>NC_134148.1:26582500-31582500 GCF_033958435.1 Carettochelys insculpta | reverse complement strand
AATGAAGTTAAGTGTAAATCAGAAGAGTAAATTAAGTCTGCCATTCCTGTGAATATCTAAGGTGGGGAAATTGTCCTCCTGATGCATAATATAATTGAGATCCTTGTCTTACTCACAAAATCTCATTACCTAATAAATAAAATGGTTAGTCTTTAAGGAGCTACAGGACTGTTTGTCTTCTTTTTGAAGATACAGACTAACACAGCTACCCCTCTGAGCCTCTGCTGAGACAGTGCCCAGGCCTGGAGGAGCCAGGGGTTCTGTCCTTTAGGTGTGAGGTGCATCGGCAGATCTGTGGTTGTTGACTCAGGCTGGGGATAGCAAAAGAGGACTGCAGATCCAGACTGAGGGCTTGGGCAGAGCTGTGTGTGGAGCCCAGGTCTGTGTGGAATATTGGGGTAATGATACAAATGCAGTGGCAGTGCCTAGCTGGCTGGCTGTCTCCCGCAGAATCAATCACTTTCATGCATTGCTTTCATGAGTTCTAAATTCACCTAAAATTAAATAAATGAATCCAAAGATGACCAGTTCCTCAGAAGACACCTAGGTGATTAATGGCTCCTAAACACATTACCATATGAATCATTATGAAGATCCTTTTGGAGTTCCCTTCAACCAGATGATTCTGGGATTGAAGTGAAATCAGAACATCTTGCCTCAAATACAGTGATGCAATTTTCCTCCTCTTTGGTGGCTGCACAGCCAAGGTCAGAATTGAGCTCTGATGTTTAGGAGCTGTTAGATACTAGACTCACTACATGCATTTGAAAGAATTTCCAAAGTGACTTGATATGTGGTCTATACAGATCAGCCCACCTGACACCCAAGCAACCTGCCAAACTGGATACAAGTCAACGAGTATACACAGACACCGCTGTATAGGTGCCTGAGATTGGTCCGCTGGGGTCTTCCTGCACCTGTGCATTGGCTTTGCCTTTTTGGGGTAAGAGGCACTGGCTTCTCAGTACTGTGGAATCAACCTGTGGCAGCTAATTCAAATCAGGCGTTCTTTTTTGTTCCCATATAATTGAGAATCACTGGTAAGCATTGTTTCCTGTAATGGAAATGTCTTCCATTTACAACAAAAAGTTACCTGAGATGTATATTTCACCAGCTCAGTAACTGCTCCCCTCCCGTCACTGGAGGTGTATTGTGTGCTTTGCTGGTAAATGGATTTATTCGTCTGCGTGAATGAGATGACGAATGTGCTGACCAGTCTGCATATTTCATTAATCTGACTGCTCCTATTCCCTGAGAAACCATTGCATGTTGCTGAGGAAGTTGAAGTGGTTCACAAGCAGGTTGTCAATGCATTTCATATCATCTCCAATAATTTTGTCTTGGTCTGCTTTGTGTATAACATTCTCCTCAGAAATTACTTTCTCTCCCTTGCTGGCTTTGACCCTGTACATTTGATGTGCACTGAGTTTCCAGTCCCTGCATGACGAAGCAGATTCCATATAGCAAGACATCATACTGGCTGCAAATGAGAACTAGAGCGTGAATGAAAAACCCAGTGACATGCAGGCTGTGAACAAACTGGCAGCTGCCTTCCTTCTGACACAGGGGGCCAGCAGCCCCAGAGAGCTGGGATGGCGACCATGCATCTGAGCTTCATACAGACTTTATGAAAAAAACAAAGCTGTCCCTCTATGACAAATGGAAGGGTACTTCCCAAGTATTAAGGCCAACATGAGCAAGAGCAGAAGACTGGCTAAAAACTCAGGTCCAGATTCTGCAGTCTTGCTGAGCTGAGCTCAGCACAAACCTAAAAGATGGGGCAAAAGTAGCGCTAAGCCACTATTTTAGCAACCCACTGCTAGGCCACCTGGAAGGGTGCTCTGTGTTTATATGCATACACACAGATCCCTACCTCAAGGGTCCGCTCCAGGGTATGGGAACACCTTGGCTACACCCCCAGAATGGGGACAGTGGCTTTGAATGTGTTCCAGAGGCTCTACATCTTCTTGGGGATTCCCTGGAGAAATTCTCATAGGGTCATTTAAGCCAGTGCGCTGGCTGCTTTGTGTTGCCAGAGTGGTACAAACCTGGGCCGAGGGTTTGCCAGTCTACAGTGAGATATTTCATTAAATGCAGGTATAGTACCAGAGGCAGACTCAAATTCAAACTCTGGCATGAGCAAACAATACTAACAAGCCTAGGAGAATGCATCTTGTGACTACATGGCTGCAAAGTGGGACATGCGTGCTCCTAGGTAACCCTCCGAAGTGACCGGTAACATATAACCCTTCTGCCACATGATATTGTCAGAAAAAGGGCCGGGTTCAATTTCTGAGGGGTTTCATTGAAGTTTTAACTAACACCTGTTCGACTCCTCATCCAGAAAATAAGCAACTCTGTCCCACTCCCCATCTTGTCATATGTTTGCACCCAATTCACCAAGGGAGCTAGGTTACCAAAAACCTGTCCTCTTTGTTTTTTACCACTTCCCCAGCTTTGGGGTCTTCTACAAATTTTACAAGGATCATTTTTATGTGTGACTTTGATAAACACTTTAAATAACACAGGACCATGATCTGAGCGGGGCACCTGGCATTTGTGGCTGGGCATGGGACCATGGCAGGAAGTAGCTAGCCCTGAGTAGCTAGCCCTGAGGTCCTGCATGGATCAGCTTTCTGATGGCATGAGCATTCGTGGTCTTGGATTCATTTCACCTCTAATCAAGATTTTTGCCCAGAACTGAGGCTGGCTGCACTCAGAGACCCAAGGACCTTTTGTATCATTGATCTTTGGTTTGATTCCATCTCATCTCGTTTAATGTTCTTTGGTTTATCTGATGTATTATTGGCCTCAGGCTGTTCCAGGTAGGTCTTTTCTGAAAGCCACAGACTGTTGAAGCCATCTGAGGGACAGAAGGGCATTGAAGGTGTCTGCCCTGACACAATGTGAACTGGCTACCTGTCCAAATGGCTTCCAAAGCCCACCATGGCCTGTCCCCACTATTAAGATGTCTCTTTCTGTCTCCAGTGAGGCCACAATGCCAATCTCACTGTTCTTTTGCCCAGGCTGCCCCTCAGACTTACGAGGAGCTCACTGTACAGATTGGCAGCACTACCTCATTATCCTCCAAAACTCTCCATTGACATGAGGCCAACAAAAATCAGTGGTTGGGCTGTGGGTGTGCTGAGATCCCTGCCTGTCGTGCTGCTCAATATTGTCTTGTTGCTTCCTGGTTACATCCCCATGTGTATCCATTTGAGTCTCTTGTGTTGTACTGTACATGCTTTGGGAGAGGGGCCCCTCTTTTTTGTTCTGCATTGACTAGCATCCGGCATAATAGGGTTGTGGTCTGTAGAGTGGGGGGAGTCTACTACATGTCACAGTAATACAAATAACAACTCCTGGACCTGGCCACTTCATTCAGGAGACTGAATGGGAGCTGCTGTGTACCAATCTCATTTTCAAAGCCTGGGCCACCAGTCAAAGGCCCGGGGCAAAGACTGCTCATCCCCAGGAGACGCAGCCAAGAGTCTGGCTGTGATTGATAATGCAAGGCTAATACAAGCCAAGCCAACAATGGAGACTGATAAAGCATTAATGTCAGGCAAACCAATAGATGGGACACAAGGACCCGGACTGTAATATTGAGATGCAATGCTGGCTGGTGCTGGTGGCCTGTGAGCTACTGGAGGGCAGGCTAAATGGTTGGCTGGTTCCTTCTGGACCTGAACTTTGGGCACCAAATTTGATCTGACTATGTTGCTGAATTGTGCTGGTCCCTCACACCCACACAGAAGGGTGGGAAATCACTGTATATATGCGCCAGAGCAAACCCTGGTGCTGTCCCCAGGCACCACTGTTCCTTACTGACACCCGGCTTAGCAAGGAGAAAGGCAAAATTAGACAAGGCACCACCTGGAGCCAAGACCCAAAGAACAAGAGTAGTCAGGTCCGCACTCAGCCATCTTCTCTGGAAAAGCCGTGCAGCATCTGAAGGTTTCTTTAGCACATTCCCATGTAAGTACCAACCCCACAAATATATACGTACCTAAGGCACCTGCTTTTTGATCCATTTCAAGCCGTCTGGTGATAAAGGCCAATTCTGCTGAACTGAGTTTGGAGACTGGTCTGATATATCTGGTTAAGCCTCAGCAGTGGGTCACAGAACTTCATCTCTGGTCTTGATACATATTAGAGTACATGACCTACGAGGAGAGGCTGAGGGATTTAACTTTATTTAGTTTCCAGAAGAGAAGAGTGAGGGGTGATTTGATAGCACCCTTGAACTTCCTGAAGTAGGGTTCTAAAGAGAATGGAGAGAGGCTGTTCTCAGTAATGATGGATAACAGAGCAAGGAGCAATGGTCTCAAGTTACAGTGCAGGAGGTATAGGTTGGATGAAAAACTGTTTCACCAGCAGGGTGGTAGAGCACTGGAATGCACTACCTAGAGAGGTGGTGGAATCTACAGCTGCAGAGATTTTTAAGTCCTGGCTTGACAAAGTCCTGGCTGGGGTGATTTAGTTAGGGTGGGTCCTGATTCGAGTCATGGGCTGGACTCGATGACCTCCTGAGGTCTCTTCCAGCCCTAGGATTTTATGACTTACGATGCATGGCCCAGAGGGTTCCACTTTGCCAAGACTTCAGAGCTGAAGTGTCAGACTACACGAAACAAACCGACTTTGGTACATATTTACACTTGCACTGCCTTGTATTCTCCTGACACATGAGCTTCCCTCTTGCCTACATAAATAGGATTTCATTATTGGATTTGTTTCATTGTTAGGCTGTGTTTGCTTTGATTCCTTTTTGCAGTGGTTCCTGTGTTCTGATTTTGATCTGTGTATAAAGCAATGCAAGCCATCCCCTTGAATGGGCCTCTCCCATTGTTGGCAGTTTGAATAATCAGTTCTGGGCAGAAATTTGAGCGGTCCCAGCATGGCTTGATGGTGAGAATCTGACTTGGGATGGATGTGCCACTTTACAGCCACTGTATGATTTACTGAGGTTCCAAAAACTCATTCCTAGTAAAACTAAATCCCTAGCAAGATTAATATGAATGTTAGTGGGGAATCTTATGGAGTCCCTGTCTGCTTATTACGGCATATGTCACTGTCCCACCTGAGCCCAGAGAACACACAGATGAACTGAAGTGAAAAGGTTATATCCCAGGTGAATGGGGAGCTCCTCAGGCACTTGACTTACTTGACTTGACTTAAACCCTTGTACTCTGGGGCAAGCATAGGTCATCTACAAGTGTCCTCCATTGCACCTTCTCTTGGGACAAAACTTCTAGCTGACTCCAGGGGTACCCCAGTTGTTGTCTTTTAGTCTCAGTAAATCTTCTCCAGGTTGTCTGAGGTCTTCCTCTTTTGGGTTTTCCTTCCAGGTTCCATTTGAGAGCTTGATGGACTCTGCTGGACAATGGTTTTCTGAGAGTGTGGCCTACTCATCCCCCACTTTCTTCTCTCTGAATGTCAAGTGGTTCTTGTCCTGCTCTATTCCAAAGCACTTCAGGCACTGCAAGTAAATAAATAATGAAGTAAACTTTTAACAGAATATACTATGTTTTCTCCCCCTCAGATACAACCTTAAAGTGACTCTGAAACAGCCCAGCAACTGTCAGGGAATGCTATGAGATGAGAGAGTTCCTCACAAACAGGCGGCTAGAATGTCCCCCCAGTCCCATTGTTTTAACTGGCTGAGTGTCCAAAATGGTTTGGTGCCTTTGAAAAAGCTGCAATTTGAGCTGGCAAAGCCCAGCAGAAAAATCCCCTCATGAAATTGTTTGATTAGCAAAGCACACAGCCCTGGTGTGCTGCCAAACAGGATATGAGAACGGTGAGAGCGTTTCAGAGTGGGCCAGTGGGGAAACAATAGATAACTTGCTGCAAAAAATACCCTATTCCAATGACATGAGGCTATTTGGATCCATATGGAAGTATGCAGTGGTTTTTTTTGTAAAAAAAAAACAAAACAAAACAAGGAGCTGGAACTGGATCCCATGGCTGGGGTTGCTGAGGTGCTGGTACGCCATGTGTAGTATGCACTGGAGAATTGATTCAGCCCTGAGTCAGCTTGGAACTGTGCTATTAAAGACAAAAATGTGTGAAGGCTAAAGTGTTAGCATGTGGAACGTGGCTGAGATTTCAACCCCTACACATCCATGGGTACTTCATGATAATACTTCAGCCCTGCACATTAGCCTGATTTCTAATGTCTCTTTGGGAGGGTGCCCAAGAAGATCATCATATCCTGCAGCAGGATAAGCAGAATTTCCCCTTCCATCAGTACCACATGGGCAGCCCTTAAAGCTAACATACACAGCGCACTCAGAGAGACCGCTGATGGCATGCTAAAGCATGCATTGGTGGCCAAGAGACGATTCGGTGACTTGGATCAGGCAGCAGTGTTACAGCAGTAGATTCACACAACCTGGTTGTGACTGCATGGCCACAAAGCCACTCTCCATTGAGGGATACTAATGATTTGATCAGTATGACTCTCTCTTGCAGAGCCAGAGAAATGCTGAGAATATCGCACCGAGATAGTAGCACTTTATGATCTTGTCGCGGAGGTGAGGAGGGGTGCCATATTGTCAGGCCCTGTGAAGAAATGCAAATACAACTCTTTGTTGTCTGTCTTAAAAACAAGTCACATAACCATTGCTCCTGACCCCATTAGAGGCTATTGTTTGCTCCAGAATTTGTTCATGTGAGCGCTGCGCCATGGAGAAGTTAGTGTTCCCCAAGTGAGTGATGTTCAGTGATCAAACTCCTTGCTTTGTACAGACGTTTCAGGAGTGTTACACTTGCATGATGCCTTAGTAGCCATGAACCAACAACAATATTAGCAATGCAAAAGGTAGGTCTGGTTACAAGGCCTGATCCAAAGAGGAGCTGAGCTCCAGGGTGTGCTGTGTGCATCTCAAGGGGAATTCACTGGTCTTAGAAATCAGGGTGGAACTGGATTAAAATAGCAGGAATCTGAACAGACCCTGGAGCTTTTGACTCTGAATCTGAGTGTTCCTGATGGCCCCGATTTCTATTCCAAACACAACCCATCCTCCGAAAATGGCCTCCACCACACCCAGTGCTCTAGAGACCATCAGCTTGAGCATTCAGTGAGAGGAGTTTTTTTCAGGTTCATAAGGATACATGTGGCAAAGTCCAGGTTTGAAAGAAGAGGTCAAAGTCTCCTTACACACCAAGCTGGAAGAAATCCCCATGAGTCTTGCCTCTGTGTACAGAGCCCTAAGCATCTGAGGATGGAATCCGAAGATTGATCCTTGATGGACACCAATGAGGGTCTTTCCATTACCTTTGACTACCATTTCTCAGCTGAGTGATTTTGCTGGGGTGGGGGCAGCATCCAAAGCTCTGCCCCCTCCACAGCAGTAGGGACCAGCCAGGGGTCAGATTTAGCCCATGGGCTGTATCTTGCCCACTCCTGATCTAATTGGACTGCCTGCATTACACAGGCCATAGGATGGACCTGAATTAATTGGTGATTGTGTGACAGTAGAGGCATATCTGTTAGAAAACCATCCACAGCATGCCCTACTTAATGGGCCTGGATCGTGTTCAAAAGTGAATTGCGAAGCTTATTAGGGCCAGTTCACAGATCTTTTGTGGAAATCTGGCAGATCTATTGCCCAAGCGGGAAGGAGCAAACAGGGATGGCAGGGTACGTTGCACATACTGGGGGGGTTGAAGAAGGAAAGTAAAACCAAACAACAGCCAATTTGCTTACTGCAGCCTGTGATCCTCTGCTTTCATGCAAACAAAATGTGGGAGCTCTGTGATTAGATGTACGTGCTCATTACACATTGTTCTCACTGAGCAGGCATTGTATGTGCAGCACAATGTATTCCACTCCCTTCTCCCCAAATATCTTTTTTTTTTCCATCTATATTGCATTAAGACCTTGAGGCCCATCATCAGGTAAAGAAAAAAAATACAATTTTCGTACTGTAGAATGCATTTCATTCCCAGTTGCTGTATTAAATTTATTCCTATTTGAAGTGGTGTCTGCGCAGATAAATCATTTAAGTGTATATGTTTTTTGTTGCTGTGGCAACTGTTTGACTAATTGAATTCCAAAGTGTCTCTCTCAATTTCAAAGCAATGATAAAGGGCACGCACGCACTCCGCAGCAGGCGTCAGAACAGACAGCGGGGGAAAGCGCTACGCAGCGAACACGTCTCCCGTGTGGTCTCCTGACAATAGAGCCTTTTGTAATCGATTGTGGAAGGCGAAAAAAGTGTGTGGAGGAGAAACGTTGATTTTACGACGGACCGTCCATGGGGGGGGGGACATAATCTGGAGCAATGTTCATCCCCCCAGCATGGGTCGAAGAGAACTGAAAAGGATGAATGTGGAAAAGGAAAGGCTGAATACAGAGATCAACACGTAGCACTGGGCAAGTCACTAACCATCTCTGTGCTTCAGTTTTACAATCCATATAATGGGTGTCAGGGTGGACTTGCTAGCTAATAGGTGTGAAGTGGTAGAGTGTGGCTGGTTATTTATATTATCCTAAGGCAGGGGTCAGCAACCTTTCCAAGGCAGAGTGACAAAATTTGGCCTTTTGACTACTATGTATGGTCTGAGTGCTGTTGATACTTTTAAACGTCACTAAGGCTACGTCTACACGTGCAGCCAACATCGAAATAGTCTATTTCGATGAATAACGTCTACACGTCCTCCAGGGCCAGCAACGTCGATGTTCAACTTCGACGTTGCTCAGCCCAACATCGAAATAGGCGCAGCGAGGGAATGTCTACACGTCAAAGTAGCACACATCGAAATAGGGATGCCAGGCACAGCTGCAGACAGGGTCACAGGGCGGACTCAACAGCAAGCCGCTCCCTTAAAGGGCCCCTCCCAGACACATAGACCGTATTTCGAAGTAGCACCATTGGATGCATGATGGCTTACTTCAAAATAGGCTCTGTTCCTCATACAAGGAAGCTTACCTATTTCAAAATATGGCAACTGCTATTTTGAAATTGCAATTGCCTTGCATAGATGCTAGGTAAGTTACTTCAAAATAGCGGCTCTGTCGGCTTCTCACTGGGGGCGGGGTGGGTAAAGGCATTGTTGCTTTAGCCCCACCAAGGAGCTGCCCCTCCTCCCCACCCCACAGACGGGTGGATTACAGTGCCCTGCTAGCTCCGTGATGGGCAGCTCATGGAGCTGTGCTGATTTACACCAGCTGACCAGGTGGCCCAGTCGCTTTGTGTGGAGTATATTTATGTGTGTGCATGTCTGTGATGACAGCTGTATAATGACCACTATTTATGGTAGGGGGAGGGGTGAGTCTGTATGTGCCTGTACAAGTGTGTGAGTGTAAAATGTGTGGGGCTGTACAGCTGGAGACGCTCTGTGTGAGAGTTTGGGAATATGCTTATAGGTATAACCAATGGCCAAGAGGAGCTTTTGTTGGGCATGGGTGCTCTGTGCTTATACAGTGTCCACATGCACCTGCGACTCTTTGTACCCTTCTGCCGGGGCGGGGGGCGGCTCACGCTATGACAATAGGAGTGTCTGTATGCAGGAGGGCTGGTGGGGTATGTTACCTTACGCGTGTATAACATCAGGCCATGCAGCGTGGGTTGGCTTGACTGGTTGCTTTGCAGCAGCCTAACGACCCCATTAGCGCTGCCTTCTGTTTAGGCTTTGTGTAGCTTTATTTCCAGCCCCATTAGATGCCTCTCCAACCGCCGCGCACTCTTGTAATCACACCGTCTCGGCTAGTCAAAGACAAATAGCAGCGGCCTGAAGCAGGCGCGGGGAGAGTGCCTGAGCCAACAGCAGAATGCAGTGATGCTTAGGGAACTTGGCTGGGCTGTGTACATCTTTATTGTATTTTTAATGCATCTCAAAAGATCTTGGCTAGGGAAATGTTTTAAATCAATAATAAAAGTGAATTCTGTCCATCAGGCTATGGGCCTGGAGCTAATGAACCTGAAATCCAAGCCCCAGCCCATGTTTTATTCGTCCAAAGTTGAGGAAACACTAGCAGATCTGCATCTGATGAAGCAAGAGTAGCTTGTTCGTGGGATGCAGGGAGCAGCAGAACCAATAGGTGGTGCATTATTTATCTGACAAGAGCAGACCCCGGCTGCACTCCTGGAACAAACGAGGAAGGGAATGCGGAGGGGTGGATGGCTGGAAAGCAGAGCAGGCAGAGGAGTGTGCGCCCCACTGGGGCAGTGTGTGAGCATGGCTGTGTGCCATGGGGTGGGGAGGCAACTCTGGCATTATTGACTTCCCTTTTGCGTGTGGTGCAGAGGGCTCTGGCTACAGATGCTGGGGGGAGGGAGGGGTTGTTCCTTGGAGCCCTTTGTTAAAGTTCTCCCCAGTAGGAGTGGGGCAGCTTCCCTGCATCCCTTGGGCTTTCACCCCCACCCCCACCCCCAACACACACACACTGGCTTCATTCATCATTGCTTCTAGGGCCCACCCATTACATCAGCTGACACGGGATCTCACACCAACTTCTCAGGGGATGATTTATAGTATTCATATGAGCACAGCGCCAAGAAGCCCAGCACAGACCAGTGTCTCACTGTGCTGGGTGCTGTACAAAGTCAGGCCAGAGCTTGCATGCTATGGCTACGGCTATGGCTATGGCTACGCTTACGCTGATCAGCAGAGGAGAACCACGGCATACAGCGCTAGCATGGGCGTTACTAGCGCAGTAGCTGGTAAAGCAGAGCTTAGGCATGTAGTGTACAAAATGGCCAGACCCTCACGTAACCACCCGTGGGCAGACTTGAAGCCGGGACCCCTGGAGCTTCGTGCAGCAGCCTCTACAGTTTGAACTAAAAACCAGCTGTGGAGGAGACTGCATCTTTCTCGGTGCACGTGCTCTAGGTGCCATTACAGGGGACACCTCGCTGTGCATGTTACACTCACATGGCTTTCCATTGTGCCTAAACTGTGCCTCCCATGCCTGGGCTGCAGCGTAGTATCCCATTGCCTTCTAGTCTGACTGCCGCCCGCTGCCACACACAAACCCAAGCCCTTCCCTGTGCCTGCAGCTTACACACACCTGCTGTGTGGGGTACAGCCAGGTTTTCACTACAGCATGTAGCCACACCATGGGTGATGGGTATCACATATCAGGGAGGCTGCGCCTCTTCAAACTGCCCTGTCTACACGCTGCCCTCAGGCCTTCTGCTTCCTGTCCGCCCTTTGCTCCAGCCCAGGTTAGGGGTTGCAGCTGGGGTTAGTGCAGGCAGGGGTGGCTGATCGCGCTCGCCAGCTCAGTGCTTTGGAAGACTGCACTGTTGCCCCACCAGGCATTTTGGGGCTGGGGGGGCTGTGCTGCTCACTCAGTGCTCCAGAGCTGGGGGTGGCCTGGGTCTGAGATGAAAGGTGACAGCTGCAGTGGGAGTGGGCGGGGGAGTGGCAGGGCCTGGGCAGAAGGCATGGGGCTGAGCTCGAGCATCCCCGAGCCAGCAGGTCACGTACAGGCCATGAGCTACACCTGCCGACACACCACTCCACATGTGGATGAGCCCTAACCGAGTCCCAGCAGAGGGCCCGAGATGGCCTGACCAATGGTGGAGGCTGAGGAAAGCGAGACCACAAGTTTATTGTAGGCTGCACAGCAAAGGAGTGTTTTGAAGGGCAATTACATTGCACTGTGGAGAGGCCTAGTTGGGGGGGTGGGAGGGGCGCAGGGAGCAGGGCAAAGGCGGCAACTGCCCCGGGGCCTTTTGTAGGGTCTGGAGCCCCCCCGCTTCCAACCAGTGCAGCAATGGTGGCAGCTGGAGCCCTGGGTCCTTTTAATCACGGCCGGTGTGCTGGATGATTAGCTCCAGGCAACACTGCCAGCCGGGGGTGGGGGAGGAGCTTGCCATGGTCTGGGTGGAGTGAGTTCTGGCTCCGCACACCCCTTCCCTTTCCGAGGCCCCACTCCTTGTGTTGATGTTGAGTTGGGCCCCCTGCCTCGCCCAGGAGTCCAGCAAGGCTGTCGGCTCTGCTGCCTGTGGGTGTTTTGGGGAGCTTCTTCCAAGGGTGCAGGCCAGCATGAGGGATGGCACCAAAGGGCTTGTGTGAAAATGTAAGCCGTGGCTGACGGAGGCTGACATCATGGGCCAGCTGGAGGCAGGAGCTGCCCTTTTGGTACGGAAGCTGAACCAGCAGGTAAGCAGGGCTTGTCTGGGAAGGGCCTAGGCCGTGAAGACAAGTGGCTTCATTTGCTACGAGGGCCTGAAGAAAGAAATTCAAAGAGCGATGGGCCCTGCATTCCCCGTTCCACTCCGCGAGTCTTCACCTCGGTCCCTTCTGCTGCGGGGGCTGGAGTTTGTGCGCTGCCCTCCCTGCACTCCTTCAGCAGCACCATGCTCTGCCGCAAACTGATGCTCTGGTCTCCCTCACTGGCGATGAGCAAGTCTGCTCAAAAGGGATTGCCCCCCGCCCCGTGCCCCCAACCCAATACTAGGAGCTTGCAGCTGAAGGGGAAACATTTTTATCACAGCCTTATTGCCATAGTCACAACAATCTTTCTTGCCCTGCAGTGCCAATATGGCAGTGCTCCCAAACACCGCCTTCGCTGCTGTGGACAGGGGTGTAAGTGAGGAAGCCGGCTGGGGATAGTGTCCGACTCCCACAGTGAGCCTGGGCTTGCCAATGGCGCTGGCGGGAGCTCAGTGGAATTTGAGTGGCTTGCTCCCCAAGGCTGTTTTAAGGCTGAAGTATTAGCTATCTCAACTAAGCGGAACCAGAATCTTTGGCATCAAGCCACATAAGCAAAGGTGACGGAGTTTGGTCTGCATTGGGGGATAAGTCAATTGTAGATACGCGATTCTAACTACAGCCATTGTGTAGCTAGAATCGACTTATCTACAATCGACTTACCTGGCCACCCATGCAGCAGGAGGTCGGCAGGAGTGTGTCTCCCATTGACCTCCCTTACTCCTCATGGTATTGAGTACAGAGGTCAACTGGTGATCCCAGACAGTTTGATTTCATGCGTCCCTACTAGGTGTGCGAATTCAAACTCTGGATGATTGACCCTGACCATGTCCATCTTCCCAGTAGTGTGGACATACTCAGAGTAACTTCTTCCCATCCTTTGTAGGTCTGTGCCAAACAGCTGGGCTGTCCCTGAAGGAGGCATGGCCTGACTTTTGGAAAGGAATGAAAGAAAGCTTAAGCCAAAGGGGAACTAAAGAGACATCTAGTCAGTCACAATTTGCACATTGTCAGCAAGGGAGGTGGATCTGTTCCACCAGGCATCAGAAAAGCTAAAATCTATAGGGCACGATTGACGGGCAATAAAAATTGTGGACTCAGCACTGAGCGCAGAAAGAAAAGCTACATTCACCAGCAGAAATGGCAGACTCCCAGCTGGGGTAGGAACATAGATGTTTTTTTTTCCCTAGGGGGCTTGGAACTATATCATTTTCTTGGCTGCCAAAAAACCTGGCAAAGCTTCTACACTGCAAAAAAGAGCCAAATGCCGCCCCATGGGCCATATTAGTGAACTGTTGTGCAACCACAGATTTCATTGCACATATAATAAGCCTTACAGTGTGGAATCTGCTAATGACACTAACACACAATCCTTCGTCTCCTTACCAACACACAGCTATAAAAGGAGCCATCAAATCCATGTGGAATCAGCTGATGGGTATCAGCTTCACAAGCAAAGGCTGCCTGCAGGTCAAGCTTTCAGGCAGAGCTGATAAACCATTCTGCAAGGCTGGTGCTCAGTAACTCATCACCAAAACAAAAATCTCCCCCCTTTTTCCTGCTGCTTGGGCACCAGTGCTAGATCCTACCAAGGGAATTCATGGGCACCAGTTCTTCCTGCCTTGACTAGAAAAGGTTGCGCAGATTATTTTATGATCAATAAATATCCATGCAGACACAGTGAAACTCCAATCAAAAGAATTTATGACATGAAGCCAGAGATTATATAGTGGGATATAAATAAACAGAAATTGTCAGTCAAATTCCTAGCAGCTGGAGTCAGCTGAAATAAATTAACAGCTGCACACCCCAAATCACCTTTACAGTGTGGCCGGTAAGTGTATTTGTACAAAGACTCATTTCAGTTTGCAATGGCAAATATCCTTGGTACCAGTGACCCCAGGATAGTGTCCCATGGGCTGTTGTGGTAACTGGAGCATGAAGTCGGCTTGAGGAGAGCCAGGGTTGGACCCAGCCCTTTGCTAGGCTGGTGGCCTCTAACCCATTATTGTATGGCAGAGTTGAGTTTGAATATGTCTACACAGCAGCGTTATTCCAAAATAAGCTTTTCCGGAAGAGCAATTCTGAAATAGTTTACTTCCAAATAACACCGCTACACACCAAAATGCATTTTGAAATCGCACTTACCTAGTTTGAAATACAGTGTTGACACACATAGACCGTATTTCGAAGTAGCACCATTGGATGCACGATGGCTTACTTCAAAATAGGCTCTGTTCCTCATACAAGGAAGCTTACCTATTTCAAAATATGGCAACTGCTATTTTGAAATTGCAATTGCCTTGCATAGATGCTAGGAAAGTTACTTCAAAATAGCGGCTCTGTCGGCTTCCCCTTTGAGTACTGAGCTCTTCAGGCTAGCAGTGGCTGAGAATGACACAGCAGGTGCACAGGGGACCATGGTGGGACAGGAAGGGCCTTGATTTATGCTTGAGGCTTGTTTGGCTCTGTGGCATGAGGCTTTGGCTACAGAGAAAGCAACGGAGTCGTCCCTGGATGAGCAGCCTGAACACTGCATCTCATTGACACTACACTGAAGAAGGCTCCATGACAGCAGTGAGGAGTAGGGTGGGACTATGTGTTTGCCAAGGAGCAAGCAAGCTGCAGCTGCAAGGCGCTAGGGCTCAGAAATTCCAGGGAAAGTGGGGTGAGAGCCTCAGGGTTCCAGAGACTGGTGCCAGCTCAGGGCACAGTGCAGTGGTTCTTTGAGGATTAGGTTTGTCAGCAGGCCCGACTGAGGCAGCGGGCACTGCTTGACCTGCTCCAGTGGGGCACAGGGCTTATGCCCATTACCTGTGACAGGCGAGTCGAGAAGATGCGTGACCTACAGACTGGATGTGCAGGTTTGGCGCCTGCCCTCCCCTCCCCTCCCCTCTCCTGCCCATCATGTCTGTGGGAGTAGCCAGCAGCTTCAGCTGCCACAGGGATGAGGAAGCCTGGGAGGCTTAACTAGGCTGAGGACATGCCCTTCCCCACACCCCGCATCCCAGCAGCCACTGCCCCTGGGTCAGTAATTAGGTGCACTGGTGGCTGGAATACCTGAGGCTGCTGTAAAGCCCTGCAGTGGGGCTGGGGGAGCAGACTGGAAGCGCTGGTACTGAATGCCTCGCCTGTCTCCCTCAGCAGCACACAGGGGCCAGCTCCTCTGTGAAGGCCAGAGCCATGCAGAGGTGCACCAAGGGCAGGATAAAGCTTCTCAGGGATGTGTCACACAAGATGCATAGTGGGCAGCCCTGAGCCTCCCCTCCCAAGGTTTGTCTCCATCCTTGTGGTGGGAGGTGCCCTCTAGGTAACTCCTCCTTTTAGACAAACACTGAGAGGATCAGCCTGCAGTAGCTGGAGACAGACGAGAGATGGACTGACAACCCTGGAAAAAAAGAGCTCCATGTCTCAGGGTAGGCAGCAGCAGCTCAAGCTTCAGTGCTAAGCCAGGTGCCTCCCCCTGTTAGGCAATGGCTTCTCCCCTATTAGGCTATGAGATGTTCCATTCTTGACTCCATTGCAGAAGCTGCCAAAGAGAAGGAAAAGTGGTGCCTGCTTGGATGTGGACAGGGCTCATTTGCCTCATTTCCCACAGACCACCCAAGAGCCATCAGATGAGACTCTGCCAGACCAGGTGGGAATTGAAGTTGGGAAAAGTCTCAGTAGCCTATTTTGGTGCCCCCTTAGCCAATTAGGCCCCAGTACATCATCCAGCCTAAACACCTAGTTAAGTGTCCAGCCTTCTCATTAGTCTAATAACTAGAGTCACTTTCTGCTGCTCCGAGGTAGACGTTGGTGTCACCTCCACTTTGCGTTTCACAGGCTCACATCTTTGCGGTGACTCAGTGAGGTGGCTCGTTCACATCACTTTTGTGGCTCCACCAGCAAGCACAAGGATCCATACCCAGAAACAAGCAGGAAATCTGGCAAACCCCAGAGTACTATGTCAAAAACTCTACCACCTTCCTTTTTCTCCCCCGGCAGCCCTAATTTCTTCCAGGCATGTGGAATTGGTTTAAGTCTGGTGCAGAATCCAAAGAGGACCCTGAGTGTTTTTATCGTATGTGGTTACTCTGGGAGTTGCCCCACAGCTCCTAATTCTAACCTCAGCCCACACCTGCTCAGGTTATGTGAGAGAGTGGCACAAACTGGCAGGATATAATATAATACCACTGCCAAAGCTCTCCTGCAACCTATAAGCTGCCATTGGACCCACTGCGACACTCAGCAGCAGAAAATGTCCAGGGATTTTGTCACAAGCACAATGCTGCCTTAGATTATGCATGTTGCTGGAAATTGTGACCAGCACAGAGACAAGTGAGCTGTAGAACCCATGCTGAGGCCTGGATCTGATGATACATTAGCAACACATCTCACTGCCCACTCGTAACCCCGATTAACCTATTTCATTTTGGTTACTCCTACAGAAGCCTCAGTGATGCTGTGCCCCAGAGGCCCATTGGGGTTTTTGATGATTCACGATGCTGTGTGAGCAGTGCCTGTCGGGGCCTAATAAACTCACTATCTCTAACCCACTCTTTTAATAGTGTTTGTCCATCAAGTGCCCTGTAAAGTAGCAAGTGACGGCTAGTGACACACTGGTCATGAATATCATTGTGACATACGGGTTGCACCTCTCAAACATGGTACTCTCATCCAGCAACATCAGTGGTCCAACTGGGGAGGTAGGCTAGGGTGGCAGCAGCTCCAGTTCAGGGCTGCCTGCAGACAGAAGCCCTGGACTGCCCCGGTCCAGCAAATTCTCTTGTTTGGGACCTGTGAGATTCCGACCATGCAGGACCAGGGAGGTGAAACCTGTATTTGCACTAAGACGACATGAGGCATTAGAGGTACTTACAGATATCATGCTATAAAGCAGGGGTGGGTAAACAATGGCTCACATGCCATGTCCAGCCAAGCAAACATTTTTTCCAGCCCCGCGGGGAAGAGGGGTTGGGGACTTGCCCTGCTCCACCTACCAGGTGCTCCTCAGCATTCAACTCACAATTCCACAGCCACACTGCACTGGCACAACATCACCGAGATGTTTCTGGGATCGGAACCCCCCCTCCCTACATGGCCGCCTCCCACTTCGTGGTACGATGCCCAATCCCCAGCTGATTGCCTGTGGCTCCTCCCTTGAATGTCTTGAAACCATCCAGGGGGATGCATCCAGCTAAACGAGGGTGCCTCTGCCTGTGGGACTACAGCCAGCAAAGTCAGTGCCAGCAAAGTGACTGCCAACCAAGTCCCAAGCAGTCCCTGGCACATACCTGTAGAGCCTCACTCCTAGTTCCTCCTCCTCCCACCTTAGTAATACCCCTTATAGAGCACTCCCATGCCAGACCCAAACAGTCCCCCAGCCCCATGTTGACCCACCAAAAATCTCAGCACCCCTGTTGTAAAAACTGTAACCAAACAAAGGCAGAAACTAGTTTCTTCCGAAGAGTGGGGAAAGGTGGGTATCTCCCAATCTCTTATGCAAATTAAGCATTGTGGAACCCACAGAAAGCAATACCTATCCGGCTGTTGTGTCAACTGGAAAAAAATGAGTTGACAGAGGGATGTGAAACCAACAGGGGTTACCCTGAGTCTAGTAGCAAAGAGAGTAAACTTTGGGAAATGTAATCATCAGAACATTTCATTTTCCATTTTACTGAGGAAACACCCTTCGCAGAGCACAGGTTGCTCATGAAAATTTGGCTTCTGATTTGACTTAAAATCAGCAAGCTCTGCACAAAGACATCGGGGTGAGGAAATACAGCAGACAAAGGAAGGCAGCCTGTCACAATTACAATGAGTTGCTTAGAAGCCTTGTTTTGCTTTTGTTTCATTTGTAACCCTGTCTGTTTCCATTATCCTTACACAATACTCACTTGACTGAGTAAACCACTCTTCTTTGTTATTAAGCTTGTGTTTGTTTACACCAAGGGCTAGATTGTCTGGAAGGACCTGATCCTGAGTTGTAGTCTCTCAGCGGGGTATACAACAGACTTGGTAAGGTCTGTGAGTGTCTAGTGTCAAGCTGGATGCTACAGGGTGATACTTCTGAGGTGCTTGGAGTATGCCAAATGTTACCTGCAAAACAAAGTGAAGGCTGGCACAGCTTCCAAAGTGACTGGCTGGGTAACAGATGGGGGTGACAGGGAGCTGATACCCAGTTTATCACCACCGAGTCTCTCACACTGGGACAGGGAGGATTATGCAGTGATGCGGAGTCCTAAGTGCCCCAACGAAGTGGCAGAGCTGTGTCCTGTTGGCCCTGGCTGGAGAAGGATGCAGTTTGCCAAGGGACCTGTGGGTGGTGGAACTCCTGTAACAACAGTTTCCCTGGGTTTAAGTAGTTCATAAGCTAGAAACCCGGGACAGAAGGAACACTGAGTCAGCTGTGTATGCCACATAGCATACCCCTTCCAATGAGTGATTGGGGCTGCTTTAGTAGTTCAGCACACAGGGTCTTTTCTCTGGAAGCTGTTATCTCATGCTCCAGTGTCAGAACCACCACTAAAAAACAACTCTGCCCTTCCTTAGATTCCTAGTGTGATAGCCCGGTCCCATGGACTTCATTGGAAAAACTCCCTTTGACTTCAGTAGGGTCAGGATTTCACCCACAGATACAAACTCGGGATGAACTACCATGATCTTCTAGACCAGGGGTCTGCAAACTTTCTGAGGTGTAGTGTCAAAATTTGACCTTTTGACCTCTATGAATGGGCCGAGTGCTGGTGATACCCTTTAATGTCACTAATCATCCTACTTATAACAGCTTCATTAGTAAATAAATGAAGATGCAGATGATGGTTCAGGTGATGGTTGGTAGCATTAGCTGGTCTTTTGTTAATCCACAGGTGGCCTGGCTTTGGGCAAGCTCCCTGCTGTATGGGGGAGGAGGGCTGGGGTGAGCTCCCGCTTCAAATGATGATGAAAATTGGCTTGCATGCCACTCTTGGCACCCATGCCAGGGGGCTTGCTGACCCCTGTTCTAGACTGACCTGCAAAATCCTGCTCAAAGAACTCCCCCACAAGAATTCTTGCTTCACACTTGTGATTGACCTTGAACACAAAAAATCACAGGTGACGCTTATAAAAAGAAAACTGAATGCCAGGCACAGACAAAGAAGGAGCGAGGAACCCTAGTTAAAGGTTGTTTTGTACTTTATTTGAGAAGAGAGATCTACATAAACTATGTCAGGAGGGTACAGCTCTACACACAGTCTCATCAGTCAATAAATGAAATTGTTAACATAACACTGAGGATATGTTCCTATGAAGAAGACATAGACACATGACCAAGGAATATTTACAGCTCTAACGTACAATATATTCATATTAGAGAGAAAGAGAGAGAGAGTTGTGTGTGCGTATGTGTGTATGGCCACAGGTGCATGTAAATACATACACACGCTCACACGTATAGGTATAAAAGTTTTTTTTAAAAAAAAACAAAAGTCAAGAAATGAATTTGTCTTTCATTTGCAGCAGCTGACTATTGGATTGAAAGGGACATGGTGGCAGCTGGTTAGTACTGCTCTAAAATCTCTGTCCTCCAATGACTGACCAAATCAGAATGGTCTCCAGTGTTTGTGTTGCTTTAGTTGAGGTGATCATGTGCAGGGTGGATGAACGGGTGGGGGGCGATGGAATGGAGAAGGGAAGGTGGGTAAGGGGCTAGAGGAGGAATGTGTAAATGGAATGAATGACCTTTGGTGATGCCATTAAATTTCCTTTGTACTAAACATAAATTATCAATAGTTTTAAAAAAATATTTTTTCTGTTGCATTTTGAGGCTGGGGGACGGGGAAAGAAGAAGCAAAGGGTGGGGAGGAAGTCCGGGGAGGGGCAAATACCTTTGCACTTCGATGTCCCTTAACCTCAATTTCAAACACGTTTAAGAAAGTTTAAAAGGGCTTCTAGGGAGTAAAACTGCAATGGGATCACACACACCCCTCCCCCGATGTGTAGCAAAGAGCTCAGCTCAGATTGTGGATAAATATTAGTCCCTGTGGCTAATATCCAGAACCAGTGGTTCCTCCTAGCCATTGAAGGCCCTGGGGAGAAAGGGTGTTGCAGACAGGTTCTAGGGGGTACCATCAACCAGCATTTCTCTTATTGTCCCATTGGAGGGGATCCCAGTTTGACAGGGGGGAGTTTCTGGATGTGTCCTGGTAACGACAAAGGGTATTGTGATATGGAAGGGGTTGAGAATCACAGCAAGACCTGAAGGCTGGCAGTTCACTTTTGACTTCTTAATCAGGCAGCAACACATATGCCCCTTGTAGTGATGAAAGATCAGGAGGTGATGGCCTCCCTTGTAGACCCAGAGTTTAAAACAGGATCCAAAGAGGCCATGATTCTAGCTTTTTGGTGCAGTGGATAAAAACAACTCAATCCAGAAAAAGTCACTGAGATTTCTGTTTGCTGTTCAGAGTTTCAATAATGTTAATTGACGTGAACATCAGCTTGGTAAAAATCCAGTGCAATGCCCCTCTTTTGGGCTGCTAGCCATGCTTCTCAAATGCATCTGCAGACCTGGGGCACAGTTCTGACCGGAGACTGCCTGGGGGAAAATTCTACTGGGGGAGGGCTTTGTACACGTGCTCATGAGTTAAATGCACATTACAGCATCCCTCAGTACTGCCCGGCCCCTACTGGAATGTGCACTGTACAGTATGGGGCACCAGAGCAGAGAATTTTACACCTGGCCCAGCCGGTCTGCTCCATTCGTAGCTGTGAGTAGAGCGCATAGGAGCTGGGACACAGGCCAACTTTCTGGGCACTGATTTTACTTTTACTTTTTTTTTCCCTCTGAGTGGGATATTGCCACAGCTCCGCAACAGCTAGAGTCACGACAGCTGGCGTATACCATCACAGATCTTTCCCAGTCCAGGGCCCATCCGTCTTCACAAAATAGAGACAGGTGAATAGATTGTTTTGAAAGCTCCTCCATTTTTCCAATGCTGAGAATTGTACACTCCCCACCCCCGCCCTTGGTGCAGACATTTGGAGACACATATGTCACTTACAGCCACTGTCACTGCATCACATGTTTACTACTCCAGGAGGGACAGAATACAGCATTTAAACTCCATCATGGTCTCCCTTCAGGTCTGTTCCTGACACCAGCTGATCCTTTAGTTAATTAAACCTTTCTGAACAACTCCTCTGACCCAAATATCCAGAACGCACTACAGCAATGCATCCTTCATTTCTTGTGGAACACAATATGTGAAATAGGACTTAGTTAACATAAGGGGTTTTTGTTCTGCGTTAAGCCTATCTGTGAAAAGTTGCTCATGCAAGAAATTACCTCCAGATCTTGCTGGAATTTTAAAGGACACGTTCCTGAAATACAAATCCCTTGTCACACAGGGGAAACCTGTCCCGCCCAAAAAAAAAATGTGGCTGGGTAAGAACCATCAGAGAGTGGACTACACAATGATAAGACTGTGGTGTTCGTAAGGCAGTGAGTAAGGAACCCACATCAGACCAGGGAGAAGCTCACCAAGACAGATCTAGATGAGCCCTTGAAGCTGCTTCAAAAAGACACAAGTCACTTGTAGTGTCTCTTGTCCCACCTGACCTTTAAGCAAGCCTCTGATTTCCAACAGCTTCCCTCTTACACCCCATTCTTCAGCCCCCGGTATGCCCATCTATCCTAAAATTACCTGCCACAAAAATGCAGCAGGCTGCCTAACTCCATACTGCTCCTTGGCCCTACCACCAGCTGGCACCTCTCCTCCTTGTGCCACCAATTCTCTTTCTTTTCTATGCCACCCAGACCTCTCCCACTTCTACCTCTCAACTCCTCCTCCTGGCCGTACACTTCATTGATCAGTTAGTGACATGACACTCTTCCTCTTCCTCTTGTGTGATCAGAACTTGTCAATGCTGAGGTTCCCATTGTGTGAGTGACTGCAGCATTCAACATGTTGCCCAGACTTGAGCAAGGCTGAAACTGCAGACCCGAAGATGGATTTCAGCCAAGCCAGTGAGCCCGTTGTATGAGGGAGGAAAGACAGGGGAGGGGAGCTCATAGAAACCAATCTCAAAGTTTGGCTCCATTTCTGAGTTAAGATTCTGGCTGGTTCTTATCTTCCATTTCCTGAATCAGGTCCCTACCCAAGACATGGGAGTGGAGCTACAATTCCTGATCACTCCCAAAGCTGCCCAATGGAAGGGAGTGCTTGGTGCTTATTTGGATGCAGCATCAGTCATTTGAGATGGAGTTTACCTGTTTCATGTACACTTAGAGCAGGGGCAGGGCTGTTAGAGCAAAAGCAAAAGGATGGGATTGTGCATGTCATTACCTCATTGAGTCTGAGAACAAATATGTTCACTAATAAATATGTGGTAGCTATTCATTTCCTTGAACTTATGCAATAGGACAATTTTGTATTGAAATAAACAAAAGCAGATCAACGGCTGAGCTTCCAAATCTCCACCAGGGCCAGTGCTTTTTGATTGTCACTGGACGTGAGCCTGATCAAACAAATTCTGGTGACAATCAGCAGTAACTCCCCTGAAGCACGCCAGCTCCAGTAGTTTTATGCTACTTGATTAAATCTTTTAGGACAAAGCTAATGTTGATGTTTTTAGATGTCAAGAAAAGATGGGTAGGGAGTGGAATTCAACATACACCATCTGTACGCTCCATTGATATTCATTTTTATACATTACATGGGCTGCAATTTGCCTCTTTACTTCAGATTGATCTAAGAATTTGACCCGCTGATGACAACAGGTCTTTGAACTTTTAGGCTTAAACAAGGGCCCGGGCAGCCCCACATCTACTCCAGGGTAGCTGAGCCAACCCAGTGCCTGCTTCAATCCCCTTAATCTTCACACGTCTCTCCTCAGACTTCTCTGGGCTGTTTCACAGAGTGGAAGACATACAGATGCAGCCCACCCACACCCCTTACTGTACAAATAGCCCTGATGCATAGACAGGAACACAATGATTTAGTCTCAGTGGGATAGCCATGTTAGTCTATAGCTTCACAAAACAAAGCAAGCAGTTACGAGTAGTCCCAACATTGGTGAGTAAAGGGTGCAAATGAGGTGAGTGTGACAAGCCTCACTGGATAAGCAAAGCACACGTAAAAGAGCAGTCAGTTGGAAAAAACCACCACCAGGTCTTACAAACACAGTGGGGGGGTGGGAGGGGGAAGCTGGATCCCTGTGGCAGATGAAGCTAGACCTAGACTAGAGCAGATAAATGCCACTCGCTTCTAGCATATGAGCGTTGTCCATGGTGCTGAACTGGAATGCCAGTAAGAATGTGCCACTCTAAAACCGGAGACCAGAACAAGTCCGACAGACTAAACACTCAATCATCAGCTGCAGACACTGCGTGACAGCCTGCCTCTGATAACGTTTATTACAGTGACCGTTCTGAAGTGGAGCTGCCTGAAACTGATCTCTGCTGTGTCAGAGGTGTCCCAGTCTTGGGCACAGAACTCCCCGGTGACAGTGGTTAACATGTTGCAAAAATTTAGGTGCAAACAGGTCATCAGAACAATCTTGTTGCTTCGTTTTCCATCAGCACCAACCTTGATCTGAGGCAGGTGTTTTGATCTGCAGGGAAATGATTCTACCATTTTAGACTACGGCCGGGTCCCCAGCTTAGCGGCTGCTTTTTTTCTCTTAATCTCAAGGCTAAAACTGACTCACCACATGGTGAATGATGCCTGCACAAAATAGATTGTTTTGTGAGGATCTGATCCCAGATCACTCGAGTCCGATCCTGGGAAGAAGCTGTGGAGCTACCCATTTCCATCACTGAACAGGATCAGGCCTTCATTCACTTCCGACCCCGTTTCACACCCTAATTTCCAGCTTTCATAGATTTGAGCCGTGATTTACTCTGCTCTAACACAAGAACAAGAAAAAATGAAATTGAAAGCTAGTGGGGTAAAGAACCGCTCCACTCTCAGTGGCACATATGCTTTGTTGCCAGGGAGAATATGATGAGTTCAATCTTGTCTCGTGTACAACTGTCAATTTTCTTGCACTAAAAGCCAAGGAATCTGTTTATTTGACACATTTTTCTTGTACAGTACAGCCCCCTCAAACCCTGCTCTTAACATCACAATGAATGATCTCAATAGGCATCCAGAACCTGCAACCTCTTCTGGCTCTACAGAACGCTTGAGATTCTCACCACCTCTCAGGCTTTATCCCAGAATCAAGTGGAGGGTTCAGGTCTACAGAGTAATAATAAATCAGGCCTGTTTTGCAGATTATTTCCCTTGTTGCAGCCCAAGCATGTAAGAACCAGGATGGACTAGAACCACTCCTATCAGGAATCAGTCCTCACATTACAATGATAACAACCAGCTGGGGGCTGAGTAACAACCAACTTCTCAGCAAGAGAAATTACAGGCATAAAAACTAAAGCAAGCAGATTCCTCAAACTCATTCCAAACTTCAGAGCATGTTTATAGTTATTGTGGGATTGTTTCTTAAAAAAATGACTTCAGAAAAGGAAACTAAATCATACCTGTGGGAAAACATAAGCCAGGACTCTTTCTACCCTGGAACTTTTGCTACCTTTGTTTGCATCTAATTGGGGCAGAATTGGAAATTCTCCATCCTTGTGCTCTGGGCACCTGAGCTGGCATGCTATGTTGATAGCACACTCTGGACTTCAGACCTCTGGGCTGGGAGAAGGACAAAATAAGAGAAATGTTGCTTCCCAGAGAAGTATTCTCTGTCCTGCACCCACATTTCCATATGAAAATCTCAGCAGAAAGTAACAGAACTGGGAGATTTTTTTAATTCCCTATGGATCCATCAAGTACCCTGCTCCTGCAATCAGTGGAGGGAAAATCCAAGGATAAACTTACTGAGATTCCCCCCGACCCAAAGTCTCCTGCCAGAAGAGTATTCCAGAAAAGTATGACTTGACCTCCATTTTTACTCAGGCCTCAAAACTGTGGAGCTCTAAGTGCAGGATAAGATAAAATGGTCAGGAAGCCAACTATGTAATATTTGGGAAGCTCCCGATGAAAGCAACAAGACAATTTTGTCGCCAGCCTGTGACAGTGTGGTGGAAGAGAGAAGGAAATAAGGTATATCATTCATTAGACTTTCAAAGAGACAGATAAAGATCCTCAGAGGAGACTATCCACAAAGCAAGAGGTAACATCCTACCCTGGATCAGACACCAACAAGGAGAAATAGGGAGCAAATGAAGATTAGCCAGGCAGGTCTTATTGCACAGGGATGTTAACAGTGGTGTGACCCCACATATAAATGCCAGGGCTTGTGCTGGTCAATTTAGTTATTAACGATACAGGCCAGTGGGTGAACAATGACAGTACCGTTTGTCAATGGACCATAATTATTTAGTGCAGCAACAGTAAGGAGGAATGGGAGGAATGGGTGGCGGGTGAAGGCCCATGTTGGGGAGGCAAAACCCAGCTCCACCCCTTCCACCCTTTTCCTTCAGCAACCTTTCTCCCACCCTGCAGAGCCAAGCCTGATCCTTCCTGGCCACCTGGAGGGCGGGGGGCTACCACACCATGCTGCAGCTCCAACCCACTCTGGTGTCCAGCTAACATAGGAAGTTTTAGGAAGGCAATGCCTCCCCTTGCCTACTTTAGCCACTGGCCATGGTGGGAGGGATGTCGGCCAAGGGAACTTGTCTTCTGCTAGTTCAAGAGAATGCACATAGGGAGGAGTCACTTAAACCCCTGCAACACAGGACCTGCTTGCACAGAGGACATGACCACCATCATTATGAAAAGACACTGGAGATGGATTGGGGACAGGCTCAAGAAAGATGGAAACTCCAGCACAAAGACTGCTGTGCACTAGACTCTGGAAGGGAAGCAAAAATGAGGACAACCCAAGACAACGTAATGCTGGACTGCTGAAGTAGAAATAAAGAGCACGAATCGCACTTGGGGCATTATTGAGAGGCTGGCCAGTTACAGACAGAAGTGAAGGACTTTTACTGCAGCCCTACACACCAGTAGGCATAAAGGAAAATGATGATGAACACATGGATAGATCCTGAGTTCCCTGTATCCTCTAGCAAAAAATCTAAAGTTCACTGTGGACAGCACAATAAAGATGTCTGTGCAGTGCTCAGTGGTGATGCGAACAAGAACCTAAGATTCTGTGGTGTAGTTAGATGGGGGTTGAGAAGAAACAGCTCCCCTCCTGGTCACATCTGCTGTGCAGTTAGAATACCCACCTATCAGTAAAAGAAGATGGAGCCCACTACAGCTCAAGAGCAATGGCTGAGAGATGGGACATGTACACAGCCCTCCTCAGCTGGAAGACAGATAGCTGAGAAGTGCTTTGCCTATGAAAGAGGGGATGTAGACAGAATAGATAATGTAGACGTAATAGTTTTGTAGATTTTTGTTATACTATTATAGACTCTGTTAAGACTTTCTGCTAGGTAACATATACAGTAATCCCACGAGATACTCCAGGGTTGAATTCCAAGCAGCCCTCGCATACCTTGAGTTTTGCATAAGTCAGGTAGAGCTTGGGAGATGGGTTGGGGCCTTGGGAGGGGACAGAGGGGTTAAGCCTCGGGTAGGTTAGGGCTGTGGGGGGGGGAGGGTGCAGGGGGTTGGACTTGCACAGCAGGGGGTTGGGGAGGGGGTTGAGCCTGGCCAGGGGGTTGGAATCGGGGCCACGGTGGTGGTGGTGGGTTAAGATTAGAGCTGGAGGCCCGCATGCACACGCACTGGGGGTTGGGAGCCCCGTGTGCAGGTTGAAGCTGAAGTCCCACATGCTGGGGGCGGGGGTGAGCTGGGGTGTTGAAGCTGGAGCCTCACATGCCCGGGGCTATTGAACAGGATGAAATGGGGCAGGGGTGAGCTGAGCTGGCGGGGGGTTACAGTTCCTGCATATGCCACTGGTGGCTGACAGCTGGAGCCCCAAGTGTGGTGGGAGGCATGTGAGCTGAGACTGTGGTGGGGAGGGATTGAGCCAGGCAGGGGGCTTGAACCAGGGGGGTGCACTGGGGCAGGGTGGTTTAGTCGGGGGGGGGGAGGGGTTGGAGCCCTGCACAGCGCGCCAGGGCCTGGGAGACAGAGCCCTGTGTGCGGGTTGAAGCTGGAGACAAGCGTGCATCGGGGGGGGGAGGTTGGGGGGGTGAGCTGGGGCCACGGGTGCAGGGGAGTTGAGCCAGCAGGGGAGCTTAACAGGGGTGAACCGGCACAGCTGACAACTGGTGCCATTCTGGGAAGCAGAGGGAAGGAGGTTTTAGCCCGCCTGTCTGCCTGCAAGGGCAGGCAGCTAGGTGAGCTAAAAGCCTTCCTCCTACCTTCCCAGAGCAGTGCCTAGTGATGCTCTGGGAAGACAGGGGGAAGGGCCTCTTAGCCTGCCTAGCTGCTCACAGCTGCCGGAAGCTCGGCAGGCTGAGAGCCCATCAGCTTTGCGCTGTGTGAATGTGAAGCTGCCTAAGGCGAGGGTCACTGTATGGATCAGAGGTCAACCGCGTGAGATCGGGGTTGCGTACTCTGGACTCGCATACGCTGAGACCTTACCATACATTCTTTATTACTCTGTTCACTCTGTAACAAGTTAAATTGTAACACACCTTCTTTGTTCTTGCCACACTGCAGTTACGTCAGTGTGTGCCTGTGTGTGTGAGCGAGAGAAAGAATAGACATGAAAGGACCTTCAATACCTAGAGTATCAGACATGGAGACCAGGACTGGGGGCAACCCAAAACTAGGCAGAGTGACTGCTTCAAAGTCGGAGGCAGACACGCCTTTTTGGTGTAGAATGGATAAGGACTTTCCCAAGAGACCAACATCTTCGGGCCATCAGCATGCAAGGCAACACCCAGATGAGGTCGCTCCCAGAAGGACTGCTGGAAATGCTGGGAACTGTTTGGCTGTTTGAAATGCTGAGTGACTGAGTAAGGCCTGATAACGGGAAACACATAGACTTGTATGAGGGAAAACCCTATGAAGAATGGGGTGTCTTGTCTTAGTCTTTGGGTACCATCCTGCTATAACATGGAGCACCAGCCCTGACAGAAAGAACTTGGCTCAACTCCCTCCATTCCTGATCTATCTGGCCAGTAGATTAGGGTGGGCGACAGATTGGTATTAAAAAAGATCCTGTGTCCTTCTTTTAAGCATAAAAGGGATACCTGACACAAACCCAACCATAGCAAAGGGGTATATTAAGCTGAGTGCTTTTGGCTTCCCACAAGCGACACAAAGAATTACAGGATTTTGTATTCTTTGAAATACAGCTAGCGAAGACAATGCTTTTAAAGTCAGCAGGAGAGTGAATGGCCAGTGCATTAATTCCCATGAGAAGCAAATGGGACAGCAACCTTCCTGCGACTAAGCCAGAACAACTCCAAACTGCAAAGGTTGGGTTGCTGAAGCTTTTTGTTTTTGAGTTTGTTTTTTAATGTGTCTGACATTTTAGAGCATCAATAATGCAAACAAAGAGGAAATCATTTTTGCAGAATATTAATGCTTGTATGTCCAAAGCAAAATACAGTACCAATTGCTTTTTAGCTGAGACCACCAACTTTGATTTTTTTTTTTTGTGGTTAAGTTGGTTGATCACATTCTTTACATAGTCAAAAACGACAGCCTGACCTTCTCCATAGCCCTGGAGCAAACCTTTCAGCTGTATTCTAAGAGGAGATAGCAAATAAAGGCTTACAGAAGTGTTTATAGACCTGATTTCAGAGACGCTGAGGGCACACAACTTCAGATGAAATCAATGGGAGCTACATAAGAACATAAGACTGGCCACACTGGGTCAGACCAATGGTCCATCTAGCCTAATGTCCTGTCTTCTGACAGTGGCCAATGCCAGATGTTTCATAGGAAATGAAAAGAAACAGGTAAACATCAAGTGATCCATCCCGTCACTCATTCCCAGATTCTGGCAAACAGCAGCTAGGGACACCAACTCTGTCCATCCTGGCTAAAAGCAACTGATGGACTTGTCCACCATGAATTTATCTAGGTCTTTTTGAATCCTGTTGTAGTCTTGGCCTTTACAACATCCTCTGGGCAGGAGTTCTATAGGATGACCATGCATTTGTGAATAAATGTTTCCTTTTGTTTGTTTGTTTTTTTAAACCTGCTGCTTATTAATTTCTTTTGGTGACCTCCAGTTCTTCTGTTATGAGAAGACATAAATAACATTTCCTTATTTACTTTCTCCACACCACTCATGATTTTATAGACCTATCTCATATTCAGCACTCCCTGTAAGCTGAGTGCTTGGGTGGCCACCCAGGAGAGATCTAAATACTGCCCATCTGATTAGCAAAGCACGGACAGCCAGCAGCATGTGTTTCTATTGGTGATGTACACTTGCACGTCTTGGTGCACATAATAAAACTGATTCCACCCATGGATGGAAAAAATTAAGAGGGAATGTTGATCAAATCCCCCATTAGTCATCTCTTTTTCCAAGCTGAAAAGGCCAGGCTTATTAATCACTTTTCATGTAAGATGTTCTATACCCCTAATAATTTTGTTTCCCTTTTCTGAAACTTTTCCAATTTTTACAACACATATATATATATATATATATATATATATATATATATGAGATGGGGCAACTGCATATGCACTCAGTATTCAAGAGGCATCATAATATTTTCTGTCTTATTATCAATGCTTTGGTTAATGATGCATGCACTACCTCTGAAAATGAAGCTCTTGACTCTACAGTCACTTCTCTGCAGGGATCTCAGAGCATTGAACAAACAATAAACTGCTTTAATAAAGATTTCTTTTCATGAAATTCTTGAAATATGATGGAGATTTTGCCTTAGGGATTTGCCACTGTGAGCCTGAGCTTTTGTCCTTTGTGCTTAGAATTGTTGCTATTACTACAGAAGAATATGAATTTGGAAAAGAATAAGACGAGTTTGGGCATAAAGGATAGCTAGAATGCAGGCTACACCCCTGCACCCCTGAAATTTTCAGGCTGACAATACTTGTCTGTACAAAGGTAATCAAAAGAACTAGGCAGCTTCACCGGTTACCTACTAATAATCCAGTGGAGAGCCCTGTCTCTAGCATACAAGCAAGGAGGAGGCAGTTCTGCTTCTGTGCGTCTCAGCCCTAGAAACTTTTGCTGCTGTAGCTACTCTTAAGGAAAATTCCAGAGCTGCTTGCTCTTAACTTGCGGTTTGAATTTAACAGCCAGATCAAAGAAATAAATAGTTTGGAGACTTCTCTTGCACTGGCCTTTGACTTCTGCAGAATGAACCCTGTGAACTCCTTTAATTCATGCATGTTTGGTCTCACGCTCACTGTTGAAATAGTTAGCCTGTGGGCTGGCAGGTTAACGTCAGATGCAGCCTATAGACAGCAGCTGTGAGAGTGTGAGGCATTGCTGACTGTATCAGGTCCGATCAGCACCTGAGCTCTGGCAACGGAGTGGCTTGGAATTACTCAGACACTACAGAAGTCTACAGCCACTGGTTAACCAGTTCCTTTTAACTAGGTCTGTTGGCTTCCTGTGAATACAAGGCAGGAACTGTTTGTCAATAGCAAAGAGTCTTTCATCCCCTTGATTTAAATACCTGGAGGGGATTAAAAATACTACAGGCTAAAGCTCCTGTCACTTTCCAGAGCAGAAAGCCTGCCTGGGCAGGAATGGCTTGGATGAGGTCAGAGCCCTGACCTGCTGAGGTAAAAAAAACAAAACAAAACAAAACAAAACCACAGCAGCTTGCCAGGCTATTCCCCTGCTTCTTACAGAGGGGCGAGGGGGTGGGACACCCTTGTTTTCAGCTGGGATTTACAGGAGATATCCTGCACGCATCACAATGAGCTTTGCTGTAAAATTCACTGCACAGAGGTTAATCTAGATGTCAACATTGCCTGACAGCAGTGAAATTACTCCAGGGCAGTGCTCCTTCTGAAGTCTTAATATAACAGTCGATTCCATCCTCCCTGCAGGAAATGAAAGTTTTCTGCTTTGTGTGCGGAATCATTCAGCGCCAATTTTCACACTGTTTGAAGTCCAAACTGTGGTCTTCAGATTCCCCTCACATTAAGAGTTTCGCTCTGTGTAAAAAGTCTGTTTGTTGCTCCGGGAGAACTGCAAGGACAGAAGGGAAAAGTGTGTGTGCTGAGGTGGGGGGCTGAGGGTATCTTATTGCATGTACACCAGCAAAATAAAAGTCTAATTCTTTTTCTGAAGGAAGCCAACGCTGCAACTTCATTTATCTGAATATCTAGCAGGAAAGATCTGGGAGTTAGCACAGAGTGCCAGTGTGCGCAAAAGAAAAAATATTTACGCCTCCCAAAGCTATGGTTTCCTTCACAGGGGCATTTCGCTCATCTCCTGCTGGCCCCTTGTCTTAAGATGCCAGGAGTTCAGCAGCTAAACAGCCTTTCAGAACAGCTGCTGAACTACTGGCTTCCGGTTGTAGAGTCATTCACTTTTGTTGGCTGGGAGATCAGTTCCCATAGGGAATTCCTGAAAGTGGGCAGGCAGTGGGGGTTACGGGATAATGATCTACTTCTGCTGCGGGATGTTAAAGGTGGTTGTTTTAGAAGAAGACAAGAGGCTGTAAAGAAGGATCATCCCATTTGCCTAAAAAGGCTTGTGGCATTGTAGCCAGTGAGAAATCACAGATGCAAGAGGTGAAAATGAGCTATTAGATCACTTAGCCTGTCCCCCAGGGTCCCAGGCAAGACTGTTCCTCACCATTTTCTACTCCCTTTGTTCAGTATAGTTTTAAACAACACATGTAATGAGACTTCCACCACTTTTGTTGGGAAACTGCATCATTGCCTAATGTATAGACAAGGAAGAAGGGGCATAGAAGTGACTACGGGATGCACTGTTACAGCTGCATCCCACTGAGAGCAGGGACTACATATGCCTATGCCATTTGTGATGTGACAGTTTGCCAAACAGGGTGCGTTTTTGTGCGCATACACTTGCTAGAAGCGGGACCGCCAAGGTCCCAGCCAGAAGCACAGCTTCTAATACTGATTCCGGAGAAGGACTAAGCAAGATTTTCTCCTTAGGTGCGATGCTACAGAGTCACAGAATGACCTGCCCCCCTGCTGCAACTTCTAGCCCCTTGCAAGCTGACAGCCTATTCATTCCGAAAGAGCTATCCCATCCTGCTCCTTTAAAAAGACACAGCACAGCGGAGCATTTGGGGATGCACTTTGAAAGGGTGCAAAACACGTCCCTGCCTCGTGCTTTTCTTGGCCTGGGTGTCTTGTCTTCCCACAATGCGCCGGGCACGAGCTGATTGCAGGCTGCGCCTTCCCGATCAGCTCACTCTGACTGTGAAAGTCCACACGTAGACAAACTGCATGTGCATCCAAAAAGCAGGGTGGAACCACTGCAGGGGAGTAATTAAATAGCATAACACACAAAGCAGGCTCGTCCTGGGAGACAGGAGGCATTGCGGAGACCTGGTCCATGCAAGGTGAATGATCCAAGTGCCAAATATCCTGTCAGAGATTAAATCCTCCCAGATCCACCTCTGGGTACAAAAAATACTACAGGGTCTTAAACCAAGCCCTAATGAATGGAAAGCCATGGGGATCAGTTATCCTTTCCGGAGTGTCTGGCTTCTCAATCATTGGTTTGTCCCTCCCTGAAACTGGCACATCCTCACAGGTCTGGCACATCCACAGGATGAACTCAGGTGACTGCCCCAGAGCCTGTGCTTTTGGGGTCCCCATGGTGACTGCCCCTGCTGTCCTATGGACAGGAGGAGGGGAGGATTATCTGAGGCAGGGAGCAGCAGGGGATCACCTCTCCTCATCTGCTCTCCCCCACTCCTGCATCCACCACATGGGTAGCGCGAACCCTGCCTGCTCCATTCCCACGCCCAGCCTGCTGAGCCCTGCTTCTCCGCAGGAGGTCCATTCCCTGCCCCTCATGCACAAGCAGGGCTGGGAGGGCATGGCAGGCCCAGAGAGCATGGTGCTGTGGAGCAGGCTGCCACTTGGGCCACTCTTGTGGTGAGTGCAGGGGGTAAGGGGTGAGAGGGGATGACTCCCTGGCTGCTGCTGCCCACTGCTGCCATGCCCTGCTCCCGGTAATCCCTGGTCATCCTTGGCCAGTTGGTTGGGGAGGGGGTAAAGGGGGCAGAGTGCGGGTGGAGCAGGGAAGGAGAGGAGCCTGTGGCCTGGGAGGTTGCCCAGCCCCTCCCCCCCACATTCAGGATGGACATGTGCCCTCACATGACCGACACTCTAGCTTTCCCTCACGTTCTCAGACAGGCTGTGGTAGACGAGGCCTCAGTGTGGCACCATTATCAGCATCCCACGCAGTGGGGTGTAACTGAGTGCATACTAAGCTTCAGCTGCTAAGCTCCAGGACAGGGGAGTATGCATAACTGCACAGGCAGGCACTGGGCATGGGCCACACTCTTAGCCTAGTACACACATAGAGTTGCCCCCCGGGAGGGGAAGCACTGTGCCATGCACCCTGAAGCACAAAACTCAGCTGCAGAGAGCAAGGAGGGCTTCTCCTTCAGTTCCTTTGCCTACTTGCCTTGAGTGCAACATACTTCACTCACAGCCAGCAAAACAAGTCACCCTTGGGTGCAGGAAGTGCAATGCCTTGTTATAAAATCCCATACACAACCGTATCAAAGCTGCCTAAGATCCCAGCTATGAACAGAACCCACTTGAGATGCAGATTCACTTGTGACAAATACACACAGCTAAGGATGCTTAAAGTCAAGTCCTTCTTCACTTACCTACCAAGACCTGGGCTCCAGAGTCTGTGTTTCTGCAGTTACAGTTGATGGTATCACTAGCACATTAGGCAGAAAATGAGCTTGAGTCTTGTCAGGTAAAAACCTTTCTCCTGAAGACAAAACAGCAGTCTTAATTTTGGATTTCCCTGCCTTTGTCCTACAGCAAAATTCATCATTGCTCAGGCCTTGTTCTGTTTGTATTTAAGACCAGAAAAGCTCATAACACAGCACGGTTCAGCCCTCAAGTGATCTTTGCCCTTTTTTATTATTATTATTATTATTATTCGTGATTCCAGTGATTGCCCAGAATTATGGCCTCATTTTCCTGTTGTCCCAGTCACACAACTTATTTTTGTGTATTTCAGTTTCTACCAGCAGCACCACTTGGAACGTAATATAACACTAGCCCTTCCTAATAAAACTATGGTTTACTTAACCCAAGTGGTGTACTGGCCTTGTAATACTGTTCCCTTCCTTCCTGGGCCTTTTCCGAGCACTGTCTAACTCAGACAGCTCATTCTACCCACTCCTGGAAAGAGGCAGTTGGCTGAGCTTTGAAGACCACATTTTCAAAAGCACAATGGAACCGCAACACTTTTACACTTGCTTTTGCACACAGATTCCTCTACACTGAAATTTTTGCATCCTATTTTGCACATTCAAATTCATGCAAACTCAATACCTTGAACTCAGATGCATGTGCCTAGTGATCAGGCATCTCGCTACTTGGTGTGGACATACAAAGTGCCTGTGGCCATCCAAACCTGGGAGGCGTCTGCAAAAACTGGACTGCAGAGAGCAGTGTGAGCAACAACAAGGGCATGCAAAAGAGCAGGCTGACTTCAAGAGATGGGGACAAGCCCCACACTGAGCTCTCGATGGCCTCCACTCACAAAGCATCTACCTCACCTATGTGTTGAGAAGAAGCCGGGCAAATCATGGATCATAGGGAAAAAGATCAGGTCACTGAAACCCCAACTCAGGGCCAATGCAGAACTGCTGCACAAAATGCACATGTCCAGCACCACAGACCTGCCCACAGAGCACAGCTCCAGCTCCCTCATGCCCAACAGGATTCCACTGAGGTGAAACCCTGCAAGGGATTTGCCTAGTCCGTATTTTATGTGTCCCACTAGGCAATGAAGGGCAACAATCCTATTCTCAGCCAGGGTCCAGGACTGCCCTCAGGTCTGCTCCAGCTCCACTTCCATCGGGCATTTAGGACCAAATTGCTTCAAGGATGAGGGTTTGGGGTGAGGGGCTGTGGAGGGGAACTGAAATAAGCCTCAGCCAGAGATAGCTGCTGTCCTGTGCCATGGTGTGAGTGACCGGGCTGGGGGAGAGCTCTGGCTTTCGGGGCAGTAGAGACATACCTAATCCTCTTCCCTGTGGGGAGGGCGGGGAGCGAATGGAGGATCTGCACGAAGTTGGAGTCACTTGTGCCTCCCTTGTCAACAAAGGCAGCCACGACAGATCTTTGCTTTGGGGGACACCGCATGGGTTCCCCAAATTCTGGCCTATCGCTGACACAGCAGGACCTCCCTTTACAAGGAGGGCTGAAGAGCCATGTCTCGTCCTCCTGCACCAATGCCTTTGTTACAGCAAACGCACCCTGAGCCAAATAAGCCACTGCATCCATCTGACTCCGTCAGCCTCACACCCTGCAGACCGCACTCGATGCACATGGGAGAAGCCATCCCTTGATCTGCTTCCTGCCCCTTCCTGTGCCAGGGCCCTCCTCTGATTTAATCCACGAACAAGGCAGCTCCATCTAAATGGGGGTGACTGTAGGGGGGCAGTGTGCTACAACCATGTCTGCAGCTTGACAGCAGCACCCTTTCTCAAAGGCAGCCTGCCCAGCCAGTGGATACTGAGGGAGAAGATTACCACCCATCACAAGGGCCACATCCCCACAAGCATTTTCTGCTCCTGCAGCAGCAGTCTTTCAGACTCTGCTGGGACAACAGCTAGAGGGCCTGTGCCCTCCTCTTGGCTAGAGCTGTCGCATGGCACATCCTCCTCTCAGCCTCCATTGTCCGGAGGAAAAACAGACCAGAAACGTTGCTTCCCCAGGCCTGAATCAAGCAGGCACTTGCCTCTGAGGAAGCCTGAGTCCTTTTATTGATGGGAGCCTAGGATGGGGACTGCTTCCCTCCGCCTGCCCTGACTGAACCCCTCCCCTTGGCCAGGCCTTGGACCTCATTGACATGCAAGGCTGGCTGCCGTGGCCATTTGCTGAGCCGTCTCCTCAGGAAGGCACCACCTCCCCCCTCACCTCTCCAGGCTGCCCGTGGAGCTATTCTTCAGCCTCTGCATTTTCACAGCAGCTCAAAGGCAGATGCATCAATCCTTTCCAGGCCTGGAGACGTGAGGGGAATGTCAACATGACCTTGGCAGGTGCTGACAGGTTCCCAGGCCTCTTTGTTTTCCCTGCATCCCCACCCCACTTTGGCGGGTACATTAGGTACTGGACCAAGGGAAAGGACAGTGGATGATGGATGCGGGGGGCAAGGGAGGGGGGCATCATGGCAGACTAACCCCAGGGAGCACCTCTGCAGCAGTGCAACTCAGTTTCCAGGCAGATTACAAACTGCGGCCTTTGAACACATGCTGGCGGGGGGGAAGTCCTGATTTGGCCCATCTCCTCGAATCTCTGTCATGCCCCCTGCCAAATTAAGCAGGGTGAACAGTTTTGCTTTCTAAACCAGCCCCTCTATGGGGCAGATGCATGGGCTGGGTGCCTGTCCCATGTGCCCAAGTGAAGCTAAAAGGTCCATCGAATGGCACTGGAAGGTGGTTCAGACCCCTCCCCATCTCTGCTCTCTGTACCGCTCTCCCAGGCAACCGTTCTGGTCCCTGACATGCCTTCCCAGAGTCTGCCAAAGGCTCGGCTCTGGGCGCCAGAACCAGTATGTTCCTGTTCTCTGTGTTCTCTGGGAGAGTGGCTGCTTCTCATGTGTGGTTTACCCGTAGGTGCCGCGATCCTTCACCGTAAGTTCCAAAAGCCTCGAGTCTATACACTGATGAATCGGCAAATTAGAAAAATTGTCCTGTAATGTCAAAAGGAGGAAAAAGGCGGGAAGGTGGAATTGCAAGTTCCTCTGGGGGGCAGCCCTGCCTTGGCTCAGAGCCTGAACCCCGGTGAGCGGGTGGGAGGCAGAGTCACACATTCAGTGCATATCTTACAAACGGGGCAGGCCTCCTCCCAGAACTCTTCCCTGGGACTGCGTCTCTGCGCTAGCAGGAGTCTTGAGCTTAGCCCGCGCGGAGGAAGCACAGCGGGGTCACGCTTCACTGCTCCAGAGCTTGGGGAAAAAGATTCCTCCTCTTTTTTTTTTAAAGTACTTTAAGTGTCTTCCTTTTTGTTTAAAAGTCTTATAGTTTCTGTAACAGCAGCTTTTTTCTGTATTGGTGTAGAAGGTATATATATATCTATATCTAGATATCTATAAATATATATAAGCCAAACTGCCTTACAGGTTGTTTTGTTTTGTTTTTCAGTGTTGTATGTGTAGCAGGCACTTGAGTTTATATGAAGATGTTTACTTGGGGACTGAAGGGCCAGGGGACAAGAGGAGGTAGGGAGGGTGGAGGAAGGAAGGAGCAGGAGCTTTTGACAAGCGGCCACTACTAGCCAAGGATGTCCAGGTAGATCGGTGTGGCCTTGCCTAGAGCATGAAGGATCTTGTAGATTTCCTTGATATTGAGCCGCTGCTGAGGCTCTCTTTGCCAGCAGCCCAGCATGATGTCATACACCTCCTTGGGACAGACTCGAGGCCTCTCCAGGACTCGACCTTGGGTGATGCACTCAATGACCTGAAAGAGAACAGGAGAGGGTGAGTCCCACACAGCACAGTGTTGAGAATGTCCCTCTGCTTAGCCCTCGATGATAACCAACATTTCATTAGAGCATTAACGAGCCACCAGAGCCCCCTGATTTAAGGTGTGCAGGCTCCCAGCTGGTAATACGGAGCACCAGATTCTCCATACCCACTTCCTACTTTACAGCTGCAGTTTTGCAACTTCAGTGAAGTGCTCTTGACTTTGTAACCTTTATTAACTCCAGGCACAACTCCCTCTGTGTGACAAGCTCGTTACTAGACTGCATCTATGGACCAGAAGGGTTAGTTAGTCAAAGATGTACTCCAGTGATAATTTATATAGAGAAGGAGAGGATGAACCTGCAACTGATATGTCAGTATTTTCTAAGAAAAAGTCCATTTTTTATATCACCAATCTTTTTTTTCCCCCCCTTATCTGAAAATGATGGTGAAAGCCAGGAAATTTTACTAGAAGGATTTCAGAGCACCATCTCCCACTTGCCTCTCAGAGGGCAAATTTGTCTCAGTTTTGATGTTTGAAAGCAGCGAAAAGAGCACTGTTTCATCCTGCATCTAATTCATGACAGAAGAAAATCTTGCAAATGTTCACACCTCACCCCAGGTCAGGTTGTTGCTGCTAATGAGAAAAACGTGAGAGGCTCATGCAGGATGAAATGGTGTCTCTAGAGTGACTCCAGGGGGAAACAATTCTCCAAACACCTGCTTTTTGGAATCCTGCTCTCCATGGAAAAGGATGTAAAGGAGAAAAACAAAGTAACTTGTCAGAGAGCTGTTATTACTGAGGAGCTGTCTGTCTGGAAGTGATGAGTCTCGGCGCGGTGGTGTGTGAGTGCCGTGACCTGGCACAATGACACACTGGATAAACACAGATCTCAAACAGAGCGGCGAGGCGGGCAGACTGGCGAGGGGGACCTGAAGTTTATCACTTGTGACTACTAATGGAGCCTGCCACACAGCCAAACAGACAGCCACTGCTCTGAGGTTGGCAAAGAAATAGTGAGAGCAGAAGCGGTTTGGAGGAGCTGCTGACAGGTGGGGCGAGAGAAATGTAGTGCTGTAGACAAAGCTCCTTTGCCATACAGCGGATCATGGCAAAGTTAACTGGGGCCTTAGGCGACCAGCAGAGAACCATGAACTAGGACCACTAACAGGCTTTCTGTATTTGAAAGACTCATGGTGACCCACTGTCTCTAGACAGGATGTAAGGTGCAGATTTAGCAAGTAGGGTATACCTGGGTCTCCAGGTGGTCTGTCACTAGCCATGTGTCCTATTTCACCCTTGAAGGGTGTTTTAAATTTTACGCTTACAAAGAACCATAAAAATGGCTAGTGTTAATTACCACTGTTACTGTAAGTCACCATCAAACCGTGGCACTGATTGTTCTGAATATCTTGGTGCAAAGAGGGCACTGGAAGGAGAACAGCCCTTCTCCCTGTGAACAGCCCTTCTCCTTGTGAGCAATAATATTCCATTCTTATGGCCAGATCTGGCCTTCCTGCATTCACCTGCAGCACAGTGGGAGATGTCTGTGAACATACAAGACAAGTGCCTGGACCACAGGTGTTTGCCGCATATTGGCATTTCCCAAATCTCCCGCACGCGGGTGTGTACACTGAATGGTCTGATCCAGATTTCTGTAACATACTGGGGTCTGCCTCGGCCCTGCCCCTACCAAGTGCAGCCCTTGCTATGACCAACATTTTACATGCCCCAGGTTGGGAATATTGCTTGGAAACAATTTGCTTGCAATGGGCTGCTGCTTAAAGCCAGCCAATTCAGTGCCAGGAAGGGGTGGGCTAGCTCACCTGGTACCTCACTTTATGTGTGTTTAACTCACCCCTCAGGAGGAAAGGGACAGGGTTGAGATAGGAGGAATTATGCTTTGGGGGCTCTTCTTAAGGTAAAAGCAAAAAGCAGTCAAGTAGCACTTTAAAGACTAGCAAAATAATTTATTAGGTGATGAGCTTTCGTGAGACAGACCCACTTCTTCAGCCCATAGCCATACCAGAACAGACTCAATATTTAAGGCACAGAGAACCAAAAACAGTAATCAAGGAGGACAAATCAGAAAAAAAAATCAAGGTGAGCAAATCAGAGAGTGGAGGGTGGGGGAGGAAGGTCAAGAATTAGATTAAGCCAAGTATGCAGACGAGCCCTTTGTAGTGACTCAGAAAGTTCACATCCCGGTTCAAACCACGTGTTAATGTGCCGAATTTGAATATAAAAGCCAGCTAAGCTTGATTTTTTTTCTGATTTGTCCTCCTTGATTACTGTTTTTGGTTCTCTGTGCCTTAAATATTGAGTCTGTTCTGGTCTGGCTATGGTCTGAAGAAGTGGGTCTGTCCCACGAAAGCTCACCTAATAAATTATTTTGCTAGTCTTTAAAGTGCTACTTGACTGCTTTTTGTTTTGACAGTGTATAGACTAGCATGGCTCCCTCTCCGTTTCTTAAAGTAAGTGTCTCTGTCAGGCTGCATTTCCCAGATGAAAGCTGTGGCTTCACCTCGCTGTCCCTCCACGAGGCCATGATGCTGTTATGGGCAATGCCACATGAGGTGGAGAGGGGCCAGGACTCCATATGGAGAATGTGACAGGTGGTGCTGGGCCCTGGCCTATAAGGGAAGCGAAACAACCACCTCCAGGTCTCAGAGTGCCCATAACATCCTGCAGCCAGTGTTCCTTGTAAACTGAGCGCTTGGGCAGCTGTCCAGGTGCCGCCCACCTGATTAGCAGAGTGCCCACAGCCATCCACGGCCGACAGCCTGTGTTTCTACTGGTGATGAGCATCTGCACATGCCTCAGCGCTCCGAACAACATTTATTCCACACAGAGAGAGAAAAAAATAGAGGAAACCTGTCCAGCAACACACACGGTGTGACTATGACCCTGTCAACCGTGTCTCCTCTCCCCAGTCTAAGACACCACGGTTTATCTGGTACCTCTGTGTTTGAGAGCTGGAACCAAGGCTGCTTCCCATATGTGAAGATCTCCCAGAGGATCACCCCAAAACTCCACACGTCGCTCTCTGTCGTGAACTTCCGGTACATGATGCTCTCAGGGGGCATCCAGCGGATGGGCAGCATGGTGTGCCCTCCAACCTAAATGGGGACAAAGGCACAGGCAAATCTGAGTTAACAGGGCCGTAAGAGAGGGGAAAGGCTGTACTCAGTGCGGGCTACCTGTGGATGCTCAGACAGGCTAGGGTAGCTATTTTCTCCCTCTTGTCTCCCCCACCCCCACCCATCAATGTAAACTGGCTAATATCATAATATAACTCATTGGAAGTGAAATCTATTGAGATAAATGCTAAGCTCCAAAGGTTTACCTCTTCCCAAACCTGGCTTATAAAGTAATACAACAAGATGCCTAAAATGTGTTTGGCAGCTGATGAAAAAACAGAAGGCAGGAAATGCACAGTCTAAGCCAATATGTGACTGTAAGTCCACAGAAATATGCACAGCTGAAGTTATGTCAATGGTTTTGCAGCCTTCCTGCTGCCTAGGACAGCCTCAAACCAATCTAGGCTCCTATTAAATAACTACACAAAGGGGTACGGACTCACAGTCCTGCCCCAGGAATCCATTCTGAGACCAGTGAGCAACAGCCTTGCAAAAGCACAGTCAGGCCTTGACTCCCTTAGATTCCATGGTGATGGGGGCAGCATAAGAACCTACTAACAAAGGCAGGGCCCTCCCTTTCCAAACATTTGAAATCTGGAGAGCCCTTGAAATAATGGCCTAAGACCAGTCCTCTGAGGGGAAGCCATTACTGGGACACCTCCCCCGTCTCCAGCATGTTTCCATCAAACACAGGGGCTACGTCTACATTTGCTCCCTCCTTTCGGAAGGGGCATGCTAATGAGGCAGTTCGGAAGATGCTCATGAGATGCTGACATGAATATGCAACCCCTCATTAGCACAATGGCGGCTTTGAGTGATTTGAAAGTGCTTCTTTCGGAATGCAGGCCCCCTGTGAAGATGTGGGCTTCTCGAAAGGACCCCCTGGGCTTCGAAAGCCCCTTCTTCCTAAAACCAAATAGGTTTTCCTTTTGAAAAGCCCCCCGTCTACACGGGCAGCCTGCAGTCTGAAAGTGGTACTTTTGAATCACGTGCAGCTGCTATTATGCTAATGAGGCACTGCATATTCATGTCAGCACCTCATTAGCATCTTCCGAAATGCCTCATTAACATACCCCTTCCAAAAGGAGGGGGCAAGTGTAGATGCAGCCAGGAAGGACACAGGCAGCAGCAGGAAAGCAGAAGGAACCGCCTCAGCACAGCTTGAGAGTTTGCTACAATGAAGGCTCTGAGCAGGACCAGATTCTCTCTGATTTCTCCTTCAATGCCGGAATCACCATCAGGAGTTTTGAGCAGACGGTGTTGAGGGCAATATTGCTCCAAGTCTCTGGCACTCGTTTCTTCCAAGGGCAGAGTGTCCAAGCATACCATTCTGTTTGTACGGGTGCTAAGAGAACCCCTCCCGTGTGCGCGTCTTTGCACATCATGCGCTTGGGAAGCTCTTTTCAGACTTTTCCAGGCACTGCTCGGTGCCTGCACTAAAGTGCGAGGATGTGGCAGTGGGAACAACGTGGCTGGATTCTTCCCTGGTGTCTGGAGCTGAACAGAGGCCAAGACAGCTGGTTCTTGGAAGAGGGTCTGGAGCACCTTGTCTGGGAGTTCAGCAACAGAAGGTCTTCTGCGTGCAGCATGTTGCTGCCACTGTCTACGCAAATAAGGCTGGTGTACATTGTGGTAAATAAACAAATGACACGAAGAACATACCCTGCCTCCAGGTCATTGGTTTCCCACGCAAAAAGAACCCATCCTGCCTGAGCCCTGGGTTCAGCCACTGTTGGTCAAGCAGGCAGCAGTATTCAAAAAGTAAAGTTCCTACTTTCCTTGGGAGTTCTCAGATTCTCTCTCAGCCCTGGCCTCCTTCACTAGGTCGTTGCTTGTGCTAATGTGGTGTCACTAAAGAGACAAGCGACAACAGTCAGAAGCTCCAGGCACCATGTCACAAACATGTTCAAAGTATGTTATGACATGGTCGTACACATGGCAGAGAGAGCCCTGCACCAGGAAGTGCGGACCCAAACTTCCCCACAGGTTAATGAGATGCAGATCCAGGCCCTCAGAGTTCCGTCAACTCGCCTCATCTCTAACTCTTAGCACAGCCTCATTTGAGTACACGATGCATTAAAGACTCAGAACTAGCTTTCATTTCTGTGTGCCCAGGTATTCAAAACTGCAATTCATGAGGACAAAACACTTATTATACTTCTGCACCACCCCACTGGAGATCCATCTTTGGCTGAAGTGCTCCCAGCTTGCTGCCTTGAACCCCTAGGAATGCTATTGCTATTGCAATTGGAAAGACTCCGTCTTTTATGTTGTTTTAAATCTTGGCTGCAATCTTAGCTCTTTCCTGCACTTCCAGCTTTTATGACTTGTCTTCCTTAATTCTGAAGGAGTCCCAGGAAATTTCTTGTCAACACAATAGCCGTGTCTACACGTGCACGCTACTTCGAAGTAGCGGCACTAACTTCGAAACAGAACCCGTCACGGCTACACGTGTTGGGCGCTATTTCGATGTTAACATCGACGTTAGGCGGCGAGACGTCGAAGCTGCTAACCCCATGAGGGGATGGGAATAGCGCCCTACTTCGAAGTTGAATGTCGAAGTAGGGCACGTGTAGACGATCCGCGTCCCTCAACATCATTGAGAGAGACACTCTCTCCAGCCCCTGCGGGGCTCTATGGTCACCGTGTGCAGCAGCCCTTAGCCCAGGGCTTCTGGCTGCCGCTGCGGCAGCTGGGAATCCTTGCTGCATGCACAGGGTCTGCAACTAGTTGTCGGCTCTGTGGATCTTGTGTTGTTTAGTGCAACTGTGTCTGGGAGGGGCCCTTTAAGGGAGCGGCTTGCTGTTGAGTCCACCCTGTGACCCTGTCTGCAGATGTGCCTGGCACCCTTATTTCGATGTGTGCTACTTTGGCGTGTAGACGTTCCCTCGCAGCGCCTATTTCGATGTGGTGCTGCTCAACGTCGATGTTAAACGTCGACATTGCCAGCCCTGGAGGACGTGTAGACGTTATTCATCGAAATAGCCTATTTCGATGTCGCTACATCAAAATAAGCTACTTCGATGTAGGCTTCACATGTAGACGTAGCTAATGTGACATATATGCACATTGGTTACTGAAAATTATTTTGTGCTCATGTTTGGCTCTCTCCCTCCACTAGTAGCACAAACTAAATTTTCTAGCAATCCTGCAATCATCGCAGAACTCTGTAGATCACAGAATCATAGAATCCTAGGGCTGGAAGGGACTTCAGAAGGTCACCTAGTCCAGCCTCCTGCTTCCAGCAGGATCAACCCCAACTAAGTCATCCCAGTGAGGATGTTGTCAAGCAGGGACTTGAAAACCACTAGGGTTGGAGATTCCACCATCTCTCTAGGCAACGCATTCCAGTGCTTCACCACTCTCCTAGTGAAGTAGTTTGTCCTAATATCCAACCTACTCCTCTCCCTCTGTAAATTCAGACCATTGCTCCTTGTTCTGCCGTCTGTCACCACTGAGAACAGTTTCTCTCCATTCTCTTTAGTGCTCCCCTTCAGGAAGCTGAAGGCTGCTATTAAATTACACCTCGGTCTTTTCTTCTGCAAACTAAACAAGCCCAAATCCCTCAGCCTCTCCTCATAGGTCATGTGCTCCAGCCTCTTTCATTGCTCTCTGCTGAACCTGCTCCAGCACATCCACATCCTTTGTAACAAAGCTTTGGATTCTTCCGTCCCAAGTGCAGGACTCTACACTTCTCCTTGTTGAACCACATCAGATTTCTTTTGGCCCAATCATCCAATTTATCCAGGTCACTCCGGATCCTATCTCTATCCTCCAATGTATCTACCTCTCCTCCTAGCTTGGTGTCATCGCAAACTTGCTGAGGGTGCAATCCAGGCTCTCATCCAGGTTATTAATAAAGATGTTGAACACTGGCTCCAGAACTGAGCCTTGGGGCACTCCACACTCCACTTGAAACTGACTGCCATCCAGATATTGAGTCATTGACCACTACCCATTGGGCCTGAATGTCAAGCCAGCTTTCTATCCATCTTACAGTCCATGTATCCAATCCATACTTCCTTAACTTATGTGCAAGGATGTTGGGGCTTGTTGGAGTTACTAGTGAAAGATGTGTTGTGTACATTTAACTTCTTTCTGAGCTAACCGGCACCAACGTTTGTGTGCCAGATCCTCAATTTGTATCATATGATGTAGCTTCATTGGCTTCAAGGCATTTACAGCCATTTATACCAGCCAAGAGTTTGTCTATTTCATCTCTAATGAGCCAATTCATGAGCCATGTCATTGGCCTTATCTGGACATACACTAAGGAAAAATTATCCATCAAGTAAAATACCCGGTCAGCTATTGTCCCCATAATGTACAACAGAATTTTAATTTAGCTCCTCTGTTCACAGACATGCAGCACAATGGGCTCATCTCATCTCTGTCTCATGTGCAACACATTTATTATTGGAAAAAATAGCAATCGCTCATTACCAAGATGGGTGGGGACAAAACCAAAAGACTTTGCAATTCAAACTATGCCCAGCCCCGGTCTGTACGTAAGGGTTTTCTGGGGATTCTGCATTTCAGCACAGTAGCAGCTTTCAGTAGATGCAGAGTTAACATAATACCCAGCCCTTTACATTTTCAAAGCTCAGCCATCAACTGCTCATCAGGGTTATGAATCAATCCCCATTTCACAGATGTGGAAACTGAACAGCTTTGCCCGAGACAGTTGTGAAAGAGCTGAATACAAAACACAAGAATTCCTGGCTCTCTGTCCTGTGCTCAATCTACAATGCTCTGCTGCTTGCTAACAGTGCAAACAGGATTTAGAATTGAAAGCAGACAGATTGGATGGCTTAGGCTACAGATGTGGCCTGGACAAGGAGAAGATCCTTCTTACACTATGTGCTGGCTGTAACAGACAATGCACTTTGAGGATACTTCCCCTGCCCCCTCCCTCCAACACACACACACTCTCTCGCTCTCACTGTACTATCACACAAACCTGAATCCTAGCTGTGTGCACTGGACCTGGGACCACCTGGAGCAGACTGCTTCAGCAAAAGCACGGGAGAGAACTGAGGCTGTTCAACAAACCTGTCTACAGAACGAACTTGATTTTTCCTTTTGCAGCAGAGGCAATTTACATTTCATGTCCTTGGCTCTAGAGAAACTCATTATGTGTCTTTAGTGGGAAGATGAAAGTTTGCTTCAATCAGTCTGCGGTTTGCTGAGACAGACCCCAGGGTGGGCAGCTTCCTGCAATAACAGCGACTGTGCAGGCTAATTCCTCGTCAGGAGAATGCTGCTTCTAAGTCATTTCTGCAAGATTCCTGTCACTCTCTTCCCCACCCTCCACCACGCCCACCCAGAATCTGACACAGGAGAGTTAAACATGAGCTCTGCTGAAATCCAGACCTGTCTCCCTGGGGCAATGCAGGACTGCCCAGTGCAGACTCCAAAATCCCAAGTGATACAACTCCCACAATTCCCCTTGAGAGACGTTCCAAAACCTGGTCACACGTTTCACTCAAGAACGCCCTGATGTTCTTCCTTTCTTCCCTTTCGCTCTCCCTTCTCCTGGCCATTGAAAATCTCTGGATTATTCTCACTAATTGTTCGTATAACTAAAGAGCACCTAGGAGCGGTCTCTTACTTTTCCTCTATAAAAAAATCAACCTCACCAGTTCCCATACCTTTTCCATTGCTCTGCTCATTCCAGCACTTCCCTGGTAACATAGTGCCCACAAATGAACGCAGCTTGCGGTGCCTGTGCTTCAGCACTATGGAGAGCTGTCTTTTCCGAACGTAAGAATCTTCCAATCAGGCTAAGTCACTCTCAAGGTCATGCACAGTTCTATAATCACAGATCTCCAGTGGCCCAGGGCACCTGGCCTTTGCTTTGGGGCCTCATTATGCATTGGAGGCAGCAGATTGCAAGATAACAGGCCACTCCCTGAGAGTAGCTTATTGCTGTATTGGAGCTAAACCGCAGGGAAATGGGGGAGGTTCATGAAAGGCCAGGATTAATGGCCATTAGGGAGAGGGATAATTAGTTAATGCTAGTACAGCACTTTGAAGATGTAAAGCTATATAAATGCTATGTATGATTATTATTATAAGGCTCCAGGTTTGATTGCCAGGAAGGAAGCCTGGTGTCTGGGGAAAGAAGTCTCCTTGCCCCAGCTTTCTGAATGACATCTAGCTGATTAGAAAGGACTAAAAAGACACACCATCCACCAGAGTGTGGCCACACAGCAGCAGCACCCCGGGAAGCTTGCCAAGGCAGTGCAGTGTCTCAGACAAGGGGGAGCTTGAGCAGCTAGTCTCTTAGACATAGTCAAAACTAAAGAGAGGCCTAGGTCCAAGCCCACAACTCCTGTGAACTTTAGAGGAGTTGGGATTTGGATCTTAACTCACCAGCTGGCCCTTAACTCCAGAGTCAGGATCAGAACTAAAACCCTAGACCCAAACACCTTCTAACAGAGCCCATCCCAAATTCATGCTTTACACAGCCCAGGCCTAAAGAAAACCATTTAATGTAGACAGGGAATTGCTTGGAAGGAGCAAGGGTCACTTGACTGGCATTCACTTGGAAGGCCTTTGCTCTTATTACTTTTGCTGCTGCCTCAGGAAAAGCTGATCAAGTCTGACCCACAAACGTCTCTCTTTAAATGAAGTGGCTTTCCAGTGAATTTTGCCTTGTGTGTGCTGGAAGGTTAGATCTTGTTCCCCTGGTATCTTCCTGGCTGAGGTAGGAGGAATTCGAGAAGTTGATGCCATCTACCAGCTGGTTTGGTTTGTGAGTGCAGCGCTGGAATGCGTTCAGCAAATTAGTTCCTTTTATACCTGGTGACAGGACACATGCTCTCTGCTTGCTGTCTCAACTCCTGCAGTGTTTGTGGGCTGAGCAGGGCTCTTCTTTAATTGCCCAGAACTGGCTGATTTCCCAGGATGGGATGGGATGGGATGAAACACATGTGCATGTTGCCAGCACTCAAAGATCCTCGTCTCTGGACCATCTTCCATCAGCCGGGTGTCCCCCCTCATCAAGGCCAGTTCACTTCTGCAGAGAACAAGACCTGCTGTTCAATAACAGTCCTGAGTCCATTAGAACTGCAGGTGCACAGGTTATCTTCCAAGAGGAAGTAAGATCAGGGTAAATACAGTGGAGAGGTAAAGCTTCTGCATATGGCACTGCTGCCACTTAAAATGAAAGTAAGTGATGCTGACATGTGCCCAGCACAGTAAGCTGTGGTTTTGTGAGTCCTCACAAGCTAAGTGGAGTTGGGCTTGGTATGGGTTGGAATAGAAGACCTCTCAGGAAGTTCCCAGGTATCGATGGAAATCCAGAAAGGGATCGTCTTCCCTGAGAGTAAGAGCTGAATTCAGTCTGTTAGTGTGGTGCTTGTAGCTGCTGTGCTGTTGGAAGTGCCATCTTTCAGATTAGATGTAAAATGAGACCCACTGTTTATTCAGGATGCGAGGACAGGGTTTCCTTTTTAAACTGTCTTACTGCTTTGATTTAAGCAGCTGGTATGTTCCAACCCAGAGGTGGCTGCATTTAAGTACAAGTCTATGCATGTGGGTTTTCATTTGAGGCTGGGTGACATGAGAGTCCATTCTACCACATGTGTAATTTGTAATAATGACAGACACTAGAGAAATGTGAGAAGATATTATCCTCGATGGCATTGTAACCTCTAATGAAAAGCAAACCGTTCCTTTCCCCACTCCTTTTGGCAAGAAAAATTAAATGGAAAAGATGTCACCCAATAGTGAAGCTGCTCTTTGGCACCCAAGCTTCACTTGTCCTTCATGTGTGGACAAGACTCAGAGAGACTGAAAGGCAGATCCATGACTCGCTGTGGTTCAGCTCCAGAGCTGGGCTCTGTTGCAGCAGAGGCCCTAGATTCATGGAGGCAAAGCCCCTGAGTTATGTAGAGGTTCCTCTCATTCCCCATTCTGCCTGGAGAGCTGCACAGATCCGGACACACCAGATGAAGGAGGAGTATCCTGTGTGATTATAAAGACCTTGCGAAGGAACTCCCCTGATACTGTCACGACGTTTGCCAATTGGGACTTCCTGCTGCTGCCCTGATTCACCACCCAGGCTCTTTCCTCCACCTCAGAACCTCTCACTGCAAGTGTCGGGATTGCTGCTCCTTGCAAAGAACAGATCAAACAGATTGCCACACCCCCTTTCTTCTCCTGCTTTAGCTCTCCTATGTAACTTCCACTCATGGCTGGGCACAGCAAAGGCCTTCAGCAGTGGAGAGAACAAACTGCACTCAGTGCTCTGAAACACCTGTTCTCCATCTATGATCCAGCAGGACAATGGAGAGACTTAGGGCCTTGTAACTTGGTGCATTTGGATGGTCTCTGCTGCTGCTGCCAGAGGGGGCGCGGTGACAGGGATGAACTTTTGCCTTTGCCTTCAAAGCCAACACACACAAAATCGCCACCTGATTTTTCTTAGCTTGTCATGTCTTCTGGATGCAGCTGCTTTGCAGTCCCTCCACTCCCCATGGGGATGGCAGGGCAGGTGCAGCCTTTCCCGAATCTCCCGTTGCAGTGTAAGGATTGCACAGCCAGCTCACATAGCAGGCTGTGCTCCCTGTCTGGGTGTCAGCAGCTGAAAGCAGTATATATTGAACCATCCTGTTAGCTCTCCACCAAGCACCCTCCTCTTGTTGGCAATGTCCGTGTTTGCAAATAGTCCTGGCCTCTCCTAACCAGACACAGCTGGCACCTGTGTCCCCAACTAGTCAAAAGGCGGGAGGAGAGGAGGCTGGAATTACCTCTGCTGGGGCAGGGAACCAACTGCCCTTCACCTAAGGTGGATATTGAGGGCTGGACGCACCTGCCAGGAAGCAGGGGATGCTGAGCAGATAAAGTTACTGGAAGGTTGGAAAGGGGGTGAGATATGCCTCCTGGAGGAAGATGAACTATTTCTTTCCTCCAGACACACATTATGTGTTTAAATACAAGACTAAAAATAAAGCCTCCCATTGACATTGTTTTTTCTTACTCCATTGAACAATCAGCTGGGTTTATGACCCGTAATTCTGCATCGGGTGGAATTCGGCAGTGTGACTGCAGGCAGGGACTCCCTCCCTTCCGCCCTCCCACCCTGCTCCTTCGAGTTTGTTTCAATCCCACGGTTTTCAGCATTCCTAATGAGCCATTAACAAGCTGCCAATTATTTATGCAAACGAGGGGGAGCAGACATGGTGAGGGAAGGCGGCAGCTTGAGGTAAAGTCTGCTGCCTCAAAAGGGCTGGAGCTAAAACACTGCTGCTCTCAGAGCTGGCTGTGCCCAGGGTTACTCTCTCTCTCTGTTTTATTACCTGCCTTTTAGAACTGCCTGAGGTAACATGGCGGGTGGCGAACAAAAGGGAAATAGAGGATTAATCTCACCCATATTGTTATGTTTGCTAAGAACACAGACGAAAAACAGGCCTACATAACTTCTCCTGTGTAACTTCCACTCGTGGCTGGGCACAGCAAAGGCCTTCAGCAGTGGAGAGAACAAACTGCACTCAGTGCTCTGAAACACCTGTTCTCCATCTATGATCCAGCAGGACAATGGAGAGACCTAGGGCCTTGTAACTTGGTGCATTTGGATGGTCCCTGCTCCTGCAGGGGAAGAGGGGATAAAGGAGGGGACCAATGGGGGCAATTGACCCAGGGCCTGGCATTTCAAAGGGCCCTGAAGCTCCAGCCACCAACATGCTACTTTGGCAGCAGTGGGTACCAGAGCTTGAGGCTCCCTTGAAGTGGCACTGCTGCTCCACACAGCTCTAAGGGCAGGAGTGGGGAGACGGCCCAGAGCCGCACTCTGAATGGCACTAAGCGCTTACTGGTCTAGGCCCTGCCCCTTCCTCTCTTGGCCCCTCCTCTTCCAGGGACATGGAACTGCCCCCGCCCCCCTCTTCTAAGTTGACTTGGGTCCCATGGTGGCTATTGACAAAAACTCAGTGTGCAGCGGTGCCCCCAAACCATGCACAAAATACACAGCTGTGTAGGGCACCCAAAAATGTGGGGCACCACTTGGTCTTAATATCCACTCACCTGCCTCTTCCTATCCCTGTTATGTGGCTCTGCTTCCTCTGGAGAAGATCTAGTTAAAAGTGAAAAAGCCTGCCAGGCCTATTAGCAGAACACCAAACCTGTGAAAGAGCCACTCAAGTGGTAATAAAGCCATTTAATAGGCATGTGCCAACCCCAGGCATATCCTCTGAGTTTCTGAATTTACTGTGTTAGTCGACAGGAACATAATTTTAAATTTCTTTTAAAAATTCATTAGTGTGTTGCTGAAGATTAAAAAATCCCATCTCTAAAAATCCTCCTCCCCTCCATTCCAGGCTGTGGTCAGAAACAGGAGCACAAGTTGGTTAGTACTATGTAGGGCCCCATAAGTCCTAACCACGTCCCTGTATTGACCTAAGATACTAGTGATCCCAGTGTGTAATTCTCCATCATGTGCTGAGACGCTCCTGCTGCGTGGTCAAAGATGGAAATGCGCATGAGTGTCCAGGGTCAGCCCCCAAGGTTTAGTGATCAGCAGTCCTAGGAGAGACACTGGAGAACTCTGCAGGTCATTCTGGCCTGCTGACCAACACTTTGGCTATACTTGAAATTATCCAACCGCCCCTCCAACCACCTTCTCTTTTGCTTTACACTTTCCCAGAATATTTCTGGCATGAGGCCAAGAGACATCTCTTTTGGGCTATGTATTACCAGCCCTCAGGCTGATTTTAAAGTCTCCCATATCTACGAGATCCTAACAGTGCATATGTTTTGGTGGTGGCACTACATCAACATGTCATGTGTTGTGGTGCAACCCGACAGTGACCTGATAATACAGTGGTGGGTGTGTCAGGGATCAGCAGCTAATCTGATGGTAAGTAAAAAAAAAATAGGCTGCAAGCCATGTCTTCAATACTTTTCTATTTCTGCATGCATCATGTTGGGGCATTAACTTGCGGTAGTTTTATGCCAACAGATTGTTAGTAATCTGCCAGGAAACTCACAAAAAAGGCTGAGATATGAGGTTCAAAATACTACAGTGTTAAACAAATTGCACGTGCTGCTACTGCATGCAAAGACAGTGTCATCTTGGTATCTCTTCATCTTTCCTCTCCCTTACCCCTTTCTCTCTGCCCTGCCCACAACACCCCCTCTGGAGAAATCATGCCAATTTTTCATCTGCAGCCAGATCCACTCCTGCCTGAAGAGTGTACATGATTTAGACAAGGCTCCATTACTTAACTTCTGGATGCTGGCTAATCTGCTCAACTTCCTTGGCATTAATCATAATAATATTCAAAATTCATTAGGGCTGATTGTTTGGAAATCTATTTCCTATTAATGTCAGTTTCACTCAGCTCAAGCCTGGCAGTCAGAGACAGAAATGTACTGGCAGCTTATAGACAGAAATGTAATAGAAGGCAGGGCATGGGTATCCGATGATACAGAAACACCTTTCTATACAGGCAACAGCTACTCTAGAGACTGACCTGAAAGCTCCCCTTCTTGTCCTCTGTGCTGAACCCACCTATACGACAATAGGATGTCAACATGTCATGCTGCCATGAAACATAATAGAAGTACAGAATGGCTAGAAGGGACCTCAAGTCCAGGGACAGCATTTTTGATGGGAGGGGCACTCCAAGAATGGATACACTTTTTTATGTCACTAGAGGAGGAGCAGGGTCTGGGATGGAGGCTGGATGCACAAGGGAACTTGGGGTATGGAACTGAGGTGCAAGGGAGGTGTAGGATCTGGTAGGGAGTTTGAGTGAAGGAGGGGGTTGTGAGCTGGGGCAGATTTTGGGGTTTAGGGTAGGGGAGGGGGTGTTGGTGCAGGAGAAAGGTCTGACCTGGTCAGGGAAGCAGGAGGGGGGTGCAAATGGTTTGGACTGTGACCTGGGGCAAGGAGTTTTGGAGTATGGGTGGGGATGCGATGCCAGGGGCAGGCTCTGGCTGGGAGGCACTTACCCTAGGCAGTTCCTGGACAGTAACCCAGCAGGTCGCTTGGGCAGGCTTCCTGCCTGCTGCATCCTCACATGCAGCTCCTGGGGCCATGTGCCTCTCTGTGCCATGTCCCCTTGCACACTTCACACACCCTCAAGTACAGCCTGGGCAGGTCCCATTGGCTCAAAACCTAGACCATCCCTGACAGGTCCTTGTGGGATCCCTAACACTGGAGGTTTTTAAGAACAAGTTGGACAGTCTCCTTAGGTAACTTGTTCAAGGACTTAACTATCTGTATAATTCAATTTTTTTCCCTAATAGCCAACCTAAATCTCCCTTGCTGCAAACTAAGCTGACTGCTGCTTCTTCTACCCTTAAAAGATACTGCACCAGCTCATAGTAACTTAATAAACCCATAGGATCAGATATTAAAAACTGCACACACATAACTCAGGCATACAGTCGCCTGACAAACTGCACATGAAGTTTTCTAAATTGTGTGTGCAAACAGAAGATGGGTGCAAAAGTCTGTCTCAAAATGACATGGTTGTTTAAAAAATCTGCTCCTTATTATTCTGCAAATGTAGCAGTAGCTTTAGCCTACAATTTGGGAGTGGGGGGCAGTGTTCCCCCAGGATGATAGATCTCTTTGGAATATGATAGCTAGACAGTGCCCATTAAATCAGATCCATCTTATCCAAATTCATTTTGTCATATTTAGTCAACCTCTTGTCGGCCAACACAGGACAGTTCCTCACTGCACCTTTGTTAGTGTTTTGTCCTCTCCGGTCTATTAAAACAGCACAGGTGATGGCGCTTTCCCCCTTCCCAATAGACTGAGATTCTCACTCCTCTTTGGAACAGTGGGTTACCAGCTTGAAAACAACAAAGAAATACTGAGCAATTTCAGACTGAAGTTGTTTTGCTTCCTGGTCTAGAGAAGTACTATTTATTGGCAGAGAAGGCACAAATGGCAGGTTAAACCAACATACTACACCCCAGGTCAGAGTAAGGAGCTCAGCTTTCAGGAGTGCAATATCACATCCACTAAAGATGTGGATTATCCTAGTCAATGTTGGGGAAGCAATGTCTGCTTGGACCTTGGTTAGTGGGAGAGAGGCATAAGGCAGGCAGACTCCAGGGGTTAAAGCACTGCTAGAGAGGATTTGGAGTACATGAATTTTAGACCCTGTGGTGATGCCGTTATTTGATATGTGACGCTAATGGCTGTGCTTCCATAGGCCAAGCAAGGTGAATGCTCTGCTCTGGATGGAGCTCTTTTCTTGCTAGTTCCAGATGACTATAATGTGTGGGCAAACGTGCTGGGGCACAGGAACAGGAGGCTGCAGGAGGTGACAGCCCCCAAACAGAAGGGGAAGCAGAAGGGGACAGTTGCTGGAGATGTCTGAGTGGGTTGGTTACAAAAGGGCAGCAGCCAAAGTATGGAGCGTTCAAGTACCACTAGGGGGAGCAGTAGTCCACAGCACAGGATGGATGTGGGACTTGATTCTGGAAACAGTAACAGGCTAATCTGAGTCAACCTGCCCCCATTTGTCCCTCTCCAGCCAAGCATTTGTGGTTCGAGTGACTTGCAGTTCACTCTCCTGGTTGGCGGGATCTCCAGAACTTCTCCACAGACCAGCACCCCTGCGAGCCTGCTTTTCCAAATGGTCTTTGTATCAAAGACTGCTCTGCACTTTATTTGGCAAAGGAATGATAACCCCTGCCACAAACCCAGGCATCTGCTGATGGCTGGGCCCTAAATGCCATTAGCGCTTGAAAGAACTAAGAGCCCATTTCAAATATTGCTCTCTGACATCTTCTGCACCATCGGCTCCCTTTCCTGAAGCCAACCGGAGGCCCTGAGCCATTCATCCCCTAAGGGACACATTCTGCTAAACCCACCCCCCGGAGGGACAGCAATGAAAGCTTTTTCTGAAAGCCTGCATTGCCCCGGATGGTCAGCTGTCTTAAGCAGATGAATCTTTCGGATGTCTCTCTGGATACCATCTCTCCATTAGGGCAAGCCATAAGAGGAAGGTCGGAAGGAGAGAGAGAAATACAGAAACCGCTAATGTTCTGCTGTGTCTGGCGGGGATGCATGATACAATGCAGATTAAGTATAAGGCATCATTTCTTCCTACATTATATCCTTGATAGGTCACCTACTTAATGGAGAAGTTTATCTTTAGGGTCTACCAAATTCATGGCCATAAAAAACGCATCACAGATCACAAAATCTGTTCACCCCCTGTGAAATCTAGTCCTTTGTGTGCTTTTACCCTCTACTATACAGATTTTGCAGGGGAGACCAGTGTTTCTCTAATTGTTGGCTCTGACACAAAAGGGAGTTGTAGAGGGTTGCAAGGTTATTTTGGGAGGATTGCAGTATTGCCACCCTCACTTCTGTGCTGCTTTCAGAGCAGCACACTTGTCGAGCAAATTTAAATTTTAAATGCAGAATGGCAAGGGAGCAGGCAGGTTGCAAGAGGGTGGGGACAGAAGCTGAGCCAGTCTGTGTGCTGGCTCAGTCTTTCAAATGCAGAGTGGCAGAGGTGGGGAGCGGGGACAGAAGCTGAGCCAGCTTGTGAGACGCCTCAGCCTTTTAAATGCAGAGCGACAGCAAAGGAAACTCCCTGATCCTGGCACAAGCAGGGATAGAGGCTGAACCAGCTACTCCCTGTTTACATGGGGGACTGCGAGTATCTGATGGCACTAACCAATAAGGTCAGTCATGTAATTGGATACTCTATTACATCCTAATATGTACTGACCAGACTAAAACTGGTTAAACCAAAGGAATAGGAGTTGGAAAATACCTCTTAAGCCTCACCCAGTTTATCAGCCCCTTGCAAATGGAGGGTTGTTCCCTGAGGGACATTTTCTGAGTGTTTTGATGGCTGCTGTTCTAAACATCCCAAAGGTGCATCCAATGTCTCCCATGCTCAAATACTCCACAGCCAAACGCATCTCACTGTTAAGATTTCCTGAACACAGGCTGCCTTTCCCTTTCTTATCTCCATCCCATTGCTCCTAGTGACAGCAGCCACGTGCAGCCCTAACTAGCGCTTCTCTAACACTTTTGAAAACTTGCCCTTTTCCAATATTTGCCGACTTTCATGTCCCGTTCCTTCATCGTTGCTTAGCCAAGCTACACACAGTTAAGCCTTTTAATCTTTTTTCATAAATCAATGGCCCCTCATCATTTCAGCTGCTCTGCTCTGAAATCTTTTGGATTTGCTAATGCCTTTATGATAACATGATGCTGTGTCAGGGAGACAGCCTCCACAAGGAAGTAACAGCTTAGATATGGTGGCAGTAGAGTTTTTGGCACAGAGACCTATCTTCCTGCTCCTTGATGGGATATCTCTGTACATACAGTTTCATATGTGCTGCCATATCACACAAGCTCTGTGGTGAACTTCTCCATCACAGGGTATTGTGAATGGTTCAAAGAAGGCAGTGTTTACCCACCCCAGAAAAAAGGGCGTGACCTGAGGGGCAATGATACAAGTGCACATTACAGGGATTCTATTGTGTACAGGACAGAACTGGTTCCACAAGAGATGTGGGATGAGATGTTAATGAAACACGTGCTTTATAATCAAAGGCATTCTTTCAGATTCTCTCTCTCTCTGCAGGTTTGAATTTAATGCTTGTGAAAATGAGGGACAGGAACCTTTAACTAGCAGCAGGTCCAGTGTCCGCAGGCCTAATGTGGCAGGCGCATTTGCTCTGCCAGGGCACTTCCATTCTGATTTGAAGCAACACCTGCTATTCCAATCCAAATTCTACTAGCACATACAGCTCTGTCAAAGCATCTAGTCTGTCTTTCCTTCTCTTTCTAGTGTGTATCTCAGACACCCTGGGATCTGTCTCTTCTCTCTCCTCTCTTGTACATATGGCCTTTCTTCCCACCACCAAATCCAGCTTGTCCCATTTGAATTTTTAAACTACTGAACACCCTCAAATACGTGCATAATGAGGTTTTTCACCTGCCCTCTGCTGCCGTCCATCTCCTATTATGACACCAGGTGCTGAAGAGGTAACATGGTGGTTCAGAAACCTAACACTGATTTCCAAGTGCTAGAACTCTAATTACACAGTAACTAGTGACCTTGTAAGTACAGGGTAATCCACTGTATAGCATCAGGTTAAGTTATCTGGGTATTTCTGTCTTCTTCACTACAGCCTTATCCTGAGATCAAAACACGGTCAGTTAAATGGTAATTAATCTCTGAACCTTTTAGCACCTTCCCATTTCAGCATTCAGTAACCTGAGAGCGCATGTTATCTCTGCGCAGTGTCAGAGGACTGGCCATGTTGCTCTCATTACAGCACAAGAGTCAATGCTTTTTAAATGCACAAAGTTGCAGTGTCAGGACTCTGTAATGCCGTCAGTGAAGCATGAGGTAGCTGAAGCACAACACAACACTGTCCCACGCCAGCACCCTGTGAAACAGTTTATGGCTTGATTTCCAGAGTTGCTGAGTACCTGCTCCTCCCATTGGTTGGATCGATGTGTGCTCAATACCCCAAAAAGCAATTCATTCACATCCATGCACTGCGACTCATCCCGAAAAACAACACAGTTGTGGAACAGCTGGGGGAGAGGGTGGTAGTCCTGTGCGGGGTAGAGGAGAGGAAAGGTTTGCTCTGTGCAGTGCAGTTGGATGGGATCTGTCCGTGCGCATGATTGCAGGAAGGGGGATTTCCCTGGTTTGAACTGTGCCACCAGATCCCCTCTGTGGGGAGTATAAATATCTGCGAGGGCCAAATCCGGCTTGGCCCAGTGATGATACCTGGGAGAAGGAAAAGGTGTGTACAGGGCAAGATGTGGGAGAAGCTGGTTATAGGTTTCACACAATCTCATCTGTGAGGTGGTGAGGACACCAGCTCTTGAGCAAGGGGGAGCGTGGCCAGTAAGCACCACAAATGCCCTTGCACGACAAGTTGCCCTGTGAACTCCTCAAAAGCAACGAGAGAAAGACATGAGCGTTTGCTTTGGGAACCCTGAGGTAAAACATTGAGTGGACCAACTTTTGCCTTCTCTGGGAGAAACTCTTCCCTGCTATCCACATGCTGATGATGGAAGCTTCCGTTCTGGTCATCAGAGTTATTGCTGCCCCTCTCAGAGCCAAATACATTAGAACACAAGCATCTCCAGACCTAGAGCACTTGCCCTGTCTGAGGGAGCCATCCCACCCACAGAACTCCCACATCCCATCCCCCACCAGCTGACACCCAAATGCCTCCAACCCACTGAGGCCCATGGCTGCTGTGCATGTGGGCCAGGGATTGGTGAATGATGTGTCTATGGCCCATGGGATTTTTAAGCTGATGAAGACTATCTGCCTGCACTTTAGACCCACTCAGGTTGCTCCCTCTGGAGCACTTACAGTTTAAACACTAATGGCAGCAATTATTTTCAGCTCATAGACGAATAAAATCGTCTCCTCTGTTGGAAGGATTCAGACGGGTGCAGCACAGCTCTCACAACTTTTTAAAGAAGTCTCCAGGCCTAATTTTCAAACAAGAACATCAAAACAGAATGCTCAAATCCCACCTGCTGCTGCTTACCTCAGGCCCCCAGACACAGAAATCCAGCCATTTCGGTCAGTCCCTGACACTTAGATGGGGTTACATGTAGCTAGACTATCCCAACACGTCTGCCTAAACACTTTTTCACCATGCTTGTTTTAGGTGAAAACAGCAAGAAGTCCTGTGGCACCTTATAGCCTAACAGCAAAATCCTGTTTGGGGTGAAGCCTGTTTAACCTTCGCCCTGTTCCTTGTGTTGTCGGCCCACACCAGCTCTAAACCCACGCTGCCGGGCTATTCTGGTGACAGACAGAAACTGCCAGAGTTGCTGCTCCCTGGCAGCAATGGCGAGGGCCTCCCAAGAGATGCTCAGGCACTTGGCACAACACGTGCCTCATGGTGATGTGCTTCGGCTCCACTGAAAGGTTGTTTATCTGTATGACATTGTCGTGGGGGTAGGTTGTGGTCCCCCCTTCACTGCCATGTGCACTGTGGCAGCCCAGACCCATAGTCAAGCCCATAAGTCACCACATGCGCCATCCACGCAGCTCCCCAGCCTTCGAACTGCCCCTTGGAGTTGAAATTCACTCACTGTTTTAGCTGCTGGTCGTGCTAGTCTCTGCCGCTGCCACGCTGCGCTGCATTGGCCCTTCGGATGCGGCCCTTCCTGACAGTGAATGGGTGAAAACAAGGGAAGGAGAAACACAAAAGAGAAGGGGAGGGGGAAAGGAGGAAGTATGGGGGGGAATGAAGCAGAGGACAAGAAGGGAGAGGGTATGTCTTTAACTGAACTGTGTCTTTCACTGGCTGCAACATTCTCACAGCTTTACAACACTCAGCATGAGCACGGGATCGAGACAGCTCCCCTATCGTCCTGACGCATGGTCCACCATTGCTCTGCACTGTGGTCATCATTTAAACAAGTGCAAAGGATGAACGCAAGTGACCGGTACCTGTGAACTGGACTCCGAACCTACATGGTATAATCCACTGAATAACACTTAGACCTGCACAAAGAGTCCCCCTTCCGTCTTGCAGAACAGAAGGAACTGCGAAGGGCTGGAAATGTCCCTTGTGTCCAACTCCTAAGTATCTCCAGTTCCATAGCATGATATACTTGTATTTGTATCACTGCAGAAGGGACAGGATCAAGGCCTGCAGCCTTTACTCATCCAAAACTTCCAGGGAACATTTTGCCTGAATAAAGACAGAGGAGCAGATCCTGTGAGGTGCTGAGTGCTTGTCACTTTCACTGAAGCAAATGGGAATGCAAAATGCTCAGAACCCAACAGGGTCTGCCCAGAGTCCCTCAGAATTAGGGGCCTTAGGAAGGTTCACAGGAAAGGTGGTTATTTGCCAGCACTCATACAGGAGAGTTTACTTTTGTATATACGTTTGCAACATCTGATGAGGCTCTGTGCTACGTATGCCCCTAAGCATTAGGACTACTGAGGGCAGCAATGTAAAAATGGACTCATGAGACCAACCTGTTCCACTTCCATTTGGTTGACAGGAATGCTAGGCCAGGGGAGTGACCTGTCAGACAGAAGAGTGTTTGGCTTCACTGTGATTCAGCAATCTGCCTTTCCATAATAATATCCACCTTTGGGACGCCCTTTACAAACATCAATTAAACTTCAAAACTTTCCTAAGAGGTAGGGAGGAATTATGCCTATTTTGCAGAGAGGGAAGCTGAATTTAGGCGCCTGATTTGCAGGGGTACAAAGTTAAGCAGTTTGTGGTGATGCTCCAAACAAGTTACATTTACAGTACTGCCTTTCCCAGGCATTTCAATCACACTGACGAAACACAGGAGTCTATCCTGCAGGATTATGGCTGGTGGAAGTAACAGATGCTTCACCCCTCATAGAACTGGGCCTAAAGAAGGAAAAAATATTATGAAAGAATGGAGGAGAAAATACTGAAAAAGACTCTGCCGGTATCAAAGCAAAAGGGGAGCCAAGGCAGACTCTCACTGGTCAAATACTGTTGAATGACCGTGGCAGACTCTGTGAAATCAATAAATCCTCTACAGTGAACTGGACTCAATGGGCAAAAATAAAGGGACATGCCTGACTCTGTGTGTAATTGGAGACCACTGTTCCACACATATGTGAAGACTTCCATAGGTGGTGCTTAAGAACTCAGTGTGTACTCTGGCCCAGTCAAAGCAAAGGAGTAAGTGGGTTTGGAGGGTACGGCTATCTAGTTACACTCACATTCACCTTTTCCCCATAGTAGAGGTGAAAACCTGAGCTGCTACCTCTAGCTGCAGCACCATTGCCTTCCGGATAATTGCTGTCTGAACGGTTGGAAGACGGCTTTGTTCTATTCCCAACAATTCAAATGGCTGAGGAATGGGAACTGGGTATTTAAATGTCTTGTTCACTAAAACGTTAGCATTAAAAAAAAAAAAATCTACTACACAAACTCTCCCAGCCAGCTGTGTCATAAGACAGGCATCCAAAAAGATGCAGAGCTAATGAAGTTATCAGCGATGGAATAACCCACCACTACAGCTCAATGTGGAACCATGCAAATCCCACCTCAAACATGGGGGCTGAAGGAGACATTTTCCCTTTGTCTTATCCATTACCACATACTTATTCTAATCACAAATAATGTAGGGAGAGAGAAACCCAAATTCAATATATAACTCATTCCAGGTAAACATGGAGAAGCTTGTAGAATCTGCATATAAAAGCCAATGATCTTGCCTCACATGTAGAAGAAAAACTAGGAGTGGAGTTACTACCTACTGCGAGGGAATGCTGGCACAGTATTTGGGAACTATAGGTATTTCATGTTGCTACTAATTACGGTAGCAAAGGGATGGGAGGTTGGAGCAAAAAAAGAGTTCTTGTCTGTGAAGTCCTTTGACCATCTGATGATATGACGCTCACAGAAATGATTCTCCTCGCCTCACACCCCACCCAAGTATTTCAAGCTCGGCATGCACAGAATGAGAATTATTTTCAGCTGTGCTCAGTACTTGAGCTGCACTTCCCAAAAGATTTCTCTTTCTGTAGATGTGCAGTTCTGTGCATTGTTGCCTGATTGTACATTGCTCTCTCTGGAAGGTGACCACATTGCCCTATGGAAAATACAGGACATCAGCCTCTGGGGATGGGGGGCTGCTGTCCCATGTCAGGGCTCCTTGGCAATGGGGACTGCTGCCCCATTGTGAGACACTGGAGATGGGGCCCCTGCAGCCTTCCGATGAGAAGGAGTGAAGGATGGGGGCGCCACAAGCTCCTGGCAGGGGGGGTGCTGAAAACAGGGGCTCTGCAGCCTCCTGGAGGACAGGAGGCAGAGAATGCGGCAACTGCCCTGCAGCAGGGATCCTTAGCATCTAGGGCTGCTATACTGGGGAATAGGGTAGCTCTCCCATGGGGGAGCTGCCCTGCAGCAGGAGCTGCCTTCCCAAGGCATGGGATGCCAGGGAATGAGGCAGCCAACTTGTGGCAGACCTCACTGGCAGAGGGGGCTGCCACCATGGTGTGCTGGGAAATGGAGCAGCTGCCCCATGGAGGAGCTCCCCTGCAGCAGGAGCTGCTGCCCTAGTGCACTGGGCACCAGGGAACGGGGCAGTTGCCTTAAGCAGAGGCAGCTGCCTTGCGATACCAGAGCCGTGTCTACACGTGCACGCTACTTCGAAGTAGCAGCACTAACTTCGAAATAGCGCCCGTCATGGCTACACGTGTTGGGCGCTATTTCGATGTTAACATCGACATTAGGCGGCGAGACGTCGAAGCCGCTAACCCCGTGAGGGGATGGGAATAGCGCCCCACTTCGACGTTCAACGTCGAAGTAGGGACCGTGTAGTCATTGCGCGTCCCACAACTTCGAAATAGTGGGGTCCACCATGGCGGCCATCAGCTGAGGGGTTGAGAGACGCTCTCTCTCCAGCCCCTGCGGGGCTCTATGGTCACCGTGGGCAGCAGCCCTTAGCCCAGGGCTTCTGGCTGCTGCTGCGGCAGCTGGGGATCCATGCTGCATGCACAGGGTCTGCAACCAGTTGTCAGCTCTGTGTATCTTGTGTTGTTTAGTGCAACTGTGTCTGGGAGGGGCCCTTTAAGGGAGCGGCTTGCTGTTGAGTCCGCCCTGTGACCCTGTCTGCAGATGTGCCTGGCACCCTTATTTCGATGTGTGCTACTTTGGCGTGTAGACGTTCCCTCGCAGCGCCTATTTCGATGTGGTGCTGCGCAACGTCGATGTTGAACATCGACGTTGCCGGCCCTGGAGGACGTGTAGACGTTATTCATCGAAATAGCCTATTTCGATGTCACCACATCAAAATAGGCTACTTTGATGTAGGCTTCACGTGTAGACGTAGCCTAGGTGTTGCAAAACAGGAGCAGAAGCCCAGCAAAATACAGGACAATGTGCCCATTTTCTTTAAAATGTCAGGATGCCTGTGAAACAGCTTAAATAAGGAACTGTTCCGGTAAAAATGGGACACATGGTCACCCCGCCGCTCTGAAAGCCTAGCCTGAAACACACCATTTCTTAGGACAGTTGTTTACAAATATGGTCTTTCTCCCTCTTTCATCTCTGGCTGGTTAGAAGTAGTTCACAGAGAATGGCTGGGAGAGGAGGAGGATTGAAAAATAGAGGGGAAGAGAGTGAGAGAGAATTCAGGTTATGCAGAAGTCAGGAGAAACTTGTTCTTTTCCCATGCAAATATCTTATATATGGAGGCTGCGGAAGATACACGTGTTAATTTTCACAGCTAGATCTTCATATTGTCTCTGAGAAAGGCTTTTCGAACAGGGTAAACATTCAAATCTCCCCACTTAAAAAGCCACGAGCAATACATTAAATAAAACAAAACAAAATCAAGCTGAGACAAACTTTACCAAGTTCCCATTGAACTCTCAGAAGTTCTCTGCCTCCTCTTCTTTTGCTGACCACGAAGGGTGGCTAAAAGACATGTTACCCTTCTCCTTTCCTGCTCCCTCCTGCTTGTGATCTCACAGGCACTGCCAGGGAGATGGATGGTGATGGCACCACATTGTGGGCAGGGAACCGGCAGGAGGTGGCTGGGGAGCAGTGGAGACTATAAGCTCAACACAGGTAAAGAGGAGGGATTTGCAGCACCCAATGCTTAACTCATCTCCAGGAAAGGGTCAAATTCTTTTCTAAAATAGCACAGGAATTATTTTTCATTTTGCCTTTTGTTGCTCTTTGTCACTTGGGTCTGTAAGTGAAGAAGTACAAAAACTCAGGAGACGCATTTCTCATCCTTCTCATCTCTCTCCCTTCATCTGTAATACCTTAGGGTTAGCTTTGTCCCCTCCTGTCACATGACTGGATTGTTATATTGGGTATGGAAGCCATTTTATGCACCCAGTGTATCCATTGACCCCAAATATTGTGCTGGGGGGCCATGTGAGGTGTCTAATGAAAGCTGAGGATGCCCTGAGTTTATGTACGCTCGTTATATGTCTGCATCATGTTTGTAGGTAGAGTTATGCCTTTTAGACCTGCAGTTGTATTAGCAATGTTTTAGTGCTAAGCTTCCCAATAGGAGCTGTGAACTCAGCCCCAGCCAGGATGTTGGGCTAAACAATGGGATGGAAACCAGATACCCAGATGTCAAATCCACATTTCAGAAACTTGGGACTTGTCATTGATATGCAGCCTGCTGGTCAGCTGACCTAGGCTGAGCAAAGGAATTGAAATCAGATGCCCAGACATAGATGCCACCTGTCACGTAACTGTCTGAGGAACGCTAGCAAAACCAGCGACCAATGGCATTTTGCTCACCTGGGTCAGATGACTTTGACCCTCAAGGGCCTAAGGGAAGGAGAAAGGGTTTTGTCCCTGGACAGGGGAGAATCATGAGGTGGACCTAGCAGAATCCATCTTGGACTTTTGTCTTTTGTTCTTGGTTTGGTTCCTTTTCCAGGGACCCATGTTCCAGCATGCTGACCCCAGCAGGCCAGATAAACAATTCTCCAGCAACCGAGACTAGGGAATCAGAAATGGACTTTCTGGGACTTTCAAGAATCAGCATATAACGTCGCTGGATTGCACCAATAGCTTTATTTGATACATGTAAAGTATTGTTTTAACAATTTTTCTCTCTAACCCTGTTCTTTCTTTTTTTGTTAATAAACCTTTAGATGTTTAAGTCTAAAGGATCTGGCTTTTGCATGGTGATTTGGGTAAGATCCAAGTATATATTGACTGGTGACTGCAGCTGAACCCTGTGGGGCCTGGAAGAATCTGCGTGGAACTGGTGAAATAGGTTTCAAAACCGCTCACCTGAGTTTGGGGGTTGTTAGTCTGAGCTGGTATAGCAGGGAGAAATCTGTGGGTGTGCTTGTGTGGCTTCTGGCTGGCCAGTGCAGTGGCAGGGGTACTTTTGTGGCTGACTGGATTTGCCTTAGTGAGAAGGAAATCCCAGCCTGGAGCTGTGAGTGGCCTGGATTTAAGTAACGATACCCTGGGTTGATTTCTCTAGCTGTGCCCAGAAACCCCATCCTACCCCATCATACCTCCCCTTTGCACAGTTATGGTGAGAACTCCCTAAGGGTTGGCTGTGCAGCCCTTGGCATATCCAAGGTGGGGGAATGGTGTGACTAGAGCACTGCTCCCCAGCAATGTCCAGCTGATGGATATCCACTGGGGGGACCCAGGTGGCTAGCACAGATTAGAGCTTTAGGCTTCTTTAATCTGTGATGGGGCCAGAAGAGAACGAGGTCTAGGATCAGGGAGCCACCAACAGCTTCCTTGGCACCTGCATCTGTTTGCTAGAAATTGGCGAGAGTGGAGAATCCAACTTTAGGGTCTACGGTACGGCCTAAGTGGAATCTGACTAGAGGGAAGTAGAAGGACCCTGAAATTTCCCCAGAAAGCCTGCTGCCACGCTACCTGCAACGCAGCGGTGCAGGTTCTAGACGGATGGGCTATTTGGATATTCATCTGATTTTCTCTGTGAGGAATGCAGTGGAACCTCCAAGCTACAGGTGTTGGTGTGCTCCCCCTGACTCCTATGGGTTCAGCGTTTGATTGTTTGTCCACAGCTGACTAGAATTTCTCCAGCCCTTACTGGGGTAGTATCCAGGCTGGAAACCTCATGAGAACGGTCTCATGGGAGACTTTGTGTAGTTGCTGGTTTTTGGTCACTTCATGCTGATCAAATGGGCTTTGACCCAATGGCCTGATACTTCCACGTCTTTTGCAAGAAGTAGATGCAAGCACAGGATACTAGTTAAAGGATGAGCTAACCGAATTGCTGCTGATTTTACCAAACATCTGAAGTTTAACTCTGCTTCTGGAGGAAGGCTCCCGGCTTCAGTCCAAACTCTTGGTGAAGATTTTTGAGGAGCTGTACTGAGCTCTGGTTGAAAGCTCATGTGAAACTGAGGTTCAGTGGGTATGTGTTGGCTAGCTGTGTTTGCCCACTTAGCACTAAGGAAGATTCAGGGATGTGCTGACCACAGGTACACAGATTTAGTTTGAACTCTGGATAAAATTTTGGGGTTCCATTTAAGCTATTGATGATGGTTCAGGTTGGTTCCTATTTTATCTGAACCAGTTTCCAAGCACTGGTACTAGGGAGAATGTTATGAGTCAGTCTGGTGGCACATATCCTGAGCACTTGGCAATGCTAGGGCAGAGATCAACCCCTCTAACATGGCTGGCAGGCTGGTGTTTTCACTAGTTGATTACAGACTATTCTTCCCAGTCCTCTTTTGTCTCTGCAGTTCAAAGACGACGTCACTAGACTGGTGACAGATTTAGTTTGCCACATCCCTCTCATTAAAAAAATTAAATGAACAGTGTATACATCGAAACAGCAACTCAGCCATGAGGTGGGCAGGTGGGGAGGGGGGCAGAATTAGGATAATCACCATTCTTGAGAAAATGCCATGAATTACAGCACAACCTAATTACCCCGATTAATTCTCCTGCACTCACACTGCATTGTGAAGGGCTCTTAATGTATCAAAGGCGGGGGGGGGGGGCAGAACTTTTACAATTTTTTTCCATTCCTGTAAACGTGGAGAGTGGGGAAGACAATCTGGATAAAACAAGACAAGATGCTGCTCATACATCTTCCTTTCAGGAGACAATAAACTGTACTGTGAATTCAATTTGCCAGGGTTTTACAGCAGCTGGAGTGATATCAAAGACCAACGCATTTAATATTGTGCATTCTTTTCCTACACACACGCACGGAACACCCAGTTGCTGTATTGTCACACAAGAGTCTCCCCTTCCAAACCCGTCATGAGTGGGTGACTCCCACTCCTGCTCTCTCATTTCTGATTGCAAGCAGGGACTGGAGCACTGAATAGGTAGCATGCAGAGCCCTAAAAACTGAGCACCACCTGGAATGAAATAACAGGGTCGTTCTGTGATGAGAGTCCCATCCAGGCCTCATTGGGAAGGTTGGTGTCTGGTGCTGGAAGAGAGAGGGACTGAAGTGTGGAGGATGAGGTTGCACAGAGCAGTGCGCCGCAGCCAGTGTGCCTTGGCGCACTGGCGTGCTGTGAAGTGGAGCTTAGTGTACCTCAGAGCTGAGTGGCGGGAGCGCCGTCTGCTACTCTGTGCACGTGCCCCACCGCTTGGTGGGAGAAGCAGGTGGCAGCAGCGGCGGTGGCTCTGGTGAGCCCCTGACATCGAGTTAGTGCGGGTGGCGGGTTCTGCAGGAGGGGAGGAGGATTGGATTAGAGTGGAGGGCTGGGAGAGGGGACGGCATTAAATATCTACTGGGTGTGCCACGAAGTTATAACAAGTGCTGAAGTGTGTCACGCGGCGATAAAGGCTGCTGAGCAGTGGCACAGAACTCCCGAGAAAGGGTACAAAGTTACACTGAGAAAAATATTCTTAACAGTAATGGAGATCTCCATTATCTGGCCAAGTGCCTGCAAGACTAGACACTGGTTTGCAGAAGATCCGCATCCATTCTGGAGATCTCCAGGTTCCCTTTCTGTTACCTTCTAGAGCTCTTCCAGTCCCCTCGTAGCACACGTCTGTCTCCGTACATGACTCCGGCACGTGCTCTGCCAGGCATTTCCTGTCCTTTGGGGAATCCTTCCTTCAGTGGGACACTTTGCCCTGTCCAGTTCCTGTCATCTATGGATCACGCACAATTTTTACAGACACTAAAATTTCCAGCATTGCCATGGCGTAAACCAGGGACGGGCTGCTAGAAATAGATGGTGGGCCACAGCAGTGGATTCACACACTCCAAAAGTGCTGGCAGGGGTAGAAAGGCCAAGGAAGTACGGGGTTCTCATGCCTCAGTGTGTGAGAGGTGCTGGGGGGAGGAGTCAGCTGGAGGTCCAGGGGCTGCAGGTGGACCCCCAGTGGGTAGGGTTACCATATAAAAAATGACGACACTCCTGGAGGGAATGTTTCGGTGTCAGTATCTACCAACTCATGTCGTATTAATGTGCTACAGGATGTACAGTACATTAATACAATGTGAGTTGGCAGATAGTGACCCAGATACACTCCCCTGTCTTTTTTGAAAGGTCAAATCCGGTAACCTTACGCAATGGGCCAGATGTGGCCTGCACGTTGCAGGTTGCCCACCACTGGTGTAAACTATATTATTGCTTCCATTTTACAGAAGGAGAGCCTGAGGGACAGAGAGGTGAGGTGACTTGGATTCATTACCCAGCATTCACACTGCTCCGTGAGGTCCTATAGGTGTTAGACAGGCTGCCAAGAGCATCTAACAAAGTGAGTAAGAGGAACGAGGAAGAACATTTGGAAAGTGGAGTGGGATATGAAGAGGGGAGCCTGCAGTGCTCCTGCGCACATGCTGTGTAGTGTGTAGGCTTCAGGCCCATATGCTTCAGGCTCACCTCCAAGAACTGCAAGAGGGATGAGAGTGGAGAGCCCTGCGACAATTCCTAGTGAGAAGTGGCTGGTGTTTCACAGACCATTATTTCTTCACTATTAATTAAGGGAAAAGGGTTCGCGCTCTGCTAATTAGCATTAGTCAAATGGGAATGAAGTAATGCCAGAAGGGCAGGTGCCAAATCAATTTTCCCTACTTTTGTTCAGTAAACTTCAGCCAGATTTCTAAGTTGGGAAGGCTGATGGATGAGCTCTAAGGATGACTACGTTTTAAAATCACCTTTGAATATTGGTACAGCAGTGCCTGTTCTTTCCAGCTCTACTTGGGACCGCATGAGATGTGACATTGCATCCCAACTTGGGGCAGGAAATCTGGCATGATGCTTCTTGCTGGCACTGCTGTGCTGTAGCTGGGCATTCTCCTTGGTGCCACACTGCCCTCGTGTGACATGGAGATGGACACTAATACCAGGTCCCAGAGCTTCCGAGGAAGAGATAATAGGGACATTATATTCATGAAGGATTCTTTAGCACTAAAATACCTAGGCAGTGGATGTGTGAGAAATGCCAATGGCGAGATTAGGACTGAAACTCTTAAGTGAATTGAACAATGACAGGGACTAAGCATTATCCATTGTTACTACTTGGCAGGAATGATGTCATAATGAGGTTTCTGATGCTACCAAACTTTCCTATTCTGATTGAATCTTTGCCCTCACTCCTAGTTTCACATCCATGTTAGGACATTAACTGGGCATCATTAGATATTGGCTACCGAGATGTCAGGACTAGGACCAGGATTCTCTTCCAAAGACTTGGAAATGTCACCCTTCCTTCCCCAGGTCTCCTATCACCACAAAAAAACAAATAGGCGGAAAGCATTCAATTTAAGTTGGGGAGTGGGTTAAAAAAGGAGAAACAAGAAAGGAGAACTTTCACCTACAGGTCCAATTAATCCTGAGGCACTCAGGGTGTTGGAAAGAATTTGGTTAACTTCTCGTTTCCATGCCCCTCCATGCTTCCGGCCTTGACCCACCACACCAGTGACAAACCATCACCAGAAAATACCTTCTTCCAACATTTCCAACCAAATTGTACAGACTTGAGAGGTTTGCACATCACAGTGAACCACCTAAATCAAGCCAAACTGTTAAGACCACAACTCACCCCTCATTAAAACACCGGGGACCCTTCCGTTGCCTTGTGTATTCCTGGCATTCTGATTGCTTCTCTCTCATTTTGGTGAAGGGGAGCCCAATGACCTCCCTGGGGGAGACTCAGGAGTCCCATTAAGATTAGCAAGGAACTTCCCCAAGGTTGGGTCTAAAGGATGGCTGCGTTACTGAGCAAGTCACCCCTTTCTTAGGCTCCGAGCACAGTCCACAGTGAAGCACCTTCTGCTGTGAGATTCCCGCACACCCCCACCCAGCTCTACCAGAGAAACTCAGTCCTGTCCTGCTGCACCATCTGCTGTTCCAGCAATTGCCTCTTGCACATACCTCTACTGATACCTCTCAGTTTTAACATACAGAATCTCAGCTACTCTAGTCCAGGGCTCCCCACACCCATAAGCCAGGACCTGCAAGTCCCCCTTCCCCTTCCTGGAGTCCTGGGTCTTTTCTGTAAAAGATGCAATTAAAAACAATCTCTTCTCATCAGTACGCAGCTAGTCAGTCCTCTGTTCCCACAGGGATCAAAAACAAAAATGAAATGGACCATTACACAGTGCTTTACAGCAATGCAGGACATCTCAGAGGTCCAGAGAGGCCTGGGTCACTTTCAGCTTTTGAGGCCCCTAGGCATAATAAAGACACTAAAATGTACCTGTTCTCTACCTTTCAACATGACTTGATCCAGCACCAGCCACTAGTAATGATTTGTTTATATCATCAGCTGATCCAAGCAGACAGTTCATCGTGGTCTAATCTTGTGCCATCAGAACTGATATATTAGTATTAATATTTAAGAACATTTTAACTCTTTAACATGACAAAATCTATATATTTAAAAAGTACGTCTTTTACCAAATTACTTGTCTTATTTGCTTACATTTGCAGCTCTAAGCTGAGAGTGTGTCGTGTTTTGGTCTGAAAGGGATGCACATAAAAAGTTGTGAAACTTATTAAATGCCAAAAAATCAGTAAGTGTCTAAATCTGAGGCTCCCTTTGCACTCGAGGTCCAGGCTAATAGGATCTCCTTCCCTTCTCTCCCCATCCCCTGACTGCGCCTGTAGCACACAGATTTGGGGATTCTGCTCATCCCAGTTCCGCCCCTCCACCCTCCCTCACTAATCAAAGATTTTCATCTCAGATCTTTCCGCACTTGCCAAAAACTAAAACCAAAACAAACCACTTCCTCCTCATAAGAAACCCTGTCTCCTCAAAACAGGTTTAAAAGCAAGAGCTGAAGGGATTCCTAAGTGATCAGTGTGGGAAAGGACACATCTGTCTTCAGACTGAACATGGAGAGAGGGAAAACAAATCACTCCGTTGCTTTTGTTACGTCAATGTTTGGTTTTTTTTATCTAAACATGTAACAGGAAATTAAGTAGTTCACCTTTGTCAAGCATTGTGCATCCTACTTATGCATGAGCCAGATGGCACTTCCTCTTTGTTTTAGAAGATTAAAAATGGAAAAGAAAAGAAAAGAAAAGAAAAGGAAGAACAGGCTGAGAGTTAATCCCAAGCCTCGAATGTACTCCTGCATTCCCTGTGCCTAGTTATGCACACCGAGTAGGGCTGGAGGAGAGCAAACACAGAGACCCAGCAGATTTAAGTAAGCTGCGTCCTTTGGAGTGCTGCAGAACTGTCAGATCTTGTCAGCTTTCACATGGAATCCTTCACAGCTTTCTCAGAAATTACTGTATTCCACGGGGGACTCAGCCTGGATTTGCAATGCAATACAGAAATCACCTGAAATAGAACTTTGCGCCAGGATCCTACCAATGTGCTCTGCATGGGCGCTGAGAAGTTGGTTAAGGGAACTTACAATGGGGGTTATATCCACTGCTTAGATGCATACTGAAAGGGTAAACGTAAAGGCTGAACTCATCAGCCACAGTCCAGTACAGCAGAAGCTCGATTATTCACCCCCGCCCCCCACCCACCCTGGGGAACTAGGGGTGCCAGATAATCAAATGCATCCAATAGTGGAGTGGGGCCAGTGCTGCCACTGCCAGATGGGCCGCAGGCTCCCGGTCCTGCTGCTGGCAGCTCCAGCATGGCAGCCAGCCCCCATCCCTCCTGCTGCCAGCCCTGGCATGACAGCCAGCCCCCAACCTTGCCACAGCGGGCTCTAGCATGACAGCCAGCCCCCGGCCCAGCTACTGCTGATGCCAGCTGAGCATCCAGCCCCATGGCTGCTGGTACCGCTGCTGTTCCCACCATCACCAGCCAGCCAGACAGCTGGCTCCTGGATCTGCTGCTGCTGGCCCCAGCCCCACTGCTATGGGCTGGGCAGCTGGCCCCATGGCCAACCCAGCCCCGCCCCATCGCAATCACATTTCTGTATGATCATATGGTCAATTAACTGTCTCCAGCCACCAGCAGAGCAGGTGCTGGTTTACTGAACATGTTGGTTATCCAACTTTCAGATAACCCAGTTTTAATGTAGCTCCATATGGGAATCCCAGACCTACTTTGATTTTCAGACTTGGGATCTTGCTGTCTATGTTGCTTCAATAGTGACTATTTGTGGCATCCAGAACAGAGGTAAAATTGCTCTTCATGTTGGGCATAAGCAACAGGAACAGATAAGCTCTAAAGCCCAAAAGTTTCAATGCAAGACATTTGGATTCAAAACAAACAAACAAACAAACAAACCCTGAGACACATTCAGGACCCACAAGCACAATTGTTGGGGAACAGAAGTGCTTGCCTTGCACAGGTTTGCAGGAGAAGTCAATGGCATTTTGCACCAAGGTTACATCACCCTGATATTACAGCCACAAAGCCCTATCCAATACCACTCTTGGTACCATCGTTTTTTTGCCAAGAAGATGGCTAGCAGCGAGTTCAATAATGCCAACTGCCATTTACAAACCTTATTCTTTCGCACAAGTTAAACCTGGCAAAGGAAATCTCATGCTATCACAGTATGTTGTGCGAAGCGAGAGCAGAAGGGGAAAGCACAGTTTGAGGGGAAATGTTGGAGCAGAGTATAGAGCAGTTAAGGACTCCTGGGTTTTGCTCAGAATTATGCGAGAGATGGGGCCTGCTGGCTATTGAAGGGAACAAGGGAATCAAAAGAAATGGGAGCAAGTCAGTTCTCTGCCACTGAATCGCTGTGTGACCTTAGGCAAATCATTTAACTTCCTTGCGCTTTATTTTTCCCCTGTGTAAACAGGGGTGAGAATACTGGCACTTCTCAGAGGTGGTTATAGGGAACCTTTCAAATAGACGGTGCTAGAGGAGGGCACTGTAGTCACCGTATTTTGGGTTAAATGGTCAAGTGTTTTTAATCCTAAAACTATTAAAAATAGACTTTGATGAACAAAACCCTTTCCCTGTGACTCTCTGCTCGTAAAGAGCAAAGTGCAAGGGTCTGCTTTGGTCACACAAGGCTGTTGGTGTGAAACAAAGAACAGCCAGCCCGAAACAGATGATTTCTATAGATGTTGCTATAACTGGTTGAAAAGGGAGCAATTTAACTTCCACCTCCTCAGTCAACAAAGACAATTGCATAGCTAGAAATGACTTATCTACAATTGACTTACCTGGCTGTGTTCACAGAGAGAGGTTGTTGGGAATACTCTCATGCTGACCTCCCTTACTCCTTGCAATATTGAGGAGTACAGGGGTCAACTGTCAACCCCTGACAGTTTGGTTTTGTGCGTCCCTGCCAGGCACACGTAATCAAACCCGGAAGATTGATCCTGACTGGATCGATTTTCCATGTAGTGAAGACATACTCACAGTCGTAAAGCTGAGAGCAGATGAGTGAGGCCATGAGATTTTTCCATTTCAGAGTGTGAGAAAGGTCCCAATACATTCCTTTCATCCATGAAGCTCTTTGCAGTTCTCATTCCCTTTAAACAGAACTAGTAGGGGACAGCAATCCTGCTACATTGGTGACTTACAGAAACCTTCGTGTGGTTTTCAATAATGGAGTTCAATGGAGCATGCCTTTTCTACAGCCACTGAGAGAAAAGTCAGATAATACCATGCAAGCTCATCCTACTTCAACCCTGCAAGACTCCTCAAAGCTTTTTACGCCCACTAGTTTCTTATCTAGCTTGGTTCTTGAAACCTCTGCATTAATGGTGCCTCCAAGCTCATTCACTCTCTGGAGAACTTCCCCCACAGCTTGGCTTTTCCTTCTATAGCTTCAGGCTATTCCTTGACTGGGCATGAAACCTTGAGAAGTGCCAAAGTCAAGATAGGAAAGGAGATTTCTCTCATTGTACCATTTGTCAAAATTCCTCTGTCCCTCTCCACTTCCATCCAACCATAAGTTAGCTCCCATCTCATGTTGTTTTAAAATAACACAGCCATGTTCACTCTGTCCCAAGCTGACAGAAATCAGCAGAGAAACATCAGCCAGCTATGCAGAACTAGAACCTATGTTGTAATTTGAAAGGGACCAAACCCAGATGGTTCTCTACAGCAATTGCTTCCATTTCTAATCCTAAAGACTCTCTTATATATATAGACATTTGGGTGGTCTGAATCCTCTATACTAGGGGGTCAGCAATCCCTGGCAGGAGTGCCAAGAGTGGCACGCAAGCTAGTTTTCATCGGCATGCAAGGAGGGAGTTCAACCCCACACCTCCTCCCCCATGCAGCTGGCAGCTTGCTCAAAGCCAGGCCACCTGTGGATTAATGAAAGACCAGCTAATGCTACCAACTACCACCTAAACGATAAAGCTCTGCATCTTCATGTATTTATTAACGAAGCTGTTGTAAGTGGGACAATTAGTGACTTTAAAAAGTATCACCAGCACTTGGACCACACATATAGGTCAAAAGGTCAAATTTCAGCACTCTGCCTTGGAAAGGTTGCTGACCCCTGATCTATACAATCTTTCCTACCCCATCCCCAAGCCTCAAATTAAAACCAGTTTTCCACTGCTGAGGAGTATTGGGGAGAACTTGCTTCACAGCCCACCTGTCTAGCTCCTACATTAGCCAGATGGGGTATGCAGAGCAACACAAGGGTGTGTGTCAGGACAGGGGAAAGTCTGAGTATAAACAGCAGCAGACAAGGCTGAAAGTAGCTCCTGAGTCATTGGGTCAAGCTCCAGCATCTAACGCACAATCATCCTCCGCGTTAAAGCAATGTATTTATTATCCGGTCTCCTACAGAACTTCTCGAATGATGGGGCCTGAGCAACCTACCTTGGCAAATTACTCCATTGTCTAAATTATGTCCCTTTTGAAAGCCAGTCCTGAGATCAAACCTAAATTGCCTATTATTTCCTCTCCCATACTTTATGTAGTTATCAGTCACTCTTTCAGTTGCCTTTTCTCTAAGCTCCATATATTAAATTTCTTTAATCTCTCCCTACAGAGCACAACCTCCAATCTTTTAATCAGCTTTGTCACCCTTCTTTGGACTCCCTTTAATGCATCAATGTCTCTTTTTTTAAAAAAAGAGAGAAATCCAAAACTGTACAGTGTGTGAGTGTGTGTGTGTTTGTGTGTGTGCGTGCATGCACACGGAGAGAGAAAGAGCTGCATGAGTAAAAGACTAACTGAATGAGTGTAAGGACAGGAGTGTACAGTTATAAATGTGTATGGGGGTGTTGGTGAGAAGGACAGTGCACCTTTGTGTGTGCATGCACATGTGTGTGTGTGTGTATAAGCAGGTACAAGGCGGTGATCACGAGTGGTTGCCTTACGTGGTGTTTCAGGGATGATGGGGGAAGGAACGAACAAGCACGAGTCAATAGCTTTGGTGGTTGTCTGGCAGTAGAATTTCCTGACCTCCGCCCATTCTGCCCTTTAGATTTTGGTGCTGGAGCCGCCTTACCCTGTAGTAATCCGTGCTGTAGACATCTCTCGACATCCCAAAGTCTCCAATCTTCACCAGCAGGTTGGCGCCAACCAAGCAGTTCCTGGTTGCCAGGTCTCTGTGCACAAAGTGCTGGGAGGCAAGGTACACCATTCCAGAGGCAATCTGGCTAGCGATGTGCAGCATCTGGGACAGTCCCAGCTCCCCCTTGGCCTGTCGAGGCTGCCCATCCACCAGAATCATGGCATCCGGGCCATGCGCCCTGCAGGGGGAAAGAGCAAAAAGCGCAGATGTGGGGATTGAAACAATCCTGTGGCAGGGATCTCTCACCGTCTCCATCCTTCCTGGAGTCAGGACATTGGGCTCCAATCTCTGGGACAACTGGCTTCTCTTGGAAAGACTGAACCAAAATAAATATGAACCCCTCAAGATCTCGAAGTACAGTTCACCCCCCCACCCCTTAAAGCCTCCAAATATTTAGCTCTCTCCCTTTCTTACAATCCCATCTTTCCCTGGCTCTCCAGCAGCCCCCTTCTCCATACATAGCCTCTTCTTTTCTCACCAAGCTCTATTCCACCAACCCCCACTGCATCCTCTGCTCTTGGTGACATTCCACTGAGCGAGAGGAATCTCCCTCTGGTAGGCTATAGATGTCACATGCTCCTGGGCTGCCCCAGGGTCAGGCCTGCCAACAGAAGGGGCAAGGGGGCAACTGCACCAGGGCTTGGAGATTCAGAGAGGCCCAGAGCTCCTGGCCACTGCTGCCCATACCATGGCAGCAGCTGTGGCTGGAGTCCCAGGCCCCTTTGAATTGTGGACTCTGAGGCCTGGCAGAGGAGTGTGCTGTGGTCTGGATGACAGTAAGGGCTGACTGCCTGAGGCTCCACTCCATCTGCCTGAGGCCCCGCCCCTTTTCGGGCACAGAGCTGGGCTCCCTCCCCACACTTTACCCTGGAGGTTGTCGGTCTTAATGCCCAGGTCAGACCCGCAACCCTAACCCTGAGGCAGGCCAGGAACATATAAGCTTGAACAGAAGCATCTGTGGCGGGTAGGCAGAGGCAATGCATGGTGTGGTTACATGGTCACATTGCCCCCTCCAGATCTGCAGGCATCAGTAGACCCTGCAAAGTCAGGAGAAATCCTGGGCACCACAAGATGTGCATATATGAAACAAGCGCAGTGTCGGTTTGCACTCAAGGTCAGCCCCACTGCTGCCCAGTTCCCCTCACATGCAGTATACCTATCTTTGCCACACTACCTGCGCTGTGATGACTCTCTCCCACTGGAATTCACCCTCTGGATGGCTGGGCAGAGGTGGAATAGAAAACCTTCATATTTAGGGGGAAAGTCCTAGAGATTTTGCTGCAATTGCCTTCTTCCTGACGAGCTACAGAACGTTTCCTCTGGGACTTTCATGCCGCTCTCTTTGAAATGATTCTTGGCATTTCATCCCCATCATCCGCCAGTGGCAGGGAGCTAGCGAATTGAAACCGCTTGTACAGAGCTGTCCCTCCTTCCCTGCATGGGGTTAGACATCCCCACAAGATCAGAACTGTAGAATAAGCACTGGGATTTGCATCCAGATATTCCAGGTACAGATGATTCTTTTTTTTCAGATGCCACTTCTTCAAATGCCTAATGCTTCCCTGCCACCACACCTACAACCCTAAGTCTCCCCTACAAGCCAGGCGGAATAGTTTTGAAAGAGCAGGCAAACTCTACAGGAGCAGGAAGTGCTGCAGACAGAGGTGGAGAGGTTGCAGGATGCTGGAAACAGGCATGCTCACACAGCACACGCCTAGGAGTGGTGAAGTAGCAGGAGCTGGGCAGGGGGGTAGAAATGTCATGGAGATTACAGGGCTAGTCGCAAGGAGAGGGAGGAATGATGAAAGGAGCTGTGGGCTGCAAAAACTTGCTAGGGAATGTGGCAGAGCGCAAGAGGGGATTACTGAAGAGAGTATATAAGAGGAATGATTTATGTCTTATTTAAACATCCTAAAGCCTGTTCTATCCCCGGCAAATTAGCTGTTGTTGACAACAGATGTCAGCAGCAGGTGCAGCTGAGCTGGTGCAGAGCACAGCTGAGCTACAAACATGCAACAGAATGAACCACAGAGTCAGAAACAGGCAGGAACTGGCCACGGTTTTGCACGTGGACCCCTGCTCGTTGAGGTTCGACAGCGGCTGACACCTGTTGTCAGCAGCGAGTAATTCTTCTGGTGTAGGGCAGGTCTGCAAGCAAGCAGTGTGTTGCTGACAGATTGTTGTTAAATCTGCCTGCTCCTTCAAACTTTAAACAGACCAACAAACACCAGGGAAATCTCTCATTTTGCCCCGTCTAGGTAAAGACAGCAGGTCACGTTTAAAACATATTAGCTGGTCACGGCCAGCCTGGGAAGAAAGTGCAGTTATCTTGTTTACCCCGGAGTTTAAATTAGTTAAAACCTCTTTAAATGCAGCCTATTGTCCTAATCCAGACAGTTCTCCCTCTGTCCCTCCCTCCCTGAGGCTGGGATGGTCCCAGAGGAGATCATGTCAACAGGCAAATGTGCTTAGGATAAGTGACAGCAGCCTATCCACTGCTATGGAGAAGGCTGCCCAAAGCATAGGAGGAATGGCTGGCCTCTCGCTTTTGGAGCGAGCAGGAGTAATTCAGTATACTAAGGGCTGTAAAACAGGGCAGGTGAGCAGTTCGACCTGAAAGTCAACCCCAGATGTGCAATTCCAGCTATGACAGTTGCGTAGCTGGAATCAACTTATGGGATCACTTTATCTGGCCGTCCTCACTAAAAGAGGTCAACGAGAGAAACTTCCCCCTCGACCTCCCTTACTTCTCCTGATAATGAGGAGTGCAGAGGTCAACTGTGAAGCCCCGACAGTTCGATCTGGCACATCCCCACTAAATGGTGTGAAATCAAACCCTGGAAGCTCGACCTTGACTGGGTCGATCTCACGGTCAGTGTAATGTACCAGTATCCCAGAGGGATTTGTTCTTTGGGGAGAAAACATGTGATGGACATTTGTGTTAGCATGGGGCAGAAATCCCCCTTCTTCAATGAGCACTGTCTCTTTTTGCCCCCAGCTGTTTGGACAGCGGAGTTATTAAATATATATATACCACTATATTTTTTCCTGCAATGAGTAGCATGTATGTTTGTTCCTTCTCTCCTCAAAAGGCTACGAAAACATCCAAGAAACAATTGCCTCTGAGTAGGGAGCAGGTTTGGAGTATTTAACAAAAGAGGAAAGTTAAAGGTCACTGCAAATAGGGCTTTAAGATGGACAAAATTAAGTAACCTTAACTCTGGCTGGTGTTACCATCCAAGCTCTGATTTTAACACACTCTCATGTGCTCTGTCTCTCTGTCCTTCTGGCAGGGTAGACATGGAGAGGGAGGCACACATGCAATAAACACAGACGGAAAGAGGATATTTGAGCACCATAGAACCACAAAGCAGCCACTGATGGTATGTACACAGCACTGCCTGCATAGCTGCTGCAGTGAACTCCCAGGCTCCCTGGTAAGTCAGCCCTGGAGATCCCCTGCTCCCCGGAGATGGATGTTTACACTTTGCCCGACAGGCTCTTTTGCAGGGAACTGCCATTTCAATGCTGGCCTTTTTATCAGCCAGGACACTGCAATTTGCAGCAGGATTTTTTTTTTAAACTTCCTGAGCAGGCTGACGGCGGCCTGACGTATCTGATCAGCTGCCACTGGCCGCAACAGGAGCAGCCAGGCTGCGTGAGGGCTGGGAGTGAAGTAAAGAGAGACCACCCTGTGGCACTCAATCCCCAGTCCAGGTGGCAGTCGTAAATTGAAATGACTCCCTTTGCCACATCGGTCACCTTTATTGTTCAACGTTTTCTCTGAAGGGCCCAATGAGGCAAAATAAAAATGGGGGAACTTTTATTTATGGTGCTCATCTGTGGGAAGCCCAGGCTAAAGTGAGTCCTCTCCAATTTTACTGCTTCTTCAATGTCTATTTAAAGGTGTAGTTAAACTCTGACAGGTTCCTCGGGTTATCTCCTGAAAGCAAACTCCACTGCTCTGGCTCTGAGAGCAGTGCTTGGCCAAAGCCAACGTCTGCATGCGTCCTGCAGGGTAAATGCCCAAAGCAAGGGCTGCAGGGACACCATTACGCGTTCTCCTATGTCACTGGCTCACATTCAGCCCCAGAGTAAGCTAGGATACTATCTGCTGAGCACGGTGGGACTTAGGCTCTCTCGTGGCACCAACACCATGGCTGTGGCATGCAGCAGCTGCTTCATAGCACATAACAATGCACAAAATGTTAGGGCAGGCGGCAAAGAAGCTGCTTGCTGGGTGACGGCGAAGAAGCATGTGATTAGCCAGCCTTGCTGAGGTTTTCACAATGTTTGCGTGCGAACTTCCTGTCCTTGAGGGACAACAATGTGGGATTTCAAGTGACAGAAGAGGTCAGGGCATGGGCCCGCCACCAGACAACTGGGCCATGGTGCCCCCACTTCCTCTGACTTTTCCATCCCGAAAGGTCCCCACTGCTCCCCTCTTCCTGGGGACAGGGGAGCGATGAGGTGACCTGGCAGACTGCTGCTGGAGACAACAGCTCAGCCGGGGGAGGGGGAAGCCTTCAATCTGGGAGGAGCTGGTGCTTAGAGGGCCGGTGGGTCAGCCCACAGCGCTGGGGCTGGCCTGGCACACAGGGTGGCTGCCGGTTCAAGCAGACACTGGCTGCTCTGGGGCAGCTTAGAATGGTGCTGGGGCCGAGGGGACGATGGTGGCTCAGTCTGACGTGGCTGGAGTAGGCAAGCTGGATCTGCTCCAGTCTGGGGGGGCCCTCAAGGGCTTTTCCTTTTACAGTATCTGGCATATGGGGGTGGGGCCTTGGCCAGAAGGGGTGTGGCCAATAGTCTTGCCTCCCAAACAGGGCGTTTACTTGTTACCCTTGGTCCAGGGCTTGGGTTCCTGAAAGATGGTGTCTCCTGCACGGAGCAAAAGGAGACACGGCTGCGTCCCCATTCCAGTCCCCTCAGAGTTTCCTCTGCAGCAAGCAAACACGAGGCCCTATTTATAACACGCAGCGACCTTCACGCCTAAGGAGTCCTGAATCCAGTCCCCTGCTCATCGCCTTGGGGCTGGAGACACAAAGGAGCCAGTGTACGCACACAAGCTTCAGCTCACTTCCTGACCCTGCCCAACGTCACTGCCTGAGGGAGAGAAGGTCCATCTAGGAGCCTCCCTTCCCCAGCGTTGGCCTCTTTCTGCCTCATCTCCTTTGTGAGGATGGCAGCAGAGCTGAGTTAGTGAATTAGGCTCAGGGCGTTCGTACTCTCACTGAGCACTGTGAGCTTTGCCTGGTGTTCCCCTGGCCCTGATGTCTCTTGGAGCCCTCCTGTTCCAGTTGCTAGGCTGGTGCACCTCCTGTCACTATCAAATATGGATCTGGTGTATATCAGGAATGTGAGGGCGGCTAACTGATGTTCCAGTGTCTGCCCTGCCCACCGCATAACTCCTCAGGGTCAGGGCATCCCCACAGCATGAAGGAAAAAAATCTAAGGTAATCCCTGGCACTACTGGGTAACCCAGGGACTGGTCTCCATCATATGGAGCCAGGTGAGGGGGCATAACACAGTAATGAGCCAAAGATGATGACTCATCAGGTACATGTACACAGACACTTCTTAGTCCAGTGTTGTCTCAATGCAGAAAATTGTGCCTTGGGTCCAACAAAGCCCTGGAAGTGTGGGGCTGCCATGGCCCCAAAAACCATTGCCCATAGCAGTGGTGGGCAACCTGAGACGCCAGGGCCACATGAGGCCCATCAGTGTCCTCTGTGCAGCCCGCAAGACCCTTTGTTTACAGGGTTGCCAGATTCCGCTGGTTTCCATCCGTGTCATTTTTCTCCCTACTGGAATTACTGAAGTGACACACACGAAGCAAGGGCACGTGAAGTGAGGTGCGTGCAGACTGCACACAGCATTGATCGTCAGAGCCATGTGCTTCCTCTGCATCCAATCAAAGCTCCGCTACAGTTCAATCGGCACTCCTCGCAAATTCTAAGTATGCAATCCCAGTTAGCAAAACTACCCTATACGGCAATGGTTCTTAACCTTCACTGCAGCCTTCACCCTTTGGTTCTCCAAATGTTTTTGCACCCCTTATCAAAAGTCAAAAATGGAGATGGGTGGGCCCATACACATTTAAATGCATATTAAATATATGTAAAATAGTTTTCTGATATTACTCACCACAAATAGTAGTACAGTAAGCATACAAAAATATGCAAGTACTACCCAGATATGTTGCAGAGTTTTGCTGTGGAAGTAAACTGTAACCGACGTGCTAACAGTTAGCGGCTAAATGAGTTCATACATAGGTCTGATAAAACAAAGTAGTTGTACTTACATGCCTGTGCTTAATTTGTGGTTTCAATGACTTACCTTTCAAAAAAATCTGGCATGTCTCACACCCCTAAAAAGGGCATCATGCACCCCCAGGGGGTGTGTGCACCCCAGGTGAAGAACCACTGCTATACTGGGGCACCGTCTTGGTCATGACAATCTTGTGGCCCATTGAAATGAAGGAGGGCCTCTCTTGCAGCCTATTCACTAGCCCGCATTGCCCATTGATGTCTTGGCATATGAATGTCTGTGTAAAGCTAAGTCACAGAGCTCTGGCAGCAGAAGGCTTAACAAAGAATGACTGTTACACTGAGGTACCCAGATGGCCTGTTCTGGAGTATTCTGTTTCGTGAGGTCAGTTAAAGCAGATGTCAAAGTGGCATTGTAAGGTATGACTCACCTGAAATATCTGGCTAGTCCTATGGAAGATGAAGCTTAATTTTTTTTTGGTCAGGGAATGGTGTCTCCACTTCATTTAAGAGCAGATGGATTTTGTCCTTTCCTAATAAGTACATTGAGTGCTTGGTCTACCATGCTTTTCTCTGGGATGGCATCCTTCAGCGACATACTGTCCTGCAGGTTTTATTTGTGCCCTGAACTAAATGAATGACCAGTTGAAGAGGCAGGTATGTGTTCACAATGATGACTGAGGGAGGTGGTCTACAAACTACTGGAAGGTGGCAGGCTGCCTTATAAAGCATGGTAGTGAAACAGAAAAAACAAGGGGTGATGAGAGCTGGCTTCCTAACTTGTCAAGCAGCTCATCTACCCGTGGCATGGGATAGGGCTCAACCTGTGAAATCATATGCAGTTTCCTACAGTCTGCACACAACCCACCCAGACACCTCTGGCTTGGGCTGTCCCAAGTACTGTGAAATTCCTACATCAGTGTGAGGGCCCCCTGAAGAGCTCCAAAGGCAGGTGAACGTTCCACGTCCCTTCCTATTGCTTCTTGCATGCAGCACACCTGTTTAAAATCCCAAACCTTTGAGGGGAGGCTTAGTTTTTCTGGGTCAGAAGTCAACTGCAAGAGCAGAACAATAATCTTGGTGAAAAGGAGAGCCCCGGCTCTCATTCAGCTCCTCATTCCTAATGTAATTATGCTGGTGTTCAGCAGTCAAAACACAAAAATATCAAGGGTCCAATTTTCTAAATACTTGGAAATAAAACTAGTAATTAGTTCAAGAGGTAAGCACCACTCCACTTACAGTGCACGTTTTAGAGCATGATTTCTGTGTCACCGGAGACCGGTACCAGACACATCCTCACAGCTCTGCTGTCTGCTCCAACCACTCACAGATTTGAAACAGGGCTACATTAACACAACCTCAACCACACCAGGAAGGTCAAACTGCGGCAGGCAGAGCACCCCTCAAATCACACCTCTCTAATCCACTTTACATTGCCTATAGACAAGCCCCGAGGGACAGCATATATGAAAGACCCATATTCTGGCAATAAAATGGTTACAAGATGATGGGCTGGTGTTTTAACCTGTACCAGGGCCAACCTACAATGGCCCCTAATTCCCCTGGTATTAGGGACATCTGTGTCACAATCTGGATCTATGACCAGAATTAGTTAGCAAAGCCCCAGTGTTTGGATCCAATGGGCACCCCAAAATCAGATCTGTGGATCTTAAAAGGGAGCTGGAAATCTCACAGGATCCCTACATCCACTGGTGCCCACCACATCAGACATGCTGGTAATACAGCTTCTCAAGGGTGGCATTTTGATTCTGCTCCTGGTCCCAACCACCATGAGGATTCCAAGGTGGGAGACGTGCAAAAATTGACAGTAACTTTGTTTTCACAAAGCAGAGAAAGTGTTCAGTGGGGTCAGTTCAGTTCTTGGCTTTGTTCTGCAGGGGAATGTCACAGCTGCTGAAAGGTGTTGGTTTGCCAGCCCTGCAGATTGCAGCCCTCCATCCACAGCATTCTTCTCAGCCTGTCTCCAGCCTCAAACCTGCTTTGAGCAGACAGGTGGCCTCAGTGGGACTGACAGCTTCTGTGAGCTAAGGTGCATGTATGGAAGGGGTGGGAGGGCTGGCTCTGTACTCCTGGAAGCGGGAGGGGCACAACAGCCAGCCCTCGGCATCACCCAGAGCACAGTGCTGGACCCCCATCCTGACCCCTCAGAGCCACAGAGTGGCGCGTCGGTGGCAATTTAAAGGGGTTGGGGGCTCCAGCCGCCACGGCTGCCCTCTTTGCCTCCTCCCCTCTCCCGCGGGCCCGGATGCCTTCTAGAGATAAGAAACAAATCCAGTCTGCAGGGCTCTCTGCTGAGACTGCTGAACCCATCAGCTGCAAGGCAGACTGAGAATGTCCAACTCATTTATCCCAAGCCATTAAGTAGTCCCTGGACTGTAACTTTTAGTCACCGTCTGGCTTTAAAGCAGTGACCCAGATGAGACAGGGCTGGTAACCCTGCCCTGCCTACCCTCTCAGCAGTCAGCTCACGCTTACCTCAGGAACTTATTCAGGTCCCCATGCTTCATGTATTCAAAGACCATGATGAGAGGGTCTCCATCACCACAGACCCCATAAAACTTGACAATGTGCTCATGCTGCAGGTTGGTGAGCAGCTCTGCCTCCCTCTGGAAATCCTTGCGGGCTGCCAGAGTGGGGTCTTTCAGCGCCTGGAAGAGAGAGCACACAAACAGGATTGAGAGGTAAGAGTCAGACAGACAAGGCCCGGTCTCCCCATTGCTGGCCTCTCAGGGGCAGAGGACTCTGCTGAGTGATACTGGTTGTTATATGGGAATCTCAAAGCACTTTACAAACATATTTCAAGAAAGCCACACAGCTGAGCCAGGTTTGTTATCCCCATCTTATTGACAAAGGAACAATGAGAAGTGAGTTGTCCTGGGTCACAAAACAAGTCTGTGGCAGACCTGGGCACAGAACCTTGGCATGTGAGCTCTAATTCCACACGTTTATTGCTGCCCCGAGCTAACCCCATCCTGAAACCCAGCCCAGGATCACACTGAGGAGGGCACCCAAGAGTGCAGGGGGAGGCGGGAGCAACAGCCTGGATAACAGCACCTGACTCTGCTGAGTACATATGGAGAGAGAGCAGATGGGAAGAGAAGAACCTAGAGGTTATAAGGAGGCCAGAGACCTTTCAGGACAGTTTATAAGAGCTGCTCTCTTCTCATTAAGCACACAGTTCCTAACCCTATAATAGGGTTTGAACCTGTGACAAGGCCCAAGACTGTTCTGTTTATGGGAGGAGTAGCTTGCCTTCCCTCCCATTAGACCGCAGTGTCTTACCAGAAGATGCAGAAAACATCAAAGGCCTCTTCACTTCCCTTTTCCACTAAACATGATTATCTGGGGCTTTGCTGTGGGCCCCATCACTGAACTCCTGGTCTTCTCACAGTGCTGTCACAGAGGCCTTTACTCCCTGGTTCTATGTCTCAGCCCTGCCCTGGAGGCATTGCCTGCAGGTGTTGGCTGAGTTGGTATGGCTCCATGGCACCAGTCAGTACCGCTGAGTTTGATGGCAAGGGGCAGCCACTGCCCATGAGGAGGGAGATTCTTCCCACATGGACAAGAGCCCACTTGGCAGTAGAACTCATTTCCAGACTCATTTCACAGAGAGCTGCAAACAGTCCTCAGAGGGTAATAGCTTCCTATTATTACCAACCTGGGAAGGATTTCAACTGGTGACCTTGGGCGAAAGGCTCAGTATCTCATTATGCCTCAGTTCCTGAGCCAGCCAGTCCCCTTTAGCTCTCTTTTATTTTGAAATAGCTGACTATGCCGCCTTTCTTCTGAAGACAGATTTGCTGGGCCATGCAGCTGTTGTGAGGATTTTTCAAAAATGCCTCTGAAGAAGGACACTGTCAAATCTTCCTCAGAATTTTTAAAATTGTGTTTTTATTCCCTGCTGTTTATAACAGCTCCCTGAGAGACTGATGCTGAAATCTGTATCCTTACCAAAACCATCTCCTTTAGCACATTTGAGCACACCTGTTTGCTGTTACTAGGTAGCTTGCAAGCATTGGGCAGTCTGCACGCACATGTTATGGTAAGGGTGTGAGGAGGACTTAACTACACATGCTTCCTGAGTACACAGTAAGTCTCCTCACGAGTGTCAGCCTGTGCACATTGTTTATCGCTGTACAGCCACTTAGGAGGACTGGTTGGGCGCTCCTTTGTTATTGTAAGGTAATTTGTGCCCATAGAGGAATTAATTTGGGGTGGGGGGGAAGAGCTCCGATGTTTTGGGGGAATCATCACAAATGCCAAGGATTGCAAAAGGCTGGTCAGATTTAGGGTCATTTGATCTTAATAGCAGGGTCAAATGGGGGCCGCCAGATGGGTGGAGGGCAGCGGTTGCACCCTCCAGGGCTGCTGCACTCTCACACTGGGCCCTGCTGCACCCCCAGCCACCCACAGTGCACCCCAGCCCCCAGGCTGCTCAGCTGCAGCCCAGCCCCTCCTCCATCCCCGAGTGGCAAGTGCCCACTGGCTCCAGCCCCACATGGATCAGTCCGTTTCAGTGGCCCCTTGAAATTGGCGGCCCCAGCAATGGCCCAGCTCAGCTGCCCCTAGGACCAGCTCTGCTTCACAGTATTTCCTTTTGGGCACCCACCCTTCCAGGACATTGCCTGCTTACCAATATCTTATTGTTGCAATGATGTCACTGGTGTTACCACAAACTCGGTCCTTTTCCTGTAAGTGTGTAAACTGATAGGGTCACCCCCTGACTGGGGACTCAGGATGGGATCCTGCTCACCTGACTCATGCCTGGAGTTCAAAGGCGGAGCTAGAAAGAGGAAGGTTGGCAGAACCTGGCAGTAAATGATGCACCTGACTGGCTGAATGTTAAGCATTTAGGAAGCTCCTGCTCATTTGCTTTGTCTTGAGAAAGTGGCTCTGCTGAGCGAGCGAGATGCTGAAAATGAATCCAGCTAGTCCTGCAGCTGTGTCAGGCTAGGTAAAGTGGCAAGGCTCTGTTCCCATGCGCTTTTTCCTCTGAACCAATCTCTGCAGGTTATTATCCAAGCATGAGGTCACTTCTCGTGCCCGAAACCCACTCAACACATGGCATAATTTCATTTTAATTCTTTGCCCTCCAGGGAGAGCCACCTAGAGATATTTAGATGGATGACAGTCACACCGTGCAGATGGCAAAACATCCATCCTCATCTCAGCCTCCCGCTTATTTTTAGTCATTTAATATCTTTATAGCATTGCTGCTACCTCCTTCCAGGAGAATAGCTCCTTTCTCTCTTCAATCATCCTTTTTTCCCCACTTATATTTGGCCCTGATATTTCGAGGTACAATGACTTCTAAGTTCCCTTAATACACTGTTGATTTTACAAGATAATGGGAATTTATATGTTAAAGGAACATTGTTAAGTTTGTAAAGGCAAGCATTTACAAGTCAGGGAGTATGGGCATTGGAAGGTGTGTAGTGAATGAAGCAGAAGAGGAAAGGACAAGGAGGGTCTCATGGTTAGGGCTGTTGCAGGCTGCCTGGGAGAACTGCCTGTTCTCTCTGCCTCTGTCACAGAGTTCCTCTGTATGCTGGGTAAATACAGCTGAACCTAACTTTACACAGGTGGTCACTAGCTGGGCGTTGCTCATTTTCCTTGCGCTTGACCTGAGATTCTGGGGTGTGATTTGCAGCTCTCTGTGCTCTTACAGCTGTAACTGAAGCCAATGGGGGTTGGGCTTTACGTGGAATACTTCAGCATAGAAGTCCCACAAATGGGGCATAAGTGGGTACTTTTCACTTTAGCCTCTCTGTGCCTCAGTTTCCCATCTGTAAAGGGGTTAATACAGGAGAAGATAAATTCATTAATGTTCGTGAATGACTCAGATAATACGTTGACGAGGACCACAGAAAAGCCTGTGAAGTTACTAACAATTCTGTCTTTAGAGCAGAGTACCTTAACGCTATCGCCTATCAGAACGCTTTTACAACTTCACTAATGGTCTTTTAATATAGTTTTTGGGTTATTTCCTAGGTCTTTAAAAAAGCAAATTTAAGAAAATAAAATTTTATGGAGTGGCACCATAGTGACCTCCACATGGGTGATCAGCAGGATTGGAATCTTTACAGCCAGTGCACAGACCTCTGCCAGCTAAGCTAATGGATAACCATAGCAGGCTGTTGTCCTCTATGCGGAGCAGCACTGAAGGAGATCATTCTGCCAGTGGGGTTCATAGATATTTGCAGACAGCAGACGAACAGTCAGGCTTGGATCTTAGGCATCACTCCAGGCTCCCCAAGCGTGATCCCTCCTCTTCTGTCCCCTCCACGCTGCCCTTGTTCCACTCACATCTCTTCTCCATACCCAGTTCCGTGTCCCAGTACCACACTCCTCATTCAGCCAGTGCCAGACCCCACTCACCCCTGCCTTAGTCTCCTAGCTCAAACAGTGTCAATTCCCCACCCCACCACATCTCCTTATCTGCTTGGTCACTCTCACCCACTATAGCATCCAATTGTCCTTTTTGCCCCTTCTGGGGCTCCCTATCCCCATTGGCCCGGTGCCAATCTGCCTTCCAGAGCTCCTCCACTTTTAAAGCCTCATCCCTCCCACAATCCCCAGTTCCTTACCCCATCTCCTTGGCCACCAAGGCCCAACTCTCCTCTTGTAGCCTGGCTCCTCATCAGATCTATCTCCCCTTCTACTTCTTCTGCCCACCTCACTGATTCTCAGACCTAGTCACCTTGCCCAGGCAGTCCCCTTTTCCACTCCGCACTCCCGATCTTCATCTAGTCTCAGACACACCTCCATTGACAAGTTCCCAGGTACCTGCCTCTGCCCTTATTTCTCTCTTCAGTGACCAGTCCAGTCTCCAGGCCTAGCTCCTTGTCCCAGTCTAGTCTCTCTCCCCAAAAGTCATTTCTCCTCTGCATTTGAATCAGGAAGCATCCTTCTCCATGGTGTGGGGATGTCACTGAGAACACAGAAAACACTGAATACCCCTCCTCTTGTTTTGGTGCCAGGGCTGCATGAAATCTTCAATGAATTAAGCTGTGAAAATCTAAGCAGTTTCTACTGAGCGTATGCAAACCATGATTTTTCAAAGGCTGATAATTTGGCCAAATTGGGTGGATTTTCACAGGGAAAGGCATGTCATTGACACACAGAGGACACTTCCTTGCCAAATTTCAGGTTCTTGGCTCCCAGGTATGGGGTTTCTATACCTTTGAAAACAAAAAGCAATCAGTATTCTTTAACCTGGGCCAAGCAATGCATTTTTCCTAGCCTCATTCTTGGAGCTACTGAATACTTTTGGTTGAATTAAAAAAAAAAGAAAATCAGCCTGAAGCAGATACTCAACATAGAAATCTCCACTCTAAATTGTTAAAATATGGCAAAATTATTAGCATCTGAAATCAGGGTCTTAGAGTGGGCAGGGTGATGCAACATTAGTAATGGGCAGTGCTAGCAGTCCCACCATTAGTAAATGAAGAGGAGAGAAGAAAGTGTTCTGATGAGAAAGGAAGTCATCCCACATGCATCTAGAGAACTCTGCTGTCAGTGCTACTGAGGCCTATAGACATTTTTGTTGGGTGGGATGGGATTTCATTACTGGGGGAGATCACCTCTTTGCCATGGCAGTCAGGTCTCAGGAGGCTGAGTCCCAAGGAAAACCCAGGGCACTGCAAGAAGTTGTATTCATGCTCCAGCAGGTGGCACATTTCCATCTAATCCATCACTGAACCAATGATGCTGCTGTGGGTAGGTTTTCTGATGCGAAACAGGCAGCCTGGGTCACTTGCAGTAACGAAGACCTTCTGGCACTTTGTAGAGGAGCACCAATTTTAAGCTCTGCTGGCCCGCATTCAGATTTTGCATAACTACCTAAGCTTGCTCCCCAAATTCCCCTTCTGGCTTCAGCTGGCTATATTATTCTTTCCTATCCTTCTGAAGTTAGATGTCAAACAGCTCTTGTATTGCACTTCGGAGGTGGTGAAGTCAGTCTTGTGAAAAAATGCTTTGTGACCATGACAAAAGGGTTTCTGGGGAGGTAAGCTCATAGCCACAATTAGTGGAAAATAGCTGAGATACCACTGCTAACCCCAACAAATGGAACTCACTGGAGCCCTAAGAGATTGCGGAGTCACAGTTTATATGCCATAACGGTTGGATGTTATTCAGAGGTAGGCATGCATTGGGGAACCAGGTTCACAAGAGCCACACTGGGCTCTGAGATAATTAATCAGGTGGATAGTTATTCTATACATCCTGTGGCACAGGGTGGAAGCGTGGCAGCTTGCAGTTCAGGATCAGAACATACCAAGAAAAGAGTCTCAGAGGGGTAGCCATGTTAGTCTGTAACTTCATTAAAACAAAATAAAAAATCTCCAAAAAAAAACAAAACAAGCAGTCCTGTAGCACCTTAACTAATTAATAAAATTGTTAGTCTTGAAGGTTCTACAGCACTGCTTCTTTTTTGTTTGTTTGTTTGTTTGTTTGTATACTAGGACAAGTGGGCTTAAAAATATTGAGAACAGATGATTAAACAGAGTGTCTCTTTGGGATCAGGGTGTCGCTGGGTTTCAGAAGAGGTGATATATTTTCTTTGTTTGGTATAGGCTCAAATTCAAAATGACTTACCATGATTTATATTATAGTCTGCTGCTATTATGTATCTGTCAGTCAGACCCACTTGTTAGGAAACATCATATATCTCTAAGCAGACTCCTCCACCTGAGCAGCTGATTGAGACAGTAGAAGCCCTGGTGAGCTGAGCCTCTGCTGGAAGCCCTCTACCTTGGAGTTGTCTGGAGAAGCTGGTTGGGGCAGTTCTCATCTGTAGGTGGTTCCTGGAGGATCTTGTATATCATCTAAGAAAACTTTTTTTCTCTCTCTCTTTGAGTGTGTGTGTGTGTGCGAAGTGTGTTTGTGTTTTGGATTATGTGTGTGGGTGTGTGTGTGTGGAGAGGAGTGTTTGTGTTTTGGATTCTCTGAGGCCTTTTTGCCTCAGTTTCTCGCGTAGAGTTGCAGCGAAAGGTAAAACAAAAGGCTGAGCAAAAGATGGCAAGGGGAGGAAGGGACCACAGTCCCCTGGAGAAAGCAGGTAAATTTCATACATTTTTTTTTGCAGCTGCATGTCAGTTTTAGCTTCCAGACCAGTGCAGTGAGGCTTTTCCTCTGTGCCTCCTGGACAGATCAACAGGAAAGGAAAGGAGGTTTTGGCACTAGTGAGAAGGAAGGACCTTGACGCAAAACACTGAAACTTTATGTGACTAAGTGGATTTACCACAAGTACAGCATCTGATAATCCTCCCCACAGCTCTCCTTCCTTCTTACACAAGATTAACCAGCTATCCCTTGTTATTATGTCTCCACTACATTCTGCTGCATGCTCCCTTGAGATTTACCTTCACTGCCACCAGCATCTTGTCCTTGGTGGGGCTAAGGTTGTAGCACTCGGCCAAGAACACCTTCCCAAAGGCACCTTCTCCTAGTTCCCTCTTCAGAACGATGTCTCTCCTCTTGATATGCTGAACATCTGCAGCGAATGGGTTGATGGGGGAGGGAAGAATGAAGTTAGGTTAACGCAAGGAATGGACGACAACTAATTACGTTGCCAGTGTTTTATAAGCTTGCTACCTATTCACATGCACCCCTACAGGGCTGCAACCCCTCAGGGGTGGAGCTGGAGCCATGCAAAACATCTGCAAGGAAGGCACTTGACACTCATCAAAGTTTCGCTAAAACTCACAGCAGTTTTAACATGGGGTTTCTTAAGATTCAGGAAACTTTAGGCCGAATCTCTCATGCTGCTTTGGGTCTGCTTGGAACAAAGCTGCGTATTACATATGTTCTGGCATCACACTCATGACATGTTGCAGTTTCACATGGTTTTGATGCCTGACCAGGTGACGTCTGAGTACTTTAAGTGAGCTTTGCATAGAGATTTTGGCTTGGTTGAGACCCCAAAATTCAAGTGAGGTATTTTGGTGTCTGGCCTGTTGTGGATCCAGATGAGAACGACCTGGGAGGAGAGAAAACACTGACTTTTTGGTGACCTTCTAGGCAGTAAGTGACAGATGTTTAATAGCACCTGGCAATGCTGCACAAGAGCCCAGTCCTGCAACAGTCAGACTCATGAATGCCCCTACATCTGCAGGATCCTCATCAGTATGACTTCATTGACATCAGGGATCAACTAATTTCCATGAGCCTCTTGACTTAAGGCTGACAAATCTAACCTAATTTATGAAAGGAAGCAAAGGAAAATATCAACTGAAATACAGGAAACAAACCACAAGGAATTTAGCTGGGGCACTGCTCTTTTGGTCTTTATAGCTCACTCGTTGGTGCAGTATCTCAAGGCCAGATTTTCAAAGGTATTTAGGTGTCTAAACGTGCAGACAACTAGTAAATTCTTCAAAAGAGGTAAGGCAGTTTGGGCACCTAACTTGGGCTGAAATTAATGGGATGTAGGGGCCTAACTTCTGTAGGCACTTCTAAAGATTGAGTTAGGCACCTAGCTACATGATTAGACTCAGAAATGCCTTTGAAAATCTGCCCCAAGTGCCTTCTCTTGAGGCAAATGCCCAAGCATGCTTAATGACCCCACAGTGTGCCAAGCACTGTTTTCACCTCACACAAAAGATGACCCCTGCAGCCTCTGGATCACATCAGGTATGAGTCCCAGCACTTGAAAAGGGCTCCTTTAAGACTCCAAGGGCCTGAGCAGTGCACGGCTAGGAGGGGCTGGGGCCCTTCCCTAAGGGACCAGTGCACCATGATCTGTCCCCAGCTACACACCAGAGAGCAGGAGGCCTCCCTTATGCTCACAGACCAAAGGCAGCTCCATTATGGCCATCCCTTGTAGTAAAGTGCTCCCTTCTCTCTCCCGCAGGAGGGCAGCCATAATCCTACCCTCTGTTTACATGCTTCCAGTTTCCTCCATAACAAGTTGGTTTTGCATCCTTTCTTCTATCTGCCTTTGCAAAGAAGGCAAGAGGGGTCTGTGTTCTGTTGGGAGCATTTACTGGTGCCCAGACCTCATGCTGGGCTGGTCTATCGCAACACTGAGACAGCATTTTTGGTGGCTGTGCCGAGTCATCTGGAAAATGGCATGAAGAAGGAAAGGTTACACCCACAACAAGTGCCAATCCCAACCGCTGTATCAACCCTGACTGATTTCAACACACATCCATTTCACAGGGGGAAGGACATGCCCTCTGATGATGCAGGCAGTGGTCAACTTATAAAAAATACACTGGAAGAGGAACATCCTGGTAGTTTTCCTACCATTAAACCTGCTCCTTAGATGCTCACAGGCAGGTATCTAGGCTGCCATCTCTAGTCCTCTCGCCTGCTTGGGAAGTGAGATATGGACAGATTGAACAAGCAGTGGGCCCTATAATGAATAATGCTTCTAGAGAGAATTCTTCTTGGCCTTTTCATTAATTGTGCCCTCACTAGAAAGCTGTTAGTTACCAAAATTAATACTATTACTACCATTAAGGAATAAGATGGTAGGAATATCCAAAACAGACAGCAGCTTGGTTATGTCTTTCTTTGGTCTGGCTTAGTTTGAGTTTTTATAGGTGCCTAAAAGAATCTAAACTATCAGGTATCTAAGTGTAAAGGGATGCATTTGGGTAGGGAGAGCCCCTAAATCTAAAAATATTTGAAATGGCACTGAATTAAAGTCTGTCTCTGTCTACCAAGCTTTTCCACAGGGCCCATCAATGTAGCCTTATCAGGATTTGGGTGTAATGAAAGATCTAGTATTTCAAGTCTCAGTCCACTGTTCAGCCACTACAATGAAGGCTAAGAGGAGGCTGTCTCATATGAAGCACAGTCCTAAGATACCGCTGTAGTGCTTTATAAAGAAATACTCATTTGGAGGCTAGTGTCCACGTCGGATATAGAGTTACAGAGTCCAATGCAACACAGTGCAAGAGCTCAGGGGAGCAGAGTCTGATGGTATGTGAGGTTATTTATATTAGAAGGAAAACAATTAAGAGGTGACGTGACTGGGACTGAACCAGATATCCATTTCTGAATCCCCCAGGTCTTGCTCAGAATTCACATGTCCAACCTACTTATGGAATTCTGTAGAACGAAATGAGTCTGACCTGCCAGACGTGGGAAAGTTTAGGTTTAGGGTTACCTTTGAGTTCAGACAGTTTTGACTTAAATACACATTTTGGATCAAATTCCAGAGTTTGGAACTGAGCTCTGGTGTGAGTAATTTAAACTGCCAGTGCATTGTTCACATCATGACCTATGTGATATCCCTCAACAGGCCACAAGTAGGAGGATACACTGGAAATTTCAGGTAAGGAATCTATTCAAGGAACACACGAATGGCCATACTGGATCAAACCAATGGTTAAGCTCGACAAATATACTGTGTCTGACAGTGGTCAGTCAGTTACTTCAGGATGACTAGAACAATGCCATTGTGAGTGCTTCTCCCGTAGTTTAGTTTCATCTTCCAGCAGGTAGAGGCTTAGGGACACCAGCAGCGTGGGTTTGAGTCACTGGTGATCTTTGCTAATAGACGTTGATGGACCTACCCTTCATGAACTTTTAAAAGTCGAGTTATATTTTAGGACTTCACATGGCAATGCGTTCCACAGGCTGACTCTGCAGTGTGTGAAGAAGACTTTGTTGTTTCTTTTCAGCCTGCTGCCTGTTACTTTCCTTGGGTGACCCTGTGTGTGTGTGTGTATGTATGTGTGTGTGTTTACACACATTACCCAGAAGATGGACCTGCTCAGGATTGATCTTGCGGGGGTTTGATTTTGTGCACCTAGTAAAGGACGTGTCAAATTGAACTATCAGAGGTCAACAGTCACCACCTCTACTCCTCAATCTTGCGAAGAGTAAGGAAGGTCGACGGGAGATTTTCTCCTGTCAACATCCCTCTGTGAAGACGGCCAGGTAAGCCAATTGCAGATAAGTCGATTCTAGCTATGCAGTTGCCATAGCCAGAATTGTGTATCTACAATCAACTTAACCTGCCTAGTGTTGACCAGGCCAAATTCTTAGGTTATGTGAAGGGGTAAATATTTCCCTATTTACTTTCTTCACACCATTCATGATTTTATAGAACTCTAGGGCTACGTCTACACTAGCCAAAAACTTTGAAATGGTCATGCAAATCTGCTCATAGGAGTAAGAGGATTTCGAAGTAGCCGGGGTCCTTTTGAAAAGGAGCCCCATCTGGACGAGCCATGCAGCGGCAAGCTGCATCAATTTCAAAGTGCCACAGCCGCCCATGTTCTAATGAGGCGCTGAATATGTATGTCAGCGCTTCATTAAACTTCGAAATGACCATTTGCAAGGCCATTTCAAAGTTTTTGGCTAGTGTAGACACGGCCTAGATAGACTCTGGCTACATCTACACTAGACCCTGCTTTTTGAAAGGGGCATGGTAATGAGCAGGGTCGGAAGATGCTAATGAGGTGCTGTCCCGAATATGCAGCACCTCATTAGCATAATGGCGGCCACAGCAATTCAAAAGTGCCACTTTTGAATTGTGCACCACCCATGTATACAGGGGCTTTTCAAAAGAACCCCCCCCCGAGTCTTTGAAAGCCCCTTATTCCTAAAACCAAATAGGAATAAGGGGATTTTGAAGACTGGGGAGTCCTTTCGAAAGGCCCCCATCTACACAGACGGTGCATGATTTGAAAGCGGCATTTTGCCATGGCTGCCATTATGCTAATGAGGTGCTGCATATTCATGGTAGCATCTCATTATTATCATCCAACCTCACTCATTATCATGCCCCTTTCGAAAAGAAGGGGCTAGAGCAGATGTAGCCTCTATGTACCCTTTATAGGAAATCAGTATACCCCTTGTAGACTCTCTATGCAGAGGACTGAACTATATGACCTCTCGAGGTCCTTTCCTGTCCTACAATTCTGTGATTCTATCATACTCCCCCTTCTTTGTCTCTTTTCTGAGCTGAACAGTTCCAGGGTTTTTTTTTTCCCTCTCTCTTCGTATGGAAGCTGTTTCAATATTCATCATCATTTTTGTTGCCCTTGTCTGTACCTTTTCCAATTCTAATCTATCTTTCTCATGATGGGGCAACAAGAATTGCATGAAGCATTTGAAATGAGACTGCACCATGGATTTATTTAGTAGCATTATGATATTTTCAGTTTTATTATCCCTTTTCTAATGGTTCATAACATTCCGTTAGGTTTTCTTAAGGGCCAAAGCATGCTGAGAGGATGTTTTCAGAGAACCATGACCCCAAAATCTCCTTCCTGAGTGGGAATAGCTAAACTGTACCCCACCATAGTGCATGTGTAACTAGGATTAATTTTTTTCCAATGTGCATCGCTTTGCACTTACCACTGAATTCTGTCACGCACTCACACAGTTCAGTGAGATCCTATTGCCATTATTTGCAGTCAGCTCTGAACGTAACAATTTTGAGTAATTTTGTGTAATTTTCAAATTTTGCACTCTCACTATTCATCTCCATTTCCATATCATTCATGATTCTACTGAATAGCACACATTTCAGTACAGAACCTGGGGGGACTATGCTCTCTCCACTGGGAAAACGGCCAGTTTGCACTGACCACTCCTTGCTATCCTTTGTTTCCTAGCTTTGTTAACCAGATACGGATCAATGAGATGACTCCCTTATGCTACAGCTGCTTCCTTTGCTTAAGAGCCTTTAGTCAGAGACTCTGTCAAAGGCTTTCCTGAAGTCCAGGTTCACTGTATCAGACTGGACCACCCTTGTCCACATGGTTGTGGACTTCCTCAAAGGATTCTAATCCATGAGGCATGATTTACAAAAGTCATGTTGCCTCTAAGTATGGTTATTTGTATGTAATATCACATGTTAACATATCTGGTTCATGATGTTGTTCCTCACAGGAGTTCCACCTAAGTTGCTGGCTACTGAAATGAGGCATACCAACCTGTAATTAGTTACTCCCAAGTCATTCAGTACAGAGGCTAATTTAAGTGATACATTACTTACCATAGTTAATAGTTAGGGAATTTATAGATGTTCCTTCAAAATTCTTGGGTGAATTCCATCTGGTCCTGATGATTTATTCCTGTTTAGTTTATTACTTTGTTCAAAGACCTCCTCTATTGACATATCAATTTGTGACAGTTCCTCAAATTTCTAATAAAAAAAAAAAAGGTTTGGGTATGGGGATCTACCTAATATTTTATGCAGCGAGGACTGATGCAAAGAATTCATTTATCTTCTCTACTATGGTCTTGTCTTCCTTAAGTGCTCCTTGAGAAACTCAGTCATCCGGTGGTGGGCTGCCAGCTTCTGATATACTTTACAAAACCTGTTGTTAGTTTTTGTGTGTCCAGCTAGTTGTTCTTCATATTCTTTCTCAGTATGCCTAATCATACTTTAACATCTGACATGCCAGATTGTATGGTACTTTCTATTTTTCTCATTAAGCTTTGACTTCCAATATTTAAAGGATGCCTCTTGCCTCCACTCACCTGTTTTCTCTGCTGTTTAGCCTTTGTGGCATATTTTTATCCTCTTTTCATGGGGTATACATTTCATTTCTGTCTCTATTATGGTGTTTTCAAACAAGACCCATTTAGTTTGCAGGCATTTCACCTTTGTGACAGCTCCTTTTAATGTCTGTTTAACCAATTTTTCCTCATTTTTTGTGGTTCCCCTTTTTGAAGTTAAATACTGCCATTGTGCGTTTATTTGACATTTTCCCCCTAGAAAAATGTTAAATTTAATTGTATAAGGGTCACTATTTCTGAGCAGTTTAGTTATATTTACCTCTCGTACTAGATCCCGTATTCCATTTAGGACTAAATTAAGAACTGCCTCTCCTCTTTGACTTACAGACCTAGCTGCTCAACAAAGCAGTCATTTGTGGTGTCCAGAAATTTTCTCTCTGCATCTTGTCCTGAGGTGACATGTACCCAGTCAATATGACAAGAGTTGAAATCTTCCATTATTATTTTGTTTCCTGCCTTTATAACCTCTCTAATTTCCCTTGACATTTCATAATCACTGTCACTATCCTGGTCACTGGTATTTCTACTGCTATATTCTTATTGTTCACACATGGGATTTCTATCCCTAGAAGTTCTATGATACAGCTCAACAGATTTGAGATTTTTTGACTCTATGCTTTATTTCACATATAATGTTACTCCCTCACCAGCCTGACCTACTCCATCAATCCTATTTATTTTGTACCTCTGTTATTGGTGTGATCCTATCCTCATTCCACCAAGTTTCGGTGAGATCTATTTTATCAGCACTACATTACCATGGCTGCGTCTACACGTGCACGCTACTTCGAAGTAGCGGCAGTAACTTCGAAATAGCGCCCGTCACGTCTACACGTGTTGGGCGCTATTTCGAAGTTGAAATCGACGTTAGGCGGCGAGACGTCGAAGTCGCTAACCCCATGAGGGGATGGGAATAGCGCCCTACTTCGACGTTCAACATCGAAGTAGGGACGTGTAGACGATCCGCGTCCCGCAACATCGAAATAGCGGGGTCCTCCATGGCGGCCATCAGCTGGGGGGTTGAGAGATACTCTCTCTCCAGCCCTTGCGGGGCTCTGTGGTCACCGTGGGCAGCAGCCCTTAGCCCAGGGCTTCTGGCTGCTGCTGCTGCAGCTGGGGGTCCGTGCTGCATATACAGGGTCTGCAACTAGTTGTTGGCTCTGTGTATCTTGCACTGTTTAATGAAAGTGTGTCTGGGAGGGGCCCTTTAAGGGAGCGACTTGCTGTTGAGTCCGCCCCGTGACCCTGTCTGCAGCTGTGCCTGGCTCCCTTATTTCGATGTGTGCTACTTTGGCGTGTAGACGTTCCCTCGCTGTGCCTATTTCGATGTTGGGCTGAGCAACGTCGAAGTTGAACATCGACGTTGCCAGCCCTGGAGGACGTGTAGATGTTATTCATCGAAATAGCCTATTTCGATGTCGCAACATCGAAATAAGCTATTTCGAAGTTGGGTGCACGTGTAGACGTAGCCCATGAGTAGCTGCATTAGATGTCCTGTTGAGATGGTGATAACAAACAGTTTGAATGGAATTAATAAAAAAGAATGGTTCTATAAAATTTAATAAGCTAACAGAGCATTGATTTTGTGCTTGGCAACAGTGGGGCACCTTTTCTGGGGATCAGGTAGCAAATGTTTCCTGATCCTGTTTTCTCCCCAGCCTGGAATGGCCAGAGGGATTTATCCATAGTAGTGTTTTGGCTCAGGTGGAGTAATAATAAAAAACATTTTCAGCTGCCATGGGACTGAACTGGTGCAGCTTGTTTGAAGTTCTTGGAGATAAAAGGGCTCCTGGCCCTGTTCGGTCCTACTTTGCTGTGTCAACATGAGTTTAGAATATAAAGCAGTGAAATGCAGCCTGGAGTTGAATGACTGGGGCTTCTTTCTGCTAGCCTTTAATCTGGTTTTCACTACCCTGTTTGCACCATAACTTGCAATTAATAAGGCAGCTGAAGTTGCCACCAAAGATACTCTGTTGGAAGGACACATGGGAGGTTCATCTCATTAAGGCTCTTTACCTCTTCCCAGCAAAAGCTGAATGCTGCCTGATAAACAGCTGCTGTTTGCTGTTCCAGACAGACATGGGTGTACTAAATCTGTTTATCTGCCTCTGCTGGGCTGTGGTCAGCTTTGCTAACAAGGTGTATGCAGATAGTCTTCCACAAACCCATGCTCTTTTCTTTTTGCTTTTGTTTATAACAGAAAGTTTAGTTTACAAAACAAAGCTAATAAACCAATAGAAAACAGGAATCTAGGCAAGAACCAGAATAATAACTGACAAGAAAATAACCAGGCTCAACAGCACTCATCCAAGGCCAGGCTGCACCTACAAGGACAGATGCTAACATACAGTACTGAACTAGTCGTAATAATCATGTTAACAGCTCAGAATTCTGGTCCCACAATCGCTAAGTTACTATGGTGATAAGTGATACAGAGAAATGATAGTGGACAGGCACCTTTATCCATCACCATGCTCTTTAGCCATCACCATCATGCTCTTTATCTACCAGCAACTAATATGTAGAAACCATTTTTGCCTTTTCCCATTATCATTCTGAATGGAACATGAACCTAACTGAGGAAGCCGCAGAACATATGTTCTGAGATGTACCAGCATTACAGCTGGGAAAGCTGTAGGAGGTGTGGTCACTGTGACAATTGCCTGTAGGACTTCTGCTTCTGTGACACTTGAGGCAAAGAAATAGGACCTCAGATTTGCCCTGGGATCTTATCTAACCACCAGTGAAGCATTTGCAATATGGCTGAAAGTGCATTCAGTCAAAAAAAAGTCTAGACATGGCACCTTTTTATGGCCCATTTCTATTCCCCTGTGTCTGTCACACTATTTGACTGTTATTAACCTTACACAACCCAGACAGCTTTTCCAGATGAATTCAATTGTTCCTCGTGCAGCGGCAGTGGGGCCAAGTGACTTGCCAGGCCCCCGGACAAGAGGGGAGGGGCCCTGTCCCACCATCGCAGAAGGGGCAGGACTGGGGGGCAGCCAGCCCTCAGAGCTGCCCAGACCACACTGTGTCCCACCCCTAGCCAGCCATCAAAGCCGCCCGGACCACACCACATGGAGATTTAAAGGGCCTGGAGTGCCTTTTGAATTGCTGGGCTATGGCACAACTGCCAATTCTGTTCACCTCACGCTTTCCGTCAGTGGGCTCACACATCAGCCCAGAATTTCTCAAAGAGGCCAGTCATGCACCAGCCCTTCAGAGAGTGACTAGGTGAACTCACAGCGCTTCTCCATCTCTTACGGCTGATTCTACGAGTCTATACACACACTGCAAAAGCTCTATCATTGCTGACAGAGGAAGAGGCAAAAAGAGCTCAGCTTGATTCTACATTCTGGCAAGGCCTATACATATAGCTGCAACAATCTGATAAGGATAAATCAGAATCTCGCATAGTCTCCATTTCACACGGCCACTTCTCTGATTAATTACATATCGTCAGATCACTCTTCGTTCCCATTTTTTAATTATTTCTGAGTGCTTTCCATGCCCCAGTTTCCCTTTCACACCTATCAACTCCAATATCCTCTGAGCAAAGGACGTAAGGGTAGGTTGGAAGGTTGATACAGAGACTATGGAGATAATGGTGGGATGCATGATTAGGATGATAGGTAAGTGAGTAGAAACACTCACAGTAAACTGCTGTTCCCAGAAATAGGCCTCAAACTACACAGCTGCACAGAAAGCTCTCTCAAGGCTACTGGTCTTGCTGTTTGTTCTAACTGGACTGAAACTAATTTGTGTGACATGCACCACATCCATCTTCAACTTCCATGAAAAGTGGCCTGTTTCCTGGTGTGGGTTTTCTGGCCAATTTTGTATCCTGCATTCTGGTCCCTGGTTAAATCTCTCCCCGTTCTTTCTTTTTGCTTCCATTGTATATCATTATTTCCTCCTGCTAAACCTGACCACCTCAAATGCCCCACGTTGGCTTCCTCTCTTCCTTCACATCAGGTTAATATTCTCTGCCACTCTCTTATAGCCTGTGCCCAGTACCATCACCAATCACTTTCTCGGCTTTCATTTGCTTCAATGCACCCCTCTTCTATAGAGGCCCCTGCCTTATCCCCCCTGCACCTAGTCACTCCATCTTGTGGAAACCACTCATACAGCCTGTTCCTTTCATTCTTCACAGCCCACTTTAAAGATGACTTCTTAATCTCCCAAGTTTGATCACAAGTTCCTTAAAACAGGGCCCTTGTCTTTTTCATGTGCTTCTAAAGCCTGCTTTACACTTCCAGCGCTGCACATGCAATATTAATGGATAACAGTTTTCCCTAAGGATGAGTAATTTGCTGCAACACATCATTTATTCTGTGAATTTGGTCTTTTTCTTTGTTCACCAAAAAGTAACAAAGTTCTTAGATGTATTCATTATTCACTAATTTCTTCAATGAGTAACTGTGACAATAATTCTTGTGAATCGGCCCTATGTGATTAGCATGCACTGGGACTGTTAAAATCAACTACAAAGGATAGAATCTGCACTACATTCTGCCTAATTAAGACATGTAACTGGCCAGCAGAGTGCATTTCAAAGAGTACAGGTGTCAATCGACTGTGTTGATGAGTTACCCAAGAAACCTGAACCGACAAAAGCATGAAGTAGGATGGGATCAAGAAGCTTCACAATCAGCAGTCTGTTAAATCACTTTTAACTTGGGCTTTTCTTTTCATGAAAAAAAGGCTACTCATTAGCTAACTGTGTTTGGCCTGATTCTCTACCCACACTGGTTTAAATCTGGAGTAACTCCTGTGAAAACAATGCAGTGAAACGTTGTCAACTGGTGTAAAGCTGATATCATCATTATCATCATCAACAACCACCACCATGGGCTCAGAGCCCGTTGGAGTCTGATGTCTCCCTCACTATTTCCTTCCATCTTTCCTTGTTCAGTGCAGAGTGGCTTAGTTTCTGTAGACTCGCTCTGCACCAATCTACTATATCGTCTATCCATTCTCTTTGGAATCTGCCTCTCCTACTCAAACCGTCCATTATGCTGAATACCAGGGTCTTGATTTTTCATTCATTGATCATTCCGCAAATATTCTCGAATAGCAGTAACTTCCATTGTATAACCAATCAAGTCTGTATTACCTAAAATAGAGAAACACAAATGCTGTTCCTCTGCTCCACAAGGATAATAAATGGGATACATTCTTTGGTCAGGTCTGCACTGGGCTGAAAAGTTGAGTTAAGATGTGCATTTCCAGTGACATACCTGGAATCGATTTATTGTAGATTGTTTTTTCTGGCCATACACACAGCAGAGGAAAAAAAATCTCCTGTCAACCTCCCTTACTTCTTGTGACAATGAGGAGGCAGAGGCCAATGGTAGAGCCCGGCTGGTTGGATTTAGCACGTCCCCACACTAGGCGCACTAAACAGAACCCCAGAAGATCGACCCTGAACAAGTCGATCTTCCAGTAGACATACCCTTCATCTGGTGTTACAGTATGCAGCCTGCAAATGACTGCCTTTTGGAGGATAGTCTACTTCTGCTTCCTGATGGCTCTTCACTTTGTCTGGCCTCTTACTCTTTGCTAAGAGCCTACGTTAGCGTTGTCCAGATACCATTCAGGGTTGTGATGTCCTGATGGAGTTCATGTCTAAAATAGTGCTGGACAACGAACATGGAAGCAGGCCAGCAAGTCTGTTCAGAACAGCACCAAAATGATGGAATTTGCACTCAAACCTCCAGTGACTCCCTTCAGCCTGCAAAACTGGATTGGCACACTCTCATAAATAGACGTTCTGAGCTCAAGAAGCCACATGTATCAAATCCTGCCCTACTCCCTATCTTATCAGTCACTGTGGATAACACCATCAACTTCCCTGTAGCCTGGGTATCATTTTTGACTCAGCCTTTCCTCTATGCCTCCTGTCCAGGCTGTGTGTAAATCTTGCATGATGTCTCTGATACAATCTGTCCTATCCATCTGCCCAGCTAACACTCTCATCCAAACTTTTATCATCATGCCGCTCCATCACTGCCATCCTCATCTCTGGCTTTGACAAAGACCATCTTGTGCTCTGACCTCCAAAGCATTGCTGTAAAGCTTATTTTCCTAGCTTGTCAGTTTGATCCTGTCATCCCACCAGCAGGGTTCCCTGCAAGGTCTGATTTTGTGTGGCCATTCAGGGATGATTCAAATGCTGCCCAGCTGATTAGCGGAGCACCCACAGCTAAGTTCTTTGCTTCTGCTAGTGATGCGCATTTGTATATGACCCCGTTATACATAAAAATTATGCTGCACTTGGAGGGAAATAATCCACAAACGGATAAATAATGATTATAGGGAACACTGGTCCCAACCATGGCATCTCTTCACTAGCTCTCACTTCTACATGGCGTCAAACATAAGCACCTTCCCCTTCCCTTTCCAGGCCCTTCACAGCCCATAGCCATCAGACCTGTCATCTCTCCCACATTATTGAGAAGTTGACTGCCATTTCCAGTCAGGCAATGGTGCCACCCTTCATCGCCTGCTTGTTAAATTTTCAAACAAGAACCTTCGTGATTTCATCTATGCAGCCCCAGCCCCCCCCTGCCACATTTGGGAGGTGCTCCTTATACAAAACCCACACCACCACCTCACTGTACCCCTTCAAAGCTCTCTTTAAAACTCCACTGGGCCCCCAGGCCTATGCAAACTCTGACAGCAGGTAAGAAGCTGGTTTGCTGAGACCACTGCCTGTCTGCGTGTTTCCTTGTATTCTTCTCTTTTTCTGTCCACCTGATGCCTGCTGTCTCACACTTTGAGTCTGTGGGATAGAAACTGTCTCTTTATTCTCTGTTCGTACAGAATAAATCCTCAGTGGGTTCCAGGTCTGTGACTGCAACCCTTAGGTACTCTTGCGATATGCCCCCTTTGGATTTACTTAGACTTCTCAGGCTTTACTGAAAAAAAAGTGCCAGTAAAATCAGGCTCCAGAGAGGATGAAACCATAGGGAGCAATTTCACAACTGGGGACTATTCTCTGGGAGCATCCTGCCTTCCCCACCCCCTGCAGACACCTCTCTCGGCCCACAGCCAACGCATCTCATCTGAGCTCTACTCTCATAACAACACCCAGGCTGAAAGCCTGACCCTAAGGCAGCAAAATTAAAACCAATATTTTGATTTGTACCTGGAAGCAGATGAAAGCTGGAGTGGAACATAAAGCAAAGCTGAAAAGTTTAACCCCCCAACCAAACCCCCATTTTCATTAACAATGGTTTAAAAAATTATTTCAGGAGAATATTTCTGTTTCTCTCCCAGCAAGGACCAGTTCTTCAAATACAAAACAAAACAAAAAAAACCTAAAGTGGAGTCGATTACAAAATGAACTCCCCCCTTTCACACCCATTCCACAATGATATGTGTAACCTTGTGACCTGGACCTGCCTGCTAATTATCTTATAAAAGGAAATAGCGTACTGCAACCCAGGGTTATTGGGTGCTCTGCAGATTGTCAGCTGCGATCTGTAATTATCCGCAGAGCTCAGCAAGATCTCCTCCCACCCCGGGAAATTCCAGAAAGGAAAAAAAACAACATGGCCACATCAAATCGAAAATTCCTGTTGATCATCCTCTGCAGCTTTCGCCTGGTAGCGTAGTAATAAATCACGGAGACCTCCAATTCTGGTGTGCGTCTGGATTCTTGCCCAATGGCAAGCGCCAACATTAAGATGCAAATTCTTGTCCGCAATCCTATGTGTAACTTGGCAAAAGCATTTCAATTAAAGCTGCCCTGTCACACTTACCTTTTCTGATGATTGTCCCTGAGATCAACGGGTGGTAAAATAACACATCTGTGCTCAGAAGTCAACTGCCAAAACACCTCAGTAGAGAACATGTCAATCTTAAAGGGCAGGAAAAGATCATTTTGTCCACCATGTGTGCCTATCCCAGCCTGGTTTGGGTTGATCTGAATGCTACGTCCCTGCCTTTCACAACAAACCCCTTGCCCTTCCCCTTTCTTCCCAAGAAACAAATGTAGAGCTCTCTCTTTGGGCTGAAGTTCCACTTGTCACCAGCACCTCTTCAACAGGATTCACAAGTACCAGTGCTTGGTGAAACTTGTCCCACCTTCCCCTCTTGCCTTGGCTGTAGCTACTCCTTTCCCGCAGACTCAACTCTCTGGACTCCAGCATGGTGTTGACCTTCTTGCCAAATGAAACAGCGTGGCCAGCTGATACCACTTACAAACACATCCAGTGGCATCCTGGTCATTTCAAGATCCACTTTAAAACAGCCGTTGTTTTTAAAACCTTGTTCTTGCTGTGCTCACAGACCTGCAGCCTTGCTTTCCCCTTCACTTGCCTGGCTGTGGGCTCTTCCCACCACACCACAGAAGCTTGCCACCATGACAGCCCTTTCCACTGCAGCTCCTCGTAACTAAAAGATTGCTAACTCTCAAGGCAATTGCAATCCCACCTGTGCCTTGTCAAAGCGAGGGGCAAAAGGCATAAAATCAGGGCAAAGGTTTCCCTGGATCTGTCCTCCACAACAAATAACTCCCTGCTGGATCCACACTCCCAAGTCCAGCCCACTTGCTGAGCCTCATGCACTCCCACAATCTACTTTGGCATTTATCCAATGGACATTTTACTGTGCCCCATGGACATGCTCAACTTCTTTGCCTCCACTGAGGTGAGGCTTTGGGCTCCTACCTCCAAGCATGCACAGCATTTGGCACATGAGGGGTTAACTACCTGGCAGGGGTCATGTGGGCTGGGCAAGAAGCCAAACCCCTGTAGGCAATAGAGTGGGATCAGGGCTGGGGAAGAGGAGGGTATTGAGATGCAGACACCTTTGTGCTGGTCCAGAGTCAGGAGCTAGCCCACCAGGCTGCACAGATGAGACCTAACCTGAAGTGGCAGCTGCTCTTTGATTCACCAGCGCGTTCCAGCTGCTCTGGGACGTGGGAGTGGGGATTCTTGGCAGGGGCGGGAGGAAAAGGGAATAAGAAAGGGGACAGGAGGCTTTCTGGTGAGTGCATTTTCTTTCCACCAGCCAGGCCCCTGAGTCCCTGGCTGCCAAGGCACTCAGACTAAAACATTAATTCAATACCACACATTTAATTACATGTTATTTGAAAGTGAATTTATTTGAATTGAGGAAAAATAGTCTTGAGAGAGCGTCTGCCTCCCTCAGACTCCTCAGTCTGGCAGGAGGGGGCTCGGAGAGGAGAAACGGTTGGTTTTACATCAGCCGCTATTGCCGTTCAGTTCCACCCTCTCAAAAGGGGAGATTTTAAAGAGATAGAGCTGCTTTTCACAGGAACTTTACAGGTTGATTTGATTTTCCAGCCAGTTTTCACTTGATTGGAAAGTGCTGCTGCAGACCAATCCCACTTGCGATTTTTCTGGATCATTAGTGATAGAAGAGGGAGGGGGAGGTTCCCTCAGGGGCCCTGCGCAGTAGTCAGATTTCAGACTTAGTGCTTTAACAATGCAGTAATCAGACACTTAACGGCATCCTATTGCCAAGATGGATAACCCTGATAAAACTGGGAGCAAACCAGAGGCCACTTTATGCAGCAGGCTCAAAGCTTCTGGGCCATTCCTTCACACACCTTCAGCATGACCTGCCAGCACAGAGGTTTTGCGTGCCTCTCCCTCCCAGGCACTGCAAAACTCCAGCCACTGCACCTGTATGCTCCCAGTTATCTACCTGCCACTTAATTCCAGCATGTAGATACTATGCGGCTGACTGCTACTGACAGACTGACCTGCCTGGAATACTGGCACCATCTATACTATTTAAGAACCTAAGATTTAACGGTGCTCCAAAAAGAATTCTCTTGGGAAAGCCATTCATCTTTGGTGACTGTCCCAGGCTTTATTCCAATGGTGGATGATGTACCTGCCCCTTACAGCCTGTTCTGAATGACACAGAGAAGGACATGTACTGTAACACTATGGCAGAGTACATGATGCTTGATTCCTTGGTGGGAGAAGGACTGGCTCTTGAAAACCCGAACCTGAACTTCTTCTTTTGCAACAGTTTAGATTTGGCTTCCCTACCTCCTCTCAGGATGACTTTTACTCAGGGATGGATTATGCCATGCACATCATGACAAAGGGCCCCAACTGGCCACACCCCTGACCTTGTCCCTGAATGTGACCCAGCTCTTCAATCCTGGAGTGAGCAACAGAAGCATGGGACCCATCATCTTCCCATAAGTCTGCCCCATCTTTGTCTCTGGACTATGTTATGGCCTCAATTCACAGTTTGAATGTCAATGATTGGGGTGCCATTTGCATTACAGATGGAGATGCTACACCAAGTAGTGGCAGTGGGCGTCCACCCACCCAATACTTACCCCAACAGTCAAGGTATATTTGCTTCGATGGGAAGATGGACAGACCCACCAAACTCTTCTGCAGGGCAAAGTATTCCCTGATGGTGTTGTGTTGGCAGCCCTTGCCCTGGGCAATGGTCTCGGAGTTAACATCCCATTGAGATGCATGGGATAGTTAATTTCTCTCAGTGCTATTGCTTCATGCTCTCTGCAGACATCTTTGCATGCAGCACACTCAAATCGCATTTTCACACTTTTTTCTTTGTAACATAAGCCATGTCTACACGTGCACGCTACTTCGAAGTAGCGGCACTAACTTCGAAATAGCGCCCGTCATGGCTACACGAGTCGGGCGCTATTTTGAAGTTAACTTCGACGTTAGGCGGCGAGACATTGAAGTCGCTAACCCCATGAGGGGATAGGAATAGCACCCTACCTCGACGTTCAACGTTGAAGTAGGGACCGTGTAGTTGTTGCGCGTCCCGCAACTTCGAAATAGCGGGGTCCGCCATGGCAGCCATCAGCTGAGGGGTTGAGAGACGCTTTCTCTCCAGCCCCTGTGGGGCTCTATGGTCACCGTGGGCAGCAGCCCTTAGCCCAGGGCTTCTGGCTGCTGCTGCCGCAGCTGGGGATCCATGCTGCAGGCACAGGGTCTGCAACCAGTTGTCGGCTCTGTGTAACTTGTGTTGTTTAGTGCAACTGTGTCTGGGAGGGGCCCTTTAAGGAAGCGGCTTGCTGTTGAGTCCGCCCTGTGACCCTGTCTGCAGCTCTGCCTGGCACCCTTATTTCGATGTGTGCTACTTTGGCATGTAGACGTTCCCTTGCAGCGCCTATTTCGATGTGGTGCTGCGCAACGTCGAAGTTGAACATCGACGTTGCGAGCCCTGGAGGACGTGTAGACGTTACTCATCGAAATAGCCTATTTCGATGTAGGCTTTACGTGTAGACGTAGCCATAGTGACTCAAATCACAATTTTTTTTAAAGCAAGCTATACGTCCAGTTCAATCCCTGACTCCAGAAACTGGGGTCCTAAAACTGGGTCTTTCATTCTCATACCTTAATCTAACCATACTTTCCCCAATCTTCCTGGCGATGCTTGCTTTCACTCTGCCAACACCACTTGGAGACCATTATGCAGCACAACCTTCCAGAGACACTCATCAATAGTGTCAATGTAGCCAGGGGTGCTGCTAAGCAGGGCTTACTGTCTCCATGCCACTGACTTCATGTTGGATTCCCTTGACAAATGGGAAACTGGAAGGTGGGTGATAATTAAGAGAGAGGTGGGAATCCAACTGGGTTGTGTGGTCTGGAGGTGACTGAACACAGATTTGTTCAGCTCACAGATTATAAAAAGGGTGAGTGAAATGGCTTTGGATAGAACAAGAAGCAACATGACCTTTGGTCAAACCTCAGTAAACCAAAATTTTTGGGTCAGCATTTGTAGCTAATTTTTTTTAAATTATATTTTACTTTCACTACTCCCCCTCCATATGTCCTGGTGCCTTCCCAAGATGAAGTGTCAAAACACCATGAGAAAAACCTTTTCTCCCAGAATTCCTGACACAAAGCAGGAAGTAATAGCAATCTAGTGAGAGAAAGCTTGTTCTTCTGAGCTTTCCAAACACAATGTCACACAGTTCAGAGTTGCCTCAGAGTCTTATATGGCTCACTGTGATCACTAATTACAACGACAAGTCTTGACAGAACTTAGTGTTTTCCTCTGCAGGCTCCTGGGGGTTTCTGAGTACCTGTTTCCTTGCTTGGCCATTTTCCTACAGGAAGCTCGCTCTAGCTGGTGTTAAAAGAGCAACTAACTGTGCCAAGCTCATGGAACAAGAAAATTCCAGAAATGAAGCCATATGGAGTGAAAACATGTGGTGTTGAAAGACAGACCTCAGGCTCATGTTACGTTTCATTAGAATGTCTCTCCGTCTAATTCGCTGAATTTCCATCCGTCCTATTCTCTTGCCCTCTCCCGCCACCCTTGTCCCTGCTCTCAAACAGTTGATGCATGAGGCATATTCTAGTCTATGGCTTGATGAGGTGTTCTTTCGGACTCATGTTTTTCTTAGGTTCCAAACAGGCCTGCCTCCTCCTCTCTGTCTGAGGTTTCCTTGGCTTCCTTCCTACTTGGGTCAAGAACACTCCAACCTTTTTCATCTCAGCCACTGTTCTTGCTGGAGGAAACCCCCAAAGGAGAAGTAACATGAGAAATTTCCTCCTGCCTCTGCAGCATGATGATCTAAAATTGCCATGGTTTGGCTATTTCAGGGACAGTCATTAGGATGCAAATTTTATTGGGAGGAACAGAGAGAGCTCTGATGGGGCTCGCATCTGCGTCTTATTTAGCCACGTGGATTTGGGAGGAGTTTGAGGACTCTGCTCCGGATCCCCAACTTTAAGACCAGTCAAAGTCTGGGGAATAGAAAGGTGCACCCAGCTGGCAAAATCACCATCCTTTTCTTGGCAGAAGTGAACCCTTTTGAACCTCAGCAAGATCATTCAGGAGAAGGCCTCAGAAAGGTGATGTCGATCTACTGCTGCCCATGCAGGGCTATTTAAGGAAGCATGTGATCTTGTTTGGACCTTGTCCTTCCTTTCCATAGTTTATCCATTTATATTTTGCATTCCCCACTAGTGTCCCATCTTTACATAGACTGCAAGTGGGGACCTGCCCTGTTCTTTGTTTGCTAAGCTCCCGGAACTCTTTGGAATGGGTGACATAAAATACAGCTACAGCTGAATGTTATCCATCTATGTGAATACTGTTTTATCAGAACCACCTTGCAGAGCCTAAATTTTCACAGAGAAGTACCACTACACTGCAAAAAACCCAAGAACAGCAACATATTCTTGCTATCACCTACACTATAGAAACTGCCTGTAGTGAGGTGAGTTGGCTCCTCTCTGATCTGGACGGGGAAGAACCCCTCTCCAAGTCCTAGAGGGTGGAGCCCCACACCAGCCCATTACCTACCTGGAAGCCAGGAAGGGGACAGGAAGTATAAAAGTGGACCTCAAGAGCTCAGTTGAGCACCAGCCTCCCGAGGAGCCAGACAGAGCTCTGGAGCTCCCAGGCTAGGAGGCTGACCCAGCCTCGCAAGAGGTTGAAGGCTGACCTGGATCACCAGGCCCACAGCCAGACCTCACTGAGGAGGAGCTACCAGCTGTGATGGAGACCCCACTCTACCCAAACCCAGAGGAACTTAACCTGCTACTCAGTAAGATATGATCTGCAGGGAGTTTGGAAGTGGCCCAGGGATAGCTGAGTCCATGTGTTATTATCTGGATCCCTGCTGACCCCACTGGTAGGGTCCTGAGTGGGGGCACAGTGGAGGGGAAGGGCCTGCACCCCCTGCCCTGCACTTCCCTAATCTGTGGGTCACAGTCTCCCCCATCACTGTCATTGGGACATGCCTGCGTTTGTCAGCCGTCCTCCCTGCTAGGAGGCCTGGCCATTTGCAGCCCCACCCTGCACTCGGGCCTGGGCTTCTGTTGTGAATCATTTGCTGCCCTGCCCTGAGCTAAGGCCAGAGGCCATTGTGTGAACCCCTTTGCTGACCCACCCTGGGATAGGGCCTGGCTCCACACTGTGAACTATTGGCTGCCCCATCCCAAGAGGGCCTCAGCCCATCTGACTGGTTGCCAGGACTGATCACAGGCCTGAGCCCTGGAACGAGTGCGGTTAAGACCGATTCACCATACACAAGTGACGTGGATTGGGCCCTCACTGACCTGGAGGGGGAAGAACGCCTGCTTGAGCCCGACCTGGCTACACTGACTTTGTTGTTCTTCTTAAACTCCCGAACAAGAATGAAGAAAACAGTTTGTCTTGTTGGTAATCATGAGTTAGAATGAGCAGTGCCAGCTCTAACTGAGGGCTACATAGATGACTGGATGATTGCTGAGAGGGTATTGTGGATATGTGCCATGCAAGGGAATCTCATCAGACCTTCTGCTGAAAGGTCTATAGCAAGGGCAGTGTTAATGGAAGAAGGAAGCTGAGCCCTTATGGGACAAGTTTTGCAGAGAGCTAAGCCACAGAGAGAAGCTGAAGAGACATAGAAGAGACCCTCATGCACCAGAAAATACTTCATTGCAGCCTTCAGACACTGGTGTTGCCAACTTTCAGATTGTGCATGAGCCACCCACTTAGCTGGGGTTAAGAAGCCAACCACACGCCATACAGAGAACAAACCAGCCCACCATAATATCATTTTCTGCCCTCCCTTAGTAGTCAGGGACTGATCTTATTTAAGTTGCTCAGATAAGCACTGATACGCTCTTTGGTTCCTCTCACTGTTTGAACTGAAGATTTAGGAATAGTAAATCAGAGGCCAGTTTTTTGCTAATGTAATCTCATCTTCTACCTGCCTATGCCATGTCATCATTGCAGTGTAAATGAATGACCCAGACCTTTACTCCTATTATGAAGGCCACTGTGCTATTTCCTCTGTATCAGTCAGAGTATAAACCAAGTCCCTTAACCCTTCCTCAGATTGTTCTATGTGGCTATGGACAAAATTCAAATGATGAAACTTTCAGGTGTGGATAAGGTCAGGTCAGATTCTCACCCTGACTTCCTGAGTCTACAATATTGGGCTGAAACTCTTCTGCAAACAAGACTTCTGGCGAGCTTTCTGGGAATTCCTGCTTTTGGACAGGTCAGAAGCACCAGGCAAGTAACAAAATAAAAAAGAAAACCAATGAGGGGAAATCTTTACCAAACTCCTAAGTCACAGGTCTTGGTCCGGAAAGAAGTTCAGAGGGACAGAGTCTTGGGTTACCTGAATTGCTTCACTTACCCTTTCATAAAATCCTCTTGCATCTACGGCATCCTCTGAGACAAAAATCTCCTTTCTGTAACACTATCCTCAGAGCTGTACATAGTATGCAGGCATCCCTCCCTTACATCCAGTGTACCTCCTTTTTGCCAAAACAGCACAGTGTCCAGCTTGCCACTGTGCATGTTTGAAGATCTTGTGACCAACTCAGCGTTGGTGAAACCTTGTTAAAGGCAACAGAATTACAGCAGGGCTGAATTCGGCCCCTTGGTATCAGTACCCTCCAGGCAAAACATTAATACTGCTTATGAACAAGAGGTGCTTAAAATGAGCCCTGGGATATTACACTTTTGACCTCCTTCCAGCTGGAATAGTTTCCAGCAATGGCTCAGTTTTGTCTCTTGCTCTTAAGCCAGCTTTGTCTCTAGCCCCCTATTTTAAATCCTACTGTAAGACTCCTAACCTCAGCCATCAATCTCTGGTGTGGAACCCTGTCAAATACTTGCTGAAAATCTAAGTATACTGTATCCACTAAATTTCCCTTATCTATCATGACAGTTAGATCCTCAGAGAATTCCTCCAGACTAGTTAAGCATGATCTCCCAGGGCTTCAACCCATGCTAGTCTGGCCTTCATAGCAATGTGCTTTTCCAGCTGTTCTCCCACCACATCCTTTTAAGATGATTTCCAAGACTTTCTGCAGAACACATGTTCAGCTTGCTGTCATTAGTGCCTCCTGGTTTGTCTCTCAATCCATGTTGCATATGACAGTGTGATATTTGCCACCTTCAGATCCTGGTGACTCTGACTCAAATCTGATGAGCATTTAAAAATGTCAGTTTGAGGTTCAGTTATTTTCTTGTTCACTTATGGGTGTAAGTCTTATCAGACCTGGGTCTTGGTCTAAACAGTATATTCCTTTGTCCAGTTCCCATGAGAAATAGATCCCCAATCTTGCAGCTCTTTCCCTTCATCCTCTGAAAAGATGAATGCTGTTTTAGTAAATGAAAACTATTAAACAATGCTTCTTTTGCCTTATCACTGATGTAAGTACTCCACTGTCCTCATGTTGATACACACTTTCCATTCTCCTTATCTCTGAGATAAGTTCTTCTCCTCCTCCTCCTCAACCCAACTTCCTTACCATTTCTGTCTCACAGCTATGTTTGTGAACAGGGTATTGTTGTTTGAAATGCCCCCTGCACTGTGAGCTGTGTGCTGATTCTGCCTCTTCCTCCATTTTCTCCCTTTTCCACTGCCTCTTTGTTTGGCTAACTCCCAGTCTTCCTCCTGCCCAGTTTTACTGTGTTTTTCAGCAGCGCCCTTTCTTGATCTCTTTATCTTCCTACTTAACCAGTCTGGGTTTCATCAGCCTTTTCAGCTCTTTTGATTTTACTGGAATAAATTTTGAGTTCAGCCTTCCCAACAGTATCTTAAATACTTCCCACTCCGCAACTGTGGATTTCCCAGGCAGTGTTGAATTGCAGCCAGTTTTCTCTAACTCATTTTGCATTCCTCTAATGTCTGCTTTCCCAAAGGCCAGCATTTTTGTGTGGCTGCCCTTTCTGCAGACCCTCCTCAGCATTTTGGTCCTGAGGAGAACATAAGCATTGGCTCCCAGGTACTCTTCAATTTCAGTTGCATTTATCATAGCTGGTGAATTTCCCTTCCCCCATCCCATCACTCTTTTACCTTGGCTGAAATGTTCATGCACGGAAATAAGCATTTACCTTTGCCTTCAGCTGTCTGCTCCAGCCCAGTTTCTGCCCTGACATTACAATCAACTGTTTGTGACATTACCATCTGTCATTTATTATTTACATGCTATCAACATGGTGCTAGTTGCTTTACAAACAAGGACCGGCTTCTCAAAAGTATCAGCCCAGAAAGGCTGCAGGTCAGAGTTTGTGGTTTCCGAGGGAATCAAGAAAGAGGAGGAAAGATGAGGAGGCATTTTTAGCAACAGGGTGAGAACAAATTCTAAAATGCTCCCGGAGCATCTCAGGCAATTTCAGTAGATTAGGCATTGCTGGAAAAAACAAGCTCAAAATGCCCCCAATGTTGTGTTTGCTAGGGTCTCCTGGAAAAGAGTATTGCTTACTAGGATTTACATTGTTCTGTTACAGGAGTGATCCGATTTGCCTGTGGTGACAGCAAATCCACAAACATTTGTTTGGAGCAGCCAGAGTTGATATGAAAGGGCTCCCACGTCCCTCTAAAATCTCCAGTGTATGTTAAGCCGTATGGAGCACACATACGTTCACACATTTCATTGGAGTGTTATGGTATTAAAGCATTACACAAACAAACAGGTACAGCTTTCATTAGCTCGAAAATCCTTGAGTGCGTTGTAATGAGCCAGGCTTGTTAAACCTCTCACTAAGCAATAGATAGTAAATACCTATTGCCCCTGCACCACTGCTGGTCTTCAGATGGAGGTGCAGAGATGAGGTATTCAGAGGGGAAATGAGGTAAGGGACCTCAGCTTAGTCCACCAAGAAGGATTTAATATTTATCATGATAAGGAGTCTCAGCCTAGAAGAAGCCAAAATTGACTTTCACAGGTCACATTTTTTTATATTGTGACTTTAATTCAGTATGTTCCAGTATATTCATGGCAAGCATCCTCCAGTCCAGACACTTTTGCTTCACTGGGTTTAATGGAGTGTGGTTTTGCAACTTTTGCACTTAGCATCGCAAGTAGATCCCAGGGGAAGGAGGAAAACTGTTTCCCTTAACAAGCTGGTATCTAGACCCCAGCTAAGGTCGGATGCTAGAATTTTCATTTGCACTGAACCTACATATAAAGGAATAGGTCAGAGTAAATCTGTAGTTGACAAACAAGGAATCCAGCAACCTATGAAATATTTCATAAAATGCTTTCTCTTGTGCAAAAACCAAGCACTATGAGCACCTAGAGAGGGAGGGCAATGTAGTTTTATGAAACAGTGCACCCCTGGGAGCCAGGTAAACATAGCTGCAACTCTTCCATTCCATTCCCGGAGCTCACCTGGATTCCCTGTTTCAGTCTCTCTCTGGTCTTTCCAGCAACAGACCCAGTTGGGTTTGCTGCTTTGGATTCTAGCAGCATTAAGTTTTTACAGATGACCTGCAAAGGAATTTGCATATTCAGTCCTAACTGCATTCTCCCCTCTCTCTCTCTCTCTCTCACGCACACACACACATCTCTTTTTTATTTCCTTATGATGGATCGAAGAAAGCCTGAAGGTTTCTGTCAAACCTTTTGTTTTTCTACTGTAGAAGTATTGGGCATTTCAAGTCTATTTTCCCATTGGCTGTTGCCAAGCTTGGTGCTATAAGCACTCACAACTGAACTGAAAATGCAGGGTTGTTGAGTCTTAGCAATGAAGACATGTATTTCATCTATTAATCAGACCTTACCAGGAAACAGGGGTTAACAGGATCCAATACAAAGCAAAAGGTATTAGACAGACTAAGTAAACTTCTCTCTTGGCTCTTGTGGGGCATCATTTTACTACCTCTCCTGTCATGACAGAATCTTCCTGAGCTGACTGGACATGAACTGGTAAAGCTGGAGAACAAGCAGAGAGGGGAAAACAAAACACAAACTTCACTTTTTTCAGGAAAACCTCCCACTTGTCACCCTCTTTCTCTACAACATAAAGAAGCAAAACAAAACAGAAATGAAAAGCAGCACCCTTTTGTTCAGGTCTTTAAAACATCCATCCTGTGTTCATGTGAACTTCTGTGGTGGTGAGAAGAGCTGTAGAAACAGAGACGACCTCATTTTGCCCCCAGGACATGACCAATGCGGTACAAACTCCTCCCTCAGCATCCTGAGGAGTCTGCAGCATAGTCTTCATGACCCACTCAGCCACTGGCCTCTGCTGCCTCCCAACAGTGCTGTGGTGGGTTTTGTGACCTGGACACCTGTCCACAAAGAGTGACCCACAAACTCAGTTCACATAGGCTACCAGGCAGCCATGAGATGGCTGCTGCTTTCACCCACAACTGACTTGGGCCCCATGGGAAGGGACAGCTCAGAAGCGAAAGCCTCCATTTCTCTTTTACCCATCTCATGAGCCATCGAGTTCCTCAGACACAACCCTTCATTCAAATCATCTTAGCACGGTGGCTCTGAAGTTAACCCTTTCCTGCCCAGATCTCACTGTGAAGAAAATTGACTCTGTAGACTCCCTTCTCTCTTCCTCAGACTCCAGCTCAAGACAGTACATTAGAGCTCCACCCTTCAGTACAGCTTCTACTGCTTAAGGGAAACTGTTTGTTTGTTTGTTTGTTTTTTTAAAGCCAGCTATTGGCTATCACACCCCAGATCTCAAGAAGCAGCTGATTAGTTCCTGCTTTTTTTTGCTACAATTATCTACTGAAAACAGACAGCACATCAGACAGCGTTATCTTTAGAGAGAGCCCGAAAAGAAAGGTTACGAGTGTAGAGAGAAAGAGCTGCCAGTTCAAGACGTACTACAATAAATAATGGAATGTTCCCTGCCTCAGCTCTGCAGCCTTTTCTTTAGCTCTGGTGCTCGGTTTCATCTGTTGGGCTATAAATGATTAATGGACATTTAAAAAAAAAATCAGAGAATTAAGTCAGAATCTGTACTGTGAGGATTGTAAGGCAGCATGGCTGAGTGGCTTCTGGGCCCTCTCTTCTCTGCCGGGGCCCGGCCTCCCCATGAGAGAGTGGGGAAGGTGTTCTCAGGGTTTGACATTTTTCTCTCTAACACTGAAGGCTATTTGCTAGGCAGGGCTGCCTTTCTGCACTCCAGGCCTGCAAATCTCATCACTGAGGACTTCGGCAACATAGGAAAGAGAGTAGCCCCAGACAAGTCACCAGTTCCAAGAAAATCACCACTGAAACATCAGAGCAGTGAGTTACTTCTCCTCAAACATACCTCGCAGACTCCCCAGAGCCAGATATTAACAATGGTCCTCATCTTCCCACGGGAAAGCAGCAGTTTCTAAATATCCACCCCGAACATCACAGACTCTTCCTGTTAAGAAGTTCCTACATGTACAATATTTACCCTATATAGTATTGCAAATGAGGAAAAACAGGAGCAGAGACTTAGCCATGTAACTGTTATCTACTGGCAGAGCTAGGAAGAGAATCCCAGGCTTCCAGTGTGCATTTGGCAAAGTGAGCTGCTTCCTGGTAATGCGCAGGGTGGGCAGCAAAGTTTTCCCACCATACACCACAGTGCTAGGGTTAAGGCGAACACATTTTGGGGATGGGTGCTAGGGACTCTGGGCTACGGTTACTTTGACTTGTGTCTGCATGCTAAAGAGTGGACTCTAGAGCCCTAGGTTCAAGCATGGGTTACAAAAGTTTTAATACAGCATTAAAATTAAAGGTAGATGCTCAAGTCCAGGATTCCCCAATACGAGTCATCTGACTCAATTTCCACTAACCCTGGGCTTACACTGAGGTATAAAGTCACATACACTGTCTCTTGTTTGGTAGGTTCTAATGTTCCCTGCACTGTATTTCTTAGCCCATCCTACTTTATAAGAGTTGCCCTCCAGCTCTGGGCCCAGCTGTTGTCCATCTCAGGCTGCTGGCCCCCTCTGCCTCCAAAAAGTGATCCCCTTTGTTGACAGGAGAAGCTTCCACTTTTCCTAAATCAGTTCTCAAGGCCAATTTGTAACATGCCTGGGAAACTCATGCCAACAAGGCCCAACCTTTGGAGGCTTCAGATGCTATGGTGATGAAGAAATTGAACGGACCAGAATTCCCACTGAGGCACTCACAGATGAACTGGGTTGAGCTGAGCTCTGACCCTTATGGCTGGGATGGCATTTTCATCCAAGATGCACTGACAGAGACCTTGCTGCCTTCCTCTGAAGTGCTCAGTGTGGCATTCTGTTGGGTTTGTAGTGAGCACAGTAAGAACACAAAAGTGTTGTGTTCATGCATGCAGTGGGAAGTTGCTGGACCTTGGTGGTTTTCAACTTCTCCCATAGTTTTGACCATCTCCCTCCAGAGGAAGCAGAGCAAGCAGCAGGTTACTTTCACCTACAGGTATCTGGTCTAGTTATCTAGTTCACACCTTGACTCTCAACTCAGGCTGATTCTAATATGTTAAGGTTCTCTTTCAGAAAAGGAATAGAATATCCTAGGCTCGATGCAAATTATATCGCTAGAAGAAGCATCTTGTGATGCACACATGGCTGAAATTAGAAGAAAAGGAGCACAAAGGGTTTTTTTCCTACTACCAATGAAAATCAGGGAACCAGTATTAGACATCGTACTTCTATCCTTCTGCAAAGACATGTTGGATAGTTTGGGACACCAGGCAGCTCTGCCAATGTATATGCATGCTCTGTTACTCCAGTCCTGAGCTTCTTGGAAATGAACCTTAATCCTGGTCTGCAACCTATATCCATTGTTCCACACTGGATCCCAACACAATTCCAGCACTGCAGCATTTCCTGCTATTTCTCCCGAGGCTGTCTGATGTTTACAGATAGTCCTGTATCACGTTAAAGACTAATAAATACATTTATTAGTTAATGAGTTTTCATGGGGAAGATCCACTTCTTCAGATTCGAGTAGAAAAACCTACTCGAATCTGAAGAAAATCTTACACAAGAAAGTTCATTACATAATAAACAAATTTGTTAGCCTTTAACGTGCTACACAGGAATAGTTTTTTGTGAAGCTACAAACTAACACAGCTACACCTCTATTGACAGATGTCCATTTTGCATTGTTATCAGATTCACTAAACTCAATTTTGCTGTCAACGTAAGCCACTGTGTTAAATACAGTAGCTTCCGTGAAGGTGAACATTCAACACTTACCTAGATCTTTAAAAGAGCTCCTTTCTCAATCTCTTGTGATGCCTGCATGCAGTCAGATGTATTGTCTTTGGGGGATGAGTATCGGTGGAGTTATTTTGGCATTGCTGCGCACACACACACACTGTTTGAATGCTTGTATAATGCAGCACCAATCCAGGATTGGCCTTCATCTGCTTATGCAATAGTACATTAGTTTCAAAGACCTCACTAGAAATGGATGGCAGCAAAACCCAAATGTGTTCTTGGTGTAAAACATCTCTGACTGCATGTACATACTAGACACAAAGACCACATGAAAAGTTGCGAGCAGAGATGTTACTTTTAACAGTTTGCCCAGCACAACAAACTCACCTTTCATGATGTTAGGTATACTGGCACACTGCTGGCATGTAGTCATTGTTATTGTTTATTAGTAGCACTGCTGGAGTATCTACAGACCTGAATCAGTGATTGGGCACACACTGAAAGCAACAGTATAGCACTGTGCCTTCAACACACTTCGTGTTAGAGTGATGTGCCAGCCCTAAAAGTTGCAGGACATTTTATTTTATCACTAGTCAGCTCAAAGAATGAGACCATCCTAATTTATTAAATTGAGGATAATCCCACTAACATCAGGGTAGGTGGCAATCATAGTTTTACTAAAGTTTCTGTGGGAGGGAGAATGCCTTTAATAGCTGGTAAAGTAGGTTAAAAAGGAGAGGTTTATTATTATTAAAAGTACAGATTTCGGGTGCATTCATTCTTGTTACTCATACATGGACATCTTGCAAACATACAGGAATATATTCATAAATCCCCAAACTTTTAGAACCAATTCTGTCCAAAAATGGGTTACAAATTTTTATCATCCATCAGTCATGGTTATAAGGTTACCTGCACCTCCACCCCTTTCAGGGTTTCCTGAATCCATTCACTCCAAGTATCAGGTTTCTTGCCTAATTGTCTCAGGGCAGACACTTATGATTGGCCCATAGTTCCCCTTGTATTAATTGCCTATTATCCTGCAGGTCCAAATGGGTTTTGGGTTCCTGCCTTTCTTCCTTTCAGGAACCTTTGACCAGTAATATAAAGCGGTTTTACTTAGCAGTTGCAACAAAGCATTACCAGAAAACGAGTTAAAACAAACACCACCATCTATCTTACCTAAGGTACTACCATCTTGTAATGGGGACCCAGAATCAACTTCTTCAGCCATGCTGGCAGGCTCTGGTGTCTGAGTGCGATTCCCCTCTGTCTTTCTGACTGCCCTACGGAGAGTCTGACCATCCACAGAACCACAGAATTCTAGGGCTGGAAGGGATCTCAGGAGGTCATCGAGTCCAGCCCCCTGCCTAATGCAGGATCAACCCCAACTAAGTCATCCCAGCCAGGACTATGTCAAGCGGGGACTTAAAAACCTCTAGGGATGGAGATTCTACCACCTCTCTTGGTAACACATTCCAGTGCATCACCACCCGCCTGGTGAAAGTTTTTCCTAATATCCAACCTACTCCTCTCCCTCTGTAACTTCAGACCATTGCTCCTTGTTCTGCCATCTGTCATCACTGAGAACAGTCTCGCTCCATCTTCTCTAAAGCCCCTTTTTAGGAAGTTGTCCCTACATCAACCACACACACCCTCCCTTTGTCTTCTGGGGTACTTTATTTAGCAGGTATACATGAGTCCTGCCCACCTCCCTTACTCAGACCACTTTGTGGACTGTCCAGGAGATAAGTCTACAGCTATTAAGGCTTCTGGCTCCAGTATTGTCTCTTAATGATTCAAGTGCAAGCTCTTAGACAACTCTTAAACAGGCCTTCATTCTGCTGGCTGTAAATGGGTAAGCTCTGCTACCCAAACAGATGATCCCCAGGGCAAAATATCAATATAGCCCAGACACATCATGCTAGCCACTGAGCCAGTACAGTAGCAGTAATCCTTCAATAGGCACCTTCGCATTTATCATTCTCACTATTTTCCAGTTTAAAAACTTGCTGTCATCCACTAGAGAGCAGAAACAATACCGTGGACCAAGCGCACAAAACAATATTGAATATTTGAAGCAAATTGTTCTAGAAAAAAGGCACAATATACCGAAAGATATCCACTGAAACTGTGGGGGGGGGGGCAGCAAATCCCTATGAATAACCCACATGTTTGTAGAAACCAGAATCAGGTCACACCATGCTGTGGCTGTGCCTGCACTATGAGCAAAAATCAAATTTCTTAAAATCGATTTATTAATGTTGGGTTTTATCAATTCCATTTTGAGCATCCTCACATTCCCACACACCCCCCACAGAATCAACTTATTGCTGCCACACACAAGCAGCTTAAATCAAGTGCTGCAGCAGTGTATTGCTGGAACCTATCCCACAGTTCCCTGAGCTCCATAGCTTTCTGGCTGTTTTCATTGGTGTAGCATGGGGAAAAAAAATGCCTTGCAAGTAGATGTGGGTATCTGATGACATCTTCCCACATTTCATTCCCCTCTTTCCCCTCCTGTGTTAAACAAAGTCCCTTTTTCCAGACAGGTTCTGGCTTGCCTTTATGAGACACATGCTTTTTATGTTTGAGGTGAGGGGAGGGGTGGTAAACCTGTCCCAATCAACAGGTTTTTTACAATAGGATGCAAAAGCACTAGATCTTTGGAGGCTTGGCAAAGAAGACCCTTAAAATAAGAATATGCAAAAGTAGACACAGGTGCTACACTGAAACTGCAATGAATCATTGAAACAGTTATGGCTCAGATGGGTAAAAGACCCCCCGCTACAGCCAGCCCTGAAAATCATGATCGCCCAGGGAGACCCACCACCAGTCCTTACTAACAGCATGCCTAGGCTTGGATCCAGGTTTGGATCTGAGTCTGGATTTAAGCCTCCTGGAAAAGAAGACCCTCAGAAGAAGACACTGGCTAAAACACTGGCCCCGAAAATCATGACCACCCAGGGAGCCCCACCATCAGCTCCCAATAACAGTGTACCTAGGCTTGGATGTAGGTTTGGACCTGAATCTGGATTTAGACCTCCTGGAAAAGAAGACCCTTAAAAGAAGAATATGTTCAAGTAGACACAGGTGCTACAATGAAACTGCAATCAATCGTTGAAACAGTCATGGTTTGGGCCGGCTAAAAGACCCCCAGCTACAGCCAGCACCCAAAAATCATGACCACCAAGGGAAACTTCCCCCGGGTGGCTGAAAGGCTCCCTACTACAGCCAACCCTGAAAATCGTGACTGCCGGGGGAGACGTCCCGAGTGGCTAAAAGACCCCCGGCTACAGCCAGCCCCTTGGCCTTTAGCTAAAGCTCATCTAAATTTTTTCTCTCAGAGGACAGCCACGCTAGTAACACAGTATTTTCTTCAGTTGCCCAAAAACTGTGTCTGCCCAGGGGGACTTCCTGTGGCTGGCTACTGGCCCCTTGAGCAGCACTGTCTTTTATTGATTTGGGGTCAAGCCACGTGATGTGACTGGGCATGGGAAAGTTCCAGACTGCGTGGTGCCTCTGGGGGGCGGGGAGGTGGAAGGGAGCGGTTGTGGGGGTAAGGACACAAGAGCCGTGTCTACACGTGCACGCTACTTTGAAGTAGCGGCACTAACTTCGAAATAGCGCCCGTCACGGCTACACGCGCCGGGCGCTATTTCGAAGTTAACTTCGACGTTAGGCGGCGAGACGTCAAAGTCGCTAACCCCATGAGGGGATAGGAATAGTGCCCTACTTCAACGTTCAACATCGAAGTAGGGACCGTGTAGTCGTTGCGCGTCCCGCAACTTCGAAATAGCGGGGTCCGCCATGGCGGCCATCAGCTGAGGGGTTGAGAGACGCTCTCTCTCCAGCCCCTGCGGGGCTCTATGGTCACCGTGGGCAGCAGCCCTTAGCCCAGGGCTTCTGGCTGCTGCTGCGGCAGCTGGGGATCCATGCTGCAGGCACAGGGTCTGCAACCAGTTGTCGGCTCTGTGTATTTTGTGTTGTTTAGTGCAACTGTGTCTGGGAGGGGCCCTTTAAGGGAGCGGCTTGCTGTTGAGTCCGCCCTGTGACCCTGTCTGCAGCTGTGCCTGGCACCCTTATTTCGATGTGTGCTACTTTGGCGTGTAGACGTTCCCTCGCAGCGCCTATTTCGATGTGGTGCTGCGCAACGTCGAAGTTGAACATCGACGTTGCCAGCCCTGGAGGACGTGTAGACGTTATTCATCGAAATAGCCTATTTCGATGTTGCTACATTGAAATAAGCTATTTCGATGTTGGCTTCACATGTAGACGTAGCCAAGGTGAGCAGCTGAAAAGAAGTTTCTTGTCCAAGCATGACTCTCTCCCACAGACTAGCTGCCACATGATGTGGGCGAGGGAAAGTTCCAGAATGAGTGGCACCTCTAGGGGAAGGAAGAGAGGGTATGCGGGGGGCAGAACAACATGTAAATGGCTGAAAAGAAGTTTCTTGTCCTCTCAGACAAGCATGACCCCCGCCCACAGCCTAGCTGACACACAGTACGAGGGGCCAGCAGCTGGTGCCAGGTAGCGCAGAAAAAAAAAGCAGCTAGCAGGGGTGTACAGAGAAGCACAGACCCCACAGCCGCGCTACTAGCAAAGAAAAAGAAAGAAGATTTTTCAGCCTGTCATGACCCTACAGCCCAGGGCTTCCAGGTGCCAAATAGAAATGGCTTTCCTATTGCCTAATTCCTCCACACCTGAGAGCAGTGGAGATGAAAGAGGCCAGAGCGAAGAACTGTGGGGCATTGTGGGGGCACATATGAGATATATCTGGAGGCTAATGAATTTGATTCAAAGACATGGTGCGTCCTCACTACCCTTCATTCAGAATTTTAAGTTGGAACTGAACACTACACCCATCAGGTTACTTCGATATTATGATATCAACATTGTGTCAATTTTAAGTGCTCCATAAATGGAGCTACTGGGATTTACAGTGAGGACAGGCACTTGGAAAAATTGGGTAAAATATTTCAAATCAATATTATCTCGTATTGTAGACATAGCCTCCGACACCCTCAACTCCCCCAACGTATCATTTAACCAGCTCTGAAAAAGGAATTCCTTTGCTTTGTTCACAACAACCAGGATTTTCACCTGCTGATTAGTGGCAGTTACAGTGACTCGTTCAAAACAGATACGAAGATTCAAAAATAATTGTCTTGTATTTGGCATTTTGCATTAGTGTTGGAAAGATCATCCTCTCTACTTGTCGAAGAAATAATCTGCCATATGTTTACCAGGATGGGAGAACTACCTGTCGATCTTTCAAACTAAGAGCTGAAATAAACCGTAACCCAAAAACCAAACCAAGCCCCAGAAAATCTCAATTAACAGGAGGCTTTAGACTCCTGCTCTGCCTTTAGTCTTCCTGCCTTATTGAAGACTAAAAGTCAGTCAAGTCCTGATCCCTGTGAAGTCAATGGCAAAGTGCTCATTGATTCAAACAAAAGCAGGAGAAAATGACTATGTAGGAAAGGGAGCTAGGAATTATAGTGGATTACAAACTAAACAAGATTCAACAGTGTTACCGTGTTGCAAGAAAAGCAAACATCATTCTCGGATGTATTAATAGGAGTGTTTTTCTTTTCTTGTTTGCTATTTTTTATAGCCACAATGAAAACAAGCAGGTACAAAGGAGTTCCTGTCCATTACCACAACAAAAAGGTTTGAAGAGCAAGGTGTGTTCCCTGGGGAAGGCTTAAGATTTCAGTCTTTGAGTTAGTGTGCAGTCCTGGAACTGGATGGAAGTTTGAATAGCACACTTTCTGCTCTAACTAGATTTGAATAGGAGAATAGCAACTTGGCCTAGGAAGACACAAGAAGTAATTCTTCTGCTCTACTCTGCGCTGATTAGGCCTCAGTTGGAGTATTGTGTCCTGTTCTGGGTACCACGTTTCAGGAAAGATGTGGACAAACTGGAAAAAGTCCAGAGAGGAATGACAAAAATATTACAGGTCCAGAAAACATGACCTACAAGGGAAGACTGAAAAAACTAGGTTTGCTGAGCCTGGAAAAGTGAAGAAAGAGAGGCAATATGATAACTACTTTCAAGTAACTAACAGGTTGTTACACAGAGAAGAAAGAAAAAATATTCTTTGAACTCCTGATGACAGTGAACTAGCCTCATTATTCTGAAAATGTATTTATTATTCAAGCCAACTAGCCACACTCAATTGGCCAAATACCCATGTGTGTATTTATTAAATAATTTATTAAAATTTTTTATTTTAATAAAATTTAATAAAATTTTATTTTATTTATTTAAAAATAATTTATTAAATAAATGTATTTATTATTCAAGCCAACTAGCCACACTCAATTGGCCAAATACCCATGTGTGGCTAGCGGGTAGTACTTTGGACCCCAAGGGTCCAGAGGATGCTTGGTCCTAACAGGATTATAAGGGACTGGACTTTATGTTGGCTCAAGATTCTTTCTGGTCCTATGATGCTCTGAGACCATTTACTGAATAGAAGCAAGTAAGTAAGTAAAGACTACTCTTGTGGTACATCTCAGCTGGTGAAATCCAGAACTAAACATTTAGGCTACGTCTTCACTTACAAAAAACTCCAAAATGGCCGTGCTAATGGCCAAATTGAAGACTACTACTGAGGTGCTGAAATGAATATTCAGCACCTCATTAGTATGCTGCCGGCCGCAGCACTTTGCAAGTGCCGTGTTTCACTCGTGCGTGGCTCCTCTAAACAGGGGTCCTTTGGAAAGGACCCTGAAAACATTGAAATCCCCTTATTCCTATTCATTTCAGTACTTCATTAGTATTCTTCGATTTGGCCATTAGCATGGCCATTTCGAAGTTTTTCATAAGTGTAGACACACAGCCTTAATTAGAAGATGAATCTCGCATTTACGATTTCAGCAGCACTAAAAAAGCTTCATGACTGAACCCCTAAATAGTCTTTGTTTTGACCTTCCTGATCCTTACTGCTTTCCTGGCATTAAATGATGAACAGTTCCTGCGTCCAAGAAGTGCTAAGTAGGGTCATCTAAATTCCTGAGCATCTGACAATGAAATGACCAATTGGCTCATATCCATCCTGAGGTTAAAACCACAAAAGCTAAGGGAGTTACATTATGGATGGATACGAACTATTGCTTGTACAACTCAAAAAGCAGCTGACAGAGAAGTTGTTGCTCTGAGGAATTTAATGTACCACTAAACCTCATGGCAACTCGCAGGCGATTGCTGTAGCAGGATTCTATCGGCCTGTGGAGCAGCAGCTCCGAACAGTAAGGCTAGAGCTCAGGAGGTAGATGAGAAAGGGGAAAAGATCATGGAACCTGAGAGCCAGCCCAAAGAGCCAGAGGAGAGAGGAAAGGAGAAGAGGACAGGATTTGGCTGGGGCCTTGTTATTTCCATAGTTCAGCCTCTTGGGTCCCATCACTGGAGTAGTTTTTCTACAAATAAAGGGGAGTGAAGGGAAGACAAATGTGACACAAGATTAAGCAGATGTGGTTGCTTTGGGCTTAAGCATGGTATGAATAATTTCTTTGCATGTGTCATAATTTTGGGGCAGGCAGTGCCAGCCACCTGCACTGCTCTCCCTACGAGTTCTTTGGAGTTTGGCTGAGTTCTGGGCCACATGAGAAGGATCAGCCTCTCCTTCAGATCAGGCAATGCTGTCGCAGCAGGCTTAACCACAACCTCCTGACCAGCTGGCTTCAAACAACATTGTGCCCCCTGGTGGGGATGTGGGATCTGGCCATGGCAGTGCACAGGAGAACTCCAGAGGCTGCACCTGCTCACACTGATAAAGGCATGAAGGGAAACCATTCTATGTGGTGTGAACTGGCTAACCCCAGACAGGTGTTGTAGGCCTGCACAGAGGAGCCTGCTCAGACAGGAGATAGCTGGCTCCATATGGAGCCTTAGGAAGAAGGATGGAATGCTGGGTAGGGATCCCGGAAATACATAAACTAAGCAAAAGGCCCAAGAGTGCACAAGGAAGGAAAAAAACCCTTACCAGCTCTCACAGCAGAACCTCGTCCACTGGCAACACCCACCAGCCTCCCATCAGAGGAGCTATTTCTCCTTCAAAGTGTCTGTATTCATTTTCCTGAGACTTGTTAAACTTTTCCGTCCATTGATCAGTGCCTGGAGGCGTCGGTAAATATCGAGGTAACAAGGACGCCTTGGCTCATTACCTAAGCCATAGCTGGAACAGTTCAAAGCGTTAAACAAAAATGAAGTCACCCTTCATTGATTTCTCTCATGCACTCTTTTCTCAGCTCCTTCAAACCTGTGTTTAAAGCTTTACTGCGGTATCGAGGGCTCTTTATCCACTGCTAATGCCAGGGCTTAACCTGTGAGATCTGCAGCTTGCACTGGGTACAGATCGAAACGGAAGGAAGTGCTGCAGCCGTTAGCTGACAGAGGTAGGGAGTTCTGTAACAGTGTGCTTTGTCTCTTCTCAGTGCACAAAGGAGGAGGCGGGAGGATGGAGAGCTTCGGGGCGAGAGAAGCAAGGATGGGGCTTTTTTTAAAGGAGCTCTATTGGTGTCTCAGGGATGACGTGCTGCTCAGTGCTAATGGCCTTCTGAATCAATGAAACAGCAGTCAAGAGCTTCTGGGCTCACCCTGAGCACTTTGGGGAAACAGAGCTGAACAGAGTGCAGCCAAGTACCCATGACAGCCTCCTGCACACGTTCTGCCAGCACCCTAGTCCTGCCTTGCACCACTTTCTCCTGTTCTGCACAGCTCTTCCATAGACCTCAGTCTTGACCGCTGCGGCACTGCTCTTCATGCCTGGGACTGTACAGTGCACACACAGCCTGCAGAACTGAGGAATGGTTTCATGATGTGGACAGGAGAGAACTAAGCAGAGACCACCAGGTTTGTTTTACACAGAAGCTCACTTGGCCACCAGTTCACACTATTGATGTGTCAGTCACCATGAAATGCTAACATAAGTACTAGCGACCAGCCACCAGGTATAACCCCCTGCCTCCAATCCACATATTTGCTCTCCCTGCTCCTGGTTGCTTCTTTTAAGCACTAAGATACAACTATACTTACCATCATAATTGCAGTTTTCAAGATATATTGAGGACACAGGAATTCACTGCAAGGAGAAATCAGCTTCTATGGAAATGCACAGGGGGGTGCACTGAAGGCTGACCATAACTGGACCATAACAACAGGCAACAATAATTGATGAGCGGATCCCAGCTGGCAGTATTCCCTGTAAGCTGAGCAGTTGGGCAGCCACCCAGTGGAGATTCAGGTGCCGCCCAGCTGATTAGCAGAGCACCCACAGCTGGCAGCATGTGTCTCCATGGTGGTGCACATATGCCCATGCCTTGGTGCACATAACAAAATTTACTCTACCCATGAATAGAAAAAATAGCGGGAACAGTGCCAACTGGCGGCATTACTGAGTTCTGAACCACAACAAGTTTGCTGGCACAGTGGGTAAAGGGAAATACTGGGGGATGTTCTTATTGGCTGTATGCTTCCAGCACGCCTCTGGAAAGCAAGGGGTTGGTCAACTGTTTGTGAATCATGTCCACTTCCCCCGAGAGGAGCATATTCCCTCTTCTGGAAACACTGGCACAGGGCCTGGGGTGGGAGAGCCTGGAGGCATGTCAGGCTCAACAAGACCTTGTTGCTGGGAACCCCAACACCCATTCACCAGCCACAGAAGTGCTGTAATTAGAAGCACAGGAAGAAATCTGCTCATGGTGTCCATGTGATGTGTGTGTTTTAAAGTCCATTTGGGAAATTAAAGGGGCATCAAAACTTTCTTGGGGAGCGTTACAGTGAAACCAGGCCTACACCATACCACGCCTGTCAGTTCATACGTCTCCCCAGCTTGTGCACACACTCACAGGGACACGGGCAGTTGGTTGTGGTGCGGTGAGTGTTATGTAAATGACAGCTCCCAATGACCCCCGCAGGACCACAACGGCCACTGGCCCACCAGCTTACCAAGATTGACAGGCCATGGAGAGTCTCAGCTCAGGTACTGGGACAACTGAGACTTTTTTCCATTTAGACAAAGATGGGGAAAAGGCTGAATAAAACAAAGTTACCTTCATCCCCACCCGACACACTGTTTGCAGTCATCGGCTTAACAGCTTAGCTCTTCCTGATGAAGGATCCTTGCTGGGACATCTGCTTTGGCCCCCTGGATTGCAAAGAGCCCCTGTATACATGCCAGCCAGCAACAGGAGCTGGGAGAAAAGCCCAGCAGCCACAGCAAAGCATGTGGTGCACTTTCCAGACTGCCTTAGGTGACAGACACATGCGGAGCTGAGGCAAGCTTCTGAGACCCAGACAAAATGATGAGCTACAAGGCACCATTCCAATGCCATCCTGTGGTGAAGAAGCTCATCTCTGTAAGACCTTAAATTGCCCCTCAGCTTGCTGTGTCTCAAGGAGGGAGATCACTGGAGATAAATACAGATGGTCGGCTGGGAATCACCAGATGGTCAGCAGAGCCACAGTTCAGTGTGAAAGCCAGCCTCCCAACCAATATGGGTGACAGAGGCAAGAATTGGAACGGAGCGCTTTTCACACCAGAACTTCAAATTCCCCTCCTGACCCAAAGAGATGTAATTAATTATTAAAGGATGGGACGCATCAACCTGACCTTTTCTTTATTTTGTCTTCAAAGAAGAGCCCTGATGCAGGTGTTTCATTAGAAAATAAAGTGTTTATTAAGAAACTAGACATCGAACACCCCTATAGTCTCTGTGAAAAAAGGGACCGTCCCACTTCCATAGCACAAGATGATCGTTATGGCAAGAAAAGAATGCTCAGGGATGGAGGAATCTCACTGACAGGAAATGAGGTAATGATTTACAATAATTAAAAAGAAATCCTTAGATTTGCTACTCAAAGCCACCCGTTGCAAATGACTGCGACTGACTGTCATTGTCAGCAGTGAGGAACCAGAGACTTTTAGTTGGTGTTTAAATAACTGAGACATCAATCACAGTGGGGTGGGGGGACTGTTCTATTTTTTTCCACACGGTCAGGGAGGACAACTTCTGAGCAGAGATGGGCCTGAGCTGTGAAGTTCAACTGTCTCCCAACAGGGTGTTTGGTGTCAGGCCCACACATCATCTGACACACACAGTTGAGAGCACAGTCCCCTGAGCAGTGCGAGGGGAGAGGGCCGTGAGGCGGAGCAGTTCATTCTGAAAAAGAAATCCCCACATGGGATGGGTGAATTCCAAATGATGGGGAATTCAGTTTGGCCAAGCACCCAGCTGTTAGATGCTTTCCTGAAGCATCTCCTAAAACTCTGAATCTGAAAAATTGAGGCAGAAATAATAAAAGCAACCAGTCATCTCATTGTACAACTACTGCCTCTCTTGCTCCAATTGGGGCTGGAAATTTCATGGGATATTACCCTTCGGTTCAGGTTTTGGCTTTGGGTTCTTAACGTAATCCGCACTGTACAGGGCCTCCAAATTCCAATATGGTGCCCCTTCATGTTTATGCCTTCATTTAAAAAAAAAAAAAAAGCCACCAATTCTTTTCATTATACTTCACCTTTTTATGCAGGAGAACCCAGCAAGGCAGCAAGAAAACAGAATGTTCACAGGAGCATCCCTGGGTGGAGTCCGAGAACATTCCTGGAATCTTCACGAATGTTCCCACATGACATCCACAAAGGGCAGGATGAGGATGGAACTTGCCATTCTTACTTGTCTGCTCAATTCTGGCAGAGGGGGCACCTTTCTGCTTCCAAATGGCAGCAAGCTATCAGGGCTGGTGATGATAAAGAGTGTTCTTAGGCCACTGAGATGGCAAGCTAGCTAACTGGCTAGGGAGGGAGTCCATGATTTGCAACTCCTGCCACAAAGGGATCTGAACAAACCCAGATCTTTTGTTTTGCTCTTCCAGCTCCTTGAAAACCTGCCTCGTTATACAGGTTTTTAGTGGTGTCTGTGAGCACATCTTCCTTTCCCAGACATAAGCTCTCCAGAGTATCCGAGCGGAGCCCCATCCCTGGCCAGTCCTGACTGGGTGTTCTTGTTAGGGCAGCTGTCGTCTCATGAAGATAGGATCAATGGTTTCATTTTTCCATTTGAGAGGCTGAGGCTAAAGCTGGAGTAAGGCAAGGGAGAAAAAAGCCATACAAATATTGACCAGAGAACATGATCCATATTTCTGTTTATGCCACCGAAGAGGCAATAGAATGTTTATTTTTCATCCCCTTCAGCTTGTCTGCCTTGAGCTCATCGTTCTGTGGACATGACTGGATTACAATAAATCTCGAGCTCAGAGAGGAAGGAGGGGAGGGAAGAAGGCTCATGGGTTCATTGACTGGCAGCCTGTGTCTGATATGCTTTTCCCCTTGGATTACTGCCCTAGTCCTCCTGGCAAGGTCATCAACCATCCTGCACCACAGATCCATGGGTGAAGTCCAGGAAACGCCTCACATAAAGCTCTTCATTCAAGCAGTAGAGAGAGACCAAAGCACGACAACGATACAGGTCAGCGCCAAAGAGCTAACGCACACAAACAAGAAAAGCTTCCTAGGACATTTGTACGTCAAAAATAACCACATTCTCTCCTGTCAGAGAAGTAAGATTTTTATTCTTGCCCATCTTCATTCTCAACATCATTTTCTGTGGAAAAATTGGCAGCAGAGGGTTGCCTTTGTTCTTACCAAAGAGTCTTCGCTCTGCCTTAATGTCTTCCAGGCTCCCCATCTCCACTCACTCTGGGAGACCTCCCCTGGTGTTGCCACAAGGAAAGGTGATGGCAGCACTCGATGGGGGTTGTGAAGACACCAGCTCACAAGGAGAACTCCAAGCAGGGAGAGCATGACTAATGGTGTCAGCTTGGTTGTTTAAAAAAAAAAAAAGTACGATTATTTACTGTGTCATTAGGAGGACTCCTTTAAACTGGGCTTAAATTTTCTTTATTTGCTCTCATTGCGGCTGCAGGGTCTTGCAGGAACATTTAAAGAACACAGCAACTACTGGAGGAAAAGAACAACCCTGACATCTGGTGACAGACAACCACAGGTTTCGGTTGGCTTTAACATGTGTATCGACGGGGCTGCAGAGTCCTACTAGGAGAAGGCCTTGATCCGTACAGAGCACGCTCACTGCTTCCCACTGCTCTGAGGACATAGCCTATAAACTTGGCATCAAAACAGGGACCTTTAAGGAGTTTTTAAAAGCCATGACGTCCTTTGCTGAAATAAACACTGACATCCTCAACATAAATGCCTTGGTTAAGAGGTTTGGAATGTCCAGGGAGGCTTATTGGATTCAACATAATTTCTCTGAAACCTAAAAGAAAAACAAAAAACAGGAAAAAGAAAAAAGCAAAATAAAGTAAACAAAAAAACAAAAAAGAGCAAAACTAGAAAAAAAAGAGAGAGATACCGACACACATGTAATTATTTAAAAAGAAACAAATGAATAACCAGCGAACGGCTGCAGTTAAATTAAAGTCAAACTGCCCTCCCTTTGCTGGTCCTAGCTAGCCATCTCAGTCTATAATGGAAAGACAGACACTTCAGGAGATATGTGACTGTGACAGGGAAGAGGGGTGATGAAAGTGCTCTGGGAACTAATTTTTTTCCAAGAGATTCACTGTAGCTAGAGATGACTGAGGGCTACTAGCTCTCCCCTAGTCCTTCTCTTTGGTGGGTCTCCCTGTTACAGTGACCCCAGTGCTTGATTCAGCCTAGCGTCTGCAAGCTAAAGCACAAATGGTCCTCCTTCTTTGATACCCTTTCACAGTCGCATTGGCCTAGCCAGTCCCCTCAGTCTTCAGAGCTTTACTACGAGGGGTTCAGTTGTATGTGGATCATCTACTTCTCGCCTGGGCACAGCATCACCTGAAAGGGTATTCTGTAGGTCTAGGGTCTGCCCTGGTCAGGTCAGGAGGAAGGTGTGGGACAGGGAATGCAAATGTCATCTCTCCTTCAGTCTCAAGGAGCCTATCAGGCAAAACCAAGAGCCTGAGATTGAGTTCTCTGCCCAGCGTTCCCCCCCGGGTAGCCTCAGCTTAGGAGAGTCCCTACTACTGTGACTGCCATGGTTTGGCCTGTTACAGGTGCTAAGGAGCGATAACCTCATCAGCAGGATGGGCCCTCCAGCCGGGGGGAAACCTGGTGATTTCCTGTCCCAGAGCCCTCTCCTGTGGATCTGATCAAGGGGGAAAAGAACACTTTGGCCCACTGGTAAGACACTTTCAGATGGTCAGCCTAAATTTTGCTTTGCTTAGTTCTACTCCTCTTCTGTCAAGCCCCACATATCACCTCCTGTGGTGCTTACATGTCCTTGCAAAGCATTCCCATGTCTGCCTGTCCATTGCCATCTAACCAAGACACTTCAGTTCTTTCTGGGGGCTCCCACTGATAACATTCCTGCAACATGGAGGTAGCCACAATGGAATGAGATGGGCAGGAGCGAGGATGGTAGATGTTGTTGGAGGCAGGTAGTTCCTGAGCTGCAGCTGAGTTGCTGTCAGTGAAGCCTGGGCAAAAAGGGTGCAAAAGTAGCTTTTAAACTACCTTTGGTGTCATTCTAATCCTAGGTCCATCAGGCTGCCAATCTGGTTAACAATGACCATCCCGCCTCAGTACCTACATGCTATCATATCTACCTGTGAGCTGTTCCAATAGCTGGGAATCATTGTGAATGCTTTCCCCATCATAAGGGCTTGTCTACACTTACCAGAAATTGAACACTCCAGAAATTGAACTCCCAGGAGTCAGTTTAGCGGGTCTAGAAGAGATGCACTAAATCGACACTGCTCATGCTCCTCTCAGCTCTGGTACTCCATGGGGTCACGAGGAGTAAGGGGAGTCAATGGGAGAGTTTCCCCGGCAGTGGGGATGCCACAGTAAATCGAACGAAGTTATGGCAAATCCAGCTGTGCTATTCACATGGCTGGAGTTGCGTAACTTAGTTTGACTTTGTCCCCTAGTAGAGACCTGCCCTAAAGGCGTAAATGCTGTTCTAGCAGATCAACACAAGTCCAGGATCCCCCTCAGCATGGAATCCTTGACCTAACCTCTTACGCCATCTTTGGAAGCTGCTACCACCAAAGCAGCCAGTGTGCAGAGGAGAGTGTGACCCTTCAAGTGCAATATGCAAGGCACCATTACTAGATCAGGCACAAGAGGGCCAGGAACAGGAGGTGACATGTTCTCACTAAACCCTGAACCCAGGCCAGAGAGCCATTTAATTAATTAACTAACTAACTAACTAATTAATCTTCTTCGTTGTAAAATGCAGTACTATCTTAAAAAGCATCTTCATAAAACTCTCTCCTTTTGCAGCCAAAAATAGTATTTTTAGCACTTGGTTCCTGCTGTAGGCCTTGCAGAATCAAAATGTCTCTGGGACAGCGAGCTGGATTCGATGTATCATAACCAAAATGATTAAACAAGTTCCATCAACAGAATCTTCAGTCCGGTGAGAAAGATCCCATCTCGGCCGTCAGAGCTCAGGCAGAATGTGTAGGGCTGACAGTTAGAAAAGAATGTGTAAACTGAGCATGTTTATTATCAGAGTCATTGGCAGACAATATGCCTGGCACGCTGGAAAGGGTTTTTACCCCGTCACTTTGCAGAGTACGACTGTGCTTTAAATTCACTGGGGGATAGCGAGAAGAGTCGACGTTCAACAAAATTAAGTGTCTCTGTAGAATTCTGTTTTTTGCTTTGTTGCACTGCAAAATCACTGCACAGCAGCCCCAAAGCCTATGGGGCTCCAAGACCCCCTGAACAAGGGACCCATGAAAAATCGGTCAGGCTGGGAGCTGGAAAACCATAGGGCTTAGGATTCATTAGCATCCATAATAAGTTGTGCAACACAGCTGGAGGCTTCAAGTTTCTTCATGGACAATAAACAGAAGAGCAAGCATGCTGGGTCTGCATGTGGGGGGGAGCAAATTTGGGTCTCATAAATGGCCCAGGCCTCCTATTAGGAAACAATGATGATAAAGATGGGTGTGCTGGGGTGGAAGTCTACTTCCCAAGGCTGAGGGGAATAAGTAGACCTACAAAAAAATTGGGAAAAAAATGAGATACTGTCCAATATCCTCAGAACATTTAACCCTGGTCTTTTACATTCTCTTGTTTGTAAAACACTCAGGCTGCGGCTACACTGTAGCCGTAATTTAAAATAACTTAAGCAATTTGCCCAATGCAAATTGCATAATGTATTTTGAGATAAGTAGCTATTTTGAAGTTTCTGTCACTCATATGACAAGTGGAACTGGAGTATCATGCTCAATATAGCACTGCTGTTTTGAGTGCCGTGTTTCGCTGCGCAGTAGCCATAGAGTAGCCATAGCCATAGAGAAGTTGCAAAACGATATTGTTTTCCCTGCAGATTTTGTTCTTTTTCAAATATTCCTGTCCCATTCTGCAGTCTTCTACACTGTTCCATTTAATATGGCTCAGAAACTAACATGACTTTCACTAGGTTTCCTTCTTTGTTGTGATCTGTCAAATGGATGATGTCCTCAATGTCTGGGGTTGGAATAGATGAAACTCAAAAGATTCAGAGTTGGGATAAGCATTGGCTACACTGGTCAAATCATTAGCTCCTCCAAAGTGCTTTTGGAAATCTCATGAAAAGACGATTGATGACACCTCCTGCTTTTGGAGCAGGCTGGGGAAATCTTGAGAACAGTTCTTGTGAAGTAACTCTTGTACAGAACCAGCTGGAAAATGGGAGGAAAACACGCCAGTATGTCTCTAAATAGTGACCCACCAGGCATTTTAAGGCCTTATGGAAAATCTGACTCTAAGAACAGGGTGGGGGTGATAGTTCCCCACCCCTTTGCCCATCACTGGCCTAGGTTTCAGAGGCTCCTGAAGGAGCCTCCCGCACTTTCAGGTGACAGGGTCGTCTCATCCCACCCTGCAACACAGAGGGATCAAAAGAAAATGAACCAAGGTGCTGCTTCTCCTCTTTCACCAGGGAGGAGCCATGCAGCCTCCTCTGTACTCGAAGCTATAGCTATGGGCCCTAATTCTTCTCTCATCTCTGCCCATGTTATAAACTTCAGGACTTCAAGGGAGTTTCTACTGATCTATGCCAGCGTGGCTGAGAGGAGAATTAGGCCCATGGAAGAGTGTCAGTGGGCAAGTCTAATATTAAGTCAGTGGAAGAGTGGAACAATCCCATTTCATAGCTTCAGAATGGGTCCTGAGACATCCCTATCTGAAACGAAGAACCACTTTTCACTACCTCAGTCAGTTCCCCTTGTCTCTGGCACTGGACTCCTGGGGACACCTGCATGCAAACAGGATCTCCGTCCATTAGCAGCAGCTTCACCTTTTCCTCAGCCTCAACCCCATAAATTACTGAGAGCTGCTTGAACAAACAAACCCCACTTACCTCCACGAGAGCTGAAATTGTTACATGTCCTCGGCTTAGGTGCCAGCAGAAGTTATGACCTAGTTTCTGGCATTTCCCACTCTCAGAGGACTGTGACATCGAGTGAGGTGTGTGTGGAATGGAGGTGGAGCAACTAACGCACAAAGATCTCATTTTGTGGCAGATTCTTAAAACTCAGAGGAAGAGAAATACTCAAAACACCTAACAATCCTCCTGCATTCTTCATGAGGAAAGCTGTGCTCACAGGTTTCCACTGGGTGTCCATGGGATCTTTAAGACTCTATGTCGGACACATTCAACCTTTGGTCAGAAGAATTCCCATAGCCAGTACATTTCTGCTGTTGCCTCCATGAATCTGAGACATTTCCACAATAGCTGAGAATGACAAGCTTGTTTTCTCTGGAACTCCTTTGTGGACGGAGTGGTTCCAAGACAACTAATGCTGTAGCTGGATTGCATAAAAGGCAGAGATGGAAGATTCCCCATCTCTTCCCCTCTCCTTAAGAAAAGCCCCTGAAGCACAAAGTGTTTGTCAGGCTGGAGAAAAGAATGACATTTAAGAAAGAACTAGTGACAGACATACAGAGCTCACTTTGAGCTCTGCTAGTCCAACGTCAAGGTTTCTCCAGCACATGCAGGTGCTCTGTGTTTTGCTCCAGATACACCCGTGTCAACAAAAGTCAGAGCAAGACTTCTGCCTCAGAGTGTGTTGGATGCATCTATTTAAAGCTACTTAGAGACCCCGTGCATGCCCCCACCCTCCCCAGTTTGTTTTCATTAGACAGTGCTATGTGGATTGCTTGAAAGGGGGTGGGGGCTGGGTACCCATCACTTTCACCCAGCGTGCGCAGAGTTTAGCACTGCCGTCTTCTTTTGGTCAGATAAGGTCAGACTCCTAGCATTCAAGTGGAGAGCGGCTCTCCATCTCTGAAGTGCAGAGGGCGGCCTATCCTGCCTGTTCAAACGATCAAAGTGATGCAACATGTGCAGCAAACTGCTCAGCGGGTATAGTAGTGATGAAATATAAACAACCCTGAATTACGGAAATGATTTTAAAACACGGTGGATTTTCTCCAACAGTATCATGAGCTTTGTCTCTCTACTCTCCTCCTCTCTTTCTCTTCCCAAAGTTGTTTCACTGCTTTGTGCAAGAGCCTTCTCCTCTGCAGCTAGATGGCACCATTACTGTTCATCTTTCCACGTCACTGACTTGTCACTTCTTTTCTCCATTGCTCTGTCTTCGGCTGCTCTCATGCCCCCCAAAGCATTGGGTTCCATGTCTGAGAGATACTCTGCCACAGCGTAACGCATTATTGGCACAGATCTGATGTTAAAATATATTCTTCTGTCATCTTTACACCTGCCCCTAGACTGCTACTGACATGAAAACCAGGTGCCTGTTCAAAAGAGCTTCTTAGCACTTCTGCAGCTGCCCTGGTTTGCCTAGCAGGTCAGACCATGGTATGTGCTATTCCTGCACTGACTCAGTTCTCCATCTGTTACACTGAACCCATTTATCTTGAGGAGTTGGACTCATACAGAAATCTGCCCATGAATTAGAGCCCATTGGGAAGGAAACCCAGCTGGCTGGTTTTGGCTAAATATGTTATTTGACTGGTGTTTAATAAAAAAATATAGAACAGCTGATCTTCCTGTGTCTTCAACTGGGAAGCCAAGGAGGCAACCCACAAAGGAAACACCCTAGTTAGGAGAACAATTATCACATTATACATTTATTTTCGATCTCAAAGGGCTTTACAAACATGAGTTTGCTAAGCCCGACAATTCTCCTGGGGTGGAGGAGTGCTTACAAACATATGCCAATGGGGAAAGGGACATGACCTGTCCAAGACAATGGAGTCAGTGACAGTGATGGAATGCAACCCAAAAGCCCTGACCTTAAGTCCCTTGCCCTAACCACTAAAGAACACTTTCACTAGCTATTCACTAGCTGGCTTCAGGGCTCAGAGTCTGCCCTCCTTGAACTAATGATTGAATTGGCTGGCAGGACATAATATGAGCGACAAAGGAGGATGCATGTTTGCAGGTAGCACTGAGTTAGGCAACATCAAACAACTAGCTACGGAAGGGTTGGGAGACTGGGAGTGGGGCAGCAGAGTTCGCTGCAGACAGAGCCAAAGAGGGAGGACAGCACACAGCTAAAGGAGATATATGAGCTAGACAGGGTTCCCGCGAAGTCTTCCCACACATGGATGGTTGTTATGCGCACCAAGGTGTGTGCAGATGTGCAGCAGCAGTAGAAACGCATGCTGCTGATTCACTGTCGGCGCTATGCTTATCAACTGGGTGACATTTGAGTGTCTCCTGGGTGCCTGCCCAAACGCTCAGCTTACAGGGAACATTCGTGTGAAAAATGCTCCATCTCTGCATCCCAGTGTACGTGGGATGTCTCAAGACTCCTTCTCTGAGGCCTCCCTCTGGATTCCCAGAGGGACATGGAAGGAGTAGAAGAGAGCCTGAGGCTCAAGGTAGGCTCTCATTGGCTTAAATCTCTTTGTCCAGCCAGCAGCACCAGGACAGGACAGAAATCCAGGCAGAGATACCAATCTGAGAGCCCTGGAGCTTTTCAAACAGTGACAGAAGTGGTGCTTGCAGAAGGAAGACCACCTGGGAGTGCAGTGGTGAACAGGGTGTGTCTCTCTCCAGCGTGGTTCTAAGGGGGAACAGAAATGGCTGAGGACAGGAATATGTTGGGTATGGGGGCTAGAGCAATAGGAGTTCATTATCTTTAAGACAAAAGGCAGTTATGCAGACTGGCATTATTACCCTTTACAGAGCACAGCTTCAGCTCTTCCCTCTGCAGATTACTTTGCAAAAGAAGGAACCTATTATGGATCTGCTTTCCCTGCCAGCTCCCCACTCCCTAGTTCTCAAAAACTCTCCTTGTGAAGAAAACCTATAGTCAGACAAGAAACAAGTTCCTTCCAAAGGGTTCAGTGGGGGGCAGGGCTCCTGTCCCCCACCTTTCTGGCACAGAGCAGGATGCCCAGGGTATAGCACTCAAATCAATGCACAAAGGAGGGTACACAAAGGCCAGTGTTTCCCTCGGTGAAAGGGCCCTGCATTTCCCACAGGGCATACAGGAACTCAGACCTGTATTGGGAACATGCTGCTCCTAGGCGTTCCCGATAGCCCCAAGTGAATGGGGCAGATGAAGCCTCCCATGGCTCACTCTCCAGAGAGAGGCTCGACTGAAAACCTCTCTTTGGCAGAATGCATTCCAAGCCTGGCCTATTTGTGGGAATAAAGGATAAAAGGCAGGGTGGCTGTTCCCACTGCCCCTCGCTCTGCTGAGCAGAGAGGGGAGAGGTGGCTGGGGCTCCCAGGCAGTCTGCTTTGTGGGGAGTAAGGAGGGATGGTGACTTATGCATGAAACACCCCTCCCAGCAACCTAGGGAGGGTCAATACAGGACGGCTGGCAAAGGTTCAGCACATCACTGCAGGGCTGATAATGAAGGCCAGGGCCTGAAAGCACTGGGCTGCTTTTTTCAGGATTTTTTTTTTTTTTTTGAGGATGACAAAGGAATCTTTCCTGCAAATATTGCCTGTCAGTTGCTTGGTTGTGACTCTTCGCACTGGAGCCCTTGGCAGCCAGCTCTGTTCCTCATGAATCCACCTGGTGGACAAGCCCTTGCCTGCGCCGTTTTTACCTTGGACCCAAAACTAATCCTTCCCCTGCCCTCCGCCCTGCCCCTGCACCAGTCACTTGAATGCACCATGGGTTTAAAGCACTTCAGCCAGATTTCATTTCACACCATATAATTCTGTGCAAGGCTTTGTAGCTGTCTGCCCCATTTGTGTCACAAGCAAGTGGCAATCAAATCTCACCACAGAGGCAGAATAACTCACAGGACAGAAGAGAAGGTGCTCGCCCGGGGGTCAGTAGGAGCAGGCCTTGGCACAGGACAAATGCAATCGTCCAGAACCCTCCCCACCCACCCATTCTCCTTCCACCAGAAGAGTTACAAAGGAAGCCACACGGGGAGCAGCTCTATCCAAAATAAGGTTCCTTTATACTTCAACCTACTGTGTCCCACATTTATTTCCCAGGGCAGTTCTGTCAGTCGCTTCAGGCAGTGAGGCATCACCACGTACCAGAGGCTTCAAAAAGAGAGCTTCTAAGGCTGTCTAGTGTGTGGGAGAGACCACATAAGTGTGCATCCATTTCTCATTGTCGGCACGTGTATGCAGCGGTGACAGGGCATGTGACTGAAAATGACCATCCCAGCTGTGGCTGTGCATGACACCGGACCCGTGTAGGTTGGATGCGTGATACAGAAAAGTTGTGTATGTGAGAGAGTGTGCGGTGGGTGTGTCTGTGAGCATGCTGGGGGTGCAAGTGCGTGACAGAGACAGGCAAGTGCCACAAAGGGGGTGTGTGTGTGATGTGTAGCTGAGTGATATGGAGCACAGTGGAGAGGAGTTTCCTTATATGTCTGACACTATGTACGAGCAACACAAAGCATCAGCGTGAGACTGTATGTTGATGATGGGAGTATGGCTGGCATGGAAATGGTGAGGCCACCAGGAGGGTGCGACGTGCGTGAATGACAGTATCAGGGTGTTCATACAACATTCCAATGGGCATGCGTCACAGTGAGCATGTTGCAGCTGAACTTTTACTACCACAGCTTTTATCTGGAGTTTTTCTTAATGATCACCAATGGTTGCAAAAGGAGCTGTGGGAATCCTGATTCTAACCAGGGGCGCCAGAGCACAGAGTGTAATCAAGTGCACTGCGACCATGCTAATTACAGGCACCCAGAAGAGTCGGGAGAGTAACGCCAACTGGTTCCCACTCTGCTGTTGTAATCCACTAACTGCCTTGTCCCTTCAGCTCCTGTCTGTTGTAATTGAACCCATCCTAAGAGAGCCAGACGTGCAACAACGGACAGTTAACACTGGGCTCTCTTTGCAGTGGCACAGGCCTGTCAGGCAGTGATGCCCACCACACCTCCCTGGGCATTAGCTTTCTCTTCACCTGCAGCCAAATGATGTCCAAAGTGTCCACTGCTCCCAATCAACACTGAGGTTTCAAGTTCACTTCCCACAAACAGAGCGGCCAGTTACAAGCATGAACCTGATGTTGTACATACGGTGCAAACCCAGAAGCCTGTTCCTCTCCTTCCATCCTCTCAATGCTGAGGAGTCAACACCTGTGTCTCCACAATGGCTTTATTACATCTGCTCAGCATAGGTGACAGATGGCTGCCAGGGATGTGTGTTTCCTAGGCTTGTACTGAGGGATCCCAGCTCACTGGGAGACCTGGAAGGGCATGTCAACAGAACATCTTGGAATCAGCCTCCCAGCCTAGGCCAACAGGCTTGGACTAGTGGAGCTCATGCTCTCAGTAGGTATTCTGATAACTACATTGAGTCAGTTACAGTATGGAGACCTCCCTGATTATCTGAGCAAAGAAATATTTCACTATGGAGAATAAATAACGGGAACTGCTGTAATGGATCAGACTGTAGGTGCACCAGGTCTAGTGTCTGGCCATTAAGGATCGCGCAACTGCTGCTCCACTCCCTGAAATCATGTCTCATGCCATAATTCTGTCCTGTCTGCTACTTCACCTTCTGCTATTACTGATCACTCAAATGGTCCACCTACCCCAGCAGCCTGCTGCTTCCCATTAGAGTTAACATCATTAGCTCCAGCAGCCAAGCTACACTGCCCTGTTCCATGCCAGAAACATCAGTGTGGACAGCACTTTCAAGCTGTGACTCAGGCTGGAGCCAAGACTCTGATGTGCAGGGAAGGGCGGTGTGCTTCAAAGCCAACCTTGGCCCAAGATACAGCTTCAAAGCACTATTTGCACAGGTATTTGCAGAGGGCTAGTGTGAGTCCTGAACACGTTGACTCCTTGTCTACATTATGGAACGCTGCAATGGATGGCTGTAATGGATCAGACTGTTGGTCTAACAGATCTGGTGTCTGGCCATCAAGGACCGCACAACTTAGTCAATATTCAACCTGCTGTCCCACTCCTTGAAATTATGGGTCACACCATAATTCTGTCTTGTCTGATACTCCACCTTCTGCCATTACAGATCACTCACATGGTCGACCTACCCCAGCAGCCTGCTGCTTCCAATTTTGGCTACAACATGGGCTCCAGCAGCCAAAGCACTCTCTTGTCTCATGCCAGAAAAAAAACCCTATATACTCCTTTATTCAGCCTTATCAGTGGCGAACATCTCAAGCTTCAGAAAAAAGCACAAACTATGGCATAATTCAATAGGCCAACTGTGCAATGGTCTGGGGAGAGGCAGCTCCTTTCTGACCACCCTTTTTGATGCCTATATCTGCACTTTGATTTGGGGGCTATGGGATTCTCAGTTTGCACAGAAACCTGGGCTAATGATAGTCACATGGCCAGAGTATTAAATACCCAAATGAGTACCCAGGATGTCCAGGTGGGCATGTACTCCCGTAGCCCAAACCCACCATTGTTCCCTGTAAGCTGAGTGCTTGGATGGCCACCCAAGAGAGATTCAGGCACCACCAAGGTGATTAGCAAAGCGCCCACAGCAGCCCACGGCCAGCAGCATGTGTTTCTACTGGTGGTACACAGCTGCACGTGCCATGGTGCACACAACAAAAGTTATTCAGCCCATGGAGCGAAAAAATTAGAGGTGACGCTGATACTAACTTAGACAAGCTACTTCCCTGGGTGGTGAACCAAAACCACCACCTGTACTCATGCAGCTATTTTTAGCACTCTGCCTCAAACAGCGCTAGCTCGCACACCTTTAAGTGCGCTGGAAATCACGCCTCCCCCCACCAGCTCCAAGTGCAGAAATTTACAAACAGGAACCAGAGAGCTTCCCTCATTCAAGCGGACTGTGATCGTCCCCACTTGATAGATGGTTCAAGGAACTACGTTAATAAGGTCCTGAGAAGTCAGAGAGAAGATCAGTGGTGCACACGCAAACACCACAGAGACAGCTGAGTCGCTGGCCGAACGAGTACGGTCCCCCTGGAAAGGCCACCTGCACACGCGTTATGGGATGGTCTGATATTGTTTCAGTCTGGAAGAAAAAGCAGGTTCCCTTTTAGAGAGGACCAGCCTAAGCTGACATGTTTAGCTGTAAGTATAAGCCCTGTCTTGGGAATAAGCCAACTCATCAGAAGCAGCTAAACTGCAGCTAAAATAAGAATTTGAGACATCCCTTTTCCTCCCTGACCGTGGTCAACCACACAAAACCCTGGAAAGGGCTGTTTAAGCAGCTTGAATGTACAGCCCCTGTGAGAACAGCACAGACAGGACTTGGGGTTGCTGACACACTCCTATGATGTGACACGTTTGTTGCACAGGCAGATGTGTCATACCAACCCCAATCAGGCTCTTCTTGTACCCTCGGAGCTACTGGCAATTAACAGAGGAGCAAGGAAGGCTGTGTGTTTCGGAGCCACACATGGTTTGCAAAGTGGAACACAGAGGAGCAGAAGCCCCTAGCACTGAGCTGGTGAAATGGAGAGAATTATACAAACGCTCCTGGAAAGCGTTTCCCGTAAGCTGGGTGCTCGTGGGGCTACTCAGGAAGGATTCACATGCCACCAAGTTGTGTAGCAGAGAGCCCGCAGCTAGGTTTTGTGTTTCTTGTGGCGGTGCACATTTTCACAAGCCTCGGTATACATAAAACGTTATTCTGCACATGGATGGAACCAGTCTGCACAAGACAGGAATGATTAGAGAACATTGCTCATGGGACTTAGAAGATGAACTCCTCCTAGCAGGCACACAGGCAGCTGGAGTAAGGCTTCTATGGAGCAGCTGTGCTGTGACTAAGGCCAAAAGTTGGTGGGGTGGGGGGAGGGAGGAGGTATTCCCTTCTATGATTCAGGTCTGTCCTGTGCTTCTCATTAACACTGGCTGAAGTCAGACATGAATTTGGAGAGCTCAACTATTTAGCCTAGACCACACAGGCTTTTGCAGCCTGATCTCTTGGAAACCAGGTGAGCAATCCAGGTCTCAGCCAAGCTCACTAATAGCTGGGTCTCTGACCCCCGCCCCCACTCCACTTTCTTTCCCTTTTTTGATATGAAGTTATGATGGATTGACAAGAAAAAGAGACAGCATTAAATGAGACATGACCCTGCACACTCAAGTTAAGCAAGGAGAGCACTATAACCAGTAAAGAATATGCAGCACAGATTGCATAAGGAGCAAGGAGAATTTTTTTTAAATGCAATAATTAGTAAAGGAGAGAAGGAAGATGAAGCATGCTAGAAAATTAAACAGAAATGCAACCTCAGCCCTGAGCAACACAGGAGGCAGAAGGATCAAATGTATCTAACTCTTGGTCCATCTTCCAGAAAACCAGTCATGTTCCATCCAAAAATGGGTCCTTATTTCTTCTGACAATGGGAGTATGATGACATCTCAAGCACAAGAAAAAGAGTTAGATTTGTAAAACTTCCAGAGCAGAATCGCAGAATCTCTCCCTCTCTAACACACACACACACACACACACACACACACACACACACACACACACACACACACACACACACACGGCTATTTGCCTGACCAAGAACACTTGTGTATAATGAGTGTGCACTTACTACGGCCATTCTGGGAACTCAAATCACACAATGGTTTTAAGCCGCCTGAAGATCTGACCTGAAGTGTACACAAGAAGGTCAGGGAAAGAAGTCCAGCTAGGACCCAGGCTTGCTATTTGACCTTCCAGGAGGACTGCAACCCCCAAGCTCTTTCCCATCATTTAAACACAATTTAAATCCCCTCAGAGCTGTTCTTTGTGGTTTTTCCTCTCATGTAACTTCAGATTGCTCTCCCCTAGCATTTCCACTTCCCAAAATTAAATGTTCTTCTCCAATCACCCCATCCCTCTCAGGCTGGTTTCCTTGCCCTAGAAGCATGCCTTTTGGCGCGTTCTTTCTTGGCATTCTTCTCCTCCACCGGCTTGGTGTTAGTAAATGTGCGAGTGTGTGTGGGAGGGAGGGGGTGGTGTCTCTTTTCATGCTGGTGGATACAGCAGATAAGGGTAGCCTGTTGCAAGAGGCCTGCCTCAGCTCAGCTGGCACGGGCTGCGCTTTCTGGGACTCCAGGTCGAGGCTTTCTAGTTCTAGCTCCATAGAATCCTAGGGCTGGCAAAGACCTCGGCAGGCCATCGAGTCCCGTCCCCAGGAGTCTGTACGTGCCTCTGCAGCATGTGGGGCCTGTTTCATTGCAGCACTGCCTCACTCCTGAGCTCAATCTTCTCCGTTAGTCCACCCAAGGAGGAACACAGCAGAATGGAAGCTGCTTGCCAGGATTCACTCTCTCTGTATTACTACCTAGAATAATTTCTGCACTGAGCAGTCAGCTCCTCCCTACCTCAGACTGTTCTCCGACACCGGAATTGTACCATCAGCATAACTGTGAAGGCGAAAGGGGAGAAGAAGAGCATTTTTTTCCTCTTCTCTTCATGAAGCAATGGCTGTGAAGGACAACCCCATGTCATGGTGCCATGGCAAAGATTATAATGAAATCAAGTGTAAACTGAGGGGAAACTCCCAGCTCTACAGATGCAAATACAGGCTGAACCTCTGTCATCCAGTACCCTCAGGACCTGAGCAGTGCTGAAGGAGAGACTCTGCTGAATCATGGGAGGTCAATATTGTCTAGCAGCACTGCCAACCCTTCCACTGCTTACAGGACTCTTAGACGACATTTAAGGGTAAATTACAGCTAAATAACAGCACAGAGCACTGACAGCCAGGACTGGTGTCTCTAAACAAACTTTATGGGACCACAGGAACTTTTGCCACACCCTTGAAAAGTGGTCATCCAGCCAACAAAAATCATAACGGATTACAGATGTTCCTGGACAAGAGAGTTCCAGATTAGAGAGGTTCAACCTGCACAGACCCAGCTGTCATGAGTTGATATGGCAGCAGGTGTAAGCCCATTCTGTAGCTTAGCAGCTGCACTATGCACTGCTATATTGGGGTCCTGAGTATGAATTTTGATTTTAGACTTGGACTTTCCAAGTCATTGGGGGTAGGGTTAGGGGAAAGTGGGGTGGCACTCATGGGTAGGTGAATATGGCCAGTTGGCAGAAGATCAGAAACACAATTAGGAGAGCTTTGTAGCAGCTGTACACGTCTGCCAGCACTGAAAGGTGAATCTCAAACCCCAGAGAGGAGCTTCTCAGGTGCATGGTGAGAGTGCAGACTTCACCTGTGGGGAAGCCGAAAGAGGGTGGGGGAGAACTAAGCCATCAAACTCTGACTGATTTTCTGATTAAGAAGCTGAAAATCAATAAAATTTACATGCAGCAGCTCACTGGGCTAATGAGACATCACCTCACATCTCCTCTGACACGGGGACACGGGAGGCCACTCAGGTCATCCAAGGTCACCAGACCTTCCCCTCCCTGCCTCTCCTCCATACTAACAAGGCCTGAATTTATGCCTAGTACTCGCTACTGAGTAGGCTGCAGTTCTCTTCTCCCAGAGTTCCAGTCCTAAGGGAGCTGGGGGAAGGAAGAAGCAAAACTGCTTAAAAAGGAACTTGGCTGGGAAAAGAGAAATGCAAGAGATTTACCACCTGATTCTGGGCTTGAGATGCAAAGTCTGGGAAAAATGGAAAAGGCATCCATAATGTTCCAAGACAGCTCCATTAATCTAAAGAGGCCTCCTGGCACCAGGATACCCGGCCTCGAACACATTAAGCAGGAAGCCATCTCGGGAGCTCTGACCAATAGGCAACCAGGCCACTTGATGTATGGCTTTTATATATGAACAGTAATGTAACATGAAAATGACCCCACGGGCAATTCCCACAACTGCCATCACATTATCCCCCGCAGACGACAGTGTGTTTAACTGCTGAAGAGGTCCTGTGTGCTCAATCTTAATAATAATTAATATCATCACAGCCTTTCATCCCAAAGGATCACACTGCATTACAGGCAGTGTATACATTATAAAGGAGCCACTTCTAACAACACAGCCGCCTGTTTAATAGCACACAGGGGCAAGGCTAGACAGGATTTTAGGATAGCAAGAGCCAAGGAGTAGTTCCATTTAATACTATAGGGGAAATCAGACAGGCAGAATGTCATTACCTAATCTAGGCCCACCTTACAAAAGAAATTTGACATTAAAGAATACCAGCATTCCAGATATGAGAATTGCATACGTGGAGTCAATGCACCTTAAATCAAATTTCCAGTGTGGCCCCACTGTGGGAGGTCAACGGGAGAAACTCTCCTGTTAACTTCCTGTACTTCCTGTGACTGCAAAGAGAACCAAAGTCAACAGGAGCATCCTCGGCATTTGACGTAGTGCGTCCCTCCTAGACATGCTAAATCAAACCCCAGAAGAGTAACCTCTGGAACATCAATCTTCATAAAAGTAGAGCCATGCCTAAGTGTGAATTTAACCATAATATCATGAATAGTAATCTTACTTTTCCAAAACAACGTCACTCATTTAGTGATCACAAGGAGCATGGCCAGAATCTTCGTATGTCATTAAAAGAACAACCCATCACCTCATGCAGCACACACAGCACATCCTATGTCCGTACATGTTGCTGCACTGGTTCTATGTTTGCTGACAAAGAGCACCATCAGCATACCCTGCAACACTTCAGGACAGTGCATCTATCACTTCCCTGAGAAGAATGTTCCACCACGCTAACCAGGTAGCTGAACTAGTTTGACAGCCCACAGGTTGGTGGGTCTTAGTCTTGTTCCTATCGGACAAGTGTCCACAGCTTAAAAAACATCATGGGAAAAATTTTCTAAAGTGCCCAAGTCACATAAGCATTTGGGAAAATGTCTCCCCCTGACTAAACTACCCACTTTTCACCCTCAAATGGCAGACCAAAGACCAAATGGACAGCAAATGCTGAATTATCTCCTGCCTCAAGAGTTGGTCCCTCTCAGGCAAAATCAAGACACATTGGCTACGAAACTTCTGCTACAACTTCGTGTTCTATACCAGATCTAAGGAGAAAAGAATTCAGTTTCCAGGATGATCTGCCATCCTTCATCCACAGCAGGTTTACTAAAGCATGTACAATAAAGGTGGAATCAGTGTATGGTACATGCATTAACTCAAAGTAGTACCTTCAATTTAGAGTTGTTAATCCCAACGTGTAGTTTAATCAAAGGGTCACAGATTTGTAATAAATGTAAGAGAATTGGTTTCCCAGCAACCTACACAATATGGGCAGTCATAAAAACCCAACAGATGCTGAGAAAAATCAGCAAACAGGATACTTTTTCTGGGTTTCCTAAAGAGAACAAGATTATTGAACTGTGCATTAGAATCTTTCCCAAACGTATCAAATTTTCACAGCACTGGGGTTTGCAATTGCCCTCAGCAGAGAAAGAGTCGAGGCAGATCATTAATAGTACTTGACACTGAAGATCTCTTGTGTTAAAAAGCATTGCAATTACTTAGATCAAGATTCTGTATTATTCATAAGTTCCACATCTATTATGAAAATATTATTTATGCTACTGTGGGGAAATGTAATAAATAAGGCAATAAACTCTTACTTCCTTCTGGCCAAGACAAAATCTGTAGCTTGGAGCGCTTTGTTTTCATCAGTTAGCGAGTATGATGTCCCAGGTTCCAAGTTACATACTTTCAGCCAAGAAAGGAAGCCAAGTCAGGAAAGACAATAAGTAGAAGTCTTCCTCTTTGTACAAGGCCATTGTTGCCTTACCTTTCCCCAGGTAAACTCTTCAATGAGCCCCTTTGAAAGAATAAGCCATATTGATGTTCTTGGTAATGATGTCTGTAAAACGGAGCTATCCTTGCACACCCAGTTCAGCCCAACTCCTACCAAGCTGGCAAGTAGTTAACATAACTGGTCTCAACTGAGAGTGACCTCCTTGCCAACTACGAAATAACGACAAGATGTCGTAAACCTGCAGCGTGGTCTGGTGGTCTGGATGCAGGCTGGAGAGCCAGCAACTACTGAGAGCCAGTCTGAGCTGCCACAGACTTGCCTTGGGACCCCATGCAAGTCATTTCCCTATCAGTAAATGGAGACAAGGATTCTTTGCTACTTGGCAGGTGGCTGTGAGGAGTAATTGGTGTTTCTAGAGAGCTGTGAAGTGCTAAGTATTTCTATGTGAGAAAAAACAGAGCAGAACACACCCAGAGCTCCTGGACATCCTGCTGCCTGGAGAAATCTTGCTCTGCTCCTTGTAAAGCCCCTACACCAAGTCTCACTCTGGCTTCTTGGGCTCTGCCTCAGTGAACATGGGCTCATGAAGCTTGTCCTAGATCATTGATCACACTTCCGAATGTGCCCATCACCACAGACCTGCTCTGCACCCTAAGTATAATACCCACAGGACAGGGTACTGAACGGTGTTGGATAAGACCCAGTTGGAGACACTTGGAGCAAGACCTGAGCTATCTACATTTGTACTTGATTTGTGAGGGCCTCAGCAATGCAAGGACAAGAGGAGAAACTGCAGAGTGCTTAATACAATGCTTGGAACTGGGGCTGAGGTCTTTCCTGAGGGTTTGTCTACCCTGGATCATATGCTCTCAGATCTGAGAGCAGACTCCTCCCCTAGCAAGCAGACTGGTCATTCCAAATCGGATGTGTGGGAAGAAAGAAAAACCCAGCTGAGCTCCCTCTCCTTTTAGGAAGTAGGGGTGCAAGGCCTGCAACCGGGCAGCCAGGTTCTCAGAGGACCACCTCACCTGAGATCTAAGCTCTGGTTGCATGGAGCTCATCTGAGACACAGGTTGAGGCATGAAGTCCCTCTTGCTTCTTCTGTCCACACGTCGCCTGTCATAGCCCCAGGCCCAGTCCACCCCACACTTGATACTCCAAATCAGTTGCAGTGCCATGATGTAAAATGACTGATACTTTTAATACAAGGGGGCAGTCATTTATTTATTAGCTGCGATGGGCTCTTCGGAGCGGCGCGGATGCCTTATAAATCAACCGCATTTGAAGCCATTAAAAATTCATCCAATTCATAATGTAGGATGCCAGTTATTTCTTTATTAGTGTTGAATGTGAGATTTCTTCCCCTCCCTCCCAGGGTTTTACTTTACTTCCCCACTTTGCTCAGGCGAGGATTAGCTCAAATTAATCCCTTGCATAGGAGGTGAAAGGGTGAGAGAGGAGGAGGTGAGGGAGGAAGGGAATTTACTTTTGCTTTAGTGTTGCATCTACAAGGCAAATTTGCCACGTAAACTTTGGGCCTGTGGTGGCCAACCAGTTCTGAAGCAGTAGCCACGGTAGTAGCCAGGCTATTCTGAAAATACATTTATTGTTCAAGCCAACTAGCCACACTCAACCACCCAAATAGCCACATGTGGCTAGTGGCTGGCGTGTTGGACTCCATGGGCAAAATTAGCCACTTTCTCTGCCTTTCATCCTTGTCAGAGCTACACAGAGCTGTTATTTCAGAACAGAGAGGAAGGGCTTCTTTCTCTTTTGTTTTGGAAAGAACCCGTTTGGCTGGCAGGGGGTTAATAAAGAGAGACAGAACGGGATAGCCATGTGAGAATGGGGTAAGGGAGGGCAATGCAGTATCTGTTGATCATTCCCTATTGTATAAAACCAAGTAGGCATTCCAGATCTAAAAGCCAGCACATGTAAAACCAATATTTTAATGTATCAATAACCTGGGGAATGACTGATGCAAGACATTAAGGGAAATAACTGAGTAAGACTCCTAAGGATTAGACCTTTCTCTGAAGAACAGCCTGTGCAATTACATTAGTGAGCCTCTGGGTGCTACTGCAATGTAAATAATAAATAATTCACCATTTCCTGGGAGTAGAACAGCAAGAGCTCACAGACTTCATGGCACCAAGTGATCGCTAGCTAGAGTCAGGAAGAAATCCCTGCTGTACTCCCCCTCAGTAAGAATACTATGGCATGACTGACTGGGTGTACGGCCCTGTGGCAGGATAGCTCTTCATCGGCAGCACCCAACACAAGCCACTGTTTGAGGTAACAGACTAGACTAGATCCTGCTAAACCCTACCCCTGGGGCTGGCATTGGGACGTGCCAAGTGCCTGTGGCGTGCAGCATGGTGACAGCTGTGGCATCCTCCCTACCTAAGTTTTATTACACATTACAAGAGGCAACCTCACACTCTACAAAGACTGTGCCTCATTTAGCAATGGGCCTGGCTGAGCATTCACAGGCTGGACACACATCCTCTCCCAGTAGACGTGGATCCTGTGCAGGTCCACGACACACAGGTTCCATTTGGCAGAAGGTCTTTGGAGTGAACCTTTTGCAACTGGGGAGAGTATCTTTCTACCCTGGTCTCTGACAGGCTTTCACCACTGGAACTCTGGTGTCTGCCATGTTTTGAACAGGCTGTTTTGAGGAGAAACCACTGCCAGGTCTCTCTCCAGAAGCAACAGTACTTCTGACTGCTAATGAACCACCAACATTACATCAGTTATAGGGGAGTGGGCCATGTCTCCATGGGGAGAGGCTGTGCTACTGAAGGTGCTCCCGTTATACTGGGAGTAATATTTTTCTAACCATTGCCTGGACTCATTGGCTACGTCTATACTAGCCCCTTCCTTTCGGAAGGGGCATGGTAATGAGTGGGTTGGGAAGATGCTAATGAGGCACTTTCATGAATATGCAGCACCTCATTAGCATAATGGCGGCTGTGCGCAATTCAAAAGTGTCGCTTTCGAGCCGCGCACCGCTCATGTAGACAGGGGCCTTTCAAAAGGACCCCCTGGACTTCAAAAGTCCCTTCTACCTATTTGGTTTTAGGGTCTACACAGGCAGCGCTTTCGAAATGCACGTGGGTACCATTATGCTAATGAGGCACTGCATATTCATGGCAGTGCCTCATTAGCATCTTCCCAACTCGCTCATTACAATGCCCCTTCCTAAAGGAAGGGGCTAGTGTAGACACGGCCATCATCAATAATGGCTGTCTTTCCTAGGAGGTTTAATTCAGCTGTACTCTGTGCACTGCAGAGAGGACATCTCCTTCAGACCAAGTCAGGTCAGCTCAGCTCCAGAAGACTTCACCCAACCACAACTTTCCAGCAAGATGTGACGTTACAGGATTTATATGTGCAAAGCAAACTCTCATTGGCTGGGTCATACTAAGAAAGCATGATGTTGTTTCCAAACAACTCCTCGGAACCAGCTACTAGCTTTTATGAAATAAACCGTTCTTAGGTACCATAACATTCCACGGCCACATCAGACCACCCACGCACCATAATGGCTCTGGAGGAACAGCAATCAGGTCAAAGATCTTTCAGACTGCTTGAGTTTTATAAGCCAAACCAAACTCAGGGAAAAAAATCTCACAATAAACAAACAGCTGATGGGTGAGGAGCTCAGCTCTGGCTCTATTCAAATACACCATCTGTATTTAGAAACACCCAAAGCATAATTCACACAATCAACGAGCCATTAGGAGAGCATTCTAAAGCTTTCTTCATTATCCTTGGCACCAGAGCTGCCTGAGTCAGCAAAATCCTCAGGACAAGATGCTGGGTCACCATTCCACGGGGCAGAAAAGCCCGGACTTTGGGCCAAGGCAGCAATGGCTGATGAGGACCGTGATATATTTCTGTGGCAGACACATGCATGTCAGCCCCAAGATCAGAATGGAACTGAGATCCCCTGAGGTCTCTTCCAGCCCTAGGATTCTATGATTCTATAAAATCAACCAGACAGGCATTACAAAGCACCCATACGCAGGTGAGCCAATGATTTAACAGGCACGTATCTACAGCATGATTACGTCTCTCCTCATTTTGTCACCCGCCCTTTCCTTTCTTCCTCTCCCCAACACCTCCCAAAATGCCGCCTACTTTAGGACCTACCAGAACTGAAAAATCAGATCCCTCTTGCTCACTCCTAACCCTTTTCCTCTACAAAACTGAAGCCACAGCCATTTTTGACTGGTAGGGGCAACACATGAAAGGGAAGCAGCCCGGGAGGGCATGTCTGCTGCCATTACTAGGCTTGCTTGGGAGCGGAGGTGGAACTGGCAAGCGTGCACTGCAGAAAATAGAATATTCACAGGTGCAGTTATTTTGCGAGCAGAGGTGTTTGATAAGTGGGTGTGAATGTATGTGTGAGAGCGCATGCATTGGTGAGTGGAGGCCTACGGCTAATCCAGACACGGTTTTATACCAGGCCTGTCACTATACTATATGAGTGAATGCACACATGTGGATGGCTTCATTGTACCTATGTGTGGGGGGAGGTGTACGCATGAATGTGTATGTAGGAAGGTGTACAAGTAAGGATGATGGATATGTGATTGCAATACATTGGCAAGACAGACTACACATAAATGAGTGTGCATAGGTGTGCAAATAAGTGTGCATGTGCCTGGGGTGGCAACTGGTCATATAGTCATCCTTCCTGCAGCCAAGTAGCTTTCAGGTTTCTTCATTACCCTAGTTTGGAAAAGGTTGCTCCCATACTCCTGAAGTGGGAGGGATGAAACGCCCTTTTCTGTTGGACAGACAGGGCTTCTGATGAGCGTCAACAGCCTGGAGTGCTAGAGTCTCTCCAGCCCAACAGGAAATATGCTGAAGGCCTGTCCTTGCTTTGCTTATTAAGTCACCATCCCTTGGTATAGCTGTGGCTCTGCTCTAAAATCACCACAGGCAGCTGAACCTAGCTGTCACCTTTGGACATGGCAGGATAAAAGAGCCTTGGGAGAGACTCTGTGACCAGAGGACGTGTGTTTATGGGAAGGTTTTGCTCAGTGTTTGATGTCTGTATGTGGGTCTCGTCTCCTCACGAGCACTGTCTGCCTGCCAGCAGGTCAGTGCCAATAACGCATAACTGAATAGTGGGCTGATTTAATAGTTTGTATTCTAATGGAATTGGATTTGATGCACTCGAGAACATGGCTTCCAGATGCAGCATCACCCACCACAGCTGTGTTGTCAGCTTCAGTTCCCGGAGCGGGCTGGTGCTGTGCTTTGCTGTCTTTGATCTGTATTGTTGCTACAAACATCTTCAATAACCACATGTCAAAGTAACCGTGGTTGTGTCTAACTCCCTGCGAACTCATCCACACAGTGGCAGGAGGTGAATTGCTTGTACTGCAAACAGAGACAGCATCTGTGTCACATTACAAGCCAGATGGGACTGTCCTGCCAAACAGTCCATCACTGGCTACCACGATGCCTTGCAGCGCCGGCAGGGTTTGGGCAGAGACAGACAAGGACAGAAATTTTCTTCCTGAATCATTTGGCTTCTCCTGAATGGACTCATGAAGAAACCCCTGCAGTGCTGGCCAATGCTCCAGTTATGCATGGGCAGAATACACCTGCCAGCCATTCCAGCGCAGCCGGCTACTCCTTTGGCTCAATGGCACACTAACGGCTCAGGCAGGAAAGGCACAAGACAAACTCCCAGTGGGGTAAATCCTGAGGGTCAAACTGCCTGGAATAATAGGTTCTGAATGGGTCCAGGTGGTCATTTAGCCACTCTTCACCTGAGACTGGTTTGACATCTCCTCTTTGGCATTTGTTGCCATTTCTCTCTCCCTTCCCCATCTGGGTGCGTGGGATGGAGAACAGAGCAGGAATACTGGAGAGTACAACTGAGAGAGAGCTGACCTGAGGGAGAGAATGCTGATGGGCAGGCTAGCGGCCAGAAGGACCTTTCCTTCCAGCTACCAGGCAGGAGAACGAGACAGAGGCAAAGGCATGAAGTGGTGAATAGGGCCCTGCACTTCCTTCATTCTGCTTCTAAGCCAGAGAGGTGTCAGGTGTTCCCCTCTGCCGGCTCACTGCTCACATCTCCCTGGCGGAAGCTGCAGCACCTTCTCTGAAACCAGAGGGACACTGACCATGGGGTTTGAATGTGAAATTCTAGCCACCAGAGTCTGACAGGAGCCCAGGGCATTCTAAGCAGCCTCCAGCAGACACTGCTGTGCAGCTGGTGGGGGTTGCAAGGTTCTGGAGCAGGATTCTAGCTCAGGCTCCCAGAGGTTTTCCAGCTGATAGAAGACAAGTGTTGATGGCAGGATTTGTACATGCAGCCAAGCCAGAACCCTCCCAAACTCACCTAGACATGAATGGTGAAGAGATGGAAGAGACCTACTAGATCCAGACACCACCTCTCCACCCAGCTGTCAGTGTAAGATCAGCTCCTAAGATCGCCAATGTCTGGTGAGGTCCAATTCTAAATAATTCTAGAGACAGCGCTTCCATCGCTTCCCCAGGGAGCCTATTTCATACCTGGCCTCTACCCCAATAACCAGGCTGGGCAGTTACCATCAGTAAAAGCTCTTGTTCAGGAAAGCTCAGGAATTTACTGGTAGTGACGAGGCTGGCTGGACAGTAACGGGGAGGCAGATGGAAGCAGCGGTTGTTAGGGGAAGGGGGATGGAGCATGCTGAAGCAGTCTGATCTAGTAGTGACAAATTCGTCGATCACGACAGCAAAATTCACAGCCAAGAGACATGGGCACAGCCTCCTAGTCAGACTGAGATGTGAAAATGGGTCATGTTCACTGCTCTTCTTTTATGATTCAAAAAGCAGCAGGGAATCTAACCCAACCTTTAGGCTGTGGACAGGGGGGTAATAAAAAATGAACACAGCCTCCAGCAGGAGGCTTGGTGTAATCTCGGTCTCATCATCCAGGTGCTTTGCTCCCTCCCATAAACACTTCAGTCTATCTGGATTAAGTGTCAACTAATTCTTTCATCTATGCCATGGCTTCATCCAAATGCTGAAGCATAGGGTCGCACTCTATGGGTGGATGGATCCAGAGACAGACAATTAGGTGTTGTTGGCATATGGAGAAGGCATCATCCCTCACCTCTCCACAAGTCCCCTCATAACTTCTATCTCACATGGAACATGAGGGATGCAGCATGGAATGCTGACGTAGCCTGCAAGAAAGGACCATGGATTAAGTCAATGAGAAAAGTGAAGGGAGCTAGGGCATCTGGGAAGGTTAAGGCTTTCCCAAAGGAGCAGGGAGACTGCTCAATATCCGTGTGTGTGAGCATCAGCAGGATTTTCAGAGAGATGTGAGGGGAATTAACCTACTTGGAGGAAATATCTACTATACTGAGAGCTCTGCAAATCTGTGGCTGCATATCGCCACGGCTTATTTTTGCAGATACAGATGCAGAGACAATTTTTTTTTTATCTAGAACCCTGAAAATTTGTAGATAGCTGCTTTATATCCACGGATAGGGATGCAGCTATATGTGACTTATTTTTGCAAATGTGGATACGGATGTGGACACAAATTCTGTACCCACGCAGAGCTCTATCTCTAATTCAGTTACACCGGGCTGTTCATTAAGAGTTAAAGGGCCTTTGTCTTCAGCTCAAAATTGGTTCAAAATTTACATTTGGTAGAAACATGTTTTTTCCTAACCCTGACTGCCCCCAGAAATGTTTCCTCTTCTACTAGCAGAAAAAAACAGTTGTTTTCACATAAATAGAGTGCAGCCTAAAATGTGTATCTTCGTGAACCTGGGAGCACAAATGATTACAAGCAAAATGGAATGGACTTGCTCAGTTTCCAACATCCAAGCTAAAGAAAATAAAGATTGTAAACAAAAGCACCAGGAGTGAGAAGAAAACTGGATTTTTAAAGATCTTGTATTTTCACTCTCTAGTGCTATTAGAGACATAGAGGAGGAAATCTTTTCTGTCTAAAGAGTGTGATTTCTGAATGGCCCACAGATTCCCTTTCAAGCTGCATTACAAATGCAAGATAAAGATGCAGTGATGTGCAGAAAGGCTGCTGATGGTGTCTTTATTGTGTTATTTTGCCTTGGTTTTTCGAAAGTACTTCTTTTTAGCCAATTATCATGTATTTACAGTTAGCGTAATTATATCTAATTACTTAATTATCGTGAATATGTGTAATTACTAACTTCAAATATGCAATTATGTCAGGGCAGCGTGCAATAAATGAAGTTGTAAAATAACCCCTCATTAGTAGTCTATAGAAGGACTTCAGCTCCGCCCACACGGTGAGTGCATCGCGATGCTGAGGCTGCACCAATCCTAACAGAGGAATACAAACCAAACAACCATCTTGCCCAGTCAGCAGCAGCAGCAATAAAAGCAGGCTCTGAACAACTCCAGCATAGTTATTTTTACTGGGGCTGGAGTGCCCAGTTCTGAAAGAACATCCCGAACTGGCTGTTCACCACAGACACAAGCTGAGAATTGCTGGAGTTTCAGGAAAGTCTGATCCCTTCCTGGAAAGTATTTTTCACGTGTGAGGCCTTTTCTTCCTGGTTCTGCCCTGGAACAGTCTCAGAAAAGCCAGTTTTCTGTCAAGAACAACTGCTCCTGACAAAACAGGAAGCCAGTTGAACTTTTGCTACCATGTTCATATAGAGCCTGAGGGCACAGAATCAAGAGGCTCTAATTAATAATGAACTCACCATATCCACATCTTATTATTACTACTACTATCTAAAGCAAAGTTCGACTCCAAACCCTTTCATGTCAACCATCTCTGAAGCTTGTAGATTTAAGAAATTTCCAGCTTCTTCCATCACCCATCTGGAACCAACACTGGGGACAAAATGGATCCTTTGAAGTCTGGTGAAGACTGATAAATTGGCACTAGAGCGGAGAGTCTCCATTGTTATCAACAAGCACAGATGGCCATGGTCAAAACAGTGACATTTGGTCCCTCCCACCAGCATCAGGGCCCTGAATCAGTGTTAATGTCTCCAGGGCAGATGCTTGTCATTTTTTTTTTCAGTTGCCGCGTGGTTAAATTTTGTAGCAAACTTGTGCTTCCTGCCCGCAGGATCTGCTTGCCATTTTCAGGAAATGTTGAAGGGTAGAATGAGTCACGTTTTGCTTCAGCACTGCCAACACTCCTAGGATGGCTCCTTCTGACCTGTTGCATGCGGAATTCTGATGAGTTCCATTCCATGTGGTGCCCCATCCCAAAACAACTTGCATGCGTACAGAAAAGAAACAGCTACTTCCAGAGGACAGTGAAGACACAGATTCTTCCATGCCCATCGCTCTACCTGGACCCCAAGATCTCAGTTCAGCAGACAGGCTCACCTGATCAGGGTCCCCAGAAAAAAGGGACTCCTTTGCCACTGCTTCCTTGGGCTGCGTCTACACGTGCACGCTACTTCGAAGTAGCGGCAGTAACTTCGAAATAGCGCCCGTCACGTCTACACGTGTTGGGCGCTATTTCGAAGTTGAAATCGACGTTAGGCGGCGAGACGTCGAAGTCGCTAACCCCATGAGCGGATGGGAATAGCGCCCTACTTCGACGTTCAACATCGAAGTAGGGACGTGTAGACGATCCGCGTCCCGCAACATCGAAATAGTGGGGTCCTCCATGGCGGCCATCAGCTGGGGGGTTGAGAGATACTCTCTCTCCAGCCCTTGCGGGGCTCTGTGGTCACCGTGGGCAGCAGCCCTTAGCCCAGGGCTTCTGGCTGCTGCTGCTGCAGCTGGGGGTCCGTGCTGCATATACAGGGTCTGCAACTAGTTGTTGGCTCTGTGTATCTTGCACTGTTTAATGAAAGTGTGTCTGGGAGGGGCCCTTTAAGGGAGCGACTTGCTGTTGAGTCCACCCCGTGACCCTGTCTGCAGCTGTGCCTGGCTCCCTTATTTCGATGTGTGCTACTTTGCCGTGTAGACATTCCCTCGCTGCACCTATTTCGATGTTGGGCTGCGCAACGTCGAAGTTGAACATCGACGTTGCCAGCCCTGGAGGACGTGTAGACGTTATTCATCGAAATAGCCTATTTCGATGTCGCTACTTCGAAATTAGCTATTTCGATGTAGCGTGCACGTGTAGACGTAGCCTTGGAGAGCAACATGTCCCATCTTCAATGTGACACTCAGCTTAACCCCTGCAACGGTGCGAGAACTACCGGAGCTCAGGCTTTCAGTTAGTTTTTCTCTTTTTTAAAGCATCTGTCCAGGCCATGGTGCTGCCAATGAGCACAGAGTCATGGCTGGAAGAAGTAAAGAGAATGGCAAGGCATGGAAGGGGGCAGAGCTTAAAGTCACAATGCCAACACGTCCCAACACAGGGACAGGACAGTGTCCTTGCTTCCAGTCCCCTTCCCCAAACCCACATCCAGCAAGCTACCAATGACTCTTCCCTTCCATCTCTCTAATTCTGGGAGCAGCAGCAAGTAGGTGAGCGAGAGAGGCGCTCTGGTAGGAGACTAAGACAGGTAGACAGCGAGCTCCAGCATCCTCCTTCTTACTGAGCCAAAAAAAGCAGCACATCCATAGTCAGAAGCGAACGTCTGCCTCATCGCAGACAGCAGTAATTAACGGGCCTGCAAGAGTACCCCCCACAGGACAGGTTTGTGCAGAGGCAGCAAGGGGGGGCAATGTTTAGCAGGCAGCATGCTGCTTCCCATATTTCATCTGCAATGCCATTATGCAGAACTAAGTGGCTGGGAATAAACATCCATCATTCCCCCATGATAAGCGATGTTTGTTAGTGCAGAGGGTGACGGAAATCTATATCACACCAATGTACTATTAATACTGCATTAAGCACTGGGAGCTTTCTCTCCTCACTGTAATTCACTAACAGCTGTCTGCCCGTCCTCAGCCCAAACATCTGGCATCGCAGCCAGCCAGAGGGGAGGGCCAAGGGAAGGAAAGGGAGAAGCTCCTTTCCGAAGTAGGTAGCTGATGCATTAACAAAACCTGTCAGCCAGCGTGGATTATGAATGCTTTTGCTAGTGACGAGCTTCACAGTCTGATATCCAGCTGGTGGATTTAGCAGCATGGCAGTGGCGAGATGGGCAGGGGCTAACCACCACTCATGGGTCCTAAATGAATGAGTCTTACTGGTTATAGTTAACCACTGGGGAATGGAGAAGCTCCACCCACCCACCCACTAGAACAGGGGGCTGCTTGAGCAGCTCCAGTGCAGCCAGAGCAGCCCTCACCTGCAACAGGCCCCGCCTGGGAGCACTGAGGGCAGGCACTCTCCAGCCCATCCACAGCAGCACTGGTCCATGGCGGCCCAGGGCGCACTGCAGGTGGGGTGACTCCAGTCTGGCTGGAGCAGCCCCCATCTGCAGCAAGGAAGTGGGGCTGGAGCAGCCCTTCCCAACCTCCCCCTTCCACCATTTGATTGATTAACAGGTTAAACTTAATGTTAGTTAAGCATGTCCAAGCAGTGCACCAACCCCTTATCTGATTGGACTCTGCTGGGTATGAATGCACTTGCCAATCTAAAGGACTTCACCTCTCCTTCCCAGACGGAAGGGGGAGGAGGGAGAAATATGTGTGTCCAAGTCCTTGAAAGAAACAAGCAGAGGTCCAGTGTGTAAAATGGTGGGTGGGTACGAACAGTCACTCACCTCAAACCGGACCTGACAGGCCAGATTAGGGCTGGGCAGGACAGCTTGGGTAAAACAGAAACCAAATGGAAGTTGCAAAGAAGTTCCAAAAAAAAAAAAGGCTGTTTATATTTATTTAAAAAGGTGAACCATAATACTTCCAGGACTCAAGCAACACAGCCACTGACATAACAGGGAAGTTGGCCTAAATAAGAGCTGCAGGATTGGGCCCTAAACCATACTAAACTAATGCTGGAAACACAGAGTCCTACAGATGCTTCTAGGCAGGTAGCAGAGATAAGAGTTTTTTTCCCTGTAATTCGTTGCGGGTGTATTTACTTATGATGTTCAATTCTCCCCCGTGCATTGATCCAAATTCCAGCCCCTTGTAGTTCTGCTGTGTGAGGAACTTTGCAGATCTTAATTAAATAGAACACGTGAGAGTCTGACCAAATTCAATCTACTTTCTGGCCAGACTCACAATATTCAAAGAGAGCCCTGGAACTCAGTAAACTGAATCCTTTGATTTTCAACCACCACTACTTCAATGGTGCTCACACTCCAAAAAGTCAGCATACTTTGAAATACCATTGAATACAGAGAGAAGGGAGAGAATCAAACCCGCGATAGTCTCTGTTTTGAGATGGAGTGCTATAAAAATATAAAGCATAAATACGATACAAAGAAATCCCATGTTATTTGGATCCTGCCTAACCAAAACACTCCACCCCTGCCCTGTAAAAACAGACCAAAAGAAATACATTAAAATACAAATCAAAGGGAAAGCCAGGCACAGTAACTAGATACACCCCAGTGCTCTGGTGATTGAAATGCAACAAGCTACGACCCAGGAGCGGAGGCCCAGCTCATGTTACTCGCATAGACTGTAAGCAATAGGCCCAGCCCTTGACATCTCAGCAGGAAGAGAAGGGTGCGCTGTTCGGGCTTATCTGATTGCAGAAAGGCAGCCATGGGGAGCCAAATTCCTGCCTAATGTTCAGTTCTGGGTGATGTTTTAGTGGTTTGGAAGTTTGAGTCCTACGAGTCCCTTAGAACTCGGCCGCTGACTCAAATTTTTCCAGCCTCCCAAATGTCAAAAGCAGACTGGAAGTCTAGCAAGAGTAGACTTCCCAGCAAGATACCTGGTACTCCCTGCTTCTGGTCAGGCCAGAAAGATGGTGACAATAACTTTCCTTGTGACATTTTGTAACATCCAAATCCTGGCTGGAAGCAAGAAATGAAAAATATTCCAAGAACCTGAACAATAACGGGTGAAGGGAGGTTGCTTCTAGGAATTAGCAAAAGCTGAGGATGCAGCAAGCAGTTTCCATCTGACATGCTGACCATGTGTGGGCTCCAGGTACTAAGGGACAGTTGCCGAAATGCAGTTGTGCTATGTGGTGTGCAAGAGTTTAGCTCTTTATTTTTCCGATCAGAGTGTACGAGGGCTCCCGCTAGGCTCGGATGGACAGTTTATCACCTGGTGGGGAAGTTATTTGCTATTTAATCGGTTCTGCTCAAATGCAGATTTCAGGCTTTTCAGATGCCCCACTGAGCGTAAGAAATGGAATGTCCAAATTGGTGGTTCTCCTGCTCCAAGTGTTTTTTGAGCATCTGCCCTATCTGCAGACACACAGTTTGCCCTTTGCACTGCCTGTGTAGGTCATTCAAGGAGGCGGCTGGAGAAGGAAAGGGAGATGCATCCTTTCCTCACAAAGGAAGCAGGTATCTTGAATGCCCGGTAATCTCAAGTTGCAATTGCTCATGTCGCTGGGACAGGGCCCAAAGCAAATGTCTGCAGCTCCGTTCTAGGCTGTTTCTGTCCTGAATGGGGAAGGTGAAGAGTGGGTGGTGGTAGGAGGATGAAAGTGGAGTGGAGGGTGAGGGTGGGAATTCTCCTTCTGAAGCGTCTACATGTATGTTGTGATTTTTGAGACCTGAGATCTACCTTGGGGTTCATTTCATTTCTGGACGATACACAACGCATTATCCTTCCCTACCGCCCCTTCTTCCTCTTCCTTTTTCTCTTCCTCCTTATCCTGCTTTCCCCACCCATTCCTCTCCCCCGCTGCCCCTGCCCCATTTTTGTCCTCACATGAGGAGAAAGATCCAGCTGGATATGGCACTCACATGTATCCGGTTTGTGGCAGTTGTGGCCTTGCCGGAAGTACTGGGGGTTCTCGATGACAGGGATACGAGTCATGCCGATCACCACCGTGTCCGGGCCAGCATCCAGCGATGAGGGTGTGGTGATGCCATGGTTGATATGATGGAGGGGGCTGGCAGAATCCTCCTCCCCACTGATCACTGCCACAGGACCTAAAGCCAAGACACAGAGAAAGGTCAGACAATACAACGAAGAGACAAGTGGCTCAGATCCCTGTGTGGTTCCTTTGTTCACTAGTCCAGACAGTGCACCTGGGTTAGTTGCGTCAGCTGGATAAAGACTAAACTAGCCTCCCAAATGGAGTTAATTACCTTGGGAACCTCCCAAGCAATGCATGGGTGTTGGAGAGAGCCGGCTATCCTCTGCCCTACACAAGCGAGTGAAACAGACTGACGGTCCCGAAGAGGGAAGTATTTTTCCTCCAGAACTAAAGCATAGGCAGCAACAGAACCAGCTTCAGACCAGTCCTGAAGGACAGTTGAGCCTCTATGGTGTTCAAACACCATACCATTGAGCACTATTATACGAGAACAGAGATAGATTATATAGGTAAGAGTGCAGGCTGGAGAAGCAGCATTCACAAATAAATCTTCCTGGGTCTCAGGCTTCCCTCAGATGATGTCTCCCTCTCACCACCTGTGCGTACCTCTTCCTTCCCCCTTCCCCTGCCTGCCTGCATGCATGCAACCCCTGGCTCCCGCCAATGTGCCTCAGAACCTGGGACCCACAGGAGTCAATCCTGAGTGTATCACAGTAATGATATCCAACCCCACCTTCCAGTGTGCTGAGCAACCCACAACCCCTGCACCTGAGCCTCCTCCTTGCCCCCAAATCCAGAGCTTGGGCAGAAAGAGGGAGAAGTACCTAAGATAAACAGACTGCTCTTGGGCGGCAATCCAGGGGAATCTGCTCAACCTTCTCCACCAGCAAACAGCTTGTTGGGCTGTTCTTGCCCAAGAAGAGGCTACAGGAGGTCTTTCCACCTGAAGAGCTTCTCCTTCTTGTTGCCATGCCACAATATTGGTTTTTCCCTGCTCCTCCTCCCTCTGGGCTGCCACAAGTACCTGCAGCCAGCGCCAGGAGTGAGGTCCAAGCATGGTGCAGAGCCAGCCAGCAGCAGGAGCAGAATTTGGCTGAGCTCTAATAGGCTCAGGAGAGGCCCCCTGCTCAGCTTCTCTTGCCACCTCAAGTACTTTTTTAACTCCCAATTCCCCACCTGCTGCTCAGTTCCAGGGATGCTTTATCCATCCTGTCACTCAGTTGTACTGCTCAGCAGCTGGCATAGAGAAGCACAGAGTCTCTCTCTGCACCATCCTTCTAAGCCAAGGGCTGATGTTTGTCCCCTTGTGGGAACGGACTGCTGGGTGAGCCACTGCAGAAGCTGCACAGTTGACCTGTACACCCAGGTAGCTTCCTCCTGTCTCTCAATGTACCCACATCCACAGTCACCTTAACACCTCCAACACCGGTCCCTCCTCCTTCTGAGACACCCCAAAACACTTCACCATCTGGAGATGCCTCCCTGCCCTTTCACAGCGTCCCACCCCAAACATCACAGACACACACACTTCCGATCACACATGCCCCAGCATGGCAACACACTCATCCTATCACCATCAAATGTGCACACTCAACCCTTCCTCACACAAACAGGCCCCCCCAACTCTCTGAGCATCCAGTATGCACACACACACACCCAAAGCCCAGACTACAGCTGCTGAGGCCTGACAAAATGCGCAGGTGAGTTAGTAGCCAGGTTCAGCTTCTCAGACCCAAGGACATTGTACAAACCTCAATCAGACCCTGACTCTTACAGCCTCAATATAAAACTACCCATCAGTTTTCATGATGGAAAGTTCTCAAGGCCAGAAAACCGCACAGAACTTCAGAGGCCAGGAAGCAGCACTAGGAGTTGGTCTTTCCACAAGCCCCAGGATCACAATCGCTATTCTCCCACTGCCCACAACTAACGTCCTCAGCAAAGCCTAAAATTGCAAGCTCCAGCCATGTGTCTTGCATGAATAGTTAACTGTGAGAAGCTTGGGGTGGGGCAGAATCCAGTGTCAGCTTGTGCTGGGACGCATTCCTGAAGCACCCAAATCAAACACCCTGCAACTTATTCAGAAATAGAGGGACGAAAAATCCCAGCCATTGGGTGAAGTGTCTCTTCTGTTTCCCAGAAGCTACCAGGGGCTAATCGAAGGTTTACTACAATGAGCAGAACCATTGCATTCATGCTACAAGCCCATTCAGAGAACTCCACCTTCTACTACCTGTGCTTAGCAGAAAACGTCTCTCTCCTGCCACTATTACTAATTGCAGAAATACTATCTTCTGTAGTGCTAGCAACAAAGGAGAGAGTCTTGAAGTCATTTTCCTCTCTTTGCAGTTCAGAGAGGATCCAGATAATACGGGCTTCATTCAGACATCCTAACTGCACTAATCTATTGTAAAGCCAGCTAATTTCTCAGACTTCAAGTACTGTTTGTTCTTCGGAGTGGGACATAATAAAGTTATTGTGTAATTAGCAGACTCCTGGCAGCCGTGACAGGTGTTTTACTCACAAGAAAGAAGTCTCTGCCGTTATTGTGAGTTTCTTTTGGCAGCTTCTCGCCTTCTTTCAGCACGCACATTTACTCGCAGCTCCTGTGATTTTGCAGAAAACGCAGAAGAATTCAGCTCTCCTGCGAGGTGCTTGTGTGAGGACTGCCACTACTGTGTTTCTCCAAACACAATGAACAAAAAGCAGTTTCAGTCTCAATGACTTATTTTAGATGGAGAGAACACGCCCACCCACACCCTGCCAAAGAAAGAACAAAAGCAAAGCCTTTTTCATGGTACATCTCTCCTTCGTCACAACTCAAACTAAGACGAGAAAACAAAATGACAACTGTCTCTGCAGCCAGGAGGGTTTCAGAGTGCAGGACACAGAACACATGTCAAACTAGATACGAGAGCCATATGCTCAGATAATGGACCAGATTTTTTTTTAAGCAACTCCATGAAGGTTTTACAGTAGTGGCAGAGGATCTGGTTCCTCTCCTCAGGCAGCAGGATATTTGGATTTGGGGGAGCTGATGGAAGTGCTAGTCAGCTGATAGGAAAACCCATTCTCAGGAGGTTTCTAACTTGTCTCCCCAAGCAGCCAAAAGTGGGATCAGCACTATACTTCTGGGACCTGTTCCAAACTGAGCCACATTTCTGAACCCTGGGAACCCCTCCCAGCTTTAATGGTTCGTAACAACTCAGTGATGCCATGCTATTCATTTGCAAACTGGATGAAATAGAATATGAGTGTACTCTTGATCAAGGTCATGAAGGCTGGGAGGGGAGGCAAAAAGGGAGGGGACAGTAACCAAGGTTGCCCTAGGGCCAACTGAGAATGACAGACTTGTAACACTGCATTCGTCAAGATAACAGCTGTGTATGAAGCTGAATGATCAAGACACTTAGCCCAGGCAGCTCTGCAGAACACAAGAGGCTGCCTGTAGAGGTGAGCACACCTTGTAACCCAATGGCTAATGTCTACCTAACCAGACCAGCACTGAGGCCTTCAGGCTAACGTTTCTGTCTCTCAGGCTGAAGATGCACTTCCAACTGAATGGCAAGAAGGCAGAATGGAGAAGAGGCAGGGAAGAACCAGTGAACAAGACCCATTACAGTAAGTCACATGAAGTTCATCCAACCAAGATCAATATAGTTCTGTCCAGTTAAATATCTCCAGCAATGGGGGTCACCTTTGGGACACTAGAATCATGCTGTCCTACCTCACCGGCAGGAGGTGTTTCCTGAGAGTCGTTCTATAGTTTCCTTCTTTGTTTCTGTTGTACTGCTCCTATTTCAAGCCCTTTTGGAATCCCAGTCCCCTAAGTATCCCATGATTCTTGATCTTTATGCTCTTCACGTTCTTTCTGTATTTCACTCTCAGCTAACTCCCCATAGCAGATGGTCACCCCCAACTCTCCTCCTCCATGCTCAACCCACACCCTCTGCTTTCTTTTACTCTTCCATCAATTCACATTTCAGTCAGACCAGGTCCATTCGACAGAGTTCTACCAGCATGACTCGCATGACTGGAGCGCTGCCATGAAAGGGTATAAACTGTTCAGGAAGAACAGGCGAGGGAGAAAAGGAGGAGGAGTTGCACTGTATGTAAGAGAGCACTATGATTGCTTGGAACGCCAGTGCATAGGGAGAGAAAAAGCCTGTTGAGAATCTATGGGTCAAGCTTACTGGTGCAGGCAGCACTGGAGATGTGGTGGTTGGTGTCCGCTTCAGGCCGCCAAATCAGGATAATGAGGTAGATGAGGCTTTTTTTGGACAACTGAGAGAAGTTTCCGGATCGCGGGCTCTCATTATCGTGGGGGACTTCAATTACCCTGACATCTGTTGGGAGACCAATACGGCAGTACACAAGCAGTCCAGGAAATTTCTGGAGAATGTTGGGGATCACTTCTTGGTACAAGTGCTGAAGGACCCGACCAGAGGTCATGCGCGGTTTGACCTGCTACTTACAAACAGGGAGGAACTAATAGGGAAGGCAGAGGTGGGTGACAACCTGGGAAGCAGTGATCATGAGATGGTAGACTTCAGGATCCTGACCAAAGGAACGAAAGAGAGCAGCAAATTACACACCTTGGACTTCAGAAAAGCAGACTTTGACTCCTTCAGGAACCTGATGGGCAGAATCCCCTGGGATGCTACCATGAAGAGAAAAAGAGTCCAGGAAAACTGGCAGTATTTTAAGGAAGCCCTATTGAAGGCACAGAAAGAAACAGTCCCGATGCGCAGCAAGAGAAGTAAATGTGGCAGGAGACCAGACTGGCTTACTGGGGAAATCCTTGGAAAACTTAGGCACAAAAAGGGAGCTTACAAAAAGTGGAAACTTGGACAGATGTCCAGGGAGTGATATAAAGGTATAGCTCGAGAACGTAGGGCAGTTATCAGGAAGGCAAAAGCGCAACTGGAATTGCAACTCGCAAGAAATGTGAAGGATAACAAGAAAAGTTTCTACAGGCATGTTAGCAAGAAGAAGGTGATCAGAGAGGGTGTGGGGCCCCTGCTGGATGAGGGAGGTAACTCAGTGACAGAGGATGTAGGGAAAGCTGAAGTACTTAATACTTTCTTTGCCTCTGTCTTCACGGACAAGGAGAGCTCCTGGACGAACGCGATAAGTGATGCATTGTGGGATGAAGGTACACAGCCTTTGGTGGGGAAAGAACAGGTTAGGAGCTATCTAAAAAAGCTAAATGTACATAAATCCATGGGCCTGGACCTAATTCATCTGAAGGTTCTGAGGGAGCTGGCGTATGTCGTTGATGAGCCCTTGGCCGTTATCTTTGAGAAGTCATGGAGATCAGGAGAGATCCCGGATGATTGGAAAAGGGCAAATGTAGTGCTCATCTTTAAAAAACGGAAGAAGGATGATCGAGGGAACTATAGGCTGGTCAGTCTTACATCCATCCCTGGAAAAATCATGGAGGGGCTCCTCAAGGAAGTCGTTTTGAGGCACTTGGAGGAGGGGAAAGTGATCAGGCATAGTCAGCATGGATTCATGAAGGGCAAGTCATGCCTGACCAATCTGATTAGTTTCTATGATGACATAACTGGCTCTGTGGATAGGGGAAAATCAATGGATGTGATTTATCTTGATTTTAACAAAGCTTTTGATACAGTCTTCCACAATATTCTTGTCAGCAAGTTAAAGGAATGTGGATTGGATAAATAGATGGTAAGATGGATAGAAAGCTAGCTAGAAGGTCGGGCCCAGAGGGTAGTGATCAACGGCTTGATGTTGGGATGGCGGTCGGTTTCTAGTGGAGTGCCCCAGTGTTCAGTTCTGGATCCTGTTCTGCTCAACATATTTATCAATGACCTGGATGAGGGGTTGGATTGCACTCTCAGTAAGTTTGCAGATGACACTAAGCTAGGGGGAGATATAGATATGCTGGAGGGTAGGGATAGGGTCCAGAGTAACTCAGACAAATTGGAAGACTGGGCTGCAAGAAATTTGATGAGGTTCAATAAGGACAAGTGCAGGGTCCTGCACTTGGGCTGGAAGAATCCCAAGCATTGTTACAGGCTGGGGCCCGACTGGCTCAGTAGTACTTCTGCAGAAAAGGACCTGGGAGTTGTAGTGGACAAGAAGCTGGACATGAGTCAACAGTGTGCCGTTGTAGCCAAGAAGGCTAATGGCATATTAGGTTGCATCAAGAGGAACATTGCCAGTAGATCCAAAGAAGTGACTGTTCCTCTTTATTTGGCTTTGATGAGGCCGCATCTGGAGTACTGTGTCCAGTTCTGGGCCCCCAATTATAGGAAGGATGTGGATACACTGGACAGGGTGCAGCGGAGAGCAACCAAAATAATTAGGGGGCTGGAGCATACGACTTATGAAAAAAGGTTCAGGAAATGGGGACTGTTTAGCCTGCAGAAGAGAAGACTGAGGGGGGACTTGATAACAGCCTCCAACTTACTGAAGGGAGGTTGGAAAGAGGCTGGACAGAGGCTGTTCACAGTGGTCACAGATGGCAGAACACAGAACAATGGTCTCAAGTTGCAGTTGGGAAGGTCCAGGTTGAACATTAGGAAAAACTTTTTCACTAGGAGGGTGGTGACACATTGGAATGGTCTACCCAGGGAAGTAGTGGAGTCTCCATCCCTGGAGGTGTTTAAGTCTCACCTGGACAAAGCCCCGTCTGGGCTGATCTGATGGGTTTGGTCCTGCTCAGAGCAGTGGGCTGGACTCGCTGGCTTTTTTAGGTCTCTTCCAGCTCTATTGTTCTATGATTCTATGATACCTATGTCAGTTAGAGGGGCCAAATAAAACCCCAGCCACTAGCTGACATCTATGCCAGCAAAACCCCCAGGGCAGACACAGCCATGTCAACAGAAGCCCAGCTAACCTCATTCTGGGAGGCAGCACAACTATTTTGACAGAAATATGCCTTCTGTCGTAGGCAAAAGCTGTGTCCACATTAGAAAGCTCTGATGGTACGGCTATGCCTGGAAAGTACCTGTAGACTAGACAAACGCTCAGTCTGAACAGAGAGCAATTCTTCGGTCATCAACCCTAACAGGCCTGAGATTTAAAAGTGATCCCAAAGTGCCTATTAAGGGTCTTCATGTCCCAAGGCAGTGAAATGGTGTGGTCGTGGACACACTCCAGGGTAAGTGAAAGTTAAAGAGATGACAGATCTACTGTACCAGATTCAAGACATGCAGGGCCTTTTGCTTCTACGTTACTGATTCCCAACCACTTCCATCATGGAAGCAGAGAGGTTTAATCATTCCTAATAACTCTGGGCCAAAACTATTGCAGGCCAGGATTTAAATCAGTGATCTTTCACGCTTTTTTAAAGACAGAACATACGTAAAGAGATCTCCCCAACTAAAACTAGGGGAATTAGGGCAGTACGCAGTGTGGGGAGGAGAAAGCAGCATTTTGTCCCAGAGATGCCCTCAATTCAGAATGAACAAACTTATTCCTATGTGAGATTTGTCCGATCAGTTAATAACATGCATAGTGCTTTGAGATCCACTGAGATGAAAGGTGCAACGGAGAGTCAAGAATATTGTCAGGATCCTTATACATACACAACACGCGAGAAACACTGACTGGTTTGCATTGAAATAAAAGCCACCACGAGGCCTTGTTTATCTCCTCTCAGTGAAGTTCACAAGCTCCAGCAAACAGGAGTACACCTCTACAAGTTACCCAGCCCCAACAGCTTCAGCACTAGTGCACTCTGCAGCTCCATCAGCATCCCCAACACTCACAACTCCTGGTAGTCACTGACACAACACGAACGGCTGAGAATGGAGCCGTCTGATGGTTACACTGACTTGCATGACATATTGCTAAGCGTATACCCACCCCTTGCTGAGAACGAGCCTGCACCGCTTCCCCCTCTCGGGCACAATGGAATTCAGTGCAAGGGAATGCACCCATGGTAATCTGAAGGTCATTACCCACACCTTTGTTTGGGCCAGAGCCAGAGCTGGAGACTAGCACATTTAGCTATTGGTTAGCATCCAGCTGCTGCCTCCCCACTCCCCAATGTACTCAGGAGCCAGATAGTATCGGCTGAATTCCGTACAGGGTTTACAAATAAATGTTTAGTTCGTGCCAAGCCTTCCCTTCATTCCCTTGTCATTTGATTATTTACCTTTGTTGTTTTACGTTTCTGCTAAATCTCCAGCTCTCTGCTCCATTCTTACATTTCTGTCTGCTCCATACACCATCCTGTCCCACCAATGGTGGCATCTCTGGCATTTTCTTTCACTCCCATTGCCCCCCATCTCCACGTTGGGTGAGCACCTGTCACTATAGCTTGAGATACTGGATTCTCCAGCGCTAAGTTAATCATACTGCCCCTCTGACACACAATGATGCCGATGAGGTATCGGAGATGCTATGCAGACGTAATGGACAGATCCTGGAGACATTATTGGTTCCAACTAGTTATTGATCGCCTTTCATATTGTACCTATGGGTGTGATTGGCTCTGCTGATGGCCGTGTCTACACTTACAGAAAACTTCAAAATGGCCATGCTAATGGCCAAATCAAAGAATACTAATGAGGTGCTGAAATGCATACTCAGTGCCTCATTAACATGCTGCCAGCTGTAGCACTTGGAAATTCTTATCTGCTAATAGGAATAAGGGGATTTTGAAGTTGGCAGGGTCCTTTTGAAAAGGGCCCCCATCTGGACGAGCCGCATAGGAGCGAAAAGTGGCAATTTCGAAGTGCCGCAGCCAGTGGCATGGTAATGAGGCGCTGAATATGCATTTCAGCGTCTCATTATTATTCTTCGATATTACCATTAGCATGGCCATTTCGAAGTTTTCTCTAAGTGTAGATGTAGCCGATGTGTATGGTCTTCAATATCTCATAGAAATAAACCATGTATCCATAATGTAATTTTTACACTCGTGGGTATACTATGCATACTGCACCTGCTAACCACAAACAGACACTGAACTTAATGTACGGCACTGCTGAAAGACCAGATCCTGAGATCGTTATTTCGGCAAACTCCTATTGGCTTCAGTGACAGATTTTCTGACTCAAGCCTGAGAAAAACTGAATAAAAACGGACATTAGGATTTAAGTGTCTATGCAAATCTATCCAACTGTACAAGTCAAATGGATGGACAGGTGGATACACAGATGCACATCATTTTATACTGCCAATGCAGGATACGGGTCTAGGGTAATTTGTGGTATACCCACATGAGATCTTGGAATAGGAATGAAACTGGTCCGAGTCTCCAATGAACTCAAACCATATGATGGTGCGGGTGTCTGTGGATAAACAGGTCTGTATTGTGGGTATTAATATTAATTACTGTATAACACAATCACCAGTTAATTTTTGAAGAGTTTTCTCGGTATCTTCTGTGGGATTTTATCATTCTGAAACCGCAGAGATGCAAGGAGGGGTTAGGGGCAGAGGTTGGATTTGGTATGTGGCTAAAATCAGGGTAGCTGGGATTGTTGTACAGGGAAGAGGGTGATGGATTGGACATGCCCTCAGAAAACCAACCACCGACATCAGAAGGCAAGCCCTCGGTTGGAACCCCCAAGGAAAAAACAAAAGAGGGCGCCCAAGAAACGCCTGGCATACAGACCTGAAGGCAGACACTGAAAAGTCGGGATGCACCTGGTCAGAACTGGAAAAGATCACCCTGGACACGGAACACTCTCAAATGGTCATCAGTGGCCTATGCTCCAAGATGTAGGTGTGGAAGAGGCTTACTACTACTACTACCACTGAAGTCAGGTCAAGGGTCAGAGTCATTCATACCTGCTGCAATAAAGCAACTATGGTCCCTGGGGGCCCATTCATGACTCCAACAGTCGATTCAACTCCATGGTTCTTTTTTTTTTTTTTAAAGAAAAACTCTCTTATTTGGTCGTTGTAACTGAAAGTGCCTGTGCTCCTCCTAGACAGACTGATGGAGAGTCTTGTCAGTGATGCCCCTACACCAGCCACTAGAGGCACAACAAAGAAAGATCCCCAGATCTCCTTTCTGCCTCCTTCTCTCCCGCTCCGGCAACATCACAAGCCAGGCCTATTTGTAGGCCCATCTGCCTCCCTTCTCTCATCTCCAGCTACTTCCCTCCCCGCACCCTCACCCTACATTCCTTCCAGTTCTTTCCCAGCATTATGGCCATTTTTCTTCTCCCTATTCTGGATTGGAGCCTCTTCTATTCCCACTGCTGCAAAATCCTCCCTCTTTTCACTTGCCAAGCACATTTTCTCCCATTCTTCTAATTCACCTGAAACCCACTGTCTCTGGGGACTTTCTCCCATCTTTTCTCCAGCGTGGTCTCCAGGGCTGACCAGCTCTGGTTCCAGTTTTTCTTGAAACTCAATGAAGCAGGACACCATTCTTATACTGTAGCTATAAGGTGCCTAGTGTATTTACATGATTATACATGCCACTTGGTTTGAAAAAAAAAAAGTAAAAATAAATATCTTGGAGAGCCCCTGTTCACATGATCATATCCTAATGGTCCATCACTTAACAAGGCTAGGTACTGTATTTTCTGGAAAGATACAGGCATCATCATTATGGAATACCTTATAAATAGCCAGAGATTAGAGAAGAGAAGATAATGGTCACTCCACACATATCCGTAACGTAATGAATTCTCCAAAGCACACATGCACAGAAGCAAAAGCTCCATCATGCTAAGGCAGTAACCTCTACTGGGCACCTGGAAGGCAGGCCAGGCAGGTTGTAAATGATGATGATCTGTGTTCTCTCAAGCCATGACATTCTTTATTGCACCAGAACAGCCCTCAGAGAGGAGTCAAGTTCTTTTCTATCACTGGAAAGATCAAAGAAAGACAAAGTACCTACCTTGCAGTCTGATCCTCCTTAAATCTCCTCCTCGTGAACATAAGGGATTTTCAAAGCCAGCTAGAGGATATGGATACGCATTTCTCATTCCTTGCAATGGGGAGCAGACATCCCAATTCTTTAGGTGACTTTGGAAAGCTCAGCCTATAAATAACACAACTCCCAAATGCTGTTCTAGAAAGACGTGGTTCTAGCTACACTACCAACCCCAAACAAAGGACTTCTTCACACAGCACATAGTTGACATGTGGAACTCCTTGCCAGAGGAGGTCATGAAAACCAAGACTTTAACAGGGTTCAGAAAAGAACAAGAAAAATTCAAGGCAGTTTAGTGCATCAGTGGATATTAGCCAGGATAGGTAGGAATAGGCAGCCTCTATTTGTCAGAGATTGGAAATGAACATCAGAAAAGGGATCGCTTTTGTGATTACCTGTTCTGTTCACTCCCTCTGGGTCATCAGGCATTGGCCTCTGTCAGAAGACAGGATACTGGGCTAGATGGACTTTTGGTCTGACCCCATGAAGTCATTCTTATGACCCTAAGCAAGTGGATATGTCTTCACTACGGAGAAGATCGACCCCGTTGTGGTCAATTTTCAGATTTTAATGTAGAGCCTCTGGTGGGAATGTGCTAAATCAAACTCACAGGGTGCCCTGTCAGTGCTGGTACTCCTGCGTCTCACAAGAAGGAAGGTAAATCACTCTTGTTGACCTCCTGCAGGGGAGATGGCACGAAAGCTCGAATTAAGGTATGTCGACTCCAGCCACATAATTAATGTAGCTGGAGTTGTGTATCTTAATTCCATCTCCCCCTTTAGTGTAGACCTGGCCTAAAGAAAAGTACATTCAGACAGGAGAATGTGCCCACACTGCCACCAATAAGAACTGCCTTTTGGAAACTGACTTTTGATCCATGCAGACAAGTGATGACTCGCTACAAGAGCTAATTGGGCCTCCCAAATTTCACTCTATAATACAAAGAACCACAAAATGAAGCCATTTAATTAAGAACTATAAAAACCATAACTAAAAAATCCCTCTTTTCCCCAACAAACTGTGCTAAAAAGAAGCTACAGAAAGTGCTGTACAAGCCCTCATTAACAAAAAAAATAAAATGATCCACCTTTCAAAATCCCACTGCCCTTCTGGCCTGACCTCAAACCTTGATTGGTGCTTCCATGCTTCAGTGACCTTAATCGTAAATTCAATACATCAAAGGGTCATATCATCCGCTGGCAGGTTGATGGTTCTCAACCAGAATCTTCCAGCCTTGCTTCAAATCAGGAGATGTATTTATTTATAACCAACGGATACAAAAACAGCTCCAACCTTTACATTAAAAAAATCCCAACAACAACAACAACAAAAGCACCAATGTGTTTCAAAAATCCCAACCTTTAACTGGAGCTGAAATCAAACACCGACTCATCCCCTGGGGTAAGCTGTGTACCAGCAGGGATGGCAACTGAAACTCATAAAACAGAGTAAGTGAAAGCACAACAAACACAATTAAAACTCCGGCCATGCCCAGAGATGGATTGCATTTACTGTCTCATAAAGAGCTTTGTTCTGTCAGGCAAACAAAAGGAAATCAATTTCTTAATTTTTATTGGCAGATATGGGCACCGGGCCAGGTTAGCACTCACTGCTTTCAAGGCAGGGACCTAACTTGAGGCTGACTCTCCCCTCTCTGCTTTCCCTGCTCGAAAGGACATTATTGCACCTTTTTGTCTCTGGAATATCCTGGTGTGGCTGCCTCTTCTTTCTAGCTTTGACGTCTGCCGCGCATCAACCACTGCTAGACGGACCTGGGCCACACTAAGGTTTGAAACCAGATTAGCACCTTTCTAGAAAGCCATGATCCTAGTTCTCATTGAACGATATACTCCACAGGAGGCGAGAGGTAGAATTGGGGCACATGGGGAAAAGCCTGAAGCAAGTGCACCTGTCACGGACACAGCTCAGTTTCAACAGCTACACCGAGGCAGACCCGTAACGCTGAGAATAGATGCCCCCGTGTGAAGGGGGAGTCATGACCCCACTGAATTCAGCACCAAGTACCCCGAATGAGCTGCTCCCATTGGCTCCCCAACGGTAGAGGGGAAAAAAGAAAAGATTACTGCATTTCATCTCGCAAGGGCCGCCCAGCTCCCGCTCCCATCCGTTCTGCCCCATATGCCCTCTGCCACATGCAGAAATAATCCACAGTGGCAGTGACAAACTGGCACCCAGGCCAAGTGGAACACCGGACAGTAATTGTCCAAAGGAATTTGATGCACATCACAGAGTAAATCTACTCTTGGGTCTCTCACACTGCTGTGCTCTTCAGACACAATAACCCCCAGGGTCCCCTCAAACTAGAAAGCACTGGTTCCACTCCCATCACCCCTCACAGCTTCTCTCCTGTAAGCGAGATGTGGGAGTCCCCAAACGACACAAGCTCCGGGGAGCTCTCCCATGGTGGCATCCCCCCCTTCTCAGCTTTATTTATGCAGTTTCGATGTGACTCCTGAATGCCCTCCCACACTGCGCATGGGAGCATGAAGATCGAATCGGCGTTCATGCCTCACATAGCACAAATACACAAATCCAGCAGAGGAGCGCAGACAAAATTTCCAAGACAATCCGAAAATTTCAAGGGCAGGCACCCAGCAAGCCAGCACCACGTGCAAACCCAATTCGGAAGCCAGCTCCAATGGGAACAATGGCGCGGAGGCTGTTTTGCAGCGGTGCCCAAAGCCGGGGGGACCAGCTGTACCAAGTGCCTGCAGCACCGGAAGAAGTAGATAGTCAGAAAAGTCACTAAACATGACATGGGAGTAACTCAAGGGGATACTTCATCCTTACACCTCAAAGCTATTAAGCATTAACTAAGCCTAAACCTGCCTACCCACCAAATGAAACAGAGTGAAACACGGCAGCTATTTAGTAAAGCACAGCAACACTTCCAAACAGCTCAGGAGAGGAAGGAAAGCAAATCATAGAATCCTAGGGCTGGAAGGGACCTCAGGAGGCCATCGAGTCCAGCCCCCTGCCTAAAGCAGGATCAACCCCAACTAAGTCATCCCAGCCAGGAACTTGTCAAGCCCAGACTTAAACACCCCTAGGAATGGCGATTCCACCTCCTCTCTCTGCAACGCATTCCAGTGCTTCACCACGCGCCTGGTGAAGTAGTTTTTCCTAAAATCTAACCTACTCCTCTCCCTCTGTAACTTCAAGCATATTTTAGTAAATGCAGAGAGGACACCAGTATTTAGTTACCACACCTGTGCTGGGATGAAACAGAACACGAGCTAACAGAACTACGTTTATCCCATCTCCGACTGCTCTCACGACTCCCTGAGCACATTTGCTTTGTTCACTTTCCAAAAGTGGATTTTTCTAAGCATCAGAGCTGCCCGCTCACCCTGGGATCTGCGAATCCAGCTGGAGTCTTTCTGGCTCACTCATCAATCACTAGCAAGAATGCTCCTGGGATCTCCTCTTGGTACGCTGTGTCCATACCAGTGATATCGGCTTTCACAGCATTAATGGGAGCAGAAAGGCAGGTCTGTCAGCCAAAAGAGCCGATCTGCTTTGAAGACACAACAGGAGCAGAGGAGGGAAGCAAGGAAATCTACAGAGTCACTCCTGTAATCAAACTTTCGTTATTCAGTGTGTATTTTGGGCTTGATGCTCAGAACTGTGGGGTGCCCACAGCCCTTATGGACGTGCTGGTGTTCATTCTCTCCAAAAGTTGGACCCTTTGCTCCATTCATGCCCTTTTACTTGGGAGGGATGCTGGCATATATACGATATGGACCCTACCAGAGAGGCACAAGGGATGCACTGCAGTATTTTGAGCTGTAGTGTTGCAATTGTAGGCCACCTTTCTGACATGCAGGAAGAAAGGGCCCCTGTCAACAATGGGGACACAACTCTCTATTGTTCGAACAAATTCGCCCTGCAAATGGCATGCTGTGCGCCCAAGCCACAGTGCCCATGGAATGCACAAGTTGTTTGAAACAAATGCCACAGTGGGATAAGGGTGGGCAGATCAGGAGAGACTGGCATTAATACTTGCAAACACGCCTGCGCTGCCGGCTCCAATTCACCATTTTGTAACATTCCTGTAGACATAAACCCGAGCAGGACACGGGTCCCTGTCGACTCATTTCTCACTGTGACTCAGGTGAGAAGCCATCTGCCTTTGAGCTAAAACCTCCTGCAGTACAACTCTCACACCAAAATCCAGATTCACAGCCGTCATGCAGTAGTAAGGGGTAAGGCGGCTGTGCTTAGGGACCCCACATTTGGAAGCAGACCTCACATCAAGGTCTCGCCTGCACGACTCTGGTCAGCTACCCATGCAGAAGCCAAACTCGGCAAAGCACTTTCCCGGCGGAGACCGGATAAGACGGCTGTGCCAGCACTATACTTTCGCAGATGTAAGACTATCGCTTAGTGCAGAGTAGCTGCTGTGCCACACTCCACGTGGCGTGTCCAAGGGGCTACACAACACCAAAGCCAGTGAATTCTGGGTTGGATGGATCAGAGGAGCCCAGCAAAGGCTGAAGTCATGGCAAAAGGTAACTAGGATTCCTACCACAAGAAGAATCCTTCCCTCCCCTGTTAGTCTATAGGACTTCTTGTTGTCCTTCCCCTTCTGTCACCAAGGCCCACAATCAACCAATCACCTTCTGGCAATGCTTTACAATGGACAACAGAACCCCCGATTTCCCACCTCTGTGTCCTGTACCAGCTCAGACTTCCAAACGGTCCAGCATCTCCCAATGCTGAGTATGCTGCCCCTGTACGTCACCTTTTCATAGCTGGCTATCTGCCTCCCATTTCAGCTGGAGTCCCAAAGCTTTCACCTCGAGGGCACCTTGCGCCTCCAGAACTGCGCACACTTTATGACACACTAGATGGGCAGTTGCTGGGGAAAGGCCCCGGCACTGCCTATCAATCTCTGGGCTCACTCATTCCTATCACGGATACACCGTAAAAATGAGATGAGCATTTCATTCGAACGGCCCTGCAGAGGGAGTAGGGAGAGAGCACAGGGCCAATTGATTTCCAGCATGTCTGCTCTTTACCTTCGGGTATAAATACAAGAGCAAAATCAGTTGGAAGAACACCGTGTCAGCTGTCTAATCTCTTCTCGTCACCAGGGCTACGTCTACACGTGAAGCCATAGCTTATTTAGATGTAGCAACATCGATGAATAACGTCTACACGTCCTCCAGGGCTGGCAACGTCGATGTTCAACTTCGACGTTGCGCAGCACCACATTGAAATAGGTGCTGCGAGGGAACGTCTACACGCCAAAGTAGCACACATCGAAATAAGGGTGCCAGGCACAGCTGCAGACAAGGTCACAGGGCAGACTCAACAGCAAGCCGCTCCCTTAAAGGGCCCCTCCCAGACACAGTTGCACTAAACAACACAAGATCCACAGAGCTGACAACTGGTTGCAGACCCTGTGCATGCAGCATGGATCCCCAGCTGCCGCAGCAGCAGCCAGAAGCCCTGGGCTAAGGGCTGCTGCCCACGGTGACCATAGAGCCCCGCAGGGGCTCGAGAGAGAGCGTCTCTCAACCCCTCAGCTGATGGCCACCATGGTGGACCCCACTATTTAGAAGTTGCGGGACGCGCAATGACTACACGGTCCCTACTTCGACGTTGAACGTCGAAGTAGGGCGCTATCCCCATCTCCTGATGAGGATAGCGACTTCGACGTCCCGCCGCCTAACGTCGAAGTTAACTTCGAAATAGCGCCCAACGCATGTAGCCGTGACGGGTGCTATTTCAAAGCTAGTGCCGCTACTTCGAAGTAGTGTGCACGTGTAGACACGGCTCAGGTGTGTTTAGATATGGCCGCGACTGCTACGCTTTGCACACCCACGTTCTGGAGCACACGTTCAACTCCACAACTGAACACTCACGTGCACAGATGCTGCTCTCACGTGGACACCCTCTCATGCACAATCAAAGGCGCTAGATGCCACAATCTCCATTTCACCAATACGGAAACTGAGGCACTAAGCAACTACCAAGCTACATAATCCAGAACATCCATAGCAGACCCAGCAACACTGCCTAACTCCACTAACCACAAGATCACGTTGACATCTGCCCCCAAGGGACCCTCCCTCCCGCAGACTCATGCACCTGCATGCTTGTTTGCTTAGGTTAACGTACGGTCACTTTCACTCACCCAAGCACCTGCCTATATCAGTTTACACACGTGTGGCACTCCAGCACGCACATATTCCCCTGCACGCACGTTCTAATACACACTCACCCACATGGTAAAAGCGGGGGAGGAAGAAGTCTCCTCCCCAAACATTGTGACATGTTCCGCTGCCACTGGCATGTCATATTCTTACAAGTCATTTGCCCCAGAAGGCACCTGGGTGGCGCTCAGTGCCAAGACAAGCAAGTCTACCCAAATGCCCAAACCACCAGGGAGCAATCTCCTCGGAAACAGAGCTGATGGCTCAGGGCTGAGCACACACATTCCCTTGCTTCAATTTCTGTTTATTACTGGCCCAAGGCTTTTATCCACTTTCCTGGCCCCCAGCCATGGCAGACTGAGACTGTGACAAACTGATAAACACTTTAACCCGGCCCTTCCTCCTGAGCACACGCAGACAAAGAGCTGAGCTGGTGCAGGTGCTGTGTGGCAAGCACACAGTGTCTGCAAACGCAGGTGGAGCTGCGCAGCCGGGCCCCAATGTGCAGAGTCGGTCCTGCACTCCTAGGCAAGCCCCTCCAAGGACAAGGGACACAGTTACGCCATTTGTACTGTGTATTTGAGAAACGTGTCTGTCTGTCTCTCCATCTGGCCAGCTTTTGAGTCTGTTTGTTCAAGAACGTTTCCTAAACGGTAAGAGCTAGGACCAGCACATTTACTATGCAGCTTCCTCCTACCAAAACTTACAGCCAGGTCCGGGATTGGTTGTGCCAGGACAATTGGATGTGCCTGGAATGGGACTGTTTTGTGTCTAATTGAAAGGGAAGGTGTGTTCACAGGGACAGTTATACTCCCATCTGACCACATGGGGGCAGCAAGTGCCCCAGTGAGCAGTCAGTGGCCAGCAGCATCGTGTCTGCCTCTCCAGCCTGCTGCAGGAAGGAATGGCAGGTGGACATGCAGCACCCACTCTCCTGAGTTGGTCCCAAGGAATGCTGGCGGGTGGCCTGCAGGGCGACCCCCACCCTCACTCTGGGCTGGGACTGGGAAATGATGGCTCCCACCCCTGGGCTGGCCCCACAGAAAAGCCAGGAGGCAGCCGCCATGGCCCCTGCTGCCCCCAGGCCAGCCCCAGGGAGCGCCAATGGGTGGCCTGTGCGGCCCCTTCCCTTCCCTGGGTCAGGCTAGCCCTGGGGAGAAGCCAGTGGGTGGGGCACATGGACTTCTCCTGATCCAGGCCAGTCCTGGAGCCAGGCAGTGCTGGGTAAGTCTTCTAGTAGGCTAGAACCGTCTCTGCTTAAATAGGATAAACTTGGACAGTCCAAATTTTAACACACTTGCTGGATACTGGTTAGGTCCCAGCTACCCTGCACCTTTTCACCATGTTACACCAGTGCCCCCACTCATTTACAGTTGTAGCCAAGCCTCAATCTCAACAACATAACATTTGTCCTGGGACCAGGCCATCAGCTCATTGGGCTCAGCACGGCCCTACAACCAAGTGCCTGCACCTGCCTGACTAGCCAACACTGTGGCTGTCCCTTCTGACCTGAGCTGAGTGCACCCTATGGGTGCCTAATAAATAACAACAATACCCAACACTACAGATTGCGATCCAACAGCTGGTCTGCCATCAAACGTCCACCGCCTCTCAGTTGTGGAAGTGCTGGTATTTGCCCTCCAGCACCTGGCTCCGAGCGGTCACTGCCACCCCGGGCAGAGGGTGGGAGTTCAGTGTCTGCTTTCCCTTTTCCAGCCTTGCCAGGGTTCAACAATCAGCCTCCCTCCCTCCACTTGCTGTCAGCTGCCAATCCATCCAGCCTCCCCCTGCATCCACACATTCTTTACATCTTATCCCCCCCTTAACCTGGCCACAGTCAGGTCAATCTCCGGCCGGCTTGATCTACTTGGAAAGCTTAACTGCCCTGAAAGTAAACCAGTTGTCCTCTGGCTCCAAACTCTTACAGAAATTAGTGCCAATGGAAATGTCACTATCAATTTCATAATGTTATTGGATGAAGGCAAAGCTGGGCCGATTCCCATATTCCTGATGGGTCATCAAAGTGACGGGGATTATGGGTAAGGAGACAGACAGTCCTGGCAGGAAAGGCAATGACTCAAGATCAATTATACTGACAAGGCTATCTTTAAGCCACATCACTTAATGCTGACACCACTGTGTTCTCCATGGAGATGAGAGGCCTGTATGCAGAGAAGTCTCACCCCTCCAGTGGTAACCAAGCCCCTGGAACCCTGGGAACCAGGTGTTACCTTCCCAAAGTATCCAATTTTTGAGACTCTCAGCCAGGGAAGGGTTTAGTTGTTACAATACAACATTAATGCTCAGGCCTTGCCATTGTGATTTAATTTTCTGCAAGAAAAAAAAATATTAAAAAAAAATAAATCTCTTCCCTTATGTTCCTCACCACAGCACAAAGAACGGAAAGAACTTTTCTCATCATAGGTATTTTGCACCCCTGGTTTATGATATTTGCTTTCACTTTGCAAATCATTCATCTTGAATCTTGAAACAAGACCGATCAGGACACTATTTCACAGACCTTGTGATTTTTTCAAACAAAAGCTTTTGTGTCAATGTGGGGCCTGTTTTTAGAAAGGGAGTTTTTGTTATTAAACATTTGAACTCTGTATGCAAGCAGGCACCTTCCTTGTATGGCAGTGAGATAATGCTTCTAACAAGTTATTTGCAGGCCCACTAATTGCAATTGTGCATGCAACTGACATAGCCTCTAGACTACAAAAACAAAAACCCACTTTGGCAGTGAGTCTCAGAGCTGGGTCAGCTGCCTCAGGCTCATGGGACTCCTGCTACAAAGCTAAATATGGCAGTGTAGACATTTCTGCTCCAGCTCAAGTCCAAGGTCTGAATGTGTAGATTAGGCACACATTTGCAATCCCAAACTTTTGAAAAACCAGAGGCCCCATCTTTGCTGTCAGCCTGAATAGAATTTAATAGGAAAATGTGAAATGAAACTGATTTTGCTTAGTTACAGAGGGGTAGCTGTGTTAGTCTGTATCTTTGCAAAACAAGCAAGCAGTCCTGTGGCACCTTTCAGACTAAGCATTTTATTTTTTAAGTAATGAGCTTTATTGGGACAGACCCCCTCCTTCCTTTTTAATTTTTATAGTTAGGTGATTTTTCAGTTTTCTCTTAGTTTTTCCTCTCAGTTCTGCTCCAAAATCTGAAGTGGGTCTTTCCCAAAAAACCTTCTTTCCCAATAAATAAAATGATTAGTCTTTAAGGTGCTCCAAAACTGCTTGCTTTGTTTAGCTTACTTAGTTATTTAAAGTTATGAAAATGTAACCGTTCTGATTTCTGCAGAAAGCGTATCACCTTCCTTTTCTCATCATGCCTCAAAATAGTCCAGTTTGGTGATGTCATTCTCTCTATGAACTTACCCTTCTTAAGAAAGGTATTTTGTTTCTTGCAGAAACCACATGTATTTTAAATCGCAGAAATAGGTTAGATGCTGAATCTGTCACTTCTTTAAAACTATTAACAACTTTTAGGGTATGAATTCCAGATTACAAATACCTTAAATGAAAAAAACAAATCAAAAGCCAACAAAAAGCAAGAAATAAAACCAGCCTCTTCACCATTCCATCACAGATACATTTAAAAAAAAATAAATAACACACCACTGTTTACACAGTCTCTTGTGCTCCCCAGGCCAGTTCCCTAGTGCCATGCTGATACAATGTTGTAATCTGAAATTGACCAGAAGACATGAGGTTGAACAGATTTCTAAAAAGATGTTGCAAACAATGGGGAGAAAGAGGAAATTCCTGACACACATACCAACAGATATATCAAGATAGTATTTGCCTTGACTTCCTTTAAAGACAAGCTGAGCTCTTTAAGCTACAGTTTGCCAACAATTGTGCTGTTACAAAAATGTGCTGGCATTGTAAATACCTGTCACACTGAGCTGACATCATGTCATTAAACAACACCTTAGACACAACATCTGGCAGGGATGGGCTAGGTATGTTCAATCCTGCCTCAGAGGAGGAGGGTGGACTAATTAACCTCTTGTAGGGCTTGAAGGGACCCCATCTGCTGTGATGCCGTGGGAAATGAATTAACCGGGGGCTGTCCAGGGCAAACTAATCTGGAAAAACCCATTCCAGTAGGGCAAAGGATCTCCTATGTTCTCAGGGGAATGACCTCTCAGAGGGGACAGAACCTCTTGATGGTGAAAAGTTTCCCCAGCAGCATGACATATGAATCCGCAGGCAGCCTGCTGAAGGAACAACGACGGAAGCCCCATTGCTTGGGACACTTAAAACTAGACTAGGACAAAGCAGAAGAAGCCATTAGAGGGAAAGAATTTGCACTGGCCCCAGGGAGGCAGGCTGGGTAAACTTACAGAGGCCTTTTGTATCTCTAGGTCCTATTATTCTTATTTTCAAGGGCTCCCTTGGCTGGGTCCCCTGTAGATGACAGGTCAAATAGGTAGGCCAGTGTTTTCGGGGACATCACTCATGATCTGCAGCCTGACTCAGAGATCTAGAAGATTGTGTCTCTATGTGAGAAAATCAGATGACACAGGTTAAAAACCCAGAACTACTGACAGTACCAGATCCAGGACAGTCACGACACCTGGTGTCTGGTGAGCTAGGTCTGACTTCTCCATTGCTTTCCCCAGAGCTCTGAGAAAGGAGTATACACAGCCAGTTCCTATAGAATGACTTTTATGCTACCAGGGAGCCAACTGCTAATTGGAGAAGAAAATAAAACTAGCAGCTCAGAATTCATTTCTGAAACCTACTTGGACTTCTGGGAGGGCCCCTTTCAGCTTTGATAGGGAAGATAAAATATGCAGGGAGCAAAGGGTTGAGTGCTAAGGGGAGAGCAGGGAGTGGAACCTGCTGCTACTCCAAGAAGTTGATACGCTGCTGATACCAACAGCCTAAATAACCCCCTTTAATGAATTAGAGAGCTATTCATTTAAATGGATTCCACTGTCCCTCTGCTGCCAGTTCATCTGTAATTCAGATGGATCAGTCAGGAGGCAAGAGTCCAGAATCTAAAATGATTAATTCCCCCTCGGCTTGGGGATTTCACTTTCCAAGCAGTACAGCACGCTCTGCTTCTCACAGACGCTCACATGCACACAGCTCCCATCTCAGGTCAGTAGGGAACATCAGCTCCATTTAAATAAAGGAGCAAGCGAGCACAGGGGCTGTCATGGTATGGCTGGAGCTGTGATCACAAACAGCGCTAGCTCTCACGTAACCCTCAATGCAAGCACATGCAATGCCTTCGGGAACTTGTCGCCGATGTAATCACATTCACACTCAGCCAGAAACTGATTTTGCCTCTCTCTGTCTTGCCAGCCGGAGACCGAGAACTGCAATAGCCAGAGGAGGCTGCATTTACACAGGGTGAAATTGTGGAAGAGGATGAAGACGATGATTGCAGACAATACCAGGTTAAGCAATGGATGTTGCAAAGGAGCAGGAACAGGGATAGGGTTTCTTTCACTTACAAGCTGCTAGTTCAAACCCTGCCCAGGTCAATCAAGACCAAAGTTATTAGCCTTCGGATGGCGGTTCAGTGACCCAGGTGAAAGAGCTATGGGACTCAGTCCAATTTCTGGTGGACAACAGCCCACAGCATGATTATAATTAATGCTACGCTGCCCCTTGCTGACTCTTTTAAGAGAGGGGCCCAGGGTTAAATAGGCAATTGGAGAATGACCTCACCTCCCACTCTCAGGTGGTGCCTCTAGACCAGAGCAAGTCACATTTAGGAGGGAGAAGCAGTGTATATGTGTATGGCCCTATCAAATTCTAGCCATTCTGATCAATTTCACAGTCATGGGATTTTAAAACTTGTAAATTTCAGCTACTTAAATCTCAAATTTCACAGTTTTGTAATTGTAGGGGCTTGACCCAAAAAGAAGTCGGGGGTGGGGGGTTGCATGGTCACAGGGAGGGGGGTTGCAGTCTTCTTACTTATGCACTGTTGTGGCTGGAGATGCTGCTTTCCAAGCTGGGCAGCTGGAAAGGAGCAGCTGCTGGCTGGGATCCCAGTTCTGAAGGCGGCTCTGCCACCAGCAGAAGTGCAGAAGTAAAGGTGGCACGATATGGCATTGCCACCCTTACTTCTGCTCTGCTGCTCAGTGGGCACTGCCTTCAAAGCTGGGTGTTTAGCCAACAGCCACCATTCTCTGGCTGCTCAAATATGACAGCAGCACAAAAGTAAGGGTGGTAATATCATCACTCCCTAAAATAACCTTGCGAGCCTCCTACAATTCCCTTTTGGGTCAGGACCAATGAGGAACACTGCTCTCCCCTGTGACATAACATAGGGCAAAAGTATGCGCGCACACACATAAAAGATTTCAAGGGGGAGAGACAAGATTTCCCAGTTTGTGACGTGTTTTTCATTGCCATGACTTTGGTACGCCCTTATATACGTGCATGGTGAATTGCCTCTCATCCGTGGGAAGGGCTTTCAGACCAAGCTTTCAGGGGTCGGAGCCTAGATCCACATCTGAGCAACCAGCCTGATCCTCACCTGTGGCATCCCCTGCTGCTGCCAGTGACCTCAGGTTGGACCAACCTAAGCAGCCAATGGTAGCATGTTCCCAAAAAGAAGGGGTGTGCTTGGCTAGCCAGTAGAAAATGGAGAAGGAGGAAGGTTAGGACTTCAGAGATGCAGGTTCAATTCTCAGCTCTACCACTGCCTTCCAGCATCACCATGGGTGAGACATTTGTTGTCTCTGTATCTCATCCCCCGCCCCCCCGTGAAAAGGGGATAATGATACTTCCCTACCTTGCCGAGGTGCTGTGAGGATGAACACGTTTCAGACGGAAGTGATCACTGATGAAACACAAAACACAAGAGCTATTAGAACCCATCTTCCTAGCCCCACCCTAATAAAGGATTACACACTTGGTCCTTCCCTATCCTCTGCAAACTCCAGGGGCCACTGTTGTAAGCAGGTCACTTCACCCACTTAAATGGCATCAGGTCACGTACATCAAAGCCTCCTGGGGCCCCAGGACAGGCAGAGGGAGGGAAGTCTTAAGGCAAAGGGAGATTTTAAGTGCTCAACTGCAAAGCACGTGAGGAGATGTGGCTTGTGTCACAACACAGGGATGCACCACAAAGACAGAAACAGAGGCTGTCGGTTAGACAAGGCCAGGGAGCATCAGAGACTAAAGAAGCCGGGGGTGGGCGGAGGATGATGAGAGACAGAATCAGCTGGCTCCAAATGCTAAGATGGGTTAGAGTCAGAGGGCAAATTCCCAGAAGCCACCTATCATGTGGGATCAAGCGTAGGCAGATGGATAGACTATACACTATAAACAGTATCTACTGCCCTCTGAGAAAAGCAAATGAGGGGAAAGCCTTTTGTCAGAGACTGCAAAGGAAGCAGGGTCTGGGTCACTCAACGGCTTTTCTGGCATAATGAACGGCTTGCCAGCAGGAGGCGAAGGCTAGGAAAGACTCTACATGCAGCCTTGAGATTTCCCTAGGTGCTGCTGGCTGGCCTTGCCTCACCGAAGGGATCTGGTTAGAGGTGGCTACTTTTACACCCAGTTCCTTGTAGTCCAAGTTGTCTGTGTTTAAAAATGACACAAGCCTGAGTGAGACAGTGCTCCCCTCCTCCCAAGTTAGATCTCCATCACTACTCACGTGCTCTGTGTCCTGATTAGCTCCTTCATCCACATTCTGAAAGCCAGTAGGAGGAAAATATGCCTCTTGCCAGGCCACGAGCCAGCAGGGCAGAGGGAAGCAGAGGCGTTCGACATTTACCTTCATGACTAATTAAGGGGATGCACAGGACAGCATCTGTCACGCCACACATGCAAAGCATGGAGATGTGTTGAGATCCGACCCCCTTCCCGAGACTGCGCTCTCACATGAGGGGATTTTAATTTTCCTCTGGATGTTTTTGCAGCTCACAAGAAGACGAATGACAACATCTTTGGGCTGAAAAGTCAGAACCGAACATGCGCGGGGACCATGCGTCTCCTCCATCTGCAGGAGAAGGTGGGCACAGGAGACTTTTCAGCTAATAGAATCCTCACCTGCGGCAGCGTGAGGGGAAGAAAGCTGGAATGCCCCAGGGTGGCAGCAAGCAGGCCGGGAGCCGCCGGCATTTTCAGTGCTTCAGGCCACGTGCCTGTCTCATGTCACCCTCTGATTTCTGCTGACTAGACCAAGCGCACCCCTGCAGCAGAGACCATTCATGCAGCTGAACCAACAAGGTGCCCCCCCCGCCCCCCCGACGCCATGTGGCTGTCAGGGAGCTGGCAAACCTATCTTCTTACCTAGCAGGAAACTGCTGCACCCACTGGGTGGGCCCAAGAAAGGAGGACGTGCTGTGGCCCTGCAAGACCCAGAAATGCTTGGAGATCCCTGAGGCACAGGTCTGCAGGATCACTAGGATGTGGCTGCAGAGTCAGATGGAGATCACTGAAATCAACCAAGCGTGTGAGCGGAGGGGAAAAGAATGGCCTTTCAGGAGTGGAATCCCAAATCACTGCAGGAGTGTTACAGGAACAGAACCACTTTTCATCCCATCTCTCCAGGCACCAAGGCAGGTGAAATCATCCTCAGTACAGGGCAGATGATGTGGATGTGTTCCAGAGCCCTTTAAAGGTGGGTCTTTGGGGCTGAGAGAGTGAACAGACAGGTGTGAATGAATGAGCAGTTGTTCACTCGTCAGGTAGAGGTAGTCTTTGTCTTAGGCTTGGTCTACACTAGGGAGTTAAGTCAACTGAAGATACGTAATTCTAGCTACGGCAAGTGTGTAACTAGAATCAACTTATCTGCAATTGATTTCCCTGGCTGTCTACACAGAAGGAAGTCAACGAAAATCTTCCATCCACCTCCCTTACGCCTCGTGATATTGACGAGTATCTGGGGTCGACTGCCGACCCCAGGTAATCTCATTTCGCGCATCTCTGCATCTCTATGGATGAAATCAAACTCTGGAAGATCAGCTCTGACCAAGTCAATCTTCCTGGTAGCGTAGTCACTGGATGGGAGCAGAAATGGGACTGAGGCCAAGTCTGCACAAAAGCCCTTTATCGGTACAAGTGAATCACTCCAGGGTGTGAGAAATACCCACCCACCCACGCAACACAATTATAGTGACCTATGCCTCCCATGCCAACAGCACTATGATGACTGGAGGGCTTCTCCCATTGACGCAGTTGCCCCTCTAAAGGAGCTGGCTTAGCTACACCAACGGGAGAAGCTCTCCTGCTGATGTAGGCATGTCATCAATAAAGTGCTACATGGGAATCCTCCACCCGTCTGTCTGGACAAGAAGACAAGCTCCAAGGAAAGAAGATCTCTGGGGATCGCTAGAGCACCATGACATCCAATGCAGCGCTCTGCTGGGATCTCCTGGGAATGTACCACCTTCTGGCCACTCCCTGAACAGAAGCCCTCAAGCAATCGGGTCAGCTTCCTAGTTTACACTTCTGGTACCTTCCTCTTTAAATAATAATAAAGCTCCCCCCTCTCTCAGGTATTCCGTAGGACCACAGAACACTAGAACCAGAAGGGACCTCAAGAGGTCAACCAGTTCAGTTCCCTGCCCTTTTGCTTTCCATTTGTCCCACTACAGACAGCATTCATGCAGACGTGGTGGGCAGGTGCTCTTACACCCACCAAACGGGAGCAGAGCAGAGCACCCCAACCTCATCTCACTTCACCATAAGGTGTTGCTTTTGCAGCAATTCTGGCTCCTGGCCAGCGGAGGAAGGAGGGAACCAGACTCAAACCCTGGGCTCCCCCTAGACAGCAGTTCAGAGCAGAAGCTCCAGAGGTCAGCCAGGATCTGAAGACTGATGCAGGCTCTCTCACGCAGCAGGACCCAGCGCTCCCACAGCACTTCCAGTTTGCGCTGGCCTGAAGTGCATCCAGCGGGATTCCACTGCGCACTCGCCAAGCCTGGAAAAGCTGCCTGTGCCTGTCTCCCTCACGTTCTCCAGCTGCCTGTTTGCTTTTCAATCCCCAGCTCCTCCTGGCTACATTCAGGAACCCTTACCTGCTCTTCAAAAGCCAGGCAGGTCTCAGTAAACATTACCAACCAGGGAAGAGAGGGGTGAGGGGAGTATGGAATCCAAATTTAATTAAGTACACTTTTGCTTCAGGGCCTCAGCAAATTACAAACTCATAAATCTCTCACTGAATGCCCAGAGCAGTCACTATACCAGGTTGCCTACTTGTCCCACCAGGGGGGCCAATAAACAGCAACCACATAGCTCACTGCCCTCCTCCTCCCGCCTCCACCCTGCAACACCAGGCAACTGTGGGCTGCCTGTCAAGCCCATGACGAGTATTCTGATCACAATGTCATCAATCTCTGACCCTCTTGGCCCAGGAGCAATCTGCCTGGTTCAGGGAGCTGCTTGTTTCATTTGCAGATACAGTGCAGCAATAGAAGGGAGGAGGCAGAGAACGGGGATTTACGTGGCCAGGCAAAGGCAGTGATGAGCAGGGAAGGGAGAAAACACCTGTCTGATCAAGGGTTCTAGAGCTGATTCTTCAGGTGTACAGGGTTTTCATAAGGGAAAGAACCCCAGAGGAATAAAAGGACAAGCGTGAAACGCTGCTCCCCTGGGATCTATTGCAGTTAGAGCTGGCCATCTCTTCCTGATTTTTCTGCAGCAACTGATAGGAATCTCCAGGGAGGCAGTATGGTTAGTACACAGCCAAGTTCTGCACTATATCTCACACAGGTGTTACAGAAAGGCAGTGACTGTCATTGAAGAGCATCAGAACAAACGATTTTATCATGTTCCTTCATTCTGTCGCCTGGCAGGGAATGAACTGAACTTCTGGGGGAGAGGAGGATTCCCACAGCATTCATGCCTTAAAACAAAGCCCAAAGGATGATAATTGATGGCAGGGGAAGTGCTGGTAACCAGTTTGGGCTGGGGAGTAGCTGCTCACCCATTTCTAGGAGAGAGATTTGTTATCTCCAAGCATTTATTTTTCACTTGGAAGGACCCTACATTGTAAGACGAGGGGAAGAATTTATTCTCCTTGGCTCCTTCAGTTCTCAGTCTCTCTCTGCTGTTAACCACGGGGTCAGTTAACGACATTTGTACTGGTGTATTTTTGTTTGCTTTTCTTTAATGTGGAAACTAACTCCTTCCACATTAGACAGCCTTCATGTGCTGGTGACTCTCAATCAATCACAATCTGAGCTGGACTTGAACTAAAAAACTAAAAGTTAAAGAAGTTCTCTAGCACAGGTGTAACTCTCATGGTCCGAGCCAGGCACCGGAGGCTGGGCTGTCAATCTTTACTCACACAATAACATGCATTTTCCTACACACAGAATCTACTGGGCAGGTAAGAAATATCTGCTGGCTCCTGAGACTGGTCAAAGTTAGCAATACCAGAGAAAATGGGCAAAATGATTCAGATTACTGAAGATCCAAACAAGAGAAACAAAAATGATGAAAGGTGTAGAAAACATGCCCTACGAAGGGAAAACTGAAAGAACTAGGATTGTTTAGTCTGAAAAAGAGAAGGCTGAAATGGGACATGATAACAGCTTTCAAGTACCTAAAGGGCTGTCACAAGAGGATGGAGAAAAATTCTCAACCTCTGAGGACAGACCAAAGAGCAGTGGTCTTAAATCGCACCAAGAGAAGTTTAGGCTGGACATTAGGAAATATTTCCTAAATAGCTGGGTGGTTAAGCACTGAAATAAATTGCCTATTGAGGTTGTGAAATCTCCACCATTGGAGATTTTTCAGAGACAGTCAGACAAACACCTGTAAGAGATGGTCTAGGTGGTGCTTGGTCCTTCCTTGAGTTTAGGGCACCGGGTTCGATTAACTCTCGATGTTCCTTCCAGTTCTAGAATTCTGTGATTCTCCAGTTCTCTAATTCCTGAGAAAACTTGTGCTACCTAATTTGAGCTCCTCACAAGAGGAATGTCTGTTCCCGTTAACGATGGCACTAAAGAAGGTGGGCTTGGTCCAGGTACACACAACAGACTTATATCAGTATAATTACATCCATGAAAAATCCTTATCCCCAAGCGCCACAGTTATACTGCCCTAACTCCCATGTACACTGCAGTGTCAACAGGAGCGCTTCTCCTATCTATACAGCTGCTGCTTCTTGGAGAGATGGATAAACTATACCGACAGGAGCAGCTCTCCCATCAGTGCTGTAGTGTCTTCACTAATGCACAACAGTGGCACTAGTGCTACCCTGCCTCTAGAGAACTGTGTGTGAAGACAAGCCCTCAGTTGGGAGCCGGAACTGAGATACATTGCTAGCATGTCTCTCTTTAGACTGCATCAGCCCACTATTACCCATGACTATGCACTAGTCTCAATAGCTATCTATCTATGTAATTGCCTACCTATCTGTCTAAGTATTTATCTTCAACACCTATTTATCTAAGCAAAGCGTCTCCTTGTCTATTTATCTTTCTCTCTGCGCAGCTCTAACATTTGTCTTTATTTTACAACGACGGTGGCTCCTGTAATTCTCAAACTAGGACAGTTTGCCCGGTGACACGAGTCCCGTCTCAATGCCGTACTTGCAGTCCAGGGGGTAACAATGGTAAGGTGGCCATGGATGGCTCAGACGTGCTCCCCACACGCTTGCAAGCCGTGTGTGCCTGGGTGTGGAAGCACAGACACGCCCATGTACTCGTGGACCCACAAGGGTGCACAGAGGGAGGGAAGTCAGAGGGCTGTATCTAGCAGACACATAGAATACGCTGCCATGGGATATTTCTTTTTCTAAATCAACCAGGAGGGCAGCTGGCTTGCCTTTGTCTGTCTCCCTGCCTTATCCAATCTCTTTCCCTGTATCATTCTCTGCACACAGAAAGCAAAGCACATCCTGCTCTCAGTCCCCCTGACATCACGCTGTTGACTTCAGTGTGAAGCCAGGGTCCTTAGCGCCTCGCAGACTTGGATCCCTACCCACTCGGACACATCCCCCTCTTTAGCTGGCTAACTAGCAACAGTAGACAGATTGCTTCAGGAGAAGCTGATGAGTCAACAACAGCTGCAGAGAAACCTTATTCCCCCAGAGCATCCTACAGCAGACACATGCACCCCCTTTTCCCCCCTGTACCCTTCCAGGGGCTGGGGGAGGCACTGGGATCCTGAATTACAAACTCCCCAGCTCCTTTATCTCTGGCACTTGTTTCTGACTTCTGCACTTTCCCCCCTTTGAGCAGCGAAAAAGGCAAACCAAAGTTTATGAATTATCAATTCCTCGATTGATTTTGCTGAGAATAGCACATACAAAAATCACACCGCTGAGGAGAATAATTTACCATTTCAAACACGGACCGATGATGTTGCTGAGACAGCTCTGTGCAGGCGAGTCACTGCCGTGCTGCCCCCTCAGCTCTTCCTGCGGTTCTCCTCTGCAGCCCCTTCCCCATCCCTCTTGAGTCACGCATACACCACACCCTTCTCCCCACTGCTTTCCCAGAGGACACCTTGAATTTCCACTGGTGGAGCACCACCTCCCACTCCTGCCACCACGGCGTGGGCATGACGCACCCAGCTCTGTCATGTCTTATCCCAGATGACAAAGGAAGGGAGTGCCACTCATGATGGAATCTGTGGAACAATAACCTCAGCGTACAAAGGTGTGAGCCAGGAGCTGAGAGTCCAACCGGCTGGGCTTTATAAAGCTACCCCCACCGCCTCTTTCTTTCTCAGAGGCTCAAGCTGGTGAGAGATGCTAGTCTGACAGCCCTGGAGACAAAGGCCTGCAGTTATTCCTAGCACAGCTAATACACAGGGAGCAGCAGGGCAAGTATGTCCCATTTACCACCCTAGCAATGTGCGTCAACCCCCTACCGGATGGACCGCTAACCCATGCTCGAGTTTACACGCTGATTCCACTTTACTACTCCAGGGCATGAAGATAGCGATAATGGTCCGGATTCCTCCGGCTGCCCAGGAGACAGCATTCTTCCCCTTCCCAAACAGGCCTGGCTATGCTTGGGGTCTCCTGGTTAGAGGGCTGCCACTCCCTATGCCCAGCGATTAACTCACATGCCACTGAAGCTACAACTCAGGCAAGACAAAGTAGCTTGAGTCTTAATTAACAAAGGTAAAGGCGAACATGGCGCTGATTTGGTCCACACACTACTGTAAAGGTCAGCAACCAAAATAGCAAGGAGACCCTTTATTTTTTTTTTCAAATTTGGTAAAAAATCTCAACAACTCAAGATCCACGAAGCTTGTGAATATGAGACGGTCCTGAATAAATCACAGCAAAACATACTTATTTAACCCCTATTTTAGGAACAGCACACACACAATGATTTTTATGTAATTCACCATGGCTACATCTACACTAGCACACTACGTTGAAGTAGCCTATTTCGAAGTAAGAACATCAAAATAGGCTACTTTGATGCTCATCGTCTACACATCCTCCAGGGCTAGTGCCGCCAACATTCAACATCGAAGTAGCGACAGGGAATGTCGAAAGGAGCTTCCCCGGAAGGAAATGCGAAGCGTCCACACACACAAGTGCTCCCTGTCGAGATAAGGGGCAAGCAAAGCCTACAGACGGGGTCATAGGCTGGACTAGTCCTTCTGGGGCAACAGCAAGCCACTCCCTTAGAAGGCCCCTCCCAGACACACTTGGCCTGCACAGCACGAGGTCCACAGAGCCGACAACCAGTTGCAGACCTTGTGCGCACAGCTTGGACCCCCAGCTGCAGCTGCAGCTGCAGCTGCAGCAGCAGCAGCCCAAAGCCCTGGGCTAAGAGCTGCTGCACACGGTGACCACAGAGGCCCACAGGGGCTGGAGAGAGTGTCTCTCAACCCCTCAGCTGATGGCCGCCATGGAGGACCCTGCTATTTCGATGTAACAGGACGCAGATCATCTACACACGCCCTACTTCGACGTTGAATGTCAAAGTAGGGCGCTATTCCAATCTTCGGATAGGAATAGTGATTTCGATGTCTCGCCACCTAACGTCGATTTCAATGTCAAAATAGCTCACAGTGCGTGTAGACACAACGCGTGCTATTTCGACATTGTGCCAACTACTTCGAAGTAGCTGGCTAGTGTAGATGCACCCTGGCCGTGTCTACACATGCCCCAAACTTCGAAATGGCCATGCAAATGGCCATTTTGAAGTTTACTAATGAAGCGCTGAAATGCATATTCAGCGCTTCATTAGCATGCGGGCGGCAGCGGCGCTTCGAAATTGACGCGGGTTGCTGCCGCGCGGCACGTCCAGACGGGGCTCCTTTTCGAAAGGACGCCACCTACTTCGAAGTCCCCTTATTCCCATGAGCTCATGGGAATAAGGGGACTTCGAAGTAGGCGGGGCCCTTTCGAAAAGGAGCCCCGTCTGGACGCGCCGCACAGCTGCAAGGAGCGTCAATTTCGAAGCGCGGCTGCCGCCCGCATGCTAATGAAGTGCTGAATATGCATTTCAGCACTTCATTAGTAAACTTCGAAATGGCCATTTGCATGGCCATTTCGAAGTTTGGGGCACATGTAGACGTAGCCCCTATGTGTTTACTGCAGGGTGGTCACACGCTTTTTACATAGTCTATTTCCTCACACTTTACATGTGTGGTTTGTACCACTGTCTTCCTGAATTTCACCACCTGAACCCTCTCTCTCTGGAGGATGCTAGATTCTGAAAAAAACTGTTTTTGTTTTTGTTATCACGGTACAGCTGCTCTGATACTTTGATAAAGCACTCTTTTGTATCTTCACCATCTGTGATGGCTTTTCTTGTTTTACGATCTTGAGTTGCCACAAAACCAGTCACAGTCAAGCTACTTGGTGATTTTACCCATTTAGTGAACTTGTTCTTACTTTGTCCTGCTTTGTGTAGCAGCTCCTCCGTGGCTTTTTTTCTGGCATCTCCAGCTGGATACTGTTCTGCAAAAGTAGTGTGTTTTTTGAGAAAATGCTTCTCCAGGTTGCATTTTTTTTTGTTGCTGAATTTCTCATTGCAAATGAGACAGAAAGGGAGCCCCGCTGACCTTGATATAAATGTGATGGATTTCATCCATTCAGTTTGAAATTCTCTGTTTTCATCTTTGATATTCCTCTTTTTGAAGCCATTCCAACCCCACTTTAATTATGCCAATTTTACTCCACATTTAAATTTTCTTTCTTAAAATGCATGTTGCCCTTCACAGCAGCAATGTCACAAGTTTCCTTCTCCTTTTCAAAATCAAGCCTTTATTAGCAACACAGTCAAAACACAGACACAGTATCATATCCCACAATGCACTGCACATATTAAAGGGGGCAGTTATCCAATGTTTCAAGCTCACATATCATTTGCAATTTAGATATGAGTTGTTCATTTTTGGGCTTTTAGATGGTCACCATTTATCAAAAATAATCAGGAGGTTTTGTTTGTTTTGTTGTTTGTTTGCTTGTTTTAAAATTTGCAATTATTTTGTTGGGAGCCTCTGAGAAGTCCTTAAGGAGCTGCATGTGACTCTGGAGCTACAGATTGCAGACACCTGCACTAGTGGTTCCCCAGTCGCTTCTACACCAAATTCTAGATCTGGGTCCAAATCAGCAGCGCCCCACATAGTTGAAAACCTGACTGTGTCAGAGGTGACTTAATTGCTCACAGTCCAAAGATACTGGTATAAAGGATCTAGTAGTAGGGAATCCAATTCTTGGCCTTCTAGCAGTAAGGGCGCTGTTAGTGCCAACTGTGATGGTTATTGGTCTCAGAAGGATAGCTGTGTTGGTGTATAGCTTCACAAATAATGTGCAGTCCAGTGGCACCTTGGAGACGAACACATTTTTAGGTCATGAGTTTCCCTGGGTAAAACCCTCCCTGCTTTATATACTCTGGATTCTGCTTGTCCCACTCCATTCACCTGAGGAAGTGGGTTTTAGCCACAAAAGCTCCTGACCTAATACATTTGTTAGTCTCTAAGGTACCACCGGACTGCTTCTTAATTGTGGTGGTGGCCAGCATGCCCACCATTTTTTTCATTCCCTGTGTGGAATAAATTTTGTTACGTGAACCAAGTCATGTGCAGCTGTGCACCACCAATAGAAACACATGCTGCTCATTGTGGGTGGCTGTGGGCACTCTGATAGTTAACTGTGTGACGCCTCTCATGGCCAGCTGCCCAAGCGCTCAGATTACAGGGAACGCTGGTGGGGGTATTCTTGACGCCTGGACACTTGTCCACTGGAAGTAATGAAAATCACCAGGCTTGAGTTACCTAAGCAATACAGCTGGCAAATGTTAGCATCTTGTGGTCACAACCAGCCTGGACTGGATGGGGATAGACCACGTAGCCACACCTGATGCCAAGCCACGGTCAGCTTCATTCCAGTTGTGAAGCAGGCATCTTTCCACTATACTGTGACGTCCAGCTTATTTCAGATGGCACCAAACGGCCATAAACTAGGAACAGCTTTCAGTTCCCACAGCCATAAGATGCAATCAGACGTCTGGCCCAGAAGTGAAATGCACAGTGCTGGACTTTATTCATGGTGAGGCGAAACGGTCATTTTCCCCAAAGGCTTTTCTTTTTCTTTTTTTCCATATATATAACTTTGTTTCAAACGATCACCCAATTTTTATGCTGTTTCTCTAGTCTTTGGCCTCAAGAACCCACAGCTCAAAAGAGCCAGAGAAGTTTGACAGCTGGGATTTGAGTTTAGAGAGACTAAATTATTTGGATTGCTGCAAAACTCTGTAAGGGGTTCGTGTGCAAAGCTGCATTCTCTGTGCATGTTTTTAATTCAGAGCGAGGGAACAGCTCTTGTTCCCAACTCAGTGGGGCTCACCCTGTCCCCTGTCTTCAGGGAGAATTTTTCGACCATGCAGCAAGGGGAAATAAATAAATAAAAGCTGGTATGAAATAAGTAAAAAGATGCTGAAAGAGACGGCAGCATTTGATTGGAAGTTATTTCTTCCTCCTTGCTGCAGTAATGATCTGATTAGGGTTCAATCCTAGCGCATCCTTCATGCTCTAAGTCATCTTTACAGAGTTTAAGCTGCCTGAGGGAGACGGATGGAGAAGTGTGTGCGTGAGATTCTGCTACAATCCGGTATTGAAAGGACGTCGTGCTCACCCTCTGGCCACCTCATAAAAATGAGAAATTTCTTTGGGCTCTGAGGGGTTTTTTTCCCTCCAGGGCAGTGGCAGAGATGTGGTTTTGAAAAGCTATAATTTCAGCCCCCAAGAAGTTATGTGCATGTTTGGATCAGCTACCTCAGCTGGAAATCTACCCATCCCTGTAAATCCATTGCTTTTCCAGACACTACCGTCATTCTCCCCCAGGCTAATCTGGCTTGCAGTCCTCACGTTGACCTGCCAGCTCCCAGGCTGTGCAGGAAGCCAGAAGGGTGTGCTGATTCTGCACCACCTCGCTGGTGGCAGCCCAGCTCCTTCAGATCAAGAATCAGACAACTGGTTTTGCCACACTCCCTTCTCACACGCTGGTTGCGTGGGAGTGGAAGACACAGCGGAGTGCAGACATGGTCCAAAAGATTCAGCCAGAGTCCTGGGCAGTGGTGGAAAAGGTACCCCAAAAAGTTACTTGAGTATAAATGCTGCTGGTTTGAAAAAAGACTGTAATTAAGTAAAAGTCAATGTGTTCTTCTGGAAAACTACTAGAGTAAATGCAGAGTGGCGTCACATCTTGATTATACTCAAGTATCCAAAAGTAAAAAGTAGCCATCCTATGCAAATCTATGGTTAACCACCTGAGTTATCATAGGGCACCATTATTTTTCATGTATATATAATACACTCACATGCACACATATATATCAAATGTACATGGACACGTATGCATATATGCGTGAACGTATTGATACACACGTGTGTATATTATATACATTATACACACATATGCTATATACAGTAGGGTCTCAACATTCGCAAACTTAAAGTTCCCAAATTCAATTATTCGCGAGCCACCTCTTCCCCAGGGCCCTGGCAGCCCGGCTCCAAGTGGGGACCAGCTGCCCTATTCAAGTTCTCAACACTGTACTTGACTCTACTGTACTTTATTTCAAATCTGGAATTTACATATAGTCCCAGCCTTCATTTGTAAAGCTAAAGAGCGGCCACGTTAAATACAGGAATCAAATTACAAAAGCTACAAATTACTGGGGGGAGGGGGGCTCCAAGACTGAGACTGCTTCAGTTCAGCCCCCCCCTGCACACCCCCACCCATCATGCATCCTGGGCTCCTGAGGACAGGAACTGCTCTGCCCAGCTGGAAGGCCCCGCCCTACAACACACCCAGGGTCGCTGTGGACAGGGACTGCCCTGTCTGGGCTGGAGCACCCAAGGCTACAGCACGCCTAGGCCAGGCTGCTGCAGACAGGGGTTGCTCCAGCCGTGTTGGAGTGCCTTCGACAGAAGGTGGTAGCGCAGGCGGGATGCTCCAGCTGCCCTGGAGCAGCCCTGGTCCCTGGTGTGCCATGAGCGTGGTCACCCCACCTGCCCCACAACAATGTTAATCAGTTAAACTTTGCATTTAACCAGCTAACCAACTAAATAGGATTTACGTCCCTAGATTGGGTGGGACGCAGGGTGCTGGAGCAGGCTGGGAGTGGAGGTCTGGCTGGAAGGGAGATGCTGGAGCAGGCTGTAGGTTGGGTGTCTGGACGGGCGGGAGTGTGCAAACTCCTTGGCCCGTCCAGTTCTTGGCCCCTCCGTGGACACTGTTGCAAAGCATGACGATGTGATTTATGGGATATGAGACTGGGACCCAACCAAACTCTCACACAGCAGCCACGGACCAGCTGTCAGGTGGATGTCAGCAAACTACCGCTCTGCAGCAGTGAGCTCTATCAGTTATTTATCCGCTTAACTGTGTGGCTTTGTCAGAAGTGTCAGGTGCCCTCGACTTCCTGGAAGAGGAGCTGGGCTGAATAAGAACCACTGATTGGCCATCCCTGTCTTTGCAATCATTTTATGACTGCTGCCATTTTTGTTCTCTTCCTCTTTACAAATCGAACAGGCACTTGGCAATAAACGTGAGCGTGAAAGCGACACAAACAATGGGAACTTGTGCAAGCAGCAGGTAGTGTATTACCCCAGGGGTTACTGAGCGTGCTGAAGCAAAGGCAAACAGGCTGCTTGTGTAGCAAAGAGAGGGAACTGGATATACAGATGACGACACACTTCACCTCACCCCAACCTAAGGAGGATGCAGGAACGAAAGCATGTATGCATTGGGGAGACGGGAACCCCTGGATAGTGCTGTTAGCGGTCACGTAAGCACCCAAACAGAAACAAAGACGGAGAGTAAAATCTCCGGGTACAGTTGCCAACCAGGCACAGGACTGCTGTCCCACTAGTTCAGTGCCATTTGGAGAGAGAACACAACACGCTTGCACCAGCCCCACGGCCCCAGGCATGCAGTGCTGTCCAGAGCAGATGGACATTGTTCTCTATGCACAGCTTTGAAGCCACGCTTCACCCCCTTAAGCTCTCACTGTTGATTCTAAGAGGGCACGTGGAGAGCTCCTGGGGGCCAGGAATGAAACAGATGTTTTCAGACCCTGGGTAATGGGGTGGATGCAGGCAGAGGTGAAAAAAATACCCCAAAAGTTACTTGAGTAAAAGTGCAGTTGTTTCACTTCTGGATCCTTCGGTACAATCCAGCTGTGATGTGTGTGTGTGTGTGTGTGTGTGTGTGCACGCGCACGCGCGCGCACTTTTACTCAAGTAGTTTTCCAGAGGGGATACCAGTAACTTGTACTTAAGTACATCCCCCACATCCCAAAAGCAGCAACACTTTTACTCAAGTCACTTTTGAGTACTTTTTCCACTGCTGGATCCAGCTTAGTTCCTCTGAGAGCCAAATAATATTTTGTACTTTCCAAATACCCTGTTCAGGGAGACCATAGCGCACTGCAAGGTGAGTAAACACAGTTCTGCAGATGGGGCCGGGGCGGGGTGAAGGGGGCAAATTACTTGTCCAAGGTCAATTGCAGAGCTGGGAAGAGAACCCTGGACTCCAACACCCAAGCACCTGCTCTAATCACTACAACACACTACATCTCTGGCCAGCAAACACAGTTACATTTGCCAGGATAAATTATACTGCCTAGTCATCATCACCCTTGACGATTTTAACTGATCACCAACTGGAGCCAGGAAGAGCTCTGCCCCACCCAATACAAGAAACATCATTGCTCAATTAAATGCAGAGACCAAAACGACTATTAATCTGATCCAGGAAGGCAGGAGCCAGGATACTGAACTAAAGAGAACATCGGTCTGTTCTGGTAAACCAGTTCCTAGCTGTCTGAAATTAGGTAGGCCTCTTTACGCTGGCAGAGAGCAGTTACAATTTGTCATACGCCAGCTAGAAGAAAGTTGGCACAAACAAAAATTATTTGTCCAGGCTGGCGGCGCCAGAGAAAAACAGAAGCTTCTGCCTGAGTGCTTTGTGGCCAGAGCTCCCTGGCTGCCACACGCCCGAGTCTCCGGTTGCACTGTACCTTTGGTAATCTTTCAGTGTTGTGTTTAATGCCGTGTATATGAGAACAGCATATTCTCTGCATATGGTTCAATCCCCTTTATCAGCTAGAGCAATTTGTTTCCAGCAGGGACAAAGCAAAACAGCAGACCTAAAGACTGATTTAAATATCATAATAATAGCTAGACAAGGAGAGTGCAGCAGTGCTCAGGGCTGGGCTGCACAAGGCTGGATGCTACTAACAGTTTCTGCTCCCAAGGCCTGTTGGTCAAAAGATATAGATATAGATGTAGATTGCTCTCCTTTTCCTTTATCCACACCCCGTCCTTCTTATTTTTCCCCACTAGGAAGCTCAAACTCAGGCAAGAGTAATTACAGCAAGCAACATTTAACCACAAAAACACATGCACACACACCTTTAAGTGTTGTATTGCACACGCACACAGAGAAAGGAATGGCAGACACTGTCTCTGAATTAGCCTTTCGCTGGCTGTGTGGGGTCACGAGCGAAAGAAGCTGCCTCACTCTCAGTCGGATTCCTTGGAGAACCTTGCTGCTACCCACAGAACATTGGCCAAAGCGCTGTACCAGAATTTGTTGTTTCTCATTGATTGTTATGTTTCCAGTGGGTGTCGTGTCGGTTTATTGCATGTTAGGAGGATGGGATGCTGGAGGAAGATGGGGGAAGTTTTGTTCCCACTCTGGGATTGATACGGATAGATTTCCTTTTTCTGCGTGAGTTATGTTTTTACTTACATTTGCCAAACACGTTTTACTACAGCATCCAGAGACTTTGGTAACACATGCCCAGGAATAACAACGCTGTGGAACAAGCAGTCGCCTGTTGAGCAGGAACTCTGTCCTGCCGAAGGTCAGGGTCGTCAAGCATTGGCAGAACCGGCTGGGAGAGCCCAGGGTGGGAACAGCAGAAGGTCCTCTACAGAAAAGAACCAAGGTACATTGCAAGGGCTGCTTGACTGGTCAAAACTGGGTCAGGGTGAGGGCTGCCAAGGCAGATTACAAGTATGACAGCACTGCCCCTGGAGAACTGGACTTGTATAATTGGGGATGCTGTAGATCAGGTCCATAACATATGCAAGTCCTCAGATTTTCAGAGCATATCTATTTGTCTTGGACCTTTTCTGTAACATGCTACATAATCTCACATCGCTTGGACTGTATCACTTTTATCCTGGATCTCCTCGGCTCACCATATCAAATTCAAACTTCTTACCCTCACCTTATTGGTCCTTCACAATTCTGCATGCACCGTTTGCCCCCTGTTCTTTTACTGTGCCTCCCCAACTCCATGGTCACCATCTTCTCCTCTAAATCACCAATGCCAACCTCATTACCTGTGCTCCCCTTTATTCATCAGGGTGGAATAAATTTTATGCGCCCCAAGGCATGAATGAATGAGCACCGCCAGTAGAAACGCTTTGCTAATCAGCTGGCAGCAATTGAATATGGGTCGGTGCCCACACACTCAGCTTACAGGGAACACTGCTCATTACCTTGTTTGTGAGCTCCTCCAATAAATACCTCCAGGCCTTTGCCCCTGCCCCTGCCCCTGCCCCTTATGCATGGAATAGCTTCCCTGAACTGATCTTCAGGGCTGCTACATGCTGCTTCTTCAAAACTCTCCTGAAGACATGCTCTGCCTGATTTCGTCTGACATCCTAGCCATCATTCATGGACACACAGGGGCTACCTCTACACTACAGCAGTCTCTGGAAAGATGTTCTTCCAGAAGAGATCTTCCGGAAAAACTTCTTTCGAAAGATCGTGTCCACACACTAAAAGTTGGATCGAAAGATCGAGCCACTCTTTCAATAGAGAGTGTCCACACAGGTCCTGCTCTTTCGAAAGAATGGGCCAGGGATTGAAAAATCCGGTGCCATGAGGACTCCTCTTTCGCAAGAAGGGCCCCTGGAGCGTCTACACAATCTGAACAATCTTTCAAAAGGAGGTGCTCTTCCTGATCTGGGAGCAGAAGAGAGCTTCTGGAAGAAGAGCCGCGTTCTTTCCATTTCCAATCAAAAGAGCACATGTAGACGTGTAGACATGCCGCATGTTCTTTTGGAAGAACCTGCTAGTGTAGACACGGCCTGGGTGTTTTATGCATTTGCCCATAAATGAATCCAATACAGACCATATGACCATCAATAATATATTTGATTATATACTTCTCTTCCCAGTTTCATGAGTCAAATTATAAATTGTAAGCCTTCCAGGAATCATCCAGGTCTTCATGTGTTGCGAATCTAGACGCAACAGTCATACAAATACATACATTAAAAATAATCAGGAGTAGGATAACCAAGTAACAAGTGTGAAAAACTGGGACACTTCCCCCCCGCCCCCGGGGTGGACATAGTGGCTACATCTGGATGAGGAACTGGATTGCACCTTCAGCAAGTTTGCAGATGACACAAAACTAGGGGGAGAGGTAGATACGTTGGAGGGTAGAGAGAGAATCCAAAGTGACCTGGATAAATTGGAGGACTGGGCCAAAAGAAATCTGATGCTGTTCAACAAGGAGAAGTGTAGACTCCTGCACCTGGGGTGGAAAAATCCCAAGCATTGTTATAGGCTGGGGACCGACTGGCTCAGCAGCAGTATGATGGAAAGGGACCTAGGGGTTATGGTGGATGAAAGGCTGGACATGAGTAAACAGTGTGCCCTTGTAGCCAAGAAAGCTAACGGCATACGAGGGTGCATTAGGAGGAGCATTTTGATCAGATCTAGAGAAACAGTTGTTCCCCTCCATTCGGCACTGGTGAGACCACATCTGGAATATTGTGTCCCGTTTTGGCCCCCCCCCCCGTATAAAAAGGATGTGGATGTGCTGGAGCAAGTTCAGTGGAGAGCAACAAAAATGATTAAGGGGATGGAGCACAAGACCTATGAGGATAAGCTAAGGGATTTGGGCTTGTTTAATTCGAAAAGAGAAGACTTAGGGGTGATTTAATAGCAGTCTTCAACTTCCTGAAGGGGGCTCTAAAGAGGAGGGTAAGAAACTGTTCTCAGTGGCGCCCGATGGCACAACAAGGAGTAATGGTCTGAAGTTTAAGAGAGAGAGATGTAGGTTAGATATTAGGAAAAAACTACTTCACCAGGACAGTGGTGAAGCACTGGAATGCGTTGCCTAGAGAAGTGGTGTATTCTCCATCCCTCAAGGTTTTTAATTTCCTGCTTGACAAGGTTCTGGCTGGGATGACTTAGTGAGGGTTGATCCTGCTTGAAGCAGGGGGCTGGACTAGATGGCCTCCTGAGGTCCCTTCCAGCCCTAGGATACTATGATGCTATGATCTATACTACACAGATCTTTGAAAAGCAGCCCTTCTGGAAGACCTCTTCTGAGAGAACTTCTTTTGAAAGAGCCCATCCACACACAAAAAAGCAGATCAAAAGAGTGATCTGCTCTTTCGATAGAGAGTATCCATACAGCCCCCATTCTTTCAAAAAAATGGCCGGGGATTGAAAAATCCGGCCCCATGATGACTGCTCTTTCGAAAAAAGGCCTGTGGAGAGTCTACACATGCTTTCGAAAGGGGGCGCTCTTCCTGAAAAGGCAAAGGAAGAGCCATTTCGAAAGGAGCGCCGCATTCTTTCGATTTGCTTTCGAAAGAACGCTTTTTGTCTGCAGACGCTTTGCGGGATCTTTCAAAAGAACTTGCTAGCATAGATGCAGCTAGGGTGTATAGCTGTGTATTACACAACAAAGCCCCTAATGACAGGATAGTCCCAGTAACATCAACTCACCTTCATCAGGCCTGAAGTACAATGGCCCAGCTGGGAAGGAAGGTCCCACAAGTGGAACAATGGTGGGGATGTGGATGAGGATTGGATCGTATTTAGAAGCTGTGGGAGATGGGCAGGGCTGGAACCATGGGGCTGGGAGCCACGGAGGACTACCGCTCCAGACTGGGCTGCATTCCAAAACTGGAGGGGGCAGGGCGGGAATAAGTGGGGCAGAGGCGGGCAATAACTTTCGACGTGGGGGGCCCACCAAGAGCTTGGCCAGTGGCCAACAGCTGCACTTTCCTATGGAGGGGGTGCAGGATGTGGGACAGACATTGGGTGCAGAAGAGAGCTCAGGACAGGGACTGGAGTTCAGGAGAGGGTGTGGAGTCTGAGAGGGAGTTGAGACATGGGGCAGGAACTGCAGTGCAGGGTCCGAGAAGGGGCCTGGCTGCAGGAGAGGATTCTGGCCAATGAGAGCAAAGAGAATGTGCTGGGGGCAGGAGCCGCATACAAAGCCTCCTCCCACCTCCTCCAGAGCGTGTGGCTTAGAGAGGCGTATGGGAGTCAGCTGCTTTGAGCGACATGGGGCTGCTCCCTGCTTGAGGGTCCCAGTGGAGCAGGCTGCATGCCAAATTCAAAGGGACTACAGCTCACAATCCAGATGCATTTGCAGAGCTGTGGGGAGACGTTTCCACAATTCCTGTTTCTGGCAAAGCCCAGCAGCCCCGACCGTCTCTCGCATTCTTACATACATCAAAAGCATCTTGACGAATTTAGACGCTCTCTTTAATGAAGCTGTGAGAAGAGATTGTGCTAATGTCTTTGAGCAGAGCTTCCACTAGTCTCCCTCCTCCTGTCCCTTTGCAAATTGCTGAGATATTGTCACTAATTATCAGGCTCAACAAGTGAAATTATGCAATTTGTTACAGACACACTGGAGAAATAACGCAAAGCAGAATTTGACATGAGGAGAAGAGGAGCGTTCTGAGGGACCTGTCATGAAATCTGCCTCAGAGCAGCGCCCAGGAGCGAAGCAAAGGGAAAGCGGTACTGCAGGGGTGGGTGAAGTGAGGTCCCTATGAGGGAAGAGGGAGAGTCATTATCTTTCATAACGGCTTCCCCTTTTCTGCTAGTGTTTACTTCCAGCATTTCACTCCGATGCCTTACAAAAAGGATTAAGTGGTGAGGAGGCCTCACAGAGTTAGGGGGAATTAGTTAAGCGGTAATCAGAAAGAAAATTAATCTGAAGAGTTAATTAATCAGCCAAGGCTGGGAGATTTCAGCCAGTCCTCCCTAACATACCTACCAGTTAGCTACTTCACCCAGGAGCACAAAACATGGCAGCAGTTTGAAGGGGGCAGAAGGTAAAGGAGGGAAGCAAGGTCAACATCTTGTTCCTCCTCCCACTGCTTTACAGCGATAAAGGAAAGTGACTGCACAGTGGGCATTACGATTTCACCTCCCTGCTTCCTCCACTACAGTTTGGGGATGAATTTGCGGCTTGTGCATATGAGCGACTTATGGCGCTGCTTAGAGCAAGGCACAGGTCAGGCAGGGGCTGCACAAACATACGGTAGGGCTGTGTTTGGGAAGAACACTCTACCAGCTGCACTCGACCAATTACCACAGGTTGTACCTCCCTCGTCTGGCACCCTCGGGACCTGACTGATGCCAGACTAGGGGATTTGCCGGATGAGGGGAGGTCAGGCTGGGTGCCGGGGGATGGGGAGGTGGTCATGTCTGCAGGGTTTCTCCACAGGGCTGCTGGGCTCCTTCTCCATCCGGCAGGGCTCCCAACTGCAAGGCGGATGTGGTTCCCCTGCCTGGGAATCCCATGGCTGGGTCTGCTGGCAGGGCTCTGAATCCCAGCCAGAGGACTGCTGGGGTGCCCCTGGCTGGGGCTGCTGCTGGGCCCCAGAGGTGGGTGCTGCCATCAGGGTTCCATGCCCCAACCAGCTCCCAGCCAGGGAGCTGCCAGCCAAGGCTGGTCTCTGGTCCAGCAACATTCATTGTCCTGCAGGATGAAGGATGTTGCTGGATGAGAGAGTGCCCGATGAGGGAGTTTGAACCTGTAATCTTCCCTGCTCAAGCAGCTCATCCCTGATTTCCAGCTTCTGGCTGTGCTGCCCTGCCACCTTCATACAGCACTACCAGTGCTCCTCAGCTGCAATCTACAACACTCCTAAATAGCTCAGACCAGTTTTAAATTACCCAATTGATGAGGCATCCATTTAGACGCATTGTTATCTGAGTGAAACAACAGTCATCTGATTAAAATGTGACACATGGACAAAAAAGAGCTAACCAGCTCCTAGGCTGACTGACCCAGGGTCCACCTTTAAAGAGTCACTGGGAAGATGTATAAATGTAAGTGAGTTGTGACATTAGGCTAGAAGAGAACTCTGAAAACCAAACTTGCATTCTTCAAGCAGGAGTATGGGAGGTGTTTGCTCAGGTCTTGTGAGGTGAACAAAGAAGCCTTGCCTGTTACTAGATCACTGATCCAAGATCAGACGGGAATATTAAAATTTAGGATGGAACTTGACTGAAGAAGTAGTATTGTTTACATCTCTCTTTGAAGGCTGTGCTAAACTGTGCGTCAACTGTTTAATAAATGCATTACCTTGTCTCTTTCTGCTCAGATGCTCCTGGGGGAAGCTGCAAGCCATAAGAAATGAGATCCGAGGATATCCCAGTGTCCCTTTAAGGGGCACTGACTTAAGGTACGGCTGTTTATGCCCAGAAGAGCTATTCCAGAGTAGCTTATTTCAAAATAACACTGCTACACACATACATGCATTTCAAAATAGCACTTAGCTATCTCAAAATACAGAGTCTACACACAGGCCTATTTCGAAATAGAGCCAGGGGACACAGTATGGCTTATTTAGAAATAGGCACTATTCCCTGTCTTAACAGAACCTATTTCAAAACAGGCATTATTCCTTGTGGAATGAGGTTTTCCAATTTCGAAATAAGCCAACCATTGTGTTGTGTAGAAGTCAGTATAGTTATTTTGAAATAACGGCTGTTCTTTCAAAATAACTTTGCTGTGTAGACGTGCCCTCAGTGACTCAGATCTGCTTAAGTTTTCATACAGGGGTAACCTAAATCACAAGGATTGAGGTCCCATTCTGGACTCACTCTGGATATAGATTTTGGACTATTATCATGGACTAAGCTCTCAAAGAAGTTTTGGCCACTACAAGATCACCATCTCTGTTATGTAACTGAAGAATAAAATTCATGTCTCTATGTATGTTGATCTTTTAACCTATACTCTTTTCTTTTTAAATAAATTTTAGTTTCATTAACCAGAATTTGCGATAAGCATGTTAGGGATAAGGTCTGAAATATTTATTGACTTGGAAGGTAATGTGTCCAATCCTTTGGGACTGGAAGAACTTTATTTGGCTAATGTGTCTGGGTGGAAGGCTGAACCTGGGTACTTTTAATGTAACTGAATGGTTTGGACTTTTGATTGGCCCTTAAGGTGATACATAAGCTGTTCTGTGCTGGGTTGGTAAACATAACAGTAGGTATAACTGCCAGCTTTGTGGGTTGGCTGTCCTGTTTCTTCCAGTGCACCCTACCTGAGTGACCTCAGCTGGCTCCCTGGGATCCAGCTAATCACACTTAGAAACAACACCACATTCTCATACAGCTGACTTTCTGCAAGGGAAATGGATAGATATCAGGGAAAGGTTTGTGACTATAAGGATAGTTAAACGCTGGAATAGGCTGTGGGAGGTTGTCAAATTCTTGTCATTGGAGGTACTTAAGAACAGGCTGGACAAATACCCATCAGGCTTAACGTTTCTCAGATTAGGAGACATTTCCAGATAATGAAACTACATATTTTTGTGCTTAATTTTATCTTGCTATTTCCAGTTCTGGCCCCTTACCCTAAAAAATCCCTCTCCTTCCCCACTGTTGACATCTTTCAAAATACATACAGCTGGTTATCACATCCCTTAGCTGTTGTCTAGCCAAGGTACACATACACAGCTTTTTTTTTTTTAAACAACAATTTAATCCTGAAGAACCTTAATTATTTTTGTTGCTCTTCTCTGAATTCCTTCAAAGAGGAAGTCAAGCGAACTCTTTTGCAAAACTGCTCTCGTTCCTTCCAGACTGTGTTTTGCCTAAATTATATTTCCCTTGTACCAGGACACACACCGCCCACAGTGATAATTCTGGGATATTCAAGCTTCACTTAGTGTTTTGGGAAAATCTCTGCAATTCACAGCAGCCACAACTTTATTCAGCTAATGCATCTCCAAACTTGCTAGACCTAGGCCAGTTTGCTAAAACATCTGAGGTCTCATTAACTGTACCATTATTATTAGACTGTTTTTATTCACTCAGTGGACATTTTAATTGCTCTCATGTCTAGCCGAGGATTCTACTGTGAGTTTTACAGACCACAAATAAAGATTTGTTTCTACAAGCCTCTCACAGGAGATGCTGCAAGTTCAGTGTCTTCTTAAAACTGTACGATTCAACTACATGAAAGAAGTTCCTGCATCTGGAGACGACACCAGAAACATTCTCCCCAAGTAACCCTCCTTAGAATAATTTCTAAAATGGTTCACTGGCTCGTATGCTTCTACTGGCTGACAGCCCAAAATGCAGTTGACTTGACTCAGACTAATAGCAGCAGTAACTAAAGTATCCTCTCCTGGTTTCAAATAGCACAACAGCTGCCACGGTGGATTATTGGGAAAAACCCTTGTCTACAGCACAAACTCATGTCGGTGTAACTACATCACTCAGGGCCTGGTTGCAATTTTATCAACCAGACTCCACAGCGTACACAGGGCCATATAGATGGGAGTGCTTCTCCCGTCAACACAGCTGACACCACTAGAGGAGGTGGAATAACTATGGTAGCCAGAGAAGTCCTCCCATCGACATATATATCAACTTCATCGACAGTGATGCTACTGCAGTACTGCAAGGGCAGACAAGCCCTCAGGCTCATCAGAGACTTCATTTCCATCGAGGTTTTAGCTGTGTATGTGCTACGTGGTGCTCAGGGGAGCACCCCCAAAACCTGAGCCTCTAGTTAGGTGAGTGTATGAACCATTTTGGCTGGGACAGCCCCTTTTATAAAGCCCACTCCAGGCCACCCAGACTTCTTTGGCAAATCCAAGCATTCGTCCTGTTTGTTCTTCCCATCTGGATCATCAGTGGGCAAGAGGAAGCTGGATAAATACCCAGTTTTGCCTCAAAAGCAGGTTGTGACCCTTAGCAGGGTTCAAAGGAATATTTTTTGTGGGGGGGGGGGGGGAGCAGGAAGGCCAACCTTGCACAGGAGAGAAGGTTCAGGAGAACAACATGGGCTGGGAGGGGGCTAGTCCTGAGCAGACAGGTGGGGGACCTTAGGTCAGTCTTTCACAGACAGGAGGCAGGGAAAGCTCAGCCCAGCTCAGTGTGAGTGGGAGGCCAGCAGGACTCAAGCAGGCCCTGCGTAAGGGGAAAGCAGATGGCAACTTCCTTGGGCTAACCCTACGTGTGGTGGGGAGGGTAACCCTCAGGCTGACTCCATGCAGGTAATCCATCCAGGATGCTGTGGTGGACAGCAGAGTCTGGGACAGGCAGCTGGGGAGGTTCAGGATGCCACACATGCTAGACAAGTCCAGAGAATAGGAACATCCCTGGGTGGTACCCATATTCCCTTTGGGAAAAATATGGTAACCCTAGACCACACAGAGACTGAGTGACCTTTGACACTGTGCCACCCATCCCCAGAGTAGTGGTGCCACCTGCTCCAGACTGAAATAGTTGGTAGGGAGTGGTATATGAGAGAAGCTTGAATGGTGGTGGTTGTTGGCATGTGCCCGAGAAGGAACTACCCTAGATGGGCACATTCCCTGGCTGCTCTGAAAACCAGAAGAAAAGAGATGAGTGTCGTGAGACAGACAGAACATTGGGTGCTCTGGCAGAGGCTGCAAGCACACAGGCTCAGAGAAGATAGAAAAACAATAACAGAAAATGAGGAAAGGACAGCAGTGCTTAATGACATCTTTGTTCTGATTTTCATGAAAAAGGCTGGCAGTGTTTGGATGCCTGGCACAGTGAATGCTGGAGAAAATGAGGCAGATTCAGAAGGTAGAACAGGAAAAGAACAAGTTAAAAATTACTTAAACAAGTTAAATTTCTTCATGTACCCAGAGCCTGATGAAGCGCATCCTAGGATACTCAAGGAGCTGACAGAGGAGACATGTGAGCCATCAGCTATCATCTCTGAAAAGTCATGGAAGATGGGAAAGATTCCAGAAGACTGGAAAGGGGCTAATAAACTGCCCATCTAGATAAAGGGAAATAAAAACAACCCAGGATACTTAACTTCTCTACCAGGAAATATAATGAAGCAAACAATGAAGGAATCCATTTGCAAATATCTGGAAGATAATAAGGTGATAAGTAACTGTCAGCACAGATTTGTAAAGAAGAAATCACGTCAGACCAAACTGATAACTTTCTTTGATAGGATAACAAGCCTTGCGAATAAGGGAGGGATGGGAGATGTGGTATACCTAGACTTTAGTAAGCATCTGATATGGTCTTGCATGACTTTTTTAATACATAAATTAGGGAAATACAACCTAGACAAGGCTACTATAAGGTGGGTGCACAACTGGTTGGACAACCTTTCCCAGAGAGTAGTTATCAATGGTTCACACTTACCCTGGAAGGGCATAATCAGTGGGATTCTGCAGGGATTAGTTCTGAGACTAGTGCTGTTCAATATCTTCAGCCACAATTTAGATCAGTGATGTTCAAAGATCTTCAGACTTGTGGTATTCATCTTTCCCTATTTGCCACGTTCGCCATGATCCCGCTAAATAAATGCCATTCCCCTCCCCCAGAGCCAGGCACCCCCTAGCCCAGTGGTCAGCAACCTTTTTGAGGAAGAGTGCCTGCCTAGGTCTCCTGACTAGGCCTCCCCACTCCTCTGCCTTGCATCCCCCATTACCGGTGGGGAATTAACTGCAGGGGGGCCCTGTGGCAAGGGCTTGGGCTCCAGCCCTGGGGCTGCGTTCCAGCGAGGGCCCCATGGCAAAGGCTCAGGCCCCATGCTCTGGGGGGTTCTGTGGCAGGGACTCAGGCTCTGGTCCTGTCCTCTGGTGGGGGCCCTGTGGCAGGGGCTCAAGCTCTGAGAGCCCCGTTCACCACAATGCAGTCTCCTATTTGCCACATGTGCAGAGTGGAGACCTTATTGAACACCACAGATTTAGAGTATAACTCTGCCATGAAGCCACTGAGCGCTCCATGCCCGTCCCAAGCCTGGATGAAGGAGGAGGGTTGCTCAGATGGTGTGTCGATGCGCTGACCGTCGAACAACAATACGAATGAAATCTGATGCCAGTACAACCAGACATTAAAAGATGCATGACCATCAATAAAACAAAAACAATGGTATTTGGAGATAAGAAAATAGGAAGGAAGATCAGCGTGGATGGTATTGAATTAGAAAATGTAAAGAAGTTCACATATCTGGGGAGCAACATAACGTATGATCTAGACTGTAAGAAGGAAATAGCGATGAATAGTGAAAACAAGAGCGAGTTTGAAGGTGATAGATAAGATCTGGAAAAGCAAAGCAATTAGCTTAAGAACAAACCTGGGTGTCTTGAAAACGTGTGTATTCAGCAGCATGTTGTACGGATGTGAGACGTGGGTGATAACGAAAGATTCGAAAAGAAGAATGTTGGCGTTCGAAAGGAGTTGTTATAAGAAAAAGATTCTGAGAATAGGATGGATGCAGAAGGTCACCAATGAGGAATTATGTAGGAAGATACAGCAGAAAGAGAACCTGTTGCAGAAGGTTATAAAACGGAAGCTACTAGTATTTGGACATATTTGCAGAATGAACGACGAGCGAAAAATCAAGACCCTGGTATTCGGCATAATGGATGGTTCGAATAGGAGAGGCAGACCCCACAGAGAATGGGTAGATGATGTAGTAGATTGGTGCAGTGCTAGTCTACAGAAATTAAGCCACTCTGCACTGGATACGGAAAGATGGAAGGAAATAGTGAGAGAGGCATCAGACACCAATGGGCGCTAAGCCCACGGTTATTGACGATGATGAATAAAGAGTATGCTTATGAAGTCTGAGGATGATACCAAGCTGGGAAGGGCTGCAAGCGCTTTGGCTCATAGGATTATAATTCAGAATGATCTGCACAAACTGGAGAAATGGTGTAAGGTCAACAAAATGAATTTCAATGAGGACAAATGCAAAGTACTCCTCTCAGGAATGAACAAATCAGTTTCACACACACAAAAAGGGAAGTGACTGTCCAGGAAGGAGTACTACACAAAAGGATCCAGGGTTCATAGTGGATCACAAGCTAAATATGTGTGTGACACTGTTTCAAAAAAGCAAATGTCATTCTGAGGTGTATTAACAGAAGTGTTGTAAGCAAGACACGAGAAGTAATTCCACTCTATTCTGCACTGGTTAGGCTTCAACTGGAATATTGTGTGCAGTTCTGGGTACCACGTTTCAAGAAAGATATTGACAAACTGGAAAAGCTCCAAAGAAGAGGAACAAAGATGATTAAAAGTCGAGAAAACATGACCTACCAGGGAATATTGACAGAACTGAGTTTCTTTAGTCTAGAAAAGAGAAGACAGAGGTGAAATAACTTTCAAGTAACTGAAAGCTGTTGCAAAGATGTAGGAAATAAATTATTCTCCTTAACCTTTGAGAACAGCACAAGAAGCAACAGGTTAACTAGCAATGAGGAAGGTTTAGGTTGGACATCAGGAAAAACTTACTATCAGAGTGGCTAAGCACTGGAATAAATGGTGTAGGGAAGTTGCAGAATCTCCCTCATTGGAGCTTTATAAGAGCAGGTTATTACTCAGGGGGTCTTTGTGGTGCATGGTCCTGCCATGATTGCGGGTGACTGGACTTGATGATCCCTCAAGGTTCCTTCCAGTTCTAGTATTCTATGATTCTATGTTCAAGTCTGGCCACAGTCTATTAGCAAGAGAAGATGCTATGGAAAGAAATAGCTAGGCATGTGCACGCCACAGCGTGGCAAGGCTGAATGCCAAAGAACCAGAGGAGCCTTGAAAGAAACAGGTTTACTTCATAACAACCCAATCGGCTTTCTGGTGGTTTGCTCAGTCCTGGAATGGAGCTGCTGTGAAATCATCTTTCCTGGGTTTGTTTTCTTGCGTTATGTCAAAGTGAGCCTGGGGGGAATTAACAAGGGAAGGGATTAAAAGAGCAAAATGTGCACAGCTCTTTCATATCATGCATTGGCAAATCAAGGCTGCTTTAGTTGGAAGAAAACTATTTTTGAAAGTGAGTGGAGTTCTATATCCTATGGGATTGTGCCTGACTATGCTGCTAATCAGTTCTCCTCTGATCAGACTGTGCAGGAGACCCTGAGACCCAAATGCCAGGGTCAGTGGGAGAGAGTAATTCCTGAATGGGACAAAGGAGCAAGTCCCCCATAGCCCTGTTTCCTCCACACTGATACCTGCACATAAGATATCGGCCCAGTGCAGGGATCAGCAACCAAAATAGCAAGAAGAGCCATTTCTTTAATTAAGTAAAAAACTCAATAATTCAAGACCCGCAATGCATGTAAATACGAGATGGTCCTTAATAAATAATGTCAAAAAATACCTTTTGTAACCCCTATTTTAAGAATGGTGCACACAAAATGACTGGTAAAGTGACACGTTTACTGCAGGATTCTCACGAACATTTTCCTTCTATTTCCTTGCACTTTACATGTGTGTGCTTGTACCACTGTTTTTCCTGACTTTTAATCCTGACCCTTCTCTCTCGCTCTGGAGCATGCTAGATGCTGAACAATTTTGTTTTTAAAATCACTGTACAGCTGCTCTGGTACTTTGATAAAGCACTCCTTTAAATATTTGCTATCTGTGAATGGTTTCCCTCGTTTCATGATCTCTTGAGTCGCCACAAAACTAGCCACAATTAAGCTACTTGGTGATTTTACCCATTTAGTGAACGTGTTCTTACTTTGTCCTGCTTTGCGTAGCAGCTCCTCTGTGGCTTTTTTTCTGGCATCTCCAGCTGGATATGTTCTGAAAAAGTAGTGTGTTTTTTTGAGACAATACCTCTCCAGGTCACATTTTTTGTTGTTGGCGAATTTCTCATTGCAAATGAGACATAAGGGAGCCCAGTTGAACTCAATATAAATGAGATGGACTGCATCCATTCATTTTAAAATTCTCTGTTTTCATCTTCGGTTTTCCTCTTTTTTGAAGTCATTCTAACCCCACTTTAATTATGCCAATTTTACTTCACATTTAATTTCAGTTCTCTTTCTTAAAATGTGTGTTGCCCTTCACAGCAGCAATGCCGCAAGCTTCCTTTTCCTTTTCAAAATCAAGACTTTAGTAGCAACACAAACAAAACACAGACTCAGTATCATATCCCACAATGCACTGCATGATATAGGGGGAGTTATCCAATGTTTCGAGATCACACATCATTTGCTATTTAGATATGAGGTGTTCATTGGGCTTTTAAACATTAATCATTTATCAAAAATCATAAGGAGGGTTTTTTTTAAACTTTGCAATTATAGTGTCAGGACCCACAAAAAAGGACTTGAAGAGCTGCATGTTGCTCCAGAATTGCAGGTTGCAGACTCCTGGACCAATGGAATGGTTCAATCAGCTGTTAGCAATGTTAATCCCTGGTAAGATGCTAGCTAAGCCTACATTTCACATGTAAATGGCATTTCCAAATAGTAACAGGTCTTCGGCCTGCAGCATCCCTCCTCAAACCAAGAATACTTCTCTGTTTTGAGATGTACACATTCATATCCTCATACCTGGTACTGAAAGGTGTCCATTTAAAAAACAAACAAACAAACAAAAGAAAGAAAAAAAACCAAAACTAATGTTATTGCTCCCTGCACTGGCTGAAGGGAGAAAACTCCCATCAGGCCTTCTGGATTCCCTGCCTTGGAGGAGGAGCTCTGCTTGACTGCTTTTGTATTGGTGTGACAATTTGCCCCACAGAATGTCATCAGTAAACAGATTTCCACTAGTCCCACAAGCACTAAAAGGGTTCCATGGTATCTAGGAAATCATCATCTATTATCTACTATCTATTATCTAATTATTATCCATTATTATCTAGGTCACCCCTCACCACAGCGTCTGTAGTACAGCGAAATATTCAGAATGCTCATTTTGATCTACGAAAGTCCCTCTTCATAATCAGAGGTCTGGGTACCTCAGTGTTCCCTGCAAGCTGAGCACGTGAGCAACCACCCAGGACAGCTTCAGGCACTGACCAGCTAATTAGTCAAGAGCCCAGAGCCACCCACAGCCAGGCAGCATGCAGGACAGCTCTTACGAGATGCAGAATATGCATCTGCATGGGGCACCTGAAGATTTGGGGCATGCTGGGGTCTTAATGTCCCCCCACCCACCTCCTCCTATCCCTGTTCCATGGCTTCACTTCCTCAAGAAAGGATCTGGCTCGCGTAAAAGGGAAAAGGCCTGCTCGACGTATTTGCAGAACACTGACCCTGTGAAAGAGCCATTCAAGAGGTAATGACATAATTTAACAGACACCAATCAACCTCAGGTATGTACTGTCAGTTTCTGAATTTACTGTGTCAGTCGACAGGTCCTTAGTTTAAAATTTGCTTTAAAATATCTCATAAGTGAGTTGCTGAAGATTATAAAACCACAATCCTGAACAATCGTTCCCCACACCGTCTGCCATCAGGCACTGGGATACCAGCTATGTAGTACATAAGGCCCCATAAATCCTAACAGCAGCCCTTGAAGCATGTGTTTCTACTGGCGGTGCACAACTGTACATGCCTTGGTGCATAAAACAAAATTTATCTCACTCATGGATGGCAAAAAATAGACGCAACACCGCAACCGATTCTCTCTGTGTGGTACCCAGACAGCTGAGATCAAAAAGGACACCCACTTCATTAACGTCTCAAAGAGCAGGAGAGCCACACAACAGGGCCGTTAGTCTAGAATTTGACACCCCTCTTGCTCCAGGACAGCATGAGAACAAAATTCTTGTTTCTCTGAAATCAGTATCGAACCTCCATTGACTCACTGGGGCCAGGATTTCACCCTGGAAACACTGACAGTTTGGAAACATTTGCTTTCTCAGAGGTTTTCAAAGCAACAGTTGAAAGGAGAAAATAGGTTACATTGGCAGTGTGTGTTAGTTGGGCCAGGAAGACCTTTCCTTGCTGCCTGACAGGCTAACACTGATTCTTGGGATTTATGTGGTTAGACATACAGCAATATGCACACTGTATAAACTGTAAGGAGAAGCACAGAGACACGTGCACATGGAAATGTGGGTATACATGTGCCTGGAGGAACCCAGAGACACATTCACATGTGGGTATACGTGTGCATGGAGGATCACAGATCTGCATACACATATTGACGTGGCTACAGATATGCTCATGTGGTGCTACCAGGTGTATTAGTTCCAAAAGCCCCAAAGAGCAAACAACAGCCTCAAAGTGTGTCTTAGCTCAGAAGTAACAGAATCCAGTTCCTCAGTCTCCAGCCCCCTTCCATTTCCGGGTTGATGTTTGTTTTCTTAATTTTCATACAGCCCATGCATCTTGTTGCCCATCCTGTGATTGCTTTGCTCAAGGGGTAATAATCAAGCTTCTTCCTTCAGTCGTTCTCCAGGGAAAGAGCTTTTCTTGCATGAAATACTCACATACTCCAGCACGACGACTGACGAAAGCACTGAAAGCCACCGTAACTAACACATACTCTGGAACCAACCAGACAAAGCAGGGCGGTAAGTGGAAAATCTTTACATACTCCACTTGTCAGGGCTAAAATATATACATATCACGCAGCTCCGACAGCCTGCATGGTGGGAATAACATACCCATGCAATCATCCCCAGCATGGGAGGATGCAGTTCAATGTTTATGCAAAAGAGCATTAACTAATTCTCAAGGCGAGCGACAAGGTTATAAAAAGGAAAACTTGGCTGACTGCATAATGCAAGTGGGAGGCAAAGCAGGAGGCAGCAGTAGGCTATTGCTGGAGCAGAAGCAAAAGGGGCTGTGAGGACTGTGCACTTAATGAAGGTCTGGGCAGTGCCACAATCAAGCTGCGAGTGGCAGAGTGACTCTCGTGTCATCCAGTCAAGGTGACGATGCCCCTCAGAATACAAGAGCTGTAACACAAAGAATTTTGCTACGACGTTCATTCCGCCCCAACAGTTTTCATGAAGCTACAAGCAAACAAGCTGGAAAATATCCCCTGGGTCACCCTGACAATTCTCCATCACACCCTGCAGGGTTTCTCTCCACAAAGGGCCCCATTATCAGCCAGATGTTCAAAAAGTGTGTTAAAGGAGCGCTGAATGCTGAGCTCTCGTGAAAATCTGGGCCCCCGTGGCACAGTGTGAGAGGCTCAGTTCTGAGCACTGGTCTACTCAGAACAGTGCCACCATCACCAGAGGGATGATACCTCAGTCACCCATATGGGACGCCTCCTCCGCTGGCTCACTGCACATAGCTCTCAGAACCTTCAACTTATGGCCTTCAGATTCCTTCCTTCCTTGGATTTCAGGTTAGCGCATGATCCAACCACCTTCTGAAACTGTGCCAGACCTTTTCCTTCCTTCATGTTGCTGCCTGAAAGATAGTTACAGGCTGCGATCCTATATCCTGCTTGGTGACCCCTCTCTGTAGGTGTCTTCATGATAATGACACCTCTCAGAAACCATTTTTTATCTGTAGATCTCAATACACTTCACAAAGGTCAGTATCATTATCCCCATTTTACAAATGGGGAAACTGCAGCACAGGGAGAAGAAGTGATTTGTCTATGGTGTAGTGGCAGATCTGAGACTGAAATCAAAACAGACATAAAAACACTCCTGATTCACAAACCTGTCGGTCAGCACTTTAATGGAGTGGGCCATTCTGTTAATGACCTGAAAATTAGCGTCTTACTGAAGAGGAATTGTCACAACCATTTGGAAAGAGGGGCTGCTGAACTCTCTTTTATATTCAAATTCAACCCAGTAACACGTGGTTTGAATCGAGATGAGATTTTTTTATGTCATTATAGGGGCTCTTTTGCATATTCGCTTTAATCTAATTCTTGACTCCTCCCCCCGCCTTCTGCCCTTCTACTCTCTGATTTGCTCACCTTGATAATATTTTTCTGATTCATCAACCTTGATTACTATTTTTGGTTCTCTGTGCCTTAAATATTGAGTCTGTTCTGGTATGGCTATGGTCTGAAGAAGTGAGTCTGTCCCACAAAAGCTCATCACCTAATAAATTATTTTGTTAGTCTTTAAAGTGCTAATGGACTGCTTTTTTTGTTTTGACAGGTCTCTTGAGTGCAAGTTCAGTGCTCTAGCCGCTAGGCCACACTGCCTCCCTGTAAAACACAGGGAATCACCTTTACTGTTCAGATAGTTTACTTCAGCACTTTTTCCAATGGAGAGTACAGCGAGGGAGCACACAAAATGCCTCCCATTACAGCACAGCCAGCACCATCAGAAATCTTCAGAAGGATCCTCAGGATACTCCAAAGTTAACAAATATCATCCATGAGGTCTACAACAGCATGGTGCCTAGAGGCATCAGAGACTGCACATTTCCGGCTGCACAGAGGGGTGAGCAAAGATGCCTCCTCAGAGCACAGGTGTTCTATGTACCATGCGGTGCTGCAGAAAGTGGAACAAACTTCCAGATCAGAATGCATGGACAACACAAGTTTTCACCCCTTATCGGTCAGTACACAGCAAGTCTCTGATTAGGAACTCTGCTAGGATGGGCAATAACCAGCCTGTGGGCCAGAAGCAGTTCGTGCAGGTTACACCCTGGCAGGACACTGGATATTTTATTTACAGGCGCATCTGCAGGTATGGCCACATGCAGCTCCTATTGGCCGCAGATTGCTGTTCCCAGCCAATGGGAGCTGTGGGAAGTGGTGTCCTGGTTTGAGGTGTTTCCTGCAGTTCCTATTGTCCCGGAATGGTGATCTGTGACCAAAGGGAGCTGTGAACAGCTGTACCTGTGAACACACCAGTAAATAACGCATCTGCATCTCACCAGGGCCTAACCCTGGTAAACTGCTTCCAGCTTGACAAACACTTATTGCCCACTCCAGGGCTATGCCCTAACCTACTTAGTGACTTTTTTGTAACCTATCTGATTACTTGACAGGTTTCCACTAGCAAATCCACTGTCTCTGCCCTCCAAGCAATATGATTGCAGCTGTGCTATAACTGGACATAACAACCCTAAACCTGAAGAGACCCATCTAATTAAAATATAGCAATTTGCCCATTCTCAAATGCAGAGAAATATGAGCATACGACTTCGGCAATCCAGACATTTGACTTTGTCTTGAAGAAGTCAAAATTCAAGGTTCCAGTCCTGCTCCCCCAAGCCCTGAATGTGATGGACCCAGAGTACTGTAAGGAACATGCCTTCCCATGACTACAGCAATCCACAGGCCCTGAACTATTTCACTGCAAGGATGAAACTTACAGGAGCCTGAGCTCTGGGATTTCCTTAACCAAAGGTCGGTGCTCCCGCACATGGCATGGCTTTTAGGACTAAATACAAAACTCACCTTTCTCACTAGAACAAAAGATAGTGGTGATACAACTTTTCATTTTTACCCATTTCCCTTACCTTCAAAGGAAGAGGAAAAAGCCAAAAAATCAGACTTACCATTAATTAAACTACAGGATTAACCTCTCTAGTCCAGCAACACTCCCCTTCAGCAACATCTGTAATCTGGCATGATTTTAATGGGCCCAAAGACCACTTAGGATGGATGTGGCTGAGTTTCCTGTGGTCCCAGAAAGTTTGTTTACAGCCACCAGTTCTGGTTGTCAGTGTTCTGTGCTGTTATTTAGCTCTAAATTACCCCTAAACACCTTCTAAAAGCCCAGTAAGCAGTGGAAATATTGGTATTGCTGCTAGACAGTATTTACCTCCCTTGGTCCAGCAAATTCTCTTGCTCAGTATTTGTCAGGTCCCAAGGACTAGAGAGTTTCAGCCTGTACTGCCAACACTGGTATTTCAGTAAGGTGCTCAGCTAATGCTGAACAGGGAATAAATGCTTACACAGATAAGTGTGACTTCATTTGGAAAGGTTTGCAAATGGGGATTCCATCTCCAGAGGGAACCAGATGGCAAATATACTTTAATGACAACTGCAATGCACAGGTCATTCTTCCAATCCTGGCTGGATGACTTTGTGCAGCTGCTTTGGTTGCAATTCCAGTCTGAGTAAGATAGTTGCATGTGCAACAATATTCTTCCCCAATAATTCAAATGGCCAGCCTTCAGTTGGACCCCACTCCAAACTCCACTAAGTAGGAGCAGCCTTCCAAGCAAAGTGTCACCTTCCACCAACCCAGACAACTGAAACGGCAAGGCCAGGAGGGGCAGACCCCGAAGGATTTGCGAGAACTTTCTCCAGCTGACGGAATGGACATCCTTCATCACACTCCAGCAGGGCTATGGCCAGCGGTCACACTCCTTGCTGGAAGGAAGATAATCTTGGAAGGGATTTGGGGGAGGAAAAAAAAAAGACACTGGCCAGCCTCCCAAGGAGAATAAAGTGGTAAACAAACCCTTCTCCCAGCTCCCACCCATTCCCATCTACGCCCAATCAAAGCAAAGAAATATTTTTGTCTGGAACCTCCAGAAGCACCAAGCTTAGGAAATCATTAGTCTATATTCCAGCTAAGGTTGTTTGTCCTTAAGGAACCAGTCTGACAGCAAATCTCAGTCCAGCCACTTCTAGACGGCACTTCAGTGCAGATAGTCACTTAGCACCAGCCGCTAACAACTTCATAAAACAGCTTTCTGCTTTATTCCCCTGGGATGCTGCCCCCACCTGCCCACAATATTCAGACATGTAGATAGGAACTAATTCTTCACAGCCGTCTCCCTTCTTTTGGGCTTTGTTAAGGAGCAGCATACAGACTCGAGATACCGTTCAAGAGACTTCACTCTGTTCTGCCCCTGCCTTTTCATAGATTTCAAGGCCAGAAGGGACTGTTGTGACCATTTAGTCCAGGGGTCAGCAACCACAACGGCAAGAAGGGCCCTTTTTTCCCGCTTAATTTGGTAAAAACGCAATCATTCAAGAGCCACAATGCACGTGAATACGAGACGGTCCTTAATGAAAAATCTCAAACCGTACTTTCTGTAATCCTTATGTTAAGAATGGCGCACACAATGCTTTGCAATGTGATACATGCTTACTGCATGACATGCACAACATTTTTAGGTATTCTATTTCCTCACTCTTCACATGTGCGCATTTGTACTGACTTTCACTCTCAAACCCACTTTAATTATGCCAGTTTTACATCATGTGTAATTTCAGTTTTCCTTTTTAAAATGCTTGAATGCCGCAAGCTTCCTCTCCTTTTCAAATGCAAAATTTTATTAGCAACACGATCAAAGCACAGATACAGTATCATATTCTGCCATGCACTGCACATATTAAAGGGGGAGTTATATATCATTTGAGTTGTTCATTGTTGGGATTTTAGACGTTCACCTCTTATTGAAAATAATCAGGAGGTTTTTTTTTCTTGTTTGTTTTATTTTTCAATTATAGTGTCGGGAGCCAGAAAGAAGTCCATAAAGAGACACGCGTAACTCTGGAATTGCAGGTTGTAGACCCCAATCTAATCTTTCCTCCTGTACAACACATGCCAGAGAGCTGCCTCAAAATAATTCCCAGGGCAGATTTTTTTAGTGAACCATCCAATCTTGATTCAAGAAGTGTCAGCAATGGAGAATCCAACATGGCTCTTGGTAAACTAAATTATTCCAGTGGTAATTGATCTGGCTATTAAAAATGTACACCTTATTTCCAGGCTTAACTTGAACATGAATCATGTCATATTTCTCTTCTAGACTGTAGAGCCCATTATTTGTTCTCCATGCAGGTAGTTACAGACTGCAATTACCTCTCAATCTTTGTTAGGCTTTAAAAGATTGAGCCCCCTGTCACTGCAAAGCAGTGCTTCTAACCCTTTAATTATTCTTACAGCTCTTATCTGGCCCCTCTCTGAAATATCAAAATCCTTCTTGAATTGTGGACACCAGAAATAAATACAGGATTCCAGAAGCAGTAACACTGGAGCCAAGTACAAAGGTAAAATAACTTTTCTACTCCTGCTCAGGATTCTCATGTTTATGCATCCAAGCAGGGGTGTAAAAAGTGGGGGCAGACTTTCTCAGGAGGGGCATGAGATTTCCTAAGGGGGCACAGCTGCTGGGTCTCAGGTTCATCCATTTCATTAAAAATGTTGAAATATGTTACTGGTTTCATGTATGCATATTCACATTTACATACTGATTAATAAAGCTTTTACATGCTACAGTAAACCCTTTCATTTCCAGCACAGAACACACGTCCCTCTCACTACCCATCTTATTAGCAGGCTCAGAAGGATTAGATTTTTATCAGTACATGTTGATTAACATTGATTTCACCACACTGACACAGAGAAAAAATGTACATTAATAAAAATCAAACCTCACAGCTAAGCAAAGTAAGAAAAATCATGCTTAAAAAGGTATTTTTATTTTAAATAAAAATATACACACATCTCATAGACCTGGAAGGGACCTCAGGAGGTCATCGAGTCCAGTCCCCTGCCCTCTGGGCAAGACCAAGCACCATCACCCCCTTTTTTAACCTCTATTTGCCCCAGATCCTAAATGGCCCCCTGCACTATGTTTGATCTCAGGAAAGCACTTGATTCAGTGTGTCACAAAATCTTACTTGAAAAATTAATTCAGATTGGCTTGGATATGAGTGCTGCCGCATAACAACATTAATAACAATAATAATACATTTTACTTATATAGCTGTCATCTGCCAGTGCCTTCTAGGTAATCCACTAAAACACACCACTTGCCTTAACAAACTGAAACGTGTACATGAATTCAGAACAGGGTGAAGAAGGGTAAACAAAGGGCAATAAAATGGCAAAGTTTAGAGTTGTGGGAAGATGCTGGCAGCAGGGTTTGGTGTAAACTCTCCTTTTATTTAACATCATTATGAATTATTTGGAAAGGGTTAGACACCACAATAACTATAAAGCTGACACTACTCATGTGTTTAGGGGAATCATTACCTTTCTCTGAAACACCTGATGCTAGCCAGTAACAGGAGGAAGATACTGGACTAACAGGACTATTTCAGATCCTTTCTGTTCTCTAATGATAATAAAATCAGGAAGACACTGAAAATGGGGAACATCATTCAAAAAGCACCTTGGGGGGCTTAGAAAGTAGGAAAAAGACGACGACAAGACCCAAACTTAGAAAAAGAAAAGTAAACAAATCTATTTGGGAGAAAATCACATCAAATAATTTAGTGGAAGGCAGAAAACTGGAAAAACAATGCTGAAAAAGTCTTGTAATGACAATGGGTAGCAAAAGGCTTATCAGCCCATAATGCAATGAAAAAAAAAGGAAAAAGAAAAGGAAAAAAGTGGAAAAAAAGAGCAAAAGAAAAAAAGAAAGCCAGAGATTCCAGCCTACATATGCAGCAACACTGTGTCACAGAGCAGAGATAGTCTCTCTCCCTAGAGCGTGGCTGAAACCACACCTGGAATACTGCAAACAGTTCTGGGCACCATGCCAGGAAGGCAAACACATTTGAGGAAATTCAGAGAAGAGCAACAAAAATGATGAAGAGACTGAAGGGACTGACTGACGAGGGGAGTTAAAAAACTAAATATGGGTTGCTCTCCCTTAATGATGATTAAGGGAGAAAGAAAATCATCTACAAGAATGAAGAGGAGAGAGGAATCGTTGAGGATGGCTCAAAGGGGTGTTACTGGGTATGATGGAATGATACAAACAAAAATAAATGTTGGCTCGCCTTTTAAGAATGAGTGCCTTTAGACTGCAATAGTCTACCATAGAACAAGATGAGAGTGCCACTGCTGGACAAGACAAGGCAATAGAGATCATCCAATGAGATAGTGGCAGGGGAACAGACCAAACAAATAGGTCTCCCCCAAATCTAGTCTCTGGTTTACTAGTAGAAAAGGATTTCTTCAGCGCGGGGGTGACTTTAATTTGCGCGAACAGTGTTTGCACACTTGTCTCTTTTTGGAAAATCTGGTCCTAGTGCAATTTTCAGGGCACAACAAGTACAGCAACAGAATGAGAAACAGGAACCCTGGATTTCACACACACCCCCTCGTGCATCCATTACAACACATAACGTGTCCAGGCTAGTGAGCTGCCAATGTAATACACCCCTTCCGTACCATGGCCATGCTGAGGGATATCCTCAGCAGCTGCTCAGCCTCATTACAGCCTCATTCTGCCATTCCAACGAGCATGCGAATTCTCCCTCTTTACAAAATGCAATAAATACTAGGGAGTGAGATTAATTAAGGAGACCATACATTGATCCCAGGGCTTTGCTGCCTTAAGTGATGTTCTCTATTTATAATTTCTTTTCTCCTTGATTAAAAAACGCAGCTTAATAGTTTCACTCCAGCTAGCAGTCCCAAAATTTCTACAGATGAATATAAATGTGATATATAAATATAAATTTTGTATATATGTATATAAATTTATATATATAAATGTTATATATATTTTTAAAGTCAACATATTTGTTACCGGTGCACCTGTCAGGGGCAACGGAAGCCTTGAGCTGTTTATATAAAAAATGCTCCCAAGTAATTCTTAATAAGAAATGCATTACAAGGAGTGTTGTGCACAAGACACGAGAAGGCATTCTTCCGCTCTACTCAGCTCTCATTAGGCCTCAATTAGAGTCGCTTGTCCAGTTCTGGGCACCACATTTCAAGAAAGGTGTGGAGAAACTGGAGAAGGTCCAGAGAAGAGCAGTAAGGGAGATTTAGATTAAACATTAGGAAAAACTTCCTAACTGTCAGGATGGTTGAGCACCGAAATAAGTTACCAAGGGAGGTTGTGGAATCTCCATTGCCGGAGACATATAACAGCAGGTTAGATAGATAATGTTCAGGGATGGTCTAGATGGTGTTTGGTCCTGCTGAGAGGGCAGGGAACTGGACTCAATGACCTCTTGAGGTCCCTTCCAGTTCTAGTGTTCTATGATTCTATGATGATCTTTTGGTCCCAACGCACATTACTGAGGAGGTTCGTACAACAACACTTTACTCCCCATTGAAATGTAACCACTTCCAGGGTGGAGCGCAATAGCCATTTAACAGTATCCGATAAACACTACAGAACCGTTGAAGGCAGGAATTGAAGAACAGCCTATCGGTGTGACACTGCAGGAGGACTTTGGAATATATAGAGCATAGAATCATCCCGTTGGAATTAAGCAAATGCATCAGCAGCCTAATAGCAGAAAGTAGGTTCCATTTCCGACACCATGACCCCACCAGCCCCTTGAGACAAACGTGAGCTGACGGCAGCTGTCTGTTCTCAGGGTCTAAGGCATTATCATTTCAATTTGGAGGCTCAAGAAGTTCCCTGCACACTCCTCTCTCATCCAGCATTTGCCTATCATTGCACCAAGACACCCTGGGGAGGCCAGGAACCAGCAGGGCCACCCAGGAGGTCTGCTTCCACCAGGAAGGGCTCCTCAAGGAAAGGTTACAACACCTGGGGAAATTACAACACCTGGGGGGATCCCAGAAAACCCTTCCCCTCTCAAAAAAACCACACACAGTATCGCAGAACTAAGCACCAGTGTCACTACGCCCTCACTCTTGTTCCTCCCTAGACTTCACAGGTCATAAGGTCGTTCCCTCCCTCCCGCAGCCACACCGGAACAGGCTTCACGTCCCGTGGGCAGGAAAGAGTTACCTGTCGCCACTAGTTTCCAAAAACAGCTCGCTAGTCCTTGATGGCAATTAAATAAATAAACGAATAAAAAACTCCCGTTTATAGATGGCAGCAGTTTCCCTGGCTCCTCCATCGGGAGTCGTCATGTCATGCTTAATCTCTCTGTTAAATAAACAGCGCTATACTGCGAGACAGAACAGGTGGCAGAGAGCTGACAAGAGGGCCCCCTAACGAGAGGCACGCGGGCCTGATCATTAAATACCACAGGTGTCCCAGCAGCCATGTCACTACACCGTGTTCGCATGTACGACACGGCACGGGTGCCAGGCAGGAGATTAATACTACCAGTGTGTGGGAGGAAGGAGTGAAAGGGAAGTATGAGGGCAGTAGAGAAAAGCAGAAGAGAGAGAGAAAAAGAGAGAGAGAGAATTGCTGGGACAATGGTGAGGCGGGAATTCCTTCCGTATCCATCCCACAGCTTTGAGTCCGCCCGACCCCCTCGTGGTATGGTATATGCACAGCATGCTGGGGACTTCACATCCCTCTGGGGCAGACACCAGCACCACTGACTGCTAGATGGGCCTCCAGTCCCATCTGGTGTGAGCAAAAGGCAGCCTAAGGGTCTAGGATAGGTGGCTGGTAGAATCTGGTAGGTCAGAAAATAATACAAGGGACAGATCCAGCAACTAGACTGATGGCACAGCTGCAGACAGGACATGAGATGAAATGAACCATGGGTCTGATCCAGCATGGTGTACGATGGGGCCCTAGACAAGAGGGTTATTGGTCTGCTCTGGAAGGCCAAATCTTACGTGGTCTTTTAGGACACACAGACCATTATCCCCTCAGAAGTCTAAGGGCTGATAGGCTGCTGGGGGCTTGCTGGTGAAATCCAGGCACACTGTGCGGCCGGGGCAGCAGGAAAGGGAGGAGATTTTAAAGAACAACAGAAGGTTTTCAATCTCAGCCCCGCCCCAATGCATGACCGCCCTCGAAAACAGAACACAACAGGACAGGTTTCCAGAGACCTTCCTGAGCACGTGCACTTGTTTTGGCTCTACCATGAGCTACTCTGCCTGTATGAAGGCTAACGTCACAAAGTCTACATGGAGTATAAGCCCTATATTGGGGAAAATGCCCTCCTGGTGCCCTCTATTCCTATACCTGCAGGAGGCTTTAAGTCTCCTCTTGAGCGACCCTGCAAATACAGGAGAGGGCCCAGGAAGTCCTAGTGGGTCTTTCCTCACTGGCTTCTCCGACACGGAGAAATAAGGGGAAGGAGAGCAGCAGCATTCCCTGTAAACTAACAAAACAAAAAAACAGTCCAGCAGCACTTTGAAGACTAACAAAATAATTTATTAGGTGATGAGCTTTCATGGGACAGACCCACTTCTTAAGATGATAGCCAGACCAGAACAGAAGAAGTGGGCCTGTCCCATGAAAGCTCATCACCTAATAAATTATTTTGTTAGTCTTCAAAGTGCTCCTGGACTGCTTTTTTTGTTTTGATAGAACACAGGCTAACACAGCTATCTCTCCGTCCCTGCAAACTATGCACTTTTGCAGCCACTCAGGAGAGATTCAACGGCTGCCTAGCTGATTGGCGGGGCACTCACAGCTAGGGCTTTTGTTTCTACTGGTGGTGCACCTTGGCAGGTGCCTTGGTGCACACACAAAATTTATTCTGTACACAGACGGAAAAGATTAGAGGGAACACTGGTGAGTGGCACCTATTTTTCACACACTCGCTGATGTGTGTGAGGAATACAGAAGGATCTCTCAGGAGACAAGAGGTAAAACTCTACCAGATTCAAGGCTGAGAAATGTGTCACAGACTATGAAATGTGGTCTCCTCAGGAAATCTGGTTTTCTGCATACTTTGACACTATAGTATATGGATTTCCCAGAGAAGACTAGCGTTTCTCAAACTAGGTCTCTTGGTCACAGTATAGCCACCCTTACTTCTGTGCTGCTGCTGCCTTCAAAGCGGGGTGGCCAGAGCTGAGGCTGCAGGCTGAGGGCCCAGCTTTGGAAGAAGCAATACAGAGGAAAGGATGGCAATACCATACCATGCCATCCTGACTTCTGCACTGCTACTGGTGGTGACATTGCCTTCAGAGCCGGGATCTGGGTCAGCTGACACCAATCTCTAGCCAGCCAGTACTCTAGAAACCCTCCCTACAATTACTGTTCAAACAGCCCCTCCCACCAACCCCTTTCGGGTCAGCTCCGTACAGGTGCAACATTGTGCAATTTCACATTTAAATAGCTGAAATGATAAAATTTGCTATTTTCAAAGTCCTATGACTATGAAAATGACCACAAATGTGCCAGGAATTTGGTAGGGCCATAACAATAAGGTAGTGAGGCAAACATATAGATTTAACCACAGTATCCACCCCCAACCACTGATCTGTGGCATCCAGAAGGATAAGAAGAGAACTGCAGCGCTCCGTCATCTACTGGTTCTCTACTCAGCCTGTCTGCAGATAGCATTCACCCTGCCTCTGTTGAACCCAGCTGGCTCATTGGAGGAATTGTGCTAAAAGGCGCTGGAGGGAGTTGCATCCATTTCTCCCTGGCGTTGGGAGGTCTGCTTAGATGCAATAACCTCTGAGGTGGGAAAGTAGAGGAGACCCTACAAGCTTTGAGCAGCCCCCACCTCACCGGATACAACAGCTACTGCTCCCATCAGCTACACAGAAAAAATTAGTGATGGTTCTGCCAGTCACACAGATGTCAGTCAAGCCACATTCTTTACAAATGGCTTTCAGAGTCCTCCCGTCAAAAAGCTGGGGAGCCCTGCGTTGCCAATGCAGACGCTGTTGCTGCGACACGCCCCTTCTCCAAACCACAGCAGAACTCCTGGGTCCCTAGGCCTGTGTGGAAGAAGCTGCTTTGAGAGTGCGGTGTATGTTTCAGCATGCGCGTGTCTTGCATCACAGCGAGTGGATCTCAGCCCCAAGGATGGCAGGGGGTTTACCTGCCTCTCTCCATGAATGCACCATTTAATGTAATGACCTTTAAGACCTGTCAGCAGATCTGAGCCAACGGCTGCAGCTCCAGAGGCAGAGGCTCAAAGTCGTCAAGCTGCCCCCTCCTTTGAGTTTTTCCTTTATCCCTCTGGAAAATTGCAGAGGTCGCGAGAGCTTTTACCACATCAAAATGAAATCGTCCTGTCAGCAACAAAAGGGACAGGTTCTTTACCCCAGTTCCAGCAGCCGTCTCACTGCCACAGGGTTCTTGCGAGTGGCAGACATGGAACTGTGTCAAGGCAGATGCCTCCTTGTACTGAGGAGACTTCCATCAGCTTACCCCTCCCCATCCCAGTCCAAGATTGCCCAGACACAGGGATATCAGTCTATGCCACACTCACTCTGGACTCTAGAGGCAAAGACTCCAAATTCAGATTAAGGGAAAAGTACCTCCCTCCAACCACATCCTCCCTCTGTTTGTCGGTTCCTCCCCTCTGATCTAACCTTCCATTTTAGAGAGAAGCAAAAGGGACACAAAAGGGAGATCAAAATCACATGGCCATCCAGGTCGAGCTTCCAAAAGAGCCACCCTTGCTCTGAATTAGGGATAGGTAAACTGGTTTGGAGAGGCGACACAAAGGGCTTTCTTCCAAACCCCAAGCTGACCAGAGCATTTGCAGTGCTTGGAACAACTGTTACTTTTCAGGTTTCTAGAAAAGTCTGCCCTTCCTTGGTCCAGCTGGTTCCAGAAACAAAACAAGGCAAAATGGCACACCAAAGGCTGTTCTTTTCTTGAGGTACGGTAAGACCAGCTGGAAGCCTGTTTCTGTCCCACCAGTGCAGACTGACCCAACACAGCAAGCTCCACAAGGGTCCAGAGGAGCCCCAAGCAGCTTCCCATCGCTAGAGAGTGTAACACTGGATTGTATAAGAGGAGCCCTGATGCATACGAAACACTTCAAGATGGGGTCTGTGAGACATCTAGTCTTGGAGCCTCAGGCTAGAAGACCAATGAAAGGTGAAGGACAGGAAAAGCAGTCCCATCCATTAGATGGCCCAGCACAGCCACCCTGGACTTCCCGGGGCCTTAGGCAGTCTGGGGGAATAGCGGGGGGCCTGGTGCCAGCAGCAGGGGTCAGGTCTGCCCCTGCACTCACCAGAGACCGTGGGAAGCAGAGCGTCTTGGCCCCAGCCACTGAGTTACGGGCAGGAGATGGAAGGATGGGTATCTCAGGCCCTGGCCAGGTACAGCTCTGGGCACAGAGGAGAAGGGGGAAGAGACTCCATCTGTCATTGTGCTGTGGGAGATTAGGGCTACGTTTCACTGGAACAAACAGAGTAAATCCATTAGAAATGTATAGCTAGCATGTGGAAAGGGTGACACAGGGTTCTGGGTCAGTACCACCTGTCATGGCTAAACTTGGTACCCCACCTTCCCATAGCATGCAAGTAATGACATGGAGCTTTTGGCTTCTTGAGTTATACCAGCATATAACTAGGCTTCGCAGAATTTCATTTTTATATCATTTCATCAGATAATATCAATGTTTGTTTTTTCTTATTAAATTTAACACGCACACACAACGCAAAACAAGGAATCCACAAACATCTCACACAGCGTTAAACGCTTGCTACCTAACCATAATTACACTTGAAACATGATTATGTCGTCTGAATGGTTACATTTTCTCTATTACATTTTACAAATAATTACTTTATAAAGTCCAATGAATTTAAATCTTATTCTGACTTATCCTTGTTTTATGTGTAGAGGAATTTTTTAAAAAACGTAAATAGTAGCAAACTTCAGAGGGGAAATAAAAGAGGAAAGTGAGTGCGGCAGGTCCATCAATGTAATAAGATCACTGAGGGTACATCTACACTAACCAGAAGATCAACCCTAGTTAAGGTCGATCTTCCAGGGTTTGATTTTGTGCACCTAGTGGGGACACACGAAACTGAATTATGAGTGATCGACAGTTGACCCCTGTACTCCTCATTCTCGCAAGGAGTAAGGGAAGTTGATGGGCAAGTGTCTCCCGTCGACCTGCCTTAGTGAGGTTGTCAAGATAAATTGATCGTTAAATGCTCTCCTTAAATGTTAATTAGCTTTCAAGCAGCATCAGTCTTCTTACTTTGCCTATCTGCAAATTTCAGTTATCGTCTAAGGGAATGTTTTTCGTTGTGTGTGTATACGGCAAAAAAAAAATTAAAATTAAAAAGCAATGCTTGACAACATTTACTGAGAAAATCTGAATCCTTTCAGCCTACACATAATCCCATTGCCAAAAGTGCCTGCACCCCGTTCAGCTGGCCCCAAGGGAAAATAAACTGATTTTCAGTATAAAGTAGTTAGGAAAGACTGTCAGCAATACCAGCCTAGAGCTCCAGGTCTTTCTTTCAAAGCAGAGGTAGGGGTATCCATTATGCATCCCCATCATCCACGGGAGAAAATCTCTTTTCCCCTCCCCCATTCCTTCTCAACAACCCCTAATGTCAACTGAAAATAGTTCCCCACACTACAACTTGGACCATGAAACACTCTGGACCTGAGGCATTAGAATCACAACCTGGTGTGTTCCTATAGCATACAGAATGCTGCAGGTGCCGTGGACTTCATGTACTATGCCAGGCATTTTCCCTGGGGTCGTTATTTTTAATAGCAGACTTGCATAATGAAATGAAATGCCTTAATGGTCCGACATGACTTCCATTTTCAGCAATAAAGCTATTGTGCATTAGTAACCCGGAGAGATACGCAGCACTTCCTAACACATAAGCAGAGCTGTTACTCCATCTTTGAAAAGTAGAAATTAGAGAGGGAAGAGGCCACTTAGATTATCCTACACACACAGGTGCCTACAATAGATAAGCAAGAACACTGGTAAATCGAGTTTTAAATGGCCCGAATGACAGAGCTCCTACCATTTGCCTTGGAGACTATTCCACCACCTGAGTCTTTCTGGGGTTATGAAGTTATTCTTCAGATCACACTAAGCCTAAATCACAACTGAAACATATCCGCCTATTACTATGGTAAATGTCCCTAAGAATTCCCTCTCCCTCTTTCTGGTATTTACACTGTACTTGTGAACGTTTAACAGCATCCCCATTCAGTTGTCATAAGGTCAAGAGCTGCTCTCTCTGGTTGCACAGTTTAGGGACCAGCTGAAAAGGAGGAGTCTTAGCTAAACGGGAGGAAATTCTTGAGGATCCTACAGTGAGCCAGAGAAAGAGATGATGGATTACAGGTTGTACCTCCTAAAACTGGCATTCTCTGGTCTGGCAACATCCCTGGCCTGGTAGGACCACAGAGCTGAGCAGGCAAGCAAGCTGCAGCCTATGTCCTCCAGCAGCTCTAGGAGACTGGAGCCAGCATCCCTGGCAGGCCTACGCTGAGGCATCTGTGCAGCCAGGAGCCTGCATCCCCCAGAAATCCTAGGCAGGGCAGCTGGGCAGGGCCCAGCTTACGTCCCCAGGCAGCCCTGCGGGGCCATGGGCAGCCATGCACGGTTGGAGCTGAGTCCTGGGCAGCTCCACGGAGCTAGAGCTGGGGCCAGAGCAATGCTGGATTCTTCTGGCAGCCCCATGGGACTGGGGCAGCAGCACAGAGCTGTAGCCACATTCCTGGAAGCCCCACAGAGACAGAACAGTGTCCCAGGCAGCCCTATAAGGCTGAAGCTGCTTCCAGGACAGCCCCCTGCAGCTGCAACTGGAACTGGCTTTCTCCAGCAGTTTTGCAGGGCCAGAGCTGCAGTAGGGGCCAGGCAGCTGCTGCTGGCAACTGCTTGGGGCTGGAACCTCCTCCCCAGCAGCTCTGCCAGGCTGGAGTTCGAGCCTATGTCCCCCAACAGCACCCTAGGACTGGGTGCTCACACACCATGGGATGGGTGAGGAGCTCAGTGTGGTTGGCAGGGGAGGAGTTGGTGAGTTGGGGGCCAGTGACGGCAAACCTCCCCTGGACCAGCAAATTCTCTTATTCAGGGCCAGGTCCTGACTGGGCCGGGACAGGGAGATGCAACATATACGAAATCCATGGAATATATTTAGTGCCCTGTAGCCTTGCCCAAAAGAAAGGCTGGGAAAGATAGTATAAACAAATCACAGTTTAAGTATTAAAGAGAACACAGGAAAGAAATGCAAAGATGGCACCTCTCTGCAGTACTCTGCAGTGCTCCAGCCCTGGCACCACCATCAGAACAGACACAGATTTGCTCAGCCTCACAGGAGGTACTGACGACTCAATACAGTTGAGAGAAGAGTTCAGTCTTCATGGCTCAGAGGAGGTTCTCCCCAGGCTGGATGAAGAAAACTGAAGCATATGGTACAGGCCCTGTAGATAAACAGAGATCTTAGATCTCCAGGGCTGTCTGTCCCCAAACTTTCAATTCATTTTAAAACAGAAAGAAAATGTGACCGTCCAAGTGACAAACACAAGACCGAATTGGAAAAGGGAAGAGTGGCCTGAAGAGAACTACACTGCTTTAGGAGGAGATACCTTGAGGTTTCCCTCTCCTCCTGGCCCAAGGGGAAAGCTGCTCAGCAGCGTGGGACTTCGCAGTGGAAGTGAGATGCCAGGGAAGTGAAATGTCAGCAGGACCACAACCAAAGATGACTCAGCCATGTCCACATCTGCAATGGATGAAGGAAGACTGTTTCCTTCAGCATGACTGACTATGTTATTAGGCCTAATCCTTCCCCCCCAGGAACTGTATGCAAGGGTGCGACCCCAATGTACATAAAGTTACAAGTCCAGTGCACTACCACATCCAGCCAGATCGCCAGCCTCCTACCGTTCCTCATAAACCCAGTGTCCTGCAAACCCTGCAGTTCCAATCTGCCCCTGCTTATTATTCTTCTGCTGAGCGAAGCAGCAACAGGCAAAGCACTTGGATTTGGGAGTTTGCTTTTGGGTTTGCTTTTTATAACCTAGCTGTTTACTTCCACCAGGCCAATCTAGGGTTTGCATCTCAATTTAGCCGCAAGCAACTTCAAATGCCACTTGATTTGTGGAACTTTGATGGAACTCTCTGAACCAGATTTGTGTCTTGCTGCTTTTTACTAGCCAAAGTCTGTAGGGCTCTTTCCATAATTGTTCCATTAATGTAACTGGTACATTCTGGAGAGAACAGCAATCAGAATACCCAACAGGTAATTAGAAAGAATGAATGTACAGAAAAGCAACAGAGTTACAAGAACTGGAAGGTCTGAAGTATAATGAAAGGGTAAAGTAACTTAAAGGAAGCAGAAGTATCTCAAATACATTAAACTACTTATTTGAATTATTTAAGCAATTCTTAGCTTTTCTCTCAAATAATATTCATTTTTCATCTAAGAAGTTGAAGTTGATGCTTGACACACATTTGGTAAGTGTATTTTACAAGCATTTCCTGCTTAGGCTTCAGTAGAAGTATTTTACTTCTTCATCTAAGCAGTTGCCAGTCTTCTACTAAGCATTTCTCCATGCAGTTCATAGGAGTAAGTGACAAGCATCTTTTTCCCTTCCAAAGCCTGGTTATTGCCTCTTTAGGGGATGGAATTGCTCCCTGGCACAGAGGTACAAACGCTGGGCAGAATATCCTCTCACCTTTCCAGTGACAAAGAATCTGGCTGTTCTTAGGTGGGATAGGCAAAAAGCCTGGTAGAGCAAGACAATAGATATAAATGCAGCCTAATCTTTTAGTAGCTGGACTACAAGAACAGTACAGTAGCTATCATATAGTAGGCCTGCACTTTAAGTGCGAGACAGGGTACCAAAATGTTGGTAAAGGGAACAAGAATGTTGGCACAGCTTTGGGTGATACTCATCCACTTCCAGTCCTGGGAAAAGAAGATAAATGTATCCCTCTAGAGATTGCTGCTGTAAGCAGGACAGTGGTTTCTCTTAAGTTTCATCAAGACATGGCTATCACCATTCTGTTTCACTGCTGCTGCTGTGGCTCTGTTTTGTATTTTGAATGGAAGACAAGGTTCCTACAGGCTGGGAGCAGCAGATTGCATAATGCTGAATTCACGAAACAAAATGAAATTGCATTTTAACAGAAGATACAGAAGCACTTACAGAAGGAAGCCCCAGTGAAACCACATGCCCTTTCAATCCACGTCCCAGGATTCAAGGCAGATAAACTAAATAACGTTGAGCACTGAAAGCAAACCTAGAAGATTTTAAAACAAACATACCACCAAGGGAAGGTCCTGGCCTTGCAGGGTGCTGAGTGCCTCCAGCTCTAACCAACTTCACCAGGAATCGCAGGAGCTTATGCTTTACAGCAAATTCTCTGCACATTACAGGACTGCGGCCAAAGAAAGCAGCTGAAACCACCTTCTACTAACTTTTGACGTGCTTAAGGTTCATCATTGATTGGAGACTCCACACATTCTGAGACCAATTGCTGATTCCTATGGAGAGCTGCTTCTCTCGCAGAGATACCCTGTATGGCCTTGAGACCACTTTGGGGAGGAACCATCCGTGTAACACGAACAAGTGTAGTAGGTTAAAACAGATGTGCTCCGGACACAGATTCCTTTGGGGGAAATCAGCACTGACTTTACGGTTTCTCTAAGCAGAAAATTTATTTTGCTTCCTGTATAGCTTCAAGGGGGGAAAAAAAAAATCACGTAATTATACTCAGACATGGGCAAGTCAATGGAGGTCAGGATTAAGTCTCATTGGCGAGGCAGGCTGCATCACTTAAACATTTTTCCCTTTAAGCTACAGAGATAATTACACTGCTAAGGAGACAAACAAAAAAACAAAGCATGCATCCACACTCTCTTTGCAGAAACTGGTCCCCTTGAAATCAGAACCGTGGCATTGCTGTGCAACGGACGCAGAGGACAGTTACCATCTGTTTATGGAAAAAACGTTAATAACCCACAATCATAATCAAATAGGCAACCACTTGACTTTAAGTAGCTATTAAGTAATGCTAAATTACAATGGAACAGCTCTGCAAGGACTTTGACCTGTACAGGCCCATCAGCAGCATCAGTGCTCTGATGAGGGCTACTGGAATAAATACCAAATGAACTGAGTGTGATGGGTCTTAAATCGTTATGCAAAGTGCAAAGGGCCTTTCTTTACTATTCTCTTCCTTCTCCCCCTCCTTTTCGCTGTTTTGGTGGATTCAGAAAACGTAAAAGGCAATGGGATTTCGGCACGTGACGCTATGTTTGGGCCATGGTGACAAGTCCCACAGGCAGGGCAGGCTAAGCCTCCCCTGACCAGCCATGGCCCTATCCATGTTTTGCCCCCGAGGCCCCAGCCTCCTTCCCCTCTGCCTGGAGGTGGCCAGGAGCTCAGCTCCAGTCATCACGCCTGAACCTGGGCCCAAGGGTGGCCCAGAGCATTGCTGGGGTTGGCCAGGATGAGGGATTTGTTAAGGGGTGTTGGGGCAGCATCTTGGATCAGCCAGCGCTGGGGTGGTTGGCCAGTGGTTTGCCTCAGCACTCAGAGGTATGGGGTGGCAGCTTGGCTTGGTTCTGGGCCTGGCCTGGTGCTTGTGGAAGCAGAAGCTCAGCCCAGCAGTGTGGCCCAGTGCTGGAGAGGGCTAGAGGTTCCTCCAGCTGTGAAGGAGCTCAGAACTCCAGTGCAGGGCCTGGAGAGGAAGAGCCTTGAGTAAAAGGGATGGGAGGGGTTAGCCCCTTGAAAGGCAGGGTTCGTCCAGTGCCCAAGGTTTGGGCTGTCTGTCATTTCTAGCCCTTGTCCTGCATTATTAACCTGGTTTGTAGCTGAGCCCAGAAAATAAGTTCAACCACACAAGACAAGCCATTTCATTTTCTGTTTGTACAACACCTACCACAATGGGGATGTGGTCCCAGGGTATTAGGTGCTATGGGTTGAAGTTCTCTAGTCTGGCATGTTCTTGTCGAGCAACATCTGTTATCTGGCATGCTTTTAGTTAGCCAAATGACCAGTCATCATAATGTAAGGAGATACACATCTCACAGAACTGGAAGGGACCTTGGAAGGTTATTGAGTCCAGTTCCTTGCCCTCTTGGCAAGACCAAGCACCATCTCTCCCTCCCACTTTGCCCCAAATCCCTAAGGGGATCCCTCAGGGATTGAACTCAAAAGCTTGGGTTTAGCAGGCCAATGCTCAAACCACTGAGCTACCCCTGTCCCCACCCCCATCATGGATGAGGCCAAGTTTCCCATGATCCCACAGAGTGTAACTACAGCTGCCAGTCCTGGCTCTCAGTGTTCTGTACTGTTACTTAGCTGCAATTTATCCCTAACTATCTTCTAAGAGCTAGTAAGCAGTGGAAGTCGTGGTAATGATTCTAGACAATACTGACCTCCCATAGTTGGCAAATTCTCTCATTCAGAACCGGTCAGGTCCCGAGGGTGCCTGACTTGAGAGGGATAACGAAGTACATTTGTAGACATGATCACTAAGGACATTTGTTTCTGGTCTGCCTCTATCCTCTTTCACCCAACAACAGCGTAGCTCTTTAACAAGCATGAATTATTGTTTATTTTTTCTGTAGCATCAAGAACACACCATCCAAATAAGTCTGAGTGCAAGAGCCCCATCCCAAAGGATTAAAGCAGAAAAACATGTACACAAAGAGCACCAGCAAACCAAGTGTCAGCACTGGAATGTGCATGTCTTGTAATCTTCCTGCTTAAGTACGCACGTGACCCGGTCCACCAATGTGTCAGAGTATCTTGTGAACCCCAGGATTTTCCTGTAGCTTTATTAAATTAAGCTTCATTTCCTAATATGTAGTCTGACTACACGTTACTGGGAGGATTGTGTTTATAGATTTCCAGGAAGAAGTGTGGCATTAAGGTGAAATGTAAAGTATTCTATCCTTAGCCTACAGATAAGGAAACTGAGGCCCAGGGCAGCAGAGGCCAGTCCAAGCTCACTAATACGATGTCTCCATGACAGTCTAAGCTCTAATTAAGCTACGCAATTTGCACTATGTAAATTGCATAGCTTATTTCAAGTCAAGTTCGAAATAGGCTATTCAGCATGTGGCGCTGCCAAAATGAAGCCCTCTTTGGAAACACCCTTTACTCCTCCTGTGATGACACATTCATATTTCAAAATGACAGCTGCATTGCATAGACGCGGAGCAGCTATTTTGGGATATCCTGAACTAGTGCCTGCCGTGTAGACACAGCATAAGTGAGTCACAGGAAGAGAACCCAGGAATTCGGACTCCAATTTGCCTCATCAAAAACAATAAGTCCAGTGGCACCTTGTAGACTAGCTTAATTGGAGCATAAGCTTTCGTGGGCGAAGACCCACTTTGTCAGATGTATGTAGTGGAGATACATCTGATGAAGCGGCTCTTTGCCCACCAAAGCTTATGCTCCCAAAATTGGTTAGTCTATAAGGTGCCATAGGACTTCTCGTTGTTTTTGTGGATACAGACTAACACAGCTACCACTCTGAAATTTGCCTTGTTCTAACCACTAAAACACTGTTCTTTCTTAGCTATGTAAATGAATTTTTAACTGTATACAAAAGCACAGATTAGACATCAGCAATTACTGCACTACATCTGTGTCTCAGATCATTTGTTTCTGTGTGTGTGCTGCCTGGCAGTTCTTTCTCTGATGTCTCCATTCTACTTTGTTATCCACTTCCATCTTATCTCCCCTAGCCCTGAGTTTTCACATTCCCCCGCCCCAGCTGCTGCTGGTAGCCTGACAAGTCACATTTTTCTCCACTCGTTGCACAGAGGCAAACCTACAAGGAGGCTAGAAAGACAGGAAGACTGCAACCTTGATCCAATATTAACAAGGCAACCTGGCCAGCACAAGCAATGAAATTCAATGAGGATGGCACAGAGATGCACTCCAAAAGCTCACCAGAACAACAACAAATGGGACATGATGGTGCATTATTACCGACATCACAAGGGGCCTGTGAAGACACCCTGCTGCCAGCCCTGCTACCGTTCAACTGGCAGACCAAGCACTTTGTACCATTGTTATTGTGCAGATCAATAGCTGGGTCATAACCCTGAGTCATGGCTTTGCTGGAACTCTGCTGGAGAGACCTGGAGCACAGCTGCTCTCAGTTCGGATAGCTAGCATGGACGACATGAAGCAGGCCAGCCAGGAAGTGGACACAGCATCCCCATTGAGCTTTCCAATACACTCAGCAAAGCAGACTGGAGGCTGCTCACTCTGCAGCCTGCCCTTGTAGAGGGGGTCGCTAGAGAGTACTGTGAGGCACTTATTTGCCAGGCTGCCTCTGAACAGTCACCTGGACTGCTGGGGTCTGGGATCTGTGCCAGACAGAGGGGAGAGAAGCAGAAGCACTGGCCTCTACTCCCAAACAAAATTCAGATCCATACTGATTGGCCTGGAAATCCCTAACCAGGGATTGCTCTGCTCCTCTGCTGAGGTTTCTGCCCACATGCACAAAGCCAAGTATGGGGATCTGGGAACCCCTCTGGTCTCACCTCCTCAAAATGCAAGCAGCCAACTGCCTGCATACCCTGCCTGAGTCACTCCCCACCCCCATACCAGCTGTACCCACCTTCCCCCTTATTCACGAGGCATTGGCCTCCCTTCTCAGTCTGCTGGGAAGAGCACATGAGAGCAGAAGGAGAAGGATATGCTTACAGGACCTCCCCTCTAGGCACGCTGGGTTACCTGAACTCACAGCATTCTGCAGCCAAGACAAAACCAACAGGAAAAGCCTGCTCTTACAGTCCTGCCAAGCTGGGACTGCAATAGAAAGTGGCAATGCATTAGCTCCCTACAAACTCTTCCCGAATCAGGGAATGATGCTCTGTCCCCAGATCATGGAGCTGGGGCAGAGGTTGCCCCCCACATACCATGGCAGCAGGAAGTGAAGTGAGCCGAATACAACCTGTCCTACTCACCCAGCTCCCAGCCACGTCACTTGGGGGAGCAGAGCAGGCTGGGGCCAGGCTGCTCCTCTTCCTGACACTGCAGTGAAGCAGAGCAGAGCAGGAGCAGGCTGGGGGCAGGGTAACCATCCATCCCTTTCTCACCAGGACAGTCCCTTATTTAAGCTGTCTCAAATGTAAGCAAATCGCCCTGTATTTTGCAAGGCTCCTGTGCCCTGGCACCCTGTGTCTTGGGGTGGCAGCCTCTGCCACCAGGGAGCTTCTCCACTGGGCAGCTGCGCTGTTTCCCGGAGCTCTGCACCTTGGGACATTCCCTGGCGGCAGCCCCCACTGCCGGCAAATTCCACACAGCCCCCTGCAACTGCCTCGTTCCCTGGTGCCACACACTTAGGGAGCCGCTTCATGGGTCGGCTGCCTCGCTGCCCAGCCTCCCATGCCTCAGGGAGGCAGCCCCTGCTTCATTACCTGCCTCCCCGGCCAGTTCTGTAGCTCCCATCCTTGATCCCCCTCCATCCCTGGTGCCCGATGCTGGAGCAGCAGCCCCCATCGCCAAGGAGCCCCAACATGGGACAGCAGCCCCGCCTCCATCCCAGGAGGCCAGTGTCCTGTATTCGCCATAGGGCAACGTGGTCACCCTAGCTGGAGCGCTCTGCTTCCCACAACATTGTGCTAGTCTCCCGGGATGCACGGAGCCCCATGAGGCCCCGGCAATGGGCAGGACAGCTCTGGGCTTGGGGAGAGGGGCAGACGCACCCCTGCACTTACTGGCAGTGGAGCAAAGCGACTGGGAGCCGGGGAAACAGACTGGACGGAGCCGTGTCACTTGGGGACTGGGGAAAGAGGTGGAGTGGTGGTAGGCAGGAGTGGAGCAGAAGCCGGGAGGGCCAGGGACACGGTGATAGCCTGGGGGGAAAGGGCAGAACGGGATCATGGAGGGGGCAGAGAATAAGCTTGTGGGAAGGGGGAGAAGGGGCGGGGTGGAGGTGGGAACAGGTGGGGCCCTCCCACAGGTGAGGAGCGTGACAGGGAAGAGTCACAGGGAGAAGCCATCATGCGGCCAGTGCCTTCCTTGTGTCCCTCCCCCCAGCACTCACACCTGTTCTCTAACACGACGCTGTGGCTGTATCGATCTTTGCCAGACAATACTAATAATAATATATGGAGATACACATCTCATAGAACTATAAGGGACCATAGGAGGTCAGGGAGTCCAGTCCCCTGCTCTCCTGGCAGGACCAAGCACCATCCCTGACAGAATTTTTTTTTTCCATCTATATGCCTCAGACCCCTAAATGGCCTCCACAAGGATTGAGCTCCCAACCCTGGGTTAGTAGGTCAATGCTCAAACCACCAAGCTATCCCTTCCGGTTGCTGAGCTAGGCCTCCCCTCCTCCCTATTAGGTGTCCAGGTGTGAGACTTCAGGAGACATGAATAAAGAAAGAAGAGAGGTTTGGCAAACTAAACTAGAACTAGGGGTCACCACATGAAATCCACAGGCAGTAGTTTTAAAAACAAAGAGAAGTACTTCTTCACCCAACACGTGGTCAACCTGTGGAACTCCTTGCCAGAGGATGTTGTGAAAGCCAAGCTTACAACAGGGTTCAAAAAAGTCCAGTTCAATAAATTCACAGAAGACAAGTCCAACAATGGGTACCAGCTAGGATGGGGTCCCTAGCCCCTGTTTGACAGAGCCTGGGAATGGACAACAGGAGATGGAGAAGTTGATGGTTATCTATTCACTGCCTCTGGGGCACCTCTCATTGGCCACTGTTGGAAAACAGGATACTGGGCTACCTGGACCGTTGTTCCACCCCATATGGTCATTCTTATGTTCTTAACAGGGAGCTCATTCCACAAGTGGAAAGTACCAGGGAAGGAGGTAAAGAGAGGAGACTGAAAGAAATGGGGTGTCACTGACAGAACAAAAGGTCGGGGGACACAATACGTAGGGTGCTACCGAATTCAGTCTATTTTGGTCAATTCACATTCAGAAGATTTTAAAAATCAGGCATTTCATAAATTCCATGATTTTAGCTACTTAAATCTGAACTGTAGGGGTCCCAACCAGTGTTCCCTCTATTTTTTTTCCCATTCGTATGTGTGGAATAAATTTTGTATTGTGTACTGAGGCATATGTGGATGTGCACCACCAGTACAAAACACACGCTACCAGCTGCGGGCACTGTGGGTTTCTCCCGTCAATCTCCCAGTGCGGGGATGGCAAGAAATGGTGATTTATGACTTGTTGGTTCCAGCTACGCAATTCATGCTGGAAATCACAGACAGCGCCCTGAGAGAAGGTTGGTTGAGAGAGGAGGAACCAAGGTGGGGCTTGTGGACAAATTTACCCTGGTGACAATGATAAAGGTGCCATAGAAGATAACATGTGAACCACTGCGCTAGCAGCAGGCACTTTTGATCAGCAGACGCATGCCCATGGCGGTCTAAACACGGTGACAAAATGCTGCAGATTTATAAGGAGTCTTCATGGCTCAAGCTCTAGTCACTCATTTGATAGCAAAGCCAGTCACTTTCACACCAACTCCATGTCGACTCAATGCCTACAGTTCCCTGAATTTCCAAGATGCCTATGAAGGGTGTGATTAACAATGTAATCAGTAGACCAGGATCGAGTCCCACATCAAACCTCTCCCTGAATTTTAAAAACACTTTAAATACTGCAGCGTCTGTCTGTCTAACAGCCTCACCAGTAAAACCTCTAAAAACTTAAGTCTGCAGGGGGACAGTTATAGCTACAATTTATTATCAGAATAACCAAAGAGACTCTCACTTAACACAGCAACTTTATGAAAGGAAAACCAGGTTTTTCTTGATAGAAGCTTGTGCCATCTAAATACTGCACATACCAAAAGAGAATATTACCACAGCACCATCTCAGGAACGCTAATGCTATTCAAGAGTCACATTCAGTTACCAGAACCCCTAAGTGTGCATGCGAGCACACATCTGTCTACCCATCTTCAGAGAGGAGTTGCCCACAAGATATTCATATTCATCTTTCTGTTTTTCATGAGGGGAGGGAGAATATTTATTCTTTTCCTTTACCTATATCATTTTGCACCATCAGCAGCAGATGCTACAGGAGTGTACAAACACTGTCCTCCTGTGACTCTCTGAAGTTTGTAAATTTCATCTCCACTTTACAAGCCTGGCTGAGCCAAGCTGGTCACAGACTGAGTCAGTGGAAGAGTTTGGAATAAATCGCAGAAATCATGACTTACATCCCCCACCTAGTCTGTACCCACATCCATGGGCATATGGGTAAATATTGCTAAGTTAGTGCAATAGTCCTGCTGTTTAATTAAAGTCCTGTTTTCCATCTCCATAGGCCCCACAGTGGGAACATCAGCCGCACAAAGTCCCATCTGGACCTACTGTGGAAATGTCTTTGGAAAGCACACAGAACTCGGGGCAAACATAAGTCAGACCTCCGAACATTTCAGCCTGATTCTCGAAGACAGGTCCCAGCATGGATGGGAAAAGAGCGGCCTCTCGAAAGCCTTTGAAAAGAGTTCTGACAACCAAGGAGCATGTGTCTGGCTGTACAATGCCTGTGTTACCAAGGATGGAGGCTGGCAACTACTTTGTTATGTTATAAACCTGTCCCATTAGGCTCTTCTATGCACCACCAACGCTCCAAGGCTGGAGATAAACACAAGACGAATCATGAAAAACAGACGGTGCTCAATGATTCAGTTTCTCTTGGCACGAGCCCTGTTCTCTTAAAGAGAAGCAACAACGTCGTTGCGGAGAACTGAAAGAATGGTTCCATATGGCAACTATCACTGTCTTCTCATGGGCTACATACTACCTACCCTGCCTGAAACAGTTCCCCAGGAGGATGGCCATGAAGCAGAAGAGAAAACGAGTGAAACATTCCAATGGGGAAGCAGCAGGAAACCCCCCAACAACCTGCTGAAACTTCATTTGCTCCTTGCAAGCACCTCACAGACTCACAACACCGTTATTTTCCTCCTTCACAAACCAACTCCAATTCCACCCGCCTGCCTTTTGATCAGGAGCTGGCCAATACCCAAGGAGGCAAATTCATGCATTTTCGCCTCCCACTTCAACATCCCCAGCCCTTCTTAATGGACTGCAGCCAAACAGCATTTCCCTGGAGACGTGTAAGAAGGGCAAAAGGGGTGAGGTAAGCTCTCCCAGCGAGAGACAATCTCAAGCGCCGAGTACATTTTCCAGATCTGAAGCAGAGCTCTGTGTAAGCTCAAAAGCTCATCCCTCTTGCCAGCAGAAGGTGGTCCAACCAAAGACATGACCTCAGCCACCTTGCCTCTCTAATAGCATGGGGCCAAAACAGCTATAACAACACTGCACAAGGGCGTTCGCTCATCAGTGTGCAACAACAGCTATTTGCTGCCCAGTACAGCAGAATCCAAAGCTCCCCACACTCTCCACCACACACACACACACACACACACTTATTCCCAATGGCAGGAACATCTGCAGTGCAGAACAACCAAAAACAAAGTGTCTCTTGCTCTCTAGGTCCATGCAACGAGTAGAAGAGGTTCCAGCAAGTTTCCCCTTAAAAGGACTCTGCTACTGCCAGTGGGTGATGTAGATAGCACCTTTTGTGGAAATATAACACAAACACCTTTCATAAGGTGGCGTGAGAGCCGGGTATTCCATGACAGTGCTGGAGAAATACAGCGACACATACCTTTCATTCCAAACTTGGACCTTCGACCGTACTTGTTGATCATAATAAAGAGCACCACCAAGAGGACACAAGCGAATGCTGCAAGCCCAACTGCTATGGACACCTGCAAGGGACAAATCTGAAAGTTATGCTAAAGGAACATAGGATACCAAAACCAAGCCAGCCTTGAGACGTAGAAGCCTCCTGTCTCAGTCACTCCTTCTGTACATTTTCTCGACAGCACTATTAATGTTTCTGAATGCAAATGACTTTAATGATATTTTGAAACTACAAGCATATCTTACTGTTACTGAAAAAACAAGAAAATGTCTATGTAGATGCATTTCTACTCTCGTATCACATATCCATCACTCTTTAATCAAGAACAACTGCCTGGAGTCTTTGCTCCTTAGAGTTCCTTAGTGCCCTGGATTTTTTGTCCCTTTATAATCTCCACTTGACACATCTTAACCAACTCGTGGTTTCACGACCACAGGGGGACACTAGCATGAGATGGAGAATGTGCAGCAGGGGAAAAACTCTTTCACATTATCAGTCCTGTCTCCATGCAAACCACCCTCAGAAGCATGAAAAAGGGAAGAGAAAACACAAGAGGCAAACGGTGGTACAGCTGTTCTGCTGATGCTCCCGCAGTGACTTTATTAGTAGTAGTGCTAAGTATTTATATTATGACAGTCTCCAAATTCCACACTTGGCCCGGGGCCCCATTGTGAGGGGCACTGTACGGAGGCAGAAGAGAAATCATCCCTTGCCTACATAGGGCTCACAATCCAAGCTCCTTTCATACATTTATATTTGTTTCTGCAAATCTTTACCCAAGACACTTTAATTGTGTTGCTGTAAACAAACAGCTTCCTTTCAGAATCTCTTCTGTTTGCATCTGGCCAATTATTCTTATTGCCTTCCAGAGCTTCTTATTGCATTTGGACCTGTTCCCCTTACTGTGATGTGTTCAGGAACAACAACAACAAAAATACAGCAATTAACACAAAGACATTCTAGTCCTTCTATCACTTAACACTTCTCCCCATCTTTGATATACTTTGGTGTCATTTTTTAAAATGTCACATTTAAACAAGTATGATCTTTGTTCCTCATATATTTTCTGCATTTCTTTTTCTGCTAGTAAGGTCCCATCGTATGAAGCTCTCTCCTCAGTTTCCTGTGAATTACAGCTGGGTCAAACCCAAAATGGAGAAGGTTTTGTTTATTCTGTCCAATGTTTTCTGTTTTTCATGATTCTCCAACTTTCACACACTTAGAGCAATTCCATGAAATCCTAATTATTTTCCCAATACTATTGCTCACATTTGTTTCCCTCTCTCTGTTTGGATTCTGTTGAAAGTGACATTTTGAGCTCTTGCAAACCCAATGAAATGAACTGTCAAAATTTTCAATTATTTAGGCCAATTTCATCAAGTCCTTATGTGATATTCCCAAATGTAGTGGGAGGGGTAATGTTGGGGTGGATGAATAGGTGTAAATGAAAATAAACCCAAGCTGAACCCATGCTCCCAAATGTTCTATTCTAGCCTGGAACAACTCAATGAATTGCTTTATTTGCACTTTTTTCAGACTGTTCTCCCAGCATTTCTGACCCTATAGGAAATACCTGGTGAGATACTCTGTCATCAAGAAATTCCCAGGCCAATTCTGCAAACTCCAGAGCCCTTATGGTTCATATCAGTAACCCTGTTTATCCATTCTAAGCCACTGAACCTTCTAAAGACTGGCCATCATGAACTGCGCAGGGGTGGATCTCACTTACAAACGCACAATATTGACGTAACAACGGAGCCAACAGCACAACAGCTATCCATCAGCACCAGCAGAAATCAACAGAAAAAATACTTCCCCTGTGCAAAAGGAGACAGGACTCACCCCAAAAGTATCCTCCTCTGGTTTGTGGGTCACGGTGATCGGTGGAGTAGGGCTCACTTCATAGTCACCAACTGGAATCAGAAGAGCACAGAATAAATATTCTATTTGTGCCCCGCACAGGCACTAGAACACCCAAACTTTGTGATGTCCTACTGTACAGCACTGGGAGGCGGGGGAATGAGATCTCTTGCATTCTGCTTCCAAGACTTGGAATTCAAATCTTATTGGGGCTGTAATTTCTCAGCTGAGCCATAGATTGAATGAGTTTAGGTCTTTTCTATTTAAGATCTCTATGATCCAGTGTAACTCGGCAGTGAGGAAGGAGAGCCAAGTAACTCAGTGGACACAGTGCAACTCCAGCCCAGCTAATTAGACACAGTCTGCCTGCAAAGGTCCAGTGGGTCAGACTGCTTCACCCACCCTCCCCCGGCCCCCCCACAGCACCAGGAGAAAACTAATGTCTCCGAGGAACACAGACTGCTTCGAAACTGAATCCTGCCCAAACAAAACCAACAATGGCTTGAGCAATTTTTTAAATGAAACACATGGGACCACTTGTGATTAAAACCCCGAGAAGCTGAAGTTTCCCAGCCTTAGAACAGGTACAGGACTCATCCTTCACACCTGTTCAGTGGGGCTGAGCTCTAACTTGGTCGAGTCCGCACGAGAACAAAGGGGTCAGTCCTTTGGCTTGTGCTCAGCCTGCCCCATCAGGGGGCCAAACCAGTGCCTGGCATGTGGAGGACCATTCTGCTAAGAAGGGGACAGACACATCTGCTCATTTCATAGAGGCCATACAGTGCCAGCTTCTCTGGGGCACTACCAGTCTGTACCTCCTTTAAATCAGTAACCTCAAGCTGAGGGGTTCCATATTACTCCCTCAGACTCCTGAACAACACAAGCTCCCCTAACCTAGCTCTGAAGACTGCTTTTCCTTGTCATTTCCGCGGATGAGGCATAAGTTCCACTGCCCTGTGGCCAGGTCAGTCCTGATTAATTGGCAGCCCTGGGCAAATGGGGGCCCCTGGGAGGAGGCTGGGGGACAGGGGGGCAGCAAGTGTACCCTCCCAGCTGCTGCGCCCTTCTCCTGGCCCTGCTGCACCCCTGGTCACCCAGTGCCAGGCCACTCAGCTGAGCCCCGTCCCTGTCCCTGCGCAACAACTGCCCGCTGGCTCCAGCCCCGTGCAGGTCGGTCCTTTTCAGCAGACCCTTGTAATGGGCAGCCCGGGGCAAAGGCCCGGCTCGCTCACCCCTAGGACCAGCTCTGCCTTTTGCACCCCAAACTACAGGCTGAACCTCTCTGATCCAGCACCCCCAGGACCCGACTGGTGCTGGGCGTGAGAATTTGCCGGACAACAGGTCAATATTGTCTAGTACATTGCCAAGATTTCCACTGCTTACTGGGCTCTTAGAAGACATTTAAGGGTGAATCACGGCTAAATAACAGCACAGAATACTGAGAACCAAGTCTGGTGGCTGTGAATCAACTTTATGGGACCACAGGAAACTTGGCCACACCCATGATAAGGGGTTGTCTGTCTAATTAAAATCATGCTGGATTACGGATATTGCCAGACAAGAGAATTCCAGATTAGAGAGGTTCAGCCTGTACACCCAGGACAGGAGTTGCTAGAAGACACACTGAACACATTTGTGCCTCTGTCTCATGCTGCACAGCCATCCATGCTCCCAGCACAACACAAACCCCCCTCTCCATTGGTATGGATCCTACTTAGGACCCCACTAAGTAGGAAGAGATCTGCACAGAATCCGGACTGTGCAGCACATAAAGCCCTTCCTTAATACACTAGGTACCTCACAAAGGAGAAAACAAATGTCTTGCTTCCCATTTCCTTCTCTAACGAGCCCTCCTGCTTAGCACTAGATGCCTCCAGATGTCACCTGCAAGGTATTAGATTCAGGAGGGAAAAGGAAAGGTAACAAAGCAAAAGGCCGGAAGGCACTTACTTGAGACAAAGTTATCCGTACTCTCTGTGAAAAGGACAAAGAGAGAAGCAATACAGTTAACAGTATGATAAGGGGACGGCTACTCTCCCATCCAAACACTCCTCGGCCGCACGCCCACAGCATCCCACCCGACCCAGTGAGGTGCCAGGGTGCATTGCTCAGTGCAAGCTGGCCGTTAGCCAGTGCCAGCTCACTGCCTGCAAAGGGAAAGCAGAGGGAAGAGCAGGGCTGCTTTCAGAGACTTCTCTCCTTAGAGCCACGTGGCAGGGCTGGCCAGGTGTGGCAAGAGAAGAAAACTTGCCGTCTTTTGGCCCATTGGGCAGTCATGGCTCAACATCAACTGAGAACCGATTGCAGAGCAGGACCGTGTGCATTGGAACAGCTATGAGAGGGCCTGGGCTGAAATGGACGGGTACGGCAGGTTGGGAGCCAGGCATAACTGGAAACCACATGGCTCCAATGGCTGGGGGATGGGCAACACAGTTTAGGAGCAAGTTGCAGTGGTGGAGGGACTTGAAGCAAATGGGCTCAGGACAGAGGTGTGTGGCTAGTAGGGGTGTGCTGCACTATATCTTGGCACAGGCCCTGTCAGTCATCCACCTCAGCCACTGGACCAGTTCAGGGGCTTTAGTAAATCTCTTCCCAAACAGAACTGCTTGCTAGTGCCCCAGGGGACGTCGTTTAATGCTCTCAGCGATGATCAGTTTACACAGCACAAAAACATCATCGGCTTTCAATGGACTTGCCAGCATAGGAAACAGACCCTGACACGAACAGGACTTTACGCAGCTTTGCCAGCCAAGCATGCCTAGAGTAATGCTACAGCATCCCCATAAAACCACGGCAGGGGCTTGGAAGGAAGTAAATACAGTCCCGGGGTGCTATGTGCAGCTCCCAGTCAACTGGCGCTTGGTTTGCAGGGATTCAGTTAATTGGGCTGTGATGGATTAGATCAGGAGTTCTTCACTCCCAGGCGAGTCACTACACTCTTTTATTTGAGGGGGCTGGGAGTTTTCTGCAGAGAGCAGCACATCAACCAGCAAACAGAGCCGAAAAGACGGTTGTTTGTACAGAGATCCCTGTTGGAGGAAAAAGGGCGCAACCCCTTGAGCCCTACAGGCAGGGAATGAGTTCCTGATAGCATGATGGCTTGCTTGACTGCAGGCTTGTTTTCAGTTTGCAAAGTCTGGCAGGAGAGCAGTGTGTTGAGAGAAAAGCAGCGCCCATGATCACAGCTGTACCTTGCGTGAGGCAGGTAGGACTTCCCTATAAAGGCAACCAAGCAAACAGCCAGCAGCACACAAGCTGGCAAACAGAGAGAAAACAGAGGAGTTTGAAGGCTATGGGTGTTTTGGGTTATTTCCTCACTCCTTTTCCCCCCTCTGTCACATGACCGGATTTTTATCCTGGGTCTGGAAGCCATTTTAATGCTCAGTGTGGCTATTGCCTCAAATATGGTGCTGGGGGGCAGTGTACATTACTTATATGTCTGTATCATGCTGGTACATAAAGTTACAGATTTTAGCTCTGCCGACATATTAGAAATGTTTCAATGCTGAGGCTCGCAATGGGACATGGGTTTGCACCCCAGCCAGGACAACAGACTGAGCAAAGGTCCAGATAGCCAACACCCATTTTATGATGGTGGAGTTTTCCTTCTGGGACTGCAACAAATGGAAACTTAGCACAATGACCCACCGGATGAGGTGGTAAGCCAAGACCTATGGCAGAAGAATGGAATTTTCCCACCACTTATGAAAAACTATAAGATGGGCCCTGGCAGGTTCTTTCTTTGTTCTTCAGTCATCATGAGTTAAGCCTGTCTGGACTAGGGGCCCATCCCTCAAAGGGATGGTGTGGATTTAGCAGTGTCCATTTTGGATCTTTTGTCTTCTGGTCTCCAAGGGTCCGTGTCCCAGCATGCTGACCCCAGTGGGCCGGATCTACAATGCTCCAATGACTGAATCTATGTAACCTGAAATGAACTTTCAGAGACTCTCAAGAATCAGCAAATAACACCGCTGGCTTGTATCAGCAGTTATGATTGATGCATGTCAAGTAGTGCTTTAACAATTCTTCTAACACTGTTCTTTCTTTTTTTTAATTAATAACCCTTTAGATATTAGATCTGAGGATCTGGCTTTTGTGTGGTGACTTGGGTAAGATCCAAGCATATATTGATCCGGGGCTGTGGCTGGGCCCTTTGGGGTCTGGAAGAAACTGTGTGGTGTTGGGTGAAACTGGTTTAATAACCTCTCACCTTAGCTTGGCATTGTCAGTTTGGTCTAGTGCAGCTGCTGAGAAGTCTGTGAGTTTTCTTGTGTGGCTTCTGGATGGCCAGTGGGGCTGGCAGAGGTGCTGTTGTGGCTGGTTGAGTTTGCCCTTGTGAAAAGAAAATCCCAGCCTGGGGCTGTAAGCAGCCCGGATTTTAAGCAAAGTTACTCTGGATTTATTTCTCTAGCTGTGCCCAGAAACCCTGTCCTATTATACCTTCCTTCTTCAGAGAAGCTTAGATTGGAAAGCTATGACAGCTGCAGAGCCAGCTGTAGTAGTGATCCAAAGAATGAAAAAGACAATGAAGATGACTCGATATAGAAGCCGTGGGAGATACATTATTCTGGAAAGAGTACATGAGGTGCTTCATTTGTATGAAGCGCCATCTTATGGAGGAGAAGATCTGAGGATTGGAGAGCAGTTAGAAACAGTGGTGAAGTTTCAAAGGGGATTTGAGCAGATGATGGACAGGAGTCTGAAGGGAAACCGCATGCCTTGCAAATGCATGCTGGGACCAGACAACTCTGAGGGTATGTTGTAGGATGAGCAGAGTGTCCATCAGAAACATGTGACTATGAAAATAGGGGAGAGGAAAAGACTGGCTAACAAAGGAGCTATAGAGCTGAGGAACTGGTTCAGTGAGTTGAAAAATGAAGGGAAAAGGCAGTCATTAACAGAAGATGAAAGGACAAGGACGAAAAGAGGAGTGATTAGTCTTACAAGGAGAGGGGAAGAGACAATAGAGACAACCAGAATTCAGAGACCTCAGAGGATGACTTGCAGGAGACAAAGTGAGAACAAAAGACAAGAAGAACTACAGCTACAAAGAACAGAAGATGAAATGACGGAGCACTGGAACATCACCATGAAGAGGCGAGTCTCCAAGACTGAGGACGCCCTCCTAAGGAGAACTTAGTGTCACCAGCACTTATCCAGAAAACAGAAGGATGTTCTGGCTGCTACAAGATAACAGATGGGGTGGGGATGGGACCTGAGGTGGAAGAGGACCCTGATGAGAGCAGGAAAAAATTCATTGTCAAATGATACTGCTAGATTCTCATTGGGATTCATCTAGAAACACTAAGACAGGTTGAGGGAGACACTTAAAGAAATGGAGGCTCAGGTGACTTTCAAGGGGATTCCGTCTCTCCACACAAAAGGAAAGTGAAGGGTAAACAAGATTATGATGATCAACAGATGGTTCAGACAATGTTGCAATAAGAAGGGCTTTGCGATGTTCAACTATTGGGACACAGACAGAGGACTGTGCTCATGGGATGGACTCCATCTGAGCAGGGAGAGAATGCTTCTGGGATGGGGGTTGGCACAAAAATGGAATTTGGAGGAGATGGTTGGGAGCTCTTGTAATCTTTGCATCTGATCCTAATAGTAAGTGGGAGGAAAATCAAGCAAAGGAGCAATGAAAAAAGGAACAAGAGAGAGTACAAGAATGAACAACAGGAAGGAAGATGATGCTAGAGCACTGACAGTAACAGTCAGGTATGTTAGCATTAAAATGATTGTACCCAGTCTAGTGAGGTATCTGGGCAAAGCCAAGCAGAAATAACGACAATGTCTGCACACCAACACAAAGAACCTGGGTAACAAAATGGAAGCACTAGAACTACTGGTGTAGGAAGTGAAACTAGTCATGTACAGTAAACAGAAACGTAGTGAAATAATAGCCACAAATGCAATACAGGTGTAGAAGGTCATGCACTCTTCAGGAAAGAAAGTAATAATGGTGAAGATGATGGTGTAGCACTGTACAAGTCATTATGGTAAAAGACTGTAAAGAAATTAGAAGTGATGAATTGGACAAAAATGAAACTGTTTTCGTCAAAATCTCTTGGGGGAAGAAAGGTAACAGAGGCTTCACTGGGATCATGCTTGAATCTGCTATAGACACCTGGGACCTCATTTGGGTATATATATAGAGAGAGAGAGACCTCTAATATTATTACTGAAATAAAGACTGCTGGGAAATGTGTGAGGATGAGAGATTTTTGTTTCCCATTTGGTGGGCAAATGTGTTAAATGGTAGAGTCCAGCTATTCCTGGATGTGATAGGTGATAGATTTCTGCACCAAACTGTCACCAAACCCACAAGTGACGATGCTACTTTAGATCTAGTACTGGTAAGAAGCAAGGGCCTCATCAAACTCCCGACTGTAGAGCATAACCTCGATTTGAGTGAGAATAAATTAATTCAGTTTAACCTAAATGGAAAGATAAACAAGAATAGGTCTGGGGTCCTTGATTTCAAGAGGGCACACTTGAAAAAGTGAAAGGAATAAGTTTGGGAAACTGAATGAAGAACTCAAGGATCTGAATATGGAAGAGGCTTGGAATTACTTTGAGCAAGGGGAAACATTATCGGGAAGGGTAGGACCCCACAGGGCTAGAACAAGCATCTTAAATAGGTTATTCAGAGAAAGCCCACAAGGAATGGAAGAAGTGATGGACAGAGAGAAAAGTTACCGCTTAAAAGTCAGAAACTGTAGGGGAAAGTGAGATTGCCAAAAGCCAAGCAGAGATGGACCTTGCAAGGGCAATTAAAACCAATAGTAAAGGGGTCTTTATCCACATTTTAAAAAAGAAAGAAAGAAAACAAGAAGAAAGAAAACTTCAAAAAAGATGTGGAGAGACTAGAGAGGGTCCAGAAAAGAGCGACAAGAATGATTAAAGGTCTAGAGAATGTGACCTATAAAAAAGGGTTGAAAGAATTGGGCTTGTTTAGTTTGGAAAAGAGAAGATTGAGGGGAGGCATGATAGCGGTTTTCAGGTATCTAAAAGGGTGTCATAAGGAGGAAGGAAAAAACTTGTTCTTCTTGGCCTCTGAGGATAGAACAAGAGGCAACGGGCTTAAACTGCAGCAAGGGAGGTTTAGGTTGGACATTAGGAAAAAGTTCCTAACTGTCAGGGCGCTCAAACAGTGGAATAAATTGCCAAGGGAGGTTGTGGAATCTCCATCCCTGGAGATATTTAAGAACAGGTTAGACAGACATCTATCAGGGATGGTTTAGACAGTACTCGGTCCTGCCATTGGGGCAGGGGGCTGGACTCGATGGCCTCTCGAGGTCCCTTCCAGTCCTAGTGTTCTATGATTCTATGAAATGAGACTGCTAAGCACTGAGGATGGGATGCACATGAAAGATAATAAAGATATGGCCCAATACCTAAATAAATTATTTGCCTTGGTTTTTAATAAGGATGATGAGAAACGCGAGGAAAGTGGCAGGGTGACTATGGGAACAAGCAGAAATTACCACATCTGAAGTTGGCTTCCATCTCATATGGGACCAAACTGGGGGAAGCCCCACATAATCACCATCCAAGAATATTACAAGACCTGACCCATGAAATTGCAAGGCTTTTTAATGAATCTGTCAGTTTGAGGGACATAACTTATGCCTCTAGAATTGCACCTATAGTACCTATATTTAAGAAATGAAGAGAAAGTGATCTGGGAAACTATAGGTCCATGAGTTTGACTCCAACTGTATGCAAGGTCTTAGAACAAATTATGAAAGAGAGAGTAGTTAAGGACATAGAAGTCATCAGTAATTGGGATAAAATACAACATTGGCCTTACGTACGGTACATCACCCCAGACCAACCTAATCTTCTTTGAGAAAATAGCCAATTTTCTACACAAAGGATATGCAGTAGCTCTCATCTACCTGGATTTCAGTAAAAGCATATGATACAGTTCCACATGTCAGATCAGTCCAATTATCAGTTAAGTTGAAGAGCGAGGGTATTAATACAAGAATCAAAAAGATGGGTAAGAAATTGGTTAAAGAGAAGACGACAGTGGCTCAGGCAGTCAGGGTGGAAGGAAGTTCCAAGTGGAGTTTCTCAGGGGGTCAGTGTTGGGACCAATCTCGTTTAGCATTTTTGTTAATGATCTTGGCACAAAAGGTGGGAGTATGTGAATAAAATCTGCATGTGATTCAAAGTTGGGAGAGACTGCCAATATGGTGGAGGACCATGTCATCATGCAAGGAGATACAGATTATCTTGAAAACTGGATAGCAATAGAATGGAATTGCATACTGCAAAATGCACTTCAGGTCTCACAACTAGAATTTTTGCCATACACTGGAGATGTATCAGTTGAAAATTAAAGAGGAGAAAGACCTGGGTGTATAGGTCAATCACTAGATGATTATGAGTCACCACTATGACTGGCCATGAAAAAGGGCTAATTGCAATCCTAGGATGCATCAGGCAAGGTATTTTCAGATAGAAAATTGTTGAATTTAAACTGGAACAGATGCAGAGAAAGGCTGCTAAGAAGAACACAGCAGTGGAGAACATACATTCAGCGATAAGATTTAAGGAACGTGGCTTTTTTTAGACCAACAGAATGAAGGATGACTGATCTCTATAAATACTTCAGAGGGAAAAACACAACAGAGGGAGAGAATTTATTTATGTTAAGGGCCAATGCTGGCAAAAGAGCAAATGGATATAAATGGGCCATCAGTAAGTTTAGGCTTGAAACTAGAAAAAAAGTCTCTAATCATCAGAGGAGTGAAGTTCTGGAACAGTCTCCCAAGGGAAGGAGTGGGGCCAAAAAACATAACTTGTTTAAGACTGAGCTTGGTAAATGTATGGAATGGGTGGTACCATGGTACTGCCTCCCATGGCCCAGGGTCCATCCATGACTACTATTAACAAATATCTCCAATAGCCGGAGATAGGACAATAGATGGGGAGGGCTCTGGGTTACTACTGAGAATTCCTTTCCCAGTGTCTCCCTAGTGGGTCTTGCCCACATGATCAAGGGCTAACTGATTGCCTTATTTAGGGTGGAATTTTCCACGAGGTCAGACTGGCAGACACCGTGGATTTTTTTTTTTTCTCTCTTTTTTTGGCCCGTCTTTGCAGCTTTCAGCTTGGGCCACTTGCTTGTTTGAACTAAGTAAATGGTATATCCTCTGTAATTTGAAGTTTTAAATCAAGATTTGAGGATTTCAGTAATCCAGTCAGAGATTTCAAGCCTAATACAGGAGTGGGCAGGTGGGGTCCTCTGGCTTGCAACGTGCATAAGGTCGTCTAGAAAGATCACAGTGGTCCCTTGTGGCCTTAAAGGATATGAATCTGAGAGACCTTAAATTTTCACTTTAAAAAATTCTGCTCCTGCCAGGTTGCAGCAAAAACCTCCCTAGGGTAACTAGTAGCAGTAATGAGGTGTGTTGAATGTGCAGTTCGTGATGTTTTCTAGACAAACCACTTTTTAATGCAACACTATACAGTTCAGATGCACCGAATGACAATGTCAGCTTTGGCAACATATGCCTCAGTGAACCTCAAGAAAAGTAAATGATGCACTGATTACACCCCTGGAGGGGGACAGCCACAGTGAGAAAGATTCTGGGACACAGGTCAGGTAAGGAAAAAATATGGAAGGGGGTTAATTAAATTTTAGTTCTCTGGACCAGCGGACCTGCTTCCTGATATCTTTGGAAAGTGCCCAGCACCCACAAAGCACAATGCAGATGCATCAGACACAAAACATTATTATCCCCATTCCACAGACTCGGGGGGTGAATCATGGGAATAGGAAGCGGCAGAAGTGAACATAATCTCTCACAACTCCAACCTCTGTGCCAGAGCGCACACTACCCCTCCTCCCAGATAACAGAAAGCCTGTGCAGATTAAGGAGCTGGACAGATTATCATCCTTGAAGCTTGAATATAATTTCCCCTCTCCCTTCTGTAGCTGTTCATGGCTTTAGATTGGTCAGCTCTTCAAGGAAGGGATTTGGGTTTCCATTTACTATATCTGACCTGCGGGAAAGCTCTGTGTACATAGAGGGTATGATATAAATAATAAATGAAAATGGTATTGCTCTATATATAGCAAGTGTCCTATTTTGCTCACTTTTCTAAGGGCTGCAGGAGCCAATGCGAGGCTGCCGCTTGCTCATGGCATCACCCCTGCTCCCAGCACATGCCGCTCGTTAACTCCATGGTGCATGATCTGGTGCTGCAAAAGCAGAAGGCAGTTTGGGAACCCCCCACCCTTTCACTGGAGTCCAGCCAGGACAGCCCTTTCTACTGCACTACCTATGCCTAGAGTTTCCCCAACATTATTTGGCCTTCCATAATTTAGCCACACCCACCTAGTGACACAGGGAGGAATTTCACACCATCTCACACCATCTACTCAGAATGCTAGACAACCAGTTGGTGCAGAGGGCCTGGGGGGCTTGTGGGGGCTGTTGCACCAAAATGATATGTGATGGATTTTTTCACATAAAATAGGTAGAATCCTGATGACATTCCACCTAGATTATAGCCATTTCACAGAAGTAAAACTAGATCACCGAGTCCTTCGAAAGGGTTTTTCTCCACCCGCACCCACTATCTCACTTATATGCCAAAAAGACCGTTCAGTTTCAAAGGAGTGAGAGGCCACTCTAAGGGGAATCAGAGGTAACCCCAGATACACTGCATGCCCTAAGCCCCTCTCTTACGGACAAGTCATTGAGCAAGGACCACCACAAACATTGCAGAGTGCAGAGTCAAAATCCTGTCATTTTCTTTACAGTCAAATTTTAACCCTTTTTCCACTTAAGATGCTGAGTAAGATTTCTCTTTGGGGTGTTCCACCGTTGTACTGTATTGCTTGGGCATTCCTTACAAGCAAGTCAGGGCAATACTTGGTCTGTACATGGCTGATCAGAGACAAGAGCCACAGCACGATGTTATGTTATTGAAGCTGCCATCTTTTAGATGAGACATAACACTAAGGCCATGACCGCTCATGGCCACTGAAGAGGTCACGGCACCTTTTTGCAACTATACGTATCTTAGCTCCTATTTCATGGCCAGTTCAGGTCATTACATCCTGTGTTCCGAAAATCCCCCTGAGATTTCAACTGGATACACAACTCTTTTTCCCACCCATGTCTAAATTCTTGTGCAATGTTGCTCCATGCTGGTGAACAACCACCACGACACCGTGCACCAGAGCAGGCTGTACGGTAGTGGTAGGTGCAAAGAGGCTTGCGCATGGCTTCTCTAACAGTCTGCGGAAGGCTCCAGGATGCAAGGCACAACAGAAACATAAGCTCTGACTCACTCACCTGGAAAGGGCTTCTCCAGGAAATGCCCTTTGATGGTCTGATTGGCTGTACCCAACTGGTTGGTGGCCACAAGGGTGTAGTTGCCATTATTGTAGTGAGTGGGCTTGTTGAAGAGCAGACAGCCTTCAGACACTTCTCCCTGCTGGTAGAACTCCATGCGGATGATCTCAGTCTCCCTGAGGACCTGGCCATTGTGCAGCCAGTAGAGACTGGGCGCTGGGTTCCCATGGACCACAAACTCAATGCAGTGCTCTAGGCGCAGCTCTGGCTCCTCCAGGCTCAGGATGCGTGGGGGATCTAGCAGAGACAACACAGTGCAAACTCGGGGAACTCACAACCCAGGTAAACTCTCATGTTCCAGGCAATAATGATCCCCTCATCTCCCAGCAGGCAGCCAGCCACCAAAGCACATATGAACAGCCAGAGGAAACCCCCTTCCCATGGCAGAATAGCTATGTGCGCAACCCGCGCTCTACTGCAACTGGAACGTGAACTAGGATCCATGCCATCTCGAGGCAACAGCCATGAGCTGGAATGGAGCCAGGTCCAAAGGAGCCAGGCCTGGTTTGGGTAGTAGGGAACAACCTGCCATTATTGAAGAGTCTCTTGAGTCGATCCTCCGGATCTCATGTCACCAAATCACCTAAGCTTGTCTCAGCTGGGCATTGCTCTCACAGCATTGCGTAGCACTCACACCACACTGGTGCAAAGCACTTCCCAACCTGGCTCTGAGGGTTGTTCATGTTCATTTTAGTGGTCATGTCATGAGCAGTGCGGGATAGAGGGACATTCTGTTTCCACAGCCAAAATCCCCAGTAAAGAGACAAGTAACTGGGCTCCACAGTGCCCTGGATAATGGATATTTAAAAAGTCCTTCCCTACAGCACTGAGAATGTCCTCTGGTACCTCTGAGTTCCCAGACCCATTCCTCCCTCCATCTTCACCAGTTTGATTCCTAAATAGCCCTGTTTCACAGCGCCCTGTTCTCTTGTGTGGAGGACTCAATGGTGTCTCACATAGCAACCATGCCAAGGAGCACCCCTGAGCCACTCCAGCCTCGAAAGAAGTTGACTGGTCTGCTCCATAGGTCTGGGAAGAATGCTCTAACATCAGAACTTGGATTTGGACACAGCAGATCAGCCCAAGTCAAGTTTCTAACTGCCCACTTAAGACGTATTGCTGTATTCTCTTCCCACACAATGCCAATGGAGCAGCCTGCTCATGTTAAACAGGCTTTTCTAGTACCTGGTTATTAATCATACACGTGGCTAAAAGATGCCCATTGGGGATCTCAGGTCACTTTCAATAGTGTTGGAATTGTCAGCCATTCAAGAAGATATCTCTCAGGGCTTCTCAATGGCTGCAGGTCCATGGGGGCTTCGATTCACTGAACCTCTCGGGGGAAGCGCCGATTGGTTGAATATCCTCCAGGAATATTAGAGTTAGAGAACACATAGCAAGGTAAAGCTGAGACCCACTCTCCGGATCACCACCTTGTCATGGTGAATGGGCTTTTGTGTTCCAATGACCCTGAGAGTGATGCCACAGGGAGTCCCGTGCTCCCTGAAGGGTCAGCCATGGCGGCAAGATCAAGGGGGAGGGTCCAGACAAAGAACAATCTTAAAAGTCCTCAGTGGCAGAACAGGCAGAGGATAGCAACTGTAATGCCACAACCGCTGTGAAGGCGGATGAAGGTTGCAATAGACAGGAGACTCCCAGTTGTCAGAATTCCATGCCACCGGACCTGAGTTTTCTATCCATCAACAACCATGCGATGGGTGCCGTACAACAGACCCCCCACGTTAAAAGAAGTCACACGCAGGCGTCTTCCTCTCTGTACGACTCTCCTAAACTAGGAGAGTGACATGAAGATGTCCCACTCATTATGGAGTGACCGCCAAGAAAGATGGGAGTTCACCTCCATTTGAAACATATGCAGGGTCCCCTCCCCTACAACGTATCTGAACACAGGGTACCCGTGCCTCAGGAATTCATACTTCCCTCTACTGTCACTGCTCAACACTTCATTAGAGCATCACATGTAGCATCACCCAAACAATGAGGCCACGGAGCACAACCAAGGATGGCCCAATCTCACAGGGCAAGTATCACGGTTTCATAAGATACAGGCCTTTTGTCTTCTCCTAAGCACTCTCCTTTCCCTGACTATCGGGAAGGCTGGGGACACGCCCCCGACAGCACCTAACTAATAGGGAAGATCAAGTAAAGGCAGCTCCCTGCTGCTGCTGCTGCGACCACCACCTCACACAGCCCCCGGCCCTAGGTAAACCCCCGGCCTCAGCCCCACATAATTCTCCTGCCCATAGTGTAGCTGGGGTGTCTGCCACAGGACCTGGGGCGGCCGCCCCACCTTGTCCTATGGGCAGGACGGCTCTGCCTGCGCCTCTAGTGCTAGCCCCAATGCACACAAGTGCAAGACTTGCACAGCCACACCTGTGTCTGTTGCAGCCACACCTGTGCCACAGGCAGGCCTGTTTCTGCCAGCGACCTGAAAGGTAGAGACGCGGGAGGACAAAGAAATTGGCCCATAATGAAAGCTGCACACGCATCCTTTTACAGGTAGCCCTAGGACAAGTCCCTGCCTCCATTTCCTGCAGCAACTCCGACTTCATGTTCTCACCCTCAACAACAGTCAATCAAGGCCGGAGCAGCACAGCCTGGTGACCCACAATTCACCATGGGAGACTCATTCAGTAAGCTCCCATGTACGCCCTCCCACCAGCTCGTGTATAGCCAGTGTCTCCCTGCCTCTACTTACAGTAGACGGTGAGCAGCACACTGGCATTGGTCATTCCCACCACGTTCTCAGCTATACATGTCAGAAGGAACCCGTTGTCCTCACTGGTGACGTTCACCAGGGTCAGATTGATGGCATGAACGTTAGTCCAGTTGAGGTTCGTCTGAAAATCCCACCCCCCCAAAAAAAACAATTAAAGACAAACTAAGCAACTGATGCCCACCTGCCTGCCCACCTCCTGGGCCCAGGATCAGAGAATCCCAACTGCTATATAAATGCCACGGACTCCAACGACTGTGGCTGTCTCCATCCATGGCACCACAGTGCACCCAGGCTCCCGATCCAAGAAAATATAATCACAGCTTCCGAAACAGTGCTGAACAGGGTACGTCCCTGGCTGCCTTTGGGGTTAAACCGTGTTCAGCTGCACCAGTTGTTGACATACCTTTGTCAGCCACAGATAATTCTGCTAGTGCAGACAGGCTAACATGAAACCAATGGAGCTATCGGTCCACAGGAAGAGCTCTGGATTCAGTATCTACCCCCCACCCACTAATACTCTGCTATCCCAGAACTCCTAGTCTGAGGCTGGGGTGGACCATACAACCCAATTAAAAGAATCACTGCATTTCAGTTTTCTCCAGTGCAAATCAATGCTCCTCCAGCCCCATCACAATGGGTAACAAGGAAAACAAAGACCCAGAAAATCCTCAAGGCCTACACCCCAATTGCTGTGTCGTGTGTGAATGCCTTGGTGATGGACCTTGGCAAGGACAGTAAAGTCCTGGCCACCCGAGCCCCAGGGCCTCCTACCTGATGAGTATTGATGGAGTGCAAATCTGCAACCGTCCAGTCCACGTCAGGCAGCGGCGAGCCTGAGCCATTGCAAGTGATCACTGCATTCTCGCCTTCCCGCACCGTCAAGTTAACGTGGCTGACACTGATCTCAGGAAGATCTAAGGGAATCAAACAGCAGGACACTTAGGGTAGCCTGGCCAGCCATGACAGAGGCAACAGGCCACTTGGATTCTGACCCCCACCAGCTCAGACTCTCGAGTAGACTTCACCTGCCAGCAAAGCAGTCAGCACCAACTTGTGCTTCCGAACGAAAGATGCGCAGGGTAAAACGCAGGAGGTGGCGAGTAGCCTGCCCTTCTCATGGGTGAGGAGCGGGGAGGGGACATCGCCAGGTGGATGGGCTCGTCTCTGGGCTTTGCAAATTTGCACACGGCGCACAAGGCAGGAAGTTCTCTCCAAGTGCTCGTTGCCATCCAACCCCGCTATGTCCTGTCTCCCTTTTCCCCCAAGCCCCTCGCACCTGTGCCCTGGGCTAGTGCAAAGGGCTGGGAGGGATAAAATGACTTCTAAGGAACCACTGGCAAGAAATCCAGGCTGAGCTAGGATGGAGAACAGAGCTCCTGACACTTACAGCGAAGGGAGAGAGAGAGAGAGTTTCTCTCTAATTTATAACAATTGAGAAAAGACGACCAAGGCTGTGTCCTCACATTAACGACATCTTTGCTAATGAACGACGCCCCTACTCTTCCCTCCACGGTGCTAAGGAAATACTGATTTATAGCAGCTCTGACTTACTCCTCTGGCCTGCTGAGCCACCCAGGCACCACACATTCACACAGTGTTCAAGAGACAGTGCCAGCAGCAACATGGAGGGGAGGGTGGCTGGCCACAGCACTCATAAGGGGAGTGGGGAGCCCTGAGGGTGGCAGCACTTGTAAAGGGGGAAGAGAATGAGCCCTGAATGAACGAGATGGGAAAAGAAGGCGATGGCTCAGTGCAGTGACCTCTCTCCCTGGAAAACTTGGGTCCACGTGAGCCTCTAGGAACAGCAAAGGTGCTGCAGGCCGGGACTGAGGTGCACTGGCAGAGCCACCTGAGGAACCCACGAGAGGCTGTAAATCCAGTCTTGAGATTCATCGACACAACAGTGGGAGTTGGGCAGGACCCTGAACAGTGCCCATAGTCTGCCATAAGCCTCATATCAAACCCGAATGAGCTACACCACCCGCCAGGCCAGAACGCAAGGATAAAGTAAGCCTCATTTGAAAACAGCTGGAGTCATTTGCATGCTTGCCCAATCAATCTCCGAATGAAAGATTCACCGCAGGAAGAGAGATCTTAGTGGGGCACTTTCTTTTCCTGCTTTCTTTCCATTTATTGGGGCTCCTTCGGTGCTGGGGGATCAGTGGAGTTATTCACCCCATAAGCCCAGGAGATTTATGTATGTAAACACCCTGTTGTTCTGTCACATCCAATGGTAGGAGGTGGAGTCTGCTCTCTCCCTGTCCTTGCTCACAAACAATTTTCTCATCATGGAGGATTATTAGTCTCATTTGAGGAGGAAATTGCAGTTCTCTCTCATATCTCTTTAGTTCACCTACCTGCAGGCAGTTCAGACCACTTGTGGGTTTTAATAAAGAAGAGTTAGAACAAAGAGACATTGGCTATGGTTACACTACAGAACTCCGTTGACAGGAGTCACTGTCAGAAGAGATTTCCTGACAAAACTTCTGTTGACAGAGTGCGGCCACGCCCAAAAGCCAATTGGAAGAGCACTCTGCTTTGTCGACAGCCACTCTCTCGACACTACAGGCATCCAGAAGCACAGCACAGGGCTGCCCATTGTCCTGACGAGAGAAGGCCCCCCCAGAGTGTCCACACAGCTTTTTGTCGACAGGGTGCTCTTCATTATCTGGGAGAGGCAGAAGGTTGTCTGTGAAAACGCCAACTTTTGATGGTCAACAAAACGCATTTTGTGTGTGGCCATTCCACCCATTTTGCCGACAAAACCCGGGTTTCACTGGCAAAACTCACTAGTGTAACCATAGCCACTATGAACTTGACAGTCGCTTGTCCTTATCTCCAACTGAAAACTGTGTATCTATTATTGTTATTACTACAAGAAACTCTCTAAAACTGCTAGAATAGAGAAAGGAAACTTTTAGAAAATGTTTTTCCCTTCCCCCAGACAGTTCACTTGACAGCTTCTACCATCTCCTACACTGTTCTGTCCTGCGTACAGGACCCTCCCTGGGTCCTCTTTGTCAGTAACAGCAGTAGCAGAGCTGAAACTGAAAAGGCAGCACACAAGTGTGAACAAAGAGAATGTGGGGAGACGGGGCAGCCCAAAGTATATCTGATGTTGAGCCCATATAAAAAGATCAGCTGGGAACAGGAAAACAGACCTGTGGGCATGCGCATGTAAAACTTTAAGGATCTGCTATTTTAAATGTGTACCACCTGAAAAAGAATTTGAAAAAAAATCAAGCTGCAAGGGCCCTTTAACAGAAGTAATTTCTAGTGGCCATTAAATAGAAAGATAAGCACGTGAAGCAGAACCTGTCTCAAAGGGGACACTTCCTGCTGCCTCAGGCTAAGACGTGGGCTGACCACAATGCAATAATATTATGCCACTGGGGGAAATCTCTTCCCAAACACAGCTGATGGTTAGCTAATGCTCTACACCATGAGGAATAAGACTCCAAGTTCCATTAGAGATGCCAATTGTATTCATAAACTATTCTAATCTATTTCAAAAATGCTCACATTGACTTGCCTTGGTTCCCTGCATCAGTAAGTTCAATGGAATAATCATACTTGGTCTCAAAAGCTGTCTCTGGGTTTTTTAAAACAATATTTCCCTGTCATTGAGCACTCCTTGTAGGACAACCTTCTCCCCACCCCTAGTCTCTTCTCTCTATAGGCCTGAACGCAAGGTGAACCAGGGCATGCAGAGGGCTTTCCTTACCACACTGGGTGATGTTCATTTCCTGCAGGGGGATGACAACAGCCTCCATGTTCATGCAGTACAGTTCTTGGCTCTGCAGGTTGGCTTCACCCCTCTCCTGCCAGAGCTGAATCCAGCGGATGTCACAGCTGCAGTTAAAAAAGTTACTTTCGAGGCTCCTACAGAGAGAGAGAGGTAAACAAAGGGGTGACATCAAATAACTAGTTGCAGAATAGCTACCAATTGTAAGAAGGAACTGCCACGCTTGCTACGTGCAGCCTGGCTGAAATGAATAGTAACAGAGGGGTAGCCATGAAGAGGTGGGTCTGTCCCACAAAAGCTCATCACCTAATTAATTATTGTGTTAGTCTTTAAAGTGCTACATGACTGCACCTTTGTTCTGTTGGCTTCCGTGAGTTTCTCTAGACCAGGAGAGACCATGGACTCCCTGGACCAGCAAGAGGAGGAAAGGAGCTTGAGGGTACAACAAGTTACTGAACCTTTGGGCTTTGAAAACCAAGGTTCAAATGCAATCTTGGGTCAGAGAAAAACATGTCAGTATTCTCGAGGCCAGACAAGTATTTTTCCAGGTGGGCAGAGGGCAGAGGAGAAGAGCTGCAATAGCAACAGAGGCTGAGATTCGGGATGGAATTGCAAAGGTGGAAGCAGGGCACACGTGCGCTGGACTGGAATAATACTGGTTGAGCTAAAGGGGAATCTGCAGTCAGTGTTTGACAACTGCTGCATATGGCTCTCTCTTGCATGTACTCTCCAAACCCTCCACCCCCCCACACACAATCTCTCTCTCTCTCAGCATCTGGGTTTTGTGGGAGCCCAGATACTTCATGTAGCACTCTGGAATGCCCTGGGACTTCCTGGTGGTCACAGTGCTCCAACACATTCCCAGCGAGCACGAGAAAGGACTGCCTCAAAGGAGCAGACATGACCCATCTACGAAGCCTTTATAGCTTGTGCTGTAAGGCCCCAGTGCTTGTGGCAGCAGGGACTTCTGAGGAGCATTCAAGCCCGTTCAGGTCAGACCTCCAGTGGGGTGTGCTCAATAAAGCTGATATCTCTTGTCCTTAATGTTGCATCTTAGTGTAATGCAACAATGCTGGTGGTTTTCTAGGACACTGGTTAACACACGACATGCCATGCATTTTAATTGAATCAAGCACTGCTGTGCTGGGACCCATTGACCTGGCTGGAAGGGAGTGTTGCCTTTAATAGACTCCATTTAAAACACATTTACACATATTTTGTATACAGATAACTTTATTATTATTGATTTTCCAGTCTATCAGCCATTTTGTTTACGTCTCTGAAAATCCCTCGCTGTTCCCCACAGAGACATGAGGTCGCAGGTTTGCGCTGAGGGTGGGAACCCAGCTCTGCTTGGCTGGAAGAACGGACGATAAGAAAGAGGAGCTACTCGAGGATTTAATATGGAGGGTACAATCCAAACTAGTGGGGGGCTGCATAGCCCTGGTCCTGTAACCTGGGGTGCCCTTCACAGTGCCTTGCTGAAGTAGCCTCTCCCCTGGCCTGCTCACAAAAAGCCTCCAGCGTGTAAGTCATTTCCATCTGTGTCCATGTGTGTGTTGCAGCCAGCCAGGCATAACCTTGGCTACACTGCAGGGTGACCCCAAAATATTGCCAGTCCTAGATCTTCCCCCTGAAATACGTGTTCTGCACTGTCCAGCCCTTTCCCGGCCAGTACAAATACATTAAGTCCATTATTCCTTTAAGGAAATAATATGCCATCTTATTGCCTTAAATAGTTATCCAGACATTTCAACTTTAATACATTGGATTAGATAAAACAGTAAAAGAAGTTTATTAGCTAGATAGATTTTAAGCGAGCACAAGTAATGAGGCATAACAGTCAGAAATGGTTATATGGAAAATAAAGGTAAAACGCTTACTGGTACCTAACTTAACCAACTGTATTAGATTCAATTGTAAAACGGTGACCAAAATAGGCCTTGAATTCACATCTGCATGGTGGTGGATCTGCAGTCCTCATTCCCTTCAGTACGCCTAGGTTTCTCCCATCAGCGAAACCGGATGTCAGCCACGTGCAGGGAAGGAAGGCACATGGTGTCAGACGAGTTGTGGGATGGCACACAGTTAAGACATTCCTGTCTCTGCTAACAGCAGGTTTGCTAACGTGAGTTACGTCCTGAAACTCAGCAGACAGAGGAAATTCTGCACGGCTGGAAACACGGCCCTGAAATCAGGTTGCCCGAGAGGGCCGTCGCCCTCACAGCACTTCAGGGGCAGATTTGCAAGTAATAGCGGGCAGGCTTCCTGGCCCACTGACCATGCACGAAGCCCTTTGAATAACAGGAGCAGCGTACTTCAGCATGGAATTTACCAAAACCTGCCCCAGAGTCAGTGATGCAACTTCCCTAATCGTGGCACCTGAGGGAGCATTTGTACAAATTAACTCCTCATTGACGAGACGTGCCACATGCCATCAGCAGCTAGTGCTTTGCCACCCGGGGGACAGGGCTGCTTTTTAGATGCATTGATTGATTTTCCGTTATTTATGCTTTTCCCAAAAGTGCTCCTGGCATGCTGGAGACACACGCTCCCTTTGCTGTGAATCCAGGCCGACAGGTCAGCTGATTCTCAGCAGCAGGAGATAAATTTTCCATGCTCCAGAGAGGAATTTCAACACCCAGGCTGTTTTGCCACTGCATCAACCCCCATTCCATAATAACTGAAACTTACTTCTCACTCAACTCCACGCCTGGGTCCTGTCAGAACTCGTGCCTGATCATTATAAGCAATGCCAGTTCAGAGCAGCGTTCTCTTCTGTTCTGTTCTCCCACACCTACTATAACCCCTGGACCATCTCCTCTAATTGGTCTATCTTTGCTATAAGTGCAGACCAGGGCAGTTATCTGACTTGCTTGAACTGGGCCAGGCACATAAACAATCGTTTCCTTGTAAGTCATTCCACTCGGAGATTTCAGGACTAGGATACCTGCCGGGCTGCCCACTGTTCCAGCTGCCTTCCTTATGGAGTACTTGCTGGCAGCAGTACTCGAGATTAACAGAGCATTCTCCCTACACGCTAAGAGGAAATAGCTCTGGTAACTGTGTGGTACCTATTGGCATATGCTGACTTAACCGCAATCGCATCTCCAGCTAAAAGGTACCAACTAGGACGCCTACCGTCACAGACACAACTTGAGAACAAGAGACTAGTCATTTACGTCAGTGCTTTTCTCAGGCTCTAAGAAAACAAGAGGATGGAAGCAGCTGGAAGGTTTATGTCACAAGAATCACAGACATGAAATGTTGGAAGGGTCTTCAAGAGATCATCAAGTCCAAACTCTTGTGCTGAGGCAGCAGATCAAGTACACAAAAACCACTGTTGACAGATGTTTGTTCTTAAAAACCTCCAATGAGAAGGATTCCACAACCTCCCTTGGAAACCTATTCCAGAGTTTAATTACCGTTATAGTTACAACGTTTTTCCCAATATCCAACCTCAATCTCCCTTTCTGCCAATTACACTTTCTAGTCCTACCTTCTCTGGGCATGGAGAACAGCCAGTCATCGCCATCTTTATAACAGCGTTTAGCATACCTGAAAACAGCTATCTGCTTAGCCCTTCCCCACCAGCAATATTTTCTCAAGACTAAAGCACGCCCAGTTTTTTTAACCTTTCCTCAAAGGTCAGTATTCTAAACCTTCTACCATATTTTGTTGCCATCCTCTAGACTCTCTCCAGATTGTCCTCATCTTTCCTACTGCAATGTACCCAAAATGGGCACATCCCTGGGGTCATTACTAGAATGGACAAGGGACGCATGGCCACCTCAGAAAACCAAACTCCCCTCCCCGGGAGGCTGCAGCTTGGGAAGATAGGGAGCTAATTTTTGCCACAGCTTTCCCCAGCAGCCTCTGGAAGTTAATTTCACTTAGTTGATGCCATATGCTTAACAGCCGTGTCGGGGCTGCAGCGAAATCTAAAAGCAGAGGCCTCTTTCTCTTGAGAGGTATTCGGCACATTTTACTCCAGGAAAGGACGAGGAGATTCAAAGGGCATTTTAATTTATATATTCAGGCAGGAGGTATTCCCAACCCATGGTACTACTCATGGGAGGGGCACAGCCCTCCTGCTTCCTTAAGACACTTCATTTAAAAAACCACCGATTGCTTTGAGAAATCACAGCTGTGCATGTGAGTGAACTGGGATCTACTCTATCAAGTGCCTCTGCGCTCTAAGCTAAAGGAACGAGCCAACAAAAAGAAATGAACCCACAGCCTGGTCTGGCATATTCCATCCACTGCTGGGAAGCAGAGGACATGCAGAGCAGAACAGTGCACACCCAGTGAGCTTTGCGAACGAATCTAACGGCTCAGGAAACAGAAGGACTAGACACAGGTGTATTTGGCATCTTCATCCCAGGGGATGAGGTCTGCAGCCCTACTCAACAGCCAAGCTGGGCTGAGAGTTAATATATCTCATTTGCAAGATGACCCATGTGACTACGCCTAAACAGCGCGTCATTCAGCCTCACACCTGCATAGGGGAAGGGCGTAGGTGGCCAGAAGAGAGGAGCGGCACTGAGGAAGATCTCAAAAATATGGCAAAGAGCAAGTCAGTAAAGGGCACCCAGGCCCTGCTCGCTCTGAGTGAAAAGGTGTGTGTCAGAATACCTGTGGTGCATCAGGCTTGCACATCTCCATCCACCCCAGCACAAGCTTTCCTCTTACCAGCTGTGACGCTGGGGATAAGAGGTCCAGCCACAGCAGAGCAGCCTTCAATGAATTTTCTCCAGCATGGAATGGAAACTCCAAGTGTTGCAGCTGCTGGGTTCAGGCAAGCCTCCAAACCCCCGAGTACAGTGCAGTGCCTTGAACCTGTGGAAATCACCCCAGCTACAGCGATAAACTCCATGAGGCAGAGGCCTCAGGAGCCCTAGAATGCAGTATTAGATGTGTGACCATGTCGAAACTATTCGCTCAAAGATAGTGCAGCTGTATGGGGCAGGCTGAACCCTTGCAGCCTGGACCCTGATTCTGCGAGCTCACTATATGATTCACCAGTTAAAACAAAAGTGCCTGCACCAAAGTGCCTAACAGGAAACAACGGATCTGTGCCTTGTTTCCATCGTCTGCCTTTGGTCTTACAGAATTAAGGTTGAGGTACTATAAGCTTTCTGCTTAAAGCACCTTCCCAGGTAGGGATTTGGACTACGCTTTGTTGAGCCTCAAAGCGAATCAGAGTGTCCAGCAAAGAAGGAAAAATATCTAGCTTCATCATATCAGAACCCCTGGTGGCAGGGAATGGAACAAGAAGGGGAGATTTAATCTACAGAATGCGGGCTGGTTTCTGGTTGCTGAATTAGTCCCCTGAACTCAGCAGGGAAGCCCCTCTTGTGTATAGCTAACTCCATTAGCATGACTGTCGGTGGCAATAAGTCCTCGAGCAACAGAGACGTGAAATTAACTCGTGCTCATGATATGAGCAGAGACCCAGCTGTGCCCCATTCAGCACCATCATCCCACACAACAGAACTATGGAAAATATATTGCAGGGCAGTGAGTCAGCTACAGATTGCTTGAGAAGGGCGAGAGGTCTGGGTGAGGCAGGAGTTGCCCATGACACCAATGTTTTATAAAAGTGAAAGGTGCAGCTGGATGAAAGAAGGCTTAGATTGCTCGCTCCCCAAAGGAGGTCAGTTCTGGGGGCAGGGTTGGGGTTTTTGTTTCCTTTTTTTCTATTTTGCAAAACTCTCCTGAAGTGTCAGTGCCAAGCATTCCCAGGGCACAAAAGGGGAAGCCAGTGGTGACCTCTGAACAACAAGACCTGGAAGTCCAATGTTTATAGCTGTTGCACGTTTCTTATGCTTCCCTGAGCTCAGCTTACCACAGGCTCACAAGAGCTTCACATCCTTTGGGTGCATTTAAGGTCAGACAGAGCCTAGGAGAATTAGGGGTTAGCTCAAAACAAGCCATCCCCAGACATGGCTTCTTCCAGCAGTGGCAGAGGTATCTTTGGTACCACACCTCTTGTATCTCAAGTCCCCATGATGTTGGCTGAAAGGGTTAGGTCAGCAGCTTCCTTTGGAATTCACCGTCTTAAAGGGATCTGCCATATGTCTAATGCCAATGTGGCAAGGCTGGCCAGGCTCCTGGGCTCCAGGCCTCTGTTTAGTCCACTCTCCCCTGACCCAGCCACCGCTGCCCTTCACGAGGAGGGGGAAGGTGGTGGTCTGGGGGGAACCGGGTTCCAGCCCAGGGACCCTGTGTGGCTGCTGGTGGTGGAGGAGGGCTCCCCTTGTTATGAGCACCACAGCTCTTCCCTCGGCCACTTCCCCAGACAATTCCTCCTCCCCCCACGTGCCGCCTCCAGGTAGTGGCAGTGGTAGCAGCAGCAGCTGCAGCCTGTTCCCCCTCCTGGTTCGGCTCCTCCTGTGGATTCAGCCTGCCTGGCCTTACTCCAAATCCCAGGCCTCCCAGGGTGCTTTAGCCCCTTGTGGCTGAGCACTCCTCTCCTTCTTTTGGTCCCTCTAGAAAACTCGCTTCGCTTCACTCCTGTCCTCCAGCTCTCTACTTCTCTCTCTCCCCCTGCCTACTGGGCAAGGGTTCTTTTAAAAGCAGGCTTAAGTGGGACCAGCTGGCCCCAATTGACCCAGGGTGTCTTCGTGCCCAGCTGCTCATACCCTGCTTGTTTTCTTGCCCTGCTTTTCCCTCTCGTTCCATGCTCTGGCACTGTCTCAACGCCCTGGTCCCACCCCCGGAGTTTCTGGTCCAGCTCCAGAAGTCAGTTCTGAAGTTCTTCTGGCCAGGACTGCACTGGGTCCCTGCAGGGGTTCTCCATCTTCCCCCGGAGGTGGGAGGGCAGGGCCTGACTTGCTTGCGCACTCAGGTCCATGTCTTCCACCTCCAGGCCCTGCAGGGACTTCTCAACATCAACAGTGCAGATAGTCTGGCATGGAGCACGCTGGTGCTCGCTTTCCTCTGCCGTTACTGAGGGCTCCGATATGACCGGCAGCTCCTTTATTTATCCTTGAGAGATTGTCCACGAGGCCTCTCGGAGCTGCCGGCCTTCTACCAGGACCTCCTCCGCACTTGACGGCTGCTTGCAGCTTCCAGGTCCTTAGGGGCCACCGCGGGGGAAGACCTCCTCGCGGAGCCCCTGCTACACAACCCCTACCTTCGTGTGCAGGCAGCAGAGTCTCTCGCGGTGTGCCAGAGGGTGGTCCTAGGTGGAGTCACCAGGGTCAGAGACCCCCTGGACTACGACCAGGGGGACTGGATGGAGGCCCCGGTGCTCGCTCGGCACATGAGGCTCTCCACCCTACACTCCCCCCCGGCACGTACTCGAGGAGGTGAAGGCCGCCCTGCCACCTACTGCTCATGTTTACCTCGGTCGGGTTCCTGCGAGAGGGTGCGCCCTGCCCCGCTCTTACTCCTGGCCCTCCGGACCTCTCCGTGGGCCCCCGGCCTCGTGACCCCACCGCCCCCCCCCACCATCCCAGCCAGCGTCCCCTTCCGAACCACGCCCAGACATCCTCTGTACACGCTCGTGCTTCACACACTCCACTTCCCACCCTCGTGTCCCACCCCGACCACAAATGGTGGGACCTCCTAACATCTTTGGAGGGTGGGGAGCCCCAGTGGGCCAGCATCTATTCCACCTTGGTTCCGTGGCCCACTGGGGACATCAGCTGGAGAATCCTTCACGGAGCGGTGAGCACGGGAGTGTACCTGGCGCGGTTCACTCCTACCCCGGACACATGTACTTTTTGCGGCATGAGGGAGACCCTGGCGCACATTTACGTTGAGTGCACCAGGCTGCAGCCCCTCTTCCAGCTCCTCCAGAACCTCCTCTTGAGGTTCTGGCTGCATTTTTCCCCACAACTTCTTATCCTCTCACACCCTATCTGTGGCCCCACGAAGTCGTGGGACCTCCTCGTCAGCCTCCTCCTGGCCGTGGCCAAAATGGCCATCTACAAAACCAGGGAGAGGAGGCTGGCAGAGGGGGTGACCTGCAACTGTGGGCCCTACTTCCGTTCCTCCCTCCAGTCATGAGTCCGGGCAGAGTTCCTCTGGGCGGCGTCCACCGACTCCCTCAACACCTTTGAGGAGCGGTGGGCGCTGTCTGGGGTTCTCTGCTCGGTATCCCCTTCCGGCTCCCTCATTTTGAGCCTTTGACCCTCACTCCCGTCCCTGTTTTTATTTCATTGTCCCCTGGACTCATTTGGAGCCGATTTTATCCAGTAGATTCCCCCTCGCTGTGAGAGGGGACTTTTAGTAGTGGGCAGGCTATGCCCGCCCACCCAGCCATCCTTCCTTCCCTCTCGTTCTTACCCCCTCCCAGTCTTACCTTGTCACACCAAGAACCAGTTGCTCATTCCCCATGCCAGCAAGGCTTGGGAACACATAGAAATTGTTAAGAGGACGAGATCTCTTACCAGTCCCTCTGAGGTAACTGTCAGCTGGAGAGAAGGTTGGCTTTGCCCAGCAACAAAAAATCCCTGGCCTGCAAAAATCTGTTAATTCCTGCAATGAAGCTGCAGGCTCCATATCTCTAAACGGCAGGCACAAAGCCATTGAATCCAGGAGTTCCTCAGGAAATTCCTTCATGTCAGATAGCTTTTTTGGGGTGGTGCCACGTAAAGGATTAAACCCAGAGAGAGTGGGTTCTCTATTAGCAAGCAGCCACATGAACCAAGGGGAAGAAGGAGGGGGATTTTTGAATTGAAGCAGTTACCTGCTGTGAGAGTCTTTTGTATGGCCAGAGGAGAGAGACCAGAGATGGATTAAGTCTGAACCAGGCTTGGAACATTTCAAAAATACCCAGGTCTCGCAATCGATCTTGGAATAACAGGTATGTGAGTAAAAAGCAAATGTTTAGTCAGTCATGATCTTTTTTTTTTTTTTTGGTCGGGGTGGGGGGGTTGGTTTCAGACAATGATTAGATGCCTGTGTTTGAGAGAAGGATCTGAGTGTATGCATGCCGCAGACTGAAAGGTCTGCTATCAGAGACTGCAGTTACTTTCTCTCTCTCCATTTCCGAGATCTCTCCTAAGAGAGTTAACAGCTTGGGGATGTCCCAGGAGAAGCCTTCCCGTGTGTGTCTTCCTGGGCTTTCAAAGGGGTTTTCTCACGTGGGTGGTGGCAGCTACCTCCCAGGGTCAGGGGATCTGTGAGCTGGGGAAGTTTTAAGCAGAATCCTATAGGGACAAGGTATTTTTAAGGTCTCTTGCTGGCCCCCTATTTTCTGCACTCCAAGTGTCAGAGAGAGTAACAGCCTGAGAGCTGCGAAAGGCATCGACAGGCCAGCTGTTCCCTAACTCTCTCCCTCTCATGTCCTGGCCATTTCAATGCTTCTCTCTCAGTCCTCCGCAAGAAGCTGTTCCTCTCTGCTTCAGGGTAACTGCACCTCTATTTTCCACCTCCACAATCCCTCAAGAGCTCCCAGCTATGACCTTTTCTGCACAGAGACCAGCATCTCACATCCTTCTGACCGGGGCTTTGAGACTGCAGCGCTCTCTGATCTACTTGGACACCCCCAGCAAGCCAATCTATCTGAAGGGCCAGCACCTGTGCTTTGCTCTCTCCCTAAGGGCTATGAGCAGCGTGTGACCAGCTGCTGTAAGACACCACACAGCAACTTCTCAGTAAGCGCATTGATCCTCAAAGTGAAAATATTACAAAGGCGGCATGTGAAAAACACAAGAAGAGCACTCCATGAATAATAACAGCTCACCAGAGGTCACCCCATCACCAGTTCCTGCAGGTGTCAGACCTTGAACCTGCATAGATGGCTTTGCCCTGAGCTCATAAGTTTATATCAATCTTTAGATCAGAACCATAAGGAAAGCTGGGCAGATCAACCATTTCATTATACAGCTCAGGCCTCTGACCTTCTGTCTCTGGGACCAGGCAATCACCAGGCAATAACCCTCCGCTCAGGTGGTTGTTTCCAAAGTCTGGGTTCTGGCAAAACAGTGGCCAGGCTAGTGGAAACAGTAGGACAGGACTAAACACTCCCCAGGGATTCCCCAGGATCCCCACTGAACACATACTGTCCCAAAGAGACAATGCGTGTCTGGCACACTTCAGAACAGTCCTTTACGCTTCCCAGGTCGCACATGACCCATTTCCTTTACTTCTGGCTCCACTGCAACAGTGGACTCCCCGGGGGCATCTTTACCCATTCGAACATTTCTGCCTCTCGATGCCTGGAAATGCTATTGTATCATTATGCTACGTTCAAGTGAGGAACCCCCTCCTACCAGCAGGGACTGCCTACTCTGCCAGGATGTCCTCTTGGTACCCACCCCTCTATCTTCAGCTTGTTCCTATCTCATCTTCCTGTATTTCCATCACTCTGGAGGATAGCGCACATCATGCTAACATGTGTTCTTGTGTCTTCTGTAATATTTCTCCTGCCTCCCCAAGGCCTTGCGGAGCTCATACAGCTCAATCTGCCTTTCTCACGCTTGTTGTCTCTCTGCATCTATCTTCTCTTTTTCATTACTTCTTTCCTTTCAAAAGAGATTGGGCTCACCTTCAAGTTCTTATCCAACATCAGAGGCTGCAGCTCTCTCTCTAGCTTCCACTGGTACAATACTGTCACCTTGCATGGACGCTGTATGCCACCATCCTCCCGAGTTTCATGTCCCATCTTGTAGCAGGACATAACGTAAATGTCTTCTACTTACTGAGCCTCTTGGGATTTTTAAATATTTTGTGTCTGCTTGCCCATCAGTTATTAACCTCTTCCCAACCTGCTGGAGATTTATTCTTCAGTGTGGTAATTCTGCCTCCGAGGTTTAGGGCTCAATACCATGTGGATGTATTTGTTAGGTTATAGCAGCTTTGCATTCATGATTCTTTGCCCTTCCAGTTAGATCTCCAACCCACTTCAGTTTCTCTCAACCACATCTCCAGTTCGCCAGAACCTATGCCACCCTGGTTTCCACCCCAGAAGAGATGCTCAAAGCACACCTCCTGCCGACACTGGTGTTCTCCTTGCCATCTAGGAAAGATTCCCCTTTCTCTTCCAGACTTCTCAGAGCAACATCTCCATACTACCCGACTGATTTCCACCAGCCTGACCACTGTCCAGCTAGATGGAAAGTTCTTGGTGAGCAACAGCCCACCTGGAAATGTCTGAAAGGCATCATAGACAAAGGGCCATATAATCGGTGTTTCAGTGATCTGAATTGTAAGCTGAGTCTGACTCAGATCCAAGAAAGTCGCCCCTGTAGGCATAACTGGAGCTGTTCTCTCAGTTCCCGGATGTGAAAGAGTTAAACCCGATGATTCTTCTCATATTAGGAGCACTCACCAGGGAATTAATACTTTCCTGGCACTGGAGGGGCCTGAAGCTTTATCAAGTTGTATTTCATAAAGGCTAGCTCACACCGCCCCTCTTCATAATGGCAAGTGCCATTTTTCCCCTTTCTCTGAGCATCAGCAACTTTATCCACATTACTTCTCCCACCAGCCAAGATTCACTACCTCCTAAAAAACCACTTGGCAATGGCCCCAAAAAGAATTGAACAGTTTACACCACTTCCTTTCTCCTTTGTACAGCTAACATGATCATCAGCCAAGCGAGAAAGGAAGCTATGGCTCTTGCAAGTTACCCTGCTGCCATAACATGACGCAAGCCCAACCACATCAAAATCCCTGTTGTAGGGCAAGAAAGAGGATTCTTGGCTATTTCTTCCTCCCTACTAGGAAAACTCCTCAGGCACCATCATTGCTGGTGTTAGCCCGATGTTAAGGTTGTAGACATGGGATCTGCTCCAAGTGCAATACAACCCTATGGGACAGAACCATTTAAAAATAGGTTAATATTGAGAGTTTTCACCCTAATCTGCTGCAAACCCCATTCTAGCTCTTGACTCCAAAGATGTCTGCAAAAGCACTCCAGTCCTAATCCACAACACTCCCTGTTATTCCAGCCCTGGACACGCCCCCTTCAACTTTGCTAATGCAGCTCAGTCCTGACCTGCAGTTTCTCCCCCCGCCCATTCCTCCATTCATGGGCCCCTCTTGGCAAGCAACCACTAATCTGAACTGTGCCAGATGGTGCAATGACAACCAATGGAAACCTAAGACTACAAGCCACTCACCTCCTTTAAACTTGTAACCTGAGCCAGGCATTGGAACCCTTCAGAGCTGCAATCTGTGCAGAGAGGAATTCCAAACCCTGCGTTTAACTCCATGAGCCAGATTTCCCATCGTAAGGATATTTCTTTATTTTCTAATATCGCTATTAGTATTTTTCATTTAACAATTTGACAGAAATAAAATACACTGCAGTAACTACGGTGATAACACATTTACTCCCACTTGAGAGACTGTCATTATTCTTTCAGAAGTCACTTCTCACTTACAGCTGTATTGATCACAGGTGAGGATGAATGGGATATCCCATGAGCCTCTGCGATAAATCCTATGTTGTTTTTTTTTTTTTTATCTCCACCGAACTATTTCTAAAACTCAACAAAACAGGTCACCAGGGCAGTGCTCCATTGATTTCATGTCCGCTTACTCCACATACACAGTGGAGAATGTTATATCAATAATTCAGTGGGCTGCAGCCTTAAGGTGACCCAAGAGAGATACCAGCCTCTCTTCCACACTGGATTTGGCAGGTTATTCAAGAACCATGGAGACGCCCACTATTACGGCCACCATCCCCTATGAAATGCAATGCTCACACTTGGATGAGCCATGTCATACAACCAACCACAGATTGCAAATGGATGGGAGTGGAGGACTCTCCCCATCTCACAGGATCTGGGCCATATGGAGGCTCAGTGAAATTCTGGCAATTAGCTGAACAGTTTTAATGGCCTTATCATCAGCCCCAAATATTATTTCACAAAATGCTATGAAGTTAGCAGAGAAGCCGTTCTACTCCGCTGCTCCCATGCCTAGGAATCCCTTCCAGAATTCACTCCACCTGATGGAACTGTAAATAATTATTCACACTCATACATCACAGGTTTCGAAATTGATCTATTGGGGAGAACCCCATGAATGCCTCCTCCTCTCAGTATCCATCATCCCCTCTCCCACCTACCAGGAAAACCCTCCAAGATGGAACTTACAGTTCAAAAAGCCTCAGTGTCTGGAAGAGTTGCCAGGAAAGTGTGGTGAGCCGGTTACCGGAGAGGTTTCTGAAAATCAACAAAAGAAAGAATTCACAGTGAATAATTCCATCTGTGCCAGATCCTAATGAGTTCCTCAAAACTCATTATTTTCCTCTACCGTTTACAGCTACAGGGAGGCTATCAAGGAGTGCATGGCCCAACTTAAGGTTCAGTAAAAATATTTTAATGAGACTGAAGATGAGTAGAAGATGTCTCTGCCTTTGTGTGAAAACAGTCCCTATTCTGTTGACATGTGACAAACAAAAACATAACAATTCCCATCAACCATACCTGAGGCCCAGAAAGGGACTCTGCTGCAAACAGAAAGGAAAGCTGATCAGTCTACTTTCACTCTCCAGACTCAAAACACAAGAGCTAAATGAACTGCCTGGTAAGAAGTAAGTGCTGATCTTTAGAATTATCTCAGCTTTGATTGTCTGAAGGGTTAACGGTAACAAATCCGAGAGAAATTTTAAAACAGGATTTGTAGATCCCATTAGGCCCTGCATCATTCACGCCAAAAGGGGCTGCTGCAGTAGCAACTAAGAGCAACCACCTCCTAGCACCACTCCACCCTACACTACACTGCAGAAATGTGACCTCTCCTCTCCCTGGGAACATTTTACAAACCAGTACCCATGTTTACAGACTCAAGCAGAAGAAAGAGAGAGAGAAAAAAGTGGGATAATACAAGAGCTGGAGATCAGCGAGAGAGCAAAGCCTAGCTCAGAGAGGACAGAGGCAGATCGTGATGGGGAGACACACACCAGTGGAAGGGTGGCCTGTATTTGATTATTAATTCATCTTAAGATAAAGGGAAAAACAAAGAATGCAAATCTTGTAACAGGCAAAACATTCAATGGCTCCTCAACCCCCACTCAAAAACCTCCCCCTGGTTACTAGCTGAGGTGCGTGCATGCCCACGTTCAAAGCTGCTGGAGATTTTTGCCCTCGTGGCACTGGTAGGGCCGGCTCTGGCTGCCCCGGCACCCTGCACCCTGCACTAGTATATGAGGCACCACCAGCCCCTGCACCCTCTCTGTTCCTTCTTACCATCAACGCCAACTCATGAAATGGACATGAGCAACACATCTCAAAGAGCAACAACAGAAGCCTCGTAACTGTTGTTTCTTTGAGTGCTTGCTCATGTTGACTCCATGCAGCATGGATGGGGGCAGGCTTGGAGTTCATGGACATGCTGTTTGCATCACTGATCTGTCGAAGTGGGCATCATCCCAAGCATGCTAGGCGATGGCCTAATGAGACGCAAAGGTGTGGACTAAAAACCAGACGGCCTCTGCAGAGGTCTGGAATCAGCACCTGTTTTTAACATGTGTCTCCCCCAAACAGTGCAGCTAGCTTGTATGGGAGTCGTGGAGGGCATAGGCTTATGCAAGCAGAATACAGTTTGAAGCCCGAGGATCGGGGCATGCCTGGACCTAGGACCACAGTCCTAAGGTGACCACTAGATAACTCTAACTTGCTAACTACTAAGCACTATAAACGCTTTCAGTTGCAAGAGGAAAGGAGTCCTGGCAACCATCCCAGGCAACCAGAAGGAACAAAGATGGCTGTAGGGCCAGTGGCCCCTCCATACCAGCACATGAGTACAGGACTTCAGAGGGCAAAAGCTGGCCTTATGGATATCACTAACACAAATCTCTGGGAGCAGGTACACACACACCTAAGATGGAATCAACACAAACAAGCATTCGACGAAGAATTAGGCTTCACAAAGCTTTGCACTTCCCAGCTACACATCTGGCAGCCCAGTTTACACACACAAATTCAGCTCCCACACACACAAGCTGAAATTTTTGTACCTGCAATAATTTGAGCATGAAAAAATACAGCTGAGGAAACTGGGAGCAAAAGCACCAACCCATTAATCATCAGCACGAGTGATCACAAAGTCTTCTCCTAATTAGAGCTTAATTAATGCTGCCTTGTCCTCCCCAGCCAAACCAACATTTTACAGCAAGACCTGAGAGAAGGGTTGGATCGCAGGTGAACCCCAAGTGCGGACTTCAATGAAGTTCAGCAATAAACTTTTCTAACCCCGAAGTCATTGTCCAGCTTTTTAAATCACACCCGCCTTGCAGACCATGAAGCCTGTGATCCAGGATCCCAGAGGGCAGAGATAGCAGTGTCTGACGAGAAGAATCTTTGTTTTGGGAGCCCATCGCTGCTGTGGTGACAGTGGGGGAGAGTCTGGTGCATGGGGAGGAAGCCTGTTGCACTGTTGCTTGGAGAGTGGGGTTGCTTCATTACTTTTTCCTCTCTCTCAGCAGTGGGGTTCTGCACCCTTATTAATCACCCCCAGCAGCACCCTCCTGGGATCTTCCTCCCATTTGCAGCACTGACCCTTTTCTCTCTCTCCTGCCACGCACCCTTCCTCATCCTCTCATTTCTCCACTCCTCTTTGCTGACTGTCTGAGTCATCATCATTGCTGTGGTCACCTCTGCCTGGGCAGGCATGGCAATTTATCAGCTCTGATAATGGTTCCTGGGCTGCAGAGATCATTCGTGCCGTGACCTAACCCGCCGAGGCTATGTCGAGATTACAGGGATTTGCCGGCAGACGTTTGTGTCGTATGAGTCCTTGTGACACAACTTCTGTCGACAGATCGCATCCAGGCTGCAGAGCGGATCGCTCTTCCGAGCCACTCTGTCGACAGAGAGCCGACGGACTGCCCAGCCGCTCTCTCGAAAAAATGGCCCCCTAGAACAGCAGCAGACAGGATCCCAGGTCAACAGTTGCCTCCGGGAGCCCTGGAGAGACCTGCCCTTAAAAGGCTCCCCGCCCCAGACACCTATTCCCTGCCTATGCTGCAGGCGTGCCGACCTCCTGGAGGGACAGCACAGCTGCTAGAGTTAGGGCTTCGTGTCTTTCTGAGAGAAGCAGCTCATTCCAGGGAGCCATGGTGCTGGAGCTGCCCCGGAGGGGCTTGCACTGGCCCCACAGAGAGGTGCTTCAGCAGCTGCTGATCCTTCTAACGGCCATCCCCTTCCTTACAGAGGGAGAGCCCGAGACCATCCGCAGCGACCTCACTGTGGCTGCAAGACGGTCACATCTGCACCCACCTCCCCAGGAGCACAGGCAGATATGGAGGCACCACACCAGTGCCAGCTGGTAGGACCAGCTGGCCATGGGGCTGTGGGAAGACCAGCAGTGGCTCCAGAACTTCCAAATGCGGAAGGCCACCTTCCCGGAGCTCTGTGCCTGGCTCGTCTCCACCCTCCAGATGCAGGACACCCAGCTGCAGCCCACCATCCCTGTGCAGATGTGGGTCGCGGCTGCCCTCTGGAAGCTCACTACCCCTGACAGATACTGCTCAGTGGGCAACCAGTTCAGCCTGCAGAAGTCCACCATCTGGGCCCTCTTCATGGAGGTAAGGCACTCTCGGGCTGCAGGCCCTGCACAAAGAGGTGTCCTGCGCAAGGAGGACCCTCAGAAAAGGGGGTTGGAAGGGCCAGGAGTGGGGTTGGGGTGCGGGGGGAAGCTCCATTCCCAGGGGACTGTGCCATCCCACCCTCACACAGCCCTGCTGCTGGGGGAGTGTCTGCATGGGGAGGACCTTGGAGAGCTGAGGGCTAGCGGGGGACAGGAGGGAGACGGGGTCCGCCCCCCGCAGGGGCCAGGGACTCCATCCCTCAGTCCGTGATGTGTGTGTTTGGTCCCCTCCCTCTGCAGGTTGTGATGGCCATCAACGCCATCCTACTCCAGAAAGTCATCCTTATGGGGGAGACGGACAAAATCGTGGCCAGATTCACTGCCCTGGGGTTCCCAAGCTGTGTCGACGCTATTGGTGGGACTCACATCCTGATCCGTGCCCTGGAGCATAGCACAGCCAAGTACACCAACCGCAAGGGCTAAATCTCCATGGTGCTACAGGCCCTGGTCAACATTCTTGTTGGGTGGTCGGGCCAGGCACATGACGCCCGTGTGTTCTGCAACTCCAGCCTGTGCCAGAGGCAGGCATGTTCATCCCCTGCCATGAGCGGGTGGTTGGGAACATTCAGATGCTACTCTGCATTGTGGGAGACGTGGCCTACCCCCTCATGGCATGGGTCATGAAACTGTATACTGGCCAGCGGGAGACCAGCCAGGAACCATTCAATGACTGCCTCAACCAGGCCAGGATGCAGGCCGAGTGCACCTTTGGCTGCCTCAAGACAAGCTTTAGGTACGCCAGGTTATGGCGACATGTTGTGCCCTGCACAACGTTGTGGAGGAGAGGGAGGAGGCCTTCATGCCAGGGTGGGGGCGAGATGCTGGCCACGAGGGCCGTTCATGTGAGCAGCCGGACATAGCTTCCATCTGCCAGGCCCATCAGGATGGGGTACATATCCAGGAGGCCCTGAGGGACAGCTTCTCCCACAGCCCCCTAGTAACTCTCCCCACGGCACCCGCAGTGGGGGCCTCAGGCCCACAGCACTAACCTGTCCCCACCACGAACCCTCCCTTCAACCCCTCACCCTTCCCCAACCCCTGCCCAATAAAAAGGAACGCAGATGTGATGAATAAGTAACTATTTTAATGAAACAAGGAAAAACCATGGAGCAGGTCCAGGCAAGGGTAAAAGAACCGCACTAGGACTATGTCTGGGCCTGAGACACTGCCTGACGTTCCAGGGTAGAACCAGTGACAAGCACCTATTACTGGGAGCTGCATGGCAGCCTGGGGGATGGGCATTCCCCATCATGCGACAGCACAGACACGGTGCTTGAGGGCTCCCCCGCCCGCACTGCAGCATGAGCCCCTGGAGGAGGTGGCCTCCGAATCCCAGCCTCCAGCACAGGCAGAGATGGAGCCAGAGTCGGAGCCCAGCAGCAGCCTGTACATCGTCCTGGACCCGGTTCCCACCAGCCAGGCTACCTTCAGGGTGTTGTCAGAGCTGGGCAAGGTGAGTGAGTACCCCACGTGTCATCCACCCCAGAGCATGGGAGGTGGGTGTGGACAGGCTGTACGGTGAGCGTTGCCTGGCTGGCTCGGGTGGGACCTCACGCTGAGGTCCCAACATGTGGAGCCATGGGCAAGGTAGTGTTCACCACCTGCACCCAACAGAGAAGCCCCGGGCACAGACAACATCGCTCTGCTAGCCTCACAGGAGGCCGGAGGAGGCCCAGGTCCTGGGGATAAGGGAGGAGGCCTCCCAGCACCTGCCACAGCTGGAAGCGGGCAAGCCACAGGGGTGCCAGCATGACCCCACACACTGCTGAACGGGAGGCCCAGTGCACGCAGGGCTCAGCAACCTGTGGCAAAGGTGCCAAGAGTGGCCCATGAGTTGAATTTCATCAGCATGTGAGGCAGGAGCTCAGCCCCACCCGTTCTCCCCTGTGCTGCCAGGAGCCACCTATGGATTAACTAAAGACCAGCTAATGCTACCAACTGCCATCTAAATGGCAACGCTCTGCATCCCAATTTTGTTATTAAGCTGTTGTAAGCAGGACTATTAGTGACTTTAAAAAGTATCACCAGCACTCGGACCGTACCTAGAAGTCAAAAAGTCGGGTTTCGGCATTCTGCCTGGGAAAGGTTGCTGACCCCTGTGCTAGAGGCATTTGAAGAGATGGGCTCTACAAATGCAAACTGATCTGTTTTGGGCACAGGAGCCCCTGTAGAAGTTTCACTTTCCCAGCTTGGAAGGATGTGCCACAGTCTTCCTCACAAAGATGTTGCTCAGTATCTCTACCCAGGCAGTCCTCCTTTGACACCTGCCCTAAGGAAGTGGCCTCTGCACCCCAACCTCTCTGAGAGAAGCTGCAACAACAGGTCAGCATGGCCTCCAGCCCCTGTGAGGGAGTCAAGGGCAGACTCAAGGTTTTGCTTTATGAAACATGTCGCCTGCAAGCCAGAACCCAAGGATCGGAGGGCAAACGTCACTTCAAGCCATCGCGCTGCTGCTCAGATTCCCGGTGGCACAGGTTAGCACTTGGGAGAACTTCTCCTAGAGGTCCGATCTGGAATTCTGCAGTTGAACCCCAGGCGCAGGTTTGCGGCTGACAAGGCAAACACTCCCACATGTGCATTGTTCACTTTGGCTAGGGGATAAAGCCCATTATATGTCACCGCTGTGTAGCAGCAGCAGACACTGCCTCAGCCATAAGCTGCAGCTATATGACACGCTACATCACAGAGCACTCAAAGAATGGCCATCTGCAAGGATCTCACTGAGGTAACTAAGACCCCCCAGTGCCCAACGCTGTAGGGACAAGTGGGTTCATTTAAGAGGAGATTTAGTGTGTGGCGCACTGGGGTGTAAATCCAGCCTTCTGTGTGCTAACAAGCCACGGGGGCCTTGCTCAGAGCTCCACCGGGAGCCCAGATCTACTACAGATTCCAGCCGCAGCCGATCACACCAGGCTGTGGTACTCAGGGCATGGCAGCAGGGCCCACTCAGCCAGTTAATGCACAGTGGGTTAACGCGTTGGAGGTTTACCCTCCAGTTTGTCATGCACGAAGTCTCCATTCAGATGAGCCTATGGCTCCTAATTCCCATCTGCGGGAAAGTCTGAGGAAACGGCACAACCTGAGGCCACACCCTGGAGAACTCGGCTGCAGTGTCCCTCAAAGAAGAATCAGATACCAATGCTCTACCTTTTCCCACCCATGTGCAGGATAAATTTTATTACATGCACCAAGGCACGAGCGACTGCGCGCCACCAGTAGGAACACATGCTGCCAGCTGAGTCTCTCCTGGGTGGTCACCCAAGCACTCAGCTGACAGGGAACGCTGCCTGGCAACCACCGCCGAGGGTAGGAACTTCCTGTTGCTACACAAAGATTAGCCAGTCTCTGCTCCACAGCCCCCTTGCCACAGGAAGAGGAGCAGGTGGAAAAGGGGATAGGTGAGCGATAGAGAGAGATGTAGACAAGAGGCAGACAAAGCTGCAGAGGAGGGAGCGCATCTTGCTGGAAGTGTCCTTTCACAAAGGTCATGTTTAGCTACATTAGGCAGAAATGTCAAGAGAAAATTGGATTCTGAAAGAGGAAAGAAAAAAAAAAAAAAACGGCTTTCCGTGCAAATAGGGCATCAAAAATAGCACAGTCGCATTATTACAATGTGTGGCAGGGAGCGATGGAGAGGGGACACGGCCTTGCTAACACAAGGCGCTTTGCTAGGCAGATGCGCTCAGCTTTTAACCTTGCTCATTCTCCACGCCTGTCGCAGGGAGGAGCCAAGTGAAGAGGAGAGGCATTGTCAGTGGCCCACGTCTGGCAGGGAACGCTCCTCCGAAAGAGCAGTGACACTGTCTGACCCCACCGGGAACATCTACAGTAGACTGTGGGCAGGGACACACACTTACAAGCTTTATCGGGGAGCCCCACAAAAGCGCATGCCTGGAGAGGTGTTGGTCCACAGCAGCAGAGCCACGCACTCAGGAGTGCAATGAGTTGTGTAAGGGCCCTGCGCTTAGAAGAGCCTTTAAAAAACCCTATGTTTAAAAATAATTAAGACGGCAATGTCACGTGATACTTTGGGGTTCACCCTGACCAGTAAGAGGTTTTGTCACCATCTACCTTGTAACTCTGGCTGCCTCTGTGCTGGGCAGCCAAGGCTCAGAGCACTGACAACAGCTGTATAATGGTTCGCACTCACTTCCACCAGCCTGGATACTCTTTTGGGGGGGTCACACCACTAGGGCCCATTAGCTCCAAGTCTACCCAAAACCAACTCCCCTGCAGGGCTCAGCCCCTCTCACTGTAGCCCTCACCAACCCTTATTGAGTTCCTAGCACCAGCTTGTTCGCTTGCATGAAGATTTTCCTCTTCCATTTGAAACACTGCACTGAGGTAGGAGTGTAATACAACAATGTTACATTTATAAACCAAGTACAGACCTTCTAAGTAGACGGAACTGAGACAGAAATGGCTACCAACCATAAAAGGAAATACGCTTCTCCAGACTAAAACCTGACTTCAACTAGAGCCACTTGTCCAAAGTGATTTCATCACCACTGTTCTTCCTCCAAGAACAGCCAGTTCTCAGCCAGGATTCGCCACAAGGCCCAAAGCGTTTGACTTGCTTGTGCCATCAGGGGATGCCAAAATGTCCTCAAAGTTTTATCTTGGTTTACAAAGTCAGGAAGGCTTCCTGGGGGTTTGACCTGGTGGGACCAAGAGGGATCTGAGACCATGTTCATTATTGCAGTCCCCTCCCCCATCTAAGTATCTATCTCCGAAACGCACTAATAGTTTGATGACTTTGTTTGCCTTTTATGTAAGAACTCTTTCTTTGCTTCTCTTTGCCCAATGTACATTGGAGACTAAATCACGTAGGTGGGACCATGTTCTTTTGTCAACTCTCCCTAGACTCAAACCTGACTTGCCAAAAAACACTTGAAAACACATTTCCACCACCAAATGTTTCACGTATCACCCATGCAGACACCATGCCATAATATTAATGACCAGCCTTTTATCAGTTCACACACAATACCTTACACAACATCTGTTAGACACAGCTTATGACAACATGAGATGGTGTACACCAGTCAGGCCAGCTGAGGCTCACTGCGAGATACTAAAGCACCACTTGCAATCCAGCACTGGTTGCTCTTAAGCCGACTGCGAAGCACTCAAGAAACAGGAAATGCCAGAATTACAGTTGCCTGTGTAATCTTCACTCATTCTCCTTGAGTGCCTGCATTATGATACACACTTTAGTTACATCACCCAACACTATTTTACCCACAAGACCCTGCCCTACCCACAAGCCACCTTAATTCTGACCATTCCTAACATGAGTGCTCAACTTTGCAGCCTTGTTTGGTTTGGGTTCATGGGGGGAATGGGAGGGTTGTATGTAAAGTCCTATGATTTGGGGGGTATTTTCTTTTAAGTCAAAACAAAAACTTAAATTTCATTGTGTGTCACCATATAGATATGCCTCTACCGGTCATTGGTGGAGCTGGAACTTCTAGAGCTACAGCACGGACCTCTACCAGAGCAACAACAGCAGTAGCTAGCTGTCATCCTTTCTGTGGAGCACCACAAGAGAAGCACAGGACACTTTGCCAGGGTTTGTCTAGATAGTTGCTGATAGCAGAGGGATGGCGAGATGGTGGAATCTTGGATTCCATTCCAAGCTCTGGAGAAGAGTATGCTACTGTTCCTGCTGAAATCTGATAAATCTTTAGTGAGCATGGGCAAACTGCAATATTTTAGAGGCTTTATCATTGGACAAAATTTGGGCAGGTTTTCACAGGGCAGCAAAAGGCAGATCCTGAACACAAAGGCCACCAGCCTACCAAATTTCAAGTCCCTCTTCCAAAGCATGAGGCATTAGAGCAGGAGTCAGCAAACTTTCCAAGGAGTGGTGCTGAAATTTGACCTTTTGACCTCTACTTACGGTCCGAGTGCCGGTAATGCTTTTTAAAGTCACTAATAGTCCTACTTAATAAACGAAGATGCAGAGCTTTTTTGTTTAGGTGGTGGTTGGGAACATTAGCTGGTCTTTTGTTAACCCACAGGTGGCTTGGCTTTGAACAAGCTCTCTGCTGCATGGGATAAGCAGAGCAGGGCTGAGTTCCTAACTCGCGTGCTGATGAAAATTGGCTCGCGCGCAACTCTTGACACACATGCCAGGGGTTACTGACCCCTGCACCAGAGCTTTTCAAAGAAAACAGAATTCTTTGCCACAGACAAAGCAATGTGTCTTCCCTTGTTTTGTTCCTGGGAACAGCTGAATTGTTTTAGCTAATGTGTTCCAAAAAATATTCAGCCTGAGGCAGACTGTCTGCATAAAATGTTCCAGCTCAAGTAGGTAAAATTTCATAAAAGTTGTAAGCAACTGAAAAAAGGATCCTCTAATAGGAAGCATTGGGTAATCTTAATAATAGCCAATGTTACCAAACATGTCCACTTCAGGTAGTCTAAACTTCATTCCCGCCTGTTTCCCATAACCCACAAAACCCTTCAAGCACCTATTCCTTAGGGGAAATCCTTCCAACCACTCGCCCCCACGCTCCACTTTTGACAGATAACATGTTCTTTCCTTGTACTCTTGTGGTCAAAGAGGACCCCCAAAGGTAGGGTAGGAAGGCTCATAAAAGTATCCCACATTTCTAGACTACAAGCCAAAAGAGCACGTGAATGGTTGGACACTAACAAGACAGATTAAGGACCCTTTTGTGATTTCTGAGGGAAAGGGGCTACTGTGTTCCTGGAGCATCTGTCTTTGAGTTGAGACCTAACAGTCCTCATTACCGGTGATTATAAATATCACGCATTTTTTTGCAGGAGTTAGGAGTATTAACCCTAATGTCCAGACCCAATTCCAGCCTGGCTAATTACATTCAGCCTCCTCTGCCTATTTCAACTATATGGGACTCATCACCAATGTTCTCACTAATTTCTTCCATCCCTTTGTGGATTTTTTCCATTCATGTGTAATAAATTTTCAGTACACCAAAGCCTGTGTGAATGAGTACCACCATCAAACAGACAAGACCTAGCTGTAGGTGCTCTGCTAATCAGCTGGGTGGCATTTGAATCTCAAGCACTTACCTTACAGGGAACAATGCTTGTCACCTCATCCCTCCTAAGGTGTTGATATTATACATTACCCATCCTCTTCCTCAGAGCAGGCTGCATTCTAGTGGTTCATAGCTAAAGTGGCCTGCATAGGGCTAGAGGGCTGTGGAACCATTCATTGCTGAAGACAGGCAGAAGGTGATCGGAGTCATTTTATCCCAGCAGATGAACGGGGCCAGTGAGGTGCAGCTGTTTTGGGGCTTGTCATTCACGCTTTTTGGGGAGGGGTTGGTGGGTTGCTTGGTTTATAGAGGAGGATTAAAGAGGAGTTTGGCTCCCAAAAATGCAGAACAATTGGACTTTAGTTGGAAACGAAATGGCATGTTTGCTTTTCCCTCAATTAAGTAGCAGCAAAAAGGACTCCACTATTAAAAGACATTTTTATTCAGCTAAATTAAGCCAGATGCCTGATTAATGACACTACCGAACAAGAGCCTCTGTAATTAAACTCCAAACTATATTATTGTGATTCAGTCCAACTGGTGGCAGAAAGGCACTGCTGCTGGGGATGGACCCTCCCTTCCTCCCTCCACCACTGCGCTCCTCCTACCGTTGTCGCCCTCTGTTCCAAGCCTGACACATTTCTCTCTGCACGGGAGACGTTTTTTAAACATGTTTTAATAACACGCTGCCAGCTCCGAAAATCCTGAGCTGGAGGATTAGCTGCACGGAGCTGCTGAGAGCACATGCACAAGTGCTTGGCATAAATTAGAGGAGAAATGCATATCCCCGACTGCATTCCCCAGCACTGGTTTGGCACAGGCACAATGCATGGCTTCTTAGATATTCAATCTGCTTGGTAACACAGGCCCAGTGAGCTTTGCCCATTATGGCAATGAACCCCAACATAGCACACAGGCTGCTTTCCACGCTGACTGCTCACCCAGTCATCGAAACACCAGGGGTGGCAGGGGGCGGACACGCAGCAGGAGAAAGTTGTGACAGAGGACTCAAGGACTGAAGGAAAACTAGATGGTGGCATATGGTAGGAAAGCAACTCTACATGGCTCTCTGCAAGCTGAAGCTCTCGTTTTGGGAAGGGAATGGAAGGAGAGAAGGAAGGGGCCGCTCACTCCACAAGAACAAAAGCCCAGCCAAGAAAGCACAGGAAATTCTCCTTGACTCTCCTACATAACCAGTCCCCACTTCAGCTCCACCCAGGCTGCTGCACAAACAGCTGGGCACAAACAGGGACTACAGCCCGAGCATGTCAGTTTCATTTCTCAAGGCAATCCAACCTCTCAGCATTGCTGGTGACCACTAGTTTAACCCCCTGAAACTGGCAGTGAATGCCATGGATTCATATGAGTCTCATGTGGGCTCTTTGGAGCAGCCAGAAGCCAAAGTGGCTTTCAGTCTGAGGGGAAGATTAACTTTAAGGAAGGACAGACACCCAGCCACTGATCCATCTCTACCCACCTCACTTAATGTCTAAGTTTGACTTTCCTGCATATGCCCTCAGGAAAGTCCACCTCCCTTACGCCTCGCTGACCAGGGCTTGTTGCCATGCACCAGAGATCTCTCCCTTGCATCCAGACTGCTGAGGCCAAACCGTGTTTCAGCTCCGACCCACAATGAAGCCCTCCCCGCCCCCCCCCCCCCCCCCCCCCAGCATCCTGAGTCCCTTGTGTTGATCGGCAAGTGTGAGCTGGAGGCTGAAGCTGAAAGGAAATAGAGGCCTCATCATCAGTTCTGGCATTGCCCTGTCTCCACAGATACAGGGCAACAAGATGAGAGAGACATGGGGAACCAGCAAAAAATATGGATCACCAAAAGCACCCGCTAAGCTGCTGGAGGGCCAATACGCTGGCCTGCTAATCTTTCAGGACAGCTCCTCTACCTCTGATCTATTTTCTGCCATGTGCCAAAATGGCCGAAGCGTAAAACACTCCACCTCAGAGTAATCTGGCTAGATGACACCAGAACAGCCCTTCCAAAACAGAGCCAGGGTCATCCTCCAAGCATCCCACCTGGCCCCATACGGGGCAGCCCTTCTAGCTCAGCACAAGCCCCTCGCAACACAGGAAAATTATTTTTCAGCTTGTTCATCTCTGTCAGATGCGACGACCTCTAAAAGAAGCGCTGTGCTCCTGATGTCCCCCTCCCACCTCCTTTTTCTCCTCCCCCAGCCTACTTCCTGTTTAGTAAGCAGCTTTGCTCATTAAGGGACAATGTACTGTCCTCCCTTAATGAACACGTTAAAATTACCCCAGCGAGTCCCAGCAGCAGCGGCACAGGCGCCCAGCACAAACCGGGCTCTGTAAATATGACACTAAATTGAAATCTCAGATAGCTCAGCACAAAGCCCCAGCAGGCCAGAGCTGAGAAAGAGCCTACCAAAGCACCCGGCAATGCCAAATGCACACACGTCTCTGGCTCCCTCGCTCACTCGCAGGCAGGCAGGCAAAGCGGATGAGTTAGCAGAACAGGGAGCCCTGTTAAATTGAAAAGGCCCATGTTTGATCGCCGTCAGCCATTCCCTTTGCCGCGTCCTCTGCCCGGACTCTTCCAGGTGTCACCACCAACCCATCCGCACTAGAAAGGAGTAAAACTTCCAGCCCCCAGACAGCCGCCAGGAAATCACCAGTTCCTCGCCCTCGCATCTCCCCAAACGCAGCAGCGTCTGAAGGGAATGGGCGTCCAGTCCTCTGTGAGGCTGCCCAATGCTGCTTCAAAGCAGGGGACATCCAAAAACAGCCTCACTCCCTGATCCCAGCGCATCGCCTCCCAAGGCAAGAGCCACAGCCGACAGCCACAGCCAACCAGGAGGGGAGACACGGTTTGGTCCCGCAGGGTAGAAGTCAAAGATTTTCACGGCCAGCCTGGTGGGGCCATTGCCCACATTGCTGCGTCACAGCACCCCCCACTTTTCAACCACCAGTCCCTTCCGCCCCTTGGATGCACAAAGCCAGCCCAGGCCTGTCCCTAGGCAGGAGACCAGAGATAGCCCGGGAGCCAGCCTCTGGCACTTGATAGCAGCCAGCGCTCTCCACAGTCCCTCACTGCTCCTGCAGCAGCATCTGAGTGGGAAGACGGGAGGGGGGCGTGGAGAAGTTTATTTTTCTCCCAACAACAGCACGAAAACCAAACCACATTCGCAAAACCAGGGAGAGAGACACAGTGGGAGGAGCAAGGGCGTCTCCCCTGCCAGCGCTGCGCAGGGTGACACTGTCAGCAACCTGCACGCGCACACACACACACGGCACCCTGGAGCAAGGCACGCATCTGCCCCACGCCTTCCCTCCCCCGGCACACAACAACAGTGTGCACGCTGCTTGCGCTTTCACCCCAGTGGTTCCCAAAGGGCCCTGTGCTTCTCTTGTGGTGTTCCACACCAAGGAGGACAGCCCACCACCGCTGTTACTCAGAGTCCGCAGAGCTTTCACATGCCGTCCCTCAGCTGCCGCCGCCCCCTTTTCCCAAGGCATCTCTCGGCTGCACCCAGCTTTACCGAGCCATGGGACCAACCCCAAAGGTTCTGTGGCACTCAGGCCTCTGGTTCCGCACACAGCAGCGACGGAGACGGGTCACAACGGCTGGAGCTCAACTCTCGCCTGGCGTGGGATGGTTTAGAGGCCAGGGTTTGGCTCAGGCTCTCCGTTCCACTCAACGCCCATTTGCTGATGGGCGGGGGGGGTGGTATTTACACTGTTCTCCTCCAAGGACAGCTGGGCTCAGAGGATCCAAGCCAATACTGTATTAAGATGATGACTCGGCCCTGCAATAACATTTCCTGAGCCTGCCAGCTCCTCTGCAGGGGGAAGGCAACCGGCACTCTGGAGCAGTTCTGTCCTCTGCCCCGCTAGCTAGCCTGCAGCAAGAGGAGTCTTGCCCTGTGCTTCCATCCTACTGCGGGGAGAGAGCCTCCCCAAGTGCCCTATGCCCACCGCACCCTCCTCAGCCCCACACAGTGGTAAGTGGACACCCCTGGGACCTGGGCCAGAGGCGTACATTGGGGATTTTTCCTGCCGCAGTGCACGGAAGCAACACAGGATCAGGAGACGCCAGCTGACAACTCCAACTTATTGTGCCCGTTAGCCCGAGATTGTTTGCTCCCCTCAGGTGGGAGCAGCCAGCCAACGGCAAAGACCCATTGCCTGGATCCCAGCAGGCCTGGGGGGAGGCAAGCTGTTCCACAACAGAAGAGCGACCCCAGCTACCCTGACAATACAGGGGAAGGTACAAAGAGCACCCAGGAAGGGGATCAATGGAAGGGCCCCTTCTTGCAAATCCACAAAGCACAGTGAGAAGTCAGAACCCACAACGCCCTCCCAAAAATATTCCCAAAGGGCCGAAGACACTTCACACGGCGTCCAGGCGCTGCGTACAGGAACAGCAAGAGGCAACGGTTTAGTAAATCACCTTTGTGGAGCACAGCCAGGCCGCGCAGTTGGCTCTGCGGGAGAACAAGGGGAGGGGCTAGGGAGTTTTATATGCTAAACCCACAACTGTTGTTGTGCTAGACCTAAAGTGAACAGCATCAAGCGTGAAGCCTCTCAGGCAGGCTTTCTTGGCACAGGAACTGAGCTGCCTTTTTCTGTCCTCAGAGCCGTATTCCAAGCCCCTCGGATGTGCTCCAGGCATATAAGGCAGAAGGGTGAAACCCCATAATGCCAGCAAACCACCAAGCAACAAGCTGTGCTAGTGCAGGCTGGTTAAAACAATCACCCCTACCCCACCATAGCCTTCCTCCCCAGGGGTCAGTGCCAGCAGGGAGACTAGGAGCAGACATCTCAGCCAGCTTCTCCGGACATGGAAGGAAGCAGCAGGCAGAAAGGGGTGGACGGGGGGGAGTGGGGAGAAATCAGCAGCAAAAACACAACACAACACAGGGCAGACAAAGAACTTGGCAGGCATGGCTAAATAGTTTCCAATTAATTAACTGATTACATGATAGACCAGAAGGGGACTGGAGTGAGCGCTGTTGACCTTTAAGAATAATTAATATCATCAGCATCACAAAACAAGGCCAGGAATAATTAAGCACATTTTAATGTTCCATAAAAACCCAAAGGGGGTGGTGCTGGTTAATTGAGAGGCACAGCTCCCAGCACCTCTTGCCCCTACTCCAAGTTCGTGGAGTCCACACACTCCATTCCTACCCAGCTAGTCTTCCCTTTCTCCCCTCTCCCTCTGCCCTCACATACTTTCTTCCCCGACTCTGCCTCTCCTTTCCCTGCCTCATGATTTCCTCTTGCTCCGCCGCATTCTCCACCTCCAGCCTCTGGTCCCCAATCCTCCCTTGCCAGTGCCCCACCCCTTGACTTTATTAGGAACCTCCTTCCTTTCACCTCCCGTTTCCTGCTCCCCACTCTCTGCCTTCCTCCCACTTGTCCCACATCCGTGTGTCTATGGCAAAGCTCCCTTTCCTCCCTATGCGTCGAATGTTCATTGCAAGCCAGAGCAGCAGCCGGCTCTATGCCCCAAATCCCTCCCATATGCCCTGCCTGGGCAGTCGGCTCTCTCCTCAATGCTGTTCTCAGAAACAGGATATAAAAGAGAAGAAAACATGAGACACAGACGACGGCGTGAGCCCTCTCCCTCCCACCCACCAGGCTCAAAGCCACCAAACCCTCATTTCTCACTCCTGCCTACCCTGCCCAGCCAGGTTCCAAAGTTCCCTGTAAGCTGAGCAGTTGGACAGCCACCCAGGAGAGAGTCCAGTGCCACCCAGCTGACTGGCAGAGCGCCCGCAGCCACCAGCAAGAGATTCAATTGGTGGTGCACATCCACACACAACTCCGCACACGTAACAAAATTAAAGGGGAACATTGCCAAAGACCAGGGCACTAGTGGGAGCGGAGAGGGAGCCAATCCACCAGGACAGAAGAGAAGTCAAGCGAATTTCCCACCGCTCTGGGATAAAACAGCTTTTGTATCAAAACAGTTTTTTAAAAAAATCTGCTGATGATGATTGTTAAAATTTCCGTGGCTTGACACTTTACTAAATTATAGATGAATGGAAAATGGTCTTCCTGGGCTGACAAAGCCAGGCTGCTGCCAAGACATCTGTGTTTCCACCAGCTAATAAAAGGAAACATTGCGATTACCTTGTGGCACGTACCCCACAGCGTCAGAAGCTGAAATGCCAGCTTCTAGTGCAACCTCCAGTGGCAAAGCAAGAACTGGGGACATCATGGATAGACATGGCAGAAGAGGTGTGGCCTAGACAGCTGGGCAGCCTGCAGCAGTGGGTAGACAGGTACGTCGGGTGACAGGTGAGGAGCTGAGCTGAAGTACCGTAGAGCACTGTTCCTGGTAAGCTGAGTGCTTGGGCAGCTGCCCAGAAGAGATTCAGGTGCTGCCCAGCTGATTAGCAGAGCGCCCCCAGCCAGCAGCCTGTTTTTCTAGGGGTGGTGCACATTTGCACATGCCTCGATGCACATAACATTTATTCCACCCACGGATGGAAAAACTTAGAGGGAACCTGGGTGTCGAATGGGGGGCAGGGAGGAGAGGAGAGCCTCGTACCTCCAGGTGCGGGGACTATGTGTCTGTGCAAGCAGCTGGGGACAGGAAGCGAGTACCTGTAGCAATAGGGCACTGGAGGGAAGTAAGCATTGCTCTCAGGGGAGGCTAAGGCATCCTTCCTGGAGGGAAAGGAGGAAGGCAGGTTAGCAAAGCATCCCCTGCAGCCACAAACAGATTCAAAAGCAGCCATCCAACATACTCTGCTGAGGCTGCTGCTCTCAAACCAGTCCTTGTCAAAAGAAATGCTCCACTGGTAAGACAAATACAACAGCCAGGAGGAAGCTGCCTCGTCCCAAACTGTTGATTCCCTTTGGAACCTCCCCAAGGCATTTGTAGGGCAATGAGGCAGCAGACATCCAGGCTGCCATGGCCCAAGCCTGGGTTAGCAGCAGTCATGCAGAGAAGTATGCAAACAAGCACAGATAGAACGGGACAGAGCCTCTGGCGAGCTGCAGCTTCAGAGATGCCCCTCGCCCCTTGCCCTCCATCCATCCCTCAGCTCCCTTTCCCCTGTTCCGTTCAGATTCTCAGGAGACATCCAGCACCGCGGTATCTGGATCCTGAGAGGCCGTCCAGCCTGCAAGGCCTGTGGCTGCAGCAGGGGGATGGCAGGGCTGGGTGGATGGAGGGCCGGGGGAATAGGCTTATTTTTGCTATAACGCTGGGCACCCATGTCGCCGAGGTATCTGTGCTGGGAGATGATTCCATTGCAGCTGACAGAAACCAGCACTGGGAGATCAGTTCAGGTGGGGGAGAATTATCGGCTTTGTTTTAAACACGGACCCAACTTTAGAGAGAGAGCTCGTGTGGAGGATACGAACGACAGAGGAGAATCACTCAGACAGGCTCGTAGCCCCGGGGAAGGATCCAAAAGGAAGTTGTCTCCCTCACTCTCATGCAGCTGTCACACTGGAACTAGGGGGAGCTCTTCCACCTGCCCCAAAGAGCAGGCTGGTTGAAAGTGACCTGAGAAACAAGCACCTACAAGCCAGATGCAAGCAGCTGCAAGCACGCCCCTCCTCTGCTCACAGAGCAGCGATCGTGCGTCAGCAGGGGAGCCGGGGGAAGAGGGAGGTAGGAGAGGGAGGCAGGCAGGTGAATACACAGGGGGGTGGCTCTGAAGGCCTGGCATGGTCCTCTCTTCCCTCCTCTTTTCTGATGGGAGGGGGAGGTGCTCTGATCCATGCTCTGGCCTTGGTGCTGAATGTCACTGGTTCTGGAGCAGGTGCAAGGAGAGGGGACATACTTCAGTGAAGGGACTCAGGCTACGTCTATACTAGACACAGAAAGTCGATCGCAGAGATGCAATTTTAGCTGTGACAACTGTGTAGCTAAAACTAACATATCTGTGCTCAGCTAGCTTATCTGTCTATACAGGGGAAGATCAACCGGAGAGTTTCTCTCTTTGATCTCCCCCTCTTGTAAGAAGTACAGGGACTGACTGCGACCCCAGAGGGTTCAATTTTGCACGTCCACACTAGACGCATGAAACTGAAACCCAGAAGATCAACCCTGAGTGGGTCAATCTTCTGCAGTAGTGTAGATGTAACCTCACGGACCAGACTCCCAGCCCATGGATGAGACAAAAACATGCCACTTGTGTGTTAAGGCAACAACCATATGACAGTGAACTGCAGAACCAGCATAAACACACACACACACACACACAGATGCCCTTCATCATGTGATCACACTCCTGAATGAGTGGGGCTCTAGTGGAAACACACACTTCAACATCTACCTAGTGTGTGCCTACACTTGGATTCTTCTTTCAAAAAAGGAATTCAAATGAGGGAAACTGAAAACGCAAATAAGGCACTGATTTACATATCTTGCACTTCATTTGCATAACCTCTTTTCAGAAGACACTCTTTTGAAAGAATGAAAGCAGCGTAGACAGGGCTCTTTCGGAAATAAACCTCATCTTCGAAAGAGCCCTTCTTCCTGAAACAAAAAAGGAAGAAGGGCTCTTTCGAAGATGGTGTTTATTTTCGAAGAGACCTGTCTACACTGCATTTTTTCTTTTGAAAGAATCTCTCCTGAAAAGAGATTATGTAAATGAAGCACACGGTATGTAAATCAGTGCCTCATTTGCATTTTTGATTTCCCTCATTTGCATTTCTCTTTTGAAAGAAGAATGCAAGTGTAGGCACAGACTAGGTGTTGAAATGTGTGTTTCCACTAGAAAGAGGAATGCAAGTGTAGACACAGCCCTACTGCTGTATACATAGGATCAGGTCTCCCATCACAACTCATCTGCCATTGTGCTGACACTCACTGCAGACATAACCGGAAAGAAAATGCAAGGGCAATTCCAGCCAGCGTTCCTTGTGACACCATAATTCCAACATGGAATTCACACAGATGGGCTAATAAAATATGTCCCACTGTCTCTTTCGTCCTATGTAATCCACCACTCAGTGTTTAACATCTCTAAACAGAATAGAGAGGGGAAGGCTTTGGTGGAAAAAAACTAGAATTTTATCATAAAGTTTTATAATTCCAAGATAACTTATTCAATGACAAGTTATGTCATGTTAAATTCTGGCACAGTCACACACAAGGTCTGAATTAATGCCCAGTCATTCACACCCTGTCACGCCTTATTGCATAAACAAATTACTATTTGAATGGGTCTCCTTCACAGGAGTTACGTTACAGTCTCTATACACTTTCCCACATCACTATCATGTTGTTAGCAAGCAAGCATCCTTATAAATCCCAGATGTGATCACTTGTGAAATCCGTCAGTATTTATCATATTAATAGAGATGGATCTTCCTTCCAACCCACTTTTTAAGGCATCTTCCAAGTCCTCTTTGGAGGCCAGTCCTGTTCATTGTGTGCCCCACAGAGAAGCAGAGGTGGAAAAAGTACCTAAAAAGTTATTTAAGTAAAAGTACAGCTGCTTTGGGGGGAATGTACTTACGTACAAGTTGACGTTGTCCCTCTAGAAAACTACTTAAGTAAAAATATATACACATTACATCTTTATTGTACTCAAGTACCCAGAAGTGAAAGCAGCTGCACTTTTACTTAAGTACCTTTTGGGGTGCTTTTTCCACCTCGACTGAGAAGTTGGATATGTTTCCCATTACAGCTGCTTAACATACTTTCTTGTGTGGTTTGCGGAGTGATTCCAGGTGCTTCTGCCTCCAATGGGCTACCGGAGGCTGGCTCTGAAATGTGTATTCTTCCCTGGCCACAGGAGTGTAGCAGTGAATTCTGGATCCTGTCACCCGTGGCTTTCCATACCAAGCCCTTCGGGAGTCTGGTCCTTCCATAGCAGTTTGCTTTTTCTTGGGAGATGAGGAGAGAACCAAATAGATTATGCTAAGTATTCAGTGTGCCCCTGACTCAGAAACACTACATCAGCATGGAGAAGATAGGTCTCCTGATTCTAACCCCATGCCTTGCAGGGTAAATGTCCTCCAATGCTATCCGACACAGGTCACATCACATCACCGCTATGCAATCAGAGGAGAATGTGCTGAAACTGCCTTAATCCCAAAACCAATCCGAACGTGTTAATTCCACTTCACTGCAAACCTGGAGCTGGGCTTTTCAGAGCTGAGACCCTGCACGAGAAATCGTGGCAAGGCTAGTTTGATGTGATAGTTCAACGTACCAGAGACAGAGACACAGAGAGACCTATGACTTGCAAAACAGCACACAGGAAGTCTGTGGCAAAGACAGCTTCAGCACCCATACCCTCGGGTCCCATTATAGGTGCATTAACCACGTGATTGCCTACTCTCGCTGGACTACTGTAGAACACATCAGTTTTCAGGCAGGTTTAGATTCTGATGGAAGCCATTAGACCATCAGCAGAGCGCACCAGTCTAAGAAGCATGAGGCCCCCAGCTCAAACTTTGCTCTGTCACTGTGTAGCCTCGGGCAAATCACATCATCTCTGTTCCCCCCGCTGTAAGAAAGTGCTAACACCCCCCTGCAGACCTTAGCAGGACAGGCGACGATGCTAGTACGATACGTTGAACATGGACTGTAATTGGAGATGCTGAGGAGGAGCACTGCAGCTAGAAATTCATTACTGGGCCCTTGGGATGCTGCTGTTCACATGAACTCAGTTCACAGTGGCTGGCCCTCTGGGAGAAGCCAGACTGGCTAATGTCTGCACTGAACCGAGCTCTCCTTTGGCCTAGGGAACAGCAGCTGCTAAAATACAGAGCCTGCCTGTGCTGCTGTTGCAGCAGAGTGAGGAGCTGCTCCAAAGTAATTCAGTCTGAGGTTAACGATTGGAAATGAACATGTCACCCAACAACTGCCGCTGATTAGCATAGCAGCTGGGAAGCATGCCCACACCCAGGGACGAAGTAGGGGAGGAGAGAATAGGGGACGTACGGGAGCAGAGGGGTTATTACTACTATTTATTTTACCTAGGGAACCACAGAGGTACTGGATCTCTTGGCAAACTGGGCACAAGCTTACAACAGGTGTTGTAATACAGCTAATGTAGACATCTAGGAACAAAGAATTAGACCATACTTATACTCGGGGTGGGGGGGCTATCCTGGGAAGCAGTGACCCTGGAAAGAAGCAGAGATTGTGCTACGTAATCAGCTGAAGAGGAGTTCCCAGTGTGACACTATGGCCAAAACCTAATGGGGCCTGAGATGTATAAAGAGGGAGAGTAGGAGTAAAGAGGTTATTTTACCTCCGTATTAAGTACAGGTGCAACTGCTGCTGGATCCTGGTATCCAGTTCTGCTTCCCACAGTTCAAGGAGGGTGTTGATAAATCGGAGGGGGTTCAGAGAAGAGCCACAAAAATTATTTAAATAACCTGCCCTAGAGCGTCACAGCAAAACTGAGTTGGCTAAACAGACAGAAGGTAAAGGAGTGACTTGCTACAGTCTAGCATCATCTCACCTGACAGCACACTTAACATTCAGTCTAGCAGAGAAAGGTATAACACAAGTCAAGGGCTGGACATCAGAGCGAGATAAACTCAAACAGGAAATGAAGCGTCCATTTTTAATGGTAAGAGGAACTAACCACTGAACCAGCCTACCAAGGATCACAGCGGAATCTCCATCCCTGGCCATTTTAAAATCAAGATTGGATGTTTTTCTAAAAGATCTCTGGGAATTCTCTGGGGGAAGGTCTCTGGGCTGTGCAAGACAGGAAGTCCGACCAGATGATCACAGTGTTCCTTCTGGTCCTCCCTTTCCTGTGTGTTTGTTGAAATGTTCCTGTGCTATAATTCAGGTTGGAGGAAGAAGACGGGGAGGAGTCAGGGGGCAGCTGGCAGGTCATTTGAAAGGACTGGGAATGGAGAAAGAAGGAATACGTGTGGCATCCAGGATCAGGAACAATGACACTGCTTGCTGGATGAGAGCAGTTAGACTCCAGTCCTTACAAAACAGATTAGCCAGGCAACTTTAGAAAGAGGCCTGGGATCACCTACCAGGAAATAAGGGCAAGTGATTTTTGTGAAAAGCTACTGGATGCTGTAAAAACAATATGAAGTCTTGTGTTTTGTTTGTTTATCATTTCAGCCCAAGATCCTGGACAAGCTCACACAGTACACAGTCACTTGAAACAATACCGCACATGGCAAGGATGCGCAGTTACACAAAGGGAGACACAAACCGCCCAAGCACCGCACAGGTCAAGTGGCTACAGTCCTTGAAGATGTGTACGTGTGTAAGAGCTGGAAGGCTGCTTCTAGTGTCTGAGTGCCTTCATGAAGTGTCAGTACAATGAGCACAATGTGACTCAGCAGCCCCAATCTCTAGACTGCAGTATCCAGGGGAGGAATCATGGGTCAGACCCCTGCATTTATCTAGAGATAACCCTGCAATCCACCTCCAGAATATCCTAGTCCAAAGACCTTCACAAAGCACACTTGTCCACACACCCCTCATTCCTTCACCTCACGCTGCAATGTAGATGGTTCTGCCCTTTAACTGCGCTCAGCAACTCTACCATACAGTTCAAGAAGTCAGTCAGAGAAGACTCTTGTATCCAGTCAAACACAGAAAGGGAACCTCAGGTAATCAGGGTGCGCATTCCCAGACTAGAAAATGGCCAGGCAACAGGGCCAAAGCCAGGATCATGAAGTGTATCGATGCCGATATCTCAAGAAAGATGTGGAGAAACTCGAAAAGGTCCAGAGAAGAGCAACAAGAATGATTAAAGGTCTAGAGAACATGAGCTATGACGGAAAACTGAAAGAACTGGGCATGTTTAGTTTAGAAAAGAGAAGATTTAGAGGGGACATGATACTGGTTTTCAAGTACTTCAATGAGGGTTACAAGGAGGTGGGAGAAAAATTGTTCTCCTTGGCCTCTGAGAATAGGACAAGGAGCAACAATGGGATTAAACTTCAGCAAGGGAGATTTAGATTAGACATTAGAAAAACCTACCTAACTGTCAGGGTGGCTAAAACCTGGAATAAGTTACCTAGAGAGGTTGTGGAATCTCCATCGCTGGAAATATTTAAGATCAAGTTAGACAGACACCTATGGGGGATGATCTAGATGGTGTTTGGTCCTGCCAAGAGGGCAGAGAACTAGACTCGATGACCAATTGAGGTCCCTTCCAGTTCTACTGTTCTATGATTCTATGGTGAACGACAGGGTGGTCTAACTTAACCGCATCACAGAAGCTGCCAATGGAGCAGGCCTGTTGGATCATCCACCCCATCCTCCTGTCCAGAAAAATAGTTCCCTACACACTTACACCAATGGGCCTTTCTCACCTCTACTGTCCGTAAGTCCGTACCTTCGACCCCACATCTATGTTAGCAGAGAAGTGACAAGACACAGATGATAAAAAGCCCCGGTGGGACAGAAGGCAGCCCATATGTGCAGCATTCAAAAGCCAAAATACTCTAACGCACCACCACCCCGCTACTCAGAGAAGCCATGAGCCAGCACAATGACTCCCATTTCCTTTGCCTTTACCAAACTGGCTTCAGTTTGCACATGTCTCTGCTTTATCAAAGGCCTCCGTCCCTACACAGGCAAGCCATGCCAAGGGAGAGCTCAGGAACAGGAATGGCATCTCAGCTGGCCTATGAGCACATGCAGAGTGCACAGAAGTCTCCAGAAGCCAGCCTGGGGGAAAAAGAAGCCGCACACTGCATGCAGACACAGCCATTATTAATATTCTAAATGGAATTTTGACTCCTTATTTAAGTGTGCACCTGGTTGTATAATTACCAAATCTTAATCTGTTTTCTTTACCACCCAATAAATAAGAGGCAGGTGGTTATTCTCTGCAAACACAAACAGGCACTTTCCAGATCAGCTGACCGAGGGCAAGTGATTCAAGGAAGTATTTAGAGGGAGGCACCCTCTTTTTTGTGGGTGACCCAAGAGCAGGGGATAGAACATAGTGGGATTCACAGTGGACTCAGGTCTCAGTCCAAGGAAAGGACCAGGTTGGCGCAGGGACCAGCATTGGTTGTTAAGGGGGTGCAAGGGAAGCTGAAGGGACTTACACATTTAGGATCACCATGACTTGACGTGAATGACAGGGAGGGTTTCTGGTGACACAGTCAGGCCTTCCAACCAACTCCGGGCCTGATGGCAGGGACACAGCAGACATACAAATACATTAATATGTAACTCACACAAGCCTGGGGCACTGACCATGCTCTCCAGCTTGTCGTTCCTGGCCAGCCTTCAGCCTATCCCCAACTGGATCAGTTTCCCCAGCCTGGTCATTTTTGTTCTCAGTTTTATTGTTGTCCTTTTCTTCTTCTCTCTTGGGGGACAAATCCAGAGCTGGTAAAATGTGCCCCTGATGGCCTCTGCCCATGGGACAGACTCAGGAAGGAGAACTTCCAACACACCCTTCCGCTGCGTCAGCCCTGTGATGGAGGGAGCCATCTGGGGTTTCATCTTCCAGGGCGCACTTCCTCCTGGGCCTCTGCACACTACTCCTCAGAGGCACAGCACCCAGAGTAGGCCTGCCTTCCTCAGGCATGGACCTCCAGAGCAAGCCTGGCATTAGCCAAGATGATACCAAAGCCTGCTCAGAAAGAGACCAGGGACTGGAACCACTGGGGGACCCTTACCCAACAGCAAGGCCTCCAGAGTCTTAGCAAAAGCCTGCCATAACCCACACATCTGTACTGGACTCAGGTTAGACCCATAGCTGCCCCTCTCCAATAGCTGGTCAGCAGCTTCCGTACCAAGTAGCCAAGGTATGTCTCCACTGCAATTGAACACTGCAGCTAGTCCGTGCCACCTGGCCCAGGCTCAGGGCTGTTACATTGGGGTACAGCTGTACAAGCTCAGAATGGAACCTGGGATCCAGGACGCTGCGAGGTGGGAGAGTCCCAGAGTGGGCTCCATCCCGAGCATGAATGTATACATCCCTTCACCCAAGCCCCCTGGCTCGAGTCAGCTGGCCCAGCTGCAAGTTTTGAATTGCAGTGCAGACACACGCCGCTTTACAACACTTCTACCCCATCTGGGACTAACTGTCCCCTTGGTGCCAAACTCAGCAGCACCACAGACTGAATGGGCCTGGAGACCTCGCTCGGCTCACTCCCAGAGGTGGGCTATGGCCATTTATGGATCCACACAGAGGTTTGTTTCCATCAGACATTCACTGCCCCCCATGACACTTGACACACCAAGGGCTGCCCACTGAAGGGCAGCTACGACCCCTGTTTTCAAGCCACTGAACGCTGCGAAACCTCCCAATGGTGTCACCTTCCCTTTCCTACTCTGTGCGGGGGAGACTCACTCAGAGCCATTATATTAACTAAACCCCAGCAAAGCAGAGCTCTGCAATTAGAGCTGGAGTAAGTGATCATCTAGTGATTGCACAGCTGGGGTCTGGAGACTTGCAAATGCACTGAAAAAGGCACAGAAATAGAAGAAGCTGGGAGAGAGCAGAGAAACCAGCCTGTCTGACAGGAGGAAACCTCTCTCAAACCCATGGGGAAAGGCGAAGAGAGATACAGGGGTGGATGGTGTTGGGATTTCCCCTAGCAAGGGGGGAAAAAAACATCAACCAGTAGAGTAGTTTAAATCGGTCTGCAAGCTTTCCCCAGACACACGTCTGCTGCTGCCCCTCAATGCCAGTTTCCAGCAACCCCTGTGATTCCTCCCCGAGCCCTAACACCTCTGCGCTGTTGGCCCTCATTCTTCCCCATTCAGCCTCTCAGCAACTTCCCAGTCAAGCACCTGGTGTCCACTGCCTCAGAATCCATTTGCAAATTATCCAAGCCCCCAGAGATGAGGACCTTGCTCCAAAGGAGGTGGCAGTGGGGAAAGAGGCAAAGCTCCCAGCAACGCTGCGCCCTAACCAGGCCCACAGGTTCTGCTTCTCCCAGCCATGGCTGGCTGAGCCTCAGCACCATCCAGTAGGTCTTGACCCTGACATGCACAGGGCTGTGACTCAAAGAGGCCATTCTTATTGCTGTGGACTGGGAAAGAATTCTTTGGCCTCACCAGTCACTGTACCGAACAGAATGACATTTCCACTAAGCCTTTCATCCCCAGCTCCTGTTCGAGGCTGCCTCCGAAAATGTCATGTCCCCAGCAGGCTGAGTTCCTGCCAAGGCAGCGGCTGGCCTAGGATCCTGAAAGCTGCCCTGCCATGCTGCTGACAGTCTCACTTGCTGTCTTCTCTGGTGGGGTCCCTGAGTACCACTAGATGCTCACGTGGCAGATCTGGTGGCTGAGGGGAGGTGACCGATCACAGTCTGAGACAAACGAACCATTGGAAGTTTAGGTAGCAAACTGAATCTCTAGCCAACCAGGAAACACCCAAACCCCAGTGCAGTTGCCCTCAGAACCCTGCCTTACCCGCTTCTATCTCATGCCAAGATCATTCCTTGTGCATTAGAACAACTTCTCCTCTAGGCTGAGGGAGCTGAAGGGCTGAGAACTTCCAGCCCTTACGTGAGGTTCGACAGCACAATGAACAGAAAGTGTGACAGAGAGCCCAAGGTGTGGGCTCTTCCCATCCTCAAGACACATTTTCTTTACTTCAGATAAACAGATATTTATTTTGAAATGCCAGAGTTAGGAGAGGTCTCCTCATCTGATTGGTTGGCATGGTGACTAGGGAAGCTCTCCACGGAGCAGACAGGTAATTCCAGAGATGATCGGAGTCACTATAAATAGAAGTTAGCTGTGACTCTCAGGCATGGAGCAGACCCTAGGGCAAGATGACGTGTCTGAACAATCAGAAGCAGGGGCTGAACCTTCTTTGGACAGGCGTACAACAGTCAGAAGAACAGGCACAATTCTTCCCCTCAAGCTCCATGCACTCAGATGAAGGACTAAGCATACCCAGGACATACCACTAAGGCAGGCACCATGGCTTAGGCTTAGCTGGCTAAAGCACCTGCCTTATAAACAGAAGATCCTGGATTCAATTCCCATTGGTGCCAGGCTGTTTGGCCTTCAGGGCACCTGGCATTGGCCACTGTCAGAAGGCAGGACACTGAACTAGATGGACCTTGTGTCTGACTCACAATGGATGTTCTTATAGTTGCGTCACGCTGACAGGCACTGGTAATAGAGTTGCTGAAAGTTTGCAGTTAAGAGCTAATCTTGGAAATGTGCTCAGAGTGTCACAGTGAAATACACGGCGGAATAGATTAACATAAGTAAAAAAAGCCAGCTGGCTTGTAGCTCATGTGGTAGAGTGCATGGATTTAGCCCCTAAGGTTTATTCCCGTCTGTCGCCCTTACACTTGCAAATGTCCAAAGAGGACATACCACTGAAGACCAGCTACTTTGTTTTAACAAGAAAAAAGTTAAGGATTCTAGCTGAACAATGCCATGACCTACAGAAGCAGATCCACACACTTCAAGGAAAAGAAAAGAACCTCACATTAAGGAGGTTTAAATCTTACACGGTTCACAGTAAACAAACATTACACTCCTTACCTTTTATAGACAATATTACTCCCAAGAATCATCTGTCATCGCTATTTTGCCCAACAATTCAGCTATCAAGCGATAAATGCATTGCGCACTGTCTCCATTCAACACTGCCCCATCCAAGAGAGTGTTTAGGTATCACAACCAAAAGAGCAAAGAGCACACATTAAAAACACGCAGGGATCAGCATTTGAACAGGTGTATTGTGATGAAATCTGAATTTCCTTATGCTCTGTGAGAACTGTGTGTATCTATTAGGTGGGCAACTGAAGTTCAGTGAAGTTCTCACCTACTCGTGTTTGATTTTAAGTGCTCGGATTGTGCAAATGGCCTGTTAGGTAAGTACGTTGCTGTCACTTAGCAACTGTAACTAGCTTTCACAACGCAGCTTCTAGGCGTTATCGTGAGGCAAACGTATCCCACTGTGCAGGCTGCGGCCCTCTCTTTTCATCAGTAACAAGCCCACACGGGCGGCAACACATGCCCACAGAACCGAAAAGACGGGATGTTTTAGCTATAACCTGTTTTCACTGCAATGGCTGACAGCGTACATTTCAGAGCAGCAGTTAACTGTACCGGAGGGGAGGAGAGCGGGGGGAACAACCAAATTCATGGCCATGAAAAAGCCTCTCCAGCTGCCCACTCTGAAGGCTGTGCTGCCACCAACAGTAGTGCAGAAGCAAAAGGAGCGGTACTGAAACCCCCCGACAATAACCTTGTGATCCACACCCAGCTTGTTCCTGGACCATGACCCCTACAATGACAACCCCCTGAAACTGCAGACTTAAATAGATGACATCATGAAATTTACAATTTTTAAAGTCCAATGACCATAACATGGACCAAAATGGACCGTGACTTTGCCCGTCCAAAGCACAGGGGCCCACCCACAAGGAACTCTCCAACCAAGCCTACTCCCAGCCTTAAGGCTGGAGCTCAGAGGAGTCTGATCCCATATCACTCACTCAGTTCAGACCCTGGATACACTTGGCACCTCTGCTGGCACTGTGCACCTCTCCAGCCTTTCCTGAAGACAGAAATGTTGCCCCTCAGCCACCAGGGCTTGCACATTCCATAGGACACAATCCAGCCTTGCCAGATAGTCCTCTGGAAAACGAGGTGCTACTTTCTGGCTGGCTTCCTTCCTTCCTTCCTACACCAGAGCCCCTTTTCCTTACCAGCTCCCCTTATACTCCAATCACCTCCGCCAGGCAGTATCTGTGCCCTCCTGGGCCCTGCTCAAATGCCCATTTGAGTCAATAACTAGGGGTACATCTGTCAGCCACATGTCTGAAGTGACAGCAAGGTCTGTATCAGCAAAGCCAGCTCGATGTGTTAAACGTTAATGAGCAGTACAGGCTCAGGCTGTGCACAAGGGCACACTGGCCGCCTCCCCACGCCTCTGCCCGCCATCCCTGAACTCCATGGAAAAGGAAACTTCCACTGGCTGTTACAGGGTGCTAATGAGGCAAGCCCTCATTAGAGCCACCATCAAAGCCATCCCAGTTCTTAGACACCGAAATAGGCCCGTTTGCCAGCAGGAGATAACTGTTCAATGCTCTCACAGCCTTCCCTGCAACACCCTTCCTGTGCCCTTTGCCTCCATCCTCTTCCCTCCCCTTCAGAATTCACCTTTCATTGCTGCGCTCCCCATCTCCCTTCTGTACTCCCCTTTCACCCATGCCCCTGGCTTCACCCGAGGGGTGACAGCATTGGAGATAACCTTCCCAAAGGGAGCAGCAGGCCAGGGAAACAGTGTTACTCACATGTAGTGCAGATGAGGGTTCTTGGCAAAGGCTCGTGGCTGGATGCTGCGAAGTCCTGAGTTCTTGATTGTCCTGTAAGGAGATTTAAAAGGACAGTGATGGCGTGAAGGTGGAGGATCAATGGGCAATCAAGACACTTCGCTCAGTTCGAGGGGACAGTCGGGAGTCAAGACCCATAAGACTGAAAGCCACAGGAGATCAAAGCAGTTTCATTCGCCACACTCAGGGAGTATCGAGCGTGCGGTGGAGGGAAGGCTTTGATCTCTCTCCTCAGAAGACCTGTGAAAGGTCACAAAAGGGAGAGGAGTCTGGTTGTCTCAATTTAATCTGATAGACCTTGTACTGCCAAGAGCAGGCCTAGCATGAGCAGCCACTGCCCAAGCCTCTCCTATGCAGTTTTGCCATCACACGGCGCTCCTGCTACTGCAGAGGCAGGCTTCTACACAGCACTGCCAAGGCACCTCGGTCTTCCCCAGCCGCACTCCTGCTAATCTAGACGGAAACTCCTCCAACACAACTCTGCCAGGGCTTCTCAATCCTGAACTGCAATCCCCCCCACCACCCCCGCAGCCCTGGCTACTTCTGGTCCACAGCTTCTCTGGCCCCGCTGTTCTACAGACCTGTGATGGACACTTCATGGAATCCTAAGGCTGGAAGGGACCTCAGGAGGTCATCAAGACCAGGAGAAAACCTCTTTGTTTTGAGCACCTCAGGACAAGTGAGTTTTTTTCCAGCAAGGTAAGAGTGGAGAAGGGTTTTCTTTCTCTCATGCTTTGGCAGAGCTAAATCAACACCACGGTCATGATTTCTTAATCTCCTCTACGGACAAGATAATAGATGCCATTCCAGCTTTCCTATACTCATTCTCCCTCAGCCGTCCTGGATGCTTATGCTGGGGGGGTGTTTGGTGCACTGCTTGCTGGGTGTCCCAATTCATGGGACTCAGCAATATCCTGTAGGTTTCCCACTGAAATTAGGTTGGAGAGTTTCAGCTTAACCTCTGGGGGCCATCTGTCAACATTACAGAGCCATCCTCCACGAAAATTCCGTGTCTACACGAGAGGGAGGCACAGGCAGTTTAAGGCACTGGAATGGGATGTCAAAGGTGCTGCTCTGGGGTCTACTCCAGACTCTGTGTGTGGACTGGCAAATCACTTCATCCCTCTGTACCTCAGCTCACCATCCATAACACACGGATAGTGATACTTGCCTACTTCCCAAGGGTGTACAGAGGACACAGTGGCTGTGATAGCAAAGACCTCAGCTGCTACAGGGGCAGTGGCCACGCAAGCGCACAGAAGGATAGAAAGCTGCATTTCACACCTTCGACCATGTCTACGTTACCTGGAAGATCAACCTGCTCTGGGTCGATCTTCTGGGACTCGATTTTGCACATCTGGTAGAGAAGCATGAAATCAACCTATCCGGGTCGGCAGCCATCTCCTGTACTCCTCGCTATTGCAAAGAGTAAGGGAAGTCGATTGGAGAAACTCTCCCACCGATCTTCCTCAGTGAGGACGGCCAGGCAAGTCGACTGCGGATAAGTTGATTCTAGCTACTTAACTGCCATAGCTAGAATTGCGTATCTGCAATCGATGTACTTGCCTAGCATAGACCAAGGAGAGCAGAGCAGCATACGGACCCAGATCTGGACTAGCGGGGGTGATCCGGGGAGGACTGAAGTGCATGGGCAGAGATGTGTGAAGTTCACAGCCTGCCTGACCAGGTTCCATCTAGGACTGGAAGGCACCAACAGTTAAGGAGAAACACAAGGTTTTGCATCTGCCTGGGAACAGTCAATTGCACCTTCAGCATCATAGCACAGAGGCTATAGGATGAAAGAAGCAACATTCCCCTGCACCACCCTGCAGGCCTCCCACCCTCACCCCTGCCTGATACTCACAGCCTCTGGAGTCCCGTGTACAGCTCCATGTCTACAGCATTCAGCGTCTGCAAGTTCTTCCAGTTCTCTATGTGTCTGTGGAGAGAAAGGAAAGGCTCAGCCCATGGCAACACAGGGCAGCCAGGCTGTTCCAAGCCAGTGAAGTACTGCAGGAGGCAGGCAACACCCAGGAAACCAATTATAGCAGTGACCCCTATTTTGCAACCTTGGATCTTGCAGCCCTGAATTTAGCAACCTGAGGGCCCGCATTTTGATTTAAAAATTTTTGCAACCCCCCGCAAGCCCGCCCTGCTCAGCCGCAGACCCACCCCCATGCACTCCTTCCCAAGGCTCCATTCCCACACCACCTCTCCTCACCCACGCCCCTCCTCTTCCCTGCCTCTCTCTGCCCTCTCCCCCAGGTGCGCCCCATCCCTGCCCCTCACCCTTCCTCCCTGGACCTCCTGCATGCCATGGAGCAGCTGTTCTTAACACAAAGCAAGTACCGGAAGGGAGTTAATCGATGGGCCTAGCAGACCCCTCTGGGTTATCCTCACAGACCCTCAGGGCTTCACGGACCTCAGTTCAAGAAATGCTGGTCTAAAGCAGACACATTCTTCGCAGCTTTGCCTAAAGCCTTATGATGGAGGAAGATTTGGGGAACAGAAGCTACCCCATTTGAAAAGCTCACATAAGCTGCTTCTCCTACACCCTGGAGCTCGTGTGGTTTCCATTATAACCACCCAAAACTCATCTTGGTTTCTTGTTGTTATCATCTCCAATTCTCAGCAGCTTTGCTGGTCAAGCCTTCACCTTGGCTTTTCTCTGGTCCTGTCCTTTAATATTTTGTTAAGGGGCCAATGGAAACACCAATGACCTAACAGTTAATGTAGCCAACTGGACGGGGAAGTCCTGGGGAAATCACTTGCCCCCGACGTGCCTCTCACTCTCCCCAGGTGCAAAGGAAAGAGAATAGTCAAGATCCCCACACGCGAGACACTAGCACCATAGGGCAAAAGACTAATGCTTTATTGAAAAAGTGGACTGCGGAGTCCAAAACTGGCTCCGGATCCCGGCTCCTGGTGGAGGAAGTAAGGAAGATTTGCTCTTCTGGCTGAACTGCCCAGCCACCAGGTAAGGTCCCTTCGAGGCTCAAGCAGACCCCACAGATGCACTAAACCCAGTCTTCAATATGGACTTACACAGGTCAGCCCCAGCAACACCATCTCCTCACACGCAAGCCGGAGTTAAGGACCCAGCTCAGTGGTCCTGGTCTCTGAAGCGTCTGGAAGGCAGACACTTCTGAAAGCAGCCCTCACTGCCTACTGAGCCAGGGAAACACCAGAGGGCTCTCCACCCATGTTCCCTGTAAGCTGAGCGGTTGGGCGGCTGTCCAAGAGAGAATCAAGTGCCGCCCAACTGATTAGCAAAGCACCCACAAGCAGCAGCGTGGGTTTCTACTGGTGGTGCACATCCCCACATGCCTCAGTGCACATAAAATTTATTCCAGCCATGGCTGCAAACAATTAGAGAGAGCATTGCTCTCCAGCCCCAGACAGCTGATCCACCAAGCAGAACTTGTCTTGAAAACAGCAGATCCGATTTCTTGTTTCCAGTCAGCAGGCTCGTCAGGGCGCGGGGAAAGGACATCTCTGGCTATAACAGGGCACAGGTGTTCCCAAAGTTATGCATGCGAAACCTCTGCCAGTCCTTCACCACAGGGAGGGAACAACAGTTTTGGAGTCAGTGGCAGGCTGGTAGGCTAAGCAGGGGAGCCGGGGGGGCTCATGATGTGGGTGTCCTCCACAACATTAATGAACCGTTTGTTACACTCAATCACCGGTGGAGGCTCATCTTCAAAAGCCCCTTGGAGCCCTGGGAAGTGGAAGGTCACTGGGTCACACAGGGAGGCAGAGCCGAGATGCACCGGAAGGCTGGTGGGACCAAGGAGGCCTACTTCTGATCTGCACAGGGGATGTTGAGCTGCTAGACTCGGGACGCAATTTCTGCAAAGCCTCTACAGAGAGGCTCTGCCAGTGCTCGGTACGCTACAGCCCTCAGAATTAACAGCTGATCAAGTCAGCCACCTGTTACCTATGTCTGTTGCACGTCCCTGTAACAGAGCCCCAGTAGGAGGGGAACAGCACCGGGAGATATGACACAGACATGCACCAGTTCTGGACTAGGGCAATAATGAAAGAGAGTAAACTTAAAATAACTAGGTAAATAAATTCACCCTTGTTCCAGCCTCACCTGCTACGGGCCACGTAGGAAACAGCTCTACACCACTGCCTGTGGAATGGGCCATGTGCTATGGGCAAGGATACTCCATGCATAGATGGATTTTAAATGTCAGAGTACCCTGGGCCTTGCAGGAGCCAGGCCCTCAGCCAAAAGAACAGTGCGAGATGCAACTGCTCACTGCCAGAGCCAAGAGCTGAAAGAGTTAAACTGCTCTCTTTGTGGTACCGCAACGTCTGTGGTTTCCCCTCAGCACCATTGCTCTGAGGAGAGGGGCAGCTGTCAGGGAGGCAGGAATCTAGTCCCATACCCGCAGCCACACAAGAGCAAGGAGGGCTTTGGTGAAGCCTGGGGCAGCCAGGGAAGAGCTGGGCCTCGTGGGATGGGGGCAGGAGAGGAGATTGACATTGCTGCTGAGGCGGATGTGGGGAGAAGAGAGTCTGAGGCTACGGAGGGGAAAGGGTTATGGGAGCAATAGAAGCCTGAGACAGGTGTGCAAGGAAGAAGGGAGAGCCGAGGGGCAAGTGAGCCTCAAAGCAGCTTCTCTTGTTCAGCCCTTTTCTGCATTAGTTTCTCATCTTCTGCATCATTTGCCCTCCCTGCTAGTAGCTGCTGTCCCCACTAGACTCAGGGGAGCTCCCCACCTGGCCCAGCACCAGCAAGAGGAACAGGGAGATGAGGAAGGGAAAAAAAATCACTTTTCCATTGTCACCAGACTCCACAGCGACTCCCCCATGGTTGCATTGCCTAGAACCCCCTGGATCGCGAGAGCTCTTGCCAGCAATCTGTCTGCTTCAACAGCCCCACCTCCTCAACTTCTCCAGTGGGTTCATCCTCCCCTCACCCCTGTGTGGCAAGGAACTATAAGGGGTTCTTATAAAGGAGGGGGCAGGTGAGGCTCTGGAGCCTGCAACATGCAGGACATCAGTCTAGGTAATCATTACGGTCTCTTCTGGCCTTCAAGTCTATGAGTCTCCAGGCAATTGACCCCATTCTACTGGGGAAACAAAGTGTCAGAATAGGGATTTGCACACACCCCACCCTCAGAAGTCCCAACTCAGAAGCCCGTCCTCCACCCAGGAAGAAAAGGGATAACTCCTGACCTGCCAGCCCCTGGATGGAGTCAGTACACCCCACCCCATCCTTTCCTGGCCAGAGCCTAGATTTGCAAAGCAGGGTGTGGGGTGAGGTGCTTTGGTTAGGATGGTTGCTACATGCTGTTTAGCAGGAACCGAAAGTCCTGGTAAGATACTTACTCAACTTAAATATTGAGTCTGTTCTCGTATGGCTATGGTCTGAAGAAGTGGGTCTGTCCCACGAAAGCTCATCACCTAATAAATTATTTTGTTAGTCTTCAAAGTGCTGCTTTACTGCTTTTTTGTTTTTTTACTCAACTTTTGTAACAGTTGTTCTTCGAGATGCGTCGCTCGTCTCTATTCCAATTAGGTGTTTGCGCACCACGTGCATTGGTCTCGGAAAGTTGTTCCCTACCTGCTAACTGTCAAGTCAGCTTTGGTGCCACCGGGAGTTGCACAGGTGTGATGCACTATATATGACCCTGCCGACCTGACCACTGCTTAGTTCCTTCTTGCCAGCTACTCCAACAGCGGGGAAGGTGAGTGGGTATGGAATAGATATGAGCAAAGCATTTTGAAGAACAACAGTTACCGAAGATGAGTAATCATCCTTTCTTCTTGGAGTGTTTGCTCATCTCAGTTCCAGTGAGGTGACTCATACATAAGCCTTACCCCGGCGGAGGGGTATGAGCCAACGAGTTGCTGAGTCGACCACTGCAGGGTAAAATGCTGCATCTTGCCTGGATTGGTGCACAGTCGCACAGAGCGACGTGAAGGTACGAATGGAGGACGAGGTCAGAGCCTTACAGATCTCCTGGAGATACAGGAGCCAGGAAAGCAGCCAACAAGACCTGTGGTTGTGTGGAGCAGGCCCTGAGGGGCGGCAAGGAAATCTTTGCCAAATCATACCACGTCCAACGGCATGCTGTGGTCCAGGAGGAGATACCCTGAGACGATACTGGCAGCCCCTTCATGGGGTCAGCCGCCACAACAAAGTCTGACTTGGCTTGAGCAGGGAAGGGCCTCTTGGAGGGCTGCAGTTAAAGGCCTTGCGCTGTGTCACCAGGGTATGCATGCCCAAGGACTTCACAGTGTTTCAAGAGTCCCTGAGGCTATGCAGGAGAGAGTTAGTCTGCTCTGTGAAACTTCCACCCCATCAAACGGAAGGTCCTAAGGAGTTAGTCGTACCTTAGTGGGGACCCGCCCAAGAGCCAGACATTTCTATGCATGGTGACCTCGGATGAGATAATATGTGCCATTGAGTCTACCGCAGCCAGAGATGGCTGGGGAGAGGCCCAGGCCACCGGTTTGCCATCCTGCACCAGGGCAGCAAATACGTCCTGCAGCTGCTGGAGCAACAGGTCTTTGAATGTGAGGAAAGAGGCCCAGGAGTCGTAAACATAGGTGTGAACGGTTTGCACCTGGGCCCTGAGTTCAGGGTGCGGCCCCAAGAATCTAGTTCCCCCTTTTGGCAGGAGTGGGGTTTCCCGGGGAGGGGATCCTGCTCCCCTCAGTACCTGGGGGAGGGTCCTGGGCGGCGTCCTCCGGCAGCTAATCGTGTGGCAGCTGTGGCCTGGGGCCTCCTGCCTCTTCACTGGTCAGCCTCCAGCTGAGCTGGCTTCCCTCCCTTTATACCCCTCCAGGCCTGACACTGGCCACAGGTGAACCAGGATGGGGCTGATTGGGCGCTGATGCCTTGTTTAACCCCTGCCTTGCCTGGCCTCCCTCTTACTCTCCTACAATAGGACTCAGAAGAGGTTGTTGGGTCTCTATACTAAGTAGCAGGCCCCTCCAAGGGGCAGACCTTGTGTTTAAATAAATAAAGGTGCTTTGCATTCCTTGACATAGGTGCCGGAATCAGGTGTCCCTGCCTCTCCTTCTCATTCTCTGCCTCCACCGTGGAAGAGCATGGAGGGTGGTAGGTGAACTACTAATCAAAGCCCTTGACTGAGATAAAATATCTTCTCTCTCCCTCTTGCTGTGGGGGAAATGGAGGTTGGAGTTTGCCACATGGTTTTGGCCAAGGACTGGATGGAGGAGAAGCGCCACCCGGGAAGGGCTCTCAGCAACTAGGATATCAACCATAGGGTTGTCCTGCTTAAGTACCTACTCCAGCTGCAGGTTGAGGCTAAAGGTCACTATGGCAAAAGTCTCCTGCAACACCTGTAGTCCATAGGAGGAAGGCCCATGATGGATGCGTCCACCACCGCTTCCTCTGGGGAGGACGACAAAGAGGCCAAAGGCTGGGCCAGATACTGAGCAACCCTGCCCCCGATGGTGGTAAAGTCAGACCTATAGTATAGTCAGTCAGCCTAGAGAACAGAGGAAAGTTTTTTCTCTCCCACCCCTTCAGTGCTTGACCTCTTTGTTAACAAAGCCGAGACAGAACTAGCTAACGTCCAATGGTTGGTGGTGTGACATGGACCCTTGTCTATCGGGAAGGAGGGAAAGACCCACCGATTCATTGCACATGGTTCACAGAGCAGACACACAGACCAGCCTAGGCTGAACTGGAATCACTCATCTGGTGGTGACAAGCTTCTCCTCCCCGTGCCTCGCACCACCCTTCACAGGGCAATGGAAGAACTTCTCCCTCGTGGCAGTTTCCACAGTGAAAAGAGGAAGCAGCTTTGCCCTTCCTCATGCTCATGGGAAGAAACAACCTGCACACCAGCCGACACTCTCTCAGGTCAGGCAAAGCAAGCCCGGTGGGAAACATGGGTTGCCATGCAAAGCTCCTCCCATCCGAACCGAGAAGCTGTTGGGCCATAAGCAGCCAGCTCACAGGAGTCCAAAGGTTTCTACTATAGATGCCTGAGCCCTAGCCCCAGTTTACAACTACTACAGAGACCCAGGGATGTGGAAACCCACTTAACTTCATATTCCATCACAGTGCACACTAAGGGCCCAGGTGATTTAGTTTGGCTGGGCAAGGAGCTCAGTTCATCCCAAAAACCACGAATCCAGCTCAGACCTTCTTTCCCCAGAGACTACAGAAATCCAGGGCTGGTTCTGCTTCCCTTTCGACCCGCACCCTAAGATGTACTGACCAGAGAAGAGAGGCTATAAGGGACAGGTTGGAGCAATACCCTTTATACTTCTATTTAGTCAATGTCAAAAGTGTCTGTTTAGAGACCAGGCCCGCAGACTCGGAGACAATGGGCAGATCTCAGGCTTTCACTTGTCCCCATCCTTGGCAGCAGGGTCAGCCCCTGGGTGGAGCGGCCTGTCAAGTGACCCTAGGACAGCCCTGACAGGCACCGCAGGAAGCTGCATCACCTTCCAAAGTTAGAAGGGAGGATGAGCTCATGCAAGTCTGGAGCTGCAGAGGAACCTCCCCACCACTGCCAAAGAAGGGAGTTGCTCGTTAAACTTTCAAAACTTGGGGAAATGCAGGGAGCTCCCACCCTAGTGGACAGACCTATTTTACCTGTATCCCAGGGGCTACTTCTCTGACCCCACGGTGGGAATCCAAGAAGCACAAGGACCCAGGTGAGACAAGAGAGTTTTGCAAGTTTCACAGTTCTCTATGGAACTAGGCCCAAAATAACACCTCACCTGACTTCTGCCTGCTAACTGAAGTTGCAGCGTAGCCTAAACCAATCAGTCAGCTTGGACCTGCTCTCCAGTGGGACTGAGAAATGGGATATCAGAGCAATTTTGCATTCACTGGCATTGTACAAGGCTCCTGACAACCCCTTGGGGAACAAAACTTGGGCTGGAAGGAGTTGACCAAGATACTCCAAGTGGTACTGCAATTATCAGGGAGAAAGGGTGGAGGCAGATCTCCAGGACAGCACGGGACTTGCAGGACTGGAAGAGAGCAGGACTGTAATAGGCTGGACAAAACACAGTGGAGGCGGGATGGAAACATGGGCTAAGGTCATCTCTACCTTACTCCTCCCTCCAGCAATGTCAAGCCCAGAGAAAGGGCTCTCCAGCAGGAAGCAGGCTTTAGGGCTGCTGTCATGACAGATGCACAGTATACGGGGTTTAAATAGAGCATCTGAGGGCCTGAGCTAAGCAGCCCTAAGCTATGAACCCAGGCAGCAGCCAGGCCGTGGGAGAAGACAGGACTTTATGTTTCTCACTGTTCTTGGGCTTCCTAATAACAACAAAGTTAATTTTGACTTTGCACACAGGTACTTATAATGCACGTGGGAAAGTCTTCTGCTGGCAAGGGCGCTTGCAGGACAAGCACCCAGTCCCCTTGGCCGAAAGCTGTCTTCAGACTTAGCACTAAATAGCTGCGGGTGCCATGGCCCTGGGGAGAGCACAGGAGGCTTTAAAACCCCATGTTCCACTTTTCTGTGAGCACTAAATGCACTGAGATAAATAAATACAAAGGCTCCCTGTTTAATGTCCCTATCAGAGCCACATAAGCGAAACTAATGGTTGAGGACTGGGAAACAGAACACAAGATCCCTAGTGCCAGCATCCGGTCCTCACCGCTCGGGCCCACTGGAACATCCACAGTGGAAGAACAATTCTGGAAGTGGCTTTACACCACAATGCTGCCACCTGCACAGACGGCTCAACACACCTGCCTTCCAGCCTCTTGCCCCGTGAAGGAAACAAGTGAACTTTTCACATTTTAATAACCTACAATCACTGGGCAACAATGCTGCCTCTAATTTTTCCCCCCATTTGTGTGTGGAATAAATTTTATTCTGTGCACCAAAGCATTAACAGATGTGCACCACCAGTAGAAACGCATGTCGCCAGCCACTGCCAGCTGTGGGCACCCTGCTAATCAGCTGGGCAGCATTTGAATCTCTTCTGGGTGCCTGCCCAAACACACAGTTTACAGCAACACTGCTGAACATCAGGAAAAATCTGAATCCCTCAAGTGGCCAATTTTAAGAATATTGGCCTAAATCTACTTGACTAAGATCACATACCAAGTCATCAGCAGACTTGGGAACAGATGCCGGGAGCCCTAGTTCCTAGCACCATGCCTTACATTACAGAGACAGACCCAGAGAAATGCCTATATTACATCCTACATCCAGGGCGCACACACAGCTTGTATCTTGCCTAGCCAGGCTGTTGGATTTCCATGAGGAAACCTTCTCCCCATAATGCCTGAGCAGATGATATGGCCCCTCTATAGACTCACAGCTCAAGACCCACATTTGGGTTTGGATGCTGGGCTGCAAAATTAGCGCTGGATTCCAGCAAGCAAGCAGGACTCAAGGAAACACATGCAGAATGGAAATGCAAGCCATGCACTTGACTCTGCACCCTTGTAGGGCAACGAGAAAATTGATTTGTCATCCAGGTGAATTACGTCCAGTGATCTAGACAGGAGCATTAGCACTCAATTATCTGATATGTTTAGCATTATAAACAAACTGGCACACCAGCCCCAGACCAGGCAGATATGAATGCAGGAGGCCGGAGGAGAATGGGCCTTCTTTCAAATGCAGCAGCCAATAGAATCCAGCTTTCTGCCTCTCCCCTGCTGTCAGGAGAGAGAAAGCCACAGCCCATGGAACTCACCCTGACGGGTACTGAAAAAAAGTTGAGGGGTCTCAAAGGAAGCCCTTGAACCTACTTCAGCATGTTTTGTGACTGGCACAATGCAAAGCAGCAATTACCTGCAGAATACCAATGAGCCACCGACAATCCATTGGATCCGCTGCAGTTTGTGGCTGGGATGCTAAAGATCCTAGGTCCATTCCACTGTCTGGGGACATCTCCAGGCAGCCCCTATAGCACCCACCATCCTGCTAATGAGTGCAGCCCATTGTGCAGTCTGACTATGTCCACATCTCCACCCGTTGGGTGCTGGTCCACTTACAGTTATACTAACAAAGGCTGGTGGTTACCTAGTGCCAATGGATTGCAGAGCATTTAATGAGCACTATGTGCAGGTGTCACTCTTCATCCGTAGCCGTAAATGTAGGTAGCTTGGAAAATACAGGAAGCTGCACCATGACGTGACAGAGAGTTCAACTGTGCGGGGAATTCAGGGCTAGCAAAATAACTCCCTGTGATGGAAGGAGTATGGCCAGGGAGCAAAGGGCTATCTCCAGTTCTTGCAAGGAGCATCCTGGGCTTTAGGTTCTATCTGAAGACCAGCACCCTCCAGCAGTATGCCAGGGCCCTGTACCTTGCTGGGGCACAAAAGTCACTGCTGGCTCAGAGGATCTCACCTCCATTGCTTCCTACCCTCACACTGGGGCACTGGACTTGGTACACAAGCAGAAGGCGTGGTGCCCCCGTGTGAGTCATCCACACACTGCTCGGCAGCACTCTGCTGGCACGCTGAGATCAGCCCTGACACAGGGGACTGCACCTGCATCCCACCCCTGCAGCACCCTGAGGCTTGATCGATGCTAGGCAGGAAAGTCGATTGCAGACATGCAGTTCTAGCTATGGCACCTGCATAGGTAGAATCAACGTATCTGCAATTGACTTACCTGGCTGTCCACAGAGAGAAGTCGATGGGAAAGTTTCTCCCGTTGACCTCCTTTACTCCTTGCAATAGCAACAGGGGTCGACTACCGACAGGGGTTGACTGCCATCCCCACATAATTCAACCTCATGTGTCTCTACCAGACGTGCAAAGTCAGATCGACCTTCCCCCTAGTACAGAGAAGCCCTCAGCCATGTTGAGAACAGCCGGGTAGTGCAGACCACACCCGCAGTGCTCACACTGAGGCACAGTCAGCCTGTCTGACACGGCTCTCCGAAGGGAGGAGCTGCACGTGGCTTGAGGCTCCCTCTGTTGCTCCCATTCCCTTTCCCATCATTCACAGCCCCGATATCAAATGTCATGTCCTGTCGGCCAGTGACTGTGAGCTGAGAGGAAACATCAGGGAGGCTGGCACTGGACTCCGTATGCCTGGCCGGGGCTGGTGCCTCAGTGAACAGCCATCACTCCTTCCCCCAAACCTCTCAGATTCACTCAAGAACCGAAGAGAAACTGGCCTGCCTACCCACCAAGCTCTGTCTTGCAGTACCCGGCGCTCAGTAACAGTGGCTCCGAAGTAACTGCCCTTCAGCTATTCATAGCTCAATTCATTACTAGTTGCTAAATGTCCAGTCAATGGCAATCAGCACCTCAGGCAGCTGCCTGTGCCAAAGAATACACATGGGATGCTGAGGTCAAGGTTGCTACACTTCCAATCCAGCAGAGGCAGGAAATATAGCTGCCCAGCTGATCTTGGCATCCATGGCTCTCAGCCACACTCATAAGATACCCAAATCAGCATGTGCTGCATAGGAGAAAGCTGAATTCCTCCTCAAATCCAACTACCCTCGGGGGGAGGCAAAGTGTGGGTCCCATTCATGGGACATCCAGAACTATCGCAATCACTCCTGAGCACACGAAAGCTTGCTGCTCCTTAGACCATCCTTCTTTGCCATCACTCAGCTCTGCATCTCAGCTTGGCACCAGAGAGGTATCGTGGAATGTGATTTTGAATCATCGTATCATCGAGCCGGAAGAGACCTCAAGAGGTCATCAAGTCCAACCCTCTGCTCAAAGAAGGACCACTCCCAACAAAATCATTCCACTCCGGGCTTCATCAAGCCAGGACTGAAAAACCTCTAGGGATGGAGAATCCACCATCTCTGTAGGAAATCTATTCCAGTGCTTCACAACCCTCCTGGAAATAGTTTTTGCTAATATCCAAGCTAATACCTCCGACTGCAACTTGAGACCATTGCTCCTTGTTCTGTCATTTGTCACCATTGAAAAAAGTCTCTCTCCATCCTTTTTTAACCTTCCTTCCAGTAGCTGAAGGCCACTATCAAATCCCATCCCCACCCTTACTCTTCACTTCAGTCAACTAAATAAGCCTGAATTCCTCAACATCTCCTCCAAAGTCATGTGCTCCAGCCCCCAAATCATTTTTGTTGCCCTCTGCTGGACTCTCTCTAACGTGTCCACGTCCTGTATGTAATGGGGAGCCCAGAATTGGACACAATATTCCAGGTGTGGCCTCACCAGTGTTGAATAAAGGGGAATAATCAGTTCCCCAGATTCTACTCCTCTGTGCAACTGAAGGTATGCTCCAAACCACAGCAAGGTTGAGTGGACACTGCCTGTCCTGACTGCAGCCTTGTCAGGTGACTGGCTCGCTCCATGAGAAAGAAAGACTACAGCACAATGAAGACCCTGGCCATATGTAGGGAGATAAAACAACAGAGACGGGGTCTCTGATTTGCATTCTCTACTCATACACACCTGCACACCCCGTAAGAGTTTCTTAGAAAGCTGTAAAGGCATCAAGACATCCTTTATAGTATTGTAAAGCTCTTATCACATACATTTAGTAACTACAGGCATGAAAGGCTTAATTCACTCAACATGGAAGTTATAAAATTGAATCAGTAACTGAGCATCAAAGGGAAATACAGACGCATAAATACTTACAAGGGTAATAGTTTTCCTATTAAAAGGATGGATTTCCCCTCAACTCCCCCTCCCAATGGGCACATAAAAAAAAAGGTCTCCCAGCACTGAGGAAGTTTGTATCGTTAGAGGGTAATTCGAGGTCACTGGAAAAAAACGACTCCAGCTTTGGAGAAGTAATTATCAGCATAACCCCAGGGTGTAATTGTGATTTGTCAAGGTAATGATCATAAAACGTCACACTTGTGACACAGCCCTCTGTACACATGCAAATCTGTGTCCTAACCAGGCCCTTCTAGAGCGCAAGGGAAGGCAGACACTGCATTTGAGGACTGCCCAGGATTTAGGTGAAGAAAGCAGGAGGTGAGGCACTTAGTTACCCTTCAAGAGCCGCAGCCTTGTGTAATCTAGCAGCCCACATGGGATAATTCATAGGAGCTATGTTGGTTCTGAAAGATGCAATAACAAAACAAACAGCACCACGGGCTAGAAACAATGAAGGGACAGGTCTGACCCACAGCTAACAGGAAAGCGCCATCAGGTCTGCTTTCTCGTGCCAGATGTGACACAGCACCTGAGTCCTGCACAGGACCCAGACCCACCATCCCAGCTCAGACATCTGCGGGGCATTCCCAGAGAGACAAAGATTTGACCACTGCAGAAAGACTCAGAGTCCCAGCCAAGGCTCAGTGATAGGGCGTGAGGGATCGGGGGAGCTCTGCCCCACTTCTGTCCTGTGATTGGGAGGTGGCAGTTTGATCTGGTGCCTTTCCCCAGTGCTAGGGTCACTCAAAACACTGGAAGATTTTGTGAAAGGAGAAAAATCAGAGAACTTTACTCTTAGAAAAAGTGCTAAGGAATCTCAAATTAACGTTTTGCAATGCTCCAGGCCAGGGGCAATGAAGGAGAGACCCAACAGATGCCAGCTAAGGGATGAGATAAAGCTTTCTTTACCGTGAGTGCGCCGAGGCTGGGACAGGATCTGTCTGTTTCTAGAGTGCCTAGTCTGTGCAGGTGCTACCAGATTCACACACTACTAAGTCCAAGACAGCTGAGAGCAACCTGAGACCAGCACAGAGACAATGAGGGAGAAACATCCAACCAACAGAAGCATGGGGAGCCCAGTGAAGCTTTGGCTTCAGGGCCAATCCATGCATTGGTCCATTTGATGGACAGACAGGTAATAAAGGGCATCTAAACATGCCACTGACACAGTGCTCCATTCCCACACCACGTGGTCCAGTTAAGAGGGGACCTGGGGTGTTCTTTCCGCCAGGCAGCGAGGTGGGACAGCCCTGATGAAAACGTTAGGGTGGGCCTTTAAATCAACATCGAGGTTAGATTTCAAACTGAACCTTGCCAGGAAAGAAGTCTCCCTTTGCAGTCGAAAGAGGCAGTGGAGGAAATGACATACAGAGACATTCAATGAGCGCAGGGTATCGTCTACACTGCAAAAACAAACAAGAAGTAGAACAGCCCTGCCACATCAGGTCTCAGTACCCAGGTTAAAAGGTTCAGGCTGGCTTTGTGACCCAGTTAGGCAGGAGAATGAACATCTGCACTGCTATGTTTAGCCCCACAGCACGAGCCCAAGGGGCACAGGTTCTGAGACTTGCTGTCCTGGGACTTGCTCTGCAGAGCAGAGGGGCTCAGAGGAGGTTTGCCTCATCCAAACAGTGAGTAAGGAGGTCTGTCGCTGCATACTCACCGTGGAGGGAGAGGAGCTGTTTCCGGTGATCCAAGGGGATAGAACAAGGATTAAGAAAAGAAGCTTTTAAGTTGAATATTGTCTCCCACCAGTTTGGAACCTGGTCTCCTGCACCTGCGGGTGGAATCATCTCCCCACTGGAGCGCCATCCTGGGGAAAGAGGGGCGCAGACCAGGTGGAAAGGAAACAGATTGTCAGGAACAAGGCTGCACTAATCCTGAGGGATAGATAAAATGGTCCCTCCTGCCTAGCCCTGCCTCCTCCTCTGTCCTCTTCCACACAGCCTGGCCAGGCAGAGCAGGTGCAGGACCTTTCCCCACTGCCGCCCTCTTTGCCTAAAGCCTCTGAATTCTCCTCCACTTGTCAAGGACTGAATCAGTCTCCAATGCACCTTGCCATTCAGGTTGCAACTGGAGGCGCATTGCATCTTCTTGGCCAACACAGACACTGAAGACACAGCTACCTAGTTTCAGGACCCTGGAGATAACGGTGAGTTCCTCTCCCCTCGTTCCTCACAAGACCCCCTGCAGTGCTCAGTGGGGTGGATATTTTTAAGGACACTTTTCAAGTAAGTCAGAATGAGCTCAGTGTCCCAGTCAGTGACTCACTCTCCATAACACACCTTTTACTATCTCAAGCTACCTGGGAGCTACTGCTCAGTGCTAAAAGGCTGCCTCATTTGCAATAACTAAATTCATTGCAATAAAAAGGAATCCAAATATGGAAGATGCTCTAGAAAACCAGATTCTGTCCTGTAAGTGACAGATTTAAGCTCTGCTTGGAATCCACATAGATTATCCCAGACACAGCTGCTCTGCCCAGCTGCACAATGCTGCCAGCAGTCTGCAGGAATGCAGGCCAGGAGTTTAGGGTTTGCATTTAGGTTTTGTTCAAGAGGTTGGGAAGGGAGGCACTGTCAATGTTATTGATACCGTGCTGAACGTTATATTACATATGTGACACTCTCTCTCCAAGTTGTATCTGTTTGGTTTTCACCGTCCTTTCTTTTTCGGTCACCAGCCACCAACCCACGGAAAAATCAGTCGAGGCCACACACGAGCAAAAAAACCCTCATTACTCACCTGCTCCTAAGTGAGAAGCAAAAAACACAATCCAACCCATCCCTCACTCACTTGACTGGGCGTATGCCATACGCCAGCACCAAAGCACAGGGCTTCCCAACACAGAGTAGCGAGCCAGCGCTCGCACTCCAGCCCGTGGGAGCAGGAAGGGGGGAAAATGCTCGAGGCTTTTGCCGTGGGCCAGATCAAATTAAGCTAGGAGCTGGATCCCACCCCTGCTCTACAGGTAAGACCGCACACCATGGAAGCCCAGGGTTCAAACTTCAGGCTCAAACCTAGCCTGCCTTCCCTCTAAACACAAGCTGCACTAACCCAGGGTCCCAGGTCCGAGCCTGAGTCACGCCAGGACTCAGGGTTCAGACCCTGTTGTACCGCAGTGCAAATGCAGACCCACCAGACTCATGCTCTGGGAGTAAACCAGAAGTACACCCTAGCCCAGGGGTCGGCAACATGCGGCTCTTTGAGGGGTCACTTGCAGCTCCGAGAGCTGCCACCACTGACTCCCCGTGCGGCTCCGCAGGCTGCTGCCATAGCCACTTAAACACACAAATAAATTCAGTCGTGCGCTGTTGAACGAACTGAATTTAGTTTGCTTCATTGGCAGCTGCCAGAGCCGCTGAGCTGTCAGCCGTGGCAGAGCAGGGAGCCCAGCAGGGAAAGCTGGCTGGGCAGGGAGCCGCCCCATGTGGGCAGAAGGCTAAGCCGGTGTGAAAGCTGAAGGAAGGGGCGGCTGAGCCTGCCCCTGTCCGAGCTGTGTAGCTGCGCTGAGAAGGAGGCGGTGGTGGGGAGCAGCAGCGGGAGGTAGCAGCCACGGCAGAACTATGTGCTGAGGTGACTTAAGCCTGGAGGGGGCTCCGGGGGTGGGGGGTTAATTTCAGGGACGGGGAAGGAGAATGGAGCTCAGAGGGGTTAAGCCTAGAAGTGGAGGGGGCAGTTGCAGCTCAGAAGGGTTAAGCCTGCGGATGGCGGGCAGGTTTGTGGCATGGGGAGGTAAAGTTTGGGGATGGGGCAGGAGGATTTGGGGGCTGAGGCGGGTACAGCCTGGAGATGGGGTAACAACTTTCTAACCGGCACAAATCATTGTGTGCGCAGTGTTCTTAAAACAGAAGTGATAAAAAGCACAGTTTGTCGTCATTTATTAAGGACTGTCTTGTATTTACCTGCACTGCGGCCCTTCAAGGACTGATTTTAGAACTGAATTTGAAAAAATGGCTCTTCTCACTGTTTTGGTTGCGGACCCCTGCCCTAGGCTGATTCTCTTTGTCCTGTGGACTGTCTTGTCTTCTCACACTGCGCCACATATAACAGACTAGAGGAGTCGTATTGTGGGAAGTCACCGGGAAGTCTGGAATACAGGTAGCTGGATTCGGGCCTGCAAAATGTAGTGGACATGCTGACGATCCAGGCTGGGGTTCAGGGGTCAACAATTCATAACCCAGAGCTACAAATGAGTGTAGATGCTTAAGCTCTAAGTTAACCAACCCAGGGTCTGCTAACTCCAGTTCTATTAACCCCGGTGTTACATTGCAGTACAGATCTTTGTCTTCACTGCAGAGTTAGTTCAGGCTCTTACCTGGGCATTGGCCCCCACCCCCACCAATCCAGTCTCCAAATCCTCTCCCCTGAGCTAAGTGGTGTTTTCAGTTCACATTAACTGCCCTGGCCAGAGGTGTATGCTATAGTCCACATGGTGCTTGCGTTCAGGCTATGATAACCAGTGCTCCTTGTAAGCTGTGCACGGCGCAGCCACCCAGGGGAGAGTCAGGTGCCACCCAGCTAATCAGCAGACCTACGGCAGCCAGTGTTCCTATGGGTGGTGCACATCCGTGCATGCCTTGCTGCACAGAACAAAATTTATTCCACACACAGAAGGAAAAAGTTAGAGGGAGCATTGGTGGTAACCCAGTCACTTTGTACTGCGGCTACGGGCTAAACCATTTGGGGCAGTCCCCCAATTCTCCCCAAGCTCCCTTATGGACAGATAAGTGATCCCACAATCCAAAAGGCACCCATCTCACTGCAGGGCTGAGAGCTATGAGATCTGCCCCCAACCTCTCAGCATCACACATGGGGGAACACAGTGTAATCCACATACCGTCTCGGTGTGGTGTGCTGTCCCACTCAGCAGCACTGAGGTCACTCGCAGAGAGGATGATAAGTCCGCCCCTCAGCCTTAGCTAACAGCCCCCTGGCTTTTAGCTCATTCTCTAAGCTCCAGAGGTCCCTGGTTCGATTCCGCCTGCAAATGGCCAGGGTCTGCCAGCATTGCACCAGCACCAACATAGGTAACTTGGGTAAGGCTGGGCAGAAGGGCTGCCCACGCCCAGGCTAGATGGATCTGGGGGCTTAGACCCCAGGACTAATCCTTCAGGCTGATTATGGCGCAGACATGCTCCCTGCAAACCTGAGCACCATCCTCCATCCTCCCTCCAGTTCGCCAGGGTCGGGCTTTCCCCCTCTGGCTGGCTGTCCAGGGTCCCAAGCTCCTGTTTCAGAATCACCAGCTGACAACTGCATGCTCCGCCCCAGCACAGAAGCAGTGCTACAAACCGGAAACAGTGAGCTCCCATGTTCTCAGACTCTACAGCCGGGGTCTTCCCAGTGCCAGAAGAATCACACAAAATTTTCTGCCTCCATGCTGCAAAGGGAGAAAAAGCTGCTTCAGAAGGTACAGCAGCTGAGATGAAACCCAGCTGGTGACAGCAGCAGGGATTTTTCCCCCCACCCAAACTTCCCGCTGACCGTCACGTCCTTGTTAGCACCCATCAGAACTGAGCCCTGAATTCTTCAGCGAGAGCTTTCGGCCTCCACAAGCGATTAGTGTAACTGTTCAATCACCACATTTCCGCTCATAGGAATAAAACCTTCGTTTCTTAGGACCAAGAGGCAATGAAGGCCTCTAACTGAGAACCACATTTGCTCCACCAGTCCCCTTCTAAGGCTGTGTCTAGATTACAGTGATTTGCTGACAGAAACTTCTCTTGGAAATTATCTTCCAACAAAACTTCTGTCAATAGATCATGGCCAAACTGCCAAGCAGATTGCAAGAGCAATCTGCTCTGTTGACAGAAAGCAGCCGGGTTGCCCAGCCCTCACTCAATAATGGCCAACTGGAAGCACAGCAGACGGGGCAGCCCAGTGTCCCGGAAGCCCTGTCTGCCAACAGAGGGCCCCCCGGGAACATCCAGACCAGCTTTCTGCCGGCAGATAAGAGTGCCAACAAAAGTGCTGCGTTCTCTCGATTTACTGTTGACAGAACACCTTGAGAATGTGGATGCTCTGCAGGTTTTGTTGACAAAACCCTCTAGTGCAGACATAACCTAGGAGGCAGCACAGCCTAATGGCCTGAGCACAGGGCAGGGAGTTAGGAGTCCTACGTTCTATTCCTGATTCTGACCCTCTGTGGGACCTTGGACATTTCAACCTCACCTCAGCTAACACCACCCACCTTCTTCAGAGTAAGGAAATGGTGCTCTGTTTGTGCCCTGTTAAGCTCTGCAGGGCAGCTGTTATAACCCACACCCTCCCATTGTGTCTGTTAAGGGTGTCACTCCCTCCCTGCCTTTGCCCTGGGCTAGACAGCAAGGCAATTGTGTTAATACATCTTTGTGCTGCTTCAGCACTTTCATCAGACAGTCATAAGGCACTGCGCAGACACTAACCTTTGTGCCGCCCAGTCTAATGACACCAGTGGCATTTTAGAGGTGGGGAAACTGAGGCGCTGAGGGCTTAATTACTCTTCTGGCTTTCACCCTTGTGATGGATGGGAGGATTACCATCCTCTTCTAGAACAACAAGAAGTCCTGTGGCACCTTACAGACTAATAGATATTTTGGAGCATAAGCTTTCGTGGGCAAAGACCCACAGGTTAAACCCAGAGACAGTGGCTCCCTGAAAATCTCCCGGAAGTGTTGGCAGGCATCCAGGTGAGCCAATGGGAAGAGAAAGTGGGATTTTTGAACTGAAGCAGTGATTTGCTTGCTGCAATCTTGTGCGAGCAAAGGTGAGCTGGGAGAGAATGATTAAGTCAGAAACCAGGTATCAAATTTTTCAGTAGTATCTACACCTACACAGGAATGCCAGAACAGCAGAAGTGTGTGTAGAAAGGGGTGTTTCCACCAGATGTGACCAAGTTATTTTTTAATTCAGGGTTTGGTTTGTGGGACTTCTCAGGCTGATTTATGCACACCCCTGTACGCTAACTTTTAAACTGAGCCCCACAGAAATAATTACGTGTTTTAATCTACCTTTTTTCAATTGCTCTGTCATACCTTGCAACTAGGTACACTGACCAACTATGTCTCCTTTACTTTGTTAATAAAATCATCTTTTATTAAGACTGCATCCTTAAGGCAGGAGGGGCTGTGTGCACATGCCTGTGACTGAAAGGTCAGCTGTAAGAAATCACAGTTTGTTTTCAAGCTCTCTCCTGAGGGAAGGTTAAGAGCTTGGGGTTAGTTACCTCACAGGGAGGCATCCCAAGTGTGTCTGCCTGGGTTTTCAAAAGGGGTTTTTGGGATGCTGGCAGCATATTTCCCAAGGTCAGGCAATCTGTGATCTTAGGGAGCTTTTTTAAGAAGAAGCCTTCAGTGGCAGAGTACTTAAAAGTTCCTGCAGGCCCCCACCTCCTGCACTCGAAGTGCCAGAGTGGGAAACTGCCTTGACAACCCTCTGCCGTATAGACCCAGGAGAGCAGGTGTAACTCACCCCCCACCAGTGCATGAGGTGGAAATTCTAATTCAGCAGCACTTCACACCCTGTTGGCACAGATGTAAATAATTACTGATGTGCAGCCACCTCTGGGGCAGAACACAGCAGCTGCAAGGCAGTGAAGAATAAGTCTTCAGTCCCCTTCTTTAACCACTCAGCCAACCTGCCTCTCCCATTAGCTCTAGTAGAAGATGTCAGTCTGACATCCCCGGAGAGCAGGGTCATCTATTTCTCCCCACGGAGGGGTCATTTCTTTGTTATTCTTGGACTCTAGACACGGCTGGTGATCCCCGCCAATATGCCAGTTTTTTCGTGAAGTTATGGCTAAAACAAACCTCTGCACCAAGAGAAGTTGTCCCTGTTGCTGCTTCTTAAAGATGCATCTCCTGTGCCTTGGGAATATGTGCTCTGGATGAGGGACAATTACCACAAACCTGTTCATGTTTCCCTAGCTTTGCTTCTCTGGGGTTGAGGGCTTCCCAAGGAAAAAGCATCTCAGTCACAAGATAAGCTTCAGGACCGGCCAACATCACCTTAAGAGGTGGCCTGAGGACACCCAGCCACCCTGGGTAGAAGCAAGCAGAAGCAGTGACAGCCATCCAGGCTTTTGGATGAAGGACTCTTGATTTATTCCTTTTAGTCTTAATATGGAAGCACAAAGTCCTGCCCCTCTGTGCTCAGTGCAGGCTGCACAAGCACTTTACTCAAGGACGAGGGGCTACCCAGAACATTCGTGCCAAATTCCAACTCACTAGTGAGGCAGAATGCATAGAAATTGCCCCTGTGGGTTCAAATGGATACCTGGTGATTCTTCCCTGCCTATCCTAAACTGCTGTGCAGAACCAGGCCCAAACTCCCAGGGGCAAAGGGTTCCCAGTGCTCCAGACTGTACCAGCCAGATTAAAGGACAGAGAGGCTGGCAGGAGGGACATTGGACATAGGGTACTTCCAGGAAGATGGGGCCTGACCCCCGCTGGTGTGCCCTCGCCTGCAAGCCATGGAAAGGATGTCATTTTGAAGGGTGTGCTACCCTCGCCTGCATGACCTTGCACGCACACACACGAGCAAGGTCACCCTGGCACCCTTGTGATACTGGAAAAAGACAAATCTGGCCGTCTCTCTCTACTGGACAGGGGACACGCCATCCAAAAAACAGGACTGTGCCCGCTAAAACCAGACAGATAGCTGGCCGGATACGGTGAGAGATCACGGAGCCAGAGTTATCCCTGCCCAATCAATCACTTCCTGGGGAAGATGTTTAAAAGAAGGTGAAGCCATGCATGTAAGAAAGGCAGCCACAGGCCACGTGTCCCCATTCTGACCCCACAGCCTGCTGCTGTTCCACTCTTAGCCCCACACTACCACCACCCCCACCAGCTCTATTCATAGGCCTGAGTCCCAAACCACAGCCCTCCTGCGGCACAGCGCTGCCCCCATTCCCCCCCTCGCCCACATGCACATCAAACAAAAAGCTTCCCCTGAATGTGAATGTAGGAGTTTGCGCTTCCACACCAGCTCTTGTTTTCCATTTTAAATGCCGATGTGAATTTTAGGGGGGTGGGGCTGATCCCCCTCTGCTGTTTTCCCTGCTCCCCCACCCCCCGCTGGCTCCTCCTCCGTCACAAAAGCTGTAAAAACAAAAGCTACGATTTGCAAATTCCAAGCGTCAGAAGGTCTTTCTGCTCCTTGAGTGGTTATGAGCTTTTGCCAACAGATTCCATGTTCTGCTCCCCCACAGCCTGAGCTCTCCTGTCTCCCTCCTCTGTACCCCACCACGCTTTACCCTCCTCCGCTCCCCTCAGCCTTTCCCTCCCTCCAAAGCTATTTCAGGCACCAGTTTTCCCACACCCACCAGACAGCATGAAACCTGCTGTGCTGCTCCCAATGAGGCAGGCGGACGGAGCCAATCTTTCTTGGACTTGCTTTCAGCTCCCACGAAGCATTTGTTTTTCTAAATGGCTCCCAAGGAGCCTGAACTTTGACCCTCCAGTGTTTTTTGCTCCTAATATGTTTATGAAGCTCCAGCAACTGGGCAGAGATGCCCAGCTGGGCTGGAGCAGTGCCAGCCTGTCCGCCCCCTCGCCAACAGGACGCTGTTCCAAACGGACTTGGGGCACAGCCACTTAAGGTTGTCTGGGAGCTTGGAAGAGGCTTGCCCCAGGCTCTGAATCCTCACATTGCTGCCACGGAGGATTTTAAAAAACTCTCTCCTTGGCCTGCTGGAGTTCTCTGCAGCAAGGCCATTGACTCCAAGCAAGCTCTCACCACGTGGCTCATTAGGTGCCTCTGCTTGGTCCTTCCACTGTAGGAGAGCCACAGCCTGCTACGGCTGAGCAGCCAGCAACGACAGCCAGCCACTGCCATCTGCCCCACGCCCCACGGAGGGAGATATCCACCACCTCAGGCCAAGCCCAGCCCTTGATGGCCCATCAGGTGGAACACACACCCCTGGCAGCAGCCGTCTCCCTCCAACCACAACACCTGCCCACAAGAGTTCAACGCCAGGGGCTGTCAGTCGGCTGAGTGCCATGAGCTGCCTTTCGAGATTATAATGTTTTCATTTCCTGCAGTTGGTAATCACCATCTGAAAGCTTCAGAGAGGAGAAAAAAATCTGTCGCCTTTCTGAAGGGGTCTCCTCCACAGAGCAGACCCTCTGGTGTGTTGTTGTAGGATTCACTGTGGCCAGGAGGGCTGGAAGTGCACATGCCAGAGTGTTGGAATCAGATGGCTTGTAAGTGCTGGGCTGGTAGTGGGAAGGGAACGGTTGGCATTGCAGAAGAATAACACTGTCCCACAGAGCCAGGGCTAGAGGGGAAGGGACGGCGGAGAAAATATAACTGACGCAACTTTCCCTCCCTTCTCCCACACACCTTCAACTTTGGCAGTGTCCCTTTAACAAAGTTGGGGTTTTTTTGAAGAGCCATAAAAGGAAACAACAGAGGGATTCTGTTAAAGGGGCTGTGGCATTTTGGTTTGCAGCACTGACAGACACAGCTAAGGACACAACTGGCACAAAAGAAATGTCTCCACCCTCAGTAACAAAGGGAGATACTACATATTCCACTCCATATATGCCCTACTTAAGTGCATTATCCTCTCAGCATACCAGGTGGGAGCAATATTCACAGTTAGTTATCAGGAAACAATATGCCTAGGAGTCAGCTTGTTAAAGGATCCAAAGCAGATGTACGGAACATGCTTATTTTTAAGCAGCCTCCTTTAAAACTCAGATGGATTTTTTTTGACTGTCCAATAAATTTTAATGCCATGCACTAGGTGCACGAAAGCAACTTCTAGTGTTCAATTTTCAGTGCTGTTAGGTGGGGTTGAAGCCACCTATCATCTTTTTAAGATCAGCTGAATGAAGGAGGCTGTAGCAAAGACATTAAGCACACATCTCTGTATCACAAGGCACCATCCCAGAGACGATACACTCAGAGCCTCTCTTATGGACATGGGATAAGTACACAAGACACGTTTCTGATTTCAGAGCACACCAAACTACTTCCAAACATTCCCAAAGGTTGATGTGAAACTGACAGGCACAAAATCTTGCCGGAGCATTCAAGGAATCCAGAGGCCGTTAGAATTCGTAGCTGCAAAGAACGAACAAGAAGCAAAGCCAAGTTCAAGCTCCTGACAGTGCCTGCTCTTTCTGTACCAAGGCTGAAAATTCATTTATTATGACGTGGCCTCCCTTTTGAGGAGGAGCAATTTCATGGAGCAATTTCAAGGCCAGAGAACAGATTCTCAGAAGAGAAAAACATCTCAGTGTGTTCCTGGACTCTTTGCAAATTCTAACTCAAACTTTGAGGGGTTTTTTACCTCTTCCCAGACAGACGCATAGGGTCAGAGGTTCCAGTACCAGCCTGACTTCAGAGAAAATATCACTCCAGACTATCAGAGGATGCAATCTGCATGTTAACACTGAAGACAACGAGAATGGAGACAGAGAGAGCAAGAAGGCCAGAGATGGACAGAGAGAGCAGGGTGAGATTAGAACACACTGAACAGCAGAGACGCGGAGTGGCAGGGAGAGAAAGTCTGAGCACTAAACACGGTCTCCCAGTTGTTGGAGCCAGCTAGTCGTGCTGCGGATATAAAGACACTTCCAATGTTCTCATGGCAACAGTGGCACCGTGGGCAGGAAAAGGCATCAGCAGCCAGCATCAAGCCAAGGGAAAAAAGCCCACCCTCCCAAGCTGGCAAAGGTGGCTATGGGGGAGGGAGTGACCGGGGAAGCCAAGAGAGTCCAAAGACGGGAAAGTTTACTCTGCATAGAGTATGTGAATGCTGTTGTGGGCCAACATGGGGCAGTCCTCTGGGGGCCGGCTTGCTCAGCAGCCCACAACAGCCAGGACCTAAGAACTCTCGCTGTGCGCCGGGCTGGGGGGTTTATTAGAGTTTCCTGCCTTGTGGGGTAGCATCTTGCACCTGACTGGACTGGGTGGCTCTGCCTGGCCTATCGCACATGCAAAGATCAGCAGGTGGCACAGGTGTCCCCCCCGACACACACACACTCCCTTGTCTTCTGGGCTCTCTGCACCCAACTGGCCTGTGGGAGTGAGCGACGGGGTGGGGGAGATGAGCCCCTCCTCACATGAAGACATAGGATGACCTGGACACATGCCCACGGCAGGGCCACGTATCTGCTGAAAGACGGCCCGACGCACACTGAGCAACAGAAGGGCTGCAGCGCCCCCCTGCCAGGAGCCAGAAGGCCTCACCACACAGGTGGCCTCCCTAATAGCTGAGCAGAAGCCACGAGCTGTCTAAGCTCACCGGCAACAAAGCGAGGGCATGGATCAGCATTCACCTCACGCTCCCCATCAGTGCCCAGCCCAGGGGAACTAATGAGCCAACCGGAGGATCAAATTCAGTGAGGAGCCCTGGTCAAGTGCCCCTGAGGCATGTTGCACATACGCCAAGAAGCCACAGCAGCCAAGTCACGAGGGGGAAGGAGGCGGCAGAGCAGGCTCCATGTGCTCGGCTGACAAAGGCAGGCCGCACCAGCCGAGCAAAGAGGGGACCTGTGCGTGCACTCCTGGAACCAGTCACATCTAGAGAAACCCCAGGAAGCTGGATGGAAGCTCAATTCAGATTAAATACCTACAAATCTGGATCCTCATCCAGAGCCGTTAGCTGCCCAGAGATGCCCCAGAGCGCTGGCCTCTGCTGCCCAGAGATCCCCCAGCCTGGCCCCAAAGCGCTGAGCTGGCTTGCTCCCCTGCCATGATCCCGTCATGGCTCTCCCTGCCCCTGAGGCCGAAGTGCCTGAAACGCTGCGAGGCCCCACAGGTACTCCTGGAAATTCAAGAGACTGGGAAACTCAGTCCCCTAAGCCAGGGGTTCCTAATCTTTTCAGTAACCTGGCACACTTCAGTGAGACAATTCCACAGCACATCCACTTCTTTCAGCTGCATCGACTGCTCACAAACGTCACGTTTACTTACATTTACTATGGTTACGGTCTAACATAGTAGTGCCTGCAACAAGCTAAACAAGGATCAAATTTATTAATGCTTCAAATCCACCACCGACACACCGTCTTAGACGGCGAGTGCAGATATGTTTTCAAAATCTGCTCAACACCGGGCTAGGGGTGGTGAGAAAACAAGTAACCCCCTGAAAACAAGTAACCCCTCCTCATTTAAACCACGACCCAGCTCCGACGGACTCCCGCCCTCCCACTTGCTACAGCAGGGAGTGGCAGTGGGCTCCCCGCCAGCACGTTCAGGCTGGGAAGCAGCATTTCAGCTGGGCAAAGAGCCACTGTGAGGGGAAACAGATGAAATTCAGGGCACACTTGGACTCTTGAAAACCACTGCCCCTAAGCCATATGGGGCACCCATCTGCAATAGTACATCCTTACCAGAGCGCCTCCTTGCAGCGCAGCACCTGCTTAGACTCCGTTTCCCTCTTAGTCTGCAGCTGCTCCAACGCCCTCCAACGCCCTCTAGATTGCAGTGATTTAGCCTTTCTGACAGGGCACTTAAAGGTCTAACCCTTTCAGGAGACCCAAAGCCCAAGCAAGCAGACAGTCACGAACTCTTCCCTTTGCCCTGGGAGACCTGATCAGCAAGAGCCTTCTTTCCCGAAAGCAGAGCCCCACACTCCCCACAGGCGGCCACTCCCCAGCTAAGTGGCTCTCCCCCTTTCTGCTCCTACCGGACAGGTTCACCACCACACTGCGGTACGTAACTGAGAGGGGGCCGCGTTAGTCTGCATTCTAACCAAACAAAACAGCCGTCAGGTAGCACTTTAAAGACTAACAAAACAATTTAATAGAAATGCACAACTTCGAGTTGAGCTTAACTTGCTTTAACACGAGCTAAGCACAACTCGAAGCTGCTCTGCGGCTGTCTGCCCACCCGGCTCCCCCAGCCACACTGTGGGAGCCAGGGTACTGACCAGCACTGGGGCTGATCAGTTTCCTGGCTCCAACAAGCAGAAGAGAGACAGGACCCAGGCTGCTGCCTGGTCTCAGGTTCCCCTCCACACTCCAGAGCCAGGAAACTGACCAGGGCACTGGTCAGTTTCCTGCTCCCTCCTGGCTCCCAGCTCCCCCATTCTCACAACCTCCACATAAGTCGGGGGATCTACTGCACCCCAACAGGCCAGGCTGGGCACCTTCACTTCCCTGTGGGGTGAAGAGATTCTGCTCTCCACCCCTCCTGTCCCCAGCAAAAATAAAAGACATTTAAAACAAACTAGAATCTGTCTGGTTTGGGGCAGAAAACAGCCTCTAACCCTACAACTACAGCATTCCAGAGTAAGCACTGTGATCCCAAAACCAGCTACAATACGATAGTTCACACCAAGTCTGAGCATGAGGATATCTGGTGACAAATTTGCACCTGATGCTTTCCTTGTGTACCCCTGGATTCTTGCCCTACCCCAGCCCTGTAACGTCAGGTGCTGTCTTGGAATCCACTGGCCTCCCATCACACATCACGGTCCTCCCAAAGATGCTTAAGCCCAGCAGCATCTGGGCACACAACTGACCCAGCAGAGCTGTTACCCCACTGCCACCCTCACCGCTCTGCTCAAGAACAATCTGTGGGGAGGAGGTCACCGAAGAATGGAACCCAGATCGGCACAAGGAGAGAGGCTCCCTTTCCGCAGCCCAGCCCACAATCAGAGCATCACGGCATCATGTGGGGCCAGCCAGCTCCCATTCCCTTGAAGTTTGGGCAGGAGCAGGTCAGCGCAGTCGGGCAATTCTCCCAGAGGTGAGGCAGTCCTTGCATTACAGTGCCCCCTGCACTGGCAGGTATTTGATATTCCAGGGGCTCGTCTACACTACCTCCGAAGGGAGGACGGTAAGTAGGGTGTTGGGAGTTAATTAATGAAGTGCTGCGCTGCATATGCAGCACATCATTAAGCAAATTCCCCCCCACAGCAACTCTGAAGTGCTGGCTCGCGTCTAGCAGCAGCTCACCTGCCGGTACTTTGAAATGCCCAGGGTACTTCAACGTCCCTTTACTCCTCCAAAAGTTGCCCAGGCGCTTCGAAGTGCCGGCGGGTGCGCGGCAGCTAGACACGAGCCGGCGCTTCGAAGTTTAACACTTCGGAGTTGCCGCGGGGGGGGGAATTTGCTTAATGAAGTGCTGCATATGCAGCACAGCACTTCGTTAATAAACTCCCAACACCCTACTTACCGTCCTCCCTTCGAAGTAGGGAGGTGGTGTAAATACAGCCCATACGCGGCTCGGTTGGATCCTGTTTTTAATCTCCTTCCATTGCTCCCCCTCCAAGGTCCCTGGATTGGATGGAGTTTGGCAGTATCCTCAGCAGTACAGTGGCGTGAAATAGACACCAGAGTCAGGAAACTGCTGACCGAGCTTAAGCCACTGAGACTAGTGCCACCCAGGCATTGCTGTCCATTTTAGCGCAAGTCACCGCGCCTAGGGGAGCAGAACCCTCAGGAAAGTGGGGGGCCGGGGTCTGTGACTCCTTGTGAATAACCAGGAGACAGGCAGAGCCAAAATACCATGGAAAGGGGCATGACACTTACAATACATGGGGAGATATAATCACCCTCAAACAACACCAGTACTGCGGCAGAGGCAGCGGGGACGGGGACTTGGTTTTCTTCCTGGTTCTATCACCAGCTCAATACAGGCCACTCTCTTCCCTCTCCGTGCCTCAGTTTCACCCATCTGTAAAAAGAAGCTCATAATAATAGTGATCCTACTGGTGTGGCCTGTTGTAAGGCGTCCTTAGCAGTTGCGAGGTGCTTGGAGGTACCGTAACGAAAGTGATTAGAGCTGCAATGGGCAATGTAAGCGAGTGAGTGGGCCACACGAGCGGCCCTCCTTCTTCGCAGTGCGCCCCAAGAGTGTCATAACCAAGAGGGTCTGCTGAGATAGGGTAGTTTTGCAAACTGCACCTGTGTCCCTACAATTTGCAGGGTGTGCCAGCTGAACTGGAGCAGCACTTCGGAGGTAGCAGGAGCACATGGTTCTCACAATGCTGTGTGCAATCAGCTCACATCTGCTCACATCATGTGCCCTCACTTTACAGGTATGTAATTTGAGTAACAGGGGAAAGGCTATACGGACTGAATCTGGCAACCCTGCACGAGGGCAACAGTAAACAGAATGTCTTCTGAGTCACGCACAGAATCCCTATGGGCCTCACGCAGCCCTCAGGCCACAGGTTGCCCACCACTGGGTTAGAGGAAAACAGCCATTATTATACTCTGCCCATCTGGAAAACTTGCCAGTGTGTGTGGTACCAATTTATACCAATTGCAAAGTATCAGCCTAGTGTAAGGAGCCATCCCCTCTGCGGGCTGAGACCAAAGGCTACAGGTTCTTCAGATCTTACATCAGGCTAGGAGTCAAGTCCTATGCTGAAAGGTCATTGGGGCCTGAGCTGGGCGGGTGGAACACGGCTCTTCAAAACAGACCTTAACTCAAGCTCTTTCCTGGGCTGTCCCATGCCAGTTTGTGCAGCTAGAGACAACTTCAGCAGGCCCCCCTCCTCTCGCCCCACCAATCAACAGTCATCGTCTTTACTCAGCAGCCTCTCACGTCCCTGAGCCGTCATCCAGTGCAAGATGACAGATGTGTTTGTCTACACAAACAGCCTCTAGAACACAGCTGTGCAAAGCGCCTGGAGATACCTTAAGTCTGGAACGTGCTGTGAAAACTTAGAGTCTCTTTGTGTTTACGAAGCCCTGTAACAGCTAGGTGGGAAATACGTCTTCTCTGCAAAGCCTGACAGCACGGGGAGTGATGCACCAGAATTGACGCATCGCTGGTGCCAGCGCGCCTCCCCCATCCACCCTGCCTCTAGTCTATGTTAAGGACCCTCGCTCGCCTTCACTCTGCATCGGGGAGAAAACCCTCCCTCTCCCCCCGCCGCCTGCAGCCCCACCTCACTAATTAGCCAATCCCAGCTTGGCCCCGTGCATCTCATTCTGTCTCGGGCCCCAGTTCCAGCTGCGCAGAACATCTGTATTCAAGCCAGTCATGTCAATCAGCTTGTCAGCAGCCAAAGAACCTCGATGACCCACGGCATAGCAACACCCCTAGCAACCGCTACGTGGAGGAGGCTCTTTCTGTGTGAGGCTCAAGCATGCAAATGATGGCCTTGCCGACCCGTGCATCAGGATGCCCAGCCAGCTCAACACAACCAGCCCCAGAAGATTATGTTATGAGCAGACACAGAAACATTGTTGAGAGCAGTTCAACCAGAGCATCCAAGAGGTCTGCAGCCCTTCCACTGTTGCACTACGCGGTGCCCACGTTGGTGAAACACCCGCTCTCCAGCAGCTCAACCCAATGGGCATGAAAGGGAGCTAAATGCAGCCACGGACACACAACCCAGAGAAATCAGCATAGGGTTACTAACTAGACTAAGAGAGATCCCAGCATGAAGTGCAAGCAGGCCTCTCAGTTTAGGATGGAGCATTACAGGGGCCACCAACCTGCCCCGCCCACACCTCCAGGTTAAAGAACAGCCACATATTGCATTGCTCAGCCACCCACAGTTCCACACCTACACAAACACCTTCCCAGCCCCTTTTGGTGTCCTTCGCATCTGACACCACAACTCACTTCCTGCCTCGTACGTACGTGGCAGAGCAGAGTCGCTCCCTCCATGGATTAGCATGATGGGGGGATGGAGGAATAGAAGGAGGGGTGGGATGGACACCCATGCCTATAGGGCGATGGTATGACAGCGCACATACAGCCAATACAGTGAATAAGATTACAACAAATATAAAATAATGATACAGCTGTCAAGACAGATTAGACTGCACAGTGGAAAAAATTGCAGGGCTGTTTAGTCACAACAATATGAGATTAATATATCAATACAGCTTATGCCGCACTGGAGAGATAGCAAATTGAATAAGTGAATCTCCTCCACACCTTGCACAGGGCCGGAATCAGCTTGGCTGATCAGCACAGAGGTCTCAATGCCTGCAGAGCCTTGCTGGCCAAGTACAAAGCCAGACAGCTCCAGAGGAGAGCATGTGCAGACACATACATTACATATGCATAGGCCACAACCCCACATACAGCTTGTGTGTGCAAATAATACACACCCTCAGGCACACACAGCCTTGCACATACTCAAGGCACAAACTTTCACACATCCACAGATGTGTGCAAACAACACACGCACGCTCCAATGCCCAGCAGCAACAGGCCCACTGTGTTAGTAGAAGCACAGGCAGCATGAGGGCAGGGGCAGAGTCAGTCACTGGGGACACAGAAGGACTCTTGACATCTTCAGCCAGGGTCTGTGATCGCAAGAGCCAAAAGGGCAGGTCTCGCGGATAGGCCTCCGTTCAATTTGCTAATATAAAGAGTGACAATATGGGTTAAAAATTGCAAGTAAATAAATAGCTGCTGTGATAATTCGCCAAGGATTGTGTGTGTGAAGGTGAGAGCTTCGCAGCAGACACCAATACAGAGAAAGCACCAGCTTCTATAAATATTGAAATCCGGTAATTATCATCATTAGAACTAGTTGTGATTTATCTGCAGCTCAAGCCCAAGTAAGAACGACTCTTATTTGCCACCCTTAGAACATCTAAAAATACTTCCCTGGGCCCTCTGTGATTCTGCACTGCTCTTTTCCCGCTCCCACGCCCTCTCGCCCAGAGATGCTGCACCTTTCAGGCTGAGAGGTGGGAGAAAAGCAAAAGCCATACCTGAGCTGGGGATCAATAGGGCAGATGCCTCACACTAACCCACAAGAGAATTGGTGTCCGTCAGTAACTGACAAGATATGGAGAGAAGAACCACAAATATCTTTGGCATCCCTGGGCAAGGAGCTTGAAAGAAGGGGCTGGACAAATAGCAGCTCCTCATGGCCCTCCAAGATTCCTGCCAAGTGGCTGGCAAAGGATCCCAGCTGGTGCTTAGGCAGGATGGGAGATGGCTCTGGCCAATAAATCCCTGAGAGGATGGTCAAGGGGGGCAACAAGAGGCCCCCGCAATAACATAGGAGCAGGTATCCACTATGCCCAAGTTACCTGGTGCTATTTGGAGTCAGGACAGCAGATCCCAGCAGCTGGAGAATAGGAGACGGGTCCTATGCTCCTCCCATTGTTGGCTGGATTAGAGCAGCCAACCCTCCAAGGCTAGTATCCCCAGTCTGACACTGCCCAGTACAGGTGGGGCTCTGGGACAACACAGTCTCAGCCCCTCCCTCCAACATACTACAATATTAATGCCATGTCACTGTTTATCCTTTAAAATCTATTTGTGCTTATTACTTATGATGCATAATAAAATTACACTTAAAGTAATTTTAAAATAAGAATGAGATGAGACATTTCGTTTGTTCCATTAAAGCAAATTGTTGAAACAAAATGAAGTCATGGAGCCTGGAGGCCCTGCGGCCTTTTGTCCTAACGTTAATCCACCACTGCCCAGTGCCAGAGCCAACAGAGGAAGGTGCAAGAAACCATGCAAGGAGTAAGCTATGGAATAACCTGAGCGCTGCAGAGTTCTTCAATCAGTCGCCGACCACAGCCTCCCTGGGTGTTCACCCTGGCAACCCAGCTCCTCCACAGCCCTGACCCCCTGAATGTCTCTCCTCTTCCACCCCTTCTTCAGGACAGAGTCTCTCCTATCTGGCTGCCATTCCGTCTGAGGCTACGTCTACACGTGCAGGCTACATCGAAATAGCTTATTTCGATGTAGCGACATCGAAATAGTCTATTTCGATAAATAACGTCTACACGTCCTCCAGGGCTGGCAACATCGACATTCAACTTCGACGTTGGGCAGCACCACATAGAAATAAGCGCGGCGAGGGAACGTCTACTCGCCAAAGTAGCACACATTGAAATAAGGGTGCCAGGAACAGCTGCAGACAGGGTCACAGGGCGGACTCAACAGCAAGCTGGTCCCTTAAAGGGCCCCTCCCAGACACAGTTGCACTAAACAACACAAGATCCACAGAGCCGACAACTGGTTGCAGACCCTGTGCATGCAGCATGGATCCCCAGCTGCCGCAGCAGCAGCCAGAAGCCCTGTGCTAAGGGCTGCTGCACATGGTGACCATAGAGCCGCGCAGGGGCTGGAGAGAAAGCGTCTCTCAACCCCTCAGCTGATGGCTGCCATGGCGGACCCCGCTATTTTGATGTTGCGGGACGCGGATCGGCTACACGTGCCCTACTTCGATGTTCAACTTCGAAGTAGGGTGCTATTCCCATCCCCTCATGGGGTTGGCGACTTTGACGTCTCGCCGCCTAACGTCGATTTCAACTTTGAAATAGCGCCCAACACGTGTAGCCGTGACGGGCGCTATTTTGAAGTCGGCACCGCTACTTCGAAGAAGCGTGCACGTGTAGACGCGGCCTGAGAGTGAGAGAACTCCCAGCCACCTCTGTCCCAGGTCTCCTCTCCTTTCAGCCCTTTCTTCATAGAAGCCACTCAGCTGAGCTGAAGCTTTAATTACCCGCCTCTCCTCCAGAGGCCGGAGCATGGGCGAACTGGGCTCTCTGGCTCCACTTTAACCTGGCTGTGGCTCACGTGGGGTTTGCAGGTCTCAGCCCTCTGAGTACCTAATCCCTTTCTGAACCCTGCACAATTCTGTACCTCAGTGGCTTCGCGTGGCAGTGAGTTCTACCGGCTGATTGAATGCTCAGCATGCCCTTTCCTCGGCCTTCCAGCGGCACTGCAGTCCCCTGGTTTGTATTAGAAACTGCTGTAAACACAAACCCACACTGCTGCCTCTCCTCACTAGGTTAGTGCGTGGAGCACCATGCCCTCTATCAAAAGGCATTGAAGGGAATGAAAGGAAGGGAGGGAGGCAGGGCAGTGGCTTAGCAACACTCCCTGTAGACGCACACCCCCAGATTTCCTTTGTCTGCAAGCTACCCGCTGATCGCCCCACCTGGAAGGCTGGAGGCGACTTGTGCTGGTAGGGGCACAGTACAAACAGTGGCCACTGTAATATGCAAGAGCATCGCACCTTCTCCACCAGGGGAAATGGCTTAGTGCTGCAGAAACAGATAGGACCCCAGGAGGCCTAATGAACCCTTGAAGACCAGAGTTCCCACAGGAATTTAGCAGCCCTTTAGGCACCAAACGTGGCAGCCAGGTGTTCAGAGGAGCTCCAAGCATGGAGCAGAGCTTCCTTCGAAACCCAGCCCTCGTGTCAGAGCGGGAGCTGCTGGGGGCGAAGCGCTCTTGAAAATCTGACCTGGTTTAGAGGCGGGAAGGGGAGTGGAGCTGCCCTGGGTACTGAGCACTTGGAAATCTGGCCCCACTGCTGCCTGACGAGGCCAACTGGGGACAAGCCAAAATACTGCCAGCTCTCAGTGAGAATCCACAGCACAACCTCTCACGCTGCAGCAGGGGCTCAGGTTTACTCCTATGAGCACAGTCCTGAGCCCCCAAACAATCACTTTTTCCTCAGTAGCAGTGATGGTCTTTCTGCCCTGGCCTAATGACCATGAGTAACTCCCAGTGCACTGCTATGCGCTCTGGAACTGATACCAGGCACCAGCTGACTTCATTCACAGGCGCGCCCAGTGAGGCACTGGGTTTGCACAGGGGTGGGCCAGCCACAGGTCGCCAGGTGAGCTGCCAGAGGCTTTACTGACCTGCACCTCCACAAGGACGGCCACTCGCACTTCCCAATGGGCCAATGGGACCTGCAGGAAGAGGCATTCCAATCTGCTCAGCTTCCCACCGCTCCCACGGACGGTGAACAGCGAACTGCGGGCATCGGGAGCTGCAAGCAGCCGTACCTGCAGATCCAGGTAAATAAAGCCCCTGGTGGCCCACTTGGGGCTAACCCTGGCAAACCACATCCAGCCCACAGGCCGCTTCCAGCTCCACTGGCTCCCTAGACAGCTTCGAGGAGCAGTGGGCGCTGCCCAGGGTTCTCTGCTCGGTGTCCCCCTCTGCTCCCCTTGTTTTGAACCTGTGACCTGCACCCCCGCCTGTTTTTTCATCTGTTGTCCCAGGTGGTCAATTCGGTCCTGGGTCCAGTAGCCCCTGCCACTGGACTAGGGGAGGGACCTTAGTAAGCCTGCCCACTTCCCAGGGCTCTAATAATGCTCAGGGAGCAGCCACTCCTGCGCATTCCCCCCGGCTCAGGAACTGGCCCTACCATTGCTATTGTGTTCTCCCCATGGGCTTTTCTCCACCCTAGAGAGAGACACAACTGGGCAGGCCTTTCTGCTAGTGCCGCGACCCGAATTCCACTCACCCTCTCCAACCTACTGTCCTCCGCTTTCAGGAGTCTGATCTGTCTTGTGAACCTCCCCCTCCCTTCCAGCTTCACCTCACCTCAGTAACGATTTGCTTAAACAACCCGGCCTCGATGCACATCGGCATCACAGCACACTCCAGCTAAGCCACTGCTGGCTTTCTCATGCTTACCATATAATAAAATAAATGCTCGCCTGGGTTTCCAGGAGCTCCTAGCTCCTGCCTGCTCCCTCAGCTTCCCACTGCCGCCAAAAATCCTGAAGGGAAAAGCCCATTACAGCCTGTGTCTTTCCTCACCGCCACTGTGGTCCTGTGCAGTTTCTAACGCTTTGTCCAGCCTCGTTTCAAGAGGCCAGAGTGAGCTCACTCCCCTAGAAAGATCGTTCACCACTGTGCCAGGGAGGTGTCTTTCAGACCATCACCCCAGATTTTGCAGCTCAGTTTGTTCTTCCCCAGCTCAGCACAATGGGGACGCAGCGCTTCCACACTGCACGGAGGTGTTGGGAGGGTAGATATACTTACAGCTGGGAGGTGCTCAGACACCGACATAGCGATAGAGCATTCACCCCTTCGGTCCCAGCGATACCCATGTTTTCTCCCTCCTCCCTGGAGGTTTACACCTCCAGCCTTGGAGACTATTCTAGGCACAAACAGATCGCTCCATGCACCGGATCTCTTTTCACCACTCTCTTTTCACCACCACCATGCACCACACCACTCTTTTCACCACTCCGAACGCCACACATTTGGTCTATAGAACGGAGGTGCTGTAAAGAAGCACCTCTCCTATGCTCAGCACACTGCTGCTGTCGCAGCCATTTGCCGAGGCCCTTAAGCCCATTTTCAGTCCATTTGGCCGTGTCATAGCCAAGCCAAACTGAACTAATTTTCAGAGGCTGATTTGGCACGACAGTGTATCAAATGCTTTACTAAATCCAAATATATTAGGATTTCCACGTTGGGCTCAGCCACTAATTTTGTGATTCCATCAAAAAGAAAAAGCAATCAGGTTTGTCTGGCAAGATTTATTCTTTCTAAATCCCTGCTGTTATTGCTCAGGCTTCGCTTATCCTCTGCTGCTTCTCTCTCTTAATACTGCAGGGCTGGAAATATTTGCTGGAAATTTATTTTTGCTATTTATCTAGATTTTTAAAATCCACCTTCTCTTCCCCCTTGGCTGCACTCTCTGTTCTCAGCTGCCACAACTGCCCTGGTGCTGGGACTACCATACAGTTCCCGTCTGGGTTTCCTCCAGTGCAGGCTGTACAGCAGACAAACGTTAAACAAGCGCTCACGCACAACCGGCCTCGTTCACAGAGCACAGAAAAAGGGGAAACACAAACTAGCACTGTGCTACTTTACTAGGGCTAGGAATTGGATTTAGAGGCCCATGTTCTCAGGTACTGGATTTAGTCTCCGTCACTGAAATCAACAGGGAGTCGGTGCCTGAATGCATGGAAAAGGCTATGGCAATTGCCAGGATCTCTCCTTCATGGAAGGCTGGTACAGGTAGAACCACTCTAGTCCAACAGCATCTGTGATCCAACATGATTTTAATTAGCTGGATGTCCACTTACCATGGGTGTGGCCAAGTTTCCTGCGGTCCCATAAAGTTTGTTTACAGCCACCAGTCCTGGCTCTCAGTGTTCTGTGCTGCTATTTAGCGTCAATTTACCCCTAAAGCTCGTCTAAGAACCCAGTAAGCAGTGGAAATGTTAGTTATGCTGCTAGACGATATTGAGTTCCTCTGCTCTGGCAAATTCTCTGGTCCTGAGGGTGCCAGACTAGAGAGGTTCAACCTATACTACATTTGCTTCTCTCTAGTTTGCCAATACCTTGTCAGTTTCTCCAGAGGTGGTTCTAGCAATTTAGTAACTGTATCCAGCAGCTCTCAGACAGTAACTTGGAAGAGTCACTAAATGCTTTTATTGTTAGCATTCTGGCAATTGTCTTCCAAGTCCTCGAGCAGAATTGGACAGTGAGTGACAGCTTCTAATCACAGTGCTCAATGTACTGCTGGAAGGTGCTCCGGCACAACAGTGACTACCCCATTACAGAGAGCAGCATGAGAACCTATAGAAAACAAAACAATTCGCTGATTGGGGCCAGATTCAGAGCCATGTCCAAGGTGGTGGGGAAGGGGCCAAGCATGACCATACTCCACCTCTGCAGCCCCAGGACTGCAGGAATCAATCTGGTACCCAGCCTAGCAGAGACTGTTCTTACATCCAGCAGCAGCTTGGACAATGGACTCTCCAGCCCCACTTCTTATGGCGGGGTCCAGAATACGGGGAAAAGAAAAGGGGACAGACCACTGGAGACCATGGGCTTGCCCTCATGAAAGAAAATTTCCAGGAAATAAAATAAGCCACGTTTCCTGCCATTCTGTGCCAGAACCGAGACACGGGGCTAGAACCTGGCCCTGACACTTTGATGCAGTACATGCCTGAGAGCCAAGCCTGACGTACTTCGCTACAGAAAAGACAAGGTCTTAGAGAAATATTCAAATCCATGGCCGCACCTTTATTTTCATTTCCTACTGACAGGCTCAACCCTGAAAGCTGCTCCGCACTGCCTCAGCTCCCACTGACTTCAGGGATTTGAGGGCACTCAGCAGCTCAGAGCACTGGGCCCTAATCTGAAAACCGGATGGGCCCCGATATCTCCGAGTTGTGTCCACGGCAACAATTTTCATCAACTTCAAAAAGCAGTCGGGGGCGCACGTGAGTCACCACCCCAGGGGAGGCAGCTCCGCAGGCGCAGAGCCTTGCTTGCCCCAGGAATAAGCCTGCTTCTTCCTGCTGGTCCCTTCTGGGTTGAGCAGCCAGATTCTAGCTCCACCCTGGCTGGCCCACAAGCACTCAGCAGAGATTGACACACTCTGGCTGAGTTTGCAGCAGGGCTCCCAGAGCATCTCCAAGAGCCATCACCTGGCTCCAGGGGAGTTTCCGGAGTCCAACCATCAGTGCCCTGCACACTCAGGAATGACAGCCCAAAACATGATGGCAACCGCCCCTCGGCTCCAGCAATGTTTTGTGCTGTTAGCAACACTGCCCCCTACTGGAGCAGGGCAGAACCTTTCACGCCTAATAGGTCTGTCTATGCTCACCTTTGATGTCGAGGTGCAGGGTCAGCACCTGGCAAAGAAAGCTTCCCGAGTTCCAGTCTCCCAGCCTTGCACAAGGGCAGCTGGCAGCAGCCATGTCAGCGCCCACATGTACCGTACAGGAGAAGCCCAGCCCTCCCCTGGGCATTCAGACTGTCTGTCGGTAAAGGAGGAACCATGTTCCCGCCACGTGCAAGGCGAAAGCCCGTCTCTCTCTCAACCTGCAGACACCTATGCCTACGCCACCCCCCAGCTGCCTCTCATTAAACAGGAATGCACCTCACACTCGTTGTACCCTCCTATCCCCTCATGCGAGTTAATCACCTCAAATGCTGCTGAGGTTAGAGACGATGCTATTACTGCCAGCGAGCAGATCCCACACAAGGCCCCACTTCTTTGCCCCACGCCTGCATCTCAGGATGCAAAGGTCTGGCTCAGTGTCTCCCATTTCCCTGTCCCGGCTGCTTTCCACCCCCACGCTGCTATTTGACATGAGGTTGCTGCTTTTCTTCCCCAGCATCATCCCTGTCTCAGGAGCTCTCCCCAGCAGCACAGCAACCCATTGAGGCAAATGAACATGTTTTTACAGCTGCACCACACTGCTCGGCCAAAAGGAGCCCAAAGCACCTCCCAGCCTCGAGAACTGCTCTGACTATTGTCCAAGGTAGCAAGCTCACAGCCAGGAACTGGCCTGTTTTAAGCTTCCCCTTTCCCAAACCCTCCCTGCACCACATCTGCCAGAGGTTAATGAGAATGACCTCCCTGCTTCCCACCTGGGTTACAAGGGGGTCGGGGTCAAATCAGGGGCACCTGTGTGTCTGCAGCCACCCAGGCAATCCCAGGAACATATTTCCTCCTGCACAAGTTAAATATGGGCCCTATAGACTAGGGCATCCCCAGAGAAACACTCTTGTGTGGCAGCCATTCAGCAGCCCCACCTGCGAAGCAAGTCTGGGGTGTCAGCTCTGTCCTTCAAGCACCACTAGCTGTACAACAAGGCACCACAAATGGGCCACCGGGCTGGGGGTCTCAGCCCACACCAAGGTAGAAAAGGGCTGGGAACCCAGCAAGCTGCAGCCTGCAGAACACAGGATCCATCCGAGAGCCACACAACATCACACTGCAGTGCCCGTCCTCGCAGCCAGCCAGAACAGCCTTGGCCAGCCCAGGATGGCAAGCGAGCCACACTAAGGCTCACGCAGGGGGTGAATGCACCCAAAGAGCCAGGGAAGGGGGATTCCCTGCCCTGCACCTCCAGCCCAGAGCTCCGCGACCGGTGTACCGCGAAGGGGTGATTAGTGAGCCTCAGAGCAACGCACCAGGAGTGACATCTGCTGCTCTGCGCACACGCCCCAGCGCTTGGTGGGAGACGCAGGTGGCAGCAACGGTGGCGGTGGCTCTGGTGAGCTGCAGGAATTGAATTAGAGTTGGGGGGGAGTGCCTGGCTCTGGGGGAGGGGAGGGGATGGGTTAGAGTGGGGGACTGGGGGTGCCTGGCTGTGGGGGAGGGGAGGGGAATTGGGTTAGAGCAAGGGGCTGGGGTGCCTGGCTCTGGGGGAGGGGAGGGGATGGGTTAGGAGCTGGGGGTGCCTGGCTGTGGGGGAAGGGAGGGGGATTGGGTTAGAGCAAGGAGCTGCGGTGCCTGGCTCTGGGAGGAAGGGAGGGGCACTGGGTTAGAGCGGGGGACTGGGGGTGCCTGGGTCTGGGGGAGGGGAGGGGGATTGGGTTAGGAGCTGGGGGCTGGGGGTGCCTGGCTCTGGGGGAGGGGAGGGGGATTGGGTTAGGAGTTGTGGGCTGGGGGTGCCTGGCTCTGGGGGAGGGGATTAGCTTGTATACATTGGGTGTGCCCTGAAATTATAACGAGTGCTAAATGTGCCACGAGGTGATACAGGTTGCTGAGCACTGCTGGAGTCCTTTCCCCGACACTCCCGCCTGCCAGACGCCCTGCTGCACTACAATGCCAAGGGGATTTACGGGGGAGCTAGGGGTCAGAAGCAGGTGATCTCCTGGGCTCGTGTCACGGAACAGGAGAGAATTTAAAGGGATGGGCAAGTTAAAGGGAGCACAGAACGAAGCACCCAATGGCTTCCAGGATCAGCAGCGACCTTCCCTCTAACTTTTCCATCCGTGTGCAGAATAAATGCTGTTGCGTGCACTGAGGCGTGTGCAGACCCGCACCACCTGTAGAAACACACGCTGCTGGCTGTGAGCGCTCTGCTAATCCATGGAGCGGTGGTTGACTCTCTCCAGGGTGACCACCCCAGTGCGCAGCTTACAGGGAACTCTGACGGGGTTTGCGTCACAGACAAGCTGGAGTCTGCCGGGTGGAGTTCAGGCCCTTGACTTCCCATCTGTGGTTCTACACAAAGCCAGGGCTCCCTCGACAGAGCCCCAAATGGGCCAGCAGGAAATTCAGGGCCAGAGTCATCTGAGCCAAGCGGTATGGAGCTGGGCTTGGCTTGCGCCTGTCATATCCTGGAGCTTAAGCCCCTGCCATGGGTTGAAGGCTGCCCATAACTTGCACAGCTGTTGCTATGGTCCCCCCGGGCTGCTATAGTCAGGTCACAGACACATTTTGACGTGCTCCCAACACCGCAGGCTATACCCTTCATGGGGACTCACAGCTGCTTGATGGGTGTAGCACGGCCCTAAGAAGTCACGAATTCCCTCCCTGGGCCAATGCCCCAGTTACCCTCCCTCTGCTAAGTGTGAACTGGAGCCCTGCGGCTCAGAGGAGCAAGTTACACCCCTTCCCGCAGCTGTCTGCTAACACAAGGGGGAGCCAGACCCTGAAATGCGCAGATTACAGTCCAGGCGCTGAACTGGAATGCTAGCACCCAGCTGTGGTAGCTGGAGCATTGCATCAAACACAGCTTCCCCTCTGCATTGCAGGAGGGGCAGTCATAAGTCATTCCAGGCAGCACAGCTGGGAGACACATATCCTCCCCAACACCCTGTCCTGTTCCTCCAGCAATACCCGGTGCCTTGCTTGGGCCTTTTGCATCAGACCCACCTCAGTTTGCAGGGAGGAGGTCTCACGGGAGCAGAGTCCAATGGTTAGAGCAGAGGGGCTGGGAGACAGGACTCTCAGGCCTCTGGGGCAGTTCTTTGCAGCCAGGGGCAGGGCATCCAGTTCTGGGGCCCTGCAGCAGGGTCAGGGAAGCCAGCCAAGCCATCACCATGATCACAAGTCCCAACTGCAGCAAGTCCTTTGCTGTGGTCAGGTCACTTTCCTCCCATTTCTCAGCTCCAGGCGGGCCAGAAAACTACAAAGCCAAAGTGCCACAAGGAAATTCCTTCTCTAGAACCCGGCTGAGCCAGCCAGAGCATCTCTCCACAGCCAGTGCTCAGGCGGCTGCCGAGCCCCCCGGACAAGCTGGGTTTTTAACATTAGCTACGTGTGGGAATGGGAGCTCCAGGCTAGGGAGGAGCAGCTCACAAACGGACCCTGTACCCGCCCTGCGCCTGGTTCCATTCCTCCACTTCCCGCCTTTCCTGACTCTACCAGCGATGCCGGCGAGCCAGGCTAAGGACGAGGCACAGTTTGCTGGTTCCTACGGTCCCAGGATGGAAATCGGAGAGGGTGCAGCAAGGAAGGTGGCGACCCAGTGCTGAAGCAAGGCCCTTCTCCTGCTCCCTGTTTCCTGCCGCAGCGAGTGCTACACTCAGCTGCCCACACAGCAATAACTGGCTGTTTGCAAAAGGGCAAAGGCAATGCGGGAGGACACCCACCTCCTCTCACTGGCTTGGCCAGGTCAGCAAGTGAGTGAGGAAAATCCAGCAGCTCTGTGCTGCCTTTCTCCCCCACCTCCACCCGCCCATGGCTGCTGCTCTGACCAACGGAGAAATGTGCACCCCAGCCAGGCCAGCGCAGCCACCCAGGGCCAGCAGAGAACAAACTGCACCTCCCCCAAGAGCAGCCCTTGGAGATTAACTGACCCTGACAGAGTCACCACCTCCTGCGCATCTCCTCCTGGTCTAAGGGCAGCGGCAGCACTGCCTCAGTTTCCCCTTCACAGGGTTCTTCGGTAAACACCGCACCACACAGCATTCAAAACAAGATTTCCCCCTTCCAGCTTACACGCCATTGTTCTGCAGTCGTCTAGGTCCCAGCACACAGCACACTTTCCCTCTTGGCTAAGGGGATCCCATGCCACAGCCCACCTTCCTCCTTGGGCTGTGCTACCCCCTAATCCCTCTGAGTCACCCTCTGCCAACTTCTCCCAGGTGGCAACCAAATCTCTCAAGAACAGGGCTCTACTCTCTTTTTCCCACACCAGCTCAAACCAAGCATGCGACGAAGAGCCTCTCTCCCACTCTGACTGGGCGCACATCCTGCTCCTCCTCTGCCCAGGCCTCATCCCCACCAGCTCTTCTCCAGGCTTCTGTTCTGAGCAATCCAGGATGGCCTGGTAGGGCCCAAGGACCCACCAGCCTCCAGCTGGGGAGGCAAGGGAATTGTGTTACAGGTGGAGTCGGGTCCGTCTCTCTTTAAAGGAGCCAAACACACTGTGCCCCTGACCAGTCAGCGTGAAGAGGGCAGCTATGGCCTACAGTGGGCTCCACACCATACACGATGCTGAGCCATTCCTCCACCAGCCTCAGAAAGCAAGTCTCCGTCTGCAAGCCGAGCCCAGCCCTGGGCTCATGTAGCACGGGAGGGAGGCAATAGGGGAAGGTTCAGATAAGAACAACGGGTAAAAATCAACCACGCACACTAGAGCTAGGATGGAAAGGCGGAAATCAAGGCACCTGCCAGCCCCTGGAAGGCCCCTGGGGCATTTCATCTTCTTGACTCCCACCCAGCCCTGCCCTTCCCCACCGAGGGCAGCCCCAGTTCTCCCAGAGCCAGGGATACCAGCCAGGAGCACTGATCCCAGACTGCTCGCTGCCAGCTCTGCCACTAGCCAGTGCTGGGCTTAGCTCTTCCCAGGGGCTCTAGCCATGTGGACTGCCTCTTCCTTTCCCCCACCCGAACTCCGTGGACCAAATCCATCCCTGGGGTAAGCAAGTGCAGCGGCATTAACTTCACCAGGACTCCCAGGTGCAACAGGATTACTCCCTTGTGCTCTCAGGCTGTGCCGGCAGATGCCTATGGAGCTGAGTGAGGGTCTGGGCATGTGTCCCACTCCAGAAGCTTTGGGAGCAATTCAGGTATCTCATGAAAGTAGAGTGGAGGTTCCCTCCTCACTCAGCATCCAGCAGCGTATGTCCGCTTCAGGAAAGCAACGCCCTGGACAAGGTCACGTTCAAACCCTCGCCCACAAATGAACGCTGCTGCACGGGCCACCGTGAGACCTGAGTCAGTGCAGCCAAAGGGCAGAGCAGCCTCGTGACACCCTACGAAAAGGGAAGCAGCACAGGGCCACCGTCTAGTGCTCGACAGCCCCAGAGCCAGGCATGGAAATGCCTCGTCACTGACCCAATCAACAGATTCATCCAAATCACAGCCCCGTGGAGCACCTGACGTCAGGAAAGGGCACGGCCAAGTCACTGGAGCCGGCAGGAACTGGGGTCAGATCAGGGGAGAGGTCTCCGGTGCCCCTTCCCTAGTGGCAAAAACCAGCCTCTAGATTGCACAAGGCATCCTGAGGGCTTTGCTCTTCCTTCTATGAAGGGAACTGAACAATACCAAGGTCTGGCTCATAAGGAGAGAAATGAGGACTGAAGAAAAGCATCAAATTCTCATTGCACCGGCCCAGAAAAGCAGGAGCATGCACTGAAGGAGCCGGCTGCGTGTGCTAAGAGCAGGCACGTGCAGGAGACTGTACGCTCTAAGCATGTTCTGAGCATGTACCAGCAGGCCTGAGCCGTGCACATTGCATGTTACACCAGGGTAAGAGTCAGCCACCTTTCTGAAGCGGAGTGTCGAAATCTGACCTTTTGACCCCATGTACAGTCTGAGTGCTGGCAGTACTTTTTAAAGCCACTAATAGTCCTACTTACAAGAACTTCTTTAATAAATAAATTAGGATGCAGAGCTTTACCAGTTAGGTGGTGGTTGGCAGAATTAGCAGGTCTTTAATTAATCCGCAGGCAGCCTGGCTTTGAGCAAGCTCCCAGCTGCACGGGGGAGGAGGGATGGGGCTGAGCTCCCTCCCCAAGTGCCGATGAAAATTGGCTTGCGGGCCACTTCTGGGACCTGTGCTGGCGTCTGCTGACCCCTGCACTAGGGTGTACATACTAGACAACTTGCTGCAAGCCTGCTGAGGTTGCAAAACTGTTGTGAGCGAGTGAGAAATGAGTACACAAGGCAGAGCAAGCTGGAGATGTGAACCAATACAACTGAGTGTGTCTTACAGATGTAACTCAGTGGTGTACATGCAGGTGTGAATGTCTGAATGCATGTGTATCTGTAGGGAGACAGAACAGAGAAGAGTGACAACCCAGGCCGTTGAGATAGGCAGTGAAAGAGTTAATGTTCTTCCCAGTCCAGGGATAGAATAAATAAAATGAAAATAAAGCTGTAAGCTGCCTACATGAGGCAGGAACTGTCCCTCCCCCTGGCCTAAAGTGACGGCAGCTATTCAGCACAGACGGATTATGAGCCATACTGGGTAATATCCCAATCTGTAATAGTCACTCTTATGGGTAACACAAGGGCCCAGATAAGATCCCATCAATCACAAATCACAGCTCACAGCCTGTCTGCAGCTGCAGCTACCAGGCTGCACATTCCCAGGCAGCCAAACGCACACTCAGTCACACCCTCCTTCACCCACGTGCATGCTTTTGCACACTCCATGCACCCCGCTACACCCTCCAAGGGCCGCCCTTCCACGCAGGGATGCAGGCTTGCCCTCTCCAGTTCTCCCTCCTCCCCCGCCCCATGAAGCCTTCTCGCTCTGAAGTGGTCAATGCAGGAGATATTTTATCCACTTCCCTGCACAGTTGTTTTATTAGAGGTGAAAGGATCGATGCTGGAAAGGGAGCACTCAGGCAAATGCCTCATGGAGCCAACATGCAGAACACTGGTTCCAGCTGGTGTAACCTAACCATCCTATCACAAACAAACCTCGGGCGGCAGCGGGAGCCCTGCGGAGGCCTGCTGGCAAAAGCTGACTTCTGCAGCACCCTCCGCTGAGCAAGACTCAGCAGGGAGCTCTGCTTGCCCCACCCAAATGCCTCTCTAGGACCTCACAGGCTCTAGACTGGAGAGGGAGACGGGCAGGTCACTCAAAGAAGCAGATGAGGTGTGAATCTCTCACCCCCACACAGCTCCTTGCAACCCTTCTCCTGGTCCAGCCAAGCCCCAAGGTGCACAATAAGCTGAAAGAATCATTTCAGCACCACTGAAAGGCAGCTGCTCCTGGGCTGGATCATGACTGCACAGCAACGTCTCTGGAGCTTTTTGGACCTTATCTCCAAGTGACTCTGCAGGGAAGGCAGTATGGAATTACCCAGGACCCTGGAGATTTAGGGGAGCAGGAACCACTAGTTTTATGTTTCTTTTTGCACCTCATGCCCTGTTTATGTATTAAGAGACTGCTCCAATAGAGAGCGTCCAGATCCTGCAGCTGGCAGCATCAGGCACAGGAAACCACCCATTCGTATCTGCCTCCTCCATTAGTCCCATTAGTTCTGTATTCAGATGTGTCAGCCAGGCTGATTTCTAACTCTAAGTTCCCTCTATTCCCTGACCCTCCCATGTAGTTATTAGCCCTCCTGGTCCTTCCAGCGCTTCCCCAAGCTCACTGCTTGGCTCACTGTGTCAGCAGCAACGCTGTATGAGGCCTCGCACCCCTGTGCATGATGGGAAACTCTCCACTGCTCTAGGCTGAAGGAGGCAGCTTCAATCAACGTTAACATGACCTGTACATCATTCACCCCACACACAGGCAGTACCAACACAATTCCTACCCCTGCCCCTGAGCATCCAAAGTTTGACTAAAGCTCAGGAGTATCTTTGCTTTTATAAATCTCTGCCTTTTAATGATGGCTTCAAGGCTGAGGGGAAAAAAAAGGCCCATTAAACTCACTGAATAAGTTAATGGGGCAGAGAGAATCCATTTCAAAGCCACCCCAGGCTACTCTCCTCTGGAGCTAAAGTCTGAATAAGCAAAAAGAAAAATTAAAACTGTACAGTGCTTTGCCAATAAATAACCCTCAGCGTAATCTGCCAGCAGCCAGGACTCCATCTGCAGAGATATTAGGATGCAGATCAGTTGTAAAACACTTCTGCTCTCAGAGACCGCCACCTCTTTACTGCAATCAGCTCTGTGGCCTCGCCGCGGCCCTCCTGTCTCTCCCTGGTCTGCCTGGGGCAGAAGGAGTCTCTAGCCTCCTGGGATTCAACTTGACAGCACTCAGCAGCTATACACTCAAATCCAGCACCTCCCTCTGTATCCGCACCTCCCTGTCCCCGATGCCCTGCAGCGCCAACCTCGTTCCCCCATTTTCTCTGGCCCCTTCTAACCCTTCTCTACCTCAGCTCATGCCACACCTCAGAACTTCACCCACCCGCTGTGGCCTCCTCTCCCTGTCCTCAAACTCTTGGTCCTGCTACGCTCCTTTTCCTTAGAGCTCTGCAGCTCCCTCTGCTCCCTGAAAGTATGCGCCACAGGCCAGCAGCACCCACTGGCCCCATCCTGGAGCTTTACCCTCAGGCAGCTAAACCAAAAACTGAACACGTCCCAGAGAAAAAATACACGTTCCTGTTTGCAAATGTTGATCCCGCTAGACGCGGCTTGTTTACTAGTTAATATTTAAAGATGCTAATTAAGTCATTGAATAAACAAATCTATTCTAGCAAATGCCTTTTGGAACTCGGGGATCCTTCCCCAAAGAGTCAGTGCCGCCTAGCAATGGGCAAAGGCACCAGAAAGCCCACCTGGGGGCTAGAGAAACTGGTCAATCTGCCCCCTTCCTGGGCCACTTGGTGCATCCAACTTTAGCCCCCATGGGCTGTCTCCTCTCTTGCCACCACTCCATGTGCCTGGGGCTTCTTACCTCTCAGAAGCTACTGCACAAAGCTTGACTCCACTTTCCCATCTTTCCCTCTGCAGCCACTATTTGCCCCAGCCACATCAAGTCCCTGTCCGGTGACAGTTCAGTAACCTCCGGCCTTTGGTGACATCCAAGCCCAAATATCCCCAGCTCAGCACATGGCATGTGTGGGCAGGGGTGGAAGGAGGAGCTCCTTGGCCTCAAAGTGACCTGTTAGGGGCAGGGCTGCAGGCAAGGATTTAGAGAAGGAAGAATGCAGAGAGGGATCCTGGAGAGCTAGGATCAAACCACAAGGGAAAGAGTTGGGTAGGTTTCATCTCTGCTCAGTACAGTGCCATAGCTTGCAACCTGTGTCTGACTGGGCAAAGGTGCTGGCTCAACTTCATGATTACCTGCAGTTAAATTGTATTCTAAGCAGCTAAACACCCACTAATACTTCCCAATGGTACTTTCCCTGAGAGCAATTGCTGTAGCCACCACCAGGATGATCTCCAAAGTGGGCAGTGGCTGTGAAACGGTGAATCAGGGAGGGACGAGTAGGTGCCCCCCTCAAAGATCTCTCCCCAAAAAATGTGTTTGATATCCCTTCCCCAGAAGATTCTTGCCTGGAGCACAGATCTATGATAATCCTCACTCCTTGCAGCCATGCTCCAGCCCAGGCCTCAAAGAGCAGGGAAGATGACAGCCAAGCCTACATGGTTACTGGTACACAAGGGAGGACATTAAAAGGACAGAGACCAGAGGCCAGGCCAGAGGAGCGCTGGCAGAGCTGTGCTAGGGACCCAGCGTCTCTCACTTTGAAGAGCACCAGAGCAGAGTCCTTCAAATCATCGGCTATCAGCTTTGTATCCGCAGGGACATGGCTGTGGGTATCACTGACTCATTTTACAGGCACAAATTTTGCACCTAGAATCCTGAAAATCTCCAGATATCTGCTTATATACGCAGGTAGCCACCTCCCCCGACGCAGGCATGGATATCTGCAGCTCGGTTTTGCAGGTATGGACGCGGATCCAGACACAAATTTTGTATCTGTTCAGGCCTCTACACCAGAGTCACAGCTTCCAAGGCTGCCCCACAAGCAGCAGAGAGAGAGCACCACTGCTGCAAGCTGGCCATCAGGCTCGGCTCCTCGCCACCCCATGGGAAATGAAAGCTTTCCAGCAAGCTCGCTAGCCGAGCCCAAATGGGGATCTCACCCCACAAGCCAACTAAGTTTCCTCACTCGCCCCTCAGTAGGTATGTGACAGAACAGAACCTCCTGGGGCTCTAGATGGACATCGGGAAGGGAAGGAGTAAAGGAGAGATCTGACACAAGAGAAGAGCCCAAAGCCCTGCATGCTCGGAGACTCAAAGCTCCATCCCACGAAGCTAACGACCAGGCCTGACTCCCAGAGATGCGGAAAAGAAGAAAGACAGCACTCCTGCCCAAGCCCATTCACTGCAGCCTACTCACCGGCCCAAACCCCGTCCAGATCCAGGGCTCAGTAACACGAGCCCTTCGTTTCTGCGCCACTGGAGAACGCCCAGAATACACTAGACGTGACAAGCCCACATCCGCACATCCTTCAGCAGCCCTAACATGAGCCGCTGGGGTTCAACGTGGCTCTCCGTGAACAAGCACCCACAGCACACAAGCCATCCTCACAGTGAAGCCAAGGGCCACCGAGACTGAAGCCCCCACTCAGCCCCAGTGGAGTTCCCCTGAGGCAAGGCCAAAGGACATTGGCAGGGCAGCGTGAAGAAGCTGTTTGCCCTGTTCTCTGCCTCTTCTACACAGAGGACAGCTAGCTCCATGGCTGTCAACTCACAACCTTTCAGCAGCTTCAGAAATAGCCAGAGCTCCCTCAATACGTGGTCTCCCTCCTGCTGAGCAGAGCAGAGCAGAGCAGCAGAACGAAAGGCCGGACGCTGAAGTGCCAGCGCATTTCTGAGCCCCAAATTACCCCCTGCCTTGTGAAATGGCTCTGAGTAACAGTGGCATAGACAGACACAAGGGCACCAGCTCGCAGGGCTGGGAACCGGAGGGCAGGGTCTTATGCTGGCATCAAGGAGGTCAAAAGCCGGATGTGAAGAGGGGCTGACGAGCTTCCTCCCTTCTCTTCATCAGACTCATTTCTCCCCCATCCCCAAGCAGATCCAGCCAAGACCATTACCCCAGGGGGAGTCAGAGCCATGCACAGCCGTGGGGAAGCTGGGGTGGCAGGACGAAGAGCACCTGGATGGGCTGATGCAGACCCTGGCAGTCTGTCGACACTGCAGAACACACCCACGGCAGCAGCCACGACAGCCTGGAGCAACAGACGCACTGCGGCGCTCAAACGAGCCACAGAGAGATTCCCACCCGGGCCCCAAACCTGAGGATGTGGTGGGGTTCAGAGCCCGAGCAAGGGCGACCACACACCTATTCTACTGCCACAGCATGAATCTAAGGGTAGACCTTAGCTCTGAGACTTGCTGATGTGGGGTTCTGGTGGGGTTTTTGTCCTATAAACGTGCCTTGAGTTCTCTCCTCCCACCATATTGATGGGGTAAAGACAACGCTTAGGTAGGAACGCCCAGCCCAGAGCGAGAGTGGGCTGCCCCAGTCTGTACCAGGTAACCATAACTGGTTACAAGTAACATCCCTGTTCAGGGCCAGCTAGTCAAAGGAGCTAGGATCTCCTACTCCTATTTATGCACGCAGGTGAATCATGTACGCCATGAGCCTTGCCCCCAGGGGACCCCCGTTAGCCAGGGCCCCTCAGCACCAACCTCGTCTCACTCCTCAAGGTAACGGTTTGTTAAACAGCCACCCCTACCCTCTGAGCACTGGGAAGCATTCACCCCAAGGCCGTGCCTCACCCCAGCTGTGACCAACTCCCTTTGTAAATCAAGCGTACTCCCCTGCTGTCATCCCCTGCTCCAGACTCAATGTAATAAATCATCCCTGAGTCTGACTACCCAAAGGCTCCAAGCCAATAAGCCAGGACTCAGTCCATCCACAGGCAAAGGGCTACTCAGGTAACCTCAAGGCTGGGGAGATCAGCTCCCCCTGAGAACAGTTTGCCAGCACACTCAATGCTGCTATGCTATTGAGGTCACCCCTTGCTGTTGGGTGGCTCTGACTGCTCCTGCTCTCGAAGCAGGACTCCCGATTTTGTCCCCAGCCTGACCTCTGGGGAGGAGAGCTGCAGCTCCAACCTCTAGGCCTGCCCTCCGTTTCTCAGTTCCTGACACACACCCCGGGGGAGAGGAAAGGAAGCTTTTGAGCAGATCTGCAGGCTGCTGTGTGTTGCCCCTGCCCCAGTTCCGCCTCATGTTTGGATTAGCCAAGCTCTGCACTACTTTCAATTCCCTGCTACAGAAGATCTCCCGGGGCAGCCGGCTATTCCACTTTGAAGTACAAAGAAAGCTTAAAGGGTCCAGAGCTGAAGAGCGAAATAAATCCAGCAAAAGAGAGATTGGGACTGTCTCAGGCCCTGAGTTCCTGGCAGTGCCCTGGCCAGAAAGGATCAGTGCGATCATCCAAGCCTGACCCCCTGCCTGGCACAGGCTGCAGAACACCTCCACAATAATTCCCACAGCAGATCTGTTAGAAAAACAACCAAACTTGACTTCAAAATGGCCAGTGAGGGCAAATCTCTCTCTCTATCTCTCTCACACCCCCGCCCCCCCTCCCCACGCCCTGCCCCCGAGAAGTAAACTGTTCCTGGGTATGTGGTCCGGGAGCACCTAGCAACCACCGCCAACCAGCAGGAGGCGAGAGTAGCCTCTGGACAGCCTGGCCCCTACACAGGTGTTCTCCAATCTTCCTCCCACCCAGAGGGTCCCTGGCAGCAGCACAGTCCAAGAGCAAGCCTCAGAGGGAGATGGAGATGGGCTAGCAGCTGCTCCACAGCCTTCCAAGGTGCCAGGACTCCGTAACGAGGGACCTTAAGTCATCAGAGTCCCTGAAGGCTTCTTCAGCAAGAGAACCTACCAGCCCCTGCCCCAGCCCCCAGCAACAAGCACGACCTAGGGAGAACCAAGAGTAACCAGCCACTCCACACACACCATCCAGCCACACCCTACTCAGCCCCTCAGAGACCGCAGCACCCGGGCACTGCCTAAGCTGAGAGCCCAGGCACTCAGACACTACAGCAATGGGAGCCACAGAGTACGTCCACGCGACAGCAGAGTGAGCGCCCAGCCAGGGAAGACAGATGTGTGCTAGTGGCACTCAGCTAATGCTACAAACAGCAGCGTGGGCATCACTGCACCCGACGGAGGTGCAGGCTAGCACCTGGGGCTTGAAGACAGGTGCCAGGTGCTTCTGAGGTACCAAGACAGACAGAACAGGGGGCACCCTGACCCACACTCAGCCTGAGCCTCCCTCCATCTTTGCCCCAGCTCTGCAGCCTTCCCACCAGCAGGCCATAACGAATCACCCCACGCCCTACCCTGCCAGAGCAGAAGGATGGAACGATGCCTTCCTATACCCCACCCGCTCTCCATATAGCGGCAGCCGCAAGTGGGGAGGAGTGACATGGCCACCCTGCCCGTCTCCAGCCCAACCAGACCCGACGGCTTGTGCGGTCCAGGCTTCCAGCAGCCCCACGGCCGTGCAGCATTGCTGGCTGGTGGGAATGCACCGGCACCTAATTTCTCTGAGCGACCTTGGCTTTTCTGTGCGACAAGAAAGGAGAACTGCCGGAGCTTTGATCCCCCTGCCTCAGACACTGAAAGGCAAGCGCAGGCTCTGCTCCGACTTTTGTTCCCGCCAGCTCCTCAGGGGCTGGATTACTGTGCTGCTATTAGAGTCACAATAAACACTTCAGAGGCAGGCGGAGGTTGGAGGAAGGATCCTCCGCAGCCCTCAGTGAGCGTGAGGCAGCCCTGCTGTGTGTCCCTGTGAACCCACGCTCCTCACTCGCCCCCCAGAGCTGCCCAGCCGCACACACCAAAGGAGCACGGTGGGTGGGGCTGGGCTGTGGTTCCAGAAGACAGTTTGCTCCACCATCAGTTTAGGCTGCATAGCCATCTCCCCTGAGGGAGCCCCGGACCGAAATCGCAGGAGGCGTCGGAAGGGAGACAAGAGCAGTGGCAGCCCTGTGCCTGGGGCTCCTGGGGCTGGACTCACGGGGTGCAGGGCAGGAAAGCAGGGAATTGGCAGAGCTGTGTGTGGGACTCGAGGGGCTGGACTCGCAGGGAATGCAAGGCAGGAGGGATGGGCACTGGCAGAGCTGAGGTGCAGGGAGCCCAGGGCTGGACTGACCAGGGACTGCACGGCAGGAAAGAGGGGCACTGACAGAGCAGTGGTGGGGAGAGCTTGGTGCTTGACTCGCACGGGGACGTGCGCCAAGAGCAAAGAGATGACAGGCTGAGTCAGAGAAAATGGCACAGGACATAACCAGGCCACCCGGAAGAACTTCTGTACAAATACACCAAAATAACAATTACATACCTCAGAAACAGAAAGGCTATTTCCATCCTCTGGGCAGACGACTTAAACTCTCTCCTATATCTCCGCCATACGTCAGCAACCACCACCCATCCCATTAAACTCTCTGGAACACTTCCACCACAGCATCAGCTGCCTGGACACATTGATCAGCTTCAGCAACGGAGCCCTACAGACAGTAACTGACAAGAAACCCACAGATCACCCCACTTGCTTTACAGGTGCAGTAACCACCCCAAACCAACCAAGAAATCTGTTCACCACAGCCGGGCACTCAGATGCCACAAAATATGCTCTGTGGGAAAAGTCCAGGATGTGCTTCTCAAAACACTCAGAACCACCTTAATCGAACAAGGACAATGCACAAGAGAAGTGCATTTCCTCATAGAACAGGCCACCTAAATACCCGAAGCAAACGTTCTTCAATACAGAAATAAAACCCACTCTGACCACACAGCATGACTCGTCACCATCTGCCCCACATTGGAACCCGTACACAGTATCATCAAACTGCAACCCATACTCAATGTCCTTGAAGCAACCCTTCTTCCCTACCCCCCAAAGTTCTCCCTGCTCATTGTCAGAAGCCATCTCCCCACAGGCCCAGACACAACTCAGAGCAGTGCCAGACTCTCAGAGAATGACACATATAAAGCCTGCAAACGTACCTTCACTGCTATAACAATCACTACCCTGCCTCAACACACATTTAAAGAGCCACAGATCTTACACACTCTTATCACAACATGTGAAGTACCTCAGCTGGTGCCGCAATACACAGCCATCAGCATCAGATGGACACAGGCTCTTTTGACATCCTTTTTAAAGACCTTATGTAATGTTAATGACCCTCATGACACACAGGGCTCAGCTAGTGGATTTCACCAACCCACTGCACACAGGGAGGATGGGATCTTGCAGGATCATTGTGCCCACTTTACAGATGGGTAAACAGAGGCATGAAATGGTTTGAATCTAGGAATGTAAAACCGTATTTAATTGGTGAACCAGTTAAATGTTAGGTTTAACAGGTTCACTAATTAAATGGGCAGGGAGGCTGCTCCAGCCCACCTGGGCTGGAGCGGCCCCCCACCTCCAAGGATACATGCTCCTCCGGCCGCACTGAAGCACCCCTATTCGCAGCGCACCAGGGACTAGGCTGTTCCAGCCTGGCTGGAGCATCCCCCCAGGTGCGGGGTACTCCAGCATGCCCAGAGCAGCCCCCGCCCACAGGGGGCCAGCCTTGGAGTGCCGCTGGCAGGGATGCTCCAGTCAGACCAGAGAAGTCCTGGTCCACAGCAGTGGGGCTGCCCCTCCTCCTTCCCAGCTGTTCTTCTTCCTTCCCAGCCTTCCCTCCCGCCAGGGCCTCCACAGACAGGGCTGGTCCAGTCGGTACTAATTAACCATAGCAGCTTGCATTTTAACATCCCTTTTAGAGCCAGCTAGTCAAAGGAGCTAGGATCTCCTTACCCCTATTTATGCACCCAGGTGAAGCAAATGGACTTTCAAACCAGCTCGTCCTCCAGGAGTTCCCACTGCAGCAAAGAACACTGGGTCCTTCTGAGAATTCCAGCCCATATGAGCCACCCAAGGGCACACAGTGAGTTCGCAGCAGTTGGTTTTGTTGCGATGGCTGGTTCCCCGCGCCAGAGGTAGCTGCATTTGAGTGCTGAGCGAAGCCAGCCCTTTCTGCAGTCACCAGAGCTCTCAGAGGACCCAAGATGCTCTTGCAAAGTGATATTGTTCTTCGACGAGCTTCTGATTGACCAATAAGGGTTTGTAGCCACACTGGCATCCAGTGAGACCTTCCCCTCTTTTCGGCCCTCCCTGGCCAGGGCACAACACACTGAGCAACTTGCTGGAGGGAGAAAGACTGGCAAGTACAAGGAGCTGTGTGGATGAGTGCAGTCTGGTACCCATGTGCAAGTACAAACCTGTCTGTACCCAGGCCAGGGCACATCCACGCCCATGCTGCAGCCTGTACACACCCATGTACTCAAGCGAGCAACTTGCACACCGCACACTCCTGCACGGACACACACAGGCCCTCAGCCAAACGTGTGAGCTGGGGTTCAGAGATGGAAAAAGGCGTCAGCATCTGTCCTTGAGATGCCATTTTACGCTCAGGAAACTTGAGTTCTCAGAGCAGGGGAAGGGATGGGAGGCTCAGCTGAGATGCGCCAGTGTCAGTATACGCCTCAGAACACTGTGCTGTGTCACTCGGTGCCTCAGTTTCCTTACATAGTTAGCCAATGGTTGCAAGGTCCTGGGAGGCAGCAGGCTGCTCACCAGCATGTCCCTGTGGTACATGTAGCTCTGACAGGAATGCTGCCAGGCCACGTGTCCGGGACGTACTGGGCTTCTATCATCTGCCTCTGCACCACAAGCCCACTTGCCAGCTCCCAACTGATTTAAAAACAATAAGCCCTCGTCAGAGATGGGGTTATGGGAAATAAGCAAATTGTCTTTTCATCTCACGGCCGCTTACTGCCTATCACTGGGTGGAGAGGGTGGCAGCAGGGAGAGAGAGCCAGGAGAGAGAGAGCAGAGGGGGGAAATCTCACAGGGGATGAGGAAACAGTTGTATCTCAGCCCTGAGGCCCTAGGCAACCAGTATGGGCCCTGCATCAGCTCAGAGCAGCCCTGAGGGCACTGTCTACCCACATGCCACAGCTACAATAGGCTAAATCAGGCTGCAGGGGCGGGGGGTGAACTAACAGCTGCATCCAGCCCTAGAGCTCCCACCCTGGGGAGCAAGGTATGGGGCTTGCCCAGCTCTGCGGCTGCTGTGGCTCCGTGCAGCTCCTGGAGGTAAGGCAGCTGGGGGCTCTGCATGCTGTCCCCCTGAAGGGTCATCTCTGCAGCTCCCACTGGCCAGGAACTATGAGCAAGGGAAGCTATAGGGGCAGCGCCAGCGGATGGGGCAGCAGCCAGAGCTGCCTGGCCATGCCTCTGCATAGGAGCCAGGTGGTGGGCATGCCACTGCTTCCGGGAGCTGCTGGAGGCAAGGCACTGCCTGGAGCCTGCACCTCTGAGCTTCCCCCACAGCCCCATCCCTTATCCCAGACCTGATCCCCCTCCTGCCCTCCGGACCTTTCAATGCCAGGCCAGAGCCTCGTCCTACACCTCATCCCCAATCCCACCCCAGAGATTGCACCCCCAGAAAGAGCCCTCACCCCAAACTCCTGCCCCAGCCCTGAGCCCCCTCTCATACCCTGAGGTCCTTATTTCTGGCCCTACCCCCAACTGCACACTGGCCCCCAATGTCATGAGCATTCATGGCCCACCCTACAATTTCCATACTGAGATATGACCCTCAAGCCAAAAAGTTTGCCCCTCCCTGAACTAGACGGTGGCTGGACTAACTCCACCAAGGTCCTGTGCTGGCATCAGCCTTGAGGGATGCCCTACAGCTAGCTTTGGAGGCATACAGCTGCTGCATGGCCCCTTCCTACCCTGGGGCAAAGATGAACTGAGCCCACAGCACCCAGATAATGGACATGGAGGGCCATCAGGAGCCCTGACGGACAGACAGGCAGAGCATTTCCCACAGGTGAAGGGCAGTGGAGCGGGACCTCCTTGCAGAATCCAGGATTTCGTGCCATTTCTACAGGAGAGCTGAGTGCTCAGAAGAGCTGGAACAAGCTGTCTGTTCCCTCTGCCTTCCTATCACCACCACCTGCTGCCCAGCCCCAGGCCTCCCTGGGCTCAGAGGAGGGGTCTGCCTGGAGCCAGGGATGGCCAATGTCACCGAGACTCCCCTGGATGCTGGCAGGCAGAAGTCTGGCTCCTCTGAACTTGCGCTGTGCATATAGGGCCAGGACGTAGGAAGGAAGATCAGTGTGGATGGTATTGAACTAGAAAACGTAGAGAAGTTCACATATCTGGGGAGCAACATAACGTATGATCAAGACTGTAAGAAGGAAATAGCGACTAGACTAGCAAAAGCAAGAGCGAGTTTGAAGGCGATGGATAAGATCTGGAAAAGCAAAGCGATTAGCTTAAGAACAAAGCTGGGCGTCTTGAAAACGTGCGTATTCAGCAGCATGTTGTACGGATGAGAGACGTGGGTGATAACGAAAGACTCGAAAAGAAGAATATTGGCATTCAAAAGAAGTTGTTATAGCAAAATTCTGAGAATAGGATGGAGGCAGAAGGTCACCAATGAGGAATTCTATAGGAAGATACAGCCGAAAGAGAACCTGCTGCAGAAGGTTATAAAACCGAAGCTACAACTATTTGGACATGTTTGCAGAATGAATGACAAGCGAAAAAATCAATGGTTCGAATAGGAGAGGCAGACCCCACAGCGAATGGATAGATGATGTAGTAGATTGGTGCGGAGCTTGTCTCCAGAAACTAAGCCACTCTGCACTAGACAGGGAAAGATGGAAGGAAATAGTGAGAGAGGCATCAAAGACCAACGGGCGCTGAGCCCACGGTTATTGATTATGATGATGATGATGATGATGATGTTATAGGGCCAGACCATTCCGGGTACAGGGGCAGGCGAGCGTGACAGAGTCCCCTCACCAGGCCCACTCCAACCCACATAGGTTCTCCATGACTGGGAGGAACGCCATGGCAAGCACTGGAGGTGGATGGAGAAGCAGGCAACTGCCACATGAGTCATCAGGGCTCCCTGGAGGCAGCTCTGGAGCTGTCTGTGCAGGGATCAATACGCAGAACATAGCTTCATTTCCATACACAGGGCCCTGCCTGTACATGTGGCAATTAACCAGCAGGGGTCTTTGCCCCAAGAAGGCAGGGAGCACACAGGCAGGGGGAGCCAGAAGGTGGAGGAGGGAACCCAGAGGACCAGCAGGTGGAAGGAAGAGAGGAGAACACAGGAAAGAGGGAGTCAGTGGAAGGACAGGATGGGTGGAGGTGAAGCAGGAAGGAGCCCTGGTTGGGCTTGGGCTGGGTGTAATTGTCTAGTCAGCCCTTGCTTGGACCAGGGGCTGAGTACAAAAGGAACCCAGCTACTGACTGAACAGGTAAAGCCAACAGCCACTCCCAGACAGAGCTCCACCTGGTCTGTGGCACTCCCGAGGAGCCCCTGTCCCAATGATCTGAGCAGGCGCAGGACATGACAGGGGACAGTGAACAATAAGCAGGGGAAGCTGTACGCTGTGCCCTTCCCCCTTGGAGCCCCAATACATGGCCTTGCTCTGACAAAAGTGAAGACCCCACTTAATTCAAGCGCTGACCCCTGGGAGCCACTGATGCCCACAGCCCAGGCCATGGAAGAGGATATAAGGAGAGAGCCCCTGCTGAACCCACTAGGGAGCGTGGCCTACAGCAGCAGCTTGAGCACTGAGTTGGGAGGTAGGACACCTGGGTTCTCTGCCCAGCTTGCATAGCTTTGGTGAGCTCCTCAGCCAGAGAGAGGCAGGGTCTTCCTGCAGAGGATGAGGGCTGTGTCACTAAACGGAGCAGGAAAGACAAGCTAGAGGCCACCTGCAGCACCATGCCTAACGCTGATGTGGGGGCCATGTGCCCCTGCCATCTGTGCCCAAAGGTTGCAAGTTTGAGTCGTACAGTACCAGGAGTTAACCAGCCTGCTCCAGGGCTAGAGCTCCCTGCTGCACAGCCCCAGAAATCAAGGGGTAGCGTTTCTACATTCCTGACATAACACAGCCTGACTTTGCTGGGCCTCCAACAGGCAAAGGGCAGAATTTACATTCACTGTACGTCTCCACTCGAGGTAGCAGGTGTCAAGTCCAGTTTGAGAGAGAGAGAGACGTGCCAGACATAGAAGTGTTACTGCAGCAGTGGGGGGAGCTGGCTGGGGCCGCTCCATGCATATCTCAGATGGGATCATATTCAGGGCAGCTTGCAGAGATGCTTTATTTTTAGCACACTAACTCCAGCAGAGCGAGCGCAGGTTTCTCTCCTCACAACCCCAGCTCTAGTGCAGACAGACCCTAAGCATTAGACTTCCACAGAGGCAGCCCAGCAGAGACAGAGCCATCTGGAATCTGTTCAAGGCCAACCCTACCTAATACAATAGCACAGGGATGGTGCTGACCTCATGCAGGTCACCTGGCAGCAGCATGCTGAGCAAAGTGATTTGCCTGAGATCCCCCTTCCCAATGAGAGCAAAGGTAACTGCACCTCAGCCTCCCAGCACCTGGACATGAAGCTCGGAGCGTGCCAAAGCCCCGAAGTCACAGAGGAGCTGCAGGGAGGGAGAAGGGAAACCCAGCTGGCAGCAAAGGATCCTTGCTGATGGGAGGACTGGCAAGCCAGGGTGAGCAAGGGGCAGTATCAGGATCAGGGCCCACAAACTAGCAGTGACTGGAGGGCACAGAGGAGGTGCAAGCCAGCATGGAAGGACCCAGCAGCCAAAAACCTGGGGAGGAACTTCACTCACAGACCCCAAATCCCCACTCCCAGCTGCTGCCAAGGAATCCAAGCCCCCTCATGTTTGGCCGACATTCCTCTTGTTCTCAGCTCCCCGCCCTGCTGTGAACATTGTGGGGCTCCCCACACCCTGCACAGCTCAAACATGAAAAATGGAGAGAGACTGTCAGCCCCCCCACACAGCCCATAGACCTAGGATCAAAGGTCCACCAGGTTGTTATGGCAACAAGTTTTGAGGTCAAGGACTAGGTCCCTGGGAACATATTTCCATACAAAAATAAAATAGGCAGCACTGGAAGTTTCTGGTCCGGGGGCCCAAGATGGGAGCAGTAGGGAAGGAAGCAGCAACTGAGGATACTGACAGAGCAGTGGGAGACCCCGGCCTGGGACAGCAGGGAACATGGGGAGGGCTGCAGGTCAGGCCTGAGGTGCCCATCAGTAAGCAGCACGGCTAAGGACTCCTTGAGCAGCTATTCCCTGCACCGACTGCTCCTGCCCTGGCTGCTGCTAGGATTTGCTGCTGCTGAGCAAGGGGAAGGAGTCTGGCATTTCTCTGGTGTGTCTTAGGAACAGGCCCCGCCCCGCCAAGCAGTTCCATCAGACAGTGGACAGATGCAGTTAGACATTCACAGTCACTTTAACAAACCCCGGCACTGGCGCCATCTATCAATTAATTCTCAAAGCTTCGTTAGGTGCAAACCAGGCGCTCAGAAAGCAGTTTGTCTGGAGGAGGCTCCGAGCAGGCTGCACAGGCTGCCCTGGGAAGGGGAGGCTGGCCAGGGCGGGTTTGCCCTTAACTTCTCAAACATGCAGCTGTCACAGCAACAACCTGGCACAGAGCATTCCTCCCCTGAATGGACAGCTGCCAGACAGCCTGCCAAGGAGCAATGGTAACCAAGCCACTTGGAGCCCCTGCTCACTAGAACTGCTTCCCTGAGAAGCCTCCCCTAGGCCCCTGGGACCTTCATAACTAGAGATGTTTCTTCTCTACATTTGGGCAGGCTCTGCACTGAGGGGAGAAGGGTGCATAAGCCGCAGAGAAGTTAATACAGTTTCCCAACTTGTGGCCTACGCAGCTCCTGCTGGCGGCTGGTGAAAACCAGCTGCAGCCGCATAAGAAAAGAAGCTACATAGCAAATTCTTTCCTGCTGTGCCTTTCCCATGTAAGCAAAGGCTAGCCGTGCCCCAGCAGGGAACGGCAGGAGCAGTGGGGGGCCAGCAACTGAGATGGGAAGGGATTGGGCTAGGAGATGGGGAGGGGAGGAGATGGTTAGTTTCTGTTGCATGGGACAGGCTGGGCTGGCCATGCTCCCTGCAAAGCCAGACACATTTTGGAGAGCCACTGATGAGAGTTTTATTGCATATTAGCTAAGCGCCATGAGAGGTGCATGCAGTGAAGTGCCCTAGCTAAGGGCCCCTCGACCTCCAGGCCAGTGTCCTCCTGAACATTAAAGTACCTCCCACCACTCCGCACTGCAGCTTTTAAAAAGGAGGCTCAGGAGGCACATAGGCATGGCCTGGAAGGAGCTAAAAGAGCACAACTGAAATCAGAATCATACTTAAAAAGAAATCCCCAGGCTTCCTGGCCTGGGCTCCTAACAACTGCAGGGCTCATTTCCACAGTGCCATCAATGCGGCATGTTTTCGGTCGGCATATTACCTGAGCGTGGGGCAATGGAACCAGCATGGTCACTTCCACGTCCCACCTTTGCAGCGTCAGCAGGGGCGGCTGCGTTACAGCGTGCAGCCTCACGCAGAAGGCCCCAGTCCAATACAGTATTTCCACTGAACTTTCAACCGCGGCTTTCTGATACTCTGAGTTGCAGCAAGATTCTCCCCCTTTTTCTTCAAGGGGGCTGAGACGTGGGTCCCAAACTTCAGAACAGCATCCCAACACTGGAAGGCGTCTTCTAACTCTCTCTCCTCTCCCCCCGCCACACACGCTTCCCAACCACTAGTGACAACTCAGCTGCTCTTACAAGAACTGGCCACCAGGTGGCAAAATCACTCCACTATAAATGCACCCAAACTGCATTATCCAGGCAGGAAAATAACTGGGACTCCTTCCCCCCACCCCCGCCCCCGGAAGAGATGCTAGTGGTTGGCAAGGGGCCTAGGGAGGCAGTAAATGTGCTCATGGGACTGCTGTAGTGAAAAGGGACATGGCACCCGTTCCCTGTGACTCAGCTTCTCTCACACCCTCTTCCTTCTCCCGTCTCCTCTCCGCCCTTTCCGCCTTGGAGATCCAGCAGTTTCTTCAGCCCCCTGCACTCAGCATCCCACCACCCATGCCCCGTCATCCAGCACCGGGCTAGTACACTCAGCAAAGAGCTAATCGGAGCAGGGTGGCCTGACCTAGTCCAGCAGTTTCAAAGGCACTGATCAATAAGAGATCTAAAGCCACCCCACAGAGATGGCTGTAAGCATGAGGATGTAGCTAACCTCAACTTGAGTATAACAGAATAGATAGAGCCTTCTCCCATGCCACTGTAAACTAAATGGGGCCCTAACCCTCAGCCGTATGCCCCTTAGCAAGGTAGCAGGGTGCTGCAACGATCGGGTATTCAAACTGTTAGGTACAACGTTTCCCCTGCGAACGCACAAAACTGCTTCTGAGTAACCACTCCTCCAGCTACCCTGCTGCTGAGACAGCTCCCCTTCTTCGCCCCACTGCAGGCATGGCACCTCAGCCGGGCAGCTCATCGGTGCTGGGCTGCTCAGTGCTCTAATGAGGGCCCTCCCAGAGAAACCAAAGGGCTGTCAGAACTGCTGTGGGTGTCAGCCAGGGCCCTCTCCTGTGCCAGTGGTGACTGCACTCCCCTGGCATGGGCTAGGGGGCGTCTCCTGTGCCGCTACTGACTGCACTCCCCTGGCATGGGCTAGGGGGCGCTCTCCTGTGCCAGGGCTGACTGCACTCCCCTGGCATGGGCTAGGGGGCGCTCTCCTGTGCCGCTACTGACTGCACTCCCCTGGCATGGGCTAGGGGGCGCTCTCCTGTGCCAGGGCTGACTGCACTCCCCTGGCATGGGCTAGGGGGCGCTCTCCTGTGCCAGGGCTGACTGCACTCCCCTGGCATGGGCTAGGGGGTGCTCTCCTGTGCCAGGGCTGACCCAGTGACCTCACACGCCAAGCAAGGGTAAGACAGACTCAGCAGGGGGCACTCTCATTTCTAAGTCGGTAACAAGCCCCAGGCCTCAGCTGGGGCTGCTGGAGGAGGCCTGTTTTGGGTCAGATCCTGCCTACATGTGCCCATGGCGCTTGGTCATGAACCCTAAAGCACCAGCCAGATTCCACCTCAGGGAGCTCGAGGGCATCTCCCAATATTCCCTCTGTAGCTGGCGTGGAGTACGTCTCCGTCCCTGCCGCTCCACAGCGTGGCTGATCACACAAACACCTCAGCTACGGATCGAGAGAACAGAAGTTCCCCACATTTTCGGCTGCATCCCCCCTTCTCCAGGGGAGCCAAAATACAGTCGTCCTCCCCAGGCCCCACCCGTGCAGGGCAGAAGAGAGTCGGCAGGGGCTGGACCAAGCTGGTTCCACCCCCGACAGCCCATGGCAGCATGGCAAGGACCAGAGATCTTTGCCCTCCCTTCCCCCAGCCCGGAGCCTCTCACAGGCTCTGGAGGGTTAGAAAGTGCTGGGGCTGGGGAGAGGACACAGGAGTGCCCAGTGGTCAGGGAGGGGAACAGAGAAGGGCAGTGGGCTGCTGCCAGAGTGGGGTAGGGCCAGGATCCACTCCTGCTCCCCAAGCCCCAAACACTACGGTCTCCCTGCGTACGCACCCCTCTGCTGCCCTGCCCTGTCCTGGAAGCCAGGCTGGCTGTCTTCCCACACCACACCTCACATTCCTAACAACCGGTGGGGGGTGGAGAGGTCCACACTCCACAGGTTTAAAACTAATGCTACAGCTGAAACACTGCAGCCTGGTGGAGCGAACGCTTGATTGGGACTCACAAGATCTGGGCTCGTGTCCTGGTTCTGCAACTGGCCTGCTGGGTGACCTTGAGTGAGTCACTGCCCTGTTCTGGGCCTCACAACTTCCCCATCTGCAAATTAGGGATAACGATACCTCATTTGTGCAGTGATGCATCTAGGGCCCTGCCGAATTCACAGGCTGTTTTGGTAAATTTCACAATAATAGGATTTTTAAAATCTTAAATTTCACCATTTCCCATATTTATACCTGAAATTTCCTGGTGGTTTAACTGTGGGAGGGTCCCAACCCAAAAACAGGCTGTGGGGGGAGCTTGCAAGGTTAATGTAGGAGAGTCACAGGATTGCCACCCTTATTTCTGCACAGTGAATGGTGGCAGTGCTGCCTTCAGAGCTGGGCGTCCATCCAGCAGTAGCTGCTCTCCAGGGCCCAGCTCTGAAGGCAATGCCAAGGCAAGCCTGGCAGTATCACAATCCCGCTAAAGTAAACAGATTTCACAAGGGAGACCAGATTTCATGGTCCATGATGCATTTTTCACAGCCATGACTTTGGTGGGGCCCTAGCTACATAATACTAGTATTGACAAAAGATGACAGTAAAGCACAATGCCACCTTCGACTGTATTTAATGTGGACTTCAAATCCTCTTTTTGGGTCCCCAGTCCCACCTCACACCTCCTGGGGTGTTTCACTGTCTACCAGCTCTGTCCCAGGCCCGGGATCCACTACCAACCAAGGGAACACTATGGGTGAGAAGATGTGAATTCCCTGAGGACATACAGCTCATGATGCTGCTGCAGCACCTGGCTGCCTCTGCAGGGAGGCTGTGGAGCTGAGAAGCCGAGAGCTCAGAAAAAGAGACCTGGGAGCCCGCCAAAGTAGGCTCCCACAGCAGCTTGTGACACAGGCCCACGTCTGCCTCGTGTCTGGGACTGGACATTACTTTCCGAGCAGTTTTTGCTCATGAAAAGAGCCCAGAGCTGCAGAGGCCTAAGCAGCCAGCCCTCCAGAACCAGGCTCAGGTGAACGAGAGGAGACTCCAGCCCTGACCGCTACAGAGGGGCTGGCTGCACAGAGTATCTTGCACCCGGGCACATCAATCAACCTGCGCTCTCCACCTGGCTGGGTAACAGCCTCCCTACTGCCCAGGGCAGGACTCAGAGGGTGGGAGGGAGTCCTGCCCTGTCCCTATTGTTGCCATCCCTCCCCACACCACAACCCAACGTGCGTTCTGCAGCTCCAGAACACTGACGGGCAGTCTCATGCAGCGTGCTGCCCTCCAGTGGCTGAACTGCACTTTGAAATGGCAAAGCTATCCAGCTAAGGGAAGGAGAAGGAGCCGGGGAGCCGTTTGCTATCGGGGGGTGTCCTGAGAGCTACCACAAGGCTGCAGTGCCCCCATGGACTGGGCGCTCCCGAGCACACATTCTTGGATGTCAGGCTGGGATGAGAACGGGAGGGGCTCGGGGATTTGGCTGGAGTAAAGTCGCTCACAGGAGGCTCTCGGCACTCCACATCGAGCACCTTCCAGGACATGGACAAGGAAAGCCGAGTGCTAGGAGATGGGTGCAGCGAGATTGTCAGCACTCTGGGCTGGAGCAAGGCCTGAGCCAGCCTGCCTCTCAGGCACACATGCCCAGTGCTGAAGAGCCTGACTCCTTCCAGGCTGGGAGCAGCTGCCAAGAGGCAGGTCTATGGGAACGCACCCCAGGCAGGTTTCTGACTGGCCAGCCACAGGGAGACAGGAACCAGCAATGGAGCCAGGGTCAGGCTGGGCGATAGCAAGGCCAGGGCATGGGGCTAGCAGCTAGGCCCCAGCAATGAAGAGCTCTGGAGTGGCACTGGGAATACGGGAGCCTTGGAGGGGTTATTGTGTCCTTGGCCTCCGGGAAGGAGGGACAGAAGTGAGCACAGAGGGCTCGGGGTCAGAGACTGGCTCAGAGAGACAGGGTGCACAGGGAAAGAACACCTGGGCAGTTCACAGAGCAGGCAGTAAGGGGCCGCCCCAGGCACTTGCCAGGGCAGGTGGCTGGTCAGCTTACTTAGCAGTGACTGGCACAGAGGGCGAGTCGAGCTGCTGATGGCACAACATTGTTTAGGTGAGTCGAGGAGGGGGAGGCACCAAGCTTAACCAGCTACCAGGCAAGTGAAACTTGGCATCGGCCAGTCCAAGGGACGCCCAATGGAAGGAGCAATTTAAGCTCCCCTAGACGGAGGGGGACACTTTTTGAGAACATGAAACGAACCCAGGGAACTCTCTGCAGCAGCATGTTCCTGAGGCGAAGGGCCACCAAAGAGCTGCTGTCATTTCAGCAGAAAGAGGTAAATGACAAGCCCTGTTAAACTCCAGGTTGCAGAGCATCACCAGGTCAGATACTGGGGTCAGGAAGACACTGGGCTTGGCATTGGAGCTCTGGCCCCAGCAGCCTTGGAAACATCCTGCAACTTGTTCAGTGAATGGGGAGAGCCAAACCCAGCCGCCGCCCACCAACAGGGAGTGGCATAGGCGTTCCCATGGAGCCTCCACTCTGGCCACTAATGGCACCAATGGCTCGTGGGCTGTGGGTCTACCGGCCATTCTGAGAACCCCAGAAGCTGAAGCACAGCTAAGCAGGTGGGCTGCCCAAAAGGGGTCCCTGATGTGATGGTTGGGGAGGTTTCAACCCGTGGAAAAGCCAGAGTTGGGTACTCATCGGTTCTCTGGCCAGCTGAGACACCGGCGGGCTGGTGGGAAGAACAAGAAGACTCAGACTTGTCTACGTTAGGGGCTTTGTCCTGCACTTCCACCCATGCAAGCTCCAGCACAGAGGCACTGCACTGGAGCGAGGCAGGGCTTGGCTCACTACAGGCTGCCCTGGCTTCGGATGAGCTGCTTGTGGGTTAGCGCGACTTTGTACCGCACAAGCCTTCGAAACCGGGGATTTCACTGCAGTGGAAAAACTCCTACAAAAAAACCACCCATTGTCTTCAGGACAACCACCCCGCAGCGCACTACAAGCCCTGTGCTCGCGCAGGAGGGCAAGCGGAGCAATCCCACTGAGAACTGGGCAGTGCTCCCTGCACTGGGGGATTCTCTCAATTCGCCCACCCCTTTCCTCTGCCTGCAGCCTGGCTAGCAGCTCACAACAGCTCCTCTGTCCAAGCTCCTCCTATGGCCTGTCCGGCTCCTTGCAACCCTGTCTCACACCGCTTCCAAGGAGGGCTGTACTCTTCTGCCACTTCTTCAGCACGTTCCCCAGCTGTCCGAGGAGGCTGATGGGTTGCAGCCACCCACAGACCTGTGGGGAATTGAGACTACTCTGGAGGTGGCCCTGGTAATGAGGGGTGCTGAGCTGCATTGTATCTCCATTCCAGCAGAGAGCAAAAACTGCGGGGGGCGTATATTACATGCAGCCCATCGATCCCCTCCCCACTGAGAGTCCCAATAATGTCCTGCATTCATTACCTCCTGCCTGCAGAAGAAACAAGCTCAGCGAGGCTCTGCTCAGCAGACAGCCTGGCCTTCCAGGAGCAGCTTTCCAGCCTACCAGTGGGGCCTCGCTGGGCAGGCTGGTTGGGCTGGAGAAAAGGTCCCAGAATACGCGGTGCTGGGGTTGTGGCCTTGTGATCAGAGAAGCAGCGTCTGGGCGGGAGGGAGCCAGGCACCGGAAGTCAAGGCATGGAGGCATCAGCTCAGAGGTTGTGGCTGAAGAAGCCGGGCTGCCCGGTGCAGGCAGAACCTGCTTTGTGAAACAAGTCTGCCCAGTAACTGCTGGGGGGCCTCCACCCACAGCTCTGTACTAGGCACACAACCTGCCATGCTCTTCAAGCCTGGCTGGGACGCAGCTTCTCAGGCCCAACGGAGGCCTGGTGCAGACAGACGCAACGCCATTGGAGTCAGCAGAGCTGCAGCCCCTGACAACCAATCTCTAGCTGGCACCTGGGCTGTGTTCTGGGCACAGTGTTTGCTGGGTCTCTTTCCCTGGAAAAGCCGCTGTGAGCCAGCCATGTCCCTGTATATATCCAGGCTGACTGCAGATGGTCAGGCGGGTCCAAAGACCATGGCAGGCATGAAGGTGCAGGAGGGCTAAACCGTGAGAAGAGTTATATGAGCAAAGCTGGGAGGCTGAGACCAGCCCTGAGAAACGTAACCATGTAGGCACTGACAGCAGCCAATGGCAAGCACAGCACAGGGGCAGGAATAGGAGTTCAGGGGTTCGGCTGCACAAACAAATTCCCTGCCAATGTACTTCAAGCAGCACAACCCCAGCTACTGCACAGTGCGCCACAGGCTTTAACCAGGACGTCTTATTCCTGAACAGGAAGGGGAATAAGGCACCTTCTCGTTGCTATGACTGTGTCCACACTAGAGGTGGGACTAGCTTAACTACTTCAGTAGGAAAATCCCAGCCCAAAGCAAAGAGTTAAACCAGTACAACAGCAGCGTGCAGAGCTGCTGGGAGAGTGGTTTGGACCTGCACAAAGGGCCTGTAACAATCCCCATCGCTATGCCCAGCAGCAATAATAAAGAGGCTGCAGACAGCAGTCCGGCAGGGCATCAGGTGACACTCTGCTTGGAAGCAGCCCTAGGAAATGAAGGCCAGAGACAGGCCAAGCTGGAAGACTCAAGGGCTCAGCTCCCCCACATCAGGCTCTCTGGAGTATCCAAACAGCTCAGTTTCCTTCATTTCTTCACCCGTTTGCAGCCTCTCTCACAGACCGTGTCTCTCTCAATGCCTGCCCTGCTCTAGGAGAGACCTGAGGCCTTCTCTTCAGCAGCACCTGCCACTGGGTGCAGCCTTCCCTGCCTCTCTCCAGCCGCTGACTCCCCATCTGGCTCCACATCTCAACCCAAAACATCTTCGCACCTTGGAATGTGAATTTCCCTCTCCCGTCAGAGTCTCTCACTTGGCAGCGTACGTTTGGACGTGCACTCTGCACAAGCAAACACCGTGCAAAACAGCGATGGACTGAATTACAGACCTTCGCAATGATCTCAGTAGCAGCCAGAACCATAGGGATGATCATCCTGGGGAAACAGAGAGACCTGAGGTGCTGGTAACGTAGGGGCACAGGGCCTCTAGAGACCTAACATCATCATCCAGCTGATGGCACAAGTGAGAGTGAGTGGGATGTATCATCCTAATGACTCCCCTAGGAATCCATCCCATAAACTGGCACAATTTGCACTCTCAGCTCAGGAGAGCCTCTAGGGCTGAGACAGCCGAGGGGGCAGGGCAGGACAGGACAGGACAGAGGTGTAACAGAAGGGCTGCAGAGGGGAGAAGTTGACACAGGCCCTACACACACTCTCTCTCTCTCTCTCCAGTCCCCCTATCCCTGTGATACATGACCTCTGCCAGTTCTCATAACCACCACAGACACACATGCATCTCCTAAAGGTCGCTGCTGAGATTCCAAGGCACGGAGGAGAAAAGTGGTCATGTGTCCAACCAGCAGCCTCCTGAGTTGCTTTGCCTGGACACATCACGGCGGGAATGTACACAGAGGAGCTTCTTAGACACAAGAGAGGCCACCTAAGCCTCCTCTGGCATCAGCCCAGGTAGCCCGTTTGGATCTCACTGGGGCATGGGAAAAGGCCTAGAGGCCCCAGCAGTTCAGTGAGGGATGATTTGTATGCGTCCTCCAGTAAGCGCACCCCATTATGGCCAGCAAGACACTCCACTGGAAGGTTCACCAGCAACACTGCCCACCATTCTAGGCCAACAGAAACTCCACTCTCCTTGCACCCTGCCCCAAGGTCAGGTCAGGCAGGAGGGGTGCCAGTGGAAGAGGTCCCTCACCGCTCCATACACCAGGCAGAGGGGTGTATCAGAGCCATGCATCAGCTGTATCAGCCTACTACACCGAGGGTTCTCTTCTCTCCCATGCCTCCACGCTTGCAGATCTCACTGGGCATGGCAAGAGAGCCAGTCTTCCCCTGGGCTGTGAGATGGCCGAGAACTGATCCGGCAGGCCCACTCCTCCAAGGCCCTCATATTAGAGATTTCCGCACATTCAGGTGGAACTCGACCTCTTGATCTGATGTGACCTCAAGAATCAACAGGGAGTCCTGTGGCACCTTACAGGCTAACAGATCTTTCGGAGCATACGCTTTTGTGGGCAAAGACCCGCTTTGCTGCAAAAAATCTGTTACTTTATATGGTCCCACAGGACTTTTCGTTGTTTTTGCGGATACAGACTAATGTGGCTACGCCTCTGACATTTCTCACAGAATCAGCAAGGCCTGCTGGGCTGTGAACATGCTTCCTTCCCCCAGGACAAAACTCCTGCATAGCAGGTGACCCCACAGGGGAATACAAGAGGCTCACCTGTGTTTAAGGGTGCCACAGGCTTCTCCACGGTGGGCCCCCAAGAACAAGGTGGCACAGAGTCCTGTGTCTTTCTAAGGATGTGAACGCTGCTTCCTCTGCTGTAGGCAGCTATCCAGTCATGCTGGATAATGTTATGGGTGTCTCTTAGATCCCACCTCAATGCCTAGGTGTGCTTTGTAACGTCAAACTGTTCTGCCCCAGCAGCCAGAGCAGGGAGCAACTGCCAGCTGCCCTGTGGCCTGGGGAGACAATCTCTGGGCTGAGGGGAGGGGCCCCACCTAGAAACTTGTGACAGGGAGCCCCGAAGTGATGCCACACCCCAGCACAGTCCTCTTAGCAGAATCTTTCCAGCACCAGAGCAGCAGCTGAGAAGTAGGGAGGTCCAGATGGCAAACTCCTCCATCCCATCTTCCCCACGCATGCCGTGCCGGAGCATGGGTGCCTCCCATGCTACCATAAAGGAAACACCCTGACTCTCCAGCCAGCTGGCCCCAGTGCAGCGACAGGGGAGCAAATCAACACCAAGGCCTACCGCTAGCCCTGCCCGCCTGGGAAGAGTCGGCTCTGCTAACCGGTGACCCAACTCCAGGGAGAGCTTAACAAGGCAGCAGAGTTGGGTCGCTGGCCGTGAGCTGAGGCACTCGCACCACGAGGTCACAGACTGCACATACGCAGCTACTCCACGGACTGCCTGAAAGGAGCTGGTGGGGCTGGGTCCCACTCCCAGCGGCCAAGCGCCCACATCACACCTGGGCCCCTCTCCAGCACTGTCCACAGACAGATCATGAATGTAACGAGCCCAGAGACCGAACGGCCCTCTTCCAGCAGTGAGGAAAGCTCCTCTGCTCTCACCCAGACCTGAGGGTGAAGCAGAGGCCTCCTGCCACTCCACAGCCACACTAACTTCCCTAGGAAATAAATAAAGCACGTGGGCCCCCGGAACCTCCCGCCCGGGGCACTGAATCCCCTTGCAGGTGGCTCCCTGCAAGCTAGGCTAGCTAGCCCAGTCCCAGCTCCCCCGGGGCCCTCCCACTGTGCAGGCAAAGGCTCCCCGAGGCACGAGACCCACAGCAGACCATGCTGAGCCCAGCCCAAAAGGACTCGACAACTTTGCAAGGCTTTTCCGAAACCAGGGACAGGCGACGGGTTCCTCCTGGAGCCACGATGGTGGCTGAAGTCACCCCCGTCCTGGCCTCCGGAAAGGAAGCCCAGGCCTCACATAGCTACAGCTCACGGAAAAGCGTGCACGGTTCCCACGGGGCAGGGAGAGGCTAAACCGACTTCTGGGCAGAACCCCGGCCCCTGGAGCAAAGTTACAAAGCTCGATGCATTGGCAGAGCGAGCAGGGACGGGGTGAAAGTCCTGGCTGTGCAACACAAGGGCACTGCCAGCCTCACTCGGGGTGTGAGGGCCCCATGCCAGCCACACAATCCTCACCCGCTCCCCACGCTAAAGCCAGGGCAAGGAATGCTTCCCGGTTAACCCCTTCTGGCCTGGATTCTTAGAACGCTCTGCAAGCCCCCCTTTTACCAGCACTGAATGGGAGAGTCCACCAGGTCCAGGAACCCCTCAGCGCACTGCAGCTTGAGCAATGCGCAGCTGGGAGAGCACACGCCCATCTCACAAGGCCATGCCTCCTTGCCCACTCTGGGCCTTGCACTCCCTAGCTGGACCCCATCTGAAGCCTACACCAGTAGCTGCAGGGCTGGAGATCTCATCAAGAAATGTGACCATGGAGCTCTCCATGGAAGGAGAACAAGAGTGAAGGGATGAAACAAGAGCAGAAAATTAATTAACGGAGGATTTTGTCAAGTTTCTAAACAATTTTTAAAGAGCAGCTCACGTGACACCAGCTCCAATAACCAATGCAGCCAAACTCAGAGCGACCCACTGGAGCTCGGGTTACCAGTCTGAGGCTGCACTTCGGCAAGCGCCTGGTGTTCAGGATCACAGGTTTGACGGGAGAGTGGTCGTGGCTGAACGCTAGCCAAATGGCTGCCTGCACAACCAGCTGCTAGCAACACAGGGCCTGGCTACGTGGCACTGACACGGCATGCTTACCCCCGCCCCCACGGACAGTGGTAAGATGGCATGCGGTTCAAACGCCAGCCACGACGGGGCTGTGACAGAGCCTGCGCTAAATGAGCCCTCTGGCCTGATTTCAAGATAGGGGGAGGAACGCCTGTGTGAGCAGGGCTCAGGAACGGCCCAGAAAAGAGGAAGGTGGCAAAGAGCTTCTCACCATTGGCAGCGTCTAAGGCACAGGAGCAGATAAGGGATGCCAGGGCCAGACCCTCCCTGCTCCTAATTCCCCTGCCACTGAAGGGGAAAGGAGAGTGACTGCCCCGAACAAGCTCCAAAGAACAAGGACACTGTTGTTTTGAAATAACATTGCAACAGTCTACACGACGCAACCACTATTTTGAAATAGCAGATGGCTCCTTTCGAATTACATGCGCCTCACTGTACAAGGAACAGCGCTGATAGATATTTCAGACTGGAGGCTGTGTAGATAGGAAACAGGGCTATTTTGAAATAAGCTACTCTGGAATAGCCTCTTCTGAAATAATTCTGCTGCGTAAATGTGGCATTTCGGGTTTGAGCCCCTGGAATCTGAAAAAGGCCCTAGTGGGGGCAGACACACAATTTCAGAATAAGTTTTGCTCATTCCGGGGCTGCCCTCTAGAGTAGACACATTATTCTGGAATAGCTTATTTTGGAATAACAACTCTGGAAGAAACTATTCCAGAATAACCTTGCTGTGTAGACATACTCCTAGGCTGCCTCTGGCGAGCAGTGATCTCTACCCTGATTGGCTAAGAACTGAGCTCACCATGTACCACGTTACCCCTTTTCCCCCTCCTTGGCCCATCCCATGGCATGATCTGTCAGATCTTGGGAGGCAGGTGTTGTGTCTCCAATCTGCTTGTACAGCTCTGGCACAAGGGGCTCCAGCCTGGATGGCCTCCAGGATGTTCCAGTGACTCCGCCCATGCTGGCAGGAGATGGGGATACCCATTCCTTCTGTGGGACCTTCTCTTGTGGGGACTTGTAGATAAAGGCCTCAGGGCTTTGGAATGCTGCGAGATTTTTAAAGTAGAAGGTGAAAGGCGTGTTTACCACCTAGGGTTCTTGTCCAACCAAGTCTGGCCTCTTCCCCCTTTCCCAAGCCTTCCCCTGATGACAAGGACCTTGCATTTCCACAGCTCAGTCCACCCCAGAGGCTTTATGAGCACAGCTTTACCAGCAGCCAGGCCTGTCCTTGCACCATGGGGAAGGCACCACTTGAGGCCCTGCTCCCTTTCTGGAGAAAAGGCATCTTCAGAGGCAATACCTCCCCATTCGTTTTTTCAATGGCTGCACCTACCGAATGCCTTCAGGGGAGTCTCTTGCAAGCTAGACCAGCCTTCCCATACGCAGGGTGACAGGTCAAGCAGCACGGGCTGGAGAACAGGCCCAGAGATACAGGATCCAGCAGCAAGCATCAGAGCTCCACCAGCCATCCCAGCCCGAACAGCCCCCGCGCCCCCCCCCCCCCCCCCAGAGATGGACAGGAAAGGCAGGAGCTGTGAGCTGGCTCCTTGCCTTCTCTTACACACCACTAACAAGAGGGGTTAGCGAGGTAAACAACCCCCCGCCCAGCCCAACCTGCTGCCCACTGGGTAACTGCAACCTACTAGGCCATTCTGGCTAATGAAATAAAAGCCCCTGTAGGCGTTTGCCCTTGGAAACAGTCTGAAGCAGGACGGCACAAAATTGGCATTCAGCAGGAGGGAGCATTACACTCTTCTCCTTGGGAAAGGCACTAGATTCATTATTAGATGGATTTAGAACATGCCCATCACCCTAGCATCTGGGCACCGTCACTTGCTTGGCAACAATACAATTCTGGAAGGCCAGGAGGAGTCTGAATTATAGGCCATGTTTAAAATCTACAGGGAGGGTAGGGATGATCTCTGACCACCTCTCCCCAGGAACCGATCCAATCAGCCCTGTCCTAGCCTCCCTTTGTGTCAAAGGCAGAACGAGCAGAGTATTCTTGCTAAAAACAAGTTTCTTCCCTCCCGTCTTCAGGCCACACGCTCAGGTCCCTAAGGAATCCCAGAGCAGGAAACGACTTCTTAGGTGCCATCCAATTCTGCCTGCCAGGTTGCTCCCTCCCAGTACGATTCCGAGTGCCAGCTATAAGCATCTTGGATGCCCCCGTTTTCATCTCTTCCCTGGCGAGACCATTTCACCATTTCAGAGAGCTCCCTGTCGAGACTTCCATCATATTCAGCCTAAAATCCTAAATTGCAATCGTGCTAGTTATGGACTAGCCTCAATTCAGCTACCACCATTTCTCCCCTAGCTACAGAAGTCCATGTCAGGAGGTGGGGAGCAAGGGAAGACATATTATTCTAGGTGGAACACACACAGATTTACCCAGTCCCCTTTTCTGTATTTCTGTCCTAAAAAGATGCTTTTCTGAAAACATCCTTCCCCTTTGCTACTGGAGCTGAGAGGTTTGGGGGGATTGCTTGGATTGGGTGTTTTTGTTGACTAGTTCTCGACATTTTGCATTGACTACTTATCAATATTTTCAAAACAGTAAAGACATTTTCTACACACAAAGGTTTCCCGTTATAGTATCTCTTCCAGCAGTTCAGATGTGTGCGTATACACACATACGCACACATACTAATAGCTACACAAGCTGCTTCTGAGCCACACTCTTAGTTCTTTCTCCTTTTATAGTGTCCCTAATACTCAGGGTTTATCAGCAAAGATTCGGAGAAAAGAACACCCACAACAAACACAGTAATGAACACAAGTTTATCCTAGTTTCCTGGTGTTATCTGCATCTCTTCAGCATCCACAGCAATATTCCAGCACAGGGGCAGAGGGTAAATATGGACCATTTGAAAGGCAAACATCGCATTAGGTTCCTATTTACTTTCCCTGATTCCTTTAGTTTCTGGAGACCGGATTTGTTGGAAAGCAAAAGCCACCATAGCATAGCTTTGCATTACAACTGGACCTGGAGAGAATCGCTTGGGCATTCATTACATTAAACCTGTTAACAGCAATGGGGGATCTGCGTAAGCCCAGTCATCTTCATCCAGCAAAGGTGACTAGCAAAACTCCTAGGGAGGGTATCCCAATTATTCCAGAGTGGGTGCTACAATTGCACTGTGACCAAACAGCACAGCCTCAGGAGCAGAGCCACCAAAGAGCACCCTTCAAACAAGCCATCTCACAATGGAGGTGGAAAATAAACAAACACCCGTCAATTACTCATTGCAAAGGGTGCTGCCAGGAGAAAGCATCCCCCCTCACTTCTGCCAGACTCCCACAGGCAACTCGCTCTCGCCGCTACGTTCCCCTCAATGCCCACATTTCAATTAGCATTAGAATAATGAAATTGCTTGGCGTTCCCCTCCCCGAGCCTGCACCGAAGAGCGCAGAGTGGGGTGGAGAGCGGTTTTAAAACACACGCGGCTAGGGGGGAGGAGGGGGACCCGGGGCTGATGAAATTGACATGGGTTTTGCTACCTGCCTCTCCAGACACGGATAAATGCAACTTGGAGTGGCTTGCAGCAGCTACCCGAAGGCAGAGTGCTCCAGCAAAATCCCTGCCTCCTCCACATTCCCCAGCACACAACTCCCCGCTCGGGGGCAACTTCTTGCTCTTAACCATGGAGGAACGGCCGGTTCCCAGCGCCAGGGCCGAGGCTGGACTGGCTAGGGTGGGGATCGCACACTCCCCTCGGCTCTAGGCAAGGGCTGTGCGTGGTTCCTTGCAGCTCGCCGCTCAGGCACGCGGGGGGAAGGAGAGTTCGCGTTACAGGATCTCTGCCCGTAGTCCTGCCCGGGTAAGCCACCGACTCGCTTCCACTCAAACCCGGAGCCAAACTGTTGCTAGTTCCGTGGGCAGAAATAAATCAGATCCGCCTCCGGCGCCCGGCAAGCGGAGCGAAGGGCTCCGAGCCAGGGAGGGAAGCGACCATGCATAGCAATGCCCGGGCCACCTGAAATCCACCCCCCGCGCACCCCCACACATGCCCACCCCCGCGTCTCGGGCTGTGGCGGAGGCAGGGGCTGACTCACATGGAAGTGATGTTCCTGGAGATGTCGGTGATGTTGACGCTGGTGTTGCCATTGCTGGAGCCTGAATCCTGCCCTTCCAAGAGAGGGAAGAGGTTCCCATCATCCGGCTCCTTGCAATGGATGTCCACCTTGGTGCAAAGGCAATTAGCCGGGCAAGCCAGGACGGACAGCAGATAGTCTCCCCAAAGGCTCCAGAGCAAAAATACCCGCCAGAAACTGCACTTGGTAGGGCAAAGCGAGACATCCATCTCCGGCTGCCGCTTCTGCAAACCAGGAGGAGGAAAGGGGGGTGGGGGGAGAAGGGGAAGGAAACAAAGGCAGAGGGAGGAAAAAAAAAACTCAAAGGATCAGATGCAAAAATCCTCCCGCGGATGAAATCATGCCGGCAGCTGGCGCGGAGAAGCTGTAATCCCCCTACAGTAGCGGGCTGAGATGCATAGTGGCTGGGCTGCCTTGTTGATTGCAGCGGCTGGCGGCGGCAGTCGCTCGCGCTCGCGCAGACTTGTCAGGCTCGCGGGAGGCAGCACGCGCGCACACACACACACACACACACACACACACACAACGGTGCGAAAGTGCCCAAGTCCCACCTACTGGGCAGAATTAAAACTGACACACCTGCAAAGCACACACCGAGGCAGAAGAGCGGAGGAGGGCGCACCCGGGCGGGCCGACCCCTCCCCTGCCCTCCCCTCCCCCGCGCCGCCTGGCTCTGGCTCTGGCTCTGGCTCTGGCTCTCGCCCTGCTGCAGCAGGAGATGCATGGAAAATACGGCGAGTGCACAAGCGCTTGCAAAGCCAGCCCGTCCTGGCGGGTTGGCCGGGCTGCAATGAGCAGGAGCCCCCCACGCACGCTTCGGAGGGAAGGAGGAGGCTGCGATCCACGCCGCGGGTGGACGGGCGTCGCGGGGAGAGGAGGAAAAGTTGCACTCGGGCTGGCCGGGAAGGGGAAGCGGGGAGCGGCTCCTGCTTTTTTTTTTAACTTTTGCATTGTGCGCCGCGCGCTGGACGGGCAGGGCAGGGCGGGGCGGCCTCGCCCGGCAGCAGAGGGGACTAGATCCCGGGGGATTCCGGGCGGGCTCTCTCTTTGCCCGTTGATTGGGGTCGGGATCCCGGGGAGGTGAGAGGCGGCTCGCGGGGGTGGGGGTGGAACCCATCGGAGGGCGCCCAGAAGCCCCTTCTAGAACCGCCCCCGCATAGAGGCGGGTGGGGGATTCAAAGGGGAGCCCGGGACTGCTGAGGAGGCCGGACCCGGGGATCTCCTTCGCCCCCTTGCAACAGCGACAGCAGGTTCTGCAACAGCCATGGCCCAAAGGGCCCAGCGGGGCAGCGGAGCGAGCCGAGAGCCCCCGCCGGCCAGGGCTGAGCCGCGGAGCCGGGTCAGATGCAGGGCGCGATTTGGGCAAGGGCGGAGCCCGCGCGCGGCTTCATCTGCGCGGCGTTTGGACAGCGCTTTGCTGCGCGCACGGCCTCGGTCGGCCCGGGGGGTGGGGAGCAGCTCGCAGGGAAGGGGGAGGGAGGCTCGGGGAGGGACAGCGCCGCGGCCCCCGCCCCGATCCCCCTGCAGCTCCGCGGTTTGGCCTGGCTCTTGCTGGGGGCTTCCCAGCGCTCGGGCCCGCGCCCCAGGCGGCTGGAGCTGCTGCAGGAGAGCAGCGGCCGCGCGGAAGCGGGCGGTCAGCTGGGCTCGCCCCTCCCTAGCACCCTAGCGAGGCCCTAGCCCTGGCCGAGCAGGCGGCGCCCGGGCGCAGCCTGGGTACAGCCAGGCGCCTTGACGCTGGTTTGCAGGTGCCCAAGACTGGACACCCAGGGCCGGGCCCTCCCGGGGCTGTGGGGCTGGGCGCGGTGGGGGCTTTCCCATCTCTCTGGCCTGTGGTCACAGCAGAGCTGGCCCAGTGGGGACCAAGGCAGCCCCCTGGCAGTGGCCCAGCAGGTGGGGGGTGGATGCTCTATTCATCTGGAGCATCGGGCCCTGGGTCCACGCTGCTTGTGCTGGTGCCCAGTTGCCCTAAGGGCTGTGTGAGAGGGAGGAAGGAGGTCCCCCAGCTGAGGCTGAAAGTTGAGAGAACTGAACTCTTCTCCTTCCCCTTGCCCTGGGAGGAGGCTGCAACCAGACGCTCAGGCCAAGACTCAGACTTGGGTGCCTAAAGATGAACTACATCTGCAGCTGGGCCACTAAGCAAAAGCAGGCCGCTTCTCGCTGGCATTGCAGGGCCTGTCAGGTCTCACCACCTCTGAACATGAAGTCACTGATTTCAGCCCCCACCTACGAGTTTGGGTCCATAGCCTCAGGCACCCGGGACTGAACGTTTAGGTTGGACTTGCTCTCTGCCTCAGTTTCCCCAGATGTTAAAAGGGACAATGAGGGGCCCTGGGAGGCTCTATTCATTCCTGCTTGGATAAAGCTTTGAGACCCAGCTGTTGAAGAGGCTAGAGATCAGCAACGTTACTCTTATTTAGTACATCTGTTGATATTTTTAATGGGAGTCACCCCTCCCTCTCAGCCTCTGGAACGCAGCTTTTCATTCTTCTTGTTATGTATCTGCCGAGTGCTGACAGCATGTGTGGCGCTGTCCCAAGCAGGGAGAACATTGTCTCCCTGCCCTGAACAAACACCAGGCACTAGTGCAGACACGTGGCTGTGCTGGGGGACCAGGAGGGTGGGTTCCATCAAACAATGGAGTGCCAGATCTGTGTGTTTTGTTACCCAATAAATAACAACCCTTCTTTGGGTGGCGGATTAGCACTCAGGGGGGCTCCTTCTTCTGGAGCTGGCCAGGGGGTCAGCCCCCTGGGTTTGTGATATTACAGTGCGTTGCCATGGAAATGACTAATCTCCCCAGCCTGGCACGAGGACATCCCTGCAGAATCGAGCAGCAGGAGGTGGCAAAGTCCTTTGCTGGAGGGCTGATTTCTTGAAGAGTTACCCAAGAGGGAGCAAGCCCAGCGTGTGACGGGCTACCCCCCGAATGCAGCTTGCAATATCAGGGCAATGCATTTGCAGATCCCACCGGCGCTCTGTATTCCAAGGAGCTGCAATCTTGCCTAGCAGTTGGGTGTGACTCATGCGTGAGCATCTCTCCCCACGGTGCCGGCCCCACTTTAAAGAGAAACATTGTGTTTTCACCACCCTCGGTCCCTGTTTAAATTCTCCTCCGCACATTCTGGGAGCAGAGAGAGAGAGAGAAAGAGACACTTGGATTTAGAACAAACAAGAAATCTCCGAAGACCCTGCGGAGAGCAGCTTGGGAACGAGGGAATGTGGCAGAACAAGCTTAATGTGAGAGTAAAATGGGACCAAGTAGGGGATATATTATTTATTTGCTGGGCTGGAGAGAGAAGGAGCCCGGAAGCAGGACTGGTTTCTGGGGCTGACAGGAGTACGGGACACATGTCTGTCTCAAACGATGGCTAGAAAAGGAGGGGACGGGTGTGCACTCAGCTCAGCAATGCAGAGGAGCATTCAGACCGAGGAAGTGGCTAGTGCTCCCCAGAGCTGTGCTGCTGCACAGACAGGTGCGCACGTGGGGTTAAAGGGCACAGGGATGTCTCTCTTTGAGTCTACAGTTACGGAGCCAAATCTTGACCCTTATACCCAGGCACATTCTCATTGGCTGAAGGAGGAGGGAGTCAGTGTTTAATAAGGGATTCAGGGCTGGGCTTGTATGTGTTAGCTAGTGGGCTTGATTCCCTGCAGGCCCATGGGGGCTGCAATGTGTGCTCCTTGTGCTCATGGGAAGCTGTGCCGGGGGGGGCATTCACCCCCCACCCCAAGCAGGCACATAGTGCCCAGCCAGGGCGGGGGCTCCACTTGAATCCCATCAGGTGAGGATGCCCAGCAAGTTGACCTAGTGAGCACCTCTGCCTCAAGCCTTCCTTGGCACTGTCCCCTCCTCTAGCAGGCCCACTGTTTTAGGGCCAGGCTATACCACATGTCTCTGTGCACAATAGGTACGAGGAAGCTTGCAGTGCTGTGTCTCCACTACTCCTGGGAGGGCTTCCCTGCAGCAGGGGCCTGGGTCCTTCAAGCAGGAGTGAACCTTGCCCAATGTTGGCACTGTGCTTTGAAAGCCCTAGGCCAGATTTTATTGTGTACATGAGTTCCCTGAACATTCATGGTGATTGTGCACACAATGTCTAGGTGACTATTTATTTGTGTATTTCAGTGATAGGCCAGATAAGCACCTGGACAGATACACACGCATGCAAATAATAATGTGGATTTAACCACTACCCTTCCCGTGAGAGGCAGTTAAGCATACGTCATCACTCAAAGCAAAGGCATAAGTGAGTCAGACCAGGAATACACAATGCGGGCAGAGGGCAGCGTTCCCTGTAAGCTGAGAGCTTGGATGGCCACCCAGCTGGTTACCAGAGTGCCCACAGCTGGAAGCATGTGTTTCTATGGTGGTGCACATCTATACATGCCTGGGTGCACATAAAATTTACTCCACCCATGCAGATGAAAAAATAAAGGAAACACCGGCAAAGGGATTTTGCTCCGTGTAATTTTCACCATGGCTTGGCATGGTGAGGAAGAAGCAGGACAGAGGCTGACAGCACCTGGAATGTGAGAGAGATTTTGATTGCCATCTAAGAGAATATTGGACCTGGGAGTAAGGACATTCCCTCTCAGTATTTGATTTCTCCTGTGTTCAGGGAAACGGGACTTTGTACGTTTTTGGCAAATAAAAGAGACTGCCCTCCAATCCAACTAGCTGCTTGGGTCGCCAATGGTTAACAAAATAACAATGTAATTACTTCGTGTGAAATTCTGTACCTCGCCATGCCTGTGCATTTTGCACAGATCATTTAAAACTGGGGCCATAAAGTGCTGCCCTGCGGCACTGTGCTATTACTGGGGCGTGTGGTGCTGCAAAGATAAATCATACGAATTCTTATCCCTGACAGTTTACCATCCTGAGGCATCACACAGACATTAGAGGTAACACTGCCTTTGTCCTTCAAGGCTGCATCTACACTGAGCAAAGTAAGTCAACCACACAATCTCACAGCAAAAATCCACATATCTGCGCTCAGGTAACTTGTCCGCCTGTAAGGGAGAAGGTCAATGTGAGAGTTTCTCCCATCAACCTCCCTTACTCCTCAGGTGTGTCTACACTTGGATTCCTCTTTCAAAAGAGGCACGCAAATGAGGTAAACCAAAATGCAAATGCCAGATCAATTTTGCCCCATCTTGCACCTCAGGGAGAAGTATGGGGCGTAAACAACACCAGCAGGCCCTGCGGTGCTCAGATATTTTTAGCTCTTTTGCTCTGGTTTCAGAGCTGTGTGTTACGGAGAGTGCATGGGCAGAGTTGGGTGATGACTTCCATCCCCTGGGGAGGGATACCAAATGTCCATGTTCACTCCTTTAATTGTCAGCAACCTGAGTTACTAACCTGGTTCTGGCAGAGGCAGAGACATAGCCACAATCTCTGGCCTGTCCCAGATGCCTCATAGGAGGTGCTGCTGGAATTTTTCTTGCCCTCACCACCTCTCCTTCCATATCTATTGAGGCCTGGGTCACAGTGGAGCCACCGGTATGCTCTTTGCCCAGAGAGTCTGTTTTATGGGCACTTCTGAATGTTAGACTGGACGGATTCCTCCTCCACACCTGCTAACCTCTGCCCACCTCCGGCTCTTGGCAAAGGGAGAAGCTCCTTTTTCCTCAGTTATATTTCTTCCTTGGCTTAAAATTCATCTCTGCGTGGCAGTGTTATCTGTTAGCTGCAGAGGAAGCCAGGGCTTGGCACAGAAGCTTCTCATTAGCTGCTGATGCTGGGCCCTCTGGCATGACAATGGCAGGACAGAGAATGGGTGTCTCAGCAGGTGGAGAGGATGCACTAGATGGTGGGCCCAATGCTCTATTTGAAGCAAGAGACCCGAGACCTTCCAAAAGTTTTGCAGTTCTAAAACTCTCCTTTGCAGAACCCATTCCTGGGGATTTCCGCTGCTGTCTGAATGTGTTGACAGTGAGCTTCAGGGAAAGCAGGAGCAGGAGTAACTTTGTCAATTCGTTACAGAGGAACTGAAAGCCTCTGCATACAGATTTATGCTCCATTATCATGCTAACTCAGATACCTACTTTCCAGGCACAGAACATCCTGGCTGCAGCTTGGGCTTGAATTGTAGCAGCCACTAGACAATTGCCAGGAGCTGCTTTGGAAAATGTAGGACAGCAGGCAAACGCGCCGAGAGCCTGGGCTGCTTGCAGCCGTCTTGTGGAGCACTCTGAGTGGGGAAAGGGGCAGGCTGAGCCCTACCCACTGCCTGGGATGCAGGTGGTGAGTTTCCAGGCCTGCTATTGTCTTTGTTGGTGCTCTGTTGAGTTCACATCTGCCTGGGATGTGAACCTGGATGGAAGTTACAGAGCCAGATTCATTGTGGTGGTGGTACTTGAGCCTGTTTGCAGACTGGAGGGAGAGGAGCTGAAAGCCAGCAACACAAACGTTGGATTTCTTTCCTTGCCCTACTTCCATCCCTCTGGGGTGCTCCACTTTCAGAGGCAGTGCATGGGTGAAGAGGGGCGGGCACAGAGAAGACTCGCTTTCTCTGACCTCTTTCCACCAGCGGCCTCTTACTCACCCTCCTGCAGCACCAATCCCCACCCTCTGCCAGTCCTCACTATTAAGCACTCCACACCCGGCCCTTTCAGTTACTGAGGCAGATCCCTGTTACACGCTCCGCATTCCCTGTCACAAGCAGGAAGGGCAAAACTGGCTGTTCCTGCTCTAGCTAAGGAATAGTGGAGACACGGGGAAATCTGATCCAGCCACCTTCTTGCAACATAAAGCAGAAGCAAAAGGCTCAAGTTAGTTTTTCCCCCCTCAAGTCACTTCAGTGAACTGTGCCTCAGTTCCCCAATCTGTCAGATGGGTTATGAAATACAGTTTAATAATGAAGGTAGAACGTGTTGTAGGGGAGCTGTGGATTGGATCGTTATGGTGAGGAAAGTGCTTTGAGGGCCTCAGTGAGCAGTGTTAGGCTATATCTACAGTACCCGAGACCTTCTGGGGTTTGATATCTTGCGTTTAGTATGGCCGTGCAAAATTGACCTTTCAGGGATCACAGTCAACCATGAAGTGAGTCTGTGCTCATGAAAGCTCATGCTCAAAATTTTTCTGTTAGTCTGTAAGGTGCCACAGGACCCTTCGTTGCTGTTACAGATCCAGACTAACACGGCTACCCCTCCGATACTAGTCAACCCCTGTACTCCTCATGAGACACGAGGGGTGTGTCTACACTTGCATTCCTCTTTCAAAAGAGGCACACAAATGAGGTAAACCAAAATGCAAATGAGGTATAAATTTGCATATTTGACACGTAAATTTGCATTGAATTAAGAGGTGATATCTCAAGCAGTTTTGCCATCATTGCTCTAAAACAGGCAGACATCTTGCTCTGCCTCAGGTGGGTGCTAAGACTCCATGAGGCATGAAGGCAGTGACTCCCCATGGGATCCTCTCAGCCAAGAGAAATATGGGTCCAAACCACAGAGCTTTGCCCGACATTGACAGGTGCCAGAGAAGTGCAGTGTGCCACTCAGGTCTAACATCGAGGCCCATAAGAACCTGTACTTATCCCCCTCAGACACACATCCACCCTCACAGAAGCAGCCAACCCAGCCCCACACAATCTTGTGTGGCCCCCTGCTATAATCGGCGAAAGAGACAAGTGCGTACCTGAGCACAGACAACCTTGACTCAAAGGGCAGCTAACCACTCAGAACAGTCCTGCTGACTAGGGCTTCCAGCTGAAGGATGGGACGCATCTTATTTACCTCCACCACAGCCACAAGAGGAGCTACCAGGTACTCTGTACAAGCAGCTGGATTTGCACAGGCACCTGTCCGCCAGGAGACAGCCAGGCGCCCCATACTCATTCCAGACAGCAAGCCACCCAAGTAGCATTAGACAGTAAAGATTTCACTCACTATTAAATTAGTCTGGATTAGAACTGACTCATGGTGAAAGGCTCCATGTCCCATCATTGTTCCCTGAGCTGGAACACAAGCAGCCAGGCTGTAACATGAGCATTTGCCTCTCTTGTTCTGATTATGTGGTTTCCTTTAATATCATACACTGGCTGTCCCTTCTCCTCAATATAATCCTTCCTCCAAGGCTGACCCATCAGCCAGTTGGTGGGGGGATGGGGGATGGGTAAAGGGAGTCTATATGAAACAAAGCCCTGAATATCAGACCTGTCCCTTTACAATCAGGGCATCTGGTCACCCTGTTTCCTCCACCCCAGTCAGTAGTTATGACTCCTGGTCCCTCAATCTACTCATTATCATACACCACCTCTCCCAAGTGAGGGGAAAAATCACAAGTCACATTTTCCCAAAAGGCTTTGATTTTAAAGGGTTAGCACACAAATATATGCTCCGTCCTTATACGCTCCAGCCTCCCCTTCTGCCTCTGAGCTTCACATTGATTCAGCAAGCACATGGACGTGCCTCACAAGCCTAACACTTCTCAGGCCAAAGGATCCAATCGCACTTTGTGCATTAGTGAAATGCAGCCACCTCTGCGGTGGGAGGCAGCAGCTGTTCTATAACATGGGACCCAATTGTGGAGGGGAAGTAAAGCATCTGATTGAAACTACAAGGAGAAATGTAGGGAAGAAGGGGAGGTCCCAGCATTGGAACTTGGCCAGGTCGCTAGGGTCTAATATCCCAGTTCTTAGGGGACATGTCCTGAGCTCTTTAATGACCACAGATGGTCAGGACAGCTGTTTTCCATCTCAGCTGAAAGCTGGCATCTCCAGCAGTGCCATACCCCTTAGAGCTACCCTGGGGCTTTGGGTAAGTTGACTCCAAGTGCCTTGGCTACTCCCTGCAGCACAGCTGCCCCTAGGACCATGCTGGGGCCAGTACTGATTCTGGGGGAGACTGTTTCCTGCTCAGTAACTGGAAAGTGGGACCAAGAGGTATCAATAATAAAACCAGCTGCTGAGTGTTTGAGGAGCCTGTTTCCTTAGCTTTGCCTGAGCCATGTCGCTCACACAAGCATCAAAAGGAATGCTACTGAAGCAAAGCTCCACTTTCCTCGAAGCCCTGGGAATACGCAGCTTTTGATCTGATGTCCGCATCTCTTCTCAAGCATTTGGCAGCAGCAGCCCACGTGTAGCAAAAGGAGGTCGTCTCCTGCAAACAGATCAGCCTTGCCTGAAAGGCTAGGGGGAGGGGAACACGTCACGCTCCCGGGAAACATCGGACAAGGAGGCAGACAACAAAGGGTTAATGTCTAAGCAGCTGGGGAGGTTGGCAGCAGAGCTGCTCCTGGCTCTAGCTCAGCTCATCCCAGCAGCTGTTCACGGTGACCTCAAAGAGAGGGCAGAGCAAGAGGCAGACAAGACACCAGCTCCCTACACTGCTTCCCTCCGCCCTGCTGTGGCGAGGGGCTGGGACTGCAGGCCAGGGGAGCAGGGGGCTGCTGCTGCCCTGGAAAATCCAACAAGAGGCTGTAAGGAGCTGAAAGGAGGACAGGGCGGGCGTGGTCGGCAGACAGCCTGTCCCCAAGGAGAAGCAGGGCTCTTAGGGCAGGAGGCAGGGACTGCCGGCAGAGGGGTGTGGAAGGGAGCTGAGCTTCCCTCTGCAAGTCGCTGTCCATGGTGTGCGTCCTGCTCCCTCCCCACCCAGCGCAGGCGTTTCAAACAGGAGGCCCCTTAGTCCCCGGGGAGGGATCTGCTAGGAGGGTCTTGGGGAGGAAGGACAGAGCGGCCCAGGCCAAGGCCGATGTTGCTTGTAGCTTTCCCCCCTCTCTCCTCCCAGTTCTTGTCGCTAATGGAGGGAGAGCCTGGCTGTGCTGTGAGACCCCCGCCGTGAGGTCTGCACCCGCCGTGCGCTCGAGAGAGATTGAAGCAGGGGGCTTGACTCGATGACCCCCTGAGGCCCCTTCCCGCCCTAGGATTCTATGGCCACTGGCGATTGCTGTGTCCCTAGAAGGCCCTGCTGGGTGTGCTAAAGATTTCTGCAAAAGACAGCGTCCCTGTATATTCCACTCAGAGCCTCAGACTAGTGGCCCCAGTGCCAGACCCAGTGCCAGAAAATCCCAAGGCCTAAGGCAGGCTCTGACACTGATTCTCTCTGTGGCCTGGGGCAAGTTACCTGGGGCCAGATTGTCAACACTGGCTTCTAATATCAAGTCCCTGATTTTTGGTTGCCCAAGTCCGAGGCAGCAGGACCTGGTTTTCCAAAGTGCTCACCACACCCAGCCCCCGCAGGCTTCAGTGCCAGCTGCAGGTGCTCAGCATCCCGAAAAAACAGGCCATATTTATCTGAAGTGCAGTACCCCAGGTCAGAGACCTCAGCCCCTGCGTAAAATGGGGCTGATGTTCCCTGCTACCCAGGGGCATAATGCAGATTAGCTGGTAAGTTTCACAAGCCCAGTGAAGGGGAGAAGCCAGGCGGAGATGCCAGGTTTGATCACCGTCGCCATTATCAGCATCTGGTGAAATGGCCTCATGCATCTATTTCATCCACAGAGCAAATGAGCTTCCCCACTGAGGCCTGCAGCTGTAGGGGAGGCAAAGGGGGCAGTTGTTTCAGGGCCCTGCATTTCAAAGGCACCTGGAGCTCCGGCCACCTCTGCTGCTGAACCAACCAGAGAACTAGGCACCTTTGAAATGCCCCAGCAGCACTGCTCTGCCACTCCACGTGCAGCACTGAGGGAGCAAGGGAGGGTAGGGCTGACTACCTTTGGCCTTGTCCCTTCTGCCCTTAGCCCCGCCCCAGCCTCCCAACCTTTCCCCAGGGCCCATGGTGGTTGTTGGCTTTGGCTTCACTATCCCCCCCAAGGTGGAGAGAGCCACTCCCACTGCATTGGGATCAGATCTTTGCCGGCTTCTCAGACGGCCTGGCTGAGATCTCCCCAGGCACAGGGCCTCTAGGAAAGCCCCTCTGTGACAGCAGGTAGCTTTGCTGGGAGATGGCTGCGTGCCACCACTACCACGTGTGCAGAGAGAGAGAAAGGTACGCACTAAATAGGATACAAGGAAATCACAGCAGGAAAGCACACAGTCGCTCTCGTTTCCAGTGACACAACCAATTACAACGGACCCAACACTCACATATTTAAACAGGCACATAGAGGAAACGGAGAACCAACAAATTAAAGCCTCATTTGCTCGTGCTAAGACATGGAAACTTTGAAAAATGCCATTTTCGAGAGAGAGATGGAAAAATTCCAAGTAGAACATTGCTTCCAGCTCTGCTTTCCAATACGCCGGAGTAAACAGATTCCCCGTTATGCACTTGTTTACACTTAGTTCAGTGAGGTTGGGTATCAGGTCACAAACATTGCCCATGCGTGGTTAGGTGCAAGGCGACGCTGGCAAGGCACATGTGCTCACTGAACCCCAGTGCTCGTCAGAATTGCACACCGGGGATCAAAGTACAACAGAGGGCATGCGACGGAGCTGAATTCAGCACTGACCACTGCAAACAAGTGCACATTGGAGCAGCTCATTGGAACAACTCAAACACTTCAGTGGATTCTAAAGAAAATGAATTCCCAGGGGACAGCTCCATGAAGACCTCTGCCCTATGGGAGGCAGCAGTCAAAATGTTAGCAACCATGAAGAACAGGCTAGAAAATAATATGGAAAAGCTCATCGTGCCATTATATCAGTTGCTGGTAAGCGGCCACCTGGAATTCCGCATACAGTCTGGTGACCCCATCTCTGAAAGGCACCAGAGACGACGCAAAGGCAAGGAGAATGAATTGGGGCATAGTGAACATTGCTCATGTGAAGGGAGATTGAAAGGATTAAATATGGAGCTATACTTATCCCATAGAACTAGAAGGGACTTTGAGAGGTCACTGACTCCAGCCCCCTGCACTCATAGCAGGACCTATCACCATCCCTGATAGATGTTTTTTTTGTTTGTTTGTTTTATCTATTTGCCCCAGATCCCCAAATCCCTCAGGGACTGACCTCGCAACCCAGGGTTTAACAGGCCAATGCTCAAACCACTGAGCTCTCCCTCCCCTTAGAGAGGAGAAAAAGAGGAAAGGACATAGTAAAGTCCACAAAATATTGAATGCTCCAAAGAAGAATACCCATTTCCCCACTTCTCAGAACACAAGACCAATGGGACATTCTGTAGACCTGAAAGGTGGCAGAATCAAACCTTGTAACAGGTAATACTTATGTACACAAGAGACCGCTGGCCTGGGGGACTCACTGGCAGAAGATCTTAAGGAGGCCAAAAGCTCAGCAGGATTCAAAAGCGGATCAGGCAATTTTACAGATCATCTGAATATCCAATTTATAACAAACAGACAAAAAGATGACAGGGGAGGGAGCAGCTTACCCTCTAACCACCTGCTGTGGGATGTCCTGCACCTGCCTAGGAAGCATCTGTTCTTGGCTGCTGCTGGAGACCACACACCAGGTTCAAAGGCCCAGAGGTCTGATCCAATGGGGTAATTCTGATGTTCCTGTGTTACGGGGACCTCATGAGCAGAGGTGAGGGTCATTTGCTCGCGGTGGAATTGGCAGGGCCATCTCTGGGATAAGGGCATTCTCTTTCCTGGGTTTTTAAACACCTAGCACAATGGAACCAAGGTCAGTAGGTGCCAATGATCACTGGGATAACTCTTCAGGAATGTTACGTACAGACCTCTGAAAGACACCGAGTACAAATTGGTCTTGGAGTCCTCCTTCCAGCTCCACCTTAGTCCTTGCCTTTCCATACGTCACTCCTTGTCCCCTCAGTTCCTTCCCTGCACATCCAGCTCTTTCTTATGTCCCGCTCCCATCTCATAAAGCTCATTACATCACAGTTCAAAGTCCAGTCACTGCCTTCTAAAGAAGCCCTGGTGAGCACAAGAAACAGCCAGTGCGCTGCCATGTACACAACAAGAAATACAGGCATCAAACTTCTGCTTCAGTTCCTGCCCGCTGAGGATGTCAAAGTGACACTGAAACAATAAGGGAGGTGTGTCCAGCCCCCTGGCTCACCACATGCTCCTGCAGTGTGTGCTAACAGTTGGATTGCAGGTGCAAACCTGAGAATTTGACCAGCTCACTGCCTGGCCTTGGGCACAAATCAGGAAACCAGAGGAGTATGTGATCAGGTTTGGCCCTGCAGTCCAAAAGTGGGCAAAATATGACCTGCAGGCCATATCCAGCCTGCCAACCCACTGGATCTGGCCTGCAGCCCAGCAGCAGCCATTGGCAGGCTCCCCACCTGTCCCACCCATGTCACGCCACTCAGAGCAGCTGGGTGTGGGGCCATGTGATTCCCTGAGTGCCACTGCAAGCCTGGGGGGTGGAGAGACTTTGCGTGCTCCCCTTGCCCTGAGCACAATCCTGCAGCTCCCATTGGCCAGTTTCCAGCCAATGGGAGCTGCAGGATTGTGCTGGGGGTGGGATCAGCATACAAAGCCTCTCCCTCCCCCCACCACTTGCAGGAGGACTCAGAAAAGCACATGGTCCCTGCTGCTTGCCGCTCTGAGCAGAGTTGCAGGGCATGGGAGGCAGGGAGCCTCCCTGAGGGAGCAGCTGGGCTGCTGACCAGAAGCTGCCTAGGTAAGTGCCTCCCAGCCAGAGCCTGCCTCTGGCACCCAAGCTCCTTCCTACCCCCAACCCTCTGCCCCTCCACCCCTGTGCCATGTAACATCTCTGCTCCTGCACCCATACCCACTTCCAGACCCTGCACTTCAATCTCCTGCCCCAGGTCACAACCCCCTCCTTCACCCAAGCCCCCTCCCAGACCGCACACCCCTAATGCCCTACCCAAGTTCCCTTCTGCACCCAACCTCCCTCCTAGTCCCAGCACCGCCACTGCTAACATCATGGAAGAGTGGGGCCTTTGACCACTTCCCAAATTCTTGGTGTGGCCCCCCTCAAACTTTATTGCCCACCCCTGAGTTAAGGACACAAATTATGCCAACAAAGAGGGAGCTGTAGACTCAAACCAGCTGAAAGCATAAGCCCAATGATCTTCAGCAAGAGATGAAGGCCTGAGTTTCCTCACCATGGTAACATAGTCCTGGATATTCACCCTGAGACACCTCAAGGCCTGATTTGCGTAGCGCTGAAAACTGGGACGTCCCACAAAAGCCACCAAGAGCTGGGGTGCCCCGCCCCAGTGAAAATCAGGCCTTTCAAGCTTTTTCGAGGTGGGGACCCAAAAACGGAGGTAGTGGCCACTTTGGAAAATCTTGGCTGTTAAAAAGAAACCAGGCCACCTATTTTAAACAATGAGAAAACATGTAGCATGCGTGTTGGCATTACGCTCAAGTCAGTCATTACAAAATTCCACTTTGAGACCTAACACCACTGAACAGCTCTCCTTTCCTTATGTGCTCGCCAGGACCTACCACTCTACACCTCCTGCCCTCTCTTCACCTGTGCGACTCCCAGCTCCAGTTCCCCTTCACAAGCAATACCTGCCATTAGGTTACAAGACGGCTACAAAATATGACCATTCTAACACAGCAGCTCCTGCGGCTGTGGTACAGACAGCAAAGCCCTCCAATTGCCAGGCTGTGCCTCAGGATGCTTCATGAGAGCCAGCCCAGCACCAAAGAAGCGGGGAAGGAAATTGTGGGAGGAAAAAAAGCCTAGCCACTGTTACACACGCCTCACAAGAGGCTAACCAATACTTACACCAGCTCCCTGCCAAGTCTTCCAGTTAAATCACAGCTCACTAGACAATCAACTCCTCCTCATCCACAGTTTTCCCTCTGGCTTCAAATCACACACACGTTGGACAAACCCAGGCTGTCCTTACAAGGGAACTGAACAGATTTTTAAAAATAAAAACTAACTACCTGCTTAAGACTTCAGCTCCTTAAAAAGACGTTCCTCCCTGTTGGGACTCTGCTGATTACAGAGGGTGAATTTATCTGAAGTCATCTGAAATCTAATGGGACCTATACTTACATACTAAAACCTAGACTGGGGACTCATGATCTCCCCAGGCATCACTAACATCTAAAGCAATTTTCTGTCCAAGAGGCAAATGGCTCCCCATTACCCCCAGGCCTCCCTTCAGATAGGTACTGGATGATTCAGTAGGTTTCCTAAAGTTTGGGAAACAGGACCACCAAAGCAGGTCCAAACCTGAAATCAAAGGCAGCTACATTCATTGTACAGCAAGGGAATAATTTCCAGATTTCCCACTGCTATCCCAAACACTAGACCAAGAAGTGTGTCCAGCTATCTGAGCTGAGCCACCTATCCAATGGGACAGTCCCATGGTCATCAGTTGTTTGTTTGCAAAGCTCCTTCATCCATGCAAATGTTGAAGCAATCAAGCACAGGGCCTCCCAGGCTGGTGGGGAACCTCAACAGCTCCCAGAGGTGCTCCGCTGTGCAACACAAATAATGCACATGTGTTGTTCCCATCTGAACATCATCACAGGCTGGCTCATACACAAGCCAGAGACACTGTATTCTGTCCAGTGCCAGGGTGGGCAGCTGCCTTCATTTCAAACTAGCTGCAACTCACAGAGCCGCACCAACTTCTTTAGCTCCTATTCTGCAACATACCCAGCTCCAATTAACGGTGCTGAACCAAAATGGGCACTTCTCCATTTCTGCATGGAGATGGGGTGCCAGACTGGATGAAATATGGGTCTGAGCTTGTTTGGGACTCTGATAAGAAACAGCTACATCACCCAGCAAACACACTGAATGAAAAATCCTCCCATGGCTGATTGAGTCTTTATTTTCCTCTTTTGGTGCCTCCCCTGTATTAGCTGAAAGTCTGAGCCCTTGGAGCGGAAAATGAGGAGCTAATAACAGCCCCACTTCAGGCAGAGCTGTGTGTGCGCATTCCTATGTGCACCAGTTATGGTGCCACCACCACGCTTTCTCAATAGCAGTGTAGCAGAGTTGTTAACCAGCATGCTAATCTCTCCCCGCACGGAGGTGACCGCAGCCTCAGCGCTCAATGGCATAATTGCGTTTTGATCCATCTTGCCACCTCCCGGAGATGCTGCTTTACACACTCAGAGGTGATACTGTGTTAGTTCCTGAGGGCAGCGGGGTACCACCAAAGAGCCCCAAAACCCAGGGGTCTCCTTTGAGCATAGGGCCCGGGAGCTGATAGGTGACAAGTCCCACAACTGCTGTTGCTTCTGCAGGAAACCACAAGGAATTCACACCATACCTAGGTAGTGATGGTTAACCTTTGCACCCTGGGAGCTCACCAGTGCTCTAGCGGGGACAGACCAGCAATCTGTTATCATCCTGTGCCTCCCCTTCCTCACCAGCTGCTAAACATTCCCTCAGTCCCTGGCGCACAGAGAGGGGAATTGGAGGCAGGAGTTTGGCATACAAGCTGCAGTGAGTGTCCTGCCAAAGTGTCTGTAATAAACAAATCAATAATTAAGAGAGGATGCACATTAGCCTTTGAACATGTTCCAGATGGAGTTTATTTTAGACCTGACAAGGAGAGTGTAGGAGGTGAGTGAGTGGAGGAGGCAGCTTGGGGAGGTGTGCCTGTGGTGGGGGTGTAAGAGCTGAAGCAATGGGGGATAAATGTGCTGTTGGTGGGGTGCTCAGTACAGGTAGAAGTTCCCTAAGTTCCCTCTACTCCCACAACAGTAGCAAAGAACAAAAATGCTGCTCACGCTCGCTGGATGAGTTACAGGCACAGGCTTACCTGCTAATCATGTGGGACACCCTCTCCTCCCTGGAAGGAAGCTCTGCTCAGGGGCTGTGCTTGATTCCTGATGTGGTTGGGCCAGCGACCACCATCGTGGATAACCTGGGGGAGGAGGAAATCGTTATGAACACTAATCCTCACAGCAGCAGCATCCAGGCAAGACTCTGCATGACAAATCCAGCTCACTGTGCCCCTCAAACTCAGGGCTCTCTGGCTGTCCGACTGACCTGGCTGGTGGGGTGTAGGATGGGCTTGGTAGCACACAGGAGGCCCTGTTTGCAGGGCAACAGGGCAGAGAGTTCCAAAGCTGGCATACTGCATCTCTGAGCCCCTCCTGGCGGGTGAAAGCAGCCAACGGCCATGCCCACTGCTAGCAATCAGGGCCGCTTTCAAATGCACGGCACTACCAACCCGACTGAAAAGCACATTCACCTTCCCTACCTTCGGAAAGCCAGCCCCAGAGGCAGAAAACCAGCCCAGACTCACAGACGCCTCTGGCTCCCCCGCCTACACCAAATCACACAGGAAGCAATGACACCTCATCTCCAACAGCACACGCCCTACGCCACCATCTTAGATGGGTCCAGTCTAGCCTCAGACCAGGGCTCAGCACAAAGGCAGGCCTGTAGGGGGACAAAGGACCACCTCCTCATGGCAACAGTTGGAAGCCACATCTCAATGCTCAGACTGCTCAAGAAGGAAACACTCTCAAGAACTCCCATCAAAGACATTAACCCACATGCTTCAGTCCACTCATGCAGGGCAAAACTGCCAAGTCCTACTTGAATCATCACTGAAGCTAAATGATTAGGTAGCATCCCTGCTGAAAAAGTACCTCCTTCTACATCCAGCTAGTGAGGAAGAAGATCATGGAAGAGGATCTGGCCCCAGTGATTCATGTGTTCAGCACCACTAGGTTGGATTGCTGTAAAACAGTGTATTTGGAGCCCATGACTGGCGTGACGCTATACTCCATATTCTTTATGAGAATGTGCTTATGTGAACATGGCATAACTGAGATATGCTTTATGCAAGATAACTCATGTAAAGGTATCATTGGAAAGTTAATGATATCCTATTTGTACTCAAGGATCATTTTTGTATCTGAAGTTCGGAATATTAACTATTGTATCTGTATTTCAACTATGCTGCTCTGGTTGACACTCACTGCTAGCTCTTCAGGTACAACAATGGAAAAGCCAGACAGGGCTGATGGCTCATCAGCCAAGCCAAGGGACTGTGAAAGCCTTAGGCGATGCTCCATACCGTCACTGACTCATGGACACTGTTCTGCTACAGAGTCAGGTGACCTGGTCACCTGATACTAACCGCCATCATGAATGACTGAACCATTCCGCTTGAAGGTGGAGGAATCAAACATTTAGTAGAAATTGTTATAAGGCAGGGGAGGAAAACAATCAAGGTCTTCAGCTGGCTTCTCCTCTGCCTCCACACCCAAAAAGATACTTGAAAACACCTCAAAACAAAGGGACTGGACCTTGGAGGAAGAAAGGGTCCAAAAACTGCTGGACCCAAGCTAAAAGATACTTGGCCTGTGAAGAACTCTCCCTAAAATGATATCTGGGGTGAGGAATTATTATTTATAACCAATTTCTTCAGTGAACCAAGCTTACTTTGTGCGCTTTGCTTTATTTTCTTAGTAATCTGCTTGCTACCTCTTTAACCACTTAAAATACCCCTTTTGCAATTCATACACTTATTTTTTGTTTGTAATATAGACCATTTGATGTAATTTCGAACTAGAGGAGCAAGAAGTCATGCATACCTTCCTCCACATGGAGGGAGGTGGTGAATTTCATATCCCTTTGGGTTTGCACTCCAAGGGAGTACACCTGGGTGCTGTGGAAAGTCCCTTGAGATGAGTATTCCCAGAGCTGATCTCAGTATCCTTATCATTCTGCAGACGGGTGCTGCCCTACCTGCACTGTGTGCTGGAGAAGGATAAGGATTGTGGCTCAGAAAGACAAGATTAATCATTGCCCAGGCTGGCAGAAAAGAGGGCTCAGCTCATCAAGGGGGAGGGATAGCTCAGTGGTGTGTGCATTAGCCTGCTAAACCCAGAGTTGTGAATTCAGTACTTGAGAGGGCCATTTAGAGATCTGGGGCAAACAGAAGAAAAAAAATAGGATGATGATGAGGGCAGGGGACTGGACTCACCAAGGTCCCTTCCAGCTCTATGAGATGTGTAGCTCCATATATTAATATTAAAAAGTGACATCCCAAGGGATCCAAGCTACCACTGTTGGAAGTAACATAGAGGCAGCAGCTTGTGTAAAAAGCAACAATCCCATCTCCAGACTGGGAAAGTGTCTCCAGAATTACATCACTCCTCTGCTTTACATGCCCCACTGGCTCACATTCCACTGCCATGGCCTGTTCAAGGCATTGCTCTTGAGATCCAAAGCCATCAACAACTTAAAATCCAGCTAAATTAGCCCCTGCATCTCCATCTATGACCCACTAAGACATCTGTGCTCCTTGGGGACATCACAGCTGATAAAGCCTCATGCCAAGTGTGGGAGAGAGAAAGGCAAGATGTTATTAGTAGGTCACTACCAAATTCAAAGCCAGGCAAAACACATCAGGGACCACAAAATCTGATGTCCTCCAGTGAAATCTGGCCTTTTGGGGTGTTTTACCCTATACTATACAGACTTCACAGACAGAGACCAGCATTTCTCAAATTGGGAGTCCTGACTCCAAAGGGAGTTAGTTGTAAGGGGAACACAAGGTTTTTTTAGGGGATCACAGTATTGCCACCCTTCCTTCTGTGCTGCCACCAGAGCTGGGCAACTGGAGAACAGTGGTTGGAATGTTGACGGGGTACCCAGCTCCCAAGGCAGCAGCTCACCAGCAGCGGAGCAGAAGTAAAGGTGGTGACACCATACTCAAGTTGCTCTTACTTCTGTACAGCCAGTTTCAGAGCTGGGTGGCCACTGTCTAAGGGCCCAGGTTGGCAGACACCAGCAAGGGTGGCAATACCATACCATGCCAGCCTTATTTCTGCACTGCTGCTGGTGATGGCTCTTCCTTCAGAGCTGGACTCCTGGCCAGCAGCTGCTGCTGTCTAGTTGCCCAGCCTGGAAAGCAGCGTGGCTGCCAGCAGCTGTGCAGAAGTACGGGTAGCAATACCACAAAAGCAACACAACCCTATTCATAAAAGATCTAGAGAAAGGGGTAAGTAGCGAGGGGGTAAAGTTTGAGGATCATACTAAACTGTTCAAAATAGTCAAGACGAAAGCAGACAGTGAAGAACTTCAAAAAGATCTCAGACTGAGTGACTGGGCAACAAAATGGCAAATGGAATTTAATGTGGGTAAGTGTAAAGTAATGCACACTGGAAAAAGTAACCCCAAGTATGCATTCAATATGATGGGGGCAAATTTAGCTACAACTAATCAGGAGAGAGATCTTGGGGTTATCGTGCGTAGTTTTCTGAAAATATCCACGCAGGGTGCAGCAGCAGGCAAAAAAGCAAATAGGATGTTAGGAATTATTAAAAAAAGGATAGAAAATAAGAAAGAATATTCTACTGCCCCTTTATAAAACTATGGTACGTCCACATCTTGAATACTGCGTGCAGATGTGGTCTCTTCACCTCAAAAAAGATATTTTGGCATTAGAAAAGGTTCAGAAAAGGGTAACTAAAATGATTAGGGGTTTGGAACAGGTCCCATAGTTAAAGACAGAGGTTAGAGGTAGAGGTTAAAGACACTGGGATTTTTCAGTTTAGAAAACAGAAGACTGAGGGGGGAGATGATAGAGGTATCTAAAATCCTGAGCGGTGTGGAGAGGGTGAATAAAGATAAGTTATTTACTTGTTCCCATAATATAAGAACTAGAGGACACCAAATGAAATTAATGGGCAACAGGTTTAAAACTAATAAAGTTCTTTTTCACACAGCACCCAGTCAACCTGTGGAACTCCTTGCCAGAGGAGGCTGTGAAGGCTAGGACTATAAGAGAGTTCAAAGAAGAGCTAAATAAATTCATGGAGGTTAGGTCCATAAAAGGCTATTAGCCAGGGGGTAGGAATGGTGTCCCTGGGCTCTGTTTGTCAGACACTGGAGATGGATGGCAGGAGATAAGTCGCTTGATCATCTTCAGTCCACCCCCTCTGGGGCTCCTGGCACTGGCCACTGTTGGCGGATGGGATGCTGGGCTAGATGGACCTTTGGTCTGACCCAGTAATGGCCATTCTTATGTTCTAACACAATAGCCTTGTGACAATCCCTGCTTCCACAACTCCTCATTGGGTCAGGACCTCTACCATTACAACACTGTGAAATTTCAGATTTAAATAGCCAAAATCAGGAAAGTTGCCCTTTTAAAAATCTTATGACCGCGAAATTGACCAAAATGGACCATGAATTTGGTAGGGCCCTAGTTATTGGTCAAGGAGGTTCAGTTGGGAAGGGAACTTCCTGATAAGACGCTGCTCCAGGATCTACCTAGCTTCTGGGCAAAATGCAAATCCTGTTCTTAACAGAGCATTTCTACTCTTAAAAAATAGTCCCAAAGCAGGGCCTCTGAGAAGCAAGGAAGGAAGGCGAGCAGAAGACTCCATGAAGTCCTCCTTGGCTGGAACCAAGATCTATACTGATCTAACAGAGCAGTGCTGCTCAGACATACTAAAGAGACCTGTGCTGTGGAAATCCCTAGACAGACAGATGGATGGATGTCTGTTCTGCCCAGTGGTGCAGGGCTCACCTTCCCTTTTCTCCATCATACTCCTGCCATTAACAGAACAAAGGACGAAGTGTTCCACCTGCCAGCCCTGAATGTCTCCCACCTATGAACAATTCTGAGCTAGTGAAAGCATTTTGCCTTCAGCGCCTCTCTCTCTCTTTGTCTCTCTCTCTCTCACACTCACACACACACTCGCTACAGCCTTTGAGATCAGGTGGATACCTGAGGAATTCCTTGGACGTATTAAAATTGAGCACCTATGGCTTGCCTGCTCATCAGGAGGGTGAGCAGGTTGAGAGAGGCAGCGACTAAGGTTTTGTTCTCTCGATTCTGTTCCCAGCTCTCCTTGGGCGGGCCACCTCCCTGCTCTGGGACTGAGTTTCACTCTCTCCAAAGCAGGAATAACATTGCAATCCTGCCGCAGAAGGGCAGAGTAGAATACGCTCACCCATGCTACCTTTCAGTGGGGACATGTAATCACACAGATAATAAATCTTCAACCCCTCTCTGCTTTCTGTGGCAGCCTCTCTCTAGAAACACTTCCAAAAGAGCCTCTGTTAACTGCTGTCCATTCTGTGGTGTCTCAGTGGAGCAATGATCTCCATTGCTCAGCCTGGCTTAGGTAGCCACACAGCACGCAGACTCAGACACCCCTCCTGGCTGCCCTGAGCCATGCTAGAGCACCCGAGTTGCCTGGGCAGTGCAAGACCCTGGCATACCAGGGGTATGCATGGAACTTGTGAGCCAGCTTGATGGTGTACGAAGTGGGATGAGTGTTCCTCCTAAGCTGAGCAGTCAGGCAGCCACCCAGGATTGATTCCAGTGCCACCCAGCTGATTAGCAGAGTGCCCAGAGCTGGCAGTATATGTTTTTCTGGTGGTTCACATCTGCACATGCCTTGGTACACATAATAAAATTTATACTGCTCATGGATGCTAAAAATGAGAGGCAGCATTGGTGGGGGATGGAAACGAACCCTAACAGCTCCAGTCTTATGCCCTCGTTAGCCTTGAAAGAAAACTAGAAAACATTAAAGAGGCAAATGGTCTCCTGTGCACAGCAGGCACCTGTCAGTCTGTCTGTAATTCACCCTGCCGGAGCAGGGAGTGCCAAACCAGAAGCCAGCTGCTTAATGCTGCTCTAGGAGGAGAACAAAGAGATGGGGGAGAAGCGGGTGAGGAATGAGGAGACCCGAGAAAGGAGCTGGTGAGAAGCAGGTCCTGAGACATGCGCGTAGAGGGAGGAGAGTGAAAGAGGCGAGGGAGCTGGGAGAAGGTCGAAGAGAAAGAGATGAGGCAAAGGGGCCTGAGAGGGAAGACGTGGCTGGGCCAAGGCGGGAGATGGCTTGAGAGAGCGATCATCTCTCCGACCCCAAAATGCCAATAGCTGCAGCCATGTGGAAAGCGCCAAGCAGTGCCTGGGAGCCACCGGCTCACTCTCCACACAGCTGCATTGCGGGAAAGGCCTCTAGAGAGGGGCTGACAGGCCTGGTTTTGCCCGGGGCATTTACCCTCCGTCTCTCTCCTGTGGCGAGCGGAGTCTCTCAAAGCCTCACTCTGAGAGGGGGCTGGTTCCACTCGGCCCCTTTGGAACCTCCCCGTGTCCATTACTAAACCAACATGCACCCTGCCTGGGGCGGTGGAGGAAGATCTCCTTTCCGCTCATCCGTTTGAAACAGACCGGCAGCAGAGCACCAGGAACCAGCCTCTGGCTCAGTCCAGCAGGGGAGTAACAGAGTCTGTGAGCCAGGATGCACCAAGCCATTTCCAGCGCCGGACAGCTGTTGCCTTTGGGTTTTGAAAATTCACATGGAAGACAATGAAACGGTAAACGAAATCAGGGAGTAACTGGAGCAAGTCCCCAAGATTTACATCAGTATTCAGATGCATTCCCTTTGACACGTGCACACCCATGCCACATGTAGTCCAATGGGGTTACCGGAAAAACTGCTTGGAAAAATGGCAAACAATCCAGAGACTCCTCCGCAAAGGAGTGCTGAAGCCACAGTGGCCTGCCACAAATACTAAGTATACAGCACATAGCACATGACCGGGAACCTAACCAAAGCAGCTCGAACGTGGATACCTTGCAGGGAGCTGCCTGTGCAATTCCAAATAGCCAATATATTTGAGAAACGCAGGGTCTCTCCACCACCAAGCCACAAAGGGAAGAAAAGGCGACGTTTGTTATGAAATAATTACCCAGAGCCAACTGGGTACTTGGATCCATTCCTAACATCATACTTGACAGGATATTCTAACCCCAAATCCAACCGACTTTAACGGGGTGAGAAATTCTCTCGTGATGATAAATATGTTTTTTAAAGAAATCAAAGACGTCACTATAAAATTAAAAGCAGGGCAGCTGATCTCTCTGTAGGACCTGGAGAAAAACGTTTGTGTTCATGTGATCCCCCTGCTGCATGTAGCAAATCCCCCTGTCTTCTCAAATCTGCCACTGACAATCCCCAAGCAGAAAGAAAAATAAAAGAAGCCATGTTAAAATCACGGTTACTAGGAACTCAGAGGGAAAAGAATAAATGTTTCCCAAATGAAGAAGGGTGAATTTGATATGTTGAGAGCTGTTATTTATGCTCCTGAGCTCCACGGTATTACAAACATTCATGAGCAATAAAAAAAAAATGATAAATAATGTGACAACATCATATCTGTATAAGGGATGCCCTCCGCAGCTGTTTGGAATGCACGAGATAAGTAAATCCAAAATTTGTGCCCACTGCCCACCTGGCATTCCTTTTGGGGCACTCTGTGAGCAGACAGAGAAAATTTACAGGCAATCATTGCCAACTGGAACTTTCCAACTCTCCACTGGTCACCATGTCCTGGAAACCGAGAGAATCCTCCCATAAGCAAATTCCCAAATGGGCTAACAAAAGCTGGTGCCCCAGCAGAGAATGGTCTTCAGTAGATGGCTGGAGAAATCTTAAAATTTGTGCAGGAATCTTAAAATCATAGCACTAGAAGGGACCTCAAAAGGTCATCTAATCCAGTTGCCTGCACTTATGCCAGAACTAAATTCAATCTAGACCATCCCTGACAGGTGAATGTCTAACGTGCTTTTAAAAATCTCCAGTGATGAAGATTCTTGTGCTAACACAGCAGTCTGCAGCCTGCAGGTCCAAAGCCACATGCAGTTCTTTCAGGACTTCTCTGTGGTTCCTGACACTATCGTTGCAAAGTTAAACAAAACAAAACAAAACAACCCTCCTGATTATTTTTGGTAAGTAGTGAACATCTAAAAGCCCAACAATGAACACCTCATATCTAAGTAGCAAACAATATGTGATCTCAAAACTTTGGATAACTCCCCCTTTAATATGTGCAATGTATTGAGGGATATGATCCTGTGTCTATGTTTTGATCTTGTGGCAAATAAAGTCTTGATTTTGAACAGGAAAAGGAAGCTTGCGGCATTCCTGCTGTGAAGGGCAACACACATTTTAAGAAAGACGACTGAAATTAAATGTGAAATAAAACTGGCATAATTAAAGTGTTTTAGGGAGTGAAAGTCGGGAATACAGTTTTACAAACACACACATGTAAAATCTGAAGAAATGAACATGTAAAACATCTGCGAATGTCCTGCAGTAAACAGGCATTGCACTACAAATCATTGTGTGTGTACTGTTTTTAAAATAGGGATTGCAAAAAGTATGGGTTGATGTTATTTATTAAGGACCATCTCGCATTCACATACTGTGTAACTGGCACTATTGAGCGTTCACAAAATTCGAAAAAAATGGTTCTTCTTGCTGTTTTGGTTGCTGACCTCTGTCCTAGCATCAGAGATTAAGGAGAACAATTTCCCCACCTTACTCTTGTAACAAAATTGATGTACTTGAAAACTCTTACCATGTCCCCTCTCCATCTTTTCTTCTCCAGACTCAACCAACCATTTTTTTTTAAATCTTCCCTCATAGTTCATGTTTTCATGTTTCATGTTTCCATGTTTCAACTTTCTCCAAGTTGTCCACATCCTTCTTGAAATGTGGCATCCAGAACTGGACACAGGCCTTGAGTTGAGGCCTAATCCGTGCAGCATAGAGCGGAAGAATTACTTCTGTTTCCTCACTTCCTCAGGTGGGTATTGTCGTTTTAAGAACACTTGGTAAAGGTCTTGTAGGTGTTGGTCTGAGGGATCGGAGCAAACGAGGTTGTAGCTCAGTGCTTAGCTGTAGACCATGGATCTTGTGTTGTGCCCTGGATGGAAGCTGGAGTCATGTAGGTAAGCATAGTGGTCAGTAGGTCTCCAGTAAAGGGTGGTGTTTATGAGACCATCACTTATTTACACTGTAGTGTCCTATGAATAGTTGCAGGTGAGTTTGCTTCAGGTTAGTGGGCTGTCTGTAGGTGAGGACTGGCCTGCCTCCCAAGGTCTGTGAGAGTGAGGGATGATCACCCTCTCTGGCCCTCCTTGGTTTTGTGATCCCATGGCCATTCCTTGTTCACAAAGCAGTTGTTTCTGTAGGGACCTGCTTGGCTGCAAGGTGGCTGGACCGTGGGTGCCTTCAGCTTCCTGTGTTTGCTCTGGTCACTCTTGTAGTGGGGGCCAGGTCGGCACTGCCAGCTGCATTCTGGATTTCTTCAAGCAGTGTCCTTCTCAGCTTTGTTTTGGATGCTTCTGCTTTCCTGGAAGCCTGGCTCTCAGGGCAGCTGTGATGCATGAACTAGGTGTGGATGGTGAAGCTGTCACCCTGGCAGATTACTACCTGCTTCCTGTTTGGAATTCAGCTCTCCTTGTTTGCATTCCTTTGGCACCTCAATGGGCCTGGAATGGGTTGAAAGATTGGCTGCACGATGCTGCTGCTGCAGGCTGTTCAGGTCATGGGCTTTCTTCAGCCACATTGGGGTGCTCTGCTTTGCTCGGTTTAGGAGTGGGAAGTGCATCTGAGCGGATAGTGTTAAAAGCCACCTCCCACAAGTGACACATCACAGAGGGTTCACCTCCTCCAGAGCAAGGGGAGCTCTCCAAGAACAGTAAATCCTCCCCACTTACATCTGTGCTTTCCAGCAGCTGCTGCAATAAGCTCATTCCAAGGGATCGCCCTGCAATGCTTCAGCAAAAGGGCCAGATGCTTTTAGAACAGCACAGCCACTTCTGGTTGGCACCGCTGTTACTACAATGCCCAATGGAACCTTTCCCCAAGGCCTGCGTACTGACCTCTTTGCAGGGAGAGCCACAGGGTTTTACGGTGATGTTATTATGTTTGGCTCCTTCTCCTCCCCCAAGACCATAACACCTGACTGTGTTAAAACCATGTGTAAAGCTGACAGACCTGGGTCATCGGCAGGTGGGATGAACCTGTGACCAAAGAGGCTGAAGCCATGAGCCTTTAATGCATGAGCTAAATACCAACTGCCTTTCATCTAAGGCTGCAGAGCAGACTTCACTCCCCCTTGCTCAGGGCCTCTGGGTTACACATGCATGGAGGTAATGGGCTTCCTAGCTGCCCCAGGCCTGTCAGGCTTCGTACCAATGACATTACCATATGCTGTGGGGCCTGTTTAGCTGATTCTTGTGGGGTGGTTTGCATTGCTTCCTCGGAGCAAAAGGAACAGAAGCAGCACTGGCAGCTGCTTGCTGCAGTGGCCTGATGTCCTGGCTTGTCAGCTCCCGTGCCAGAGCAGGTGGCCAGTCTGGTAGATGTGTTGGATGTCTTTGGTGGACTCTAGTTCTGATCACAAAGCCACTGCATGACTAAGGAGAGGTTCACGCCTGGAAAAGCTGCAGAGCTGAGGGGCCCTGGCCAAACTGTGCACGGAGAGCCCAGGACAGATGCAGAGGGGTGATTGGCATGTTGAGATTAAGAGGCATCTGCACAGCTGTATGCAGAGCCCAGGGTTGGGGGGGCTGTGGGTCAGGATTGCAGGAAGCAGAGGTGCATTGGCAAAGATATGGGGGCAGAACTGGAGCAGCAAGTGGTGCTGAAGGTCTGGATTAAAAAGTGTCTGATTATACATGGGAGAAGCTGGCATTACGCTTGGCTTCAAACCAGGGATCACAGATCTTTATACAAACACCAGAATTTCCCTGTTCACCTTAAAATGTCACAGATGACAGTGCTGCATAAATCAGTAACCCAGCCCAGGTCCCTGGGCTTTTCTGGAAGACAGAAGGTTCCCTGAGCAGATTTTCTGGAGCAACTGCTAATTCCAGCAAGGGAGGTTTGGAGAATTGGGACCCAAGCCTGACTCTCAGGTCACCTCACTGCCAGGTGGATGGGTAAGATCTGCTAGGGTTTCTCTTTCTTCTGCTCCTACAGTTCTCCCTCTCAGAATGGGACCAGCACCATGGTCAGCTGGAAACCTCAACAAGAAATCCCTACAGGGTTAACCTTACAAGCAATAGCCAGCATCAGCCAGCAGGCAGTCATTACCCTTGTTTTTCAAATTTCTAAATGGACTTCCCCATCCAGCTGCTCTGAGCTCATTGCCCTCTGCTCCGCTCACCCTGCTTGTCCAGCGCAAGCCTCCTCTCTGTGCCACCTCTCACCACAGCTGCTGCAAGAACCTTGTCTGCAGCTGCTGCCATCTGCTTGGCACAGCATTTCGCTGCCTCCTTGGCTGCCCCACTTATGAGAAGTTTCTGCCCCAAGCATCTCCTTGCTCAAGACCTCCGAGCCCCCACCTTCCCCTCCATTGGCCTTAAGCTTGTACAGTCTTCACACGTTGTCCTCCCCAGCTCTTTTCTGTCCCACCTGGCTGTCCGGTGTCAGTCACGCTTTGGATGAGGTTGGTGTGAAAGGCACCTAGCCCAGGGCAAGCTGGCTGCTGTTCCTTGGCTTATGCTTGCCAGAGGGTCTGTGAGCAAGAGGGGGCAATGTACTTGCACCCACTCTGTCTAACACTCTCTCTCCCATCAGTGCCTGGGCTGGCTCATTTCTGGGTTCTACAAATGCCCCTGGGATGTGAGGGTTGGTGGGGGTGAGCGGCCGGCATTGATTTCAGCAAAGGATCACATTATTATTGCACTGTAGGACTCCTCCTCCCCACAGCCGCAAGCCACCAGCCCCGAGCTCTGCATTCAAAGAGCAGGAGGACTGGGAAGCCTTGCTCACCACGGCAGGGCAAATCCATCCCCGCACGTCACCTGGGGTGGGCAGGACCTGACTAACCGCTACACAAGGACACCTGGGGAGGAAAAAACAGGGCTCCACCTCATTGCCAGCCAGTGGGAGAGCTCGTTTGAGGGACCCATTGAGAAACACTCAAACAAAATAGTCCCCTCCAGCAAATCCCAGCCAGGGAGTCTCAGGTGCCAGGGTAGCCCTGCAGGAGAGAGCTGGGGAAGAATGAATCGCCACCTGCTGATCAGCAGAGGCAATAGCTGAGCCAGGAGTATTTTCTTCTCAAAGCAACAGGCTCCCAGTCCCAGCTCACCCTCTCTGGCAGACTGGGTTGTAAGGGCTATGCAGCCCTGAGCTCCCGCAGGGCTCCCCAAAGCAAGAACGATTTGTAAGGCATAGGAGGCAGCTGTGGCTTCAAACAGCTGCAGTGGGGGTGTCTGGAGAAGAGGCATCTACCCTGCCCACCTGCAGCTAGTGCGTGAAAGCTTCCTGACCAAGGGAGAGAGAGACAGGAAAACAAGGGGGTGAGAACGCGTGAAAAGGTGAGGGAGCTGTCGGAAAGGAGCAGGGAATTGGGAGGTGATGCTGCAGTCCCGGCTGGAGAGAGGGGTGTGGGCAGAGCTTGAAGGAAGGCCTGGAGTAGAAGTGGGAGGAAGTCAGGACAGAGGGCCGGGGCAGAGCTCTAGGGGTTCATTTGGGACTGGATTAGCAGGCGCTGTCAGATGAGACAGAGCAGCATTGGCAGAGCTGTGAGGAGCCAGCACTGGGCGAGCAGAGGGTGCTGCCAAAATGGATGCAGCAGCACTGGCAGAGCCTTGGGGGGCACTGACCTGGTGTACGGGGTTAGCAGGACAAAGAGCTGGCGACAGCCCTGTTGAAGGGAGTCAGGAACGGGGACCGTGGAGCAAAAAGTGTCTAAGAAAAGCAGAGAGCACGTCCCCTTCTTTGCTCTCTGGTGCCATCACCTCTTGTCCTTGAAGGAGCAGTGGGGTCTCCTGCTGCAGCCCTGGCGGCTCTGCCCCAGCTGTTCCCCCTCACCAACTCCACAGCTCCAATTACTCTGCACTGCAAAGAAAGCTCCTCACCATGCCAGAATATTCCCCCACTGGATGGTGCCAGCTTCCAGCCCAAGAGGGCATCAATGGCACCCAAGGAGGTTACTCCCCCATCACATGCCAGACCCATCCCGGTTAACCTCGCCTGCTCTCGCCCCTCTGGACCATGGGCACCCCATGCCCCAGCTAGCTGGCTTGCCCGCTCTGGCGTAATGGCAAAGAGAAGCATCCCTGGCTGTTAATCATTCCTCCTGCCGCCTGCTCCTCGAACCCTGACGTCACCACTAGTCAGCGGCTGGATGGCTGCTCTCCCAGTGCACAGACCAGCCAGAGGCGGCTGGGAAGAGGGGCTCAGTGGCAGGCAGTACCTGTGCTCCCTGCCCACTTGGAAAGGGCGTTTAGGAGCTGACCCGAGGAGGAGAGAAACGCAAACAGCCTCGGTGTTCGCAACCCCCCTCCAGAGCTGGCTGCGCTGCATTACTCGTAGGATCCCCAGGCCGGAGGCTTGGTGCATGAGCATGAAGCAAGGATCCTTCCCCTGCCATCTCCGGCCTTGGGAGGAGCCAGCTCACGGATGGGATACAGAGCAGCAGGGGAAGCAGCTAGGGCTGGGAGACAACAATCACGTCACCGGTGAAACCCCCCTGTGAGGGCAGGAGGGGCGGGCGCTTTCCAATGAGAGCTGGTCCCCCACCGGCTGCTGGTTGCAGTACAAGACGAGCACTTTCAGCCCCCATCGGAGCAGCCAGCGGAGGGGGAGAGTGCCCCAGGGAGATCAAAAAGAAATCAGGTCTGCGGGATGCTGCTAATGCCAGCTTGACTCCCGAGCTCACATCTCGCTCTCTTCCAGCCACCCAGGGGCTGATTTCCCTGCTAGGCGAGAGCCAGTAGCCTTGAGGGACTCTGCTTTTTCCTTGGCCCCTTCCTTCAGCAGGGACCACATGCCCGCTGAGGTGTGGCTTGGCAGAGAGCGGTGCGCTGGGAGAGCTGTGATGGCCCAGGAGGGAGCACCTATTAGAGGCCAGGGAGACGCAGGACGCACTAAGCACAGTGGAAGCATCAGCGTGGGCCAGTGCACAGCAGCAGAGCCCCTCTGTGCACTGGGGCTACCAGCTGTGCCCTGCAGGGGCCTCGTGAGAGCAAACAAACTAAAGACTACAAGGTGCTCAGATAGCGCCAAGCTGGGGCCCACACAGGCGGCTTCCCTCTCTGCATGTGTCGGGGTAGCTGGGCCTTCTGCGTACACGTCCCTCTGGGCGTCCATGAACCCAGCCCTGACAGCCACAGCGGGTGCAGCTCCACGGCTGCCCATGCTATGGAAAGGAGCTCAGAGGCATGGTGCAAAGGGCAGGTGGGGTGGCTGCACCCTTGCCAGGGCTGGGGCTTATCCCAACCCTGGTAGCGAGGAGGCCGGGGCAGGAAGAGGGTATCTAGGAGAGCCAGCCAGTGCCTGCGGTGTTGGGAGCTGGGATTTGTCTACAGTCTCTGTAAGCCGGGGGGAACCTGGGGCTAGTGCTGCAGGCCCCCGCTTACCTTCAGCCTCCACCAGCCGCCCTGCTGCCGCAGCTGGCGCTGGTCCTTCCCGCTGGGGAGCAGAAGAACTGCCTGACGCCGAGCTCCACAGCGGCATCTAGCGGCCGGCCCGGGGAACTACATGTCCTCACCACCGCAGAGCCAAGTGCTGAGAGTGAGGCTAAGCTGTGGGGATCCAGACAGGGCTGCGAGATGCTTGGCAGCTGGTGGCTCTGGGCTACAGGCTGGGGGATAGTAACCTACTACTGCTATCAGCTCCGGGAGGTTCTGCTGCAGCTCAGTTGCTAACCTGGTGCAGAGGGTCCAGGGTTCAAACCTGGCAGCGACCCCCACAGGGGGTGTTAAGTGTAGACATGCAAGGGCACGTGACTATATGCCCTGGTGTTCCTATGATTGCACATGCAGCTGTATGAGGGGAGCTGGTGAGGCTTGTGGGTCCCTCAGGATGTCTGGCTGCTTGCTGGCCAAGCAAATGGAAGGATGTGGCTTGTACCTCCAGGAGAATCACTGGGGAGCTTCTGGCTGTGGCAGAAGGAACATTTGAGAGGGTTAAGCAAAGAAAAAAAGGCAAGAATCCTTGAGCAGAGGAGAGCTACCAGATGCCAGCAGCTCCTGTGCTGAACATGCTGGGAAAGGAAGAACCTGCACTGAGGAACACATCTGCTCCACCTGCCACCTTTGTGGTGGCCATTGTCCCCTCTGGGAAGTACTGTCCAGTGACTCAGTGCATGACTTGGGCTTGCTCAGAAGGCCAAAGGGTCACACAAAGCTGTGTAAATGATGTAAAACAGCCTTTCAAAAGTGTGAGGTGCTTTAAGTGCCACCTGCTGCCAGCACAAGCGGCCCCCTGGATGGATGCAGCTCCCCTCTGAATGCGTAAGAAGGACAGGAGCATTTCAACAGGTAGCTTCTGTAACAGATCGGCCTGCTCTGCATTCAACACACCTAAACAGGCCTGGCTGCTCTGCTGCTGTTGGAGCTCTCCCAGGGTGCGAAGTGAATGGCATGACGGCTGCTTCTCCATGACACAGTTTGCAAATATTCTGCCTGATGGGAAGGGAACGCATTTGACCAGTGCTGAGCCATTAAGTGATGTTTAAGCAGATCATATGAAATGTTAAGTGCCAACCTTTGTAAATATAGAGGGTGCCAAAGGAGCTTCAGATCAGAAATGAAGAACAACTGTGAAGCGACTTGGTTTTATTTTGCGCCATACTTCAGTCCATTTTGGGATTTTTTTTTTGGACTTTTTTAGATAGCCTCTTCAAACCTGGCATTGCTGCTAACCTGGGACAGGTGAGACTATCCCCTGAAGAACCCCATTGAATAGGGAGTTCTGCTGAAATGCAAAAGGGAGCAAATGTGGTTTGTTTAAACCATCGGTCCCTTTGTCTTTTTGAAATTTAAAGAGGAAGGTGTTTCTACTCCCTCGGTGCCTAATGGATGCTCCGTTAATACAAGACAATGATCATAATGACGATAATGAAAGGGATCTCTGGTTCAACTCACTGATTAGTTTTTAATTTCAATTGTGTCTTTCCCCTTCGGTTCGTCAAGTCACCATTAGTCCATTGCTTGAAGATGACACCATCAGCAGCACAAGGGAAAGTGAACATTTCACATCAATGCACATGACTTGTCAATGCAAATGGCTTGAGCTATACGCTGCACAAGTATATATAATTAAATAGCATTAATGAATTTCTGAGACTTGTGTGATGGACAGGAGTGGAAGGAGGATAAGGAAACTAAAAGGTAGAGTAATTAAACTAAAATCCCTGGAAGCTGCATGGAAACTGTTTAAAGACACCATACTAGAGGCTCAACTTAAATGTATACCCCAAATAAAAAAACACAGTAAGAGACCTAACAAAGAACCACCATGGCTAAACAGCCATGTTAAAAAGGCAGTGAGAGAGAAAAGGGCAGCTTTTAAAAAGTGGAAGTCAAATCCTAGTGAGGAAAATAGAAAGGAACATAAACACTCCCAAATTAAGTGTCATAATGTAGTAAGAAAAGCCAAAAAAGAGTTTGAGGAACAGCTAGCCAAAAATTCAAAAAACAATAGTAAAATGTTTTTTAAATACATTAGAAGCAGGAAGCCTGCTAAAAAAGCAGTGGGGCCCTTGGATGATAAAGATATAAAAGGAGCGATCAAGGAAGACAGTGCCATTGCGGGGCGATTAAATGATTTCTTTGCTTCAGTCTTCACGGCTGAAGATGTTACAGAGGTTCCTAAATCTGAGCCAGCCTTTTTAGGCAACAAATCTGAGGAACTCACTCAGATTGAAGTGACATTAGAGGAGGTTTTGGAATTAATTGATAAGCTGAATAGTAACAAGTCTCCAGGACCAGACGGCATTCACCCAAGGGTTCTGAAAGAACTCAAATGTGAAATTGCGGAGTTATTAACAGTGGTTTGTAACCTATCCTTTAAATCCACTTTGGTACCAAACGACTGGAAGACGGCCAATATAACACCAATATTTAAAAAAGGCTCTAGAGGAGATCCTGGCAATTATAGACCGATAAGTTTAACATCAGTACCAGGCAAATTAGTAGAAACACTAGTAAAGAGTAAAATTGCAAGGCACATAGAAGAGCACGAATTGTTGGGCAAAAGTCAGCGTGGTTTCTGCAGAGGGAAGTCGTGTCTGTCTAATCTATTAGAATTCTTTGAAGGGGTTAATAAACATGCGGACAAGGGGCACCCAGTGGACATAATATACCTAGATTTCCAGAAAGCCTTTGACACGGTCCCACACCAAAGGCTTTTATGTAAATTAGGTGGTCATGGGATAGGAGGAAAGGTCCTTTCATGGATCGGGAATTGGTTAAAAGACAGAAAACAAAGGGTTGGAATAAATGGTAAATTTTCACAATGGAGGGGGGTAACTAGTGGTGTTCCCCAGGGCTCAGTCCTGGGACCGATCCTGTTCAACTTGTTCATCAATGATCTAGAAAATGAGGTAAGCAGTGAGGTGGCAAAGTTTGCAGATGACACCAAGTTGTTCAGGACAGTCAAAAGCAAAAGGGATTGTGAAGAACTACAAAAAGATCTCAGCAAACTGAGTGATTGGGCAGCAAAATGGCAAATGAAATTCAATGTGGGTAAGTGTAAGGTAATGCATGTTGGAAAAAATAACCCAAATTACACGTACTACATGATGGGGTCAAATTTAGCTACGACAGATCAGGAAAGGGATCTTGGAGTTATAGTGGATAGTTCTCTGAAGACATCCACGCAGTGTGCAGCGGCAGTTAGTAAGGCAAATAGGATGTTAGGAATTATTAAAAAAGGGATCCGATAATAAGACAAAAGATATCATACTTCCCCTATATAAAACTATGGTACACCCACATCTCGAGTACTGCGTGCAGATGTGGTCTCCTCACCTCAAAAAAGATATATTGGCATTAGAAAAGGTTCAGAAAAGGGCGACTAAGATGATTAGGGGCTTGGAAAGGGTCCCATATGGGGAGAGGCTAGAGAGACTGGGACTTTTCAGTTTGGAAAAAAGGCGATTGAGGGGCGATATGATAGAGGTATATAAAATCATAAATGGTGTGGAGAAAGTGAATATAGAAAAATTATTTACCTTTTCCCATAATACAAGAACTAGGGGACACCAAATGAAATTGATGGGTAGTAGGTTCAAAACTAATAAAAGGAAATTTTTCTTCACACAGCGCACAGTCAACCTGTGGAACTCCTTGCCCGAGGAGGCTGTGAAGGCCAGGACTCTATTAGGGTTTAAAAAAGAGCTTGATAAATTTTTGCAGGTTAGGTCCATAAATGGCTATTAGCCAGGGATAAAGTATGGTGCCCTAGCCTTCATAACAAGGGCAGGAGATGGATGGCAGGAGATAAATCACTTGATCATTGTCTTCTGTTCTCCTTCTCTGGGGCACCTGGCATTGGCCACCGTCGGCAGATGGGATGCTGGGCTTGATGGACCTTTGGTCTGACCCAGTATGGCCATTCTTATGTTCTTATGTTCTTATGAAAGAGCTGTAGCAGAGCCAAAATCCTAAGTTGTGCCTTACCCTGATGCCAATTACAGGTTCTATTTGCGCTTACCTTGGGGTGGATGTGTTTTGACAATAAGCTTCCTCATTCATCTAGATAAATTAGAAGTGGGGACAACTATGGCTCATAAAACTCTTTTAATCATGGCCTGGCTCCTTCATTCCCTTTTGCTCCTGCTACAATGTCCCAGCTGATGCCAGAGCACTTGAGCAGGGTCCAGGTTCAGTGCTTTTCTTGTGCCAGTACTTGCCAGTACTGGGTACCGGCACCTCAGCAGCCCCAGCCGTGGGATTGGCTGGGTGGGGGGAAGGGAGCTGGCTGAATACTGGCTTCTCTTTTTTTTTTTATACAGACAAAAGCACTGTTCAGCTGTAGTGGTATTTGGGCCAGACCACTTGCAGCGCTGGAGGGTATGGCTAGAATTCCAAGTAATGAGAGGCGTCCACCAAAAGGTTCCCATATTGAGTAATCCCCCAGCCAGCTCCCTGAGACTCCCCCTGCAAGAAAAAGCAGGTTCCCAGCACCACCAGACTGAAACACCCAGAGAATAGCAGCAGCCTGTACCTAAACAAGCAAACACAGGAAGGAAGATGGGGCATCATCAGAGAGGCAACATCCCCCACTTTCTTCCCCACTGCAACAGCTTCTTCAGTCTCCCTGGCCATGCCGAGGTTCCACTCTTGGTGTTACCCAGCTAGTTCAACTGGCCTCCATTCCTAGGCAGCAGCTCTGCTCCAGCCACCTCTTGCCACAGATGCTGCAAAAGTCAGTGTGTTTGAATAAGGGCTGAAAGGGATGCAGACCGGCCCTTTCTTATGAACAGCCTTGGAGCTCCTGGGGCTTATCTGTCTTGGACAGAAATAACTACTTACAACCTCACTCTGTTGAGAGCCTCGAATGGCTCTGGGTTGCTGGGCTCTTTCTTGCTCTGTTTACTTCTCACTGTCTCCCAGTCTCCACCTGGTCCTTTTTCACCAGGACTCCAGTCCAGGCTTTCCTTCCCCTAGAAACCCTCCCAACCCAGGTGTTAACCTTGCCATAGCCGCAGCTGGTTAGAAACAGAGGTTGCTGGGCATGTCAGTTGTAAAGGACAATGTCCCCTACTGGTCCTGGTATGGAGGTAGGACAGATGCTCATATTGGGAATTCTGGAGTCAAAGTCTGCCTCCCCTAGATCACACTCCTGCAGATAGTGTGGTTTTCACCTCCCTCTTGTTTGTCAGCACTAGGGGTTTCATCAGCCATTATCGGCACCAGCAAGGGAAATGGGACACAAGGGGGCTGAAGTTAATTTAGCTTATCACAGAATTAAAATATTATTATGGAATCATAATCATCCCTGCGCTCAGGCTTTGGAAGAATTCCCAGCTTTGGTGAAGTTAAAATATTGAATGCTAATACAATGGGACATGTGCAGTTTATTGAGCGGGGTTTCCATGGGAGTGGGTTAACCTGAGGCCAAGAGATCAGGCTGAGGAGGGAGAAAACCCTGGTAACGGCTTCCCTCCATTGAAGCAGCCAAGGCCTTGTGCAGGGCAACCAAGGCACCACCCGCATTGCCTACAAGCAGAGCATTTGGGTGGCTGCCCAGGAGAGATTCGAATGGTGCTAAGTTGATTAGATGAGTGCCCACAGCCTTCCCAGTGGGCAGCGTATGTTTCTTTCCATTGGTGTTGCGTATTTGCTCGTGCCTTGGAGCACAGAAGATTTATTGTGCACATGGATGGCAAAAAATAGAGGGAACACTGGGCACCACCAGAGAAGAGTGATCAAGTAGGAGATCTTCTTAAGAGAGCAAAGAATGGAACACTGACCCTGCTATATGCTGGATGTAAGGCTACATCTGTACTTACCGGAAGATGGACCTCGTGAGGATCGGTCTTCTGGGTTTCAATATCGCGCATCTAGTGGGGATGCACAAAATCTAACTATCAGGGCTCAATAGTCAAACCTGGTACTCCTCATTATTGCAAGGAGTAAGGGAGGTCAATGGGAGCCCTTCCATCAACCTCCCTCTTTGACGATGATGTGATAAGTCGATGTTAGATACGTCCATTCCAGCTATGCAACAGTCAGAGCTGGAATTGCCTATCTACGATTGACTTTCTGGTCTAGTGTAGGCCTGGTTTAAGTTAGAACAGCTTTCCCCAGGATCCTTTGCAAAGGAGACCTCTGGTGAACGCAGGCCATGAAGAGCCAGTCCGTCGTGCTAGACAGGAGGCAGAGTTTAGGACCCAAGCAGAAACGTCAGGGAGTTTTACATCACTCCCAAGAACTGGATGAAGAGTGTGCGGTTATGAGCATGGCCATCAGTGAACCACAAAGCCTTTTAGCATCCATTATTTGGAACTGCTGCTGAGCAAACAAATGCAGCCGCACTGGTCACTAACAGGCTCATCACCTGGTGAAAATCGTTTGCATCAGCTGCTACAGCCCAGCAGGAACAAAGAAGAGACGACCCAGAGACAGCTTGGTAAAATCCCATCTCCTTCCCTTCTTTAATAGCAAAGCCGCGTGAATCAGGAAAAGTCAGCTCTAGCTATTCCCCTTGGCATTTTCCCCGCTTTTCTCCATGCATCCCACATTCAGAAAGGAGCAGAATAAACATCTAGGGCCAAATCCTGCTCTCATTTACAGTAATGGAAACCCAGACACAAAAAAAGGAGGGTGAGGAATACTTAGCAGAGTTGTTCTCAGATTCCTTCCCCGAGTATGGCCTCAGCTCCAGGCAGGTGGAAACCCTTTGTTCCAAGTTCAGTGGAACTGGAGGACAGAGAAGGGACCCAAGCCTGGGATCAGGAGAGCTGGAATTGGGCCCAGGAGGCCAGAAAACGGGCCCTGTGTTTTGGATCGTGAGACATCAGGGATGGGAGAGCAGAGAGAAGCCCTGGGTCTCAGGGTCTGGAGAGTGAGGGGAGGCCTCCATCCCAGAAAGACCATCCAGGATTGTTTAAGTCTCAAATGTATCAATACCAACTACCCATGAGTCAGTCACCCTTTCATTCCTGTACTGAGGACAATTTCTTCGGTACACTCAGGTCTGATCCTGCCAGAAAGTTCCCATTCTCAGCCAGGGCACAGGGAAGCACACACAGGGCAGCTGCGTCATATACTAATGAAAACATAGAGCCAGGAATGAGGAGACATGGGTTGTAATGCTGGCTCTGCCACCACATTAGTTTGTGACCTGGGACGACTACCATCTTGTCCCTTCTCCGGGCCTCAGGCTCTCCATTTCTACCACTGAGAAGTGCTCCTCACCAAGCTTGGTAAAGCTCTTCATAGAATCACAGACAACTAATCTGGAGTGGACCTCGAGAGGTCATCAAGTCCAGTCCCCTGCCCTCATGGCAGGACCAAGCATCATCTAGACCATCCCGAATAGATGTCTACCTAACCTGCTCTTAAATATCTCCACCGATGGAGATTCCACAACCTCCCTAGGTAATTTATTCCAGTGTTTAACCACCCTGACAGTTAGGAAATTTTTCCTGATGTCTAACATAAACCTCCCTTGCTGCAGTTTAACCCCATTACTCCTTGTCCTAGCCTCAGAGGCCAAGGAGAACAATTTTTCTCTCTCCTCTTTGTAATCCCCTTTTAGCTACTTGAAAACTGCTATCATGTCCCCTCTAAGTCCTCCCTTTTCTAAACTAAACAAGCCCAGTTCTTTCAGTCTTCCCTCATAGCTCATGTCCTCTAGACCTTTAATCATTCTTGTTGCTCTTCTCTGGATTTTCTCCAATTTCTCCACATCTTTCTTGAAATGTGGTGCCCAGAACTGAACACAGTATTCCAAATGAGGCCTAATCAGTGCTGAGTAGAGTGGAAGAATGACTTCCCATGTCTTGTTCTCAATACTTCTTTTAATTCATCTCAGAATTATGTGTGTTTTGTTTTAGTGTCACACTGTTGATTCATATTTACCTCTGGACAGAAAGGTCTAGGCTGATCTCTCCTAAGGAGAGTGCGTCTCACCAGACAGGCCTTATTCCAGGCCCAGTCACAGGAGTGGGAATCTCGGCTCATTTTTTTTCAATAGTGTCTGGATCAGGCCATATATGCTGCTGTAAGTGCAAAGTGTGAGGGGACCTGAGCTCCCTCCCCACAGCTGGGCCTGAGTGAAGTTGTCCTTGGTTGGTTTGGTAACTCTGCTAAGTCTCCTGAAGCAGTGGGCTTAGCTCTCAGCCACAGGACCTGCTCTGCTTGCATGCTTCTTTCCCCATTGCCATGCTGTGCCAACATGTTTATCTGCCAGACCCCACTCTGCCAGCGTACCCTTGCTCCTCCCACACCGACACCATGTGGTCCCGTTTATCTGCCAGACTGCGCTTTGCATGCTTCTGCCCCCATCCCCACTCCGCACTGGCCTGTTTAGCTGCAAGACCCCACTTTGCCAGCATGCTTCTGCCCTGTCCTGCTGCTGTGCTGGCCTGTTTATTTGCCCAGCCCCACTTTGCCAGCAGGCTCTGGCCCCCACCCCCATGCCCTGCCAGCCTGTTTATCTGCTGGTTTAACAATGCACTTTATTTTTTTATTATTTTTATGAGTTGTGCCGCACTTCTTGGTAAAGCACTTTAATCCCTTTTAATGCCCCCATTGTGCTCTTCGGTGGCAACGTGGTGGTTAGGCTAATGCATCCCACTCACCTTGGGGTTACTAATGAGGTCACGAGGAACGCAATCTCCAAACTGAATAATTCACTAATCAAATGCTGCAGACTCCAGTGGTGAAATTTATTTCTGACACCTAAACAGCAAATGGGTTTGTGGATGCACACACTCCCTCTCGCTCCTCTTTCTTCAGAGATGGCTTTGCTTAATTGATGGCAACTCAGTCTGCTGAACCAAAGAGCTCTAATGCCACCACAAATGCAAGAGGGATATCTTGACTTTTAAAGTGAACTCCCAAGGAAAAGAACAAATGATGGATCCCACCCAAGGAAGGGGCCAGGCTGGTTCTGGACTGACATGAATGTTCTAGCCTGTGTCAGAGATCTGGAGAGTGTGGTGCCACATATTAAGATTTTCTTACATCTGTCTCCTTCTTCAGTCTTTCTTGCTTGGCTATCATCTGCTCCTGAGCTGAACATGGGCCTGGCACTGACTCATTTATATCTAAAACCAGTTACAGAATCTCCTTTAGGCTAGGTCTACACTAGGGGAGAAAGTCGACTGAAGATACACAACTCCAGCTGTGAGAACAGCGTAGCTGGAATCGACATATCTTAGATCGAATTTTCTCTGCCGCCCACACAGCGGGAGGTTGACAGGAGAAACTCTCCTGTTTACTTCTTCACTCCTGCGACTGTGAAGAGAACAGAGTTTGATGGGGGAGCTATCAGCATTCAAGTTAGCAGGTCCATACTAGACCCACTCAATTGAAGCCCAGAAGATCTACCTCCAGCATGTCGACCCAACAATAAGTGGAGACAAGCCTTTAGATAGACGCTGTATATCAGCCAGGAGCCAAAATCCATTGCGGCAATCTGAGTTAGGCCTGGTCTACACAAGGGATCAAAGTCAATCCCAGATATGCAATTCTAGCCACGCCATTAGCGTAGCTAGATTCGATGCATCAGGATCAACTGTGCTCCCTAGTGTAGCTCCGGGCTCTTCAGGCTTGCCCCAATATCCCTTACTACGCACAGTAGCGTGGAGTGCTAGGGTCGACGGCCGAGCCCAGAGAGATCAATTTTGCCGCGTCTTCATACACGCAGCAGAATCGATCTCCTGAAGACTGATCACAGCACGTTGACCCCCCTGTAAGTACAGACATAGCCCTGGTGATGCACTCGTAAAGCCTGTCATCTGCATTCTTAAAAGGAGGAAATTGAGGGACAGAGCTGGGGAGTTCCTATCCCCAAGATGGCACCAAAAGCGACTGCTGAACGTTCCCATCCCCCTCTTTGAAATACCAGCCTTACCTCCAGCTGTTTTAAATCCGCTTCAATATCCCTCCATCTTCCAGCATATTGCGTTTGGCCGCCTCCCTTCCAATACGTTACTTTGTGGTGGTTCAATGGGTTCCCCCGGGGAAACAGAAAAGATCCTTGCAGCCAGTATTCCCCTTGCACTGGGGCATCACCCTGCAGAGGCCAATGGCCAATTGCCCCACCCACGCTGAATGTCACCCACTAACCCCGATCTCTCACCTGAGATTCTCAGACGTCACTCTAACGTGCCTAGAAGAGAAGGAAGCAGAATTCACCCAGCACAGCTAATGGTGTGTGGCTTTCTCTTGGGCAGTGAGGGAGGCTGGCACTCTTAGCAGATTGGCAAGCTAGCTTCTCAGCACAGACCCTATGTCCCAACCTGCCAAGTTTTCTTCCTTCTCACCCGCACAACAGCTGGGCAACACAGCACCTTCCCCAGCTGAGATCTCACCCTGGCAATGAAACCCACCTGTCTGTCTGACAAGGGCATTCAGCTCTGCGCTCCATTGGCCCCCTCCATCACAGTTCAGTGCAGTCCTGTTGTCAGGTTTGATTGATCGAAATGTCCCAACCTGTCACAATACCCAGGACATCCAACAGTGAACTCACCACATCAGAAACCCATGGAGAAGCAAAGTCTCCAGTTTGCATGGACTTAGCTGGTTGCCCCCGGCTTCCACAAGCCACGACTGTTCAGTCTGGAAATGGCTCCTGATCCCTCAGGCCTCACCCTGACTGTTCCTTCAGTTGATGGTGCCAAGTGAGAACATCAGAGAAAGTTCCTTCCCCTGGCTCCTCCCACAAGGGACAGGGAAGTAGGGCGCATAGACACTAGCACCACAGGGCTGGCAGAAAGGAACTTCTGTCCCCTGTAGCTGAACAATCTGACACATCCAACTCCCTCTGTATCATCGTGGGTGGGCCTCAGACCTACTTCTGCATCCCTCCCCTACCAACTGGTCTTCTCTGCCCCAGCCTGGGCATAGCTGCCCACAAGCAGTCTTGAACCTGGGACCTTGGGAGCTTATTGCAAGCGCCGCTACAGCTGGAGCTCAGCTTCGGCTATAGAGGACATATTCTTTCGCTGTGAAGTGGTGTAGGTGCCACTGCCTGAGACAGTTAAGCACACCTAGGTGTGTGGATTACACAGGCCCCACAGGTATCTGTCTCCCACTGCAATGAATTCAGGAAAAGACTCTCCGCAGAGGGGGGCATGCGGCAGACACTAACAACAGGTTTTGGAGGAAGCATTTCCTGGGTTGCCTAAGCAGCGAGAACAGAAGCACAGCAATGGGTCACATCCTGCGGCAGGCCCAGCCCTGACCATCTGTCCACAGCACGTGCGTTGTTCTACAATCCCCAGCCCTCCGACTGCTGTGCCATGGGACCAGATTCCGGTGTGGGGAGGAACGGGTGGCTCAACATCTGGATTGTGCCCATCTTGGGCCATGGGGGGATGATGGCTAAGAATGTCACAGGTTGCCCTTGAGGGTGGGCTCAGGGGGAGGCTAAGGCCATGCAAATAAAAAGCAGAAATAACATTTAGTGGGTTGGTTTGGGGAGGCTGAGAGGGAAATGGTTATTTTCAAGCTGCTGCTTCCCGTGCATTAAATCATACAAACCAGCCTGTGTGTCACAGCTAGGACGGGGACAGCACTGCTTATGGGACGGTTAGCAGAAATGAGCCCCGGGTACAACCTTTGTACGCGGGTTGTAATCTTCAACTATGTGCGTGCATGGATGAGTTGGAGAAGCTGGGGCTCTAGCCCAGTCTATAGTTTAGCTGTAACACATGGGTTTGCCTGGCTGTGCCCTTGTCCTACGCCTTTGCACAAGGCAGTCGGACTTTCACCCAGTGCTCAGCACACCTGAAGCTTGAGTGTGAGCTGGATGTAGCACCCAGCCCTGCTCTCTAGATTCGTCTCTAACAGGCAAATGGGTAGGAAGCAGATGGAGGTGGGCATGGAGGAATGATGGGGCTTTGGCTGTCTGAACCCCATGTCCCTTCTGGGGCTGCTGGTGGGGCCATGCCTGAAGCTGTATTGGATGCAAAGCCACAATCTAGTCCTAGCTCTCCACAGATTTACACCTTGCAAACTGTGCAACAAACGTTGACAAAAACATGCCCGACCCCTTCAGGCTTTCCCAGCAGAATCTGCATTTTGGTCACCAGTGTCTCCTGCTTTTGCTCCTCCTGCCAGATGTGCACCAGCCTTCTTTCCAACGCTGCCACCTTCATTTGCCCTCTTAGCATCCTGCCCGGATTGTCTCTGGTTCATTGGAAGCACAGTGTGGAAGCATATTTTAACCACACAGCATCCTGAGCACCTCAGTGGGGAGGGGCAGTCATAATCCAATTAAACTGCATCATTAGTACCGCTCTGTAGTCACTGGGTGTCATTACCGATCATAGTAATTAATACTCCATGCTCCAGGTGGACACAACAATCTGTGTCCTCGGGGAGGTTTTGTATTGCAATTCCTCAGTCTGGAAATCAGTGGCTAATAAATCTGGGAGTTGTCTGGATGGGATGCTTTTTGACAACATCACCCTCTTCTCCTGGAGCCTGGGAGCTAAATGACAACTGTGAGCATTAACCGGAGGTGGAGCTAAAAGTGTGAGTCCCTCTTACTCTGCTGGCTGCACTCAGACAGGGCTAGATGCAAACGGAGAGAGCACACGCCCCTCCCCAAGGTGAGCCCAGCTGGAGGGTCAGAGGAACTAGGTCAGGCTGTTCAGAAGACCGATGGTGACTAGCACTGGGAGGAAGCACTGTGGACGTGCTGTATAAATGGATATGGAAGTAATGGCAGGATCTGCTCTGGAGAAGGGCCAGCGGGATGGGTAGTTTCTGGAGCTGGTTGGAACATTTTTGCTGAAATCGGCTGTTTTGTCAAAGCTGACACGTATGGGTTTTCAGGCATGAAAGAAAGAGAGAGACTATAGCCAGCTGGTTAGGCTACAGACCAGGGATGGGCTAGACCAGTGGGGGGAAAGAGGGACAACCTGTGGCCTGCGGGCTGCATGTGGCCCACTGGAGCTCCACCTCTGACGCACAGACCCTCAGGCTGCCCCTCTCCCACCTACCCCCTTGTGCACCAGGGCACTGGAGCCTCTCACTTTCTACACCACTCCCTTCCTCCCGGTGCTGTCCCAGCCCACAAATTGCTTGATTCGTGCTCCATCCCCCCTCCTCCCAGAGCTGGAATGCCACAGATCAGCTGTTCACACCGTTCCAGCTCTGGGAGGGAGTGGCGAGGAGCATGACTCAGAGGATTTGCGGGACCAGTAAAGTGCTGGGAGGGAGCGGGAGGAGCAGGTAAGTGCAGTGCTCCAATGCCCTGATGCACGAGGGCAAACGTGGGTGGGGAGCAGATGGGGGTTGTGGGGACACAGGCGGAGCCACAACAGGCTGAGCATTGGTACGGCCCTCTAGGGTGAAGGAGGGCCACTCACCACCCCTGGTTGCCCATGCCTAGACTTTGCTCCAAGTCTTTGCCCTGCCTCATTTGGAAGGCTCAGGAATAAAATCTCCAATTCAGAGCAAGGGCTGGAACTTGCCTATCACACATCCCAGGCCACTAATCCCCATACACGTTACCCCAAGGGAGGAGCCATGACAGGGAGCTGTCATGCTCAGTCAGCTCTAGTAGTTACATGACTGAGTGCCCATTTGGGCATGCAGACGTGTGGTGGTATGGTACAATGCGTCTCCCTTAGTGTACTACTGGAGAAACGGCATCTGATTTTTAAAATGACATCCATTCAAGTGTGCGTGCCAAAATGTGTGTGCAATTGGTATGTCTCCTGTGTGCACACAATTACGGTGACTAGAAAGGCAGATTAGGGGAGTGCATGTTCAAATGGTCAGTTGCATTTGTAATCAGTTACATGTGAACTTATTTTGTTTCGCTGAAAGGTGCTAATAGCAGATGTGGGGGGAGGGGCTTAGGGGGCGTCTTGGTTCCAAATGCAATCTAACCCTCATTAAAGCCAATTGATGGGCCAAGGATGCTGTTTCAGAGCCAACAGAAGGAGCAATCCAACCCCTAATACAGTCAAAACAGTGTTAGACAGTGCGGTTTACTGCTCAAGGCACGAGCATGGCCAGAGAAGAGCCAAACCAGGTGGATTCGCAGGAGATTTTCTGGTTCTAAGTACAAGGGCTAGGATATTTGTTGTATGTTGTGTGTACTGGATGGAGAAAGGTAGCAGAAGTGCGCACACGCCCCTGAGAGGAAGCAGAGAGATGGAGCTTCTTGAGCACAGCACTCACTGGTTGTTTCTATGCATCCGGGGAAAGTGGACAGCGTGTGCATTGTTCAATACGAAACAAGATTACACCAAGACTATACCTGTCTCCTATCATCAATTACACACCCAAGGGGAAGCATTCAGTTTGCAGTACAGTCATGGTCACCACAAGCACAAATTCAAGCAGTCATTTTTGTGCATGTAACAGAGTGCAAATGGTTTTTAAAATCCAGGCTCCCGTTGACCAGTTGCTTTAACCCTTGGGAAAAATCCCACTTTGGTGAGGAGACCAGAGAGTGAGGGGTTCACCTGGGAAGCCTGCAACCGCACAAAATACACATTAGAGAGAAGTGCCATCAGCATTACATGAAATGGAAATGATCAGATTGTTCTCATGAATCAGACCACTTCCCCCAGCTCGCTGGCCCTTGGAATACAGGCTGTGAAGTGGAGTCACGTAACCCTGCACGGTAAGCAACGTTGCCTCTAATTTCTTCCATCCTTGGGTGGAATAAATTTTATTAGGTGCATCAAGGCATGTGCAGAGGCACACCGCCAATAGAAACATATGCTGCTGGCTGCGGGCATTGTGAACACCCTTATAATCAGCTGGGAATTTCTCCTGGGCAGCTGCCCATGTGCTCAGCTTACAGGAACACTGGTACCAGGAGCCAGTTTCCAAACGCGAGATGTGCTAACCCTTCCCAGTTCCACTACCATTTGGCCTGCGACTGCAACTACTGTATGTCAGGAGTACGGTGGGTAGGTTTGTGCTCCCAGAAAAGGGGTGTGTTCAAATGAATGAGCTCATCTCAGCTGGAGATCACACAGAAGATGCTCACCCTCCCCTTGGGCACAGGTCACATATGGTTCAAACGTGCAGCAAAATCGCCGCTGCAACATGATCAGGGAAGGAAATTCCCTTGTCGCTCCCCTTTTGGCACATTTTACAGCTGCCCTCGCTCGGCAGTGGTGTTTCACAAAGCCTCTTTCCATCCCCCGGTGCTAGGCAGCCACAAATCTAGGCCCCACGCCATGGGCTAATGAGAACGGGAGCCAAAAAGACCCATGAGCTGTGTCCCGGGGAGACGGAGCCTCCCCACTGACGAAAGGTCCACGACAAACTCCACACTTGACACAGCCAGAGCACGGCACAAGGGCTGTCACACATGGCCAGGACGGGAGCAGACTAAAGACAGCTTGCTACGGGGTGAGCACAGTGTGCTGTAGCAACAAGCAGAGCAGCCAGAAGAGGTGATGAGAAGAAGCCCCACATACGGTGCCAGATGGGACCCGGAGAGCTTCTGCCCAGTGCCAGGGACTGCCAGGAGCCTCACCCATGCGCCAAGTGAGATTATGTGATAAATGATTGCATTAGCCAGGACAGCTTCTCATTTTCCTCCAGTCTGGCCTGTCTGCCCTTTTAGCACAGAGCTCCTGATAGCATTTCTCCCTCCACTGACTTCATTTTTCCTGTTAGCTTGTCAAGCTGTCAGTGTGGAGAAAAGAGATGACATCGACAAGGTGGTTACTGTTTCAGCTCCGAGTACGTTCTGGGCATCCCGCCCTTCGCACCACCACTGCACACGGCTCACGCAGGTTCGCACCTGCCCCGCTCACACCACGCCCCACGCCACTGTCTTCCTCAGAAACTCCGGAACTTCCCAAGTTCCCAGCACAGACTGGAGGAGCCAGTTCCAACGGACAGGTCTCTGTTACCATGGGGACGGTGTGCTGGCCTTGATGGATGATAGGGATTTGAGCTCACACACAGACACAAAGTATGGGAAAGAAGATTCACGGCCCCGCAGAAGTTCCTCCTTCCCCTGTCCTCTCTACGACACTCAGCTTTCTTCTTCCAATTCATTGATCACCAGAGCCTGGCGGGGTGTGGGGGCCTTTGAGAAGCAGGTCCTGGGGAGCGAGGCACTGAGCGTCTGTCACCCGGAAGGCTGGGAATGGGAAATCGAGGAGCTTCTGGCATTTGGGAGAAGGTGAAGGTGAATCTTCCCAAGGGAGGAGCCCCAGAAGCAAAAGCTGCTTGACGGGGACTGGGAAGGAAGATCTCAGAGCTCAGTGTGAGCAGATGAAGAAGGGGAATGTGCTGGAATTGGGGTGGGAAGGGGCTGATCATTCTGGGATCCTGGACACTGTAGTGAATCAGCCCCGTTTCACTCCATTAGGCTCCTGGCCTCTTGATCGTTCAGGCTTCTCCACACACCATAGAGCTCCCCCTTCTTGTGCCATTAGAAACCTCTCTGTCCAGGCCCCTGCCCTTCCTAGCCAGGAGAATGGATAGGGCCTCACTCTTCAGAGCCTCTCAATGCTCCTCAGAATTTGCACAAGGGACTGAGCAATGCAAGGGGTTGCCTCCCAGGCCCGTGGTCCTGTGTGCCAGCCCTGTAAGACTCCCAGCCCCTCTTAGCCTCAGGGACAAAGAGACACGGGGTTAGTTTGCTGCAAGCATCATGCTTAAAAGGAGTAAAGGGCAATGGTTGTCAGGCTCTGGCTTTTCAGGAGGCTGAAGTCTGTGGCTCTTCTGCAGCTGGCACAGTGAACGATGGCTTTATTCTCTTCCTTCAATGGGTGCCATCCACCTGGCCTGGGCTTCTTGGGCGGGTCATCCCATCCCAGTCCCAGCCCATTTTTCATTAGGATCGGTGCATGGGGCACAGCCTGAAGTCATCACATTCCCCAGCACCGAAAGGCAGATACATGTGCCTCTGTATCTCCAGATCTCTCTCTGTCGCTGCAGTGTTAGTTCCTAGGACACCCTGCCTCTGTGCCTTTTCCTCCTGCGCAGCGTGAGTGCGCACATCCTGCAGGTAGGTGCTGATGGGCAGGCAGTGAGTTCCAGCCGGACGATGAACTGACTGGCCCACAAGCTCACACAATCAGCCCCTGTGCCGGCTGCTTCGGACCAACCGTCTCGCCACGCACTCCCGCCCCTCTGCATTCAGAGTGGGATGGGCCATGTGGAGTGGAAAGCTCCCCCAGGATGCTGAGTTGCACCAGACTCATGCAGGTGGCTACAACCGCTTCCCCTCTTAATTAGACAATTTCTCTTTGTGCTTACTGGTAACTTACAATTCACAGAGCGGCCCCTCCTTCTGCACAGACCTCACTGGGGGCCATGCTGCCCCTCCCAGCACCCATAAAAGCTGCCCTTCTCTGGGAGCCCTCTGGAACACTGGTCTCTGAAACACAGAGAGGCTACTGAACTCTCTTTTAAATTCAAATCCAACATATTAACACATGGTTTGAACCAGGATGGGACTTTCCTAGGTCATTATAGGGGCTCTTTTGCATACTTGGCATAATCTAATTCTTGACTCCACCCCACCCACCTTCTGCCCCTCTGCTCTCTGATTTGCTCACCTTGATAATATTTTTCTGATTTGTCAACCTTGATTACTATTTTTGGTTCTCTGTGCCTTAAATATTGAGTCTGTTCTGGTATGGCTGTGGTCTGACGAAGTGGGTCTGTCCCACGAAAGCTCATCACCTAAGAAATTAGTTTGTTAGTCTTTAAAGTGCTACGGGACTGCTTTTTTGGTTTGGTAATATATAGACTAGCTCAGCTACCTCCCTGTTGCCTTCCAGATATGCCATTATGATTTAGAAATAGGAGTCAGGATTTTTTATAGATTCCTCTCCTACACCCCTCACTACAGTATTTGGAGCCTCCTGGCCGTGCACTAGGCAATAATATCTGTTATCTGATAACATCTGTTCCTAATATCTGTCTGTCCCTCTGTTCCAGTGTTCCCTCTAATTATTTCCAGCCATGGGACAGAATAAATTTTGCTATGTGCACCAAGACAAGGCCAGAAGTGCACCACCATATAAACACAGGCTGCCAGCAGTGGGGGCTGCGCTAATCAGCTGGGTGGCACCTGATGTTCTCCTGGGTGGTGGCCTGTTCTCTCTCCTGGCCCTGCCCCAAGTGAGGGAGAGCCGGGTGTGCTGGGTAGCACACTGTGCGGATGCTTACTGCTGCATGCACCACTCTGTGCCTATGTTGGGAAAAGCAGGTCACAGAAGGACACCTGGCACTAAGAGCGGAAGAGGGGCTGCAATGGGCCTTGTTCTCAGATGAGTTCATTCCACAGTTGGGGGCCAGCCCCTGAGAAAGTGCTGTCTTTCACTCTGACAAGCTTTGCCCTCGCGGAAGACAGCTCCCTGCCCCCGAGGAGCTGCATGTCAATCATATTCTCCATGCTTTTAAGTAGGCTGGGAGCAGACCTGGAAACACCTTGTCTGAAAGGACTGAGACGCTAAACTTGCTATTGTTTGGGAATCTCGCGTAAGGAGCAGAGGACGGGTGTGGCAGGATGGCCTCCACCCCAGGCATTTTGCTGTAGTCTGGATGAGAAGTGACAAAGGCATGTGTAATAGGACAACTGAGGTTTATTCTCAGTCCCACCAGTGACTGACTGACCTTGGGTGAGTCCCTGTTTTGCCCTGTGACTCAGTTTCCCCATTTGTAAAATGGATATAAGAATAAACCTTTCAGTCCCCACTGCGCCGGGGCATTATTACTGCACACAGGTGACACACTTCAGAATCCTGGTGTGGAAAGTGCTGGATGATTGCAAGGCACAAGGATCCTGTCACCTGAGAGAAAGTGGTAACAGGAGCAGAGCTCTGGCACCTGCAGCATTTCTGTACTGCTTCACATCTTCTAAGCACTTGACAAAGATTTGCTAATTCTTACAGCCCCCTCTCCTCCCCCTGCAAAAGAGACAAGCGTGTAGAATTGTTGCCACGCTGGCCTTGTTTTAGCTGGCACCTGGTGGAGGAGGGACATGCCAGTCCCCCTCCTTAGACATCAATTCCTTCACGTTGACATGAGGGTTAACAGCCATTTGTAATCACATTAGAGATCCCGTTTAATTCTAAGGATGCCTGTTTGTTGGACTCATTTCCTTCAACTGCATGACAATGAGAAGATCAAACGGAATCAATTTCAGCAGAGAGATCAAACCAAGGAAGGGGAGAGATTTCAGTGGCTCAAAGTGCGTGGGAAACCACAGCCATGTTTTGCTCCGATAATGGAAATCTTTACTAATATAATTAAAGTGGGGTGAATTAGAAAACCAGCAAGTGCAGGCAGGACTATGGAAAGGTTGATGTTAGCAAGGCTCCAGGCCAGGGCTCCTGAAATGAACCAAAAGCTGTCCATTGGTCGACACCCTTGCAGCCCCTCGTTTAGCAGTTATCTAATCTATCATCTAGCTAGCTCTCAGCTACTTAGGTCTTTATGCTGCATTCATGTTTGAATCCGATCACGAAGGAGCAAACCATTTATAAACAAGGGGCAGAAGTCATCCAGGCACTGCATACTCCTATGCAGTGAAGCCCCAACACTCAGAGTTTGACAGCTGAACTGAGATGCGGAAGCAGGAAAAGCTTGGAAGGAGAGAGGGATGGATCAGTGGAAAGAGGTGTAGGTTGGGAAGGAATCTGGGAGGTTAATCATAAATTTTTGCCCCAGTTCTCTTTGTCTGAAAAGGAATCTGCACGTCAATGGGGCTATAAAAATAGGCCATTGGTGCTCTGAGGGCAAGGACCACCTTTTTGTTCTGTGTTGTACAGCACCTTGCACAATGGGGCCCAAGGCCACGACTGAGCTACTGAACGCTACCACAGTATAGATGCTGATGCTGCTTAATATGGCTCTTGCGCTTTTCATATGGAGATTTCAAAGCACATTGCAGCAGTGGTTATGTGTCATTCTCCCCATTTTATGGATGGGGAACAGCCATGGAGAGGGGAAAGATTCATACAAAGCTCACTCCACTGACAAGGCCACCCTTTTCCCTTGAATTGGCATTAATAATCATCACCTTACATGAGAGACTCATTGCTCCTGCTGTTCCTGCTCTCTGCCTTTGGCTCTTACAGTGTTTTAGGCACATTTGGTTCAGGAGAAAGGGCCAGACTCCATGTCTGAGGAGGCCGAAGGCTTCATAGGCGTCCCATGCTCAACCAAGCACCCAGACGCCTCCTGCCGAGACACCTAGCACAGTTCTCGCTGCCACCAGTCCTGAGAGAAGGGGTCGCCAGAACCCCTCCCCGTGCCTGTGAATGAGATGTTTCATCGTTCTTGGTTAATTAACCTGTCAGTGTAACGAGGTGTTTGCCTGCGCTCACCTCAAGTGCTGAGAAGGACATATTGAGACTCTTTAGCCCTGGGACCCAGGAAGTGCTGCCATTTCTGCGTGTGGGTTAAGTCACGGCCAGCCATTAAGCAGCCCAGGACATTTGCTGGGGTATCCCATAACTGCAGTAGTCATAATTCCCTGGGTTTGTCAGGCCCGTCCGGCACCCCCCTTGGCTAAGGTGCTGATGAATTGCTGGCCTGACCATAACCTCAGGGCTTTGTCATGGTAAGGGTATTTCACTTCTGGGGACTGAAGCCAGGCCTTCCCCTTGGTGATCTGCAGGGTTTTTCCTGAGCTGGGTTGGAGGATGGCAGGGTGGGATGAGGGAGAGATCAGGGGACCTGTGCCCAGCGTCCTTGGGGAGTGAGGACAGCAGGGAGCCATGGATTCTGATAACTAGCCACCAGCCCTCTCAAGCAGCCACTGCTAATCCCTCTGCCTCCAGGTTACTAGCCAGTGCTGGCCAACACATGAAATTCCTGGCCTGCCCCTTCTCTCCATCTGCTGACGCGCTCTCTCCCGCCAGACTCCAGTCTCTCCCCTTCTCTCCTGATCTTTCTCCTCCCCACCTCCCTCTCCCATCACATGCCAGCTTGCACATGTGCCACATTCCCCTAGACAGCCTGGCTGGGACCACCAGGATAGAGTGACCATATCTCCTATGGCCACATACAGGACGGTGGGGAGCGCTCCGCCACCCAACACACACCTTCCCCAAGCCTCGGCTGGCTCCCTCTGTTGTGGAGTGCACGTAGCACTGACGCACAGTACGCGCTGTCCAGCAGGCCGCTGCGCCTGCGCAGGAAATACGGGACAATTAGTCGCTTTTCTAAATAAGTCGGGACGCCTTTTTGGCATCCCAAATACGGGACCGTCCTGCTGAAAACGGGACGGACGGTCACCCTTCACCAGGAGCGGTCTGGAGGTGGCTGAAAAAGTAGTATGTTTTTTACCGCCCAGGTACAGGCCTCAGCCCACATGTAGCTCCTGCTGGGTTTTTGCCTCTCCTTCCCGCCAGATTCAGAGCTCCTCATCTCTACCACTGTGGCGTTGCACCAACTTGGGGGAGGGGGGTTAGCCAGCTCTGCATTTCTGTGCCCGTTGCTGGCTACTGATACACTTAGCCACACCGAGGGGCTGCTTGCTGAGTGTGCAGGAATCTTCTTTACACACATACACAACCCACATCACATTGCTCCATGCTGTTCAGTGGCAAAATCTCTCTTGCCTTCCCCGTACGCTGAGCCCGGAAGCACCCCTGAGCATCCCATGTTACAGGGCTGTTTCACATGGGTCCCTGCAGGAGCCGGGAGAGATTGCAGCAAGTCTGGTGCAGCTGCGTCCACTGTGTGGGCAGAAAGCTGCAGAGTTTCCAGCTTTGCTTGGGAGCCACGTTCGCTCCTTTGCAACCATCCCGGCGACCACATGTTCCAGTTGTGCTTTGTAATGCAGTATCTAGTCTCACCCCAGTGGGAGGAGCCAGAGAGGCCTGACACGCTTCACGGGCTGTACCCGTGGCACTAGGTCTGCTCTGGCAATCAACGTTCTTCTGAGTACCACGGTGATTTTGGGGGAGCTTGGTAGCCAACAATGATCCCAATGCTGGAAGGTAGGGACGGGGGCCAGAGTGACTCAGACAAATTGGAAGACTGGGCTGCAAGAAATCTGATGAGGTTCAATAAGGACAAGTGCAGAGTCCTGCGCTTGGGCTGGAAGAATCCCAAGCATTGTTACAGGCTGGAGTCTGACTGGCTCGGTGGTAGTTCTGCAGAAAAGGACTTGGGAGTTGTAGTAGATGAGAACCTGGACATGAGTCAACAGGGTGACATTGCAGCCAAGAAAGCTAATGGCATATTAGGTTGCATCAAGAGGAGCGTTGCCAGTAGACCCAGAGAAGTGATTATTCCTCTTTATTCGTCTTTGGTGAGGCCGCGTCTGGAGTATTGTGTCCAGTTCTGGGCCCCCATTTATAGGAAGGATGTGGATACACTGGACAGGGTCCAGCAGAGGGCGACCAAAATAATTAGGGGGCTGGAGCATATGAATTATGAAGAAAGGTTGAGGGAATTGGGACGGTTTAGTCTGCAGAAGAGAAGACTGAGGGGGGACTTGATAACCGCCTTCAGCTTACTGAAGGGAGGTTGCAAAGCGGCTGGACAGAGGCTGTTCACAGTGGTCACAGATGGCAGAACACGGAACAATGGTCTCAAGTTGCGGTTGGGAAGGTCCAGGTTGAACATTAGGAAAAACTTTTTCACTAGGAGGGTGGTGAAGCATTGGAATGGTCTCCCCAGGGAAGTAGTGGAGTCTCCATCCCCAGGGATGTTTAAGTCTCACCTCAACAAAGCCCTGGCTGGGCTGATCTGATGGATTTGGTCCCGTGTAGGGCAGGGGGCTGGACTTGATGGCTTTTTTACCTCTCTTCCAGCTCTATTGTCCTATGATTCTATGATCTGAGGGCACAAGGGAAGTGGAGAGGAGAAGAGTTTCAAATGGGTAAATATAACCCCAGTGACTGACTTGTAGCAAGAGAGACTGTGTGAGTCTGGGGGGCTCACCAAGCATTGTGGAGGCCAGACAAGCTGTGTGCACCCAGAGCCGAGGTCCCTCCTCGGCTGCCACGCACTTGTCCCACCGAAGGGTGGCGGTGAACGGACAGCGTATTGGACACTTGTGGATCTAGATCGTGCTTGGTCCTGCCATGATGGCAGGGGACTGGACTTGATGACCTCTCAAGGTCCCTTCCCTTTCCAGTGTTCTATGATTCTATGCCACCTTGGGCCCTGCTGGGCCGGCTCTGCCAAGGTGGGTGGGAGAAGACACAACAAGGCGGGTGTCAGAAGAGTTTGGCGGGAGAGGCCAGGCAGGGAGCTGGGGATGCCGAAGGGAGTGAGAGGGCAGTGACGTGACATGAGTGCAGATGGGATGGAGCGATGCGGAACCTGGGAAGGGACGAGGGGAAGCTAGAACTCCATGTGGAAGACAAGGCGCGACTGCATGGGCGGAAGAGGTGGATGTAGCAGCAGCAGCAGCATTGTGGAGGTGAGGGAGGCTGGAGTGGAGAAGGCTGTAGAGATGACCAGTCAGAGAGTTGGCTGTGCCTGGTAGGAGAGGGCTTCCCTTCGCAGTGCTCCAGCAAGGTCCACCGGGCCATGATACTAGTGAGGGCAGGGGCAGGCCATCATTTTTGCTGGGGGTGGATTTTGGTAAGTGGTCCAGGGCTGCACTGTTCTATGGAGGAGCAGTGGGGTCTGGGAGGGGGGCTGGGTGCAGAAGGGAGCTGGGGGTAAGGGACTGGGGTGCAGGAGGGAGTGGGGGTTCTGAGAGTGAGTCTGGGTGAAGGAGGGGGTTGTGCCCTGGGGTGGGAGCTTGGGAGGTTGGGTCTGGGAGGGGATCTGGATGCAGGAGGGGATTCTGACCTGTGGAGGGCTGTAGCAGGGGTGCAGGGCCTGGGAGGGAGCTAAGGTGTGGTGCCAGAGGCAGGCTGTGGCTGAGAGGCGCTCACTGAAGCAGCTCCTGGCCAGCAGCGCTGTCAGGCCGGGTTCCCTGTCCGCCAGCAGCCCCAGCCCCGGCTGTTCCATGTGGTGCTCTCCGCTGGCGGGGGAGAGCTTCCTGTGCTGACCCCACCCCCAGCAAAAGCTCTTAGCTCCTGTTAACGGAAACCAGCCAATGGGAGTTGACGATTTGTGCTTTGCTGCTGCTGCCCCACCTCCCAGCAAAATTTCTCAGCTGCCATTGGCCAGTTTTGCTGGGGCGGGAGCAGGACCAGAAGTTCTCCCCCTTCTGTAGCGGTAGGGCCAGCCGTGGGCCAGATTACAAGGCTTGGTGGGCTGGTTCTAGTGCCCAGGCCTTATCTTGGCCACCCTGTGCTAGGGTCTCATTCTGGTGGCTGGAGTGTGACCCATTTCCTAATTCTCCAGCCTGTTGCTAGAATCAGACACAACTGGGCCAGCAGAGACCTGCCAGGTCACCTGCCTTACTCTATTTCAGGACTTTTCTCTCTGCTGTGCCCACTAACATCCTGTGTGACCCCACTGAGATCTTCGGCCAGGACGGGACCCACCCCAGCCACCCTCTGTAGGGGCTGTTCTGCACTCCCATCTCTGTGGCCACAAACTGCTCTTTTCTACTGGCCACATGAACATTGCTGAGCCAAACACCGCTCTGGCTTTCGCCTACACAAGCCCATTGATTCCACATTGTCAGTCAGGGTAAGAATTTGGTCCTCAGGCCTGGATTCTGGTCTCAGTCATATATGAGCCCCCTAGGAGTAACGCTCTTGATTTGCCTGGGGTTACACTGAATTTCCAGCATCACACCCAAGATCAGACACTGGCCCTGAGGATTTACAGCTAATCATATGTACTGTTTTCAAGCAGTAATTGACCAAACAATGCCTTCTTTGTGACTAGCTCCCTTCTCACAGCCTGCTTCGCAGAAAGGACCTCCCCGTGAATGACACAGCAAGGAGAGACCACGGCAGAGCCCTCTGGAGAAATGCTGAGACTTAATCGAGGTTCTCCTGTGAGTTGGTCATAAAATGGGTGACAAAACAAGTGCTTTTAAAAAAGTGAGATGTTCAGAGAGGAGAGAGCCTTTAAAACAGGCTTTTAATAACCTGAGCGTAACACAAGGGAATAAAACAGACCATGAAATAATTTCCTCTCTGGGAATCTTTCCTGAGATCGGCCACACATGCCTGCTCCTGGTCCCACAAGAGCTGCTTTCCAGGAAACAACAGCCCCCCCCACCCACCCACCCTCTAGTGAACCTCCAACATGCAATCCTCCTGCTGTGACCCCACACCTGCGTGGGATGCCAGCCAAACGCATCCCTTGCCAGTAGTGCCTAGCTAGGATCCTTTTCTAAACTCCCTCAAGGCTAATCCCACATACAGCTGCTAAGGACTTCTCGGGAGGGAGTGGGAGGGGGAGTGATTTGCCTCGCTGTTCCAGAGCCACTCTCAGTGGGCTTGCTCTGTTCTGGAACGAGAAGTGATTCTGTTCCAGAGTAACTACTCTGTCTGCAAACACAAATCCTCGTGGGAGAAAATGACTTCATTCTGGAATCAAGTCTCCACATGGAGGGGCTCTTCTGGAAGAGCTATAGCAGATAGACTGTTCTGCAGCAGCTATCCGGGTCCATTTCCCCATAATGACACATCCTTCAGTTTCAAGTTCCTGCTCTCTAACAATTTCAACAGGCCCTGCTGCTCAGTAAAAGCCAAATCATCCCACCCAGAGAACCTCTGCAGCGCTGGGTGCAAAACCCACCTGAGTTCCACTCTGTATGGGACCCAAATTCCTCCACTGGGTGAGGTCTAAAATGACAAGGAATCACACCCTGGAAGGTATCCAAAAGCTGAAGTATAAGTCAATATAAACTAAGGGTCACCCACTTCACAGCTTCTCATTGTACATACAATGGGATCCTTGCATTGCTGCATTCCATGGGCTTAATGTGGCACCTTCCTACTCTTTCCCAGTTAGGGATTCCCTGCAGCTGTCCCCCTCTGCACCCTGTGTCCCCCCAGACCCCATCTTCCCTTACCAGCATCTCCCATTCTTCTCCTATGCCAGGGCCTCTGTGCATTCCTGTATTTTCCATCCTTCCCCCAACCTTTATTCATGGTCTGGGAGATAAATTGCTCAGGGTGTCAGCCCAATAATCTCTGCTGGGGAGAGGAGCTGAGATCAATGCAGATTATTGTTATGTTTGTGGTTTTAATGGCTGCCGTCCCCCAGGTGTTCGATCTGGAGACCGTTTCAGAGGTACTTGAAACTGTGGCTATGCTAAATAGCTGACGTGCTCCATGTGGCCTGGTTTTCCTCCTTCCTGTATTCTGATGTGCCCCGAAATCACTCAGGATCTGGCTGCGGGTGCCTAGATCGCTCCCTGAAATTTGGAAATGGATTGGATGCAGCACTCAGAAGTTATCATGTTACAGACAGCCAGGAAAACACCATCCAGTGGAGCATACGGCCTTGCAAGCTTGGCCAATTGCATATAAACAATAACAAGCAATGGACACTGTCCTGTGTAAACAGCCAATTCACTTGAGTGAAGAGACACACACACAGAGGAAGAGACACACACACACAGAGCAACTAGCTGCTGTGAAAATAAAGAATAACCTTCTAACACTCATTGTTATTACTCTGAGAGATGGGGACTGTCTAATTAGCCTGTAGCTGCACCTTCTCCCACTGTATGAGAGAAGAATGGAAAAGAGAGAAGGGAAGCCATAACAGGCAACGGATTTAAAGAGGTGATAATGAAACATGCATTGTTAATGGGGGAGGGAGGGTTGAGTTCAACAAAAGGAACCTCCACAGGAACAAAATAAAAAAGCAGTCAAGCAGCACTTTAAAGACTAACAAAATAATTTATGAGGTGAGCTTTCGTGGAACAGACCCACTTCTTCAGAGCATAGCCAGACCAGAACAGACTCAAAGGAACAAAATAGGTAGAGCAGGCATGTCAAACTCAAAGCCTACTGAAGCCCACACAAAGGAAAACTGGTAACTTTCAGGGCCACCAAAGGAAATGTACTTCACTTGGAAAGTTGTAATTGTTTACTATTATAGATTGTGTTTTAGGTATATTTTATAATATTGTTTCAGGTCTTGCTTGAATATAATATACTAATTTTAATTGAGAATTTAATACTTAATATGAATGTTATTGTTTTATAGTTTTAATAATTGTTCATGAAATTTGACGTATAAAATTGTTGTTTGCTCATATATAATAATTTTTAATTTAAATATAAAAGTTTAAGGTACTTTGAGCACTGGCCAGCTCCCAGCCCCAGGGCTGCTGGCGTTCCCCACCCCCAGCTGGGTCCCTGGGGATGGAACATCTGGTGGGGCTCAATGCCCCTGTTGGCTCCCAGTACTGGGGCCACAAAAAGTTTGGTTGGGCTGCATGCACCCCACGGGCTGCATTTTTGACATGCTTGAGGTAGGCCAGACTTCTGGGATGGGGAACTTTGTCCTGGGAAGCTCTGACTCTGAAAAAATGTGGGGGTTGTGTCAGATAATCAGATGACCATAAGCTCCCAGTGTGATAGGATGGTCATAATAGCTCATGTACACCTGGGCTGTGTAAACAGGTGAATCTGGATTAGGAGTAGAGGATCTCTGTATCTGACCTTGGCACAACTGCTGCTGAAATCCTGTGCCATGCTCTGGGGTCTGCAGTTCAAGAAGGATGTTGATACCTTGGAGGGGGTTCAGAGAAGAGCCATGAGAAGGATTAGAAAACCTGCCTTAGGGCCATACCCTACAAGAGCTCAATTTCTCTTGCTTAACAAAATGATGGTATTACAAGCTGTAAGTACCTCCCTGGGGAACAAATATTGAATAACAGGCTCTTCGATGTAGCAGAGAAAATATAGCCAGAATCCAATGGTTGGAAGGTAAAGCCAGACAAATTCAGACAGGAAATAAGGTGTACATTTTTTAATTGAGTAATTAACCAGTGGAACAATTTTTCCAAGACTTATGGTAGATTCCCCATCTGTGATAATTTTTCAATCAAGATTAGACATTTTCTAAAAGATCTGTTGTCAGAATAAGTTAGGGGAGTTCTCTGGCCTGTGCTACACCAAAAGCCAGACTAGATGATCGTAATGGTCCCGTCTTCCCGGTGAATCTCTCACTCTATTTGCGGCTGTTTCATGAAGTGCTCAAGGCCTGATAGCCCACTGAGGGGTGACCTTGCAAAAATATAGATGGACAGGCTCCATACATATTTCACCCTCAATTATGCAGATGCCAAAATTCATTTCTCATTCCACAAGTGAATTAGGCAGATCAGTGGGGTCTTGATAGCATCATGACTTGATTTTTTTACTTCATTTTCACCTGTCTGCTGCATTTTCCATACACATCAACGTGCCCAGCAGCATGCAAGGAGGAGGCCAGCTTTGCCACAAAACAAGTGATGCATGAGATAAACGGGAATCTTATAGTTGAGGGAAATATCTCAAAAGGAGTCTGCAGAACATAAGAACCGCCCTACTGGGTCAGAACCAACATCCACACAGCCCAGTGCCCTGTCTGCCAACAGTGACCCCAAAGGAAGTGAACTGAACAGTAATGATCAAGCGATCTGTCTCCTGCCATCCATTTCCAACCTCTGACAAATAGAGGCTAGGGGTACCATTCCTTACCCATCCTGGCTAATCGCCATTAATGGACCTAACCTCCATGAATTCATCTAGCTCTTTTTTAAACCCTGTTATAGTCCTAACCTTCACAGCCTCCTCTGTCAAGAAGATCCACATTTTGACTGTGCGCTGTGTTAAGAAGAACTTCCTTTTATTTGTTTTAAACCTGTTACCCATTAATTTCATTTGGTGTCCTCTAGTTCTTCTATTATGGGAACAAGTAGATAATTTTTCCTTGTTCACTTTCTCTATACTACTCATGATTTTATATATCTCTATCATATCCCCCTTATTCTCCTCTATTCTAAGATGAAAAGTCCTTATCCCTTTAGTCTCTCTTCATAGGGGACCCATTCCAAACCCACTAATAATTTTTGTTGCCTTTTTCTGAACCTTTTCTAATGCCAATATTGGCATATATCTTTTTTGAGATAGGAGACCACATCTGTATGAAGTATTCAAGATGTGGGTGTACCATGATTTTATATAAGGGCATTAAGATATTGTCCATCTTATTCTCTATCCCTTTTTTAATGATGCCTAACATCCTGTTCGATTTTTGACTGACACCACACACTGTGCGGATGCTTTCAGAGAACTATCCACGATGACTCCAAGATCTCTTTCTTGAATAGTTGTAGCTAAAATAGCCCCCCTCATATTGTATGAATGAAAAGTGTCCACTGAATGACCTGTTGATGGCTACCTGTTTTCCTGTTCATAGTCCAGTCCATTGTCAAGAACAGGAAAGGTGACTATTGGAACCCTTGTTGCACTCCTGAAAGCATGCTGAAGGATTCTGTCAAGATGTTATTGTGAACGTGATGCTGACAAACCCCAGTTGCTGGCACCAGGAATAGAACCTGCAAGGATAGGGTCTAAAGCCCTGCACCCTACCACATGAGCTAAAGGCCAGCTGGCTCTCAACCAAGGCTGTAGAGCAGAGACTTCACTCAGCTGAGTATGCGGTCTCAGTACCTCTGGGTACTACAGAACAACTTGGCATGTTGAGGGTTTGTATGTTGAAGGAATCAAGTTAATAGTTTTGGATGGGATGCCACAGTGTTGCAGCAGTGGGCACTTTTCAAACAGCCAGAGGACCTTGATTTTGCTGATGATGTTGCCCTCCTTTCACACCGACATGAAAGCATGGAAGAAAATGACTGGACTGACCATTAACAAGGAAAAGACCAAGACAATGAGGATCAACCAGTCCAACAAGGACACCATCACACCTGGAAGATGTGGAGCAGTTCAGCTACTTGGGGAGTATTATGGGCATAGATGGAGGAACAGACAAGGATAGCAATGCCAGGATAGCGAAAACAACAGCTGCATTCAAGACTCTTCATCCCACATGGAGTTCACAAATAATATCAGTGAAGATGAAACTGTGGCTCTCCAATGCAAATGTGAAGAGTGTGCTCTGGTATAGATGCGAGACCTGGCGTACTAAAAAGTCTTCAAATCACAAGCTACAGACATTCATAAACAGATGCCTGAGGTACATCTTTCACATCAAACGGCAAGACATTGTCACAAATGAAGAGTTTTGGAACAGAGCAGGAAAAGAACCAATTGACACTGAAATCAAGAGAAGAAAGTGGGCATGGCTGGGCCACATTCTCAGGAAACCATCATCCAACATTGTCCGTCAAGCTCTCACATGGAACCCGCAAGGAAAACGCAAAAGAGGAAGACCTCAGACAACATAAAGAAGATTTACTGAGACTAAAGGACAACAACTAGGGTATTCCTGGAGTCAGCTAGAAGTTTTGTTCTAAGAAGCCGTGTCTACACGTGCACGCTACTTCGAAGTAGTGGCACTAACTTCGAAATAGCGCCCGTCATGGCTACATGCGCCGGGCGCTATTTTGAAGTTAACTTCGACGTTAGGCGGCGAGACGTCGAAGTCGCTAACCCCATGAGGGGATAGGAATAGCGCCCTACTTCGACGTTCAACGTCGAAGTAGGGACCGTGTAGTCGTTGCGCGTCCCGCAACTTCAAAATAGCGGGGTCCGCCATGGCGACCATCAGCTGAGGGGTTGAGAGACGCTCTCTCTCCAGCCCCTGCGGGGCTCTATGGTCACCGTGTGCAGCAGCCCTTAGCCCAGGGCTTTTGGCTGCTGCTGCGGCAGCTGGGGATCCATGCTGCAGGCACAGGGTCTGCAACCAGTTGTCGGCTCTGTGTATTTTGTGTTGTTTAGTGCAACTGTGTCTGGGAGGGGCCCTTTAAGGGAGCGGCTTGCTGTTGAGTCCGCCCTGTGACCCTGTCTGCAGCTGTGCCTGGCACCCTTATTTCGATGTGTGCTACTTTGGCATGTAGACATTCCCTCGCAGCGCCTATTTCGATGTGGTGCCGCGCAACGTCGAAGCTGAACATCGACGTTGCCAGCCCTGGAGGACGTGTAGACGTTATTCATCGAAATAGCCTATTTCGATGTAGGCTTCACGTGTAGACGTAGCCAGACAGAGTGAAGTGGAGGAGAATTGTAGATGACCTATGCACCACTTGGAGTACCAGGGTTAAACAGTACTATATTGTATGTATAGTTGGGGTTATTTTTTCCACTAGTTTACATTTATCCACATTAAATTTCATTTGCCATTTTGTTGTTCAATCATTCAGTTTTGTGAGATCCTTTTGAAGTTCTTCACAGTCTGCTTTGGTCTTAACTATCTTGAGTAGTTAGTTCAGTATCATCTGCAAACTTTGCCACCTCATACCTTCCTCCTTCCTCCAGAGGCTTTATGAATAAGTTGCTCTGCCAACTGGGGCAACACAAAGAAAGGCCTAAGATTAGCTGATTCCCGGCAACCCACCTGCAGGCACTGATCATGGATTTCTCAAGGATGGGTGGGGGGTTAAGAGGAAGGGAATCAACTCACATCAACTCACACCAGGAGGACAGCAGAACAGCAGCACTGTGACTGAGAAGCTTTAAATGTCAGAGGATGAACAATCCACTTAAACTGCTCTTTCATTTATATCTGATCCTCTCCACGACTGTCCCATTTTATGGTGGCTGTCTTAATTTAAAATAAATTATTGCAAAAAAAAACCCACATTGCAATCTGCTCATCCAAGCAGGTCTGTTTTTCTGGTCCTGATGTTATCAGTGTGGAGACGGTTTGTCCTTGCAGGCTGATGTTACCGTCTCAAAAACAATTTTGGAACAGCAAAATGTCATTCCCCAGTGGTGCAGGGAGTTTTTTGTGTGCTTTCTCGATATAGTGTATCACAATGTGGTGACGCTTTTAAGAATCATCATCATACTCATTATATTCTGGGCACCGCATTGCCAGAAAGCTATTGACAAATGGGAAGCAGGTCAGAACAGAGCAACAAGAATCAGAAATTCAGAGAAAGCTAACTATGTTTCACTTGCCTAGTGGGGGAACATGATCTCAGCCTATAAACATTTAAAGGTAGTAATAAGAGCAGCATTATTAGAGGTTGGTACCTGGGAAAGTAGAAAACCAGAAAAGAGACAATTTAGGCTCAATACAAGGAAAATCTAATTTTCCATAAAATTCACTGTGGGGTAATATTCCAAGGGAAGTGGTAGAGTCCTGTTGACAGGTGTATTTGAAACTAGACTGGAAACAGCATGAGAAAATATACACTGGGAACAATCCCACGTTAAGAAGGATGTAGGTGGATGACCTAATAAGTCTCCTCCGACTCTAACCTTTAGGATCCCTAGAACAGCTGTTTAATGATACTGAGGGCCGTCATTACTGACCTGGACTGTATCATAACTGGTGCTCTAAAGATGAGAAGCTCCATATCCTATTCCTAGCCCTCAGTGCCATCCAGCCTTTTCTCTGGCAGTTTTAGGCAGGGCATACTTTTTGCCTGAATGAATTGCTGTTGTCCCTGTAAATACAGTTCATACAATGCAGCACAACTCTGTATAAATACATGTGCTGTAGCAGTCACTGTTGCACTCTGTGAACTAAGGATGTGAGCAGCCTGTGATTAGAGGTCAGCCAGACACTAATTATGGGTTAATTGGCTAGGCTAATGAACTGCATGGTAGAAAAGCTGTAGTTCATCCAACATAAAGCCATTGCAGAACCTCGAGAAGATGATCTTCTTGCCTGAGAATTTTGATTGCTGCCTCGGAGAGGGGAATCAGCACCATGCCTGGATTCAATGGATTGCTGGGTGGACTGCAAAAGGGCCGGAGATTCAAAATGTACCATCAGTCCCACGGAAAGGGCAGCAGCAGTGAAGCAGTCCTAATCCCTAGCAGCAGGGCCGGGGTAGAAGCTGGAATCTGAGTGGGTGGATGCACCTGAGAGTCCATCGGAGTGCAGAGCTGAAAACAGTGCAACAAGCATTCAAAAAACTAAAATTTGGGCACAACCCTTCAAGCCCTCTGCACACCCAGATCCCTCAGAAGTCCAAGGAACACTTGCAGCTGTAGTAAGATGCGGGTCAGAAACATACGTCCATCTATCACAGGCCTGGTGGAAGACAGGAGGCCTGGGTAGAGGCGGTCAAGATTTCACTAATATAAAGCAATGCTGAGCTGTGAGCAAAAGGCAGGCCCTGCTCACAGATTCTGGTCGGAACAGGGCTAATATTGCAGAAACACGCACCCCTAAGAGGTACTAAGCACAAGGAAAAACATTGCAGAGGGATGGTAACAGAACACCTCATTCAGAGAGATCTTGGTACCAACACACACCCCATAGATAACAAGGCAATAACGACCCAGGCTCAGGATAGGGTCTAGCATGCCACTCTGATGGATAGTGATGTTTTGATCAAACCACCACGCACAAGGTAGGAACTAGGTATGTAGCTACGTCTGTCAGAGGGTGTTACCTTGATATGTTAGGAGTGATGTACAGTTTGTTTGTATCCCTGTATAAAATGTATCTTAGAGGAGCTGTTCCTGTCCACCCGAAGGGGCAATGGAAAATCCCGCCACAGACTGAGCTGAGTCCATTGTCTGGGGACAGGCGTAGTGATTCAGTACAGACTGCTAACAACAATTACCGTGCTTCATTGGACAATAAAACTGGCCTGATGCCTTCATCCCTTATCCATTTTTGCGGTCTTTGGGCACTTTCTCAGTCTGCTGTGCTGGCTGTCTGCGCAGAACCGGGGAGCACACGCACGCGGCCGAATGCTTATTGACATTTGAAGGAGTGAGAGACCTGTCAGGACAGCCCACCAGTGACTTCTGACTGCAGCAGCAAATAAGAAGAACTGTTCAAAAGAGAAATTGGCGCTAGAACGTTGAGCCATGGAGGGAGAAGAGGAAATCATAAAGAAAGGAGCATTTGGGGCAGGACAAAATGGCTGCCAGGGAACCAACAGAGTTTGAGGTGATGAAGACAAGAAAAGTTACCTATGTCTGGGAATACACAGTAGGAAATAGGAAACCACCCTGCCCCAGGCAGTCGATGGATTAGATTAACTCTGCTAATAATGGGTGGTTTCTGTTGCTATGATTCAGACTAGAGATTATTTGAAGACTCTTCTTGGTTTGGGATCTTGGTAGAGGCTTTCTTCCCTGATGGTTTCGGTGCACGATGCCAGCGCTTCTGTTGTCAGGTCAACCACCAAGTGTCTAAATACTCAACTGTTGTTCGCCAGCAAGACTGGACCGATGCTCCACTTGCGCCAACTTCTGGCAGTGGAGAATCTGAACTAAGAATTCAACTGAAACTCAGAGACAGGGTTGAGCTCGAGTAAGTTCACTTCATGGGCAAAGGTTTGGGCCACTTATTATTTTCGGCAACCTGACTCGCTGAGCATTTGCTGCTCTCTAGTGTATCGCGTTGCTTTTCCCAAACGGCTGGTATTTAAACAACCCCATATCCTGAGTGCCAATCCAACTACAGACCAGGCAGGAACCAAAGTGGACGTAACAAGTAAAGCTTTCCATTATGCAGCCATTTCATCTCTGGTTTGGGTTGGATTGGGGTGGGCAAGATACATCCTGCCAAGCTGCGGGATTCGGCTCACCGACCGCCTTGGCATAGAGCAGCCAGTCGCTGCTTTAAGCAGCTTCCTGATTGGTGTAGCATTCTGCTCTGGATGCCAGGAGAGAGCAGGAGACTTCACATGCTGCTCCCTCCCTCTTGCAAAATACCTCATTTCCCATTGGCCGATTTACAGTTTCTGGCCAATAGGAGCCGAGTGATTTTTTGCTGGCGGGGGGCAGAGGTAGTGAATGAAATCCCCCCTCCTCTCTGGAGCACAGAGCTACAGGCAGCAGGCCCCAGTTTGGAGTCGTTTGGTGCTGCAGCAGGTTGGGACCCTGCCTCAGATGGCTGTCAGCTGGGAGCTGTCCAGGTAAGTGTCCTGAGCAGACCCTGCCTCTGGCACCAGGCCCTCCCTCTCTCCAACCCTCTGCTCCCCCATTTCTGCCACCCTATCCCATGTAATCCTAGCCCTCTGCCCCTCCTCCTGCTCCCCCACCCTACCCTGCATCCCAATCCCCTGCTCCAGGTCACAATCCCCCCAGCCCTAGGGTTGCAGTCCAAACCCTCACACTTCCTCCTGCACCCCAGTCCTCTGTCCCAGGTCACAAACCCCTCTTTCACCCAAACTCCCTCCCAGACCTCACACCCCTCCGGCACCCCAGTCCCTTACCCCAAGCTCCCATCTGCAACCAATCTCCATCCCAGACACTGCACCTCCTCCACGAACATCATGAAAGAATGTGGCCCTTGGCCACTTTCCAAATTCTTGGCATGCCCCCCCACCCCCCCGCCGGGATGGAGCGTGATCGCGGAACAATCTGTGTATCTGCGACATGCTCTGTGGTTGCCGAGGCATCAAACTAAACCTCTTTTGTCCCTGGCATGAGGAGCGTGTATGTGTGAGGCTTCAATGTAAAAATAAATCCTCTTGTCACATTCCAGCATATTAATAATGACGCTTAATAATTCGTGCTTCGTAGTCCCCATATTTGTGTGGGAGTCTAAGTGCTGGACACACTTCCCCAGCACACATGGTGCACTCTGCCCATATGCCATGCAGCTTGGCAAACCAGTCGGAGGGAGGATATCAGTGGAAACAAATTGCATTAAAAATAATACTTGTAATTGAATTTCAGGCTGCTCGTGTGACGGCTCTGGAGACAGGAGCCCTTGCCTTGTCCGCAGAGCAGGTACAGCACAGTAGGTGGCACATTGCCTGCCACAAACACGTCTAAGTGAAAGACTTTATCTAGCACTGGGAGGGGACTTCTCTCTGCGGCTCATTGAATTCTTGGCTGTTACTCTGTTGTTACAGTGGCAGGTTTTGCGATGCGTCTGCTGGGAACTGACTCCGGTTACTGCTGTATTAGAAGGCCAAACTAGTCAGAGGGTGATGGCTTTCTCTTCTCGGTTTCTGCCACCCTGGGGTGGATCAGAACTACTGTCTCAGGCTGTGTCTACACTGCCACTTCAGCATTGAAACTTTAGTCCTTCAGGGTGTGAAGAAACACAGCCCTGGGCGAGAAAAGCACTAGTATAGAAAGCACTGTATCACCGGGGGCACCACCAGCCCTTGTTCGAGGTGAGGTGTTGTTAATCACTGGGAGAGCTCTTCCCTGGTGATCAAGCGTGAGTACACAGTCCACGGCACATGGAAGCACTGTTACAAGGGCAGTGGAGACATACAGTTAAACATGAGAGGGTCTGTAGTCTGAAATGCACTGCTGGGGCTATGGTAGAGGTCTTAGGGAGGCCATTTTCCATAAGGTCAAAGCCCATGTGCAAGAAAGTGAATCATGTGCAGCTACCAATACTGTGCATGTGAACTGGATACTTTCACCAACGGTTGGGTGGGTGTACAAATGGCCGTTTGTATTCAGTCACAGTAAATGTGGTACAAAATAGACCAATGACTGCAGTGATATTTTGTTGCATAGCCATAGGCACTTGCCCTTTGCAAAATCAGAGCCAGCAGGTCTTTTCCATGTGCAACACCTCTGATTCTATTTAATCTATTACCAGGCTCGTTAGCCAGCAATTCCGTAAGAAAATGGGTCTGTGGCTGAATCACCTGTGTTTTTTATTCCAAGTACAGATATGTTGCTGTCTTTCCTCAAACTGTAATTGAGAATCACTCTTTTTTTTAAGCAGAAGTGAGCAAACCTCATTGATCAAAGTTTCATTGATGGAATCTGTTTTGGGACTGGTTCTGTTCAATATCGTCATCAATAATTTAAATGATGACACAGAGAGTACACTCATTATGTTTGCAAAGGATATCAACCTGGGAGGGGCTGCGATTGCTTTGGAGGACAGGGTCAGAATTCAAAACAATCTGGACAAACTGGAGAAATGATTTGAGGTAAATAGGATGACATTCAATAAGGACAAATGTAAAGTGCTCCACTTAGGAAGGAGCAATCAATTTCACACATACAGAATGGGAAGTGACTGTCTAGGAAGGAGTACTGCAGAAAGGGATCTTGGGGTCGTATTGGACCACAAGCTTAGTATGAGTTAACAGTGTGAGGCTGTTGCAAAACAAGCAAACATGATTCTGGGATGAATTAACAGGAATCTCGTGAACAAGACACAAGAAGTCATTCTTCCGCTGTATTCTGCGCTGATGAGGCCTCAACTGGAGTACTGTGTCCAGTTCTGGGCACTACCTTTCAAGAAATTGGAGAAGGTCCAGAGAAGAGTAATCAGAATTATTAAAGATCTAGAGAACATGAGGGAAGACTGAAAGCATTGGGTTTGTTTAGTTTATAAAAGAGAAGACTGAGAAGGGACAGGATAGTTTTCAAGTCCCTAAGAGAGTTTCACAAGGACGAGGAAGAAAAATTGTTTTCCTTGGCTTCATAAAAATTGTTTTCCATGGCTTCATAGGACAGGACAAGAAGCAATGGCCTTAAACTGCAGCAAGGGAGGTTTAAGTTGGATGTTAGGAAAAACTTCCCTATTGGGGTGGTTAAACACTGGAATAAATTGCCTAGGGAGGTTTTGGAATCATCAACACTGTTGATATTTAAGAGCAGGTTAAATAGACATCTATCAGGGATGGTCTAGATGGTGCTTGGTCCTGCCATGAGAGCTGGGGACTGGACCTCTTAAGGTTCCTTCCAGTTCTAGTGTTCTATGACTCTATGACTGACTCCACTACCAACCAAAACTCATGAAGCTGGATCCAGGGACCATAACCCTAAGTTCTGGAAAGGTGAGAGTTACATGAATGGCCATTCCTTTGTTAGGAAGTGCCATTTGAATAAGGGGCCACTCCCAGTCAAATTAAGCCTCCACACCTTTCTGGCCAGGTTATGTTTCTTTGTGCTCATCACCACTGAATAGGAATGCTGACTGACACAACATGTGCTGTTAGGAAGCCACGAGGTCCCCTCGACCCAGCCATGTGAAACCCAGATCCAACAACCAGAATACGCCTTTTTCCATCCGCTCCCCATGAGACAAGGGAGAGCTTTGCTGCATAAACACAAGCCACTGTGTTCCAGAACGAAACATTTGAATCCGTCTCCTCTTAAATAAATAAATAAATGGGGAAAAAATAGTGGGGAGAAAAAAAAAACCCCAACTAGCTCGCTCAAAGTTGTTCCTTTGAAATCCCTCTAATTGGGCATTTACCTGGGCTGTGTTCTACCCTCTTACAGCCATTCCTACAAGCCAAACATACGCTGACAGAATTACTTTCTTTTTAGGCTATTATTCCCGGCTGCAAAAAACCAAAAAAAACAGCATCGAGCTGTATGTTTTCCCCACCCAATCCATTTGGATGGTGGTTCAATAAAATAAACTCCCCCTCAGTCAGAGGTGATTAGTCCCCATTTTAGACTAGTCATTTCCCACAAAGCATCCACTGAGAGTCCAGCCTGCTGTTAGGTTCAGGCAGCCAGAGAATGGGAAGGAAATTGCACTTGGTTCTTAAGAGGTTTTTTTTTTTTCACCTGTTTTTCTGTGGTAATTCACAAATTGGCCAAACACTTGGCTGTTTTGTTCTTAACCCCTTTGTCCCCAGCAGCCTCTGAGCATGCCTCTGAAATCACCATGATTGCCTCCAGGCAGCAAGAGAACAGGGAGTAGGGTAGGGCTGGCTCATGTGATTAGCACTCACCCACCCAGCGGCCTGTCTGATGGGGCCACATTTCTGCAGCAGTGCCTTGGACTGAAAGTCCCCTGAAGACATCAGCTTCCCAGACAAAAGAGGACCGAGCCAACCAGTAGGAGCAGAGCAGCTGACAGCTGGGTACCTCCTCCTTTGCTGCATCAACAGAAGATGCGCTGAGCTTGTCCCTGCAGGGAGTCACTCAGTGGGAGTTGCCTCCTTCTTGCTGAGCACACTCTAAGGGCATCTCAGCAGGCGTCACCTCCTCTCCTTCAGTCAGTAGGAGCTGAATAGCACTTAGAATCACAGCATCCAAGGGCTGGAAGGGACCTCAGGAGGTCATCGAGTCCAGCCCCCTGCCTAAAGCAGGATCAACCCCAACTAAGTCATTCCAGCCAGGACCTTGTCAAGCCAAGCCAAAAAAATCCCTAGGGATGGAGATTCCAGCACCTCTCTAGGCAACGCATTCCAGTGCTTCACCACCCTCCTGGTGAAGTAGTTTTTCCTAACATCCAACCTATTCCTCTCCTTCTGCCTCAGGTGGGAATCTCCTGTGAGCCAGCCGGAGCTGGAAGACCCTAGTGTAGCTGGCCTGTTCACATGCATAGCGGATGTGCCCTACTGAAAAAACCTGGAACTGATGGCAGCAGCCAGGAAGTGGTGACTGGCTCCAGAATGATGCCCTGCCCTGGTTTGATGACTTTCAGCCAGTAGAGAATCCATTATTGCATCAAGTTATGCCCTGTGCACAGTGCAATCCAAGTCTGCAAACACCTGTCTCTCTCTCCCTCTCTCGATTAGACTGTAAGCCCTCCACGCTGAGGCAGGCACTCTCTTCCCTTTGTATCTTGCAGAACAGTGCGGAGCACACTGTAGGCTTTCAAACACACCCTGAAACATCAAAATCATCACCATCACCTGTTCCATGTGTAAAGCACACCTGTCATTAGCACTAAGAGCATGTGCCCAGCTGCAGTCACATAAGGCACTGAGACATTAGCAGCAATTCAGCGCACTCCCCAAACTACAACTGGAACTCATCTCCCCCTTCGGCCATCTCTTCTGGCAAACAGGTCTCCACTGGGAATGCCTGGCTCCAGCACAAGAGCTGGCCTGTCCCAGCTGATGGGCATGGAGCACAGAGAAGGCAGGTCTTTCCATGGCAACGATAAGCCACACCGTAAATGGCTTTTAGACTGAAACCAGCACCTTAAACTGCACCAAGAGAGAAAACAGAAGCCAGCTCAGTCGATGGAACTCACCGGGGTGCTATGCAAGGCACTATGGGTATGCAGACAGCCATACTGGGCACAAATGGGTGAGTGCTGCATATATGGCAGCGTGGAAGCCTTTTAGTGGAGGAACTTCCTCCCACTCTTTGAATGCACAGCACCTAGCACAATGAGGACCCATCTTCTTGGGGCTTCTAGAACATAAGAACGGCCATACTGGGTGAGACCAAAGGTCCAACCAGGCCAGTATTCCATCTTCTGACAGTGGTCAACGCCAGGTGCCCTAGAGGGCGTGAGTAGAACAGGTGAACATCAAATGATCCTGCCACTCACTCCCAACTTCTGACACACACAGGCTAGGGATACCATCTCTGCCCATCCTGCCTAATAGGGTGGTGGACCAATCCTCCAGGAATTTATCTAGTTCTTTTTTGAGCCCTGTTAAAATCCTGGCCTTCACAACATCCACTGGCAAGGAGTTCCACAGGCCTACACTGCGCTGTGTGAAGAAAATCTTCCTGTTAGTAGTTTTAAACCTGCTACTCATTCATTTCATTTGGTGACCCCCTAGTTCTTATGTTATAGGGAGGAGTAAATAACTTTCTTTATTCACTTTCTCCACACCAGTCATAATTTTATACACCTCTATCATATCCCCCCTTAGTCGTCTCTTTTCCAAGTTGAAAAGTCCCAGTCTTTTCTCTCCTCCTAGGTTAGCCGTTCCACACCCCTAATCATGCACCACAACCATGCAGACTAAAAACAACAAAAATGTTTGTGTGGAAAGTGCAGATCAGAGACGAAAGATGCCAGCCCCTGGCGAAGCAAGGATAAAAAAGAGCATCCTTCACTCCCATCTCTCCCTGGAAATCCATGAGCACCCCCCGCCCCAGATGGTATTGCTGAAAACCTGCACAATGGCCCAACATGCACGCACATGCGTACCGATGAAATTCAGCCCCCTTGAGGCCTGCTCCCTGGCTGAGACCCACATTAAAGGGGTCAGGATTAAGGAGCCCATAGGGCACCAGTTCCCAGAGTGACAAGCTGCTGCCTGCAGCTTACGGGTGTCTCGAGCTGTCTGAGAAGTTCAGCATTAAAGCTATAAGCTTTCATCCCTCACCTGGGACCAATAAAGCAGCGCTGGGTAGCGACTCTAGTGATAAATGCGGCATAAATCACACCTTCCCCCCTCCTCACCTCGAGAGGAGATGGAGCTGCCGCAGCCTTCTCCAGCTGGACTTCACTGCGCTCAGACAAGCCCTTGTCTGACTGTGAAGTCAATTAGAACTTCATCAGAAATCAATTTGCGAGGCCCAGCTGAGATGTACCTATAGATCAGGCTCTGCCAACTGATTATTGCACTAATGGAATATTCTATTGATTAATTGAATATTTAAGCCCTGAGATGTAAGCCTGGCTATATTATCCCCCACTTGTTACAGGGCCGAGCTGCAGAAGTGCCGCCGGCAGGGTCTAAATATGGTGGAGTCGGGGCCTCTGCACCTCTTGAACTTTGCCCTCCACCGTGCTGAGATGCCCATCTATTCTCGATGAACAGAAAGGGAAGGGGCAGGGAATTTCTCAGTCCTCCAAAACTTGAGGCAGTGGTGGCTCTGTTTTCCAGCTACTATTCATCAGCTGTATTTTTCATCACTTAATGTTTTTGGCCAGGTGCCCAGTGCTTTGGGGGATGCATTGTGAACGGCATCCGAATAAATAAATAAATACAGCACCAGCAATGAAGGAATTAACAAGATGGGGAAAGAAGGTCTTGTCTGATTTTTCATCGAGTTGGAAGCATCTGGTCTGCCCTTTGCTAGCAAGCCTCTCAGTATGTTTTGACACACCAGGGGCCTGAGGCTCATGACAGCCCAGCTTCATAGGTTAAGTTGAGTTAAGTTAATCCTATTTTACACACTAGCAGGAAGTCAGCCTAGAAACTGAAATGGGTCCAGTGGAACAGAGTCCAACAGTCTTCTTTCCCCACCTTTTCCTCTGTCCCAGTGGTGCCTGGTGTCCACAATGCTTTTCCACCCCTGTAAAACCACCGCTGTTCTGATGAGCAAAGGAGACCGAAAACCCCGTGCTGGAGGCATTCTAGCTTGCAGCACGCAGAAAGCCAAATGATAGGCTCAATCATGACATCAGTGGGACCGCTCCTGCTTAGTTAAACACCTGCCCAAGTGCCTTTTTTGGATGGGAGCCAGGCAGAACAAAAGACAGGAAGAAATAAATGAGTAATGAGGTCAGAGCCAGGGACAGCTGAGTGCTGGCTCTGGGGTTGTAGTCAGTGAAGTGACCAGAGGTGGGTTAAGAAAACTAACAAGTGAATTGCACTGCATTGGGGTTAACCCGGCTGAGCTCAATGGAGAACGCATGAGCAAGAGAGAATTCCAGAGTCACAGAACTCCACTCCGGCACAGCTCTCCAGCAAGATGCCCCGTTACTTACAAGCATTCCTTCAGCTGCACAAATATTGGCCACTCCAAGCCCTGAGCATTAGCCACTGGTCTCTTGCTGCTGGTAGCAGCAGAAGCCTGGTGCCAAAGAAGGCTTTCACACTGGGTGTCCTGTCCCCCACAAGGCAAGGGGATCTAGAGCATGGTTTCCCAAACAGTGGGATGTGGCCCCTGGTGGGGGTGTGAGGAAGTTCCAAAGGGGGTGCGAGGTGACCCCCCACATTCACCCCACCCCAAGAAAGAGCCGGCCTTTGCTTCCAGCTCTCAGCCCCTGTCATTTTACATGGGCAACCCCGTGCTGCCACTGTAAAAAGCAGGCAGCTGGCAAAGACCCACGTGGAGCTAGATGCTTCCTGCAAAGCTCAGTAAGGGTGGTTTGAGGGGAGGAGAGGAGGGTGAAGATGGGGTTAGATGCGGGGGGCTGGGGTGCCTGGCTTTGGGGGAGGGGAGGGCCTCAGGAGGATAGCTTGTGGGGCTCAGTTGGCTGGCCCCAGCAGCATCGGGCTCAGGCAGCTTGGGCTGGCAGGCAGACAGCTGGCACCAGTAGCGTAGGGCTTGGGCTGGCCCTGGCAGCTGGCAGGTGGGCAAGCGGCTGGCGCCGGTGGCTGGCTGGTAGATAGGTGGCTGGCCCCCGCAGTGCACAGCTCAGGCAGCTTGGGCAGGCAGGGTGTGGGCGAGCGGGCGGCTGGCACAGGGCTCCGGCAGCTGACCAGCTGGGGCTGACCCAGGCACCCACAAAGGGTCACGAAGAGCTATTCGTGCTTATTCTTCATTTGGGGAACCATTTTTATATCAAGTTTTTGAGTTTATTTTAAATTATTAATTGCCTTTTTTGTTACAAGGGGGTTGGATGATGATGAAGAAGGGGGGGAGGGCGTGAGGGTTGCTCAGAAATCAAAAGGGGGGCGTGATGCCGACAAGCTTGGGAGCCCCTGGTCTAGAGAGAGGCAGATGGGGAAGAGAGGGAATAAAAAGGAAGAGAAAGCAGGTGAGCAATTTGCTGTGAAAAGTGCAGTGCAGACGCTGTTCTCTCCATCTCTGGCTAAATAAGGTCAAGCCAAGTAAATGCAGGAGGAGGAGGAAGGCGACTGTCTCCACAGGACAGGTCACGACAATGAAACTCTTCCCCATCCAGCCAACTGGCTCTCTGAGGTCTGAAGAGACCAATCACGAATGCCTGATGTGCCCAGAAGCCCAAACACCTGCCACTCTTCTCCATTGTTCCCCGTCTTCAGGCGTGTCCCTCCCCATCTCTCCACTCTTCACCCTGCCCACTCCTTCCTCCAGCCTGATAGGCTGCAGCTGCCTATCAGAAATGGCAAGAAGCTGTGGTGAAAGAGGGCACCTAGGGAACAAACACTGTGGGCCAGCTGCTGATTGCAGACCGTTAAACACACCCCCAGCCTCCCAGCCTTGAAGCTGGCTCTGCAGAGGTCCTCGGTGTCCCACGTTGCCAGAGCCCCGTCCTTGTCAGTCACCATGAAAAGGCTCACAGCTGCCTCTGAAGTACTGGCTCCTGCCGAATCTCTTTAGTAGAAACCGCTCAGCTGGATCAGGGAGGTGTTGGGCTTTCTTTGTCTTTCTTGCCAGGAAGGTTAAAAATAAACCAAGAGGAAAAACAGGCATTAATGGAACAGCTAGAAGAGAAGAACAGGCTTGTTCTCACAATGAGAGGGCTGACCTTTCGGCAGCAGCTTCAGAAACCACAGGCAACAGCCCTTCACTGGGATCTGAGAATGATGAATTACTGAGAGTTCTGTCTCCTCTCTTCAGATACATTTTTACTTCTTAAACTGTCAGATCCCACTGCCCTGGGGGCCTGACGACTCTACCCTTTGGGGCTGCCTAGTAAGGAGACCTCATCCCAGTACGTCCTACCCCACTCACACTCCCCCCCACCAGACAAGCTGCCATCCTGCTGGAGCAAGATTCCAGCACGGGGAGGCTTCTGAATGTGACTCTCAGCTGAGGGTGGTGCGACGTGCTCTCAACAGGCAGAAAATGTGATGGAAACAGGCAAAGAAAATCTCCTCTGGCTAAGCAATAGGAGAGCCCCGTGGTGCCTTTCTTGCTGCAGAGTGCAACCCTGGTGGAGAAGGTGTGACCTGAAATTCAGCCGATAGTGTCTTGATGACTTTATGTAATCCAGCTGAGATATAAAACCCGAAGAGAAACATGCCCGGGTACTGTTTGGATTGACTCAAGAATTTAGTTTGGCATTCACCAGCTTAGCTGCAAAAGAAACCTAAGGGCCCTCTCTCACCATAAGGAGGAGCAAACAAACCAATTTCACTCCCCTCCTAGGTGAGGGAAAAGGGATGATGCATTTTGCACGGCTGCCTAAAGCCACCAGAAGCCTTCTCAGCACAGAAGCAGCCTGGGACCTTTCTCTGAAGACAGAGGGAATAGAGGGCTGAGAAGAGGCAGGAGGCAGCTGAGGAGAGTTTGACAGCGGAGTTCCAAGGGAACAGCCACCCCAGCCAGAGCTCTCAGTTCATCATCTGCAGGCTCCAGGCCCTGCTGGTAGCATTCGGGGGGGGTCGGCGGGAGATGTGGTTGCCCACACTAGATTTGTGTCACTGGCTTGACTATGCGCAGAGGCCTGTGTTCTCCCAATTCCCGCAGACACCCCCGTCACATCCTATTATCCTGGCCTTGTTCCTCACGTCCAAATCAATGGGAGTGACTGTAGTTCTGCACCCAAATTGTAGCCTCTGAGCGCCAATAAACACAAACACCAATTTCTTTCCCTCTCTCATGCGCTTATTTGATTTTACAAAGAGCACAAACATCATTGATTTTAGAATAAAAATCTCTGGCTTCTCCAAAGAGGCATTTTTCACAAAGGTTAAAGCCGGCAGTGTAGTGCAATTTTCCCATTATCCTCTTCTGTAGCCTTGCCTGGGAACCCTGGGGAGGCCCGCAGTCTCTTCTGTCCCACTTTGCACTGTGGCTTTTCTCCAGTAGCCGCTGCTCAGGCAGGCACTTCCCCAAGCAGGCCTTGTAAACGTGGGGGAAGAATGAATAAGTAAATAGGGAAAGGTTATGCACATTCCTCTGCTGCAGTTTGCCAGGCCCTCTCCAAGCACCTCTCCCTGTTACAGGGCTGTGCAGGCAAGGCTGTGCCTGGTTTGGAAAACTGACCCATTCATTGCTAGAAAAGGACAGCATCAAGCGGAGCAAATGAACTGTGGGGCTAGAATGATTATTGTTGGCATTATTTTACATTACGTTAGCACCTACAGTGCCAGGATTATGCTAACACCACAGGGCAACACATTATTATTATTATTTACCATTTGTTTCCTCTTAGTACCTACGAGCCCAGGCCTCGACCAAAACCTCACTGGCTGTGTCTACACGTGCACGCTACTTCGAAGTAGCGGCACTAACTTCGAAATAGCACCCGTCGCGGCTACACGCGTCGGGCGCTATTTCGAAGTTAACTTTGACGTTAGGCGGCGAGACGTCGAAGTCGCTAACCTCATGAGGGGATCGGAATAGCACCCTACTTCGACGTTCAACGTCGAAGTAGGGACCGTGTAGACGATCCGCGTCCGGCAACGTCGAAATTGTGGGGTCCTCCATGGCAGCCATCAGCTGGGGGGGTTGAGAGACGCTGTCTCTCCAGCCCGTGCGGGGCTCTATGGTCACCGTGGGCAGCAGCCTTTAGCCCAGGGCTTCTGGCTGCTGCTGCTGCAGCGGGGGATTCATGCTGCATGCACAGGGTCTGCAACTCATTGTCGGCTCTGTGGATCTTGTGCTGTTTAGTGCAAGTGTGTTTGGGAGGGGCCCTTTAAGGGAGCGGCTGGCTGTTGAGTCCGCCCTGTGACCCTGTCTGCAGCTGTGCCTGGCACCCTTATTTCGATGTGTGCTACTTTGGCGTGTAGACATTCCCTCGCAGCGCCTATTTCGATGTGGTGCTGCGCAACGTCGATGTTGAACATCGACGTTGCCAGCCCTGGAGGACGTGTAGACGTTATTCATCGAAATAGCCTATTTCGATGTCGCCACATCGAAATAGGCTACTTCGATGTAGGCTTCACGTGTAGACGTAGCCACTGTGTTAGGTCCTGTACAAACAGTCCCAGCCTAAGGACAGAGCTGATTCTCTGCTTTAACTAAATCAGACAGACAGGAAACAGAGGCAGAGAGAGAGAGAGAGAGAGAGAGAGAGAGAGGGAAAGTGACTTGCCCAAGATCATATCCCTAATCAGTGGCAGAGTAAGGCTGACTTCCAGGCCAGTTCCTTTTCCAGTAGGCTGCAGTGCCTCACCAAAGCAAAAACTGCTGAATGACAGCTGCAGACAGGACCAAATCAAGCTGCATGCAGCAAGCCAGCTTCTCCCATGGCTCCCAAAATTGTGCTGGCTGTGGTTTGGCCCTGTCTGTGCTGCCAGTTAAGCCGTCTTCAGCAGCACTTCAGCTCCCCTGCTCACTGCCACCTGGGGCAAGGTTATACTTCAGGCCGAGGAGCAATGCTTTTGCTCTGTTTCCATGTCAAGTCAGGGGCACTGAATACAAATGCATATCCTAGGCCTATCCCAAAATAGGGGTGGCAGCATGAATTATAGAGCCTCACTAATGGGCAAAGGGGGTCCTCCTTCTTCACTCTTATGCTCCCACTTCCCATGCAGCAGGGGACATGCAGCCCAGGAGATGGTGCCTTCAGGACCCCACTTCATCTAACCAGCTCAACCATCTGCTATTGCAGCGTGTGCCCCGCCTGGCCAGGCTCTGGGGAATCAGCTCAATACCTGAGGAGGATTCCATTGCTCCACAGTGGGCACATGAGGGGTCACGTGCCCACCCACACCCCTCACTCACGGGGAGCACTGCCGTGGGGAAAGAACAGCCAGGTGGTCCCAGCCAGCACAGCTCTCTGGCCGCACCACATCACTTCTGGTGAGTACTGAGGGCAGTCCCACCCCTCCCACGGAGCGGTGCCACCCGAGAGCAGCAATCTCAGCTAGAGTCACCAAAACCTGTTTACAAATAATAACTTTTCACCTAAGAGGTTGTTCTAATAATCTGCACAGGCCAGACACCCTTCCAGCCTGGGCCCCATCCCTTCGGCCCAGTTCACTCGTAGCTGTGTCCAGCAGTCATCCCAGGTGGAGTAGCCAGGGAGAACTGAGGCCCTGGATTACCTCACTCTCCACCCTTAAATAGGACTTGCATAAGGCGGAACCCTCTCGGGCTGCGCTGCTCTGAGGGAGAGACAGGATCACCTTGGACTCACCAGAAGGAGCATGGCACTGCTGGAGGAAGAGGCACGCGGGGCAGGGTGGGGTGCGGCAGAGCAGGGGGCAGGGCTGGGGGCAGAGGGTGGTTGTTCTAGCCCTTCTTTGGGGTGAGAAGGGCATTTTGCCATTGCCCCCTCTGGCCTCCCCCTCGCCTCGGGCAGGAGCTCCTCACCCCAGCCATGCTAAGGTAAGAGGTTTGTTAGAACCAGAGTCATATTTGAATACTGGCACACGAAGACAGAGAACTTGGCTGTTGGCAAGGAAAGCCTGAGCCTATCATCACCGGCTCTAGACTGGCTCTCCTGGCAGTGGGGCTGTACCATTGTTATGTCTCCTGATTACCGCACAATCCGATTCAAGAAAACAACAAAGAAAATAACACAAATTAAAGTCTGTGTGACACAAAGAGAGCACAGTGTGTGTCCCATGCTGATTCAAAGTGTGAGACACAGAGCCCGTCACATCCTGATCCAAAGCAGCCTGCCCTTGCAGCTGAGAGGCAGGGAGAGGCTTTCCAGCTAAAGGCACACAGAAAACACTTGCAGCAGCTCTCTTAGGCTGGCATACTGCATGGAGTACAACCACGTGCCCACTGCATGAGGAATGGTGTGAAATGAGCTGGTGGGACTCAGCCCATGCGTCCCCCCCCAGAAGGGTCCCAGCCAGCACTAGTTCAGCTCCTGGTGGGCCGCCTCGGCAGAGAAGCGGTCAACTGGCCAAGCACTGGGGATGAAGCTCCATGTTCTCCATTGAAGAAGGCCTTGGTTGGGAGAAGTGGAAGCACAGGGCGGGGGGCTTACAGTGGAAGTTTGCTTTTCTGCTGTCTGTGCTATGCCTGCTCTGTAGATAAATTCACACTGAAACCCTTAAAGTCCCAGACTATGACATCACAGTGTTATAAAGCTGATGAGCTTTTTGGCTGCTGGAGACATGCTGGTCTTCAAATTCTAAGCAAGGTCTCTGCTGTGGGCTGCTGCTGGCCCTTTAAATGGAATCTTTGCCCACCAAGTGCTCTTCCAACACACTTCATTCATGAATTAAATCCCTGACAGCCCATATCTGTTTGATCAATATGTTTGTTTATCAGCAGCAGCTGCTGTGTTTTAGCAAGGCTAGCGGGCTCCAAGGAGAGAATTGTGCTGTAACCGCAGGACAGGGCTCAGGACAGGGAGAAGGAGAACCTCCAGCCAGCAAATGGGAGCTGGGATGGATAAGATTTCACACTAATGACCCTTTAATTGAAATCACTGGTTGGGATGGATTGCTCATCTCAGGGAAATCTGCTCTGATGGCTCCTGGCTTGGCCACTCCTGAGAGGAGTCCATTAACTCAGTGGATGTATGCACTGAACAATAAAGGCAAGCACCAGTAACAGAAGGATGAGGCTGTCTGGGTCAATCAGTCATGGGCACATCTGAAGAATGTCTTAGGGGAAGTGCAAGTCAGCAGCTGGTGTAAATGGACAGAAGGCTCGCTGAGCCTCACGCCTCTGCCCGGCTGTGCTAGGGCTCTCTGATCCTGCCTAGGCATAGCCCTCAGCAGGTCTCACTCCACTTGGCTGGCTTTGTGAGTCAAGGGGTCACAGTGAGGGAGTCATGACTCCTGGGTCTCAGGGCCAGCTTTTCCACTGACTCACAGTGTGACTTTGGGCATCGCTTCACTTTCCAGGACCTCAGTTTCACTGTATGTAAAATGGCAGGCCCGCCCTTAGGGGACACCTACTTACTACGGAGATAGGGGCATTAGAAATGTGGTAGACATATAGATTGATCAGCTGGAGGAGAAGGGGAAAGTTCATAGAGTTTAACAGCATGGTGGCCTTAAGGGGACCATTGTGATCACCTAGTCTGATTTCTAGTGCGACACATATAAACAAAGAGTTCCCTAGTTGAGGACCTTTCTTATTTAAACTTCAGCCCCTCTGCTGCTCCCAGCTGCTGCAGAATCACAGGGGAAGGACATGGCAGTGTTAGTTCTGCTCCCAGGCCAGCTGAGTGCAGTGCGCAAGACCCACCAGTGCAACTATAGGCACGGGCAAACTTAGTTTGTTTCCCACAGACCCTCATGTCTGTGCCCCGATATGTGTTTACTGAGAACAATTGTGCCTGTAAAACTCCATCTCCTAAGCGTTCGTGGCAAGAATGTGATGTGAGTGCGGTGGGGGCACAGGCTGGGTCACACCACCCAAAGGAATGCATTAGAAAATCCATATGAATATTACCGGCAGTAGGTTGTATGATTTGAGCTGCTCTGCATTTGACCAGCTGCAACGAGCAGAGAGCAGCAGACGTGTCCTGGAAACAAGATAACTTGGGCATGCCCTGCTGTTGTGCTGGGCTCCAGGAGCACCTGCTGCACCCTACGATGGACAGCCAGGCAAAGAGGTGACCAAGCAATTGGACTTAATCAGCCCCACTCTTTCCCCAGGGCCAGAGTCTGACTAGAAGGGTTGCCTGTCTATCTGCAGCTTATTGCAATAAACTCTAGAGTGTATTACCTGCATAATCACCCCCATCTGTGTGTCAGTAGCCCTGTACCACTCAGAGAGATTTTCTCTTAGTCTGTGTTTTCAGAGCACCTGAGTGTGAGTTCCATACTCATGGACGCCCTGATGTTCCCAACGCCCGGAGTGTGCAGCGTAGTGACAAATGCAAAGTCCTTGGTGGCCCAATTTGTTATGACTATTTTATCCCATGGCCTCATTTCCAGCCAATCAGGAGTTTCCATTTCCCAAAAGGCCTGTTGTCTGTGAAGATCTCTTGTGGGCCTAAGCACTGCTAATGAAAACCAGGCTTGGTAGATTTGAAGCAGCTCCCCTGGACCTGTTTTGTGAGTGGAAGTGTTGATGGGTGTCTCTACCAACACAAATGGAACTCTGAGTGCACAGAATGGAGGGTTATGAACCTGCTTTGAAGGCATTTACTATTCACATTAATTACTATGTCTGCTCAAGAGGACAGCTGTTCAAGGGGGCGGTGGTACCAATTTATCAGAAGACGATTCCGACAGAAGTCACAGAGAGTTTTCCTCTGAACTTGGGAGGATGGAAGATGGAGGTTTTGTAATTAGAAGAATTAATGGGAACCTAGCAAATTAAAAATAGATCCCCTCCCCCCACCCAATGTATTAAGCTCTGATCTCAATTAGCGAGATCAGGGACTAGCCAGTGCATGGGAATTACTGAGATGAAAACTGATTGTGAGACAAAGAATAAAGGCAACAGCATCGGAGATGGAGCTTGCAGAGGGGAAGGGAGGTGCAAGGGAGGAGAAGGGAAGCAAAGCAAAGCAGTATTGACACATCACAGCCATTGGGCTGGAGATGCACAATGACCATCTGCTGGCTGGATGCACCCACATCCAATGAGGGAAGCCACTTAGAAGCACCATGGGGAGAGGCAGCCCCATTATTTACAATCTAACTGGTACTTGAGACAGTTTCTGCCTATGGCAGATTGTGTGAGGAGGGGCTAGCAGTGGGTTCCAGGCACTGGATCCACGTGGCTTGTTCACTTACTGGATTTGCATTTCAAGGGCTGGTGTTTAGAGTGGTCTAAGGGGAGCCTTGCCCTCCCCACTCCCCCAGCACTTCTCTGTTGTGTGGAGGAGCACCCACCTGCGCAGCTGACAGTGTATAACTGGTCGGTCCGTGTGACAGAATCTGCTCATGCACAGTGTAGTCTCTGCTGATAGGAGAGCACCAGGTGGGCAGACATGTGCTCCCAGGTGCACCAGGGGAAGGTTCCAGTTGAAGTATTAAACTTAGACTCAACTCAGTTGTTTTCGTTACTCCATCCTCCCTCTCTCCCCAGTTTATTTGCTTGTCTGTTTTGTCTGTTGCATGCTGCCTCTCATTCAGCCTCTGAGTTCTTTGGGGCAGGGCAACTTTCTCTGCTGTATGACTCTGCAGGCCCTCCCTTGAGAGGGCCTGTTCTCTTAGAACACAGAAGATGGGGACTGGATGGTTCTGAGATATGAGCGTTGACCCTTTGGATCTTCCTGTGTTTAATCAGCTCGGTCCAGCAGAATGCAAGAGTCACTGGTATTGGGTGGCTGCATGTGCTTTTTGTGCAGTGAGCTGGGCAGGCCTCACTCCAGTTCATTTCCTGACATCAAGCCCCTGCTACAGGGCAGGAGTGGGGCCAGGCTGCATTGCAAATCCCTGCTGGCTCAGGGCAGTAGGGATGCAGGCAGTGAGATTTCGCATAGGAAGGAGAAGTGGGCAAACAAAGGGGAGAGAGAGGGGATGGTTTACAAAATGAGTCCTTTGAGTGTGGGGATTGCACAGGGCTGGCGGATTTGCATCTACCTCCTATTTTATTCTGTCTCACCACAAAATGTGAAATATTTGGCTGCATACTCTTTAATTGGAGCTTCCTCTTCTACCCTCTCTGGTCACCTGTGGGTAGCAGCCCTTCTCTCCCCTCCAGCCAAAGATCAGTGCCATATTCCAGGGCAGGCAAGGACCCGAGGGCTGAAATTACAAACTTGCTTCCTAATTGCGGCATGTTCTCTCTCTGTAGGTATGTCATTGCCGGCAATTAGCGCAAAGATCCTTTCCCACTCTTGTTAAGTTCCTGTGCTTCAGTTAAATACTCCCAGATCCCATTTAAATGATTTCAAATGCAATTCATTCTGGCTCGTTAAATAATTCCACAGCAGTGTCTGTCTTCTCCTCTCTGTTTTCCAACAGCCGCGTTCTCCCAGAAAGAATGTGGTGACCGAGGAAAAAGGGAAAGGGGGGAGAGGGAGGGGAGCAACTTGAAAACAGAAGAAGAAAGCAGGGAAATTTGGTTTTCATTCCTGTGGTTTGGTCTCCCTTTGTCCTTTGTTTCACCTCTCTTTTCTCCCTCTTTTTGGCAGTGACTTCACCTGCAGGCCACAGATTTAGAGATGTTTCACCAATTAGATATGCCCAACAAGAAAATTAGGTCTCCATGTTCTGCCTGTTCTGTTCTGCACACACGTGCCTACAGGATCAAGGTCGGTTGCATGTTGACTTCCTGCCATCTTACCAGCCCTCTGGGAGTCCACAGCATATGCTGGACTTTGCTCTGGGTGCTACAGAGGCTAGGCTGAGAAACTGAATGGCAGGTGAGGAACAAAGTGGAGAATCTCATCTTGCTCAGAGTAAAGACTTCAGCATGTCTTAGGGAGACCTCCCACTCCCATCAAACAGTGAGAAGGGGGCATTATTTCTTAGGGTTTTATGTTTAACCGTGGGTACAGACTCAGAGGTGAAATTTCATGATATGAACTCACAATTCATTTCTGTGGGTGCAAAATTCTGCGAGAGCCTTTCAACCTGGCTTGCTCCTCATCTAATTTCTTTTCCTGTCTGTCATTGCAGGCTCCCACGACAACCTGACTCACTGCTATGGGCAACATTTAGATTGTGCCCTTCCCAGGAAGCCAGTTGGAGCAACCTCAGTCTTGCACCTGCGGGTCAGTAGAGATTTGTAACACCACCATAGCCCTGATATAATGAGGTCACCAGCAAACCCTGCATGGCCCGCAAGAAGTGCCTGCAATCATCAGTGTCTCTGTAGTCCTTTGGTGCTCAATTTCCAGGGCCCCTCATTTCCCATTCCTCTTAGGCCGGCATAACCCAGTGCTCACACATTTTATATTTGTTCATCCCAAGTTGGAAGTGGTGAGGGTTTTGTAACAGAGACTTCACTGAGCCCATCTTTTGAAAGTGTAGCCCAAATCTGCCCAAGAACAGCTTAACAGATTGCATTGTTTAATAGCTAGAACAGAGACCAAGGAGCTGGGGCCCATGGCACCGATGTGCGGCATGACCTTCAATTTATCCATCTGTAACATGGATTCAAAGAACCAGGTGCTCCACCGAGATGTGGTGACACTTTGATATAGTTCATAACCTTCTTTGAGATCCTTAGATACAAGGACCTGTAGAAAAGTGAAATATTGATTTAATATTCTTTTGAAAATTAATGCATTGAGAAAAATGGCTGACACATTGCCTGCATAAACACCTAGAAGTCCTGTGGCACCTTACAGACTAACAGATTTTTTTGGAGCACAAGCTTTCATGGGCAAAGACCCACTTTAGATGCACTTGACGAAGCAGGTCTTTGCTCATGAAAGCTTATGCTCCAAAATATCCGTTAGTCTATGAGGTGCCACAGGACTTCTCGTTGTTTTTGCGGATACAGACGAACACGGGCTACCTCTCTGACACTTATCTTCTGCTGGTCTTTCCACTTCCACCCCCTGCAGGTGTTACTTCCTGAAACAACAGAAACTCTGATTGGTGCCCGTTGTGTGACATCCTAGCCTACAGAAGCACAAACCTCAAAGGATGTCACGGCAGGGCTAATCCAGACAATGACAGCTCTGTGAGACTTCATAGAGGGTGGGCGTGAGCCTTGCTACAATGGGGAAAGACAGATCCAGCTGCTGAGCAGGTTACATAGCTCCAATTGGTGAATCTGCTCTATTGCTACCGATGCATCTCCTGGGGTCTATTTAAAGTAACAGCCTGCATTAGACCCCGGTAGCCTTCTGCCTGCTCTGGCATCTCCCTTCCCTATGTGCCAGCCCATCTTACTCTTCTTCAGCTTCTCCAATGTGCTCATCACCTTTGCACGTAAGTAGCACTGATTCCACTGCCTGACTCAGTACAGTGCCTGTGGCAGTCAATAAGACCAGACAGTAAGAGAGAGAACGGATGGAGGGGGGCCAGGCGAGAGAGAGGGAGGGCAGGGAAAGAGGGAGCTGAGCAGGAAGGATGGTGGAAATGGAGGCATTGTGAGGAAGAGAAGAGGTGGGGTGATGGAGAAAGCCCAGGACGAGACCAAGGTCGGGCGGCACAGTGGAGAGCCATGTCCCTGTAAGCTGAGCACTTGGGTGGCCGCCCAGAAGAGATTCAAGCGTTGCCCAGCTAATTAGCAGAGCGCCCACCGTGTGTGTGTAGGGGAGGTGCACCTCTGCACATGACTGGGTGCACATAAAATTGATCCTGCCCATACATGGAAAAATGAATAGAGAGGGCATTGGTGGAGAGCGGTGTGAGAATCCTAGAGATAAGAAATGAAAAGGACCATCACCTAAGGTGGCCAGTGGATGAGATATGGGAGGGGCCACTACTTCCGGCTGGCAGCATTCATCCAGGAGCTGGAATAAGAGCCTAACCATGCTTGTGACCTCACTGCTGGGCTATCGATGGGGCACCGAGCCTGGTGCTGTCCCTGTACCCTCCCCTCCTGGTACTGTGTGAACCATCTCAGCCACTGCAGATGGCATTGGAGAGCAAGTTCAGGAAAAGAGGCATTTTTCGGATGGGGCTGTGCTATAACTCGGTTATCGCACCCCAGTCTGAGGGGCAGTCCAAGAAATACACCTGCTGTCAGCACTGCAGGGGCTCCAAGAACCCTTGCGGCACAAGAGACAAGGGGACAGGAGGGGAGGCAGGCACATGAAAGCAAGTTGGCCTTCAGTGCCAGGCTTCCTGAGCATGATGGCTTCTAAGGCTCTCTCTAAGGTAAGGCCCAGTGCCCTCATAATAACTCTGTCCCATCACATGAGAGACCCTGGGATCGTACCACCAAGTTCATTAACTGAGCCCCACTAGCAGGGGCAGGGAGTGAGGGAATGGTGACCTCTTGGAAGAGGACATGGATCCAAATGCTTCTCAGCGTTCTGCAAATGCAGATGTAAAGAATCCTTATTGCATTACAGCTGCCTGCCTGAGAGCATTATGACCCATAATAACTTCTGCAGTATTATAGCTGAGATAGGGTGACTGCATCTCATGTATTAGGGCCATAGCCCACAAGGGTCAGGAAGTGACTTCCCATGTGACAGCTCATTTGGAAGACAAAGGACTTTCCCAGATCTAATAAAGACATATCAGAAAAGCCTGTAACCCTGCAACAGCCAACCCTGCTAAGTCTTCTACCCCAGTCAGTGGCAGTGACTGTCAGTGGATCCAACAGGAAACTCACAGTGTTTGGTAGACCAGCTCCCTCACTGTCATATCCCAGTCTGACCCTGACTGTGAAGAGTGCAGGATATTGACAGAGGTCAGGCCCTGCTGCCATTCGCTTGCCACCACTTGTCAGTGGCTTTGCCTAGGAAAAGGAAGCCTGCTGCAGGGTGGCGGCTGGAAAGAGCACCGAGGTCAAGTGACGTTTTCCAAGATCCAACCAGAATATGGCCAGGCTGGTAGCAGAGACAGACGAGATGTGGAGCTTGTTTGGAATGGATGCAGAAGCTTTTCTCTTGCTACCATCAGTCATGAGGAGCAGGGATTTATTTTCCATGTAGCCGCCCTCATGGCTTCCAGGGACACTGAGTGAGTTAGAAAGCTGGAACAGTCACTGCTTTCGCAGATGCCCTTGGGTCTAGAGCGAACATCTTGGATGTGTTTGATTTTCTTAGCCATGTAGGACATGGGGTTCTCCCTGATAGGCAGTGGAGGCTGCCGCTGGGCCAAGGTCTGTCCAAATTCTTTATTCAGAATGGCTCAACCAGTCATGCAGATATGGAAGTGGGAAGAGAAGAGGGCTCTTCTGCCCTCCTTCACTGGTAGGAGACGTGACTGCCAGAAATCCAGCTGGAAAGAGCATGCGGGAGCTTACTGCATGCAGATACCTCCAGGAATAACTGTCTTGCTTGGCTCACCTCTTCAGCAGGCGGATGGGAGTGCCGTCATCTCTACTTCCTTCCAACATGTTGTGGTATCGCCCTAGCAGGCCTCTGGTGAGGTAAGAGTTGTGAATGTTGTTACACCCTTTTACAGACAGGGGAACAGAGACCAAGTGAGAGAGGCTGTAATTTGCCCATCATCATCCAGTGAACCAAGATGGGAGCTGACCACTAGAGTTCTGACTCCCATTTCCCTTCTCTGTCTCTAGAGTCTAGACAAGGCCACCTTGCAAGCTATTATGGCTGCCAGCAAATGACTACAGGGTCTCAGACAACATTACCATGGGAGCCAGGCAGAGCGTGGCAGGTTGTATCTCTGAAGTTACGGACCAACCAGGCATGCCAGCAAGCAACATGGTGCAAGAGAGGTAACTTAGTGAACTCTAATCTTGACACTGTAACAACAACGAAGGGTCCTGTGGCACCTTATAGACTAACAGAAAAGTTTTGAGCATGAGCTTTCGTGAGCACAGACTCACTTCATCAGATGCTGGTCTTGGAAATCTGCAGGGCCAGGTATAAATAAGCCAGAGCAAGGGTGGGGATAACAAGGTGAGCTCAGTCAGCAAGGGTGAGGCTTACTACCAGCAGTTGATCTGGAGGTGTGAACACCAAGGGAGGGGAAGCTGCTTCTGTATTTAGCCAGCCATTCGCAGTCTTTGTTTAAGCCAGAGCTGAGGGCATCAAATTTTCAGATGAATTGTAGCTCAGAAATTTCTCTTTGGAGTCTGGTCCTGAAATTTCTTTGCTGCAGGATAGCTACTTTTAAGTCTGCTACTGTGTGGCCTGGGAGATTGAAGTGCTCTCCTACGGGTTTTTGTATATTGCCATTTCTGATGTCTGATTTGTGTGCGTTTATTCTTTTACGTAGAGACTGTCCAGTTTGTCCGATGTATATAGCAGAGGGGCATTGCTGGCACATGATGGCATAAATTATATTGGTAGATGTGCAGCTGCATGAACCCACGATGGTGTGGCTGATCTGGTCAGGTACTGTAATGGTGTTGCTGGTGTAGATATGTGGGCAGAGCTGGCAATGAGGTTTGTTGCATGGATGGGTCCCTGAGTTAGAGTGACTGTGGTGCTGTGTATAGTTGCTGGTTAGGATTTGCTTCAGGTTGGCAGGTTGTCTGTGGGCAAGGACTGGTCTGCCTCCCGAGGCCTGTGAAAGTGGGGGATCATTGTCCAGGATGGGTTGTAAATCCCTGATGATGCGCTGTAGAGGTTTTAGCTGAGGACTGTAGGTGATGGCTAGTGGTGTTCTGTTGGTTTCTCTCTTGGGCTCGTCCTGTAGTAAGAGGCTTCGTGGCACACGTCTGGCTCTGTTGATCTGTTTTTTCACTTCCTCAGGTGGGTATTGCAGTTTCAAGAATGCTTGGTAGAGATCCTGTAGGTGTTTGTCTCTGTCGGAGGGGTTGGAGCAAATGCGGTTATATCTTAGTGCTTGGCTGTAGACAATGGATCGTGTGGTGTGTCTGGGATGGAAGCTGGAGGCATGAAGGTAGGTGTAGTGGTCAGTAGGTTTATGGTACAGGGTGGTATTGATGTGGCCATCGTGTATTAGCACCGTGGTGTCCAGCAAGTGGATCTCCTGTGTGGACTGTTCCAGGCTGAGGTTGATGTCGGGGTGAAAGTTGTTGAAGTCCCGGTGGAATTCCTCCAGAGTCTCCTTCCCATGGGTCCAGATGATGAAGATATCATCAATGTAGCGTAAGTAGAGACGGGGTGTTAGTGGACGAGAGCTAAGGAAGCGCTGTTCCAGGTCAGCCATGAAAATATTGGCATACTGAGGGGCCATGCGGGTACCCATAGCTGTGCCGCTGATTTGAAGGTATATGTCGTCGCCAAATCTGAAATAGTTGTGTGTGAGGATAAAGTTACAGAGCTCAGCCATCAGATGTGCTGTAGCATCATCAGGGATACTGTTCCGGACAGCATTTATTCCATCTTTGTGTGGGATGTTGGTATAGAGAACCTCTACGTCCATGGTGGCTAGAATAGTGTTTTCTGGTAGGTCATCAATGTCTTGCAGTTTTCTCAGGAAGTCAGTGGTGTCTCGGAGATAGCTGGGAGTGCTGGTGGCATTGGGTCTGAGGACAGAGTCCACATAACCAGACAGTCCTTCAGTGAGAGTGCCAATGCCTGAGATGATGGGGCGTCCAGGATTTCCAGGTTTGTGGATCTTGGGTAGTAGGTAGAATAGCCCCAGCCGGGGCTCTAGAGGTGTGTTGGTATCAATCTGTTCTTGTGCTTGTGTAGAGAGTGTCCTGAGCAGATGGTGTAGTTTCTTAGTGTATTCCTCGGTGGGATCTGAGGAAAGTAGCCTGTAAAATTTGGTATTTGGTATCCCACTTTCACAGGTCTTGGGAGGCAGACCAGTCCTTGCCCACAGACAACCTGCCAACTTGAAGCAAATCCTAACCAGCAACTATACACCGCACCACAGTCACTCTAACTCAGGGAGCCATCCATGCAACAAACCTCGTTGCCAGCTCTGCCCACATATCTACACCAGCAACACCATTACAGGACCTAACCAGATCAGCCACACCATCGTGGGTTCATGCAGCTGCACATCTACCAATATAATTTATGCCATCATGTGCCAGCAATGCCCCTCTGCTATATACATCGGACAAACTGGACAGTCTCTACGTAAAAGAATAAACGCACACAAATCAGACATCAGAAATGGCAATATACAAAAACCCGTAGGAGAGCACTTCAATCTCCCAGGCCACACAGTAGCAGACTTAAAAGTAGCTATCCTGCAGCAAAGAAATTTCAGGACCAGACTCCAAAGAGAAATTTCTGAGCTACAATTCATCTGAAAATTTGATGCCCTCAGCTCTGGCTTAAACAAAGACTGCGAATGGCTGGCTAAATACAGAAGCAGCTTCCCCTCCCTTGGTGTTCACACCTCCAGATCAACTGCTGGTAGTAAGCCTCACCCTTGCTGACTGAGCTCACCTTGTTATCCCCACCCTTGCTCTGGCTTATTTATACCTGGCCCTGCAGATTTCCAAGACCAGCATCTGATGAAGTGAGTCTGTGCTCACGAAAGCTCATGCTCAAAACTTTTCTGTTAGTCTATAAGGTGCCACAGGACCCTTCGTTGCTGTTACAGATCCAGACTAACATGGCTACCCCTCCGATACTTAATCTTGACACTGTTGCTTTGCAGCAAACATGGGTTCCCTGTCCTAAACAGGAATGGGGTTGGATCACCTTGTGGAAGCAACACACGAGGAGACACCCTCCTGTTTCCCACTGATCATTACAGTCTGAAGAATTGGTAGGACCCACCTGAAAATATAAATTCTAGATTAAAAATATACACGTAGGAAAAGGAAGGAAAAGCTCTTTTGCTGACAAATGTGTGTGTCCCATCTGTTGAACAGAATCCAGGTGTTGCCGCAGTTACTCACACACCAGGATTCATGCCACAAAGACTTTCCAAGACAGATTGTCTATGAGAAGCACAGATGGAGGGAACAGCCCTCCTGCCCAGGGTTTGCAAAACTACAGACTGGGAGCTTGTTCTCTGATTTAGGGATTTATAGGGGCTGAGGACTGAGAGCAGATCAGTGCTATGCTCTGCAGGGGAGGGGCTGGACTACCGGTGGGCTGTGGGGCCTGGCAGTGGGTGTATTTCATGCAGGTTTTCTGGGGCTGTTCCAGGCTGTGGGCAAAAGTCATTCCTATATGGGTGCCATTCAGTGGCCCCTGTATGAAATGAACTGATGGCTGCAATCTGGTTCCTGGTGGCCAGTCCACAACAGAGGGATCACCAGCTCCCTGGGCACAATCTGGCCCCCCGGGTGAAGGCCTGAGAGGACAAGCCAAAGACTGACTGCGCCACTGAGGCAGGTACGTTGCTGAAGTGATGGGAAGCTGCGGGTGCTGCCGTGCTGTACCTGCACGGCGATAAACCGATTAGCCACTGCGCTGCTTCTCCAGAGCTGTCAGTGCAGCACTCCTAGCCTTGCACCAGCACAAAATTCTCTGTAAAATGGGAAATGGGATTTCTCAAAAGCAAAACCTAATCCCCAGCCATATCAACGAATCGCTTCCTTCCTGATCTCCTCTTGCTCTCTGGTTTCTGCGTCTCAGTGACGATTCAAAGGAAAACAATGTGACTGTTAATTACAAACTGTTTTGAATGCATGGAAAAACCATTTCGAGGATGGAGCCAGTCACAGACTGGGAGACTGAGAATACTGCCTGTGTTTAAATGCTTTAAAGGGTGGAAAGTTCTATTGTAATTAAGGCTGATGCAATCATTGTAACAGATGCAAGGTAAAAACATTCCCTTGTTTGGCTTTCTCCTCTCTCTGCCTTTGGGTTTTGCTTTGGACTAGACGCAAAATGCCGGAATATCAAGAGGATGTTTTTTCACTTGAAGAATTTTAATGAATAAATGCTGTTCCGATCCATTCCTTGTCTGCCTTCAGATTACAAAGGCATTCCAGAGAGCATGACTTTGTTTACAGCACCTAGTGAACACGGGTAATTATTAGCTTGCGTTCCCCCGCCTGTGGCCCATGTCCAAGACGAGGGGAGATGGAGTGATGGCCACAGATTGACCAGAGGGGAGAATGGAGTTGTAGCCCTCTGGCAAAAGCCTGCAGACTCTCCAAGCTCTTCTTGTCTCATTGGCTACGTCTACGCTACAGAGTTATTGTGAAATAACTTTGCTAACATCTAAGCGACACACACGCTATCTTGAAATACATTTGAAATAGTGGGTGTGATATTTTGAAATTGGTAACCCTCGATGCGGGAGGAAATTGCTATTTTGAAATAGGTACTATTAAGACACAAATTACTATTTCAAAGTAAGCCACAGTGAGCTCCAATGGCACAATTTCAAAACAGTGCAATGTATCCAGAAGTGCTATTTCAAAATACTTTTTGTGCGTGGTTGTCTTGTTTCAAAATAAGATATTTTGAAATAACTCTTTCGAAATACCTGGTTTTGAAATAGGGCTGCAGTGTAGATGCAGCCCTTGATGGGTAAGCACCTGTTTCTACAGTCTGATGATGCAGTGGATGGAAGAGAAACACAACACACAGAGTGGACACACAAAATATAGGTATAATAAATGGAAAGGGTGCACCAAATGCTGGCGGGGGGACTGCAAACCACACACACAATCCCAAGAATGGGCATGGGGGACACATACAAATGCATTATGTCCAGTGGATGTGCATAGTACCCAGGATGAATAGAAACTTTATACACATAGTAATTCAGTTATTGGACGCCCACAATACTAGGGATGTCCAGTGGACATACGGAGTACACACATGTTATGAGGAACATGGATGTCTGGGAATAAGTGGTTCTCCACGTCATGCCTGCAGGACCTTTCTTCTCCCTGGCCATGTGTGCAGGCTGGAGGAGATCTGGTGGTCAGTCAGCACTGCCAGGGGGCAGAAAGAAGGTGGTGAGGGCTGCGGCAGGAAAGGGACGGTGTAGGACAGGGATGGACAACCACCAATGGTGGGTGGGCAGTCTGAGTGGCCCTCCTTCACCTCACTGGGGTTCCGCCGGGGACCTTGCCCACTCCTCCCCCCACACACGTGTGCCTCTTGTGCCCTGGGGAGCCAGAGCCCGGCACTTAACTGGCTTCTCTCTCTCCCTCCCAGCACTTTCAGAGTCCATGAATGGCCTGATCCGCACTCCAATCCCCACTCCCCAGCCTCCCACCCCTCCTCCCTCCCGGAGCTGGGACTCTGCGAATCAGATGTTCATGGTGTTCCGGCTCTGGGAGGGAGGGGAAGGAGCGAGGCAATATGCAAATCAGGGGATTTATATGCTCCAAAGGTGCTGAAAGGAAGGGGAGGGGTGGAACGTGTGGGGATCCGGTGCCCTGCTGCATGAGAGACACACGGGAGGGGGGCAGCCGGGGGTCCATGGACCGCAGGTTGCCCACCGTTGGTGTAGGAGAAGGGAGCAGTGGTTCTCCAATGGGGTGAGAAGAGACTGGTCGTAGTGCAGTGGTAAAGACAGACCCCTGAATAGCCCCCCTGGGGGCTGGCTCTTCACCTCACCAGACTCACAAATGAAGGACGGGCACAGGGCTGGAGTGCCTCAGCAGGGAGCTCGCTGTCTCCGCGTCCTAGGAAAGGCGGCAATTCCACCCCTCAGCTCTGCTCTCTCCCTCTCTCCTCTTCCACATGTGCTCCGAGTCTTGACTTCCCTGCCCTGGACTCGGCTTCGTGGCACTTACTTACCACCAGCAGGGGTCAAACCTTTACATCTGTCAGGAATAGTTTCCACTCCACTTAGGAGAGCTGGGTCAGAGGGCAGCCGGCTGAGAGATTCTGGCTCTGCAAGTGTGCTGGAGGGCAGGGGAGGGAGCATGTGTTTCATTTAGTTACGGGGCCGAACCCTGTTGGGAAGAAAGGAGATAGCGCATGCGAACGTTTGTGGTTATTCTCCACGCCAGTCCCCCGCCCACGCACACTGGGGGACTTGGAAGTCGCAGATAGGAAGGTCTCTGGCAACCAGAGCATTTTCAAATCAGAAAATGTGGGCTAAGTTTGGTTGTTTACAAAGCCTGCAGCAGGTCCTGGTCTGCGGCAGGGAGAGCCTTTACTGAAGAGCCTATAAACTCCAGAAGGCCTGAGGGTGGTGGCTGTTTGAGGAGGGATGATCATCCGTGGAGATCCCTTGGAAGAAGTCGGATGAATCAAGGGAAAAGAGACCCGGGAAGAGAAAGAACCCCCCAAATACCAAAGGGACATGCACATTCAAGCTGGAAACGCTCTCTAAGGCCAGCTTGTCCACTCCCACTGGCCAGTGCAGGTCTGCTCCCAACAGACATTGTCCAATGTTCTACCAGCTCTAGTTTTTAGTGTTGGGAGTGGAGGGGTTCCCACCCCTTCTCTTGAAGGAATGCCACAGGCTGCCACATCTCACAACTAGGAAGACTCTTCAGACAACACGTGTCCCTTTGCTCAGCTCTTTCCCATCACCCTTGGCTCACCCAAAACAATACGTGCTCCGTTGTGATGCTCACACTTCACACATCACTAGCCAGTTCTCAGGCCTACCCTGCAGCTATCACTTAGCCAAATTCTGCTCTTTGTATTCAACTCTTTTAATTGTTCCCCCGGACTCAGCTCTTCCTGCCCCTTCCCCACCTTGCCTCTGGACTCCCTGGAGTCCATTTCCCTCTTACTAGAAACGGAGCACGCAGAAGCGAATGCAGCTATTGACGGAGCTGTGGCGTGTGCTTGTCTCACCAGTGCTGTATAGAGGGGGGCTTCCACCAAGCTGCTCTGTGATGTGAAGTCACAGCTGTGCATTGCAACTGCATTGACCTTTCTAGCTGCCAGATCACATTGCACACTCCACTTTGAACTGCTGTCCCTTGTCACCCCAGGTCTCTCACAGCCATTGCCTCTTCCTGGTTTCAGACTTGTTCCTCTCCGCCTGTCTCCAAACAAACTAAATCACATTTTGTCATTTCCTGCCCACATTTCTAACCCTGGATCCCTTCAAATACCTCCTTGGCCTCTCTGCTCTTTGCAACTTATCCCCATTTAATACCTACTATGGCTTTTTATTGGCACGATGCTGACCCTCCTCTTTGGATCATTAATGAAGATGTCCAGCATGTCCTACCCCTGCTCCCTGTGGTATCCCACTACCCCCTCACTAGGGCTGGTAGCAGTTGCTTTTGGTTTACGGTCTGGCAGACCGCTCTCAGTCCATGTGACTATCTGAGCCAACACAATTTGAATTTGTTTTCCGAGGAACTTTGCAGCCAAATGCTTCCCAACAATCAATAGAGGAGAAGCTGGTGACACAGCCGAAGAGCTGGTGACCACAACAACCACCGCCACCTGTTCTGACTCCACCACTCACCAACTGCCTCCTACTCAAACCCAGTGACTAATTTCACTGCGTTTCTCTGCTGCTTGCCTTGTTCCTGAGTGTGTGTGCATGGATGGGAGGGAGAGAGAGCAGCGGGTGTGTGCAGGAGAGAGAGAGTTTGGGAGTGTGAGAGGGTCTGTCAGAGCTGGTGTGGGGCAGCATGCGAATGTGTGTGTAAGCCAGATTGCGGGTGGCTCTGCAGGTAGGGGAGTGTGGATGGGACAGAGCATGTGCCTGAGCAAGGCCCAGGGTATGAGGTTGTTGGATGTGGTCCTGTTGTTGTTCTGAGCAAGTCAGGCCTGTGGTTTACATCCCCACCAGGAGCTGCTCATATTGATGCTAACCCTTCATGCCTCTCACCAGAGGCTTCACTGCTCTTCTTGGCTATATCTAGGCTATGTGTACACTAGCCTGCACCTTTCAAAAGGGGGATGCTAATGAGACACTTCAGCAGATGCGAATGAGGCGCTGCCATGAATATGCAGTGCCTCATTAGCATAATGCCGGCTGCAGCGATTCAGAAGTGTCATTTCAAATTGCATGCTACCTGTGTAGATGGGAGTCTTTCAAAAGGACCCCCCCCCAAGTCTTCAAAGCCCCTTATTCCTAAAACCAAACAGGAACAAGGGGCTTTCGAAGACTGAGGGGTCCTTTCGAAAGGCCCCCGGCTACATGGGCAGCGTGCAATTCAAAAGCGGCACTTTCGAATCGCCCCACTGGGCATTATGCTGCTGAGACTCTGCATATTCATGGCGGCATCTCATTAGCATCTGCCAAAGTGTCTCCTTAGCATCCCCCTTTCAAAAGGTGGGGCTAGGGTAAACGTAGCCCTACAGAACAGCTTGCTTTCCGAATAAGCTTTCCGGAAGAGCTGTTCCGGAATAGCTTATTTTGTAATAACGCTGCTCCACACAAAATGCGCATTGAAATAGTACTCAGTTATTTCGAAATAGAACGGCCAGAGACAATACAGCTATTTCAGATTACAGCCTCTGGACGCACTATGGCATATTTCAAAATTGTCCCTAGTCCCTGTCTTCACAGCCCCTATTCTGAACTACCTATTTCAAAATAGGCGCTGTTCCTTGTAGAATGAAGTTTACCAAATTTGAAATAAGCCGTCCACTCTTTTGAATTTAGTTTGAAACAGCGGGTTTGCTGTGTAGATGCTCGTGAAGTCATTTCGGAATAATGGCCACTATTGCAAAATAACTTTGCTGTATAGACACATGCCTCGAGAGCAGATGGAGCTTGTATTCCGTTGTATTCCATCAAGCAGAGGAAAGAAAACTTTGGATTGCGAGGCTCCAGGGAGCAGGTAGCTGCAAACAGCATCACTCCCTTCTACACAGAGCAGCCTGTTCTCCCAGGAATGGAGCCGTGTCAGAAACGCGAATGAGCTGGAGTTGCAGTGTCAGACTGGACATGACCATGGTGTTTTCTTCGGTTAATGTGGGAGAGCAGAACTCAGGACCCAGGCTTTCACTGACTTTGTTTGAAAGAAGGCTCTGGAGGGGAGGGGGAGCCAAGTCTCCTGGGGCCTATGGCCAGCTCTGCCACAGAACTGCTTGAGCCCTTGGGCAAGTCACTGCCTCGCTCTGTGCCTCTGTTTCCCTCTCTGTAAAATGGATATCGGTGCATATCCCCCACTTTCAGTAAGTAATAATGGTCATGAGAATACTGACTCCCTCACAGGGTATTGTGAAGCTTCATTAGCTCATGTGGGAAAGCATTTTGAGGGACGCTGGAAGATGTCTCTGTAAATGCAGGAGCATAATGCAGTGAATCATCAGTGGGTGGCAGGCTGGGTAGATGTGTGGGAATGGGAACAAAGAGGCAGTCACAAAACTACCAGCAAAGAACAGTGGCTGGATCACCAAACCCAGCCTGGTGTTTGCTTTGCAGGATGAGCCCTGGCTGTGGTGGGGACTGCATCAGAGGGTACATCGGATCCCTTAGCGACGAGTAATGAGTCTGTATCAAGCCCATGCACTTACTCCACCTCATTGAAGTGAAGAGCCGTGTTTAGGTCATGCCTCCTGATCCCCGGAGTGACTAATACACTGAGCCTGCAAGCGAGTGAGTGAACCAGCACGAAGAGAGGAATGTTTGTGCCACTGTGGAATAGACTCCCCTGCCTGAGAATGGAAGCCAGCCTTCTCCCTTTGCTATTTCCTGTACCCAGGGCTGCCATTCACATTGGCAGTGCAGGAAGCTGGGAGGACCAGGTGGCTGAATGAAGTACCTGGAGGCTCTGCCTGCCTCCCTCCTGACAGGTGATTTGCTGTTGTGCAGCCCCACAAATCCAAGGGTTTGCTGAGGCCAAAGTTTCTATGGACCTTCCAAAAATGCACCAGGGAAAGAGCGTGTATCCCCTTTACGGGGGCTAGAATGAGTCTGCCTTTATGCATAGACACGTGTCCTGGTGTGTGCAGGTCAAGCTTTGCACGGGCGTGCAGGGGTTAGTGCTTGCACAGAGCAGTTCCCACATGTGCTGTGCAGGTATTTTCTAGAAGCTTTGAATATTTGGACCTAGATGGCTAAGAACCACTCAGGCCTGAGGTGAGGAAGCGCATGCGGCCCAGGCCATGGCAAGGGGCAGCACTGAGGAGAAGGCAGCAGGAGAGCAAATGGACAGAGGCGATGGCTTCCCTCAGACATCCCACTCACACGTTGCTTTGTTCCCCTCACGCCTTGTTGCGTGCCTGTGTGTGTGTTTTCTTACAAATCCTCCCAAGAGCTGAGGAACTCAGGGCCCGCTAGCTGCTGTCTCTAGGTCCCGATGGACTCAGATGCACCACGCTGCCAACCGCAGCCTGCACATAATGGCCTAACGAGCAACCAATTCCAGCAGCGGCAGCCTGGTAATGCAAGCAGCAGAAGATGTAGAGCTCTCAGAGGTCTGTGCACCGCCCCCTTCTCCCTCCCACCCCCGCAAGCGAGGACGGCCTTTGCCAGAGGTTCCATTCTTCCTAGACCAGCAAACTGAAGACGTCGTCTTTTTTTTTTCCCCCCATAGTTCTCCCACAAGGTGACCTCTCCTCTTGAAATCTCAGGGTGGGATGGAAGGCGAGACTACAAAAACCTTCAGACTGCATCATTCTCTATTCCACATATGTTACAAGCAAATGAAAGGCGCTGTTTGTTGGTCCCTCCAGTCTTACGGACTACCAGGAGTCTGAATGGACAGGCCTGAGGGGGAGCCATGAAACCTTCTTGAGAAGGTTTCATGGCTCCCCCTCAGGCCTGGCTGTTTGACTTAAAATAGCCTTTTACTACTAAAAGTGTGGGCCTTTAAAGATGTGTGTCCTGGGCCCTTCCAGGGCTAACTGGGAGTTTGGGGAAGGGGATGTTTAACATTTAACATATGCTGTCTCCATTTTAGGACAAGACTTTATCAAGCCACTGCCTTGGGGCTGGGTGGTTTGAGGGAGAGGGAATACTCCACTTGTAGAGGAGGAAATGTTTCTCTCCTGGGTGGCTGTTTGAGGCTGTTTAAGGGGCTAGACAGAATCCAGGAGAGAGAGACTAGTGGTCAGAGCCCCACAGAGGTCGTGGGCACTGAGGGGTACATTCATTGCTCAAGGGACATCTTACTGGTGCTCCAGTGCTAGACACATGGGGTGTGGAGGGCTGGCAGCGGGAGGAGGCTGGTCAAGCCGCAATGGCATAAAGCAATGAAAAGGATAAAAGGGTAGCTCACCAGCCTGGCAAAGTCACCCTGCGATTCATCCTTTAAGTACCCGCATCAAAATGTTTCTTCCGGTGGGCTCTATGCTGGCACCTTGTGAACATTGTCTCCTTCATTCCCTTGCTCTGTGAATGACAATACCTTCTGTTCTTATGGCATCTTTCTTCCAGAAGGATCCCAAAGCACTCTGCAGTCACAGTGCCCAGGAATCATTTCTGCTACGACTGAAAAGCAGCCGCTTCTGGGATGGGATGTGGCAGCTGTTTAATGCCCCAGAAACACTGCACCATTAGATTAGAATAGAAAGTGCTGAACTAGGATGTATCCCATTGACATGTGGGTGTTGACGCTCTCTATCTCATGGAACTGAAAGGGACCTTGACAGGTCATTGAATCCAGTCTGCTGCACTCAGAGCAGGACTAAGCACCGTTCCCTAAATGGCCCCCTCGAGGGATGAGCTCACAACTCTGAGTTGAGCAAGCCAACATGCAAACCCCTGAGCTATCCCTCCCACAAGGATGGGGAGCAGTGTTCCCTCTACTTTTTTTCCACCCATGGACAGAATAAATTTTGTTATGTGCACCAAGGCATGGGTGGATGTGTACCACCCGTAGAAATGCACGCTGCCTGCTGTGGGCGCTCTGCTGATCAGCCGGGCAGCCCATGAATCTCTTCTGCTGCTCGGTTTACAGGGAACACAGAAGCAGAGCGCCCCCTGCTGAAGACCCAGCATGGTATAACAGCTCTTGGAGGGCTCTGGTGCAAATACAGAGCAAGCCCAACATGGAGAGAGCTACCAATTTCCTTTCCCAGGATGGTATAACTGCAGCTTTGTGTCCGTGGCTGATAGGAGGCCAGAATGAAAATAAATGAGAGAAAAAATCCCTCATCAAAACACTTCTGAACTAAAGATAAAAAGCAACTCAGCAGCAAGGAGTCATTTTCAAAACTCTGGAAACTCAAATGTGGCTGTGAATATCACTTTAAGGATTTATAAACTGACACATGGCCTCACCTGTCAGCATGCCAGAATCCAAATGCCGGTTTTAATTACACCGAATATTTTATTTTCTTATGCAGAGGCATAATCAATTATCTTATTTAAAGGCATTACACTAATGTGTGTGTAAAATGGAGCCATTCCCTGTATTGCATTAGATTCTACTAATTATAGGAGAATGTTTGGACCTAAAATGTCAGCTTGTCATCTGGCTGGTGTGTAATTCATGATCTGCATTCACAGGCGTGCATGGAACTGACAAAAATTGCATTCATCCTCTCCTATTGGCTCGGCATCAAATCCACTTGGCTTGAGGGTGGCAAATTCCCCACTTCACCCATTCTTGAGCTGGAGTGATATTATTCCTCTCCCTCCCACCCCCGTCCGCTCCCCAAATCAAGCCTCCTTCCCTGAGCAAAGATAATTGCATAGAGAGGAACAGATCAATTGAAAAGTATTACAAGCAGTGGGGCTGACAGCCACCACAGGCCCTGGAGCAAGGAGGGCCCAGCTCCATGTGCCCTGAAAGGGTGGTCCCAAGGCAGTCAGCCCTGAGTGCCACCCAGACCATGGCGCTGGGCCCACTCCCCTTCCCTCACAGCCACATGGAGCAGCCTGGCAGTGCTGCCACAGCACTTCAAAGGGGCCCAGGGAACTGCCCACCTTCTCCCACACCCCTTGCCCGTCAGCGGGCCTGGATTCAAGAGAGCTTTGTATGTGTGTATCTCTGAACAGTTAATAAAATGCCATCATAGGCACTCAGGAACAGGTAGCACAGTCAGGGCCAATCTAGTTGGGGCCAGAAGGGCCATTTGGCCTTGGCCTCAAGCTCAAAGGAGGCCTCAAAGTTAGACACTTGTTAATTTTTTGGCATTTGGTAAGTTTTGCAACTTATTTTTATGCATCTCCCTCAATCACTGGGGCGCATGTGCAGAAAAAGACTAGAAGAGCGTTTGTTAAATAAAAACAGTCAAATTATACTTCATTTGGTTTTGGTGCCTTACTTTGTTTTCATGTGTCGTCCGTTTTTATTTTTATTCTGGCTGGGGGCCTCAAAAGCTGGAAGTGGCCTGGGCCTCTCTGGACCTCTGAGATCTCTCTGACCATGTTATTGTTGTGCTCTCTCTGTGTAGTTCTTCGAGGAGACAGAGAGAGAGGAGTGAAATAAATGAGGGAAGAAGAGAGAAAGAAACATCGACGTGATAAAAATCCTCATGTACCTTTAAAAACTCTCCATTGGAGTCACTATTCATAATGTCTCCCAGTTATTAAAGCTGAAAGACTAAATAAAACAGCACTTGTTTTTCATTATTGGGTGCGTTATTTTGACTGTTCATATTTCACCCTCTGGGAAACTAGGCTGGGCAGTTTCACTGTTTCTACTGGGAAATGGAAAGTTGCAAACATTGCTATGCTTTGCTATGCTTTGGGCATGAGCTTTGGGCAAGCCCCACTCCACACTGCATTGTCTACTAGCAAAATTTGGCAGTGCCATTCAATACAGATGTCTATTACATAGGCTTGTGCTCTTCCACATCCAGAATATGTGTAGTCACTACAAAATTGACCTATTACTGGTACTTTATACAATCCCTCATGTACCAGGTCTCCAAAGAGATAGTTCAACCGCGGGGAGTGGACAGGTAAATTTTGGAAAGTCTTTGTTAGGCTCAGGCAATCCTATTCTTCTGAAACTAGCTGCCAAGTCCTCACCCTAACTGCATGCAAATTCTCTCCAGCGCAGAAGCAGGCACATCACAACACCTTGTTCGTAGGTTCGGGGATCCCTCTGCCTGCCTCTTGGGGCTGTGTGATAGCTTACACGGTCTGCCGTCCTTTTGATTTTGTGGGTATTTGCTACAACATGGTTGAAGTTGGAGGGTGCATTACAATGACCTGTGTCTGGCAAGCTCGCATACTCCTTATTCACATGGCACAGCTTCTGTCCCAGGGGATCCCAAAGCCATTTACAAGCTATCTACGCCCAGATTCTTTTTACCACTGAAAGGTAAGCCCCTCCGGGGGCGGGGGCACAGCCAGACAACCAATCAGCCAGCCCTAAAGAGTGAGGGTTTTGTCCAAGGACACCAGAGCAACCCCACCTCTCATAGAAAGCTCCCCTTGGGATTTTTAAGATCCATAAGGCTGGACCTCCAGTGTTCAAGCTGCATTTGAAAGACCTTCCAGCTGTGGAAGGAAGTTATATTAAAAGACAGAAAAAAAAAAAGTCACCTGAGATTTGAATCTTATCAGAGCCTTGGTTCATTGTGCACGTGTGATGGACACTTAGGCCCACTGAAGGTGCGTGAGGGAAAGAGAGCAATTGCCCCAGGACCTGGCAATTCAAAAGGGCCCAGGGTTCCCGGCTACCACTGAGAGCTGGCCAGCGGGGAGGAGGAGATGCAGTGCATTCTGGGTGACTCTGAGGGCCGGCATTTCCTGTCCCCCTCCTCCTGAGGCCCTGCCCCTTCTCAGAGCACAGAGCTGCCCCACCCCGACCTTGCGCAGGGGGCCAGCAATTCTGTCGGTCCCCCTGTTTATCCTGTGTGCTCAATGCAAATTTCAGTCACTTCAAAGTAGGGACCGTGCATTCCTTCGTGTATTTGACTCCAATGTGCTGTCCCTTGACCTGCTCAACAACAAATAACACATCATAAAACTAATCAAGATCCCCACGTGGCAAGTGGCACACAATTTATCCACCTCAGGTGATGAGAGAAACCTCATCCAGGGCTTCCAGGGAGCTGAGATACAACCTTATGCTTAGACTGATTCCCTCTGGTGATAGAAATGGTGCTGCATGCAATCTTTGTGCGGCTATTTGCCGCTACAACCATCATCATTATCAGGGCTGGGTTGTGTGTAGTGACCGATTCTTTTGGACTTCATTAGGGAGCTCCTGTCAGTCATTGGTTGTTGATCCAATGACTAGACGCTACCCTAATACGGGCACTACAAATGGGATAGATAGATAGATTGCGGTAGCTATGTCTACGGCCCTATCCAAGTTGGTAGAAGTAGAAATGCGGATAACAATGACTCTCTTTCTTCCCAGCCTTCAGGAGACATAGATTGATTAGTTTATAGGATTTTGTTTCTCGAGTTGTGTTTAAGTGAAGGAATCATTAAGGAAGACTTAAGATGAAGTAATGGGGTTTGGATTTATCATTGTTATTTATTGTATGCATTGCTCTCATGCCTCAGGGCCCCCTCATGGATCAGGATTTGGGTGCTGTGGTTATTAAGAATCATAACATCCTAGGGCTGCAAGGGACCTCAGGAACTCGAGTCCGGCCCCCTGCCTAAAGCAGGATCAATCCTATCTATACCATCCCAGCCAACTTTGTCAAGCCAAGACTTAAAGACCTCTAGGGATGGAGATTCCATCACCTCTCTCAGTAACACATTCCAGTGCTTCACCACCCTCCTGGTGAAATAGTTTTTCCTAATATCCAACCTACCCTCTCCCTCTGTAACTTCAGACCATTGCTCCTTGTTCTGCCATCTGTCATCACTGAGAACAGTCTCCCTCCATCCTCTTTAGAACCCCCTTTCCGGAAGTTGAAGGATGCTACCAAATCACCCCTCACTCTTCTCTTCTGCAAACGAAATAAGCCCAAATCCCTCAGCCTGTCCTTGTAGGTCATGTGCTCCAGCCCCCTGATCATTTTCATTGATCTCCACTGGATCCTCTCCAAAGCATCCACATACTTTCTATACTGCAAAGTCCGGCAGAACCCTGCACTTGTCCTCATCAGATTTCCTTTGGCCCAATCCTCCAATTTATCTAGGTCATTCTGGAACCTAACCCAACTCTCCAATGTATCTAGCTGTCCCCCTCACTTAGCATCATCTGCAAATTTGCTGAGGTTGCAATCCATCCCCTCATCCAGGTCATTAATAAATATGTTGAACATTACAGGCCCTAGAACTGATCCTTGGGACACTCCACTTGAAACCAACTGCCAGCCAGACATTGAGCCATTGATCACCACCCATTGGGCCCAACCATCTAGCCAGCTTTCCATCCACCTTTCAGTCCATTTATCCAATCCATACTTCCTTAACTTATGGGCAAGAATATTGTGATGCTAGTAGTTCTGCAGAATTCCAGGGGAACACATGGCTTTTTATAATCAGCAGATGTGTGCCCCTTGCTTGTGGAGGACAGTGCGAAAGAGGCAAGTCTTTCAGAGTGTGTCTCTAGTCTTGCTTGGTTTCAGCATTAGTCAGCAGCTCTTCCCCAAACTGCTGCTTTTGTCCACATACTAAGCTAGATGAGTCATGGTGGAGTTCATATTGGCTAGATGGGCCATGGTGGGTCTACAGCCCAGTATCCACCAACCTCTGTCATCTCTCCAGCTCTCCCAAAGGCCTCCTCTAGGTATTGAATACTAAGCCTTGTGTGGTCCCATAGGGCAGGGGTCTGGATTTCAAGAAATAGTTTCCCCAGAAGGCTTTGGTCTGAGACAGATGTCCTGAACCATTTCAGGGAGTTTCCATCCACCCTGGCAGTTTCTTGGAGGGAGGGCACTTGGTGATTACTGGTCTCCAGTGCCATAGAGAGAACTGGTATGGTGCATATGGATGATTTCTGCCAATTACTGTTTCATGCTCTGGCCTGAAGCTTGACACAGACCTATGAGGGATCAAGAAAACTGGCAGCTGGCAGGTGCCACTGAAGCCCGTTTCTTGCCATGTGTTGATTACTTTTGCTTAGAAGAGGCTGGCTGAATGCTGGGCCACGGCTTGCAAGGCTCTCGCATGGGGCAGTGGTTTCTTCAGTGCTTCCCTGACTATTGCATGGCTTAGACTGAGTAGAAAATTCCCCTTTGTCCAGGGAGGGGCCAACAGGCTCTTAGCTGGGCTCCCAGGTGTTCTCTCCCTTACCAGCCTCCTAGAGCAAGCAGTAGCGTTACAGTGATGCCACAACTTCCACCAGTCCTTGTGTGACTCAAGCGAACATGTTGACTCCATGGGAGATGGGGACTCACTGTGTCTCTGACCCTGCTCCCACCTGGTTGCATGCATGGTCTAAGAAGCCATCCAGGGAGCAACAAGATGACTCAGCTGCCCAGGATACTGAGATTATCAAAACTGCTGTTGAAATACTAAGAGGGTGACCAACTTATTCCCAGGTCAAACAGCAGCCTGGCCTCTTTGCTCCAGCTTGGTCGATGGGAGTGGCAAAGATGATGGGGGTTCCACTCCAGAGTAGTGGAAAGAGAAAGCATTTAATTATTGAATTTCTAGAAAAATAGACAGATAGATACTATATTGGGCCTGACCAATGGTCCATCTAACCTAGTATCTTGTCTTCTAAGGGTACCCAATGCCAGATGTTTCTGAAGGAATGAATAGAACATGGTAGTTAGCAATTGATCCATCTCTTGTTATCCAGTCTGAGCTTCTGGAAAACAGAGGTTCAAGAATGCACAGATCATGGGGTTGCATCCTGACCATCTTGACTAAATTGACTACTATCCCTTAACTTCAATAATTATTTTTGAACCCAACTACACTTTTGGCTTTTGTAACATCTCCTAACAAGGAATTCCACAGGTTGTCTGTGCATTGTGTGAAAAAGCACTTCCTTTTGTTTGGTTCAACCCTTCTGCCTATTCATTTCAATGTGTGACCCCTCGTTCTTGTGTTATACTGAATAAATAACATTTTCTATGTACTTTCTCACAGCAGGCATGATTGTATAGACCCCAGATCCTTGTTTGTCATTTCTTTTATAAGATGAACGCTCTCAAGCTTTTGAATCTCTGCTCATATGGAAGCTGTACCATCCTGTCAATCATTTTGGTTGCCTGTCTTTGTCCTTTTTCGAATTCTAATATATACTTTTTGAATCAGGATGACCAAAATTACACTCTGGAGTCAAGGTGTGGGCATTCCACAGAGTTATTTAGTGGCATTATAATATTTTCTGCCTTATTATCTATCACTTTCCAAATGGTCCCTATCATTCTGTTAGCCGATACTTCACACGGAGCTGATGTTTTCAGAGAACTAACTAGAATGACTCAAAGGTCTCTTCCTTGACTGATAAGAGCTGATTTAGACGTCGCCATTGTCGATGCATTGTCGGGGTTATGTTTTCGAATGTGCATTACTTTGCATTTGTCAAAATTAGATTTTATCTGCCATTTTGTTGCCCAGTCAATCCAGTTTTAGGTGATCTCTTTGTAACTCTCTGCAATCCACTTTAGCTTTAACTATTTGAGTAACTTTGTATCATCTGGAAACTTTACAACCTCACAGTTTACCCCTTTTTCCAAATTGTTTATGAATACAGTGAACTCTTTCATATCTGGCAGCACCAGGACAGGAGGTTGCCAGATATTCAAATATTCTGGATAATAGGCAGGTATTCCTAGCAATATGTAACACTAAAGAAAAGATTAGAAAGTAAAAAACAAATAAAAGTGTTTTCAGAGTACTTGATTTACCAACAACAGCAGTATTGTAAACTGTAAACTGTAGGTTCAAAACTAATAAAAGGAAATTTTTCTTCACACAGCGCACAGTCAACCTGTGGAACTCCTTGCCTGAGGAGGCTGTGAAGGCCAGGACTCTATTAGGGTTTAAAAAAGAGCTTGATAAATTTTTGCAGGTTAGGTCCATAAATGGCTATTAGCCAGGGATAAAGTATGGTGCCCTAGCCTTCAGAACAAGGGCAGGAGATGGATGGCAGGAGATAAATCACTTGATCATTGTCTTCTGTTCTCCTTCTCTGGGGCACCTGGCATTGGCCACCGTCGGCAGATGGGATGCTGGGCTGGATGGACCTTTGGTCTGACCCAGTATGGCCATTCTTATGTTCTTATGTTCTAAACTTTTACTGTATTTACTGAATTTATTTGTATTTACTTTCACTATACTCTACTTATGGAAAACATAAATAAAATTTACTTATGGTTAAAATGCCAGTTATCTGAGAGTTCCAGATGACAGAATGCCCGACATGAAAGATTTTACTGTGTACTCAACAGCACTGGTCCCAGTAAAGATCTGTGGGGGGCATGCTATTTACCTCTCTCCACTGTGAAAACTGACCATTTATTCCTATCCTTTCTTTCAACCAGTTTCTGATCCATGAGAGCACCTTCCTTCTTATCCCATGACAGCTCACTTGGCTTAAGAGGCTTTGATGAGGGAACTTGTCAAAGGTTTTCTGAAAGTCCAAGTGCACATATTTGTTGACACTCCCTTCCCAAAGTATTCTAATAGATTGATGAGGCATGATTTTTCTGTTAGAAAACTAGCATTAGCTCTTCCCCCAACATATCACATTCTTTTATGTACCTGATCACTCATTTCTTTACTCTAGTTTCACCAGTTTGCCTAGTACCAAAGTTAGGTTTAATGGCTTGTAATTGCAGAGATTGCATGAAGCCCTTTTTTAAAAAGTTGGTGTTACATTAACTATCTGCAAGTCATCTGATAACATGTCAGATTTAAGCAATAGGTTACATACCTCATTTAGTAGTTCTGCGATTTCATATCTGAGTTATTCTGAATTCTTGGGTGAATACTTTCTGGTCACAACAACGTGATATTGTTTAATTTACCAGTGTGTTCCAAAACCTCCTCTGCTGATGTCCCAATAAGGGACAGTTCCTCAGATCGATCGCCTAAAAAGAACACTTTAGGTGTGGGAACCTCCCTCACATCCTCTGCAGTGAAGATGGATGCAAAGAATTCATTTAACACCTCTGCTATGGGTGTGTTTGCCTTGAGTGCTTCACTGATAATCTGGAAGGCTCCCTGCATCTGATGTACTGTCATCACCGATAGCCCCCAACTCAAACTCCTGCAACACATCATTAAAAACGTACAACCTATTGTAGATCATGATGCTACACTCCAGAAGGCCTAGGTGACAGGCCTGTCCTATCCTATAGGCAACCTCCTAACCTAAGAAAGATTCTCACTAGCAATCACAGGCTACACTAATTACTACGGTAATACTAATCATGGAACTTTTCCTTGAAACGAACCTCACTGACAATTTTGTCCACATATTTATTCTGGGGATGACATCACTGGACCTAACCATGTTAGTTACAAGATCAAAGGCACATTTTCGGGCACTTCAAGCAACATTATATATGCCATTATGTGCCAACAATGACCTGCTACTGTGTACATTGGACAGACTGGGCAAAACCTTTGCCAAAGAATAAATGGACACAGAGCAGACATCAGGAATCTCAATACACATAAGCTGGTCAGTGAACACTTCAATGGAGTGGGACATTTTGTTAAAGACCTGAGAATTTGTGTTCTAGAAGAAAGAGAATTTAAAAACAGATTACAGCAAGAGATTTGTGAATTGGAATTCATATTCAAATTCAACACATTAAAACATGGTATGAACAGAGACACCAGTTACCTCACGCATTACAAGGATTGCTTCCCTTCTTTTGATGCTTGTAATTATCTCAGGCAGGACACAACATCCCATCTCCCTCAGCCCCCTCCTTCAGTCCTATGGACTTGAGTTGTCAGTTTGTATTGCAATTTCTTTTTGGTCCTCTGTACTTATAAATGTCACTCTGTATCGGAAATGAGATTGATCTGATGAAGTGGGTCTGTCCCACAAAAGCTCATCACCGAATAAATCATTTTGTTAGTCTTTGAAGTGCTACATTTCTGCTGTTTTGTTTTGTTGGAATACAGATTAATATGGCTACCTCTCTACTACTATTTAAAAAATGCCGTGCAGGTATGTCTGCGCCCTGGAGCTTTTAGTGACAAGGCTGTGTCAACATGACCACATCGCTAAACGTCAACATGTGCGAATGCTGTTTGTCGGCACTTTTGTGGACAAAATACTTCTATCCCCAACAAGTTCACTTTTGCAGTTGCCGTGACAAAATTTTGTCATTCATGGCATGGGAGGGGGGCCATTTCAGCACCTGTGAACAACAAAAGTTTTGTTGATCAAGTGCGCATGTAGTTATAGCCTTCATTTTTGTGTCTTCTGCTGGCTGCTCTTCAAATTCTTTTTTGGCCTCCTAATTATGCTTTGACACTTGGTGTGGCAGCGCTTTTGATCCTAGGTAGGATTTGACTTCTGATTTCAAAAAAGGTGTCTATTTGTCTCCAGCCACCACTTTTACTCTGGTGTTTAGCCATGACGGCTTTTTTTTTTTTTAATTTAAATTGGGGGTATACCTACTGTCTGACTCTCCATTATGGTGTTTTTAAAGTTTCCATTTGCCTTGCAGACATTTCACTTTTATGACTATTCCTTTTAATTTACATTTTCCTTGCCTCCTTATTGTTGTATAGCACCTAGTTTGAAGTTATATGCTACTGCAATGCATAGATAGAAAGCAATCCAGCCAATCTCTTTTGCATGTTACAGGGCAAGGCAGCTTTTCCTTTCTGCAACTCTATCTTTCTTCAGCCACCACATCAATTCCCTTTCTTCCTGTTCCCCAGGTACACTGGGCTTGCATGGGTACACTGATGCCACAATGGAAGCCTACAAAAGCTACCCAGGATCCACACGATTCCATTATGAGGCTTATTAAAATTTGATGCTCCAATTTAACACATATTAGCCCATGGTGCCCTTTAGCTGTGGGAGAGAACTGGTAAATGGAAGCCCCGGCTCCCAGCAGAACTCTAAGTGGCAGGGTTTAACTTTATGGCACCAATTAGAGGGATGCTAAAACAATATCAGTGCTGCAGATTTATTAATGCCTGTCTGCTCCCAAAACCGCTGCCCTGAAGTGCTACAAGGAGGCATTGCAAGAATTTGTGTCAGTCATATCCTGGGTCAGCATCAGGCATGGCCCCAGCCCTGCTGAACTGCAGGGAGTAAGCCAGTACTCACAGGGCTTTTCTTTATGTTTGCACAACATGGAAAGGTCCAAGGCTAGGGATTAAGAGAGCAACAGCCTGCAATAGGGGAACTGCGGCAGGGCATGTGCAACCTGAGGGAACAGAGGAATCAATTAAAACTGGAGCCCTGCTTTGGCACGGGCCAGGCAGTGGTAAAGGACTAGCTGGCAGAAGCTATTCTCCAGCCTTGCTCTTTCCATCTTTGGGCCCTTTTCTTAGCTGTGATTCTTCCATAGCTAGCCTGGACACAGAGGTGGATGTGCTGTGTGCACTCGACTTTTCTCCTTCCCTCCAGCTTCCCTGAGATCTTTAACAACTAGAGAGCTTCCCTCACAGGCCTGGGTTCTCAAACTGGGTGGTACAACCAACCAGGTGTCACGACCACTGTGCCCTTGCCCACAGCTGAATGGCAGGGAAATGCCAGTGAGGAGAAGAGGGTGAAGGGTGGGCAGGGGATCCCAGTGTGAAAAAGCACAAGAACAGTTGCCTTGAGGACGTTAGTGTTTAGTCACCACCCTAAACCATTCCCTCACTTTCGCCTTTCCTGGTCTCCTTCATTCCCTCCATCTCCATGTGCCTGGCCTGCTTTCAGCATTGCTCTTGCCCTGGTTGGAACAGACGAGGTCTGTGTGGATGTGGAGCAGGTACATTCCCGGGGCTGTTCTGTGTATACAGCTGAGCAATCAAGCTCCTCCTGGGCTTTCAGGAGTTCTACAGTGGTAACCACAAGAAAGGGCCCCAGCTGCTCAGATCTAACCTCTGGTCTGAGTGTCCAGAGGTACATAAATAGTCTCCTTATTAGAGATGGACATAAGATCCAAAGGTTCTACTTGCCTGGAGCCCAGCCACCAGGCTGTCTGAGCACCGGACAGTCGTTAACATAGCTACCTTTCCAGCCCCTTTCTCCAGATGGCTCATGAAGGCACAGTGAGCCTGTAATGGAGCAGGGATCTGATCACAGAGCCAAAGTTCTAGGCTAGTGCCTAACCACTGAGCATTCCTTCCTTCTTCTACAACTGGGGAAATGCTGATGTGGCTCCATGGTGCAGGTCCATCCCTGCTCCTCGGAGGCAATGGCAAACAATAGGCCCTTTCCTCGGCCATATCTCCTGGAATTTCAGTTGTTTACAAAGACACACTCTCAGAGTCAAACACATTTGTGTTGCCTCTTCCCTTGCGTACGTTGGCTACGCCCGTGCTCTGGGCAAGGATTTCTGATCTGTGTGTGCTACATGCTTTCTTACACCACCCTATTAACATCCCCTTAGCAAACAGGTGGAACTGCAGAGACACGGAGGGAAAGCTCTGCTGCCGGCAGCTGCCAGGAGCCCAGCTGTTAGGAACAGAGCCTATTTATCAACCCTTTCCTACCGCACCAGATCCGACAGGAATAAAAACGATGTAATCAATGTGACGAAGCCGGCCCGGGTTTGGTTATGATTATCATTTGTTCTCTGCCATACAGGACAAAGCATAAACTGCCACAAGCTACTCACAAGCCACCAGGTTAGCCCAGCAGAGGGAATAACCCACAAGGCTTGTGTCATTATTGGAATCACTATTTCCTTACTATTTCACAGGCTGGAGAGAGAGCTAATGAGGTGTTTTAAAGGAGACAAACCCTCTTTTCCCCCAGTGGGGCTTTCCGCGCACGCGCAGTAATATATGCACAAAGGGCTCCGAGTGCCCCTTAGCGATCAAGCGACTTACAAAGCTCTTCAGTATGGGAAATGCCGGCTACCCAACCCAGGATCTTTACCAGTGAGCGGGGCACGTCCGTGTGCGTGGAGAGGGAAGCATGGCGATGTTAGGAGGAGTACTGGGCTACCTTACAGACTAGCAAGTTGATTTGGGCAAAAGCTTTGCACCATAGGACTCCTTGTTGTTTTGCTGGAACAGACGAAGCTCTCTCCCCCTCTGGAACATGTGAGCAATGCAGCATGGCACAGCCCCCTCCTCCTACGTTGTCCTCCCCCTCCGCACACAACTCCTTCAGCCAGCCAGCCAGGCTCATGGCTGGTGCATAACTGAGGCCAATTCACTCATCCAAAGCCACATGGAGTAATTAAATCAGTGCCAGCAGCTCAGCACTCATGGGAGCCCCTACAACAAACTCGTGCGCCTCCCCCAGTGATCAGGAGACACTCTATGACAGGGATTCCCCAAACTTCTCAGGGTTTGCCTCCCTTACCTGTATCCTCACTCCTCGCCCCCGGGAGTCAGGAGCAGGGCTGTGGTTCCCAGGGGACAGAGGGAGATGCAGCCAAGGATAAGAGGGCTAAGGCTGGGGCCAGAGCTGAGGGTGGGTCTGGAGCTGGAAGCAGGGCTGGGGCCAGGAATGGAGCCGTGGCCAGAGGCCAAGACTCAGGGTGGGGTTAGAGCACAGCTGGAGCTGAGTGAGCTGGGCAGCTCTCCCATCCCCTCTCTATGGGGGCTGGCCAGGACCACACTATGCCCCCATGTACATTCCTTTGCAACCCTCTATGCCTTAGCATGGGGACCACTGCTCTCTACTAACAAACTACTCTGCTTAAGTCTGCATTGAGGGCGACCCAACACTAGCAAGCAATAGCCACAGCACAATGCACCGGCCAGCTGCAGGAGCACTTGTCAGAGGCCCTCCAGACTGAACAGCCTAACTTGACAGTAACCAGTGAGGGTTTGGGCAAAAAAGATTCTAGGGGTGTGGGTGGGGGAGAGATTTCAGCTTCAAGCTTTCACCCACACAGCTGGTAAGTAGGCATCTGAGTGTGCCCCACACTCTACCTGTGACTAGCTGCAGGCAGAGGACTGTGCCTGCAAGGATGGGAGCCCATTGAAAGCTGCGATGAGAGGCAGGTATTGCAAACAGCAAGGAGTCTAAATAACGCTGTTCAGGGTGATGTGAAAACCTCACCTGTTTTCGCTTAGTGCCCCAGTTAGCCAACATTAGCTCCAGCTGCCTGGTTCCTGGCTGGGTGGGGAGGGGATTACATTGCTCATGCTATTAGGACATGGAGCCTGCCATGACCACAGACCCCTGGGCATCACACCCTTGCACAGGAAGGGACATGAAAAGAGTGGGGGGCTGCCTCGCTTGCTGGCTGGTGCCAGTTGGCTCAGGAACCAGTTGCTGTTTGTTTACCGTTTGCTCTAACTCTGTCTGAGTCACTACTAAACTAGTGCTGGCAGCAGCTGGACCCAGGAGTGTCTTCTCTGGCCAAGGTGTGCAGGGAGGGGGCTGTTTTCCTGCCCTGTCTGGAGATGGGGGTTAAAAAGCCTGTCTGGTGCATGGGGGTTATCAACCTCTTTAGCGTAATAAAGTCATTTTGGAGCAGCTCACATCAACTTAATTGCTTGTCATAATAATGCAAGATGGCTTCTTGCACGTTCTGCTCTGTGGCCTGTTGCTGGCTAGACATGACTAGCAGAATGAGACAAAGATAAATGCAGCAGCTCAGCTCCCATTTCCTTGTTTCCTGCACACACAACCACACATAGCTGATCCTCAGTTCCATACACACATATAAACACCTCTGCTGTGTACGCTCAGAATAAAGGCATCCCACAGCTCTGGGCAGGAACCTCACACCTTCACATCCTGTCCAGAAACCCCACAACTCTATATTTGCACACAAGCTACAGCACCACACAAACACCAAATCCCCACTACCCTTGCAGAGAAACCGTTCAGTGCTACACACACAGCCCAGAATCCCCACGTTCCTGTCCATAAAACCCTCCACTTCCATCAGTTCCCAAATACACATAGACTACAAATATCAAAACTCATCCTCACACTGACTTGCACCTCCCCAGAAAAACACACATGATGACACAACTGTTAACAGACTGTTAACTGCGTCACAGACACCAGAGATTGGGACCAAGCCCTGGCATTCACACGCTCCCGCAGTCCCACCCCCTCCTATGATTTGTAGTCCTTTCAACAGCCTGCCTGTTAAGAGGGCAGGTTGCTGAGCCATGGGGCAGTGCGAGAGTAGCCTGGGATCAGGGGAAGGGAATGGAATGGGAGCAGCAGGAGGCTGAGGATTTTCCAGGGAGATGGACAGACACATCTGGGTAACTGACATGGTTTCACCCAGATGTCGCAGCTGTTTTGAGATCCACACAGTGGAGGTGATTTCTCCCATTATTGCATGTCCGAGGGACTCTGCCTTTCCTGGCTCTAGACACAAATGTCTGACCACCCAGGAAAGGCCCTTTGCTCTCTGGGTCACACATCCGACTGGGCCCTGCGCAGCCCTACATTTTGCCACCTCACGGCCCGTCTGGGCCTGTAAATCAGCAGTAGGGCATCCATGCACTACTCACCCAGGCCACCAAACCTGAGGCCTCGCTGAAGCCCTTTCAAGGTGCTGAGCCGGTGCTTCCAGCCTGAGAGGAAGTGGGAAGAGACAGAAATCTCCGGGCGGCTCAATTCTTGGCTCAGAGGTTGGGACATTCTGAGAAACTCACAGAGTTTAGGTACTTGACAGAACCCAACTAGGCATCAGTTTATATCCCCCTGTCATTTTACCTTGGCTTTCATCTCCTGTCTCCTGTGTCCTGTTGCCACGGAGGCTTAATTTTCCTGAACCAGAGCTCAATGATAACCGATGTGGGACTGAGTGACCTTGGATTCGTGGTGCTGTCCAGGTCCCATGGAAGAGAAGCCTTCCCAAGTGCCAATCCATCTTCTAGACTGTGTGATCTAAACCAGTCTCATGTTATGCGCTCGCTAACGAGTGCTGGGCTCACTGTTCCTCTCCCTTTCCTCTGATGCCGCTGGCCCTCGGTCCGGTCATGCTCCGAGCCCTCGGAGCAGCTCAGAAACAGGATGAAACAGTCACTTCAAAACATCTTGAGCTGGAGCCTTCCAAGTTTGTTTTCATGGAGTGGTTTAATGGCACTGCTCTCCACTTATTACCTCAGTTTATGGCAATTTACAGCCGTCAGCTAACGAAGGCGACTGCCATAAAATGAGGTAATTGGCAGTAAGGTGCTGTAAAACTGAAAGGGAGGAAGGAATGAAGCTGAGACATTTGGATTGTTGGGAGAGGTAACCTGCATTTGGCAAGCTGGGGTCAGTCCCTTCCAGTCAGGAAGGTAGAGAGGCCTTCTGTAGAGTGGGGAAATATCTGCAAAACATTTGCTGTCACGTTTGCTGGAAGTCGCCAAGACATCAGCTTTGCCAACACCCTTGGTATTAATAGCTATGGGTGTGTGTTTATTGTAACATCATTGCAGGTGGCTGAGAATTTACTGAACTTGGTACATGCATGTGGCTGTGATATGTGTTTCTATAGGAACTGGAATCCTGCAGCTCTGGCTGGGCTTGCTCGGGGCTCTGTTTTCAGAGCTCATTTTAAGCATGAAATGAGAGGCAATGGGGATAATTGTTATTAATGTTTATTTATTACACAGTGTACTAAGCAGTGAACAGAAACCGGAGCACTCCCAGTGGGGGATGCTGCAGGAACCCTGAAGGTATATGCAGAGATTCAGCCTCTGCTCTGGAGCGGTTACAAGTTCATTTCACACATGGTACGATGAACGGGGATAATAAATAATCAGAAGGCAGGACAAAGTGATAATGACAGAATGGTACAGCTGCTCATGTGAATGCAGGCCCATCTTCCGTGAAGTAAATGGGAGTCTGTCTGAGATCTAGAGCCCTGCACAGATACAAAATTTGTATCCACATCCACGTCTGCAAAGAAGAACCGCAGATATCTGCACGGATGCGGATACCTGCAGATATGGAGTGCCTGTCTGCAAATTTGCAGGGTCCTAGATACAAAATTTGTATCTCTGTCTGCATCCGTATGTGCAAAAATGAGCAACGAATATCCGCATCCACGGATACAGATATCTGAAGCTATAAAAAGGACATCTGCAGATTTGCAGGGCTTTACTGAGATCAACAGGACTCCCTGCCTTTGCTCCATGGGAATGTACACAGCAGGGTGGACTGGCTGATTCTATTTTAAAACACAAAATTTACTCCATGTAGACCAGGCTGGAGAAGGAAGGAGGGCTGTTAGTTTTGGTTAAATGCATTCCTGGAGGTTTCATCCCCTAACATATTCTTTAATTAAAGATAAGTCTTTCATTTTGGGAGACTACAGGTCCAGAAAGGAGCCTTTAGAAGAGGCTGGGGAGAAGGTGGTGGTCAGAAAATGGGCCTGGGGAGGGTATTGTACATGAGGGGGCAGAGGGCACAGGGCTGAGAAGGACAAGGTGGGAAGAAGACAGAGCGGTCAGGGCACTCATAAAAAGGGAATCCTCATCAGACCTCCAACTAACTACATAGACCATGGGTCAGCAAACTTTCCAAGGTGGAGCGCTGAAATTTGACTTTTTGATCTTCATGTACAGTCCAAGTGCCGGTGATACTTTTTAAAGTCACTAATAGTCCTACTTAACACAGCTTCATTCACAAATAAATTAAGTTGCAGAGCCTTAGTGTTTAGGTGGTGGTTGGTAGAATTAGCTGGTCTTTTGTTGATCCACAGGTGTCATGGCTTTGAGCAAGCTTCTGGTTTCATGGAGGAAGAGGGGTAGGGCTGAGCTCCTGCCTCAGGTGCCAATGAAAAGTGGCTTGTGTGCCACTCTTGACACTCATGCTGGCGGTTGCTGACGTCTGACTTAGAGTGACTGAATATGTCTTCTCTTTGCATGTATGTTGGCTTCCTCTCCAGATAGCTACTTGAGTGATTTTTGCATGGATGTAGCTTCACCACAGCAAGCACCTGGATGCTGGACCGATGCAAAAAGTGACCTTCACCAATGCAGCTCACTCCATGAAGATATGGACACCCCTTGTGGGCCTGCCTCCACTCCCAGCAAATACCATTTAATTTCAGTGAGGCAGGAGCAGGGTAAATTGCACAGGAACATATCACCTTTTGCAGCCGAGCAGCATGTCTGTGCTCAGGCTGGCAACATCCATTGCAGCTACATTGGTGCAAAAAGTCCGCAGTGGAGGCAAACCCTCAGCCTCTTGGCTGATTTCTTTTCAAGCACAGGACAAGGATTTTGTTCTTGCAGTTGCATCCTGATCCCCATTCCCTGCTCATTATCCAGTGTGGCCCCTTCCAATATGTGCCGTCATTTACTGTGTGAACTGCTCCTTCTCCCTCTTCACTCAGTTAAACAAACAAACATGCAAGGCCTTTGTAACCAAGAGGAAAATTAGTAGCAGGTGAAAGCTGATTTTTAATGAGACCAAACTGTTTTCTGATGCAGCACAGAAACAGTTTTCTCCACCTCTCCCGGCAGTTGTTGGTTGTGGCTGAGTTTGCCAGCGTGGGCTTGCACAGGGAGCTCTCACGCTATGGATGGTGGGGTGCATATATCAACAGAGGCGCTGGCCCATGGACGCTTCCCTGTCTGCTCCTGATCCCACAGAGCCCAGCTAATCGCTCACTGGTGAGCACATAATATCCGAATTGCAGCAGCCTGTCGTGGGGTGAAAAATCCATGGGAACATATTTCTAGGGAACCCGACTTAGCTCAATGCTTTTTTCTACTAGGAGAAGAGCTAATCAGCCTGTGGCTACCTGTGTGTGTGTGTGTGTGTGTGTGGAACTAGGGGTGTGATTCCCAGCTTGGCTGGACATGCAGCAGCGTCTCTTGATTGAAAGACTCCTTCAACACGCCCCTCTCCAGGGTTCCAGGGCCAAGTAGCCCCCAACCTGGATCATGCCCAAGGCACATCAGAAGCATCTTTCAGTCAAGAGATGCTGTTTGGCAAAGCTACTATGGCAGTGACTAGGGCCCACGACCCTGTTAAATTACCAGGACTCTGGGTAATTGCCTCCTTCCCTCTCCCCACCGACAGGCCTGACTGCAGAGCCTAGGTTTGCACTCAGGGCAGTAGTGTCCTTTCCTGCTGCTGCCTGGGCTACCTGTGGCTACACTATGTTTAGTGCCCTAACTCAATGAGAGCTAACAGGTGTATGTCTGGGCAAGCCAGGAATCACCCTCCACCTCCAAGTGCAGACATAGCCTGTGTCTAGCTGATGATGTCTCTTTTCATCTATTATGTCCCTCTACTCTCTTACCCTTAGCTGGAAGCTAGGGGAAGAACAGGCACCCTGTGTGTGTAGTTTGCTATCTTCAGGTGACCAGGGCAAGCCCCGTGAGCTCAATTTGAGACCATATTACTCTCCTGGTTTTAGCAGACAGCTGCCACGAGGAGCAGCAGCTCAAGTTGGCAGATCCTATCCCTGCCACAGACTTGCTGGATGGCCTGGGGCATGTCACATTACTTCTCTGAACCTTGTTTTCTTCACAGAATGGAGATAATACCTCTAGCCAACGTATCTCCATGAGGTGAGGTTGGATGGGGTTGGGGTGATAAGGCTTAATTCATTATGTTTATGAGGGCTGGGCAAAATTTCACGTTTGTCTCGCCAGTTGATTTAATGTCATTTCTGAATCTTCCAAATGCCATGGGAAAAAAAGAGAAAGAGCCTCTTGTCCTGTGAAATCACATTTCACACAGAATTACTTTGGCAGCCATCTTGTCTCTGCTACTGTAATGGCAGGGAGTCACATGTGGATGGGGAGTTCCAGAAGAGACCACGGCAGGGCTTGAGGGGCTGGTCCAAAGAGAGTGGGACTATAGTTTGCCTGAGTTAGACTTAAACCCTGAAGCACAAGGTTTACCTTCCTCCCCTGGGCAGAGAGAGCCAGCCAGCCCAACCACTCCTGTATCCTGCTGACATCAAGGCAAAATGGCTTCTGCTAGCAAATTTGGTACACTCAGCCAGTCAGGGAGTCCCGCACACCACCCGCTAACCTATCTGCCCAGCCCAAACTCAGCTCAGTGTTCACAAAACCAAGAGGAACATTTGCCATCGCATGGTGCCTCAGCAGCAGACAACAGCCCTGCAATTTTGCTGGCCAACGTCTGCGTTTCAATACATGGCTCCAGTTTCACTGAAAGTTTGGCAAACATGAACCCAGGCTAACTCAGACGACAAATGGATCTTTCCCCAGCTGCAATGTGTTAAAGGCATTACAAATATCAAGCGCTAAGTAACATGACTAGTAAGAGGACTAAACAATAATACACCAGCCACCAGGCTCTTCAGCCTGAGGGGAGTCTATTCTTAGCAAAAGGCCAAAATCGCCACCGGGGGGCAGGTTCTCTGACCTTTTCCACTCCTTTCCATCACTCAGGCAGCCCCAAAGGAGCAGAAGCCTTTCTACTGCTGGAGATTCCCCTGCCAGGGGGTAATCCCCACCAGGCATCCAGCTAGCGCCTAGCCTTCCCTACCCACAGATCTTGGTGAAAAGGATGTATCTCATCCTCCAGCTGGTGTGTGGGTCAAAGGGATCGGCTGCAAGGGAGGACAACGCCTGTTGAGAAGTGGGATGGGACAGCCTGGCCTGGGTAGCTGTGGGCTGGAGGGAATCCGTCCTTTGCTAGGTGCTGCCCAAAATGGAGCTCCTCGCCTGCTCTCCCGGGAGTTCCCACAGGCTGGGTGAGAAGCAGGTAGTGAAGCATCCAGAGCTGTTGGCTCCACCCTCCCGAGATGCAGCAGGCAGCCATCGGAGTGGGGCAGCTGCAGCAAGCATGGTACAGCAGCTGCTCGCAGCAGTCCTGGCTTCTACGGGGACTACTAGGGAAGCAGAGGCAGACAGCTGGAAAGATGGTGCTGGCCCCTCTCTCTTCCCCATAGTGACGAGCCTCTTTCCAACCCTGCCGTTTGAACACCCCAGGGCCAGGCTTAGGGCCATGGTTTCAACTCAACATCAAATGCAAATTATCTCCTTAACCAGGCACCTTCTGGGGCAGCCATGCAGAGCCCTGAGGGCTGTTGGTTGGACACCATTGCTCTGAATTATTTCCCCAACGCAGTACCCTATTCGGAGTATATATCCCCACTGTCAGGGTAAATCCCCCTTTGCTCTTATTTTTCTTAATACATTTGAGGAAAACATATGAGATCATTGGGTTTTAGTCAGTCAAATTTGGCAGCCTCCTCATATTTACTTGGACTGAGAGAGAAACTGAATTTGGGTTTCTCGCTCCCTACCTTATTTGTTATTGGAATAAGTGCGTGGTAATGGATTAGACAGAGGGAAGATGTTTCTCTTGCAGCCCCATGTGCGTGTTGGGATTTGTTTTTTTCTATATTGGGCTGTTTTTCCGCTAGAGACGACTTTCTTCGATGTCTGTCCTGTGCCACAGCTGGCTGGAAGAGTGTTCTGATGGGCTTTTCTAACTCTCACGTTTTTATGCGGAGGAAATTTAAATAACAATGAAACTGTTTTCTGAACCTCTGCTTCCCACCCACGCCAATTCCCATTCCTCGGCCATCTGATTTCTCGGGACCAGAGCACATGGCTAAGGCTCTTCAGTCATTCAAACAGCAGTTCCCTGAATGGGATGGTCCTTCAGCTGTATGATGTAGCAGCTCAGCTTGGACCTATGTTGTGGTGAGAAGGAACATACCCCACACCCCCACTCACTTATTTTCTTCCTTTGGGCAGCAGTTTGGCTCATACCCTTCAGCATCACCTGTTGAAAAGCGCAAGTACACCTACCCTCGGGAAATGCTTGCCTGGAACGGTGAACAGGAGTTGTTTGTCAGCTGGCAGGACATCAGCCTGCAATGTTTTGTGGTCACGTTGACAATTTGCGCTCAAGTCTGGGCTCCTGTCAGGCTGCCAAGTTCCTCGGAGGTGTAATACTCCCAGCTTCAGGACACAAGGTCCCTGACAGTACTGCTGGGCTGATAAAAGATGAACGACCATTTATGGAGGGAAAGGACCATGGTGCTGGAGGCACATAGGAGGAAAGACGCTACAGAGGGACCGTTGTCATTCCACACTGAGCCTAACTTAGCTTTGGCCTGGTAAACTCTGGGCTTTGAGTTCAGTCCTTGAGGAAGCCATTTAGTAGTATGGGGCAAATAGATTAAAAACGAATAAAAATCTGTCAGGGATGGTTTTTTGTCCTGGTGGGAGGGCAGGAGACTGGACGCGATGACCTCCTGAGGTCCCTTCCAGTTCTCTGAGATAGGTAGGATATACGTGTAGGCTCCTTTGGCCTTGGCCCTGTCATTTCATCAGCCTGTTAAGCACCATGCGCACCCAGATGCCCTCCGCAGGAAGAATTCCTTGGGGGCTGGCTTTACACACTGCTGCACACTCACACCACCACAATGAGAACTGCAGGGAGCTCAGTTGTGTGCAAAATCAGGCCCAGTGGCAAGGGTGCGATTGTTACATGGCCAAGGGCCTGAGTCAAGATCAGGTATACCACTGTGCTTGGCGCTGTACAGAGCGGGGAGCAGCTGGCGACCAAGAGGACTTTTCCGTCTGCTATTTCTGTGAATCTTAACTCTCCAGCAAAGCTACAACCTCGTACCATCTGATGCTTCCCCTGCCCTGTGATGTTGTGTCCCTCCATTGGGTCTGTGCAGCACCTTTTAAAGGGGTGTGTGCTGGTCATGCACCCTACCTCCAGGTCCACCCCAAGCTGAGCCTGGGCAGGCAGAGAGGTCTGAGGCAGATGCTCTGTGTGCTCTGCCTTGCAGGTGAATGAGCAAAGAGTTCAGGTTCTCATTGCCACTCACTCCACAGATTGGGGTATACATAAAGTCTCTCTTCCCTGGGGCTCCTGCCACTGAGCTGGAGAGAGCACACCAGGTACAGCTTTGGGCCAGCTGCAAATCACAGCAGCCCCCAGCTAAATACAGACGGTGTGATCAACATTGGCGCTCAGAGGAGCAGAGCCCAGACACCAGCTGTCTCAGAATGAAGAAGCTTTTCCCATCAGCTCCACAGGTGGACATGCTGCTGCAGACACGGAAGAAGGGACCTGTTGGAGGCCGTGCCTTGGGGGTGGGCACCCTTCTGGTACATCACAGGGGTGCTGTGAGGATACTTTCACCATTGCAAAGTGGTCACAGTAGTGGTGGCCTAATGATTACCTAGAATCAAATGCCAAAGGCTCTCAATCTTGGGGCAGTGGGTGACATCACCTAAGAGCAGTTCAATAGGAGATGCTGCTGGAAGGGCCCTGGGTAAGTCAATGCTAGACAAGACTTTTGCCTCTCTTTATGGTTGTTATGAGGTGTCTCCCTGTAACAGTAAGCACCGAGGCTCTGGGCTCTCTGCAACAGATGGGAAGACCTGGTCCCCGCCCCAAAGGTCTCCTGAGCCGACTGGAAAGAAAGGCCACAAAGAGCACAACACACACAAAGAGGGAGAGGGAGCACGGACTTGATCACACAGCGAGGGGCCCAGCCCTGGGGAGCTCCGTCACTGGGAAGTATTTAATCAAATCCTGTCTCCCTGGTTGGCTTGATCTCTTGGATCTGAGGGGGAAGAGGCTGGTGACACTGCTAGTTTGGTCAGGAAAGAGGTTCCCTGGGCAACAGGCTGGGTGGAAGATGTGCAAAGACGTTTGTGTGAGCAGCTGGCAGAGGGGCAGCAAGACAGGCATCGCTGGCGGAGCACAGGACGCAGGGGAGTGGGAGAGGAAAGATAAAATACAGAAGAATAGACACATGAAGAGCCTTGGAGGTCAGACCCAGAAGCCTGACGTTGATGCAATAGACCAGGGGTGTGCAAAAGGGGGAGCGGCATAACATTGCATGTGGGGGGAGGCGCAGCATCATCGGCTGCTGGGTCTCAGGCTCGTCCATCTCATTAAATAGGCTGAAGTATGTTACAGGTGTACCACGTGGAGTCACACTTATGCAACAATTAACGTTTACATTCTAAATTCTCTTAAACGTGCCAAAAGGATTTTTTTATATGAACATGGCCGAAATTTCCATCGGTTTGGATGACATTAGACAAGTGGTGGGGCCCTGCTAATTGCAGGGATGAAAAGTGGGGCCTGACGTAACAAGTTTGCTCACCCCTGCAACAGGCAGTAGTGGGGAGGCCAGCGGAGAGCGTCGAAGAGGGGAGATGTGGCTAGCACAGAGGGCTAGGGGGTGGTCTCTGCAGTTGCGTTTGGCAGGCTCCTCTCTCCGCGTGTGCAATGTATGCATCCCTCAGCGTCTCCGGCTCTCTGAAGACAATGGATGTTTGACTGTGGTGCTGAAGGAACCTGCTTGGTGCTTGGAGCCAGAGGGGACTGGCGCAGAGAGAAGCAAGCGTATGGGGAAAGTGATGAACAAATCACCGCCTGGCATCTCTGCCACTCATGGGCACAGCCGCACAGTGCGCTGGCTTGCAAGCGGGTTGCCAGAGAAACCTCCCCAAAGGGAACGAGCTGCCCTCCGAGGATGGGGACCCAGCCGACCGGTCGGGGGTGAACACAGGTGGGAGGCTGAGCCGCTGCAGTGCAGCGGAAGGCACCAGCAGGCGTTCTGCATGAGCTCTCCAGCAGCATCCTCCGGCACAGCTGCTGCCCTAGCGGGCCAGAGGTGAGGGCCATGCAATATTGATAAGGGCTCTTCAATTAGCCACCACTCTCTGCAGGAAGTTACAGATGCTTCTGCTAATCATGCAGGGAGGCAGCCTGGCCCACAGGCTGCTGGAGGGTGGGGGTGGGGAAGAGCAGTGAGGAGACTGAGCCCTCCCCACCACAGAGGCTGGGAAGGGTGGGGGCAGGGCCTGGCTCTGGGGTGTGAGAAGAACCCCACTTCCCCCAGGCCTCTGTCCTCCAAGGACTCTGCCAAAATCACGGTCCTTTTCATCCGCTGGCTCCCCACTTGGTCCCCACCCTGGGGGCTCAGTGGAGCTGTTCAGCTGTCACTTCTCTCTCCCTGCCATTGTGGCTGCTCAGAAAGCAGGTATTGCCACTTAGTGCCCTTGACCCTGTTTGGAGCACAAACCCAGGGCCAGACACTGCTGAGACTGGCTCGCCAGCCCCAGGTGCTCCCTCCAGGTGGTTTCGGGGCTCTTCAGAGTCTTTCTAGGGATGGGGATTGTTTTGCAAAATGATACATTTGATCCTTTTCCTAGGGGGAAAAAAAATCACATCTGAAGGGGCCCTACAATGACAAACCAGAGCCCTAGCCTGTCAATGGAGGGGTGAACTACCTGGGTGAGGAAGGGAGATTTCATGGGAGGCTTCCCAGCAACCAGTGGGGAATCTGAGTGGTGATGGTGGGAGCCGTGAGGCAGATCGAGCTCCCACTGGGGCACTGTTCTGGGCATGACTGGTAGCCGGTAAGCCCTTGGAATAAGCCTGCTCTGTGCCATGCCCTGGCTCTCAGGTTCCTCCTGTGCATACCCCGTGCTGTGCTAGCTCTATGGCAGGCGCCAGGAGAATGTCACAAAGCTGAAGGAGGGAGATGGACACCAGGGACAGCCATGTCACTTCCTCCATCCCCCACCCTCTGGCGCTGTGAAAACACAGTTAGCTGCGAGAAGTCCCTTTCATTTGGAGGGGGCAAGGAAGCAGCCGGTTAGCGGAGCTCCACAAGAGCTGGGTTTTCTGCATCATTTCCCCAGCAGGCTCTTTAGAGAGCAGGGTTGTATGCGCCACTGATGGTTGTATGAGCCACTGATGGAAAGTGTACCTCTTACAGTGCAACAGGTTTCCAGCTAACACATCACTTACCGTGCTGGGAAAGGGATTAAGACTTAAACCGGGGGACTGAGCGGCTCAGTGGGGACTCTGCCCTCACCCACAGGATTTCTCATTACCTCTAGGACACCTGACCCAAACCAGCCCAGGCCAGGAGTGACAGAGCTGCTACCCTGTCTTTGCTGTATCCACATCCCTGTAAGCACCATGCCATCAATGACGATTGGCCTATTTGCCAGCAGGCTAAGCAGGAAGGCCAGGGACTGCGTAGGCCCGAGGGACTGAACTACACAGTGATTAGGCCTTTCAGTAAAACTCAGAGCAAGTCCCCAGCAGCCTAAAGGATTCTGAAACCCCCACTGCCCCCAGAGGTGCCCGAGGGGAGGCACATTTGGGGTAGGAAGAAGCGAGAGCTACACAAGCCCTCAGTAATGTTGGGGTGTCTCAGTTCAGAACTCTTTTGCTTGTGAATGTTTTCTCTTTGGACCATCTAGTAATATTTTGCATCTAGCAGTTTATTTTGTTTGGGAAGCAGGAGAGTGAAAACAGAATTTCCTTTGGGATACAAAATATATTTACTCTGGAGAGAAAGAAATCTGTTACTGACACAGCATGCATCTTGGAAGTCACTGTGCATCGCCAGGTACCGTCACCAGAGTCCATGCCAGTCACACTCCTGACAAGGAAACTACGCCTTGCTGAAAGTAAGTATGCCCCTGCCCTCCAGGTATTTCCTGCCCTGACCCATTGCCAGCCTAGCCCCAGAGCCCTCTGCTACCAAGCAGAGAGAGAGCCTGGATCAGCATTAAGATCTGGAAGAATTCTAGACTGGGGCACCACCAAAGTGCGCCCAGTGCAGGTTCTACTCCAGAACCATGAGCAGGGACCCGTAACACTGCCTGGGTGCAGCAGAGGGAAAGGACACATGATTTTGAGACACCAAGGCTGCTCTGTGCCTGCTCCAGGCCCAGAGAAGCATGGATCACTCGATGAGTCTGCAGGCGGGAGAGGGAGACAGTGCGATTGAATGGAATAAGAACAGAGTTGGGAGTCAGGAAGTCCTGAATTCTAGTCAAGCTCTGAAGCTAACTCTCTATGTACCTTTGCTCCAGTTATTTCCTGCTTTCGCTGCGCCTCGGTTTCCCCTCTGTAACACATGCCCTAGCAGCCTAGCTGCCTTTCGAGGGAGTTAGCATCTACAGGCTCCTGCCAACTGTTATAAAAGTGCTGAGAGAGAAACATTCCCTACTGTTCCCCTCTGCCCGCCTCCTGCAATGGAATTTAACGACCAAGCTCGGTTGCCACAAGAGCCATTCCACACTCGCCCTTTGTACGACACTGCAAACTAACGGCAGGCTCAGGCTAAGCTGTATTGATGGCATCGCTAATTACATAACCATAAACATGGTTTATAGTGATGTAACAGATGTCAGGTCTATGTCCAAGCCTTACTAAATCACCCCGTGTTGTTTTCCCAAGTGCAGACATCCCTTTAGCTACATGTGCAGCCATTTCTCTGGGTTGAGTGGTAGCTCTAACTACTCAGGCATCTGCTGCCCGCCTAGCTTATCAAGCTGACCACGCCAGCTTTTTCCCAGGTAGCTAAATGAGGGTTGGCGAATGCTCCATCCAGGCCTTGAAACATGGCTGAAGCTTGCACCGTGAGCAGCCGCCAGTCTGGGATATTGACACACACATCAGACTCTTCCAGCACAAGAGGGAGACACTTAGACTGAGGTCAAACCTGAGCACACAACTGTCCCCCTGGAGAAGTGAGTGCTGAGCGTCTGCCCTGTGCCACTCACCAGCTCCCTGCTGTACCAACCCTCAGAGCGTGCAGCCAGCCCATAGGACATGCAGGTTTAATATGGTGACATTGAATAGGTTTCTTGCTGATTGACTATCTGCTGCTCGGGGGGTGGGGGGACATGGAGGCAGGGCTACTAACTCTGGCGAACAGAGGAAGCTTTGGAAGGAGCTGAGTGCAAATAGCTTGCACACAGAGTCAATCTGTGCCAGACCCTCCCCTACCCTAAGCAGACACAAACATGACTACAGCTTGTACTAAGGTCTTCTAGCCAGCCACTTGCACCCTTTTATACTCCAAGCCCCTCCTCTTTTAGGTAGCCCAGACAATGCCTGTATAAAATTCAAGGGCCCAGATGGTGTTCTTCCAAGGCATTTATAGATGCCTAATTCCTTTTGAGGGTCTGGGCCAAAGCCATTACTACAGGCAAGGCAAACACTACATTGAGAGATATCACGTCCCTCAGCTGTCTAATGGCAGCAATGGGGGATAAGCCACTCTACAAGAGGGAGCAGTCCCGCGATTGCAGCTCAAAGTAAAAGCATGCAGTCAGCGGTGTGCTGGTATTTGTGGGTTCCCAAGCAATCAGGCATGTACATGGCCTGAGCCTGTAAGAAGATTTCCCATGAGAAGTGAACACCTGCAGCTCCCATTATTATTGCTGGGAACAGAGGGAATTCAGCATCTTGTAGCAGTGGGCCTGTTGGTGGTATTACTTGGGATGCACTTGGTCATAAAAGCTCAGCTCCTTAAAGGCCCTTAGACACCAGGCTCCATGGAAACCAATGTGCCCAGATACCTTGGAGGATCGGGATGAAGGCTATTTGTGCGATGCTTGTCAGCATGCATAGTTGAGTGGTGCTCTGCTCCCAGAGCTCAGAGGAAGGAGTTGAGCAGACAAGGACTCTGCCACCAGCCTCTGCTGCTGCAAACACACAGGCACTCCACATGACCCTCATAACGCCATTAGGTGATGTTCTAGCTAAAACTCTTGCCATGGGAGAGCCTTGCTCGCTGCCTTTGGGCACCAGAGCTGGCTTGCCTTGCCCTAAGCTGCGAGAGAAGGAGAACATCACTGGGTTTGTACTGCTTGCCTGGAAACAGAGACCTGCCAAATGTTGTGTTCAGATGGAGGTGCTGTATCTGGCTTGAGACCCAGACAGTGCAAGCACCCTGGGGGATTCACCCCTTTCTGTCTCCTCTACTGCCCCACCCAATCACATGATTTGAGGGGAAGGGAAGGGAATGGGCTCTGTCTTTGTGTAATTTTAGGGAGTCCCTAAACTGTGCAATAGATATAGCCCCTCAATCCTATTTCCCCCCAGTGTATGTATTGGGATTGATAAAGTGATGCCCTACTCTGACTGCTTGGAATAATGCCAAGGCTCACATGCAAATGAAAATTAGGTAGGTTCAGAAGCTAACACAGGGAAAGAACTAGTTAAAGAGAAGTTAGCTGCCTTTAAGTCACCAGGGCCTGATGAAATGCATCCTAGAATCCTCAAGAAGCAGACTGAGGCGATATCTGAGCCATTAGCTATTATCTTTGAAAAGTCATGGAATATATGGGAGAGATTCCAAAAGGCTGGAAAAGTGGTAAGTTAGCATCCATTTGTAAAAAAAGGGAAATAAGGACAATCCAGTGAATTGCAGACTTGTCAGCTTAACTTTCGTACTGGGAAACACAATGGAGCAAACAATTAAGGAATCCATTTGCAAACATCTAGCAGATAATAAGGTGGTAAGTAACTGTCAGCGTGGATTTCTCATGAACAAATCATGTCAAACCAACGTGATAACTTTCTTTGATAGGAGAATGAGTCTTGGGGATAATGGGGAAGGGGCACATGTGGTATATCCAGACTTTAGTAAGGCATTTGATACAGTCTCACATTATCTTCCCATTAATAAACCAGGAAGATACAACCTAGATGGAGCAATGGTAAGGTGGGTGCAAAACTGGTTGGATAACCATTTCCAGAGAGTAGTTATTAATGGTTCATAGTTATGCTGGAAAGGCATAAGAAGTGGAGTTCTCCAGGGATAAGTTCTGTTCAATATCTTCACCAACAATTTAGATAAAGTTAAAGCCCGTATGCTCATTAAGTTTGCAGGTGATACTAAGCTGGGAAGGGTTGCACGTGTTTTGAGGGATAGGGTCATAATTCAAAATGATCTGGACAAACTGGAGAAATGGGCTGAGATAAACAGGGTGAAGTTTAATAAGGACAAATGCAAAGTGCTCCACTTAAGAAGGAACAATCCATTTCACACATACAAAATGGGAAATGACTGCACAGGACGGACTGCTGGGGAAGGAGATCTGAGAGCCAGAACGCACCACAAGCTAAACATGAATCAACAGTGTGACACTGTTGCAAAAATAGCAAACATCATTCTGGGATGCATCAGCAGGAGTGTTGCATGCAAGACATGAGAAGTCATTCTTTTGCTCTGCTCTGAGTTGATTAGGCCTAAACTGGAGTATTGTGTCACTTCTGGGGAGCACATGGAGCAAAGACTTAGACAAACTGGAAAAAGTCCAAAGAAGAGCAACAAAAATGATTAAAGCCCTATAAAACATCACCTATTAGGGAAGGCTGACAGATCTGGGTTTATTTAGTCTGGAAAGGAAAAGATTGAGTGGGAAGGGGAATGATAACAATTTTCAAATATCTAAGAGGAGGAGGGAGGAAAAATATTCTCCTTAACTGCTGATGATGGGATAAAAAGCAATTGGCTTAAACTGAAGTGAGGGAGGTTTAGGTTGGACATTCAGAAAAAAAATCCTAACTGTCAGGGTGGTTAAGCATTGGAATATATTACCTGGGGAGATTGCTCCATCAGAGATTTTTAAAAGCAGATTAGACAAACATCTGGCAGGGATGGTCTAGGTAGTGCTTGGTCCGGCCATGAGATCAGGGGGCTGGACTAGCTGACCTCTTGAGGTTCCTTCCACTTCTATGATTCTGTGTCACTAGCTGGTTCTTTCTCCTGAACAAAGACCTGGTAAAATCCTGGTCTGCAAATTGCATTGGAAGCTTTGTGGGTTTTATGTGAGCCAAACAGTGGCTTACCAGTCAGTGCGGTCCTCCTGACAATGTCTGGACTGGCTCTGTGAGCACCTTCTAGCACCACCACCAAAGCTAACCAGGCCCTCCTTGGGGCTGCTCTGCAGGCTGAGCAGGTACAGTAGCAGTTTCATTTCTCAGCTTGAAATTACTGTTTTCATCTTTCACACCAGATTGTCCCTTCCATGAGTCTCTCTCACACTGGGGACCCAGGGTCATTTTCCTTCTGAAGATGGCTAAACTAAGGTACCAAGCGGGCTAGTGCTATCATCACGCAAGTTAGCACCAGAGCTCTCAGGCTGCTGGTCTATCCGCAACTCCAGAACTACCCTCAGCCAGGGACACTTGCAGCAGGGGAGAACTGGGTTTCAGCCAAGAGATCAGATTTTCCCCAACCAGAATCCTTCTCCAACCGGAAAGCTGTGAAAATGGAGCTTATTCCTAATGGCTTATGGAGGAAACAGTCCAGCATGTTCTTCATTTGAGTTCTTTTTCACCTTCTGGAAGTCTCTATGTCCTGTCACACTCCCACTCCTTCCCTACTGGTGAGAATCCCCTTCAATCAGTTCCTCTGAGCTCCAGCACAATGATTCGCCCACCTCCTGTGCCATGGTGACTATCCCTCCTGAAGCTGGCGAGAAAGTCTTTGCAAGAAAGCTACAGCAATTTCTGAGCTGAGAGCTCTGGAAAAAATCTCTCCAACCAGTTCCCTGTAAGTGGTGCTCAGCAGAACTCTAAAATCTCCTGCTTAGGAGCCCTCAGTTCTGAGAAAAGCAAACCACAAGGCAGATGGGATCTCTCAGCCAGCGAGAAAAATACAGTGAAGTCTGCCAAGTGTTGGCCAGGGTGCTTATAAAGCGCCACAGCAGGTCCATGGCTGAAAGCCCTACAGCTGTCAGGGCTGGTTCCTGAATTTCCCTGCACATCAGTGCTAATTACCAGGAACTATGTAACCGAGTGGTGCAAGTTCATGCTCTGCATTGCCTAGAGGTTCACCAACCAGGGGTCTGGAGCCATTTCAACTTCCAATCAGTTGCCTCACCTTTTCCCCTCTCACAGCCTTTCTGCCTGATTGAATTCAGCCATTGTGGGTTACCCCACAGCAGCTTCCATGGTGACTGAATTATGACATCATAAGCACTGGAACGTGAGGTCACTAAGTGAATTCGATTGGGAGGGAAGGCTGGTTATAAAGCCTGTAGATTCCTTGTCTAAGGCAGCGGTGTCCAACACGCTAGCCACTGACTGGGTGTGGCTAATTGACTTGAACGATAAATATATGTTCGGAATAACGTGGCTAGTTTGCTACGTTTGTGGATACTGCTTCAGAACCGATTGGATGACACAGGAAGGACATTGCTCTCTCCTGGGCGGGGGGGGCTCTGCCTCTCTATGGGGCCTAGGATCTCCTCTCCTGTCACAATTCAACAGCAAGACTCAAGGGGACAGCAGCAGTTCTGGGATGACCCCCAGCTCATGGGGAAACAAGCCCTTTGAGGTGGACTCAGCTTTCAGAGAACAGAGGGAGCTGCTCGGTCCAGGCCACCTAGGAAAATCAGACTCATCATCTGTTAGAAACAAATGCTTAAATCAGAATTCAGAAAATGTGGCCTGGGGGAGGGAAGTGGGGTCACCACTTTTATCTTTGCTGCTCCTGAAATTTACAAACTTTACACCCAGCAGATCAGACAGGCTGTTCTGATTCTGAGCGTTGGTCTCCCCCAGTGGGATCCATGGCAGATGTGGGGAGCTCAACTCCTTTTGCCATCAGACCATATTCATCTCAGTCTTTCCAAAAAGAAAAAGAGAATTTAGCTAGCTTTGTGACTTTGCAAAGTTTCATCCTGCGTGAACCCCAGTTCAGAGTGCCATGCTCAGGGACTGCATTAAAATGCCAGAGATACTTGGGTTAGAGTTGATAGGTGCAGTATCAGCAATAGAGATGGTAGAAACAGACATTTGTGTTCTTATGGGCCCATGTCCCTTTTCTTTGATTAAGTGTGGACTTGCATGCCCATGTTCTAATGCGCCCAAAATTACCAAGGCAAGCCTCCAGGTTTGGCTTTTACTACTAGACATGTATATGTTATCCCCCAGACATGTGAAACTCACTCAGGCTTGAATGAGAATTAGAGAATCTAGTCCAACCTTGGGAAAAATGTATATTTCACTGCGACTGAATTTGCTTGTGTCTCTAGGTAAGTATCCTGGGGAAATACAGCCTTATGCATAATACTTACTCCAAGTGTGCTTTGAGTGGGGTCTTGTTGCCCATGCTTCATTGCCTGTGCAATGTCTCTTAGGAAACAGCTCCCATGTCCCACCTGTCGATAGAGACTGGCTATTTTGCTCTGTATTGAGATATCTACAATTATATCACAGCATTGTTGGTTACGCTGACTTAGGGCATGTGACTGTGCCCAGCCTACTTTTACTCATTGTTAATAAGGTTGCTCTTCCAGTCCAGAAAGCAGAGGCTTATGATTTGGTGCTGAATGTCCCGTGTCATCTCCAGGTCAGACTGCGAACCCCTAATTCACTTTGGTGAGAAGTTACTTGCCCCAAAAGTGCCACAGCAATCCGTGGGACTGCTGGTGTGAGTAACTGCTCATGAGTAGAAGAAAGCGGGGTCGCAATCTGCCTCTCCATGTGAAGGCTCCTGCTTGGATACAACTTCAAGGGCCTTCTGGTGCAATTTTTTGTAAGCAGATTCTTGCCTAGTCTTTGTCCTTCCCTCAGCTGATCAGTGAATGATGGGGGTGCCAGACTCCTGGATAAAACCAGCAATAGGGCAAGGTGAGGAGTGGAGATCTGATGCCTTCAGGCCCAACCGAGGCAGCAGCGAACTTGTGCGTTCTTTCTTGCAGCTGAAGAGGCTGGAATACCAAACCACGTGCATGAGGGCGAAAAATTCCACGTGTGGCCCATACAAACCCAGCTCCCTGTCATTTGCCGCTTGTCTGGGTGCTAGAAGTCTGGTTCCCTCTGACAGAGCCTGCACAACAAGCCCCCACCCAGGGATAGATGACTTCAGCAGGCCCAGCCTCTCCAAAGTAACCTCTTAATTAGCATCTATTCATAGTGACAATTATTGGGACATTAAAAGTGTATTTATATCGAGTCACCTCCGTTCCACAGCAGGTGGCCCCAGTATTCCTCATCAAGAAGCAATTTAGAGATGGGAAGGGTAAGGAACAAGGCCTCTGCGATGGGGGAAGGAGAGAGTCACTGCTTGTTGGCATTTATAATTCTCATGGCTTTGTTTACTTCTCATTGCTATCACGGAGCGATTTGTTAGATAAGAGATGGGCAAAGATGGGGAAGCAGACTCCACAGATTCAACGGCTTATCTGATGCCCGTAGCATATGTCACCACTCTAACAGGACAGCTCTGGTCTTTGCAATGGCTGTTTTAGTGCTCTAAAGAGCAAAGGGTCAGTTGTGCAGGCTACAGGCAAATGTAATGCAGGCAGCTGCTACAGCAGCTTCCCTCAAACACAGCTCTGCCAAAGTCCTGACCTGCAACCCCCTCCTGTTATTCCAGTCTGGGAACCACCAGATAACTATGCCAATGGCCCTCAACCCCAGCCCACAGCACCATCCAGGCCAAGACTTCACTGCGCAGCACTGCTGATTCCCCTCCTACAGAAGTACCTATTCCTGCAGCCCTGGGCCTCCAAGCTCAAATGGCACGATGTCTTCTGTGGCAGTGAAGAAATGTCATCACTTCAGAACCAACATGAGCTCAGCTCCCTGTGCAAGCTGCGTGTGGACCCTGCCCCCATGCACTCAATGGGACTGGTGCTGGGACAACTTATAGCCATTTCCACTGGTGGCAGAGCTTGTATCTAAGTAAGTGCTGGTAGATGCCCAGTGGGAAGGAAGGCAAGAAAAAGCCACGGCACAGAGCACGGATCAGCAACCAAAATACCAAGAAAAGCCATTTTTATAGAATTTGGAAAACCCCAATTCAAGAACTGCAATGCATGTGACTAAGACTTTATTAGCACCCTGATCAAAACACAGACACAGCATCATACCCCACAACGCACTGCGCACGTGGAAGGGGGAGTTATCCTACGTTTGGTGATCACGTATCGTTTGCTGTTTAGATACGAGTTGTTCATCGCTGGGCTTTTAGACGGTCACCGCTTATTGAAAATAAACAGGCTTCTTTTTAACTTTGCAACTGTCACTTCGGAAGCCACAAAGAAGTCCTTAAAGAGCCACGCGAGGCTCCAGAGCGGAAGGTGCAGGCCCCTGGTATGGAGGGTGGCTGGTTTTTGACTGGAAAGTCCAACTTAAAGGACACCCAAAGTTTAGTCACTGCAGAGGGAGGCAATAGGGAGGCACCAACTCCTCACCCATGCCAGTGGTGCAGGGGAGGTTCGGGCACTCTGGCTGGAGTGTCTGATTTTGAAATATTCCAAAGCTGGCAACCCTACCTTGCAAGCTCGGCACTGCTACCCCACTAGTTCATCTGCTCCACACATTCCCCAGTCCCCATCCTGCTCCTCACCACAGCACCCGCATCTCTCGCTGCCATTCACGTGCCCCCTGCTCAGCATCTTGTCAGAGGGGGAAGCCACCATTTTAAGCTGAGACAAAAGAGCCCGGTCTTTGTCAGCACAAACCTCAGGAAGCTCTCGAGAAAATATCCTGGGCAATTAGTGGAACATAAGAAGATTTATAATTGAAATCTAGTTGGTAGCACTACAGGCGGCACTCTCAAAAGACATTTCTCAGGGAAAAAAAAAACAGAGAGCGACAGAGAGAACTAGTTAGACGAGTTTAAAAATCTCTCCTAAAACGCCATTTCATTTAGCACCGCGTGATAGTTTTCATAATTCAGTACAAAGTGCAAAGCGCTTTAATGAGCCCATTAATGACCCTTTAATTTACTCTGCCAGGGCTGGATTCATAAAACATTTATGTTCCATTTACATGGGATTTTCCTGAGACTGCTCAGGGCAAGCCACCCTGCAGGGGCAGGTGGGATAAAATGCAGGGTGTTTCCTGATCACATCTGACAGGCTCTTCTATCTGTCGCTTCCCCCCCTGCCCCCCTCGCTCCCTCTCTGTGGGTAGCTTTTCACATTGCTGAGGAAGCTGCCGGGACTCTAGAGGGAGAAGTAGCATCTTGTGACCCTGCTGCACAGTAAACCCCATGCACTGCACTGTCTCTGCTCTACGTATGCAATTCAACTCCCTTCAAGATCTAGCCCAAATGGGAACTTTCGAGCTGGCCTGGGAAATCAAATGTTACAGTGCAGCACCTCCGTGCAGGTCCCCAAGTGGTTCAGGCACCTGTGGCAGGGTCAGATTCTTTCCTTCTGGGCTGTTAAGGAGAGGAGCAGGCCAACTAGATTCCAGGCGGTTTGCAAGTTAATTGCCCCAGGCTATCAGCTTGCTCAACTCTGCAGAGCACAGAGGCGATGTGGCCCATGTCCCCAAGGAGCTCCCAGAACAGACAAATGTACACACAATGTTCCAGGCGACTAGTGTCGCAGCAGGGCAGGGGGTTGTGATTTTGGTGGGTGGCTGGCGTGTGTTTGGGATTCATACACCTTACAGGAGCAGGAGGTGGTGGTTTCAAAGAAGGATCCTAAGGCAGACAGTGTTAAGGGAGGCTGGCCAAAGAGTGAATTTTAGAGGTAAAGGGTCAGCACTATAGAAGACACAGAAAGGGGACTAGGATACCAAAGGGCTGACTGAGGATGCTTAGGTAGAGTGAAGCTGTGAAAGAGCACAAGGACTGAGCCATGTAGAGGCCTGAATTTGGGGACAAGGAGGCTGAACTGGATGTGGAAAGTGAAAGGATGCCAAAGGAGGGATTGAAGAAATGGACTGCCAGAGCATTGGATCAGTCAGCATGAGGTCTATCCCTTGGCACTACGAGATTGTCCCCTACATCCTATTCAGTGCCCAAGGCAAAATATCTCATGTGATTGCACTGCAATTGGGATCTGATCCCAGTTGAAGTCAGCACAGCTGGGACATTTTGTCTGTTCCTCATCATCAGGATTTCCTCACTCAGTTCAGTCTTGTTCCTCTGATGGTCATCACGTATTTCTGGACCCCCACTGAGCCCTTCCTCTCCTTGCTTGGTATTTATACCCTCTAAACACCTGGAGATGGTCCTTGGCCCAGCTCCAGGCATTGTTTAGTCAAGCAATAGAGCTTTTAACAGTTTTCACTTTACCCAGCACTATGTGTCAATATGCCTGAGCCTCTTGCTCTGTTCTCTGAATTTTCAGCTCTGGTTTTCTCTCTCCAAGTCTAACAACCCCAGCAGATTTCCTTGTAACGATTCTGGAGAGCACAGCTCTCAGCCTGCCAAGTCCCCTGAGTTCATACCAGTGTCTCTTTTAAGTTGTACACTTTGGCACCCACCCAGGAGAAATTCAGGGGCTACCCAGATGATTAGCAGAGTGCCTACAGCTGCCCACAGCCAGCAGCGGGTGTTTCTATTGGTGGTGCATGTCCACACACCACTTGGTGCACATAAAATTTATTCTGCACATGGATGGAAAAAATTAGGGGAAACAATGGTTCCTACCAAAACTTGCAAGCACAGAAGGTTAGGGATGATGTTATTAATAGATATAAAATGTCTACTCCCTTGGACAGAGTTTCTAGAGTTAAGATTTATAATATCACTAAATTATAGCAACAGTAGAGAGTAGACTTCATGCTTGAAGGACAGAGGAGATTAGATTTCCAGGAGAGATGTCCCACGACACAAATGAAGCACACTTGAGACACAGAATTTTTCTTGTCTCCATAATCCCCTCCCTAGAAATTAGGGATTTACGTGATTCTTTTTTCCTGCTTATCCCTGATTTTGCTGATGCATGTTGGAAACCCAACGGACCATTAAGGCACTGACAATGCCTCTGCCTGAGTGGTTCATGAGTCATTCTTATTGCTTCACAGTTAAAAGAACTGCTGATGCTGATGCCCTCAGAAAGGACACATCAGTGGGAATATCAATGTGTTCCAAAGCATGTCATTGCTCCTCATAAGGACTGGGCTGTGTTCACACTGCCTTGTTATTGTAGGGACTCCAGTGGGGCTCTGATTTGTTATTGCAGGGTCACATGTGGCTGCAAAGGAAGAGAAACCCAGAATGAAAGTGCCAAACTTAGCTGGTTGGTTTACTATAGCACTGGCTTGCAATGCAGGGTCAAATTTGTCTCAGCATTTCAGGTAGAAAAACTAAGGTTAAAAGAAATACTAAATATGGATTAAAAAAAAAAACCACACACACTATTCTAAAAGAAAAAGATTTGGCCTAATATTCCCAAATGTTCCAAGGCAACTTTGGAGCCAAAATACTATTTGCAAAAGTGATGAAGGCACTGAAGACCCTAAGGCTTTGTTGATGCCACAATCTGAAGTGTGATCACAGTGCAGGTAAACATACCCACAGCGACAAATCTCCTCCTCAAACCTTGGTGGGTCCTGAGCTTTCAGGAGGATTGCTTGCCTCAGAAGATCACAGCAGCCCTCAGTTTAGGCACTTTCTTTTGGGCATCAGCTTGCTGTTTGTCGAGCAACTCTCCTACCTGGCCAGCATGGGGAGAAGAAGGGAAACCAGATTCTATAGTCTATGTGGCCCTGCCAAGTGGTACAGGGCAGAACAAACCCCTTTACCAAAGCCAGTCCTTTTCCCATGTTGCAATGGGGAGAGGGTGGAACCTGGGCCCACCCTCTTCTCCAGATTCCAGCCCAGGGACCCTGTGAAAGCAGCTGCCTACAAATGTCTCCAATAACAGCTGCATGACAGCTATGATTCCCTAGGCTATGTTCCCATGGCCCTCCCCAGCACCTTCCTTATCCGCAGGTTCTTTCTGATACCTACTTCTGCTTCCCCTTCCAGATCCTCCAAAGAACCTTCCCTCCTGAGCTCCCTGCATACACTGAGCCAACAGAAGAGGAGCCTTTTCTAACCCATCTCAACTGGCTCTTAATTGGACCCAGATGTCCTGGTTAGTCTAACCCCCTTGACTCTGGAAACCTCCTAATTAGGTCCAGGTGCTTTCATTGGCTTGATTGCCCTGATTGATTCTGGCAAGTTCCTGCTAGTTCTAGATTAGCCTCTGTTAGTTTGCCCTGGAAACAGGGAACTATTTAATCTGGGGCTAATATATTTCCCTTCTACTTCTCTGCTGTAGCCGTCTGGCCTGACTCTGTCACAACACACTCGCTGGCTTAAAATAGAAGGTGCTGAGGATCCTGGGACCATCTCCAGGTCAAGAAGTTGACAGCCATTCTTGAGAGCATTTAATTAGCCTCATTAGTCCTGACCGATCATATTTCAAGACAGAGATGTCTGAAAGTTTTACAGTCCCCTTCATGCTTTTTGGGCTGTGTGAGGAGTAATTTTTTCCCCATCTTTGCTTCTCTGGTAGCATTAATGTACTTGTGAGGGTGGCTGCAGACAGTACAATCCTGGTGAATGAATTGGACCTGTCTCTGGGCAGATACCAAGACAAGGCTCTTAGTTTTGACACAGTTAGGGAGGAAGTTGCTTCTGTGAATCCATCTAGAACAGGGGTTGGGAAGCTAAGACGCACATGGTTTGTCAGGGTTGCCAGATGGCTTGTTTACCTGAATGTTTGCAGGCAATGGCACCTTGTAGCTCCCAATGGCCCAGCATGCACCAGTTCCTGACATTGCATTGACTGGGAATGGCAAACTTCAGCCACTGGGATGGTAAGTAAACATTCCATTGGGCAGCAAACCCTGACCCTCACCCCTGCTCTAGAATGACCCTGAACTCCAGTTTCCAAAGGAAAGACTCACTCCCTGTGTAAGTGGTGGTCTCACTTGACAGCTATGATTCCCTGGGCTGCTTCCCCAGTGACCTCCCCAGCACCTTCCTTACCTGCAGGTTCTTCTTTCTGGTACTTTCTTCCACTTGCTACTCCCAGATCCTCCAAAGCGCCTTCTCTCCTGAGCTCCTTGCACACACTGAGCTAACAGAAGAGGAGCCTTTTCTAACCCCCCTCATTCCAGTTATAGACTTGAGGAGCACTGGGATGAGCAAAGCTGGCCAGGACAACTGATGGGTTATTGTGGAAGAGTTGTGGGCAATACCAGATTCCTGAGGTGCCCTTCTTCAGTTTCCTTCCGGATGAAGTTTTGAAATTGAGAAGGCTCCTGAGTAAATTCAGGCCAGATGAGGGCACAGCACTGAAATCTCTGAGCTCAGCTTCACGTCCCCCAATCGGCTTTAGTTTTGTGTGCAGTGTAGACATTCTGCGAGCACAGGAGAAACTGGTAGCCCTGACTGGGGAATGATGTTCATACTGGTGCGTGGAGCTATGAGACAACCACGGGGAGACCTTCTCCATCGCATGGGACTAAAACTCTGTGGAGTAAATAACCAGTGAAGGAGACTGCAGCAGCAGCTGGGAAGGGGTGGAAGAGGACTTACAGGAGATCCGTTCCTGACAGAACAAGGAAACTGCAGGGTGCAATGAAAAAAACTGGAATGACGGAGTATGGTCAGAGGAAAATGGCTGACACTGAAATCCTTATACCAGCCTGCTACAAGCTCTGTCCTTCCAAGGAGCACTCACCCTGAACTCCCTTCTGTCTGCTGTGACTGACCCCAGGGGAAGTTACACTTCCTTGGGGACAGAGGAGGGATCTAGCTCCTTCACCCTTTAGGCTACAAGTTCAAATCCAGGCTAGGGCAGTAGAAACTGAAAGTTATTCCACACCACATGTGATGAACAAGTGTGTTTCACTCCTACTCCGGACAGGCTGGGTACACCCAGCAGAAGAACCACAATCACAGTGGAGACTAATTGTGTGGCTGACAATTGCCTTCTGGGTAGACAACAATGACAGAACTGCTCCTGGAAGTGGCACACTGGCAGAGGGAGAGCTCCTTGCCCTGGCCCAGGCTCCACCTGTTGAGGCACTATGAAGATGACTCTAGCATCTATCACTGCCAGGCCGGTACCCTTCACCAGCCATGGAGATGGCTTTGGCCAAGCTGCAACCTTGCATGTGACCCCCAAGTTTAGAGTACTCAGAGCAGCAGGTTTGGCTTGGCTTGTTAATGGGAGCATGGTCCTTTGTGAAGGTCAGATACAGATCTAAATCCAGACCCAAACTGCCTCCAAGGTGAGCACTTTTTGGTTCCGACCCAGGCCCAGCTCTCATCAACAGGACGAACATTCTTCCTCACCGTAGCATTTGGGCTATCCCCACTCTCTCTTCCCCATCTCAAAAGGGGCTTGGGCACTTGGAGAGCTAAACACGGTCCAAGGACATGGCTGAAGTCCCATCTGCATCAAGTCAGGGGAGATTTGTGGTGGAAACACAGCCCCGACAGCTAGTGCAGAGCTGGGCCTAGGAGAGGGTTTGGCTTGACTTTGGGTGGGCCCAGAAGGCCTGCTGGTCAGCCCTCCATCCTGTCATACTCTGTGTTCTAGTGCTGAAGGTACTCCTGTGAGACAGGACCGTGAGACAGCCCAGGTACACCTGTGAGACCTGTGGTGCAGAGCAAAGCAGAACAGCAGCTGGTCAGATGACAGGAAGGGGTCTGGAGGGGGAAGAGGTGAATAGATGAGAAGGTTTTGCATTGCCGAAGCCCTTTGCAAGCATTAACTAATTCAGATTTACTGGGAGAGTCAGAGCCCCTGTAACATCAGCACTTCAGGGAAAGGGATCTGAGCAGGCGGGGCTTCCCCAGGGATGGAGCAGAGAAGGGAAAACACAGCACATTCACCTTCCCGGGACTTCAGAGGCCATGAGTGGGGGCCTGGATTTCCTTGGTCAAACCCCTGCCTCTGTGGGGAACAGAAGAGATGCGACAGTAGCAGCACTAACTAGACACAGTGAAGATGACTTGGCTGCACCTTGGATGCACATAGGGTGGCTCCATCTGGATCATTGCCAGCAGCCCTGCTGGAAGGGGAGTGAGGCAGGAAGAAGCCACCAGGGGCTGAGCATCAGGAAGGAAAGAAATCACCCTGCTGGGTGGATTCGTTCACAGAGCCTGGGTTCTTGGTCTAGGACAGCTTGAGGGGCTCCTGGTCCTCTTACCTTCAGTGAAAAGCAAGTAGTGGGCTGCTGTATGGGGCTGGTGGTTGTTTGCCCCCGATGATTGTAAACACCTAGAAAACACGGTTCAGGGTTCTTGCTTAGACAGGAGCTCCAGCTGTTTACACAGCCCAGGCTGCCATTTAGTTAGAAACACATGGGCTTTTATTATTGCCTTTCCCTGGGAAAACAATGGTTTAAATTAAGGGAGAAGATGTTTTGTGAAAACCAAAAGCTTATTTTTAAAACAACCCTGGGCTGTCCCACCCGTTGCTGGTTCCCCTCCCAAAACTTCCTTGGCACCTCCGAGGGAAGTCTAACCACCATGAAATCAGCTGCTCACGGCGACAAAGGGTTTGCCTTTGGTTGAGCTAACCATGTCACCTGGATGGCGAACAGGGTGGTTCTCTTTATGAGCAAAGTGTCTCCTTTCCCATGGAGTACATATGCCTTGCAATATCCCTGGATGCACATCTTCCTCCAGCTACAACCTCTGAGAGTTGTGGTCCTGGGACTGCACACTGTTGTGATGTTCTGTTTGTCAAGAAAGCATCTCCCCCAGTGCAACTCAAGCCTGACCAAAGGCACCCCCCTGCTACTTAAGTCCTGGGCACCCCTGCGTGCACAGCTCTGCCAATGCACCCGAGTCCAAATCTGCAGCACTGGTCCAGTCTTAAACCTCTCATGCAGCTCTCTTGATGCTTCTCAGTCCTGACCTGCAGCTCCCACCTGCAATTATCCTTCATCTCTGTCCCTGCTCCTCAATCCTGCCTACGGTGCTCTAGAACAGTGTATTTTCATAAACACGTGCAACCTGGAAATGACCCTTCCGGGAGTGACTAACTGTTATTAGTTACACAATTATTTTATTCTGTAGTACTAATAAAAAATGATTTGGTGGATTTTTTTTTCCCAAAAAGTCTACAAATTTATTTAATTAAGCTACAGTTTACTGAAAAGCCAAGTAATTTTTTATTGTTACAGACAAAGCTGTGATTGTCTAATTAGTAATTAATTACTTATGGGAATGACACTTTCATTTACTATTAATTTTTTCCCCTGAGCACTGGTTGCTCCAGAGCATAGATTCCGTGGTGGCAAATTCTTCTGCACAGGGTGAGGTGTCCCAAAGGGAATTTGGATGACATCCACCAAAGTCATTTTCATTTGTGGCCTAAAATGGAAGCTGGTCTCTCTGCCCTATATGAGGCCTGATCCCTTAAACACTGCAGCTCACTCCTACCTAGACTTGATTGTGGATGCTCTGACTTCTCCCTTGAGCCTTCACATTGTTGTTGTTGATATAATAGCTGCTATCAGTCCCCATATCACAAAGCAACTAGACAACCACAGGGGCTGCTCCAGCAGTGCTGCAGGATGTCAAGACAGGCCTGACGAAGGGGAGTAAAATTCTCAACAGCTGGCCGCTAGGAACAAGCCCTAATGCACTACAGTGCAACAGGTGCCCTGTCTGGAACAGTAAAGCACAGCCCCAGAGCCCTGCTTGCAAACATAGCAAGAAGGTGGGCAAAAATGCTTGCAGCAGCAAAACCCAGGAAGAGGCAAGAGAGGTTAGAATCCAGCTGAGTCTGGAGTCCAACACGCTCTAACAACTAGTTTGGGGCAGTTCTATGGCCTGTGCTCCTACTGGATGATCCCAATGGTTCCTTCTGGCCTTGGGACCAGAAGAGGCAGGACAGCCTCCTGCCCCACCGCTTCCCCTCCAGGACTGCTGATGAGGTCAGAGCAGGTAGGGATGGAGAAGCTGGGATGATGGGGTAGAGGCAGAGGGATTGGATATGTGGGTGAGGAGAGAGGGGCCCTCTATAAATGGTGCTGGCTCCTATCGCAGCCAGATGAATAGCGAGTGAGAGTCATTCACGTCTGATGGCTGTTTGCACTGGGGCTCCCACCACAAAACACACCATCACCTCTGACAGTAACTCCTTTTCTGTCCCATTCTTGCCTTTGGTCCAGAGACTCCCATGGGAGCTGCTTAGAGTGCCCAGTTACAGCAGGTATGAATCTCCCCGATGATGTCCCAGTCCCCAGTCTCTATCTCCAGCTTGGCAGTGGGATGACCAAGCATCCCAGCCTATCAACAAGTCGAAAAGAAACACTGACATCCTGCCCCTCACCGGGGCATAGGGGGAGGCTGGTAACTATATCCAAGAGATGGCTAGGGTTGACAACTCTTGTGTTTGCACGGTGGCCATCAAGCTATGGCCTCTGCCCAGCTCCCAAGGAGCTGCCCTGATAATGAGGCCACCTCTGTGGGGTGACTCTGCTTAGGATGCTGTGGGAGGGCTCCTGGCTGATACTTGAACTCCAGGTGGGGAGAAAAGATTTCAGCAGGGCCCTTGTGGGCATTCTCTCTCTCTTCCCCCTCCCCATCACGGGGAGGAAAAGGCTTCTCCCAGTTCCACTCTAAAAATACCAACCAACCAAAGTGAAAAGATGGCGTTTGCAAATCCCCGGGCTGGGGACTCCCTACAGGCCATGGCTCAACTTACCAGCATGGACAACTTCAGGGAAATGCACCAGAACCAGCAGGGACATAAAAAGCTGAACATCCCTTTGTGCCAAGTCTCCACTAATGGCTTCCACTGCTTGTGTTGCTTCATACTGCTAGAACCACTCCTCTAACCCGGGTTCCATGTGGCTAATGTAAAGGAACATAGGTTCTGATGCGACCGGTCAGACCAAAGCTGCTCAGTTTTACCTAATTCCCTAACAGAACAGGCTGAGAGCACCTCGCCAACATGAAGGGAGGGAGAAACTCCTTTGAGAAACCTCACCCCACCTGTCCCCCTAATCCTACCAAACAGGCTATCCTGACCCTTCCAATTTACCTACCTCCCACCACCCCAGATCTGACTGGCAGCTAATCAAAGCTACTCTCTTGCTTTTTCCATGCTAGGTCAAGCCATGGTACTGTTTCATTTAGCACTTTATTTCTGGGATGAGCTAATAGGTGATGCTTTAGAGCAGCAGTGGGGAAATTCAGGCCCACTGGCTGCATGAGGTTGGTCAGGGTGAGCTGCTTGTGGGCCGCCAGATAGATTGTTTACAGGAGCATCTGCAGGCACAGAACCCTGTAGCTCCCAGTGGCCATGGCTTGCTATTCTCCAGCCAATGGGAGCTGAAGGAAGCAGAGCAGATCAGGCTACCACTCCCATTGGCTGGGAATGGTGAACCGGGGCAGCTGAGATCTGTGAGCATCTGCACCCGAAGATGCTAAGGTAAGCTAACCATCTGGCAACCCATCAGCAGCTAATCCTGATGAACAAGCCAGAGGTTCCCCACCCCTGCTTTAAGGGAAGCACACAACCCCACAACAGGCAATGCCATCTAGCCATTTGAGCAGTGAGGTATATGGTGATGCCTTGAAGCATGTGGTTTTACTTTAGCTGACATAGCTAGAGACGTGGCCAGTGACCATTAACACACATTGTCCTCTTAAATCCAGCTGTAGGATTTGGCTGGCTACCCTCCAGGAGCCATGCTAAGGAGGTAGAACCAGCTGCCAGCTGGCTGGAAGTTTGGGGATCTCCCAGAAAGTTAAGCAGCCCCACCTCAGACATTAGTGGAAACAGTGCCACTGCATGGGAAAGACAGTCCAGTAACTAAAGTGCAAAGGTGTGCCTCCTGCACCACGTTCCTTAGTCTGCCCCAGACTTTTGGCCTTGGGCCTCACAACTATGATCTATGCCTCAGTTTCCCCACTGGAAAATAGGGAAGATTATTCTCCAAAGCCACTCTGAACTCACTAATGCCAGTCAAGTGCCCTGTCCTCAGATGGAGAGGGCTTTTGCTCTCCTGCAGACCTGGACACACTATTGTCCCCTTCCCCCTCTGTGCTCCAGGAGCTACCCTAGTCTGTATGCGCAGGCCTGCCTGCCTGCCCCCACAGGGGGTGTTCCCCCTCTGGGCAGCTACTGGCATGGGGTGAGCCCTGCATCATTCTGGCATCCAAAGCAGAAAACCAATAGAATCAATTAGGGGTTGCAGGTTTTTTTTTCCAAAATAATTCCACACACAGCATGTTGTGAGCCCTTGTTCATGGATAATCCGTTATTAACTGCCAGAGAATTAACAATTTTCCTTGCCTGTCATCCAGGCTGCATCAACCTCTCTCCAGATCTGCTTTAACCATCTCTTGCCCTTCACAATCTGAGTGGCTGGGGTGCAGGCTTTGAGCCTGGGAGACAGGATGCCCCACTCACCTCCTTACCTGGCTGCATCCCAGAAGAGGTGAATAGCACCTGCCTGATAAGGGCTTCTGGGCTGTGATGCAAAACCCCACTACTTGCCTGGCACATGGACACTGGTACCAACAAGAAGATCAGTCATTGAATGAATTTCCTTCCATGCCAGTGTCCTGGGCTTTCTGAGCACCTCTCCCCCACCTGAGATAGCAATAAGCATAACAAGTACTTGGGGAGTCTTAGAAAAGAACCCAGGAGTGGGAACCCAGTGTAGAAGGCAGGGCTAGGGGCTACCCTGACCCGCCTAGGAGCAGAGGGATCAAAAAGCATTTCCAGCAGATCTAGAGAAGTTATTACTCCCCATTACTCGGCCCTGAGAAGGCCACATCTGGAGTACTGCATCCAGCTCTGGGGTCCCCCAATAGAGAAAGAATGTGGATGCATTGGGGCAGGTTCAGTGGAGGGCAATGAAAATGATTAAAAGGCTGGAACACATGACCTATGAGGAGAGGCTGAGGGATTTGGGCTTCTTTAGTTTGCAGAAGAGAAGACTGAGGGGCAATTTGGTAGCAGCCTTCAACTACCTGAAGGGGAGCTCTAAAGAAGATGGAGAGAGACTATTCTCAGTGGTGTCAGATGGCAGAACAAGGAGCAATGGTCTGATGTTCAAGAGGGAGAGGGGTGGTTTGGATATTAGGAGAAACTACGTCACCAGGCGGGTGGTGAAGCACTGGAATGTGTTACCGAAAGAGGTGGTGGAATCTCCATCCCTGGAGGTTTTTCAGTCCTGGCTGGACAAAGTCCTGGCTGGGATGACTTAGTTGGGGTTGATCCTGCTCCAGGCAGGGGGTGGACTAGATGACCTCCTGAGGCGCCTTCCAGCCCTAGGATTCCATGAAATCCCCAGGGAGAGGAGTATTTAAAATGAAAACCTGAGGCCACTTCAGAGTGTCATTAAATTAGGATTTGGTTGATTCAGCAAAGACAAAAATCCTGAACTCCCCACATCCCCAAACCACTGCTTCAGCTAGGGAAGGGGGCAGTGTCCCCACCCAGATCCGCCCCGTGGGGGTTCTCAGTGGCCCTCGTCTGTGAAAAGTAACCGATGTGAGCTTTACAACACTGCAGGAAATACGCACCGGGGATGGGGGCAATGTTCCCATGGATTTTCCCACTCGTGGGCAGAATAAGTTTTGTTAAGTGCACCAGCGCACATGCGAAACACATGCTGCCCCCGTGGGTGCTCTGCTAATCAGCTGAGTGGCCCCTGAATCTCTCCCGGGTGGCTGCCCACGCACTCAGCTAACAGGGAACAGCGGATGGGGGCGGGGCTGCTGCACTCATAACAGCCTGAAAAGTCCAGTCCCCAGGGAACCAGCAGCAGGAGCACCCGCCCCCAGCTGAATCGGGGCTCCAGAAGAATTCAGGAGGCCCATGGACCAACTGCAGGCAGTGATGTTTCTGGGGCAAGGGTTCCCCCACCACTGCCCCACCTCCGGCAAAGGAGCTAGCAACAATCCATTATCAGATCCATAATTCGCCATCTGCAAGTGCAGCGCCTGCAATTACAGGGCATGTGATAGCCCTTGGCTCAAGGTTGTAGGAAGAGTCAACCGACTGTGAAAATGCCGACACAATGAATCTCTACCAGGCAGATTTTACTGTGGGAAGAAGTCACAGGGGTTGGCTCCAAGTCTGGAACGTGAGCAGAACAGTGGGTGCCAGGTCCCTATCAGTACCTGGCCATGGTGCCAGAGCCTGACTAGACTAATTTGAGTGGCGGGGGGGATAGCCACTGCCCATGGGAGCCATCACAATCAGGAAGCAAGCTGAGGCAGGATAGGGAAGGTGCATGGCCACCCTGCTCAGTCCTTCTGCTGAGCTCAACCATGGCTCAGGGCTGGGCTGGGGTCAGCATCTTGTCAGTGATCACAATGCATGATCCAGTCTGGGCCCAGCATGATGCTCAGAACCCAGGGCAGTTTGGCAGGCACAATAAGAGAAACCATCTCTGGCGAGTTAGGCAAAATGACTCTGAAATCACAGTGATGTAATGGACACGGAGCCAGGGTGGCATTTCCAAGCAGAACTGAGCCCGAGTCCCAGAGAGCCATCTGAAAGCACAGGCAGAGCAGAAGCCAGCCACAACCCAGCTCTCTGCATTCAGGTCCTTCCTGGCCTCAAAGCCCAGCTGTGGCCAGACTGCAGGACAGCTCAGCTCTTCAGCCCAGCACTCAGATGCTCAGGTGTGGCGTGTGGGAATAGCAGGTGTGTGTCTGGCCGGGGGAGAGGCAGCTCAGCCAGAGCAGGTCAGGCATCCTGCTCCATGACTGGGTGGCTCTTGGGCCCTGACTCCATGCTTGGGTGTACAGAAGCGCGGACAAAGCTGGGAGAGTGAGTTGAAAAGTGTCTCTATCGGTGAGGTGCAGGTGGGTGCACCAGCACATGGAAGTTGCTGCATGCCATGGTGGAGGGGTGTGGAGATGCGTGTGCAAACATGGCGCAGGCAATGCGTGTGACTGAGGAAGGGGAAGGCAGAGTGCAGTGTGTGCGTGGCTCTGAGTTTGCAGATAGCTGCGTGGGTGGCTATGGTGGTGTGTGGCTTTGTCGATGGCTGTAGATGCTGAGTGTGCCATGTTTATACAGACGGGTGGCTGCGTACTGTGTGCGTAGGAGGGTGGAAACGTATTGGTACGTGTGTGGCTGTGTGCAATGTGTACACGACTGGCTGGATGTATAGCGGGTGTAGGTGTCTGTAGGGCAAGCACCAGAAAAGGAAAATGTCAATTTAATCTGCAAATTATCTCCAGCAGAAAATCCAGAACTAATTACACTCAGAGGCACAAATGCTGTATGTGGTGCTGAGGCAGGGCAGAAGCCCTCGTCAGCTGTGCCACTGATTCCTATAATAATGATCTATCTGCAACCCAGGCCTCGGGCAGGAGGGAAACTTCATTCACAACCCCTCATGCTCACCTTGGCCAGGAGGACACAGGGTGGCACAAAAGAGCCCTAGTGACAGAGAAGCCCTGGTCATTGCCTTTCTTCAGGGGCAGGGGACAGCTTTGCCATTCGAGACTCAGCACTGGGCAGCATCTGAGACAAGTAGCAGCCCCAGGGCAGGCAGCAGCTCCCAGACAGCATCCTTTGAGCTCTAGGGCCACAGGGACACCTTACCCAAAGTACCTGGTGTGAGCAAGCAGAAAAGGTCGTCCAGACCAGAACAGGGACCACACTGCCCCCTACAGGCCTAAGGAGTTTACAGCAGAGGAAGGTGGCAGTGCCTGGGGAATCCCAGAGCACAGACCGAAACTTTTCTGACTCGAGCTCACCAGACGCTCAGGCGTGACACTGAATTGGACTCAGCAGCTGGGGCCAAATGTCCCTGACTGATCGCCTGTCTCTCAAGGGACAAACGGGAAAGTCCTGAGTCAGCACCACAAAGCTGCCTCCAGATGGCAGGGTGACACTGCTGACGGCTCCCCAGGAAGAAGGCTGAGGTCCAGCTGGGGATTTGTGGGGGACAGTCAGTCTGGCGGGTGCCTCTGACAGCAGTGAGATGGGAGGCTGGGTTTGTGCATGTCACAGTGGAGGTTAGCACAAGGTTGCCAATGGCTGACACAGCAAGTACAGCTGGGGCAGGTATCAGCTGGGAACTTCAGACCCCAGCCAGTCACCTGGCCCTTTACCTGTTGGGTCCCCTCACATGCTGCCCATTCATTTGAACACGTAGATGCCTGCAGAGGAGCTGAAGTGCCGGGTTGGGCCACCCTGCCTCCAGGGAGCCAGGCTTCTGCTGGGAGAGCCTGGGCTGCTTGCTCTGCTCCAGGCCGGGGCATAGATGCACTCCTGGGTTGGCACGAGTGCCCTGCCCCACGCAGAAAGCTCACGTCCACTTGCATGACATACAGCAAACAATTCAATTTCTCTCCAGCTCCCTGATCCCGACAGTGACGGCAGCCTCCAGCCCCAGCACACAACCCAGATTCACTGTGACAGCTCCAGATTCATATTCATAAGGAAATTCAATCTCCTGTAAAGAATCCCTGTATCAGCATCTTGCAGTGATCCTGACCCCTCGGCCCACTCTGTCCAGCCAGGACATCGTTGCAAATCTCATTAGTGCAAAGAAAACGGGCACACTGCCTGTGGGATTCACGTGGGGGAGCCAGGGGCCTCCATTTTTTCCTTCTAGGGCTAGAACCTCACCCCACAACCAGGCTGCTAACTGAATCAATGGCCTGCAGAGCTGCAGTGGAGCAGAGCTCTGGACTCAGGAAAGATGCTTCTCTGGGGCGGATTGGCTCCCTGGTGCAGCCCTGCTGATAACCTCTTCGCTTGCTAGGCTGTCAGACATGCATATGCAAACAAGGTATCCCTTGGGGTCAGTTCCCTCTCATCTTGGAAACTGGTCCCTCTGTGCCCCTCCCTTTAAAAATGCATGGGGGGCTCCACAGGCACCCCACTTAGTAGATACATCCCCATGAGACCAGTGGGCTATTGGGGAGAACGAACGCTGTCTGCAACCGACTCTACTGCCCAAGTCAACACCCCACATAGAAATCAGGGCCAGGGAAGGAATTAAAAGCACTGAAAGGCCTGACACTGTTGGGGCCCCAGACTGTGGTGTGAGCAGAGAGGCCAAGGAGATTCAGCTTCCCTTTGCTGCCAAAGGAGGCTTCTGCAGAGCTGGATTGTATCTGGAGAGCTTGCCCCCCAGCTGCCAGGCAGCACCTGCTCTGTAGATAGATACAGCCTTTCTGCTCCAGGGATCACAAAGTGGCACCCTTCATCAGGCCTCAGGGACCCTTTAAGGAGAGAAAAACGCCCAGCCCATCGATACAGCCTTAACTGAGATGTCTAATGCTGTTTCTTTGGAACGTGCCCACCAGGAGGCAGTGTTCAGCCCCAGAACAGGAACCTCTGCTAACGGGAGACACCTGCAGCTGCGCTCACATGATTGCTGCTCAGAAGCGAGGGCCCAGCTGTGTGTGTGCCCTCAAGGGAAGCCGACAGCAGTGGAAGATGCCTTGGGATAGAGCCAGAATGCCCCCAGTGCTGGGTTCTGGCCCTGTGCCCCAGGCGCCAGCAGGGAGGAGCCGTGAACAGCTCTCAGGAGCATAAAGCTGGTGATGGTGCTCCTGGCTTTCCCAGAACGCCTGAGCCCCAGGCTGGCTGCTCCGCCAGTGCCAGATGTTGGATGAGATTACAAGAATTTGATTTTCAAATAATCCATAAACCTGGCTGAGCTAATGGCATTTCATATGTATTATCTTGTAATCCCAGAGAAGAGAGCATTTCAGAGCAAAGAGCCTGATTCCCTCTCCCTGCAAGGACTCTAACAAGCGACAGATAATCCCTTTTTTGTTGGAAGGTACTTACATGGAATCTACAAAGGCACAAAGGCTTTGCCAATCCCACAGCACAAAAGCCTGCTGGCTACTTTGCATAGCAGTGGAACCTGGCTACACGTGCCTTCCGTACCTCTGTGACGCAGCCAGGGGCCTGAGGCTACCGTACCTCTGGTGCACATAGCTGTAGGGCCCAGCACTAGGCAAAGCCTAGGTAAGGCACCCAGCACAGCCAGGTGTGTGTGGGTATAGCACCCTGTGAATGATAGAGACATGCACATGGTGGATGGGTTCTAGAGTCCCATTACAGGACATAACATTGATGGTTGTGGGCTCAACTACAGGAACGTCCAAGGAATGTTAAGAACATTAGAGCTGCCATCCTGGGTCAGGCCCTGGTCCATCCTGCCCAGAATCTTGTCTCTGACAGCAGCCCACACCAGCGCTTCAGGGAGAGGGTAGACTCCTGGCAGGTGGAGAGCTGTATCTTTCATCACCCTGGCTCATGGCCACTGATAGACCCAATGTCCATTAATACATCCAGGTCTTTTTTTGAACTCAGTTTTGCTTCTGGCCATCACAACGCTCCTTGACAATGAGCGTCACAGGCTAGTCACACATGGTGTGGAGAGGGTGAAGATTTACAAGAGGATCTCCCAAAACTGGGTGACTGGGCAACAAAATAGCAGATGACATTCAATGGTGGTTAGAGCAAAGTAATGAACGGTGGAAAAAATAATTCCACCTGCACATACACCAGGATGGGTCAGGATTTTGGAGTCACCACGGAAAGTTCCCTGGAAACTTCTGTTCAATCCACAGCAGAATGAGGACAGTTGTGGGACTGGGGAATTGGGTTTCCATAAAACCTGCTGCTTCTTAGCACGAAGGGGTAAACAACACTTGTCTATTCACTTTTTTCATACTATTCATGATTTTCTACACCTCTATACAATTACTCAGCTCCTGCCCCACAGCTGTCTCATTTCTAAACTGAACAGCCCTACTCCCTTGAGTCTCTCCTTGTTTTGACTACGTTGGTCACCTTTGCTGCACTTCTCTGAATCTTTTCCAGTTACACTATATCCTTTCTGAGACTGGGCAATGGGATGCAGTATTCAGGGTGTGAGCACACCAAGGATTTACAAGTGGTATTGTACTATTTTATTTTTTCCCCCTTAACAGTTCCTAACATACAACTAGTCTTTTTGGCTGCTGCTGTGGATTGAGCAGAAGGTTCCAGGGAACCTTCCGTGGTGATTCCAAAAATCTTTTTCTTGGGTAGTAACAGCTAATTAGACCCCATCCTGGTGTATGGGCGGGTGGAATTATTTTTTCCAATGTTTATTACTTTGCTCTAACCAACTTTGAATGCCATCTGCCATTTTGTTGCCCAGCCACCCAGTTTTAGGAGATCCTCTTGTTCGTCCTCACTGCCTCCTTTGGAGTTAATTATCCTGAATAATTTTGTATTGTCTGCAACCTTTGCCACTTCATTGTTCACTCCTGTTGCAAATCATTAATGAACATGTTGAACTGGACGGGTCCTAGAGACCTTGCTGTACCTTATTCCTGACCCACAGGGTGCCTTTCTGGAGGTCCTCCCCACCCAGCCCTGTGGCAGACCCTGGAAGCAAACTCTGCTCACAGTGGGCACAGGTGAAAACATATTTAAATGCTCCAGGGGTGTCAATACCCATCCCCCTCTCCCATCTAGCTGTAGCCATGAGCTCACAGCAGGGCTGATGCAGCCCATGGGACAGTGCCAGAGATGGTACCTCCTACGCCACTCCTGGCCATCTGGAACATGCTGCTGGGCACATCAAGCCCAGGAGGGGAGAGAAGAGAAAGTGCTTTACAATCTGATAATTTATGGAGCTGCTTGTGAGTTCTCACACATGCCAGAATCAGCTGTTTGGGCCCTGATTGACATGCTGCCATTGGGGAGAGATATCCCCCCACCCCCCCGGCATAGCTCTAAGATAAAGAGCCTGGGGCCATCAGCCATTACAGGAAATACGGACTGGAACCAGTTCTGACGGTGATGGATGGACAGCTGGGTCCCTGGCTCTGATAAAGAATGCAGCAACTTGGAGGCCAGGGGTCATTATTGAAGAGGATGCCTCAAAGCATAAACAGAGCTGGGTGCAGCCAGGGCAGGACTAGAATAGCAGGGGGATGTTTTGGAGGCATGGGCAGAGCTGCAGATGAGTGCCTAGAAGTGAAGTAGTGGGATGGGGCCAGGGGAGTGGCAAGTTGATGTGTATTGGCAGAGCTATAGGGAGAAGGAGAAAGAAGCTAGGAGTAGGATAATAAGGATTCTGAGGTCACGGCTGAGGTTTGCTGGCAGATCTGTGTAATGAGGGGGCCCAGAAATGGACTGAGGTGTCTCAGCAGATCAGTGCCATGACAGCCCAAAAAATAGACAGGAGCACTGTCAACCAAGAGTGAGGGGCATCAGTAGAGCAGTCCGGGAACAAGTCTGGGACAGCTTTGTGGTTGGCCTGTTAGTTTCATGAGTGTTACCTTAATGCATAGGTTTTACTGATGGCAATTAAAGTGACTGAATTCTCTGCTAAATTGCAGCTGGGCCACTGCAGCCCTTCTGCTAAGGAGCCAGTCACTAGCATTTGGGAATTGAGAGTTTCCCCCTGACAGCCTACCATGGCAACCAGCTCTCCTCCTCCAGGCCCAGGACAGCCCTGGTATCACACGCTCCTGCCCACCGTGGGAAGAGACAAGCACATAGAGAGCGTGGCTTATTGGTGCTGGGCATGGCTAGCAGAGGACCCAGCCTCTGCTCCCCACCCTCCAAGTCTTCAGAGATTTCAGGACTTTGAGATGTAGCTGAAGCTGGTTCTTGCCACCCCCATGGATTCCACCGAGGGACTGAATCCAATCAAAGCAGTGCTCTAAATAGCTTGTGGCCACTTTGACCTGGGGCTGGAGTCCACAGCCCAGCTTCTCAGCCCCCAGAACAGAGCTCCTCCATCTCTGTAACTGAACGCTCTCCTCCACTACTCACAACGCAGGACGTGACCGGGCTAGAGGGAAGCTCGATGTTTTTTCTGTCAAAGGTAGCAAATAACACCTGGCCCGCTGGAAACCAGAGCTTGATGGTCTGTATCAGTCACCACAGTCTAATGTCCACACATATGCATTTCCCCATGAACACGCAGACATATGCAGCCTCCATACACACAAACAACCGTACACTCTTCCCCATCCCTTCTCAGACATGCCCTCCATGGCATGTTAGGAACTGTTCACAGCCTGAACGTCCCGTCTTCTCTACTCCCCTTCTGTGCACAAGGGACAGGGCCACTCAGGCCCTGTGAGCCACAGGAAGCTTGGCAGAGCAGCACCACTCCCTCTGCAGCAGCCTCCCTGGGGCCATTTGGGCACAGCCCTGTTATAGTCTGAGCTGGATTGGACCCCAGGGTGGAAACAAATTAGCCCTCCTGTCACTGATGGAGCTGAAGCCCTGGGAGAGCTTGAGCAGGAGCAGTTGACAGGATTTCCCAGGCAGAGCCTGCCACCTAGTGGCACAGTAAGAGTTGGCCTATTCACTGCCATCAACCAAATTCCGCAGCAAAGAAAGTGGTAAGCAGCCGCTCCCATTACAGTGGGTCAATTCAATGAAAACAGTGACTTGAGTGTGGTAAAGATACACTCTGCTGAGCCCCTCTCCACTGCTTAGTACCATGATTCTCAACCGATGGGTTGCAATACGTGTGCGCCAGTGGGGAGGGTGAGGAAGGCCATGGGGTATGTGGGGACAAGCCGAGGAAACAAAACCAAAGAGAATGTGGTTCCCGCACTCCATGGGCATGCTTACCCTTCAGGGTCAAGCACTCACCCCCAGCCTCACAGCATGTGAGCACATGCAGCATTGCTAACAGATACCTCTTCTACTGGGAACAGAAGAGGATTGCAATTTTGGTTTTTTTTACTTCTTCAGATAAGAGGCACTCCAGCCTGGAAAGCTTGAGAAACACAGACTTAGCACACAGGATGCTCCTCATCTGACTGGGGCTGGCCTGCTTCCCTTCATAACCACGTGTAACCCCACAGACACTGCAACCACATACTAGGAAGAGTGAAGTCTCTGCTCTACAGCCTTGGCCAAGAGCCAGCTGGCCTTTAGCTCATGTGGTAGAGCCCAGGGCTTTAGCCCTAGGATCACAAGTTCCATCTGGTTGCTGACAACTTGGGTCTGTTGGTGTTACACATGGATAGCCTCAGGTTTTATTGTAAAGTTACCCATGAGTAACCACAGCCTTCTCTGAAACAAGGCACCCCTCAGCTGCACAGCACCATGACTGGCCACAGGGGTCAGCATTGTCTCAGCAGAGCGCTCTCCCCTGCATCCGGGCAGCTGAGTCAGAGCCCCCAGCACAACTGCAGGTTTTGGTGTCAGTGCCAACCCTCTCCCTAAAACACATGCCCCCAGCATCCCCTTAGAGGACCAGGTCAGCCCTGACAGAAGGGATGTACTGCTCACTGCCATGACAGTAAGTGGGTCTCAGGAAAGAGGCCAGCCCAGTAACAAGCTGTAATCAGCTAGCTTTGTCTCTGCAGTGGCACTTGACTGTTCTGTTGACTATGGTAGTAATAAGCAGACATCTGGGCCTGCATGGTGTTGGGCCAGGCCAGGCCAGGGAGCACATCAGAAATTTTCCTCCCTTGGCCCAGCAGCCAGCAAGTCACTGACGAGTGCTGAAGGTTGGGATCACCCAACAGAGGCTCAGGTGGATGGTTCAAGAGACCAAAGGACAGTTGGGCTCCCCCTAGGATATCTGCACTGACATGGGCTGATTTCTCCTGAGAAGCCTATTAACTCACCTGCTTGTTTATGCCCTGCTAAAGTGAACAACACACCTCCATCAGCCAGCGGTTTAGGAGCCCAAGAAAGAAAGAGCAACCATTAGCAGGAGCCACAAGAATCCTGTTTCCAAGCCAATGAACTCCAGGGGGCAGAATGGCTGGCAGCTTGGGAGAAGGGAGAACGGTCACTATGGGAAGATTTCTAATGACCCTACAGCCAGGGCCCCTTAGCACTGTACCTTGATGCTGGGATCAGCATTGATTCACAGTGGACAGCATCCACTACTGACTCACTAACATTGCCTCCCCCAGCACATGGCCTCTTTATATGCCAAAGCATCAGTACGGCGCCAAAAGGACCACCTATCTCATGCCCCAAAGCAAGCCCCTTTCGCACAGTGCTGGACAAGAGTCTGTTCTGAGCCAGAAAGGAGAGCATCCTTTACATCAGTGGTTTTCAGCTGGTGTGCTGTGAAAACTGTCCAAGCGTGCCCTGAGATTTCATCCACCTCCCCTTGCTGCAGCTCTTTCCACAGACATTGTCGGGGTGGGTGGGAAACTGATGACTCCACACTGGCATAGGCTCAAGCAGCAAGGCTGCCCGAGTCCCTGCTGGTGTGGGGTTGGTTAGTTTCACCACACGGTGGCCCTTTGCAGAGCCCAGCTTCTTCCTGGCCTGAATGGGCTGGCAGGGAGCCCAGCCCCCATCCCTGCTGTGGAAGGGTAAAGGGAGATTTAAACATAGTTTAAATGCTGCATCCCAGCTCCAATGGGCTGGTGGGGAGGGCAACGTTTCTGAGCAATTGATTCAGCTGAAAAAAGTGGGTGTGCTGTGGAAGGGTTTGTCTCAATGAAGTGTGCCGGGTTATTTAAAAGGTTGGGAGCTGCTGCTTTACAGCCTAGCACAGGTGGAGCACTGGAGTCAGCGCTGTCTCAGAGGGAAGAGGGTCATTCACACTGCTCCCTGAAGCACAGCAGCCCACCATGACACTGGGGTCTGCAAGAGCAAGCCACTGGGGACAGTCCCTTCCTGAGGTACTCGGCTGCCTGCTTTGGCTACAGCATGGGTGTCCAACCTTTTGGCTTGCCTGGGCCACACTGAGTGAAGATAGTCTTGGGCCGCGTACAAAATACATAATATAGTTCATGTATCTAAATCACATAATAATGTTAAAAGTCTACGATCTTGTGGGGCTGCATTACTAGCTGTCCAGGGCTGCATGCGGCCCCCAGGCCGCAGGTGGGACACGCCTGGGCTACAGCGTCGCTTTCCTAAGCTCACCCACCGTCCTCAAGTTGCTAATTCCATTGATCGCAAAGCAATTTTGCTTCCCTGAGTGGCACACTGGGGTCTGGCACTGGTGGGAGAAGCTGGTCATTTGGAAGACTAGCCCAGGGAGGCCAATGGCTTTAAAATATATCAATCTGGATTCACGATTAGCAAATGGCTCCGATTTTTCTCCCATGCTCTCCAAAAAGCACTAGGCAACATTAACCAAAGGATTACTCAGAATACAAAAGCAAATGGGATTTGTGACCCTTTATGTTAACTAGAGACAGGGAAAAGCTCTGCAGAGTGAGCACTGCTGACAGGGCACCCAACCAATTATTAGGAGCTCACAGATCACTAAGCTGGATATATACACATGCACATGAAGATAAATTCTTATTTGCCTGCAGATGCAGGATGCTGCCTGAGCTGCCCTACTGAAGCTGGTTTGCTTTTCTATGTGCCCATTAAACTTGGATTATATCTAGTTACTTTCCCTGCTAATTCACTCCTCCCCAGGTTTGATGCTCAGGAATACCATTTGGGAAGGGAAAACCTGAAAGGAGAGTGTGTGTAATTACTTTGATAAACGAGGAGGCAAGCAGGGAACACACTGTGCTCCAAGGCCACACAAACACACACGGCCAGGGCAATGACACCACCAATGCTACTGACCGATACACAGGAACAGCCAGACTGGATCAACCCCCAAGACCACCCAGTCCTATCCTGGCTCTGGCAGTGGCCAGTAACAGATGCTTCTGAGGAACGTATCAGAACCCTGCAGGGGGCAGAAGCTGGATAATCTGTCCCAGTCATAGGTCTCATTCTGATCATTATAGTTAGAGATGGGCTAAAACCAATAAGCAACAGATTTAACAGTCCTTCCAAAGACAGGTTATCAATTATAGCAATACCTAGAGCTGTTATCCATACAGAGCCCCGTCCTTTCTGGAATCTTGCTAAGCTCCTTTTATGACCGACTCCTTGGGTTAATGCATTCCTAGCTAATCGCACATTGTGCAAAAAACATCTTTCCTTGTGTCTGGTTTGCATTACCTGCCCCCCCCCCGCCTTTTAAATTTCATTACATGCCCTCTGTCCCTGTCTTACAAGACACTTATGGATGGCCCAGGAAACCCAGCTGGACTCCACTTGGATTCACTTGTCCGCTGAAGAGCAGTACAGATAGAATCATAGACATGTAGGGCTGCAAAGGCCCTCAGTAGGCCATGCACTCAAGGCAGAATGAAGTAATAACCAGATCATTCCAAGTTCTTAAAGAGAAAACTGTCCTCAGAGAGTCAGATCCAAGACATCCCCTGCCCTGAAACATCTCGCTCAAATTGCCTCCCACTGAGATTGATACCTTTAGTGAGCCGGGTGTGTGTGGAAGATACAGACTCAGACTTTGAGGTCAAAAGAAACCATCATGGTCAGGGAGTCTGACCTACTCATCTCAGGTCAGACACTTGCTCACCCACTGCTGTACTCAGTCCCTAAACTTTGGCTGAGTTACTGAAATCCTCAAATCATGATGTAAAGACTTCAAGTTATAGGGGAATTCACCACTTACACCAGTTTAAACCTGCAAGTGACCTGTGCCCCTCTACTGTGGGGGACAAAAATCCCCCAGGCTTCTGCAAATCTAACCCTGGAGAAAATTCCATCCTGACCCATATAGGGGGGTGATCAGTTAGATCCTGGGTATGTGGGCAAGGCCACCAGCCAGACACCTAGGAAATAATTATCTGCTGTAACTCCTCTCCAGCCACGACTGGCCCAAATTCCCGTCCCTCACAACCAGCCAACCATGACAGGTTATATGGAAGGTTTCATGCTGCAGGGAAAAAAGTATCAGCTAAGCACTAGCAAGACTAGGTAAACAGTTGCCAGTGGTGATCCTTCTTGAAGCAGGGGGCTGGACTAGATGACCTCCTGAGGTCCCTTCCAGCCCTATGATTCTGCGATTCTGTGACACCTAAATCAGGCTTTTAAATCCTTACCCAATGGTGCCACTGGGCTGCAAGGAGTGAAATTTGCTTTACTCAGGACAACAGACATGCTCCTTTTGCAGGCTTTCTGCACCAGCTTATGGGAAGACTGGGCAGAGCTCAGAAATGCTATCAGGGGTCAGAGACACCCCCATATGAAGTGCATCAGATTTCTTAGGGTACAGAACTTTCAACACAAGCAAAATACAGGGAACACATGCAGTTAGAATGAAATGGACAAAAATCTAGAGTTCTCTCCCTCCTCCTCTCTCTTGGTTCCAGCAAGGAAAACAGGGTGCACAGGGAACCTTACAAAGTACCAACAGATATCTGAAAAAAAACAATAGCCGAGACTCAACCAAGATGCTGGCAAGAAGCCTGTAGGTCCAGCCCACACCACACAGGTTAACCCCTAACATTTCACACAACAGGAATTCTGAGGTTGAAAATGCAGGAATAAGGCAGGGAAACCTGGGTGTGGTCTAGGCCAGTGATCCCGATAAGCTAAGCACACTGGCAGTTGCCCAAGAGTGGTGCAAATGCTGCCCAGCAGATTACCAGAGTGTCCACGGCCAGCAGCATGTGTTTATATGGATGGTGCACATCTGTGCACGGCTGGTGCACTTAGGAAAATTTATTCTGCACAAGAATGGAAAAAAGTTAGCAGAAACGCTGGCCTAGATGCTATCAGTCATGAACCCACAGTTCTCAGACTTGCTAGGATGGAAGGGTTAATGCAATAATACATGAAGGATCCCTTGGCATGGCTTTCTGCACATCACTGGGGGATGGGGACACTGAAGAAGAAAGAACCCTAGGGCTGAATGGCAGCCAAAACACTCATTTTCGCTTTCCTTTCCCAAAAGCAGGGACAGAGCAGAGAGATACCCATAGCCGAGGGCAAAGGACAGGACTTACTTAGGCTGTTTCTCCCAGTTCAATGAAAAGATCTTATCCTTCCCAGCTCAGCTGAGCAGAATGGGCCCATGCTACGGCCCAGGAACGACAGATTAGCTCCTGTCACACTGCATACTGCTGCTCAAACTAGCCAGCTCCAGGCTGTCTACATCATTAACCCATCACCACCAACATACAGCATTGCCCATATTGGCAAAGAAGGGACTGAGGCCTGCATGAGCCCTGGAGACTGCTCTGCCCTTGCAGAAATGGTCCATACACACAAGCTTGAGCACGTTTGCAATGGAAGCTTCACTTTCTCCTGCTGCACAAGTGGAAGGACAGGAGGAGAGCAGGGGTGGCAGTGCAGGACTTTTCCCCAGCACAACAGTCCCAAAGAATCAGGCTCCAAGGATCGTGCCTTACAGGTCTCTGTGAGGGATCGGGCCAGCACCCCGATTCTCTTCTGGGTCAGTGGAAGGCCAAACTGTCTCACTACAAGCAGGTAAAGGGGGTGAACAGTCTGGCCCAGGCCCTGCATCAGCACAGAACACTAATCAGTCCAAGGGTCTGGCTACTGGTCAATCCAAACAATAGTCACTGTGCCTGGGCCTTGGTTTAGGGCAGGTCAGTAATCAGCCTGAGTGCTCAGGTCTATGGTCAGGCCAAGCAGCAATCAGTGCATCCCAGGCCCTTATATAGGGCAGGGCAAAACCACAGTATCAAGAGTTCCAGGCATCCAGGCCTTTGCTCATGCCAAGCAATAGTCAGCAGGCCCTGGTGCAGGGTGGGGCAACAAACAATATCAGCTGGGTATCCTCGCTCTGGCAGAGCCAACAAGCCCAGGCACATTGCCTAGAGCAGCAGAGGAAGAGTGCCGCCCATTGCTGTGGGGGTGGGGGGCAGGGTGGAGGAGCAGGGATGCACAGGCTTGCCTGCTCCACTGCATCCCAGTCCAGGGCCCTAACAGACTGGCACGCTGTCCTGCTTTCTCCCCACTTCTTCAGCCAGCTCAGGGTCAGCTGTCCCTGGGCTACTACCCCCTTCTCTTGGTGGACATACCTGGCTTGGGACCAGCACCTCTGGATCTTCCAGGAACTCAGTCTCTGGCAGGGCTTCCAGCAGCTCCGGGTCCAGAACTGGCAGTGGTCTTGGCCAGTCTCCTGGGTTTGCCAGCAGTCTCGGGGTCCTGGCCAGTTACTCTCTTCCTGTAGCATGGACAAGCCTCCCTGGCAGGAGTTTGGGGAAGCATCTGGGTCCTTCAGCAGCCAACTCCCAACTGAGCTCTCAGCTCCTGCCTTTATACTTCTGTCTTCACCCCTCCACTTCCTGGCAGAGGGGTGCGTTGCTCTGACCTGGCCCACCAGAGTGGATTCCCTCTGACAGAGAAGGGGAAGAACTCCTGGAGACAAAGTGACTCACTGTAGTCTCAAACTAACTGTACTCATCTTCTTAACCCTGCATAGTCTGCTCTAGAGCTCATGCTCTGACCCCCACAGACCACTGGTTCCTGGACACACGCATAGAGGAAAGGGAAAATATTTTTTCTTCCCTGTGAATTTTAGTTCTTGGACCCTCCATGTCAGTAAGTCTTCATAGTGAGTGTTCTTGGTCTCCCTTGCCAATGGAGGTTGACCTGATCTTTGTTGAGCCTGGGCCTAGGACTGTCCCTTGGAAAGGTCTCTCCAAAATAACTGCTGAAGCTGAAAAACATTGCTGTTGTGGTAAGGCTAATCTTGGGCCTGGGCTCTGGTCCTCTGTTCAGTCCACTAGCCCCACAGCCAGGACACTGTTGCCCTTCTTGAGATAGGGGTGGGTGGGAGGGGAAGATGGCAGTCTGGAGGGAACCTAGGCCCCGGCCACTCATTCCAGGTTCTGGCCCAGGGACCCTGTGTGGCTGCTACTGGTGGGGAAGGGCTCCCCTTGCCCTGGACACCGCAGCTCTTCTTCCTGGGCCACTTCCCCAGGTGATTCCCCTGTATACCACCTCCTCCTCCAGTTAGTGGTGGCAGCAGCAATAGTATGTTCTCCCTCCTGGATCAGCTCTCCCTGTGTGATCAGTCTGTTCCAGCCTCATGCCAAATGTCAGGGCCACCTGGACAGGTGCCTTAATCCCTCACTGCTAAGTACTCCTCCCCTCCTCAAGTGCTGCTGGGGTGGGCCGGGTGAGGGAGGGGGGACCCTTGCTTCTCTCCTCTTGCTTTCTACATTCTCCTCTACTACCCTACTCTCTCACTGGGCAAAGGGGTTTTTAAAGGCAGCCTTAAGTGGGACCAGCTGGCCCAGGGCTGCTTCCACCCCAGCTGTTCCCACTCTGCTTCTTTGCCAGCCCTGCTTTTCCTTCTTGTACTCACCACCCCCACCCCACCGCCTTACCCTGTCACAGTGTCTAAAACGGCTAGTTCAGTCAAGTAGTTTGCAGCAAAACCATGACACGAAGCTCAGGAATTTCTCAGAGGAATGTCCTCTTCGCTTGCCTTCACAAGTGAGCTGTAGCCAGAGAAAAACTGGGCGCAAACCAATCCTCCACTAGATAGCCCTACAATGAAAACTGTCAATTTTCCTTCTCAACAGCCTCCCTGACAGCTGGGCCGCAGAGTGGGCCATACAAAGCACTGAACCATTCCTAGGGAAGCCAGTTGATTCTGTTTACCCACATAGGATTGAAAAGAAGCTTGCAGGTTACTGGATCACCCCGATTGCATAACACTCTTCTATCAAACACGACATGTGAACAACTCTCGGTGGTTAAGGGGGTGCAGTGCGATGTAAAGGAAGATAAGGGGAGCCCAGCTTCAGCTACCAAGTGTCGCTTTCTTATATAGTAGTAACTCTTAGTTTTCCAATCAGACTTTGATGCAAATAGTCCAACAACAGTCTTCCACCCTGCCTGTGATGCAACACACACAAGAAACAGACAAACAGGCCACATCCCCTTGTTTCTGTGCCAAGTTTTATTCCACGTCTCCTCCTTGGACCTCATTTCTTAACTTCACCCCCACAAGTCACACAGGAGTTCAGCTATATTCCCCCTTCATGGGGTCTGGTATCTGTACTGATTACCAACATCTCTGGACTCAGCACTAGATGCTGTAAATATTACAAAAGCGTTGCTTGGTGAATTCAAGTGATAGATCTGAACAAATATCTTTATATACTGAATTGCTGTTTAGAAGCAAAGCAAGAATCATACAGAGTGAAAGTACCTAGCCCAGCAGCTGAGTGAGGTTTTATTGTAGGAGAGGTGCGCTAATGTTTGGGAAATAATCTTCTTCCCTCTCCCACCTGAAATAAAGATGGTTTTGGGTGATAACTTAATTACTGGAGTTCTGAGCATGCTGTAAATGGCCCCACCATCATTTGCTCAAAGCCATATATCTGAAGGCTTTTAACTATAGCTCCTAGCCCTATGTAACGTAAGGAGTCCACCCAGACAAGGGTAGATATGCATCTTTTCCATCTGAAAGGAAGGTTGAAGTAGTATCAGATTATATATCCATTTAGAAAATGAGTCCAAAAGGGGTGTATTCTGTATTGAAATTCTTATTGTGCTGGTAGAAGCTAAAGTATCTCTCTGGGTGCATATCCTCCATATATCTCCAGGAGGTACATTTCCATATTCTGGAGCTTAGGAGTAATAATGCTGTAAGAATGGATGTCAGTATTTCAGAATCTTATTCCTTTTCCAAAAAAAAGTCTCCCCAAGAAACCCATCTCGAGCATTCTAATATGTAAGTCCATTTGCAGGGGGACTTTTGCACCCTTCATCTGTCAGTTTCTAGTGTTGATTTATGTTAATTCACTTTGGGGAAAGAAATAAGCATGATCCTGAGACAATGAATGAGTTCTATTTTACAGCCTTCCCGGATTATCTCACCCATACCTTGTCTTAAGTGGGTCACTCATAGATAAGAGCCCTTGGTTAGAGTCATAGAAGGAGCATTTGCCTAAACTCAGAAATCCAAAAATCAAAAGCAGTTTATGGTGCTGTATTTTTTTCCATATTAAAAAAATTAGCCATCTTCCACTTCTCAGGAGAGTCAGTAATCATAGAACACTAGGACTGGAAGGGGACCTCAAGAGGCCAGAGTCCAGCCCCCTGCCCCAGTGGCAGGACCAAGTACTGTTGAAAGAAGCTTTCGTGGACAAAGACTATGTCAGACGCATGACTAACAGGACTGCGTCCAGATACTTTCACTGACAATGCGACTGAAATTCAACCAGCTCCCAACCAAATAAAGGACATCACTGCATTGGCTGGGAATTGAACGCAGGTCAACTGCTAGGAAGGCAGCTCTGCTCACCACTATACCACCAATGCTTCTAATGGCTTCATCTTCATGTGAAATCTAAGCTGGAGCCTACAGGAGCAGAGGGGTTTCAAAGGGAACTCTTGCTGAGACAAAGCAGTTTGAAGATCTTCTCATGGCTCACCACAAAGCCTCAATGCTCCATTTAGCTGAGCGGACAGTTTGCCCTCAGCCACCATATCCTGGAGGCCACTCAGATATACTGAGGCACAGATGCCACAAACTAATACATAGCACTGGCACAGAAGAGTTCCCATTTACGAGATACATTGCAGTGACTGCATGCCTCTTGAGAGGTCAAAGGCCCCTCCAGTCTGTTAAAGGGGCCTAGGCTCCTCAATGTGTACAACAGGGGCCAGCATGTTACTGAAGATACAGGCTTCCTACAGTCCAGGCCAATGAGAGCCCAATTCCTTAGGGAACAAGTGAGTGCTATTCCCCTGCACACTAACAGGTGCACCTCCTTCCCAGAAGGGCCACAACAACCCAGAAAGAGAGGAAGGACTTGGAGGTTTGGATGTACAGTTTAAAAATGGGGAACTTTAAAAAAAAAAAAAGGCCTTGCCAGGTTTCCCAAGGCAGTCAATTGGTAAATCTTTTTGTTCCACTAACATTGCCTCATCTCACCTAAGCAAGTAAAGGGAGCCCAAGCACTGCTCCTCTTATGGAAGAACAGATGCGAAAGGAATAGTATAGCTTTTCAGCAAGACCCTATGTGCTTCAGGCAACTACACGGATCCAGTGAAGAGAGATACCGCAGGCCTAGTGAATAGCATGGCTGGGAAGGGCGAAAAGGATAGTCCTTGGGGCGTTTGAGGAGGATACAACACAAGCACACTCTTCAGGGAGATCTTCATTTGGAGGTTTTAGTATTTATTTGGGACAGGCCCAGAGAAGAGGAACAAAACAGTGGGAGGCTGGATTCTTCCTCAGGCTCAGAAGCCACATTTTGTACACCCAGGCAATACTAATATTGTCTGTGCACCTATTTGAAGTAATTTTTTTTGTCCTCCCCTTTGGCTTAGAGCCCAGCCTTGTCTTTTACTGGTCCATCAAAAATCTCGTGACTTGTCTTAAGTAGTCTGGTTTCAAGTAATCCCCCAGCTCTGCTTTACTGACCCACACATAGTCTCCTCTCCTCTCTGTCCGGAGCAGGTCCCCGTTCTGGAGAAGGGCTTTGAAGAAGAAGATTTTGGCTCCCACACTGCCCTCTGTCCTGAAGGCTTTGGGGAACTTGTACTTATAAAATCCGCATGGTGCATTCCCTAGGAATTTGGCCTGGATGTTTCCTGTGAGATCCCAGGGATCCAGAAGAGAAAAGAAAATAAAGCACAAGATCAGCTCACATGATGACAGCAGCTGTTACATCCAAGGGGTAACAAAGGGACAGCAAAGGCAACCTCAGGTTTTCTTCTTCTAGTAACAACATCCCCTCCCACAGGTCTACGCTGTGCCAGAACTCCCTCTGAGGGAGTCCAACAACCCTCCCTCCTTTGGGGTCCAACAACCCCTCCCAAGGACTGGCTACAGGTAGTGTGGTTCTAGGGATCATACAGTGGCCACTTGCAATCTCAGGCTAACTACACTGCTTCCACAGTGCTCACCTGCTGGGAAGCAAGAAGTGACCTTACTGAAGACAGGCTTTATGTTACCTAGGTTTGGGTTACCTGTGGAGGTGGTAGAATCTCCAGCCCTCAAGTTTTTAATTCCTGGCTTGACAAAGACTTGGCTGAGATGATTTAGTTGGGATTGGTCCCACTTTCAACAGAGATTCTATACTTGGCTGCTAATGGGCTGTGTGTATGGTACAGCTAAAAGCCCTTGATCTCCCAATAATGAGTACCCTTCCATAGCGATCCCCTGGGGCTGAAACACTGCAAATCTGCATAGCCGCACTGAACAACTCAAGGGGCCAAGTTCAACTCAGCTGCCAAGAGCAAAGTTTGATTCTTAGAATACATCTACATTTATGGTGGCATGGTGAGTACAGAGACTGCACACGCTCCCTTGCAAGGGAATACATAGGGTACATGGTGAGGCACGGCTTTGCTGCGTAAGGTGTCCTACACATGCCTGAACGTCCCAGGTATACACCCTACACTTGCTCGTCACATGGCAAGCAGCAGTTCTTCTGCCCACGCTACTACCTATAGTTGTGCAGAATCCTTCTGCTCCCCCACCACTGAAGTCTCTCTGCAGCACCTCGGTACTTAGTGCAGTGGTAAGCATGGAAACGGCTTGTCTTACACTGCAACATGCAGCTACAGGTGTAGTGCCTGGACACACAGACTTAGGCATTCAGGACCCCCTATACAGTCATGTACACAAGCAGGTGAGCTAGAATGCAAGACTCCTCTCCATGCAATGGATAATACCCATAGGCTTCCCAGCAACTTTACCCAGACACGACCCTAATCAGAGATTTCAATGGGTTCAAGCCACCCCACTGGCAGCTGCATGTCCTTTATTTAACGGAGCAACCCTAATGGTGTCTAATGAGGCTCTGTTACTATGAGCTGACAATATCCCCAAAGTGGCACAAGAGAAAGAAATTGGAACAAGAAGTGGTGGCAGCAGCAGCTACCCAGCAGATGACTCACCTGAGAGAGCAGCCAAGGCTCGCTCTGCAGTGCTTCTCAATGTCTCCCCAGCCTGCCAATCTGCTTGAGGTAGAAGCCACAGCTCTTGGCTGCCAACCTTCTCTTTGACCAGGAGCATCAGGTTCCTGTCCAGCTTCCTGTTCAAAGATGTCCGGTCATTGCTCTTATCAGCATCTGCCAAGAGAGAGTTGATTCCAGAGACAGATGAGTCATCCAGTAGAGCCCAAGCCTTCCTCTTTTTCGGTCCCCAGACAACAAGAACATATGGAACAATTCTAAGCTGTGCTTAGACACAAATGCTCTCATCAACTCTAGGAACCTTCTCCAAGACTGTGGAATAAACTCCAAGAAATATAGCTCCTTTCCACTCCAAATACAAAGCACGTTTCTTTGATCCTGCCTTCTGTAGCACAGATGTATAATGGGCATATTAATAATAATAAAAAAACTCCCAAAATAAGATACCTGCTCAATGTGCAGTGGCAGTCAAAGAAGTTAACAGAGTTTTAGGAACCATTAGGAAAGAGATAGATAATACAACAGAAAATACCATAACGCCACTAAAAACCCATGGTACATTCAGACTGACTCTATACAGTTCTGGTCACACCACCTCAAAAAAGATACAGTAGAACTGGAAAAAGGTGCAGAGAAGGACAATGAAAGTGATTAGGGGTATGGTAGCTTCCATACAAGCAGATATGAAAAAGATTTGGACTGTTGCTCTTAGAAAAGGAGACACTAAAGGGGGATACACTAGAGGTCTATAGACTCATGAATGGTGTAGATAAAGTGAATAGGGAAATGTTATTCACCTCTTCTCATAACACAAGAGTTAGGGTTCACCTGATGACATTAACATACAGTACTTCACACAATAAACAAGTCAACCTTCAGAACTCATTGCCATGAGATGTCATGAAGGCCAAAAGTATAATGGGGTTAAAAAATTGGGAAAGTTCATGAATATGGATCCAGGGATGCAATCCCATGTTCCAGGTGTCCCTAAACCTCAAGCTGCAGAGGCTGTGAACATCGAGCAGGGGAGAAGTCACTCAAAATTGATTTGTTCTTGCTGTCCATTCCATCCAGGACACCTGCAGTTGCCCGTATCAGAATACAGGATACTGAGCTAGAACAACCACTGTTCTGACTCCCTATGGCTATTCTTATGTTCTCAAGACATTCACTTATACACGCTTCTCCCTCTGAGAGATGATGGGAGAGCAAATGCCATATGACAGTCATCCTGCTTAATGCACTACTGGAAGGTGCTCAGATCGTATGGTGATAAGCAAGATAAGAATCTAGATACAAGAAAATACGTGTCACCTGGGATCCTGACAAAACGCATTGATTTTCAGTCATGCCTCAAAGGTGAAAGAGGGATTGCTCTTTAGATGCTTTTTTTTTTTAAAAAGATCATTTAAAACATGTTGCTTAAGTCTCTATTTCATCTCACTGCCTAATGACTCAATCAACATTTATGTAGTGTTGTGAGTTTTTGTGAAGGGATTTAAGCTAATCTTAGTTTTTCTTATAAAGATAGAATACTCAGCCTTCCTACTCTATACTCACTCAAAGGTTCTGGGAGAAAAGGAATAGAGCACAGCTCCCTTCACGGACCAGCTAACCTCTCCTATAAATAACTGAAAGGGGCCATGGGGGTCAAGATGTTCACTCCATTTGAGGGCTCTGCACCCTGCCTCCCCTCCAATCTATTGTACCAAAGTCAACCATGTTCAGAAAGAGCAGAGAGGCCTTATTCTCTCTTCTGAGCTGAGAGAACTTGGATCAGAACCTGTTAGTCGTGGGCCAGGTTTGAACTGTTGTAATTTCTGTTCCCAGATATCCTCTAGGTCTTGGGTCAGCATAATAGTTTGCTCAAATTCTGTTTCGTCATCATGAATGTTGTCTTTCATCTTCTGTAGCTGCTCCTCTTCTGCCAAGTGCTGGATCTCATGATCTGAAAAGTGGCTATGCTCCACTTCTATCTGGAACAGTCATAATAGAGAATTGTCATGTATAGCTTTTGGCTCATCAAGAGCTTCACTACAGGTCACAGTTACCACCACTGTTACCCTTGGGTCCCATGCAGAGAATAAAGCATTTCTGATTGCCACAAGCAGGTTGTGTGTTAATTTCTTTATGCTGGCGAATAATTTCTCTCCCATGAGAGAACCGGGAGTCAGAAAGCAAAATACACTCATCCCTCGCTATGCAAGCACAATTGGTTCCCAAATTTCTCTCGTAGGCGAAAACTCATAAGAGCAACACTAAATTCCCATTAAAATACATGCAAAAGTCTCCAATTCATTCCAAGTGCTTGTAACATGACATAAAACAGCTGAGTTTAGGTACTTTTCTGATGTATTTAAATAGTTTTGCACCAGAAATAGGATGCAGAGTGTGTATGTAGTGCAGAGATTCCCAATCTATGGGCCAGGACTCAAACATGAGTTCCATTAGATTTGCTAAAGGTCACCCGCTGGGCAGTTCCCAGCTGCATGGGGCTGTTAAAGAAGCCATTTGCAGTTTCGTAACTCTACTGCCTCAGGCAGATATCTATCAATAGAGAGAGCCGCTGGAGATGGCAGCAATTACCTTATGCCTAGGTCCTAAAACCTTGACATTTGAGTTAATTGCTGGCAGCCAGAGGGCTGGGGGAGCCACCCAGCCTAGCAGTCCCAGTGAAGAGGCTGCAGGAGGAAGAGTGTCTAAGGCTGGGGCTGTTGAGGGATGCAGGGGGAGGAGGTCGAAGACTGGGGGAAGTTTGGGGCTGTAAGGTTGGGGGCAGGTTGGGGCTGCTGGGGGATGTAAATCTAGGGACGGTTTGGGGCTGCTGGAGGGGTGTAAAGCTGGGGGCAGTTTGGGGCTGCTGGAGGGGGGGTTAAACCTGGCCAAGGGGGAGGACTGCAGGGCGGGAAGGGGGCAGCAGGGGTGTCTAATACAGTCAACCCTCAAGTTACCCAGGGGTTGTTCCTACAACCCCTGCCTAATTTGAATTTTCCTGCAAGGAAAGGGGACCCAGGAACCACCAAGGCTGGTCAGTTTCCTGGCTCCCAGAGTGGCAGGAGCTGGGAAACAGGGGCAGGCTGGTTCCAGTCTCCCCACTGCTTGCTTGCAGGCTGGGAAACTCATGGCTGGTCAGTTTCACCTTCCTGCCATTTCAGGGGAGGGAACCAGGCTAAGAGCCTTCTCCCTCTCTTCCTCCAGCCACAGGGCTGTCAGACAGCTGCATGCCTGAGGGAAGGGAAGGAGAAGGCTCAAGCTGCAGGTCTCCGCGCTCCCCAGCCAGGGACCTTGCTCATATAAGCAGGGGGAAGTTCACTCATATAGTGAATAAAGGTAGGTATATACGTTCCTCGTTTTAGCGAGTACTCGTTAGTAAAGTACTTGTTAAAACCAGGGATGGGTGTAATTCAAGAACTGCAATGCATGTTAATATGAGATGGTCCTTAAATAACATCAAATCTCACTTTATGTAACTCCTATTTTAAAAACAACACACACACACACACACACACACAATTATTTGTAATATGATACGTTTACTCCTGGATATTCACAACTTTTTACATATTCTGTTTCCTCGCACTTTACATGCACATGTTTGTACTGGCTTTCACTCTCAAACACTTTAATTATGCTAATTTTACTTCAGACTTAATTTCACTTTTTTTTTTATTAAAATGTGTGTTGCCCTTCTCAGCAGGAATGCCACAAGCTTCCTTTTCCTTTTCAAAATTAAGACTTTAGCAGCAACACCACCAAAACACAGACACAGTGTTATATCCCATAATCTACTGCACACATTAAAGGGGGAGTTATCCAATGTTTTGAGATCACATAGTTTGTTATTTAGATATGAGTTATCCATTGTTAGGCTTTTAGATGTTCACCATGTATCGAAAATAATCAGGAGGTTTTTTTGAACACCACTTTACAATTATTGTGTTGGGAGCCACAATGAAGGACTGAAATGTTTGTGTATGGCTCCACAGCCACAGGTTGCAAACCCCTGGTTTAAATGCTATCCCACAAAACTAAGCTTTCACTGTGCACAGAGATCATACTAATACTGAAGATTAAGTAGAGGGTAGGTGTGGCAGAAAGGCCCAGGCCATGTAGCAGAGGGGGAAAATGAGCTCTTGCCTCACTAGGGACTTTAACTCTGGGCCCTCAGATGAAAACTCAGATGCTTTACCAACTGTAGAGCATCAGACTTTTCATCTGAGGATCCAGGGTTCAAGTCGTTGCAGACATAAGGATACTAGACCACTGTAAGTATAGTTGTATGTTCGCTATACAAACGCATTTGCACACTTTTGAAGTCTGAAAATAAAATGCATATAAAAATTGAAAGCTTTGTGAACAACAAGAAGCCTGGTGGCACCTTACAGACTAACAGATATTTTGGAGCATGAACTTTCATGGGCAAAGACCCGCTTCACCAGATGCATGAATGGGGGGGGGCGGGGTTTCAGAGGGGTATTTAAAGAATGGGGTCCCAGCAGCTGTCACCTTGTAGAACTATAGCCCAGCATCTCACTCAGTACTGTGTCACAGGGGAGAGGGTTCTGTTACCATCAAGTCACCATAGAATCTCAGTGCCCATTAACATTTTGCAGAAGCGTGGAATTCAGTGATTACTCAAAGGACACCCCTAGCATGCTACCTACTCTGCTATCCCTGACAGGAAACTTCTCAGGGCCGCACCATTATAGCACACAAAGCAAGAAAGGGCCATGCTAATCATCTAAGGTGCACATTAAAACCCACTGGACCCTCACCCCACAATTTGTGCACCAAGGGTACCAGCTACTGCGGGGTGGGGGGGTGATGCCTGCATCTTGCCCAGATACAGAGAGAGCCTTTTAGCTTGGGTTTCAGCTTTGTGCTCTGAACGCTATTTGCACTGTAGGCGGAGGAGTCTTTCAGGTGGGTCCCAGTCCATAGGCACTTCAAGCTGCCAGCCCGGGCTCGTCCTGAGCTGCACAAGGGGGCAGCCGACAGTCTCCTCGGGGGCAACGCAGCACAGGGCCAGCGTCAGCGCTGGGGCTTCCCGGCGAGGCGAGCGACAGGATGCAGCACCGCCCCAGCCGGCCCTCTGCCCCCCCGGTTCTGTGGGGTGCCCGCGCCCCACCCCGCGCCGCGCCAGGCGCTCCCCCGCCCCGACTACCTGGTGCATCAGCCGCGCCATCTCCTCCTGCGCCGGGCTCAGGGCCTGCGTGATGCGAGGCGGCCTCTGCAGGCACAAGGCCCCCAGCAGCCGCCACCGGGGCACGACCGAGGCGGACAGGCAGCGAGAGCCAAGCGCCCACCTCCATCGCCCCCCGCCACCGTACAGGGCGCGCTGTATGGGGGCCGCCATCTTTTCCTCCGCCAGACCACAATGCACCGCGGCTCCCACCCAACCGTCCAGCCGCCGCCGCCATCTTTCCTCCCGTAGGCCACAATGCACAGCGCTGACCTTTCTGCCCGTCCCTCGGGCTGGGCGGGCCGGACGGTCGCTGAGAAGGGCCATGTCCCGGGTGCTGGTGGTTACCTGGCAGCGGTTCCTAGGAGCCGGATTCGGGTACCTGGGGGAGAAGGGGGTCGGCGCGGGACGCCGAAGGGGTTGTTCTCCGGGGCACGTTAGAAGTTGTGTGCGGGACGGCCGGGCGCTGGGTGCGGGGGAGGTGTATGGTGGGGGAGGTGCACGGGATGGCCGGGGCGATGGGAGGTGCAGGGGGGGTGGGAAGTGCATGGAATGGTCGGGGTGATGGGAGTTGCATATGGGGGGGGGGAGGTGCACGGAATGGCCAGGCCGATGGGAGGTGCATGGCGGGGGAGGTGCACGGAATGGCCAGGCCGATGGGAGGTGCATGGCGGGGGAGGTGCACGGAATGGCCGGGGCGATGGGAGGTGCATGTTGGGGGGCGGGAGTTGCACGGAATGGCCGGGGCGATGGGAGGTGCATGTTGGGGGGGGGGGAGTTGCACGGAATGGCCGGGGCGATGGGAGGTGCATGGAATGGTCGGGGTGATGGGAGTTGCATATGGGGGGGGGAGGTGCACGGAATGGCCAGGCCGATGGGAGGTGCATGGCGGGGGAGGTGCACGGGATGGCTGGGGCGATGGGCGGTGCATGTGACGGGGGGCGTTGCACGGAATGGGTGGTGTATGGGAGGGGGAGTTGCACAGTGCACTGGAGTCCCAGCTCTAGGCTGACCACAACTCCCTAGGGATGGCTTTTCCTGCTGGGTTTGGAATGGCTGAACTCCAAGCAGTGCCTGCACTAAACTGGCACTGTGGGTCTTCTCTGCTGCTCTCATCTTTCTTGATTCTGGAGCCAGCTTGCTGAGAGAGCAAATAAAACATTTGTTCTGACCTTCATGCCTGTGGATTCAGGCTAGGCTCCCTCTGATTACATATGGTCATTTGTAATAGAGTAAGAGTATGTGACCCTGCTCTTATGTGGCTGACCCATTTTTCATACTGTATTCAGTAAATCCTCAAGATACGCCAAGGTGCAGCAGGAAGGAGATCCCCTTGTCAAAGGGGAACAGAGCTGGCAGCAGCCAACTCTTCCCGAGTGCCACCACGTGGCCTGGCTTCAGCCACCACTGTGCACCCAGGCCCCAACCTCTGCAGACCCGGGTCAGCGACACCCCCTCTTCCCCTCTGGCAGCACTAACCGATCCCAGGCTTAACACCCACCGCCACACCCCACCCACCACCCAAGTTCCCAAGTTACACAAATTTTGGGGTACACAAGGGTTGCATAGAATGCAACCCTTGCGTATCTTGGGGGATTACTGTATTCTGTTCCCAGTGCAACCACACTATCTTCATGTGCTGCTCCTATATACAGCCTTGAGGCCCTACCACTGCAGCTTACTTCACCCTGGTATAAACAATGCCTGAGGTACAACAGAAATCTAGTTGTTCTCCTACTAATGGAACCTTTTTAGCTACACAAGTTCAGCATCTCTGATACGCATGGGGAAGGGCTTTGCAATAAGCAGTTGTTTAGGGTAGAATTAAGTAAATTATTGAAGCTGCATGTGCTTAATAAGTGCTTCCTCCTTCTCAACTCTACTTGTAACAATGCCATACTGTGTCATGTAGCTGCTGTTTCCATGTCAGTGGAAGCCTGGTGCAGAATCCAGGCCAATAGAGAAATCCAGGGGGTGAGGTGGAGACTCCTAGGGCATAGCATAGGCTTGGCAGGACATGATTGGGCAAGGATATTGTTTTACTGATGCAGAGTCTTATTTTCAAACTTCTTCTCTCAGTTGAGTGTCTCTTCAGAATGAATGTTGTCAAGATAGTAGTTAAATTAGAGAAACATGTAAAATCCATTTCTATATACTACTAAAAAGATTTTTACAGAGTACCTCAGTGCTCATTTCAGTGTGTGTTTGCCTTTGCTCCTCCCTAGATCCTGGCCAGTGAACCTAGCTCAGTCCCTTTCCATTTCTGTTTCTTGTGCACTCTCAAGATGCTGGTTAAGTTTGTTTTTATTGTGAAAACAGTCCTTAGTTACCCACTGGTTTATTTTTATAATGCTCCTAAGGTGGTTATTATTTTGTTCCTCACGGCAACTGAAGAACCCTGGTGGTGATTGTTTCAGATAGCCCTGCAGTCAGCAAATAGCTTTGGTTGTTTCCTGTGTGACAAATATTCTGTTGGAGGTCTAATGTGAGGATGGCAAAAGATAAAGACTGTTGTGTAACTGAAATCCTAATCTATTTCTCCCACTTCTTTCATCTAGTGGTTGCAATGTTTCCTTGTTTCGTGGCATGCACACAAGTTTCCAGAGGTTTCAGGGACTTACAGAGAATACAGAAAGTGTTGCAACTAAGGTGACAGAGAATCAAAACAAGAGTGATTTCAGGTGAGGCATCCTGTACAGCTCCAGACCAAGCTGTGGTGTAAAATCCCTTCATTGGTCTCTCATCAGGAGGTAAATCACCTCAAGCAGTTTTTAGTAAAGTAAGAAAAGCAAGTGACTTGACAATCACAGACACAGTTTGTATAAGAAGTTCTGAGCTTTGTTTGGTAGCATTTGATCCACATTTTTTTTTTCCAAATTCCAAGACTGTATTAAAAATTGTCTTTGCATGGTAGTGATATTGCAAGTATTTGATTGCTCTTATTTTACTTTTCAGCCTTTTTCCCCCAGTTCCAGGACAAGAAAGTTCCTTGACTTGGGGTGGGAAGAAATATGAAGATATCCCAATTGCTCACATCAAAGCTACCTTCAACAAGTAAGACACAATTAGTTTGCTATATGGGTCATATGTAAAAGGGTCTGCAGCAGTACCACTGTGTGCTTGGAACGCAGAAGCTAAGCAGCCGAGCCCTGACCTTGGCAGCATGAGAGGCCTCTGTGGAAAAGTTGGGGAAGTGGTGTTGGTGACTCAGGAGATGGTTCTTTCTTGCGAGTACCAAAGCAGTGCTTCAGTGCCACCTGTAATGGAGAATGTGACACCAAGGCCATTAACTCAGTGCCTTTCACAGAAGTAAAGCTGTTGATCACATGTTTTGACCAAATTCCAGTATGGGTAATTGCTTCTTTCACTGTTCCCCCCAATCCCGCCCCCCAATTCTACAGGCAGTTTTAATGGGACACAGCAGTCTTATTTCCTGTTCTACATTGTTGCAGTATAGCTATGAAGCTGTTGAACAGCTGCCATCTTGTTCACCAGTTCCTTACCGATCCCTAACATTTTAAAAGAAGCAGAGGTGGTGAATCATATGGAGTGAGGAAGTGGGTCTGGAAAGATTAATCCCCATCTGAGCAATTCTCAGCAGGTATATTGCCCCAAAAAACAGTACAGTCTCTCATTCTGCCACACTAGTAAGACAAACCAGCGGTGATGCAGAGCTTTCTACAATTGCCTAGAGCAGTGGGTCTCAACTTTCCAAACTATTGTACTCCTTTCAGGAGTCTGATTTGTCTTGCATACTCATGGAATTCAGCTGACTTTAAAACCACTTGCTCACACAGTTAGGCATAAAAATACAAGAGTGTCTCAGCACACTATTACTAAAAAAATTCTTACATTCTCAATTTAACGTAAGTGTATAATATGTCAATTAGAATATAAATATTGTACTTCACTTCCGTATATAGAGGAGCATAAAGTCAATGTATGAACTTCTAGTTTGTACTGACTTTGCTGGTGCTTTTTATGTTGCCCGTTATAAAACTAGGCAAAATCTGGATGTACACACTCCCCTGCCCTGCCACTAACACCAGAAGATTTCTGCATACCCTGGTTGAGAACAATTGGCCTGTAGTGCTGTAGTGTTGAAGTGGGGTGAGGGGCCATTCTGGATGACCATGAAGACAATCAGAGCAAGGAAAGATGGGAGAATTCATTTCTTACATCTTCTTGCCTTCCTTTTTCTCATCCCCAGCACCCATGTCCAGGTCATCAGCCCTAACAACTTGTCTATTGCCCATGCATCCTGTGGCACAGAGGGATTTAAAAATGCCAAGAAGTCCTCCAGTGTTGCAGCACAGACTGCAGGCCTTGCAGCAGCAGTGGTGAGTCTTAACTAGTCATTGTTTGGTTGGGGCTGCTTTTGCTGAGATCAGAGGAGTGCCAGCAGTAGAATGATTGCCAACAGAATGCATTTGTGAATGGGCTCTGTTGGGAGATGTACATTATCCTCAGTAGGACAAGGAAGAGTAGGAAGTTCTGCTTCCTGCTACCATTTCTGTCTTCTGCTAGTAGATAGCTACAGAATCCCCCATTTCCTGTGTATATGAGCAGTACAGGCCTTTTGTACACATTGCTTCTTTTGTTTTCTTGGAGAGGAATAAGTTGTATGTGAAATGGGAGCTCTAAATGCAAATACAGTGGTTGTAGTGGAGAAATGTGAGTCACTTCCTATCCCATCCTTGGGTTCCAGTTGGCACAGTGTCGTAGTTGTAACTACTGATTTAAATGTTTCACTTGAGTCTCAAGCCCAGAGGGAAACATGTTGGCCCATGACTTCCCTTTCGCCTACTGATGGTGTCATAAGCTGTGTTGCTCATTGATAAGATGGCAGCTGTGCTATGAGACACAATGGTTCCATTTCATTTCTGCATCCAGGGCAAGAAATTCTTATCTTGTGCAGAGTTGTGGCTCTGACTTGAGAACAGCTTTTGCTCTGATTCATCCAAGTTTCAGCTGAGACTTTTCTTTTCAAGAAGACTGAAAAGGGAAAGGAAATCTAAACACAAACCAAGCAGGTGTGAGGGGTAGGAAGACTTGCAAAATATTACACCATTGCACATCTATGTACCAGTTGCACCCCTTGTTTAATAACTGGTCCTGGGGGTCTAGCGTAAACGTTTCTAAAAGAACCTACATTCTTCCATGATGAGTGAAGGAAGATGAGGTTGCCTGTGTCCTGCAGAATGAAGAACAATGAGACTAAACCCCAAGTATCCCCCTTTCTGAATTGGCTGTCATTCCTCTAGTTAACCCTTTAGTCTCTGGAGTTTTCTTTCCCATTGTGGGAAGAACAATGTGTTCCAATTAGTTTTTCTTCATCTAAACCATTTCCGTCACTCTTTTACCACATCAGGGACACATTCTTAGAACACTAAATCAGTGATGCATAGTTATGCCTCACAAACAGCCAGTATTAGAAATTAACGTCTCTCCCTGTAATCCTGAGGCTTTGCCTATAGTGGAAATACACATTGGTCTTGTTTTCAAGTGTGAAAAATCCACACCCAAAAGATGATGTTATGCCATCTGAACCCGTGGTGTGTATGGTGCTAGATGAAAGGAGAATTCTTCCATCAACCCAGCTTCTGCCTCTTGGGAGGGTAGATTGTCAGCAGGAGAACCCCTCCCATCAGCCTGATCTACACTAGGGAATTACATAACTATGTAGATATGTATAACTATATTGCTAAGGGTGTGAAAAATCCACACCCCTGAACAATGTAGTTAAATCAACTTAATCTCTTGGGGAGTGGGAGTCCCTACAGCAATGGAAGAAGCCCTCCTGTTGGCATTGGTAGTGTCTTCACTGAAGTGCTTCAGTGGTACAGCTGTGCTGATGCAGCGTGTTAAGTGCAGACAAGCCCCGAAGTGCTGGGGTTATAGCATTTGTAAGCATAGCTGACTTTTAACATGAACCATCAGCGAGGGCTGGAGATCTCCACTAGATGGCAGTGCTGCCACACATTAGGAGAAATGATCTGCTCTGAGATAAGATTTGTTGCTTTGAAATTCTTTTAGGACCTCTCTAATTTGATCAACTACCAGCCTTAAAAGTACATACCATCCGCAGCCTCATCTGGTGATCTAAAACAGCTTTGTCTCTCAGCTCCCCTTTCCTCTCTGTACACAGGGTTTCATTGAATCTGTCCCTGGTCACGCATTTCCTATTCTTCCTCAAATCCCTGGCTTTGTCAAGTGATCTCTGTGTTTATCTCCCTGGAACCATCCTTGATTCCCTCTTCCTTTCTGTCGGAAGAAGCTTTCAAAAGTAGATGAAAGGGATTAATCCCTTTAGAGACAGAGACTGACGCTAGCTGTGATAGGCACCCTTTGACCTGCCTCCCCTCCCCACTGAAAAATCTTTTCTCCCCACAGAAAGCCTGTAGGAAGGGCGTGTCCCATGTGCGAGTGGTGATGAAAGGCCTGGGCCCTGGGCGTGTGGTAAGTGCCTAAAATTCCTCTTCATGGGCGTGGGCCCTCATCTGTTTGTTGCTTTCTACAGGGACTGCAGGATTTTTTATTCAGACCTATCAAATTATGCTTGTTATCCTTCTTGTGTGAAACCGAGGTGGAGAGAGGGGCTGCAGAGAATTTTTGTCACCCCAAAGCAATCACAAAAGAAGAATCTGTCCTACTAAGGGAGTGAGTAAAAGCCAAATTGTTTAGGTCACTTCAAAGTAGAGTAGCAAATCACTGGAGAGAAACAGTCCTGCACTAGCTCGGAGGAATGGACCAGCTGGGGCTAAATGGTTCTTCCTGATTCTTTAGACTATTGCAATGAAATGTTGATTGTTCTGTTCCAAACTGATAGTCTATGCTGTTTGTACAATGATGCAGCATGTGGTTTAATGTCCACTCTCTTGCTTTTTCAGCCTGCCATCCAGGGGTTGACCATGGGGGGGTTGGAGATCATCTCCATCACAGACAATACTCCGGTTCCTCATAATGGCTGCCGTCCCCGGAAAGTACGAAGAGTCTGAGACAGGAGCGGAAAGGGGACACCATGTGCCGTGTCAGCTTGGTGCACTGTGAACTGGTTTTGAATTTTGCCTTTTGATCTTGGCAGGGCATGTTCCTAGGAAATGTTTCCTTAAAGAATTGTGGAAAATGGGTACAACACTGGTGTGTAGCCTAGTGAGCCTGTATTTACTATTTGAGTAGGAAGCCTCATCAATAAAGCTAATAAATTAAAATGTTTTGGTATTTTTGATGGCCATGTCTAGTGGCTTTCTGGAAGGGTTTGGATTGTTCTTTTCTCAACTGCTGCTTTCCTCCTGTTACTGTGGTATGTGGCTCTTGAAGAATCAGATGCTGCTACTCTTCATTGGGAAGGGGCCCTCTTGCAATCAATAGCAGATTTTGTTCTTCTCCCTTTTATCTTCATAGAGGTTTAGAAGCTGGATGTGGAGAATCTCTTCTCTCCATCTAGCTTACAAAGCCTGGTGTTCCCAAGCAGAGACCAGCACTGCCACATGAGAGGCATGCAAAATAGCCAGCTTGTCCAGCTGTGCTGAATGGAGGAATCTTAAGTCATTGCTGCTGTAAGATTTGTTCTGTTGTGGTGTTTTGTGTTAGTTGTAATTGGCCTATTGGTGTATTTACGCATATAAAACCCCAGTTCTTCTGAAGCAGGAATCTTGCCAGCTTTAATCTTCTGCATCATTGCTGTCAGTGTGCCAACTCCATAAATAGCTAGTGCTGTCAAATGTGCATACAGTAGCTGGTACATTATTTCCACTCACCATTGCATGCAGTATTTTCAGTCCTGTCTCTCTCATGCCACTTGCAGTGTCAGTGTTTGAAGGGGGAGGGTAAGTGGGGGGTTAGGAGGCCCAAGGAAGAACCAAATGCTGCCCACAAGATTTAAAATGCTAAGGCAGGCCCAATATTGCCAGTGGCTAGAGACAGGCATAAACCAGGATCTATCTGCCTGGAATATACCTGCTAGATGCTACCACCTATTTCAGTTTCAGCCAGGGAAATCTCATAGACTAAGGACACTCCGGAGCAGGGTGGGCAAGATGCAGCCTATGGGCCAGCTTCAGCCCACCTAATGCTTAGATCTGGTGGGATCCAGCTCGCCGGCTCTATCTTGCCTGCCTCTGAAATAGCTGGTGATTAATGATTAATTTCTTTAATAAGAAAAATGTGGCCCCTGACCCTATTCCAAAATTCATGGTGTGGCCCCCTGGCAAAAATTATTGCCCACCCCTGCTCTGGAGTGTTGCTTAACCAAGGTGTCTTCCTGGCAGACAGAAGTTTGCTGATTAGCCTAGTCCTGCTCCAGGAGGAACAGAAAGAAGCATGTGTCAAATGTTGGGCAAGTGCTTCATCTCTGTAAGGAATGTTAATGGGCACAAATTCTCCTTTGATCCATCTTCCATGTCTAGCATGAATCTAGGCTTCTCCATTCCATTATTTCTCTTTCCTTTTGCTTCCTCTGTAGTTTCTCTAATAGTGTAATTAGCTATTCTCTTTCCTTTTAAAGAGAGAGGATGCCATAGCAACAAGGCAGTATTTAACCGGTTCGTGGTTTTGTAAGAGGAAATCAGGCTGTTCAGAAGACCCTATTGGGCTATATTTAACTGATGACAATAAATCATGGCTTAAATGACTCCAGCCTCGTTTCAGCTGGGTTTGTGTATTTGGGCAGTAGGTAAGTTGTTTTAAAGTAGGGGTAAAACTGGAAGCTGAGGGAAGAGGCTCTCCATGGATTTGAGTTAATCAGAAACAGGAGAGGTTTTTTCCTTCTGCCCCCAAGGGTTCTGTTGACTTCCAAGCTGTCCAGGCAGGCTGCTGAGTCAGTTAAGCTATGTCTACACAGCAGCTGAATTTCAAAATAAGCTATTCCAGAATAGCAATCCCAAAGTAGGGTCACTACATACAAAAGTGTATTTCAAAATAGCACTCTGCTATTTCCAAATAGATAGCCTGTACCATAGCACTTATTTAAGACAGGGAATAGCTCTTGCTTTGAAATAAGTGCTATTCTGCATCTTATCAGCACCTGTTTCAACATAGGCATGATTCCTCCTGCAATGAGGTTTGATTTTCAAATAACATGCTCACTATTTTGAAATAGTTGTGTCGTGTAGACAACAGTGAAGTTATTTCAAAAACCAGCTGTTATCTCGAAATAACTTGGCTGTGTGGTTGGAGCTCTATAGACCCTAGAGAAAAGTATTAAGTGTGGTTTAATAACCAGGAAGCACATGCATGGAGAGATGGGTAAAACCAGCATCAAAGCTTGCTCTTTTAGTGCTGTGTTCAGCAAATAATTGTGAGAATTTAGCAGTGTCACAGAACATGTACATCCACTATCCAGCAAAGAAATGGCATAGTTCTAAACTGATGCTGAATGGGTGCAGGCTTTTATGATGATATGTGTACTTGAGTAAACTAAATTGTCACTTTTTAACACAAGTCAGTTCTGTGATGCTCATTCCAGTGCTACTGGAATAAATAAATCGTGGAAAGGAGTGAAAAATAAGAAGTCACAGGGGAGGTCTGTATTAAGTCATACACTTATCACATATACCCTCTGGCGGTCCAGGCCATATCTAGAGTAAATCTTGGTCTGTCCCTCACTCCAGCTATTATGAATCCAGGGGCATTTAACACTGATTCCTCAGCATTTTTGAAAGACATGTGAGTCCAACAAATGTTTTTCACTGTGTGCGCGCAGTGAAGAAGTTTTCATCTCTGCTGTTCTGTTTCGCCCCAGTGCCTGTTTCTCTATTCCTGTCCAATATTGATGTTTGCCTTGCTCTCTGATTCCCTGTGTACCTGGCATTACCTTTCCATCTGTTCATTAGCTGGCCATATAGAACATCTTGAGTTGTTTGCTTCTCTTCCAGTCCCCCAGCTCAGCATAATCTTCATGGGCTTGCAAACAATGCATCAGCTACAGAACATGTTTATGAATTCAAATCCACTTGCTTTCTCTTTGACTTCATTGCTGAAAAACAGAGAGGAAGAGCCACAAAACACAATCTGAGCACAGGCCAATTGCTCAAAGGGTGAATGCAAGAGCAGAGGACTCCTGAGTGCTGCATCTTTAACTCTTGGCCTGCTGCAAAGCTTAGACCTGTGCTGCAGCTTTTAGCTGTGAGTGAGAGCATAATGGTATCCAAATGGGACTCTTACTCCCTTTTTATGGGACAGCTTCAGACACTGTACTACAGATAAGTCTGAGAGATAGCTGTGCTGGTCTATATACTATCAAAACAAAAATGTAGTCCAGCAGCACTTTAAAGACTAACAAAGTAGTTTATTAGGGGATGAGCTTTTGTGTGACAGACCCACTTCTTCAGCCCATAGCCATATCAGAACAGACTCAATATTTAAGGCACAGAGAACCAAAAATAGTAATCAAGATTGAGAAATCAGAAAAATAAATTATTTGCTCACCTTGATAATATTTTTCTGATTTGTCAACCTAGATTACTATTTTTGGTTCTCTGTGCCTTAAATATTGAGTCTGTTCTGGTCTGGCTATGGTCTGAAGAAGTGGGTCTGTCCCACAAAAGCTCATCCCCTAATAAACTATTTTGTTAGTCTTTAAAGTGCTACTGGACTGCTTTTTTGTTTTGACAGATAAGTCTGTTGCAGATCTTTTAGAGTGGTTCTCAGTTTCTTCGGTTGGGTTAGGAATGGCTTCCAGGAACACTTAATTACAGAATTTATTTAAAATTCCATTGCAACTGTTGATTAAAATCCAGTTTGTCTGCTGACAGGATTTACAAGTTTAAACTGGAACAGAGAGAAAGCCATGCTGGTCTATATACTATCAAAACAAAAAGTGCTACTTGACTGCTTTTTGGTTTTGAAAGTTTAGATGGCTTTCCTTGAGGCTTGGGTGATGGATCGTTCCATTTCCCTTGTTTCTGCCTTGCCTAATGTAAGGTTGCATGAAGCAGCTTAACAGTATCAAGTATTAGGCATCTTTCTGCATGCTTATTAGCAGGAATGTTTGACTGAACTGAGGTGCCCAAGTGTCCCTTGTGCAGCTCTGCTTGGTGCTCTGCAGGAAAGCCATAGCAACTCCCCCCATCACACTGCACTGCTGTACAATGGAAATCCCCCCTTCTCAGCCCTTGCACTAAGCCATTTGCATCCCTGGAGCTTGAGCAATGGTCAGTGTTTGGTGAACCAGTGATTCACTATTTCCTTTGTAGTTCAGCCATAAATGGTTGCTGGTGACGAGTCATCAATTCCAATTCCTTTGCATGTTTCAACTGATCAATCAAATATTGATGTCCTTTAATTGCTGGCACCAGCTGCCCTTAAGTAAGAAGGAGAAGAGTCCAGGGCTTCCACTGCCAATAAACTGCAGTAGCTGGGGTGTGTTACTTCAGCGCAATGTCTGCATCTGGTAGGAGCATCTTAGCTTTCCCTTGTTGCCCCCTGTGGGAATACTCGTAGCCTGAGTCAGCCCCAGGAATGCTGCAATAGAACTGTACTCCTTTACAGTGGCAAAGTAGCAGTGGGCCAAATCTATGCTCAGTTATAGAAGGTACATCAAATTAACCCTGTGGTTGGACATTACAAATCTTTGTGAATCTCCCTACAGGCTGGAGGGGATCAGGAGGTTCAAATGAGGTCAAAGACTCTTTCCTTTCTGTGCACTGAGACTGCAGCATAAATATTCTCCAGTCAGCAAACAAAGCATTGATACTAACCCAACGCAAACCTCTTTACCTTCCTCATCTCTCTTCTTTTCCAAGTTCTCAGGGAGAAACCTCAGAGGCCAAATTAGGTCAAGTGCCTTTCTATTGTTTTCTTGCTTTCCTAATGCTCTCCACTCCCTAGGAAGAGGCTCAGGCATTAATTGGCACTCAACAGCTGCGAGTACTTGGAGGTTTTGCTTTTCAGCTAACTAGCAACATCCGAGTTCCCAAGATAATGGTGAGGATGGGCAGCACATTTTTCCTGAGGAGGGGCGTCAAGAGAAGTGGGCAAACAACGGCTATTTTCATTTTATCTGTGATTACTCAAGCACCCGCTGGACAGCTAAACAACAGATGGTGAGAAAATGGAGCACCAGTGTAGGAGGAAGCATTGTGTTCTCAGCCCTCCTAGAGAGAGAGTGGCAAATCTCTCCTGTCCCTCTGGCCCCCTCCCTCTCACTGTTTGTTTCTCAGGTGCTTATGATTCTTCCCTCAGTGGGCTCCACATCTGCGGAGTGCTGGATAGTCTACATGTGCTCAAGCTACCTGAACTGAAATCTTACGCCAACTGAAAAGCTGCAGTAACTTTACTATCTCCAGGCCATCCTGGGACTTGCCAGCTTAGAGCTGCTGTTCTAGAGAAGCTAGGCAGAGAAAATGCAGGGGGTATGGAAGTGAATCCTAAGCAAAGATGGAGGGAATGAAACAGGAACAGCTCAAGAAGAGAGCAGTCTGGGAGCAAAGTACAGGAACTGGGTGGTTACATGCTGCCTTAACTGTCCAGATCTTCTCCTAGGCTGAGTCTCCAACTCACACTCTAGAGCCATCACTGTCAGTACAAGCGTCTGGCTGTACAACTAGGGACTGCTGAAGCAGTAATTATATTGCAAGGTCTTACAGCTATTCAAACAACTCCTTCCCCTTCCCTAGCAAGGAATAAATCTGCTCTTCCAACTCACCCTTCCCAGAACCAAAAAAAAAGGCAGCTGAGAGTTTATGCACAGCTGATAGCATAAAGAGCCTGATTTCCCTGAGCTGCCTTTAATATGGGCCTGGCTATCCCATTGGTAATTTAACTTCCAACATGCTTCTCAATTTCACTTTTTCTATGTGGAAGTGACACCCAAACACCTTTCCTTTTCCTTTCCCTTCCCCTTGGGTTTGGAAATGCCCCAAAAGTCTGAGCTAAGGGAAAATTCATGGGGGTTTCCACAAGGATCTGTCTGCCTTTGCTTGTCTTTACAGAGATGGATTTTTGTCAGCATGACACACAGCAGGAGCAGCATAAATGCTGCTGGGGTGGGGGGAATCCCTACTCAAGAACTAAACAAAATCAGAGCAAGTCTAGGATTTGCAAAAACTCTACCCTTAGGGTTCTGATTGGGAAAGCCAAAGTGAAAGAGAGAAGTGGCTTAGGTTCACATCCTATGTTTGCATAACAGCTTCCAATTTTGGTCCATTTTAAATCACTCATCCTTGCTTCCTCCACTAACTACCATATAGGAGAAGAGGCTGTATTTTCCACAGCTTTTTCCTTATTCTCCCTTTCCCTCCCCTCCTCTAACAGACACTCTGGCATCAGCCTGCACCAAACCTGACTTTACCAATGTGCATGTTGATACAGAGTCTGTTTCGTGCCAGCCATGAGAGCCAGACTGACTTTTGCCATTTAGCCACAGAACAGCAGCAGGGAGAATAAAAGCTCCCTTCTCAAAGGCTCTGATCAGCAGCAGCTAGTCCATCCTTGTCCTCTGCTGAAATTGCCACCACCTGCGCTGGTGTTGTGTGAGATGTGGGTGAAAGCAAACACTTTCACACCCAACTCATTCCTCAGATGGCAAAGAATGACCATTGAAGGGTAGGGTAAGCCACAGCTGGGTTTAAAAAGGCCCTGGCACCAAGAGAGACTTCCAGCTCTCTGCTTCCAAGCCTGCCAGGCTCTCATACAGACTCCTCTTTAACTTAAAGCTTGTTTTGAAAGAAGCAGGTGAGGCAGAATAGGGATTTTATTCTTCAAAATAATGGTCATCAGTGAGAGAAGTGAGGAGAGGGCTAGAAAAGAGATTCACAGCAGTTATATAGAATTACAGCTTTAAAAGAAAAATCATCTTTGGCTCTCGGCCCTGGCTAACTTTAAAAGACTTTCAGGCCTTCAGGTCAGTCTCACCTTTTCCTTAATCAGCACACCATGAGCTGAGAGAGGAAACAAATTAGGCAAGGGATTGGAAAGCAGACCCCTTTGGCTGCCAACTGCTACTTTCCTTCTCCCTCTTAAAGTGCCCATATTTTAGCCCTTAAAACGGAATGAATTCACATGCTTGTCCCTTGTTTTTAATCCATGCTGTGCTGGGAAGGAAACAGTGCCCCAGCTAGCTCTCTACATGTCTAACCTGAAAACCACCTCTGGAGGGGAGAACAGAGAACAGGCACCAAGAGCGTGAGTCGGGGGGCTGACCCTGTGGGTGGCACTAGCTACTTCTTGGTAGTCACTCAATGAGTAGGACATTTTCATGTCACCCTCCTATTTGTGAGTCCATTGGTGGCTGATCAGCCCAATTCTGGAGCTATTAACCCCCATGTAGAAAGCATTAGCATAGTTCCAGCAGCAGCTCTTTGGCCCTTGCAAACAGCAGTGTCCTAAGCGCCTGCTCCAAGGCAGCGAGAGGGCTCTCTTCAGGGTTGGCTAGCCCCATTCTCAGGCATTGTCCTCGCACAGGTTGCTCAGAGTAGCAGGTTAGTCCAAGCCTGCTGTCGCCTAGCTCAGGCTGTGGCATCCCACCTGGGCAGGCTCAACAAGCATTGGAGCCATGCACAGACACCCCCTGGAAGGGTGGGTAATGACATCTGCCACATATGACTGCTCTGCATGTGTTGCTGCACCCTCTCCCTAGAAGAGCCCAGGCTATTTGGTGGCCGCTCTTTCCTCTCCAAGTAGCTGTTTTAACTGGGTTTGTTGCCCTGGGCCGAGGACGTTGCCATGTTGATAGCTGCTTTTGCCGCCTGTCTCTTCTGGTTGTCATGGTTACTGTGATTACTAAGAGCTCAATCCTGAGTTGGGGGGGAGGGGTAAAAGCTGCATATCCCTGTGTGCTCTCCAAGGGCAGAAGGTCCAGCTAATCCCAGCATTGTTCTGGCTTACGCCTTTGCAGACTTTTTCAGAGCACTGAGGAGCTATCAAATGACCAGCTCCGAGACAGCAGTAGCTCTCAGAGGGGATGCACTACACATCCAGCTACTGCTATTAGCGCTCTAAATCAAATCTGCCTGTGACTGGCAGGCAGATGTCTCTGGAGATGGCTGGCTCCCCTCCTTTCGCTCAGTTACATTTGTTCCGTTCCAGACCAGGTTCTCCCTTTCTCCTCACCAATCATCCTGCTTTCTTACTGGTGAGAAACCCACTGCAGGCTGAGCCACCTGAAGGCCAACTTGGGTACAGCAGTATGTGCACACATCTGGCCCAGAGCAGACATTCACACACCTCAACTTTACCTCCAGCCACCACGTGCCATGCCCTGGCAGTCAGCCAAATGGCTTGTGGCTTCAGGCACACGTCAGCACCACTCCTCCCAGGCCAACTAGGAAAATGCAAGCAGCCATACTCCTTGCATTGAAGGGCCTGATTCCTCCTGCCTCACACAAAGCACTGAAACCAGGGGATTGGGGTCATAAGGAACAGAGAATAGGAGCCACAGTGAGCTAGGTTTTATTGTCTCCTGCTGCTACTTTGCTTTGCAGCCAAGGCCTATAGCAGCCCCAGGAAGGCAGAGGGAGTGATTTGGCAGGAGAGAGAGAGGAGAGTCCCCAAGAGTGGGGCTTGCTTCTCAGGATAATCCCAAGTAGAAAAGTCTGAGAGGGGTGTCCAGGATCAGAGGCCTGGTGAGTCCCCCAGGGGAAAGCCAGATGCCCTGTGAAGGGCTATCCTTCAAGATGCCTCTCACGTTGTCCTAACCTGCAGCTGGTACATAATGAACGCATTTGGAGCGCTTCCAACCAAAGAAGAGGGATAACCACTACCAAGCATGTTACTGATCAAAAATTAAGAACTGTTAAATTCATCTGATCCCTGAAAGTTAGCAACCCGTCAAAGAGAATGTCCACTTCTAAGGCTCATGACACCAGGCATAAGTCTCTTCTAGGGCACTGGAGTTTTTAAGGCTAGACGCATTTAAGGTTTCTTCTAGCTTCACACTGTCTCATTTCAGTTTCCATAAGGCCTCACTCAGTCCCAGGGACTGGCATCCAAGCCCTTTGAATCTCCTAAATTATCACTGGATTCTCCCACTGGTCTCTTCTCTAAGCTCAAGTAGGTTCTGCTAAGCTCACCAAGCAGCTGGCAAATCAGCTATCTCCCCAACCCCAGTGCATGAACAAACTTTTTTCCTGAATTCCTCCATGCATTTGGCAGTCCAGTCATTGCAAAGCAGATGGTGATTCTGTCAGGCGGATGAACCACAGGAAATAGAAGAGGTTCTAAGAGCAGATTTCACCAGCTGCCAGAGTGGCAAAACAAAAGGGAAGACACTGAAAGAACAGCAAAACTGTGCAGAGATGCAAGAGAAGGCTACCAGCAGCAGCTGTCTATCTGGAAGCCAGCTTTTAGGGCATGCCTGTACCCACCCACAAGACTCAGTACAGCTTCCAAGCCTGCAATCTCCTAAGATAAGTGCAGCAAATCCAACACGCTAATCTAACATTACAGAAGAGCCCTAAAACATGACATTGTCAGATCAGTTTAAGTTTGGATACATGGATTATGATTACCAGCCTCCAAATGAGTGTAAGTAGGTGCCGTACAGCTCTGTTAGAACTCACTAGCCCTTCGTCATATGTACAGCACCCTACAAATCTACTGCTGTGCTGCTAGTTACCCACACATCTCATTGTTTTCTGGGTGCTAGAGTCGTAAAGCCTGTGTGTTTAACTCATCACATAAGAAAAACCCACATACAATTCAGCGCGTTCATACCAATATTTCTCTGATCAAAGGCAGAGCTCATTTTCCGGCATGCCAACTAAAGTTGAGCACTGGAAAAGACAGACTCCCATCCAAAACGTAGCGGTAGTTTTGGAGTTACTTCACAAAGCAGCCACCACAGCTGGGTGGTCATGCAGATTTCTTACCTCAATAAGAGTTCACTTTGTACAACTCACCAGAGCACACATTTCTGCAGCACTGAAGTTTGTAGCGGTCTTCCTTGCCCCATTTCCTTCTTTTAGCCAAACATTTCTCACAATTACTTCAACAAGAAAACAACCTTTAACATGATGCCCGGGAGACAGAAAGGTACAAGAACAAATGAACAACCTGGATCTTAACTCTGCATGAGTAACAAGAACACACGACCATCACACTTAGAACATGATTTATTGATCACAAAACTTTTTCTATGTTCACTCTTCTGAATTAAAAACAAAAATGTTTAGCAGGAGCAGTCTGGGTTTCACTAGGTCTCAGTGATTGCTTCGCCTTTCCCCCAGAGTGAAATGGTTCCCACAGAAGGATCTGATACAAGAGACAGGAAGGATTTAAAAATATTGCAAAGTCCCAAACTTGTTTCTTCCCCCCCGTGTCAGAAAAATTCTAAACAAGCTTACCAGATACACTGGATAACATGTGAACAAATGGAAGCTATTGTAATTACTCTGGGACTGCAAGGGAGCCAAAGCCAAGGAACAGGGTACAAATGGAGGAAAGAGTCAGTGCTTGAAGGTTAACTGAAAGGTGTATTGAGAAGACATCTATCTTTAGGTGAACATACAGGTATAGAACTGGCTGCATTTTTAAGCCCACGAAGACTCCTTGAGCTCATCACTTAATACAGTTGTATGGAATCCTCACGCGGCCGACCCAATCTTATTTTGATTGTCTGCCAGATCAAAGATGGCTGAAGTCACAGAAAGGGTGAAGCAGATCCATTGTTAACCAAGGGCATGAGTTTTTCTGCCAGTTAGTTCAGAACTGAACCGAGGAGTGTTCAGTGCCAAAGGGTTTCTGTGGGGTCACTCTCACACAAAGCTCAAGAGAAACTGGGAATAAAGAACCAGACACAAAAGAGGGAAAGGGCGCAGGAAGTAAAGTCATTGACCCCTCTGGTGCTCTCATGCTTGAGACTGAGTGTGGAGGTGCACACACAGCATTGCTATCGAGTTCCCAGGGCAGCAGATCAGTGAGAAATCCAAGGCTGAGGGACCCTCAGCTAGGACCAATTTGCATGTTAGCAGCCACTGTTCAAGCTCTGCCTAGGCACATTCCCTCTGGGAGGACCACGCAGTAAAAAAATAAATACATCCAAACAAACCCCACCAGTATTTTTGACCCACGCTAGACAGTGTGACAAGTCCTGCAAAGCCGCTCACTTTGGCTCAGGGAAAGGAGTGAATAGCCATAGGATGGCGTGGCTAACATGGCATTCAGCTCTTTGATCAATGAAACGCAGCTCCTGCTCAGAGCCATGTGCCTGGACTGCTCACTGCCACGCTGCACACGCTCTCCAGCGCCTCAAGGGAGAAGCATGTGGTGGCGGCTCCATTGAGTCCCAGGCATAATGGGTATTGGCTTAGAGCAGTGGGTGGGGGAGAGTGGAGGTGCCTGGCTCTGGGGGAGGGAAGTTGGATTGGGTTAGAGCAGGCAGGGGCTGGGGGGACTTGGCTCTGAGGGAGGGGGAGGGCATTGGATTTGAGTGGAGCAGCTGGAGCTGCCTGGATCTGGAGGAGGGGAGGGGGATTGGGTTAGAGTGCCCAATCTCAGGGGGGTTGAGAGTGCCTGGCTCTGGGGGGAAGGGTATGGCATTGAGCCACATACCATATACTTATTTTTATCTAGCTAGGTAAAATAACTATGTAATACATGGCTCTTTGTACTCTATTCACAGCTATTTTGGCTCTTACTCTCTAACTGGTTGGCCACGCCTGCCATAGGAGGCCCTAGGGACCAGCCAATGAAAAAAGTCTGTGTCCACAGGTAGGGCTGGCAACTTGAAAACGAAAACAGGAGAAGTGCATGCCAGTTTTGCCTTTAGCGCACAGCTTTGTCCGTGCAGATGAGCCTGCAGCAGCATGTAACCCACTCTAAGATGAAATTTCAGCACAATGAATTACTTTGAGTAGACTTTATGCAGACATATTTACACATAGAAGTCATAACTCCTCAAGACAAACACTGCTTTTTTTTTATGAAAGGATTTAAGTTACCACTGAGGTCTGCTGGGAGATCTTGGAAAGAGGATACAAGTCAGACACTTAAAACAAGTTTTTGTTTATTCTGGTATTTCTCTTGTGTTGTTAACAAGTTCTCATCCTAACCTAGCAAAAATAGTAAGTAGAAAAGATACACTGCTCCTCTTTTCCCCCCTACTTCATGTGTCTTAAATAAAAAAATCACAATTTCAAGTATGAGAATGAGACAGGCTTTTCTTTTGAGTACACTCCTGTTGGTAACATTAACTCTTCATTGGAGATATAAAATATAGCAGCCATGGCCCCAGGATCACCAGTGCTGCCCCACAGCAGTTCATACTTGTCATAACCATCAATCTATTCCTCCAGAAGCACATTAAGACCATATTTAGCACTCATCTTGTACTTTTCCGCCACAGAAGCAAAAGTGCATTGCAGAAGTGAGTTTACGTTGCTGAATCCATTTACAGGGAAGGAAACTGAGGCAGGGGGAGGGGAAGGGACTCACCCGTTGTTACACAAATTGATGGCAGACCAGGGAAGATGGTTTTTACTTATACCACTTAAGGGAAACAATATCAACACAAAACAGATATTCTTGCAAACACTAGTCCATCCCATCTAGAGTACCAGCATGTGGAAATGCCAGCTTGTGGCATCAAGGAGTTAATGGGAACTGTTGAGAACTTTGGGCAAGACAGAAGGATACATAAACAATGGAAAAGGGTAATGAAGGTGAACTTATGGTGAACGAGAGAGTACAAGAGAGAGGAAGCAGATAACTCAGTTATCCATCTGCTACAGTGCGTTTTCTCAAGCAGGAGACAATGTGCGAAGACTCCCTGCTTGGAGCTCTAATAGAGAGAGTTTGAGAAAGAGATTGTAGGTGAAAGATTCTAAGACCATGAAATAGTGTTCAGGGCTGGAGAGGAATGAGGCACTACTGTATGCATGTCCTGACACCTCCCCCAGCAAGTGGCCTCCAACCTGAAGTCATTTGTAACAGCCCTGAGAAACTTCCCATCAGCAAGCACCCTAGGAAAGAAGACAAAGAAATATCTATTCTTCCCCTAGGATTACATTTTCCATAACCAGGCTCTGAAAGCTCTCCGGAATCCTGCATAAATGCAGATGAGCTCCTGGGTAGAACTGGATGTCCATTCTATAGTCAATTTACACAGGTTCATTTAAATCATTTAATCCGAATATCCATTAAAATGGCAGCAATGCTTGCTTGCTTTTGTAAGAGCGCTTGGAGATCCTTATGTAAAATTTGCTTTGGTCAGGGCTGAGATGGGTTATGTTTGTATGAAAGGAGGGGAACAAAAGTAGAGGAAAAGAATGAGACTGAAGGCAGTAAACATCAGGGTGGCTCAAGGAATCTGGGGTGGGATGTGAAGCCTGTCCAGGGCAATAGTGACAAAAATAAGATTGTGTGGTGGCTATTCAGTGGCGTGTCAGATGAGCTTGTGACCTCAGGACTTTCTCGGTAGACAAGTGGCCACAACTGGCTGTTTCTGGTATCTTCAGCAGGCACACATGAAGGTGTGAATGGGCTTTCAATCTAAAGAGCTTTCCTTTGAGTGCAGCACCTTCATGGACCTGTCACAGCCCATCATGTGCAGAGAAGAGAGCTTTCCAGGGTCAATGCAGCACCTTTCATCTATCCTGTGTTGCCTAAGCTGACAACGTGCCCTAGCAACACGCATACATGTAGGATCCACAGGTTTCAAGAAAGGTCATGTGTTACCTGGTAGTACAACTGCAGCCAACAATGAAGTGATCTTCAGATCAAGGGAAAGTCAGCACTTTAAAGCCTGAGCCAGCTCACACTCAGAGGCATTTAGATGTACATCTTCCAGATTCTAGGCCAGCAGCTCATTTTGCAGACATTTCAATGTAGAAGTCAAACCTGCTTCAAACTTACAGTAACACACCCAGTTAGTTGTGCTTCAATCCCATGGAGCCATCCACTAGCACCCCTGGCCCAGTTCTCACGGAGGCTATGTCTACACTATGAGACAAATTCTGATTTATTAAAATCAACTTTGTAATGCTGTGTTTTATAAATTCAAACTGAGGTACCCTCACCTCCCCACATGCTCCCCACAAAAATCAACTTATTGCTGCTGCACTCAATCGCCAAACATTGCTTGCTGCAGCAGTGCATTGTGGGAACCTATCCACAGTTCCCTCAGCCCCGTAGCATTCTGGGTATTTTCACTAGTGCAGCATGGGAAAAAAATGCCCCGCCAGTGGTTGGGGGTATCTGATGTAATCTTCCCACATTGCACTGCCCTCATTCCTCTCCCACCGAAAGCAAAAGGCCATTTTTGCCAGGAGAAAGGAAAGAAAAGTGGGCATCAACAAAGATACCATATTAACTGAAATCGCCTGCTTCTACAACTGAATTGTTTTTTTATAACTGTAGCTATAACTGAATTATCAAAGATTTTACAATAAGCAGCAGGTGTCTGAGTCTTCTCAACTGGCCCTCCAGCCACTGTCCCCCATCCCTTGATTACATATGATCCCTGAAAATAATTCAGGAACAATGCAAACCTTGAAGAAAGAGAAGAACAGTAAAGGTTTTGAAAAAAGATTTTTTGAGGCAAGGTTTTTGGCTTCCCAGTCCATTACACAGCTTCTATGTCCTGGGATCACCCAGCACTCTGGGTCTTCTCAACTGGCCCTCCACCTACTCTTCCCTGTATTAAGGGGGCTAGGAAAAAGATATTGGGCTTCCAAAATGGGATTGGACTGAAATCTCTATTCATAACTGAAATAGCAAAAATTTTACAAAAAGCAGCATGTGTGTGCAATGGGCTTACAGTGCAGCAAGGTGTCTGTGTCTTCACAACTGACCCTCCACCCTCTCTTCCCTGTGTTAAGGGGGACAAAGCTTGAAGAAAGACAATAAAAAAGGTTAGGGAAAAGATTTTTGGCTTCCCCTTACGCTATGCAGAGTTGTCCAACACAGGGGTTGGGGCTCACCAAATTTCAACAAGCAATGGTGCTCTGGTGGGGGTGCCAGTGCCAACTGTCAGGATGCTGAACGCCACATCCCATGGGGAGGTGAGGTTGGGTGGACTGGAGGATGATGGGCAGTTGAAATTGTTCCCTGTATATCTTTTTGTGTGGAGGGTGTGAGGACCCTGGCTGCAGAGCCAGTTGAAATGGTCTCCCCAGCCACACCCCTCGGTGCCCTCATTGCACCATCCAGGACATATTGCTCCCTGGCAGCATGATCTGCACTGAACAGCAGGCATGTCCTTTTATTGGGTCAGGGGCTAGCCACATGCTCTGGTTGGGCGTGGGAAAGACCCTGACTGCATGGCACTTCTGAGGGAGGCAGGGGGGCCCCTCCACAAATGTAAACCACAGAGAAGAAGTTTCTCAGCCTCTCTTCCATGATGCATGACATTTCCTGTCCCAACACCCCAGCTGCCACGTGGTGCAACGGGGCAGGGGCTGGAGCGAGTAGTGGGAGAAAGAAAAAAAAAACCACCCAAGTGCTCAGCTTGCAGAGATAAAGATAGAACCATTAACTTCATGTTGAGGCTATTTTGAATGGGTAGATGCACTCACAGCGCTGATATCAAAGAAAGAAGTTTCTCAGCCTTCATACAAGGATGACCCACAGCCATGGGCTTCCTGGTGCTGAATTCAAATTTGCGAGCTTCCTGTTACCTAATTTCTGTGCAGCTGGAGAGCAGCAGAGTGGAAGTGGCCACAGCAAAGTACTGTGGGGCATTGTGGGATACACATGGGACACCAATGGAGGCTAATGAGCTCAATTTTAAGACAGGGTGCTTCCACACAGGGCTTCATTTGGACTTTTAAATTCAAATTTGATGCTACACCCAGCTGGTTTCAATGAGGTTATGATATCAATATTAGCGCTCCCTAAACCAAGCCAATGGTATTTAAAGTGAAGACAGTGATGTTGTAATATCGAGCTTACTGCTGTAAATACAAATTTATCTTGTAGTGTAGACATTGCCTGAGAATAGGGTGTGAAGCAGGAGAGGGTGGGCCACGTTAAGTCAAAGTCAGACCTTAACTACAAGCTCCCAGCAATAAATGAATCTACATCTCCCCTGAACCCAGTGCAAAATCCAACAAAGCTGTCCTCTAGCTGCAGGAAAATGGCAAGCACAATGTCTAGCCTCAAACAAACATGCAGAAAGACACCCTGGAATCAGCTTCAGGTCTAATCCTGTTCTTCCCTGCTGACTATAACCTTACAGTCTGAGCATCTCCTGAAGCCATGGGAAAGACATGGATGCACGCCACAAGTCATTCTCCACATTCATGCACCTGGTATGCACCAGAGACTCTTTACCACCCAGTGAGCAGAAGCAAGATGAGGGAAGAGGATGACATACCACTGGGGGGACATTCCTGGTGCATACAGCTCTTCTCCCTAACTGAGGTACCATGGAGAAATCTGGTATCACGTTCCAAGCCCCTCTCAAGCATTCCCACTTCTAGCTACCAATCTTCCTATCCTAGTCATCAGCTCACACGTTAGGCATGCAGTCAGCTCTCCTAGTTCCCCTCCGTTGATACCTACCACCTTTCATGAGGAGCTCAAAGTGCTTTACAGAAGGTAGCTCAGTCTTGTCCTCATTTTACAGTTGGAAACTAAGGCACAAAAATTAAGTGACTTGCATAAGTCAGGAACAAAAACCACATCCTCTGATTCCAGTGATCTGCTCTAACAACTAGATTGCCCTACTATAACAGAAACCTTTCTCCCCACTGCCCTGCATATTGGCATGGCTTGAGTGTATGGTGTGAATCACAACAAAAGCGAGTTTCATTTCACTGTAACAGTGAAGGTTCAAATTAAAACCCACCAGCATGGCTTCTACCCTCTTTGTAAGATGGACTACTTGTCTTGAATAGGTAAAAGGGCACTGGTACAGAAGGGAACATTTGGTATATGTGGAGAATTCTGTCTTTGCTATTGCAAAACAGACAAAGCAAGAGGAAAGGAGTCACTGTTTGGAAGAAAATGACTCTCAGCTACTTTTTGTTCACCAATCCTTGTGGGGAAAAGAAAGGGTTTAATTAAATAAGAGGTTTTGGCAGTATGAACTGAATGGTACCTATAGCAAAGAAATTATCACAAGATTAATCAATCAAGGTGGCTTCTTGAGAAGAACAATGGGATTTCCCTTTCAATGGCTTGTGTCAGCTGCAAGCCCAGGGAAAGAATGCTGGCTGCATAGGGCTTCCAGGTCTTATGTGAGCAATGGTTTGGTTTCCAAGAAGGCATGAGTGTCTGACTTTGGTGTGTCCATTAGGCAGCAGCTGCCTCAGCACAATATTGTCCTATGTACAGCTGTGCCTCATGTGGAAATTAACAACATATTCTGCATTTGTCCGTTGCACTGAGATAGCGAAGGGCTCAAAGGGGTGGAAGGTGAATGCAACCAGGCGTCGTACTGTGTGATTGATGGGTCGACCCAAGAGTCCTGCTTGGATTTCAAACTTCAGGAGGCCAGAATCCCGGGCATAAAATCTATATGGAAGAGAAACAGAGAATGTTGGTTATATCTATTCTGCTCACTGGTTTTGCCATCTTGGACTCTGCATGAAAAGGATCAGGTCCCATTGATGACTACCTCTTATTCCTTCCCTCATATTTACCCAAAGGCTTGCTGGCAAGATGCTGCGACATGCTCAGTCTGCCCTGGCCAAGAAGTAGCATTGACCAAGCAATATAAATGATAGAAGGTCACACAGGGAAAGACACTTCCTGGGTAGACACTTTTAAATTTTAACACTAACGTCTTTTAGTGACACACGCCAGAGAAGCCTCTTGCAAAAGGCTGGATTTCACTTTTGTGGGTTCCGTTTGCTGGACCCACAGCTAAAAAGGAAAAGTTTTATCGCTACACAATACACACTGGCTCCCTATCATTCCACTGACGCAAACATCTCCCATAGTCATAATGAGAGTTACACACGAGCAAATGAGAAAACAGACCCATTCTTTCTAGTAACTTTCAAACAATAGCCTTTGCTCTCCAGTTGTGAGAATGAAATCTTTGTCCTGACCTACCAAAGAGACTGCACAACGTTACATGGCTGCTGTTTGACTTGGCTACTCCTAACCTCCCCACTTTCCCTCTATGTGTCCCCATTCAGAAGTGGCAAGAGAGCTACCAGAGATGATTTGCCTCTAGAGTGCCTTAAACCACAGACTACACTACTCAAGCCAGACTTCACAGTCACTTGCAGATTTCCAATGACAGTTTGCATTGCAATAGTCTAGGACAGGGATTCCCAGCCTACAGGTCGTGATTAACTTTGGTAAGGGTTGCAGACTGGGCAGCTCGAAGCTGCATGTGGCTCTTAAGGAGCCATTTGCAGTTCTGCCACAACTCACTCCTCCAGTCCCTGCCCTGCTGCTTGAAATGAAACTCAGTTTAACAGCCAGCAGGAGAGATCTGGCCATTAAACCAACTGAACTGAGTCCCATTGCAGCATGGCAGGGCGGGGAATTGCTTGCGCTGCAGGTTGGGGAAGGGAGTAGGAGGGCTGCGGGAAGCTGCACAGAGGACGTGCAGGGGCCCAGTGAAGGAGCAGTAGGGAGCAGCAGCAGCATGCAGAACTTGTGTGAGGTAAGTAAGGGGACGGGGGGAGCTGAGAGAGGCTTAAGCCTGGTGACAGAGGGGCAGTGGTGGAGGCTGCCGGCTAGGGCTCTGCACCCCAGCTGGTTCCCAGCTCTAAGGCTGCCAGGGTCCCTGCCCCCGCCCAGGTTTTTGGAATTTTATGGGGGACAGACAGCCCTGGCTGGGGACCCCACGGGTAGGGCTGCCTGTTCCACACAAGTTTTCTAAAAATCTGGCACCCTAGCTGAGACGGCTTTAAGCTGGGGGGCATGGAGGGTGCATTCTTCCCAGGGGAGAACTCCTCCCCATGCCCCAACCCCCGGTTTTGAATTGCTTTGGGTCACAAAGTGCATTGTCAAGATGGGTCCCTGTCTCAAAATGGTTGGGAACCACTGGTCTAGGAGAAAGTTGCTTAATGGCCAGATGCAGTAATCATAGCAAATGTGGGTAATCTGGAAAGGGAAATAATTGGCCAATGTACCATCATACAGAGATCTACCTCTGAGACTCAGAACGATCCCTTGCTCCCCAAACCTGGAGTGCTCTGTGAGGTGGTTCAGATAAGTAGGCAGTGCTCTTCCATGACTTTATGGCCCATGTGCAGAGCAGTTTTGGCTGACTTTGAAGGGGGTTCTGCCTTGCCCTCCCTTTGTTAGTTGTTTCCTCTTCATACTCAAGGGTGATGCTGTTTCAAGCTGCACTTCTTCATGCCTAGGAGAACATAGGGATCTCTGCAACTTCTCTGTCTATCTACTGCTTTGGTGGGGTTTTCAGATAATTTGGAAACCAAATGGTCACCTGTTACTACAAGAACCCAGCAGCCCTGTCCTGGAAATTAGCTCAACAATTATGACCTTTTCTGAGCAGAAACTTCTGATGGTCATTGTGTCCCCATCTGCCTCCATTTCCATCCTGCCTTGAATATTTTGGCTGTTTGCATTTGCTTCTGGTTTCAGCTCACCACTGTTTTTTGTATCAGAACACATTCTTCCCGACACCACCTGCAAGCCTGATACATTCACAGGTCTTGGACTGGCAGCAATAGCTCCAGATAGATTCTTTCAATATCTGAAACCCTCCAGGTTTTGATGATGCAGCTTGCTAAATTCCTCCCATTTTTCTAGTGTGCTATTCTCCTCTCCAATCTCTCTCCTCACCAGAACGAAAGTGCCAAGCAACCTGCCTGACAATTACATATAAGAACTAAGGAAAAGCACTACAATCTTCATAGTTGGCTTTCCAAAAAGCTCCCTCCTACTCAGAACTAGGAACATGGGGCGTCAGTTGCTAACTGGAGCAGCCCGTAGGCCACACTTCTTTCTCCATAATTCAAGGTAATTTAATGCACTCAGGATGAATTCCCTGTAATCTCAGGTAATCTCAAAGATGTGCTCAGTTTGGTATTTTAAAAGTGCTCTGCAATCAGAGGCCATTTCCATGGACTCTCACTCTGTGGCGAAACTAGGCACTGAAATACAAGACCTTTGTCAATAAAAACAAGACCAGGCTTTTCAAATTGTACAAGAATGGTAAATTTATCTGCAACCACTTCTTTCGGAAGGCTCCTTATTAGCTCTCTGGATTTTCGAGCTTTAGTTCTGTAAGCTAGAAGTTACAATGCTAAGGATTTGGCAGCCCGTGCATCTGTCCCACAGGGTTTGTAGCTCCCTGTGGTGAATTTGCTGCCAAGCCTCTCGTAAACACATGCCGACAGAAAAGCCCTAAACCCATTCCATCAGCAAATAGGCCATGAGGCAGGAAGATAGCCACTCCAGCAGCTGAGAGAGGGGACTGGTGCAGCCTTCCAAGGAAAGAGAGAGAGTAAAACCAAGAAGAGGGAGGAAATCAGCTAACAGAAGTACAAGTGTGTGCTGAGTTTGTGCAGAACACAACTATGGGCAGGCCTACCCCAGGAAGAAAGTCGACTCACAATACACAAATTCCACTCTACGAATAGCACAGCCAGAGTCAATGGACTTTAAGCTGAATTGTGGCACTGGTCCCGCAGTGGGAGGTTGATGGGAGAAACTCTCCCATTGGCTTCCCTTAGTCAAGATCCTCTGGAGTACAGAGGTCAACAGAAGAGCAATGAGTGATTGATTTAGCATGTCCCTACTACACCTGCTAAATCATGCCCAGATCAATCCCTGCAGCGTCAATCTCTGACTAAGTGTAGACAAAGCCATGACACCTCAAACCATGTGACACACACAGTAAATAAAACAGAGATTAATGGTACCTTGGGCTGCTGATGGCCTTTGTGCCAAAACCGGGGGCATGGAACCGTCACTGTAAATTCTACATTACCAATAATCAGAAAATAAAGCTAAAATATCTTTACTTCAAAACCATTTTCTGCATGATGGGTGGCTGTTGTATCTCATTAATCACTGTCTTGTGTGAGAGAAAAACGGCAGCAGTTTTCCAGCTGTTAAAGGTTACTTTTGCTACTGAACTGCCCTGTATACCACAAGCAGGCAGTAGAGAAGCAGGAGCCCCCCCACACACACACAGTTCCAAACCCCTGTGCAAGGTCTGATTGACTCTGGCATCTTATAATCTAGTCTTCTAAAGCACAAAGCGGCCCGTCTACTCAGAGAAGAGAGGAGAAGACAGTTTGCTTTGTTTACTACAGAAGACGTGACCACAGCAAATGTCTGCAGTCCTGTTCCTTTTTGTCTGTAGAGCTGCACAAATGTTGGTGGATGCAGACAACCACCACTCAGTAAGACCTCAACTTCAAGTACAGTGACAGGAAAAGAGGCAGCTCTCTCTCTGTAAATAGCACAGAGTTTGAGATCAAACCAAACCATACACAGGAAATAAATTAGATAGCTATGATTTGGGAATTATCTGTATATGAATGGTGACATTTCAAACTCTTAGGCAGGCTAGTGTGCATGATGCAGGAGGGAATACTACAGACCGCAGTAAAGTTGATAGTTATGACCTGTTTCCCATCTCTCTGGACAGATGAAAACATTGATGGTAGGGCACTCACAGAGCACAATATTAACTCTTGGATGCTCTTAAAAAATGTAGGATTTATTTCATTCTTCAAGCACTAAGATTCTACCTTGGGACAGTCAACATATTTAGACCCAAAGTAAGATCTTCCAGACATTTCAAATCCGGTGGGGAAGTGCCAGATTCCAAACAGCTATTCTTGAAATCTATTGCTGTGCCCAATAAACAGAAACAATTTGTGCATGCCCTCTACAGAATGTTGGGCACATGCCAACTACCACTAAGGCACAGACATAAATAAGTAGAATGGCCATTAGATCTGACTGAAGCTTCTGCTGTGCAAGTGTTCTATGCATTATAGCTTACCAAGTTCATAGTGAAAGATGACTTTGCTTTCTAAGTCACATTACAGCCAACACAGTATCTATGGAGACGGTCAAACCACTGTTGACAATGCCATAGGTTGCATCTTACACCATCCATTGTAGTCACAGGACTTAAAGGTATTTCAATAAAACAGACCTGTATGAGTGCTAGCCAGCCCCAACTCCCAAAATGAGCATTTACTTTACCCAGTAAAGCAGACTCATATATTGCTCCCACAACATGTTGCCTGTCACATAGCAAAATTGCAGCAAGAGAGGTTTAGGTTGCACATTAGGAAATGCTTCCTAATAATCAGGCTAGGCAAACACTGGAATAAGTTGCCTAGGGAGGGTGGGGACTCTCCATCATGGGAAATTTTTTAAGAGTTAGACAACCACCTGTCAGGAATGGTCTAGATCAGTGGGAGGCAACCTTCAAGTCCCCAGGCTGGCTCCCTCGCCCATGCACCTCTCACGCATCAGGACATGGGAGCCTCACACTTGCTAAGCCTCCCTCCCAGCACTTTTTGAGAGCACTCATCCCCACTTCTTCCCAGAGCTCAAATGTTGCAAACAGCTGGAGTGGGGATAATGTGTGAATCAGGCAATTCATATGCTCCAAAAGTACTGGCAGGGAGGGGGAAGAGCAGATGAGTATGGGGCTCTGGTGTGCAAGAAATGTGGGGGAGGATGCATACAGGGGGACACACGGTCACAGCTGGACCCCCAATGGGCCACAGGTTGCTGCAGCCCACTGAGGTGAAGGAGGGCCACTTATATGGCCCACCTATTATTCCTGGTTGCCCATTCCTGGTCTAGCTAATACTTGGTCCTGCCAAGAGTGTAGGAGACTTGACTAGAGGACCTTTAGACCTCCCTTCCAGACCTATGATTCTATTAAAAGGATGGAATCTGAGAAGAGGGAGAATTTGAGTGTTCTTATTAGAGGCAGTTCAAGTTTCACTACCTATTTCTGCCTCCCAACATAGCCAATGTGCTTCAGCTCCAATTTTGGAAAAGATAAATGTAAATGTGCATACGTAAAAGAGATACCGTCCATAAGAGAGGAAAGGCAGAGCTCCCCAATTTATTGGTCTTCTAGAATAATTCAGCCACTACTTTGATCAAATGGGACAGTGAGGAAAAGGCAAACACCCTATATGTACATGACAGTCTGAGACACAGCTAACACACATGTACCTTTCTGAGAAACACACATTCAGTCCCAGCCATGTGTAATTTTCTGACTCTTCTTCATACCTGATGGGATGATCCCCACATGTCTTTGGCCGTTCCATGACTGACACCCACTTGTCATCATAACTGAAGAGGGAGAGGTCAAGGTAGGGGCTGCCGCTGTAAGACTGAGCGCTGATTGGGAGCTGACCCAGCAGCCTACGCACAGCCTCTGTGTGCCCTCCATACTTTGCATTCACAATAGTGTCCTTAAACCTGGAACAGACAAAGGGACAGATTTTATTTGCAAAGCACACAGGCATAACGTAGGTACATTAGTGTTTGAAAAGGCCAGAAACAACAGAAATAAAAATAGCAGCAGTTTAAAAACTGACAATACTAACCTCAGAAATTATACTTCATCTAACACACTCATCCTTCGCTATACGAGCACAATTGGTTCCCAACTTCCTGCTCGTAGGCAAAAACTCGTAAGAGGGGCATTAAATTACCGTTAAAATACACGTAAACGTGTCTGATTGGCTCCTAGTGCTCCAAACTCCTTGAAGGAGAGGCAGCAGGTGGCGCTGCTTTGGAAAGATAAGTGAACCTTGGTCTGGGGGTAGGGGATGGAGAGGGTTAAAGGTGGGGGCAGTTTAGGACCATGAATGGGAGGGAGGGTTAAAACCTGCAGGGGGAACCTGTGGACAAGGTGGTGGCTTGTTCCTCCCGGCTGCAGCAGAGGTACCTGGTGGGGGAGGGCGGGTACAGCGAGCAGGGAGGTTCAGAAGGGGATGGGGTGGATGTTAGGAGTGAGCTGGTGGCGGGAGGGGGATGCGCAGGGAGCTGTGGGCTGGGGAAATGTTGGGACAGGGAGGGGCGGGGTGAGGGCAGGAGGGGATGCGCAGGGAGTCGCTACAGAGGGAGGGTTGGGATCGGGCTGGGCAGGACTGAGGATCTTCCCATGCCCCAGCCAGGGACCCCACGGCCGGCTCGGCTCCAGCCGCAGGTCTCCCCACGCACCAGCCAGGGACCCCACAGCCGGCTCGTATGAGTGGGGGGAAGTTCACTCGGATAATGACCAGTGGTAAGTATATGCATCCCTCGTTTTAGTGAATACTTGTAAGTAGAGTACTCATTAAACGAGGAATGAGTGTACATCATCCTTCTCAATTCTGCTGACCTTTTGCCAGCTTCACAATCAGTGCTCCTATTCTGTTTTGGAACTGACAAGTGGATAGGAACTTGCCATTCCATAAGATCTGGGCTACAGCTGCTCTGCAGTACAGGAAAAATAAAGGATCAGAAATGGGGAGAGATGGATTAGCATCTTATCAATCAATCGAGCTTTACCGCAAGGATTGTAAACATTGTAAGTGAAGCCCAAAGGGTGTACAGTAACAGCTAAATTCCTGAGGTTGAAGGATGACTTGGAAATCCATCTCTCTGCAGCCATTATGTTTTGATTGCATAAAGGGAAGAAACTAGTAGAAGAACCTTGAAGAGAAGCCTGCAGCTGTTTAGCGCAACACAGTCTGAAAAGTTCCATCCTGTGAAAAGATTTATCTGGAGTGTTTTGTTTGTTTTTTTTACCACGAGTTAGTGAGCAAAATTTGATCTTTCTGCTGGTGTGATCCAACCTTTATAAGACCAGCACTATAAGGGCCATTTATCAAGAACAGTTTGCAACGGATTGTAAATGCTGAGGGCAAGGGCTCGTCATGTTTACTTATTTAAAAAGCACCATATCACCCCATAAGATGCCCCATTGGCTCTGACTGCCAGGCAGTAGGCTGAGGAGATTCACTTGCAATGGCAGAAATGGTCACTATATAGTTAGGCTAAAGTTAAGTAAGATGTGGGAAGTACAAGGGGCTCTGGATCACCACATATTCCTAGGAACTCATTTTAGAAACATTACCTCTGTCTATTTAAAAGAATTTTAGAAGACTTGTTTACGTTTATATCTCACTCCACTTTCACTGACACTAGACTAATCAGTTAAACCCTCACACTCGAAAGGAGGGTCCAACTGAAAAAAGGAACACCATATTTTTTGCTGAACTCGTAGAAAATGCCACAAGCACAGCTTTATACATATTACATTTGGAGAAACCTGTCTGACAAAATAAATCCGAAATGTGGTGACATTTCTAGTTTAACCAATCCTTGCTTTGGGCTTCAGCTATTCAGGAAAAAAAAAATCACAGCACAAGGTGTGCTGTCAGTGGTCTTCCCTCAGAAATCTTTCCCCTTGGGCTGGGTGCTTAGATTATCCCTGTATACTTTCTAACGTAGGTCTATCATTTGCATGGAAGGCCAAACAAGACACTGACTGTAAAATACAAGCACACTCTGCACAGCCTTGTGTGTTCAGCAGATTTCAGAACCTTCAGGCTGTGCTGAGATGTGCCATGTTCAGAATGGACCCAAACAACAGACAGTCACTAATGAGATAGGTTTCTCAAGGTTGCCACAGCTACTTGATACTGGCCTTGGGCTGGCAGTGTGAGCATGTACCTATATGGTATAACACATGCTCCGAATGGCTCACCGGCGCTGGATCTGTCTGGCAAAGTTGTTACTGGAAGCTGAGCAGGGAAACTGGACGGCCTCACTGTGTAGGGTGGCATTCCTGAAGAGGTCACAGAAGTTCTCAAAGAGCTCCAGTAGCTCATCTGAAGTGTTCTCGAACACAGCAATAACCTCTGTGGTCACCATGTTGTACACGACGAAGAATGAAGGCTGCGAAGAGTAGCAGAGTTATTGCTTTTTCCAGCAGAGTGAAAAGAGACAATACAGGGTCTATGTTAGTTGGGAATCCCTCCCTCCATACATACAATAAACACATAAAAATGACTTACAATCACCCTGTAATGTAGGAGAATCTCACATTCACTATACAAATTCACTATGCTATTCAAATACCTCAAAGAACACCAGATTATCCAACCTATTCACCACAGTGCAATTATTTATAAAGGGAACTTAATATGCTTTCCATTTTTCACGTCAAATTGAATGTCAATATTTCTGTTTTCTCTTCCTCACTTCCCACCAAATATAAAATGCTTTTTAGAGTGGCAGACTTAATTTTCTTTCCTGCTGGGGAAATGATTTTAAACCAGGTGCTGGCTGGCAACAAATGCATTTCCTGAATGTGAAGAGCTGAAAGCGTTTTTTTTTTTTTGTGGGGGGGGATGTTGTTGTTGTTGTTGGCATTTATTGTCTTCCCCCTCTTAATATTTCCAACATGCAGAGAGGAGATATTTTTAGTGCATTGTGTTCCAACATTGCCTGCAAGAGCTTTTGCCCTTGAGGTACTATGCTGGTATACAAATGAAAGCCTGGAAGACAGTAACTATTTATTTTTAATACTGACACTCACATCCAAGAACTTCCAGATGCCTTTGCAACTGTAAATCCAAAACATGACTCAGACACTTCTGCAGTAAATCCTTCCTTAGATAAGGTTACTCAGTTGATACAGGCACTAACTTGCAATCCCAGATACCAGACACATGCGTGACTGCGAATAACACAAAGTGACAGAGTAGCACCTTTGTAAATCCTGATGAACTCAGACCTTAGGATTTCCATTTATATTAGATACTTGGGAAGGCCTGAATATATTCCCAACCTATGGACTCCACTTTGATATACCCATAATGCAAGTCTGGCCTAGTTTCACAAAAAATGCCCAGTTGCAGACACATCTCAAGACTTCTCCCTGGACGGGGAGAAGAATGTGGGAAGAACTTAGATGAGTCTCTCAAAAGAAGATGGAGTTTATAGATTATCACTACACCAAGCCCATGGCTCGCTACAGAGCTGAGTTAGTTTTGGAGAAGATGGTTCATGCTACCCACTTTTCTCTCTCACGAAAACTGTTACTAACACAGGGTACTTAGACTATTCAGAAAATGAGGGTAAATGGATGGCTAACAAATAGCCACATATTACTCCCAACCACCTGAAATATTAGCTAAATCACCACCTCCTGGAAAAAAAAATTCTTTCTGGGCCATAGGGTTGAAGTGCATAGGGAAGGAGAAGGATTTGACTACCCTCAATTCAAACCTGTACAAATATTTACCACTTTAAAAATTGCAAAATTACAATTGGAAGGTATTTCTTTTACAGGGAGCACTAGATTTACTGCAATTGTGCATCTATGGACTGTGCTAATTTGGAAAAACTTTTTCTCAACTTACATTTTAGAGCCACTTGTTCCAGTGTAGGATGTTATTCTATACTTGGACTATGTTAGGTAAAGACATAGCTAACAGTCAACACTTCATATCTAGATCCATATGAAGAAATAATTCATCTTCTGCACTTTCAGTATAGGTTCTCACTACTTGTGCTAGAACCTACTAAATCATCTAGTCCACATTACTGCCAATGTAAGGCTCAGATCCCAATGAAAGCAGGGAAAAAAAAGAGATCAGACTTAGATATTCTATCAAAACAAAAAAAAGCAGTCAAGTAGCACTTTCAAGATTAACAAAATGATTTATTAGGTGATGAGCTTTCGTGGGACAGACTCACTTTTGAGAAGTGGTCTGAAAAAGTGGGTCTGTCCCACAAAAGCTCATCACCTAATAAATCATTTTGTTAGTCTTGAAAGTGCTATTTGACTGCTTTTGTTTTGATAGAATACAGACCAAAATGGCTCTCGCTCCATCACTATCAGATATTAAACTGTATCATAATTTTAGGCCTCACTGCATAATCGAACAAAGGAAAGTTTATATTAAAATGCAGAGGGAAGAACAGAATTTTCACTAAATATAGAACCCTCTTACGGCTGCCATAGAAACCATCCTTGAGCAGTGGAAATGGCAGAAGGGACCTTGTGGCCATGTTGGTAGATCTAAAACATGACCATTTTTGTTTTCCTTTGTACTACTTTTTGTTTGTTTAAATCTATACGTGTTTATCAAACCTCAGGCTTCATGTACAGCATTGTAAAGATAACCTTTTCATGAATTATAATAAAAATTAAAACTAACTTTTATTTTTCAATGTACCAAATTCCCAATATCCTAAATACCAACCCACCCAAACTCTCCTCATGCAAAACCTAGGATATGAGGTGGGCTTAATTATCAGCAAGCACTGGCCCCCTCAAATCAGAGGAAAGGGAAAGGCTTTCCACAACTGAGAGCCCTATGCACAGAACAGCTTGCCACAGGTGCTTAAATCCCAAACCTGTTAGCCAGTTACCTTGAATGTTTCAGCTGATCACGTAGCCTGAACTTACACAGAGCTTCGGAGATCAAAGTCAATATCTGGAACAGAGCCCAAAAACCAATGGGATGCTAAGTGCATCTCCTGAAGAACTAATGTAGTCTACTGCCAGCCTGTGAAGCTTCGAGCCAGCCACAATCTGCATTAGCTGTGAAATTTAAGAAGTCTTCAAATGGAAGCAGTCTAGAGAGCTGTCATGAATGAATGCTGGTAAAGGGTTAACCTTCAGAGGCATCTCTCTGAGGGGGATGATCAGGTAAGCCAATGGAAGGAAGAGAAATTCTTTTGAACTGAGAACAACTACAACAGGGCAAGGGGGTGTTGTTGGGTGTGTGGCTGGAGCAGAGAGACTGAAAATGAGGATGAATCCAGTAAATATCCCGGCCACACCACAATCAGAGCATGGATACGTAAGTAGAAAAGAAATGTCTAATTAGATGTGATCAGCTTATGGTTATTTTGAAACTGAAGAACTTCTCAGGCTGGCTAATGATTTGATTCTTTCCCCTGTACTCTGTAACTTCTAAACTGAAACCCAGGAAGGTAATTCTCTGTGCTGCACCTGGAATATTGTGAGTTATTACATCCAGAAACTAGGTATATTCAGGTAATTTCTTGGTATTTTTCCATCTCTTGTTTCGTGAATAAATTATGTTTTTTAAGGCAATGATTTGATTCCTGAGTCCTAGAGAAGAACCTGTGTATATTCATGCCTTCGACTGAACGGTCAGCTATCAGATTACAGCTCTTTGTTTCCAAGCTCTCTCCTAAGAGGTTGGGGTTACCCTAAAGGGAGACATCCCAAGTGTGTCTTCCTGGGTTTTAAAGAAGGGTTCTCTCACTTGGGTGGTGGCAGCTGTTTCCCAGGGTCAGGTGATCCTTGACCTTGGGGAGCTTTTTTTAAGCAGATCCTATAGATCCAAGGTATTTTTAAGGTTTTTGCTGCCCCCACCCCCGCCACTTTCTGCCCTCAAAAGCGTCAGAGTAGGGAGGCAACTCTGACAAAAGCATTGCAGTGAATGGTCACAAACACCTGTCAAAGTCCACATCTAAGAGAAATGGTTGCATTCACCTAATCAGGAAGGCTTACAGTATTATTGGCTACTGATAGAACACAATACTCCATGAGCAATAACGTGGGCCCCAATATCTTCACTATATCCATGTTGTTTGGTGTATTTGGTAAACAAATATTTCAATGCTGCTTTACAAAAGCATCTCAGTCCTCAATGACTTTACAACAATAAACAGTGCACACAATCTACCATTCTTTGTGACTCTACAGCAGACTAATGTATGTGCACAATGGGAGAAGTAACAAAGAAAAAAAGCTTCAAAGCAGACAGCTACCATCCCTTCATTCCAATGGTTAGCCCTAGAAAAACAAAGGAACCAATATTGAGGGCAACAACAAGAGAGTCACTAAACTTGCAGGAAAAAACTGAACAGTGAACAACAAACAGCACTACAAGTTTAGAAAGGGTTCTTGCCAGACAATTTTAATAGAATTGTAAAATAAGCAGATGAAAGGAATTAAGTAGATTAAAAACAAAGTAGCCTCAAACCAATCGCACACGGATTGAAAACTGAAGATCTCTAGGGAAAAAAAGGCAATAATAAATATCGTATCGTATTATGGAGTGCAGGGAGAGATGTCTCACACAGAGATTGGCATTAGAGCGGACATAATTTAACCTCATTACTGACCTGGAGGGAAAAGTAAACAATATATGAGTTAGAGACACCAGAGGATACATTTTTTTCTCCTGAAAAATAATTGATACTGATGGGGAGGTGAAGGGAGGCCATATGAGCATCATGCTACAATTGCATTTTTTGCCCACCAGTGGCTGATATGGTATCAAAAGACAAGGAAGGTGACTTATGGGCCAGGTCAACCACCCATGGCATGGGAGGGAGCAGATGTGGGGCCAGGTAAGAAGGCAGGGGTTGCGGGGGGACAAAAAGAGCAGGGCACATGGGACTGTTGGGGAGCAGGGTTCTCACAATCTGGAGTTCGTAATAGCTAGTAAGGAGAAAGATGCAGGGATTTATGTGGTGACTACACTGAGCTGCAGTGGACTGGGGGGTGCAAGACCACAGGTGAGAAGAATGTGCAGGAACACATGGCAATAAGGGCTACTATGCCTGGATGAGTGAGGGTGCAGGGCCACATGGGGCCAGAGAGGAGTAGCAGTATAGGGCTACTGGGGACATTTGCAGATATGTCTGACTGAACGGGGAGTGGGGCACAGGGACACACAAGAACAGGTGCAGACGTGCCTTGAATTAATGGGAGAAGCAAGGGTTCAGCCACAGTCTGTATGGGGGAGGCTCACCAACTCCCTAACAATTAGCCCCACCCCCAACAAAAAATAAACAAACCTGTTTCAGATTTCTCCCACCCACTTCAAACAATGCTCCAGGCTCACTCTCAGGCTCCTTCCCAGCAATTACTTCCCTCTCCCTCAGTTTTTCTGTTACCCGCAACTCCCCAAAGGGGAGCCTTTGCACTGCTTCAGATGCGTGCAGCCAATACATTTAAAGTATAATCCAGAAATGTATTGTATTTTGCACTTTAGCCTTCCAAGTTCTGAACTTATAATGCTACTAAGGAATCCATTTGTCAAAAAACATTTCCTGATTTTTTTTCAGTACACTTACTGAAAGATATTTGGAAATAAATTACTAAAATAATTGAAACTAGCATGATTATTATTTTGACAAATAAAACATACAGAATTTTAAAATATTGTTTGCAGAATTTTTAAATATTTGGTGCAGCATTCTCCCAGGAATAATTGGGAGTTGAAAATACCTTCCAGGAAAGAAAGACACTAAGAGGCTTGAGAGATTAGAACTGCAAATAGAAAAAGTGAAATTCGGGTTGGAAAAAAGCCAGCTCTTACAGCTGAAAAATACTCGAAACATACATAATGAGAGATAAGTGTCTGGAAAACAGTAATGGCTTGGAAATCCAACTATGCAATATAATATGGCAAGAAAAAAGGGTCAGTTGGGGTGGAACATGCAGAGTCCTTAGGCCACCAAGTAGCAAAGTTAACAATCCTTTATATTATTTTGGCATGACTGCCTCTGAAGCACTGCTTAGGTCTGGGCACCACTTCACTAGAAAGAAACCAGTGAGAATGGGAAAAAGGAACAAAATAATCATTAGGCTGGAGGGATTGAGATCATAAACTAATTTTTAAAACTAATTGTATAGTTTGTGTAAGACATCAAATACAGGACTGGGCAATGACTGGATGACTCACTGCAGGTAACTGAAACGTATACATAAGAAAGATGGAAAAAAGTTACAATACATAGCATGATACCACTAGGTTGCAATTAAATATAATTAGAAGAAACATTCAGAATTAGTTTTATAGAACAAGTACCAATAATGAGTTCTATTAAGCTGTGCAACAATCTCTGAAGGGAGGTGGAAATTCTGTCACTGAGAAATTTACAATCTTAATCGGAGACTGTTTTTAGCCTGTACTTGTACAATGCCAGGCATAATAGGCCCCTGATCCCGATCACCAAACTATAAACAAAAAGAGTCTAGGCTCCTGCATTTGCTGGAAGATAAAACTGGATAACCACATTGGTCTTACTCCTGTTAAGTCTGGACATTGTGAGTAAGGGGGGGAATCTTATTAAATACCATCCAAAAATATCAGAGGCTTCACACAAGAGCCAAATTATATATTGTGGCAGTCCTAAAAGCATATTTCTACCCATCCCTCAAGGACCCAAATCAGCATTTCGACCAGAAATGTAGCATACAATATCCTACATGAGAATAATTTCAACAAAGCAATGATCTGCCCCTCAAGAGGACAGGCCCTACCTGTGAAGGGTCTGTCACCCGCAACGTGACCACATCTTCACTGGTGTATTTAATAAACAGATGGCTCTCATCCAACAGCTGCATCTTCCACATGCGCAGCTGCCTCAACTGATCAAAGTATTGGAAAAACCTCCTTTTTGCCATTGCACTCCCATCCTGCTCTGCCCTCCTCCACAGGTACACCAACAGTCGGTGTTTCAAAGAATTTATGAAGGGCTCTTTGTATGGATTTGCCATCCCTGTCTGAGTGTCCCGTTGCACTTCTGGATAGACAGCCGACAGGGTCAAGAGATCGTCCTCGTAGCAAAAGCGGCCAATCGTCCGTACGTCAATGAATGTACCCTCAGGCGTCACCTGAAAAACATGAATAGTCTGCTGCTGCACAGAAAGAATAGCCAAGATATTTTTGTACAAATATAGGCCCTGGTTGTGAGACAAGATGACTTTGTCACATTTGAATGTTCTTGTGTCACACAGTCTACCTGTGTGAAGATCAATGATATGCAGAGAATAGTCCTCCAAAGGGGACCTGGGATTAGGAGTCACTGACTCACTGTTGCGATAAACCTCAAAAAACGGAGGGTGAGGTTCTTCAGGCAGATAGGCAGCAGAGCCAACAATCACATAGCGACAGTCATCTGTGAACAAACTGCACTCGCGGTTCAAGTGTTCACCATTGGAGGCTACGCTGGTGATATGCAGCAAGACAAAGAAACGTTCAAAGAGTCGCCCACGGATGTTGATAGATCTTTGGTCATTGCCATTAGCCAAGATCTCTCCCTCATAGCCCTGCAGGAGATCCTCTGCTGCCTGGCACCCCTGGTACTCATAGATCTCCAAGGAGGTCTGGTCTGAGGAGAAGGCGATGAAGTAGCGTCCATCAGGGGAGAACTTGCGCAGGAAGCAGGGCGGCTTCTCAACATTGACCACAGTGAAGTTGGGGAAGACATTCTGGTGGAAGACCCGGACCTGGTGCCAGTGGGTGCCAGCTTTACCGGAGGTGATCCTTCTGCGCTCCAGGCGGTGGATGACATTTTGGTTCTGGATTCTGCGGGGCCTGATAGTCGGAGCATCATGATCCATCACTTCATCGTCCCTTGGGAGGGAAGGAAACAAACAGGTCACTGGACTGGACAGGGAACAGCAGAATCTATACCACAACAGGCATGTGGGGGAAATGGCAGGGGGTTTCCTGTGGACATAAGACAACCTTTACCCATATGCAAAAAAAACTAAACTACAAAAGTCACCCAAAAATTTGGGGCACCACTGGGTCTTAACATCCACCAATCCACCTCTTCCTATCCTCCTTATGTGACACTGCCTGGTGAGTCTCCCTCCAGAGATGAGCTAGTTGAATTAAAAGTGAAAACGCCTTCTAAAACAGGCCTAACAGCAGACCACTGAACGTGTGAAAAAGTCATTCACGTTGTAAGGAAGCCAGTTAACAAGTGTTATAGTGTCAGTTTTACTATGTCAGTCACAGGACCTTAGTAAAAAATTGGCTTTAAAAATATTAGTGTGTTGCTGAAGATTATAAATTCAGATCTTTAAATCTCTTTCACTCACTCACTCACCCTCCCACACCCCACCCCACTCGCACACTCCTCTCAGGGCTGTGGTTCGGCACAGGGGCCCCCGTTTCACAATACTGCGTAGGTCCCCACTCACCCTCAGGAGGCCCTGCAGGGCCGCCGCGATAGTAACGCAGCTAAGACCCCAGAGGGGGGCGCTCCGGACAGACCTGCTGAGAGGGGTCCCATGTCAGGGCCCGGGGGTGGGAGGCGCCCAGGACCGGGGGGGGGGAGGGGGGCGGCAGAGAGGCTGCAGCTTGCCGGCCCTCCAAGGCGGCAGGAGCCGGGGAAGCTAGTGGGCATCGCGCGTCTCCTCACCTCTCCGAGCCGCAGCGGGGTCCCGACGCCTCCGCCCTCCGCTCACTCCATGGCCGCCGCCATCTTTCCGCCAACGCACCGCTGCGAACAACGCCTCAGCCTTGGTGACGAAGGCAAGAGGGTACCGCGCCGGCCCGGCAGCGCTTCCGGCGCGTGGCGGCAGGCAGAGAGCCGCGCCAGCCGCCGGCGGCACGGAGAGCGGCCCCTGGCGGCCGGAGGAGTCACCGCGGGGCTGGGGAGATCAAAGGGCTCTGCGGAGCTGCCTGCGAGGGTTGGGCCAGCCCCGCCGGTCACCATGGCAACCACCCCAGCTGGGCGAGATGCCAAATGGGCGCCATCCCCAGCAGGCAGAGCTCTCCCAGACCTTCCTCCCCCCAGGGTACTCTCTAGAGGTAGCTCAGTTGGCTGCACTCCCCTTTGGCAGGGCACCCCCTGACTGCATCCCTGCAGAGACAGCCCTGCCCCCCACGCATGCCAGGCACCCCCTTTGCCTATACCTTCCTGCCCAGGGTGCAGTGCCCATCCTAGTCCTCCTGCATTCCTACCATGACGTGTTGCAAGCAGACTCTGAAGTGCATCTGGCTGGGCTAGGCATGGCGTTATAGGGCAAACCCCATCCAGGCTTGGTACTGCCCCAGGTGCCCAGTCTCAGTGCCCATCAGCTGGGGTATTCAGTCTCTGGATTGCCTATTGGGACCCAGGTTTCTGCATGAATACTGCGGTCTTTATCACCGTTGTATGACATTTCGTGGTGCAACCCAGCGTAGCGAGAGGCTGCATCATCCCTGTCCTTCCTCCAGGAGAACCACACAAAGCTTTGTTGTTGTGGCTCTTAATCTGGGCACCTCACAAACAGCCAAAGAGCATGCAGGCCACACCCATTAGCCAGCCATTCTGATTGCAACAGCCCATCAACAAATACCAGCTACCCTCTGGTTTCCAGCAGCCTTGGTTACCATATGCACTGTAACCCCAAGACATACCCAATCCCGGAATTTCCTCCCCTTCTATCCCAAATGCACTGTCTTCTCCTGGCAACTGAGATAACAAAGGTCTGTTGTCCCTATAAAGCAGAGGTTCTCAAACTGGGGGTTGGTACCTCTAAGGGTGTTGCATAGCTGTGAGGGGCAGGTTGTGAACTGTCAGCCTCCACCCAACATCCTGCTTTGCTTCCAGCTTTTATAATGCTTCTAAATGTATATGAATGTGATTTTAATTTATAAAGGGGGTTTCACTTAGAGGGTTCCTGTGAGAAAGAGGTCAATATCACAAAAGTTTGAGAACCACAGCTGTAAAGGAGCAATATGTAGTAATTTTTAGCTTAACTAGGCGTTATCTACATTCTTCACAATACTAGCTTAATTAGATTAAAGAACAAAAACAAGTTTATTTAACTACAAAGAGATAGTGAGTACAAGTTAAGAGTATAAGTATTACGGAATTAAATAAGAAATGTTTGTAAGAATAAAGGTACCATACTAAACTTTACAAACAAGGCTTGGTTCAAGGTAAAATTCTTACAATATCCTTCCAAGAACCTTACTGACTAACCTGCAGGTCAGGATTCTTCCCGGGGTCAAAGAGCTAGATTTTTTTGTCTTCTTAGGTTCCAGAGTAGCAGATAGGGGAAGAGAACTTGGGGTGGTTTGCCTCTCATTTGTATAGTTCAGTCATACTTTGAAATGGCATACCTAGAGAGTGACCCTTATATAAAGAGAGCAAGTAGACATCAAGCCCCTTGGCATGGCAGGTGTCTTTCACCTATACCTTCTCTTCCCTCTGTCTGAGTATTCCGTTTATTACAGCTTATATGCAAATTGAACATGGGTGATATGTAGGGAGATACGAAGGAGACAGAGGGTTGAGGGACAACGGGCCAGCACCCAGCAGGCAGAGCTGCCTCAGGCCCCAAGCTTTGGGGCCCTGTGGGGCCAAAGGCAGCCCAGGTCACTAGCTGGGAGGGGGAGCTGGTGCTGGCAGCAGGACTTGGGCCTGCCCCTGCACTTACCAGCAGCAGAAGCAGAAAGCAGAGTGACCTTGCCCCAGATGACTCTGCTCCCCCAGCTCCCAATTGTTGCTCCACTTCCTGCTGCCAGTGAGTGTGGGGAACAGCTCCACCCCTGCCCCTAGCCCCAACACCCAAGCGATGCAGCCTGGGAAACTAGCTGCGGGCTGGGTCCCGATGCCATCAACAGTGATTGCCGCCCCCATCCCCCCCACAACATTCACTGGCAGCAGGAAGTGGAGTGATGTACTTGGAAGCCTCAGGAGGAGAGCAGGCTGGGACTAGGTTGCTCTGCTTTCCCACACCACTGTAGGTGAGAGCAGGACTGGGGACTGACGCCTGCTACCAGCACCAGGTTCCCTGGTAATCCCCCAGACTGTGTTGCTTGGGAGGGAAGTATAGGGGAAAGGGTAGGATGGGATGGGGAAGGAACTGGGGTAGGGTGGGGGTGGGGAAAAAGTGGGGCTCTCCCCGAGCTACAGGTGGCACATGGTGGAATTGTGGGGAGCAGTCACATGATCACTGTTTCCCTTTTGTCCCTCCACAGAAGTTGCCACTGAAATTGAGGTAAGCATATATCCCTTTGTTTGAGCTTCTCGATCAGCTTTACCTAATGACTACATGACTTTAAACATGTGCCTTTAACATTTTGGGGGTGGAATTTCATAACTTTACACACAGCATCACTACGTACATTCCAGTGCAATATTATTAACCATTGAGATATTAGTTTTCAAATGATACCACTTAACGGGGATACACACATGCATTCAATTATATCTTGTCACAAATGTGTCTTTCCAAAATGTGTTTGTAGATGTTTCCCCTTCTTCTGTTACCCTCAGGACTGGGATGGATGCACCATCTCCCTCCTGGAGTGCCTTGCTGCTGCTTTCTTCGGGCCATCTGTCATGGGTTGTCCACGATAGAGCCTTCCTGACCCTTCACTTTCTGCCATTATCTCCCTTCCTGGTAAAGTACTATTGCTGCCGAAAAGTTTTGTACAACCTGAATGCAGAAAAGGCTGCTACTTAGTCTTGGGGGGGGTGGACACTGTGCCCCATTTCACTGCCATTCTAGTCAGGGAATCATGCTCCTCCATCCTTCAAATGCTCTTCCACATCACCCTTTGAAATGAGGTCTTGTAGGGGAATCCTGCCCCACCCCGCCATCCCTGAGGGTCCCCAGCTTTGCCTCACTCTCAGGAAGATTATCACATTCCTAATTGCCGCTTGGGAATAGATTAGCAGTCAAGAAGAATAACTGTTTTTCTAATTCAAAATGGCTCTTTGGAAAAATATGTGAGTTGGTGGCTTGAGCACTGGCCTGCTAAATGTAGGATTCTGAGTTCAATCCCTGAAGAGGCCTTTTAGGGTCTGGGGCAAATAGATTTAAAAAAAAATCTGTCAGGGGATGTTGCTTGGTCCTGCCAGGATGGCAGGGGACTGGACTTGATGACCTCCTGAGGTCCCTTCCAGCTGTATGAGATGTGTATCTCTGTGTGTGTGTGAGAGGGAGACCTGCATGTTTCTGAGCAGAGCATGCTGGGAAGCCTGGCCACCTCCAAAGAGAAAAGTCAGGTGTGTACTGTCGCATTGTCACCTGGTCCATCAGTGAAGAGGTGAAAAGCGTCACAGCTTTGAAAACCTTTTCTCTGTTTGACCCCTTCCTTCGGTAGTTGGAGTATCTCTCTGCTCTCAGTGAGAGGTTCTACAAGGTGCCCATTGAGTATTGTGCATTTAATTCAGCAAGTGTGGTTGCAGGCTTGTTGGTAATTAAACATAACAGAAATAATGCAGCCTGAACTGTGCCCCAACCCAATCCCCAGTGGATGCAGTTGATGTATTGTTATCCGAATACAATGCAGTCCCAAGGGTTTGGCATTTTGACCATTAGTATAAAAAATGTGAATGTTGTGCCAATGAAAAATACAGGTTCCAGCAGTGCTCAAGATGGAAGCTTCTAGAGCTCACCATTGCAGGCAACACCAGGCAAATGTGTTCCCAGTTGTCAGATCCTCTATTGATGAGCCATTTCAAGGTGTGGCAGATGAGCTCATCTTCAGGGCCCAATTAATCCTTGGCCTCTGTGGTGGGAACCTAACAAGGAAGCCTTTTGGGGTAGTTTTTCATGTGGACGTGAACTGCGATTCCTTCCTGCCCTCTCATCACTGAGATTAGACTACACTAATGCATAATATTATCTGTGCCATCTCTCTCCTTCCTCCTAGACTGGGCACTCCTTTTCCCTCAGTTTTGATGAAATATCTTCTTATTCCTGATAATCAGATGGATTCCTTCATGCATGCACCCTTGTAGTGTGGGTAGTAGAACAGAGAGGGTCTCTCTTCTGTCGCTTGGTGTCACCCTTGCTTCTTGCTTCGTGTATCTCAGCTTTGCATTCTAGTTAATGGCCAGTGACAATAGTCAAGGAGTGTTGTAAAGATAGGATACGCTTCCTGCTACCATTCATTTCTGGCAGTTCCTTGTCCTCAATTAACACTGTTTTGTGGGAGGGAAGCAGCAATTAGATAAGGTTGCAGATTGAGATGGGGTATTTCCTGAGGTCAGCTTCAGTACAATGGGCTGGAGAGCAGAATTTTCTTTTCCTTTTTCCCCATGCTCTCTCATCTACCAGAGATCTGCATCACTCACACACATGAAGCCATAAGTCATTACATTGGGACATCTCATTCTAGAGCTCAGGCTGTTTCCGATGCAGGCCTCCACCAAGGACTAGTTGGAATAACATTCATATCAGCACAAGAAATGTGCTGTTCTTCTCACCAGTCTGCAGACTTCAGGATACACCTCTGTGTTGTAACTTCTGCCTTTGTGTCCAGCTGGCTGCTGGACAGAAACACCGGAAAATGAAAGAGAAATAGGAAAAACACTGAGCTGAAAACTGACTCATGGCCTTTAGGTTTTCAGAGCCACTTGTTTGCAGAAGGACATAATTTCCTGATCAATCTATTTTATGGTGTATTCTTCATGGGATTCAGCTTACACTTAAATGATCCTACAGGGCAGTGATATAGCAAAGAAGTGATACCATTCATATTTCAGAATATGGTGCGTGGCAGGCGGACAAACAGAAAAGATCATGGGCCACTCTAATCTCCATCAACCTCCCCACTGGGGACGAAAGGGAGAGACAACTCACAGCCCCATTTATCTTCCCTTCCCACCAGCCTCTTTTGTTGGCTGCCTCTCCACTTGCAAGTCTGGCCCTGAAATGAACTGCAGATTCTGTCTCTATATTCTCTGAAGTAAAGACATAGTGAGCTGTAAAAATGTTCCTGGTGCTGCATGGATCTGCGGGAAAGAAACAATTATTGTAAAGTGCCTCTCTGCAAATACCTTCCTCCCAAAATAGACTGAGAGGCAGAGAGAGGGAAACAAACAAAGCAGGAATTTGGAGTCAGGTTTTTTTCCAACAAAGAATCATCTCTCTTTTCTTGTAGTGGGCAGACATTTGAAAATGCTGGGCACCAGAAGCACCAATAGACTCAGAGGGGTACTCAGCTGTCACATCTGCAAAGCCAGACAGGAACTAAGTAGAGCTAACTGTCCCCCACCCTGGCCCAGCCAACTTTGGCTACGTCTACACGTGCAGCCAACATCAAAATAGCTTATTTCGATGTTGCGACATCGAAATAGTGTATTTCGATGAATAACGTCTACACGTCCTCCAGGGCCAGCAACGTCGATGTTCAACTTCGACGTTGCTCAGCCCAACATCGAAATAGGCGCAGCGAGGGAACGTCTACACGTCAAAGTAGCACACATCGAAATAGGGATGCCAGGCACAGCTGCAGACAGGGTCACAGGGCGGACTCAACAGCAAGCCGCTCCCTTAAAGGGCCCCTCCCAGACACAGTTGCACTAAACAACACAAGATCCACAGAGCTGACAACTGGTTGCAGACCCTGTGCCTGCAGCATAGATCCCCAGCTGCCGCAGAAGCAGCCAGAAGCCCTGGGCTAAGGGCTGCTGCCCACGGTGACCATAGAGCCCCGCAGGGGCTGGAGAGAGAGCATCTCTCAACCCCCCAGCTGATGGCCGCCATGGAGGACCCAGCAATTTCGACGTTGCGGGATGCGGATCGTCTACACAGTCCCTACTTCGACGTTGAACGTCGAAGTAGGGCGCTATTCCTATCTCCTCATGAGGTTAGCGACTTCGACGTCTCGCCGCCTAACGTCGAAGTTGGTGCCGCTACTTCGAAGTAGCGTGCACGTGTAGACGCAGCTTTTGAGTAATTTAAACATACAGGATTGAAGGTAACTGTCCATTAGAAGGCACTGCTGGAGCCATACTGGTACAACACAATTTGACCAGTGTGGCTTGGGACTGATGCACCCAAAAGAGGCTATTCCAGCTAATCTGCAATTTCAAATATTGCTGCTTATATTGGCCCTGCTCCTGTGAGTCAATGACATCAGTGGGAGCTCAGCATCCCAGCAGATTGTGGTAGAACAGGTGCAAGAAACAATAAGCCACGGAGTCACGTTAAGCTGAATTCAGCACTGGAGTATTTCAATCCCTGGTTGAGCTGCACACAGATTGCAATGTAATTCTATCCATTCTGATCGTGGGGAATAATTTCTCTCTCCCATAGTTTCTGATTGAACCTCAGTTGTTGCCACATTTCTGGGTTGGCACCTGTCCCATTTCTGCCCCTTCTACTTCTCACCTGTGCTGTACCAGCAAAGATTATTTGTAGGGAAGAAACCAAGAATTCTACTGAGTCTGCGCGTACCTCTGCATACTCAAAAATTTCCCAGACAGGAAGTGAATGTGTCTGCTCTCCTGCTCTGTGTTTCTGTGGTTTGTGCTGCCGTTTGCTAACTGTATTACTACATGCTGTTTACCTTGCTTCACAGGCTGGACAGCCACATGCGACCTCCTGTTTTCCACATGTAAATAGCTGCCTCTGTTACACTGGGGGGTCACGATTTCCAAGCAGTGCAGGTCTAGTTTAGACTTCATGGCCCGTGTTGAGTTTAAGTGATTGATAGGTTGTATTTTTCTCCCCACAGTAAGCCATGTGAAATTTTGAGAGACCCCCTTGACCGAAGAGCAAAGGCTGGTTTGCCCTGCGCAGTAAACAAAACCCCTCATCTTTCCAGTGAGTTGTTCTGATTCCAAGAGATCCTGCAGATGTTGCAGGGTGCTGGAAAGCAATCTGCAGCATGGTGAGAAACTGCAGCTGCCTGGCCTCTACAGCTTTGTGTTTGTTAAACTGCTCGCTCTCTGTCCCCTTTTGTCTTGCCGTCACGTGCTCATTGTTCTAAGGGGACACGAGCCTAAGGGCTGAATTCTGTCCTTTAGTCTTCTCTCTTGGCTGTGACTTGAGAATGAGCCAGATGTCTTCCTGTGACCCTCCTACTTGTGAGTCCCTTGAGGGCTGAACCATTCTGGCTCCAGATTCTGGAGCTGCAGGTCTTGTCACAGAAGGGGCAGGCACAGGGCAGTTGTTGGGGGACATGCGGCAGTTTTTGCCGCTCTTTTCTCCTTCTCTGCCTCTTTTCATCTGCAGTGTGGTGAGAGGTCTCAGATTCCACCACCCCCTCACGGATTACCGCTCTCCACAGGGGCCAGTCCTGGGCAAGATTCTCCCAAGCGTGGACACCGCTGTACCCCATTAGTACATGCTTAGGTAATCCCTGTTACTGATCCAGCTCTGTTGGTGAAAAAAGACAAGCTTTCAAACCACAGAGAAAGAAGAGCTCAGTGTGGCTCAATAGCTCATCTCTGTCACCAGCAGAAGTTGATCCAATAAAATATATTACTTCACCCACCTTGCCTCTCTAATATCTTGGGACTGACATGGCTGCAACCATACTGTACTTTCATACATGGGACACACTCCCCCTGAAGACAGTGAGAGCTTTGCCTGCACAAGGATTGCAGGCTGGGTCCACATTCCCTCCCAAATGTTCTATCCACTGCTTTACTCTTTGGAGGCCTGGTCAGTCTTCCCCCAGCTCTCAGGGTTGCACATGCTGAGAGGTGCAATCAGAGCTGATTCACTGATGTCATTTCTCAGAGGACTGACTTTCTGCAGAGCCATCCATCCAAACAAACAAGCTACGCAACGTATTCTGCCCAAATGCCTCCTCTGCCAGGCTGGAGCCTGGAACACTGATGTCTCTGGTGACACGGGCCATTGCCTCAGCTAATTCCTTCACAAACCATCTTTTCCCTTAATTCAGGGCCAACCCACCTCGCCCTCCTCATGTTTCTTTCAAGCCATGTCCAGCTCACCCCTGGCTCGTCGGTCCACACACAATTTTTCATAATGGTGTCTTTCCAAAGAGGCCTGGGTCATGAAAAGGAGGGGGTGTCACAGCACTCAGGTGCATGGGCAGAGCTGTGTGTGCACAACAGGATTCCTGGGCCCAGGCTTGGAGAATGTTGTGGGTCCGAAATAGGGGGCAATGACAGCGCTGTGTATGGAGAGCCCAGAACCAGAGCAGCAGGGAATGTTGTAGGTCACTAGTTGGATGTATTGGAAGTGTTGTGTGGCGAGCCTGGTCTGGACTAGCGGGCGGCTGGAGGTCAGCACTGAATTGCCTTGGCATTGCTGTATGGTGGCTGGAAAAGCCCAGGCCAACAACTGCAGGGAATGCTGCAGGTGAAGAGAGGGGAGCGTCAGCAGAAGAGAGTGTGTCCAGGCTACCTGTCCTCTTTCCGTACCACACTCGCCTTTAGCCAGTAGCTCCCTCCCTCTTGTAAGCACTGAACCAATATCATTGTGTTAGTCTTTCAAGTGCTACATTTCTGCTGCTTTGTTGTGTTGAACCAATATCTGTTTTTCAATCAAATCCATTCCTTGTTTTGCTCTTTCTCCACACCTTCCCTCCCGTCTGTGCATGGTGCAGGGGCTATAATAGGCCAGTTAGCCTGGCCAGTAGGTGTCTTCTTTACCTGAGGAATGACCAGTGGGCGAGGGGTTGCTCGGGAGGGGCAGCACTCCCTGGTTTTGAAAGGCCTTGAAAGCTTTTTTGTTTCTCCTCAGGTTTGTGCAGCAATCTGAGGCTTGCGTCTGCAGGGCTTTTAGCAGCTCTTCCTCTCACGCCCTTTGCATTAGTGACACAGGCAGCAGCGGCAAGGAAGCGGGAGCGGAGAAGATGCACTAGACGAGCACTTGCCTTTCCGCCTCCATCTTTTTTTTTTTTTTTCTTTGAAAGGAACAATGTCAGGCGTCCTTTGACTTCCATTTGCCGGCTGCTGGCCTGTCCTCTCTTTCGGAGGCTGAGTGGTTTATTAAGCATTCCTGGCAGAGGCAGTGCAGGCACTTGGAGCTACTTCATAAAGCTGGGGTATAAATGCAGTAAATATAAAAGAGAGATGGGACTGGGGAAGGGGGAAGACGAGTGTGATGTTGAAAATGCTCAAATTCTTTGTGGCTGGGGCCAGCAGGCTGAGTGGGGCCCTGATGGCTGTAGCTTGAGAAGGGATATTGGATTTAACCTGTCTATAGTCACTGGAAAACCTGTAACTGGGCCCCTTACACAGATCTACCCAGTTCTGAAGGCTTCACTGCAGTAAACAAAATAATTTCCTGCTTGGAGGCCTCATTTACGTGCTGCAGAGACTTTCCCATCTTAGGAGACCTGAGTCCGGTGCCCAATGCAGCACCCCTGGGCAGGCCACACGAAGGAACCAAAGTGGTGCAAACAAGTAACAACGCCAGGGTCAATCCCCAGCACTTGTCAAGCTCACTGCCAGAGAGCCTTGTGGAAACCGACATGCCCCTTTGTAGGGGTGGCGGCACAGCTGCATGAGTGAATTGGGCTCAGAGGGTTCATGCTGTCTCCCAACTCCATGAGCTTTGTGAATAGCTGCCCTTGGTTCTAGTGTCTCCTGGAGTTCCCAATAGCTAGGCTCATGCTTCCTCCCTTACTAGTGAAATTGGGACCTGGCTGCATGGTGTCCCAAAGGATCTGTATTATCTGACGCAGGGCCACTCTCCCAGGTACCCAGGTGTGAGATGGTGAGTACTTCCCATCTAATGGATGGCACAGAAACGTTGGTATATACATTTTGTTTTCAACATGCAGTGAGGGGAAGGTGTTCATTAATGAGAGTTAAGCACAACTCAAAATCCTGCTCCCCCAGGCCCTGGGGCCACACATGCAGCCCCGGTTGAACACCCCCTGCTTTGGTTCAACCCCCCACCAGCAGCCCCAGTTCAATCCCTGGTGGCCCCGGTTCAGCCCCACCCCAGCCCCAATTCAAACCCCCTCAGTCCCCGTTCACCCTGACCCTGCATGGCCCCAGCTCACCACCCCCCATACCCAGCTCTGGCTCACCCCCCAGTGCCCAGCTCCTGCTCACCCCCCCCAGGGCCATGTGGCCCCAGCTTATCTCTACCCGCCCACCCCTGCTGCAGCCCTAACCCACCCCAGGCTTAATCACCCTGCCCAACTCCCTGTGGCCCAACGCACTGCCAGGCTTAACCCTCCCCATCTGCACCCCAACCCCAGGACTTATCTTTCAAAAGGAGCTCCAGGTGCTCCTGCTGCTTCCCAGCTGCACTACCTGCGTTCCGCTGGGGGAAAAAGCCACCCCCCGGCTTACACAAAATTCGATTTCTGTGAGGGTGCATGGGAATGCAACCTTCACATAACTCAAGGGACTGCTGTAAGGTGGAGGCAGAGAGCAACAGCTGCTTCCTCTGGGCAATAGGCGGTATTAGAATGTACTCTCTATGGCTACGTCTACACGTGAAGCCTACATCGAAGTAGCCTATTTCGATGTGGCGACATCGAAATAGGCTATTTCGATGAATAACGTCTACACGTCCTCCAGGGCTGGCAATGTCGATGTTCAACATCGACATTGCGCAGCACCACATCGAAATAGGCGCAGCGAGGGAACGTCTACACGCCAAAGTAGCACACATCGAAATAAGGGTGCCAGGCACAGCTGCAGACAGGGTTACAGGGCGGACTCAACAGCCAGCTGCTCCCTTAAAGGGCCCCTCCCAGACACACTTGCACTAAACAGCACAAGATCCACAGAGCCGACAACGAGTTGCAGACCCTGTGCATGCAGCATGAATCCCCCGCTGCAGCAGCAGCAGCCAGAAGCCCTGGGCTAAGGGCTGCTGCACACTGTGACCATAGAGCCCCGCAGGGGCTGGAGAGACAGCGTATTTCAACCCCCCAGCTGATGGCTGCCATGGAGGACCCCACAATTTCGACGTTGTGGGACGCGGATCGTCTACACGGTCCCTACTTCGACGTTGAACGTCGAAGTAGGGCGCTATTCCGATCGCCTCATGAGGTTAGCGACTTCGACGTCTCGCCGCCTAACGTCAAAGTTAACTTCGAAATAGCGCCCGACACGTGTAGCCGCGACGGGTGCTATTTCGAAGTTAGTGCCACTACTTCGAAGTAGTGTGCACGTGTAGACACAGCTCATATGTACAAAACAAGGTTAATCTTTGTGCTGGGGACCATGTCATCCACATATCTCTATATTACCCAGTACAACAGGTACGGGCAGCAACTTTCCAGTGTGCCAGCAAGTGCTGGACCCCCAGGTCTGCCCCCACTCGATCCCTTTCCTCACAGTGCCACCCCTTCCCCGCCTCTTCCCACCCCTGCCCAACTCCACTCTGTGCCCCAAGCGGGCTGCACTCTCACTCCCCCGCCTTCTGCTGCACACTGCAAAGCAGCTGATCACACCGGGCGAGAGTCATGGGCAGGGAGGGTGTGGCTCTGATAGGTGGGACATGCCAGCAAGTGGAATGTGCTGATGGGAGAGGGAGATGATAGGAGCAGTGCTGAGCACCCATCACTTTTCCCCATGGATGCTGCAGTGCCAGAGCACCCAGGGTGCTGGTGCCTATGACAGTGGGACTCCGATCCTGACAAAGGATTTACACAATGCAAATGTTAGAGTATGTTTAGAACGCTGTGTTTCAAGAATGTTAATAATGCAAAGTTAAGCACTCAAGAGCTAGGCAATGTCAGACTCCAGCTAGGCAATGCTGCAGACCACAGGCAGCACGCTTCAAGAGCATAATGGAAGGCAAATACACTGGGAGCTGGGTCGGTGCCTTTTTGTTCCCCACCTTGGTTCACAGAGTGCAGCCCAGCAGCCAGGGCAGATAGGTGGGGCTCGTTAAGAATCAATCTCCAGCAAAAAGGCTAATCAGACACCTGCTGCTGGATCAAGATTTCTGGCTTGCCATAAAAGGCTTCTTCTAGGCAGACAGGGTGAAGGAGGTGAGGAGTGGACCAGGCAGAGAGGCTGGAGGACTGCGGTTTTGGAAGAGAGAAGCAACTCAGCCAGGTACAGAGGGAAGTGATGGGAGACGTGGCCCAGGGAAAGGCTTCTGTGTTTGGGGCTGGGGAAACCCCCCATCATCTGCCTCTCCTCTGAGTCCCTGGGGTAGAGCCCAAAGTAGTGGGTGAGCCTAGGCTCCCTCCACCCTTCCCCTGGAAAGCTGCCCTAGTGGAAGGTCAGGGTTGTCTGAACCTTTTGAAGGGGGTTTACTCCCTTCTCTTGTCACTTGCCTATGATGAGAATGGCTTGGTAAGTAGAGACCTTTGCCTCTGAAAAGACCCAAGGCTGTGGTGGGGCCAATGTGAATCTCTGAGGCACCTAATAAAATCCACCAAGAAGTGCAGAACCCCTAGGGGGAAGACCAGGGTCTTGGCACAAGCCTCAGCTGCCTCCCCTTGTGCATATGCCCTGTGATATAGTCCTTAATTACATGATCACCTACTGTTTTCCCACAGAATCCCAGCACATTCTGTGAGTGAGTAGCTCCTCACTACTTCTTTTATCCTCTGCATTCGGTGTGTGACACCAAGCCCTCCTTACTGCAGCTTTTCAAACGCTGCTCAGAATACAAAAGTATTAATTTCCTCTGGGGCTTTTGTGTGGTGTGCCTTGCTGTAACATCTGAGTACTTCACACACAGGCATCAGTTTATCTTCACGACCCCTTGGTAAGATCCAGGGGTGTACCTGTTTCACAGAGTGGAAATTGAAACACAGAGAGGTTAAGGTCAAAAGTACCCATTAATTTTGAGAACCAAATCTGAGATGCGCCGGGTCTGATTTTTCACACTACTTAGCATTATGTCACATTTTATTTGTTCAAAGCACTGCTCCCCTTGGCTTCATCTGTAGCTGTGATTGCTCAGCACTTCTGCAAGTCAGATCCCAGGGTCTCAAGTCAGGCACCCAGTAAATGAGGAACACATAATTAGGGAGTGCTTACGAAAAGCTTGTGTGAACTGGCTTTCGTCGCGTGATGTGAGAATTCGGGTGGGGGGTGGGATAGAACGCAGTTCTCCAGAGCAGCAATCAGCTTCTTTAATCACGAGACCCTCCCCATGCTGCTGTGTTTCAGCCCTATACACCAGACTGCTAGTCTTTAAGCTTCCTGAGCCTGAGTATGCTCTAGCACTGTCTTTTTTTCCTTGGGCTCTCTGGAATACTTCCTGGGCACAGATTCTTTGCCTATTACCTTTTCATAGAACTGAAACCTCACAAGCCAGCTGCCCAGGTCCCTAGAAACTGCATAGACTCCTTAGTACCTTAATCACCCCTGTTCCCAAAGCACCGACCTCATGGCAATCTTGTTTTATTGTATTTCCCTCTAGGGACATGGGTAGTATATAATCCCCTGTATATTTGCTAAGGCTTCTAACACAATGACTCTCTACTTAAGACAGCCCAAGATATATACAGAGCTGGACCAAACAAAAACAAAACAAAAAATCCCCCAAAACAAGCAAAAAACCCTGTAGGCATTGCCCTGCCTCAGTTTCCTTCATGTTGCTTGGGTACCAGGTGAGGGAACACTGACAGCACAAGAGAGACTGCTGTCAGGTTTAATGTTATTCCCGGGGGAATTGTCTGTCACTGCACATGCGCAGAATTTATGTTCCCTGCAGAACTTTTCGCTTCCTCGCAGGAAAAAAATGACTTTCTGCCAGGGAAGCAAAGGGAAACCACACAAGAAATCACGCAACCCTCCCCAGCGGCATGTTTTGGGTGCCCAGGGAAGCAGACAGAGGTAAATCACTGTGGGGCATGAGAGGGACATGGAGAGACTCAGCTGGTGGCTCCCACCTTGCACCAGACTCAGCTGCTAGACCCAGATGGGCTGGGGAAGACAGGATTTCTTGTTTCCTGCACAGTACCTGGGGCTGCATCAGATCTCCCCCCATATTTCTCCCCCAGCTGCAGGGATCTCTGCAAACTCTACCTCCTCCCCTTTTCCTGCATTCATCACTCCTTGACTACAGGGGAGGGATACCTGTACAGGGAGCTCCTCTCCTATCCATCCAATCCTTGTGCATCCAGACCCCCTCCTACCCAGACCCTCCTTCTAAGCCTCATCTGCCCATGCTCACAACCCCCGCAATGAGCCCCACTTCCCCTGTACCTGGACTACCCCAATGAGCCACCTCTATTCCCACCCTAATGAGCTCCAGCCCACTGTATCTAGATTCCCACACCACTGAGCTCCATTCCCCCAGTGTCTGGTTCCCCACTAGGCGTCCCAGCTCCTCCCTCCCGCCACTGAGCTGTATCCCCGACACACATCCAAACCACCTCCACAGACCCCCACCCCTGCAACCATCCTCACTGGCCCATCTCCTGCAGAGACCCTTTATCGTTGCACCTAGAACCATGACAACACGTCCTTGTGCATCCAGATCTCCACACACCCAGATTTCCCCCTTGGCTGCCCACACCCAGGTTGCCCAACTCAGAAGCTTCTCAACCCACACCTAGAGTCCTCCACACCTGGATTCTGTCTTTCTGAGCTCCCTGCCTACACCTGGTGCACGCAGCAGGGCAGGGTCCAAGGTATTTCTGGGACAGACCTGGTCCTTGCAGCCTATCAGGGTTGGGCGCAGCTTCTCCACTGAATCCATATCCCTGGTGTGTGGGTGTGTGTGTGTGTGTGGAGTGGGAGCTGCACAGTGATATCCCACCTCTATGCAGCCAGTGGCCTCTGCTCCCCAGCGCCACACTGGAGCCACCATGTTTATTTGACCAAATTTGCAAAGTGTTGCAGAATTTTAAAATATTGTGCGCAGAATTTTTATTTATTTGGTGCAGATTGGCCTCAGGAGTACAGGGCCCTGCACCAGTGTGACTGACAACAGCCCAAAGCAGCATTTATAGGGACTAGACCCATATGCAGGGGGTAGGGGAGGTGTGCAAGTGGTGGGAACACTTCCCCCCGATGGGTCACCCTTCCCCACTCCACTCCTACCCTGATCCCTGCTTCCCTTCCCAGCAAGCCTGCATGGGGGTTACCAGGGCAGAGGGTGAGCAGGTGGCAGTAGAAGCCACAGGCCATCACCTGTCCATGGCCTCCCTCCCCCGCCCTGCACTCACCATGGGTGCTGTGCCCCATCCTCCAGCCTTACTGAGCCCCACTGGGCAGCTGGAGACCTCCCAGCCACCTGCAGAGAAGCAGGGCTCAGCAGGCTGGGAGGCTGAGGTGGAGCGCCATGTGGTGAGTGCTGGGCAAGAGAGAGGATGGCCGTGGAGATGCAATCCCCTGCAGCAGCTGCTGCCGTTCACTGCCTGGCCCCTACCCCGGGTAATCCTCCCCATCCCTGGCCAAGTGGTGGGGGGATCTTTTGGGGGGAATCCTTGAACTGGGGGGGGCAGGACTGAGGGGTTTCAGGCTGAGCAGGGGTGGTATTTGGGCTGAGGGGGGGGACTGTGTTCAGGCTGGGGTCTTGCACCCAGTCTGAGCAGGGATAGGATGATGGGGATCCTGGGGCCAAGCAGGGGTGGGAATCTTTGGGCCTAGCAGGGGTGTGGTTCGGGTATGAGGGGGTGAGAGGAGCCCAATGGACTGGAGGGGAGGCAGGGGAACAGAGTCAGCTGGAGAGCCGAGAGAGGCGGGAGACAGGCAGGGCTTGCTGTATGGAAGTGGTTCATATTTACAAAAAAGCAGACACCACCACCCAGAAATTCCTGCATACAGGCCTTGGGACAGTTGTCAGCTACGCTAGAATTACCATATTTCAACTTTCATTAAGGAGGACATCTCTGTAAGGGAGTAACAGAGAGTAAGCCGTGCTAGTCTATACATTATCAAAACAAAAAGCAGTCAAGTAGCACGAGCTCACCTAATAAACTATTTTGCTAGTCTTTAAAGTGCTACTTGACTGCTTTTTGTTCTGCAAGAGAGTGTTTCTGTTTCAGCGTCTACCAACTCATGTTGTACTAATGTGTTATATAATACACAACACCATATTTCTATAATGTACACTACCTTGTTTTACAATATATAATACATTAATACAAATAGCGACAGAGAGGTGGCTGTGTTAGCCTGTAGTCTATCAAAACAAAAAAAAAGCAGTCATGTTGCACTTGAAAGACTAACAAAATAATTCATTAGGTGACGAGCTTTTGTGGGACAGTGGGTCTGTCTATTAAGCTCATCACCTAATAAATTATTTTGTTAGTTTTCAAAGTGCTGCATGACTGCTGTTTTGTTTTGACATTAATCCCAAAAAAGCCACAAGACCACATCTGAGTTTGTAGGATATTAAAACTTGTTTCAGAGCCAGAGGTCACTTGGGGGCTTAGTGCAGTAGCCTTTTGCCTCTGGGAAAACAAGACTCTGGCAAAGTTGTGTGGGGAGGCCTGGAATGAAGCAGCCGGAGGTAAAGGCGGCTCAGGTTTGAGGAGTATTAGCAGAGTTGTGTGGACTGAAGAGAACAGGACTTTCTGGGTCCAGACCTTGGGAAATAAGTGCCAGTTCCTGCCGCTGGGCTGAAATGAGACTTGAAGAAAATGCAGCATATAGAACACGCTGTACGGAAACATGGCTGAGATGGGCCTCTGGAGTCGCACCGGTCTTGATTCCAGCGCTGAAAACAGTAAAATGACCCCAAGGATTGTAAGCCCTGTGCTTGGCCTTCTGCACAGCAGACCTTGCAGCGGGCAGCCATCAATAATCCACATCTTGCTCTGCAGACCTCACCTTGGTTTCCAGGGGTTTGTTTTAACCTTCAGTTTCTTTCAGACACATAACATGTTGTTTGTGCATCAGGCGTGTGTAGTTCAGGTACCACTGGTTTGTGGGCAGGGCAGGGTCAGAGACTTCCTATTTGAAAGTAGGTTGCCCAAGGCCTTTGAGCCTGGCTATACTAACCTTAAAACACCATCCAGGATTTTCTGATTCCTTCAATGCAGTTTTTAAGTGCTGCTCATGGAGGACAATAAAGGGAGATGACGAGGACAGAGGAATGGGGACATAAAAGTGTCTTGAAGTAGCTGCAGGGGAAGTGCTTTTCTTCACAAGGCTGGCAATGAAATTAGAGGTAATTGTAGGGACCCAAGATTCAATAAAACTCAGGGAGGATGTCAGGTGAGAGAGGGGCTGCACGGCCATTTCTGTAAATTGAACAGATGTTTCCTGCTGGTGCCAATAATCAGTTACTGATGGTGCTGTTAAACAAACAGCACCAGCCCTGCCTCAGGTGCTGTAAAGCTGATAGGGACATCTGTTACTACCACCTTTGAACTTCAGAGAGGGATGGAGGGCAGGCTGCTTTCCCATTGGCTCTGGTTTAATGAGGCATGTGCTTTAAATAAACCCAGCAGCCACTACCTGTCTGATGAGCAGAGAGGTGAAAGGGTATGAGAGATGTCACAGCCCTGCTCCTGAGCTTGGGGGAGGGTGTCTTCAGGAGAGAAGGCGGGTGGATGATGGATATTCTGGGCCGTGTGCTGTGACCAGTGTTCCCTCTAATTTTTGGTGTCCATGGGTGGAATAAACTTAGTTATGTGCACCAAGACATGCACCACCAATGGAAACAGATGCTGCCAGCTGTGGGCTCTCTGCCAGTCAGCTGGGCAGCACCTGAATCTTTCCTGGGTGGCCACCCAAGTGTTCAGCTCACGGGAAATGCTAGCTGTGACCCATGCCTGGACAGGCTGTTGCCAAAGGCAGTGAGCGTGGACTTGAGGCTATTCAGCTATTTGCAGGGCTGGAATGGGAATGGGGGTGAACAACTGCGGTACTCCCTGCTCTCCTGGCAGGGAGCTGGAGCACAACGCTCACTTTTCTGTGCGTTTGCTTTTTGGGTAACTGGTGGAATCCAACCTGAGAGCTTGAGAACATTGGCCAGAGGCAGAGAAGAGCCACCAGGCTCTGAGCAACTTCCCCATCTCCCTGCAGCTCTGACAGTGCTCCTCTCACCTGACTTGCAGCACATCCTGCTTTTTCAGTTCCACACTGCCAAGTCTGCTGTTCTGACTGTGCTCCTCAGGCTGAGCTGCAGCACCTTTGCTCTTCCAGGGCTGGGCTTTCCTGTACTGTTCTGTGGCTGCCTCTGAATCTTCACCTCTGGTGCATCTCATGGTCCCTGTCCAATGGCAACTCATAAATGAAGTCATGTCCAGACAAGTGGTGGGTTTCATGGTGTGGGCAGGGAACCAGTTGACAAAGGGATAAGACTGAACCCATCAAACACATTTTACTTGTGATTTAATCAGAAGCTGAATTCAGGTGTTGCGAGGTGAAAGGATAATGTACTAACCCCCAAAGGCCCTAGCTGGGCACCTGAGTTACCCTCAGTCTTATGGCTACATCTGTGTTGTGAAAGCATGCTGCCAGGACTTAAATGAGCGCATTCCAAATTCCCTCTTTGGCTCTCTTTCTCCTGCATAATTAATTGAGATCCACCTTAATAGAATAAAAGTATATACTGAAGAGTATCCAAATGCAGAGTGGCTGGCAGAAAAACAGCCAGATATAGACAGGAAGAAAGGCGGCTAAATGGACAAAAGACCCATTTTGTAGTTAATAGACTCAGGGGTAGCCATGTTGGTCTGTAGCATCACAAATAACAAGCAATCCTGCAGCATTTTAAGACCAGCACATGTTGTTTATTAGGTAATGAGCTTTTGTGGGTAAGACCCACTTCCTCAGATTTGGCCAAATCTGAGAAAGTGGGTCTCACCCATGAAAGCTCATTACCTAATAAATCCATTTAGCATTTCATAATGTTTAGTAGAGGTTCCTAAGCTAATAAAATCATTATCACATGGCTGTGATGAGCCTGGTGTGTGCCGGGGGGGGGGGGGGGGCTCTTATGTGTTTTGACTGATCAGCTGGGATTTACATGAAGCACAATAAACTGTATTGATTCTAAATGAAATGTGCCTTTGGGAATCTTTAGCATTCAATGCAAAGCTGAGTCAAACCAGGCAACAAAACTCTGTCCCCACTTGGCTTGGAATATAAAAACCTTCAGACAAAAGGATGTAATGAAAAATATGGACAGGGATGAGCCTCCAAATGGCAGCAGTACAAAAGCCAAGCAAACGTGCAGATATGCCTGCAAGAGGCAGCCAACAGCAGGGGGCAGGGAGAGGTTGGGGCAGGAGATGGGAATGGAGCAGAGAAAGAACTTAGATTGAGTTTCTTGACCTTCAGGGTATAATGTCAGGTTTTATTTCAGCCTCTGCAGGAAAATGCTTTTGGTGTTTGTTAACTGATGTTTGTATAGAACATGCCCCGAAGAATATACAATACCTAAATATGTAGCAAAGCACAAGAAGTGAGGGTATATTGTCAGAGTGGTACCAAGGCAGTTTGAAATAACCCCTTTTCTAGGAATGTTTGGTGTCCTGGAGGGGATGGCACCTCTCGCTCTGTATATATACCTCAGGTTCAAAACACAGAGGCTCCCTATCACTAAAAACACACTTGTGAGTAACATCAGCAACTTAGCCACTTCTTGAGTCATTAAACTAAGTACTTTGTCATTTCTTCAGTATGAAATTCCTCAAGCCTGCTCTCTATAAACTTTTCTAGGGGTCTGGCAGACAGTACCTGGAAAGCTGTAGCTGGGCTTGGGCAGCTGTGCATTAGATCCTCAATTTTGCCTCTCCTGGAAAATGGGGATTTACTATTCATCCATCCTAACTGGCCACAGAGGCTGGGGCTGCACAATCTGTCTATGCTGGCTGACAAGGCATTTCTTCCTGAAACTCATAAATTTAAACTGACTCTATAAACGCATCAGGTTGGGAGTAAGGTGCCACAGTACATTTCCTGGCATATTCATCAGGTGGAGTTTGCAGCACTGTTTACATCCTTTGGGACATGCTGCTGTTAGGATTTGGTTCTTGTTACATTGTCTGGGACACAGGAAATAACCAGGCTGACTGCCAGGGTCAGTTCAACACCAATGCCTCCTCATTGACCACCCTGTCTCCTTAGAATCTAATGGAGAGGTAAGAGTTCCTGATTATAATCATGGACTCAATGAGCCGTTTGCAAGGCCATTTATTTTGGTTTCCTTGGTTTCCTTTTTCCTGATGTTACTAAGGCGATGGCCATCCACCCCTCTCCTGAAGGCTATAGGAGACAAACATCCATCCAAGGTGAGTAGCGCTTTCTGGGATTATTCCATCAAAGGCCCCAGGAGATTCAAAAAGTGCTCCAATAACATTCCATTGCCACTGGGGACCAGTAATCATAAAAGGGGTTCATTCCAGGGCCACCCCAAATTCTTTTTTAGAATACTGAAACATAGCCTGAGGTCCAGTTTGCTGAACCCTATATCATCCATCACAAATATAAGGTGTTCATAGACTCCACCGGTTTGCTCTTGCTTATTGGCTACACATTCTGGAGTTTCTACTAGGGTTGATAGGTAGCATTGGTAGGATAGACAGGCTGGTAGCCTGGAATGATAATGGAACAGCATAAGTTAAGTTCTCAGCAGTTGCTGATGCAATGTGAAGTGAAACAGCCCCTCTTCCAGCTTGTGGAGAAAGCACCTTAAATTCACAGCCCTGACAGTGCATTTTAGTGCTGTGGGTCTCTGAGTTAGGGCAGAGATCTACAATACAGGCCAACCTGCAAGTCCTGGGACTAATACATATTCTCTCACATTGTTCACAAAACAAAAAACCAGTCCTGTAGCACCTTAAAAACTAACAATATTATTTATTAGGTGATGAGCTTTCATGGGGCAGACCCACTTCTTCAGATCTAGAGAATCCTGAACCTCACTTTGTTGCTTCAGATTCCATGCCACAATAAAATAGCTGCTATTAACTGGTTGTGACCAGATATCAGACTTCAGGGCTCCGTGGGGTTGTGCAGAGTACACTACCATCTCCTGCTGGCAGCTAGAGGGGATGGGGGTCAATAACACCCACTCAGAAGTATAAACAGCTTGCAGGAGGGTCAGAAGATTTAGCAAGGGAGAAAAACCTAGAAGGAGGTTAAAGCCTGTCTTTATAAGTGCAACCCTTTTGGGGGGCTATCGAATGTATGTTAAGAATAAAACCAAACTTCAAGAATGGACCATAGCCAGAGGGTATTTGTGATGTAGTAGCTACAGATACTGTTTTATTAGTAGCAAAATCATCATGTTCTGAAACATCAGTCGGTTCCACCAGGGAAATCATCCTGTTCAATCTCTAATGAGGCTGAATGTTTCACTCCCTTCTGAAACTGGGAGTTTTCCTCCCATACTGTTGTTCGTATGTGAAGACAGCGGCAGCTATTTTGAACCAAAAGAAATCTGGGGTGCTATAAATATTGGTTTCCACTTCCTGTATTGACCAAAGGACAGGTATTGTAGTAGTTCTCAAAGTCTGGGTTTAGAATTTCATCAGCAATGGAGCTGAATGAAAATTCTGGTGAAGAACATCGTGGTTTGGGAGACAGATAGGGCTTTTTTTAGGACTAGGATTTCTCATCTCAGAACCTTTATATCAGTCCTTTTCAGACATCTTCAAAGCCCAAAGAGAGCCTGAACCTTCATAGTTAGAGACAGACCAATCTGCTGATGTGTGACGTTTTCTCCTTGTTTCCTTCTTTGAAAAGTTCTCTCTCCATTTAACATGGTTCCTTTCTTCTGGGACACAGATTTGTTCTCCCAGTGTGGCCTCCTTTTACTATTATTTGTATTGTGGCTCCACCTAAAGGCCAGAGGCAGGATTTGGGCTCTGTTGTGTAGGCAGGTAAATATGACCCCTAGCTCCCAGCATCCAAACCAGCAGAAAAAAGGTTCTACCTAACCTTTCCACCATGCCGTTTGTGATGCCTGAATGGAACAGGAAAGACACGTGCTTTTCAAAGCCAGGCTAGTAACAAGGATCTGGCTCATTGGATTGCTTCAATTTCAGGTCTGCTTCACTAGCTCCGTTGTGTGCAGGGATCAGGCATGTGTGCCCCATTTCTTTGGTACAGGAGCGAATTTTCTTCTGATGACTTAAGTTCTTTGTACTCTTCCTAATGCCTTCTGCTAACAGCTTGCTGGATCTAGGTCTCTGTGCCTTCTTGTGCGGTCTATTGTGGCGGATTATGAAGATGTTATGAGAGAGAGGCAATGTCTGTTGCATTGTGGATTTCAAGCCACAAGGCACGCCCCTGAATGCCACACTACTGCAGAGAAATGTCAGCCTCTCCCTTTGCAAGGTCTGCATTTGTTGAGAACAAAATGCTTAAGTTTCTGAGCCTTAAACTAACCTCCTGCTCCACGGTTAGCAGTAGGCTTCAGAAATAGCAGAAGCCACGATGTTGCTGAACACTAAGCATGAGTTACACAGTGTCCAAGGAAACACAGCTTTCTGGGGATTTGCTCAGAAAATAGTCAATACAAATACTGTTGAACAGTTAAGATCACTTCAGCCTTGAATAGTATTTTTTATCCATCGTCAGACCCATTCCCTCTCAAGGATAGAATTCTGCTAATACACTTGGCTTGTTAATTACATGTCAGCCAGTTGCTGTAAACCCTGCTGCCACAGTCTGCATACAACAACCTCATGCTGGCTTACATTGCTAGATTATTGGATCATCTGGTAGTTGCAATGAATTCTGCCATTCTCAGCTGTCAAACCTTTTGTAGTCCACACAACCTACACTTGTCTTATGAAAGCTTCCTTCAGAACATTTTATGCCATTTGAATAAAAAAAGGCATTTTTGCTTTAGAAAGGACCGATTAGCACTGTGTTTCTAAAGGAAAGCATCTGACCTTACATTCAAGCACCTTGAACTTCTGTTTGGACAGGGAATGGAAGCTCTACTGCTTGGATAACTTACATTTGGACTGGACAAGGAGTGAAAGGAAAAAATCAGCCCTAGGTTTTGGGGCAGACTGGCACTAACTGGTTTCAGAGCTCTGAACTGTCTCCAATAGGTGAGATATTTTACCCTGCCAAAAAAATTCCCCCCACAACCCTAATTCAGTATTTAATTACCTCCCAGGCCTAAAAATCACAAGCTACAGACATTCATAAACAGGTGCCTGAGGTACATCCTTCTAGACTTTGTCACAAATGAGGAACTTTGGAACAGAGCAGGACAAGAACCAATTGACATTACAAACAAGAGAAGAAAGTGGGGATGGCTTGGCCGCACGCTCAGAAAACCATCATCCAGCATAGTCTGACAAGCTCTCACTTGGAACCCACAAGGAAGACGCAAAAGAGGAAGACCTCAGACAACATGGAGAAGGTCTACTGAGATTAGAGGCCAGCAACTGGGCTACTCCTGGAGCCAGCTAGAAGTTTTGTCCCAGGGTGGAGTGAAGTACAGGAGGCTTGTAGATGACCTATGCTCCACGCGGAGTACACGGGTTAAGTAGCAGTAGTAGCAAGTCTGCAGGGAGATTTAACTGATGTTTTAAAAGCATTCTGAGATCCCTGGATAGAAGGGGGCCACACATGATTTTTAATGAAGTGTTGTTCAGAAATATTAACCTTACTTCAGTTCTAGATGAAAATGTTCTCAGAGCAGGTGGGTAGTGGGATGACTTGTGCAGTCCCCAAATTCACAAAACACTTGGGGCCACATTTTGCTCACAGTGATACCACTGCAACCCCATTGACATTAGCAGGGTGTTAATGGTATAAGTGAAGAAGATATTGACCTGTTGAGCATTGCTTTCAATTTTTCACTTTTTTTCAAGAGTGCCCTTCATGGGTCTGAGTCCTATTATGTCCTTTTGGAGCCAGGACCTTGTTTTCAAGTGTGATTCCTAAAGCACTACATCCCTTTATTGCACTATTTAATGTGGCAATGCACTTCCATTTTCATCATAGTGAAGCATCCCTAGGTTCCATTTTAACAGGTGCCAAAAGCTCTTTTCACAGCTGAAATTGGCAAAATTGCATACTCACTTGCACCATACTTGTGGCTAAGACCCCCACTAAGAGATCAGTGCCTCATTGTTCTACATGCTTACTAAAAGCCGTAGATAGCTTTAAAAGTTGCATGATGTTTTTCAGAATGAGCCTGACTCTTCCAGTGGCCCATGTTGCAGGGGAAAAAAACACTTCACAAAGCCAAAGGAACAAGGCAAGGGGACTTGCCATCAGTGCATGTTCCATCCATCAAGATTACATTAGTGAACTCAACATGTGGCTGCACATTGAGGCCATTTGGAAACTGAGGCTAATGCAGCATGTAGCCACCCACTTGTTAATCAGGGCATCGCTTTGAGAGCAATTTACACTCATTTGCTGGTAACTACGCTGGCTGCTTAAGAGCAGAGCTTTTGACCTATAAAACATGAAATGGACTGGGAGCTGAATGGGAAGCCATCACTGTCTCTCATGCAGTACTCCCATAACCGGAGGAGTCTTTCTGTATAAAAGAGAATAATAGAGTCTGTGCTGTACATACAGGGTAATTGGTAAGGATTTGGGGTTTGGGGAGCCCTTGACTGTGGAGATGATTCCTTCCATTTGGTATGCCAGAGCCCAGATGGTAAATCTTCCAGGCATCTCACCTTTGCTTTCTCTTGAGGAAGAGGGTTGATGGACACTGTTGTTAAAGGCATTAATTTGTTAAGAGGATTTCCAGGCCACCTATGAATGGCAGAGAGGGTTATAATGTTTTAACCCTTGCATAGTTTCAGAGGGGTAGCTGTGTTAGTCTGCAGCTTCACCCCCACCCCCTAAAAGGAGTCCTGGAGCACTTTAAAGACTAACAATTTTATTTATTAGATAATGAGCTTTTGTGGGTAAGACCCACTTCATCAGATTCTGCTGAATGTTACCAACAGAACCTCATTACCTAACAAATAAAACTGTCTGTAAGGTGCTACAGGGCTGCTTGCTTTTTGTTAAATCTTGCACGAAATTGTTGAAAAGGATGCAGACTTTGAGATGGTCCCTTAAACCATCACAATCAACATGGAGTAAGGTATTTATACCAGCACCAGGTAGTGTCTGAACAGGGCCACATCTCTGCATTAAATTGCTGGGGGGGGGGGGGGGGGGGAATACTGAAGTGTTCCAGAGATACAGCGATCACACACACACACACACACCCTGCCCATCTCCTATCAAGACTTCCGACCGCCCCAAACTGTTCTAATCTCCTCCAGTAAACAACCATCGCGTCCGGAGGATATTAAGCCCATTCGCTGGCTTTGAAAGGGCAGAGCAGGGGAAGACGGCAGCCGGTGGATTCAAATATGTCTCTATACCAGGCAAGCGAATCGAGAAGGCGATGAAAACGACTTTTAATCCCCCGCCTTTAGGAACCCTGGCAGAGCGCCGGGTCCCTAACTCGGAACGAAACCCGGGCTTGCCTCGCGCGCAAAGCGCTCCTGCCGAGCGAGCGGCCCTCCCCGGGGCTCTGCACCCAGCCCGCAGGCGGCCACACTTTGCCACGCCGGGCGCTGCTGCGGGCGCTCTGCAGGGAGGGGATACCCGCAGCTGCTGGGGGCGGGGTGGGGGAAGAGGCGTGCAGGGGCCCCGAGCGGAGTTTGCAACCCCGGCCCCGCCCCCGGCAGCCCTGCGCTGTGTCCTCCGGAGCCAGGCGAGCAGCGGCGCTCAGCTGCCAGCCCCCCGCCCGGGGAAGGGCTCCGCCGCGCCGGGCTCTGCGCACTGACATTTGCCATCTGTTGCCATGGCCTCCCGGGGACTCTTGTTTTGAAGTGGGATTCGTCTCCCTACCGCCTTTCGGGTGACGTCATGGCTGTCCGCGGCGGTGACAGGCCACCTGTGGGCTGCTGGAGGGTTTAAAGGGACAGTCCCGCCAGCGGCGCCCCGGCTATTGTCTCTGCGGCGGATAACAGGACAGGGCGCAGCGGCCCGGCCCCGCCCCGGCCGGGCGCGAGGAAGAGACGGCGGCGGCAGGACCCGGCGCGGCGCGGCCGCCCCCCGGCTGAACGCCTCGCCTGTCCCGCTGGCGCCCGAAGAGCCGCCGGCCGGGCTGTGCTGCCGCCCCGCCAGGCCGGCCCCAGGTAAGGCCTCTGCCTCGCTCCGCCCCGCCCCGCCCCCGGGCGGGGGAGTTCGCCCCCGCAGGCTCCCGGCCGCCGCCCGGCCGGCACAGGGGGCGGCTGCCCGCTGCCGTCCCGCTGGCACCCGGCTGGACACAGCCACCCCCCAGGCGCTGGGCGAAGTCGGGGCGAGGCGCAGCCCGCTTCGGGGGGATCGGGTCACAAGAGCCGCTCCGGGACGCGGCTGCCAGGGGAGCCGGGCTGAGCCGCAGCTGCTCCTCTGCCAAGCCGGACAGAGGGGAGAAGCCGCCCTCCCTCGAGCCGGCGCTGCGGGGTTCCAGATCTAACCCCGCTGCATCTGCCTCTCCCCCTTGCTCCCACTCCCGGGGTTGGTCTCCTCCCGGCTCCCGCGGAGAGTCCATCCACCCGTCGGCCCCGGTGAACCGCCGGGCGCTCCGCTCTCCTTTCCTGGTTCCCGTCCCAGCCTCCCGGGTAGTCCTGGGGCTGGAGCAACGGTCCGCGGCTGGAAAATGCCCAGTGGCCCTTTGCGGAACTTGTTGAATGCTCCTGGCTGGACTCAGCCAACTCCCGGTGGGGTGATCGGGCTCTAATGGGCTCGCTCGGGGCTCCCTGGGGCTGGCTCCCCCGGCGCAAGACGGAACACCGGTTTGCTTTGAGTTCTCTCGAGTGCCAACCGGCCGGGAATCCCCCCCGCCCCGCCCCGCCACCGCCACCGCCCGGCCGGCTGGGGCTAACAGGGGGCTTCCTTGCGTCTCCCCGCCACCCCCGATCGGCAGCGGTGAGTGATGCTCTTGTGCAGCGGCTCGTTAGCTGTCCTTCTCCAGTCACCGGCAAACGCGGCCCGCCCCGCTCCTTTGGGGCTCTGTTTCCCACTGCCCAGTGCAACGTAGGTCCTTTTCCCACGGGGCCCCATCCCAAGGAGCTCTCCCCGGCTGCGGCCCAGGGGAACCGGCGCGGGGCGGGGCGGGGGAAGGGCTGGCGGCAGTTCGGCTGCTGCTGGGGGGAGGTTGGAGGCGCTTTTCTGGGCGAGGTTCCGGCTTTCCCACGGTCTCCTCCCTGCACTGATCCGGTCTAGCCACGGCTTCTTGCAAGGCAGGGCTGGGCGGCCTGGGGCCTGGTAGCCGGAGGTTTGCCAGCCGAGCAACGCCTCGGTTTCAATAGGCGCAACCCTGTGAGCAGCCGGTAACCCCGAATCGTGGTCCCCGGGCAGGGCTCCGGCGCGCCTTGGCTCAGGTCGGGATCAGCACCGGCAGCGTGGACGGAGCTTCCCCAGCGCGCGCGGGATCAGCACCACAGCCACGGACAGCTCCTAGCTGGGGGCCGCCACCGACCGCGCGCGGGGCTGCGAGGGAGACTCCAGCCCCTTCCCCTTCGCCCTGACTTGGGAAAAACTCCCTCCTCCGGCGGCCTGTGAGCCGGGCCCGGCAGCTGGCAGGCGCCAGACCCCTCTGCGGCGAGGAGCAAGCGGCGGGCACTAGTTTTAGACCGAGTCCCGCCGTCGGAGGTGCCCAAATAGCAGCCAGAGCCAGGAGCTTGGGGGCTGCTTGGCCCCGAGCTGGACCTGCCCTGCAGAGCGGGCCTGGCCCCCGCAGGTTGCCGGAGCCTCGGGAGGCTCTGGTGCATTCAGTGCAAAGCTACCAGGGCTGAGAAATGGGGGTGGGAGCTGCCCTCTCTGGGTACCCTTTACTCATGAGACGCCTGGGGCAGGGAAGGGGAGAAGAGCCCAGGGGTTGAGGAGGTGGGCAGGCAGAGGCAGCGGTCTCCACGTTTCCAGGGCTGGTGCCCTATGGCCAGGAAGCAGCCGGGCTCCCGTGCAGGTAAGTGCCTTGCTTTGTTTCTTGCTGAGAACTGAACTCTCAGTAGTACCGGCAGGGGCGGGGGCGATGGGCTCCGAGGCTTGCGGGAGGCTGAGGAAGGAAGCGTGGGTTGTTTCCCCGCCATATGGAACTGCCTCCCTGACGGTTTTGAAAACTTCTCAATCCACTTCCCACAGGCTATGTTGTGCTGAGGTTTGCACCTCCCTGAACCAGATCTTCTGCTGGTGCAAATGAGTGTAGGTCTCTCCAGCTCAAGAAGCTTTAGTGGCAAATGCTAGCAGAGGACCTGAGCATGCAAAAGGGTCTGGATCAGTCCCCTGGGACCAGCTCAGTCTGTCTCTACACAGAATTCCTTTCCCACCCAGGTCACACAGAGTGGATGCTATTAATAGATGACACCATGGAGAACACCCCATCCGCTGTTTACAGCGTTTCCCTCCTAAAGCGACAGACTAAATATCTCCACTCCCTGGTTCATTCATTGTCAGAGAAAGTAGACATCTCCACCCTGGCCACCTCAATGTTCACCTGCAGTCATATCTGCTGGCGCATTTTACTTACACTGCTATTGGTTTATTATCATCTAGAGGGTAAATGATTGACCAGAGTGCTGAGGGCATGGTCTGGCCCCTCTTATCTGAGGTAGCAGAAAAGCAAATGAAGTCATAAAATGGAAATCTCCCACTGGATGGGAATCTGAGGGTTCTGCTTTCCTAGGTTTCCATATCTTCTCCTTCTTGCAGCAGCAGCATGTGGAGCTGAGGTACTTTGGTACACATAGGAGCAAAATCTCCCAACAATCAATCTCTGGGGGCTTGTCCCTAGGTAGAGGGGTGGGTGGGTGGTTGGCTAGGGTAACGAGAAGTGAGGAGGTGTCTCCAGCCAGTGATGCAGCAGCACCTTACTGATTAGGAGGTTCAGGTGGCCTCTGCAGTTGCATCACTTCTTTACTGACTTTAAAATGGAGAGAGGCAATGTGGTTAATCCAAAAAGCACCAACAACTACACACTCTCCTGTATGAAGATTAGGTAGCTGAGCCTGTACATTGCCCATGAAGGACTTAAAAATAGTTCCCACTGCAAGCAGTAATAAGGAAGCCGGAGAAAGCACTTCCCGGGAGCTACTAAGGGAGCTTGCTGCTGGAAGCCTATACAGCAATGGATGGAACCTTTGAATCCAGGGGTGAAATCTACTGAACCATCCGTGCCAAATGACACTTTGGGAGACACTTACACCTTATGCATCAGCCTAACCATTGTCCCACTTGGGGAAGATGAGATTTGCAGTAGTGACAGAGAAATGCAAAGGAAATCCAAAGGGCCATCTGAGTAGTACCTGCTGGTGCAGCAGAAAGATGTGCAGCACTATTGGTCAATAGACAGTATTCAGGAACCCACTGAAAGATCATGGAAAGGATACCCTTCTTGGAGAAATGTGAGGGTTACCTCCTTTGGAGGAGGTAAAAATTCCTGGAGAGTGACTGCATGTTGCTCTTAGTGACAAATGTAACAAAATGCCTGTGTGTCAAGAATCAGGAATACAAGATAATGCCCCGTTGCTGCTGTCATCCAGTCTGAAACAGTTGCATGTCAAATATAAGCCCTCTATGGAGTCTTGTTGAAGACTGGAATGAGACCTTCCTTCCTGGGTTAGTTCACAGCAGGCAGTTCTTGCTGGCTTACCTCTTCAAGGAACAAGGCATAATTTACTAGCTAACATGATAATTTGTCTTATTAGTGTACAAGTTATTAGTGCAATGCAAGAGCATTATATGACCCAAGACTGAATCAGTAAACCATGGAGTGTATCCACAGCTGCCAAAGAGTTTTCTTGGTCCAGTTTGCTGGGGAGACATTTACGTTCTTGAGAGGACTTCCTTAGCCAGGTGACTGGGGGAATGTCTTAACTGCGTTTACAATCTCTGGTGTACAAAACAGCAGAGAAGAGGGCACTGATACCCAGGCAAGATAATGCTCCATCAGATTTTATTTGACAAGTGCAACAGGTGCGATGTTGGACTGTGGAGATCCAGGAATGTAATAACCATTTGGCTGGAGGGTTGCTAGAATCTGACCTAAATATTTCTTTGGTGATAACAGCGTAGTAGAAGCAGTTTGGGAAATAACTACCTGTCAGTAGTAGTAGATATCTAAACTGATGGGCCTAATATTATTAAAATTGTGCCCATAATGTGCTAGGTGCTGTACTGACATAGGCAGAATTTTTAGATGGGAGGTTACATCCTGAAAAGGCAAAGCAGAAGGGATATGACATGGGAGGAAGGTGATGAAGTGGGGATTGCCCATGTCTGGATAATCAGTGGTATTTTATTAGATAGCAAAATCTTTATATGGTTAGCACTTTAAAAATCCTAGGAAATTTCTTACAAATACCCTTCATTAAGAGCATTGCAGCTGCCATGAGCAGGTACAATTGAGGACATGCCAGAGCTATGGCTGCTTTTCCATCCTTTGGCTCTGTCCCCCTACATTTATTTTATTTAAAATAACTATTTTCATTTCAATAGAGCAAAACATTGTAAAAATGGGCTGATGGATGACAATGGCATATTGTGCACTCTGCCTCTTAACAATAGAACTGAAGTGACCTAAAGTAATTTAAGGACCTTCTCCAGATTCATTGGGCCTGAATTGGATAATGCTTTACCTCAAAGTTAAGCATGCATTTAGGTGCTGTTCTGTCCTGAAGAATAATCAGGACTTAATTTTGCACCTTTGGAATGAAAACAATACTATGCAATCATGAAATTAAAATGTTGAAAAGCTAATGCACGAAGGGATAGTTTACTGTTACTCATGTAACCTTGACTTCTGATTGTGTCACTATTTGATCATAGTACTCCATGTAATGTGTGCATGCAGTAAATGATATCTGGCCCTACATGGTCTGCATGTTTCATATGTGAGAATGAAAATCCTTATTCTGTCCAAATGTGGGCCCAATGGAGAGGGGACAAAAGATCTCAGCTTTTGAGCCCTTGCTGTTCTTGTGGTCTGATCAGGACTGTGTGAAATCTGCAAGGGAATTTTAGTAACTGATGTCACTGGGAATGGATGACCCATCGTTGTGTCTCCAGTGTGCAGATCAGCTTGTGTGTGTGTGCAACAGGCACAGTCTCTTCTAGAATAATAGGCAGTCTCTTTTAAATCCACCTTATTAACTCTGTTAATTCTATTGTTTTCTCTCATCAGCGCCCCCCTTCACCCACAAAAGAAAGCAGCCCAGAGCCCACTAATTACACTAACAATGGGCGTTCTGCAATGTGTCTTTCTGTTTGTCAGCTTCATTATTTTCTGACAAAGGCAACAGTTTCAGGGGGCTGTTCTCTCTTCTCAGCCAGCGTGGGATACAGCAGTAAACATCAGGGATCCTCTGGCTCTAGGAAGCAGCTGGAGAGGAGAGCTCCCCGCCTACTTTCCCTCACTAATATTGGCACAGCTTTGAGTGGGGTTATTTAGCTCAGACCTGAACTGAAGATTTCTTGGCTTGACCTCAAAAAACTTACCTGCCCCCTGTCATCTGGATAGGAGGTTTTCCCCAAGCCCGCAACATAGGACTAATTTGGTCCTTCTCCAAACTAATGCTCTCCAAAGTGGCTTTTTGGACACTAGAAAATCTGACCACCTGCTTAGCACCCCCTTTCACAGGACAGGAAGGAGAGAGGAGTGGTGCCACTGGATTTCAGATCAAGAGTGTTGCAAACTCATCCCAGTGCTGTCCATGTTCCTTGGCGTTTTTGAACGATATCCTGATTCCATGATTGTATGTGTCTGTCTCAGCTTCCCCCCCAAACCCAAACCCAAACCCAAACCCAAACCCATCTCTGTTTGGGTTCTTTCCTTGTCCCATAAGCTGAATTTACAGGAACAACCCATGCATTCTAGGAAATGTAGCAGCTTCCCTTTGGTTAGCAATGATCTCTTGCATTAGCTGATAGAAATGGCAGTAGATTCTACATCTGCCTCTAAGGGCACATCCATACATAGCAGAAGATCAATATGCTCGTGGTAGATCTTCCAGGGTTTGGTTTAGCATGACTATTGGGGCCATGCTAAAGCAAACTATGAGCAAGCTGCCATTGACTCTGGTACCCCTGGCAGTTGTGAGGAGTAAGGGAAGATGAGGGGAGAGTTTCCCCATTGACCGCACGCATGGGGATGGTGGCAAAATCGATTTAAGATACACTGACTCCAGTTACACAATTTTGCAGCTGGAGCTGTGTATTTTAAATTGATTTTTCCCTTTGTGTAGATCTGGCCCACCTGTGCTCGCTCTGTAGGAAGAAGGATGGACGAGCTGCTAAACTGTCCACATAAGGATGTGTCCAAATACCAAAGATGAAGAACACAGATGTGGGAGAAAACCATGTGATGGTGTAGCATTTTTTAAGGACGCATATGGCAATGGGAGCTAAAGAGAGGTGTCCTTTAGCTCACTTCATTCTCCTTTTCCCCCTTCTCTATTGCTCCTTTCCATCCTCCCACTTCCCCCTCCAAATCACCGTACCATCTGGCCACACTCAAACATGCTAAACAAATGTTTGCCTCTGTTATCAGTGGGTGCTTTGCCTTCCCCCTCCAGACAGATGGAGGCTGGATGTGCACGGAGCCCAGGTCTGCAGCATTCATGTGTGTGAATGATAAAATTGAATTATTTATGACCATGTGAATAAGGGTGACTGCTGCTGAGGCCAAACGGAAAGGGCTCCATTACGTGGCAAACACCTGTTGCTATGGAGAACTTGGCTCCCTCTCTCTCTTCCCCTCACAGGCTCCAGGCATAATTACCTCTTCACACCAGGCTGGATTTCTGATTATTGCTGGGTGTGTATGTGTGTGTGATCATTCTCCCCTCTTTGCCTGTCTCACTCTCACTTTTGTCAGTCTGAGTGTGGCTGATGCTCCTTACAGCAGCTGTGCTTTGGATGGATAGCAGGGTGTAGCACTGGGCAGGCTTGAATGGTTCACTCTTTCTAGGTGTTTCTATAGCCCCACTGTAGTCATCTGAGCATCTCATACCTACGTCAGTAGAGTTACTCTTCAGACACCTCTGAGTGACAGCCAACTGTTGTGATCTCCATTGTACGGGGGGACCTGGGATTCAGAGGTCACATAGGAGTTCTTGGACTGATCCAGGACTTGAATCCAGGTCTCCCAAGTTCTGATCTCTTCCCCAAACCCCATAATCATCCTCCTCCTCTGACTGGACTGCCCTCAACCCTCTCCCATGCCCGATCCCTAAAAGGAGCTGCAAGAACGGAGCCAGGCAAGTATAGGATTCAAACCAGACAGTCAACTACTCTAATGCAACATCACCTTCCTTCTAGGCCACATGAACCCCTTCTCAGTGACTGGGGCTGTGTCTATGAGCATGGGCCATGGTCTGTATTATTCCATCAGTGAAAGGGACCTGAGACTAGGTCCCTGCACTCACAGTAAGTATGTGGGCATTTGTGCCTGTCACCTGCTGTTAAGACTGAGCTGTGTTGAGCATAACCACCCTTTCTTCCCTCCCTCCACCCTCTCCCATCAAGACTGGATTTCTTGCCTGGTCTTTACTTAAAATACTCCAGTTGCACAGCTGAACACGTCAGTCGACACTGCCTACACCCACAGGAGGGGGTGTTCCTATCACCCCAGGTAATCCACCTCCCTGAGAGGTAGTAGCTAGGTCAACAGACAAATTCTTCTGTCACCCTAATGCTGTCTAGGAGGGGATTTAGATCTTCTTAACTATGCTGCACAGCGGGGTGGATTTTTCACACCTTGACCTATATAGTTTTGATGACCCCACTTTCCAGGGTGGACTAGACCTTAGTTAACCAATGAAGGAGAAGCCCATTTTGGGTTGTGAGCAGCTGCTCGGACAGCCATAAATAGAAAGAGTTGCCCATTGTAACTCAGGAGGCATCAGCACTCCAATGGGATTTTGCTTGATGGGGAAATAATCTGCCTCCATCTTGTCGATCGCACCAGCCAATGGGATCTCTGGCTGGTACCAGTTTCCTCCTCCATCCCTCCCCTGCAAAGCGGAGTATGTGAGAGGTTGTCAGAACTGGGCCCTCTGAGGATCCAGCTGCTCATAATGTCTTTGCCATCTTGGCTTTCCCTCCCCTTTGCAAGTGTGCGCGAAGGTCTCCTTCCCTGGAGTTTGAGAACACTTGGCTGGCTCCAGACTCTGCGTTCCTTGGGTCTTTCTCCTCCTTGACTCTGTGGCTGACTCATGTTGTCAGTGGTAGCATGTTCTGTCACTTGTGCACGCACACACCACTGCACACGCCCCCGCCTGCCCTCTCAGACTGTCACTCTTCTCCACCCACCCACTGTGAGGCTTGCTTGCTGCAGTGCCCTGACAGCTACTGTTGGGAGGATCCACTCTTCCACGGCGGGAGGAGAGGAAATCAGAGCAGGGACTGAACCTGTGCCTGAGGAGCGCGTGGCCTGCCATCTCACATGTGTCATATTAAGTCTTTATGGGCCAGTCCATGTTGTGCTGCACATGTGAGTCCCACTGAAATCAAGGATGCTGTGGGCAGGGATCAGAGGCCAGAATCTGCTTCCTGAATCCTTAATTGTGCATATCTAATGCACATAGAATCCTAGGGCTGGAAGGGACCTCAGGAGGTCATCTAGTCCAGCCCCCTGATTCAAGCAGGATCAACCCTCACTAAGTCATCCCAGCCAGGGCCTTGTCAAGCCAGGACTTAAACCTTGAGGGATGGAGAATCCACCACCTCTAGGCAACGCATTCCAGTGCTTCTCACCACCCTCCTGGTGAAGTAGTTTTTCCTAATATCCAACCTACTCCTCTTCTTTTGTAACTTCAAACCATTGCTCCTTGTTCTGCTGTCTGTCGCCACTGAGAACAGTTTCTCTCCATCCTCTTTAGAGCTCCCCTTCAGGAAGTTTAAGGCTGCTATTAAATCACCCCTCAGTCTTCTCTTCTGTAAACTAAATAAGCCCAAATCCCTCAGCCTCTCCTCATAAGTCATGTGCTTCAGCCTCTTAGTAATTTTTGTTGCCCTCCGCTGAACCTCCTCCAGCACATCCACATCCTTTTTATACCGGGGGGCCCAAAACTGGACGCTATTCCAGATGTGGCCTCACCAGTGCCGGATAGAGGGGAACAACCACTTCTCTAGATCTGCTCACAGTGCTGCTCCTAATGCACCCCAATATGCCGTTAGCCTTCTTGGCTATGAGGGCACCCTGTTTACTCATGTCCAGACTTTCATCCACATTAACTCCTAGATCCCTTTCCGCTGTAATGCTGCTTAGCCAGTCAGTTCCCAGCCTATAACAAAGCTTGGGATTCTTCCATTCCAAGTGCAGGACTCTACACTGCTCCTTGTTGAACCACATCAGATTTCTTTTGGCCCAATCCTCCAATTTATCCAGGTCCCTCTGCATCCAGTCTCTACCCTCCTACATATCTACTTCTCCCCCTAGCTTAGTGTCACCTGCAAACTTGCTGAGGGTGCAATCCAGTCCCTCACTCAGGTCATTAATGAAGATGTTGAACAACACCAGCCCCAGAACTGAGCCTTGGGGCAGTCTGCTTGAAACCATCCACCATCCAGATATTGAGCCATTGACCGCTTCCCTGTATACTTGCATACCCACACCCAAATATCTCCTGCATTTGTCCCCAAAAAATCGATATGCCCATTTTATCTGGGGAGATTTTCCCTCAGCCCTAGAACTGATCAAAAGTGTGGCCCCGTGGTCTCAATGATTCCTGTGTTCCAGAGCCAGATCTCCTGCTGGGACCCTCTTATGTCAATTGAAATCTGAAAACCATAGTTGCCAATCAGAAAGGATAAGAAACTTGATATGTAAGAGTGAGTAGGGCCTCTCCCTCCTCCCCATCCCGCACTCAGAAGATCCAGAGGTTGGGTGTCTTGGCCATTGCCACATGAACCAAACCTGCTTTTGGAGGCTTAACCAGACAAAATGCTTCCCACATTCTCTTGGCAGGAGCTGGAGCCACCTCCAGCTCTCGGAGGTCTGACCCATTTCAAAGGAGCCTGCACTGTGACCTGCTCCCAGTCCCACAGTGATTCATTACACTCTAGATTTTATTGATGATCCCTTACCATATTCATGCTCAGAGGCGGGAAAGCTGGAGATGTCCTTGACAATTGTAATGGGGTCCCTGAAAGAACATGGCTGACTGGCTTGTGCAGTTAAAGTTACAGCCATTCTCTGAGAATGGCTCTGTGAGCTTCTCTGAGGTCTGGTTTCACAGCGATTCCCACCTCACACTGACTCAGCTGAAAAGCAAAAGAAGGATTTTTCAAACTGCCAATGCACAAGCCCAGCCTGGGTGCTGATAGCCACGCCGGGCTCTGTCCGGCTCTCACTCCATCCTCCCCACTAATAAAGATTCTAGTGGGTTGCACAGGGGTATAAATGAGACAGACCTGGAACTAAGTGAACAGTTGTATTAATGCGGCACAAGGTCGGCCTGAATCCAGCTCCTTCTCCCGGAGATGAGTGGGCTTTGCAGGGCTAAGAGGAATAAAAAGCAATTCAATGCTTATTTTAGTCACTGCAGTGAGCAGCTGTGACTCCGTTACACCCAAGCAGCAGATTTGTTGAGTAAGAAGGTACCATTTTTACTGTCTCTTTTCAGATCAGAGCCACATTTAAAGCCAGCTGCTCTTCTCCTTCGCTGCTGGGCTATTAACGGGTACAAGCAACACTCCTTACATTGCTGGGTTTTACCCTCGCCTCTCTCCCCGACCCATTGTCCTATTTTTGAGGCATCAATAGATTGAGAGAATGGTCACTTGCTGGCCTGAACTGTACAATAACCCCCATTAAAACCATGTGAGGACAGCAGAGTTTAGCTCCTGCAGCCCAGAGGACCCAAGAAATCTCAGTCTTTGGGACAACTGTCAGGGCTGAGGGATGGACTCAGGAGCCCTTTGAGTGTGGATAGACCCCGGTCTCCTGCTTGCCCACTCTCCTTTTGGTCTAGCTTCTCCTTGCAACCTGATGTGAAGGGAGCCATTCTGGTCTTGGGGGAGCCCTGAGTGTTGGTTGTGGTCCCCCACCTTCCAAGCTTTGTCCTGTAAGGAAATCGCACTGGCCTGAAGAGGAGTCTTCAGCCCTGTCCCAGGAGAGCCCCTTGAGGGTGGTACTGGTGACCTCCTCCCTGGGGGGTAGCAACAGAGCTCTGGACACACAGCGAGAAAGGGAAGCACCTGGCCCCTAGGAGAACAAATCAGTGTCTGTCTAGTTAACACAACCCCTGAGGTAAAATAGAGAGCTAATTGTTACCATAGTTACATGAAGTGGCCTTTCCAAAGGAGCCACGTCATCACTGCTGTCACAAGGTTAAGGCAGTTGGGGTGTGGGGGGGGGGAGAGGGGAATGTGTTTTCTTTGGAAAAACCATGGCAACAGCTATTTCTAAGGGAACAGCTGCATGTGTCAAGGCCATGGGGAAGGGGCTGGGTTTTTCAATGCTATAGACGCTTTCAAAGCAAAAGCAACAGGTACAATAGCTCTTCGCTGTACCCCTCCCCTCCAGCATACACTGCTGCTCGCTAGCCTCTTCTTCCTGACGTAAGAACTTGCACAAGAAACATCTGTGGCACTTAATGCAGTCTCTCTGTTTATGGGGTAGGCTGACACTGTGGGTCTTCCCACAGCTTGGGCCTAATGAAGCTGAGAGGCAGAGGCCAACCCTGCGTGCAGCAAAAACTGGCTTCCCTCTGGTAACAGAAAACCAGCCCAGTGCAAGAGAGTGCAAAGGACTAGCCCAGCAAATCTAGTCATAGGGGCAGGGAAGAGAGAGGATTTTAGGCCTCTAATTCAGTTCTGTTTTCCTAGTGCTGGGATTGGCTCAGAGCAGCATGGAAGCTGTGCTTTCAGCCCCTACAGAAGGGAGCCTGCAGCCAGCCAGCTCTGGCTCCTGCAGGAACAGTGCTAACAGAGGCAGTGGCATGAAGCACGCGGAAGGGCATTGGCCCTTCCTTCATAGTGCCCAACGGCAACTCAAGAAAGGCCAGGCCTGCAACAGCAGGGTATACAGCTGGGTGAAGGCTGTCGCAAGTGACCGCCGAACAATCAGTCAAAGAGAAGACTGAGTAGTTGGCTTTGGGATTCCCAACTCCATATGTTCATTCTCCAGGAAAGTTCTGTTGACAAGACCTTCTTCAGAAAGGGAAGTGAACACAGGTGCGACTCTGTTTGCACCGGAAGTGCTGGTGCAGCCTTTGTGGAGATTGGGAGTGAGCTGAACCCCATTTAGGGAGCTGGGAAGCGACACACTGCAAATAGAGGCACCAGGCATGGAAGATACGGTTAACTTAGGTCAGCCTGTTTGCTCTTATCTCAAACCAGGACACAAATACAACACAGTCATCCAAATCAAAGCTTGCACAGAGAAAAAAAGCATCGTATGCAGAATAAATGATTTGTATGACTAATGCACCCAGTCTTTCCAGGGGTACCACAGGTCAAGACTGAGTGGCAAGGAACAAGAGGAGGAGGGATAACTCAGTGGTTTGAACCTTGCCCTGCTAAATGCAGGGTTGTGAGTTCAATCTTTGAGGAGGCTACTTGGGGCAAATAAATATCAGGGATGGCCTTGGTCCTGCCAAGAGGGTAGGGGACTGGACTAGATAACCTCCCAAGGTCCCTTCCAGTTCTAGGAGATGCATATCCCCAATTATTAAATTAAAGAGCAGGACTGGAATAGCAGGCTGCACCATAGTCAGGACTGAGGACAATCAGCAGAGCTGCGTGGGTGCCCAGGACTGGAATGATGGGCAGCTTCAGGTCAGGACGGCAGAGTCCTTTAGGAATCCAGGACTCAAATGCACTAGTGTGGGGTCAGGGTTGGACTCTTGTCCAGTTTCTGTCCTTCATTTCTGCAGCTGGCCAAACTGATCCAGTGAGGATAAGCTGGCATGAGGGAAACATCTCCCTTGCTGCTCTTTCAAGAAGAAATGTTTAATTTCTAAGATTAAAATGATCTCTCTGTGCAAAGCACGCTCTTAATTAAGATATTTCCCTGAACGAAGCCAAGATGGAGAGCCTGACTTTTCAGTGTCCCCAGAGCATTCTGATGTTCATTTCCTCTTCACTTACTGCCTGAATTAGTCAGCAGGAGATGGGCTGCGGCTGCCTGTTCTCCAGCGATTCTCCTCTGCACAAGTGTCATCTGCTCACAGAAACTAGGGCTCTATTTGGAATCCATTCAAATTAGGCCACACAAACTCCACCCAGGATAATGATCACTCTAATAGTCAGTGCTCCTCACTTCGGACTTTGAAGTGCAAGGCGAGAGCATGGAGCCAGCGGCTGGTGAGGGGACCTCTCTCTATTTAGTGTGTTTGGTTTCCCATGTGCTCAGCCCCCTTGACTCCCTGCCCTACCACTTTCTCTCCAGACAGAGCACCAGCTGTTGTAGGGACTCTGGGAGAAGGAACTATTGGCGGGGAGCAGCTCTTCCATGCAGCGGGTGCGATCAGGTGGGGTGACATCACAATGACGACAATGAAAATACCACTCCAGCTGTTGCTGGAGCTGGGCAGAGCTAATGTACTTCTATAAAGGATGTCAGGAAATTGATTTCTTGCAGTACATTGGCTCTGCCTGAGGTGGGATGGTGCCCTGCTGTCACCCTCCTCATTCTTAGTAGTGAGGCCCTGAGCAAACACAAATTAGATTTTTTTGCTTCTTCTTCTTACTGGTTTATTTTTGCCATGATATCCACTTATGGGACCAAAGCAGCATGAATTCTGGGGTGGTCATGATGTTTGCCCCATCTCAGGCATGTTATTTTAGTTCCATAAATGACACCCTCACCCAAAGGCTGTGAGAAATGTGAATACTAGAGCCTGTACCTATGCCTAATAATAAACCATGGGAAAATTCCAGGTGCTAATAGTGAAGCTTTTTTAAAAGCCAAGGGTTGCGGGTGCTAATCCCAAAACGTCTATATAGCTGTCAGTTAAACCTTCTGGTACTGCTCGTCAGTGCTCTTATATTATGCTTCACCTGTGTTATTTCACTCTTTTGGAAGTTTGCAGCTCAGGTGCAGCCACCTCTTATGTGGAGTTTCTGGTTATTACCTCGTTTCTCCGCTGAGCTGGTGACCAAGCTACTGACCAAGCTACTGACGAAGAATCTCACACACTGAATTAAACTGCAACACAGAAACCTCCAGCCTACCCCTCCAGGGCTCTAAGACCTTGTCTATGTGATCAATCTCCCCTGTTGTAGGACTTCACACTCGTTTGTGATTTAATTCATAGGACCCCACCTGCTCTTGGGTAATTGTGTATATAGCAAGTAGCATATCCCGCACCCCACCCCCCACACCAATAGTGCTGAGCTGTAATTCCATGCCTGCTCTCTGGTGACTTTCAAGAGAGGGAGGTGAGAAATATGATTTAGGACTCTTTGCTTCCAGCACTAAGCTGCTCCAGCTGGCACCGCATTTCATTTTTTAACATCAACCCTCTGTTTTTGTCCTTGAGGCTAACTTGGCTCTCGAGAAGCCTGCACTAATCACAGAGGTGCATAGCAATGGCAGTAAGGGCTCTGTCTGAGAACACGAGCCAGCTCCCCGGTGATGCAGTGGAACAGGCTGAGATTGCATTCATATTAGCGTTAGTAGCTGAGACCGGCAGGGTACAAATTCCTTCAATTTCACCCCAACTTAAGAAGTCCATGAAGTAGTGTAGCTCAGAAAAAAGAAAAAAAACAAGTCTTTTCAAAAGTGCCATTAGCAGTAGAACTAATGCTCAGCCTGAAATCCTAGCTGGGAACCTTCTGCCTCTTAATAGTGGGGAGCCTGAAAAGCCTCCTGTCCTCGGTCGTGGTGGGCAAAGTTTCCACCTTTCCTTAAGCCAGGGGCAGGCGTGACAGAGGAGCCCACTCTGCCCTAGCAGCTGTATCCTCCTCCTTCTGCTTCGCTGTCTCTCTTTTTGTTTCAAACTTCCGCATTTTGGACTCTGCTCTGAACCAGGCTGTTTTGGCCAGAAGAGAATCCGGCCTCAGAAACCCTGCCCAAGGGCACCGTTCTGCTAGCTGCAGATGTGCTAGTTATTGGGAGCGAATGAACCTATATTTCTGAAGCTGATGACGCATAGGCTGCTTATAGTTGCACCCTCCTGTCGGAGGTGGCATGGTAATGAGGCAATTCGAAGCAGGCTCATGAGGCTCTAATTCAGTGCCTCATTGGCATAGTGGCAGCTGCACGAATTTTGAAGTGCAGACTTCAAATCGCTCATTGACAGAGTAGATGGGGGTGGCTTCAAAATAAGCGCCCCACTTCGACATTCCTTTACTCCGATCTAGTCAATCTGCAATTTGAAGTCTGCACTTTGAAATTCGCGGGGCTGCTATTATGCTAATGAGGTGCTGAATATGCACGTTAGCACCTAGATAGCCTGCTTCAAATTGCCTCGTTACCATGCCACCTCCAACAGGAGGGTGAAAGTGTAGACACAGCTTAAGTGTAACTCTTGGGGAACTGGAGCTGTGTTTGGTCTAGGGCTGCCATCTTAACTTCTAGTGGGATTGGTCCCCTCCAGAGCTAAAAGCAGGAGTTTCTAAAGCAATAGGCTTTATAGCTTGGAGCTGGAACAAACTTGTCCTGGGTGTTTCTACCACAGGGAGAAGGGAAAGTGTAATGCACTGACTAGCTGCTTTTGCTTTACACCTCCTGTCTGATGCTACCAGCAGTACAGTTCTAGAGGGACTGCTAAGCTTGCTCTAAGCTGCTCTAGATGACGTTGTGGTTAAAATGGCCATGGTTTGGTGGCATCTTGTCTATATTTATAAATCTATCACCGATGCAGTAATACAGGATAGGGAGGGAAGGAAGTTTTAGGGAGAAAAGCCTTGAAGAGACAAGATCCCAGGTTGCTTTTATTTAGGCAGGTCAAAAACCCACTCTTGCTTTGTGTGTAGATTTCCTATGTATAGTCACTGACACTCAAATCTTCCATGGGGCTTTGGGTACCTAATTTGAGGCACGGGGGGCTGGATTATCAGAGTTACTGATAGCAAGAGGCACTCTGGGTGCTGAGCACCTCTGAAAACTGGGTCCAAGTTGTCTCCGACTGAGCACTCAGGAAATGAGGTCCTTCAAGTCAAGGGCCCCTTTTCAAAATGGTTTTGTTGTCATGTCTGCTGCTTTCTGTTCACTGTCCCTTGCACAATGTAAGCACAGTTTGCAATACAGTTAGCAGGAGCCCCGTGTGTTTGTCCCAAAGTCCAGAGACAGAACCGTTTCTATCTCCTATTCCCTATGTGTGCATGATGCCATTGGAAGAGAACAAAGACATGGTCCCTGCCTTGGGAAACCGTCAGCCTAGTCTGAGATGACATGCTGCTGGGGGAGGTGACACAAGGAAAAGGAGGTAAGTCAGAAAAGCCAGCCTCTGCAGCAGTGCTGGGCAAATCTTTTTGCATTCAACTTCTAGGTTTTGGTGAAAACAGAAATTCAGTGACACCAAGATATTTTGTAAATTTCAGGTCAGTTTTGCTAAATTGTTTTGGGTGATCCCCACCCCAAAACCAAAACTCCTTTAAAATGTCAAAACTGCACAGGTTAGAGGTGGTTTTTTTCCCCTCTGGAAACTGAATTTCAAATGTTTAGTTTGAAATTGTCTGTTTTTTAAAAAAATCAAAGCTGTTTTAATTTTTTTTTCAACCCAAAATGTGTGGTGTGCTTTTAACTTTTGGATTTATTGAAAATTGGAAAACAATTTTGGTTTTGGTTGGACCCAAAATAATTCTGCCCCATCACAATTTTCTGAATTGCCAGCAAACCAAATATCCATTACAAGCCCAGCTCCATTATGAAGCTGCCTGTTTTTATACATTAGCTGCTGTGTTAGTTCCAACCCCTTTCTGTTGTACTTGGCTTAGGCTGCAGAGGTTTAGCAGAAGAGTCATTGGAATGATGGAAGAGGTGGGTCTGAGGAGGGCATGTGAGAACTCTGCAGTTACTAAGTGAGAATGCTAGCTGCTCTTAGGATTGGTGAGAGGAGGAAAATTCTTGCAAGCAGGTTGTAAGACTTCATTGAACATGACTTATGACACCTGCAGAGAGCACTGACAACAGACTGCCTTTGAGCTGGATGGTTGACTGGTTCGAGAGTTGATGCGTGGCTGAATGGCCGACTGGAGACCTGATGGAGAGATGGAAAGACAGCTGGGAGAAGATATCATAAGGCAATTTTAACTGCTGGTGTCTGTTTCTGCCTGGGTGACCTGGAAAACAAACTCTCCCTGCAACACAATGCATCTCTTTTGGCTATGGCCTGTACCAGTTTGCTTATATTGCTCTGACCCTCTCTATTTGCTGGTACATCTATATTGCAACAGCAGGATACATTCCAGCTTGGGTAGATATACATGTGGTGGTGGTAGTAGAGGCTGATCAGCACGAGCAGCAGGTGGGTTTAGTTGCTCAATACCATTGTAAGTTACAGGATGGCTAATCCATCCCATTGCCTGTACTGCACAGCTACACAATTTTTAGTGCACTAGCTCCATCAAAGCTAGAGCAGGGATGTCTACCTGAGCTGGAAATTATACCTCAAGTTACAGTGTAGATATACCCTTTGACTAGAGAGCCCTACACACTGGTGCAGTGTTAATGAAGGCTAAACTGCCAGCTACTAACCAGCTAGCAAGGCTGGATTGGTAAAGATATGAGGAGATAAAGTTATATTGGGCATTGTGGTAGGTTAGGGGTTGGGCGTGTGAGATAGGGTACAAATAGAGCAGAGATGGGAAAAGTAACCCAAAAGTTGCTTGAGTAAAACTACAGCTGCTTGCGAAGGAGTGTGTGTACTTAAGTACAAGTCACTGGTGTCCCTCTGGAAAACTACTTAGGTAAAGGTACATGCACGTCCCATCTATATTGTACTTTTACTCAAGTAACTTTTTGAGTACTTTTTCCACCTCTGAAATAGAGTAAAGTGTGAAATACGGAAGAAGATAGAACATCTGAGGAAGTGGGTTTTACTCATGAAAGCTCATGACCTAACAAATTGTTGGTCTCTAAGCTGCCACAGGACTGTCATTTGAGAAGTATAGATGGGGGTTCTGACTAATTTTACATCCTCTTTATTTTGATTACCCTTGTCAGGTGAAACTTGCCTTTTCACAGCTGTTCTGTAGGAATGGACCTCCAGAGTTTAACCTCTTACATGTAAACTAATGTAGCATGAGACAGGAGCTTAGTTCCTCTTTCTCAGTGATTAGCTGATTCAGACTTGGCTTCTCATTTTGTTTGTGAATGGTCTGTGAGGAGCCTAGTTTTCTCAGATGTATTCATTATTTCAGAGGATCTGATGAACAACCGAGATGTACAGTTCTTGGTGTGTAGATCCTGTGCAAGCTGTTTAGAATCTGAGCTCTGTTGGTTTGTCCCAACAGGACGTGAATGATCATAACATGGTTTGTTTCCATTCTGCAATCAGAAGAAAGAGATTCAAGGAGCCAGGTTTCAAAACTCCTCAACCGTTCTCCAAAATTGGCTTAAAATTGGCTTTTTCTACAAGTAACACCATTCATTTATCATGAACACAGGAACTGCCATACCAAAGGTCTGGCAAGCCCAGCAGTTGGTCTAACAGTTGCCAGCTTAACTACTCGAGAGAAAAATGCAAGAAACCCCACAGAGGACAAATATGGAATAACATGGCTTCCTAACTCCATTAAATTGTGCTTGGCTTATGCGTTGAAGCCTCTATCCTACATTTCTATTCCTGTTTACTGTAACTGAGAATGTTCTCATTAGCCACATAATTGTCTGGCAAACACAACAGGCCCTGACACAATCAAAGTAAATTGTTTTAAAAATAGGAATGGACATTTTCAGATTTGTTTTTCCTTCTTTGTTCACTCAGTTCCACACAGGTCAATGAAATGTTATATTTCCTTGTAAAAACATCATTATGAGGTGATCACATGAAATATCCATGACGTGTAACCATGCTGCCTCTTGGGGCTGTAAACAGAGCCTGCTTGGCCGACTTCCCTCCAAGTGATGGTCCGTGGGCACTTCCGACAGTGTACAAGTGATTGTTTTCCATCCACGCAGGTGCACTGCAGCATTTTCTCCGTCAGAGGTTTATCTGTTCGAATCCACAAGTCAGAGATCCCGTTAGTTTCAAGGGGCCCCCATCCACTCCTCACTGCAGATCACAGAGCTGGACTAATTGAGTCAGCTGTAACAAATCTAATGAACCTGCAGTATAATGACTAATCTGTGCAAAGTTGTTGTAGTTATTCAGCTATAAACTGTATCCTGGAGTCTAATTACAGCGAGTGGCACTGTGGCATTAATTGTTAGCACCCTGGTGGTGTCCAGCTACCTTTTCTTCACTCCCCAGGTGCCCTCAGTTTCACATGGATGGTTTCAGCAAATGCCTCCATCTGGTGCTTTCTTGGCTGTCAAGAGTCTATGCTCATTCCAACTTTTGGAACATCGTCACATCCTTTCATTCCATGGCTGCTCCGACATTAAAGCCAATTCTTAAGTGCTCTAAGACCTGCAAAATCAGTTCATTCATCTATTAACTAGTGGGAGGAGACACTAAGCTTTTTAGGACTATACGAGAATTCAGAGAAGAGCTAGATAAATTCATGGAGGCTAGGTCCATAAAATGCTATTAGCCAGGGCGTAGGAATGGTGTCCCTGGCCTCTGTTTGTCAGAGGCTGGAGATGGATGGCAGGAGACAAGTCACTTGATTGTTGTGTTCGGTCCACCCCCTCTGGGGCGTCTGGCACTGTTCTCTGTCAGCAGATGGGATGCTGGGCTAGACGGACCTTTGGTCTGACCCAGGAATGGCCATTCTTATATTCCATCAGAGGTGTTTCAAGTTTTAATTTCTTTGCTTTTGCTAACACTGGGAACCTTCTCATTCAGGCTGTTCCCAGGAGTGACCTTCCTGGGACTTCCCACAGCCCATCTGAGTTGAGAGCAAGGCTTATTTAAATACTTTCAACAACTATCCTCACGAGACCCATTGTTTTCACAAGAGCTGTTAAAAATTGCAAATCAAGTCCTACTGTGGAAACGAGAAAGGAACATAAACTTGAACAAGTCAAGTGTAAATGTATAATTAGTCAGGACACAAAAGAATCTGAAGAACTAGCAAAAGAATAAAAATAACAATTGTTTGAAGTTTATGAGAAGCAGAAAGCCTGCCGCATGATCGGTGGGGCCTCTGGATGTCTGAGATGCTGCCCCAGCACTCAAGGAAGACAAGGCAACTGTGGAGAAGCTAAATAAATTTTCTTCGTTGATCTTTACTGCAGAGGATGTGATGGAGATTCCCACGTATAACCCATTCTTTTTAGGTAGCAAATCTGAGGAACAGTCTGAGAGCGAGGTGTCTGTAGAGGAGGTTTTGGAGCTACCTGGTGGCTGTTTTGTTTTGGTAGAATACAGACTAACACGGCTACCTCTCTGTTACTGCTCTACTTCCCAGTGACAGTTGCAAAGCAGGACTTCTCCTCTGGGTGCAGTAACCCTTCCACTGCTTTGCTGTACATCACCCAGACCCTTCTTTACAAGTAATGCCACAGGGGAGCAGTTGCCAAAGTGAACTGAAGAAAAGTCCAGGGTTCATACTGGTGCTTTTTTCAGTAGGATGTTAGAATCATAGAATTGGAAGAGATGACAGGAGGTCATCAAGTCCAACCCTCCGCTAAAAGCAAGAGTATTCTCAGCTAAATCATCCCAGCCAGGGCTTTGCCAAGCCAGGACTCATAAACCTCTAGGAATGGAAATTCCACCACCTCCCTAGGTAACTTAGTCCAGTGCTTCACCACCCTCCTAGTGAAATAACGTTCTCACCTTCCTGCAAACTAAGGTAGATGTAGGGTATGCAAGCTGTATGAGTCCTGACATATCACAGGGATTAACACAGCATTCTCAGACCATCTTGTTGGCTGATGCATTGTGTCATAGGTTTGTTCTTTGTCGGTATGCATTTCAGGGTAGCTAGTGTGGTTTCATCACTCCTAGTGCTTGATGGAGCAATAACCTTGACTCACATGGTGGTGGCAGCCGCTGCCTTTGTAACCCACTGCTTTGGGTATGTTGCCTTGACCCCCTGCAGATAAGAGTCTTCTACTGGTTCCATGTAGAGGAAAGTGTCCCATCATTCAGGCTCATGATTTGAGCTTTGAGTCTCAAGTTCGATCCCTGGTGGATGGCAGCCCTTACACTTGCCATAATGCTACTTTGCATTTCTATGGCCTTTTAACAAAGTGCTTTGAGACACAAGATTAGGATGTTTCATAATACCACTATCATCCCCTCCCCTCAACAGTCCAGTCTGCAGAAAGGGAAAGCTGAAAGGAAGTGATTTGTCTCCGAGATGCGTAGCAGGCCAGTGGCAGAACTGAGGTGGAAACCAGGAGTCCTGCCTCCTCAATTTTTGTAAGCCTGGGCATAATTGATTTGCCATTGGTTAATTGCTTCATTTCTCAGTGGGCATGATAGGGAAGGTAAATGGACCAATAGGCTACAGACAGGGTGTCTGTACTAGCTCAAGTAAGTGGGCACAGGTGCCAGCCCCAAGGCTGCTTGGGGCTGGAGCACATGCAGTGAAAAAACTAGTGGGTGCTCAGCACCCATCAGCGGCCAAGCTTCACCCTTTGCCTCCCTTTCCCTAACACCTCTTGTGGCCAACTCTTTCCCTGCCTTCCAATGCCTTTCGCCCACTTTCATGGTTCTCCAGATGCTCCAGCAGGGATGGAGAAGAGCAGGGAAATGGTGCATTTGGGAAAGGAGGCAGGGTGAAGACTGGGGCTTGGAGTAGGAGTTGAATGGGGACAGGGTGGAGCAGAGGTGGGAAGTGGTGGGGAGGGCTTGAAGGGGAAGGGATTAAGCATCCCTTGGCTACAGGGAAAGTTGGTACCTATGTAAGTGGGGACACCGTGGTACCATTTTCAATAGACATAATAGGCCTGGAATGTGAGATGAGGTAAAGAGTATATTGTGCTTGGACAGAGTATGCTGAATAGAAATTGGTTCCTGCAAAGTATTCAAGCCAATCCCAAAGTCTGTAATGCATTTCATAGTTAGAGTACCTGCATTATGAGTGTTGGTAAACTTGCTGAGTGACTTTGGATGTGCTTGATTATGATCAACTCCACAGGATTTTGCTGTATGCCAGGTAAAAAAAAATCTGAGTGACAAGGTTGGAATCCAACAGCGCTTGGGAAACCCAGTGGAAGAGGTCTCGGAGCAGCTCCAACAGTTTCTTGCTGTTGTAATCAGCTCTTTGGTGCAGCAACTGCCTTTTTGTGGTTCAAAACCAACAAGAAGTCCCGTGGCACCTTATAGACTAACAGATATTTTGGAGCATAAGCTTTTGTGGGCAAAAACCCGATTCATCAGATGCACGAGTAGGGGGTTCCAGAGGAGGGTCTAGAGTTATAAGCTTGTGGAAAGAAGGATCTCTACCCTTTTCATGAACCTAGAAATTTAGACCCATCTCTGGAGCCCCCCACTCATGCATCTGATGAAGTAGATCTTTGCCCATGAAAGCTTGTGCTCCAAAATATCTGTTAGTCTATAAGGTGCCACAGGGATTCTTGCTGTTTTTGAAGATACAGACTGACTTGGCTACCCTTCTGATATTTTGTACACTGTGTTTGTACAGTGCCTAGCTTTGAGTTCCTGGTCCATGACTGGGATGATGGTAATAATAATAATTTATTCATCAAGTGTCTTTTGGATTCCTGGATAGTGAGCTTGTCATCAACAGCTGCAAAAGAACCTGCATTATCTTCAGACTGATAGGTCATTCTGTCTGAACGTGTCTTTTAGAAGAAGTGAACAATGAGAGAAGTAAAATATTCATGAGAGAGTGTAAGTGAGCACAGTGTGTAAGAGAGACACTGCTATAACAGTCTGTATTAAATTCTGTGAACAAAATGGCCACAGAGCACTGCACATAAGGAATGTACTTAATAGAAATTGACAGGAGCAGTACACAAACTGCCATAAGGTGGATAGCCATACATGCAGCTAGATACAAGGGGACATATATTTTCAAAAGGGTCTCTTCCCTTTTGTGGATATCACTTATGCCACATACTTCAGCTGCATTTCAACTGTACCTTGGAGCGTTCACATGAAAATTCCACAGAGTACGCGTCAGTAAGGTATTGTGATCAGAGGCACAAGTAACTTCCTTTACACACGACATTCAGTGGATGGAAGCAGAGTGGAGCCTCTAGCTGAAAGCTCAGACTCAATCCTAAGGGGAAAATAGAGACCATAATCAATGCTCCCTGTAAACTGAGTGCTTGGACAGCTGCCCTGGATATATTCAGAGGCTGCCCAGCTGATTAGCAGAGCACCCATAGCCAGCCACAGTGGTCTCCTTGTGTCTCTCCTGACGGTGCCCATTTGCACATGCCTTGGTGTAATGGGTTAAAAAATAGTGGGAACACTGGCCATAAAATGCATAAAGAGAAACCAAGACACCTATTAGCTCAGAGAGCGAACTGCATTTGTTCCTTTTGGCAAATGTTGAGGCTCTTCCTTAAAGCCTGAGTTGTATTAGACTCCTCAGAGTTCCCTACCATATGCCCGCACTATATATTCTGTCGTTTTTGAGCCTGATTGTTTGCTTGCTTGGTTTTGGTAGTTTTTCTTTATTTAAATCTAGGGAAAGCAGCTTGTTGCGTTGTTGGTGGGAAGCGAGGGAAGGAGGAGAAAGAAGGCAAAGAGAAAGAAATGATTTTTTTTAAAGGAATTAAAAAGTGGCAGTGCTAGTGAAGGGTAATTATCCCTCTATTCCAGCTGAAATACAATTAAGGCAGCTCTCCGTGAGCCCCCGGGATATTGTGGTTTACTAATTAACAAGCGGATATGCAGTGGCCCCTGTCAGGGCAATTATAGCACGAGACAGGCTTCAGGAGTTCTAATTACACATCAGTCTGCGACACACGCTGCAATACAAATTAACAAGGGGCCCTGGCTGGCATTAAAGGGACTTTACCTAGCAAGTGATTATTGTTGGCTCCCAAGCTGTGGGAGTCCGGGAAGGGGCACAGAGCTGCACAACAGCTGACGTAGACTCTGACCCAGAGCCGAGGCACGGAGAATACCTGGGCTCTGTTGGAGGCAGAGCTCAGAGCAGGATTTCATAGATAGGAGCATTTTCATCCTGTGTTGTAACCGAGCTCTGCCTGCCGCTGTTCTGTATTTGTGGGTTTGAATTGCCAAAGCCACAATTGCTGATCAGTGATAGTAGGATAAATCAGAGGAAGGTGGGGGCTAACGGTGGTTTCTCTCCTAGTCACTGTATAGAACACATGTTGACAGCCAGAGGCATATAAGAATGATTTCTCATGCTAGCAAATGGGGGCTTGAGAGGGGGAGAAGAAGATGCACTTACTAATCTTGGAGTGAGTAGGTTTGTTTGTGCTTTTTTTTCTCTTTTAGGTGATTTCCATTACTTTGTTTCTGCGGCCTGTCTGAGCCTTGGTCGTCTTTGATCAGCCTTGTGCTCACCCTCCCCTGTGAGATTAATGAGGGGGTAGGACTGACCTAGGAGACCAGACCAAGGGGAGCTAGCAAACAGGGAAGTTAGTAGGAGCATATTTGGCTACAGCCTGGCTCACGAATTGAGGAAAGCTGTAAACTAGGTTCAATGAAGGCAGGTGACCAAAGCCCACAGGAAAGTAAAAAACATGGGGAGTAGGGAGAAGGATCATATTGGGGAGAGCATGGGCTGTCATAGCAGAAATAAAGGAAAAACAAGACAGAACTTGGTGGAGAAATTAAATTGGTGTCTCAGCTGTCTGTGTGCTAATGGGAGAAGAACGGGAAATAAGCTGGAGAAACTCAAAGTGCTAGTAAATAAACACAACACAGTTGGCATCATAGAGACATGGTGGGATAATATGCATGACTGGAAAGATAACAGAACAAATAATTAAGGAGTCCATTTACAAGCATCTAGAAGATAATAAGGTGATAAGTAAAATTCAGCATGTTTTTGTCACGAATAAATTGTGTCAAACCAAACCGATAGCTTGCTTTTCTTGGGGGTTGGGGGAACAGAGTAACAAGTCTTGCTGGTAGAGTAGAAGTGTTGGATATAGTATATTTAGACTTCAGTAAGGTATTTAATACAGTCTTCCATGAACTTCTCATTGACAAACTCAGGAAATACAACCTTGATGAAGCTGCTATAAGGTGGATGAAAAACTGGTTGGATAACCATTACCAGAGAACAGTTTATCAGTGGTTCACAGTCATATTGAAAGTGTTGTTCAACAGGGATCAGTTCTGGGTCTGGTCTGGGTTTAATTCTGTTCAATATCTTCATCAATGGTTTAGCTAATGGCATAGATAATACACTTACACATTTTGCAGAGGATTCCAAGCTGGGAGGCATTGCAAGTGCTTTGGTGGATAGGATTGTAATTCAAAGTGAGCTGAAAAAAATTGGAGAAACGGTCCGAAGTAAATCGGATGAAATTCAATAAGGACACGTGCAAAGTACTCCACTGAGGGAGGAACATCAGTTTCACACATGTGAAATCGGAAGGGACTGCCTAGGAAGGAGTACAGCAGAAAGGGATCTGGGAGTTGTAGTGGACCACAAGCTCAATAGGAGTCAACATGGTGACACTGTTGTACAAAAAAAACACCCATCGTTCCAGCAAATCTCATTCTGAGCTGCATTAGCAGGAGCGTTGCAAGCAAGACACAGGGCTTCTCTTCACTTCTGCGAAGATCTTCCGGAGCTCAGTTTCTCACATCATATTAAATAAAGATGCGCAAAAACCATCTCTGGGGTCAGCAGTCGACCCCTGTACTCCTCGCTATCATGAGGAGTAAGGGAGGTTGAGGGAGAAACACACCTGTCAACCTTCCTTAGTGAGGACAGTCAAAGTCAATTTCTGATATGTCAGTTCCAACTACGCAATTGCCAGTTCAGGGCACCACATTTCAGGAAAGGTGTGAACAAACTGAAAGAAATCTAGAGAAGAACAACGAAAATTATTAAGGGCTTAGAAAACATGACTTATGAAGGAAGATTGAAAAAACTGGGTTTGTTTAGTCTGGAAAAGAGAAGGCTGAAAGGGGACATAATAGTTTTCAGGTACCTAAAACCTGAAAGGAGGAGGAGGGAGAAAAATATTCTCCTTTTAATCTCTGAGGATAGGACAAGAAGCAGTGGGCTTAAATTGCAGCAAGGAGGTTTTTAGGTTGGCTGTTAGGAAAAATATCCTAACTGTTGGGGTGATTAAACACTGGAATAAATTGCCTAGGGAGATTGGAGATTCGTTGGAGAATCTTAAGAGCAGGTTAGGCAAACACTTGTCGGGGGCAGTGTTCCCTCTAATTTGTTATGTCACTGTGTGGAATGAATTTTGTTATGTTCACCAATATGGAGATGAGGTGCTCAGGCTGCAGGAGGGGGCTTCAGGCTGGGGGCAAGGAGTCTGGAGTGTGGAAGCAGGTTCAGGCAGGAGGCTGGGGAGAGTGCAGGGTCTGGGCAGGAGTTAGGTTGCAGGATGGGGGCTCAGCTTTGGGAAGTGGAGTCTGAGGGAGCAAGGGTGATAAAGGAGGCTTTGGGCTGGGACAGGGGACTGGGGATCAAGGCACTTACCTGGGACAGCTCCCGTTTGGTTATGGAGGAGCACAGGTGCACTCACCTGCAGGTACTGCTCCCTGCAGCACCCATTGGTCATGATTCCAGGAAGGACTGGGCCAGAAAACAGGGGTTTTATGAGCTGTTGTGGCCATGGAGAGGCACACTCCTCCAGCACCAGCAGGGAGCTGCCACGGCTGGCAGGAAGGTCCTCTACCCTGGCCGTGACAGCTCCGCGTACAGCAGCTCTGAGCCCTGCACAGGGCTTATTAGGTAGCTGCACAGTCGCATGGTCATTCATCTTAGAGTGAACCTTGCTTGGGTGTGGCCTAGATGGTGCTTGCTCCTGCCACAAATGCAGGGGACTGGATGATAGAATCATAGAATGCTAGGACTGGAAGGGACCTTGAGAGGTCATCAAGTCCAGCCCCCTGCCCTCATGGCAGGACCAAGTACTGTCTAAACCATCCCTGATAGACATTTATCTAACCTGTTCTTAAATATCTCCAGAGATGGAGATTCCACAACCTCCCTAAGTAATTTATTCCACTGTTTGACCGCCCTGACAGGTAGGAACTTTTTCCTGATGTCCAACCTAAACCTCCCTTACTGCAGTTTAAGTCCTTTGCTTCTTGTTCTATCCTCAGAGGCCAAGAAGAACAAGTTTTCTCCCTCCGCCTTATGACACACTTTTAGATACCTGAAAACCACTATCATGTCCTCCCTCAATCTTATTTTTTCCAAATGAAACAAGCCCATTTCTTTCACCCTTTCTTCATAGGTCATGTTCTCTAGACCTTTGATCATTCTTGTTGCTCTTTTCTGGACCCTTTTCAATTTCTCCACATCTTTCTTGAAATGCGGTGCCCAGAACTGGACACAGTACTTCAACTGAGGCCTAAACATCGCAGAGTAGAGTGGAAGAATGACTTCTCATGCCTTGCTCACAACACACCTGTTAATGCATCCCAGAATCATGTTTGCTTTTTCTGCAACAGCATCACACTCTTGACTCATATTTAACTTGTGCTCCGCTATAAGCCCTAGATCTCTTCCTGCCATTCTCCTTCCTAGACAGTCGCTTCCCATTCTGCATGTGTGAAACTAATTGTTCCTTCCTAAGTGGAGCACTTTGCATTTGTCTTTATTAAACTTCAACCTGTTTATCTCAGATCATTTCTCCAATTTGTCCAGATCATTTTGAATTTTGACCCTATCCTCCAAAGCAGTACCAACCCCTCCTAGCTTGGTATCATCTGCAAACTTAATAAGTATATTTTCTGTGCCAACATCTAAATTGTTGATGAAGATATTGAACAGAATCGGTCCCAATACAGACCCCTGCAGAACCCCACTTGTTATACTTTTCCAGCAGGATTGAGAACCATTACTAACTACTCTCTGAGTATGGTTATCAAGCCAATTTTGCACCCCCCTTATAGTAGCCCCATCCTAAGTTGTATTTGCCTAGTTTATTTATGATGACGTTTGATGTCCTGCGGTTCCTTCCAGTCCTATCATTGTGTTTGGAAGGGCCTTTATCAATTTGTTTATGGTAGAGTGAAACCATGAACTAAACCACTCCAATGACTAAAATATTCAGCTGGCCTTGGCTGCAAGGTGGGATTGCTTTCTTCACAGGTAGCTGTAGAGGAAGTTTTATATCCCACCTGTGATGGTCACGGAGAGTGCATCTGCTGGACACTATGAAGTTGGTACTTCCACACTGATGGTGCTCTTGCTCATTGTATCTTTTCAAGGAAGTGCCACTTGCTGGAGGCCGTATTTCCAGGAAAGACATCCAATCTCTCTGGGTTATGGAGTCTGGGGGATAAGGTTGAGCTTTTGATTCTGGGGCATCTTGAGGGTTAAGGTCAATGCGAAGCTCTTCAGCTGAGAGAGGAAGAACAATATTTAATGGCCATTATCAGTAGAATGGGAAAACAAAGACCAATCCCCAGAAAGTCCATCCCACTTACACCAGTGACAGTATTTCAGGCTGGGACAGGAGTGTGAGGCTTTGATTCGTCTTTCCTGTAAGTGTGGCACTGGAGTTAATCAGCAAAAAGAAGAGAAGAATCCTGTCTGGGAACTTTGTCCATGTTATGTGTGTGCTTGTTCAAGGCAGGCAGTCCAAAACAGTGCAGAGCTCTGTTCTTATTACCATCTCAGTACCTGGGACATAAGACCGGAATGAACACGCACACATAGCTCCTGTCTGTGCTGCTTTTAATCATATTGGAGAAATGATTTCACACCATTATGGTATAGCAGGGTTGGGTCCATATCCAATATGACACTAGATCGCACTTTCCAAAACTGGGACTCTTTGGTCTGGCAACATCCGTGGTCTGGGGGGCCATGGATGTTCCTGGACTAGAGATCCTCAGGGCTGGGAGGCTAGTGGGAGGAGGACTGGTAGCTGTGTCCCTTGCTGGGCTGGGAGCTTGGTGACAAGGGGGCTTGTGGCTCTGTCACATCAGGAACTTGCAGGGACTTGCTTCCACAGGGCTGGGGCCAGCATCTGGCAGCCTGGCTGGGACCAGCAGCCCAGCTAGGTCAGCAGTAAGGGATCGGCCAGGGCTGGACACAGTGGGAGCTGGAAGCAGGGGAACCCCTCTGCTCTGGCAAATTCCCTCATTCTGGACCAGTGAGGTCCCAAGGGTGCTGGACCAAGGAGGTCCAACCTGCATAGCATTTGGAAACCACATGACTGGTTACCTGGAGGGAGCCAACAGCCTGACCCTTGGCAACACTGTTATTTAGCATTTGTCTGTGTACACTGGCAATCTGCCTGCAATGGGCAGAAACCCCATTGTCCAGCCAGCAATAACCACTGTGGAAAGCTGCCTTGAGTCATGGTGCTGGGACCATAGTGGTGCAGACCCACATGGGAGAATGGATTGCAGGCTCTGTCCACAACCAGATCAGCAGCTGGACAGAACTAAACTTGGAGGGCTTCAAGGGCAGATTAAGCCGACAGGCTCTTCCGGCTGCTGAGCCTCTAGCTAAGAGGCTAAGGAAATATTTCATTTAATTCAACAATAACATAAAATGCATGTAACCATCTACTCCAGCTGAGCTCCAGCAAATGAGATTTGCAAACGGCTAGCGGAGCATCCATCAGGCCTGCAAGCATCTGGCATCCGACAAAGAAAAAAGGATTCTCTGCTCTGCTCTGTCCCTGGAATGAAAGAAGTGGCTGCCTCCAAGGACATGCTGTTCAGCTCTGCAATGAAATACCATTGAGAGTGGAGGACAGGAGGGGGCGGGAAGGGCCTTGGAAGGTCTTCGTCCTACAGCAAGCGTTGCTCCATTCTGTCGTGGCTCTGGATGTTCTGCTTGTACTACTTGTGAAGGGCAGGGGATGAGTGAAGCGGGGTTGTGCATTGTACTGGGCCTGGGTGGAATGGAAGGGCTACTGAGGGCCAGGCAGGAAAGGGATCTAACCAATAATGGGCACTTGTCCCCGTTGTTGAGCTTCCTCCACTCTGACAAGCATGCATCCCAAAATCTCTGAGTGCCCCAAACCCACCCCTCTTCTCTACCCTTGCAAGACAGAGGCCCTCCTGATACCCCTGCCCAGCTGTCGGTTCTCCTGTGTTTTCTGTCCCCATCTCTGCCTCAACCTTTCCCTGTGCTTGCCTCCCTCTGAAAAATGACCCCAGCGATCTCCCCACCTGTTGCTAAGCCCACCTGCCATGCCCTCCCCAACCCTTTGAGAAGGCCAGTTCAAGGGCCTGTCTGCCTCTGATCTAAAGGGCGTCTGTGGTCAAACGATTTCCCTGGGTGCCCGGTGTGGGGTGTGCGTCTATGACAATTTGAGACAAACATCCACCGGGAGACGGAAAAACCCTGTCACAATCAGTGCCTGGCATTTGCCTCCCTGCTAGGATGCAGGACTCATTCTTTGGACGCATGCGCAGCCACACTTGCTGTGGTAGTGCAGTTATTCCAATGCAGTTCCCTCCTCCTGCATGCTGAAGCCTCTGTCCTCAATTGCTCCACTTCCAGCATCCCAGACAGGACCAAGGTCAGTCACGTGGCTGTGCTGAGCTGTATATCTGCCCTCCCTTCTATGGCACAGGCAGATAGACCGCTGCTGACCTCTTGGGACTGGGCAGTGGGAGGTGACTGGCAGACACAGAGTAAGGTTGAAGGGGAAACTTTAGTGACTTTTCCCTTGTGTGGCGTAAGAGACTCACTTGGCCTTTCATGGCACCTCAAGCTATAAGAGCTCCCTATCCACGCTGCCACTGTGGGAGATAGCAGGGGTGTGTCTGGGGAAGGCAGCCCCAGAATAATGATCGAGGGAAATTGCACATGATGTGATAATGGAGAGAGCCACCCACAGTCAACAAGAAATAACTGGCCTGCAGCCAGGGATTTTCTGCACCCACTTGGTTTTGTGAGCTGGAAGCGGGGGCACTGTTTGAATGGGCTCAGACTTGGGGTGAACTGGAGAGACACTGAAACAAACGATTTACACTTTGCAAAACAGACGCTGCACGAAATGGAAATTGCTGCAAGCCTGATGGGGCTTTGGGCTGGCTCACAGATTCCCTCAGACTTCCTTGCACTCCTGTGAACTCAATGTGGGTTGGGTGGTGGGGGAAGAGGAGTGGGTTTTGTTTTTAATTGAAGAGCTTGGCTGTGGCTGCCGGTTCTCAGTTTCTCTTGGCTTTGATAAAAAGGAGTGAGATGACAGGCAGGTGTTACCTCCTGTCAAATATATTGGGTATGGGATTTTCTCTCTCTCTTCCCCAGACTTACAGGGTCAGAGAGAGGCCTCCTTGCTCCTTACCGTAGCTCAGCAGCACAGCTATCCATTGGCCACGTCTGCTGCAAAGCAACAAGGGGCGGGGAGGGCCAGCACACACGGCCTCATTCAGAAGCCCCTGAATAAATCTCATTAACAAATGCAATTAATGGGAGCTGGGCCCTTCCCCCTCCCCAGCTAGAGCCATGCATGAAAATAACTGTTTATTACACGGCAGGAGCAGCTTGGCTTATCGCTGCAGACAGGAAATTACAGCACAGAGCTGCATGTTTCACTTTTAATAACTTTGGCAATAAAGTGTCTTGTCAAACGAGGCCGAGACAGCACAATAATAAAGTTTCCGCCAGCCCGTAATTGCACGCTGTTCTCTCAGGGCTAAGGCAGCAAAGAGGAACGAGGGGGGCGTGTCACCTGTTTTCCACCCCACGTGGGCTGCCCTAGCAGCCATGGGGATTTTCCACCCTTAATTCTTGAACTGGGTTCATCCAGACACGCTGTCCCTTGGGAGAAAATGCAGGATCGTCCCCCTTCCTCTGGTGCTTGTGGTATTGTCTTCCTCTCCCTTGGCACCATGTACCCATCACTGGTGCTCTGCTCCATCTGAAATCTGATGCCCCTTGGCACGCCTTCCCCCTGCTTTGCAAAGCCCTGACACCCTGCAAGGTGTTACCGCTGCCTTCAGACCCAGGCCCACCTATGTGGGGGGGGGAGGTGGGCAAAGAGGGCAGTTGCCCCAGGCCCCTTTGAGGTGCTGTGGCAGTGCTGCTCCCCATGGCTTGGGGGGATGGAGATCAGTACCGTGGTCTGGGCGGAGCTGAGAGATGATGCTGGGAATAGTGGCGGGGGGGTGGGGGGAAGGGCGGGACTTAGCACCCAATTGTAGTTGCCACTTCACTCTGAACAGTCTGTTACCTCCAAACTAGGAGCTCTTGTGCCGGGTCTTGGGGCTCTTTTTTGTCTGGACGAGGTTTTTCTGAGGCAAGCGCATTGGGCTGCCATCCTCCGCGCCTGCCTCCAGCCATCCATTAGTCAGCTTCATCTCCGCTTCCCCCTTTGTTCCTCTGCTGCTCTCCTACTACTCCATATGGACCCTTCAGATAACCAGAACCTCTCCACAGTTTCCTTCCCTCAGCTTTCATTTGTAGCCCCAGCAGGGCATGGAATGGCCTCCTTAACTACACCTGTCCCTGTGCTGGGTGCTGGGTGACTTTGGGGGATGCTGGAGGAAAGCCCTGCCCATGGGTTCGGTAGCTCTGCTGAACCACAGGTGAGTGTAAGATGCCTTGGCACCCTACAGACCCCAAGGATATTTAAGGTCTCTGCAGCAGCCTTAATCCAGGAGGTGCTAGAACTTTGGGTCGGTCTGGAGCACAGGGCCTTCACCAAGCCCCAGGGCTGCCCCATGCTCCCTGTAAACTGAGCGCTTGGGCAGTCACCCAGGAGAGATTCAGATGCTGCCCTGCTGATTAGAAGAGCACCCAAAGCCACCCACAGCCGCCAGCATGTGTGTCTACTGGTGGTGCGCATCTGCACATGCCTCAGCGCCCAAAACAAAATGTATTCCACACCTGGACAGAAACAACTAGAGGGAACACCGCCTCTCCCCTGTGCCTCCTGCCTCTTCCAATGTGAAAGGAGCCCCTCTTTATTCTTAGACATTGAGCTAACAGAAAGCAGGGGCCAGGTCATCTCTGCTGGACTGTCTCACCCTCATCCTAACCACATTCCCACCCTGCTGGCTCTTGCCAGTTGTCAGGCATTGCCTCTGCAGGGTAGGAAACAGGCAGAGCTACACATGTTCCTGGTCAATCTGCTAATGCGTTAAAACTACACGCTCGGAGGTACCACCCGTGAGCTAACACATGGTTACAATCACTTCCTGTCCCAGTGAAGGCAGCTCTAAAGTGGGGGGAGGGTTGCAGGAAGTGTGAGTAGAGCCGAGATCCTCCAGTGAATGGTGACCAGGCCTTATTAGCACTTCACTTTAAGAACACTCGTCTATCCCCATGAAATACACTTCCCCTGCACCTCCTGCACTGCAGCCCCCTCCAGCATGACCCCGCCATGGCGGCAGAGTACTGGAAATGGCAAAGCCAGGTCCTGCATAGACACAAGTCTGTGACTGCCAAACACAGCTCAACTCCATGAGCCAGGAATCCGTAGCAGTACCCTCTGCAGCAGCCCTGCCTGAACTCCACAGGCAGTGCTCCAGCTCTTCCGTAATAGCGTCTTTAGGATACAAAGTGAGTCGTGTCCAGACTGGGACTGACAAATGAAGCATTTTGGAGTCACAGCAGGAATGTGCTGCTGTTGTTGGCGCCCTCTGCCCATTGCCTGGCTCCCTGGGCAGAGAGGAGGCATTGTTTTCTGGCATTAGCACTCTCAGGGACTTTACCTGGAATTACTGATCCACATTCATAAACATGATCATGCTAATTGTCTGTCACAGCAGCTGCTCTTGCCCATGGCTGCCTCCTCCCTGTGCTGGGACATTGCATGTATTCATTTCCATTCCCAATCCAAATGTCGAGATGTCTATAATCCACAGCCCACTTTGCTTGAAGGGTGAGAGGAGGAGGCTGGAGAGAGAGAGGAGAGAGAGAGGAATGCAGAGACAGCAGAAACAGATGAGGATGATGGACTAAACTGGGACCTGCTAAGCCAGTGCATCTCCATTGCCTTCATCTGAGTTGCACCGGCTTACACCAGGCCTGAATTTAACCCAGTGACAGAGCATGGCGGAAATATTTGTCTATCAACCACTTTGAGGAGCTTTAGAGACCCATATTCTACAGGATTTAGCTGTGATGAATTGTTCATTCTACAAATCTAGCCCTTCATTCAACCCCGATCTACTTGATTTTACTGTTTTGTTCATTATTCAAGATTGCTCAGATGCTTTATGCAAATATATCTCAGCTTCTGGCTTCTATGTAGACCTCAGAACTTTGCTTCTTTTTGCCATCTGATTGGTCTGTTAATTTTCATAGCTTAGTCATTGATTCCTGATTGGATCACTGAAACTTTCCAAGACCGGAAGAAGGGAGTGAAAGATTTCAAGAGGGTGAGGTGAACACATCTGTCCTTCACCAACTTTCACACTGACATAAATCTTGTAAAGTGTTATATGAACACTTCTAAAGTCTGTAGGTGATACCAAGCTGGGAGGGGTTACAAGTGCTTTGGAGGGTAGGCTTATAATTCAAAATGATCTGGACAAACTGGAAAAATGTGTGATAAACAGGATGAAATTCAATAAGCACAAATGCAAAGTACTCCACCTAGGAAGGAACAATCATTTTCACACATACAAATTTGAAAATGACTGTCTCTAGCACATGCAGAAAAGGCACCTGAAAAGTTAGTTGAGTAAGAGTGCAGCTGCTTTGGGGTAATGTATGCAAGTACAAGTCACTGGTGTCCCTTTGGAAAAGTACTTGAGTAAAAAGTATGCATGTACACACACTCGCACGTTACATCTTTATTGTACTCCGGTGCACAGAAGTGAAAGCAGCTTCACTTTTACTCAAGTGACTTTTTAGGTACCTTTTCTACCTGTGCTGTCTAGGAAGGAGTACTGCGGAGATGGATCCAGGGGACATAATGGACCAAAGGTGAAATGTCAATCAAGAGTGTAACACTGTTGCAAAACATCCAAACATCTTTCTGGGATGCATTAACAGGAGTGTTGCGAGCAAGACAAGAGTTGTAATGCTTCCACTCTACTCTGCACTGATTAGACCTTAACTGGACTACTGTGTCCAGTTCAGGGCACCACATTTCAGGAAAGATGTGGCCAAGTTGGAGAAGGTCCAGAATGGAGCAAACCAAATGATTAAAGATCTAGAAAACATGACCCACGAGGGAAGATTGAAAGAACTGGGCTTGCTCAGTCTGGGAAGAGAAGACTTGAGAGGGGACATCATAACTTTCAATACCTAAAGTGTTTTTGTTATGAAGAGGAGGGAGAAAAATTATTCTCTTTAACGTTTGAGGATAGGACAAGAAGTAACAGGCTCAAATTTCAGCAAGGAAGGTTTAGGTTGGATATTAGGAAAAATTTCCTAACTGGTCTAGGTGACTTCTCAAGGTTCCTTCTGGGTCTAGTATTTCTATGCACTTTCACTTTCCAGAGCCATACTTGGAAACAAAGGAAGCTCACTTGTCTGAACGTGTGGTGAAAACAAAATAGGGACACAAATGTTATTTAAGATAATGTGCAGTCAGATAAGCACAGGTAGACTGGTGCACTCATGCAGTGGCTAATGAAGGCAGAGGTATTGGAGGCTGTATGACATGGTCTAGTTGCAGGATCAGGAGCATAATCTAAACAAATGGTTTTTGCATCATTCACCTGGCTCTAGTCTGGCTGGTGGAGTCAAAGTGATGACAGTGTGACTGCTTTCCTGTATTCCTTCTGAAACATAAAACTAGGTAGATCTGCTCAGTGAGCATTTGCAGCTGAAAATCAGCTCTGAGGTTTATTAATAAGGATATAATATAGGAAATGCAGCATAAAAATTGTGGCTGGTCAAATAAGTTGAACCCCTGACATTCAAACATAAAGCAATTTTGATTTGTCTGTTTCCAAGCCTGTGAGCAATTGGAGGCTGGGATGCACATTGTTTGGGGTGTCATCCGAGTGCACATGGCTCCCTTGCAGCCTAAGCAGCTGACGACAGACCTGGAAAACCGCAAAAGGCTGTTTTTATAACTGTTTGTGCAAGGGTTGCTTTTCAGTTAAACGGAGATATTATGACTTAGCAGAGACCTGTGAAAATTGCATGCCCTTTTCACACATAGGACTTGCAAAACAAGACCTATGAACAAAGGTTAAGAGAAATGGATGTGTTTGGTCTCACAAACGCTGCCTGATAAGTTCTTATAAATTCAGAAAGGGATGTGTTACAGGAGAAGAATCCATCAGCCTTCTTAATTGATGAGAACAGGACAAAGTGATGGGCTTCAACAGTCATAGGAGAAGGTTCGGTTACAGTTTAGGAAAACCTCGATGACTAGGTGCAGCTAAGGGAGTCAGTTACACTTGCCCCATCCCATCCATTCTACACTGGCTCCGACCCAATCAAAGATTAGAGCAGCCTTTAAGGTCTTCTCGTTTATGTTAGCAAGCTATGGTCTCAAAGGGGTGCAGGTCCCTGGATCCAGACTGCAGGTTCTGCCAGGGGCTGGGGAAGCAGGAAGGGGCTCAGTGTGGTGCCACCACTGCTCTCTGTTGTTCTCCCAGCCAGGGAAGGGGACAGGGGGCAGCAGAGGCCTCAGCAGTGCTGCCCGGAGGCTTCATACCAATTCCAGCCAATCAGAGCAGTGGAGGAGGGGGCACAGAGCCATGTGCTTCTGGGGGTAAGCAGGGATGTGCTCCCCCATCATCCACACCCTGTCCCCCTTGGCCACTCCTGTGCCCCCTCCCATCCGCAGCCTCACTCTCTCCCCCTTCCTGCCCCCTCCCTTCCAGCTCCCACACCGCAAACCCTCCTGCAGCCTTCCTCCCACCCAGATCCCACATCCCATCCCTCTCCTGCACCCCACTGCATCCCAGATCCCCCACCCCCAGCCTGCTCTTGCACCCTCCCTCCTGCCCAGACCCCATAGCTCTGGCCCCCTACAGTCGGGCCATATTACTGCGGATTTTCTTTTCTCATTTGCGTGGCCCTCCCCCCCGACCGATTTATCTATGGGTCGGTGTCCCCCCAAACCTAAAAAGGTTCCCCACCCTGGTCTACACTGCACAGTAAGCCCAGGCTCTGACCCAGTTTGATCTCAAACCCTCCTTCTCTCCACACACACATCAGTGTGTGGTGGGTCAGCAAGTGTTCAGGACCCAGCTGCTAGGACTCTGCTGTCTGTGGGGGATCACCACCTAAGTCCTGATCTGACACAGGCCGTGCCCCGTCCTTTTGCAGTACGAATGTGGGTGAAGCCGCAGACTTGAGTCAGAAGGTCTGCGTAGCGCAGTGAGGACAGGTTAGCATGGCTGTGGGACCTGTCTCAAGTGATCATGAACCCAGGTTTACAGTGCATTGTGGCTGCTCAAGCACAGGCTTAGAAACCCCATGTCCACAAGCCCAAGTCCCAGAGACCTCAGCTTAGTGTGCCGTGTAGGTACAGACAAGCCCCGAGAGGCTGTCAGGGATTGCAGCACAGTTGGCTATACCCGTGCTACTCCTCTATCCCAGGACCAGAAGGAGGGTTGGAGCAGACGCCAGTGTTGCTGGACCTATGCCTGCTGTTGATTCCCCCTGGGGAACAGTCAGCCTTTTTCTAGCTGGCAATGCAAAGGGGCTGGAAGATAGGGCCCTCTGATCTGGAGACCAGCTTGGTTAGGGATGAGCGATGCAGTGAAATCACTTGCACTGGAAATGTTCAGAGCTAAAGGCCTATCGTGGACTGAATCAGGGGAGAACTAAATTAATCCAGGCCTGGCAGCGTGCTACCTATCTCTGCTGAGCCAAAGAATTCTGAGCCTCTCTCTTGGAAATGATGTCCGTGACTATTCCACCTTCTCAACCATTTCCCCTGAGTGCAAAGGACGACCTCTTGCAAAGGACAGAACACTCACTAGGGCCACAGGAAGAGAGGTTCAGCGTTCATGGGCCAGACTCTGACTTGGTTATAGCCAGGATTTTACACTGTGTGAACTATGCTATACCAAGGGCTTGTGCCTAATTTCTTAGGCAGGCAATGCTTGTGTGAGTGCGCAGAAACCCAAAGCGCAGCCTACAACGCAGCAGATGTCAATGCACTTGTTAACACCAAGTTGATCAAAACAAGATTTTGCACCAAGTTACCAGCACTTACCTCTCCTGGACTGACTCAGGAGCTAATTAAATTAAGGTATATGTACACCACAAATTAAGGTGCAATTGTAGAGCAGGTGAGTGGGCTGTCTAGCTTTGAATATTTTCAAGACTCTGCACAGCTTTGCTGGCTGGAGAAGCCAGGCTATTTATATTGGCCTATACCTCCCATTTACAAATCTCCCAGCTGTTAGCGGGAATTGCAGAACAATGGCCCATTCTCCTAGCTGCCATGTAGGTAGAATTTCTTCCTGATGGACATTCTACCAATCTGATTTCTGATGGCAGCTGCTGGTAACAGTGTGAATTTTTCTCGACTGCCTTGGTGCCATTGACAGCAGCTGGTACGCTGCAGACAGAGTGCTGAAGGTCAAGCCGGCTGTTTCCTGCAGAAAGAATCCTCTCAGGTACATTAACTGCACTTTCCAGGCCACTGAGGAAGACAAGGCAGCATATGTAAAGGTCACAAAGTGCTACCAACCTGCTGGCTGCTTTTGAACTGGAACAAAAGAAGGTGATGGAGAGAAGTAGAGACCCAGGACAATAGTTCTCACATTATCTCAGCCTCATGAATAGCTCTACCAAGGAAAAACCTGAGCTCAGTCTACGTTTCCCAAAATATTATTTATGGAATAAATGTGATCTGTTCTGCCCCTATAATGTCCATACCCTGATGAGGGTCTCTAAGTGTAGTTGTTCAAAGTAAATTTTTTCACTTTTTTCAAATTTCTTTCCCAAAACAGATTGATCTGCAGCAATCCTGTGGCAGTGTTCAGTAGTTAGTATGCATTATTCCGGCAGTCACAACTAGCTGTGTTTTGGTCAGGTAAGTCACAAATGTCTTGTTTCTTTGCTCTCACATTGTAAATGTGAAAGCACCCCCTTTGCAATTACACAAGTGGTAAATTAAGAAATCAGCTTTTGCAAAGGTCTCTGCATGCTTTCCCGAAATGCTCATGTCCAGAAGAGTCAGCTGAATTAATGGTCGTGGAAAGAGAATGCAAAGGATCTTGATTTGAAAATCAAGGACCAAATTCTGCTCTGATTTACAGTGGTGCAAAACTATGAGTAATTCCACTGAAAAGCAATTAGATTCTCTCTTATTACAGATTCTCCAAATACCATTATACTGGGCTCCATATGCAACTACCTCCAGTTTGTCTTAGGTTCTGAGGACTTTTGCCATAGGAAAGAAAATAACAAGAGGGCATTTGAAATGGGTAGAAAAAATAGTGACACTAAGCAAAATAGCAACTGCAGTTCAGGTAATTAAAAAAAAAACCTAACAGAACTAATCCTCTGTGACGCATGGAGAAGGCTGTCTCCATTAGCCTGTGCTGAGAACTCCTACTCAGATTCTTGGCGTGCATATACCTGCATTGATTAGGTTTTTTGTTTCCTCTGTATGCAAGTTCACTTTTATTTCAACGCACACAGGCATCATGTTATGGTCAGATCACTCCCCCCTAACAATTACTTGGCAGGATAAAGCAGGGCCAGCAATTCTCAAAGAATAGAAAATTAAGACTTACCTACAGCAGCGTCCCATGGTCTCACCAAATATAATAAACAAGATTAGAAATTGCTGCAAAACCAAATGACCTTCCAAGGCCCACCTAGGAAGTTATTGTGGGACGCCTTAAAGACTGTCATTAGGGGAAATTAATTAGATTAGCAGCAGGGAGGGGGAAAATGTTTGAAATAGATGTCAGCAGATTTAGGGAAGAGGTTTAATAACTAGGAAAAATGCATAAAAGGAGAGGAACATAAAAATTAAATTACAGTTTGAAGTCAATTTAGAGATTTTAATTTCTGAAAAGATGGAACAAACCCCCAGGTGGCTAAAAGGGGAAAGTGATCAGCCTTAGAACCACTCACCCTACAAGCTTAGGGCAAAAAAGGGGAAAGAAATGGCTGCAGCAAGGAGATGGCAAAGGGAGACATGCAACTGAGCCACATCAGCATCTCGCAAAAAAAGATTAATTCTTATTCTCCCCTCCTTGGGGAACCACGGGAGTAATGCTTCTGCTGTTAGGGGCATGCACTGGTGTCACCCTGGCATTAGAGAGAGGAGAATCAGGCCCAGACAATGCAAGAAACCATCTTTAAACACAGATATATGAATAGGTGCTGCTCACAGCTTCCACACCATGGAGGGAGGGCAGGGGAGCAGGACACGGAATTATGAATGAGCCAGGGGAGTAGAGTTCCAGCTCATATGCCTGGCTGGTTTCTGCTCCCTCTCCACCAGGAGACGGCTGGGCTAGCAAAAAAGCTTTTGAGAATCCCATTGTAGTTGGGTGCATGTAGGGCCGGGATGGCCAGTCAGAGGAGGTGAATTGTCTCGCAACAGAGCCAGTTTTCCTGGGATTGGGTCAGCTGTCCAGGTCACTCTCCACAGAGAACTAACACGGAAGTGAGTGGGGAAGGGTCTATACTTAGCTGTATTGTGATGTCTGATAGTGCCCAGCCACCACTAGAGACCATCTGATGGCACACACAAGCCGTGTCTACACGTGCACGCTACTTCGAAGTAGCAGCACTAACTTCGAAATAGCGCCCTTCACGGCTACACGTGTCGGGCGCTATTTCGAAGTTAACTTCAACGTTAGGCGGCGAGACGTCGAAGTCGCTATCCTCATCAGGAGATGGGGATAGCGCCCTACTTCGACGTTCAACGTCGAAGTAGGGACCGTGTAGTCATTGCGCGTCCCGCAACTTCGAAATAGTGGGGTCCACCATGACGGCCATCAGCTGAGGGGTTGAGAGACACTCTCTCTCCAGCCCCTCCGGGGCTCTATGGTCACCGTGGGCAGCAGCCCTTAGCCCAGGGCTTCTGGCTGCTGCTGCTGCAGCTGGGGATCCATGCTGCAGGCACAGGGTCTGCAACCAGTTGTCGGCTCTGTGGATCTTGTGTTGTTTAGTGCAACTGTGTCTGGGAGGGGCCCTTTAAGGGAGCGGCTTGCTGTTGAGTCCGCCCTGTGACCCTGTCTGCAGCTGTGCCTGGCACCCTTATTTCGATGTGTGCTACTTTGGCATGTAGACGTTCCCTCGCTGCGCCTATTTCGATGTGGTGCTGCGCAACGTCAAAGTTGAACATCGACGTTGCCGGCCCTGGAGGACGTGTAGACGTTATTCATCGAAATAGCCTATTTTGATGTTGCTACATCGAAATAAGCTACTTCGATGTAGGCTTCACGTGTAGACGTAGCCACAGTGATCTATGGGTAATTTTACTGGTACAACTAAGGTCTTAGGTGGGATCTGCATGGACACAAACTGCTCTGAGTGCTGCCATGGACAATGCCTCTCCCAGGATGCATCTGGGTTATCAAAGCCCACTGGAATGTCACATTCAGTAACATTAGAAACTCGCATCCATGCCTATCTTCAGAGAGCTTCACTGCAGTGACCCAGCACTCTCATAGCCTCCTGGCTGAGCAGAGAAAGGGACCCCATCCTGAAGGACAGATGGGGAAATTCAAGCACAGAGAGGGACAAGACTTATCCACAATCAAGTGGTTATTCGATGGTGCAGCTGGCCAGATAATGCCAGAGATCTGACTCCACATCCCCTGCTCTGACCAACACGCTCCTGCCCAGAGACAGAAGTGGCTCAAAGGAGTCTTGCTCTCTGGCTTTATGGGCCACCTAGGCATGGGAGCCTCTCTGCTGATTGCTGGACTTCCAGCATCTGCAATACGTATATCAGATGCATATGTCCTGCCTGGAAGGTGGGCATGAGAGAGAGACTCGCTGGGCATGATGTATCAGTTCAGGGTAACTGGACCTGTATTTCCTTCTCCACACTCCTCAGCCATCGCCTCTTCTGCGTAGAGACATGCTGCTCTCTCTTTCCTTAGGGGGTTTTTCCAGGCTGCGTGGTTCCCCAACTATATTTTGATCTCCCCACAACTGACAGGCTGCCAAAGCAGGCCTGCTTCACGTCCTTCCTCAAAGATGGCTCACAAAAGGATTGCCACACTGCATAAGCTGCCACACAGCTCTTTCTAAGCAAGCACATTTATTCCTAAGGTGAAAGCAGTACAGACTAAACAGAGGTGAAGAAGTGTTAACAAATGTAACAGAGATCACCCCTACTCGAGCCAGGCTCTGGCTGCTGAACAAGTCCCACACACGGGTTTTTCTGTAGTCACAAGCTCCTGACAGCTTTCACCAGGAACAGTCACCCAGTCTTATGAGACCTGAATATGCCAAAGCCTGTACAACCCTTTCCTAACGTTTAGCCCCCTCTCCTCTGAGGTCCACAGGTCCTGTACATTTCCTGGGTAAGAAAGAAAGCCCTAGTCCTTCCTTTGTCTGCTGGACTCTAGAGAAGTCATTTTGACCCATTATGTGCAAGTTTCTTAAGACAGGGGTGGGATGGAGTGGTTCCTCTGGGGAAGTGTTAATCCCTGAGTGAATTGGCCTCTGGTTTTAGTACCCGAAGGAGTCATGGTTACCCTCCCCCATGGAATAACATACAATCCCTGGCCCACAATGCTACATATATTTACTTCTCTAAGGCTTGTCCAGTATATTGCAGGAAATTACTACCTCTGTCGCAGTAGGCAAAGTGGGCACTTCTCTAGCTCCTCCCACCAGGACAGACATGGGTGGATGAGATGTGGACTGAACGCTCTCACAGAGGTGGACACTGAGTGAGCAAGGCATATTCACTGGCCCCGTACCCTATGGAAGACTAGTGATTTTGTTGTTCTATAGCTCATCTCACGACAACAAGTCACAGTCTGCCTTATGGTGCGTGGCCTCCTCATCAAGGCCATGCCACTCACTTGCTGAAGATGATGAACTCTGCCTATGTTCCCTCCAGCTCCTCACGGTTGCTCTCTCCCACCTCTCTGTGGTGTACGGCGAGGCAAAGGAAGTGCATTAGAGGTGCGGTTCGTGGATACCCTGGGGAAGCCGGATGCCTCCCTTTTCTGATCACCTCAGTTGTTGCTTTTGTGAGCATCTCATGGGAAAGCAACAAGAGGGTAGGTCTGAAATCCCTATTTACATCTTCCAGCACACGCTCTAGCTGGAAACCCAGTGCTGTCACCCAGGGAACCTGTACTTCTTGGAGTCCAGTCAAGGCTACTTATTATCTAGGCATCAGGACAGGCTTGAGGGAGACAACCCAGAGTTCTGAATGTTGGTGATTTTATGCAGACCTTTAGACAGTGCCTCATAGTGGGGTCTGTGTATGTGCATCCTTGAGGTGGGTGTGTGTGAGCTTCCCAGTACTGTGTGAGAGAGAGAGAGACCTGGCAGCTTCCTGGGATTGTGCACATCTCCAGCCCAGTGTGTCTACACAGTGTGTCTTTGTCTCCTCAGCCTTGTGTATGGGTCTTTGTGCACCTCCTCTCACTCATCTGCTCACCTGGCTGCTTCTCCCCGCCCTACTCTCACTCCACTTCTGCCATTCACTGACCCTCTTCCTTTCATTCATCTCCTGCTCTAGTCCCTCCTGTGATCTGAGCGGTGAAGAGCAGGGGCCTGAAGGAAATGCCACTCACTTTCTCTTTGCAGCAAACCTTAACCTAGCTGCTCCTCTCCAGCACGCAAACCACACCAAAGTTCAGTCGGGTTCTACTATCAGTGCTCAGACTCAGTGGCTTCAGCATCTCCTGTGATGCACTTCAAGTGTCTCCAGTGAGAAGCAGATGAACATAAGCATATCCATTTCTCCAACCCCGGACCTACCCTCTAATGAGCCACACACACTATTCACATCCTGCCTGCTTTTATCAAAGGTAGAACCAAGGATTTTGCAGTTCCCATAATTTTGGGACTGATGGCAACAAAATACTCCTTAGCAATAACTTTAAGGGCAGTGCATACTTGTGCTCTCTCTCTCTCTCTCTCTCTCACACACACTCACACACGGACATACAGACGTGCGCGCGCACACACACACACACACACACACACACACTTCAAGACTTCCATGTGTGTCAGAGATACAAGGTACTGTACTGTGACTTAAATGCATGCAATATCTGCATAGCTCATTTACACTTGCTACAGCTAGGCAGGGTGCTTGAATCACAGACATTGCGATCCTGGCATAAATAATCACAGCTGCAATGACATCACACAACACACACTCAGCCTGTGGAACTCCTGGCCAGAGGATGATGCGAAGGCCAAGACTATAACAGAGCTCAGAAAAGAACTAGTTAAATTAATGGAGGAGAGGTCCTTCAGTGGCTATCACCCAGAGAGGGCAGGGTGGGGTCCCTAGCCTCTGTTTGTCAGGGCTGGGAAAAGGCTTCAGGGAGAGGGTGATTTGATGATTACCTCTTCTGTTCATTCCCTCTGTAGCACCTGGCATTGGCCATGGTCAGAAGACAGGACACTGCACTAGGTGGACCTTTGGTCTGACCCACTATGGACAGTCTTATGTTCTTATGACATGCAGTGGGAAACATCAAAGCAATGCAGGTTTGTCTGCACTCTGTCACCAATCAGCACAGCAGCTATACCAGTGAGTGGGTGACCTCTGCTCACTAGCTATTGGAGGACTTGGCATCGCTTGGCTTTCCAGGTGCCTGCTTTCACGCCCTTGTATGTTGGTTTCATCTTAAATGTCCACTTTTTGTCTTTTTCCATTTTAAAAAGCATGTCTCGGAGTCCCAGGGCCAGCATTGCCTGGGCAGCCACCCTGTGGAGCAGGTCATGGGCATGCTACTGCCTCCTGAATAGGCACCGCCGCCTTGGAGCGGGCTAGAGTGATCCATGTAAAGAGCATCGTATTAGTAGATTCTAATGCCATGAGGGACCTTGAGATCTTCTAGTCAGACCTCCTGCACAGCACAGGCCATAATGCTCACCAGCGAGTCCTGCAGCAAGACCGCAACTCCTGATTGAGGTTTTGGGGTTTTTTTGGAAGACATGCAATCTTTAAAGGCTTTAAGCAATGGAGAATCTGCCATCCCCACTGTAGATGAGACAAGCCTGTAGGAATAAGAAAGAGGGGAGAGAAAGCACTCCCGCGCCCCGCCACACGCGCACTCCCTCCACCACGCTGCTCCCAGGACAACAAAGGCAGACAGGTTTGTTGGCCAACATGCCAGCCGTGGCAAATTGGTCCTGCTGAAAGATCTGTAGCCTATGGACTTCTGACCCAGCCCTCTGCATTGCAGCCCTTCTATGTACAAATACAGATTCTAAGACCAGAAGGACCATCATGAGCGTGCAGCCTGACTGCCAGAACAGCCCAGGCCACAGAACCTCACCCTCCCCACCCCGCACAATAGGCCCATAAGCCTCTGGCTGAGTTACTTAAGTCCTCAAATCTCGATCCAAGGACTCCAAGTGACAGGACTCCGCCATTTTCTTGAGTTCAAACCATGATGCCGAGGAAGTTGACAACCACCCAGCATCTCTGTCAAGCTGACCGGGGCAGGGGTGGGAATTCCTTCCTGGCCAAAATCAGTTAGACCCCGAACACGCAGGCAAGACCAGCAGGGCGGACAGCCACCGGGGTCATGGGGGTGAGATGTGTGTGTCGAGGGGTGCTGCGTGCACTTCAGGGAGGTGGAGCCTTGGGTAGAAGGGGCAGGGCTGAGGGCCCTTAGTGCTGAACATGATGCTGGGCTCTTCTCCTCAGCCTTGGTAGCACTTCAAAGGGGCCTGGGTCTTCAGCTGCCGGCGTTTCTGCAATAGAAGAGGCGGTGCCTGGAGCTCCAGGCCCCCGTGACACACTGGGTTCTGGCGCATTTGCCCCCCTTGCCCCACCAGGTCATCAGGCCAGGACAAGACTCACCAGGCAGACACCTGCGAAAGAATTCTCTGTCCTAACTCAGAGCCCTCCCCATGTAGTGCCCCACTGCCAGCAGCTGGAGATACTTGCCAATAGCAGTCATGGATGGGCCGTATGCCGCTCTCAGCAACCTCTTTGTATCGCCCCCTGCAGGCACTGAACAAGCTCAGTCTTCAAACAGGTTTAGGGGTGTTGGATCTCATTTATAGTGCAGGGGATGAGAGCCATTGACCCAAACTCTAAACCCTGTATGTGATGGAAACCACATGGGGCAACCGCACTCCCCGGCACCTCTAGTTCTACCACCTCTGACCAGAGTAGATTTTGACTCGTCTGATGGTTAGAAACCTTCACTTAATGCCAAGCCTGACTGTCTGGATGGTCCGTTTATATCCATTTGTTCTTGTGCTCCCTCCCTCGTTTATCTCTCTGGTGCGTTTATAGAGAACACTCTGTATCGCCCTGCGGCTTTTGTTTGGTCAGGTGAAATATGGGACAGATGCTTCCCCAGTCCCAGCACCCTGCTGATCACAGCGAATGCGTGTGTGTGCGGGGGCAGAATTACTGCTCTGATTATCACTGGTAGCACCTCCAACGTACTCTGCACTTTCCCAACGCAGAAGCAAGATCCTTGTCCCAAGGTACTCACAGTCTCCATTGCAGTAAAGGTATCGTCCTTTACTCTCATGGGACGGGGCTGCCCCTTTGTCCCTTTGGGAGGCATGTAGGGAAGGATGGAGGTGACAGGGAGAATATGGGAGGAGTGGGGCGAGAGTTAACAGAGCAGTGAAAACAGAGGGGACCCCACCTGGGTGAGACAGACAGCAGAGCCCAGAGGAAGGCGAAGAAAAGAGATGTTGCATTCCAGAGAGGAACGGAGAAGAGACAGAACGGAGTGTTAGTGGGCAGAGAGTGACCTGAGCTGGGGGTGGAAGGAGCAGAGATGTGGGAAGAGGTGAGGTGGGCTCACAGAACCACACAGACACTGGAGTCCCTGACAGAGCTGATGGGGTCGTCTGTCTAAACCTCTTTGTTCTTGTTGTGTTGTTTGTTTGGCGGAGACAGACATTTTCACTGAAACCTTTTCTGGTTAAACTCCCTGAATGCATCTCCCCCACACCTTTTCCAGAGGAGAAAGAAAGAAGCATGTGGGGGGCGGGGAGGTGACCTGGTTGATGTTTTTGTTTTCATTTAGTCAGAAAAATTCCACAGTGTTTTTCAGAACCAAACACCCTTTCTTCTCCTCTCGTTCAGAATGTCCCACAGAACGAAGGGGGCAATATCGAATTTCCAGCCAGTTGCACTGAATTCAGGTCCCTCGCGCGGACTGTGCTCTCCTGGCTGGCACCCTGGTTCTTCATGCTGGTGAGGAGAGGTGGCTGTTTGGAGTCCCTCTTCTACCAGCCCTGTCAGCTTGTCTGGAGTCTACAGTTAAGTAACTGGCAAACAAACTCCCCCTCCAAAATCCCCCAACTTTCCTAGGGTATGAGCACAGCCTAATTGCATCCTTTCCCCTCCCACCCCAGCCCCTGGGCCTGTCTGCCTCACACCAAGACGCGGCATCCCATAGCAAACAATTCCATTTCCACAGCCATTCCTTTCCAAGAACCCCCAGCAGGGATCCGTCCCTATTAGAAATCTTATTTGCACCGGAGGAGAGTGCAAATTATGGTCTCTCTCTCGCGCGCTCTCTCAGACATGGACTGCAATGTGGGGAGAGGCTGAGAGCACAGCCTGCCGCTGTTAACAAGGGCTGGGTGGGCGGGCAGGGAGGTAGGGAGCCCTGGGTGGCAAATAAAAGAATACAGTAACTGTCAGATGTAGCTCAGGCAGGAGCAGTGGCCTTTAGAAGGCGCTGAAGCAGCAGCTGAGAGCCCCGACAGCGCAGGGACAACAGAAGCGATGCAACAGGCTGTCGCATGAGGCTGGGCTCTCTCCCTTTTGTCTTGATTCACATGGCAGTGATCAAGTGGGGGATGCTGCTGTCTGGCAGATACCATAGATGGACAGATACTGCAGTGCAGCTGGAAGAAACAGATACTGAAGTAGACACAGACGCAGCCTCTGCGGGTTCGGGGCGGTTAGCTAGAAGCAGGGGTCGAGGGGGACATGTTCAGAGTTCTTCATATGAAGTGTTACCAGCAATTCCTGCCTGCCTTTTGCAAGCACCTGCGCTGTCTCCCTTCGTCTCCCTCACACCTGCTACACAAGTAGTGTGTGGAAACTAACGGGAACTCACCAGCCATGGCCAACGCTCAGAGCTGTCCTCTGCCTTGTGACAGGGAAACGGGCAGCGAGAAAGGGGAGTCACACACAATCCAAGCCACCTTCCAATTAATCAGAAACAGAGCTGCTAATGAACATCCTCCAGGTGGCCTGACACCATGCAGAGAGCACAGGCCCTGGTCCTCGGGGTCTGAGTTCAGCACCAAACCCTTTGCCAAATGTGCACACTTCATGTTAAAGGGTCACTCCTGCCCTTTGGGGCGTGGCTAAGATTTCGGCCCGCTGCAAAGTGTACAAAGAGGCTCTCAGAGCTCCTACTCAGAGTTCCTTTACAGGTGGCAGTCCTGCTACCTACTGGAGTATGCAGGGCTGGCCTCAGGTGCCCATGAAGCAAGTCTGTCTTCAGAGGTGAGGAGTCTGTTAACTCCATAAGCTGGGCTCTGCTGTCAGGCCTTCCACTGGCAAAGAACAAGCTGATGGTGAAAGTCGAGGTGCGTCTAAAGGTGTGTTGCTTAATAGCTTTTGGGGCTGTGGGGTATTTTATTATTTCATACCTGCACCAGTGCCAGCCCGCGGGAGAAGGACGGTACACAACTCTGCCAATACAGCCCAGTCCTGAGCTGCCACACCCCACTACGCCAGTCTCCACCACACATGGTCCGCTTCCCTTATTCCTCAGACTGCAAGGAGGACCCAGGGTCTATGGCAGCACCCTGGTTGTTTGATTTAGCACAGCCCCACTAGGCACAGAGTCGTAGGATCATAGGACTGGAAGGGACCTCAGGAGGTCATCTAGTCCAGCCCCCTGCTTCTAGCACGATCAGCCCCAGCTAGGCATGTTAAATCAAACCTGCAAGATCAACCGCCAGGACGGAAACAGGTGAAGCAGGATTTCTTTATGAGCCCTCTCCTGGGCATAAGAGATCACTGCATAAAACACCGACTGAATGAGTGAGGGGAAAGATGAAACAATCAGGAAAGCTGGATGTGAAAGGGAATCACTGCTCCTTTAATGTCCCTGGGGTATCAGGGAAATCCACCCCTCTTGATGACGGGGGGTAGAATGCATTCACAGGCTCGGTGACCTGTAGCTGTTTCTATCACTGTAACACTTGGTGAGACTCATTATAACTTGTCATACCAGTCAAAGATCATTGTCTTGAATTGTATTGCAAAATGAATGATGAGAACTGGCTTGGACCTGCCCATGACTCCCAAGGGCCTACATGTTACAACAGATACCAGTGCTTATTGACAGCAAAGATCAGAGAGAGACATGCACTGTCCAAAGTTTACACTGGGCCCGGTTCCTTTGGAGCAAGCCAGTTTTGTGTTTCAAGTCCGAGACTGCTGCTCTGTACAGAAAAGTCTGCACTCCAGCCACTGGGGCCTGAGACTATGAGCAGGGCTCACCTGTGCCCAGGTCTGCTGTGTGTGGACTAATCTGATGACCCTGAGCAGCACTCGGTATGCAGGGCAGGATGAAGGAACTAAGACCCCCATATGCTCTAGGAAGGTGTGATGATCTCGGAGCAGGTGGCTACAAGGTATGAGCCACTCCACAAAAGGCTGAATTCATTTTAGGGGATCTCAAGGTCTCTTTCTGAAGGAGATGCCAGGAGAAACTCAAATCCCACAGTGATGGGCACACGATAAAAGCAAAATATAGCAGTTTGGGCTTCTCTGAGCAAGGTGCTTCGACCGGTTGTGCTGGTATAATTGTGTGGGTGTAGTTAAAATGATGTAGTTATATCAGTATAGTAGTAAGCATCCTTCATTCTGCATAGACTATGGATCACGCCCTTTATAGTTTCAATTGAGGACTTCATTTACAGCGTCTACTGTGACTATGAAGACCCACACGAGAGTGACAGTCCTTGCTGCATCTCTTGCAGATGTGGTGGGTGTCTGGCAAGTCCTTAGTGTGCTTTCTGTGCACTCGCTTCTCCTCTACTAGCTATCTGATCCTCATCTCGCCCTTCTGAAGGCCCTTGTGTAACCCCTGCCTCCATCTGCTGTGGTCGTCTGCTAGTTCTTCCCAGTTGTCCAGCTCGATGTTTACCTCTCTGAGGTCTCTCTTGCAGACATTTTTGTAGCGCAACTGGGGGCGTCCGGGAGGTCTTTTGCCAGAGGCTAGCTTATATCAGTATAACCTGCCTGATACTCTTATGATTAAATCCTTGTATGTTAAACTGTTATTCCACTCTAAGTGTGGCGCTTTTCATTTCAGCATAACCCCCTGTCCAAGTGGACACAAACCAGACTGAAAAAGGTGCTGGACTCCCATGTAAACCATGCAGCTGCACAACTACCTACTTAGCACTGACCAAGTACTCTAGGCACCTGCCCAAGGTGGGGAGCAAGGCTGCCCCAACCCCATCCTAGCCCAGCCTCCAGCCTGCTGTGTCCAGGGAAGGAACCCGGTGCCTCTCCCCCCGCCTGAATGCAACTGTGTTCCCCCTCACACACCTGCATCCCACCCACTGCCTGCCCCACTCTTGAGCCCACACCCAGAGCCATCTTTAAGGCAGTGCAGGGCCGGGGACAAGCCTCACCCCACTACACCCCAGGCCCTGTCCTCTTTCTGCCCTTGCTTCATCCCCACTCCAACCCTTATCCCTAGCCCTGTCCTCCCAAGTGATGAGGCTGGGAGCCAGGAAGCAGAGCAACCTGGACAGGGTCACTCTGTTTCCTGCTGCCTGTGAGCATGGGAGCAGGCCTGACCGCGATTAGAACCCTGGCCTCTATTAGATGCCTGGGCCACCCGAGGTCCCATGGGGCATGCCAAAGTGCAGGTCCCAAATGGTTGTCCTGAACCTGCCTACAGATCGGATGGTTCTGCCCATGCCTCCAGCCAGAGCCTTTGCACCTCAACCCTGTGTCCCAACCCTAAACCCTCATCCCCAGCAACCACTGGAGCCCTCACACTCCTGCCCTCCAACCCTCTGCCCCAGGCCTGAGCCCCCTCCCACACTCAGAACCCCCTAGTCCCACTCATGCCACATGAATTTTATGTGCACAAATATGAAGGCGATGTGCTGTGCATCAGCTCCGTGTTACACATCACCTCCACATTCGTGCACATAAGAAAAATTCATTCCACTCTGGGTGGGAAAAATTAGAGGGAACACAGTGTTATACCCATAGAATGGTGTCAGTTTAAATCCACAATTTATTTTATACCCCATGCACACAAACGTTTAAGCTCATTGGGCCCAGAGCTGTTCCATCCACAGGACCATTCTGGGGTAGCTGTCCCAGCCCCGTGCTGTGGAGACCACCTCAACCATCGTATGGATGGATTCCTGGGAGGTCTGGGGGATTATCTGAGGGAGAGGCCTGGTGGGGGGCAGCAGAAGGGGCTGGGCCCCTCTCTCCCTCACCACAGGGGCGGGCATCAGAGTGACCTGGCAGCTGGCTCTGCTCTGCCCCATTGCCCTCTCTCAGCCTGTTGCATTCTGCTTCATCGTGGTGGTGGAAGCAAAGTCCTCCACCCCAGGGTATGGCACTTCCTGTGACTGAAGAGAAGTGTGGTACAGTGGACTGAGAGGGCTGAGGGTGGAGCAAGTGGCCAAGCTGCAGCAGGGAGGAGGGCTGATCCCTGCTGTTCCCCCTGCAACCCCATACCATGCTCCCAGCAATCCCTGGCTCACATCCCTCGGGCGGGGGAACAAGGGAGTGGAGCAGGATTGGGACATGGGCAGAGCAGGGGTGGGATTTGGGGGAACGTGTGGAGTGCAGGTGGGATGGAGCAGAGGCAAGGTGGGGACAGAGCCTGCAGCAGGGGGTTGCCTTTAGCCCCATGCCTGGGGCCCGGGGCCTGGGAGATTGCCCGAGGCCACGTACCCCCTGGGTACAGCCCTGATTGAGCCAGCAGGTTCCCTCATCCTATTCTGTGCCTGTGCAGCACCGCGCCCTGTGACTGCCACCCATCCCGGTTCCCCGGTGTGATCTCTTTTCTGAGCTGGCTGTCCTGGGACGTGTGAGGCTGCTCAGTGCAGTCCAGGTGGTGCAGTCCTGGGACGTGTGAGGCTGCGTCTAGGCTCACAATCATCCACCGTGGTGCCAACCGCCATGGTGGGAGGGGACCCCCCGTCCACGCCCCGGGAGGGGCGGGGCCAAGGCTGGAAGGGGTGGGGCTTACAGCAGTTAGCCCTTAGCACGGCACAGGGGGCGGTGCTGTCCTTCCCCTCCCGCCCCCAGAGTTCTGGCCTCCACTGCTGTCAAAATAGCATCAGTGGTATCTGGAGCTGCCGGCCCTTTGAAACACTGGGCCCAGGGGTAACAGCCCCCCACAGCCCCCAGGTCAGCCGGCCTGATCATCCGCGAGGGCCCAGGCTTTTGCACCTCCGAGGCGGTAGCCCTACCTAGAGTAAAGCAACCAACCGTTGGCCCTGGGTGATGCTGTAACAAGGACAGTAACAAGGGTGTTGGAACAATGTGTGTGTGTTTGGGGGCAGGAGGAAACCCTGTGTCTCATGGAAACCACTTCAAGAGGCGGGTGCTCCAGCAACACGCCCACCCCCAGTTCCAGCCCCTTCAGGCTGAGCACCAGGCCTGGGCAGAGATGTGAGCTCTCTTTTGGACTCTCCCCAGAGCTTCACTCTGCCACCAAAGGAAATGAGAGTCCTTACCCCAGTGCGCCCCCTCCTCTCCGCCACAAGGAGCAGCGCCCACCCTGCTGCGTGTGGGGAGCCCCTGGGGATCGAGGTCTCTCCTTCCTGCAGGCGTGCCGCATGCGTGGGTCAGTATCACCCTCTCGCAGCTAGGCCTGGGCCGCAGGGCTCCCAGGCACAAGGGGCTGCCGGGTCCGAAAGATGCGCTCCGCCGGCGGGAGGCGCCAGGAAAGGGCGCTCGGAGAACAGGTCCCATGCGCCGGGAAAACCCCAGCAGCGAACAACCCGATCCCGCCCTTCATGCAAATCGCATCCGGCCCCCTTGGCCCCGATGAGCCAATAAGCGAAGGGGGGCGGAGCGTTCCGGTAGGACTTGCCCGGGCATGTGGGAGCCATTGCAGCAGCTGCTTCCGGGGAAGCCACGTGTGGGGAGTCGGCTCGCTGGGTAAGAGGTGCGGGGGGTCTGCCAGGGACGCGGGGGGTGACGGCCCAGTGGAGGGACCCAGGGAGGATGGGGCCACAGGTGGGGGGAGGGGCAGAAGTGCTCGTAAGTATATGGTCTCTCTCCTGTTGTTCCTAGTTTAGCTCTTCCGTCCCAGGCCTCTGGCCAGAGTAGAGCTGGCACCGCGGAGCCCAGTTAGTGGGTTGAGCTAAGCGCCAGTCGTAGTCGTGCCAGCTCGCTTCCCCGGCCGCGTGAGGAGATATCTATGCCTAGGGGGCTACTGCTCTTCCCTCCTCCCCCGGCCCGAGTTATGACTGCTGCAGGCTGTACCTATGCTCTGGCCCATAGGTCCCCGCTTTACCCCAACAAGGCCTGACTGACTGCCCAGCTGTGGAAAAGAAGCGCTGTGACTCATAGCAGAGCTCTGCGCAGCTTGCAAGCTTTGCTCTGCCACCCTCAGAAGTTGGGCTCAGAAAATATATTGCCTCACTCGCCTGGTCTCTCTTAATATGGTGGGACTGACCTACCTTCCACAAGAATTTGTGTGATAGTGTATGATGTGCCTGCCTGAGCTTTATTGGCACTGAGAGTTATTAGTTGCCTGGGTTTCTACTGGAACACGTGGTCAGAAAGGGCTGCAATTGGCACTGCTGACTGGGCAGTTCACGGGCTGGTTGGTGGGGCAGTGGGGGCCTGGGACCAAGGCAGGCTGCGTATCTGCCTGGCTCTTTGTGGCTCCTGGAAGTCGGTGCCAGGTCCTGTGCCCTGTAGTGACAGGGTGGGGGGGGTCCCAAATGTTAGATCTGTAGCTCCCATTGGCCAGAAGCAGTTGAAGCAAGGGGTGGCGCAAGGACATTGTACAGCAGCTCCTTGTGCCTAGGAGTTGCAGGGACCTGATATCTGCTTCCTGAGAGTCACCGTAAGTGCTGCCAGGAACCCAAACTCCCTCCTGCCCCACACCCCCCTGCCCCAGCCCAGAGTCTCTCCCGGCACCCAGACTCCCTCCCAGAGCCTGCACATGTACACATGCCCCTAAACCCCTCATCCCAAGGCCCACCCCAGAGCCCTCACCCCTGCACTCCAACTTCTTGCCTCAGCCCACTGAAACCAAGCGAGGATAAGCAAGCCTGAGTGATGGAGGGAGGCACTAGCAAAAATGAGGCCTTGGGACAGGGCAGGGGTGTTTGGTTTTGTGTGATTAGAAAGTTGGCAGCCCAGAACAGAATAGTCCCTCTCGAGTCCATGCAAGGACTAGCTCTGTACCAGCCACTGACTAACCCTTTGTTATGGTGTTCTTTGGCAGGATGCCTTCTGGCCTGGGTTTAACACCAGGTGTTGTGAGCACAGTGAAGGCCTGTGAGGTGGTACAGGTGGGGGCTGATGGGTACTCCAACTCTAGACGGGATCTGTGCTGCCCTCGCTCCAAAGCCCACTTGGCTTCCTGGGCAGATGTGGAAGACTATGACTTGCTGCCGAGCCAGAATAAAAAGAAGAGTCGGAAGCACCAGCGGTTTATGGAGCGCAGGGCTCTGCTTGAGCAGAGGGGGCTGTTGAGACCCAAACTGGGACGTGGGGCTCAACCAATGGCATTTGGGCCAGCTAAGGAGGATACTGTAAATGGGGAAGCCAGTCGATGTGGCCAGCCAACCAGTGAGGCTGTCTCTCTCGGGAGCAATCCATCTATGGGGAAAGTCCATGTAAAGCTCCCGAAGCTCAAGCAGGTTCTGCTGCTGCCTCCAGAGGGTACCGCTGGGCATTGCTCCCTCTCCCAAGACTCCGAGAACAGATTAGCTTTGCCTGGCAGCTCCAACTCCGGAAGAGCTTCCTTGTCCCATTCACTGCAGAGACCTGGGAAATGCGTGGCCATTGATTGTGAGATGGTGGGCACAGGCCCTGGCGGGAAGCTGAGCGAGCTGGCGCGATGCACGGTGGTCAGCTACAATGGAGACGTAATCTATGATAAATACATCCGGCCAGAGCTTCCCATTGTGGATTACAGGACTCGCTGGAGTGGGATCACCAAGCAACACATGCGGAACGCTATCCCATTCGGTGTTGCACAGAGAGAGGTAAGCAAGTGGAGTAGTGGGCCTACCCATATAGACTGAACAAAGCTTCCCACAGAGAGGATAAACACCGTGCCTGTCCAGGCACTGGTCTGCTGAGATTCAAGGGTGTTGCTGTTCGAAGACCAACTGGCAGTGACATGCAGACAGAATCTGTCACTTATACCCCTCTCCTCCCAGGCTTTCCCAGAGGGTATTTGCAAAGCAGCATGGTGTAGAGACATACACATAGGATTAGGAGCCAGGAACTCCTAGTTTCTAATCCCTGTTCTGAAGCTGGTTGACTGGGCATCAGCCTTGAAGTGAGAGCTTCTGTGCCTGGATGCCTTCCCCATCCCCCTGCTCTTTTTCCCCCTTCCCAAGGTTTCCAGCCTGGCCTGAAACCAGAGGATGCTTAGGAACTGGGCTTCTCTGGGAAATGTAGCCTTGCTTCTTCACTGCCTGTGGTTGCATAGTTGTGGCAATGGGATCTGTGACCCCAGAGAGAGATGACTAGTTGTGGGGTTAGACATAAGAACAGCCATGCTGGGTCAGACCATAGGCCCATCAAGACCAGTATCCTGCCTTCCAACAGTGGCCAATGCCAGGTGCCCCAGAGGGAATAAACGGAACAGGTAGTCATCAAGTGATCAATTCCCTGTCGCCCATTTCCAGCCTCTTGCAAACAGAGGCTAGGGACACCATCCGTGCCCATCCTGGCTAATAGCCATTCATGGCCTGGAGAAACCAAAGTCAATGCAAAGAAGGATTCTTAAATCCCTCTCTTACTCCTGCTGTGCTGCCCAGCTAACCACTTCGGACCCTTCCAGATCCTGAAGATCTTGAAAGACAAGATTGTGGTGGGACATGCCATCCACAATGACTTCCACGCCCTGAAATATTTTCACCCCAGAAGCCGGACTCGAGACACCAGTCGAATCCCTTTGCTGAACCGGAAGGCAGGGCTCCCTGTGAAAGTCAGTGCCTCTCTCAAGAGCCTGGCAAGGCAGCTGCTCCACAAACAGATTCAGGTAAGGGGCTACCAGGGACTGGAAAGCAGGATTTGAGGAGTTCTTAGCTCCTCCATTGCTTACATGGCTATGGTGCAATTGGATTTGTGTGGGCAGACCCCTCTGGGAGACCACATGGACAGTAGTGTCTGCATGTGTGAGGCGGGGTCTAGTGGTTAAGGTGCTAATTGGGATCTGAAAAAGTGAGTCTGTCCCAAGAAAGCTCGTCACCTAATAAATTCTTTTGTTTAGTCTTTAAAGTGCTACAGGACTGGTCTCTTGTTTTTGTTTGTTTGGGGCTGTGAGAGATTCAGGTTCATTTCCCTGCTTCACCACAGCCTGCCTGGCCTTGGGCAAGCCGTTTAGTTTCTGTCCCTCTGTTCACCATCAGTAAACAGAGGATGACCTAACTCTCCTGCACCATGGGGGTGGGAGGGTAAATCCATTAAACGTGTTTGGAGCACACAGGGTCAAATCCTCAGGTATTTCAATACACCTGAGCATGTGGGCCACAGACACTGTGAGTCCTCCATCATCATAATATTTTAAATAGACTGAGCTTGACTGCAAGGCAGAGACCTTGGTGGGCTCAAGCCCAGCATAATCTGATCCAACAAAACTTGCCGTCGCTCTGGTGAATACATGGTGTTTGGGGCCTTCACCAACCCCTCTACTCTGGCACGGCCTCTTCTCTTTGCTCTCAGGTTGGCCGGAAGGGACACTCGTCAGTGGAAGATGCTCGGACTTCTATGGAGCTTTACCAACTGGTGGAGGTCCAGTGGGAGCAGGAGCTTGCCAGCACCCTTCCCACCAGTCCCCCTAGAACTCCTACAGACAGCTGCACAGACAGTGACCACTACATGGAGGACCAGTACTGGCCTGAGGACCTGAATGTAGACTGCAAATGAAATGCTCCATCTTCTCCTCAAGGGCTTTTCTCCTAGCAGAGAGGTTTTCGCACATTCAGCTTTTAAGCTGAAAGCAGCTGCGGGCACCTACTGAAGCTTTCACCCTGCTGCGTTGGCTCTGTTCTGAGGGGTGGTGAATGGGAGCTTGAAAATGACAATGCTCAACCCAACTGCCTGGGTCGTGCTGGACAGAGAACAAATGCAGGGTGAAAAAATTTAAGACTCTCTCGGGTTCGTTATCTTGCAGTGTTAGTAAGAGAAGGAAACAAATTCCCCTTCCCCTTTTCTCACCTGCCAGTGCCCTTTAGTGCCCTTCCCCTGTTAGAACGCGAGGGAGGTCGGATGAGATGACACGCGAAGCGTGCCTCTGCCTTCAGTTGATTGCTGTGGAGCCTGCGTTGGTGCCTTGGTTGGCCATGCATGATGCAGGGCGTCTTGGTTGTCTAGTAGCTGCAGAAGGAGGCAGGGGTAGCAGGGCAGTCGGTTCAGGCCTTCCCAGGGCATGGAGTGCTATTGGCTTAAGAATAGTTCTGGGCCCTGGTTCCCTACGTCCTCCCTAATTGCCACCACAGATTAGCTTGGCTAGAGTGCTGCAGGTAGTAATTTCCATCTTTAGAGCTCTGCTGAAAGGCCCCTAGACCTATGGCAAAGGAAGTCTGCTGCCAGGTATTTCTCAATGAAAGGGCCAAAATGTGACTGACATTGCTGGGCTGCAGGAGTTCTTAGTCCTTAGACCAGAGATGATACTTGCAGCATTTCTACACTGCAGTAAGACACAAGTGGCTGCTTGTGTTTGCCTACTCGGGTTCTTGGGGCTGTAGAACAGCAGTGTAGGTGTTTGGGCTCAGAGTGGTGCCTCAGCTCTGGGGCCCCACAAGAATCTTAAGCCCTGATTCTCAGTTCCACCTCCATCCCAAGTGCGAGGCTGGTGGCAGACCAAGGTGGCTCTCATCTGTTTTTTGTGCTCCCCAGGCTGCCAGGACAGCAGTAACATGGGTGTGCCTCTCCTGCAACCAGCAATGGAGCCCTGATACCCATGTCTGGATCAAGTGCCATGTCCTGGTATTTAGGCAGCTTCCCAGTGGGTTTGACTTGACAGAAAGCAGACTGGGGGCCTTTTGTGCACAGCCTGTGGCTCCTGAATTAAATGGTGTGACATGCCTGGCTTCTTTCAGTACTCCCCACATGTGCTCCTGTAATTATGGTCATGTGTAAACCACCTGGGCAGACTCTAGGATTCTTCCCTGGGCTGGCCCTTCTGTCCCACAGCACTTTAATAGGATGGATGTCATCTCGCCCTGTCTGGTGTGCTCAGACCATCTTTTCTTTGAGCTGTTTAAAACTCTGGGACTTTAAATACAGAGATGACGGGGCTTCACCACAGTCTCTGGGTGTTCGTGCTAGGGTCTGTATTTGGGATCTTCTTTGGCTACCTAGGAGATTTGGAGCTGCTCGAGAGAAGCTGTCCTTATACCCACTTAAATATGGGAGAAAGCTCCACCTTCCGCCCCATGAGGGAAATGTTCCACTCCTTGCAGCATACGCAGCGCTAGTGCCATGCAGGGGAGGGCTGACCCTGCCTGCTAATCCATTTGACATTGAATTAATGGGCAACTGCATTTAAAATGTTGCAGTGGACAGCCACCCAGCAGGTTCCGTCAAAGGCTGACACTATGCTGCTGTATAGCAATGTGACATGCACTCCTCTCTGCCCCAACCTGCCTTCGCGTGGCTGTTTTAAGTGATATGACCTTTGTATGTATACTGCTGAGCTCTGGGCTTGCATCACTGACTCTTCCTGGGTGGAATGAAAGGATCAGAGGCATAGGAAATGCTTCCAATCTGATGTCTGTGATAGCAATTGGCTGTACGGTTTAAAAGGGTAAATGCTTCTCTGGCAGCGCAAGAGCTAAACTCTCCTTGGTGGGGGACTCTGAATTAACCATCAGGAAATCCCAGGCAGTGCATTAACCTCCATTCTGACCTGCCTCAGGTGGTTGTGTTCTGCGCAAGGCTAAGTAACTTTCACTCTTTCCAAGTGCAGCGATCTTGGAACTGCTCTGCCTGGTGCCTTGTCACTGTAACAGCAGGAATCAGTGAACTGTGTCTTACTCAGCCAATGCCAGTTAGAAAGCTCTGCCTAGAGGCCGTGTCCTAAGGCCAATTCATAGCATGGCCTCAGTGGGCCAGTGACAATCATGGTATTGAGTGTTCTGTGCTAAGGGCACTTGACTCTTGCTCTCTTTCTTCCCAACTGTTTAATTGTTTGGGGGGAAATAAGATTTGTGGGTGGTGAAGGGGGTACCAGGATGGACAGAGATCTTACGTGCTTCTAGTCTAACCACGTGTATTGCCCTGTGGCTGATGGCTTCCTTCGTCTTTCTGTCGCTGCTTTTGTCATCTTCTGGGGTAGTTGGAATATAAGGGTGGGAAACAGCCATCTGGCCTAGGATCTGCCTCCCTTCTGCTCAGCAATGCTGGGTCTGAAGAGAAGCCCACCTCTCTACGTTGTCTGTAGTCACAGGCCAAGCAGATAGTCCAGCTGTGGGGTCTTGTGGCCAGTGGCATGCTTCTCAACAGTCTCCACAGCTCAGTAGGACAAAAGATTCTAGCCTTGGCTTTGAGGATGCTCCCACTGAAAGTTCCATGATATGGATTTCCTGACTGTGCCATCTCACCGGCACCGAGAGGCTGGGTGAGGTTTCCCTCGTTCAGTTCCCACCTTGGTTTTCTAACCAGATCCCACTGAAATGATAAAACTGGAGGAAGTTCAGAAACCAACTTCATAGCCTGAAGAATGAGGGGCTCCTTGCCGGAGCCACAGCGTTGAGGTGAACAAACAAACCTGCAAAAAGCAACAAAAAGTCCTATGGCACCTTATAGACTAACAAATATTTTGGAGCATAAGCTTTTGTGGACAAAGACCTGCTTGATCAGATAGCCTCAGCTCTGTATTTCTCTCCAGAAAGTGTTCTGTATAGTCTGATGCTAGAGGTTTAAAATGAATTATTTGTGGAATGTGTGTCAGACTGAAACTTACCTCGTGTATCCCTGTGTTGAGTGGGTCACTGTGGCCTCTTGTTGCAAAGAGGTCAGGATCTGATATTATATGGTGTGGTAAAAAGTGAGATTTCAGAGGATTTAACAGAGACCAATCCCGGCACAGAATATAAAACCTGACTGCAAATGAGTCTCTTCTGACAAGTCCCTTTTGCTGTAGGGACCAATTCAGTGACAACCTTAGCTTAAAATGCCATTCAAAGGTGGGATCCTCGAGAGGGAATTCCCTGCCTCTGAGCTCATCTGCCGTGAATGCCTCTTGCTGTGTGCACCATCCAAAACACCAAGGATCTGGTTCACTTCCCAAGACAGCTTTACAGTGAATTTTCCCCCCTTTGGAGGGGAAGAATACCCCATACAGCTGTCCTCCTGTTTTCTGAAGCTTCCTTGGGAAAGGATTCCCTTGCCTGCCACTTTCTTAGCCTCAGACATAAATACTACACTAGTTTCTGGTGTGTTTCCCTTACTGAGACATTATAAGGGGGCAGAGGGGGAGAGAGAGACAGCTGTAGTTATCAGCTATTTTGAAGGATCTTTTGATTGGGCTGCAGTAGCAGAAAGTCATCCTATATTTAGTACTTCTCAATTGCTGGAAAGCAGCAGTGGTGACTCTTGTTAGGCTATGTCGATACTAGACATAGCAGCCAACTGCTGATATGCAATTTTAGCTACATCAATTGTGGAGCTAAAATTGACTGATCGGTGGTCAACTTTAATGTCCGTTTACACGGAAGACGGTCACTGGGAGCATTTCTGCTACCGACCTGCTGTAATCCTTGCCACTCGTGAGGTGTTTGGGGTTGACTTTGACCCTGGAAGGTGCCATTTTGCACATGTGTGAAACAAACCCCAGAAGATTGACCCTCAATGGGTGGATCTGCCACAGCAGTGCAGACCTAGCCTGAGTTAAAGAGGGTGACAGCTAAAGCCTTGTGCTTCCAATGTTAGAGGAACATTAGCTCCTTTAAATTGAGTAAGGTAAGAACAAATGAATCAATTTAGCTTCAGATCCTACAGCTGTCAGTGCCTGGTTTTACAGTCCCCCTTTTCCCTGTTTTATTCTGGCTTTCCATTCCCTCAGGGTGTGCGATATACATCCATAGGCAATTGGGGAATCCACTGGCTGCAGGAATGTGACTGCAGTAGAAATCTCCTGGCATTTTAAAATAAAAAATATTGTAAATATAATGGGAGATATGCATCTCCTAGAACTGGAAGGTCATCTAGTCCATAGCCCTGCCCTTTTGGCAGGGCTAAGCACCATCCCTGACATCGATTTGCCCTAATCCCTAAATGGTCTCCTCAAGGATTGAGCTCACAGCTCTCAGTTTAGCAGGCCAATGCTCAAACCACTGAACTAGCCCTACCTGCTATAAAGCAGTTTCTCCACTCTTGATATTCACACCTCCATATTAGCAATGGACAATGGGCCTCATGCAATGCATGATCATCTCCTGTCAGGCCCATTGCATGTTCTGAAGATAAGGGCCCAAAAGTGCTAAGTATTTTCAGTAGTTCTACTTCAAGGACAGAACAAAGCCATAAATGATGTTTAAGAGACTCCACACCCAGGTTCCAGTGGTTCCTAACCTGGGGTCCGTGGCCACCCAGGGGTCTGGGTGGGTATTGCAGGGTGTCCATGAGGAAAAAATAAAAGGTAAAAATGTTCATAGACTATAAGTTAAATAAATTGCAAAGTTGCAATCAATTTTTTTTGGACAGCAGGTAACATTATTGGAAGGTATTTAATTTAAAAATAAATGTTTACTTTTTCATTTAAGTGTACATAGTAGCTAGAATTATCTTTGAGCCTCTGTGAGTGGTATGGGAGGTGATTGGGGGGGTCCACACTAGTGAAAAGGTTGGAAACCACTGCTCTAATCTTTTCTGTGTGCTGGGAGGAGTTTTTTACATCCATGTTCAGAATGATTTTTTTACAAGCACCAAAGCATGTGCTATATTCACCTCCATTAGAAATGACATGCAGGTGTGGGTGCTTGGCTCATCAGCTGGGCTGCCTTTAACTCTGCTGAGTGGCTGCACAAGTGCCCAGCTGAGAGGGAACGCTGCTTCATACCTAGTCTTGGGCGAAGTGTGTCCCACCCCCTAGCCCAGCCTTCACGTTGCAGAAGGGTGCTGCTTCTCACAAATTATTCTTCTGCTTTAAAGAGAAATGTTTGCTCAGAATTGCTCATATAAAACAAATGTGGTAAGAATGAAGTGAGCTCTGTAAGGGGCAGGAGGCTTGCTCAGCCTTATTTCCCCAAAGCTAATCATTACATGAGTCATACACACATTTGGTAGGATAATTTTATTTAAAATACACTCTGGTTGGTGTTCCAAAGCTGCCTCTTTGCCCACCCTTCCCATCTACCAGAAAAATGCTTTGCTTAAAGGAAAACTGCTGTCATTTTGATGACTACATTAGATGAGTGCAGAAAAAAATGAATTTAATCAGAATATGTGGAAGGGAACCAGGCAGGCTCGGTGCTTCAGCTGTAAATGCCTGCCAATATTCAAGAGCTCCATTTATATGAATGGGGAATTTCGGAGTCCCAGGGGATGCTATCGAAATGATAATTTGTCTAGGAAAAACCCAGTAGTGAGAAAAGGGGGCTATGTTTTTTGGGTGGTTAGAAATCCAGTTTTCCAAATAACTGAATAGTGGTGGGGAGGGACAGTTTATGGAGAGGGCTGTTTGTGTGTGTGTGTGTGTGTGTGTGTGTGTGCACCCAGTTTGCACAAACGTTTGGTGCAAACAGATTTTTGTTCACATAGAGGAGCCATTTCTCTCCCCCTTTTTGTGCAAACACCTGTGTTTGCACATCAACAAAGGGATTTGGGTGTCGATACAAGAATTCACTGTTCAGGCCAGAAGTGCTTGTTCCCTGCTGACAGCTGAGTCAGGGAGTGCAAACATTGCCATATGACAGAGGCAACCAGTTTACCCATAACTAAAGGTGGATTATTCACCATCTGACGTCTTCTATAATGTGGCAAGCTAGAATGAATGAATTTACCAAACTCTCTGCAAACCACTCAGCCTTGGGGAAAAGAGGGTCACTTTCAGACGTTCCTTGGCGTTGTTCACTGGCACATGGTGTTAGATGTTAAACTCCCTAAAACACAGATCTCTCAAGATAGAGAGATCAGAGCTGCATGGCCTTGCACTGACCCCCAATTTTCTTTCTCTAGTGACTGAAGATTCAGAGGGAGCCTGGAGACTCAGAAAAGCCTTGAAAATGATACAGAATTTGTCTAGAAAGAGCAATGAAGAGCTGCAGTCTTTTTTAGCTCTGGCTGCAGTTCCTGTCTCTGCAGACTTCCAGCCTTGAGCTGGGGCTGTTTCCTTAAATAGTTCACTTTATACACCCTAGATTTTTTTTTAAAAGACATCAGTGATTAAGCCACTGCTTCACATTGCACAAAGAGTTAATGAGCCACTGCAGTTTTCCCTTCAAATTTAACTCATACTTCAGTTTCAATGGTTTTGGCATGCTAAGATAACCCTCTCTTGCCCATGTTAATACAGTGAGTAGAGAGATACCTGGCTTTGGTTTGATGTGATGTGGAAGTTTAGTGTGTCAGTTTAACCCATAACCATTAACCACAAGGCTCCGAGGACATAAGAACCCAAATCAACAGGATATCTTGCTGGTGCACTAAAAGCTGCTATTGTCATGCCCAGGTGCATGCAGGAGAGAGGAAACTAGTTTGAAACTGGGTCCTTTGCTCATCACTTAGATTTGACTCTTTTCCAAGAGGGGCAGTGCAGAAGATTTATCTGGAAACATTACAATTTCACCTCCCCAATGCTAATTGCAGCCTGTTTGCTACAAGGCGGGAAAGTGCAAACAAACCATGAGTGAGGTTGAGGGTGGCACAACAAACAGCTGCAGAGGAGGCTGAGTGGAAATCACATTCTCTTGTGAGTAATGCAGGGAAGAGTCCTGTCTCTGAAGAAACAATCACTGTGTCTACACTAGCCCAAATCTTCAAAATGGCCATGCAAATGGCTATTTCGAAGATCACTAATGAGGCGCTGAAATACATATTCATCACCTCGTTAGGATGCTGGCGGCCGCGGCTCTTTGAAATTCCTGCATGTTGCTGCTGCGCGTCTCGTCCACACAGGGCTCCTTTTCGAAAGGACCCCAGCAACTTTGAAATCCCCTTATTCCTGTCTGCTGATAACCTTGTATCTGCTGATAGGAATAAGGGGATTTCGAAGTTCCCGGGGTCCTTGCAAAAACGTGCCCCGTCTGGACGAGCCGCGCGGCCAGGAACTGTGGCAATTTCAAAGAGCCGCAGCCACCAGCATGCTAATGAGGTGCTGAATATGTATTTCAGCGCCTCATTAGTAATCTTCGAAATGGCCATTTGCATGGCCGTTTTGAAGATTTGGGCTAGTGTAGACGTAGCTGATAAGTTCTGTGGCACCTTATAGACTAACATATTTTGGAGCATAGGCTTTCTTGGGTAAAGACCCGCTTTGTCAGATGCATCTGACGAAGCGGGTCTTTACCCACAAAAGCTTATGCTCCAGGTGCCATAGGACGTCTTGTTCTCAAAGAGACAGACAACCACGGCTACCTCTCTGTTATTTCTGAAGAAAATAACTACCTGTGAAATCCTGGTCCCATTAAAGTCAATGGGAGTCTAGCCATGAGCCCAGGACCAGGATTTCACTCAAAGTGTTTGCTTATTATGCAGATCACAGGGCTACTACGTGCGTGAGACAGAGAGTGCAGACGGAAGGTAGCTGCTGCCGCAGAGAGCATGGGCAGGTTGCCAGCTCACACCTTGGAAAGCTCATGGTCTCCCTAGCAACTTGGTCTTGGCTCCCCACCTGGGCATAATTAGACCAGCGCTGGATGAGAGATTATCTGGGAAATTTCAGGGTCCCTAATTCATCTGACAACAGAACTTCAGTTGTGGGGGGGGGGCATGGGGGGAGATTTCAGAGTCATGTCCAGCACCCCCGGCTTGCAGCCGTGCTTTCTTCTTTGCACAGAGAGGCACAGCAAACAGGTACAACAGGCCTCACCTTGAGATAATGAGCCCCAGGCCATGTGTGTTCAGGGACTGCACTGTGGCCACCTCACCTATCCTAGGGACTGGAGGGGGAAATTACCTGGAGCAGGGCCAGGGCTGGGGGATTACCTGGAGCCAGAGATTGTGTGCGGTGGCAGCAGCAGCAGCAGTGGTCACCTTTGTCCCCCATCCCACTCATGATACGGGCAGTGGGAGCAGCAGCCTGTTCCAGTCCACCATCCTCCTGACCCACTGCGCCTAGCTTCTCTGCAGCAGGCCAGGAGGGTGGAGGTGTGGAACAGGCTGTGGCGCCTGCTGTCTGTGTGGGCAGGGGAGGCATCCTCCTGCTGCTGCTATCAGTGCCATGCACAGCTTCTGGCCCCATTGCTGGGAGAGGGGGTAAGAGGGTGAGGATGGAGCAGGGGAGGGGTGATTGCCCCAGGCCCTGCCTCAAGGCACTGGTGGAGGGGTTACCGCAGGCCCTGCCCTTGCCTCAGGATAGCCCTGATCAGCAGTATTGTTGACTTCCGCACTTCAAAACCCATGAGCCAGTAGCTGGGGCCTCAAATTATAGCATTAGCTTTAAAATTTTCTTCTTTAAAAAACAATACATTTGGGTCTATTGTTGTTTGCCTCCTGGGACTGCTTAGGGCTCACTTTCAAGCCTTTCTGCACAGGCAGAAAGGCCAGTGACTTTCTTTAGGGAAAGCTGAGATGATCCCCTTGCTTCCAGGAGCTGGAGCTTTAAGTGCCAAGCATTGAACGAGCCAGATGCAGGGCCTGACTAGAAAAAGTTCTGTTTTGTAGCCTAGATAAGGCTGGCTCAAGGCTGGGTTGTAAACCCCTGGGTCAGGCAGTGTGTCTCCCTCTGTTTGTACAAAGCTCAATAAACAATCTGCTGATCTCTTGAACGCTCCCCTCTCAAGGTTGCTTTCTGGAGCGCAACAACATGGGGAACTGCCTATGGCAAATAATCCTGCCCTGACACTGGCTTTGGTATAGATAAGATCAGCTAACAGGCTGTTCCCAGCTAACCTATACAATCCTTGCGCTGGTAAAAATCCCCAAGCAACCGGCTGTCTGTGGCAGTACAGCCAGTAGTAGAGTGGGAAGGAAGCAAGTGTGTCTACTTTAGCTGATAGAAGAAGCATCTGTTTCCTGGGAGACTGGGGCTAGATCGGCCTGCAAAGAGACTACGATGACCAGGTGGGGCCTTTGTTCCTACCCAGACTGTGTATAAGTAGAAGCTTAGCTTATCAGTTACAACTAGGCAGGTGCCCAGACCTGCAGCTACATAGAGAGGCTGAGAGACGCTTCATGCACCTCTGGCACAGGAGGGTTGTTTTTCACGGGGATGGGACTTCAAGGCCAAGCAGCAAGACAGACATTTTGTTCTGTGTCTGTGGCAATGGGGCTCTCATGGCCAAGCTACAATATACCTACCTGAGGAGGGGAGGATGCTTTAAATGCCTGTGCATAAGAGAAAGTGGTTGAGGAACGTGTCACAGTGGGTGACGGGGTGGAGTGGGCAGTGTAAGTCCACAGCCCCTCTGGGTTTCAAGGGCTGGATTATAAAAATTTGTCTTTAAATAAGTCACATGCTCAGTTATCCTCTCCTCATCCATTCAAATGGCTTGGAAAGGGATCAGTCATGGCGTGCTTAATTTTTATCCCATCCATAGTGGGTGAAACTGGGCTTACAAGGGGTTGGAGCATTTAGTAAACCGTGACTACGGGAAGTGGAGGTGCTGACCCCTGCATGTGACTTGGGACTAGCTCTATTAACAGTTGGAAAAGGGGCTTCTCCCCTGGCAGATCTCACTGGGCCATGCTCCACCACTGCTTTGTATCAGGCACTCTGCTGGGGCAGGATCTGTCACCTCTCAGGGATCCTCCTGCCAAACTGCAGGATGAGCAGCCCACTGGTGGGAATGAGGCCAACCAGGCAGCACTGTGTGGTCTCTGTCTCTTCAAAACCCCATAGCATTCTCATTGTGGCAACATTCCTCATTCCCTATGGCAGTGGGCTGCCTTGGTGTGCCATCCTGTCCCTCACTCAGCCTAATTGGCCCCTGCCAAGGGCCCTCTGGCAAACGGGTCTCATGCCGATGCGGAGTTACTCACAGTGGCTAGTGCATGGGTGGCAGCCTAGCCAAGGTGGTCCTGGGACATTAGAGAGACAAGGTGCATGAGGTAACATCAAGCCCTCTCAGAGGTCCGGAGAGGGCCAGGCCACTTCCAGCTTTTGAAGTTGAAAACCACTACTCTAGACCCATATGGGTCATGGAAACTGTTTTCACCCTCTGTGGTGTGGTGGCCAAGGTTGAGAGTAGAGGAAGCTACAGAAAAATCTTAAGGATATAGTGCTTCCAGGCCCCGACTGATGCTGTGTTTAAATAAGATACAGACAAGAGAGAGAAACCATTAAGCAAAATAACCAATGCAGAAATAACGATAAAATACCACATGTGAAAGAAATGGAGTTGAAAGAACATTTCTAAAGTGCTACACATTAAAATGCCTCAGCATAAGTGATGTTCAGACTTGCAATTGGGATACATCTTCAATATCAGCTACTAGCTGGGACAGGTTTTTAAAATGGCTCAGCATCCAACATTCATGGGCCCAGGGTTTTTTTTACTCATTCAGCGCTTCTGAGTGCTGAGCCCTTTTGTTCATCTGGATGCAATTGTAGGTGATGAGTGCTTCTGAAAATGCCACTTAAAGGCTCGTGTTTCTGTGTGCGGCAAACAGAAAATGTCAGGCTCTTTCAGTAGGCACAAGTCTTTCAGAGAGGGGTGCATGCTGCAGCTATCCACGTCTCGAACAAGCTCAGAACCCCATTTCTGAGCATTCCCCTGCCCCGGCAAACATTTGACTATAAAGATGCAGCTGCCGGATACTTCACTTGCCCTTTGGGACCTTTCACAGTATGAACATTGCTTCTCTGCCACCTCTTCCAGAGCTTACAAATTCTGAGGCGCAGGCTGGTGGTTGACCACAATTTAGGTCATAACTTTGAAGCACTGAAAGAAAACATGCGTCACTACCGAGTGCCCAACATGTGCAATGACTGGCTTCCAAGACAGGAACGCAGGCTGAGAAGTTCCAGGAGGATTGCTCTCAAGTCCTTTGTGAAAAGCTGCTCAAGAAAAGGATCCAGGCAAGGAAGAAAATCACACAAGGGGTAGTGGGATGAGAGGGTGGGAGAGGATTGGATGGAGATTGGCTGGCACCAGTATTACAAGTGTGGCCCCTTTGCTGCCTACTGACTCATTCAAGAGCTGGTCTGGAGTTCTCAGAATGTTCGTGAATAGTCACCTAAGTTTTGATGATTCGCTGTGTGAATCAAATATCTGTTATCTCCATTGTTTGATCACGTTAAGTCCCATGGTGGTGTTTCTGCTCCCTGATTTAGCAAGAGGATGACAGGTAATGAATGTCTGGACTGATATCCATTATGCAAATGTCATGTCTCTTTTAGAATTTGCAAATAAGTGGTTTTCATCCAAATTCTCCTGAATAATGACTTATCAGAGCCCAGGAATCCCCTCAGTGCAAACTCAAGGCTGTGATGATGGGTAACTGATGAGTTTGTCACTGGAGTGAATGTTAATTTTTAACCAATGAGAAAAGGTAAGGCGATGCGTAGACATTTACTTCTGTCTAGCAACAGCCTTTTCCAGAGCAACACATGACAATTCCAGCTGAGCACTGCTTTCAGATCTTTCTTATTAAGCCTTTTCCCCTTTAATTCTGCTAAAAGCCGTTTTTCACAGAAGGACACCTTGCAATTTGAATCCTGTAATAGATCATCCCCCTGACCTTCCACACATACATTCCTGGCAGCCTTTTCTCTCCCACAGGAGCTTGGAGGAGGGGAAGTTAGTGGACCCATCAAGATACGTATGTGCCTCTGTCCCGGTCCTGCACAGAGCTCCGCTCAGAGGCAGTGTAACACTATTACCCTCTGCACACTCGTGTCAGTGGAGTGGCTCATTGTCAGAGTCAGTGAGGTTGCATGTCGGTTCCAGAGTGTGCAGAACTCACTGCAGGAGCCAAGCTTTGCTGAGTAATTGCATGATTTTACTACTCCCCATCTGCTTCATTTCCCTTGTACCTCCTCCATCTGTTTGCATCCTTTGCTCATTATGCATGTCTCATTGTACACCTTCTAGGGCAGGGCCCAGGACTCTTCTTGTCTAAGTCATTCTCAGGGCTTAAAACATGAGGAGCAGTGGCTGAGGGTGACAAGTGCTGACTCAGAGCTGGGAAACCCATCTCCCAGGACTGGTCATTTGTGACCAGTTGTCTCTGATTATCTGCCTCCCCCGTCCTCTGATGGAAGTGCTGGGCTGTGGATTTTCTGATGCAACCAAGTAAACTAGCTACTGAGGAGCCATTAAGGATCTATTCGTATAGGACCTCCAGTAGGGCATGGTGAGGAGAGGACCTGGACTGTATCACAATCCACAATATGCTTGATCACAGTTCTAGCTTTAAAGGGCTGGACAGAGAAAGCCTCTAAGTGCAGTAACGCCAGATTCCTGAGACTGGAGCTGTTTATTTTGATTACATGAGCCCCTACAGATCCCATTGTGTTATGTACCAGCGCATAAGGAAGGACCGCCCCTTCGCTTTAGAGTTTACTGTCTAGATAGACAAGACTGAGAGAGAAAAGAATGTTACACCACTTTATATATGGGAAACAGAGGCACAGACTAAGTAACTTGGCCAGGGTCCTTCGGGGAATTGGTGGCAGAGTCCAAGCTGGAACCCAGGCGTCCTGCCTCTCAGCCCTGTGCCTTCACCACACAAATGTCTGCCTTCTTGTTTCTATTGGGATTGCACATTTTTGAGGCAGAAGCCCGACCGTCAGCGAAAAATTAAAATCACAGGAGTCTTAATAACCTGCTTGTCCAGCAGGAGCAATAGGTGTAAGCTAAAAATGAACAGACACATCTGCCAGTTGCTTAGCGCTTCGGCTGCTGGAGCGTGTGAACTCCAGCAAAGATCCTCTGATTGGCTGCAGGGAACCATTATCACCAATGAGGGGGATTGGTGTGGCCTAGCAACAGCCTTTCCCTAATGAAAACAAGCCACTTAAACATCGTGACTGTCTGCAGATAAGAGAAAATGGCAAGATCCTCCCAGAAAGTGCCCGATCCTGGGAAGCCAGGCGTGCCCTTGGCTCCTGTGGATGTCAGAAGGGAGCTGGGACTTGCGACTTTATAGGTGCAGGATAATACAGCCAGAGCCCCTGAGGTGTCCCGCATGGTCACTCCAGTTCCCCCTTTCAGCCTCTCTGTGCCCAGAGAGGAGTGGCAGCAGCATGGGGAGCATTTGCCGTGCAATGCAGAAATGGAACAAGAGCTGCTCTGCTGCAGCACTAGGCGAAAAGCCCCTCTCTGAGCCAGCAGCCCACACGCCTCTGCACCAGAACACATGTGCACAGCCCAACAGACAAGACCCAGGCCCGGGTGCGGCCACGATGGCAGAAAATGCCCAGAGAAAAGGTTCACGGCCCTCAGGAGCTCAGGGTGTGCCCAAGACACCCCCAAGTGGGAGCTGGATCCAAGGTCAGAACACCCTGCAAGGGTCTAGGGTTGCACAGCAGGTCATGGCCCTTGCCTCGTTGCTTGGCATTCCTGTCTCCAGGCCCTGCCAGTGCCAGCGTGGGGCACTCTTCATGAGAAATAATAACACCGATGAGCTGGGGCAGATGTCAGACAACCTCTGTCCCTTTTCCTTGTGCAGAAGCTTGGAAATGCAGCTGATGTTAAACTGATGCAAACCAACGAAGGGACGTGACAAGCAACCTCCACACTGCAGCAGGAAGCTGGAGGAGAAGGATCTAGCTGTCCTTTGCCTCCAACACACTCACCATCCTCAGCCCAATCCTGGCACTGGGCTGGGACAGGCAGAAGCTGGTTCTCTCTGAAGGCAGCCAGCCACGAGTTGTTTCTGACCATGGTTTCTGGCTCTGCTGTTTGCAGCATTTGGCCCCTTAAGTGCTGCAAGGGGGCCTCCCTTCCTGTGTCCGGTGGGACCCATGTACTCTGTGCACCCTGGCGGCAGCTCGGGGACAGAGGGGGGCCAAGCTGCTGCTGTACAGAGTAGGAACCCTGTAGCCAAGGAGCTCTCAATCTTTTGTGCTCACCCCCAAATGCTATTAACAGTTCTACAGCCCACCTGCACCACCACAACTGTTTTTCCACTTATTAAAGCTAGAGTTGACGTTAAAGGATACTAAGCAGAGCAGTTACCCAGGGTCCCTCACCACAGGTCTCCCCATGGAGCTAAGTTGTTCAGGCTTCAGCCTTGGGGGAGGGGGCTTCAGCTTTCTGCCCTCGGTCCCTGCACGTCTAATGCTTGCCTTGCTTGGCAGATGCCCCTAAAACTTGCTTGCATCCTCCCAAGGGGCCTTGGACTCTTGGTTGAGAACCACTGCTGTAGCCCACCTCACCCTCCCTTCTTCTCACATCACCAAAGGGAGACTGAGGCTATGTCTACACTACCTGGCAGATTGACCCTGACCTGGTCATCTCGCTCTTCCAGAGGTCGATTTTGCACACCTGGTGGAGACGAGCAAAATCAAACCATCTAGGGTGGGCAGTCAGCCCCTGTACGCCTTGGTATCACAAGGAGTAAGGGAGGTCGACCAGAAAAACTCTCCTATCAATCAACTTAACTCCCTAGTGTAGACCAAGCCCTAGTCCCCTGACTCCGCACTAGATACCCTGCTGCCAGAGACCACAGGACAGCCCACCTGGCCCTGCTGTCCATATGAAAATGGATGTTAGTGAGGCCGGTACCTCATGGAGCTTCCCGGAGGTATCCAGGAGGGGAAGCAAGGTGCGGAAGAGCTGCAGGGCTAAAGAGCATCGTGCAGAAGCTGATGGTGCTGGGAAGTGGGAGAATGTTTTGCCCACATCTCATGGAGGGTGGTGGAGCCTTGTGGAGAAAACCCCTCATCATGTTCTGGCAGCACTAGACTGACGAAGAGCTGTAAATATTGTAGAGGAGCTCTGTGGAGTTATGAACCTCTGGGAGAACCATTGGGACGGGCTCAGGAGCAACGTTCCCTTTAATGTTTTCCATCCATGTGTGGGATACTTCTTGTGATGTGAGCCCAGGCATGCAAGGATGCACACCACCAGTAGAAACACCTGCTGCTGAGTGGGGGCGCTCTGCTAATCAGCTGGGCAGCATTTGAATCTCTCCTAGGTGGCTGCCCAAGCTCTTGGCTGACAGGGAATGCGGCCCAGGAGTCAAAACCTTCAGGCAAGTGTCTCCTGTCACGTGGAGCTAGTGTGGGGACAACGGGAGGGAACCCTGTCCTGCCTCATCAGGATTTCTGCTCTTGGCCAAAACAACAGTCAATGCCACACGGACTAGCCTCTTTGTGAAGACAGCAGTACAATAATCAGGGAGTCACTTGGCCTGGCTTCCAGAGGAGTGGTGCACTGTGGGTACTGCCAAGGAGTCAGCACCTTGGGGCAGGCTCACGAATCACCGATCTCTGTTCTGGGCTCGCTGCAGGTTGTGGTGAAGACTCAGGAGCACTGAGCGCTGATGTGAGCTTGCTGAGAACCTGTCCCATTCTGAAATCCCAGCCCGGCACCTTCCCTGCCTGGAAACTGTTCTGCCTGGAACTGGATCACAGGAAAAACGAGACCTTGCAGTCAGCGGTGACCTCCCTGGAGACCCACATGGAAAAGAGGTGTGCGGAGCTGATGGCTCCAAGACGAGCAGAGGAGAGGGCCTGGGAAAGAAGGCCATGCTCTGCTTGCTAATGATCATGCAAACTCCTCCTGACAGACCTCCTGGCTGTTACTGCCCCCTTCCCTGTGTGTTCCTTTAGTAAAATCACTCGAGGCTGTTGTATGTCGGGGCTGGGTAGGGTTTCTGCAGGGAATGTTGCAGCTGCTAAGTCTCCTTTCCTTCACCCCATCTCATGGCCAGAGAAAGTACCCTCCTCGTCCCGAGTATGGGGATTTTTTTGCTCCCAGGGGAACGGCTGGGTGCCAGGAGGTCTGCTCTCCCCCGATCCACGTGTGGAATCCCCATTCAGGGAGCAGGCCATAAGCTTCCTCCCAAGCCAGTACAGTACTGCCCTTGGGTTATATATGTGCCCTTGATGTCTCAGTGATCCCTCACCTAGGGACATGCACAGCTGACGGAGGCCTCACTGTCAGCTGCGTTGGCTCAGCAAAGTCGGTCCAGCTACCCTGTTCTTTCCAGGCTGGTTTTACTTGCACCACATCACTCTTGGGGCCCTTCTTTTGTTTTACAGCCCAGCAGAGGGGTGGAAGATGCCAGGGCTGCCATGGAGCTCTTCAAGTTTGTCAGGTGAAAGGGGGATGGCTCCGCCGAAGGGACTTCTTGCTTCAGAGCGTCTTGTCGGTTCAGAGGTGCTCACAAGTGCAGGTGCGCTGGAGGTTGCGGGGTGAGCTCCTAGAAACGTGTCTAGTGATGACCCTGTTATGGGTCGAGTGAATGTCCCACACAAGTAGGTGACCGTATTTCCCACAGGGAAACCAGGGCACCACTGTGGGGCTGGTCTGAGCCCTCCCTCCCCACAGGACTAACCCGAGCTACTTGTCTGAGCTTCTCTGTTCAGGTCTGGGGTCACTTCTCACTTGAGCCCTGCCTGGTCCACCACACCAGTCTGCCCTGCTCGCTGGAGCCCTGCCTGGCCCCTGTGCCCCACAACCTCCACATGGGGCAAGCTGTGCCACTCATCCCTCCCCACCAGCGCACCTTCCTCCGCACCACACTCCATGTTTTTGACAGAAGTGGGCCTTGGCCAAGCAACCAAGTTGGCAAGAGCAAGCAGGACAAATGCCAATTTTTGCCAAAGAAGTCAGTATAACTTAAAGGAGCGACTGCCCTAGCCAGCACAGGACATATGGTCACCCTCCACACATGGTCACTTTAAAATCACCCGGGTGGCACCAATAAAATGAGTCTGCATTGTTTCACAAACTGGCTTTTAAAAATCAGAAATCACTGAACAATTGTCAACCCTTCGGCCAGACCTGTAGCAGTGGAAATGAAAGCCCAGCCTGGGGATGGGTTTGCCAGGGGGAGGACAGCCCTTTTGCTGTGATGTGACACACCCCCCCATCACCATCTTTTTTATTTTTATTTATTTATTTATTTACAGTATAAAATAACTACTGTACAAACATGCTCAGGATTCAGAAGGGATTTGATCACCCCTGGTGATGTGCTCCTCTGGGACATACGGAGCAACACAACCATGGATAATGAACCCATCACATTAGTCTTGACCAACTATCCCCTGAGTCCTCAGCAGGGTTCCCTCTATTTTTCCTTCCATAAGCAGAATAAATTTTGTTATGTGCACCAGGTCATGCGTGGATGTGCCCCACCTGTAGGCTACATCTACACTAGCCCCAAACTTCGAAATGGCCACGCAAATGGCCATTTCGAAGTTTACTAATGAAGCGCTGAAATGCATATTCAGCGCTTCATTAGCATGCGGGCGGCCGCGGCGCTTCGAAATTGATGCGGGTTGCCGCCGCGCGGCGCGTCCAGACGGGGCTCCTTTTCGAAAGGACCCCGCCTACTTCGAAGTCCCCTTATTCCCATCAGCTCATGGGAATAAGGGGACTTCGAAGTAGGCAGGGGCCTTTCGAAAAGGAGACCTGTTGGGACGAGCCGCGCGCCAGCGAGGCGCGTCAATTTCGAAGTGCTGCGGCCGCCCGCATGCTAATGAAGCGCTGAATATGCATTTCAGCACTTCATTAGTAAACTTCGAAATGGCCATTTGCGTGGCCATTTCGAAGTTTGGGGCTAGTGTAGACACGGCCGTAGAAACACATGCTGCTGGCTGTGGGCGCTCTGCTCATCAGCTGGACAGTACCTGACTCAGACGCCACCTAAGCACTCGGCTTGCAGAGAGTACTAGTCCCCAGAGCTTCTGATATGAATCCAGCTATAATGCAGGCTCCCTGTGAAATAAAGGCTACAGATCCTTGGTGACTGGTACAGGAATTAGTGTGCAGTGCTAAAGAGTCTTCATGGGATGAGTGTTTCGCAAGAATAAAATATCTCATGTCCGCTGCACATGGCTAGAGAGTTGGGCAGTGGTAGCCTGGGGCTGGGAATCAGGTGACTGAGTTCTTGTCCCCACGTCTGCCATTGAAACACTCTATGATGTTGGCTCAAGTAGTTTCTGCATCAGCTTCTCCAGCTGTAAAAGGGGAGACAGGGAGTGTGAATGCTCCTTGCTCAGCTTTACAAAATGCTTTCAGGTCTCCAGATACAAAGCGCTGTAGAAACCTGATTATGGTGAGAAATGGAAATCGCAGCTTTCACATTACAACAGAATGATTTGAATAAAAATAAAGATGCTGTGAATATCAAACTATTGTCCTCTTTGCTCCTTATGACTGGTCCCCCTGAGGACCTTAACGATGCAGGGGATGTGCAGACCAGACAGGGGCCGATAGACCCTGTATGGGAACCCAGACTGATAGATACTACCTGGTATATTGTTCATATGTCAAGAAGCAGATTCTCCAAAGATGTAAATGATCAGAATTCCACTGTGAATGGAACTCTGACATTTTATATCAGGGGAGGCTCTCACCATAAATGGTTAGTTTCTTTCTCCCACCTTTTGTTGGTCTCTGATATACGGTTTTTAGATTGTAAACTCCTGGGGTTGGGGACTGTCTCTTAGCATGTGTTTGTAAAGTGCTTAGCACTGATTCCTGGTGCAGCCTCAAAAACATTGCCGTAATACAGGTAACTATTAATCTTAGGTTGATAGACAAGGACAGAAGCAGTAGGTGGCTGCTACACCACCTGCACTACTGGATAATACCCAGCCCTTAGTTCCGCAAGCTGCTGTTTTACTTCTACCCGTTTAGGGATTTAGGGTCTTGTTTGTAGAGTTGTTCACTAGGTGGTGCCCTTAGGCTGCTTATTTTTGCCTGTGTGATACCCACCAGCTAACAGCATATCATGCAGCCCCTCTGGGAGACACCCATTTAGAGGGGAAACTGAGTTTGCTGGGGAATGTTTTAGGATGGTCCAAATGTGTCTGAGCAGCGAGAGAACCTAAGTGAGCTTCAGTGGATCACATGCGGGTGGGCGGGGGGGGGGGAAGTAGGTTACAGCTGTTCAATTCTCTCTGAAGACCCGGGTGTGAAGCTGACTTGGGTGACAAATGAAATGGGACTTGGTCATTCTTAGCCTCGTCCAAGCCTGGTGCTATTCAGTGCAATTTGGGTCCCTCATCCACCCGCCAAATCAAACCTCTTCCAACCACAGTGAGAAAAAAATGCTTCTTTGTACAGTATGTATGAAGGTTCTGGTCAAACTACTCCATACATGTTGGCCATAAGTTACCATTTAAATACAATGGTAAAACTAAAACTGAAATAGCAGCTGTGCTGCGGTCTCAGTTGGAAGATGCTGGAGCAGTAATATTGTGCCTAGCTTAGCTCCAGATGCAACCAGGAGGGAGGCAAACAGTCATCTGGAATTGTTTCTACCCAGGAGATAATTTGCAAAAGGAGGTACAGATGCAGGGGGGTGTTGGCTTTGAGGTATACTCTCGTCCTGCCCCTCTTTGTGCATCAGCAGGGCTTTCTAGTTAACTCCTGAGGAATATGGGTTAGGTTTTACACTGGCTTTCATAGAACCTAGAGTAGGTGGGGCTTCTTCATACAGAGAGCAAGGCTTGATAGCTACACAGTTAAAACCACAAACCTCTTCTCTTCCCATTCTTTATATTTATTTAAGGTTAAGTAAATCCATTTACGTTGGGGAACCAAAGGTGTGTGAGGCAGTAGGGAAAGCCTGGAAGGGAATCGTGCTGTCAACATGAAAGTTAGAAGTGTTTCCCCATCCTTCTGAGCTGAGTTCTCCTGTGCCTTTTCCTAGTGTTGATGGGTTCTCCCCCTCCCTGTTGCAGTAGTTCTTCTCCCATGTCTTCCCATGCTGACTTCCTAAAGGCAAAATTCCAGCTGCCTTTCTTTCTCTCCTCCTGCACGGACTTCTGATATTATCCCAGACCCATTCCCCGTGCTGCGTGATCACCAGAGCTCCTTCTGCACGTGACTTCTGTTTTGGAAGCTTCACTTTTGGAGTCCCAGAGTCTTGGTCCTTGGGCTTGCTTCCTGGCTCACTCCTGAACTATCCACCAGACAGCTTCCCAGAGGAGAAGCTTGGGGTTCCATCACTTGGAACTTGTCTGGCTAGGTTGGACAAGTGGGAATCCTCTTGCACTGAGTGGTAGGGACGGAACAGAACAGAGAGGGACCAGCTAAAGTTTCTACCTTGTAACTTCTATGATTCTTCCTGCATTTTCCCCACCAATGTCTATATGGTGTCTTCCTGCATTCAATTGTCAGGTAGGGCAGAAGGTGCCTGATGTTGCCCAAATGTCTCAGCATTTGAATTTTGGACTTTTGCCTCCATTTGACTCAGAGAGACAGATTTGGACTTGCTCAGAGCAGATGAAGCAGGATTGCCCCACGTGTGGGGGTGAAGACACAATTTCCTGAACACATAGAAAGGGATTAAAAAAGCACACGCCATCCACCACCATCACTTTAAAATGCAGCACTCTCACCTTCAGGAGGACTGGCTTGGGAGGTTAAAAACCCCAGCCAAGCGGTCATTTTAGCTGTGGCTCACTTAAAAAATCGAATGAACAATATGGTTAGACTCTCAGTCCCCCTAAAAGAGGGACCATGGATTGGACCAGCCAGGGATGGTGCAAGCTGGGATGGTAGGACATCAGCTGAGCTGTGCTGGGATGCAGGCCTAGCAGAGCAAGCAGTGCTGCAGGTCAGAGGTAGGGTATGTTTGCATAACTGTATGGAGAAGCGTGGGTGGTTACTGTTTCCATTCTCTCTCCTGCTAGTCTATACAGGGAGCCTTTCATTTTTATAAGAGCCAGCTTCTCCGTATTTTTAAAGGGAAAGCCACAATCAATTGAGAGGCAAATTCCGCCGAAAAAGTCACATAAGGTCGCTGGATTGTGACAGTGCATGTCAATGTGCCACTTGATCCTCGTGTTTCTGAAAATAACAGAAAAGTGGAAAAGATCAAAGCCAGAGCTACACAGAGCACCATTTGTTACCTTCTTAGGATGCCATTCACGTGTGGTCATGGTCAGAGACAGGTCTCTAAAAATGGTACCGAGCTGCTGAATATATCTGCTCCTTTAAGCAACTTCTGAGTTGTAACTGTTTGCTGACAAAAACAAGCTTTAGCTAGTTTGGCCTCTGGAGCCGCAATATAGACACGGAAGTGTAAGCCACAAAAGCTATAGTCTGTCCTGAATTACTCCCCATCCTAAATTCCCAGTTCCTCGTGATGAGTGATGTACGAATTACCAAGAACTTGACGTGAAGTTCATATACCCCATCGGGCAGGCTGTTAAAGTTCTTGTTTTGACTTGTACAGTAGTCAAATTTCAAGCTGGGAATCACTAAGGTGGACTTATTATTTGTCATGGGGGCTTTCTGAAGTCCTTACAGCCAGTAAGAAATAACATGTTACTAACCTGGTGCATCCCAAACCCATGACCTTGGGTATGTCACACCATTGTCCCTAATAAAGAGATGCAAAAATGGCCCGTTGTCAATTGCAGGGGGCGTCATACACAAGGCAGATTTTTTCCATACTGGAAGTACCTGCAGCCCAGACTCCTGCTGCTCTTTCTGGAGATCCTGGGACTCTTCTCGGTATCCTTCCCTCCCCTCCATGTATTTTGTCATTGTGAGGACAAGATGGTGGATTACATGTGAAGAACAGAAAACAATTGCCACCCAAGTTCCCCCTGAGCTGTGTGGCTGTGCTTCTTCCCATTAAACCCTGGGCGGGACTCAGGGCTGGAGCAGGGAGAGATATCTTTCCCCAAGCTCTGATGCTTCCAGGGACAGGAGGGAGGAGCCCTCTTTGCTGGCCCCTGCACAGAGCTGTCATGGGCTGGGGAATGGGGCCTTTCTTTGCTATCCCCCAACAGGGCCACCCAGATAAGTCTGAGCCACAACTCCCTGTCCTACCTTGTGCCCTTCAAGTCCTGAGCATGCTCCTGCACCCCAAATTCCTCATATCCACCCCTACCCCAAAGCCCACACCACCAGCTCTGAGCCTGTACCTGCTCCTGCATCCCAGCCCCAGCCCAGAGCCCCTTCCTGTACACCAAACTCCTCATCCTTAGCCCCACTCCAGAGCCAGCATCTGCAGCCAGAGCCCTTACGTCCCAGCCTTATCCCAGCCCTGAGCCCCTCCACCCCAGTCCAGTCCTAGAGCCCAGACCCCCCCGCCAAGCCCTGGGACTCCTTCGCCACCACCCTCTTGCTCATGCCTGAGCCCCCTCCCACCCTTATTGCTGCAGTACGGCTCAGGCAGCAGAGCCAGGCCCTTGGCTCTGGGTGGGGCAGCACCAGGCACATGGGGCCCAGACCGGGGAGGATTGTGGGGGGGATGCTGCTGGGCACTGTCCTGGTATAACACTAACACCTGTGGCAGCCACGGTTTTGGACTCAGCTTGGCCCCACTGCCAGCCCATGAATTTTGTTATGTGCACCAATACAAAGGTGATTCTAGACATCTTGATCAAGGCTTGTATTAAAATTATTCTCCAGCCTTGGAAAGATACATGCCAGTCCTGTCTCTCCTAGTGGGTACATTCTGTCCCCCTGAGGCTCCCACTTGAAAGCATATTTATCTCAGAATATAAGGCAGAACTGTTCCGCAGCACAAGGAAGCCTACCAATAACTTTCTGCATTAAAATGGCTCCGAGAACCTCATTTTTATCCCACAAGTGCAGGTTAAGAGAGACTCTTGCAGCCAGGTCATATGCTATGTTGTACCTCAAATACCCAATTGCATATTTTTGTACAGATTGGCTATTTGGAAGCATCTAACATATAATTTCTTCTACCTTTATAAAAAAATGGAATCAACCCTTTTCCCATATGTACTGCATTTAGTATTAATGTGCTTTCCATATGCTGGGGATGCATTTTATAAAAGATATTGGTCATGCATTTAATGATATACATGGAACAGTGTTCGTATCGTTCCAAAGCTGGCTGTTTCCTAATGTTTAAAATACTTGTGGTAACACAATACATTTTAAATATATCCCAAGGCATAAAACCTATGGGGAATTTTATTCAAAGAGGGGAATTTTGCAATGTTATATGGTGAAGTCATTTTCAGGATGGCCTCGTATTTTGAGTGTCAGGAAAACTGCCCAGGTTTGTGTACTGAGATGAGTTTGGTAAAGGTGCAGACATTCTGCAAAGCACTAATTTATTCTTTGTAATGTTATGTTCTTTTTGCTCATGGAAATGTTTCAGATATAAAAGGTTTGAAGGAATTTGTAACAGGAGAGATGATGGGAGCTGTAAGAAAGCACCCCTCCCCCAGCTTGTCCCAAGTTGTTTCATCCTTCCAGCCATTGGCACTGACTTCTCATTTTCCCATGGGGTGGGGGAGTCTCATTTGCCAGGTGGGGTGGAGTGGACAGGACAAGCAACTGCAGTGGTCAACCGACTGTGTTTCCTTGACTGTGAGCTCTCATCTGGGAGCCAGGCCAAAGTGACACTAACTGGCCCTGTTTTACAAAGGTGAGTTTGGCTGCATTGTCTGGGGTGAGAGCTCTTCCCCCTCCAGACAGGGGTGTGATGTGGGGGGGGCGGGGGCATCAGCCCTCCTTCCCCGAGCTTTGTCCACTGCAGGACATTGGCTCCTGCTTCCCTTCTACCCAGGAGTGTTGAGGAATGTAGGACACTTTGTCTCTGTATCTCCGGCTCTGCTGTTTCTCCCAGGCTTCTCCCCTCCCTGCCCCACCTGCCCCCAGGCACACTGATTGAAAAGCTAGTTTACTCTTCTCTCTGCCTTACTTCTGCCTGGGGCTGGCTATTCTGTGCTCTATCGCCCAGGAATGCTTCACTGTAAGAGCAGCAGCGCTAAAGAATGGACACCTGCTGGGATCTTTCCCGCTGTCAAGAAATTAACAGGCTGTCCCGTCACCGACATTGCTTAAATTACACTTACAACTTTCTTATTTTTCCCAACTCTCCAATTTTGGAAGGAATGAGACTACCTAAGGGTGGGACATCTATTCTTCCATTTAGTTCCACTTCACACTTGTCTTTACAATGGGCTGGGTCAGATATCCGAGTAGGGCCCCGATCGTTACACACAAATGTTGATTCCTCAGCAGGATAGGAAATGCAGTTTTGAATTCTCAGGACTTTTCCCAGAACACCTTTGGTATTGGTCACTCTGCAGAAACAACAAATCCTTGCGCTCCGTAGCCAGCCATTTTATAGCTGTGTCTCTCCTGTGCTATCTTTTCCAACAGGTAAGTAGTTGTAGCTCCCGCTTACTTTTTAGTATCGCTGAGGGAGCAGAGTCTTTCAAACTTGAGTATCTTCAGTGAATGTCATGGAGGTGATGTCTGTGTTCTCAAATCCTTAGAGAAACACTCGGTCTGGAACCGCAGAGGGAAGGCGGGAGCCCACCCACCCTGCCACGCCCACACACACACACTCTGAGAGGAAAGAGGGGGTTCCAGGCACACGCACAAAACCAGAGGGAAGAGGGGGACTGTAGCCACACACACACTCATGCATGCATGCACACACACACGAGATGGAGGGGGGAGCCCAGCCCTCCTACACCCTAAAGGGAAAGAGGGAGACCAGCCATAGACGCACACACACGCACACGAGATGGAAGCGGGGTGCCCAGCCCCCTCCACCTCCAAGGGAAGTGGATAGACCACCCACCCACACGCACACGCACACACACACGCACACACATACACGCCAGAGGGAAAGGAGGAGCCCAGCGACACGCACATACACACACACGCGCACAACAGCAGGCATCAAGAAGGAAAATTGCCCCTGGGGTAGCTGGGATCTCCTGACCCATTTGAACTGCCATGCAGAGCAGTTCACAGGCTCTGGAGTGGTATTGTGCATCTCTGCCACTCCTCCAGGTTGGGAGGTGGCCTGAGGGCTGACTGCCTATTCTATCCGCCGTCCATCCCCCTTTCCAGGGGGAGTGAAGCTGGGCCTCCTCCCACCTTGCCATAGGGCTCAGTGTGGCTGTCAGCCCCACTGCTTCCCCCTCCCTCACCCCCAGTCTGAACTGATGCCCCGGGCTCCAGGTTCCTGACCTGAAGTCTGGCCTAACCAAGGGAAAGCCCAGCCCCTGAAGGGTCCATCCCAGTTTAAACACTGAGACCAGCGTGTGCCGCACAAGGACCTTGGGAGTTCAGTGCGTGCTGGGCAGATGCCTGTCCAGTGCAGGCCTGGTTCATACGGTTCTGACACATGCTTCCTAGAAGGGAGGCTTTTGCCTTGACCTACATGCATTTAATTCCCAGACCCCGGGGCACACACCAATTGTGTTTCCTGAGTTAGCGTCTCCGGAACAAACCTCCCGGCTTTCATATTGTAGGGGAATCCAGCGAGCATAAGTGCTGACTCTGGGTGCTCCAGGGCTGCAGCACCCACAGGGAAATGCTAGTGAATGCAGAGCGCCAAGCTCCCTCTCCACCACGCCTCTCGTGCGCTTACCTTCCCCACCTTACCCAACCCCCCAGAAACTCCTGCACATAGGTGCACAAGTCTCCCTTATTAAAGTTCCTTCTGTTGACTCTGGGCAAGCATGGATCTCAGGGAGCAGGTGGTGGTCAATGCTAGCAGCAGCTGCGGAGAGAGGCTGGGGCTGGGAGAGGACAGAGGCAGGCAGGCTAATGTGGAGAGGGTTAGAAGGGTGGAATCTTCCCAGGTTGCTACTCCCCACCCCACCCACAAACCCTCGGGCTGCTTTGGGCTTCCAATGCTTCCTTCCCCCTCTCCCCAGCCTGCTTCACACTCCACCACCTCCCCTCCACTGGCTACTTAAAGCTTCCACAGCCCCCCACAAATGCCTCCCTCCCATTGATTTGATGTGTTTCTTTGGGCAAATCACTCCACCTCCTTATGCCTCCCGTTCACTGCCTCTGGAAAGGGGTAATTCTGGATCGTGTAATAAGTCAGCAGAGGTCTAACAGGTCCTGGCTTTCCCAGTTTTGCATACAGGAGTTACCTGGAACATGAAAGTGAGAGCAGGCCAAGAACCTCTGAGCCTCCTGCTTCCACATCATAAGAACATAAGTTATCAAGGGCTGCTAGCCCCTGAACTGGAAGGGAATCTTCATTAGCTGATTGCAGTGTAGGGATTTCGGCACACGGCTGAACCCTTCCAACTCTGCCCATCAAAGGGCATTGTGGACACATGCAGGCCAGCCAGCTTATTGGAATGCCTACCAGGAGGAAGGGTCAGATGCAAGATGCTACACAAAGGCAGGATATTGTTATTTATACCCATTCAGAGGCTGACTCCTGCATTCACCTTTTGCAAGTATGTGCATGAGAGCTTAATCCTGATCTGTGAATTTCCATCTTTACGGCCTTGTGTGGGCAGAATGTAGGAACGAACTTACGTGCTGCTGGCAACAATACAGAAAAGCCTGCTCGTTTATACGTGACAACTGCATTGAGTATGGGCCACGTGTGTCTGTGCTAATGGCCACTAAGGCTGTGTGTGCTACTTAGCATTTCATTTCATTCCCAGGAGGAGGGCGTATATTGCCCTGCTGCTTCTGGGTGCCTGATAACAGAACGTTTTGAGCAAGGCCCTTATGAAAACGCTTTTCATGGGCCTTACAGAAGGACGGTTGTTTCTGCGCCCAACCTTCTCCCCCACACCCCCCCGACCTCTCCCTGTGGGACACTTGTGTGTTTGAAATATATGAAGCCCGGCGAGAACAAGACAAAGTGAAAAGAGGAATTTACGGCTGCTGAGCTCCAGCCCTGGGCTGCGATTCAAGCCCAGCAGCAGGAGTAGCTGCCCTCAAGCAGGTTTTTCTGAGTGGCCCTGGCCCTGTGGGAAGCAGGGAGAGGACCTCATCAAGGCCATCACTGTGAGCAGCTGACGCCAGCACTGCTCTGCGGCCTGAGGCCCTTCCAAGGAGTGAGCCACGGCACAGATGTTCCCATTGTGTATCTGGGGAGCCTTCTTGGAAAAATCAAGCAGCTTCACTCTCAGTCTGCTTTTTTAGATTTAGTTATTAACTTTTACTTCATTTCTCTTTTGGAAACGAGCCTTTTCTCTCCTGCTTGTCGGTTTCAGTTGCCAAATCCTTTTGGCCAACTCCCTTTTTTTAAACCCTTCTCTCTGCCCTGAATGCTGCCTGTGTCTGGTGAGTTGGCATCACTCTGTGTGGATGTAATAGCAGTTGTGCCAGGGACAGCTTCTTCTGCATGGGGAGAGGTGTTGGACAGCACTGAAAATTAAGCAGATGGAAGGAAGTGTTGGATATTGTGGTCAGGGCTGGACACTTGGGTTCTAGTCCCAACTCTGCTACTGATTTGTATCACCTGTACAAGAACCCATCTCTCTGGGCCTCAGTTTCTGCAACAGAACTATAAAATGGAAAGATTAAACATTACTTCCTAGGAGAGATTTCTAGTGCGCTGTGTTCCAAACGTTTTACCATAAAGGAAAAGGCAGCTAAAGGAAGGAGAACATAGGTAGTAAGAGAGGCAGACAAAAAAAGAATCAACCGTCAGAAAGCAGTGATATTAATGGAGATAGTTTAACCATTAGGCTATGTCTAGATTGCGGAGAACCGTCAGCAAAATATATGCAAATTGCGCAATGCATTTGCTTCTCTCCTGATGACAGTTCTTTCAGAAGAGGCTTTCCTGACATTTGGCCTGGCCACATGGGGCCAAATGTTGGGAAAATACCCTCTGCCGAGACATCCTGAAGAGTCTTCTTATGTGGCAGACTTCTGTCAGAAGACCCTGAGGCTACAGACAGAAGCCTGCAGTTTAGACATAGCCTTTAGATACTGTGATGATGGACACTGTGGTCAGGTAACATAGATAGAGCTTGGAAGAAAAGGCTGCGGGGAGGGATCAGAGTTTCCAACAATAAAAAGAATAAGTTTACAACCAAATGTGTGGCTAGGAATGGAATCAATGATTCATGGACCTTATGGGGAAGTTGATAGTAATGGATGTAAGTCAGAAGCTGGAAACTGTAGAAAAGAGATAAGGGAAAGACAGGGGACCCAGGAGAAATCTATGGCCAGCAAGGTTAAGGAAGATTTTTTTAAATGTATATTAGGAACAAAAAGAATTCCAACAATGGTATTGGTCCTTCTACTGATGCAGTAAAATTATCACTAATAATGCAGAAAAGACAGAAGGAGTCAATAAATATTTCTCTTCTGTATTTGCAACAAGAAAAGGTGATGAAATCATATTATATGATGATAACATGCTTTCTGTTCCACTAGTATTTTGGGAAGATATTGGACAGCAGTTACTAAAATGAAACTTTTCATAATCCACAGATGCAGATAACTTGTATCCAAGAATTTTAGAAGAGTTGAATGAGGAGCACTCTACAGATTTAATGTTGATTTTCAACAGGGTTTGGAATGCTAGGGAAGTTTCAGAGACTGGAAGAAAGCTGACAGAGAAAATGGGATGGTCTAGATAATTATAGGCCTGTCAGTTTGGAGTTGATCCTGTGCAAGATAATGGAATAGGGTTGCCTTCTTTCCAGACTGGATGTTATTTTTGTCAAAAGTGTCTGGTCAATATGATCAGGAAAGTTGGCAATCTATAATAAAGCAGCTGATACAGGACACAATAAAGAATTACAGGATGAAAATATAATTAATGCCAATTAACATATGTTTATGGAAAATACATCCTGTTTTGGTGAAAGTATAAGTTTGGTTGATGCAGGTAATAGCAGTGATATAATATAGCTGAATTTCTGTAAGTTGTTTGACTTGGTGTTGTATTTTGATTTAAAAACTAGAATATCAATTAACATTGCACACATAAATTGGACTTCATACTAGCAGCTGATTCATCTCACAATGTATATATAAATGGGGAATCATTATAGAGCAGGCGTGTTTCTAGTGGGGGTCTCCTGGGATCAGGTCTTGACCCTATGCCAGTTAACATTTTTATCAGTTAACAGGAAGAAAACAAAAATAATCACTGATAAAGTTTGCAGATGAAAGAAAACTTGTGGGAGGGGTAAGTAATGGAAAGGACACATCACTGAAGTGCTTGGTAAGTTTGGCACAAGGAGACAATATTTGTTTTAACATGGCTAAAAGCAAAATTTACCTCTAGGAACCAGGAATGTAGGGTAGGCCATATTAACATGATGGGGGACTCTATTCTGGGAAACTGAGACACTGAAAAAGATTTTGGGGGGGTTATAGTGAATGGTAATCCCCTAGTGTGAATTTGATCCCCCAGTGTGACACTATGCCTAAAAGGACTAATGTGATCCTTGAACCTGGAGTAGGAGTAGGAACCTGGAGGAGAAGTAGAGGTTATTTGTATTTGGCACTGGTGCAACTGCTGCTGGAATTCTGTGTCCAGTTTAGGTGTTCACAGTTCACAAGGATGTTTTTACACTGGGGAGGATTCAGAGGAGAGTGATTAAAGGATTTGATAATATGCCTTATAATGACAGAGTCAAGGAGCTCAATCTACTCAGTTTAACACAGAGAAAGCTAAGTGCGGGAGTTGGGGGGGGACTTGATCACAGTTTCTAGGTACCAACGGGGGGGGGAACAAATATGTAATAATAGGCTACAACATTATCCAATGGCTAAGCCAAATTTAGACTAGAAATATGATCTACAGTTTTGGCAGGGAGGGTAATTAACCACTGAAATAATTTACCATTGCACTGACGAAGGGGTGGGTTATATCGGTATGAGCAAACTTTTACATCTGGCCCCACTTTTCATCCCTCCAATTAGCAGAGCCACCCCACAACCTGTCTAGTGTGATCCGAACTGATGGAAATTTTGGTTATGTTCACATATACATATATATATATATATATATATATATATATATATATATATAAAACCTTTCAGCATGTGTAAGAAAATAAGTATATAGAATGTAAAAGCTTTATTAATCAGTACATAAATGTGAATACACATACATAAGACCAGTAACATATTTCAACATTTTTAATGAGATGGATGAACCTAAGAACCAGCAGCCAACCGTGCTGCACCCCCCTTACAAAATTTCATGCCCCCCAAGAGGGCCGGCCACTCTCCCCGCACTTTGCGCGCCCCCAGGGTTATATAGACATTTCCCACATCCAGCTGCCATGCTACTAGGAAAAGAACACTGACAGACAATAAACAATAACTCAGCACAGTGGGTCTGTCCCACGAAAGCTCATCACCTAATAAATTATTTTGTTAGTCTTTAAAGTGCTACTGGACTGCTTTTTTGCTTTGATAGTATATAGACTAGCACAGCTATCTCTCTGTTACTGTTCAACATATTGATAAACTTTTATTGCTGTAAAAAGAAAACAACGTGCTTGCTATGTTTGGGCCACTGATTTACAATAACTAAGGATCTAGCCCTTTGAGTCCATATAGACTGTACATACTCTGGTCCAAGGACTTTCTTGTTTAGTAACTATACTGCATCCAAATCAGTTTCTGGGATTGGCTCATGAAAGGGGAAATTATTCTCAGGTGTGTCTGTGAGGTTATTCAGGGTCTCTGCCCTAGTGCATCTGGGAACAGCTACCTCCTGAAAAACAAAAATGCCAAGAAGAAAGCACATATTGTTTCTATAGATGGGAAGTGGCTGAAAGAACAAACTTTTAATAGCGAACCTGTTTATAGCCAGCCCAAAGCAGGAGAAACTGTCTTTCCAAAGGGACCGGTGGGTGCTTTTATTTAACAATGATCTGCACAATCAGGAAGGGGAATTAGAAAAGCAAATACTGTACCATTCTCGAGCACTGGAAAGGCCATGCAGCAGTTGGGCAAAATTACATTTGGATCGTATGGGGCATCCCAAGGAAGAGTAGGTACACTTTACAGTTTAGGTCCAGGAAACAAGGGGTGCCCAGGGAATGGAAGTGACGAGGTTGCCTCTGTGGGATCATCTGTGTTCTGGTTGTTCTCACTTTGACAGCATGCACAGCCGATTGTGCCCTCAGACCCAGCTGCAGCATGTTGGGAAGGGTGAAAGGTGGGATTAATGAACATGCTGTCAAGGTGAAAAAAGACAGACCGCTCTTGTCTCAGCCCTGAGTCTGTTCCCAACTGCTGAGCCAATCCCAGCACTACTATCTGTACTCTTTAGATACATTTTTCATCTCCATTTCCTCCAGTAATCCTGTGACCCTTGAGAATTAAATGCATTTTCCCCTCCTTGTTGCCTTTGTTGCCTCCAGTCTGTTTACGGCAGAGCTGGAAGGTAACATGGTCCTTTTCCTGTTCTTGTGTTAGCGGTATTAACATGTCAGTGTTGCACTTTCAGGGTGTGTCTACATAGCCAAGTTATTTTGGAATAACAGTCACTATTCCAAAATAACTTTGCAAGCGTCTACACAATGCAACTCACTAACTAACTAACTAACTAATTAATTAATTTCAAAATAACGGATGGCTTATTTTGAATTTGGTAAACCTCATTCTGTACGGACTAGCGCCTATTCTGAAATAGATATTTCAGAAAAGGGCCTGTGTAGACAGGGAATAGGGGCTATTTCAAAATAAGCTATTCCAGAAGCTTATTTGAAATAAAGCTGCTGTGTAGACATAATATTTTGGATTAGAATGCTTCCAGGGAGACTAATCTGATATAGGCTCTTTTGTGTGTGGATGCACTATTTCGGAATAAGTTTTGCTTATTTTGGGGCTTGCCCGTAGTGTGGACATGTTATTCTGGATAATTTTATTTTGGAATAATAACTCTGGAATAAGCTATTCCAGAGTAACTCTATAGTGTAGGCATACCCTCAAGGAATGGTGTTTAGGAGTGGCTGTTGCAGAGCCAGTAGAGGGAGAATTTCCTTGGTGTCTGTGTCAGACCAGGCATGTATTTTGGTAGCTACAGGAAAGTTCTTACTTCACCATAATGTTTATAGATCAGAGACCCCAGCAAGGCAGAGTGTTGGACATACACAGTTATTCACAGCTCTCACCATCCACCCTGACTGTAGACAATTCACTTCACTTGTCTGTAAGCGGAGAGAAAAGTTACCTACCCCCAAGGGTTAGTGTGAACCTTGCTATTGCTCATTTGTATAGCCTCAGTGTATGAGGCACTTGACACACAGATACAAAGCTATGTCCTTACCTCCCATGGCTACCAAGCTTATAGAAACATTATGCAAACAAAGAGAGGAAGTTGGGAAAGAACAAAGAGCAGTGGGATTAATAGTGGCAGCCACCTTATTATTGTGCATTTAAAAATGTTTACTTCCCTGATTTTTTTTCAGTGGGACAGGAATGCTGGAGATAGGGGGAAGTGCAGGAGGCTCAATTAATGTTTGAAAAGCACACAAATAGCCCCCAAAGGGTGGCTTTATTGAACGCAAGTTACCTACACAAGACAGTCAAGGTACATTGCACACAGATGAAAAGCCCACAGTCAAGCTACAGCTGGCTCGAGTGATTCTTGGGACCCAGGCCATGGAGCTAGTGACATGACATGAACTAGGATGGGGGCCAAGTATCTATGCAGTAATTTTGCAGCCCTGGAATCACAGTCAGCAGACCTGAGTTTTACTCTGGTGTAGGTGTAGCCTTCAGGGTCAGTCTTCATTTAAGCCACCATGGGGAGATGGTGTCTCTCGAGCACTTGTAATAGAGCCCCTAAGCATGACTTGTTCTAGGCTTCATAAATATCTCTCATTCATATCCTTACAGCAGACTGATGTGTGTTAATAACAGCCATCCCCCTAACTCCAGCAGCCATAACAAAAGAAAAACCCTATTCTTACTGAACTGGCCTTTCATACCTCTGCCCAAGGCTCACTGTGTTCTGGGTGGCTGATTCCTCTGGCACTGCCCCATTTGTTCCCCTATATAAATCAACAGCTGCACTAACCCTTCCCCTAAAGGGAGGTTTATCCATTGTTCTCAGTTTAGTAGCCCTGTTTGAGCTCTTGAGGTGCCTCTCTTGTCTGAGCTAAATTTAAGGGCTACTGTCAGTCAGTCAGAAGCTAACCTCCTTATCTAGAGAGGATTCTACCCCAGTATGGTACCACATCAAAACAGCTGGAAGGACTTTATCATTACCAGCAGAGAGCGGTGTGTGTGTTTGTGCACAAATTCATCTCTTTAGAACTGGGATTGGCCTAGGAAAGCCAGAGTCACTCAGACAGAACCTGCATTGCCTAAATCTTACCCCAGGCTCTCCAAAACTTCTACCTTCTTGATGTGAACAGCTGTATAGCCAGGGTCAGGCAAGGTCACACTTCAAGTCCTTTCTTGGTGCTATCTTTTAAACCCCTTCTCTGCTGCAGCAATAAAGCCCTCTTCCAAAGTAGGGCTCCTTTTGGCTTCCTCTTTTCTCGGCTGCCAATCATGTGAGCTGGGTGGCTGGGGAGGAAGACAGACAGCTAACTCCAGCCACATTTTATTTGCCAAAAATGAAATTGTAGGCAGGGTGGTAGATTGGCTGGAGGAGAAAGGCAGAGGGATGCTTTGGGGCTGAGACCTCCTTCTGTGGCTGGCATTAGGAGAAGCAGCTGAGCTATACCAGAGTAATGGCAGTACCAAGAGGGAGAGGGGATTATAAGCACTTGTGCTAGATACGGGACCCATCTGTTCAGAGAGATGCAGAATAGAACAAATCAGGACTGGGGTGCCTCTGCAGAGCTGTGCTGGTTTATGGCTGGCAGTGCAGGGCTATGGCAGGTCAGGATCGAGGTGTTTTGACAGATGGTGTGAGAGGCTTGCAGCACGCTGCCCTGCACTAGCTTAGACCCAGCTGGTCCTATTCTTTCCTTCACTTTCATGAGTGCTAAGGCTTCCTAAATGTTTATAGTGAAAGGAAGAGCTCCTAAGTGGCTGTGGGTGTTTGGCAGATGTGGTTGGATTATACCACGCAGCTGCACTTGCACTGGTAGTCCAATGAGATGAGGACATTCTCTTGCCCAACAGTTGTGCTTGATACCTGAGGCTGATTAGGAACACATATAGAGAAGACAGACACAACAAGATCAGTGGCTTCACTGAGGGCTTTGCATATTAGGTGACCATAGGTACTGTTAGCAGGGGAAAAAGAAAAATCTATTACTTAACAGGAATCAAGGGAAACAGGGACTGCTTTATTAGAGAGACTTTTTACTATCATACATACATGCTCCTGGTTTCAATTTTTTCCTGAAAAGCTTGCTAGGGTTTAGGTGATATGGCAGGTTAATCTACACCTTGGTATCTCAGAGGCCTGAGTTTAAATCCTACACAGATCACAAGCAGAGAGGTCAAGGCCTAGAATGACTGGAGTATTATACGTTTGGATCCATGGGTTTTGGCTTGGTGTGGGGCAGAGCGAAGGGATGGAATGGCAGGGAAGGCTCTGGTTCAGCAGACCATGGGTGAATAACTATTGTTGGTAGAGCTAGGGAGCAGGAAAACTCGTCTACCCCAGACTCTCGCTTCAGTGCTGACCAGCTATTCTCAAAAGAAAAACAGGGCAGCCTTGAGTATGTTTTAAATGAGAAAGAAAGGATTGATTAACCATATGCTTGCCCCCATTTGGGAGGACAACAGATACTGGGCTTAACTGTACTCCTTTGAATTTAGCAGCTAAAGTCTGCTCATTTCTTCATAGAAGCACATCCTGATGTATAAATTCTCTATTAATTTACATTCTGAGTCCTGACCATTTCTTGTGGCTCCTGACCTTGCCAGTTACCCAGGTCTCTGTCCCTTCCAGGCTGGTTCTGCTGTTGCTCCAGACAGCAGAATAGCTCTGTGAGCGTGTGTGTGAATTGCCCCTCTGTCTACAGCTTTCTTCCTCCTCCTCACTCTTCCTGTGCAGGGGAAATGCTGGAGGCAATATGCAGCAGATAGAACACATCTCAGGAGCTTCTGTGCACTTTTATTTATTTTCCTTTGAAATCAAACCTAACCCACCTCATTGTCAGCATTTGCATCCCAGACACTAGGTGCCTGCAGCTCCTGGGAGGAGAGAGACAAACCCTGAATTCACTCATCTAAAACAAATAGCCTTTTTTCATTCTCTGCATTCAACTTTTCTGCCAACAATGTGCACCAGCCCTACTTCTGGGAGATTATACAGTGTTTGCTAAGGACAATGTACACAGGGCTGAGCAAGACAACATCCCTATGATTTCTGAAGTACGAGTTGAACCTCTCTTGTCTGGTGCTTTTGGGACCTGACTGGTGACTAACAAGACAATTTGCCAGATCACAGGAGGTCAATGTTCTCTAGCACATTACCAACAATTCTGCTGCTTACTGGGCTCTTAAAAGACATTTGGGGTAAATTACAGCCAAATGACAGCACAGAACTCTGAGAGCCAGGACTGGTGGTCATAAACTTCACGGGACCACTGGAAACTTGGCCACACCCATGATAAGTGGTTGCCCAGCTAATTAAAATCAGGCCAGTTTACAGATATTGCCAGATGAGTGAGTGCTGGATTAGAGAGGTTCAGTTTGTAGAAGCCTAGCAACATTTTGCTTTGAATGGCTTTAAGAGGAGTAAGTACTTTTTTCTGCTTGTAAAAGGCCCATTTAATACATGTTCCCCATTCCCTTCCCCTCCACCCTGATTGGCATGCAGGACACAGGGACTTTTTATTATGCCACGAAATACCTAGAATGTGATTGAACAGTTTTACAGGAAAATGCGTCGCTTCTGACGGGCCGTGAGCCCTACGTGCCTGCTACCACACACCTCCGCTCCAGAGAGCCAACAGGAAAGCTTGTCTGGCCAAGGTCTGCTTCAAACTGACAGTCACACACAGGTGGGGTTTCTGTTTCAGTACGAAGGGCTTGTTCAGCGGTGTCTCTGGTTAACCCCATACGCTGAGCAGCACCCAAGGAGACTGCAGCAGGAGCAGTTAGACACTTTGCAACTCACCCCTTCATGGGTGGGCAATGGGATGTGGCAGAAAGCTTGAGAATGCAGAGTTGAGTAAGGACCTGGGACTGGATTTAGAAGTGGGTGCTGCAAATCAGGACTGAGGGGCACTATCAGAGCTGTGTGGGAGCCCGGGATCGGGACTGCAGGGGCACGGACAGGCTGCAGATTAGGCCAAACATGAGTTAGCAGCGCTTTGTGGGAATCCCATATTGCAAGGGCTGTTGTGAGTTCCCTGTAAGATGGGTGCTTGGGCAGCCCCTCCACCCCGCCAGCAGAGATTCAGGTGCTGGCCCGCTGATTAACCGAACACCTACAGCCGACAGCCTGTGTTTCTATTGGTGGTGCACATTCACAAATGCTTTGTTGCACACCACAAAATTTATTCCACCCCGATGGAAAAAATAGAGGGAACACTGATAATAACATTTGGCTAAGTCTGTCTAGATCCTGATCTTCTGTCTCCATTATGGCCACAACCTCCTCTCCCGTCTTGCTGAGCCCCCATTGTCTCTCCAGTTTGTCCAAAACATAGCTGCTAATACTATCATCCTCGCTCAATGCTCTGACTGTGTCTCTCCCTCTCATCCTTCTGTTGGCTCCCCTTCACTACCCAAACACAAATATGCCTCTTGTCATCCCCTGCAAGGTTCTGCCCAAAGTCCATCTCCATCTACACTTGGCCCTTCACTTGTAGCATGTCTCTGCCAGCAATGCTAGCCTCGGTGCATCTTTCTGGCCTCCTCCTGCTGCCCTCTCCATGGTACGAACACGCTTCTCTGGTTTATTAAGCTCCTTGCCCCACTCAAATCCATCACCAAATCTGACATCTCTGGGATGCTATGACAGGTGCTGAATTGCTGAGTACTAATTTAAACCCTGAGGCACAATCATTTCATAAACATTATACGTGACATGATCGGGGAGGTAATGCTGCTGCATGTGGTGGGTTAGTAGAATTTCCTATATGAGTTTCAAGCTATTTTAAAAGGTGCAGGGTGCAAAGAACCTACAGGCAAACAATACAATTGCTCGATCTGGACACCCCAGCACCTCTTTGAAAGGCAATGGGGCAGGCTGCTAGCTTCAGGAGTCCTGTCCCCTGGACTGTTGTGCCAAAGTGAGGCACATGGGAAAAAGTTCAGAAAAGGGCACCAAAAATGATTAGAGGCTTGGAATAGGTGCCATATGATGAGAGATTAAAAAGACTGGGACTTTTCAGCTTAAAAGGGAGAGTAAGTGGGGTGGGGGGTATGATAAAAGTCTAAAATTATGACAGGTATGGAGAAAGTGACTAAGGAAAAGTTATTGCCTGTTTCCATAACATAAGAATTAGAGCCCACTTAATTAAATTAATAGATAGCAGGTTTAGAAAAAAAGGATGTGTTGCTTCACGCAGTGCACAGTCAACCTATGGAACTCCTTGCTGGAGGATGTTGTGAAGACCAGGACTATAACGAGTTCAAGAAAGAGCTAGCTAAATTCCTAGACGATGATTCCATCAGTACTTCTTAGCCAGAATGGGTATGAATGGTATCCCAAGCCGCTCTTTGCTAGACCCTGACAATGGGTGACAGGGGAGGGATCATTTGATGATTACCTGTTGTGTTCACTCCCTCTGGGGCATCTCGCATTGGCCACTGTCGGAAGACTGAATACTGAGCTATATGGATGTTTGGTCTGACCCAGTTTGGCAAGCCTTATGTAAAGGCACACTACTGAGTTAAATTAGTAACAGAGAGAAAGCTGTGCTAGTCTATAAAAACAAAAAAGCAGTCAAGTAGCACTTAAAAGACTAACAAACTAATTTCTTAGGTGATGAGCTTTCGTGGGACAGACCCACTTCTTCAGACCATAGCCAGACCAGAACAGACTCAACGTTTAAGGCACAGAGAACCAAAAATAGTAATCAAGGTGGACAAATCAGAAACAAAATTATCAAGGTGAGCAAATTGGAGAGTACGGGGCAGAAATGGGGGGGGTGTCAAGAATTATATTAAGCCAAGTTTGCAAAAGAGCCCCTATAATGACCCAGAAAACTTGCATCCCAGTTCAAACCGCATGTTAATGTGTCGGATTTGTATATAAAAGAGAGTTCAGCAGCCTCTCTTTACAAAGTAGTGTGAAAATTCCTCTTCAGTAAAATGCAAACTCTTAAGTCACTAACAGAATGACCCACTTCATTAAAATGTTGGCTGACCGGTTTGTGGATCAGGAGTGTTTTTATGTCTCTCTTTGTGCCCATTAACTCTTTGTCTAAGAGAGTTTGAAGTCTGTCCAATGTACAAAGCATCTGGACATTGTTGGCACATGATGGCATATATGATGTTAGTTGAGGACATGAGAATGTGCCCGTGATTCTGTGACTAACCTGATTAGGTCTAGTGATGGTATCCCCAGAATAGATATGTGGACAAAGCTGGCAGTGGGCTTTGTTGCAAGGAAAAGTCCCAGGACTGGTGTTGCTGCGGTATAGACTGTGGCTGTTGGTGACGGTCCTCATAAGGTTGGGAGGTTGTCTGTAGGAGAGAACAGGCCTGTCACCTAGGGCCTTCTGGAGTGTGGCTTCCTGATTAAGGATAGGTTGTAGGTCTTTAATAATGTGTTGCTGTGGTTTGAGTTGGGGTTGTAGGTAATGATCAGTGGTGTTCTGTTCTTGGCTTTTTTGGGCCTATCTTGGAGTAGCTGGTCTCTGGGTATTCGTCTGGCCCTGTCGATTTGTTTTTTTTATTTCTCCTGGCGGGTAATTCAGGTTTATGAATATTTGGTCAAGATCTTGTAGTTTTATGGTCTCTGTCAGTAGGATCAGAGAAAATGTGATTGTACCTAAGGGCTTGACTGTAAACAATGGATCTAGTTACGTGTGCAGGATGGAAGCTAGAAACGTGTAGGTAAGTATAGCGATCAGTGGGTTTCCGGTACAGTGTGGTACCAATCAGGCCATCCTTGATTTGTACTGTAGTGTCCAGGAAATGTATTTCTCATGTGGAGTAATCGAGGCGTGAGTTGATGGTGGGGTGCAGATTGTTAAAGTCTCTGTGGAATTCTTCTAGGGTCTCTATACCATGGGTCCAAATCATAAAGATGTCATCAATGTATCTTAAGTAGAGGAGGGGTAATAGGGGACAAGAGCTGAGGAATCGTTGTTCCAGATCAACCATAAATATATTAGCATATTGTGGGGCCATGTGGGTGCCCATAGCAGTTCCACTAATCTGGAGGTATAAATTGTCCCCAAATCGAAATAATTGTGGGTGAGAACAAAGTTACAGAGGTCAGACACCAGATTGGCTGTGGTGGCATCAGGGATGGTATTCCTGATCGCTTGTAATCCATCTTTTTGTGGAATATTAGTGTACAGAGCCTCTGCTTTACTGAGTTAAAAGGTACTTCTTAGGAAAAAAGCTGGTGAATGCAGGAGTGGGAAGTTCACTTGTCAGCATCCGCCTGGGAGACCAGCTTGACAGAGATTCTGCAGAGGGAGTTTTCCCAGAGTCAAGGACTTATCTACCTTAAGGCAGCAGTTCTCAAACTGTTGGTCAGGACCCCAAAGCAAGTCGTGACTCCTTTTTCATGGGATCTCCATGGCCAGCATTTACGCTTGTTTGGGGGCCCAGGACTGACACTGAAGCCTGAGCCCCTCCACCCTGGGCAAAAGCCAAACTCAAGAGCTTCTGCCTAGAGCAGCAGGACTTGGACTCTACCCTGTTCACCCCCACCAAAGCCCCTGCCCAGAGTTCTGTAATAACTTTTGTGGTCAGAAGGTGGTTGTGATGCAGTGAAATTTGAGAGCGGCTGCCTGAGGGAAAGCTGAGACATGCAGACAGTCTGTTTTGTTGTTTTAAGAGCTGTTTCTCTGAATAAGTTGGTTTCTAACGAAACAATACTTTGCTCCGAGGAGGCTACCCAGTCACTACACTAACCACTGCTCCCTACTTCAGGGTGAACAGAACGGCAGGGTCCCTCAGGCCTGCTGAGGTAATTGCAGTTAATACTAGAGCACTGCAGTCCAGAGCCCAGCCTGAGAGTGGAACATCGCTGTGACTCTGGGGAGTCAGAGGTGCGGTTTGCTTGGGACTGGAGACAGTTGCCCACAAACGAAGAGATGTTAATAAGCAGATGTGCCAGCATGTCCTGTCCAGCCTGGGGGTATCTGGTGTCGTGTGAGCTGCCATTTCAGAGCTGGCTGCATTGCTGGCACTTAACCATGCCACAACAATCAGAACCTCCCAGCTCGACTACTGTCACATGTCCCTCTCCTGCAGTGCTGGTGGAATGCTCAGCTAGAGCAGGGCGAGGCTTCTCACCTCTGGAAAGGGTGGGTGGTTGCCAGGGTGACCATCCATCCTGTATTAGGTGGAAAGGTCCCGTATTAGGATGCCAAAAAGGCCACCCTACTTACTTTTTAAAAGGGACAAATTGTCCTGTATTTGGGCCCTTTCTTCTGCTGATCTTTTCCGCCAACAGCTCCTCTAGGGGAGTCACTTCCCCAAGCCTCGGGGAAGCAGGGGAAATGTGGGTGGGTGCCGCATCCCTGACGCTTCCCCAGAGTTTCCAGGCAGGCTGGCGGTTGCCGCCTCCTTCCCGGCTCCCTGGGACTTGGTGAAGCCGGGAGGATCCACCTCTCCCTCCATATCTCCCTGTCCTGTATTTGTGATAGGGGAGATACGGTCACCTTAGTCATTGCTAGGGTGACCGTATTTCCCTATGTTGAATACGAGACACCTGGTGAAATTACTTGTATTCAAGTGAGTTCAATGGCAATCAGTCAGAACTGTGCAGAACAAACATTGAATTAACATCAAGCTGACTGAGCTCCGGCTACACACAAATACTGCAGGGCTGGGCTCTTTTTGTTTACTTTCTTATCTTTAAGTCTTTAGGGCTCACATCGGGAGAGGGACACACGCACACACTCCTGGACACCTATCTCACACAGGGGGGTGACCAAGCAACCTGACCCTCCCTGGCCAGTGCGCTCCACCCTTCTTGTGTGACTGGGCCCCCAGGGCAGACACAACTTCTCAGGAGCCACATCATCCTGAGACAACCCAATGAGGGCCCGAAGGGTCAGTGGGCAGGGACAAAATCCCCAGTGGGGATATGGGGGACCAGTGGGGCATGAAGGGGTGTAGGAGGGAGAGGACAGGAAGAAGAGGAGCGCGTAAAAGACCAATGGGTGAGCAGCAGAGGAAACAAGTAGCTGGCCACCATCTGGCACCTGCTCATACTCACTCGCAATGCAGTCCGTGCTGGATGGAAACAGGACAGGGGGTGGGGCGCTGCTGGCTGATACCTGGCATGGAGCAGGGGCTGCACTGATGAAGCTCCAGGGGGACTGGTCGGCTCAGTGTGCTGTAGCTTTTAGTGGTCACCAGCTTTGCCCACTGACCAGCATCATCAGCCACCGGAGGCCCTCTTTCATCGCTGGTGGGCAGGCGGCTGGCAAGCAGGAAACTGATTGGGGGTAGACAGAAAATACGGGACAATTTGCCTGTTTTTAAGAAAAAGTCAGGGCACCTCCTGCAGGACTTAAATATGGGACTGTCCCTTTAAACATGGGACCACTGGTCACCTTAGTCACTGAGACCGTAAAGTCCTTCTCTTTGTTGACTATCTGCTCTTCTGGGGACAATTCCAATTGCTAATTACAATGTTCCAAGTCTTACAAAATCTGGGACTCATTCAGAATCTGTGGACTGGATGCTCCACTGGCATTACATTGCTCCCAGTTACCTTGCAGACATTGGAGTTAGGCAAGTTTACATCCCCTAAGGATCTGGCAAGCCCTCTCCCAGGTCCAGAGAGGTCCAGGTCACCTCCAGCTTTTGAGTCCCCTAACCATAATGAAAATAAAATGGGATGGCACATAAAAACCAACTAAGGCATCCAGAAAAAGCAAGACATAATTAGAATGTATATTTTTTTAAATTTAACATGCTTTTCTTGACTTTTTCTGTGCTAATGTGCTGGTTATTGAGGGATGTGCATAATAAAAACAGCTTGCGAAACTAATCAAATGCCAAAAAATAAACAAGTGTCTAAATTTGAGGCCCTCCTCTGAGCTTGAAGCCAAGGCCAAATGGCCCTCTGTGCATCCTCCCTCCCCCCAGTTAGCCCTGGGGTCTGTTTCTGTGTTTCTCCCTGCGGCTCAGTCACAACAATTGTGCTTCCCTGGAGCATGCGTTTGGTTGTGTAAGAAGGTTACTTTGTCCCTTGCCTTTCACTACAGTCCATCCCCCAGAACCCCCAGTGTTTAGAATTTGGCTCTTAATTAATTGACTGGTTTGACATGCTATCAAGACAAGAGATTACACTAGGCCGGAGACAGATGCTGAGTAGCTGTATTGAGATGACTTGCATGTTTTTGTTTGTTTTTAATAAGCTGTAAAGCACCGGCTGTTGCACTCTATCGGCCCCACACAAAGTCCTATAAATAAACCCAGCAAATAAATAACATTAGCTGTGTGGGAGGCCAGGTCTGAAGGAGCAGGTGCTGCAGGTCAGAGGTTTGTCAGTAGAGCTGTGCGTGGGAAGTCTGCACAGCACCTGCCCATATCAGGCCTGATGCTATCTGAAATGTTTGCAAATGCTTTTAATTCCCTCCGTGGACTAAGCTGTGCGTGAGGCATGCAGCAAAGTTATGAAGTCTGTGCACGTGTGTGTTCGGAGTGGGGGGGTCATCAGGAGGAACTGGAGAAGAGGCACAAAAAGAAGAGACTCGTGAACAGAGAGAAGCCTGAACCCTATCACTGAGATCTGGAGCAGAACATCACCCAAGTTCAGGGTGCTGGACCTTTGGATTTTTATTTGATTCATAGATTTTATGGTCCAAAGGGACTATTAGATCATCTAATCTAACAGCCTGTAGACAGGCCTGCTGAGAGGAGAGGGCAAAGAGGGCAGTTGCCCTGAGCCAGGCTGATTTAAAAGGGCTGTGAGCTCCAGACCACTACTATGGCAACTGCAGCAGCTGGCGCTCTGGGCCCTTTAAATGGCCACTGGAGCTCCAGCTTGCTGGGGGAGGGTAGCTCGGAGCCTTCCTGGCTTCTTTTGACTCCGCCCCTTCTGGGGGTCTGGAACTGAGCGCCGCCCCCCCAATGCCCAGGGCCTGGCCAAGTCTGTCACCAGCCCTGCCTGTATGTCACAGACCATAAAAGTTCACCCAGCTACTGCTGTGACTGCAGTTGAGCCCAATGACATATGCTTGGCAAAAGCATCTCTTTCAGGAAGGTAGCCAATTTTGATAACGAGACATCCACAGATGAAAAATCCACCGTTTCCCTGTGTGGCCTGTTCCAATGGTTAATCACCCTCACTATCAAAAGCGTGTGCCTTATTGGCTTTAACTTCCAACCTTTCGTTCTTGCGATGTCTTCTCATGTACTCCATGGGTTGGAGGGATCCATCCAGTCCTGCTCTGTACAGGTGCATGTCTTGCTTTTTCTGCTCCTTCAATTGGTTGTGCGCTGCTGCCTGTTTCAGACCTCAGACTAGAGCTGTCTCCTGCCTCCTAGAAACGCGTTTCCTTCAGTTCTCTCTGGGCAGATTACCCTCATTATCTTTGTCCTTTTACAGTATGTTCCTGTCTCAGGGCTTGGTAGTTTCATAAAATAGATCTGCGACCCAGAATGTCTCTAATTAATAGATCAACCCTTGTGCCAAGCCATTTTTCCTATGTGATTTCCCTGTGTCTCCCCAGAAGCTGATTGCTTGTCCCTTAGATCTGTCAAGCTGTGGTGCATAGAAGGTACATCTTCTTTAACAGGGGATCCTCTACATAGACTCTTCAGTCCTTTGATAAGAGAAAACAAGCAGCCTCTTGATACTTTTAACTGCTGCGAGGTTAACAGTCCCAGCTCTCAAATACAGCCAGTGGACAGCTCCACTGAGGGGGATAAAAAGTAAAGAGAACAGCTTAATTTCTTTCATTTACTGTCACTGCTGCTGAACATTCAGGGCCAAGTTCATCCCTTGTATAACAGCAGCAGTCAGTAGAATTAGGCCAGGATTACTTTGGCTCTGAGTGTAGCACTCCCTGCTCACCACCAGGTGACCTGCCAGCTGCAGAAGTATAAGCCTGCTTGAAGGAGGCTAAATCCCATTCTGGGACAGATGGATACAAAATTTACCAGCAGCTAAATACTTAATTAAAACCTCTCTTGGGTTTTCACCCTGCTAGAAAGCTGAACAGAAATTGCAACCATTCTCCAAACAGACACTTTAAGAGTAAAAACCACATGTCAATCTATTTCTCTGCCCTCTCTCTCTGGTCTGCTCTGTATTATTTACTGTTCCTACCCTAAGAGCCTCAGGTTATTCACCTGTCACATGGTTCCCAGGTGGGAGCCAGCATACCATTTCTTTCTGTTCCTGCTCCTTTCACACTGATTGTGGCTTGCCTAAGGAAGGTTGACTGTGGTGGAAAGAGGTCACTTAAGCTGGGCTCTCAGTGGGAAACCTGGGATCAGGAATTCTTACTGGTGGGAGAAATGACCAAGATTGCAGCATAAACATGGGTCAAGCATCCATACTTCTGTGCCATCCCAACTTGCTGTAAAATCATTAAATATATATCAGCTGCTATGGACACGATCAGGGTCCTCATGGAAGTTAAAGCCACAACTTCCACAGGGCCCAAAATATTTCTTGTTGCGGAAGGAGCGAATTTCATGGAGTACGGTAATAACATATGTTGAACCTCTCTCTGACCTCTGACTGGTGCTGGACGAGAGAATTTGCTGGACTACAGACGTCCAATACTTTCTAGCATATTACCAACACTTCCACTGCTTACTGGGCTCTTAGACATTTAGAGTAAAGTACAGCTAAATAACAGCACGGAATGAGGAAAGCCGCGACTGGTGCCTATAAGCAAACTTGATGGGACCACAGGAAACGTGGCCACACCCTGATAAGTGATCATCCAGCTAACTAAAATCATGCTGGATTATGGTCGTTGTTGGATGAGAGAGTTCCAGATTAGAGAGGTTCAACCTATACTCATATTTAAGTATATAACTAATGTTACATATTTGAAAGAAAACAAAATGCTTAACAATAAAGTCATTTTCCTCTTAAAGTATGTAAATAGATGCTGAGTAGAACTCATCCCCCAGGACTCATTCCCAAGCCAGTTCCTCCTGTCCTGATTTCGCTATTCAACTTGTTTTTTTCCAATAGTCTCTCCAGCTGCCATAAAAGCCCAACATTCCATTCTTTTCCAAGGCAGACACACCTCTTCCAACTATTAATCACTTTAGCAACTACAATTTCCGTACAGTGAAGGAGGGTGAGGTCCATGCTAAAAAGGGTTTTGCTTCCAAGCCATATAAAGTGTCAGGGTGGGACTGGTGTGCTTACCAGGAGGAAGTCCTGCAAAGCTAAATCAGTTGCACAATAGGAATAGGTTGGCTTGAATATTTAAAGCAATATCTGAACTTGGGAGAGGACATAAGCATATGCAGACTCCTCTGATTCTAGGACTGCAGTGTCCAATATGTTCTCTACTCGCCACATGTGGCAAATAGGAACTGTGTTGTGGGAAATGCATGCATACCTAACTCATAAGAAATAATAATTCTTCGAATTCATCACACACGCGCAAGACGATTAGCAAGGTGCTCACCCAGGCAAGGCAGCCTGCCAGCCAAAGGGGAACCCCTTTGGGTATGGATGCCGCTCTCACTGAAAGGGAGCACTGAAGGGCATGGCAAGGATGGGGGTTTGGTATCACGCCCTCTAACACGTGGGAGCAGCACCGCAGTCTGTGCGCTACTCGCAGGGAACAGCTGGAGCTGGGCCACTCCGAGCTGCGCTGGGGAGAGCTGTTACAGGCTATGCGGGGTTCCAAGCCTTTCCGTAGTTAGCCCTTCTTTGCTGCAACAAGTCATGTTGCCATACTCACATCTCTGATTATTGCACCAGCTCACAGGTTTGTGCGAATTTAAGGGCCAGAAGTTATTTATATTATTTAATAAAGTTTCGTGTAATATCATGTGGCAAAAATGAAAAGACAACAACCACAATTGTGGCAAGCTTTGAATTCCCATTGGACGCTGCCATTCTAGGACATGCCTACTGTGGCAATTCTTCCAACTGGCAAGAACAGATTCCCACGACGGACAGATGGGCCCATCTCTAAGAGCAGTAATGTCACAGAGCTGAAGCATCCTCTTAAAATAAGCCTCACAGCTATCAAATGATTGTGGCATAGGGCCAGATTATTATCTTGATTAACGCTGGGATAAATAGAGAGAAACACTATTTAAATCAGTTGAGCTGCTTTGGATCTGCTCGGGAGAAGACGAAATTACATTTTTTGAATGTCTCCAAGGAGGCTCGGTTTCATAGTCAGAAATTGTTTGCGAAGTAGTATGGGCAAAATCAGCCAGTGCATCCTCGGATGAATTTAAACACACTGCAGCAAGCAAATGGTAATTCTCCCTTCCATAAATATCCTGAAAGGTGGAAAGTCTCCGTTGCATGGACTGTTCGTAACGGAGAGAGGTGAGGAAATGATGCTGAAGTTGCTAAGAGGAGGAAAATCAGAGATTTTATAAAGAAATACAGAAATACGAGTGAGGGAGAACAAAATGAGATTGCAGCTGCCCATAGAGTCAAATGCTATGGAGCCAAAAGTTCCCCTTCAGGCCCGTACACAGGAATTTCTGGAGGGGAATGCTTTTTTTTTTGTAAATGTGGGCCACCCCCACACAGCAGGCCCTGCCTTCTCCCCATACCCCTGGCTCTCCAGCTGGCCCTGCCCCTCCTCTGCCCCAAAATGCTCCCCATCCCACCCCCCGCTTGGCCCAAACAGCCCACCCCATCCCTGCTCAGTCTAAAGAATTCCCCTGCTGGTTGGCCTGGGAAGGGGATGATTGCCTGGGACAGAGGGTGGGTGGTAGGGATAGGTGGCAGCAGCAGCAGCTGCAGAGGTTCGCTTCCCCCGCGCCCAACACTTGCCATGTGGTTCTCCGCCACTGAGCCCTGCTTCCCTGTGAGTGGGTGGGAGGCCTCCAGTGCCCCAGTGGGCTCAGCAGGCTGGGAGGCAGCGGCAGAGCTCCCCATGGTGGGTATGGGCAAGCGAGGGAGGGGATCCCCTGCAGATGCCGCCACCTGCCCTGCTTCTGCCCCTCTAATCCCTGGCCAGGCTGGTCGAGGAGGGGGCCAGGGATGAGGGTGGGGGTGGATAGGGGAGGTGGGGATGGATGAGAGAGGTTCAGCCTGTACAAACAAAAAGAGTCAAAAGACAAACAGAAGCCGCGTAATCCCATTCTCAGTTAGGTTATCACAGATGCCCTCTTACAGGAGGGGACAAAGTTTAGGCTGCATTAATTATTAATAGCCGTTATAGTGCTAATAATAACCTTCAAAGTCAAAGTGGCCACAGAAAGGAAACCTTGTTGTTAGTAATCAGGTTCAGTTTATGCAAACGCAGCCTGACTCACAAAGCCCCAGTCATTTGGAGAATCAGAGCTCCTTCTGTTGTTCTGATCCTGGCTCTTTCCAGCCCTAACTGGTCTGGGTGAGTTTGAGGATGAGCTGTAGCCCAGGCTGTCTTCTGTACCAAAGCCTACTGTGTGAGTCAAAATAATACGGATCTCTCAATTTCCTTCAGGATGATGCAAGACCTGATTTTAACGTTAGCTCTATGCACACACCATGTTACTCCTTTGGCTACGCTTGTATTTGCAGGTAACTGATTACAGAACAGACAACGAGATAAAACTTGGAAGGTGCGGAGTGCCATTGATTTCTATTGACTTCCCTTGATGTTAGGGGCAAAACCCCTTGCTCGTACTCAGGTTTTCAGTGTGTCAAAGATTCTATGCAAATGAAAAATCCAACGAGTCCTTGAGGCTGAGGATATCATTTACTGTAGAGGAGATGTGGTGTCTCCTGTCCTGTGACACACATTTGAAAGTCCATATCCCAAATGCCCATTGACCGTGAATGATTTTCTGGAACAGTCGCCCCTCCTCTCCACCTGGAAAGAGGTTCTTAAAAATGACCTTGGATTTAAAGAGGTAACACAACCCTGAATAAAATGAATATACATTACACCATTCAGTATATGCATTCATGTTGCAGCATTAGTCATCTATAATTCATTTAGGACAAAAATCTTGGTTACTGTGGTGAAAACAGTGTATCAAGCCTTGGTGCAGGAACCAAACCACCTTTATTGGACTGATTGCTATGGGAAAAAGCTACTTATGACATTTTGGCTGCATCTACACTGCAAAATAACTTCAAAGTTGCTTACTTCGAAGTAAGCAGCTTCGAAGTAGAGCGTCCACACACAAATGCACACTCCCTTACTTCGAAGTTAACTTTGAAGGAAGGAAAAGTGTGTGTAGACGCTCTACAGGCTATGTCAAAGTAGCCCCTTACTTCGCGGTAAGCTTGTAGTGCAGATGCAGCCTTTGACTTACAACACAACTGGTTCCTCAGAATTGCATTGTAAGCCTGAGGCCTTCCTGTGTGCTTGCACAAGTGGCATTGTTTCCCAGAGCCGTTGGGGGGCCTAGGTATCATAAACAGAGCACTAATGCTGAGATACGTGTGTGCATTGCCTCAACCGTTACTTCTACCTATATTTTATAGTTATCTCCATCTGAGCCTGTTTTTATAAGGGGGAAAAGGAGTGTCTTTCAGAGATGCTCACTCAGCTGTGTTTGTTTAACAAAATCAAAAAGCGCCAGCAAGGTGTAAGCTAATAGCTATGATCTAGCTGTGATATCCCCTGCAGGGAGGGTGGAACTTTGCCATCCTCCTCCCACAGCATGTCATGTTGGAAAGCAAGTAGGATCTTGCCAGGCCCCTCCTAGAAGACCTGCTGCTAAAAGAGGGGAAATTGAGTAAAGAACTGTGTATTTGGTCCTGCAGGGTGCTGTCAGTGATGGCAAGAGACTGGGCCTTTAAGTGCACTGAGCCAATGACTTGGAGGTTTCTTAATCCATGGAATGTGCAATCTACCAAACTTCCCGAGGCTGAAGCTGTTCCAGAAAGAGCCTGAACTCAGAAAACAGAAAAGAAAAAAAATGAACAAAAAGACGGCCCTTAGCCTATATTGAGAGAATGCACAGATAAAAAATAACTTCTGTAACAACATGTATCCAATGTGCTGAGTCAGGCAAGACTTCTTGTCCATGCGTTCCAGGGGCAGTTACAATGCATTTATAATGTACTGCTGTCATCTTTCTCCCCAGACATCCTGGCTCCAGTCTCATTGGGTTTCTATGGGAACCACAACAGCACTGCCAAAACTCACACCTCGTAAGGCCTTTTTGAGTGGAAACTCCATCTGTGTAATTTCCACTTCTAAGAAGCTGCCTCCTCACCCAGATACCTTCTGCCTCAGCCTCCCCTGTTATGGGACAATTCAGCAGATTAGACAGCCCCACTCATTTCAGCATTTGGATTGGTTTGTTTTTTGGTTGGTTGGTTTTGTTTTTTGTTTTTTTCAGCACTGGGCTCTATTTGCCATTGTTACTTTCAATTGAACTATTGATAGTATTGCTAGTTAGTTTTGGTATCCAGTTCAGTTGCTCAGATACCTTTAATCAGAGACATTGGCACTTACCTGAGTTACATGTAGAAATAAAACATTTCATGGAAGAACCAAAGGTCCTAGTCCTGGTAAATGCAACTGAATTCTTCAAGGACTGATTTGAGTAATTCCCTTATCTCCAGATGGTCACGACACCAGATACATAAGGCATTGAACTTTCTAAGTTCCTGTACTTCCTGCACAGATGGCTGTACAGTAGAACATTATCTGGGTTGTTGGGTAGGACAGGGGTTCCCAACACCATACAGAAAGCAAAGCAAAAAAAAACCAAAAACCAAAACACCTAATTAGTTTCGATAAACGGTGAACCTCTAACAGCCCAAAAATGAACAACTCATATGTAAATAGCAAGTTATATGTGATCTCAAAATGTTGGATAACTCCCCCCGGCATCCTTCAAAGAGAGAGAAGGTTTGGGAGTGAAAGTCAGGAAGAGGGTGGTACAAACACGCACACGTGAGAAAATAGAATGTATTAAAAGTTTGCGAACGTCCTGCTGTAAACGTGTCACATTACAAATCATTGTGTGTGATCTGTTCTTAAAATAGGGGTTCAAAAAGTATGGTTTGATGGTATTTATTAAGGACCATCTCATATTCACATACATGGCAGCTTTTGAATTACTGAGCTTTTTACCGAATTGGAAAAAATGGCTTTTCTTGCTCTTGTGGTTGCCAGCCTCTGGGGTAGGACCTCTGAGAGCGAGTCATTTGAAGCCAGAATCTGGTCCTCAGCTTAGCAAGGACAGAGCCAAAGTCCCAGTATCATTTTTGCGTTCTGCTTGATGACTCCTAACGTTCTGTGAGATCGTGGACTTTCGCTGCTTACAAATGTGTAAGTCACACATTTTATAGACCAGCTGGTAGTAGGAGATCTTTTTTAAGCTCTATTTTGAAAGTGGCAGTGAAGCTGCAAATGTTTCTTATTCCCAGGCTTCTCCCTTATTTTAACCATGTATGTTCTGAGTCATAGTTAGGGGATTAGTTGAGTCTTTCTTTCTCTCTCTTTCACTTTAGTTCGGAATAAACACAAAAGGATATTCAATATAGCAAGGGCTGTTGAAAGAAAAGGAAGAGGGGAAACTTAAACCTTTTATCGGGACTATCCCAGGCAGTGCAGGGAATCTTGGCAAGACCACTGTGTGGTTTTTCACCCTGAATGTTTTGATGCTGTAATATCATATATAGGCCTGCTGACAGGGGATGGGGAAGAAGGCAATTGCCATGGGGCCTAGAGATTTAAAGGGGTCTGGGGTTCCAGCTGCTGCTGCAGTGATGGTGGTGCCATGAGCCCTTTAAATTGCCACTGCAGCGCTGTTGCAGCATTCCTCGTGGCTCTTAAGGCTGCCTGGGGAGGTGGGGGCACAGAACACTGTACTCCATTTGAGGGAGCAGGAAGCACAGTCCAGAAGGTGCTGAGGGCTGGACGCCCTCAGCCCCGCCCCTTATGCCCAGCATGGCTGTCAGCCCCCCTGATAATATACACAGCAGGAGACGAGGTCTTTGCTAACTGTAAAGAGTATCATTTATAGTGATGTCTTTTATACAAAGATCACAAGGTGTTTTGCAAACCAGCTTCCTGAGATCACTTCCCACACCACTGACATGCGCTGTGGGAGCAGAACGGGTGAGGTGACTAACAGTGCAGGGCAATGTTCCCACTAATCTTTTCCAACCGTGTGTGGATTTTTGTCCATGCCTGCTCAAAATAAAATGTTTATGCACCGCGGCACGTGTGAAGGTGCAGCACCAGCAGAAACAAACAAACAAACAAACAAAACCTAGCTGTGGGACTGCTGCTCATCAGCCGGGCAGCACATCAGTCTCTCCTGAGCAGTTGCACCATCACACAGGTTACAAGACCCAGTGGAGCAGGGCGATTTAGGGAGGTGGAATGTATGCCCACACTAGAATTTGGCCAGCACAACAGGCTTAACCTACCAGGTCATGTAAGAAGTGCCACAGAACTTCCCTAGCCACAGCAGTCAAGGCCTTAGTTTTACCTCTCATCCCGAAGGGGCCTTTCATAATTGTAACTGTGCCCATTGTTTCCATTTGAAAAATTGACAAATGCCAGCAAACGTCATCAGGTCTCCTGGAAGCTCGGCAGTTGATGTCTGTCACCAAGGCATAGCAACCAGGAACAGCCGGCCTGTTGGTGTCCTTGACTGACAGGCAGGGACTAGTATTTGGAAGCAAGTTTACATCTTGTGCTGTCCAGGGTAGTGGAGATGAGGCTCTCCACTTCACCTACCAGGAGAAAAAGTTTTGCGTATATTTTTTATATCCCCTTTATTGTGTATTTATCCTATTCCCCAAAACCGATATACATGAGATTGGGCAAGATTAGGGCTTCTGGCTCAGTCTAGCTGTGTCTACACGTGCCCCAAACTTCGAAATGGCCATGCAAATGGCCATTTCAAAGTTTACTAATGAAGTGCTGAAATGCATATTCAGCGCTTCATTAGCATGTGGGCGGCAGCGGCGCTTCGAAATTGACGAGCCTTGCCGCCGCGCGGCGCGTCCAGACGGGGCTCCTTTTCGAAAGGGCCCCGCCTACTTCGAAGTCCCCTTATTCCCATGAGCTCATGGGAATAAGGGGACTTCGAAGAAGGTGGCGTCCTTTCGAAAAGGAGCCCCGTCTGGACGCGCCGCGCGGCGGCGAGGCTCGTCAATTTCAAAGCGCTGCTGCCGCCCGCATGCTAATGAAGCGCTGAATATGCATTTCAGTGCTTCATTAGTAAACTTCGAAATGGCCATTTGCATGGCCATTTCGAAGTTTGGGGCACGTGTAGACACAGCCTCTGACTGTTAATCTGGTAACTGCATATTTATTTGCATTGCAGGAATGCCTAGAAGTGCCAAGGACAGAGCAGAACCCCATTACTCGAGGTACTGTCTGAAAAGAACAAAAAGATGCCGCCTGTCGCAAAGAGTTTAGAGTCTAAGAAGTAACTGTAATCTAAGTAATTGCAATCTAAGCTTGTCGATTTATGGCATCTTTCTGGGGAGGAGGAGAAATACTTTGTTACTGCTATGTATTATTTAGGTTGTAGTAGTGTCTTCTATGTATGAGGCCTTTTCTTAACGCTGACCCTACCCTGGGAGAGCTGGCACTCTACAAAGAAAATACAGACAAAAGGGAGACTATGGAGCTGAAGGGTGATAGATCAAAGCTTATTAATTACATACATGCCCGCTGACAAGGCTGGCAAAGGAGGCAGTTCCCTCGAATGACTTTGAAATGCTGCTGCAGCACTGCTTTGTCACAGGGTGCATCTGTGAGGGAGTGGGGGATGGCAGGAGCCCAGAGTCATGTCCAGACCTAAGCCTCAGCCCTTCCATTCTTGGGCTTGCTCCTTCCAGGGTGTGGAGTTGGACCCTATAGTGGCTGTTGACCCCACTCATTGCACATATTTGGTCATTGTTGCTTTTTAAATTAAAGACTCTAAATGTGGGAAAATTCAGCCTTCCAATCTGCCTCCCTCACATATTTCTGGATCCAGTTCCAATCTTCATCTTCCCCTGTCTCCAACATTCAACATCCTCCCTCCATGCAGGTGAACAATTCAGTCACAAGATGACCTAGACTCTGATCCAATGAAGTGCTTCTACCCATTTAGGCTGTGTCTACACTTGCATTCCTCTTTCGAAAGAGACATGCAAATGAGGTATATAGAAAATGCAAATGAGGTGCAAATTTGCATACATGACACCTCCTTTGCATATTCTTATTTCGAAATAGCTTCTTTCGAAAGAAGAAAACCAGTGTAGATGCTGCTCTTTTGAAAGTAAACCCTATCTTCGAAAGAATGCTTCTTCCCTTTTTTTTTTTTGTCCCTATCTGGTGTTAGGAAGAAGGGCTTTTGAAAACTGGGGGGGGTCCTTTTGGAAGGTCCTGTCTCCATGGGCGGCACGTGATTCAAAAAGCTGCACTTTTGAATTGCTGTGGCCGCCATTATGCTAATGAGGAGCTGCATATTCATTGCAGCACCTCATTAGCATCTTTCAAACCTGCTCATTAACATGCCCCTTTCGAAAGGAAGGGGCTCCTGTAGACACAGGGTTAGAGTTCAGCATGGGAATAATCCCACTCCGCAGCCAGAGCCCTGGTTCATACTATGGGCTGAACATCTCTTGTCTGGCACCTTTGGGACTTGACTGGTGCCAAACAAGAGAATTTGCTATACTGTCTAGCACGTTGCCAACACCTCCACTGCTTACTGAGCTCTTAGAAGAAATTTAGGTGTAAATTAGAGCTGAAGAACAGCAGAACAATGAGAGCCAGGATGGGTGGTTGTAAACAAACTTTATGGGACCACAGGATGTTTAGCCATACCCATGATAAGTGGTTGTCTTGCTAACTAAAATCATGCTGGTTTACAGCTATTGCTAGACAACAGAGCACCGGACTACGGAGGTTCAACCTGTACAGACTTATGTCTGTATAATTATGTTGTTCAGGGAGCTTGAAAATCCACATGCCTGAGTGATGCAGCTATAGCAACCTAACCCCCCATTGGGGAGGAGGTAGCCTGTTCACAAAATGCTCTCGTGGCACAGCCTGATGAGTGTAGACAGGCCCTTAGCTAGTTTCTTCTAGGTGTTGTAGGCATGGGTTTTTCAGAGGGCTTTAAATGAGGATCTGGGTGGCAGATCAGCTTCAGAAGGATTATGGGGCATCATGGAAGGAGGGGTGGGGCCAGCTCCACGCCCCTGGAAGGTGGGACCCTCATGCGAAAGGGGTGGGGTTGGGGCTTGCTTTCCCCAGTCAGCTTCAGTGCTGCTTGGAGCACATTGTGCCTACTCAGGCAGCCCTCAGCACTGCCCAAAGTGGATCCTGCAGCAATTTAAAGGGCCTGGGGCTGTAGCCATTGCTGCACAGTGGCAAGTAGCCCTGGGCCCTTTTTGACTTTCCAGGGCCAGGGCAGTTGCCCCCATAGGCCCCTCTCCCCTTATCTTGTTATTGCAAAGACTGCCTTTTATAACACCAACATGACCAGTTACGTCAGGTCAAGCATCAAGAACCACAAGAGCCAGCAGAGGCTTCTAAGAGGCTGTCGTGAGACGTTCAGTGCAGCAGAAAAAGAAAAATAGGCAAATTTAGTGTCTGATCTTCTTTCCTGTTCATTCTCACCTGGGGTGAGAGCTGGGACTGTTATTTTTCCCCCAGATGGACTTCATGGCTCCTATAAAATCGTTTAGATGCTGCACACACTTCTGCAGGTTCTGAGGCCTTCCCTCGTGCAGCTCAGTGAAAACTGCTGACATATAGACATGGTTGGCTGAAAGGACGTGCCTTCCATCAAAGATTATTTCAGAGAATCTCTTTCAACTCCTTCATCCACTATAGGCTGACTGACATGTAAAACATTACTTTTAGCTGGAACTGCCAGGAACTTTGGTGTAAATCTCTAGATACAGCATTAAGAAATGAACATTATACAAACAAATGCAATGAAATATTGCTTCATGCAGATCATACCACGCATTTCCCTTTGCTCTGGTCCCAGTTCACCCTGCTCGAGTGGAACAGTATGACTGTAGGATTTCTGAGTTAAGACCAAACTATGAATAGACATAGTTCTTTGACCTCAGAACGGGCTGTACTTCTGCACTGATTTGTTTATCTCATTTATCGGTATGGCGTTTCCCAAGACAGGCATGCAGTCTACCTGTGAGGCAGCTCTGACTCAATGAATACTCATTTCCTCCCCACACAAACTGAATTAAAACATTTTTCAGTTGGTTGCATTCATGCCAAGAGCTTCTAGTTCCTTTAGAACTTTTCCAGTTTAAAAAGTCACTGAGACTCCAGTGGGCTGATGTGAGGGAGCCCCTTTGATCCCAGCAATTGACCTCAGCTCAAGAGCAGGGACCCTAAATGAACAAACACATGAGCTGAGGTCTGAATGAGGTGAGCGGAAGGGTGTCAATGCCTTATCAGTACAGAAATAAGGCCCTCTGTCAGGGACATAATGGGTAGACTAAGGTTCTACAGGTTGAACCTCTCTTATCTGGCACCCTGGGGGCCTGACCAGTGCCAGGGGAGAGAATTTGCCAGACCACGGGAGGTCAATATTATCTAGCACATTGCCAACAATTCCAGGGCTTACTGGGCTCTTAGGAGACATTTAGAGGTAAATTACAGTTAAGTAACAGCACGGAGCTCTGAGAGCCAGGACTGGTGGCTGTCAATAAACTTTATGGAAATCACGGGAAACTTGACCAAACCCATGAAAAGTGGTTGTCTAGCTAACTAAAATCATGCCAGATTACAGAGTTTGCTGGATGAGAGAGTTCTGGGTTAGAGAGGTTCACCCAGTGTTAGAACATGAAGCAGAGGGGTCAACCACAGTATAGACAATCCATGACAGTTCCAGTGGAGACTCCACAATCTATAAATTAAATGGACCTTGCAGAAGATAACATCACTTTGGGTGATCTTGCTCCTTTTTATTTTCCTCTGTGATCCTTTATCTTCTTTCTCTTCTCTTGCTTTCTCCCTGTCTCTTCTCCCTGTCCTCACTCCAACTGTGTTGTCTTATTTCTCTGCATTTTCACTGAAAGGACTATAGAGAGCTGTCCGAGTGCCAGGCTAAATTCCTAAAAAACAACTTTGTTCTTCCGCAAGGAGGCCCAAATACATTCATTCATTGCTGGGGCTGTGAGCTGATACTTGAGTTCCCGCCTCCTGATGGGCTTCAGGTAGGGTTTTTTTGTTTTTTTTTATTATTATTGAACTGCTCTAAAAGGGCCAACAGATTGCCAGTGAATGACCACACAGTGGAACGCCACAAAGCTGCTATTCACGGCCAAGAAAATTGTGCAGTCCCAGTGGTGCAGCAGAAAGGCAGCTCTTTATAAACCGAGCTGCATTAAAGGTCAATGGTCATAAACCGCCCACCCTGCCTTCCACAGAGTTTTTAATAGTAATCAGAGCTTTTGACTATTGTACGGGAAGATCTGCGTTTATTTGCTGAGGATTGCTGGGGAGGCATCGTATCATGGTGGGGGATGAATGTCACCAGCACCCCCGTAGTCCCGTAATTGTCACCCAGCCAAGAGCTCAGCTTTGATGCAGGGTTTATGGTTTTTGCATCCCTGGAGTCGGACAAGGAGATTGAGTCATCTGGAGTGAATCTTATGTGAAGCTGGGAAAACAGAAGCAAACTTGTCAGGGAAACAGAATTACTCCTGTCATGCACTTGGCCTCTAAGAGGTAGAAAATTAGTGAAAAGAGAGGGAGATGCTCAGTATTGGAACTCACCTGTAAGGAACAAAGTCCTTCCTCCATGATTGCAAGGTGCAGGTCTCTGCTTGAGTCCCGACTACCCAGATTCAAACTGCCTCCTTTGCTGTGAGGAGCCTGTTAGATGCTCTCTTGTCCTGTTTGTCTCTCTGGGTTCTGCATCTGTCCCCTGCTGCAGTAACTCCATGAGTCTCATGGGCCGTGTCTACATGTGCACGCTACTTCGAAGCAGCGGCACCAACTTCGCAATAGCGCCCATCACGGCTACACGTGTTGGGCGCTATTTCGAAGTTGAAATCGAAGTTAGGCGGCGAGACATCGAAGTCGTTAACCCCATGAGGGGATGGGGATAGCGCCCTACTTCGACGTTCAACGTCGAAGTAGGGAACGTGTAGATGATCCGCGTCCCGCAACATCGAAATAACGGGGTCCTCCATGGTGGCCATCAGCTGAGGGGTTGAGAGACGCTCTCTCTCCAGCCCTTGCGGGGCTCTATGGTCACCGTGTGCAGCAGCCCGTAGGCCAGGGCTTCTGGCTGCTGCTGCTGCAGCTGGAGATCCATGCTGCATGCACAGGGTCTGCAACTAGTTGTCGGCTCTGTGTATCTTGCGCTGTTTAGTGAAAGTGTGTCTGGGAGGGGCCCTTTAAGGGAGCGACTTGCTGTTGAGTCCGCCCTGTGACCCTGTCTGCAGCTGTGCCTGGCACCCTTATTTCAATGTGTGCTACTCTGGCGTGTAGACGTTCCCTCGCAGCACCTATTTCGATGTGGTGCTGCGCAACGTCGATGTTGAACATCGACGTTGCCAGCCCTGGAGGACGTGTAGACGTTATTCATCGAAATAGGCTACTTCGATGTAGGGTTCACGTGTAGACGTAGCCATGTAGGGTTAAATCCACAAGGTCATTTACACAGCTTTAATCCTGTCTTTTTTCAAGGAAAACTCCAGTGGATGTTAGAGAGATTTGCCCAAGACTGGAGTGAACACTTTATTACAGGGCCTTAGTGATGTGCTAGCAATGAGAATGATTCTTTTCTCATAGAGATACTGTGTCATTCCCATTCACAGGCAGAGGGTTGAGCCTACCTTAGGGTTTGAAAAGGATTCTCTTCAAAATCCACCAACAGGGCTCTTGGAGTTGCTGTAACTTTCCTCTGGAGTGCTGAGCAAAGGCCATCTATTTTGGTTCAGGTGGCTATTATCTCAGTGGCCACGGTGGTATTCAGTACTTCCATCTTCTACATCTACTGCCGGTTCTCTACTCATTCCCCGTGTCTCTCCTCCAGGTCAGAATGCTGCTGTTATCATTCCTGCCACTTTTACCCTGGAATTGCTTAGCTACAGTATACAGATCGTACTGTGACAGTATGAATTTCCCTCATTTCTTTGGCCATGGGAAAGAACAGGCTGTCTGGAGAGCAAAACCATGGCCATCCTGAGCTCTCAGCTTACAGGGTACACTGGTTAGGTGATATTTTATTTTCTTCTATAAAAGTCCCTATGCCAAAGTAGTTGAAGCTCTCAATGGACAATAAGTATCGCATTGGACTGACACCATCAGAGTTGGCAGCTGGAGCGCTTGTGAATTTAGCACATTTATTGCATCAAACATGCCCCCATAGTTTGAGGGATCAGTAGACAAGTATGCATTATTGTGTTGATAGTGAATACAATTCTGTCCCCATAGATGTGTTCAACAGTACTCTGAAGACACACACACAAACACACACACATACTAACATGTACACTTCACTTTGTCCTGCTCTTCATGTGCTGATATTTTATGTCCTAGTAGAAATTAAATATTAGTTAAGTCTTTCCATTACAAAAAATATAATTCTTAAATCACCTTGTTGGGCTTAAGCCCTTATTAATAGCCTTTAAGGTTTCTGTTTCCTGCAGCGATTGCAAAGCCTCTCAGAAAAGGACTAATTTTAATGAAGTCATGGGAAATCTTATTTTTAACAAATAAACTAATGGCTTTACTAAAGCAAAATGTTACAACATTTCACCCGTCTTTTCCTTCTGATGCTTTAGTTAATGACATTTGCGGGGGAGTTTCAAAGGCTGGATCTGACTCGATATAAAATTACATAATAACTCTCAAACCCCAGACAGAGTAAGAGGTTTGATCCTGAAAGAATTTTGTCTAAGAGAGTCATGAAGCATCAATGGCTAAAGCTGGTTATCAAATCATTAGTTGAAGCAATCTGATCTAAGTAGACTAATAGAGAGGAAACTATTAGGACACCTTGAAAATCAAGCCCTGTGTTTGCATTCAGTTGGTGCAAGGTAAAAATGGAAATGGAAATTAAGAGATCAGGGACATACTTTAGATTGACTCTGATTGTAGCCACAGGAGAAGATGCATCAGTTTTCCTGACACGTAGTCTGTCTCAGAGGCCCAGAGCAACTCCCAGATTTTTAGGCTTTTAGCCATAACCAAAATTAAAGACTGATGGCATATGGAAACAAAGTAAGACACCAGATAAAGAATGAGACATAATTTGAATATCTTTATTTAACAAAAGCTTCTTGGGCATTTTTCTGTGCTAATGCACCAATTTAGTGAGGAAAAATCTAGCTTTGAGGGCCCCCTCTGAGCTTGAGGCCAACTCTAAATTGCTCTTCTGCCCCCCACCCCTTTCACCCACTGCTGATTGACTCTGCCTACACTCATTGGGCAGCAGCTCACCTAACTGCCACATCTCCATACAGACAAATATGTTGGTCAAGTAAATTTGACTTTCTGTTTGAAGGTTGATGTTTTATCCTGAATTCCCCTAACAGTGTCTAGACATGAGCAATAGCTGCTTGGCCATTCAGTCTCTAGGCAGGCAAAACCCCTGTTAATATCCACAGCAGTTAGGACTGCGGAATCAAGTCAGTGGTTTCTTGTGGAATCTCCCTGGGAATCTCCAGGCACCGACAGACACGTTCAGAGTGACATGCCCCTTTGTAAATTTGAACCCCCTCAGTTTCCCATTGATACTAAGTTTCACTCTCTCCTCCTCACGTTTTCATAACTGCACTTGAAACCCATAGCGTGCCAAGTCAGTTTTGTAATCAGCAGCCCATTTTGCAAAATGCAAGCACAGTACAAATGGAACCAACCGTCAATTCCAAGGCATTCATACAGTATGTTGTCAGTGTACAATCCTGCCTTGTTTCCAAGGGGGTCTGGGTGTGGGAGGGTAGTTTTTAATAGTGAAAAGAAGAGACATTTGGGTAACTAGCCTGAGAGTGTATCCTAGCACGTCCCAGCTAAGGTAGCAGGAATCCATGTTTCCTGCAAGCTGTGTGCTTGTGCAGCTGCTCAGGAAAGATTTAAATGCCTCCCAGCTGATTAGCAGGGAGCCCATAGCTAGGATTTTTGTTTCTACTGGTGGTGCACCTCCTTACAGACCTTGGCGCACATAGAAAAATTTATTCTACAAGTGGATGGAAAAGACACGCGGGAATGTTGGCAGGAATGTAGCTTGTCCTGTCTGAAGATTGTGATGTCAGTGCACTAATGGGAAGTTGACAAGCAGGTCTCATGACTGGTGAAGCATTTTCTTCCTACTAGTGCCTGGCATTGATTCCTTTGGCTGATGCAAGAGTATTTAGGGCACTTGTCCAGAGGCAATTTTATCTCTGTCTCCTGACCTAGCTCCGGTTAGCAGAGTTGAGGGGAGGGCTTGGCAAGGTTGCCAGCCATCTGTGTCCCTGTACGAAGGAGGCACAGAAGTCCATCATGCTGAAAGGCAAGGGCATGGCTGGTGGAGTGATGAGCGTCTCAGACTGAATACGGAGGGCCTAAATCTCCCTTACATGGCACCTTCTGGCATCAGTTCCACCTGTGCCAAGTGTCTGCAAAGTCCAGTCATTCAGATCTGGCAGTATTTTATACCCTCCTTTTCCTCGCTTAATGCCGGTGCTGATGTCACCACAAGGTGCAAAACAATGGAAAACTGGGCCCTGTAGCTCAGTGACCAGCCATTTCCAGGGGAACTGGCTGTGACATGCTAGCTGCTATAGATGGCCTGTATGTGTGCTCAGTGACTGCACAAAAAAAGACACGTTCTTTCTGGATAGACTATAGGAGTTATTTTTAAAGCTCAGCCTCACAAGTCTTTATTGGTTCTTAGTGATGACATCATTTCCTGTCTCAGTCACTCGCAACTCCGCTGTAAATCGCTCAAACGGGCTGCAAATAACTGATGCTTGTGCTTTTATGTTCAAAGGTGCATGGAACAGCAGCTGCTTCTGGAAAATGTTAACATTTTCCTGTTTGATACACTCCATTGGAATTTACTGTGAAGAAATGCTTCTTTTCCATCAGACATCTAGGAGGGGGCTCCAAAGAGGTACTTCCTGTCAGCTGCAGCTCATGACTAATATAATCTAAAACGTGTCAGGGAGGCAGAATTTTAAGCCTTCCTATTGTTTCAGGGGAAATGGCATTATTCTTACTCTTCTTATTGTTGTTACTGTTGTATTTTTTGTGTGTGTGTGTGTGTGTGCAAAATTATATATTTAGAACTGATAGGCTGCAGTGAGTTACCAGGAAATAATTCCACTGAAGCGATCTGGTGAAATCATAAACCATGAGACTGCAAAGCCTGAGTCACCAGAAACCCACAGGAGACTGGAACTTATTCCACTGTAATTTACTGCAGTCCATCCATATGTTGGTGTTTGAGGTATTCTCTTAACATTAAGAATTTATTTCAACATCTTAAGACATTTGCTAGGGCAGTCATATGAGCTACGTCTACGCGTGAATGCTACATCGAAATAGCTTATTTTGATGAATAACATCTACACGTCCTCCAGGGCTGGTGCCGTCGACGTTGGGCAGCACTACATTGAAGTAGGCGCTTCAGGGGAGCATCTACACACCAAAGCAGCCCACATCGAAATAAAGGTGCCAGGAACAGCTGCAGACAGGGTCACAGGGTGGACTCAACAGCAAGCCGCTCCCTTAAAGGGCCCCTCCCAGACACACTTGCACTAAACAGCACAAGATCCACAGAGCCGACAACTGGTTGCAGACCCTGTGCATGCAGCATGGATCCCCAGCTGCAGCAGCAGCAGCCAGAAGCCCTGGGCTAAGGGCTGCTGCACATGGTGACCATAGAGCCCCACAGGGGCTGGAGAGAGCGTTTCTCAACCCCTCAGCTGATGGCCGCCATGGCGGACCCCGCTATTTCGATGTTGCGGGACGCGGATCAGTGACACGTGCCCTACTTCGACGTTCAACGTCGAAGTAGGGCGCTATTCCCATCTCCTCATGAGGATAGCGACTTCGACGTCTCGCCACCTTATGTCAATTTCAACTTCGAAATAGCGCCCAACACGTGTAGACGTGGCGTGCGCTATTGCGAAGTTGGCACAGCTACTTCGAAGTAGCCAGCATGTGTAGATGCGGCTACAGTGTGTTAGAATGACTGGAGCTAAATGGATTCTAGATCCTTTTCAGAGTCAAGGTCTGAAATGGGATAATTCAAACTACAATTCCCAGGTTGCTTTTGGAACCTACACATCTGAAAGTTCTCAAAAAAATTCCCCCTTGGGAACAAGGGTTTTATAAAGTATGGCTTCGCAGATAATGATGCATGCCATCCATATCTGATCATCTCCATGTAACGTCTACAGTAATCCTCCAAGATACCCTCATTTGAAATGCGTATATCTCGCATTTACGCAAGAGGGATTGTGGGGGTGCAGTGCCGTAGGGGGGTATAAGGAGACCCACAGCCCGAAGGCTTCCAGCCAGCTGGGCAGAGCCAGCCACTGGGTCCCCAGCCGGGGGTGGGGGGAAACCACGTAGCTCCACAGCTGGAAGACACCTGGGCAGCGCCCAGCTGGCAGAGCCAGCCACAGGGTCCCCAGCTGTGGGATGGGGACATCCCACAGCTCTATGGCTGGAAGCCAGCTGAATAGTGCCCAGCCAGCAGAGCCAGCCCACAGGGTCCCTGGCCATGGGATGGGGAGACCCCACCACCCTGCCACTGGAAGCTGGCTGGGCAGCACCTGGACAGCAGACCCAGCCGCAGGGCCCCGGCTGCGGGATAGGTCCCCTGCCACCCCGTGGCTGGAAAGAGGCTGGGTTCCCAGCCCAGCCCCAAGAGACAGCCCCAGATAAGGCTGCTGCTTGGTTCCCAGATCCCCACCATTTGTGGGACCCGGGAAATTTTCGGGTCTCACGAGCGGCAGGGAGACAGGAACCAGGCTGCCACTTGGCTCCCGTCTCCTTGCCACTCTGGGAGCCAGGAAGCTGACCAGCCCTGGCTGCAGCCTGCTTCACCTCTCCCCTTGAGCTGCATGAAAATTTGAGTTACGCAGGGGTTGCAGGAACTCAAGGGTTTACTGTACTTTGGTGCTAAGTGCAATTTTGTAAGACAGAAAGGACAATGTTGATGAACCTGACCTGAGAACCCAAATAACTTAGACTGTAACCTCGAAGGGACGCCCTCCAGTGTGTGCATTAAAGCAAGCCAACATGCTACAAAGCTGTTTGCTCTTTCCTGAAAGTCATATTGTGTACATCTCCAAAACTAGCAGAGGTGGGTATGGAGCAGGCTGGAGATTAGCAAGATTAGCAAGAACAGGAAGGCGTTTTAGCGGCAAAATCTAAGTGACATCAGCTGTATGACAAGGGTGAGGCTGTTCCACTGAGAAGACAGAATTGCAGCTTTTCTGCTTCTGTATTCAACAAATACAAAGACTGCTCAGACACTCTCTGCATGTGAACACCAGATGCGTTGTATTTACAGTGTTCCCCTGACACCTTTACAGCATTGCGCTGTTCCTTATTTACAACAGCATGTTGTCCTCAGACCCCTACGAGAAAGATAAGAGAGTGAGACGATTGCTCTTGGGCTGGCTCTAGTGCAGGGCTCCTCAAACTGGAGGTTGCGACCACTTGAAGGGTTACAAAGTTATTTATGGCAGCTGAGGGGCATGTCAAGCATCCTGGGGCTCCGGCTGTCAGTCCCAGGGCATGCGAGGGCTCTGGTTGTCAGCTCTGCGTAGATTCTCTGAGCTGAGCATAAAGAATCTGTTTAGGCAGATGTGTGCCAGGCATCCTGACCACATGGCCAGACTCTTGTAGCTACCTGTAGGCGACCGTTGGCTTGATGCTGAACGAATCAGCCTCTGTGAGGACATTGGTCCATCTATTCTGCCATGTGATGCCCAATATTCTCCTCAGGTACTTTTGGTGAAATTTCTCCAGATCTTTTATATGATGTCTATAGAGAGTCTAAGCTTCAGCTCTGTTGGGATGACTACGGCATTGTAGGTGTTGATCTTGGTCTGCATCTGGATGTCACAATCATCAAAAACTCAGCTCCGTGAAAGGTCCATAAGCCACAATGGCACTAGAAAAATTCGGTGGGGGAGTTAATCATCATTGCCAGAATTGTTGGACAAATAGCTTCCAAGACAGAGACATTTTCCAGCACTTGGTCATCTGCCATCATGATTGGTTACAAACAAAAGCTCGCCTGCAGCCTCAGGCAGGGATGTCCTTACGATTTCAGTGGTCCTACGCAGTACTATTAAAGTGGTGCCTCTGTGTCCAATGGCAGCATGAGAGGATGATGATATTTTAGAGAGATGATTTATAATCTTCAACAACACACTAATCAAATCTTTTTGAAGTGCATTTTAAATTAAGTTCCTGTAGACGAGCACAGTAAATTCAGGAACTGACAGTATATACTGGGGGTTGGCAAATGCCTGTTGAATGGCTTCATGACCACTGGAATGGCTCTTTCGCAGGTTTCATGTTCTACTAATAGATCTGTCGGACTTTTTCATTTCTAAATTAACTAGATCCTCTCCAGACGAAGCGGAGCCCCAGAATGGGGATAGGAAGAGATAGGGGCGTTAGGACCCAGTGGGTGCCCCAGATTTTCGGGTGGCCTAGGCAAGTGCATATTCTGCATACAGGTAAGGATGCTGGGGCCTCAGGGAAGCAAACGACAGGCACAAGTGGTGGTGAGCAGCGCAAGTACTGGCTGGGGGACTCAGGAGGAGCGGGGGGCAGTCATGCAGCCAACAGCTAGAAAGAAATGGCACTCTGATGGACAAAGCACTGCTTCTCTACAGTCACCGGCTGCATTGCTTCCCCCTGCTCCTCTGGAGTCCTCCAGCCCACACTCACACCCTTTGCTGCCTCCAGGTTGAGCAGGGTCTGTGTGCAGCCCAGGGGGGCAGGTGTGGAGCAGCCAGGGGATGCCCAGAAGTCCCCTTCAGAATCTTCATCTATCTCCTCATCCTCCGCTAATGAAACCTGCCTTTCTCCAAGCACCAGCATTCAAGTTTAAATAAAAAAACCTATTGTTACCATTTTTCATTGCAAATATATAGTATTTCAGATACTAACTCGGCTTTTGAAGGCTTGCCTTGGAATCTAACTACCATTTATAACATAGTTTCTAGGGGACAATGCGTTCTGAGTCCCGAACAATCCGCTTAGAAACAAACTCTTGGACCACAACCCCTTCCTAAGTCAGGGAATTCCTGTATATCCTTAAGATTCTGCAACTTGTTGTCCAGGGCAATTTCTGATAGAGCAGGATGTTTTTGTTTGGAGGGATTAGATAGTTATATGGATGACAAGAGTATGCATAGTTATAACAGTAAATATTTAAAAATCAAACAAGATTTGTGGCAAGGTTTTAAGCCCTCACATTTCAGGGCTTAAGCTAACATCTAGCTATTGCGAGTAAGGAGAAAACAGTTCAGGTTATCTGATAACCGCCTGTGTTAGAGTTCCATGCATCTTTTCTGAACAATCTGGCACTAGCTGCTGTTGGTGAGAAGATACCGGTCAAGATAAACCAATAATCTTGTCCAGTATGGCTATTCCTGTGAGCCCATGAGCCCATTTAATTTGCTAAATATTTGATCGTGTGCTTGCACTGTCAGTGGCAATGAAGGTACCTCTCTTGTCCTTGGCCTTGTTCTAATTATATGTTCTAATTATATGCTTGCACTCCTTCAACAGGTGCATTTTTTTTACATCAGGGTTACTGGTGTGATCTCTTCCAAGGTAAACCACAATGGAGACAAAGCACTTCAGCTGGACTGTGGGATAAACTAACTAGGCAAGGTCAACTCCAAGTGGGGATAGGGTGGTTGTCTTGGAAAATTAACCTCACCGCATAACGAAAGTGCCTTATCTTCACTGTATTTCTCCCTTAGGCTAGCTCTGCATTCTAATTACCTCAAGGTAAAAACACAGCTTTTTAAAGCAGAGAAGACAGGGCCCTTGTCCTCCACATTTACAGTGTGGTGATGCTCTTTTTGAGAGAAAGAGAGAGAGAGAGAGAGAGCTGCACAGAAAGAGGTAAGAGAGATGAAAACATTTATTTCAAGACATGAATTCTGAAAAGTTCCTTCTTTCTGAAGAGCCATTCATGCATTTTCAAAGTTGGAACTCAGCCAAGGCTTAATCCAGATTGAAGAGATGGATGGTTGTAACTGAAATAACACACACATTCTGTCTCTCTTTCACTCTCTCTCTCATACACACATACAAACACACACTATAAAACTTCTGTGAAAACAATAACCTTTTTTCTCTGCCAGCCACAGGAGTTATTCATGTAACCTCCTCTGATCTGTGGGTTCTTTAAGGAACTGAGGAGCTGTCATTAAGCAGAGGGAAGGAGGGGCCTGCATGGGATTTTCACTTAGGGAGACCAGGGTTTTGAATTTTGCATTGGGTCCCAAGTCTAACAAGTTTAGCAGGGTCAGCTCTGTCACTTGTGACCATTTTATATACTCTCCCTTGTCAAATAGCTGCCTGTCCCAATGGACAGATGTTCTCCATTGACAATAAAGGATTGAAAAGAAATTATTGAAAAGATACTTTGTGATGTCGTAGCAGATTCTTGGCTTCTGTGAGCTGGCCCATGATTGCCACCAGGGAAACCAGTGCATTTTGTCATAACCTCTTATTGATACTAAGTGTGATGGAAACCTCAGGGAAAGTCCTCTGGACGTGCACTAGAGTCAGCTCTCAGATGAGGATGTCTTGGCTATGAAGCCTATTTAAAACACAAAATACAAATTTCCCCATTGCATATGACCAGGTGCCTGCCAAGCACCAGCAGTTAGGATTATATCTGGAGTGAAATGACCTGGTGCCAGAGGGACCTTTGGATCAAGTGAGATATCAATGGATGTGTCTCTGTTCATTTTCATTTTCCACATCTGGACAGAACAGCTATTCTGATGTCACCCACAGGCCACCCAGGTGCAGCCAGATTTGCCCAAAAAGGTGCATGAACTTTAGGCTAGGGCGACATTGTAATCAGATGCCTGTAGCTGGCCCGTGTCAGCCGACTCGGGCTTGTGGGGCTGTTTACTGGCAGGATAGACACTCAGGCTGAAGCTCAGTCTCTAAGACAGGATGGGGGTGAGCAAACTTTTTATGTCAGGCCCCACTTTTCATCCCTGCAATTATCAGGGGACCCCCATCCTGTCTAATGTCATCCAAGCCGATGGGAATTTCGGTTATGTTCATATGAGAATAACCCTCCTTGGCCACGCCTACACTAGCTCCAAACTTCAAAATGGCCACGCAAATGGCTATTTTGAAGTTTACTAATGAAGCGCTGAAATGCATATTCAGCGCTTCATTCGCACGCGGGCGGCCACGGCACTTCGAAATTGATGCAGCTCGTCCAGACGGGGCTCCTTTTTGAAAGGACCCCGCCTACTTCGAAGACCCCTTATTCCCATGAGCTGATGGGAATAAGGGGACTTCGAAGTAGGCGGGGTCCTTTCAAAAAGGAGCCCTGTTGGGACGAGCCGCACGGCTGCGAGGTGCGTCAATTTCGAAGTGCCGCGGCCGCCCACATGCTAATGAAGTGCTGAATATGCATTTCAGCGCTTCATTAGTAAACTTCAAAATGGCCATTTGCGTGGCTATTTTGAAGTTTGGGGCTAGTGTAGACACGGCCCTTTTGGCCCATGTAAGAAAATAAGTCTGTAGAAAGTAAAAACTTCATTAATCGGTTTATAAATATGAATACACGTACATAAAAACAGTAACATATTTCAACATTTGAAGTGCGATGGATGAGCCTGAGACCCAGCAGCCAATTGTACTGCTCCCCCCTAAAGAAATTTCACGCTCTCCAAGAGGACCTGCTTCCCACTTTGTGCACACCTGCTCTAGGATCCTATCTGGTGGGAGGTGTCCTGGAGTGTGGGCTGCAGCCCAAGTTCAAACATCTACACTGAAATTAAACAGCAGGAGTCAGCTGGCATGGACCAGAGGTGGGTGTCTAATTTCAGCATAGACATACCCTTAGAGAATGTTTTCTTGTCATTACTCAGCAGTTCCTGAGGCCTCTTTGAATATTGATGCCCTGTTGTGCTAGGGGCTGTACATACCCATAGGAAGGGAGAGCCGTGCTCTGAAGAGCTTATATTCCAATTAGACAAGACAGAAGAAGAATTATAACATGGCAGTGGATGGTGCAGAGAGCTCCAGTGATTTGTGTGATGTCTGCGAAGAGTAGGAAATGGGGGGGTCTGGTCTCCTTAGCTTTAGAGCTGCGCACTAACCACCACGACGTCTTTCCCCTCCACCCTCACCCTTGATCTTGCTCAGAATTTCAAGATTATACTAAACCAGAGTCAGAGTGAGATTTTTGTGTGGGTTACAGAGCAATTGGTGGTGCTTTGTGCAGGTTTTTGCATGCCCCAATAACACAGACAGCCTGGCAGGCCTTTTCTTTATAGCAGGTGGGGAAGGGAAAGTTGTCTTTCTCATTTAATAATATTTATTTGGCATTCTTCAGTTAGGAGGTTGAACTTTTCCTGAAGGTTCTACAGATCCAGACTAGCTGCTTTGTGTCAACACAGCAACCTGTGTGGCTGGATATAAAATAAAATAAATACAAGAGTGTATAAACCTATGTCTCCAACTGCTTTAGTTTAATACAGGTTTCCCTCAGATGAATTCTCTGCTGTTCCCCCTTTGGAACACACCAATCAACATAACAACTTCCCACGGAACAGAGCATTTGTGAAAAGTATTTTTTCCATAACCAGTTAAGACACGTCTGAGGCAACCATTCACTATGGCTATGAAGATAGAGTAACTTGATAAAAAGCAGAAAGAAATCATTTGATGACATTCGTTCCATATGACTTGTTATAGAAGATACTATACAGCTTTTTAAAATGCTGTAATATGCTTAGTTATCAGAATTAGACCAGAGAGTTCAAAAAGTCTGTGTAACTGGTCTAATTCCTTGACACATGGAGGTTTCACAAGCTCCTATGAATCCCTTAACTAGTTAATATCATCAAGCAAAGAATCACTTTTATACCTGGTTCCCACTGCAGCCTTCCCTTATCTAAGTACTCAGCTGCGCTATCTATCTTCTGGCCTTGTGGTGTCTGATACACTAGCTGCTTGCCACATGTGCCTATTTGGCCAGTTGAGTGTGGCTAGTTGGTTTGAACAATAAAAACTCAAAAATTGTTGTATTCAACTGTTTTTAATCAAAAACCAAACATTTGCAGAGAATAAGAAGGAAGCTCAGAAAATCTGTCTGAACTCTAAAGTCTCTTTCCATTAACTTGACACACTGCTGGATGGAAACTCCACCAGCTGGTGGAATAGTTTAAATATGCCACTTAGGCCAGAAATCATCATGCATCATCATCAGCCGTGGCTTACACCTGGAATTTTATTCCTGTTTTTGAAAATTTACATTTTATTTTATTTTTTCAGAATAACACGGCAAGTTCACTATAGCAGTAGCCACCATAGTGGCTACTGCTTCAGAACCAGCTGGACACCACAGCTGCAGCCCAACTCACTCAGGAGTCTGATGGGGCTCTCTGATGGGCTGTGTCCACACTGCCCCTCACTTCTGGAGGGGGTATGTAAATGCAGCAGATCGAAAATACTAACGAGGTGCTGATATGAATCTTCAGAGCCTTGTTTGCATAATGGTGGCCACTCACCACGTCGAAAGTGCTGCCTTCGAAATGCAAACTAGCTGTGTGGATGGGGTTCCTTCAAAAGGAAGCCCTTCTTTCGAAAGCACCTTTCTTCCTGAAAAATATTCATATGCATTTAAATTGATATCAATCCGTCTCCCCGCTCTCTGGGCTACATGGAGTGCAGGGCACTGCAATCAGAACCTGCATGCTGATCCTGGTTGGGAAGCAACATAACTTCCTACACCAGGACCAACCAGCCACTCCTTACTGTAAAGCACCTTCCAAAATGCCGAGGAGATGCAGTTTGTTCTCAATTCCAAGAGTCTGAATGCAAAATAACTCCTCTGGTTTCAGTGGGAATCACTGTGGAATTGCACCATTGAACAGGGCAGAATTTGTTTCCACGTAGTGGAATGAAATGATTGGATTGCTGGATGCATAATGTAAGGACTGGCCCTGGCACTGCCTCTGCTAGTGTTTTAGAACAGTCAGTTTGGACCGACTTTAAAGTTTGCAATACAGTTTGACATGGGATTGACTATGTAGCCCCTAAGCAGAAAGTGCAGCCGGCTTGTTTATTTTAAGAGCAAGCAATCCGAGAAAAAGAAATTGCAGAAGGATTCCCAAGAGTCATCAGGGGCTCAAACTGGATTCAGCTCGTTCTCTAAATCAGCTCTCAGATGGCATGAATCCTGCTGCCAGTCTGGTGAACAGGGCTGTGCAGCCTGGCGTTGTGACAGACGGTAACGTCTTGAGACTGGAAGACTGGAAGTGCTGTTCTAGGCATAAGGAAACAGTGTTTCAGAGAAGCTGGTTTCCAGGGCCTTCTCCCCACAAACTGTGATTATGTCATGTCTCCACTGAGGTCAGTGTGCATTTGTCTGAAGAGAGTTTAAATCATGCTTGGGCTCCTTTCTCTTTTCCTCAGTGTATTGCAAGGTCACCACCAGAAGCAAATACTGAGGTTACTTCACACCGGTGTTCCTTTCTTTGAGGGCCAGAACTCTCCCCTCCTCTCCACACGCACCCCCATTGCTGGAAAGAAAGGAGCTTTTGTTCCATGCCTATTACAAGCAGAGAACTTTGGAAGTGTACATAGAAATGGCAAATTGAAATCTGAAGCCTCTCGCTCTTCTGAAGGGGACAAAAGTAACTACTGACTTCAACCCAGTCCTTAGAAGCCCCCTTTTCTCTCTTCTTTTTTAAAAAAAGTCATCAATTTAATAACTTTGGGTTAAAAATTTATATTTTCCTTCTAGAAACATGAAACTGCCCCAGGAAAGGGCAAAGCAGAAGTCTGGGCTGGCCACACCCTGAGAAGTTTTGGCTGATTCTCCACACAGCATCCATATTCTCAGAGTTGAGCTTTTTGAATCTGCAAAACTGGGCTGGCAAGCGCACTTCCTGGTGCCATTTCTGGTTGGAGCCAGAAGTACAGATGGGTACTTCTCTGAGTATTTTGGTTTCTTCCCTGGTTCCATCGAGAACTCGAACAGCACGGAAGATGTGAAGGGGACACGGAAGTGCCCTGTGCCACATTGTGTCAGTGCTTCTGTTCTCCCACTGCTGATCTACAGAAATAAGGGAGTTCGAAACTCAATTCCCCATGTGGCAAAGGTGGACTGACCCAACCCAGCACTGACCAGTCGAGTCAGGACTGAAAATCAACATTCTGACGAATGATCAGGCTGGCAATCTGGACAGAGGGCAGTGCCCTCTCCTCTGCTGGAGAAACAATCCTGGGCCATGAGTTATGTTTGAATCCTGGGGGGTCATGGTTTAGGTTAATCCAGTTCCTTCCTAATCTCCTGTCCCATTGGAAGAGGGAGGTTTCTTGAGGTGGCTGTATAGAATGAAAGACCATCCAGGAGGGGGCAGTGTTCAGGTCTGGGACAATTCCCACTGGAATTAATTCCTTAATTATTCCTTGCAATATTTGGCCATCTTTAGTCACAGCTAACAACAGGATGTAGACTCTCACACACGTTAAAGTCAGAGAGACCGTCATGACCATCTACTAAGCCTGAGAAGAGTCAGAAAAGCAAAGCAAAGAGCAAATAAGCCATTGAGGGGGGGAAAAAGAGCAAAACCAGCGTCCGCTGCCCCTCACCAAATCAATCTACAAAACGACCCTGAGGATGAGCTGACTTCGAAGTCAGCAGGGGGAAAGGGAGCAGAAATTGGTCCCGCCCGTGGACCGCCCAGTGGTACAAGTGGGCGGGTCCAGTCCAGTCCAGTCCGTCATAATAGTGTGTTATTTTTAGCTGGTAGGGTGCACCAGAAAGACTCCCTGCTGGCCACCCCCAGGCCCTCAGGCTGTCTGCGGCATCTCTGTGGACATGGCTGGGGCCTGCGCGGCAGGGCTGGGAGCGCTACAGAAGCCAGAGGAGCTGACGGCATTCTGTTCCTTTTAGGGCTGCCTCTCCTCATCGGGGACAAATTAGGAAAGAGGCTTTAGGGGCTGCAGGCCCTGTGCTAAGGGGGAGTCGCCTGAGCCTGGGGGTCTGGGGTGCAGCCACTAAAGACCCTGCACGTTGTGTCCCGGCCTGGTTCGGACTAGTACGGGTGGGGGCTGGAGCCAAGTGCTGCTCTTCCCCCTTTCCCCGCCCCCCAGGAGCTGCATTGCCATGATGAGCACAATACCAGGAAGCTCTGTCCCGGGGCTGCCCTCACATGAAGGCTTCACCCCTGCAGCTCCCATTGGCTGTGACTTCAGGTCAATGGGAGCCATGCGGGGGGCAGTGCATGCAAGGAAGTGGCCCACCTCGTCCTGCCCCTACTCCTGCCAACAAATGGGAGCTGCCACAGGTAGGCGCCCACACCCCACCCCCTGTCCCAGTCCCCTCCTGCATCCTAACTCCCCCCAGACCCTGTACCCCCAACTCCCTGCCACACCCTAAGTCCTTAACTCACTCCCAGACTCTTCATTCTGCACCCCAGCCCAGAACCCCCTCCCACACCCACACTCCTGCCCAGACCCTGCACTTCCACCCCTGTCTCCTGCCTTGAGCCCCCTTCCACACACCAGGTCCCTTGACCACAGGCTGGAGCACCCTGCACCCTAAACGCCTCATCCCCAGCCCCACCTAGAGCCTAGACCCCCATTCAGAAACCTCAGCCCCTCCCACAATCCGCCCACCCTCCTGCCTCAACACAAGACTCCCACCCACACACTGATCCTCTAATTTTGGCCCCACCCCAGAGCTGAGGGAGACCCCACAAAATCTAGTAGACCTGGGCCCCCAGCCCTGTTGTCAGTGGGGAAACTCCCCAGCCCCGTCCCCTTCCCCAGCTCTGTATACAGAGAAGGGGCAGCTCTGTGGAGGGTAGAGGTGGGACTGACAGTTCTGCTTCTTTCCCTGCTAGGAGGGGGCCTCAAATGTATATCATGATGACAGATTTCAAGTACCAAGGGACAGGTAGGCTAACCAGCTGTCAGGGACGATGCAGATGGTGATAGGTTGTTCTCTGAGTGCAGGGGACTGGGCTCAATGACCTCCCAAGGTCCTTTCCAGTTCTAGGATTCTGTTCTGAGGCATACTTTTTCACAAAACATACCCTAATTATACAATGGAGGTGAACATTGGGGTGTCACGTATATTTTGTAGAGGTCAGACCAGATTTTCATAAACCTCAGCAACCAACGTCCAACTTCTGGCCACATTTTCAAGAGCTCAGTTCCCACTGTGCTAAACTCTTTTGAAAATATGGCTGTATTTTGGTGCCTAAGATGAGAGCTGAATCTTTTGAAGACCTAGCCCTGACTGTGAGTGCTGAAAATCAGGTTCCTCTTCTTTGCCTACTTTATTAAACCAGACGGTATATTTCAAAGCCCTGTTGGAAATGTGGATGAAATCTCTATACCACTCGTCTCCTGTACTTTCTTTGCATGAGAATTTTCCTCTTCTGGAGCCAGGCCTGGAGGAATAAGGCAACTGGTTAGTTTAGATAATGAGGGCTCTCTGATACGTTGGTTCAACAATATACCCACAGTGCTCGAATTTGATGGACAAAGTATGAGTCATTGCTCACATTTTCTACTACATAATGAAATATAAATTGTGCAACCCTGGCAAAATTTTGGCCTGGCTGTTTTTTCTCCCTTCTCAGCAGGCTTGCCTAGCTGGTATTTTTAGCAGCTCCAACCAGTTTGGCATCTTGTTCCGAGTGGCCCATATCCCATGCCTCTGGTTCTAATTTCCTGCAGTTGAGCTGCTGAGACATTGGTGGCAGTGGCAGAGCTACTTCATCCCACTGCCTGGCTGCTGAACTGCACAGGGCTGCCTTTCAAGCCTCCTGAGTTGCATTCAGGAATGGTTTCAGCTCTTTCTGTTTGGGCATAAAATGAGCTCAGTCATCTAAAAGGGGGAAAAAATCCCTCTTCATCTATCAAGAAACGAGGAAAGAAGGAAGGAGACAAGCTCAACTGTTGTAAAATCCGAAGAGATAAATCAACTCAACTGATTTGATATTTTCCCCCACCCAGACTGTTGTATGAATGTCCAATAATGACAAGAATCAGCTGGCAAAAACAGAAGCGGTTAACACAAATTGACTCTCTCTGTCTCCAGGTTTGCTAGCCTAATGGGTTTGTAGTTTATTTGGCAAAGATCTGTGTCCCGTTTATCACAAGCTATAGATCTCACATCCAGCCCTTCATAACAGAATTATTTAAGTTAGTTGTCAAAGAACTGGCTAATAATAGACTGTGCTCTCAAAGTAGGTGACTATATTTATCTATGTGGCTAAAACCCCAATAATATTTTGCATATGCAGTATATATAGCTGCATGATAGATGCAGTAGTATTGGAAAGAGGTATTTCTGTTTAGCTTGTTTGCTTCCAGACCATTTGGGCTTAGACCACGTCTCCAGTAAATGAGGTACAAAGTGAGAAGTAAGGATCCAAAGAGTGGAGCAGAAGAGAAATAATCATGCAAGGCAGCTTTAATGAAAATAACATCTGGGGCCACCTCAATTTAAGAGGGCCACATTTCTCATTTTAAACCTGAACAATAAGAAAAAGGAGGATGATTTCTGATTTCTAGGGCATATCTGGTTTGGGAGAACATTTAAGACAGAAATGACTCTGAGTCTCTTGTTCCCAGAGACAGGTGAGAGATCTGATTGTAGGAATTCCTCCTGATTTGAAAAGACCCAAACTTTGATGTATGGGGAATTATCCAGCCCCCTGAAGAATGGAAAATTTGGTTGAATAACTTAACTTTAGCAGAGGTTTTATGTCCTTTTTTAGTTTGTCCATGAGCAGATCCTAATTTCATAGAAGGTTTTGTTATTTGTAAACATTCCCAATAGAACTGAACAATTCCCACACTACAGCTGCGTTTGCAGACTCTTTGCATTGACTAATTGTTATTTACAGTTTATAAATTGCACTATGTCATGGGTCAGCTGAGTCAAATGATGTTGGAAATAGTAATGTTTAGTAAGTAAAACCCACCTGATAAAAGATTGCTAGGGCTAAAATAAGTGAGATAAGGAAACAGGAAGGAAGATCAGTGTACATGGGATCAGACTAGAAAACACAGAGAAATTCATGTACTGGGGAGCAACATAACATACAATCTAGACTGTAAGAAGGAAATGGCGATTAGAATAGCAAAAGCGAGAGTGAGTTTGAAGGCGATGGATAAGATCTGGAAAAGCAAAGCAATTAGCTTAGGAACAAAGCTGAGCGTCTTGAAAAAGTGTGTATTCAGCAGCATGTTGTACGGATGTGAGACATGGGTGATAACAAAAGATTCGAAGAGAAGCATATTGGCATTCGAGAGGAGTTGTTATAGAGAGATCCTCAGAATAGGATGGATGCAAGTCAACAAGGAGGAATTATATGGAAAGATACAGCCGAAAGAGAACCTACTGCAGAAGGTTATACAACAGAAGTTACAGCTATTTGGGCACATCTGCAGAATGAATGATGAACAAAAGATTAAGCCCCTGGGATCTGGCATAGTGGACAGTTCGAATGGGAGAGGCAGACCCCACAGAGACTGGGTAGATGATACAGTAGATTGGTGTGGAGCTAGTCTACAGAATCTAAGCCACTCCACACTGGACAGGGGAAGATGGAAGGAAATAGTGAGGGAGGCATCAGACATCAATGGGCACTGAGCCCATGGTTGTGGATGACAATGCTGATGACTCATAACACAATGTAATTTCATGCCCAAAATAGATAGTATCAAATCAAATACAGAATTCAGATTCTTGAATAAATTCATTAATCTTTTTCATTCTTTCAATCTGCTCACCTATTTGGTACCTTGGAAAAAGTGGATTTCCAGTGGTTCATCTTCTAGTTCAGACTGGGAAGGCTAAAGTGCCTAAAAGTGTAAATTTTCCTTCTGCTTTCAGAATAACTCATTTTTCATCCTGCCTTATAGGCATCAGAGCTGTACAGAGAAAAGTAATTCCATTTTGTGATGAATTTTGATATCTTGACATTTGGTTTTCTTCTGATTAGGCTGCTGCCAAGGAACTGGGCAGGTGAGCTCTGCATGACTGCTGGAGAAATTTCATCAAAATTGAACCTTCTCCATGTAACATTTTGAATTCAGCACACTGGTAAAGTCCAAAAACAAACATTTTTGTTCAGTTCTACTTCAGCTTTATAATATAAAAAAAATATTTCTGTGATGGTTTGAACCCCCCAGAAAAGGTATTGTGTGAGACTGATGTCTGCATGAAATGTTTGTAGTATAATTTCTGTAAAAGGAAGAATGGTCTTGTAGCCTCGAGCTTAAGAAAGCTAGATTCTGTTCCCATTACATTGTAAACTCTCTCTGTGAGTTCAGGCAAGTCACGTAGGCTGAAACTGTCAAAACTCGGAGCCTAAACTTAGGCTTCTAAATCTGCATATAGTCTCATAAAGTAGCCTGATGTTACTTTAGCAGCTTCCACTGAAATCAGCAGCTTTGATGACATTGGACACGCACATGAGAAGAGGGCGAATGGAAAGTGTGGGGATCAGATATCCACTATGCTCAGGAGAAGTGTGTTGTGTGTTGGAAATAACACAATGATGCAATGTGTGAACGTTTCAGACAGCCATCCAGAGAGGGGGCTGAGGCTAGATCATTCTGTTGTTGGGAAGATGAATGCACCAACATTGGTGCAGCAAAGGCCACCAGGAACAAGGCAATGATCATTCACCAGAGACTGCAATGGACTGATCACCTTGTCTGGATGCCAGACCATGGCCTCCAAAAACAGGTCCTGCTCTCTCAGCGGTAAGAAGATTATGGTCATGCGAGGGGACAAGGGAAGCAAGATAAGGACTTGTTGAAGGAAAACGTAAAAAAGTGCAATATTGACCCTAACACTTGGGAGACACTCACCCAGAATCGCTCGAAACTGGAGAGAAGTCCTAGGCAACGGTCTCTTGCATTTTGAACTTGCCTGCCGACAAGCTAAGGAGGACAAGAGGCACAGGAGGAAGGAGAGATGGGCCCTTAGTCATTGTCAACAGCCTCCTGCTGTGCTTGGAAACATCTGTCCTCCCTGTAGTAGAACTTGTGGTTCCAGGACAAGCCTTATCAGCTAACTGAAGATCCACAGTTCCCATGGAAGATGTTCATATGCAGTAACATGCAATTGCCATCATCATGATGTGCACATTGACTTTTTCTTTCATGAACCAGGCCAGTGTTCCATTCACAGGTGGGATGCACAGGCTATGTCTACACTACCCCCCGCCTTTCAAAAGGGAGATGCTAAGGAGACACTTTGGCAGATGCTAACAAGGCGCTGCCATGAATATGCAGTGCCTTATTAGCATAATGCCAGCCGCGGTGATTTGAAAGTGCCTCTCTTGAAACGTGCGCTGCCCGTGTAGACGGGGGCCTTTCAAAAGGACCCCCTAGTCTTCGAAAGCCCCTTATTTCTAAAACCAAATCGGAATAAGGGGCTTTCAAAGATTGGGAGGTCCTTTCGAAAGGCCCCAATCTACACGGACAGCACGCGATTTGAAAGCAGCACTTTTGAATTGCTGTGGCCAGCATTATGCTAATGAAGCACTGCATATTCATGAGAGAACCTCATTAGGATCTGCCAAAGTGTCTCATTAGCATCCCCCTTTTTAAAAGGTGGGGGCTAGTGTAGACATAGCCCCAGAGAAATTAGAGCTTCTATATAAAGACTTCTGGGAGGATAACAAGGTAACAGTTTTGAATTCTCATCCTGAGAGTTCTTTAAATTTAGTCCCGACAGCCTACCAGAATGAATCTTTACCTGGTTTCCATGTGCTCCCATCAGGGTTGCTAGCACTCAATTACCTTAGTAACAGGCAGTACATTTTTATGCAGCTGGGAGTAAGCATGTGCACTGAAACACAGTGCTGGTTGATATTTGGCCTGGGATAATATTATTCAAAACTGGATGAAGTTTTGTGGCTTCTGCCTCAACATCGAGGGCTTTATAATATAGACCATCTTTTTTGGCAGTAAACACGAGAAGATTTCCTCCACGTTTTTGCAAATACTTTCCCAGCTAATCACACGGCATTAATTTGTTTCTTCTAAATTAACAGGCCATTGGCTAATTTTACAGGGAGCTGGGAGAGAAGTGAAAATATTCAGCTCTGATGGTTTTATGTGAAAAACATTATCAAATACACAGATTAAATTTCCTCACAAAGATTATTTGAGCAGCTCTATATGGAATAAATATTCAGGTAACAACATTTCAATTGCATGTGTGAATCATACCAGAGATGGGGCCCTTTGTTTCCTCTACAGAAGACCACAGGTACTGCTTTATTAAGAGTCTGTTATTGCCTCTGGAGGACTCTCACTTGCCACATTATAGCAGAGCAGCTTGTTGGAATGCTCTGGCATGGGGAGAAGCTATGGAGAGCCAGCTACGCTGGTTTTGCAGCTGCTTTCCCGACCTGGACCAGCACAAAACATATGCAGTCAGGATCCAGCCTGAAATTTTTAAGCAATAATCATGCAACAGTTCAGACAGTCTGGTACAAACAAGGGATTCTGCGTCATGCATAAAGCATTGTGGAGCAGCGTCTCTAACAAATAACCCCATTCATACATGTTCCTTAGTTTCTTGGGATGCAGACGGTTGCAGCGCAGGGTGACTACAGATCCCAGCATGCATAGCTGAGTGGCCTGAGGCAAATTTGGAGGTTCCTGAATTACGGCTCTATGGTTTACTAATAAAATTCCAAACCGGTACAGCTGTTCCTTTAGTGTTATCCCAACCCCTTCTCTTTGGCTTTTGGAGCCAGCACTTACAACACATTAATGCTTTTCGCATAAGCCCTGCTGGCTGGAATGTCAGCCCCTGCTTGCTCCCATAGATTACAGATTGTCTTCCTCAGCCCACATTACTGCAACCTGAGTGCATGAAAGAGAGAGAGACTGATTCTGAATGGGTCCCCTTGTACTTCTGTTATCATCCCGTCCTGAGTCTGTAAAATTCAGGTTCCTCAATGGGTGACGAGCTTGTTAATTAATTGAGTCGCATGACTGCAGGATAATGCAGTAGATCTCACTACAGAGCAATCATGCTGCTTTGTTGTGTGGTCTCAGAATACAGTTTGAGAAGCCTCGCGGTTGTAGGCCCCCTGGCAGATCTCATAAGCAGAGCACATGGATGGGAAACCTTTAAGGATTGCTTAGGAGCAGCAAGAAGGTACTGAAGCACAATAAACACCTTTCCTCTACCCTGTAGCTGCTTCTTTCAGTCTCTTCATTGCTGTTCCCATATTCCCTTCAGTGCACTCCTATCTATCTATCTATCTGTCCCTATACACCCTCTCTATTATCTATTTATCCATCCCCATACACCCTCTCTATTATCTATTTATCCATCCCCATACACCTCTTCTGTCTGTCTGTCTGTCATTTATCTGTCTATCCCTATATACCCCGCTATCTATCTATCTATGCCTCCTGTTCTCTCTTTCCACCTGCTGATGAGTAATTTGTTCACTCTGTCCCCATACTGGTCTCTTCCCAGCTCTTCTCCCTTCTCCCAATCAGTGGGTTTTTTCCCCCCTTTCTTTTCCCCCACTCCCTGGTTCGTACAGGTTGAACCTCTCTAATCCGCAAGTCTCTCATCCGACAACATCTGTAATCCAGCATGATTTTAGTTAGGTGTATGACCACTTATCATGGGTGTGGCCAGGTTTCCCACAGGCCCATAAAATTTCTTTACAGCTAGCAGTCCTGTCTCTCAGAGTTCTATGCTGATGGCTGCAATTTACCCCCTAAATGTCTTCCATGAGCCCAGTAAGCACTGGAAGTTGGTAATGCTGCTAGATAATATTGACTTCCTGCAGTGTGGCAAATTCTCTTGTCTGGCACCAGACAGGTCCCAAGGATACTGGGCTAGAGAGATTCATCCTCTACTTCTGTCTCATTTTTCACCCATCCACTAGAGACAAAGTGCACAATGCTGGGCATGGGAATCTGGAGCCAAACGAGACTCACCAACCATCCAGGACTGTCCAAGAGCCCAGGAATTAAAAGTTCATCTTTAACTAAAATTATGCAGTTCTGAAACCTCCAGAAATATGTCCAGCCAAAATTGATAGCCCTAAGCCAAACACACAATGTTTATTCACATCATCTGTCACACATGGCACTCAGGGTGAGGCTATAACAAAAAGTTCTGACTTTTAGAGCTGGCTGGGAAATGTCTTTTCTGCTTGCAAAAAAATGTTGACGGAAACAAAAAAAAGATTGTTTTCCTCAAAAGTTTTCTTCAAAAATGATCCATTTTTTTGTTAAAAATACCCCAGTCCCTAAACATTTTCAGATAAAGCTTTTCAGTTTTTGATTCCTGTTTTTAGCTGTCTGATTTTTGATGGCACGTGCATGCACACAAGCACACGCACATTTCCTGTGCAAATCTCCATTTTGATTTTTAAAAAAGCCATAGTTTGTAGAAAAATTGCTTTGAAGGAAAGCTTTTGAGCAGCTCTGCTGGCTTTTTCAATTCAGTTCCTGCCCTAAACTGCTGTAGTGTTTGCAGTGCATTCTCAAACTGCTGTCTCTTCTCCCACCCACCTAATAGCACCAGGAAGAGATTCTGCCACATGCAGTCTGAGCAATGGGAAATTCTGCAGGATCCTTTGAGATGAAAGGTGCTAGAGAAACAGCTCACCTTGTGTTTGCAGATCTGCCACACACAAAACTCACACTAAGTTATTCATACTTGGAGTTGTGAGGCAGCAGCTGCAGTGCATGAGAGCTACTGTGTTTCCTAGGGCCTGTACTTCTGTCTTTATTGTGTACTACTCAGCTTGAGTATGAAAATAGTCATGCAAAAATAGCTGAAGTCTCTTGTCAAAACATTTTTCTATCCAAAATTGTCTGGAAGGCAACTAGGTATGTACAGGCAGAGGCCTAATTATCTGTCCTCATTTGTATTGCTTCTTTATCTATCATGTCTGTGTGCCATTATGTCGCCATGTTTACATATACATTATGTCACTCGAAATAAGTGCTGATGTGGATTTCAGACCAGCCTGAGGGCATGATGGGATACCACCACAAACCTTTGCAGTGCAGTTACACTCAGCCACGTAATATTTGTGTCTGTGGGTATCAGCTCTGTTTTCAGGCTACGTTTGTAGACTAACAAATGCATCAGTTCTTAATTGCTGAATAACTCCTGGGCGGCTCTATGGTGGCAAGTTTGGAGCGTGTGATGTGTTTGCCAAACCTAGAGAGGGAAAATGCCTCGCCCAAACCTTGAAGCACCCAGACCTGCTTACAAAATCTCCAAACCTTTTCAGACTTCCAGCTCTACAATCTGAGGGTGGCTTTCCAAGTCTGCAGGTACCCAAATAATACAATACACGTCATTTATTGGTGGGCTCAGTCATTCCAATCTGGACTAGAGTTATCTAAGGTGAATCTCAAATGAATGGGCTGGATCCCAAAGAGAGAACATCATCACTTACAGGTAGTATTTATATATTCTGAGGCCCTGCGAGGTTGTTTTCTCTTCACAAACTGCTCTTTCAAAGGGCCATTCAATGGAACATTTATAGGACTAGCAGCTCTTGCTGGAGAGTCCTTATGGCAGCCCCACTCTGAAGAGCAAACAGAACCGAGATTTTCAGTAGAAAAAAGTCATTCTTGGCTCTTGTTCACTTCGTCACTGCTTACACGGAGGAAAAATAAGTTCCACTGAGCTTCCTTTCTCTCTCTTATTTTTACATTTATTGTTGTACTGAAATAGTTGCAGAATTAACTACTGACTGGATCCTCAGCTGGTATGAACTGGCATTGCTCCTGTGATATCCATATATATGATAGTGGCAGGGAGAAGTGTGTGCTTCCTTAGGATCCTACTTAAAAGCAAATGTGAAACTTACACACATACATACAGAGTTCTTCCTAAACTATGCACATGCCAGCTCTCATCTAGATCAGTGGTTCTCAACTAGGGGTACACAGAGCTCTTCCAGACGGCACATTAACTCAGTGTTTCTCAACTGGGGATCTGTATAATGTGTTTTTTGTTTTTTTTTTAAAAAAAAAGGTTGAAAAACACTGTTCTAGATCAGTGTTTCCAAAACTGTGTTCCCACAGAACACTGGCGTTCCATGAACAACTCACCGGTGTGCCACAAGCATTTGGAGAAATACACTGATGGACTTTTCTGTTATTAAAACCAGATATAATGCTACTTCTTCATTCCTGTGAAACCTAATTAAATTACTTCATTTTGTTTTTGCTGTATGTGTTGCTGTTTGGGTTTGGGGTTTTTTGTTTTTCTGGAAAAAAATGTTCGTAGGTGTTCTTCATAAAAAAATATTATTGTTTGGTGTTCTATGGTCTCAAAAAGTTTAAGAAACACTGATCTAGGTGGACACGTGTGTGACTATGTATTTGTTTATGCGGCTACCTGTATGCTGAAATAAACCCGTCATCATTTCCTTCAATGATTAGCTACGAAAACCAACACATTCTTGTGTGTTTATTTGAACGTGGGCAGATTCCACTGGCCATGTAAACTGTTACTGGAAAAGCTCACTGCCCGCCTGTAGCTGACTGTGTGATCATTTGACTCTAATATCACACAGCAACACAGGTGCAGGGTATGTGTTTGCTTGAATGTACCAGCAATTGCAAAGTCTTGTTTTTTCTACTGTGTTTTAAGACATGGAAATTAATTGCAAATAAATGTTAGCTGCAGGGGTGATGGATAACAGAGGCAAGGGAAGACACTGCCTTCCCAGATAGACCGGGGTGGCCCCACCCATCACACTCCAGCTGGCAGGGAAAGCTTGGGGTCTGGTTGCAGTGTGGCTTCCTGGCCTGCCAGCTTAGAAGGCTGGGGCTGCAGGAAAGCTGCCTGGCTGCTCTTGGGCTGGGACAGTGTGGCTGTCCAGCTGCTTCTGAGACCAGGCCAGGACTGTGCGGCTGTTCCTGAGGCCAGGCCAGGAGGTGCTGAGGCCACCCAGCTTCTCATGTGGCCAGAGCTGGAGCTGAGGCCATGCAGCTGCCTGGCTGCTGTTACTGGGGTGGTGGCTGGGGGTGCTCCCAGGACTGGACCTGGGACTGCAGCCACCCAGCTGCTCTCAGGGCTGGACCTGGACTCGGACCCGGGACACAGCTGCCTGTTTGCTTCTGGGGCCAGGATCACACAAATACCTGCCTGCTCCCAGGACCAGGGCTGGGCGCTTAGGCTGCGGCCACCTGGCTGATCCCAGGAGCTGGGGCCAGGGCCACCTGGCTGTTTCAGGACAGGGGTTGCCCGGTTGCTCCCAGGGCCATGGGGAGAAGCTGCGGTGCATCTTTCTATCTGTGGCTATGCCTAGATTACAGGGATTTGTCAACAGAAGTTTTTGACAGACGATACCTTCTAACGAATCTTCTATCAACAGATCACAGCCAAACTGCCAAGTGGATCGCAGGAGCAATCCGCTCTGTCGACAGAGAGAGTCCAGACTGCCTGACTGCGCTATTGGCAAAACAGCCAACCAGGAGCACAGCAGACAGGGCTGCCCAGTGTCCTGGAAGCCCTGCCTGTCAACAGAGGGCCCCCTGTACATCCACACCAGTCTTCTGTCAGCAGATCTCTGTGGAGAGAGGCATTATTCCTTGTGGGAGCAGGGTACAGCTGTCACCAAAAGGGCTGCATTCTGTCGACTTACTGTCCACACAGAGCGCCTTGGGAATTGGGACGTTCTGCGGGTTTTGCCAGCAAAATGGCTGTTTTGCCAACAAAACCCTCTCATGTAGACATAGCTTTTGTGTCCAAATGGGGGGGTGCACAAGCTCCCCAGTTCCAGGGAGCAGCTGTTGGCCACTGCTTGGCCCCCGCCACGCCCAGGCCACCGTGCCCTCAGGGAGCAGCCACCAACCAGGCCACATAGGCCTCTCACTCCAAGTTGGCCCCAAGGAGAAGGCAGTGGGTGGGTCACATGCCTCCACCCTGAGCCAGCCCCAGCCCCAGCCCCAGCCCCAGCCCCAAGCAGTACCAGACAAGTCCTCTAGTTAAGGCCATATGGAAACGTGCCATGATTGAGATTTTCATGATAAGTAATAAGAATAGTTATTGTAATCTTGGATTTTCTCACCGCTATGCACGACGAGTCTCCGCCAAAGCTCCTCACATATTTGCATTTAATATCTCTCCCTCGCTTTTCATTAGCTATGTTTGTACAGGCAATGGTAAGTTGAGTTAGAAACATAGGAGAAAAGGAGGGAGAAGTTTCCAGAAATGTAACCTTAGCTCTAAGCTTCCACAATGCATTATTGGAAAGTGAAATGAAAATTAAAACTCTTTAACAAAGACACGACAGCGTCTGTTGACACAGCAGAGTCAGTGATTAATCACCAGATAAAGGTCTCCTGCTGCTACACAAATGCCCTAGGGAAGCCAAGACATTTAATGTCAGTGCAAGAGATATGAACCTTGATCTGGTGTTTGATCCCAATGATAGTATTTCCTTTTGAGTGAATGGCTGGTGGAGACTGCAGCTTTTTACCTGATGAATGTTGGAGCAAGAAAGTGAACATTGCCTGTGGCTTCATGATGGAAAAATTACCTTCTAGTGGGCTTGATGGAGGAGATTTGCTGTAGATTTCAGCCAATCGTAGCTCATCTATCCAGCTGTGTTTCTGCAGCATACAGTAACTGTCCTATTTTACATGTCTTAAGGGTTGGATCTTGCAGTGGTATAAACTGACGTGACTCCTTTGCAATTCTACCACAGTGAAAGTTTTATTATCTGGCAGCCCCAGATGTCCGTGAATGCCGGATAATAAAATGTGCCAGATATTCAAGCTGGATCTGGCGTCCAGTCAGCCAGCCCGTGGCATGCTAGTTAACCAAATGTGCCAGTTATCGGCTTGCTGAATAACTGAGCTTTGACTGTATCTACACCCAGTGAGGAGCTAGCCATGAATATATGATTAAACCTATTTAGGAGAGGTAGTTGGAACCCTGCTTCCTCACAAAGCTAAGGTTTGGATTTCTCCCCAAAATACAGAGGGGCCAGAGGTTCCTGCCATTACCTGAACTATAAATCAGTATTTCACTAAGTGAATTTCATATTGGCAGAAGGTGCTGGATTGACAAGTCTGGAGACAGTCCTCCACTGAGCCACAGGCTGGTACGGCATGGGCTGAGACAGGGACGACTTACCGCACATTGACCTCTGCCTCAGATCTGACCTGGAAAGACTATGAGTAGTGCAGAGAAGAGTTGGCAGTGTGCATGGATCTTCTGAGTGGGCCAACAGAGAGGCCAATCAGTGCTGGTTGCTTTGGTGGGTCCAGATCTATAAACACTTCCTTCCTAAGAACAGAACTGAAAAACTCCAACTTATTTTAAATGAACACCATTATATGAGCATCACCATATTACTGCCAAAATGGCAAGGACCTGTGGATGTGGCTAACCTGCTCCCATGTCCTATTAAGGGGATAGTTCCCCTGTTCCATTACTCATGTTGTTCAGATAAGTAAAAACTGATTCTGACAGTGCTGAGTCCTGTTTGCTATTAGTCAGGGCCATATTATTTATATATGCAATACTCCAACTGGGAACTTATGGAAATATCGGATAGTTTTGCCCATTCTATCCCAAAGATTTATGTGGAAGGAAATGTGTAACCAAAGGCATAATGCTCACGGGATCCTTACTAAGAAATGGGAAAATCAAGATCAATTCATGAGCAATGCAGAAACCAAAAAAAGCAGGGAGGGGAGGGAACCAGACGCTCAGTTCCTAATTACTACTTGTAATGAATAGATGACCCAGACCTACCAATGCCCCTGAATACCTGCATTCTCCACTCTTTTTTTAAGAAAACCATTTCCATGAGCCTGTGTGATTCATAAGTTAAAGAAACACAAGATTCCTTCAATCCCTCCCTCCTACAATGCCAATTTGTTTATTGAAATAAGAAAAAGTGGCCAAGGGGAGACAGGAGAGGAGGTGGGGGTGGGAAGGCTGACTAGTTAGGAGGCGTGAGTGTTATTTCCAGGCTTGACATTGCAAGTGAATGATGATCTTTGCTCCAAAGATCCATTTCAGAGCTAAACTGAGCCTGGAGGTGGGGGCTGCTTTCCTGCCAACCTCCACTCTGATCCCCGTTCAGTCCCCAAATACATCTTTCAAGCAAAGAGCCACCAAGTATTTGTGAACCATGCTGCCATGTACCCCCAAAACTTGTCCTGTGTGTGCTTTGCAGATGGGAGTTGCCAGCCCTCCATTCCCTTGCACTTGACTAGGAACAGAGATGGACAACACTCCTCTCCCTGATGCCCCAGCAACTCTGAGTGTGCCCAGTTTGGGAATTTTCCAACGTTCTTCTCTGCATTCGCTGTGTCTGTTTGCTTTGGCTGCCTGGCTGAAGTGTCCTCTGTGTCTAATTTTGGTATTCACTTGTTTTACATACACTGATCATCCCTGGTGAGGACAGCACACAGCTCCTGACTTGTTTCCCCAGCTGTAGTTACAGAACACTTAGTGCTTGGAGCCTGCAAAGATGGGAACAAATAAAAGGAGGAGGAGGGTGAAAAGGTGGTTTGTAGACCTAGGTAGAGAAGACAATATGGCCAGTGAAGAGTCCAGAGTAATGGGAACACAGACCTTAAAGGCACTTGGAGTTGGGTTGCATTCCCTTTAAACAGATGACTGGAAGTTTTCCAATTAAAAGAACATCAGTCACAAAATGACCCTCTGAGTGCGCAGCTGGCTGAGATGCCCAGCCACATGCTGTGGGGTTAGGGAGTGTTTTCATCTTTGAGAACTTTTCACTTATGCCTTTCCTTCGGCAAAATATCAGGCTGTCAGGGCTTTGTCTGTGCCGGTTTATTTTACCTATGATGTGCAGGGGAATTGGCATCAGCATGCTCCAGTGAAATCAATTCAAGGCACGCTGGCTTTTGGCTGCTTGCAAGAGAACATGGATCCCCTTGTCACAGAAGATGATCACAGTCTGGCTGTGTGTACACTTGCACTCCTCTTTTGAAAGAGGAATGCAAAGGAGGGAAATCAAAAAAGGCAAATGAGGCACTGATTTACATATCTTGCGCTTCATTTGCATAATCTCTTTTTGGAAGGGATTCTTTCAAAAGGAAAAAAAGCAGTGGAGGCGGGGCTGTTTGGAAAGTAAACCCCACCTACAAAAGAGCCCTTCTTCCTGAAATAAAATAGGAATGCAAGTGTAGACACAGCCTCTGGGTCTAACTTGGTGTTGGAGCTTCAACTTTTTCTCTTTCCCCCGGCTCTCACGCTACATAACCATTCGTTTAGCTTTTGTAATTTTTATTCAGTGTGCCATTAAGCACATGCATGACATTTCAAACAACAACTTTAGGGCTAGATGGTGGTTTTCACAGGGACCTTTTGCACCCCTATTATTATTTATTTTATTATCAGTTCAAGATCAGCGATCAGGGCTCTGCTGTGGTAGGCTTCCTAGAAGAGTTTACAGTCCCCATGGCCATGATGGAGATAGGAGGGAGAAAGAATGGAGAGAGGGTCACAAAGTGGAAAACAAGATTCAGAGAGACTAATGGACTTGCCCACAGTCACGTTGGAGCTCTGGGGCAGAGCAAGGAATTGAACTTCTGAGCCCTGGGTCAGCATCCAGCAATAAAATCATCCTTCCTTTCACCTCCCCGGTGTACCTGCATTAACACTCACCAGCAGGTTACTCTGGGCCTGGAGGGAGTGCCAGGCAATCTGCTTGATTCTCCCCTCCATCAGCAAGTGGGCTGCGAGAGTTTGTAGTGAGGTTGGGAAATGGTAGAGGTGAAGTTCTGCCCCAGAGTTAGCCTGGCATAATGAGAGGAATAAGGTGCACCCCAAAATGGGTGAAATAACTTACTTCTCCAAAGAAGAGGTGAGCCCAGGAGGAGCTGGGCCTTCCTGAAGTAGTGCTGCTCATGCCTGGGGTCTAATGGCTTGGCCTTTCTCAATTAATAAATAGGCTAAGTGCTAGTTAAAGGACTAAATAGGAATCCGCTCCCATAAAAGGTGCTGGGACCTGTTTCCATCACCCTTTGAGCACAAGCATATCAGACCAAGTTTCCTATCCAAGTAGCTTATCAGATCAAGCTTCTGTGAAACAACTCCAGCCCCTAGGTCACTGAAACATCAGGGTAATGAGTCCCACCACCTGGGAGCATGCCCGGTTCCCGTTATAGACAGTCATCCTAGATTATTACTTTTTTCCAACAGTGACACTTTGAGGCTACCTCACAAATGCTCAATGCACCGAGTGTGTCCCTGGGCTCTGGAGATGAGCTAGTTATCACTTTTATTATTTAATGACGTGCCTCTTGGAAATAGAACCAGAGGAATTAGAGAGGAGAAACCCCTAGTATGTCCCATCTACTGTATGTGCGAGGAACTGCAGGAGAATATTCGCTATGACCCACTTGCTGGTACTTTGTCCACTCTCTCTTAAAACGTGGCTCTATATTATCTTGCTGACACAGGAGGATGCCAGAGTTGCCTTTGACAATGAAAAGAACTCTGCCAAGTTTTGTGACTGCAGAGAGGCTGTGGCAGGGTCCAGCACTAAAGAGGTTAAACTGAAGCAAGATGTCTGAAAGGCCTCGGTGGAATCTGCAAACTTCTCCTGACAGGCCGGTCTTCTGAAGCATGGGGTTTGTGCTGAAGCTGCTAAATTCCTTGCCTTGTCCATTGGGCGGTCAGCCATTAACATCTTTTTTTTTTTTTTCTGAGAGCATGTGGGGCACATTCCATACCCTGCCCAGCCAGAGGAGAAAAATAAACATAAAATAAGGATGGACAATACTGGCAGCTGGGCATGCCTTAGGTTACAGGACATACATAGGTATGTCTACACTGCAATTAAAAATCTGTGGTTAGCCCGTGACAGCTGACTGGGTCTCACAGAGCTTGGCTTAGGCTACGGGGCTGTTTAATTGTGGTGTAAACTTGGCCTTGGACTGAAGCTCAGGCTCAGTGACCCTGTGAAAAGGGATGATTGTCAACAGCACAATTAAACAGCCCCTTCACAGGAGCCCAGGCCAGCGTGAATGTCTCATTGCTGTATGGGTGTATCCTGGGAAATGCGTGGCTCACACCTCAGTCAGACTACAGCCTGGAGACTCTCCAGAGGGGAGTGGAAAAGTACGAGGGCGTAGCTGTCCATTCCAGCCATCTCAGAGAAGGCGAGGATGGTACCTCTGCTGTCCATTGTGCCCATCTACTGCAAACCAGCTGTTTTAGCATAGGTCTCCGCTCCAAACTTGCACTCCATTATTTAGGTGAGGCCATGGGATGTGTATGGTGTTTACAGACACTAAAGCAGGTCAAATGTCTGCCACAAAGAGGATCACAATAGGAGCAGTATGAACATGTAAGGCTTACATGTGAGGCCTGGAGCACTTGACATGTGGCTGTAAGTTCTTCTTTTCACATGGTGGGTACAGCAGGACCCTGGAATTGCCCAAGAGCTGCTCGGAAGAGCCAAGTGTCTGTGACCTGAATGAGCAGAGATAACAGAGGGACCACAAGTCTCGTGGTGACCCTCCCTGTGCCAAAGACAGGACATAGAGTGGCAGCGAAAATGATCTAGGCCTTCCAATGACTGCACTTGAACTGGGCCACTGACTGGCTCTGCCTTCAGGAACTGATCAAACGGGGAATGTCAGGGCATCTGAAAGGGGTCTGTGTAGTCAGTGCTCCCAGCTTTCCCAAACTGTAAACCCAGGTTGTCCCAGCCCCCTAGAATCCCATACCTGAGGCAGTTTCAGACCCCGCTATCCAACACTAAAGCCTGGTTGGCCTACAGACTTCCTGGCTTTTTTCACCAGCCTGCCCCTGTAGTGACACATGCCTTGCCACACTTCCACCTAATGGCAGAGCTCTATTAGAGTGACACATGTCTGAATGAGCTGAAAACTGCTAGTACATCATCAGATGGAAGAGATGGGACCCTGAGTGAATAATTTTGGGCCATCTCCAGGGGCCTTAACCAATGCACTTCTACTAGGCAATGGAGAGAATCCTGTCAAAGCTTTGAGACTCAAATGTTGTTTTTGTTGGCTTATAAAACATGTCTCTGGATCAGCAGCTCAGAGCTGCTCAGGGATAAGGAAAAGAGAGGTCTTGGCCTTTCAGAGTATTTTTCTTTGTGAAAAAATATGTGTGTCAAATGTGTGCATCAGAGTGATGTCTGAGTTTTAACATTTCAACAGAGTTTGTCACTGAATCACAGAATTGAGACTGGGCAGGACTTCAAGAGATCTAGTCCAGTCCCTTGCACCCAAGGCAGGACCACACATTATCTAGCCCAGCCCTAACAGGTATCTGTGCAACAACCAGTGATGGAGATTCCATGGCCTCCCTGGAAAGGGATTCCAGTGTTTAACCCCCCTGACAGTTTGAAAGATTTTCCATAACATCCAACCTAAACCACCCTTGCTTCAATGTAAGTCCATTGCCTCTTGGCCTATCCTCAGAAGTTAAAAACAATTTTTCTCCCTCTTCCTTGTAGCTACCTTTAATGCACTTGAAAACTATTAACATGTTGCCTCTCAGTTGCCTCTTCTCCAGACTTAAAAAAAAAAAAGACACATTTTTTTTCAGTCTTTCCTTATTGATTGTGTTTTCTAGACCTTTAAGCATTGCTCTCCTATGGACTTTCCAATTGGTTCGTCTTTTTCCTGAAATGTGGTACCTAGAACTGGACACAATATTCCATTTGAGGCCTAATCCATGCAGTTGAGTGGAAGAATTCATTCTTGTGTCTTGCTTACAACACTCCTTTTAATACATCCCAGAATGATGTCTGGGTTTTTTTGCAACGGTGTTACCCTGTCAACTCATTGACCATGTGATCCACTCTGACCCGCAGATTGCTTTTTGCAGTACTCCTTCCCAGGCAGGAAGTGTCTGTATTATGGAGAATGAGTTGGGGGTCTCCAGAACTAATGCAAACTCTTGATCTTGGGCCTTTCAAACAGGCTGGAAAACAATGTTCTATGGAACAGACACATCCCACAAGATTATATCAATCCCTCACCATAGGCAAGAGAAATCAACTTTTTCACTAGACTGTGGAGTGGTAGGGAAGGTAATAACCTAGAGGGCTCCTTACCTGAAAACTACTGCTACTACAGCTGCAGGTATACGCCTAGGCAACCACACATGCCTTTTTCACACTAGAATTAGTTATCGTATGCTCCTGCAAGCCCTCCGTACGCAGCACACTCACTGCATTCAGCTGGAGGCCTGCCCATACGTGGATGGTTTAGAGAAATATTGCACTGCTCCAAGAGTTAGTTGACCCTGATTGGCTGAAGCTGCAGCATGTGATTTCAACTAGTTCTTTCCTACTGCCTGGAACAGTCCGACAGTGGGTCGTTGCACATGTGGCGACATCTCCTGGTGTCAAACAAAGGTGACCGGTACAGCATACACATACCCAAGCTGCACAGCCACTGCAACGCAAAGATAGGATAGTTCTGGTCCTCTGGCTGAGAGCTCAATATAAATACAAAGATGCAGAGAAATCGCCTTGCTCTGACTCTGTAATCTTCTGTCCTTTGAACAAACTCTCCCAGTTCCTGCTGTTCCACCCAGCGACTGAGAACACAGATCTCTTTGTAATTCTCCCCCTGTAAACATACGAGTCAGAGATGCTGCTCTGCTTTTCAGCTCATCAAAATAGCTAGTGGGTTTCATCTAGGTCTTTGCCTTCTAACTCCATTTTTTTAAATGCTGTGGATTAAGATTAACTTTCTCTGCTCAACATTTATGACCCATTCCTCTGCCTTAAAATGGGATCCTCCAGCTCCTTGATAAAGCATTGTGAGGTCATGCAGTTCCAATGGAGTTTTCATAAATGCCCCTATATCCAAGTGAAACAACACTACTTTGGAACATTTAGCTCGGTCACTCTTGTGAATCAACATCGCAGATATCCCTACAGCTTCTTTTAGATGGGTGTTGCTATATCCCCTCCAACGTCCCTGTTTCTGCAGTGGCAGGAGAATGCTGGGCACTATTTCTCCTTTTGCTATCAGTGGAAGGATACCTTTTTCTAAATCAACCTCACTGTCCCATTTTACAGAGATAGCAATAGAACCTGCACTTCAATACGAACTCTAATGATCAGAGGTTATTTAAACGATGCAATACCTAACGCAAATGGAAACTGGGGGAAGGTGGTTGATTGTTTATAAGCTTGTCTCTGGCTTTTTCCATTTTTATTGTTGTCTGCTGCAGTAATTGACGCTTTATTTCAAGCCAGACCACTTCCCAGTACAAGTGGTCCCAGCTCTGTGGCAGGGATCCATAACAAAATGTTTGTGTTATTGACCGTCAGATTTGCACATTTTGGGTGCTGCTAACTTCTTTCTACATCAGATCTCTGACACACTTAACGTCTACTAGAATCCACAGGGCCAACCTTCGTCCTCAGGAGTGTTACGACTAGAGCTCACTTTTTTTAAAACGTGGGCTAGGAGAAGATATGGTAATGCATGTTCTGAGCCTGAGTGCTGAGGAGTCATTTGAGGTAATTCCCTATGAGTGGTGAGTCATCCCTGAGCCTGAGTGATTTGAGTCATTTGAGGTAATTCCCCTTGAGTCCTAAAAATCTGGCCAACCCACAAGCAAGGCTATAACCAGGTGACCCTCAAGGCAGCAGTATAGGCTTGTAATGAAAGCAGCTACTCCAATCTGTTTGAGTTGGTACTTTTTTGTAGTTGCTTCTCAACCATTATGGCAGGCTCTTCCCATGCCAGATCCAGCTCAGGCTATGGACAGTTGCCCAGCTGTTCAGACAAATCCAGAGGGCTCTGGTGGAGTTAACCTTTGTGTGTGAGGCCGTAACTTCGGGAGAGGAGCATCATGTTCACATAGGGCTAGACTGCGATTTAAGACATAAAGAGTGGTGTGTAGGTGGCATCAGGGACAGAGCAGGTGGCACAGTAGTTTTTTGCTGGTCTGTATTACTGATAAATTACTAGGACCAGGCTAGCCAGTGAGTCGAGCCGTATCTTCACCCAGTCCTCTAACTTAGGTACCTTGTGTGGGCCCTGCTACTATGGTATCTGAGAGTCTCACAGACTTTCTTGGTTTTACCACCACAACATTTATTATCCCTATGGACTAGATAGGAACCTGGGGCAAAGATAGATTAAATGACTTGCCCAAGGTCTTACAGAGAGTCTGTGGCAGAGCCAGGAACTGAAGTGAGTTCTCCCAAGTCCGTTCCTTAAAGACTGGGTCATCTTATTACAGAGGCAGTAATCCTCCTTCACATTCAGAGCCAAGGTCTGGGTAGCCCATGTAGGTGGGACACGTCTGTGAAGGGACATTCCATATTCTTTACGTAAATATGCTTACAAATATGACATAAGATTATCTCATTTGTATCATTCCTGTATTGAAGTTAGAAATATGAAGTTTAAGCCTGTGTTACTCAAGGGCTCATGCTAAGTGACAGCCATGAGTAATTCTCAAGGAAATTAATGGTCCAATACTCAGGCCAACGATCTGTGAACAGACTTGTTTTACTTGCAAACTTGTGAGGAGGGACTATAGTGGTTCCTACCAAGACATGTGGCCATGTCATCTGATGTTGGGGTCCATCTTGGATGCTGCATTTTTCCACAAGAGAAGAAGGAAAGTTTAGACTGAACACTGAAGATTCCTGCCTTTTGCAAAACTTGTTTAAGCATGGGGATGGAGGTCATCTTGGTCATCAGTTTTCCCTGATAACCCCACTCAAAATGCCTGCTGGAAACATCTAAGAAGTGGGGAAAAGACTGGGCCCGGGCTGGAAGGCTCTCTGGTCTGTGAAAGAAGCTTGGTAGAACAACTTTGAGGGTGAGAAATTACATATAACGAATTTCTTTAGCATCCTAAGCCAAGTTTATGTTTTGCTTCGTAACCTACATTGCTGTGTGGTACCTCTTATGGCCACCTAAATCCTAAGTTTTATATTTACTAAAATCACTTTTGTTTATTAATAAACCCAATGTATGGAATTGTTACCAGGGGTCAGGGAGGCAGTCGGTGCATCTCTTTACATTGAGAAAGAGGGCGAATTTCATGACCTTACATTGTACGGATCTCTGTACAGCATGAGGTGGATTTACCTCGGGTTCAGCTGCCAGAGGGGCTGACTGCTGGAGACAGGTGTCTCACTGTGCTGCTTTCAGTTAAGGTGTGCAGCTGTTGGGGGCGTGGCCCAGACCTTGGGTCTGTGTTACAGCGGGCTTGCCTGTCTGATTCAGCAAGACAGGGTACAGGGGGCCCAAGCTGAAAGGGAAAACAGGCTCAGGGTGGTCTCAACACATTGGGGTCTGATCTGTCCCTTAGCAGGAGCATAATCCGCACCGCTCATGCTAACACCTTAGCTGCCATGCAGGACTTCCTTTTGAAAAGCTGGGTGGACAATAACCGACTCCTGGTACCTGCTAAAAGGCAGCAGATGAGCCAACCTTGTTCTCCTCACTTTACAGCTGGGGACACAGCAGGGTGAGGTCATGTGGCCACAGCTGGGGAGCAGAGCCATTGGCCAAACTGGATTTAGAACCCAGGAGTGTCTGGCTCCTGGTCTTGTGTTCAGAGGCACCTTCCACTCACCAGCCCTCCTCAGTCAGTTCCCAGAAGGCTGCCTTGCCCCTGCAGCTCCTTCAGTTTTGTAATGGCTTGCATAACATGGTCAGCAGCGGGGAGGGAGACCAGTCGGCAGCAGCCTTTTTCCCCCAGCCCTATCCTGGAGCCATTGGCTTAGCTCACTTAGGCTGTTCTGGCTGTGCCTTTATCAGACTCTGTGGGTGGTTCACCCTCTAGTCTACAGTCAGACAACCTTACATTGACCAGACTTGGAGCTATGCTCATAGCAGGCGATTTTTACAGTTTAATAACCACTCACTACAGCCCAGGATCATTAGCTACAGAGATCAGCAATGCTATGAAAGCAGCAGGCAAAGGAGCCTCGCTCTTCTGAGGGAGGCCCTTGGCAGAAAATGGCTGCCTCGCGAAGCCGGCGAGCGTGCAGCAAAGTGCTGGGGACACATGCAAGCGTCTATGAACAAGAACCGATTTGTGCCCAGAGAGCTGCAGGACTTCTAGTTCTTCCCCGCAAGTCAGTGTCCTGGAGTGGCTGCGCCCTGCCAGATTCCTGTGGTCATCAGCTTCTTGGCACCAGCAGCCGAGACAAGATGTCCAGAGCCATCGTTCCTCTTCCGAATCACAGAGTTATGCAAACTGCTCAGCAGTTTAACAAATTGCTGGAATTTAAACACAAGCATGTTTGTCATTTGGAGCCTGCAGCATAATCAGCCCCCACCACCGAATACTAGGCACACAGTAACTCCCCACTGCCCTTTTGCAGGGCCTGAAAGGAGTCAGGGGCTAAGTGCACCTCAGTGGGGTCAACCAAAACCCCTCAGAGGTCGATTTCGCACATCCATACTGGATGCGCAAAATCGACCCCAGAAGATTGACCCTGAGTGGGTCAGTCTTCTGGGCTAGTATAGACATAGCCTTGGAGATTATAAGCACACTGTACAGAATTACTGCTGGTGTTTGATGTTTGATAATTCTATTGTTAATTAGCTTCTCAACCAATTTACACTTCCAGTCATCTGTAGTTCTTAAGAGCCATCTTTTTAAAGCTAAATCCAATATTTCCTGTTTTTCAACGCTCTGGTATAGTCACTGACTGTTAAGACAGACTACATGCTTTTGTTATCAGACCAGCCATCTCATTGTTAAATTGCACCAGCATGCATGTGTGGACAATTCTGAGCTGGAGACTGGTCACTAATTTACCAGTCTGATCTAGCACAACTTATTTTGACAGCTAAGTCTGTGATCCTGCCACCTTTTGTTACCAGACAACATTAAGGCTAAGGTGACCATATTTCTGTATGCTGAATACAAGACATCTGGTAAAATTAGTCATATTCAAGTGAATTCAATGGCAATCAGCCAGCACTGTGCAGTACAAACTTTCTAATTAACATCAGGCTGACTGAGCCCCTGCTAAACATAAATACTGTGGAGCTGGCCTCTTTTTGTTTCCCCTCTTATCTTTAGGGCTCACATGGGGAGAGGGGCATTCACACTCTGGTACCCACCTCTCACACAATGGGGTGACCCATCGACCTGACCCTCCCCCTGGCCAGCGCTCTCCACCCCATTTTGGTGATGGGACCCTCCAGGAAGGACTCAACTTTGCTGATACCTGGAGCTGTCTGTTCCCAAGGCAATACATGGAGGCCCCATAGGGTCACTGGGAAGGGATGCACTTCACAGGGGGGGATATGAAGGAGCAGTGGGGTAGGGGACCATGAAGGGGTATAACCAAGAGAGGAAGGTAAGGGGAGCATGTAAAGGACAGATGGGTGAGCAGCAGAGGCAACAAGTAACCAGCCACCATCTGGCACCTACTCATGCTCACCAGGTACAGGGCACAGTAGGGTGGGGCCCTGCTGGCCAAGAGCTGGCATGCAGCAGAGGCTCACCGACAGTGCAGCTGCAGGAATGGCCAGCCCAGCATGTGCAGCTTTGCCCTGTCACCAGCTTTGCACACCCACCACCATCACTGGCCACACACACACGCCCCCCACTGGTTGGTGGTGGGTGGCTGGCAAGCAGGACTGTGGCCAGCAGCGGGAACCGCCAGTCCTGGTGTGGGGTAGACAGGAAATACAGGGCAGCGTGCTCATTTTTAAGAAAAGGTCGGGACATCTGCAGGAGGGTTTATATATGTGACAGTCCCTTTAAAATGGGATGTACGGTCAGCCTAAGAAGTGCTGCGGTCAGTGTCTCCCCAGCATTGTCTGTGGTAAAGGCTGATATCAAAGAAACCGTTTAGCTTCTCTGCAGCGTCGTTCTTATTTGCCCCTGGTACTCCCTGGTAAATGGTCCAGAGGATGCACCAATTCTCTCTGAGGCTCCCTTCATGAAATGTGCTTGAAAGAATTACTTGTGTATCATTGGCTATTTGCTCTTCACATTCCGTCTTAGCCGTGTTAATTTCCATCTCACATGTTGCCAGCTATAGTTTCTATTTGTTTACTTGTTCTGGATTTCCATTTTCTGAAGGATTCCAGTTTGACTCGAATAACTCTTGGACTTTGCCAGGTAGTTGCACTGACAGCATTTGTTCTTGCTTCTTTTTTATTTAGTATCAAGGATGGGAAGCCCTGAGAGTCTCCAATGGCCTGTGTTGAGATCATCTTTAAGGCGAGGCTTTCACATTTGCAGGTGGCAATGCTGGGAGGTGACACTCCCAGTCTCTAGTGGTGTGAGATGACTTGCTCCCAAGAAGCCCTTAACTTGGTCCCATTATGGCCAGGAATCACAGCACATAAAGCCCTCTGGTGGGTAGAGTGACCCAACCTGTGCTACAGGTGCTGACAGTCACGTGGATGGTCTTTGAGATCTATTCCAGCTGCATGGTCTATTTGGAAAGGCTCCCAAAAGAAGCTGAGGATTCAGGTGGAAATAGGGGATATTTTCAACCACCTTCTTTTAAAATCTTCCTTTCCTCCCTTGCCCATGCCTCCTATTTTTCCCTGCATGTTTTCTCCTGTTGCTTTGAGCTGCATACTGAATAGACACAGGCAAAAGCTTGCTGTGTCTTTGGCTTTTTAAACCAGAGATACCCCAATAGTTTTATTCACCCACCTCAGCAGGGAAAGGATTAATGTCACAGAGCAAACACAATGCTAAGCACCGTGGAAAATTGGCTGGGAAGAGAGCAGGCTTATTCCAGTGGCTGTGGAAGCGGCAGAACCGAACTACAGAAAGGGAAAATCGCTGCAGTTGTGGCTGGCTGTGCCATCGGTCTTCCCTGCCCTCCTCCATCTTTTGTTTCCTACCTTCAGGCAGCAGAAAGCCAGATAATAGCTGCCAACTCCCCACCTTCTCCACTAGACTCGAAAGCAAACAATGTGGCTTTAAGTGAGGAGAAGTAGGAACGGAGAGATGGCAACTTCCTAAGCATGTTGTGGTCTCGCAGGCTCACCTGCAGTCCCTCCCTGTGCTTCACCCCCTTGCCACAGTCCAGGTGAGATACGCACCCCATTGTTGGAGGGTGATCACAGCAGTGACATTTCCAGGACCCTGTGTTTGGCAGGGTGCAAAGAACTGAACCACAGACAGGACAAATGGAAAAATCCTGTGAGGTCAACTTGCTCATCCCTGTCTGGGGCAGGTTTGTTCCACTGTGTCTCTGGTGTACCATAAAGGAAAGCAGGGAATTGCTTTATTGCTTTGCCACCTGCTAGCACTATCCCAGTGACCCTCCCGTGCAGAGATATGGTCACTACTCCAAATATTCTGACTTATTCAGGTCCAGAAACTTCATTAGCCCTGTAACTCTTCTGCCAAGTTGAGCCAGCAGCAGCCAGGGCCAAGTTCCTTTCCCTTGGTCCATCACAGAGCTGGCTCGAGCCCCTACCCAGTAACCTGGGAAATTTGCGCAGCACCCCAGTCGCCTCTGAACGGCAACGCTAACCCTCTCGCAAACACAGAGGCTGAGAGTAGAAAATAAACGTACTAAAAAGGAGGGAAGCAACTGGGCATTACTGTGGGGAAACACTGCAACAGTGCTAGGGCTTAGCCCCAACAATTCCTGCTCCTGGGCATAGCCCCAGTCATTCCTCTGCCCAGGCATTACCCTAACCTCATCTTGCTGCTCGCACGTGCTGCCCTTCCGGGCCCAGGCGTCCTTCCCACTGCCTGCCAGTGCTGGGCTCTGTCTCAGTTATTGCCCTGTCCTTGCCCGTTCTCTTTCGTGCACCCACCTCCTGAGCGACTGAGCCAAATGGCTGCAGAGACCAGGTGACGCCTCTCTCACACACACAGCTCCACAGCTGGTGTTACCTTCGAGATACAGGGAGATGGGACTCCAGAGGCAGGCTTACCTGGGAGATGGACACATAGCTGGGACCCAGAACTGGGGTGGCCTCTGACGGGCACGCACACAGAGGGGGCCCAGAACTGGGGTGAGCTCTGAGGTACAGAGAGACATTAGCCCCCTTATGATGAATCAAAACTGCAGAGGACCCCAAAGCATTTTACAAATTCACAGTAAAATGCAGTCTCTGCAGGGTTGGGTTATAACAGGCAGCAGCATCCCCATAGACAGGCAGTGACTAGGAACCCCCTCAACATCTAAATTAGTCTGCAAGAGAAACCAAGTGATGCAGAAATGACCTAAAAGACAACCTGATACTATGGAACCTTCAAGGCGCACAGGTGCTCAGGTCATCTGTTTACATCCTATCTGCAGCGGGCCCCTCTAGCAGCAAAACAGTCACATACCTTAGCAGCCAAGTAGGACTTTGGACTGAGTACAGATGCAGGAGGCAAGAGTGCTTCCTATGAAGGGTTTGCCTACACTTGGAATGCTACAGCAGCACAGGCACTTCCTGTGCTGATGGGGTGGGGACGGGGGATGTCTCCCATTGGCCGAGCTAATCCACTTCTCCAGGGATTGTTGACCTAGCGCTGTTATATCCTGGGGGTTAGGATGGCAACAGCTTAGATCTGTTGCTCAGGAGTGTGAATTTTTCATCCGGGGTGATGTAGCTGCATGCACTTTTTAGAGTAGATCCGACCTCAGTCACTAAAAATCACTCCACACATCATCTGGCTGTTCTTGGGAAGTCTTCTTTTCATCTATGCAAACTCTCCTTTGCTTGTTCAGTCCTGGGACAAGCTAACACAGCTACATAGCACCCCACCCGCACACTTATCAGGGAGGTAAATGCAACTGTATCCACACAAACCCAGATGGGTAAGAGTCTTGTGACCTACCCCCAGCATCATACAGTTAGTCAGTGGCATTGTGTTGGCTAGAATCCAGGGGTTCTAGTTCCCAGCTCCCTGCACTAACCATTACCCAGCACTCCTCCCCAAGATCTAATAACAACTAGCACGAGTATGCTGTGCTCCAATGAGCCTCAACCTTTTTTTTGTAAAGTACCCATTTTTCAAAAAATGTATAAACACCCCCCGACTTCTCTCATGTACCCTAAGGGTACACATACCACCGGTTGAGAAGCATGGTCCTAAAGTAATCTGAGTGATCTTGAAGCAAATGCCATTCAACCTTCCCAGATGACTGTTCCCTTTTCAGGAGTCAGATTTGTTTTGCATACTACCAAGTTACACCTCACTTAAAAACTACTTACGTATAAAAACATGCAAAAATATCACAGAAGACTGCAACTGAAAATTTGCTGACTTTCTACCATCTTATTATCAAATAAATGAATTGGAATAGAAATGTTGTACTTACATTTCAGCATAAGAAACTTTTCAATTGTGCTGACTTTACTAGTGTTTTTTACGTAGCTCGTTGTAAAACTAGGCACATATCTAGATGAGTTGATGTACCCCTGGAAGACCTAGGTGTACCCTTCAAGGGTCCATGTACCCCTGGCTAACAAACACTGCTCAACTCTTAGTGCTGTATGCAGTAAATGACTCTGGAGTTGCTGTTTAGTTTCCACTTTACCCCAAGGTAACCCAGGACAGGGAGGTTGTTGTAGGACAGAAAAGGCACTGCTGGTGATGGACTGATATAAGGGCTTTTAAAATTGCACAAGTCTAATAATAAGGAATACAAGTACCATGTTAATGTTTGCTCCCAGGCTTCTCACAGTGAGCCCTGAAGTCTGTTATTAGAGCAGAGCAGATTCTGGAGGCAAACAAGTCCAGATGCAGCTCGGTCTCAGTTTGGAGAGGAGACAGAGGAGGTTTAGAGCTATTTAAACATGCTTGAAAACACATAAAGAAAAGACAGTCTGTGTGACCTTGGGCAAGACAGTCTCACTGTGCATCAACTCCCAACTTGTACAATAGGAATAATGATCTCTCCCTCCCACACCAGGGTGTTCTGAGGTTAAATCCATGAATGGGTGTTATGTACTCAGACACCACAGGAATGGAAGCCATGTGGAAACTGAGGGGTAAGACCTACCTACCAGAGGGATGGAAGCCATGTAAGTGTCTAGCAGCAGGGGTACCACAAATACATCACACCTGTCCCCTGCGCTCTACTCTGGCTTCCTAGAAGCTAATGAGTCAAGTTCTTGGTCTTAGAACTTATTTTCAAGGCACTCAGTGGTGCGTGTCTGGGGTGTCTAAAATACTGACTAAAGCCCCGGGATGAACACCATGATTTATCACTTTTTGAGATAACCCGTGGTATCCACGGTAAAGCACTATCACCAGCTTACAGCAGGAGGGGTCCCTGTGGGTGATCACCACGGGGAACCATCCCCAGTCACTGGCTGCCGTCAACAGATGCTCTGCTCCTGGATTTTAGAGCCTCCCTGTTTTTCTCTGCAGCTATCAGTTTAACCACCCCACTCCGTCACATCCCGTGCCTAGCCCCTGCTTGTCTGGACACCTGCAATATACACTGATCCACTGACTCCGCGGAAGCTGTGCACGCCTGTTCACTGGTTTCAGCTTTGCTCAGCATTCTCCTTTTCACAGATGACTGAGACATGTCTAAAGTAAAACCAAACCACAGTGTATTTACTGGAGCTTGACCTAGATATTCAAATAAAAGTAAGTATGTGGGTTTGGAAACATACAGGTACCAGAAAAACATAACATGCAATCAATGGCCCGTACTTATTAACAGGTCACTTTCTTGTGTAATAAGAGTTTCTTCACCCCATGGACAATCCTTGCAGAGCTTGTCCAATTCAAGGTGCTGGGATCTACCTTTCATGAGACACTGCTGCTGAAAGTCTCCTCTCTGTAATGGATGACACCCTGGGCCGTTTCTGCTGCTCTGATAGTCACAAGCTGTTTGCTCTCGTAGTCTATCAGTGTGTCTTAGGCCATCAGCATCTCTTAGCCAGGGAACTTCTTGTTCAGAGAACTTTCATGGTGTTGGTTTGTCTTTACACATGTAAAGTCTACCGATGGTCCAGACTGCACACAGTGGTACGTCCACAGAAGTCCATTGTTCTCAACCTCAGAGTTGATTGTGTTCGCTGGGGGACCCCCATCTCTCCTCAGGTAGCACTACAATGATTTTGTCTGATATTCTGCATTTTACACGTTGCTTAAACTAGTTCCCACACACGCATCTCTCAACAGCAATAGCCATCAGATCGTGCTCAGCTTTCAGCAGAAATGACGCACATCCCCCTTCGGTCAGCTACTGCCACTTCCCACAGAGAGGAAAGCTTGGCAAGAAGGTAGGACGATGGTCCTTGTTACTGGGCGGATGAGCCAGACCACTAGTTTTGCCATCTCTTCTCGCTCTGGGAATAAGTGTTCACCATGGACGCCACCTGTGACTGTCCTGGATGGAATTCCACAGCACTCCCAGGATTCTGAGCACAAGGAGCCAAGTAATCCTCTCCTCCTCAGCTTAATCCAGGCATCTGATAGGGCGGCTGCTCTCCTGAACAGTTTCTTTCTTGCAGTTTGAACACTCTTCATTGTCTTGCCCACTCTCTTGCAAGCAGGGTCCCTCTCCTGGGGGCTAGTTGTTAACACAGGTTTCCCTTGTTCTGTCCCTTGAAATTTCCAGTAAAGGGCCTTTAATACAATCTCTCTGTGGCTGCTGTAATTATGTGTGAAATATTTTTCCACCATAAACCAAAGAAAACAAATCAACACAGAAAGATTTTTTTTTTCTCTCGAGCTATCTGGCAGGCCATGTAGTCTTCCAAAAAGTTACCCAAGTTCCACAAAACCCCATCTGTTTCTTTATAATTGTACTTTCAGGCTTCTGTAGCAGAACCTAACAAAGGAAAGAGCAAAACAAAACACAAAGCCCTGAAAGGGTATTTTATTTCTATTTTTCCACCTGCGATATTGGCCAGGTACAGATCATAGTGTTTATGGGGCAACGGGATATATGTGCTGCAAGTCAGGGCTATGCTGAGCAGGTGGGAAATTTATTCCTGAGACACAGTGGGCATGCACCATTAATCAGAGGTGCTTTAAAACATGCCTGATGGCAAGTCGAGATTCTCCTCTGTTCTCAGGGGGGTAGCATACATTTGATTTGTATCATTTGCCTGAGGGAGTGAGGCTGTGAATGTTTTATCTATGCAAATGAGGGTCTGTTCCTCTTAGTGCACCTCAACACCTCCCATGAAACACTGTCTTCAGCTGAAGCCCCTTGTTCCCCACTATTTCAGTCCAGCTGAACCTGACTCCTCCCTGGCCCACACCTCTCTGCCAACACACCTCAGGCCATGTCTACATTATCCAGAAGATCAACCTGCTCAGGGTTTGATTTTTCTATGCCTGGTGGGTTGATTTGTACACAGGGGTCAGCAGTTGACCGCTGTGCTCCTCGCTATCACAAAAAGTAAGGGAGGTCAATGGGAGAAACTCTCCCATCAACCTTCCTCAGTGAGGATGGCCAGGTAAGTCGATTGCAGATAAGTTGATTCTAGCTATGCAGTTGCCATAGCCAGAATTGTGTATCTGCAATTGACTTACCTTCCTAGTATAGACCAAGCCTCAGTGTCTCCCAGGACACAGTCCCAATCCTTTTCCGGTGTTGTCCCGTCCTTCCAACTCAAAGCTCCACTGACACATCTCAGCCCTGCTTTGCAGCAGCCCCTGATATCTAAGGCTTGGTGTACACTCTGCAGGTAAGTCGATTGCAGATGCACGATACTAGCTACAGCAATTGCATAGCTAGAATTGACTTATCTGCAATTGACTTACTTGGCTGTCCTCATTGAGGAGGTCAACAGGAGAGTTTCTCCCATCAACCTCCCTTGCGCCTCACGATAGGGAGGAGTACAGAGGTTGACTGCCGATCCCTGATAAGTTGATTTTGCAAGTCTCTACCACATGCGTGAAATTGAACCTCAGAAGATCAACCCTGACTGGGTCAATCTTCCAGGTACTGTAGATGTAGTACCCAGAGGTAATGAGACCTCATCTGGGGTGAGTGAAGTGTCTGCTCTACAGCCTGGGCTGAGAGCCAGCTGGCCTTTAGCTCCGATGGTAGAGTGCGGGGCTTTAGCCCCTATACTTGCAGGTTCTGTCCCTGGTGCCTGCAACCCAGGTTTGTCAGCATTACATAGACCTGGCCTTTTCCAGCTAGGCACCAATCTTATGTTCCTCATACTTTCCTCTGCCTGTGCCCCTCTGTCCTGCAGAAATCCTTGCTAATCGAGTTCTGGGATCCTCCTGACCTTAGTAATCATGCTTTAATTTTACAGCTTTTAAAATGGTCAATTGATTTTCAGTCTGGTCTCACTTGTAGCCATTGCTCCTACCTGGGGACATGTTCGTGTCCCTTTCCAGCAGGAACTGGAGAGAAGAAATGCTGCTCGGAGAATGAGCTTTAGAACTAAGCTGTTCCCCCTCCATGCAGAGAGGGTATTTTCCTTCTTTTTCAGGCTTCAAGCTCCAATACTAAACACCACTGGCTAATGTGCTAACATCACCTACCTAGCAGGCCTCTAAATAGCTTTTACGCATATGGAAAATGATTCAGCAAATTCACATAATGCACAAAACAAGCCGTTATATGCTATTCCCTGCTCACAAGGGTATGATGCAATGGGTTGCCACCATTGGCTGTTCTGGCCTCGGTCTGCATTAGGCATGAGGTGGATGCTGCCAACAAAGAGGTGTTCTGTGTACTCCAGGGAGACCTGGCCTCTGCTAGAGCCCTGGTTAGGACTGAGGCTGTGATGTCAATATAAAAAACAAGCCTCTTACCCACCCCTCTGAGGCTGTAACATCACTGTACCACAGGCCTTGCCTCTTACCCTCACCATTTACCTGAAGCCGTAACACCACTGTACCAAGGCCAGGTCCCTTACCCACCCCTCTGAGGCTTTCCGGACAATTTTTAAGTCCTGTCTGAGGAAGATCAAGGAATGGTGACTTTCCACCTGGATGCAGTAGGAGGCTGCACTGGCTACCACACAGGGTAGATTTGGGATGGGCCACGCTCCTGTAACCCCCTCCCCCCCCCCAGTACCAAGCCCTGTCCTGAAGCAGCAGCCCTGGGCCCTGCAAAGAGGAGCTTGTTTCTAAAAGTACTGCAGCTGCCTGGGGCCCCTCCTATTTCACAAATATTGACACTGTGATCTCTGAGTCTCCATCCAGAGGCAACATTTCCAGGGAGCCCTGAATCTATGGTGTTCTTCAATTCAGTGGAGAGCATTTGGATTTCAGCCCTTTCCCTCTCTGCTACGGAACTTTCTCAGGTGGAGCTGCTGAACCTCTGTGAAATCCCACCCCTGCCTCAAGGGAGTCCACAGGGGGCCCGCAGAAATGTCTTCCTAGAGACATGCTGCCCGAAGGCCATTCTGTGGAGGCCGTCAGAGGGCATTTCACAAGAAGTACCCATGCCAGAGGCAGCAGCAGCCAGAGGACTGGCCTGCTCTGGGGAGCTGTAAATGCAGCTGCCATCACCTTTTGTTGTGGAGGAGCACCGGTCAACGTGCCACCTTTGCTCAAGCGGAGGGGGCACGGCATGCTTGGAGCATGTGAATCAGCCACCAGGTTCCTCAAAAGCTTTTCCAACAATATCTGTGGGTGATGCTAGTGTTGGTCAAAGTTGCAAGACTAAGGGCCCCTTGTAAGACAGGTACAGCCCAAGCAGTGACTGGCCAGCTTACCTCACCCTCATGGGCCACAAGTGTAAGAGGCAGGGGAAGGCAATGCCTTCCTGAACTAGTAGCCTCGTCTTGCCCTGGCCATGTCCACTCCAGATCCCACCCCACTTCAGGGCTGTCTGGGATTCAGCCCTGCCAAGGCTGGGGCTGTACCGCCGGCTCTTCAGGCGCTGAGAAAGCTGGGCGTGTGTGCCACCTGCTCCCCCCTCTGTGCTCTGACTGGGGCTGCGTGCCTCCCACCCTGCCCCACTCCACTCTTGAGCTGGGGAGGAAGGCTGGGACCACACATTGCCTGCTGCGCCTCTAGAAGGGAAGGGGGCAATTGTGTTCCACAGAGCCCTGCTCTGCTGGGGTGGGTCTCCAGGCAGAAGGGGCAGGACTGGGGCTTGCCTCCCCCAGCCCTAGGTCCACCTGATGCCCATGCTCATGCTGCCTCAGCCCAACTCTAGAGGCAAGACATTCGCCATGTCCACTCTGAATCAGACTGCCTCCTGGCATTATCTTTCCCAAGCCCAGCAGAGGATGCAGGGTGGAGCTAGGGAAGACACACATTGTCCCAATGCCAGCGATAAGCTGCAGAGGGCCAAAAATCAGAGACCATCCATTGGAGTTCCTTCCCCCGCAAGGGCAATGATGGATGGAGAAACCTTAGTAAACCAGGCCATGATGTTATTCTTTAAGAAGTTGGAGGAAGACAGAGGAAGAGGTCCTGCAGCTGGTATAATGGCACAGAGCCTCCTCATGGACAGCCCTGTGACCCTGGCAGATCCCCAGAGTCCAGCTCTTTCTGGGGCAAAATCTCTTTCTGATCCCATTTAGGAGGAGACAGGGAGATTTCTCCTTCCCTGTTCTGCGGTGAGTTTTCCATGGGAGGGTTTAATCTGGCACCCAGATGTCCAGAACTATGACGCAAGGTGGGTGACACCTTCTGTCAGACAGAGAATAAGGCAGGGGTTTATTGTTAGTAACTTGAAGGACATTTCTTCACTTTTTGCATTAACACCCCAGCCTCACCCATCCCCACAATCCAAACAGAAAAATCCTCTCCCTTTGCAACCAAAAATAACACATTCCCTGGAAAACAAGTGATGGACAAGGATGAGGTTTCCTATGCAAATAAACTAAGAAGAAAAAGAAATACTAATAATAAATCCAACTGAGGGGGAAGCAAGAAGCTGGTACATTGCCTGCTAACCCTGAGGCCAGATGGTCCATCAGCCATACCCATCAAAGGCCTTTGTGCAGCTTGTGTACAAGTACATAATATTTCCCTCACTTTCAAGCCATGATAACTTCAGAAGAGGAAGGGTTAACTGCTCAGTGTAGCAAGCCTACCATTAAATGCCATTTTCATGGCCTTCAAAGCTGTAAGGACAATGGCTATGACCTTGATGGTTGGAGACCATAGAATCATGACTGGCAGGAACCTTGAGGAGTTATCAAGTCTGGTCACCTGCACTCATGGCAGAACCAAGCACCATCTAGACCATCCTGGTGTTTGTCTGACCTGCTCCAGAGATGGAGATTCCACAGCTTCCCGTTGCAATTTATTTCGGTGCTTAACCCCTCCCACAGTTAGGATGTTCTTCCAAATGTTCAACCTAATCCTCCTTTGCAGCAATTTAAACCCATTGCTTCTTGTCCTATCATCAGAGATTAAGGAAAATAATTTTCTCCCTTTGAAAGCAGTTATGATGTCCTCTCTGTCTTCTCTTTTCTAGACTAAACAAACCCAACTATTTTAATATTCTCTTATCAGTCATGTTTTCTAGACCTTTAATAATTTTGTTGCTCTTCTCTGGACCTTCTCCAGTTTGTCCATATCTTTCCTGAAATGTGGCACCAAGAACTGGACATCTCTAGTTAAGGCCTACTTAGCAGAATGGAAGAATTTCTTCTTCTGTTTTGCTTACCGCACTCCTGTTAATATACCCACGATGTCTGCCCATTTTGCAACAGCGTCACATTGATGATTTATATTTAGCACGTGGTCCAGTATGACCCCTGTGTCCCTTTCTACAGTACTCTTTCCTAGGCATTCATGTCCCATTTTGTACGTGTGCAACTGATTGTTCCCTTCTAAGAGCGACTGGGAGGAGTGCTCCTTCAAGCTCTGATGGGGATGTGGAAAAGCTCTTTCCCTCCCTGTTTCAGAACAGAACATGTATATGGAGGATGCTCACTCACATACAACTTCAATAAAATTTATTTAACTTTGTGAGTTAAAAGGATGATCTCTTGAGAGTTGGTTAACAACTAACACGGCATAGGCAGGTAGCGTGCAAACTTCTTCTACAACAAACGTGAGGAAAATAGGCCTTGATGAGTGAGGCCGAGTCCGTAACCCTCAATTTTCTTTAGGATCTGTAAATTTTAATTTTCCGTTAGCTCTAGCTTCTTTTTATGACTAGCATTATAAAGGATGAAAACAGAAGTCTGCTCATTTGGAAAGAGGTCACTAGTTCCTGACCACACCAAAATTCCTGGTTCCCCAAAACTCCAGAATATATTCAGGAATGCTGAGAAAATTAGATACAGATGAGTGTGAATAGGCATAAGGAAGGAAACAATAATTGTCATTAAGCTAGTGGTCGTGTTTCATCTGTACCCTTCCCAAAGGAGATGGGCTAAAACTCCATCCATGGAGTCATCTTCTGTGGATCCCATGGCTTTTCATGTTTTTGGAGCATATCTGTTGTGGTCTGCTCATATATGTAGTTACAGAACTGCCAGTAAGAGATGAGGCTTTCCAGACTGGCCAAAGACCAAGCTCATCTGCCCTAAACCCAGACTGAACTATGTTACTGGAGTATGAAACCTCTAACCTCCTCACCACATTCACTTGTAAGATGCCTGGGAAAGTGACATGGAGAGGAGCAAGCTATATGGGCAACCTTCAACATCCAGGTAAATGTACCTAGGCCACTACAACAACATGCTTCTGAAAATGTGAGCACGTATAAAAGAATGAGCATCTCCAAATTCTAAGTACAGCCTACCTTACACCATGTCATGTTACCCTGGGCTGTAAAAATGTGCCTGCACAAATGACTCTGCCCAAAGGGGAAATTATGGGTTATTAGTCATGCTACAGCAAGGCAGAAATAAATCAGTTAGGAAAAGAGTCAGCCTAGAAGTCATCTTGTAAATGGCAACCTTAAAGAAGTCTGGGTACTGCTTCAGAAGGCTAAGAAAGAGATTACATCCTTTTAGGTTTCCAGAGTTAGTGTGTGTAAGACTTGACCATGGGTTACGTCAGCTTCAAGACTGAAGTCTTGATTGTATTCCTCCAGTGACTAAGTTAATTGTTGATTTCATTCCACATTATGGTCAATTTGTTGATTTAGTGACTCAGTTATAATTGTGATTTTGATATGCTCATTGTGCTGTTCAAGTTTAACGTAATTTAGCAAAAGCTATAGTGAGACATTTGTTTGCCTTTTGGTTAATTTGTGCGTGTGTGTGTGTGTATATATATATATATATATATATATGTAAATCACATACAGCTTTCAAAATTGCAACAAGGGTCATGATACTGCTTCCAAGAGCCAAGGTTCTTTAGTAAAGTATCTAAGAGCTACTTTGGTCTGTCCCGAAATTAATATTTATCTTCCGCTCATAGACTTACAAATATACCCTAATCCTGATCTACAGCATCTGCTCTTAGCCCAGGTCTGGGCTGTCCTGTGAGCCAATGCCCTGGTGCCATCTAAGGGTCTAGTGGGGCAAAGAGGGGTGATGCCACACCAGCAGCCACGCTAAGCAGCCAGAGCAGGCTGGGTTCTTTGGTTTGTGTTTAGTTCAGGTACAGCAGCAAGAGGATAATTAGGCTTAGAGAGGCTTTAACAGTTACTTTTTATTTACACAAAGATAGAAACAATTTAACTAAGACAAATGATTAAAGTACAAGTTAGTACTCGCAGTTTTTAAAGGGGAAACAACACAATTTAACTTAAGAAAAGTTTTAGACAAACTAGCTAGCTTAAACTAATACAAGTAATGTGTACACAAGAAAGGCCTGTTGCAGGTGTGATTTTCACCCCTGCCTCTTAGACCTGGTGGAACCAGAGTCTTTCCCTCAATTCCTATAGGAAAGAAGTGTAATACAGGTGTAATTCTTACCCCTGCCTCCTAGATCCGGTGTGACCCAGAATCTTTCTCTCAATCCCTCGGGGAGAAGTAGATACGAACCAGGCGTCCCCAGTCTCGGGAGTTAATTCCAGACCTGGCCAGCAGGTGTAGGTGATTGAAACTCAAAGGGGGGGTGGTCTGCCAAGCCCCTTTATACTGCTTTTGTCACATACGCTTCTTCCTGGTCTTAAGTGGCCAATTGGGAGGAATATGTTTTGAACCCCAGGCTTCCCAGGGAAGGTGCAAGGCTCAATTCGCACCTGTGAATTGTGGACAATTGGGCACCTTTGTGGGTGATGGGCGGGGTTCCCCAATCTTCCTGGGGAAGTGATCAAGGCTGGGGAAGTGATCAAGGAGTGTCAATTACTGAGATCAGCCAGAAGGGCAGCCATTAGCTAGCCCATCCACTGTCTGTTTTTTGTGTATAGTAGAGAGGCTGGGCGAGACAGCACACCTGCGTTCCCAGGACATCAAAGGCTGCCTGTCTCCCCTGCTTATTTCTCTCTCTGTCTCTCCCAGTGCGAGGGGAGAGGAAGAAAAGGCCAAATGGGGGGTTCATGTGTGGCTACATGCCCCCACAGTTATGCCCACACTCCTTGATCCCAACTTACAGCACTCTCTGCTATTCCAGTCCTGGGCTCACACACAGCTCTGCCAATGCACCCAATCCTGAGATGCCCCCGCACCACCCTGGCTATTCCAAACCTTTGTCCTCTATGCAGTTCTGCTGATGAAGTTTCTTCCTGACCTGCAGTGCCTCCTGATATCCCATTCCAGGGCCCTACACTACCGGTACCCCCCAGTGCTGTCGTGGAGGCTACCTACACAGCCAGGCAATCAGCCCTTGGAACAAGGATTCCACATAATGGACAAATGAACCTGAGAAAGAGGCTGAGACCATCAGAGTTATTTGGTTTTGTCATGACGTGTGGTTTGAACTCCATTTGCCTGGGGTGAAATGCGAAGCCTCATCATCACTTCTCTGGTCACAAAGAGCACATACAATCCATGACTACACAGGAGCTACGGAAAGCCTTGGGCATGACTGAGTCCTGTTCCCACCTTAGCAGCTTCTGTGCAATCTTCTCTGGCAATCTTATCAGAAAGTCCAAAAATTAGCTGAGGAGCAGAGAGGGATTCCCCACCACCACCAGTGTTTCCTGCAAGCTGAGCACTTGGGCGGCCATCCAGGAGAGATTCAAGGGCCACCCAGCTGATTAACAGAGCATCCACCACCACCACAATAGGCACAAGGTGTTTCTCGCCATGGTGCGCATCCACACATGCCTTGATACACATAACAAAATTTATTCCACTCATGGATGGAAAAAATTAGAGGGAACACTGCCCCGCCCCCAACACTCCACACTTATTCCTGGAGCGGCTCCCCCCAGGAAAGCCAATTTCCAGAGCTGCCAAGCTGACTCCGTCCCCAGGGTCAGGACACTGGTGTTTCTGTGATGAGGCCTCCTGGGGGTCTTGCCCCCACATCACAGACTCAGGGGAGCTGACCCCTTTCCACAGTACAGAGCGCACGAGTGAGAGAAACCCCTAGAGCCAAACCAGCTTGAACCAGAAGGTAAATTGCTCTGAAGAAAATTCCCCTAACAAACAGATTTCCCTGGGATCTGCAAGCTCCTTTCACGACTCTGCTGTAGCGAGGGGCAGTGGTGTGGTGACTTCCTGCTTCAGAGCCCAGTGCTGCTCTTAGCACTGAGTGTGTGTGTTGTAGGTAGCTCCTGCAGCCAAGGGGAGAGGGCAGGGGATTCTGGGAGAAAAGCAAACAGGGGAGATGTCCCATGTCCATACAAAAGGTGCTGTATTCCCAACTTGCTGCCTCCTGGGCTGGGAGGAACACAAAATAAGCGCTGTGTTCGTTTGTTCATTGTATCAATACCACGCTTTGTGCTGGCCCCTTTGCTTTCTTGCTGAGCTGTAGGGTTTCCGCAGGGGAGACTGAAAGGAAGGCGGAGGTCGGGTATCAGAAGCCATCTGTGACACGGTGAAACCAGGGCGAGCCTGCGAAAAAGGAGGTTGTGCCAAACTGAAATGGGGCCTGAGAGAGAAATCCAGGCAGAGGGATGTCGAGCTGACACCTGCTGACACCAGACTTTGCTTGGCTCTAGGGAATGAGTCAGCCACCCTCTCCAGAGGCAATGCCACTTCACCCTCTGCGCGCCGGAGAGCAATCCTCAGACTGTTTGAATGACTCTGGTGGTATGAATGAACCATGCCACGGCAGCATAGTAACACCAAGGGAGCCATGCTGTGGCATGCTAATGCCCTGCGTGAATGCTATCTGTGTGTTGCTGTGTAATATGACTGTTGCTTTTACTGGGGGGAATTAAGATTGTACTGGGCCTGGATCCATCAGAACAACACCCACCTCCCACCTTATTCAGATGCCCAAAGACCCACTCACTGCCACCCTGACTCCTTCCCAGGAATACCTGGAGGCATGAGACTCGCTAGGGGCGTGTATGACAACGAGCTGCTGTCACTATGTCTGCAACAAACCAGTGTCTGCCCAGAGCTCACCAAACCCCCAGAGTCCCAACACAGGATGCACTGGCCTCAATATGTAACCTGGGCCAGAGGGTTCTCCAGAGGGTTCTCTGGTCGTTCCCAAGTGTGCTCAGGAAGATGGAAGGAAAATACCATGAGGAGATTACAGGCTTGGCTGCTGCCACGGGAACAGGCGTCCAGCCAGCAGCCACCATCGATGTATCTGATTCACTGCTCATTCGGGGCTCCCCTGAGCACAGGGCCTGGATCTCAAAGACTCACAGCTCCCGCATCAATCTTCTGCAGTGGAAAATGGCTCATAGTCCAGGCTGGTGAGAGGCAAAACAAGCCTCTTTCAGTTGGAAAATGGAGTGATGGGGAGGTAGTGGGTGCCAGCACCCCAGAGGCAGTGAGTTTCCAAAGCCCAAAGACATAAACTGATCTGTTTCCTGCCAGGCCTTTTCCCAGGGCAGTATATTAACCCCCTGCAGAAGGCAACTGGGTCCCCAGCAGAGCCCAGAGTCAGGGCCATTGGCTTTGTTTTCAGATAACAAGACAGTGGAAAGGAGAAGATGAGAATCCCTGAATGCGAACCATAGCACTAGTGCTTGTGCTGCCCAGTGCTGGATCTAGGACTGGTGGTATCGGGTTCCAGATCCCTCTGGACAGACCTGTGGAGCACTTGGAAGGACACTGAGAGGAGATGGAAAATTAAAAAAAAAAAAAAAAAAAAAGCTGCTAAACAAACCCCACTCTGTGAACGTCAGCCCACCCGCAGGCCTCAGCTTCTATTTTTATCAGCTGATGAATAAACCACCATATTGGAGCTGGGAGAGCAGAGGGGGCAGGGAAGTGAACGCTGCTGTTTATGTCTGAAAGTTGAAGAGATGCCCAGTGTGAGCGGGGAGAAGGCGACTCATTCAGAGGGATCCAGGGTAGAGTTCCAGTGGCTGAGGGTTGAATAGGGGCATTGTCCTGCAGCCGCAGGCTCTGCACAGGCACCATTTCCCACCCGGGGACCAAACAGGGCTGCAGGAGCCGACAACTTCCCAAAGGTGGGGGTGGGGCACTTCCCATTCCCACAACCCGGAGAATAAAAGCAGGCTGGGGGGAGGGAACTGTCCTTGTCTGAGCCCGGAGGGCTCCCCCATTTTCTTTGTTTGCCTCCTTTGCCTGCAAGGCTGCCTGGCACAGTGATGTGCTAGCTGGTGAGGCCTCTCTCAGAACCCTCCTAGCTGACTCTCTCAGGCCCCTCCTGAACTGTTTTGAGGTGCTTCTGCGGCTCCTCCCTCCACCTCCTCATGGCCTGCATGGCGATCCTCTCTTATTCGGCGCAGAGCCTGAGACAAGCCCTCACTCCCCGTCTCCAGGGCCCTGCCCTGCCACCCTCCCCAGCCCTTGCCAATCTCTGAGCCCTCCCCACGGAGGAGGACAGTCAAACCTGCAGCCTGCCTATCAGCAGCAGTAACCACAGCACAACTGGGTTGGCCGGCAAATGAACCCTTTCTGTCTTGCTCAGCAGCCACTGTCTGCCACAGGGCAATGGACAGGGGAGCTGCACTTTGTGAAATAGTTGAGGTAAAGTTTGAGCAATGCCCCAGGCCTGCCACTGTTTGCCCAGAGTGATGGTGTTTGGGGAGGCCTGTGCCCAGGCTGCGCCCATAGCTGCATAGATAGAGGACCCTATGCCCCTGCTGCCCATGTAGTATGGGATGTGTTCCCTGTGTAGCAGGCGGCAGGCAAGTGACACAGCTGCCCACTTAAGACTGTACCAGCCGGGAACAGGCAAAGAGTGAGGCTTATTCCATCATTTTACTAAACAGCTGAAATTCCATGTAGTCGCTTGACTGGTCACCCAGGAAAAAAAGTCTCTGAATTACAAGGGCCTCAGTAATTCGAGGGACCAGAAAACTCACTGGTTCCGGATGCCCCAAATTGCAAACAGGGAACATGAGACTGCCTGTAAAGAGAGGCCCATTGAGGTAGCTTATGCATTTGCTGTTCAGGCCCTGGCATCCATGCATCTCAAAGCATGTCACAGATGTTCATGGGAGGTGGGCCAAAATGATTATCTCCATTTTACAGCAGGAGGAAACCGAGGCATAGGGCAAGGATATGGGTTTTTAGCATGACAGTGATAGGAACAGAACCCAAGAGATCTGATTCCCAGCGCTGGCTCGTTCAACTAGGCAGTTCATAATGTGAATTTCACTCAGGACATGAGGAGCGCGCAAAGGTGACTTCACACACCATTTAGCATCCTTACGCACGAGCCCTTATCCATAGCACCTTGTGTAGCCACATAGATGTTAAGCTGTGTATCTGCTGATGAGTCACCCAAGGCCACGAGTGAAATATTCCCAGCTATGACACTGATTCAGGAATGCACGTTAGCCCAGCGCTGGCAGCACATCCCATTTCTTCTCTCTCTGCCCCCAGATAATGCTGGAAAAGTGCAAATTACTCAATGGCAGCATTTGTCAGGGAGATCCGTACTTCTCTCTGGGCCTGGTTCATGGCCTAGTGTTTCCATGCAGGGCCTACAAGGAAATGGAGTCATCACATTTGGGTGTTTTCAGGGTTCTAAGATGAACCCATTTTTTGATGACAAATGAAAACCCAAGAAATGTTGCAAAATGTGAAGGAACTGCCCATAAATGCCCAACACACCCCAAATGAGTGACTCGTTTCCATATTCAGTTAATGCGGTGACAGCTGTTAGCATGTGAAAGGAGCATGGAATGTTTCTGTTTTGGCAACACTTATCTTGCCAAGCCTGCCAAATGGGCAGTGCAGGGGAGTACGGCAAAGGGGGTAGTCGCCCCAAGATCAGTGATTCAAACAGGCCTGGGCTCCCAAGTACCACCGCTGCTACTGCAGGTGTGGGGGCAGCCAGAGCCATTTAGGGGTCTGGGGCAAACAGATTTGAAAAAAACAAATCTGTCAGGGATGGTGATAAGTCCTGCTGTGAGGGCAGGGGACTGGACTTGATGACTTCCCAAGGTCCCTTCCAGCTCTATGAGACAGGCAAATCTCCATGATTCATAAGGGCTGGCAGGGGGGAAGAGAGCAGCATGTGGCACTCTGCACAAAAACTGGGGGCTGGCTGTCCCCAGGCCTCCCCTTCTGCCTAAGGCCCCGCCCCTTCCACATGTGTGGAGCCAGCATCCCTCCCCACAACTCCACCATGCCCAGGGGTCGGCAAAGCTATTGGCTCCTCTGTATCTGGTTCATGCTGCCATTGGAGGTGTTGAGCTTTTGGCCTTTCATTTCTAAATGCTCTGCAGTTTCCCCTCCCCATGAACTGAAGCCAGGAGCTCAGAGAATCAACTTGCTGCCAATGTTGCTGTGAACTGAGCTCAAAACGAGCAGTCTGACTGGACTTTTATTTCCTATCCTTCTAAAAAGATGGCCGCACTTTCTGAGTGACCACCCCGTTCTCTATAAGCCAGCGATGGGCGGCCTACCCTCCTGAGTGGGCCACATGAGTTGCTCTCCTTCCTCTCAGTGGGCCACAAGATTTCTGTAACCAAGATGGTCTCCTGGGATAGAGGAGTTTGCTAACTGCACTCGCATATCTAGAATTTGCCGAGTGTGCCGACTGAACTGTAGCAGCACTTTGATTGGCTGCAGAGGGGGTGCACGGATTTCACCATGTCGTGTGCAATCAACACACACCTCACCTCATGTGCTCCTGCTTCACGTGTGTGTCAGGAGGGAAAAAAACCCATGTGGATGGAGACCACTGGAATGTGGCAATTCCGTGGGTGGAGAACACTAAACAAAACGTCTCATGGGACACACAGACAACCCTGATGGGCCACATGTGTCCCTCAGGCTGCAGGTTGCACCGCTGCTGTAAACACAGTTGCCTCTGATTAGGAAAGTAAATAAATAAATAAAACAGTTTTCCATCGCTAATGCGCCATTCTGACACAGTGGCCATGGTCCCTCCACCATTTTCGCAAGTCAAAGGCTTTGTCTGCTTCTTCCTTAGAAAGTTCTGGACCCACTGTGCCATCCCAGGTCCGCGTGAAGATGTGGTCCCCACCAGTCTGTGTTTGTGGCCTTGCTGCAGAAGTACCAGCCTTTGCAAGCAGAATCTGCGGCTCAGACAACTGACTTGAGCAGCACCTGGGTGGTAGCTGGCATGTCAGTGTCCTCCTCCGAGAGGGGCTTAGCAGTTCAAAAGCAATGGATTAAAGGTCCACTAATGTCTTCTTGATGTTCCACCTATGTTCTGAAACAGGTCTCGCAGCATGAGGTAGATACCGGCCAGGTCAGGATCTGTGTGGATGGCTGTGGCTTTTGGGAGTGTGCAGACACAAAATGGCTTGGCTGCAGCTGTCTCAGGGCTAAAACCACCACACTACTTCGGCTCTGTTCCCAAGTCAAGAAACAGACAAGTTCTCCAGCAACCCACTATGAGCCAAGGACTAGAGCAGCGGCACCTGACTAGAGGGTTAGGAACCCATATATACAATAGGAACCGCCCACAGGAGCACTGAGTACTGCGTTATAGACACACCAGCACAGTTGTGAAGCCCAGGTTGCCTGTGCAGTGGGGATGCTATAAGTACTTGGTAGGAGTTAAGTGAATAGCTAAAGCCTCAAGCTCCTGGGTTTCCCAGGAACTTTTCATGATTTCTTACTGTGACTTGCCATACAATCTTAACTACAGTCATCTTCCAATCAGCCCCCTTCCTACAGCACAGTCAATTCATTCTGCCCAATGGACATCTCCCAAACAGTCAATCCTTTAACATTACAAACTAATGTTTCACAGGCAATAACTGTGCTACAAATAGTAAATGAAGTGCACACGGGGGACCTTAGACAAAGGGATAACTCACTTTTCCAGTAATTCTTCTGCTCTGACAAAAGATGTCGCTCTTAATGGGAAAGTTCAAAGCCACCCCCTGGCACAGGGACAGAATCCACCTCTGCCAACTGGCACGAGCCCAGAAGAGCGGGATTCCCCGGGATTCCCCTGTGTATAGAGCAACAAAGGCTGCAAGCAACAGGAGATACTAAGGATGCTCTCAAAAGGGCTGCCCTTTACTAGCCCTGGGAGGAGTGCCAGTGACAGCTAATGGGCCAGCTGGGATGTCTGTGTGAGTGACTTCCAGCTGAGAGATAGGACAGCAGCAGCATGAGGAAGCCTGGATGTAAAAAGGCAGCATGGGGGGCGGGATTCCCTATGACACAGCACTCAGAGTAGCTGTCCAGGGACGGGAGGGTTTGAGTCTTGGCTGAACCGGGCACACATTTTACAGCTGTCACCATTTTTGTTTCACTGAATTCCAGGCAGAAACCTGCTGTGTCACTCTGCGTTCCATCCCCCACCCACCCATTGTGATCCAGCAGGGAGCATCACCCTTATTAAAAGGGAGGAGATGGGGACTGGGGACAGGGCATTTTGGGGAAGAGCCATTTGTTCTGAAACTCCACCCCCTCTAACTTGGTCTGCCACTGCTCAGAGTAAATAATCTGGCTCCAGAGCTAGGGCTGCCGACTCTGACTGAAGCTATTCCAGGACATTTTTTTCCCCAATGTGACATAGTGTCATTTTCTTAAAATCTCCATGATTGGTTTCAATAGTCACTGGACAAGTGATGACAATTCCAGGAGTCTCCAGGCCAACCTGAAGGTTTGTCCACCTTATCCAAGGATGCTGCAAAGGTCTGCTTCCCTCACTGGATTCAGACAAGGGGAGAGGGGTGTACAGGGTGGTTGTGGGAACTATAATTAATTGTGAGCAAATAACTGTGAGGATTAGTTCACAGTAGCTTGTTTGGGTTCCACTTGAGGAGTGTCTACACTTGCAATCCTCTTTCGAAAGAGGTATGCAAATGAGGAAATCAAAAATGCAAATGAGGTACAAAATTGCATCTCAGATACCTCATTTGTGTTTTCTTATTTCGAAAGAGCTTCTTTCGAAAGAAGAAAACCAGTGTAGACGCTGCTCTTTCGAAAGTAAACCCCATCTTTGAAAGAATCCTTCTGCCATTTTTTATGGGAAGAAGGATTCTTTGGAAGATGGTGTTTACTTTCGAAAGAGCAGCGTCTGCACTGGTTTTCTTCTTTCGAAAGAAGCTCTTTTGAAATAAGAATATGTAAATGAGGTGTCAGATATGCAAACTTGTACCTCATTTGCACTTTTATTTCCCCATTTGCATGCCTCTTCAAAAGAGGAATGCAAGTGTACACACACCCAATTTGTTATATAGCCTGAGGATCTTACTCCTTGTCTCTTGAACAGCAACGAAGGGTCCTGTGGCACCTTATAGACTAACAGAAAAGTTTTGACAATGAGTTTTCATGAGCACAGACTCACTTCATCAGATGCTGGTCCTTTCCAAGACCAGCATCTGATGAAGTGAGTCTGTGCTCACGAAAGCTCATGCTCAAAACTTTTCTGTTAGTCTATAAGGTGCCACAGGACCCTTCATTGCTGTTACAGATCCAGATTAACATGGCTACCCCTCCGATACTTGTCTCTTGAGAGTTTTACAACTGATAAAAATCACCCACCATTTTGCCTCAGGATGTTCTTGAGAAAGTGAAATTAATTCACAAATTTAGGATTATTTTAAGGAAGTTTTATTTATCCCTTCACGTTCCACAAGCACCAGGGGATCACCCCATGAAATTAATAGGCAGCAGGTTTAAACCAGCAAAAGGAAGTCCCATTACACATAGGTGGAACTCATTGCCAAGGTGAGTTGTGAAGACCAAAACTATAACTGGATTCAAAAAGAATTAGATAAGTTCATGGAGAATAGATCCATCAATGACTATTAGCCAGGATAATCAGGGATACCTTGACTGCCAGATGCTGTGTGATGGGGGATGGAGCGCTTAATAATTGCTCTGTTCCACTCATTTCTTCTGAAATATTGGGCATTGGCCACTGTCTGAAGACAGGTTCTGAGGCGAGATGGACCCTTGGTCTGACCCAATATGGCCCTTCTTACTCTATATGCATTTTTATTTGGTCCACTGTTATTATTGCAATCTTTTTTTTTCAGTATGTTCTTTTTTCCAGTGCAATGGCTGTTTTAAAGAAAGGTGCCTCATCACCAGTCTTAGAGGTTTCTTGGAACTACCTTCCATTTGCCATCAAAATATTTGTGCACCTTCTCCAGAATTCTTCATGCAAATATGCCCTTTTTAAAATTGTAAAATTGATGGGAAAAAAATTGTGAAAAATACTTGAAATGGAAATACTTTGGAGATATGTTACAAATATTTCATAAGCTTCTACATTGCTATTTCCCCATTTAAAAAAAATGACTTTTCTTTCCTCTTGAAAGAACATGGAGATAGATTTAGTTGTTGTTTTTTTAAATGCCCCCAAAGTAGCTATTTTTAATTACAATTTCTGTGAAAATATGTTCTTTTCCCACCAGATTCCCCCAGCTCTTCCCATAGACAGTAAATTGGGGCAGTTAGCAGGTACTGAACAGTTTCTGCCCTTTTTCTGGAATTGCTAATGAAGAGAAGAGACTTCCGCTTCTCTAGCTGCTCAGTTCTAAAGTGGAATTTTCTTAACTCCTTTAGCATCAGAGGTTTAAATGGGCTTCTTGTCTCCAAATCACAGGGGGCACTAAAGGACAATACAGGGCCGCACAATAGTTTCATGGTGAATCCAAAAATGCTGGTTAATTTCCATATGGATTATTTCTTTTATGGTGAGAATGTGTTGAACTGTGCAATGGGATAGGCGTGGAGTAGTGAGGAGGCCAAGGCTGAGGTGTGTCTGGAGTACATGAAATCCTGGAGATTCAAAGCAGATTCCAAGGGAACAGTAACAAGAAGGATCTCGTTTCCTAGGATTCTGATTCCTGCTTTTTCACTCTATTTTTGAAATCTATTATATATTTGAGACTCTGTCTGTGTGTCTGTTCAAGAATGCCACCTAAACGTTAAGAGCTAAGACCACCAAATTCAGTATACATTTTCCTGTTACCGTAAGTTAAAGCAATGTAAGGGTTTGGTTGTGCCAGGAGAATGGGATGTGCCTGCTGGAATAGGATTGCTTCCCATACAACCATACAGAAAAGAGACACAATGATCAGGCACGTGAAAGAGGCTGGCTGGGGGTGCCTCCCACATCTGGGACTGCCCCAGCCCTGAACCTCTCACCCCCCAGGCACTATTTAGGGAGGGCAAAGAGACTAAAGCTCCCACTGCATTCATACGGGAACATTGTTAGCTGTTCCCCTTGGTCAGGGAGTGAGGGGAAAGTGCACAGTTTGCTGTGTTTCTCACTTTGGCTGAGGAGCACAGAGGACAGAAGAAAGGATCTCATCCCCCTGTCTGTGGGTGGCGACGCAGGCCCCCTGTCAGATAGGCTGAGTTTTAAGCACATAAAAGCATAAAACACGTCAAGCAAAGGTGTAAGAAGTTGCCAGGTATGTCCCTAGACCCAGGCACTTCTACTGACTGCAGAACAATCTCCCTTTTTGACCTCTAACATATTGCAACCTGAGAAAGGTTTACCCTTTATATCAATATCTCACACTGAGCTGAGACAGAAGATGGGGAAATGACTGGGCTTCATGCCCAGATCTGCCTCTGAGATATGTTGAGTTCCTTGTGGACAGGCGGGTCACCCACAGAAGAGTATCTCCCTGCTCCGCGGTTGGCAAACACTAGCTGTCATGGTGAAGGATGCATAGCCACTGAGAAAGGGCGTGGATTCTGTGAGATGACAACGGATGTCAGGTTTAAAAGTGAGACGGACAAGGGGACATATATGAATTAACGGAAGGGGTTAAAATAAAATTCAGGGAAAGAGGGAAAACAGTTATAATCATAAAACAGAAAGGCAAAGAAGGGAGTTGGGAACAGAGCAGGAAATAGCTATTTAATACCCCAGCAAAAGAGAGCAAGAGAGACAAGAGTTGACTGTGGTAAGTTGTCCATGGAACAAGTCTAGGATATTAAACTTCACCAGTTGTCACAGGCAGGGCCAAGCTATTAAGCCACTGAGGAGCTTTGGGGTTTCGGAGCCAGCAGACAAAGCCGTTCCAAACAGGTACAGTGGTAGGTCAGCATTCTGGACACCTCCTCAGTGAGGGTGTGGGCTGTTCAAAGGTAGCTGGTAATGAAATGTTGAGGAAGTGCAATCCACTGCGCTGCCCCGGAGGTGAGCAGTTTAAGAGCAACTTTGAGGATCTCAGGGCCAAGGGAAGGTAACATGGTACCTTTACCTAGCAGGGAGTGCACAAGACCTAGCAATAAAACATTGCTGGCAGCAAGCTTGGAGAAGGATGTATGCCATGTCCCTACAGCCAGAAAGGAAATTGTTTGCCAACAGCTGTCACCAACAGAGCAAAATGACCTCTTTTTCAGGGACCAGTAAATTTTCCAAAAATATGTGTTTTTGGTGGGGACACTAAAACCATTCATAAATTCAGCTTGAACTTGCTAGTTTCAGCTGAAAAAAAATGAAAATGAAAATTTTGGAAAGGTCCAAATAGTTTGTTTTGCAAAACACTTTTGTTTTTGAAAATATTCTTTTGAGTCGATATTTCAGATACTTAACACGGATGAAATTTTTTTCAGCTGCTCATTTCACCAAGAAAAAATTAAAAACTTAAAAATTCAGATTCAGTTGAAAACAAACAATTCTTTTCCTGGTGTTTCCGGGTTCACTACTGAAGAAAATACCGTGTATTTGTTCAGCTCTAATCGTGAGAAAGAAGGTAGACCAATGGCTAAGGAAGAAGCAGACTCTGGAATGAAGGGACTCAAAAGCTCCTGGATGGGAAGTATGATTCCCATTGGTCTTGTGCATGTGCCTGTACTAATTGCATTACTCCTAGCCACACAGCCAATGCTAAGGAGTTTTCTCTAGGGATTCACTGACTGACTGACTGTCTCCTATGAGGAACAGCAGCGGGGAGATGGCTTCTTTTTGAGAAGGCCAGCGTCTCTGTGCTCTGAAGTTCTGTGTTTACCATGGGGCAGGCACTGTACAAGCAGTGGCACTGAGCTGTGGTTCTGTGCTGTACAGGTGACATTGTGGGGATTCCTAGTTCATCGTTGCAATTTCCAGATGAAGTGCGGACTACGTCAAGGTGAAAAGATGGATTTTTAACTGTACGCTTCCAAATGGACACTCTGGTGGTGGGACGATGCACACACTAGAAACAACAGACAAATACCCAGCCCAACGTTGAGGACCCTCTGTAGGCATGAGGGAGGAGGTTGACTCCATGGCTGAGTCATTTCTTGTTTTTTCTCTAGTGGCTGACACTAAGCTATATCCAGTGGAAGGTTTTCAGGAGGACACTCGTCAACTAGTTTGAAGCCAAACTATTCTTTTCATATAGGCCACCCCGCAGCCATCGCTTGCTCACTCCTCATCTAAGCTGGATTGGATATGGCACCCTGGAGACGAAATTCTCTGCCGTGTGCCATTCCCCAGCCCCTCTTTCTACCAGCCAGGGTCTAAATCCGCAAGAGCAAATCTATTCTCTCTGTTCATAGATAAGCTTCTCTGCCACTGGAATTTGCCCTCAGCCAGTGGAGTGAACACCCAGTGCCATGTTTCAAATCTCTTTGCCCTCAGCACATCCCCATGTCATCAGACTAACTCCAGACTAAGGGTGCTGCATTTACTTACTGGAACCTAGCTGAGGTTTTTTGGTCATTGCTTCATTCCCCCACCATTCCCAAACTCCTTCTGGCGTGATATTTTCTCCCACCTCATCTTTCATTCCTTACAGTCTTTAAATAGGCGTATTTCGTTGGCAGTTATCTTGTTACTGCGTCACTTTTAAGTGGCTCTTTGGCTGCTGAGGTTTTGGGACCATTTCCATTCCTTAGCACTAGGAAATCCACACCACATTTCTATCTCCAAATTCATCCTTCTACTATCTGTTCCCCTCTTCTTCCTCCTCTCTCACCCCTGCAGTCAGTCACTCGGTCAAACCCACACCGGACTGCTCTTACGCAATGGTTCTTCAGCTGTGTCCCACAGAACACTGGTGTTCTGTGAACAACTTGCAGGCGTTCCGTGAGTGTTAGGAAAAATGCCCTGACGGGCTCCATCTTCTGTTATTAAAACCAGGTACAATGTTACTTTGGTGTTGTGACACCTGATGGAACTACTTGATTTTGTTTTTGCTGTATTTGGTGGGGTTTTGTTTTGTTTTGGTCTGACATCAATTTTTCTGAAGAAAATGTTCTTAGGTGGCTTTCATGAAAACTATTATTGTTTGGTGTTCCGTGGCCTCAAACAGTTTAAGGGAAACTGCTCTAAAGCAGTGGCTCTCGACCTACATACCATGGACTCCCAGAAGTCTCCAGACTATGTCTAAGGGGTCCGTGTAAGTTCATTATCATAGAACTGTAGTTTTCTACCTGTGGTTTGCTGGCCCAAGGGGGTCCTCAGACTATATCTAAAATTTCCGAAGGGATCCATGCCACCATTTGACATTTTTAGGGGGTCCACAAATGAAAAAAGAGTGAGAACTTTTTTAAAATGTTTCTACTAGTTTTGGCTCTCCCCATTCTTCATTACTCCAAATGAGTCTGTTAAATCCCATCAGACTGCAGTGATATTGACTGCATTGCAGGCAAACTCTAACGCTCTTTGCTCCTCTCCTTTAGTTAGCTCCCTTTACTTTTATTTTGCATACCCCCCCCCATATGGCTCTCTCTTCTCATTACCTAAATTATTCCTTCCTATCAATCTCTTGTGGTTCCCAGTACAACTGATTCCAAACCAGAGAGCTATGTTTAATCCTCATCCACTCCTTTCCATTCAGTTTCTCCCTTTGCAGTTTCTTTTTAAGCCATCTTTTCTTTCCTTTTTCTGATTTTTTTCCTCCTTCCAAGAGGCTGGGCTTCTCTTTCTGTCTTAGAGCCCTCCTCTTTCCCCCTGCCCATGTGTTCTTTCCCCTGGATGCCTGCCTACCTTTACTCTGAGAGTTTGAGGAGGATCCAATAAACTTAGTAATCTGCCAGCTGTCCCAGGAGGTATCTAAGGAGGCTGACAGGAGGAGTCTGAAGGTCTCTCTTACAGCCAGTGGCAGCTAAACGTGGTCTGATGTTGCAAACCGTCTCTCTTCTTTCACACTCCCATGTAGTACTCTTCAACTGTGCTGCTGCTCCTGCTGCCACTGTCTGAAAGGAACCTGACATACCACACAGGGAATTTTGATTTCTCCTGGGGGGACCCCAAAAAAAAAGGCTGGAAAACCCATCTGGAGGCTGCGAAGAAGACATACAGTAGTAGCAAGAAGTGGTGAGCCCTTTCCTTATTAAACGCACCAACAGGAGAAAACTTAACTTCTCTGCCAGGTGTATGGGACTTAGATTCTTGAAACACTGCACTGAACTGTTAAAGGTAATGTATGACGCTTTTGTCCATCGTGTCTGCTTTGATTTTTTTTAACCTTTCTTTTTCTTTCCTCAGTGCCCTAAGGGAGCAGGGCACAGATATGTGGATTGGTGGTTTCCCTGGTGAGCAGGGGTTGGAGGATATGAGGGAATTTGCTAACGGATGGAGCCCAAACTTCCCTAAAAAGTTCTCTTCATGCATAGCTCCAGCAAGAGAAAAGTTTGCCTAGCACGTCAATGCTGTTTAAGGTTGCCAGGAGCACTTTCTGGATATTAAATCTACAGCCAGAAGTAGCAACTAAGTATTGAGTTTGTTGGTGCCCTTAGCAAACCCAAAAAAAACTAAACAAAAACCTTAGTATCTCCGGGTCTAAAGAAAATCCTGCCAAGACTAACAGGTGGGAGTGGAGGAGGGGGTTAATTTTTTGCACCTTCTCCCAAGCAAACTCCTAAACTCTGAGTGTCCCTTTAAGACTGATTTCAGTGACAGCTGAGCACCGAGGACAGTTCTCATACTGATGACAAGCACTCAGGGAGGAGACACTGCTTTTTCTTTTCTTTAAATGTGTCTTAACCTGTGTTGTTTCTTCTTCTTCTGATTGTTGTTGTTGTTATCATCATCATCATCTTTAGAGGGCAAAGGGTATAACGGACTGTTGAATTCTGAATAGAGGGTGGCTGGTACATTACCTCATCCTAATGATGGGAATAAAAAGGGACTGGACCCTGCACACTGCTCATGTAAGAGTTATGGCAGCTGGAACAGAGTGTCATGTAGTGAAAGAGCTAGCAGAGATGTCAAGAGCCTCTCTAAGGACCTGCCTCTCTTTCTGAATGAACGCACAGACAGAGTATGTCCTGAGCAGTAGTCTTCAGGGAGTGCAGGCTCTATGTATTCAGGGGGATTTCTGTCCTGTCTCCCAAACAGCATCAGAACTTTCATCTTAAATCAGTTCATTGCTTACGAAAGTTATCATTTAAATCTGATGCCACTAAAAAATCTTTCTGCCTGGTGCTCCAGAAAGCCTGCTCCAGTTTAACCCTTTCCTTGTGAGTTTTCCAGCCAAGAATTAAAAGCTTTAATTTGTAAATTCTAATTTTCACCAAATGCATTGATTTTAGTCTGCAAAAACGGCAAAAGTCCCAAAGGAAAATAACAAGGAGGACTGCTGAGCTCTCCTTACTGCTTTATTTTGGGATTTTTTTTTGTTTGTGTCAGTTTTTTTCCCCCAGCTAGTGATCAATAAAATTCAAGTATGGGGCTTTGATTTTGAGGGAGGAAACATTCATATGGGGACCAGTTTTAATACATTGTACAGACACTTCACCCAAAGGCAACACACAAATTTGGAAGTTAAGTGATTGGCCTTAGACCAGTAGGAGTTGCTCATTTACAACTTTAACATTTAGAGAAGCAAATTTTGATCTGTTAGAACTCTTGAGTAGCTCTGAAAGTATCCTCTCTCCTTGGCATTGCTGCTTGCTCTGGCTGAGTTTTGCCATGCATAATCTGATTTTTTTTTTTATTTTAACATAAAATTCCCACGCTTGCTATAAGTAACAAGATAGATGGGTGGACTGAGTCGGTCTCTGGAGTGGCAGATCGAAGCAGCCATTTCTCCCCTCACTGAGACATTTCAAGTTGGTGTCAGAGTGCTGGAATGGGAGGGAGACATCCTATAGAAGCAAAGGCATTGCTTGTTCTCATGCTTCTCAGGTTAGGCTCTGAGGCTGGATTCAGACAGCTGGAGAAGTCTGAAGACATATACACAGGCTGTCTGTTCTCAGGACTATGCATGGCCTTTGCGGAGAATCTCCATCTGGTCCACCTGAACAATTATTTAACATTACCTGTAATCAACTCCACCTCCAGCAGCAGTTACTTGACAGTGGCAAAAAGTCTTGGACAATCAGTTAGGGAAGAAAGCCGAGAAGATATAGGAAAATGAGGGAGTGGGAGAAAAGAACATGAGAGAGAGAGAGAGAGAGAAAGTCTGACTGAAAAGAGTCATTGCCATTGCCATTGCCAAAAGACTGCCATTTAGCAGTCCACTGAGCTTTACTCCTTCAGAATAAATAGGAATTCATCACTATTACGTCCTATCTAATTAGAATGGGAAGGTGAAGGGAAGAATGGCAAATACCCAAGAAAACTAAGTAGGAAACAGTTAGTCCATACAGAAGTGAAGAAGGAACCCAAGTTATTTCTGGCTCATTGAGTGCTCTGAAATCCACCCGGGGATTCGCACAGGAGCCTGAAATCTGGGGGAAAACCACTGTTAGCACCAGTAAAATTGAAACAAAACGTGTTATGCTATTGAGCTTTCCTTCCCCATCTGTGGTGCAGCTCCTCAGTCAGCATCAGCTGGCATCGCTCCGGTGGCTTCATTTGACTTCACTGGAGCTGCTTTGGTTTACCTCAGCAGCATGTCTGCCTTCAGCTTTGCGCTAGAGGGGCTGCAGCCAGCTGTGCCATTGCACCCACCCTCCCCTTTTAAAAATCAGCGTGATCCTTCTACAGATAACAAGGCCTCTTTCCTCCTGCCTTGTCTGCCCCCTTCCTTGTGTGGCATGAGAGCAGGGTATTCTGCTACCACAAGACGATGCCAGTCTCCCTCCACAGGCTCCAATTTCCTTGTGCTAAATAAATCGGTCTGTGTGTGCAGGTCACAGCCAGCTTCCCTGCAGCAGCAACAAAAGCTGCGTTCATGGCAGGGTCTGGACCACATACAGGGCTAGCCAGAGCTCGGCTGTTGCAGAGCCGCTGAGAACATTCAGGGCCATTTAAAGGGTGAGAGAGAGAGAGCGCAAAGGGAAAGAGAAGGAGCCGTTTTATATACACTTATACAAAAAAAAATACTTGAGCCCAGTGCAACAACGGAAACCTTACAGTTTACTTTTAAAAACTCAGTGCCTCCTTGTGCAAGAGCAGAACAGGTCAGCCTGTGTGTGTGGAGCTGAGCTGCGGGCACTGGCTGGATGAGTAAGGAGAGTGTCTGAGTGGCTCCCTCTCCCTTGCTTTCAATGAACTTATAGTATCAACCTAAAGAAGCTTTTTGTTGGGCTCATGAATAGATGGGGGGAGGGGGTTGTAACCGTCACCCTCCAGCTTTTTAGATTCACCTCACGTTGAGGCTTTGCCTGGGTTTTTAGTTTGTTTTTAAATAAAAATTTCCACTTCTTCCCTGTGAGATGCTGCATCTCCTTCAGGCTCAGCTTGCCCTTTGACACCTGGCTCAAAGCCAGTCCAGACGGGAGAGGGCACAGGATGTGTATGTGCATGTCAGGGAAGAGCAGGACATTTGGCTTCAGTCCCAAATAATGCCCAAAAGCCTGGGTGAGCCTTGGCTTGGAAATTCCCAGGCTGTTGACTGGCAGGCAGGTTGGTGGCTTCTCTCCAGCTGCTAGGGTTTCCTCCCTCACTTTCCAAATCCATCCCTGCTGGAACGTTGTTGGCTTTAATTGACTTACACTAGAGACGGAGTTAGCCCATTGCATGATTAATCACCATGAGGCAGGTGGATACGTGATTGTCTCCATTCAGCAGATAGGTAAATCTGAGCCAGAATGAGGTGAAGTAACTTTTGAAAGACAGCAGAGCAGAGCTAAAGTCATGGTATGGACCAGAACTCAGGCATTGCTGGCTCTCGGGCCCATGCCTCACCTGAAGCCACTTGTTAGTGAAGTTTGCATGTTTTCCATAGTGCTGCATTTCACTGTGCCTCACCGGAAAAGCCCTGGGGAGGGGAGAACTATTGTATGTTTGGGAGTCAGTTGGTGGTGACTGAGGGGTAGAGCAGTCCCCCCCACCAGAGGAAGAGGTGAGAGTGGAGAGAAATGGGAGGTTGCAGCATATGATCTAGGTTTGGGCTTTCTGCTTTGCAATCATTAGCGTCACCAATGGAGGCACAACTGCATGGAAGGTCACTAAAACCTGCATTCTGAACGCCAATGTAAACTAGAGGGAAGCAAAGATGATTATGTAACCAGTATAAAAAAAATGAACCAACCCTGCTTACCCTGCAACTGAGTGAGGGAAGGAAGGCTTACAGCATGAGACAGTGCATTTATTATTGTCAAGGGTTTTGGTGAGGAGGTGTTTTGGGAAAGAAAGGTCTGTGTTATACAGCCTGGGAGGTGCATTTGTTATTATTATAGATCAGGGCCCCATTGAGCTTGCAGCTGTACAAACACAGAACAAAAAGGTGGTCCTGGGTATAGTGCTACTAGGCTGGGATACAGTCATGTTCAATAGGACTTTGGTGTGATATGTGTCTGGGAGAAAAGAAGCAGTGCAGAACTTTCTCCTATAACCCCAGTTGCTTATACAGAGAGCCCGGTGGCAGGGTACTTTGTGCTGGCAGAGGTTACACTGGGGGAATAATGAAGGAGCATATATGAAGTGAAGACCCTCAAGGAAAACTTCCCTGTCTTATTGGTAGAAAATGTACGTGACAGACAGGAAACTATTTGGTGAAGCAGGCAGTGGCTATAGTTAGGCCAGAGAGGGTTGAAACGGTCTCTTGACTCATAGCTAATAAACTAGCTTACATTAGGAAAAAAATATGGAACAAAACCATCATTCTCCAAGGCAAGACAACCACTAACTGCCTAGTGTTGGAAGGAACTTCCTCCTCAGCAATTTAGTCCATATTTTTTCCACGATGGGAGCTTTATGCTCCAAATTTTGTCACACTGACCACTGTAAGGGAATGGATATGGGCTTAGATAGCCCCTTTATTTAATCTGGACTGGCAAATCCTATGTGCCTGTGGCTTCCGGAATGATATTGGTTAATCATCAGTCAGAGAGCTCAGAGACTTTGTCTTCAAAAACACAGGAAAATACCGAAGGAGGTGAAGATTTACCTGAAGGAGTTCAAGGAGTTACAGCCTTAAGCCAAGGAAGAGGACCTTTAGCTTAGATAAGAACTTTAATTCCATAATGGAACAGCATTTTGGAGAGGGCATTTGGCTCAACAAAGGGAACCGTCCAATGTGAGATTAGACAGCAAATTCCAAAGGGCAAACTGGCAGATGATATCTGGTGAGAACAAGCGCTTCATGAAACAGCTGGTCTCCGACAGCGAGTTCTCTCCAGCTGGAGTCCTTGTTCTTCACCAGCAGCTGCTCCTGGAGCCTCTTGGAAGAAGGTGGAGCAATCTGTAACTCTAACCCACTGGGCACTTTCACATGTTTACTCAATAAACACCTTGTAACAACATAGGAAATACTGATCACTATAGGTCATTACACAGGGTGGGCCATTGAGCTCCATGGATTGCTCTGGATTTACAAGACATCACAGAGCAGTAATAGATCCTACATTTATATCTATTGCATGATCTGCAACATGGTTTCAAGGTTAGCAATAACAAAGTAGTTCAGTTATTAGAAATTAAAGGGTAGTTTCATGTAAATGATAACCTGCCATTGGCTATTTAGCCTGTAAATAATATCCAGGGCTGTATAGTATTTGGTGGATCAGTAACACATTACTACTCTCTAGGATTTAGCCTGTAGCTAGTAATTGATGTTGTAGAGTAGTGATTACCCTTCCATTCTATATTAACTGGCTTGGAAATCATATCTTTTCCCTCTATTGGAAATTACACCCTACAGCCACTGCATAGAATATGGTCTGTAAATAATACCTTTCCCCAACATAGTATTTGGTGTTTAAATATTACCCTGCCCCTGCCCCTCTATAATACTTGGTGTGTCAGTAATACCATTGCAGGACAGAAAATGATACCATTCCCCTCTGTATTACTTTCCCTATACCTAATATCCTGCTGCTTTATGTAGCATATATTGTATAAATAATACCCTGCTGCCTTATAGCAATTGATATATGCATAATACCCTGTGGCTGTGTGATGATTGAGCTGCAGTTTTGACTGTTACCTGCCCTCAGATCATTTGTGTGTTATAGTTAATCTTAGGAACGGAAGGGACCTGGAAAGGTCAACCAATCCAGTCTCCTGCACATGTCCATGCTAAGCATTTTTTAGACCATCCTTACCCCAAGGCAGTGTAGTATTTGGAGCACAACTACTCAGGGAAAGGCTCCCAACTAAACACCAAGCCTACATCTACACTACAGTGATCCTTTGAAAGACGTTCTTCCAGAAGAGCTCTTCCAAAAAATCTTCCTTCAAAAGAGCACGTCCACGCACAAAAGGATAGAAAAAAATTGATCTGCTCTTTCGACAGATAGAGTCCACACAGCCTCCACTCTTTCGAAAGAACAGGCTGGGGATCGAAAAATCCGGCACCATCAGGACAGCTCTTTCGAAAAAGGGGACCTGGGGCATCTATACATGTGTTTTTCTGAAAGAATTTTTCAGAAAAAATGGTTCTTCCTTGTCGGGGAGAGGAAGAGGGCCGCCAGAAAAAGTGCTACATTCTTCCGAGTTAATATCAAAAGAACACATTTTGTGTGTAGATGCTCTGCAGGATATTTTGAAAGAGCCCAGGCTTTTTCGGAAAAAAAAAATCGCTAGCGTAGACAGAATAATAGCTACTATTCCAAAATAACTTTGCGGAGGCCTATACATTGCAACAGTTATTTAGAAATTATTTTGAAATAGCAGACAGCTTATTTTGTATTTGGTAAACCTCATTCTATGAGGAATAGCACTTATTCTGAAATAGTTAATTCAGAGCAGGGGCTGTGTGGACAGGGAATAGGTGCTGTTTCAAAATAAGCTATTGAGCGTCCAAGGGCTCTAATATGAAATAAGCTCTGTTGTGTCTGGATGCTGTATTTTGAAATAGCCGAGCACTCTTTTGATATGCATTTTTGTGTAGATGCACTATTTTGAAACAAGCTAGTCTGAAAAATCTCTTCTGGAATAGCTTATTTCAAAATAACACTGTTGTGTAGATGTAGCCTAAGGCTGTGGCCGAACTAGCCCCTCCTTTTAGAGGGCTTATGGTAGTGTGGCACTTTGGCAGATGCTAACAACTTGCAATGCCTCATTGGCATAATGGCAGCCACACGCTCTTTGAAAGTGCCACTTCCAAAAAGCACGCCACCCATGTAGCCAGGGGCCTTGCGAATGGACCCCCTGAGTTCAAAAGCCCCTTCTTCCCAAAACCAAATATTCATGGCAGCATCTCATTAGCATCTGCCAAAGTGCCACATTAGCATAGCCTCTCTGGAAGGAGAACCTAGTGTGGCCACAGCCTAAGAGTTTAGACCAATGAGTATTATTCGAGCCTTGTGTCTATTCTAAATGCATCCTGGAGAGTCATGGAAGGCTCTCAGAACCTATGTAACAGAACCACACAAATGCCTAATATATATATAAATGGCAAATTGAGAAGGATATTACCTGAGCTTAAGCGTAACAGTCAAGTCAGTGCAGCAGCCTGGGCTCTGCCCTCAGCTGGAAGGGTCATTGCTGTCCCTGGTAAAGTGGGTAAGCCAAAGTAGGAGGGAGAGAGACAAGTTTGGAGTGCTGGGCAGTGTTCCCTCTGATTTTTGGCCCCCCAGTATAAAAAGGATGTGGATGTGCTGGAGCAGGTTCAGCAGAGGGCAACAAAAATGATTAAGGGACTGGAGCACAAGACCTATGAGGATAGACTGAGGCACCTGGGCTTGTTTTTAGTTTACAGAAGAGAAGATTTAGGGGTGATTTAATAGCAGCCTCCAACTTCCTGAAGGGGAGCTCTAAAGAGCAGGGTGAAAAACTGTTCTCAGTGGTGTCAGATGGCAGAACAAGGAGCATTGGTCTGAAGTTGAAGAGGGAGAGGTGTAGGTTGGATATTAGGAAAAACTATTTCGCCAGTGTGGGGGTGGGTGAAGCATTGGAATGCGTTGCCTAGAGAGGTGGGGGATTCTCCATCCCTCAAGATTTTTAAGTCCCAGCTTGACAAGGTCCTTGCTATGATGACTTAGTGGTGGTTGATCCTGCTTGAAGCAGGGGGCTGGACTTGATGACCTCCTGAGGTCCCTTCCAGCCCTAGGATTCTACTATTCTATGATTTGTGCTATCGATGGGCAGAATACATTTTGTTATGTGCACCAAGGCATGTGCAGCACCAATAGAACACATGCTGCCACCATGGGTGGCTGTGGGCGCTCTGCTAATCAGCTGGGCAGCTCCTGACTCTCTCCTGTGCAGCTGCCCCAGTGCTCAGCTTACAGGGAACACAAGTGCCACATCCCCACAGGAAGTGATGGCTTTTATCAGGCTTTCATTTCTCTTGTGGTATGTTTGCAGATAAGGTGTGATTGCATGGGATATTGCAAGGACAACTTGAGGCCATAGGATCCGCCTTGGCTTTGGACCTTTTCCAGCTGATCGTTTTCCATCCTATGTTTGATCTCTCTGCTTCTAGAATCAGATTCCCACTGGGCTACGATCTCACAAGTCTGAACTGCTGAAGAGCATTGGATGTGATTAATGCTTGGATGGGAGAGACCTCTGCTCTCCCTCCCAAGGGAACCCCAGAGTGCCACAGTGAGTGGTGGTGTGGCTCAGATGTTCTTTCCTCTGAACCAGCCCTAAATGCAATGCAGTGCTGCACCAGTGGGGCTGAACTACAGGACATTCCATCCCTCAGTGAAACATAAGACTGGAGTCTTGACCATTCAAGGTCCTTAAATACCCTTTGTTACTTTACCAAACAATGGGAACTTTAGTGGTTGTATCTTGGCAAAATCAAGGTTAGGTGATACTTTTTGCCTTCCTAAAGTAATTCCTTACACTTCAACTGAACATAGTTATCTTCATCTTTTCCTCAATGGATGGGTTGTATGGCTGGTCAACAACAGCAGTGTTTCATCGCCGAGACAGCTGCATTTCACTGGGAGGGAAAAATGGCAAATATTTAGAAAGCTCTTGAGCATCTGGTTTGTCACAGGAGAGAAGGCATTCTCCCTTAACTAGCACTCAGCTCAGTTCAACCTCCCCGGGCTTCTGGGAAGATCTAGCTCACACTTGGTATTTTCAGAAGCTCACCAAAGATATGCTTCCCATCTTATGTGCCTAGTTATTCCCATACCAGTTACTTGATACTTAACCTCATTTCCCCACACCCTTTAATGTTACTTTAATTCATCAGTGTGAGGCGGTGTCTAGATTGCAGGGATTTGTTGACAGAAGTTTTTGTCGGAAGATATCTTCCAATAAAGTTTCCATCAACAGATTGCGGTCAAACTACCAAGTGGATCGCAAGAACTGTCTGCTCCGTTGACAGAGAGCAGCTGGACTGCCCGGCTTCTCTATCAGCAAAACAGCCAATCAGAAGCTCAGCAGACAGGGCTGCCCAGTGTCCCGGATGCCTGTCTGTCGACAAAGGCCACCCTGGAACATCCAGACCAGCTTTCTGTCGACAGATCTCTGTTGACAGAGGCATCATTCCTTGTGGGGAGCAGGTTATAGCTGTCAACAAACATGCTGTTGACAGAATGTCTTGAGAATCTGAATGCTCCATGGGTTTTGTTGGCAAAATGGCCATTTTGCCGACAAAACCCTCTCGTGTAGACTTAGCCTGAGATGCTAAGACAATACCTACAGCTTTGAAAGAACAAGCTGAGCATGGCTTGGTGAAATTGAAATACTTGGTGGAACCAGTGATTGTTTATTTCTGTCCCATGAATGTCCAGATGGTTTTCTCTGGACACAACCACTAAGGCAACTCACTGCAGGGGGTTTGGATTGTGGTAACAACCTAGCGCCATTTGCATTCACAATGGCAGTGCCTGCATTTCTACATGTGGTGGCCTTGGGGATGCAGGCTGCAGCTGCCTCTTATGGTTCTCCTGGCTTTGAACCAGTCTTTCATTCCCTTACTATCTATTCCCAGCACAATCACATCGGTACCTTGACTATTTTTTAAAAGATTGCTGTTAATATGGTCAGATATCTGGGATTGCCTGATAATTTCCCCTATCTGTGTCCACAGTGTTTAACTGCAGTGCTCCTCTGGTTTAATTCTTCCAGCTGTTGTCTGTGAGGCCACTTAGCTGGCAGGCTGATCTGTGGTTGAGCATGTGTGTTATCGTAACAAGTTCAGTTTCTTTTGCCTTTCTTATGACTGTACCCATCAGACCGATATTTGCCTTGGTTGGAGCAATCGTATTTGCTATTTGAGCTCTCGTTTCAGCATAGAACTTTCTCATGCACTCCCCACCTTGCTATGTAAATCATTGACACCCACTTTAAGGCCCTTTTACATTGACAGAGGGGCTTGAAGGGGCCTTGATGTAACTGAGAATCCGGCTCCATAACTTTTGTATTTTATTTATGCTCTCCACTACCTAGATGTGAGAGACACATGTAAGGGACCAGTTTGGGCTTACGTACCTAACTCCCTTACTCCAAGTCTACACTAGACATGAAAGTTGATCCTCAATACACAATTCCAGCTATGACCATTGAATAGCTGGGATCAATGTATCTAGGATCGACTTATCAGGCCATCCTCAGAGAGGGAGGTTGACTGGAGAAACGCTCACATTGACTTCCCTTACTCCTTGCAATAATAAGGACTACCAGGGTTAACTGTCGAGCCCTGATAGTTTGATTTTGTGCATCCCCGACTAGGCATGTAAAATTGAACCCTGGAAGATCAACCCTGACCAGGCTGATCGCCCAGTAAGTACAGACATACCAAAGTCTCTTTTAAAATCTCAACCATAATAATTTCCAACTTAAATATAGCCTGTTGGTGTAGTGGTAGCTTCCATATGCCTCAGTCAAGACTAGGGTGTCATTATATTTATTACTGAACAAACATCTGGGGAGATATGGTCCCCGCCTCAAAACGTTTCTGATTGTCTTTCTCCTTTTTGTAAAACATGCCACACCTCAATATTGCTGTTTTGTAAACCGCCCATATTAACTTAAATTTACTTAAATTTGAGTTGAGTGAATGATTGATTTTTTGGTTCAGTGGCTGACATGAAAAACTGAAAAAAATTGTTTCAAGCCAAACAAAATATTTTATTTAGCTTCTGGATTTTTTTACCTCCTTTTGTTTGTTCTTTTTAAAAAGTTTAGCTAAATTTTGAAATAAAATGCCATTTCAAAATGAAAAGTTGAACTGTTTCCTTTTGAAAAAGTCAAAATGAAACATTTTGACTTTTTTAACTTTTATTTTTCTATTTGTTTAGCCAAAATAATTTGCTGAATTAACCCTCAACCATGTTTTTCAGCTGATGAAATTTTTGTCCTAAAATTTCATCTAGTTTGGTTTAAAAGTGGCCACTTTCAGTTTCAATTTAAAATCTAATTATTATGGGCATGTGTTTCACTGCCTTAATGTCATATTCATCTGTTTCTTTTGTAGATGGCACTGGTCTGGATTCTTCCCTGCTAAGAAAATTCTTAATGGGTCATTCTTCATCTATATTTTTTTCTGAAAAATCATATTTTTGCATCCTGTATAATATTTTGAATGCTGTTTGGTGCCAAGTGATTTGAAACAATATTTCAAATAATATATATATTATTTGAAATATTGTTTCAAATATACATATATATTATTTGCAAGGGTACTGAATTATGGAAGATAACCAATTACAATTTCCATCATTTCCTCTTCAGTCCAATCACAGTTCCTTGTTGTCATGTTCTTTTCTGGGATCTCCAAGCACATGCATTGGCCACTCTTCTGGCATAATCTATGCACCTCTTCTTTAGGAGATATCTCTACTGATAGGGCAACAGGCTTAGTTAAATACTATTATTTTAAATCTGGTGGGTTAGTAAGAAGTGATTTTAGTTGCTTAAATGTCTCTTATATCTGACTTCTGTATGCAAGATTATGCCATTTCCAGCATCTACTTTAAGAGAACAGGGCAAGATTTACAAGTGTGTGTAAGCACCTCCAGCTGCAGATAGGTGCCTGGTGGGTTTCTCAAAAGTGTCTGGGTGCCCAGCCCCCCTGTTTGCCTCTTTAGGTGCCTAAATACCTTTGAAAATCTGGGCACTATTGACCAAACTAGAAATTAATATGGCTAAATGCTTGAACATTCCCATAAATCTCTGTAGATCTATTTTATGCTACATAACATGCATTTTGCCTGTTACTGGGTTTTTTTTGGTGGTGGTAAGTGCTGATACTGAGAACTTGCACCTCCGCCAAAATAAATCAGTTTTCCCCCCTGCCCGGGGTACCTGTGGCTGAGGCTGCCAGCAGGGTTCTGTACCCCAGCTGGGTCCCCTGGTGAACCTGCCATCCATGAGGCAGGGAGTCGGCTGGGGCACAGAGCAGGAATCTCAGCAGGAGGGTTGGGAGAGCTGGGGAGCCGGATGAATATCGGTTCCTCTTTTTTGACAATAAAAGCACTGAATGTTACTATTGTCTCTGAATTAATAATCAATCTATAATTATGTCCTGCAGAAATTACTTCTGTGAGACCTATTGTTGTTTTTTAATGTTCAATGTTAAGTGTCTTTCGTTTGCTCTCAGCAATACTCACCTACGCTTTCCGTTGTTTCCTTTAACATCACTGTTCAAACCTAGTATATTAGTGCTGAGATTTTGTGCTCCTCCCTTCAGAGTAGGGGAGGGAACAGGACTGTGGTGTCTATAAACCACCTTTCTCTCTCCTGACCCTGAACTGCTCCAGGGGTAGGAAAGGCCTTGGGCTTCTTTTAGACAGCCCTCAGAGCCTGTCTCAGTGGCAGTAGCCTCCCCAAGTCGCAGCTCTGTCTGAATGCTCTGGTCTAACTATAACCCACAACCCTACCTAGAGTTTGTTATCACTTAGTGTAAAATTGTGGGACATCCAAGATGATCCTGAGCCCACAACCGGATAGCTGCCAGGATGACCTTAGCAACCTTACAGATTTCCCAGGACGGCTACCTCAAGAAAGGGATGATTTTAGGAAAAACTGGACGTGTGGCTATCCTGGCTCCTCTTCCATAATCCTACCTGCAATATGGCTTGTGAGGTTCTCCTAGGGAGGCAATTATAGAGCTCTGTCTCTGCAATGCATATATCAGGGAACTCTTTTCCCAGCCAGGTATGAGGCTTATAGGGCCTCTGTATATCACTCTGATCCCTAAAGGGCTGAAGCAGGGCTGACGATCTTATCCTATAGCTTTAACACGTCATAATTCTTCAGCAATCTGGGCAGTAACTCTTTGAAATATCTCGGGGCAGAATACCAAATGGTATTCTCTTCAATTTGTCATACATTTGTGTTAAAAGTTACTGGCTTAGAGCATAACACAGCTGATTTTGTTGGTCAGAATGCATTTTCTATATATAAAACTGAAAATATTTGTGCTTCTGGAAGTTCACTTCCTATTCCGTGTTAGTTTTTACTGGATAAAATCTAAAATTCATGGTTTTATTTACATCACATGGAATGGTGCACATCCATGGCTCAGGTGACTTTTCTGTCATAGGCATAGAACTGATCTAGTTCTGATCTAGATTTTAGGTTGTACTATCTTTTCAGTAACTCCCAATTTTTCTATATTATCAATTACAGTTTTTAACTTCTCTTACTAAGACAAACTGAATTTGCCTCTTTGAGTGGATCTTTGGAGTCAAAGTCTTTTTTTTAATTTTTTCTGAATGTTGACCTCTCCCTCCAAACTTTCTAGGTCTCAGAATTCTCTTAATAGATTACTTTGGGGGCTCAGTAACAGTTACAAGAAACTACTTCTGATTAAATTCATGTCTAGATTAGTTTGTAGGCCTAAAACAGGGGCCCAATGCTACTACAATTTAAATAAATTGCAACATTTCTATTTTCAGTGGAGGTAGGATCAGGCTACCAGGTAATTTACTTTCCTTTTATTGCCTTTGGAAATTTAAGTGAGACTGTTTTTTAAATAAATTGTAAGTATTATTTGTCCTCATGCCGGCATTTTAGGTTCTTATCCAAAGCCAGATTTCTTTTAGATTTCTATACTGCTTCTGTAGCTACAGTATTGTATATTTTCTTTGGAACAACACAGCAGCATATCTTGGTATACCATTTAAAGGATCCATCTCTGCCATTAATGCTTAGGGGTATTTGCCAGTTTGAAACACTGTGCTGTACAGTCACTAAATCTACAGTGGAATCTGTATTGCTGCCTTGAGGCTCTCCCAGAATCTGGACACCTTTAGCTTTAACTACTCCCTATATCTTTGGAAAAATAATATTTTGGGTTGTACTTTATGTCACGTTTCACCAAATGCAAAGCTACTGCTTGGCTTATGTTCCCAACCACATCTCATGCATAGGATTTTTTCCCTCTAAGAAAAACTTCTATTCTTGTTTAATTGCTCCTCTGGTTTCCTTCATGCCTGGCTTTCTCTTTCGGAAATGATGTGACACAAACTCTGCTCATTTCATACCAAGTTCAGTCCATGTCTATATAATGGGTAGTATACTAGCCTAGCTGTGGCACGGCAGCTATTCCAGCATAACCCCATAGCGAAGACACAACTGGCAATGACAAGAAGGGGTTTTCCTTCTTTGTAAGTACAGCCCCGCCCTCAGTGGCAGTAGGCAGGATGATGAACGCTAAATACATTGGCATAGCTATGGAGCTCGGGAGTCTGGATTTTTCATATCCCTGAGTGCTGTAGCTAAAGTGACCTAAATTTTAACTTTAGGTCAGGCCTCGGAACCCAAATCTTTCCTTCACTAACTTCACAGGTTCTAGAAATATCCATTGGCTTTGCCATAACAATCTGCTGGTGTTGCCAGAGCTGCAAGCTACCATGTTAGGTCTTGCAGCCTCAGCAAGTGAGATCTCTGTCACCTCCCTGAGGGAAGAGCTGATTACATGATAAACGGTGAACCTCTAAAAGCCCAACAATGAACAACTCATATCTAAATAGCAAACAATGTGTGATCTTGAAACATTAGATAACTTCCCCTTTAATATGTGCAGTGCATTGTGGGATATGGGATTGTGTCCGTGTTTTGACTGTGTTGCTAATAGTCTTGATTTTTGAAAAGCAAAAGGAAGCTTGCGGCATTCCTGCGGTGAAGGGCGGCACGCATTTTAAGAAAGACAACTGAAATTAAATGTGAAATAAAACTGGCATAATTAAGTGGGTTCGGGAGTGAAAAATCAGGAAGCTGCACACACATGAAAACTGTGAGGAAATAGCATATGGAAAAAGTTTGTGAATGTCCTGCAGTAAATATGTATCCCATTACAAATCGTGTGTGTGCTGATCTTAAAACAATGATTACAAAAGGTATGGGTTGATGTTATTTATTCAGGGCCATCTCGTATTCACACGTATTGCAGTTCTTGAAGTATTGAGTTTTTTAACCAAATCCAAAAAATGTGGCTTCTCTTGCTCTTTTGGTTGACAACCCCTGATCTAGACAGTGTGTGTGTGGTCCTGCCGGGAGGGCAGAGGACTAGACTCAATGAGGTCCTTTTCAGTTCTAATGTTCTATGAGTCTGTGAATAAGGGTAGAAATGGCTACAAACAACCAAAAGTAAATACATTTCCAAAACTAAAATTCAACTTAAACTAAAATCTTTTGCTCAAAAATATTTTTCTTCCCCAGTCATTCTTCCCGCATGTTTAGCCTGTTCTTCAGCAGGACCCAACACTCAAAACTCAAAACACTTGATTTCCTTTGACTTTCCATGTTTCTTCCTTTTATAGCCCAGTACACCTTTGAAACGTCTCCATTCTAAAGTAAGCCCAGACCAAGGTTCTCTCTCATGCTGGTGCATAGATTCTGTGCTGTCTTTCCCCTGCTTGTTAGATGGATAGCTTTGTTTACTTATATGTAAATGCACCTTCATTATCTTTGCCTGACAGCAAGACAGCTGGGACAAACAAATACACATTCCTTCATCTAGGGCTGGGGTGGGCGATCAGCTGCCCACAGGCTGGATGCGGTTCAATTCGCCAGGGTAAGCCTCTGGCAGCCTCCCTGGGGTTAAACCTGGCAGACCATATCCAGCTCATGGATCGCTTGTTGCCCACCCCTTGTCTAGAGCAGGGATAAGCAAACTTTTTACACCAGGCCCCACTTTTTGTCCTTGAAATTAGCAGGACACCCCAACCTGTCTAATGTCATCCAAACTGCTGGAAATTTTGGTTATGTTCATATGGGAAAAAACCCCACCTTTCGGCACGTGTAAGAAAATAAGTCTGCAGAATGTAAAAACTTTATTAGTCAGTACATAAATGTGAATAGATGTCCATAAAACACAGTAACATCGTTCAATATTTTTAATGAGATGGATGAGCTTGAGATCCCTTAGGAAATTTCACTCCCCGCACTTGTTGCATCCCTGGTCTAGGGCATACTTGGTTTATGTTTTGTTTTCCAACTGCATTTTAACTCTAGTATATATTTATAACGCTTTTTACATATACAGTGCACACACCACAAAATGATTTCCAGGAGAGTATTTTACCAGCTTATCTATGATACAGATTATGACACCAGTGCTTCAGGTATTCATCAGTATGTCATGTCTGACAAGAGTTACTGACATAGAGTGGGAAGCCACTAGTGGACCTGGCAGTCACACTTGGGTTATGGTTAAATTGGTTTCCTATCTGCATCTCCCACGACAATTTCCCATTTCACAACGGTGCCTAGTTTTTACTTAGGACTCAGAGGGTCTCTCCAAATTTATATTTGCCCTTTTACCTTTTTTAGTTGCATTTTTAAATTATAAGTTCTTTGAGGCGGGGATCTTTTCTTTATGTTGCGGCTGAGGCTACACAGAGCCGCTCTCCCAGCAGCTCCATGCTAATGAGCAGCCTTGCAGTTGGAAAGGCTGCTCATAAGTATGATCCCATGGCTCATTAGCATAGCCACAAGAGTGCTCGATCTCAGCAGAGGGGAGTGCTGGTGGTAAAGAGGCTGTGTGAATGCACCCCTGCCAGCAAAAAGCCCCTCTGTCGCCAGCCCCTTATGTCTCAATATATACCTGAATTCAGGCATAAGGGGCTGGTGACAGAGGGCGTTTTTGCCGGCAGGGGCATGTCCACGTGGCCTCTTTACTGCCGGCACCCCCCATCTGCCTAGAGCATGCTCTCCCGTGGGTATGCTAACGAGCCACGGGGCCATGCTAACGAGCAGCCATTTGCAATTGTGAGGCTGCTCATGAGCATGGAGCTGCTGGGAGAGTGGCTCCATATAGACTCAACCGATGTGTGTTGCTGCAGCTCAGATGGGCCCCACACCTTCACAATATAAAAACGAAGTAAGATCAACTTATATCCATGCATGCGTAACACCAACAGACCCAGGTTGCTGGCCCCAGGGATAGAACCTGTGAGCACAGGGGCCAAAGCCCTGCACTCTATCATGTGAGTTGAAGGCCAGCTGGCTCACAGCTGAGGCTGTAGAGCAGAGACTTCACTCACCCCAGATGAGGTCTCAGTGCCTCTGGGTACTACGCATGCATAGGGTCCTGAACTGAAAATAAAAACAAATGTCTCTTATAATAGTTCTGAGTCTCTCAGACGTATCCACGTGCCTTAATGCGTTTAAAATGAAAACTGAGTTGGAACTAACAGAGAGAAAACACGTTCATTAATGAAACTAGTTAGGGGTGACTGTTAGAACACGACTGCTAATATTGTTAGTGCAAGACAATAAACACTGGTGGGGGTGTTATTATTTTACAGTGCCCATGAGTGTGCTAGGCCATAGTCCTGGCCCCCAAAGAGCTGCCGGGGGTTTCACTAGTGAGCATATATGGCTCCTTAGTGAAGACCTGACCATGACATGGCAGGTGAAGGGGCTTTCAGAAGATACCCAAAAAATACGCCTGCCTTTGCTACGACTAACTTCTGCTGGGAAGGGTGGTAAAAAAGGGTCTTAGGGAAGTAGTAGAATGAAGAGAGGGTAATGAGCTTATCATCTCTCGAACTCTCCCTCTCTTGTGTTCCTCCCACTGTCTGCAGTATCTGTCATTCACTAGATCAGTGTGTCTGTCTCCATCCTGTCCCTCTGATGGGTCAGCAGCTGTGTAGAGGAATCTTGAAGAGGACTTTCCTGCGGCATCATTGTCTTTCCCTTTATCAGCTTTCCTCCCTTTCCCAATTTCCAGCCCCCCGATCAAACAGGAGTCTTTGAGGCTTCTGATGAATTCTCAAACGAAGCTCAAACCAGATCCAAACCAAGCGTGTTCGGCTGTAAACTATCTTCTCATTCTCATCTGCCTGGTTTTGGTTGGACAGTTGGATACAGGTTGAAAGGATTCCTATGTATGGTAAGCCAGAAGGCTAAAATACCCTTGGAGTGATTGGTGACGTGGCAGCATGATAAGGCAGACAGATTCACTTTGAAGCACCTAGTTCCTACGGAGAAGTGGGCCTTCTAATAGAGTTCAAACAAATGGAAGGATGAGTTATGAGGAAAACTAAATTAATTAAATATACACCATTTGTCTTGGCCAGTGACAAGGGAACACTATGGAAGAACTCTCTATATGATGAACCTCTCTAGTCTGGCACCCTCCAGACCTGTCCTGTGCCAGATGAGAGAATTTGCTGGACCATGGGAGGTCAATATTGCCTAGCCCATTATCAACACTTCCACTGCTTACTGGGCTCTGAAAAGACACTGAGGAATAAATTAGAGCTAAATAACAGCACAGAACACTGACAGCCAGGACTGGTTACTGGAAACAAACCTTTATGGGGCCACAGGAAACTCAGCCACACCCATGATCAAGCTAACTAAAATCATTGCAGATTACAGATGTTGACAAACAAAAGAGTTACAGATTAGAGACATTCAACCTGTACTAGTATGTGAACAGTGTAAATACAGAAAAGGGAGACAAATTGTATAAAGGAGCAGGAAAGAATGTAATAAGGAATCCTAAGAGGACATTGACTGCAGGAATAAATCAGCATTCATGTAAAGAAAAATGGCCCAAGAAGGAGATCTGTTGGACTAAGAAAGAGCATTTCAAGAGAAGTGCTGGAAACTCCACTGATTGAGCTAATCTAAAGTGGACAACGTACTGGATGGTACACCGAGTGGAACAGTCCTACTGTGGCTGGCAGGGGCAGACAATGTGACTTCATAGGCTTTTGCAGAGATCTTTGACTGTGTGAGTTGACAAGAGAATGAGGGATCTCAGACTACTTTATTTATAATGGAGACAGAGTAAATAAAATGCATGTGCTAGAAACTTGGTAATTCTGAATCCTGCAAACAAATATGAAGTGTAACTCCTTGCCGGAGGAGGCTGTGAAGGCCAGGACTCTATTAGGGTTTAAAAAAGAGCTCGATAAATTTTTGCAGGTTAGGTCCATAAATGGCTATTAGCCAGGGGTAAAGTATGGTGCCCTAGCCTTCAGTACAAGGGCAGGAGATGGATGGCAGGAGATAAATCGCTTGATCATTGTCTTCTGTTCTCCTTCTCTGAGGCACCTGGCATTGGCCACTGTCAGCAGACGGGATACTGGGCTGGATGGGCCTTTGGTCTGACCCAGTATGGCCATTCTTATGTTCTTAAGTTCCATATGTTGGGGCCAGCTGAAGCAAGAAACTCTTCCTAACTCACAACATGCTTCTCCTTGAAGATAATTTGAGGTTCTGAAACAACATGCTCTGGAGACAGAAGTCCCATATTACCTACAGAGCAGACAGTGGAACATCACAAGCAGCAGAAACACGGCTCACCCTGTCCTGGGCTTGGACAGAAAAAGAAAATGCTTTCTTGATGGCCGATTTAAGTCCTTAACATCTCTGCTAAAATGGCAACTAAGCATGGAACTTTCTGGGATGTGGACTGAGATGGGCAACTACTTTTACACCACAGAATAGTTTGTGTGGTAGTGACACCCAGTCATTGTTGACCTCCATTTGGCGAGGCCCAGCAGCAGAAAAGCGAAAGGCAGTTTGTTTCCCAGACCTAGTCAGCTGTGCAGCGTACAGTTCTCCAGACTGGAGTCACCTTGGCACTGCTGCTGTAGCTCTGAAAGGTTGTGTCCCATCTCTGATCCCTGAGCAGTTCATTTCCTGGAGCAGCAGGACATTTCTGAGGCACACGAGTTCCCTTCTGAGAAAGCTCCAACAAATGAATGAAAAGGAATGTGCTTCCTGTCTCAGTGTCTCCTTCTTAGATTATATTTGGAATGTCACAGCAGTGGCCTCCGTTGGCACTATGCGCTGAAGCATGGAACTAGTCTACAAATGTAACACGAAGATGCCTGTTTGGTGTGAGATCCTTAGATACCAAAGTGTACTTCTACAAAAACCATAGACACACAGTCCTAAAGAGAAACTTACTCAAATGTTTCAGAGGGGTAGTTGTGTTAATCTGTAGTGTCACAAATAACAAACAGTAAGTGGGCCTTACCCAAGAATGCTCATTAACTAATAAATTAGTCTTTTAGGTGCTACAAGACTGCTTGTTACTCAAATGTGTTGCGCAAGTCTTGTTTCAGTCATGGATGGGCAGGTTCATTGGTCATCAGTAGCAAAACTCATACATGCTTTCATACCAGGAGCCTAAGATGGCTCAGGAAGACATCTGCATTGCTTGGTGAAATCTGGTGTCTAGCTGAGCATAAATGAAAGAGCAAATGGCTCTCTTTTGCTATAGGCATCTCCCAGCCTTGTAAAATGATGGTCTTGCCAATCTGAAGAGACCCTGCTGGTGTCAGGGCTTTTATGCGGCTGGGTTTCCAGAGCCAACTTATTGCTTTGTTTGAGCACTGGGAAAACAGAGCAAGTAATGGGTGAATGACTGGTGGCACCAGTAAACAATGCCACCAGTATCAATGTTCTTGGTAAAATAAAGATTATTCATCCCGTATGAGGAAATTCCAGGGTTGTGAAGCAAATAGTCAGGAAGAGAAGGAGTCTCACACCCTAACCTCAAATCTTCTACAATATTTACAGCAAGCCAGTGGCATGAGCATAGCCCATTGGCACTGCCTAGTAAATATCACCCAAGGGAACATCTTTCTCTTTCCCAGTTGCTTACCAGAAATGCACCGGGCTCGTCACATGCAAAGCTGCTTTAATTGTCCTGTTGTCTTCTGGCTGCCAAGCAGCTTTTAATTGGTGGAGGTTTCAACTTATAGATGAAGCTAAATTGTTCATCCCCTGAATGTATGAGACAGGAAACATTTTGGTAGGCAAGTTTGGATTGAAACAGTCTGGTTTAAGAGAATCCAAGTCCCGTGTTTACACAATGTCTGGAATTAATGCAGAGAAAACTTTCAGATGCCAGCACTGGAAAGCAAAATGCAGAGCAGGAATGGGCAAATCCTGAAGCCAAAAGGTCATTGCCCAAATGGAGGGACAGTTGGAAAGTTCTTCTTCCCACTCTGTGCATCAGGAAGTCATGTCATTGCATATCCTATGCCATAAGCACCAGCCAGATGGGCAGTCTCAGGCTATGTTCTTTTCCAGGTCGGAAGAAGTAGGTCTGTCCCATGAGAGCTCATCACCTAATAAATAATTTTGTTAGTCTTTAAAGTGCTGCAGGACTGCTTTTTTGTTTTGTGAAGACACAGACTAACACAGCTACTTCTCTGTGACTATGTCTTTAAAGTCAGCTTGAGATATGGTTGCATGAGAAAGCGTGTGAGTAATAACATCTGTGTGTGCAGTCACGTGCTATGTTATAAATGCCAATAGGGGTGCAGGTGAATTATGTGTCTTTAATACAAAACAAGTTTGCAGGCTATATGGGTAATGCCACACATGCACTAGCATAACACTGAGCTGTGAACTCACATCAGACACAAATCTTTGCAGCAACTGACAAAGTCAATGAATGGCCCCAGGCACAGGTCTCCGTCTATCCTGACAGTGACTTGCCTGCCAGAGTAACAAACTCCTCCAAAATAATGGCTTTACACTGACAAATTCATCAGTTACCCTTGTCTTTTTGCTGCTGTCATACAGGTGCTGCTCCCCACCCTCCTGCTCTTGAGTAATATACAGACATGGAGCTACCCAACCCAGTGGTCAGAAACTAGAGCAAATATAGCCAGTTATCGGTGTCTCTCATCCTGTGGTTGATGGTGCACATATAGGCGACGTCTACACTCCAGCAATCTGTCAACAGAAGTTCTGTCTTCCCACTCTGTGCAGCAGGAAGTCATGTCATTTCATATCATATGCCATAAGCATATCTGGGGACTTCTGTCGACAGATTGCAGCCAGACATGAAAGTAGATCAAAAGAGCGATCCATTCTGTTGACAGACAGCAGCCGGACTGCCTGGCCACTCTCTCAACAAAACAGCCATCCAGAAGCACAGCAGACAGGGCTGTCTAGAGTCCCAGACGCCCTGTCTGTCAACAGAAGCTTACCCAGAGCATCCACACTGGCTTTCTGTCAACAGATTCTGTTAAGAGAGGTATTCTGCCTCCTGGTGGAAGGGCAGAACATTGTCGACAGAACTGCCACATTCTGCCAATTTACTGTCAACAGACTGCATTTGTAATGTGGATGCTCCATGAGCTTTGTCAACAAAGCTGTCTGGTGTAGATGTAGCCATAGTCTGCATACCCCACAGCAGAGCCTCTGAGTGCATGTGAAGGTGTGTGAAGGTTCAGGAAAGGACAACTAAAATGATTAGGGGTGGACAAAGTGAATAAGGAGAAGTTATTTTCTTGTTCCCGTGACAAAAGAACGAGGAGTCACCAAATGGAATTAATGGGTAGCAGGTTTAAAACTAATACAAGAAAGTTTTTATTCGCACAGCACATAAGTAGGCTGGTGGAACTCCTCACCAGAGGAGGTTGTGAAGGACTTTAACAGGGTTTGTAGAGAGTTAGATAAATTCATGGATGTTAAGTCCATCAGTGGCTATTAGCCAGGGTAGATAGGAATGGTGTCACTACCCTCTGTTTGTCAGAGGTTGGAAATGGATGTCAGGAGAGGGATTGCTTGGTGATTACCAATTCTTTACACTCCCTCTGGGGCATCAGCCTTTGTCAGAAGACAGGATACTGGGCTAGATGGACCCTTGGTCTGGCCCATTGTGGCCATTCTTATGTTCTTATGATGAAAAGGGAGGTGCCTGTGGGTCACAAGGCTAGTGGGAGGCAGCTGGCTCTTTTTTTTTTTTTTTTTTTTTAAGTCCTTTGCGGAAATTGAGTAAACTGAAGACTTTACGTTGGTGCCTTAGAGTGTCAGGGAGCGCAAGCAGGGCCTGGGGCTGGATAAACTCCCAGATGAGTAACTGTCCTGGCTGGAAGTTACTGGCTTGTCAAGCTCAGCTCCCGTATTTGGGGATTGCGACACAGTTTTCAAGTATTTAGGTAACCAAACATGCAGAGAGGCACCTTGTGGGAGCTGGGCATTCTGTGGCTTTTGTAAATCCCACTATCTGCATCTTTAGGTATTTAAAGACCTTTGAACATGTCTCTTTGACCCTCATTTTTGCTCCTCTTAACCAAAGTATAGACAGCTGAGTGAAACAGTGTTCAAAGAGGCAGAGAAATCCCACTGTGCTGCTAGGCAGGACTGAGCAGAGGAGCAAAGCACAGGAGGAGATGAAGAAGCAGGGAAGCTCTTCTAATGCTGCAAGGCAGGGCTGAATCAGGAAACAGGACATCAGGTGAGCGGGGGAAGCAGAGGAACCTGTGGTAATGCTGCAGAGCAGGACAGAGCTGAGCTGTTTGTGGGAAAGCAGAGCCAGGCAGGTAAATACATAAAAAATGTTTTCTGTCCAATTTCTGCCCATGGAAATGCATTTCAGAGATTCACCCACTTTGTCAATTTCACTGGCTCCTTCTGTAACATGACATGCACTTGCTGAGCTTCACTTATTTAGTCAACTGCCCCTGCTGTTTGGAGCTTTGCGAGGCTTTTCTGGGAAAGCCCAGCACGCCGGGAAAAAATAGAGCTCTGGCCTTTCGTGAAAGAGGTGAAGAGTCAAAATTTCCTGTGGGTGAAATTGCCCTGGGTGCAGAGGAGCCAGCCCAACTCCAAGGCTCTGCTCATGTCCCACTTGGGCCATGTCTTCGGATTATGTAAATAAGCTTCCCTTTAGGTGTTAGTCTATAAACTGCCACAGGACTTCTTGTTGTTTTTGAAGCTTCCCTTTGTGGACTCTGCTAGAACCAGTGTGTGTGTGTGTGTGTGTGTGTGACAGACAGAATTACCAGACCCCTGAGCAAGATTGGAGGGGGGTGGGGGCGCATCTTAATGCCTGAGAGGCTGAGGACTGGGGCAGAAGGAACAGAGCTGGGCCAGCTGGCCCTCCGTGCCACCTGTACCACATTGCCTCTCTCACCACTGCCAGCCCTCAGCACTGCCCAGAGCATGCTGCATGAGGCTCTGGTGGCAATTTAAAGAGCCCAGGGCCCCCAGCGGCCACCGGTGGCAGTTGGGAGCCGGGGGCCCTTTTGACTTGCTGGGTCCCAAGGCAGTTGCCCCCTTTGCCCTGCTCCATGGGTCAACAGACCTGACTGGAACTGCGATGATTGCCAGATGCAGAGGATCTGGCGCTTTATTTGGCTTGTACCCATTGGATGCACACTACTAATTGGTGCTTCAGAAAGAGTAAAAACTGCAAAAAGTCACCAGCTTTGCATCCCAACCAAATGTTAACGTGAGGGTATTTCCCCAGTTCCCTTGCTCCCCTTCTGACCTCTCCTTCTAGTCCTCAGTTGGATTTTGGGGCACTCCAGTGGCAGCTGGTTCTTGCACCCTGGCTGAGCTGAGCTCACATATCAGGGATCTGCCATGTATCTAAGCAAAGAACTTCAGCATTTCCCTGGGGGGCTCTTTCTACAAAGCCAATGTGTTCAGTTAGGAATGGTTTGATTAAGAGATCTTCCAAAGCCCCCATTGTACTTCCCTGGCTCAGAGCCCAAACTTCTGTCTTCACTCCCAGCACCCAGGGATGAATCACTTTCTTAGCTGACCTTTTTTTTGGCAACGTTTGTCATTTTGCTTCTAGCCCTGAATGCTGCTGGGGGCCAGCAGTAAACACTTGTTTGGTGTATGCCAGGCCCTTTGGTGACAAGAGGCAGCTAAGTTACAATAACATTTTTCAATGTCTTTTCTATTCCCTCTGGCAAAAATTCTGGCTCTGATCATGTCTAAGTGGAGTAGAATTGGTGAAAGTACCTGGTCCCTTAAGGCCCGTAGGTCCTACTTTTAGGCGCAATGCTGCCACCTAAGCTAACTTGTCTCCTAAGTTTTCACTTAGGTGTCAGCATCTAGGCTTAGTGTAGGTACCTGAGTGCCTATGTCCTGCCTGAGCCCCAGACCCATTCACAAATGGGGAAAGCCGAGCATTCAGCTTATGTGCAGCGGCACCATCTGGTACAGGTTGAACCTCTCTGGTCCAGCATCCTCGGGACCTGACCATTGCCAGATGAGAGAATTTGCCACACCATAGGGGATCAATGTTGTCCAGCACATTACCAAGACTTCCACTGCTTACTGGGTTTTTAGAAGACATTTAGGGGTAAATTACAGCTAAATAACAGCACAGAACACTGAGAGCCAGGACTGGTGAGACCACGGGAAACTCAGCCACATCCATGATAAGTAGTCGTCCAACTAACTAAAATCGTGCCAGATTACGAAGTTTGCCAGACAAGAGCATTCCGGATTAGAGAGGTTCAACCTGCAGGTGCCTTCTGAGTGTTCCTACTGCCTCAGACCCCCCCTTACAACCATTTGCCTGGTGTGCTCACCAGGTATGTAGAAGACCCCAGTTTGAGGTCTGCCCCTTCCTGAGGGGAGAAGGGATGTGAAAGGGAAGTTGCCATCTCACTGGCACATATGGTCATTCTAAATCAGGGTCTGGCAAAGTACGACCCAAGGGCCAGATCTGGCTTGCCACCCTCCCACAGCCCAGTGGAACCCTCCAGCAGACTCCCTCCCTGCCTGCTGCACCCCAGCACGCCACTCAAAGCAGCCAGCTGCAGGGGCCGTGTTTGTCTTTGCATGCTGCACAGCTGGGCACCGCTAGCAGCAGGGGGGGCTTTGTACACTGCCTCCATTCCCAGTACAGGCTCACAGCTCCCATTTGGCAGAAACCAGCCAATAGAAGTTGCCTGGGCCATGGATCCCTTCCCCTCTCAGGAGGTGGAGGATGCTGGCATAGGGGTAAATACGCTAGACTAAAATCAATAAGACAGTTCAGCTGCCACATTCCACCTAGGATAACTGCACACATACCTTCCTGGCTCATGGATCACTAACAGAGCCAGGCACCTTTCTGCAACCTGGATTTAGGTGCTTATCTCTGGGGAGGAACAGGGCTCAGCACTCAGCTCTTTCATCAGCCTCTATTAATAGTAACTAACAAACATTAGTCAAGTACTTCACAAAAGTAAAGTAAATCTACTTTATTTCTGACACAAAGGTCTTTTGGTCAACAGGCCTCTTTTTAAAAAATGATTGCAAAACTCAGCATTGTCAAAAATGTTTTCCAAAAAAAGTTGAGCTTTTTATATTTTTGCTAATTTTTTTCTTGAAAAAATATTTAAAATGCTATAAAATAGTTGTTTTTCATTTACAGAAAACCCAGGTTTTGATACATGAAACATAGGTTTAACCATTAGCCAATTTTTTTTCATTATTTTAAATAACATTTTAACTGTTTTAACAGTTTTGATCCTGTTTATTTATTTAAAATATAGTGGGAATTTTGGGAATAAAATGGGCTTAAAAAGGTTTTTAAAAAGGAAAGCTGGATCTGTTTTCCAACTCTTTCAATTTTCAAAAATTGTAGTGAATTTAATAGTTATCTTTAATGACCAGTACTAATCAGTACTATCAGAATATAAAATAAGCTATATCACTCAAGTTTAGTAGGTAGCTGACTCACTACCTACCAAGGGCCCTCATCCTTAGTGGTACATTTTCTAAGTACATAGTCCTTTTTATGCCTCTGGGTTTGTGCCTTCTGCCTGAGGTTGAGAAAGTTGGGCTGCGTATGGTGAGGTACATCGAGCAGTCTGAGTTATCTCTTTTTATGCTATTTACGCATCTTATGCTGGGTGAACTGACTATTAGTTTGTGGCATAAGAAGGCGAACCTGTTTGGTCTGAGCTTGTGAAGGAAACTCAGAGCTGATTGACACAAGGCAGCATAAGTCAACCTAACTATGGAGGTGTTCACACTTAAATTTCACTCCTGCCAAGATAAACTGCTATCCTGGCTTAATAACTCCACCACCACGAATGACATAGAGTGAAGGTGGATATAGTGTAGACATTGTGTTGGCTTATGTCAACTGTTACTGGCTTTCAACTGTCCCACAATGCCCCACTCTGACGGTATAGTTGATACGGTCACCCTGGTGAGGACCCACCCTGCTGACCCAAGAGGCAAAGTGTAGACATGCACAAGTGATGTAATTTCTGCAGTGGCTGTATGATGATATAAGTTAGGTTGACTTAATTTTGCAGCATAGATATGACCTCAGTGATACAGAGCAGGGTACAAGATGTCTACACAGGCTTCCATCCTACAGACAGGGTGCCTGTGTTCCCATGTGGGAGAAAAGGGAGAGAAGCTGTTGTCCAGAGTTGTTAAATGTCCCATAAATTGCTGAGCCAGCAGTAGCAATATGGATTGCACTGGATGTTTTTCTAGCAGATTTTCTGTATTTAGGGCCATGCACTTCTGTGTCCACTGGACTTGCCAATGGGCATGAAAACTGCACACAGACAAACGATCTGGGTCTTTGTTTTTTCAGGTTTTCTTCTAAGTGTGTAAGGAGGAGGGGGACGGCACCTTGGTGTGATTAATTCACAGCAGCCAATTCAGTCCTGCATGTAAGCTCTGCTTGGCCTAGAAGAGCAACATGGGGCCAGTTACAGTCCCCTGATTCTAAGTCCTGGCTCTGACGCTGAGGCGATGTCTGCACTACCCCAGACGAGAGACCCACTCAGAGTCGATCTTCTGCGGTGCAATTTTGTGCATCTAATAGGAAATCGACCTATTGGGGTCAACTTCAAGCACTGCACTCTTCACAAGAAGCGAGGAGTAAGGGAGGAACCAGGGGAATGCTCTCCCGGCCATTTGCAGCCAGGCACCCACCCTTTTGCTGCATGACAAGTCCCAAGAGGACAGAGATGGCTAAGAAATTGGGCCCACATTTTTTCCAATGAAAATTTTCACTTTCTAGTGACCAGTAAATTGGAAACTAGACACGTCATATTTTTGGTAATGGGAGGAGTGATTTAAAAAATAAATTGCCCATGTTTAAGGCGTGGGCTGCAATTTGTAACTGAAAACCGCGGATTAGATGGAGTTTGATTGTTCTTCTGGGTGGGGCCTATTCCATGGAGGAAAGATTCCAGAATATCACTTATTTTTTATGATTAAACTTCCCCAATGCATGTGCACCATGTAAGTCCCCCTTAAGCCTGACAAACAGGATTTGGTGCATATGCCTTTGGCCAGGTCGTTGCACTGGGATGTAGTTAACAGTTTCTATAGATCACTAAGGCTGCTGTCAGGTGAGCACACATAACAGTCTGAATTTGCTGTAGCTGATGCTGGAATTGATACATTCTGGGGTGGGACAGGTAAAATCCCAGGTGATTCTGCTGCTGCTCTGAGTTCTGAGTAGACAGTTCTCTCTGTGAGAGGCTTTGTGCTCAGCATTTTAGAGCATTCTCATCTCTTGCTATATCTATATGTATATAGGTGTAAATATCTGAGTGGCAGGGGAGGCAGATGGTTCATGCAATGTACTAGGTTGAAGAGAAGGAGGACGAGAATGATGGAAGCTCATTCTAGACCAGGCCTACCAACAGCAGTTCCAGGCCCCAGTCAGTGGGCCCCTATGCATGCACTAAGTGCACCTGCACAGATGTGGGCCATCTGACATCTGGGTTGGGCTGAGCCTGTGCTGGCTGGGGCTTTTTGTGGTGATTTTGTCTTCTATCATTTGCCAGTGTGAGTCCATTGGAGAGCACAGTGCTTGTCTGTTTTTGCCCACACTGGTGGTGTTGAGGCATTTAGTGCGGGGCATTGGGTATATCACATGTTGTGGCCGGCTGGTGTAGCAGGGTTCCTTCTAATTTTTATCATGTATGGGTAGGATAAATGTTACTATGTGCACCAAGTCCTGTAGAGGTGTGTGCCCTCTGTAGATACATACACTGCTGGAAGTGGGTATTGGGGGCACCCTGGTAATCAGCTGGGCAGCACCTGAATCACTCCTGGAATATAGCTTACGAGGAACACCGCTGTGTAGGTTCATGGATGTTATGTGTCACGGGGGGATGGTGATCATTGTAGCAATGGAAATCCATCTGCAAGGTTTGCACCTGTTGTTCTGTCAGGCCACGGCTGCACTGTAGCCATAACGTGAAATAACTTATGCAATTTGCACTGTGCAAATTGAGTGAGGTATTTCCAGTTAACTTATTTTGAACTTGGTGCTGTCCACACAGCACTAAGGTTTGAAATAAGCAGCTATTTCAGAGTTTCCGCTGCCGGAACTGGCACTATCCCGTGCTCGAAATAGCTACAGCTATCGCTATGTCAAGCACAGTGTTTAGCCGTGGAATTGTATCCCGAAATAGCAACTATAGCATAGCCATAGCCTCAGGATCTGTTGCTGCTTTGACTTGGTGTGTCCTGGCCTGTGGTGAACTTACATCTGATGGTGAAGTTGGAGAAGCTGGGGGAAAAGGAGGTCATTTCAAGGCCAAAAGATGGTGTTCAGAAAAGATTTCTTTCAAGCTGGCGTCCCCATCTAATATGAACTCTAGTTGTTTGATTATTCCTCATATGGGTTTCAATTTGAGGACTTATGTGACACTAGGGATATGAGGTTGAAGGGTGGGGGTTTATTTGTTTTGTTTTGTTTTTGCTTTATTGAACCAGATTCTCTTGGGCTGTTTGAGTGGCCCATTCCATGATGCGGTGTAGCTCTCTCATGGAGTGGCCTTGTTTGGTGAAGCCAGTTCTGATTGCAGTGAGGTGCATACCCTGGACTTTCTCCTTGGAGCATATTCTGTAATATCTGGGTGGCTGGTGTAGATACCAAGTGCCTTGGTGTGTTTGGGGTATTTACTGGGTCTATGAAGATAGGTGCGGTGACCTGTGGGTGTCTGGTATATAATTCTCAATAAGGTTCCATTGCTGAAGTTGATAGTGTGTGTCCAGAAAGCCGATGCTAGTGCAGGACTGTTAGAGAATATTTAATGAATCATTACCCCTGAGTGAGCCATAGAAGCCACACTCATGTATTGGGTTTCCTGCTGCTAAGTGGTTTGTTAATGGAGCATACACTAAGAGCAAATGCAAGAACAAAGGAACAGGTACCAAGTAGTGTTCCATGCAAGCTGAGCACTTGGGTGGCCACCCAGGAGAGATTCATGTGTTTCTCTTGGTGGTGCACATGTGCACGTGCCCTGGAGCACATAACAAAATTTATTCTGCACATGGATGTCAAAAAATAGAGGGAACCCTGACACCGAGTTTCTAGTCATTCCTGATAATGGTACTAGAAGCCAGGAATGATTGGCGGACTTCACACAGAAAAAAGTGAACAATGTCTGCCCCCATTTCTGTAATTTTATTGGGGAGTGTGCTGCACATGTGAGCACTCTGGTTAGAGCCGATGTTAGGTACCAGGCAGGACACAAGTATATTTGCAGACTGTTTGCAAGATGATCGCTTAACATGAGGGCACTCATTCTGGGTACACAGTGAAACCAGTCCAAGAGGTCAGTCCTATTAAGCAACCCTCCTGGTTTCCGCGTCTGCCCCAAAGTACTCCTATGGGCGCAGAATGCCATCTTGTAACTCCTCTATCAGTGAATGCGGAGCTGTTAAACAGCCACTGTGTGCTGTTTCTCGAGTGGTGCTTTATCACACTGCATCCAGACATCCTTCTATCTCTTTCTATCCACAATGCAATTAATGCATCCCACTTAGAGCTAGAATTCAGCACATGCATGAGTTGGTTAATTAGCGTTTAAAGCACTCTTTCCCACTGATCATTTATTTTATCTATCTAAGCATCTGCCGGGACTTTGTTTCCCTGGAGCAGACTCTACCACTGCCAGATTGTGTGGAATAGGATGTTGTTGCTGGGAGATTGACCCCTTTTTGGTGGGAATAAATTGATTTCTCTATATGAAGTTTTTTTATTGAAACATTAGGGCTGTATCTAGAGTAGAGGGTCAAAATACCTTGTAAAAATACCAGTGCAAAGATTGTTCTCCTGCTCCTTCTAGTAAGTATTGGAATTCTCAAGGCAAGAACTTATTGTGGTGGCTTTTCTAGCTTGGTTACAGACCAGAAAATTTCAAAAAAGCATCCATGCTTTTAAGTGAGTAATCAAATTTCTGAACACACAGTTTATCGTATCCATATTGTGGTGCCTCATCAGAGTTTGGACAGTTTATATCCCCATTCTGGACTGTCTCTCCTGTGAATAAAATTTCCATTCAGCTGCCAAGGTCTTTCTACTTCATGGGGCTTAGCTAAATTTCCAAAGGAATGCAAAGGCTGTATTGTGTGGTTTTCAACTGCTTATTCCATTGTACAGGTCACCTAAAGCAGTTGAAAATCAGAGTTTTCCCCTGGTGAGAATTTCCTGTATTTTTAAATTTGCTTTTGTCCTTGATCAGGGCCTATCAGCTCCCTCCTCCTGTTTGGGTCTCAGTTTGCTCTTGCTGAGCCAGCTTCTTCTCTGGGAAGGTCTGTCTGGAGCCCTCTCAGAATCCAGGGAAGCAGTTTCCAGCAGAGTTAGTTGTTCTGTTTTTTATTTCCAGTCTTCTTAAAAAAACAAAATCAAAGCTTCATGGACTCTTCCATCAAAGGCTATGCAGGCCACATTGTCTCTTCTGCAAGTCTGTTCCTCATGCTCCTATGTTCATCAGCCCAAATTTCCTGTCTCACCTCAGAGGCAATGACGTACATGGTCACCCATCTGCGCATTTGGATCTCAGAGCAGTTCTTCTCTGCCGTTGCTTCAACCACAGCCCTCCGGTTGCACACCCACTAGCCCCTCAGCTTTCTGGCCTGTACTGCAGTCGCCACCACCCCTCCATTTCTGGCTGCCTTCTTTTATGATGATCACCCAATTAAATGGCAGCTCTTTTCCACAGGGGCCTGGAGACTTAACTAATCCACCACTCAGGCAGCTCCGGGCCTCTGATCCTAAAGCAATGGTGTCCCCTGATACCTTCACAGCTCTGAATTAAGACAGAAAGCTGAAACATTAAAACTTTGCATGGAATTGCAAATACAGAAAAAACATCAAACATCAAAATGCTTCATTTTGGGTCAGTTCAGCATTAATCTGTGTCCTTCTGCATTTATCACAGTGCCTCATCAAAGTTGTAGTTGGGAACTCTTGTGACCGCGTTCTGGGCTGTATCTCCCCGATGCGCCATGGCAGTTTGACAAGAGAAGAGACTGCCATGCATCCTGGGAGATAGGTTCCACCAGGACATCAGGCCCATAGAGGAAAATGGAGGCAGGAGGAATTCCAGGAGCTCAGGTGAAATTAACAGACTAACCCAAAACAAAACAAAATAAAAAGGTGTGTTGATTTTTCCAGCAGAAAATAAAAAATTTTAGGCAACCTCAACAAATTTCATTTTCTTCTGAAAAAAACTTCTCAACAGAAAATCCCCAACCACTTCCAGTCTGCAGTGCTGGGTATGAGAGCCAGAGTATGTCAGCTTTATTTCAGAGAAAGGAGACTCTTGTGGTATAAGTGACTGCTAGCCATTCTGGCTCTAGAGAGAGGCGATGTTTATCATAGTCAAAGGAGTGGACTGAGAATCTTCATGCCTCAGTGCTATTCTATCACTGGTTTGCTGTATGAGTCAGTTCTCTGCTCGGCGTCTCCCCATGACCAGAATGGGGCCGGTGAGCCTTGCCATTCCATACTTCAAGGCAGTGTGGTGAGGCTCATTGAACTAACTTTTTGTGGAGAGTTTTGTAATCCTCAGAAGGTGCAGGCTAGAGAGGAGCCAAGGACTTTTATGGTTGCTTGTATTTGGCACCCATGGGTGTCCTAGGATTTGATGGATAAACTAACATGTAGACAGGGCCATGATTTAGATATCTGGAGACATTTGCCCTAGCCCAACCATTTGCCAATAAGAATTAGATATATGAAGAATGCATTTTCTCTTTAGTTTACAGGGAGAATGATATCTTCATCCAGATAAGACAGTCCCATCATAGGTACACAGGCAGGACAAGGAATTAGAATTTTCCTCTCTTTACCCCACTAAGGGTATGTCTACACTATAGAGTTATTCCAGAATAGCTATTACTCTGAAATAAGCTATTCCTGAATAATGCATCCAGACTACAGGGAAGCCCCAGAACAAACAAAATTTATTTCAAAATAGTGTGTCTATGCCCAATAAAGCCTATTTCTGATTAGAGCCCCTCGACATACTCTAACACAGCATAACACTATGTCTACACAGCAGAATGATTTCAGAATAAGTTGTTCCAGAATAGTTTATTTTGAAATAACTCCTAATCCCTATCTATACAGCCCCTGTTCCGAAATACCTAGTTCAGAATAAGCACTGTTCCTCATAAAATAAGGTTTACAGAATGCAAAATAAGCCATCCACTATTCTGACACTTGCAAAATTATTTCAGAGTAGCCGTCATTATTCCAAAACAACTTTGCTGTATAGACATACCCTTAATGCTCTGGATGTGTTGTCAGACCCAGCAGGGAAGCCAGGGAACTAGGACTTCCTAAGCATTCATTCATCTGATAGTCAACACAATGTACAGCTACAGCAAATGTAGAAATGACCTGGGTCATCATTCTGTCCTGCGTCATCAGGGAAAGTTTTGAGATAATGCTTTGGCCTCTATATTTGGCTTGCATGGGGAACCATGGCACCTCACAAGCAATTCAGTCCCGGCGTTGTATCGAGCGTGAAGAGTGTTATTTGTTCCCTGTTCATTCTCCAACATATTACACCTTGTTCTTGAATGGTGAAAAAGTTGGTGCTGTCTATTGCTGGTGGCAGGGCACCCTGCTCTCTGCTACGCGTTTCACTAGAGATTTGTTGGAAAATTAATTGCAATGGTTCACTGGGAAGAGAGGTCTGTGCTTTCAGGGACAGAAGGACAATATGCCTAGCCTGATTCTGCTTTTGTTCACACTGCTGTGACACTGGAAGCCACTGGAGTTACATTGGTGTGAGGCCAGAGGTGAAAGCAAGTGAGTGCACCCTGGTGACAGCTCCAGCAGGAGCTGGCTGAGCTGTGGCATAAGCCAGCAAGGAAGCTATTTAAAGAGCTGGCAGGGACCCGGATTGCAATAAGACAGTACCTGTAAGGAGCGTGAAGTTACTTTCAACCATGTGAGACAAATGTAAACGTAAGAAGTAGGCCCATTGTGTAGTGGGTACGGTGCCAACAGTAGCTGACATGGTATTATGTGTTCAAAGGGAAATCAGCTCCGGGCAAATTGCTGGGGATTGACTCCCCACTACCTGAAGCTCAGCAGGTTGTTGGTTGTAACTGGAATCTCGTCTTGGCCTCTCACTGCTCAGAAAGTGGGAGCTAGTCCTCCTGGCAAATGAAGAGGGAAATAATTGTAACCATTGTCCTTGACATCCTCAGTTTTATATTGGTTGAAGCCTGTGTGTAGATATTCTTATTTTCAGTATACGACTGCCTTTATGTTGATTAAGTTAAACTGGTAGAGATAGTTAGGCTGTATGGAAATAGGGCTGTTATACTGAAATAAGAGTGTGCACCCTGGGACTTAACCTGAAATAATCCAATGTGTGGATTAGAGCACGTGTCGGTATTTTGCTTCCATTTACTGCATAAGCCGACCGAAGAGAAGGTTGAACTATGCGTTCTTAGTACAGAGGCACACAACATTCCTGCCGCTCCAGTTAAGAAGGAGGATCCAAGTCCTGCCAGACCAATCAGCAAGCTGTGCATAGGAGAGCCCTTGAACATAGTAACAAGGGCTGGACAGATGTGAGATAAGCTGGTTGAAGCATGTGAGGAAACTTCTCTGCCTTGAGCCCTAAGCAGCAACTTCTTTTCTTGCTACCCTGGCACGAATGAAATCTTTCTGTGCTTCCCCCATGCTGTCTGAAGCAGGAAGCTGATGAGGGTTCAGCGGCTGTCTAGCTGTCGGCAGCACATTGCAGTGACACAATATCATAGTAACGGCTGCCACGTTTCAGTCTTGGTTCAGAAAGGGACTTTCTTGTCCCAGGAATCACGTCAAAAACGTCTCTGGCAGGAGCAACATCCAAACAGCCCATTGTATAAAGGGTTTAGTCTCAGAATGGTTTGGAAGCCAGACAGAATTGAATCATTTTCCTATTTAATTTACAGCTGAGAAAACACAAAAAGTCACAGAAGCATATTCGTTCCTATATTTCTCTTCCAAAACTTGCCTTATTTAAAAGAAATAAAATTGTTTCTCCCTTTCCTCCTTTTTTTTTTTTCCTTCCACCCCTCCCATTTCCTGGAGCAGGATGGAATTAGAACAGACAAGCTCAGTCCTGGAAAAGAGCTTGTAGCATGTGGAGACAATGGGGGATTTGTTCATGGAGATGATGGGGGATCATTCCTTATTCTCACTGAAACAAAAAGCCACTGCAGGCTAGAGGGCTGAAGGAATCCGGGACATCTCATAGATATGTACATCAGAAATCAAAGACCTAGCATCTTCCTCTGTCAAGAGGAAATGAATTTTCTTAATTCTCCTTTAGCCTTCGTTCAAAGTTTTGATGTCATCAGGTCTTGAAAACAGCTGATCAGTTGAAATAAGATTGGATGGAGATGATTGATATTCCCCAGAGAAACTGAAGTGCATTCACGGCAGCTGCGATGGGCAAACTTTTAATGTCAGGCCCCACTTTTTGTCCCCGCAAATAGCAGCACCCCCCACAACCTGTCTAATGTCATCCATAACAATAGACATTTCAGTGATGAGCGTATGAAAAACCAAAAAGCTTCTGGCATGTGTAAAAAGATAAGCAGGTAGAATTGTAAAACTTTATTAATTGGTATAGAAATGTAAATACACGTATGTTAAACACAGTAACATCTGTCAACATTTTTAATGAGCTGGATGAGCCTGAGACCCGGCAGCCAATTGTGCTGCACCCCTCCACATCTGAAATTTCACATCCATTCCATCCTTAGGCACACAAGCACATGCAGCTACATCAAGGCACCCAAAATTCTGGGGCACCAAATTTTCAAGTGCCTTAAGCACACGTGTATTTCACGTATGCCTAGAAATGGCCTTTAAATCAAGTACATAAATAAATGCAATCCAAAATGCTAACCCAGCCTACTTCCAATCTCTGTTAATGCTTGGAGGAGAGAGACTATGGCTGGAATTTTGGGTGACTGTTAAGTCTGAATGTTGTTTATCCAGACTGGTGGGCCAGCACTTGCTCTGAGTCTCCAGGTGTGTAGCAGTGACCCTGTATAACATCTCCTACTGCCTCCCCAAAAGCCTGAAGAAATTGTCCTGCACACACCATCTCACCAGTTTCAATAGATCTGCAATCTCGTTAAGGTCAAATCCTCTCAAGGAAGTCACCTCGGGGACTGGGAACGGTTATGTTCCTATAACACAAACGCATCTGAGATTCTTGATGCAATCATGACTCTCCATTTGTGGTACTGGTTGCTATCAGAAACAATTTCTCACCCTGCACTGGAGCTTGGCTGATCCTATTGTCTCAGAATAACCTGTTCAGACACTCTCTCTCCTGCCAAAAAGTACCCATGCTCAGAATCGCTCTGCGTAAGGAGGGAGGTTTTCTAAGGGAGGATAATGACAGCAACGGGTAATTTGCGTTTTTGAAAAGGGACATCTAGTGGCTCATGTGAGTTAGTGGACTCAGTTTCTAGCAGTACAGATACTTGGGAGCATGCAAATTCAGGTGTTTCATCTGTACCTTTATAGAATTTCCGTGTCACTTATTAAGCATTTTATGGTAGGCAGCTTAATTACATCCCTAAAATTCTTCTTTGTAACACTAACCTCAACAATAATCCTAACTACCAAACTAATCCTGTCTATGTCTGTAAGAGTAACTGACCCTAATCATAACCTTAATTGTAACCCCAGGTTAGCCTTAATTCTCAAATATCTTTTACCTATGCAGAGGTTCAGACCCCTGACAGACTGGGCCTGGAGGCATGAGTGGGGAGGGAGCTTGTAACAGTCTTTGGGCCCTGCAAAGGGATTTCCAGTTTTCATTTATAGCTCTCAATCTTTAGGTCTTTTCCTTGTGGAAAGCCTTGATAATACAACTGATGCCTGGGAGAACTGCACCCCTGTATCCCAGTTCAAGAGCCCATGGTAATCCATTTCCTAACCCTCCACCTAACTCATCTCTGGACTCACTCCCCAACCAACCAATCAATCACCACTGGGCCAGAGATCACAGCAGCTCTTTCTGCTACCACTGAACTGTTGTTGGGGGCCACCTCGTGGAACCTTATCATGGTTCGGGTGTGCTGCTCTTCCCTTGTTTCCTTACCCCCTCCAGACTCCATGCTTTGAACAGTCACACAATTAATGGCCACCAAGTTCCTTCTTTTCCTGGAAAGCCTGTGACATATCCCAGCCAGAGCAACTGCACACCACTCCTGAGCCGTGTCTACACGTGCACGCTACTTCGAAGTAGCGGCACTAACTTCGAAATAGCGCCCGTCACGGCTACACGCGTCGGGCGCTATTTCGAAGTTAACTTCGATGTTAGGCAGCGAGACGTCGAAGCCGCTAACCCCGTGAGGGGATGGGAATAGCGCCCTACTTCGACGTTCAACATCGAAGTAGGGACCGTGTAGTCGTTGCGCGTCCCGCAACTTCAAAATAGCGGGGTCCGCCATGGCGACCATCAGCTGAGGGGTTGAGAGACGCTCTCTCTCCAGCCCCTGCGGGGCTCTATGGTCACCGTGGGCAGCAGCCCTTAGCCCAGGGCTTCTGGCTGCTGCTGCGGCAGCTGGGGATCCATGCTGCAGGCACAGGGTCTGCAACCAGTTGTCGGCTCTGTGGATCTTGTGTTGTTTAGTGCAACTGTGTCTGGGAGGGGCCCTTTAAGGGAGCGGCTTGCTGTTGAGTCCGCCCTGTGACCCTGTCTGCAGCTGTGCCTGGCACCCTTATTTCGATGTGTGCTACTTTGGCGTGTAGACGTTCCCTCACAGCGCCTATTTCGATGTGGTGCCGCGCAACGTCAAAGTTGAACATCGACGTTGCCAGCCCTGGAGGACGTGTAGACGTTATTTATCGAAATAGCCTATTTCGATGTTGCTACATCGAAATAAGCTATTTCGATGTTGGCTTCACGTGTAGACGTAGCCCTGGTTTGCTCAGCAGTGGATGGCCTGTAGCTTCACGCACTGAGATTTTTAGGCAAGGGCCAATAGTTTATTTGGTTACAGGAGCACCCTTTAAAGCAAAGATGTTCACCTAGTGATGAGTAGCAGGTGCTCAGTCCTCCTGGCCGCAATAAAACAGAACCAGAAAATAGTAGAATATAAAGTCAGTGCTCTTAATGATAGTAAATTATCCAGTACCTTCTAAACAGCACAAAGCAGGACTTTGTATGAGCTGCAGGATAAGGTTTCCCTCTGGTAGTTAAAATAGTGAGAAATGGAGAACATGTTGCAAATATGACCAGGAGGAATAGGCACCTGATTGAATTTCTCACTGGCAGGGAGTCAGGTCTATGAGGATGGCAGAATGCACTGAATTTGTTTAAACTGTCATTGAGAGAAAGGATTCACTGTCTGTGGGACATGGCAGGGGAAAGAGGATGGAGTCAGGACGTTTCTTTTTCACAAATAGACCAAACTTTAGTTGGAAATGTTCCTGCTCTTCTGTATAATGAAATAGTCCCCTGGGTAAAAGACCAGAACAAAGCCACGTGGGACTCCAGGGCTACATGTACACTGCAGCAAAAGAAAAAGTGCCTCTGGAAGCCCTCTTCCAAAAACCTTTTTCCAGAGAGCACATTCACGCACCAAAAAGCAGATGGAAAGATCGAGCTGCTATTTCAACAGAGAGCAGCCACACAGCCCCTGCTCTGTTATAAGAATGGGCCAGGGACCGAAAAATCTGGCGCCATGCGGACTCTTCTTTCCAAAAAAGGCCCACAGAGCATCTATACGTGCCTTTTTTTTTTTTTTTAAAGAATCTTTGGGTAAAAGGTGCCCTTCGTCGCCTGGGGGAGGAAGAGGGCCACCAGAAAAAGTGATGCATCCTTCCAGTTTCGGACTGAAAGAGCTCACTTTGTACGTAGACGCTCCGCAGGCTCTTTTTGGAAAAGGCCTGTTTTTCTTGAAAGAACTCGCTAGTCTAAACGCAGCCCAGGAGTGAATTTCACCCATTCTAATCAGTGCTTGCAGGGATCTGCTCTCTGGCTCCATTTGCCTCAATGGCAATGAATATTGACACAGAAACAACTTTTGTGCTACTGCTACAACTTTTTAGTGCTCAGTGATAATGCCAGTCCATAACAGGTAAAAGCCCTGGAGGTGTTCGCAGACAGCCAGGACCCATTATATTTAATGTCTCTGTTTCGGTGCTCTAAGATGTTTCAGTTCCAGGCTTTCTCTACAGACAAATCAGACGAAAGGATGCCTGTCTCTTTGCTTAATGGCATGTGATGCACTAAGCCACGGCTATTTATTTTAAATTGTTTTTAGCATAATGCTGGCACTGCTGAAAAGCACCAGATTTCCTGTCTCTGGAAAAGTGGCTTCTTTTGTTTAAAGCTACAACAGGTAGAATGAAAGCTATGACAGGACAAGTTTCTCACAGGCTGCTCCTTCTGCCTTGGAGGCCTCCCTGATCACAGAACCTAAGGATGATAGGGGGATTCCATCTTCATGGGCCATTCAATCCCTGGCCTCTCTGTTGAGTCTGTCATCAGGAGAGCCAATTAATCCTTAAGGCTGCTTATTATAATTGCATGATGCCCACACATTAGACACTGGACTGAGCCCCCAACTCCCCGCTCCCAATTCATTTAACACACAGTAGATCATCAGAGGTTAACTTGGGGCTTGTGCTGCCTTTCAATAGGTGTGAATTTCACCCATTCAAAATAGCCATACTCTGCAAATTCTAATCAGCACTAACATGGACCTGCTCGCCTGCTCCATTTGCCTAATTGGCAATGAACATTGAAACAGAAACAGCTTTTTTGCTGTGACATTTTAGTGCTCAGTGACATTACCGGCTTAGAATAGGTAAAAGCCCTGGAGGTGTTTTCAGACAACCAGGGCCCATTATATTTGATTTCTCTGTTTCAGTGCTCTAAAATGTTTCAATTCCAGGCTTCTTCTGCAGAAACAACTTTGAGTGGGAAGGTGTAATTTCCAGCCTGAGGCTACGTAATCCACAGTAGCTCTGATCAAGATAACACGCTAGAAATAGAAGCACAGCTGTGCCACCACATCTGGCAGGAGGGGCTAGGCTCCTGCGTATAGTCAGGTGGCTCTTCCTATCTACCACCCCCTTCACACTGCCACAGCTACTCTCTGTATCAAGTGCATTAACTCAGTCTGAGCTAGTGAACGTACGTCTCCTGGAGCTACAATATGTACTTCCAGCTCTCGGCGTAGACCAGTGGTTTTCAGCCCGGGTGCTGTGTCACACTGGTGTGCCAAGACAATTCTAAAAGTGTGCAGTGAAATTTTGTCAGTTTCCCCTTGTTGCAGCTCTTTGCAGAATCACTGGTCCAGGCGGGAGGGAGAATAGATGATCTCATGCCAGCTGGGGCTCAAGCAGTAAGGCTGCCTGAGTCCCAGCTGGTGTGGGGTTGGTCAATTTCCCCCCCTCGGTGGCTCTTTGCAGAGCTGCTAAGAGGGGAATTGCTGATCCTGCAGGAGCCCAGTCACACCAGGAGACAGCTGAAATGCTGCTTCCTGGCCCAAATGGGCTGGCAGAGAACTTGCCCTTCCTCCCTGCTGTGGGAAGGAGGGAGGGAGGGTAGGAGCCTTTTGGAGCTGGGACACAGTTTAAATATTGCATCCCAGCTCCGATGGGCTAGTGGGGAAGGGCAACATTCATGAGCAATCAATTCACCTGAAAAAAGCAGGTGTGCCGTGGAACTGTTCGTCTCATTGAAGTGTGCTGGGTTACTGGTAAGTTTAGGAACCAGTGGTGTGGATATATCCTATGTCACCAATGATCTGGACCTTTTTAAAACTAGAGATTTATTGATGAAAGACCCCCTAAAAAATAAACTATCTCCTGAGTCATGCTCTCTCCTGGGATTTGTTCTTTCTAATAAATATGGAATACATTTCTGACATTCATCTTGAATTTTTTCCCAGGGCTGAGGTCCTTACCTAGAGACTAGGACTACAATCACTCTGTCTGCTTTCACGGCTTTGTGTCTAATGGGGAACATCTCGGTGTAAAAACAAACAAATAATAGCCAGCACTGAGCTTAAAATTTAACAGGGACGTGTGTGTGTACCTTTAGCAGCCAGAGAGAAACTGTAGTGTTCTCCCATGTTACAAATTGAAATATTACCCCTTGTCACTCGCTGCTGAATTTTCTACGCTGGATAGTTGCTTGGCAAAGTGCCCTGGGGTACTGTGCACACAGAGCATTGGCAGTCTTGTTCTGGTTTTAGTTGTTTATTTGACAGAGTACTTTTGGTCATGGATGCTACAAAGGAAGCTTAAAAATATGCATTAATTATTTGTAACGATGACTTTTCGTATTGCCCAGAGCCCAACATAATAAACAATACAAGAGGAAAGACTGAGATGTCGAATACATAGTTCAGTACAACCCTGCAGCAGGCACAGTTGTTCCAATTCTAGACACCCATCCGGCGCTACTGATTGTCTTCAGTGTTGTCCAGCAACCCTTCCTCTCCAGCCCACATCAGTCCAGACATGCAGCCACCCAAGTATTCCAGATCTGGGCCCACACACATCTCTGCGAATGCACCTTGGCTGCAACTCCTGCTTGGTCAACGTTCAGCTTCTCTTGAGTAGAGCTTTCCAAAGGGTGTAACATGTTTTTCATATTGATAACAGTTCACTAAGTACTAGGCTGAGACTTAAAAACAGAGGTCTGCAAATCCACAGATAGCTGCTTTATGTCCAGGGGGATATACTGGCAGATGTCAGTGCAGGTATCTGTGGCTCCTCTTTTGTGGATACAGATTTTGTATTCCTGCAGGACACTACTTACAAACATGTTTTCTCTTTTGGATTCAGTAAGATTTGAACCCAATTCTTGAGCAGTGAAAGCCTAATGGTCCAACTTCATACCATGTAAACTTGGAGTATGCTAGTTAATGAACTTGACTACAAAGCCAATAGAAAGACATGGCGTCCCTTATAATGTTTTGTGACTGCCGCCACACCAGCGCCGGCTGGGTTCTGTCTAGCTCTCAGAAGACAAACAGCCAGTATTTGGATAGGTGACTGCCAAGGAAAACCCAACTGATTCAGTAGGTAGGATTCTTCCTTCTGACTCAGTGTGGAATGAGTCCTGCAATGCAGAGTGGCTGCTGTACCCTCCTTTGAATGAAACACAAAACTGAGTTCCAGCCCACTTGTGGTTATTTAAAATCCCATGGCATTATATACAAGACATGGGGCATTACCCTTGCTGTCCTGGCCGAACTCCCATTTGGGTGAGTCCATTCTTCCCCGCTTCATTCCTGCTGCTGTTCCACCCGGAGGCAGGATAGCCCTCCAGTTCCTATCTGGAACCCTTGTGCACTGGTGAGTTCCCCGGATGAAAGGGATCCCTCCAGGAAGTAGGTGCCATGTAGTCCCTATACTCAGTGTAGGTGCTAAAGAACTGTGGGATCATTTGCATTTGAACCCCTTTCGAATAAAAAGCAGGCTAATCAGCTATGTGGTGACCTTTGTTCTTTTCACCTGGAAGAGACTAGGCGTCTGCTAGAAGAGCCTGGGCTTGCTTACACTACCTCCCTGCTTCAAAGGGAGGATGGTAAGTAGAGTGTTGGGAGTTTATTAATGAAGTGCTGTGCTGCATATGCAGCACTTCGTTAAGCAAATTCCCCACCCCCACCCCATGGCAACTCCAAAGTGTTAAACTTTGAAGTGCTGACTCGCGTGTAGCTGGAGCTAACCTGCCAATGCTTCGAAGTGCCTGGGCAACTTCAAAGTCCCTTTACTCCTCAAAATTTTGTAAGCAGAGTCCTGCAGGAATATAAAATTTGTATCCACAAAACAGAGCCACAGATACCTGCATTGACATCTGCTAATACATCCCCCTGGACATAAAGCAACTATCTGTGGATGTGCAGACCTCTATTTTGCAGTCTCAACCTAGTACTTAGTGAACAGTTATCACCATGAAAAACATGTTACACCCTTTGGAAAGCTCTGCTCAAGAGAAGCTGAACGTTGACCAAGCAGGGGTTGCAGCCAAGGTACATTCGCAGAGATGTGTGTGGGCCCAGATCTGGAATACTTGGGTGGCTGCATGTCTGGACTGATGTGGGCTGGAGAGGAAGGGTTGCCGGACAACACTGAAGACAATCAGTAGCGCCGGATGGGTGTCTAGAATTGGAACAACTGTGCCTGCTGCAGGGTTGTACTGAACTATGTATTCGACATCTCAGTCTTTCCTCTTGTATTGTTTATTACGTTGGGCTGTAGGCATACAAAAATTGTGAGGAGTAATGGGACTTGGAAGTACCCCGGCCACTTCGAAGTACCAGCAGGTTAGCCACAGCTACAAGCAAGCCGGCACTTCAAAGTTTAACACTTCGGAGTTGCCACGGCGTGGGGGGGAATTCGCTTAATGAAGTGCTGCATATGCAGTGCAGCACTTCATTAATAAACTCCCAACACCCTACTTACCATCCTCCCTTCGAACTCGGGAGGCAGTGTAGACAAGGCCCCTGAGTAGTAAAAAGTAAATCTGAGCAGCTGACCCAGGAATCCATGTTGGCTTGGTGCAGAGAGAACATTGTTAATGTGCAGAAGCTTTTATTCTGGGTGTTCCAGGCAGCAGCCAAAGTGTGGGGTTCAATAGGGAGAGCTCCTGACCCAGCAGTCATTGCTGGAATAGATGTAACCCAAAGGAGAAGCTCTGTGACAAAACAGTCTTTGTGACCAGATGGGAAGATCACAAGAGAAAGTGTGAGACTCGAGTAGCAATGCTACTGCACATAATGAATGCAGTTTTGGCCCTTCCTGTTTTAGACACAGCGTTGCCCTGAAAACACTCTCTTGCTGTTGGCTGTATGTAAAAACACCCTGTGGGATATGTTTAGTTACAGTAGGTTAATGGGCTTGTTTGTTCTTAAGAGGCCCATAAAGATCTCATTCTCCTATGATCATCCTGCAGTAATTAACCTCTGCCTCCAACTCTTGTTTCTTGCAGGTAAACTATGACCACTTTACTATTAGTGTTTGTGTGTTTGCGAGTCATCACTGCAGCCATCTCTGTGGAAGTCTCAGGTAGGTATGGCCGGCAGGATCACTCTTCAGTGCAGAAGATCATGCATGTTACAGGTGAACAAACCCCTCACTGGTGCCTTGTATGTAAAACAAAAAAAGGGGAGCCAATACTCAGCCAGCTCCCTGCTCCACCTCCCAACCAACCCCATGGCTGATGCTCCTGACGTGTCGGTACTCATTACCAGCAAGCACCGGCACCAAAAAAGCACTGCCCCTCACACAGCAGACACCAGATCTACCTATGAGCTCACTGATTCCTCCCACTGTTGCCCGGACCACTGCAACATCTCCTTCGTTGCTGTGCTTGGTAGGGTGGAGGATAGTCCCACCTTGTAACCTAGCGCCGAGTCCTAAACTACCTTCAGTATAATAGTGTGATATTCCACAAGGGCTCTTACTAGGGCTCAGGGGCTCCTTGAGGAATTTCAATTAATTCAGATTATATCGACTAGAATATACAAAAATTGTGCTAATATTGTGGGGTGGGGGTCGATTGGCAGGCTAGATACAGTCTACTGTGAAAATGTTGGGAGTTATGACTGATGAGTGTTCTTGATTAACCTTCCCTTTGTCTCACTCCATACTGGGACTGGCAGATCATGGTAACACACTGAGCGTGAGCATACCTGAACAGTCTCCCCTGCGTGTTGTTCTGGGAAGCTCTCTGACCATCCCCTGCTACTTCATTGACTCATTGGATCACGTCACCACAGCCCCCTATACTCCTCCCCTGACCCCAAGAATCAAATGGAGCAGACTCTCCAATGGGAAGGAAGTCGTCTTACTAGTGGCCACAGAGGGGCACGTTCGAATCAACACTGAGTACAAGGAGGTGATCTCTCTGCCCAACTATCCTGCCATCCCCACCGATGCCACCTTGGAAATCAAAGCGCTGAGGTCCAATGACACTGGGATCTATCGCTGTGAGGTGATGCATGGGATTGAAGACAGCCAGGATACAATAGACGTTGTAGTGAAAGGTGAGGCCATGACTTCAATGCTACCTCTTGAGAATAAGGTTGACTTGATTGGATGTGGGGGTGGGGAGAGAGAAATCTGATCAGCTGCATTATGAATAGGGATTCCACAAGCATCTGTCATCACTCACTGTCATAGATGGATCATTGGGCTGAGCTTATATGCAAGCAGGAGCCAAACAAGAGGAACCACTGATTTATTCTAATGCATTCAGGCTCAGAATGCCACATTCAACAGATCAACCCTGTCAGCCTGTGTGGTTGAAGGTGGCCCCAGGCTGTTCTGACACAGGCAAGAGATGGAACACTGGCTGAGAGGGACTGGTAATCTGACATAGTGGCACAGGAAACAGGGGATTGGGCCCATAAGGGTATTTGGTGGTCTCACGTAGTATGTTAGGAGGTAGGCTATTATATGGATGGTCCCATTCATCTGTTTCAGTAAAGCCATTCTTATGTTCTTCCAAGAAAAATGGAAGTGGTTTAGTTAGCTAATATGTAGTCAATATAACCTACATTTAACTTTCTCCCGGTTAACTTTGTTAGTCTCATGAATGAAATTGTAAGTGAGAAGAGGGGCCAAGAAAGAAAGGGTGCCAGAGGTTTAACCCTTGTGTGAGTTTGTGCATACAGACACCGACTCCTTTTATTGGTCATTCTATGGAATGATGTGGCTTAATGTTTGCAGTGCATGTAGTTCCTCTAAGCACATTTGCTATAGTATATGTCTGTATCCTTAAGAGCGTGTCTACACTTGCATTCCTCTTTCAAACGAGGTATGCAAATTAGCCAAATCGAAAATGCAAATGTTATATAAATTTGCATATTCAACACCTCATTTGCATATTCTAATTTCAAAAGCGCTTCTTTCGAAAGAAGAAAGCCAGTGTAGATGCTGCTCTTTTGAAATTTAAACCCATCTTCGAAAGAATCCTTTGGGAAAAAGGAAGAAGGATTCTTTCCAAGATGGGGTTTAATTTCAAAAGAGCAGCGTCTACACTGGCTTTCTTCTTTCGACAGAAGCGCTTTTGAAATTAGAATATGCAAATGGAGTGTTGAATATGCAAATTTACACCTCATTTGCATTTTCGATTTGCCTAATTGCATGCCTCTTTTGAAAGAGGAATGCAAGTGTAGACACATGTTAAGGGAATGACCATGTCTTTCTGTGTGTTTGGACAGTGCCCCATGCACTGAAGCCTCTGTCCTGGTTGGGGTCTTCGAGTATACACAATCAAGTCTATAATAAAATAGTAGAACATTGTACTGATAACACGTAATTAGCCAATTTCCATAAAGGGTTTTTACAATACTGTGTTGTACCATGCCAGACATTTTAAATGTCTTGAAAGTGTTGGAGCCTTCTGACAGTGATGTATTTGTTGTATTCTCGGGGGTTGGTTTACACTGAAGCAATCATCTTTAAAACATTGGAGTCAGCGGTACCATTAGTATGCACCAGCATCACAGGAAAAAGATCCTGACAGACGCAGGTCTGTTCCAGTAGCTTTTTCTGTTCACCAAAGGGAGACCATCTAATTCCCCTTAGATTACAACCAGGTGGCCTTGGGATGATGGAATATAGCCTGGGGAAAACCTTGTCCCTTCAGGGCACAGTGGACTACCCACGCAGTATGAATGACCTGTGGCAAAAGCAAGATTTCCCACCTGAGATAGAATGCCTCTTCTCTGACTTGCTGACCCCTTCGAAGGGGAAACCAGTGAGGGGCTGGTTCTTCACTGACTGATGCATGTGTGTGTGTGTGTGTGTGTGTGCGCACGTGTGCTGGTGAATGTGTTTTCCAGGCGTCGTGTTCCATTACAGAGCCATCTCCAGCAGGTACACTTTGGACTTTGAGAAGGCAAAGCAGGCATGTATCCAGAACAATGCTGTCATCGCTACCCCTGAACAGCTGCAGGCTGCCTTTGATGATGGGTTTGATCAGTGTGATGCCGGCTGGCTGGCTGATCAGACTGTCAGGTAATCAGCTGGAAGAAGGGATCCTAGGTGGCCTGGAGAGAAGAAGAGAGGTTCATACAGGCGGGAAGGGGCTGGAAATGGGATACAGAGTCCTTCCCATCTAAGTAGTTGGTTTAACTCCCGTTCCAGGTAAATAGTGGCTTGCCGTTACCATCTGAGACGCATATGGTGTGGAATGAGATGGTGAATCTCAGTCCATTTCCCAATAGATAGGTTTCCACATCACAAAACCCCTCTCACAATCACCTGCCCTTGTTTGGCAGTTGCAGCGGAGAAGCTAAGAGAGAATGGCCCCAAGATTTGAGAGAGGTGGTTTAATCCCGGTACCCACGCCCTCTGCTTTTCCCATGCAAACTGCACAGATTCTACACCAAGGAACGCCTATGAAAACAGAAGTATTTTCTCTCACTTCTGGCTTTCTTAAAAAGAAATGCAACTTCCTCTGTTTATTCCCATCAGTGGAAATAATAAATTCAATAAATCATCACACACCACACACACATTGGCTGACATCAAGCAGGCGACTGACAGCGTAACTGCCACGCCGGCACTGCACAGGTACCGCGCATGGTTGCTGGTTGCTATGCCGCTTTATAGATAGAAGATTAGAGGAGAGGGGAGGCTAACACAATGTCAGCCAACCTTGCTGTGCTGCTGGACTACTATTGCTCTCACAAGATGTAGAAATAAAATGATGGTTCGGTATTTTCCATTATTGTTATCATTGTAAAATGGTTATTTACTGTAAAGCTTTGCATTATTTTTCGAGACGTTCAGGGCACGCCCTTGAGTTGTTTCGGGAACCTCACTGTTCCGCAGAACATAATTTAAGAACCGCTGCTCTAGAGGGGTTTAGAGGAAACTAAAAACCAGCAACACCCCACGTGAGTGACACCTGAATATCTTCTCCCCTCACCTGCAGTGTCAGGAATGGGAGGGAATAAGTCCATTTTTCCCACTTCTCCTGTCCAGGCAAAGTTCTGGGGTTTTGACCTGCCTCCAATTCCACCCTCCTCCCAGAAAGTCAGACCCCAGTTCTGATTTGCCTCCATCTGTTCATCCTCATACTTCCTGCACCACAGAACCATGGGGCAGTCTGCTTTACAATTGAAGCTCCTGTCTGCTCACTAGACATCTCCTGTGCATGCTCTCGCTCTCAGGTACCCAATGCACCATCCCCGAGAGGGTTGCTATGGTGACAAGGACATATTTCCTGGCGTGAGGACCTATGGTATTCGGGAGACAAATGAAACCTACGATGTTTATTGTTATGCAGAGGAGATGCAAGGTAAGCTTGGGTTTCTCCAAGGTAATTCTCAAGAGACTGAGTGGGCAGTATCAAAAGTATTCTTGCTGCAGATCAGGATAAAACAAGAGACAAAGGAACTAGAAGTCAGAGACATTAGAGATGCAAAACTCATGTGAGAGCCCATCTTGTGAGTCCCATTGCTGCCAAGGCTGGATTATCTCCTACAGCCTATTTTTCTGGGCTTTGTGCACTCTGGTTTTAATTGATTAAAGCAGTGGAGCTCCCATTTCATAAGGAGACAAATCCATATTCTGGTATCTCTCATTAGGAAATGATTTGCACAGTTGCTGACCAACTGATGTCAATGGATGTCGTGAGGGCCGAGTACCACTGAAAATCAGAGTCAAAAATATCTCTCCTCTCAACGTCATGGCATGACTCCAAGTAGAACATACAACCCTTTGTTCCACCCTACAGAATTCCACTCCCTCCTTGAGGTTTGCACGTTCCTAATATCTGTAGACAGTGATTATGTGTGTATTTCTGCCCTGAGTTATCAGTCATCCAGGCCGTACACCTCCAGTGTTTTTTAACCTTTCCTTCATCCCTCGAGCTCCTAAGAAAAGAAAGCAGAAGGACAGGTAAGGTAGATGGAAGAGGAATTAAACACCACAATCAGTCCTTGAGTGAATGGTTGTGTGATTGCAGGTGAAGTCTTCTATGCCACCTCCCCGGAGAAATTCACCTTCCAGGAAGCTGCAGTGATGTGCCTGAATCTTGGAGCCCGTTTGGCCACCACAGGAGAGCTGTACCTGGCGTGGAAGGGTGGAATGGATGTGTGCAGTGCAGGTTGGCTGGCAGACCGCAGCGTTAGGTATCCCATATCCAAGGCACGTCCCAACTGTGGCGGGAATTTGGTAGGGGTACGGACGGTGTACCTCCATGACAATCAGACGGGGTACCCTGACCCCCATTCACGCTATGGTGCAATCTGCTATACAGGTGAGTTGCAATGCTTTTGTTGAATTCAGTATAATGCCTCCATCATTACTTGTAAGCAACAAATTTTAGGAGCTGTGTGTGGTGCTTCCTAGTCACTGCATACTGATCTCACAACCATGGAAATTAGTGATTAAAAACTCCTGTTGTTCTTGTCCATTGCTTGATTATTTCTCATGGTCTGGTCCATAGTGTTGTGTCTACTCCTATTTTTAGTAAGTCAAGTGACAGAGCTTCCATAATGTCCCTTGGGAGACCGTTCCACAGTCTATTCTATTACAAAATTAATTCAATGAATAATAATAAATACAGTAATAAATAATAAACAATAGTTATAATCACCAAGCTCATGCTAAATTCCCCTCCGCTTTTGGTATTTCTTTCAAATGCTTGCAGATGGCTGTGAGATCCCCTCTTAGGCTAGGTCTATGCTAGGGAAATGAGTCGATTTCAGATATGCAATTCTAGCTATGGCATTTGCGTAGCTAGAATTGACATATCGGAATCGACTTATTTCCCTAGTGAAGACCTAGCCTCCATACTCTCGCATCAGCCACCCTTACTCTACACGACAGCATGGAGTATGGAGGTCAACTACCGACCCCACAGAGATCGATTTTTCTGCATCTTCACCAGAAGCACAAAATCAAACTCCGGAAGATAAACCCTGACCGGGTCAATCTTCCGCTTCGTATAGACAAACCCTTAGCCATGGCAGTGCACAATTAACTCAGATATTATGGCCACAGTCACCAATATAATAATGAGATACATCACTTGTAATCATGTTGTCAGTCTCTGCATGCCTTTGACTCTGTTGGAATCAACGCAAAAAAGCTTCTTACTGTTCCTCTTCAACAAAAAAAGCAAGTCTCAGTTTACAAGGACTCTCCTAATTCCTCTCCATTCTTCTCTGTGCAGAGCAAGAGAATAATTCCAAGTGTATATTAGCATTGCAGTGTAACTGGGTGGTGTCAATGGGAGGTTTACCCACTTCAGATTGTCAAACACCCTCCAAGTCGGAGGGCTCTCCAGGAACCAGACAGCAGAGATCAAGTGCTTACATATCAACTAAGTTAATATTATAGATGAGACAATAGGTCAGACCCAGAGCAGCAGTGCTTTGCTAAGTGCTTATAGTAGAGGTACAGGTGCAAAGGCTCCATAAAGTTCACTTTTGCATTTCCTTGATCATAGTTTAGCTGCTGGGCAAGGCTGGCCACCCTGTGCTAAATTTGAGGGCTGCCCAAGCTGCAATCACCCATAAAATTGCTAGATGACAGCTGAAGTTGGCAGGGCTCAGGTGCATTTCAGATACACCTTCTAGCTGCTAGATACGCCCCTTTCCTGCTATGCCAATTGCCAGCGGCTGTGCATGTCTTCACCAGGTGTATGCTAGTGGAGGTTCAGCTTCAAAAAGAGTGGGGTTATCTTCCCAGGGCCAGTGAAGCGTGCCCTTTGATCAGGTTATGCCAGCCACATGGCACACAGTGGCATCCCCATACCAGCCAATCAGGCCTGACACGTCAGCGCCCTGCAAGCTTTCTTAGGCGCTACTCATTAAACCATTTCATATGACAGGTAAGTTCTTGACTCTGTGAGGAGTTGACATCTGTGCACTAGCAGGGTAAAGAAATGGACTCTGAAGCAAATCAGCAGAGAAAGCAGCATTACCACAGTGGTGTGACTGTATCTGTTCTGCAGTGTTCACTCCTGTTTTCCCAGCTCCCCCTATGCGCTGCTTCCCAGCTCAGCCCTGCCTTGAAACACAACAGGCTTCCTTGTGCCCACGCATCTTTCTGGGCTGTACTCCCAGGCTGGGCCTACAGTGCAACATTATGGGAGCGCTCCCTTTCCTCTCTCCATTTGGACCTTTGTAGTTTAAATTCCCTGCTGCTGGCACTAGAGCTCACACAAGACTAAATGGGGAGGTGCGGTGCAGTTGAGGATTACAGTCAGGCATATGATGGGGTGGGAGTGGGCTATGAGGGGAGCTCTGACTCCTGCACTCGTATGACCATATGGGAAATAAAACAAGAGATTCACAGTTTAATTCAATTGACACCCACTGGAGATTGTTTTAGATGGGTAGAGAACAGGAGGAGGGGAAAGAATCAATATTTTACTTTTTAAAAGGTCAAGATTGTCCCTCCGAAGGGCACCCAGTACCCAGCAGACCATGGCCCCACAGACTCAATGAGTCCATCTGCAAGATGGAATAGCTCCCAGGGCATCCACATGTTCCCAGCCATCGTGGCACCTGCTCACATGGTCTGTATCTCCGACCACACACGTGCTTTGTGCAATAGCAGCTCCCCTCATAACCCCTCTACAGCCATCCCATCATCTGCCCTGGTTCTAATCACATCCCCTCACCCCATCTCCCACCAGACCCACCCTGTCCCCTAGCCAGGGTCACATCACAGCCTGATCACCCTCCCCATCTCTCATCAGAGCATCCATACACCCAGTCCATTTCCTGAGTGTCCGTACATAGCTTTGTTTGCAAAGCCTGGGCCTGTGTCCCTTGGAGATCCCAGTAAAGGAATGTGTCTCTTGCTGTAGATGAGGACTTTTTAGTCTCCGAGAACTTCACCGTCCAGACTGTCACTGAGTCCGAAGTTGAGATAACTTTCCCATATAACGTCACGGAGGAGGAAGCCCGAGGCAGCATTGCAACGCTAGAGCCAATGAACATCACGTCCACCGGGTCAGAGCTATATGAAGGCTTCACGGTGACTCCAGATCTCTTTGCCACTGGTGTCACTGCCGAGACAGCTTTCACTGACGCAGACAACGTGACTGAAGAGGCAGTCACAGCTGTAGGGGTGACTCCAGAAGAGGTCACCACGTTGGCCCTGGAGACTCTTTTCACCAGTGAGCCACCGGAGGTGAGCTCAGCAACAGAGGACTTGGGGGTGACTGCCATGCCAGAGCTAGAATCTGCCTCCATTGAAGAGATAATTGTGCAGGTGACAGCTGCTCCTGACAGCGGTCTTGTTCCGGAGAAACCCATTTCTCCCACTGGTAAGTCTCAGGGATTTTAAAAAAAAAACTCACAATCCATTTCTTCCAGGGCCAACCGTACCACTGCTTCAGCTGACAAAATCTGACCTCTCTCCATCTAACAGTGGATCTGGTTCTACTGGAGAAAGGGTGTCTGGTTTGGACGCTCCCAGCCTCCCAGCAGAACTGGCTATCTGCCCACTACCAGCAGCTCTCCTCTGCATGGAACAGAAATGATCAGGGGAGCCTTGAGTGCACCTCCTCTTGATGTAGAATGACCCCCTCTGTCAGACACCAGACTCCAAAGTTCTGTGTTTCCCTCTGCAGCTGATGGGGAAGTCACTGCAGTGCAGTCATTGGGGGAAGGAATGGGAGACCCCCAAGATAACTCTTCCTTTTATAGCCTCTTTATTAACAGCAGGGATCAGTTAACATGGGACTTCAATAAACATGGCTCCAGAAGATACTACTCCTACCAGGCTGGTTTTGAAAGCCCTTCCTGACTATCCATCTAGGATGCATGGGGGTGTCCACGTCCATCTGTCACAGCTCTCTCCTTTTTCCCAATAGGTGTCGTATTTCATTACCGACCAGCCACCAACAGGTATTCCCTCACCTTCAGCAAAGCCCAGCAGGCTTGCCTGGACAACAACGCTGTCATTGCCACACCTGAACAGCTGCAGGCTGCCTATGAGACTGGCTTTGATCAGTGTGACGCTGGCTGGCTGAGGGACCAGACTGTCAGGTAAGGGAGGTCAGGTCAGGTCAGGTCAGGATTCTCACAAAAGAGGCATTCAGCCATGAAACTGATTCACTGGAGTTACAAAAAAAGGTGTTGCGTGGTCCCCACCTGGATGCAGGACCCAATGACAACACAGCTGCAATAGCACCTGACATGGATAAAACATGTATCAGTCTGCAGCGTAATGTGCTCCTGAACTGTGAACGTGCTCCCCACGTTTTCCCATGCTCTGGGCCCATGACCATGTTTCCAAATCATACCGATGAAAAGCCCAATATAAGAGCCAGGTATTGTCACCAGAGCACCTTTAGATGCTAAGTATGATCATCATTCAGCAGATACCTCACCTCCCTTCCACAAGAACCCCCAGCGAGATGCTTCGCTCACAGCAGAGGCAGGACCCTCACCGGGCAGGCCTCTTTCTTTCTCTTTTGGCAGATACCCCATTGTGACCCCACGAAATAAATGTGTAGGAGACAAGGACAGCTCCCCAGGCGTGCGGACGTATGGCATGCGCCCGGCTTCTGAGATGTACGACGTGTACTGCTACATAGATAGACTAAAGGGTATGTTCTCCACCTGCCTGGGAAGAGCACTGGTGTTGTGAGGGTGGGATATTCAATATACAGAAGAGGGGTAGAAATGTCCAGAGTAGGTACCGCTCAGTGGCTCATGCTTGATTTTTTCCCTCCAGGCGAGGTGTTCTTTGCGACCCAGCCAGACGAATTCACCTTCCCAGAAGCCCAGGCATACTGTGAGAGCCAAAATGCTACCCTGGCCTCTGTTGGGCAACTTCACGCCGCCTGGAAGCTGGGCCTGGATAGATGCCGTGCTGGCTGGCTTGCGGATGGCAGCATCCGGTATCCCATTGTGACCCCACGTCCTGCTTGCGGGGGAGACAAACCTGGCGTGAGAACCATCTACTTGTACCCCAACCAGACAGGATTCCCTGACCCACTGTCAAGGCACCATGCATTCTGTTTCCGAGGTACTGACCCCCTCCTCAGAGACACCTGACATAGCATACAATGCCGACAGCACAGGGAAATCTCTACATTCTGGAGGGGAAGGATTTCATAGGACAGATGATTACATAGGGGTTCCACTCTATGGTGTGCAGCAGAAGGAGCTGTTCCTCCCAAGAACACTCGGAGACACTATATCGCTCATGCTTTTGCATTCATTTTGCTCTCACGGAATCATAAAATTTGAGATGGAAATGAGCTATGAAGTCTCCTCTGCTCCTACTGTCTCCAGTCTAATTTAGTCTATTTATCTCCCTCAAAGAGAAATGCTACGTATTTAATTATAGAAAGTTCTATGTTGCTCATCACCATGGTATCGGGCTTGTATATGGAGCAGCAGCTGGTTTCTGAGAGAGCTAATGCATTCTTAGAAATTATCTTTGATATCTTTCTGTTCCAGCCCTGCCAGCTCTGGAAGATCTTGAAGAGGTCACCTTGTTCTTTGTTGAGGAGCAAATTGTAACCCAGGTGATCCCTGGAGTGGAAGAAGTACCTTCTGGGGAGGAGACAACTGTGGAAACAGAATTTGCCACTGAACCTGAAAATCGGACAGAGTGGGGAACACAGGTCTTTCCAACTGACATTTCCTTGCTATCAGGTGGGTCTAGGCACAGTAGGCAGGTGGAGGAAACATTTAGAGCCAGGCCAATCCAGAAACAAAAACACTGTGTCCTCACTGAGGAGAATCCCTGGAAAAGAATCCAGCTAGGAAGTAGCTGAGGAGGGAGGAAATTTTGAACTTCAGGTCTCTCTTCGGGAGGAGTTGGTTCTCTGGCTTCAGATTCACTCCTGTGCATCTTTTAGCCAATCTGAATTCTGAAGCCGGGAGCTCAAGGCATCTCTACCCAAAATCACACTGAGTGAAATATGTTATTGTCATGGACACTACATTATCCACAGACAATCAAGGGCAAACAGGCTTCATGTGACAGTAAAAAGGGAATTCTGAGAAAAGGAAGTGTGGATGAGCTCTTACAGGTTGATCCTCTCTAATCTGGCATCCCCTGGACCTGACCAGTGCCAAATGAGAGAATTTGCCAGACTATGGGAAGTAAATACTGTCTGACAGCATTACATACACTTCCACTGCTTACTGCGCTCTTAGAAGACATTTAGGGGTAAATTACAGCTAAATAACATCACAGAACACTGAGAGCCAGGACTGGCAGCTGTACACAAACTTTACGGGACCACAGAAAACTTGGCCACACCCAAGGTAAGGGGTCATCCGGCTTATTAAATTGATCCCAGATTACCCATGTTGCTGGATGAGAAAGTTCCAGATTAGACAGGTTCAACCTGTAGTTACAGCAAATAAAGCCAGGAACTCACGACTGTTCCAGGTCTGCCTGTGACAACCTTTCTGTTAATGGGGCCGGAGGGGTCAGCTGACCCAAAGTTAGAGTCATCTTTGAGGTTTTTTTTAAACCTGTTAGCAAAATCCAGGAAGTTCATGATGGCCCAGATTCTCAAAAGCGCATGTACAGAAGATGTGCATACAGTTGCCACAAATCCAGGTGTCAGTTTTGTACATGCTTTTTACAGATGCAGTTCTGGAAAAGTGAGCTCAGACTGGTTTTTGATTTTTAAAATAATGATTTACTCCACTTCTTTTTAAAATAAAAGTAGTCAAAACCAGCATATCATCAGATAACCCAACACTAATAAACCAGGGCTGGCAGCAGAGCATTCACGATGCATGCACTGAAGTGCATGTAAAGAGAGAAAATCAATCAAGAAATAGATTTCGGTTTCTGGCTTTCAAGGTGCGTGGGGGGGTACAGCTTTACTGGAAGCAAAGCTGAGACAAAAACAGCAGGATAGCTTTAAATTTTTTTCTTTCTATGTGTTATCTACAGAAACAGCAGCAGTTTCTATCCACTAATGGTAGCTGATCGTGCTGGCTTTGTTCTGATGATTATCTTTTGGGAATTTGTGTTGCAATTGTACTGCCACAGGAGGTGATAAATTGAACCACTTTTCCAAAATTATTGGAGATAATCCTCATTAACAGAGCTTAGGGGAGGGAGGACAATCTGGAAAGTGTATCGGCTTTTCTGCCCGCTTCCTCAGACTCTGTCAGTGTTTTATTATATGTCAATTTTTTGTGCACAGTCAAATAGGAAATTTTCAATAGCTCTTTGAAACTGATTTGTTAAATCCTTCTGCCCCGCTCTCTTGCATCCTCCCTCCCTCCCTCCCTCCCCACCCATCCACCCACCCACCTTGCCCCACTCCACTTCTCCTGCTTCTTTTCCAGTGAGTCCATCAGCTTTCCCTCCACTTAGAGCAATAACAGATGAACCAAGTGCAGAGACTTCTGTCAGTGGAGAGCCTTCAGGGGAGATATCTGTGTCTGGAGTACCTGAAACCAGCGGTGAACCATCAGCTTCTGGGTGGATAACTGGAGAATCAGCTTCTGGAACATTTGAACCTAGCGGAGAGCCCTCGGGGATAAGCGGAATGCCATCTGTAGACCTGGATTTCAGTGGACTTCCATCTGGATTGCCATCAGGGGATGAGAGTGGGCTACCCTCAGATATTATCAGTGGGTTATCCTCTGGCGAGGAAGACCTATCTGCTTCCGGAATCCCAGACCTTAGTGGAATAACATCTGGACTGCAAGAATTCAGTGGAATTCCAGAAATCAGTGGGCTGCCTTCTGGAGAAGTCTCTGGGGGTGAGCCTGTAAGTGGCCTGCCATCTGGAGAGTATGATGAAAGTGGACTCCCATCTGGGTTTCCAAATGTGTCTCTTGTGGATACCTCTTTGGTGGAAGTTGTAACAACAGTAGCAGAAAGGCAAATGGAAGGGAAAGGAACAATTGGGGTCAGTGGAGAAGGAGACCTATCAGGGTTACCCTCCACTGAATGGGACATTAGTGGAAAAATCAGTGGGGTGCCCTCAGGAGTTGATTTCAGTGGAGCACCATCTGGGATACCTGATATCAGTGGAGCACCATCTGGTGTACCTGATATCAGCGGGTTACCCTCTGGAATCGATCTCATTGGAGCCCCATCTGGGGTACCTGACATAAGTGGCCTTGTAGACTTAAGTGGCCTAGTTTCTGGTGTTGATATTAGTGGTGAGGCCTCGGGCATAACTTTTTTCAATGCCAGTTTGGTTGAAGTGACAATCCCGTCTGTTACAGAAGCAGAAGCAAAAAAGTTTCTGGAAATCAGTGGATTGCCGTCTGGAGATGAAGATGTATCAGGCACAGCATCTGGCATTTTAGATGTTAGTGGTCAGCCTTCTGGGCATATAGACTTCAGTGGAGGGGTTTCTGGGGCTCCTGACATGAGTGGACTTCCAAGTGGAGTAATTGAAATGAGCAGAGAAATTTCCAGTGTTGAGGTTGGTAGTGGCCTGCCATCTGGAGTTTATGATTATAGTGGACTCCCCTCTGGTTTTCCCACTGTATCTCTTGTGGATACAACTTTAATGGAAGTTGTAACACTGACCTCAGTTGCACAAGAGCTAGGTGAAGGGCCATCTGCAATGTTAGAAATCAGTGGTCTTCCTTCAGGGGAAAGAGAAACTTCTGGAAAAGTATCTGGAGTTACAGATGTTGGTGGGTTACCATCAGCAACAGTAGACATCAGTGGACAGCCATCAGGCATCCCATATTTCAGTGGAGAGATTTCTGGAGTCACTGACTTAAGTGGGGAATCTTCAGCAGTGACTGGAACCAGTGAGGAGGCCTCAGGACTTCCAGAAGTCACCTTGGTCACTTCTGATTTGGTGGAAGTTGTGACAAAACCAACAATTTCACAGGAGCTAGGTGGAGAAACAGCTGTGACACTGCCCCATACTTTTGAGTCAAGTGTGGATGACTCTGCATCTGGGGAAATAGGTAGAGAGACTTCTGCATTTCCTGAAATTACTGTAGAAATATCTGGATTTCATGAAACTAGCCTAGAAGAATCTACAGCTCCTGACAGTAATGGTGACACATCTATATTGCCTATAATTAGCATAGAAATTTCTACGGTTCAAGAAACCAGTGGCGAAATATCTGCAATACCTGAAATTAGCATAGAGACTTCTACAGCACATGAAACTAGTGACAAAATATCTGCATTGCCTGAAATTAGCATAGAAACTTCTACCGTTTACAAAACCAGAAGGGAAACATCTGTAATGCCCGAAGTTCACATAGAAACATCTGGCACAGCTGTGGTCAGTGGTGAGTCTTCTGGGGCACCAGAAGAAAGGAGGGGAGATTCTTCAGGATCACCCACATACCCACCTCCAGATGTTTCAGGGGAAACCTCTGCACCAGGTGTTGTAATTAGTACCAGTATGCCAGACGCTGAATTAACACGAGAATCCCTGGGTCCTGAAGAGGCCCGGCTTGAAACACAGTCCTCTACTCCCATGGTATCAGAACAAGAAACCAAAGTATCTGTTGTTCTAGAAACTGTACAGATATCACCCACTGCCACTGCTATCTTGCCTCAAGTTTCACCAGAAGCCACCAATGTGCCAAAACCCACTGCAGAAGGTATTCTTAAAAATATTTCTTGCTTTTCCAGTGCACTTTCTTTTATAGAATAGGGGTGGAGAGTTCCCTTCTGTATCCAATAAAGGGAAGATAATGAAAGGGGTATTTAAGCAATATTTTATCGTAATGAAAAGTTATAGGGATGGAGGATTTGCCACACCAGGTCAGACAATTAAGCCCTTAAGCCTAGTAGCCTGCCTTTCACAGTGGCTGACAAATGATGGAACAGTGATAATGCACCTGGCCAATTGCACAGTTCTGCACATGGCGGGAATGTGTGGATTGCTCCTTTCCCACACCTGCAGCAATTGGGCTGAGCCCTGAACTGCAAAATACCCAACTTCATTTAGCTTCACAGTCACAACTAGCATGGCTATTATTGGCCATACATTTCTCCAGCCCTCATTCATCCCTCATTCATTGACTCTGACCTTATGTAGCAGTGTAGCCAAAGTTAAGCAGGCTTGAACCAAAGATAACTGCAGAGTAGGGAGTGAAGTAGCATGGAGATGTGGATGGCAGGCATCTTCCCCCTTGTGCAGCAGCGGTAGTCACACTGCATGACCACAAAAGGCATCAGTATAAATTTGGCTGATATCCCTCTCTCCTGGGAGTTACAGCTATACCCAAGACATGTGATGACAAGCCCTGTGGAGCTGGAACCTGCCATGAAAGAGATGGAAATATCACCTGTTTGTGCCCACCTGGGTACATGGGTGACCACTGTGCTATAGGTAAGTTCTGTGGTCAACTTTGCTTGGGGGTGTGCAGTGGGAAGGCGGTGAGATATATATAAGTATATATAAATATTTTTAACTTAAAGTGAGTGCTGTTGTGTAGATGACCAGGACCACAGCAGATCTGGGGGAAAACATGAGAGGTTCATTGTTCTTTGTCTATCATTATTAAACAGGGAAGCTCTCTTCTCTTGAAGCCCCAGAGAAGGCAGCTGCTCTCAATAGTTCTTGATCAACAGGAGAAATTCATCCTGACAATTGAGGTTGTGAAAGGAAGAGGCAGAGGTACACTGTAGCATGGGACAGTCAACATTCTTGCTCCTATTTCTTTACCCTCCACTCTGAGCTACATAGCCTGTATCCCGAGCATTTGAATCTATAAGTGCTTATGGATGGAGACCTTGTGTTTCATTAAGTTGCTAAGGTACAGCAGACTGTCAGTCAGTCTGCTGTTGTGAACATCCTGACTTCTTCTGTGGCGCTCAAGGTCAAAAACAAGCCACCAAGAAAATTGGAACTTTCTGCTCCCTGGGCTGCCCCTGCTGGATGCAGAATGTGCGCATGCTAAAGTCCTAGCCCTTTGCATTGTCCACTGACAACTGTGAGCAGATAACACCTGACCACCATAACTGAGCCTGGGTGCCCTTCTGCCACCAGAGTCTGTCACTTCATTATCTATGACAGGTAGGAGTTGCCACATCCCAAAAGGGCCTGTTGGTGGACCTTCATTCCCATCCAAGCTGCAAGTACCACTGCATCACAGTTTGTCAGGTCCAGTGACGCAGAGGGGAGGAGAGGAAATACACTTCTTCAAAGCTTTATAGGAAGGGAAGTGAACTGAGGTTCTGCTTAATGTCCTGTGTCTTGTTCCTCTGTTTGTTGGAAGTGGCTACAAAGGAGGATGTGCATGAGATGGGGGTCTAAATCAAATTAGCTCTTATTTTTATTGGCTTTTTGGGAATATTCTGTCTGACTACACTCTTCAGTCTGTGGATTGGTGGGTTCATTCACTGCTGTGGAACTTCAAGGTTGTGAAAACATCTTGTGTCTTTCAAGGCAGACAAACAGCTTGACACTATTCATACAATGAGTGTGTCAGTTGCTTAACCTGATGTATCGAAAAAAAGTCATCCGTTAGCAGTTATCCAGGAATCCTCTTCCACAGCAATCACTTACCTGATTTTTACTGCCTGCCAGGGTGAGGGGAACTAAGTCAAGGATTACATGGAATTCCTTAGCACTTCCCATTCCTGTCTCAATTACACTTTGATACCTATTCTGTTCCCCAGGCTGGATGATGCAATCCTGATGGCATGCACTTTTCTACACAGGTATAAACAAGTTACATACACATTACATATCCCAGGTATAATCCCTTCATTGTAATACATTGACGCCCCCCAGTGTTACTAGCTCTCCCCATTAACTTGCAGATAGTGGTGGTACCATCAAAACAACACTATACATCATGCTTGTCATAACGACCTGTTCCTGAACTTGGGTTGGAATGTACCTGATACTAAACTGTTATCTGTGGGGAGGGTCCTGGTACCATACAATGTCCTACCTTACGAGAATGTTTTTATGTATCTCTGAGTGCCTGGCACTGGGTGCTTATAGGTGTTTGTAGGCCCTGTTACTTATCAGCCCTGTCTCTTGTTGCATTCTCATAAGCAGAATATACCTAGCTCACAGTTTTTGCTTTACCCCTATGTCGTTCAGGCTTGAGATGCTTTAGCTGGGCTTTGACCATTGTTCTAGGCATTCAGCTCTACACCAAGCCTGATTGTCAGGCCCTCTCGTTACTACACCTATGTGAAAACAGTAACATATTTCAACATTTTTAATTAGATGGATGAGCCTGACACCCAGCAGCCAATCATGCTGCACCCCCCCCCTTTATGAAATGTTATGCTCTGACCCTCATTTTGCTCATCCCTGGCCTAGGCGAGCCCAATGCAAGGTTGCAATATGCCAGGATGCACATGCCCTTTGCATAAAATATGGGTCTCTTTTAAAGAAACTTTCTTTTGCATTTGTGTGTATATTTTATGTGCCGCTGAAGTTTTGCTTTCATATATATTAACTTACACATGGTACAACCCCTGAATGCAACCAGACTTGTTCAGTCATTTCTGGTTTGAAAAAAAAAAACAGTATAATCACAACCCCAGAACTATTTTCTCACTTTAACCCAAATACACCTCTAGCGTAAACTGCTTTGGGGCTTGGCAGGGGCTTTTTGAAAGCAGCGCTTCTACTGGTTGGAGCTGGGAGCTGGGTTCTAATTCTGTATCTATCACTGAATCACAGCTCTGTTTTGGGCCAATCACTTTACATGTCTGTGCTTCACTTTTCTCATCTATAAAATAGAGAGATTACCTGCCTCTGAGATAGGTTGTGAGGCTTAATTTCTTTCTGTTCATAATCTGCAGGGGGATGATCCTATAGTAACACAAAGTATTATTTTTTCTATGAGACCTGAACTAGCCACGAAACTTGATTTATTTCTTGCAGGTCAGTGCACTCTTGCTCTCGCCCCACCTTCTTCTCTTCTGTCTTACTTATAAAATGTTTACCTTGCCTGGTGCTTTCTTTGCTGGTGCATCTCTTGCATGTGACCATTATTTCAAACCCACCCTATGCCTTTGGCTGCCAATCAAACTGCAGTCTTTCCTTGTTTACAAGTTTAACAACTGAACTCCAGATACAGTTCACCTGTGAAGAGGCAAACCCTGAAATCACAGCCTTGTCTGGTCTTAACACACAAATAATGGAAAAGAGGTGGCAGGAGCCAGCCGCCAGCTTCATTAGACTTCAGTATTAAGGAGTTTATGTGGCTTACTGGAATCTCCTTCTCATGTGAGCTGTATCCTCTTCCATTTGCTCCAGAAACAGTGAAATCTAATGATTCCAATATCCCATGTGCACTTGATCCCTACAATGTCACTTAAGGGACTATTCCAACTGACCTGAATTCCCCAGCATGGTAGTAAGGGGCCCATACTCCAGGGAACAGTGTGGGTGACCGTATAGGGACACTCTTCCTTTCAGCAGGTATTAAACTTGATACCCCTAGCATGATTGTAGGTGTGCTGTGCTGCAGGGAATGGCACTGATAACTCAGCAGAAGGCACTTTCCTTTCTGAGTCAGTACTACCCTGTGTGTCCCACACAGTGGCCGTATCTACACGAGCCCCAAACTTCGAAATGGCCACGCAAATGGCCATTTTGAAGTTTACTAATGAAGCGCTGAAATGCATATTCAGCGCTTCATTAGCATGCGGGCGGTCGTGGCACTTCGAAATTGACGCGGCTTGCCGCCGCGCGTCTCGTTCAGACAGGGCTCCTTTTCGAAAGGACCCAGCCTACTTCGAAGTCCCCTTATTCCAATGAGCAGATGGGAATAAGGGGACTTCGAAGTAGGCGGGGTACTTTCGAAAAGGAGCCCCGTCTGGACGAGACGCGTGGCGGCAGGCTGCGTCAATTTCGAAGTGCTGCAGCCGCCCGCATGCTAATGAAGCGCTGAATATGCATTTCAGCGCTTCATTAGTAAACTTCAAAATGGCCATTTGCATGGCCACTTCGAAGTTTGGGGCTCGTGTAGACGTAGCCAGTATGTTACTAAGATATACTGAACTGAACCACTGCACTTACTTCATGCCGGCCATGGGGTTTGGCACTGTACTAATGGAGGTGTGGTCCTGGTCACTAAATATTCAGCAGCCCTTTTTGCCAAAGTACTGGTTAATGCCACCGGCCTAACTCACTTTTGCCATGTTCAACCCTGGAGGTAGTGGTGTGCCAGTGAAGTGGGAAGTGATTATATGGCTGTACATCAGATCTAGCGAATGAACAGTAAGAAGTAATTGGTCTGACAGTTCTGCTTCATCTCCTATCTGTAAATTACCAAAACAAATTGAAAAATTCTCACATTAAGCTGTTCAAAGGGCTTGGCAACTTTCTTCAGTGAACAGTTTGTGATCTGCATCCCACTTGCAGATAGTTTACTGCACCTGTTCAAAATCTGAAGTTCTTTGTAGTGGTAAGGTACAAAAGACACACTCTATTGTTTTCACTTGTTAAAAGGACAATTTAAGTAAATAAGCTACATCAGTAAAAAGTTCAAATGAATATATATATATGCCCGTGTAGTTATGCAGTTTAAAATCAGTGTTCAGTGATTCAACCTGAAAATACGCCTTTTAACCTAGTAAGCTTATGTGCTAGCATATTCAGAGAAAGTGAAATTCCTCTATGGGCAAAGAGTCTATTTCAAAGCAGAACTTACTGGATGCCTAGTCCTTGTACTAGCCATCTAAAAAGAGTGAATTGTACTTAGAAATAAGACCTAAATTTGTAAACAAAGTGATTTTTAAATGAAATAGATACTCACAAAGATTGTTTTGCAGTGTTAGTCCAATTTTGCTAAAATAATAGTCTTCAAAGTGCTTTGGGAGCCTTCGAGATGAGAGTTGCTAAAGAAATGAAAGAGGCAACCTGCATATTGATAACAGTAATAGTATTTAATAATGGACCTACAATGCTTCCACCTTCTGGTGCATCTTGGCTTCCTCATCTGGAAAGTGAGCTCTTTGGAACAAGTATCAGAGGGGTAGCCAAGTTAGTCTATATCTTCAAAAACAGCAATAAGAAGTCCTGTGGCACCTTATAGACTAACAGCTATTTTGGAGCATAAGCTTTAACGGGCAAAGACCCGCTTCATCAGATATATTCTCTGAAAACCTCCCACTCGTGCATCTGACAAAGTGGGTCTTCACCCATGAAAACTTATGCTCCAAAATAGCTGTTATTTCTGTAAGGTGCCACAGATCTTATTGTTCTCTTTGGAACAGGCACTGTCTTAATAACCATGCTTTGTACTATGGTGAACATTTGTTGGCATCAGAAAAATAGTCAAATAATAATAAAGCAGAATAGAATCTAATTGGTCTTACAAGATGGAAACCAAAGCAGAGACCCTGTGGAAGGGGGGCTTTAGTGCTAGTTTTTCATATAAATTCATATTACTCCTACCTTGCTGTGGTTTTCAAGTAGATTCAATAATCGCATAGCTTGTTACATGAAGATTTCTCTGCTCTGCCATTACATATGACTTTCCCAAGATGACAACATTAAAAGCCAAAGTGGGAGTTGTATCACCCAGTGGATTGAAACTTAACCCTTGAAACACTGGCATTTTCCTTCTAGGCTAGGAATTTTAAGGTCCTTGTGGGCATGTGAGTAGACAGCAATCTATTAATTGCCCACTCGCCTGAGATTTAAAGTGTTGTTCACATCGCCAGGCTATTCAACCAGGCTTTTGCAATTGTGTGCAGAAGCCTGTTACAACTGGCAAGATTTGAGGGCGCACAAGTAGTGGCAACAATACATGTTGGCATTTCAGTGGCTTGCATCTTTTGAGCTAGCAGATGGTTTAAAGACTGCAGTCAGGTTGAGGCAAAAACTGACATTTGCTGAAATGTCAGCAATTTACAAAAAGCTTTGCATCTGTTGGTCTGCTGTCCATCCAGCCAAAGCAGTTAAATAGTATTAGGTGACTTTAAAGAAAGCTTGATGGGCGGAAAGCTTTGATAGGGCCTGAGAACCTGAAGGATATTTTTGCTGAATAAAAGAAAGCAACAAAATAAAAACTTTTTTTTAAAAAAAAATCCACAACTGTTTCTACTTAATGTGGGAATCAGGCTATGAAGGAGGGTAAGGAAGATCTAACAAGTTTCAGCTGAGCTACAGGCACTGGCAGTGTCTTTAATGGCCAATCCAGTTATTTGGTGTCTCTTGGTTATTTCCTGACGTTAAGTCAAAGGCGTATTTGCTTAATGGAAAACCTGCTCTGAGGATACAGCCTAAAAGAATAGTCAGTTTTACAGACAAAGTGGGTTTTCCCTCACACATCATATTGTGGAGTCAAGGATTCCTGAGCTCTGAATACTTGTAATCAAATCATCCCTTGTAAACATAGCCCTGAGAGCGAGTAGCACAAGATAAACGTGTTTTCTTGAAAAGGGCCTGCGTTTTGTAGTTTAATAGAATATTCTTTATGCGTTGTGTCAGGTTATTTTCTCCTCTGTAGCCCGAGGCTTAAATTCCATTATTTTATATCTATCTCTGTGGCTTAAATCAGAGAAATTAGACACTTTCCATCTGCTGTCAAGTCACTATTCGGTTGTGCTGTTGCCAAGAGCCACTGCTTATCTCTCACATCTAAGAGAATTGTTTTCTCCAGCTGCTTCTTTTCTGCCTTGATCAGGACAGATAAAGTGTGAATGGAGTTATCCTTTAGGTGCCACCCTACTAACTTTAAGATATTCTTTCCTGCTTAACCCACCAGATCAATGTTCATAATATTCCCAGGAATTCCTGGAAAGCAGAAGCTATGATTTCTGGCGAGATTTCCTTGAGTGTCTAAAAATTATTGTTTAGTTGGTCTTTTGAGCCCATAGTTAGTGGTTCATATATATCAGGAGACCCCATAAAAACAGGTCAGTGTGGGGGTTGTTGTACACTTTGAAAATGACTTTGCTTTTGAGACCTGCAGAATGGAGTTAGGCATCTGGATGTCAGATTGTATTTCCATAGAAGTTACTCTCAATCCCAAGAAGGCTGTTGGAACTGTTTAGTGTTAGACTGGTGCTTCACGCCCTTCCTTGCATGCTGTTCCTCCTTTGTGAATGTTTTAAACACAAAACTAACCTTGTTAATCAATACGTATTGTATTTTAATGTGATAATTAAAAGGGAAACTGTTCTGAAACTCTACTGTATTTTCCTTCACTTACACTGTTTGGTCATGTTTGCAATTATAGTAAAATGGTTGGTTTCACTTTTGTTTATAAATGGTTTTTTTTCCTGGTTCTTTTGTGATAATATAGAGCTACTGTGTTTTAAGACCGCATGGGAAGATCTATGTTGTATCTAATGCTACGTGAATGGAGTAGGAGTGAGGAAACGCAATCTGTACCTGAGAACATTAGAACTTAGGAAGGGAATAACAAGTTGTTTTGTGTTTGCCTAAATGAAGCATTCAGTGTATTCCTGCTCCCTCCTTGCATTCATCAATCAAAAGTTTACATTTATTAAACAGGAAATGAAGGTGGTTTTATTAATCATAAAAACATTTTTTCAAGAGGTGAGGCCTACAAAGCTAGTTCTTTTAAGAATACGTCAGCTAGAAAATTCATGTTGTGACAAGGCACTTGAATGGTCTTTTTGACTGTTCTGATTATACCAGTGTAAGTAGAAATCATCGTCTAAAGATTCCTAGTTTTCGTGATGTCTCCCAAAAGTGAGTTAATGTATGAAATGTGTTCTCTGGACTTGGCTCCCCAAACATTCTGTCTTCTGTGTCTTTCTGTTTGCAAAGAGAGGCTGTCTCATTTTGTCTTGTACAATCCCAAGTACATTTTTAGCCTTTAAATAATAGTAATCTTTTCCTCCTGTCCTTGTGGAGACCAGGAAAGGAGGGGGACCAACAACGGAGCCGTGAGAAGACAAATACACATTTTAGGCAAATTTACGTAAAATAACAAATATTTCTTTATAGTGGCTTTGTAAATTCCTTCAGTGTTAAGACATTATGACTGCTGCGGAAGGGTCACTGCACCTTCACCTCAACTCTGAGGCTGTGTCTACATTACAAAAATAACTTCAAAGTTGCTTACTTGGAAGCACAACTTTGAAGTAAGACACTTCAAAGTGGAGCATCTACACACACCCTATTTCCAAGTTAAACTTTGAAGTAGGGCACTACTCCATTCCCAGGAATGAAGTAAGGACTATGACGTTGGGCTCTGAAGTTAACTTCGAAGTAAGGGAAAATATGTGCAGACTCTCTGCTGGCTACTTCGAAGTAGCACCTAACTTCAAAGTTAACTTCAAAGTTAGTTCCTAGCGTAGACACACCCTGAGAGTTTCTGACTGGGCTGAATGGTGAACAGGGCTATAGAAACTATGGATGTGTAATATCTACTTCTGGAAGCTAAAAAGATAACGAAAAAGCCAAACATTCAGCGATAGGGTGATTTAACATTTCTTTTACTGAAATTTCTGTCTCGTATAAAGCTCCGGCTCCAGAACATACATATCACACAGCTATTCTCCAGTGTATCTAGGGACTATATCAGGATTGCAGCTAGTAGCTGAGATTATTTATTATTCTGGAGCATCTCTTAAGACCCAACTACCCCAGGGTGAATAGAAAATCACCCACACAAATTCAATATGTCTTAAACTGTGGAAGACTCTGTATGTACCGGTAACTGTTTAGACCAGGTAGTTTCTGTATACAGTGGAAGGCATGGCTGCTGCCCCAAAGAACTAACATGCCAGCTGGCTAGTCTGATATTTTTATCATCATGTGTTTCAAATGTCATCCGTCATAATATTTCCAGCAAGCATTTCAAAAATTATTTCTGTATTTCCTTGTGTTATTTTTAACAACTGTGTTAAAATGTACCATGTGCATCTACATATATAGAGAGAAAAATATGAGGCTTATATGTATCTATTGAGTATCCATATAGCATGCATAATATGTACAGTGCAGTGCATATTATATACAAACATAAAAGCAAGTTCTGCTCTAATGTTATTTCCTGATTTGATGCAGTGCACTAGCCCTTCTTCTTCCAGGTGGGACCACTGCAGATCACCTGCATCTGAAAGAGATCTTGGGTACATAAAATGTTAGTCCTTGTCACTGAAGACAAGCAAAGAGCCCATTATTCCCAGCTAAACATTTTGCTTTAACTCCTGCATTTGCCTTATTTCATTTTTGGCAGCATAGCTTTCCACTTAATAGAAGCTAATGGCAGTGGAGAACCTTCCCTTACTTGTTCAGGTGGAGATCACTGTAATTGGTGTTTGCTGCTGCTGCTGCTGCTACTGTTGCTGGTGAATCTGGGGTATACTGGGAATTTAAGCTCCTCCCAACACATTTCAGTTTCCCTTTTGTGTTTTAAGTCTTTTAGAGACCAAAGACATAAGGAGATAAATAGTAATCAAACTGACTCATCCATTCTTTTCTACTAGGTCAATAATTCCCTTTATGTTCTGCGAAGTCCCAAAATGCTTATTAGTGTTGTTAAAAGCTGGCATTTCCCTTTGCCTCTCTTGCACTAAAAATAAGAGCTCAGAAAACATTCATTAGTATTTCAATGGATAGTCCAGAGAAGCAGCCAAGTGCAAAACTAGTTTAAACCTTTCATAAGCCTTTTGGGGAATATTTGCAATCCCTCCTGGGTCACAAATTAGGATACAGATAACAAGAGCTCTCAGTCTTCAAACACAAGCTGACTACCAGCTGGTGCCAGGAAATCTTGCCCCCATCATTTAATATTTTACAATTAAATGTGCTAAAGGAGTTTAAACTTTTCTCTGAACCATCTGGCATTGGCCCCTGTAAGTGACGAGATGATAGACAGGGTAGAAAAACAGTTATCTATTTTCTTAGGGCTGAAGAGCAAATACTTGATTAGATGGACCACTGTTCTGCTCTGGTATGGTGGGAGAGAGGATACAGAATTAGACTGACCATTAATCTGATCCAATGTGGCAGAAGACAGAATATTGAACTCGATGCATTTTTGTTGTGGTCCATTATGGCCATTTCCACGTCCTTCTGTTCTTCATCTTCTCTGAGTCTGTCTTCCCACTAACCCCTCCATCACTGAAATGCAGTGTGTGGTATCAGGCAGATGAATTCTGTTAATGTCAGCATCTTTAAGACGATCCAGTAGTGCGGAGTCTGAGAAGCAAACCTTTGAAAAAAAAGAATAGTCTCACTAAAGGAGCTCACCAGCAAAACCTCTTTTTAGCCTACAATCTTTTTGTTATACGTTCGGACGCAGTCACATTCTTACTCTTCGGACCTTATCTACGGTTTCTTGAGCGGACTTCATCTCTGCAGTCTTTTCATTCTAGTTAACTTCTTTCTTCCTTCTGGTGTCAAGACCTGCTGAGGAATAGAGTTAAGTTTCAGACAGGAGCAATGTTAAGAAAAAATATAGATGTTTGGAATCTGTGGCACATAGGTAAAGACTATCCATTATGGTTGCATTCTGTGGATGACACTCAATTGATCCAGGCTCCTTTCCTTCCCTTCCTGAACTGGTGGGGCCTTTAATACCAATGGAGGAGTACGAAGCATCCATAAAATGTCCTAAATGGGCAGCCACCAACACCCAAAGTGTGGAAAATCCCTTGAGTGCTGTAAAGTTGGCAGAGCTGGTTTTGTCCCAGCCCCATTACTAGCAAAGGAGCACATGGCAGGGGCAGGGCTGGAACGCGTGGTGCTCCAGCATTCCTTGCCAGAGAAATTATCTCTACAACCAGCTGTGCTCTGAAACAGGGGAGGAGTTAGCCCTGGGACGTCAGGATCTAGGATGGGATCTGATCAATGATTAGAATGGGCCAAACATGAGGTGTCCAGGAGGTAGAGGGAAGAGATTATGCTGTGTTTGAGGATGTTTCTCTTGTTTAAGGGAAGCCCAACGTCCGCCTTGTAGACTTAAGCTGATGGTGGCTGAGAAACAGCCACAAGTTTGAACCTTTGGTCAAAGTTAGGCAGAAAAGATGGACAAGAGAGAGACAAAACAGATGTCAAGATACTGAGCAGGATACACTGAAAGTCATCGCTCTGACCTCCACTGGCATTAGCCTAATATTACCATAGTGTTGTCCAGCCATCAGGTGACAGATATTTGAGCGGAAAATGATGCCAGCCTCCTAGGGTGGGTTGGGCTTTTTGCTTTCATTTCTTCAGCAGCGGTAGTTTTTAACATAAACTTATAACCCACTCTTGAGCTCTCCTAAAACCATTGATGCTCCCTCCTGAACACGCAAAGAAACAAGTTCTCCAGTTGGTGGGGTTCCCTGCCCGGAGTCCTAATGGCAGCCCTTGATTTCTTGCAGACATTGATGAGTGCCACTCAAGCCCCTGTCTGAATGGAGCTACCTGCACTGATGGCATCGACTCTTTCAAATGCTTATGCCTTCCCAGCTACGGAGGGGACCTGTGTGAGATCGGTACGGCCTGTCTGGCTTCAGCTAATTTTACTAACCACTGCATCCTCTCCAAAAAACCTGACCCCTGCCATTCTCTCACCAATCCCACCCTCATCTCAGTAATCTAACTCCTAACAGCAGATAAAAAGCATCTTAATGGGGAAAAGATTGAGCTATTTGCTTACGATGATTATTATTTTTCCATCACAGCATCTTGTTTCTCTGGGAAATTCGTCTTCAGATTTAGGAGATAGTGGTCCCTTTCGGGCTCCGAGGGAACCTGGTATCTCCTGGACTTCTTGGAGAGAGAAATTATTCTCTTGCCTGTACTTTTATCTAATAAAATTGCATAAAGCACATGAAATTGTGACATTTGCCATAAGCACGAACATGCTTTTGGTTCAAAGAAAACCTTTCCAATCCACCAGTAATAATCCATCTATAGTAATAAGGCAATATCTCCGGCACATTTTTATGACATGTGAACCTTCTCTGCTCCTCTGAAAGCCCAGTGATGTATTCAGCCATGTGAAATGACCATGTTTAACTTAGGGAGGTTTCATCTGTGAAGGGACTTCATTCATGCTTGTAAATCTTCTCAAAGTCGACCCGATGCATGTGTCATTTCCTCAAGTGAGTGCAATTTTTGTGGCAACAGTGGCAAGCAGTGTGACTCTGTGAGGGGAAAATGAAATAACAATCTGGTTTTTGGTCAGAATGACACATTCGCTTGTGCACACATCATTCGCTTTGGGGGCAAAAACAAAAAATATTTTGTGTTACTGCAAGTTCATGAAAGGCTGATTTTTGTGACAGTTTCTCGAGGATGAAGATGTTCCTGGCTTGCTCTGCAAGGGCAGGGAGAAGCAGGTTAAAACACTACCTGTTCACCCCAAATGGGCAATAGGAGAGCACATTTGATCTTCCTCCTTTTCTTTTAATGTGAGTGTGTGACAGAGCCCAGGAAAGGAGAGGAACTGTTAGGAATGGCTACAAAGCTTGTGAGCAGGCACTGTACAAGTGTCCTTGCCTTATCTCCTCCAGTGCACCTCAGTCCTGACCTTTAGCACCTTCTACTGTTCTCACCTGAACAGTCTCAGAAAGGTAGCCATGTTCGTCTGCGTCTTCACAAAACAAAAAAGCAGTCCTGTAGCACCTTAAAGACTAACAAGTCTTCAATTCTGGAGAACCCTGACCTCACCTGAGATGAGGTAAGAGACCTCCTATAACATGGAGCATTGCTTCTAACAGCTGTATTGAAACTCCACTCCTATGTTTGACCCAAACCTAGTGTAATCTCCTATCTTCATAACCATTCATCTATTAATGGGATCTTAGTATCAAGAGGTATCTTTTCTCTGGATTATCTTGGGACATACGAGAGCAGCCTACTGCCCTAAATGTCAGTGAAAAAGCCCCTTTTAAAGCTCAACATTACTCCCAAGGTAGAAAGAATGATCTACTTTGCCTTCTCTAATTTCCTTGATTCCCTAAGAACATCTATGAGTTCAGTAGCATTTTAGATGAGCTCTTCTGTGTTATACACACACTCAATCAGTCTTCAATGCCACCACATGCACAGTCAACCACTGGAACTCTTTGCCAGAGGATGTTGTGAGGGCTAAGACTTTTAAGATTGTTCAGAAAAAGAACTAGATAAATTCATGGAGGATAGGCTCATCAACGGGTACTACCAAGCATGAGCAGGGCTGGTGTCCTGAGCCTCTGTCAGAAGCTAGGAATGAGCAGCAGGGGATGGATCACTATATGATTACCTGTTCTGGTGATTTCCTCTGGGGTACTTGGCATTGGCCATGGTTGGAAGGCAGAATCATGGGTTAGGTGGATCTTTGTTCTAACCCAATGTTGTCATTCTTATGTCCTTATGTTAAAGAACTTGGAAACTACCATTTTATGGGATTAGATTTTACCTTCTGATAGTGCACATTTTTGCACAGGAAACTGCTATATAAGAAAGCCTTGTATCTTCTGTTAGAATGTCCTGTTGTGGCTGTGCTTGGTAACCCATCCCAAAACAACAGCTGTGAATAGTTTGTAAAGGTGTCTGACATCAGCCGCCAGAAAAAGATTTAGAAAAGCATATTACATACTCCCACCCCTGCTCCTGGAGACATAGGGAAGATCCAGGTTTGTGAACATTCTCACAGCTCCTGCTCACCCACGTTGGCCCAGTGGAGAGGGTCTGTTTGGTGTAAAGGGGAGGAAGCAGAAAAAGATCATTCAAAGGATACACCAACCAGCCAGTCTTTGGAGGGTCAGCCTGCATGGAATCGAGTAAGAGGAATTGCTGAACTGAAGGGAGAGGGAGTACTCTGGAATGCAAAGAAGAACAATAACCAAGATGAGAGGCTTTTTTTCATGGAAGTGGGCTATAGAATATCTGCCCTGCCTGGGAATAGAGGGATTTGTGTAGTGGTCAAAAGGAAAATTGAAACGCCACCACCTGAGGTAACAAGGAGCTGAGAAAGGGTAATAGATGAATTAACTCTCTCTGCCACTGAAAGGATTCCAGTAAATAAACCGCCAACTTGTCACCACTAGGTCTTCCTTCCTTTTGCATCACTGCTGTTCCTTTTCCTCATCAATGGTCCCATCACACCTCATCTGCTTCAAAGTGACAGTTCTTCTCTGTCTTTGTTCTTTGTCATGGTTGTTCTGATTCTGGGGGCTAGTCAATGGAGGGGGTGATAAAAGATGATGGGACAAAGTAAATTCAAGGCCCAAACAAGATAGTAATTCCGTGGCTTGAGTGCCACTGACAGCAGTGTGTCTATTTGGAGGCGATCATTTTATTTTAGGTTGGACATCAGGAAAAAACTTCCTAACTGTCGGGATGGTTAATCACTGGAATAAATTGCCTGGGGGGGTTGTGGAATCTCCATCACTGGAGAGTTTTAAAAGCAGCTTAGACGAACACCTGTTTGGGATGGTCTAGATGGTGTTTGATTTTGCCATGAGTGCAGGGGACTGGACTTGATGACCTCTTGAGGTTCCTTCCAGTTCTATGATTCTATCATCACAGAAGCATCTGCCCCAGCTGTTGCTTTTTATATATCTGTCCCTATTTCTTCTTGGCTTACAGAAGGTGTTTGTGTGACTTTGCTGATGGCAGAGAGCAAAGGATTCTCCAAAGTCCCATCTTTTCTTTATCCCTTTGTATCTGCTTAACCCTTTTCCATTCTGCTTCTCTGTATTTCCTGTCCTACATCCCTTGCTTACCTTTTCTCTTATGTCCCCAAGCCCTGGACAGCTAGTCTCACAGTCCCTGTGTGTCAGTTCCCAGAGTTTCTGTGGCCCCAAGTATTCATTTCCAGGGCCCATACTTCCCGATGTAGGATTCATCTACTTTCTGATGCCTTTTCCTGAGTGTCTTCCCTTGTATGACCCTCAAAGAATCTCCCATTCATGTCCTCTCCACATAGGAACTAGGGCTTCTGTTCCAAAGAAACAGTCCCCCTTGTTTAAAGATATATTAAGCTGGTTAATTTCTAACTTCCCTTTTACTAGCTTTACCTTTCAAGCCCTGACACACATAATATAACCATAATATAAAGAGAGCCAAATACTTTGTGCCTTTAATTTGATTTGGTGGCATTTCTCAATAATCACCATCAATAACTACTCACACAGGTGACAGATTTTTGCTTTTTTCCTGCTCCTTTTAAAATAAATATTTCCTTTATTTTTTTCTCTCTCTCTCCCATATGGTAAGTGCTGCCCTGCAATGCTTTCCAGTGATCTCACTGGGTTGCTTATTCCATCGGAGAAGGTTCAGAACAGTGATGTATCCAACCGAATCTAAACTCTGGCCTTTCCTTCCCCTCACTTCCATCTCTGACACATATGCAGTGGTGGTGAGGAGCAAAATGCAGCGTTCAGAGGTGGAAGCTGCTCCTGAAGGAGAAAGAAATCAGCAGAACAGCACCAGGCGTGGCGGGGTTGTGGGGTGGGGCCTAGTCTGAGGCTGTTTCTTAAGCTAGAGTTCTGGAATATGACTTTCAGTTTGAAATGATCAAGAATCTGTCAGATTTTTCAGTAGCACCTAACACTACATCAAATGCAGGGCCTGTAACATATCTCCCCTCCATAAACTATTCCTTGGTTGCCCTCTGATCATGTTCCCTTGGATGTAACATATAAAAATACAGTATTGAGGTTTATTCTTTAGTGGGTGCGACCAGGTGTGTATTTTTGTTCCATGAAGGCTTGGGCAGCCAAGAGGTGAGCTGGATGACACTTTGCTCTGATGCAGGTCGTTCCCTCTCATTCCTTGTGTGTTTCAGACCTGGAAGACTGTGATGAAGGCTGGACCAAGTTCCAGGGCCATTGTTACAAGCACTTTGAACAGAAAGAGACGTGGGTGGAAGCTGAGACCAAGTGCCGGGAACATCAGTCCCACCTGAGCAGTATCATCACTCCGGAAGAACAAGAGTTTCTGAACAGTGAGTGCTCGGATTAACGGCCAGGATCCAAGATGGATGAGCCGAGATCAATCTGTCCTTTTAGGCCTTAAAAAGTCTTCTGGGCTTGCTGGGTGAATTCCACTGAGCCTTACAGCTCCTGTCAATAAAGGGCCTCTGGTGCTACAGGAGAGGAGGAATCATCAGTGTCTGGACCCACCTGGGGAAACATGAGCTCAGCTCATATCATAGATCCAGGGCTCATATACATCTGCTTTGCTCTCCCTTTGCCACCTTAGCTGCTTCCCAAGGAATTCGTGCCTGTTGGCTCCTGGGTTCATACCAATGCAGAGCTTTGTGGGGAGCAGGGCATCAGACCATGCGGGTGTTGCTGTGGGGCAGGTGCCTCGTGGCTTGTGTGGGAGGTGAGCCAAGGGATGGCAGAGTGGGAGGTAGCTTGGGGGAGGGTGTTTGGGGCGTGAAGTAGGTGGGAGGGGAATGGAAGGTTGCTGAGGAGTGAGGGTCTGAGGCGGGGGAGCAGAGCTGGCAGGAGGGCGAGGTGGGGGAGGGGGCTTGCTGGGAGTGAGGCACTTGGGGGCTGGGGCCTGAGGCAAGGCAGAGGACTTGGTGGGGTGGCGCCATCTGGGCAGCAGGAACCCAAGGCAGGGGATGGGGCTTGGTGGGGGTGAGACATTTGGGGGTCAGAGCTTGAGGCAGAGGAGCAGGGGCTTGTAAGGGTTTGGGAATATGGGACCTAATCCGGGGCATGAGGGAGTGGGGGCAGGGAGGGGACGTGGCATAGGCAGGGCACATGAGGCCTGGCAGCCAGCAGAAGGAATCAAAACAAGCTGGCCTCTTCCTGCCCTCAGCAGTGGTGTCGCTGTGCCCTGCCAGCCAAGAGGGGGAGAGGCAGGGAAAAGCCCTGCCAGCTGCGAGCAGCTCTCTGCAGGGCTGGTCCATGAGGCTGCCCAGTGCAGGATGTGCGGCAGCCCTGACTGCTCTGCCTCCCACCTCTCCAGTCTGGGTAGAAATAGCATGACCTGGGTGTGGGTGGGGCAAGAGCAGCATCTTTCTTATGCTGGGCCCGTGAGCTACACCCCAGGGCTCCAAATAGCTCCCGGTCAGAGGGGGAGCTGGTTTCACAGCACTGGCTCAGTGAAGGAGTCTGGTCGCACCAGGAAAGAAGGGTATAACCCTGCCCATTTTCCTGCAGGAGGCAGAGCTGCCTGTGCTCAGAGAGGAAAGCACACACCATGGAGCTGGTTGGACGGGGAACCTCAGGCAGCTGGGCTGGGGAGCAGGATCTGTTTGGCCAAGGTTCAGTCTAAGGGGATTAGAACTGGGGAAGCTTCTGCTGTGCACAGCCTTGTCTGTGACAGCAGGGGACTTGTCTTCCACCGGAACCAGCCTGAACGCTAGTGTGCAATTCCCTGACCCCGTCAGTCAGCTGGGGAGGTGGGAGGGCCTGCAGGCATGTGGGGACAGTGGCTCAGTGTAGGCTTAAATGGGGTTTTCTTTGGGGTAGCAGGATTCAACCTTTCCTTTCTTGCTGAGCCGCGCTGTGGCCTCGCTCCAAAGAGGCGATAGACCACGCCATAAGAACTGCCCTTCACCCACACTAGGACTAATAACACCTCCAACCATAGTAGCCACATGACAGCAGCCCCTGGCCAGGGTGCAGCAGAATGTTATGGGACCAATGAGGCAAATTAGAGCCACCTTTACAGCGATGCGTCAGAGCACAGACAGCTCAGGCGCTCGCAGTGCCTGGCAGAGGGAGACTTACCCACCGCTCCTTTAACTGAGCTGACTTAATCAGTCTCTGTGCCTTGTCAAGCAACCCTTGACATGGTCCCACGGCAGATATGTTGCTTTGGGATGCTGATCCTTGGCCAAGCCCAGAACATCTCTTTTGTATTTCCTGAGACTAGTGCTGGGCCCGGTGACCCGCCACACACACACACACCCCGTCCCCATTGCTTACCTTTCTCTCCATCTTTCTTTTTCAGACTACGCACGCGATTACCAGTGGATCGGACTGAGTGACAGAGCCATTGAACATGACTTCCGCTGGTCTGATGGACACTCCCTCGTGAGTTGTGCACAGGGATGGGGGCATTTCTCCACCGAGAGTCATTGCAGGAAAGACCCACTTTCTTCCATGCACGCTTTAACTTTTCGTACTGTGGCGTAAGGATGTGACGCTGTTGTCTGGGGACTGGATGTTAAAGTGACTGGCGTGAGACAAGCACTGAATGAAGTCAGCTATAAGCTATTCTGGGGGAAGGAGGGACCATCCTTTTGTTCAGTGTTTGTACAGGGTCTAATCCAATGGACTCCTGGCCAGTCACAGGAGGGCCTTGACGCTACAACCGTACAAATGATAAAATGGCACCATTTCCATAGGGGAGAGGGATAGATACAGGAGCAAGAGAAAGAATAATCAGGCAAATGGAAACAGGGAAGAGTGAATGTACAAAAGCGAATGGAAAAGAGCCACAAGGGAGAGCTGAAGAGAATATGGAGACCATCTCCACAACTTAGAGGAAGGGCTTCTTATCTCTTCACAGCAATATGAGAACTGGCGGCCCAACCAGCCTGACAACTTCTTTGCCAGAGAAGAGGACTGCGTGGTGATGATCTGGCATGAGCAAGGCGAGTGGAATGATGTCCCATGCAACTATCACCTCCCTTTCACATGCAAGAAAGGAACAGGTGAGATGTGGCACAACTCAGTTCTGGGTTGGGGTGCATGTCCAGACTTAGGCCTTAGCTCTTACACCTGTAGCACAAGAGCAAGCAAACTTTACCCTATCAAGGGTCTCAATGACTGCTTCCTAGGGTGCTAAGGATTGTATGTAATGTGGATCTAATACAGTGGTTAGCAGAGCCCTTCCTCTTTAACATGTAGGACCACCCTAGGAGATGGCTAGCCCCAGAAAACAAAGTGACTTCTGCTTCACTAAAGATGGAAGGGTGTAGCTTGGGATATGTACCCTCCACAGAGTTCACAGAGGCGCTGCAGGACTTGCTGGCCAATATTTTCATTATTCTTTGGCTCTAAAAGGAATAAACACTGGTTCTGGACCCAGGACACTGCATTCATTCCTTGGGTGGATCCCAGTAGAACCTTAACTTTTGCAAGTGGCTCTGTGTAAGAAATTAGTCCAGGAAAAGGAGACAAATCCTATGTGGATTTGAAACAGCAAAAGGGATTTGTGGAGGCAGAATTAGAATTTGATCAGGACCCACAGTACTAATACACCACAAGTCTTGGGGAAAAGTGCCAGTATTTTAATGAACGCTCCTGGTCAGAACCTTGGCACCACATCTCCTTGCATTGTGGTGGCTCACCAGAGTCTGGACTGTTTGAGGACAACGAGCACCCTCTACTGAGACACCCACCCAGCTCTTCAGCCCAATGCTGCCTTGAACTAAATTCCTGTGTCGTCGTACTCCCCAGCCCTGCATTGGAGTGTTTGAGTCAGTGCTTACACAGAGCACCCACCATTGGGTCACTCTCACTGCCTTTGGCTATACCTGGGTTCTCCTTGGAGGGCTATCTAAGCACTGAGCACACCCATCCTAGATCAAGCTGACGAGGTGTGTTGACTGCCAAAGGACTGGAAGAACAAGAAGATTGTGAGGGGTGGGAAGTGCCCTTCCATAATTCTCTTTCTTCCTGTGAAATAACCCCCAAATCTTCCCACTACAAGGCCTTTGGAGAACTTAACACTTCCATTTCCCCCACCGTCACCTACCCCACCTCCCCTTTGGAGCCTGTTTTTGCCGCACTTCGGAGCCCCCAGTAAAGTCTCGCTTTCCTAAGCCACCTGCCTCATTCCCCCAAGACCCTCCATGGCACAGCAATAACAAAAGCCTTCCGGTCAGCAGCTTTCTTGTGCCTGACACTCATTGTGGTCCTGACTTTGCAGGCAGGAACATTGTTGCTAAGTTTCCCAGCCTGCCGCAGAATTTCAATAACCCCGTGACTAAATTTCTAAGACACTGGCAACTGCAGCAGAGTCTGAAAAGGAGTTTGGTTTGTAATTGACTGCCTTTTATTTACTGCCTCCATCTATAGGCCCCAAAAGAAAGGAAATGATTCCCTTCCCTTTGTTAGAGGCTTCTGTGGCTCCCAAGTCTGACTGACAGATGTGGCAATACAGCACGTCAGGCCTCGGTGAGGGTAGGCACTTAGCAACGCTGGCATCAAGTGCTGGCAGGTAGTAGATGCCAAACAGAGCTCCAGTACAGAATTCCCTTCCCTTGCCTGGATCCCAGGCAGCTGCGGGGAGATGGCCATGCTGCTTGTACTGCAGCCGGGTATGCTTATCGGGCCTGGCAGTGCAGCAACCTCTACTGTCACTGCGGTGACTCAGACAGGCTGAGGTTTTAGCTGTGTTCCAGAAGAAATGGATGCCCAGGGGCCCAGCCAGCATTCCCTGTAAGTGGTGTGCCCGTGTGGCTACTGAGGAGACATTCAAATGCCACCCAGCTGATTAGCAAAGCACTGCCTGCTGGGTTTTTTGTTTCTACTGATGGTGCACCTTCGTGCATGCCTTGGTGCACATTAAAAAACTTATTCCACACATGAATGGAAAAAATCCGTACATGGGTGGAACCCATCAGAGGGAACATTGGTCCCAACCACACAGGCTCAGCACAGAGCAGCTTCTCCCCATGCAGCGCAGGAACAGTGAACAGCATGCTAGCTCAGGGCTGAGCAAACTTTTTAAATTGGCCCCCACTTTTGTCCCTGCAGTTAGCAGGCCCCCCACTCCCCCACAACCTAATGTAATCCAAACCGAAGGGAATTTTGGTTATGTTCATATGAAAACAAAAAACAAAACAAAACCCTTTTGGCACACATGAGAAAATAAGGCTGTAGAATGGCAAAACTTTATTAATCTGTGCAGATTGGCCCTCTTTACTCCAGAAGTCTCTCATCCAGCAAACTCCATAACCCGGCATGATTTTAGTTAGCTGGACGACCATTTATCATGGGTGTGGCCAAGTTTCTTGCGGCCCCCATCAAGTTTGTTTCCAGCCACCAGGCCTGGCTCTCGGTGGTCTGTGCTGTCCCTTCGCTGTGATGTACCCCAAACATCTTCTCAGAGCCCAGTCAGCAGTGGAAGAGTTGGTCATGTGCTAGACAAAATCAACTTCCCATTGTCCGGCACTAGTCAGGTCCCGAGGGTGCCAGATGAGAGCAGTTCAACCTGTATATGAATGTGAATACACCTACATAAAACCAGTAACGTAGTTCAACATTTTAAATGAGCTGGCTGAGCCTGAGACCCAGCAGCTGATGGTGGTGCATCCCACCCCCTTACAAAATTTCACCTACCTCTGCGAGGGGCCCCCAGGCACACACTGTGTGCACTCCTGTACTAGCCATTCAGCCTATTGCTGGTGGAGTAGGAAAAGAGTTCTGTATATGCAGCTGCCCCTTTCCACCCCAGAGGTGGCTACATTTCTGTAGTAGGTGAAGCCGTCCTTCTATGCACAGTCTGTACGGTACTTTGGGACCAACTGCACAAAAGAGTCATTGTTTAAAGGTTATTATTCTAGGGAGTTTATGTGACTGGGGCTGGCACCCCTTGGGCAGCACCATTAGACTCAAGCTGCTTGGTGTGCAGCTCACGTTGGCCCGTTAGTAGGTGCACATTGAGGTTGGAGCGGCCAGTTTCTCATCATCTTGTTTGTCTGTGTCAGTGGCCTGTGGGGACCCTCCTGTGGTAGAGAATGCCAGGACCTTCGGAAGGAAGAAGGACCGATATGAAATAAACTCCATGGTACGGTACCAGTGTAACCAGGGCTACATACAGCGCCATGTGCCCACAATTCGGTGCCAGCCCAACGGCCACTGGGAGGAACCGCGGATAGCCTGCATAGATCGTACGTATTGTTCTTCATTCCTACGCTTTGCCCCATGGCCCCTGCCGGCCTCTGAGACTCCAGAGTGAGACTCTGGCCAGGGCCAAGCTCTCGGAGTCCATGGGTGGATTTCTGGAAACAATCTATGCTACACAGAGTGAGGCAGGGCAGCTGACAGATTTTGCCCTGAGTAAGGTGGAGGGACTGGTTGTGGGCCCCCAGCAGAGCTCCAGGGGTAATTTAAAGGGCCTGGGGCTTCAGGCATTCCCCTAGCTGCTATGAGGCGGGGACGTCTGGGAGCGCGGAGCCTTTTCAAGTGACTGGGACCTGGGCAGCTGCCCTCTTTGCCCCACGTCTGTCAGTGGGGTTTGTGCAGGGGGAGGACCAGAGCTGAAATGAGTTCAGCCCCCAGAGAGGACAAGAGAGAGCTATAAAGGCAACCCAAACAGGGAGAGGGCAACATACACCCTGGCTTACACCCCAGCCTCCCCAGCTGTTCCATACATAGCAGTGATGCTTTCTTTTTCGGCTGGAGGGACTTGAAGGACATTGCTCAAGGAGGTGGCATGGTGGAGTACCAAAGGGCAGGAGGAAGGGAGATCTTTATGGCTCCAGGACAGGAAAGCACGCCATCCGCCATCTCACCCACAGCAGACAGAGGCTTGCTGCCATCGAGGCCTGCTTTCCCTGTGCCAGAGTCAAGGCTGTTCTTTGTGTCAGTTAAAGCTCCTGTGTTATCAGGATTCCTGGAGCTGACATCTCCTGGGTGGGTCTGGACTGCGGGGACCAGCTGGAGACACAGCCTTGACTCTTCTGAGTCAGTGCAGCTGTGAATAGCCTGCAAGCTTCCGCCTAGTTAAAACGCCACGCTCCCTGCTGTGCTGGCTTCTCAGACCCTGGGGCTCCCCACAGCTGTTGAGGAAAGTGGGGTATGGCTCACAGAGAGGGGAGGCAAAGCAGTTAAAAGGGATCTACTGGGGCTCCCAGGGAGGGAGAAATTTGCTTGAGAGAAGAAGGTAGGAAGATGCTTAAATGGGTTATTTTGGCAATATTCACAGCTGAGCCAGAGGCACTGAGAGAAGGGAACAGGGCATGTGTGCATGGCAGGGGCGTTGCCCTTAAAGGACACCCTGAGAGGCCACTGAGCCTCAGTTTAAAAGGCCTGTCTACCCAGCCCTGTCCTGGTTCACCACTCCCCGCACTGAGGCCCTGGACTGAAGCAGGAAACTTAAAATGGCAAGAAAGTGTCAGCTTGCGAGCCAGGCAGTCTGGAGTCTTGTCCCCTACCATGCATCTAAAGAACAGCAGCCGATAGATGCAAGGAAGATGCCCAAGCTGTTGTCAGGTGCTGACGGCCCCCTCGCTCACCAGCTAACCTGAGGCTCACTTTACCTAAAGCCAGATCACTTTCCTCAAAACTTTAATCAAAACTCATCTGCCTCCTTCCGTTGTCATCCAGTCGGGTCACTCCAGGGTAAACCAATTCATGGCTTATGTAAGTTTCCACTGAACGCAGAAGCAAGGGGGCAAAATTCTGAACAAGGGGCAAAGAAACAACCCAAGTGGGGATTGAGGGCTGGTGGGACTGGGAACCAGTGAAATGCAGCTGAAGGGTAACACTGCATTATCCAGCCTTAACGTCTCCCTGGACTCTGTCCTTCACTGTGCAAGCTCCGCCAGCCCCGAGGCCTATAGGAACTTATCCACTGTGTGGTCTGATCAAACCAAGAGGAAGGCTCTGCACTTAGGAACAGTGGTGTGGAAGGAAGGCCTTTGGGTCTAACTAGCCTCATTGCTCATCACCCACCTCATGTCAGGTCCACATTTGCACACACACCCCCGACGCAGCCTGCTGAGATGGCACAAGTGAAGGGCTCCACATTGAGGTGGGGAGACACCGGTCTGTGAATTGGGTTTGCAGCCACCTGCCCCTGTGATCAATAATGCCAGGAGATCACTGCAGCAGGGCAGGAAGAAATTCCCCCACATGTGATTCTAATTCATTTCCCTCCTCTAGCCCCTTCCATCGGGACAGCTCAAAGCAATTCACAAACATCAGTTAAGTCTCCCCTGCTCCACCCCTTGGGATAAATTGGAATTACCCTCCTTTTACGGAAGGGAAGACTGAGGCACACGTCGGCTGAGGGATGTGCCCAGGGATCCACAATGTAGCAGTGCTAGAGCTGTGGACAAACCCCAGAGCTCCTGCCTCCCCAAGCAAAGGGTTTCGGTGCTGGGGCAGGGTCGTCTCCTTCCTTGCTGGGCCATCGGGCTGAGCTGCGCTGGCTGCCTCTCAGCTTGGCTGCTCAGAAGAAGGGAGGGGGGAGCAATCCAGAGAGGGGATCGGGTGAACAGCAGCAGAGTTGTCTCTGAACAAGATGCTTCTGACCGGGCTCCCAGGAGGCACCTGCCTCTCTTTAAATTCAGTGTTTGTGGGGGGACAGAGGCCATCGCAAAATGCCCCACTGAGTCGTCGGCTCCTGCAGTGCCAAAGACGAGTAAAGGCCTGATTGTCCGGTGACGAGCAGGCTGGCGCCATGGCCTGCTCTGCCCAGATGGCCAGAGGCAGAGCTTGCAGAGCAGTCCCAGCAGTATTTTTCCAGGGAGCACGAGGCCTGGGGTGAGCCAGCAGAGGACAAGCAGGGGCTCCGTAACTTTCTCCTGGTAACAAGGTGCCTTTTCTTCTCCTCCCTCCCGCAGCCACCCTCTACAAACGCAGACTACACAAGAGGAGCCCAAGGAATCGGTCAAGAACCAATGCCAGAGCTGCACAGACGCCCGCCCATTAGAGAGGGAAGTGAGAGATTTTACTGAAATTATAGTAGCAGAGTCAATGTCTTCTTCTTCTTGATGTTGTTGCTTTTTGTCTTATAAGGAAAAAAAACTATAGTAAAGAAAACACCCCACCTTTGTGTATATATCTAAAAACAAACCAACCTCAGCACACCAAAGCACAGTGAAGTAGATTCCAGGGTTTTTAACCAAGCGTCCGGTTCCAGATACCTTTGTGCCTTGGGGGGAAAAGGCGGGAGCGTTGCAGCGGGCCGGGGGTGGGGGGTGGGGGCAGGGGTTAAGTTAAATAATAAAGAAGATTATTTTTTCCTGAGTTTATCCACGAACAATGTAATTATTTCTGTTATTTAATCGCTGGGGTGGATGCCACCTTTGTTTTACTTGGACAAATCCTTCCCTGATGCAGTACAGTACAGGAGGCAGCCAATGGTCGTGACGTGTCACTGAATGTATGCGAGGGGCTAGTAAAGTGGGGAAGGGAGGAATGAAAGAGAGCAAATGAGCTGGAGGGACGAGGGGGGAGGAAAGCTACAAATCTGGGCCCAGATGCCTCTTGGTTTTGGCCCCTCCCCTCTCTCCCGCTGCCGGTTCCCAGATGCCGAGTCTCCCCATCCCCAGGCTGAAGCAGCTCCCATCCTGCGAGGGCACACTCTTTCTGGGGGACCGTGCGGGGCACCGGGGTCCCTGCATCTATTTATATTTTTGAACCACAGTAATGATGTGAAATTACAATGACTAAAAATCAGACTCGTTCTTTTCTGGGGGCGGGGGGGGTGGGGTAATTTAATGGCTTAGCCGAAATCTCCAGGATGCTGGTAGGAGCCTGTGTGTGCATGGCCCGAATGGGGCTTTCACTCGTGTCGAAGGGTGGAGAGACGCCGTCTGGGAGGGGGCAGGGGAGCTTTGGGATTTTCTTCTTGTAAAAAGCAAAAAAAAACTAAAAAAAAAAAACAAAAACCTTTTTTTATTATAAGTCTTGTGCCTAAAATGAGACCCTGACACACGGCAGTGCCTGCTGCTGTCAGCGCTATTGTGAAACCTGGACAATAAAACCGGTTGTATTTTCTTCCTCCTGTCACTTGATGGATTGCGTGTAGGTGGCCAGGCGGCTGCGTGTTGCTGCTTGTTTGTGCGTGTGCTGCCAAACAGGTGTGTGTGTGCCAGGTAACCCCAACAACCAGTGTGACTCATGCAGCCCCCTTCAGTGTCCTCCCCACCCAGGACAGGCATCAATTAGATCCAGCCCCCAGCTTCAGAGCCTGGCTCTTTCGCTTACGCTGAGGGGACTGGTGCTCCCAGAGTCCATACCCTGCTGTTGGCCATGAGGGCATCCTTCACACGGGCACTGGATGGGTGGAAATGCTCTGTGTGCATGTGGATGGGTGTCATCCACGAGGCGCAGTGCGCGCACATGCAGCTGGGGTTCGGGGGGGGGGGTCCCTTCCCCAGGTAAGCGTGCTTATGAACGGAAGCAACAAGTGTGATTTAAAAACCGGAGCAATGTGCCTTCCAGCGCAGACTGGATGTGGGCTTGTTGAGGGAATGCAAATGAGTTTCCTATAAACTTTTGAGCCTCAACTGACAGGGATGTAGTTTCCTGATGCTCCTCCAAACCTCCCTGGAAGTCTCTGGGAGCCCATGGGGCGGATTTTATAAAGCCCAGGGCAGCACCGGTAGGACAGTGGTTCCGAACCAGGAGTCCATGGACCCATTGCGGGGGGCGGGGGAGTGTCCATGAACAACCACAATAACAACAAAAGATAAGTAAAAATGATCATAGGAAATAAGATTTAAATCAATTGCAAAGTTACAATCAATTACTATTTTGCAATTAAATATTTTCCAGTAATGTTATCGATTCCTGTCCGAAAATCTATGCTGTGGTTTCCTTTTTCGCTTAATGACGTGTCCGGAGCAGGTAGAATCGGCTTTGATGGGGGTCCGCGAATGGTGTGCATGGGGCGGGGGGAGCGACATGGGATCCACATTAGCAAAAAGTTTGAGAACCACTAGTCTAGGATACAGCTCAACCCAAAGAGAGTCTGTCCAGGTCAGACACCCTCCCCTGAATGGCCCAGCCCAGCACTGGAGCCACATCCGTTGCTGTGTTTCTCCATAGCTCTCAGACAGGCCTGGGTTGTCTTGCTTGGAAAGAGGGGTTGGTGCTGGGGAAAGGTGCTCAGTGGCGTGTGAGGCTCTGGTTCTCCAGACTACCAGCAGTGGTGAATCACGCTTCCCCCACACACTGCTCCCTGCAGCTGGGGAGCTCCTGGGGGGCCCCCAGTTCCTCTTGCTCTCTGTGGGGAGCAGCCTCCTGATTCACCACTGGGGGCAAGACCAAGGTCCTTAGGGCACAACAGATGAGTTGAAGAGGCCCTGCCTCAGCACCAGGTAATAGCCAATCAGCTACAGGTTCCCTCTCCCCAGCAGGACATAGCAGCTCTCTGGAGGACCCCGCTCCCACCGTGACATTGCAGACGCCCCTTCTCCATCATTTGACCCCTCTTCTCCTTCCTTTGCCTCCTGTTCATGATCCTGCAGGGCCCGCCCCCCTCGCCTTTAGGTGACCCAAAGGTTATGTATCTACCACGCACTGGCAGCCACAGCCCCTGCGCCCAGAGAAAATTAACACCAGCTGTTTATTCAATGCACTTGCACGACAATTTAGTAGTAGAAACCGAGGCAGAAGCACATGCCCAACCAGCTCTCTGCCAAGCAGCAGCACCTCATCAGTGGGCCATTGTTTGGCTGCACTCCCCTCCAACGGCAGACTCGGAGACCTTGCCAGCCGTAATGCTGTCCTGTCATTAAGAAGTTCCCTTGAAAAAGATTCAGCAGCATGTCAAGCTCAAGCCACTACACTCAGCATTTCCTACCTGGCCTGCGTTGGCTGCCAGCAATTGATTAGCCCTAATTAGAGCAGCAGCTGATAAGTCAGCAAATACTGAGCAGCCAGGTTCCTGGGCAGCGGCTGCTGAGCTTATATACGGAGTGCCAGGAGCTCTGGGAGCCTGCAGCTGAGATAAACTCCACTGCATTGCAACAGGAGACAGAGGCGAATCAGAGGGTTGCTTGGGTAAGTCAAGGGAGCTGTGGCTCAAAATACAAATGGTATTTAAAGGGCATGGGAAAGCCCTAACTGACTGCTATGGGGAGGCACCAGCACTGCATGGGGTAATGTGTTTGGAAGATCTCCTTGCTTGAAAGAATCCAGTCAGGGAAAGGTGGACACTGATCTGCTCTGAGGCGAGTGAGGGGCTGTGGGCAGTGCGGGTAGGAGCTCAGCAGGCTTCCAGCTCCCCCTAGCGCTTCATGCACTGTGAACCCTCCTCAGTCCTGCCTTCAGAGCTACTCCACTCTGTGCTCCCCCTAAAGCTGCAGCTGGTGCTTCTGTCCACGGACCTGCAGCTGTCCACCCCCTTCTTCCACTCCTGTCTTCCCTGCCCCACAATCTGCTGAGGTACCTTAATTTTGCCTTCCCCTAGTTCCAGGCCTGCCGCCTGCCCTCCAGTGAGGCCCCTCAGTTCTGCCCTTAGCCCACCCTATGCCTAGGCCTGCTGTGCCGCACAGCTTTGCTCATGCGCCACACTGATGAGGCCTTTTGGTACTTATCTCCAGCACAATCCTGCTTGCCCAAGTCCTGGCTGCTCCACTCTGAGCCTGCTTCCCTGTGGGCATTCCCTTTCTGAAAGCCTTGGCAGAGCGGCAGCCCCCACTCCTGCAGGTGCTGGCCAGGCAGAACACAGTAGACTTTGTCCTACCACCCAGGACACAGTCGCACACCTCCAGGGCTTCCTCCAATGCTTTATTTGAAGAGGTCCAGGAGAAAACATCTTTTCACAGCAAAATGCACAAAGAACGACCCTCTGGGATTCAAGTGGTGCCCAGCAGATGGGCCGATGGAGAAGAAGGTTTGCAAACCAGAGACTTCCACCCAATACGCACCCCAGAGCACCTTTTGGTGCCCTGGGAACCCTCCACCACCCAACCTCAGGTTGAGGTCTCAGCGAGTCAAAACACAGCCAGAGCCCAGGAGGAGGGGAAGGGAGTGAAGGAAGGGGTTGAAGAAGGAGAGAGGGAGTCTCCAGGCACACGTGAGGCCTGAGTTGTGTTAGGCAGAATTCTAAGCATAGCGGCCCAAAGCTAACACCTGGGACCTCATCTGAGCTTCACTGGGAGGCGCCTCTGCCCCTGAGGGCAGGGGAAGGACTTCGGTGATCTGGCTGTTGCTGACCATTCGCTCACACTGACGTGGGCGTTGGGGGAGAGTGACCTGCCTTCCTCTCCATTCCTGCTCACAGCTGATTGGATGCCTTCTGCGCTGGCTGGGAGGGGACAGCAAAGTCATCTGTGCGCCAGAGATAGCTGATCTCTTTTGGTACCCATGAAAATGGGGCATGTCCACCTTTGCCATCAGTCATGAGCGCTGAGCTTCTCCAATGCCTGGACGCATCACTGCTCAGAAATGACTGTCTAGCCCATGGGCCAGAGGTGAATGTGTCACTTCTTGTCTAAATGCCCTGTGACCAAGGGATGGCACCACCTGGCACCAGACACCAAGCACCCATCCAAAATGCCATCTCAGTCTCTCTCCACTGTCTGGTGGAAGGAGACCAAGTGCCCCATTCCCAGCCAGGAAAGAGATGCAGGGGTGGCACTGGGCTAATGAGTGAGATGCGAGGGTCCACCAACCCTCAGAAGTTTCTGTTTAGTGAAAAAACATACAATAAAAAAAAAATGTAATACAAAAACCCCAACACCCAGGAAACCTGCCCTTGAAATCCAGGCAGCACCAGGCAGGGACATGTCCACTGGAAAAGAGGCAGCCGATTTCCCCCTTCCTTAGCTCAGCTTGTAGCAATAAACCCCAAACTTGCCCTTGTCGGGAAAGCCAAAACTCCTGACCCCTGGCTCAGGTGGGCCGCAGTTGGGCCGGGGGAAAGCAATGGGGTAGCGGAGGCTGCCGTCTGCCAGCCAGCCAGCATCACAGCGATCCAAGCTGAAGAACTTCCAAGCCGCATAGAGCTGCCCCACCTTGGCAATTTCTGCCCCGTCATCCTGGCAAGCCTGCTTGGCTGCTTCCAAAGTCAGCTTCTCTGGGTGAGCCAGGTAGTAAACTTTCCCTGGGAGGAGAAGCAGAAGGGTAAGGAGTCACTGGGAAGCAGAGGATGGCCCTGCATAAAAACCCCTCACCCACAAAAGGTGCTGGGAATGGGGAATTACCTCATCTTAGCCTAGAGTCAACACAGGTTAAGAGTTAGAAATGAGAGGCCCAGCTCCCCTTTACACCCTGCCATAAGACTGCGGGAGGGATGCCAGTGATTTTATACCTCTTAAACACTTCATTGCACAACACCACATGGGCATACTGGCTTTGCCAGGCATGTCCCTAGCCTGGGAAATTCCCTCAGGGCCAGTTCTCCCAAGTTTGTGGCCACGCTGGGCTTGCAGAAGGAATTGCCAGGGTGTGTACTGTAGACCAGTGGCTCCCTGATACTGGTGCTATGTTATCCGGCTGAGTGACAACTTTGCGGGTCTGTCTTGCCTTGTATCCCAAACACACTGTAACCTAAATGGAGTCATCGCTTGACCTCGTGTGTGCCTGGATGCAGTTTTACAGCCCGTAGCTTCGCTACCTGCCATTTCAGTCTGGGTGCGGGGGGGAATCCCACCCCTAACTGGAGATGCTCTGTGACTTTAGGGAGGCGGATGGAATTACCCGGGTTAGAATTTTGGCTGGTCAAAGAACCTAATCCTTGGAGAAGTTCTGCTAGGTCTTGGCAGTCCCTTCCACCAGACAGAACCCCTTCCACCACACCCGGCCCTGAGAAAAGAGTGCCCCCTGTTGGCCAGCCCCCTTCTCTGCAGCGGGCAGGCTCCAATCCCGCTGGGAGCCCTGCAGCTGGCCAACTCACCCTTCAGGGCCGAAGAGAAGCAGAAAACGTCAAAGTAGTGCAGGTTCTTGTGGCGCTCGCCGTAGCTCCGAATGCCGGGGGCCAGACTCTTGCCACCACATGGTTCCCGGGGCAGGGTAATGGGGTACTGTACCGTTCCATCCAGCAGCCAGCCAGCATTGCACCAGTCCAGTCCCTCCTCCCAGGCCTTGAAGAGCTGCTCGAACGAGGCGATCACAGCGTCCTGCTCCTCGCAGGCTTTCTTGGCTTCGTGGAAGTTGAGGCGGTAGCGGCCGTGGTAAGGCTGATATGGGAAAACCACCCCTGGAGGGACAGAGAGAGGGAGCGGGTAAGTCCCAGGGCCGCTGTGAAGGTTAGCTGCCCTGGCTACATGCACAGCCTGACACCCCTGAGAGTGGATGGTACAGATCCCCACCGACAGACCCAGGGTGGGACACCCCAGCAAGCCGGGGGTGTTATAGCAGCACCCTGTCCCCACACAGGGCTCATTCTGCCAGACTCACTGGCACACATGAACCCCAGATGGTACCGGAGTTCAGAGACATCCCAGAAGCATCTCCTAAGCCCTTGTGAGATCAGCTCCTCTCCTGGGGTTTCACTCACAGGATTGCCAGGGACAGAAGAGACCCTGAGAATCTCAAACTTCCAGCCCAGGATCCCATCTGAGTGCAGGGCAGCCCCTGTCTCACTGCAATCACAGGGCCAGTCCAAAGACCAAAGGAACCTGCAACCAGGGACAATGACACGTGTCGATGGCGACACCCGGTGGCCAAAGTGAGGCATGATCACTGTGTGCTCAGAGCTAATAGGAAGAGTTTTGCAGACTGGTGTGAGAGGCCAGCAAACTTGTCCCTGCTCAAAGCCTACGTCCTCCAAATGGCTGGAAGGTGGCTCTGCACACTCCTGTCTGCCGCAGAGGGGTGGGTACAAGGCGCTGAGCCAGGGACATGACAAGAAATGAGACACTTCTCACCGTTTCAAGTATTGGAGGGGTAGCCGTGTTAGTCTGGATCTGTAACAGCAACGAAGGGTCCTGTGGCACCTTACAGACTAACAGAAAAGTTTTGAGCATGAGCTTTCGTGAGCACAGACTCACTTCGTCAGATGCTGGTCTTGGAACTCTGCAGGGCCAGGTATAAATAAGCCAGAGCAAGGGTGGGGATAACAAGGTGAGCTCAGTCAGCAAGGGTGAGGCTTACTACCAGCAGTTGATCTGGAGGTGTGAACACCAAGGGAGGGGAAGCTGCTTTTGTACTGCAAATGGCTGGCTAAATACAGAAGCAGCTTCCCCTCCCTTGGTGTTCACACCTCCAAATCAACTGCTGGTAGTAAGCCTCACCCTTGCTGACTGAGCTCACCTTGTTATCCCCACCCTTGCTCTGGCTTATTTATACCTGGCCCTGCAGATTTCCAAGACCAGCATCTGATGAAGTGAGTCTGTGCTCACGAGAGCTCATGCTCAAAACTTTTCTGTTAGTCTGTAAGGTGCCACAGGACCCTTCGTTGCTGTTCTCACCATTTTGTGGCTGGAGTCTGAGAGCACAATGCAGAACTGGAGGAGAACTTCCCAGGCTGTGACTTTCCATTGGGATCCCAGAGCCACAGGTGGGATGTTTCACACCTTTGTGGTGTTGGTTGGTTTGTTTGTTTGTTTGTTTTTTTTTTTAAGTCCCTTTCTCCAGCACCAGCTCCCTGTGCATTGGGCCATGTGCTGCACAGATTCAGCAGTGAGAGACTAGGGTAGGTAACAGGGGAGAGAGACACACATATTCCGTGGTCTAAGGCCACTTTCTACCACCTGCCAGAGCTACCATCTTAAAAATATACTACAATATGGCAAGGCCCCTATCCTGCAGCAACACCAATGGATGGCATGCCATGCTTCTGGGGTGGTGGTCTCTGTTAGCAGGGCTTGATTGAGGAGTCTTTGGGTCTTTGCACAGTTACCTCTTCTGCTTGTCTGCTAGCTCAAACACCCAACCTCCACTGCGGGGGGGGCCACACTGCAGGCCTGGGGGTTACTGGTGCCGCACACGGTACCACTGGAGAGCACGTCAGCTGCACAGGCTGGAGGATGAGGCACGGAAGTCTAGCTAGTGGCCCCAGTCAAAGACTGGACATGCAGCGTGCTAGGTGCTGTACAAACAAGGAGGAAGAAAACCTCTGTTCTTTCTTGCGGCTCCAGAGAATCTAATCTGGTTAAGGCGATGGCACGTGGCAGAGATGGATGGGCCAGGCCAGGACCATAGGATGTAGTGGCAATTTTTATGAGAAAGAGGCTCCTTCTTTCACTCTCTCCAAGTGGAAGAGCCTCCGTGGGGGAGCTTCTTCCTGAGCTGCTGTGCTGCGGCACACGCACAGCCGCAGGGCTGGCTGGGCATGGGAGTGCCCCAGCGAGGGGCAGCTGCAAAGGACCCACAACTTGCCCCAATCCCACACACGAGCCTCAAGAGGGACAGCTTCTTGGGTGCCTCTGACTGGCTGTAAGCCGGAGAAATCTCCAGGTCCGGGGGAGCTGCCCCACCAGTTCTCCTGCCCTCTCTCCCCCACCCTGCCAGGCAACCCACTCACCTCGCAGCTCCAGATCCACAACGCCGCTCTCGTCCTCTAGCCCATCAATCACCTCGCAGCGGTACTTGCCGTAGTCCTGCAGGCGCAGGTCGCTGATCACCAGGGAGGCCTCCTGCTCGTCCCGCTGGCGCAGGTGCACGCGGCCCCGGAACTCCCCGAAGCTGCGGTGCTTCAGCCCGATGGCCACCAGCACGTCCCGCTCCTTCGTGTTGTCCTCCCGCAGCTTGGACCACTTGATGCGGATCTTGCGGGGCGTCTCCAGCCGGGGCTCGTAGCGGTAGCGGCAGGGCAGGGTGATGTTGGCACCGCGGTAGGTGAAGATGGCCTCTTCTGGGGTCTCCACCACCAGCTTCACGCCATTGAAGTGAACTGAGGGCAAGAGGGGACACGCTGAGAGTTAGCACTGCCAGGAGCCAGGGACCCCATCCCTCCAGTTCCAGACTCTTCCCTGCATACGTGGCCAAAGGGGGCAGCCTGCCACACAGGCCCCCATTAGGGGTTCTACGGGAGTTACTGTCCAACGGAGCAGCCAAGCAGCGGCCACAGGGCACTTGGGAAGACCATGTGTGCGGAGGCTCTGTGACCGGGCAGCAGGGAGGGTGCCATCTGCCCTGCTTTGAGTGTGGTAACTCCTGCGACACTCCCTACATTGATTGACACCTGTGGGGCCCTGGGAGCATCACTGCCTCCCCTCTTGTGCCCATCCCCCTTGTCCCTTCCCTCTCACAACCTACCCCTTCCTCCCTCGCCATCCCCTGCACCCTCCTGTCACGCCTGCATGCGTAGGAGGGGGTGATGGGAAAGGGAGGCTGGCAATATCAGATGCTATGGGGTTAGAGGGAACCCCAGCAGAGGGCAGTTTCCCTGGGGGGCAGTGCTGAGCTGAGCCCATGCCCACTAGCAGGGGACATGGCTGAACAAGCATGTGAACCTGAGACCTGGCAACCAGCTCCTTCGGAAGGCAGAGGAAGAGGAGTTGCTCAGGATGGAAGAAGGAGCAGAACAGGGCCCCCCTTGGGATGGGATATTCCTGCATCCCAGGAAGCCCTTTCCGACAACTAACTCCTTAGGCTGAGCAGTCATCTCATAAGGCTGCACATCACCGCTAGCACTGCCACCTTCCTGATTGCTTGAACTGAATACCCTTGGCCTCCCCTGCCTCCCTCGTTACATCCCGCCTCTGTCACTCACTCTCCCCCACCTCTCTCGCACTCATTTTCACTGGGCTGGAGCAGGGACGGGGATGCCAGGGGTTGCAGGCTCTGGGGTAGGCCAGCAACAAAGAGTTTGGGGTACAGGAGGGGGTCTGAAGAGTTCAGTGTGGGAGGGGTCTCTGAGCTAGGTCTGGAGGTTGGGGTGTGGCCAGGGCTCTGGGATGGGGGGTTGTGCTAGGGTGGGGCTGGAAGAAAAGGGGGAGTTGGGCTCCAGGAGGTGTTTACCTCAGGTGGCTCTGGAGAACAAGCCAGCAGGTCCCTCCAGCTCCTAGGTTCAGTGAGGGCCAGGGGGCTCTGTGCACTACCCATGTCCACAGGCACCACCCCTGCAGATCCCATTGGCTGGGGTTCCTGGCCAATGAGAGCTGTGGAACTAGTGCTCGGGGCACAGGCAGCGCACAAAGCCCCAACCACTCCTGCACTTAGGTGCCTCAAAGACATGCTAGCCACCTTCCAGAAGCTGCATGGAAGCAGGGAGCCTGCCTCAGTCCCACTTGGCCAAAGACCAGACTGTTAGTGGCGCAGGGAGCAGGGCTGACTGAAGCCACCAGGATCCCTTTATGACCAGATGGTCGTGATGCCTGGCAACCCACAATGCTGGGGATGCTTGCAAATGGAAGAGACGAATCTCAAGGGAATAGGTTGCAAGGCGCAATCTGGCTCACCCCTCTGGGCAAGAGGGTGGACTGGGTGGGAGCTTCGTAGCTGTTCCACCTCTACTATGCCCAGTGCTGTGATTGCACAAGGGGAGGGGCCCGGGGCAGTGAAAGGGGGATGGGGTACAGGATCCCGTCAGCCCAGGGTCCAGTCAATTCTCTTCTGCTCTCCCAGGAACCTTCCACCTGGAGTGAGAGCCAACAGGGCCCAGGGCAGAGGAGGGCAAAAGGGAATGCCCAGGTAAGGACTGGGAGGGGGGGAACTCCTTTATGTCCTAGGCAGAGGAAGGGAGCTCTGCAGGAAGAGGATGATACCAGCTGGTTGTGCCCACCTTGGTGTGAGTCTGGCAAGGGTCAGCCTATCCCTCTGAATGACCCTCCCAAGTTAGGAGGCAAAGACACACCAACTCACACCCACAACCACACCTTCCAACTGCCCCAGCCTCCTCCTCAGGAGCCCCTTCCCCCCCTCCCCCACACACACACCCAGTCTGTGCTTACTGGCATCTTTCTGCTCTTTCACTCTAGGGCTACGTCTACACGTGCACCCAACTTCGAAATAGCTTATTTCGATGTATAACGTCTACACGTCCTCCAGGGCTGGCAACGTCGATGTTCAACTTCGACGTTGCTCAGCCCAACATCGAAATAGGCACAGCGAGGGAACATCTACACGGCAAAGTAGCACACATCGAAATAAGGGAGCCAGGCACAGCTGCAGACAGGGTCACGGGGCGGACTCAACAGCAAGTCGCTCCCTTAAAGGGCCCCTCCCAGACACACTTTCATTAAACAGTGCAAGATACACAGAGCCAACAACTAGTTGCAGACCCTGTATATGCAGCACGGACCCCCAGCTGCAGCAGCAGCAGCCAGAAGCCCTGGGCTAAGGGCTGCTGCCCACGGTGACCACAGAGCCCCGCAAGGGCTGGAGAGAGAGTATCTCTCAACCCCCCAGCTGATGGCCGCCATGGAGGACCCCGCTATTTCGATGTTGCGGGACGCGGATCGTCTACACGTCCCTACTTCGATGTTGAACGTCGAAGTAGGGCGCTATTCCCATCCCCTCATGGGGTTAGCGACTTCGACGTCTCGCCGCCTAACGTCGATTTCAACTTCGAAATAGCGCCCAACACGTGTAGACGTGACGGGCGCTATTTCGAAGTTACTGCCGCTACTTCGAAGTAGCGTGCACGTGTAGACGCAGCCTAGGGGTGCACATAGAAGCTGGGACTTACTGGTGTTCCCTGCACTGTACCTGGCACTTTCTGCAAGTGGGGGGTTGGCTCTGGGCCCCTGAATGGGCAAGGCCTCGAACATAAGGGGCAGGGCTGGAAGCAGATCCCCTTTTCCCCAGCCAGTCTTTATGGCCAGGGGCTGGGTGCCCCAGGGCTACAGCAGTGGAAGCTGGGAGCCCCACGGCTCAGGCGGCAATTTGAAGGACCCAGGCTCCTGGCTGCAGGAGACCTGGACCTTTTATATCTCTCGGCCCCGGGGCAGCTGCCCCTTTTGTTCCCCCCTCATCAGCGGCATTGCTGGGCCCTACTGGAATGGTCATCAACCAGGGAAAGCAAAATGTGGGTGAGCTGGGCCAGGGGGCGATTCTTACAGGAGCACCACCCCAGCCTGCACCAACCCACTTTCCTGCTTCTTCAGGCAGTGGGTGAGCAGTGCCTGCCTGGCCTGCACCAGGATTCCCTTCCCTTAAGTGTGAGCAGCCTGCTCCCTGGACCATGCACTTCTAGCAGTGAGTACTAAGGGTCAGCCCCGCCCCAGCTTGGCCCTGCCCTCCCCACCACATGCACCTTCACCGTTGCCGTTGCCCTTGTCGTTCATCACGTGGTCGTAGTAGAAGCCGTTGTAGAAGGGGAGTCCACAGCAGCCTCTGCCCAGCTGCAGCAGCATCACAAGCAGGGATAGCAGCAGCATTGCTCCTGGGGGGGCGAAGGAACACCTGCTTGTCCAAGAGAAGGAGTAGGCTCTGCCAATGGCCGGGCGCGTCTGCCCTCAGCCCAGGGCCGCTAGCCCACGTGGCTTGTTGCACAAGCAAGCCGATTTGCACGCCGTTCTCGCATGCTCTCCCGTGCACGCACAGATGGTAGAATTTACCTGGGCAAAAGTCCTCCGCACTCCCCGCTGGGCATGGGCCGCGCCTGGCTTGTCATTTGCAAGCTCTGAGACACCGCATGCGCACCGCTTGAAAATACTCCTCTCCCCTTTAAAGTAAATCCCTCCGGGAGAGGCGAGGCCTAGTACATCAGGGAGCTAGTCACAGCCAAAGCTCCGACTGCCGCCCCCCACCGTGCCTGCTGCAGGGGTTCCCCACAGCCAGCCCTCCCACCCCGCTCCTCACCCACACACTTGCAGCAAAACACAGCTAGTTTGCTAAATGGCAATATGAGCTTTAACTGTTCTGACACTGCAATCAGAATCCAGCTACATCTCTGCACCAGCCTGAGCCCTTCCAAGCAGTCTATTGCCTGTCTGGAGAAGAGCTACGGAAGCAGCATTGCAAGCCCATGCTTCCTCTCCTGTCTGAACGCCATTAGCTGTAACGCAGGGGCTGGCAGGATGAGACAGCCAGGTTCCAGGGAGTCCAAGGACAGTCTCACCCACTGGGCAGCCTCTCTTATTAGTGACCGAGTTTGCATTTCCCTGTTTGAGACTAAGTTGAGAACTTCTGCGTGCTGCACACTGAGCCAGGACTTGTGAGAGAATGGGGAACCCTAGTACGGGGAACTCGCAGAGTCCATGGCATGGGGCAAAGTGGGGATGGGGGGCACACAGGAGGGGAAATGAGGAACAGGAGGCCTCGGGGGTAGGCAGAGGAATCATAGAATACTAGAATTGTAAGGGACTGTGAGAGGTCATCGAGTCCAATCCCCTGCCCTCTTGGCAGGACCAACCACCTTCTCCTTCATCCTGTTAACTATTTATCCAACCTGTTCTTAAACATCGCCAGTGAAGGAGATTCACAATCTCCCAAAGCAATTTATTCCAGTGCTTAACCACCCTGCCAGGCAGGAAATTTTTCCTAATGTCCAACCTAAACGTCCCTTCCTGCAATTTAAGCCCATTGCTTCTTGTCCTGCATGAGAGGACACCCAGGCTCATGATGAGCAGGGGGTGGGGGGTAGAGAGAGGAATGGAGAACCCTGGCTCCAGGCAGGAGAGGATTGGGACCATCTGGAATCCGTGGGATGTAGGAGGAATAAAACACAGAGGGAAGCGTCAGGGGCTGTCTTTTTCTTGTTCTGTGCTTGTACAGTACCCAGCACAATGGCCCAGCATGGGGAATCCTCAGTGCTATAGTACTACACAAAATAATAATGAGGGAGCACACAGAGCCCTGGTGTAGTGGGGAGAATGGAAGGTGGTGGTATGGTGAATGGCGAACATTTTCCTTGTCACCACTCCACTGAGTTCCCGGCATGAGGGAGTAGAGGAGGAAGGTTTGTACGGTGTCCCTGAAATAGAAGGCAGGCAGGTGGGCCCACAGAGGACTTGCAGGGAATGGAGGAATTGAAAACACCCTGGTGCATGACCTCCTAGCTGAAAATCCAAGAGAAGAACCTGGAGTTAGAACTAGGTAGAACTTTGGAGTCAAAAGTATTTTCCATCGCAAACAGCAAATGCAGTGCTGCTGAAATGTTCTGCAAATTTGCAGCGTGCTCATTTGTGCCAAAAATACACAGTTCAGAACAAGCTGAAATTGGATCTTCCAGCTCAAAATGACTTTTTGTTCTGAAACTTTCCTCCTTGTCATTTAAAACCGGTCCCAGAGCCTTTAAAGTGGTCAGAACTGGACCTCCTGGTTTGGCTGACCCAGAATCAGTGTTTTCACTTTCATTATCAGCCCCATCCCTACCCCGCCCCACCCCCAAATCAGCTCCTTGCCCAGCTCTTCTGGGAGCAACCGTCCCTCTCTCTGGCCTTGCACCAGACAAGACACAGCAGAGCTCCTTCTCAGGAGCAAACCTTCCCTAGGGCTGCACTTAGCAGGGGATTCTCCCACTCCCACATCCATGTTACCACCCGCACAAGAAGTGGGTGATGTTCTGCAGGTGATGCTTTAACCTACAGCAAGTGGGAGACATCGGAGGTGAAGTAAAGCACAGTCTATAAAGAAGAGAATAATTGTTTTGCAAATCCCAAATCTACCCAGGTTGGTATTTTCCAAGCTGTGTTATGTGCAATGTGAACAGCTGTTCTGTGCAAACAGTGCAGTGCTAGTAATACTTTTTCTTCTAAAATATTAAATAAGAAATTGTGTGCATCAAAATACTAAGGTATTTGAATAGTATTTAGATTGTGAGTATATTAATATTTATAATGCGTTCATAATAGTATAGCCATTACTATGTGACTTGTGCCGAAACAGATGGAAAAACACTCTTCCCATTAAGAAAACTGTCAAATATTGCTTATTTTTATTTTCAGGTAGTTTTCTGCAAAATTAACAAATTATAAAAAATACAAAATTTAAAAATATTTTTGCATACCTAATTGGTTTAGCATTTCATTTGCATAAAAATGTTTTTAAGCTTTAAGGAAGGACAGTCCTTTTTTGAACAATATTGTCCTTTCTATTTTTGTACAAAAGAACAACACTAACCAGCCGTCTGTCGGCTGTTCTATTGATGTTTTAGTTCTTATGAAACTTTTAATTTTTATACTTAACTACAGGCTTCCTAATGGTTCTATCAGGAGGAAGTAAGTTGTTCATTCAGATGATTTTCTCTTGTTATTTTTTTGTTCTTTGTAAAATGAAAGACATCTTAAAAACCTAACTCTTGTAAATCAGCTTATGAGTATTAAGTGCAGCAATTTTTTCGGCATGGACCCCCTCCCCCGCCCCCAGACCAGCATGTATATGTTCCTTCAATATATTCCAAGCCCAAAAGTGTTCCCTGGCCAAATTAGTTTGGGAAACACTGCTTTAGGCAAATCACTTAAGACCTCCCCACATTAGAGGCAGACGAGTCTTGGGGCTCCTCAGGCCACAGAGAACCAAACCGACTGAAGCGAGCTCAAGGCTGGCTAGGTGCAGCCCCCAGAGGTATACAGAGCCTCGGGCCAGCAGGGAGCACTGCAGTCACGTAGTCTGATTGCCCGCATACCACAGGCCACGGTACTGCCCCTCATCATTCCTGGGTTGAACTGGAGCATGTCTTTCAGAAATGGGTGGCTGGCTGCAAGCTCCCTGAGAGCCTGCAGAGGGCGCCCTGGGCTCATCCTCTCTCGGGTCTGCCCCGGAGCCGGGCGGTGGAAGGAGTTTGACGTGGGTGCTCCCTGTTTAGACCGGCTTACGGGCTCCTTCGAAATCGCCCCCCGCCGTCCGGGGGGTGTGAGAGCAGGGGGCGCGCGGAGATGGGTCAGCCGGCAGCAGGCACGCGGCCCCTTCCCTGCGGAGGAGCGCGTGCTGCAGCCACACAGTCAGTGCCCCCCGGCCTCAACCGGTGCCAAGAGTGTGTTCCCTGCGGGGGTCCGGGGGTGTCCAGGGCTAGTGGAGGAGCCGCACCCCCAGCCGGGAGCGAAGCGGCTTGTGACCAAAGCTCAGGACCGTGAGTGAGGATCCCCGGGTTCTGTTTGCACCTCTGACACAGGACCCCGGGATCACGGCCCCCTGCCTCAGTTTCCCTCCTGGCCCGAGAGCCTCGAAGGATGGAGCCAGGATCAGGCAGAGCCCCGCTGCTCCAGCGCCCCCTAGCTCCTATTGTCTTTTACACGCATCCCAAACCAGGTCAACTGGAGACCCCACCCGGGCCACGCTTGCAGCGTGGGCCTCCTCCCGGACCGTCCCAGCAGCCCCGCGCGCTCAGCTGCGCCCACCTGCCGACCTGCGCCCCCCAGCGTGCTTGGGCTCCCTTCATCTCACTCCCGGGTTTCATCTCGGCCCTCGCCCCGCTTCTGCCTCTGCCGCTGCCTTCCTCGCGCCCCCGGCTGCCTCTCTTCCCAGCGGGACCCACGCCTTTGCTCTGTGCCTGCCTGGCACCCCGCTGCCTCCAAGGACGCTGTTCGGAGCGCACGGGGTGGCACTGCCCTGGGCGCAGAGCTGCGCGGCAGGGGCAGCTGTGCATTTGCTAGCCCCGTGCCCTGCAGCCAGGGAGTCCCCTTGCCCTGAGAGTTGCCCTCGGAGGCAGATCAGCCCTTGGTTTTAAGCCCCGATCCATCACGCCTGTGCTACTTGCCTTGCCCCAGCGCCAGCCTCATTCCCCAGGGGTCTCCCCGCTCTGGGGTTGCTTAGCAGGCGGATTCCACGCACTTAAAGGGGCCCCTGCAGCCCTCCCAACTTCCAGCGAACTATCCTTCGGCAGCCTTCGACCTTCTCCGATGCTCCCAGCCCCACTGGGAAAGGGCGCAGGACGCAGGATTTCTGCTCCCCCCCCCCCCCCCCGCCCCAGCCCCTGTGGTGCAATCTCTGCGATGGGCGGTCATCCCTTACTTACACGTGGGAGCCAGACAGTGTCCCTAGGCGAGTCGAGGAGGCGCCTGGGTTCCCGCGGCGGAGTCAGTGACTCTAGACGGAGGGCTGGAGCGAAATGTGTTTAGAGATTTTGCATGGGCTGAAAGGAAACAGCGGCAGGACAATCCTCGCTGCTCCAGAGCCAGCCTCTTAAAGGGAAACGCACTCCGTTTCCTGCCCCCGCCGCGGAGCGCACGGAGAACAAAGGTCACCAAGTTTCCAGGCTGTTGTCCTGCATAGGGAGGGGAGCTCGGAGCGGCCAGAGCTTCCGCAACATTCAAGCAATTTCCATTCCCATCTGCCCTGAGCTAGTGGGTCTCAGACTCTGGCTGCAGCCCCAGGGGGCCTTTGTACAGGCTGCTGCCCCAGGAGAGCATCTCATGTGGCCCTCAGAAGGTGTCAGCTGGAAGGCACAGTCCCGAGGAGGAAAGCCACATCTCTGGCAAACTGCCCCATGGCCAAAGAGGGGCTCCAAGCCCTGCCCTGGTGCCCTGTCTCAGCAGGATGCATCAGCTTCTGTCAGTCTGGCCTGTAGTGTCTTCTAAACTTTGCCACAGCATATGTAGCTTGTCCGCAAGTCCAGTGGGCAGGAGCCTCCCCCATGCTGTTTGAAAGACACCAGGGGCATGGCCCAGGTACTGTGCGAAGGCACCATGCAAGTGTAAGTATGACAGACCCAGGTCACCAGCACCAGGGATTGAATCTGTGAACAGAGAAGCTGAAGCCCTGGGCTCTACCACGTGAGCTAAAGGCCTGCTGGCTCTCAGGCTAGGCTGTAGAGCAGAGACTTCACTCACCCTAGCGTGAGGTCTCAGTGCTTCTGGGTACTACATCAGGAAAAGTGCAGATCCAAGCACTGCCACGCACAGGTGAGCAGGACCTCAGCCCTGCTAGAGCATTTCCTATGATCGCAGTCTGTCTGCTGGAGCTCACGGAGCTGCAAGGTGCTAGGGCAGTGTGAGAAGGAGAACCACCTGGCCTCTAGCATCAATAAACAAACAGCCCACACAAGCCTCTCCTTGGGCTTCATATGGGTCCCTGAGCCTGTAGTAGGCTGCTGCCCATACTTGGGGGCCTGGGAAAGGGTTGCATGGGCTACAGACACCAAAGAAGGTCTGGCAATGGGGAGGGGGTTGCTCCTTCTCATTGCAGTGCATGGGTTGGGAGCATCCTGTTGGCACACTGCTGATGGCAACAATTTGGCCCTTTGGGGTATTAGATTGCTGCCATTCTCCTGAGTTCTAGGTCAGCATCTCCAGCCACATGTGCACACGCACACGCACACACACACAGTTGCCTACCCATGCATGTGTTAGCACACCCATGTGTACACAAGCGTTAGCGTTAATGATGAAAGGCCTCAGGAGCCAGTCCTGGGGGGACAGAGAATGGCTGGAGTATTCCCCTGTTCAGATTCCCCTAGGCCAGGGATTCCAGAGGCCCTGTTTATAGCTCGGCAATGCTGACAGATCTGCAGGGTGTGAATGAGAAGAGGAATTAGAGGACGGTGTGCACAGTGACCCGTTGACCTCCGTGGGCTGGGGATCTGCAGCCACACATCTCAGGTTTGTTATTTTACGATGAGGAAATGAACTGCCCCCGAGCGAGGCGCTGGGGCCCAGATCCACCTCAGCCCTCCAACCAGGATTCCTTCAAACCGGAAAGAAAACAACTCTTTCAAAAATAAACCACCAGGCTGCTCTTCCCAGCCAGGCAGCCTTTCCCAAGGCAAGCCAGGTCTGGAGCTCAGGGGCAGCCTTTCCTTGGGTGAGCTGCAGTTCAGAACCGGATGAGGCAGGTCCTTTTGTGCAAAAGAGTCAAGATACAGAACTGAATCACCACCCTGCCAGTGATTGCACAGCTCCTGCCAGCCTCTTGGACTGAGAAGTACAGCCTGTGCACCAGCACCTGTCTATGGCCTAGACTGCGTAGGCAGGAGGAATAGGTGACTGTCTACACTCCTCGCCCTTTGCAGAGGTAATGGGGATGTTCAGGGTGATGCTGTTTCCCTGAAAGTTGCACCATTTCCTTTGATCTCTGTGATCCAGACATCAGCTCTGAAGGGCACTAAGCCAGCCGCTGCCCACTGCCTGGAAGTGGTTTTATGGGCAAGTCCCTTTTCTACCCAAGTGATGAGCCAATCGCCTGTGTCTGATGGGAAACTCAGCACTGAATAGGTGCTGTGACCTCTCAGCCCAGCTCAGCCTGGCATTGGCTCAAGAGACGGGCATCTGGGCCTGCTAGGGAATGAATGAGAGGGGCAGTCCCAGATGTGTAGTGGAGCACTCCAGTTTGGTTTGTCACTGGTAGGGATGGTGCTGGAACTCTTCAGGGGGGTGCTGAGAGCTAGCGAGCCAGGCTGTAAACCCTGGACTGAATGCAATGCAATTTGCTCCTGCAGGTGCTTCAGTTCCAGCAACTCTGGCTCCCCCAGCATACATACATGGCTGAACAAAACCTGCCGCTTTGCTGCTTGTTCTACCCCCATCTGCCCAGGATGGCGCAAGCTGCAGTGCATGGCAGGGGGATCTTGCTGTTCCACCACTAGCTGGCGTTAGTCGGGCAGTTGCAGAATTTATCTGATTTATTGATGAGTTTGTTTCCTGCCAGAATGCTGTCAGTGAGTTTGTGAGTGCGTGGCCAATGAGGCAGACACAGTACATGTGCCCTTTGCATGCACACCCGTTCCTGGGCCCTCCGGTGTAGCCTGGGGATGATAATCTGACAAGACAAAAGTAGGGAAAGCATGCCTTGGGAAAGCTAGATACCCTGCACAGTGGCAAAGCCTGGCTGGAGCTGCTACCTAGTTGTGTTGACTTTGGTGAAGTGGTTTCTCAACAGGGGCACAAGGAAAGACCACAGAGGAGGAAGAACAGTTTGCTTATCAGTGTGTGTCGGGCAGGAGGGGAGCCGGCCTAAGCTGCGTGGCAAGCAGAGGAGTTTGGAGGTTCAATTCCGACAGCCAGAGACCGGCTCCCCACTGATAGCCCAGAGCATCAGCAGAGAGATGTCAGCCCCAAGTCACGTCCACCCATCTGCTCTGCAACCCTGGCAGAAGTGAAGGCTCCCAGGGCATTGATTTGGGGAGCATTGTGCTCTCAGAGCAGGTAGGTGTGGAGCTAAAGCCTCTAACAGCAGTGCTGTGATACACTTCTCTACCATAACTTCCGCGGGGACAGCCTGAGCAGGGGACCTGGCTGGGTCAGGTTCCTGGCACCCATGTTGGTTGCAGGTGCCAAAGGCTCATGCAGAGGAGGATGGCTGCTGCTTCACCCTGCCCTCGCAGCATCTACCTGGCAGGTTCGAGTGGTGCCCGCATAGATTTGGGTAAAGCCTCGTTCCTATGTCACTGAATCACTGCCTTGTTAGTGATGAGCTGGGGAAGATGCCTGGCCACTGCTTGTTAATCCCCCAAAAAATCTGCTTGATTTTATCTGCTAATCAGTTTGCTAGGGAGCCGACAATGAGGGCCTGATTAGATCTCCCTGGCGCCAGAGGTTGCTATGGCAGCGGGCTCCCAAGGACCCACCTTGCAAGGGATGCTGGAGTCTGACACCTTCTCCCGAAATGCTGCAGGTGGCCCAGTGCAGCTCAGAACTCTGAGGCAGCCCAGAGCTGCTCTCGCCTTTCGTGCTGTGCTGGTCCCTGCACATTGCACTTCAGGCTGATTCTAGCAGCCAAGGCAGCACCCTGCCCAAGGCACCCCTTGGTAGTGAGCAGGGCTCCTTCCAATTTTTTCCATTCAAGGGTGGAATAAATTTTGTTAGGGGCACCAAGTCATGTGTGAGGGGCACCACCTGTAGAAACACATGCGGCTGACTGAGGGTAATGTGGGCGCTCTGCCAATCAGCTGGGCGGCACCTGACTCTCTCCTGGGTGGCCGCCCGAGCACTCAGATTGGAGCGGACACTGGTAATGAGGTGCCACAGAGCTGGTGAAAAAGGACCACAGCCCTCCCAGCCGGGCTCGGCATCAGTGCCAGGCAGAGCAGAAGCTGCCGGCAGGAAGCTCCCTCCCCCACCTGTGGCTGTTTTCTTGGCCACATTTTTGTTTCCACACGTTTTTTTCTTGTCCCTGTGTCTGCTGCTGTCTCGGTGTCTCTAGGAAGTGCTGTCCCTGGCAGCCCTTCAGTCAGGGCACAATGCTCCTTGGCCAGACACTGAGTTCCCCGTTCCATTGTTCCAGCGGGGAGGAAAAAGCTGCCCAGTGCCCTGTGTGCCGCGACAGGGCAGCCCTGGCTCTGCAGAGGCCCCAGAATGTGCTGGGGAGACATGAGTCCTCGCTCCTTTCCTGGAGGCCACTGGTGGCGCCATCCCTGGAGAGGAGCCAGCCTGTGCCCAGCAGGAGGGGAGGAGGCGACTTTTCATGGGTCTCTGCTTGACGGCAGCGCCTTCCCTTACTGACTGGGCCTGGGATGCCCTCCCTGAATGGGATAAGTGGCACCAGTGAAAGGACAGGCAGAGTGGGGAAGCAGGGGCAGGTATGTGCCATTCTCTGCTGTGCCGACAGAGAAATGCTGGGGAATTACCCACTCTGCCACTCTCCTTTGTGTACCAGTCCAAGAGACGCAGGGCTGCTGGGCAGGGCCCAGGCCAGTCAGTGCCCTCTGAGGGAACTCTGACACACCCCACCCAGAGATGAGCTGAGGATCATGGAGCCTTGGGGGTTAAACCTGGGGCAAGCTTAGGCTGCAATCAGTGACAGCAAGGTGCAGCTGGGCCTGGCTAAGAACTGAAAAGGGGCCAGGTGGTGGTTGCTGGGCTTCTCTGCAAAGGGTGGGAGGGATGCTTAGCTGCCGGGAGGGAATGTGTCCAGACACTTGCTGCTCCTTTGGTTTAGCAAAAACCTGGTGAAGCAGGTGAGAGCCACTGCAGAGGACCTGGTTTCTCTCTGCAGTGGCTGAGCTTCTGGCCCATCTGCAGCTGCTTCAGAGAAGCCCTCTAGCTGAGCACCAGGCAGGGTCACGGTGACCAGTGCCTGCATGTTGATGCAGGCTCCTGATCAGATAAGAGGTGCTCAGCAGGATGGGGGCTTTGTCTCTGCGAGGTTTGCACAGCTAACATACCGCAGGGCTCAGGCTGAGAGGGGCCCTCTGAGAATTCCTGTTTCTCTGGGCCTGGGTGGAGGGTGTTAATTGATCAGAGGAGGGGGCTCTGGTGGCAGATCTTGACTGATTTGTGCTGCAGCTGCAGGCTGGGGCAGGCCCTGCTGGGTGAGCCCTGTTGAAATGTTAGGTTTTTGTGGCTATGTAGGAAGCTGCACTGGGTGCCCTGGGGAGGGGAGAGCCCAAAGGGGGCTGTAATCTTGGTCTGCTCTTTCTTTGTGTTGGTGAGGGTGGAAGCATTCCCTCCCTGTCTTCCCACCTCACCCTGCCCTTTCTGGAGCAGCAGCCTGCTAAGGGCCCTTGGCAGAGCTGCCAAACAGATGGGGCTGAAGCAGCAGCCTGCAACCAGCTTCCTGCCTCTGCAACCTGACTGCTGTGATCTGCTCTCCAGCCTCTTTCAGGAACAACTTCCAAGGATGCTGCCAACACGAGGGAGGGGCCCTCGGCAGCGCACAGAAAACCTGAGCCTGGTCACTGCCCCCTGCCCTTGGGATCGAAGGGGGGGCCCACATCCGAGGGCTGCCCTGATCTGGTGGGATGTGTGCTTGCAGCAGGGGCTGAGCCTAAGGCTGGTGGGCTCAGCTGCTGTCCCGTGGCCTGACCAGCAGGGTTGAGGAGTCCAGCTCTTGTATTAATTTGGGGCGTGGAAGGCATTGAGGTGGGAGTAGGCTGGAGCCAGATAAGCCAGGCAGTATGGGCAAGTCTTCCACCCACATACACAGCACTGCTTCTCTGCCCTGCTCTGCTGCACCCTGCTAACCGTACGTGGGGCTGGAAGGGAAAAGCTTCCAAAATAACTGATTTGTAAGGCTTAGTTCCAGTTGCAAGTTAAAAGGCAGGCGACTGCGCTTGGGAGTCCGAGGCCCTCGCTGCCAGGGCCTCTGCAGCTGCCCTGTCCCCCGAGGAAAAGCCTTGCTCTCTCACCTGTGGGAATGCTTCAGAGAATGCCAGGCAACCTGGAACCCTGAGTGACACCCCCTGCCCCCCAAAGGCTGCACTCCGCTCTGCTAGGAACTTTCCCTCTGCTTTGCCTACAACCCTTTTCCTTGCTGCTGCCTCCGGCCCTCCCTGATCTCTCCACTGTGCTCACCAAGCAACTGCCCCGCTGCTGGAAACCCTCCCTCCAGCCTTGAGTGCCCCAGGCAGCCTCCTTCCCCACCTCTCCTGACTCAGGTCTACTTGCTGGAAAGCACCTGCAGGGAGCCAGTCTGGCTACGAGTGCACCTCCCGAGAGGTCTGGGGATGGAGGGCAATTGCCAGTGGTGATGGGGTGCTTGATTAGAGGGCTCATCAGAGAGCTAGACTGTGGAGCAGGGTCTGTTCTCCAGGCATCAGCAGCTGGGTAGAGAAGCAGAGGGCGTGTGCTCCAAGGTTCCCTGTGTGCTCAGGGAATGCCGACCAGCAATTAGCAGAGCACCCACAGCTTGGTTTTTGTTTCTACTGCAGTGCACATTTTCACATGCATTGGTGCACATAGAAAACTTTACTCCACGCATGGATGGAAAAGATTAGAGGGAACATTGGTTTGCTACTCAGAGTGATTCACTGGCGACAGGTTTCCATATGTAACAGCCTCCTCTTGGGTGCTCCACCTGCTGCAGGAACCTGAGATGAGCAATGAGTCCCACTGAAGGGCCTTCGGGTCTCTCCCATTCTTTGTTCTGCCAGGGATTTGCATCATATTCCTGCAAAGCAGCTGCTGCCCAATTCCTGACCTCATGCCCCTGCTTCCCTAACCACTCACCTGCATTGCCCACAAATACTTGGCTTAATCTAATTCTTGACTCTCCCCCCTGCCCGCCCCTCTGCTCTGATTTGCTCACCTTGATAATTTTTTTTTTCTGATTTGTCCACCTTGATTACTGTTTTTGGTTCTCTGTGCCTTAAATATTGAGTCTGTTCTGATAGGGCTATGGTCTGAAGAAGTGGGTCTGTCCCACAAAAGCTCATCACCTAATACATTATGTTGTTAGTCTTTTAAGGGCTACTTGACCGCTTTTTTGTTTTGATAGTATATAGCCCAGCACGGCTTCCTGTGTTACTATTGCCCAGAAATGTCTCACTTGCAGTGCCACCAGGGGGCGCCAAACAGCATCCACACTGCCAGGCTGGGCCAGGAGAGGTTTTGGGGCAGCATCAGCTGCAAGAAGTGGGCAAGGAAAGGCCATGTGAGCCAGTGCAGCAGCTCCCACCACCACCAGGAGCACATGGGGGACATGCTGCCTCCCAGATCAAAGGGGAGCCAAAGCGAAATGGGGCTGATCAGGGCTAAATCACCCCAGAGCCACAGGAGCTTTTTGATCGCTCATCGTAGCTTTCCATCGCTAGACCCCTTTCCGCCCCAAGTGCTGCAGAGCCCAGGAGGGCAGAAATCACTGCAGAAATGCAGCCCCTTTTGCAGGGAAGATGCCAGCTGTATCACCAAACTATTTTTTAAGGGAGAGGAAGGAAGAACTCCCGGGGCGGGGGGACAGGACACAGGCCCTCAGAGGAATTCCAAGCTTGCATTGATCTTGGTGAAATGTAGGAGCCTGAAAAAGACCTGTCTGGAATGGGGCCAAGGTAAATTACCTAACAGGGATGGAGCAGGACACCCTGGGTTAAAGGAGCTCTAAGACTAGCTATCTTCAGCATAACCTTGGTGGAGGCCGGTCCTTGACAGCAGACCAGGTGCAAGAAAGATCAGTCTCCAGGAAAAGTGCCTCCATGTGCTGTCCCTGCATGTCGTATGCATCTTATAAACACCCTGCCTCTTAGGGACAAAACCACTTAAATGTGCAATGGGAATCTGTAGCAGCCAGGCTTTTCAAGTCTGAGCTGGAAAATAACACTTCCTCGAGCATCCTGCTGAATGTCAGCACTGAGATGGAGGGGACAGCCGCCCTAGCTGAGACAGCTTATCATACTCACATGCCTGAGCAATGCAGTGGAATCCTGGGCTCAGCCCCTACAGACTGTGTAAGTCCTGAGGTGGGGTGGCTACCACCTTCGTTTGGGAGGGAAAAATGCTTTGGAGCTGGAGAGAAGTGTTCTGGGGTCAGTGAGCACCACTGGCCAGGCTGCCAAAGAGATTGGTTATGAAGATGGAGGAAGCCATGTCCCATCTCACAACAACAGGGTTTGAGAGATGAGACACTGGCCTGAACCTTTGCTCAGAATCAAATTCCCCTTCCCGACCCATTGCTGAGGCATCGCAGGATGCCAGGTTTTCCCCAGCCGTGATGTGAACCAGGCTCTCAGGCTCTGTTAACAGCCCTTGAGTCTGTGGGGCCAGAGGGTGTAAGTTCAGGAAAGTGAAAATTTCCAAGCCAGACTGGTCGGAGTGTTCCGATCACTAGATTTGGGGGCAGCGTGTGACCCTCCCTGCAACCAAGAAACAGCCACTCCACATCCCCCTCCACAGATTTGCAGCACAGTGACTGGAAAGCTCTCGGGGAAGCCCCCCTTTGCCCAGTGTTTAGCTTCCTGCTGGCCCATCAGCTCTTGCCATGTTACTTCTCTCCCCTTGCTCCAGAATCCATCCAACCAGGCCATTACCCTGCTGCCTGGCTCACAGCTCTGCAGGCAGAGATAACTAGGCCCTCCGGGAGTTTATCGCTCTTCCTGGCTGGCTCCTGATGCCGCCCCAGAGCAGAGGAATTTTTCTTAAGCTTCAGATCTTTCTTCCCAGGAGCAGCCGTCACCACTACTCATCTCCAGGCCAGGAGGCTGCAGCTGGAGTGAGCAGACCCCAGAGCATTTATGGAGATAAAAGGGAGATGGGAAAGTAGAGGAACTCCCAGGCTGCAGCAGACAGCTGGGACAGTGGATACTCTAGGATCACAATGGCTCTGAACTAATGAATTGGGTAATTATGTGGTGAGAGTTCCCTAACATGCCCTCTTGGATCTAAGAGCCTAAGCTCCTGGCCTCACTCCTGTTATACCCAGCTCCAGAGAGTGGCCCTGCCTGCAGGCTCGGCTGCTGCTGCTGGCTCTGTAAGCAGCATCCAGCAGGTGCACCTTGGCTAAGGCCATGCTACACTGGCAGGCTGTGGGGTGAGGCTAGTGGGTTTGAAGCAGAGCGATAGCCCAGTCCTCAGATCTATGGTGAATCTCCTCTCTGCCACAAAATTCTTCCCCTGGGTTCTTTCCAAGGATGTGATGAAGGGAGTGAAACAATGTTCCCACCAATCTTTTCCCTCTACATGCAGATTTTTTCTGTGTGGAATAATTGTTTTTCTATTTGCACCAAGGCATAAGCCAACGTGCACCACCACCAGAAACAAAATCCTGGCTGTGGGTGCTCTGCTCATCAGCTGGGTAGCATTGGAATCTCTCCTGAGCAGTGGTACATGGAAACAGCTTACCAGGAGCACTGGAGTGGAGAGATGGGGGAGGGGTGGAGTAGCTGGGCGAAATCCCACGACCCAAGTCACAGACCCAAAGAAGCAGGTGGACACATGAGTTTCAGCTGGTTTTAATACTGTCAGACACTCCTACAGTGTGCTCTGTCTTCCCACTCAAGACTCACTCATGCCGTCGCTCACACAAAAAAAATCCATCTCCCTCCCAAACACACGAGGAAGGTCCACTTCTGTACAGCGCTTCAAGTCAGAACCGCACCAGCCACGCATCCCAGCCCAGTGGGACTGATCCCAAGCCTAGAGCTTCTGCCATTGCTGTGTTGTGAGGTTAGCGAGGGACATGCCCTCTGGGGCAGATGCTATGCCCATCTGTCCCCACTCTTACCCTCGCAGCGGGTAGTGCGCATGGATGGACCCAGCCCAAAGCACTCAAGCATCACGAGACATGCCCCCTAAAATCCTAAGATTAGCTTAAAACTAGTGAGATTTAAAATGTAAATCAATTTGGCTTAAAAATCCTGAGATTTAAAGAATAATCAATGTCGGGTTCTTCTGCTGAGCCCTGGGTTGGAGCTCTGAATGGGAGCATTTTCAAACCGTTCTCTGCAACCCATGGGGCCAGAATCTACCTTTGCTTGTTCTCCTGAAAAGAGATTGAGATTCTCCTGCAATCGCCTGACCTCAGGAGCTGGGGCTTGGAGTGAACACCAAACAGCAGGAGACTCATTAGAAAATCAGAACTGGGAAGGGGCGGGCAGCCAGGACTGTGCCTGGAGAGATTGTGTGGGGCACCTCACCCTGCTGAGGACAACTTCTGCTCCAAGCTGGGGAGAAGAAACACTGCTGAGCTTGGGACTGTCCAGTGGGAAAGCAGGTGGAGTTACTATGCAAACTGAGCAGCCTCAAGGGGAGGTGGCCTGGGGCAAAGCCAGGTGTCCTGTCTGAAAACAAGGCCCTGCACATACAGATGCCCAGCTGCCGGCTTCTCCCTGCAATGAAACCCTGTATCCTCCGCCCCCGCCCTTTTTCATCACTCCCTTGGCACTATGCTGAGCTGATAGGACCTGCGGAAACACAGCTGCTGGGCAGCAGCCTGCCAAGAAGGGGTGATTGGTACCCTCACAGCCAGAGTCTTCCTGAGGGCCCTTCTGAATTACTTGAGGAGGCAGAGAACTGGAAGCGCCTCCCCTCAGCACAGCCTACGCCGGAGAGACAGAGGCCACGAGTGGAGGGCCTGCCCCAGTCTCTGGGGCATCTCACTCAAAGGCTCCTCTCTCTGCTGAAGGTGATGGAGACAGGAGCTCTCCATCTGGTCCCTTCAGTGGCAGCAGAGCTGGGAGCGGGTAGTTTTCCGGATCTCATGGAGGTCGCTGGAACCTCTGTTTGCAGAGACCTACAAGGGCCTGGGTGGGAAACACCTGGCCCAACATGCAGGGTTAAGAGGCCATGAGCCCCTCAGCTGTGACAGATCCCTAACGTGCAGAGCTGTGGTCCAGAGAGCTCCAGGGGCCTCTGTGTGTTAGTGCAAGTACAAGAGCCCCACCCATGCAGGGCCATCACATTCTTTTCTAAAGCAAAGGCGAGGGCTGGGCTGGAGTCCTCCCTGGACGTTTCTATCAGCTACAGTCAAGCTCTCTCTGCCCCCTCCAGCCCTCCCCATTGACAGACCAGGAGCCAGAGACAGACGATGTGGGGCAGCACGGTGGAGGTCCAGAGAGGGGGACATCACAGCGGCTGGCGGCAGGGGAAGGGCCAGGAGTGGGGACCTGCAGGGGGTGGGGGCATTGCCCAGTCCTCGCCTTCCACCTTGCCCTCCCCAGGAGATTACTCATCGCAGCCCAGCAGCTCCACACGCAGCGTGATCCGGTTGTGCCACGCCACGGGCAGGAAGCGCACAAAGCGGGCGTAGAAGGGCACGTCAAACACGTTCTTCTTGTGAGAGGTGTTGTCAGAGTTCCCTTGGAAGATCTGCAGAGGGAAGGGAGGAACCGTTAGCATGGGGAGCAGGAGGCAGGGGAAAGGACGTGCTGCTGGGTCACAAGCACGCTAGGAGAGGAGGCGCTACAGGATCGCAGCTGGACAGGGAGCTGGCCTAGTGCCCAGCCGAGCAGCGACCTACACCCCACATGCACAGCAGCAGGGTCAGTATGCCAGGCCCCACCACACCTACCCCATTAAACCCTAGGTGCTGCTCGTGTCCCCTGGCCTGGCCTGCCCCGCTGATGACCCGGTTCCCACGAGAGCAGCGGCAGCTCTTCGGTTAGTGACACACTCCTCTGACCCTCTGTCTCCTCTGCTGCCATATGCCAGCTGGGCGTTTGCCCATTCCAGCCCCTTTGAACGCTGGGCTTTGTCCTTTCCCCCTTCCCTGCACACACCTTGCTGCTGTTTGTCCTGCTGTCTTTGTAAGTGGTCCAGGACGTCCCATCGTCACTGTAAGCCACTTTGTAGGCCGCCACATACTGAATGTGCCCAAAATCTCGAGCCCCTTGGGTGACGACGCCGGTCACCTTCTTCTGAGTGCGCAGGTCGATCTGCCAGAGACAAGGGCTTTTTCAAAGGGGCTGCTCACTCCGCCCCCAGAGCGAGTCAGTCCCAAGAGGGACAAGCGGAGAGAGGCCGGAGCTGTGCTAGCCCCTCCATGCACCTCTTCTTTACTCCAAAGGCAATTTCACCTCTCACTATTCACAACTCCACGTCAGCGGCACAGTCACATCCAGGCTGAACTGGCCTCACTAACACCGTCCTACACTTGTAAGCGTCTCCCTTATCCTGCAGTACGAGTTAGTAAGTAGGCAGGTAGGTAGATCGATTCCTGCATCTGCAGCTCCACTCCAGTGCATCTGATGAAGTGGGTTTTACCCACCAAGGCTTATGCCCAAATAAATCTGATAGTCTTTAAGGTGCCACAGGACTCCCCATGGTTTTTGCAGACACAGACTCACGTGCGTACACTTCCGGGATGCGCAGCCCCTCTGCAGTTCCAGTCCTGGGCGCCGCACGGACCCCTCCAGCTCTGCTAAATGAAGATCTAGGGCAGCTCACTGCAGAGCCGATCTGGCTAATGGGGAAGAGGGGCAGATTCCACCCCAACTCCAGCACAGCGCGTTGAGGGGGGATGGTGGGGGAAGTTTCCCTAGTTAATTCCCCCGTCCATGGGTGGCACAAGAACAATACAGGCAACCCGACTTTGTGCCTGGTATACAGTGTGCTGGGGTGTGTCCAGAGGCAGGAGCAGGCTGCACAAGAAAGTGGCTAGAGCTATTTATGCTCTGGGCTGCAGAGCAGTTGCTGGAGCCATGCAATATGTATCAGGCCCCAGAGCAGCCCCAAATTAGGCAGGGAAAAGTCTTGTTTGCCTTCCCCCAGCCTGGGGGCCAGCTTTCTCCCAGGCAGGAAGGAGAGAGACCAGGGAACAGGGAGGGAGAGAAGGTGGTGGGTATGGAGACAGGCAGGTGCCAAGGGGGCAGCAGTAGGGTAACACAGCATGCGCCAAAAGATCTCACGGGGCCAGAGGCACCCCAGCAAAGGGAGGAGTGGGAAAAGGGACTCGGTCTGGGATGCTACGGCATTACAGGGAACATCAGACAAAGGGAAATGCAAGGAAAGGTCAGTTCTGGAAGGCCTGTGGCCTCAGGGCAGGACTGGCTTCCCAGCCATCCAAAGAGAGCTCGCCACAGGGGATTCTGAAATCACCTGACGTTGGAGCTGGGGCCTGGGATGATGACAGGAAACCTGATAGAGTCATGCAGGGCAAGGGTCTCCGGACCCTCCTGTAGCTCAGACCAGGCCAGCACCCAAGCTATAGACACGCTATGGAGTAGCCATGCTGGCTTCAGCGCTGAGAGCTTTCCCTGTGGTTCCCTCTGCTGGGTGGAAGAACAGCACAGGAGAGGAACTGAGGCCAATCTGGAGAGGAAGAGTCAGGCTGCATGGAGGGGAACAACTGATCTGCTTTCCTACGGCCTGATCCATGCAGAACAGGGTTGCTGATCTTTAAGGGAACCGTAGGGAAAAGCTACAGGAGATGGACAGGGCTGCCCAGGCTATCTGCCACCTGCTCCAAGCAGCTTCCAGTCACTCATACAAATGGGTAGATCTAGGGGGGCAGCAGGGACACCCTAGAAAATATGTAAGGAAAGAAAGAAGAAGAAAACGGGGAGGAGAAAAACTGGGACACAGGGAGGGGGTAGTTCCGAATCTATGAATCCCTGAGGAGGTGTCTCTGCAATCCCAGATGCACAGAGCACAGCGAACACATGGCTTTTTGAAACTAAGGCCCCAGCCACTGCCCCTATTCTGCCCAGGATCCAAGTTCCCCTCCCAGTTTAAACCCCAAAGCATCCTGCATCCATCCCTTCACAATACGTGGCCGTTTGGGCAGCTGGAATGGACTATTAGCCCTATTTTACAGATGAAACCACTGAGGCAGGTGCCGTGCCCAGTGGCACATTGGGAATGAGAACGAGTTCTGCCATTGGAGCTCACGTACTCCTTGCCCTGAGGCTTATGCTCCTATCACCAGACTGCCCTACCTCCCTGCTGGGACAGCCACTGGAGGGTGATGGGGACACACCTGCAGCCACTGAGACTGGTCATTGTTGAGCGCAGTCCAGGCATTGGTCTTGCCTGCCTTGTCCAGGCGGGCATAATGTGGGTACCAGGTGAAGCCATCGATGCCCCATGTCTTGAAAACGCTGGAGGCTGTGATCTGCTGGTCAGAGATCAGGCGGGATTTCATGCCCAGGGGCTCCGAACAACCTGCCGTGTTGAAATACACTGTAACACAATGGTTCATAGACACAGTGAAAGGGAAGAGTCCAGCACAGCTGTCCCAAACAAACCCAGAGCAAGGCCCAGAAATCCCAAACAGTCACTAAACAGGTCCCAGGAACCCCAGGCAAATACAGAGCAGCAACCCCCAAGATGCAAAGAACAGAGCCCACAAAGGTAGAGAGCAGAGGTGCCAAAGACCCAGAAAGCACAGAGCAGGACGCCAAACATACCCAGTGCTGGGACCTCAAAACTCCCTGGCCCACTCGGGAAGGCAGCAGAGTCAGCGGACTGGGTGGGGTTACATCTTTTTCCAGTTCTGCCTTTTATCCTCTGCCTAATGTCCCTGAGGGGACCACTCACTGCCTGGCAGCGCCCCCTGCTGCAGGAGGGCTGCAGGGACAGCTCTGCCAGTGGGATGGGGCACTCTCGAGGGCGGGTGGAGCCCAGGGCAACCCCCCTGCAAAGGGCCCCAGGTATGGGCCCTGGCCAAACCCCCCCGGGTGCCACAGGCCCTGCCCCTCCCCCAGTCCATCCCCACCCTTCCCCCATCTCCAACCAACCGGGCCAGAGATTACCCATGGCAGGGCGGGGTCACGTCCTCATGGCCCTTCCCACGCTCACCACAGGGCGAGCAGCAGCCTGCTCCGCTCCATGGCCTCCCAGCTCCTGAGCCCCGTGGCGAGTGCTGGGGCGGAGGGCAGCATACCCTGCTGCCGCTGCGCCCTAGCCCGGGTACTCCTCCCCTCCCATCCATAGAACAGCTGGGGCAGCTGCCACAGGGTCCCCACAGGCAGCCTGGGGCAGCCACCCCACCTCGTCCAATGGACAGGAAGGCTCTGCCCAATGCCCAGTGTTTCCTGGGGGGCACACCTCTCAGCACAACACTCAGCTCCCCAGCTATCCTGCAGAGTCCACTCCTGAGGCAGGGGCCCAATTTCTTCTGCTAATCCTCAGCCCAGCAAAGCCTCTTGAAAAACCTCTGCCACAGGGAGTGACCCTCAGCTGGGAGCCTGGGGCTGTGCAAACTCCCCTTGCGGGGAACAAGAAGGGGGAACAGCGACTAGCTGGATTGTTAGAGGCTTCGGCCAGTTGGAGGCTGCAGCCAGGAAGCTGCGACCAGCCCTGCAATTCCCATTGTTACCAGGGGGTGTCACTGTGGTCACTGATGCAGCCAAAGAGAAGATGGGAGCAGGCGGAGATGGGGATGGAGAACCAAAGTAGAGGTACTTTGGGTGGAATGAGACCTGAGCTCTCAATGCTAAAACAGCTGGGTCCCAGACCTGCCAGCCAGCATCTAGCCCCAGGGCCATGTCCAGTCCCACCACTTTCTCTAAGAGGCTCCAGCAGTAAGCACCAGATCCTGCCTCTGGGCTAATTCCAGTCACTTGCTCTTGGGGTTCCCAAAGATGAAACCCCTGCTGCTGTATTCCTGCAGGGCTCTTCCCTGGTTCCTCACCTCTCCCTGGGAGACACAGGGCCGTGGCAGAGCCCAAGCACTACCGGGGTCATGGCAAGACTCCCTGGTCACAAAACATAAGGTGAACTTACAAGATTCCCACTAGACAGAGAGGCCTCTCTGTTCTCCCAGAGCAGTCCCAGCATGGGCTGTGGCCACAGACAGGGAGGACCCCTGGCTGTCCCAGGCTCCACCCCTACTCCATGCCTTCCCCCAAGGCCTTTCCTCTACTCTGACTCTTCCTGTCGCATTCTGCCCTCTCCTCCAGAGCTCTGGGTCCTCATTCCTCCCAGCTCCCGCCAGAGCCTCCTGCAGGCTGTGAACAGCTAACTGGTGGGGTTGGCCAGCAAGTGAAAGGGAGGCACTGGGGGGGCACTGATGGGGAACTGCGAGCACCCGCCATTTCCAACCCAGAGGCTCCCAGTCAGGACCTGCTGTGTCAGGGCAAGCTTAAGTCTCCCTCCCCTCAGCTCTTGGCCCCCACCACTGACCCTTCACCCCTAAAGGGAGGCTGGTCTCCAACCTCCATTTGATCCTTGGCCGCTGTTGAAGGCCCACAGCCTCACCAATCCTACCAGCAATACACAGGGACCACCAAACAGCCAGGCACCAGGGGCTCATTCTCAGCCTCCTTGACAGCACTAACCAGACAAACACACTACGTACAACACTTCAGTGAAAATAGCAACCCTGGCACCCCCTGGAGCCTCAGAACACGGCCCATCGTGCCAAGTACTGCCTAGCCTGTGTGTCATGTTAGAAATGCCGAGCTAGCGAGACAGAAATCGAACTGGGTGAGCCTCCTATGGCCAACTTACGTTTTCTAGGGAACTTTGATTGTAAACAGTTTTGCAGACTCTACAGAAGTTGGTTCAGCCAGCAGGGAAATGATCCCAGAAGCTGTTCAACAGCCCCACAGCGGCGCTGCTCAGGGGCTTGGGGATAGAGTGAGGAAAACTCCTAACTGGGACTGCCTGGGAAGGATTTTGGGAGCAAAACCTCATTATCTGAACAAGTGGGTCTCTCCCTCGAAAGCTCATCACCTAATAAATTATTTTGTTAGCCTCTGAAGTGCTACTGGACTGCTTTTTGTTTTTATCTAAGATGCAAATTGGCAGAGACCTTGGAGTTAACACCTCTGTTCTCCTGCAAAGAGCTAACAGATCTCTCAAAACCAGGGGTCCTCAGGTTTCCAGGAAAGCAACACCTCCGGCAGCACAAAATCCCATAGCCCTGATAACTCTCTGTGAGGTGACAACACCCCCTGCCATGTTGCCTTTCTCAGTCCCTGCAGCTCTGCACTCCCTCAGTGTCACAATGTTGAGTCTGTTCTGGTCTGGCTCTGGTCTGAAGAAGTGGGTCTGCCCCACGAAAGCTCATCACCTAATAAATTATTTTGCTAGTCTTTAAAGTGCTACTTGACGGCTTTTTGTTTTGGGACACAAGGGTTTGTCTGGGTCGATCCCCCAGAGCTCAGTTTTGCACGTCTGGTAAAAACCCTCGAAATTGACTCCTCTGGGGTCCACCCTTGACCTCCTGCTCTCATGAGTGAGGGAGGTCAATGGGAGAAACATTGACCTCCCTCAGTGAGGGCAGAACTGACAGTCGATTGCAGCTATGTCGATTGTAGCTACGCAATTGCCATAGCTAGGAGTGCGGATCTGCAGTTGACTATAAGGTCTTGTACAGACCAGGCACAAGGTTAGGGCTGACACAGGTGACAACACCCACTACTGCATCCAAAAGCAAGACACCCGATCGCCACATGCATCACCCCCCAGCCAGGCACCGCCTCCCCCCACCGCCAGGCACCCAAGCCCCCGCCCCCACAGCCAGGCACCCTACCCTCCTGCCCCCAGTGACTCATCAGAGCTGCCCAGCCCCAAGCCACACAGCCCAGAGAGCTGGTGCAATGGTTCAGGAAGCAGCAGCAGCTCCGGCGTCACGTGGCTGGCTAAGGGGCTGCACCGCTGCCCGAGCCCCCACGCTGCCATGCCGCTACACCGCCTCCTGAGCCATCGCACCAACGCCACAAGCTGCAAACACGCGGCTGGCAAGGAGCGTGTCGGACACCGCGGCCCTGCTGAGTCTCAACAGCCAGGTGCTACGGCTGGGCTATCTTCAGAGGTCACCTGCTGATCAGTGAGCTGATGAAGTCACACCCTGACCCTTTTTTCCTACCCGTATTACGCAAGTGATGCACACGTGAAGCGAGGTGCATGTTGCTTGCCCCCAACGCTGCCTGTGAGAGCCACCACATCCAATCGAAGCACTGCTCCAGTTCAGTCCACGCACCCTGCAAGTTCTAGGTATGCAAGCGCAGTACGCACAATTACCCTATCCCTGGGACCAGCTTGGTTGCAACAATTTTGCAGCCTACCGAGAGGAAGGAGGGCCACTCATGCGGCCCACCCACTAGCCATGGTTGCCCATTGCTGTGTACGTGTGCGTCCACCTCAGAGATGCGTCAGACAGAAGGGCAAGTGCCCCAGAGCAGCAGGCCATTTTCCTGGCCCAGCAGAGACATTTACCATTCATTTCACAGCCAACCAGCTCAAAGCGCAGCGTGCAGGCCCGGTGACAGCCCACAGGGTAGATGCGGATGTACTGGGCTGTGATCGGAGGGTTGAACATGTTCGTCTTCATGCCGTCGTTATCCACATTCCCGGGGAAAACCTGCAAAGACACAGGCCAAGATGAGTGCATTAGTGGCCAGGAACGGGGCCAATCTCCTCCCTTCTCTCCCCTATTCCTTTGCTCAGAGTAGACCCTGGCTCAGCTGTCAAGTTTTATTTTGCAGACTCAAGACCAAAATCCATTGGCCAGAACAACATACCACCACCAACGCTGAGAAATGCTTTAGACTGTCACCGAGTTGCCAAAACAACGTTACAAAATCATGAGTCAAGCCCCAAAAATCGTGAGTTTGGCTTAGACATCATGGCTACCATTACACGACAGCGATCTGTCTACAGAAGTTACTGTCGGAAGAGATGTTCCCACAAAACTTCTGTTGACGGACCGTGTCTACACATAAAAGCGGATCTATCTTTTGATCCGCTCGGCCAAAAGGGTCCTCTGGAGCATCTACACAGCTTTTCCTGTGAACAGTTTCTGTTGACAAAACACATTTTTTGTGTGGATGCTCCGCCAGTTTTGTTAACAAAACTCACTAGTGTTAACAGTAGCCCATGAGATTTTTTAAAACAAGAAATGTTGGATTTTTTTCCCCCCATTTGTCTTGTTTTTGGGGGAGTGGAAGGTTGTTTATTTTGGGGGCGGGGGGTTCATGTTTGCTGGGGTCACGTTAACATGCTTTTCTCTGTCACCATGACTGTCAGAAAGTTGTTTTGATGAGTGCTGAGAGTCTCAGTCACAGGCTCACAGCCTTGGGGGTTTTAAGAAACACACCAATTATCACAAAAGTTGAGATAAAATCATGAGAGCTGGTAACACGGCCGCCACTGAGTAGGTCAGTTTATAACATGTCTCAGAGAGGTGGCTGTGTTAGCTTTTATAATGCCACAGGACTCCCTGTTTCAGCTTAGAACTTCAGCTCTTGGTTGTGTAACCATGTAGCTGCACAACCATGTACACAGTAAAGGCACCTGAGTTGTTCGTTACCAGTTCAATCCCTCTAACAAATTCTTCAGAATGTCACAAATGGATCTGATGTCAAGGTTAGCTTGGATGAGGCTAAACACGTTGTTAGCCTCTTCAGGGAGTTTGCATATTCTTCACTTTGGTCCCTGTTTGCTCTTCTTGTTATACGGCTGGTCACATGTGGTATCGTGCCTGTTCCCTGATGGCTGAAAACATTTTGGACAGGAGATGTACTATACGGAGGCTGCCCCGACACTCGTAAATCAGATGCACAGATCGGAGCAACGCAACCGTGGGGTGTTAGATTCTCTGCCTGGTGACTAATTGCTGTGCTCTGGGTGTCGTGTACGTGTGTGTGATTGTTTCTATTGTGATGAAACGCTGGTAGTTTTTGTTCTCAGTAGCTTTCTGAGAATCCCGCAATCCCGTTTGCAGCCCCTGCAATGACACAGCATCTGCTCTGAGCAGACATCACCCCCACAAAGCGACGCAAGGCTCCCACCAGTGTGGTAGCCTGTCCAAGCGCTAAAACGCCCCCACGCATCAACCACCTCACCCATGCTGACACAGCTCCCTCCTGGCTTCCCTCCCACACTTGCGGCAGCAGGCCCATGGCTGCAAATACCCACCTTGTCTCGATCCCGAGTCTCGTCCTTGCAGAACACAAACACGCGCCCATCCAGGCTGTGTGCCACTTTGAAGGCGTGGACGTACTCTGCCCAGCCCGCCCGGCTGGCACCCTGCATGATGATTGCTGTCAGCCGCATCTTTCTCAGCAGGTTTGCCTGCGGCACATCATAGGGTTACTGAGGTGAACAGGGAACATGCTACAGCGCTGAACACAGAGTATGGTCCAAGCTATGCCCTTGCTCCCCGCCTGGTCTCCCAACAAGTAATAGTCTGTGTAACCTCCAGCCTGGCTGGACTCCTAGGAACCAACCCAATCTCAGCACCCTTGGAAAGGGCTGACCTGTGGACGCTGCTCTGTCCATCCGTGGGCTGCCCCATTGTTCCTGTGCTAGAATTCCCCGTCCCCACAGCCTCACTCCTCAATCCCAGCCCCATGGTCAAGGAGGGAAGGAAGCTCTTCTGTACCACGAGAGCGCACTGCTGCAGAGCAACCAAGGGTGTGTTGCAGCACAAGCCTTCTCTGAGTTTAGGCCGCTAACGTTCAGCTTTATTGAATTCAATAAGGCAAGAGATGAGCCAAACTGGACACTAGTTAAACCAAGTCCAGTAAGGCTGCTTGATGCAGCTAACTCTAGTATTTTATACCCTTACGCAAACAAGCCCAGGGTCAGAGGCAATTAGTGAGGGAATCGTAAATCACTTTCCAAAGAGAAACCGTTATCAGCAAGGAAAAACAGATACAAGGGAGCTGGATCCCCAACTCCAAACAGTTCATTAATGCATTCCATAGAGCTCATCCTCCCAGCCATTCCCAAACAGGTCAAGGAAAGGACAGGCTCTTGTGCGCGTGCAGAAGTAAGGGATGTGAAATGGCTTCTATACAAGATGGTTTCCACAGGTGCTACCTGACTACCCACTCCCTGGAGACTGACCATCCTGCCTCAAGGGGTGCTGGATGAACCCAAAGGGATGCTGACCTCGGACACCTCCTTCCAATAGTCATGTTAAGGTTAGGAGGCTTCCCATGTGAAATGGCTCCTTCTCCAAGGTGGAGAGTTCAACAGGGAAGAGCACAGGGGGTTCACATTCCCACAGCATCCTGTCCCCAGCACCACTCAATGCTTGGTGCTTCCTGTTCTGCAGGGAGCTCATGACCCATCCAAGAGAAAGTCTGTGTCTTCCAGCCAGCAGGTACCTGAATCCAGGGGCTCTTGTCATAGTTGCTGGAGGTCCAGGCATTTACAATTCCTTTGTTGTTGAGCCGGGCCAACTCGGGACCCCAGCGCTGCAGGCCTAGGAACCCATAGTACACAGATGAGGCCGACAGCTGGGCATCTGCAATGGCCCCTCCATCCATGCCCAGCAAAGTGGCACAGCCTGAAGCAGGGAAGTGGAAAGGGGGCAGGAAAAGGGAGGGAGATGGGGGGTGAAAAGGAAGATGGGTGGGTCACAACGAAAGGAAGAATAAGAAGAGGGAGGAAGGGGAGAACATGAGAGAAAGTAAACACAGCACTTGGACCATCCCTTTCCTCATTCTCTGGGGACACCTCTGGTCTCCAGGCATGGAAAGAAAACTAGACCTGAGCAGGGACCTTCATTGCCCACTCAGGGCTCTGCCTTTGAGGCTCATTAAAATGAGAAGGTGGCTGGTTCTCCCTGCTCCCCAGCCGTATCTGGCTTCACCCCACACCCTGCCCAGAGCTCTGCCCTCAGCACTTACTTCCCACTCAGGGCTGTGCAAGCCCAGTTGGTCTGCAGCTGTTTTGAATGTTCCCAGGGACAGGGCCATCCCTGGGGAGGCGGAGGGGGGAGCAGGACAACCCCACTACCACAGGCCCCTTCCCCCTCTGCCACTGCTCCACCCTGCCCCACCCCCACTACACCCCTTCTCCAAACCCTGAACCTGCTCCTCCCCCATTGTACCCCATCCCCCAAGTCCCCTCTCCACCTGGGGGATTACCAGGGGGCCTGGCATGGGGCAGCAGCAGGGGGTTGCCCTCTTCTCCTTGCAGCCCTGGGAAGCAGAGCACCATGGCCCACAGGACGGTTGACATGGCCACCATGGGGCCCCCCCAAAGCACCAAGGCCTCTGGCAGCTACCCCAAACTATCCTATGGATAGGACGGCTCTGCTCAGCAAATAAGACCTCCAGAATGCAGAGCTCTTCATGCAGCTTTTCACCATGGTCATGGGCCCAGGTAGCCTGAAGAGGAAAAACTCCTTGTATGAAGCTCTCTTCTCCACTGTCCACTCTCCACGGCAACAAGATGTAAGGAAATCCAAATAGGCAAAGCCCTGTCGGTGGTGTGGTGTGATCCAGCTTCTGAGACTGTCACTGAGAAGAGCAGGAGACCCAAAGGGGACACCAAAATCTCTCAGGGATGCCTCCCGCCTCCAACACTAATTTCATTTGTACTGGGCTCTTCACAGTCACGGGGCTCAGGAAACACTATTGAATTGCTTCAAAAGCCATTGACCTCAGTTTTCCCTAATCCCACCCCAACAGGCCTCCTTTGTGCTTGCAGGTGCCGCTGAGAGCAGAGACGGGCACCAGGAAGTGGGGGGGCGGGGTCTGTAACCATCTGTCACGGGCACGGACTTACGGATGTGACAGGTTTTCCCCAAGAACGGAGAGGGACATTTGCAGGCATAGTCACCGCTCAGGTCCAGGCAGGTAGCTCCATTTTTGCATGGCTGGGAGGAGCACTCGTTCACATCTAGGGGAGAGAGGCACAAAAATGAAAGAGACCCCCACTGCCCTGCCAGCCTCAAACCCGGCCCCACAGGATGGGCAGGGAGTCCCATCACCCACACAGAGAGTTATCAACAAGGAGCTGCTCAGCAAGCGATGTTGAGCGCTTTCATGCAAGAGGCCGTTCAAAGTGCATTCCTACTGGCCATTGTGGTGACTGCCAGGCTGCTTGTGGCACTGGGGGGCTCCAGCTGAGATGCCAAGTTATGCCACTGTGGGAGGAAGACTCCCCTGCTGCAGCAGACTGGGCTTTGCGGCACTGATTTTTCCTGCATCTGCATGAAGCTCTGGGGAGGGTCCCACAGCGCACTGTGGGCGATGCACAAATTTCCCTCAAGCAGGCAGAGCCTCGGGTGTCTCTAGAGCAGAACTGCCATGGACCAGACTATGGTTAAGATGCAGAGGCTGGACACACCCATTGCACTGCCCACACCCTCCATATCTTTATCATTTCTCCATTTCCCTCAGTGCACTCTGAGCTGCACTCTGCCTCCCACTTGGCTCTGCTCCAGCACCGTGCTCACCACCAGGCCCTGCATCCTGCCAAGAGTTGGCAATCACATCCTAGCCAGTTCCTCCATCCCTTCTGGCACCTCTCTATATCCCACCCAGCACCAGCCCCTGCATCTCACATGGTGCTGGCCTACCTATCCCAGATGGCACCAGCTCCCACACCCTGCCTCATGCTGGCCTGTCTCTCTCCTCCCAGCCCAGCCCATGGAATCCCAGGGGCAGGGCGGGGACCAGCCCTCCAGAGAAAGTCTGACAGCTGGGCTGCTACAGAACAGCCGGCAGCACATAACCCCTGGCAGCAGGCACCAGCCAGCAAATTCAAAGGCATGTGAGGAGAGTCACCATGCAAGGCTGCCCTAGGGCACCCCCAGCAGCTCAGGATAACAGCTGATGCCTCGGCAGATACAAACCCATTGGGTTATTTTTCCGGATTAGTTACTTACAGCTCCCCACACGAGCCCCACATCACTCCCCCAAAGGTGACAGGGGCACATACACAAACACAACCCACATTGCAGCCGCCTGGTCTTCATGCTCCCGTCCCACCTTGGCAGCTCCTCCTGCATTGAGCTCTTCCTGCCATGTCCCCATCTTCCCCAGAGCCTGCGCTCAGTGCCCCCCGGCAGAAGCAGCCCGTACTTACTCTTTTGGCAGTGGGTGCCTTCATACCCCGCAGGGCACTTGCAGACATATTCGGTAAAGACATCACCCCGGTTGGGCACCATCTGGCATTTGCCATTGTTGTGGCAAGGATTAGGGTGGCAGGGGCCTGAGGAAGGAAACAGTTGTCAAAGGAAGAACCCACATGGCTCCAGGGCTCTGCTACAAGCATGCCTTTTACTGTGACTTGGGGACCCCAAGACATGCATGGCTTTGACACAACTGCATTTGCCTCCATGTTCATGTCCCCAAAACGTGTGTGAACCTGGGTCAAGCCTGCACTGGTCGTCACCAGGGTCTGAAACTGGAACTGTCAGCTCCATGACAGAGACGTCTAACCCACTGCTGCCCAGTAGCAGTAGGAAGACGTTCTCCTGCAGTAGTCCAGTCGCTAGAGAAGGGTAGGAGATGCTTTGATGGTCTGTCAGTTATTTCATGGGAAGAAGCTCATCCTAAGAGTCTAAGATCCAGATATGTCCACCACTTTTAAAACAGCCCGCCCAGGTCATTGGCAGGGTCTGAACTTGGAACCAGCCCGTGGAGGGGGTTGTGAGATGGGAACTTTGCTATGCCCTGGTGCCCCCAATGCACACATGGAGCCAACAGATCCACCCTTTTGCTGGGTTATTGCTGATGCATCACAGTCACATACAGATCAGATTCTGGTCACCAGTGAACAGTCTCTGGACCTGCCTCCCACGTGGGCTGTACCTTTCTCTGTGTCATTGCAGTCAATCCCAGTGAAGCCTTCAGGGCAGATACAGAAGAAGGTCGTCTCATTGCTGCCAGTCAGGCAGGTACCCCCATTCTGACAGTGGTTCACATCGCAGATGTCGCCTGTAACAAAGGTCACAAATCATTACAAATACTAACAGCCAGGGAAATCATGCAGAAACTAGCTATGGACCCAGGTCTTTGACTTAAATCTGATCCTGCAGGGAAATCCAAATGCAGATATCCTGCCTTTACAGAGCTCATCCCTGTTCCCTTGGGTACAACACAGCCTGAAATGCAGTGGGGCACAGGTACATATGGGGGGGCCAAGGCAGAGTTCCAGCAGAGCTATGCATGGAATTCCAGCACTGGAATAGCAGTCAGGACAGAGGGGCATCAGTATTATACTTAAAAGAAGTATATGGGATCTTCTTCAGGGGGATATGGTAAAACTCCACTTTTATTGACAATGTAATGTTATTCTAGCACATACATACAGTGCGCTGTACCCACACTTTCCCACACACACAGACATATCCAAACAGCCTTGCTGATGTTATAGTTACCACACCGCTGCTCACATCTGGTCACTGGCCAGGTGATTCAATGTGAGGAAGAGGATCAGGGCTTCTACCAGTTTGAACTGGTGCTCCAAGCTTGACGAGACAAGACCCAGAGATTCGTTCAAGACATTCTGTCTTTTATAGACCATCCTCCATTCAGTTCTATGCATTGTGCTTTGTCAGCTCTTAAATCAGCAGAATCGGTTCACGTAACATTTGTTTATGTGGAAGTTGTATTTCGTTGTCAGCATGCTGGTGCCTCTTCTCTCAGACCGTGCTGATCTGTGGTATCTGTTTGAGTCAGGCACACTTGACCTTTAACTCCAAGGCCATCTATCTGTCCTGCACCAGTCTCCCTATTACCCAGGGCCCCCTGGATAGCATCTTGCTTCTCTCAACTCTTCAGCTCCCACCTATGCCAGCCGAACACTAAGGCAACCTTTACATTTGTATCTCTTTAAACACTCACATTCCTTGTCCATTCACTCCTCCACTCCCCCTCCCCACAGACTACATAACTGCTTCACGTAGGCAGAAGGATATAATTCCCTTTGCAAGGTACACAGTCTAATTCTCATCCAAATTCTTATTAGTACAAACCTTTAATTATTTATTATCTCCATCACACCACAACCTACATTCCAGTTATTCTTAAGAGCACCAGTCTGATCTTACCACTTCACAGGGATCCTTCTGATCTTCTGCCTTGACATCAGATACAGAAACAAACAGTCTGCCTGCTGCATCTCTACCAAAGGCCTAAAAGAACCATTTCTTCCTGCTAACCAGGGAAGGGTAGCCAGCAGAGTTACAGTTGTTTAACTAACCATTGCACTATAGTCATGTATTCTCCCATGTGTATGGTATAGGATATTATTATAAAACTATTGTCTACACCAAGAGCACTAGGAGGATGGAAGTTTCCCGGCTCCCACCATAAGGGCATAGGCCTGACCTGCATTCTCAGTGCAGTTCCACAGTGTTTTCCCAGGAGACTGGGGATTTGCTCACAACTGGGGATTTCCAGCTCTTCACCTGTGCCAGAATGTCCCAGGCTCCTCCAGCACTGCAGGGGAATGCCAAAGGTGAGGTGTGCTGGGAGCAGGGTGGTGCGGGAGGCTCACGAAAAGGGGAACCATCGGTGCCCACTGCTCCACAACTGGGCATTTGCTTTGATTCCAGCTACCCTAGCAAGTCAACCAGGAGCTGCTGAAGCTTATTTTCCCAGCACATCCCTTCCCAACTTGTCATTTGACAGTGACAGCCCCCATCTCCCATAGCCTGCCCCCAGCCCACCACTGACTCCTCCCCATCGTGGCCATCCAACATTGGGGGCCTGGCCAGCAATGGTTCTTTAGGCTGGACTACGTACCTGGGCCTAGGCCATCTGCTTTCCATCACCCAGATCGCACTCTTTGGGACCTTTCCCATTACTCAGCCTAAATGTGCTTTGCTCCAGCCCACTCCTCCTAGTCTACTGGGCAAGGGTGAGGCTGTGAAGTGACCAGGACTTCTTAGGAGGAAGGGGTGAAGTATGGGTACTTCAAGTCACACCAACATTGTGCTCCTTGGAGAGTAAGTGGAGGAGCCTCATTCCTCCTCCCACCCCCTGGCCCCCCCTAGACTTGTATCCCAGCAGTGCAGGGAGCAGAACAGAATGGGGCGAGAGGAAAGGGTCACAGATGCACTCACCCCAGGAACAGGATGAGCCGAGCATCTGACCTTCCAGTTAAGACCGTTTATATTTGTGAAATATTGAAAGAACAAAGGCTCAGGAAGTGAACGAGCCAGGCTAAGTGGAAACAAGGGGGTCCAATCGATCCAGAGGCCTGTCACTGCATGGAGACAGGCCCAGCTGCTGCTCCAAACAGGAAGTAAGCACCAGAAAGGTCAGCCCCCCAAGTGGCTGAGACCTGTCCCAGAGGGCACTTCCTGTCTGTGTCCATTTCCTGGATACATGAAGAGGTCCCCAGACCCCATCAGGGCATCTGCCCCAAGGACTGCCCAGAAAAATTCTTCCCATCTGCTTCCCATCATCCAGGGCTCTGTGCCACACACCAGCCTTTCCCCAAAGCCCACCCTCGGAGAGAGACTCCCTTGGAGACAGCAAATCTCCATTCCAAGGGCAGGTGCAGCACCAGGCAAATCCCTCCTACTCCATCCTCTGTCAGGCCACTGGGGCCTCAGCACTGACCTTCTGGGGCTCCTGCTCCCTGCACCGGAGCAAGAAGGGAACTGCACCACAGCCACTCCATCCCTAGTTTTGCTACTGATGCTGCCAGCCAAGGAGCCAGTTGTGAAAGTAGTTTTGGCTGTGCCCAGCTGCTGGGCTGAAGCCCACAAGTTCATTTCACCCAGGGGTGCCAAATCTCCAGCAGCTGGTCCAGGTCCCAACACCCCGAGGTGGGTGGGATTGAAAGGGATGACCCCTGGGGTGAAAGGCTGCATCTCCCATTGGCAAGCACTGGGGCTGCTGGTCTCCGAACAGCAGGTGTCAGAGACGGGCTTCAGCACAGGTGGAGACCCTTGGACAGACCCCTGCCCCTCTACCTGTGTAACAGTTATGAGCTGAGGGCTTTCTGCCTGGAGATGCACTGAACAACATGGCTAGGATTAGCCTAAGCCTTTGCTCAGGGGGTTATCACTAACGAGTCTTTTAATAGCAAGGCTCCTCTGAACTAATCCCACATCCCGAGCCTCCCTGTCCACAGGGTGTGCTGATGGCAGGGGACCCGGCTGGTCTGCGTCAGCTGGAGGCCTCAGACAAGTGGCTGCTCCTGCTTCAGCTCAGCCGGAGAAAGCGGAAGCGCTTGGGCACCAGGTCAAATCCCTGCTGCTCAGCCTGGCTCTGCATGACCTCATCTTCCATCAATGCATTGCCATGAGCTACAGCAGAGGAGGAGGAGAAAGAGGGAGATGCTGACAGGCCAGTGAAGAGTAGGGCTGTCTCCGGCCACTTCTTTCATCAAGAGTGGGGCTATTTACCCCTGTCAAAGTTTGACTCAGACTCACAATTTATCAAACCACTCTGTTTTATTAGCAAAGCCGCTCTGCTAATACACTTAGAAGTGAGCCCCCTGAGTGGGGCTTGTGTCTCTTAATTTATACAGTTTTTTGGAGAACAAGTTACAGACAAGTTACAGACAAAAGAAGAAAAAGATTTTAGTCACCACCCTTCGAGATCCCTGAGACCAGTTACATATCTTCAATTACCTGCCACCCTTAACAATCTGCTTTAACAGCTTCCAGTTAACTTAACTAATTGCCCTTCACACCTTCCATTCTGATGCCTGCTTCTTAGACGTGCTGGCTCCATCTTAATTGGTTCTCCATTCAAAAGCGAACTGTCCCTACCTGTGCTCCCTCAGATACTTTGTAACATGTTTTGGCATGTCCCTCTCATATACAATGTATCCAGCATGTCCCCTTATACAACCTTATACTTATACAATGTTATACTTCCACACCCCCCACCCCTTGCTCCTCCACCCGCCTCCTGGGCACTCAGTATCAGGGATCCTTCCAGCCAGCTGTTCAAGACCCCACACACAGCACTGGGTCTGTTCACCAAGAGGCACTGTCAGCTTACAGAGACACAAGGGTGACAACTGTGTGTCCCCTAAGCATCCTCTGTGCCAGCTGTCTCTGCCAGGGGAGCACCGGATTCACAATGGGAGGCCATGACACAGGGAGGCAGCAGGCAGAGGAGTCTGGGCTGGGAAAGCCCTTCATCCACATGCCTCTTCAGGGCAGGGCCAGGAGGGGCCCCAATAAACTATGGACATTTTGCATCTTGCAAATGGCCAGTGGTGTAGGGTGCCTCAGTGTCTGTGACAGTTGGGACCAGATACTTAGAGCCTCCAGCACCTCCCTTTCCTACTGCCTTCACCTGGAGCTGGGAGTGCCCAGCTTGGCCACGTTTGCTTCGATGGCCCCAAGATACGTGGGGAGGCAAAAAGAAAGTCCTGGGAGACTCTGGGCTCCGTCTCCCATTCACTCTGGGCTGGAAGAACAGGCCAGAAGAAGACACTGACTTGGGAGGGGAAAATGCCTGACCCTCCCGAGGAAAATTAATGACACCTTGCACACCCCCCACGGTCCCCGTGCCAGCATCAGTCCCTTCCTGCCTCAGGACCAAGGCCCCCTGTCTTTTCGTATTCCTCCCCTCCTTTCAGCCCACTCCTGTCCCTCCTCTCTCCCACCAGGGCATTCCACCCCCTCAGCCCCTCACCTGCTATCCGCTCCCCCCAGGTACAGCCTCTTCCCCCACCACCGGGCCCCTCTGGCCAGCCCTGCTCTCGGCACATGCCCATTCCCCGCCCCCTCCAGAAGAGCCATACAAACGAGGGCGTTTTGTTATGCAGGAAGGGAGGGTTGCCTAGTAGTTAGCGCAGGAGCCTGTCAGGCAGAACTCCTCGGCCCGCCTCCCAGCTCCGGCAGAGAAGAATGGCGGGGGGGGGCTCAGGGCAACTGGGCTGGGTCGCCAGCGGTCACACGCCGGGAGCCAAACCTCCTGGGGCCTCTTCACAGCTGCTGGGTGTCAGGTCCTGAGCTGCGTGCACAGCCTCTCGCTGCCCTGCGCCCCTGCCCCGTGCCTCTCCGTCTCGCACGCACAGCCCGTACAGCGCCGTACCCGGCCCACCCCCACCCCGGGGCCCAGTCTCCCGGCTTTGCACACCAGCCAGCCGTGGAAAGGACTCGAGCAGCTGCCGCTTGGCCCTCCGCACCCCGGCACGTGGGGACAGGGCGATCGCCGCGGCAGAGGCGCCCCGAGGCGGAGCTGCAGCGGTGGGCGGAGAGTGACCAGGGCGCAGGCTGGGTACGCCCCACCCCCCGCCGCGCCCCTTGCACCCAGCTCTTCAGGCTGGGAAATGAGCCTCCGGGCAGACCGTGGGGCAGGGCGGGCAGCGCACGGAGAGATCCACGGGCACAGCGTGGGGGCCCCTAACTGCACGCCTCAGGCAGGGCGGAACGGGCCTCCTCCCACACGCAGCCCCATTGGCCTGATCGGAGCCCCCCCCCCGGCACCCCAAAATAGTCCAGCCTCTGAGCCACTCACCACTCGCCGCCAAAGCCCCCGACACGACGAGGAGGGCACCCAAGAGCGTCCGCAAAGAGCTCGATCCCTTCATCCCCCTCCCTTCGGACGGCGGCTGCCCGCGGCTCCCTGTCCGGCCCAGCTGGACTCGCTCCCCGGGTCTGTTTGCGTCCCGACTTCTCCTCCGCAGAGATTAAGAGCCAGCGAGTGAGTCAGCCGGGCGCCCTCCCCGCGAGCCGGAGCCCGCATGACACCCGGCCCCACGTGCTCTCGCGGGCTGGCCAATGGCACGCGGCAGCCACCCCGGGCTGGCTGGCTGGGTGGGTGGGTGTGCAGGGGCTGGGCCCACGCCTGGGGCAAAGGCACTCGGAGGCAGCTGCAGTGGCTGGAAACTCCCTTCTGCGGGAAGTGCAGTGCTGGTCCCTGGCGGGGCGGCTCAGTTGCTGCAGGGCGCAAAAGGCGAAGCCAGGGCTAAGGAGAGGGACAGCCGCCTTCCCCAGTGCTGCGTTTGGGGCAGGGGTGAGCTCTGGCACCTCTAGACTTGGGTTCGTAACTCCCGCGCCTCAGCCCTGCGAGGGCCCCTCAGGCTTTAACTGACCCCCTGCTGTTCACATCCAGGCTCCTGACGTGTTGCCCCCAAGCACTTGTGCTAAGTTTGGAACGCTGCATCTGTGTTCCTGGCTAGTGCCACAGGCTGGGACCTGTAGGCGCTGCTGCAGCAAGGTAACAAACAAACAGGCCTTGGCTTAAGGTGGGCATTTGCCAATAGCTTTTAGTTCCTAAGGGCTTGTTATAGAGCAAGGGGGAAAGTGCATTGGCTTGTATGGACTAATTCGCCAGTGTTCATCGTCATACACAACTGAAAAGACGCTGGTGATGGTCAGAATAGCTAAGGTTGAAGGTGTTGCACCAGGAGTCAGGTAACAAAGTTCCCAGATCTGTCTCAGTGCTGTGTACGCATCTCTGGCACAGCCCCAGGTAGTCAGACCATGCTCCCCTTCACATGTGAATGGGGCATTTGAGAGCAGAGTGCACTGAGGTGGTTGCATCTGTCCTGGTGACTTGGCTGAAGAGCATGTCACGCTGCTTTCAAATACGATGAGTGCAAGAGAGAAGGCCTGGTCTTTGGGAGAGGGTGACTGTTCACCCAAAGCCCAACCACTGTATTCGTGGGGTTTGGTGCTGACAGTGCGTAGGGAGTGTACCCCAGCCACTCCCAATCTCCCTGTAAGGACCTCCACATTAGTGACCCATACAGCAACTGAGGTAGTCAACATTCAGTCACCAAGGATGTTTTCAGTGCAGCCTTCATTCTCATAGCACCTAACAAACAATGCTTGCTTCTCTTCCCACAGAGCAGCAAACTAAGTAACCTTCCTGGAGCTGTGAGGGTATCATCTGGGGAGTGCAGAATGTGGTTTTGTCATAAGAGCATGCTGAACAGAGAGTCTGTGGGTAGGGGGCATTTCACCTAATCGCCACCTTACTGTCTGTCGGGAAACATGCACAAGCAGGAGTCGTTGCCTCTGCCACAAAAGAGTCCTCTCCTTCAGCCTTTCCTAATATCTGCTTCAATTACATTGCCTGTCGGTGGCTCCTCAGTTCACGAAGCTTGTAGGTTCCATGATGGGCCTAGACAAGGAGGGAAAATCAGGCACAGGGCTAATCTCAGGCAAGTCACTTAACTTAATAGACACTTGGGCCGTGTCTACACTAGCCCCAAACTTCGAAATGGCCACGCAAATGGCCATTTTGAAGTTTACTAATGAAGCGCTGAAATGCATATTCAGCGCTTCATTAGCATGCGGGCGGTCACGGCGCTTCGAAATTGACGCGGCTCGCCGCCACGCGGCTCATCCCGATGGGGCTCCTTTTCGAAAGGACCCCGCCTACTTCGAAGTCCCCTTATTCCCATCAGCTCATGGGAAAGGAAAAGGAGCCCGATCGGGACGAGCTGCACGGCGGCGAGCCACGTCAATTTCGAAGCGCCGCGGCCGCCCGCATGCTAATGAAGCGCTGAATATGCATTTCAGCACTTCATTAGTAAACTTCGAAATGGCCATTTGCGTGGCCATTTCGAAGTTTGGGGCTAGTGTATACGTAGCCTTGTAGTAAGTAATTTTCTTCCTCTTCTCCCCCCCCTTCCCTTCTGTCCTCTGCAACTGGTTTGTCAGTTTTCATTTAATTGTTTTCTCTCTCTCTCTGTTATATTTTCATCAGGCCAGTTTACTTTCATCAGAATTTCCTGCTCTGAAGAAGTGGGTGTGTCCCACCTAAGCTCTTCCCCTAACGTGTTATTCTGTTAGTCTTTAAAGCACTGCAGGACTGCTTTTTTGGTTTTTGGTTAAGAATCTGGCATTGTAGATAAAGCTGCTTACTTAGCAGCCTTGAAGAGCCAGTTGCCTTTGTGTACTAATAACCATCCATACATGTGCTCTCTGCATGGCCCCTCTCAGCCTCTGTTGAGGGTGGGGCACAATTTCCCCACCAAGAGCCTCTGATACTTGGCAGCGCAGTGGAAGTGCATGCAGATGTGAGAGGCAGCAGGGCACTTCCTGAGCATGGCAGCTGTCTGCAGCACGTGTCCCCCTCCTGGCAGGAATATGGAGACGGGTTGGCTAGGGCAGCGGCATCCGGATAGGTCTGTCACTGCTGCCAAGGCTCAGCAGCACACTCCTTCCTTTCTCTTCCCGTGTCTGGCAGGGGGTGAGCAAAGGGGGAAGACGTCCTGGCTTTTGCCAAAAGGGGGAAAATGATGGAAACAAATTTCTCAGTGTGGCAAACAAGCTAGGCAGTCAGCCTCAGTCTATGCACTCTGCTCAGGCTGCTACCACACTTCACACCTTCTTAACCTGCTTCACCGAGGACTAAGCACCCAGCACCCCAGTCTGTCCTCCACAGTAACAAAGGCAGGAAAGCCCCAGCCAAGCCCCCATCAGTGCAGTTCCTATCAGCTCAGCTGGAGACATCTCCCAGCTGAGGTCTGCTCAGCTCCCCTCCTACCAGCTAACTGGGCAGTCCTCCTGGTGCAGTTCCTACCACTCTGCTGGGGATGGGGACAGAGAGTCCCACGTGCAGAATTGCTCACTCCAGAGGTTCCAAAATCCTAAGTAAGACTCTCCAGATTCATCAGATTGGGCCAAAAAACACATTGTGATTTTTTGGTCTGTGCTTTGAATTTTGAGTTCCCCTTGTGCATCCACAGTGGGGGGGGAATGCCAATTAATGTTGCTACGTCTTCCAAGTTCCTTGGGCAAGGTGGTTTTGTCCTCTGCTGCAGGAGATCTGACCCCCATATGTGCCCATCCTTGTGCCTGGCCATTAATTTTACCCACCAACTTCTCCTGTCTCCCCAGTCCCTAAATCAGTTCTACTTCCAACTCTGCCCAGCCTTCTTCACCCCCAGGGAGGGGGCCAGGCATCAAGATGGGGTGGAAAAGGAAAGGGGTTTGGCTGCAGTGTGCAGGGGAGGGGGGGCGTTGCCCAGGGCTCTGCACCTGGGGTAGGGGGAGGCGGTTGCCCCAGGCCCTGCCTTGCCTCAGGACAGCCCTGCAACTGGCTGTTTACTAAAGGCCAGTTCAGGGTGAAGCTGTGGCAGGGACCTAAGAAATGTACCTGGTCAGGGCCTACAGCTGACAATACGTTTGACTGGATCAGCGAAAGACTAACATGGCCAGATGGCGTTAAGCACTAGACTTGCATCAGTTAAATACATCTCAGGAAAACAGCCCTCCTCCATCCATGCTCAGGAAAGAGGGGCCTATTAGCCACCTATTCCCCACCGAGCATCTCCATCTTCAGCTGGTAGCCTCACCGCAATCAGTGGCTGTTGACATGAAGATGACGTCACAAAGAGAAGAGATCACCTGGAATAATTTTATAGTGGGGGTGCTGAGTGGCACTGCACCAAACTGCAAACTCTGTATATAATGGAAACCACTTCAAGTCAGCGGGTGCTGCAGCACCCTCCACAGCCCTAGTTCCAGCACCTATGATCACCTCAGCTGGAGGCAAAGCTGCAGAAAGAGGTGGAGCAAAGAACCTGCATTTTGTAGAAGCATCTAATACTGGGGTAATTATTGTTGTGTTCAGAGCACACAGGGCAGTTGGGATCCTGAGAGAAAGGGAGCCAGAAAGGAGAACCCAGAAGTGGGTGGAGTGAGGATCCCAGAACTGTGAGTCACCTGTGCGGGGATGTTTAACCTGTAACTCAGCGACAGAGAGAGGTCTAGGAAAATGCATAGTCACTTAAAAGAATAAAAAGAAGCAAATTTTCCTTCAGTCCCTGAGGACATGAATGCCATTGTGTCCCTAGCAATAAACAGGAATGAATATTTTTAAAAATGCCATGTGAAACCCAGATTGTTCCTAAGTAGGACAGAGATCAAAGTGAAGCATCCATGGCTCGTTAAAAGAAGACCTGAGAAAGGGAGTAACAACTCCAAGGAATCATAGAACTTAGGTGTGACCCATCATCTCCCAGCACTATCTCTGATTCCAGTGTAGGATTGTCCCCGGCCACATACCTTGTCCCTGCAGAACAAACACGCATCCTGTACACGGGAAAGTTAAAAAGGAGAGGAACCAACCTGTAAAAAAGTAAATCATTTATGAATGGAGGCAACATCCATGTAATCTAAAGCCAAGCCAGTTTTCACAGAACAGCAAAGCCACCTGAATGGTTTACTTAAAAGATTTTTGAGGAGAAAGGTCCATTTCACTCCATTCTACTAGAACAATTCAAGCTCCATTATGGGCTTTACTGCTGGGTTTGGCTTCTTCTGTATCTGCTTCCCCTGGGCCGAAGTATATTGTTACCCTTTTGACCCAAGCCATTGGGCAAAATTTGAAGCTCTAGAATGTTTCCAGTTAGGAGAAGAAATTGATGATGGAGCCATGTATTTCTTTGTTGCAATCCTGGTTAATTACCAAAAACATACAAACTCAGTAGTGGAACAGGAGTGCTCACGGTTCCAAGGTCCTTTCAACCAGCACACAGCCCAAAAAACCGCTCTAGGCTTTTACTCAGGACCTCAACCCACATTCTTGTTCTGCTCTCTTCTTGGTTTTCTGCTCCTGGTTCTGTTTTCTTTGCTGTTTTCCTGCCTGTTTCTTCCCTCTCATGTTGCAATCATTAGACAAAACTGCCTCAATGACTGGACTGAGCATTAACAAGGGAAAGATCAAGACAATGAGAATTAACCAGTCCAACAATAACACCATCACTCTAGGAGGGGATGACCTGGAAGATGTGGAGCAGTTCACCTACTTGGGGAGCATTATTGGCATAGATGGAGGAATAGATAAGTATATCAGTGCCAGGATAGGGAAAGCAACAGCTGCATTCAAGACTCTTCATTCTATATGGAGTTCACAAATAATATCTGTGAAGATGAAACTGGATCCCCAACACAAATGTGAAGAGTGTGCTCTGGTATGGATGCGAGACCTGGCGTATTAAAAAATGTTCAAATCACAAGCTACACACATTCATAAACAGATGCCTGAGGTACATCCTTCACATCAAATGGCAAGATATGGTCACAAATGAGGAGCTTTGGAACAGAGCAGGACAAGAACCACTTGACGTTCAAATCAAAAGGAGAAAGTGGGGCTGGCTAGGCCACACACTCAGAAAACCATCATCCAACATAGTCTGTCAATCTCTCATATTGAACCCACAAGGAAAATGCAAAAGAGGAAGACCTTGGACAATGTGGAGACGATCTGCTCTGATTTAAGACAACTGGAATACTCCTGGGGTCAGTTAGGCTCTGTAGATGATCTATGTTCCACCCGGAGTACCAGGGTTTAAGTCAAGTAAATCAAGTCTTCTCTCTCATACACATGCACACTGCTCCAATCCAATCATCCAACTCAAAACAATACCATACACTTCCCTTATGACCTAGTTAAGGTTCTGAAACACCAGCCCCTTCTACCCTGATGCTGCTGCCTGGAAGGGTTTTCCTTTCCCGTTCCTATGAATGGGGTCTCTTGGTAAAAATAAAGTTCCTCTAGGAAGGAGTGGAGCCAAGGCATTGCGACTTGGTGTGGAGTATTTAAATGGTCTGTGTCAGAATGTAGAAAAGCACAGGGCATTGTAGGTTCTTTTATTCCTGGGGGAAGCCCAGTACCAGATTTCTAGACATCATAGTTCTAAGCACTCCCACCCTGCTCAGTTCTGGTTACTCCTCAGCTGAAGTACTGTGCCCAGTTTTGGTCACCAACATAGAAAAACTGGAAAGGACACAACAGTGAGTGACAGATGATCAAAAGGGTGACATGCCAGCCATATAAGAAAAGGCTGAAGGAACTGGAATGTCTGCTTTGGAAAAGACCAAATTAGAGGGGGCATGACAGCAGTGTTCAACTGTTTGAAAAGCTGCAATAAAAAAAATGGAGAAAAGCTGTTGTATTTTGCCACAGAGGGCAAGACAAGAGGCAAAGAGTTTGACTAAGAACTACAGCATAGCAGGTTTAGAATAAATCTGGGGAAAAAACTCCTAACTCGAGAGCAGCAGGACAGTGGAACAAACTGCCTAGGGAGGTTGTGAAAGGTTCTTCACCGGGGTGGTTTCAAAAATGAGAGTGGATGGCCACCTGTCTTGGATTGTTCAGACAAAACAAATCCTGCATCTTGGCTGGTGGGTTAGACTAGATGGCCCTTGCAGTCCCTTCTAAAGGTGTTGCTGTGGTAGTTATTTTAGGCCAGCACCACACACTGAAATAAATCATGACACTACATTGTTCATGTTTGAATTCACAAAATGGCTCTAGAGTCAGCTTGCTCAGTATTTGCATCCAATTTTTCCCTTAAAGCAGCTCCAATGTTAAACTTGCCTGAATTGCTTCCATCCTACAGGTCAACCTCCCATGTTCTCTGCCTCGTCCTAGGACACAGGTGTGCAAAGTGGATTTTATAAGCGGGCTGCTGAGTCTCAGGCTCATCCATCTAATTAAAAATGTTGAAATATGCTGCCTTTTTATGTATGTGTATTCACATGTACATACCGATTAATAAACTACATTCTAGAGACTTATTTTCTTACACATGCCAAAAGGGTTTTTTTTTCATGTGAACATAACCAAAATTTCCACCAGATTGGATGACATGAGCCAGGTTGAGGGGCCCTGCTAATTGCAGGGACCAAAAGTGGTGCCTGACATAAAAAGTTTGCTCACCCCATCCTAGGAAACCTTCTTACACATCACTTCCAGTCACATCAGTGTTCAGGCCCCAAGGCTGCCTCTTTGCTCCATATGTGTCAGTAGCGGGTTCCCCTCCTTGTCCACTTGATCTACCCCACACAGTGAAGAGTAAATCACAGCAGCACAGTAAGAACTGCATTTTTTTCTGTACATCAATATCTGGGTCCCACAGGGAGTTCCAAGTGCTAGGAAATTAAGCCTTTTATAGAAACACACATGCCTGTTACTTAAAGTAGGAGAGCGGTGCAAATCTATAATGCAGTCTCAAGAGGATTAATCCATAGCTTGTTCCTAATCCTTCTGACAGGGCAACCAGGCACTCAATGCTGGGATCTGTACCCAGAATCACCTGCTTCAACTGCTTCATCTGCCCTGACCTGACCAACTTGCACCCCAAATTCTGGCATCTGGTGGTCCGAAAAGACATTTGGGATTTCTGACAATCCCTGCATGAGTTTTAATATTTCCTTATTCTCCCCACATGAAAGAGAGCTTCTAACATTTTTTACCTCCCTTACCAATGACAGGCCTTTTTTGTAGACACCCAGAGTCATTGGTTGTGGCAAAATTTAGGTAACTCAGAACTTAGCATCAAAAGTAAACACATATCCTGGAGGATAATAATCTATAGCACATATAAAGAACTTTACAGCCATTTCCTTTCCAATTCCCCTGAGAGGGAGGGAGGGAGATATTCTTGTTCCTATGTTATAATGAGGAAAGTGCAATGCAGAGACATGATTTTGTTTGTTTTACAGTGCAAATCTGTTTCAGAGCTGAGACAAGAACCCAGGGGACTTGATTTCCATGTCCTCTGCTCTAACCTTGGTAAAACAAGATTATATTCAGATTGCTGTTAGCGTATCAAAGGTACTTCTACATAACCTCCTCTTTACCACTGTATCTAAGTGTTTCCCAGACTTTAACAGATTTATCCTCACAATGTCCTATGGATTTCTCCATTTAGAGCTGGAGAAATGAGGCTCAGACTGGTGAAGTGACTTCCTGAAGGTCAGGCAAGAAGTGGAGCAGAGAACTGAGCCTGGGGGTCTTCAGTTCCTGACCATTGGATCATCCTTCCCTTGATAGCGCCATTAACATTCCTTTCACAGCAAGCAGGCCTAGACAAGGCTATGGAACAATGGAACCATTATAATGATTAGCAGGGATCAGTGGGACTGAATCAGCTCAAATACAAAGCAGGTATCTGCAGGCAGATAAGCAGCCCTTCTTTTCTCAGTCTATTGCCACACTCCTACATCCTAAATTGTGCTCTCTGGTAACTTCACTCCCGCTATTCCATTTGATAACTGAGGCATTTGAGCCCAGGGATACATTCTGGTCCTGATTTGACAATACCCTATTCAGATGAATAATGTTTACTCAGGCAGTTTGTCCCATTGATGGGATTAGTGTGGGTAAAACCTTGTGGGATTGGGCCATGAGTTGTTTTATGCTGTTGTGTTCCCCGTCACTTCACTGGGAACCACACCTGCCCCTTGCAGATAGGGATGCTTTGTCGCAGAGCACCCCACAACCAACTGCAATCATTGCTCTAATTGCCCTTCTGGGTGACTTCTCTCACTTGCTCATGCAGAATTCCCACAGCTCTGCTACAAGAGTTGTACCAGGAAGCAGCCCTCTTTCAACCTTTATCCCTTGAGGAAAGTATCAGGCAGATGTATTAGCATGTTATGCCGCCACAGTTTGGGTCCATCTTGTGAAACATGAGGGTTTTTTCATGTCCTGCAGGAAATGAGACCATCTGCCCACATGGGGATCCGCTTTGCACTGGGGAGGAGACAGGAGAGGAGAGGAGAGGAGAGACGGTCTCATTTCTCATCCCAGGAGAGGAGACATTCTCCTAGACCCAGGGTGTCCAACCAGTTCTGAAGCAGCAGCCACTGGAGCAACTTAGCCACATTATTCTGAAAATGCACATCAATTGTTCACACCAGCTAGGCACAGCCAACCAGCCACGTGTGGCTAGTGGCTAGTGTTTTGGACACCATAGTTCTTGACAGACCCTTCCAAGTTATATTTAACTAGGAGTTTCAACCTGCTCTTAGGAATAATCAATATCAAACTCTGAAGATCCTAAACTGCCTTTTTATCTGTGTTTGTCCAGAGGGGCCATGATCTCCACTGGGGTCTCTTACAGCTACCACAAAGAAATCAATAAAAAAACCCAACCAAAAAAAAAAAGATTCACCTGAGGCAGTTTTACCCATGAAAGCTGATGACCTAATAAATTTGTAACAAGTTGCACATCCTAAAACTGGCACTCTCCAGTCTGGCAACACCCTGCATTTGGCAGGACCAGAACCAGGACCAGGAAAGGTCCTGGACCAGAGAGCTGGGGCAGGAGGGCAAGCAGCTGGCAGCCCAGCTGGGGGAAGCAAGGCTGGAGCAGGAGTCTGTGTCCCACTGGCAGCCCCATAGGGCTCGGGCCAGAGTGGCATCCCCTTGCAGCCCTGCAGAGGACCAGAGCTGAAATGCCTGCATCTCCCAGCAGTCCCATGGGGCTGAATCACTGGGGCTGGGGGGCTGGCTGCAGTAGCGAGCCACATCCAGAGAGCTGGAGAACCATGACAAGAGGGCCAGTCAGGGTCAGTCAGGGACCTTCCCTGATCCAGCAAAATCTCTTTTTTGGGACCACTGAGGGTGTTCAACCAGGGACATGCAACCTGGAGTCTCTAAGATAATACCGACTGTGTTAGTTTGTATCTGCAAAAACAACAAGAAGTCCTGTGGCACCTTATAGATAACAGATATTTTGGAGTATAAGCTTTTATGGGCATCTGACAAAGTGGGTCTTTGCCCATGAGAGCTTATGCTCCAAAGTATCTGTTAGTCTATAAGGTGCCACAGGACTTCTCGTTGTTCTTAAGATGATACAGGACTGCATGTTGATCATGAACAGGGACAGTATTCCAAGGAATTTACAGAAACTAAGCGTACTGGAACCAGGTGTGTGCATGGCACCCCTTTGCTTCATAGAATCATAGAACACTAGAACCGGAAGGAATCTGGAGAGGTCATCGAGTCCAGTCCCCTGCCTTCTTCACAGGACCAAGCACAGTCTAGACCATCCCTGATAGATGTCTGTCTAACCTGCTCTTAAATACCTCCAGTGATAGAGATTCCACAACCTCCCTAGGTAATTTATTCCAGTGTTTAACCACCCTGACAGTTAGGAATTTTTTCCTAATGTCTAATCTAAACCTCCCTTGCTGCAGTTTAAGCCCATTGCTCCTTGTCCTATCCTCAGAGGCCAAGGAGAACAATTTTTCTCCTTCTTCTTTGTAATCCTCTTGAAGGTACTTGAAAACCACTATATCATGCCCCCGCTAAGTCTTTTTTTTCTAAATTAAGCAAGCCCAGTGCTTTCAGTCTTCCCTCATAGCTCATGTTCTCCAGACCTTTAATCATTCTTGCTGCTCTTCTCTGGACCTTCACCAATTTCTCCACATCCTGTTTGAGATGTGGTGCCCAGAACAGGACACAGTACTCCAACTGAGGCCCAATCAGCACAGAGTAGACAGAAATAATGACTTCCCATGTCTTGCTCACTACACTCCTGTTAATGCATCCCAGAATCTTGTTTGCTTTTTTTGCAACAGCATCACACTGTTGACTCACATTTAGCTTGTGGTCCACTGTGACCCCTAAATCCCTTTCTGCAGTGCTCCTTCCTAGATGGTCATTTCCCATTCTATATGTATGAAGCTGATTGTTCCTTCCTAAGTGGGACACTTTGCATTTGTCCTTATTAAACTTCATCCTGTTTACGTCAGACCATTTCTCCAGTTTGTCCAAATCATTTTGAATTATGACCCTGTCCTTCAAAGCAGTGGTAACCCCCTCCCCCCAGCTTGGTATCATCTGCAAACTTAATAAACATACTCTCTTTGCTGATATCCAAATCGTTGATGGAGATATTGAATAGAACTGGTCCCAAAACAGATCCCTGCAGAACCCCACTTGTTATGCCCTTCCAGCATGACAGTGAACCATTAATAACTACTCTCTGAGAATGGTCATCCACCCACTTAGGCACCCACCTTATAGTGGCCCCATCTAAGTTGTATTTGCTTCGTTTATTGGTAAGATTATGCAAGACTGTATCAAATGCCTTGCTAAATTAAAGTCTAGGTACACCACATCCACTGCTTCTCCCTTAGCCACTAGACTTGTTATCCTGCCAAAAAAAGCTATCAGACTGTTCTGGCATAATTTGCTCTTTATAAATCCATGCTGGCTGTTACCTATCACTTTATCTTCTCCCAGATGTTTGCAGATTAATTCCTTAATTATTTGCTCCCTTATCTTTCCCTGCACAGAAGTTAAGCTGATTGGTCCGTAGTTTCCTGGGTTGTTCTTTTTTCCCTTGAAGTGATATCCACTATATGCAGGATTTCCAACTGGGTTCCACACCTTTCAGCCCCACTATAATTTTTTTTCCAACCCCTTTAACAAAAACCTGTCCTACCGGCTAGTTAAGCAAAGGCTGTTTCTTTAGGTGTCTTCTGCTTGTACTTTCCCCTCCCCAACCATCTTCTTTCTCCTCCCCCTTCCTGAGCTTCCTATCTATGTAAACCAAGGAGAGAGAAAGGAGACTCCTGCTCGGGGCCGGATTATTTCACTATGTTTTCCTTTGATCTCTTGATTTCTGAGTCAAATTAGAAGGTCTAAATTCACACCCCAGTCCTGCTATCTGCACATTGCCCAGGGACCCATGTAGGATTTGCCAGAGCTCAGGGACTTGTTGTGCTTAACAGATGCATTGGGTGCCATTTGAAGAAGCTCTTCAGCTGCCATTTCTCAGTGACTGACTGAACACAGGCCTGCCAGAGTCAGTAGTCCCTCTCTGTTGCTTACCCACTCACACCTTGGTGTGGGACTTTCAAGGCTGGCTAGGTAATGCCTGACTTGGCAGCACTCCTTCCTTTTCTCCTGTAGTCCCCAGGGCTCAAGACAGCTTTGGCTACTTGGGGCCCATTGTCTCCTCTCGTCTTTGGCTCAGGAAGGAGCAGATCTTTGATGACGCCATAGAAGGATGAGTTAAACCACTATCTCCTATGCTTGTAGGGGGAGACAGTGACTGCAAATCTGAGCCTGCCTCAGTCAGGTTCTCTCAGATGCCAGGAGACTCCCAGATCTACCAATGGGGAATGGGGGGCAAAGGAGGAAATGCCCCAGGGCCCAGAGAGTCGAAAGGGCTTGGGGCTCCTACCCACCAACAGCTGGAGTCCTGGGGCCTTTAAATCACCTTTTGGAGCACTGGGCAGCGTGCTCTGGGTGGTGCTGAAGGGTTGGCAGAGGGAGGCTAGTCCTCAGCTCTGGCCCTTCCACCTAAGGCCCCAGCCCTTCTGGGGGTTTTGCACAGCATTGCACTATTGACTCATATTTTGCATTTTGCACAGGGGCCTGGCAATTCCTTGTGCTCATTCTCCCCCCGCCCCCCACTGGGGACTCCCATAAACTATGGGGCTGATTTCTATGGTGCCTCAGTTGAAGTGCTCAGTGGGAGCCAAACACAGGACTCTGATGGTGCCTCTGGCTTCATCACACAGCAAAAAAGGACCCATGGCAGCAAGGCTCAGAGCCAGCTAAGCTGGCGCGGGTCCACAGGGCTTGCTCTACAAAGCTAAAAATAGCAATCTAGATGTTTGGGCTTGGGCTAGAGCCCAGGCTTTGAAACCCAGGGAAGTAGGGGGAACAGTGTGGGAACCAGGGATCCCTCCAAGGCCCAAATGACCACACTGCTCTTTTTAGCCCTGTGGAGCAAGCCTGGTACTGTTGTAGAGGTTCCCCCGAAGCCTCCTGGGGTGGAGGGAGAGTATGTGAGAATGCGTGAGGCCCTCCGTTCTGAACACAGACTGCACTTAGGTAAATTACAGATGGGTTCTTCTCCTTGGCACATTAATTCAAGCTCCTTCTCTGCAGCTTCCTGCCTCCCTGGCTGCAGCTTCCAAAAACCACAGGGTTGCAGGGAATGGAAACAACAGCAGGAGATGGTCTGGCATCCCCACCACCATGGCAAAGTTCCACATCCAGAAGAGCAGCTCCAGTCACTCATTTTCTTTTCCCACATGACTACTCCTTTCCTCAAAAGGGAAGAAAGCCCAACAACCCAAACCCCACGCCAGGCATGTATCCTGATAGCAATGCACGTGTAAGCGTAAGCAGCAGACATCACCCACCAGGGCTCAGACCAAGGTCAGCAGCTGCTTACTATGCAGGGACAGAGTTTATGGCATTCTGTGGAGGTATATGCATGTGGCGGGCAGGGTGACCATTCGTCCCGTATTTGGGATGCCAAAACAGTGTCCCGACTTATTTTTTAAAAGGGACTAACTGTCCCTTATTTGGGCCCTCCCCCACTCACCTTTTCCTCTAGCAGCTGCACCGGTGGGAGTCACTTCCCGAGCCTCAGGGAAGCAAGGGGAGCGTGGGCGGCTGCCGTGGCCCTGCTCCTTCCCCAGGGCAGGCCAGCAGCTGCTGCTTCCCTGGGCTCCCAGGGTGGGCTGGTGGCTGCTGCCTCCTTCCCGGCTCCCCAGGGTGTGATGGACCCGGGAGGAACCACCCCTCCCCCCCCTATATCTTCCTGTCCCGTATTTGGGATAGGGAGGTATGGTCTCCCTAATGGTGAGTCCCATATGTTTGTAAAAGCAACGAAGGGTCCTGTGGCACCTTATAGACTAACAGAAAAGTTTTGAGCATGAGCTTTCGTGAGCACAGACTCACTTCATCAGATGCTGGTCTTGGAAATCTGCAGGGCCAGGTATAAATAAGCCAGAGCAAGGGTGGGGATAACAAGGTTAGGTCAGTCAGCAAGGGTGAGGCTTACTACCAGCAGTTGATCTGGAGGTGTGAACACCAAGGGAGGGGAAGCTGCTTTTGTATTTAGCCAGCCATTCGCAGTCTTTTTAAGCCTGAGCTGAGGGCGTCGAATTTTCAGATGAATTGTAGCTCAGAAATTTCTCTTTGGAGTCTGGTCCTGAAATTTCTTTGCTGCAGGATAGCTACTTTTAAGTCTGCTACTGTGTGGCCTGGGAGATTGAAGTGCTCTCCTACGGGTTTTTGTATATTGCCATTTCTGATATCTGATTTGTGTACATTTATTCTTTTACGTAGAGACTGTCCAGTTTGTCCGATGTATATAGCAGAGGGGCATTGCTGGCACATGATGGCATAAATTATATTGGTAGATGTGCAGCTGCATGAACCCACGATGGTGTGGCTGATCTGGTCAGGTACTGTAATGGTGTTGCTGGTGTAGATATGTGGGCAGAGCTGGCAATGAGGTTTGTTGGATGGATGGGTCCCTGAGTTAGAGTGACTGTGGTGCTGTGTATAGTTGCTGGTTAGGATTTGCTTCAGGTTGGCAGGTTGTCTGTGGGCAAGGACTGGTCTGCCTCCCGAGGCCTGTGAAAGTGGGGGATCATTGTCCAGGATGGGTTGTAAATCCCTGATGATGCGCTGTAGAGGTTTTAGCTGAGGACTGTAGGTGATGGCTAGTGGTGTTCTGTTGGTTTCTCTCTTGGGCTCATCCTGTAGTAAGAGGCTTCGTGGCACACGTCTGGCTCTGTTGATCTGTTATTTCACTTCCTCAGGTGGATATTGCAGTTTCAAGAATGCTTGGTAGAGATCCTGTAGGTGTTTGTCTCTGTCGGAGGGGCTGGAGCAAATGCGGTTATATCTTAGTGCTTGGCTGTAGACAATGGATCGTGTGGTGTGTCTGGGATGGAAGCTGGAGGCATGAAGGTAGGTGTAGTGGTCAGTGGGTTTACGGTACAGGGTGGTATTGATGTGGCCATCGTGTATTAGCACCGTGGTGTCCAGGAAGTGGATCTCCTGTGTGGACTGTTCCAGGCTGAGGTTGATGTCGAGGTGAAAGTTGTTGAAGTCCCGGTGGAATTCCTCCAGAGTCTCCTTCCCATGGGTCCAGATGATGAAGATGTCATCAATGTACCGTAAGCAGAGATGGGGTGTTAGTGGACGAGAGCTAAGGAAGCGCTGTTCCAGGTCAGCCATGAAAATATTGGCATACTGAGGGGCCATGCGGGTACCCATAGCTGTGCCGCTGATTTGAAGGTATATGTCGTCGCCAAATCTGAAATAGTTGTGTGTGAGGATAAAGTTACAGAGCTCAGCCATCAGATGTGCTGTAGCATCATCAGGGATACTGTTCTGGACAGCATTTATTCCATCTTTGTGTGGGATGTTGGTATAGAGAACCTCTACGTCCATGGTGGCTAGGATAGTGTTTTCTGGTAGGTCATCAATGTATTGCAGTTTTCTCAGGAAGTCAGTGGTGTCTCGGAGATAGCTGGGAGTGCTGGTGGCATAGTGTCTGAGAAGAGAGTCCACATAACCAGACAGTCCTTCAGTGGGAGTGCCAATGCCCAAGATGATGGGGCGTCCAGGATTTCCAGGTTTGTGGATCTTGGGTAGTAGGTAGAATAGCCCTGGATGGGGCTCTAGAGGTGAGTTGGTATAAATCTGTTCTTGTGCTTGTGTAGGGAGTGTCCTGAGCAGATGGTGTAGTTTCTTAGTGTATTCTTTGGTGGGATCTGAGGAAAGTAGCCTGTAAAATTTGGTATCGGAGAGTTGTCTGGAAGCCTCCTTCTGGTAGTCAGACCTGTTCATGATGACATTAGCTCCTCCTTTATCTGCCTCTTTGCTTAATGTCAGGGTTGTTTCTGAGGCTGTGGATGTCATTGCATTCCGCACGACTGAGGTTGTGAGGCAAACGATGCTGTCTCTCCACAATTTCTGCCTGTGCACGTTGGCGGAAGCATTCGATATATAGGTCCAGACTGTTATTTCTACCCTCAGGAGGAGTCCACGTGGAGTTATTCTTCTTGTGCTGCTGGGAGGGTGTCTGTGTAACGGTGTGCTGGTCAGTGTTGTGTTGAAAGTATTCTTTGAGTCTGAGACGGCGAAAGTAGGCTTCCAGATCACCGCAGAACTGTATTATGTTTGTGCAGGTGGTGAGGCAAAAAAAGAGTCCCCGAGAAAGAGCAGACTCTTCTGCTGAGCTGTGTGTGTAGCTGGACAGATTGACGATATTGCTGGCTGAGTTAGTGGTACCACTGCTGTGGCTCTGTGTGGCAGTTAGGAGTTTAGACAGCTTGCAGTCCTTTTTCCTCTGTAGAGTAGTGAAGTGTCTAATGTAAATCTCCTGTCTTATTTTAGTAGAGTTCAGCAATGTGGAAGTTTGTGTTGAAGGCTGGTTTTTTTATGAAAGATTCCAGATTTGAGAGCTCTTTTTTGATGTTCTCCTGTTTGTTACAGGACGCTGATTAGGTGGTTCCTCAGTTTCTTCGAGAGTGTATGGCATAATCTCTCACCGTAGTCTGTGCAGTATGTAGGTTGCAAAGGATTTTTCACCTTTAGTCCATATGGTATGATGTCCATTCGTTTGCATTTGTAGAGAAAAACGATGTCTGTCTGAGTTTGTGCAAGCTTCCTTGTGAGGTCGATAGATTTCCACTCCACACAGCTAAATGCAGTGCCTTGCATGGTGTCAAGTATCGGAGGGGTAGCTGTGTTAGTCTGGATTTGTAACAGCAACGAAGGGTCCTGTGGCACCTTATAGACTAACAGAAAAGTTTTGAGCACGAGCTTTCGTGAGCACAGACTCACTTCATCAGATGCTGGACATGTGTTTGTAAAGTATATCAGAAAGTATAACATGCTATGTTAGCACTAAGGATTTTTATTACTTCTGAACTGCTCAGGCCATACACGAGAAGAGAATTTTTCCTTGCTGCTGCCACTGCAGATTCTGCGTGGCCTTCCCTTATTCTTCTATCAGCTCCATGCATAAAGACTGCCAATGGGAATTCAGCCGGCAGCTCCGTTGTGACATGTGAAGCCAATACACAGTCCTAGAGCCATCTCTGAGCTGCAGCTAGTTTTGTTAGAATGAAGAAGGTGTCAGTCACAACCTGTCCATCTCAAGGGCTGTGGGGGGAAATGTAGGACTGTGCCCTGTGGGATATTTTCTAGACTTGGCTTTTACCCAGTTTAGCTGATGGGCTTCCTCCCCTTCCCTGGAGAGATTGTGCAACCAGCATATCAGTGTGGCTGCCAGGAAGTTTATCTTGCCATTCAGATTAGATTTTGTTTTCTTAATTAGATTCCATTTCTCTTATCATACCCCATGGGGCCCCTGAAATCATTCCTCTTTCTTCACAAGACTAATACCCGAACACACAGTTCACTTACCCCACCTCCAGCCTTTCTCGAGGTGAGACTTCTGGACTGGAGTGCATCATTGGTACTGCTCCATTAAGAAGGGTTACCATATTTGAACTTTCAAAACAGAGGACATCTGGGAGAGGTATTGTATCTGTACCAGTACCTACCAGCTCACAGGCTACGTCTACACTAGCCCCTTCCTTTCGGAAGGGGCACGGTAATGAGTGAGTTGGGAAGATGTTAATGAGGCACAGCCATGAGTATGCAGCACCTCATTAGCATGATGGTGGCAGCATGCAAGTCAAAGTGCCGCTTTCAAATCGCACGTCACCCATGCAGCCAGGGGCCTTTCGAAAGGATCCCCCGGAATGAGAAAACCCCTTGTTTCTAAAATCTCAGAGAAAGAAGGGGCTTTCGAAGTCCAGGGAGTCCTTTCAAAAGGCCCCCAGCTACACAAGCGGCATGCAGTTCTAAAGCAGCACTTGCAAATGGCACGCTGCCACCATTATACTAATGAGGTGCTGCATATTCGTGACAGTGCCTCATTAGCATGTTCCCAACTCCCTCATTACCATGCTCCTTCTGAAAGTGTTGAATTAACTTGTTATAACTCATTAATGCAACTGATATCAGAGAGGTAGCCATGTTAGTCTGTAGCTTCGAGAACAACAAGAATTCTTGTGGCACCTTATAGACTAACAGATATTTTGGAGCATAAGCTTTCGTGGGCAAAGACCCACTTCATCAGAGGCATGAGTGGGGGCGTGGTTTCAGAGGGGTATTTAAAGAGTGAGGTCCCTGGACATTCAGTGGCAGATTTAAGGGTGACAGTTCTGAAACAACAAAATTTTAAAAATCAGATGGAGAGAGAAATCTCTGAGCTGCTGCTTATTTGCAAATTTGACTCCATTAACTGTGGATTAAACAGAGACTGGGAGTGGCTCGCAGTTTACAAAGGCAGTTTCTCGCTCTGGGTGCTAATAGCTTCCCATTAGACTCTGATAAAGGCTCATATCCCCGTCTGATCTGACTTGTTTTTTCCGCTTTTGATAAATACTGTTGATACTGGGCCATTTCCACCTTGCTGAATAGACCTTGTCAGCTCTGTCCCTCCCTCTTACTGGGACCCCACTCTTTAAATACTCCTCTGAAACCACCTCCCCACTCATGCATCTTATGAAGCGGGTCTTTACCCACGAAAGCTTATGCTCCAAAATATCTGTTAGTCTATATGGTGCCACAAGACTTCTTGTTGTTCTCTAATACAACTGAGTTGGTAGATGCTGATACACATACGCTGTCTCTCGGGGTGTCCTCTTTTTCTGAAAGTTCAACTGTGATAACCCTACCTTTAGGGGCAGCAAGTATGACAGTGACCATGAAATGCTCCCGTCTCATCCCCATTACAGCTTCCTTTCCAAAACAAGGAGAAAGAACACGGGGAGAAAGAGAAGTCATTTTGAAGAGCAGCCTGGTCTGGGCAGCTTCCATTTTCACTAGATGAGGCTACTTTTTCTCTCAGATTGTCCATAGCATAGTTACACAGGCTACATCTTTATATCCAGCTTGAAATAATTCCTCATATTTCTAAAGGGAGCTGGTGACCAAGACATTAAAAGGTTCCCTTTATCCCTTCAAACCCAGCCTAGAAGCCATTGCATTACTGCTCTGCCTTTGTATGTGTCTACTATGCACTCCCTCCCTCCCGTGCAGTATCTTCCGCAAATTCCAGGCATGCCTTGTCTTCCCAGCTGCTGATTGAAATGACATGGCCTGAGCTCCCTCGGGAGCCTGCTAGACAACACAGGCTTTGTGTAGGCCCGTGTCAACATGGCCCCTGTGGCTAAAAGTCTGGCCTTGTGACCTCTGTTTGTCAGCACTTATGTGGACAAAATGTATGTGGACAAAATGCCTTCCCCCCACCCCTGCCCAGTTCAGGTTGTGAACAGGAGTGTGCTCTCGTCAATAAGAAGCTATTCACACTGCCAGGGTAAAACTTTTGTCTTTGGGGGAAAAGGACCTTTTTAAGCACCTGTGAATGACAAAAGTTTTGTCCTTGAGTAGGCCATGTGGACAAGACAAAGCTTCGGCAATGGCTACTTATCCAGACAGGCCTTCTCTGGTAAACTCACAGGCGTCTGACCTGGAGCCATGCAGGAAACAGATATTGTGAATGAGATGCTGCTCCTTTCACAGTTACTTTTCAGGCCTCCCAGCCCTTGATCTGAAGAGCTTTGTTGACTATTCACCCAGTGGCTTTTTTTTTTTTTTTGTCTGTCAACTTCCTGGATAGTTTTTTTTCTTCTTTTGTCCTTGAATTAAAACAAAAAGCAGTCAAGTAGCCCTTTAAAGACTAGCAAAATAGTTTATTAGGTGAGCTTTCGTGGGACAGACCCACTTCTTCAGACCAGAGCCAGACCAGAACAGACTCAATATTTAAGGCACAGAGAACCAAAAACAGTAAGCAAGGAGGACAAATCAGATTTTGCTAGTCTTTAAAGTGCTACTTGACTGCTTTTTGTTTTGATAGTGTATAGACTACCACAGCTTCCTCTCTGTTACTGTCCTTGAATTAGGTGGGGCCAACATTAAAACATTGGAAGCAGGGTTCCCTCTAGTTCTCTTCTGTCAATGTTGTGAGAGCAGTAGAGTTTTAATCACAGTTTGAATCCTCCTGTAAGTTTACTAATTTAGCCCCAACATATCCCAGAATATTTCAAAGCATTTTTCAGGGGGAAAAGTCTGATTCATTACAGGGGAATCTAGTAAGGTAGGAATATAAACATTTCGGTCGCTTGCTTCCAGCATGTGGCATCCCACCTCATTCTTAGTGAAAAAATGCTACAGCTTATCTGCATCTGGACATATCACAATTCAAATAAATTCAATAAGACTTCACTGGCATGACAAGCTATATGAGTGCTCCTAAGTGAAAGGCAAAGACAGAGCTCTCAGAAGTGGGCATGATCCATCCTGGACAGGGTTATACATTGTAGTTATGATTTGATCCCATCTATCCATACCCAATCTGCTGTCAGATTCTTACTTAGCATGATGTCATCTAGACTAGACTAGCAAAAGCAAGAGTGAGTGTGAAGGCAATGGATAAGATCTGGAAAAGCAAAGCAAGTAAGGAATGAAGCTGAGGCTCTTGAGAACGTGTGTATTCAGCAGCATGCTGTATGGACGTGAGATGTGGGTGATGAGAAAAGATTCAAAGGGAAGGAGATTGGCATTCGAGAGGAGTTGTTACAGAAAAATCCTGAGAATAGGATGGATGCAGAAGGTCACCAATGAGGGATTATATCGGAAGATACAGCTGAAAGAGAACCTGCTGCAGGAGATTATACTGTGGAGGTTACAGCTATTGCAACATACCTGTAGAATGAACGAAGAACAAAAAGGCAAGACGCTGGTATTTGGCATAGTGGACAGTTCGAATAGGAGAGGCAGACCCCACAGCAAATGGATAGATGATACAGTAGATTGATGCGGAGCTAGTCTCCAGAAACTAAGCCACTCTGCATTGGATAGGGAAAGATAGAAGGAAATAGTGAGAGAGGCATCAGACACCAACAGGCACTGAGCCCATCAGTGATGATGATGATGATGATGATGATGATGATGATGATGATGCCGTACAAGCTGTCTCCCGCCTTTCTCCAGGACAGAGTCTTTCCTCCTGGCTGTTAGCTGAGACATCTTTTCTGATGCCTAATCATTTGAATGACCCTTTTTTGTACATTCCTCCTATTAGAAGCATTTCTGTTCTCTTTGCCGCTTTTACTATGCCCCCCACGCTTTGTCGGTGTCAGTCTCTCATCTGTCCTTCCCTCTACTAGGCCTGGCTGACTCCGAAATTAGCCACATCTGTTACTGGGAAAACAGGAAAACAGCAAAAGATTCTATTAAGTGCTTTATGGAAACTGACTATTCAGCCTCACTCAGGCTAGGTGGGAAGGGCTCGGAAAGAAAAGGCAGGCCATGAAGCGGTCCTTGCCATTTCCACCTGAAGTTGTAGAAAAATCACCTTGTGCATCATTTAAAATGGCAGCAGCCCTTAATTGCTGTACAATAGCCAATGAAACCTTCTGCCTTTCTGTCTTTTCTGTTTTCTTTCTTTACTCTCTTTCCTCTCCTCTCTCATCTTCTTCATCTCTCTGTTGTCCTTTTTCACTCCTTCTCCTTGTTCCACTTCCTGTCTCCCCTTTTGATATCTTTCCACTTGTCTGTTTTGCTAGTTTTTTTTGCTTTTGCTTCTCCCTCTGCTGTTTCCTGTCTCCCCTGCTAATCCCTGGTTGCTTCCTCTCAGGACCCAGCATTTCCTGCATTTCGTCCCCACTCCATGTGCAAGACAGAGCAGGAGAGGGACTGGCACACTCCAATCCCTGAAAAGTGAGCATCACTTTGGATGTCTGATGCAAGTTTGCTTTGCTGCTCCCCCCACAGCTGGAGCAGAGCACAGAAAATGGCTCAAGCATCTGTGCTATCATCTGTGCTATCATTCATGCGCTGCCTCAATGGTACCTACTACTTGATTAGTAGAGCAGTGGTGGGGAGCCTTTCTGGGATCAGGGGTCACTGACCCACAGAAAAATCAGTCAGGGGCCACACACAAGTGAAAATCAACCCCCTCCCCCCAAAAATCTCCCCTCAAAAACTCACTGACCTGGCCTCCAAACGAGAAGCAGAAAAAAAAGAGACAGTCACCTCCCACAGCCTAGGACTCCAGGGTTCCCTTCATGCTCCAGCCCTATGAGGAGGGGCACTGTGGCACGAGGCTTCCCTGCCAAGGCTGAATCAACACTTCTGGGGGCCCAGGACTAGTAGATTTTGTGGGGCCCACCTAGGCTCCAGGACAGGGCCACAAATGAGGCATTCGGTGTGCGGGAGGGGGCTGCTGGGGAATGGATTAGGAGTGGAGGGTTGGGATCTGGGTGGGAAGTTAGGCGCGGAAGTGGGCTGGAGGAGTGCAGGGTCTGGGAGGGAAGGAAGGTTTGGGATGAGACAGGGAATTGGGAGTTCACCTGATGCACCACCGTGGGATGGGGCAGCAGGTGGCTTTTCACTATCCTGTGCTTGCAGGCACCCGCCTCCACTGCTCCCATTGGCCATGATTTCTAGCCAATGGGAGCAAAGGGGTGTGCGAACACAGGAGGGGAGCTTCCCTGTGCTAACTTCCCTGAACTGCCAATCCCCCAGCAGGAGGAGGAGGAACAGTAGCACTTTGAGCCGGCCATGCCAGGGCTTTAGCACTGGCTCCCCCCAGTGGGGAGCCAGCACTCATGCTCCAGCCATGCAGGGGACAGAGGGAATGTGAGGACTGGAGACTTGCTATGGGGCTGGAGCATCAGCACCCGCTCACCCTGCTGCGTGGAAGAAGCCCCAGGTCTTGCTGTGGGCTAGCTCAAGGTAAACCACCTGCTGTATTTGCCCACAGGGCATAAGTTCTCCTTCCCTGCAGTAGCTGGTGCCTTGTGAGCATTCCAGCACCATAGGTGGTAACAAAAAGAGCAGGATAAGATTGGTTTGGGCTCACAATGTGTAAGGATCCCAGCATTCGGCCTGGACACTGGCACTAACATCCCAGTGCTTGTGAAAGGAGTCAGCAGATCTTTAATGGCTACACTTGGCTAAGCCCTTGGTTTTCCATTTCCTCTCTAAGACAGCGTCTCAGCAGCTCTATGTTACTGCCTGGGAGGCTTTGTTCAATAGTGTCTCAAGAGAGAAGAGCACACCTGAGTCACCATTAGCATATCACGCAGCAGAGCAACACCTAGCACTTACTCTTGGCTTATGCAGCAGTGCTCCACCTCTGTAGTCACTCGTTTTGATATTTCCTTCAGCACTTTGCTTTTCCATAGGAGGCTTTTCCAAATACCAGTCTGGTCAACCCTGCTTAGATCTGGGGCTCCCTGATCATCACAGTGAAATTTGGGGTGTGAATTCCACATACAATGAAGAATGAGGAAAAGGTTCCCATCATCTTTGGTAATGGGCTTTTGTGCTTGAACTACTAATTTTTTCTGACTCTTCAGTCGCATATGGACCGATGTTCCTTGGAAGTGGAGTACTTGGGTGGCCAGACAGCGGAGGTTCAGGTGCCAGCCAGCTGATTGTAGCAGAGTGCCCACAGCCGGCAGCATGTGTTTCTATGGGTGGTGCACATCCACCCATGCCTTGGTGCATATAACAACATTTATTCTGCCAGTGAATAGAATAAATTAGAGGGAACACTGATGCAGGCCTTTGCTGTTTAGAATTACCAAATTTCACAAGCACTCCCATGTGTGAACTGCTATTTCATACAGGTGCCTACATGTGAACCAGTTCTGTGTTACTGTAACACATTATTTTGATACTATACTAATATGAATGGCTAAGTTACCCATACTCAATGCATCTGGGCACGTCAGTTTCATCATGGAACAAGAACCAAATCCTCCGTCTTCACACACTGAAATAGCTTAATAAGAGGAATCAGATGTATGTGATTAATCTTCTTGTGCATCTCAGCTTTTAGCAGAAGGATACTCAAAGATGAAGAGGCTCAAGCTCAGCTGTCTGTCTGCTAGAAATAAATTCAAATCCTAATGTCCCTCTACTAAGAAGATCCTGTTTGTAGGGTCAGGATCTAAAAAATGGTGTGGGATTTTTTCTAGGCAGCTGTATTCTAGATCAGCTATTACTTCCAAATGGTTTTCGGGATTAGCTTTGCAAAGTGGAGTGTTGCCCTGGCGGAATGAGGTTCCCACTGAAATCAGTTTGTTATGGAGTCAGCTCTGTTACTTATTTCTCCTGATTGCTGTATTAATTTGACCCAATGGCAACGTAGACTTCTGGCAGAATTTGCAAAAGGGTCTCTTGTTATTCATGCAAATATAGGCAGGGTAACATATTACTACAGCTGCTGTATGGCAGAGTGTGGTATGATTTCCTGGGATGGTTGTTCTGCCCCCTACTGGGATTTTGTGGAATTGCTTCAGAGAAACAGAAGGACATTCCCTGAAAAATATAGTCTCAGAGGGACAGCCAGGTTAGCCTGTAGCTTTTTTGTGATTCCCTAATATATTTATTATGGAAGTTTTGGCAACACCGCCATAGTTCAAACTGCATTGAGTAGGGCTGAAATCCCTGTTTCCCTCTACACATTTGTGACTAGTAATAAGCAACTTTTCTAGAGACAATATTGAAAAACCAATCAATTCAAAAATGTGGCACTGACAGCCTCACTCATTTGGCTTCCTGTAGAAAGACAATCACAGTCATCCCACACACTGTCACTTGGTCACTCAGAACTAAGCAGAAGATAAATGGCATGAGCACCCGGTTCCATTTTGGTTTAGGTGGTGCCCATTTCTCCTCTACAGGCCAGTCCTGCCCCCAAAATGTTCCCTGGTTCCTAATATACATAAATCCCTCCTTGCTACACTATCAGGTCCATACACAGGGAGGGGTGCAAAGGGTGTGAACCTCCCCCTCCCCTGTCTGCTTTCTCTCCCTTCCTCTTTGCTGCATTGTGCAGGGGGAGTCTGCAGTGCATGATGGGGGAACCCAAGCCACCCTGGGAACTCTATAGTTCCTTGGCCAGCTCCCTGCCAAGAGAGCTGGCCCTGGATCATGAAAGGGACTACATTTCCCAGCTTGCCCTTGGCTACTAGCAACAGGACAGGGAGGGGGATGAAAGAATATTGTTTTACACTTACAATATTATGGTAAGACTCCAGAAGGTAATTTCTATAAAAACTTTATTACTGTATAAAGTTTTAATGTGTTATAACAAAGTTATTTTACCAATCACTATTTCCACTCACATTTTTCATAAACCTTTCCTATGCACACTCATTGCACAACTATTTTGAATTCCTTTATATTTAAAAGAAATTGTGGTCCATGTTTACAAAAAAAAAAAAAAGTGCCTCCTCACAAAAATGCCTGCCTATGGGCCTAACTATTGACTCATCTATGAACTGAGACCTTGCAGTTCTACCTGTCCTACCGGCCCTGCTCTTGGAACAGAAGTATGGTAGAAAATACTATCATCACTCCACCAGGTATTTATTTTTTTCCACAGGCAATCCTCCCTATGAACTCAGACTTTTTCATGTACAAGGGACACATCATACCTTTTGCACCCATGCCTATGTCTATAGGGTGTACATCTTTACCTGTCTGAGAAAGGAGCACTAGCCATGTGCATTGCAGGTGTTTCTGGGCTCATCAACTCTGGCCTTCCTCTTGATTTGGACTCCCTCCTTTTCATGAGCCTGTATAATTAGACCTCTGGAATCTCCAGTACATTGCATCTGATAAAGCAGGTCTTTGCCCACGAAAGCTTATGCTCCAAAATATCAGTTAGCCTATAAGGTGCCACAGGACTTCTTGTTGTTTATGTGGAATGGAAAATGTGGCTAGTGTGGAACCAAGGCATCTGTTGTGTGTATCTGGGTGACAGAGCCCATGAGTTGAGGTTGATGTAGAAGGAAGCACTGGCTGAACAGATGTTTTCCTGGCTTTTGCAGTGCTTGCATTGCTAGGAAACACATCAGAATAGAATGTTTGCTAAGTCACCCATGGTTTTGGTGTGGCTTATCTCAGCACTGGGCTGGAGCAAACACCTCTGTCGTTGGAAATTAAGGGGAGTCCTGGAAAATAAATAAAACACGGTCGGCTCAACACATTTAACTTTCTAGCACCACACAGGCACTAGACATTAGTAATTATTATGGTAGATTTGTTAGGCTGCAAGCACCAGAAGAAGGAGCCACAGAGACAGAAATTTGGAGAGCCCTGGCCCACCTGCCCATTCTCTCCCACCCAGAAACACTTCTGAAGCCCACAGCACATTGTGTGGGGCAACCCCTTTAAGAAGCATGTGCACACACACCCCACCCACATTGCCTTCCACCTTCTCTATTTTCCCCCAGGAAGGACTCAGCTCTGGTTCTATTAAACCAAAAGGGCTTTCAACATTAACTATACCAAGCTGTACAATTACTCACCTATTTAATATGAGTGGTACTCATATAGCAAAATACCCACCACACACATTTCTCCTGCCAGGGAGAGGATAAGAGCACAAATATGTGACACCTGTTAGTCACATTGCTTAATGCAGAACTCCAGGAGTTCTCAAACAGCAGTCCACATAGACCAGGACGTCCTTAAGAATATATGGGGCCCTAAGCAGTACTATTAAACTGGTGCCCCCTCCCCAATGACAGATGAGGTTGGTGATGGAGGGGATAATGATTTTTTTCCAGCAATGTGACTTTATAATCTTCAGCAACACACGAATGAAATGGTTTCAAAGCAAATTTTAAACAAAGATCCTGCAGACTAGCACTGTAAATTCAGAAACTGACAGTCTATATCTGGGGCTGGCAAATGCCTGTTAAATGACTTCATTACCATTCAAATGGCTCTTCCACAGGTTCAGTGTTCTGCTAATAGGTCTGGTGGCTTTTTCACTTTTAAATTAACTACCAGGACACAGAGCCACTGACCAGGGAGAGGATGAGTGGGTAGGTGTGTTAAGACCCTGCGGTGCCCCAAATTTTTGGGTGTCCTGTGCAGCTGCATATGGCTAAGGCCAGCCCTATACATAGATTGAGAGCTGCTGCTACTGGAAGGTGCTCCGATGCTATGGTGATGAGCACAGTAGAAGAACCTGCAGAGATGAGAAGGGACCAGCCAGCACTGCAAACCTTGATGTTGACAAGTTAACAGGACCCAGTCTACAGAACTGAGGAGGAGCAGAGCTAGTCGCTGAGCTTCTGGCACAGAAGTGATGTTACCAAAGAAGGCTCCTTATTAGCCTGCTCCCACTGAAGTCAATGGGAGGTTTGGACGGCTTTCCTAGGGAACAGGCCTGGGCACAGTGTTACACTGTGGTACCAGAACAAGTATGTGCTAGAAGGGAGGCAACATGGGCTTGAACATAAATGAGCCTGACGGATGTTAAAATGGCTCCACAGATCATGTGGGTTGGGCAAACTGTCCATGTCCCTCCCCCTTATGTGGCATGAGCCAGCGTTGCTAAGGTCAAACTCTAGTGTTAATTAGCACAGCACTACTCTTGGGCATTTTGACAAGCAGGGTGGGGCAGGCAGGTGGAGCTGCCTGGCCAGGAGCCTAGGCTGAGTCTATGCAGTTTCAGGAAATGCCGTCTGAACAGCAGCCTAAATAAACCTCGTCAATGAAGAGTGTGAGCAAAGCATCCAATTTCCAATCAGCTTTGCTACTTGAAAAAGGTTTTGCTGCCCTGTGCCAGGCCAGCAGCTCCATGCTTCTAGTTGTGACTTCCCTGAGAGGGGCAGCACAGTGTCTGTGGTTGTTCCTAGTATCACCTTGCTTAAATGGGTGGAAGGAGCCATATTGATTAATTATTTCTAATGCAAAGACCCAAATAGGGGAGGAGCTGTACGGACACAGAAAAAAAACACAGCCTCATTCCCCTTGTCTTGCATCCTGTGTGAAGTGGCTGAATATCCAGAATTGCAGGTCAGAAGTCTGCACCTTGGACCCACAACACGTTGCTGTACACAATGACACACAGGACAAAGCAATGAGACTCAGGCCCAAAGCTGTATAGCTGCGGGGAGAACTAAGTAAGACCTTGAGGACCTTTATTTATTATTTTCGCTTTCTTTCCTTTGGCTGCTGTTGCCATGAGGGATTTTTATTCCTTCACGGCTGAGATTTTGTTTTGCATAAAGGTCCCAGGCTTTTTTTTAATCACACTTCCAATCTTCAGGCCTGCCCTTGCTTTGAGGACTTCCCACTTGTTGAACGCCTGACTCTCAGAGCCCATCATACCCTGGCAGGAAGTGCTGTAATGTAACACCGTGCACACCTGACAAGAGTAGAACAGAAAAGGAACAAGTAGTGCCACGTGAGAAAAGAAGGCAACGAAAACGGTAAAATATGCAAGTGAGATGATTCTTCCTTTTTGTAGCCCTCCGTCTGTTTTGCCAGGAAAAATGGAGATCTGCTCACCAGCTAGGGAGCTGAGCATGAAAAAGCCCTGAGGTTGGTCAGATGATGCATAGGGTTGCAGGCACTTTGCAGATCGATAAACAGACAGGTCCCTCTTCCAAAGAGCTTACAATCTCCAGAGACAGACAGACCAGGGATAGGCCAACATACAAACATAAAAACCTGCCAAGGAGGAGCCTCTTAGCCCATTGTCAAGTGCCTTTTCTGTCTTCCAGTTCCACTCCCAGCCCCACTGTTGAGTCCCTTCCATGGTTTTCCTCCACCCTTCAACCAGTTCCTCATTGTCAAATTCCAACAATGTTACCTCACTTCTCCCCAGTTCCACCCAATAATTTAACACTGAAGAAACACTCTTACCTCTGAGAACAACAAGAAGTCCTGTGGCACCTTATAGACTAACAGATATTTTGGAGCCTAAGCTTTCGTGGGCAAAGACCCGCTTCATCCGACGCGTGAGTTGGGGCAGGGCGGGTTCCAGAGGGGTGTTTAAAGAGTGGGGACCCAGTAAAAGGGAGGGCCACAGCTGACAAGATCTATTCAGCAGGGTGGAAATGGCCCATTATCAGTAGTATGGGCCATTTCCACCTTGCTGAATAGACTTTGTCAGCTCTGGACCTCTGTTTTACTGGGACCTCCTCTTTAAATACCCCTCTGGAACCCGCCCTCCAACTCATGCATCTGATGAAGCGGGTGTTTGCCCACAAAAGCTTATGCTCCAAAATATCTGTTAGTCTACAAGGTGCCACAGGACTTCTTCTTGTTCTCGAAGCTACAGACTAACACGGCTACCTCTCTGATACTCTTACCACTATTACCCATTAACTCCCTACTTAGTTACTATCTTTTTATCCACAACTCCCTCAGCAGGGTGCCACACACTTTGTGGCTTCTGTAGGCTGAGGCTCCTTGAATACACCAGGTGCTCCTTCCATTCCTCCCTCCCTTCCTTCTACCCCCACCCTCTCAAACAAGAAACTTGTGTGGCGCCCTCCTATTCTCCTCTATTTCAAGAACTCCTTTCAAGCCCTCTGCCCCATTCCATTTCCTAGTGCCGGGTGCTGTGTGTGTCACCCAGTCTCCTCTGGACACCAGCAGACCAGGTGACAACTCTTGCCCAGGCTTTATGCTTCAGATAAGGTCTGACAGATTCATTGCTGGTAGCCAGTCTGTTTCACCTGAGGGTTAGGATGGTTGAGATGAGCATTGAATTTATAGCAATGGGTTTAGTCTGTATGAAATGCATGTAAGTTGCTGCATCCAGTAATCTCACATAATATCTTTATCACAGGCAGTAAGTGGCATTTAAGTTTTTTCTTTATGACTGTCAAAAAGTTTGCTCTTAAACTGTGAACATAGTCAAGAGGTCTCACCTTCTAACCATCAGGAAGGCTTGTCACCAATAAATGGGCTACTGTAGACCATTACAATACCAAGACTGTTAGTGGTCTCTTCCATAGGTCCACGAAGGCTGTTGCACCCTAGGTTTTGGGCATCCCAGCCACATGTCCTGCTGTCCAGGTTCCCTGGTTGCCAGGATCCCAGTCGCTGAGCCTGCTATTCCCTAGGGGCTCTACTGCCAGTCCTGGGCCCTGCTTGGCTGCTGGACCCATGCACAGGGCCTTGGATTCCACAGAAGCTCTGCTTTCATCCCAGGGGCTCTGCTTTCAGCTCCAAGTCCTACGTGGCTGCTGTTCCAAGCAACGGTCTTGGCAGCCAACTCTGGATTGGGGTCAGTGTACAAGGGGTTAGGAGCTGTCACTGCTGTTCCCCAGGGGGCTCCTCTTCTGTCCCCGAGTCCCACTCAGCTGCCATCCCCACAACTCGGTGACTAGTCCTGGGTCCTGCTCAGCTGCTGGCTCTGTTGCCAGGCCCCACATGCAGGGCTCCTGCCCAGCCACCGGGCCGGGTCCTGCCCATACATGTGGAGTCTAGGCTGCTCGTGCCAGCACTAAGGGACAGTAAGGTGTGTGGGCAGAGGTAAGGGAGCGTGCAGTTCAGCATTCCCCACTCCAAAAATTGTTCCCACACCACTGGTCCCTTCATACCCTTGAAGAGGCTATGTACAAAATGGCTTGTCCCACTAACTCTAATTATACCTACCTATCTCAGAGAGCTGGAAGGTACCTTGAGAGGTCATCAAGTCCAGTGTCCTGCACTCACAGCAGGACTTATCACCATCCTCACCAGATTTTTTTTTAATCTATTTGCCCCAGACACCTAAATGAGCCCCCCAGGGATTGAACTCACAACCCTGGGTTTAGCAGGCAGATGCTCAAACTACTGAAGGAGGAAATAAAAACAGCTGACAGCAACATTCTTCACCTCTTCTGATTCTCACAGGGCAGGACTTAAACAACAGAAACAGAGATCTCAGGGTCAGCCTGGGCTAGCTCTAAAATACACTCAGAGCAGACAGTTTTAAAAACTCTGTTAACAACTAATGTTAAACATTTACATCACACACAGGTTAAGAAAAGTAATAGAGATAGCCATGCTAGTCTATGTACTATCAAAACAAAAAAGGAGTCCAGTAGCACTTTAAAGACTAACAAAATAATTTATTAGGTAATGAACTTTCTTGGGACAGACCCACTTCTTCAGATCACAGCCATACCAGAACAGACTCACTATTTAAGCCACAGAGAACCAAATATAGTAATCAAGGTTAACAAATCAGAAAAATATAATCAAGGTGAGCAAATCAGAGAGCAGAGGGGCAGAAGGGGCGGGGAGTCAAGAATTAGATAAAGACAAGTGTGTGTACATCTGGGTATAGACCTTAGATTATCCACAAATACAATGCTTGTTTTAAAAGCTGTGAGATACATAAAGTACAAAATCAGCAGTAATCCAAATTTAGGGGAGTAAATTTAAGACAGTTTAGCTATTAGCATCCAAGTATTTGGGTGCAACATTCATGAAAAATTACATGGAGAGATGATTGTTGGAAGAAAATATATCAACAAGATGAGACTGACCCTCAATGACTGAGAATTTGTGGCAGGTTGTCAATTAGAAAATACAGCCCATCAGGAACGCATTTGAGTTACTTTCCTGACTGCACTTCTCATTGGCTCTTCAGCTCATCCCTCCTGGTACTGCCAATGTCCAGTGATGCATTCCAAGTAGATGTCCCTCAGCCACCTGATGGTGCCCAATACCAGGAGTTGCCACATGAGCAAAGTGTAGCATTGACTGATTCCACAGTGTCTCAATGCTTGTTACTGGGGTCCCATGCATCCCTGGTTCTGACGATCATGTAAATTTGAACTGTTTACCTCTTAGCTCTCAAGGGCCGTGTCTACACTAGCCCAAAACTTCGAAATGGCCATGCAAATGGCCATTTCGAAGTTTACTAATGAAGTGCTGAAATACATATTCAGTGCTTCATTAGCATGCGGGCGGCTGCAGCACTTTGAAATTGACGTGGCTCGCCGCCGCACGGCTCTTCCAGACAGGTCTCCTTTTCGAAAGGACCCCGGCAACTTCGAAGTCCCCTTATTCCCATCTGCTCATAGGAATACGGGGACTTCGAAGTAGGCGGGGTCCTTTCAAAAAGGAGGCCCATCAGGACAAACTGTGCGGCGGCGAGCTGCATCCATTTCGAAGTGCCGCGGCCGCCCACATGCTAATGAAGCACTGAATATGTATTTCAGCGCTTCATTAGTAAACTTTGAAATGGCCATTTACATGGCCATTTCGAAGTTTTGGGCTAGTGTAGACATGACCAAGGTGTTGGACAGAGGGATATATCTCTTCAGCTTCCAAGATCAGGCATTGCTGAAGGCCAGGTCCTTGCACTGTGCAATCTGTCTTCTAAAGCCACAGACTGTAAATCATTTGTGTATATCTATATAACTATATATCTGTAGATAGAGAGATATCTGCCTGCTTTCACTTTCCAATAATTCACTCATTTTTTTGTTAATAAATCTTGAGTTACTTTATTACAGGACTGGTTACAAGTGTTGTCTTTAGTGTGAGATCTAAAGTACAAATTGACCTTGGTTAATTGGTTGGTCTTTTGGGACTGGGAGCAACCTGATTATTTAGAAATCTTTGTTATAAAGCAGCCAACTAACATTACGTCCATTGCCTGGTTGGCAAGGCAAACTGGAACGCCCAAGGGGGATGGTCTGTGCCTCCATGGTATGACTTTGACAGAGCTTTAGGATATCACACTTATTATTGTGTGGGTGAGATCTAATTACAGAACGCACAATCAATGTTCCTGTAAGATCAGCGCTTGGGCAGCCACCCAGGAAAGCTTCAGGTGCTGGCCAGATGATCAGCAGAGCACCAACAGCCACCCACAGTGGGCAGCATGTTTCTATTGGTGGGGCACATCTGCACATGCCTTGGTGCACGTAGCAAAATTTATTCTGCCCATGGATGGGAAAAAAATAGTCGGAACACACCACACTACCCTGCTTTAGGCCATTGTGAAGATTACTAATGACGCGCTGAACTGAATATTCAGCGCCTCATTAGCATTAGGATGCTTCTGGCCACGGTGCTTTCAATTCAGTGCCTCATTAGTATTCTTTGATTTGGCCATTTGCATGGCCATATCGAAGGTTTGCCCAAGTGTGGCCACGGCCTTATGGTTTTAAGCTACCATCTAGCTTTTTGCTAAGCAAGTGCATTTATTCATAAGGTAAAAGCATTGAGAAAATATACTAAAAACGATAAAAGAACCTACACATGTTAATAAACTTTCCAGAGATCACCCTCCATTCCCATGTCCACAAGACCGCTGCTAAGTGTCAGATCTTCCAATCCTTCTCCAAGGATTGGGGTCCTCCCCTTGGGATAGAATTCCCTGTCGCTCTGCTGGATCAAAAAGAAGGCCTTGAGTCAATTTAAATTCAGGCTCTTTATGCAAAAGTCCTCTCTTTGTCTGTTAAGTTATCTGTTGAAAGCCTGAATCAAACTGGTCAGCACAAACATTCTGAAGTGTACGTATTGAAAATGTATGAATTGTTATGTAATTGTACTAAAAATTATGTGAGTTAAGACAAGTAGCTGAAGTAATCCATACAGTCCTGACATGCAAGGGAAGACATCTACTTTGGCTGGTCACAAGCAAACTGAGTATTTTTTGCAATAGATGCTCATTTACTGTCTGAGCAAAATTATAATCAATAGATGTTGGGGGCTAGAGGAAATAATAAAACCAGCAAGGGTTATTCTGTTTTTGCGTAATGCCATAAACTATTGAAACTATTCCTTCTGGCTATGTCTACACTAGCCCAAAACTTCAAAATGGCCATGCAAATAGCATGAGCACGCGGGTGGCTGTGGCACTTTGAAATTGCCGCAGCTCCTAAACACACGGCTCATCCAGATGGGGGTCCTTTTCAAAAGGACCCCACCAACTTCGAAATCCCCTTATTCCTACCAGCAGATAGGAATAAGAGGATTTTGAAGTTGCCGGGGTCCTTTTGAAAAGGACCCGTCTGGATGAGCCGCGTGGCAGTGAGCTGTGGCAATTTTGAAGTGCTGCAGCTGCCCATATGCTAATGAGGCGCTGAATATGTATTTTGGCGCTTCATTAGTAATCTTTGAAATGGCCATTTGCATTGCCATTTCAAAGTTTTGGCCTAGTGTAGACACAGCCTCTGGGGCGCAGAAGAATCCACAGTTATTTCTTCAGTCTGTGAGAACAAGGAGACTTGAACTTGAGATGGGATCTCAGTGAAACTGGGATGCAGACACACGGGAATCTCAAGTAGGAGTACAAAGGTTCTTTTAACTCTCTTGACATTATGAAAATATATCAATCTATGAAAAAATTCTGGGGAAAGGACTTGGAGTAAACAATCTTGTAGGAGTTTGGGGAATGCTCACTGGTTACGGCTCTGCTCTAGGACCGTGGCATCCAATACACTGTCCGTTCGCCCCAGGTGGTGAACTGAACAGTGTAATGTGGTGAAACGACTCATTAGAGCCACACATGTGGAGCGCCCTACGCCCCTCCATGCATGAGCCCCACCACGTGGTAGGACAAGCTTGCGGCAGCAGTAGCAGAGGTAGCTCCTTCTGCGGCTTGCTTGGGGTGGTAGGACATCTCATGCAAGCTGGCTGTCATGGGGCGGCTCAGGGTTGGGCAGCTTGGGACTGGACGACTTGGGCCTGGGTGGCTTGTGTGGCATGGCTCATGCGGCTTGGGGCTGGGCGGCTCTGGTGAGTCACTGGCAGTTTGTGGGAAGATGGGTGCGGGGGTTGTAGCAACTGTTAACTCTCTTTTGGACACTACTGCTCTAGAAAGCACAGTACGGTTTGGTTTTATGTGACCATTTCCTTCTGATGTCCTCTTTCTATCACTTGAATCTCTTCTTGATGATAAGCTTGTTCTTGTTTTCACTATACATGTATGAAACATCGAAGCACTGCATGCCTAGTAGAATGTTGACCCTGAGTTCAATCCTACAAACTTGTGTAGGGTGTCCTATTCCTTTGGGAATAACGAACCTGAGAGTTCAGTGGAACAAATGCTAAATACCCCAAAGGGGCATTTGGAAAATGGCAGCTGGTGTGTACTTAATGTATAAAGAGTGAGGCATGCAGAAGTCTTGAAGACAGGGTGTGTGGTGCCAGTGACTGGTAATTTCATGGATCTCATACCCAGCAGGTACAGATAAGACCTCCTCATGCTAAGGGCAGATGGTGATGAGGTTCCTGATAAACTTGGCTAATCGTGGGAAGTGTCACAAATTGATTTTTTTGTGGGGAGTGGTCTGAGCACCACTATTTATCCACCCATATTAACTGCAATATGGGGCCCTTGTCTCTCTAAGGGTATCTGAGCCCCATTACCTGACCCCTGTGTAAGTGCCAGTACCTGGGGCCTCCTACTCAGCTACAGGGTCTGACTCCCCTCCATCCGTCCTCTTATATGAGCTAAATTCTGGAAACACTTGCTATTCTGGGGACATCTGAGTCCCTCTCCCCATCCCACCCTCTCACATGAACTGTGACCTGCCACCATTGTCAAGAGGCATCATCAAAGAGAGCAGAGTTTAGGTTATAAGGGTGTTTACCATACCACTGTATTTCCAAGTTTTCAAAAGTCTGAGTTTGCTGAATTGTACATTCCGGAAAAGCATCAGCTGTTGCTGAGCAACCTTCATACTATGTTAATATAGCTTGCTATTTAATAGAGCATAAAGAGGACAGGGTCAATTGATCATCTAGTTTGCCCTCTCATATGACACCAGCCATAGGATATCACTGGCTTCTCTCTGTTTAAGGCCTCCCATTTAAGCAGGGTACAAACTGTTTTCAAACCAGTTCAAAACACCAACACGGGCAGTATCTGAAGGCCGTCTCTTACCTTGGCTTTAATATAATTTGACCACATCCACCCAGACCAAGCCAATTCAAATCAAACTCTGCTGTAATTCATTTGTTCATAGCTGAGTTTAACCACCATCAGTGGGGCCAATTAAAGATGTTATTGTGGCATTCTGCTGGGAGTTCCTTTTCCTGATCTGAAGCAGAACATTGTGTGGCTTGAAAGCTTGTCTCTCACCAACAGCAGTTTATCTGATAAAAGCCTCTCTAATATCCTGGAACCAACACAGCTACAACTACACAGCATTTAACTAGTACTGTGAATCCTGGTTGCCTTTATAGTGTGTAGAGAGAGGATTGAAAGTAAAAGATAGGGACCCCTGAGACCACAGGTCAATGGCAGATTTGACTGAGAAAGATCCATGCCTGTATTATGTATGCAAGGGACCCAAAGGTCATTAGTGGCAAGGAAAAACCTCAGAGCCATGACTAGGATTGTGGTTAGGGTGTATGCTCCCCCCACCCCCGCAGTTGAGCAATTCCCTTTTTGTCTGTTCCCAGAGCTCTCCTCTTCACGATGACTCAGTTCTTAGGACTTAGTCATCCCTCTGGATACACAGACCTCTGGAAAATTTGACTAGCTCCTTGAGAGCTTATCCTATGTGGGGACTTCAAATTGTGAGTAAACAAAGGAAAAAATGTCTAAAATCAGAAGATTTTTTTAAGGTGACCATGATATTTACGTAGGTGGGAGCTGACGATGTTTGTCCTCCAGTGTGAGGTTATACTCAGTGGCTTTGTAAACATCATATTGTGGAGTTCTTCATTTGTTTTCTCTGCTTCATTTCCCAATCCTGTAGGCTCACTTTATCTATCAAAAGTAAATTTTTGCTAACAAGTTCCACCCGGTATCAGAAATCCAGGTGGTCTCTTTCTGCTTCCTGCATCAATGTCAGTGATGCAGTCAGAACTCAGCTGTTAATACTGTTGGTGATGCTAGAGACAGTAAGTACCAGGTTGTTCTCCAATAGTTAGACTTACAGTGCAAGAGGAAACAGTTTTGTGCATCAGTAATAAAGAGCACGTATGACTCACTTTTGTGAGCATACGTGACTCAAAAGATGCATATAGGGACTGGTGCAGTGAATAAGCAAAGGCCATTTTGACAGTTGCTATTCTGCCTACAGTAAATCTCATGTCATGGGCTAATAATAAATATAGCATTTACAACTTATCTAGGAAATGTGTATAGCTAGTTTAAACCACATTGATTTATTATGTTTACAATCAATCTGCACATTGACAAAATCTAGTAAAGTTTATCATTAATTCAAAGATGGAGAAATTGAGACAAGGGTTGTGCAGCTACATGAAGGATTTCTGAAATTCACTTTTCAATTGCATCCCCAACGGTGGTGGAAATATAAGCAGCATTAATACAGACATGCTGCCAGTGACCTAATCACATGATTTAAAATCAAAACTAAGCAACTCTCGCTGTACGATCTACACTGCATGCACTCACTGTTAATTTCACTAGTGGGATGTCCTCATGCTACAACAGTGGTGAGGACAACTTGCTTAATGTGTAAGCGGCACTGTCAGATCTTCTCAGACTTAAATAGTCTTAACCCTACAAATACATTTAACTCAGATGTAAATAAACAGGTTCATTATCTAACCAGAACTGAATTAATTAGTCTGTGTTCTGCCAAAATAGCTAATAAGAAGAATTTGTGACTAAAGAATAAGATCAAGTGTGAGATCTGCATTCTGTTCCCTAACTGCCACTGACTGCCTGGAGGTGAGTTATGTAAGTCACTTCACCTGCCAGTTCCTCAGTTTCCCACTCTGTGAAATGGGGACAACCTGTTAGTGTCAAGAGCAAGCACAGCCAACCAGTTAGAGATGAACAGCCAAAATAACAGTGGATAGAGCGCAAAGAGCCACATATTATATGTTTATTTTTAGTTATATATCTATGTAGAGATATATAAATCCTAACAGAGAGGTAGCCATGTTAGTCTGTATTTTAACAAAAACTAGCAGTCATGTAGCACTTTAAAGACTAACAAAATAATTTATTAGGTGACTAGCTTTTGTGGGGCAGACCCACTCACTCAGATCTGGAGAAGTAACATCTCCAGTACAGAATTGACAGTTTTATAATACAGAGATTCCAAAAAAAATAAAGTGGGTCTGCCCTATGAAAGCTTATTACCTAATAAATTATTGTGCTAGTCTTTAAAGGGCTACATGACTGCTCATTTGTTCTATATACAGATATATAAAAATAAATATCTAATATGTTGCTCAATGCCCTTCTCCTCCCTGACAGCCAAGAACACCCAGGCTTCCACTCTAACTGAATGCCCTTTGGCAGAGCCAGGCTCCCCCAGCTCCCTCTCCCTGACTGTAAATAAACACCCCCCCCCCCGAGCCAGGCATCCCTAGCCCCACTCCAATTCCACAGCATCAACTCACTGGAACTGCCACCATGCATTTCTCCCACCAATGGGTGAGGCACGTGCATGGAGCAGGTGGGCAGCACTTGCAATGTGTGGCTCTGAGGAGCCTGTTTAAAGGCTCAAAGAGGTAAGGGTTGGCTGCCCCTGGCCAAGAGGATTAATCAGCATTTAAAGGCCTACAACCACACAGGTATTTAGTCTTTCTATTTCCATGGAAATCAGTTGAAGTTAGGAGCTTAAATACCTGCCAGGATCAGGGCCGGAGACCTCTGTGATCATCAGATGAAGATAGTTATGGAAATACAAAGCATTATTATAATGTACTATACAGTTTAGAAATGTGTCTGTCTGTCTCTCCATCTGTGAATATGTTTGTTCAAGAACTCCTCCCGAACGATAAGAGCTAGGGCACCAAATTTGGCATGCAGCTTTCTCTTATAATTTAAAGTAGAGTCAGGGTTCAGCTGTGCCAGGACAATGGGCTGTGCCTGGAATCTGACTGTTTTGTCTTAAACGGAAAGAGAGAGATCTGATAGCAGGGAGCATTATACTCCACACTGACCACAGGGGAACAGCAAGCACTGGGGACAGTTGTACTGCAGTGACCATGGGAGTTGGGGGGAGTTGCACCAGTAAGGGAATGTCCAGATGTGGCTGGGGTTCTGCATGTTGCGGGCCACTGACATGTGGCCTCCCTACCCCAAAGCCACAGTCCAAACCACTCCACCATGGGCCTCACCACCAGACCCCAGGAAGGTGGAGAACACCCTGAGCCACCCAGCTCCCCTGGGGAGTACTACTGACAGTAGTATAGCCCTGGCCAGCCTCTGACCAATGCAACCTCTACCAGTGTTGCTCCCCTGGGGAGGAGCCACTAGCAGGGCAACACAGCCCTGGCCCCCTGTGGGAGAGCTGCTGGCTGGGGCCAGGCAGTGCAGGCCCTGCAGCCACAGCTCCCCCCAGACTCCAAGTATGGGCCAGGCAGCTCTGAGCCCGCCACAGCTTCTAAACCATCCCCTGATTCCTACACCTCCCGGTGAGCCCCCACAACCACTCAAATCCCTGCCTTGACCCCTGCACCCAATCAGGCTGCCCTGAGCTCCCACAAGGACCCAAGCAGTGCCGGGTAAGTCTGCTAGTATCAAGTTAAAAACCAGTATCAGCTGGAGAGAGCAATGAGAGACAGGGGCTGAGGAGAGAAAACCCTGACAGCTCAACCGAGAGGAAGGGGGCTGTTCTGAACTTCCGGGGCTGCAGAAGGAGAACTAATCCTCACCCAGCTCCCTTCGGAGCGGTTTGCTGCTGTGGTTCGCATGTGGAAACGGGAATAACTGTCACAGATGAGCAGGACGAAGAGCAGCTTCTCAGGAAGGTCTGGGATTTGCACGCAGGAATAAGAGGCTGCCTGTTTCGGAGGTCTGTATCCTGCATCTCCAGGGCACAGCGCAGAAACGTGCCTCTTCCAGGTTCATCTGGATGCTGCTCACAGAAGTCGCCTCTCTCCCTGGGAATCGTCTGCGGCTCACGTGTCCCGTCCCTGGATGAACAACCAAGGTACTTGTCACTCACGCTGCGGCACGTGGACTCGCAGTGCACAGACTGGGAAGAGACGGGCTCCCATTGGACAGAAGCGCTTCCAGCAGCACTAGAGCCGCCACCTGCGAGAACTGAGCAGCGGCCCTTAAAGGGGAAAAACAGAAGCTGACGGGCTGAAGCCTGATGCATAAAGATCTAAGACCCAAGGGAAAGTCAATGTAATTCCCAAGCCAAGCCCTTCTCTGGGACCTCTCATGCTAAAGTCCAACGCCAAACACTGACTACTAAATGGGCTGATTGCAAACGCTGTCCCCCTTCACAGGGACACTGCAGTCCAAAAGCTGAGGTAAACAAGGGCTCTTACCTGCGGACTAAGGGACTGTTGTTGAAGTAACCTCCCCCCCGACGCTATGTGAACTAAAGCAGTGGCTTCCAAACTATTTACCAAGGTGACTCCTGAGTACTTACCCTCTTGTGGGGACTTTAAACTATAAACAAAGGAAGAAAGATGTCTAAAATCATTTTTTTCCAGGGTGACTATGGCTGGGAGCTCAACACAGTTAGGAATCGAACATTTGTCATGCAGACAAATAAATAGGTGTGTGTGACTTCCGAAGGCCCCAACGAGTGGGGCAAGTTCTAAAACTACAGTTCAGCATCCTCCTCTTTCTCACCCCTGCAGCAGCACCCTCTTCTCCAGCATCACAGCTGAAATCTGGGGTTGGGGAGCAAGGTTACTCCATACAGCTCTTGGGGGGGGGGGGGAAAGGTGCTGACTCCCTGCTCCTAGCGTCACCTCCTAGCAAATGGAGTTGGAGAACCACTCCCCTTTGGTCCGGCTGCCCCTCCCTCATGACAGAGGGTACCTGAGCCCACGATGAAGGGGTGGCATGGTGATCAGTTGCCTGGCATAGCAGTACCACTCAGCTGTGACAATTTAGCTGATCACAAAGGATTGCCAGACCAAAGCAGAGGGGCAATGCCATCCCTTGCTTGCGCTAAATTACCATGCCCAGACCGGGAGGCTGAGGGCAGTGTGAAGGATCAGAGGACCTGCTGCAGCTGGGGTGGGCTCTCTCCCCAGGCCTCCCTGAGAAACCCTGTCCCTAGGGCCAGCGCTGATCCTAAAGACTTGGCGCTGAGCTAGGGGCCTGGGCAACCCGAGAACAGAAGAGAGCCAGGTCACGTAGATGGGCCTGGCAAGTGGCAGCCCTGCCTGCACACAAACCAGGCCCTGCGAGTGACTCTGCACATAGCGCAGCTCACTTCCCTCCCCACGCACTCCTTTTCACCACCCACCCCGTCATAAAGATTGGGACGTTCAGCGCCCACCTCTGACTGACAGTTGATGAAAGCCAATGGAATCCTCAACTGCGCCTCAACTAGCCAATAGCTGAGTAGCTACTGGGTGTGCGTTTCCTCGCCCTCACGCCGGCCTACTGGCCAACCTCAGGCCGTGTTGCGGAAGAGTGGCGTGGCCAGTCCCCAATCGCCTTGCGCGCGAGGTTGCTAAGGGGTAGTTGGTAGCCGGGCCGGCTCGGGTGAGAACCGATGGGAGCTGGTGCCGGAAGCGTCGAGAACAGCGGCCGGGCCGAGGTGGGCTTACAGGTGAGGCGGCGTCCTGACCCCCAGCTCATCGCAACTCGCGGGGAGAGCGGGTCCCTGCTGTATGGGGGGGAGGGGCAGTCGGTTGGTGTCCGCCGGACATCCCGTGAGGGGAAGAGGCGCCGGGCAGGGAGAGAGTGTCGACCCCCCCCCCCCGGCATTCGTATGGGGGGGATGGGCAGGGAGAGGCAGTCTTGTGTCTCCCCCATCGGCATTCGTACGGGGGGAGGCGGGCAGGGAGCGAGTGTCCCTCCCCCGCCCCCTTGCGTATTGGGGGAGGCGCGCAGAGAGCGGGTGTCCCTCCGCGTCCCGTATTTATATGCGGCAGAAAGGAGAGTTAGATTAGAGTGAGCGTCCCCGCCCGGTATTCACAGTGGGGAATGGGATAGGGATCAAGTGTCTTCCCCCAATATGCTCATGGAGGGCGAAGGAATTGGGCAGCAATCAAGTGTTGCTCCCACATCCATGGAGGAGAGCTGGGCAGGAACTGAGATCCCTTCCTTGTCCCGTATCTGTCTAGCTACAGGGAACTAGGTAGGAATTAAGGTCCCTACCTGCCTCTTATCTATTTGGTTGGAGGGAGAGAGGCAGGAATTGAATGCTCCTCTCTAGCTCGCTAGCTGGGGTGAGCTGGGCAGGGATCAGGATTTCCCTCCCCCCACATCTCTCAATGCAGGGATTGGGTGGGAATCAAGGCCCATTATTTTTCTCTCTCGAGCATTTGGCCCTCTTCTTCCCCAATATGAAAGTAAGGCAAGCTGTTATTGCACACTTCCTACTGTTCTGTTGCCCAGTTCAGAACTACCCCAGTGTCACAGGTTTTCTTCTGCAATTTCGAGAATCTGTACCTCATGGGGATGTATCTGACATCCAGAATGTTCTCTGGCATTCATCATCTGCTTTCTCCATTTCTTAGCATGCTGTTCCTCCTCACTTTCACCCCATGACAAAATATTCCCTTCCTGAGGCTTTACACCCTCTGGTATTTGCAACCTGTTCATGACTTGGCCTCTTCCCATGCCCTGTTGCCATGTAGCTGTGCTGCATGTGTTTAGTTCTTTCTTTGTAATTCAATCTCTCCAGCCCGATATCGCTTTTATTGCTTCTGTTAATCAGTGTCTGTCTGTGCAGTCTACTAGATGCCGTTATTTCAGTGTGATAGAAGGGGACAGTTGCATCCCAGTGTGGTGGTGATAATGTCTTTGTTATGTGCAGTTCAAAATCACATTTGCCTCTATTGTAAACTCATGTGTTGCTTGCTATCTACTGTCACCCCAAAGTTTCCTTCACTTGTTCTGCCTTCCAGATTTCACCGTCCCATTAGGAAAGAACTTCTTGGTAAATTTCGTTAATCTGTAGGTTGTAACTGTCTATTTTGTATCTCTGTTTTCCTGCTTATGCTTTTAATCTCTTGTTTTTCTCGTATTACCACTTTTTTCTCCGAGGAGTTTGAAATATTTTTCCTGTTTAGGATCAGAAAACTTAATAAGCCATATTCTCTTTCTGCACCTTTTAATAAGAATCCTAGATAAAATGTATGTAATACTAACCCCTGCTGCACATCTTCAGCTTCCTGATCCCAATAACTCTTTGCATTGTTATAACACTTCCTCACCCAAGGACCTAGAAGTGCTCCTCAAAAATGAGGTAGTATCATTATCCCCATTTTATAGCTCAGAACTGAGGCATTAAAGTGAAATTACTCTAGTCATAAGTTGATGGAAGTAGACCTATGACCTAAAACACAGATCTCACTTTAGTCTGGCATTCTGTCTTCTCTATTCTTTTGCCACTGCTGCCTCCTTCCCCTGCCAAGTTCTAGAATCTGATATGTTTGTGAGACAAGGTGGGCGATGTAATATTTTTGATTGTGCAGTGAATGAGGTACACCACAAGTTACGGTAGGAATATGTACACCTAGATCTTGAAAGGTTGGTTGTGGGGTTGCCAGTTCTTGTGGCAATGGAGACATCAGCAGATTTTGCGTCTGCTGTTCTGAGGGCGGGGAGCAGGGTCTAGAACAGCTTGCAGTTGTGCTTTTTTTCTGTAGGGAGCTATAGTCTGATGATGAATTTGGTGATGTCGAGGGACTGTTTGAAGGCCATAGGAAAGGATTTGGGAAAGATTTATTTTGAGATGGGGCCCCCAGGGAGCACAGGTTGCAGTTTTTCAATTCCATGTATGGGATGATAGATGACAGTGAGGGTTGTGCTGTCAGTGGGCTTTGCTTCTCTATTGAGGCAGGTTTGCTTGGAGCATTTGGGTGGCCCAGTCCATGATGCGATGTACTTCTCTGGTGGAGTGTCCTTGTTTGCTGAAGGCAGTTTTGAATGTGTTTATGGTATATATCCCAGATTTTCTCATTGGAGCATGTCTGGTAGTATCTGAGTGCCTTGCTGCAGGTAAGATTTCTTGATTTGCTTGGGGTAGTTACTGGATCTGGGAAAGTAGGTATAGTTATCTGTGGATTGTCTCTAGGATTCCCTTGTTAAAGCTTATTGTGGTGTCCAGGAAGTTGATGTTAGTGAAGGAGCATTCTGGGGAGCGTTTAACAATCTCTGCCAGTTCATTAAAGTTGTGGTGGATATCTGTGAGGGAGTTTGTCATCTGTCCAGAGGATGAAAATACCACCATATCTCAGATCACTGCATTGCTTTTATGCAGAAATTCTGTCAAGATGGCCTGTGACGAGGTTGCCATACTGGGGAGTTGTCCTAATACATACCTATGGCTGTTGCCAGGGTTTGGAGTTCGTGCTTGTGGTAGAATTAAAATTATATTAAATGAATGAGTTGGCACTGTGTTTAAGATGGATATGTGCGGATTGTCCATTGTTTTGTCAATAGCGGAGCCAGGCAGCTGTATTGTCCTTGTGAAGGATGTTGGTGAGTAGAGAAGACATCCATAATGGAGAGGATGATGTTCTGAGGGTGGTTGTTAATGTTGCAGAGTTTGTGGAGGAAGTAGATATTTTTTATGAAAACGGTGGTTTCTATGAATCCTGATACTGAAGAAATAATGTAAGAGTGCCATTGTCAGATGTGCCTCATCTGCCTGGGTTGCCTTTCTTTGGTCTTGGGAAGCATGTCAAAGATCCCTGGGTTCATGGGAGAAGAGTTTGCAGAGTTTCTTGTGGAGTTTGATATCTGTATTTTCCTGAGTAAATTGTGGTATGTGGATGTCTTCTAGTTTGTTATTGTAGATAGTGTCACAGTTGATAGTAGGACTCTTTCATGTGATCTGATGGCAGAGAACTACAATGGCATCCCCTATGTCTACAGGTTTGATCACTGTCTTGTTGTTAGGTTCAGGGACTATAGAGCTGTCTTGTCAGCTGTGGATTGATTGTGTTGAATTTCGTGTCTTTAAAGATCTCAGTCAGGTTTTTTCTTTTGGCAGGTCTATTACAAGATATTACCTCATCCACTTTGTCTCTCTAATAGCCATGGAGCAACACAGCTACAACAATGCAATATTTCTGGCATTGTGTAATACATTCTAGATGTCTCTTGACTGCCACTTGCAGTCTGTTCAGTTGTCAGTCTGAGTGACCGTGCTCTATCCAATTCAGTTAGTTTTCATGTAAGATTTCATATTACTTGATCAAATATTGTACTGCAATTCATGTGTTACAGCTGTTATGTTTTTAAATCAACTGATGTAACTTGTTTTTAAAGGAACTCTGTCCTGTCTGCAATGACTTGTTCTTTATGAACCCTCATTTATAGTTTCCCAGTTTCAGTAGCCCCTGATAACTACTTGTTTTGGTTCTGATTGATATTATAGTTTGTCTATTATCATTGTAAGTACCAGCTTTGCTGTTTCCTCTTTTTTTTAAGATGGCTTGCATGTTTGTGTGCATGTGCACCTGTGAGCATGCTCTGAACTGCTGGTTTAGAAATGCCTGTGGTTTATTAATTGAATCAACTGGTACAAAGTATTCAGTTTTTCTACATAGCTATTCCTGCCTATTTCAATGAGATGGGCTTTAAAAAGTAGCTCAGCTATTTTGGAATTCTCATTGTACCTGCCTTCATTTTATTAGATGTACTTTATTTCATGTTTGCTTGCCCCGTCTTTATTTCTAACAGCAGGACTTTGGCTACATCCTCATTTAACCTTCTTTGTTTCAGGGGGTTTTTGGTCCCCTCTCCTTTAGCTTTTCCCTCCTGAAAACCTTAATTCAGTTCTTGCATGCTGATTTGGTTCCCACAGCTCAAAGGGAACTTGTGCAGATTCTGCTATTTTCTACTGTTCCAGGGGAGGTGCCTTGAGCCCTGCATATCCGTGGACCACACCTGAGGATAGTAGATTGGATGCAGATACAAATTATGTATTTGCCCAGGGCTTTAGAGATGCGTTCATTTTGTTCTTTATATTATGTTCCTCCTTTTGGAGGCTTTGTTAACCAGGGTACAGGGGAGAGAGCTGCATCTCTAGGGGACTGGACACAATTGGTTCTAATCCACGTGTTACTAACTTTGTGCCATGTATATGTGGTAGACTGGTTTGCAGTTGTTTTTGAACTTTGTGTAGCTGAGCATAACTTGATGGCTTGTCTATTACATCACAGGGAGCTGCACCCTGTTAGTGAAGATGCTGCCTATGCTAATGGAACAGTTTCTCTTTTCAGTGTAGGTACTCCACCTCTCTGAGTGACAGGATAGTTATGTCAACGGGGAAGCTCTTCTGTCAACAGTGTTGTCTGCAGTGGGGACACTTGGTATAACTGGTGTGCTTGGATTTTCCACACCCCTGATTGATGTAGTCACACTGACCTAAGTTGGTAGCACTGACTGACTCTTAATGGGCAATGGCAGCTCTTCTAGACTTTCAGTGGTGCTGGAGAGGGATAAGTTCTCCCTCTTTCTCCTGGGGATGAAGTAGCTGCTTAAAGGAAGAGCTGCAACTGTGTATCTATTCTGTCAGCCTCCACGGCTATTAAAAAGAACTTCTTCAGGATGCAGCTTTGGCTTTTAAGTGAACTTTTTCTAGCCTTCTTTTCTCTTCACAGTGAGGTCTGTGCTTCCTATGTAGTGAGCTAATCCAACTCGACAAAGTATCATCAACAGGAATAAAGCACTTGTGGGACCTGTAAAGACATGCCCTCAAAGACACTTCCCTATCCTGAAGGACAAACCATCTAACATATCAACACTGTTGTACATGAAGGTAATAGTGCAGGGGGATGAAGTGATGAAGGAATAATTAGAATAACACTGTGGATTTGCTTGACTGGTGCAAGTGAAGTTGGTTTCAAGTTCTAGAAAAATATTGGTTTGGGGGTGTGAGGCTGCAATAGACACCTGTGAACAAAGCAGTTAGAACTTACTAGGTGCGATATCAGTTGCTGGCTGGACAGCAATTTGTAACATCTGTGAGCTATCTGAGTTGCTTTGTGCTTAACAGTTGAAAGTAAACAGTTTAGTAATGGCAGTAATGACTCACTTGGTCTCTCTGGTCCTCTTTTGTGTTTACAAAAGATTATAGATAGATCTTAGTGGTAGCATTAGAATTTTATAACAAAAACTTTCAGTGGCCAGTAATATTTGCATAGAATGAATCTTGACATACAAAGTCTCAGCTTGGGCAGAAGCTTTTAACCAAATTTTGCTGGTCAAGTATTTTCACCTACTTTAGTGGAAATATTTTGTGTGGAATATTAAGTGTTTTTGAATTTCTGTTAGTATCTTAGAGTTATTTTCAGTTATGGTTGTGGATTTGTTCTAGAGATTTCAGTGTGTACTGTATTTGATGTGAAACACCAAATAACTATTAAGATAAACCTCATCAGCTGCTGTTAATCAGAAATGTGTAGTAAGTGTTTTAATCTCTAAAAGTTTGAAGCCTGATCATGTGTACAAATAAATACTTTGCACTGTTTCTTTGAGACAAATCTAGTGTTAAAGGTATCTGATGGATAAGTTAATCATGTGTTTAAATGGCTTCATTAAGTTCAATACTAGACAGTGTTAAGGTTAGTATTAGTGATTTTAGTGTTAATGTACAAAATGGGGGGGAATCCAGTGTTGTCATTGGTACAATGTTTCAGGAGGTAGCAATGGTGGGAACGTTCATGGAAAGGGATGCAGACAATTAACAGCATTTTAAGCATAATTTAACACTACCCATATAGTACAACATGATGCCTCCATTTCTGGTAGTCCGGGTTATCACACCGAATGGTAACACAAGCTCAGTGTTGCTAGTGGTAGGAAACAAACATGATGTCCTGCTGTAGAGAAGGCTGTTCTCCCACCCACCCACATTAGACATACACACCCAGCAGGAAGAACAGTTGCCTGGTACAAAAGTTACATCACACCCTTAAGCAATTTGTGTTTCAGAATCTGCATCACTTTAGTTTAACATCATGAAAATAGATAGAAGTGGAATCATGATGAGATCAATCCAGAGCATTGGCGTTCTTTGTCCTTTTTGGGCTGAGCTCTCAGGAATGCTAGACCTTTCAATAGCTCCTCTTCAAAAGACTTTTTTTGTCACTTAAGCAAGGTGTTTTTGTAAGACGGAAGAAAATTAAATCTAACGTACTTCACAGCTTTAGCTTCTTGCTTTTAACAGTTTCAGTTTGTCCATTCAGAAAAAACATTAATCTTTAATAGCAGGCATCTATTTGACTTCAGTCTCCGCTTCTAAAGCATTAGCTCATTATAGCAGATTCAATTGTGATCTTTCCAGAGGAATAAATTCCAAATACATTTGCTTGCACTGGAAGTAAAAATGAACAGGGAAATATTCTTAGAATTTTGACAAAATTCTGCCTTAAAAAAACGAATTTCATGCCATATAATATGGAAGTCATTATATGGGCAAAAGAACTAAATGTAATGCGCACCCATTCAGTGGCAGTGCAAACTATTTAATTCTTCTACATGCTTAATTTACAATCAGAAAATTGGATGTGTGCTAAACCTCACATATTTTATAGAGTCTGGCAAAATGGTATGAATATGCCGTTCTGTAGAGGAAATAATGGTAAAAGTTGGGTCGTGGGATGTGGCAGTGATTTTTATCCTTAGATTCATGATGCGGGGAGGGGGGTCAATGAATTTGCCACCACCTTGGGTTCTGTTTGTCAAGGAAAGCCATTCTGATGAACTAGAAGTGTAGTGTTCAGATTTATTACATTTGTATTATGGCATGACCTCGTAATTCTAAGGAGAGTCCCGTTCTTCTAGCTGCTGTTCAGATGTGTACTTCAGATTTTAATAAATGTACTCTAAGCAATATACGTGAGCAGTTAGGGAGATCTAAGTTAAGTGTTTCAGTGACCTGATTTGGGGCAGGAAAATGGGCATGTAGGTACCTGTGGAGGTTGCAGTACTCACTGACTTTCATTGGGAATTTGGAATCTCACTGCCCTTTGTGCCCTTGTAAGAATTTTGGTGAAAAATGAGGGTGGTGTGGAGATGGCATTTTTCTAGAAACCTGGAGAGCAACCGTTGGAGTTGTTAACTGACTTTAAGGCTTTACGTATCTTGTATTTCTGCTCAGTCCTCATTGGAAGTTGAGAACTCCATGTGGCAGAAGAATTCAGTGTACTGTTCTTAAGTAGGTGACCAAATGTTGAGCTTCTTGAAAGTGGTTCTTATACTTCTACTCCTCTCGGTCTTGAAATGATGTTGCCTTGTTTTTAAATATATGAATATAAAACTCAAAATTAAAAATCGTCTGTAGACGTGTGCTACTAGTTTTCATTGGCTGCAAACATGTTTTGTATGGGAGGCTCTGTAAAGTTCCTCTCCTGCACGATCTCAGAAAATGGAATTCTCTAACCACTATTCCTGCTTGTGTCTTTTCTGCAAGTGCTGGGAAACTGCACAGATAAACCCCACGTAGTTTCACAGAGATACCATTCCCTCTAAAGTTGATTGTTTAGGTGTTTTCTCTGACAGGAAGGGGACACAGCAGTGTTCCCCTATGAATCTCATGGGGAGAGCTTCTGTCCTCCCTGTATATCCCCAACACACAAATCAGCCCCCTGACCTGAGCCCATTATATCCTAGCCTGACTCCTGCACCCAACAACCCCCAGATTTCTGCCCTAACTCCTGCACCCTCCGCACCCTTGCTCTTGCTCTGAAGTCCCACAATCTCCAACACTGACTCCTGTACCCCGCACACTCCTAGCCACTGCCCTGAGCCCCCCCACACCAAGTCCCTGTCCTGATTCCTGCACACACACGCCCTGCGCCCTTAGTCCCCCACACTCCAGTATTTCCCAAACCCTACCTTGAGACCCTCACACTCTACCCCAAGTTTGAATTTCTTACTGCTACTATCATACCACCATTCCCGACCCTAACCGCCTGTCCTGAAGACAACAGTACTGGTAAGAAATGTCTTACTTCCCCCTGTGTATTTTATCATATTGGAGCCTGGTCTGTTCTTTGGACTTTGTCTCTCATTTACTTTGCAGACAGCTGTGGTGAGCGCTCAGCCCTGGGTGGGATGAAGTGTATCTCTTGCTTATCAGCAGCACTTGCTGCTGATCAGAGTACCTATGGTGTGCCCTGCTCCCAGTCATCTTGGCTGAAAGCATTTCTAATGTGGGGACTTGGGCAGTGTACAGAAAATAATCCTTGGGCTCCCTACCAGGAGACGAAGCTCGGGTAATGTACAGTAAACCCTCAAAATGCATGATTTTGAGTTGTGCCTAGCTCGCTTTAACGCAAGTTAAGCGCAACTCAAAATCCTGCTCTTCCCCTGGCTCAACCCCCTCAGCCCAGCATGGCCCCAGTTCACCCCCTGCTTACCACCTGCACATGGCTCTGGCTCACCCACCACAAGTGGGGGCGCCTCCTCCCAGTTGCAACCAAGCCCCGGGGAAAGAGGCAGCCACAGGTGGCTCTGGTTCAAAACCCAACCCCCACCCCACCCCCCGCAGCTCTAACCACCCCAGGTTTAACTCCCTTGGCCTCCTCTCGGGACACCAACCCACCACCAGGCTTAACCCTCCCCAACTGCCTCACCTCAACCCTAGGACTTACCTTTCAAAAGGAGCTCCAGGTGCTCCTGCTGCTTCCCGAGCTACAGAATGTGCATTCCACTGGGGGGGAAAAATGCCCCTAACTTACACAATATTCAGGTTATGTGAGGGTGCACAGGAATGCAATCATCTTGTAAATCAAGGCTCTGCTGTATAACATAAAGCTTCGACACTGACTTTGTGGGTTTTTTTTTTTTAAATGCAGAGGGAACCTGACAGGCATCATAGCTAGTTAAAGAGGTCCTGTTTTTGTAGGTCTAAAATATCAGATTAAACATACACGCTGTTTCAGGCAGCTGCAACTTGATGCCAGCAGCATCCTGTCCAAGGCTTTTTATGAAAGAATATTTCACTGAAGAGACTGTGCAGTAATCAACTGCTGTTGAAAGGTGCCTCCGAGCTGTGTGTGTTTCCCTTGTGCTTTCTGTAACTTTCACTCTATTGTTAAGCCTTTTGGGTAAATAACCTGCTTCATGCATTGCATGTCTGTTTTGAGGAAGGTGTTGGAAACTGTTGTTTCCACGTAAGTTGTTGAGACCTACAAAGTTGTTTTTTTGGTTGTTTGCTGTTTAGTCAAGTTCTCTGCCATAACTTGTGAAGTATCCATATTGCAGTTACCTTTCAGAAGCAGGACAAATATGGAGAGGTTGATTCTTTAGGATTCCAGCACACAAGGAATTCTCTACTTAAACAATTCAGTGTTGCAAATTAAATGACAAGGGCATGGTTTCTGCTTTAGTCTTGAAGCAGAGTAACAAACTCATATCTGATCCATGCATAATGGACTTCAGCAACATCTCCACTATGACACATCAGTTGCATTCCATAGATCAGGGTTCAGCAGCCTTTCTTAGGTGGAATGCCAGTATTTGACCTCTATGTACATTCAAGTGCAGGTGATACTTTTTCAAGTCACTAGTAGTCCTATTTTCAACAGATTCATAAATTAATAAATGAAGATTCAGAGCTTTACTGCTTAGGTGATGGTTGGTAGCATTAGCTGGTCTTTAGTTAATGTGCAGGTGGCATGGCTTTCAGCAAGCTCCTGGCTACATGGGAGAAGAGGAGCAGGGCTCAACTCCCACCTCACATGCAGATAAAAATTGGCTTGTGTGCCACTGTTGTGTGCCTGTGCTGGGGATTGCTGACCCCTGCTGTAGATCTTGTTTCCCTACCTAACCATAGTTTGAGAAGGATAGCTCTCTGCATTCTGAGATCTGGCCAGGCTGATGTACCGTAATGTGGCAAAATGCATTAAAGAGTGAACCTCTCTAATCTGACACCCTTGGGACCTGGTTTGTGCCGGACAAGAGAATTTGTCAGACTATGGGAGGTCAATATTATCTAGCAGCATTGCCAACATTTCTCTGCTTTCTGGGCTCTTACAAGACATTTAGGGTAAATTACAGCTAAATAGCAGCACAGAACCCTGAGAGCCAGCACTTGTGGTTAAAAAGAAACTTTATGGGACCGTGAGGATAAGTGGTCATCCAGCTAACCAAAATCTTGCTGGATTACAAATGTTGCTGGACAAGAGTTCCAGATTAGAGAGGTTCAACCTGTATGATGGTTTTATACCTAGTCTTGATAAATGTTGCTCTGAGGTATTAGTGTTTCTGAAGGCAGTCTCCATATGCACTAGCTTGATTTGTCTGCTTCCTGCCTATTTTATAAACATGTTTGTATTTTGAGCTGTGGGAGCAAACATAGGGAAGGCTGGAAATGTGCTTGGATAAGTGAGTTTCTTTGCTTTGCTGGGCAAGGTACATCCAGCCTTTTACAATGCAATAATAGAGCCGTAATGGTTTTGTATCTGTGCACATCTGACCTGTACACCCTGCGGTTAAATGTACTGAAATTGCCAAATTTCTTTTTGACAAGTGGGAATCTGCTGGGCTGCTTTGTGAAAAGCTATTTGGAGCAGCAGTGAATGTTATAGAGAATCTCTCAAATGGGTTTTGTGAAAACTCCAGGTTTGGAACAAGGAGGACAAAATGCTACAGCTCCTGCGATTCATTTGATCTAAAACTAGCAGATATAGCTGGTGTTGCTGGGGTCCTTAAGTATTAGGGTTTTTTCCCCTTTTTTGGAAAATAAAAGGAAAATGTATGTGCTATATTTAAATGATTGTATAGGGTGCGGGAGGTTGCGGGGGGGAGTGAGGAGATCAAGAGTGAGGGTGGGAGTTGGGGGGCTCGGGATGGGTTTGGGTGTGGGGAGGGTAGGACGGGGGATAGGGTGTGCAGGAGTTAGGGCTGGGGTTGAGAGGGTTGGGGAGGCTCAGGGCAGGGGATGGAAGGTGCTGGAGTGAGGGCAGGGGGTGGATGGCTCAGGGTAGGGGATTGGGTGGGTATCTGGGGGAGTAGCTCGGGGCAGGTAGCAGGAGGGGCAGTGGAGGACTCTGGGCAGGGCTTTTGGGGGGTGGAGGAAGCAGGACCTGTTGGGGCCCACAAGTTGTGGAGGGGTTGTGGTGAGGCTTGGTGCAGAAATCGGGGCCGGGAATGGGGCATAACACAGGGAGCTGAGTGCAGGAGGCTGGGAAGGTCTAGGGAGGCTTACTGGGTCTGTCCACAGCTTGTGGCCCTGTCCTGTGGGAGAGGGCCAAGGTGTGGGTTGTGACTTCCCCACCTGACTTCCCTACCTTTAGTAGAGGGAGCCGAGGAGACAGTTCTAGGTGTGGCTCCTGCCCCCCACCTGTCCTCTGGTGAGGGAGCCAACTTGCAGTGTGGCTCCTGGCCTCCCCACCTGTCCTCCAGGGGATGCTCCTGGCCCTCTAACCTGTCCTCCAAGAAGAAACTGGTTTGAACTGCAGCTCATGGCCCTCCATTTTGTCCTCAGGGGTGGGAGGTTGGGTTGCGTGGCGGCTCCAAGCTCCCCATTTGTCCTGGGCAGGATGGGGAGCAGGCAGACCCTGGCTCCTGGCCCACCACTTGTGCTGAGGAGTGGGGCCAAACTGTGGCTCCTGGGCCCTCTGCTTGTCCTCTGACCATAGAATTTTTCTTAGTAACTACTGCATCAAGCCCAAAACTGATGGTTGAGCTACAATACATCTTTTAAAAAGACAGACCTCAAGTGATGGAAAACCTATCACAATCACTAAATATGTTCCAGTTTTAATGGAAACTTGAGTTAAAGGATTTAAAAATGTCACCACCTTAAACTTCCCTTGACTGATTTTCACCCCTCTTGTTTCTTTCAGTGTTGATGTAATTCTGTTGCATTTTGTGGTGTCTAACATGGTAACATGACAACAGTTGGTCAAAAGTATGCTGAAGTTCCTTCAGTAGGGTACAAAGTGCAAACATTCGGGGGCTTTCCTGTAAATTGTCATTGACTGAATGCTGTGCAGGAGATCTGGCTGACAGAATGCTCTCTAAAATAAATGCAGAGATGCTGAGTGGGATTGTGGAGGGTGGACGGCAAGGCTGTGATTTTTTTTCAACTCCAGAACCTGGATTCCAGATTAGTATATTGTATCTGCAGAGGATTGGAAGAGCTTGTAGTTAAGCATAAGTGACTAGTCTCAGAAGCTGTATCCATTTCATTCACATTAATGCAATGTCGTGACAATACAAGTTTTTACTATGAGTGATGGCATACATGTATACTAGTGTTAATTAAGTGGACAATGTCTGAACCTGGTGATTGCTGTCACAATCTTGCTGAAAAGTCATGTGCTGTAACTTGTAATTCCAAAAGTATGGAGGTTAGAGTTTGTAAATGAGCTCCTGTCTGTTAAAATAGGAGATTTCTTGACTAAGCTTGTGTTAAAGCAATGGAATTCCCACCCCCACCCCCAGTTTGACAACTTAGCACTGTCACGGTGCTGGGGCTGTGCACTCTGCAGAAGGCCAAGAAGAGCCCTGGTAGACCCATGATATGGCAGAAAATCCTGGGAGATGTACACGATCTTTGCACAGAACCACTTCTCTCATGTCCTGTGTTCTGAAGTGCAAGCTGACTTGCAGTTGAGAAGTGCTTTTTATTTAGAGCATTTGTGAATTGACATGATCCTGCAGTGAAAGGGGGTCTGTGTGTTATGCAGTGAAAATACTTATGGTCTGCAGTTCAAGAATTGCTATGCAGGGTAGATCAAGTAAAGAAATCTGTGTTTGACAAAACACTTCCATATAGCAGATGTAAGAAAGAGTACACTGTCATGTGCTTTTCATACTCAAGTTAATTACCATTATCTTTTTGCCTTGCAGACATTGATGTCTGCAACAGGACCGCTACACAATAATTTGTGTTCTTTCCAGAAGGCTGCATCTCTCCCTACTGGAAGTAGCAGTAATGTCATCTTTGTGGTTTTGTTTTAGGGTAATTCTACTAGAACATTGATCTGAACAGTAAAACTCAGATCCTTTGAGGACTGTCTGACTACATCTAACTGTGAAGAACAAGAAACACTGGTAAATCTTTCTCTCATTTACTTGGATTAGTTAGTATTTGGCACGGGGGAGAGGACAGAAGGGCTAAGGAAAAACTGCCCACTTAGTTCTGTCTGCTTAAATAGATTTTTTTAACAGAACAGTAGCTACCTGGAGACCTAGAATTAAGGTCCCTTCCAGCCCTATGTTTCTATGGTTTCTGCACAGAGGGGAGGTGCTTCATGTTTGCTTCTGGAGCAGAGGTTAGGCCGAAGTTGGAGATTATCAGAACCTCTGTCGTACAGAGGGAAGAAGAGCTTGGGATCCTTGTGTTTGTTTGCATAATCTTGTCTCTAAGAAGTTCATGTTGGTTCTGGATTTTTAAACTTAATCTTGTCTTTTTGTTGCAGAATTACAGTAGGCCTAGGTGGAAAAATAACAAACTTTATTGGTTTTTGAAACCCGGTAAGATATTTGGTGCTATGAGGGGCAGAGTATCCCATATCTGCCCACTGCGTGGTTTGTTGCACCTCTCCCGAAGGTGTGTTAGCCTACTTTTAGTGTAGTGGATTGGTGGACCTCTGAGCTGATCCAATCTGGAAATCTTTTTTCCTGGGCAACAATAAGGAGTGTTCAGATAACATGAGACGTTAAAGTAAACAATCATGTAGCTCAGTGGGAGGAGGAGGTTACTGAGAAGCTGGCGTGTCAGTGTCATCATGTCAACCTTGTTTTTAAACCCATTTATCCAGAGTGCTCCTCTGGGGTGTTTGGTGTTTCTGAAGTTAGGTATCCCAGTACCATAGACACCTTCTAGTGTCCCTATCCTCGAGCAGTCTGAAAAATGTATACTGTTCCTGCGTCCACGCCCCCCTAGGATATCTCCATCTGAGCACTTCTGTTAATTATGGATGTTCGCTCATTAGCTGGCCTTTGCTAGTTAACTCCAGCAGTGACCAGCAGCACGGGGCTAGGAAAGCCCCACTCCAGCCAGATGGTGGGACCGTATGGTTGTGGCAGGGTTGGGTGATGGGTCATGTGACAGCTGATTAAGCTCTGTCATTTAACCAGTTAACCACTTCAGCATCCCTATTAGGGATTAGTACCACACTCCTCCAGCTCTCCTTTCTGCTGTGCTCTCGCGGACTTGGGTGCTGAATGTTTGTCTCTTAGCCCTCTGGCCAGGTCACTGTGTCCGTGTCTCCCCCGCCCCTTCCAAGATGTCAGTCTTTCCATGCAAAGAGTCCCAGGCAGTCTTTTCATTCACTGCCTAGCTGGCACTACTTCTCCAGTGGTTGGCAGGCAAACCCTGTCCTGCTGCCTTCTGCTCTTTCTAGTGTAAGGATCTTTTGTCAGCGCCAAGATCTGCACCATCCTAAACATTCCTGCCTTTTTCTGAGCCTTTCCTATGTCTTCAGGTTCCCCTTGGAGTCTGTCAGCCCAAACTCTGTCCTTCTTGGGAACTACTACAGATCAAGGGTACTGGAACAAGTAAGGTCAGGGTGGTGTCCCTGTCACTCCTAAATGGGGAAAGGATATACCATTACAATTTTTCCTGGCTGCCGGTTGAGACAGAAGGAGCAAATGGGATGGGCCTTCAGGAAAGGTGTGGCATGTGGGTAGGGCCACAGTTTGGGCACTGAGGGCTGTCCACCCCATTTCTAGAGAGCTTCCGCTGCTGCTACTGCAAGTTAGAACTTTGTCCAAACCCACCTTCCTTCCCTCAAGGGTTGACCACAGACTACTTCCATGTAGCCCTGTTGTATTTCTAGCTTCCTGTTTTTTATCCTAGCCCCTCCTGTTCTTTCTCAGATGGGCTTTATCCTCATGAAGACGATTCTTTTAGTTCACCAAATTCCCACAGCTGTGGCTGACCTGGTAACTTCCTCCTTGTCATTAGCCTTTTCCAGACTAGTGTGGCAGAATATAGTGGATAACAGTCAAACATGAGGAGAAATTATCATGTCTTGATTTCTCATTTCTCCAAGCATTGTACTACACCCACCTTCAGTTGTGTTGGGCATTCTTTGGAGACGTTGCAGTCAGCTAGTGCTTTTGGAATCTTGCAGTGTTTGATGCTTGAGAAACCCACATTATAAAATCATAACGCAGCACTCTGTAGGAATAAATCTCCTTCCCTGACTGATCCCTTTGTCTGTACTAGATTTACATGAGATGACCCTTTAGAGTCTTAGACTTCAAGACAACTCCATATGTTGTTTGTTTTGAGTTAACCGTCATGGGAGTATTTATTTTTGCTGTGAAGCATTCCTTATAGCACTATCATTGGGATTCTGTATTTCATATTGTGGCTGGACTTGCTGTGTAAATGTGTCAATATGTTGCAAAAGGCTTAAACTTTTTCTTTATCTCTAGATTTAAAATGAATGCAATGCTGGAAACCCCTGAGCTGCCAGCTGTGTTCGATGGAGTGAAGCTAGCTGCAGTTGCTGCTGTTCTGTATGTCATCGTTCGCTGCCTGAATCTAAAGAGTCCAACTGCCCCTCCTGATCTCATTTACCAGGACACTGCTCTGTCACGCTTCCTGCTCAAATCCTGCCCACTTCTGACCAAAGAGTGAGTGATAAACACCATCTTCTAACTAATCACCTGTTTATACAGCGAAGAGGAAGTTGAGCTTAGCTGTTCTCAATCCACAGAAGAGGAAGTTGAGCTTAGCTGTTCTCAATCCACAGCATTCATTCGTGTAGATGGCAGAGTATTCCTTTGAAATGCAGAACTAAGGGCAGAGAGCTATTTTTGTTGGCATAAAAAGCCCCTCTAAATGCTCAAGGTCCCCAGGATCCAGACCTTATTGGTCATGTTTGGGAGCAAACCCCTCAGCTCAGGTTTAAGTACTTGTTTTAGCAGGGCTTGAGCTAACACACTAAAAATAGCTGGGCCAATGTAGTGGCACTGGTGAAGGTTCACGCCAAGCCTGTTGAATGGTCCAAACTCGGATAGCCAGCCTGAGCTCCTGCCAGGACTGCAATGTCCACATAGTTTGTTTTAGTATGCTAGTGTGAGCTCCACTAATACAGGTCTTTCTATCTGACTGCAGACTCACTTCTAGCAGCACTATAAACATATCCATTGCATTGTATGCTATACAAGTGCATGGAAAAGCAGTCTCTGACTCAGTGTCTTGGCTTACAGCACTGTGTGTTCCCCAGCATGGAAGAGTAAGGCATAACACAATGTACTTCATCCTGTGGAACATATAGAAAATATGTTTTGAAACTTCCTACACTCCAGTAAGTCTCAGAACATTTTGACAGACTAAGACGGCGCTCCTAGAACTTGCAGTATGAGTTCTCCAATCCATTTGTCACAGTGCCTGCAGTTGTTTCACGATGGCTGAAACAAAGTGTTGAGCAAAGCAGATCTTGTGTAGCAGTCACATAAATAAGAAAGCAATTACGTGCTGGCTCTTGCCAGTTCTTCTTTGAGAAGAAGGCTTGTAAAATTACCATCTGTTAGTTAACTGCAAGAGTGACCTTTAATGTATCAGGCCAAAACTTTATTACTCTGTCTGCAAAGTGGACTTAACTTTTAACAGGAGAGAAGTAAAATTAAATGCCTAAGACTGGCCTATTACATTGAAGAAATCTATATAATTTGTATGTGAGGCTTTGGAAGGAAACTGACTTCATTTTAAAGCTTTTTGAGTGGTTATACACAAGGAACCTTAGGGTCCTTTTTCTGAAACATTCTGGATTGACTGATTCAATCTGGGACCATTCAGGAGTTACTGAATTGACCTTAACTCTTACTTGAGTATGAAAGGAATCTAACTGCTTCTGTGATAGCAGGAAGAGTGTTTTTGTTCTAGTAGGATCTAAAAGCTTCAGCCAGGATTGGTGTCTAATTGTGGTAAATGGTGTGCAAACACACAGGTACACAGTCTGAGTCCTAAACGCTTACAGTCTAAAGAGACAGAATAAAAGGTAGGCAGAAGAAAGTATTATATCCATTTTTATAGATCAGGAACTGAGGCTCCAACTAAGTAGTTTCCTGAATTCATACACTAAACTTGTGGCAGAACTGAGAAATGAGCCTTTGTCTCCTGCATCCAATCCAGCATTGCAGCCCATGCCCATCCATGCTCATCAACAGAAAGTGTTTGTACACTTCATATATAAGCTACAGAACCAGATTTTAGAAACTAGATTGTGGCTAGTCCAACTCTGATAGAAATCTGAGACCAAAGTGTTTTCAGGGAAGACATGCCACTCATGTTCAGCACCTGACTAAGTGTAGTCCTGCACAGGTTGAACCTCTCTCGTCTGGCACCCTTGGGACCTGAGTGGTGCCAAACGAGAGAATTTGCCAGACTATGGGAGGTCAGTGTTTTCTAGCGCATTACCAGCACTTCTGCTGCTTACTGGGCTCCTAGAAGACATTTTGGGATAAATCACAGCTAAATGACAGCACAGAACACTGAGAGCAAGAACTGGCAGCTATAAACAAACGTTATGGACCTACTGGAAACTTGGCCACACTCATGATAAGTGGTCAGCTGGCTAACTAAAATTATGTTGGATTACAGATGCTGCCGGATGAGAATTCGCTGGATTAGAGAGGTTCAACCTGTAGTGTGTTCCTCTTGGATTCTGTATTGGTTTTCCTTGACAGGCTTCTTCCATGAACCACAAACTGGGATGTAAAACTGGTACCTTCCTTTGCTAGTTCAGCTGGGTTTAAACGAATCACCAAGGAGCTTCAGATGGTGTAGCTGCCTGAGCCTGTTGCCAAGTGGATACCTGAGACTTGTAGATGACAGTGGTGCGTGTAAAAGTATCCTCAAATAATAGTTAGTTAGAAGCCTCCACTAATCTCTTTTGAACTCCATCAGACCCAGACAACAGAAAGGAATTTGATGTGGTGCATCCTTTAAATCCCCATCTGCCTTTTTATCCACCATCCCACTGTTTTCAGTGTCTGTCTCTGTCATCTTGTTCATGCAATGGAAATACTTTATAGCCTATAACGTGGTAGCAACAGGCTCTTACTAGTCAAAATTTAAGAGGTGCTATCTCTTGCTTTTGAGGCTCATGTATCCTGATCAATGACTGTTAATTCTTCTAGTACTCTCAGATGACTGCTATTTGCACCTGTCTTTTGTCACCAGCTTCCAAACTAGTTCATTTCAGATAAGTTAACAGCCTGCTGTCCCTCTTGTTCTGTTATTGCTGTATAATTTTTCTGATGGCTGATTCTGATGGCTGATTCTCCCCTAAACATCTTGTGTTCATTGTGCCTTTTCTGGGCCACCTTTTTTTCGATAGTACAGTAAGGTCTCAGAGTGCGCAGCCCCGCTGTTACCCATCTGACCCTGACCTCACCCCCCCCGCCCCAACCCCGCTTAAACCACCTGTAAGAGGCTCTGGTTCAAGCTGCCCCTGCCACCCCACACAGCTCTGGCACAAGCCCCCTGCCGGCTCGCAAGCTGCCCTCCTCCTCCGTACGCTGCTCCGGCGCAACCACCCTGACGGCTCACAAACTGCCTGCTTACCTGCCCGCCCGCCCCACACGGCTCCGACATGACCCCCCTGCTGGCTCACAAACTCCTTGCCCGCCCGCCCCACATGGCTCCAGTATGACCCACCTGCCAGCTCACAAGCTGCCTGCTTGCCTGCCCTCCCACACCGCGCAGCTCCGACGCAACCACCCTGCTGGCTCACAAGCTGCCCACCCACCCTGTGCAGCTCCAGTGGGGCCCCCCCTCCCCGCCAGCTTGCAAGCTACCCACCCCACGTGGCTCCGGTGCAATCCCCCTGCCATCTCACAAGCTGCCAGCCTGCCCCGCGCAGCACCAACATGACCCGCTCCCCACCAGCTCACAAGCTACCTGCTCCGTGCAGCTCCAGCGCAACCCCCCTGCTGGCTCACAAGCTGCCCGTCTGACTGCCGGCCCTCCCTCCGCCCCACGCAGCTCCAGTGCACCCCGCCGGCTCACCACCCAGGCACAGCTCTGGTTCCGGCTCAACTCCCTGCACCCCTACAGCCCAGCTCACCACCTGAGCTCAACTCCACCCCTCACCCATCTGCAGCCCTAACCCACCCCAGGCTTAGCTCACCCCCCACCTGCCTCCCACAGTCCCATTCCACCGCCAGGCTTAACCCTCCCTAACTGTCCCCCGAGCCCAGTACTTACCTTTCAGCTGCTTCCCTGGCTGCAGAACATGTGTTCTACCAGGGCAAAAGCCAGACCCCAACTTGCGCAAAATCCGGGTTTACGTGAGAGTGCGTGGAATGGAACCCTTGCATACTCTGAGACCTTACTGTATGGGATTTCTTGCTGTTGCAGTGTGAGTTCATTCTCTTTGGTTTCTTGAGGGTGACACTGATCTCCTGTGGAGCCTTGGTTAGCAGTTTCTTTTCTAGACCTCCCTTCCTCTATCCAAGACTTCTCATCAAGTATTTATAACTGCAAACATGTTCCATTTTATCAGGCTTAGGCAAATGACTCTGTAAAAAGCCTTTTAATACATGCTGAAAGCATGCCAAGCTTAGGTTTTGTTTTTTTTTTAATCCTTCACCTGTGTAGTGGTGTTTTATCCTAGTCATTCTGCCTGGCACCAGAAAATTATTTCACAATGGTATGCATTGTCTTTTGGCTGCTTCCTCATCCTGAAAGGACCAAATATAAAGTTGTCTTATGCTCTTCTCCTCCCTACAGTCTCTGAAAGCGGTCAAGGAGAAGATAGCAAATTCTTAGTGTTTTATCTAATACAAACAGCTGCCAAATTAACTGAAAGGGAAGTTACGACTTTAGTTTGTGTGTCCTTGAGGTTGCCAGTCTGGTGGTAAAGTGAGACACGAATAAATAACCCATTGTGGATTTGCGATTGGTGCACAGGCCTTGTCTCATCACTCCTCTCCACCTATGGTCATTTAGCATTGAATTTCTGGTCTTCCATATAGTTGTAACATAGCCTTCCATTCAGCAGCTCATGCTGGCCAGAAGTCTATTATGATACTCCACTTCCATTAGTTTGACTAGGAGCATTTTTCCCTTCCATCTAATCCTAAAGCCCTTTGGGATATAGTTTATGAAATACACTTTTATGTAAAACAGAGTTTATTTTAAGGAAAAAAAAAAAAAAAAGAGAGAGCAGCATAACAAGTGCTTCCTGACTCAGTAGACCACTTTCACAGACAAGTTTTTTGGAGTCTGTAGTGGCTTTTTTTTTCCCTCAGGAAGCCTAGTATAAGTCTGAAGCTTTCCAAACAGCTTTCATTTTGGCTGTTGTAGTCAATAGCTAAGATTCCAAATGTGCAACAGGCCAGCTGAACTGTTACAGGAAATCTGGTGCAAAATAAGGATTCTGAAGCCTTTTGGTTTAACAAGACTTTCTGAATCGTTCTGCGGAGATTGAATCATCTGTAAGCTTCTTCTTTACCTAGGTAGTGAACAGGAAGCAACCTCATAGAATGTAAGTCAGAAGGAACCATCATGACCATCTTATTCTGACCTCCCACATATTGCAGGCTAGAGAACCTCACATATCCACTCCTGTAATAGACCTCTTATCTCTGGCTGAGTTACTGAAATCTTCAGGTCATGGTGTAAAGACTTCATTACAGAGAATCCATCATTTACACTGGTTTAAATCTGCCCCTGGGTATCTGCCATTCTGACCTAAGGGAAATCCTTCCTGACCTTAAATGTGGCAATTGGTTAGACCCTGAGCACGTGGGCAGACCCATCAGCCAGACGCTTAGGAAAAAATTCTCAAGAGTGGTAATGACTATAAAGTTTCCAAGATCACTCTTCCGGTGAGAAAGTCCAAAAATCCTAAACTTGGGCCACTTTTCCCTCCAGTTACATCCTGAAAAAATGGGGATGGGTAGCCTTTAGTTACAGCATGGGAGCTGACAGACAAGTCTTGTGTACCAGTCTTGACCCCGTAGCAGACATGCTGTGACCTTGCGCATAGCACTTAACTCAGTTGTGTCTTTATCAATCTATCAGTGCTTATAACAACACCTCCAAATGATGTAAGGGTTAACGTTTGTAAAGCACTAAACTCAGTTGAAATGTACAGCACCTGAAATACAAAGTATCGCTGTAGAGACAAGCCCTTTCTGTTGCTGAATGTCCATTTTTAAATATGTGAGAATCTGAATGCTGACATTTCCTAATAGAATAGTTGTGTGCTTTGCTTGAGCTGCCTTTTAGAAAAGTAGACTGTAGAACACCCAAAAGTAACACACACTGAAAACTGTGGTCTTCTGTCCACAAGCCATCAAAACTTAATTTGATTCCATTAATACCAAATCATGTCCTGTTTCTAACATATTTTCCCAGAGGAACTGTTCACTGCCTCAGTCACTGATGTGGGGTTGGGTTTCCATTATACAAGCACAAAAAGACACATGGTGCTGAAAATAGGCTCATAAATCCTAATGGTGTTTGTATAACAGAATGTGTGTGCACTAGGTTAGTTCAGGGTAGTTATCAGTATAATACTATGTACCTATAAATGACGGGGCATGTAAGTCAGTTACTATAGTAAGTAACAATCAATCTGAGACTTGCTTTCTTGTCAGCTTGGAATTGTAGTGTTCAGTTATTGAAATACATTGGTTTCTGTGTGTGGTGTAAAGTTTCAGAAAGGGTATTTATGGGGTATCTACTGAAATAATGTGTTGCCTTGGATGTCTGTCACTGGTTAGAATACTAGTAATCTGTTGTAGCCTTAATCTTAACAGGGAGGTTATTTCAAGTAAACCACAATAAGGGCCCCTGGTAAACCAGCCATGGCTCAGTGGTTTGAGCATTGGCCAGCTAAACCCAGGGTTGTGAGCTCGATCCTTGAAGAGGCCATTTAGGGCTCTGGGGCAAATAGATTTAAAAAAAAAAAAAAATGGTGCTTGGTCCTGCTGAGAGGGCAGGGGACTAGACTCGATGACCTCCCAAGCTCCCTACCAGTTCTATGAGATGTGTGTCATACTATAACTCCTTACTTTGGCACTTAGTAGCTTTTGGGCTTGGACTCAAATCTGGTTGCTCTGGTCTCACTCTGGTAGCAGTGAAGTGAGAGCTCAAGTATTGGCTAGAACAGGGGTCAGCAGTCCCCGCTATGGATGCCAACAATGGCAAGCGAGACTATTTTCATCAGCATGCAAGGCAGGAGCTCAGCCCTAACTTCTCCCCATGCAGCCGGGAGTTTGCTCAAAACCAGGCCGCCTGGGGATTAACAGAAGACCACCCCACCTACCAACCACCACTGAAATCAGGCGTGTCCAACTTGCGGCCCACGGGCCGCATGCGGCCCTGGACAGCTAGTAATGCGGCCCCACAAGATCATAAACTTTTAACATTATTATGTGACTTATATACATTAACTATATTATATATTTTGTATGCAGCCCAAGACTATCTTCACTCAGTGCGGCCCAGGCAAGCCAAAAGGTTGGACACCCATGACCTAAATGGTTAAGCTCTGCATCTTAATTTATTAACAAAGCTGTAAGTAGGACTATTAGTGACTTTAAAAAGTATCACCTGCACTTGGACCGTACATTGAGGTCAAAAGGTCAAACTTCAGCTTTCTGCCTCAAAAAAGGTTGCTGACCCCGAGCTAGAAGGTTTCAGAAACGGTGCAACTGCCAGTATAGACTTTTGTTTTAGTGCAGGGGTGGGGGCTTGCCAAGAATTTGGTAAGTGATCAGGGGGCTTCACTTTTCCTCTGTATAATGGAGAGGGTGCAGGTTGTGGGAGGGAGTTTGGGTTGGAGGGGTTTGTGGACTGGGGTGGAGGTGCAGAGGGGTTTGAGTGCAGGGGGGTTGACCTGGGCATGGGGTATAGGAAGGGATTCAGGGTCTGGGATGGAGTTTGGGTTCAGGAAGGGATACTGGCCTGAGATGAAGGTGCAGAAGGTTGGGTGCAGGAGGGGATTGTGACCTGGAGCAGTGGTGTTGTAGGACTTGAAAGCAGGAAGGAGCTGTGACCTGAGGCAGAGGGTTGTGATGTGGGAGGGGGTGGGGGTACCAGGAGCAGGTTCTAGCCAGCGGATGCTTACCACAGCTGGCTCTGAGCCAGCAGCCCAGCAGGACCCTCAGGCAGGCTCTCTGGCTGCCGCAGCCCCACTCACCACTCAGAACAGTTGCCTGGGACCAGCATATGCATCTCCGCACAGCTTGTCCCTCAGCAAAATGGCAGCAGTGAGTCTCTGCTTGTTGCATGTACCTCCAACTACTGCCTTTGCAACTCTGTCACCAGTTTCTGGCCATTGGGAGACTGAGGATGGTGCTGGGGAGGGGACAGGGCACAGACTCTGCTTCCCTGTACGAGTGCGCACTGTGCAGACATGCACACGCTAAGCCCAGCAGCTGGCACTTTGAGCAGCGTGTGGTGCCCGCGCAGCCATAGAGCCTGCCCAAGGGTCCCGCTGGGGCATGGTAGGCTGGATACAAATGTTTGTTGGATTGAATGTTGCCTGTCCCTGCGCTCATGTCTCTAGCCTATGAAATGCTACAGCATCCTTGATCAGTACATAAGGTTGCCAACACTCCTTGTTACAATGAAGTAGTATGCTACCCCATACTGCGGTAGCTTGCTTAGGCTGAAGAACGAGAAGCTACTTTCTGGCTATTTCTTTTCCTTTGGTTTATACTGGGGCTGGATTATGGAGAAGCTAAAAGGGGCCTTTGTCATCTCCTTAGATTCAGTACTACTGGTTGGGAAATCTTAGTTCATATTCCAGTTGGAAGACCATGTTACCTGTATTGGAGGGGGCAACAGTATTAAAACGGTCTCCTACAGGTAGGACGTAACATGATGGGTTCACTAGTATGGACTCTGGAATGAACTCGAATGGGTCACATCTAACAAGCCTCTCTGCAGGTGCACACATTTTGCTTACGCTAGAGAGAAGGCAAAGAATCTAACGAAACTATGTAGGTCTGATCTCCAGCCCATGTTTTTCTGCATCACAGGCTGTAGGATCTGTTTCCTTCATGTGGTACTCAGGTATAATGGTCTTTAAAAGCATCTGCCTAGCCATATGCCCTTCTATTTTGATGGTATGTTGATGGTTTTGTGGGAGCAGCTTTCCATTGCTGTCCTTTTCCATACAGAATGCTGTCCTAAACAATTGCCCAATCTGCCATATTAAACAAAACTCTGACTGGCTTTTTCCAGTATTCAGTATTCATGCTGCACCCATTGAGGGTGTTGTCCAGCTGGGTTGAGTTTGAAAATATTTCCTGTAATGACTTACTATTTCATACAGTGTGGTACAGAATGCAGCTGAAATTGGGTAGGCTGTTTCTGTCTCTTGCAGAGGGTGGGAATGGAACGCAGGATCTGGTCCAAGAGGTAACTGTTACTGGACCGCTTGGAAATAGTGACCACAATATAATAACTTTTAATATTCCTGTGTTGGGAGGAACACCGCAGCGGTCAAACACTCCGGCATTTAATTTCAAAAAGGGGAATTACACTAAAATGAGGAAGCTAGTTAAACAGAAACTAAAAGGTAGAGTAACTAAACTAACATCCCTGGAAGCTGCATGGAAACTGTTTAAAGACACCATACTAGAGGCCGAACGTAAATTTATACCCCAAATAAAAAAACACAGTAAGAGTCCTAACAAAGAACCGCCGTGCCTTAACAGCCATGTTAAAAAGGCAGTGAGAGAGAACAGGGCAGCCTTTAAAAAGTGGAAGTCAAATCCTAGTGAGGAAAATAGAAAGGAACACAAACACTCCCAAATTAAGTGTCACAATGTAGTAAGAAAAACCAAAAAAGGTTTTGAGGAACAGCTAGCCAAAAATTCAAAAAATGATGATAAAATGTTTTCTAAATACATTAGAAGCAGCAAGCCTGCTAAAAAAGCAGTGGGGCCCTTGGACGATAAAGATATGAAAGGAGCGATCAAGGAAGACAGTGCCATTGTGGAGCGATTAAATGATTTCTTTGCTTCAGTCTTCACGGCTGAGGATGTTACAGAGGTTCCTAAATCTGAACCAGCCTTTTTAGGTGACAAATCTGAGGAACTCTCCCAGATTGAAGTGACATTAGAGGAGGTTTTGGAGTTAATTGATAAGCTGAATAGTAACAAGTCTCCAGGACCAGACGGTATTCACCCAAGGGTTATGAAAGAACTCAAATGCGAAATTGCGGAGTTATTAACAGTGGTTTGTAACCTATCCTTTAAATCCGCTTCGGTACCCAATGACTGGAAGACGGCCAATATAACGCCAATATTTAAAAAAGGCTCTAGAGGAGACCCTGGCAATTATAGACTAAGTCTAACATCAGTACCAGGCAAATTAGTAGAAACAATAGTGAAGAATAAAATTGCAAGGCACGTAGAAGAGCACGAATTGTTGGGCAAAAGTCAGCATGGTTTCTGCAGAGGGAAGTCATGTCTAACTAATCTATTAGAATTCTTTGAAGGGGTTAATAAACATGTGGACAAGGGGCACCCAGTGGACATAATATACCTAGATTTCCAGAAAGCCTTTGACACGGTCCCACACCAAAGGCTTTTATGTAAATTAGGTGGTCATGGGATAGGAGGAAAGATCCTTTCATGGATTGGGAATTGGTTAAAAGACAGAAAACAAAGGGTGGGAATAAATGGTAAATTTTCACAATGGAGGAGGGTAACTAGTGGTGTTCCCCAGGGGTCAGTCCTGGGACCGATCCTGTTCAACTTGTTCATCAATGATCTAGAAAATGAGGTAAGCAGTGAGGTGGCAAAGTTTGCAGATGACACCAAGTTGTTCAGGACAGTCAAAACCAAAACAGATTGTGAAGAACTACAAAAAGATCTCAGCAAACTGAGTGATTGGGCAGCAAAATGGCAAATGAAATTTAATGTGGGTAAGTGTAAGGTAATGCACATTGGAAAAAATAACCCAAATTACACGTACAACATGATGGGGTCAAATTTAGCTACGACAGATCAGGAAAGGGATCTTGGAGTTATAGTGGATAGTTCTCTGAAGACATCCACGCAGTGTGCAACGGCAGTTAGTAAAGCAAATAGGCTGTTAGGAATTATTAAAAAAGGGATCGATAATAAGACAAAAGATATCATACTTCCCCTATATAAAACTATGGTACGCCCACATCTTGAGTACTGTGTGCAGATGTGGTCTCCTCACCTCAAAAAAGATATATTGGCATTAGAAAAGGTTCAGAAAAGGGCAACTAAGATGATTAGGGGTTTGGAACGGGTCCCATATGGGGAGAGGCTAGAGAGACTGGGACTTTTCAGTCTGGAAAAGAGGCGATTGAGGGGCGATATAATAGAGGTATATAAAATCATGAATGGTGTGGAGAAAGTGAATATAGAAAGATTATTTACCTTTTCCCATAATACAAGAACTAGGGGACACCAAATGAAATTGATGGGTAGTAGGTTCAAAACTAATAAAAGGAAATTTTTCTTCACACAGCGCACAGTCAACCTGTGGAACTCCTTGCTGGAGGAGGCTGTGAAGGCCAGGACGCTATTAGGGTTTAAAAAAGAGCTAGATAAATTTTTGCAGGTTAGATCCGTAAATGGCTATTAGCCAGGGGTAAAGTATGGTACCTTGCCTTCAGTACGGGGGCAGGAGATGGATGGTAGGAGATGAATCACTTGATCATTGTCTTTTGTTCTCCTTCTCTGGGGCACCTGGCATTGACCGCTGTCGGCAGACGGGATACTGGGCTGGATGGACCTTTGGTCTGACCCAGTATGGCCGTTCTTATGGCATTTTAGGAATATAATTCTTGGCTAGCTGTCATTGCCAATGTATCCTACAGCAGTGGTGATAAACCACAGTGCATAACATGGACACTTTATGATTTGTATTGTTACTAACAGTAAAAACTGAATGTCACACCAACTCTGTAAATAAAAATGTGTACCCTGGGGACTGTCCTTGGCCGTCCTGCATTGACTTTCACCTCAGTACTGTGTCATGCACTCTTGGATTCCAATGATTTTTTTAACTTACCACTAAGAGAAGCAGACAGCATAATACTTCACAGTAAGCTTCCAGCTGTTTTAGTGAAGCCTTATCTAACAAATGGAGAGCCAAGTGAACTTTGGACTAGATTCTTATGACTCTGACATGTAACCATTTGTTCCACAGAAGGCAAGGTATTTGGTGGCTGTGGTGAGTACAGTTGTATTGCTTAGTGCTCAGAGTTTGTCAGACGATATTGTACAAACTCAGTAAAATAGCTCTTACTCCAGAGAGCATGCAATTCAAACTAAAACCCTGTCTCTATGGTCACTAGCAGGGGTGGGGAACTTTTTATGGTTTGGTGATGAGAGACCCAGAGAAAAATCAGTCAGGGACCACACACCAAGTGAGAAGCAAACAGAACAACCTCACTGACCTTGCTTGTAAGTGAGGAGAGAGAAAAAAAAATCTCAGATGTGGCTCCCAGCTGACAAGCAGGAAAAAGACACCTGGCTCCCCTTGAGCTCCAGCCCCGTGTGGAGGGGAGGGCATTGAGGCATACCTCCAGGACCTGATTAACTTTTCTGTGGGCCTGAGGCTAGTAGATTTTGTGGGGCCAAAAATGAGGGGTTCACTGTGGAGGATGGGGATGGGTCTGGGCAGGAAGTAGGGTACAGGTTGGAGGTCTGGGATCTGAGCAGAAGTTAGGGTGCAGAAGCAGGTTCAGGGTGTGAGGTGGAGGGCGGGGATGCAGGGTCTGGGTAGGAGTGGGCAGAGGATGGGGGTGCCTACTTGGCACAGCTCTTGAGGGTGCCACAGGTAGCTCTGCAGGGCTCTGCACTTGCAGGCACTGCCTCCCTTTCTCCCCTCCCCCACCCACTTCCATTGGCATGATTCTCTGCCAGTGGGAGCAATGGGGGCGGTTCCTGCAAGCATAGGGACAGAGCTTTTCTGTGCTGCACATAGACACACTCTCCCGCCTTTCTTCCCTTCCCTCCAACAGGCAAAGCCTGCCGGCCAAATGCACACCACAGCTTGCCTCCTTCTGGCTTGTGAGGTTTGGGGCTCCTGCTCCACCACAGCATGGACCCAACTCCAGCACTACAGCTTGGTGGGAGGCTCTTTGTATGACTATAACACCAGCACTAGCTCACCCTGTAGTGATCCCCATGGGCCAGGCCTATCCACAAGTCATAGGTTCCTCATCCCTATGGGAGCTGCAGTATGGATTTACCTCTCAGAAGAATCATAGAACTGGAAGGAATCTCAAGATGTCATTAAATCCTGTCCAGAGCAAGCAAACTAGTCCTTCCCTGAAAGGTGTTTGGCTGACCTGCTCTTAAAACACCCCAGATTTCACAACCTTCTTAGGCAATTTTTTCCAGTGCTTAACCACCCTAACAGGAACCTAAACCTTCCTTGCTGCAATTTACGTAGCAGATTGACAGTGGTGATGTTAATGTGACAGGATCAGAGGCTGTAAGCATACCATAGGTGGGGGAAAAGAATGGTCTGTGAACCTAAACTAAAATTGAAATCTTCAGCTCTGCAGATACTGATGGGAACCTAGAATGATGTCTTTGTTCACCCCTTCTGGGCAGAATATTGTGGTTTGGCACTGCAGTGATTGGATATATGATAGTAACTGTAAATTGGGCTGCATCTAAATGAAGGGAGAAGTGAAAACAGAGCTTGCTGCTGTCTTATATTTCTCATTAAGAAGGTAGGACCCAACACCGTTTAGTTGCTAAGGGAACATTTTTTTTTTCTTCCAAGCAACAAAACATTTTAATTAATCTCTCCCCCGTACCTCTTTGCTGCTTAATGTTGACTTCATTCTTTCCACATTAGGGGGAGGGATGTGGAAGGGCAGATAGGAGAACAAGTTTAAGTAGATTGACAGCGGCAATGATAGGAGTACAAGTGAAAAGATTTCCTCTTACAGACAAGAATGCAGGATGACTGGAATCAGTCTATTAGGGAACTGTTCCTAGTGCCGTAGAAGAAGGTGGGGTCAAATGTTCACAGAGCAGAATGTGCATTAGTATCTTCAGGAACTCAATATCTTTGTGTACCACTATGCAGTAATGTTGGCATGCCAGTTCTCGTGGGAAGCATATGAACCATATTACCGTTAGATAAACCAGTTACTACTTAACTGTAATGCTGTATCTGTGGTACCTAAATTCTTCACAATAGCCATTAATGCTAGGCCCAGCAAGTATATGGCTATATTTTTTCCTCTTCGTATTTTAAAACTTATTTGGATAAAGTGCTGTCCAAGAAAATCTTACGCCTTGGTTTTAACAGCTGACTTTAACTATGAGGGTGGGGCTTTAGGAAAATGAGTGTATGTAGTTCTTGAACTCATGCTTCTGCTAGACAGATGAGCTTGGTGTGCAGGATGTGGAAATCAGACTTAAAAGGGAATAAAATTCTGATGAAGGTGTGGAAAGTAGTTCCACTGAAAACCCACTTTTCCTGGCAGCAACAATTTTCAGGCCCTGTTTGGAACAGAAATGTAGCAACTTCTTTTTGATGATGATATGTGCTGTATGCTACAGCTGTATGATAGGATGGGGTTTCTGGGCACAGCTAGAGAAATCAATCCATAGCACCTTTGCTTAAAATCTAGGCTACTTACGGCCCCGTGGTGGGATTTTCTTCTCACTGAGGCAAATCCAAACAGCCACTACAGCACTTTTGCCAGCCCCTTCACCAGCCAGAAGCCACTCAAGCAAACCCACAGACTTTCCAGCTGCTGTACCAGCCCAGACCAACAAACCCCAAATTCACATGAAAGGCTCTCAAGACTGTTTCGCCCAACTCCACACAGATTGTTCTGGGCCGCAAAGGGTCCAGCCCTAGTTGCTGGTCAATATATACTTGGATCTTACCCAAATCACCATGCAAAAGCCAGATCGTTAGATCTAATATTTAAGGGATTATTAAAAAAAAAAGAGAGAACAGGGTTAGAGAGAAGAATTGTTAAAGCAATACTTTACATATATCAATTTCAGTTATTGATGCAAGCCAGTGTTGTCATTTGCTGATTCTTGAAAGTCTCTGAATGTTCATTTCAGGCTACATAGATCCAGTTATTGGCATATTGTTGATCCAGCCCACTGGTGTCCACATGATGGGCATGGATCTTTGGAGACCCAAAAAATCCAAGATGGGTCCTGCTAAGACCACACCATGTTTTCTGTTCTTGTGTTCAGGGACAGAGCAGGGACCAAGCCCTTTGTTCTTCCCATAGTCTCTTGCAGGTCCTTCCCCCCCCTGATTCAGGTGGGCTGTTGTGGTGAACTGCAGGAGCAGACTCAAATTCCTGAGATGGCCTGTTCGTTTGTTTCAGTTCAGGTCACTTGACCAGTGGACTGCATTCCATTGAGTGAGTCCCAAGCCTTGTTTGTAATCCATTCATTGTGGCTGGGGGTGAGTTCATACCTTCTATTGTGAAGCTTAGCACTGAAACATTTCTAATACAGCTCCATAGCTGAAATCTGTAACTTTATCTACATACATGATACAGATGTGTGAGTAGCTTACATAGATTCAGGGATTATTAGCTTTCATTAGATACCTCACACAGCAGCCCAGCCCAATATTTGGGGCTGATACCCACACTGGGCATTAAAATGGCTTCCAGACCCCCTGTAAAAATCCAGTCACGTGACATGCTACGAAATCCCAATGGCTTGGACTGTATCTGCTAGTCATTGCCAGTTCAATGTTTTGGGCCCTTTCATCTAGGTCCTTCTTCAGTGCTTAATTATCTAACTCAGAATAAGAACTGCAAGCTCAGAAAATGAGTAAAAATACAAAATGAAGGACCTCCTGATGTAGAATATAGATATCAGAATTTGAGATTTTTTTTAAACATAGATTAAAATTGTGTTTTTGAGAAAATAGCTTTTTGAGAGCTGGCTCTTCAGGTATAGGTTGTGCCTTCCACAATATAACTTGGGGCTTTTGAGCCATCTCTCTGCATATGCCCTGTCCATGGAATTGGATATGGCGTGTGTACTACAGGTTGCACCTCACTTATCTGTCATGCTCAGGACTTGACCAGTACCAAACACGAGAATTTGCCAGACAAGGGGCAGTCCAGGGCTTCTGCATAAAGACAGCCCTGCACTTGGGGCTGCTGCATCCCCAGTCTCTCTCCCTGGGACTCTAGCCCCCAGCCCAAGCTCCTGGGACTGCTGTAGGGCTCCAACCAGGGCAGGGAGGGATTCCAACTCCCAGCCGCTACTAATGCAGGCAGAAGCTCCAATTCCCCTGTCCCACAGCAGCCTCGTGCCCCAGCTGCTGTGGGGCAGGCAAGGCCTCCAGCTCCAGCCCCCGCCGGGGCTCCTGCTCTGACTCGCTACTCATTTGACAGCGTCTGTGGCCTGGTTGCCAGATGAGGGAGTGCTGGATTTGAGAAACTGAATGTGAAGATCAGTTTTGGAATTATCTAGTTTTTGCCTGAGTTCCACTCCCTACGATGGTTGGGGTTGTAAGAGTCATATTTTTGATCACACATCTGTTACATTGCACTTGGCAATCTTAAATGAATGTAGCTAACTCTTTTTTAGTTGGCTTCTAATATTGAAGCATCACTAGTAATTCTGTAGTTAAAGTTGCATTAATATTTTTGTGTATGTAAAATTCCTGCATCTAAAATAATTTGACTTGGTACCAAAAGGATCTTGTTTGTGAAGAGTCTAATATGTGTGTTCAGTGAGTCCACAAAATGTTTTTGTCGTAATAACTTTTTTGCAGTAGTACACTTAGTGAACCATGGGCTGTAGAGACATAGGAAGACTACATAAAGAGGATCTGACAATCTAAAGATCAGTATAAATAAGGCAGTCAGTATTACAGTAATGTCTTATTTTCTTATGCTTCCAGTTTGTTTTATCAATTACAAAAACTTAATTTTGGGGGGAGCACTCGGAACTGAAGTGCAGAAGCAGAATGACAGCAAGAGACTGGGGTGAAAAGGGAGGCAAAAGGATGGGGCAGAGCTGTGAAGGAGAGCATTGATGGAAAAAATGCTTTAATTTAGGTCTCATTTTATTGGCTTATTGCCCACTGCTTAAGCCGAAAGCTGAATGAAGGAATGCAAGTTCTCCTCATGCTTTTGGCAAAGCCTCCACTGCCTGCTCAAGAAAACAGGAACCTTGCTTCAGATGGCTGGGGCAATAAAAGAGGAAGCAAATGTCAAAGGTTTCTGAAAACATCACAGAGCTGTTACTCCTGTATCAGGCTCGGATTCTCAGGAGATTGTCAGTAGTTCTTTAAACTTGCTTTGTGTAACGTGTCCTGCATTATAAGGAATGTGTGTCCTAACTGGGCTGTGTGCTGACCTATGTCCCCTGGGACTAGTTGTCTCCTGATAGCTGATGAATCATATTCTTGCATTTCATGTTAAGGGATGATTTGTATTTGTATCCCTTTGAGGCATGTGCTGAGCCTTTTTCCTTTGCATGGTGGTGAGATGTCTGACCTTTTATGCCTGGGCAGCTTTATGCCTCTCATTAATTGTGGATTCTTGCCAGCTGTGATAGCATGTGAGCAAAAGCAATGAAACCATCCCCTCCTTACCCCTCCCCCAGGCCTCCATGTTTCCTCTTGGGTTCACCAGGAACAGCAAATCAGAGATAAAAAGCCATCTGCCCTGGCATCCAGCCCTCGCATGCTCCTGATAAGCATTGTACAGATGTGCTTTCCTCCTTTGACAGGAAATGCTTTATTTAGCTCCCTGTAGTGTAATTGGGTTCTTTTGTTTGTTTTGTTTTTTTTCTTTAGTTCTATCTAGTGACAGGAGAAGCAGAGTGGCCCAATAACAACTGCCACTTATCTAACACTGTGTTTCTCAAAACAAAAAACAGTCTGAAGAAGTGGGTCTGTCCCACGAAAGCTCACCTAATAAACCATTTTGCTAGTCTTTAAAGTGCTACTTGACTGTTTTTTGTTTGATAGTGTATAGACTAGCACAGCTCCCTCTGTGTTTCTCAAGAGTTATGTACAAGCCCTGAGCCACCATCTCCCATCAGGAAGGCATGTGGTATATGAATGAACTTGGCATGGGACTGAGAGCCATCCCTTAGAGTCCTAAAACTGGATTGTCACTGACTTATGTGGCCTCATGCTCATGCTGAACAAGTGTCTGGATGGGTCCAAATTTCCAACTGGCTTAATACTTGTTGACTAATTTAAAATGGGATCTACAATGAATGGTGGCCTGCCCCATTTGTTCTAAATCAGTATACCACAAGAGTCTGGTTGGTTTCTTGTTCTACTAACAACCACAAATTATGGAGGTAATGTCTGTGTCAGAGAATTGCAAATTGTCTCTTAAAAGCTCAAGACTACACATATGAATCCTCTTTTCTCTGCGTCCTTCCCCATTGCCCCGGTCTCTCTCAGATACATTCCACCCATGATCTGGGGGAAGAGTGGACATATCCAGACTGCTCTCTATGGGAAGATGGGGCGAGTGAGATCACCACATCCTTATGGACTTCGCAAATATCTCACCATGTCGGATGGAGCAACAGCAACCTTTGACCTCTTTGAGCCCCTGGCTGAGCACTGCATTGGAGGTTAGTCAAATAGTGATGTTGGAATGCATGCCTTTAACCTGGCGTATTAGAGACTTGTCTAAATATTTGTTGACGTACATTTGGAAATATTACATAGCTGTCCCTGAGAAACCCAGAAAAATTGAGGGGATAACTCTGCAGGTGAGGAAAATGACGACCCCCCCCATTGGCTGTAACTTACAAAATCTGCACTACTCTGTACAAGTGTATTGAACTACAGTGCAGGGACCCTAAAAGGTCAATTACAGATGCTTGGGAAAATTATGCTGTAGAGTCCATGCTTTAAATTTAAGAAGTGTCCATGCATAATTCACTAGAGCCCTGCAAATCTTATTTTTGTGGATATGGAAATGGGTGTGTGCAAGGCTCTCTAAATTACTGTCAGACTTGCACTTAAAGCAGATAATGGGCATATTCTGTATTCCCAAGATTGGATTACTCTAAAACTGACAGTTTGCATTGTACAGCCTGCTATGTATAGAAGGGAATTGAACCTCAAGCCTCTTTTCAATTAACAGAAAGTTTCAGAAAATAAAATGGGATAGGTTAGCAAGAACTCCATATTATGCATGTGCTTAGAGCTGCCCACATTGGCTTTCCTGGCTTTAGGTCAGCCTTTTTTCTAAAGCGTCTCAACAGGTAAAGTGCACAGATCAAGTCCAAACATTTAACTGATGCTATGGGAACTGTTGAGTCACAATGAAATGTAAACGCTTATTTAGATGGCAAGCCACGTAAACCATCATTAGTGACTGCACATGCCAGATATGTTGCTCAGATTAAAGAGTGAAGGCAGTTCCCAGCTGTCGCTAGAGTGAGCAAAGGGCAATCTTTGTATTCACAGCGCCTTAGGAGAGAACCTGATCATAAAACATTTTTAAATTACATTTTGTTCCAAAGTCATCTTGGACCCAAGATTCAGTCTCTAAAAGAGAACTTAAAGATGTTTAGGTTACAAAACAAGGTGACTGCGGATGCCAGTGAGTAACTTCTGTATTTGTAGGTTAGGAAACCACTGTCCTAGTAAATCAGAAATCATGCGTTCGTCATTTCCCTAAATATCCTGTCTGGGGGAATCTTTCAGCTCACTGGCCCCAGCGTATTTCAGTGAAATCCCAGTTCAACAGAATCCGTGTGAACTCTGCTTTCAGTAGCTGACTTCACATGTAGCCTCTGGCTCTAACTGGGCCACCAAAAAAAGGATGTTTATTTTGTGTAATCAATTCAAAGGCGTTCTCTTCAGAAATAAATAAGAACTAGGCTCCTCACTTTGTGGTAGGCTGCTGCATGCTGGCAGTTATTGTCACTGGTCCAGGTCATTTGTAGTGTTGGAGAGTAGCTAATGGGAGGCAATACTTTGCAATAACTGGAGGACGATGTAGTAATAAAGCATAACTAACACTGCATGAGACACAGTCTCTTGGAACCTCAATTATTGTTTGCTTGCATGCAAAGTACAAAAATGCAATAGCTGACTTTCCTGAGATGCAAAAATGTAGTTGTCCACATCAGGCCTGTAAGCCTGATGATCTTTCAGAGGCTCAGCTGTGGAAGGAAGCTGAATGGTGACAGTAGTTGGTTAGACTGGCGAAGTTCTCTTTGGGGAATTTTGTGACTAGTGTTTTTAGCTATTATAAGTAAGTGTAGGTTCCCTCAGAATAAGCAGAGACCTCTAATCCAGCAGTTTGACCTTGCTTTTTTCACTTAATCTTGGATTGACAAGAAGTTTTCTTCAGTTGTTTTTGTAGAATAAATACTTCTGCTGAAGGAGCCAGCCTACTCTAGACTACTCTAATCAAAGGATGTCTCGCCATGTTGACGTGGAAGGAAACAGTACTGCATAACAAACCGTTTATTTCACGGGACATGGCATAGCAGCAGCTACTGTGTCTACTACCTTCTGTTTTTTTAACTTTTGTGAAAACAGAACTAAATTCAGAACTAAATTCAGAAAACAGAACTAAAGGGAATAAAGCAGAGTTTCCAGGTTTTGGCCTAAATTGGTTCTTCTGTTGAGCCTGGAGGGAATGCAGACTTAGTATCAATAATGCACCCTGAGAAAAACATCTTTCATTTTCCACAAGGAGCATGCTGTCTGGTCTGTATCATGGGGCCGCAGTAGACTTCAGCATTCCCAGAGAATTAACTAGCTCAGTGTACTACCTCTGGAGAAAAGATACGTAACAAGTGTATTGTCCAAAAAGTACTTGTTAACTAGTACAGAATTCTTGCCTCTAACAGTTTTCTGTAGAACAACTGATGCAAAATTCCATAAAGTTGCTCCAGAATTTCTGTGCAGCTCCCTTTCCAATAACAGTTGCATGTTTTATGTCTTCTTTGCTGGGGTGAAAGTAACTGAAATTTTTTACAGGTGTTGTCCCATTGCAACCCATGTCCCTGCCAACTTTTTAAATAGCTCCCTGATGTCATTTGCTGCAACTCAGCCTCTTCTTGCAAGAGGTCTGCACATGGTTACTTAGACCTCTGTTCTTTGTTCTTATGATTTTGCTATTTCAACTCATACTAAACTAATTTCAGCTTTATTTCCTTGGTAGCAAAGTCATGTTCTGTCTGTTCTTCTGTCAACACTTTTCCATTGACTTGTAATGTCAAAAACTGCCTGAGTAAATATCACTTCAGCCAGCACCTGAGCTTTGTATTCTTCCCCCTTTATTAACTGTACAGAGGATGTCACAATGGTCATCTGCCCTGGAATCGCTAATCACAGTGAGAAGCAGTACATCCGCACCTTTGTTGATTATGCCCAGAAAAATGGTTATAGATGCGCTGTCTTGAATCATCTGGGAGCTCTGCCAAATATTGAGCTCACTTCCCCACGCATGTTCACATATGGTAAGTACTCCACAGCTTTTCTAACACCTTTCTGTAAATTAATTGTTTTCTGAGGGTCCCCTAAGTTAAGCAAAGCTAGTCCTGTCTTTTCTGAGTTGAGGGAGAGAGAGTACTGAGAAGCAGTTGTGGTTCTTGTGATTGCTTCAACTGCTCTGGAAAGGTATCTAAAGGCAGGACTTGAAGGGGGAAGAATACTGCAGGATCTCAGATTAGCGGGTACAGTAGGTTGTCCTAGGAAGGCACTCTCCTTGATAGATCTTTGAAAATGTCTTGCAATGAAGTGAGCTGTCAGGTGCTTTTGGGTAGCCCTGTATATCCTCATCATGGGAAGAAAGATGGAAGTCACAGGCTACTGGCCCCTGGATAAGAAGAGAATGCCAGAGAAAGTGCAGGTAGTTTGTGTCTTGCTAAATTAGTGACAATACCATGCTGGCTTGAATTTTGTGGGCCTGCATTTTGGGATTGGGAAGTGTTTCAGATTTCTCACTAAGGGAACAAGGGGCTTATCAGCATCTCTGAAGTGCCAGCTATCCCAGGCTATGATAAGATTGTAATTCCAACCCAGGCTTAGACGGGTACGTTGATTTTAAATCCTTAGTTACTCATCTGTAAAATGATCTCTTGAGTGGAAGCATCTCCTATGGTTGCTTACCCAGGCATGCTGCGCAGGCAGTTCAGTAAAAGCATTCAGTGCATTGGCCTAGTCTGTATGCCATGGCTCCTTGTTTTGCCCCAGTTTTCTTTTGTACCCTTTTAATTGCCAACATTTGGCCTGGTAGGAATGAGTTGGAAATGCTTCATAAATAGTACTAGAGAGGAGGATTATCAGATTGTCTGTCTAAAACGCTGTATCAGACTTCATTTTAGGTTGGTATTTAGCGTGCACACTTCTCGTCCATTAAAGATTTTTGTTTTGTTTAATTTAGAAATAAACGACAACGTTGAGCTTTTTGGCTGCTGTTTACCTCCTGAGTTAGTAGTACAGCGTTACCGGGATCATGCTTTTGGGATCTGCAAGGCTGTAAAGTATGGAAAGTGGTATCAAGAAACTAGATTAACTTTGGGGAGTAACAGGTGTTTGTGAGTTGCTGTTTAAGAGCCATCACCTTTTACCTGGGGAACCAGTCAAATAAGTGCTATGTGGACTGAGGTTGAGTTTTGAGCACCCCATGAGTAGTGTGCACATGGGGCAAGGCTTTCAAAACTCACTAGAGGCTTTGAGTGTCTGAAACTTTTGGCAACCCAACCTGAGATTCCTTCCAAGGGCCTAACTTTCTTTCAATAAGTATTAAGCCTCTGTTCTTTACAAATAAAACCCCTTTAAGATGGCAAGTCCTGTGGTGTTTAATCCTTCCCCTCCCCCGCCAGCTATTAGTCACTCTCAGAAATCTTGGCTGTGATCAGGCCAATTCTACTTTCAGGCCTAAGAATAACTCCCAAGCCCAAATTAGTCAGGATGTGGCTAATAGTAGGAACATGTAGTGAAATTAAGATAGTAATCATGTAGCATTTAAATAGCTGGTATATTGTGTATATACATAGCTCATTCCAACGCTCCCTGGTTGGGCTTACGAATCATGATGTTCTTTGGTTCAGCAAAGAGAGAGCTCTTTGTTTCTTCTTACAATCATTCAAAGGTCAAGGAATGCCCAGCATTTCTTTATGACGGTTTGGAAAAACATCTTCATTTAAAGAGTGCCCTGCCAAGCAGTGAACCAAGCAAGTCTAGCAAATTAGAGAACATAGACTTTCCTATGACTCCAAGCCAAATAGTCCAGTGTCCTTGTAGGAATTCAGCAACAGCTAAAATACCCCTAGGAAAGAGGATAGCCTAAATCAGGGACCTTCTGAGTTGTTTATCCATTAGACCAGCCCTGACCTGTTGCTACTTACGTTTCAGGTTTCTGAAGCTGTTGTCCATAGGCCTCAAGTCAAATAGTCAGAAATAATTTTGACTGCTGGCTTCTTCCTGAGGAAACCAATGTAGTCCTGCATTTGTCACACTGAGAAACTGCTCATTAAGAATGTTAACATAGCAAGGTGTCCTAAATCTGCCAGAACCAGACACAGCCCCAAAGTTTTCCAAGTTGAAACAGTAGGTTCTTTAAAAATCCTAGCAAATTCTGAGTGCTACAGTACACTGAGCTAGTCAAAATGCCAACCTGATAATGTCAAAAATTATCTTTTTGATTAGAGTGGAGCAGTGTTAGGATTGTCTACAAGGCAGGGCAATGCATTCTATGGAACAGTGATTTCTAAGGTGTGCTGCTATGTTGTGCTTTAATTGGTCTGTATAGAGCATCCTGGGGTGCACTGAAGATTTCCCCAGGGCTCTACAATGTACTGTTGTTTCAAGCAGCCCACCATATTGAAGTGTACCAGCAAGGTCTATGTCAGGGATCGGCAAGTAAAACAGCAAGAAGAGCAATTTTTTTCAAATGTGGTTTAAACAAAAAAAAACTAATTCAAAAGCAGCAATACATGTGACTGAGACAGTCCTTCATAAATAACATCAAACCATACATCTTGTAACTGCTATTTTAAGAGCAGCGCACACCATGATTTGTAAAGTGGTGCATGTTTACTGCAGGCCATACACAAACTTTTTACATACTCTGTTTCCTCACTTTTTACATATGTGTGTTTGTACCTGACTTTCATTCCTGACCTTCTCCACTGGAGGACATGAGATTCTGAACTATTTCACTTTTGTTTTTGAAATCACTGTACAGCTGCTCTGATACTTTGGTAAAGCATTCTTTTTTTTTTCTTCACCATCCGTGAATGGCTTTCCTTGTTTCATGGTCACTTGAGTTGCCACAAAACCAGCCAAAGTTATGCTACTTGGGGTACATCTACACTAGCCTGAAAGATCAACTGCTCAGGGTTGATCTGCCAAGGTTCGATTTTTTTTTTTTTGCATGTCTGACAGGGACCTGCAAAATCAACATCTTAACATCTTTTAGACAATCACCATTTATCAAAAATAAACAAGTGGTTTTTTTTTTTACCTCTCAGTTATGGTGTTGGGAGCCACAAAGAAGTCTTTAAAGAGCCACAGGTTGTGACCCCTGGTCCATGTGGTATAACGAGTGTTCACCATGTTAAGTGTGCTTTTGAACTCATGTCCCTGGAGAGTGCATTAACCATGCTTGTAGATGAGACCGTAGGGTTGGCATAAATGGATTAATGGACTTTTTTTAAAAAACAATTCTTTGGACTTGTATTGCAGTTCAGCGCTTGCACTAGAGCGGTGGGGCTGTGGCCCCCAGTGCAGTGAAGAATTCTTCAGTTAAGCACACCGGCTACTGAATTTACATTGGGTCAAATGGGCCTCGCTTATTTTGAGGTTTGAGTCAGTGCTGGAGTTCAGTTCCTCTTGTTTGGGTTTGTTTATGATTGCTTGGCCTACAGATGCAGTGTCCTGTGTTGTATTGTGGCTTCACCAGGGGCCTTTTTTCTATGAAGAAATAGGAAGCTGTCCCTTAACTTCTAAGAGTCACAGGGAAGAGCTGTTGAGATTTGTGAATATTACGGACATAATAAAAAACAGAGCAAATTAAAAATTATGAAAGGATTTTTTGGGGGGTGAGATGGAGGAGGATCAGAGTTCTATCAGAAACTCATACAATTTGAATGCCAGAAAACCCCCCTGGAGGCCCACGCCCTCCCTCTCTTAAATCCCAAGCAGGGCATGATGATCTGTTTCTAACACATTTTAAGTGAGGCAGAACTGTTAGGTCTTGCCAGCTTCTGTTTCTTATTTGTAGTGAGGATCCTGGGCCTTTGCATGCCCACATTGTAGCTCTCAGATTGCCTGTTGCACCCTCTAGGCAGTGATTTAAGAGGGGGCCCAGCAGTAAGTCCTGTGCTGCGGTTCTTCCTGTTAATGGTGCTTCTCTTCTGTAGCTCAGTTTTGCTTCCAGAAGGGCAGGGATTGGAAACTCATCATAAGTACTAGCCTATAATGAGGCTGTTAAACAGAGATTCATGCAACTAGGTCCCTTCCCTGAAACTGCCAAGTGCCAAAAGTTCTAACACAGGCTGTGGCTCTGCTTCCAGACTGAATCCATTCAAAATGGGACATCTAGGCCTGGCCTAAAGAGTATCTGTCACTGAGGGAAAACAGAGGATAAAGGGTGAAGGAGACTGAGACAGAAAATGGGGAGAGGAATTCTTCTTCTCCTAGTTGGTCTCCATCAGCTCAGTTTCTGCCCAAATAGCAGGTGATGGGAATATCCATAGAGCAACACAAGTTGATCTAAATACACTATTCTAGGTTCTCTCCAAGGATTCCAGTCTCAAAGCAGAGTACCCTAGACCTGGATTTTTCCAACACCATGCTAGCGACAGATCTAATAATCTGTTGATTCTGCCCAGAGCAGAGAGCGCAACACATTGTAAGTATCCCAGCACACCCATCTGAATGTACCCACAAGAGACCTGAAGAAGAGCTCTGTGTAAGCACTAAAGCTTGTTTGTCTCACCACTTGCAGTTCTGGTCCAATGAAAGATATTACTGCCCAACCTTTTCTCTTTCATACTCTGGGACAAATACAGTTACAGCACTGTAGGTACCCAAAAGTGACTTGGAACAGTATCAGGCAGGCAAATTGTAAAAGATTCTGCATTCCATGAGTACTTGTTATGAGACCACCTGTATCACACACACACAGGGTACTCACAATACTTAGCACTCTTCAGCCACACCTTCAAAATGTTTGCAAAGGGAAAGGCTGTATTTCATAAATATGACAACTGAAGGAGAGATCAAGCAGCTTGCTTAATGTTAATAAATAGTTGTTTTTTACAACGAACAAAAAAAAGAAAATCAGCTGAATGAGCAACTAATATCCTTAGAGCTTAGAAAACATTTTTGTGAAAAAAGAAATGCAAAACAAAATGGGTCTGGACAACATTTTTAAATTTTGTGTTTACAAGTTTGTTATTGTTACAGCAAACTACTGGAAAATAAATAACATTTGTCTTTTTTTTAATGGAAAGAGTGTTTTGGAACTAATGGATCACACATCTACTTAATATGAGGAACAACTGTGGAGAGTTGGATCCTTGTATCGGGTGCAGCATCATATGATTTCTCTGAACAGTTCACACCAAAACAGTCTAAATCAACATTGATTGTTTTGGTGTGAGTTGCATAATGATGATACTATTATGAATGTATTATTAATATTTACATACTTACAATTGAAATTCTATTGAAATACCGTATTTTTAATTCATGCATAACAAACTGACCAGTCAACCACATGCCTCATTTGGAATTAGAAGTACACCATCAGACAACAGCATAAACCAAAACTTGAAAATAAAAAAGCACATTCAGTACTGTGTTTAAACATAAGCTACTTAAAGAAAAGGGAAAGTGTCATTTTTCTTCTTTATAGTACATTTTCAAAGCTGTATTAAGTCAGTGTTCAGTTGTAAATTTTTGCAAGAGCAACCGTAAAGTTTTGTTGGTTGCAAATGTTTGAGTTACAAACAACCCCCATTCTGTCTTCTTCCTTTGGAATATTACAGTACACTCATCCCTCGTTTAACGAGTACTTGACTTATGAGTACTGGCTAAAACGAGAGAGACACATCCCTACCAGTGTTCACTAGATGAGCGAATTTCCCCCGCTAATATGAGCTAGCTGCTGGCGGGGGCTGTGAGATCATCAGCCTGGCGACTAGCTCCACTCCATTCTCTGGGTCCCTAGCTGTGGGGGGAGGGAGAGAAGACCGGCAGCCCCGCAGATGGCTTGGCTCCAGCCATGGGGTTCCCAGCGGGGAGAGGGGGGTGAGTCCAGCAGCCCCGTGCAGTCCCTGCCGGGGGAGGGGACAGTGAGTCCTGCAACCCCCCAGCTGGCTGCGCTCCAGCTGCTGGATTACCAGTGGGGGGTGGAGAGACCGGCAGCCCTGTGGCTGGCTGTGCTCCAGCTGCGGGGTTGCTGGCGGAGGGTGAGGGGGGGCAAGTTCGGCAGCCCCACGGGGTCCCCAGCAGGGGGTGGAGCAGAGAGACTGGCGGCCCTGCGGCTGGCTCCACTCCAGCAGCAGGGTTCCTGCGGGGGCAGGAGAGTCCGGCAGCCCCATGGCTGGCTCTACTGGATCCGCAGGGTCCGTGGTGCGGTGTGGGGAGTGGCCACATGGCTGGCTCCGCTCCAGCCGCGGTGTCCGTGGCCGGGGCATGGGAAGACCTGCAGCCCTGCAGCTGGAGCCCAGGTGGTTGCGGGGTCCTTGGCTGCACCACAGGGAGACCCACAGCTGGAGCCGAGCCAGCTGCAGGGTCCCTGGCCGGGGCACGGGAAAATCCGCAGTCCCACCCCACCCCCAGTGCCAACATTCCCCCAATCCACAGCTCCCTGCACGACCTCCCCCAGCCCTCTCCCAACACCCACCATCATTTTCAGTTCCAAACCCCCTGCTGCCCCCCACGCACCCCACAGGTACCTCTGGTGCAGCCAGGAGGAACAAGTGGCCACCACCTCCACCTGAGCTACCTACAGGTTTTAACCACTCTCCCTCCTGCTCATGGCCCCAAACTGTCCCCAGCCTTTAACCCCCCTCCCAACCCCAGGTTCACTTTTCAAAAGTAGCGCCACCTGCTGCCCCTCCAAGCACTTGGAACCAATCAGGGTCCTTTACAAGTATTTTAATAGGAATTTAGTTTCCCTCTTACAAGTTTTAACCTATGAGCAAAAAGTTAGGAACCACTTGTGCTGTATAGTGAGGGATGAGTGTACTGGCCTGAGAGAATAACTCCCCACCTGTTGCAATGATAAATACTCCTGTCTTATGATCAACTGATAGGAAAGCTATCTACTTCACCAAAAGATGACTTTGTCTAATGCAAGGTGTTATGGAGTACTTAGCATAAATGAACAGGATTATAGGAAGGCATAGGTTTGTTTAGGCTATATTATTTGTGCTTAATGCACAATAATATATGATGCAGATAATAAGTTTTATACATTTGTTACCCAGCATATATTGGTCAATTGTTGGGATCATAACAGATGAGTAGCAGAGTCCAAAATAAAAACACAGGTTTACTTACTCCCAATCTTGTGCCCTGTTCGTGAGAGGAACCGTCCCCTTAAATAAAGGACTGTGTCTCAGCTTCAGGCTGTGTACGCAGAACCTAGGAAACGTGTTGTCTGAGCTTTGTTGAAGTTGGCCTCTCCCTCCCTTTTGGAAATAATTAAATGAAGTTTGAATTTGGGCTTGACCTGGGGGGATGGGTAAGAAAGGGAGGGCAGATAGCTCATGATCGAAACGTGGCATTTGAAAGACTCTTTAATCTGGTCCTAAAGATTCCACCAGCTGCTGAAGATGATGTCAGTCAGTCCAGACTGCAGCAAATAGGTCATTCTTCCTGGAGTGCAGCATATGTGAACTTGAGCATCGCTGCTACTCTCTCATGCCCTCCCTTGTCTGAATCCAAAGGGAAATGCATGTGCTGATGGCAGTGCTCTAGCAGCCCTCCTTTGCTCATCAGTAGCAGGTTCTGTTCCTGAAAGCTGGGAGCTCTTCCTTTCAGCTGGGAAGCAGGCAAGCAATATTCCGGGATCTCAAGGATAAAATAAGACACAGGGTCTGTCTTCAAGTGCTATTAGTGGATCTCTCCAACAGCGAGAGATAGGATAGATATCAGGGATGGTGCTTGGTCCTGCCAAGAGGGCAAGGGACTGGACTAGATGACCTCCCAAGGTCCCTCCCAGTTCTAGGAGATGTGTATCTCCAATTATTATTTTAAAAGGCGGAGGGGGGCAATAGCTCAGTGGCTTGAGCATTGGCCTGCTAAACCCAGGGTTGAGTTCAATCCTTGAGGAGGCCATTTAGAGATTGGGGCAAATAGACACTAGAGGGGGAGGATGCCTGAGTTACTACAAAGAATTCTGTCTCAGGTGTGCACCTGTTGCATCTTGCGCATGTGCACAGGCTCTAAACTGGTCACCATGTTTGGGTTGTGAGGGAATTTGCCTTCAGGGTCAGATTGACAGAGACTCTGCAGTTGGTTTGTTCTGATTTTTGTTGTTTTTCTCTGCAGTGTCCAGCATGGCTCAGTTGCTGATTTGAACTACTATATATTAGAACCTCAGAATTACAAACACTAGAGTTACCAACTCACCAGTCAACCACTCACCTGATTTGGAACTAGCGGTATGCAATCGGCAGCAGCAGAGCCCCCTGTCCCGACCTGCCCCCACCCCAAAAAAAATACTGGTGGTATGCAATCAGGCAGAAGCACTGATCCACCCCCACCTCAAAAAATACTGTTAGATGTAAAGTACTAACAGGGAAAGTAACATTTTTCTTCTATGTAGCAAAGTTTCAAAACTGTATTAAGTCAGCGTTCAGCTGTAAACTTTTGAAAGAACAACATTTTGTTCATAACACTGCAATATTTGTAATGGAACAACGTGCCTTCCTGAGATGTTTGTAACTCTGAGGTTCTACTGTAAATGGTGGATCTCTTTAATGTCAGAGGGGTGGTCCTGTTAGCTTGTATCTGCAAAAAACAACAAGAAGTCCTGCAGCATCTTAGAGACCAGCAATTCCCAGCCTTTTCGAGACAGGGACCCATTTTGACAATTCAGGAAGATTTTGTGACTCAAGGCAATTCAAAATGGTGTGTGTGGGGGAGGGGACGGGGGGGGGGTTCTCCCCTGGGAAAAATGCACCTCCCCTACCCTCCAGACTTAAACCTCTCTCAGCCTGAAACCGCCCCCCCACCCCACCTACCTCATCTGAGCTCCTCACACTGATGCTGCTGCTGCTTTGCCTCCTCCAGGCCACTGCTGCCTTCTCCATGTGGCTCCCTCCAGCCTTCCTCCTCCCTTTCCCCACCTGCAGCACAGGCAGTTCCCTGCCCTGCTGCACTGAAATGGGTCTCAGTTTAATTTGTTTAACAGCTGGATCCCTCCTGCTGGCCATTAAACCAATTAAATTGAGTTCCATTTCACACGGTAGGGCCAGGGCTGGGAGCTAGAGGAGTGAAAGTGGCAGGAATTGCGAATGGATCCTTAAAGAGCCACATGCAACTCGGAGCTGCCCAGCTGGTGACCTTTAGAAAATCTAATGGTGGCCCATGTTTGGATCTCGACCTGCAGGCTGGGAATCCCTGTAATAGACTAACAGATATTTTGGAGCATAAACTTTCATAGGCAAAGACCCACACAAGTTTATGCTCCAAAATATCTGTTAATCGGTAAGATGCCACAGGACTTCTTGATCTCTTTAATGTGACCTCTAAATCAAGATTTGAAAACTTCAGTAACTCAACCAGATGTGCGCGGCTTATTACAGGAGTGAGGTGGTGAGGTTCTGTGCCTCGCAATGGGCAGATCAGCATAGATGATTGTGATGACCTCTTCTGAACTTAGCGCCTGAGAACCTTCTGTAGCCAGTGTTTGGGTTTATGTTCTAAATTTTAAGGCTTGAGCCAGAAAGAGCTCCACCTTCTAAACAACTACACTTATTTCTCTGCTCAGACATCAGGTGAGAGCAAAATCTCTGTAGTGAACACTTAAGTTCGAAATCTAATATTGGGGGAGAGGGAGGGGGTAGGTGTAGGAAACCTTTTATCAAAGCAACATTTTGTGTGTTCCATCTTACTGCGCAATGGAACAAACAAGTCAGGCTATCTGAGTGGTGGGCAACTGCACACCCCACAGACTCCTCTGGCTGCTCTCCCCCCCCCCCCCAACACCTCTCATGCACTGGGGCACCAGAGCCCTGAACTTTCTCCCCACCCCCACCCAGCATGTGAGGAGTAATATGAATTGCCTGATTCATGCTTCATCCCTGGTCTTCCCTGTCCCTCCCAGAGTTGGAATGCTGCAAATCAGCTGTTTGTGGCATTCCAGATCTGGGAGAGAAGGGGAAGAGTGTAGATGGAGCATGAATCAGACTGTTTGCCTGCTCCAAAAGTGCTGGGAGGGAGGGGGAGGAACTGGTAAGTGTAGGGCTCCAGTGCCGAAGTGCATGGGGTAGAGAGAAACAAGGGGCAAGTGGGGCCATAGGTGGAACTGTGGTCTGCTGTGGCCTACTGAGATGAAGCAGGGTAACTCATGCGGCTCATTCAGGTTTCGTAGTTACCCATATGTGGTCTGTGTGCTCAGTTAGGTACAACTTCAGAATGATTGGTCATAGGCCCGTAACTTACAACTGGGTCACATAACCATGGGACTAGGTTTTTGTGACCCAGTTGTAACTTCTGTTTTCTAAGTGATGTCTCTATCTTCAGTGGGAAAAAAAAAAAGGAATTGATCCCATTCCCTTTCCTTCATTTTGATTTAATCAAATACAAGCTGAATTCAGTCCTGCTATTTCTGAAATGCTGGGTATAGCCGTATGCTCTGTTCCAAAGACAGTACTAGCTGAAACTGACCTTGGGGTCTTTTGTGCTTCAAGTTTCGTTTGAGTGGGGTTAGTCTGTAACCCTGCCTTATGGGTGCCATCTAGGGCTCTCTCTGTCTGTGGGGAAAATTCCTACAGTGACATGTTGGCCTCCATGCCCTGTACTTTGTGCATGAATACAAGACACACTGAAGTATTGTATGTTCCATAGCATGTATGTTACAAGCATGATATACCCAGCTGCTGTGTGGCACACTCACGCATATTATTTTTTTAGAAGTTAAGTCTCTGACCAGCAACGTAACTGAGCTTGAAGTGACTGTGGTTCCTTTGCCCTCTGGAGAGCTGCTCCTCTGAAGCCAGTGTTGGAAGGCACACAGACTTTCAATATAATTTCTATAGCTGCTAGAAAGCTGGGAGGGGGTCTAGTACTCCATTTAAAACATTACTTTGAACTTGACCTTTCTCATAGGTTGCACCTGGGAATTTGGAGCCATGGTTAACTACATCAAGAAGACCTACCCTCAGACACAGTTGGCTGTGGTGGGCTTCAGCCTGGGTGGAAACATTGTGTGCAAGTACCTAGGCGAGACCCAGGCCAACCAGGAGGGAGTGCTGTGCTGTATCAGTGTTTGCCAAGGGTACAGTGCATTAAGGTGAGTCCTGATAGGTTCCTGTGGAAATATAGTGCTGGCAGTAGGGATACATGCTGCTTCCTGCCCTGTCAGAATGCCTTATCCGCACTTCTAAGGGTGCCTGAAACACTGGACTACTATAAATGCTGCCTTTTTCTTTCTGCAAAGAGAGGCTTTACCTCCCTTTCTCCCAGTCTCCCTGGTGTGATCAGATGGGTTGGGCTGTATGGTTGTATGTTAAGGAAACTCCAGGTTCACAAGCAGGAACATTTCTGACTAGCCCGATCAATACGAGCAGCAAGTTTCTTGGGATTCATAATGGTCTTTTCTGGCATTAATCTGCAGAACAAAATGTGGTATTACAAAGGGACGCTTTAAGAGCTCCCCCTGATGTTAACAGTAATGCACTACAAACTAAAGTTTAGGCAGAGTGGGTGATGGTGAACGGTAACAGAGTTATGGGCTAGAATGGCATCTCCATGCCCATTCAGTTTTGCCTCATAATTAGGAGGGGAGCTTTGGAAAAGACTCAGTTCTGAGAGCCAGAGCCGCCACTCAGGCAACAGACTGTTCCCTACACTACAGAGAACTTCAGCCTGGCCAGCTAAATTGGAAGCTTTAGGGTCACTACAAATACCTGAAATTAAATGATTTGGTGGCCAAACTCTAAACACCATAGAGCATGCTTAGATGTTCTGACTGTATGATGCCCGTTTTAATTAGGGAATAAGCCACCTCGATATTCAACCAAGTCTAGGAAAGAATGCAGATGCAGTTAAGCTTTTGTTTCTAACCTTAGGCTGCAGAAGCTTTTTAACAGTATTAAAACATTGCCCAAAGCTGGAATAAACACAGCGGGCTTGAGAGCTAAGAAAGCGTAGGGCCAAAACTCCTGCTCAGAATAATGGTTCCCTGTATGCTGGCTGTAGTAATGTCTATCCCCTGATGCTCTGGCAGATTGGCAGCCTAGGACAGTACCTGTTAGCATGATGCCACACTCTGATTTGTCTGTGTTTCCTTGAGTCCTTTTGCAGGGTAGGAAACTAGCTGCTTGTTGAGCTCATGACTCCATCTGCTGGCCAAGTTTGAATAGCAAATCACCATTTACAGAACATCTGCCATGCATTGACAGGAGAGCTTTGCAGATAAGTCTCCCTACCTAACCTCTATTGCTGTCTTCAAGTATTTAATAGCCCTACAGTTGGTTGAAGGAGGGCTATTAGTAAAACTCCCTTAGAAGGGAATGTTTGTATTATGTGTCCATGTAGACCTTTTCAGTCAGTAGCATACAGTGTGTGGAGATCAGAGGGTGCAAAACTTCTCCAGGCTTAACTGCTAAACATTATTGTCCCCCAGTCCTGATCTAATGATTTACATTGGCCTCTTGCATAGTGCGTTCATCGGACCTGACTATGCATGGTTTGGAGTGGCTGGTCAGGGTTGGAGATCTTTTTTCTTGGTTGTATTGTCTCTAAGATAAATTTTAAAGCAGATGGCGTTTGATAGTACATAGAGACTTAGATCAAGACAGGGTAGAGGAGATTTGGGATCCATTGGAAAGTAATTCAGATGTCGAGTGCTGCAGTGCAGGCTATCCAGCTTACTGACAGTGAGCTGAGGCTGAAGAGAGTGAAGGAGATGAAGGCTTTATTCTCATAGGCTACGTCTACACTTATGAAAAACTTTAAAATAGCCATGCTAATGGCCAAATTGAAGAATACTAATGAGATGCTGAAATGAATATTCAGCACCTCATTAGCATGCTGTCAGCCGTGACACTAGGAAAATGCCGCATTTGCTTACCTGCGGCTTGTCTAAATGGGGGTCCTTTTCTTTTCAGCTGATAAGAATAAGGGGATTTCGATGTTTGCAGGGTCCTTTCGAAAAGGACCCCCGTGTGGACAAGCTGCAGGCAAGCAAAGCATGGCACTTTCGAAGTGCCATGGCCAGCAGCATGCTAATGAGGTACTGAATATTCATTGCAGCACCTCATTAGTATTCTTAGATTTGGCCATTAGCATGGCCATTTCGAAGTTTTGCGGAAGTGTAGACACAAACATAATGTAACTTACCTGGGAGAAATCAGTACCCAAAGCTAAAAGAGGACATGTTTCTGTATCATGAAATCTCTCGTATCCATGCAGGCTTGGTTTCACTGTTGACTTTGCTCTTGACATTGTGGTCTTGCTTGTTGACCATTTGCAGTGTGGCATTCAGTGTGAGCTATAGACTGTGATACAAGATCCCGTGCTTATGAAATCTGCACAGTCCATTAAATACAGGAAATTGTTTCATTTTGCACTCTGCTCAGGCTCTTTTTATAGTATTAGGCCTGCTGTCCAAAGCCGCAACTATGGAAAAGTGTGATAGGTCTAAGCACTAACCTGGATTTTAATGATGTTAAAGATTCAGTTGCGTGCACATAGCTTTCCAATGAAATGTGGTCTTTTTTTTTTCCCCCACAAGTATATGGCAGATATATCTTGGCGAGACATGGAGATAAGGAAGTTTTGAGGCTAAATTCCAGTCTAGAACTGGTGTGTGTATCATGCCCTGAACAAATGTAGCTTATTCATTAACTCTTGCTTCCTGCTAGCTTTTGGTTGGAACCTTGGGAGTTCTGATAAACCCCTCTGTTCGATTACTTCCCCTGGTGTTAATGTTTAAACTACAGAAGTAGTCACTATGGGACCTTGCTTTCACCTTTCTTAAGTTGCTCAGTAAATAAGAGGGAGTGTATTTTTCTTCATTACACTGTGACAAGGTTTACAATTACAGAAATAACCTGCTTGTGACCTTTGCATAGCAAAGGGAAATATTTGGTTCTGGAAGAGCTCACCAAATTAGTCTGATGTTAATAATTCTGTGTGACTGACAATATGTTAAGTTAGTAAGCTGTGAAATGGAGTTTTGACCACTCAGTACGGTTACCTGGGACTCCGGTTCAGCATCTAGCCATTCCATTTATCTCTATGTCCTCCAACCGATTTTTGTGTGGGTTTTGGAAGTTGACTTCCTATTTTAAACACTTCCCAACCCTGTTGCAGCATAGAAGGGCTGCACAAACAAGCCAAATCAACCTTAAAGGAAACAGCTAAACTTGACAACGCATAAAGTGCTGTGAAATGCACAAAAGAACTTAATCAAATAGTAAAACATTAAATCTCTTCTCTTTGTACTCTTTGTGTGGTGACAGTTACAAGGTAGATAGAAAGGCAAATATGACTTAAGGTAAGTGTTTCTTTGAACCTCTTCCCATCAATGTCTGAAACTACCCTGAGATGCAGGACACTTCAGTGAGTGGGTGACTAGCTGTTGCCTAACAAGACTGTGTAGACTTTTCTTCTGATATACTCTTCCTTCAGGGATTAAGCCTGTCCTATTGCTGACTAATTCATTGGTGAACAAGCCTGCAGCCTTTTTACATACCGCCTTGTCAGTGCCCAGGAGACTGTGGTTTATTGCTGTATTCCCACTAGACATAAACTGTTGCTACCTGCTTTGATTTGTTGACTTGTGATTGTGTTTAGGGCACAGGAAACTTTCATGCAGTGGGATCAATGTCGCAGATTCTATAACTTCCTCATGGCAGACAACATGAAGAAAATCATCCTCTCTCACAGGTAGAGTAGTAGGGCATCTGCTCTGAATAATTACATGGGCCAGCCAGCTTCAGTTGCAAAAGCAGTGTGTAATTGTTATGCAATTCCCTATGGGATCAACCAAGGGGTAAAATTTAAATGAGAGAGAACCCATACCTAGAAATCTGAATACATTTCAGCTTCCTAGAATGGGAGGATTTTGGCGAACAAAAACTTCCCCAACCTCTCATTGGCCCTTAATGTCTTGCCTGACTGCTTATTTTGGCTTCCAAGGAAGCTCACTGACTGAGTAATGCAAGATGCAGAGTTGTTTTTGTTTGCCAGCAGTCTTCCTTCCCTACTATACATTTGGCAGCTAAACATCAGCAGTGTTTCCCTTCTAGTCAGAGACCTTCTTATGCTTTGTTGTGCTGTGCCACATGTGTAAGCAGAGTGGCAGAATTTTTCTTGGTATGAGTTGAAGATTCATGGCATTGGGGTGTTGCGCTATCAAACGCAGTAGTCTGAGTTGCCAGCGTGCCTTAATGGCTCAGAACCTAAAAATGCACAGCCAGAGAGAATGCTCCCACATATTGCTCATTCCTGCAACTTGCCTTACTCCCATGCCGCTACTGATTAACTGCTATTGGTTGACCACTCAAATTCATATTCATTCCTCCCCCTTGCCCACTTATGCAGCCAGATGTGCTTTGAATACTGGTTGGGACAGGTTAGCTTCATATATATACATATCTCTTTTGTTTATGTAAGATGCCAAGAGAGACTTGGGACGGAGAAAAAATGAAAAATAGCTAACTTATACATGCTGATTCCAAATGTCAGAGTTAAAATCTTGGGAGTGAAACTCTCAATTCTTGTGCAGCATGGAAAATCTTTCTGGAGGGAAGAAAACTGTACTCTGTGTGTACAGCATATGGGGAGCCACATAATTCACTCCAGACAGCCAAATATTTTGACAACTTGACGAAACTCAAAATATATGAAGGACTGTAATCTCCCCATTAAATGGGCACATAGTATCGTAACCAAAAGACACCTGTTGCAGACTTAAAGGCAGTTTTGTTGAGTTATCAAAATATTTTCCTTCCATAATGGATCTCTTATGCTCTAGGGCAGGTCCCCAAACGAAACGCCATCTCCACCCTACAGCTGCCTCTTAAAAGGGAATAGAAATCCTGCAGGCCTTCAGCCTGTTTTGCAGTTTTGCAGTCTTTTGTTCTGGAGTCTGCATGTTTCCTGGGTAGTGATTTGCTCTTGTGAAGCAACACGGGTGTAATATCTGACTAGGACAATATTCATAGTGAATAGTTTTTTGTTAAGGTAATGTCCCAAATCACTTTCTTGCATGAACTAACAATGTCTCCATGCTGCTGAGGCAATAGTACCAGAGAGGGAGTAGATGCTATGCCCATGATCTCTAGCACTGTTACCGGAGCCACCCACATCTTTGGTAAGAAGCCAGAAAACGCTGCCTTGAACTGAAAAAACCTTTGCTCCAAACACCCCGGTCCCTGGATGTGCTTTGAAAAGTCCTCTATATGCATGTCTCAAACACAGCTTTCAGTGCCACAGAAAAGCATCTTTGTCCCAGAGTGGGCTGTTAAGTTCTCAGCTTAACCCCATCCAGCTGGCCAAAACTAACAAGCCGTGTGCATTCTTAAGTAAATCCCCACGGATGGGGGATATAGCCCTCATTTCTCTGTATCAGCAGTGGCAGACACAAGCTTCTCTGAGCAGGACAGGGCCTTGTTTCCTTTGTGTGGTCACTGTATTTGCTGCTTCTGTGTGTTTCAGGCAAGTCCTGTTTGGAGATAGTGTTAAGCAGCCCCAAACCCTGGCAGACTCAGACCTGAGCAGACTCTACACAGCAACGTCCCTCATGCAGATCGATGACACTATCATGAGGTATGACAGAAAATGTCCTCTGCAGCCCATCTTTTCAAATTCTCTTTGTTGCCGTATTATTTGTTGCTAGGTGTGGAGAAAGCTCTTGAAATTTGTTGTCAGCAACTATGTCACAATATTGACTACCTCCCTTCAGATCCTTGCCAACTTCTGATCAAGCTTTTGACACGCTTTCTACTGCTTTCTTTTGCAAGAATCAAACATCCAAAGCTAGAGTCAAGATCGAGGTCCCATTTTTCTGGATATTGTACAAACTCCTGAGAAGACAGTCTCTGCCTGAAAGAGTCCAGAAGGATGAAGCCATTTGTGTCTGCCCCTGGGACACGAAGTGGTTGACGTGGTTATAGGCCCATGCTGGTTCCTACCAAATTATGTTGTATCTCTTGCTTGACCTTTGATTGTGTACTTAAAACGCACACATACCTTACCTTTAACACCTGCCTATTTTAGTTTTAGAAAAACCTTACAGTTTGCTTATTTTGATTCTTACTGTATTATTAGAGGTTCCTTCAGCTCTTGGCTTTTATTGTTCAATATTAAACACCAGCCATTTCTTTATTAAATCTTGCCTCTCGAGTTTAACTCTCGCTTTTTACATATTCTTCACCAATTCAGTCCATTCCCAATGGCCTTGTATTCTCTTTCTCCTGAGCCTCCACAAGAGCAGGCACTGGTACTCCTCTCCCACTCCCCAAAAACCCATATCGCCACAAAATAACCACCCAAAGCCAACAGAAGGTGAAGCCCCCAGAGCTGCTGAGGGACTGGAAGGGTTTCCACCAGTTGCTCCTGAAGAGAGTCTGGATTTGTAAGTTGCTTTTCAGGGAAGGGGGTTCCCGCCCTGTGTGCCCTGCAGTACGTGAGATCTCTGAGATCTTGCTACCCTGTACTCTTTCTGGAATGTAGCAGAGAAGGAACTGGTTTCCCCAGTTGCAAGCCTGCAGCTTGGGGAAGGAGAGAGCAGGAGTGGATTGGACTCCATCAGGGGAAAACCTAGCTAGGAAAATGAGTAGTTACTTTCAACAGGCTTATAACTGCAGTGAATTTCATCTCATAAGCTGGGTGCTTCCGCAATTGCGTTTTCAGCAGGCCTGGCCTTAAGTCAAGGTGAGCAAGGCGACTGCTTTGGGCCCTGCACCTCCAGGACTCAGTGCTCCAACTGATTATAGCATCCACTGCTCACTGGCCAGGCCCCACTTAGCTGGTTCTGATTTTCCGGCTTCATAGGTAGCTGAAGATGAGATCCCAGTAAGGCGTTTTCTGTATGCCTATCAAATGGGGGCTGTTAATGCAACCAACCTTAATTATTTCTCCAGTCCTCTTTCTGTCAAGAGTGCTGATACCCAAGAAAGGTGGTTTTGAAGATCCCAAGGGTGGCTAGGCTTCCTCATCCATGTCCTGCTCAGCAGACACGAGTTTAATAGTGTTTAATTTGCCATCTGTTATGCCTCTGGCTTGTTACTGTGCTGCACTTCCTGTGCTATGGGGAACTGTGCACTTAGCTGGCAGGTTCTGTTTTGCCTCCCCCTGCTGGTCATACTCTTGCGAAGACCTCTATAGATGTCCCCTTTGGCAAATAAGAACAGAGTATTTCATCTGTTGTACTTCACCTGAGGTTGGGATTTTACACTGAGGTGGACCTGAACAGATGGTTTTAATTAAAGCACTGGAACGAGGCCACATTGGACAGCTTTTGGTGGTGGAGTGGACTACATCAAACATGACAGTTGTCCTTCAAGCAAGCAAGTGTTCTTGTCTTAGTTATTTGCTTTCTTTTTCAGGAAGTTCCATGGATATAGTTCTCTGAAAGAATATTATGAAAAGGAGAGTTGTCTGCATTACTTACACAGGGTGAGCTGCCACACTGGAGGTGGTTGTTACGGTTTCATTTTGCTCTTGGGAATGGCAAGGAATGTTCTTTGGTTTCTGCATCACTGGTACCTAGCTGTCATGTCTCATTTTTTGTGCAGATGTACAGTGTATCCGAGCCGGGAGTTCTAAGGAGCCTAATGGGACTTAAGCACCAATTGTCATTCACTGACTCCAGTGCCCAATTCCTTTAGGTTTCCTTGAGAGTCCTAGCCCTGATCTTCATTCAGTGCTATTTCTCTCAGACTAAAGACTGGCTTGGAAAACAAGAGTCATCTGTTTTCTCACAAATTCAGGCCTCCTACCTTATAGGAAATGAATCCAAATTGTGAGCCCATCGCTACAGAATTATGTGTTAGTGGTAGCAACGTAGTTTTCTGAGCACTAAGCACTACAGCTGTGTTCTTTTAAGTATATCAAACAAGTATTGTTCAGGTCTGTGCAATTTCAGAAACATTTTAAATAAATCATTACACTTTGGAAAGAGTCTCAAACATGGCCTCTCAGGTCAGATGATCAGATATTGCAGAGACCCAAGGCTGCAGAGGCAGAGCTGGGACATGTAGTAGTTATCCCTCCTCAGACACACTGAACCAAAAGATAGAAGTGAATATGTTACCAAAGCTCAGTAAAGCATTACGGCTTTAAATATCCAAAAGTTACTCTCTCCATTAGCTGCCTGTTGTACTAAATATATGGTGTAAGAGACTGTATCCTCTCAGCTGCCAATTACTCAGTTACTTCAGCTTCAGACATTGGGAGGAGTTGTTTGAGAAGCCTGGTAAGCAGCATGTTGCAGTCCAACCTCTGACCCAGAGGCAGGGTAATAATTACAGGGAAGAGGTGTCAGAGGAAGGCACTCAGTTTGGCAAATTTCGTGGTTGATAGCTGGTCCTCTGACACGAGCGCCTTATCAAAGACCGTGTTCAGGCTGCATGTCACTTTGGCCTGCTTAAGCATCTCTCATCAGTGATTCCAGAGAGCCGAACAAAATTGTTCTTCACCTCTCTTGCCCAAAGTAACAAGCACAACTGAAGTTTTATTATTACTCCATCTCTGCCAGTTTGTAACAATCCCTTCTCTGGTTGTGGCAGTGCATTCCCCTTGGGTGCTGCATGTCCTCTTCGAAAGCCAGAGGCAAATGGATGTTTGACCCTCTACCCAGCAGTGATAACTTATATTGTCCCTTCCAAAAACTGAATGCAAATGTTCTCAAGTACTGACCACACCAGATGTGTGGGGAATGCCACATGCATCTCCTGTACCAGTTATAAAGAAACTATGTAATGTCGGTGTCTGGAACTGCTCTGTCTGTGGGCCATTACTGGTGATTGCCCTGTAATACCCAGCTTGCCTTTTCGGCAGTTCAGCTGAACCATACCAAATGCTGCAGAGCAGTCCAGCAGTGACAGTCCACCAAGCATGGTTTATATATTGCGTGGTGTTACTTTTTTGATGGTGCTGCAGGCATAGGGCCATCACAAGATGTGGCACTCAGTTGTGGATTCATAGGCGGGTTGTGAGTAGATGCCTTTTGCTGTTAAGAGAATTGAGTTGAAACGATGAATCTATAACTCACTGTTTCTCCATTTCTTTCCATCTCCTCCTCCTCCTCCTCCGGCACAGATCTATGTTCCCCTCATGCTGGTTAATGCTGCTGATGACCCTCTGGTACATGACAGTCTGTTATCAATCCCAAGAGCTCTGTCAGGTGAGTTGAATGCATTACCAAAATAGATGGTTGCTTGCTCCTTCATCACATTTATGAATTACCATGCAAGGTCTGCTTGATAACTGTAGACAACCGTAATCTGTTGGATATGTACTATTGTTTTTTAAATCACCATTCACTGAGAAGGTTCCGAAGTTTATTTTGGTAGGATCTCACTAAATACTGTTCACGTTGGACCCTGACAGGCCACCGGACACTTGATTTACTTGCACATCTACAGGTCTGGCCACTTGTTGACTACTCTTGCCGGCCAGTGGGAACTGTTGAAAGTGCTGCAGGCTGGTCCACCACTTCCGGCAGCTCTACTGGCCTTGGTGCACTGCTTCCAGCCAATGAGAGCTGAGAGGGGCCCTATCTGAGGATATGCAGTTAAACAAAGTGTCCAGTGACTTGCCAGGGACTAACCCTACCAAACTGCCTCTGGTCTGTAGGCCGCTTATTGCCCACCCCTGCCCTAAAACGTCACACTGGATACCATTATTTGGGACAGTGCAGACCTCTGCTGTTTAACTTCTACAGTTGGCTTCTGAAATCTCATGCTATGTTCCTCTTTTAACCTTGCAGAGAAACGGGAGAACGTCATGTTTGTGTTACCACTGCATGGAGGCCACCTGGGCTTTTTTGAGGGGGCTGTACTCTTTCCTGAGCCCCTCACTTGGATGGATAAGCTCGTGGTACAGTACACCAATGCCATCTGCCAGTGGGAGAGGAATAAGTCTCAGTGCTCAGATACAGAGCAAGCGGCATCTGGCCAGGAGTAACTGTCCCAAAGACTCCCTCCGATTCACTTCACTATATTTCCCTCTTCTGGAACTCTGAATTCCCTCACCTGCCATTTCAGGTTTCCATCCTCTTTGTGATATCCTGGGACTGGGGTTTGGCCATGATGTTTCCTTCTGAAATGGAGCTACAACAGAGGGCAATAACTGGTATTGGGCATCTTTGTGTCTCCTTATGGGTTTGCAGTGCACTGCTGCATTGAAGAACTTTGGGTTGTTGCTTAGTGCTAGCTGCAGAATTCTCATACTAATGTAATGGTCTAGAAGTCCCAGTACTGCTGACCATCATGTTATTCTTCCACTGGTCAGGACTCTTTGTGGAGTTGCAAAACTTGTTTAGCTGTGGATGAATTGTGCTGGGAGCTCAATTCCCCCTGTCTCGTCATATCTCTTCTGACACTGGGAGAACTGTGTATCAGTCCATAGATACCAGCATTTCTGTCTCAAAGCCACTGGTATGTGGCTTGCTAAAAGAGGGGAAACCCTTGAGTGAGAAGTAGAGCTTCTGCCTGGCACCATTTTACAAGAATCTCTTGCCTTTTCCGGCAGTGCCCAAAACAGGATGCAGATGATATAGAAAACACTGAGCAAGTTTTCAGAGCTTCAGCTGTCTTGAAGGTGGCAGTATGTTTTACTGCTCCCACAGTTCTTTTCTGCTGGCCCTCTGCATAGAGATGAATTTCATGCTGGTCATTCATTGGATTTCATACTATGTCAACACTCTCACTCCAAGACAAAATAGCCTGCTTGTGATACTGGCCCTTTTTAAATGTAAAGAATTTTATTTTATTACTGCACTTTTGTGTTTTAACCCAGGCCTTTTTGAAAAGGGTTCTGGTTAATGCATTGGAACCACTGATTATCAGTCGGTGGGATACATCCGTTTTGTATGAGAGTATTTCTGAGAATTAATACACACTTAAGGAGTGTCTGGTGGGAGGTGGAGGAATATCAGTATCGGTTCTTGCTTCTTCTCTTCCTTTGTGCAATGTTCCTACTTCTCTGCCCTGAACTTCCAAAGCAATGAATGGTTTTGGTTTTCAGGCACATCAACAAGAACCTGGATGTCTCTAGTCCTTCGTAGCTAAAATGTTTGTTTGCATGACTGCCTCCCCAGTTATTCAAATCTGGCTCTTAATACCCTTTTCCACCGAGGATATTCATTTCAGTTAATGCATAAGGTGAAGTGTGGTAATTTGAAAGTCACTTGCATACCTTCCTCAAGGGGCTGATACTATACTATTGCCCAGAGGGCTCTTTTAAGATAACCTCCCTAGAAGAAAAACTCCCTCATGACAAGAATCTTCATTTAAAAACAAAGTCTGTCTAGACAGTAGAACTTTGTGGTCAAACTTTGCTTTACTTTCAGTCCTTCAGTATCATCATCTCAGTATTCCATCCTTGTGACCCCTTTCATCATCCATTTACTTCATCATCTATGTTCCTGTCACTGCCCACAACTAGCACTTTATTGCTTTAGCCTGGGTTTTGCATTCTGGGCACTTTAGTTGAAGGGTTAAGGGTAAAAGACCCTGCTGAATTTGAGTCCTGTAACACTAGTGGAATAAGCATCCTGGGCCACATGATCACTGAACTTCAGTAGATTGGAGAAATTTTTGTTTAATAAAGCAATAAGTACTGTAGCAAAGGTGCATTATCATATCAGGAAACAAACTCCTTCAGTTTGCCTTAGGCCAACTGCCTCGGCCTGTTTTTAACAAACTGTGGTAACGTGCATTGTCTTGGTTAGGGAGAGAATTCAGGTTCTGCTCTTGTTTTAGAAGTAAAAGAAATGACCAAGCAAAGCCATGACTCTTGTGGCTGATTTAAAGGATGTTTCAGGGCATCAGTTAGCAAGGGCATCCATGTTGGTGTTTATCTTTGTGGTCATCCTCTTGTCAATAATGCATCCACAAATACCAGAATAACCACACACGGCCTTCAGACTCTGTCCTAGTTGCAGTAGCTGTTTGTATAAATAATTCATGGGATGTAACTTAGAATATCTGCCACTTTTTTAGAAGTTGAATGTAAGCCACTGTTGTTCATACATGATATAAACGTGCAGGAATTTGGCTCTATATATGGTAGGTTTGAACTTCAGAAGTGCTTACGCTCTTTTGCCAGCTCTGCAATTGCTGTTCTTAGGTTGTCAGCTATCCAAGAGACCAGGCTGCCCTTCCCAAAGAAAGAAATTTCCTGTGCAGCTCACTGTGTGCATTCATTTCTCCAAACCCCACTTAGCTGCAAGTAGGAGGAATGGTCACTGCGGATGGTTCTAAGGGAGCAAAAGTTCTCCTTAGCACCCAGCAGACTGCTGAGGCGTCAAAGAGCAGGCAAAACCCAGGTATTTGGTTAGAGGCTGATGCAGTTGAAGCAAGAAATGTTTTGCGGTTTCCTAAATAGTTGATTTTAAATAAAACCACAATTCAGTTGTTTTCGCTAATAAAATACTTACTCCCCTCTCCAGTATAGCTGAGCCCTGGGTTCATAGCAATTCTAAACTAAGTTCAGTTTTTGTAACTCTTCAGACTTTTCTGAAAACTAATTGCATGGCTCTTGTTTGTTGAGCATCAGTTCTCCAAAAGTAAGTGTTGAAGCCTTCCTTCTGGGGCGGTAACTTGGGACCATTTTCTAAAGGAAATAAAAGGGTTTGTTGCTTTGGAGAGGCTTGTTTTGAGTGTTCAATGTCTTTGGCAGCTCTCTAGCTGCTGAGCTCAGGGATTGCATTGCCATACAGCTAAGGGTTGTAGCATCTGTCTGAAGAGGACCTCTTTTTTCCTGGAATTCAGTGAATCAGGCTTTGAGATTGCAGGGTTTTTGCACCATGCTGTTTGTCAGATGATAGCACTTTGGTCTCCTCTTTTTGTAGGACATGTGGAAGAATGGTGAAGTCTTCATCTCTCCAAAGACAGAGGTTCAGTCTAGCATAACTAACTGAGGCAGGTGACTTCCATTCTTGTTGAGTATTAAAATAACTCCTCCTCCAATAAGAAAAGCAGCTGGAAGCATTTCTAAACTGATGGGAGTTCCTGCTTGTCCAGTCAAACTGAGCAGGCAAGCAGAGATTCTGTTGTTGGAGAAACCCAGAGGAAGCAGACTTCACTGGGAAAATATCATTTCTATCTTTCACCATTGTGGACAGCTGTACTTGGCCGGCCCCTCTTTCTTAGTGAGCTTATCTTATCTGTAGTGATTCTCAAAGAGTGAGACCATGTCTCTGTAGAAAAGTAAAGCCCCTCCCAATGTTATACAGGCTGCTACTGTGAAAGATTTTGAAGACTTAAGGAAACTATTCATGATCAGCAGCAGTTCCTCCTTAAAGGTATCACCAAGAAAAGCCACCTCTGTCCTGCTGCCTGTAGAGATTTCCATAGCACTTACTCACTGCTTCTCTGCATGCCCATATACTGAGACTTCAGGAGCACTTAGGATTCCAGACATCTGGAGAAGTCACTGCATCGGTGGTAGGAAATGAAGCAAGACCTAGGTCTTGTCACTGTAGCCACAAGAGTTCTTGCATCATCAGGTGAGCTGTCTGTGTGCTCTAAAGCACTTGAAGCAGTTGTGCTTATATCTGGAATATGATTAATTCTAGCAAGTGTGGTAGGTAGCTATTTTGGGAGAAAAGAAAGGGGTTACTTAAGGCCTTTGCTGTGGGCTTTAAAGTTCTCATTTGAGTTTTGAAACTTAAGTTCATCCTAACAAGATTTTTATAGCTAGAAAGGTTTAATAAAACCTCTTCACCTTTAGTGTGGCTTTGAATGTGTGGGCCAGGAATCAGTGGTGTAAAATTTTAAGAGCTTCCCAGTCTGTCTGGAAGCCATGTCTGGTAGATCATTTCTTCTGCCTTCCCTCTAGCTAGAAATCTGCTGCACTACATAGACTGTATTAAGTCTTCTGAAGAGGGAACATCTTTTATTAAACCCTGTAGCTGAAGGGGTCAGTGCATACTTCTCAAAGAGGGTCTGCCCTTGTACATCAGGCCTAACTTTTGGTCTGCCATGCACTGTGCTCGCAGTGGTAGTGTGAGGGCATATGCATGCCAGGGACCAAGTTGAGACCATCATGGTAATAGCATATGACTTAGTCAGGTTTGTGCTCTTATCTTTTTAAAGGTGAAAGTCATGTATGCAGATTCCAGGCCTGTAGAGACTTTCACACAATAAGCACCTCCTAAAATGTTTCAAAAAACCCACACTAGCTGTAGCAAGCATCTAAAGTGTAAACTTCCCGAAATAGCCTAATAATGCAAATGGAACATCAGAGCTCGTCTCCTTAGATCCACTGTGTGAGATGGGAGCTCACAAGTGAATTTTCTGTATTGATAATTTTGGATTAAGGAACAGAGGTAAAATGAAATAAATATCACTAGGGCTCTGGTAACTGGCTCTTAACACCATAAATGTGTGTACCCCCTCACTAGATGTTATTGGCATTTAGAAACAAATCACCAGAAATGCTTTCCTACTCAGTTGAAGTCAGTTTTCCCTGAGCAGTTAGACTGGTACAACATTCTTTCCACTGCTACCAGGTGTCTGCAGACACTTGAACTTTGCAGGTGACTGCTGGAACATGCTCTGAGACTAGAGCACGAGGAATTTGTTTTCATTACTTCAGACCTTCTGCAATCTTTAACAGCCGAGCTCCAACAATCTCCTTTTGAAGAGCTTGACAGGGTTTCCAAATGTCGGCACCTGTTGAAGATACCTGAGACTCTCGGCGGTCTCCTCTTCAGCCCTTCTTGGCACTGATTCTTGTTTATCAAGAAGTATTTGTTTTGAATTGTGAGCAGTAAGTTAAAACACAGTACTTATGTCCACGGCAATTGACTTAAGCAATCTTTCTTCATCTGCCCTAGTTCTGTCACTCAGTGCCTTGCCCTTTGTTCTTCCCATTTCCTTCTCAACATCAGCACATTGACAGCTGTCAGTAATGCATATCCGCAACTCTTGTTGCTCTCTGTCATCCTGCGGAAAGCAAACACCCAACTTTCCTTCTTTGGAGTCAAAGCTAAAAGCAGCCTGGCAGTGGGTGAAATATCACTGAATGACAGGTGTGTGCTGAACTGGGAAAGGACCTTGGGTTTGGGCAGCTTAAAACAAGCCATAGTGATGTCTGCAAGGTTAAACTTATAGCTGAATAAGCAGTAGATTATTTACATCTGACTTCTCCTGCCTATAGAATAGGGAGTGACTCTCCGCTATTGACTGAAACATAAACATGTCTTCTTTCTAAAATCCAAAAGATCCTGTTTCCCTCCAGCCCTCTTGGGGGGCATCCAGGTCTCTGATATTCTAGTGAGCTAGCTTACTTGGTTCACTAGCTGGCTGGCCAAATAGTGTACAGCAGGAGGTGGTCTGTCTCCTTATCCAATACATCAGGAAGGCATTTGGGGTGCTTATTGCCAAAGGTTGTGACACTGGTGACAGGGGAGCAATGCAAGGAGCTTCCTGGAAATGTTTTGATTGGTGGTTGTAAACCTTCTTTACAAGGAGCCTAGAAAGGGACCCAGCCTTGGGTTAGTGGGTGATGTGTGAACAGATGTGACACTAACCAGTCAGAGGGCTGTATATATCCATTGCTTGTCCTGAGTCAGACACCATGTGTCCTTTCATTGCCAGTTGTGTGTGTTTGGGTGGTGTGCAGTAGCCATAGTGACTCAGAACAGCAATGTTTACTGCAAGGGTCCAAATTCTAGGCAGAAAGCAGATTGCTTTTGGTGTGAGTGCTCTTGCTTTTTAAAAGGCTGTTAAGAACAGAGGTTAGGGTGCACCAAACAGCCCACAGAGTTGTGCCTTGCAGTGCTACTGGGATCCAGGTTCCCCTCTTCTGCAAGACATGCTTTTACTGCTTGTGTCCACACTGTCGCCATCTGGACTTGTTTTCTTCTGACTCTGCTGCTTCTGAGATCAAATTATCTGTTAATCATCTGGGTTGGGTTGGAAGGGTTGTGTTATCAAGAACTGTACTGTTGCTCATTTAAACACATGGATTCCATTAAAAAATTATTTGCTGGTTAAATCTGAGGGCACAATCACTGTATTAAAGGGCAACATTTTCTGCACTGGGGCTGTAAGAGACAACCTTTTCCAAACCCATCTAATAGCTCCAAAAAGAATCAAGCCCTGCTTCCTCTGTGTGTAAGCTTGTTTTCTCACTGCTAACTTCTAGCAGCCTGTTTAGCTCTAACCCTCTTGGGAGCATCCATGTTTGAGTCCCATAATTGGCTGTATAGGTGGGGGCCTACATAGCCTGTTGCTTTTATGTGACTGGCAAACATTTTGCAGTGCATCTGTCTTGTCATGCAAAGAACAGGGCTACAGTCAGAGGAGGCAGGATACCATATCAGAGTGATCAGTAAAGCATGTTCTACCAGAGTATTTAATCTTCTGGTGCCAGCTGCCAGCTGGGGGAGTCCTAAGAAATATAGCTGATGGGCCATATAGTTAGTTTAAAACTGACTGTATGGTCCATATGACAGTCTCCCAAAAGAGGGTGATTTTTCACAGCTGTTGAGCGATTTGTCCCTAGTCCCAGACTTTGGTTCTCTACCAGCCTGTGTTTCTCTTCATTAAGAAAGCACAATTTTTTCAAGACAAGCTCTTTCCCTCTCTCCCAGGTGTCCCCAAGCAGAGGGGGGTATCCTGACACCTCAGGAAGCCACATCTGTACCTGTGTACTCTTTGATTTCTGTCAATGCAGCTGCCTTAGTGAAGTGGGTTGAGTGTAACTTTTTTGGATGTCTTTGAACTCTTGCTATTCAACCGAAATTTAAAAAAAGAAATTATGAAAAATTTTGCTTCAAATAGACTCTCTGGAATCCTCACTTCCACATTCCTGATCCTTTTTTAACTTTAAGTGCTGCCCAGGAAAGGTTGCATTTGGATTCTGAGACCTGCCCCCAGCTGCCAGGTTTGGAGTCAGATTCTCAGGAGCTGTGAGCTCCTGAGGAGAAGATTTGCAACTAGCAATGCAATTTTTCTATATCTGCTGACGTTTATCTTTTAAAAAGTTATAAAATGTGTCCTTGATTTATTCTTCGTGTTAATTTTTTTTGTTCTTTTTTTCTGTGTGATGTTAAAGGAAGTCATTGCAAAACTATGTAATTTTGTTATCTTCAATTGAATTTCTTTACTTAAAAAATAATAAAGGACTCACTGAGTTCAGTTGTTTGTGTTGTAGCTGTATATGTAAAAGCTGCCCTTCCTTGATGGGTTAATCTTCCCTGAATTCATTTTCCTTTTCTTTGGGAGACCCCCCCAAGCGGTAATAATGTTTGCCCATGAAAGGGTGCAAAGTTAAGGGCTTTTTTGGCAGGGGAGAATGTTGCATATCGATTGAGGTGATACTCATAGCCTAAAAAAGGGATCATTGGAAATCCTCCATCAAATAATGAGATATGAAGAGCATGAGCCAAGTGCTTTGGAATAGGGCAGAATCCTGTGTCGTCTCAGAATGAATTTGAATTGCTGTGAGCTGGGACATTTCAGACAGTCTTCAAGTTAAGTATCAGATCCCCAAATGCCTGATGTTTTTGTCCTAAAGTATTACTTTCCTCCCTCTCCTTACACCTCTCAGATATCCGGTGTTGATGGAAATTCTAAATTTCCTTACGGAACTCTGAACTCAGACGTGGTCGCCTCATCTGTAGGTGTGGTCACCTCATCTAAAAAAAATACTATCATTAGAAAAGGTTCAGAAAAGGGCAACGAAAATGATTAGGGATTTGGAACAGGTTCCCTGTGAAGAGAGATTAGAAACTAGGACTTTTCACCTTAGAAAAGAGGACACTAAGGGGGGATATGATAGAGGTATGTAAAATTAAGAGTGATGTGGAGAAAGTGAACAAGGAAAACTTTACTTGTTCCTCTAATATCAGAACTAGGGGACACCAAATGAAATTAATGGGCCACAGGTTTAAAACAAATAAAAGGAAGTTCTTCACACAGCGCACAGTCAAAATGTGGAACTCCTTCCCAGAGGAGGCTGTCAAGGCTTAGGACTATAATAGGGTTTTAAAAAGAGCTAGATAAATTCATGGATGTTAGGTCCATTAATGGCTATTAGCCAGGATGGGTCCCTAGCCTCTGTTTGTCAGAGGCTGGAGATGGATGGCAGGAGAGAATTTGTTACATGTTCAGTTCGCTCCCTCTGGAGCACTTAGTATTGGCCACTGTCGACAGACAGGATACTGAGCTATATGGGCCTTTGATCTGACCCAGTATGGCCGTTCTTAAGTCCAGACTGGCCCATGCTCTGGGTACCACCCTTTTGACTGTTGCCATACAGAAATTATGCTGGTGGAGCAGACCAGCTGTCTGCCTAATCAGACACCCCGTTTCTAACAGCAGCCAGTGGTAGAATTCCAGCAATGGCCAGTTTTGGGGCACTGGCTGTCAATCTTTCGGGGTTCAACTTAGCGCACTTAGCGGGGCTGTGCTAAATTGAACTGTTGTGGTGCCACTATCGACACTTGTACTCCTCGCAGCTGTGAGGAGCAAGGGAATTTCCCCCATTGACCTCCTGCTGTGAGACTGCCTGCAAAAATTGATTTTTAGATCCATTGACTCCAGCGACACAATTCTCGTAGCTGGATTTGCAGATCTAAAATCAATTTTTATGCCCTAGTGTAGAAGTGGCTTTGGGAATTTGCAGGGGGAGGTTGGAGGGGATATTGCCTCTGCACATTTCTGTTGTGATTTGTTGGTTTATGCTCTTTCAAGCCTTTAATCTTTTTTGCTGTCCATCTCCGCAGCTGTTTTCTGCTGTGTTTTGAGATGAGATGACCCGAACAAAATACAGAGTTTCAGAGGAAGAGAGGTAATGATTTCATGCACTTCTACGGTTGCGGGGGGAAATAGCGTCCTGGGATGATGATGTGATGTGGAGTCTCTTTAACAACTGATGTGTGAACCGAGAGGTGAATTTGGGAACTGGCAATGGGGAAGGTGGTATCCTTCAAACCATGTTCATCTCAAACTGCAATACTTTGCTCAGGGCTTCCCTCAGGCCTGAAGAAGCTGCAGCGCAGCAAAGACTCCTGCTCAAGGTGCCATTGCTCTGACTAAACCTGCCACCAGGGCCATCCCTAAAGGAATCTGGGACCTAGAACAACCCCCCCCTGCCCACCCAATCTGCCTCTTCCCACCCTTGCTCTGCCCTCGTCTCACTTCCACTCCACCCCTTTCTGCAAGCCCTATTCCCTGAGTGGTATGGCGCAGGGGATGAGTCGAGGGCCTGGGGCCAGCATCAGGGTCAATTCTGCCCCTGTACTCACCCATGTTGGCAGGAAGCAGAACCTGGCCTCAGCCCTGTTCTGCTCTACTGGCTTCCAGCCACATTGCTCCACTTTCTGCCCTCAGCGCAGGAGACAGTCACCCCCATCCAGCCTCCTCCCCGAGTGATGTGGCTGGGAGCCAAGGGAGCAGAACATTGAGGGTCTGACCTCTGATACCAGGTTCCCTGGTCCACTGTGGATGGCACCATCCCAAACAAAACCCTCCAATGGACAGGATGGCCCTGCCTGCCACATGAAAGGGGTTCCTTGCAGAAGAAATTGTGTTGGTCGACAGCCCTGCCTACTCAGTCCCCAGGCCCCCATCTCTGTCCAGCCCAGCAGCCCTGCTAAGGCTAGAACCTCTAATTCAAAAGCTACTGTTTGCACCCTGAGTCCCATCAGTCCGTTGATGTGCATCCTGATTCTGTTCCTTCGGCTGCGTAGTCCCCTTCTCCAGGCACCCCCCAAAAGAGCACCACTACCCAGCTGAGAGCTGCCTTTGTTGAAGTACATGTGTGGCATCATCCCACCTGCCTTTGCAGCTACTCAAAGTTCTCCTGCTTTAAATTATCCCAGGCAGCTGGTAAGGCCATTGGTACCCCACCCACCCACAGCGGCACCAGAAATGCCCCAGAGAAGCCATCTGCCTTAGAATTTAGCACCACAGATTCCAATTTCTCACACAGGTGATGGACACTTTTCTGGCTGGAGTCGTCCTGCTGCTGCTTTTCCAGATTGCATGCTCAGCTGCTGGGTGTTCCCTGAGCTCTCTGCCTCCGATATAGTGCTCTTCTCTCTCACTGCACAGGCTTCCCCTGCACTGGCCACCAGCAAGCAGTGCTGAGCTGTTAACTTGGAGTAACCTGGCCTAAGCTGCCTTCAGCCACTTGGTGTCCTCCTTCCTGCCCCTGGCGCACATTGCCTTGTCCCGCCTACCACGGACATACAGGCACTACTCTTCTGTCCTATGCAACCCAACCACCCCACACCTAAATCTATCCATGATGTAGCACTGGGGGGAAGGCTTGGACTGTAGCATAGGTTGGTGTCTCCTTGCATAGCTGAGACAATTCGTAGGGTCTGGCTCTCCTGAAGGGCCCAGTAGCCTCAACCCCCCTGCAGCAGAGAAACTAATGTCTAAAATGTTAATCCTGTGCCAATCCAAATGGGAAAGGCTGTGTGCTCAGTCTGCCAGAGCTGCCCTGGCTGCAAGGAACTGCACATCTGAAGGGGGTCTCCAGAGCTGCGGCTGGGAGCATTTTGCTGCTGTTTCCTGCAGTCACCCCAGTAGCACACTTCATCTGTTCTCCTTCGTGTATTGAGTTCTGGCTAGAGACATCTTTTGCTCAGTTTCTGTAATGCCCTTCCGTGTTCTGCCTGCTGTCCTCTGCCCCGCCGTGCTGGATGGCTGGGGGCTGCTTTGTGGAGAGCAGATGGTGTAGGTTTGGAAAGAGAAGGCGGGAGTGGTGATGAGTCCCTGTATGGCTGCTGCCTTCTGCACCAGGCAAGAAGGTGAACGCTGGCGCATCAACCCCTTTTCTTCAAACTGGAATTAGGCTAGCTCCTCTCAGACCAGACGGCTGGTCTGCTGGCTCTTAAATCCGCCTGACTGGAAGTGGCAACACCCCCACCCACCCTCTTGCTAGCAAGAGACAAGGGAGAGGTGTGTGAACTGGTTAGGAACTGGAAATCAATCCAGTCTCCTAATCACAACTGTAGCCTGAATATTTGGCAAAAGACACCTTGGAAGTGTTAACCAGTTGTTGATGGAGCCTAGTGCATTGCAAAGCACTGCCAAAATCAGCCAGGGCCTCCTTGGTTTGTTGGCACAAAATGCCTTCCTCTGTGTTTCCTTTTACTCTGCCCAAGGTGGCAAGTTTAATTTCCCCTGCAACAGGCTCCTGGCTGTTTAGCAGCTCTCACCAGTGTCTTGTTTGGCCTGTACATAGGCGGGCAAGTGCCATCGCTGCCTGCCCCCCGACTGGGATTTATGTGCCCCCTTGTCAAATGACTTGTATTTGGCCAGAAGACGGGAGTTGTGCCTTCCACCGAGTGAGAACCTTTCAGCTCTCCAGCAGTCGCTCTCACTCAATGTGCATGGTCCTCTTAGAGCAACAAACCAACCAGTCCAATTGCAGGGCCCGTTCTTTCCCCGGGAGCACTGCTTTGATCCCAAGCCGTGGCTGAATGTTGCCTTTTGCTGAGCAGAGGCTTACAAGGTGGTCAGCTGAAAGTAGAGGTGACCAGCCTTAGTCAGCTTCCCAAATGCACGTTGCAGGGGGGTCGGCACCCTAACTAAGTGCCAGAGGACCTGTTTCCTTCAGGGCCTTGAGTCTTCAGCCACTGGGCATGTTGTGAGCTCGGGATCTGCCTACCCCTCCAAGGGGCCCAGGCTGCAGGTTTACTGCCCCAGACTAGCCGGTGCTCTGCCACAGGTTGCTGGCTGCATGACCATGTGGCCCATCACTGAGAGCTGCAGATACCACCCCCCACAATGAGCTGGCTGCTGCAAACTGAAATGGGAGTAGTGGCTTCTTGCCTGCCTGCTCCTGGCTGAACCAGCAGGGCTTCGGGCTGCGTGAAACCCCGGCAGTCATGATCCTGCAGTGGAAAACGGTCACTGGTCAAGTAACAGACCCAAGAGAGCTAATCACTGTCCCATCACCCCCTCCAGGATCCTGCCTGCAGCTGCTTCTGGGGCTTACTTGCACTGTTGTGCAGGGCCAATGGGTGCTGCTGCTGGGGAAGGCTGATGTAGCCTTGCCCCTTCTGCTTAGACAGGCCCCAACTTCCCTGCAGCTTCAGCACAGACATCCTGTTTAGTTTGAATCTGAGCCAGTGCCCTGATGAATGCGCCTCTTGTCCGCATCCTCCATCTACCACCCGTTCAGAGGAACCCCTGCTAGCTTGCTTTGCAAATTAAGGGCACTGTGTGTAGCCAGAGAGCTGAGACTGGGAGGAGGGAAGTAGGGAGGGAGTGGACTACAGCCACAACTTAACCCTGGTAGGTGTTGACTGAAGGCTTGGAGCAGAGGGAAACTAGCCAAGCTAGTTTTTTCCAAGCCAGGAGTCTCTTTGGGCACCACTTGTGCCTGTTGCCTGGAGGCCAATGAAGTCAAAGGGTCCATGACACTCAGGAGTCTCCTGTCCTCATTGAATGAGCTTATTTAATGTGATGGGGGTCTGAGCTGCTCTGCTTATAAAACAAACCTACCAGCCTCCCTTACTTGGCTCAAAGTGCCTCCTGCTGAAGGCAGAAGCTACAGCATTACCCACTTTGCAACTGTCGTCTCTCCAGACAGTTGCTTCCCTCCAGTCGAGGAACAGGCTAGCACTGGGGAGTAAGGGGTCACCCCCTGCATTGGTTGCTGTTTACCCAGCCACAGCCACTTCCTGGTTTGCACAGATTGTTCTGCTGCAGTGCTGCAAGGGGAGAGGCATCTTCAGAGTGAGAAGCTCATTTCTTTCCATCCTCTTGTATTTAACCCTTTCTCCTGCTTTGCTGACATTGCTACTCCATGGTGTGGGGACTCCACAGGACCATTGAGTGCAGCGTCACTTGCCTTTACCATGCAGCAACCACCTGCTTTGTAGACGCTGTTCCACCACCTGCCTCCCCCAACGTGCCCTGGAACAGAGGAAGGAAGCCTCACTCCCCAAGTCCTGCTAGGCCTTCTGGGTTTGCGCTCAGCCCAAGCCAAGCTTTTTGTGCTGGTGCTAGTGAAAGGGGCTGGGAATTCCCAGCATGGGCAGAGCCAGAAGAGAGCCTGACTCTGGGAGTAGGGAGCCTGAGCTCCCCACAGCACATTCCATCCTTGGCTTCTCCAATGAGGGCTGTCAGCACCACCACTGATGTGGGTGTTGGCATCAAGAGCCTTCCCCCGGCTGTTCCTGAGGCAGCCTGTGTCCCTGCTGCTGCACCAGCTCGCCTGGCCTTTCTGGAGAAAGGAGTGCTACCTCCATCCTCCTGGGCACCACTCTTAGCAATGCCAATGCAGCTAGCCTCTTCCTGCCTGGGGACTTACGTACAGCGCCTGCCTCTCCAACACAAAGGGACCCAAAGCATCCCTGCTGTTGAGCACTTTATTTCTCTGGGTACATATAGCAAACAGTGCATCTTGGGAGTCTCCTGTGGTGATGGACTCTGGCTGTGTCGTCCACATAGTTACATGCAATGCTGGGAGTTTTCTTTCCACACCAGGAGGCTGTCCTATTGCTTTCCCACCATGCTGCTCTCCTTCCTCAGCTGTAGCCACCTGGCAGTAAGGAGGCTGCCACGTAGGTGACTGTGGATGAGCACACACTGGCCTTGGAGATCTGCTTTCCCCTTGCCTTGCACCCTGACAAGCCAGCCAGCAAACACGGGGAAAGGCACTTTGCAGCTACTACACAGCCCAGGGTGGAGGCAAGTAGGGAAACAGCCAAGGTCCAGGTTTTGTGTAAGGGGTTGAGTGAAGTGGTGGTAGTTCTACTGCCTCTTCCAACAAGCCTTGACCGTCTCTTCCCCATTCAGTTGCTGGCCCATCCTTCTCTCAGCAAGTTCAGGACATGCCACGATAGAACAGATTGATTGTGGTTTGCTTTCCCTGATGGACAGCCAGAGAAAGAAGATCTTCACTGGAGTTTGGATGGGTGAGAAGCCTATGTAGAGGTACACACCCAGTGGTCATCATCACAAGCGGCTGTGCAATCAATGCTACAGTAAGGCAGGGATGGAGGGTCAAGATTGGTTAGAGAACCACCTCTAGTCCTATCACGAAGGGAGGCAGGGAGAGGATCTGTTTTATAGAGCAGTGTCTTCAGCTTCAGTCCGGGGCCCAAAAAGCTTCTCAGCAATGTCTTTGCCGTCATATTTGGGCAGGTTGCCACCAAAATCTGCTGGCAGGATGTCAGCGTCAATCTCCTTGTAGAAGGAATCCAGCTCCTCCCCGTGCACAAAGACCTGGATTGGGATGGGAAGGAGGGAGACAGAGCTGAGCACAGTAACATGAACAGGGGCTTTGCAGACCCACGAATGGGAGCACATCATCCTAGACAGCATGTGCAGCCCTGAGGAAGCTAGATGCTGTCTCAACCAGTGAGGGACTGGTGTAGGCCCTCATCAGACTAACCATGTGCTCTCCAAACAGATCTTCCTTGTGGAGTGCTGCGAATTCAGCTTTCCAGCTGGTCCCCAGATGAAACTGCTGTGTGGGTGATCTTAGCCCTGTGGTCCACCTAAGCATGGTGAGCCAGATGCTGTGAGCAGGTGCCCCCACCACTTCATGCACCCCTCCATGTTCAACCCATTTTCTTACAAGGTCCTGACTCCATGCATAGGAGCTAGCGTCTTCACCCAGCCGTTGCCAGGAAGAGCTCAGTGCAACCCTGACTGCAGGCAACACTGAAGCTCAATGGGAGGCCAATAAGCCAGGTTTGTGAAGGTTTCTCCATTTAACCAGTGACTGCAGACTGGCACCAGCAGAGTCTGCCCAAGAGCAGGGAAGCCATTGACCAGAAAAGCTAAAGACATCAATTTATCCCTTTGGTCGTTCTTTGCTTTGTCCTGATTTGGGCCAGAGCCTCTGTTCCCTGGTCCCACCTCTCTCTGCTTCTGCAAGGACAGCTCATGCTGGCCCTTCCCCTGCACTCACCCTCTCCAGGAGTTTGCTCTTCAGGAAAGGCTTGACCACGTTGTAGGTGGTGGTGAAGTACCAAGGCTGGTGGATGAAGTGAACAGCTTTGAATCGAGCTGGGAAGGAGTCCTGCAGATCCCAAACCCATACACAGTGTGTTACGTGGACATTGCAAGAAAGCAGTATGGGGGCAGGGGCAGCAAAACAGCTGTGGCATACATGGAAAAATTATCCAGAGATGTGCTCTTTCTTGTGTCTTCTCTTTCACCCATCACTCCATTCCCTGTTAAAACTCTACTTTTCGCGTTCATCTGGAGGGCCCTTTTGTATTATCCTACTACTGCAGAATGTGCCTCCTCGTCTGACAATGTGCACAGCCCATTGTGTTTTAAGGCACTGCCAGTGCAGCCGTGGCAATTCACAGCCCCCAGTCCACAGGAGAATCCTGTACTATCTGATTCGCCAGGCAGGAGCTGCTGAAACCCTAAGTCTTTGGTCTTGTTCCAAAACCCCAGGATCAGCCACATTCTGAGTATGAATCTTTGTCCAGCCCAAATACTGTCTGACTGGGGAGAATGGTGGGGATGGGCCCTCTGTATGTGATGTGAAATCAGCCAGTGAGCCCTACGGGTGATAGTGACTTTTGTTGGGGCTGAGGGTGTGAGAAGATGATCTTACAGAATGATGCCAACTAAACTTGCACTGCCAAGCAGGGCAAAGAGCAGCCCAGGGAATGCCACACCTGCTAGGCAAAGCTGCATCTTTGCAGGAATTATGAATGTCTGTTGACCCCGTGATGACTAGGATACCATTTCTAGTTTCAGCCTCTCTCTTGAGAGGTGCTGATTTCAGCAAGGTGGTTTGCACCAACCAACAAATCTTGGCTGCCCAGTATACTCCCTGGAGGGAGACGGAACAGAATGAAGGGCTCTCCAGTATGGATCTGACTAATACAGTAGTGGCTGTCTACATAGAGGCGTGTTCTAAATGAGACTACATTACTGCTACTCTCCCAGACTTGTGCCCTTTCTGGGCCAGCCTGATCCCAGCTGAACAACACCTGGCTCTAAAGCTTCCTCAGGGTTTGCCAGCCACTGCTTTGTGTCCAATCTCCTATGGTAGCTTAAACCTATATCCCCCTCTTGTTACTACTTGGGGGGCAGCAGACAACTTCACCTGCAGCATATCCACCATCTTCTTGAGTTCTGAGGGCTTGATGCCGGATGCCTGCTGCATAGTGAAGCCCTTGAAGTTCTCAATAATGCAGAGTCCATTGATCTGGGTCTCTTCGTTCTCCAGCAGCTTCTCTAAGATAACACAGTATGCACGGAGAATCTGAGCCAGAATGAGAGAGACAGAGGACATCACAACACGTAAGTGCAAAGGCCGGGCCAGGTCCAGCCACTATGTATCCCCTGGCCTATTTCCCCAGAGTCAGAGTTATCCCCAGCTTCCTGTTCAAGTTCCAGCTCTGCCAATTACATTATGCCTGCCTGAGTTCTGTGGGGTTTTTTCCCCCCTTCACTTATCTACATTGTGCAGTGTTGCTGTGTGCTGTTAAACAGCTGCCCTGTTCCACACTCAAGACTGGAGCATTTCAATGCCACCTGAGTGTTTCCCATATAGTGGGCCAAATGCAGAGATAAGTCTTAAGATGAGGGACCACATCAATCCTCTTGTGACAGGTCAAGAGAACATGTGAAGTTGCACCAGTGCAGACCTGTCTCACAGGCTCAGTGGGTTTGGGGAGGTCCCTTCCCTTTTCTGTGTAACAGGGATAAGAGTAGTGACCTTGCTTTGTAAAGACCCGAGCTCTGCTGCGGAACCATGCTAGCTGAATTCCCAGTGCTGTTGGTATTGCGACACCTGCTTTTTGTGGCCCATAGTGTGTGTTCAGGGCTCCCTTGGGCTGGAACATGCTCAATGGAAAAGAGCTTTGCTCAGATATTGATCCCCAAAGTGGGATGCCCTGCTCATATATTGTGTGAAAGAGGAGCCTGGGATCTGGCACCATGGGGAGTGGGGCTCCGACATGTGGGAGCAGCACAGCTGAGCTGACCTCATCAAAGGTGATCTCCTCATAGTCCCAGTTCTCAATGTTGAAGAGCATCACCACGCGGCCGTATTTGTCCCTGTTGGAAAGTATGCCAGGGTAGCCAGCCTCTATGGTGCTGCGCACGGCCTCGGGCGTCAGGTTGTCAAAGAGCTCTGGGTACTGCTGGCGGAAGTTTACATAGCCTGGAATCGGGGAGAGAGAAAGAGAGTGCCAAGGCCTGAGACAAGAATAACTTCCCTTCCCCAGCGTCAGCCCCAGGAACAAGCCTGATCCCAAGGAGCTTGCACTGCAATGTACGAGAGGCCAGGGAATCCGACTCTAGGGGCTGCCTTGTGTTTTCCTGATGCAGAATAAGGTGCAAATTTGGACTGCACAAAGGCCCACCCCCGAAGCTCCAACCAGGCCTGGTTCATGTGAGCCACAAGGGTGGAGCACCCTAAACACCGCACAATGGAATGGCACCCCCCAGGTTAAAGCCCCGTCCTGAGGGGACTCTCCCAGCTGTGGTCAGGGCAGTGCTGTGCTCTACCTGGCACAGAACGTTTTCTCTCTTTCCTCCTTGCTACCAAGAGTTCGAAGGTACCTGGTCTGAGACACGTGCAGCTAAAATCCTGCTCTGCTGGCAGCCCCAGTTATCCTTCCCCAGCCCCGTACTAATCCTTCTCATCTCAAGAGCCCCAGCTGACTCTCCTCCAGCTGCCCCCCTTCTGCCTCAGGAGCCTCGCCGGGGATTTTGAGGGTATAGGTTTTGTTTCTCCTCTGCCGGGTGCCTTGCTGCACTCTCCTATAGCCAGGCTCACCCCCACTTTCCCTGGCATCCTGTAGCCATTAAAGGCTCTCAGCCACGAAATGAGGAAACTCGCCCTAGGGAAAATGCCAGTGCCTCCCCTGCCAGCAGCTTCTGCTTATCTTCCCATCCAGCACCACTAATTACTGTCTCGTTATCCCAGACACACAAACAAAGGAGCCTGGAGCAAGAGCCAAGCAGAGTCCACCAGTTTATGGACCTGACCACCTCAGTCTGGGGCCCCCTTTCCACCACCTCATCTCCCCCACCCCCATGTGCCTCTGCCAGCTCAGGACACACAGATGCTTCAGTGGCCATTGCCTGTTGGAATCCCAGGCCAAGAGCGTCCAGAGGAGGAGCTGAGCACCCCTCTGCTCTGCACGGTCTCTGCCTGGCCTTCTGGCATCAGCTGCTTGCCCCATACCACCTCCAGGCCTCTCTCCCACCTCTTACTCGCTCCCTGTACTCCCTGCCCTATGGCAGCTGGATACATGGTGGGGAAATGGCCATAGGGTCTCTGCCACTGAGAGAGTTGCAGGACATGGGTTCTGTTCCGCAAGGTGTGAGGCAGCAGGGATGGACGCTGCATGGAGCCCTCTGGCAGCACGCCTGGGTGTGGGATATGAGCTACTGTTGATGCCAAGAGACTATGGATCTGTCCAGAGGACCAGGGTGCCCTTCCCCCAGTGTGGGGGCTAGGGGAGCTGTGGTGAGAGAAAAGAGCTCCACCTTTCAGTAACTCGTACGCTCTGTTGACATCGAACTTGCGGGCCCGGATGAAGCGAAGGAAGAAGTTGTCGTCCTTTCCCTTCACCTTCTCTGCCACGGCCTTGCCCACCTCCTCGCCTCCACTGGCTCCCTCTTGCACCAGCTCCTGGAGCTCCTTCACGGCGGATGCCCGCTTCTCCTCAGTCTCGTTCAGCTCGTCCTTTGCCTAGGCCGGGGTGGCAGGACACATGGGGCTGATGTAGCAGTACTGTGGGAGAGTGAGGTGCCTGATCCCATGACTGCATGGCCGGAACACGGGCCCTCCTGTCCCCCCAAGGTGCAGGCACCAGCTGGCAACTTCATGTGCCCCCCACCCCTTTTTTTTGCTGCTTTACTGGCCACCAGGCTCACCCACTTCAACTGCAGGAGAGACAAGGCCAGCTGGCTTGTGCAGTCATCCTAGGCCCAGGGACTTGGTGCCCTGGTCTCCTCCCATCAGGACTGACCCTATCTTCACCTGCGCTAGCAGCAGCCGCAGGAGGAACTGGCTTAGGATTCCTGAGCACCAGGGGCACTTTCAGCTTTGACATTAGCGAGGGGCTAAGTTACTGCTCATGAAATGGGGAAGCTGGCTGCAGATAGGGAGAGCAGAGTCAGCCTGCGCAGACCCACCTGCCTGCTCTTTGCATGCCCTTCTCATTAATCTAGCCAAGGGGCTTATGGCAGCTCAGTTCTTCCTTAAAGCACCCTTGCAGCCCCATATCACTGCTATCCCAGTCTTGGGGCTACATCCTGCTCTGCCCTTTCAGCCTGCTGTGTAGCCAGCCCCCCCTCCTCTTGCTCCTCACTGTTCTTAAATATTGTCGGAGCCCCAGGAGCTGGGGATGTGTGAAAAGGAACGTTCCAGCTCATCTTTTTCATCTTCTATGGATTTTTCCATCCTGTGTGGAATAACATCTATGTGCACTGAGGCACATGCAAACGTGCCCCACCCCTAGAAAGAGCAGCCGAGCTGGGGGTGCTTTGCTAAGCAGCTGGGCGGCATCGGACTCTGCTTAGTGACCGCACAAGTGCCCAGCTTAGCGGGGACACTGGTGCGAAGATGCCTGCTCCCCCTCTGCCTGCGTTACCCCTCCCTTCCTGGTGAGAGCAGTGTCGCTCTCCAGTCCTGCAAACCTTGGCTCTACTCTGGGGTGGAGGATATGGGAGTGCCTCTGCCTTGCTTGGCCTGGCTGGTTTTCTCTGAGCTGGCCTGTGACCTGGAGAGCGGCAGCTGTGCTGGTGTCACTGTGGGCTCAGCGTCCTGTCACTCATCCTTAAATGGGGCTCCTGGGAGAAACCCTGCAGAGCAGCTTCCTCACGCAGAGGATCCACTGGAGGGGTTTCCTCTGACAGCAGAGCATATTAGTCCCTTTCCTCACTCTGATGGAGGGGACAAACCCCACAACTAAACCCTCTCCTCCTCTGTCCCACCTCTCCGCTGCTTCCCGGTGGCTGAGAATAAGCCACCTGCCTCCCCCATACACTTGTCTGGCTGTTTCCTCTCTCACTACCTGATTGGTTCATTTGTGGGGGCAACGCCCCCAAAAACACCACAAAGGGATTACCTGTGTGCCCTGGCAGGGATGGGGGTTAAAGCGCCTCTCCAGACTGCCACCTTTCCTTGCCTTCTGTTAGACACCAGGGGCTGCTGGCAAAGGGCCCAAGGAGCCTCCTTAGCAGGCAGCCAAGTGGTAGGGTATAGGCCCCATCATGCGAACGTATTGTGTGCAGCCAGAGGAAGGCGCTCTGCCGCAGCTGGGATCAGCATGGTCAGCACTGCCAGGGAGGTGGGGAATGACCAGGTCTTTTCTGAGTAACAGGAGCAAAGTGAGGCTGGGAACATTGATAGGTAATAGGGGAGGGTGAGGAGGGTTTGAGGCTCAGCCTCAGACAGCTCAAAGGAGAATGTGTCTGTTCCCACCTCCTTAGTACCTGCTGCCCCCTCTGCTGCTCCCCATCCCCTGGTACGTGTCCTACCCGCAGGCCTGACGCCCCCGGCCTCCTCCCACGCCGGGGGTCTCACCTTCTGCATGGTGTGCGGGGGGACTTTGTCACACTTTCCAAAGATGGGGCCGTGGTCCTTGGTGGTGAGTCGCTCGAGTTTGGTGCGCAGGGCTTGCTCCTCCTCGGAGACGATTCTGAACGTTCCAGTCTGGGAGCAAAATCACAACTAGACAAGAACGCATGGCAAGGTTCACCCGACAGAGTGCCCTGGGCCTGCCTGGTCCAGGCCCATGGTGGGTCAGTACATGCAGTGAGCCCTGAGATGCCTATTTTGTCCACAGCAGCATCCTGAGAGGCCAGGTCCCTGCACTTATCCAGCAAAGGTAACAGGGTCGCCATGGGAGTCGGGCAGGGGGGCTCCCTTGGCCTAGGGGAGGGAAAGGTGTCTGTATTGGGCTCAGGAGGGGGAAGGCCTCTCTGGGCTGGGAGAAGTGATGGGGAGTGTTGGGGCGAGGAGGGGAAGGGCTCCCTCAGACTGAGAAGTGGCAGGACTCTGTTCTAGTTTATATGGGGAAGAGGCTGCAATGGGACCTGTGTCTGGGTTGGTCAGGGAGACAGTTCCCTCTGCCACTGTGTTTAGGCTCCTGTACTTTGCACGGACTGAAAAGTAAGCCTGTGAGACTGGCAAGTGCCTTTTCATCTGTGAACGCCACCCCCAGGTACATGGGGTGATGATCTGGGGCAAGAGGCATGGCTCCGTTTTGTGGGTGCCTTTGAGGAAACCCTGAGGAAACATGGTCCTTGCTGTCTGTCTGTAGGCCACAGGAGTACTCTCAGCAATGGAAGCTACTCAGAGAATGTGCCTGGGCAGGTGTGAGAGACCTGGTAGTGCTGCTGCCAAGAGTGTTCCCAGCTGTCCTGCAGAGCTCTCTGGAGAGTGAGGGGGGGCGTTCCTGACAAACAGAAGGTGCAGGAGACACCCGGGGGGGAGAGAGGCAGGAGGATGGGTGAAGTGATGGGGATGGGGAGTTGTTTCCTGCTGGTCACAGCTGTAAGCTGGAACAGAAATGGGCCTGAAAGGCTCCCAAGCTGCATTTTTCACACAGTGGATCTAATTCGGTCACTGCGGCAGGATGCAGCCAGTAGGACTGGTCCAGCCCACTCGATGTGCGCTCCACTCGCACAGAGATTTCCACGGCAGGAGAGCTTGGGCTTCAGCCCTAGCTGGTGCACTGCACATCATGTCAGCCTGCATGGCAAGCCCCTTGATTACCAGTCGTCCCCCCCACATACACTTCAGAGCATCATCAGTCCGCACGTGTGCCCATGAACGTCAATGCTAATCCAACCTGACTGCCATCCTGAGACCCCCACCTAGCTAGCTGAGGACCTGGGGAGTCAGGATACTGTGCACATCACCCAGACATGGCATTGTGCATACGGAATGTTCCCAGCCCCTTTCCCCAGCTCTGTGAAAGAACAGAGAGTAATGGCCATTCTCAGTGGAGTTTCCTGTTAGTGCAGCTGGGGAGGGGCCATGCAAAGCTGAACAAAGGAATACTCACTATTGCAGACATGCTGCTTCCTTATCGTCCACAGGACACTGAAAGAGATCAGGAAGAATCCCACATGAGCAATAGCTGGAGAAGCATTTCCAGAGTGTTCCCCAGCCCCAACGCCTGCCCTGGATAACAGCCAAAAAGCTATGCCCTGGCCTGACCTCACACCAGCTCCTATCCAGTCCTACAGGAGTCAGGAGAAGAGGCAGAGCATTTGACTGGAGATGGGATGTAAGTAAGATTCACCATAATATGCCCATCTCCCCTCTTCACTTAATTCGGATAACAATGCCACCCTCTGTCTTTGAAGGACAGAACTTAACGTTAATGTTTGCCAAAATAGCTTTCGAATTTGGGTGTCTTTCTTCAGATTCCCTGGGCTTGATTTTTTTCGGAGATGCTGAGTTCCCCTCTGGGGTTTTGGCAAACTGTATTCTGAGCACTAAGAGGTTTCCTGGTGGGCATCACCCCTGGCTCTGAGAGCTCAGTCAGTCAGGTTCCATCTTGTTCGTTCATGAAAGACAGAAATGCGCTGTGGTCAGGAAGCAGATGGAAGGATTCCAGGCAGCACAGCTGGTACCAGTGCCTGGAGCCACCTGAGAATTCCGTCTGGCAACCAGTTCATAAAGGAGCGAGTGGAGAGTCACCTTGGCTGTGGAATACACTAAGCCAGGGGCACCCAGTGAAGTCTCAAATAAGATGCATTGATTGTCATTCACGTCTTACTCCCTATAGTGTCTGGCCTGTGCAGGAGAAGCTAGTGATCCAACCAGCTGACCATATTCCGTGATGAATCCTGATCATGCGCCACATGATGTACCTTGTGCATATTCCAAGAAGGTCATCTAGTCCCAGTCCCAGAGAGGTTTCTGGTGGAGACATCACACAGTTCTATGGTGCCTCCGGAAAGCTAGAAGAGTCTTTTCAGGCTGTCCAGTCTAATGTCTTGTGCTGCCAGTGTTGCCCAGTAGGGTTGGTCAACTTCCAAGAAGACCCCTTCCTACATCTAATTCTCTTCTTGATTCCAGGGCTCTTCATTCTTCAATACAAGGGTTACAGCTAGTCCACAAGAGTCTTTTCAGGGACATGAAGAGGGAATGTACAGAACACGCTATTGCAGTCTGAAGCAGTATCTTGAGTTGACACTCTTCATGTGAGAGCAGCTCCCCAGAACTGCTGGAACTTTTATTAAGAGCAACAACATGTTCTACTTCTATAAACCTCTTAATCCCAAAGGACCCCGCGTGCTTTCCAATCCATGGACCTACTTACTGATTTTCCCTGGGTCTGCTGCACAAGTATAACTGGGAGAAGATCTTGCCCCTCTGTCTAGAGATCATTTCATCTCCTATGGACGAGTGGGCAGGAGGGGACGGATGTCAGTCCTGGGGTACCCTATGCCAGTGCATTTGGATCTCGAACTGCAGAACCCCATATTCCTGTCCTGATCCCTGCACTCAGCTGTGTGCTTGGACCTCAAATCACTAGACAGCAAAACAACACAGTGTCTCTTCTGCACATGATCCACTCTTTCAGGTAGAGGGTCCTCCATTTTGACAGGCAGAGGCCCCTGTTTCACCTTATTGCCCAAATCCTATCTGTGAAGGATCCTGTCTGAATGAATGAAAGAGCAAATAATTCTCCTTGGTCAACTCTCACCCACAGACCCTAGGACTCCTTTTATTTCTCTGGTTGCCCAGTCCCCTGTTCCTTCCTGGAGATGGTTTGATGTCTCTGCCTGATGTGTTGTTCAATCCCTCTTGGAAAAGTCAGCTCCATTTCCACAGAGGGACCAGAGGAGGTGTGACTGGGGCCATCCAATGGGCTGAGCGGGCAAACATAGCTCAGAATCCAAAGCCCTCTTCCCAAAGCTGCAGCTGCACGTAACTCAAGGTCTAAAGAGCAGCCCACATGGGCAGTCACAAAATGCAGCTGTTAGTTAATACAAGGGTCACCATCTGTCCCATTTTTAATGGGACGGTCCCTTATTTCTTCTTCTTGAAAGGCATCCTGGCTTTTTTCTAAATGGGCAAACTCTCCCATACGTTGCTCTGCTGTTCAAAGAACTGTCTGGGAGGGCTCTTCAAACAGCAGGGACCTACAGTTTGGAGACATCAGCTCCTGCCTGCACAGCCAGTGATGTAAGCCACAATTGTTGTCTCTTGTCTTATGTTTAGGTTGTCGTTTCTTTGTGTTTGCAAGCTATTTATTCCCCTGCCTCGCTGGACACCAGTGGTACTAACCTTTCTCTCTAACTCTGTCTCTACACGAGCCCCTTCCTTTCGGAAGGGGCATGTTAATGAGCGGGTTTGAAAGATGCTAATGAGGCACTTCCATGAATATGCAGCGCCTCATTAGCATAATGGTGGCCACGGCGATTCGAAAGTGCGGCTTTTGAATCATGCGCCGCCCATGGAGATGAGGACCTTGCAAAAGGACCCCCCAATTTTCAAAAGCCCCATCTTCCTATCTGGGGTTAGTTTTTGAAAGCCCCTTCTTCCTAACTCCAGATAGGAAGAAGGGGCTTTCGAAAACTGGGGGGGGTCCTTTCACAAGGTCCCCATCTCCATGGGTGGCGCGCGATTCAAAAGCCTCACTTTCAAATCGCTGCAGCTGCCATTATGTTAATGAGGTGCTGCATATTCATGGCAGTGCCTCATTAGCATCTTTTGAACCTGCTCATTAACATGCCACTTCCGAAAGGAAGGTGCGCGTGTAGACCCAGCCTTAGAGCGTATGACATTCTAGCCTTTTCCAAGCTGATACTACAGGACGGGGGCGGGGGGGTTAGAGCTGTTTCCCTCTTCCTTTGGTTCAGTACTCTAATGTACACAGCTAGATCTTAAACATAGTAAGATGCTGAGTCGTCGCATTGTTTCTAGTAATGTAGGCAATTTTTCAGATGAACAGTGTCCCAGAGACCCTAGCACAGGGCGAGCAGAGTTAACTCATCACAAGGAGGATGAGCTGCAAACACAAAACTCTTCACCAAGCTCCTCCAAGCAGCTTCTGCTGCAGCGGGGGGACTGGGGGGCTAGTAGCAACACCGCATGGAACTTTCTATCCGTGGACTCCCAGCCCTTCCTGTCAGTGAAGCCAATCTCTCTAGAGCCATTCAGGTCAAACCCGCTGCATCCATCGCAGCTGTTTCTTCCTGCTTGTTGTCTATCAGGCTGGGAAGGGGAGGTGTCCTTCATGGAGAATTTCAAACTACGACTGAACTAGACCCTGGAGAATGAGCGGCAGGGCACGATCCTTTGTTCTTGCCCTGGAGCAAGCAGCTGGCCTCGTTGAACTTGCCTGTTACTATGTGCCTGAGCCTCAGAGTCCTGGGTACTTACCGGAGAGGTGCCAGAAACCAAACCGTCCTGGAGGGGGTCAGCGTCTGCAGCTGGGGGCCACTGGAACGAAGACCTGACAGAGGCAGTAAAGGAGCAAGCCGGGCTGGAGTGGAGTCGGGGGAAAACCAGGCGAGAGCTTTGTAGAGTCACCGGGTTGGGATTAGGCCGTCACAAGGCATCACTCACAGCAGCTTTTTAATTAAGTCAGCTCAAAACAGGCAAGAGCCCCCATTAAAAACACAAAAGGCAGACGACGAGTGGGAGGGAGGAAGCAAGGGGCTCTTGGCTAGCAGAGGAGGGCAGAGAGAGGAGGAACCAGCCATTGGATCGTGGGATGATTAGTGAAGTATAAAAGCTTCTTACTGTGTAAGTGGGCCGTGCTCATTAGCGCTGGGCAGCGTGGAGGGGAAAGTGGGGGGCAGAGGGAACGGGCAGAATGCCACTGCCTGCTTCTGGAAAAGCTTCCTCTGTTGCCAAAGGCAGAGGGATGCAGCTCCAAGCAGCCCTTTCCGAATGGAGGCTCCAGCAAGGTGGGAGGGATGGAGAGAGGGCCATGGGGATGTGTTCTCCATGCTCTGCCTCATCCCTACTCCCTCCCAGGTACTTGGTGGTGAAGGCCAGGTCGCTGGCAAAGCCCGCCCCCGGGCTCACAACGGCGTTGGCTGTGAGAATTTGGCAGTGAACGTTGTCAGGAAAGCCTGAGCAGCTGGCCCCAGGGAGCAGAACTGAGCAGAGTAGATGGAGATGCTGGATGGCCCACCTCACCCCAGCTCTGCCACTCCTCTAGCCCAACCTGCACACCCCTTACTGGTCCAACACCGGGTCCCCACATGCACAGCTCTGCCAACAAACTTCATCGGCAACACCATCACCCCCCACATGCCCCTGCTATTGCAACCGGAGGTGTTGGCGGGGCCACCATGTGGCTGCCAGTGCGGATGAACAATGGCTCTATGGCTTGTTTCTTTGTTAAATTAAAATGTGTTTAGCATTTGTAAATGACCCTGATGTGAATGTAGAGAGCGAACTAAGGGGGCAGCCCTTCCCTCTTGCTGTGCACGCACCATGTTACTAACTACCAAGTATCTGAGCCCCGGTGCAAAATGCCTCTGTGATATGCTATGGACTTGAAGCAGAGGCAGCCTTTTATGATGTTCACTGCCAAAGGCAAGACAGTAACATTCCCCGCAGGAGGCAATCTAACTCCTGCTGGACAAAGAGATTGCCCAAGTGAATACACTCTGCCCCAGAGATCAGAGTGTACCTGGGGATCTCAGGTGAAGGTTCTTGGTACCTGACATCAACCCACTAAAAGAGGACTTTGGAACCTCTTTTAAATGTGTAGAACTATGAAGTGGGAAGGGCCCAAGTTCCTTGCTAGGATAACTCAACTGATTTCAGGGAGGGTTTGGTCCCAGAGTAGATTGAACAGTGGCTCTTCCACTTTGTTCAGTTGGACAGAGGTAACCATCTGGGGCTTGTTCACTTCTAAAAGGGCTTCCTGGATTCCGGTGCAGTTGGGCTGCAGTGAGTACCTTCTCCTGTGCACCCAACTTCAGTTTTTAGCTTTGATGGGGTGAGCCCTCCTTTTTCCTACGTTGTCAGACTTGCCAGCAAGCTGCCTTGGCCAAAAATGCCAAGTCCCTTCAAGATCTTGCTGTAAAACGACACCTGCTTGGTTTGACCATCACTCCCAAATGGCTGCCCCCGGGCCTGTTCCAAGAACCGTTCTCGAACATGCCCATTGTGTTTCTGTCCCATATCAAAAGCAGCAGCGTACATCATGCATTTGGCTAAATTCCAGCCTGCTATGGGCATGTCTCATTGTCAGCTCCTCAATCTCCGGTTCATAGCCAGGGAATTTCTGAGGTATTCCGATAGGGCCCTGAAATCTCCTATGCCCGCTGGACCTCTCTTTCCAAAGTAATTCTCAGAGCTGAGCTTAAACACTCTTGCCAAATCAGCCTTTTATATGGCTGGCTTGATTTCAGTGATTCCTGGGTATCTCTCACGATCTCCTTTCCCCTCCACCCTGCTAGTGAAGTGAGAAGGGTATAATATCACATGGACGCTGAACTCAGAGGCCTAGCCCACAGAGGGCTGTATTAGTGAGTGAGTGGTAGCTAAGCTGGAAGCCCTCTTCTTGGGTTGCTCGTTAGCTTTTGTACTAACTCATGCTTAAGGGCTCTGTTTCTGCAGGTCCTTTCACAGCTGGTGCTGCTGTGGACAAAATCACTTCTCTCGTTCATAAGAGGAGGGTCTAACTTCTGCCTGAAGGCACTTCATCCCTGGAACAAGGGCAGTGAACACAAGGGTCCACTGAGTACCACTTAATCCTAGCCAGGCTCTTATTCTGAAGGAGGCTTCTGACGGGAGCTGCGGCTCAGTGGCTGGTGCGGGAATGAAGAGTTTTATACAACGCAGGTTTTGCAACACTGCTAGGATTTAAGGATTTGAATTCCACACTGTTGCAAGGCAAACCGAGCTGAGACACTGCTGGGTGGGAGGAAGGACGGAAGGAGACACATGACTCAGGAGGGGGGCAGGTCTGGGGAAAGGTAGGGAGGAATGGGCTTGTGTGAAAATCACTACACTTCGACACGTCACCCTCCAGGGATTTGAAACTCTGGCATGTCCTGGTGCATGATTCCCACCGTAGGCTCTAATGCTACCCACTGCCCACAGCAAAAGGTCTGGAGCAGGCGTGTCCAACCTGCGGCCCACGGGCCGCACGTGGCCCTGGACAGCTAGTAATGTGGCCCCACAAGATCGTAAACTTTTAACATTATTATGTGATTTATATACATTAATTATATCATATACTTTGTACGCGGCCCAGGCAAGCCAAAAGGTTGGACGCCCAGGGTCTGGAGCATCCCCCACTCTGCTCCACCCACAGCTCAGGCCAGCTGGCAGGGCAATGCCTGAGGCTAAGGGGTATTGCTAGTGCTGGGCATGACGCCTGCTCTGAGAAGCCCTGCCTAAGGATATGTATGTGTGAGCCTCTTCAGGCAGGGTTCCCTAAGGTGCTGGCTTCCCCAGATCCAGTCACAACAGAGGTTGGCTAGGAAGGCTCCGGACCCTGGAGAATCTCTCCCGCTTTAAAAGGCGAATACGTTTCCCTCCTGTCTGTACCAGGACCCTTGAAAAGCACTTTCCAAACGCGCGGCTCTGCCCGTGGAGTGATGCGCCTCTCCAGCAAATGGCCCCACTGTGGCTGGTTGGGTGCTGACAGCTGCCTCGTCTGTGCCCCTCACAGGTAGGTTGGTGGAATGGAGAAGATGATGATATTAGGCTCGTTGTTTTGCTTGGCATCAAGAGCAGTTATCACTAGGGGCTGCAAGAGGAACACTGGGCTCCTTCCTACAGCTGGGGTGTCTGGGAAGCCTCTCTGGGAATCTCTGAGAAGCAGCAAAACAGAGAGGGCCACAGGAGCCCCCACCCAGCTCTTTTCCTCACTCCCACACAACCTTCCCTCCTCTTGGCAATGCCCTGAGACCTGGGCTCTTAAGGGCTTTAAGACTGTGCTGAGTGGAAGAGAAGGGCAGTGGGGGAAACGAAGGGAAAAAGAGAAAACAATCTGCCACTGTGTATAGCCATAGAGGGAGAGCGCGGGAAGGGCTCTGGTCTGCCTGGACCAGCAGAGAAGAGAGACCATCTGGTCCTAACATGCCTCACCCTTGTGTTCTTCCTGCCACAGATGGGGATACAAGAGGAGAGTTCTCCTTGTGGCACTCAGGGGGCTGAACATGAGCAGAGGCATTTTGGGGCTAGTTAGGAACCATGCTTGGATGCCTGCCTCCAAACAGAACCAGTTTCCACCCATGATGACCACAGGATTAGGGGTGGAGAATTGTGGGATGGACAGGGAGAAGAGTTCGGGGTTGCACGTCAGACTTCACGACTCATTTCCCCTGAGAAGTGTGTATGCATGTGAACCAGTGACTGCCCCAGCTTCTGCTATTCCACGAAGCCAAGTTCCATGTTCCAATCACTCTTAGTTTATTTCTTGTTACATTTCCAAGGCTTGTCTCAAGGAAAAGGATTGTTTTAAATAGAAGCTTGAGGTTCGCCTTCCTGGAGCCAAAAGCAGCTTTGTTTGGCCCCTCCACCTCATCCAGGTGTGCAGGGGACATGAATACTTTCAGCCAGTCGCTGTCAATGTGTCAGGTATGGGAGTGCCCGTTTGTGACCCAGATTTGGCCCACAATAATGTACACATCTGTGTGTGGGGAAGTGTGTGTGTGTGGTCGAGGGGTGGGGGGGGGGAGTTATGAAGCTTTTTATAGGAGAGGGCACATTGTGTAGCCAGCCAGCACTGGGGTAATATGAGTTTCACACTCCAGGATTCTCCTCTTGTCTCTGCCAATGACTTGGTGTGACCTTGGACAAGTCATGTCCCTGCTCTGTGCCTCGGTTTCCCCCTCTGCAAATGTGAACAGTAAGACCCATAGTCACCTTTACAGGATCATTACTGGGGCTTTAATGAATGCTTCTAGAATGCAGTGTGATCTTCAGACGAAGATGCTGGAGATTTTGAATCCATTGTAGCAGGCTGCCTGGTAAGTTGCACCCCTGCCTGTTCCTGAATGGAGTCAGAACTGCTCTGTGAGTCATAGGTCCTATATTAAGTAATGGAGATTCTCCTTCAGTTCAAATGGAAGGGGCCTGTGCTTTCCCACAGGAAAATCTGAATGTTATCTCTACAGTCAGAGTGAAGTTTTGAGTGGCCCAGGAGTGCAGCCCAAGGACAGCCAGGAAGTCCCAGGTGTGCATCTCATTTGAAATCCTGGACCCTCGGTGACATCAACAGGATGCTGCTGAGCACCGAAGAAAAGAAGCTGTTCCTCCAGGTTTGATGCAGGTAATTACCTCAGCGGAAGAGGTGTTGGGGAGCTATCAGACCCAGAAGGCAACAGTCAACTGCTCTCAGCCACATTTTGCCTGGAATTATTTGGGATAAGAGGTGGAAGGCCACCTGTTGTGTGAAGCAGGCCCAGATAGGAGTCCTGAGTGTTACCCATCTGTCTCCCTGCTTGGTGAGGACCCCTGAATTACGTGAGCTGGTAAGAAATCAGCCCCCATTCAACACTGCTCTTTTCAGTGGCTCCGTCCCTGATTAACGCTAGGTTTACACAAGCCCTAACTCTGTGCTTGCTCTGTGTACAGATCATTCAGCTAAATCCCCATTCTTACACAGGTTAAACCCCCTCACGCAACAAAAGCTGCCCCTTGTCACCCAGAGCTTAAGGAGTTTACACAAACTCTGATCCCAGCCACACGTGAGAGGAGACTCAGGAAAGAACGTGCAGCTGGTGCAGCAGGGAGCAGTGGGGCTCAAGAGGGCTTCTAGAATCCCTGAATTATGAATGGGCACTTTGTGCAGGGTCAGCACCTCAGCTCCACACTCCCTCCCTCTGGCGTCCCCGTGTGTCTGCATCCTCCATTCAACCATAGCAGAAGGTGCCTGCATGACACCCACCGAGGACAAGCCAGGGGCACTTCTTTCTCGGTGTGGGAACTGCCCAGCCCCTTCAAAGCACCTTCTTGGGGGCAGCTTGTGGGCCTTCCCCACATGGGTAACAGTCAGGCCCATCACTGATCCATACAGGGAGTTTCCATAGCAGTTTGACTGGCCCCATAGAGCCCTACTACCCCTGGACCTGGCCTCTTGTCTATACAGTGGTCCCCCAATATATGCACATTTGAAATGCACATATCACATTTATGTGAAAGAAGAGTAGGGGGGCAGTGCTGTAAGACGAGCAGGGAGACCCCACAGCTGGAAGCCAGTTGGGCAGTACCCACAGAATCACAGGGCTGGAAGGGACCTCAGGAGGTCATCTAGTCCAGCCCCCTGCTTCAAGCAGGATCAACCCCCAGGAAGTCATCCCAGCCAGGACCTTGTCTAGCCGGGACTTAAAAACCTCAAGGGATGGAGAATTCATCACCTCTCTAGGCAACGTATTCCAATGCTTCACCACCTGCCTGGTGAAGTAGTTTTTTCGTAATATCTAACCTACACCTCTCCCTCTGTAACTTCAGACCATTACTCCTTGTTCTGCCGTCTGACACCAGAGCCAGCCGCGAGGGCCCTGTGCAGGGGGTGGAAGCTCCCCACTGCTTGTGGGACCCGGGAAGCTGACCAGCCATGAGCTGGTCAGTTTCTGGGGTCTGCAAGCAGTGGGAGACAGGAACCAAGCGGCAGCCTGGTTCCTGTCTCCCCTCTTGCAGCACCCAGGAAACCGACCAGCTCGTTGTTGGTCAGCTTCCTGGTTCCCACAAAGGCTGAGGAGCCGGGAACCAAGTGGCCCTCTGGTTCCCAGCTCCCCTGCACAGGCAGGACCTGAGAAATTGACCAGTCATGAGCTGGTCAGTTCCTGGGTGCCACAAGTGGCAGGGAGACTCGAACCAAGCTTCCTCCTGGTTCCCAGCTCCCAGCCACTCTGGGAGCTAGAAAACTGAGCGGCCCTTGTGGGGGTTACGTGTGGGTTGCAGGAACAAAACCCCTGTGTAACTCAAGGGTTTACTGTATATAATACTGTGCTGTGAAGGTAATACTGGTGTTTGTGTGGCTTTGCTGTCCCCAGCTGGGACTCTGCTCTTTGCAGGCGGTTCTCCTCCCTTGGAGAATTTAGCTCTGTACAGAACCTGGCTTACAGTTGAGGAACAGGCTTTAGAAATGCTTCCCTTAATTGGAAGAGCCCCCAGGATTCCCTGTAATGTCTCATTAGGGAGAAAACCCTCCAGGATTCCCTTTTTTTCGGCTGTGGGGTGGTGGATTGTTTCTTACTCCTTTGTGTTGGTGCACATGGTCTGAGTCAGTCTAGGTCCCTGATTCTACAGACATGACATTTCTTTCCCTGCCTATTTTCAGTTTTCCTCTTGGCTTTTACCTGGGCGTCATGGAATGGACACACCACCACCTGTTTGCTGCAACATTTGTAAATCATCATCAGTGCCACTGGGCTTGATTCTGTGCTCACTGAGATTGATGTTAAAACACCACAGTGAATTTCAATAGCACAAGGTCAGGCCCAATGTCAGCATATAACCAGCAGGGGCTTCCAGCCTGTATGCTTGAGCAGTCTGCCCCAAGGACCTGGACAAATGAGTCCAGACACAGCTGTAGGGAAGATGTCTGTTAGAGCTATCCTGCTGCTTTCAGGTGGGAGATTTATCTTGTGTGTCACATTCTGATGCCATCACACTGCAGTGTTGTGACAATACTGCCTGGCACATGCAAGAGCTTTTTCCCTTGTAGACCGATATTGATTTGTTATTAAACCACATTTAAACAGAGGGCTTTTTATTTTATTTTTTAAAGAAATATCCTGCAGCGTGTAAGAGAGACCTTTAACAACCAGACCAGTCTCAAGAAACCTGGAAGAGGTGACAACCTAAGAGGACCCCACCACAGAGGAGCACCAAACCTGGCTTTCACACAGGCCCTACAAGAACAACAGTTTTTTTATTTCTGTGTGATCCCCCAAAGCTAGAGAGGATTTCCCATTGGATCAGATCCTTTTTAAGGTCAGTCACATTTGAACTTAAAGGACCATGAGTCTTTAAGTTAATATGAAAGAATAACTGTGGGTTGTTTCTTGTCACCTGGCTGTTGGTGGAGAGATGCCAATGGCTCATGCAAGTCCCATATATGTAAAGGTATTAGAGTAATATGTATCTAATCACAGGGGGCTGAACTGAGGTTTTCACTTTAGCCAAAGTTTGCTACATTCTGGTACAGTACAAAATCTAGGTGTCCCTGGGCGGCCAAAGCCACATCTGGGCCAGAGTAATTTCACTGCCCTTCCATTCCTTGCTTGCATGTAGATGTCTAAAACCTTTGATGGGAACTGGGACCTACTTCTCCCCTTGGTGTCACCATTTTGACTTGTGCCAAAGTCAGGGGTCATGTGCTCCTGGTCATGATTCTCTCCTTGATTGCTCCACTGAGAGTGTATTACACTTTGCACAAGTATGAACGGTGACACTAGCAGTAAGGTATGGGAGAATCAGGTCCTCACTCACTAAAACCACACTGCTGACTCCTTTTGGGGGGCTTGTGGGTCTGTAATATCTCGCTGTGGTCTAGGTCCAGCCAGGCCCATCACCTAACCCTGGAGTGCTCTGTTCCCACAGCACATGGGTGTATAGGGGGCAAAGATGCTGGGTTGTCTCACACAGGTCACTGGAGCCCAGCCTTACAATATTTTATGGCTCATAAGGATCCCTGACTAATTACCACCTTACACCCAATGGGACCTGTCTGTTCTGGGGCAGGATGGAGGGTTTGGACGAGCTTCTCCTCCCCTTATTCACTCCAGGCTCTACCTTGCAGTTCATCTCAAAGGGACTTGAAGCTCATCAGGAAGAGAGATAATGCCTGGGTAAGGTGACACCCTGCCCATGATAGATAAGGAAGGACCTTCCCAGGTTTGACTGCTGTCCACAAAATGTAGGGGAGTCGTCAAAGGCACTGCAAACAGCAGGGGTTTGGGGAGAGTCTGTATGGTACACACAAGACTTAGGGAGTCAGAGGATTAAATACATGACTCACTTACAATGGTACCTTCCCTGGCTTTGGGCTCGTGTGTTGGGGGTGGAGGTGGGGGTCGCTGGCAGATTGAGTCAGGGAAAGGCAGAAGACCTGGCACCACTGCAACCAAATGCTTTTACCAGTGCTCTCTTTACGAGTTCAGTTTCAGAACAGTAGCTCAGTGTCACAGTGCCCTCTTCCGACTGCAGCTGCCATGAAACAGCTGAGAGGAGCCAAGCAGGGAGAAGCAGGATAGAGGGAAAAGGGAGGTTTTTATGAGTAGTTTTTCACCAAATCGAGCCTTCCCACCTACTGCTCCTCCTCCATTCGAAGGGTTCAGTCCCAGGACTTTTTATGGCAGGAAAAGGATTGTGATGGAGACACCCACCTGATCCTGAAGCAGAGAAGCACCAGAGAAAAGAGGACCTCTATTGCCTTGCCACCAGGCCCACCTTAAGACCTTATAGTGCCACCAGTATAGTTCCTTCCTGACACCAGATCTGCTCAGCTTTAGTGATGAGAACTGCATGTTATACAGGAGTCACTTTGGAGAAGGAACCAGCCTCTGTTATGCTGCACTGTAATCATCTGTTAGCTGACACAAACACCACTTATTAAGAGAACAGGTCACTTCTGCATATCAGGATAGCAGCCACGATGAACCTAATGTTATTAATCAGGCTTATGTAGATTGGGCTCTGGTCCAAAGATTGGGGGCAGTGGAGCTGTCATGGACCCGCAGGGTCCTTCTCTTCATTGAAAACACCAGCTTGTGGGGCCTTTACAGAGCCTTCACAGTTACTGGAGGCTGGATGTTGCACTAGCATGTTGCATGAGCACACAATGATACACTGTGACCTCCAGGCAATGCATGTTGTGGCGTATATGTTTGTCTTGCATCCAGTTTGGGGCCGCTGAGGAGCGGAGTGGATTGGAAAACACATGCATGTCTGTTCAGCCTAAACCGGGATTAACATGCTCTCTTAGGGTGACTCAACATACTCCATTCTGTGACATCCTGACCATTAATGCACATTTCACATTTGTTTAAATTATTCTTATTCAAAACTGAATCAGAATGCGCATATCACTACAGCTTTGTTTGCTGCAGGGCCTACACTGTGGCTGTGTCAACGCTACAAAAATAACTTTGAAGATGCTTACTTTGAAGTACAACTTCAAAGTAACAGACTTCGAAGTTGAACAGCTACACACACCCTACTTCAAAGTTAAACTTCAAAGTAGGGCACTACTCCATTCCTGGGAACGGAGTAAGGACTTCGAGGCAAGGGAGAACTTGTGTAGACTCCCTGCTGGCTACTTCGAAGTAGTTACTTCGAAGTAGCACCTAACTTCGAAGTTAACTTCAAAGTTAGTTCCTAGTGCAGACACACCCTAAGAGTAGTGTTGTTCAGTTTAGAACTGTAAAAGATTTCAAGACACGTAAAATAAAGTAAAAGGTCATCAACAAACTCTCTTGTGATGATTTGTTTTCCCTGGGCCACAGAGATCATAGAAGTACAATAGCTTTTACCTCCCTGTAATGCTTAAAGTAAACTGGTACGGTTGCCTAGCAATTCACTGCAAAGAAATTATGATGCAGACCCTGTGGTTTCTCATTGTCGGTATCTCCCTGCTTGAGAAATCTGCTTCAGAACAAAACAGAGGTAGGAGGTGTGATGAAGTAAGGGGGGTTTCTTAAAGTTTTGTATGAACGCTGTTTGCCTTACTTTCCCCTCTGTGTCATATGATTACCTAGTTGGTGGGACAATGGTGTGTGTTAGATCTTTACAGGGAACCCAAGGGACGAGATGTGTCTGTTTTTTAGCTTCCTGTAGCCAGACAATGACCGGACATTTTGCAAATTAGCAGCTGATGACCAGGGACCCAGCCTTGCAACAAGCTAATTGGCTGCAACCAGTTGGAGAACAAAGAGAGAGAGAGTGGAAGCCAGGTGACCAGTTTGGCTCAGGAAACATGATAAAAGGTAGAGGAAGGGCAATGGGATGTGACTGAAGTTGGGCTATTGGAAACAGGACACTGTACTGTTTTGGAGGTACAGGGGAGGACCCAGGCTCTGACGTCTAGATCTGTCCAAGATGGACTTAGATGTAATTTTCTGCTTCTTGTGCTAACAGATAACTTTCCTGCATTGTGTAACAGACAACTAATAAACCCTTCTGTTTCACAATGCTGGCTGAGAGTCAGTGCTGACTGCAGAATTTGGGGATGCATGGTCCCTTTGGGGATGTGTAAAGTGTCACCAGGTGTCCCATTCAGGTGGATTCATGGCATAGAATGGGGTAGCTGAAGGCTCTGAGGTCAATCCCAGGAGGTGCTGAGCCAAGAAGGCTTATCCTAGTGAGCGCATGCCTGGACATGTCATACTGAAGGTCCTGCCTGACTTTGATTCAGAGCACTTTGAGCACTGACCTTGTGGAATCATGTATGAACAGGGCCTAATATGTGGGGCCAAAATTATTGCAAATGCCATCCCTCTCTCCAGCCCCCAGGAACAATATGTGCTGCATCTTCTCCACAGGACACTTGAGGCAACCTATTCTTCCCTGGAAGGAAAGAGGCTAGTGTCTGGGTTGTCATAACAGAAGTGACTTGTGACAAAGCGGGGTGTGTAAAGATTTCATTCCTCTGGTTAGGTTGCATGTGTTTCCTACTGTCCTGCAGTATCCCAAGGTGGGTGCCTCAGATTGCCTTGGCACAGCATCAGTGCATACTGGTGTGATGACTTCTCACAGGTAAGCCAGGCACTCCCTGTTCTTTGTAACCTAGGCAACCAGGTACTACCTTTCTTCCCCAGGAAACAGGATAAAGGTCGGAGGAGGGGGCCTGGCTGGTTTGAATTGGAACTGGGCTGTTGAGTGGGGCAGTCTCATCTGGCTGGAAAGGGAGGAATGAGGGCCTGGCCCCGGGGCACCCCCATCTCCCTAAAGTGGATTGTACTGACTGCTGCTGGTTTCTGTGCTGATAAGTCTGTTCTATGACATGTCCCTATTGACTAAACCTTCTCTTCTCCCTGCTGAATGAGTCTCATCTGACTGCAGATGGGATGCAGGGCCTGGTCACCCCCACACTCTGTGACACTTATTTAGTAGCATCAGTGTCCTGTTAGTGTTGCCTCCAGGAGTTGACCTGACAAAGCAGAGAGAACTTCAGTTGAATCTTGGGACACAAAAGCAGAAGTTACCAGAAAGAAAAATAAGCACAAGTTCCCTGTCCTTAGCAGAAGCCCACCACATTCTGCAGGCTGCCATCTCATCAGACAAGGCAGGGCCAGGCCCTCAGCTGCTTTCAGAATCTGCGCACACTGCCCTCTCTCTTGCAGATCCCACAATAACATGCAAGGATGGAGGTAAGTTCCATGCACCAGGTCTCAGCTGATTTTAGGACCATGCCCAGCAAAAAGAGCAGGAGAATGGTATTTTCAGATTGCATTTACCTTCTTTGTTTTTTGTGGGACAGGGCTAATGCTTCTCAGATGGTACAAGGGCTTGAGAAAATACGAAAGGTTAGACATTCCCTGGCAGACAAGCCTCCAGTGGGCTTTTCATTGGAAATATATGGTTTGGGCTGTGTGACTTAATGGGCTTATATGGAGGATAGAATGGAGAGCCTACTGAATGGAAGGGTATGCAGCTTCCATTTAGAAACACATTCCTCGGTGCTATTCCTTCTCCCGAATGTTCCCTTGGTAACTAGCCTGGTACTTTGGTGCTCAGAGCTTCTTCAGGGGGAGATAGCAGGGGATTTTGGCTCTAAATGTGGGGTGTGTGGGAAGGGGTAGGAGAACCATGGGCTAGCTCCCTGAAAGGAGGGTTCCACCCATCAACCACATCTTTTAACCATTCAGACTCCATTTTGGCCAGTTTGCTGGTTCCTTCACCTCCTATCCTGGCTGCCAGTTGGAGGAGAAGCTGGAAACGTTCAGGACTTCTTTGTATCAGATGCATTTCCTAGTAATTGCTTTCTCTCTTCAGACCATATCTTCTTCTTTCCTCTTATCTCATGGGCTCCATAGAGCATCTCTTAAAAGCTCCATTGAAATGTCTGTAAAAGTCATTTCTTCTTGCTTAGTGGTTTGTGATGTGCTTGCAAAAGCTTTACAAGGATATTGTAGGAGACATGTTTCCTTGTGGATGCTGAAAGCACTCCCAGAAATAGCCTAATCAAAAAACAATACACTATTGGACAGTACCAGCCCATACACTTCTATTGTTGTTGTGTTACTGCTTTGGTCCTACAGCATGCTGCTACTTACAGTACATTTAACTCTAGCAATGTTGTAGTGCTGTCATTCCCAGAATATTTGAGACAAGGTGAGCTAGGTAATATCTTTTACTGGAACGGCTTCTATGGGTGAGAGAAACAAGCTTTTGATTTACATGGAGCTCTTTTTCAGGTCTGGGAAAAGCGCTTAGAATGTCACAACTAAATTACAAAATCATACAGTTCCTCAAAAATAGACAGACTTTGCTTCTCAGAGACCATTCAAAAAGAAGCTTTTTTTTCTCCTACTTACAGAAGTTGGTCGAATTAAAGATGTTACCTCATTCACCCTGTTTTTCTACTATTCTGGCTACAGCAACACTGCCCATAACTCCAGCCAGTTATTTCATCACTTCTGCAGGCTAGTAAACATTGAATAATGTGAAATGAACTAATGGTGCCAAGAAATCTTGGGATAAGAATCCTAACATATTTCAAATCTAACTGGATTCACAGTGGTTGTTTCTGAAATGTGTGTGCTCTATTGTGCCCACAGTGTAAGAGAGGTGATTTATGTGAGAGTCATAAGAAAACCCAAGTGGGAGCAGATGCTTGAAAGGGGCAGGCAGATAGGGAAGGGGGAAGAAACTTTTGGGAGCCTGACTTTCCCAGGCTGAGACCCTGCTTATGTCAGGTGTGGCTAACTGTCCCAGGTAGGGGTACTTAAAGCACTTCACAGCAAAATAGTAAGTGGCTTCTACACCTAAAGCTGAGTGCCACCTGGCCTCTAGCTTAAGTTGTAGTTGTGCCTGCACAAAGCTCCTGGGGTCTCAGGTTTGAGTCTGCCGGAGGACAGTCACACTAAGGCAGACCCCAGCAATGAGCAGAGCTGAGGGTCTTCCTGGGGTGACTCAGAGCAGGAGCTTTCAGTCCTCCTTAAGGCAGCGGGCACCTTAATGCACCCAAGGAGGTGCATGTGTGTGACCCCCTCCTGCCCCAGGGGGTGGAGACAGCACTGAAGGGTCCCCCCATCTTTTCCAGTCAAATTCCTTGCTGGGAAAGGTGCTGGCTCCTCCGGCGAGCCACTGAAGAGGGGCTGCACCCCCTAGTCTAAGAGGGATGCTCAGACCCTATGTCCCCCTTCAGTCGCGGCTCAGCCCTCGCGGGAGAGGCCCTATCCCGGCCCCCGAGCGGCGCGGGGATTCGAACAGCGACCTCCCAGCTCTCCGCGAGGTAATCGCCCGCCTGCCTGCCTGCCTGCCTGCGCGCGCCCATCCGGGCCTTTGCGGTCGGGGAGGGGCGGGGTGCGGCTCCTGGAGAGGGCGGGCTTTGTTGGCCGGGGCGACGGAAACAGGCGTGAGAAGGTGGGATCTGTTGCCCTTGGTAACAGACACGGAGTTCCGGGCGGGAGTTTCGGAATCGGGGCGGGCCAGAGCGGCGGGAAGCGGGCCGCGGAGGGAGAGCGACTCGGGGCCGGCAGCGAGCGGTGAGAAGCGGGATGTGCCTGGGACAAGAGCGGGGAGAGGGATGACCGGGACGGGAAGTGCCGGGGCCGCAGTTGCTGCTGACAGGGGTGGCCTGTGGGGCTGACCGCAGGAGGGAGCGGCCCAGGGGTGGCATGGCCAGGGGCCAGGGGCTGTCATGTCTCGTTGTGACGAAGGCGCCGGAGGCCCGGTTAAAACACTTTCAACCGCCTTACAGACCCCCGCGTAGGGGGCTCCCCCCTCAGCCCTTGTCTCCCGCAGGTCATGCGCGGGGGGTGTCACCGCCTGGTGCCCTGGGCCGCGGAGGGGCCTGACTCGCCCGCCCAGCGGGTTCTGCGTTGCTTTACCCTTTGTTACTCTCAGGGGTGTCTGTCTGGGAAGAGGGCACCGTAGGGGCTGTGCGGTTTTTATTGCCTGTAAAGAAGTGTGCAGGAGAACATGGGTGTGAAGAAACTTCCAGCTGCTCATGCTGCTTCTGTGACTTCCCGCCTCGCTGACAGTGTAGCTTATCACAACAAGAAGCAGTCGAGTAGCACTTTAAAGACTAGCAAAATGGTTCATTCGGTGAGCTTTGGTGGGACGGGCCCACTTCTTCAGACCGCCCACGGAAGCTCACCTAATAAACTATTTTGCTAGTCTTTAAAGAGCTACTCGACTGCTTTTTGTTTTGATAGTGTACAGACTAGCACGGCTCCCTCTGTGTTACTATTTGACGGTGTAGATGTTTGTCAGAGGTTGGGCAGCTGGGTGCTTGTGGAGCAAAGATCTTGTTCTGAGGCAAGTATCTCTCCCCATAGCTATCATAAAAATGAAAGGCACCTCTCCCCCTTTTGTGATGAGTAGTTCCTAATGTGAATCTGCTGGGTGTGTCAGAAGTGATCAGAGCTCCATCTGAAGGAAAGTTCTGAATCTCTGCATTTTTGCCAGGCCAGCTCTATCCTGCTTTGTTGCCTTTTCTGTTTGATTGCTTGTCATTCCTCATTCTTTTGAACTTTTAGGCCAGCTATGTGATGGCCAGCCGTTTAAAAAACAGATCGTTAAGGAGTGAAGATCTATTAGAATGTTCTACACTGTTCAGACTGTCTGAATCGAGAGTGCTGCTGTTTTTAGAAAGACTTCTGTTGACATGATGCATTTTTGGTACTAGACTAACATTCTGCCACTGGTTATAGTTCTGCTTCAGTGATTTGTCGGCATACCTCTTTGATGCTGACTGTAACTGGTTAGCTGTATACCAGTGCCATTACCCAGTTATGAGTCCCATCTTTTCATCCCTCTTCCTCTTACATGGCATTGGTGTGATGTTTCCATTTTTAGTTTGTACATTTGGTGACACTTGTATAAAACACGCATTATAAAATCAAATGTTGTTGTACATAAGAACATAAGAATGGCCATACTGGGTCAGACCAAAGGTCCATCCAGCCCAGCATCCCATCTGCCGACGGTGGCCAATGCCAGGTGCCCCAGAGAAGGAGAACAGAAGACAATGATCAAGTGATTTATCTCCTGCCATCCATCTCCTGCCCTTGTTCTGAAGGCTAGGGCACCATACTTTATCCCTGGCTAACAGCCATTTATGGACCTAACCTGCAAAAATTTATCAAGCTCTTTTTTAAACCCTAATAGAGTCCTGGCCTTCACAGCCTCCTCAGGCAAGGAGTTCCACAGGTTGACTGTGCACTGTGTGAAGAAAAATTTCCTTTTATTAGTTGTGAACCTACTACCCATCAATTTCTTTTGGTGTCCCCTAGTTCTTGTATTATGGGAAAAGGTAAATAATTTTTCTATATTTACTTTCTCCACACCATTCATGATTTTATATACCTCTATCATATCGCCCCTCAATCGCCTCTTTTCCAAACTGAAAAGTCCCAGTCTCTCTAGCCTCTCCCCATATGGGACCCGTTCCAAGCCCCTAATCATCTTAGTCGCCCTTTTCTGAACCTTTTCTAATGCCAATATATCTTTTTTGAGGTGAGGAGACCACATCTGCACACAGTACTCAAGATGTGGGCGTACCATAGTTTTATATAGGGGAAGTATGATATCTTTTGTCTTATTATCGATCCCTTTCTTAATAATTCCTAACATCCTATTTGCCTTACTAACTGCCGCTGCACACTGCGTGGATGTCTTCAGAGAACTATCCACTATAACTCCAAGATCCCTTTCCTGATCTGTCGTAGCTAAATTTGACCCCATCATGTAGTACGTGTAATTTGGGTTATTTTTTCCAACATGCATTACCTTACACTTACCCACATTAAATTTCATTTGCCATTTTGCTGCCCAATCACTCAGTTTGCTGAGATCTTTTTGTAGTTCTTCACAATCTGTTTTGGTTTTGACTGTCCTGAACAACTTGGTGTCATCTGCAAACTTTGCCACCTCACTGCTTACCTCATTTTCTCGATCATTGATGAACAAGTTGAACAGGATCGGTCCCAGGACTGACCCCTGGGGAACACCATTAGTTACCCTCCTCCATTGTGAAAATTTACCATTTATTCCCACCCTTTGTTTTCTGTCTTTTAACCAATTCCCGATCCATGAAAGGATCTTTCCTCCTATCCCATGACCGCCTAATTTACATAAAAGCCTTTGGTGTGGGACCGTGTCAAAGGCTTTCTGGAAATCTAGGTATATTATGTCCACTGGGTGCCCCTTGTCCGCATGTTTATTAACCCCTTCAAAGAATTCTAATAGATTAGTTAGACACGACTTCCCTCTGCAGAAACCATGCTGACTTTTGCCCAATAATTCGTGCTCTTCTACGTGCCTTGCAATTTTATTCTTTACTAGTGTTTCTACTAATTTGCCTGGTACTGATGTTAAACTTATCGGTCTATAATTGCCAGGGTCTCCTCTAGAGCCTTTTTTAAATATTGGCGTTATATTGGCCGTCTTCCAGTCATTTGGTACCAAAGTGGATTTAAAGGATAGGTTACAAACCACTGTTAATAACTCCGCAATATATGGAGTTAATAACTCCGCAATATATTGTAGTGGAGAATTGATGAATGGGGACAGTTATTCCTTGAAAATCATCTAGTATAATATTTTTCTCTAATGGCTGTCTGTACTGGCTTATTGTGGAGGAGGACTAGGTGGATTTTTATATTATTCCCTAAATGCTAATGCTACTATCATTTTCCAGACTGCATTTGATGCATGACTGTGCTGCAAAGTCTTTTGACATGAGATAAAATGGACCAAAAAATCTTGTCTCTAGCAGCAGAAGAAACACTAGACAGACTTCAGGAGTATCTGCAAAATCTGAAGGAAAGTGAGGTGAGTTACATATTTGTGAATGCTTGAGACTTTACTTGGTTCAGTGTCTGGACTGTAGCAGGAGAGAATGGCTGCTAAAATTTTGCTTTCTTTAAAAATGTTGTGATAGTTTGCCCACAGTAATTCACTAAGCATTTGAATTGAAAAAATAATTGAGATGGTATTCTGAACGAATAATTCTGGCTGTGTGCTGAGTTTCCAGAGTTTAAAGAAGAATTAAGAGTGGATTGAAGCTGTGGTGTATGTTCTGTGGTATACCCAGGCTGGAAATTGTTTTACAACTGCCTTGGCTTGCTCTCTGATATCATTACGTTGATCTGTGGCCTCTTAGGAAGGTTGTAATTAGATTTATCCATTTTGTAAGGTTAGAGAATGATGTTGTGCAATATAAAAGCTGGGCAAGGCATTCAAGTGAAGGATAACAGGTATGCGAATCCAGGAATGGCTGGACAGGCAGAGCTTTCCCTAGAAGGGATGAACCTGAAAATGTAAATGGTTGAAGTGTGGAAATAAGCAATACATGTTTTACAGCTGGTTCCTTCTGGTTGCAGCTTCTTGGCCTTATAACAAAGCAGGCTGTGAAGGGAAAGGAGATTGCAGCACTACTGAGGGCTATCTTCAAAGGTAATGAGACAATTTGATTTTCATTGGCGTCTGGATGACTTTCAGAAGGCTCTTGTTTCACCCATGTAGACCGGCTGTTTGCGCGTGAGATAACTAGGGGAAGTAAGCATGTGGGCAACTGATTTAGGTCTTGTAGATATCGTTGAAAAAGTAGGTTTTCAAGTGAAGCGTGGATTTTCTTTCACTACGATTCTCTCTGAATAGAAGCAGTCAGGCTCCCTGACTTTGGGATCATTTCAATATGGCAATATTACACATATATGGGGAAATGAGAAATAAATCTAACTTCTCTCAGATACCACAAGAGCATTCAGGAATTAGCTAAATTTTGAAGATTAGCCATAATTTAGGAGTCTGAGCTGGCCTGTTGAGTCTGACCTCTCAAGCTGACTTCTTTCAAAATCTGAATTACCAGCTCCTGGAATATCTGCTTGTCTCTCATAAGCTGATGGGAAAGAGGAGAATTTCAGATCTTTGCTGTTCTGTGTGGCTGCGTCTACACTTACCAAATCTTTGAAATGGCTATGCTAATGGCCAGATCGAAGAATACTAATGAGGTGCGGAAATGTATATTCAGCACCTCATTAGCATGTCGCTGGCTGCGGCACTTTGAAATTGCTGCGTTTTTCTCCCGTGTGGCTCGGCTACACGGGAGTCCTTTTCAAAAGGACCCCACCAACATTGAAATCCCCTTATTCCTATGAGTGCATAGGAATAAGGGGATTTCAATGTTGGTGGGGTCCTTTCGAGAAGGACCCCCCTGTAGCCGAGCTGTGCTGGAGCGAAGCACAGCAATTTTGAAGTGCCATGGCCGGTGGCATGCTAATGAAGCTCTGAATGTGCATTTCAGCACCTCATTAGCATTCTTTGATATGGCCATTTCAAAGTTTTTGGTAAGTGTAGATGTAGCTGTCTGGTTTTATCAGGTAGATGACAGGGGTAAAGTCTTCTTCTTTTACTTGTGATTCATTTCCTAAAATTGAATAAGATTAATTTTTCCCTTTCCTTTTTGTTTTCCCCTTGCACCACTCCTTCAATAAGGTGCTCCTTGCTCTCAGCAGAATGGTGTTCTCAAGAGACTTCAGGTCTATAAACATTGTATCCAGCTGGTGGAGTCGGGGGACCTGCAGTTGGACATAGTTTCAGAGATCACAGGACTGCTGATGCTGGAGGTAGGTGTTTATTTCGAGTGGCTTCTATGGGGCCTGTTGGGTCTAGGTAGAAGGTATAGTGTCATTTTACCTTTTTGGTGTGGAGTCCAGTCAGTGATATTGGATTATTATATATTACTGATTCCTGTTTTAATGTCTGGAGTCTTCTAGTGCATCTCCTCATACTCTTTTTAATCTTTTGTTAGGCTCGACAACTGCCAGGCACTGCATTGGCTGAACTAGCCACTCTGTTTGTTGATGTTATTAAAGGAGGAAGCCTGTCTAATGGGAAATCCTTGGAGTTGCTTTCCACAGTTCTCACTGCACTGGCTACCTCTAAAGAAACCCTGGCTTATGGGAAAGGTAATCCCTTCATTTACCACTCACTACCTTATCCTTTGTGGCATGGGATGGGAGGGGTAGTTTTAAACTGTTGGATGCCAAGTAACGTCATTTTAAAAATTACTAACCGTATTTAAAGAAACCATGAAATGGTAGGTCACCTCTTACTAATGGTTCTTCTTACTGCCAATTCAGGGAAGTGACTCCTACCACTTAGTCACAGAGGTTCTTTTGCATATCTTAGGGAATACCATAATCAAGACCAAGCAAAATAATCACAAATTATTAAACCAGGTCTATTTCATTTTTAGAGAGAGAAAAAATATATTAAACAAAACTACACAAATGATAAACTGGTTATATTAATTATCTCTTCTGTATGTCTCTGGAGAGAGCTTTTAACAGATTACACCTTTGACATTGAACTCTGCCTTTGCTGGGTCACTCTTCTCTTGATGGGATGACACCCAAGTATATTGTTAATTCAGTTAATATCTTATTAGATACATACAATGTATTTTGTTGGGAAAATATAAGGTCTGGTAAGAAGCCTTTCTAGTTCTTAGTAACCTTAATGGTTTATAGTTGGGCAAAGATAGCAATCTTAACTAAATCTTATACAGTAAACTATGTAAAAGAGGTCTTTGAGGATCTGTCTTAAACAGACTAATTATAAATATTAAGAGTCTTAAAACGAGCTGAGTTCCACTGTTTCTCTGTTTACCAAGTGTTAGTGCCCATCTCCTTTCCATTAATACATGGTCTAACCATCTGGAGACTAACAGAGGAACAGTGACTGCATCATTTTCCTATCCCAAAAGTATCAGTACATGAGTTGAAATCGAATCCCTTGACAATGTTTTAGTTGGCTTTCTCTCATTAATCCTTGATGAGTTTTTTTGGGGAGACTTTCCTGGGGCTGAGTTATTCTTGAGTCTTCTCTGTCTGTAACTTAAGGAGTGTTTGCTGTCTAAACAAACTAGCCCATTGTATGCATGTGGGATGCATACTTCAGAGTCTTTTTATGCTTTTCTCCTTCTTATTTTTATGACACGGTAGGAAAATACACCTCTTTCAGGCTTGTTTAGCTTCAAATGGGTTGGGATCATTTTTTTTCTTTGCCTCCATGCCTTCCTGAGAAGTCCTTAGGAATCCTTCATCTTGTGAATCTGCAACATTTTTAATTGCCTCTTTTACTGGCAGAAAGGCATCAGATAACTTTCAAAGCTAGCTTTAACTTTTTATTCATTCCATTCTGATATATTCTTTCAGTTTTATTAGAGTTTGACAGGAAATTTAAAATTCTGTTCTCAGTGCAAAACTTCCCATTCTTTATATAAAACCTTTTGTTCTCAAAGCAGCTTTTTAAAGGTAGGTAACTTGTACAAATTCTTTATCTTGCATTGTTAATTCTACACAACAGTTCTTGGAGGAGGATTTTTTTCTTGCCTCCCTGTGTTCAGCGAGGAGTTGCTTCTGTAGTGCCAGCAGTTAGCTAATTCCCTATTAACATAAACATTCTATACTTTTAAATGGCTTTTCACATTTTTATAGCAAGATAATTCAATTCCATATTGGTACACAAAGTATTAAACCATTTATGTAGCAGTGATATTAGGAGCTTTGCATTTAGCTAATATTTCCAAATGTACACCTTTTCACAAAGATGTTTGTCATTTCAACTTTTAAGATATAAGCAAAGTTTAAAACATTTCCATCTCCACATAGTTTTTCCTGGAGTTTCAAAATACAAGCTGAGATTTTCCTTTTAAAATGAAGGAGTTGGTATGGACACTTCATAGCCTAGATTTATAGCTCTACATTCCTTTTTGCAGTTAGGCCTCTGACAGTAGTTTTTCTTGATGTTTGCCATTCTTCATCCTTGGGAGATAGAGGTAGAAACCTTTTGGAATGCGTGATGAGCATTAATATTTTAACTTAAATGCAGTAAAAGCCATGTTATCTGAAAGTGGGGTAACTGGCACATTCTAGTAACCAGTAAGCAGGGCTGGGCTGGCTGACCACTGTGGTGCTTACCCCTGGGCTGGGGCAGGTGGAATGGGGCCACCTGTGCTGCTGGGATTGACAGCAGGGCGGTCCTGCCAGTCCTCACGAGCAGTGCACCTCACCCTCAGGGTAATCAGCAAATTTGATTGTCTGTCAATCTCTGTTCCTTGAATTTTTACAGTACATGTATTTTCAAGTATTCTGGCTATAACATGCTTGTAGCTGTGCCTTAATATTCAGTACAGGAGAAGACAAGACCTAGTGAAATAGTTACAATTTGTATGAATTTAATTTTTGCATCCTTTCACTGGAATCTGCTCCTAAACGCTGTTTGCTTCTCCAGGTGAGCTGAGTGGAGAAGAGTTTAAGAAGCAGTTGATCAATACCCTATGCTCAAGCAGGTGTGCACACCTCCTTTTCATTTCTAATTGTTTGCTAATTTTAGAATCATTAAGCTGTCCGCATCTGGGCTCTGCGTATAAAAAAATCTATTTACCACTCATCTGCACTGACCTCCCAAGTCTAGAACCTCAGCTGCAGCCATAAAGTCTGCAGCCAAACTGACCTTCCAATAACTCGCCAGATAATGCTCTTTGCCTTCTGCTTTGCAGAGTGCCCAAGGTGGGCTGGAGAACCCCCTCCACTTTCCCCTGTTCTATTTTTTTTTTTTTTTTTTTTTTTTAAATCTTATGCTCTCTGAGAGCTGGCAGCATGGTGGTTTGTCCAGCTGGGAGTGCAGGTGAACCACCTGCAACAATGATACATGAATTCACATCAGGAAGTGCTTAGGTCTTTCCTTTGGTTTTCCTGTTTGTTGTCTTAGGAGAAGAGCAGTTGAGAGCCATTCCAGATATTCATGAATAGCTGGTAATGGGGGTGAATTTTAGTTTAAATCAGGTTTCTGTTCTTATGCTGAGAGAGTAACAGAAGACCCGTAAAAATTATCTAAGTTTCAGGACGGGGGTTGGGAAGAGAAAACAAGCAGCAACTCTGCCTCCTCTTAGCTTCTCTGTGCTTTTGTTTGGCCAGGTGGGATCCTCAGTGTGTCATTCATCTCACCAACATGTTCAGGTAAATTTACACACCCCCACCCTGTGTTTTCTTATTTTCTGTCTATTTTTGTCTCCTGTTTAGCAAGCAACTTGGGGGTTGTGCATCAATAACCTGCCAGCTGCACCCTCGGTATCACGTGGATGCTTAACATATCCATTGTGTTGGGGGACTGTACACAGTCTACTAAACTTGCCCCTGAGACATTAGCTCAATATATGCTGCTTGCTGAGAAGTAGAGACCCTTCACTTTTCTTCCCTTGTTCACGTCACGTATGAGTGTGCAAATCCTGGGTGTGTCCCCCTTTGGTGTTTCAGGTACCTTTCCTTAACCTTAGTGGGAGCTAGGCATATGCTTTGAAGGAAGGCTGGAGACTCTAGTGTTCACTGTGGGCTGGGGAAGAACCATGAAAATAGGTAGGAGTCTTCTCCCCTAGAGGTGTTAAAGTGCAAGTAATCTGGTAACTGAATAACTGCCAACATTTCTGTCAGTTACTCCGTTAACCACCCTCCCCACAACTCTGCTGCTCTGCATTTAAAAGGCTGAGCTGGCACACAGGCTGGCTTAGCTTCTATCCCAGCCATGGGGATCGGGCTCTTGCCACTCTGCAATAACTTGTCGCACTAAACAATAAGCAGTTGTAACCGGATATTCTATTACATCCCTTTTCTTACCACCCACCACACTTTACTTCCTTAACTGGTATCTTAGGACACAATAGGTGGGGGCTTAAATTCATCATTTAATGGGGAACATCAATGGTGTTAATAGTTCATAATGCATATTTTATGCCCGTCAATTTCATGTCTATGACTGGCTATTCAGAGCACTGTCCTTGAGTGCAGGGCATTTTGGGCTGGCTCATGGCTTTGATTTCATGTATCTTGAAAAGTTGGCACTCTCCATTCATTTGCATGCACAGTGTGAAGCAGGCTTTGATGTGCACCTTGTGCTGGAATTCAGAATGTGGACCCAAATCTCTGAGCCTGTTGTAGGATTCTGAGGGGTCTATGGCTAGGACTTCAGGCAGCTTTTTTGGTCCCTGTGGTGAGCCTTTGGGAATGCTAGCCTTCTCTTTGTACATTAAGACTCTGGCTAGTTCTAGTAATGAACCTATGATATTCTAAAATTTGGCAATGACTGGTCTGCACCATGCAATTCTTTAGGGACATTCCACTAAGTGCAGAAGAGCTGCAGTTTGTGGTGGAAAAGGTCCTGAGGATGTTCTCCAAGTTAGACCTCCAAGAAATTCCTCCATTGGTTTATCAGCTGCTGTTGCTGTCTACAAAGGTAAAACCCCAAAGGGAGTTGATGGTGCTCTCCAAGCCAGCACTTACATCTAACCACTACAGTAGATACATGCTACATTCACATATGAGAAAATACATAAGGTGAGCTATCGGCTGGGTCATGCAGGGGATCAGAATTCCTGCTCAGCTGGTCAGTTCACTTGTATGGTTGATGGAAGCTGGGAGCAGGCCCTTCCCTGTGGGACAAGGAGGTGGTGGAAAGGCTTATATTTGTCTCACTGAGGAGGGAGGGTAACGCCCACTCCTCAGCTGAAAGGAGGGTGGCTGTGACGTAGTCTTTGGAGAAGGAAGCAGTGGATACTGTTCTAAAAAGATAATAGGTAAGGTCCTGCTAGTATATTTCAGCGTGGACTCCATCTCTCTGCTCAGGGGGTTGCCTGTGCTTGTGTGTTCATGGTTCACATAGTCTGACCTGCCTCTAGGCTGTGATTTGGATCAATTTTAAAGCAGGTCTCATATCGGGTCCCCTGTCCCAAGCAGCTGTTGCCAGTCAGGTGCCTGCCACTCAGTTATAATGGGGTAGCTGTTCCTCTCACATACGTGTTGCTATTATTCCATGAATGACTCAAAAGAGAGAGTTTCTACCTGTATTGTAGGAAGCTGCTTAGATTCACTCACTCAGGCCTAGCGTTACTATTTTAGGGCTTTTCAGCTCCTTTCAATACACTAGTCACCTAAATGAACCATTCTAATAAAAATCCCTTTCTTTAGAAGTGCTGTACAAAGGATTATAAAAACTACAGTGATCAATTACTCCACCCAGAAACGCACTGCTCAGGAGTCCCACACAGAATGATGGCATGGGAAATAAAAATATTATGAAACTAGCATTTCAGGAAAGCAGATGACAATTCACTGGGGGCTGAGAGTTCCCAGGGTATTACAGAATATGCAGCTGGTTAATTTAATTGATGTTGCTTTTCTATATCCTGTCTTCCAGGGCAGTAAGAAGATTGTTTTGGAAGGAATCATAACTTTTTTCAACCAGTTGGATAAAAGGCAAAAAGAAGAGCAGAGAATTCCAGAGTTAGTCCTTTCCCATAATTATCTTCCTTTGTTGCCTCGATATTTGTAACCCTCAATGTCTTACCTGACACTCTTTCTGTGTGAACTATACCAAATTCTACACAAATGTGTCTTGTTCAGTGCCTTTGAGATGATGTGTATCATTGGATTGGACCTTAAGATTTTCTACTGTATCTTCCAGGTCAGTGGACCTTGAAGCTGCTACGGTGCCCCTAGATCAACTCCGTCATGTAGAAGGCACTGTCATTCTTCATATTATCTCTGTTATCAACCTGGACCAGGGTCTCGGCAGGGAACTAATCAAACTCCTAAAGGTACAGTAAATAGAGAGCCAGCTGTTAAAGTCTGTTGGAGCATGAAAAAGGTTTTTAAACTAGAGTATAGGTTTAGTGGGTTATCTTTATTCAGGATTTGACAAGGTTAATACCTCTATGGCCATCGAAAATGGGCATTGAATAGCTATGTGTTTGGGGTAAGAGATGCCCCCACAACCTACGTCACCTTTGCAGCAGCATAACATCAATCTGAACTTAACTAGCAATGTAATTTCCTTGATGCCGCAAGAAGCTTCATTAAATTATCAATAACAATCTCTTTGATTGTCACGTCTCTTGATTATTTCCTAGACTGAACAACAATGGGACCATGGCAAGACCCTGTGTCCTTTCAGCGTGGCTCTTGTGCTCTCGGTGTCCATAAAACACAGATTTGAAGAGCAGGTATATTTTACTTACACATAACCTGAGGGTTCTTTCTGTATAAAGCGTCCTTGTCTCTGCATTGTACTCAATGTAAGGATGTAGAAATGGTCAGATTATGCTCCCTTTTCAATGTAAGTTCAAAAATGAACTCTTCATAATAATGAGAAACCCCAATACTTTTGGATGGATTGGGAGTCGTGTTCCCTGTCTCTGAGTGCCAGAGCATCCTTGTCATCAAGGAGAGAGAGTTATCCTCCCATTGTTGTGCCTAGCCCACTGACTATTGAAACCTGGCATGGAGTAGCTTCTACAGAGACCTCTCCTCTAATAATACAAGTTGAACCTCTCTAGTCCAGTACTCTTTGATCCTGCAACATCCATGGTCTGGCATGATTTTATGTGGCCAGCTGTCCACTTATGCATGTGGCCAAGCTGTCCATAGTCCCAGAAAGTTTGTTTAGGGCCACTAGACCTGGCTCTCAAAATTCTGTGCTGTAATTTAGCTTTAACTTACCCCTAAATCTCTAAGAGCCCAGTAAGCAGTGGCAATGTTCGTAATGTAGCTAGACAGTATTGACCTCCCATTGTTCTGCAAATTTTCTGGTGCAGCACTGGTCAGGCCCTGAGGGTGCCCGAGTAGAGTGGTTCAACCTGTATAGTTTATTACAAGACATGAATGGAGGGAAAGGAGTGCGATGGGATGAGGATGACTGCAGCTTATTCGTTTTGGTTTTGAGATCGCTGTGTGCAAATGTAAGTGCTGGGTGACTACACGTTACCCTTTTGGCTCATTCATCCTAGCTGCATCAGCAAGGAAGGTGGGAACAACCATCCAGGTGAAGGAATCTATTGAGATATGTTGGCAGAGCTGCATGAGCAGCTGGCACTGACACTTCCTATGCTGTGCCTGCTCCAGCTGTTTCACTCACTTGGAGGTTACCCGTGGAAGTGTCTGTGGGCAGACTCACTTCATTTTTATGTTTCAGGTGTTTGACTTTCTAAAAATGTCAATTGTGAGAAGCTACAAGGAGCTGCAGTTTCTCCAGGGCTCAAAATTCCTGCAGGATTTGTTTCCTCAGCAGTATGACGTAGCATCCATAATCCTGGAAGTGGTGGAAAACAGGTTTGCTTTTGAAATATACTACCCAGAGCTCAAGAACTTCGGGGAGGGAGCAAGGTCTTGGTCTAATGGAGATGTGATGGGCTTCTAAGTGTTACTGCTAATGTGCATATAGCAAAAACTGGTGTTAAATCACCAACTTCATTTCACTGCTTTATATAACAGACCTTTGAAAAAAGTATACATTTACACTGATGTCTCCTAAATTTCAGCCAGCTGTGGTGTCAAGTGGCCAAATTATTAACCACTGGCCACCAACTTCCTATTGGGAATTCTAGCTAACCATTTATAGTAATGCTGCTTGCTGTAATGTGAATGCTTTCTGGACACTGAAAAAGGGATGGACCCTCTGTTAGCTTCCCCCCACACTGCCATTACCACTTTAAACACCTCATATATGGTTCCAGGAGCTGCCATCAGTCAGCACCATTTCTGAATCTGATGTGGCATGTGTAGATCCCCAGGAATTGTAGCTCTTCTGTTTCTCCATTGCTGGTTGGAGGACCTGGACTGAAGAGTCCTCTGGACAGGTTCCCTACCCTGAAAGCAGAGCATGCGTGTTTTATCCCCAGGTGACCATGGAAGATGTTAATTTGAATGTTGCATCTTGAGCCTTTCCCTTCATTAAATTACCATTTTTCCTGCTGTTTTAACATTTTCTTCCAGTGCTTTTGGCTGGGACCATGTTACAGAAGGGCTGGTGGATCTTGGTTTCACCTTAATGGAATCCTATGAGCCCAAAAAGGTTGTAGGAAAAGTTGCTGAAACCAATTATGGCTTTTCCAAGGTGCCAGCCCAGCAGGCATGCAGGCTTGGAGCTGATATTTTGCTGGAAACCTTTAAGGTAGGATAAGATTTGGGATAACATCAGTTGTTCTTCTGGGGAAACTCTTTATACCCCGGCCTCTCAAGTTCATCTCTGTCATCCAGGAACTAAAAGGACAATGGAGAAAATCAATAGCAGAGATGGGAATAGAACTATATCTCTTGACCCTTACTTCACTTTAACCTTTAAACTATCATCCACCAATTGGTAGTGCTCGGTCTATTCTTGTCAAACATTATTCTTCAAACCCGGATGTTAAAGGATAACAACCGAGCTCCTGAAATCACATGAGATTCTCAATTTTGTGTTTTTCTTTTGTCATTGTCCCTTTTAGGTCCATGAGCCAATCAGAAGCGCTATTTTGGAGCAGGTCTTGAACAGAGTCATCACAAAGGCAGCTTCTCCCATCAACCACTTCATAGGTAATTGTTTGGCTTTCAGAAGTCACATTACATCTTCTTTTTGTAGAGCAGTTTCCTTATTAGGTGGCCCAAGAGTCAAGAATACTGAATACCTCAAGTATGTGCAATTCAAAACACACTCCACTCTAGAGGAAGACCACTGTAATGTACTAGTTCATCCCAGTGCCATGGTTGCTCATCATTACAGCAATGCAAGTGCCTTATACAGCATGCACGTTAATCCCCTATCACTACAGCACATATCCACTATGTAGAGACCATTAGTTCTCTGCCGCCGCCTTTCTGTTCCATTATTGGTTAATTTGTGTCTTTGGATTCACTGTTAAGTTTTCTTCTGCTGTGATTCTTCGGGGAATGGTTTAGTGAATAGAGAGTTTTGCAGTGTGATGTGAAATTCTCAAGAATTAGACTCCATCTGGTCTGGACTGTGCCTTTATGTGAAAGCTTTCTGGCTAGCTCCTGGGTAAACCCTACTAAGATGGCCCCTATACTTGGTCTGTGTGGATGTGGCATGCTGTATCTTGGTAGGAGACTGGATTAACAATCTAGTCATCCCAAATGGAATCTTTCCAGTTATTGGGGAGGCTGTGGATTTTCTCTTGAACCACTGGCTCTGCAGACAGGAACAGAATCTCTCTCAAACCCTGCTCTTTAATGTGGAAATTTTTTTTTGTCCTTGGCATCAGCTGCTTCTCTTGCAATTTTGTCTTTCAGACTTGCTGTCTAATATCGTCATATCTGCTCCCCTTGTCCTTCAGAATTCATCCTCCAGAGTCACTGAGGCCTTTGACAATTTGTCGTTTCTGCCTCTTGACATGGTGCAAGGTCTTCTCAAGGCTGTACAGGTAAAGTGATGCATTTCCTATGAATCAGTATGTTAGAGCTTAATTCCAGCCATAGCTGCATGCCACAGTTATAGGTGAGGCCCAGTAATCTTCCATATCTGCACATATAAAAGTTAAAGTGCCCCAAGTCCTCTGCAGTTGCTGTCAGATTGTTCAGTGTTCCATGGTGCCTCTTTTGAACTAATGATTCTTTAGTTCCCATTAGTTGAAAGCACAGTGAATGAGTGTCCTTTGCCTAGGACCTTTCATCTGGAAGGTGTCCGGATACCGAGAGTGGCCCATTGAGTTTCCTTCTTCCCAATTCTCTTCTTATTTTTTGTGCTGGGTATTGTCCCAGTGGTAGAACTGCCACCACTCCACTCTGAGGGCTACAGAAATTGTAGAAGTCTAGCATCAGGTACTAGCTGGTGTACACACAGAGAGAGCGGGTGAGCTTGATTTGCCTTAGCTCCACTCTAATAGATCCCTTCCCTTCCAGCCACTGCTGAAAGTTAGCATGTCAGTGAGGGACTCTCTCATACTTGTTCTTCGAAAAGCCATCTTTTCCAGGTAAGCTGGGGTTCTTTGAAATATTTCTAAGTTATTGTTCATCTCTGGATTGGTAGTGGGTACTTTTTCTTCTTGGTTTAACAATAACCCTAATGGAGATTCCTCATCCCCAAGCCACCTGGGCCTCAGTACTGTAATACTTTCTGGTTTGAGAACTCCAGATTTCTAACCAGGGGAGCCTAGACCTTGAGCCTGTAAATCCAGAGAATCAGTTGTAGGTTCAAGATAAGATCAACTGAAAATCAACTCTACCTTTGTGTCTGCATTGCTTCACACCAGTGTCATAGGGAATTCAAATGACTAGAAACTTCAAGCTACTATATTATGGCTGGTCTTCTTTTGAGACTGTAAAAAGATCTGTTTTCTGTAAAGTCCTGAATGATTTGCCTTGCTGTCTGCAGTACATTAGAAGCTTTGTGGAATTGCTTGTTAGTGTCTTTTTAGTTACAGATGTAAAAGTCCTGCTCACAAGCAGCCTGATCCCAATGAAACACCTGGGGTATCACCCAGATATGTGCAGACCAAAGGTCCTTCTTGCCATAGAACTCACCCAGCACAGAATGCTACAGCTCTGCCAGAGGGAAAGAGGAGACGCAACAGATGGGGAAAAATCCTCCACTTTTGCTCTACTGCTAACCTGTAGCTTTCTTTGCTGCCTGGCTCTCTTTCCAATTTCCACAGTTATTTAAGCAACAAGTCTGTGTCCGACATTCTCCCTTGCTATATACTTATGTGGGACAGAAAGGACAAGTCCATGTTGTGAGGCTGGAGAGCTCAGGAGAACCTGAATTGTCAAACTTAACTGCTTTTGCGCTAGATGCTCCTTTACAGGATGTGGCGTCACTTTAAATTGTGTTTTCACCTTTATGTTCTCTGTGTGTGTCAAAAAAAAAAATTGGATGCACTGCTCAGAAGAGTTTTGTAGCTAAGCTAGTCTCAGATTTTTTTTTGAACTCCATCTGTCCCTCCTCATGCTTCTTTATTCTGTCCCAACTCATAGGCAGCTTGATGCTCGGAAAGCTGCAGTTGCTGGCTTTTTGCTACTGTTGAAGAATTTTAAGGTTCTGGGCAGCTTGGCTTTTTCCCAATGCAGCCAAACCATCAGTGCAAGTCAGGTGAGTGTTGCTTCTGTAAGCCTCTTGAAAAGATGCATATCACAGTCCTATAAGCCTGTGCAGTGTTCCATATCAATAGATACTGACTGATTTATAATAGGTATTCTGAGATGAGTGTTTGTCCCAACATAGAAGCCACTCCAGCTAGTGCTATCTGCTAGAAAGAAACATTGGTAAACCAATGTGAAAAGAGAGGTTGGATTGGATGTACATGCCCCTCCAGAGATGCTGACCTCACACAGTGTCCAGGCCACAGTGGCCATCCATGCAAGTGGAGAGTCCACACTGTAATGATTAACCCAGTGAGAAAGGTACAGAAAACGAATAATGCGTTGGTGATTTTCTCTGTTGGGAGTGAGACTAGCTGCTAAATGTTTGCTGAGTTCTTGGACTGTGATAAATTGGAAGCATAACCAATGCGCCTTCACTAATGTGCTCTCTTTCAGGTCCAGGCGGACATTCACACCTGCTACAACTCTGCAGCTAATGAAGCCTTTTGCCTTGAAATCTTGGGCAGCCTGAGGCGATGCCTGAATCAGCAGGCGGATGTCCGACTTATGCTATATGAGGTAAACTGAGTTTCTTCATAAGTCACCAGTTTAATGCTAAGTAGCTGGTTCTAATCTAGCCCAGGTCAATGATGATTTAATGTTGGATATATAGGGGCCCGTGGGGAATGAATTTCTGGTCTCTGCTGACCTTCTCCTGTGAATTTGACATCCCAGAGGGTCTAATTTGGTTAACCTTTTTTTCCTCTTTAGTTTGAATCTATGCAAATCTTGCAAAGGCTTTTGGTCATCACTGTCCTCAATGCATTTCTTGGCAGTAATAGTATAATGGGGCTGGCCTGTCTCACTACTGGCGAGTGCTCTGCTTGCCATGTTGGAGACCTGGGTTTGATTCCCTTCGGGGGTCCTGAGGACTCTACCATCCATTTCTGCTTCTCTGGCACTTTCTTTGTGTGAGAGGCAACCGTCTTTGCCTTGTGACTCTTTTGGTGCTATGTGCGTGATGGGCCTAGTACAAGCAAATGTTTTCAAGTGTAAGTCTGATATCAGAGGCAGCTTTGATGCCTTGGGTTTAGGGAGGAGGGCTCCTTGGAAACAGTCTATAGATCAGAGTGAGCTTTCTTGCTTCTCTGGGCATGGGCTGATTGATTTTTTGTGAGTTTGTGTATGTTTTGTCAGTGTTTGTTACAGGATGTTTTTTGACTTTGCTCTTCCATTGAGGTTTCACAGTTGAAAAGATTACTGCCGTCTATGAATTTCCCTCTGGAATATGTTGTCTCTGCAGCAGATTTAACAATTACAGGCTAAAATTTAGGATAGTCCCACATAATAGTCCAACATGAGAAGTCAGACTCTGGGCTTGATGCCACCAGTACCGAAGGGATACAGCTTGGGTGTGGACCTTTGTAAAACATATGTACCTTTTCCTGTGCTGTCTTACTTTGCCAATATGCTTTATCCTGAATACAATTTTATTTACTCCTGATTACTTTGAGTGTCAAAGGGTTAAGTGCACTCTTGTCTTACAGCTCAAAATTAGAACCAAAGATTGTTTCTATTTCTTGCTAATCTCTTCTCTCCCTTTCAGGGTTTTTATGATGTCCTCCGCAGGAACTCTCAGCTGAGTAACTCCATAATGGAGACATTGCTGACTCAGGTAAATTTTGGAGTAAAAGATACCTAGCTGGGAAAGAAATCTGGGTTCCAGGAATTCCAAGACTGTACACAGCAGAGTGGGAGATATATTTTCCCTGAGAAATTTGCATGTTGCTTGGTTCTGTATTTTTGTACTGCTCAGTGGTTTCTCTTTAACAACTTTTCAGACACCTGCTTATGTAGTAGTCATTGCTGTGCAGGAAGGTTCTCTATGCCTTTGTAGATTGGATTAATTCTTCTCAACTCTTTTACACGTTTCACAGTCCACATCTTTCCAGCCAGTTGGGCAGGCGGCACTTTCAATGAGACATGTCTACACATCTTCTCTTCAATAATCTTGAGAGGTCATTTCTCACAATTTCCCGCACACTCAGCCCTGCCAGTACACAGACTGAGAATGACCAAGAATTGAAGCTGAGCTGCTGCCAAGCAGGAGGTTCTTGTTAGTGGAAACCTGGAACTTTTTTTTTAATCTTTCCTTAGTGTATGGTCTCCCAGGAACATAACACCGTTCCTTTCCCTTATGACTTCAGCACTGCTTCTAGCTTGCCTGTTCCCCTGTGGTGTGTGAAACAATCACAAATCATTAAACTGGATTTTTTTGCTGTTGCTTCTCATTTTTAGGCTCAATATCTCATTTGTAATGAATTGTGACACCATTGCTAGCGTTTAACCAACTAACCTCACTGCACCACCAAAGTAAGGTAGCTGGATGTGTGACTGTGCCAGTAGTTTGCTACAGGTGCAGAATTACAAGAGTAATTATTTACGTTCACTGATGCAGGAGTGGGTGATATTGCAAACCTCTCCAGTCATGAATTGTCAGCTTTGAAGAGGTAAAATGCTAGCGTTGCTGGATGTAGGTAACCAAGGGTACAGTGAGAGCCCTTAATCATAGCTTCAACAAGAATATGTAAGACAACCCCATTTGGCCTGTGTCTTCAGGGAATTGACATTGGTCTTGATTCAGGGGTGTAAGAGTTGGTTGAGGAGGGGCCTCTAATGAATGCTATGGCAGCTGTATGTTATGCTAATAGCTCAGTTCCATCTCACGTAACTGAATCCCTCACAGTCTTTGATGTGCGGTGAGGAAATACTTGTACAGGTTGAACTACTCTACTCCAGCAACATCCATAATCTGGTATGACTTTAGTTAGCTAGATGACCACTTATCATGGGTGTGGCCAAGTTTCCGGTGGTCCCATAATGTTTGTTTACAGCCATCAATCCTGGCTCTCAATGTTCTGTGTTGTTATTTAGCTGTAATTTTACCCCTAAATGTCTTCTAAGAACCCAGTAAGCAGCGGACGTGTTTAGTAATATGCTACACAATATTGATGTCCCATGGTCCAGAAAATTCTCTTGTCAGGCAGTGGTCAGTTCCTGAGGGTGCCGGAAGAGGGACGTTCAACCTGTACTTAATTTTACAGATGGGGAACTGAAAGACTCAAAAAATTGTGTGATAGGTTTACACATGGAGGCCCCCTTGGGACTGTCACTTGATGTGCTGAAATGTCACTGAGCCCACCTTCCTGCTGAGTCGAGTCAGAACTGAGGGGAGCCCAGGAGGACAGGAAGGTGAACTTTAGTGATATTTCAGCACATCAAGTGACAGTCACAAGGGGGTCCCAGTGACCAAACCCGTCACGCTAAGTGACTATTTTTTAATTATTTTCTTTTTGTGGCAGATAAAGCGATACTATGAGCCAGAACCAGACCTGCTTCCCCCACTGAAACTTGAAGGATGTATCATAGCACAAGGAGACCAAATCTTTTTGCAAGAGCCACTGGTAAGAGAGATAGTGTAGTCCACCCTTTAAAGCTCACTCATTCCATTGGTTGTTAGTTTTGCTGTTGATTGACTCAAGTAACACCTTCTTTCTCGTTAAGCTCAGACCATGCAGGTTTGGAGAGTTGGGAGACTCGGACAGGAAACTGAATCCAGTTCTTCTGTGCAAGGTTCAAAAGGGATCAAATTCAGATCCAGCCCTTGGGTTTTTTTTTTTTCCCTGAATAACCTTCTATTTCGTGCTAAGGGAGATGTGACTGAGGAGAGATCAGAAGCCACAGAAATGAAAAATCTTTTGTCTGTACTCTCACCTAATATCGCTTAAATAATTCAGATATAAGTTGAACAGCAATCCATGTGATAGTGGTGGAAGCTAGGAAGTAGGACTGATGGTATTGAGGTAGGAGAGCTGAGAATTTGCACCGAGAGATCATTTGTGGGAATTCAGAGTATATTGCATTGTTAGACGTTCAGATGTGGAGTTATGGGACCGCAGCAATTCTGTTTTAAAGCCTCAGGAATGAGTGAGAAACTCAGATTCACATAAGTTATAAATTTCTGAAGCGTGTTGTTCTAGCTTTTCTGTCTCTAGCTATAGTGGTCCAGCTTGTTGTCATGGAGAATCCTGGTCCATTGCACCTGTCTCCAGCTGGAAGGTTTGGAATGATCCCACTTGATAAGCCTTTGTTAGGGTATTACAATTCATTGTGCTGTGTGACTGCTTTCCCAGGCCCATCTGCTCAGCTGTATCCAGCACTGTCTAGCTTGGTACAAGAGCACCATGCATCTACGCCATGAAGATGAGGAAGAAGATGATGAGGATGACTATGTGGGATTCCAACAAGATCTTGAAGAGATGCTGGAATCTATCACACGGCGAATGATCAAGAGTGAACTGGAGGACTTTGAACTGGTAATTCAGATTTCCTCAGCAGGGCGAGGTAAGTAGGGAGAGTCTTGATTCCTGTGGGGCTTTAAAAACGTTTTTCACTTCTTCGTTTTGCCTTTTAGGATAAATCAGCAGACTTTTCTCTCTCTTCTGGTGTTGGCGTGAAGAACAATATCTATGCCATCTTGGTAATGGGAGTTTGCGAAGTCCTGATTGAATACAACTTTAACGCAGGGAATTTCAGGTAATGGGTCAAATGCTATTCTTTAATACTACTCAGCTACTGGTGAAGTTAAGAGGAATTCTTTAGCTCTTCTGTGTGTCTTGGACTATATCTTCAGTGTACCTTGCAAATACAGCACAGCAACAAGAACTCAAACAGGGAAACAGTGAATGATTTTTCATATCTCATTCTATGCATCTCATGGTGTAAATCTACACTTAACCTTAGGGAGAGTCTTTGTTTTGAACATCACTGTGCTTGTCAATTATCACAGTTTGCTAGGATTTTGAAACAAGGGAAGTGGCAAATGCTATGTGGACTATGTGGGATCTCAGCTGTGTCTTGGAAGGGTAGGGAGCTTCGTGTTATCTGGAAAGTACCTTCTCTAACTGGACTGATAAACATTCACATGAAGAAACTGTATCAGTTTGGTCTTTAGCATCAGTGCTTTTTATCACCTTCTTGTGTTGCTGCAGCAAGAACAAGTTTGAGGATGTTCTAGGCCTGTTTAAGTGTTACAGCAAGCTTGCCGAGATCCTGAAGGAAAAAGCTGGGAAGAACAAGTCACCCTCAGCCAATAAAACTGCCCGAAGCTTCCTTTCCATGAGCTTTGTGTCCACCCTGCTCACAGCTTTGTTCAGGTGAAATTGTCACACCCTTTTTATCTCCAACTTGTGGTATAGAGGCTGCCTGTCTTTTGGAGCACTGCACACACACACACAAGGCATGTAGAGTGTCATTTCAGCACATGGTACACTTGCAGCACTCTCCAGATCAGCCTGGTGTAGGCGGGAGCTGTAAGAGTTGGTCCCATGCAGCCTCAGTTTTGATGTGTAGCTCCACCATCTATTCCTCTCCCAGGCTGCACCTCAGCTGTATTAATGCCCCGTAATGTTGACCCGAAGAGCCTCTGCCATTCCAGTTCTTGGCCATTCCCCACCTTCAGAATACCAGTGTCCTTCAGTCTTGCCATGCAGCACCCCAGACTTTGCCACTTGTATTCAACTGGGGATTTGAGTTAGGTTGAAGAGGCTATTAGAACTCTGTGTTTTGATACTAGTGCCAAGTGGCTTAAGTGAAGAACTGGGAGTATGTCGTTTTCTTCTTGGGTAGGGTTTTGCTGTTGGGCTACAAACTTGATATATTCCTTTTAAAAGAAGTTCAGATTCGTAAGCACATTTATGTGGCAATTTAAAAAGACCAGTTAGGTAGATACACAATCACATTCCACACAGGGCCCTCTGTGCTCTGTTGTGCCAAGACCAAATGATTATCAGTTAGCCCTCCACATGCCCTGAAGGTGTGTTCCTAACCTAGGCTCAGAAGTGTTTTTAAAATGTTCATATGATTCTTCAGGGATAGTGCTCAAAGCCATGAAGAAAGCCTGGCCGTTCTGCGCTCCAGCAGTGAATTCATGCGCTATGCTGTCAGTGTAGCACTGCAGAAGGTACAACAGCTGGAGGAGACAGGTCAGACAGATGGACCCGATGGACAGAACGCAGAGAAAATGTTCCAAATCCTCTGCAAAATTACTCGGTGAGTTGCTATGTAGCTTGGAGATTTCAATGCTGCACTGCAAGTAAGTAAAACAAAAAGCAGTCAAGTAGCACTTTAAAGACTAGCAAAATGGTTTATTAGGTGAGCTTTCGTGGGACAGACCCACTTCTTCAGACCATAGCCCACGAAAGCTCACCTAATAAACCATTTTCCTAGTCTTTAAAGTGCTACTTGACTGCTTTTTGTTTTGATAGTGTACAGACTAGCACGGCTCCCTCTTTGCAAGTAAGTATTCTTTTCAAACACCTGAAATTTGTATGTAAAAGTCTGACAGAACAATGAAGTCAGAGGCAATTGTTTGAAGCTATAATTGGCACCAAATTATAATAAAATTGCCTCCTGTGACCCTGAGATGTCTGATGGACAAATAAAGCTGTGTGCTGCTCTGAGTGAGTGATAGACCGAGTAGTATAATGAGAGAGGTGGAAGACATTCCCCGTAAAACCCAGCTTGCCACTCCCTTTCTGGTATTTAGTTTATTACTCACAGTAAAAAAAACTAGAATGACTGAAGACCATACTTCAGACCTTTGGGGACAATTCAGTTTGAACCCAGCTCTAGTTCGGTATGAAAGAGGAGTTCACTTTCACCAAACATTGGTTATTTCCCTTTGAGTTTAAAATCTTTGCCCTGTATCATAAATACACCAGATACACAAATGTAAACCCATTCGTTCCTAAAGAACTTATAGTCTGTGTTTGATCCAGCAAACTCTTCCTTTTGTGAGTAATCATTACCCGTGTCAGTAGTTAAAGCTAATGGGATTACTCATGTTAGCTAAAAACTACTCCCCTGAATAAAGGGGTGTGCACGATCAGTCTGTAAGTTACACCGGAGAAGGGCCACCACGGCAGGTAAAGGATTGTGTGGAGAGAGATGGAAGAAGTGGGCTTGAGTAAGGGGGAAAATTTTTGACCAAACACTATTCATGTCTTCTCTGTTTAGTTTCTCTCGTCTGTACATTCACAGTCTTGTTTATATAGAGCCCGAAACAGATACGTGGCTGTGATGGGTCAGGACCTCTTTGGGACTGTCACCTGATGTGCTGAGACACCACTGAGCCTGCTTCCCCTGACAGCCTGGGCGCTCAGTAACCCTGTTGTGTTGAGCTCCACTCTCCAGCCTGCTTCAGCAGAGACACAGGGACCGGGCAGTACACACATACTCAAAGTGGTACAGTGTGTGAGACCTTTTCCTTGCGCTCAAGTGTACTGTGCCTCTGAGAGCTGAACCTTAGGGGGAGAGTGATTTATCTGTATAGAGGTCCATACAATGTAAGCTCAGGAAATTCTCTTTGTCAACGTAAAGAGAGATGCACAGGCTCTTTGCCTCTCCCCTGACTATAACAGTTACTTACACTGGGCTTATCAATAAACAAAAGTGATTTTATTGAGTAGGCTAGGATAGGATTTAAGTGGTTGTAAGAGGTAGCAGACGAAGTAGGTAACAGAGCAAAATCAACATGCAAGCTAAGTTTACTACACTAAAGAAACTAGTTGCATATAAGATCTCACCCTAAATGTGCTTCTAATAATCTTCCTCATGTGCCAGATACCCTTCCGATCTGGAGCCAGTCCTTCTCCCCAGTTCAGTCTTGTAGTTTCCAGTAGTCATCTTAGCTGGGGTAGCAGGGTAGAACCGATGAGCAGGATTACCTCACTCTGCACCTTTAAACAGGATTTTCATAAGGCTGGTGTCCTCTGTTTCAAGTTTGATCCCCTATCAGCTTCTCTTGGAAAATGACAGAAAGCAAGATGGCTTCCAGTATCAGGTGATATGGTCACATGTCTCTGCAGCAGGCTGACCCACTGTTCCTAGGAAGATAAAGCTCTTAGACAGTTCACTGTCTCTTGCTGATGGGCCATCACCACTATGGTTTCTTCCATTATAATACCTTAAGTACCAGCAGTAGGTGCAACCCAAAACATCAAATAAGGAATTACAGCTGCACAGATTCCTAAATTAATCTACAAAAATGATACATGCATATAAATAGGACAATCATATTCAGTAAATTACAACCCTTCCAAATGATATTTTATGTGAACCATTTTGAATCAAGCATATCTGAGTTGACACATTCATACCATAAGCATATTTTCATAAAGCATATAAAATGTCCTTTCACATTGGCCCATCAAAAACACAGACTATAGGAGGACAAAATCCTTGTGGTAAATGGCATAAATGTAGTTAAGTGTGACATCCGTGACAACAGTTCAGAAATTGAGGGATGCTGGGGCACACAGTGTTGCCACCCTTCCTTCTGGGGAAAAGATATTCTAGTTCAATTGTACTGAAAAGATGATCTATCTTGTAGAGTCCATGATTGGCTGTATCCCCATTCTTGTGCTGTACAGCCAACTATGCCACAGCGTATAAAACCAACTCCCCTTTCATCCCTTACAGGGTCCTGTTATGGAGATACACTTCAATTCCAACTACAGTCGAAGAGTCTGGGAAGAAGAAGGGCAAGAGCATCTCACTCCTGTGCTTGGAGTGCTTGCTGAAGATATTTAACACAATGCAACAACTCTACAAGCCCAAGATCCCCCAGTTTCTCCGGAGTTTGGGTAGGCGTTTGGGCTGTAACAGTCCTTTTGTTCAGTCCTGGTCCCTCATTAATGGGGCTAGATGGGCTGTGGAGACTTTGCACTGGAACCCCAGATAAGGAGCGAGTTGACTCCGTTCCCACCTGCACTTCATTCAGTCACGAGCTCCATTTGGCTTTCCTTGCCTCAGGCCAATCCCGGAGATGTGAGAGCAAGCAAATAATCTGTGGCAGAATATGGTTGGAGGTCTGGCGGGATACATTCCTGTTTGAAAACCTGCCTTATGCCACCCTTTCTTCCCTCCACAATTCTCCAGTCTGTTTTCCTTGGACTCATTGTGGCATTTACTACCACAGCACAGGGGAATATACATACACGCTCATGTATGTGTCTGTGCTAAATCCTGTATTCCGGCTTCAGCTCTTAACTCGTTTCTCTCTCTCTCTCAGATATTGCTAATGATGATGCAGAGGAAGAGGAAGACATTAACGTCACTGAGAAAGCTGCCTTCCAGATTCGACAGTTTCAGGTAAGTAGCAGAAATGGCACTGTGGGTAGCAAGTGGTCTCAAAGCACAAGCTAACTTGTGGGTACCTTTGGATGCTTTGCTTAGGCTATTAGCTTGCTACCAACTGAAAAGAAAATGTCCTATGACTGACCCACTGAGTGATAAATTGGCTCCTTCAGAAGATTTTCACACCTGTTACGAAGCACAGTAGGATTTGGTGCAGATCAGGTGTGTATAGGAAGCCACATCCCTCCTTTAATGTAATTTGTACCATGCAAAAGAAAGCAACTGCAGGGACTAGAGTTAGTCTACACACAGTGAATTCTGAAAGAGCCTCACAAAGGTAGAAACTGTCTCTTACTGAACAGCTTGTAACACAATCAGATGCTCCCAGATATGTTCTGAAAGCATCTTGATTATCTCTTTGTAAGACATTTTTATCTCTTTTAGTGGTGGTGCTGCCTGAGTCAGGGGGGAAAGGAGGGCAGGGGACTGTTGATTTCTTTACACTCCCCAGTTTCAGATGCTCTAGGTCGTCATCTCCAAAAATGGCCCAGGCATCTGTGTGTACTGGATTCTGTCTTTCCTCCCCATGACCAGAGGTCTCTGGTGAACCAGCTCAGCAGTACTGGTGATGACTTCAACAGCAAGGAAGCTCTTTCACTTGTGACCATTATCTCCACTTTGTCCAAACTACTGGAGCCCTCTTCTCCACAGGTAGTTAGCAGCATTGTTAGTGATTGATTGGTGAGTGTGTGTGGTGCTGGCACTAGTGCGGTATGGAAGTCCATGATGGGGAGAAGGTAATCAGCTGGGTCTCATTGCATACCTCCAGATGGTGACAAGAAGACTTTTGAAATGTTGTTCTCTCTGGTGCTCGCAAGTCAACCAAACGCTGCCAGGATAACTGACAGCCAAACATCAGCCTACAACACTGAATCCCTTTCAGCCACAACACATTTTAGGAAGGGTAAATTCATGAGCGAGCAGTAGCACTGGCTGGACCCTCAATAACGTAGGCAGGTGCTGCACCTGCTTCCCTGAGATTCCATTCCTAATTCTCCTTTATTATTCGTATCGTGGTTATCACTTAGAGCTTATCCCCACTGCGCTGGGCTCTCATCAGTCATGACAAATAGTCCCTCCATCCTATGGCTGTGGCATTTGAGACCCCTTGCATGGCTCTGCAGCAATCCCTGAAGAAATCCTGGTCCCTCCCCACACACATCTCAACCTGGGACTATAGTATTCCTGATAAGTTGCCTCCTAGCTAGTAGCTACTAATCATGCCAAACTGTGGCATTTCCTCTATATGGGCACAGATTCAATGGGTGACCCTCTAGCCTGCTCTCTCTCTCTCTTCAAGGAAGAATGGGTGAGGGCTTAAGCCCTGTTACACATACTCACACATTGTTTAAAGGCCTAGAGTAAGAGGGACAACATTTTACCCAGCCAATAGCCATACGGCAAATTTGTCAGGAACATGAAGGTCTCACTCAAGGTTCCCACTAATTGTTTCCATCCATGTGCACAACCAGTAGAAACACCTGCTGCTGGCTGGATGTGCTCTGCTAATCAGCTGAGTAGCATTTGAATCTCTCCTGAGGGGCTGCACAAATACACAGCCAATAGGGAACCCTGGACTCTCACCTACTTTGGATTAAATGGAATAGACTGAAGTTACTCTTCTCTTCAGTAAGAGGCAGCATCCAGGGCAAACCACAGACCCTCACACACAATGCATCATCTTGAGATAAGCATCAACCACTCTTCACTATATATAAAACTCCACAAACCCCCTGTCGTAGCATCTTTCTGCCAGAAGTGCCTCTGCTGGGTTCCATGGATGGTTGGTTTCCATTGTGCTCAGAATATTTCTTGAGTTCGGACCAATTTTTCAGTTTTAGCGTTGTGTTTGTGACTGCATTCATCTAAATCCTTCTTCCCCTTCTGTAGTTTGTACAGCTCTTCTCTTGGACAGTCAAGATTTGCAAGGAAAACAATCTGGGTGAGTAAGATTTTTTTTGGAATAAATTCAGAATTGAGACAATAGGATGAATGGAGTTGTACTTGCTCACACTAGGTCTGAATATGAGACTTTGATACTGTGCTGCTGAGTTCTCTTCCTTTCATCCCTTTGATTGCTTCAAGCTCAAAGCCTTGTTCTATTATCAAATGCAATGGATTTACAGAAGCTAGTATAGAATATACTGGTGCAGCTTTAGAGTTGGCTTCTGTGGCTCTAGCAGGCTGAATGTTGGCTGTGTCTATTCTTACCATTTCACCTCACTCCCCTTCTCCAGTAGCATGTCAGATGCTGAGGATTGGCTTCTGTTCTGTGAAGGTAACCACTCTTCCTGGACTTGGGTGTCCTTGTTTATGGTTACTCAACTGCTTGCTGATGACTAGAAATTCAGTATCTCCCATTCTACCATAAAGTGTGGTAGCATTTGCCTTCTAGTCACCGTCCCCCTATGAGCTGAAGTTTCCAATCTACCTCATTTCCCCCTCAAGTACCTATTATTTGGAATACTTTAAATCTCTGATGTCTTGATTTGACTCACAATAAGCTAATGGAATGGAGGGCAGGGGTGTAGGGCCAGAGCTAAAGTGGTGTGCGGAACCTTAACTATGAATTTCTTGAAATCCAACTCTTTTTTTTGGAACAAGTGTTCTAGAAGGGTTTGATGCAGTGTGTCTCCATAGAGCCTGAGGTGGTTCTCTCTCCTGAAAATCTATCCTCAAATACAAGGCATGTGTGAACTCATCCTACTAGGATGAACAAAGCCGGTGGAGTGCCATGCGTGGTGACTGTCAGTTCATCCCCTTTCTTGCAGAGGATGCCCCTTGCTGTAAGGGTTTGCTGACTCTGCTATTCAATCTCCATGTTCTCTACAAGAGCCCTGTCAGCCTCCTGCGTGACCTTGCCCAGGATATCCATGCTCACCTTGGAGACATAGATCAGGTGCAGTCCAAACCTCCAGTTCTCAATGTAAGCTTAGCACTCCATGGTGCTGCTAAAGCAGAGGTGGAGTGTCTTTGAACAGCATGATTTGATTATCGACGAGTCTCTTTCCCCACAGGATATGGAAGTGGAGCATCAATCACATTTTGCTATTGTGAACATCAAAACAGTAGCCCCTACTGCCTGTGTGAGTTGCAACACTGTGTGTAAGACCCAGTCTCTGCTACTGCTGTGCAGCTGTTGACAAGGCTCACCTTAGTATGTTTTGCTTTCTCTTTCTCCTTAGCTGCTGGTTCTGGCTCAAGCAGAGAAGGTACTTGAAGAGGTGGATTGGCTGATCAAGAAGTATAAGAACCTCTCGGCATCAGAGACATCAGGTAATGTGATAGCCCTTTGCTTTGCAACTGCCTTAGAGCTCCACAAAAGAAAGATGGAATTAGATAGCAAGCAAACACTTCACTCTTTTGAACAACCAGCCTACTAAGACTGATTCTTAACACAGATGGTTGAAGGCACCTTCCTTGTGCAGGTCCCAGGAGGGAATAGTAAGAGTTATCAACCCTTACACTGATTCATCACACACATGTTGTCTCCCTCTCTCTCCACCAGCCCTTCATTCACACAGAGATGGACATTTGTATTTCACCGTCTTCAGCATTGTTGGTTGATTGCTGGGAACTGGGCAGGTGAAAGCTGTCTCTCTAACCGTGGTGGGGAGTAGTTGGAAGGGTCACTTCTCTGACCTTGTACATCCAGTGGCAGGGCATAAGGGGCTATTGCTAACTTCCTGACCGGGGCAGATTACATCTTAGTTCTGAGAAGGGCAGAAGTGGGCATTTGAGCACCACTTTTAGCCAAATTTGCACTGATTTTTTACTACTATTTCACCAAGCATCAGTGTGAATATACCTATCTCTTCTCTTTTTTTTAGAAGACACCTCTCAGGCATCAAGCCAAATCCAGTCTCTCGAGAAGGCTATAATCCTACAGCTGGGGACACTGCTGACAGCTTACCATGAGCTGGTGCAAACAGCCCTCCCTGCAGGAAGCTGTGTGGACACTCTGCTGAGAAGCCTGAGCAAGACGTACACCATTCTCACTTCCCTCATCAAACATGTGAGTTCTCTTGTGCTGAACTTTCAGGATGGGATTTAAGCACCTCTGTCCATTCTGCACGACTCTCTCCCATGTGCTCAGTGGTCCAAGGAATGTCAGAGCGAATTGTCTCCGGCCATTGCCTGACAGGTTTCAGGGAATGAATGGAGGCGCCTGAAGGAAGCTCACTCTCTCTTCTCTTGGGTGTTTCTTGCAGTATCTCCAAGTTTGCCGCAGCAGCCAGGGCACAATTTCAGGGAGGCTAGAAAAGCTGGTGAGTTACCACCTAAGTTCCCCCTAAGCTGTGTGGGTGTACAGCCATGCAGCTGCCTACTGAGCCCCATGCAGGGTCTCAGGGCTATGGCAGGAAGAGATGCCGCTCTCCCAACATGAACCTGACATGGCACCCCCCACCCAGAGCTCCAGCGTGGACCTGCTGTGATGAGGATGGTGGTGCCCCAGCCTTGCTGTAGCCTGGGAAGACGAGCCCTTTCCCTAGCCACAACCTGGGTTCTCTACCTCCCCCAGCCCCCCAGGTGTTGCTGCAGGAAGACAGAATTGGGAGGTGTCCCCTCTCCCTGTTGTAGCCTGGAGCAGTCTGTACACTAAACCCCTCATCCCTAACCTTGCCCAAGAGCCTGCAACCCTAGCTGGATCCCTCATTGCAATCCTTTGCCTGAGCGCCTCATCCCCAGCCATCGTCCTGAGCCCTCTTCCCACACTCCAAGCCCCCCACCCCCATCACATGAATTTTATGTCACGTCACATATCACCTCCATACCAGTGCACGTAACAAAATTCATTCTGCGGGTGTGTGTGAAAAATTGGAAACCACACTGAGTGCCATTGTCTGTGCTGAAGGATGAGTGCATTCACTTGTGTCGGGAGTAGCACTGGTATCTCTGTTCCTTCATAGGTGAAGCTCTCAGGTTCCCATTTGACTCCACAGTGTTATGCCTTCATCACATATGTACAGGTGAGAGGGCTAAGTTTCCTATGAAATACCACCTTCAGTACTGTAGCAACTATCTCTTTAGTGTCAAGAGAAATACTGCACTGCCTGTTTCTGAAACTCCATGGTGTGGCTTGAGGGTCTGATCATTCTAAGCTTCAGCTCTCACCCTATGTATGCACAGCAAGAGGAACATTCTTCTTCAATGATGAAGGGATTAAACTTCTATACAGAAGCAAAAATACTAATTTCAGTTTGGGAAACAGAGGGATGTGGCTGCTGTGCTGGTATTTAATCCATCTATTGGATCACCTATTTATATGCATGTGTGGATACTGACGTGGCTTCTTTGGGCAAGCTTGGTAATACTAGTAACAGCAGATAGGACTCCATATATGACACAGCCATTCTGTACATACATTAATATAATTGGCAGTCTTGCTCAAGGTGATGGCATGGTACTATATCTATATATGGTTCAGGAAGAGGTGCGGAGACCAGAGCAGCCATTACTTGGGGAGCTGTAGCTCAGGGTTTAGTTATGTTGGCAGAATTGTGGGGTGAGAAGTTAGTATAAACACCTATCCATGCCTTTTGTAGGGTTATTCGCCTCTAACTTTTATAAACTTCCAACACACTAAAAATTAAGTAAATGAGGCTAGTTTTCTGCCCGTGTCTTGTTTTGGAGAGCCTGTCATTTTCACTTCCTGAATCAATGTCCTGCTGTCCTTCAGCTAGCTGTTAACATTGCACTAGCAACACAGAGATTTGTCCGCCATGAACTAGCTAAGTGGTGTTCCTGCTTGTCCTGTTTTCTGCCTTCAGAACATCCACAGTGAAAGCCTGAGCTTTGCAGGGGAGAAGAAAAAGAAGAGAGAGGATGAAACTGCTGCAGTTGCTACAGTCATGGTGAGCTTGACTCACTCACTGTTAGTGGAAATAGTGTTGCTGATTCTTCAGATCTTATCAAAGCTTGTGATAGTTGTTCTTTTAAAGCTTTTGTGAAGGCAGGTAAATACACCAGAAACTCAGCTTTCATTTAAGTAATAAATGAAAATGTTTTTTTTTTGTGTGTGAAACATTTGGAGTTAGCAATACTAGCACATTTCTTTTGCACTGTGCTGACTGGTTCTGTGCTGTTGGAGTGCCCTTAGTTGAGTTCTAAATGGAGAAAGAAGCAGCATTTCCTTTGACTAAAATAGATCAACAATTGCAATTGGAGAACAAGAAGTCCTGTGGCACCTTTATAGACTAAGATATTTTGGAGCATAAGCTCTCCTGGGCAAAGACCCACTTCATCAGATGCATGAGAAGTGGGTCTTTGCCCATGAAAGCTAGTGCTCCAAAATATGTTAGTCTGTGTCTTCGAGAACAAGGGCTACGTCTACACGTGCCCCAAACTTCGAAATGGCCATGCAAATGGCCATTTCGAAGTTTACTAATGAAGCGCTGAAATGCATATTCAGCGCTTCATTAGCATGCGGGCAGCAGCGGCACTTCGAAATTGACATGGGTTGCCGCCGCGCGGCGCGTCCAGACGGGGCTCCTTTTTGAAAGGACCCCGCCTACTTCAAAGTCCCCTTATTCTCATGAGCTCATGGGAATAAGGGGACTTCGAAGTAGGCGGGGTCCTTTCGAAAAGGAGCCCCGTCTGGACGCGTCGCGCGGCGGCAAGGCTCGTCAATTTCGAAGCGCCGCTGCCGCCCGCATGCTAATGAAGCGCTGAATATGCATTTCAGCACTTCATTAGTAAACTTTGAAATGGCCATTTGCATGGCCATTTCGAAGTTTGGGGCACGTGTAGACACGGCCAAGAAGTCCTGTGGCATCTTACAGACTAATATGGCTACCTCTCTGATAATTCCAATTGGAATGACTTGAGCAGAAAAATGTGAGTGGGAACTGGAGGGCTACTTGTATTGTTTAAAGATGGACAACCTTTAAAAGCAGTTTGCTGTCAGCTATCATGTTTACAGCTGGTCAGATTTCAGCTACTCAGATGGTCCTGTGAAATTCAAATGAACCAGTGGTCTGGTGATAAAAACTTGTGAAGCTAGCAAGGGCACTGACTTCCTTGCCGCCCTCTGAATGTAAAGTGATGTTGCTAAAAGGAGCAGATTTCCATGGAACTGGATGCTGCCTCCTGGCTAGTTATTAGAAGTGAAGATCGTAACAGAAAATAAATGAAGCAGAACACAGTGAGAGTCACAACTTGGAGCTGCCTGACACAAACTCCAATTCAGGAATGGTCTGAAGAATGAGTTTCTAAAGCCATGGAGAAGTACTATGGAGTATCTGCTCCAATGGTACTTCTGATCCACTTAGTTTAAAACAATACTGAACCTAAGTTGGCAAGTTAGGAATTGATACTTGAAAGAGGAGAAGGGATGTTGTCAGTGGTTTAGTACTGAAATAGTTCACTGAGAGTCTGGGGTTGTCTGAACCAGAAATGGGCTAGAACTACTGTAATGATGCATAATATTCACTGAAGGCAGGATGAGAAGTAATGGGTGTAATCTGCAATAAGGCAAATGTACATTAGATATTAGGAAAAAACTTTCCAAAGTTGGTTAAGCTCAAAATAGGTTTCCAAGAGAGGTGGACAGACGCACCTGTCAGGGATGATTTAGATTTATTTGGCCCTGCCTCAGTCAACATGACTGAATTTGATAACTCCTCGACGTCACATCCATTTGTGATCGTCCCTTGATGTCAGAAAGTGGAGTTCTATCTAATGCCTTAAGCAATTGGCAACTGTGGATAGGTTTTAAAATCTCTTCCATTCAGTTATGTACATCCAGTGTAATGTGTGTGCAATGTGAGGATTATATGAATGTGTACATTTTTATGTGCCTGCTATGCTCACTCTGCATTGTTTACTACATGAGTCTTCAATGTTGACGTCCAACTTTTTTTTTTTTTTTAATTACAGGCTAAGGTGCTGCGGGAGACCAAGCCAATCCCAAACCTGATTTTTGCTATAGAGCAATATGAGAAATTTCTTATCCATCTCTCCAAAAAGTCCAAGGTAATCTGCTTTTCCCCTTGAGCAGTCTGTGTGGCTGAAGGACTGATGACATACACACAACAAGGCAACATTATGGCACTGTGGATGGCTGTCACTCCTCTGCTTGGTTTTCCAAATGAATGTCACTACTGCTGTTATTAGTGCAACTTGCCACAGAAGGAATTAACCATCATGGCAACTTTCTCACATATTGTGGCCTGACTTCCTATTCTAAATTGAAATGGGCATCAGTGCAGGCACCTGGGAGCATAGGCTTTTTGATGACTTAGCCATTCTGTATTCTTGTTGAGTAGAAACCCAAAGGTTTAATGCTGTTGCTCTGCCTGTTCTCAAATGCAGTGAAAGAACCATTCCTGGCCCCAGTGGAAAGTATTAATGCTGTAGCATTCTCTCCTAGCAGTCAGCCTTAAAATTTTCGTTTGACTGCCATAGGTGAACTTGATGCAGTACATGAAGCTGAGTGCCTCCCGGGACTTCCGCATCAATGTGTCCACGCTAGAGTGTGCACTGCAGGAGCAGAACACTGAAGATGCTGAGAATGAACCAGATAATAACCAGGTCAGAACTCACAAGAGCAAGTGCCAGGGCTCTTGGAGGCCGCTCTCTGTAAGGTCCAGCTGAGGCTGGGCTTCCCTTCCCTTCAGTGTGCACTGAATTAGTATAAAGTGAGCCTGCCTAGCTCCATCTTTATAAGGTAACCCCTTATTTACTATCTGCCCCTTTAATGAGTGAAATGGGTGAGATCTGACTGCTGTCCATGTGACATGGCAGTGTGGTGTTAGCCTAACACTTTGCCCAGAGCTAGTTTTGACTCAGTAGGCCAGTACCAAGTTGAATGAACCAGTTTAGAATAAAACAGATGTGTACAAAACTTTAGAAAAGCCTTCATATTAAGTCTCCCTACCTCACTGATTTTCTAACATTGGTGAAAAAAATCAGGTTTGCATTGTATGACCTGTGCCTTTAAACTCTTAATGCTGCAGGGCTTTAGGACTGTCCATGTTTATAAATTTCTCTCGATTCAATTGCACTTACACCATATTTTGTAAACTACTACTGGGTTTGTACCTAAGGGTATGTGGGGGTGGGTAAATAACTTTTATAAAGTGCTCTGCAGACCAAAATCCTTCAGAGAAGCACTGCGTTATCTTGCTTTCCATTTCTCAAAAGTGGCCTTTTCTTCACTTCCAGTAATGAAGGCTGAACAGCACACTGGCCTGCCTTAATCTCCACAGGAAACAAATCCTCCCCTCTGATGCATTTGTGAGAGTGCTGCTACATTCCTACAGACTTCATCTGTTTGTTCCCTTAGGGATCTACTGTGATACAACACTAGTCAGGGCCTTTTGCAGTAAACAATACAAATAAAATGAGGCTCCTGCCTCAGGACTTAATTGTCTGATTTCCAGGTAAAACAAACATGGGGCTTCTAGCAGTGGCAACATCTGTGTGAGGAACACTGGCCCTGCTCTGGAAAGATTAGAGCTAGTTCTCATTCTGTGTGAGGTGGCTTCATGAAATAGACAAACAATTAGATTAGAACTACCTGAGCCTGTTCTACAGTAGCATAACATGCCTTTATTGATGTTCCCCACTAGACTGTTGCAGCAGAACAGCCAGCTGAGAGCCAGGAACCCAAGAAGAAGAGACGAAGAAAAAAATAGAAGTCCTGACTTATCTTCACTGAGTGCCTCCTTGTCAGAGGAACACTCACCCAGCAATGTCCCGGATAGTTGATCCGTAAAGAAATTCTTTTGGCAAAGAAAAATATTCCTGAACCTTCCCATCAGCTGTGTGAGCTATGCTGGTCCAGTGATGCACAACCTGTGCAAGACCTTGTATTTTATAGCTAAAAATAAAGCCTTGAGTAGGCTGTTTGGACATCATTCTGGGATCTGCCTTTGCCATTAGAACATGCTGCTTCAAAGGAGTCCTCTTCCTTAGCCAAGTCTCTTCTCACAGCAAAACAGGATGACTTACGAAGAGTGGTTCCCTATTGGGAGTCCTGCCCTTGCAAGGACCCAAGCATTGGCACTCCCTGCCAGTAAGTGAACTGTTCAGCTAGTCTTACAGTCGGGTTGCCTCCAGCTTTATTTTCTTTTCTCGAGTGAGCCTTTGGTTATTTCAATAAGCTGGTATATATCCAAAGCTTCACCTGAAAAACAATGATAATCTGTGAATTTCTTTCTGTGTGCACACTTTCTGCAAGCCACAAGCACAAGAGTGATAGACACCTTCTCCATGCCCTCATACCACGTCTTCCACTGTTTTGTTGCTTTAAAAGCTCTAACACCCCTGCTGTGAACACAAGATCACTGCAGTCCTAGGCTGTAAAGGAAAGAGCGGAGAAAAAATGGAGGTTTATTATAATCCTGTGATTGGACTTTAGTGTTCTCTTGTTTTGTTGACTTTAGCTTTAATGCATTTTGCTGCTTTGCCCCATATTCCTGGGGAGAAGTCAACTGAGGTTCATGCCACCAGGGCTTTTTCACTTGATGGGCCTTTCCTAAAATGCACTTTAGCGTAAGCATTACCAATAAAGATTGCTTAAAAAGAGGTATTATGTGGCTTATTTAAAAGCCATGGATTGAACATTTCACATTCTTAATTCCCTACTTATCTATGCTTCTAGAGTTAGGTTGTTGGATCCTTACTTGAAAGGACAGTCTCACATTTCAGGAAATATTTACATAGCTGCAACTTAACGCTTAAGTTAGAGGATGTTCAGACTAATTATTACTTTACCCTGTACTGGTATCTACTAGTATGATTTCAGCTTGAATTATCTGTAGCTTTATAAACATGGCTGTCATGCTAATAATCAATGGGAGAAAGAAGACAGCACTAGTAGAAAACTCAGAATGTGTCTACGCCGGAGCTGAAAGAGTAATCTTCCTGTCAAGTATGCATAGTCCCGTAAGTGCTCTGAAGCTAGAGCACTAGAAGTAGAAATGATGGTGCTGGTGACAGGATAGGCTAATCCCTTCTGAGCACCAGGGTGTATATTTAACTACCCTCTTATGCTGCTCTGGCTACACTTCTACTTTTAGCATGCTACCTTGATCAGAGATTGTGTGGATATCTCTACTCAACCTAGAAACCTCACCTCCCACTGCCTTTGTGGACATACATGTAGCAGTGACAAGGGGAGAGCAAGTGAGGAGTTTGCACAATGGTACAGCAAACCTGTAGAACTTGCCCTGGACTTTACACCTAGAACAGTCTCTGGCTAGGAGTTTCACACAGTGCCATTGGACAGGAAATGCAGGCTGGGCTTGGTGCTGAGACAAGAACTTCCTAATAGACGGTACAAGCAAATATGTGGTCGTTTTCAGAGTGCCTGGTCTTTGTGCAGAGCTAGGCAGCTGCCTTTATGGGATATTTTTTGTACAGTAAGTAACTCACTCTGATGGTGGTGTTCTGCAACATTCATAACACATAGCTCTATGACTGAGCATTTAGGCACATGTGCTGTTTCTTACATATGAAGATTAGCTGTTCATGCTTTTCAAGGAGCTATAATCTTTTAAGTCACAGCTTGAGTGCAATGATACTTACCTGGAGGGATGCCACATCTCCTCTCCAGTCCACTTGGATTTGATGGAGTTACACAATCCATGGTCACCTCCTTCCTTAAACACAGGTCAATATCCACAGCACTGAAAAAAGCCACTGACTGAGGCAGATCTTGTAGGCCTAGTTTATAGGCAAACATGCACCTAAAAGAGTAAGAGTCACTGCCTGTAAATACATAATATTTAGGAGATTTTTTCCCCCTCCCTACTTTACTCAGTAGGAATTGATTTCCAACTCTGTGGCGAAAGATACCCTCAAACCAGCAAGTGGGTGGATTGCTACTTTGTCACAGAGCTCTTCACTCTAATACAGCCACTTGGATTCTGCCTCTGTATCTGAGTAAATCTTTCCCAGGATCTCCTTTATATTCTGATGTGGCAGGTGGGAACTCATGGAGGCAGGCTTATTCCACTAACAACCATCAAAAGGCAGTTGCTGGGTACTGCAGCTTCTTTTTCAAGAGTTTTCCTTCAGTGCTGACTGCTCCCACTTTCAGTAAAGCTAACTCTCTCTAGCTTTAAAAGGCAGCAAGGATGCCGATTTCAGTTAGCAACAAGCTAGTCCTCTCCCCTTTGTCAGAAGTCCTGCTTTGATCAAGCCCAGACCTGCTGCAACACAAATAATTCCAGCAAATGTAAGACCACCCCTAAAACTATTTTGGATCTTATTTACACAATAATTTGAAGATGTAAAATGCTATATAACTACACAATTGCATGAGGGTTTGGTTTTGCTGAAATGGAGTAGGAGGAAGAGAAGGGGAGGTATGTTCAGTTCCCTTCTTAAGAAAGGAGGGAGCCCATCCTTAATTCCAGTTAATCCTCCTCCAAAGGGAGTGTGTCAGCTTTTCCTAATGTGGAGCTCACTGCTACCAATGAATGGTGCAAAACTATAAGTACCAAGGCATTGGCACCAAATGGGTACAGAGTGGCTCTGTTTACTGTCATCCTTGACTAGATACAAAAGAAGCATTTCTGCTTTGGCCTATTTTGTTGTAACAGTAATGGGAAATACTGAAAAAGGGGGGGTTATGTAAAATTACCTTAAAACTACTTTTTAAACTAAAGATTAAGAACTAGGTGGGTTTGAATCACTGCAGCTGTTTCATTGCTATGACCCTGGTAACAACTGGAAGGAGCCCTGGGCCAGAAAGGAGTAATTTCTACAGTGGTGGTACAGAGCTTTAACCTGCACACATTCTAGGATCACTTCCTGGCACAGTGGTATTGCAAGCACTGACATCCATTCCTGCCCCTGCTAAGAGAGTGACAACACTGAACTATTTTCATAGACTACTAGAACAGGAAGGGACATCAAGAGGTCACTAAATCCAGTCCCCTGCCCTCATGGAAGGGCCAAGCACCATCTACATCATCACTGTTAGGTATTTAGTCAACCTGTTTGTAGAATCTCCATAATTTGAAATATTTAAGACCTCCCTAGGCAATTTGTTCCCCTATTTAGCCACCCTGCCAGATAGGAATTATTTCCTAATGTCTAACCTAAGTCTCCCTTGCTGCAATTTAAATCCATTGTTTCTTGTTCTATCAGAGGCTAAGGAGAATAATTTTATGCCTCCTTTTTATAACACCCTTGAAAGCTGCTAGCATGTCCCCTCCCAGCCTTCTCTCTTCCAAATTAAACAAACCTAATTCTTTAAATTTCTCTCAAGTCATATTTTCTAGACTTTTAATCATGTTAGTTGCTCTTCTCTGGACCCTCTTCAATTTTCCCACATCCTTTCTAAAACATGGTGCCCAGCATTGGACGCAGTACTTCAACTGAGGCCTAATCAACGCAAGCAAAGCAGAATTACTTCTCGTGTCTTGCTCACAACACTCCTGTTAATGCATCCCAGAATCACATTTGCATTTTTTGCAGCAGTGTCAGGCTACTGACTCCTACTTAGTCCTAGTCCACTATGACCCTTAGATCCCTTTCTCTGCAGTACTCCATCTTTGGAAGTCACTTCCCATTTCGTCTGTGTAAAACTGAGTATTCCTCCCTAAGTGGAGTACTTTGCATTTATCCTTATTTAACATCCTCCTATTTTCCTCAAACCATTTCTCCAGATCACATTGAATTATGACCCTATCATCCAAAGCACGTGCAACCTCTCCCATCTGTGCATCATCTGTAAACTTGATGAGGGTGCTCGCTGTGTCATTATCTAAATCATTGATGAAGATTTGGTTATGTAAAGGAAGATTCTTGACATACATAACCCATTCAGTTCTCACTTTATGGCTATTAAGCCTAGCAATCAGGGGAAAGACAAGCTTTCACATCAAAAAATCCAACACCCCAATTTGTCTCTGTCAGAGTGGTGAAGGACTGCCTGCTACAGAGCCTGATTACCTCTGTCACTCTTTAGACTCCTGTTTACATCAGGAGTGGGGCCCACATGAAAGGGGAAGCTTGATCTGAAATTGCCTGTTAATCTGGCTGGTGAATAAAAAGGAATTCAGTTTCTGATGCTACTGACTTGTCTCTCTGGGCCAGCCTCACATTCACTAAGGACAAAACTTCAGCAACAGACTGCTTCTCAACTTTCCTATCATACCAACATGCTCAGCCTGTTCTGTCCCATCAGCAAGAACATGCCTTACAAGTTTGCCCTGATAAAGCCACAGGGTTGGGATGTTAGTGGGCTTTTTAGAGCCTTTACCGTGTTAAGAGGTTGGTGATCTGCAAGGCGAGCGCTGCCCGGTAGCGATCTTCACCCTGGACCAGGTAACGCACCTCATCATGAATGCTGATGCAGAAGCGCCCATCAATGTTGAATTCTTCAAAGAGCCATTTCATAGACACCAGCATTAGGTGCAAGTAATCTACAGCCGAACTCTGCACCACCCAGTTCACTCTGCTGGTTATAAACTGGAGGAAATATACATCAGAAGCTAGAAGGATTCCAGCACCTGCTCTGACAGTAGCCACGTTTTCCTGGGGAAGCCTCCCATTAGATCACACTCCACCATGAAACACTTGGTAACAAGCCTGAAAGGGTTGTGTTGCTGGGGCAGTGTTTGAAGTTACAAAATCCAGTTACTCCCTCTGTACCCCACAAACACTCCCACCACCAGAGAGTTACATGGGCGAGAAATAGAGCTTGGCTAGCAGAACCTGTGCTAGACGTCAGGATACCAGTGGAGTGTAAGCATAGAAGGGCATTATGACAGAATGATAGGCCACAGACGCAGCAACTTATTTCCTCATCTCTAACCAACCCTCATCCCTATATAATTGCCTTTTCATAGGAGCATGTTCCCACCATGCTGTAGGGGCTTGGGGACATGGCGACTGATCCTTTAAATACAACAGAAGCGAGCAGCCCCATCCCCGAAAGAGCTGTTTGCAAGTGGTTGGTGCATCTGTCTACTTTCTGAGTATGCTGAACTTGTTTTATTGTCTGTCTCTAATTTGAGGCTCTGGCCCATTCTCACAGACATGTAGGGTCTCAGAGGGCACTACTCCTACCTGAGTCACATGCTCATGGAGTTTAATTGTTTCACCAAGACTGACACTGTAGAGCAATACTAGGTGCATGTTGCACTTCTGAGGATACCATCCTTGACACAAGAGTTGAACCGAGCCTCTGAGTGGCTGCTCTGGGTGAAAATGAAAAAGCCTGTGGCCATTTCCAGAAACACTATGGATAAACCCATCGTCTTTACCACATTCTCTCCCATAAGTGGCTACAATATTGCAGACTCTGCACTGCTGCTATTGTGTTTTGCTGCATAGGCCCTAAACTGCTAAAGCCTAATTTTGCACACACACCCGTGTGACTTCATGGTTGCCAGTGGTGCATGTGAGGACAGATCTGACCCCACTGGCTGCTGCAGACACCCTTGAGGTATGGAAGGCACTGTCAGAACCTAGCTTTGCTTCAGTCTGTAACTATTTCTGACAATTGTTTCTGGAGCACTTGTTAAGTACAGAAGAGGCTTAACCACAAGACTGAGTTTTCTTTGCTGTTCATCACTGTCATAAGGAAGCATTACTGAGAACTACAGCTACACTTAAAGGAGTGGAGCACCAGTGAGGAGGATGGAAATGTTTCTCAGACAGGGCAGCAGTGGCAGCCAGCCAACAGTCCCATGGCCACTCTTACCTTCCACAAACTAGAGCAGGATGTGGTGACTGAACTAATACAAAGTTAGGCTGTCCAGAGCACAGGCCCAGCATAGAGTGCCAAGGCCATATCATTCAAATGGACAAACACAGAAAAAAAGACTTCTGCTGGGCCAAGTTAGAAATCTGCATCAGGATTTCCTCTTACCTCACTCCTGACAGCAGCTGGCTCCAGGGCTCTGCTGATGCAGCAGCCCAGCACAGGGGTTCTCGGGGAGGCAGACATAGCAATGCTTTCCAACTTGTTGAACATTTCTGACTCAGTTCCTCCAGCCCATACACGCTGGCATACCACATCCCACTTTCCCGAGCGAGACCTGCAGTGTGGGGAATGCAAGTATCACTATATCTTTCCCAGGAACCTGCCACAGAACAGTCTCCGCAGAGGCACTGAGGTCAGAGCTTTCAAGAGCTTCACTATCAATTGTCCACCCCCTGCTCAGGAGAAAGGCACCTGGAGGAATGGAGGGAGAGCAAGGGACAGTAGTATTTCACTTCTGCAGCCTTAGGTTTATGGCTCATCAGCAGAATGGCAGGAAAGGGAGCCTGCACCTAAAGAAGCAGAAGATTCTGCAGAAGTACATCAGCAGAGCTACAAGGAAGTTCAGAACTGGAAAAGCTGGAATACTGCAGGTCAGGACTGCAGTGCACTGTAGAGTGGTGGAGGCAGAGGAATAAAGTCTAGGACTGCAAAAAGCAGGGAACAATACAGATTAGGCTTAAAGTCCATTGGCAGAGGCTGATGGGGAAATCTGAACAATGCCTATTTCATGGCTTGCTCTAGCCTTTCCTTGTGCAAAAGCTGCAATTGCCCTCAGCCTTTAATTTTAATTCATTAAGAGATTTGTTTGATTCTCTAGATGTTGCTAATGGAAATGGTTTCTTGCTGTTGCCTTACTTCTTTCACCAGCATCCCCTTCCTCAACAGAGAACTCCTGGGTGTACGCTCCTGGACTGTTATTGGCACAGGGCACATCCCATTTCTCACCCACACTCCCTTTTCTCTGTCTTCTCAAGCTTTGCTCACTTACTTCTTTGTGGTTTCTCTCCGTATCCTTTGCGCATCCTGCCAAGACACGGAACCATCCTCTGCCCTCTCCACTGGTAAACCCAGCTCTTTCACTAGCCACTCCCCTTCCTCAGAGAGGTGATACCTAGGAAAGAACCACCAACAGGGATAAACGGCATCTCCTGGAGTCTCAGGAGCTCGCTTCATAGTTATAGATCTGAGCAAGCCAGCACAGAACTACCAATTTAATTAACTCGACTGACAAGAAGCATGTACTCCTAATCTAAGCACTTAAGCCAGAAATGCAAGAGCCCTGCAATATGCTCGACTTTCACCTCATGAGGCAGGATGTGTCTATGTCAGAGACAGGCACACCTTCTGCTCAGGCAGCTCCTCAGGGGCAGCCAACCTCCCAAAGGTCCAAATCCCAAGAGAAGTGACCCAGCTGCAGACAGACTGGGCTAACAGTGTGGCATGTTTCTAACCAGCTTCTTCAATAGCAGACATACCACCACCAATAGATCACATTCCCGACTCAATTCTATGGCAAAGCTTGACTAAGTTAAACCCAAAGGCAGCACTCACCGCCGGATCCCTTTGGTCACCGCATACATCTGTTGAGCCTTCTTGGCTGCCTCCTCCTGCGTCAGCCTGTGGTTAAACTGCATAAGCAGGCGCTCTGCAAAGGGCTGGCCGGCCCCATAGATGCGCCCGTAGTTGAAGACTTTGGCATGCTCTCGGCTGATCCCCACAGTAGAAGCTATCTTGCTGTGCAGGTCTGTGCCATTGCTCTTTTTCCCCTGCAGAGTCATCCAGCCAAATGCAGTACAGCCTGGGGTGCAGGAGGGAAGAGGTTAATGTGGACTGGCAGTGGGTCCGAGCCAGAGTGTACATCACCACCATGGCAGTGCTACATCCTGGCCCAGCACTCTAACTGCAGTCTGTGTCGCAATTGTAGGGCAGTGTTGTACTGCTCCCACTGAACCTCTCACCATGCATGCCAGCAAAATGAGACTCTCCAAGGATGGCAGCTATCCAGAGCTCTTGGGAATCCACGTCTGCTCCAACCAGATAGTAACCCGGTGGGACTTGGACCATGGCTTTCAGCTCACTGCCCACCCGGTCAGCCTGTGGATAAAGATTGATGCCACACTGAGCATATGCTCCTACACCTCCCCTCCTCCTACCATTCTTAGGCTGAACACAACTGTTCTCCAGACCCTGACTGGCCTCTGCATCCCGCCTTCCTGGGAAATCACAACATGTGGCATTAGCAGCACACCTCAGCTCTTATCACTTCACTCTCATAGATGTGAATGTAATGTAATGCTTTTCAGGTGCAGAAAGGCCAGCCAGAGACACTCCTGACTAGGGGAAATACAGGTGAGGAGACCAACTACTGCCTTGCTCCCCTCTTACCCCTTCTTTTGAGAGGGTCTGTGCATACCACAGAAAATCAGTGGCGACCTTTTAGACCCCATCTTCCTTTTCAATGAGTTCCTACTCTCAGTCCTTGAGCCTCTGGATCTCTTCTCAGCCCTAGATTACTAGATAACTAAAGTGGGTGAGGTGAGATGTCAAAGGGTTACAAAACCAGCCTCCGATCTATAAAGTTCACACCCAACCCAAGACATACTCCCCATCCCCGAGATCTGACTTCCAGTCCAGGGCATCTGGCACTAGCCTGAGAGATCCTGCCCCCTGGAGAAGAAACCTGCATTACTGTGCTGCATAAACAATCCCCCTTCAGAGTACTAAGAGAGTTCTGTACCCGGGCATTGCTGGCAGTCAACCATGTGGGCTCCACAGCCCGACGAGTGATGGTCCCTGCTGTTATCACCTGTGGCAGGATGGCGCCATAATTACTCTCCTCATCATAGTCTGGATGTCTGTAATAGAAGCACAGTGTCACTGCATGCCCACTGGAGAGCAGCAGAACATTGTAAACGGCCATACTGAGTGAAACCAAAGGTCCAGACAGTTCAGTATCCTGTATTCTGACAATGGCCATTGGTGCTCCCGAGGGAATGGACGCAACAGGTGATCATCTAGTGATTCATCCCCTTTGCTCCCATTGTCCATTCTCAGCCCTGACAAACAAAGCAGGAATGAAATGTCCTAGCTCTGGCTATTCCTACACTGAGAACTTGGTCACTGAAAGGAACTCCTCTGTGGCTGTCGCCGAGAAGGAACCACCCATCACACAGGTTTCTGAAGCACTTTTATCATCCCATTGTGCAGTCTGATTGATGATGTAGTTCCATAGTCAACAAAGGCCAGAGCATGGAAGTGGAGGGGAAGGAGAAGGGCTTGGAAAGCGACTCTTCCCCAGTATTGCCCCAATTCTGACCCCCACCTCAAAGTCTCAAGTTCCCAGAGAAGAAAGGTCTAATGGTCAAAGGCCAGATTTAACTAAACTGGGCTACTGACCTACACAGTATTTCCTCGCATACCTAGTTACTGATCGAGGCAGCTCCCCTTTCTTCAGCCACACCACCACCTGGGAGCTGTCAAAACAAGAACACATGAGGCCAGGCCCTAGTGAGAGAGACTGTGAAGAGAAAGGACATGAACAGCAGCAGCTGGGGCAGAAAACCCCTTAAAACAGAAGATTCCAGTCTCCTTCTGATACCCTCAAGTTTGCATTCCCTTTTCTCAGGTTTCTTCCCTCAGCTGCCCCAAACCCCGACACTAGAACTGAGCATGCCATCTCCAGTGGGTTTCCAGCCCTGCCAGCATATGCCAAGGGCAAGGCAGCTTTAATCACCAGTTAACAGGCCTCCCTGGTGCCGCAGTTCAGATTAGCTCCCATACAGTGGTCAGGCAGATACAATCTCACACAGCAAGCTGCCAGAGAACAGATGACGACATCATTTGACCGGGAAGTGGAGCTCCCTGTCCACAGAATGGTCAAGGGACATGTTGCAATTCAGAGATTACTGTTCTTGGCTAAGGAGATTTAGTAGCCAATCTACTAGACTCCCCAGTGTGTGCATTTACCTGTCTGCTCGGGGAAGTGCTAACAGTGGGAGCATGTGAACTCTAAGGCTATTACAGATCTACAGAAAATTCCTTCTGCAGCATGAATGCCTGATCCCCAACTCCATGCCTAGGAATCCTAGTGGAAAGATTGCTCATATCAGACAGAGGTAGGCCGGGCCTTGAGATTCCCTCTGTCTTACTGCATTTCTTGGGAGTTGAAGACACTTCCCTGCCAGATCTAAATCCATAGCGCTAGGATGCTTGACCCGATCTCTTGTTGTTGGAGCTCTCTTCCTGCACTCACCCATTAGAGCTTCATTTTCTTTCTTTGCTCAGTCCCTCTTTTTTCCCTTAGGTATGCAAAGTTTGTTCCAAGGATCATCCTAATCAGAGACCTTTGGGGCTCTTTCCTTTCTTAGGTCTAATGCTCGTCAGTGCCTCAACAAAGAGGAGGACTCCACTCCACTTCCTGTGCAAGCCTCATTCTCACTGGTCACTTGGCAGACTCCCCTTATGAGAGTGGGGACATTGCAGTTTAACTGGAGGAGGAAAGGAATTAGTGTCTCTCACCTGATTCGCTTGTGAGCATTCCTCCAGAATGAGATCATTTTGTTAATTTCAAGGGCCCTCGTCCCATCAGCGCCCCCAGTACCAGCCTGTAGGGTGCCATCCTCCATCTTGGGCAAGAAATCTTTGGCAAAAGGGCTTCCAACATTGTTAGCATTCCCATCCTTTTAACAGCAAAGAAAAGGAGGTTGGCTTGGCTCGGTGCAACGGGCAGCTTTTATTATTCAATGGAAATTAAATCCTGGTCACTTCCCGGCTCCTTTATAAGCATGTCCTTAATGCCAGCCCTTCCTAAGCTGTTGACCAGAGCAAGGGGCCACGTCAAAGAAGTGAGGGCTGAAAAAAAATGTGCAAATGCACTGAGCAGATAGGAACTAGGTGGCTGGTTTCAGGTGAAGGCACACAACCTTAAGAGGGAGGAGTCACAGTGAAGAGCCATGGGAGAGGAAGAGAGATGAGAGCAGAGAGGATGAAGAGGAGACTGTGCAAAGCTTTGAAGGACCAAGTGAGGAGCTGGGGAAGGCCAATAGAGGACTTTGGGGGAAGGCATAAGTGGACTGTCCTGCAGTTAAAACACTGGAATCCTCATGCACTTCCACAGTGAAACGTTCAGCAGATCTCCAGATTTGGCATGAGGACAGCAAGAGCATTGCTGGGCCAGTGCAAGGAGAATGGTCTCCAGATGTAGGAGTTTCTCACCCTCTGGAGCCAACCAAGTGTCTCAAACACCATGCCTGCACTCCAGGGACGGCTTAGCAGCAAACAAACATTCCATGGATTCTACACTCACCTTATGAGGCAGCCTGAAGAACCAGCAGCCAGGGATGTTGATATCGTTGTAAGGGCCATTGCCATGGTGATACGTAGGCTGGATCTCAGCACACTCCAGCTCCACATCAGGAGTCTCCCCCTGAAACCACCCAACATGAGACACTTGCTAAACTTAGAGCCAGAAGAAGGTGAACCCTCCAGCGTAGAAGGAACATCTAGTTAATGAAGTGCTGCCTCAACTACAGAAGTACCTGGAAATGAAAGCCTGACCCTTCACAAACTACCATCATAGAATCATAGAATACTAGGACTGGAAGGGACCTAGCGAGGCCATCGAGTCCAGCCCCCTGCCCCAATGGCAGGACCAAGTACTGTCTAAACCATCCCTGATAGACGTCTATCTAACTTGTTCTTAAATATCTCCAGAGATGGAGATTCCACAACCTCCCTTAGCAATTTATTCCACTGTTTGACCGCCCTGACAATTAGGAACTTTTTCCTAATGTCCAACTTAAACTTCCCTTGCTGCAGTTTAAATCCACTGCCTCTTGTTCTATCCTCAGGGGCCAAAAAGAACAAGTTTTCTCCCTCCTCCTGATGACACCCTTTTAGATACCTAAAAACCGCTACCATGTCTCCCCTCAATCTTCTCTTTTCCAAACTAAACAAGCCCAATTCTTTCAGCCTTTCTTCAGAGGTCACATTCTCTAGACCTTTCATCATTCTTGTCTCTCTTTTCTGGACCCTCTCTAATTTCTCCACATCTTTCTTGAACTGCGGTGCCCAGAACTGGACACAATACTCCAGCTGAGGCCTAACCAGCGCACAGTTGAGCAGACGAATGACTTCTCGTGTCTTGTTCACAACACACCTGTTAATGCACATTCATTAGGCTCCCGAGATCAGCGCATCCTAATGGAACCCTGCTAGGGAGGCAACTACTCATCTGCCATGCAGGATCTTAGGCCCCCTTGCTCTGCTTGGAGCGGCATCTATGCAGTAAATCCCAGTTAGCTGACACTCCCAACAGGATGATCCACTTACCTGTCTGGACCCTTTCACTGATCTGCCTGTTTCAGCTTCCATACCTATATCCACCTCCAACCGGCTCAGCTCCTCTACCTGGGAATAAATGACAGAGGGATCAGAGAGCGTCCTTCTCAGGTAGCTTATGGAATGTCCATCATTAGAGATTTTTAAGTGCAAAGTAGCCAAACACTTGTCAGGAAAGGTCTAGACAATACTTAATCCTGCTATGAGAGTGGGGTTTGGACTATTTGACCTCTCCAGGGTCCCTTCCAGTCCTATAATTCTATGTGCACTGGCTTCCCAGTTAGAGCGGGGACAGCCAGGACAGCGCTTCCATAAACCTCTCACACTGTGAGCCTGCTGGTCTCCAGAGCAATTCAGCTTCCCTCATTTTCAAAGTCAGTTGTGTGCTGGTGGAGGTGTTGGCTTGATAGCCAAGACAACTTCAGGCACCCACTTACCCTTGAAAGAGACACAGACTAGGAAGCAGCAGGGTAATAACATGCTGCCATGACCTGAAGACAAGCGTGGGCAAATGGGGAGTTCATGCTTCAAAGCTATTAATCTCTGGCCTCTCCGCCCAGATTCTCAGCAAGGTGGCCGGTTCATTTCACACGCAGTGCTGACAAGTAAGGACGTTAACGTTTACCTGGTTATCCAGGCAGTCTCATCCTAAAGAGATGAGACTTACCAGTTAGTTAACTGGTGGGAGGCTGGAGCAGCCCTCTCCTCTCTGCCCACCACAGTCAGGGATACTCCAGCCCAGCGAGAGCAGTTCCCATCTGTGGCAGCTGAGGAGACTGCTCTAGCCCAGCTGGGCTGCAACAGCCTCCCCAGCTGCCACTGCTAACTGGTGAAACCTACCATTTAACCAGCTCATCAATGACGTGGGATTGTACGTACCTGCTGGCAAGCCATCAAAAGCCACTAACTTGGTCACTTTTGACTGGGCTGGATTTCAGTCATCACTATAGATGGATGGGAATGTGGCAGAGTGGCTCTTTGAAGCTGTCCAGTCCCTGCCTTAGGTCACTTTTATTGGATGTAACCGTAGCAGAACAGGATGGGGACTTCATGAATGTCACTGAGAATCCACATAAGATTCCCTGTTCTGAGCTATAAGGGATTCTCCTGCTGCTCACCACCTCACCCCTCCCTTCTTCCCTCACCCCTCTCTGAAATGATTGCTTCAAGTCACAGGCTGCTAAGATTTGGCACTGACACATCTCTGAGTAGAGTGGCCATCTGGCCAGACATACAATAGCTCAAAGAGGGGGACTATGGGAGTGCAACTCCTGTGTGAATCCCAAGTCAGCCCAGGCTAATGGAGATAACCAGACACTGGAAAAAGCAGGACGTGGGATTGCCCTACTTCATGATCAAGGAACCTAGGTGAATAGCTGGTTTGATGGAAGGTGCCCTATTGTATGCAGGACAGGAGCCAAAGGCAAGGTGGGCCCTCTCTTCACATTCATGCAGGTGGATTCTCTGTCCACCACATATTTCCAGGCAAAGCAGGTGATTCAGACAAGTTTTTTGTGCCTCTACTCTGTTCGCTCCTTGGTTCCAGCAAACCCATCTTTACCTTTTGCCAGATAGTGCTGTTGTCTGTTATTATGAGCTCCTCTTCAAGGGAGGCATCCAGTGAGCCAGGCTGCTCCTTCCCTTTCTCCTTACAGTACTCTTTGTACAGGTGCTCAATAACCCTACAAGGAGAAGGAGGGATGAATGACACTCAAGAAACTGTGCTGTCTGGAGCAGAGACAGGTTTCTTACCAACTGTATGAAGTGGAAAATTTTCACCACAAGCAGCAGCCCAGGGCAGAGAGTTACCAGGCTCACAAGGACATCTCTTCAGAGAAAATGAAAATAAGGAAGGGCCAAGATTCCCAGCCAAACATGTATCACAGAGGTAGCAGTGTCAACCTGTATCTTCGAGAACAGGAAGTCCTGTGGCACCTTATAGACTAACCGTCTGCATCTGTTGGTCTATAAGGTGCCACAGGACGCCTTCTTGTTCCAGCCAAACATGGGTTAGCTAGAGAGATTTTTTTTCAGACAGGAACAGAGAAAACCACAGGTTTCTCTTCAGATGGAAACATTTGCATCTTTAAGTCCTTCAGGTTACTGCCTTGCTTGACTGCCAAGCAATGTGATACTTGATTTGCTCTGAATTAATTTGCAGACCTTCTTCCCAGAACCTCCGTCCCCAAAACTGCTCATCAAATAATCGTTAAAGATCAGAAGCCCTAGCAAGGCAAGATTCAATTCCAGCTTGGCGAAAACAAAAGTTTTACTGCTGACAACTCCCTAAATAGCCCCTCACGTCTCTCCCTCTCCTCCTACCTGTGTGGACAAGATGGCTCTTCTGTCTCTGGGATGGCCTTTGGCAAATTGTCCTTCCTCCCTGGCACCAAGTAGCCCCAGCCATGCTTCGCAGAGTAATACACTGGGAAACCATCCCAGGTTAGTCTCATTAACTTTGGTGTCACTCTCATCTGAAGGCTGATGAGACTGGGACCTGGCACCCAATCTGGATCATCCAAGCGCGGGCAGAGTTTACGGTACCACCTAGGGACTCAAGAGAATACCAATTAGGCTTCCTCCCCGCCTGCTTCCTTTCATTTGGGTTAACAAGGCAAAACCAGAAATTCCCTTCACTATGAGTGTTTTTTAGGTGGTCCATCATATTTCATCTCTTAGTTTACGACAGGGTTTTCCCAACTGTGAGGGCAGCAGCCTCTTCTAGGACTCATTAAGTTGACTTACTATCCAGCAAATGATCAACGTGACCATCAGCAAATGCAAGACCATCTGAGTGCTACTCACCCATCTACAGGAAACATTAAGTGTCTGCCTGCTCCCTACGTGTACAAGAACACACTTACCCTGTCGCTAACTAATGCAACACTTGGAATGATTTAATCATCTCCTCTTATAAAAAAGCCGTCTGTCTTAAAAAGCTTGAACATTTTGTCTGTCTCTTTGGGACAAAGGACTTCTTTAGGGTCAGCTATCTTGGGAGTATGGAAGAGTTGAGACTGCACATGCTCCAACTCAGGAATCCATTCCTAGGAAATGCCAGCCCTGAGAGGCAGTCCCAGATTTCCTTTGGGCATAAAACAAATGTATGTTTAGTACACCTTCAGCTCTAAACACTGGAGCAACAAGGTAGCTTGATGCTTCCAACAAATGGGAGGGTTCATGTTCCCCAGAACTAGGAGACCATTTAATTTCGCATTGGCTCAGCACAAGCCACTTTGAGCAGAACTCCTAAATGTGCCCAATTCCCCAATGGTGGCTTACAGAGATGAATTCCTGTCTACTGAAAGCTGAACTGGAACGTACTAACCCCACATCAGCCAAAGTATAACACCAGCCCCTGAGACAAAAAGTACATATTTCATCAATTCAGCTTCTAAGCTCTCCACTTCATATACCCTTCTACCACCCGTTGGCCATTTAATAAAATGGAGAAATGCACTTAGAAAGGGGATGGACACCAGTAATACTCTGACCTCATGAGCAGGAAGCATTAGAAGGAATCGTAACATTTTCATAGATTAGCAGTACAAAATGTTTCCATCTAGAAACCAAAATCACCACTAGATGGCGAATTATGCAAACCTCCTTTGAATGACTCACCCCGGGTGGCCGGGCAGGTGCTGAGTTCTCTTTGGCAGCAAACTGACAGTCTCCTTCAGACGCTCCAGGCAGACCCTGCTCTCGGGGACTTTCAGCTCTTCCTCTTCAGTGGGGGGACCAGGATCTGATTTTGTAATAAACCTAACCTCAGCAAGGGATGTTCTCTCTGCTCCCACACCAACTGTTTGAGAACGCAGCATGCTGAGACACAGTGCCTTTTCCAACATGAACTGCATTCACACATGCTTCAATGTTTGCCCAGTTGTTTCTGTTCTTCCTCATCTATTTACACTGACTATGCCTGTACTGAACAGCCGGCTTTTTCCTGTTGGTTCAGATCTTCCATCACTGAGACTCTATGCTGCACATATTTCCAGCAACTTCATTACAACTTAGAGATAATTGGTACTGAACCTGTTTTCCCCCCTGTAGCCAGACAAAGTCTCCCCCTTACAAGCCAGCTTGCTCGTTGCCCCCCCCACTGAGGAGCACACAGGGCACGGAAACGGCTGCTGACAGCACAGTCTTTGATGCCCTCATTGAGGCCCAGATATGCTGGCTTATCGTGACCCTGAGAAGCAGGAAGTACAGCTAGAAGGCTAACAGGCCAGACTGTCAACATGAGGGGGGGGGGGGACCCTCAGAAATCACCCCAGCTGGCATTGATCAATATGATGCACACACACAATCACCCAGAAGGGGATGTGCCCCGCCCGCACAAAAGAATGAACTGTACTCCTAAATTGTTTATCTCTTGTCTTACAAGTGCAAACTAAGTAGAAATGCCCTTGTAACAAACTGGTGTCACAAAGACAGACCAGTATGATCTGGCACCATAGATAAGAAAGAGAATACGTAACCCAAAAGGGGTATAAAAGATGGGTCCAGCAGAACTCTAACTTTGAGTGCATTCCACCAACTTCCTGCTGGTCGGGTCAGGTGATTGCCTCCCGAGGTCCACAGCTGGGGACGCCCAACCTCGTATTCGTCTTTCCGCGGAATTGAGTGACCGATCCAGCTTGGCTACGCTGGTATCGAGAGACGCAGAGAGGGTAAGATACACCCACGCTAGGTCTCTGACTTTTTTTTGTGCACAGCTAAAGAATTAGAGCTCTGTAACTAGATGTCATTGTGCCAAGATATCATTGTGTTAGATGATAACAGATATCTTTGTATTGGATTGTAACGTAACTTGTTAACACCTGTACTTTGCTAGCATATAAGAAGTAAACAATAGCCTTTTGTAACCACATGCTTATAACTGTAGCTTAATAAACTTGTAACTAGTTAAGCTCTGAGCCTAACCATTTTGTTAACCCTTTTGTCACTGCAACACAGCCGGCACAACAAAAGAACTTTAACCGTTTGGTTACTACAGCCTGGCCATGGGTGAGTGTGCTAGGAGTTGCCTGCTCTAACAGTAAAAAACTGGGTTGCTTAGGACCCAGGGGAGTACCTCACCGCACATTACCCGGCCACCGGCTAACACCCCCACACCTCCCCACTATGCACACACACCAACGGTACTACCTTCCTGCCACTCTAGGGCAGATGGGTTTGCCACCATTTTGGCTGGTTTGGTGTCTGCATCTTCATCTTTCTTCTTTACTGTTTTCTTCTTCTGCTTAAATTCCTGTAGGTCCCACTCCAAGTCCCATAACCAGGGGTCATCCTTATACCTGCATGGCAGAACAATAGTACACATAGCCTCCTTTGGCTTTATGTTTCTGCATTCTGCCTGATCTAGAACCTGCAGATGTCCTATATTCTAACATCTGGTTCCAGTTTACCAGAAACAAGTTGGAGGGACACACACAGACCTAATTTTTGATTATTTTCCCTATCAAGCATTAACTTGAGGGTTATGTACAGCATAAACACAGGAGATCAGAGCAATACTACCTTTCCACATACTTTCCTTTGCCAACAAGCTTCAGGCAGACTTGGGGATTCAGAAATTCAGTCTACACTGAATCTTCAGCTTCTGCACAAGCTGCTAAGAAGATGGTGCCAATTCTAAACAGTTTTCAAATTGTGAACACTTGTCTGCCAGGGACTGGAATGCAGGTCAGACTTTGACAATATGGGAACAGATTTGGTGATCTAAAGATGAATGGCTGCAGGTCTCATCAATAATCTCTTTAGCCACTGCTGTCATCTGAGTACTAAGTAAATTCCTTTGTTGTTTTTAAATGAATATATTTTCTCTTTCTGCACAAAGTCCAGAATCTATGCCCTTTCCTTCTCTGCATTTCACCCTGCCATGAGGCTCATGATCGAGCTAGTACCTCCCCTCATAAAGCAGCTGACAGGCATCATTCGCCAGGTTCATCAGGGATTTCTTCATCTCTTTCTGAAGCTCCTCATAAGTGCCTTGAGTCTCATCCAAGTACCTCTCCCAGTTCTGATTGACAGGCAAGTAAGAAACACCCATCTCCAGCATCCCTGCAAATGTCACAGGATGGGGACATCTACAACACAAATACATACAGTATTAAACACAGCCCAGAAGGCATTTGGTTTGTAAGCACTGGATTAGTCCACAAATAAAGATAAAAAGTCAGTAAACTTTAGTTCCCTTTCCACTTAAAAGTTTCCAATCCTCATGCTCCTGCATCATGCAAGGACTCCTGCCCTCCTGCACTGGCAATTACTGAGGACCGTAATATGAATATGCATGTTGGGCAGGCAAAAGACAGTCTACTTCATCAACAAGATGCCCAAGTCCCATCCATGAAAGCTTCAGTACAGGATCCCTCTCACTGACAGCTGCTCACCTTACCTGAATATCACATTACAATGCCTTTTCTCCCAGTTAGAAGGAATGAGATCAGGGTCACCATGCAAGGAGCTGCGTGCAGTGCCAGAGTTCTGACACCAGTCTGCCACTATAACCTTCCACAACACAAAGAGCTTACATGCTGACCAGAAATCTAGAAATATGAGCTTATCCTCCAGCCCTGAGAAAAATCCAACTCCAGTACTCTGCACGGCTGGAGAAGACTGCAACAACCGTGGTAATTTTCCTGTGCCTGTGGCCAGATTGTGGTAGCTCTGCACAAGTGCTTTTCATGTTTGTCGTGGTCAATCCCCTTTCTCACCTCTCCATGAAGAGTGGCAGTTGCTTCTGAAACACTTCATGGGTAGCTTGCACGTCAAGGGCACAATACTTCATCAGTTCCTTTGGAGAAGAAACGAGCAAACAATAGGAAGATGAGACTGTGCATGTAGACCATACTGCAATAAACTGGGGAGAGGCATATCCTAGTGTCACGGTGCCTGTCAGCCAGTTCTACTGAAAGCCTCCACAATGAAGTTTTTCCTCCCATCCTCACAAACTTACCTTCTGGTCTCTCCCTGGTCAAACAAAGAAAAAAATGCAGAAGGCTGGCCAGAGGCACGCAAATCGTAACCAAGCAATGGCCACGTTGGCAAGCTGCTGAAAGACTGAAACCTGCACCCACTTTGCAATGGAATGGACCCATCTGTAACTGCCCTAACCAATTAGTATGGAAATGCTGCCCGTGTGTTCCATCTTTCACTGCCCGTAGCTGGGATGCTTTGTAGGTCTGCAAAAACCACTACAAGGAAATGGAAAAGATACTGCTGGAAAACATTATAAAAAACTCTCAATGGGAATAAGCAAAGAAGCCTAGGCCTGAGTCCACCTCCCCTTCAGTGGTCTCTCCTAGAAGCTTCTCACCCTCACCTGGAAGTTGCGTCTAATATCACTCATGCTCCCTTTGACAAACAGCTCACGGGCCTCTTTCTCCAGCGGCTCACCCCCAACGTAGAGGGCATGCACATCTGCAAGGTTGTTAATGCTGCTGATGTCCACCCAGTCCCATGAGGTGATCTGTAAAAAGACAGGGCAGCAGGCCAGCTCAGGGCAGGAAAAGAACTGGCAGCTGACTGACTTGCAGAGGCAGTTCATGGTACAATGTTTAAACAAGTATATCGAATGCAGTGGTTCTGGGGTTCGTGGACCCCTGGGGGTCCATGAAGGTATTGCTGGTGGTCTGTGGGGAAATAAAAATGATCACAGAAATTGCAAAGTTACAATCAATTATTTTTAAATTAAATAACTTACTATTATGTTATTAATTAGTGTCTGAAAATCTATGCTGTGGTTTCCTTATTCGTTTAATGACGTATACATAGTGGCTAAAACTGGCTTTGATGGGGGTCCAGGAACGTTTGGGGGTGGTGATTGTGCATCCACACTAGTAAAAAGGTTGGGAACCACTGGGCTAGGACAATAAGCTTTGCAGCAGTATTCTGAACAGGTATGAGTGGGGTAGGATTGTATTTGTCAGGTAAAATGGCCCTCCTTTCTTCCACAGGCTTGCTCCTCCTGTGTCTGCAAGTCAGTGCTGCTGGTTTTATTGTCACTGACCAGTTCCTATTCATGTTAGACTTGTAGCTCCTTTGAAGCTACAGGAGTGCAAGAGGGCCACACTGTGCCTTATACACTAAGTAGCAGCAGAGTTCTGACTGCATCTCTTTATTACATGCAATGACATAAGAGGCAGAAAGAGCCTAGCTCAGTTTTCAGACCCCAGCTGGAGTTTACAGAGATGGCATGTAAAGGCATAATATGGGGGATTTATTACAGACTTTGCTTCTTCACACATTGCAATGGAGCAGTCCATTAAAACACTCCTTTGGGGAGGCGATAGCTAGGTCCTCTGTGGTGAGGAAGAAGAAAGCAAGCTTATAAATGCTAAGGAAAATAAATGAAGGGAAAAAAGCAGTTAGGATCTGCAGCACTAGTTAGCAATGCACAAAATTCCTTAATGATTCTCCTACTCACTGCAGGCCCTGCCATTTTGCTGTGTGTTTTCTTCATGTGCTCCTTGACCTGCTGCAAACCTTTTCTCTTGCCGTGCTTCGCAGCCATCCAGAGGCTGCGCTGGAATCCTGTCAGCCCTGAGATGGCCATGTGCATACTCAAAGTGTCTAAGAAACGCATTCGGGAGACCTGAAATGCAAGCAGGTTAGATGTTCTCAAACTTTATTGCCGCTGTAATGCTCTTCTGACAACAAAATTACTGCATAACCCTAAGAGAGGGGACCAAAGCCTGAGTTCCACCACCCTCGGTGGAGAGGGACAAAACCAAAGCCCAATGCCTCCAGCCTCAGGCACAGGGGAAGACGAACGCTGTAACTTGAGCCCCACCAATGAGGGTCAAAGCCTTTGGGCATCAGCACTGGTGCAATGCAGCGAGGCTCAAGGCTCTAGCTTCATCCCTGGGTGCTAGAGCTTGGGATCAGGCATGAGCTAGTGGGGCTCAGGCTTTGGCTTCAACAATAGCTGATTCACAGTTTGACAACAGGCAGTCAAGGAGCCATTACCTTTTTTCACAATTCACAGAATCAGGCTTTTTAAGAATGGAGCTAAGGGGCTGGTGAGGAGATGGTCCAGCATCTAAGCTGCTAGTGTTCTATGCAGACAAGTAATCAACTGGGACTTGACTTTAAGACTCAACATTTTGATTGCTTTGCTGCTAGGTGGACAGAATTTGACATCCACTGTGTACAGCTTACTCTGCAATTAACAACACAGATTCAACCCCTTCTAGAACTCTGGCAGCCGCGGGAGTGCTTGTTTCTTGTGTGTTCTAAAGGCTCCTGGAATTAGAAATGAAAGAACCCAGGTCTGTGTTATGGCAGTAAACCAAAATGCTTCCAAGATGACTTGCTACTTTCCACTACAGGCTATTTTTGTCACCTATCCTAGACTACTGAAGTCTGTCATCTTCCAGCTCTAGCCTTCATGACTTTCCTGATGCTATGCACAACACTGACATACTTTTTGATCACAGGGCAAGGAAACTGAAAAGCATCAAGAAGCAGATGGCTGGCCTCAGTAGCATTTTACAGCTGAGAATCTCAAAGCAGTTCACAGCCCTTTAAGGCAGGGTTCCTCACACTTTATATAGTTGGGACCCTGTTTATTTCAGAACCTCTTTTTTGCAGCCCAAAACTATAAACATATATAAAAAATGAAAAATTAATAAGTTTCAGTCTTTATCATTTATTCACAATAATAATAGTACACAGCGATAATCTGTGTATTTTCTAAGGACTGATTCCCGCCCCCCCCACCCCCAAGGACCAGTACTGGGCCATGGGCCACACTTTGGGAAACGCTGCTTTAAGGAAACAAAGCTCACAATCCCTCACCATGAGGTGTGGAATGATGTTATTTCCACTTTACAGAGCTCTAGATTAAGAGACAAGACCTGAGCTTCAAAGTTAGGTGAGTGCAATTATATGTATAATTTGTGCATAATTACAACTGAAGGTGCAGATAAGGTAAGTATATATGGAAGTGGCATATATAGCAGTACCTACCCTAGCAGATTAACTTTGAAAAATAAATTATGCATCTAACTAATGTATTGTACAGTACCAGCTTTATTATCCAGCATCCCTGGGAACCAGGGATGCCAAGATAACTGAATGTGCCAGTTATCTGAATGCCGGATAACCAGGCTTTTACTGTATATACTACATTTTGACAATCCAGTCTTAAGTATCTTTCCTCAAAGCCAAGGAGAAAGCCGGTGGGCGAAATGGACATAAAACAGGAAGAGACTTACTCGGATCAAGTACTGCTCTTTAATGTGTGCTCGATCAAAGGCAATGTTGTGACCCACCACCAATCGCTCTGTCCAATCCTGTTTGGCAAGACAACTTGAGTTCAGAGCAGTTTCTAGTGGGATAAAGTCAGCCAGAGTCAGATGGCTGGACCAGGTGTAGCGTTCCTCTAGCAGCCGTTTACTGCACCAGGAGTACCTGGAAAAGCCACATTATATTTTGCATTACTTAAGATTGTGAAAATGGATGCCTTAGTAGAAGGACTAAGGAGAGTTGAGCTGGAGACCAAATTCCCCTCCTCCTCCCCTCCTCAGATTTGACTTTTCCAAGCAGGGCTGGAGAAGCAGTGAAGTAAAGTTTGCACAGCTGCTCCCAAGCTTTACCTGTTCATACTCCGAGGTTGTGAAACCAGAACTGAATTCACTAATTAAATCAAAGTTTCACATGCAGGCTTTAGAACTGGCCTATGTCCAGTAGATACAGCTCCACGGGACCCTTTAGTCCCTATCAAAGCAATTTCCAGAAATCAGCACAATGGAGAAGCTCAGCTCTGCTCTTCCTCCATTCATCTCCACTGTGGTAACAGTTAGTGATGTGGTTTCTTTTGTATATTGCAATCATTACATCTTACCAGGCACTTGGAGAAACAGCCACTGCCAGTGTTGGGCAATGGCCACCTGCCATGCACACTTCAACGTCAAAAACCAAAGCTTGCTCTTCAGGGAATGCTACAGACATCCTCTCACCATTGGGTCCATATTGTGTCCAACCAACTTCCCAAGCCCATTGTGAGGGCATTGGGGGCACCTCGCAGTGCAGCAGCTGATGAGCAGCTTCCAAATAAGGGAGACTCTGCTTCTGTGCCAGAATCTGGAAGTGCTCATCAAGGTTGCTTCCATACATGCGGGGCAGCTGCAGCTCCACATCAGGGAGCGTGGATGTTTCTTTGCCCCATAGGTCATGTTTCTGAAGATGTTCCACACTTCTCTTGATGTCAGCATCTGAATACTGCACCTGAGCACCCCGGAAAATCTGCTCATGAAGGACCTTCGATAGCATCTGGATATTTAGTGGGTTCATGCGCCGTTGACTGGTGCCAGAATCATGCACAACCTCGTGTTGCTCTGGGTGACTGGCAGAAGAGTCTGACATGCATCGCCGATGCTTGGCTCTTGGTAATGGATGCAGACGAGCTATAGACTTTCTCCATAACAAACGTGTCATCTTCAGCCAATTTTACTAACATGGAGACTGTGCAGAGGCCTATCCTTTTGCGTAGGACAGGTCTGCGAAGAGAAGAGCAACAGGAGGAGTGACATTTAGCATAACTGACTTTGGGCCCCCCCTCCCCAACAGGAACTAGAGCACTTGTAACCACTACTAGCATCCCTAGAGCAGAAAAATAATGGGCCAGTTCAAGAACAAACCTTCTACTACAGACAAGTCTGTAACAATGTGATGCTGCAACTACCTGGCTATCCCACCTTCCCCTAGCTTGCTCCACCCTACCATGGTCCAACCACACCCCACACGTACCATCACACAGAGCCTCAGCTGCAGCTTTTCTCAAGAAATTCCCTCTACCATCCAAGGAGCTCAGCAGAAGCATCCCTGCCCTCGGGGGAGCTCCTTGCCAGTCTCCTCATCCAGTGCCGCCACAGGGCACTGCTTCCCCTCAAACCCACACTCCCCCCCAAGTGCCTGAGCCTCCTCTTCTGCAAGGGGCCCTCCCCTCCTCCTCCAGCTCTCTCCCTGCAGCCCGGCCTCCCTCGGGGTACCGGCCTCCCCTCCCGCTCTCAACCTGCTTCAGTCCCCCCACCCATCCTCTGTGGATCTCTCCACCCCTCTCCCGACCTCAGCCTCCCGCCTCCCATCCCCGAGGGATCCCTCACTCCTTCCCTCTGCCCCCCCCCTCCCTCCCTCCCTCCCTCCCCGAAAGCTGTCGGACTCCGCGTTCCGCTCCCTTCCCCCACAATTCCGGGCTCAACGCCTCAAGCGCTGGCTCCGCCGAACGGGGCCGCCCGGCCTTACCCGCAGGGGAGCCGGTCACGGCGGCAGAACAGTTGCACGCGCGGTCTCGAGGCGCCTCCAGGCCTGGGCGAGCAGGAGGCGGTGCCTGAAGGGACCATCGCACACACGGCGGGGATGTATTTCCGGGTGTCCGGTGGGCTCTCCCCCCCCGTCCCCGGCGGAGATGGAATCATCCACAGCAGCAAAGCCGTCTGCCCCGCTTCCTAGGATCATTGGTAGCGCACCTACTCAGAGCGGCCGCGTGGCCTAATGGATAAGGCGTCTGACTTCGGATCAGAAGATTGCAGGTTCGAGTCCTGCCGCGGTCGCAGCTGGCCAAGCTGTGAGGGGGGCTAAAATTTTAAACATACATTTATATAAATTATTGTTTTAAAGGAAAAGGAAACGATCCCAATACAACGTCTGTAGAGCAAATCCGAGCACGAAGGAGTGAGCAGGACCTGTGGGGTGTGCTGCTGCAAAAATCAGGAAGCCAATATTGCAAGTGAAGGCTGCAGTCAAAGGCAGCTGGAAGAATTTAATTAATGTTTATATGTATTTATAGTTCGTATTTAAGAGCTATAATTGAATATGCATTTGTTTTCAAAAAGATCCACGTTATTTTTGAACCATCTGGGTGAAATTGCAATAATATCAAAAATCAAATAATAATGGTAGCTAATGGGAGTGTACCCCAAAGCACAGACTATCTTGTAACAAATCCTATAATGATGCCACAACATATCCTGACTGGATGAAGGAGTGTCAGAATAGCCCAGAAAAAGACCTATTGCAATGCATATATAGGGCCTTGATCCTTCAAAAACTTATGCACATAATTTTATTTCCTAGAGAAACCCCATTGATTTCAATGAGATTATGCACAGTAATAAAGTTAACCATGCTTGCAAGTGTTTGCAGGATCTGGGTTGTTGGCTAGACAGTCCACACCATGCCTTGTCGGAATGTGTTTGTGTCTTTTAAAGTCAGTATCATCATACTGTGTACCCCAGATTCCGCCAAATTGCAGTGCATGTCTACCTATAAAATACTCTATCTTACTGTTAAATACATGTGTGAATATTCGGGAGAAGCACGATCATCATGTGCTCCATTCTTGTTCACCCTTTTTGCAACTCATTCTTCACCCTTTTTTTTTTTTTTATCAGAGAATAGGTTAAACCTCCCTAGTCCTGCACTCTCCCATCTGGCAACAGCCAGGCGGGATGGCCACCTACTATGAGTGTGGCCCAGTTTCCCTCACCGTCCCATAAAGTTTGTTTACAACCAGTCCTGGGTCTTAGTGTTCTGTGCTGTTATTTAGTTCTAATTTACCCCTCAAGGTCTTGTAAAAACCCAGTAAGCAGTGGAAGTGTTGGTAATGCTGCTAGTCAATATTGACCTCTCGTGGTTCAGCAAATTCTCTAGTTCTGCACCAGTCAGGTCTGACAGGTGCTGGTTTAGCAGTGTTCAACCTGTACAGTATTCCCACATGTACACATGCTGAATGCAACACTCTTGGGTTTTCATTCTCTGTCTTGTGTCCTGCAACCTCAGGCATGTCTTGGTATTTGCCAGTGTATGCATTATTTCTTCTTAGTAATCTTTTGAAAAGGAGATATTTCGGGATAATCATATGTGATTATCTAAAGATTACAGACAGTTACTTGGCTCCAGCTTGGATGCTGAATGACCCTATACCAAGAAAAAAAATTCTAAATTAATCTAGCTGTTCCTGATCCATCACATCATGGGAGAACATTTTCGCACATACATCTCAACCTGCTAAAGTCCAAATGGAACAGATAGCCTTGTAGTAGACACAGTAGGAAGTCAAATGTAAATTACTTGACTCCAGGAAGCAGACTTGTGAAATATATAATTTATTAACAAGCAGTTGCAAAGTTATAGTTGGGAAAATCTAAACTAATTCCCACCTCTGATACGATAAATAAATAAATCCCTTATATTAGGCACCTCACTTTAACCCGCTCTTTTCAGGTTCTCAGACATCAGCTCTGCTCTGGAAACTTAAAATTGTAATCTTAGGCTTTCGTTATGTATTGTTATTCTTTATTACATGTACAATGTGTGCATACAAGGATTTAGAGCGTGGTCAACGTGTTAAACATTGATCACCATTCTTGCCCCTAGAAATCTCACACACTAAGGCTCAGACCCTTAGAAGTATCTCGGCACTTAACATCTATCAGCTAGGCACCTGCATGTGTTTGAGGATTTGGGCCCGAGGCCCTGATTCTGCAATTTGCTTTGCAAAGACAGGCACTTATCCTGACTCAGAGCTCCACTGACACTGATGAAACACTAAACAGGCACAGGGCCTGTGTTGAGTAGCTTTCAGGACTGGAGTTTACATTATCTCAGATTATAGCCTGAATTGAGCATCATGTAAGGGCTAGCTCTTAAAGTAAGAACTCCACACCTGAATGTACACCTGGCTTAATCACCCATCTAGTAATCACCCCAGCCGTAGAAAAGGGGGAGAAACAACAACTAATTGGTTAACAGAGTAATACTACAAAACAAAGCAGCAGAAATATAGCACTTTAAAAAGTAACAAACTAATTTATTTGGTGATGAGCTTTCCTGGGACAGACCCACTTCTTCAGATCAATTTCATTTCCAGCACAGACTGACATTTATAAGTACAGAGGACCAAAAAGAAAAAAAAATGCAATAAAAACTGACAAATCGAATAGGATGGAAGGAAGAGGGTGAGAGGTTGGGGGATGTTAATTGTCCTGTCTGAGATAATTACAAGCATCAGAGGAATACTGTTCTTCGTCTGGCAGCTCTTTTCTGCCTCTTAGGTCAGTTTGTTCCCTTATGAAGTCTATGCGGCAGGGTGCTTGCTGTCCTTGGGAAGCCTGGTGAGGGAAATGTCAGTAGGATGGGGTAGTCTGTGAAAAGCTGTGTTTTGGATAAGTGGTAGCTGGTAAGTCACTTTAATGCTGATTTCACCTGTGCTGGCTGGGAGAGCAGATGTGTATATAAAGTTGTCATAAGACATTATTAATGTTTCTCTACTAAGGTAACAGATACTGTTAAAATGCCAAAGAGACCTCTTCACAAGAGAGGCCTGATCCTGCTGGGTTAGATACAATAGTATGTGGGGCTCTGAGTCTTTATGGGGCAGCTCAGCTTAAATGAGCCAATTAAGAGGCCTCCTGAATATTAGCATAGGATCTGCTGCTTGTGCACACAAGAGTTAGTGCTTATGCTACAAACCTCTGCTAAAGCAGGAAGTAGAGACCACCAGGGCAGGCTGGCTGTATCTTGAGTGTTAAAGGGAGATGGCAGGCAATAAAAAATCAGATGAGAAGTCCTGTGTTAGGACTCTCTCTTCATGCTTGTGAAGCTATATGGCTTGTATAAACACAATCAACACTCCAGAAGAGTCTGGGGGCAGGGTGAGATACCTCAAAGTAGTAGAACTCCACAGGTTGGCCATGAATATCAAAAGAGCCTGGCTCTTTTTTAGATTTAAAATGTGGCCATAAGTGTTACATTGGGAGCGCTGAATGCTCTTGGCAACCTGACCTTTAGTTAGTTACCTAAATGCACAACTAGGGCAAAGTGTAGGGTGAGGGTTGTACCCAGTACTGAACACCCAGAAATAAGAGCCTGGACCTATCTTGATTATATAGCCCTGTGGGACCCAGCATACTAGCCACATGTGGTTCTTTGGCTGGCTGAGTGTAGCTAGCTGGCTTGAACAATCAATTTATTTTCAGAATAACCAATAGCGGTAGCCACCTTAATGGCTACTGCTTCAGACCTGGTTGGACACCAAGGATGCTAGTCCCTACAGTCTAGCTCTTGGGAGGAAACTGAAGAGTAGGGGAGTAGATAATTGTTTTGCTAGCTGGTACATGTGATGACCTAACAGGCCTGCCAATGGGAACTGTCACCTATCACTTCGCTGAGGTAAAAGCACAGTCAAACAAAGTGCAACTTACACTATTGGCCCATATGTTTAGTGGCTTCTGTAGGAGAGGCACGCTGCACCCCTCTTCCAGGGACTCCTGGGCATTCTTCCACTACCCAGTTCATCCCCTGCCCCTCTAGACTGGTGGCAGTGATCCAAAATTAGTGTGTTATAGACACAGACCGGCAGAGATTGTTGATTGGTTTCTCCACTCACTTGGCCAGCAACTAACTTGGAAGCTGGAAGTAGACACCACCTGGGCTGTATTCTGAAGGAGGTTTGAACTCTGCAGCTGTCTGAACAAGGTTTCTGTTGCTTTCTGGCTACAATGGAAAAACCTCATGAAACACTTCTTAAAGCTCCCCATCTTAGTTTGGCATAGACCTGTGGTGGGCAACCTGCAGCCCGAGGGCCGCATGTGGCCCATTGTGTTTCTTTGTGTGGCCTATGAGACATTTTTTTTTCTCAAGGGTGTTACTAAAATGACAGGCACATAGACCAAGGGCAAGTGAAGTGAGGTGTGTGCTGATTGCATGCAACATTGAGGCTACGTCTACACGTGCAGCCAACATCGAAATAGCTTATTTCGATGTTGCGACATCGAAATAGTCTATTTCGATGAATAACGTCTACACGTCCTCCAGGGCCGGCAACGTCGATGTTCAACTTCGACGTTGCTCAGCCCAACATCGAAATAGGCGCAGCGAGGGAACGTCTACACGTCAAAGTAGCACACATCGAAATAGGGATGCCAGGCACAGCTGCAGACAGGGTCACAGGGCGGACTCAACAGCCAGCCGCTCCCTTAAAGGGCCCCTCCCAGACACAGTTGCACTAAACAACACAAGATCCACAGAGCTGACAACTGGTTGCAGACCCTGTGCCTGCAGCATAGATCCCCAGCTGCCGCAGAAGCAGCCAGAAGCCCTGGGCTAAGGGCTGCTGCCCACAGTGACCATAGAGCCCCGCAGGGGCTGGAGGGAGAGCATCTCTCAACCCCCCAGCTGATGGCCGCCATGGAGGACCCAGCAATTTCGACGTTGCGGATCGTCTACACAGTCCCTACTTCGACGTTGAACGTCGAAGTAGGGCGCTATTCCTATCTCCTCATGAGGTTAGCGACTTCGACGTCTCGCCGCCTAACGTCGAAGTTAACTTCGAAATAGCGCCCGACGCGTGTAGACGCGACGGGCGCTATTTCGAAGTTGGTGCCGCTACTTCGAAGTAGTGTGCACGTGTAGACGCAGCTTGATTGTGAGAGCCGTGTGCTTCCTCTGCAGCCAAAGAGCTGCTAGGGATCAGTCTGCACTCTGCAAATTCTAAATCTGCAAGCACAGTTAGCAAAATACCCTATCCTGTGAGACTGTCTGTATTACGACAACCTTGCAGCTCACCAAGATTAAGGAGGGCCATGCATGTGGCCCACTCACTAGCTTAGCTTGCCCCTCAATGGCATAGACTAGGGGTCAGCAACCTCTCCAAGGCGGCGTGCTGAAATTTGAGCTTTTGACCTCTATGTACAGTCTGGTGATGCTTTTAACGTCACTTATAGTCCTACTTACAACATCTTCATTAATAAATAAATGAAGCTGCAGAGCTGGTGGTGGTTGGTAGCATTAGCTGGTTTTTTGTTAATCCACAGGAGGCCTGGCTTTGAGCAAGTTCCTGGCTGCATGGGGAGAAGGGGTGGGGCTGAGCCTCCTGCCTCTCGTGTCAATGAAAATCAGCTGGCGTGCCACCCTTGGCACCGGTGCTGGGGGTTGCTGGCCCCTGACATAGACTAACTTAAGCTGCCTCACTGTTACTTGCAAAAACAAGCAGTTCATAGCTCCTGAAGGGTGTATAGTTAATTATTGACAATTCACCATTCAGGCTCCAGCATGTGATTGTCACCTCTGCCTTACATAAACTCTCAAAAGAGCTGGATGGAGTAACTTGGGTTTAAATGGTCTGGTTTTGCTAATGTCTCTCCAGACTTGCCCAGTTTTGCTTTAAATTGGTATTAAGAATCCTCTTTGATGTAAACAGAACATCCTGGGCTATTGCATTAGAGTCAGAAACTGATTAGACTGGCCGGGGTCGGGTTGTATTTTTTTGCTGTCAGAGATTTGCAATGAACTCTGAGAAACTCTCTGCATTTATACATAATATTTCTAATGCTCGTAACCCTTTGTCTCCCAGGTATAACCCCCTTGGGACAGGAATCATAATATTTTTCTTATTTTGGGGGAAGGCTGGTGCTGGACACAGACCGTGGGGACCTCGTTGTAGTCAGTCCCCGTATTTTAGCCCAATCTGCATACTGAACAGAAACTCGCCGTTGCCGCCAGGCTCAACTGCGCCTAGTGCAGAGCTAGGTGGTGTGGCCAGGCTCCAGAATGAGGAAAAGACTAGTATCTTTGGCATCTCCCTGTCACTTCACCACTGCTTCTTCTGGTTCCACCTCCTGGCTCTGGAACTATTCAGGACCTGGATTCCCAGCAGGGTGATTTTCCACTGAGCCGAAAGTCACTTAATCTTCTCTTGGTGCCGAAATGCTAGGAACCATTTCCAACGCTCCTTAAAGTGATGGGCGAGCCCCTCCAAGCTCTTGACCCTCGAGCTCTGTCTCAGTGTAGCTTTCGAAAGGCGCACAGGCTGTGGGATCCTAAATGCTTTACATAATTTAGCCTTCTAATTTGTGGTCTGGAGAATTAGGACACAACCGCTGTGCTTTCCAGCTTGTCTCATAGGTGCACAGCGGGGCCCTTGGTTGCAGTGCCCATTGGCTTTGGGCAAGACTGCCTGCATGCTGCTTTCCCACAGGCAACTGGGGTTTGGGTTTGTGGCAAAAGCAGAGCAGATACATGAGTGCCACAAAGCGGTGCACTACCCCCAGGGAATTCCTGTGTGAACTCTTCTGCGGCCCGGAATTGAACTGCTTTGCCTGATACCCACCAGGTGGCAGTCGAGGCTGCGGAACTGTGGCCTCTCTGACATCTGAGAATGTTAGGGTGGGTCTTAGTGGGTTGCGGGGGTTAAACCTGGGAAACTATATACTGAAACACACACCACATGTGATGAGACAGCTCCGTTGTTATTGCCAGGGTAGGTAAAATTAGTGGTGTAAAACCCTATATTAACATGTAATCTTAGCTCTCCAGATATGCAGCATCCATTGAGACTCCTCACAATTGCAAAATGTTTTCCTTTAGCTTATCTGGCCGGAGACAGTCTGTACAAACCATCTCTGAGCAGGAGAGGCTGGGATTCCACATCTCAATAAGCAACACATGGGTGGGGTGTCTGGAAATGACACCAGCAGGAGAAAGGGCCCTTCCACTGCAGGGAAGGAGCACCAGCTTGCTGCAGAGGGGAAGCAGGAATTGAGCCCCTCTGACACCAAACTGCAGGGTTACAAACGGTTCTTCCCAGCAGCCCTGTGCAGAGTGAAGGACGTTGCCCCAGTGCTTATGAAACAGACTACCTAGAATACTAAAATCTCCAGAAGCTCCTTACTGAGCAGGCTTTCATCCATGCTGCAAGACCAATTGCAAATCTTAAGTATAATATAAATAAGCTATCAGAGAGCATCTGTCCTATGAACGTTCCATGGTACTCCTGAAAATGTAACCCTTCACTTCCACTACTCAGAGTGCTGACTGGACTTCCCCAAACTCTCAAAACAAAAACTGAAGATTCATCAAAGTGAAGCTGTAACCTTAAGTACATAGCATTATGTAGCATGAAAGCCACCCCCTTAATCCCAAAGGTCCATGGTGAGAGGTGTGTAATTCTGAACACCTAGGATATACTTCTACACTAACCATCCTTACACCAGCCTATGAGATGATTGCAGGGGAGGTAACCCCACCACATTGACACTTGATATCCTACCTTGGTGTCCAACCTGCCAGTGAAATATCATTGCATTGGAAGCTGCTCTTTGGATGCTGACTCTAAGCCCTGGTCTACACTCTGAGAAAAATTTGAATTTAAGACTCTATGGTTGGTTTTAAAAACTCTCCATCTACACCCCAGCACTCAGTAAGTCTATTCTAAGCGGCTGTAATGCTGACTTCTGTACTGCTGACTTCCCAATGAAGTTACTCGAAAAATTGGATTTGCAATGTCAAGCTAAAACGGTGTAGATTAATCATGGTTAAAATTGACTTTTGTTAGTCCTGGAAGCTATCCCACAATGCCCTTCAAGGTGTCCTTGCAGGTGAGCAGGAAGTAGGAATCAGGAAGTCGGGCATTTTGAATTCATTTTTTTTATGATCAGTGTGGTGATCACATCTAGTGACTTAATAGAGCACCAGCATGGAACCATCAGGAGAGACAGGGTCTCAAATCGTCTTGCTGGCTAGGCCCCACCCCAACATAGCATGTGGTGGCTTGTCTGTGAGGACCAGACAGCGGCACATGAGGCAGCAGGAGGTCATGTCCTGCATGGGGTGACGGCTTCTTCCCTGCACAGGATATAGCAGGAGAGACTGAGATTTTTTTTCAGCACTGTACATTTGTACATGGAGGCCCTTCTCCCCGACAGGTGTCCTGCAGTCAGGGGTCTAGCCCTCCCCTCACCATATGGCTACCCCGCACCCCAGCACCATGCGTGACTAGGCTGTGGGGGGTCATGCTTGTATGAGAGGCTGAGAAATTTTCTTTTCTGCAGGTCACATTTGTACAGGGGCAGCCCCCCTCCCCCCACAGGCACCATGCAGTCAGCGGCCTATCCAGCACCCAGCCACACCACTTGGCCAGCCCATGACCCAATAAAAACACACGCCTGCAGCACAAAGCATGTGGCTCAGGAGAGTGGCACAGTCTCTGTGGCCTCCTGTTTGCTGCATTTCATGGGTGTGGAAAAAGACACCCAGGGTGCATCTACACTTACATTCCTCTTTCGAAAGGGGTATGCAAATGAGGTAAATCAAAAATGCAAATGAACTATAACTTTTCATGTATGACACCTCATGTGCATATTCTAATTTTGAAAGAAGAAAGCCAGCGTAGATGCTGCTCTTTTGAAAGTAAACCCATCTATGAAAGAATCCTTCTTCCCTTTATTTAATGGGCAGAAGGATTCTTTCGAAGATGGGGTTTACTTTTAAAAGAGCAGCGTCTGCACTGGCTTTCTTCTTTCGAAAGAAGTGCTTTTGAAATTCAAATATGCAAATGAGGTGTCAAATACCAAATGTATAGGTCATTTCTTTTTCGACTTACCTCATTTGCATACCTCTTTCGAAAGAGGAATGCAAGTGTAGACACACCCCTACAGAAAAGACACCGTAATGTATGAGATTGACAGCACCCTGGCCTGCTGCCCTGCACAGCGAAAGGTGCTCTTTCCCCAGCGGACCAGTGATTTTCAATGGGGGGAGAGAGCCTAACTACTAGCAGGCGTGGCACTCTCTTTCCCTCTCTTCTCCTGAGTGATGCTAACCACTGGACACCACTGCCCTCCGGGATTCCCCACTTTTCCTAACTTCCTTCTGAGAATTGGCCATTTGGTTTCAAAGGGAGGGGAATGAGGGCAGTACAGTCTGGGAAGATGACGGTGGGTGCTCTCATGGCACATTTGGTTAGCAGGGCTGTGATGCAGGTGACTCAAACAATAGCTCACTGGGGAAAGAGACTTCTGAAAAATGACCATTTGTTTTGAGGGCAAAGAGGTGTGGGAAGATGACATCACACTCCCACAACCACTTGTGGGATTTTTTTCCTATAATGCAGCAGTGAAAAAACCCAGAATGTAACAGGCTCAGGGAATGGATGGAAAGGTTCCCACAATGCACTGCTGCAAGAGTTGAATTTGGTGATTAGTTGGCATGCACTGAGTCGACTTTGTGGGCCAGTGCGGACCCTCAACTTCGGCTTTATAAAATCCAGTGCTACAAATCTGTCTTTGATCAGTTCAACTTTATTTCTTAGTGTAGACATACTGTAAGCTCTGTGCTCTAGGAAGCTTACAAACCAGCTGGCTCTAATGCTGAAGCCCATAAGCGCCATCTGGGGAGAGAAGAAGGGACAGCGCCTGTGCATATGGGGATGCTGCTTGCCCTTCACCCTAGTCCCCTGACTACTGGGGAGAGTGCACAGATTACATGGGGGTGGATGTCTCAGTGGTTACAGCACTGAACTCACAACCCTGGCTTTACAGGGCCAGCCCTTGATGGGGCCTTTCAAGGTTCTGGGGCAGGTTAGATTTAAAAATAAAATCCGTCAGGGATGGTGGTGAGCCCTGCTGTGAGGACAGGGGTCTGGACTCAATGCCCTCCCAAGGTCCCTTCTAGCTCTATGAGATGTGTAACGATATATATGTAAGTACTCCTCTGCCCCCTGCCCTCCCCAGCCAGGGGATGCATGAAACAAGCTGCACACTTTCGCCCCACTCCCTGATAGTCAGGGGAGCGGGAAGAAGAGCGAGCAGCATCCCACCATGCACAGCTGTTGCCCCCTCCTCCCAAAACAGCACCCTAGCCAAAGCCATCCTCAGCAAAGCTAACAGGGGGAAGTCTCAGGCTCCTGAGCTGTCAGCCAATGAATGGTGACTCTTGCCGTTCTCTTTCAGTGCTTGGCGTCCTGAAAGGACCACTTCAGTGTTTTGTACTGAGAAGCATAAATAACAGCAGTGGCCCCTTGGAGACAGCTAATACCTCGAAGCATCAAAGGCACAGCTTGGTGATCTAGCATTCCAGTGCAGCTACAGGCTGTCCCAGGCACAATTTCTCCAAAGAAACATTAACTGGATGATTTGGCAGCCATCTGCGTGGTACACGCTACCTTCTCCTTGTTCCCAACATGGTCTTGTCCCTTGACCGTGGAAAACATCTTTCTTTAGACGTGATGGGTTGCCCTTGCTGTCAGAGATCCTGGCCTTAAAGGTGAATGCAATATTTGTTGGGAGGAGCCACTGGCTATCTGATGTGAGGGGATTCTTTGACCTACGTTTGGAGAGGAGAGTAATAGGTAACACACACACCCTCACCCAGAAAAACTAAGAAATATCTCAGTTCCGTCCTGCCACAAGCCTTCTGAGACTGGAGAACTGTAGCTCACCTGTATGGTACTGAACTCAATGCATAATTTTCAAGCTTAATTTGCTCTTTCTCTTTCCACCTGAAATGGACCTCTCAAACCAAGTTGGAAGCAGAGACTAGTTTGCCCCAGATCAATGGAGTCATTTTGCTTGTCCAGGTAGATTTTTTGCCCTTCTCCTCTCTCCCGACTGCCTGCTGAGCTTGATGTGTGCAATCGTTGGGGGGAAAAAAAACTCATGGGAATCATTTTTCTAAGTAATGCTAATCATACGTCCATGAGTTCAGCTCCAGCCACTAGTCTCAGGTTCAGCAGTTATATGTGTTGGCTCTAAATCTACAGTCCATCAGAAAACATGAAACCATAGTCAAATAGCCCATACAATTACAAGAGTGTCTAGCTTTTAAGAATTTTACTCAGGTTATAAAAGTCACAGCATATACTATTCCTAAAGATGAATTATAATGTGTGAAAACAAAAAAGCAGTAAAGTAGCACTTTAAAGACTAACAAAATAATTTATTAGGTGAGCTTTTGTGGGACAGACCCACTTCTTCAAATCATAGCCACACCAGAACAGACTCAATATTTAAGGCACAGAGAACCAAAAACAGTAATCAAGGTTGACAAATCAGAAAAAAAATTATCAAGGTGAGCAAATCAGAGAGTAGAGGGGCGGGGGTGTGGGAAGGAGGTCAAGAATTAGATTCAGCCAAGTATGCAAAAGAGACCCTAAAATGACCCAGAAAATTTGTATCCTGGTTCAAACCACGTGTTAATGTGTTGAATTTGAATATAAAAGAGAGTTCAGCAGCCTCTCTTTCAAGACTGTTGTGAAAATTCCTCTTCAGTAAAAAGCAGACTTTTAAGTCATTAACAGAATGGCGCACCCCATTAAAATGTCGGCTGACCAGTTTGTGGATCAGGAGTGTTTTTATGTCTGTTTTGTGCCATTAACTCTTTGTCTAAGGGAGTTAGAAGTCTGTCCAATATACAAAGCATCTGGGCTTTGTTGGCACAATATGATGTTAGTTGAGGAACATGAGAATGTGCCCATGATTCTGTGAATAACCTGTTTGGGTCCAGTGATGGTATCTCCAGAATAGATATGTGGACAAAGCTGGCAGCGGGCTTTGTTGCAAGGAAAAGTTCCAGGACTGGTGTTCCTGGGGTATAGACTGTGACTGTTGGTGAGATTCCTCATAAGGTTGGGAGGTTGGTTGTCTGTAGGAGAGAACAGGCCTGTCACCTAGGGCCTTCTGGAGTGTGGCATCCTGATTAAGGGTAGGTTGTAGGTATTTAATAATTCGTTGCAGTGGTTTGAGTTGGGGGCTGTAGGTAATGACCAGTGGTGTTCTGTTCTTGGCTTTTTTGGGCCTATCTTGGGGTAGCTGGTATCTGGGTATTCATCTGGCCCTGTCAATTTGTTTTTTTATTCTCCTGCTGGGTAATTCAGGTTTATGAATATTTGGTAAAGATCTTGTGGTTTTTGGTCTCTGTCAGTTGGATCAGAGCAAATGCGATTGTACCTAAGGGCTTGACTGTATAAACAATGGATCTAGGTATGTGTGCAGGGTGGAAGCTAGAAGCATGTAGGTAAGTGTAGCGATCACTGGGTTTCCAGTAGAGTGTGGTACCAATCAGGCAATCCTTGATTTGTACTGTAGTGTCCAGGAAATGTACCTCTCGTGTGGAGTAATCGAGGCATACGTTGATGGTGGGGTGCAGATTGTTAAAGTCTCTGGGGAATATAATTTGTGCATTATTCCTACAGGCATAACTCACACTGTCCTACATGGTGTTAGAAACTCTTGGCCCTCTCATCAAAGGATCATTAATACAGGCATGCTTCCTGCTGGAGTTTGTCATAGGAAGCTCAGTTTTCCTGTTCTGGTGCCCATGTGTGTGTACACACACACACACACACACACACACGCACACACACACACACACACACACAGAGTTTTTAATATTGTGAGTCTGTCTATTTCTACCTTCTGTGCATGTTTGTTAAAGTAACATTCCGTCACGCTTTTATGGGTCCGTGTCCTCTGGAAACATCAGGATCCCCAAATTCTATAGGCTTGGTAGCTTCTTGCCAGCCCCATCATCCTGCAGTTAAGGCACGCTAGGGGTAATATTTGTTGTTGCAGCATTTTATGATTTTAAATTTGGTATTCCCAGCTACCCTGTCACAATATTACCACACAATACCTCTTTCCTGGAATCTTTCACCTTATTTCTCAGTCATCAATTTGTGCCATCACCCCTTGTCTCTAAGGCCTAAAATAGCTAAGGTAAAGTTTTGCAGGCATCAATCTACACATCATGGTGTTTCTACATATCTTACTCACGTCTGCTATATAATTCCTCTAAATACTGATCGGATTCATATTTTTTATAATCCTACAAATCAACTCCAATTAACATCCAAAATTCTTTGTATGTTAACAAAGATATGTATGATAACATTAATTAATCATGATGTCACAGAGCAAATGACTATTGAGCTTAAATCAGTGGCTACAGCCCACACGAAAGAGCAATCGCTAGCTGTCTTTTTAAAAGAACAATAGAGTAAGACTGGACTGAAAGGGCCTGCAGTTTTGGCCCTCAGGATATGCTAGGTGTTTGAGAGTAAGGGCGCGGGCTGAGTCTCTCTGTGGGAAGGAGGAGGGAGGCCCCCCCTCAATGCCCCAGGAGCTGCCAGCTGTGAACAAGAGAGGAAGGCCCAGGGAAGTGACAGTGATGTGGGATGTGAAAGTGGAGAAGTGAATAAGGCAGAGTGGCCTGCCCAGGGGGACAGGAAAGTAAAAAGAGAAGAACCATCGGCCATTGAGGGAAGAGGCTCAAACAACTGAGAATCATCAGGAGGGGCAGAAAAAGCCTAGAAGCAATGGATGGGAGGAGTGGAAACAGAGCAAAAAGAAAAGAGTTCAGTCCTGCTCTCTAGAAAGACACCGTGCATAGTACCGGTACTTCTCCCTTAACGTTGTTCCATTGCTTATCTGCTACAGCACGTGCTCATTGAAAGTTGTGCAGTGATCCCTTACATTGCAATGTCATTTGGCTGCCTGCTTTGCCCACTACTTAAGGTATTTTAGGGAAAAGCAGCCTGTCCCTCTGGGGGTTTGGAACCAGGATGGGCTGGTATAGGCCCCCCATCAGCTCCCCTAAGTTCCCTGTGAGCTGCATACCTTAGCAGCTGAAGGTCAGCTCCTCCTGCTGCTCTTGTCTGTCTTGGTACTGCTCTGGGGAACCTTCTGTTTGCTGAGGAGAAGAGGAAGGGTGAGGGGAAAGGGAAAGGGTGCTTATGTCAGGCTGCCCCCATCCTACTGTCCAATTTAGCCCCCCACTTCATACCCATCTCCGCAAAGCAAGATGCCACAACTACAGAATCCTGTGCCTAGACTTCCTGGTCTACTTACAGGGGCAGCGTACTTAAAGGGGTAATGCATGTCTCTGTCTCTCACTCTCACACTCACCTTAGTACCTTGCAGCCATGTATGCAGCAGCTGGAAGAGAGAATGGGACAGCAAGACAGTGTGGGTTCATCAGTGTGTTCAGTCTCTGCAGGGAAGCGTTTGCAGCCACAGCCCCCCATCTGTTGCGTTTCCCGCTTCGTGCGTCGGTCCATGCTGCCCCTCGACTAGCGTGAGGCTAAATTAACAACTTCTTAACCTTTGAGGGTTCAGCCCAGTGCTAGTTCACCACTTAGTAGCAAGGCGTTCTTCTGACTCCACCACCTCAACCAAGCTTCACTGTCGTCATTGCAGTGTACAGTACCACAATCATCAGTGCCATGTTTAGTACTAAATTGTTTGCGTGAAGCATGTACTGCCTATGTGTATAGTGTCTGCTGGAAAAAAAATCCCTGGGACTGATCTCCTGGCACCCCATGTGTGATGGAGTGGGGGGAGTGCATGTGTGAGTCAGGCTGGATGTCCGAGGCAAGCAGCAGCTCCCAGTGGCTAAGGATGACCCTGGGGCTACAACTGGCAGATAACACCTCTGCCTAAACAAAGAGCAGGGAGGAGCTGAGCTGGGTTTTGAATCGGGGGCGGCAGTTAGAGGCGAGGAAAAGGGAGAGCTGGAAGGCAGCCAGCCTGAGGAGGGGGAAAGCTACACCCCAGAGGGGCACCCCTCGGGGTCTTCCCCCCAGGACAGGTTGGAAGGACTGTCTCTGGCGGCTATGCTGTTGCTTCTGTGAGAAACTGGACATCTGTTGCCTAATAAACCTGCTGTTGTGCCTGCTGAGTGAGAGTCTCTCCTGCCAGCGGGCGGGGTGCAGTGCAGGGGGACCCCTGAACCCCATCACACTGGTGTCAGAAGTGGGATGCACTGCACCCACGGATGAGCTCCCAGCAGTGGCTGACTGAGCACAAGAGAAGGAAGGAGTCTCACAAGAGCCAGAGGGGGAACAGAGCCATTCCTGCAGCTGCTGCTGGTGAGTGGATACCCTGGGAGATAGCGGGGAGATGGATTATACCCGACTCCTGAAGGCAGAGCTAGCGGGGCTGTGCAGAGAGAGGGGCCTGACCGTGGGGAAGGCGACCAAGGCCCAGCTGATTGCACAGCTGGAAGAGAATGACCGATCCGGGGGGGCAGAGCCTGTCCCGGCAGAAAGTGGCCGGTCAGCCTCGGGAAGCATTTCGGATTCTCCGACAGGAGCGGGGGCTCGACGCCGTCAGACAGACGCGGTGCCCGCCAGGTCGCGCTCAGCTAGCGGTGGTCCATCGCGGGCAGAGTCCCCCACCGCAGAGCTGCGACGGCTGGAGCTCGAGGTGAAATTAAAGGAACTGGAGCACCAGGAACGGGAAAGAGAGCGTGAGCGCCAGGAACGGGAAAGAGAGCGTGAGCACGAGCGCCAGGAACGAGAAAGAGAGCGTGAGCACGAGCGCCAGCTACAAGAGACACAGCGGGAGGAGAAAGAACGAGAACGGAAGGAGAGAGAGCGAGAGCGGGAGCATGAGCGAACCATGGCAGAGGCGAGACGCCAAGAGGCCCCAGCTGCGGTAAGCGGGGAGAGGGCCAGACGGCTCGGGGTGGCCAGTCACTTGGAGACGCGTGTGCTGGCCCAGTGTCAGGACCCAGGGGACATGGACGAGTTCCTTACCGCCTTCGAGCGAGCCTGTGAGTTGCATGAGGTTCCCCCAGATGAGTGGCTCCGGCACCTCACCCCCTTGCTGGGCCGGAAGGGCGCAGCGGTGCTCAGCCAGCTGGTGGGGCTGCAGCCTGGGGACTATGAACGGTTCAAACAGGCCCTGCTGCATAAGTTCGGGCTGACTCCGGAGGTGTACAAGAAGAAGTTCCAGGAGGCGCAGAAGAGGCCAGAGGAAACCCACGTAGATACAACTGCCCGCCTGAAGCAATACTACCAGAAGTGGGCATTCGGAATGGGAGTCCAGTCCGTAGAGGACCTGATCGAGCTGGCGGTCGTGGAGCGATTCTACGAGATGTGCGCACCTGACCTGAGGGTGTGGCTCGTGGACCGGAAGCCAGGGGACTCACATGATGCAGGGAAACTGGCAGATGACTTCACAAACAGCCGGGCCAGGTTTGAAAGTGAGCCCCACAAAGAGAGGGAGTCTCGGAGAGAGAGGGAGTCCCGGAGGGAGAGGGAGTCCTGGAGAAACCGAGAATCTCAGAGAGACCGGTCCCTAACTGTACGACAGAGGGGACCACCTCTTGGGCAAGCCCAGGAAAGAGGGGCCAGCCACCCACCCCCCAGAGAGCCAAACAGAACCCGGACAGAGCAGCCGGCCCGAGGGACACAACAAGACCCAGGCTGTTACCGCTGTGGGCGAAAGGGGCATAGAGCAGCCCAGTGCCCCAGGCTCCCAGACAGGTTGAGCAGGCCGGGGGGTCATGGAGTCAACTGGGTGGGGTCCCAGAAGTCAGAGGGGCTGGCGGCCAAGGCGGGTGGTGCTGACAACGGGCACTCGGCTTGGGCCGAATCCGCCCCACAGACCAGCTCCTCAGGGGGACCAAATGCTCAGAGGCCAGTTTACAGAGTGGGGGCGGCACTACCTCTGTGGAGCAAGCGTCTCAAACACCTCGAGGTAGACGGGAAAAAGGTCATGGGGTTCTGGGACACAGGCGCTGACGTGACGCTGGCCCGACCCGGGGTGGTGGCACCGGGCTGCATGATACCCGATTCCCACCTGACGATAACAGGAATTGATGGGACCCCTTTCAAGGTGCCCATGGCGAGGGTGCACCTGAAATGGGGGAAGAAGGAAGGCCCCAAGGAAGTGGGCGTGCACAGCCATTTGCCGGCAGATGTACTGATGGGGGCTGACCTGGAGAACTGGCAAGGTGAACGCCCTCGTGCCCTGGTCCTGACCCGTAGCCAAAGAAAACGAGGGGTGCGCTCCCCAGATTCAGGGGTACAGGCCCAGCCAAAGCCACAGGGGCCAACCCTGAGAGAAAGGGGGCCCCCAAAAACCAGATCTCACAGGCCAGGGATGCTGGAGCCAGGCAGGGATGGGGAAGTAGCATCCGCTCCTGCCCGAGCGGAAGAATTCCAGGCAGAGCAGCAGAGAGACCCCTCCTTGCAGAAGCTGAGGGAACTGGCCAGTCTCAGCCCAGCTCCACAGCTGGGGGAGGGCTGCAGGGAGAGATTCCTGTGGGAAAAGGGATTCCTGTACCGGGAATGGGCTCCCAGACGCAAAGCGGAGCCATGGAAGGTCCAGAGGCAACTGGTGGTTCCCCAAAAGTACCGGCGCAGGCTGCTGTACCTAGCCCATGATGTCCCGCTCGCAGGACACCAGGGGATCCACCGCACCAGGAGAAGGTTGTTACAGAACTTTTTCTGGCCAGGGATCTTTGCAGCTGTCCGTCTGTATTGCCTGTCCTGCGATCCCTGCCAGAGGGTGGGGAAGAGCCGGGACAAGGGGAAAGCTGCCTTGAGGCCACTGCCCATCATAGAGGAGCCTTTCCAGAAAGTGGCTATAGACATAGTGGGCCCCTTCAGCAAGGCAACGCGTTCGGGGAAGAAATATATTTTGGTAGTGGTAGATTTTGCCACGCGATACCCAGAAGCAGTGGCCTTGACCTCTATCGACGCTGACACCGTGGCTGATGCACTGCTGTCCATTTTCAGCAGAGTGGGGTTCCCCAAGGAGGTCCTCACAGATCAGGGGTCCAACTTCATGTCGGCCCTACTGCAAAGCTTGTGGGACAAGTGTGGGGTCCGGCACACCTGGGCCACAGCCTACCACCCGCAGACGAATGGGCTGGTGGAGAGGTTCAATGGGACTCTGAAGCAGATGCTGAGAACCTTCATGAATCAATACCCCCATGACTGGGACAAGTACTTACCCCACCTGCTGTTTGCATACAGGGAGGTGCCCCAGGAATCCACGGGGTTCTCCCCGTTTGAGCTGCTGTATGGAAGGAGGGTACGGGGACCCTTGGACTTGCTCAGAGAAGAGTGGGAGGGGACGGCCTCTCCTGAAGGGGAGTCAGTGGTACAGTATGTACTGACCTTCCGGGAAAAACTCACCGAGCTCATGGGCCTGGCCAGGGAGAACCTCTCCATGGCCCAAAGGAAGCAAAAGGTCTGGTATGACCGTAACGCCAGGGCCCGAGCATATGCCACCGGGGATCAAGTGATGGTCCTTATACCTGTGCGGCGGAACAAGCTGCAAGCGGCCTGGGATGGGCCCTTCAAGGTCGTCAAACAGCTAAATGACGTGAATTATGTGGTGGAACTGTCGAACCGGGCCCACAGCCACCGGGTCTATCATGTGAACATGATGAAACCTTACTGGGACAGGCAGAACTTGGTGCTGGCCGTGTGCAGACACTGGGAGGGGCAGGGGGATGATCCCTTGGTGGATTTACTCACAAGGACTGGAGCCGGCTCCTTGCTGGAGTCTATTCCCCTCTCAGACCAGCTGACCCCTGCCCAGCAGACGGAGATCAAGGAGGTGCTGCATTTGCATCAACAGCTGTTCTCGGACAGACCCGGACGCACTGACCTGGCTGTCCACCGAATAGAGACAGGCACCCACGCCCCTATCAAGTGTGTGCCATTCAGAGCCACAGGGAGGACGGCTCAGGACATAGAGCGGGAGGTTGAAGACATGCTGGCTCTGGGGGTGATCCAACCCTCGTCCAGCCCCTGGGCCTCTCCCGTGGTGTTAGTCCCTAAAAAAGATGGGTCTGTTCGGTTTTGTGTGGACTATCGCAAGCTTAACGCCATCACTGTCTCGGACGCCTACCCCATGCCCAGGCCTGATGACCTTTTAGACAAGCTGGGGGGAGCCCGTTACCTCACCACCATAGACCTCACCAAGGGGTACTGGCAAGTGCCATTAGACCAAGATGCCCGGCTGAAGTCGGCTTTCATCACTCCTGTGGGGCTCTACGAGTTCTTGGTCCTTCCCTTTGGCCTCAAGGGGGCACCCGCTACCTTCCAGCGTCTGGTGGACCAGCTACTGAAAGGGATGGAGAGCTTTGCCCTGGCTTACATGGACGACATTTGCATCTTCAGCCAGACGTGGGAGGACCATGTGTCCCAACTCAAGCAGGTGCTGGACCGACTCCAGAAGGCCGGTCTGACTATCAAGGCAGGGAAGTGCAAGGTGGGAATGGCTGAGGTGACCTACCTGGGCCACAAGGTGGGCAGCGGCTGCTTAAAGCCAGAGCCAGCTAAAGTGGAGGCTGTCAGAGATTGGCCAACACCCCAGACTAAGAAGCAGGTCCAGGCCTTCATTGGGATGGCGGGGTACTACCGGAGGTTTGTGCCCCACTTTAGCTCCATCGCAGCCCCCCTCACGGAGCTGTGTAAAAAGGGAAAGCCTGACAAGGTGGTCTGGACCGAGCAGTGCCAAGAGGCCCTCTGCGCGCTGAAGGAGGCTCTGGTCAGGGCCCCAGTGCTGGCAAATCCAGACTTCAACAAGCCCTTCCTGGTGTTCACCGATGCCTCGGACGTGGGGCTGGGGGCGGTGCTAATGCAGGTGACTGACAAAGGGGAGAAACACCCCATCGTGTACCTGAGTAAGAAGCTGCTGCCCCGGGAGCAGAACTACGCAGCCATAGAGAAGGAATGTCTGGCCATGGTGTGGGCGCTGGGGAAGCTGCAGCCGTACCTGTTTGGACGGCGTTTCACCATGTACACCGATCACTCACCCCTGACCTGGCTGCATCACATGAAAGGGGCCAACGCCAAGCTCCTGCGGTGGAGTCTGCTCCTGCAGGACTACGACATGGAGGTGGTCCATGTCAAGGGGAACAACAACACCATAGCCGATGCCCTGTCACGCAGGGAGGGCCCCGAACTTCCCCAGGTCACTGGCTAAGTGACCCCGCTCAGTGCGGTCTGGAAGGGGGGAGAGATGTGATGGAGTGGGGGGAGTGCATGTGTGAGTCAGGCTGGATGTCCGAGGCAAGCAGCAGCTCCCAGTGGCTAAGGATGACCCTGGGGCTACAACTGGCAGATAACACCTCTGCCTAAACAAAGAGCAGGGAGGAGCTGAGCTGGGTTTTGAATGGGGGGCGGCAGTTAGAGGCGAGGAAAAGGGAGAGCTGGAAGGCAGCCAGCCTGAGGAGGGGGAAAGCTACACCCCAGAGGGGCACCCCTCGGGGTCTTCCCCCCAGGACAGGTTGGAAGGACTGTCTCTGGCGGCTATGCTGTTGCTTCTGTGAGAAACTGGACATCTGTTGCCTAATAAACCTGCTGTTGTGCCTGCTGAGTGAGAGTCTCTCCTGCCAGCGGGCGGGGTGCAGTGCAGGGGGACCCCTGAACCCCATCACACCATGCTCATTAATTCTTATGGGGAAATTGAATTCACTTCACATGGTTTCACTTAAAGTATCATTTTCAGGAACATAACTCCAATGGTAAATGAGAAGTTACTGGTAAATATGAAATACTCCTGACACCCTTCTTGCAGGCAGGCCGGGGTTTGCCACAGCAACCTCCTTGCTGGAGCTGGAAGGTAGATTACGCTCCTAACTCAAACACAACTGAAGACTTGGCTTAGATTTTGAAGGGGGAAGAAAGTATTCACCAGCTGGGTAGAAACAGCTAAAGAGACCTAAGCTCTGAGGAGGAATACCTCGGGAAGCTGGGTCTTGTGTGCAAGGAATCTGATGGCAAAGCTGCTTTTAATGCAGAGTTGTTGTAGCTCAGTTGGTCCAAGGCTATTAGATAGCCAAGGAGGATGTGATAATATCTTGTATTGCATCAACTTCTGTGGGAGTGCGAGACGAGCTGTCCAGCTTACACTGAGCTCCTCTCGAGGTCTGATTTCAAAGCTGCTTTGGCAGTTGTGTTGAGCAATGCAAACTTGTGTTACAGATAAAACACACAAGTCTCATCTGATTGTTTGTGTAACTAGGTGAGGATACCTGTAGGGAGGAGAACTTGGGGTGGGAAAGCTGGCCTGTGCCTATAGCTGCTGTTTCTTAACTTTCTGGTACAAGTTCTCCCTTTCCATGGCACTAGAATCATAGGGTTGGAAGAGACCTCAGGAGGTCATTGAGTCCAACTCCCTGCTGAAAGAGGGACCCACTCCCACTAAATCATCCCAGCCAGGGCTTTGTCAAGCTGGGATTGTAAGACCTCTATGGAAGGAGATTCTACCACCTCCCTAGGTAAACTGGTCTAGAGCTTCAGCACTCTCCTACTGAAATAGGTTTTCCTAACATCCTGCCTAGACCACTCACACCCCAAGTTGAGATCACTGCTTCTCATTCTGGCATCACTGAGAAGAGCCTCTCTCCATCCTCTTTAGAGCCCCACTTCAGCTAGTTGAAGACTGCTATTAAATCCCTCGTCAGTCTTCTCTTCTGTAGACTAAATAAGCCCAAATCCCTCAGCTTCTTCTCATAACTCATGTACTCCAGCCTCTTAATCATTTTTATTACCCTTCACTGGACTCTCTCCAGTGTGTCCACATCCTTTCTGTAATGGAGGCCCCAGAATCAGACACACCACTCCAGAAGCAGCCTCAGCAGTGCCAAAAAATGGGGAATAATCATTTCCCTAGATCTGCTGGTAATTCTCCTTGTAATGAACCCCAGTATGCTGTTAGCCTCCTTGGCTACAAGGACACACTGTTGGCTCATATGCAGCTTCTCATCCACTGTAATCCCCAGGTCCTTTTCTGCAGAACTGCTACTTGGCCAGTCAGTTCCCAGTGCTTGGGATTCCTCCATCCTAGGTGTGGGACTCTGCACACGTCCTTGTTGAATCTCATCAGATTTCTTTTGGCCCAATCCTCCAATTTATCTAGGTATCCCTGGACCTTATACCTACCCTTCCAGCATATCAACCTCTTCCCCCAAGTTTAGTGTCATCTGCAAACTTACTGAGGGTGCAATCCTTCCCCTCATCCAGATCATTAATACAGGTGCGGAACAATACTGGCCCTACAACTGATCCTCGGGGTACTCCGCTTAATTGCGACTGCCAACCAGACATACAGCTGTTGATCACTACCTGTTGAACCCGATGTTCAAGCCAGATTTCTATCCACCTTATGGTCCATTTATCCAATCCACATGTCTCTAACTTGCTGCCAAGGACACCACAGGAGATTGTATCAAAAGCTTTGCTAAAGTCAAGGTATGTTATGTCTACTGTCTTCCCAAATCCACAGACTTGCTTACTCTGACAAGCCAGTTACCTAGTCATAGGCAATGGGGTTGGTCAGGCCTGACTTGCCCTTGGTGAATCCCTGTTGACTATTCCTGACCACTTTCGTCTCCTCCAGGTGCTTCAAAATGGATTCGTTGATGATCCCTCCATCATCCTTTCCCCCAGCTCCTCCTACACTCTCCCAGGGAGGATGTCAGCTGGGGAGCAGGGCACTGTCGCTCCTGCAGCATAGGGATGGTTCGCATGCGATGGGCAGTGCACGTTGGGTGACGAACACGCTCTTCTTGGGGTGTCCTAACAGAAGCACCAGTTAGAAGACCCCTGACTCGAGCTGTGGACGATCCTGACTACAAGGCTGGTAGGTCTCTCATTTCCACATCCCTGCTGGTGGCACTCCCCTGCAGAGGAAAAGGGAAAGCCCAGCAAACACAGCTTGAGAGGTGGACTCCAGGAATGACTCAGAGCCTGGAACTAGCTGCCCCAGCCTTGGCTGTGGGCTGGCGAGCTCAGGAAGCACAGGCCGAGGTGTATTTCCACACACAGATTAGTCTAAGTGGCTGCATTTGGGGAAGGGCAGGTTCTCCGAGTCTTTGAAGGTGGGGGCACCTTAGCTGCCTTCCTTACAGGGGCCCAGGCCTCTCCACCAGCCTTCACACGCGCAAGGCCCTGTCCTGGGCCCCTGTGTGAATTGTCGGGGACTCAAGCTGTGGAAGGGCTGGGTTGGCTGTGGGGGGGGCATGAGGTGTCGCAGGGAACAGGGAAGGGTGAGCCAGTCTCCATTCAGGCTAAACTGCTGGCTAGAAACCCCCAGACGGAGCTTCTGTGACCTCACACATCAGTTCTTGGGCGCTGGGTAAATAGGCAGGTCCAGGCTCTGCCCTGGCATCTCCAATGAGTCCCCTGGGATGCCCAGTCCTGCCCCACTGCTCTGGCTCCTAGGGACACAAGCAGCAGGCTGATTGGCCAATGCACTGGGAAGGGCTACTCAGAGGCCTCGGCAGGCAGTGCTAACTGGGAACAAAGCACAATCCTAGAATCATAGAATACTAGGACTGGAAGGGACCTAGAGAGGCCATCGAGTCCAGCCCCCTGCCCCAATGGCAGGACCAAGTACTGTATAGACCATCCCTGATAGACATCTATCTAACCTGTTCTTAAATATCTCCAGAGATGGAGATTCCACAACCTACCTTGGCAATTTATTCCACTGGTTGACCTCCCTGACAGTTCGGAACTTTTTCCTAACATCCAACCTAAACCTCCCTTGCTGCAGTTTAAGTCCGTTGCCTCTTGTTCTGTCCTCAGAGGCCAAAAAGAACTAGTTTTCTCCCTCCTCCTGATGACACCCTTTTAGATACCTGAAAACCGCTACCATGTCTCCCCTCAATCTTCTCTTTTCCAAACTAAACAAGCCCAATTCTTTCAGCCTTTCTTCACAGGTCACTTTCTCTAGATCTTTCATCATTCTTGTTGCTCTTTTCTGGACCCTCTCTAGTTTCTCCACATATTTCTTGAACTGCGGTGCCCAGAACTGGACCCAATACTCCAGCTGAGGCCTAACCAGCGCAGAGTAGAGCGGGAGAACGACTTCTCGTGTCTTGTTCACAACACACCTGTTAATGCCTCCCAGAATCATGTTTGCTTTGTTTGCGACAGCATCACACTGTTGACTCAAATTTAGCTTGTGGTCCACTATGACCCCTAGATCCCTTTCTGCTCTAGTCATTCCTAGACAAGTCTGTCCCCATTCTGTATGTGTGAAACTGATTGTTCCTTCCCAAGTGGAGCACTTTGCATTTGTCCTTATTAAACTTCATCCTATTTAGCTTAGACCATTTCTCCAATCTATCCAGATCATTTTGAATTATGACCCTATCCTCCAAAGCAGTTGCAACCCCTCCCAACTTGGTATCATCTGCATACTTAATAAGTGTACTTTCTATGCCAGTATCTAAACCCCTTGGCTGCCCTGAGGTTGCTCATGCCAGGGTCTCTGCTGGAGAGTTCAGGGCTGATGAGTGCCTGGCAAGGGCACCTGGCAGCAGTGGGGGTAGGGCCCTGTTCTCTCTGGGGCTTGCGCCTGGTCTGTGGTGCCTGCCCCTTGTGGGACAGATGGGAGTCAGTCTCTTCTCTGTGCTGCCTCTGCGGCCAGCTTCCCTCCCCAGGCACATCTTGGCTAGTGTTGCTTGAGCCCTTCCTTATTCGGCTCATCTGTGGATGAGATCAACACCCAGGCAAGGGCAGAACTCTCACCCTGGAGGCCAGAGCGGGGCCCTGCACCCCTACAGGTCCAGCCTCCCAAATGTTCAGCTTCCAGGGGCGCTGCTCCTGGCCCTGGCAGGGAGCTGTCTCTGCTGGATGCCTGGCAAAGTCTGCACTTAACGCTGGGTTTCTCTCCTGTCCCCTCTTACCTGGGAGCAGCTTCCCGAGGGATTGGAAGGCACACATCAGTGAAGCATGGGAGAGGGGGAAGCCGGAACAAGTATGCATGGCAGGGGACACCCTGCACAGCAGAAGTGGCATTCAGCATCAGTATTGGACTAGCCCTGGCTGGCCCCTACCTAGCAGTTGCTGCAGCCTGGGACCATGCCCTTACTGAGCTTGGGGTGGGACGTCTTCTTCTTCCCCATCACTTCCTCTGCCCCGGGGCTCGTTGCCCTACAGTGACGAGGAGCACTGGGGTTACTCGCAGCCTCATCCAGGACTACACTGGTGCTGCCTGGCTTCCTGCTTTGGGTGCCTGTGAGCCCACAGCCAGTTCAGCCCCACAGCTCAGCCCCGGGCCTGGGTCCTCCACTTCTCTTTGCCCTGGGCACTTGCTCCAAGGGGAGTCCTCCCCCATTCCTGTATAGCAGCTATTGAAACACCCAGCTCAGCAAACCGGTGGGGGATCCGGGCAAGGGCTGGAGATCAGCAACAAACAGGAGCCTGGCCATGCTGAATCCCTAGGGGAGGCACCTGCCTCCTTCCCCGACCCAGGGTGGTTCAAGGGGCTGCTGCTCCCAGATAAGAGGGGACGGGAGAGAAACCCAGCCTCAAGGGCAGGCTTTGCTAGGCACCCAGCAGAGGCAGCTCCCTGCCAGGGCCAGGAGCGGCGTCCCCGGAAGCTGAGCATTTGGGAGGCTGCCCAGGAGAGATTCATTTGCTGCCCAGCTGATTCGCAGAGCGCCCCCAGCGGGCAGCGTGTGTGTCTATTGGTGGTGCACACGGGCGCACGGCTGGTGCATATGACAAAATTTATTCTACCCGGAAATGGAAACAATTGGCGGGAGCCTGCCTCGGAGGCTGCTCCTGGGGAGTTACTGACCCCAACGCCCAGCGGCGAGCCAGCTGCGGGGAGCGGATCGCCACAGCACAGGGGAGTAGGTGGGATTCATGCAGCTCTCTCGGGGCGGATCTAACCAGCCGGGAACTTTGCCAGCTCGGCAGCCGCGTAGCCTCTGTTCCGCCCCGGGGTGCAGCTGGAACCCTGGGTCCTCCTGGCCTCCCACAGGCCCTGGAGCCTCGGGTGGCGTCTGTCAGCCCGAGGCACCTCTGCCGGTAAGCGCGCTGCCCCCGGGCACTGCAGCAGAGGCTGGGGCGGGGCACCCCGGGGTGTGGCTTCTCCTTGGCATTGATCTGACGAGGGGGGTCCGCCCCACCCGATACGTCAGCGGGTTAGTCCGCAAAGTTCCTGCTGCTGTGGGTTGGCGGAGGACAGACGAACAGGGCCACCCCTCGGGGCCGGTCTGCCTCGGCTTTTCTCTGGGTTACCTCCCCGCAGCGAAGGGAATCGGGCACCAGGGAGGAGCCAACGAGGAGTCCCGGGGCCCCGGACGGATCTTTTGGAGCAGAAGCATCTGAGGAAGCGGCGCTTTGCCCGGGGAAGCTTCTGCTCCGGAAGATCCGCCCGTCTCCCCGGGACTCCTCGTTGGCTCCGAGACACCCCAGATTCTCTGCCGCCCCCGGGCTGGCCCTGCCCTGGGATGGTGTTTTCTTCAGGCTCGCGGGGGGGCTGCCTGAGTCGCCCCCGGAGGGCTGGAGAGAAACCGCAGGAAGCGGGAGCTCGGACTTCCAGTCCTATTTCTTGGGGGGCTCGTTAATTTCACACGCGGGGTTGTTACCAGCCGCCTGACAGCGGCGAGTTCTGTGGGCAGCATTTGATCTCCAGGTACATTTTCACAGCAAGCAGCTGCCATCTTACAGCGAATACCGGCCCCCCTTAACCCCCCAGTGTCTGCCAGCCCCAGTGAAGTCCAGCGTAATAAACACACCTGCCAGTACCTTCTACTCTGTATCTGTTACGTGGGAACTGGAGGTTCTCTCATGATTGTGTCTTGCATGTGCTGCTTTCAACCTGCTCGGCGCCAAGGTTTCGATTACTGAAGAGCTTGGAAAAGTTGTGGGAGGCAGGTTGAACAAATTTATTTCCAAAAGATCCAGTTTCTTGCTTTAAAACTGAACGAATTAGGCAGATAAAAGGTAGGACTCTGCTAAGGAGAAATACGTGCCTCTTGCCAGCTTGCATCCCTTCGAAATATAACATCGTTGCATTAAAACGTCTTCTAAGAAAAACGTTTAATGTGCGTTTAACAAATTGAAATCTCTCTGTCCCCTGTCCGGCTGGGAATCGAGCTCGTCCTAATTCTAGTCTCGGGGTGAAGAAAACCCAAATTCCCAGCTGGGAAATACGTGCATGTTAATCTCTATTTACAGCCACCACACTGTGCGCGTGGCTTCATTGGGAAAACCCCTGCCAGGCTCGAGCAGATAAAATTCCTTCAGTCAAGACTTACGGCTACAAAGCAAATCATGCCCCTGGCACAAGGGCAGAGGCATTTATGTCTTAATTCGTGGGGCTGAGCGGGGAGGAAAAATATATTTCATTGACAAGCTGGCTGCGGTTTTCAGCCCAAAGCAGCGGCCAAGCCCGGACTCGAAAGCTGTGTTCTCCGTAACAATAACACTTTCTATTGGGACAGGGAGTTTTCGGGCAACAAGCTGGAGGCATCGCCAAGCAGGGAAGTTAATGTTATAGGGTTGAAAAAAGAGATCGGACCTACACAGCCGTTCCAAGCTGGGGTTTACACGCGTCAGCTCCAAAGTGAGCCGCTAGGTGTCGCTGTTGTCCACAGCGGCTCTGGCAGCGCCACCTGGCCCCAGCGCAGGTTTCTATTAGGCTTTCGCTTCCAGCGCGGCTTCAGCTCCCACGCTTAACAATGCCACGAGCGGCAAATCAGCCCGGTTCTTAGTTGTGTTTGCAACAAACTCGTTTCGCAAACTGCAACATTTCTTCACGTTGTCCCTTTATCAGGGCTGGGCGTTTTCATTTTGCAATGGCGTCAGATCCTCGTAGGAAACCGACTTGCACTAGAACAGGGGAACAAATGGATTTTGTGTCACAGGAATTCTAGCAGGGATAATGGCTCGTGTTGGCCCCGGCTTCGCATACCTATAAAATATTTCCCATGATTTCGCACGGTCCGCGTCCATGAACCTGTTCGGGGAATTGCGCGCGAGACCAGCCAGCCCAGACAAAAACGCACCCTGCAATGTTCGGCGCGTGTGCTTCTCAAGCTGTGCTTTGATGTAAGAGGTGTGAGGTGTTTAACTCGATGGGTTCACCAAACAAACAAAACAAAAGCCGTTTTCTCCCTCAGCGCACTGCGGAGGGGTGTCAAATGCTCAGCCCGGCAGTTAAAGCAAACTTTTTTTGTTTTTAAATCGTTGGCTGTTTTCTTCTTTTTCCATTTTTCTTTTTCTTTTATCTTTTCTTTTCTCCGTTCTCTTTCCTTATAATGCAGCCTTTTGATTTGCAGAGAAAATGGTATTTACATATTTTAAAATTCTTTTCTGTTTTCTTTTGGGGTTTTTTTTTTGCTTTTTTTTTTTAGTTTTTGGTGTCTTTTTATTTGGCAAGGGGGCCCGTTTATTCTTCCCCTCCATTTTATTCGTTCATGTAAATTATCGCGCGTTGAAGAAACAGAGACAGGGGTTTTTTTCATTGCAAAATCCCTCCAAGCCTTGCAAAACGCGAGCCACCGCTGCGGCTGAGGTTTTTTACCCGTAAAACCAGCGCGTTCCCGGAGCAGCCCTAAGCCTCGCGGTTCTGTGTGCAGACACGGGGTTTTGGATAGGGCAGAGCGCACTCCAGTGTTTTCAAAGAGCAGGCTCGGGCGCAGCTCACTTCGGAGATCAGAGGGGGGGCTTTCGGCGAACTCCTTCTCCTGCTGCACCGCCAAGGAACAAACCCTGGTGCACCCCCCCCGCCCAGTAAATGCGCCCCTCGGAATGGAACCCTCGTTGCAAGGAGCGGGGAGCCCCTCGGATGTGCCCGGCCCTGCCCGGCAGCAGCCTGGATCTTCCCCCCCAGCGCTGTCAACAGCTGTCCCAGCACCTCCCTTCCGAAGCGCTGCGGGGCAGGAGTCACCTTAACGCGGGCGCGACGAGCAGGCCAGACAATGGGGACACGGGACTTTGCTTAACCCCGCGTGTCCCGCCTGGCGGAGGTAGCCCGGACCCGCATTGTCAGCGCCCTGCCTCGGCGGGAGGGAACAAGAGCGAGAGGTCAGGGGTCAAGGGCTCCCCCAGCCTCTCGCCTTTATTGCCCTGCCCTCCTCGCGCCGGGGGTCACGGCGCGGCGGCCGGGTGGCCCAGAAGGGCTCCGCGGATTCCTTCGCTCGCAGGCGGGGCCCGGGCGGCGACTGTCCCCGAAGCCGGGCGCCTGTGAAGAGCGGGTGCCGCCCGGACGGGCACCGCCGGGGAGCCAGGCGCTCCCCGGGGCCTTCCGCAAGCCCCAGGGCCGCGCGCGAGGCAGCCTTCGGCTTTGGAGACAAAGGGGGAAAGGCTCCCTGCGGCCCCGCGCCGTGCTCAGCCCGGACCGGGCGCTCGTTCCAGCGCCTCTCCTGCCAGGGGATGCGAAATCTCCCGGGCTAGCCGGGGCCTTCTCTGCGGCCCCCGGAGCAGGGGGAAGAGACCATCCACCCCCCGCCACGGCCTTTCGCCCGGGCGGCGCCGCCTGGGCCTCTTTTCGGCTCGGGGGGTTGCCGAGGCCGGCTGTGGCTGCAGGAAACCCGGCGGTCCCGTCGCACCTGGAGTTCCGCGTCCCGTGCTGAGCTTCGGGGCGCGCTCGTGCTCCGCTCCAAAGCCGCAGAAGCGGCTCGGAGGCAGGGAGCCAGAAATGAGGGTGTCTGTCCCCCGCTCCAAGGTGCTTGGATCGGGGCGGGTTGGCCCCGGGAGAGGGGATCTATCCAGCAGGCGAGGGGGGCTCTGCGTTTTGACGGTCAGACGTGCGCATCCAGAGGGGACCCTTGGGTACGTGAGCCCGGTGTGCGAGCCGGGAGAGGCTGGGTAAGAGAGTTGCCCGGTGCCCGGCGAGGTGTGTGTCCCGGGCTAGCTGCCGGGGCAGACTTCCCCTGTGCAGAGCGGTGTCACACTCGCCGGCAGCCGCTCCGGGGGCCTGGAAGGTTCTGGGCACGGCCCGGACTCGGGCCCTGCGATGGAAACGGGGAAAGTGCCCCACCTGCCCTCTGGGCGCCGGGCGAGGGAGATGAAGACATTGCAGGGGCGCAGAGGGCTCAGGGCTGCGCGCCCGGGGCCTGCAGCTGCCCCGCAAAAGGAAATCAAGGCCCGGCAAAGGGCGGCTTTCCGGGCGGTGTCCTGGGCTGGGGGCGAGCCCCGGCAATCGGAGAACGTAGCTGGCAGGTGTCCGAGCACCCGGACCGGTTCAGGCCTGCGGGACCGAGCAGTGCCTCTCACCGGCGCAGGAGGAACCGAAGAAGGCAGCATCGGACAACCGGGGCTTGGAACCGACTGGCCCCCCCTCCTCGTCCCCCGCCGCCCGGGCATTTGCGGCTCGGCTACTGGCCAAGGGCGCTTGGGTCCCCGAGCCCCAGCAATCCGCCGCCGAGCGGCGCTGGGCAGAGTCCCCAGCTCGGCTGGTCCAGGGCGGGGGCCGGCCGGGCTCCCGCCGCTCCCGGGCTGCAAGGCTGCGAGCTGGTTTGGAAACACGCCTGGAGGAGTCAGTTCCGCCCTGCCCGGCCCCGGGCCCGGCCCCCCTCCGCCGCGCGCCGCAGCAGCCAGTCCCAGGCCCAGGGGAGGGAGCGAGCCCGCTGGCTCTGCGCGGGCAGCCCAGGTTCTGTCCCGCATCTTCCTCTTCCCACGGGCGTTCAACCTCCGCCCCGGCGGGCCCCGCGGGCCCCAAGTCTCCGCTGTCACCGCCAGCGCCCCGCGCCCGGCTCGGCCGCTCTGTGCCCGGTGCCTCGGCCACCGCGGGCCAGTTTACCGACTTCCTGGGCGTTTCTCGCGCGCCCGCGTTTTTCCAGGGGCCGAGGCACCGGAAAGCGGGAGCTGCCCGGGCGTTTTATAGGTGACGTAGGGGCCTACGTGGGGAGCCGGTGCCCAAGTGCCACCGCTTATAGGCCTTTCCTCCCCAAGCGACATCTCCCGGCGGGTCTCACTCCCCTTTTCCTGCCGGGAGACGAGCCCCGGAGCTGCAGAAGGGGAGGCAGGGCCAGGAGGAAGCCGAGCCCAGCCGAGGGAAGGGGCCCGCTAGGCGAGGCAAGAGGCTGGCCAGCAGGCGGACCCCCAAGGTAAGGCGCCCCTAGCACGGCTCTGCCTTTCCTACAGCGGGGGCGGCCGCCCGGAACGCCCCGGGCGCGCCCAGGCTCGGAACACGCGGGGCCTGCCGGGGCGCGGCGCGAGAGGCTCTTTAATTGGGTGGATTGAAAGGAAAGGGGGGAGGGCGAAGACAGCGGCCCATCTGGTTCCTCCGCACCCTGAAATTGACTAAGTACCGCTGCGGCCTGAAATTGACGAAGTACCGCAGAGGGCCTCCCTCCCGCAGTCGCCCGGGCAGCCGCTGCAGGTCCCGGGTTTGGGGGGGGGGTCGTTTGCCCGCTTTCCCAGCCAGCCCCCCGGAGGGTCTGTTTAAAGTCTCCTGCGGCTGCCGACCGGCTTTCCCTGGAGCTGCGCTTCGGGCTCTGCCCGAGCTCTCACGCCGGAGACACCTTTGCCACCGGCCAGGGAGCGGGAAATGGACGCTCTGCAGGCGCGTGTGGCTATAATCTATATTACATGCTCCGTGGCTAGCAGCCGCATTCCCTCCAGAAAGCACCGGGATATTCGGCAAATAAGCCCCGCTCCCCGGCCCAGGGCTCTCACTGCGGTGTGTGCCTGCCCAGAGCCATTCAAGCTTGGCTTGGCAATCAGCTCACTCAATAGGGTGACAATAGAGCCCCAGCGTGACCTGAACAAAGAGTGGGAACGTAGTTCAATTGCAGGACACGTCCACCGCCCGGGTGCCTGAATTGGTTTGGAAGGAGAGGGGCTTTTCTTTGGGCTGGTGAGAAAATGCTCGGGGTAAAAGTTGGTTTGGCGTCTTCATTTCAGCGGCAATGGAGCAGAGGTAATCCAATAGGAAGCGCGGGGGGATTTTTAATGAAGAGCCCGCCAGGGTTACAAGCAAGTTAAGCTCCTGTGAATTAATTATTAAGGCAAATAAACTTTGAGGGGGGAGGGGGCTTTCCAATGGCGAGGAGCCTTTGATTATTATTTTCAGACTTGATAACAATGCGATGCCATGCCGACCTAGACCGAGCAAAGGGGTTTCTCGCCCCTCCAGGGAACAGAAAATGATCGAGCAGCGGGTGGAAAATAAAATACCGCCGGCCTCAGAGAGCTTTGATTTCTGCCCGCTGCGTCTTTCGACTAATTTCTTTGCCGTGCAAAAATCTCCAGGCGGTCGGGGTGAGGAACCGGGTTGCTTTGGTAGCCGGTTTATTTAATCGCGCACCAGAGCAGAGCGTTTGGCGTGAGAGCTCCGGCGGCTTTAACACGGTTGTTTCGAGACTGGGAAAGGACGAGAAGGCACCAGGACTAGGGGATGGGAACTGGGCTGGCCGGATTGGAAACTAAAGCTGAGAGCAGGCTGCGAGGAGGGAGGCGGGCGGAAAAGCGGAGGGGTGTGGAAGATAGTGTTTTGGTGAAGAGGGGGTGGCCTGAGCAAATGAAAGGCGGAGGACCACGGGAGACAGAGAGACGAGAGAGGGAAAAGCGGAGGCGAGGCTGGGAATGAAGAGGGGCCGGCGAAGGGGGAGTCAGAGCTGGTCTTTATATCCCCCCGGAATGGAAATCAAGCTGCAGGCTGGGAGCGTCTGATTGGCCGCGTCTGCCATTGCGGGGCAAGGGAGCGGAGCGCAACGGGTTAACCCGCTTGCTCGTGAACTTGGCCTCTCTGTCCGTCTGGAGGCTGATGGATGGGAAGAGCCCCTGACAAGTTCAGCCGGCGGGACCCCCCGCCGCTCCGGCGGACTGGCGAGCCGGGCAGGCGGCTCAGCCCTGACCTCAGCGCTGCCCCTGCTCTCGGCCCGCGGCGCCCCTGCTTCCCCAGCAGGTTCCCAGTCCCTAAAGCCCCGCCGAGCCGCCTGCTAGGGCGGGAGCGCTCCAGCCTCCGGAGAAGGCGCCGCGCCAGGGCCCGGGCGCGTTGTACTTTGTTAAGCCGAGTCAATTTCAGCATTTGGACAGCGGCAGGGGAGGGCGCGCCGGGCCCCGGGCCCGGGCAGCGGGTTGCCGCAGAGGCGAGAGAGCAGTGCAGGCCAGGCCAGGCCAGGGCGTCGGGGTGGCTCGGGCAGGCCAGGCTGCGGCCGGGGGTGCCCGGGGAGGCAGCGCGGAGCCCATGGCCGGGGTGCGAGGGAGAGAGGTCGGCCCGGGGCTCCCGCACGGTGGTTCGGGCGAGCGGCGGCGGAGGATGGAGCTGGCCCCGCAGCGGGACCACGGGCTGCGGACGCCCCGCGGGAGCCAGGGCCGTGGCCAGCCCGGGGTGCAGGAGGAAACCCGACCCCAGCCCGCAGCTCGCCGGGAGCCAGGCCGCGCCGCAGGAGAAAGGCAATGGGAGCCCATGGGGGGAGGGGGCGCCCTGGCCCCCCCCCGCCCCGCCCCTCCCCCCAAGAAAAGGGGGGCGCAGCAGTCACCTCCCCTGCGAGCGGCTGAACGGGGGGGACGCGGGGGTTAAAGGGTTCCGGAGCAGCCTATCAGAGGCGGCCGGCCGGGCTCTAATTGGGACGCCTCCGGAGTCTTAATTACAGGGTGAGGTCCGGGGCCCGCGCCTGGCGCTGGGTGCAGACGGCAGGCGCCCCCCCCACCCCCCCGTCCCCAGCGCGCGACGCCCCCCCCCCCCCCTTCCGCTGCCGTGGTTGGCGCGAGCGAAAGGCTGCCGGGCTGACGTCACTGCGGGCTCAGCCTGCCGGCGCAGGAGGCTCGAGAGAGGAGCCAGAGCCTGGAGCTCAGCGGAGCGGGGAGGACGCAGGAGCCCAGCCGCGCCCGCCCCCCGCCGCCGGGGAGGTCCGGGGCGAAGGGCCGAGCCCGGGCCGGAGGAGCCGCCGGAGGGGATCGGCGGGCTGGAGGTCGCCGCCTTCCCCCGGAGCGCCGCCGCTGGCCGCCCCTGCCCTCCCTCCGTCCACGCCTGGCCGCGGAGCGTAAGTGCGCGCTCGCCCCGGCCGCGGCCGCTGCCTCTCCGGCGCCCCGGGGGCAGGGGGCCCGCCGGGGGGCAGCGTGAGGGGTGCGCTGGCCCGGGGCTCCCGTGGGGCTGGCGTTACACTGGGGGCCTGGATCCTGGGGGGGCCAACCCGGGAAGGGGCCATTCCGCCCTGCCTCGGACTTGCCGTGGCCACAAGCCCAGGGCCCGGGAAGGCAGCGGACTCTCCGGGGGAGGTTGTTCGCAGACGCGGCCGGACGGGTCCTCCCTCCGCCAGAGCCTCGGCCCGCTGGCACCGTGGAGCTTGACAAGGCCATGGCCAAGGGGAGCGCTTCCTTCTCCAACCCCGGCGGGGGGCGAGCAGGGGCCGGATCTGGGGCCCTCCAAGAATCGGGCGCCTTGGGGTCCAATGCTCGGTTAAGGAGCCTTTAGAGAGGGAAGCTCGGCTGGAATTGAAGGCAAACAGATGAGCCAGGAAGCGAATGCGGGTAGCGTCTCTCTCTCCTCGCCCCCCGCGGAAGGGCCATAGGAAACATCTCAGTGTAGGAAAAAGGCAGATTTGAAGGGGGTGCTTCCCATAGGTGTTTTGGGAAATAGATTCATTCCTGTTCCCCCGGAGAGGTTTATTTCTCGGAGACCCCCCGGGAGAGCTGGGATCCCAGGCTGCTGCCGAGGGGTGCCGCTGATCGGAAGCCCGAGAAGTTGGTAATTTATAATCAGGGCTTTTGTCACGGCCTTTTGGAAGGCGTCTCCGTTGAGCTGTAGCCGAGGCCAGCGGGGATGGGAGTCTTTTTAAAAGGCCTGGTGTAAAGGTGGGTCTGTCTGTAACGTCGCGCACCTCTTTGTACCGTGTTCCTAACAGCCAAAGCGGGTCCTGAGGCGCACGGTAACCCAGAGCCAGGCGCGTCGGGATATTTTTCTCTCGCTCTGTGTGCGTGTAATACAGAAATCTCAGTAGATCTCTGCGGACATTTAGAGACGGGCTAATATTAAGGTGAATTCCAATTTAACTGAACCTTTATAATAAACGGAAGGGCGGACACATGAAGAGCCTGTGAGCCCGTGTTTTGGGCCTAGTGTTGAACAATGTAAGAAAAAAGGGAAGTTCCCCCCTTTGCCATGGGCTCGGCCTGGCCACCAGGGTGCCAGGCGGAAGAGAGCTTCGCGTTTTGTCCGAGAGATGAAATTGGCTGAATTTCTGAAATTACCCCAGCGGATACCTGTAACTTTTCACCAGAAGCCAAGGTTGGTGAGGGGCTTTGTTAACTTCCCAGATATTCCCCGTCACCTCAGCTGGCCTTTGAGTCGGTCCGTTCAGAAACTAAATACCAATGAACGGTCCTGTTTGAAAGCGGAGAGACTGCAGGTGCCGTTTGTTTTTCTCACATCTCCCCTCCTCGCCGCCCTCCCGCGTTTGTTCTTGTCCTTTGCCTCGTGTTTCTTCCTTTTCCTTTCATTTGCCCGGCAGCTTTGCGGGTGGTTAATATGACTGCATTCCGCCCTGTTTCTTTTCAATTCTTAATTGCCCAAGGAATGGCCCAGCTAAACTTGTTTTGGGCCGCAGCCTCGGGGGGAAATTGTGGAGTGTGTGCCTGGGGTGTACACGCGGGTAGGTTTGTATAGCACGGTATGTGTGTGCATCCACACACACAGGCATATTTGTCTTAAGGCTGCGGCCTAAAATAACACACACCCATGCCCGCCCCTGCACGGATGGGGGATAGTCAGACAGCCCGCGAAGGAGCCAATCCTCCCAGGGAAGAATTCATAGTTTGCGGATCAGTTGCAAATCCCTGCCGCTGGAAAGGGAGCGGGACAGTCCTTGCGCCATTGTGGCCGGGCCCGTCTTTCTCAAGTGCTTGGCTCGCATTGATACGGCTCTTAATTACTAAATAAAGCGACACGTTTCCTAAATGCCCATCGGGAGCGGCAGCGGCAGTGTAAGGATGGCAAAGCCCAGATGGAGAGAGGCGAAGGCAAACAATTAAGAGGAGATGCACTTGAGACTGCAAGGAACTGGGGTTACTCTAGGTTGGCTAAAAATAACTTCTCCTAATTAAAGAAAAGTGACGTCAGACGTGCAGGACGTAGAGAGGGGAAAGGCAGGGGGCTCTTTGGAGGGTGATCAAATTAAATAATTCAGGAGCGGCCTGATTTGAACGCTAGGATTTCCGGGAGCGGAGGAGCCAGCGTTCCCTGATGCTGGGAGGTTCAGAACTAGGCGGGGATGGGGGCCTTTCCGAGGCTAGGCTGGGGGGAATGAGACTCTCCCTTGATTGCTGGGTGTTAAATACAGCCGGTAGGATCCGCTGAGCAGAGCTATCTCTCTGCACCCGCCGACGCGCTACATTTCCAGAGCTGTCAGTGTCACAGGACAGTATATATGTGCGCACCCACGGGCCAGTTACATGCTCCGGACACAACATATTTCTGCACACATGCACCCTCTGTGTGTGTAGCTAATATTATATTAATAGTATTATATATTATATACGATAGATAGAGGGGGTGTATGGGGACAGACAGACAGATAGAGCGGGTATATGAGGACAGACAGACAGACAGAGGGGGTGTATGAGGACGGACAGACAGATATGCTGATGGCGATCATGGAAAGATTATACATAATAGTTCTATATATCGACTATATATAATCTATAATCTCCCTCTACGTGTCGAATATAGACGCACAGCGTCAGCCCCGTGTAGATGGCTCTGTGTGTGCCAGTGAGAGCTCCTCGTTCATTTCCAGTTACGGCTCTGCACACGCAGCCACAGAAGGCCGGTATTTTTCCGGACCCGGCTGAGCCGTCCGGGAACCGGGGCGGGGAAGCGCGTTCTGCGGAGCCGGGAGCCTGCCGGATCTGAAGCGGGAGGAAGCCCAGAGGCCTGCCCTTGTAGCAGAGCCCCCACGCCATTCACATCCCCACGGACACCCACGCGCGCGCGCACCTGCTTTCGGAGGACGCTCTCTGGCCCGCGGCCGCACGGGCCGGGTTTGGGGAGGGAGCGGGGCGCGCGGCCGAGCCGCGTGGTCCCGCTGGCCCCTGCTGCGCGGGGCCGGGTGTCATCCAGGCCTGGTGGATTAGTTCGGCAGCAGTAGCCCGCGGATCAGGTGGGTTTCACCCCCGTTCCCTACCGCCTGCCGGGCGGTGCCCCCCCAGCTCGCCCCCAGGAGTGACCCCCCCTACCCCGGATGCGCGGAGGGTGGTTCCCCGGAGCCCCGCTGGCGGGGGACTTTCCGCGGCGGGCTATGCTGCAGGCGCGGGAGGGGGCAGGTGACGGCGGGGCTGCTGCAAAGCGCCGCTCGGGGAACCGGACAGGGGTGCCCAGCCGCGCCGGAGAATGGCAGCCGATGTGCAGCACCATGGTCAGGGCCCCGGCGGGGGCCCGCTGGCTCTGCGGAAGGAGCCCGGGCTTGTTTCCCGGCTCCGAGGCAGCCTGACAGAATGGAGCCACCCGGGCCGTGTTAGCGCCGGGCCGCTGGCTCCGCATCCCCGGCGGCGGGGGGCCGGGCGTCTGGCAGGGCCCCGCCACCGCCACCCCGCACCCCCACCGCTCCAGTCCCCGCCGCAGGCCCGTTCTAGAACGTCGCCGTCCTCCACGTTCCATCCGCCCAGCCCGCGCCTCCGGGGGCTTCCGCAGCGGCCGCCGCGCAGCCGGGGCGCCGAGCGAGATGCCCTGGGCGGCGGGCCGCGGCCTAGCGGCCTGGTCGGAAGGCACAGGCCAAGTCGGGAACGCGGGTGGCGGGAAATGGACGCGGCCTCCTGGCACCTCTGGGCTGATTTCTTCCAAAAGCCGGCAAAGTGTCGTTGGCTCGTCCCTGGCGTTTGTGTGTGACAAATGGCTCGCGGGGGCTGCGCAGGAAGTCCTGGGAGAGCCCGGGGAGGGCTGGCCCCCCCAGGGAGGTCTTCGATTTGAAAAGGAAATTCCCCCTCTGCATCCAGCCATCTGTCTGTCCTCCTACATCCCCTCGGCCTGTCTGTCCCCGTACACCCGCTCTATTACCTGTTTATCCATCCCCATACACCTCTTCTGTCTGTCTATCATTTCTCTGTCTGTCCCTATACACCCCGCTCTCTAGCAATCTATCAGTTGGGTATGCCTCGAGGTGTTCACAGCCGATGTCTGTTTCCCTATATTGCTGTATAAATGCAGTAAAGCTTGGCGCGATGGAAATAGCCCAGCGGACGCGAGGAAATCTCCCCGGGAGAAGAGGGAAAGAGCAAGCGAGGCGCAGATAAATTCAGACGTCTCTCCGTGCAATTCCAGCCCTGGGACCCCCGCGCCGGATTAATGGAAGAAGCCTTTTAAATATAGACCAGGAAGCCGCTAAGGGAGATTCACCGCCCTGAACCCCGGCTCCCGGCGATCGTCTCGGGCAAGGCCTACGCCCGTGCGGTGGCCCCGGCGTTCGCCGGCGCCAGGCTGGGAACCAGCGGAGCCAGCCGAGCGCAGGGCGGGTTTGGCGAGCAGCTGGAGTCCAACGTGCCGATGTGATGTGCCTTCTGCAGATGTTCCCTCTAGGAGCGGCTGTGCCACGGCTCTGCCTCCCGCCCAGGGATGCCGGCCGGCCTGCGGAGTTCCCGGGAGGCGCTCACGTGGGGGGAAGGGGGGCAGTTTTCTCCCCTTCCCCCAAGGAAACACAGAGCAACCCTCGGCGAATGGAGCGCTGGGGCGCCGCCACTGGGCTGCCTGCGGCCCCCGGGCTGCTGGCGCCTGACTTGCAGTGCACCCAGAAGCCTGCTCCACCTGCCCCGACAGGGCCACTCGCTCCCGGGGATGAACCTCCCCCCGGTCCCGTAGCAGGAGGACGGCGGCGCCCAGCACACACTCCGCCGCTGCGAAGAAGAGCCGGGTACTTCACTACACCGCAACACCATAGCGATCACCTTGCTCTGCTCGCTCCCCGGCGGTGACATAACCGAGGCCGGGAGGATCCCCCACCCCCACCCCATTTATTCCGTCACCCCCGCACCGGGCGGAAGAGCTGCCCAGGGCAGGAGGTCTGGAAGGAGCCCGCTGGCCGTATTGTTCCGTGGGGCCTGCCCAGGCTGGAGCCACAACCCGAGAGCTTGATTCAGCACCTGCTCCAAGGTACCTCAAGCGGCCTCGCTCTGCCTCGTCGCGTGGGCGTGGCGTTTGGTATTTTGCCGCGTGCTAGAATCCGGACTGGCACCTCGGGGCAAGGAAGCCGAGCGAGGTATTTTCTCCACAAGCGGAGATTTCCTTCCGGCAGAGGCTCTCGGGCAATAACCCCTGGAGAGCACCAGGGGTTTGGGTCCTGCGTGAGCAATGAGGTACGTTAATAGTGTAACCCCGACAATCCAGGTGGGGAAACTGAGTCAAGGGAGTTACCCCAGGCTGTACAAGCACTCAGTGGCAGGGCGGAATCAGCTCGGAGGTGGTCTCTCCTCCTGTGTGTGAGCTAGACCTCTGCGGCAAAAAGCCCGTGGACGCAGCTACAGCTAAGGAAGAGACTGGCTGTGCGGCGGCTGCACCAGGGAGCGACCGGCTGGTACGGCGCGTTGAAGGAGAGCGAGGCAAGCGGTACACAACCCTTGAGGTCGCCAATGTGGAGCTTTCTGTCCGAAGCGAAGAGACTCGTGGAAGCTGCTGGCCAGCGCATCTCTCTCGGGCTTGGCAGCTAAAAAATCTCGGGCGAGAACTAGAAGGAACCACGTGGAGGGGTGGGTGGCTGCCGATTTCCCCGCGCAGGAAGGGGAGAAGCTTGCGGTCTCTTTGGGGCTGTCCGCCAGAGACTGGAGACTTAAACAGACGCAGCGAGAGATGGGCTGAATTAGCAGCTGGTGGGGACGGGCTCCCCTTGGAGATCGGAACGAGGGGAAATCTCATTGAGTGGTGCGCAAAAAAAAAAAAAAAAGAGAGAGAGAGAGAAAGGGCGAAGCGTGAGCGCCAAGTCCGGAGTCGTTTCGCCCGGGCAGGCGGCCAAACCCAGCCCGGAGCTCGCTCCTTTGCCAGAGCTGCCTCTAAACAGGCGCTGATCGGTTCGCTTTGAGCCCCATGGCGCTGCCCGCTCCTGTCCGAAGGGCAGGGGAGCGGCCGGGGCGAGGGGTGTCTGGACCAGCCGAGGCTTTCAGGGAAGCTGGGGGTTTGGACCGAGCCGGGGAGTTTAGCTCCCCCTACTCTGCTCGTTTTACAAAGCCGCTGTCTTGCAGGAGTGCCCCTTCGCCCGCCCCATCGATGTCAGGGGGCAGTGCCCGGAACTGAGCGGAGATCAGGCCGCCGTTGGGCGCTGAGGGCTTTAGACCAGCTGCGCCACGAGAACGACGTTCCCGGGGGACATCTCCCGTGGGCGTTACCGGCGGTCAGGCCGGGTGTCCCCCGCGTTCAAACCGCCCGGATTCCGAAGGCGCAGCCCTCAGGCCAAGCGGGGAAGCAGCCGAGAGGCCGGGGAATGAGGTCCCCGGGTGGGATGTACCCGAGCAGCGGCGCAGGAGCGCCCGCACGCCGGGCCGCGAGTCCCACGGGGCGGTGGGGCCGGCCCTGAGCCACGTGGAGCGGAGCTTTGTGTCGGGAGGGGCAGCGTGTGCCGGGCACGTGGGAGTCCCCCGGGCGGGGCGCAGGTGTCTGTGTGCGCGGGGGGGGGGTTATTTCCCCTCTTTGAGGATGTCGCTCCCAAAGCGGGGGAATGGAGCCGCAGCCCACCAGGCTCCCCGGGCAGCCGCGGAGGAGCCAGTCGCTGCTTTTACCTTCCCAGGCTCCAGCAAAGGGCGATGACTGAGGGACCCGAGCGCTTCACCCTGAGGGTCCGCTCCCTGCCCGGCCCCGGACCCCCCGCCAGGAGTAGCCCAGCCCAGCAGACGGCTGCGCAGAGATGCCCTGAATTCCCCTCAGGCCTGGGGGAAGCTGAGGCAGGGCTGTGACCTGTGGTCTTTCTGCTCAGCCTCCCCACTCGGAGGGAGTTAAACTCCCCGCCCGGCCCGGGCTGGAGGCAGAGGGTGTCTTTGGTGGGGGAGGGGGAAGGTGGGATGGAAACACTCGTGGATGTGCCTGAGAAAGTGCAGGCAAAAAAAAACAAAACCTGTGAGTTTAATTTACATAATTGTGGGGGGGGGGAGTGTGGGAGAAAAAAAGAGCGGGAAGGAGCGCTGATTTGAATGCAAGGCCTCTCATTGGCTCTGCCCCTGGTGATGTCACTTCCCAGAGGGGTGATTAACATTAGAAAAGAGTAGAAGTTGGGCAGCCCTGAGTAGCTCTCGCCTTGTGCGGCGGCTCAGCCCCTCAGCGCGTGTGTGCGCCAGGGAGCCGGCCGCGCCCCGGGGTGCCTCCCTTCCCTTCCCTTCCCTTCCCTTCCCTGGGCGCAGCCTGGGCCCAGAGGTGCTATGGGGCGCAGCGGCTCCGGCTCAGCCCCGCGAGAGCCCGCTCCCGCCTCCCCAGCGCAGGAACCGCGTTCCCAGGTGTGTCTCTCCCCCCCGCGGTGGCAGAGAGGCGCGGCCCCGGCGCGCGCCCGGCGGACGGGGGCTGTTTCTGTCTTTGGTTATCTAGCTGTATGAGTGTTCTGCAGCCATCATAAAGCTAGATAACCGAAAGTAGAAATGACCTCCAACCCTCCCCGGAGCTGGCCAGCGGCTGCGCCCGAGACCGGAGCCGGACGCCTCCCGCAGCTTGGAGCAGAGCCAGTCGGGCCCGGATCCCCTCCGACCTGCCAGCCGGGAGTCGCCGGCCGCTTGCAGAGCCAGGTACGTGTCCGCGGTCCCGGGAGCGCCCCCGGGGAGAGGCGGGCTGCGCGGCCGGCTCAGTCCCGTCGCCCCGGCCGGGTGAAGCTGGAGCCGGGGCTGTCAATCAGCTCTGGGCGAGACAGCCTGAACCTGGGGCGGGGGTGGGGGCAGACGTCCAACAATGGAGCGAATCCTCCGGCGAGCCGAGCCCCGGCGCTCGCATTAGCATTCGCGCTCCCGCGGCCGCGCCTGCGAGGGGTCAAGTTCTTGCTAACGCGCTCGCTTCTCACGGGCCTTGGCAGCCGCTTTTGTGCGGAGCCGGGGGTCTCTGGGCAGAGTGAAGTGGAGCAGAAAGGAGGGGGGGGGGCTGGATCCCAGGGCAGGCCCTACCCCCGAGCCTCTGCCTGCTCCAGCCGCCGGCGCCCGCTCCGCCAGTGACCGGCGTGGTTCGCACGCGCGGGGCCCTTCCCCTCGCTGCAGCCCGGCCCGCGGCACCGCACCGATATTACAGCGCCCAGCAAAAGGAAAAAAAAAAAAAAGCAATTGGGAAATCTGCATTCCGTTCCCATGGCAACCCAAAGCACCTGGTGCTCGGCTAAGGCTGCGCGGCTGGCACCTTTGGGGAGGCGGGAGAGGCGACCCCCAACGGGAGAGCAGGAAGCGGGGGTGGGGGCGGGGGCGTGCCAGCTGGAGATCGCCCCCGCTTTCTCCTGTCACTGGGGGGTGCCGGGCCCAGGCAGGGAGCCGTGGGGGTTGCAGGGTGTGCGTTGCGTTTCCTTCCGAGGGGAAAGGGGCTCCGGCTGGACTCGTTTCTCTGCCCAGCAGGTGGACTTGAAACATTCTTGCTGCTTGAAGTCAATGGCAGCCGCCACCTTGGCAGCCCACCTGCCCTCCCTGGAGCTGGCTGGAGGGCTGGATCTGTGAGCTGGGAGTCAGCCAGGCAGGGCTGCGGCTGTGCTGAGACTCAGGGTCTTTCATGGGGCAGCTCCAGCTTAGTTTGTTTTGAACGGAGCCCTGTGTGGCTCTGAACAACCAGCAGCCCCCAGGGCACAGATGCAGGCAGTCCACAGCCCAGGGTCTCATCCTAGAATCACCTCATTGCCATCCTGACTGTGTTACTAAAGAGATTTCACCCGGGCGGCTGGAGGCACACCACGCTGCAAGCTGCTATAGGGTTTACAAGAGAGATCCTCATCTTTACCCCCTTCCCAATCTTACAGCCTGATTTTATTTATTTTTGTTACGTGGGGTTGAGGGGACATGTAGCATGTTACCAGGTTCCTCAAGGTCATCGGGCTGGGCATGCAATGGGCTTCTCCTCAATGGCTGTTTTTGTCTTCTTTTTCTCTGTGGTGCTTGGTTTGGTGACCCAACATGTTGCCCTTCCTTGTTCCTTGCCCAATGCAAACTGCCCCATTGACTTTAATAGCAGTCTGACTTGAGTAAGGACTGTGGCCCATAGCCCTGGTGTTCATTAGTTTTTGTTGGGCTTTCCCTGATCTGACTTCCTTTTCCTGCCTCCCCAGTCTCCATCTCCTGCTCCTTTCTTGATCATATCATGTTCTGCCTCTCTGGGCAACGTGGGCCTTGCAGACTGCAGCAGGCAGCTCGGTGTGGGGAAGTGTTGGCTTTTACTCTAGCTAGGAGATGCATTGTTTTCTGTGTCCGGCTGCACCAGAAACCCTCTACTTCAGTCCAGAATATTAAATAAGTAGCTCACTCTGTGGGCAAGAACCCATCTTTATTTCTCACAGTGCCAACCTACTCACTGAAAGGTCTTCCACCCCAAATCTCCTTTAGAGCATCCCGGGGTGTGTTTGTGTGTAGGGAGACTCATGCTGTGCCAAAAGTGTTAGTCCCCGGAGAGAAGGGCTTTGCTTAGTGTGAGCTTTTAGTTACATCAGCAGGCTGAAGAGGATGCAGAGAATTGGGAAACCCTGGTGATATTTTTGTTGTGGCTTTTCAAAACTTCCATCCCACTTTGCCTTTGTGGCAGAATCTGCATATTTTCCAAGTGATAGCCATGTGCTTCTCTATCTAGCAACCAAAGGTGAAAAAAGCGATGATGATGATAATAAAATTTGATAACAAGGGGGAGGAATATAGAGTGAACCTGTGACTATACAGCTAGAGAAAAAGTTTTGAAAAGTTCTTGTTATTTTATATTCTAATGGGACGTCATTGGAGAAATTAAAAAGGGCAGAGCAAGAAGAAGATGCCTGCACTAATTCCACAGGAGGCCTCCCAGGAAAAAGGCTGTGTGAGTTTGAATGCTGAAAAGCATGAAGGCCCAGAATTAGACTATCATTTAGAAAGCGTTACTAATCCGAAGTTACAGCAGTAATTCCGTGATTTGCTGGGTCCCACACGCAGTGCCAGAATTAAAGAAATGGATTTTCTAGAAATGGAACTGAATGGTGGCATGAAGTCTGAGCAAGAGCAGGATGAATCATTAATTTCAAACACAGTAAAAACCGGGCCGTTAAGAGTCCAACTTTATTTTTTCCAAACCATCTGAAAGGCATATTCTTGATGCAGTCCCAGAATATTTGGAAGTGGGGAGAGGTAGGAAGGATGGAACTTAGCAGTTTCCCTCCTTTCTTTATTTTATTATTAAGAAATACTTTTCCAGTGTTAAGTCAATTTAAATAATAAAATTTATCCTGATCAAAACTGTGTAATAGGAGATGTTTTAAAACAACAGGACTGAAGAAAACCAATAGAGAGCAGAGCTGTACTGATAGCAAACACTTTATTCATGTTATGGAAAATTCCAAAATTCACCAATATTATTCACAAGGAATTATTCGACTGGCTGAGCTGGAGAATATGTATTCTGTTGGGAACAATTCTGAACTGGCAGGGAGATTAGCTAGCTGATCTCTTCCATCTCTAACTTCTATAATTGGATGAAGGTGGCAGTATAAAGAGATGAGGTGCGTGTGTGTGTATACAAACACATACAAAATCAAATTTGTAATATTACTAAATAAAAAATAGGGTGCAGAAATTGTTGTCCATATACAAAACTCATACAAAGAATCTAATGACCTAAAGTATTTTCATATTGATATCTTGTAGTTTTTAAAATGTCTAGTGTCAAAGGCTAGGAACAAGGAAGGGCAACATGATGGGGCACCAAACCAAACACCACAGAGTAGGAGAAGACAAGGCTTTTGCCCAAATTAATATTTGGAGCCATGTTTTCAATTGGCCTCTGGATTTGTTCATGCCACTTAGCAGATACATGTGGAATATTGAGGATAGGCCCAGGTACATACACACAGCACATTTGCATCAACTACCTGTTTTTTGCACTTGAGTGTTTGCACCCACAGAACAGATGCCTGCCCAAGTAGATAGGTGTGGTCAGTTTAATGTGCAAAATTAGAGGTGCAAATCTGGACAAAGGGTCTGAATACGTCCCCATTAGGCTCCCAATTATCATGGCTTGTGGGCCAGATTTTACTAATTTTTTGTTGATTTGTGGTTTCCGAAAAGAAAATAAAAGGAAAGGCTTTTTCTCTGCTAAAATCCGTCCATAGAGTAAATGGTGCTCCATTTGGAAGAGACAGGAAAAAAGTTTAATCTTCTTTCTTTGCTCTTTCTGTTGCTATTGTTGGTTGTTTGCACAATTCACATCAACAGCACCCCCATCACAGGGTTGCCATGCAACTTATCTAAAAACTGCAAGACCAATTGCAAATTTTCCTAAAATGAGATGCCTGCATCAGCATCTCACAGTACCTGTCCTCGATCCAGGACACAGAGTTTAGCAAGGTGCAATGTGATTGTGAGAAGACCTAGGCCCACAAAAGCCCATTCAGGGTGTAGTTGTTAGCCATTAATTTTTCTCAAACTCTTTTTGGCATCTGTGAGATCATGTGACACATCTGGGCTAAAATCTGCAAGTAAGGAAGGGCTTTTCCTGGTCTTTTGAGTTTTGTGACTGCACCTTATCACATACTGGTCAGGTGGAGACATAGTGATCAAATAGCACAGTGATGGAAGCAATATAGAATAGATCAGAACAAGATAATAGGCTCACCATGTACTAGATTTTCCCATTGCTTTCTGTCCTCTGTGGCTTGCTTTAGTTCCTTTCCGTATGTGGTGGATCTTCTGCAATATTAATCATAGGTAATCTCCTATGAGATTTTTCCATAGTGTTATAGCCAAGGTTTCTATGTCTCAGTCCTTCAGCAATTCTGGCAGTGGGCAAGTGAAGGGAGGAGGTTTTTATTAGCTGAAAACATGAGGAAAGGCTGGTCTAAATAGAGAAAGGGTAAAGAAGAACAAACCATCTCCCATGCAGTCACCTCCAGCTGAGTGCTTGCACTGCTACACTCTGGTCAAAATCTTTCCTACTTCCTGGTCTAACCTTTCAATCCTCCCTTCAGTCTAAACCTAGGCTTGCATCAGACTGTAGGATGAGCCAAAATACAGAGGCCCCCAATGGTGGATCGGAGACTGATTTTTTTTTCCCCCCTGCTGTTTAAACAAACTGTCTGTACCCATATTTGGATGTAACAAACTGCCTGAGCCCTAATGCTTTGTTATGAATAGCTGAAATTCCACCATTGGGTACTTCTGTGAAATCACTGTAATTTTTGGCCCAAAAGCTGATGGGAACCAAGATTATTAGCAGTGCCCATAATTTGTCTTACTTTTATTTGTCCCCTTTCTGGGTTAATGATGCCAGGTGACCTAGTAGGAGCTCCATATTGTTACCTCTCTTATTTAGCTTTGTCTGTACAAGAGATGAAAAAGGTCGGTTGGGTCCCATCCACCCACCAGCTGGAAGCCAGTGTAGGAATGTTCTCTCTCTTGTATTTTTCCAGTAATACATCCAATCTAGTTTTAAATGCTGAAGCTACAGGGCATTGTTGGATATAGCTGGGTAAGTCTTCAGCCTCTGGCCTGCACAAGTGCAAACACATGTGGATGTGTGTGTAAATGTTAGAATTTGCCACTCTAGATTCCTCTGAGCATAATGCTCTGTGTGTACGGGTTGTAAGCCTGGGCCACATGCAGAGATAAAAATGATTAAAGAACGAGCTCAGGTGTTTGCACCAAGTGACAGTGCAGGTATATGTGCATAACTCAGCACATGTATAAGTAGGGGCTGCACCCCAACACTCTATTTGAATTTTCTGGGGGCCTTACAAATTGTTGTAAAGTGCCCATTTTATGGCCCTGAAACTTGATGAGGTTCCTGCAAGTGTGTGCTTGCTGTGTTTTGTGAGTGTAAGATGGCTACCTTTGCTGGGTTTCTCTTTACCGTATGGTTTAACAGAGTCACTGTTTTCAGGCTTGTGTTTGAGTTTTGGTATTTCTCATCCTCTTCTTCTCTTGCATGCTTATTTTGAGCCAAGTTACGTTGAGAGTATTTGCTGTCCAAAGGATCTAGGCTGCAGAAATATTGGTTCAAATTAGTTCAGCACAATGTCAACTGTTGAGCCTTTGACCCTGATTTGAATATTGTAGCCCAAATCCTGTGGTGACGTAAATCTGCATAGCATCACTGACTTCAGTAAAACTAGAGCATTTCACAACCTCCTGGGCTCTGACTCTAGGCCTCTTTAATAGGAACCACAATTCCAGGTGTTGCTGGCTGTGTTTATTCACTGGCTCAGGTTTTGTTAGGGGTGTCTGTCTCAAAACACAAGTGGGGAGGGAGATTTGAACACAATCTTGGTCAGTTGTCTCTTAGAAACCCAGATTGCTGTTCCTATAGAGACTTTCTCTTTCCCTTCACCCTGGTCCTGGCTTAAGCACCACTTTAAGTGGGCCCTGCTCATTCACATCCAGGCTCCTTAGAGCAATTGAGACTGCAGGGGTTTGAAAAGCAGGGACAGTCCTTCAATGGCAGGACCTTGGGCCGGGCTAATTGGTTTTGGTTCAAGGGGATACTGGATTTGTGAAAAGCCCAAAGAGGTCTTTCCCACGCCAGATCCCAGCTCTTCAGGGAAACAGTGGGGGGTACAGAGTAGGGAAGAGTGGAACAGGATGGCTTAGTAGGGGAACCCAAGTAATGACACAGAAGCCCACTTGGTCTGGGCTGAGTCAGTGTCTGACCACAGGCTTAAAAAACTTAACTCCCAGATGTGCTGTCCCTACAGGCTGTGAGGAAAACCCTTACATGGTTACCACAACTACACATTCATTTTTTGTTTACTTTTACATATGTGTGAAAATCAGGAAGGACCAGAATCGCATTGCTGTACGATGGGTGTGAGAGCAGACCTGGGCCCAATAATGCTGAATTCTTTTACTTTTTATACGGACTGTCAGTGGAATTGTGTCCAATAGTTCTGTGATCTCTTTATCTCCTATATCAGTAAAAGTTGGTTCACTATGGAACTGCAAAGCATGAGCAATTTATGAGAGCACAATTTCTTGATGCTGTCCAATGTAGGAAACATTTTTGGACCCGTTGAATGACCTGAATGCAGCCTGTAGAATGCAAAAAATAAAGAAATTACTTGTCATGGGTCTCTTTACACACCATAGCTCTGCTATAGGTAACAGATTTCAGGTTTTTTTCTTATGCTCACAGTATGGTAGAGAAGTATAGTTAGTATTGAACCTAGATAGTGCATTGAATGTGTGATAGAGCAATTTTCTCATACAATTTATCATAGAAGAGCCGGTAGTGACCACTATGTGAGTTGCCCAACACCTTTTTATAAGAGTTGTGCAACTTTTTTTTTTTGAGTCACTCTAGCATTGCCATTGTTTGTGGCAGCTCCTTGAAATTCAGCAGAGGGAAGTTATGAGGTTAGAAAAATGCCTTTCCTTTGTCCCATGAAATTCCATTCAGGTTTAGCTGAGTTATAAAAGCATTTAAAATCACGCCTGTGTTGCTTTTATACCTCAGGAAAAATCTAACATCCTACCAAAATAATAACTAACCACAAACATTCCAACAAGGAGATTTATACCATCAACAATGCAGTATCATTATCAGACACTGAGCTGGGAATTCCTGGGTGTTTCTGGAAGAGTTGTAGCAAGTGGGGGGACTGTGAGGATATATTTCTGTTATATCCACTCTCCCCAACATGTGATCCTTGTGGCCAATTCTCTTCCCCCCCCACTTCTGTCCCACGTGCACATTCTCCAGGACATAAGCCTTATTCTGCCGTCAGCTAATGTTCATCCTGTAATTCAAGTGGTAGAAGTCTGTGCTGAAATTCTACTTGCAGTGTTAGGGGTGGGTGTGTGTGTGTGTGTGTGTGTGTGTGTGTGGAGGCAGAAGGCTGGGGGAGCTGAATTGTTAAAATTGCACATAATATAATTAGTTTTAACAGTCTTTTAAAAAAACTGGGAAATGAGATAAACAGATATGTATGATTTAGGTTGCAAGATCAAACATTCAAAGTTAGGAAGTGCCAGATCTACAGATGTTCATGCAATCTTAATTTGACCTTGTAGTCCTTATGGATTATGATCCAGTTTTTAATTACGTGATCACATATTCTGAGCCTGGTTCCAAGCCAATGGTGGATGTACAAGGGAGCTGAATTAAGGTTGAACAGACAGCATTAAATCTAGCCTTTCCTAGATTTTTTTTTTTTTTGGGCAATCTAAAAATGTTCTCTTAATGCAGTATTTTTGTGAGAAATATCATCGACACTGTCAGGTAGCAGCAAATATAGAACATGGAAGCTAGAGATAGAAAAAGACTTCCTAGATTGTTGAATTTGTTTTCTTAAATAGATGGGAAGAGTAAATTGATTACAACTTTTTATTAGAAAATATTTAAAATTACAAAACACATAAATTGTTAAATACATATAAGCCAACATGTCTCATGTAGGGAATGTATGTCAAAAAAGAATGACAAAAGAAGAGAAAAAAATCCAAACCACAAATTGCCCAGAGAGGGAGAATAAACTGATGAATGTATTTAATTTTTTTTAGTAAAGCCAATGTTAAAATTATCTAATAGGCAGGTTAAGGGAAGAGTGTCTATACATCTGAGTATAACGCTTACATTTCCTAAATGCCCAAAGTTTGGTTTACACATCATAACATACATATAGTACATAATCTCAAATATCCCATATTTAAATTGTTTTAATATTTTTATTAAAACAAATGTTAAAATTATCAAATACTCTGGTCCAGGAAAGAGTCTCTGTACAACTGGGTATAATGCTTAAATTATCCAAAAGCCCCAAGTTTGGTTTAAAAGTAATAAAATTATATTTAGTACACAATCTGCAATATCCCAAATTAAGGTTAAATTCATCAGTACTGCTAAAGTGCTGGCATCTTAATATTTGGGCAGATCCCTCACAAAAGGTTATGCTAAAACTAGCTTGTGGAAAGCAAATATGGCCATGAGGGTATCTTGTCCCTCAGTCACTGAGCACATAGGATACATTTCCAGAAAAGCAAGAAGAGATAGACATGCTGAAGGGGAAATTTCTTTGTTCCCAGATAAACACCCTTATTGTGTTCTTTGCCTTCAGTTCTGCCCAATTCTTGTTCCCGATGGACATTTTGGCTCCTTATCTTAAGCAGTGTTCGTTTGGTTTATTGAACATTGCCTGAGGGGGCTGTACATGCTATGCTCATTCATGGGCACATACAAACACACACCCCCTCAGACCTGTAATCATGCCATACAGCCACACGTTGCAGACTCACAAATATTTGCCGCTGTTGCATTCTTTCCTTGATTTGCCTGCTTGTTCTTTCCACTGTCGCTAATGGGAGCTCTTTCAAGTGTTGCAAGGAGAAGGGAGGCCTTTGTGTATTAAACAGAAGATCTAGTCTTTTTTTTTTTTAAACTGCTGGAAAAATTGCCCATATTTTACTTTGGCAATGATTAGACGCAATGCAGATTGAGCTATGCTTGGAATTGCCTTTTCTGTCTTTCTTTCCTGGGAAGTTCTGTACTTGGGGTTCTGACGTTAGTGAAAGGGATAACCTGATTATTCCCCACTCTTGCAGCAAACTGGACTTGGGTTGAGCAATTTTTTAAATATGGTTAATTATTGTTTTTGCTAATGTGAGGGGAGGTAGATGATATTTCTTTTATTCCCTGGATAATAAAGCAAACCAGTTATGGCCCCTATTGCATGTGCTCTTCTAATCCCAAAGAGTTGACTCTGGCTTGCAGTGTATTTGCTGTTCATAAAAATATCTGTGGTCTGTTGAGACCATATTTTACCCCAAGGGATATCTAAACTCTGACATCATTTCAAGTATGTGTATGTTTGTGTGTCCATTGTGTACCTGCATAAATGTTGTGCATGTTTTAAATACCTCCCCACGCCCTACTTCCACAAAGCCAATCCAATAATTAGACTGAGCAAAAGGAACTTGTCTCTATCTGTGATGCAGGCAAAAATGTCTGTTCTCACCCTGCCTTCTGTTAATAAGATAGAGACAGGTAAGCATCACACATACCAATTCTCCTGCCTTCAGCAACATCAAGGAAACAGTGACAAGCTATTAATGGAACTTGATGGACCCAGTGCTAATTAGTGCTTCCTTTTCAACTTTTACCTACATGTGTACCAAGCGCTCAAAACCTGCCTTTCTCCTAAGTTTAGATCCCTTTGTTTTCAGTATGTTTCTCTTCACACAGATAAATCTGTTAGTGAATAAGTGAAAGCATCTTTCATTTTCCCCACCCCCCCACTGGGTTTATTCAGTATTCTTTGGGCATCACTTTTCTTTCTCCCTGTCCTCACACTCCATAATTTCTGTACTGATCCTGTATCGCATAAGGCCATTCACAGCAAAAGCGACCTCCTTCTGCTGCGGGGAGTGGGCTTGGTACCAGTAGGATCAGATACCTCAGTGATGGGCACCAGAGAAGGCCATGACAAATGTTCTCTTTTGATCAACAGAACAGGTCTAGATTGAGTGGTTCCAGAGTCACCAATGTGTGTGTTTCCACTTTTCTTTCCTTCCCCGAAGTATCTGTATTCCAGATGCATATATGGCCCCCAGGATCATTGCATCTGAGGCCCTTCCAGAGACAAGTTATCCCTGGAGTGAATGCATTTGAGACACAGGAGCTTCTTGCAGCCTGCAGTGGGGAGGGTATAACCCTCTTACATCAAACATTGCTGTGTTCTGCAGTAGTGACACCCCATGATACTGATGCTGTAGTATTATTTTATAAGCAGGGTACAGGAGCAGGGGCTCAGTGTGATGTCACCACCCCAGGGGACAGTTGTTGGCATGAGGACACCTGCCCAGGTCTAGGTTCTCAGTTACTGAATGGTTATTACTGAACACTTTTTTTGGGATAGCACCTAGAGGCCAACTAGGTGCAAGGTGCTGTGCAAAAATCTAGAATGTGACAGTTCCTGCCCCAAAGAGCTTACATCTAAAAAGTGTGGGGTTCCTGGTTCTCAGTACATAACCCTGCCCACTGGAAGCTGAGTAAAACTAGACTGGGCTGAGGCTCACCAGAACATCTGGGCTTTCAGTAGGTACACACCCCTGCCCTGGATAGAGATTTACTCCTGGCCCGTACCCTACACACTTCCCTGACCCATATCCTGGATCTTCCCTTCTGCATGGACTCTTGGTTGGTTACTGCTGTGTCAGGCCCCTTCACGCTGCCAGGCTTGGCTCCCAAAGAGCTTCTCTTAATCTGCTCCTGCTATTTGCGGTCACAGTCCGCAGACAGTGTAGCTTGGTGGGGTCTCTTGCAGGGCAGCAGGCAGAGGCCGAAGGGGTTTTCACATTAGCTAATTAACTTCCATGCCTGAACTATGTTGCCTGGTCTTTTCTCTGCACCCTCTCCTTCTCTGTCCCCGTAACACACATGTGGATACGTGCACAGGTCAGCAGCGGCACCCACGGAGGACACAATTTGAACTCTTCCACAGCCTTGAAGTGCAAAATGAGGCGGTTTGTTTTCAGAGCAGGGTTTCCCTGCTCCTTGGGATACAGGGCCCCCGATTCACATGAACTGAGTCTTATTAAATCAGAGGCACAAAGGCCAGTCACCCCCAGCAAAGCCCTCTGCTGTACCCCATCCATAAATCCAACCCCAGAACAAAGTCTTCTGTGCCTTGGACCATATTTCTATCCAGCCAGGCCTGATTCTTCCCCCGCCCCCGGCCTCTCCATGCTGAAGGTTTCTTAGTGCCAGGAAGATATGATAATTCTTAGGGAGAGAGCATGAAATGCCTCCGCTCTTTGTGTCTGTTTAATTCAATGAGAATCCCAGCCCTGCATGTCATGAATGGTGGCTTTGTGCTGGCCTTTCCTGCGCTCCAACTGCCAGCCCTGCTCCCTGCCTCTAGTTTCCCACCATTGGATACTGATTAACAAACAAAATTATTTTTCCTTCCTAATGATGTTTTCCCACTTTGCCCACCAGGCTGGAAGAAGCCATAGGGAGGAAAGGATTCATGCAAAGGATGAGCCTGCCAGAGAGAAAATTAAAGAGACAGTGTTGCTCTCTGGGCTCTGGCTGCACAGATCCACTTTGCTTTATTTCCTTATTAGTGGAAAAGATAGTGTCTTGCTGTTTTTTGCATGGCTGCATGTGTTTCAAGGAGGGACTGACATCCAAATGCATTTCCATGAGGTGTGCTATGAAGCATGCATGTAAACGCATCATATACACACTATGATATGTGTGCACGTATGAGTGAGTACATATCAGTGTTTCTCAACCTTTTTTTATAAAGTACCCCCTTTAAAAACTATAAACACCCCCAGACTTCTCTCCCATACCCCTCAGGGTACGCGTACCACCAGTTGAGAAACATGGTCCTAAGGTAATCTGAGGTCTTGAAGCAAACGCCATTCAGCCTTTCCAGATCACTGTACCCTTTTCAGGAGTCACATTTGTTTTGCATACCACTAAGTTACACCTCACTTAAGAACTACTGATTTACAAAAGCACGCAAAAATATCACAGGAGACTGTGACTGAAAACTTGCTGACTTTCTACCTTCTTATTATCAAATAAATGAATTGGAATAGAAATATTGTACTTACATTTCAATGTAAGGCATATGAAGCAATAGAAACAAGTCACTGTCTGAATGGACTTTTAGATTGTATTGACTTTACTAGTACTTTTGTGATGTGCCACCTGGAAGAACTTCTGTGTACCCCCCAAAGGTGAGAAACACTGGTGTAAATGATATCAATGTACGTGTAGTCCCAAATCTAAAACCTGTTTCACAGCAATTTCTCTGGGAGTGGCATTCAGTAATTATTTGACATCCATCCATACATAGCAGAACATCTTTTTAATTGAGATGAATTCTTTCTTCTTTAATCAGACTTGACAAAGTTCATGGAGTGGGATACCAGGGGAAGAGACAGGACATCTCAGTGGGAGCAAGGAGAGGTGAGTCAATGAACTTAGCTGTTAGAGAAATAAGTTTAACTTAGGCACTGAGCCCAGTTGCTCAAACCCCAACCACCCCATCATCAGCCAAACCTCGCCCGTGAGCCTTTTGAAATGGGGCCATCTGATTTTTTTGCTGCTGCTGTGGAAGGCAGGAAGCAAGCGGTGGGAATCAGAGGCAGGTAAGGATGCAGGCATCCGCTTTCTGAAGCATAGCGGTTCATGTTTGGCTTTCTCGTGATCTGGGAAGAAAAACAGCTTGTAGAATTTTTTTGTATTTGTTAAAATAAAATGATTGTAAGTGGCACAGAAAGAAAACGCATATGGGTGGCATGGGATGGGGCAGAGCCTCCTTTTAAATTCTGATCAACAAAGTCCAGAAATGTGAAATGTTGTTTTTGTTGGGTTATGTCAAGTTGCGGAGACTGAATTGCTCTGTTTATTCACTGTACTGTGTGGTATGGGCATCTGCAGGGCAAGTTTGATCATATCTCCCCAGCAATGTGCCTTGAATCTGATCTGGAGTCAGCACACCAGCTGGGGGAGAGAACCGCAGGTCGAGCTGAGCCCTGTGAACCTGCTCAGCAGAGAAGATAGAGGGACCACTTCATACTACTATTAATGATTTGAGCATCTGCCTGCTGAGCAGTGGGCAGAGATCACCCACTTATTTCCCATAAGGCACTGGGCAGATGTCAGATGGGGACAACCATATTAGGGTGAGCAAGGCCTAGTCGGCCCTGTCAAAAGGTCTACTGATTCTTTTGATGCAGCTCCACATGTGGTAGCACCAATGGAAGCTGAGGTGTAGACAGGACTCATGTGTTCTTTGCATCTATTCAGAGCAGGGTCAGGTGACATGGTGATAAAAGTACCTACGCCCCATCTATACTACTGCTCCTACTGGGTGGAAACAGTGGCTCTGGTAGTTAAAGACTGGTCCCCTTTTCACCAGTCTAGATATAGCCTTACAGGATCAATTGACTGGGATCCAGGCAGTCCATGGCTCCAAATCCGGTTTGACACTACTAAATCCAGGAAAGCACCACACTTTGTACTGCAAGTCCTAATCACTGTGATTGCCACTGCAGGATAGACTAGGACAGGAAAGATGTTTGTGCAATGGGGTTTTCATGTATTGAGATTTATTGAGAACAAGAGGGGGAAGAATCAATCCATCCACATAGAATACACTGCAGGGAGCAATGGGATAAAGTATTTATTCAGTTCTTGAAGGATAGAACTATCACTCAGAGAAGGCAAAACCTCTAGTGGCTCAGAGTCACGTGTGCAAACGACTCCTCCAGTCCATGGGAGCCCTCTAGGTATTTCTTTGATGTGCAGTATTTTTCCCCCTCCTTCTTGGAAGACATTTCCCTCAGTAAAATGCACCTTTAGAAGGCATCTGGGCCATTGGTTCCAATGGGTCGTAGAATTTGTTTTCTTAAATCTTCAGATAAGGAACTGGGGAAACAAGACCTCTTGTGCCTATATGGTCTCTGCCTCTGTGGAACGGAAAGTTTAGGGCAGTGGGCCTAAGAGATCACTGGATTTCAAAATAAGTCTTTGAGTGTGTGTGAATGTATGGGGGGTGGTAATCTATATTGAAACAATACTAGGCTTTGCACTAAGGTGCTGTCTACACTAGGCAAAGTAAGTCAACCACAGATATGCAATTCTTTGCACCTGTTTAGAGCAGGGTCAGGCGAGATGATGATAAAAATACCTAAACTCCATCTATACGCCTACTCCTAATGGGTGGATCTTCTCATCTGAGCAGAATTCAGGCAGAAGCTGGTAGGTTGAGAGAATGCCCTGGAGTAGCTTTGAAAGGCTTTTGGGAGCTGAGCAAAGTGTGCAAGACAGGCAGAACGACTGAGCAAAGCTGGATACAGCTGCCCTCGTCAGAAGAGAGGGCTGTGTAGGTTATACAGCATTGCCCACCCAGGGTCAACTGTGTTTCCAAAATCAAAAGGAGATGTAGCGGGAATGATTTATTAGTGAAACCAGCCTGTGTAAGCGTTCATCTCCAGGCACATTTTCTCCACCTTCCTCATCCTCCACTGGCTACTGTCTGGCCTAGTGTCTCACTCTGTACTCACCGTTCTTCCCATTAGCCACTTTCAGGTTTTATCCATGAACTCCTCATGACTGCCTGAGTCCTTGACTAGGGGAAGAGACCATTTCATCTGAAGGGCAAGGACATGCCTTGTGGTCTGTATGGCCCCAAATGGGCAAAATCAAGTTCAGCAGCAGCAACAGACACAGCACAATGTCTGTAACACGAGTCACACTGGGGCAGCATTTCTAACGTCCTCTGTGTCTACATCCCTTAGCTCTGTTAGAACAGCAAGAGAAGCCCAAGTTTATGTTACTGGAAGAGGGACAGTTGAGAGTTATGGTTTCTGCGGGGACTAAAGAGATTGACCCATCCTGGGGTGACCTTGGCTAGGGGAATGCAGCATGCTGGAGTCTAGAGCTCCCTACCAACCAGCAGTGCCACTCACCCCATTGTGCTTCTGGTCCAAAAAATAACAGCTTAGTAAAAACAAAAAGGAACAGGTGCTGCAAAAGTGCTAGGGAAGAAGGGCCAGGGACTGGCTTTGCCAGGAAGACAGAAGAAGAGCAGCGGCATTAGGAAGTAACACCCTCCAGACCTACTTTCATCCTCTTCCCCCCACCCCCACTCCATACATTAAGTATCTGAGGGCACCTGGCAGCTTGGCTTCATAAAGGAAGGGGGGGAGAGAGAGAAGGGCTGTGAGCAGAGTTGTCTTCTCTTGCTTTGTTAAAAATAAAATATACCTTGACAGTTGGTTTAGAATGGGGAAGACACGGAGCTCCACTCCCAAAGCAGCTGCTGAAGAATGTTTCTCTGTGTGTGTGTGTGTGCGTGCGTGCGTGCGCACACCCTTTGTCTGTCAGAACACAAAACCTGGGCTTGGAAACACAGTGTGGAACAGGGGAGAGACATGTCATGCTGAAGGGAACCCCTTTGGGCTAATGTTTGATATGAGGTTTATTTGTGCTACTGAGAAACCTCTGAATGTCAGAGGCAGAGATAGAACATGGAACCGAACAGGGCTGTATTTTTCATTTTTATAGGAATACCTATGTTCGTATAAAGGTTGGATATATGCCACTTATGTATCTAAGCATACAAATACAGAAATACGTGTGCAAACACAGGCTCGCACAAATTTGGAGAGATAGACAGCCCACCCTAGCTTTCTCAGTTCAGTGACATGTCCTGAGTACAGAATGCAGAAAGCTCTCCTTAGAGGTGCAGTGAGTCCCCTCCCCGTCTACAGTTCAAGATCAATTATAACATTAGTAATACTTAACTTCTTCCCCACATTTTCATTGTGAACAATAATGCTTCCCCCAAATATCTCTGCAAAATTTGCATGCACATCAAACCCATTTTTAAAGGAAGGTTGAACCAGATCATTGTGTACTCAGAATGCCAAGCCATTGTCTAGGTATGTCTTTGTGTGAACAGACCCGTTCTGACCAACATCATGAAAAAGCAGGGAGTGACAGTGTTTGTTGACATAGTGAAAGGGTTAGGGTTATATTAAGCACAGCAAGGGGACTTGAAAAATCTGCCCGTATGGACAGTTCACTGGTGTAAGGTAGGAAGTCTGTTTAAATGGCTATAGTTACTCTATGTGGCCACAGACAGCCTGGTCAGCTAGTGGCTGAGGGATCGGCTTGTACATGATTGGTGTGTTATGATGGGTGCTCTGTCTGAGGGCTGAAGGACTGATTGATCATGGCATTAGTTATACTGGTAGGGCTCCCCATGTGTACACTAGTTCCAATAGATAATAGCCTATTTCTGATTTCACTTATATCGCTCTTAGAAGCAGTTTAAACTAACCGGAAAAAGCCATTCTTATTTTGGAATTAAAAGTCTCCATACAGACATCTAGCAGTTTAACTATACTGGTATGATTATCACAGTTTAAATTCATGTGTAGACAAGCCAAGGGTTTAGGAGCGAACCATCTGTCCCTTTTATTTAGCTGCCTAACACAAGTGTCTATATGGCACAGAACTCCCTGTGTCTGTGTATATAATCCCCACTGCCTTAGAGAACTATCAGCTGTGCACATATTAAGACCCTGATTCAGCAAGGTACATAAGCACATGCCTAACTTTCCACACATCAGATGTCCTGCTAAGCTAAAAATATACTAAACACTTCTCTAATGTCACCTGTCATGTAAGCGATGGCTGTAAATTGTCTTAGAGATGGTATTCAATCTTGAATGGGAGGAGAGCTGTTTAGGAGGCAATCTTTCTTTAAGATAAAGTCTGTGCTATTTCAAACCTGCCCTCCCACCCCCCTCAAAGTTTAGGAACACATGACTCCATCATCAAATCTCCAGGAAGTGCAAGGTGTCTGAGTCAGTGTTGCTGGTGTAACCTTAACATTTGCATTTTCTGACATTTTATTTTGACTCTAGCATTGCAATAACATAGGGCTGGGGGTGGATTTTGTTTAATTTGCTTGGTTTTTAAAGGAAGAGAGAGAGAGAGAATTTGCATGTACTTAATAATATTAAACCCATCCACAGAGCAGAGCTCATGTTCTTTCCTGGTCTCTAAACGTGGATCTGCTAAATTTGTAAATGTGTAGGTGCATCATTTTATGTGTGCAAAATCCTACAGCTGAGACTGTAAAACTGGTACATGCATGCAAAAGTGGGTTGTGGGAGTTGTCCTTACCCATTCTAAATGTCTTCACAAGCATACTGAAACGCTGACCCATATGCATAAGTAAGGAGCAGATCCTGCTCCCTCTTACATTGAATCTTGACTCTAGAGGCAGTGAAAATTTCGTTGAGGGTTAAAATTCATCAAAGATCTCATGCAAAGCATTTTACACCAGCTACATGCCATGCTGGGAACTTACATGGGGTTTAAGGACCTTGGCAGTGGGGTAAATTTTACTCAGAGTGAAGGTGTGGGTTGAAAACGTAAATTTCACTGTGATCTAAGTCCTTGGATGTCAGCAGGGGTTGTACCTGGGTAAGGATTGAGTGAAAACAGGACTATGGGATTTGACCCTAGAGGAAAGTTATGCTGATGTAACCAGCTGTCATTTCTGTATACCTAGCCCTGACATCATAAGAGCCTGGGTTTTACCTTCCAAAAACCAGTAGAAGTGTGAACTCCCCCATTTTTTTTCACAACCTTGCCCAGAAAATGTTGTAATGATCCGCTGGACAGCTCTCAACTCTATTTCTGCTGTCTCTAGCCCGACTTCTGATTGTGTAAAAAAAAAAAAAAAATTTAGAGAGAGGGTACTGTGCAGAATACCATGAAGTATGTCTGGATCTAAGATATGGTGTTTGTCTCATATGCTTGCAGTACAGGTCTTTTCCCACAGTCTTTATGCAGTGGGAGTCATGACTGCACAAGGACTGCAAGTTCAGGACCTCTGTCTCTGTTTTAAACATCGTTTTCGTATGTCACAGGGACAGAGCTCAACACTAACTCTTGCCGTCAGGGCAGACTGCGTGGTATTTCCCAAGAGTCCTGGGCCTTCAGGATCTACAAGCAGTTAGATGTATGGCATGTTGCAGGAGATGTCTGCATCTCTATACCTTCAGTCAGCTGTCACCTAGGCCTTAGCAATGGGAAGGGCTCAGATTAGTTATTCCCCCTTTAATAGGTATGGAACGATCATTCCATATAGGACATTTTCTCGTGCTTTGTCCAGTCTACTTGTAAATATCCTGAGTGCTCTAGGACTTTGGAGTCATGTGCCTGGATATAAACAGGTGCTTGGGAGTCTTGTTCCTCCTCTAAGCAAAAGAAGGAAAGCTCCCTGCATTCCTGCCGGAGAGGAGCATGTTGGTGGGAAGGGTGAGCAGGTCACAAATCAGCTATGTTTTTGCCTCAATCCCATATGCTGAGGGGCTGGAGCCATGGGGTGCAATAGACAGTGATCAATCAGTTGACGGGGATTATCTGTTTTCTCCTCCTTTCTGTGTGTAACCATGGCATTGTGCCCATGTACAGTTCTCGGTGAGTAATGGCTGTGTCTTATTGTCTCCTGCATACAGCCTGTGCAACGTTCTGCAGCAGAGATAAGAAACTTCCCATTTGGCACAAGCAGCACAGGAGAGAAAGGTGGAGAGTTGCTCCTCCCCGGTTAACCTCCCCTTCCCAGTCTCTCTGGTATTCTCCCTTCTCTCTGAGACTGTCAACGCAGCGTGGGGCCCTCAACAAGCAAGAGCTGGAGGAGGAGGAGGAGGAGGACAAAAAAGAGGCTGAGTGAAGGAGAAGGGCAGCCCCTCTGAATTCATACTCTGCCAGGCTGGGCCGTTTTTGCTGCAGTTTGTAGGCTGCTAGGTGCCAGGAAGCCATTTTGATGGAATCAAGAGCTGTTTGTAAGATGGCCGCATTGGCATGAGGTAGGTTGCAAAGCTGCCTAATCTTTACCATGCTACCTCCCTCACGCCCGTCGCCTTGTTATCTTGCTAATTACCAATGAAGGGCGAACAATAACTGGAGCTGGCATGCCCCAGTTCTTTCTCTGCCACCTCCTTCCTCAGGCGGAAAATCTGCACGTATGCCCTCCCCCCTCCAGCCCCTCTGTGATATTAATTGAATTAACATATTTCCTAATTTGCCCTGTTTTTTGTGGGGTGTGTGTGTGTGTGTGTGTGTGTGCGCACACATGCCCACTCCCAGCCTCCTTGTTGTGCTCATCCAGCTGGTAGGAAAGGAACAAATGTTTTATTTCCACTTGCCCATTCGGCTGCACGCAAAAAATCCTTAATGACATATAAAAGGGGTGGGGCAGGCGGAACAACTACCCATCGGGGATTATTTGGCACAGAGACCTCACGATCGACTGGGGTAAACCGTGTCTGCTGCTGTTTTATTGGCAGATGAAAATATCCATTTTCATTGTCTTTGCTTCTTTAGTTATTTATCTTTGTGCTGGGGGGGGCCAGGGGGGTGAGACTCTCCAGGATTCTGCCATTCTGTGCTCCTCTCTTCAGCTCCAAACAGGCCACAAGCAATTTTTCAGTACTTTAAGTTGTCTCCAACACCCCAGCCAGCACCTCAGTGACAGAAAGAGAGCGAGCCCCTCCATTAGACTTGCACACTACAACGACAAAAGGCTTCAAAACCAATTTATTGTTTATTTTCCCCCCAGTGATTTCAGAAGGCTTTTCCCTAAAAGGAACTTAAATACATATCATTAAATCTAAAGCGCTGAGCTCTGCTCCCTGGAACTAGGCCCCACTTTTTATTCCTAGAAGTATTTGTCCATTTGCTAAAGCGCAATCAGAGAACCACTCTCCACATCTTCTCTCTTTGTTTAATCCACATCATATTTGTATTTATTGTCTTAAAAATATTTTTATTTGATGTCACACATAAGGCCATATTCCCCTGCCACTTTTCCTGCTCAATGCAGCCACATATCCATGGTGATTACTTTTCTGTCCCTTTTATTAAAAAAGATACAGTATTTTTCAGTAATACGCTGAAAATACAGCAATAGAGTGTGGGGGTTCCACATACTGTGCTATTTTTATTTGGGGGTACCCTGAAAGCCATGGCTTAAGTATGTAATGCAGAACATAAATGTCATGCATTGGAAATGCATTTCAGCAGCATACCACTCAACACAATGAAACAGTGTTCCACAAAAGCTAGGAGGCCAAAATTTGGTGATTTTTTTTTTTTTTTTAAATTTGTTGTCTGGTCAAGTCATTCAGATATGAACCAAAATTACTAGAATTACACAATATGTCTGTGGAATTTATTGGGAGAAATGATTCATTTAAAAATGCTGATGATGCTGATAAACTGTAAAGGAGCTGAGAATGGTACAAAAAGAATTATTAGATACTATGGGCTCCTACCATTGACTTTCGTGCTTACTTGGCTATTTACCTATCGGCCCATATTTACGGGTATAGACTTAAGCTTCAGATAAATCTGTCGGTCTCTTTCACCCATTTTCTTTTCTTGTCTGCTTCCCCATCTGCTTCTTGTGGTGCCTTGTTTTGAATCCCACATAACAGTATGGGGGTGGGGGTTGCGAGATAATGAGAATATGCCTCTGGTCTACATCATAAACATGCCAACACAAGCCATTGGGTCAGGAACTGTCATTGTCCAGATGGTGCTTAGTTGTTCAAGACTCCTGTGTGTGTGTGTGTGTGTGTGTGTTTGTTTGTTTTGAAAGCCAGCAAACAGTTAGCCTTAAGGTCCACCAGGATCTGCCTCATCCCTCTAAGGAAAACATAGTGACCTCAGACAACCTACTGGAGAAGGGAAACGTTTTCAGACTTCATTGTGGTCGTATAAGATGTAGATCTAAGTGTCCTTGCCTCTGGTTGCCTGATGGAGGGTGCAGCCCTGGAGATGCATGGATTTAGATATAGTCTCTTAATTCATGTTTGCAGGTACAAAACTTTGGGCCTGAGTTTTGGAGGAAATAAGTCGTGCTTTCACATGAAGCTAGGCCTCAGCCCATCTGAATTTACATTCCCCCACCAGAGACACTCAAACGGGGTGCAATTCAAGAGCCTGTGCTTTTAAAGGTGGTTCTGAGATGACCTTAGTTTTGTAGTTTGCAAGGACTGAGAGCTTGCACCACTTCATTTTCTGTCCTTTCAGATGTCTCTTGTGGGCCTGTAAAGAAACCTGCCTACACATGTGTCAGAAGCTTTGGTGGAGTCCGTTGTCAAGAGTGACTGGGAAAGCACTGAGCAATTCCTATAAACAATGTTAGAAATATCCCAGAGAGGAGAGAACCAGGCCAAATCCTGCTCTCATTATGTGAATTCAGCTCCCACTGGAGTTGCAATGGGTAAGAGTCTTACCTGAGAGCTCCAAACAGTCCTGCAAGAATAATAATAATAAATCCAGCTACAGAAATACTGGTTCAAAATATAACCACTAGAAACAACTGCTGTCCCCAACTCCAGACAGATGGAGAGAGCCTGGCATAATTACACTTATGGAAGGCATTGAAGGACTGTCATGAATGGAACCAATTAAAGAGCGAGTAATGCTCTTGTGAGAGAGATGAGGCTGTATGTATAATGAATAATAATCACCCCCTTCATTCCTCCCTATACATCCATGTTCTGTGTCATGGTGTTTCCCAGATACTCAAATCATATGGGCTAATGTGTGCCTGGGTTCTGGGTTACCATGGCTTTGGCTCTCTCTAGCAGTGTGGAAAGTGGACTAAAAAGGAAACACGCCAGACTCCCAGAGGCAGGAGGCAAGATGGCCTGCTGCCAGGCCCAGCTTCACAGTCTTCATTGTCTAATATTTCTAATCCATGCCCAGAAATCCATTATTTAGGCTTTAGGTTCCTGTTTTAAAGGAGAAGTATTTTTCTTGGAATCCTTCGGCATGCATTGCATGGAGAGCTCTTTTGCATGCATGTAACATGTGAACAGGCATATGTGTCATGTATTGTGATAAGTGTTGGTTGGGTGTGCACCTAAGCAGGTTCCTGTCGGAGGGCTGTGCACATGAGAACATACATATGACAGGTGCCAGTGCATCTCCATCTGAGTGTGTATGCCTTGGTGTTTGCTTTACTCCATATTTAGTATTTCCTCCTTGCTGTCATTGCCGGAGGCTGCCAAAAGGATGGAACCTTCTCTTGGGCTCTGCTAAGGATGTTGCCTTTTTAAAGAGCCAAGGGAGTTTGTACAGTCAAACTGTACCACAGAGGTGTCCGTCGAAAGCCCCATTTCTAGTGGGCAGATGACCAAAAGCATCACAACTGGCCAGGTTCCCTTTATGGGCAATCATTCTCAGGAGGGAATGAGCCATAGAGCCACAACTCTCCCCATACCTTTGTGCTGTGGCATGGGGATTTGTGTGTTTGTAGGCAGGAGTTTGCACTGCTTGTTAGGCCTGAGTTAAATTAAGGACTGCCCTCTCTACAGCGGTCAGTCAGAATCTGTCTCTAAACTCACTTACTGGGGACATTTGCCTGTCAGGGGCTTTCCTTGGGGAGGGAGGGAAATGGGAGTTGGATTTGGACGAGTCGCAGCTAAACCTGTGATCGTCATTTTCTTTTGCCCCTGACTTGGTCCTGAGTAGAGAACTACCAGAAGCTGCCTAGTAGTATAGTTCCTTTCCACCCCCAGTATAATGTATCCTACACTGCAGGGGGACAGCCTTGATCTCTTTAAGGGTGGTGTTTCTAATTATACGCAGCTCACATTTAGGGGATTGAATAGTAACAGCGAGTAAGCCGTGCTAGTCTATACACTATCACTAGTCTATACACTTGAAGAAGTAGGTCTGTCCCACGAAAGCTCACCTAATAAACTATTTTGCTAGTCTTTAAAGTGCTACTTGACTGCTTTTTGTTTTGTTAGGGGATTGAGTGAGGCATACCTGACCTGATCAGGAGAGACACAGATGTGCTTAGATGAAATCTCACTGCTCATTGGCTCTTCCACACCAGGGCGGCTGTTTTTGTAAATTCTGGAAACGCTTTTTTCTCCTGCTCACACCCACATGTGCAGATCACCTTCCATTCTGTGCAGACAATCTCTAGACAGGACATGCACAAACAGGCAGCCTGCCAGCCAGCACGGTTATGCAGAAAGCTTTAAGCTGGAATGCAGTCCCTCCCAAGCACCCAATACCGCTCAGTGCAAGCAACCTGCATTATTTTATCACGAGTCTCGTCATTTTAAGTCTTTTTCTTAAAGCCCATCCCTTGGAAGCAAGCAATCACATTCTTTTATTTTAAGGGTCTAGCCATCATAATTGTAGGGAGAAGCTGGCAAACATGAAATGAGTGTACAATAAAGTTTCAGAAATCAAGAGCAAAATTTAAAAGCAAAACCAAAATCCAAATGTACAATCTAAAAGAGCTCACAATGGTTTTAAAAGTCATCTCATAATTTTTTGTGGCAAGACTTCTGATTTCTGAAAAGTTGAGGCTGGCCATACTGAAAACTGTGTAACTGTTTGGAACAGGAAGGAAAGGAGAACCCTGCGTCCCATGAAATCACACAGGGAGTCTAGGGAGGTAGGATATAATTTATTCAAATCAGAACGTGGCTATGACAATGGAGGTAACAACAGTTCATGCCAGCTACTCATGAAGCCTCTTAGCTCCCAAGAATTAACTAGACTGTGTTGGCCTTCAGTGATACGGTGGCCATGCAGAACACATTTAAGCCAAACTAGTACCCAACTATATCGTGGGCAGGAGGAGGTGGGTGTAAAGATGCCTCAAACATGCTCATGACTCCCATGAATAGCTCATGCAGCTGCCCACAGAGATGAAGCAAAGCTTGCAAATAACTGACAATACAATTGCAAGGCAGTTATGAGGTAACTTGGCCCCTATGGGGTGTGAGGCCTCCCCAGATTATACTGTGTGTCTGGGTGTTTCTAGCTTTCTGGGGTCAGGGGAATTTTGGGGAGAGGCATTTTGGGATTTTATCAGCTGCATGACCTGGTGCAAAAGAAACCAGGAACTCTGCGGCAAATGCCCCTTGGAGCTGTCTTTGTAGTTTTGGGGGAATAGGAAGTAGCGAGCAGGGGACATAAAAGCTAGATGCTCCCTTCTCTTTCTCGCGCAGAGAGTGAAGCAATAGAAAAGAATAGGGCAGCAATCATGCCAGCATGCTGCAGCTTGTGTTTTTGCTAGTGCCCCAACCTGCCGCTCCCAGTCCTTCCCTTCACACCACAGCAGAAGAGAAGTCCAGGGCTGTGTCCTTGGGACGGCCAGTACCATAGACAGTTCTCTGGATAATCGGAGCTTGGGACAAGTGGCATGGGCTGACCTTAAGTAAAGAAACTGTGATATTTATTCACAAGCAATGTTGTTTGTTATGCCACTAACCTGCTCCCACACAGGTCATACCCACACAATCTGTCTAAATCATCAGTACAAAAGCCACCCCCTCTGCACAGCCCTTGGCTTGCAAGTTTCAGCTCCTCTAGGGTGGTCCTGTGACACTTGCAGGTAAAGGGGTGTAGGGGGCTGGCTTTTGCATTCATTTTCTTATTCAGCTGGGTAGGCCTTGCTGTTGGTTGTTGGGCCTACCCTTTGTAAAAGAACAAGCAGGGGGAAGTGCACAGAGGTGTGAGTGTACCTGTGTCTCTGAGCCCTTCCACCTGTGTGCTCCTGTTTCACGCAAGCCTGTTTTCAAAGAAGCTTGGGCCACTGCTCTCATAGTCTTCTATGCAGGGGCATTAGAAACCCTGCAAGGTCATGGCACCTGAGCATGGGGCCAGGTTTTTTATTGCCTGCACCAGGAAGACAGAGCTCTGCTTCCTTGGTTTACATAGGCACTGCTTTGGCTGTGAGGTGTTCTGCTTAGAGCCATGGGTGAGGGTAGCCTGGGCAGAGCCAGCAGTGGGACCTTTGAGACAGCCTGGACAGGAGATGTAGGCACTGAACAGGGACAGTGTTACCCACCAGGGACCACTGAGGACTTAGCCTCAGATAACACAGCTGGGTGTCAGGCTGGCATACAAATTGGGCTCTTTTGCCCTCCAAATCCCCAATACACCTGCCTGAGGGGTCTTCTCTCTGGTCCCTGCTTGCAGCTCTGTGGTCCATTGTGTGAGTCTTACATTGCTCTATTGTCTGCTGCTTTTACTGTGTTTTAAATCAGCAGTAAGGAGGTGAATATGTAGTTCAGGAACATTAAGCCTCAATGGCACATATTAGAGCAGGGTGGGGAACGCCCGGCTCGTGAGCTGGATCTGGCCCCCAAGGTTCAGGGCTTCCCTCCCCAGAATCCAGGGTAGAGAAGTGTCTCTGTGCACCCCTCCTCCACCTCCCCTGCCTGGGGGAATGGCAGCATCCAGACCCTACATCCCCAGAGTGCTCCTGCAATCCCCTTCCCAGCCAGATCCTCAACCCACACCTGCAGCCCCTCCTGCTCAGGCTCCCTACCCATCCAGCTCCTGCATTCTCCCACCCAGACTCCCCAACCCCAAGCCTACCCCAGTGCCCCTTCCAACCAGACCCCCACCAGTTTGTTCCTGCACGCCCATCCTGCTCCTGCACCCCACTCCTGCCCAGATCATCCCATCTCCAGCCCACGCCTGCACCCTATCACCCCAACCCCAGCCTGCTCCTACACCTTCCCTGCTCCCCAGGTCCCACAGTTTTTGGCAGCCCCCTCCCACACTGCACCCCTCATTTTTGGCCCTACCCCAGAGTCTGGGAGGGCCCACAAATCATCTAGCCCTGACACTGCCACAGGCTCTGGGGCTGGTGTTTGAGGGGAGTGAGATGGGTGTCTCCCTTTTTTTTTTTCCAGTCAGGGGCCACATCAGTGAGGTGGGTTTTTTCTTCTCATGTCTGTGGCCCCTGACTGATTTTTTTTCTGGGGATCAGTGGCCCCAGAGCTGAAAAAGGCTCCCCACCCTTGTACAAGAGTCAGGCCTTGTTCAAGCTCCACCCTCCCCCATCTCTGCCACTGCATCCCAGGGCCAACTGGCAGCATCCCTGGCTATTCTAGTCCTGGTCTTCCCCCAGTGAACCTCTGTCTTCACTCCTAGCCCCTCCAGCCCAATGTCTTCTGCCTGCCCTGCTTATACATCCTGTGAGATGGACAGCTATTGACTGAGTGCTAAGCTGAGGCTCATCAAGTGCGCCTCACCTGTGATCAAATTAACTGGGTGCCCATGCACAGCAAGTTAAATATATTGGGAGGATCCTGAAATTTTGTGTGATGGGCATGGCACTAGCTTCCACAAACACCCTTTCCCACTTTGTTTGCAAAGAAGAGAGAAGGGGAATAAGTGCAGCACTCTTCCACACATAGCTCTGGGTCAAACCTGACTTGTTCAGACCAAGGTGGATTTCCTGAGCCTCCTTCCATTCTCAAATCTTACCATGCAGCTTCCTTTAGCTGCCTGGGCTTTTGGGAAACTGTAAGCAAAGGCTGATAGGGGAAATGAAGTAACTGCATATGTAGGTACCTTTATAACCCCCATCACATGGCTTCCGAGTACCTCCCAAGCATTTAAAAATAGAAAGAACAGTTGCTTTCCCTCCTCACCCATGGAGAAACAGCTAGATTCACATAAAAGGGTTTTTGCCTTTGTGTTACTTTATGGGTGTGTGACCAGGGCTGGCCTTGTGACACATGATGTGAGGAACTGGCATGGTATAAAGCAGGGGAAGGGGACGTTATTCTCCCTAGGTAGTATACAGCATATGAGGCATGGCTGGAAGCAAGGGCTGTGACTGGAGCATCTCTGTGCTGCCAGAACAGCCTCAGGCATAGACAACTAAGTGTAAGTTTGAGGAGCTGGTTTTCCTAGTCATCAAACCCAAAGGGCTGTTTATTTTGTCTCTGTCCATACCAGAGCCAGCCTTGGCCTTAGGTCACATGTGAAACAACCCCCTCTCTACCTCCTCCTCCAACAGCAAAGGGCACCTGCCCACTATAACTGCACCCCTATAAACTGGGCTGGTCAGAGGTGCTGGGAATTGCTGCGCCCCACCATTCTCTGGCGTAGAGCTCAGGCTTAACTCTGCCCGCTCTGCTTATCCTTTCTTGTGCCCTATTGAATCTGTGCCCACTTCCCTCCACTCCCCAGTGCTGTTAGCCTGGACTCCTTATTTGTCATCTTCTCGCACAGCTCTGTGCTTTCTGCTACATCACCTTGTACCCTCTCTGAGCTGATCTACCAACTCTGCCTCCCACTTCTTCAGACACGTTCTTGGGACTCATTTCTCTGCAAGAAATAGGCCAAGGGGAGAGAGCTGATAGGGATAGGGAAAAGCAGAAACAAACCATGTTTATTGTACGTTTTTCTCCCTCTCTTCAGCTCTCTTCAGTGCTTGTTGTTAGACTGTGCACACTTCAAGGAAGGGACAATATTTTATTATACGTGTGGGCAGTGCCCAGCATACTACAGATGCTGCTGTAACATTACTCCATCATCATTTACAATTGAAGCACATGATGTCTAATTGGGTTCTGGAGGTCTTGCGCCTGACACTTTGCAAGCTCCTCCAGGAGCCTCCCAGCCCAGCTGCTTGTGTTGGGCTCTGTGGGTAGTTGCCAACATTTGGAAAAAATGTGTGAGGGACTGTTGTCCATGCAAGCTGGGAGCTGCTAGGTTCCCCAGCCAGTGGAAGGCTTTATATGTGTTTGGGACCCGTATATTAAACACAAATCAATGGCCTAATTGTCACAATGGCTCTGACAGCTAGGGAAGCAACAGTATACCCAATTCACAGAGGTGGAAACTGGCTCAGAGGCTCAACTTTTAAGAAGTGTTTATATAAAGTTAATTACCTGAATCTGCATCTTTGGATTTAGATCTCGAGCTTAGGCCTTCAAGGTCTACACACACCTGCGTGTGGGTGAGAGCTCACAAAGGGAGCTGGAGTTGAAACAGGGATTAGTCTTTTGCTCTGTCCACTAGACTGTGCTGCCTCTCATCACGACTATGTGACTTAACCACCCATCCTTGTGGACATAGGTCACATTAGCTGCTTAGCAGAGCTGCAGGCCTGGCCACAGGCAGTTGGCATGGAGGGTACTAGCCCACCAGTGGTGCCCTATGTGGCACTGACCCTTAACTGCATGAACTTGTTGTTTGGGAAGATCCCAGATCAATGACAAGAGCTCTCACGGGTCAGTCTGAAGTGATGGGAATGGAGCAATGAATGACTTGTATTTTACAGAAAAATCAAGGGCAAAATTCAGCCTCCTGGACTGACTTACATTTTCAGTGCCGCTGTTCGAGGAAAGGGGCTGGAAGTTTGCCTTCTTCAGAATAAGGCGTCAACCTGGGATTTAGCTTTACCTTCCTTGGTTCTCTAAATGGACATCTGGTCATGGGTCCAGAGTGCCTTCCTAGCCAGCGCAGTGTCTGAACGGCTTCTGGAGCCAGCGCTGTGTCTGAGCAGCTTCTGGAGCCGGCGCTGGGACACAGAAAGAAGTTTGAGAAGAAAGTGGTGAGGTTTGCGTTCATTATCCTCTCTTGTGGGAGTGAGTTCCCAGGTCTAGTTCCATCCCTTGGGCTTATAAGCCTCCCAGTATTGGCCCATATTGCTCCTTAATTGTTGCAAGAGGTTGTACTCATGGAGGGAGAGGCAATTCCTCTGAACAGGAGCCAGGGCCATGGGGTGCTTTGGCTATCAGGATAGAGACCTTGACCAAGGCTTTGTCCTCTGTGGGGAGTGAGGACAGGGGGTGGAGCACTCGGGTGATGTGTGTGTCCTGTGTGACTAAGCAAACAGGCTCATGCATTTTCTAGCTGGTGGAGCTTTCAGGGTGAGGGGCTCACTCCTGGAGGGAATGGAGCACAAGAGACCATCCCCAAGCTGGCAACATCTGTGCCTGACAGGCAACAGTCTTCAGGCCTTTTTACTGTCATGGCCCTTTGGGCTCCCAACAGCACTAAGGCATCTGGGAGATGCCCACAGACTCCAGACAAATAGAAAGATTTGATGATGGGATAGTGATGTCATAGAGGGGTCTAATTCCTCCAAGTGTGACTCTTTTCCTGCCAGCATCACCCCAGTCTGGCCTGGGCTCATTTTGGCCATCTCCTGGAAAATGGGAAAGGGTGCTACTTGTGCTCCATGTCTAAGAGCCAGGGAGTGGCATGGTGCTTGTGTTCTGCTGGCATTTCAGGCTGTGTCATTTCAGTAGCCCTCCCAGTGGCTTCACATAGATATGGGAGAGGCCAGCGCTGTGTGGGACCGGAGAGGCAAGGGATTTTGGAAACAGAGGAGCTGTTGCCCCTGACTGCTCTGTGGGCTCAGTCGGAGAGAAAGGAGCTGAGCTGTTTCCAGGCATTGTTAACACCAGCAGCCTGTGGAGGTGGGACAGATCAACAGTATTGACTACCACAGACAGGCTCAGTGGCATAAGGATGGACACACTCCTGTTATGTATGCACAGGGACAGATGGTTGGACAGAGCAGCAAGTGCTGATCTAGGGTATTGGCAAGCAGTGTTCCCTGTAAGCTGAGCACTTGGACGACTCAGGAGAGATTCAGGAGCCACCCATCTGATTAGTAAAGTGCCCACAGTGGGCAGCGTGTGTTTCTATTGGTGGTGCACATCCACACATGCCTTGGTGTACATAACAAAATTTATTCTGCACACAAAGGAAAAAATTAGAGTGAACCCTGGTGGCTGAGGGCACTGGAGTCTCCTTATTGCCACTTCTTCTTCAGCTTTGCTTCAGAAAGGGAGTTTGGACACTGAACAGTGAAGGGAATGAGGGCTTCCCTTCTCTCCTTGCAGCCCGGGGAGAGAAGCCCCCCTTGGTGAACTTTCCCATTGCTTTATTGTAACGAGGACTGACGCTTCGTGCATCTCGCCTGCACCCGAGGATCTGGCCTCTAGCTTTTGCTTGTTTCTCCTTTTGCTGTTGGTGACACATTTCTGTCAGAACTGAGAGGAAAATCCACATGAGCTTCTAGTCATGTCACATGTGATCAGCTGCCAAACCAACCCAGGGCAGTGGACAGTGAGGAAGGCTGCAGCCTTGATTGGTAGAGAACAGGAAGGACCTGCCAATGGTAATTCCCTGGTAACTGTGGGATTCTGTTTATGTTGCAAAGGGCAGGACCTGAGGCTCTGACAGCCAGGGCTGAGCCTTGTTGCTGGAAATGTTGCTGCTGGAGGGGCACTTATTCTGACCATAGATTCAATTGGTTTGTACTGGATTTTCCAATCAGATTAATGGCAGTAGTCTGATGGCAGGTGTGGGACAGTGAATGGCTGCTACAATTTACTTTTCACAGGGCTGTGCACTCCGAGAGAGTCCCCAGCTCATCTCAGAGAATGGGAAACTCACCCCTTTCCAACTTCTTAGACTGCGAACACCACAGTGGTCAAGGGGGGAAATCGATTATTGATTTTTCCTTAATTCCATCTGCTGGCCCATAATTTGGGAGCTTCTGAATTACACTAAAATCTGGGGAATCACAATGGTGTAAAGCTGTATGCTGAGTGGTAAATGAAGTGTATTATCCAGTGTGTGACTACACACAAATAGGTACTAACGCACATTGTGTTAAACACTGTTCCAAGACAGCAAAAGTTAGGCCTGCCTCGAAGAGCTTACTGTCTGAGGGTCTGTGCATTAGCATGGAAATCTGTACCAGACGGGGATGCATTTTCCAAATAGTCTCAAGCCAGCCTTTAAAAATTTGCCTGCATGTGTACGACTAGATGGGTGCATGCTCTGGTAAGGAAGCAAGACAGGGATGGCGGTAACTGATCTAACCCTGTTTCTGGAGGTGGTGGTGGACTGGATGAAGTCTAATAAGCTGAAGTTGAATCCCGATAAGACTGAGGTCCTGTGGATCAGGAGACCATGTGTTCAAGAAGGTGACATGGTACCTGTTTTAGACTTGGTTACTCTGCCCCTGAAAGAACAGGTGTGCAGCTTCGGAGTCCTCCTGGACCCATTTTTAACATTTGAAAATCAAATTTCTTCAGTGGCTAGAGGTGCTTTTGGGCAGCTTCGTCTCATCCACCAGCTGCCACCCTTCCTGAACAAGCATGGCTTGGTCCCAGTGATCTGTGCTCTTGTTAAATCTCGACTGGATTATATTGTAATGCACTCTATATGGGACTGCCTTTAAAGAGTCTATGGAATCTTCAGCTGGTCCGGAATCCAGCTGCCCGAGTTTTAACTAGTACTTGTTATTCAGAGCACATTATACCAGTGCTCTGGCAGCTGTGCTGGCTTCCAGTATGTTTTCAGGCACAATTTAAGGTCTTGGTTATGCCTTCTAAAGCCCTAAATGGGTTGGGGCCACAGTATTTAAAGGACCATCTTTTCCCATATGAACCTGCCCAGGGCTTGCGTTCACCTGGGGAGGCTCTGCTCACTGCTCCCCCACTTAGGGAGAGAAGATTAACATCAACACGGAGCAGGGCCTTCTCAGCCCTCGCTCCTAGGCTGTGGAATTCTCTTTCCTACGATTTTCTCATAGCACCAACATTAACATTGTTTTGGCACCAGATTAAAGCCACCCTTTTTACTCATGCTTTTGTGGTGCTTGATTTTGTGTGTGTGATCCTTCTTTTGAGATGTTTTATGTCCTTCTGGAGTTTTTAATTTTTAAATCTTTTTAGTATGTTTATACAGTATTTTTAAAAAATTTTGTAAGCCACCTCAAATGTTTTAGATAGAGAGGTGGGGGTAAAAATATTTTAAATAAATAAATAAAATAATAAGACATCTAACTGTCTAGAAAGAAATGCAAATGATGACTGGACACAAAATCAAATGTTCGTTATAGAGGCCACTGGAAATTTGGCTTGATGTAATGCACATTGCTTTTGAGTGATTTGAAGAGCTAGCATAACACAGATGTTGAGATTTCTACAGGGCTGGCCTTTGAAGGACAGAAATCTATTTTACTTTTTGAAGGGAAACAGAAAAACTTGGAGCTTGCCAGGCCTGAATTTGGGATGCTCCATTTGTGTCCTGAAGCAGCTGGTGACTTGCTATTGCCTAAAATGGCTCAAGTTAGGATTTCACTAGGTGTTGCCTTGGAAACCTAGAATTTGAACTTGGTTCTTTGCTGGTCATTAACAGAGACTTTCAAATACTTTGCCTTAAAATTGTCTAAATAGTACATTACTATGGTGAGATCGTAAACAGTATTTTTAAAACAGTAACTAATTTTTTAAAAGAAAAGTTTTTCAGAAGTCTGTAAAACTCAGCTTTAGAACTGCAAATCTTTTGCTGTTTTGGAAAAAAATGGCCATGCCTGTTCCCTGAGAGAGGCAAGTTAAAAGCTACTGTCTCAGAGAGGAACTGGCATTGGCTTCGCTGGGTAACCAAGGCGCTGGAGGAAGGAGGAGACAGGGCAGGGATTGCTCTGGCTCAAGAGAGAATGGAACAAAGCGGAATGGAAAGATTCTGAAATGGCCATGTCTGCTTAGGCATGAGGGAATTTTAGCAGTGCAGGCCCAAGTCTTCTCTTGAGGAATGTATCAGAAGGGTAGCCATGTTAGTCTGTATTGGCAAAAGCACCAAGAAGCCCTGTGGCACCTTAGAGACTAACAGATCTATTGGAGTGTAAGCTTTCATGGGCAAAGGTGCATCTGACGAAGCAGGTCTTTGCCCACGAAAACTTATGCTCCAATAGATCTTTTAGTCTATAAGGTGCCACAGGACTTCTTGTTCTCTTGAGGAAGTTGCACCAGTGTAAATTGATAGATTTTTGGCTCTATCCACCGGTCAGCCTATATCTGTGGACACAGATACTCAGTTATTTGGCATCTAGTGCCACTGAAATCAACAGGAGTTAAGCACTTCTGTACACTTGAGAATCTGGGATGCATATCCTGTGACTAACCTTTTCCAATATCGGTGTCAAAATGTAAGTACCAAAATCAGAGTTAGGCATCTAAATAAAAGTTTGTTAATTTTCAGTTACTCCCGGCTCCCATTCAGCTCAGAACTGCTCACTTGAGGAGGGGTTCAGGATTTGATCCCAAACAGTGTTCCAGTTTAAACTCTATGCAACTTTGTTGATTTCAGCAGAGTTGGTGTAATGTAATGTTCACTCCTGGTCATGGAAGCTGAATATGGTCCCTGTATAATTATAGCTGTAATTGTCTTGCTTTAATATTGAATTATTTGGGTTTTCTTGCTTCCTTGTGGTGTTATCCTGAGCTCATTTTTATAAGTTTAATGCAGTATCCGTGCTGCATTAATTACAAATTTAGCTCACAGGTGTATGTCCATATGTATATCTCTGTGTATTAGAACGGAGGGAGTACGGCAATAAAATCATGTGTGAATGTTACAAACATGCTTCCTGCTCATTAGCTTCCCCTCTGATTTGTTTTCCACATACATTTGTACATGTGATTCCCTCCCCACTTTTTTTCACAAGAATGTTTGTGGGGAGCAAGTCTCCCAAATTCTGATGCTCATGCACGTTTGGGGATGATTTGCCCCTGACCTGTTCACAGAAACGTACTAAAATTGTCTTGATTTACCTCCTCTTTGTAAAAGTTTCAGTCATCAGATCCAGGTGCAGAAATAATATCATGTGATACAAGTGCCCAATCACATGCCATGAATAAGTAATCAAAGCCTCTTCATGGAGAATTCACAGAGAAAAGGGTTTGATTAATAGGAAAAATTACTCAACAAGAATATCTTGTTCACCTCTAATGCGCACACACTTGTGTAGCACGGGCGTGTTCGTTTTGCATATGGGAGGTTTGTGTTTACGGTTTTGTTGGATTTGTTTAATACCCCGACTGGGCCGATATAATGCAAGATCTGGTCTGATGGTATTTCAGGTGGAAAGTGCTACAGGGGAAGGCATGCATCTTGTGGCGTGCAGGTCTGATCTGTGGTTCCCTGGAGCAATGAAAAGCATAAACGTGAATATGAGTAGGGCGATATTTGGCTTTTTGTGTGGTTTCTAGGAGAGTTAAAAAGCACAGCCTGCTTGGGTGTCCTTGGGTGTCTGTCTGATGCCTTCCTTCCATGGAGGCCTCTTTGTCTGAATCTCTCAGCTTACATGTGTTTGTTTAGAAAACTTTGGGTCTCTTCTTTTTCCTTAGCTCTGCAGAGCCCTGAATATTTTCCAGCGACCAGCATCTGCCCAGCCTGCCTCTCCAGCCAGGTGTAGTAAGGTCACCTGACAAAGACCTGTCTATTCCACAGTCACAGATGTGGCTCCTCCATAGGGAAATGGGGCATTTTTCTCACAATCTTGCCTGTAACTGATTCGCTGGAAAAAGGAAGACAAACCTCTGAAGCCTGTTCCCTTGTGCAGCCAGACAAGCACCGCATTGACCTTCCTAGTGGTTCCCTTCTTTCCTGCTCCTGCTCTGCATTAACCAGAAGCAGTGATTATGAAAAACCCCAGCGCTGAGTGTCTGGGTTGTTGCTGTGACATTGATCCACGAGGCCAGGTTTAAGCAAATGTTGTTTGAACTGCAGAATGCATGGCCTTTGCTTCCTCAGCCCAGTGCTCCTCCAGATGACCCCATGGCTGGAGTTTTCGCCTCTGGAGCACCCAGCTCCCCCACCCCAAAAGCCTCTAGCCTTCATCCTCCCTTCTGGAGTGTATAACCCCTCTGTGCCTATCAACAGCCTGTCCCAACCTCACAGGCAAGTAATCCCCCTCAAAGACATCACCCCACTTCCCCAGTGCTTCTTGCTGATTCTCTCTGTCTGTTAATGCTGGGGAACTGCTGGGGGGCAGGGAGGGAGGGGAAGAGGGGGCAGCTGCAGGGTAGTGTTAGTAAACACAGCCTTGGGTTCACATTTTAATTCCCCCTCCCCATCTTCTCCCCCTTCCTCTCCCTTGTCTAGATGCTCACACAATGAGACCATTGTCAAAGGGTGATTTGAATGAGGGGTCTCCAGGCATGTTCCCAGCATTGTCCAATGGGGTGGGAAAAAAAAACACAACCCTCGCCCAGGCAGGAGGACCAGACCAGACTGAGACAGATGCCTAAATTAGTGACAAAGCCTTTTGAATGTCCCCAGCAGACAAGGGCTGCCTTGTGTGCGCGCGCGTGCGTGTGTGGCTGGATGGCAGCTTGCATGTCTCCCCATGTTAATTAGTTTTGCATGCATGTCTGATAAGGTGCCAATGAATATGTTTGTCCTCCTTCCACTGGCAAAAGCTGTGGGGGATGGGGAGGGGAATTTTGGAGGTGGAGCATGGATATATGCTGGTTGCAGCCTGGCGGACTTTAGATAATTAGCGTCCACAAAAAGAAGGGGTGCGGTTTAAAGTGATTTCTTCGTTCTCACAGGGGGCGTGTGGGTTGCATGTTAGGGCGTACGATTTGTGGAAATGTGATCTAATGCGTTGGTTGGTAATTCAGGAGAGGTTAAAAAAATTGCAGCCATCTTTACTTCCTAGATCTACTCTCACTGTTTCTGTTTCTCTGCCTGCTTGTCTGTCGGTCTTTCTTCCTCCCTGCCCCAGGAATATCTCACAAATCCTCTAAAAGGTGTTTGTTTCCTGTGGATTTTAACACACTTTTACACACACACAAAACACTAATAGCAACAAACACCCAGCCTACTATGCAGAAGAGATGTGTGAAAAATCCAGTGGCAATAATGAGCATATTTTACAGGAGTTGAAATATGTGGCTGGGGAATAAAGTAGCTAAGAAAATAGACAAACAGAGGAGCATAAAAATAGAGAGAATGTGTTGCAGCCAAAAGGTTTTATTGGTATTTGTTTGAGAGAGACCCATTAAGCACCAGTACCCTTTCTCCCACCCTAACATATAGGCTGCATATGACACACACTTACTAATATTTAGCATTTTAGGAGCTGTTAGAGACTTCTATTCATATATTTAATTCTATACACTAATTTTTGCATCCCTCCATCTGTAATGTCAGGTCCCCTTTGTACTCTGGGTCCAACTGTACAAACATCTTGAATGAGTACGTTTACAATAAACCCACTTTTATGATCTAGAGAGAAGGGACTTTCATGGCTGAGCTATGACTGATCAAATGTCAGGTCCGGAGCTGATGGGTTCCTGACCTGTCCTGCTGCAGCGTAAGTTAGACACCTGGGCTGACCCTGTGGAAGCTCCTGGGAGCGCTGTCATTGACTTCAGCAGCTCCAGGATTTCCCTGCTTATTCACGGGTGTTTTGGCACCATCCCTCTCCAGCTCTTTGCACTCACTGAATCCTGGCTCCGGCTCAGAGACCGGTCCAGGGAAGGGAGCAGCATGATAGAAAGGCTAACGCTGAGAGCTGGAGAAGGAGCTGTATGGATCAGCAAGGCAGAGGACAGGGAGTAGGAGGGGCCTAAGATTCTGCAGGCCCTTTAGTGGGTGAGGATCCATGTTCTTTATAAGCTGAGCACTTGGTCAGCCACTTAGGAGAGATTCAGGAGCTGTCCCACTGATAAGCAGAGCACCCACAGCCGACAGCCTGTGTTCCTACTTGTGGTGTACCTCTCTGCCTGCCTTGGTGCACGTAGCACAATTTATGCTGCCCATAGATGGAAAAATGTGAGAGGGAACCCTGGGGAGGATGAGGAGCTTGGTGCAGTGACAGGCAGGTGCTGATGGGACTGAAGGTGGGTGAGTGATGTGACTACAGTGGCAGAAGGGGGAGGCGACTCCTTTCCCCAGTCTGATGTAGATAACAGGAGAAGGTTGTTGTGATCAAGGCAAAAATTGGTCCCAAAGTTTCAGCAGTAGGAAAAGGTGGATTTTGGTAATTCAGAAGAGGAGATGGTACAGGACTGAGAGGCTGATCTAAAGCCCACTGGGGTCAGTTTATACTGGGATATTGGGTACCTGTCCAGAGGTGGCTGGGAGGCTAGAACTGAGCTGACTCCATCATCCTGTGTGTGCTGTGCTCTGGCTGGTATTTCCTATATCCCTGCTGCCAGGTGCAGCTGCAAGGGATTTGTACAGAAGCAGGACAGCTGGAACTTGGGAGGCAACAGCACCTTCTGCTTGAGGTAGTAATAACAACCAAATACGTGGTCTCTGCTTCCAGCCACTGCTCCCCGACTATACCCATTGTTCCATCGCCCTGTATAGCAGGCTTGCAGGGATAGCTCTCTCTCTCTCTCTCTCTGTCTCTCGTTGCTCGCGTGTAGCAGGAGACGTGTATGCAGTGTGTGTGTTTCCATGCAAAGGGAGTTTGTCCAGGTTGAGGTTCCTCTGGCACTCACCTATCCCACCACTCTCTGACACTCGTGGGTTGTTCAGCAGCAGCAGCAGGCAGGCAGCTTGGATGAACAGCTGTGAACCAGCCATGACACCCAGCCACTCCTGGGGCTTTTCTCTAGCCTCTCCTCAGCCCTCCATCCTGAGCTCAGTAGGAGTTCCTTGGAATTCTTTATGGGCTAGACACACAGCAGTGCACCTCCGACTAACCTGTGTAGTGCCCTGCCCCCAGACATACAGATTGCTGAGAAGCAGGGGCAGCCTTTCCAGTACCTTGGGACTGTGCTTGCTAGGGAATATTTGAGTCACCCGAGAATCAAATAACCTTCTCTCTACACAAATGATTTGTGTTTAGCCAGTGATTTTATTTGTCCTCTTCTGTTGTAACAAGGGTATGAAGGCTTTGTTGGAAGCTGTGCATCCCATGAACGAGTGAGACTCCGTTAGAGCAACCACTCCACCAGCCAAATTCTCCTGGCGTCTCAGTCACCTGTAAAGCAAGGGGACAGGAGACAGAGGACTGAGCTCTTCCTAGCAATGCAGGTAATGACTGCAGGGATGGGGGACTTCACCATGCATTTAGAGAAGTCACTGAGAGTGATTGTGAGTGCTGGTGGTTGTGAGCGTGCGAGCCACTAGCTGCGGCTCTGCATGGGAGTGCATAAAGCTTGTGAAATGTGCTTTCCCATGACCAGTGTGAAAAGTTCTTTTGGCAACTCGCTGCTGTTTGTTCCCTAGCCTAGCTGCACAACTATGAAATTCGGTGGATGATTTGTGGTCAAAAAAGGGGGTTCCTCTTTTTTAGAAAGCACAGGTCATCCAATCAGGGAATAAAAGCAATACCATGTGACTTACTATGACTCAATAAACCAGAATAATCTAGCACCTTTTCAGACATACTGGTGAATATCAGTACTGCAGTCCCAAGGGCTCCAAAATCACATCAGGCCCCCAAAGTTACAAGACTGGCTAAAAATAATGAGATTTTTAAAATTCCTAAATGTGGGATTCTTTATATTTGGCTTTGGCTTTCAGAGCTTTTTGATACACTTGAGTCAGATTTCCAAGCTTTTCTCTACAGCCATGAGGACCATAAACATACAGTTTTTGAAGAGCAAGTTAAGCTGTTCCCTTCATCACAGGATCTCAGGAAGTGGGGCTTTAAGGAATGCACTGTAAATCCTAAGAGTTGTGATAAAATCGTGAGCGATGGTAACCCTGGAACACTGAGCAAATTCAGAAGTGACAATTTGTTTGGGGATGATTTACAATCAGAACAAAAAAAGTTCAAATCAATCTGAAAAATAGTTCCAAGTGACTCATTCAGCCAGAGCTCATTGTGAATCTCAGTTCACTCATCAGAAAAATCCGGATGTCTGTACCCAGGCTGCATTCTGCCCTGACTGGGACTGAGCCTTTTCTGAGTTCAGGAGGCTCTGTCTCCTGCAGCATGCAGCTAGCACTGATCCACACCAGCAGGTTGGGCCTACCTTGTCATTGACTCTCAGGACCTTGGCCAGGTGTCAGGCAGAGCTGGAAGTCCGGGCTGCAGAACAACCAGCCGTCTTTTGAGCAGATCAAACTACAGCCATGGTAGTGATGGGCAGCCCATGCTCAGGCACCATTAACACAGGCCATGACAGAGCAAAGGTAGAATTTGAAGCAGACATGCCTGCTGTCTCAGGCAGAAGTCAAGGCCAGGGCAGGCAATTAGGCTGTTGGGCTACAGGAGTCCAACAAGGATGCATGAATGTCTCTGTACCTCAGTTTCATCCTGCATAGAGGAAAGGCTCTTGGTTCCCTTCTGATTTCTATTCTCACCGGCTGGGGCAACTTTCAGCCGCAGCAAGTTAAGCCTTGAGGGCTCTCTCTGGTGGATGTCTTCCCCCATCCAAGTCTGGAAATAGCAGTTAACCCTGCTCAGTTCTTCCTCTTGGGTTGCAGACACAAGCATTCACAGCCCTCAGATAGGGTCAGGAATGCGCCTCTGGGGTGCAGCCACGCACACATCCAGTGCATCCCTGCCTTATACAGGATCTCATCACTGCCTGCTGTGATGGGTTTTGAGTGCTTTGACTATTGGTGTATTTTAATGCTCTGGATGATGTGCCCCTCATTTCAAGCTCCAGTAGCATCTAGTGACATCTCCGAGTGGGTGGAAAAAACCCTGACCTATGGTGTGCTCAGATCCAGGGTGCAGGTAAGCACCAAGCCGTATCTGACTTAAAATTCTGGAAGCAAACTTTGTCTTGCCCTCTGGAATGGACAGACTGAATGTACCCAGTAATGATTCAGTTTCAGTTGCCTGCAAGAACTTGGGTGACAGGAACAGGAAACGTCCCTGTGCCTGTGCCTAGCCTCAGAGCAGATACCCAGCAGGAGACCTGTCCCAACAAGTCCCTACCCTGTTGCCAGCTCCCCCTTTTCTCTTTTGCACCATGGCTCATCTGTCCAGGCTCTGTTTAATTCAACCCCCCCCACCCCACAGCAGCAAAACACAAATTTGCTTTGTCAAAATTCTTGGCCAGGTAGCTCGGCAGAAGAGTCATCCTGTTGGGAGGACCATTTCCATATGAGTAAAGCCTCTTAATGAATCCCTGGCAACGAAGTGGGTAATGTGCTTTCTTGCCAAGGCAGGTTGGCACAGCTTGAGGCACGTAACCGGACTAGCATGCCAGCAAGGGACAGAGCAGGAAGAGTTAAACGGGGAGCCACTAATCCATGTGCAGGAAGCATAACAACACTCACTCACTCACTCCCTCACACACTCTCTCTCTCTTTCCCAGCATTCTCATCTAGCTCTGCCAATGCACGCACACACAGACACCTTCTTCCTCTCTCTCTGCTTCCACACCTCCCACACCCAGATCCCCTTTCTAGTCTGGGTCTTTATTGCTTTCTTTACATCTTATTCACCTTCTTTCTCTTGCTGTCTGTCTCTCCCCTGCTCTCCTGTGCTGGTCCCCCACCACCTCACCCGGGCTCTATGCATGTCCCCTCCCACTCCCTCTTCTCTGTCTTCAGAGCTGGTGATTCAAGCGGGAATGAATATTTTGGCAGTGGTGGAGGTCACAGCTATATGGGGATTGTTTAAAAGAGATTTGCCCACATCCGAGCCCATGTGACCAGCCTCAGCTGCAGCTCACTCTTTCTTAATCTGGAGATAAGCATGATTATCCCAAGAAGGGCTGTTCTGAGCTTTGTAACTGTGACAGGGGAGCTTTCAAGTCGCACTTTGCTGGCAGAGCAGCGTTTAAAGCCGGGGAATCAGATTCCAAGCGTGGCTTTGCATCTCTTTTCTGCTGGGAGCACCGTGCAGGGCTGGCAATGGGGATGGGAGCTTTATTAGGACTTTGCTTCTGGTGTGGAAAAGGAGGGGGGAAAAAATCCAGGTCTGCCAGCCCATTTCACAACCCACAGCACAGCAGCAGAAGGCTGCCTGGAATAAGGCGGGTGGGCGGGTGTCAGACCTGATCTAAGTGACTTGGGCTCACTGACTTTGCTGTGTTCACCCCAGGGCTGGATTTGGTTCTTTGGGTTTCAACAACCCTGCTGTTCTTTCATGTCATTGTGAAGCAGTTGTTGAGCAGCCTCCCTTCCTCTGTCTCCCAGGAAAATGAAACCCATTGCCCCAAAGACACGTGAAGGCAAAGCTTGGGAAGGCAATTGAGATGGCTCTAGGAACTGGCAGGGAGACCAGGAATTTTCTCCTTCTGGAGCATTATCTTGAATGCAGCTGGTGTTTCCTGTAAGCTGAGCACTTGAATGGCCACCCCGGAGAGATTCAGGTGCACCCAGCTGCTGAGCAGAGCACCCACAGCCAGCCAGAGGGTGGTGCATGTCCACACATGCCTTGGCGCGCATCATAAAATTTATTCCACCCAGGGATGGACAGATTTAAAGGGACCCCTGAGTCCGGCCCAAGGCAGTAGTGACTCAGTGCTGCTATTGGGTGACGTCTGATTGGCCTGCATAAAATGGGTCCAATGCTCAGGCTGTTGGCGTGTCTTTTAGCTGAACAAGTAGCCATGTTACAAAACCCACCCCTGCCACCTCACACACTAGCTGACCCTGTCGAAAGGCTCAACAGAAAGGCCAATGTCCTGAGGCTGGTGTTGGACCCTGGTACAGGGGCTAAGGGGAGTATAGGCTGTGACGTTTGCACTGTCCATGCCCACATGGGACTTCTACAGAGAGAGCTCTTCAGCCTGTAGTGTGGGGGAGCCAGTATCCACAAGCAGGCACGTGGGGTTATTAGGAGTGAGACTGGCCACGTTAGGTTGACCACATGCACTGCTGAGATATATCAGACATATCCTGGACAGGACTTTTTTTGTATTTAAAAAAAAAAAAAGGCAGAGCCAATACTCAGCCGGCTCCCCACCCCCACTCTCCCACCGGGGTTCCCATGGCTGGGGTTGCTGGCAGGACACTGCGCCCCAGCCGGCTTCCAGCCATGGTGCTGGTGAGGTCCCACTAACACCCAGCGGGGGATCCCACAGCTGTGGCTGCCAAGGTGCCAATACATAGTCCCTGCAAGTACAAGCACAAAAACGCACTGCTCCTGCTAGGACCTGAGTGATGGCAGCTGGTGCAATATAATTAGTGCTGGTGGTGAACTAGAAATATTTCTATGTCTGGGCTTTCTGGACTTGCTCTGCACTCCCCCTTCCAGGAGTTATGGCATTGGGATTATTACATGGCTTGGGAACCAATTACCAATGAAAAGTTCTAGGACCTCTTGGCGCAAGCTTGCTCCCTGGACAAGCACTGTAAGAGCAGCACATTGAGCCCAAGGGGGAGTGAAGGTACATCACCTGCCAGTGCTCAGGGCAGCTCTGACTGGCTTCCATTCATCCCTGTCGGGAGGATGGGCTGCTGGAAATTGGACAAGTGGGGTACGAGAAAATGTGGTAATACTCAGGATTTCTGTAGTATGGCTAATCCAATAGCAGGCTGGAGTCTTACGTAGGTGGGGGACTCAAAACTTGCATTATATATGTCAGGGTGGTTATAGAAACTCTTCTCTCACAAAGTCAGCCTGCCACGCAGACAGGCCTTTAGTTGAAAGGTTTATCTCTGGGATGGGGATTCCTTTGCTTTTGTTTGGGGTTTTAAGAAAGACGGCCAAGGAGAAGGTGAATGGATCAGGATTATGGTCAGGCCAGGGACTGGAGTTTGGATTCATGTCAGATCAAGGCTAGGGATCGGCTTTGACAGCTGCCCCCTTGTTAGCTGTGCTCAGGGAGTTCTAGCTGTATCCTCACATGAAATGGAAAATAGCTCTTCCCAGTTTGGGACCCAAATTGGAATGTGAAGTCTTGGGGCAGCTTTTAGACTAAGAAGCTGAACCCGAACCCAGCCAAAATTCAAAGAAAACCCAGCAGCTCCTTCAGCAAGGAGTGCTTGTAGAGACATTTGTTTCCTTGCATGGTGATCACGTGACATTTCCCTCCCTCCATACTGCAGAAACACATCAGGCTAATACCTTCCTGCTCAGGCTGATGTACCTCCTTAAATCACCCCACTCTGCAACTGAAGCAATTTATTTATCGGGTATCCAGGAAAGATGGGACTCAAGGATTAGAATGTGCGTCACCCAGCAGGTTCTGCTCCATGATCTAGGTAGAATCCTGCAAATCCACACATGTCCATGGATACGGATGCAGATGCTGATACAACTTTTGTATGGCCCTGCAAATGTGCAGATGTCCTCTTTATTTTTGTGGGTATCCACATGTGTGGATGTGTCTATCCACAAATCACTTTTGCAGATGTACATGCAGATGCAGATACCAATTTTGTATCCATGCAGGGCTTCATCTTTCAGTCCAGCACAACTGGCTTCCACCATAACGACTCTTAAGAGCTGTTTTTCAGACTGCTTGCAACTAACTGCATGTACATCTTTTTATGTGCCAGATTTTCACTTGTAACTACAGTTTGGGCAGATATATTATCTGCATGGAGAAGTTTTCATTTGGTGCACACAATCCTGCGGACTAAGTAAGCAAATTAGGTAAACAGCTGTAAGTGCCTAATTCTGAAAAGCAAGCTCTTAATGATTACCCACACTGTATTTGCATGTTTATGGAGTAGCACACAACCAATCCTTGCAGGAATGAAAGATCTGTCTCTCCCACTGCACCCCAGGCTGTTTCTATCACACTTTCTAAATTGGCAAATTGCTTTCCTGAACTCTCCTTTTAATGCTTATAGCACACTGCAGTGCTTTGATGAGGATGTGGCCATAGCATATGTAGTCTTGCTCCTGTGTATGACAATGCATGAGGAAATGATGAGGTGGACACAGGACCACATGTTCTCCTGGGGACTCCAAAATACTGGACTGAAGTTTTGGCTTTGGCGCAGTTGCCATGTTATACATCTAATAGCAGTGATTTTCTAAAATCAAAAAAAAAGGGAGACTGGATAAAAAAGACAAAAGAGCAAAAAAGTAAAGACCTGGGAATGGATGGGAACACCTCTGTTTGCATCCACTAAGCATTGATCATTGGATACTAAAAGACTTGGTCAAATCCATTCTAATTTGCTGGTGGTTGCCCGTCTATGAAACATTACCTGCTTTCTAGCTGCCATATCAGCTAAATTGCTCAGCTGAGCCATGCTCCTATCCATCCCTAATCTAAATTGTCTGTGCCAAGTCTGGAACAAGGATTTGTGTATCTTCTTGAACCTCAGCCAATGGGCAAGTGCCTTGTAAAACATTAAACTCTGCTATTGATCTACAATTAAGGCTGATCTGGCTATGTTACAGATTCCACAGGAATCAAGCCACAAAATGCAAAAGGGAGCAATGCCGTATTTCTCTGGAGACTCGTGCAATCCTGAATTTATAAGAATGAGAATGCAGACCTACCATGTGTGGTTTTGTGCTTGTTTGTCTAGCTATATGCGTGCAGTTACGGTGCATGTATCTGCCCATGTAGTTACACACCTGTGTGTGTTTGTGTGGTTACACATTTGTGTGCAGGTGTGAATCTCTATGTTTGACCATTGGAAAAGGGGGAGGGCATTGTTTTTAGAAACCTCTTGAAATTGATGTGCAATCCTAGAAAGTGTTAAAGTCTGAGTTGCAAGAAACAAATGAAAACTTCTCCCTCCTATTGTTCCTGTTAATTTCAGGGCCCGTAGCAGGAGTTTGTGCAGCCAGTTAAAGTGACTAGAAAGAGAACGAGTCCTCATGGTTAGACCAAGGGACTACGGGTTTAAATAGCTGAGGTCTAGTCTCATCTCCTCCACTGATTCACTGGGCCAAAATTAGCCCTAATATAAATAGCTGCAACTCTGTTCAAGTTACTAACAGAGGGTTCCTTTGCCCTGTCCTGTGACCGAGGCCATATCCCTTGCAGGTCTCTGTGCCTCAGCTTCTCGAAGTATGACATAAAATTGCCCTTTGTAAAGTGCCTTAAAGTCTTTGGATCAAAGTCATTACATTAGGGCAAAGGATTTTATTGTTCTGCTTATCTGAAGAAGGAGGCTCTGGTGGAATTAACAGGGGAGACGGGAGCTCCTGGTTTGAAATGCTCAGGAACAGTCACTCTGTAGACGGATGTTTACTCTGCCCTATCCTAGTCAGAATAAGTGAAAGCAGCAAGGACTATGAGACTCTAACCTTACGGAAAGCTTCTTCTCACCCTCCTGGGTGAGGGTAACGACAGGAAGATGGAAGGGAAGGGATTACACGAGTGATCCATTTTGTGACCTGCCACAGGACAGTTTCCTGATGTGATATACAGAAGAGGAAGCTACAAGGGTGACTGAGCCACTTGGATTTTGAGAATGCCAAGAGGACATGTTCACCAAAGGCACAGACGTCAGGGAGAAGCTCAGGGATGGCAACCAGAAAATGTATTTGGGACTGGGTGAATCACCTGAGGGTAAAATAAAGACACTGCATTTCAGGCAAGGGAATTCTGGAAGAACGCAGAAAGGGCTGGGCAAAAGCGAGTTGGTAAAGCAGCTGTGTGAGAGGACAGATGGGAAACGGGAAAACATCCAGAGATAAATCAGCATCTCTCCAGTGAGGGTCCTGAAGACCATCCAACAGTGAGCACTGCCCAGCCGAATTCTTACAAAACTAAATAGCTGATGGCTGAATTGAGTTCAAGTGAAGGTGGAGGTATAGATGGGGTTCGATCCAGTAGGGTCACCATATTTGAATTTTCAAAAAAGGCACCCCTGAGAGGGAGCGTATCTGTATCAGTATCTACCAAGTAATGTTGAATTAATGTACTATGTATACTATAAAACATTAATGTGACGTGAGTTGGTAGATACAGATACGCTCCCTCTCAGGGGTGTGTCCTTTTTTGAAAATTCAGATATGGCAACCCTGAATCCAACAGATACAGAAGTGATCTGAAAGGGAATGAGCATGGAAGATAGCCAGTAGGTATTACTGATACATAAACAAGTAATTGCTGAACGTCTCCCTGGAGATTTTGAAGAGAAGATGTTCAGAGATGGAGGGAAAAGGCAATGCCTAGATCAGCGAAATGGTCAGCTCCATTTCACAAGGTGAGTAGAGTCCTAAGGTCAGGAACTGACGCAAGATTTTCAGTGGAACAACACACCCTGAAGGAATGAGTATCATCACAGCAGAAGACAGGAGCAGGAAATTAGATCCTTTGCAGACCAACATAGGATCCACCCATGATTAGGAAGCAAGAAGCAAAGATGTGAAGAGCACATACAAGAGGCACTCAAAACCTCTGTGTGTATGGGGAAACAGGGCTGCCTCAGTCATTGCTAAAATGCAGCCAGCTCTGGAGTGGAAGCAGCAGTCATTCTCCACCAGTGCTATGACACAGCAGCTTTTCAGGATGAGAAATTAAAATTGACTTCTCCAGGATGGACTTTGTTGGTAGAATGTAATCACCCAGAATGGAACGTGGCCAGAGCTCTGGGATTAACACCCACTTAATCATCACAAGAGACTGGAGCCTTCCCGATCCATTGCTGAAATCTGACTTAGCATCCCACCCTGTACTCAGGCATCAGGTCAGTTCTGACTCAGCTGGAACACTTGCTCCGTTACACCTGCCTGTTCCTGCAGCACCTGGAGTTTTGCTTTGGTGCTCACATGAATACTGTTTCCACTAAGCTTCAGGTGGCAGCCCAAGGTCAGATGGCTGTGGACCAAACCAAAGTGATGGGCTAGAGGAAGGCTGATGTACCAGTCGTACTGAAGGGCCTCGGAGATCATTCAAAAAACTGGTTATTGTTGTTCCAAACATTTATTGTAAGGCCTCCTTCTCCACAGTTAGAGAGTCCATTTTGCATTGATTACAAGCAAAAACCTCACCAAACCTATGTCTTTTTACCTGACCATTGTCACCATAGGATGTGAGTTCCCTGTGAAGTAGGAAAGTGTTGTCATCCCCATTTGGCGGAAAAGGGACAGACACCAAGATCACACAAAGTCTGCAGTAAAGCTGAGAAGTGGATACTCATTTCCTGAATCCCACACTGGCATCTCAGCCTAAAGTCCATCCTTCTTTTCAAATACACTGCAAAATGGAATGAGACATTGTCAATGTATTGGCTGCTGCAGAGTCATCACAATTCACAAGAATCCTGGACAAACAGCTACATCTTGCAATACTTTCTGAGCCTCCACATTGTTTCTAGTGGGAGTACGTTTCAGAGAGCGTCTTCTCCCAAGAATTGCCTCACCTAGCTTCTTTGAGGTTCAGCCATGGGGCAGGTGGGTTAAATCAACGATAAGCAAACTTTTTACATCGGGCCCAACTCGTCATCCCTGCAATTATCCGGGCCCCCGCAACCTGTCCAGTGTGATCCAAACTGACGGAAATTTCAGTTATGTTCATATAAAAATCCCTTTCAGCATGTGTAGAAAAATAATTAGGTAGAATGTAAAAACTTTATTAATCGGTGTATAAATATGAATGCATGTACATAAAAATGGTAACATATTTCAACAGTTTAAATTAGATGGATGAGCCTGAGACCCAGCAGCCGATCATGTAGTGCCCCCTCCTAAGACATTTCACACCCCCCCAAAGGGGGTCCACCCCTGACTTTGCTTACCCCTGGGTTAAATGGTCTGGACCAGGAGAGATTTTGCAGATCAGATAAGGAGAGGTGGACTTTACAGTAACTGGTTCCTAAGCTGTTTAGGGCTTTGTAGATAGTAACCATCACCTGGAATTTCACTGGCTGCTGGAGTTTAGTCTAGGTATGATATGCTCTCACCAGCCCACTCTTCCCTGAGAGCCTGCATTCTGTGCCAAAGGAAACGTGAGCTTGGTTTTCCTGGTTAGCCTCAGGAAAGGTGTGTTCATCAAGCACAGAGGTAGCTCTTGGCTAACCTGAGAGGAACAGAGGCATCCTCGTGAGAGCCATAGGCAAACACGGCATCAGCAGCGGGGTGATATAGGAAATGCTATGCCAGGCTGCAACGCTGGCTCAGCTGGAGCAGTTCCCTGGCTGAGGGAGAAGGGAGGGACCCTACCTAGCGAAACTGAAGGAGCAGTAAATGAGTCACTGAGGGGAGAAGCCACATGGAGAACATCACCTGAGTGCTGAAGGCTGAATCCCCCCATCTCAGAACCTTTCTCTTTCTTTAATCTTGATATCCCCCAGTAGTGCCTAGAGGCTGCAGCAGAGCCTGGAATCCCATTGCCTTTGGCCTGCTTGCATCCTTCCTCTCTGGGACACTCCCTCATACTCACCTTCCCTTCACTGCCTTTTCCCCATCTCCCCTGCTCCCTTTGCTGCCTCTACCACCCCACCCACTGGAGCTACCCTGGGTTGTACTTATTTGCATAATTTTCCATTTTCACACCCTTTTCCTTTTTTCCTCCTCCCCATACAGTGACCTTCATTCCTGCCTTTCTGCCTGCATCCGTCTCCGTGATGTACTCTGCAAACCACTCCTCTGGCGGGGGGCTGCATCAAAAAGACACCCTATACAACACAGAACATTACTGACTTCCCCCATCCCCACCTCCTTGATTTACCGGTGGCCAGAATGGGACCACTACTAGCGTGGATGTGGTGGTTCCATTTTGCAGTCTTTGGACAGTTGCTACTGCTCCCAATGTGTGTGCTCCCTCCCCACCACCAGTTAGTTAAGATTCCTGAGGCTAACATTTCTGCTTCCCCTTTCTCTGATCTAAGTCTCTGTGCCTGGCTTTATGGCCTGGGCAAGTCAAAATGTCTCTTACCCAACTCAGCTCTTGCTTTCTCTGGTGAAAGAACTCCCTCGCTCAATACCACAGGGCAGATGCCAAAGCTGAGTACCTGCTGTGCATCCAAATTAGAGTAAGGGCAGAGGCAGGCACCAAAACTTTGTCCAGCCCTCAGTTTCCCGGCCAAGGTCTAGCCTGCACAGCAGGTTTTGGGCCCCAGCTGCTCCTGTCTCTGCTCTGAAGAGGTGGCCTGCACAGGTGAGGAGACCCAGACTGCCAAGTGTCATTTTCCCATAACTGGTCTGGCTGCTGGAGCATCACATGTTGGCTTCCATCATCTCTGCAGGCTGTACGTCACTAGGTAAGGGGAGAGTCACCACTGGCTGCTTTGTGGAGCTCTGGCTGCTGCTAGGTCAGACAGTTCATACCCAAATACTTCACAAAGCTTCTGTTCACACCAACCCCTTGAAGGACAGGGAAAATCTTTCTCCCTCAGGTCTGGGTCAATGTCATGGTCTCCTATCATCAGCTGGCCCACCTCCTTCCTTTCTTCACACCCTGCTAAACTGGCAACTCTGATTCCCATATAACACAGCCACCAGTCCACGGAAGTCCAACCATGTAGCTCATGTGGTGGAAATAAATATACCCTCATACTGAGAGGGCGGATGCTTGAGTTTATGATGAAGGGTGCCCAGCATATGATGGGTTAACAGTCTCCAGCTAATTTCTGCAAGCCAGCTCCCCTCCTCCTCCTTGCTTCTGTATGCGGCAGACAGGGCCTCAGCCTAGGTTCCTGCACTGAGCTGTTGCCAGGGGAGCAGTTAGGCGAGTCTGAGCTATGCAGGGAAAAGGCCTGGCCTGTCAAAGTGTCTGAGATGAACCATAGCCCAGTCCCCCTGCAGCTGGGCTCAGGCATGCCTTAGCCCTTGTTTGGAGCCTGGGAATGGCAAAGCCCAGTGAGGTTCAAGGGCAAACTTGCTATTCATTAGTCAGGGGTCCTTGACGTTCCCACTCTCTGTCTCTCTTCTTCTTCTTCTTCTTCTTCTTTTTTCTATCCCTCTTTTGACACATTCCTGGGTGCCTTTGGTGAAAGCTGCCCTCCTCCTCCTCCTCGCCTCTGCAGACACCTTCTGCATAAACTTCCCCAGGAGCCCAGGCTGGGAGAGGAACAATGACTGCTGGATGGCTATTCAAACCAGAGGCCCACTCAGACTGGCCGGATCACTTTGGTGTTTGCTGGCCGGGTCCCTTTGCTGGCCTTCATCCTCAGCCTTTCTCGACTCACTCCCTTGGGTCTGTCCCTTGTGCTCAGTGGGGGAGAGGGAGACCCTGCTCTCGTCTGACTTGGATTTGATCACTGCTGTTCTTATTAGCTTGATCTTTGCAGGAAATTTTCATTTGAGATAAGAAAATGTCAGCTGCATTCTTCTGGCTCCAACAGCCCCATGTCTATAGAAGTTCCTTCCTATAAAATAAAAATGGTTGCCGAGGTGCATGAGCACAGGCCCTGTTAGCAAGCCAAGGAACGTCTTTCCACATATATATATAAATCACCACATGCATATGTCTCCAGTGCAGAAGATAAAATGAGCGGTGTAGGCATAACCCTCTCAGCCTCCCTTCTTCCCCTATTGAACGGAATATTTCATAGCTCTTAGAGGCTGAAGCTCCCTTGTAATTATCCAAGGCAAACAGCACGTGTTATTAGTTTAAAATGGTTTCTCCCTCCCCAGGCCCCTGGAGCAGAATGGAGGTGTAATTGTGCTAAGGAGTTAGCAAGAGAGAACACAGCTTTTGGTCACATTCAAGTTGGAGGTCTTGAGCCAGGCAGCCGGTATGAAAGGCTCTTATTTGCATAAGCAGCATGGGTCTGTACAAAAAGAGAGATATCAGGGGCTTTCAAAATTCAATTGAGGCTGGGAAGAAAATCGGGGAAGGGGGAGTAGAGGGAAAAATTGACAGTGAAAAGGGTTTTGCTAAGTAACACCCTGGTGAGATTAAATTGTCCAGAAAGTTTCTCCCTATGAGTCTATGAATTGGGCGATGGGGTGAGGCGAAGGGGAGGGGCAGAGTCCACCCTTCTAAAGGGCATGAATAGGAAATTGCCAAAGGGGGAAAAAAAATCTGACGAGGCAGGTAAGCCCTGCATTTGATTTGTTAGTTTGGGGGGTTGTGCCCCCTCCGCAAGATTAACAAAAATCCTGTTTCTGCAGGGGCCTCCGCAATGGGGAAAGTGCCTTTTTAAAGAACAACAAACCTTAGCAGACCATTCCACTGACTTGTAACAACAGTAGGAAGTAGGCCCCTGGCTGTCTCCCACAGGCTCAGGCTAATGTAGTATGTAGGGAGGGGGATCGTAATTGTGAATTTTGTATACTTAGTATTTTTTAAAGGAAAGGCGGTGGAGAAAAAAATCTGTTTTCAATCCCCACTTCTGGCCTGATCCAAAACCTGCTGAAGCAAGTGGAAAAATCTTCATGGCTTGGGATCAGGGCCCAAGGGAGTTTTTGTGTTTCCCAATGCTGGCTAGTGAGTGGCCGGTACTGGTAACATACGGCAGAGTGTCTTTTTCAGGTGGTGGTGTTACACAAATAGACCCAGGCACATGACACTGAACAATGTGCAGGGACAGAGTATTTGCAACAGGCCTTGGCTTTTCTAAAGTCCCTTGGAAGAAATGGGAGTTGAAATCTGTCCAGTCTCTTTGTGCACTCATGCACGCATTAGATGCATAAAGGTTTACATTTCTCAGGACAGTGGCCAGCAGCAGATGGCATTGCTGCTCTCAGCAGTGAGTTTGTATCCTCTGTGTGCCTCTTCTATGTACACACTATATGAGCCTCTCCTCAGGCTGCAGCAGACTGAGATAGACTGCCAAGGTGGATGGGCAAGGGAGCATGAGCTATCAGGCCTTTGGTTGCACATGCCTGCGTCCATTGCAGGAGGAGCTGACTGGGGCTTCCACCTAGGGTGGAGAAAAAACTATTCAGGCTGGGCTTCAGAGTTCTTCCTGTCTGGCTGCTGAGGGCCAGACTTGGCCTTTCCCTTTTCTTTTGAAAGTGACCTGGTTAGTCAGTGATTCAGTGTCAGTGGAAATCCCCGGCTGCTCCGGGTGCACAGCAAGCATGACATTTTCAACAGGTGGGAGAGTCAATAAAGCTGCTCTCCTCAGTAAGGGCTTAAAGTTACGGGACAGGAAATGGAGCACAGTCCAAACTTCACCCAGTATGGAGCCATGGCCGCATGCAATGACCCCTGGGAGAAGTGGAGGAAGGGACTGGAGCCATCAGCTGCACTGAGCAGCTTGGAGCTCATCCACAGGCCTTTGCAGTCAGTAGAAAGACACTCCTTGAGTTCAGTGGGCTCTGAATCAAGGCCCTGTTTGGTGTGAAGGAGCAGGGGCTCAGTGCACAATGGAGTGACCAGGTTCCACCCAGGTACTAGGGGATCTGCACCTCAGATTCCCGTGAGTTACACAACATTGCTCCCAGCTGTTTTATGAGCACTCTGCCTGTAAGCAGAGTCTGGAGGCCTTTCCAGCATAGGAAAGCCTTGCAGTTTGTAATTTAGATTGCATACGCCTAGAACTGGATATATCCCTTCCTCTTTGTTTTACGGGCCTCACCCAAAGCTCATTAACGCCAAGAGGAGCCTTCCCATTGCTGTCAAGGAGCTTTCAGTCTGGTTCTTAATGAATATGCTGGCAAAGGAGGTTAGGGGCAGGGATGATCCTGGAGAGAGAGATTTTCAAGTGATGGTCCCTGGAAATCAGATGCTGGATTAATAAATGTTGGGTGTTCGCATGATTCAATCAGTTACATTCATGCTATCAAGGAACAAAAATGTTACTATGTGCTGTAGGTTGCCAAACATTACATTTTCGCATATTACTCACAAACGAGATAGTGTGAATTACTCACAAACATAACATACTTTAGAAACTTGTGAGCTGGTGAAAAAAAATGAGCTGAAACTAGCTGGGTTCTTTGTAAATTATTGGCCCAGTTCTATTCCTACCCTGGAACTTACATCACAGGTGTAGGCAGCCAAAGGGGAAACTGACAAAGGAAAGGACCTGGATTTGCACAAAGACAAGGAGGAGTCCTGCGGCACCTTAAAGACTAACAAATTCATTTGACCCAAAGCTTCTATGGGCTGGAACCTATTTTGTCAGCTCTGATTAAGCAGCTTCCAGCCCCTGAAAGCTTTGCTCAAATCAATGGGTAAGTTTTTTAAGGTGCCACCAGACTCCTTCTTCCCTTGCTTGCTGAAACCGACTAACACTTCTACCCCCTGGATCTGAATCCAGCCCCAGCAGAAAGGGTCTTGTGAGCGGAGGAAAATAACAACAACCAGTAGAAAACAAGGGGGCGGGGGAGGAGTGAGAAGAATAGGAAAGAGGGAAAATAGCTACAAATTACCTTCTGCCTGACCAGAATGTGGCTTTTGATCCAGCCTGAATGGTTCGACATCACTTTCCAGAGGGGCCTGCCAAAGGCAAGAGCTTTGAGACCGGGGGAGTTAACACGGAGATTAAAACATCAGCGGGCAGGTTATTTAGAGGCTCTGACACGCCGCTTAATCCCACGTCCCCAAAGCCTTCAGAGGAAGGACGTGCAGGGACCCCGCCCACTGAGTGGCCACGTGCAGCACCTCTGAGCTGAGAACGCCTCGGCTCCTCCCTGAGCTAGGTAGGGCGCTTCCCCAAGGGAGCCCCGCGTCTCACAGCTCTCCCGGGCAGGGGGCCCAGCACGCTGCGCGCCTCACCCCCTGCTGGCACGTGGGGGAAAGGGGAGTCTAGGCGGGACCCGCGCTGGGCGGTGGCACCGGCTGCAGCCGGGCGGAGCGTGCGGGCTGGCTCGGGGGTTCCGCCGCTGCCGGAGAGTAACGGCCGGGGGTGTCTTTGCTTTATTTTTGTAGCTCCCGGAGACCGGAGACGGGCGGGCGCCGCGCGGGCTGCGGCTGCTTTGGCGCGTTTCACCGCAGGCATCTGAGGAAGCGGCTCTTTGCCCAGGAAGCTGCTGCTCCGAGGGCTGTTAGTCTCCAAGGTGCCCCGGGGCTTCGGGCTGGTGTTGCGGATACAGACGGACCCGGCTGCCGCGCTCACATTCAGCCCAGATGAAGACGGACCGGGCCTGTTCCCTCGGCCACTGCTGCTCCGGGGAAAGGGCCAGGCCAGCTGCCTTCCCGCTGGCCCCAGGACGCGGCCCCGGGCGCTGGCTCGGCGGCTCTCGGGACTGGAGATGGGGCGGGGGGTGAAGCAGGACAGAACTTGGCTCTCGTGTGAATTGTCCGCCGCTGCCTCGTCTGCGTTGCCCTGCGGCCCCGGCCCCCACCCTGCGCTGCGCAGCCAGCGGGCGCCCGCAAAACCAACGCCTCGCCGGAAACTCCGGCTCCTTCCCGGCGCGGGGAGGCCCGAGAAAGCGCCCCTGGAGTCCTGTGCAAACGTGGGGCCCGGCTCCCTTTGCTGCGCGCGCCGAGAGCGGAGCAGCCAGTGCCCAAGAGGACTCGGCCGCCTGGACAGCCCCGGAGCCAGCCCCTGCTGGCAGGAGTCCGGGCGCTGCTCCCGGCTCGGTTCAGCGCGAAGGGCAGGGGCGGGGGCGGCGGAGCGGGCTGGTGCTGCCCCGCGGCCGGCCGTGCTGCGGCCGCATTGGTGTGAGACGCGCCCGCGGCTTCGTGCGCACAGCGCTGGAGACAATAAACAGTTCCCTTTGCAACCCGCGTCGCGTGCTTCCCTCCGGGCCGCCGGTGCCGGGACCTTCCCGCCCCGGAGGCCGGCCCCAGGCGCGCCGTGAGCGGCCCAGGGGGCTCCAAGCGCCGCCCGGCGCACAGAAGTGGCCTCTCTCCGGGAAGGAGGGACCCCCACCCGCCGCGTTCTGTGCGGGGGCGGAGCCCCGCCTGGGGACGCGGAGCTGGGGTGCCCCTGCGGGGCCGTGAGCCCTGGCCGTTCTCCCAGGCCGGCTGCACCCCGAAAGGGGCGCAGAGCCCAGCAGCGCCAAGCGCACGGCGGGGCGGCGGGGTTGGAGCTGGGCTGGTCCCCCGTGTGCTGGGGCTGGAGCCAGGCCCGGGGGACGCGCTGGGGTTCCTGGTGCAGGCGCTTTGCCCAGCGGGAGCCCCCAGCGAGTGGCGGCGGAACGTGGGGGCGGGCGGGCGGGTGTCCAGAGTCCCGGGGCTCCTTCCCTGCCCTTGCGCAAACGCGTGGGTCGCTCCTGGCGGCGGGGCGGGGCGTGGGCAGGGCCCTGGCGAGTCTGGGAGTGGGGGGCGACGTCTCAAGCAAAATGCGGAGGAGGAGGAAGCCTGCCGGGGGGGTCCGTCCGTGTCCCCCCCCCGCCTCCAGTGGCGCTAGAGGACAGGGGAGCCGCCCCCAGTGATCGGGCGGAGAGCTTAGCCAGGCGGCGGGGTGCAGCTGTGGCCCCGAGACTGGGCCCCACCCGCCCGGCGCTGTCCCCGTGACTGAAGGGGGGGCGGGCGCGAGGGGCCCTAAGCGCGGCCCGAGCCCCGCAGCCCCTCCTCTGGCGCCCCCCCATCGGCGCCAGCTGCCAGCTCAGGCTCATAAACCGGCCACTGGCCGTGCCCCGCTCCCCCTCTCGGGCGGCAGCAGCAAACCCCAGCCCGGCCCGGCGGCTCCAGGCAGAAGCGGCCCCGCGGACAGCCCAGGGCCGCGGCTGCTCCGGCGGCTGAGAGCGGGGCCGGCCGGGGCTGGGCGGCTTTGCCCTGCAGCGCCACGGCCGGGCCAGCCCTGCGCCTCCCCGGCTTCCCGCGGGCCCAGCACCCGCCGCCGCCGCCCGCCCGCTCGCTCGCTGGCTTCCCCCGGCCGGGACCCAGCCCAGCCGCTATTTATAGCTACAGCGGAGCACCCCCGCCCCGCCTCCCAGGCGCTCTGGGCACTTCGCAGCCGGCTGCAGACAGCGCCTCTCTCCTGGGAAAGCAGGAGGCTCCGCGCGCCTCTGCGGGGCCAAGGGGAGCGGGCCGGGCCCGGCCCTGGCGAGACAGGCGGCAGGGCCCCGGGAAGCCCACCCAGCGCCCGCACAAAGGGGGTTTCATTCAAATTTGTTTAGAGTTTAGCGGATTTGCATGAAAAACGCGTGAGAAAAGCCGGCTCCGATGACCTCATCCGCAGCTGCCATTAACGTTCAATTAGGGGCTGAATAGCTGCACTGGGGGACAGGCTGGGACGTGAAGAGAATCCAGCCGGGGACTCAGACTGTGAGAACCAGCGCGCCCCCGCCCCCGCCCCACGTCTCGTCTGGCCTCGCCCCCCACCCCGTGGGGCCGGGCATGTGTCTAGCCGGCCCAGCAGCCCTGGGGGCGCCACTGGGTGCCCTGTGACCCCCCCCCGAGAATTCCTTCTGGCCGGGTTCCAGCGCCCGCCGCCCCCAGGCTGGGGAGCGTCACTGAGGGGGCTCCAGGGTCCTCCCTCCCCAGAGAGAGACGGGGGCCCTGCCGAGCCGCCTCCGCTTTGCAGAGCAGCAAGGGGGAGGGGTGTGCAAAGCGCCCGGGGGAAGGCGGAGGTTCCCCCCCCCGCTCATGGCAGCTGCTGGGGGGAAGGGTCAGTGCTCCCCGCACCCTGACCGGGGCTGCGTGTCCCCCTTCGGCCTTACACGCCGCCGGGGGCTGGAAGCCAGCCTGCCCCTCCTCCCTCGGCGCAGGCCCCGCGAGCAGCCCCCAGCCTGGTTCTCAGGCTCACCCCGCTGCCGAAGTCCAAGGCCAAGTCCGCGCCCACGGGCTCTGCCGGGGGATTCTCAGCCCCTTCCCCCCCCCCGCCGCCTTTTGTTCGCCTCCGACAATTGCTCTTCACCCCCCCGCCAGCCCGTCCGCCCTTGGCACAGCGCAGCAGCCGGCCTGCGCCTTAACAGCGCGGCGCTCGATATAACACTCCAACGTGCGCGCCTGCCCGGGCTCGGGGTCCAGGCCAGCCCCCTGGTGCAGGACCTGGGCCCGGCTCGCGGGAACCCAGGGGCTGGGGCTCCCCCTTCAGCTTCCACCGCCCCCCGCGGCGAGTCGCCGCTCAAGTCCGCGGCGGCCGGAGTGAAGAAGCGGGAAGGCTCCAGCAGCGCTTTCCCTGGGGGCTCCCCAAGGCCGAGGCAGCGCGGGCCCTGCGCTCAGGTAAGGAGGACTTCGCGCGTACGCAGCTTTGGGGGCGGAGTGCCCCGGGCGCCCCCCGGGCTGCAGCCTGGCGCGGGTGTGCCCGGGCCGGCCTCTGGCGCGCTCCCGGGGGCTCCCCTCCCGCGCCGAGCTGCCGGCGCTGCCCGCCTTTTGCATAAATCAAAAGCCACTGGCGGCCGCTGCCTGCCGGCGGGGCGCACTTTGACCCGGCGCCCGGCTCGCGAGCTGATGCGCTAATAATGAAGTGGCTGGTGACACAGCGGCCGCGGCTGCAGCCAGTCCCCTTGCCAGAGGCCGGTGTCCCCGCGTCGCTGCCGGCGGGGTCGGGCCAGCTCCCCGGGCGGAGGCCGGGGCCGAGATCGCGGGACGCGATGGCACCTTGCGGCTGCGCTCTCAGTTTGCACCGCGCGGGCGTGGGGCGCTGGGTGCTGGGCAGAGCCAACAGACCTGGGGTACTTCGGCCTCCCCGGGAGAGGCGGTAGCCACCCCCGCAGCAGCGGGGCGCACAGGACGGTCCCCGGGACAGGGGCGCGCAGCCATCCAGAGCAGCAAAGACGCGCGCTCGTTGGACAGCTACCGCGCCTCCCCGGGGAACGCGTACCTGGGCCCGCCGGGGTGCGAACCCCGCGGGACGCCCTAGCAAGTGGCGCTCCCGGAACCCCCTTTGCTGGGACAAACCCGACTCTCCCCGAGGCGCCGGGGTACGGAGACCCTCGGCGGTGCCGCGAGCAGGTTGGTGGCAGACCCCGGGCCAGTCGGGAGAGACGCAAATGCGCTTCAGTGTCGAGCGCCGCCAGTCGGGGACCCGAGAGACAAGGACACATGGGGGGCGCACCCGGGCGCATGGGGGCGTTCTGCGCTCAGGGCTGAATCCACCCTCTCTGCAGCGGGGGGGTGCATGTTTGTTTCCAATCTTTGTACACGGCTGGGCGACCCTGGCGCTAGCGGCCTATGGCTCCTTCTCCCTGCACTGCGGGGGTTGTCAGAGATAACAGTGCCGAGTGCTGACCTTTCCGCGATGCCAAACTGAGCGTCCACACGGCAGCCCAATTTCGAAATAAGAGCAATGATGAGATCCAGCTACATCGTAATGACCTCTGCTTAGGACAGGCTGATTTAGCCCCTAGTCAATTTCAAAGCTGAGAGGGGGTGGTCCGCAAAAATTGAAAATCGTTTGTTTTGGTGGCTTAACTATTTGGAGCAAAATGTCCAAAATATTATTGCACAATAGTGGGGACACAAGGGTTTTTTTGCCCAAAAAGTGGTTTTCCTGCAAAAAGCCAAACCAAACCAAACCCAGCGTGGACAAGAGGGATGCCTGCAATACAAAGGGTTCGACTCTTCCTCCTTCCCATACAGTGATCCCTTGTAACACCACCAGCCTCGCACCACAAACAGACCAACACAGGGCAGCATATCAGAAGCTAAAGCCAGTCTCGCTCTTTTCTGGCCGGTTAGCCCCCTGCCTGGGCGGCAGCCCCCCCCCTTGCCCATGCCAGTCCCCTGAAGACACCCGGCTGCCCTCCCCTCGGTTCAGGGCTGGGAAGGTTCCTTGGCGGCTTAGCTGGCCCCACCCTCGGACAGAAGCTCTGACAGCAGAGAGCTCAGAGCGCCCGGAGTCCAGCGCAGTCAGGGGGGCGCAGTGTCACCCCCAAATCCTGGGGAGCAGAGAGGCCCTGGAGCAGCCCAGTGGTTTTTCTCCCTCCTTCTCGTGCCCCTCCCCCCTTCCATGCTGACAAAAAGAAACTCCTGGGCCTTGCTCGCTCCATACTGGTGCCCGTGGGCGGCGGCAGGGAGCTCGGCCGGCCTGCTGCCAACGGGAAGGTAACCCCGGACCTGCTCGGGACGCTGCAGACGGTGGCTTGGGCTGGCTGCTCCAGCCCGGCAGGGTTAAGCTCCAGGTAGCCCTGCAGCGGCTCTGGCATATTACGCACAACACCCGCCCCGCCCCCACGCACACAGGGAACATCGCTCCAGACAAACGCGCACACCCCGGGGCACTTCACGGGCACAGCCACGCGCTGAGGCCGCGCTGGAGAGGACCTGCCCCCAGCCCAGCCTATGAGGATGGTCTGGACCGCCAGAGCCGCGCGGATACCCGGGGAGTCCTGACCCCGAGCCCCCTGTCTCGATGGGAGAATATTTGCCCCTGGGGTGGCCTGTGAGGCAGAGAGGAGACGGGGCTAGGGCGAAAGACACCGACTCGTTCGCACTTTGCAGGAGACCAGGCAGCAGCCCGGCCCCCGGGGGGGGGGGCGTGAAGCGGTCACACGGGTGCGATCCCGCCGCCCCTCAGGCGCAGGAACAGCAGCGCTGCCAGGCAGCCGCGGGCTCCTTTCCTCCCGCGCGTGCGGTGCTTTTTAAAATACCAATGAGCGACTTCGACACACACACAAAACCTCTCTAACGTGGGCTTTATGAGAGGTGGCATGTGATTGGCTGGCACGGCTGCTGGCTGTTGAGCACTAACACGACCTGATCAGGGAAAATCCCAGAGCCCGATCAATGCAGCTGGATTTTTTCCCAGGCACCGCCCTAAAGCGCTAGGAGGCGCCAGGAAAGCGTAGGGGCCTTGCTCATAGCCCCGCCATTTAAAAAGGGAGAGGGTCGGTTCTTTACCCTGTAAATAAGGCTAACCCGGTAACTAGGACCAGAGGCGACGGAGCCCGGGGCAGGACCTGCACGACTAGTGTCAGTGAAGTGACAGGCTGCGGAATCCCCTCCGCCCGGGAACAGCCCGCCTCGCCTGTGCGCTGGTTTCTCAGACACGTAAAGCCCGTCAAGCTGGGGCCGTGTGTACCCATTGGGTGAGGGCGAACCCCCCGTGTAAGAAACGCGGGTAGGCTCGCGCTCCCGGGGTGCGACACCCGCACCCAGGTCACAGCCGGGGCTCCAGAGGGAGCCAAAGGCACAGAACCCCACCCACGCCCCGGGGTGTAGCCACGCCCTCGGGCCACGTGCCTGGCTGCACGGCACGCCGGGTAAGAGAAGCACAACGCGGGATTTGAGGAGCTCGCCGCGCATCTCCGGAAGCGTTGCGTGTTCATTAGACTCACCCCTTTAGGTGGAGTAGGTGTAAACTGGAGCTCTGCGGCGGGAGCGGCAGTAGTCAGGACGGTGCAGTCACGTTTCGGCGGGAGTGCACTGTACGCTTGCTCTGCCTTTCGGGAGGGGTTAGCCCCTTAATTTGGGGGATTGGCCGGTACCGTAGGCTCACGTGTATGGGATATAATTGTATACAGTACGCCAGCATTTTCACGGGGCGTTAGTAGGCAGAATAAATTCATATTGCTGCAATTACGTTTTAAAATAGCCCCACATTTTTCGGGGGGACATAGCTGTAGTAGTCCCATATTTGAAGGGTGGATTATTCTGTGCCAATTTAGTGTACGTCTGGTGAGTTCGAAATGCAGAGGTCTCACATTTCTAGGTGTACGGGTTTCCTGTACAGTGTTCCTACATTTCTAGGTGTCGGGGTTATCCAGTACAGTGTTGCCACACTGCTAGGTGTACAGATTATTTTGTACAGTGTTCCCACATTGCTAGGCGTACCGGTTATCCAGTACAGTATTCCCACATGTCTAGGTGTATGCGTTTGCAGTACAGTGTTCCCACGTGTCTAGGTATACGGGTTATCCTGTAAAGTGTTCCCGGATTTCTAGGTGTAGGGGTTTCCTGTAAAGTGTCCTCACATTTCTAGGTGTATGGGTTTTCCAGTACAGTGTTCCCACATGTCTAGGTGCGCGGATTATTTTGTACAGTGTTCCCGCATTTCTAGGTGTACAGATTTCCTGCACAGTGTCCCCACATTTTTAGGTGTATGAGTTATCCAGTACAGTGTTCCCACATGTCTAGGTGTACGGGTTACTCATTACAATGTTCCCAATTGTGTAGGTGTGCAGGTTTCCTGTACAGTGTTCCCACATATCTAGGTGTACGGGTTATCCTGTACTGGTTTCCTGAACAGTATTCCCACATGTTTAGGTGTACGGATTATTTTGTACAGTGTCCCCAAATTTCTAGGTGTACGAGTTATCCAGTACAGTGTTCCTACGTGTCTACGTGTACGGGCTATTCTGTACAATGTTGCCACATATCTAGGTGTACGGGTTTGCAGTACAGTGTTCCTGCATTTCTAGATGCACAGGTTTCCTGTAAGTGTTCTCACATTTCTAGGTGTATGGGTTATCCAGTTCAGTGTTCCCACCTGCCCTCACATTGACTGCTTTTCATTTTTAGGTGTACGAGTTACCCATTACAGTGTTCCTAAATGTCTAGGTGTGCGGGTTATCCTGTACGGTTTTCCTGTACAGTGTTCCCACAGGTGTACGGATTATTTTGTACAGTGTTCCAACATTTCTAGGTGTACGGGTCTCCTGCACAGTGTCTCACATTTCTTGGTGTATGAGTTACCCAGTACAATGTTCCCACATTGCGAGGTGTACGAGTTATCCATTATAGTGATTCTACATATCTAGTTGTACCGGTTATCCAGTACAGCGTTCCCACATTTCTAGGTGTATGAGTTATCCAGTACAGTGTTCCCACATGTCTAGGTGTACGGATTATTTTGTCCAGGGTCCCCGCATTTCTAGGTGTAGGGGTTTCCTGAACAGTGTCCGCACATTTCTGGAAGGGTTCATCTGCCGAGAGCTCCAACAGCCGTTCCTACAGCTCTGGGCCGCGGACTGGGGTACCGCGTTCACACCCTTCCGAGGGGGCAACAGAGGAAGTTAATGGGTACGAGAGCTGCTGTTTCTGGAGGCGGGGCTGTGCCCGGAGCCCGACGGTTCGAGAGTGCTGTAGGTGCCTGACCAGCTCAGTTCCTTTGCACGTGCCTAGGCCCCCTTCCCCTCTAGCGGTGACTTTGGCTCCTTAAAAACGTTTCTTTCAAGCTGAAGGCTGCGGAAGAGACCGCCTTGCCCGGCTCCACTCACGCGTGAGGCGCACTGGGGCGAACACGGCAGCCGGGCTCCAGCCCCCGGGCCTGGGGTGGCCCAGCCTGTTCCCGGTGCAGCGTGGGGGGGGGCTGGAATGCCTCCTCTCCCCCGGCTCTCCGGGGACATTGCCCTGGGGGCTGAGGCGCCCTGAAATGGAGAGACGGGGATTCACCCGCACCGAACCGAGAACCACGGGGCGTTTCTTAGCCTGGCCCAGGCCCCACGAGTAGCGGTGCGGGGTGCTGGGGGGGGGTCTCTGTTCAGCTCCTGCGGGAGCAACGAATCGCTCTGCTCCCCCTTCTCTGCCAGTGCGTGTGCGCGTGCGCGTGCGCGTACTTGTGCCTGTGTGTTGTCTGTGCGCGCGCGCGCGCGCTCCAATACAAACTCCTACGCTGGCTCCAGGGGGCGGGAGCTGCACCTCGCAGACAAGCAGCTGCTCCCAGGCAGAGCTGGGATTTCTCTCAGCAGAGGCGCTGGGTCGATTCCCGCAGAGGTGGCGGGGGGATGGGGGAACGCGCCCCCCTCTCAGCTGTATGCGACCCCCAGCCGCCTCCCGCGGAGGGGCTAGCGGAGCCCGTGCCCCCGCCGGCAGCCATTTTGTAGCAGGTGCCTGCTGCTGTGCCAGGCAAAAGGTCTGCTGGGTCCTCCCCCGCCTCCAGCCTTGCCTCCTTCATGAGCGCTTGCGGGGCCGGGGTGGGTGGGGCGCGGCCTTCTGGGCCAGGTTGGGAAAGATTACTCAGCCCCTTCCCGCTCCCACGGGCAGAGCTCGACGACCAAATGAGGCGATTTGCATGCCATTAACATACAGGCGGGGAGGGGGCGGGGCCTGCGCGCGCAGCCTTCCTGCAAGGCGCAACCACCAGCCGTCGCTCAGGGAGGTGGCAGGCCGGCGGGCGCCCGCCTAGCTCCACCGGTCCCCTCTAGGCAGCCTGGCGGCGCGGTTTGGTTACTCCTAGAGCCGAGCGGGAGGCCAGCGGGACCTGCGGGGGGATGCCGCCCCCCCCGGCCCTGATCCAGCGCGCTGCACGTGCCGAGCCCTCCCCGCATCTTCCTCCAGACGCCCTGCCACGCGCTGGCTTTTAACGCCGTTGCGCGCTGGGCGGCCCACGGGGGATGGGTGGGTCGCGCCATGATGGTCAGTCCCTGGCACTGGCCCCTGGCCCCGGCGGGGATACGGGCCCAGAGGGACCGCGGGTCTGACCCTCTGTTCCCACAGGCCAGGGGTAGCTCTGGCCAGCCTGGGCGGAACCTCGCTGCACTGGGTCAGCCCCACGCGGGTTTCCTTTCCTCCCCCACGCGCGCAGGCCCCCCGCCCCCTCCTGCCTGTATGTTAATTGCATGCAAATTCTCCCCGCCCTGGTGTGCGCCACTGACTGACGTGCCCTAACAAGCCCCGAGGTGCCTGAATTGCACCGCTACAGATTCGGCGTCGCCGGCCGTTTAAAACCCTGGCTCCGGGGCCAGGTAGGCGGAGCGTGCGCCTGACACTGCTCCTTCCTGGGAGCAGCGGTCGCCGCCGCGGTGGCTGAGTTCGCCTGGCCCCCTGGTAACCCCTCATTCAGGCGCGCCTGGCTCGGACCGTGACCGCAGAGGGGGAGGCCAGAAGGAGGGCAAGGACAGGGGAAGAGAGGCCCTGGTGAAGGGTTGAGCCCCCTGCCGGTCCGGAGGGCGGACTAAGCCCTCATTGGAACAGTGGGCGCAGTTCAGGGCGGGACGGATGCACCACCCCCCCCGGCCGCGCAACCGGCGCACCCGCTCCGCGCGCAGCCACTCTTGGCGCGCACAAACTCCCCGCGCAAGGCTGCCTGGACGCGCAGACGCGCCACCATGCCAGCGCAAAGGCCGGGCCCGCGAACTGGCGGGCCCACACAAGCACCACCTACAGACTCGGGGCACACGAGCCCACGAGTGCGCGGGCAGCTAGCGCGGAGGATAAGCTGGTGCGTGCAGAGCACCACGTCCCTTGCAGCCACGTCCAGCGGGAGCGCTTTGCCTTCGAGGGCTGGGGCGGGGGGCTTGGGCGGGGTACCGCCTCCCGCGTAGACACGCAGCCAGAGGAGGCAGCACTGGGCAGGGGGGTGCGCAGGAAAGTTCTGTAAAGACTCCGGAGACAAACGGCCACTGAAAATCTCCCCCCTGCCCACGGGCCCCGCCTTGCCCCCAGCTTCTGGCTGCTGCCCGTCGGGCCCGGAGTGGACAGGGGGTCTCCAGCTGCAGTGACTCGGTGCAGATCGGGGGCGGCGTTTCGCGTTCCTCCCTACTGAGCGGCAACCGCTGTGCCGGGACAAGCCCAAGCCCTGGGGCCGAACAAAGCGCGTGTGTTCCCGGCGCTCACCGCCCATTTCCACTCGCCCCTCGCCGCGGCTCCCTTTGTGCTCCCCGGCCGCTGCACCTGCTCGGGCTTAAGTACCTTTGCAGGCGGCGCCCACAGGCTCTTTACTGGCGCGCTCCGAAGTACCTGTTCATGAATAGACACGAGTCCCTATTGAGCTGGTACTTAGCGGCCATTGTCCTGGGAAACTGGCCCTTCTCTCACCGCCCCTCCGAACCCGCCCGGCGTTGCGGAGCGGGACAAAAGCCGCCGGCCTGCGGGCGCGCACGCACCGCCAGGGGGCCCCGCCGGGTCGCGGGGCAGGGACCGCTCCGAGGGCTGTGATAGGCGGCGGCAGTTCGGGGAAGGCTGGTTATTGCTCGGAATGTTAGGGGCCCAGGTCTCCGCTCGCCCCCTCGCCAGGTCCGGGCTGCCTCTCCCCGGCTCCGGGCTCGCACAGCCGCGTGCGCCGGGGTGCAGGCACCGCGGACAGCTCGTTCATCTCCCGCTTGCGCGGCTGCCACTGGAAGCTTGGACGCGCTGCTTTCCCCAGTGGGCCAGTCCCTGCCCCCGGGCAGACGCGTTGGTTAGCCAGAACCCGGCTGCCCCGTCCAGCGCCAGACGCCCTTTCTGGAGCGCCGGGGCTTTTGCTGGGAAAAAAAAGAGGGCGCCTTGAATGCCCGACGGCTATTGCTGTGCCGCACGAGAGCCTGAACGAGTGGGCTGGGAAAGCACCGGGCGGGTGAAAGCCCACATTAACCACAACAGCAGTAGCGCGGGGCGCAAGGGGCGCTGGTGCGGAGAGGCTCGCGGGACACTGCCCGGCGGGGGCTTTATACGTGGGGAGGCTAGATTTGCAATTGGCTCTTCTGTACTGCAGCTAACGAGCAACACTGTGTTGTGCAATATTATGTTATATGGAGAATATTACGGGAAGTAGCTAGATCGATCGGTCGATAGATAGGAGGGGGTTATGGTGATTGAGGAGGTGTACAGGGATCGATAGATAAATGATAGACAGACAGACGGAAGAGCTGCATGGGGATGGATAAATAGATATAGAGCGGGGGTATGGGGCAAGCTAGCTAACTAGATAGATAATGGATCTGTTCTCATGAGAAAGCTGATGAGAAGGATATATCGTATAAGAAGGGTATACACTAAATACACCGAAAATATATTTCTCCTCAAATTTCTTTCCCTTAGACATTTGCAGTTTTCCTTTGGAAATATATTTAAGAATCATGTGTTTTCACTGCAAATGCAATCTGTCGCGCTTCCACTAAGACATAAAATAGTACAAGCTTTTCCAGAAAAGAAAACGTTAAATAGGCGATTTGGTTTTTTTTTTAAACAATTTTTAAGGGAAAAAAATCACTTGTTTTGCCTGTGTGTGAAATACACGAAGCAGCTTCCAGCATGAATCCTTGCTATTGATAACACGTTTCCGAAAGATATAAAAGCTTTGTAGAGCTAATAATGACATCGCTTTCTAAGCAAAGCAATACCCATTGGCAATTGGACACGTGGATTTTAAATGTACCCGAAATATAATTTTCACAGGGTCAGAAAGCCCTTCAGAACAGCAAGGTGGGTAATAACCAGGGCTTCTGCCATCCTAACACCCAAAACATTGGGTTGAACGTCCAGGAGAAGCATTTAGTAAAGGACAATACAGAGGTTTAGCGTGAAAACATTCAGTAACATGCAGGTTATGGGAATAAAGATGGGTTGTTTAGCAAAAATATTCCATCTTGTGAGAAAATTCGATAGCTACCAGCCAGGCAGCGAAACCCGGATCCAAACACACCGACTTGCAAACAAATGCACGATAACACGTGGCCAGAGCCCCGCTCACACAGTGAAAAAGACACATGTACGGGTGCGTGGGCGCAGCCCTCCCCCAGACACACACACTAGGACAGATCCTGCTCCCCTTCTCATGCACAACCCCCTCGGAGGGCTGCAGCTGAGTGATTCCGCTGCCAGGAAATCCGGACCGGGACCAGTAGCTAGAGGGAAACACATCCCTGGACTGGGGTGGTGGCGGCGTATATTCCATTAGCAAGGGCTCTAAGAACTGTTCTTAACATGACTTTACAAAGTGGGGGGGGGGGGCTAGGGCATTAGGCTGGCGCCCGATCTGTTTCGCACACCGGTTTATTGGGGATTTTGGTTCAAATCCGATATCCCGCCCCCACATCAGGTGCTGTGCAGGGTCCATGGTTCCCGCCAACAGTTCTCATCACACTCGAGTTCCCCCTCCGGTTGTGAGGTTCACATGAGCAGTCGCCCCAGACTCACTGAAGCGAAGAGGCTCCTTATTAACTGACACCAACAGTCCCGACGGGTTGACCCGAGTCCTGCGAAGCGCCTTCTTCACCCAGGCTTCTGCTACGGCAGGTGGCTCAGCCTGTGAGAGCCAGGCCAGGCTTCCCCGTCTCTCACTAAACTTTCTTCTCCCGCCACTATAGCAAGCCACTGATTCGAGGGGAGACGCAGGAGCCACACAGGCTTTCGGTGGCGGGGCCGGGCTCAGGCGAGGGTAATCCCTGAGCGGAACACCCTTAAAAGGTCCAAATTCCCAGTGCTTCAGACCCCTACACCCAGGCTACTACCGCTCTGCCAGCGCCGAGCTTTCCCACGAGTCCAGGCTATTTTTTTTAAGCCAACGGCGGGGGAATATACAAAACACCCGCTCCTGGCTGCAAGAACTGTTCTCCCCGCCAAACACCTCCAGCTCCTCTAACAAGCCATCAGCCCCCGCGTGTGTCATACCGGGCCTTGGGACCCCGGGGCGTCGGCAAATGATAACCACGACACGAAGCCACCCGGGATCCAAGTTTGAGGCGCCTTACCGCGGCGCGCCGGGTGGTTCTGTGCAGAGCGGGAGAAGCTGCAGTCGCTGATTTAAACCGACCTAGGCTGGACTCCCCAGCAAGTGGCATTTGTTAAAGCCGCTACTAAGCACCGGTTAACCCCTTAGCCACCGGTCGTAGTCGACAAAATAAACTGCGCTGGGGCTGCCGGGGCCCTGGCGGCGCGCGGAGGGTGGGAGCCTTATCAGCGGGGACTGCAGCGCCTGGAACGCTGCGCACAGCTGATTTCCGGGCGCCCGGCGCACCCCTCTGCATGGGTGCGGAAACTGAACGGCGCTTCCCCCACCCCCCCATGGCTCCACCTGTCCCAAGACACCTCTGCTCGGGGTGTCATGAACGGCGCCCTCGGGGCACGGGTCCTGGGGGCTTTGCGCGGCAATCTGCCATTGCCATGCTCCGGGGGCAGGCTGCGGACTCGGGCCGGGAGGCAGGCGAAGGCGCCATCAGGAAGGGTGTCTGGAGCACAGGGGCCCCAGCGCTGCTCAGTCTGGTTGCGATGTGCTTAGAAGCGGAACTTTTCTCCCTCTCCCTGCGCCCTTTGCAGCCCTCTAGCTCTCCCGCCTACTCCGGCTCCAGCGCGGTAATGCTTTTGGCTGGGCAGGCATTTGACCAGCTCGGCTCCTCTCCCCCAGCGGGTTGCGCTTGCTCTGGACCTATAATGGGGTCCCCCAAGCACTGTCCCCCCCCCGTCTGCAGGCGAGACTGACGCACTCGGCGGGCAAAACGGGGGGTTTATTAGCGGACGGGGCACAGCCGCGCAGAGGTGTCAGCACAGCAGGCAGAGACAGTCAGGCCAAGCCACCCCGGTGGCCGGGACGAACGGGGAGAAGAGGGCTCCCCATGCTCACAGGGCAGGCAGCGGGCGCCGGGAGCCGGCTGCAGCTCCGCGCTCACCACCCCGGGGGACCCCGGCGCATTGTGCCGCTACCCTTCAGCCGCGCCGCGCCGTGCACACGAGCCTTTTCTTCCCTCCCCGCCTGCAAACACAATATTTTGATTTGCTTCTCAGCTGCGAGCAGTGCCGCGGGAGAAAGCGACGTAGACAAATGCGAGAAGCTGCCTCGGCAGCCCGGCCCGGCCCAGCCCAGCGGCTCGCCAGGCCGGAACGCGCGCACCTCTCCTGCACAAGCCCCGGAGGGTGGGAAGGAAAAAGGAGCCGCTGGAAACGTTTCTAGGGACTGGCTAGGAGCGCAGTAAGCGGCGGGGCATAAGCGTTAAGCTGGAGAACCCCTCCAGCCCGGGGCTTAGACCCAGGCTCCGAGACACCGGGGTAGGTCACCAGCCCTGACCTATTTACCCCCCTCCAGGACTGAGCTCACTCCCCTGGCTTTAGCAGGCCGCTGCCCAAACCACTGAGCGAGCCCGCCGCCAGCCTACCCCTTGCTGCCCGGACAGCCGCCACACCAGCACCTTCCCCCGGCTCTGGGGCCCAACCCTTAATGGGCGACGCCGGGAAGCGCTGCCAGGCCCTGAGCTCTGCCTGGCCAAGCGCCGGCCCATGCCTGCGGTCCCCGCGGCTCTCAGGCCTCTCAGCGCTCCCCGACCCAGCTGTCGCCTGCCAGGGCCCTGGGGACGGGACAATGCCAAGTCGGCACTCCGAGCATCCAGCCGCTGGGCCACGCCACTGTCTGGACTCGCATGTGACTGGGGCCCCTCCTCCTCCCCACACAAAGCCCGGCAGCCCGGGCGCGGCAGCTCCCCGCAGAGGCTGGGAGTCTTCGGCTGGAGGGGCGAAGGGGAGGGTCACACACTGCGCCCCAGCCTGCCCTGCCCTGCCCAGACCCGCCCCGCCGGGCACGTCCCCCACGGAACCTCCCTCGGCCAGCGGGTCTTCGCGGTGCGGGCGTGAGATGACCCGGCCCTTCCCCGCCTTAACAACAGCGAGAGGGATCCCTGTGCAACGCCTGGCCGTCAAGTCAGGACCATTCGGGCGGGAGCGGCTTCCCTCCTGTCCAGGGTGCTGAAATAGGGTTCTCGGTGACTGGGCAGGGGCAGCGCGCGCGCGCACACACACACACACACACACACACACACACACACACACACAGAGAGAGAGAGAGAGAGAGAGAGAGAGAGAGAGAGCGAGAGAGAGAGCGAGAGAGAGCGCGTGTCCCTCCCATTGTTTGGTGAGCTGGAGGTGAGTGACAAGGCTGTCCAAGCGGGATATTGAAGTAATTAAGCCCTGGCAGACCAGTCTGGCGCTAACAGTGAGGTTTCAGCCACGCTGTAACGTTAGCGGGGAAAGTCCTTCTACAGGCTCGCTCGCCAAAGCTCTTCCCTCGCCCCGCGCTGCTCAGGGAAGCAGGGCCCGGTGCGGCCGCGTCGCTTTGGTTTTAAATGCCGCGGTTTTGGGAGTCTCACATCTCATCAGGGCTAATACCTGCACCCGGGAGCGTTGTGTGCACAGGACTCCGGGGGGGGGGATGCGAGCAGCCAGCCGAGACCCCCAGACCTGCGCGCACCTATGACCATGTCCCTGTCCGTGAAGGCCGCGCTAGACTCCTAGGTCTTGGCAAGGAGCCACGCCTGCGCCCAACAGCCCGGCTAGCTCAGAGAAGGGGCCGTCGCTCGGTTCCGGGGCTTTGCTTTCACACCGACAGCTCTGCAGCCGCCGTACCGCCTGTTGGCGCCGACCCCGTTCGCTTTCACACCTTCCCAGGAACAATGGAAGCTCGGCACGTGCGCGCGCCCCCCTGCGGGATCGCTCGGTGGGATGCGAGACTGGGGGCTTGACGGGTGTGCTTGGGAGGAAGGTGGAACTGCTGGTGGGAAAAGGGCACCTCTCACGTGCTGCGGGGCTTGTCAAAAACTCGGGGGCGAGCGGGGTGACCCCCAGGAGGGAAAGGACAATAGAGTCCGCAGAGGCAAAACCAGGGGGGAGAGAGGCGCAAAAGGCGCCGTCCGGAGCCCACGGGTCCTTCGCTTCCGGCCTCTCCAGGCCAGAACCGAGGCAAACGGCCAATGGCCACGCGGCACTCAGGTCCCTCTAATGCAGCCCTTGTGAATTTCAGGAGCCAGCCAACAAAACAGGCGTTGATTGGCTACCAGGGCCATCCCTGGCAATCTTTTTCTATTCCTTATTGGCCTTGACTTCCTAGTTCAGAGCAGTGGCACGATCGGGTACCCGGGTGAGGGCTTTTCAAGCCGGCAAAGGCGCTAAACGAACCAGGGCTGTTGAAATGCCTTCAAAGGACACGCGTTCCCCTCGCTCGGGCCCCAGTCCAACCGCGACAGCTAATTGCAGCCCTACCCACTTTGTGACAATGTTCCTAAGATGCAGGTCTGGCAGTTGGTGTTTTAACAGCTTCTTAGGCTCAGCCACCGAGGAGCAGCCAAGGAGCTCAACTGTCTTTAGACGAGTACCGGACCCCTTCCTATCCTTGCACGGACTTCGGGGTCTCTCACCCCCAAACTACGAAAAGGCACCAAACAGCCCCTCAGAAAATGAGCTGAACGCCCAGGAGACCGCAGTCAGCTTCTCAGCCAGCTGGAGCCTGCAGGCCGAGTCTAAAGGAGGCCTATGAGATGCAGCGGTAAGCACCCTTGCAGGTGTCCCCGCTGCATTTCAACCCAAGCGCTTTCTGCTCAGTGGGATGGCTTGCACGCAGCTCCGAGGCACGAACTCGCGTGGGAATTAAACCGGAGCGCTGGCAATCCACAGGAGAAGAAACAGGAGCTGGTGAGCAGCAGGCTCCCACCACAGAACACACGAGCGCAGTCTGCCTCGCTCCCACGCCCACGTGCGACGTTGGCTGCATGGTGGGCTCAGGGGGTGACCTTCCGACCTCCCCTGGCGCTGCCCTTTACATATTCTTCTGCCCGGGCCGGTTTGGCCCCGCCCCGCCCAGCCCCGCGGCAGTTGCCAGGAGACGTTTCTTGCTGTCCCTTCTCATTTCCAGGCGCGTCCCAGGCACCGGAGACCGGCTGGGCTCCCAGCCTTTTTCTGGCAGCATCGCGGCACTGGCGGGACGGCGCGATGGTGCCGCAGACCTGCACGCGGCTGTCGGCTGTTTCCCAGCTCTGCTGTCCTCTGACTGCGGTGTGAAGCCGCCTGGGCGTGGCAGCCCGGGGACAGCCTGCAGGTCCTGAGTGTACAAAGCTCCCACCGCGGCAGGCGTTTAGCACGGGGGGACCAGCCTAAGGCAATCTACCGCGGCCCCGCCTGTAACTCAGCGAGGGACTGGGAGAGGGGGTCAGCCAAGCTCGCACCCGAGCTTCAGGGCTGTTTACACCCCTCCCCGAAACCGCCCAGCCCCAGCAGAGCAGCTCAGTCCTCCGCAGGGCAGGGCGCGCAGCGTGGGCGGGGCCAGGAGCTCCGCCCTTCCCTCTGCGGCGCTGCGATTGGCGGGCGGCGCCGGGCGATAGGAAAGAGCGCCCCCGCCTGTCCCGGAGCGCAGGTGTCGGGTCACGTGCGCGGAGCCGGTGGCTTGTTTTAAGGCGCGCATTCTTCCCCGATTTTCTGGCTGTCACTAGCCGCCCAATAGGCCCTGGCCCCGCAGCGTCTTGGAGCGGGCGGGCCGCGAGAGGCCGGGACTGTGCTGCGGCACTGCGGCCCCTCCCGTCGCTGGCCTCGGGGGCGGGGGGAGGCTCCCTCCTCGGGGATCCGGCAGCTGTACAGCGCCGCGCTCCAGGCGGGTGGGGGAAAGGCTGAGGCTGTGGAGCAGCAGTCAGAGCCCTCCCGCCCCCAGGAAAAGTCCACCGGCGGCGCAGTGGAGGTGGAGTCTGGAGGTGTCGGGCAGGGGCCGGTGCGGAGAGAAGGAAATGTGCTGGGAGGCGGCGGCCAAGAGCAGCTACTTGTACACGTGGGGCGGGGGCGCGCGCCAGGACGCGTGGTCAGCCCAGCGCCTACAGCCAGGGGAGAGGGAGCGAGAGAGGGAGTGAGTGAGTGCGCGCGCGCGCTCTGTGTGCTGTGGGGATGTGACTCCTGGTGCGCGCGCGCGCGCGCGTGTGTGTGTACGCGCGCCGCGCTTTCTGTGGCTGTGTTACGCTTGCTCGGCGAGCTGTACACGCGCTCTCCCTGGGTTGTTCTCTTGCGCTGGGTGCGGACGGCTGCAGCTGCGCCCGCTCCTGGGGGCGCCCCCTGGCCGTGGGAGGCGCTAGCGAGGCGGGACGATCTGCAGCTCCCTGCGCGGCTGTGCGACTGCAAAGCGGTGGCCTCGGGAAGTTTCGGCCCCAGCAGCAACGCCCGGTTCGGAATCGTTCCGGAGCCTGAGAGCGGGGGGACCGCTCGGGGCTGAGCTCCAGAGGCGGGGTGGCAATTAGCTGCAGAGCCGCTCCCTGGCAAACGTGGGGGGGTGGGATCATTGCACATTCAGCTCGGGCTGCTCGGCCGGCGCCTGCGTCTCCCTTAGCATAAGAATGGGCCAGGCCCTGTGAACTCCTCCGACCTCCTGACCCCGCTCCCCAGAAATGAATAGCAGCACTTTCCCCCCGCCCCCAGACTTGAGCCAGGCCTCAGTTCCTACCCCGGGTAATTTAATCTACTTTAAGCCGCTGGTTGCTTTAGTTGCGCTCCTTTTTTAGTTTGTTTTAGGCATTCACTGCCTCTCACCCCCTCATTAGAGCCCCTTATTGGAGGGCTGTAAGGAGCTGCTATGAAACCACAAGTCTCTTTTTATCTTCTAACTAAGCTGTGCCTGCCTGTAATTAGAGTGGTATTCCCAGCCATTGAGGCCTTTCAGGGCTGCTGAACAAAAAGTTTGCAGGGGAGGAATAATCCCAAACTATAAACTCCAGGTCCAAAGCAAATAGCCTGGAGTTTAAAGGAGGCCTTGGCGGCACTGGGCCAGCAAGCAGCAAAGCCCAGCCTGAGGGGTGGTGAGGGCTTGTTTAAAACGTAGGGAACAAAAGAGGCTCACACATCAGAGACATTCTATACACACAGACACGCTCCTCAGCTACATACATGCTCACAGACACACCTACACACACCTCACACACAGACACACACACACACATTGGATACACGTATATTAAACACACATCATGCACACACAGACTCATCACACAGATGTTATGCACACACTTCCACATCACATAGACCCATGCGCACACACATCACACATTCATCACAGACACACATGTACATTATTCAGACACATATACACAGACACATCTGCACACAGATCGTACATTTATTATACACTGACAGGAATTTATTATAAATATTCCTGCTATGTTATAATGCAGAACATACAGATTCCTCCTCTCACACAACACCAGTTCTCTCTCTCTCTCACACACACACACACACACACACACACAGAGGAATAAATACACACACAATGCCCTCAGAGCTCAACTTTTGTACACATAAAAGCTCTCATGCGCATGTGCATGTAATACACAATCTCTCTCACACATACCTATTACACAATACACACAGATTGAGTGAGAGAGATGAAAAACTCATATCTTTCAACTGCATGGGACTCAAATTTATATTTGGAGAATGGCTATTCAGTCCACTCCGCCAGCCCAAGGTCTGTGTGCTGAGATTAAATATTAAAAGGAGATTCTTGTGCAATAATTAAATAAGTATTTTTATAACAACTATTGTTTATGAAACTCCATACAAGCTGGAAAATCTAGTGCCTTTCTTTGCGAGTTCTGCCCTTTCCTCTCCCCTGCTGTGAAATGTTGAGGAGTCTGTGTCAGACAACTTCACTTTGCAGGCTCCTCTATATGGGCAGCCTCTGTTGATAAAACTGGGCTTTTGTTGACAAAACATGCTCAGTGCCTACAAGGTTAAAGCGCTCTGTTGAGAGTTGTGTCAGTAAAACTCAGCTGTTTAGCTCGCTAAGTTATAGCTCTCTCCAATCAGGTATAATGCCTGCATCAACAGAGTGCCTGTGTAGACAGTTCTGTCGACAGACAGGGCTTCTAGGAGGCAGCCCTGTTTGTGGAGCTCCCAGTCAGCCGTTCTGTCGACAGAGAGCAGGGTAATCCAGCTGCTCTCTGTTGACAGAGCAGCTAGCTCTTTGAAGCTGCTTTTATGTGTAGACACAATCTGGCAACAGAGGTACTGCCAAGGCTTCTCTGTTGACAGGGCCCTCTGTCGACAGAAATCACTGTCAGAAGGGACTTTCCAGCAAAACTTCTGTCGACAGATTGCATCTACACATAAAAGCAGATCTAGGTTGGGTCTGCATGGAGGGATATTGCCAGCAGCTCCATGCCAATGAGCAGTCTCGCAATTGCAAATGACCACTCATTAGCATAATCATATGGCTAATTAGCATAGCCACGCAAGATCTTGCTGCCTGCAGAAGCTGCTACTGGCCATAAACCGTCTGTGTAGATATGTCTTTCCTGGCAACACTCCCCCACCCCCTTGCCAGTCCCTTATGCCTGAAAACACAGTTTTGCTCCAAAAAGTCTCTTGTGCAGACTTAGCCAATAGCTCATGTCCTGCCACAGCCGATGTGGTTTGTACATCAGCCTCAGTGGGATTTCCTCACTACTACTTTGGGAATGGGGTTCGGGCTTGTGCTTCTGCTGACTGTCTAGGAGGGATGCAGGAAACAGTGCCTTTGGGAAGGTCCTGCAAAAACTTGTGGCATATTTAGCTGTTCTCTTTCTTGTTGCTAGAACCTAGGAGGGACAGCTGCAGCACACGGCATTCAGAGGCGCCGAACGCTTTCCATTAGCCTGCATGAGAGAAGACAGAGCAAAAATTGGGACCCAAGAACTAGCCAGTGAACAACTGTTAAAAATAAGTAACTGAACATCTCATCAATACCGTACAGCACACAGCTCGGCCAGGGTCTGCAGGATACAGCCAGAGCCAGAGCTGTGTCTGAGGCGCTTCTACTGAGGGGGACCCAAAGATGGCTGACAGATCTGGACCAGTAGCACCTATAGGTCCACTCAGGACCCCGCGGTGGCACAGGGCTTTCTCTTTGTTCCCTGTAGTGCCTTGATACCTCACAATAATAACAACTGGCCCAGTAGTGGCCATGTATAGAACAGACATCAAACCCCACCATCTCCAGGAAGTCTGAAAGTTCCCACCCATCTAGAGCAACTCTCCTCTCACAGACCTGCCCGTGCTCTCCAGGTGCCCAAGTCCCAGGGAACCTCCAGATCTTGAACACTGACAAGAGATTTCCCATTGACTTAGATATTTGCTGTTTTGAGCCATACTGATTTTCGTTCTCTCCATTTATTTCTCTCGCTTAGAAAGCACCTCTCCTGGCTGGTAAAAACAAGCTGTGTTGAAGCAGGATTCTGGCAGCATGGCAGATGCCAGCTAAAATGTTACCCTGGTAGCATCTAAGGCAAGGCCAATAACCGCCCCCCCGCAGAGCCTGGTCACATAAGGCTGTGTTTATAGGCCTGCTTGGCCAGTGTCAATCATGAAAAGGGACAGATTAATTAGAAAGCCCTCTGGAGCTGCCTGGGCTCCAGTCTCCCCTCCAGGCCTGCCTTATGCTAGTGGGGCAGTCTAAGGTCTAGGCCCATGGCCAAAAGGCTAGGATACTAGGCACCCCACTCACCTCCTCCCACGGCATCTGATTCCTTCCACCTCTACAAGATGGTCAGCTGTGGTAGTGCTGTATTTGCTCCGCGGCTACTGCTCTGCCCTGGGCTACTTTCAGTGGGAGCTGGCCCAAAGGTGGCTCTAGATTAATGATGTACAATGCAGCCTGTGTATATCCTCTGCTGTGCAGTGACAGATGAATAATCCCGGATAACAGGCCACTGCAGCTTGCAGTCAGAAGGCACCAAGGAAGGCAGACAGAAAGGAGGAGGGGAACATTCTACACTTCTTAGCTCTGCAGTCCCTGCTCTGTACCTTTCCTGATGATTAGAAAGGTGTCCTCCCCTTGGCAGGCAGAGTGAAGGGAGACTGGACTAAAGGAAATGGGGAGGCAGGACCTCGTTGGAAGAGGGTAGCACAGCACCATCTGCATTCCTTTTAGGAAAGAAAAGAGATTGTTCACAGGGCCTGGAAAGCATAATAACCAGAATATTGGCTTGAAGCTAAAGATGAAAATGTTTGGACAGGACAGTAAGGATATTTCTTAATTGCAAGAGCAGTTAGGTCTTGTAACAGGGTCGCGAGAGAAGACATTGAGGCATCACCATGAGAAAGCTGTTGGAGAAGAGATCAGATAAAATACTAGAGAGATGAATGTATGGAGATGTCCTGTATGATATAAGGTGTCAGACGCGATGGTCTAGGAGAAGTTTTCTACTGTGTCTTATCCACTGGGCTAATAATGGACATTTTTCATTTTTTAAAAATCCAGATTGTTTTCCTCATTCCACTTTAAACATTACCATTGGGGGTGGGGGGGAAGACATTACATTTTATAATTCAGTGTTACATTCAATCCAATGACCTGTCTCCAGCCAGCAAAAGTGGGGCTTTTCTGAATTATTCCTGATTTTTTACATACAGAGATCAACCTTTTACTCTCCCTGAGTGTGCAGAGCTCCCAGACTCAGGGCCAGGCGAAAGCAGGTGCAACTAACTGCTCATGGCAGTTTACCTGGACAAATTTAGGAGCCATGTCAATTTCTTGGTAGGATCAAGGGAAGTTGATCATGAAACACGGTGTAAGAGGTAAGACAGGCTAATCTGAATACATAAGTAATAGAATGTAAATAATACACAGGTATTCCAGTTCGGGCCACCAAGCAATTAAAACATTGATCATGGTTCATCATACGATTAAAAATAATTGTGCTTTAATTGCACAATTAATTGTGCTGTTACACAATAATAGAATACCAGTTATTTAAATTTGTGGATGTCTTCTACTTTTTAAAATTTCAACAGTGAATAAAAAGTGTACAGTGCTGAATTTATATTGATTTTTATTACAAATAGCTGCTTTGTGATAAACACAAAGTATTTTTCAATCTACCTAATACAAGCATTGTACTGCAGTCTCTTTAGCATGGAATTTGAACTTAAAAATGTAGAGCTATGCACAATTAACTGCATTCAAAAAATAAAACAAAGTAGAAGTTTAGAGACTACAGGTCCACTCAGTCCCACTTCCTGTCCAGCCAATTGTTCAGACAAACAAACACTCTTGTTTACATTTGCAGGAAATAATGCTACTTTATTCCTTTTTTCAATGGCACCAGCAGAAGGCTGATTTCCATTCTTGGTAGGTTGTGTTCTGTACTTACCACATTGGAGTGCTGCTCTTTCAAGATTTCTGAAAGCAGGCTCCACAGCCTGGGCCTCTCAGATTTTGAACAGCTCCTCAGATTTTGAAACTTTAAACAAAGCACTGTAGCTATTTTTAGAAATCTCACACTGGAACCTTCTTTGCATTTTGTGAAATCTGCTGTGAAAATGTTCTTAAACTAACGCACTGAGTCATCATCCAAGACTACTATGCCAGTGAAACAAAAAGATGGGACTTTAAAGACTAACAAAATAATTTATATTATAAAATTATTTTGTTAGTCTTTAAAGTGCTTCATAACTGCTTTTTTGTTTTGATAAAACACAGATTAACACAGCTAGCTTTCTGTCACTATTCAAAAAGGTGGGACCATTCGGAACAGCACAGGGAATTCTTTTTCAACAAGACAGTAGTTCTTTACTCTTGGCATTCTTTAATCTTCTTTAAATTAAAACCTAAACCACCCAATTTAAAAAAAAAAAAAAAAAAAACTAATTCACTCTAGGAGTAAAAAGAGAATGCAGGCAGAAGCCCAAAACCAGAGAGATGGCCATCCGGTTTATTGCACTCAATGTAGCATGTATGATTACCCGCCCGATGGGCAGGTGGCATATGTGTGTATTTGATGCCAGGAGCCCCTGGATCTCAGAGCCTACGTATGGACTTTGGAGACCCAGGGGCTGAACTGGAGGACCTAAGGATGACAGAGAGGTACATAGATGTAGATCTCAGTAGAATGGTCCCACCAGCAGTCAGACAGCCTCTGTTCTGCTGAGGAGGGTGAAAGGCTCAGGGAAGAGAACATCCAACTGGAGCAGAGGGAAAAGATTCCCTAGTTGCAGGAAGGGGGCCAGTTGCCGGGGGGCTGCTTCTTTGCCAGCGGGGGCCCACATTCTGGGTCCCTTTGACATGCCAGTAGTACCACTCCACCACTCCACACTGCTGTGGGGGGCCCAGTAGAGTCCCAGCAGTGCTAATGGTGACAGCTCTGGCCCTACCCCTTTCGCCCTTGGCCACACTCCTTCTGGGAGTGCAGAGCTGCCCTCTCCTCCCATTTTGCCCCAGGGCCTGTGGTGGATGTTGAACCGCTGAATAATTGGTAGCAACTTTCCTGCCAGATGCTGTTGTGGTATCCTCTGGTTGCCAAGGATTCCTCTCCAGGAAAGAGAACTCCAGTTCTTCGAAAAAGACAGGTCTTAGTGATGGGGGAGTCGTTCATTTGAAACACAGACAGATGGATTTGTAATGACCAGGAGAGCCATGCCATGATTTGCCTGCCTGCTGCAAAGGTTACAGATCTCCCGAGATATCTAGCTAGGCTTATGTGCTGAGAAGATGGTGGTTGTGGTACATGCAGGTACCAATGACATAGGGAAGGATAGGAGAGAGTTCACCAGAATAGAGACTCAGCTTAAATGGATACCCTGAAGTTAAAAAATACAGGAAGAAAACCAATAAGTGCCACCATGGCTTAACAATCAAGTAAAAGAAGCAGTGAGGGATAAAAAGACATTGCTTAAAAAGTGGACGTTAAATCTAGTGAGGAAATTGAAACATAAACTCTATCAAATGAAGTGGGTTTGGTTCTGCTTAGAGTCGGGGGCTGGACTCAATGGCTTTTTTAGGTCTCTTCCAGCTCTATTGTTCTATGATTCTATGAAGTGTAAAAATATTTTTTCTACCTTTCTGTTAAATACTCATCGTGTCCGTTTACTTTTATCAGACTTTTCCAGGGCTGAAGAAGTGGGTCTGTTCCATGAAAGCTCATCACCAAATAAATTATTTTGTTAGTCTTTAAAGTGCTTCAGGACTGCTTTTTGTTTTGTGAAGATACCAACTAACACAGCTAGCTCTCTGTGACTATAAACATATAATTTAGAAGCCCAAAAAGTGATCTGAAGAACAGCTAGCCAAAAATTGGAAAACTATTAAATACATCAGAAGCAGGAAGCCTGCTAAACAACCAGTTGAGCCACTGAATGATCCAGATGCTAAATGGGGCACTCAGGGCTGATAAAGTCATTGTAGAGAAACTAAATGAATTCCTTGCATTGGTCGTCATTGCTGAGGATGTTAGGGAGATCCCCCTGCCAGAGCCACTTTTTTAGGTGACAAATCTGGGGAATTGCCCCAAACTGAGGTGTCATTAGAAGAAGTTCTGGAAGAAATTGTTGGAATAAGCAGTAAAAAGTCACCAGATTCAGATGGAACTCACCAAAGAGTTCTGAAAGAACTTAAATGTGAAATTGTAGAACTCCTAACTGTGGTTTGTCACCTAGCCTTTAAATCGTCATCTGTACCAAACGATAGCTAATGTGACACCAATTTTCTAAAGGAGCTCTGGAGGGGAGTCTTGCAATTACAGCCCAAGAGGTCTAACTTCAGTACCGAACAAATTGGTTGAAATTATAGTAAAGAACAGAATTGTCAGACACACAGATGAACATAATTTGCTGGGCGAAAGTCAACATGGTTTCTGTGAAGAGAAAGAGTGTCTCACTAATCTACTAGCATTCTCTGAGGGGAGTCAAAAAGCATGTGGACAAGAGAGATCAAGTGGATACAGTCTATTTAGAGTTCCAGAAAGCCTTTCACAAGGTCCCTCACCAAAGACTTTTAAGCAAAGTAAGCTCTCATGGGATGAGGGGGAGGGTCCTCTCATTGACTGATAACTGGTCAAACAATAGGAAACAAAAGGTAGGAATAAATGTTAGGTTTTCAGAATGGAGAGAGATAAAATGGTTGTGTCCCACAGGAGTCTGTACTGGGGCCATTCCTAAGCAATATATTCATTAATGATCTGGAGACTGGATTAACCAGCAAGGTGACAGAATTTGCAGGTGATACTAAACCGCTCAAGATAGTCCAAAGTAGACTGTGAAGAGGTTCAAAAGGATCTTTCAGTGCTAGGTGACTGGGCAAAAAAATGGCAGATTAATTTTAATGTTGATACATGCAAAGTTATGCACATTGGAAAATATAATCCCAACTATACATTCAACATGATGGAGGCTAAATTAGGTATTAGTAATAGAGAGAGAGCGAGAGATCTGGGAGTTATTGTGGATAGTTCTCTGAAAACATACTTTATTGCCTCAAATAATCCATGGTACACCCACATCTTGAACACGGCATATCTTGGCATTCGAAAAGGTTCAGAAAAGAGCAACACAAATTATAGGGATTTGGAAAGTCTTCCATATAAGGAGCAATTAAAAAGAGTGGGACTTCTAATCTTCAAAAAGAAGATGCTAAGCCTGCATCTACACTAGCAGGTTCTTTTGGAAAATCTGGCCCTTTCTTGAAAGAACACATGGAGTGTCTACACACAAACTGTGCTCTTTCAATCTGAAATTGAAATAAGGAGGATTTTCTTCCAGAAGCTGCCTTCCGCTCCCGGCTCAGGAAGAACGCCTCCTTTCAAAAGCTTCGTTAAAAAAAAGCATGTGTAGATGCTCCATGGTCCCTTTTAGAAAGAGCAGTCCTCATGGGGCCTGATTTTTGACCTGTGGCTCATTCTTTCAAAAGAGTAGGGGCTGTGTGGACATGCTGTATCAGAAGAGTGGATTGATCTTTCGATCTGCTTGCTTGTGTGTGGACATAATCTTTCAAAAGAAATTTTTTTGGAAGAGGTCTTCTGGAAGAACTTCTTTCTCAAATTGCTGTAGTGTGGACGTAGCCTTAAAGGCTATGTCTAGATTTGAGGGATCCATTGGCAAAAGATATGCAAACTGTGCACAGTGTTTGTGTATCTCCTGATGGTGGTTCTATCAGGAGAGGCTTCCCTAACATTTGGGCCACCTATTTCAAGCCAAATGTGGCGAAAACACACTCTGCTGATGGCTCCCTTCTTCCCTGTGGAACAATTACGGGGATGTCAGCAGAGGGCTCCTGGAGCGGCAGACTTCTGTTGGGAGACCTCCAGGTTCCCAACAGAAGCCTGCAATCTAGACATAGCCTAGGAGGGGGATACGATAGAGGTCTATAAAATCATGACTGGTATTGAGCGCGTGTGCGTTTGTTCAGGGATCCCCAAGCTCTGCTCCCCGTCCGCAGGCAGGAGTGACTCTCACTCAGCAGGTAGAACAGCGGGTTTATTAGCCAAAAGGGCACACCATCGTACAGAGGAGTCAGTACAGCAGGTAGAGACAGCCAGTCCGGTCCGGGCTGGGGAGAGGAGGCCCCAAGGGGCCCCTGGATCTGAGGCCTTGCCCCCTCCTTTGTCTCTCTCTCCCAGCCCAGACTAACTGCTTTCCAACTCCCAGTTCCAATTCAAACCCCTCAGGCTCCACCTCCTCTTTTGTCTGCAGTCCAGAGGTATCACCTGTTTGCCTAGGTTACACTCAGCAGGAGCCCCACACCCTCTGTGAGACACACGTACACACGTATCCACCCCCCCCCCCCACTACATCACATGAGGAAAGTTATTTACCTGTTTCCATAACATGAGAACTAGGGCCCACCAAACATAATTAATAGATAGCAGATTTAAAACAAGCAAAAGGAAGTATTTCTCCATATAATGCACAGTCATCCTGTGGAACTCTTTGCCAGGCTTTAGCAGGACTTTAATAGGCTTAAAAGAAGAACTAGATAAATACATGGAGGAGAGATCTGTCAATGGGGATTAGCCCAGACAGGGAGGGTGGTGATCCTAGCCTCTTGTTTGTCCGAAGCTGGGAATGGGCAACAGGGGCTGGATCACTTGTGATTACCTGCTCTGGTTTTTCTCTCTCTAGAGCACCTGGCATTGGCTACTACCAGAAGACAGGATACTGGCAGGGATGACCTTTGGGCTGACCCAGTATGGCCATTCTTATGTTCTTGTAAAGTATGGAATGTATTACCACAGAAAGCTGTTGAGGCCAATAGCTTAAAAAGATTTAAAAAGGAATTAGGTGTTTACATAGCTATCAAGACTGTCTAGAGTTTTTCACAGTGAATGAATTTTGGAACTTCATGCTTCAGGCTCAAGTCTATTAAACTTTATGCTTGTGGCTAAAGTCCATCTCTAACAATCAGACATCAGGCCAAGGGGGCAGCTTTTCCCCCCTTTGTTTATTCTGGGGTGCGTACATTTTCCTCTGCAGCCTTTAGTACTAGCCATTGCCAGAGATGAGACAATGGAGTAGGTAGACCTTGGGCGTGATCAAATCTGGCATTTCCTATGTTCTTACCTTTTGCTGATTGCCTATGGAGAGGAGCTGGTGCATATCAAACAGAAAGCAGAAACATTTCATAGTTTGCAGGATTTGATTAACTCTGGGGAAACAGGAGATGTCACCTGTGAATGCCCTCCTTAGTGTGTGACTGCCCTCTCCTTGGCCCTGTGTCTGGGACCCATGTGGGCTCTATGGCTACAGTTATGCTATCGAGTTTTGCCAACAAAACCCTGGTTTTGTTGCCAGAACTGGTGGAACGTCCACACACAAAATGTGTTTTGTTGACAAAACTCAACACTTCTGCCGGCAGCGTTCTGCCTCTCAGTCTCCACAGATTCAGCTGAAAAAAGTGGATGCTCTGGGGTGGGCCTTCTCTCAACCATCCGGGCATCCAAGACAACGGGTAGCCCTGTCTGCTGTGCTTGCCAGTGCCTGTTTTGTTGAGAGAGCAGCCGGGCAGTCCAGCCGTTCTGTCTCAAAAACAGAGCACTCTCCCCATTGGCTTTTGTGTGTGGCCACACTCTGTGGACAGAAATTTTGTCGGGAAATCTCTTCCAACAGGGACAGATGGCTGTAGTGTAACCTTAACCTATAAGTTTCTCCTATCCTTAGAACAGTTGTGGTAACCTGCAACACACATTTTCGCAGAATAAATAAAATTACAGCAAAAACACTATGTTAAAAACCTCCATGACAGCAAAATCAAGCACTGAAAGGTTAGGAAGTGCCAGAATTAAAGTTGTCCAGGCAACCTTAATTCACCTGCCTTGTATGGCTACATTAGCAGAGAGTCTTGTCTGACATCATGTAGGAAGTCTGGGACAGAGCCAGAAAGAGACCCCATCTGTTCCAGGTCCCCAGCCCACAGTCTGAACTACAGGAGACCACCCTTTCTTTTTTCTTACAGGCCTCTACCTCATGGACAAGCCATCCTGTGCACTGAATGAAGCAGGGTCTGGCTGAACAAACGGCCTGGGATCGAATAGTTAAAGACTGCATCATAATGCAAATTTGTGCAATGTTAGTCAGGGACCTCTTTTCCGGTCTTTTGAGTGCCTGACTGTGTAACTTCAACTTCCTTTTGTTTGTCACTTCCTGAGATTTCTAAAGCGAAATAAAAAAAAAAAAGTATCATGCGCAACTATCTGGACCTTTAGCCCCAGAGTGAGATCAGCATTGGAGATGTATCTGGTTACACACAGATGCAGAATGGCCTGCAAGACTTTTCGATCCACAGCTCTGAGCTCTACTCCCTGAGCAAAACATGTAATCAATAATAATAGTAAGCTCCTACCCACTATGCAGGCCCTCTCACAGGTCCAGAGAGGTTGGGGCCAGTTCCATCTTTTGATGCCCCTAGCCAGAATAAAAATGCAAAAAATGACAGCCCATGAAAATAAAATAAGGCACCAAAGAGCGTGAGACATAATTTGAGGGTTTTTTTTTTAAATTCATTTACCTAACAAAAGCTTTTCTGGCCTTTTTTCTGTAATCGTTGACAAAAAAACACCCTAGCTTGAGGCCAAGGCCCAATGGCCCTCCTGCCCTTCCCAGCCCCACCTTTGATTGGCCCTGTATATGGACAAGTTCCCTCTGCCTGGCCACAGATGTCATCATTGGAGAGTTACATGGCGATTAAGGGGACAGCAGCAGGAAGCTGGGAAACACCACGCTGTAGATTTAAATTCCATTTCTATCTGGAAAAAAACCTCATGCTGCCAGCAAGAGGCTGCAGGGCCTGGGCAGATTTCTGCAAGCAGAGAGGTGGGTGCACTGCTTTGTTGGGTTTTCCCCAGGAAAGCCCATTTCACTCCAAGTCCTGATACTATATTTACAAGCACACACAGCTCCCCAGCCAGCCAGGGACCAGCCCAGCCATAGCTCTTGGAGTGTCTGCAGTTCGGATACTCTCAGAGACTGCCCCCAGCACCACTAGCAATCGGTCCCTGTCTTCTGCAATGCAGCGGCCATGCACCAGTCTCATCCCTTACCAGCAGGGCTCCATGTGCCTTTCAGCCAGGGGCTTTGGGTCAGAGCAGTTCCCAGCCCCAGGGTGCTGTAGTGCTGCTGCTAGGCCAGCTGGTCTGGCCTTCCTATGCCTGCCTTTACAGTGGGGGGATGGGGTGGCGGTTGTGAGGGGTGAAGGAGAAGTGGGGGGGCTGGTTAGCACAGCAAATGCTGAGCCTGGGACACAGGCTGCTGTGCCAGTGGGAGGGAGGCTTCACAGGAAATAGCACATGTGGGCAGCATGGCCTTCCCCCTTCCCTGCTGTGTCTGGGAGCCCTACCCAGCTGTGCGATCCCCTTCCAGGCACTGGCCCAGTGCCACCTCCTTGGAGACGCCTTCGGGTAGAAGTTGATTTTAACGTAAATGCCCTTAGGTGCTAGAACTTGGGGTTGGGTCACTGTGACACCCACTGCCTGGATGTGGGGTTACAGTGTAGTTCTGTGTCTCTCAGCAGCCTCACTATAAAAATTGTTCCAGCACTTCAGTGAGTGCCCCCCGAAAAAGACTGAGCATTCAAACTGGATTGCTCGCCACCATGGCTCCAGCTAGCTTAGAAGCATCTGGCTACAGAACTTACCGTCAGATGAGTTGTGCCTACAAGACTTCTGTCAACAGATTGGCTGCATCTACACTGGCCCACCTTCTGGAGGGGGCATGGTAATAAGAACAGGGGAAGATGCAAATGAGGCATGGCTTAAAATATCCCCCATCTCATTTGCATAGTCCCACCAGATCTGGCTTCTGGAAGATCCCCTTCTGGAAGCAAAAGCTGCCATGAAGATGGGGCTCCTTCAGAAGGAAACGGGGGTCCTTCTGAAGGACCCCCCTTCTTCCAGAAGACACCTTATTGTGCAAACACCCGGTCTACACATAAAAGTGCATTGAGTGTTTGACCCACCCTGCCAACAAAAGGGCCCCCCCCGAGCACCTACACAGCTTTTTTCTTGACAATTTTAGTAGACAACACACATTTTGGGTGTGTCTACACTTGCATTGCTCTTTGCCATTAAATAACGGGGAGGAAGATTCTTTCCAAGACGGGGTTTACTTTAGAAAGAGCAGCATCTACACTGGTTTTCTTCTTTCAAAAGAAGCTCTTTCAAAATAAGAATATGCAAATGAAGTGACAAATATGCCAATAGGCACCTCATTCGCATGTCAGTTTTCCTCATTTACATATCTATTTCGAAAGAGGAATGCAAGTGTAGACACACCAAAGGAGTTTCATCTACAAAACCCCAGTTTTGTCGCCAAAACTCTCTGGTGTAGACGTAGCGCCTGTGTTTTAGGGGTTAGGGAGAGTGTGTGGAACTTATACTCCTGGATGTTTGGCTAGGGGGAAGGGGGAGAATATTTTACAAGTGCTTTACTCAGCTCAAGGCCATTATAGGTCTATCCACTGATCTCTCTCTCTCTCTCTCTCTCTCTCTCTCTCTCACACACACACACACACACACACACACACACACACACTTCAGCTGACCCTAGCCCAGCGCTGGCAGCACTTGCTAAGCAGAAGGTGGCCCCCCAGGAAGGTATATTTACTTTGCCCCCCCCCAAGCCCAGCGCGCCTCACCCGCCCGCGGGACAGGGAACTGAAAATAGGAAGAAAAAAAATCGCAGCAACCCAAAGGGCGCAGAGGCGGGAGGTGACTCCTGCGGGGCCTGGTACAAACTTTCCCCTTTGACTCAGCAGCGCCCCAGGACGGCGGCGGGGGGGGGGAAGGCTGGCGAAGAAAGGGGCTTCGGGGAACCCGCCCCTAGTGCTTGCCCGGGAGCGGGTGATTTAGCAGCAAGGCGGCTCTCGCAGGCAGAGGCGGCTGAGCGCGCAGCCCAGGTTCCCGCGGGCCCCGCGGCCGCTGAGCCGGGCGGTTTTCCGAGGCAGGAACCGAGTTCAGCTCCTGGGTTGCTCCCCACCCGCGCATCAGGGCCAGGCCGGGGGCTCTACTGCCAACGCGTCACAAACCCCCCCCCCGACTCCCCGCCGCGGGGGCCTTGTGGCCCATCCCGCAGCATCGCCGCTTTGCTTTTCCACGGCTGGTTCAACGCCGCTTGGGTCCCACCCGCTTTGCTCAGCGCGGGGGAGGGGGCGCTAGTTCTTCCGCACCCCAGCAGCCTGCGGGGCGCTCGGGCTTCGCCACTGGCTGGCGCAGGGGCTGGGAGATGTCTGCTAAATACCACCCCCCAGCCAGCGGGGGGGAGGGGGCGCGTCCGAGAAACCAGCAACTAACGGCCCCGGCCCCACGGATGCTTCTGCTTTGCAAACGCGGGAAGGGCCCAGCTTTGCGCCCGGCCGGGGCGACGCACGCAGAGGCCCCCCCTGTGCGGAGCGAGGCGAGAACGCAGCCTGCCCACGCGGGCCGCGGCCGTCCGCAAGGCCGGGAGTCCGCCCGCGCGTGGGGCGGCCCGGGCAATTAACCGCCCCAGGGCGCATGGCAGAGGCTCATAACCGACCCCGCTGGGGGGCAGGAGCGGGTGCGTTCCCAGGGCCCCACAGCGCTAGTGGTAAACATGCGGGGGGAGTGCGGAGAATCTACCCCGCACTGCGCAAAGAGCGCGGCTGTGCTGGAGCGAGCGCGGTGCGTGGCCGTGCGGGGAAGCCGAGGCGCGGCTGGTGCACGGGGCCCTTCCTGTGTGGCCGCGGGTTTTTTTCCTCGGGGGGGGGAGGTGCCTTTGAATTTGCTTATCACAACCCAGCCGCCCGGTGTGTGACGCGCAAGCCTGGCCCCCCGCACACCCGCGGTGCGGGACAGGGGCTAACCCGGGGTTAATCTAAACACGTGTTAACTGTAGTTCCAAGGCTCCCGACGGGCCTTTCTGCTCCGCGAAGCAGCTGCGGCCGTAGGCCAGAAACGTCCATCTCCACTCAGTGTCCCGCTGCAAGGCCAGCCCCCGTCCCCCCCGGCCGGGGCTCTGCAGTTTAGCTGACCCGGGCAGCCCCGGCCCCGGCTGTGCAGCCGAGCGAACGGTTCCCAGTGTGTGGCTCCAGCGAAGGCCCCTTCCCTCGAGTCTCCTGGGGAGCTGCCAGCTGCGAGCGGGGCCTCCTGGAGTCTCCGGGACAGACACCCTGGGCCTGGTTTTACCCCCGGGCCTGGCTGTCCGGGTCCCAGCTGAGCCCCGGGCTGCTCCCCCCTCGGCCAGCCGCCCCCGCCGGTTCTAGTGCAGCATCCCGGGGCCCAACAGCCAAGGCAGAGCCGGGTCTGTGTCTCCGCGCAGGGAAGCTGCCCCGAGGGCCGGGCGCTGCAGCCAGCGCAGGGCAGCGCCTTCGGGCTCGCCCCAAGCGCCGTGTGGTCGCCCCTGCGGCTCCGCAGCCCGCTGGGAAGCCCGCCCGCACTGCGGCCCCGGCTCCGACCGGCCGCGGCGGAGACTCGCTGCCCCTTTCCCCCCCCGGGGGCAGGGGGCTTCCGCCCGCCCACCCGCCAGTCGCCTCCCTCGGGGTCCCCTGCGGGCGCGTCTCGCCCTTGCTGCGGGCAGCGCGGCCCGGCCGCGGCTGCTGTCCCGGGGCGAGCGGAGAACCAGCTCCAGCTGCCGGGGAAGGGGCAGACGGCGGCTCCCGCCCGCTCTCACTGGCGCCGCCGGCCGGGGGGGGTTGAACTTTCCCACCTCCCCCCGCCAGGTCCGGCCGGGCTCGCAGCTCGGGGCCCCAGGCCCGGACTTCCACCCCGCGGGACGCCCGGCCCGGCCCGGCCCGGCCCGGCGCAGAGGAGTGAACCCGCGGCGAGCCCGGGGCTCAGCCCTGCACTTGTCAAGGCGGAACAGCGCCCGTTGGTTTCCAGCCGCCCGGGGCCCCGGAGGGCAGGACACGGCCGCGCCTGGTGCTCGGCAGCCCGGGGTGGGGGTCACAGTGAGCGGCGAGTTCAAAGCGCCAGGGCCGGGGCCGGTTCCTCCCGGGCGCGCGGGGAGATGCCGGGGCTCTGAAGCAGGAGGAAGGCGGGGGCACATCGGGCGCAGAACGGCGGGGGGCTGCCCCGCATTCACTGCAGCCCCGGCTGCATGCGGGGACTGGAGCTCGGGGCCCGCCTGGGACGCCGCAAATGGCGGCTGCTGGGAGGTCCCGGCACAAGTGGGGCGCGGGCCGGGCTGGCGATGGGAGAGATTTCCCCGCTCGCGCCCGTGGGAGCCGGGGAGCGCCGCTGGGCCAGCGCCCGGACGAGCCCCGCCGGGGCGGGGAACGAATCCCCGAGCCGCCGCTTCCCCACCACGGGGCGCTCGGCTCTGGGGCGCGCGGAGGAAACTCAGGGGGCTGCGGGGCGGGGGGCGGGGGCGAGCCGGGCGCCTTGCCCCCCCCCCCGGCAGCCTGTGCCCTCGCCAAGGCGCGGGACGTGCGGCGCTGGAGCACCCAGCCGCGTGGCGCGGGGAGTGGAAGCGGCGCGGCCGGGTGCTCGTGGGGACGCGCGCGGTGCCCGGGCGTTTCGTCGGCAGCACAGACAGAATTCACCGGCCGGGGCCCTGGAGACGGAGGCGGAGACGGACACACACAGGCTGGGGGCGCTCGGCTTCGCCTAGCTCTGCGGTGGCGCCTGCCTTGTGCGGAATGGTGGGTGCGCGCACACACACACCGCACACGCGCGCGCACACACACACACACCCCGCACACGCGAGCGTGTGCCCTGGCTAACACGAAGCCCTGTGGTTTACTTTCCAGTCAGTGGACTTATTTGTAACAAGTGCACAAATACCCACGTGAGCGCACATATGCACAAACACACACTGTGATGGGGTTTTGGGGTCCCCCAAGCTCTGCACCCCGTCCGCAGGCAGGAGTGACTTTCACTCAGCAGGAGAACAGCGGGTTTATTAGCCGACAGGACACAGCATTGTACAGAGGAGTCAGTACAGCAGGCAGAGACAGCCAGTCCAATTCATGTTGGGGAGAGGAGGCCCCGAGGGGCCCCCAGACCCGGGGCGTTGCCCCCTCCTTGGTCTCTCTCTCCCTCAGCCCAGACTAACTGCTTCCAACTCCCAGTTCCAATTCAAACCCCTCAGGCTCCACCTCCTCCTTTGTCTGCAGTACAAAGGTGTTACCTGGTCGTCAGGGTTACCCTCAGCAGGAGCCCCACACCCTCTGTGAGCCACACACACACACACAGGTATCCCCCACTCCATCACACACACGCGCACCCACAAACACACGGGCACACAAACGCGCGCACACACACGCACACCAACTCACATGCACACACACAAACGCTCACGCACGCACACACACATGCACACAAACACACGCACAAACACACAAACACGCACAAACACACAGGCACACACACAAACCCTCACGCACACAGACGCGCGCACACATGCACACAAACACACGCACATACACAAACCTTCACGCGCACACGCACACCCAGCACACGCACACCCCGCGCGCGCGCGCGCGCCCTCCCAAACACGGAGCCCTGCGGTTCACGTTCCCCTCCGGGGGCGAGTCTGGCAGCTGCACAAATACCCCCGCGCGCTGCCCGCCCTCTGGCGCGCGGGACCCGCACACTCCGCCACACGCGCCCGCAGCGCGCGGCCCCTCCCCCGGGCTGCCCACCCCCGAGCCCCGCTGTGAGCCAGCCCCACCCCCCGGGCCGGGCGGTACCTGCCAGCTGCGGCCGGGGCTGGCGCGGCTCCGATTGCGCCCTCACGCCGCGCTCTGGAGCTGCCCCGCGGGGCGGAGGGGGCGGCGGGAGGCGGGGCGCGGCCGCGGCAGGTGCGGGAGCAGAGCCAGCCGGAGCTGTGCGGTGTCTCCCCGGACGGGCCGCGCCCAGCCCTTGGACAGGGCGCCGCGCTCCGGGGCCGGAGCTCGGGTCACCCGCCAAGGAGCCTTCTCCCAGCCCGGGGGCTCCGCGCAGCGCCGGGCCTGGCTCGCGGCGCGGGGGGCTCTGAGCTCCGCTGCTCTGGCTGGAGCCCCCGGGCTGCAGGGCGGCTTCCCCGGGCCAGCTGAGCGGGCGGCGGCCCCAGCCGAGCGCTGCCCGGGCGCTCAGCCTCACTGAGCCTGGGGACCCCCAGCAGGCCGGGCGCACAGCCTCCGGGCCGCGCCCACGTGTGCGGGGCGGGGAGGCAGCGGGCTCTGAGGCCGGTGACTTTACCCCCGGCTGGCCCCGGGCTGGCAGAGGGCAGCGGTTTGGTCCGGGGGGCAGGAAGCTCCCTCACCCCAAGTGCCCGCGGGCCGCGGCGCCCGGCTGGGTGGGGATTGCACGCGGGCGTGTGTCCGCCTGCAGACGGGCCCGGCGCTCGGCGAAACACGCCCTTGGACCAGGGAGGGCAGGACCCAGAGGGACGGGCGGGGCGCGCCGCTGGGAGAGGGGGCGGAAGGCGCCCCACGCAGCCGGGTTCAGCGGGCGGCTGAGCCAAAGCCGATCCCTCCCCGGGGCCGCCCCCTTGGCGGTGTGAAGCTCCAACTCCCGCAGATCCCTCCCAAGGAGCGCCAGGCCCCCGCGCCTCCCTGCCGGGGCTCAGCTGGAGCCCCGGGCCGGCAGCCGGCTCTCCACCGCCTCCCTGGGCCCCCGCGGAGCTGGAGCTACGGCTGGGGGAGATCCCGGCTCCCGGCCGCCCCGGCTTCTCCCGGGCTTCCCCTTCCCCGGGGGGCTCACCCCGCTCTGCGGCCAAGGCAGAGGCCTGGCGGGAGGGGGCGGGAGGCCCCGGCTCGCTGGGGGGGGCGCGCAGCGGGAGGTCAGTGTTGGCAGCGCCCCCGCCTCCGCCGCACTGGGGCCCGGTCTGTGCCGGGACAAGGGCTAATCCCCGGCGGACGCGCGATCACCGCCCCAGGAAGCTGCTAAGTTGGCTCCTGGCCATTAGGCAAAGGCCCCGCTCCTGCCGGGCGCTGCCTCCCCGCTGGGTCCCAGACGCGGCACCGCTGGGGGCTACCCCCGGGCAGCGCGGCTCGCCGGCCGCGACCGAGTCATTCCTGACCCCGCAGCACTGCTGAGGGCCCGATCCGTGCTCGGGGCCACTGCCGGGCGCAGCTGCGCCCGCTCCCTCCTCCGGCCCGGGGGGACGCGCTCGCTCTCTGCCCCGGAAAGGGCGCGGGCAGGCGCCAATAACCCCCGGCCCGGCCCGGCCCGGCCGCCTGGAGGACGCGGCGCTGGCAGGTGTGCGGGACCCCGAGGCGCGGCCCCTGCGGCGCTTCACCCCGGCAGCCGATCCGGCTGGGTTGTCCCCGGCCTGCGCGCAGTAGCGGGCCTCAGCGGGTCCCCGGCTCCCTCTGCAGCGGGGGGCGCTCCGAGGGGAGATCCCAGGCAGCAAAGCCACCGCGCCGCGCCGCTGCTGCCCCGGGGGTGCGCCTGCAGGGCCCGCAGAAGGCACAATCAGCGCCCACCCCCCACCCCACAGCTGGTCTGAGCCGGAGCTAAGGGCGTCCCTGGGCACGGGGGAGGCCGGGATCGCTCAGCGGTTTGCGCACCGGCCCGCTGAACCCAGCACCGTGAGCTCGGCCCTGGAGGAGGCCGCCTCGGGCTCGGGCAAGTGGCTGAATAGAGGGCGGGCGGGGACCTCACTTAATGACCTCCCGAGGGCCCTACCTGCTCCCCGCTGGAAGGGTGCTGCTCCCTGGGCACCTCCCGCCCCAGTGGGGCTGCTCCACGCCCGGCCGGCCCGCAGCTGCGTCCCCCGCAAAGCACAGCTGAGTCTAAGCAACCCAACGAGTCTCCCCCCCACCCCCAGGGCAGCAAAAGGCTCAGCGCGGCCCAAGGGAGCCCTGCAGCTGGCGCCCCTGTGCCTGGCCCGGCTCCCCTCTCTGTGCTAACTACATCACCCGGCCCACGGCTGGAGCTCTCCCAAGCTCCGTGCTCGGGAGCTTCAACCCCCCTCCCTGCGGGGCTGGACAAGCTCCGGGGGCGGCGAGCGGCCAGAGGCGAAGGGAAGGCCCCAGCTGAGCGCGCTACCGGACGCGTCTGAGCCCAAGGCCCCGCTTCCCGCTTCTCTCCCGGCCGCCGCCGCGGGCAGGGCCCCCGGAACGCGCCCCTCCGCTCAGCCGTCCTGCGGCTCGCACCCGGCATGGGCCCCGCGGTCTCTGGCTCGGGGGGGATTAGACCCAGCAGAGACCAACACGGGAAATGCCCCTTTTCTTTGGCCCGCGCTGAATTCCTCTGCAAAAAGCCCGGGTTCCCTGCGCCGCGGAAGGCCCCGGAGCGGGGCTGCGTATTTGGCACACACACCTAGGCTGCACCCCCAGTTCCTGCCAGCTCCGCTGCCTCGCAGCCAGGCGGTCTCAAGAAAAGGCGCAGGGCGCTCCGGGCGGTGACTGGCTATATGGACAGTGAGCTCCCGTCACTGGCACCGGAGGCAGGTGGATTTTAGCCTAGGAAGTGTCAGTGGGGCTTTGCTTAAGCCAAGAAAACGGCCAGCGCAAACCAGCTCGGTCGCTCGCATTGCCGGGCCCCTGGAAGCCCCGTTCTGTTTTCCATAGCGGGTATCCAAGAGTCACTTCTAAGTGAGAAACCTCCCGAGCCCTTTGCCTAGGGCTGGAGAAACCTTGGGAGGCGTTTAGAGTCGGGGCCCAGGGATGCAGGGGAAAGCTCAGCCCCCACGCTGCAACCGGCTTTTATTGGGGGGTGGGGGAGAAAGAAAACCCCCGGGAACATTAGCCCAGCCGTCGGGAACTCGTTCGGAGCGGAGCCCCAGGGCGGGGCGCGGGGGAGAGAAATCCAAGAGGTAACCGATGCGTACGGTGGGGATTTCCAGCCTCGGGAAAGACACACTTTTTTTTAAACGTCCCCTTCAATTGCAACCAAGGAGAAGTCCCGGGACTTCTTGCTGTTTTTTGCAGCTGCAGACGAGCCCGGCTCTCCCCCTGCGACTCTGCAATGAAAACCGCGCAACCCAGGCTAACCCCAAAGCACCACACAGCCACGCCCGGGCCACCGCCGCTCACGCTTGGCCTTTGCTAGGGGAGCGGAGGATTTAAATCTCACCCACCGCCTGGGGCCAACAGCCGCCAGTGCCGGAGAGCGAAAGCCCCGCTCGGATCCACGCGAGGGCTGGTGAAAAGGGCAGTGCCCGGGCCGGAATTGGGGGGTGACCCCCGGGAGCAACGGAGGGGGCGGGGGGGGGAATGTCCCTGCAGCTCCCCGGGGACGGGGCTGTCTGCGCTCAGCACGTGAGCGAGGGGAGCTCGGTGCTTTCCCGAGGGTGCCCCGGGCGCTGTCCGCCAGGCTGGTGCTGAACCGGGCGGAAACCCCCGAACGCAGCAGCCGGCGGGGGAAAGCTCGGCCCCGTTCCCGGCCAGCGCTTCCCGGGCTCAGCCCTCGGCCGGGCGGGGAGCCAGGCGAGCCAGCCGCGGAGTCCGGCTTTGCAGCGGATGCGCTGGCTCGGGGCTGGGCTCGGCCAGGCCGCCGCTTCCTGCAGCGCCTCCTCGCCCCCGGCTGCAGCCCGGCGCCCGGCCGGCTCGGGGGCTCTCCGAGGTGGGCCCGGGCTCTGGCCTGGCCTTGCCTCGCTCCCTGGGACGGTGGCACCGCCTGGCACCCCGGAGCAGACGCGCGGTGGAGCAGCTGTCCGCCCCGGGCCGTGCCGGGCTCTTGCCGCTGAGCTGCCGCGAAGCCGGGCGCTGGGGGGCGCGCCGCGATGGGCAACGCCCTGGGGAGAAGCAGACGGAGCGGGGACGCTCCGGAGACCCCGCGGGACCGGGCGCTTGGGACCCCGCAGCCGAGCCCCGGCGGACGAGCCAGGCGGAGGGAGGGCGACAGGGGACCAGACACCCCAGTGCGCCAGCGGGCAGAGCCCAGGGCTGCCCCGAGCCCATTGCCGCTGGGCTAGTCGAGCGGCGCCCTCTCCGCAGGCAGGGCGAGCCAGCACGGCCCGGGGCCCGGCCTGGGAGTGCGGGGGGGGTGAGCTGTGCATGGCCCCGAGGCGTGGCAGGGCCTAGCGAAGGGTCAGTGACTCTGAGGGTGCTCGGGAGCTGCCTGGTGTCGGGGCTTCGCTTCTTCTGCAAGGGCGGCGGCAGCGGGGGAAGCTGGAGGAATTCAGAGGCCAGGCCCCCGGGCGGGTGACGCGGCCCAGCCCTGAGTCCTAGCCCCAGGCAGGGCTTCGCTCTGAGCCGGAGCTGGAGGCAGAAGCCGAGAGGCCACGGAGCCCCCTGCTGGCTCACCCGGGGGTGCTTCCAGCGCAGGCCTGCGGTGCTAGTGGCAGGGCCGAGAGGGCAGAGTTTGCAGCCCCTGCTCCGCTCAGAAGCAGAGGGGCTTCCTTTCTAGGCCGTCTCCACTGAGGAGTTAATGGTTGGGCACCTGAGCAGGGAGGGGGCCCGAGCTCACTTCCCCAGCAGGCTTCGAGTTTTTGGAGAGGGGAGGGTAACAGAAATGGCAGGGGCCGGGGCACCCCCTGGAGGTACAAGTGTGTTTCCTGCTCTTATTCCATGATAGGGCCAAAGCCTGACATCCCTTTTCATTAGTTATCTCAATGGAGTTTGTGAATGAGGCTCATTCTCCCCCTTCCAGGCCTGGGGGCAGTGTTTGAGGCCAGGATATCAGGCAAGTGGCATTGTGAGTTGTGTGTTACTTAGTGGCCAAGCTTACAGTCAAACAGCTCATCCCTACTGTTGTACTCGATCTCCCCATTTCCCTGTGACCTCGACTCACCCTGCCCAAAAGCTGGGCAGCCAGGGGCTATGGAAAATTGCATGGGGCTAGGTGTTGGGATCATCAATCATATCTATTAGCTCTTCTTTAGCCAGGGAGCCCTAAAGGGGTGGAAACGTAGTGTTCCATTACATCCATGTTACCTCACCGAGATACAGCACTTAAGGGATATGCAACTAGATATATGAGGGCGAGAAAATGGGAAGAGAAGACCAAGCTGTGGGATGAATTGTAGAATACTAGAATATTAGGACTGGAAGAGACCTCGAGAGGCCATCGAGTCCAGCCCCCTGCCCCAAAGGCAGGACCAAGTACTGTCTAAACCATCCCTGATAGACGTCTATCTAACCTGTTCTTAAATATCTCCAGAGATGGAGATTCCACAACCTCCCTTAGCAATTTATTCCACTGTTTGACTGCCCTGACAGTTAGGAACTTTTTCCAAATGTCCAACCTAAACCTCCCTTGCTGCAGTTTAAGTCCGTTGCCTCTTGTTCTGTCCTCAGGGGCCAAAAAGAACAAGTTTTCTCCCTGCTCCTTATGACACCCTTTTAGATACCTAAAAACCACTATCATGTCTCCTCTCAATCTTCTCTTTTCCAAACTAAACAAGCCCAATTCTTTCAGCCTTTCTTCAGAGGTCACATTCTCTAGACCTTTCTTCATTCTTGTCTCTCTTTTCTGGACCCTCTCTATTTCCCCCCATCTTTCTTGAACTGTGGTTCCCAGAACTGGACCCAGTACTCCAGCTGAGGCCTAACCAGCGCAGAGTAGAGCAGATGGTGCAAAAATGACCCTGCTTTGGCTTAAGACATTGGCAACATGGTATGAGAGCAATTTATCAATGAGAAAGTAACCTACTTGCAAGAAAGCCAAGGCCAATGAGCCTTCAAATTAAGTGTCCATGGGCCAAGAGTGAAACTAACCTCATGCAAGGCTACGTCACTGACAGGAGCGTTGGTGCAGTGGTTTAAGCACAGGACTATGGTCCAATGCAGCTAATATCCCTCAACACCTCTGTGGGGAGAAAGGAAACACAGTTTCCAAATATCCAGGGAGGGGAGTGTAAATGGGTCCAATGCCAGTGAAGTCAATTGGGTTCCACCCACTTTGGCCAGTGAAGAATTTGGCCTGGGACCTTAACAAGGTCGGGAATGTCACAAAGGGAAATGTAGGTCAGCTCTGAAGTACACAGAGGGCCATGCTGCATCCCGAAGGGCTGACCCAAGCTTCCAGCAGAGGATTCAGACAGCCTGCTAAGGACCTCCTATCTGGAAACTGAGCCCAATGTTCCACAAGCTGCTTCTGTGGGCCAGAGCCTCCCTTTGCCTCTGACTTTACCTCATTCCTTTATGGATCCAGGCATCAGTCCCTCATCCTGAGTAGTCATGTCTCTTCTATGAGAGAGGGCAGCATGGCCTAGGGCACTCGATTATGACTCTCCATTCAACCTTGGGCAAGTCATTTCATTTCACTGTACCTCTGGAAAGTGGGGATAATAATCTTGTTCCCCCTTATCCCTTGTCTTGACTGCTTGGCCTGTGAACTCTTCAGCAGGGACTGGCTTGTGCAGCAGGGGCTCGCTATGTGCTTGTGCAGTGCCTAGGAAAAACAAAGCTCTGCTCTCTAGGGCTATGGCCACACAGACAAGTTATTTCAAGATAGCAGCTGTTATTTGAAATAACTTTCCCTTCATCCTTTCCCTTCATCTTCATCCCTTCACATTATACACACACACACAGACACAGACACACACACATACTCTATTTCAAAATAAATTTGAAATAATGAGTGTGTTATTTCAAAATCAGAGACCTTCATTGCAGGAAGAATAGCACCTATTTCAAAGTAGGTGCTGTTAAGACACAGGATAATGCTTATTTTGAAATAGCCATTTCAAAATAAGTGTTATGGCTATGTCTACACTACAGAGCTCTTTTGAAAGATGTCCTTCCAGAAGATCTCTCATGAAGGAACGTCTTCCAAAAGAGGGTGTCCACACAGCCCCCTGCTCTTTGGAAAGAACAGAATAGGGATTGAAAAAAGTCAGGCACCATGGGTGTGTCTACACTTGAATTCCTCTTTTGAAAGATATATGCAAATGAGACAAATTGAAATGCAAATGAGGTACGAATTTGAATATTGGTACCTCCTTTGCATATTCTAATTTCGAAAGAGCTTCTTTGGAAAGAAGAAAGCCAGTGTAGATGCTGCTCTTTTGAAAGTAAACCCCATCTTCAAAAGAATCCTTCTTCCTTTTATTTAATAGGAAGAAGGATTCTTTCGAAGATGGGTTTCCTTTCGAAAGAGCAGCATCTACACTGGCTTTCTTCTTTCGAAAGAAGCGCGTTCAAAATTAGAATATGCAAACGAGGTGTTGAATATGCAAATGTATACCTCATTTGCATTTTCCGATTTGTGTCATTTGCATACCTCTTTTGAAAGAGGAACGCCAGTGTAGACACACTGCATGAGGACTGCTCTTTCGAAAGAAGGGCCCTGTGGAGCATCACAGATGTTTTCTTTCTTTCCCAAAAATTTTCAGGAAGAAGGGGCATCCAGAAGAAGGACTTCCCTCTGGAAGCTCCCCTGGGGCCCTGCTTCTAAAGGGCATTTTGGAGTCCAGAAGAACGGTCTTCCGGACTCCAAATCACGTGAGTGTATGCTAATGAGGCACCAGGAATTTGCATATTTCGGGCTGTGTAGAAACAGCCTATGTGTGCAGCCAGTGTCGTCTGAAATAGCTGTTCCGGAACAGCTTATTCAGAAATAAGGCTGCTGTGAAGACATAGCCTAGGTATCGCAGTCAGACAAATTATGGTTAGTTTTATTCTCCTCCTGTCACCATTTGGAAAGTTTCTCAAAACATGCATCAACCTCCAAGAGGGAGAATGCAATAAACAAAGAAAGAAAGAAAATAAAAAACCAGGCAGTCCAAAACTGGGAAAGCTGGAGGGGTAACAAAGCACCACTTGGACATTCATCTTAACAACAACAACAACAAGGTATCATCTCATGTACTCACAAAAATCTCATGAGTTATTAAATTTGGGTGCTGCCAGACGGCTTGTTATTTGTGAGGCTACAGACTAGCACGGCTACCCCTCTGAGCCTAATCTGTGAGGACAGAGCCTTACTGCAGAGCTCCCACCCCTAATGATTTGATGAAGATGCAGGTGGAAATTGCAATAAAGATACAAAACACACCAGCCACAGAGCATCCTGAACTAGATCGAGGCTTTTCATAAACAAAGCCAATTGAATGGAGAGCATTCAGAGAGCCCAATAGCAGCAGGAAACTATAATTACATTGAAATATTGTTAGCATCATTATCTTTTATCCACGATCAGATTAAGACAATTACGGCATTTTCACGAATTGTCCTGGCATTCTCTTGACCAGCATTATCTATCATGCAGGAAATGTGATTTTCTCTCCGCTTATGTGGAGAATAGCCCAGCTGTGGAGAGCCTCTTATCCTCATCGGCTGGTGTCACCCTCACACCACACAATGTCAGAGCAGAATGGGCCCAGCATGGACCTTCCTGGAGAAACAGATATTCCAAGGAAACATGGGTGCTTCAGATGGGAAAGTCCCATGGGGGCATATTCGCACATTCTCCAGTGCTTTGAATAGCCAAGTCTCTCCCTTTTGTCCTCAATTATCCCGATCCTCTCTACACAAAAGCGGGAATAAGGCCTATTTCTCAGGGGCTGCTGCACCAGGAGGGTTGCAGCACAAAGCTCACCACCTTCCCATGCCAGAGTCCTAATGGCCTATTTTTCAGGTGCTGTAGAAACCAGCAACAGCACAGCGGCTGGAGGAGATGTAGAAGAGGTAGCCAGGCATCTCCGGTCAGCTTTTAAAATAACAGTAAGCGAATGCTGGAGTGAGTGGGCTTGGCAAACACTGCTTCGTGCCCAAGAGGCTTGGTGAGCAATTTACCAAAGGAACTCATTTCAAGAGATCTATTCCAAGTTAATTAAAGATGGCTGGCTGGGGTCATCGCCTTGGCAACACTTAAGGATCAGAAGGACGCCTCATTAGGAATAGTGTTAACAAAACACATTATATTTTTGAAATCAAGACAGTGCCTCACACATTTTTTTAAGAAAAAAAAAAAGTTCTCATCTTGTCTTGGTTTCCACCCATTGGTTACCACCCCAACCTGAATCGCAGCGTTTCAAGGGGGCGCTGAAAGAAAGAGGGAAAGTGGAAAAGAAAGGGAAGGTGATTCTTTGGGTCCAGCCAGCTTGGGCCAGGTCTGGCTTTGGTCCTACACATTGGACTTGGCTCATTGACAGGCCAGTTAATGGGCAGGGATGTGCTGCCGTGCCACGCTAAATTCACAGCACAGTTGGACTCAGTAGAACACATGGCTGCCGAGGCTGGGCCTTGATGGCTAGAAACTGCTTCCTTTGGCCAGAAGAACGTGCACATGTATCTCAGTGAATGCAGCTAAGTACGCGTGCGCAGCCTGCACAAGTGTGTGAGCACATGCAGGTGCACCAAAGAATGCACGCCCATGCAAGCGTGCAAAGCTCCTGCGTGCAGAGCAGCTGGGCTGCTGTGCGCGGATGGCAAAGGGCAGCTCCCCCTCTCTGCCAGCAAAGCGGTCTCTTTAAACAAAGAAAAGCAAAGTGCCCACCCAAGGGACTGCTCTCTCTGTGTGTCTGCATTTCTGGGGTGCCCCACGTGAAAGTCCTGGAAGAGGCCTGATTTTCAGAGGGCCAGGGCTCAGCACTATCTGAAAACTAAGCCCAGTTCAGTTGTCTCTTGGGCTTTTAAAATCAGGCACGAAACTACCAGTGAAAGAGTAGCTTTTTGGGCCCCAGTCACTGAGAGCAGAGGGGCAGCCCTACTCCTTGGCTCCCACTTCAGCATTACAGTTGCTGTGCCATGGTAGCTGTTACACAGGGCATTAGAGACAGAAAACCCTTCTGCAGTTTGCTTAAAGAGACCTTGGGCTCCTCATTTTATGGCCTGTACCATTTATGTCCCCAAGCTCCTAGGCAGTAGCTTACAGTAGGCAGGGCACTGTTTTAGTACCATGGTTGTGACCCTGGTGTTGAAATCCAGAAATTTTAACATTGCTGCCTGCTAACACCAGGCTGGGCAGAGCAGCTTTATTTTCCATTGAATTAACTGTCATCCAGTGACCGATCAATTGATGGTGCGACCCTCACTGCAATACACCTACCCCTTGATTTACAAACGTAATTCATTCAAGGAAAGCTGTTCATAAGGTGAAAATTCATAAATGGAAAACGGAGCTGCCGGTGGAGCACTGGCTGGACTGAGGATACCAGGATTGTCATGGCTCCTTCCCCACTCTAGCAAGATAAACGCAGAAGTGGGGGCCAGCAAAAGTATCTGCAAAACCTTATCTACCAGGTTTTGGTATAAATTTCCCCCCAAAAATCCTAAAAACCTTGGATTTTGGGAATAAAATTCACTGCCACCACCCAAGTAATAATAAGGAAACCAGGGAGAGACTACTTGGGGAAATCTCAGCCCCAAAAGTAAAAACCAGGACACAAACATTAACCAATACCAGGTTAATAAAAAGAAAAGAGAGAACTTTTATTATTACAACAGTATTCGTGTTGCAAGCCTCATGACTAGATAGAAGAGTCACAAAGTAAAACACATGGGGAGTCTCCACCATGGGCCTAGAACTTAGTTACAAGGAGAGTAAAAGAACATTTCTAAACAGTGCACAGACATCAGATCCCACTTCCCAAACCATAGAACAATAAAACCTAACAGATGTATCTAAACTTTACCCTACTTACAGAAGATTGGAGGGCCTGCGCTTGGAGGGAGATATTCTGTCTCTTTCTCCCTCGCGGCTGGAAAGAAAAAGAAGGACCAGTGAACAGAAGAGGGAGGAGCCAAAATTCAATTCTTACCTACATTCCTATAGGCCAACCCCACCTGGCTAAGGAGGTTAACCTGTTTACGCCCAGGCTGCTGGCTAACTCTCATGATCATGACAAGGATGAAAGTTGCTTCTTTGGTGCAGCAAAAATAGTGCTTGTATATTGAAAAATAGGTCTTCATTTACATGGCTCATTGTAGCAAAACCTTCATAAATCTCAAGTTCATAGCTCAAGGGCTAGTTGTATTCTGGAAGCTGGTCTGGCCACCAATGTTCCCTCTCATCCAGAGGTGGGCAAATACCGAGATTTGGTTCACCACGGTTAGCCCCTGGCAGGCCCCGACCTCCATGTTTACCTGCTCTCCACAGGGATTGGGCAATCACAGCTGTCATTGGCTGTGGATCACCGTTCACAGCCTATGAGAGTGGCAAAAAGGGGAGTCCTGGTTCACGCCACTTCCTGCCACTCTCATTGGCTGAAAATGGTGATCCGCAGCTAATGAGAGCTGCGATTGCCCAGCACGTGGGAAGGCATCCCTGGTGGGTGCTGGTTTTTTTTTTATTTCCCACTCCTGCTCAAACCTGTTGCATTAATGTGCAGAATACATTTTTCGGGGTATATGTGCACCACCAGTAGAAACAAAAAGCCCCAAAAGCCTATCTGTCTGCACTCTTCTAATCACTGCATGGCATCTGAATCTCTCCTGAGTGGCTGCATAAGCTCACAGCTTATAGGGCACACTGCCCTAGCCCAGTGCTAGTGTAGGATGTGGTCTCATGCCAACTCCTACCTGCTTCAGGCTTCCCCCCATTCTGTACCTCCACCCACTTCTCCAAGAATCACTCCAGCAGTAAGTCCTCTCCTGACAGATGGAATGTCTCTTTCTCAAAGGAAATGTGGCAATTCACACGCCGATGGTGGGAGGAACTCAGAAGTAATACAGAAGCCCAATGCACTCGGTCCCTTCCTGTGAACCAGGAGAGGGGCCCAGAGAAGTTCTGTCATTTTGATTTCCCCAACAGATGCAGCTCTCAGGATTGTGAGTAGGTAAGATCTGAGCCACTGGCTGGAGCTCTGCCCCTTCTGCTTCAGGCTGTTCAGAGAGAGGGAAGAGGAAAGAGATAATAGAAAAGGGAAGGAGAGGGGAAAGAGCAATGGGGAAGAGGGAATTTTGCAAGCCCATGAATAAACAGACCTTAGCGTTGTAAATGGATTAACTTGTTTTCCTCCTCTGCCCTCATTCTGCCTTTACGTACCTGTATGTGGACGGGGTAGGTCCCAGACACTCCAGCAACAGAGCAGGACCTTGTGGGCTAGGAGCTGCACAAACTCAGCATAACAAGGTAGTGCCTGCCCCAAAGAGCATAGTGTAAGTTCCACGCCATGTGTAGGCCACAGCAAATGCAGCTGAAGTCCTGAGGGCCCAGCGGTGCAGTTTTCTATATCCCTACTCTGTGAATACTATCCCCAGTCTCTCCTCCACCACCCACGGGGATTGTGGGCTTTCCCTGTTGCCATTCACTGGCTCAAGTGGAACGTCGGCCACAGCAGGGAAGGGGACGTTACAAGGGGAGGTGAGGCTGCCCAGAATTTACCAACTATATCAGGAAGGTTCCCATTGGTGGCTCAGTGTTAGGGATTCCAACCTGCCCCCTTTCTGAAGCTTTATACCCCAGGGGACCTGATCCCAGAGCTGGCATATTGACTTGTTTAATGAGGGAATTACAGCACCCATGCTAAGAAAGACAGAGAAGTTACTGAGGCATGCAGGACAGCAGAAGTCCCACATGTATCCATCCCACCCAGGTTATAGGGGGGCCAGGCAATTCCCAGAGGATGGGAAGAGAAGCAGGGCTGAAATCTCCTAAACAACTTCTTCAACCCCCACCCCATGCCTGAGCTGTGTTTCCAATGGAGAGAACAGAGCCTCGGCTGGAAGAGCCCTGAGGGTCACAGCTCCCATTGCTGAGTTTACCACCATCCACGGACTCCTGCTGTTTCTCCTGTGAGGAATTTTAGTACTCAAGGAAGCTCAGAGGCAAGGCGCAAGCTTCTCCATGCCAATGCCACTGCCTTCCAACTTGGGCCAGTAGTATACCCTGCTCTTTCAGTCACATCACCCATGTACATACATACAGCTCTGCCAAGGCATGTCAGTCCTGGCCTCCAGAATCGTCCACTGTTAAGAGTACCAGCTCTGCCAATGGCCCTGGAATTTCACAACCCCAACTTTCCTACTTCTTTACTCCTCCATACCTACCCAGCCCTGCCAAATCACCTTGATTTCCTCAGCAGGTTTACTTTGTTTTTGTGTTGTGCAGATATTGACAACATATGGGATGAAATAGCAAATCTATTAAAATATTCATGGAATAAGTCAGACGGCAAAAGATTCCATTAGGTCCCACAGTTCATCTCCCTGCCAGGGCACATTTGTTTCCTTTGTTGTTCCCCAGCCCTCTGTAAAATAAGTGGAGACAGTCAGATAACAATGACAAATTCACAAATAATTTATGAAATGAAAAATCGCAGAACTGAACCAAAGAAATTATGTGCGTTGAATAATTTAGCCCTCTTTAGAACTCATATGATGTTTAGCATACTACATAAAAGAGACATGGCCTGTGTGTATCTGAACACACATGCCTGCACCCATCCACCTCTGCATATTTATCTATAGCAAGTAGAAGTCAGCAAACATTAATCCAGGCTGCACAATTTTTCACATTTTGCATAATTGTAGATGTAAAGAGTGAAATTCCATTGGCACAGATAATGGCTTGTGTCACTTGTGGATTGGATATCCATTTCTAGTTTTCCATGAGATTTAGATTTTGCTCTGGCATGCAGGGTTACTTGCTTCTTTCCCTCTGATTACCGTGTTGTGTGCATATGTATAATTACACATTCTTTAAACCCAAGAAGAGTCCTGGGCTTGGAGGGATCCATTTTTAATGGATACATGTCAAGAATTGTCCCATTCTCCCTTCATCCCAAACCAGATCACAATAATTTCCATGGTGAATAATCCAAATTTGCAGAGAGGAGACACTGAAATGAGTGTAGGATATGGTGCATGTGTAGGGATCCGTCTGTCTAGCGTTAAGTTACTAATATAGCCCTTAGCAGCTGAACCTCCTTTTCCTTGGTTGCCCTTTCCACTTGGAGATCTGTCAATAAGACATCAGTGCAGTACAATGCTGTGATTATTTAAGAGAATCTCTGAATCTCTCTCATTCAGGCACCATCAGTTATAGCTAGCATGGCTTCTAAGCACTGTTACTCTTTGTCCTTCATATCCCCTCGCTGTTGTGTGTCACCAGTTCAGCCATGCCCTACCCTTTGGGCCTGATCCTGCAATGTTTCACTCAGACAAGTATTTCTTTTGTATAGGATACCCATTGAGTTCCATGGCCTTGCTTGCCTACTCAGGCCCGTAGGTTATAAGGTCTTTGGGACAGGGCCTGGAGGCTTTTCTTTGTGTATAGAGTGCCCTGAACATTTACGGCAGCCTAAAAATACGGGAGAGCTGCCCAGATCTTCCCAGAACGCCTGGATACCCACATGCAGGCAGGCAGAAACCATTGGCAGACACACACAAAGCACAGCTGGGTACCAAGAGAAGCTGCTATGGGTGCTGGTGAGGGTGTCCCAAACTGTTTGCAAACACACGCATGTGCCTGGGGTGGGGACAGCAGCACTTCGGATGTAGCCGCTCCCGGTTTTCCCCACGCTGAAGCTGCAACAGGTAGGTTGGGGTTAGAAGTCCTGTACAGGGTGGCTTTTCACAATGAGCCCAAAGGGAAGAAAACTGGGCTGCCTCACTCACAAGGCCCCAGAACATCCAGGAGCACTGAGCCTGAGACTCACTGAGCTGCATCATCACACAGCACCACAAGAGCTAAGTTAGGGGAGTGTGGGTGTGTTGGGAGGGGGAGGTGAATTCCTACAGCTCCTCCCCAGGTATGGGGAGAGGGTGGGGGTGACAGAAAAGGCAACTTCTCTCTGCTGGGTGCTTCCCTACCTGGAAGGATTCAGAGCCCATGATGGGGGTCACACTCCAGGGCAATGGTTCTGCCTCAGCTCTAATGAAAGTCCGCTTAGCTACAGCATGACAAAGGGCCAGGGGTCCCTTTCAGGAGCCGACGGGCTGGGTAGGACCAGGAGCGGCAGGCTGGACAGCTCACTCCACGCCCCCACGCCCCCACACACAATGGAGCCTTTGGCCAGTCACTACCAGGTCACACGGTGACCCTCACACCCAGTGGCTGGGAGGTTGTTGTCATTGTGGTCACTCCATAAAGATGTTACAAGCAGGAGCCGGAGCAATTGAAAACCAGTCAGCAAGCTGTAAACTGCTCTAGCCCTCGTAGTTCATTAGGCACCCACAAAAGAAACTTTATTTGAGAGTTGGAGTCCTTTTCAGAGGGAAACTTTTTAAATATGTAATTGGCTCTGGGAACCCAGACCCAATGGGGAATGAGAAAGCAGGGGAAGCACTCGCCTTCATCCATGCAAGGTCTCTGATTTATTTATGTATTTATTTCTATTTCAAAGCAGCTCTGCTCTGCGTATCAGGCCCTTTAGAAGCACAATTATTCTCTCGACAGACGACCTAACCTAGACTGTGCTTATTTGCCTTTCCAAAAGGCAGCATTTCCCCAGCAGCAGCAGAGACAGATACCCCATCCTCCCGCCCTCCCTCTTCTTACAGGGATTTCATCATTTCTCTCCATACAGCTATTAAACTCTCCAGTACCCGACACTAAGCATTAGCACTTACTGTTTCTATGGTGCTTTACATCTTCAAAGAACTGTACAAATGTTAGCTAAATAATGCTTCTTTCTTCATTCCCTTTGGCTGGTTTCCACAATATTTTAAATAAACTGTATGCTTGGCTTAACAAAACACCCTAAGGCCACATGTGAAATGAGCTGGGGGCTGGGAGGAGGGGGTGGAAATATATATCAGCCTAATGGATATTTGCCCATGTTCCAAAAAAGACCGGCACCACAGAGTCTGATTTAATTTTGGCACAAGGAAGTTGATGTTAGGCCCAGGACAGGAACTGCAGGGGCAGCTGCGGGTCAGGGTTGGCGTGCTGTAGGAAGTTCGGGGCTGAAGTGTTGGAGGGACAAGTCATATCGTACAGTGAAGAAAAACGTTAGTCAGGAAAAACCGACTCCTAAAAATCGCAGCTAAGAAAATTCATCAGCTTGGCCCCCATTATTTTCCGAGGAGATTTCAGCAGTGCAGAAAGGGGCAAGATTATTTACTGGCCCCAACCCCAAAATATTTTTCCTCGGCTTTTCGATGGGTCCATCTTGCCCTGGTGGGTTCCATAGGACTCCACCCACTTCAACAACAGGCCTTTCTTTTCAAAGGGTACGTCCTGTGCACAGACTCCCTGCAAACCTGTGTCTCTCTGCTCCTCCACTCCCCTCAGTACATACTGCCCCTGATTCCCCCCAGCCCCACCCCACAGGGGCTGAGATGGGGGCAAGCCACCTGAGTGCAAGTCGTTCCTTTTACGCCACTGCAGCACATTGGTAGGGGCTCGTGCGAGGGAAGCGACACCAGGCAAAACCCCCAGTGGAGACAAGCCCCATGCCACTGGATCAAATTCAATGCAATGCAGGGCTAAGGCAGCTTGAAGCCACCTTTGCAGCCTCCCAACTGCAGCCTGCTGCCAGGGTTGAAACGGGCTGGCCGTAAGGCAGGTGGTGTGGGGAGATGGGAGCAGCCTCCCTAGTGCTGCCTGTGGACTGAGGCGCAAAGCAGAATGCACACAATAGTACGTGCTGTTGTATCACCACCTCCCACCTCTGGCAGGCATTCGACGCGAGGGCTTGCAGTGTTGTGGGTGGGAGGGGGCAACACAGGCTCTGCTTCAGAGACATTCTCCCCCAGCCGCTTGCTGGCTGCTCAGAGCCCCCTTCATGGCTGCTCCATCTTACCTAGCCCAGAGTCATTACCTACCCAACTTGAGCCTGGTGAGACCTTGTAAGAAATTCTTGTACAGGGTTTTGGTCCCCCACCCAATGCATATTTTGGGAACATTTAATTGGCTGCAATTATTAACGAACACAGACTTTGGAAACCTGCCAGTCAGGCAAATAACGAACACTTTTAATACAAGCACTGCCTGTAAACAAATCCAACTGCTGGAGCCTTTGCTGATGCCTGAGACTTGGAGAGGCAGCAGATAGTCTTATCTAGGCTGGTGAGGGATAGATTTTTCCAAGGGTGAATTGTAGATCTTTCTAGCCCAGGAGCCCTCGACAGTGAGTACTAGAGCTGGGGGAACAGCAGGGGAAACAGTCAAACACACTGCATTGACTCTCAATTACTTGTCCACCTTGTCCTCATTCACATGGTTTTCACTGTTTTCTCTGAACATCCACGCAGCAGGATCTTGGTGGAAAACAACTGCTATCTGGGCAGCTGCCCTAACCATGAACAAAGGGAACTCATCATCCCACCGGGCTGGCCCGATATATAATGCTTCAGACCTGCAATTCTGGAGCAGAAACAGTACCATGGGCTCCAGAGAACAAACAACTGTGGATGGTCCAAGCCAGTAGCTTGGAAGTGGCCCATGAGCTGAAACAAGACTGAACAAGGACATGTAATGAGAGTCAAAGACATCTGTTTGCATGTGGCTTGTAAATAAGAAAAAAGCCCACTAAATTCAGCCAAATTATTTACTGTACATAGTGCCCTAAGCTCCAGTGGTTACTGTCCGTTCTAAGTCAGTCTCTCTTTGGACTGTGCCTCAGAGCCGTACCATGAGAATCAGACAGCTTATGGGAGAGGCAAAGATGCTTTCGTGCCAGGGTCCAAATGCCGACTTCTCGAGGGTGTGGCTGGGAGCAGTGTATGGGCTCAGAGAGCTGATCTAGGGGTCTCTAATGCAAACTCTCAATGCAATACTTATGAGCGTGATGTAGGTTTGTAATTTTTCCTCTCACCAGGCAAGTGCATTTTCTTTGCCTCCAAAATAGCAAAATTCCACCTTCCCACACAAAATCAAGGCTGACCGCGTGGTGCGAGATAGGGGAAGTAGCTCACGATGCCCTTGCCCCAGCGAGCTGGCTCAGTACATTGTTTTTATTTTATTTTGTCCTTTTCTCTTCTAAGGAAGAGAGGGGGGCTGGCTGCACAGAGGGCCCATTGTGCCGCCAAGCTCCATTATCCACGCCAATATTCCACTCTCACTGTACGTGCCAGACACTTCCTGCACGTAGGGAGAGGAGAAGGGCAGAGCTGAGGGGCAGCCTCCTGCCCCCCATGGCAGTGTGCAGCCCCCTTGAGCACAGCCCGGGTGACAGGACCGCAGAGCCCCGCTGTGGAAGGTTTGGCTTTTTAGGTTCATCGTGCCACAGCTACGCCTACGGCTTTAGCATTTGCAAAGCAAAGCAAACAGTACTGAGGAGGGGAGCGTAATCTGGAGATTTCAGATCCCCCGGAGGAAATCACTCTTCCCCGGGATCGAGCAGCGCAGGCCCAGTTCCCCTCTCACTGAAATCACTGACTTCAACGGGAACAATATCAGCCTTTCATTGACAGGCATGAGCAGCGCTGCCTCCTGCGAACAGCACACGGCCCAGCACCAGGCCTGCAGCGGCCCCATCTTGGTCCTGTGCGAATTCTCTCCACTTGCACACCCAGGGCCTGATGGCAGGTCTTTGTATCAACTGGAAATGGCTTTGGATCAGGCCCATAACAAACCACCGTGCACCAGCAAGCAGCAGCTCCACCGAGACACCTTTCTCAAAAGGACTCAGCACCCAAAACAGGCCAATTATTTTGCTGCCTAAATCAGCGCAGAGCCCTTCAGAAAACCCAGGCTTGGCTCTGGTGATGTGCACTTCAGAATTTTGCCCGCAGCCCCGCGTCACTAAATAATGCACAGCTTCCAAGCCTGCTTCCAAAGCAAGTCCTCCAAAAGAACCTTATTCCAATCAGAAAATGACTAGAACACCCCCACCCCCACCACCCTTCCACTGCTGTAAGAGATCTAACAATCCTCTCCGGCCAATTTGTTTACATTTATTTTGAGGGGAAGAAAGCAATTTTTTAAAGCTTGGTAAAGTGGATCAGTATTTCTCTCATTTTCCAAGAGCCTGAGGTAAATAGGGAGCAAAAAAAAATTGTTTTAAATAATTTAATTCAAATACAAAGAAAGCAAAATTTAAAAAAAAAATCCCTCAGATCAGCCTCTCTAGACATTTTTTTTATATGCATTTAACCCAGTCCCCCATTTTGCCTCCTTTGAGGAATGGGTTTTGCCTTAATAATTAAATAAAATTATCCCAAAATGTTTTCCTGGTTTTTTTCTGTTGTTTGTTTTTCTTTTTTTTTTTTTAAATTCTGGCAAGCAAGTGGTTCTCTGATGTCTGAATAAAGACTAACCTTCTTGCTCTTGTAGGCAGCTCACAAGTACTTAACAGGCTATGCAATAAAACAGTGAAGTTTACAACAAAACATTTCGGCAAATTATGTACATTGGTGCAAACGGGCAGCTAGCTCTCAGCCCTCTCTGCTCCACAAAAGACAGTCCTGTCTCATGCTAAGTGTGTCAAAGTTGGCCTTGAAATATGCAACAAGGTAGTGAACAATGGAGCGTTTATGCAACTAAAAAGCGCACAATTTATTAAACAGCTCCATTGTGACAATAAATAACTTTAATGTCAATCAAAATCTGATTATTGTCACTAAAATTTGGAGTGAAAGGAAAAAAGGCTGGAAAACGGAATTTAAACCAAACTGAAAAAAAATCTAATGTCTTTGTTTCAAATGATAAATATTTTGTGCGGCTGTTTTAAACGTCTAATTCTTAGAAAAGGGAAAACAAGCTGAGTTGGGCAGGCTCTTCCAAGGTAAGCTACACAACAACAAGAAGAGCTTTGCTGTTCAAGAGAAAAGGAAATAGTGTATCTTAAAAATGCTTTAAAGGGAGGAATTGTAATGTTCTCTTGCCTCGGTATGGTCAGAAATCTATACAAAGTCAGAAGACATTGTGAAAAGGACCATCTATCGTTGATGGTCTCCGCTTCCTGTTTTCTGCTGCACTGAAAATCACAGGACTGTGTCATCCATATCTCTGAGCCTGGCACAAGCCCAGATATGAGGCACAGTGGGCGAAAAAGACACAAATAGGGGACGCACAGACCTAACGTTGCTCATGAAAGGAACTTAAAAAGCACGAAGAGCTTCTAATGCAAGTCACTCTCCTCTCTGAGCTTCACTTAATGTTTCTTTATTTCTAATGTAAATCCATTTTATGAATAAGAATTGGGGGCATCGAATCAGTGCAGAGAACAGGAAATTCTGGGACTTGAACAACTGCTCGCTGGCTTTTGAAATGAGATGCGCTATCATCTGCTAAACCTGAAAACAACTTGGGCTGGTTTTGCTCTAAGATTTGTCATGAGAATTTCCAAATTTGGGCAATGACTATATATTTTTTCTTCCCTGACATACATCATTTTTAAAGGCAAGGGTTTTTTTTAAAAATGTAATTTTATTTAATCTCAGAATAAATCAAGTATTTTTTCAGACATTTCATCCCTGGCAAAACGTTGCCAACTTTCACCTGTTAGGAAAGTTGCCTTTTTTCAGGTATATCGAAAAGCAGCCCAAAATGTAGAGTTAAAATTATAGATTTATGATTTCTACAACCCTGACTGTGAGCAGCCAAAAGGTAGGAGGACAATAACTTACTTCCTATAGACCTATTCTACGAGCCTTTTTTGCGTGGGTTTTCTCACTGAAGTCAAAGAGCCAACTCACAGGCACAAAGCGTTCTCACAGTGAGGGTTTGGGACTCTTAACAGGCTATATATAGAAAAGGATGGGGAAGACAAGCAGCACTGAGCTGAGTAAAGCATTGTTATACAGGGTTGTATTTTGTAATGACTTTGCTTTTCTTGAACTTTTGCCTGAGTGGTTGGTTAGTGCTCAGAAACTATAGTGATCAGCAGTACAGAAAATCCTTCCAATAATATTTCTGGGGGATAGAAGTTTTTTTTAGGCCTATAAGGAAGAAAAATTTGCTTTCCATACCTACCTTCTTGTCCTGGGCTCCACACACAAATTTCCAAATGTTATTCTTTTTGTTACTTTTGTACATTATTTTTCCCCCCGACTTCAAGCCATTAATGCTGCCAGGTGCAAATGTCTCTTTGTTGGGAGCTAGCTGGGCATTTTAACACCCTAATGTAAAACATATCAATTCGCATAAAAGCCAGGCAGCTCATCTGAGCATATCAGAGCATTTCTGAGCAGCATTTCAGGCAGGCAGGTGTTTTGCACCTCTCTGGAGCGTACGGATCAATTTCCTTCTCAGACCAGAATTCCCATCCTCCTTGAAGGCTTTGTGCACAAATTACAAGGTATAAAACAGGACGCTCAGCGCCTCAGATTAGTAGCTAAGTTTGGATCGGTATCTGGGTCAATGGGAATTAACAGGCATGATTTGCCTATGTTTGTCTGATAAAAAGAACTGATGGAGTATGTGGAACCATTTAGGACTGGAACAGTTTAATTGGGATGTGAGTGACACCGAGCTCCAGCCAGAGAAGGGATGACGGCCCCAAGACCCTTTATTTCCATTAAAATACACCTTTAGGAGAAGTTAAAATTCAGTCTTTCAAACCACAAGCCCGTTTTTTGGTCCCAAATTAATATATAGTAAGGAACAATCTGTTATCGTCCAGGAAAGAATCTGTGAGAGACCTCAAAGGCTTTTTTCTGTTCCCTAATGTCTTCTATTTAAAAGGCTAATTCTTTTTTAAAGAAGCAGGCGTGATGGGAAAGCAATGTCTGGGCCTAATGCTGATTTGGCTTAGACCAGTAGCCCGACGGCTTCCAATGCGGTCCCTCCTGATTTATCTTGGTGTAAGTGAGGGAAGAATCAGGCCCTCCATGTTCTGAGGCTGCTCTCACTTTGCTAACACCCTGCAGTCATCAGGCGCCTGTCTATGCTCAATTGCACAGCTCACAAATGGACTCTCTCTCCGTGCGGCGTGCGTGGCCACAGGAGTGGAAGAATTACATTGGGCTGAAAATAGTATTTACTTTTACTGATTGAAAAATAGAAGTTTTTTTAAGAAAAAAAAAAAGCAGCAAAACCAGGAACTGAAACTATAATTACAGTAAATTGTATGTAAACTCCCAGGTAAACACTGATTATACTGTGTCATTCCAGCCTGACTTATTAGCAAGGGAAGGCGGAATTCTCCTCCTTCGTCTCAGCCCGCTAAGAACACAGTACTCAGGGGGTTCAAAATAAGCCTGCTGCCCTATAGTTTTAAAGCTCCTGTCACCCCAGAGGAGCCCAGATTTCGGGCCTGATCCTTCAAACCTGTGTGTACCTTTCCTCGTCTGAGTTTCATAGGGCTACTCACACAAGTATGTGCACAGAATCAGGTCCTTAAGCTGCCATACAAACCACACACACGGATCACGCCACAGCTTGGCGGTATGGAAGCGCACCTGCATGTATGACAAGACCAATGTCATCAGAGCGTGCATAGTAAGCACCTCCCTGGGACCGGCTTGGACTAGATTGTTTGGCAGAAGAGATGCAGTTGAGAGATGGTCTGGCTGTGGTGTGATGTCGGGGCTGAGAACCTGAGGAAGGTGCATACGATGAGGGGTACGGGGAAAGGTATGGTGGCTTCCCTTCAGCAATGCAGGCCAGGGAGCATTGCTTTTGCACGGTCTCCAAGGGCCTTGGCTCACACAGGGTAGTAAGCAGGAGCTAGTCTAGCAAAAATCACACTTGGGCTGGAGCTGAGGGAGTGCTGGAGATAGGTCAGGTGGCTTTAGGACTAGACTGGGTCATGGGGCTGGCCACAGTGTTAATCTCCAGCCCACAGTCTCTCCTCTGGGTGGATTCAGGCAGACTCAGAAAGGACTGATTTTACTCTGCAAGTATCACGAATTGCCCATTTCTCCCAACAATCAGAGTGACATCCAGTCTATCCAGTGGGAAAATAATAGGTCACCTAGAGCAAATCCTGAAGTCACTACTTGGGGGAGGGAAGAAAAGGCGGTTAATGCGCAAGCATACTGCCAAGTGCATCAGAGGGGCAATTACTCACCTCCAAAGCAGAATCCCACCCTACCTTGGAACCCACCCAGGCCCCACCAAATAGGCACACTATACAGCACCACTAGCTTCTCTGTGCATGGCCCTGGCCCCCTAACAGATCCCTGAGCGTCCCATCTCTTAGGGACCCTCAAGCAGGGCCAGGCCTAGACCAGTACTGCAGCCCTCCATTTGCTGACCTTTTGAACACCTTGCACTTGCAGCCCACTTTGTGACTTCGACGCACGGTTTGCATGCTGATTTCTCTCTGTCGTACAAGAGGCTAAGTTTGTACGCTAGGGTCTGTATTTATTCATGCCATGCATAAGCAAATAAAAATTGGTTTCCTCTAAGCTCACTGAAATTTTTGTTTTTAGTGAAAAATGAATCCACGTATAGAACACCTGAAACATTACTTTAAACACTCTATTTCCCCTTTTGTCGTGGACAACGTAAAGGGCACCTGAGTTCAGCCCTCCCCAAGCCCAGAACCTCTAGTGGTCACCTTTCCGTAAATCCAGCCCTGTCCATGGGAACTGAGGACTGTACTTGGGGCCCATTGGTTCCAGCCTCATCTTCCACAAACACCACCCTTAAGGTGACACAAAATGAAATGCAGCAGGCAAGGCAGAGGGGTCAAGTCTACCTAAGGTCATTGACACTGCTAAGGTCATTGTCACTGCTGTTCACAGAGGAATTTCACCTAGCACTGAGCAGGCAGCTAGAGCACAGAATGGAGACTAGCTCACAAAGCTTGTGTAGCTATTTATGAAAGAACCAAGAACTTTAGTACCTGCCTGATCCTTTGCTTGCCCCACTCTCCACTGCTCAGAAAGCTTCCACGTGGCTGCTGAGGACGGGTGGTGAAAATTGCAACACAAAAGGGAAGAGACAGGGCTAAGGCCTGCTTTCGAGAGAAGGGGGGGGCCTCTCCTGGCCAACCATTGTTGGGTGGGGGGAATTTCTTGCCACCGCAGCTGGGGGAAAGGTCCTGAACCACAGCCCTCCTTGGCCCAGGGTGCAGGTACAGACTTGTAAGAGCCTCAGAATGCTTGCGTATGACAATCAACACCTCCTCCTTTTCTTGAGGGCATGTAAACCTGCCCACCTTCACCACAACCCATCCACACTGTGCCGGACAATATGGGAACAAGGAAACAGCACCAACACCAATGGAAAGGAGACCCAGACTCTCATTCTTGTCCCTTCCTGCAGGGCAGCCACTGACTGGCGGCTGGAGTCTCCGGTAGCAGAGACATTTGTGGAAGGTTGCAAGGTTGCCACCTTTCAATCACAGAGGCACACCGGGTAGAGCACACTAATCCTTTGCTCTGGGGCCACGGGTCCCGAACAAGAAGTCAGCTTCTGCACGCCGCGTTGGCAGCAGGCATACACAGGGAAAGCACGTGCTGTTCCCCTCCAGCCCCCTGAGAGCTCTCCTGGTCTACCCGGGCTCAAGTCCTCACTTGCCCTTCTGTGACACGCCAGCCCCATTGCACGTAGGGTGTAGTCTCAGCACACGGGTGAATGTTCAGATCAGCTTGTGCGGTTTGGAATGATTTTAAAAAGAAGGAAAAATACAAATAAAGAACATGCACAAGAGACACCTGCAAGGTTAGCAGCAGCCCAACAGGCCTGGCTTGCTTTTTACAGCTTTGCCACAGCGTCACCTAGTGGTAAACAACACAACTGCGGCTTCTTTAGCCTTGCAGAGGGGAAAAAGGAGGCCTTTGAGAACTGGTAACCCTGAGAGAGGGCAGCATGCAGCACCGGAACAGGACACGCACACAGTAGGTAGCCCCATTACCGCAGGCACAGGCTGATCCATTGGCTCCATAGAACTGTGGAGAAATTATCAAGTTCCTGTTCTACTGAGCTCTCTTTTCCTGCCCCCACCCACGAAATCCCCCAGACCCTGGAGACTTCCCTCCTTCAAGCAACCTGTCCTTTTTGTAGCTCACCGGTGCGGGAGAGCTGCTTCCTCCCCTGCAGAGCTGTAGGGCAAGAGATATCTGCCATTCACATAAGGTCTGGGATGAAAAACCCTGGTGGAATAGACAGGAGTATCAGCCTTTGGCTTTGCATTCACCTGATGGCCTATTCCCATGCACACTTAGGCCCGGGCTACACTAGGGATCACAGCCAATCCCAGACACGCAATTCTAGCCCTGCTGGTAGCGTAGCTAGAATCGATGTATCCGGATCAACTTTGTTCCCTGGTGTAGATCAGGGCTCTTTGGGCTTTCACCGAGGTCCCTTACTCCACGCCCGCAGCGTGGAATACCAGGGTCAATGGCTGAGCCCAGAGAGATCGATTTAGCCGTGTCTTCACAGATGTGGCAAAACTGAACTCTGGCAGATGGATCACAGCACGTCGCACCCACAGTAAGTATAGACATCGCCAGACTCTAAGTTGCTTGAGAGGAAGCCCACCCATTGGCTAGAAAGAGGATGGCCTCAACTTCCCCACTGGTAAAATGGTGAGTAGATTTCCTACACTACTAGGGCGCAGCAGGCGTTATTCATTCCTAGTGGGAGAGCCAGACAGAGAATCATTCTTAGCACACGTGCGCACACGCACACACGCACACACACATGCACGCACACACGCACGCACACACACACACACACACTGCTCTCCTGCACGTGCTCGGAGATGAACTTGTTTTTCAGTGGTTGTGGTTTTCAGAGGCTGTGCTACCTCCCATGAAAAGAAAGCAGGCTTGGGTCTAACTCGTGCGTGTGTATTTGCGCACACCTGCACAATTGCATGACAATGTTCACTGCCATGTGCGTCTGGTCTCCATTTCTCCCCGGGCTTTACATTTCCTGGCTGCACTAGCCAATTCTTTTCACGACCACATGCGAGCGCACGTGTCTGAAGGTCTGGATGTGTGTGCGTGGCAGCTAGCAGGACGTGGATCGGTGTGGGGGAGCGTGTGTTTTCTCTTCTCCATGAGCCGACAGAGACTGACACAGTGAGTTCTTTGTCTGCCTGTGCGCCTGCCTGTCACAGCGCCTCAGCATTTCCAAGCCACCTTTTGCAGCACACAGAGACTTTGTCAGGAGCTGTCTTGGAATTTTAATGTGCCTGATGGTCAGGCTTGTGATGCAATACGCAGCTCTTGCTGGATCCCTTCTCCGAACCTCACCTTCATGCAATGGATAAACAAGCACCACAACAAAACCTCCAGCAAACGAAGAGGCTGCGACACGCTTCTCACAGATAGGAATGCCAGGGCCGTGCTTTCATGCTGCTGCAGCTCAGCACTATAATCCACCACATCCCACCCCCGCATGCCATGCTTTGCTAGAGGCAACGGAAAATGGGGCTTCCATCTTAGAAAGGGAGCCAGCCGAGATGGGTTCCCTGGCTCAGTCTGGAAGAGATTCAGGAACGCAGAACTCCTTCTTAGAAATGCTTGAGTGAGGCCCATCAGCAAAAATCCTGGCAGCAGGGGCCAGGTACCTGTCGACCAAACCTCAGTGATCATTGCACTCCAGTGGGAGAAGGAGGCGCTCTGCCTCTTGCAGAATGATTGAGCCATGCCAATGGAGACAGAGACAAGGACAATGGCTTTATAGAGATCTGAGCCCAGCATCCAGGCAAAGAATCAGACTGTGAGAGCTGGCAGCTCTCCATCAGTGCTGGTCTTGGGACTGTCACCAAGGGCTGGCCTGGAGCGTTGAATGTCCATAGCAGTTTGGATTGTACACAGGGTTCTTCACCGTTTGCCTCCTGCTGGCGGGTGGGTGTGCAGGCTGACATCCCCCATGGGGAGCACGTTTGGGGGGAATCTTTATGAACTCTCTCAGGCAAGTTACAGCCACTGAGACAGTCCTCCCATTACAGCGACTCTTACCTATTCTCCCTTCTTCCCTTCCAGCTCTGTTCTCTCCAGCTTCTAAGGAGCCACATACCAGAGGGACCAGGACTGCAATGTGGAGGGGACTAATCCAGGACAGGATATGCTCTGAAGAAAGACATCCACTGACACCCGCCACAGATGCTGATGATGGGTCATGCACCACATTAAGTACCGTGCTGACCTTCCCAGAGGCCAGGCACAGCATGTAGAAGACGAGGCTCGTTTAGAGATATGACCGCCACCCCCATGCATGGAGCAGAAAGAGGAAGCAGCAAACAAAAGCTGCTGCAAATGCAGCCATGTAAGAGAGAGGCAAACCTAGCAGCCAGCCTGTGAGGATACCTGGGCCAGAGGGAGGCTGCACGGAGAAGCCTGAAGCACATCCCTCACTGTAGCCAGGGAAAGAGAAGCAGGCACACGAGAGTGTTAGCGTCTGGTGTGCAGTCACATGTCTGACACACTGTGACACTGGCTAGCTTGGTGCCAACCTCTGCAAGGTCCCCATGCCTCACTTGGATATTGACAAGCACCAAGCAGGAATCAGCCTGATTTTCAGCTAGCACAGGGATTACAATGATACAAAAGGTGCTTAGGGTACAGACTTCATAGAACGCGGGTACCCTGCTGCCTGCACCAATCCCACTTCTGACATCTGCATCCCACACTGCCAGGTAATTCCTAAGCGTTTGCATTGTAAGCCTCTGTTACGGTGTAAATAATCAGAGAGGAGCGAAACATTAGATAATGTGAAACACTAGTCAACAGGTGACCTGACAAAGGCCCAGCACCAGCAGCTGAACCACTGTGGAACATGAAAGGACAAAAGTGTTTGTTGCTTGCTTTTCCCTGCATCCCATGAAGAGGAAAGGGACAAGTGAATTCCTTCCGTCAGTGGAGTTTGCAATTCAAAGCAGAAAGGGGAAGAGATAAAAACCCTACACAAGAAGGAACGGTAGTTTTATGTTATTTGCACTCTGCAGGGCAAGGATTATTAAGGTCTAACCAAAAGGTCACCAGTGGCAAGCCTGGGTTAGCCCTAAAGGGCAGGTAGCACTTGCTTATCAGAGTGCATTGGTCTGCTAAACCCAGGGCTGTGAGCTCAGTCTTTGAGGGGGGCCATTTAGGGATCTGGGTCAAATAGATTTGAGAAAAAAAGGGGATGGTGCTTGGTCCTGCCAAGAGCATAGGAGACTGGACTTGGTGACCTCCTGAGGTCACTTCCAGCTCTATGAGATGTGTATCTCCATATTAAGAAGCTTCTACTATTTTTTGAAACTTTTAGTTGGAATTCATTTGTGTGTATGTAGGTTTATTTTCTTTAACCCTGTAAATAACTCATTTCCTTTTCCCACTTAATAAACCTTTAGATAATTTATTATAGGACCGGCTACCAAGTGTTGTCTTTGGTGTGAGGTCTAAGGTACAACTGACACGAGGTCAGTGATAGGTCCTTTGGGACTAGGAGTAAATGGAATATTGTTGTGATCGTTGGTGTAAGGGATCAGCCACCAAAAAGGCAAGCTTGCCGGGTGGCAGAGTACCTGAAGGGACTGTCTGTGACTCCACATTCAGACTGGTGCAGTGTCTGAGGAGTTTACTCTCGACAATTGAGTGGTTAAATCTAAGCACATGTCTCCCAACCAGTTTGAGGTTTGTGCCCTGCTTCTGATTGGTCTGCCCTGAGGTTGGTACTCACACTTGTGAGTCACTGGAGACAGCTAGGGAGACACATCTGCTTTACTGTCCCCCAGGTGATAGGATTGGAGACAACAGAAGTTAGTGATCTGAGTCCACACTGGAAGCACAAACATAAGCTGATTTAAACCTGGCCTACAACTGAAGCAGAGAAATTTAGAAGAAAGTTGGAGTCAAGAGCCTCCAGAGAAGCAACCTCAATAGTACTAACAATGCAGCTCCCTAGCCACGTGGTTCTCTCATGAGCTGCGTCTACACGTGCACGCTACTTCGAAGTAGCGGCAGTAACTTCGAAATAGCGCCCGTCACGTCTACACGTGTTGGGCGCTATTTCGAAGTTGAAATCGACGTTAGGTGGCGAGACGTCGAAGTCGCTAACCCCATGAGGGGATGGGAATAGTGCCCTACTTCGACGTTCAACATCGAAGTAGGGACGTGTAGACGATCCGCGTCCCGCAACATCGAAATAGAGGGGTCCTCCATGGCGGCCATCAGCTGGGGGGTTGAGAGATACTCTCTCTCCAGCCCTTGCGGGGCTCTGTGGTCACCGTGGGCAGCAGCCCTTAGCCCAGGGCTTCTGGCTGCTGCTGCTGCAGCTGGGGGTCCGTGCTGCATATATAGGGTCTGCAACTAGTTGTTGGCTCTGTGTATCTTGCACTGTTTAATGAAAGTGTGTCTGGGAGGGGCCCTTTAAGGGAGCGACTTGCTGTTGAGTCCGCCCCGTGACTCTGTCTGCAGCTGTGCCTGGCTCCCTTATTTCGATGTGTGCTACTTTGGCGTGTAGACGTTCCCTCGCTGTGCCTATTTCGATGTTGGGCTGAGCAACGTCGAAGTTGAACATCGACGTTGCCAGCCCTGGAGGACGTGTAGACGTTATTCATCGAAATAGACTATTTCGATGTCGCAACATCGAAATAAGCTATTTCGAAGTTGGGTGCACGTGTAGACGTAGCCATGATGAGAGATGCGCCTGAACATGGTAGAGAGGGAGAGAGTTAGAACAAAAAATATCCAGGACTGAGTTAGAGAACTCCAGATGGCACATAGCCTGGAGAGGTGTTAGTACAGTGACAATGACCATGAGAGCAATATTTGTAAACAGAACCTCTGTAAAACCAAGTGGGGACAAATCTGGCTTTCAGTTGAGAGTGGGGGAGACCTTTGGGAGAGGACACATGAAGCTGGGGGAAAATGGAGTTGATTAAAACAACGGCTGAGAAAAGAATGAAACAGGTCGAGCAATAAAAGAGAGGTCTCTTCAACAAGAGCTGTTCTATGGATGACACCACAAGCGACATAGAGGCCAAGATCCAGAAAGTAACCACAGAGAAGAAAGCAGTTTCCAAGAGGGAAAAGAGTTTTGGGTACAGCAGAGCATGAGGAAAGGAAGTGATAAAATACACAGTCAAGAATAAAAGGAAAATGATATAACAATAAATAAGGAACAGGGAGTGAGCAAAGGAGATAGCAGTGATGCCTGTGAGAAGTCAAGGAGGGAGGGAATCACTGATACAAGGAGACCACAGTGAAAAATTAAATACATTCCTTCCCCTGGTAGTATCTGGGAAGAAATGGCAAATCCAGGCTCTCATTTCCGCCAAGAGGGCAAAGGAAATTGGGATTGCAGTGGAACAAGAAATCAGAGGCGGGATCGGCCCCTGAATTCTGACAGACCAGGCAGATAAACAAAGAGCGTTAAAGAGAGGCACCAAGGGGCTGACAGCACTTAATGCCTTGACCAGACTTATCGGCTGGAGAAAAGATCTAGGAGCCTGAATGAAAGCATAGCGTCACCACAGGGGGAAGGCACAGGAAGGAGTAGTCAGAACAGAGGAGGGTCTTTCCCTGCCCTGCTCCAAGGATTATTTGAGGGTGACAAGGAGGCGCTGCTGAAGAAAACTTTTACCTGATATTTAGTTAAAACTTTTGATACAAACTCCAGGCAAGTAAGTTCTCTACAGGACCGAGAACTAGGAGACAGAGGAAGAACTACTGTGCCTAAAGTGACAGTGGTTATTATAGGGATTTGACTGTAAGCAGTCCAGGGAAAGAACTGGCCCTGTTTACAATATTTTGCATCCAGAACACTTGGGCTCCAAACCCATTTGGGGGGTCTGTGGGTGCCACCATAATATATGTATTTACTACTGCAATCCCCAGTAAGGCCAGGGTAACAGGAGAATGAAAGCCACTGAGGGAAGAGGAGGGAGTTGGGACACAGCTGCAGAGATCAGTTAGCACAAATCTTGTGCATTTTCTGTACCAGTGAGCTGGAAAAGGCAGAAATTCATCAGCTACACAATGAAGTTAACTTCTGAGGCAGCAGTGGCATAGGAGATGTAAGTGGGGATTATCTGAACAAGGGCACAGCGAGGGGCAAACTACGTGAATTAGTGAGGATAGAGAGAAGGAAATAAAACTCACAGAATCAGCACCCAAGAGAAAGTGGGAAATATCTTCAGTGTTTTTGGCATATGGCCGCGGAGCAGGAGAAGACAAATACGGGCTCGTGTGGGGACAGGCCACCAAGTATAACTAGAGGGGACTGAACCCCAGAAGACAGAGACAAGCGAGCAAACACTGTCAGACAAAGTGTGCAAAACACAAGCGGTGTGATCGGTGCAGTACAGCAGCTGGTTTCGAGGAAACGTCTCTGGGCCACACCTGAAGTGCCATGCACAGAATGGGTCACGTCCTTGTAACAGATCTAATTGGAAAGGAGAACCAGAAGCAGCCAGAGAAGTGGCAAGAGGAGGACCTCAGTGAGTCAGTGTTAGAGGAAAATCTGTATGCACTGGTGAGTAACTTTCGGAAGACAGACACATTGAGAAGGGAGAAGAGCTCTCCAAGGAGTATTCCCAGCCTATTCTGAAGGGGTCTGAGATGTCTGTTTAAGATTACCAGATAAGAAGAATGTAGGAGAGTGTACAATGAAGGAGCTACAACAGTATTCTCTCTCTAAGAATCTAGCAAGATTTACAGAGGGATGGCAATTGAACATGAATTGCAAGAATATCCAGAGTTAGAATAGAAGATGCTAAAAAAGTTTTGGAAGAGAGATAAAAAGCCTCCTACTTTCATGACTTATGCCAGTCTCTAATGGCTTGGGGGACACTTTCACAGAACCAGATTATTCCCAGATCTGTCTATTGTGGGACTTCCTGCTCTTTCCTCCAAGCCCTTGGCATTGGCCAGTCGCATAGACTGGATAGTGGACCAGCTGTGCCGGAGTCTGATCCACTACAACAACGGCTATATCTCTGCTAAGTCTCCCCTTCAGGTGTGTTTCACTGATAGGAACCTGCCCTTAGTGGACTGAGAGCAACTGACATAAACAGCCAAAATTGTAGCAGCATTTCTACTGGGCCACCCTGAGTGCATGCGGAGCTGCATATTTGCATACTTGCTGCCATGCTTTGCAGGCGCGAAGACCCAACGTTGAAACAGTGGTGGGCAACCTGTGGCCAGCAGGGTTCTATGTGTGGCCTATGAGACATTTTGGTTACTGTTGCTCATGCACAAGTTGCCAGATTCCGCTGGTTTCCTTCAGCACAGTTTTTTTCCCCATTGGTATTACTGGAGTGACACATGCATAAAGCAAGGGCATGTGAGGTGAGGTGCATGCTGATTGCACACAACATTGACGGTGAGAGCAGTGGCATTCCTCTGCGTCCGATCACAGCGCTGCTACCACTCAATCAGCACACCCTGCAAATTCTAGGTATGCCAGTGCAGTTAGCAGAACTACCCTGTCCCAGGAAACCATCTGGGCTATGACAATCTTGTGGCCCACTGAGATGAAGGAGGGCCACTCATGTGGCCCACTCACCAGTCTAGGTTGCCTGTGGCTGTGTTAGAATGTCTGGGCAGAAATTCTAGCTCTTATACACCTACACACACGTTAGGACAGTTTCAGTGCACGGAGGTGTTGGCACCAGTCAAGGACAGGCTCAAGTATTTGCTTGGGATTGAAAATTAATGCTGAAACAGTCATCATTTTCACAAAGCAGCTGCAAGCACAGCAGCTGCACAGCCTAAGGGCCAAGGTGTTAGCGGGCAGCTCAGAAGATTGTGGGTTTGAGTCCTGCAACAGCTGATTTGGTTTCTGGGTGTTAGAGGGGCAAGTCCTGTAAACTGGTGTGATGGTTACATATTGGCTTTTACATGCTGAGAGCTGAAGGGGCTGAGTCACTTCAGCCCAGGGCTGTTAGTGGAATTCAAGGTCATCCAGAAGATTATTCATAAGGCCATGCAAATGCCAGTTTGCAATGGACGCAAGTTTTATAGGGCTCTAAATGCAAAAGGAAATTTGGTATCAACATAGGTTTGTGCTTTGGGTTAGCATCTGTTGGTGGCTGTGCTGTGATGGAATCCATGAGAGTTCTGCTTAAGCAGGCTCTGTGGGATAAGGGGATGTGTGTGTGTGTAATGGCTTGGAATAAATCTGAAGGCTCACAATGACCAGGCCACATGGAGAAGAAATGCACGGAGGAGCAGACCCTCTTCTGGTCTGAGTAGATGTAGCACTATTAACGTTGGTGAAGATATGTTGATTCAAACCAGCCAAGGAGTTGGCCATGAGCATTCAATCAATGCTAAAATCACAGCTCTTGAATAAAGATAACCTGACTGGGTCCACCCAACACAGAGCCTGTAAGGGTAAAAAATGTCTCTTTCTGGTGGTGTAAAGCTCCCTGGTTAAGTTACTTAAATAGAGAAAGGGGATCCAGAGAACACCATTTCCTGGGTTTTTGGTAAAGCTTTCAATGAGTCTCTTAAGAAAGAGCTATTAAGGAGACTAAATATCTATAGGATAAGGACCAACCCTATATTTTTTAATATAGATTACAACCTGGTTAAGTAGTAGAAAACAGGGAAGAGCAGAGAAATTGCCACTCTTCAGAAAGGAGAAAGGTTAATATCGGACCAACCTTGTGGTCTCTACTGGGCCCACTGCTATCCAATACATTTACTAATTGTCTGGTGGAGGAAATTGATAGTAAGTTGGCACTGCTTGCCAAGAACATCAAGTTCTCTTTGTTCATAAAAATCACAGGGGATTGGGAGGCATTCCAGATGGACTTTAAAGCCTCAAGGGAGGAGAGAATCAACAACAGATGGAATTCAGGTTGGGTTAAAAAAAAACCTAACAAACCAAGCAAATAAACATACCCTAAGTAGCGATTTTAACCCCTGGGGGAGGCCTGCTGATGTATCTAGAGTCATGGGAGCTAGGTGGGCTTCTGGAAAAGAGCATAGACTTCTCAACAGTGTGACTACACTGCTAGAATGCAGTCAAACCAGCACTGTAAATACCCAGAGAATTATACTGCATGTAAAGCCCTCCAGAGCCTTAGAACGCCCAACTATGGAATCTTTCATAGACACTCTCATAGATTCTGGGTCTTCTTTGGGTGTTACTTTCACCCCAAAAGGGAAGGGAAGGAAAAAAATGTTAGGGCCAGAGAACTAAATAGCCACTAGTCTTGTTGCTAGGAAAGGCTCAGTCTTAGATTAATAAGGAGTTTTTATAATCACACACAACATCCCTCACCCCTTCCCACCAAGCTGCCAGGACCCACATGCAAGCGGACTGGGGAGAGTGAATCCTTCTGCTTCCTGCACAGTCGCTGTTGCCAAGAGGTAGCTATGGGACTTTTGTTGTGGCAAGAAGGGGATGCAAGCTGCCTCCCTGCAAGTCAAAGAGAGCAACTGTGAGGGTCTGGCATATGGTCAGCTCTGGAAAAGGAAACTCGGTGTCCCTGCTGTAGCAGCGAGCAGGGGGTGGAGGGCTGCTCCTGAGAAAGAGGCTAAATGAAGAGCTCTTTCCCCACCACGGAGCAAGGGTCCCTTCCCCCACCCGACTTCCCCACCCCCAGTTTACTGATTCTCAACAGGATGAAAGTGGGTGGTCAATTTTAAAGCCCTTTCTGGTGGTTGTGTGAAACTGAAGCAGAGGTGTGGAGATGCCAGGGATCAGGTAAGCTACTAGCCCAGAACAACTGTAACAGCAGCATCTGGAGGACAATCTGCACAGGGATCAGGAGAGGTGAAGGCTTCGGAGGGTGCCTCTCTAGAGCCCATCACTGGAATAATCCCTCTTCTAGAGTATGACAGACAAGGAGGGTCATAGGCCACATATTTTGTACAGCTGGAGGACTCTAGGAATTATTGCATTACTCCATTCCCCCTACAGCTCACACCCTTCAGAGCTGATTACTCTACAATGTTCGCAGCATAGTGAAGTTTGCATCACTTTGTACCCTGATGCAGGAGGATCGCTTATTTGGGAGGTTATCAATGTTTGAAAGTGAAGTCTCACCCCAAGGTACATTGCTGACTCACCCGTGGGTTCCTTGCCGTGGACAAACAGTGCAGGGTTAGCCATTTCCTAAAGGTTGGCAGTGCAGATCCAGCTATGCTTGGTTCCCTCAGGCTGGAAAGAGGGACTGACCAGAGGGGAAAGCTGTGTGGAAATGGGAGGAGAGAGAAGGAGCAGGCACAGTGCGTAAAGGGCCCAAGCCTCAACTTCAGCATCTTCCTTGAAACACATCAAATAATCCAGTCCTGCTCATTAATGCCTCCATTTCAATTAATGCAAACCAATCCCAGTAACACAGGAAGGGGGCCATCTTCAATGAGAAGGAGAAAGCCAAATAGCCAAAGTCTGCTTGTGCTACTCAGAGCCAAGAAAACAAAGCCACAGCTGGCCCCAAAGACTCAGAATAGCCTGTCCTGTCCCAGCAGAAATTTTGCTCTCACACACATCATGTAAATCCCCAGGAAAGCCCCTGATCTCCCTGCAATTACTGCAGATTTACACCAATGTAACAAATAAGAATATGGTCATTCAATTGTTATTAAGAGTAGTAAAATAAATAACCCAAGGCAGAATTTGCCTCAATAACTTCCCAGTCCAGGGTAAGAAATTCAGCATATCCTCCCCTTCCCAACAGGAAAGCATTGGGTTAGCTTCACAGTGCACAGAACCGGTACTTAGTTGAAACTCTCTTGGTTTAAGTGCTAGAGACCAACATGTGATCTCACAAAAGTCAACCGTGAGGGAATGATGCTAAAGTTACATTCCGGCAAAGCCACCAGAGAAGGAGGAGAAACGAAGTCATGTTCAGACAGCTTTTTGGGAGAACACACACCCTCCCATTTTCTTAGTGGTATAGGTATTGGTAGTGGTATTCCCATGCAGCCCCTGGACATGCCAATGCTTTTACTTTAGCCAACTCTCATATTTTTCTGGAGAAAAGGGGGTCACTATTCCCCTCCAACCCCCCACCCTCCCCCACCCTCCCCATTCCCGTATTTCATAGATTCACAGATGCTGGAAATGTCAAAATCCACTAGGTTCCATCAAATCCCATCTCCCAGTGATTTTTGCAGGGTTCTTTCCCTCTTGCACATGCCACAGTGGCGTTTTGTCCAGTCTAAATATAAAATATCCCAAGCAACTGGGATAGTCCACTTCTTTTCTGGGGAGACAGTTCCACCACCCTGTCGAGATTTTTTCCCTCGATACTCAGCCTAAATTCTCCTTTTGTTAATTTCACCCCTACTTTTACGCTTCCTTGGGACATTCTAAATATTTTTGCTCCCTCTGTGCAGTTAATACTCTTTGGATACCTATAGACTGCTGCCGGACCCCCTCCTTCCCTTAGCTGTTTCTAAGTCATATTTGAAATATACTGTATGTGGGAGGAGAAATTCAGTCTGACAGCCATTTAACACTGCACCGTTTGGCAGATTTAAATGCTATTTTAAATATAGGCTATGACACAACATACAGAAATAGAATTGAAAATCCCCTGTCATGTTCCATATTGCGATGAGCAGAGAAACAAGCCAGGCTGGGAAGCTGGGTTTATTTATTTCTTTTGAACATGTCTGTGTTTTACGGAGCACGGAGCCAAAAAACCCTCATCAAAATCTATATATTTGTTTCCACATGACATCTATCCTCTTCACCACTGCCAAAGCAGCCTTGCTAGTAAATGGCTGGTATTATATATTTACCACCATATAGTCAATGACCTAGATGAACAGATCTCAACCCTGACCTGATCCAGCTTTGCCATTCCCAGACCTTGTCTACCTTTTATTTATTTGCATTTTTTTAATAACAGGATTTTTCTCCCCCACTCACCTCCCTAATAGCTAGTGGTAATTATTAACTGAAGGTTTCTGGTTCACTGACCCCTCCCACCCAGCTAGAACCTTGGAGCAGGGCCTTGTGGGTAGATACAGTACAAGAGCAGCAACCCAGAATTAAAAGGGAATGATGTCTGCAACAACTAATTTATGCAGCTAAGTGTAAAACATACAATGAATCCCTCTAAGATCAGCACTAACACCCCTGCAGCCAGAGCCTTTCTGCTCCTTTGCTGATTAACAGCTGTGGAGCAGAAGCAGGCTGCCTCCTGATTGGCTGGCATGGGTCAGTCATTTAGAGAAGGACCCGTAGCTGTCTGCTTGGTTTAGGAGAAACCTGCTTATACAAGTTTAAAAACAGAGCCAATGAACAGGCTGCCTTAAAAGAAGCGTCCAGATTCGAATGGGCTAATTTATCACGGCAATCAGGTACAGATTTTGCTCCGAACCCAGGCCAAGGTGACAGCCCCACACAACGGAGCAGAAACACAGCGGAATCCCAGGCCAAGCCAACACTGTCTCCAGTCTTTATCTGTCAAGGGTAACAGCTGCAAAGCAGTGACCAAATTTGGATTTTCAGGGCTGGTAGTGGGATGAGGCTGAGTCCCTGATATTGAACTTAGGGGGCTAGCAGGAAGGCAGACCAGAAAGCAAACCTCAGAGGCTATCTCAAAACACATTTTGCATCTTATTTTCTCTGATTTTAAATCTCTCAAGCTCCTATCCTTTACACCCAAGGCAGGGCATGTGGTAGGAATTGTCACCATTCTGTGTTCTTATACTGCCCCTTCCAGCTGTACAGTAACAGAGAGAGGATCATGTTGGCTTTAAGGCCAGAGGGTCAAGAGCTAGGTCACTCAGCTCCACCACTAACTTACTACGTAGCCTTGGGCAAGTCACTTAGGAGTAAATTCTCCCTTGGTATGTGGATGTAGGTCTGGAACAGCTACATTGGTTTCAGTGGAGTGACCCTGGATTTGTACCAGAATTTGACTTTCCCTTTCAGTACTCGGCTTACTCACCCATAAAATGGGGCTAAGAAAATGGACCACTCTCAAAGGAGGAGTGAGATGGATAGCTGATTCTTGTACAGCACTTTTAATACCTGAGCTTGGCACTGACGAGGAGAGGAAGGGAAAGGAAGATCCAAGGTGAAACCACAACTGGGCTGCTCTAAATTACACTTCCTGCAAAGGTCTCATAATCAGCAGCCAATAGAAGACCCATTGCTAAAATCAAGGTATATTACATCCACCACCTTCCCTATATCCACTGAGCCTCATCATAGAAGGCAATCAGGCATGACTTGCCCTAGGGACTCACCTCCTGAGGTCTCTTCCAACCCTGTGTTTCTATGATGGGTCACTCTGGGAGTGTGGAAAATAAAATGGATCCAAAGAGCCAAACTCTGCCTGGCGTGAGCAAGTGAAACTCCCAGTAGGCCCAGTCCATTAAATTAATAGAGTCCAGTCTCCATATTTATAATGGAGAAACTGAAAGCAGAATTTGGCTTACTGACCCTCATCCTCAGGCTTTCACCAGCGTGGATGGAGTGTAACGCTATCTACTCAGCAGAGTTACTCTTGGTTTACAGCAGAAACAGATTGGCTCATAGACTTCAGTGTGAATAAAACCTGTTACATCAGGGGATAAATTTGATCCTTACAGAACACCAGATGGTGTAAGTTACTCATTTTGCATATCCACAAAATGCCAAAGGGATGCAAGTTGCACGGTTTTATTGCTTACAACACAACTTACATCACTGTTGAATTTGGCAAAGAGGTCCCTGCTATACCAGTAGTTTTTTTAAACAAACACATCACTTCCAAAACCAATTCACAGCCAGTCACAGGCACCAGGCCCACAGCCTGTTTGCTTGAAAAACACATTTCTTCCCTCTTTCAACAGCTTGCGCCAGACTCTGATCTCATTTAAAGCAGTGAAGATAATGCCAAGTAACTCCATGTCTCCTTCCCCTGGGCTGATGCAGGCTAGCAACACACAGGAATCCCCCAGAATTTAGAATCCTTCATCCCTCCTGAACTCACATTCCTAGTGAAACAGGAATGTGTGTTTCCATGGGGGAAGCATACCAACCAACTGCTGATACACAAGAGTTATACAAAATACCGGCAGCATCTTCTTACTTGATGCCCATTATGTCTACATATTCCCAACCTGATGTTATTCACAATAGACAAACTGACAGACACGGTGAACCAGTTCTATCCACATTCATTAAAAAGCAGAGAAAGAAAATCTTTTGTCCTCTTTAATGTTCCACAATAGTCTGTCTGGCCAACAGACCTTCCTTGTTGGCCAGGATATAACACATTCTGTTGGAGATCAGGACTTTACACTACTTAATGTTTCTCTCCTGTCTGATGATTTTCACTGTCACACAAGCTTACAATATAAATGCTTAAATATTACCTTACAATATAGGTTACAGTTGCTGTAAATGAGATTAAATGCATGCAGCAATTTACAAGCATTCCACGATGTCCAAACACCAAGCACTCTCTTATAATTGCAATACTTATTTTAACAATACCAGCTCACAGCTGCCTGAGACATGGAAACTGTGGCATGAACTGGTACCAGGTCTGCCAGCAACACAAAAGCAAAATCCCCTAGATAACTCCAGTGTTTAACCAGCCTTACTGATGGAGGGTTTGTCCTAACACAGTTGGTTCTCAAGAGCTGTGAGCTTAATTAATAGCCAGGCTCCAGGTGGGAGCCATATTCGCAAAATTCAGCATTCCCGAGGGTTCTCAACAAAGAAACCCTCACGAATGTTGAGACCCTACTGTATCCAGCCAAACTCTCGTACATGTCTTATACAGGATACAGACACATGCAAAGGCAGATCACAGGCCACTTTTAAAAACACTGTGTTGAGAAGATGGAACCAAGAATCCTGGCTCAGGAAAATCTTCCTGCTAAAGCAAATAGGTACTTTGCTATACCAGGCCCATCTGCATCCCAGTCCTTTCTTCTTTCCTTGAAGCTTACATATTCCACAGTACCACCCAATCCACAAGCATGACCAGAGACTTCCCAGGGAACAATGATACCTTCCCCAGTTACTTAACTATATGCTCTTCTCCAATAGATTGCCCAGCCGTGGTCCCAGGCAGCCTTATCCCTGGGTCATTCAGAAGCACCACAGAACACGGTCATCACTTTCCTGTGACCACCTGTAGCTTACTTCATAGAGGAAATACCTTTCGGGTCCAGGTTGGCTGGGGGTTGGACTTCGTTTGGGGTCTGCTTCCTGGCTTGTCCTTCCATCCTTGTTCCTCTGTCCCACTCCTACATTGCTTCCTTGCACTCTCCAAAGTTTCCATTGAGAACAGGTCACTGCAGTGGGAGTCTAGCAGCTCCTCTGGCCCCAGGAGAGGTAAGAACACAGGTTAGCTGAGCATGCCCAGAAGCCCCTAAACGGAGCTCAGTAGGAATGCTGGGAGGAGGCAGGGTCTAGGAGGAGGAAGAAATGTGTGAATCACACAAAGCGTTTATACAGCACTTTACAGCCTCAGAGCACGCTGAGAACATTAAGTAATGGAAAACATGGATAGGACATGCCTCACAACCCTATGTGAGACAGAGCAGATCTAGATTGTACCTAAGGTGCAGAGAAGTTAGGTGACATGCTCAAGGTCACCTAGAAAGCCAATGGCAGAGCCAGGAATAGACCCCATCCCATCCACACATAAGTCCAGGTTCCTAGTCCCTTGATCTACCCTGTAGACAACACCCCCCAACAGCTGGTAATACAACTCAGTGTTCTTAGTTCCCACTTTACTTCTCATCCCATAACAGTGCCCCAAGCAATGTTACCTCTATTTTTCCTCCCCCAAGTGCAGAATAAATTTTATGTACACCAAGGCATGTGCAGAGGTGCACCACCAGTAGACACGCTACCAGCTGTGGGCACTCTGCTAATCAGCTGGGCAGCATTTGATTCTCACATGGGTGGTTGTCCAAGAGCTTAGCTTTCAGGGAACACTGGCCACAACCCACCCCATCCCACCACATGTGGGAGCTACACCGCAAACCATCTGCCTGCTTGGAGAGGAGCATCACAACCCCCTTGCTGGGCACGTTTACTCCTGGAGGGGGCAGCCCAGCAGCAGCAGTGCTGGGGCTTCCAGAAATGGGCCTGTGGGGACAGAACAAGGACACAGTTTCCTTTGTTCTCCTTCCCATCATGGGACTCTTTTATCTCAACTCTCACTGGGCGAGGTCTTGTCTTCCCATGTTTGTGCTGCACCAGCACCAGCCTTCCCTGCTCCTGACTGGAGCCGCCAGCCTCTGTGATGATGCAACTATAACCAACAATTACGATGCTGAGAGGGAAGGGGCAGTCCCCTCTCTGAAGCATGGCCTCTCAGAGGGTGTGATGGTATCCTGGCTTGGTGTTGCCATTGCCAGATAGAGTAGAACAATCTGGGTACAGAGTGAGTTCCGGGCATCACCCAGCCCCAGGGCAATGTGGGCATCTTGCTCACTGGTTGCTTTTTGCAATGGGGCTGGGCATTGTGCTTTATATTGGTGCCACTCAGCGGAGTGGGAGGGGCAGCTGCCAGCCACCCTCCTGCCCTCCTCCCCACCAGCTGCACTAGCAGCTCAGTGCTCTTTCTTTGTTAACTGCTGAATCCATCTGACAACTGAAAGAGAGGCAGGGAGAGACCTCGCAGCTCCCAGCGGCCTATGCCTTCCCGGGCTCCCCCTCTGCCCTCATTTGCAATGCTTGAGTGGGGATTTCTCTATTTGCTAAGCTAACAATGCAAGTTCCCAGGGCCTAGGATGATGATGACATCACTGCGAGGCTGGGTAGAGGGGGATGGAGGGAGGCTGAGGGGCAAGGAGGGGGATTGCACAAGGCAGAGGCGGGCGTGGGAAACAGAAGCATCTGCCGTACAAGTCTCTGCCGACTGCTTTCAGCCTCGGCTCAAAGGAATCCCAGGGTCTCCAATGGGGCTGAGAGTGCAGGGCGTGTCATGTGATCAGCTGAGGACCCATAGTTAGCTTCAGGTCCTCTCCCACTGGCCCAGTAGGGTGGGGTGGGGGAGTGGAGAGATCCAGGCCTCCCTCAGCTTTCCTTCCCATGGGTCTCCTGTGCTGTGTCTCTAGCTCTCTTCCAGCCCACTCCTCACTCTCATCCAACTCAGTGGGGGCAAATCAGGAGCCTACCGCACTGGTGGAGCACCCTGTTACCACCACTACTGCCTCTCACTGTGCTCAGGCCCTCAGGCCTGTCAAGGGCACAGTGAGTAGTATATCATGCTCATGAAGTGATAGCGACAGACAACCAGCGATGGCAGAATGAACCACCTCCAGGGCCATTCGGGATGGAGTGGTTTGATGGCAGGGAGGGAGGGTAGAGGAGGAACTTGGCCTGACTGGGTAGGCCTAATGACAGTACAAGGCCAGGGATCTGTAGCAATGATCTCCCATGGCCTCAGAGAAGATGGAGGTGTAAGAGCAGGACAATAAAGCAGCTAGAAGCATTTATTTGACAAGACCTGTTGTGGCCATACAGGTTCCACCATGATGGTACCACTGCAGAAAGGTGGTAGAAATGCCAGAAAGGTGGTACAGCCAGTCCCCACGCTTCCCAACTGAGAGTACAAGTAAACCAGGGGCAAGGAGGCCACAGGAAGACAAACACCAGGGTGGGAGGGTACCTTTAGTGCCACAGAGAAGAGGAACTTCTATGATGGGGACCCAGCCACATAGCCCCTCCAAACAATTTATGTCAACCATGAGTTGGCAACAACCTGCCTGTCACAAGAGCCCTGGCTGATGGGAAACAGAGATCTGAGAATAAAAGGCTTAGCCCATCTCTGACCCCCTAGCCCAGTGTTTCCCAAATGGTGTTCCACAGAACCCCTGGGCTCCGCAAAATGAAAATAAGGGTTCTGGGAGAAAACTCCATTATGATAGCCAGCTCCTCTGCGGCTCGCTGCCCTGTCACCACTGAAGCAGTGGAACTAAATGTAATTGGTTTAGCAGCTGTCAGGGTGGCAGGAGGGATCCGGCCATTAAACCAACTGAATTTGGTTCCATTATTTCAGCAGCAGCAGGGCAGGGAACTGCAGAGAGCCCCACACTCACATACCCCAGCCAGCAGAACACCTCCACACCAGCCTTCCTTCCACTGGGTGCACATGGCCAGCCGGTGTCAGATCCCCAGCCAGAGCCAGGGATGAGTTAATCCCAAGGGTCAGTTTGGGGCTGAGGCAAGTGAATTCTGTGTATGTGGGGGGCAGGTTTGAAGCTGAGAGGAGTTAAGCCTGGGGATGGGCAGGGGTTGCAGGATGGGGGTAAAGCTTGGGAATGGGGGTAGGATTTGGGGGCTGAGGCAGGTAAAGACTGGCGATGCAGGGTAGGTTTGGGGGCTGAGATGGCAGTAGAGCCTGGAAATGGGGTTCCACGAAATTATTTTGAGTTTGAAAGGGTTCTGTGGCCAGATAAAATTAGGAAATGCTGCCCTAGCCAACTGCACCACCCCGCCCAGCATCCCTGTTCAGGCTCCTCTATCCTCTCCCAGAATACAAGGAGACATGGGTCGGTCTCCTCCCAAGAGGGCCTCCCCAGATTGTAGATACAGCAGCTTCTTGCCCCTCTTGTGCAGCTCCATCAAAGGGCCGACATGGGTTGCACCCTGACTCTGACTGTTCATCCCAGGGTAAATGTAGAGCCAGTGTTTGCCAATTCCTTAGTTACACAGGCCAGAAGCTTCCCAGGAAGAGGCATTTTTAGCAGTTGCTCTATTCATCAGCTGCTTCTCCTACACAGCTGCCTAATTATGGCTACCATTAAACTCTCACTCTCTCCCCCCCCACGTCCCTCACCCATAACCCTCTTATTGACCTTAATTACACTTTCTTCCTTGGGCAAGCTGTGCTTGAGCTGGGTAAGCCTGGCTGCCCACCTTCCTGGCACTTCAATAGGTGAACCGAGTAAAACCATGGGGTGGGGTTTCATGGACTGTTAGTTTCCCCGGGTCCCAGTGGGGTGCAGGGCCTGGAGAAAGGCAAGCCCTAGTGCTGTGTCTTTCAGCCAGCCACACGCTGTACACCAGATGTTTGCTGCTGAAAGGCGGAGGGCTGCCCTCTCACTGAGCTAAGAGATGGTAATTAGATCACTAGCAGGGCATTGACGGATGCAATGAAAGAGGCTCCCACCTGAGCTGATGGGGCTGGGTTGGGCCTGCAACTGAGCTTGCCAATTTATTAGGGAAGGAAGAATGAGGCTCCATAGGGCTTGCTGGAGACCTTTGTACAGTAAGTGTAAGAGATGGAATAGGGGCCAGTCCATAAAGCACTGGACTGGGACTTAGCTGCTCTGGTTCTGTGCCCACCTGGGATCTTGGGCAGGTCCCCCTCACTTTTCTGTTTCCTCTCTCTTGTCCCTTAAGACAGCAAGCTCTTCAGGGTGGGTGCTGGCCCTTATACTGTCTGTACTGTGTCTAGCACCATGGAGCCTTGCCCTTGGCTAGGCCTTCCAGGCACTCTTGGCATAGCAAAAGTAAATATGCCCAAGGGAGGCACGCGTTTGCTGCTAGTCCAATTTGTGCCTCTCCCCAGTGCACATGTAGCAGGGAGAGATCTTCAGCTGCTGCTGAGACTGACTTAGAGACACTTTTGCCTGTCAGTTTTTCCTTCCTAGCTTCAGCTGTCCCTATCACAAGGACAATGTAATCCAGGAGAGAGGTAGACACGCACAGGGACAGCATCTATATTTGGGTAGCCAACCTGTTAGGGACTTAGAGCCACGGATAGAGTGCAAAGAGCCACATGTATATTTTTACTTATCTACCTACATAGATATAGATCACTATAATATGTGGCTCGTTGCTGCTGCCCCCCTACTGAGCCAGGCACCCCCCAGCCCCCTCTCCAACCCAATCCCCCTCACCTCCTCCAGAATCAGGCACCCCTCCCCTCCCCCCACTCTAACTCAATGCCTTCCCCCACAGCCAGGCACACCCAGTCCCCTGCTCAAACTCGACGCCGGCGACTCTCCTGGGGCTGCCGCTCGCTGCCACATGCTTCTCCCACAAAGAGCCACGTGCCACTCAGGTGTCTCAAACCTGAAGAGCCCCTTCTGACCGATGCCTGGGCTGGCTGCTCCTCACCTCGACCTTTTCTCAGTCTCCTCAAAGGTGCCAGCCACTCCGTGACACAACTCACATATTCACTATTAAACACTCCTGCTCTCTAGCCTTTCCTGGCCTCTTTGCTTCGTGCATTTGTCTGACCCTTTGCATAAGCTCTTCAGCGTGGGGCCCGTATCCTCATTGCCCTGGCAAAGCATCAGGCAGAGCTCTGATGCTGTCAGAACATCTAATAACATACGCAGAGGGAAAACCAACTCTGCTGCTGAGGGTTGACTTACCCACAAAACTGCTGCTGCTACAAACCGGCATGGTTCAAGGCAGGCTTCTAGTAGGATATCTAGGCACCTCATTCCCATTTCTTCCAGCACATGTTAGGATCTTAAATAACTAGGAGGACTGGGGTCCTGGCACTTTACAACTGCCAGGAAAACAGCAGCATGGTCCCCCATTATTCTTAGTGTGTGTTGGCTGCAGCTTTCCTACAGGGGCCATTTGGGCCTATGAATGACTGAGGTGCATGTTAGCAGAACACCATGGTGCCCCTTAAACTTCCTTTCCAGGTGGTTTCTTCTAAATACCAAATATGAGCATTGTCCCCTCATGTTTTTCTGTAGCTATCCCTGTTCCTGATTATTTCATTTCTTCTCCTCCCTTCTGGTGAATGTGCCAAGCAAAAGTCCTCAGATGAAAGGGCGGAGATTAAAATACACAGCCTTAGCTTCCCACCCAGCCCCTCTCTGCCTTGCTTTTGAAAGCTACCAGCTCTTCTCCCCACCTCCCTCTTTGGGAAAAGGGGAAAATAACAAAGGGTAATAAAGTTCTTATTTCCACCACATTTGCCATTTCCTGGTCTAAGTAAAGAGTGTCATAAGAGTGACAAGCTAAAAGCTGCTGATTACTGAGGATTCATGGCATTTATTCTCCCACTGAAAAGAGCAAACATCAGAAATAATGTGGTCCAGCCTGCCTCAGAGCCTAACCCTGCAATTAATCAGCATTCATGTGAAGAAGGTGCAAGAGCATCTGATATGCACAGAGAGAGAGAGTAATTAAAGTCACATGCATTCGTTGCTTCTCAGAGGCATGGGAAGAGCCACCACAATCCTGACCATGGATGTAGCTGTTGCTGTATTTCCCATATATAACAAGCCACTCTCAGCTTGGAAAATGCTTCTCCATTGCTACTCCTGTCTGTTAAACAGCTCTGCAGGGTAACACACTCTCCACCCCCTTCCCTATTAGCCTCGCTAGCCTCTTTCTGCATGCCCAGTCCACTGAGCAGTGAAGGTCTATTCAAAACTATGCAGTTCTAGTCACTTCCACCATCCCATCCATTCTCAGCCCATCTTAGGGTGAAGGCTTTGTTAGCATAGATCCCGTCCAGCTATCCAGCTTGTCTTTGGGATAAGATACATAATAGGTTGCAATCGAACATTTAGAGCAACAGAGCTGGAATGAGTCTGGTTCTCCTGAATGTTCATATGTTTAAAACAAAGATTAGCGTTATAAAAAATGTGTTTAGCTTTTGGACTTTGTGGAATGCTTGTAAATTGCTGCACTAATTCCACTTATAACATCTGTATGCTACAGCATGAGGTAATATTTGAGTGGTTGTATCGTGAGTGTCTCTGACACATTAGTTAATGTGAAGGGCTAATCTTAAACAGATGTTCTACCATTCCCCAAAGGAAAAGATCCACCAACACATGACGGACTATTGTAGGACTTTGCAACTAGAGTTTCCTTGTGTGCCATCAATAAGTGGACAAAATATTTTCTTCCTCCTGCTCTCCTTCCTATGAAGATAAGTCATACTAGTGGACTTCTCCCATCATCTGATGTTTCAGCTCGAAATCCATGGTGGGAGGAGGATTAAAAACCCCAAGCCAAAGGAACTTGTTACCTCTGTGCTCCTTGGACTCCACGGTGAAAGGTTTTCTAAGCACAAGCAAGAGATCCCCGGTTGGTTAGGCCTAATGGACATATAGAGCTAGTGGGTTACAGAAGCTTCTATTACCTTTTGAAATTTGAGATTGTAACTCATTTATGATTTATGCTTACCTGCTCTAACCTTGCAAATAACTCACTTCCTTTTCCTACTTTGAAAAAAATCTTTATATAGTTTATGATAGGATTGGCTACAATCACTGTCTTTGCTGTGAGGTCTAATGTACAACTGATCTGTAAGTGACTTGTCCTTTGGGACTGGAAGTAAACTAAATACTGCTGTGACTCTTGGTGTAAAGGACCACCTAGCACAAAGGTAGACTTACCTGGGTGGCAAGACAGACTGCAGTACCCAAGGGAACTGTCTGCAACTCTGTGTTTAGCTATGAGGAGAAGTCCGTTTTACTCAGGGAAGTGTTTCAGAGCTGTGACAGAGATCGGGGAGAGCTTTGCATTACTCTGGGAAGTATTTCAGACAGCTGAGGGATTGCAGTTCTTGAGCGTTTGTGCTTTATAACTGGTTGGTGAAATCTAAATATACAACTCACAGTCAATTTGGGGTTTGTGCCCTGATTCCTAGCAGTCTGCCCTGAGGTTGGTACAGGGGGCTCCCTTTATATGTCGCCCTGATGTACATTGTTTTGCACTGATGTCATGGACATATTGAGGACAAAGACATAAAAGTTCCCCGCTCTTACATCCTCACGTATGCTTCTTTTGCCCGGTGTGCTCTTTGAGGCCGAACTGCTTGGTGCTGGGTCAGGCCACAGGGCGAGGCCAGGGGGCAATGGGGCTGCGGCTGCTTCGGCTGAGCTCTTCAAGACCTCCAACTTCACCAGCTTCATCTGGCAGCTCAACCTGTACGGCTTCCACAAGCGTTGGGGTTCCTTGGCCACGCCCGCCGCCGAGCCACTGCACCACTTCCTGCACTTCTGCTGCGACCACCCCGACCTGTGGGTCCACCTCATGTGACTCACCAACGCCAACAAGGCCAAGCTTGCAGCCTGCCCGGAGGTGACCAGCTGCCCGCTCAACCGCTTCCAGGGCCTGCTCAGCACCTCACTGCATGGGGAGCGGCTGTTGACCCTGCTGCCACCCAGCAAGCCACCTGGTGAGCCTAGAGGGCAGTCCCAGGGGCACCCTGCAGAGTGGCAGCTCACTGGGAACGTTGAGCGTGCCAGGGAGTCAGACACTGACACTGGAGCAATGAGCCTGAGGGTAGCAAGGTACATTTGGCCTTCCTGATCCCAGGGGGTGTTCGGACATGACCTGTGCGCAGAGAGGTGAGGAGCTGTCTGGGCACCGGTACTGCACGTGAGGTCCCTATCCCCCTGTATTTACATGTACTCTTATGGGGGAAAGTTCCCCTTTATACGTTTTTTCGCTTTACATTGTGACTTCATGATCCCTAACCATGATGTATAAAGGGGACCCCCTGTACTCAAGCTCTTGAATCACCACAGGCAGCACTACACTCACCGCTTATCCCAAGGCCCTTTTCTCCGGAATAGGGCTGTTAACCTTAACAACACGACCGCATTCCAGTGTGGGCCATTACACGTCTGCTGACCTATTTTGGAATTTCAGCTGGGGAGAGGATTCTTCTTCACTTCCTTGCCTAGGCTGCTGCTTCCTTTCTGTGAAACAGATTGCAACGTTCCACCGTGGAGGTAACTGCATTCCAGCAGCTGGTGAAGTTGTTCCTGTGTACGTCTTGTTCACAAAGGCTATGTCTATGCTACAGAGATCTTTTGAAAGAAGCCCTTCTGGAAGATCTCTTGTGAAAGAACTTCTTTCGAAAGAGTGTGTCTGTACACAGATCAGCGGCTCAAAAGAGTGACCTGCTCGTTCGAAAGGGAGCGTCCACGCAGCCCCTGCTCTTTCAAAAGAACGGGCCAGGGATTGAAAAAAATCAGGTACCATGAGGACGGCTCTTTCGAAAAAAAAAGGCCCGCAGAGCATCTACACATATTTTCTTTTGAAAGCTGCTTTCGAAAGAAGGCGCTCTTCCTGTAACAGGGGTGGAAGAGTGTCTTCGAAAGGAGCGCAGCGTGCCTTCGGTTTACTTTCCAAAGAACGTTCTTTGTGTGTAGGTGCTCCGTGGGATCCTTCAAAAGAGCCCCCTCCTTTCGCAAAATCTTTTGAAAGAGTTTGGTAGTGTAAATGCAGCCCAAGGAGTTCTGGGCTTCAATGAATATGGAAGCCATTACAGGAATGCTAAACATTATCTTCTGCAGCAGCAAAAGAGTCTAGACTCAGACCACTGCGACGGCCGGAGTTCCCCAAGCACCACCCTTGTTCAACCATGCAGCCTCAGCATTTTTAAACCTACTGCAGACCAGATTACTTGTACATCCTCCTCCCTCAAACAGGCTGCAAACACACGCACCGACATGCACTCTAGAACATGCTCAGAAGCACTCTTCATACATGCACACGCAGATCCCCGGTGACACATAGATTACTCCCTTTAATTGTGTACCCCACAGTCAATCTCCCTCTAATCTTTTCTAGCCATGTACGGTTTTTTTCCTATCCATGTGTGGAATAATTTTTTTTTTATGTTCCAGGCATGAGCAAATGTTCACCACCAGTAGCAACAAAGCCCCTAGCTGTGTGCGCTCTGCTGGGTAGCATCTAAATCTCTCCTGAACGGCTGCACAAGTGTCCTTCTTATAGGGAACACCGCTGTTAACCATAATTCCCACGCTGGTGCTGGCACACACCTTTATTACCATTCAGTGGCTTTAAGGCTGCACAGCCTGGCTTGGGGCAGAGGGAGGGAAGAGCTGCTCTCTTTTCCCCTGTCTCGAGTGCTCTTCCCCACAATGGAATGGGCCGTTTGTTTAGTGAAGTGAATGAGAGGATCTGGGGAAATGCTGTTTAGTGCAGCTTCCACTTATTTGAACCTTGACATGTCTCGGTGAAGCAGAAAGGGGAAATCCTTCTTGCCGTCAGGTTGCCCTGGACTAGCACAGGCTCATCCTCTGCTGGGGTTGGGATGCTGCACTGGCTGATCTTGTAGAGACTTTTAATCCACAGGGGATCAGTAAATTAATCCACTAGAGCATGAAGGGCCTGAGCTGTGTTTAATGGCTCCCTTTTGTGCCGGGGGAATGGCTAAATGATCATACAAGAGAAAAACCCACAGAGGGGTCGGAGGGGATGCAATAGGAGATTAACCCTCCTGACCCCTCTTCAGTCTACAGGGAAGGGTCAGACAAAGGGGCCTGACCAGCCATCGTGAAATGATCAGAAAAGAAGAGCTCTGGAGACCAAGATCAGGTAAGTTGCAAAAATACGCCAACTGGTCCAGCCCAGCAGAGGAGAAAACTTACAGGCCCCAGCTCCCTCTGACCTGCGGTTGGGCTGCAGGAGCTCAGTGCCCGCTTGGCGGGTGGCAAAGCCACTGGCTCCAATACTGCCTATGCAAAGACAGGCTCAGTCCTAGCTTTCTTTGCACAGAGGCAAAGGCTGCTATGGACCCTTCTGGGGACAGTTTTTCAGGGCATAGCACTGTTCAGTTCTAGCCTGATTCTCTGCCTCCTAGTTTAGCCGCATTTGAGCTACTCCCATGTACTATGGTTTACAACTCCATTGCAAAAGAAGGCAATTTGAAACCCAGCAGATGGGCAGCGGGCTAAGGGGCCTTCCCAGCTCTCGGCTGTCATCCCCAGTCCAGCCTTTGAGCAGTAAGGAGAAAAACTTGTCGCCTGTTTCCTGGCCTATGTGATATGAGTTCTCAGAACATCTCGAACAAGCTCCTAGCATACCCTCACTACTATTAGCACCAATTAACCTACTTACTAGCAGCCTCAGAAGAGAGGCCAAGGAGTGAATGGTCACACGGACACTAACTTCCCATTTCAGCTCTCTAGAAGGGCCCCTTCTGGCCAGAGACTGAGGCTGTGAAAGGGAAGCTTTTGCTGTCCCTGAGCAGACTGCGCAAGGTGTGTGGTTAAGCAGAGGGCTCCTTCTTAGGGCAGCACCATTCATGAGCAGTAAATGCACAAACACCCTAACTTTTTTTTTAAACAAATGACTCTGCTCCCCTTCCCCAAATTCTCCTACTTCCAGCCCCACACCCCAGCAGGAGCTGTAGCACCAGCCCTCACTGTGAGCTTCCCTGCTCCCCTCCCCCTCCAATTTTCTTTAAAAGGAGAATAACCTGTGATCATTTTTTTTTCCTTTCTGGAAACTAATGGACTCCTTAAATAGCAAAAATTGCACCCTGTAATTAAGATCTTGCTTTTTAAATGATTAATCATTCTAACCCCTTCCAGCAGCATCCCACTTACTGCTCCTCTCACATTGAAATGCAGATCTGAGAGGCAGGGACTGGAGCAGATCTGCCACAGACTAGAGCAGCAATTAAACCTTCCCAGCTGCCGTTTGGCCAGTTTCCTCCTGGAAGCAGTGGGGATTTTCTGGGGTTCTCTGGTTAGTGTCTCTCCAGACGCTTCTTTTGACCCTGGGATCTGCATCCCAATCCCTGTTTAATTTTTTTCATTTTTTTGTCACTGTACTCTACAGCTCCTCTGTTGATGTTTGGCTTCTGTGGCCCCTCCCTCACCTGACGGGATGGGCCTTCTGCTGCTTTGGTGGGCTCCAGCCACCAATCCATTTCCCGGTAGGCTGTGTCTCCATCTCTCCCAGTGACCAGTCATCACAGAGACAGGAGTACACATTCAAAGTCAGCTTAGCCTCTGGTAATGTGCGTATGTATTTCCACACAGGTCTCCATCCGTATTCCCTCTTTTTTCATCCATAAATGCAGAATGAATGTTGTTACATGCACCAAGGCATGAGCAGACATGCACCACCAGTGGAAACACAGGCTGCCAGCTATGGGTGCTGGGGACACTCTGCTAACCAGCTGGAATCAATCCTGAGCGGCCACCAAGCACCCAGCTTCCAGGGAACACTGCTCTCCATTGCCACCTCATGATGACGTGGAAATTCAAACACAAACCTACTGCTAGCCTCAGCAGGAAGACCCTGGCACACACATGTCCCAGGAATGAGCTATGAAGAACACAGCCCCTTAGGCAACACACTACCACAAAATAGATGACTCAGTAAGGCTACACAGCATGCAGACACTCACAGCAAAGGTAGCTTCAGCAATTGCCCCCATCCTTTCCACCCCACGGAGTATTTATCCCCACTTGCTTAATGCGCACACAGAATGAGGGTGAGAAATAAAATCGTTTGGCTTCTGAAGTGATAAACATCATGAGGGACCTGGTCTCTTCAATGATTTGCAGCACCTAAGTTATTGAAATTAAATGTACGTTACCCCAGGAATGAAGATGCCGTATTCTCTATAAATGCGTACATAGCTCCTTCGGAGATGCAAATGCACACACACTTCCCATTAAGTGGCTCCCCAGATCAGCATTTCCTGTAAGCTGAGGACTTGGTACACATAACAAAATTTATTCCTCCCATGGATGGATAAAATTAGAGAGATCACTGCCCCAGAGCCCTGGGAAATGTCTCCCACCAGTGTCACACTTTTCCCTGGGATGTGCTGAAGGATGTTGGCATATTTCATTACGACAAAAATATTATTTAAACTCTATCCAAAGAAATGTTCCTCTGGCACAAAGCTCCCCTCATCCCATTTCAGCCTAAGACCAGCTGGAGAAAATACCTTGAATGTTTTCTCTGAACCTGCAGGGTAGGTTCCAGCTCATTGTTGGATGGTAGAACTGCAACATGATGCAACTCAGCCAAGCAAAATGCAGTCACTATTCATTAATCAGCGCAGCGTAATCCTGCTGGTTTAAGAGGTTAAGACGTTGGAATGTGACATATACACCATTGTCAGGAGATTTCCTTTTTTACTGGAGTAAATGAAATGAAATTCCCTGGGTAAGTGCCATCAAACCTGCTTCTCTGCATTGTTCCCCCGCACTTTGCCCAAACATCACCACCCCATTTTTGTTCTCTTTCTAGTGAGCCTTATGCCAAGGTGCCATCAGTGTGTGAAATCTTCTTTCTGGACGGCAGACGGCACAAATGACTTCAAACGAATTTGGAGTTCTAGGGATGAAATTCCGCCCCTCCTTTTGAAATCAATAGCAAAACTCCCACTGGTTTCAGTAGGGCCAAGATTTCACCCTAATCTCCACAGGACCCAACTCCAGAGTGAGGCCTAGCTGGGACAGAGAGACCTGAACTTTATTAAGAGTCTTGGCAGAATGGAATTGATCACTGGAGTACATATCTCTTCGTATCTTGGCTCTTTGCAGCATTGAGTCTGCTGCGATGGGCACCAAGAATGTGATGGGAAAGAACAGCACGGTGGTGAGGGAGGGAAGGAAGAATGGCATTGAAGCTAAAGAAGGAAAAGTGAGAGTAGAGGAGGCCTTCCCATCAGGTGATGGTGAAGGGGGTGAGAGGGGAGTATTTTTCCAATGAGGGTATGAGTGGAAAGAGAACAGCCAATTTACTTTTACGTTTCAAATGCTTCCAGGCTGAATCAAATTTTCCAGACCTCTTTGGGAGTGGATGAATCTTGGGTCCCTGTCAAGATTTTGAGATGAAGTCCTCTTCTAAATGTAGCTCTTCCTCCATCTTCCCTGCCCACTAGCACTGTGCATGAGCTGTGGAATAAAACCCCTGCTTTCAGCTCCCCCCATGCTGCACGTATTAAAGCCCCCTAGGGAGCAAGAAGCCTGTCTCTCCCCAGGTTCAGCCATAGCTGGAGCCGATAAAGAGAGGAGTCTAGACGATCCACCACTGAAAATGCCAAATGCCAGAGTTCCCAGCTTGGAGTAACCAGGATTCTGGGCCACAGTGAAGTCAAAGCTGAGGCCTGGCTCAGCAAGGAGAGTCCATATTACCACAGACTCTCCTGTGAACAACCAGACAGTAAACCCCAGCCACCCTATGACAAAAGCTATGTTACCACCTTAGTTAAAGATTGGTGTTGCAGCTGCTCTCAGTTCTGGATTTGGGGGCTGTTTACACTACAACTTCAGCTGTGTTGAGGGACCGTGGTTACCATATGGCTGTTCCCCACCTTGCTCCACACCAAATCTGTTGCAGTGCCAAATGGTGCTGGCACCCCACTCTCCTGACACATCTGTGAACCATGAGAAGGGCAGGCTCTTTGTCTGAGAACCAGGACATTCAAACCATGAGCGCTGTGTGGCCACCCAAAGTCACTCTAGCTATCCATTGGTCTCCTCCAACTGCTTCATGCATGCTTTTCACCAAGCTGGGCCCTAGCCTGAGGTTGATCTCCCCATTCCAGTTCACCAAACCACAACCCTTGCTTCACTCAAGCTTGTATTATGCTCTTTGTCTTTTGAGAAGCCCACAGGATGTGAAGCTCCTGATTAAAACAAGAAAACAAAAGACTTCTAAGTCCTTTCCTGCACCTGAATGCTCCAGTATATCTAGATGGTGGTTTGGGCCAGGGATTGTCCTTTTTTTCCCCTGCCCTGTGCTAAGGCCCTTCTCTGCCTAACCAGAGGGGTAAAATGTGGCCCATGATAGGGAAACAATGATAACGATGCTAAGAATGTAGCAGTAGGATAGCTGTTTTCATGGTCTCAACTGCAGAATGGGCAGGACCTTGGCAAGTGTATTGTGTTTCCAGTATGAGAAGAATAGAATTTAGGAGGAGGTCACGGCATGAGACAGACAAGCTCATGAAATCGTACAGGAAGGGCAGGGCAGAGATAAAACCATGGACAAAAGTCCATCCACGGCAAATGGCAGATGGTGTAATTGGCCAAATGGAGGTTGATGCAAATGGTTCTTAATGAAACCACATTCCCAGGATAGTAAGAGGAGAGTCAGGTACAGGACACTACATTCAGTATGTATGAGGCACACCCCAACTCCCCGTTCCTTTGAGTGGCCCCTTTTCTCTTTTCCACTCTCTGTCCGCAACGTTCCAAGACGCCAGCCTCTGCCAGAGCACACACTCATTTGCATTTTCACCAGCCTTGATTAATGCAAGTGCCTGTTTATAGAGTTACAATCTCCAAATTAGGTTGCTGAAGGCATCTCAGGCCAGCCCTGGAAAAAGCTCCCTGCCTGAAAGGAGCCAAAACTAAGCCTTAAGCAGACGTCTTTATTCAGCTGTAATTGACGTTTAACAGACATCTGTAACTTCGTCTGGACTTTAAAAAAAAAAAAAAAAACAGTTCTCCCCCTTTCTTTATGTTCCCCCCTTTCATCCAGCAGTCAAAAGTGTAAGAAACCAACACAGAGGCCCCACTCCGTCACTCTTCAGCAGGGGCCGTGACAATAGTGGGCCTGAAACAAAGAGGCATCCCCACGCTGCTCACAGTGGCTGCTTGTATGTCTATTTACCTCCTAGAGTGTTTTATGCTAATCCATTGGCAAGTGGCTACCACTTCTGCATACTGATTTGCCTCAACTTCAGTCTGAGCTGGGGCCTGTTGTCTGAAGCCAGGGCCATGAAGCGCCCCCCTCCTTGGCTCACTAGAAAAGGACATCTATGTTGTTTGCAGCATCACCATGAAAGGCAAAGCTCCCCACCCAGCCCCTGGAGAACAGCCATTGTGACTGCATTGAGTCTTTTTATTTCAGTCACCTTTGGTCAAGTAATGACGGGGGTGAAGTGAACAGACTGCCCGGCCTAAACAAGGGCTCCCAGTCTGAGATTCCTCCACGAGGAGGAACTCCCACTGAGGAGCAGACAGTTTCCAATGCAAGGAGAAGTGAAAGGAAATCATTATGCACCATTTGGTTCCAGAACTCAGCAAATCCATTCATAGAGTTTTGCATGGAGTCCATGCCCCCTGCAAAGGGCGAGTTATAGCCCCCTGATGGAGGCTAGTCCAGATTCTGAACTCAAACCCCGTTAGATCTTAGCATACAGGGTCCGGAAGTAGACAGATACTGCCAGTGTAGCTATAGACATAGGTGACATGTATATGGAGCGAGAGTATTGATGGTTACACAGACAGAGCAGCATTTGTGGCAGTTCTGTTTCTGGTGACATTTTCAGCTATGGGAGGATGACTATGCTTTAGAAAAGCATTATTAAAAAACAGGATGAAATAGTTTCCTCATTCCTTGCTTGCTCTTGCCGTATTCTCTCCTCCCCCACAAACAGTATTTTATTTCAATATTTGATGAATGACTTTTCAATTCAGGTTTCAGTGGAGGAAAGTTTCTGTTTTCTCCTGAGGGGGGACAGTACCCCTCTCTCCCTTCCGCCTTGTAAATATTCTTCTTTTCTACCCTGCAGGTTCCCAGGAGGATGTTCCAAGACACAAGATGCCAGCCTCTCCCATACCACCCCCCAAATGCACTCATTTATATTTTCTGTATGTCACATTTTCTACAGTAACCACCTAGCTAATAAAATCTAGCTAAGAATTATACACAATATGTAGTGTCTGAGGACTAGAACATAAAAGCCAAGAACAAAAAAAAAGTTTTTCTCTCTGGCTGTGTCTACACTTACCTTGAAGGCTGATAGCTGCAACACAATTTTTGGTATGCCAATTGTGTATCAAAAATTGACTTTGCAGCTGTTGACTTCTGTGCCCTGTCTTCACAGCAGAAGGTCGACGGGAACACTCCTTCCTTAATACCATGCTGCTCAAAAGAAGTCTCAGGGTCGACACTGATCCTGGAACGTGCCGTTTTGCATGTGTGTGAAAGAGCCCCCGGGAGATCAAACATAAGTGTTTGATCTTCTGTGGCGAGCATAGACCCAGCCGCTGTGTGCTGGAGGAGGTGTTGCTCCTAATGTCAGATGTGAGTCTCACGCCAATTCTGGTGATCAGGACTCTTTAAAGAAGAACGAAGCAAAAAACATAGCTCCCATATGAAAGAAAGACAAAACTTCTTTCTGGCCTACTCCTCTGTCGAATGTGACCACCTGTTTCAAAACAGGAAACTGAGGCCAAACAAGGCTACTGAGGAACAGAGCCGGGAGGAGCCATTTTGGGTACCTGTGTCTTGCCAGATGTCATATATGGAGCTTCTAGACTAGAAATGCAGTCACCACTGTGAAGATACAAATAATAGGAGTGGGGAAATAAGCCAGCAGACGATGGCCAAATCTAAGCTGAAGTGTCTTTAAGACCATGAAGAAGCTAAGTAGCTGTTGGGCAGTTGTTTCACAAGAAGGAAGGCTGGGAACAGGAGAAAGCGGATGGGAGATACCCTGAGGTATCTCTGGGGCAGAAGAGAGAGAGAGAAGATGAACTAAGGTCCTTTGTGGGTCTGACACACCCACAAGGGCACTAGAATGGGCAGGAAAGGTTAGAAAACAAAACCTCAGAGATGCTTTCACTTTGCAGAACCATGGCTACAAAGAGGTGTTCAGTCACCAGCCTGCACAGCACTGCTGGCACCTCAGCCCTTCATTCCTGCTCCTCCACACACTGAGGAGCCCCATGCTGGGCCCTGGCATGCTGGAACCTCTGCCCATCTCCCTTACTCACCAACCACCCATGCAGCTCGAGCAGATGTTGTAATGATGATGAGGATGCCTGGTGGGCCAGAGCATCCGCCGTGCAGTGGTGAGGCATTGGTTGTTACAGCTGAGGTTTTAGTTTGGTAACTGCTCCACTTGCCTGACTGACGTAACTCAGGAGGACATACTCCACCATCCCGGAGCTACCCTGCAGAGCTTTCCAGAAGACCATGCCACTGGGCATGATAATGAGGCAGCATGTGGAAAGCGAACCCCTTCAATGTTGTTATCTCTGTGCACTGATGAATCTAATGCCCAATTACTCTTTCTCCTTCCATGCCTGCTGCTGTGTGCCCAGCTAGAAGCAGATGTGACCAGGTCACGGAAGCATATGCTGGCTCTATGTGAGATCCCTGCAGTTCGTTGTGATGTACTCTCATGGACTTGTTATGATCTCCTGGAGATTTGACCGAACTCCTAGACACAGAAGACCAGGGACAAAAATAAGTGATTGAGACAGAGAGCAAGCATGCAAGATGCTGTCGGGTTATCACAGAATTATCACAGGAAAAGTAGAGGAGAGTAAATTTGGCACCCAGGCACTGGTGACTTTGAAGTTGGGCAAAAGCAAAGACTGTAACATCTGAGCCCTGGATAAGCTTCTGGTTGTGATGGGATCCATTTTACTGGGAGTCACCAGCGTACCCACAGAAGAGCAAAGGAAGTTTAACCCTTGCCTACATGGGAACGTTTTTGGTCTTAGGTGTGAATTTAAACTGATGTAGTTATACTGGTATAAGCTCCATGGGACTCCCTGATTCCAGTCAAGAATGACTTTTTTCAGCTTATGAAAGGGGTTAAATGAAAAAAGCTACGCTTACAATGGAATAAGAATGTCCATAGAGGGGTGGGGTTATTCTGGTTATATAATGTTCTGTCTGTCTGCCCATCTGTTCAAGAACTCCTCCTAAATGGTACGAGCTAAGACCACAATATTTGGTATACAGCTTCCTTTCTCATAACTCAAAACGAGGTGGGACTTTGGTTGTGCCAGGAAAATGGGATGTGCCTGGAATGGGATAGATTCTCATCAAACCAAACAGAAATGAGACAGAATCACCAGGCAGGTGATAGGACCTGACTACAGATGCCTCCTCCCTGCTCCTGTCCAGGACTGCCCCAGCCCTGAAGCCCTGAGCCTCCCATCCCCTAGATGCTCTTCAGGTGTGGGGTGAGAGAAAGTCTGCAGCTTTTTCCCCATCCGATTTGATTCGTATGAGCACACTGCTGGCTGTTCTCCTTTGTCAGGGAGTGAGGGGAAAGTGCACAGTCTGCTGCATTCCTCCCTCTGGTTGGGGAGTACAGGGAGCAGCCAAACCTGGACCTGCCACAGCTGAAGACCATGTACCCCTCCCTAGGCTGTGCCCACTGGAGCTGCAGCTGCCTTGGAAAGATGTTTCTCACCTGGCCCCAAGCTGTTGTGGTGATATAGGGCTGAGGTAGCCCTCTCTTCCAGGAGCAGCTACACACTGAACCCCACATCAACAAAAGTCAATCAAGTTAAAGACCTGGGCAATGCTCAGTAAAACTTCTAGTGTACCTAAATAGCTGTACTGATATAACTAGTAAAACTTTCTCATGTAGCCAAGGCCTCAGTGTACAATGGATCCATTTCTCTGGTTCCATTGAGCTCTGCTCAGTGCAGGCCCAAGTCGAAGTCCAAAGAGACTTTATGCCCTCAGTCCCAATCCTGTGGTTTCCCAGAGGCCAGTTTGATGCCTGATGCAATTTAGAGCAGCCTTGGGATTGTTCTATGTTCGCCTGGTCTAACAGGTTGTTTTGGCACCAGCACTCTGGCCATGCCCCCTTTGCCATAGCTATGCTAAAGGCTATGAGAGGGACAGTGCAGAGCCAGTGTGCCGGCCCTGTGCCACCCGGGGAATCCTCCAGGCCAAAGGAATGCTCCATTTACAAGCCAAGCTGAATTTTCAGCCTCTTTGTGCAACCGGAGCAACACAAAGAAGAATGATCATGGCCAGTGGTTTGGCCTTCATATTTCAAAGCCAAGGCCTGTTTCTTCCCATTTGTACATAAAGGGGAAAGTCCACTGCTCAGAGTGGCAGACACTTGTACTGCTTTTTGTGGCATGGGGTGTAACACAGAACACAGATTGCTCCTTGGTGTTTTTCCCTCCAGTCTACATGACATTACTGCTGTTCTTCAGTGCTGCAGAAAAACTTCTAATGGCAACACAAGGAGAGAAAAACACAGGTGCCCTGGTCATTTCTAGCACATCACCTTCAATTCTGCTTCCCTCTACACCTTGCAATGCAGAGTAACACTGACATAAAAGGTCACGTGCCAGGAGCTGACCATCTCCATGCCAGCAACGTTTCTTTAGTTCAAATGCACTCATGAGACTAACACCATGAAATGCTCCAGTGGGTCAGAGAAGGGCAGGAAAGAAGGGTCTTTCCATGGGTGACCATTCACCATGCCAAACAAGAGGGAGGCATTTCTGACTCTGAGCCAGTCAGGATGGGGTTAGGATGCCAAGCAGAGGGCACTGGCACAACGTAAAGACGGGGGTGCATCAAGTGGAATAGTGAGATGCACTGGTGGAGCCATCTGTGAGGGATGCTTCCACAGCTCATCGCTTGGCCTAGCTGTCACTGAACTCCCTAAACTAATAGCCAGCCCCAGCAGCAGTGTGTGGAATCGGCTGCAGGCTGCGTTTTGTTGTTGGGGATTTGGAGGCGGCTCAAAGGCTCTTCTTCCAATATAGCTTCCTCTGGCTCGGGTTCTCACCCCGTCAGCCTTCTCTGTGGGGTGCCAAGCAGTTCCCTAAAGCCTGCCCTGAGCACTGGCATTTGCAGAAAAGTGTCTCCTTTGCCAGGCCTAGAGTGGAAGCCAAACAGCTCAGCTGTTATCCATCACGCATGTCCTCAGCTGGGGACAATGGCACCTGGGATCATGGACTTGGACAACTAGGGCCCAAGGGGGATGTTAGCCCTCCCAGAAAATTGGGGCTTGCACCAATACGCAAAGGACACCCTGGTTTGAAACAGACAAGCTTATCTCACTTTAGGAAACGTGAACAATGCAGCCATAGGATGCAATTACATATTAAAATGACAATCAGCAGCTATTATGTTATTGTTTATAACTCTGGTCCCCATCAACTATCAAAGATGGCCATGCTCCTGGAAAAGGTGCCGTGTCAAGCACCTCAGACTGCCAAATCTGCACCAGTGAAACCATGCAGAGATTTGCCCAGCACTCTGGGAGCAGGAGACAGTGCAGTTTCTACCCCGGGTTTAGTCTGATCTCAGTGCTTCCTGGAGCCTCAGAAAAAGAAACGCCCCTAGACCCCAGTGGTGAAACTCTCATTAGCTCTGTGGGGTGAATGATCAGCCCCTACTGACCAACAAATGACGACTTACCCCTAGAACAAGTGCTACAAATGCAGTAGTTTCAGCTCCGGGCAGGGAAAGAACCAGACCTTGAGACAAGGAGCCTGGGCACTAGGTAATGACTGAGTACTCAAGAAAACCCACAACAAGCCAAAGAGATTCAGGTTCAAGCAGCCCCCTAGCCCCTCAGCTCTGTCTTCTCCCTAGGCTCGGCGTAAGAGGTGGGTGAGTAGAGCTGTGTCTCAGTGTATGATATTCACGGCAGGGGTTACATTTATGAGGGCAATAACTTCCTCCCTCCTTCCCCCCTCCAGCCTGCCTGCTGCAGAGCAGGTGCTTTGTGAAAGTGACAGCCCTCTGCTGCGCCTGGGAACTCGACGGCTTCCACACTGCTCCATGCTCTGGCCCGGACACACAGCCCAGCCCGGCACACACACACCTGGCTGTCAGGGAGAAAAGGAGGGAGCTTAGAGGGCTGTGCCTTAGCCTAGGGCGCCTCATGCTGGAAGCTCTCAAAATAGCTTTGGAACCCTCGTGCCTTTCTTGTCTTTTGGGTCCTGCAGGGAACTAACTGTCGCTCCTTCCCTGCTGGGAGGGGGCTATGGCAGCCCATAGGAATACTCCTATAGCTCCACCGGGGTGCATGGGGCTTTACCGACATCAGACTAGGGCCCTGCACCTGCTTACATCAGGTTTGAGTTTGCCCCAGCCTGACATGGACGGGACTACATAAAGCCCTCAGCAGACTTCCCTGTGACGCTAATTCCTCTCAGCTTCCCCCTCCGCAGAAGGGGTCCCAAACCTACAGCTGAACGCAGGGTATCCCCTGAACTGGATCCTTGGGCAAGAGAACAGAGCAGCACCAAATGAACGTCCACTGGAGCCACTGCCAAAGACAGCAGAGGAGAGAAAAGTTCAGACGCAGGAGAAGGCAGGGAGCTTTCCAGGGCCCCTCCGGGGGTTTCAGTCCCTGGGCTAGAAGCTGGCTCTGTCCTTGTCACCACAGCCACCGAGCACCAGAAGGTTCAGGGTAATATCCCACCTGATGAACAGGAAGTAGGAAGAGCCCTTCCCCTCACCAGCCTTCTGGTTAACCCTCAGCCACTCCTGACCTCATTACCAAGACCACTGCAGGGTAACAATCTCTTCATCCAGGCCACGGCGACTTTCAGCCCCCACTGCAGACCCCTCCGGCACTCTGGAATCTCACTGCATGGTGGTTGCAGCCACCTGTGTTTCATCGAGATTGAATGGGTGAGTAGGTGATGGCCCAGGGGCCCTCATGGCAGAAGTCCCATTGCAAATGTATCATGAGGTCAGACGAGTCCCAGAACACTCAGATACTGCGGATGCACAGCGCAGTCTGATATTTTATTACAGCCCCCGAGCAGAGGAAATGTCACAGCAGCAGAGCTGGCAGGCCATCCCAACTGGGGCACCGCAGGGCAGTGACGGGCTATCCTGAGTGGTAGCGAGACCTCAAAAGGTCACAGGGGTGGCTTCAGACTATGAAATCACACGGCTCTATGTGGACGATGGTGATTGCAGCAGAATCTTCTCTGAACTGCTATAATACCTGATAGACAAGAAAGAAATTGGTGGGTGCCAATGCTGAGGTGGGAAAGTGAAGGAAGGACTGGTCATTGGTGTTGGAGTGGGCTGGGGCTCCAGCAATGTCAGCAAAATGAACATCTCCCTGAAAAGGAAGGATTGAAGTTTATCTTCAGGGGTCTTGAGGACTCAAGTTTCATTCTTGCAATTTCCCAATATTAGCCCTTGGCACATTCAGTTCTCTTTGAGGTAACAGGGTCTTCCTGGTCATGCAAGACCAACCGTTTCACTGTTCACAGGCCACGCCAAGCACTTCTGAATGAGACAGGGATTCCTCTGGGGAGCAGAGAGAGACAGACCTCTAGTTCAATCCTGTTCCCCATCAGAGCCATTGGGAATAAATTAACCTGTAGGGGAGATATCTTTAAGACACCCCATTGAAAGGGCTTCCCCAGAGGAGCTGGGAGCTGCTGACTGCTGCGTGTCCTGAGTGGGGATGGGAATGTGTGTGGGAATGGAGTACCGCAGCCATTCCTGGGGGACGAGCTTTATAAATCAAAGCCAAGCTGTTGAGGCCCAACTCCGCATGGCCTGATTCATGGGCCTGCTCTGGAAAGGCCTCAGCGGCTGTCCTTTCAGAGCCGCAAAGTGTCCCACCCTGCCCCCCACTGAGGCGTCTCTGGCGCGTCCCCACATTCCCGTCCGTAGCCTGTAACTTACCAAAGCCCCCTGAGGCAACAGGAAACTTCTGGGACATTCCAGGCGGGAATCGCGGGTGAGCTGTTATCTGCCAATCAAACGCTTATGCAAAAAGAAACCCCACAAAACAAGATGTCTGGTGTGAATCTCCTGATCCCGTTAACCCGAGGGCTCTGCCAGACTAGGCCCGGCATGCAATCACAGGCCCCAGGCCTTGCCTAGCAACAGGGCACCGAACAGCCTGAGGCCTCACTGGAGAAAAAAGGCCCTTTCTTGTCTGTGAAAGATTCATCGTTTGGGCTGAAAGTGGCCCCTCCCCTCTTTCAAATACTTGTCAGCAGGGAGAATAAAGCTTAGATACTGGGCTGATCAGATCATGGCTAATCTGTTATTCGTTGCCACTAAAACTGCCACAGGACTTTCAAACAACTTTACTGAGAATGTGTGCGTGTGTGTGTCTGGAAGGAAGCAGGCGGGAGGCAGAGGGACTCCCAGGCCATGAGGCATATCAATGAAGGCTACTGAAGGCACAGCCAGACGTGTATTTTCCTCTGTGTCTGTTGTAGGCTGCAGGAGGGGCACTTCCAGGTTGCAGCTCTCTGTAGGCACATACCAAGCAGCTAAATCCGTATCTGTAATTCTGCCCCACCCCAGAAATCATGGAGGATTAACTGCAATCCCCAACCTGACTCAAGAGTCAATGGGGGAAAGAGGACACGGGCCTGTTTCTAGACACTTGGGAGAAACTTGCAGGTGAGCCAGACACAGTGTAACTAACACAGGCAGCTTGGCCAATGTAGGGGTTCACTTGTATAAGTACGTGTTGCTTCCAGAACTTGCAGGACCTTCGATGGAAATTTCCCTGCTGTTTCATCAGGTTTCCCACTTGGAAAGCTCTTAGCTGCCTGGCACCTGTAGCCAAACTCACAAAGCAGCACCAGCCAAAGTGCAAATATTTCAGTCTCCTTGCAAAGGAATAAAAGGATTGACTTGCAGATGCCAGTAAATTCCCAAAGGTGTACAGAAATATCACTGATCGGCACAGGTCTGCTCTCATTTACACCACTGTAAATCAGATGGGACTCCACTGACATTAGCAGAACTACAGTGTTGTAAAATTGATGGTGGAGCAGACCCTGATTTTTCCCACTGTGACACAGGGCTCAGAGGATTGCACAGAAGAAGCTTATGTGCTCCTAACTGACCTCATATGGGGAACAGTAATGCAAGAGACGAAGACCTTGGCTGGAATTAAGTCATGGAGCTGGTTGGAAAATCTGCCTCTCTTCTATGGAAAATTTTGATTCCCTCACCCTCCCCAAATTATCAGACTAGTTTTCAGTATGAAACTGAAATATTTCAGTTTCTGTCCAAAAAACATTGAACTCAGATTTGAAATTTTCTGAGAGCAGATAATTCTTGGGAAAAAAAATTAGTCAAAAATCCCAAATTTTCAATCAAAAAACCATTTTTTACCAGTCTCATTAAGCATAGAGCACATGCCCTGGATAATTTTTGCTAGTGGCTGAAACTTCATCTCCAGACCTGGCATTCTGTGCTAGGCCTGTTTTGGGCTCTCTACAGACAACTTTGCCAATGCACCTCAGTTCTGTCCTGACCACACTACTCCCTACTACACCTGTCTTGCACATCCTACACAGTTCTACTGATGTGCCACAAATCGTGCCTGCACCACTGATAAAGCCTCTGTCTCAGAGTTCTTCCACACTTGCAATTTGGGTGAGATGGCTGATTGGGGCGGGGCACATTGATGAGAGCCTGGTGAGGTTGGGATAACAGGTGCTCACTTAACTGGGTGCCTGGAATGAATCCTTCCAAGTTTAACAATCGCCTCTTAATCAAGATTAATTAATGACCTTGTTGAGGATCCCCTCCTCAGCCCTTCCCTGCTCATGTACCAACCCAAGGGGTGGGGGGGAAGAGAAGAGGGTAGAGAATTAATTGGATATTGTGCTGGGAATTGCCTCCTGGTTGCTGTCAATCTTTGAGTGAACAGCCTCTTGTCTCACTCAATGGGAACTTTATATCCTCCTTTAATCCTCCAGTCTGTATTGTCAGAGCTTCTCCCTCCTCCTGTCTCTTCTCCCCACTCTGGGACTTCTGATGACCCCAGCTGGCAATCTCCTGTCTCACCCAGTACAAAGAAGCCCCTTAACTAACACACTGTGATCTACAAAGGCTCCCCTTTACAAGTGCTTGCAGGCAGAATATATGCAAATGCTCATCCGTGGGTGGGTGGTTAAGAGGTGTGTCACAAAAGCAATGGTACAGTCTGGTATGATTCACGCCCTTTGCAGCAGAGGGCCAGGTCTGCCGTAGTGGGAACTGCTGCACATCTGGGTAGAGGTGCTTGGGCTGAGGTGTGCACGTGGCTGAAATTAGGGGCAGCAGGGAGTGCTGCAGTTAGGGATCGAGGGGCAGCAGCAGAGCAGTGCTTGGGAGGATGGAGCGATTGGGATCTGAACCAGTCTGCATTGGCTGAGCGGCAGGAGGGTGGGATACAAAGCAGCCAGCAGGGGACAATGGTAGAGCTCTAGGGAGACCCAACTTGGGGTGACTACAGGTCACAACCGATTTGCTTTGTCTCCCTGGCATGTGACTACAATAAACAGGATAATGTTCCCTATATGAAGTGTGGAGCAGGGAGCAGGGGATACAGTCGAGTGTACAGTGTGGACAGATGCGTACATTTGCAACAGAATTTCCCGTGTGCCTCTAAACAGGAGAAGTGCCAGCTCTCCCCAGCAGCCCTCACTGGCTGATTCCCCGTGGCAGAGGAGGGCTGAAGGAGCACGGTGGCGCCTGGGGGGCTAGTTCAGGGAGGATATTTGGAACATGGAGGAAAGTGCAAACATACTTGTGTGAGGCGGTAGCAAATGGGAGGCAAGACTGGGACTGCAAGTGGAGCAGGGGGCAATGTACAGCCACCCTCATTTGTGTCCACCCCATAGATCGTGCACCAACGCCCTGGGGTGCATCTGTCACAGAGACAGCCTGCAGGCACCCCTGTAGCTTACCTCCTGGAGAAAGTGTGCGGAGGACAATCAGGGTTCCCTCTAAATTCTTCCATCTATGGGCAGAATAAATTTTGTTAAATGCACCAAGACATGTGTGGATGTGCACCACTCATAGAAACACATGCTGCCAGCTGTGGGTGCTCTGATAATCAGGTAGATGGCACCTGACTGTCTCTTGGGTGGTGCCCCAAGAGCTCAGCTTGCAGGGAACACTGATGACAATCAAAGACAGCATGAATTCCCCACAATAGCTCCTTCACAATGGCTAGCTCCAATTCTGCACATTAACACTTCTTCCTCATCGCCTGCCCCAGACTATCAGTCTTCTGCTGTGATTCTTTTCCCTGTTGTTTGTTCTTGCCTTCCCACCCTTTCTCCTTGTATTTTCAATGCTCTCAGGAATTGCATCCATCTCTGGAGATGCCCCCTTTTCTCAGAATCTCTCTCTTCCTTTCTTCTTGTCCTAACCACAGTAACTTGATGCTTCATTGCAACTTCCATCAGTGAAATGTCACCACGCCAGAAGCTAGGTCAAAGGAGCTTCCTCTGATTCAACTTCCTCTCCTCCCTCTCCCTCCTCAACCCAGAGCTTCCATTTGGCTGCATAGTCTGAAACCTTTGTGCCATCCTTGATACTGGGTTCTCCTCTTCCAAGATCTGAGACAGGGGTGAGCAAACTTTTAACATCACACCTCACCTTTCATCTCTGCACTTAGCAGCAGCCTGTCTAATATAACACAAACCGACAAAGATTTTTCACTGTGTCCATATAAATAAAACCCCTTTTGGCACATGTAAGTAAATAAGTCTGTAGAATGTAAAACCTTTACTAATCGGTATATAAATGCAAATACACATCCATAAACAGTAATATAGTTCAACATTTTTAATGAGATGGATGAGCCTGAGAACCAGCAGCTGATTGTGTTGCACTTGCCGTATGAAATTTTGCACCCCCCTGAGGGGGCCCACGCCCTGACTTTGTGTACACCTGGTCTAAGACCTGCTGTTGGCTGCCTCTGCACCCCGACCACGAGTAGCACGGTGCCCCTGCAGCAGTCATCCTGCGAGTCAACGTTTCCTCTGCCTTAACTATTGAAATTCCCATCTTTCCCAGATTCCAGCATACCCGGAAGGCCATACTTGTCTTCTTACCCATCCAAACCAGCTTGGCCAGCTCCACCATTTAGCTCAGCGCTGCCCTCTTTGTGTTTGCCACAATCCGGCCTCCCTTATGGACCCCATCCTTCAGCCTCTCTCCATTTGTCTAGCACAGGCCCCTTGTTTATCCCTTTCCACTGGCTTATGCTACTAGTCTCTTGCCTCGTGCTTTCTCACTGATGAATAAGTGGAGAGTTGCACTCATTAAAGCACTGTGCGAAAGATGTTTTACTGAACATGGTGGGATCCTACTGTAGCCGAATTTGCAGCGTCCCCTCCAATGACCCTGTAGCCCTGGGACAGGGAAAGGAACCACAAGACACAATCACATGAAAGAGGAATGAAAGCTAACGCTAAATGTGTGGAAGCCAACCAGCCCTTCGGTGAGCTGCTCCTGCCCCAGGAGCCGGCGTTAGAAGGGCACTTCCAGCCAGCAGCCTGTTTGAATTTCTCCCTTGAAGGTTTGGGTCCCTGCTCTGGAAGTGTGAGCTGTTCCTCTGGAGTCCGGCAGGATCTCCCGAAGCCAGGAGGCCATGTTCCTTCCCACATTACCACATGAATAGGGCCAGGGTAGCAAGCCCCCACTGTCCACTCAAGCAAACAATTTGGCTAGCAAATTGACATAATTACAAGGGACAGAGAGAAAAGAAAGGAGCGCCCCCTCCCCTGTGCTCCAGAGGGCCCGACCCCTGCCGAGTTACTTAGACCCTTTGTGAGACTCAAAGCTAGGTACTGATTAGAAAACGTATGCCCTTTTCAAGGGCTCTAAGTGATTGGCTGCCTTAATCTGATTACAATTTACAGAGCTCCTTCAGAGGGGTCTGAAGAGCCTTTCACACGCACATGGCCACAGGGTCCAATGGCCACACAGTGATCAACACAGACAAACTCAGACCAGTGCACAACTATACAGTGCTGACTTACATGCATGCACATTGACACACCGTGACACTCTCTCACACACAGGCACACCACAACTGACACACAGGCACAGACAAATACACATACACCCCCTGTCTGACGTGCGCACACAGAGGCCCTGGCAGACAGACATTCCCCTATAGCTGCACAGTGGAGCCCCAGTTCCAGAGGAGCTAGGGAGCTGTGTACAGGCCTTACCCATGGAAGCAGCTCCGTGGCAGTCCTTTCAGCAGCTGGCAGCTGATCTAAACCCACCCGCCTGCCTATTCACCACAGGATTAAGTGCTGCTGGTCCCCACCTTGCCCCTTTCCATGCCATTTAATGCCCTCCCTGGGGAACCTACAAGCTTTATATAAGAATTTTAAAAATCTTTTCTGCCCCTTGGCCCAGGTGATTAGCTGTCAAGCTGATCCTTAGAACCTGAATGAATGTGGGTTGGTTCATCCACAGCCTCTGCCATGGAAACCTGTGTCAGGATAGCTTTGCTCATTGACATCATCCTTTGCATCCAATTGGTACCTCTTACTCCCTACAGCCAGGCCTGAGGCTGCCCATAACTTCTTTTCCCAAACATCCAACTGCCCCCCCTAAGAGGCCAAACGCATGCTCTCACCAGGCTCCCAATGGGGCAGTCATTGAACTTCACGCATGCCAGTCTGAGACTGTCATTCTTTGCCAAGTCTCTGCGGGGAGTAGTGGGGAGCACAAGGGGGGCACTCAATCTAGAGGGCCTAGCTCACCAGCTCCCGGGGACAGGCATGGGAACGTACCACCTGCGAGGCCACAGCCCACTGGAAGTGAACAGAGCAAATGGAAAGGACGGAGAGGCTGACGGAGACAGGTAGAGGGCAGAGCAAGCTCATAAAGTTTAGCAAAGGCTCTGCATAAAGTTCTCCAAAAAGGGAGACACAAGGTAGTGGCCTTGTTAAGCCAAAGAGAGCTGCTGTCTGGATCATTGGCCATTGACCTCCTGTCCCCCAGAGCACAACAAGGGCTGGCTGGCAGGCAGGAAGAGCACTGCCCTGGGAGTCTGTGCTGCCCTGGGAGTGAGCCTCTTCCAGCTCAGGGCCACAGACTCACTCTGGCTCTCTTAAAATTGTTCCAGAGCTGGTGCAGCTTAAGCAGGCCAAATCTGTGGGGAGTGACTGGCTGACTGAGCCCCAGCCTGAGCTGCACCATCTATAAAGCAATTTTTACACCACCAGTGCAAACCCTGCTAGCCTGAGTCTAGGGCAGGGCATGGGGCAGGGAGCACACAATCCTAGCATGATGCAAGGGGGCAGGATTAGCTCTCCCTGCTGATCTGGGGCATTGGGCAGGGCAGGGCATTGCAGAGTGATAAGCTGATAGAGATCAGACAAAGAGGGTAGGATAGGACCAAAGGTGCACAGTCAGGATAATCTGAGAACCATGAAACCTAGCTCCAGCGGAGTCCTTGGGAGAGCTCACATTAGCATGGCAACCAACAGGCACATTAAGACGACTTACATGAATATTTTGGGTTGACTGCTTTAGGATTCACTTTTTAAAGAGGGGCTCTTTACCACCCCTGAGAGCTTTCACAGTTCTTACTGGGGGGATTTTCCCCAGCTGAAGGTATGTGCATGCAAAGGCCTGCTGTTTCTTGCCCCCATGAAAACAGGTTGCAGAGGGAGGGAAGGGGGATTAAATCTTTCCCCTGCAGCACTAGGAACCCAAATACCACAGCAAGGAATTAGAGCTCGTGGGCCTAGTTGTGCCACAGGCCTGGGCCTCAGCTGTGCCTTTCCTGCTTTTGGGGCAGGGGCTGGAGAGTGACTAAGAATCTCGGTGCCCTTGGCATATCCTGGCCCAATTCCCTATGGGGAGCACTTACACCTGTTCCATACCAGCCAGCAAAGCCCTCTGTGGGCCCAGATATTTATAAAGGGACCATCTCCACTCATATTGAATCTGATCATGTGTCATGCTCCCTTTCCACTAGTATAAGGTGCATGCAGCAGAGAGTCTGACCCAGGGCCTTGTGCATGGGATACTCCGAAAGAACTCCCCTTTAAAGACCAAATTGCCCCACAACAGCCCAGCCCTTAGGCTTTCCCCACCCTGCCCAAGCAGAAATGGATTAAGACTTACTGGGGCTCTGGCCATAAAGAAATTGTGGGTCCCCCCACATCCTCCTCACCAGGAATCACTGCCCCTTGCTCCTCCTCTTCCCACCAAGACTCCCTGTCCCTGGCCAGGCAAGACAGAAGCCAGAGTCAGGACACGGTAAGAGCTGCCTAGAGAGTCCATGCTGTTTTGGGGAGCCCCAGGCACTCCCCCTGCCCTAGGCAGTGCGCCTAGTGGAGTGAGCGCATGGTCCAACGCACCTCCCAGCAGTCCCTGACTCCACCGCTGTGCCCAAATGTGTGTCTTCCTCTTCAGCCCTGGCCCACCGTGCTCCAACCGCAGCCATTACTGCAGAGGATGGCAGTCATCTTCTTTTTTCAATAGCAGGGTCGTCTCAGGTCAAACCAAGACAAACCACGATTTCTTCCAGAGCACCTCCTGGCACTAGGCTCCCTCGCCCCGCATCGCGCCAGAGGAACATAGCATTTTGGAGCCTCCTCCTTTGTCACAATGTTTTTCAGTTCCACTAAGCAAACTGTCCAATTAGAGCAGGGCCTCTTGCTTCCATCTTTGCCGACATTTAATTAACATGCTGCCGCTGGCAGCTGCTGACAAATTCCAGACACATGTTGTAAAGGGTTTTTGTCTTTACCCAGCATGGAAAATGAGGGTGTCACATCCCAAAGGGGCATGAATAGCTACTTTCATCTCCCCCCCTCTGGGTGAGAATTACAGAGAGACATAGAGAAGAGACCCAGCACCACTCCCACTGCCTTTCTTTCCTTTTCCTCTCTCTGTCCCTCACGTGTTACCCTAAGAAACACCATGCACTAGCTCCAGAAGAGATTTTCTCCCCTGCCTCCAAATCTTCCCTTAATGGCAGCTTTTTGCTTGGGGATGGGAGAAGGCTGAGTGGCTGGGACACTCAGAAAACTTGAGTTCTATTCCTGGCTCTGCTGGATGACCTTGGGCAAATCACTTCCCAACTCTGTGCCTTGGTTTCCCCAGCTGTAATATGGGGATAACGATATTGCTCCCCTTTTGTGAAGCACTCTCAGCTCTACCAACAAAAAGCACTATACAACGGATAGGCATTATTAATATGGGAAAGGGATCCATATTCTGTACTTTGGATGCAGAGGGATCAGGGCCCTCTAGCATACCCATCTCGATCAGTGGTTCCCAACCTTGTTACAAATGCAGACCCCCCATTGCCTCTCAAACTATTTGGGGACCCCCATCAAAGCCAACTTGAGCTGCTATGTACATGTCATTAAATGAGAAGGGAAACCACAACATAGATTTTTGGACAGCACTTATTGAAAGATACTTAATATAAAAACAGTAATTGATTGTAACTTTTTAATTTATTTAAAACTTATTTTCCAAGATCATTTTTATTTTATTTTTATGGACCGCCTGCAATACACTCACAGACCCTCAGGGGTCCAAGGGCCCCAGGTTGGGAACCACTGACCTGAACAGAATGGAATGATCTGTCCCAGGAGAGAGGTTTGGCAGGTAGGAATGACCTGAAACCAACAAAGAGGGAAAAGTTCCTAACAGTCAGTGCCTGGGCAGTGAAACAGCGTCCCCGGGATAGTGATGGAGACTCATATTCTCCAGACTGCAGTGATCAGGAGCGGGGACAACAGAGACAGCAGTTCGGCTCAGACTGGAAGAGCTAAGTGACCTGTTTCTCAGGGATCAATGTGTAACAAAAACACTTCCTGCCAAGTAGCCAGCACGACACCATTTGAACCTGAACGCTGGCAGTTCGGAAAAGCAGAGGCAATACCAATGACCCACAAGGCAATCTTAGGCACAGACCATCAGAACTGCGCTGGTACAACAGCTGTGCGCACTGCAATTCTGTGCACCCAAATGCCCAGCCAGACCTCAAACCATTCACTCAATGGGCACTAGCTGAGCATGTGGGCACCGCTGGGACAGTTGTGCCCACAGAGTCCAGACTTGCTTTTTAAGAGCACAGCATTTACCATCAGGGCAAATTTCCCAAAAGGCCCAGTCACCCCCACATTGAGCAACCTGGACAAGCAGGGTCCTTCCTTTTGGCGCTTAATTGGGAGCTAAGCTCTGTGGGAAATCTGAGCCTATGTAGGCACATGGCTGTAAGACACTGTGGGCCCTTTGTTTCAGGCACTACAGCATTGTCAGCACTTGGTGTTCAAAACAACGTGTCTGAAGTCAGTTCATGAAACCAGCCCATGTGGGCCCCATTCCCTGTGGTGTGGAGCTTCCCAGCTCCCCTGACTTCTGTGGCTGCTGAGGGGAGGGTGGCTCAGCATCTAGGAGAAGATGGCTGTAATGTAGGTCAGAAACATGCTGCTGGGCCCACAGGCCAACTGGCTCCTCACACCTCATGACCTTGGATTTTAGATGTTCTCTCCTCTGTTCTCACCAGCTGTATTCCTGCTCCCAGGCCCCACTGTAGTGGCATGAGGGGGCTGTTAGCCTCCTCAGCCCCCTAAATGCATTGGCTCAGAGAGGCAGCAGGTAGCATGGGGCTCTGTGCAACAAAAACGGGGACCTGCCCACCCCAAACCTTCCACGGAGGACTGAAAGATTCCCACGAACCAAGCACGGGGCAAGTGACTCAGTCTCTATCCCAGCATCCTCCCACAAAGGCTTCCTCTCTATTGCTACTGGGGGAAATGGGGCCATGGCCAGAGCCCCCCCTACCCTGCTGTCACTGCTCATTACCTAGCAGTACTGGAAAGAATAATGCCGTGTTTTGTATTCACACACCCACGAGCAAACAACAAAGCGGGAGGAGGGACAGAGAGGGACAGTTAGGGAACCTGCCCTCAGGGCAAGAAAGCAAAGGAACAGAGACAGGGGCACCCAGATTCCTGATTCTAATCCCTGAAAAAGTCACTTTCTTTCCTTGTTCCCTGGCTGCCAAATGCTTATCTAACTTGGGGTGGCGGGGGGGAGGGTTAATTATATAACTATTGCAAAGGGCTGGATACATGCCAGACCTGACTATCTTCTCTCAGTGTAACAGCGCCCCCCAGCTGCAAGGACAGGCTTCTGTTACCCCTGAACCGAATCCTTCGCACTCCACAATCCCCAGCATCGGCGGTGTCCTGGGCTCCGGCACAGTGCCAGCTGAGTTGTTGTAGGTTAAAACTCTGAGAATTGGAATCCTGAGAGACCCCACCCAACAAGCTCCCAGCAAACCACTCCCCTCAGGTGTTAAGCTCTCCCTCCCCCTGCCTCTGCCCTGTGGCAGTGCTAAAAGAGATGCCCCAGTGTGCATTTCAAACCTCTGGCCCTGTGCTCTCAGGTAAGCATAGGCATTGTGACTTTGCTGACAGTTCTCCAGTGTGTCACTTAGTGAAAATCAGGTCTCTCCCAGGCTATCCCACCAAGGTGGGGAATGTGAGAAAGGAAACATGAGCTCTCAAACCCTGTGGCCAGATGGGAATAGGCACAGAATTACACCAATAGCTTCCTTGGGGAGGTAGAGACTAAAAAGAGGTCAGATGCCACCTAAGGCATACCCAGAGGTACAGGAAGATCAGGGCTCTGCCAGTGACCTCTTCCGAGCAGGATGATGGAGAATATCCCTCCCTACCACTGGCAATCTGGCACATACCCCTGCAGCTGCCCAGTGCCCATGTCTCTCCCTGCCAACTGCCGCCTCGCCCCTGCTCCCAGATTGGGCTAGCAATTGAAGAGCTGACTTTGGGGGGAACGTTTCCCTAGGCTGGGTAGTTGCTGTGCTGTGTTGCACCTCTCCTTACCCTGCTCCTGGTGAAATCCTGCCCTTTCCTGTGACACCACCAACAGTCACACCATAGACCCATAGGCACCCAGTCCCGCCTCTCAAACCCACACCAAAGAGGTCTCAGTGCCCAGCAGTTCTGCCATGAAGCAGGCATGCTGTTGCAGATCCCAGCCCCTGAGAGATTAGCCTATGTGTGCGTGGAACTGACCAGTGCCATGTGCCTGTGTGCTGCCTTTGGGGCAGCTAGGATCCATTAGTCCCAGTCCACGTAGTGCTTCCAATTGCTGGATGCTGGTGCCCTCTGCCCACTCAGCTCTTGGGCTCTCCACAATCTCCCCACCCCCTGCCTCCTGTCCCCTCCCTGTGTCTCAGCCCTGCCTACCCAGGTGGGTTAGGGAGTCACAGGTTTGAGGGCAGGGTCATGCATGTGGTACAGGCTGCTGCTCTCCGAATCCTCAGGCACCTGCAAAGACAGCAAAACTTCCATCAGGCCTGATGCCTGTCAGGATGGTACTGACAGAGCCTGTTTTCCTGCCAGCAGGGAGTCCCATAGCCAGGGGGACAGACGGACTGTAAACAGGGAGTCTCAGTGGGGTAGCCCTGTTAGTCTGTATCACCTCACCGTACCAGCAATGATGCGGCCATGCCATGGACAATAACGCCACCTTGTGACAGATCACAACTCCCACGCAATTACCACAGTGCAGGCGGGAAGCCATACCCAGGTCCCCAGTGCTGCCCCCTGCCATTCCCCACCCCCGGCAACAAAGCCCATCAACCCAGCTGTATGGACACTGAGTCCCAAATCCCTGACAGCCGAAGGGCACCTGACAGAGCCCCCTCCCCTTCTAGCAGACACAGGACACCAGGCCCCAAAGCCCCCTGCCCTAGCGCCAGTGACAGAGACCAGCCCCCACTGCTCACCTCCCAGAAGACATCATCCTCAAAGCAGTTCTCATCAGCAGGGTCCCCCAAGAACGGCAATTTCAAAATAGCACCTGGAAGCAACAAAACAGAGAGTGAGGCAGGAATGCCTCAGTCAGTCAGAAACAAGCCGCCGGGACTGGGGATGAGCCTGGGGAGCTGACAGCCATGCCAGACCCTGGAAGAGGTGTGTGTGGGGGCCACATGTCATACTCTTGCAAGGGGCAGGGCCTCGGGGGGGGAGGGGGGGGCTAGGGGTAGAGCACACTGCACAGACCCTTAGAGCTGCCTGAAGAGCACGGTGGGGTGGGGTGCAGCGCTCCAGGAGCAATTTATAGGCCCAGGGCTCTGGATGTCACCCCTGCTGCAGCAGCAGTGATGGCAGGCCTGGAAGAGCCACAGTTCAGTGGTTAGAGCCTTGTAAGCCAGGGGTTGTGCGTTCCGTCCTGGTTGGGTCCTCAAAGGTATTTCATGATAACAGCTTTCAAGTCGCTAGGGGCAGGTCAGATAAACATCCGTCAAGGATGGTATAGATGGTGCGAGCTCCTGCTGTGGATACAGGAGACTGGACTTGAGAGGTCCCTTCCAGTATTATGATTGTATTCCATGGAGCCCCACAAGGAGAGGGAGTCAAAGAAACTTTTCCCTCTCTGTGTTGTAGGTGAAGGGAGGTTGGGTCAGTTTTGAGCATATCTAGCCCTGGCCTTTCTTATTGTCCTTGCCCCACAGGCCTTCAGCAGGGTGTGTGTGTGTGTCTGTCCTGTTTCTGGGAACTCACTGTCAGTCAGTGGAGTTCACAGGCTGGGGGTAACTTTAAAGTGAATTACATGATACATTACAGCAATGTGGGCTATGCTACAGGAAACAGCCAGGGAAGGGGCCATCTCCTCTCCTACCTGCGAGAGTCTGAAAGCAGAAAAGTGCTTCCTGAATGGAAAGCTGCTTGTGAGTGAGTTGCTGTGATAGAAGCCATTGTCCCTGGGAGGCAGTGGGAGAGGATTGGGTTAGAATTCTGCCATACCTTCATCACTCACGGGATCATAGAAGTAGAACAATCCAATGGGGAAATATAGATCATGTGACTGCAAATGTAACACAATACTCAATATATGGAGATATGCCAATCTCATAGAACTGGAAGGGACCTTGGAAGGTCATTGAGTCCAGTCCCCTGCATCCACTGCAGTACATATCACTATCCCTGACTCTATTTGTTTTTAAATCTATTTGCCCCAGATCTCTAAATGGCCCCCTCAGGGACTGAGCTCACAACCCTGAGTTTAGCAGGCCAATGCTCAAACCACCAAGCTCTTCCTCCCCCAATATCTGTGGATCTGCCAATCAGAGGCAGAAAAAATTCATACTCGAGCTGAGCCTTAGCTTGGCATTGAAACCAACCAGACTCACATCTAATCAACCACAAACTGAACCTGATCAACTCAGAAACAAACCCAAATTAATCCACAACCACCTCCATATCAGCCCAGGAACTCAGACGGAAACTGCTGAGATTCCAGGTTCTGCATTTGCTGGTCTATTTCCTCTCCTCTTTCTGGACTTGTGGGGTTCAGCTGGAAGCAGAAGCATTGGGGAACCTCACAAGCCCTGGCCTGATTCCCCTCAAAAGGCTCAGTCCTACAGGAAGACATCTTAGTTGATAGTGAGTGACCACCAAGACAGAGCTGATCCCCTCAAATTGCTATGTTCCCCATTCATTGCAGCTTTTCTGGGTTTTGATGCTATTTTCCAGCCCTCCTTTTGGTTTATAACATGGGCACAAAATCACCTCCTGACAGGTTTGCTTGTTAGAAAGGGGAAGAGTGGCAAATGGGCCTTGTCCCAGTGTGTCTTGTGATGGATGGTGTGTGAGAGCCAGCCAGGATCTCCCCATTCTGCTGGGGCCCTGCAGGGTACAGGGCAGAGCTGCCACACGAGGCAGTCTCACCTCCAGTGGACAGCACTTTTGAAAATGATGTCCTAATTTCAGCCAATCGACGTTTTCCACATGACATTATGACCCCAGGAAGTAACACTTCTGGAGGTGCTGGAGTGGGAGAAATATTAAAGGATGGGGAAGAGAATGGTCCCCAGACATAGTCCTTGAGATGCCACACTTCTTCAAGCCTTATGTCTCATCTCACTTTCAGGAACTGCATGTGGGAACAAAAGAGTGCTTCTAGCCCAGGAGATGTGTCCTTCCACTACGCCAGGGTGGGGGCAAGTAGAATGGCTGAGCCAGCCACTCTCCAACCAAATCCTGGTCCGGGGCCTTTCTTCTCCATTCCCTGCACTCTGCCACTCACCCACAATGGCCCCTCCAGCCACGGCCATAGCCAGGGACACACAAATGCCAGCTGCCTGGAACCCCCCTTGGACACTGGGCATCCGATCTTGGTAGTCACCCGTGAAGTCAAAGGCACTGATGAGACTGTGATGAAGAGAGACAGTGAGACCAGCTGTCTGAGAGACACTCATCTGAGTCAGAGAGTCTGGGCTGGGGAGGATGGGGGAGCTACATTCAAAGTCCCTCCAAACCATCTCCCTGGCACTGAAAGGACACATTCTCATTGAGGAGTGGGGAGACTGGAACAATAAAACCCAGCCACTTTGCTTTTATCCCTTCTTTTACAAACCCACACCCAACCACGGGCCTCAGCCTGGACCAACAGGCTGCAAACTAGAGGGATCCAAAAGCCACAGAACCTGGAGTGGATTCCAGACCTTCATTATTTATGTGGGAGTCTGGCCCAGAAGAGGAAGTAACAGAGATAAAGAGAAGCCCCTTTGTAAACCCAACTGCCCCTGCCCAGAGTCTGCCAAGACCCAGAATGAAGCTGGGGCTTGGAGATATAGGGGCTCTCAGGAGTTGGCAGCAGGAAGCAGCTGGAACAGGGTGCAATCCTCCTGAGCCTGACCCAGCTTGAATGGCCTAGTACCGCCCATGCACATCTGTAAGGGACCACTCAGCTGCTGCCCTGACACATCTCTCATCTTCCCCCCCACGCACACACACTGGCCCATAATCCACCCCACTACCTCTGGAGAGATTTAAACCATCTTACCCTTCTTTGCCATACACCTCTTCAGTGGCTGCGGCTGCAGTGACAGCCCCCACGATGCCCCCAATAAGCCCCGGCATGGCATGTAGGTTGTGGATGCCGCATGTGTCTTGAATGTGCAGCTTGGACTCCAGGAATGGCTGCAGCGAAAGGAGGAGAGAGAGACAAATTATTTGCTCTCCCCAGCAAAGAGGCAAGAATCTGGAATTCCTTTGAGCTGCCCTTACCATGAGGTAGACAAACCCAATGGTGGACACGATGCCACAGAGGAATCCGACGATGAGGGATCCATACGGAGTCAGCATCATCTCCGCAGCGGTCCCCACCGCCACACCACCAGCCAGTGTAGCATTCTGGATATGAACCTGTGTAAAAATGCTCATGTCTTGTCACTTTGGCATGGAGACATGAGAGTTGCAAATCTGAGAGTGGCAGGATTTCAAGCCAACCGAGAAGAAAAGCACCGCTGCTGACTGAGAAAATGTTCCCAGAAAAAAAGGAGGATCTGGGCCCATTTTCCTCTGCTCTGGGATTGGTCTTCTGCCCGTTACAGGATTTGCCTAAAACCAGAGATTATTTTTCACCACAAGCACATGAATGGGAGAGGACTGAAGGCAAATAGTGGATGATCAGGGGCAACATTTTCATGGAAGCAAAAGCTGCCCATCCACATGCGCATTGCCGCCCAGGCGTTGCCAAAGTTTGGCGCTGACACAAGCACGGCACTGTCTGGGGCCTGCTGTGTCACACGTACACAGCCAGAAAACACCACCAGCTAGACCCTGCTTTAAGACATGTCACTGTGCAGGCACCCCCAAACCCCAATCACAAACACACACACCTAACATCACAAGTCTGCATGGTAGTGTGCAGTTAAACCCTGGAACATGCTCGCCCCGAGACCATTCCCACCGGCTCTGCTGCGCAGGTCTGCCAACACCCAGGCCAGCGCACATATCTGCTTCTGTATTTGTCCAAGCACGCCCACACGCTGACTGACACGTGGAAAGCACACATTTTTTTAAGCCAGAGCTTTGTAAAATGATTCATCCCCTTGCGTGGCACTCAAAGGCTTTGCCTTTTCAGCACTCCATGAAATCCACGCACCCTTGGCACAGGAAGCGGCCTGCATCAGACTGCCAGACATCATCGGCTCCTGCTTACCATGTCGAGTTTGCCTTTCTTCTGCAGCAGGCTGGAGAAGGCCACGGTGGTGAGAACACAGGAGGCCAGTGAGCAGTAGGTGTTAATGGCAGCTCGGTGCTGTGCATCCCCGTGGTTTGAAATAGCTGAGTTAAAGCTGGGCCAGTACATCCACAGGTACAGGGTTCCTGAAAGGGGAGGGAAAGGAGCAGGGGGAACGGGAATGAAGACAGGGAGCAACAAGGGGAGGTGGCGTTAAAAAGAAGAGAGGATAGTTATCTCTAGAAGAGACTAAGTCCAGCTGTGCCCCAAACTCTCAGCTCTGCCTCCACTGCCAGCTCTTCCCTCTTACCACAATACTCCAACCAGCAACTCCAAGCTGCAAGAGGACACAACGCCTTTTGTATCTAGGGCACTAGTTCCAATCAGCCCCTCCTGCCCCAGGCTGGGAGCTGTAGGGTGTCTGGGAATGGCACATGGAGCTAGTAATTCTAGGGTATTGGTTCTAATATGATCTGGTGAGGGGGGAACTAGGTAGCTCTGGGGTGCCAGTATTGGGAAATGGGATACACAGTCTTTCACCACAGGGACACAGGTTCCAGCCTGGCTTCACACAGCTGGTGGGAGAGGGGGTAGGAGGGATCCAACAGAGCTTTCATGAAGTCTCCAAGTCTGTCGTTAACTCACCGATCATTGCAAAGAGGTCGGAGTGGTACACAGAGCCCTGCTTGTCTTTACTCTGATCCAGGTTGGGCCGGTACAGAATTCTGGTCACTGTCAGGCCAAAATAGGCTCCAAAGGTGTGAATGGTCATGGATCCACCAGCATCTTTAACCTGAGGGCATAGAAAAAAGTGAAATTCACAGGTTGGGAGTATTCTGACCAACCAGCTATCTGTCTGTCCGTCCAGCCTGTGCTGGGTCACTGCAGGAGGAGAAGAGAAATGGTCCTGGTCCCACCAAGTGGCAGGCAGAACATCTCAGCCACACCCTTCCAATCAGCCTCCTCTGTGGAAAGCATCATGGAAAAGGGGCATTTCTAGACCCGACATTGGGTTACTCCTTGGCACAGAGGTCCCAACAGCAGAAGTACCCCAAGGTGGCAGCCCCAGCATGGGCAGTTAAGGGGCCAACACCAAACAGGGCTTTTAAAGATAGAGTTTATTACTTTTGGAAACCTGGGGCTTTTTGAACAGAAATTGAAAAGACCCAAAACTCCCAGTAAAAGTCATCAGCAGAGATGGACAGAACCAGAACCCCAGGCTCAACCCTCTCCCTGTAGAACCACAATGATGCTCAGACATGAATCCAAATTTCTGAGTTTGTCCTTATCTCTCTAAGGGGCGGGCTCAGAACTCCAGGTACAAACACACCAGAATTCTGGGGGACGGTGTCAGGCTCTGGCCACCGGGCATAATGAACCTCAGTCACCTCTTAGAGGTCCTCTCCTTTTCTCCCTCCTCCCTTCACTGCTGCTTCCTCTCACACTTATGCGTGTTGCTTCAGGACACACATGAAGTTGCTAAATAGTAACAGAGAGTAAGCTGTGCTAGTCTATACACTATCAAAACAAAAAGCAGTCAAGTAGTCTTTAAAGTGCTACTTGACTGCTTTTTGTTTTGATGAAGTTGCTAAGATGAACTTTCCTGGAAGGGAGCATTCTCCCTAGCTACGTGCACCCAGCGCATTGGTCTCAGGAGGAGCAGATGGAAATTTGGGCAGACCTCCCATATGAAAAGGGATCCCCATGCACAAGCTGTGGTCTGAACACCTAAATTATTCCCTAACTGGAAGATTTACCGGGAGTTACTTGGGTCGTTTTCCTTCATTTAAATTATTGCTCTGGAGTGGGGCTGAGGGTGAGGGGTTCAGTATGAAGGCTGCCCCGGGGAGAGAGGACTACCCCCAGCTCTCTCTCTCTCTCACTGCAGCAATTTGGGGCCGGGTGAGAAGCACCTCTCCATGGCCACTGACGCTGCAGTGGGCACAGCTGCGGGAGGGGTGCATGTCCTCTGGCTGGGGGACAGACAGAAACACAAGCTCTCTCAAATATACAGTAAATAGCTGTCCTTTTCTCCATCCCTGTTGCCTGAATGGGGTTACAGCTGTCCTCATCTCTGACCTCTTGCAGCCCGCAGTGGTCATTATACAATAAAACTGTTCCTGCTTTTCAGCCCATACCCCCTGCTGCCCCATGTGGCCATGATAGAGCAGAGCCCTCCCTTTGTGTTTTATGAGAAACAATCCCATTCCAGGCATGTTTCATTTTCCTGGCACAACCAAACACTACATGCCTAGGTCAAAGAACCCAGTTCTCCTGTGATGACTGACAATCTGTGTTTCAATCAGCAGAGGGCGGTTCCAGATTCGATCATTTTCACTTGTTCCCTTTCAGATGCCCCTGCACATCTGGGCTACGTCTACACGTGCACCCAACTTCGAAATAGCTTATTTCGATGTTGCGACATCGAAATAGGCTATTTCGATGAATAACGTCTACACGTCCTCCAGGGCTGGCAACGTCGATGTTCAACTTCGACGTTGCTCAGCCCAACATCGAAATAGGCACAGCGAGGGAACGTCTACACGCCAAAGTAGCACACATCGAAATAAGGGAGCCAGGCACAGCTGCAGACAGGGTCACGGGGCGGACTCAACAGCAAGTCGCTCCCTTAAAGGGCCCCTCCCAGACACACTTTCATTAAACAGTGCAAGATACACAGAGCCAACAACTAGTTGCAGACCCTGTATATGCAGCACGGACCCCCAGCTGCAGCAGCAGCAGCCAGAAGCCCTGGGCTAAGGGCTGCTGCCCACGGTGACCACAGAGCCCCGCAAGGGCTGGAGAGAGAGTATCTCTCAACCCCCCAGCTGATGGCCGCCATGGAGGACCCCGCTATTTCGATGTTGCGGGACGCGGATCGTCTACACGTCCCTACTTCGATGTTGAACGTCGAAGTAGGGCGCTATTCCCATCCGCTCATGGGGTTAGCGACTTCGACGTCTCGCCGCCTAACGTCGATTTCAACTTCGAAATAGCGCCCAACACGTGTAGACGTGACGGGCGCTATTTCGAAGTTACTGCCGCTACTTCGAAGTAGCGTGCACGTGTAGACGCAGCCCTGGGGTCCCAACAGTGGGGGATTTAGCTGTACTGGCATGTTGCACTGGACTGGAACTCTGGAGATTAGCAGCCTTGACTCTGTGGCTGACCTGCTGGGTGTTTCTAAACCAGTCAGGTCAAGTGTTCCTTCCTCACTTTCCCCATCTATAAGATGGGAATAATGTAGCTTACCTCCTTTGTAAAGTGCTTTGAGATCCATGGATGAAAAGTAATGTATAAAACCTAGGGTTATTTCTCTGCATCTGAGATATTCTACCACCACCCCCACTCAAGTTTTGATGCCACCTGCTAGCTGAGATGAAGAGAGCTTAACAGAAAGATAGGAAAAAAATGAAATAAAAACTAATGAATCAGCTAGATAGGACAAAAGGGCGGGGGCAAAAGGAGGAAGAAAAACAGTTATTTAAAGTGTCTGTTAAGTTGGGTGGGCTTCCTGGGATCACTGCAAATATCAAAGGTGGGGAAACTGTCCTTATAATGCATAAGTTAATTGATATCTCTGTTCAGCCTGAGGTGGAAAGTGTCAGGCTTGATAATGAACTCCAATTCACTGATTTTCCAGAGAGGGAAGGAGCCAACAGAGAAATATTGTGCAACTTAAAGGTTATGGCTACACCACAAGAAAAAGCCCCAGGGCAGAAAGTCTCCAGCTTGAATGGGAATATTCACACTGTTATTTTTAACTCCATACCGTGAGCCGGAGTCAGTTGACCCGAGCTCTGAGACTTGCTGCTGCTGCTCGGGTTCTCTGCAGTGTAGACATACCCAAAGAATGCATCAGGCCCTTTGTGTGGAAACTCAGTTAGAAAAACCTTCCCAGAGGGGATCTCTTGCTCTCACAGGGCACTGTCTGTGCTTGCAGAACTCTGGGAGAACTTCCTACCCCAGGAAGTGAGGAGAGCAGGAGAACTGCTCATGGATGTGTTTGAATCTCTTCAGATGTCTCTTTAATTTTTGTGACTGGAATTAACCCCATGTGTTCAGCCACACAGGTAGCTGACAGACCTGACTAAAACCAAGCACTCTACAATAGCCTCCAGGCAGCTTAGCTGTGGCACCTCACTCCTAATCTGTATCTCCCCAGCCCCCAAATGTTGACACCCCCTTTGCACTGCCACAGAGGAAGTGGGGGAGGCTCTGACTTCGCTGACACCAGGGGAGCCTTACGTGGAGCAGGTTGAGAAGGATGTACTCATTCACAGCAAAGAGCGTGACTTGAAACAATGTCAGGACGAGCAGCTGCACTGGGCTAGTCTTGCCCAGAATGGCTCCAAAGGCGATGCAGACAGAACCCACGCAGAAATCTGCATTGATCAGGCTGGGGGACAGGGAAGGGAGAGAAAAAAATCTGCAGATTAGTAATGGCGATCCTCCTCACCACACTATAGAATCGTAGAACACTAGAACTGGAGGGGACCATGAGAGGTCATCAAGTCCAGTCCCCTAGCAGGACCAAGCACTGTCTAGACCATCCCCAGTAGATGTCTATATAACTTGATCTTAAATATTTCCAGTGATGAAGATTCCACACCTCCCTAGGCAATTTAATCCAGTGTTTAACCACCCTGACAGGTAGGAAATTTTTTCCTAATGTCCAACCTAAACTTCCCTTGCTGCAGTTTAAACCCATTGTTCCTTGTCCTATCCTCAGAGGCCAAGAAGAATAATTTTTCTCCCTCCTCCTTGTAGCCCTCTTCTAGGTAACTGAAAACCACTATCATGTCCCCTCTAAGTTTTCTCTGTTCTAAACTAGACAAGCCCAGTTCTTTCAGCCTTCCCTCATAACTCATGTTCTCTAGACCTTTAATCACTCTTGTTGCTCTTCTCTGGACCTTCTCAAATTTCTCCACATCCCCCTTGAAATGTGGTGCTCAGATCTGGACATAATACTCCAATTGAGGCTCAATGAGCGCTGAGTAGAGCAGAAGAATGACTTCCTGTGTGTTGCTCTCAACTCTCCTGTTAATGCATCTCAGAATCATGTTTACTTTTTTTTTAATTCTACTTTTTTGACTACTCCTACTCTAGCGAGTCTCAACCTTTCCAGGACCCACAAACCTCATCCTGGCTCCCCACTGGCATCCTACTTGCAGCATCCTGCTCCTGCTGGATGGGGGCAGCATACGTTCAGAGATGGAAGGCCAGAAGAGACCACTGTGATCATCTATTCTGATCTCCTACTAACACAAGCCACAGAACTTCCCCGCAATAACTGCTAAAGCAGATCTGTTAGCAATACACTCACTCTTGACTGGGCACTGATGGAGAATCCACCATGACCCTGGGTAAATTCTTCCAGGGGTAAATTACCATTACTTTTCCTAAGGGTGAGGATTTATGGGTCTCTCCTCACTGGGGTCCCCAGAGGAGCTCCTAGTGGGACATTAGGAGCCTTCTAGCCCTCAGCATATGGAGAAGGGCATGATGAAGCTTCATCAGATGTGAAGCTGTTTGTTCAAAAGGACCTCAGTAATAGAACTCCCAGGACTGAGGGCAAGCAATGACCCTGGCACATGGGGACTAGCCTGTGAGAATTTGGTCTCACTTAGCTGGTCTTACCGAGCTCCTTCTCTCACCATCCAACAGCACCAGCCAATGCTGGAGTATAGCACGGAACCCAGCCACAGGTACAGAGCACCCTGCCCCACTGAGGAGGGGTGGGAGAGTTGGGACCAGACTCTTTCTTATGAGGCAGTCAGGTTCCATGGGGTTTTTAACAGCAGGCAGCGTAGAAGATACAATATGTTCTGGAATGCCCTCTCTCCACACAGAATAGGCGCAGTGCCTCCAGACTGTGTGGTCCCCACCCTGGCTTCTCCCAGTCAAAAACCCTCTTACTTTTCCACTCCAATGAGTATCTTTCCATTCTCAAAGGAATGGAACCAGCCCTGCATCAGGAGAGCCCACTGGATCCCAAAGGCGGCAAAGAGGAAGTTGAAGCCAACAGCTCCAAAGCCATAGCGCTGGAGGAACGTCATCAGGAAACCAAAACCCACAAAGATCATCACATGGACGTCCTGGAAAGCTGTGATGGGGAGAAGCATTCACAATTACCATGGGTGTCGGAGGCAGCAAGGGGCTTCTGAAGCCTAGGAACTCAGCAATAAATCTAGTTCAGAAACACCAATGATTTTTCAGGATTTTTTTTTAATTTCTCATTTTCATTTTAAACTTTGTACAAACATTTTTAAAACCGAAGCTGAGAAATGAAAAACCTTCAGTTTTCAGAAAACCTCTGCGATAGAGGTTCAGAAAACCTGTGATAGAAGATTTTGACTTTCAGGAAAAAAATATCTGTGTTTGGAAAGCCCTTTCAGGACATATTGTTGGTTTTCATTTCAGTAAAATGATTGTGTTTTTAAACCAAAAACACTTATAAAAACACCCAAACTGTAAAACACCGCCATTTACTAAAACATTTGCAGTCTCCATTTTTTAACCAAAAACTCCCCAGAGCCTTGATTGAGAATAAACGTTTCCGACACACACACTCTTGCTCTTTGTGAATACACCCTTTTTTATTTAAAAAACCAAAAGTTTTGATTTTTTTAAAATTTTTTTTTACCAGTTCTGCCCAACAACCTGCTTCTGGTTAGAACCCAAGTGTCCCTAACTATTCTTCACCTTCCTGCTTTGAGAACTACTAGTAGTCATTATTTGTGCTATCATAGCACATCTGAACAAGCCTCAGTCATGAACTGGGCCCCCATGGTGCTAGACATTGTGCAAACACAGAACAAAAAGGGTTTATCTAAGTACAGGAGAAGAGAGAACAGATGTACACAGTCTACCTCTTCAACGGAGGAGAAAAGCCTGGTTCCAGGGAAGTCAATGGCAGCCCTCCCATTTACTTCAACAGAGTCAGGATTTCACCCGGACACTCATTCTTTGATTCATTCAATTCTTAATATACAGTGAACCACTGTCTGACAGGAGACTCACAGCTACTTTAGTAGACACTTGTCCCAAGTAAGCCTAGCATTCAGATATCAGAGGGGTAGCCGAGTTAGTTCGTATCTTCAAAAACCACAAGAAATCCTGTGGCACCTTATGGACTAGCAGACATTTTGGAGCATAAGCTTTTGTGGGCCAAGACCCACTTCATCAGATACATGAATGGAGTTGGCAACCCTCCTCTGGAACCGCCCTCTGGAACCCCCACTCATGCCTCTGACAAAGCGTGTCTTTGCCCACGAAAACTTATGCTCCAAAATATCTGTTTGTCTCTATGGTGCCACAGGACTTCTAGCACTCAGGGTGTGGCAGCTCAGACACTGCCCCATCTGCTCTGTTAGGGAAATGAGTCTCCAGAGTAGAATTCTTGCTGTGATAAACCTGAGAGTGGAAGTCACCACTGCTGGTTTCATTCTGATAACCATCAGCCCCAACAAGGTCAAGCGAAACTTCCCGTAGTTATAAATTAAACCATAAGAACTGCACATGCAAACTTCCAGAGCCCCAGAGTGAGAGCACGACCACAGGGGCAGGTTCCCTCCACCAGTTCCCTGGCAGATCCCACAAGCAAATCAGCGTGTCCCGCACTTTGCTACCTCCGAACAGAATGGATAAACATGCCATACGGCTCAGACAGGTTGGCCAATGTCTGTACTACACAGTGTGTGAAATACTGCACAATGGCACAGCCTATTTGTTGTCCAAATGCCTTGGCACAGCCAGCTTGGTATAGAGAATGAGCCCACTCAGGGAAAGGCAAACACTGTGCAGCTAAATCATGTGTGAGCCGGTCTAGGCTCTGACACGTACAATGGAATTTTCCAGCCCATTTTTTCAGTGTTCAGAGAGACTGGCTGCATTACTCTGGTAGTTTGTAGTCTAGTGAACTACCTGAGAGGTGCAGTCCTGCCTATCTTGAGAGGTACGGAATGAGGGTCTGACCCAGCTCCCGCTGAGCCCAATGGGATTCTTTCCATTGACTTTAATGGGAGTCAGATTGGGCCTTGAATCAGGTGTAGCTGTGGCAGAATCCTGATTTTAGTTACTGTGTCCTTTACGTGCTCTATGAAGGCGTGCGGGGAAGTGGGTCTGATGGGGGTCTAGTCACACAGTGCCAGACTGTGGCTTTTGTTTATTCCTTGCAGCAAAACCTACAAAAATCCATGCAGAGGCGCTACAAGGTCAGACCCACAGCTGGCGTAAATCAGCATAATTCCACTCACTTCAATACAGCTTGGCTGAGTGGCACCAGCTGAGGATCCAGCCCGCATAGGACTCCGGTGTCAATCTGGATACCCAGTCGGCCCCCTTTTACCATAACCACATTTATACCCATGTTCCCCTATTAAGCTGCATACACAACACTTTAAAAAAGAAATAAGGGTGTGCCTATTGCTAATTAAATACTCACTGACAATTCCCACGTTAACAAAAATATTTAGACAAAAATCAAGACCATAAGAAATAATACATATTATCAGACTCATGAGTCAGAGTTCAGGTGGTGGGATTGAGCTGTTAATTATATTATTTCTCTCTCTGCACTGTGGTAGCACACAGGAGGCCTGCTCCTGCGACGGGATCTTGTTGTGCTAGGCCAGGAGGTGGAAACCAAAATAGCAAGAGCCATTCTTTTTAAATTCAGCAAAAAAAAAAAACCTCAATAATTCAAGAGCCACAATGCATATGAGTGGGAGACAGTCCTTAATAAATACAGCAGTCCCTCGAGTTATGCAAGGGTTGCGTTCCCACACACCTTTGTATTACTCAAATTTCGCGTAAGTTGGGGGGCGGCTTTTTCCCCAGCGGAATGCAGGTTCTGCAGCTGGGGAAGCAGCAGGAGCACCTGGAGCTCCTTCTGAAAGGCGAGTCCTGGGATTGAGTCCGGCAGCTGGGGAGAGTTAAGCCTGGCAGTGGGTTGGGAACAAGGGAGAGGGGCAGAGGGGTTAAGCCTGGGGTCGGTTAGGGCTGCAGGCGGGGAGCGAGATGGTGAGCCAGGGCCACACAGCCTTTTGGGGGGGGCTGAGCCGGAGCCATGCCGGGGGGGGTGAGCTGGAGCCCCGCAGGGTGGGGGTGAACTGGGGCCAGGAGGATTTGAGCTGGGTGCGGTGGGTGCTTGAACCGAGGCTGCGCGGGCCAGGGTGATCGAGATTTTGAATTGTGCTTTTAATGCGAGTTAAGTGCAACTCCAAATCGTGCATTTTGAGGGACTACTGTAATGTCAAACCACATTTTGTAGACCTATTTTAAGAACAGGGCACACACAGTGATTTGTAACGTGATGCATGTTTACTGCAGGACATGCACAAACTTTTTACCTATTCTATTTCCTCACACTTTACATATGTGTGTTTGTACCACTGGCTTCCTGACTTTCACTCCTACCTACTTTAGCTATGCCAAATTTACTTCACATTTAATTTCAGTTTTCTTTCTTAAAATGCGTGTTGCCCTTCACAGAAGGAATGCCGCAAGCTTCCTTTTCAAAAAATCAATACTTTATTAGTAACGCGATCAAAACACAGATACGGTATCATATCCCACAATGCACTGCACCCATTAAAGGGGGAGTTATCCAGCGTTACAAGATCACATATCATTTGCTATTTAGATATGAGTTTCTCATTTGTTGGGCTTTTAGATATTCACCAGTTATCAAAAATAATCAAGAGTTTTGTTTTTTTTTTTACTTCGCAATTATAGCTTTGGGAGCCTTAAAGAGTCACATGCAGCTCCAGAGCCGCAGGCTGCAGACGCCTATGCTAGGTGCTGTTCAAACACAGAACAGCTTACTACCTCACCGTTACTGACTGAGCTAATCTTGTTATCCTCACCCTTGCTCTGGCTTATGTATACCTGGTCCTGCAGATTTCCAAGACCAGCATCTGATGAAGTGAGTCTGTGCTCACGAAAGCTCATGCTCAAAACTTTTCTGTTAGTCTATAAGGTGCCACAGGACCCTTTGTTGCTGTTACAGATACAGACTAACACGGCTACCCCTCCAATACTTGTCACCAGAGGCAGGGGATCACCCAAGCCATCCTTTCAATCTAGTGGCGGAATTGCATGAAGCAAGGACTGATGGGCAGCCACGTACTCTAGGCTAAATCTGCTGGGAGGAGGGGAGAAGCCATAAACATGCACGCTGCTCAGCAAGGTAACAGTCATCAGCACCTTTCCTGCCAAAGGAGCCCCAAGCACCACTCAGTATTTACCTAGAGCAACAGGTGAACGCCGCCACCTTTGTTGTGCACATCTCTGCCTACATGAGTCACCAAAGCTGGAACCCAGCAGGGACAGGGGGAGGGCAGTGGCTCCCAGCCGGGGGTCTGCAGACCCCTGGGGGGTCTGCCAGGTTACTGCAGGGGGCCTATGAAAAAATAAAAGATACTTAAAAATGATCATAGAAAATAAGTTTAAATAAATAGCAATATAAATAAATCAAATTGAATCTCTTCCAATAACGTTATGAATTGCTGTCTGAAAGTCTTTGTTGTAGCGCGAACAATGGGCAGTGGGGATAATTTGCATCCACACTAGTGAAAAGGTTGGGAACTCCTGGGCTAGAGAATTTTAACCTGTAACCCACGTACCACATCCCAGCTGCTGTGGATTCAGACAGTTTCCTCCTTCTCCTTACAGTGGACAAGCAGAGAGGTTTCTAGTATCCTGCAGCCTGCCGGTCGGGGGGGAGGGGGGTAAGTGTGTGTGTGTGTGCGTGCATGTGTGCGTGTGTGTGTGTGCCCACGCGAGGCAGCCCGCTAAGGTTCCAGGATCGCACGCAGCAGTACAACATTCCCACGTTCCTTTAGCCCTGTAGTTTCTCTCCACCCCCTTTCCCGCCCCACCCCGTATTTCCCAGTACTGCGGAGTCAAGGGGCTGTGAAATGTGCTCAGTCCCACCTTGCCTCTACCAGGCATAAATCCCAGCCCTAAACCCAACCATCTGCCAGGCTCTCCGTACAAGAGGTTCAGCGTTTGCTGCAGGTGAGGGATGGGGTGTATCGGCACAGCTGGAGGAAGGAGGTAGGGCTGTGTTAGCCAGGGGGGAGGTCAGGATTAAGTGCATGAGCAGAGCTGGGTGAACAGCCCAGGACTCTGATAATGGGGTTGGGGCAGGTGGATGCAGGCTGCACTGGGAGGGTCATGCTGGAGAGCCCAATTCCAGGACAGAAAAGGAGCATGTGGAGCAAAACTGGGCAGAGCTGGGGGCAGGGGCAATGGGAAGGCTCAGGGCTGCAATAGCCGGGGGGTACCACAGGCTGGGCCCTGAGGCACATGAGCAGAGCTGCCTGAGGGGAGGTTCCTGCAGGACCTGCCTGCACAGTCCTGCCTGCGGTTGGAGCTGCTTGTCTCAGACTCTCACGAACCCCAGAACTTCACCGACATCGGCCTCATTCACCTCCCTCCAGGCTGGCCATGCAGGAGCTGGGATTTCCCAGCGCAGGGGCTGGTGCTTGCCGGCTGTACTCACATGGATACCTGAAGTAGAAATCATTTTCTATGTCACTGGTGACGTTCTGCTGCTGCTGCTCTGCCTTCCAGTGTGCGTCTGCTTCAGGGTCAAAGCGCACAAAGACCCCAAAGAGGACGACCATGGCCACCTCCCAGAGGAGGCAGACAAACGGCAGCCGCCAGCGCATGTGTGTGTTCTTCGCCATCCCAGAGCCGCTCACCCGCTCTGATCCCATGGGGCGGGGAAGGGTCCAGGTGCCCAGACAGCACGAGTCCCAGTCCTGATGCCTGAGGAGGCTCAGTCCATTTATAGAAGTCTGCTGACGTGGGGTGTGGTTCTGGGAGCTGTCAGTTCTCACAGCTGCCTGGGGCAGGCTCACGTTTCAGTCCTGGGCAAGTTTAATAGATCTGAGCTCCGCTTTCAGCTACAAAAGGGGCATTGGGAGAATGGAGGCGCATCTCCAGCACTTTCCCTGAGGAGCTCAGCTCCTCCCAGGAGGGTGATACTTCTACCTGCTTTATAGATGGGGAACCAAGGTGCAAAAGTCACACAGTGAGCTGGCTACAGAGCTGGGGAGAGAACCCAGAACTCTTGATTGCCCATCCCCTGTTCTATCCACTGGATGCTACTGCCCTACCAGAGGCAAGACTAGAGCCAAGAAGTCCTGAGGGAAACCCCCTCCCCCAGCTCCTGTCCCCACACACGCGCTAGCCATGAGAGAGTCACCCGACCCAGGGTCAGGGATGCAGCCAAGGCATTCCGAGCCTCACGTCCTTCAATCTAATTGCTCGATAACATTTCCTTCCCAGGGTCTGGATGAAGTAGAACTCAGGAGTTCTGAGCCCCTCCCATTTATTGATTCCACAAGGGCATGTTGAACAGCAGACTCTTGTCTCCCCTCCCCATCTCAGCTTAGGTTCTTCAGAGGGTCCCAGGTGGATCTGCCCCATTCTCCCCCTCTCCGCCTACTTCTTCACCCCCAACCCTTAACAGCCCCATTGCATGGTGACCCTCTTCCAAATTACACCCAAGGGACTGAGACAGGGAAGGGGCTGTCATTTAGGTTTACACTTGTTTATGCAGCAGCTTTGGCCTCCCCCTGCCTGGCTTTTTCTCTGCCAGCTCCTCCACCCCTGTGACACAAGGAGGCCAAGAAACCCAGAGTACCACTCCCAGGAAGAGCTCTCACTGCCTGGCCACCAGAGTAAAGAGCTAAGCAAAGTTATAAAATCTGCTCCTTTGTTCCTCTCTGGGTCTGAATTCTTTCCCCGCAGGCATTCGGTCATTTCCAACGACCTGACCCCTCTCATGAAGCTGAATAGCACCTGCCCTGCCTCACTGTTGCCCCACCGAGATCCATCCACAGCTTCAGGAGGCTCTTCTGCTCTTCTGTGTTCCTGGTGGGACCACCCATTAATAATGAAAGCCCCTTTCTCAGCTGCCTTCTCCTCCTGCACAAGCCAAAAGCGCTCCACAAACTCTGTGCAGAGAGCACCATGGAAACGCTGCCACTCCTGGCGTGGCAAGAGGCCTGGTAGAGGAGATGTACCAAGGCCTCATAGAGAATTGCCAGCACCATGGGGACATTAATAGTTCTGCTAGGGCTGTCCCAAGTTCCTGAGTCTAGGGTGAAGTTATTTGTTGGTGTGAGTCTAGCCATGCCTGTGGAGTCATGGCAGCAGAAAATTGGATCCGTTGTCTGTCCTAGGTACTTGCAAGATCTGAGTCACAGGGGATGAGCCAGGCAGCTTCTTCTGCTTCACTCAGAAGCTGAGAACAGCCAGTTGGAAACTCCCAAGAGACCATCTCCAGAAAAAACAGAGGGATAGTGGTTCCCTGAGGGGGAACCAGTAGGACAGTCCCATGGGCAGCCCTGAGAAGGAGATGGTGAGAGGAGAACTTTAATCAGGTACCAGCATGGTAGCACATACTGCATGGCCACCTACAGATCTCACAGAACGCCACTCACAAGAGAGTTACTTAGGGGATGTGGAGGTGCCACATGCGCATTCATGTCTGGGACTATTATTGCAAACTTTCCCATGCCCCCATCACCGTTAAGCTACCCTCAGTTTCCATGCCCAGTGCCTGAAAGTCACCTCTGGGCAAGTAACTTCACTCTATGGCTCATACGCAGTTGCTAAGTACAAGGAGGAGGAAGTTCCACCCTGCTCTTAACATTGTGCAGAACATATGGGCCGTGTCTACACGTGCCCCAAACTTCGAAATGGCCATACAAATGGCCATTTCAAAGTTTACTAATGAAGCGCTGAAATGCATACTCAGCGCTTCATTAGCATGTGGGTGGCAGGGGCGCTTCGAAATTGACGCGCCTTGCAGCCGCGTGGCGCGTCCAGACGGGGCTCCTTTTCGAAAGGATGCCACCTTCTTCGAAGTCCCCTTATTCCCATGAGCTCATGGGAATAAGGGGACTTCGAAGTAGGCGGGGCCCTTTCGAAAAGTAGCCCCGTCTGGACGTGCCGCGCGGTGGCAAGGCGCGTCAATTTCGAAGCGCCGCTGCCGTCCGCATGCTAATGAAGCGCTGAATATGCATTTCAGCGCTTCATTAGTAAACTTCGAAATGGCCATTTGCATGGCCATTTCAAAGTTTGGGGCACGTGTAGACACGGCCTTAGACTGTACTCAAGTATCCAGTGGTGAAAGCAGATGCACTTTTACTCAAGTAACTTTTTGTGCACCTTTTCCACCTCTGACTAAAAGTCAGAGCTAGAATAAAGACCCTAGATATAAGGCTTATTACAACAATATAAAACCCACTAACAATCCCCTTCCCCCATCTTCCAGGCTCTTCCCATCCACTGCCTTTCTACCTTATGATTAGAGAATTAACAGACCAGATCACCTTGAATGGTCCCTTAAAATGAGTTACCTACTCATGACAAACAATCTGTTCAATCTTGTGTTGAGCTGTGACACTTAAGTTTCTCAGGTCTGAAGAAGAACTCAGTGGAACTCCAAAGCCATCTCTTCTATCAACAAACACTGACCAGCAAAGACTATTACCTCACTGACCTTGTCTTGCTAAAATAACCCTTTACAGACCTGAGGTTGAGCTTATTAAACGCACCTGGTCTGGCTGCCAAGTGAGCCACAAAGTAGTTCTTCTTCTATGGGCATGGTCCTAGCACCTGATGCCTCACGTCACTCAAACAAGATGTTTAACTTATTCCAGCTCTTTTCATTACTCTTGCATTTGGCTCCAAATCTTCAAAACAAAGGGCAACTGTTAACCTTATTGACTGCTTCTATGCTACCAACCTTGCCTAGGAGTGTGGTCCTATCCTGGAGGCTTGCTAGCACCATGCCCCCATAAGCAAACCCCCGAGATGGGACCTGCATGTGTCATGAGGCTGCACAGCCATTAACACATGACGATACCATTATTGCAAATAGCTGTCCTAACACAACTGCTCACAGTAGTGTTCCAGATTGTTTCATGGAAGTGCTTGTAGATTTTCAGAGAAGTTTTTCACATTTCAGATACCTGTCTGGACAGAGACTGGAGGACCAAAAAGGAGGTCATGTCCAGGAAAACCCAGATGCACGCTATCTCTGTCAAACATCAGCATCCCTTGCATTAAGTGGCCATATACAGTAAACCCTTGAGTTAAACGGGGGTTGAGTTCCTGCAACCCCCACACAAACTCAAATTTTCACACAAGTCGGGGAGGAGATGAGAACCAGGCTGCAGCCTGGTTTCTGGATCCCCTGGGTTTTCAGGAGCTGGGAACCAGGGGGCAGTCATGGCCATGAGCTAGTCAGTTTCCCGGTTCCCGACAGCACAGGGCAGGACAGCTCCATCTTTGGAGGGGATATTTGTCATGAGCCAGATTCTGACCCCCACCACACCCCCTTTTTGCTGCTCCAGGAGCAGGGAAGAATGACAGTTCTGGTTATTATGTGCTGCAGTAGGTTGATCATGGACACAAAGCTGTCATAGGTTAAGCTGGTCAGTTTCCTGCATCCTGCCAGTGGTGGGGAGCTGGGAACCAGGAAGCAGCCTGGCTTTGGGCTCCCCTCCTCTTGCAGAGCCTGGAAACTGACCAGGACAGCAGTCTTGGTCAGTTTCCTGGATCCAGCTAGTGGAGGAGAGCCAGGAACCAGGGGCAGCCTGGCTCCCAGCTCCCCTCTGCTCCTTTGAGCCAGGAAACTGACCACCAGGGCTGGTCAGTTTCCTGTCTGCTTCCCCCTGCCCTCCCCCAGCCATGAGGCTGGGGAAGGGGCTCTTAGCTTGCCTAGCTGCCCGAAGCTGCAGGCAGCTGGGCAGGCTGACAGCCGCAAAGCAGATTCAAGCTGTGCTTAACACATGTTAAAGTGAGTTATGCGCAACCTGAAGCCATGTATTTTGAGGGTTTACTGTATTTCTTCATACAAAGAAACGTCACTTACCCAGAAACGAAAATATTGTGTCCACATGCCACTTGTATCAGCCATAATTCATATAACATTCTACTAACTCTGTAATATCCTGACACCTGCTGCCTCCTCCTTAATTTCCTGGAATAGCAAAATAAAATAGATGCTATATCAATGAGAAATTCTTCATCCTGGGAGCACAATCATCCTCAGGTGGACCAACATCAGAAGCCAACTAAAAATTCATGAGACTGTCTTAAAATAAGGAGATCAAAGACAAATAAACAAATAATTCATTTTGGGTCTCTTTAAGTGTCTATTTTCTGAGCCTTGAGGACACACTCAGGTCATATTTTCAACTTTTTCTCTGCAAACTTGAGGACCTGAAACATTTTTTATGTGAAAGTGAAGGGTGCGTGTCCATTACAGAGTCTACGTTGTCATAGCTCTGCCAGTACGGCTCCCAAACTTAGATGCAGCTGATATGCACAGGAGTTTTTTTGTTGGCATAACAACACCGCCTCCTCAAACAAAGCCTTTTACAGTCACAGCTTGAGCAGTCTTGCCTAGCAGTCATAGCAGTGTCAGAGGCCAGAATTCAGAGACATTCCCACAGCGCTAGGTGATAGGGCAACAAAATGGTAAATGGGGTAAGGATACCTCAGTGGTGAGAGCAGTGGCCTCTTGGTTGTGATCTCAGTCCTTGAGGGGCCCTTTCAAGCTTCCAGGGCAGGTTAAATTTAAAAAAGACTCAGAACTGTCAGACAGGGTGATAGGTCCTGCTCTGAGTGTGCAGGAGGCTGAACCTGATGACCTCTCCAGGTCCCTTCCAGTTCCATGAGACATGTATGTACAATTTTAATGTTGATAAATGCAAACTAATGCACCCTGGAAAAAATAATCCCAACTATACATTCAAAATGATGGGGATTAATTTAGCTATTACCACTCAAGAGAGAGATCATGGAGTCATTGTGGATAGTTCTCTGAAAACACCCACTCAATGTGCAGCAGCAGTCAAAAAGGCAGACAATGTTAGGAATCATTAAAAAGGGACAGCAAATAAAACAGACTATCTTATTGCCTCCGCATAAATCCCCAGTGTGCCTTCCTCTTGAATACTGCATAAAGATGTGCTCCCCTCAACTCAACAAAGGTATCTTGATATACGAAAAGGTTCGGAAAAGGGCAACAAAAATGATTTGGGGTTTGGAATGGCGCCATATGAAGAGAGATGAAGACGACCGGAACTTTTCGTCTTAGAAAAGAGGGGACTAAGGGGAGATATGACAGAGGTCTGTAACATCATGACAGGTGTGGAGAAAGTGAACAAAGAAAAGTTATTTACTTGTTCTCATAACATAAGACTAGGGGTCACCAAATGAAATTAATAGATGACAGGTTTAAAACAAGCTAAAGGAAGTTTTTCTTCATTCAGTTCACAGTCAGCCTGTGGAACTCTTTGCCAGAGGATGTCGGGAAGACCAGGATTTTAAGAGGGTTCAAAATATAACTAGATACATTCATGGAGGATGGGTCCATCAATACTAATTAGCCAGGATGGGTAGAAATAGCGCCCCTCGCCTCTGTTTAGCAGAGGCTGGAAATGGGTGATGGGGGAGAGATCACTTGATGATTACCTGTTCTGTTCACTCCCTCTGGGGCACCTGGCATTGGCCACTGTTGCAAGACAGGATACTGGCTAGATGGACCTTTGGTTTGACCCAGTATGGCCACTCTTATGTTCTCATGTTCTTATGACATGGGTCAGAGCTGGGGTCAAGAGTCAAAGAGCAAGCCAAAAGGCAGGTCTCATTGACTCAGACTTTAAGGGCAGAAGGGACCATCATGATAAGCTGGTCTGTCTTCCGGCATATTGCAGGCCACAAAACCTCATCCATTCACTCCTGTAATAGACTCAGAGTCTCTGGCTGAGTTACTGAAGTCCTCAAATCATGATTTAAAGAGGTCAAGTTATTGAAAATCCACCACGTACACTGGTTGAAACCTGCAAATGACCTGTGCCCCATGCTGCAGAGGAAGGCAAAGTTGCCCACCCAATCCCCCAAGGTCTCTGCAAATCTGACCCACTGAAAATTCCTTTGAACCCCAAACATGAGGCCTGTCAGACCATGAGGATTTCAGCAAACCCCACCAGGCAAGCACCTTAGGAAAGAATTATCTGTAGTAACTCAGAGGAGAAAGCATACAAATGAGCTTGCACGGCAGATCAATTCCATATATAAGCCCCAGGGGGATCTGGGTTCCAGCAGAGGAAACTGTTAATTCCATTCAGTGCCCTTTTCATTTCTGCTTCATTTTGCAGGGCTGATCTTGCGTAATCAGTGGCAGCAGCTGTTCTTTACACTAAGGGGTGTATGTCATAGGGGCCCGTGCCATCGTGTGCGTCTGTCTTAACGAGTCTGTGTGCCAGTCCGCAGCTCCACATGTGATGGGCGCGAGGGTGCAGGAAGCATAGCCACTGGGGCAATTATGGTTGATTGCTGATAAATCCAACCACATCCTCCAGAACTTCCTGATATTCGAGTCCTGCATTCTCTTGCCCCACCCCAGCTGGGCTACTGCTCCTCTGTCCTGATCCCAACACCACATTACTCCTGTCGCCTGACTTCCTGCACTGAGACCCAACAAACTCCTTTCAAATGTGCTCAAATCACAACTGAATCCTGAAGTGGAAGGCGTGATGCACTCGGTCACCTCAGCTGATCTCCAGGGCTTGGAACCAAACCTCTATGGACAGATGCTTTACAAAGGTTTCCAGTGAAGATTTGATTGAATAGCAGCATCCTCTGAAAACCACTCAGAGATGCTCTCTATCCTTACAGAGATCATTAGATCCATTCAAACTGGCAGAGACAAAGGCATTTACTCAGTGGTGGGCAACCTGGGGCCAGAAGGCTGCATGCAGCCCATCAGGGCTCTGAGTGCTCCACAAGACATTTTGGTTACCTTTGCCCATGCAGCGGGTGGCCAGATTCTGCTGGTTTTCATCTGCATAGGTTTTTTCTAATGGTATTACAAAAGTGACATGCACTTAAAGCAAGTGCATGTGAAGCGCGGTGCGTGCTAATTGCATACAACACCGTGAGAACCATCTGCTCCCCCTGCAGCCTGTCGAAGCACTGCTACAGTTCAGTTGGCATAACCTGCAAATTCGAGGCATGCAAGCGCAGGTAGTAAAACTGCCCTATCCAGGGAGACAGTCTTGGTTACGAGGATCTTGCGGCCCACTGAGATGAAGGAGAACCACTCATGCAGCCCACTCACTAGCCTGGGTTGCCCATAGCTGAATTAGCTCCTTCGTAGACCCTGCAAATAGCACGCCCTGGAATTGGAATTGAGGAATTTACTGCCCCCTGTCTCTTTCCACCCTGCCTCCCCTCTTCCTCATGGGCTATTTGAGCACAGAGCTTCCATTATGAGAAAGAGGGGAAAAGGTAATAGCTTTTCCACTGGCCTGATAGTTTCACCTTGCTGCACTGCCCAGCATTCCCACCCTATCAGCTTGCAGATCAGTGCTCTGTCTCCCATCCGGTCAGAGCCTGCATGCTCCAATGGCTCCTCTGCACACGTGCTCCCACTCTCACCTGACAAGCCCCTTGGCAGGGCTGCTAAAGGGCCAGGCACCCTTCAGGCTCCTAGCCACTGGAACAAGGCTGCTGGAACAGCTGAGACAGGAGCAGCACTGTTAACGGCTTGAGAGCCGCAGAGCTCCAGCCGGCCTGAAGAGGAGAGGCTGTGCAGCACACACGCCTGGGAAGGGGCCCTGAGAAGTCGGGGGGGCACCCGGCTGCCCCTTGGAATTTGCATGTTGTTAAAAGCAAAACTAATGGGATGCCCCCTCTCAGGCTAGTCAGTCTCTCACTGTGATACTCCTTTGCTGTAAGCCAGCTGCAGGGAAGTGCCTAAACAGCCTCTTCCCCTACAGCAGCCTCCCACCTTTCCCAGACCGACCTGGACAAGTCTGTTGGGTGCAGCTCCATCTTTGGAGGGGACATGTGTCCTGAGCCAGGTTCTGGCCACCACTACACCCTCTTTTTGCTGCTCCAGGAGCAGGGGAGAATGACAATCTGGTTATTATGTGTTGCAGAGCAGCACATTGATCAGGGACACCAGGCTCTCACAGGTTATTAGAGTGTGCCCTGGAGCTGCTCATATTTACACTGGGAGCTACATTGGCCCCCAGAGCAGCCAGGTTTGGGAAAGTAGAAAGGTGGCATTAAGGTGCCTTTGCCTGTTCTGAGCGCGACATCTCTTGGAAGAAGCAGCCTGGAATGTGGTCCTGACTCTCCCACTGCTTCTCAACATGGTCTGTGAATTTGCCTCAAAATAAGCTGGGCCCAAAGGGATTCACTGGCCTCCCTGACATGAGAGCTGGATGGTCTCTGACCATAGATGAATTCAGGACTTGAAATGGCAGAGGCTTCGCCAGACTGGACTAGACCTTTTCTGAACTCTACATTACCAGGTCACTACACACTTGGATTTTACCCAAAACAACACACTACCAGCCAATCTTTTAGAGCCTCCCCCCCCGGCCCGCGAGCATCCACACTGGCTTTCTGTCAACAGAACGCATTTGTAATGTGGACACTCTTGAGTTTTGTCGACAAAATGCCAGTTTTGTTGACAAAACTCTCTAGTGTAGACATAGCCTCTTTCCCAGGGGTTTTTATTCTTTTCCCCTGCTCTGCTTGGAGCTGCAAACTCAGCTGATAGGAAATCACTTGCAAGACTGCACTTCATGTTTGGAAAGAGTAAACAACAAAATCTTTTGTCACCTTTAACGTCCCACTCCAGCCCAACAGGCCTAGCAAGTTTTGCCAACGAAATCCTGGGTTTCTCGACAAAACTGGTGGAACACAAAATGTGTTTTGTCGACCGTTTGTTGACAAAACTCAGCACTTTCGCAGTAAGTGCGCTGCCTCTTGGCCATGAGGCATAACAGTGCTGCAGACAGATACTGTCGACAAAACAAAGCTGTGAGGGAGCTCTGGGGGGGTTTCTCTCGACAGACGGGGCATCCAGAACAACGGGCAGCCCTGTCTGCTGTGCTTCCGGGTGCCTGTCTTGTCAAGAGAGCAGCCAGGCAGTCTGGCTGCTCTGCTGACAGAGCGGAAGGCCCTTTTGATTGGTTTTGGTGTGTGGCTGCACTCTGGACAGAAGCTTTGTCAGAAAATCTCTTCTGACAGTGACTTCTGTCAACAGAGCGCTGCAGTGTAACCGTAGCCCAGGTTTCCTAGATGGCTCCTGTTGTCTAGGATGTGGGAACTGTTGAAGAACAGCAGATTACACAAGTTCATATCTCTCTGCTGTCTGGTGGTTTACATAGTCACAGCAACTTACAGTGCAAACACTCAATTACCACCTTACAATATGGGACACACAGTTATAAGTGAGACTAATGGAGGCGGCAACCCACATGCATGCAGTAAAGCCTAAACAGAAAACACATTCTTATCATTCTAATTCCTATTTTAGCAATACTAACACCTAGGTGAGCTTGACTGATTTCAGCTGTGCATTTGTCAGGGTTCTGGGGACCTTGGCGCAAGCTGGCCCCTCGTCTACCAGTTGTGATGTTGTGGGGGATATGAGTGTATGTGTGTGTCTCACAGAGGGTGTGGAGTGCCCGCTGCAGGTAACCAAGGCGACCAGGTGACGCCTCTAGACTGCAGACAAAGGAAGGGGTGGAGCCTGAGGGGTTTGAATTGGAATTGGGTGTTGGAAAGCAGTTAGTCCGGGCTGAGAGAGAGAGAGAAAGAGACCAAGGAGGCGGCAAGGCCCCAGCTCCAGGGCCTTTGGGGCCTCTTCTCCCCAACATGAATTGGATTGGCTGTCTCTGCCTGCTGTACTGACTCCTCTGTACAACACTGTGTCCCAGTTGGCTAATAAACCCACTATTCTGCTGAGTGAGAGTCACTCCTGCCTGCGGATGAGGTGCAGAGCTTGGGGACCCCAAACCCCATTACACCAGTGTCACAATATGCTACTGGCATTTTTTTCTGGCAGGGCTTATCAGCATAGATGCTAGAGATGGGGAGATTACTGAGGTGGTAATAAGGTGCTAAAAGGAGTGTGAAGTACTGTCCCAGGCTATTACCATGCTTTCTGCTCAGGCCTGAGCCAGTATCCCCTCAGACAGCCTAGGGATAAATCAAGCCACCCAAAGGCAGTTTGCTGGGCCCAGGGAGTGCAGACATAATAATCCCCTGAGGGGAAAGATCTTGTATTTATTTGTGGTACCATGGCAGGAGGGAAGGGCTCAGACCCTGGGAGGACTTCTCAGGTCAAAATTTGCCATAACTCTCATGGGGGAATCAGCTGGGTAATTCTGGCAGACATTGGTCCATGGCATAGGTCCTGCACACAGTTTGGAAATAATGGTCATTTGTGCTCAGGAGAAAGAGTATCAGAGCAGCAGCGGGGGCTGCAGGTCTGGTCTGATGGTCGTTAGCAGAGCTGGGTGGAGAGCTCAGGACTGGACTACTGTGGGTGGCGTGGGGCACTGCAGGAGAGGCCTCAGAGTGCTTGGGTGTGGTGGGGAGATGTATAGCGCTTGGCCAGGGCTGGCTCTCTCAGGCCCTTACTTTTATTAACATTAAAAGTATTTTAAAAGAAACTTTAAAAAGAAGCCAGAACCCCTCCCCATTTGCCTGGGGCCAGTGGGTGGAATCCCCAGGGAGGCAGAGGAAAGCAGCTTTTTGGCTGGCTTGTCACAGCACATCCATCCCCTGGCAGTGAATTCCAGGGGCTGGGCACCAGGTGCTGCATTGACAGAGAGAGCTGACCCAAGCAGGGTAGGTGTGCTGGCAGGCTGCTCTTGTTCTGAGTGGGGACATGTCAAGCCATGCCCTGGTGCACCTCGCAGGCAGGTGTTAGTGAGCTGGGGGGGCCTGGCCCTGCATGGAGGCAGGGTCCTGAGAAGGGGGCTGTCTTTTGTTTACGATGTTGGATGAATTTGCTGCTCCTGCAAGTGACTGGACCCTCTTGCAGCAGCCAGCAACGCAGTGCAGAGCAGGCTGGGGCTTTGCAAAGCAATGTGAAGAATGAGAACTGGAAGCACAGTGTCCTAGAGGGTGCCTGCTGTGCTTGGGAAATCCCAAGGATGGTGTTTGGTCCTGCTAAGAGGGCAGGGGACTGGACTCTATGACCTCCTGAGGTCCCTTCCAGTTCTATGAGATGTGTATCTCCATATATTATTTTATTATTATTATAACGTTGTGCTGGGCTGAGCTTGTTTTCTGTCCTCTAGCAATTCCTGATAAGGCAGGTCTTGGTCACACCTCATTAAGTGCCCTTCTTGAGCTGTTCGGACAGGATCAACTTGAAAGGCAGCCTGCTAAATGCACACCAGGCAACTTTGCTGGACAGGAGCCATCTGGTGTACCCATGGGCAAGGGGCAGCTGGTGCAGGAAGGATTCTGCTCCCTGCCATGGGGTCCTAGCTCCTTGAGAGTGATGCTTTATTAACAGAAAGTCAATGCTGGACTTTGAGGGACCAAACACAATACCCCACTGAGGTGGAAGACGGGGGGGCCCACAGCTGCTGAAAACACAAAGAGCTTTCGCGTGGCCAGCTATTGACACCCCAACTTTTTCTCAGCTGAGAGGCTGGGGAGAGTCACCAAAAGCTCAGGTCTGAACACAAGTCACTCTCACCGGGCTGGGTTTATTGCTGAGATTCTCTTTTAGCTCATGCAGCAGAAATAAAACAAAACCCCCAATCCACCCAGAAGTATAAATCGGTGAGGGCAGCTCCCAGGTTCCCCAAGGCTCACTGGCCTGGCTTCTGCCCAGCTCAACACCCACCCGCCTCTGCACTAGGAAAACAAGGATTGCCGACAACTGGTATGAACAAGTGGCGTAGGTGACCTGGGGCTAAACCGTTCAACTGCAAATATAGCCACTGACAGAATATTTCAGCTGTACCTATTAGTAGCCTCTCTGCAGCTATCAGTGGGTCACAGTTCTAAGTGCAACACCTACTTCTTTTACAGTGTTCAGTTTCATCTAACTAGCTCCCAGCTGAGGGACCTGGTTCATCCCTGGGATACCACTCCATGGGCACTGCACACACCCATTCCACCCTAGGACTGGGGACCTTTCTGCAGCCTCCCAACCCAACAAATGACTCAATATGGGCTGGGTAAAGGGCCCCCAAAGCCCGTCCTTGCGTCAGGCTTTCAAGGGTCTGCAGGAACAGTGAGGAGGTGAATGTTTCCACTGGGAATCTCTCCCCAGGACTACATATGACTTTCATTCCACCACATTATTTTACGACTGGACTGTTTGATGGAAAGATCATGAATCAATGTATTGGATCACTGAGCAACTGCATAAGTTCTGAAACCAAGAAACATCTCACCCCTGGTGACTACCACCCCATTTTTCAGAACAGGACACTGAGGTTCAGAAAGGGGAAGAGTTTTGCCCGAGCACAGATAACGGAGAGTAAGGCGCACTGCCTGCACCTTGTACACTCATTTCTAGCAATGCAAAGTGGACATCAAACAGCAGCCATAAGGACCTGATCACATTTGTGCTTGCTTTGCATGGATGCTCACAAGGTGCAAGGCAATGGAGCATTAGGGCCAGAGAGTGAGTGACAGAGCTGAGCACAGAACTGCCCTTTGTTCAGATCACGCCTCTCCAACTGAACGCAGAAAGCCCTGCACACCCCGTCCCCTGCTATGTAATAACTGATATATTCCATGGTCTAATACCAGATGTCATTTATCACAGGAGGGATGAGCTTCTCTAAGGAGCCACTCTGCTGAATTCAGAAGACTTACAGAGACCTGGTGTCCTTGAGTCACTTCTGGCTGGCAGGCCTCCACTCAGCCCCTGACTGGACCAGCTCCTTGTTCTGGGCCATTAAAAGCACCTGCTTCCATAGACAATGATAAACATGATTGGGCAATTTACTGCACACTTACCTTTGTTGTTCTATAAACAAAACTGGTTTCTGGTGACACCAGTTTAAGCTGGGGCCTGCAAGCACTGGAGAGAAGCCTGGCATAGATAAGCAAGTGGCTTCAGTCTGCACAGTTACCTCTTTCCCATACCCCTCCCAGCCACTCAGTGTTTCCCCACTGAGGGCCATCGGCACCTGAACTGAACCTAAACCTCAAGGCTGAGGCAGGCAGGGTCTCGGTGGGATGCCAAGGGGAGAGGTAACAGAGTCAGAGGTCCAGTGTACAGTGTAGAACAGAGTCAGAGGAGGGAGGGTGAACTACACTCTAGGAAGGGGGAAGGCAGCTGAGAAAAGGCTACAGCGTATAGATGTTACATCCTATTCTACCCTTTCTGGCTCCGATTCCCCCATTATCCACTCACCCCCGAGTCCTTTCATTCCATTCCTGCCTTCTTCCTCCATCTCCCATACCTCAGCCCTTGCTGATCCTTCCCCCTACGAGTCCATTAATTTATCCCCACCCGCTGAAAGCCCCACCTTATTTCACCAGTATACGGTTTCCTCTGGCTGCATCCATCCTCCTCACCAACAGTCCTCCTTACCCTGGCTCTGTTGAGCTAGTTTATACCTCTTCAAGCTCCATTCTCCCTTCCTCCACTACAGTCCACCCCCCTCCTCTCCCCACTGTATGTTGCCCCCTCCAGATCCTTTTCACCCTTCCTACCAGCATCCCAGGCACTTGGACTCAGCACCCCCATTTGGGGCCCATTTTCTCAGAACTGCTTGGGGTCTGCACTGCCATACACTGTCCCAGGAGACCTGTCCACCCATCAGCTAAGAGGGTGAGCTCTCGGGAAGGGCTGCTCTGCCTACTATGCTAACCCCAACAGTTAACCCCCACTGGACCTAATTCCTCTGTCTTCTGCAGTCTTTAGCACTATTGAGCAGGGCTCCTTTATTCCCAGCCCCTTTTCCTCCTCAGCATGTGTCAATGGAGTGGCAGATTATTTCCCAGCCTTACTGATTAGTAACACATGAGCCATGACTCCCCATGAAGCTGTGACTGGAGAAATAGGAACTGAGCTCTGATGTTTGGGGGTGTAGTGACCTCTAGTGGAGAACATGCAGGAGGTTTAAAATAGCCACAAAGGTGAAAGGCAAAGGGACTGGTTTAAAGCAGGGGTGAACAAACCTTTTGGCGACGTCTACACTAGAGGGTTTTTCCAACAAAACTGGGCTTTTGGCAGAAAAACCCATGGAGCATCTATAAGCAACGTACGCTTTGTCAACAGACTGTCAACAAAACCTGGCACATCCACCAGCAGCGTTGTGCCTCTCCGCGTTCAGGAATAACGCCTCTGTCAATTGTTTCCTATCGACAAAAAAGCCGTGCAGACGCTCCGGGGGCCCTCTGTCGACACACAGGGCTTCTATGCCCCAGGTACCTTTGTTTGCTGAGCTTCCGGTTGGCTGTTCTGTCGAGAGAGCGGCCGGGCAGTCTGCTCTTTCCATCCACTTTTGTGTGTAGATGTGATCTGTTGCCAGCAGTTTTGCCGGAAGATCTCTTCCGACAGGAACTTGTCTCGACAGGTCGCTGTCATGTAGATGTAGCCTTTATGTTGGGCCCCACTTTAGCCCTGCCTTCAATCTGTCCAATGTAATCCAAACCAGTGGAAATTTCAGTTATGTTCCTATGAAAAATAACCCTTTTGGCACATGTAAGGAAAGAAGTATGTCGATCTAAACACTTCAGTAATTGGTATACAAATGTGAACACACATAGATAAAAAAGTAACATATTTCAACATTTTTAATGAGATGGGTGAGCCTGAGACCCAGCAGCCAGTCGTGCTGCACCCCCCAACAAAATTTCACACCCTTCCAAGGGGGTGCATCCCCCACTTCCTGCACCCCTGGTTTAAGGAGTGAAAATGTCAAAGCAGCAGTAGGGATGAGAGGAAAGCAGCATATTGAGAAAAGCTGTAAAATCACACACGTTACAGAACAATCCAGAATCTATCAGTGCTTCTCTCTAGCATGTCATAAAAGTCAAACATCTAGCAACTAGGACTGTGGCTCTTGGCCTCTCATGTCTGTACAGGTTGTTATGATCCCCAGATCTTAGCAACAAACTTCAAAGCTAAAATAAATTCTGCCACTGAGACCAGAGGAATTATAGGTAAATGAGGGCACTATGACTGGATCAGCAAGTGGTTTTACGAGTCTGAAGAAAGTACAATGGTAGAAAGGTGGAACTGGATTAGTAGAGGGTTTTGCAGGCCAGGACTGGATTAGCAGAAAAGTCAATACAAATACCAAAAGAACTTGATTCAAATATCCCAGCAGATTTAAGTAACACATACCTAGCATTGCTAGAATAGCTCAGCACACCTCCAGATGCATGATCTTTCTGACAGTCATGGGCAGAAGGACAAAAAAGTGCCAATATCTAAGAAGCTTCCTGAGCTAAAGACAAGTAACCCTGACGAAGTTACAGAAAAAGCAGCACTTTAGGCCAGAAAGCTAAAGTAATGAAAATACCATGACAAGAATGACAAACCTCCACCTCTGGTGGTGGGAGAAAATGTTAGATTCTAACTAGGAGGCTGTGTTAACAACCTTCTGCCAGTGCAACAGCTACACCATCCAGGCCATGGTCATTCATCACAGTTACCCTGGCAGCCATGCCTACAGAAGAACACACAAAACCAAGGAGAACACTAGTTCTCTGCGAAGGAAAGCCAGAATCCTGCTGACACACAAAACATAACACCCATTCCCAGCCACTGACCAGAAAGAATATACTTCAAAGCATACCCACACATTCCAGGCAGTGGATCCACCCCAGCAGCCAAACAGGGCCCTGCTGAAGGAACTGTTCTGAGAACAAATGACCACGAGATCACAAATCCAGCACTCAGTTGTAAGAATTAGTAGTTACTGACAGATATCTGCTAAAAGACATGATAATCCACTTCTTGCATTGGGAGTTCAGGTTATTTCCATTTTTTTCTTTTCACTGTGCTAGTCTGTTATTTCCAGCTGTTACATTTCGTTTGCCTTTGATTTTTTAAAAATGGAAATACCTCCACCATGACACCCTGATTCATGTCACACGAACTGCATCACCCTGTTCAAAAAACAGGAGTTGGGCCCAAAAATCATGAGATTATTTTTAAAATGATAGGCTTTCAAAACTATTATATGCAGGACTCTTAATTTGCCAGATGAAGGCAGTGCTTTTAGAGGTCATATTTTCAAGCTTTTCTCTGCCAAATATGGCAAGTTAAAGATAAAAATAATGAAGGTTGGCAAAATTGCTGGGACTAAGAAATAAAGACCTTCCATTTACCATTGGTCTTGTGTCATGCTTTCTTTATAGTGACAGCACCAGCAGCATATGCCACAGGGGCTTGTTTCACCACTGTTGTCTGTCAACAACAAGTAAAAGAGTGACAAAGGAATTTACATATTTAATTATTTAACACCCTCTGAGATGGGTTGCAACTCAGCTTCTTGAAACCTGGCAGTATGGACTCTCCAGGTGCATTCCTGGCAGTCACTCAACAAAAAGTAGGACATCTTCATGTCATCCTCCTATTTGTGAGTCCATTGATGGCTGATCAGCCCAATTCTGGAGTGGCAGATCTTATCACAGACGGGGAAGGCATTGGTAGCTGTTGTAGGGGCGTGGGGCAGGTATGATGCTCTTTTCTTTTTCTCTACCTCTCCTTGTCTGCACTGCAGCGGGACCTCTCAAATTGTGCCAACCCTTCACAGATTACGGTTCTCCGCAGGTCTTAGGCAAGGTTCTTCCAAGTATTGACACCGATGCTGTACTTTTTCATGGGCGCTTTCAGCTCATTCTTATATCACTTCCATTGGCCCCCAATGCTCCTCTGATCTTCCTCCAACTCAGGAAACAGGATCTGTTTTGGGAGGTGCTGATCAGACATCTGAACAATGTGACCCGTTCAACAAAGTAGTTGATGAATGATAATGGCTTCAGTGCTGGCCATTGAATCCAGCTTCACACACATACGTGCTCAGGAATGGCACCATCAGTTTCCAGATATGTGAACAGTGAACCAGAACTTTGGGAGAAGAAGTTGAACATATGTTCCTCACATGAATTAACTGCAGGAAATCCAGGACATCAGGGTTGCACAGAAAGGGTTTCATACACAACTATAATTTGTCCTTTCCAAGCCAGGGAAAAAGAATGCAGATTTGTTCTCCAGCAGGCTGAGATGTTCTACCATGGCCTGTGTGGGAATGCTGAACGATTTCATTGTTAATCAAAAATGTGCAAAGCTGCAGGAAGTTTGTCTTCCACAAATTATTCTTCCAAACACCAAATTATCTCTATGAAACCTGTGATTTGATCACTCAGCTAGGAGGTGGGTGTTCTTTCTTTGCAGACATACATTCATTTAATTTATTTTTCCAAATAAGTCTGTGGTGTAGGCAATAAGGCACATTTTCCTCTGGCCACGTTGAGCTTTCTTTGTTCTTGACCAAAACACTGTTGAAGCTATAATCAAAGAAAGCCTCATCATATTTGTGTGCATGTTTCTTAAACTCTTGTTTCTCATTCATAGCTGCAACACTAGATTCACTCCTCGGGACTGAAGCAGATATTCTATATAGAAATTAGGGCATTGTGACTCTTACCACAAATGAGAAAGAAGACTTCACTCTTTCGCAAATGAGGGTAGGATTTAGGAAGGCAGGCCGTGTCTACACTGGCACAAAACTTCGAAATGGATTAATAGTGAGTCTTTATCCTTGTGTGCCAACAGGTACTCAGGGTAGCATAAAAGAAGACCGGTCATGTCTAAAAGTGTTTTCAAGCCACTGCAGATTCGCATCCCAGAAAGGGACAGCACAGGCTCCTACCAACTGGAGCAACTGGAAAAGATGCTCTGCCGATGAGGATGCTGTGCACAGACAAAGATAATTTCATTTCCCTCAAATGAATGCTTGCATAGTTTGTTGGTGCACATGGTCAAACTGTCATCTGCAAAGCCATGTCCCCACAGCCAACACGGATATGCAAAGTGGTGTTGTGCAGAGAACCAGTATGATGTAGATCATTGGTAATCAATAGGGGGAAGGTGAGCCAAATCCAGATCACCGGATGCTTTGGAATAGACACAAAATATTTTTATATTATTATTATTGTAGTTTGGACCTTGAATATACCTAGACCAATAAATTTGCACTTTGAAAAAAAAATTAAACCTGACTACCCTGGCTTTAGATGAAAAGAGCAGACTGCTGGTATGGTATTTGTAGAACAGGTCTGGACATATCTGAGGGTAGGCACTTGGATCAATTGACTAAGGAGCGGCAGGAGGACCAGACAGGGTTGCCAATTTTGGCTGGACATATTCCTGGGGTTTTCATCATGTAATATTTAAATATAATGCCCCCTTTTTTGGTTAAAAAAAGAGGAAGAGGAGCCGGTTCTCAGGATCAGGGTTGCCAAGCCACAGAAATTTCATTTACAGACAAAATGGGAAAAATTTATGGACAGACAATGTTTTTTTATGGACACAATCTTTATACTCTATGAAGATGACATAAATGGCCAAAAGTGAAAAGTAATCATTGTCATTCATACATCACAAGAACAATTGGCTATTTAACTCACTTTCATTTTGTTAGTCATGTTGCCAATGTGCTGACGCTAACTTGGCGGGATAACGTAGATAACATTACGTGGATCACATGATTCACATTATGTCACCTCAACCATTGAGCTAAATAAATAACTGAAATGTCCATTTCCACTGCTGCACAGTAAAATGGCTGAAGTAGCACAGAAGAAATTTAATTGCTATATAATACTTGTTTTTTTTTTATGTTATTGCACTTTTATGAAATTTACAGATATCTACATTTTTTTTACAGACTTTACAGATAAGTGCAATTTTAGCTAACATTTTACGGACTGTCTGTAAATTTACTGATGGTTGGCAACTCCGCTCAGCAGGCTCCATGCCTCCAAGCCAATCCCGCGGCTGGGGCTGCCAGTACTCAGTACCAGCAAGTACTGGCACAAAAAAAGCATTGGTTAACTAGATTACTCTTTAATTGCTGGGGACTCCAGGACAGTCCTGGCGGGTTGGCAATCTTATAAAGGGACTCATTCTCAAACGCGACAACACTAACAGTGTCATAGATGTCCCACAGAGAGCTGGCTCTGGACCAATGGGCTGTTTCAGTGGACAGCAGGGAAGGCTGGGATACGACAGCGATGAGTGACATCACCGTGACATCACGATGACATCAAAGTTCCAGAGGCCAATGAGCGCATGGCAGCAGCCGGACTACGATGACAACTGGGCTGGGGAGAGGGAGGGCAGACACTGCCTGAATGAGCCCGGCCAGGTAGCAGTGACGGCCGAGAGATGGTACAGAAGACTCCGGCAGGTTACCTCATCAGTGCCCGTTGATGTCATCATCGTGTCAGTCTCTGTATTTACTGTCCTCGAGCTTCCGCCCATTGCAGCCTTTAAACTTTAAACTCGCGGCTGTAGCCAATCAGTGGTTCTCTCACGTTGTTTGACCCTCTACGTTACCGATGCCCGCCAATCGCAACCAGAATCCCTTTCGGCTGGACCAATCAACGTGGATTGGACTAGGGCCTCCACAGGAGGCTGCGTCGCCCGGGTACTTCCGCCCAGAGTCTGTTCAGCAGGAGCCAATCAGAAGCCTGAGAAATGAGGCCGGGGGTCACACAAGCGTCGCGAGAGGGCGGGGCTGTAGGGGATCAGCCCAATGGAGAAGAGGAAGGGGGGCAGCCGGGAGCCAATGAGAGTACAGGCCGATGAGCGCGCGAGCAGTTGGATTGGGGCAGAAAAAGACGGCAATGGCGGCTGCGGTGGCACTTTGAGAGGGGCCCATGGGGCGGGGTCGAGCAGGTGGCAGAGGGGTCGTTGACTGTGGGAATAGGGGTCGCTTCTAGTTCTACGGAAGAGGGAGAAGGCGGCAGGGTGCGCGCGTGGAGGTGGGTGGTTGGGGGAACAGGGTACGCTTGTGAGGGCGTAGCTGGTACATAGCAAGGTGTGTGCGTGCGGGGGGGTGTTGTGGGTACAGCAAGGCATGCGTGTGGGTGGGTAACTGGGGGCTCCGGGGTAGACCTGGGGGATTGTGGGGAGCAGCGGGGTGTGCGCGTCGGGGGGACTGGTTTGGGGCAGCAAGGGGGGTGTGTGTGTCTAAGGGTAATTGGGGGATAGCAGGGGTTGGGAAGATGCAAGGTGTGTGTGTGGGGGATAGCTGGGGAGCTGCAAGGTGTGCGTGTTTTCTGGGGCTAACAGAGGGAAGCTGGGTGCATGTGCATCGGGAGGGGAAGAGCTAACTGGGGGCTCAGCAGGGGGGGGGGGGTGTTTGTGTGGAGGCTCCCTGAAATGCTCATGATTGGACAGTTCCTTCAGGGGCAACATGACCTGCTCCCATAATGTGATTTTCCTGCTGGATGTGGCCAGCTGCCTGCAGAAGAACCAGCTCCAGCTGGGCTGCTTGAGGATTCTGAATTACTTGGGCTGTCGGTTTGGGCTGGCCAAGGTCCGATGGGGTTTCAAGTTCTTTGATTCGCTGGGTGCCCATGGCAGAGCTTCACGGATGGGTGATTTCTGTGAGCTTGGAATCCGTAGCTGGGAAGATTTTGAGGAAGAACTGGAGTCCAGATTTGAGGTGCAGAGCCACAAATCTCACTTACCTGGTCCTGCGCCCAGAGCTACCCTCACCCAGAATGTACTGAAGGAAACACTACTGGATTATCAGTGGGATCGACCTGAGATCACTTCACCAGCCAAACCATTCTTGAGGAGCCAGAAAAGCAGACTGATTGTGGCCCCAGATGAACCACCTGAGAGCCACATGTCACCTGAGGGCTTTGTGAATGCCATCTTTCTTTTTTCTCCTTGCCCTCATTCTCAGAGGGAGATAAGACAGTTTGTGTCTGGACATGATGTCCATTCCTGCTGTGATTCACCTTCTTTACAAGAGGTGGCAGAGAAGCTCTTACCCAAGAGAGTCCAGGAGATGGTTGTAGGTCAGAAAATCACTCTGTATTGGGTGGACACTGCTGAATGCTCCAAGGTAAGGAGAGAGAATGCAGCAGTGTATTTGAGCCCCTGTGTAGTGTACCACCTCTATCAGTTATCTAGCTGCACAGGATGAGGTCAGGTAGTCTGTAGTCTAACTTTTTGGTGGGTGGAGTAGCATTATCTGCTCAATAACTAAGGGGCCTCCCTGCTCAGATGAAGTCTCTGACTGGAATGGCAATTACCTTTGCTGAGGTTTAGGTATGATGGGGAGTCTTGCCAAAGTGCTTATTTGTGGGATGTCATATATTAAGTTAAGTGGGGGTGCAGTTGCGCTAATAAACAGTCTGCAGTTACTTAAATACATGGGTGCCTAAATTCAGGCATCCAAGCTTGAAAACTGTAGCTTTACCTGGTTAAATGGGGATTATACTTCCCTCACAGAGCTGTAGTTAGCGCTTGTTAGATAATGATTGTAAAGCACTTGAGGAACCCTGTTGTACCGAAATGACAAGTATACTTATGTGTAAAAGTTAAGAATGCCACAAGCCATAATTGAGAAGGAAAAAAAGACAAGCTACCCCTCATCACTATATCTTCTTAGACATTTACTTGCACCGTTTTCTCTAGAAATGTAACAAATGTTTACATTTCCTGATAGTGATCATTTTATTGCCAATACTAACTTGTTTCATTTCAGGTGCTAGAATCTCCAGATCATGTTGGGTACTGGACAATGCTTGAACTGATCCGTCAGGTCGGGGGCACCATTTTGCTCTCAGAGATGTTAATTCAGGGTTTAGGTCACCACAGAACAGAGGCAGCCCCACTCTTTTGTGGAAAGTCCAGCTCCTCTAAGCCACAATTTGCATCATGGACTGCACTGCCTTTTGATTCAACCTTGAACTGTCTTCTCGCTAAGCCTTCAGTATTCCAAGCATCATTCCCACAGCAGGAAGGAACATTATTCCTCAGCATGCACGGTAATGGAAGGGTGGCTGGGCTATTCTCAATTAATTTTGTGTTAGAGACCGGAGTCATGATGCTCTTCTGTTGCTAAGATTACATGTAGAGGGTTCCAATTATTTGAGGAGAGCTTATATGATAAAAGTAAAATAGAAAGTCAGCATCCGGAACAAACTCCAAAGGGGACACTTGTGATTCAACATAACTGAAGTTGGAAGGATTAGGTTGGTTGTGGAAAAATGTTTCATGAGAACTTATTAGAGTTTGATTTAGGGATATTTATTTTGTATATTTTGACAGGCAATGTTAATTAAACATATTGAAAGTTATGAAGCTTAATTTTTTGAATCTGTCTACCATTAACTTGACCTCCCTATTTGTTTGGTCTCCTCCTCCTCCCATAATTTGTCTCATTGTGAAAACTTAAAATAATAAAAATTAAAAATGCTTAAGAATAAACTAACACTGGTGACATAAAAAGTGGATTCTATTAAGCCAAGTTTAACCGTTGGCCTCTGTGCTGTGACTATATCTTAGTTTTGATAAGTATTATTCCTAAATATTAATTTGTATCTCCTTTGTGCAGATAAGTAACAGAAGCCTGATTTCAGACCTTCTGAAGTACCTGTACCTACTGCAGAGCTTTGTGCACATGCATGTGCATGGGTTTCTGTTTGGAGGTCCCCTCTTTAATCTGCACCACTTTCCCTTAGCATTCCTTTGCTCAAAGGAGCTGAATGAGACAACCCCTTCAAAGCTGATGAGATCAGCCTGCAGCATGTAGGGACACATAGTGTTTGTTTGAACTGAGTTTGGTGTCTACACAGAGTTCTCAGTCCCTGTGCTCAGGACCACAAAAGCTCAGATCTTTCTTGTGGTTCCACAGCATAGTTACCACAGAGTCAGTGCTTGCCTAATACATGAGCTTTTTTTACACTTGCTGCAGAGTCATCTGTTCCTTGACCTATTGTTTGTTTTTTCACTTGGAGTAGGAGTAAAGCAACAGTGGAGTTGTGCAGTGATTTTGGAGCCCATAGCCATGAACCAGAGAGACTTCCAGAGTCCAGTCAGCATCTTCCTGAAAGGCACCTTGACGGACTGGAATGTGGTGAAGGCTGACGACTTCCTCACTGAGAGCTGGATACTGCAGAGCTCCCAGGCAGGACGATTGGAACAAGATGTATTTTTTCAACAGCTTGTAAGAAGGCTAATTACTGAAGAACTACACATGGTAAATGTTCCTTCCTGTGCTTTACTACCCTCTCTAGAAACTGCAGAGAAATAGCAGGCACTCATATTATCCTGCAGAGAACTGTCTTGGTTTGATAAATATTATTCCTAAATATTATTCTAGTCTGCACCACAAAGTTCTTTTTTGTTCTAAATTTAGAAACTTTCTTTTAAAAAAAAATCAGTTTCCAGCCGAGTTGTGAACTGCCTTTTTTGCCTTCCTGAGGCTTTTTAGTCTGTTTATTTCTAGATAACCTAGATGTCTTTTTCCCTTCATATAGATTGCTGAAGTGTCTCCATCTGAAGCTTGCTGCCCCTGCACTGGAATTTTGTCTCCTCTCTCTGATACTGTTGCAGTCCTTACTCTACTCTGCACTGAAAAGGCTGCTGAAGTCCAGAGATGTCACCTCCAAGGAGCTCTGACAGAGAACTCTTCCCAAGACTATGCCTTTCATCTCCCAGAAGTTGTGAGCAGTGTGCTGAGTCAGGTTGATACTTCAATCAGAGATGATTTAGCTAGTTTTGGTAAGTGTGTAGAATGCAAAACAAGTCTGTGTTATTTTTTTTAATATATAAGACTTTAGAACTAGGAACTTAGATAGTGAAGTCTGGCTGTTCTTAGTGGCTTGTCTCTGGCTTTGGAACTTGCTCCATCTAGCTCTCTGCCAAGGTCCAAGTTTGCTAGACTCCAGCCAACTGTGTTGGTGGTGATTAGTGTTATAGCATTTGCTTTATGACGCTCATTGGTAAGGCTTGGTGACATGTACCAGGTAACAGAAGCTTTGGGAGTGCTGAACCACCTGAAATTTCCTTAGTTTCATTCTAATTTTTGCCTTTCTGTCCAGAAGAGATTTCGGTTCCAGAATGGGTCCAGCAAGAATTGTCCCACACAGATGGCTGGAATCCTGCAGTAGTTGAAGGATGGTACACTCGATCAAACATCTGTGGAGCAAGTTCAGATTTAATGGAGTCATTCAGGTAATTCTTTCACCTGTGCCCGAATATCATTCAGAGACTGTCACTTCCCTAATTTAGTTTATAAAACTCGATATAATTATGTAATACATGCAGTGCTTGTTAAATAGGTAATATTACTGTTTCTGCTTTGCAGAGGAGTAAGAACCAGAGCTAAAATCAAAAATCCTTTCCATAATATCATATATGAAGGTACACATCTCACAGAACTAGAAGGGACCTTGGGAGGTCGAGTCTGGTCCCCTGCCCTCTTGACAGAACCAAGCACCATCCCTTTTTTAATCTATTTGCCCCAGATCCCTAAATGGCCTTCTCAAGGATTGAACCCTCAACCCTGGATTTAGCAGGCCAGTGCTCAAACCTAGTGCTCCCTTGTTCTAAAAGCTTTGTCCTTTGATGCTATGATAAGTATTTCTGTGGCATCAAAATGGAACAGAGAAATCAGATGTCACCCATTAAGACTTAGTACAATCCAGTGCAACATAGTGAAGCCAGTTTGTTCATTAAGGCTATGTCTACACTAGCAGAAATCTTCAAAATGGCCATGCAAATGCTTGTTATCAGCAGATAGGAATAACGGGATTTCAAAGTTCCTGGGGTCCTTTTGGAAAGGACCCCATCGGGACAAGCCGCACAGGAGCAAAATGCTGAAATTTCAAAGAGTTGCGGCTGGTGGCATGCTAATGAGACACTGAATATGCATTTCAGCACCTCACTAGGAATCTTCAAAATGGCCAATTGCATGGCCATTTTGAAGATTTGTGCTAGTGTAGACACGGCCTAAGAAGCAACTTTGTTCCTGTTTATGCTCACTGGTGCCCCTTAAATGCTAACTGATTATAGTGACGTTCTCCTAAAGGGCTTGCTGTGTGAAATACGAAAAAATACTTACCCAGAGATGTGATTAGATTATCCTGAAACTCCCTTCTTGGCTTTGGACAGTGACTTATTTATTATACAAGAGGAATTTGTGTATTTTGAGTGCCTCCTCCTTAGCATAAATTAAAAATGTTCTCCTTTTTCTCTCTGCAAGCATGCATTCTCCAGGCAAGGTGTTGAGAGCAAGGGATTTACAGAAAGTATGTGTGTTGTGGGGGGGAGCAGGGGGAGGTCTAGTAAATATTGTGCCAGGGATTAAGGTTGGGTGGGCAACCTGCAGTGAGAATAAGGAATTCCTCTCCTTCCCTGCCTCTGCTGACATCCATTAATTATTTTGACTTTTGTACAGGCTGCTGCAGGCTGTTTCTGGTGCTGAAAAGGAGGAGGCCTCACAATCTGAAATGGAGCTGTCACACTGTCTATCTGAGTTCTACCAGAGAAAATCTAGTGAAGCATCTGCCGTAGCTGAGCCAAGGGGCCACAATAAAAGACGTATGTCTAGATCAGGAGTGGGGGTGCTTAGCACTCCATCACTCTCTGGTCTTCTGCGTTTTGCAGCAGCATTCTTGGTAACATGAAGTCTAAGCACCTGACCTTCACTGAGCAAAGGCATAGTTCTGAGCTGCCTTTCTCTTCACTAAAATTGATCATTAGACATGTCAGTATGATAACTGAGGGATACTTTGTGAATGTCCTGAGCTGTTAATTCCATTTATTTTCAGCCTCGGAGTTTACCTAGCTGGGATACAGTGGTGGAGTTGTATAAATAGGAAGCTGCTTCATATTACAGAAATAGAATTCTCTCAGACATAGGATGTTTAGTTTCTCATGCAGAACTATGATTTTTACCAAGTTAAGCAACTCCACTTTAGGAGCATCTGAATAATATAATCCCTGAATAGCAATTTCTCAGTGACATTTCGTCTAATATGCAAATCTGTATGCTTTGCAATATAAACCTTTTGCTCTAATTTAGATTCTGTACTCAGGATTTTCAAGCTGTTTGCATGCAACAAATATACCACCTCATCATAATCATTCTCTCTTCACTGAAGCATAAAATCTCTAACATGCCTTTAAAAATCGGAAGAAAATACCCAAAGAGCACTGAAAAATGGAATTTGATTTTTAAAATTAAAAACCTTTATCTGCCTGTTTACAAGTCAGTTGGGCACTTTTCCCCTCCGTAACTGATATATCTGGATTTATATTGTTGATCTTTCACTGTTTGTAAACAAAAAAGTGTTGAAATTATTCAGAAGACATGAGTCTGACACTTAAGGAGACCTAAGAGGCTGAGGAGAGTGAGGCAGGAAGGGAAGAACCTTTAAAGAATCTTTAAGCCATTTTGAAACAACACTTTGGGGAAACCTTTTTTTTAAGCTGGTAATGATCCTGTGCTGAGCTAGACACTGGTTGGCTTCCAAACTGTTTTTTAGTTCAGGATAAGACTGTTGTCTTGAAAACTGGAAGCTGAGCTTGCTGTAACAGCGTCCCCTTGTGTAACATGATACTCTCATCCCTGTGCAAAGATGAAGCTACTTAACTTGGCTCCTTTTTGAATCACTAGTGGAGCCCCTTCTAGTGCCATTTCTCAAGTAGAAACCACTGTGCACAGTCCTACAACCAGGTGCCCAAATAACTGATTGAAAGCAATGCACCTATGTGTTACGATTATTTTGGGTACATGTGTGGCACAGGTTCCAGTATCATCATGTGGCAAGCTAACTGGAAGCAGCAGCCTCTATTCCTTTCTAGGCGAGCTGGAGATCACCTCTTCAAAAAGGAGGTGGAACCTAGTGGAACAGGTAGAGCCAGCTGCCCGTGTCTTTCCCTCACGTTTGAATTCTTATTGCCTGATCACTGTGCTAAGGGAAGTTAACATTGCTGAATGGATATTTTATGTTTTAAACAATCGAAATTTATTTTATCAATGGAGTATCTGCCCTTTCTGGCAGGTGCCAGATCTGCCATTTGCTGGATGGTGTTCTGTGATCGTTCTGTCTGAATTTCATCTCTCATACCCAATGAGATATTACCTTTTGTGATCCTGCAGGAGGGTTCCCCCGGACTCCAGTGAGACAGAAGATGAAGACCATGTCCCGCTCACTGCAAATGTTGAATGTAGCAAGGCTGAACGTAAAGGCTCAAAAGTTTCAGCCAGATGGAGTGCCACTACCGGCTGATGAGAAGGCACCCCAGAAGCTGTTGAGGAGATCAGATGATAAACTGGAAGAAAATCAAAGAGCGCTGAAAATCTCCATAGGTACATGTGAGACTGGGTTTATCAGCTCTGGTGTTTGTGGCAGAGGCAGAGTAGAGCAGTTAGTTTTAAGTTCATAGCTAAGCAGCAAATTCAGGTTTGGGGCACTCGCTTGAGAGTCCATCTCTTTACACCAGTGGGGGTAAAGCTCTTTCCCTGTGAGGTTTAAATTTCTAGACCTTTATACTGACTGATTGGATTGCATAATTGTAGCATAGGATGTGCTTACTTTCCAGTTCCAAAATAATTGAAAGCAATGTGAGACCCTATATGGGAGGAAATAAAGGTGTCCAAGCATCTAGGTGTAGGTGGGGAAAAAAACCACACAGTTCTGCTGATGACATGGGCTTTCCTGTCTTAGGCTTCATTCTAAGGCAAATAGAAGGCTTTGTGAAGTTAACTGAGGGTTGATTTATTTCTGTCCTCTTGGGATTTTGAAGAGGGATGTAACTGGGTGGCACTGAAGCTAACGCCCCAAGAGCTCAAGTAGGATTTCATTTTAATCTGATGTGTTGGCTTTTGCTTTCATAATTCTGAAATAAAGGCCTTTTACTGCTGTTACAGACTATAGCATGTACTATAGTACCATCACTGTTTATTGCTTTTATGTCCTCTGTGCACGTGGGGATGCTAATATAGCATCTGTCACCCAGACAGCAGGTCTTTCAGAATGTCACTGGCATACTAATGGTAATCTGGAAGCTTGTTTTGGTCTGAGAAGGACTAGGAGTTTATCTGTGCACCTACCTTGGATCTGAGTTTAAAATTCAGGGATTTATTCTGTAAAGCTTCTGTTGGCCTGGCCATTTGTTTTGCAAACTGCTACAGCTCCACTCTGTCACATGGGCCAGGTTATCGCAGCCTGCATCTATACCTGCTCATTCATTACTTCTTGCTTATAGTTAGTTTGTTCTGCTTACTTGCAGATTTCAAAACTGAAGAGGAGATGCTTTCCCATTTAACTTCAAATTACCAGGAGGCTGTGGTTAGTGGAGAATTTCTGATGTGTGCATGCGCACGAAATATGGTCACAGCGATTAAAAGGTTTCTGAACCCAAAGGATGTCAAAGAAAGAGAGGTAGGCAAATTAGTTGACAAATGCATATTCTGAGACTGTGTTTTCAATGACACTGATATTTCCAGCTAATTTCACATGCAGATAAAGATCTATAAAAGCCTCTCCAGGCTCTTATACTGTTGTGGATGTTTGGTTAAATGTACATGCAGGAATCACTGCTGAAATTTGAGGTTGAGGAAAAACTCGCTACGTTCTATAATTATTTTTCTCTCTCTCTCTCAAACACACACACACAGAGAGACAGAGACAGAGACAGAGACAGAGAACATGAGTCAGTCTGCACATAGCTGTGGCCCATGTGACATCCTCAGGATTATGCAGGTTACATGTGTGGCTAATGGCCAGACAACTCATAGCTGCATGTGCATCCCACTGTAAATTGTTGGAAAAACAGTGGTCTAACTGCTCTGTCTCTGGTAGTTTTAACTGATGGTCTAAATTTTCCTCTTATTTTCATCTTACTACAGCTATTGTACATTCTTGTACTACTTCAGTAGCTTCAAAACCAGGACTTTTTCTTTAGGTGTTTTCCATTGTACTGAACAAGTTAGGATGCGAGCTTGCTGCACGATGAGGAAAAAAAGATACCTTGGAGCCCCATGCTATGTTTCTGTGTATTTTCAGGTGTCCTGCCTGGACAAAGTCCAAAGTTATCTCCTGAAGACCAGCAGAACCCTCCGACAACAGTATGATGTCAATCCTGACAAGGAAACCAAAGTCCGAGAGTATGAGGCACAAGATTCTATTTACTACAACTTAAAAACCACTGCATTTTTGATGGGCTATTTAGAGGTCACCTTACAGTACAACTAGAGATGTATTTTTATGGGCAAATCTTTTGGGATAATTTCTGTAGCAGAGTGAGTGAATACCTATTCAAGAAAAGCTTTACTACAGTGAGATGCTACAGTGTTCAAGAGAGCATATCATTCCTTTCAAGGAAAGATAACTAACCAAATGAATTTTATCCAAATAAATCCCACAAACCTTTGAAAACTCTTACTGAACAAGAACATGAATGTGAGCATTTAACTAAAGAGTGGCAATAAATGACTTCCTGTTTCAATATAGGTGTCAGCTTCAAGTATTTCTGCGCCTTGAGATGTGTCTGCAATGTCCCTTGCTTCAGAGCAGCACAGAAAAAATGGAGCAACTGGTGGAGGAGGCAAGTAAATAGGACTGGGCTGTACTTTTAGATGAGAATGGAAATGTTGATTTGGAACAAGTAGCTTGCTGAGCCCAATCTTCTTTGCTCACACCATAAGGCTGGTCTTGAAGCAATTCATCTGTGACACTTCTCCCCATCTGATATTGTTTTACAGATGACAGATATGCTGCGTATTTTGTGTCTGACTGAAGATCCAGGGTACCTTACAAAGTTTCTTGAGGAAATCCTAGTATTGTAAGTGTTTTATGGTGGTGATTAGATGTTATCAGTGAAATATAGGCTATGTTAGGTGTTGGTAATGGGTAAATGGCAAATTTTGAACACTGATTTCAGGTATCTTTGTAAAACTCTCCTGAAAATGTACTACATTTTCTCTAGTCTGGCAGTCTCTCATCTGGCATTGTACATAATCCAGCATGATTTTAGTTAGTTGGACAACCACTTATGGGTGTGCCAAGTTTCCTGTGGTTGTGTGAAATTTGTTTACAGCCCTCAGTCCTGGCTCTGTGTTCTTTGCTGTTATTTAGCTCTAATTACCCCAAATGTCTTCTAAGAGCCTAGTAAATAGTGGAAGTGTTGGTAAAGACACTAGACAATTCTGACCTCCCATGTTCTGGCAAGTTCTCTTGTTCAGCACCAGTTAGGTGCCAAGGGTAACTCTGGACTACAGAGATTCAGCCTGTAGCTGAGATGCCATCTCTTTGCCATATTTCATTTGGATTTTTAAAGAAAAGATGCATGATATTCAACTTACCCACCAAAACTGGTTACTTGCCTAGGGTGAATAGAATTTTAAGTCTGCATAAGGCCTGGGGAACAAAACTTGGAAGTAAAAATGTCATGGAGGTGGATTTTGTGGCTTTTACCATCTATTGTGTTTTTTGAGGTGTATTTAAGCTCAGAAGTGTGTGTGTGTTTTTTTTTCCAGTAAATGTTGACTTCCCTATGCGCACCCAAATTGATGAGAAAAATATTTACACTGATGCTATCTGAAATATACAGATAGGCAAAGCAAAAATAAAGCTGAAGAATTTTTTTATTAAATTTGATTTGTCTGTTTTGACAAGTTGTGGTTCAATGGTTATGACACTTTAACTTTTTGAATCCCACTGTTGGTTGTGAAATAATTATTTGACCCTCCCCTAACTTCCTTCATTGTGAAAATTAAATAGATAAAAATAAACACTGTCACAAGTAAAATTTACGAACTGAATTGTGCCCAACTTATCTATATTGTGTATATGGTGGTACCTTCTAGATATATGGATGCCATACCGAAGACTCTTGGGGGTCTTTACTACAGTCTGGGAACGCAGATTCCTCCGAAGCTGGCATCTGTTCTTCCTGCAGACTTCTTCAGTGATGACTCTCTGACTCTGGATAGCAGATCTCCAACTTTTCCTCTGTCTGTGACATCAATCCCAGCATGCAGTGCAGCTTCCCTAAGCACTGAGGCTGATCAGCTGGAGGAGCTGCGCACCAGATCTGCCAGAAAGAGGAGGTGATATTTCTGAAGGGGGAGGGTTGTATTTTGTTCACTGCCCTGTGACTGAATAGCTATCTAATCTATAATCCCCACTATGTGAAGCTTAGATACCTAACTGAGGTTGATCTTGGTGAGTATCTAATGGATTAAGATCATGCTGTTCAGGCTGTCAGTCTGTTCAATGGCATTAAAAGCTGTACCATGCTCCTAGGAATATGGCTATTTTGTCCATGGAAATGAACTGGGCAGGGATAGGTTTGTAAGGGAGATTTGTGGCTTAGGCATAGACTAAACCCAGAAAACACATTAGTTAATTTGTCAAACTACTTTAGTTAAAACTAGCATTAGTTGTTAATTTAGACATAAACAACTTAGTCACACTCCCTGGGAACAATCATGGCCTATTGCATAGATTGATTGGCGAGGTAAATGAGTTGGAATCCTGCCTTTGTTATCTGGTGCCCAGTTTTTCTGATGGGAGTGCTTGGGGTACTCCAAGCTGGTGTATATTTTTAACGAAAACAGAACAAACTGCACTAGATTTCTTGGATTACAATGGAGTTAAATGAAACCCATGCAAACAGAGAATTTGCAGTCTGTCTCCATGTGTGCTGAATGTTTTGCACATTCCGGAATATCCCTCAGGCTTAATAGTGTCACTGATCTGTATAGATACCAAGTCCATAAGTCCCTTCTACATAGGAGTCATACTGTGCAACATGTTTAACCTGAGGGGTTAAAGATGAGATTCTGGATTACTCACTGCAGTGCTGAGCCTAGGTGATATGGCTTTGAATTAGTTAAGGACTGACTTGCCTTTTGACCTGTATTTGGAGTGGTTTATCAAAAATCCCAAAGACTCCTTGCAGTATAAATAAGATCTCCATCCCAAAGAATGAGCAATCCTAATATATCTGAAGTTCATAATGTGACTCGCTTGCCTCACTAGAAACAAACTCAAGTTACATTCTGTATAAGAACTGATGTCAGTAAAGCTGACACAATAAAACAAACAGATGTGAGTATCAATTTTTCTTGCATTCTTTCTAAAAGGAATAATGCTGTAGCCAGACACAGGAGCATGACAGAAGGATCACAGAATTTACGCCAGATTGAAATTCCCCAGATACCTAAGAATCCCATCAGAAAGGTAAAGCTTTACTTAAGGGGTTGCATGTGGTGTGGTGTGTGTTGTGTTTTTTTTTTTTAACCTGTTGAATGTCCAATATCAGCTGCACAGAGGCCAAAATCACTGAGGCAGAACTTGAGTTCTGAAACCTTTGTCTAAATGTGTCTCTGTGATGATTTTGAGCATAAGCTAGCTGTTTAACACTTCTTACATCTTCATTTCAGGAAAACAATCGCTGTTACTTCGCCACTGAGACAGCCCAGCAGCAGAAGGAGGCTGTGCAAGGTATGACAACTAGCTCTTCCACAAAATCTGAGTGGTCACCCAGCTGATTTTATTGTTACTGTAGTGAACCAGGGAGTGTTCCAGGAAGAGAGAGGCACAAAATGTTCCCACAATCTGTGGAAACTTTGGGGAAAGCGATTTGGTTTTCATGACTGAATTCACTCAACATGCTGCTAGGTTGTTAAGTTACCAAATAACTTTTATAAAAAATGCTAATTTAAATTGGTGAGTCTCAAAAAGCACAAAATGTCAGTCTCCCCTGATCTTCCAATTTCCTTGGATCTTCTGGCTCTGACTCCTGCAGAGAGAACCACAAGGTATTTGATATGACCATTGGGATTTCACCCACCCCATTGAGACAGAGGTGGCAGTTCATATTCCACTCTTCTCAAAGCTCTCAAATGCCACATTCAGGAGGACACCTTTTGAAACTAGAAACTTTTTTTAATGTCTGTTTCAAAATTAAGGTATTCTACAAAATGTAACAAAATGCCAGCACCACCTGTACTATAGCTCAGATTCTCTATGTTGGATATTTCCCATGGTCCTACTTGTGATCCTTTTGGTGCTTTGACCTCAACCATGCTACTTTTTTAAGGTTACTGTCTGGGGAACCCCATGTAGCTGACAAGTGTAAATAAAAAGGAAACCCTCATAAGAAAACTCCAGGGGTAGTGGGTGGGGAAGGACATTGCGAGTGATTGTTTTCGCCAATACAAACTACCTCTTCAATTATTTTGCTTTTGCTTTGAAAAGTCATTAACTTTCATCAGTGTTGGGTCTCTTTACACTCTTCCTACCTCTAGCCTCTGAAGAGAAATTGACTATGTGATATATCTGCTCACTTTTTGCCCTTTCTCATGTTTTCAGAAGTGACAAAGGTGCGACGGAACCTCTTTAATGAAGAGATGCTTTCTCCATCAAAAAGGTCCCAGAAGAAGATGCCTCGAAGCCAGTCAGTATCGGCTGTAGAAGGTCTGAGGCGCAAACACAGCTGTTCTGATGGTAAAGGTGAGCTGTGAGCTACACAATTGCCTGTATCTGGGATCTGCAGGAGAAACACACTTTTACTACCCCTAGACCTTCTAAAAAGAAAAGGGTGGTGGGCCGGGGAATTGTGGCAGCTTTTGTTACCGGTAAAGTGAATTTACCTTATACTATGGAGATGGTATTTTTAGCTGAATGCTGCAGTGTTTGGGTTGCAGACTGTGCAGGGTAATATTTAAAATCAAACCTGTTTTTCATCTGTAAATTAACTATTTTCTCTCAAAGAAAGCAAGTTAAGATTGCTTGATGTGAACACCTACCCGCATGAACCCTTAAAAGAAACATCCATGAGAGAGATCCTTTAACATACCTTAACACCCTGATATCACATTCAACTTTCACTGACTTTGTGCTGCTGTAGAAGGGATGATGGAGTTTGCAAATAACTGACAGTCCAGTCTTGAAGACAGATTGGATTTTTTAATCTTGTTTTTGTGTGTCTGGCTGCTGTGGTGCTAGAAAAATGAGACATGGTTTAAATGTGGATGGCTGAGATGATACTGTACGTGTCTCGGTCACTAAACTCAATTCAAGAAATAGCAGGGCTATTCCATGAGGTCCTATGAGTCTGTATTTCTATATTATTAAGACACATAATTATGCAAGTAAAGTTAAGCATAAACCAGGCTCCTTTTACATTAATACTACCTACTATTTCTATAGCAGCATAGGTGTATTCAGTGCATTACAGATCTCTGGAAAGACAAGGTGCCTGCCCCAAAGAACTGGCAAAATAAGTACTTATCAGGGCAACTTGCAAGAGAAGGACTTAAATTAGGCCTAATGAACAAGGGAACAAAGGGATGTAATGTAGAAGTTATGTGAATGAATGAATCATATCCATGTGTCTGCTAGTTCCAAAATTTTATATACAAAACTCACAGTATAAATTTTACAGTTAAAGGTATGTGAGATGCAAAATGAGAGCAGGGCGGCTGTTGTCTTGATCATTCAAACTGAAGTGTACAATTGGCCATCTGCCCTGACTAGAGACTAAATAATACGTAGATTGCTTCCTCAAACCTGTCCAGGACACCTCATAGGCTTGTTTTAAAATGTCTGCAGCTTCATTAATTTCAGATCATCGCAAGCTACTGACCAAGAGAGTTTCAGAGACACCTCTGCACAAACAGATCTCCAGGAGGCTGCTTCATAAACAGATCAAAGGCCGGTGAGTGAATGCTGGGTAGTTCTGAAGTGTATTTAAGCAAATGTTGCATGGCCAAGATGCAAAGCAAACAAGTATTATGGAATTTAGCAGCATAAATGCAGCAAAATGACTTGTAGAGACTACAGGGCCCCCTCCTTTAAACAAGGATAACTACGACTTGCTTCATCATGCTTAGTAAGTGCCTCTTATGTGCTGGTATCAAGTTGCCAATGTGCCCCTCAGGCAAAATTGGGTGTCACTTCTTTTTAGTTTCCCATAAAGGCGTCTGGTGGTGTGTTTTACATGGTAATGAGAACCATGGGAAATCTGGGCTGAAGTTATGCCTGTTCACTTGTCTGTGCCATAGCTGTAAGGACCACCTGTGGCTAAATTCCTAGGAGTAACACGTTGAGATGATCTTGCCACTTGTTGATGTGGCCTTGTTAGCAAATGGTGCTCTGTGGCTCTTAAACAAATTCACTCACAAATCGGGCGTGGTGTTATGGGGAGTCTGAAATGTTTTCCCTGTTTCTCCAAGGTGTTCAGATCCTGGCTCTGACATCAGTATTGTAGAAGAATCTCCAGAGAGAGCCATGAGTGGTAGGTATTGATTTTAATACAGACTGATTCGCTTTCTTTCTTTTTACTGTGCCTGCAGTTCATACTAAGATAGCACACTTCATTCTGAATGGTCCCTAAGGACCCTAGACTACAATATACAGAGAATATTGTAGCCACTCTTGTAATGGTAGCAATAGTGAACTATACAGAGCTTTTAACAAATAATGCGAACTTTAGGGTGGCCAGTCATAATTCCCCAAACTAACCATATCCCAGCTATGAACATCTCTACTTTTGCCAAGCATGGGCAAAGGATTGGACATCTGAAATTGCATTTTAAGACTGCAGCTCCCAGCCCTATGCTGGGACATCCTCCTTTCTCTCCCCCAATATAATGCAGCTTAGTTTTGAGGTCTCATGGGTTGCTAGCTGCTTAGCCTTGCCCCCAGATAGGGAACAAACCAGCAAGGTGAGTTGGGGTGAGACAAAATGAAGAGCAAAAACCAACAGTGGGATTAATTAGTGAAAAAACAAAACTATTTTTACTCACAAGAAGCCAAACATTTTCCTAATACTACTTTTCTGTATAAACACTAGTTGTAGTTGCATTTGATGTTGAATGATTACAATGCGGGGAGTGGGGCCATGAAGCTCTTGTTTAGCTGGGGGAGGTTGGGGTGTCCCATGCTATGAAAGTTTGGAATGGAAGAAGCATATGTTGTATTATTAAAAGTCCTCACTAGAGATGGGTTTCCTTTTCATCTTCTAATTTTGGGGAAGGTTCAACAAATGAGCCCTTCCTTGCCTTAGGCAGGGGTGAGTTGTCGGACATTTGCAGAGAGGTCCCTTCCAGAGGCACTGGGCCAGCTGTAGCTCCTTTTGGAAGTGTTGTGTGCTATGAGAGAGAAGGTCCTGATAGCATTACTTTTGATTTCCAGAAGCGTGTTTAAGAAGGAGCCCACGCATCAAACAGCAGTTGCTTAATAGGACGCACTCGGGGTCCTTCTACTCCATCACACAGCCCAGTGCACGGAGTATGCAACGAGTACACTCAGTACAGCGAGAAGTAACGTGTGTTAAGCAGGATGTAACAGGTACCGTTGTTGGCGATCACACTTACCTACCGGCCATTAACTGACAGAAGTAATCTAGTTGCCAGATTCTGGTGCAGAAGCATTTGCTGATTAGCACTACAAGGAGCACTCTTAAGGGTTCCAAGGCATCTGTAATAAGAACTGCAGATAGCATCCTTTACAGTCAGTGGGATACAGGCTTTTATATTGGGAATCATCGTTAGGAACCGCTGTGTTTCATTCTACTATGAGAAAAGGAAGGTCTTATTAGTCAGCCAGCCAAGAAACAGTCAGATCCAAACCAGTAAACCACCTTACCCATTAAACGTAACATAACCAAGTCAGTAGCAGGAGTTCTAAAGCTGCTGCCAAACCCAGGTGTTCTCTGTGGGAGCTTAATGCAGTTCTTGATGGAATCTTCCTGGCTTTCTCCTTCAGAAAGATTATAAACTGACTCCACTGAGGCATTCAGCACTTAGTTGTTCTGTTCATCCTTCCAGCTTTGTCCTTGGATTTTTTCCATGTGTGTTCAGTGACTAGTAACAGCTGTTCAGTTTTAGTCATTTTCCTGTGATAGCTAGAATACAGTAATATTTAGAGCTCAGGATGTGAAACTTCAGGTAGCCAGCAAAGACAACATGATGCCAAAACTGTAGCTTTTTAATTGTTTCTATCTGAATACCGGAAGCAACTGTGCCAATCACATGTTCATATTTGCTTGCAATCTAATTGCACTATGCTTTTCAAAGGTATTCCACAGTATCCTGATAACTCAACCATCCAGTCTCTGAGAAGTCTTCTCTTTGGAGCAGTTCTTGAGGTGGGCAGCCCTAAAGGGAAGGGAACAAGGAGAACAAGAAACAACTCAGACTTGGAGGAACCAATGGTCTTTCAGGTGAAAACACCTTTCCCCTCTCCCCCTTTACCTGCACGTACTTAGACAAGGTGGGTGAGGTAGTATCATTTTTGGGCTAGCTTCTGTTGGTCAGAGAGACAAGGCACAGTGTGGCTCAAAAGCTTGCTGCTTTCACCAACAAGTTGTTCCAATAAAAGACTCTGAGGCTAACATGCTACAACTATACTGCATACATACACGTACTTAGTCAGAGGGATAGCTGTGTTAGTCTGTAGCTTCACAATTAACAAATAGTCTCTTAAGGTGCCAAAGGACTAACAAAGTTATTAGGTACTGAGATTCCATGGTTAAAACCCACTACTTCGTGTATGACTTAAACAGTTTGGCTAAAGCTAAACAATTTGTCTGTTATCATCAAAAATGAGTGTTAAGATACCACGACATAGAATTAAGTATGTTCTATTCTCTTTCCTCAGTCTCCCAGAAAAACTTGTAAGGATGCCCAAAAGCCCCTGAGCTTTACCAGTAGGATGTCAAGGAAATCCCTTCACGCTCCATGCAGAACACCAAAAACACTGGAGAAGACCCCTGGCAAAAGTCCAGCTGCTAAGCAAACAGCAGCTAAATGTTTGGGACAGTACTTCTCTCCTTCCAGACAGGACAAGCCACCATCTGAGCCTAATGAAAGGAAGAGGGCTCATTTAGCACTAGTAACACCTCACAAGAACTGTTCTCCCGTCAGATCTCCTTCCCCCTACAAGAAGATGGGGTTAAAGTCTCCAGAAAAGCAGGCAGAGGATGAAGCACTTGAAGATGTTTCTGGGTCACCTCTGAAAGTTTCCAATCCAGCATCTGCTTCACATACAGCAGCACAATTGCTTTATATTAACAAGGAAAACTCTAACACAAACCCACAAACTGAAAAACACTCTTTGAGGTCCTCCCAGAAAACTGCATCTCCAGCTCCTATTGAGACGCGCACACTCTGTGTGGAGATTCACAGAAATCCAGAGCCAAACGTCCATTTAGAGTCAGTATCTTGGCCAACAGAAGCAACTTCCAGGAAAGTCCGATGTGCGGCTCCAACATCTTTGGATGCTTTGAATGTAGTGACTGCTGCTTTATATCCAGAAGCCCAAGCCACTTTGCGTACAGAGTCTTCATTCAATTCTCCTTTTGAATCTTCCATAGAGAGACTGTCCGTAGATTCTCCTTCTCACGGTAAAACTACAGAACTTGACTATATACCTAAAAAACCTGCTTTGGAATCTCAGAACATCACAGACACATCCCCAGGGAAAGTTTTAGGGTCCACTCCCTGTGCACCTGATCAAACCAAACCTGGAGAAGAAAATCCTGCTTTTTCACTCTCAAAGTCCTCTAGAAATAAGCAGAAATGTAGTAATGCTAACACAAGGTGTTCTGCACAGAGCTCTCCGATTCCTGAGTCCATGGCTTCTGAAAATGTTCTCATGTCAGAAAGAAGTGAACTAGAGGGTACAGATTCTCAGGGTTCCGCCTCAAGAAAGGATCCGAGATTGAAAAAGCAACTGTCTCCTGATTCTTCTGCTAAGGGACATATTCAGATCTCTGATGTTCTGAGCAACTCTGAGCACTTAGATTCCCCTTCCTTAGGCAGAAGCATCAGGGAGCCCCTTCCAGGCAGAAAGAGTGACACCTCAGAAGCCAGAGTTTTGCCATCAGAACCTAAAGAATTGAAACTATTTACGCTTAAGAAATCGTCCAAATCTGATGTTCTGAATGCTTTGCCTCCAACCTTAAAGTCTGCCTCTCCTGCCTATGCACTGCGCTGCACCCCAGATAGGATGCAGCGGGAGGCTGCAGCACGACTAGGGAACCCTGAACTTCCAGCAAGGTTTTCTACTCCTAAAAGTCCACCAACTTATGAGGTTGAACTTGAGATGCAAGCTTCTGGCCTGCCTAAACTTCGCATTAAGAGGGTTGGCTCTGGCTCAGCTGTGGAGGAAGTAGAATCGCAACTGAAGACTGGTAAACCCAGTGGAGAGGAAAGCCCTTTTCGTGAACTTGCTGTGGCCTGGTGTGCTAGGCACCCAGGAAAACTAGCAACTGCCTGTGTTTCACCATCCTGCTTTCGCTCTTCCCATAGTACCCCAGCGAAGGGTGGAGGACAGACCTACATTTGCCAGTCATACACACCAACTAGATGTGCCTCTAACACCACCTCCCCATCTCACATGGATGCTGGAGTTCCCTGGACGCCTTCTCCAAAGCACAAAGGAAGAGTTACCCCAGATGCCATTAAGGACTGGCCACGGAAAAAAAAAGCAGCCAACAGCAATGCCAGTGGTGGCTCTGGTCAAAGTGAGAAGAATGCAGAATGCACAGGGAATGCGTCAGCAAATGAAGAGGGAGGAACAATTTCCAACCACTGCAGCAGCAGGAAAACTCTGCTGCTGGCAGACTTTGAACTGGAAGGAGTTTATAGGCTTCAGGAACAGTCACCTCCCAGTGACACTGAACCTGGAGCTGATGAAGGCACTTCCACAGGCACTTTTGGCCTGAAATCTAGGAAGCGGGCCTTTGATCACCTGTCTCCAGTAGAGGAAACCAAATGGGAGGCTAAGAGGTCTTGCACAACTGGAGACTACCTGGATCTGGTCAGCTCTTCCACAGATGACAGCTGCATAAGCAAACGGAGGATATCCACGATGCCTCCTGGTAGAACCACCGTGTCCTCAAATAGAACTCCTGGACCAGTGAGTTCCATAGGGGATGATGATGTCTTCACTATTTCAGGTAATCAGTTGTCAAGATTGAAATTCAGAGATGCTAAAATGGGAGGAGCTGTGACAACAGAATACAAAGGAGATTAGAAACACAAGAGCTGCATCTACATGGCCCCTCCCTTTTGGAAGTGGAATGCAAATCCAGCTGTTTGAAAATGCAAATGAGGCACTGATTTGCTTACCATGCATCTCATTTGCATAATGACAACTACTTGCTGTTCTGGAACTGCTGTTTTTGGGGGAATTAAAACAGCCATGTGGATGGGGTTCCTTTGAAAATAAACCCCATTTTTGAAAGGTCCCTTTTTCCTGGTTTCTTTCAGGAAGACGAGATCTCTTGAAAACATGGTCTGTTTTTTGAAGGAACACCGTCTACACGGCTTTTTTATTTTTTCCCCCAAAAACAGCACTTCTGGAAACACGATCACGAGTATTGCAAATGAGGCATGACATTTGCAAATCTGCACTTCATTTGCATTTTCAATTGGCTGCATTTGCATGCCACTTCCGAAAGGGAGGGGCCCTGTAGATGCAGCTAAGGATTAAAAATGATATGCATCTGGGAACATGCAGCCATTACCTTAGATGAAATTTGGAAGGCAGATCCATTGTAGGGAGATGGCAGGGTGAGTAAATTACATGAGTCATAATGCCATATTGCAGCTGAAAAGGTCAGTGTTGATTGGGGTGTATATGCAGGGCCATGTCTTGGATTGGGTAAGTAGCTCTGCAGCATCAGAATATTTGCCTCTTGTGGGGAAACTCATTAACAGAATATTGACAAACTGGAGAGGGATGAGAGAAATGGATATACTGCTTGGCAGCTGGAGGAGCTTATTTACAGGGAGGGATTAAGGGCTAAAATGATTATGGAGTCCATTAAAGACCATGATTGGAAAGCTGTAATTTAGGGTGGATGGAATGAGGGGGTGAGGAGGAATGCAAGAGGCATGTGATGGGAAATCACCTTGTGACACAGATTAGGCTGGTGTGTAATAGCCTCTGAGCTTGAACACTTTAAACTGAGAAATGTATTAGACAGCTGGAAGAATGCTGCATTGATTCATGGGATATGGAGTCTGATTCTGTGCTTCTCGTACCTGAGTTTGTCTGCTCTAGTACCAACAGTTTTATTACCACCCATTTTTTTTCAGCATTATGAACTTTACTTTTAAAATGAGTTTAAGAAGTTGCCTTTTTTCCCCCTGAAGTAGGCACGTGCAAAAGCATATTAATTGTATGTGCAGTCACCGCAAGTGTGTGCAGGTGGCTGTACAGACTACTAACCCTTAGCATTTGCAGTTTAATTCCAGATGCAGTCTTGGCAACTGCACACTTAAATTCAGACGTGCAATTATATGCACACAGATATTTGGTCTTGCCCAGTGGTAATGCCAAGTCAACATGAGACATGGAAATTACAACTTCCTTTAATACTCAAGAACTTGGCTGTCAATATACTATAAGCAAGGCTCCATAGATTTCATGTCCTTGGATTCCATCCTTTGTCCTACAACTTAAGCTGTTTTAAGAAATGCTTCTTTTTCTTATGATTTCAAAGAGTCCCTTACCTGCAGTTCAAGGGTGACTGATGTGGTGTCTGCTGAGTCTGCAGACAGCCTGAAACAATAAGCATGAAAAGTTACAAACTGACAATTCTTCCTGGTTATTTTACTAACTCAAAAGTCTACTTCTTTGGTTAACGGAAAAGGGTAGTGTTGCTTTCTCCTTCACCATGACACAAGAACCAGGGATCAACTTGTGAAATTAATAGGCAGCAGTTTTAAAACAAACATAAGGAAGTTCTTTTTCATGAACCTCCACAGACTTCCTGTGGAACTCATTGGCAGGGAAGTTGTGAAAGCCAGAAGTATTAGATAAGTCCGTGGAATGTAGGTCCTTCAGTGGCCACTAGCCAAGGCGATCAGAGACGCAACCACGTCTCTAGACAGCTAACTGTGAGAAGCTGGGACTGGAGGATGGGGGTATATCATTTTATAAGTACCCTGTTCTGTTCAGTCCCCCTGAAGTGGCTGGTTCAGGCCAGTCAAAAGATGGACTATAAGTCTGACCCATTTTGGCTGATCTGATATGCTCTGATCACCTTAGTAAAATCATCCACATGTGCCTATCCCACTCCTTCCTAGACTTCTCATTTTTCCCTGAGTACCTCAGAACAGCAGTTGTTGAAGAGACAGGACAGTTTAAAAGCCAGCTCTTAACTTACCTGGAAATTTCCATTGTGCTACAGTAAGTAGGGCCTTGGCAGGAATGTGGCATTTAGATGTCTCATTGTGCTTCTCCAGGTTCAACTCCGCCAGTGAAAAGTTCCCTTTCCGCCAGTAGTCTTCGAGCGCTGACCCAGTCCCCGCTGCTCTACCAGGGACAAACACCATCTCAGAAGAAGTGTGCCAAAGGTAACCACATGTCATTTCATAAAGCTTTGCACTCGGACTATAGAGCTGTGAGCTACGTGCAGCTAAGTGAAGTAGAAGGAGCACAGGCTGTGTACCAGAAAGGGGTAAGTAACTTGATTACTTCACCAGGAAAGATGGATGTGGGGGAAAGGCTGGAGGATTTGCTGTGTCTATGCCCAGCAGGCATCAGCTTCCAAGAGTCTGGCCTTGTAACACTGAGGCAAAACTAAGCTACATTTTCTTGAGAACGTAGAGGTAGCTTATGGCTAAAATGACTTGAAGGAAAATGGAGTTTACTGGTAGTGGGTTTCCTCAGGCAGTTGCTGAATGGTAAACCTGAAGGGATAGATTTTTCACTAATCCTTTCTGCCCTTTCCAGAAGATGAGTCGGACGTTTTTCTCAGCATTACAGACCAAGCAGCATCTCCGTACTTCCATGCAGGCTTCCGAAGGCAGCCCCTTAGCAGGTGTTATTCACGGAAGAAGCTACTCAACTGAACTCTATAGCCAGAGCAAAAGAGCACTTGAATAACAATACACAGGCTGTCTTGCTCACTAGGCCGTACATGCTTGAGAGCGAGCTTGATTTCTTGAATTCCTGGGCTGCTTATTGCTGTTGGGACTTGGCTGGAGCCAGCATGTGGGAATCCCCATCTCCACAGCTGTGGGGTTTAATTGAGGAATCAGTGTTTGAATCAGCCCAACAAATTCCTCCTTCCAGAGGGTTTGGGATGAAGACATCTTGTGGCAGTGGGAATACAGACAGCTGGTTGGGGTTACTAGAAAGTTTTTAATTTCGTAGGGATGTATCTCTCTTCTAATCCTGGTTCTGTCTTATGGGTGTTTCCCCTTCCGGGCTTTGTATATCACAGATTCAGTCGGACCAGCTGGAGAGAATGTTCACTGTTTTAGCATTCTTTTGTAAAAGTAAACTAAATGTAAACTGCTACTTCATGCTGTGTGTTAAGAATTGTGGACCTGGGAGCTTGAAGGAGTGTTGTGTGGACTAGTGAAGTCCTCTAAGCAATAGCCAGTTGCTATTATGTAACGTACACCCCAACTCTAGACTAAAATAAGTGACAGCTTTCTCCTCTCCTGCTTTTCAAAATTAACAATACATGGGCTGGCCATAACTATCCCACAGCTGTATTTTCTGAGTAACAATCCCTTTGAGAGGGACACTACAGGGAAACACTTGAAATCAGAGTTCAGACCATGCTGCTTCTCTGTTTTCTAAATGGCAGGGTGTGGTGTACATCTCCCTGTGCTGACAAGCAAGGTCACTGATTGCCATGTGAGTTTATACTTGTGTGTAACTTTTCTCTCATTGGGTGGTTTGGGGAAGGCTGAAGTGCACTTTTAGCTCATGACAGGTTCCTTCCAAGCTTCAGCCTCACTGATTCTCATTTCAGTATCCCTGGGTAAAGAAGATTAGCTGGTATTTAACAAGTGCTATGAGCGGCCAGGCCCATGACAGCTTGGAGATGCCTGCGCCTCCTTTGGTATGGTGTGTTCGTAGGGTTATATTGCAATTACTCGGAGGCAGAATGCAACAGATTCTCCTTTGCTCAAGGCTGTTCCATACAGGAGAAAAATCAATAATTGCTTGGGGAAAGAAATATCTGTGAAGGCCAAGCTGTCCTAGCTTAAATGAATAGCTGGGTAGGTGGAGCTGTGTTTAACCTGTTGCTAACAAGCAACAATGCAAGAAAAAAAAGGTAAGTCTGGTACCGAAGAGTTGCCTTACTGTAACTGTTTGAGCGGCTGCCTCGTCCTTAAGCTGGTGTTGAATGATTGATTGATTGTAGACGGCTGTGACACAACTGATTTAATAAAACACTTTTATTAGAAAATTACAGCAGAAATGTAAAAAAGTTACTACAAAAGGTATGAGGCCCCCCACAGCACTTGGGTGCTAGTGTCAAAAACAGCTCCCTGTGCACCCCAGCAGCAGCCAGGCTCTAGAACTGGAATAAGTCCATAATGTGATAGGTGTAGATGTAGTCCCTTGCTCTACCAGGGGAAACAGCTATGGATGAGGGTGAGGAAGACTAGCCAGCCAACACTATTGGGCTGGGAACACCAAATTGGAACCAACTGTGCATCCACTCAGCTGCCACCTTAACATTTTTTTCCTTAAGGTGAAAATGTCCTAACTCCTATTTCTGTCCTCAATGAAATGCAGCATGTTTGTAGCCAGCCTGCCTAGGCTGAGCAGTAAAGGTATTTACTTGCAACATGTGAAAGCAGCAACTGCCCCTTCCAGTGCTACGGACAGCTGGGCTATGTCTGCACTGAAAGGTTTTGTCGACTAAGCCCAGGGAGCACCCAGATTCCCATGGCCTTCTGTCCAAAGTAAATGGACAGAACACAGCACTTTGGGCAACAGTCCTATCCTGCTCCCATGAGGCACAATGCCTTGACAGACAAGGCTTCTGGGACACCAGGCAACCCTGTCTGCAGTGCCTCCGTTTGGTTGCTTTGTCAGGAGTGCGGCTGGTCAGTCCAGTCAGACACTTATCACCAGAGCAATCTGTTCTGTTCTGCTTGGCAGTTTGGCTGAGCTCTGTTGACCTGTGAAGAAGATATCTTCCAACAAAAATTTCTGTTGCCAAGTCACTGTAATTCAGACATAGCCTTAGTGTTCAAACCTTGGGTCTAAACTGGGTTTCTCCTGACATCAATCATTCCCGGGTGGGAGGGCAATGTAGCAACATTGAGGCTGGCTCGGCGCAGCTCCCTCCAGGGTTTAGGCAGAGGAGCTGGGTTCCATGGCAGGGCCCCCTCATAGGGATACCCCAGTCTCAGCAAGTACTCTGCTTCTCTCTGTTGAATCCCCTCTGAGCCTGAGGGGTTGTCACTGGGCAGTGAAGAGCGTCTCCATGTGGATGGTAAAGGTGCATGGACCAAGTCCCTGTTTTCATCCCTGCACCTATGGCTTCCTTCAGCGACAGGCAGCTGCACCTGCTGCTCCACAGTACCAGTGCCCAATTCTTCACAGGTCCCAAGTACCGCAGGAGGTCTGTCCCCAGCTCCAACTATGCTTCTCTCCACTCCTGCAGAAGACGACAAGTTGTTAGCGAAGTGATTCTCAAGCTAGGAACTGCTGATCCTTAAATAAGAGAGGAACTCAAGTGTGTGTGTTACAGGAAGAGACTGCTGAAGGAAACCATCCTCTCTGCATGAGTGAGCACGGACAACAATCCCCAGGCAGCTGCTCCTCCACAGGCTCCTGCTGCTGTAGAAATGGGGAGTTTCTACCTGGTCATGTGCAGGCAAATGAAAGTGCATTGGGGAAGTAGGGCAGAGCAGAGCTTGAGCTGCACTCCTTAGCCCAGGGAGTAGGGTTGCCTCACCTTTGCTCTGGCCTGGATGACTCAGATTACTCAACCTCTGGTTCAGCACCTGGTTGGCCCACACGTAGCGGCTCAGTTCTTTCTCCAGCACTTGGATTCTTCCCTCCAATTGCAGCTTGCTGCTGGTCAGCTCCTCATCCATGTGCTCTAAAAGGAGGAGGGAGTGTTATTACAGCCCACGGGGCTTGGAAAGTGTGCTGCAGTTTGCCCTGCAAAGGGTACCTAAAGCAGAGGAGCAGCTAGTACAGGTCAAAGAGCTCCATCACAGAAAGGATAATTAAGGCAGGGGTGGCAGTGAGCTCATTGGGCTTGGGAGAAGTTCCATCTCCATAGGCACAGGGAGATCATGTTACCGTGGCTCTGCTGGAGCAGGAACTGGATGTTCTGCTCATGCTCCTTCTGTTGCAGGGTGAGCTGGCGGTCCATCTCCAGGCGCTGGCGCTCCACAGCTACCTCCAGCCAGCGCACCAGCTGCTGTTGCTCGTCCAGCTGCATTTCCAGTTCGGAGAAAGCAATGTGCTGCCTGTGTTGATCCTCTCGCAGGGTCACCACCTGTCCAAGGCCCAAAAGCATGCTCCACGTCAAAGCCTCACTGGGATGTGGAAGCTTCACTCTTCCCAGTGATCAAGTTAGGTTCTCACTACGCAGTAAAAAGGGCTTGGTCTTCAGGAAAGCCCAGCAATTCCAAAGGCCCTGCTGCTTCAATGCTGCTGCAGAGCCAGAGGGACCATGCAAATCCGAGAGTAGTGTCAGGTGGACAGCTAGAGCAGAATCAGTCAGGGAGTTGGTACCATAGTCAGCTTTTGTGTCATAGGGAAACCAGGCTACATAAAGGGCAGCTGACCCCTCACAGTGGAAAGCAAGCAAAGGACCAGGACTTGAGGGCAAAGGTGTAACAGAGTGCAGGATCTTACCTTATCAAAGTACTTGCAGAGCAGAGCTCGAGTCTCAGAGGAGGAGAGATAGCTGAGCTTGGCCATGAGGTTCATCTCGCACTGGGACAGCAGGCTGGCCGAGGCCCGCAGCACCCGCTGTCTGCATGTGATCGACTCGTTCTTGTACTCGATTGCAGCATCCAGAGCCTCAATAGCTTCATCCAACTGGAACAGGATCCGCTCTTCCTGTCACACGGGGCACAGGAAGGGAGCTGCACTTACTTGTGGGTTAGAGTGAGAGGGAAAAGACTCCAAAGGGAACCAGCCCCGAGTGGTCAGGTAGGTGATCTGCAAACCCGGCTTCTGAGTGCCCCTCTTGCTCCATTCATATCCAGCACCTGAGCTCTGCTAATGCACTTTCAAATGGACACGAGCCTATCCCATGGATATGTCTAGCCACCAGCCTCTTCCAGTGCTGCTGATTGGAGTGCCTGATGTGAAAAATTAGGCACTGGGGGGCTAGGCCATGTGACCAAAGCAGTTGAAGCTTGGCATGAAGGGCAGCACCCAGCTCTTTGCTAGCTGCCCTCTCCCTATGTACACGAACTGGGGTGTGGGCCCAACAGGCAGCTGGTTACCTCTGGGGATAGCAGAGTGCCCTGGCGGAGTTTGCTGTCTATCTCCAGCCTTTGTTTGAGCAGCTGGTCCTTCTCCTGGCGCAAACTATTGATCTCCTGCCGGATCTGCTGCTGGTCATGGGCGCTGCCATGACGCAGCTGCCCGTTTTTCTCCGTCAACTCCTTCTCCAGGATCTCCAGGCGGCTGGACACCCGCACAATGTCATCCGTCAAGGCCTGGAGCAGCAGGAGGAGCAAGACCTCTGAGCATCACCCCCCGGGAACCAGACCCACAACTGACCTCTTAGAACTCCCTGCAGGCCAAGGGTAATTAGACCAAACCGCCCCTCACACCACAGGGAGAGGAGATTTCCAGGCAGGAGTATAATGACCACAGCCGTGACCTTGGGTCCCAACCCTAGCCCCACCAAGGCCTCTCCCTTCAGCAGGCTTAGGGCAAGCATGTTCCCCTCAGGTTACTAAGGGCCTCCCACAGCTTGGCATCCCACCTGGCTGGAGCGGCGTCTTTTCTTCTCCAGGCCCTTCTTCTCCTGCAGAAGCACCTCCTTTTTAGCCACTATGGCTTCCCGTTTCCTCAGCTCATCCTCCAGCTCATCCAGGGCACGCCGCTGCTCAAGGACTTTGTCCATCTCCAGGTCCAGCCACTTCTTCTGCTCTTCGATTTTCTGATGGAAAGAGAAGGAGGGGAAGGATGTGGTTTCCAACCAGAGAGCAGTTATTTTGGGGAGGGAGGAGAGGTGGAGGCCTCTACTAGCTATTTCCATGGCCCCATTGCTGAAGATCTGATTGTTTCAGCCCTGAATGGATTTATTCTCATAGCCTACTGAGCTAGGGCAGTGCTCTGACCCCCAGTGTGCAGAGGGGCAATGCAGAGGCTAAGTGACTTGTCTGAGGGCACATGTGAAGTCTGTGGCAGAGTACAGAATAGAACCCAGGTTTCCTAAAGAACAGGTTAGTGTCCTAAGCACTGGCCATCCCTCTGATTCGACTGCCCCCTCACTAACAGACAAGGCTTCACCCCAGCTGCTCCATGCCCTAGCCATTTGGGATTACTGGGGCACAGGCTGGCCCTGACCAGGACCAGTCAGTGCACTTCAAGTCCCAGAAATCTGCAAGGCCCAGAGCAGAGACTCCATGTCAGTCTTCCATGAGTAAAGGAGGGTACAGTGAAGATGAGGATCAAGCTCAATCTGTTCTTCCCAGGGGGTGAGATTCCAGGGACACGGCCACACGGTCTGGTCCACTTCAGTCAATTTCACCATCACAGAATTTTACAAGTCGTGAATTTCACGATTTCACCTATTTCAATAGGAAAGGCCACGGTGTTGTAACTGTAGGGGTCCTGCCCCAAAAAGGAATGGTGGGGGGAATGACAAGCTTATTGTGTGTGTGGCGGGGGGAAGGGTTGTGGTACTCTTGTCCTCACTTGTGCAGTGCTGGTGACAGCACTACCTTCAGAGAAGTGCACCTGAAGAGCAGCAGCTGCTGGCCAGGACTCCAGCTCTGAAGGCATGGCTGCCACCAGCAGCATCACTGAAATAAAGATGGTCCGGTGTGGTGTTGCCGCCTGCCAGCAGCCATTGCTATCCAGCCGCCTAGCTCTGAGACAGTGCAGAACTAAGGGTGGCAGTACTGTGCCCCCCTTGCAACTCCCTTTTGGGTCAAGACCCCCATTTTGAGAAATGCTGGTCTCCCCTGTGAAATCTGCATTGGAGAGGGTAAAAGCAACAGAGGGACCAGATTTCATGGCCTCTGACGTGTTTTTCATGGCTGTGAATTTGGCAAGGCCCTGCCAATCAGTGTGTGAGGGCCAGACACCTTTGCTGACATTACCAGTCAGGCGCAGGACTCCCTTAAGTGCCCGGGTCACTGCTGCGTACCTGCTGCTGCTCCAGGCTGATCACAGAGCCATTGCTGCCACTTCTTTGTTTCCTCTGGAAAGCGGCAATCTCCTCTGTCTTGATGCGCAGTATCTTCTGATGCTGCTCCTGCTTCAGTTCCAGCTCCTGCACAGGGGGTAGCAGCAGTTAGTGTGGGGGTGAAGTATGGGGACAACAAATTAATCCAGAACCCAGGATCTCAGGCTGACAGGGCTGGAGCCCTCCCAGTCTCAGGTTCAACTCACTGGGCTAAGCTGTTACTCCAGATAATGCAGGATAAGTTCCTCTCCTCAACCATCTGCTGGTGAGGACACAGGGTCACACACCAGAGCTGCCCTCTGCCCTGGCTGGCACACAGGGATCTAGCACTGACCTTGACGCGGTGCTGCCGCTTGTGCATCTCTGTCTCCAGGCGGCGTTTCTGCTCAGTCTCCTCACGCAGGCGTCTCTGCAGCTGTCCCTGCTGCCGCCGCATCAGCTGGACGTTTCTTTCCAGCTCCTGTACCCGCTTCTCGCTCTGGGCTGACAGCGACACCAATCTCTCCGTCACTTGTTTCTTCTCTCGCAGCACCTGCCACAGGACGGCTGCTCTGAGACTCAAGGCCAGGGAACTGCTTCCCACCCTGCCCTTCGGAGAAGCCACAACAGCCCCCAGCCATACTGCCCCTCAAACACAGGCACGAGCAAGATCTTCACCTCCTCTGTGGGGGCAGAGACAGAAGGACCAGGCTCACACTGACCTGTGCCTTGCCTTGAGCTGCTGCAACCCGCGTGCGATACTCCTGCAGTTTGCATTTGTCTCCAGCATCCCGGGGCTCCTTCCCCTCCAGTTCCTGCAGCTGCTTCTGGCCGCTGCTCAGCTCTGCTCGCACCTGCTCCGCCTCCTTCTCAAGCTCACAGATCTTCTGGCAGTACTGTCTGTTCATAGTCTGGGCATCCTTGCCTGAAACCAGCAGGGAATCCACGCCATCACCAGCTGCTCTGCCCCCACTGCCCTCCACGCAGCAAGCTGGGAGGACAGCAATACCAAGGACCTGTATGGAACTGGCAGCTTCAGGCATCAGCCAGCCAATCAGGAGCAGCAGTAGTGGCACCAGGACACTGGTGAGACTAGAACAGCCTCTGCGGAGCAGGAGCTGGTGCTGTCCAGGGCCTGCTGCACAGGTGCACACACAGGCAGTCACTTCTCTTTCATGGGGACCAGATTTCCCATCCAGCCCAACCCTGCTCAGCTTGCAGGAAGCCCCACAGCAGCACCCCACATCCACCGCCAGCCGTGCTGATCTGCTCCCCAGCAATCCCTGCTCCAGCTTTTCTAACAGCTGGTCAGAGTGGGTGGGGCTAGCTCCTGAGACTCCCCTTCTTTCTGTGAGCGGGTCAGTATCCTTCCAGCCCTCAGCTCCTCCCATGAGAGATCCTAAAGAAGCTGGAGGAAAAGCCAAGGGGAGGGATCTCAACCAGTAGCTGGTGTCACAGCACTAGCTTGGCCTCGCTCTCTGGCAAACAGATGCAGGGGGAGAGGGATGGCTGAGGGGGCGACTGTCTTCTGCTGCATGCAAGGGTTGTGCTGAGACGAGGCACACAGCTGGGCAAAAGACCCTCTTCCCTGCAGGGAGGGAGAGACTCCTTGCTAGCAATGAGAGCATGGCCCAGATCCAGGCAAAGGAGTTACGCTCCTGGTAACAAGTGAACAGCACTTACTGCACGGCAAACCTGGCCTAATGGGAACAGGCGCACGGGGAGGTAGGTAGATGGGGGACCGGAGGTTACAGGGTCCCACCAGTGGAGAAGACAAGCAGATATGCAGCATCTCCTCCCATAGGGGTAAGCCCAAGAGCCCCAAGCTTGCCTGTCAGGAACATCAGCCCACCAGCAACTCTGCACCTGTCTTGATGAGCTCTGTGATCAGCTCCTCCTTCATGCGAATGTTTATTGCAAGCTCCCGGATCTTCTGCTGCGCCTGCACTAGCCGCCACTCTGAGTCCTTCCCTGAAGGGCCTTCCCTGGGGCCAGCCAGCTCTCTCCTCTGGCAGGCCTCTGCAACAGAGAGCCAGCTTGTGTCAGGACCTTGCCCAGGAAGTTGCTGTCCCAACAGCAACGTGGAGAGGGGACAGCAAGTTCTGGTGAAACACAATCCATGATTGCCGTCATCCTTAATAAGTCGCTATAGCCCTCAGAGACTACAGATCCCAGCATGCCTTGTTCCATCTTGGGCAAAGTGTCCATGCTGCACTAGACAGAGCAGCCCTCTGGCTCTGGCCTCTCCCAGACAGACAGCCTGGACACCCTGCACCACTTTTCTCTTCCAGGGCAGTGCACGTGGCCAGGCTCCTCACCGCGACCAACAGCGACTCAGGGCACCACCAGTCTTCAGAAGATCCCCCCCAGGACAGTTTCCACTTACCATTGGGCAGCTCCAGGAGCTCCTCCTGGATGGGCAGTGAGTTCCCTCTGCTCTGCTCCTCACACACTGTGCTGGAAACCTCTTTGCACCAGCTTCGGATCCCGTTTCTAGAAAAGCAGCAAATGAGTTTAGCTACAGCTAAGGGAAGAAGGAACCGGCTCCAAACCTGCCACGTGGTACTTGACCAACAGAGGGGCGAGGATGTCACGACCCGTCAGGCAGAGTCGGAGTGAGTTTCATAGGGGCTGGGCTCAGGAGCGAAGCAGCAGGCTCCAATCCATTTCGCAGTGGGCAGGTGCCCACCCACCCCAAGTTAGCATCTGGCAGCCTCAGCAGAGAAGCCAAGATCTGAATGGCCCCAGGACAGAGGCCACTTCTCAGCTCTGAAAACAGCCCCTCCCAATCAGGGCAGAGGCACTGCAGGAGCAAGCTTGAACTGCCACTGCCGGTGCTGTGCTCAGTCTCTGGCACAGTCTTCTGGGTGGGTTCAGTCTCCAGGGCCAGCACCTACTTCTGCCCTCCACCAGCACTAGCCTCACTGAGCAGTTAGATGCTAATCTGCAGTTTGGCCATTACAAACACACTCATTTTTCCTGACTCTTCCACTTTGGCTTCTGTAGTTCTACGAGTGCCTGCTCGGCTTAAGAGACATGGCACCCACTGGTGGAGGGCCCGGGGTGGCTCATTTAGAGACAGTCCAATTTCTGGGGCTCACCTCTCTGGCTGGTGTTGGTCAAGTCCTCAATTGGAGAAGCAATCACAGTGTTCAGTGAGTAGCCCCGGCCAATGTCTCGCAGGTGCAACCTCCACTCACCTCCGCTTGTGCAGAGACCGGTGTTTCTCCCCCTCTTCCTCCACAGCTTGCTCAGAGTCCTCTCCGCATGCCCGCATCAGCACCACATCTTTGGCCTCCAGACTGCAGGCCACACCCTGGACATGGCTTTGGCAATGCCCCACAAGGTCCTCCCCTAGGTGGGACAGGGTGCTGCTGAGCTGCTCAGGGTAGAGAAAGATGGACATACTGCACAAGGACCAGATCTCAGGAGGCAACACTGAGCTATAAAGAGGGAGAATGTGGAGCTCACTGGCTTTGTGAGCAGGGCTGACAAGTTCCTGGACCCAGCCAGCTGCTCTCTGCTCTGCAGCACATGAAGCTTTACCTGCTGCCTGGGCTCAGGATACAATTTGTACACGCACAGACTGGGTTCAAACCAGTCTTTCCCCACACTAAGGAAAAGCCTGACATCAGGGAGCACAACACCCAGAGCTGAAGCTGAGTTTCAAGCCTGGGCCTGGTTTGCTGGAGGCCCTAGCTCAAGGGACTTTGTTCAAACTAACTGACAAGATCAAAGTCCAAATGTGGGAAAAGGCCAGCTACTCCAAACAGGGAGTCAGAGCAGCAACCAGCACTTCAAGAGCAAGCATCCTTGGAAAGCACTTGCACCTCACCCACCTTTCCACAGTGGACTCTTCCGCTCTGGCTGGTGAAGGATGGCCTTGACTGCCCCATGCTGAGATCATGGGACCGTGTGGCATTCAGCGGGGCTGTGTGAGGTCTCTGGGTGAGCTCCACCAAGCGCACATTCTGCAACAGCTCTGGCACCTGCCAGTTTGGCATCGCCATCTCCAGACGCACATGAAGCTCGGAGATGGCATCCTGCTGCTCCTGCAATTTGTCGCTCTGAAAAACAACAGAAGACGTGGTTTGCCATGTGCGTGTCTTAGGCCTGCGCTCGCACAGTAGCAAACAGAACATGCTGCACTCTCCCTGATTGCCCACCCCCGCGCTCTGTTCCATCCAGAGCAGGGATGGCAGATTAACAGCAGAGACAAGCCAGGCACAGAGCTGGCACTGGGTTTGGGGAGCGTGTGGGACACACTAAAGACCCAACGGCAAAACCAGACCCCAGAATGGAGAAACTACAGCCCAGCCCAGGCTGGGCCAAGCAGCATTTGAAATTAAAGGCTCCCCAGACAGGCCTGTTCTCTGTAAGAAATAAAGGTACGATGAAGGCTGAAAAAGGAGCAAGAGACCCCAAACACCTCAGAAGGGGGCAGGGAGGGTGTGCCCACCAGGACAGAGAGGTGCAGCTGCGGGCACCTGCAGGCAGCAGGAAGGGGAGGGGCTGGCAAGATTCCCCTATGCATGGGGCATGGCCAGTAGTACCTGCAGTTTGTACTGCTCCATGGCATCCTCCAGGGCAGCCAGAAAGTCGCGGTTCTCTTCCTCCAGACGCTCCACTTGTCTCTGCAGCTGGGTCAGCTGCTCACCTCTGGCTGCCTCACATGGCTGCTCTGTGCTCACCTGCCCCCAGGGAAGGGCACACAACATTAGTAACCCCCAAAACTTCACTGTGCGCCTCTCCCTGCCCCAGACGCAACACAAACAGGTATGTATGCTGTACAGGCTGCCACTCACCCTACACCGTGGACGCACACAGCCTTGGGCTCAGCATGCAGGGCTGCTGCTCTGGCACCACTCAGTGTCACCATGTCTACTCTACTCCAACAAACTAAGGTCAACCATGTGTCATACAGAACCAAATTGTCATGTAGTTTTAACCAGTTTGCCCAGTCTTGAAGTCAGGTTTGCTGGCCTCTAACTGCTGGGATCACCTCTGAAGCCCCTTTTAAAAATTGGCATCACATTATCTATCCTCCAGTCCTTTGGTACAGAAGCAGATTTAAGGGCTACGTTACAAACTGCAATTAGCAGTTCTGGAATATCACACTTGGATTTCTCCAGAACTCTTGGGTGAATACCATCTGGTCCTGGTGACTTATTATTCTTTAATTTATCAATTTGTTCCAAACCTCCTCTAATGACACCTCAATCTGGGACTGTTCCTCAGATTTGTCATCTAAAAGCAATGGCTCGGGTTTGAGAATCTTTTTCATGTCCTCAGCCATGAAGATGGATGCAAAGAATTCACTTAGTTTCTCTGCAAAGGCCTTATCGCCCTGGAGTGCTCCTGTAGCATCTCGACGGTCTAGCACCCCACTGCTTGCTGAGCAGGCTTCCTGCTCTGAAGTACTTAAAATAAATTACTTTCCTGAGTCTGTGGCTTGCAGCTCTTCAAATTCTTTTCGGCCTCCCTGACTATATTTTTGCACCTCACTTGTCTGAGTTTATGCTACTTTCTATCTTCCTCACTAGGATGTAAAGTTCACTTTTCAAAGGTTGCCTGTTTGCCTCTAACTCCTTCTTTCTCATGTTGTGCTATGGTGGCACTTGTCTGATTCTCCTCCTGTGTCTTTTAACTTGGGGCAGGCCCAATGACAGGACAGGACAAAGGTGGCAGTTGCCTCAGGGCCTGGCATTTCTAAGAGGCCTGGAGTTCCAGCTGTTGCTGCTACTTTGGCAGCAGCAGGAACTCAGCTCTGGCACGGGTCACCACCCCCTACAGAGCCTGGCCTGCAACAGGTGCTACATGCTGGCCCTTCTCACTGCCCAACCAATGCCACTGACACCCCAATACCTGAGACCGTGGGGGCTTTAAGCCTTGCACCTTGGGGCACTGATCCTCAGCTGAGGTGCTCTCAATGCCACTATCCAGTCCAGAAGCTGAGGTCAGCTCACTCCTCTCGCTCTCAACCATGCACAACCACTCCTTGACCCGCAGAATCTGCTCCACGGTCAGGTTGCCCTCTGCCTGCAGCTCCATCAGAAGCTGGTAGGCAGCATCCGTGTACATCCTGTAGTGCGCGCACTCTGCCAGCAAGCGGGCCGTGTGCTCTTGTGTGCACCGCTTGGCAGCATCAGAGCGGTTTATGATACGGGTCTCCGAGCGGTGCCGCTGCTCCAGTGCCTTCTGCAGGTTCTTTATCTGAAGCTGCAGTTCCTCTACGTGCTCCATCTCCCTGCGGCAGTTCACGATGGCCTTGTTCTTAATGTTCTGAGCTCGGCTGGCATAGTTTAGGGTGTTGAGGCTCTCATCGAAGTCAGAGGACGAAGGGCTGACACAGGCGATCATCACAGTCTGGGCATTCCCCCCCAGGGAGTCTTTCAGGATCCTACAGAGAAGAGCGAAGCCATCAGATCAGAGCAAGGGGCTGCAGCCCATGCTATGGCAGACATGCCAGGAGCTGGAAGGCTAGTCACAGCTCCACCCTCGGACAAGGTAATGCCAAGGGTACAAAATGATTTATCAGTTCAGTGCTGGCGAAAGGGGCCAGGAGGACAGCCCTGAATTCCTGTATGTTCCTACAGGAGAGGGTGAGCCTGAAGCACTGCAAGCGTCCATAATACTGACCTCTGGCAAAACTGCCTGCAGTGCAGTGGTCACATCTGGGAATGAGAGGGGATCCAATCACCTCTGTTGGGCATGCCAGCTGGGGAGCTGGTTAGGTGACCCTGCCTGGGCTGGGAACTAGACTGAGCCCATCCTGCTGCACACAGACCCCAAACAGCCATCTGATGGGAGCATCTGCTAGTCACCAGTAGAGAGCCTCCCAAGGCCCTGAGCCAGACAAGCACAGGACCCCCAATGAAGCAGCATAGGAAGAAGCTGGATTTGCATGCTTATCCTTGGCTCCCTACCACTCATGGTGCCGTCCCCCGAAACACACCTATAGGATGGACTGACAGGCCTGGGTACCTGTGGCCTTTTGGAAATGGTCAGCTGACCCCTTCAGAACCAGTCAGGGTGCCTCCAAGTGGGAGCACCACGGACACAAGACCTCGAAAATTCAACTGTGGCAGCCACCAAGCCTGACTGGACAAGAGTGACCATGACCCAGCCAAACCCCCCGGCATGCTGGGAAGGGGCAAAGAAGCCTGCTATAGGGCTAAGAGAGAACCAGCCAGATGAGCAGAGCAATGAGGGTAGCGCAGGCATTTTGTGGTACCTGGTGATTTTGGAATCCCTGTAGGGAATGTGGCTGCATTTCCTGCGGGGGTCTCCCAGGGCACTGATCACATTGCCCAGAGCCAGCAGACCGCTGTTGATCTGGATACTCTCCTTCAGGCGCTCCCCTGTGTTTCCAGTCTTCACCACCCGCTCAGAGCCTGCAAGGTCCACAAAGTGGAATTTGGAAGCCAGGACTTGGCCAGAGGCCGGGACTAAGGCCTTGTCCTGGAGGGCGAGGCGAGTGAGCCGGCCAGCCCCACGCCGCTGCTCCATGGTCACGGTGAAGATCGTGTGCGAACGGCTCGACTGTCTGTTGAGGTGGGTGGCTCCTGTGTGTTTGACCGTGTTACCTATTTCCAGCAGGCTCAGGACCTCATCCAGCCCCTCCACTTCGGTTTCTTTCACCCCATATAATACTGCAACGAGAAACATGGCAGTGAGTGCACTGGCATTGATACGTACGCCCTCTTAGGGAAAGCCACACAAAGACAGCCAGGAGGTCCAGCAGAGGTGAAAAGGCAGTTGGGACTCTCACACAGAGTAACCCCCAGGAGGGGGATCTATTTCCTAGTCGAAGGATTTTCCTCCAGTCAGCAGAGTCGAGGTTTGTTATTGTAAGATTGCTTTAGATGGCCAGCGTGTTTCCACCCAGCTAACACATCACAAGACATGCTCCCACACTCAGCTACAGGCATCCATTTTAAACAACCAGGGCTGGCTCACTTGTTTTGGGGGGGAAGATCCTTCCACCTCCGCCTCAGCACACAAACAGCAGCAGCAGCCCTACAACTGAAATGTTGCTCTAGGTCACATACAATCTCTTTGGAGGTATCCACAGCACACCCCTGCTGAGCTTCTCAGAGCTGACAGTGCCAGAGAAAGATGAGGGACCACAAACATCACATGTGCTGAAAACAGAGACCTGCAACCAGAGGGAGTCCCTTTCAACTCCTTCCATGCTAACTGCTACCATCAGCATCATGTGGTGCTGCTAGAGCCCAGGAATTCCACAGGGGAAGGACCAAAGATATTAGGCCAGAGAACATCACTGAACTAAGGGCTTTGTCTCATCCAATATTGACCTACCAATGCCAAAAGCCCTTCAAATGTTCCACTAAGCTAAGAGAAGACAGGTATCAGAGGGGTAGCCGCAGTAGTCTGTATCCTTAAAAGCAGCAAGAAGTCCTGTGGCACTTTATAGACCAACATATATATTGGAGTAGAAGCTTTTGGGGGCAAAGACCCACTTCATCTGACACATTGACAAAGTGGGTCTTTGCCCATGAACGCTTATGCTCCAATACATGTTAGTCTATAAGGTGCCACAGGACTTCTAAAGAAAGACATAATCCAGAACTGCCTCTAGAAGACAGGGGATCCACTTCCTGGCCAGCATGGGTTTGTTTGGCTGCAAATTATGTCTGCACATAAGGTAACTACTGGACACACGGCTAATGTTCAAATATGAGGCCCCTGCATTGCTCCAGGAAGCCCAGTGAAGAGGGTGCTATAAGAAAGCTCTCCTTGCCCTGTTCAGGAGAGGCTGCTAGTCAGAGTCAGCTGCACGGACAGCCAGGTGAGATCTCAGGCCCCAGGAGACTTCCTTTGGCCCCACGTTAAATGGTCACCTATGAAATGCATTTCCAACTCCAAGAGGACCTGCTCAACTGAGCTACTGAAGATATTAGAAGGGAAATTTCTCCACCCACATTCAGAAATAAGATACTTAGATAAAGCCCCACAGCTGAGATGCCCCACCAGAGCACACAGTATGCCCCGTATTCAGTACTGCATGCTGTAGTGTCCAAAAGCCCAAGTCCCAAAGGTGGCCACCATTCGTAAGTTTCATAGTAAGGGACTGTGGAAAAATAATGGAAGTAATCGCTTCTTTATCAGGATGGAAGCACGGTGCTATACTTTGCAGGAAAACAAGTCCAGCCCTGGTCACAGGAGTCAGTCAGTACAGTAGGGGAATCTAAGAACAGTCACATGTACCAATATTTCCCTTGTCATCCTCACGGATCTGGATGTCCTTGCTGGCTGTCTCCACTTGCAGTAGGTCCTTGAACTCCTCCTTGTACACCTCCAGGTAGGAGACTCTGACTGTGTAGTCAATCAGGTCATTCTCATCAATGAGTTTGAAGGTCTCAGCCATTGCATGTGGGATGATGCCCTGCTCATCCTCATTGATAGAAGCTGTCGAGGAGAGAGAGAGAGAGACAATCACCAGAAGCAACAGATGTCCAGAGAGCCAATTCTAGTGTGGGGTGCAGCAGGAGTAATCAAAGCAGAGCACATCTCACGCCGCAAGGACAGTAACCCATGGGAACAGCTTCACACCATCCCATGTGCTAAGCAGTGGAGCTCCATATTAAAGGTCCCAAGGAGCACATCTGATGAGGGGTTGTAATTCCTTGTTCAAACTTCCCCTCAACCCACAGTTGCTCTTCACCCAGAGGTGGTGCATCTCAAGCTACGTCTTCATCACACAGTTAACCTACCCTAGTCTGAGCACCCAAATTAATCTAGCCTGAGCGTGAGAGCTCCCATGGCCAAACTGTATTCATGTCCTCACTGGCTCTGCACTCACCTTCATGTCTGGGGGTACACCCCACAGGTCTTTGTATTGCGATGCTCTAGGATTCTTTCCCAGCCAGTTTTGTCTATTGCAGGAAAACCTGTCTGCTCTTTGAATTGAATTGTGGAAAATTATTGGAGGCTTAACAGCACTTAAGTGATTTAGCCTGAACAGTCACTGAAAAATGGATAGGTAGCAACCCCTATGAAAACAAGGGCTGGGCTCTAACCCACACCCTAGCTAGGTAAACTAGCTCAGGCTTAACCTACATCAGAGGCAGTGCTCCACCTAATCTTTTCCATCCATGTGCAGTTGGGGGGGGGGGAACCTATCTGAATAGAGGAATGTACATGTGTGTCCAACCAGTACAAAAAAAACAGCCATGAGTGCTCTACTATTCAGCAGAGTGGTATCTGAATTTCTTCTGAGTGGCCACACAGGTTCACAGCTTACAGTCCATAGATCTTCTATATGGCAAGTTTGGGGGTTGGGCTAAAACGTGGTGAAGAACCCAGGTTAACTGTGCAGAGAAGACATATCCTTAGTGGTACTGCATGTGTGGAGTTGGGAAGTATTTTCTTATGGAGAGAAAAGTTAACTATAATATCTGTAGCTAGCAAATAACGTGGCTGAGGGTGAAATGTGATTTCCTTCGAATCCAGCACTGCTCAAAACTTTCTCCAATCCAAAAATGTTATTCTAGGCTGAGAGTTTCTTTAAATCAATTTAAGTTTACATTGGGGGAGAGGGGTTGTGGGTTTCCAACAGCCCCAAACCATCTATAGGTAGAAGTCTCAAACTTGGCATGAAGGTAGTAACCCTAAATGCACAAAGAACAATCAAGCCAAGCCTGAAGATATAAAAGCAACTCAGTATTTGTATAGCTATGAAGTTAACTTTCTACACACATGCAGTAAATATTTTAATACTCCTTAGGTATCAAAACCGCCAGCCCTTCAGTGTTAAAGCATTTATGGGAACTAGCCAGTCAAAGCTGAAGAACGGTGCATAATAGCAACCTACAATGAAGTTAAACGCAAAACTCCTTCTGTTAAGTCTGATTAGGGGTACATCTACACTTACACTGCTACAACAGCACTGCTGCAACTTCACAGTGAACACTCACTGCAGCAATGGGAACAAATTTTCCTACCACTATAGTTAATCCACTTCCCTGAGAGGCAGTAGCTAGGTTATCAGAAGAATTCTCCTGTTGACCTTGTGCTGTCTACACAAGGGGTTAGACTGGCATGTTGAATGGGTATGCAGACTTTTCACAATTTGAGAGACATTGCAACTCTGAGGTATGTTTTTAGTGTAGAACAGCCCTGAGAAATAAACGCAACAAGGCTCAGGAAAGACAAAGGTGAAGGAACCCTTAGAAAAAAATCACAAAACAATCTCCTTGTTTGACATTTCCAAAAGAACCAGGTGCTAAGCATACTGCATGTGCTGTTCCAACACAGTTATTGATCACAAACAAGTGGATGAATAGTTCTGCAAGTTACATCAGGGAATATTATTTCAGATACACAAAAAAATGATAAATATGTGCAGCGTCTGGTTTTGCCACTAAACATAAAAGCTCACTACGCAGTGGGCTCCAGAAAGAGAGGCGTAATGAGGTGAAAGACAGGCAATATGGTTAAAAGAAACTCAAATTTCCTTGGCTTTTTGCCCACTTCACTTCTTAGCCTTGATTTTGCACTAGCACCAGATTTTCATGTTATTATTACTAAATTAGCTCAAGAAGTCCTGTTTGCTTCTACCTACAAGGGATACTGGTGCCTTGCTCACAGCCAGGCAGTGGGTGGAAAGAGGGAACCATTGCTGCACATGCATCAGGGTGGGTGGACAACAAGACTAGGAAGGTGCCACTTCTTCAGATACTCACCAACACTTGCTTCCCCAATGGTGTAGGTTTTGCCCGAGCCTGTCTGGCCATAAGCAAAGACAGTGACATTGAAGCCTTCAAAGAAGGCCTCAACCAGCGGCTGCACACAGGCACCATATACTGACTCCTGGTCTGAAGATTCTGTGAAAACAGCATCAAAGTGGAAATGGCGGTTGCGCCCCAGGGTCACCTCCTTGGTCTCTGCATTGCCATGCAGGCAGATCTCATGCCCACGCAACAGCTCCTTGGGCAGCAGTGGTCGAATACGCACAGCCACTCTGACCGGCGTGTCCTCAACCAGGGGCTGGGCCTCCGCTTTCAGACTCATGGTCAGCAACAGCAGCAAAGTCAGCTGCGTGACAAGCCAGGAGCAGGCACCATCTCTTGGCTCACATGCTGTGAAGAAAGAAACTGGGTTAGTGCGGATTCAGGCCAGAGATGGTCTCTGAGCAACCACCAAGCCCCTGATGGTTTGCCTGAAAGCTGGAGAAAGTACAGATGAAAAAGATCCAGGACCCAGCTACTGCGGATCAGTGTAGGGCTGGGCCAGACTACACATTCACTAGAGCTTTATCCATTCTTGTTTCACACATCTTTAGTTCTGTGGCTCCCACACATTTCAGGGGGCGGTGGGGGGGGGCATTCCCCACCCAGTTCAACCCCCGAGCCAGGACTTCACCCCTTCATCAGCCTGCATTTCCCCACTGCTACTCTCCTCCTGCGCCCCACGCACCGCCCGAACAACGCCTCCCCCTCTGAACCTCCCCCGATTCACCCTCCGGGTCCCCGGGACGCAGGAGAGCCCTTCCTACCCCCACTCCGCTTATTAAAAGGGGCTGAGCTGGGCTGGGGGCACAGCTGATAGTCTGAGCCGCTGCCAAAGCCCGGGGCACCAGCACTGCCCAGGGCGGGCCACGCTCTCCACCCGCGCCCCGGGGCCGCCGAAATGTGCACTCCCGCCGGACCCTTAACCCTCCTGGGCGGCGGGGCTGCCAGGCCTGCCGGAGAGCCAGGCGGGAGCAGCGGGTCACTGCACTGAGCCCAGAGCAGCGCTACCGGGGCTGCGGGTTGGATGTCCTGGGACCGTGGGGTGCTGGGCCCGTCCCCGCACCGCAGGGCCCGACCCCAGGGCGGGAAGGCGGGCGGGGTGCCGCGCTGAGCTCCAGGGCGGTGGGGGAGGGTAGGACAGCGGAGCGGGCGGGGCCCCAGAGCCGGGCCGGGGGAGATCACAGCGCCGCAGGGCCCGGCCCAGCCCGCACTCACCGCTCCGGCCGCCCCGACCAGAACAACCCCCGGGCCGGGCGCACTGCGACGGCGTCAGGCGGCTCCGCCCGCGCGCCCCGGCCTGGGGGCTCCAGTCCCGCCCCTCGCAGGGGCGTCGGCTCTGGCTGGCCGGGCCCGGCCTCTGGCCCCGCCGCCTCCCACCCAGCGCGTCGGCTTCAGCCCCCGTCGCGTCAGCAGCCGGCCCGACCCCCACCCCGCCAGCCCCCAGCCTCGCCCCGTGGTCATTCGACTCCCGGCGCCGTCCGCCCTCGGCCCTGCCTCCCCCTGTTATTAGCCCCTCCAGTTCCCACCGTTATCAGCCCTGCTCCCGCCCCCTCCCAGCAGCGTCGTCAGCCCCGCACTGGTCAGTCTCCCCAGCCCTGCGCCTTCCCCCCCGTCACTGTCGGTCCACACCAGCCTTCCACCGTTTGAGCGCGCCCACACCCAGCCAGCCCCCCGTTATCGGCCCCCTGCCCTGCTACCCTCTGTTATCATCTCCCCGCCCTGCAACCCCCAGCAGCACCAGCCCCCACCTTGCCACCTCCCCCCGTTATCAACCCCCCCGCCCCCATCAGACCTTCACCCCTTGTCACCCCCCCACCGTTATCAGACCCCCTGCCCACATCAGACCTCCACCCCTTGCCACCCCCCCACCGTTATCAGATCCCCCACCCTGCCATGCCTCCAGAACGATCTGCCCCCGTCCTGCCAACCCCCACTGTTATCAGGCCTCCAGCTCTGCCCCCACCAACCTTTTCAACCCCCCACATTTTACCTCCCCCACTGTTAACATGTGCCTTGCCACCCCCCGGTCACTGCAATCAGAGCCCAACCCCCACCACCAGGGACATCAGCCTTCCCCCCACCTTGCAACCCTCCCTCAGTCATCCCTTCTCCTCCCCAACCCTGCCACTGCCCGTCGGGAATATCAGACCGTCTCTCTTTGCCATCCGCCAGCTCTACCACCCCCAACAACACTATGAGCCCCCTCCAGCCTTGGCACCCCTCCCCAATTAGGGTTCTTACCTCCCTAACCCTGTCCCTCCAACCAAGTCATCATCCCCTCACTACTCCTACCACTCAGCTACCAGAGTTATTACCCACCTAGTCCTGCCATTCTTTCCTCTGCATCATCAGCCCACATCAACCCCGCCATTCCCAGCAGTCGCTGACACTGGCCTGTTCCAGCCATATTTATCAGCTGCCCAGGCCAGCTACTCTCTTTCCCCATCGGTCCCTTTAGCCCCATGGTTAAACACTGGCTGATCTGGGGTAGGTGCTTTGGCTGTCAGGAGAGATGGGGAAGGTTCACATGGCAATGGCTTTGTGGCTCCGTGTAGGGAGGGCTTTTACTCCATGACCTCCTTGGAGATGGGGCATGCCAGGCTATGAAGGTGTGAAGGGAGGTGCTCAGGAGGTGGGGCAGCTGCGGGAGAGGGGTCAAGGCCTGTGGTGATGCCAACAGTGAAGGGCAGAGTTGTGAAGGTCTCTGAAGGGCTGGGGCAAGGTGCTTGGAGTTGGTGTGGTAGAGGGAGCAGGAGCCCGTGGAGGAACTTGGTGGCTTGGGCATGATGGTGAGAGTGCAGGCCAGGCAGGTAATCTTATCCTTGCCAACTGAGGAGGGGCAATGAGGACGAGATTTTTTTTAAAAAAGCCTCCTGGATGCCACCAAGGATCTGGGAGACCAACTCAGCTTGTACAAAGCCCCCCACTCAAAATAATGGTGCTGTCTCAACCAGTGTGAGAGGTCATGGGTGGGAGGAACAGGCTGAATAAATGCTGTGAAGAATTGTGTTAATTGAGGTCCTGTCACAAGTGAAAGGGTGGTGTTGGCTACATCAAAGAGTCATTGCATGTAATGGCATAAGAACAGACATATTGGGTCAGCCCAAAGGTCCTTCCCGCCCAGCAGCCTGTCTTCCAACAGTGGCCAAAGTGAGGTACCCCAGAAGGAATGAACAAAATAGGTAATCATCAAATGATCCATCCCCTGCCACTCATTCCCACCCATCCCGGCAAATAGCCATTGATGGACCTATCCTCCATGAATTATCTAGCTCTTTTTTTAACCCTGTTATAGTCTTGGTCTTCACAACATCCTCTAGCCAGGCATTCCACAGGTTGACTGTGCATGGCATGAAAAAGTACTACCCTTTGTTTGTTTTAAACCTGCTTCCTATTTATATTATTTGGTGACCCCTAGTTCCTGTGGTATGGAAAGAGTAAATGACTCTTCTTTGTTCATTTTCTCCCACACCAGCCATGATTTTATTGACTTGCTACTTATCCCTCCTAGTCATCTCTTTCCAAGATGTAAAGCACAATTAGCAGTCCCTGCTCTTGCAATGGGCTAGCTCTGGGAATGTTATAGTCAAGCATGAAGGAGGCGAGGAAATTGGGGACAGATTGGAATGGAGGGAGTTCTGCAGGTCAAGATCACAGTGGCTTAGCGGAAGTTATGTGGATAGCGGTGGTTGGGGAACATAGCTGCCTTTCTCATCAGAAGCTCCATAGTTTAGCCTATAAGAGTGAAGTGGGAAGAATGCAGCCCTGAGATGCCTGCTGAGTGAAAAGGTACCATGGAGGGACTGTCATTCCAAGCACCTAGTCATGGAAGGAGCTGGCTGCCTGCTGCATCAGTGTTTCTCAACCTTTTTTGTAATGTACCCCCTTTTCCCAAAAAATTATAAGTACCCCATACTTCTCTCATGTATCCCTAAGGGTACGCGTACCACCAGTTGAGCCACATGGTCCTAAGGTAAGCTGAGGTCTTGAAAACAAATTCCATTCAACCTTTCCAGATTGCTGTACCCTTTTCTGGAATCAGATTTGTTTTGCATACCACCAAGTTACAATTCACTTAAAAACGACTTACTTACAAAAGCATGCAGACGTATCACAGCAGACTACTACCAAAAACCTGCCGACTTTCTACCATCTTATTATCAAAGATACGAATTGGAAATAAATATTGTACTTGCACTTCACCATAAGGCATATGAAGCAATAGAAACAAGTCTTTGAATGATGTTTTAGATTGTACTTATTTTACTAGTGTTTTTAATGTAGTCTGTTGTACAGCTAGGCAAATATTTAGATGAGTTTAATCTACCTCCTGGAAGAACTTGGTGTACCCCCCCAAAGATACATGCATTCTGGCTGAGAAACACTGCACTACAAGACATGGTTTGGAGAAAAGCTGCTGAATTCAGCACTGTTTAGCCACCCCTCAGGAGCCTCCCAGCCCTCTGCTACTGCAGGGTCAGGTCTCGGGCTCTTTCGTTCAGAATGATTTCAGTGATATCAAAGTTGAAATATTTTTACTTTTGGGAATCTTACAATCTTACAATGGTTAGGTCTGCTAATCTTGGTGTATCACCCCCTGCAACTATTGGGAATGGTATGGCCCATGTAGATTACGCCTTTGGTTAGGGCTAGGGAAGGCATTCTACCTTTACCAGTGGAGAGGACTGGCAAATAGACAGACAGACTGACTCTGCTGAAAGAGAGTTACAAATGGTTCTTCGAATCCCTCTGCGTAGAAGTGCCAGCTTCACCCCAGACCACCAGCCCTTGATGGAGGCATCCAGTCCCACCACACTGAAAATGGAAGTGAATGTACTAGTTATGGGAGCAGACAGTGTGGGGAAATCAGGTGAGACCTTTAATCACCAGAGGAAAAGAATGGAAAACTTCTTAGCTGGGGATCCCTTAAGCTGGGTGGACCTCCCCCAAGGAAAGGGATATGACTGTGAGTTATAGCTTAGGGGTTTTTCTGTTCTCTTCTTTGTAGCCTTGACGGTGCGTTTCCTCACCAGGCGATTCATTGGGGAGTATGGAGACATGGGTGAGTGCAAGGTTGTGGGGCTTGTGCAGTAACTTCCCCTTCTTGTGGAATGTGAATTACTCAGTTTGGAAACATACTGATTTGTGTGACTGGGTCTATCTGTGGGATGTGACTGTTTCCTGAGCCACCTCTTTTCTTCTCCAGGGCTCTTGCCTGTTCCCTGCAGACTTAAGGGTTACATTTATTCATCTGAATCATTTTGTGCATTTAGAAGAGGTTCTTGTAGAGATGTGTGACCCATGGAGGGCAGCTGGTAGGGATATAGGTGCAAGTGCACTGACTGAAGGACAAGGCGGATGTCCCAGCAGACCCTCTGGCTGAATGCCTTCATGCTAGGTGTGGCTGGCACCTTGCACAAAACGCAAAAGCCATGGTCCTTGCCCCTGGAGTCTGATCTCCCACCTAGAGGCAGGATGTGTGCAGCAAGGAGGCAGTGGGAGGGAGGGTTGTCATCAGAGGAGACGGCTCTCTGGTTGTCTGTGATCTATACATGCAGTGATCTTTGTGCCTTTTGGCAGAATCCATCTACAGCCACAGCCTGGCAGTGGAGGGAAGAGAGATCCTTCTCCACTTATGGGATGTCTCCTGTTCACAGGTGAGGGGCCTCTGCTTCTGCTGTTGCACATTCTTGACCCCCACGTCCACCCCAGGAGTACTGTTCCCCTAGCTAAGATGACCCAATGGCAAACTATGGACTTGAAGCATCAGCTAGACTGTAATCCCTGCTTCACACCACGCCACGACTATGTTTGGGCCAACCAGCTGAAATGGGATCTCCCTGGGACTTCCAGCTGGAGGGTAAAGGCCCTGGGACAGGAAAGAGTATTCTCAAGCTAGCACCACTGCAGGACTTGCCACCCTGTTCCACTTGCTCCCCGTGGGAAAGAAAAGGGATGAAGCAAAAGCTGGCTCAGTGCTGGGCCTGACTGAATTACAACCCCCACCCCACCTGGTGCATGTGGCAAGGGAATGTGGAGTGAGGTCATAAGCTGCAAATGCCAACCTCATACCAACCACAGCAAGCATGGACAAAAGCCCTCCTTGTTCCACACGCTAGGAGGTGAGATCTGTAAACCTGACTCTTGTCTCCTCCCAAGTGCTCTGGCCTAGCCCTCGGGTACTCTGCCAGGTGTCACCCCTTCCCTTCCCTTCCCTTCCCCTCCAAGTTGTTGCTCTTCTCATTTCCCCCTCACCTTCCCTATCCCCTACTGTCCAATCGGGTGTTCCTCCCAGGGGAAGGATGTGACTGTCAACCTCCTTTCTTGCCCACCTTTCCAAAGACCAGGTGCTGCTAGACATCAGCCCGCACAGAGCCAGAACCCACCAGCTGTTCTGATGCTTTACACAGCAGGGCAGTTATTTGCTGCTAAGGGCAAGCACAGGCGCCTTGAACCAAACTTGTGAAGGGCCCAGCCATTCTTGGGAGTTGGAGGGTAGTTGAGTTTGGGTGTAAGTAGATTAGGTAACAAAAACTTTACCTTTGGGTTATGGGTGTCAGGCTACTTTATGGGCCATTGTCCTGGCCAAAACCAGGATCAGTGTCTCTTTCCTACAGGTGGTATTTCCAGGTCAGGGTTGATGTGACTGATAGGGTCACTACCCACACATTGTTCAAAGCAGGGGGTAGGGCGTCAGTTTCCATGCCAGGGACTCATTTCTCAAGCATCACCTCATCTTCCTACAACTTTTCTTCTCTCCCAGGACCAGGTGGATGAGAGTTCTGCCAAGGAAAAGCGAGTCCAGTGGGCAGATGGTTTTGTCCTGGTTTACAGCATCTGCGACCGTGCCAGCTTCAATGTGCTGCGCCCCAAAGTCCAGGTAATCAAGGCAGCCAAGGAGGCTCTAAGCCAGGACAAGGTGCCCATCGTCATCGTAGGCAACAAGCGGGACCTGCACCACCGACGGGTGGTCTCCAGTGAGGAGGGCCGGCTCCTGGCGCTGTCCATGGACTGTGAGTTCTACGAGGTCTCTGCAGCTGAGGCCTATCATGGGGCACTCATGGTTTTCCAGGGGCTGGCAGAGCGCATTTGCGAGGCCAAGCTGGCACTGAAGAAGGGCACTGGGCTCCGCAGCATTGTCAAAAGCATGTCGGCTGTGTTTGCTCGGAAGAGGACGGACTCGCTCTGAGCAGAGCCTGCATACTTCTCCATGTGCTGCCAGCTGGAAACACCAGAGGGTCCAGCCTCCTTCACTAGGCAAAGCCCTTCTGCTCCACTGACTGTGAAGAGGACTGCAAACTCTGAGAAGTCAAACTGATTCCCCAGTCTGGCACCTGTGCACCTCAGAAAAATGGCTGAGTCTCCCTCTGCTGTCATGTATACCAGTGCAAGCAGGGGCCTTTATAACTCAGACCATAAGAGTCCATACAATCCATCCCCAGGGGACTGGGCTTTTTTATACAGTTAGTAGAATGTTGTCCCATCTAGCTATAAATGCACCACCCCTGGGCTCCCAACCCTTCCCTTGAGGAGAAGGTTGCTCAGCCAAGTAGTCTGTATAGTATGTGTATTGTAATATCTTTCGGAAACTCAGGCTAGCACCGAGGGCCAGTTGTGCTGAGCTCGGTGCCTCTCTTACTTTGCTTAATAACTCCCTGCCTCTCCCTAATATTGGAAAACACCAGAGCATCTTTAGGCTGCTTCTCGGAGTTTCTCACCTCCCCCGCTTCCTTTGGTAGGGATCTGCCGTTTCCTCTCAGTACATATGCGTGGGAAGGACCAGCTGCCTCCTAGCTCTCCCTTCTAACCTGAGCTATCTCAGTGAGGATGGTAGGAGCAATGACTTGGGCATGAGACTGGTTGTAGCTGTTTTAAGTACTTCTTCTAGCTTCCATCCAAGCACCTCAGTACTGCTGTGAGGTCAGGCAGTGCTAGTAAATCTATTTCACAGAAGGGGAACTGAGGCACAGATACATTAAGTGATTTGCCCAAGGTTACTCATAGGCTGTTAGCTAAAAGAATTGAACCCTGATTTCCAGAGGCCCAAACTATCACCCTGAGCCATAGACCTTCCTTCCTTCCCCTTTGCAGTCAATGGGTAATGCACCTGGTAAAGCTCTATGATGTAGTTCTGGAGTGGCTAGAGGGAGCAGGCTCTACATACAGCATGTGATGACTTTGGCTGTCCCTTGGTGTGTCTCAGCCTTTTGGATGTCTGTATCTTCAGCTGACACCAATGCCCCGGGAATTCAGGAAGTGTTGTCAGTGTCTTCTTCTGTACCTTGACTCTGTGCAATCTTGACTAGTTACTGAGCTGTCACTCTGCCTGGAGTTGTCTTTGCCAACCAGCTCCTCCCCCAGTACTTTTGTTGAGGGCAGAAGTTGTTTGCACTATGTATTGGCCATGTGTGTCACACTGGAGACTTGGCAGGTTTCCAGGACTCCAGCCTGTAGCATGGAATCCAGTGTATGCTAATGCAGTCCCTGCTGGAGAGCCAGGGCTTGTCTGCCCCTAGATGGTCAGTGGGCAAGGCCTGGGAGCTGAAGGAAGGTTAGATTCTTAATTCTTTGCTGATTATGAAGCCAGGTTTCTGCTCCTCCTACCTCAGCCCTTCACCAGCACCAGGGCTGTAAAAGTTGAGCTAAATAAAATGGTGTGTCTGTAAACACAATTATTTCTACTGCAATAAACCCTCTGTGCAGAAGTTCCTGGCTTATCGCAGCTGTAGTTTTTTTTGTGCCAAGGAAGGGGGAACTCTGTGGAGGAGCTGGGTGAGGGTAACTGCCGTTTGGTCAAGTCTGCCCTGGAGTGTGACAGACCAAGGGCAGAAGTCTGGGCACTTACAGCAATTTGACTAAATCTCCCGCTTGCCATAGTCCCAGACTCTTCACTATTAATCTAGCACAAAGACAGCTCAAACTGTCCAGTTGCCTTTTGTGGACAGCCCAATTAATCGAGCTGGTTTGCTCGCTGTCCCCGAGTAGCTGGACAAACTGATCTTTTCTCCTCTGGCTATTGCGTGCTGTCCTTGGTTTGGATCAGAGCGATGCAGAACAGCATGCATACGATAATCTGTGTGGGGTTAGTGTTGGGATGGCATTGCAAGATAAGAGGAAGAGCTTGGCCCCTAAGACTGCACCCCCAAGCTTGTGCTGCTGCATTGCACTAACTTGCGGGAGTGCTGACCAAAGGCAGAGGTTGGCTCAGGCTGGTTTTTGCAGCCTTGTAAGATAAATTGGCCTCTTCCTATGTCCACATTTACAGAATAACCAAACCTCTTGGCCCATTGCCCCTCTGAGGCCTAGCACAGCCCAGAGCACCTGGCAGCGAAGGCTCTAGAAGCTGTAGAAGCAGTTACTGCCTGAGCCTTTCTCCAGACAGAGCAGTGAAGAAATATTCCAGCAGCTGTGCTGTGTGACCATGGAGCACAGGCTTTGGGCAGACAAGGCTGGAATCTCCTGTCCCCAATATACAGCAGCAAGAGCTACAGTGGGAGCATGTTTCCCTGCCTAAGGCTGCCAGGTGACCACAACAGCTCCAAGCAGCAAGTAAAGGACAAACCAACTACATGTGGCACTGCCCCCTTGTTCTGGGTCTCAGTAGGTTAGTTAGGGGAAGCCTCAACCCTCTTGAGAAGTCGCCCTTCATAAAGACAGAGAGCTGGAAGGAAGGAGCATCTCCATTTCGGCCTGTTCCTCTCCTCTCCTGGGCTGGGGAGAGCCTTGAGGGGTGGCTGACAGGCAATCCATCTGACAAATGAAAGGGTCCAGCCTCCAGCCCACTGCCAGGTTCTGCCCCCACTCCCCCTCCACAACAAACCCTTCCTCTTTTCCTAAGGCTGGGAAGTGCAGGACCCTCGCCAGCCAGGCATAAGGCTGGAGGAAGGTAGGGCCAAGTCAACAGGAAGAACTGGCATGGACCATAGTCACAGGACTGCTGAACACGCAGACCAGCCTGAAAGGCCCAAATGATGCCTGCTGGGCCAGTACAATATACAGCACCACCCAGCTGTCTACGGGCTCGTGGCGAGACCAGCTCCATAGCAGCTCTGCCGTGACTTACGTCAGGCTCTTCGGGCTGCAGCCACCTGTCTGCGGTTGTGTTGTTGGGACCAGGCCTTTGGACCTGTACCGCTTCCCCACCTCCCCACCCCAGGTACAGGACCCAAGATAGCTGCAGTTTGATCGTTTCGCTGGCACCGAGGAAACAAGCACACAGTGCGCTAGACAAGTGGGGAACGTTTAATACTGAAGTACATAGAAGAGCCAGTTGCTCTGCCTGAGAGATGGGGAAACACACAGCTGGGAGGGGGATGCAGCTCACCCTCTTGTAGGGAACCTTCTGGATACTGAGCGGCTCCTACAGGACAGAAAGAACAGGGCTCCAAGAGCTCCTCTGTGCCACACGCTGCTTAGCACATGCCTTGTTACTGACTCCACAAAGCCCTACGCCTCCTGCGGGGAGGGGCAGGGAGATGGCTGAGCTCTGGGCAGCTCTCACTGTGGTTGCCAACCTTTACCTCGCACACAACTAACACTCTAGCCCCACCCCTCCTGAAACCCTGCCCCTTCCCCACCCCCGCTCACCACCTTCCCTCTGCCTCGGTGGCTTGCTCCCCCCAACCCCCACTCACCTTCACTGGACTGAGGCAGGGGGGTTGGGATGTGGAAGGAGAGGGGGTTCTGGCTACACTCCAGAGCCTGCACCCCACAACCAGGAATGAGGGGTCCAGGATAAAGGAGGTGGTACCAGGCTAGGGCTGACTTGGGATTCAGAAAGTGGGAGGAGGCTGTGGATTGAGGCAGGGGATTGGGGTGAGGGCTCTGCGGTGGAGCTGGGGTTGTGGGGTTTAGGATGTGGGAGAGGCCTCTGACTGGGGGGTTTGCAGCTCTGGGTTGGGGCAGAGGCTTAGCCCAGGTGACTCCCCGTCAGCAGCGCAGTGAAACTGAGGCAGGCTCCCTGCCTGTCCCGGCTCCCCTGCTGTGCCCCAGAAGTGGGGGTGGTTGCCCTCAGGAACCATCTTCCAGCTCCCGTTGTCCAGAGTGCAAAGCTGGTGCTCAGGGCAAGGGCAGCACGCGGAGCCAGACCTATCTACTTCCAGGGTGCAGCACAAGCCAGGGCGGTGGGGACTAGCCTGCCCTAGTCCTGTGCCACCTACGCCGGGACTTTTAATGCAGCGCTGAGCACAGCTGCCACACTCCCTCTTTGACCAATGTTCTGGTTGAAAACCGGACACCTGGCTCCCACCCACCTCTGGATTCTGCCTCCCCCCAGCAGGGACTTCTGCGGCTGAGTCTCACGTGACTTTGCAGAGGAAGACAAGGCCAGAAGCAGGGGCGGCCTGCCCAGGGAAGAATAGGAAGCTATGTTCCCCTCTCAGATATTTATAAAGCTGCTGTCTGCTGGCCCTGGAAGAAGATGGACTGTTCTGCAGCAGAACCCTGCTCCTCCAGCCTCCAGCCCAAAGACAGGGCTCCACCTCAGCTGCTGCCCACCCAGGGTATGTCCCTGAAAAGCCCTACTGAGCAAGGGCCAGCCATAGGCAACATGGCCTCCCAGCTCCCACCCTTCGCTACATTCTCCTCCCTTCTTCTCCTCGCTGCTCCCTTTCCACTTCCTTATGTCTGAGGCTGCGTCTCAGTTCATTTCATCTTCCCTTCACTTTCCTGCTTCCGGTCCTCACATTGCCACTCAGGAAACTGCCTCACTGTGTCGCTGCCATTCAGCCCATCACAGATCTAAGGAGGTCAGAAATTGCCCCCATCTGCCCCACATAATGGCTGCTTAACAGACGTGCCTCACAAGGCAATGTGGAGGATAAAAGCAACACACACAACAAGCCATCCATCTACAAGGACCCATGAACCCGGGGAAGAAAGGCCATCTTTGCTAAGGATTCAGCATTTTCTCCCATCACCTGAGGGCTGAGAAAGCTCCCAGAAAAATGCAAAAGCCCAGTGGTTTGTCCAGTAAACCCAGGCCAGTCCGGACATTCCTGAGCCTACTGCTGTAAAGTACCAGCTGGACTAGAGATTTGGGGCTCTCTCCGACCTCTCTTCAGAAAGCAGCCAACAGGGCACAAGCCCGTGTCTCCGTGGGGTCACGTTGGAAGGACAGACAGTGACACAAACTGCAGCCCTGCCCTCGTTCTATCCCCATGGCAGGCCTCCCACTCCCCCAGTAAGCAGGGCTTTCAGTCAGTCTCCGTCTCGGTGCCACACACACAGACAGGTCTGAATGCACCCCCACAGGTGATGGCACGTCCCCATCCCTGCCCTCTCTTACCCGTGTCTGTGGGAGGCTGTGCAGAGGGAGCAGTGCTTTGAGATTAACTCCTTAGGTTCCTAACACAAACAACGACTTGATGCTTGACAAGGTGCTAAGCGTAGCAGGCGCAGGCTGGCGCGTACGGAGCAGGCAGCAAGTGAGTGCCCTCCCCCACCCCTGCTCAGTCCTTCTTGAAGGCCGTGGTGTAGAGATTGCTATAGTGAGCCCTGGCGTACACAGGCTCTGGGCTGTAGCGGTATGAATTTTTGTTCACCCTCCTGCTGCTGGGCACCTCCCTGTAGGGGGAGAAGGCAGATTTGTGGGACACGGGGTAGTCAGGCTCTGAGGCTGGGCCCCGCTGTGGAGCCTGGCGCTGGAAGGAGCCAGGCTGCGAGAAGTAAGGATCCTCCAAGCCCAGAAAGGACAGCGGGTGGTGGCCTCGGCTGGCTCGCCAATCTCCTCGCAGCTGGGACGTCTCCAGGGACGGGGAGACCGTAGGCCTGGAGTCCTTCTGGCTTCGGTATGGCCCAGGAGGCGGCTCATTCTCACACGCTGTCTCCTCTTTCTTTGCCACCAGCCTGGGGAACTGAACAGTGAGAGCACGTGTTAACACCTGGCTGGCCTAGGCTGAGCAGATGCACTGCCAGCTGGCTACTGCCTCCACAGCCCCAGCAATGCCCTGTCCTTCAGCCAATGGCTCCCAGAGGGACATCCAAGTACTGAGGAAACTGCACTTAGATCCTGTCTGCTCTTGAACACAACCAAAGGGGTCCCAGATACATATCAAAAGAGTTGGGGTTTGGCCCTGGGTCTGGCCAGAATCCATGGCTGTAATGCCCCTGCCTCAGAGGTAGCTACATTTCACTGGCACACCACACGGAGGAAGGTGCTATGGAAATAAAGAGCGGAAGGGCATGTCTGGTCCTCCATCCCCATTGGCTTTGGCTGAACCACCTCCTCCTGTTCAGCACCCAAGAGTTGGGGAGGGGAACGACCCCAGAGCCCTGAACCAGACCTGCTCTGCAAGGCCCAGCCTTCCCATCCTCTCATAGATGCAGTATGACAGGGCTGCATGAGCCCCAGCTCAAAGAGGCAAACATGTGAACCGTGCTGCCCGGAGGGAATGAATCCCTTTAGCTAAATCCCTGTGTGCTGGGCTGGGATGAGGCGACTTCGTTGCAGCTCTTACACACTGAAAAGTTCAACTCAGCCCGGCGCAACTAAAAGGTCTGGGAGGGGCCTGGGGAGCTGGCGCAGTGGCCCTGGGGGGTAAGGAATGCCAAGACTGCAAAGCATGGCCCCCACAGACACGCTCCCTGGCCTTCAGCATCCTCCCTGCTTCCCCTGCAGGAGACAGGGCAGCAGGAGCAGCCACACCAAACTCATTCTCTGCTCAGTGGGGGACTCTGCAGGGTTACCCCCCCACACGCACATTCCTGCTTCAGCTTGCAGCCAAACCATCCTCCCAGTCCCCTCCCTACAAGTGACTGTTCCCAGCCAAGGAGGCCACTCTGCTTCTTCTGGGGCCAAAGGGAGAGCGGCACGCTGGACAAAGAACCTGGTCAGCCCTCAGAACCAGCTCAGTCTGGAGCTACTGCTGGGCCCAGACCTGCCCTCAGGCTCTGCTCAGGCTCCAAAGGGCCTGCAGCTGCTGCACCTCAGTCCCTCAGCTCTGGGGGACTCTTCCCTCCTCACACTCCAGGGAACCAGCCCTGCTCAGTTGCCAGGGGAGAGGCTGCTGCTAGAAGCTGGGACATGCAGTGATCAGCTGCTGGGGACTTTTGGCCGCTTATGGAGCAGAGCTAGATTCTCTGAGCACTTGATTCTGACTTGTCTTTCCAGCTGGGTAGGTCCCAGACTCTGAGGCATTAAGTTGTCTCTCATTGCCTGGATGAAGGACGTATTAGGTCAGGTCAGCTGCTTCTGGGGTTCCATTATAAGGCTCCTTCAAAGGCCCCCTGGACACAGTGTGGAGACTCTAGGCCCATGTGCTCAAAGACAGAGGACTAAGCCTGTCTGGGGATGAGGAGATACCCAAGTAAATTCTCCCAAAGACAGGGCCAAGCTGGCCTAGACCCAGTCCTACTCCACCCCCAGTCAGGATATGATCTGTTTGTAACGAGCGGGGAACAAGGCTGCTGCCTGGATTCCCCACGGGGGTCTGGCCTAGGTACTAGACTGAGCCCCACAAACAATTGGGGGACTGGTTCAATGCAGGAGCCGGTCCCCTTTGCCATCTTGGCTTCTCTGCCCTGCCAAGCTACTGTACAGAAGGATATGAGGCTGCTGGGTTGTGACCGGTCCCAGGACAGCAAGTGCTGCCCCCATGGGACCATGGACCTGGAGCCAGGTACCTCAGTAAGACAAAAGAGCTGGGCTGAGATGCCTGGGTTTCCAAGCTCACAAGGCCCTGAGGCTTTTCCTGACTACTGAATTAGCCCCAGAAGTTCTGGCTGGTTTCCCAGCAGCTACTGGGCCAGAAGGAGGGAGGGAATCCTGTCAAACACACCTCCCCACACCACCAGTCTCCAGAAGTGGCTTCTTCCTGGAGCTCTCTCCCTGCTAGGCCCCAGCTCCCTTCACTCTGCAGAAAGAGCACTAGCGGGAGGAGACGGCAGAGTGTCCTCTGCCTTCAGGTAAGGGCCTCTCCCAAGATTTTCATCCCTCCCCTCTTTTGGGGCAGTGGCACTTTTAGTTGGTATAGTGCACACTGGAGAACAATGGGATCCCAGGCCCCACTGGGGTGCAATGCGTTCTGGGGGACCTTGTCCAGGGACCATTACTGACAGTCACAAACATGGACCAGTAAAGAGTAGGTGCCGGACACCACCCCTCCCAGTGGAGCTCGGCACTGGGAGCTGTTTGGGTCTTTATTCACCAACAAGCTGGTCTGACAATGCTGCCCTCTCCTCAATGGGCCCCTTCCTCTCCCTCAGCCACTCTCTCTCTTCTGTCCCTCGGAGCCCTGCTTCCTGGAGGCTACTTAGACCTTACCCCCCACCACGGAGCTCAGGCTCTGGGCCCCTTCTGCCCCACAAAGAGGAAAAGCCTGCAGCCCAAGCCAAAGGTTGAGAACTCAACTCCAGGCAGGTCCCCAGGGGGCAGGCAGTGGTGCTCAGTGCATTCAAGGGGCAGCCTGTAGCTCCATGGACACATGACAAATGGGCTGAGAACCTGGGTGAGAGGGGGAAGGAGGGAGGAGAGGGAGGAATCAGCTGGAGGGGAGGTGGGTCATGTCCTGAACTTTCACATCCCCAGGAATTTCTGGCAACAGACCCTGCGTGTCTCAGCTGGGATTTCCTAGGACAGTCCATGTGAGCAGCACTGCTGGGGCCTGGCTGCATCAGCCTGTCCGGTGAGCAGACGGACAGAGCGCACACGCAGTACGCTGCTTTGGGGCCAGCCGATCTGAGAAGCCATGATAGCTAGGGGGTGTGACTCAGCACATGGCTGTGCACTTCACACCTGACTTGCAGCAGACCCTGCTTTCGGGCTGCAGACTTTGGCTTCATAGGGGAAAGAAGGCAAAGCACCAGAGTAGCAGGGGGCTGCAAGTCAGAACTGATGGGCACTGGCCCAGCTGGGTGTGAAGCAGCCAAGGCGGGTGCATCAAGTGCTCTCCAAAGGCAAAAGTCTACCACTTCCCAAGCTCTGGCATGGCCCCTGGCCTCTGGCCTGCTCCATTCTGAGCTGAAGGAGACAGCTCTCACGTGGCCCAAAGGAGCCCCAGGCTGGCACTGTCACGCTTCATGACTCAGCCCCTTTGGAGGGGCTCCAGCCAAGGTGGGGGAAGGTAGAGGCACTGGGCTTGAACGGGGAGATGCTGACCAAGAGTGCCCTGCCCACACACAGCCAGGACTGCCCTGTTTCTCTCGCAGTGCAGGAGGGGAGCTCCCAGTGGCAGGGATCTACTCACCGGCATGTAGCGGGACAGGCTCTCCACCGTGCTCCTGGTAATGCTGCGTAGGGCACCCCCCAGCGTGCCCACCTTCTCTCTGGCTGTGGAAGCTGCCTTGCGGGGGGTGAGCTGGAGCAGCTCCCCAGCTGTCCCCCAGACAGCAGCAGGCACCCTCTTCACATTGGAGATGGTGGAGAGATAGGCAGTTTGCAGGTTCTGCGCCATGCTGCCCACCAGGTTTGGAGTTGTGGCACCCTCAGCTCTCTGAAACACACCCAGGCGCTCTGGTAAGAGCCAGGCACGGCCCATGCTGGGGGTCTGCCGGCTCCAGGCACCAGCTCTGCCCTGAAGCCCTTTCCTTCCCTTTGAATAACCCAGCTGCTCAAAGACTGCACACTCCCATTGGCCTTGGGCTGAGCTGCTCACACTGGGGCTTTCTCCTGTCCTCCCTCACCCAACCCCCCAGGTCTGCAGGGACAAGCCAAGCCAGCCTCTCCTCCCTCACTTCAAGGCTGTATTTCCTGTGGAAGTTTGCCCAACACCCCCAGTTGTGCTGAGTGCGGAGGGCAAAGGTGCAGGGCTCCCACTTCCTTGTCTCAGCAGACCTCCTACGACAGGAAAGTTTCCACTCAGCCATCTCCAGCGCTTGATCTCTAGGCCAGGCTCTCCATCCTGGTCTGGCAGCAGAGCGTAGCTGGGAAGCCAGTGGAGCTAACTTTCCAAGGACTCCCCAACAGATGTGAACCCAGCCTTAGATTTCAGAGCTTCATCAGCGGCCCTGAGCCACTACCTCTGTGCCCCATGTAAGAGGCACTCTTGGGCAAAGGGGACTGTAGGAGGCCCTGGTTGCATTTGCTGCCCCTAGGCCTGTGGACCTCCCTTATTCCCTATCCCTCACTGCAACAAACACAGGTCAGGAAGGCCTCTCTATTGGACAGGACTGGAGGCTGCCTACTCCTTTTTCAAGGGATGGGGGAAGGGAGTGAGCCTCCACCAAGTGAGGGAGGCTGACACTTCCTGCCCCTCTGCCAGGGCTTCCAAACCCTCGGCTTGCAACAGCCACCTCCACATCTCCCCGGGGAGGGCACAAGCAGAGGCGCTTCCCTGGATGGCACATGGGGCCAGGAGCTGCCCAAAGTGACTGAGCCGCCTTCTTGGGAATAAAGACCGAGTGGCAGGGGGAGCACAGCCCATAGGCACACAGTGGCTTTTACACAGGTCTGTTTCCCTTACTGCAGCAGTGTTGTCTAGGGGTTATCGCAGGGGCCTGGGAGCCAGGATTCCTGGATTCCGGATCCAGCTCTTCTACCAATTCCCTCTACAGCCTTGGGAGACTCATGCCCTCCCTTCCCGCACCTCTGCTACCCCTCTGTACCTGATCCCTGACTGCGCCAAGGGCCATGACTGCAGTCTTTGCCACAGGACGGAGCCTGCATGGGCTTTGCAAAGGTTCCCCGCCAGCCCATTGTAACAGGTGTGCTTCCTGCACCACCCCTCTTCGTACCTCACTTGCTTGGGTTTCTCCTTTCTTCAGTTCCTCCTCTTGCTCCTGTTCTGGCTCCTTACTCGGCCCCTGGCTCAGCCAGCCAGCTGCTGCATTCTGCACACCGCACAGGACCTGCTGGGCCTTGGCTGTGCTCTGCCTGGCCATGGTGCCCTACAGCGAGACAGAGCACAGAACGCCTCCTCACATGTGGGGCTTCACCAGGGCCACCACAGAGGAGGGCACCTGCTGCACTGAGGTTGCACTCAGCATTTCATGGCTGTATCCCTTGTGCTTCCCACTGGCTCTGGACTCCAGGCCTTGCTGCAGCCCACCATAGCCAGCCCAAGGCTGTACGTTCAGAGGTTACTGTCCCTTGCCAGGACTCCCGATTCCCCGTGTCAAGAGAGGGGAAGCTGCGCTAACACACAAGCTAATATGAGGCCTGGCCATGCGAGAGCCTCACTGTGCTACACACTGGGCTAGCCACCTCCAACCCATGCCTCTTAGCTGCACGTGGGGCACAGTGCTGTTAAGTCAGTGCTGATGGAGTTGCGAGGCTAGGCTTGTGGATGCTTTGGTCCTACAGCGAGGAGATGGATGCTAAAGGAAAGCCTAGCAATAAAGGTTACAACACCATTTCCTTTGTCAGCCTCCTGTCCCTGCCTTGCAAGAGAGAGCCGAGGGACACACTGGGAACATTCACCCACCACTGACTTGCTGCCTTGTCTGTGTGCAAAGGAACCAGCTGTTTAACTGATCCATAACAAAGCTGCACAACAGGTTAGGACAGAAAGTAAAGGCAAATTCCAGAGCCACTAAAAACCATGGGGTGGATTTGGTGAGTCGAGAGGTAACTGCCCTAGATGGAATTTGGCCAGAAGACAGAGGGCAAACCCCAGACTTATTCCAAAAGCAACTTGAGCTCTTTAATCTTCAAGTGGCTCAGACACTGGCGTTCCAGTTCTCCCCACAACACTGCTCCCTGCAGCACAGCTCCCCTCACATCATGCTGGGTGCTGTGGTCAAGACGGTCCACTACCGAGTCACTCGGACCCCACCCCTTGCAGTAGCTCCATGTATCCCCACCCAAACCACGCTAGCCTTGCGTAGCTTGTGAGCTCTAACTGGAACGGCTGGTTCTTAGAAACCATCCTGGGTCGGGGCCTGGACTGGATGTCCACAGCTCAGAGGACACAGAGACATACATGCGAAGAAACCCCAGTGGTGGCAGGGGCTCTGGGCTTCTGGTGGGGGTTGGAGCAGTGTGAGAGGAGCAGAGTAGAAAGATGGTGGGGAGGAGAGGGACTTTTTACTCCTGATTTTATCTGTGCTTCCACTGGGGCCCTTTGCTTGGGGAGGATGTTATGTCAAGGCCATTAATTAGCATTCTAAATATAGCGCCAGCCAAGAATAACCCAGACCACTAGCTTGGTAGGGGCCTTGTGTGCACTGATGCCATGGAGATTACAAGGCTCCAGGCCCCCACTGGAGTTCAGGACCCTTCCTGCCTTGGAGACAGTCTAAGCAGCTAGCAGCAAAGCACGAGCCACTGAGCTGCTTGGCTTTCATCATGGAGCAAGTGAGAAGAAATACATTCCTAGCAGCAATGCTCAGAACCCTGCTCTCTGCCATTGGCCGAGCTCCTAGACAGGGACACAGTGAATGGGCCGCAGCAGTTAGAAGAGGCTGTCGGGCGGCAGGACGCCTGGGTTCTGTTCCTGACATGAACTTGCTGTGACTCTTCTCCACTTGGGCAACTGGGCCTCAGTTTCTCCACAGTGAACCGAGGACAAAACCCTACCAGGCCTGACAGGCTTAACTGGTTAGTGTGCAACCAGCGCTCAAAGAGCCTCGGAGACAGACAGGTGCGACGACGAGAAAGGGTACAGGAGGGCATATAGTATAATTTACTAAATATACTTACTTCTCTGTCTCAGCTCTACCATCCTGCAGTAGACTAGGAGATACAGATGGTGCAATACCAGCTCTGACAAAACAGTACGGAGAGCACAAGGCACTGATTTTGTCTAGGTCCTCCACCACACATTGGCTGTCATTTATGTGGCTTGGGATGGAGGACGAGCTGGACTGTTGAAAGATCCATGGGGACATCAGCCCCATTCTATGGCAGTTCACCACTGGCACTAAGCTGCTGCAAGGGTCCCCAGAAGACATGGCAACAGGGTCCCCTAGCTGTGCTGTGCATGGTGGGGCACTCACCAAGCCTGGGATCCACGTGGCCAGCCTCTCTGCTCTGGCTCTGGCGCGCTGGATGGTTCTGGCTGCCTGCTGATAGGTGCGGTGGGAGATGGTGCCAACCAAAGTCCTGATCCTGGGGAAGGTGCCAGGCTGTGGCTGAGAGGGTGTCACCTCAGATCCGTGCACCCTTGTGGGCTGCGGAGCTAAGGGCAGATCAAACTGGTAATGGGCATGAAACCAGCATCGGGAGAGATGGGAACAGCACAAGCAGCCTGGGATTCACCTGACCAGCTCTGCACCCTCTTTCCAAGGGAGATCTCTAGGGACAGAACCCCCCCAGCAGTCCGCTCAGCCCCAACCACCCAACAGAAAGCAGCTCCTTGCTGAGGAGTCATCAGCCTTCTGGTCCCTTCTTTCCACCCAGCCGCAGGAGGCATCTGACCAGAGCGACAGCACCACCTTGTGGCTCCCTGAACACTAGTTGGTTGAAGAAGGCAGCTAGTACCTGCGTTCGAAGGGCCCATCACATGGGGTCCCTCGCAAAGACCATTTACTGTGTCCTAGAGCATACAGAAAAACAGTAGCCTGACAAGTGCGAAGGGCATTCGCAGGGCCACCCCTCCAACACCGCTGTTACTCAGGACACTGCCAAGGGATCTCCCAAGTGAGCTGAAGGAGAGGAGGCTCCACCCTACCCCATGCACAGACATCCTCACACTCTTCCCATGGAGCTATCAGCCAGGTGCATAGGGAAGAGAGCACAAAAAGGGACATTGTCCCTTAGCCAGGACCAGCTGTAGCTCAGGCGGGGGCTGGAAAAGCTGCCAGTGCACCTCCGCTCTGAATGGCAGCAAACTCTGCTAACTTGGTGCTGGAGCCCTCAGGCAGAACTCCCGCCCCACACAAGCACTGCCCCAGTCCTGCACGTCTCCCGAGCAGAGGCTGGCAAACCCACTGAACTGGACAATCTTCACTGTGCTGTGACCCATGCAAAGGCCGCCCAAGCCATGTTCGTGTGACTCAGACTGAGGTCAGGTCTCCCCAAAGCAGCCAGTGCCCCCTCCCATGCCTGGTACTAGCCACTGATTACTGAGGACACAAGGTTACCTGGTTCATGCTCCTCTTCTGGCAGGAGAAACTCCACCAGCTTCTCCAGCTGTCCCAGGGCTCTGTCTACCCCAGCAGCTGCCATCTGGCTAACCCGGCTGCTTCGGGCATATTCGGCTGTGCTTGTTGCCGTGCTCGTGGTCAGCTCATAGCCTTCAGCGGTCAGCCCTAAAACCTTATCCAAGGTGTCAGCTATGGAGCTGCCAATGATGCCCTTGGCACGTTGAATGGTGGTGGAGATGGAGTCCATCAGTCCAGCTGCAACCTGCAGGAGGAGAGATGGAGCAGAGTCCCGCAACATGCTCCAAGTCACCCAGCTCTCACACGAGGAAGATATAGTGACCAATGGAAACCAAAGCACAGCTGCACGTGGAGATGTCTCGGGGCAGCCCCATGGAGGAGCATCAGTGACTCGATGGTCTGGGCTGAAGGAAGCTGACGGGGATGAGAGACAGGGAGCAGCATGTTCTCAGGTGCAGCTCAGCAGGTATGCCATGGCTCCACTGGTCTGCATGTCTTTAGGGATGACCTAGGCCTCACATATGCTCACCCTTAGCTGTGAATGACTCTGGTGGCCTCAAGAAGACAAGAGGCTCCAAGCACATTGCCCTAGTAGCCTCAGAAGAGCCCATCGCCATTCAGTTCTCACCCACACGGAATCAGAGAATGAAGGCAACCCCTGCTGTGCCACAAAAACAGAGTCCTCCCCTGGGGGATATGCAAGGTGGGCAATGCCCAGGCAGCAATGGCTGGATGCACAGTGGCACGGGCAGTGCCCAGCAGTGGCTGGGTCCCATAGAAGGTGAGTAATGCCCCAGAACAGATGGGTCCCACGGGCTGATGGGGAAGAGAGGGAGGCTGGGTCCATTACTCACTTTCTCCACTGGGTATTGAAGTGCAGGGATCTTCTGCTCCAGGTGATCCAAGCCTTTACAGGCCAGGAAGTTGGCAGCTGTGACTGAATCAGACAAAGCCTGGGTATTAGCATGGTGGAAAGGGGCTCTGCGCTGCGTGAAGGGGGCGGATGATGCAGCAGGAGGTGCCATCTTCCGAGTCGGTACAGATCCTGATACCCCAGCACAGCCAGCCAGCTCTGCACTGTAGGGGAGGGTGCAGGTGACATAGGAGAGGGCACCTTGGCTCTGAGTCAGTACTAAACACACTGCTCTAGAGTTCCCTAACTTTAGCAACCCAAGGACGTCCATTTAGAGTTTTCATGGACCTCCAAGCCAGCTTCTGATTTTCCCCAGGGGTGATCAACCCCTGCTCAGCCCCAGGCCCTGGCCCTACCCTGCCCCAGCTCTTCCTGCCCCTCCTCATTCTGCCCCCTCCTCCAAGCACAACCCAACCCTGCTCCTGCCCGCCACTGAACAGCTGTTCTAGGGCATGCAGGAGGCACTGGGAAGGAGGGGGAGGAGTTGATCAGCGGGGCCAGAGGCCCCAGACAAGACTCTCAAACCCCGGTGCACCCTTTGGAGCCCAGCTTGAGAACGGCTGCCCTAGAGCAGTGCTGAGTCTGGGAGCTGGGGAAGGGGCGAGGTGCAATGCTTCAGAGGAAGATGTAGGTGCAAAGGCTCCTCTGCTCTGACAGGCTCCAGGAGCCCCATCTGTTTGTAAATAGTAGAACTCATGCTTACAGATTCATCCCTCCCTCTCGCCCCTTTCCCTGGTTACGGAGGGTCTGGCCAACTGCATTACCACCCTCCTGCTCCACACCTCACCTACCGTGTCCTGGGAAAGCACAGGACACAATGGGTCAGGGGACAATCAAAGAGGTACGACCAGGTCCACAACAGACTGTTTCATGAGATTGAGCACTGGCAGGGCATTGGGAAAGACACTTAGCAGAGTAGCTGAGTTCTTGCTGCAGGCGGGGTCCCTCTGGGGCTCTGCTGCTCCCTGACCTTAGCTTCTGCAGGCTGCAGCCAGGCAGGGAGTTAGCATTGGGAAAGAGCTGGGAAGGAGCCAGCTGGATGGTGCACTCAAGCCTTGTGCTGAGCTGCTGACTTTGCACCTTCTTCTCCTCCCCTGCAGACCGTGCCCTTCCCCACCATGGGATGGACCCAGGAAGGGGAGCTGTAGACCTAGGTTTCACCCTTCACTGATTTCCCCCCAGTTTGCATCTGGGGAGTTGCGAAGGAGCTTTTCTCTGTGTATGTGTGGCAGTGAGGAGGGCCAGGGGGAGGCTGGGCTAGACAAGTGGCCAGGACCAATTGGCAGGGTTAGCAAGGAAATCCACAGCTGCCAGGCCCAGATACTCTGCTCTGAGGGCCAGGGTGGAGCCCCAAGTTTCAAATATGTCCTAGACAGAGGAGGGTCTCTGCATCTGTCACTGTGCTATAGGCACAGGTCTCCAGTGGCTTAAACCAGCTCAGCAAAGCTTGAAGTCCAACTGCCTCCCTAAGCACATGTGGGGAATCTTTAGCTCAGACTCTGCACTGTTCATCCTCCTCTCACCCAGCAGAGGGAGCACTGACAGTCACATACACAGCCTGAGGGAGGACAGTTAAGAAACCTGACCTGAAGCAAGTGGGTGGCAGGGCCAGGCAGAGAACAAGGCGTCCCCCACGCTGTGCTTTGGCAGCTAGCCAGAATCTCTCCCCCACAGCCTTCTTTCCACAGGCAAGGGGTTTCTCTGGGCTGCTCCCCTGTGCTGACAGTCCCTAGTTCCCACTTGCTCCTCGTACCTCCCACCCCCACAGCTAGGAAGAATCCAGACTCACACTGCGGCTCCAGTCTCCGCACCACAGGCTCCATGCTCCATACGGCCAGCGAGCTGGCCCCCTTAATTCCTCTCTCATAGGCCTCACACACCGATGCCACGAGTGGGTGTACCTCTTTGGTGCTGGTGTACGTCCTCTGAAGGCTTTCACAGGTTGCATTCACCACTGGCAGCTGCAAGACCCTCTGCAGCACATTTTCCTGTGCACAGTCGGAAGGGGACAAGTTAGGGGGCTGGGTGCAACAGAGAGCCCTGCAAGAAACACTTGCTAATATGGGAGTGGGAATCTCAGTGACAACATTCACATAGCAACCGTCACCCAGGTATTCCTCATTCAACACAGCAAGTGTTTCACCTCCTGCTGCAACTGAGAGAGGGACCCCAGGGCTTGTCTTTGGTTTCTCTGCACCAATCAGAGTAGGAGGGGGAGAGAAAGGGCAGATGTGTTTATTTAACCATCATCTCCAGACACCCACTGGGGCCTTACCCTTGTGGTCTAGCACACCCTGTCACCACAACAGCAGGTGACGTGTAAGACCCTAAACAGAACAGAAAGTAGGTGAGTGGGACAATTTGTAAAGATGCACTATGGATTGAAACTCATTCGGCACCATTGGGACCTGACTGGTGCTGAACCATAGGAGGTCAGTATTGTCTAGCTGCATTACCAACGCCTCCACCGCTTACTGGGCTCTGAGAAGACATTTGGGGTAAACTGAAGCTAAACAACAGCACAGAACACAGAGAGCCGGCACTGGTGGCTGTAAACAAACTTTATGGGATGATGGGAAACTTGGCCACAACCACGATAAGTGAACATCCAGCTACTTAAAATCATGCCGGACCATGAATGTTATCGGACCAGAGAGGTTCAACCTGTACAGCCCCATTTAAGGGGCAGAGCTCCCTCTGGAAAAGCCCTCTGATGTGCAGTTCAAAGTCACTGGGTGCCTCTGCCCATGACTTGTTTGCAGGGGCTCGGTGCTGTGGTCATGTGGGGGGTAGTAATGATAATTCCCAGAGAACAGCCTGTGAGGACCCATTACAGCAAGGCAGAACTCTGGACTGAAAGCACTCTTAGAACATCGTGCTCATGCAAAGCAGGCAGTAAAAAAAAAAAAAAAAATCAAGCCACTCCTAGTTAAGTGACAACATCTTGACTCTGCCACTTTGTCCCTGGCCCTTATCACCCAGTGCAGTACAGGAGTCTGATTGGGGCACTACACAATGGAGAGGTTCTCCAAGTTACCTCAGTATGGTAGGAGGAATGGGCTAGATTGGGCTAAATCAATGCAGGGTGAATGGCAGCTATGAAGCAAGTGTTGTTTCTGGAATGCATGTTGCAGAGTGAAAGAAGATACTGGGGTTTCCTGTTGTCTCCAGGTGTGTGGGTGTGGGTGGGGGGATAGCTAGCATTCGAACTGGTGCCCAGACATGTCTGGAACAGATTACAGGTCTGTTTGTACAATACGTATGGAAGTTGATGGTATTTCCAGAGCTATCAATCCCTTAGCTCCTACTCTGAGGCCATCCCAATGGCTGTGCTTCTTTACTGTTGTACTTGATTCTCAGCTTGGTAGCAGCTTTGTGGTCCATACTGAAAAAGTTGGTAAGGACACTCACTGGGCAGAGGGATTGTTGATGGATGGGCAGTTAAAGGGTCAGAGATAAGGATCCTTTCCTATGCTGAACTGCTGAGTTTCTAGGCTTCATTTTTTGGGCTTCTTTGTTTATTTTTGGAAAAGAGACACCAAGAACCTGGAGTTTCAATAACTGATATTTATACTATTGATTAAATCCAATTTTTGTCTGACGATTTCCTTGATTTTGTTTAAGAAAAAGCATTTGAAAACACAGATATTGCTAAAGATTATCATGGTTTTCTTCCAACAAACACTGTATACTGCCACAATTAGATATGTTGCAAAGACAATGCTGATTTTTGCAACAGAAGACAGTATGGCATAATGTTTAAATCAAATGCTCCACTGGCAGTGTTAGCCTCCTCCTGCTCCTCAAGCCAGGCTCCAGCTGACGTTGCTCATACACAGCAGTCTTCATCAAAACAAAAAGTAGTCAAGTAGCACGTTAAAGACTAACAAAATAATTTATTAGGTGAGCTTTCGTGGGACAGACCCACTTCTTCAGACCATAGCCAGACCAGAACAGACTCAGTCTTTGCTGCTCTGCCTCTTGCCCACACTCACCTTCATGCTTCCATCCTGCATCTTCTGGCTCCTCTTTGCTGCCATCATGACATATCAGTTGGCAAAGCAAAGTCCAGAGCCTAATCAAGGAGCTCCCTGGGAACACAATGCTGGAAATAGTCTCAGCACTGGTCTTTAGTCAACCCGGTGGCTCCAACGGAGGCTCAAGCTGTAGGGTACATCATGACCTCTTGCATCCTAGACAGGCAGGAGCAGAGAGCTACGTTGAGACAGCACCAGCAACCCATCTAGCCAACTGAGCAGCAAAACTCCTAAATGATCCTCCTCAACTAGAGAAAGTATCTGCAATATAGACGCTTGAAGAAGAGGTTCAGAGGCATCAGCAGTTGGAGTTAGGGCTCATGTGCCTTGCAGAGCTGTGGGAAAACTCAGGATATGAGTAGCGGTGGTACCAAGTCATGACTGAGGGCCAGCAGCACAACTGCATGAGGAGGACTAGACCGGGGACTGCCAGCCAGGACTGAAGGGCATTAGCAGAGCTGCGCAAAGAACCAAGAATAAGAGTAGCACGAGGTGCAGCAGCTCAGAATTGAGGTGCACTGGCAAAGCTGAGGATAAAGGTCAGGGCTGGATTAGCTGGTGCCATTGCAAGGCAGGGTGAAGGAGCACTGACAGAGCTCAAGCAGCAGTGAGCACACTCCACACATGCAGTGCCAGCTCTGAAGCACTCAGAAGGCAAAACGCACTCCACCTGCTCAGGAGCACAGCCCACTGCTAGTTCAGATACAGATTCCATCTAGTGCACTTCAACAGCACAGTGCATGCTCTGTCCACTGGGGCCAGTGCTTTCCCAAAGCCAGCGCAGGAAGTTGCCTATTTCAGTCTCCAAAACCCCAATTCCAACCTTACGACATCCCCTATTGCCACTTCCAGCAAGGACTCCTTCTTTCCCACCAACAGATTAAATGCAGAGCCATTAAGCAGAACATCTTTGCCAGCTTCCCCTTCCTTCCATAGAATTAGGGAGGCTGTACACTAGGCATACACCTGCAGTTGATTACTCACGGAGCACCAGTAGGACGCTGTCATCAGCAGGGTGCTAGGAGCCGAGCGTATCTGGTTGTGCTGTTCCAGGGAGCAGATTCTCTGACACAGATGTGTCTTATCACAGACAGTACTGCCACAAAGCCCCACCTCCCAGCTGCATGAGTCTAAGAGTTTGCATGTTGCTGTGGTAACATGACAAAAGGCACTCTCAGGCCATATCAAATGCAAAACAGATGTCTGCATGACCAGTCTGGAAAATTATAGATCCTAGCAAGAGACACACAGAACTTGCATCTAACTCAATCCCACCAAAACAACAGGAACAGGGGAATTAAAATCCATCAACACCTAGAGAATGGAGCCATGAGCAATAGGCATCATGAAGGCAGTCTGGTTTGCCAGCCCTGGTGGCTCTTACTGGCAGAGTGACGATGTTAGTGCATAGATGGAATACAGTAGGATGGTCCTATTTGGGACTGAAAGCTTAATTCATTGGAAAAAGACACTGTTGTGTGGACTGAAAACAGGCTTTGAAGGAGAAAAATAAAAGGGGACTTATTGAGTTGGGAGAGGAGTACAGTGGCGAGCACAGAGATTATAATTCAGACTGGATTTATTTAACTTCTTCTCTTGGATGTGGCACATTGGTACAATTCTCATAGACATACAGGCCAGTTCTACGCTAGGAATTAAAGTCAAATGTAGGCATGCAATTCCAGCTACAGCAATAGTGTAGCTAGAACAGACTTCTTTCCAGTTGAGTTACCTGGTCAACCTCCCTTATGCCTCATGATATTGAGAAGTACAAGGGGTGACTGCCAAACCCAGATAGTTTGACTTTACGCATCCTCACCAGGCACACACAACTGAACCCCAGAAGACCAACCCTGACTGGATTGATCTGCCACATGGTGAAGCCATACCCCGATAACCTGGAAGGAGTGGTGAATGCTAGAGGACAGAGAAATAATGCAAAGGGCCCCCTGTGAGGTGAGAAGCCCAGAGATGCTCAGTGGCAGGGAGGAATCCAGGGGGTCAGCAATGGCAAAGACTGATTGTTTGCAGATATCAAGCTGGGCTGTTTTGAAGCAGCCAGCAGCAGATTCGTAGGGGAAGCCCCTAGCCACCAGAGCAGATAGCCCCTGCTTGCTCACTGGCTCCTTCATGGTTCCACTTCCCCCACCTTTACAAACAGGGGAAAGACAGTGCAGGTCCGTCAATGCTCAGAGCTTCACATCCTCCCTTAAGCTAGATAATGAGGGAGGTGTAACTCTTAGAATAACCACACACCCAAACTAGGGCAGGTGGGTGGGTCAGCCGGTTATGTGGGTATTTTGAGGCAGATGGAGGAGGGTGACTTGGAGTCTGAGCTTTGGGGAACACACCTTCCTCATACTGAAGAAGGCAGTGTGCACAGGATAACTGCTCCGCCTTACACACCTCAAGCCACATAAGTCTAGCGCTTTTCCCTTTCTGGCTGAGCTCCCCACCCAATGGAGGTGAAAGGCAGCATAACAGTCTGCCAACTTTCCAGGCTACCCCATGATGAGTCACTGTGCTCCAGACAACAGGGCAAAGGGCACCAGCTGCTCCAAAGCTGTGGCACATGGATTTTGCAATGGTTGTTCTTTTTGACCTTGCTAGCCTCCAGTGAAAGCACAACTGACTATTCAGAAGGGGCAAGCGTGTGGCTGAGCCTCCCTCACAACTGGCTTCAGCAAGAATTCAGACATAACATACCCTCTACCCTGTTAATGTCTTCATTTCATATCCCTCACTGCCCTATTGCAAGACAAAGGCTCCCAGCACTGTCCCAGCCCTCTGTCCTTCCCAGCCCCTCTAGAGCACAAAGGTCTCATCAAAGCGTTCCCATCCTCCCATCTGTTCTTAGACCACTGCCCCCTCCAGCTAGCCAGGCACATGCTGTCCATGGCACAGGAAGCACCTCTACCTCTTCCGACGAGGGATTAAGCTCACAAAAACTACCTAGGATCAGCGAGCTGAAGCCTTTATGAGCTTAGCGTTGCCAAGTCTGCTACTTATCCAATGTTACTGGTGGGAGAAGGGGTTGAGCTGGAGCTCAAGTGACACAGGGATCACAGATATTGTCAAATTACTCAAGGAGCACCTGGCTCCTGGCACTTCACAAGAAGTGAAAGAAACTCTCCTTTTAAATTAGAGCCACGCTCAGTGCCTTGCTTGTTGTCCAAGGGCACCAGGCTGCCACTTTCAACCCACTTGTGGCTTTTCTGTTAGCCCCATGGGCCCACCTAAGGCCCAGTTTTGATCATTGCACTGTGCACTATTCCCCATTTCAATGGGCAGTTCTTCATTGCCAGCCCTAAATAGTTATGCATTATTAAACTGCTGTGGCAGTTCACCCTACAACTCTGGGAACTTGCTGGGTTACACAGAAGACACTAAGCACCAGCAGATGAAAGCAGCAGTGCCTATATTGGACAGAAGGCCTCAGGACTAGTTCAGTGGCAGTAGGTCAGATCTATTTCCGTTTAAACAAGATCTTCTCACAGAATTTATTTTGGCGCACTTTGTTATCCAGGCTGTTAAGCACCTTGAAGTATATCTGCTCCCTCACCTCCATTCTAAACGAAATAAGCTCATGTCAGTTCTGATGAGAGTGGCCAAGCTTCCCCCTTCCCTGTGCCCCTCAGAGGAAAGGTCTGTAACCCAGCTACACACAGGGAGAGCATATCACTTTCACCTTCCACCATCTCCTCAACACATATCCATGAACCAGACACAGATTCACACTCAGCTTCAGTTTATTAGTTGTGTGCACAAGCCGCAGACCTTATTCTATCATCCTGGAAGAAGATGACCTAAGGAAGAGGCACTTATTGGTTGATTCCCAGCTTCAGTTATATCAAGCAAAATTAGAGTACATTAAACTCCTAGTTTACACTTTGCAGGGGGAACTGCAAATATTAATTTCTAAAACCCAGTGACCTATCTAAGAAACAGACTAGGACAGGCCTGTTGGAATCCCACAGCAGTGATTGGAAGCCCTAAGCATTCTTGCCAGAGCCGGGTGGTGGTGTTACAGGGTCACACTGCCCTGAAGAAGAGAGCCTGTGTGAAAGTCCTTTATTTAGGTCCCTCTCCACATAGGAAGTTGTTTTTTTCCACTCTCAGGCTGTGTCACCTGGAATTGTGAGGCCTAGACTGGTCCTTCCACAGTCCATCTAACAGAAAGCTGCTAGGAAAGCCACCCCAATATTTTAAAAAGTTACTCTCTATATTTACAAGCTACAATCAACCCACTGATGCAGAGAAATACAGCCAAAATCAAGGGAAGGTCTATTTTTAATCTGACCTCTTCCCAACAAAGAGTTCGATCATAATGTAACTTCCTACAAGTAGGCAAGATAGAGAGGTCTGTAAACAAAGGGAAATTAATTCCGCCCTCCCTAAAGTTGATCACCATAGCTCCTCTTACCTACTCTAGCTCACCTCCTAATAAAACAGGGTGATGGCTAAACTGCCTGTCAGAGAAAGTGGGCAGCAACTTGCCAGGAGCCCAATGGCTGACAACAGATGGAGCTGAGCACAGCCATGTTCATCAGCAACAAGGAGAGGAGGGCCATGAAGACAAGAGAGGGTCTGCAGAGCTCTTCTAATGCAGAAGCTGCAATGCTCTGTAGTGGCCTGACCTAGAAACTAGGACCTGCAGTTTCTATGAGCTGCAGTTTCACATTAACAAAAAAAGAGGCAGCAGAAGGCCACACTGAAGAACTCTATAAACATTCAGTCTCCAGGACACATCTTAGCCAACTGGCCATGGACTGCAGCCTCCTGTTTAAAACATTCCATTGAAACACTAACATTTTACATTAAAAGTGGACACATCAAACACAGCCCCTAGTAGAAAAATGACATGAAATTAGCAGAGATACTTTATTAGCCTGTTTGCTGAAATCCAGGCCCTTTTGCTTTTCAGGAAAGAGAACTGGGTAACGTCCTATAATTTCTGCTTCAAATCAGACAACCGAATCCATGGGCTCTGGTAATATTAACCAGCTTCCACATGTACTTAAACACAGAAAGGCTCTGCAGCGGTGGAAAGCAGAGATCAGAGACCAGGCACAGACCAAGAGATGGGATCCTTTTGGTTCTTGCCTCACAGGTAAATTCTACAGGTGTTGAGCAACAGATGCTTATGAAACTGGGACTTTTGTAAATTTAGTTTGCCTCACCCAAAAGGATGTCAAACAATGCACATATTACACAAACAATTAGACACAGTGTTTCCTCAATAATACAAGGCAACATTCCAACCCAGATGGTTGGGATTACAAAAGGCACTTCAGAGTGGTAGAACCCACACAAAGAGGTGATATGAAACAACCACTTGTCCTTACCCGAGTAGGTGACCATGACCGTGGAGAGAGTCAGACAAAAGGCTCTTTTCTTGCAAGCACATATCAAAGGACTTTGACATCAACAAGCCCATCCCAGTCCACCATAGGTTGAAACAGTCTGGTGCAGCACTCTCTGATCCAGCAATGTTCATCCTCTCACAGGACAGCAGATATATTTCTACATCAGAAATTGCCTGGCCCAGGGAACCCCAGGTGTGCTGAGCTGGTCTGGCTGGTGGGCCAGGTGTACAGCCCACTGGCAGGTATCCTGGCTGGCAATCCCACCGGGGCAGAGAGCCCCAGCACTGTCAGGAAGCTCCACCAACAGGCCCATGCCAGGGTGCTTGGCTAGGAGCAGAGCTCCTCCTCCCACCAGCAGCACCATGTCAAGGAGCCCTGCCAGGAGTGGAGCCCCACCACGCAGCGTGAGGGCCAGGAAGCAGCCAGAAGGAGAGCCCAACCAGGAGACTGGTGGCCCTACAGTTGAGCCCAGAGGCCTGACCTTCCCTGGTCCAGCAAATTCCCTTCTTCGGGACTACTCAGATCCCAACGGTGCTGGACCAGGGAGGTATAGCCTGTAGTGCAAGTTTCCTTTTTGGAGAGCACCCCATGACAGTCAGCCCAACTCACTCACCAGCACCCTGAGGCAGGTTTTTCCTCTATAGCATGTGCATTTAAAACCAATTATATCTGAAAACTCTCAGTAACACTAAAGCAGCATTAATGCAAGAGCTGTTTTAGAGAGTACAAAAAGTATCACCCTCCTGGGACTGCAAGGTTTTGTGTGTGTATATGGGGGAAGACCAGTACTGAACAATGGTGCCATATAAGCAGCATTGAGACTGAAATCCTTTGCTTATCCTCAACATGAGCAGCACTGAAGTAAGCTTGCCACATATACTGGGGAAAAATCAGTATACCTAACCACGACCTGAAAAGACCCTTCTCTAGAGAGGAACTCAGAATCCATGGCACAAGCAATCCTTGGCTTTGCATTGTTGACAAAGAGGAGATGAGGTGGTGGTTGTTGGGCTGTAGACTTCTATTTACTATGAACTGGATCCAGCACCACCAACACACATTCAACAACTGTCACTATCACTAAACAGGAGCACTTTTCATTATCACTAAACAGGAGCACTAAGCACTACCAGCTTGGTCTAGGTTTGAACCACTATCTACAGATGAAAAACTCCATAAATACATTTCCCAGTCCCCCAGCATCATTCAGTCTCATCACAGAATACTTTTTGATCCAGGCCATTTGAACACCAGATCCCAATGCATTCATGGTATCAACATGTTTGAGTCTGCCTAAAAGAAAAAAAAAAATTGTATGAATTGCTCCCCCACCTCATTGGTAAATTCCACCTTTCCAGTGTCAGCATCACTGCTTACGGCTTTTTATATAGCTATAAAAAGAGAGGTGCCTACGCACCTCTTCCAAGTTTATGTTAAAATACAGCAAATAGCAACATCTCCTCAACTAGCAGCAATTGGTAAAGTCTTGATTTCCATGTTGCACGATATTCTTCAAGGAGGTTTTGCTCAGTCCTTGCTCAGGCTCTTCACTGGTCTCCAAAATATAGTGCATCACAGCACAGAAAAGCTCCTGATCTGAGGACACCAGGAACAAGAAGGAAGTAAAGCTGGCTCTTCCAGGGAACAAACCACATATGAAGAATGATCATCAAATAAGTTCATCCTGGGGATGAAAGCTGTCAGGGAAGCAAAACTGTCAGCTCACTGTGTTTGATGCAGTTGCTCTCCAATCAGTATTTCAGCTTCATATGTGGACTTGCCACTGTGAGGATCCCCATTATGGAGGAGAGGAGGCCACAGAACCCAATAACTCCTGGATTGGTTTTGTAGATTCCCAGCTGATCCAAGGGACTAGAGAGATCACAAAGGTTCTTCATGGTGTCTAGTAATAGGGGAGGGTGTTTTCTCAGTGTGTGGTACAGCAGGAGGAGAAAAGGCTGTAACCCAACAGTTCCCACGAAGATCAGCTCCTTGTCTTGTTCATCACAGCGAGAAGGGTTCTGCTGCTTTGCCTTTTCCTTTTGAGCCTCTTGCTCCATCCGCCAAGAGATTTCATACAAATTCCTGGTCAGATTCATCAGCAATGAATAGTAATAGCATTTGGTAGCCCAGTTCCTCCACTTCTGCTTGTTAATGTCAGAGATGAGTCCAACACTCTTCACCCACAGGACTGTGTCACAGATGAAATACAAGACACGGCTGAAGTTGGAAGCTGTCAGGCAGAGACGAGGTACCAGGTCTGGTAGCTGGGTAGTTCGCCTGGCTGCTACCATAGCATGCACCAGGTTGCCCAGTCTGAACACTGCAAGAGAACCCAGAGAAGTTAGAATGGCTCACTCCCTGCTGGCTGCCATTCTGTAGGCTGCCATCCAGTTCTGCTTCTCAGTAACTAACTGGTCTTCCAGTCCTTGTATATTTAAATATTTGCTTTTCATCTGAGGGTAACTGCATTTGCAGAAGCAAGGTACTGACAACAGTAGAGCCATCTATAGTAAACAGATACAGTTCAAACTTCCCCCACATAGTATTGTAGATGCACCTTTATATTCGCTTGCAGCATCCCCTGCCATTCCATTCATGCCACACAGCTCTGCCATTGCCCACCTGTCTGTTGTGAACACCCTCTACTACACCAGTCTCATTCTGGGGTCTCTTCTGAATAGGTATGACTAATCATGCTAAGTTCTACCATGCAAGTCAGAGAATATAGGCAGATACACTGCACTAACCTGAAGAGGATTTAACTCAGCTCCCTGGAAGGAAGTTGCTAGTATACCAATCCCATTACATCTGTGAGCTACACCCTTTCTAAATTATTCTTGAGGGCTAATGATTCACTCTCTGACCAACTACGAACAATGCCTTTCTTCAGCTGCACACTTTTAGGGCAACTATGCTATAGCTAGTTCCCTTCCAAAAGTGTAATTTATTTCAGTTTGCAGCATCAGTTTTAGGAAAATATGAAGATATACCTATCTCACAGAGCTGGAAGGGACCTTCAGAGATCATTGAGTCCAGTCCTCTGCCCATTCAGCGGGATGTATCACCATCATTGACAGATTTTTTTTTAAATCTGTTTGCCCTAGATCCCTAAATGTCCCCCTCAAAGGCTGAACTCACAACCCTGGGTTTAGCTGACCAATGTTCAGACCACTGAGCTATCCTCCTTCCGACAAGTCTGTTTTCTCTTATTCCACAGCACTGGCTCCATTATGTGTATTTTGAGCAATATTAATCATACAACACAGCAGGTAATAAAGTGAGCTTAATCCTGGTGGGGGAAGAAGCATGTATCTACTATTTCACAAGTACACAAACTGAGGTCCTGCGATCCAAGGCTTCATAGTAAGTTAACCACTTATGAGCTGGCACAACTGGCGTCTGCTTGGATGGAATAAGCAATACGAAGCAGGACCAAACCTCTGGACATAGGGTACTTACATTTACGGCCAGAGCGCATGCTAGATTCCAATTGCTTGAGCTTCATTATCATCACCTCTTTGTCAGACTTACTTGCTAATAAATAGTTAAGTAGCATGCATGTGTATTGAATGGCTCTGGAATGGGAAAAAAATAAGAAAAATTGTTCACAGAAGACACAAGGACCATCAATTTGGGAGAGGCAGGAGAGAGAAAAAGAACAATTTCATTCCAAGCCTGGGACTCTCTGTGGACATTACTCATGCATCAGCACCAAGAGGTAGAAAGATGACATGATATTATTTGGTAAGTTCAGCACTTTAAGGCATGCAGTGTGAGAAGCAATGCATATGCAATGTAAACATGACAATGGAGGACCATGCAACAGGCAGCCCATAAAGGTTTTAGTTGGGCACATTTGGCAGCAATATAATGGATACTGCCTGAAACACCCACTTGCAAATACTGCAAAAATGCTAGCTTGCAGCAAGGGTCCAGGACTACAAGGGATAATGCCAGTTTCCCAGATGGAGAAGATGCAGATCAGCAAAAAATATCTTTTCCAGATCTGCTATTTGTATTGTGGCCCAACCAGTCACTAAGCAGCAATACCCACTAGAATAAACAGAATATGGAAAAACACCATAGCTTACAGATGAATAATCAGGAAACTTGAGCTGGTTGGTGGCAGGCCATTGGGGAAAACAGCTCACCCCTCCCTCGACATCTGAGGAAGGTGCTCAAAGAACAGTAATAGCCAAGACAGCAAGGACCCAACTCTTACTTTTCATCAAAGGCTGGTGGCTCTCTGAAGCGCAACGACTCTGACACCACACAGGGATATTGCCTCAGCACTGACTGGGAGACCCTACTGAGTAGCAGAGCACACCCACCACCTCATAAGGGTGTAGTTACAGCACTGACTAGGGCAGCGTGCCCGACACTTAGCCCCACAGCACTCACACCCACCCCACAAGGGTACAGGCTCAGCACTGCCTGGGGGACCCGCCTGTAGTGAGTCCCACAGCACGGCGCTGGGGCACTAGAGCCAGGCGCCAGGTCAGGGCAGGCCCCGGCACCACAAAGGAATCCCTCTCCGTGCGCTGCCAAGGGAGGACTGGGGGCAGGCTGCAGGCAGAGCTCAGCCCGAGCCCCCGGCCCCGCTCACCGGAAGAGCCGGTCCCGGCCCCGGGTCTGGTTACTGAAGTCCACGAACGCCTCCATGCTGCCGGAAAACCCCCTCCGTCTCCTGCCCTGGCCGGGCTTTACCCCACCCGCCGCCCGGGACACACGGACAAGTTCCGCCCCGGGGCGCTGGGCCCGGAACCCTCCGCTCCCGGGGCTTGTCCCCGCCCGGACCCGGCTCAGACAGGACCTGGCGCAGTTACCATAGCAACCGAGCAGCGTTCGATAGCAGGTGCGTGAGGAAAGGGACTAATTACGGGGGTGTGCCCTCCACAACCCCCACCCCCAAACGCACGGGGAATGGGGACCCCCTCGGCAACCCCCAAAGGGAATGGGGACCCCCTCAGTAATGCCCCTCCCCGGGAAGGGGGATCCCGTCGGCAACCTCTCATCGGGAACGGGGATCCCCTCGGCAATGCCCCTCCTGGGCCCGAGAACGGGGATCCCCTCAGCTGTGCCCCCTGTACGGAATGGGACTCCCTTCGGCAAGCGCCCGGCAATGGGGACCCCATCCACGATAACCCATTCACCGGGGATGGAAATAATCAATTCAAGGACATTCTGTGGAACTCCAGTGACGAGGTCTCCCACCTTTGAGCCAGGTTTGGAAGCTCAGCCTTGCAGTAAGACTCAGCGCTTACCATCATCACCTGGTCTTCAGGATCACATCAAAGCCTGCGCGGTCTCCAATAGGATCTCTCCCGCTCTCAGTCCCTTGTAGAAGGTAGCATGGATCCCGATTTGAACCCAAGCCCTTTTGGTTGTTTTGTCTAGGTCCTACTCGCTGCTCCCAGTTTTGCTCCTGGGGTGGCTGCAGCTTCCACCTCACAGGGGCTGGTGGGGCACCCCCACTTTCTCTGTGCGAGTGGCTGAGCAAATAAACCTACAAGTTTAATGCATGTCATTTCAGAACTCCCTCAGTATCATCACTGCTGGAGGCAGAAACAGGTGGAAGAGCTGGTATAATTTGAGTCTTCAGCCTGTGGGCGTTTGGCGAAGGTAGCAGTAAAGCAGTTGCTAGCCCAGCTGGGTCTGTGCTCCTTTATTAAAAACAAACAGTTCTTAGGTCGTCTTCACTGTTAAAAAGTTGTTTTTTTTAACCTTCGGGTACTAATATCCATGAGCTGTTCTAAGATAAAAATACAGTGAAGATGAGGCACTTCAGTTATACTGTGAGAAACTCATTGAGGTCAGCACTATACCTCATCTAGTTTGTCTTGTGGTAAAACTATAGTGCCTAGCCTTCACTATGTTTTTACCATGGGATAGCTAGTTCATGCATGTTAGTTACCCTGAGGGAAAGACACCTGTTTTTAGCAGTGAAGTGAAGGCCATATAAGAAAATACGAGCATACCCTAAGCTGTTTGGGTTTGATTAAAGTTCACATCTTATCATCACATAATAATGTGCTAGCTGTGGTCTTCAGGTTATATGGATGTAAACTCTTCCATTTGCAACAAGTATCAGAGAGGTAGCCATGTTAGTCTGTATCCACAAAAACAACGAGAAGTCCTGTGGCACCTTATAGCATAACAGACTAATGGACTAATTCTACCTCTGGAATTTCCACTCCATGTATCAGATGAAGTGGGTCTTTTCCCATGAAAGCGTATGCTCCAATGAATCTGTTAGTCTGTAAGGTGCCATAGGACTTCTCATTGTTCTTCGATTTGCAACATCTGGGTGCAGGTCCCTGTAACTTTGTAGGAAAATGACTCCTTTGTGCTAGAATTGTCTACACTTTTTTTCAGCCCTAAGAGGAATATTTGGTATGGATCCATCTGACTCCTGATTTGTGTCAGTAGGAAATGTTTTGTATTCCAAGTGTTTTTAGATTACATTTCTGTGCTCTGATCATTGTGGTAAAGCCAGAAGGTCACGTATCAGGTCTGGAGCCTCACTGTGCTAGGCACTGCACAACATGTGGGAAGTCACAGGTAGAGAGGTCACAGGCCCTGCTGGTTAATTCAAGAGCTTCTAACTTGCTTTGTTCAGAGCGACATGGGCCTTTGAGTAATGCAAAGAAATGTGCTTTAGAAAATAAATGAAGTTCTAAGCAGTTTGAAAAATATAAACAAATCATACTTTATCCAGGCTCGGTAAACAGGGACACAGGATAAAACCTGTCCACCTGTATCCTAATCAATCTGTAAGACCACACCCAGAACCTGTATAACAAGCTGTGCATGTTAAATATCTCCTCCCCTGTGTATGTGACCTGCATATATCCATGTAGATGGTACTTGCATGGCACAGCACTGAGCTGTAGAGGAGAACATGGGGAGACAATGAGAAAGCAGAAGTGAGCCCTAAAAAACAGATATAATCATTTCTCCATATACAGAGAGGAAGTTTCCTTCTTTGCTATAACTAGTTCCTCAATTTTATGATCTGTTTCTTCCTATTATTTCAAGAATCTATTTATTGGAGGATTTCCTGGGTCTCGTCATCTACTGTGACTCCTGCGTAGAGCACCTGGGTTGTCATCACACCAGGGAAGGTGGAAAGATGCCAGTATACATCCGGAAACATCCCCTGGAGATCCCTCCTCCCTCAGAAAAGGACTGGATTAAGAAGGATGAGGAGGAAAATTTCTACCTCCAGGATCCTGATCAAATCTGTGGTTCATTGCCTCAGCCTTTCCGGATGATCAATAAACTGGTGACCCTGGTGTTTGAGCAGGCCTGGGAAATAATTGAGGAGAGGGAGGCACGCCAAGAGGCACACACAATGAAAGTCCAGCCCACATTGTACCTGCCCACAGCTGAATTCCAGGTACCGAGACCCTTCACAGCATAGCTACCACCCTTTCATTGCAACACTCCATCCAGGCACTGTCCGTTCAGTTCCTTTTGCTTTCTACTTTCATTGTCACGCCTCTGCTCATTCAAATTTCTAAGACTCCATTAGCATTTCACAGTTTCATTCCACAAGGCTGCAGCTCTAAGCTTGCTCAGCTGAGGAGTACAAAACATGGCCCTTTCAGAGCCCATCACCTCCTCCTGAAAGAAGAGAGGTGATATTAAATCATGTCAGGCTCACCCTTTGTTTCTCTGCCTCAGACAAACTCTAGCCTCTGCTTACTCTGGAGAAGTTGCTGAATCTGTTGCTATCATATGGACAAACTCAATTATGTTTTTAAAATAATATTTTAGAAATGATGCAGAGCAATATCAAATACAGCTGCATATTGCCCAGGAAGGACTGGGGCTTTCTGAGCAGAATGTCTGCTGTTGTTCCATTCTTCCTTGTAGGGGGTAGCTGGGCACAAGGAAGTGCCAGCAGAGAGAAGGAATGCCTGTAATGTCCTGTAATCTCAGCCTTCCTATCAAAAACACAGCACTTTTGGGATGGCATGTAAATTTTCTCATACTTGGGGTAAACTCTGTTTAGAGAACCAGCTAGGATGACCAGACAGCAGGTATGAAAAATTAGAATGGGATATGGGAGGGTAATAGGCATCTGTATAAGCCAAAGACCCAAATATCAAATAAAATCGGGGCATCTGGAAACCCTAGCATCAGGAGACCACAATCTTCTTGCAATGGATGCTGAGGCTAAGCATTCTCACACAGCCCTAGTGAAACTAGGAGGGACTGAGTGCTGCTGAACAGTGCATGGAGATTGAAGGCTCCTGTTTATCCCTACCGCTGGCTGCGAAAGGGCAAGCTTTCATTGGAGCTGTTCCTCGCCCTTGAATGGTGACTGAGCTGTCTCTGAGATTGGAACTAGACTACATGCCCCAGTGGGACTGTGGGAGCTCACTATCAAATGTCTAGTGTTGCTGATCAATCGCCCTGTCAGGGAGTGGTGAGGCAGGATCGTTTTCTTTTCTGCTTTGTTTTTCATCTCTGCAGGTGATGGGAAGTGCCAACTGCCTTGCAGCCTCTGGACAGCATGTCTTTATTGGGCTCTCCACTGGGCTTGCAGTCTTCAACATGCCCAACTGTAAACAGGTCTGTGCTTGGGAGTCAGCCAAGCTAGAGATTTGTGCCATCCATGCTTCGAACCTTGGCAACGAAACACATCTTCTTGTTACTGTGGATGAGATGGGTAGGTGCCCTATGATCTTCCGTAAGTCCCACCCGAGGAGGACTTTTGAGTACAAGCTTATGTGCCATGGAGGAAAGTAATCAGTAGAAAAGACTTAAAGCAGGAAGCAAGTAAGCATGACTAATACATTTCTGAGAGGGTTCTGCAAACAGAACCCTCTTGTCAACAGACTTCAGAGTGCAGGTGGCTCCATGGCCAGTGCCCTAGTGAGGGCATGTCAGGTTTGCTTTCCCTGCCTGTGGTGCAGCAAGGTTTGGTCACTCAGGGGAAGCAGCGCACTCAGCACCTCTCATGTTCTTTAGGAATACCCTGGGCCAGTCAAAGACTAAAATTGCTGGGCATCAAGGGGTGGCTTTTATCCAGCCTTTCCACTTCAGGGACAGTCAGCATGCAGCAGTTTGGAGGTTAGAATGAGGAGCTCCATATCGAGTCCAGTGGCCGCACCATGGTACTAGTGCATGCAGCAGTCCCAGAAGGTCCATTGGCTTGTGGGTGGGTCCAACACTAATGAAGTGAGCTTTAGTTCTCTTCCTGTTCTAGAGAAGAAATCTGGAGCTGAGCAAATCCCCTTAGAGCACAAGCTGTCTCCTCGCTGGACTTGGAGCAGGGAGTGCGTTGTGGGGGAGGACATGTGGAAACCTCTTGTCCTGGGTGCTGTTGTAACACTGCTACCAAGACAGATGCACAGATGTTTTCCAAGTTCTGAGTATCATTGCACAGACTCCAATAGCTGAAACTTTCATGAAATGACTGCAGCTCCACCCTCCTCCCTCTCCCTATTCCCTTGTGGGGGAGACCTGCTTGCAGATCTCTCGGGGTATGCAGCTAGCCTTCCTGGAAGCAGGCAGGCCTTGTGCTAGTGGAGAGGGGAATCAAGCTAGTACTGTAAAAATAGCAGAATGGATGGGACAGCGAGAGCAGCAGCTCAGACTAGCTGTCTACAGTAATCCATAGCAGGGTGTCAAGTGGACTTCGACTTGGTAGCTAGCCTGAGTTACCAGCTGTACCACAATGGGCACACTCCTGCTTCAGCAAGGACATGCCATCAGCACTGCTCCATGTGCCCCAGACAGCAAGGTCTGGCCGAGTCTTCGGAGAGCCACAGAAGGCTGTAGTCCTAGTGCTGTCCTTACAGCCTCCCCAGGAGCTAAGCTGTGCCCTTCACTCTCTTTCCAACCACTTCTCGCCTCTGTTTTTCTCTTCCAGGACTTGCTCGGCTCTTTTATTTTTACAAAGACAGCCTGCAGCTCATTAAAGTGCTAAATGAAGTGGTAAGTCTTCTGTTTGTACCACCAGCACTCAGGTGAAAGCCGCTATAGAATACATAATCACAATTATTAACAGCACTAAGAAAACACACTGCTATGGACAGCAGCTGGCCTGGAGATCAGAGATCCTGTTAACTGGGTCAATGGTGCATGAACCCATATTATCCCTGCGACAGACCCCAGGGTACACCAGACTCTTCTCGGAGATGTCAACACCCTAAGGGGTGCATCAGCATTCAGCAGCAAACGAGCCCACCACCAAAGCCGGCTGTTTTTAAATAATGTGCAGGCTGACTCTGGCAGGCTGGGACAGAGTGACTCAGGCAGAGGGATAGGAGTGCTGGGCTGGAGGGGCTCAGGCACAGGGTGGGGTGGCTCTGAGCTACAGGGGCTCAGGCAGCGGTGTGGGGGTCTGGGCTGAGGAACAGTTTTCACACCCCCTTTAGCATGTTCAAAGCCAGTGATGCTCCTCAGCCCTCCCAAGCTGCTCACGGAGGGTGGACCTTAAGCTGTAACTGCATGCCAAGACTGGTGATGTGACAGGTTCTTACCCTCATGGATCTGGCCCTTGCCCACTCTGTATACTGCACATCTCCACTGTGACAAAGCCCACAGGGCAACAGGATGTCCCATTGTTGCTATCTCTGGCTTCAGAGCATCCCTTGGGCTGGGGATCAGGCCCAGGGACTCTGCAGGCCTGCTCTCTGTAAACACACCAACAGGCACCCACTCCTGGTGCCCAAGGCCAGCCTTACAGAGATCACAGACCTGTGGGTGCCCTTTGGCCAAAGCAACAATAAGCCTTTGCTCAACTTCAGGGAAGAGCTTCTCAGGGCTGAAGCCTCCCCATTGAGGTTGCAAACCATAGGCCCTGCCCAGTCTAACCCTTGCCAATTTGGACTCTCAGCTCTCTCTGCCTTTATTGCCTTTGCTCTGCCCCTGCCACTGCCTCCTTCTGGCTCTTCTTCCCTACTCTCCATTGAAAGTGTATGAACCACTGGCTCGTGGAGGTTAGGTCCCAGCCCCACACTTTCTACACATCCCAGAACATCCCTCCATCCACCCCTGCCAATGGCCACCAGCTATCACTCCAGGCTGGATAGTGCCCATAGCCCCCCAGCACCAGGAGGGAGAGCGTACAGTGAGACTTCAGCCTCCTCAACTCTGGCAAGGCCGGTAACATGGCCCCAGCCCCTGGAGTGCAGCGGCACAGTCAAAGTGGGGCCCTGGGGCTGGAGTGTGAGCAGGGCCATGACTGGCTACTTGCAACCCATGCTCCTCTCTCTCTCTCTCTTCTTGCAGAAGTTACATTCTGCACCTGCTAGTGCTCCTGGGTGGCTTTCAGGGTAGCCCAATGCAAAGCCCACTGTGCTAAGCCAGTGGGGGTATGTCTGCTGAGGGGTGGGCCTGAGGGAAATGGACACAGCTGATTTGCCCAATACACAGAGAAAAAAGCACCACTGGCCATGAGCCCTACCACAAATCCTGGAGCACGGGGGGGCGCGGAAGCAAATCCCCACCAAAAAGGGCAGCTCTACCTCCCCTCGTGCTCCCACACCAACTCCCTACACATGGAATGTTCCTCATAGACGCATTCCCCATGGCGCCTGCCTCTTTGCAGTCCAGTTCCCCAGGTGCATTAAGGGTTCACCACAGCAGCAGCAGCAGGACTGCCCTGCTTAGCAGGCCACTCCTATGTTGATGCCAGGTTGCCTTTTTTTTTTGGCAGGAAGAGATCAGCAAGCGAAACACCTGTGTGGAGGTGGCGCTCTCTCTGCGGGGTGATTATGCAGGCATCCTGCTGCAAGGCAAGTGCTAGGGCTTTGACGTGTGTGTCAGGCTGGCTGTCCTTTTTCAATTTGTGTGGCTGACCAGTCTACGGAGCGTCCTCTGGGATTGCACTGTAGTCTTATGTGTCCTCCCAGCTGAGGAGAGCAGACACTGTTCTTCTCATTCTTCTGCCAAAGGCCTAACAAGGACTCAGCCCATGGAGCTAGCTAATCCTGGAAGGCAGCTTGCTCTAGGGCTGGTCAGTGGAGGCTCTGGGGCTGCCAGACAGGCCCTTCAAAGCAAAGCAGACTCCCCCCTGCTCTAATCACTCACCCCAGAACCTCAACCCTGTCCCCAGGCCTCACATTTACACTGGGCATGTATAGGCCTATATGTTGAGAAGCTCTCTCCTCTGAGACAGGCTGGAGAACTGCACATAGATGCTCTCCCCAAACCTGCTGCAGCAAACAACACCCCCCAAAGCACAGGTTTCACTGCCCCATTTTAGTCTCAGAACAGTAAGGAGCACATGGGATCATGTGAATACCCACTTCTGCTCCAACAGGGTCTCTATGCACCACAGAGGGGTGTGTGTGGAACCCTATGGATGTGACACCCCATAGGCAACCAATAGGAGACCACTTTGCAATGTGACTAGAGCTCCACATCCTTGACCAGCATTCACACATGGGGTTTTGTGGGGAACTGAGCTGGGAAATACTGTATTTGAAAGGGAACCCTAATCCCATTCTTGAGAATACATAACAGCAGAGTCCTTTATTCTGAGAGAACTTTTCTCCTCCTTTCCAATTGCTCAATGCAGTTTCCCAATGCAGGCAGCACAGAGGCTTGGTTGGAGATCTACCGATTGCCTAAGGATTCCTGGCTGAAGGAGACAGAACACGTCAAGGCAGCTGCAGGAGTGTCGTCTTTCAGAGAGAGGAGGTTCAGTCAGGCGTCGACGGTACAAAATGTTTCCCCGCCACTGGGATATCTTCTGTTTTGCCCTTTCTCCTCCATCTCTTTCCAGAGCCCTTGTCATCTGCAAGACATTTTCCAAGGGAGGTACCTCTGCCTCAGAGGCCAGAGTTCAATGTTCTCCCTTCCCCTAAATGTTGGCCCCCAACTGGAGAGGTACCCAGTGCAGGGTGGTTTCTCAGGGAACCATTTCTACCCCCTTTAATACTGGCAGAATGTGTAAAAAGGGCCATAGTGCAAACAGGTATCTCCAAGTCCGAGTCAGGGAAGGTGATCTTCCAGTCTGGGTCTCTTTGATTTGGCTTCATTTTTCAGCCTCACACCAAAGAGGGGAGAGAAGGAGCTGCTATGGATTACCATGGCCAGCTTGTGTGAAATAACCACATCCTCTTTGTTTCCTTGGCAGAAAAGTCTGGAACTGTTGGGAGACTGTGCAGAAATGGTAAGGAAGACCTGGGCGATAACCTACCAAGCTCTCTGGGAGGACTACAGATGTTGAGTTGGTTGCTGCACCCTGAGCCCCTATATCCCAGCTCTTTGGGAAGTGCACCAGGAATCTGGGCCACACTCTTTGTTCTAAACATCCAGTGTACACCTGAGCTAGTCTCTGCCACACCTCAGATCAGCAGAGGCTGCCCTTGCCCTTTAACCATCGCTGCTATTCAGCTCCTACCCCCACTGCCTCAGTTCCAGAGCAAAGGGACACCTACCATTCCCCTCTCTGCTCCTCCAAGTATTCATGTCAAGAGTTCCCCTTCACCCTTGCATACCTGTAGGTTCTTGGTCTCACCAGTCCCCTGGCCAAGTCTCTATGCAAGGACCAGTGTTCACAGCAGGAAGCTGACACTGGCCTCCTGCTTGTGGCACATGTTCAATTCCCCATTCCCAACCAAGCAGGGGAGATTCTACCGCCTCCCACTGGTTCTGGCACTCAGTGGCAATCTGAGTAACCTTCACCCTTGGTCCTTTCTCGCTGGAACTTGAAGACATCACATGCTGTTCTCAGGCCCATACTACATCCAGGGACCTTTGGAGAGGGATCCCTACTTATGGTTAGGGCACCCTACAGGGTAGGGTATTTGAAACTCTGGGTGATGGAGCATCTGGGAAAGAGCTGAGGGTAAAGTGCTAATGTAAGGAGGAACCCGTGGGGCGGTGCATGTTACCCTTTGATGGAAGCCATGTTTGGGCTCCCTCAAGCTGGCAGGAAGAGTTTGCGGAGGGGACACAGTGGCAGTGGGAGTAGCAGGCTGAGAGGTGAATGCTGTGAACCCTTCCTGGGAGAAAGGTTTGATTCCCAGGGGAACAGGGTGTTCAGCTACAACAGCTTTGTTGGTGGTGGCAGGAGGCAGCACAGGCCACAGAGCAGCTCTGGAAGTGCCAGTGTTCAGGGCAGACTGTCTCTTCCCTTGCAGGACTCACCCATGGCTACAAACAGAGTTGAAACTAAGCTAAGTCTCCCAGTGCTGCTGCTGAAGGTCAGGCCACCCAAACCGCTGACAGGTCAGGCTCCTTCTTTCATGCCCCCCATCGCTGGCTTTGCTTCTGGTGGGGATTCACTCAAGTCTGATTAAGTAATGGCTGTGCCCCTCTGCAGCTTTGGGTCTCTGTGTGATTCTGTCTGTGTGAGTGGCTCGATAGCAACATAAGGATCAACAATCACAGTAAAATGCCCACTGGCTGCACCCTGCCCTATCCCTGTGACTCATTTCTGATCCTGGAGTGGGACTCGCTGCTTACTCAGCTATTGGCACTCCAGCTGCATTAGTGATGCATCCTTTCCCTTAGCAATTATGTTTGTATCCAGTGGTGCCCAAAAGGCCCACGCATGGCCAAGGCTCCATGGTAGTGGCTAGGGAGCACAAACATGCAGATATGGTCCTTACCCCACAGAGCTCAATCTCTTCCCCTTGCTTGCTGCCTGCCTTAGTGACCTTTCCTCTCCGCCGCCCTTATTCTTACCAAAAGCAACGCCTGGCCCAGTCTGGCTGTCTGAGACTACATGGTCCCCACCTAGTGTGAGCTATGCAGGGGTAAAACAATGGCTCAGAGAGCAGAGCACAGAAAGAGGCAGCCTTGGGCGTGGGCCCTGTACTCACAGATAGGTGAGGCAGAACCAGTCACCACTGCTATTGTAAAAGGGGTATCTCCAAGGCCCAGGAGAAGTACTTCTACCCAAAGGAGGAGAATGGAGTCAGGTCCCCCAGCTCCATGGTAGTGTAAGCCCAATGAAAGGCCAAAACCTTTCTTAGGTCTCCATGCAGTCTGCATCTCTCTCCTCTCTTGGTGTTCACAATGCAGGAAGTACTTTTAAAAGCCCCTTAGAGGCCTTGATGAAGACTGATGATGGCAGTGTGATTGGCTTGGGACAGAACCACATGATCAAAGACTACCAATTGGAACAGCAGGATGCAATCTTTCGCAGCACCTTCCAAAAGCAGCTGGAGAGAGAAAGTGAACCTGACAGCAAGGAGGAGAAACTCAGGTGAGAGGGAGATTCATGCAGGTGCATAAGTGCAGGTCCCTTGCGTGCTGGCATTTTAGCCCAGAGTCAGAGGAATTGCCATCACACATCACCATCTCCAGGGCACTTCCCAACTGTTACTCTGAACTGCAGTCCGAGCTGTGGCTTCCGAGTCCTAAGCCATGAGGGATCAGGCCACAGTCATTCCTGATTTTGTTGAATTGTTTACTGTGTTTATCAAGGTATTTCCATAGCATGTATTTGTTATATTTTCCTTTCTCAGCCATGCTGTCTTCCATTTTCTGCTGCCCAGCCGGATACTGCAGATGGGACCTGAAGTCAAAGCACAGCCCGGTAATAGAAACGGATAGACAAAATGCATAATTAACCCATGGAACTCTCTGCTGCAGGATATTGCACTTCAAACCAAATCAGTCATTGCTATGATTAAAAACAGCATATGCAGATTCATAAGCCAGGATGAAAATGATATGAGCTGTCAATCTTCATGCACTAGGCACATGTTAATGCTGGCTGGGTTCATTAGGGGCGATTTGATAGCAGCCTTCAACTTCCTGAAGTGGGGTTCTAAAGAGGATGGAGAGAGCCTCTTCTCAGTAGTGAGGGATGGCAGAACAAGGAGCAATGGTCTCAAGTTACAGAGGGGGAGGTATAGGTTGGATATTAGGAAAAACTATTGCACCAGGAGGGTGGTGAAGCACTGGAATGTGTTACCAAGAGAGGAGGTGGAATCTCCATCCCTAGAGGTTTTTAAGTCCTGGCTTGACAAAGTCCTGGCTGGGATGATTTAGTTGGGGTTGATCCTGCTCCAGGCAGGGGGCTGGACTAGATGACCTCCTGAGATCCCTTCTAGCCCTAGGATTCTATAAGAACTTGCCCCATAGTATATCACAACAAAAGATTTATGTCCTCCTCTACAGCATCTAACAGTCACCCTATGAGGGAAGATGCAGATCTAGATAGATGACTGGCTACTTTCCTGTGGTCCTAACCAATGCAGGGCAAAGTGGGCATTGCCAGAGACTAGGAAATACTGTGATTGGGCAAGGGGTATCACGTATCATTGCTTTCTGCCTTCCACTGCTTCCTGATTCAGCAGTGAAGCTCTCTGTCCCTGTGGCCAGCCATCTCATTGTTCATAATTCAGCAGAACTGCAACAGATGTCCTCAGTCATAGGTGCATGGAGAGTTGGCCCTTTCACTTTCCCACATGAGAAGGGGAGGAGAGAGAACATCAGAGGATCCCAGTGAGGTTAACTTTTCTTCACAAGGGATGATTCTTATTGCCCTGAAGAAGCCCCAAATACATAAATGCTTTCCTACCGGTTCTTTGTCACAGGGTGCTCTGGGTTTGTGAGTGACAAAGAGGCAGGGCTGGGCTTCGGGGAATGGCCTTCGAGGAGAAGTCTCTCCAAGTCTCTCTGTTAATGTTGTTCCCACTCTGGGCACACCTGAGCATGTCCTGGGCTCTGGACTGGTTCAGTCGCTATGGCAGCTCGGCTGCAGTGGAATTCTGGGATACAGAGAAGGAAACAGCCTTGCTCTCACTGAGCCAGTTGGCATCACCAGCATTTTAACCAGCAGTTCCTGCACTCAGGTGGCCATCACCAGGCACCAGTGCATAAGCCTGCCATTTTGCACCAATGGCTCATCTCTCCAAGCAGCGATGTGACCTAGGCCCCAAGAAAGTTGTCATAAGCATGGTGCCTGCTGCTTTCAGTAGCTGCTGACTCTGGGGGCATTGCTGTTGAAGGTGGGGGCATAGTTCTCATACTGTTACACAACAAATCTCTCTCTGCAAACAGCTCTGCATCCCCAGTGGGATGGGGATGTAACAGGGACTGCCAGATGTGGGAGAGAAACTGGTGGGACAGGGGGTGGCACAGCCAGTCGGAGCAGATGGGGAAAAATATCACCAGGAAGAATGATTGTTCTGCTTGTGGCCCTGAATGAGCGAGGTCAAGGGATGTGGCACCCAGGCAAATTTCTCCAAGGCTAATGATGCAGCTGGCACAGGAAGCATCTTTGTTTAGCTCTGCTTCACTCAACTCCTGGGGTGGTTTTTAGGGGAAGCAACAAAATTTTTGAGCTGCCCACTCCCCTCTCTGATCTCCCTCTTCCTGTTCCCTTTTCTAGATGTGCCCATCGGCATCAGTGTGCATTGGAAGAGAAGCCACAATCTCTGCCTGTATTTACTCACCCGGCCATCAAAGGAGAAAACAGGTACAATGACAAAGGGGATGGAGTGTGGTTTTCAAACTGCTGCTGTAGATTTTAAAGAAGGTGATTTGTAGTTAAAGGCTTTTCCCCCTTAATTCTGCATTGACTTCTTCCATTTAACCAGACTGGCTGGGGACCATCTGAATTTTTCCAACAGGGTAACCCTAGGATCCTCCTGACCTGTTGGTGTAGAGCTCCTACTGGCAAGCTGATGGTTCTCAGAAAGCATGGGCCTGACCTTCCAAACCTTTCACCACAGCACAGCTCTGTGTGTTTGTCCCATGGAGTTCAGTCAGCCACATCCTTAAGTTTGTGATTGAGTAACTCACAGCAGTCAGCAGTGAGCTCACAGCCTAGAGCAAAGCTGGGATCTTACCTCAGGCTGTTTCCACCATGCCCAGGTACTAGAAGGAGACTTAAGGACTAAAAGTCTAATGATGCCATGAAGGGGATTGCTCTCTCAGGCAAGCTGGAATGGCAACCCTGTAAAGGAAGCATCCTTAGCCCTGTGGTTCTCAGGCAGGGAGTACTTCATTTCACACTCAGTTGGCCAATGCTCAGAGAGAGAGAGAGAGAGAGAGAGAGAGAGAGACGCACCACTTGTCTTCACCTAGAGGAAGTGAGATATGAGGGAGAAAAGAAGGAACTGGCCTCATGGCTCATGTGTGTCCATTAGAGTAGGAGGCAAGAGGATGGGTGAGGGTTTCCAGATGGAGAGTGTCCCACATGAAGCCACTCCACGAGGGGCCCCCTAACCTGCCCCCATTTTCCTCAGCCTATGAAGGCTAACAGTGTTTCTCCCTCCAGATGCTGAGCTAAAACCTGATGCTGTTTGGCCATGTGCTGCTCCAATCACCTGCTCAGCCATCAGTTCCTGCTCCTCATACCTGGCTCTGGCATGTGAAGATGGGACTGTAATTGTGTGGGACAACTGTCTAGGTGAGGGCTCTCCTCTTGCTGGAACTGAGGGGGTCCTTGAGGGTGGCTGGCAGGGGAATTCTCTCCCAGACTCCAGAAGGTGCTAGAAGGAACAGGCTGAGGATTATAGCAGGTTTTTCAACATTTTTCCAAAAATCTACAGCCTTGCTTGTTCCTTAGCATCAGCTGGCTGAACAGCCAGGTGGCTTTGGCTGAGGAGAGTCTCTCTCATGCCATGTGGCCAGCATTTTCAGGGGCCAGCCCCAGTTCTGACAGAACTAGCCCTGTCCTGCAAGAGTGAGTGATATCAAAATTCCCCCACTTGTCATGTTTGTGGGGAGCTGGGGCTATCGGTGCCCTGACTGTGGGACAGTCCCCCATTTAGATGGCATGCTGTCCCTGGGGCTGATGCACTGTCATCACATTGTGATATTCTGATTCACAATGCCAGGACCACAGCATTACTGAACGGTCCCAGAGCAAAGGCCAAGAGCGTGTCCTACTCTACACTTGGGTAGGTTCTGTGACTGCACTGGAACAGGGCACAATCCCTCCCCACTCCATGTCCTGTGATGGTGGCAGCACTCTGTGATAGCACCAAATGACAATGTCAAGATTGGGTCCCTCAGGCTACAGCTGAAGATGGCAATCCTGCCATGCTGTGCTGTAGCCTGGAGGACTGCAGGCAAAATGAACCCAAAACAGAATGCAGCCCTGTCCCTGGCCAAGCCAGTAAGATAGAGCCAGCCTCAACTTACATCCCACACAAACCACTTGATATCTACAGTACTTACAGACTTCCACATTACTTCATCATCAGTGGGGTTGAGCTCCAAGGAGGTCACCGAGGACAGATTCAGTACTGGTCCCTGGATCTCCAAGCTGCTGTTTGTTTCCAACATTTGGTGCTTGTTGCTTTCCCAGGATTTCCACTAGCTGTGACTGCCCTTCCAGAGGGACATCTCAGCTGCACCATCCACTTCCTGCAAACATCTACAGCACCAAGGGACCAGGAGCCTACCCCTAAAGTGCAGCTTCTAGTGCTGTGTCTGGATGGGTCGCTCCATCTGCTTACAGTGTCAGGGCTCAGAGAGTCCAGGACCATGCTCTTGGCAGACAGGTGAGGTGGGTTCTGCTAGGCCCCACAGAGGTTAGTCACCAGCCAGATAAATTGCCTCAGTAGCATGGTGCGGGTTAACACCGCCCCTCTCATTGGGAGACCCCACCACAGCCTTTGGAGAAGGCAGGAATCTACCAGCATACTCTCCAGCCCCATTATCAGTACCCAGCACTCAGGTCTACACCAAGTCTGCATGTGTAGCATTGATTGCACAATCGCAGTGCTATGATAAGTCCTTCAGGCACGGATCAGGGCAGCTCCTTTCCTCTGCGCTGTGGCTGAGGTTGATGCCCGGCGCAACAGACTCAAGCTGCTTTGGGCTCATGCAGTGCCTCCAGCCCTGTCTGGAGTCATGGCTCAGCGTGTCCCTGCTGCTACCGCTACCTGGAGGTCTTGCCGCAGCCTTCTCCTCAGGAGAGCTTGGAACAGAGCTTGGGGTGGAATTGCCTGGCTTGCGCCCTCCTGTTTGCTCGCACTCCAGCCAATCAGAGCTTTGGGGGAAGGGCCAGTCCCAGATTGCTGACCCCATAGAGCAGCATTTGGCCTAAGCCCCACATCATGCTCTGCAGCTCTTGCTTTCATGACACTGCAATGTGCGGTGTCTGCACCCAAGCAGCACCCTAAGGGTGGCTTTATTTTACAGGCCCGAGGACCCAGCTCAGACCATCAGTGCCATAGCACCGATTGCAGCCTTACCTGGTGCAGTGAGTGTTGCAAATCACCTCTTCTAGGGCCCAGTGTCCTCTGGAGAGCACAGAGAGGCTGACAGCTTCTGTGGGCTCCCAGGCAGGGTGGGGTGGGGCCCAGCTCCCCACCCACAGAAGGAGCAGGGCCTCAGGCAGAAGGGGTGAAGGCAGAGCAACCAGCCTTCAGTGCCACCCAGGGCGCATGGTGCAGTTAAAGGGTCTGGGGTTCCAGCCGCCACTGTTGCCAGAGATCCAGCCCCTTTGACTCACTGGGCCCCAGGGCAACTCCCCCCTTTGCCTCTCCCCTGCTCCTCTGTTGGCGGGTCTGGGGGGCTTGATGTGAGCACTGAGGGGCATCCCCCCCCGGAAGTTCCACCCCTTTGAGGTGTGGTGAGTCCGGCCCAAGCCAGCTGTGAACGCCAGGTGGAAAGTGGAGCTCTGTGACCAGTGGAGATGGACAGTCATTTCAAAACAGGCATAAAGGCTTAAAGGCACGTGGCTGAAGCCAGCCTTAATGCAGGAGGCACTGAGCGAGCTACACTGTGCTGGTGCACCTCCGTCCCCGACCCGGTGTACGTCTGCTGTTCCAGCCTTGGGCTCGCCGCACGGTCTGGCCCATGCACTTCTCTTCTGGGCTGCAGGGCTCCTGCCAGGACAGGAGAAAGACCCTGAAAGCTTCAGTCCCAGCTGAGGAAAATGGGAATGGCCCTCAGAGCCGGGCCTTGCAGCTTTTGTACCCTGTTGGTATTTCAGGTGCTGCTGTTCTCCTGGGATGGTAGCGTGCGCCTCATGGACACTCCTACGCCACAGACCGTTTGCCACTTCATCACCCCACCTTCTCACACAGTAGCATCCCCCTGGCAGCCGGTGTTCACCCTGGATACTAATCACCAGTGCCTGCTCCTCCGAGGTAGGGAGTCTGCCACGGACAGGGAAAGGTGGAGGGAACTACCTGTGACCATGAACTCCTGTCACAGGTGGGAGGGGAAAGAGGGGCCCAGGTCCCCAGCTCCTGCCAAGAGATTTCAGCCTACCAAGGCCTAGGAGGCAATAGAGTCAACTAACAATGTGAAATGGGGGTGCGGGTGTCCCATGTGGCTGCATGAGCTGCACAAGCTGCCCTGTGCTCCTGGCAGATTAGCATTGTGCACGGGTATCTGTCTGCATGCTGGCCCCCTTGAAAGGGGCTCACAAGCCGTATGCTGGCCTTCTCGCGCCTCCTGCTGGTGTGAGGCTGCAGGACTTGCATGGGCCAGCAGGGCCTGAAAACTTTAACTGTCAGTGCTGGAGCCAGGGGACGGCAGTGTCTGTCCCATGTTTAAATCATTGTACAAGATGAACTGGGCCCAGATAACACGTTGAGCAGAGTCGCTGCCTCCCTTTTCCCTATGGCTGGCCTCCCGGGGATGGCACTGGAAATGCTGGTTCTGCTAGCATTAAACGGCAGCCTTCAGAGGGCAGGCAACACGCTAAGTGAGGGAATAGTATCGGAGGAGTAGCTGTGTTAGTCTGGATCTTTAACACAGGACCCTTCATTGCTGTTAAGTGAGGGAATGTTTCCTAGACAGCTCCAGTCCTACTTGCCATCCGTTGGTTGCACCTCTCTTCCTGTTAGCAATCGCTTGGCCCCTCCTCCCTCCTGTCTGTGATCCTAGAACATCCCTTTGATACTTGTCCAGGTAGCCCATGGCTGCAAGTAACACTGGGAAAGTATTTCTGTATTAGTAGCTGCTCCAGGGTGATGAAACAGCTGGGAAGAAGAGGAAGGAGGAGTTAGCACCAAATGTTCCTACAGGTCTTTGCCAGCCCCAGCATGTGCTGTGCAAGACAGTGTAAGAATATCCATGCTGGAGGACTTCTAGCACCAGCCGGTCAGAACTGTGTGGCCAGCTGGTGGCTCAGGACTGTTTGGTCGGTTGTGTTGATCGCTGCTCTAAATGAGGCCGTTCTCTTCTCCCCCATTGAGTAGCTTGTCAAAGTAGCCTGGGGAATAGCGTACACACATTGGCGCACTCAGCTCCATAGTGGCCTTGGGTCATTCTTGGCCCCTCTGCAGAACATGCCTGCCACTGAGATAGCCCTATCTTGTGTTCTCTGGCCCACAGGGGATGAGTGTCCACAGGCAGGTCTCCCGACACAGACCAAAAACAATCGAAGCACCATCTTCCTTTTTTATTTCAATTCCTACCAGTCCTTGGAGGTTTTCCCAGCAGTATCTGAGCCTCCTCCTGGCTCCTTGCAGCACCTGCCATGGGATAAGAGATGTGACATTTTCCTCTGTGACAGGTAAGCTTTTCCCAGCAGGAAGCTGGGGCTTTGCTCACACTCCTGGTAAGGTACGTTCCACCCTAGAGCACAAAGGGCTCAGCAGGGTTCCAGAATGGCCTGAAGCAGGTTTGTCACTCCAGGCAGCTGGTATGATTTATTCTTATGTATCACTCAGGGAGACTGGGATAAACTCTGGGCTATACTGGGGAGCTGCTTCTCTGCCAATAGGCAGACAAACACTCCTCCTCAAGCATCCAGCTGTGCCCCTGGAGACACTGCTCCAGCCACAGGAAGGCAGAGATAGTGGATCTCTCTAGATGGTTCTGTTTCCCCCTGCACACAATTGCAGGGCAGATTCGTCCTTTACTGAATATACACAGTAGGTTTCTCTGCTCCAGTGGTGCTAATGGATTGCAGTTTTGATGCAGGCTATACCTGCTAGGCAGAGACCCTTGCTAGCTCATACTGTCACTAGATGGCAGTGCTACATCACTTATTGGCTGCACTGTTACTTTCTGAGCCCCCACCACCCCCGTCTGATCCAAGTAAATGGAAATTTTTCCATTAACTTCATCTGGCTTTAGATCAGGCCTTAAGTTTGAGGGGCTGAAGCCTAGCAGTGGGGGAAATGGACAGATATGGCCTAGTAGGATTCTGTGACCCAGGATCTCTCTCTTTAGGCTGGAGGCAGGGGAGGCGCAGGCTAGCTCAGGGAGAGCTTTTCATCCCCGTAGCACCAGCTCAATAAAGCTATTAAAACTGGGGACCTCCATTACCGCAATAGTCAAAGCTCAAATCACCAATCCCCAGAAGGACGAGTTCGCAGCAGACCTTAACTTAGTCTGCAGCAGGTGCATATGCAGCCCACTAACCTGAGTTCTCGAAGGCTAACAGATGAGAGCACACAGGGTGCGGGTGGTGGTGTGGTTGCCTACTGCTGACATTCTGGCCCACAGCAGCCCGTATCAGTGTCCTGAATAGCACTGAAGAGGTGTCTCTCTGTTCTATATCTCGATCTCCATTGGAGCCTGTGGATTATTTGCATTGATTTCATTTTAACTGGTTTGATGAAACCCAGAGAGGTCTGGGATGGGAAAAAAAAACCTACGTCTGTGCTCCTGCTTTCTCTTCATTAGGCTGCAGAATCTGTCCAGACTCAGCCAGCAGATACCAGAGTGCTGGATCCAGCTGCAAAAGCACGCGGCCGCCCTGCAGAGGGAGGGCCGGAAGAAGTGATGAGGCAGGAGGAGTTACAGTTAAGATCATCCACCTCAAGGCAGCTCATCACATTGACTGACTTTCCCACCTCTTTCCCAAGCTCATTGATCAGCCCAGGCCAGCAGGGATCATCTCCTCCATCATGGGTACTTGCACAATGTTGTGGGCATTCTGATAGAGGTGTCTGTGTGCTCGAGAACGTGCAGTGTGGCTTTGAGTCTCACATGGCTGTAGAAAATCCAAGCCTAAGCAAAAGCTTCATGCATGCACTTAGAACTGCATTCCTCTCTTTCAATAAAGGCCACGTACACTGAATGTCTATGGTGTTTCAGAGAATTTGCACTGAAGTGGGATTGCTCTTCTGTACCATTCCCTTGCATATGAAGCAGCCTGGTGCCTGGGGATCGGCGAGAATAGGACGGTGCATTCAGATGGACAAGAGCACCATTGTGCCACATGGTATTGGTGGCCTTTTGGGAGCAAGACAAAATCCAGATATTCCCCCTGAATCACGAGCTTTATTGATCAAGGTTGGTCCAACCCAGTGTCAGAGGCCTACCCTGGCATTGGCCACGCCTCTAGCTGCTTCTTCCAGCCAGCATCACTTCTTTACCCAGACCTTATGAGAGGAAAATGTTGCTCTCACTTGTAAGTCAGCCCCATGAGATCTACCCATTTATCTAGGTTCTTGGTACTCAGCTGTCTGGTCCCCTGCTCTGGGGAAGAGAAGTGGGAAGACAGGCCAGAAGAGAAGAACGCCTGCGAGATGTGGGAGGGAGGAGCAGAACAGTTCTAGAGGTTAGTTTGATTTATAGTCTTGCTTACTTGCAGCCACACTAATCCTGGCATCTTAGCTGGGGATTGTATAAAGCAAAGTTATTATACTGGTATGTTGGTCATGTCAGGGAAGGGGCGTGTCTGCTGCCCACTGAGCTGCTTCTTTGACACTCCTAGGACTGACAGGGTATAGGAGAAAGACACCGGACTTGAGCCCATGCAGTAATGGAGAAATACTGACTACTTTTGGCTTGGAAATGCAGACTCTGTTCCCAGCAGTCCATGGAGGTGGTAGTTATTGGTAGGACACAACATGGCCTTTGGCATTGTCCTCACAAACTACCTCTGCTGTTACAGTCCTGAGCAAGTAACTTCTCACCTGGGCCTTGCTGGATTCCCAGAGCCAGGCAAACCGGGCTGTGCTTAGGATTTGTTCCTGTTTGATTACCAGTTCTGCCTGGAGCCAGCAGCTGTTTCTTGGGGGCAATCAGTAAGAAGACGAGGTTACTATGAACTGGAGAGGCAGCCAAAGGATTCCTGCGGGCTGCATGGATCAGGGAGAGCTAGAACCGTACTCGACATTTGCTTCTAAGCAACCTGCAGGGAGGTGAAGAGCAGTTTCGGGCACAGTGCTCGTTAGATGAGCAGCAGAGGGAGCTCACAGAATGTCATTTTGGTTTGAGCTGTTCTCTGGCCCTGGTTTGCATTCCCTGGTATTCCAAAGGGTATTTATACAATTGCTCTAAACATGGCTGCATAGCCTGACTAATACGCAGTTGACTACTCCCAATACAGTGACAAAGTATTCACAAGCATGTGATCCATCTACTTACAAAGAGGCCAGACCTAGGAATGACAGTCTCACCCTGGCACACTCCAACATCACAGTCGAGTCTGACAAAGAACCTTCAAATTCATAACTTTTATAATCTGCAACAAACAATCAGAGCCAGTTATCACTTTACCAAACAAGTGATTTGGAACAACTCACCCTCCTTTAAATTTTGATCCAAGTAAGATATACAACCTCTCTTTCCCACCTTTCTGCTGACCAACAGATTATCACACTGAGGTTAACAGAGACAGAGATAACACTGGTATGTGGGGGTTGGAAGATCCATGTTTGCTCCTTTTAAGAGACTTTATTACTGAAAACCATCCACAGTCACACTCTGTCCATCAGAGGCCTTCTTAGAAGTTTCCCCTTTTTTCATTGTTCTTTAATCCCAGACATTCTCTCCACTGCATTCTCTTTTGGCCTGATAACACATTTTCAAAGTCAATCTTCAACCTCCTGGTCAGGGCATCTTTGGACAAATACCCTTTCGACGTTCCCTCTATTCTTTTTCATCCCTGTGCAGAATATATTTATGTGCACTGAGGCATTTGTGAATGTGCACCACCAGCAGAAACAAAATACCTAGCTATTTATTTTTTTTAAAAACCTACACTAAGAGCAAGGGGGGTGTGTGTGTGTGTGTGTGTGTGTGTAAGAGATAAATAGTCTGATTGTATAGCTGAGCATTGTTCCCTTTGTGCAAGATTCCTCATTCCAAGCTGGCTTCCTGTGCTGCATAGCAGCAGAGATATGTGGCCACTGCAACAGCACTAAGGCTAGATCAGTTGTGGCCAATAAGATCACCACACTTGTGGTTGTGACCCTTCCATATTTGCCACAGCCCTCTGCCTCCCTCCCGTGCTCCCTGCTCTAAATAAATGCCCTCCTCCAGAGCCAGGCACTCCCAGCCCCCCCCAGATGTCCTCCCCCAGAGCCAGGCACCCCCAGACCTGCTGTTGTAAATGAATGCTGGCGACTCACCAGAGCTGCTGCTGCTGCTGGGGCCCGCCGGAGCCATCGGAGCAACTGGGGGCCACTGGAGTGGCTGGAGCTGCTGGGGCTGCAGCCACTGAAGCCACCAGAGAGACCAGAGCCACTGCCACCGTGGCTGCCCACTGCCATGTGCTTCTTTGGGGCATGTGTGCAGAGCTGGTGGATGGCACCCCCTGCATGCAGCTCTAGGAGGAGCTGCATTTAAAGGCTCCAAGAGCCACGTGTGGCTCCAGAGCCGGAATCGCCACACCACGGTGTCCTGCTCACCACATGCGGCAAGTGGCAAACATATTGGACACATTGGGCTAGATCAACCCTCCTGCCACGCACACACTAGTGAGAAACTCACGCTGTTCCTCAAAGAGCAACTGGGCCTCTACCGCGATCACCCCTGGAAGAGGGAGCATAGGATAGGAGTGGATGTATTCGCCTTGTCAGTAAGTGGTCAGTTCATTTGACTGCGATTATTCCGAGAAATATTTATTAACCAACACACTGGTGTAATAAAGCCCCAGTAGTGTGTCAGACCATGATAACTCATAGCAGGGAGACACCATGCAGACACACAGAACAGAAAGGAACTATCAGTTGCAAGATGCTGATGAAAGGGCAGTTTTAATCATGACTTTATCACACAACTTTTCTCCCCCCCACTCCCTGAGCTACACAATGATTGCTACGATCAGCTCTTTACGCTGTACCTTGTGCTCTGGAGTGCAGTAAACAGCTCTATAAATACTTTGGAGAGGGTCCTAGGCACCTTCCTTTTCACTTCCCAAGGGCACGCCTTCCACCCCCACTGGCTCAAAGTACTTGAGCCAAGCAGTTAGGTGACTGCAGAGCTAGGGGGACAATCCTGCCACCCTATTGGGAAGTAATGAAAAGCTTTGTAAATGTCAATACAGAGATATAAATCCATCAGGGTTTTGACTTCTCTTTTGGTGGGGCTAAAACCTGTCCTCAGTGAAGTCAAAGGAGCTTTGTGGGTTTAGCTGAGTGAAGAACTTAGCCATCTATAGTAACAGAGAGAAAGCTGTGCTAGTCTACATACTATCAAAACAAAAAAGCAGTCCTGTAGCACTTCAAAGACTAACAAAATAACTTATTAGGTGAGCTTTCATGGGACAGACCCACTTCTTCAGACCCTAGCCATACCAGCAAATACTGGTATACACACAGCCATACTGGTATGGCTAGGGTCTGAAGAAGTGGGTCTGTCCCATGAAAGCTCACCTAATAAGTTATTTTGTTAGTCTTTAAAGTGCTACTTGATTGCTTTTTTGTTTTGTTAGCCATCTATGATCTTTTAAAGAAAAAAAAGACATGAACTCAAAAGGATTATGCAAGCAAAGGAACAATGGCACAGAGATCCACATGGGGGAGCTCAAGCAGCAACAATCTCGGGAGCCCAGATTGTCACAAGCTTTTGTTCCTGGAGTGATCGCTTTTATAGGAGATAGTTCTCTGCTTTAATATCACTAAATTGGCCTCTCAGAAGGTGTAGCAAACACAAATTCTGCCTCTTTGCTCACTCAGCTTTGCTGCAGCAATGGGGAGTCAGGAATTGATCCAGTTTGGATTATGTTCGTCTCTGACTACAAAGGGGCAAGTCAATCTAAATATTTAGCAGCTGAGGGAAAAGCAGATTCCATTATCTGTGGTGAGTATTGCAAACACAGGTCAGAAGGGAGAACTAAGAGAGAGCTGGAGGGGATGGCACTCCTTATACCCTAGGGACAAGCAGGAGGCTAGGACCACTCAACTGGAGGTCTCCATATTTATGCCCCAACAGCATTTCTCCACCAGAAATATTCATAGATTCCAAGGCTAGAGGGGAGCAGTGTTCCCTGTAAGCTAAGGCACTTGTGTGGCCACCCAGGAGACATGCAGATGTCACCCACCTGATTAGCAGAGTGGCCATGGCTAGGTATTTTGTTTCTACTGGTGGAACACATTCACACATGCCTCAGTGCACATAAATTTATTCTGCACATGGATGAAAAAGAGTAGAGGGAACTTTGGAAGGGTCCACTGTGATCATCTAATCTGACCTCCTGTCTAACCTAGGTCACAGAATTTAAGAACAGCCATTGGGTGAGGCCAACAGTCCATCACTTCCAGCATCCTGTCCTTGGACAGTGGCAAATATCAGGTGCTTCAAAGGTAATTAACAGACCAGAGCAATCATCAAGTTATTACCATGTCATCCAATCCCAGCATCTGGCAGTCAGAGGCCTACAGACACCAAGAGCATGGGGTTGCCTGCCTGATCAATAGACCTCACCTTCACAAACCACCTTCATGAATTTATCTAAGTGTTTTTTAATCCAGTTATTGTTTTGACCTTCACAGTATCACCTGGCAACAAGTCTCCCAGGTTGTCCATGCATTGTGTGAAGTATTTCCTTTTATTTGTTTGTTTAAACCAGCTGCCTGTTAATTTCATTGGGTGATGCCTGGTTCTTGTATTATGCAAGGGGATAAATAACACTTCCTCAGCCACTTTGCCCACACCAGTCACGATTTTATAGACCTCTGTCATATTCCCCCTTTCATTATCTCTTTTCCAGCTGCCCAGGCCCACTCTTTAATCTCTCCTCATATAATTTCTGGTTTCTCCCTATACCCTTTCCAATTCCAATATATCATTTCTGAGATGGGCTACCAGAACAGCTTGCAATATTCAAGGTGTGGGCATAACATGGATTTATATCCTGGTATGATGTTATTAACAATCTTATCATCTATCATTTTCCTAACGGGTGCTATCATTTTTAGATTTTTTTGACTGCCACTGCATATTGAATGGGTGCTTTCAGAGAACTATCCACATTGATGCCAAGATCTCTTTTTTGAGTGGTAACAGCTAATTTAGACCCCATCATTTTGTATGTATAGTTGGTATGTTTTCTGAAATGCATAACTTTGAATTTATCAGCATTGAATTTCAGCTACCATATCATTACCCTGTCACCCACTTTTGGGAGATCCTTTTGTAACTCTTTTGCAATTTGCTTTGGACTTCACTATCTTGAGTAATTTTATATCAGCTGCAGACTTTGCCACCTCAGGGTTTACATGTCATTTGTAATTAAGTACAACAGCAGTGTCCCCACACAGATCTCTGCGGGTCATTGCTATTTATTTCTTTCCAACTGAGAAACTGAGCATTTATTCCTACCCTTTCTTTCCTGTGTTTTACCCAGTTAGATCCATGAAAGGACATTTCTTCTCATTATTGCTTACTTTGCTTCAAAGCCGTTGGTGAGCAAGATTGTCTAAGGTTTACTATATGTCCAAATATATCCATTGGATCCCTTCTTCGTATGCTTGTTGAGCCTCCTCAAAAAAATTCTAGTAGATCGACAAAGCATGATTTCCCTTCACAATGCCATGTTGACTCTTACAACAAGGCATGCTCATTTGTGTGAATAAACATTCTATCCTTTACTATAGTTTCAACCAATTTGTTGGAACTGAAGTTAGGTGCACCAACCTGTAATTGGCAGGATTGCCTCAGGTGCTTTTAAAAAATTGGTGTCATGTTGGCTATCTGCCAGTTGTCTGGCACAGAAACTGATTTAAGTGAGATGTTCCACACCACGATTACTAGTTCTGCAATTTTATATGTGAGTTCTTTCAGAACTCTTGGGCAAACACCACTTCTTACTATTCAATTTATCAATTTGTTCTAAAACTTCTTTGATTGACACCTCAATCTGGACTGCTCCTCAGATTTGTCCCATGCCAGAGCCATCCTTTTTAGATGAATCTCCCTCACACCTGCAGTGAAAACTGATGCAAAGAGTTCATTTAGCATCTCCACAAGAGCATTTTCTTCCTTGACCACTCCTTTAGCACCTCGATCAGCCAGAGCCCCCGCTGATTGAAGCAGGAAACCTTTCAAACAATGTACTTCAATTTTTTGCTGTTAGTTTGAGTCGTTTGCTAGTTGCCTTCAAAATTCCTTGTCCCACAAAAATAATGCTCTTTGAACTAGCAAATAGCCTTTAGGATGGGGTGAGCAAAGTTGCGTGGGCCCCCTCAGGGCAGGCATGGAATTTCATAAGCACAATCAGCTGCCAGGTCTAAGGCTCATCCATCTCATTAAAAATGTTGAAATATGTATTTTTATATATGTGTATTCACATTTATATCCCAGTTAATAAAGTTTTTAAATTCTACATACTTTCTTTCTTACATATGCTGAAAGTGTTTGGGTTTTTTTCATATCAACATAACCGAAATTTCCGTTGGTCTGGATTACATTAGACAGGTTGGGGGCAGGGACTCATCTAACTGCAGGGACAAAAAGTGGGGCCTGACACGAAAAGTTTGCTCACCCTGCTTTAGAAAAAAGCATCTAATCTTGATTTAAAGAGTTCCAGTGGTGGAGAAGCCATCACAATCCTGTGTCACTTGTTCCCATGCTTAATTACCCCTCATTGTGAATATGCTATCAGAGCATCCCCTGACCACAACTCCTCAGAAAACACTCCCTTGAAAAGGTTTCCCACAGCTCAGGAGACACCCCACAAAGGGTAATACAGGCCTAGGCTAGTACCTTTCCCTGGAGGCACACAAAGAGGCTGGGGAGGAAATTGCTAGGTAATCAGGAGGGAAAGTGAGAGCCAACACGGGACAATACCTATTATACAAAGCTTTTTGGGGGCTAGGGACTCTCTTTGCATAGCACCTTGCACAGAAGGCTCCAAGTCCATGTGGCAATTAGATAATAATTAATCCACACAATCTAAGACAATGCCAGTCAACAGGAAAGCAAACTCATGGGATAGTGAAGGACAGATCAGTCGTGCTTTAGCAATGCAATACAACAGGAAAAAAGCCCAGTCCATACATGGAAAGCACTGAGAGCTCATTGCGGATCAGAGAGGTGAGCGCTCCTCCCAATGAGCCCAGTTCTACTCTACTCTCTTATCACAAATAGCCCCACTGCTATGAAATAACCACAGGACATGAAAGAGGCCAGAGTTCATATCGCCAAGGGGCAGGTAAGGTATGGCCCAGGGGCAGGATCCAACCCGCCAAGCCTTTTAGTCTGGCCTCTGGGCTATGGAGTGGGGAGAGCTTCAAGTGCTGTCCCCACCCCCAGCAAAATCTCTTAGCTCTCGTTGGCTGGATTCATGCGCTACCCTGCCCAGCAAAACTTCTCATCTCCTATTGGCTAGAAACCATCCAACAGGAGATAAGAGATTTTGCTGGAGGTGGGGCAATGCAGCACAATTTCCCAGTTCCCATTGGTTGGTGCCCAGCCAATAGGAGCAGAGAGATCTGCTGGGGGGCCAGGGCAGCCCATGAGGCTCTCTGCCCCAACCCCCAGTGCAGAGAGCCACATGGAACAGCCGGTGGGCTAGGGCTGCTGGCAAGCAGGGAAGGTTGCCTGAGATTGCAGTTGGCCAGGAGCTGCTTAGGGAAGTACCTCCCAGACAGAGCTTGCCTCTGACACCACACCTCAGCTCCCAGACCCTGCACCCTTCTTACACCCTTTCCCCAGGCCAGAATACTCTCCTGCACCTGTAATCCCTCCCACACCTTGCATCCTAATCCCCTGCCCCAGGTCACCACCAAAATCTTCTGTGCCTTCCTCTCTATGGCCGCAGGTCACAACTCCATCTCAGACCCTACACCCACTCCTACACCCCTTCTCCAGGCCAGAATCCTCTCCTGCACCCATACCACCTCCTGGATCCTGCACCCTAATACTCTACCCAGGTCACAATGCCCCCTTCACCCAAACTTGCTCTCAGACCCTCCCACTCTCTCCTGCACTCATCCCTTACCCCAAGCATCCTTCTGAATCCAACCTTCATCCCAAACCCCACACTCTCACATAGAAAATTGCAGGCCTTCACCTCTTACCAAAATCTTGGAGTGGTCCCCCATCAAAATTATTGTCCATCCTGATCCAACCAATCATATTCGGTATGGCATCATACAGCCTAGTTTCATTCTGCTACTCAACAAGAGTTCCAGGGCCCAGGCCCTAGGCTACAGGGCTCTTCTCCTTCACTTGTGCTTAAGCTCTTGAAACATTTGTCGATAGTTACAGTACATCACTCAGCTGAGAGCCACATGGCTTGTTCATTTCACTCCCCTAATGCTCTGGGCCAGGCCTTCTAGTCCTTTGTCTATTTTCAGTGACTGTCTCTGAACCCCGCCCAATACCCCCGTTTGTCTGTGTTCCTGGTATTGAGGTGTGCAGAAAATGCCTGGCGTAATCTTGCTCTAAATCACACAAGGCCTGAGTCAGCCATCTTTGGGCCCAATTCTAGTCTCACTGAGAGCAGAGGAACTCCTTTGACTTCCATGGAGTCACTTACTCCCAAGTGACACTGTTGAGAAAGCGAGACCAACCACGCCCAGGAATAGGGAGTCAACCACGTCTGCTGGCAGGCCAGAATTCTTGAGGACTGAATCCAACCAGAGCAGAGGAATTTATGACAGCTGATCAGAGGAGACAGTCTGGCAGGAGCAGAAGTGTTTACAGTTCATCCATTGCCATAGCCTGGATAATTCTCCAGGGAACTTCTAAAACATAGTTCAAGGCAAAACAAGGCACATGCCCCAGAAATGTGATAGCTCACTGGGGCCAAGCAACAGGCACATGCTTCCAGGAAAAGGGACTGGTAATGAAGAGGATTCACTGCTAGGAAAGCAAGGAAGATATGCACCCTATTCCTGCATGCCTACATTTAAACTGAAATCTCTCATCCCTGTGGGCTGCATAATATACAGCACGCGCTAGCTGAATGGCAAAACCATCTTGGCTGATTAGTATGAAGTGATGCTGTTGTGCCAAACTGCTCAAATTGAACAGAGTACCTTTGGAATGCGTTTTGTTGACAAAGATACAACACAGAGTGTATTATGGTGCATTTAAGGCAATACTCACAACCTCAATTGAAACCACTGGCTCTTAGGGCCTACGGTGCTAGTGAATACTAAAGGTGGGCCCAGGTAAAATGAGCAAAGATAAGATACTAAGCTGCACCATTTTTGATGTGGCTGAGCTGACTTCACTGTAGTGGCACCAGGGATAATTATATTGCATTCAACCCCCACCCCCCAGGGCTGCCTTCAGTTATCTCCAGCCATAGCGTGGGGCTGTAGGCTAAAATAACAGTTTATTGGAAAAAGCACAGCCCTGGCAGCTGTAATGGATGGTTGTGTCACTAATACAGCTGCGAAAAGATTCTTCAGCCATTGTGGTCTGTCAATGTAGGAAGCAGCTTAGCCATAATGGCAGATATTGCTTCGTATAATGCCACAGAGCTCACTAGAAAAGTTGGGATCTAAGGGAGGGCCAGTAAAGTGTTTCTTTGTTTAGTAGCACAGTTAAAATACCCCCAGTGTCAAAGCAGATCAGTGTGACTGTGCTTCCAAGCCCTCCCCAGAGGATATTCTAACGAAGTTAAAACTTGAAGGGCCAAGCATTTGCTTCAGACACGTTGAGTGGAGTGCGGGGACTGAACTCAGATTTCCCCATAACTTTGTGACAGCTGGTCCTTTAGTTGTTCCCCCTGTAAATTCAACTGGGCTGATTATTTGCGTTAGTGTCCTAATCTCCAGTAAACAACATGGTTTCTACAGTTAACAGAAGACATGGTTATCTTGTAATAACCCTCAGTCAGTGAACATTCCAGATTCTCTCTGTTCCACAGAGCTAGTTTTCAGTTAAAACTTCCAATTACCTTCCAGACCTTTGACATGCTAGGCCAAGCAATTCAGTAATACAGATGGGCTCCCCAGCATCTCTACACCATGGGGGTTGATAGATGAGCCCTGTAAACACAGGCATGCTGACAGAGCAGTGGCTGGTCTCTTCAGCCTTCATAAGAGATGTAGGTCATGCTATTGGTGTGATGGCTTCCTTCTGGAATACGGATTTTTTTGTTTGTAATCACACTTCGGGAACAATTTTGTCTTGTCTGTCATCTGCTGTGGGCAAAGAAGTGTGGCAGGCCTATCTGACCATTACCATCAGCTGTCCCCTTAACACTCAGTCACTGTAGGCCAGGCTCTGGTACACTTGCTCATGCTGAGTAACACGCTGAGCAGACCATTGACTTCAAGAGGACCTGCTCAATGGATCAATATTATTCAACTTAAGGCATATCTCAGGGATTCCCAACCTATGGGTTGGGACCCAAGCATAGGTCGCCATTAGATTTTCTAAGAGTCGCTGGCTGGGCCGCTCCGAGCCACATGTGGCTCTTCAAAGGAGTCATTTGCAGCTCCTGCCACTACCTCCTCTCATTCCTCCATCTCCCACAGTCTCTGTCCTGCCACACTGAAATGGAACGCAATTAACAGCTGGCAGGAGGGATCCAGCCATTAAACCAATTAAATTGAGTCCCATTTCAGCACAGGGGGGCAGGGAACTGCCCACGTTGCAGGTTGGTGAAGGGAGGAGGAGGGCTGGGGAGGGGGCTGTGGCAGCCCAGCAAAGGAGCAGCAGGGGGCAGCAGTGGGGCTCATGTGAGGTAGGGGGTGGTTTGTGGTTGCGAGAGGTTTAAGCCTGGGGGTATGCAGGGGGAAATCAAGATTTATAATAAAAAAAAAATATCCCAGAGGAGCACTCCCCTGCCCTTGGTTTTCAATTGCCTTGGATGACAAAGTCTTACTGAATTGTCAAAATGGGTCACCGTCTCGAAGAGGTTGGGAACCGCTGGCATGTCAGAAAGCTTTAGCCCTTGGGCATTCTCTGGAGCTTCAATGAACCTGAGTCTCAGGTTTCCAATGCATTATAATAGAATATATATGTCACGGCTTCCCACAGGATTTATGTAAATTGACTGATAAGCATGAGAAGGCATAACTCGAAGACACTTCATGCAAAACACACCATGTGACATGTCATTGTAAGGTTGTAATCTACTGAATATGTATTTTTGTGCATGTGTGTTTGTTGTCTGGGCAGTGGGTAGTTAGAAATTTGGGTAGCTAGAAATATGAAGTGTGGATCTATTTTTAATTCTAAATGTGCAAATGAGGGCCCCAGAAACTTTAATGACTCAGTATGCAAACCAACAACCTGGGAATAGTCTTGTTCCTCCTGCAAGCCCAGACAGTGGTTAATCCCAGAAGGGTCTGTGGCCAGACCCCCTGATGCTGAAACCCATTTTGGATCCTGTGTTTTTCCACTTAAGGTGGGAAAAGTTTGAACTTGGCACAACAAATTCCTATCTGGAGCAAAAGGTATATGGGGGAGGGAGAAACAACACCATGGGGCAGTTGTCAGGAGACCTCCCCCTGCCCCCGCCGCCTTTTGCCACCTAAAATGCTTGCTGAAGACATCTAAGACTGAACAGGGGGAAGGACTGGACCCAAGCTAGGAGTCTGCTTAGCAAGTGAAAAACATGTTTAGATTAACTGTTTAGGGTAAGAGTTGCACGTAACAAGTTTTTCAGTGTATTAGAATTAGCTGGCATTCTGTTTATTTTAACTTAGTAACTTACATTGATCTGACTGATTTCACTTGCAACCGCTTAAACCCTACTTTTTGTACTTTAAAAACACACTTTATTATCAATCCTAGTGAAAATAATTGTTACCTTTTGTGGACCAACCACTGCACACCTCTCTCTTTCATTGATAAAGAGGGCTGACTTGACTTTATAAGCATTTTTTTGTGTAAAACTAATGCAGAATAAGATAGACTTATTTGGCATTTTGATCCCTTTTGAGGGTTGGTTTCCTGGGTGCTCAACGCTCCCAGAACTGACCTGATTCCGTGTGTGTGTGCAGCTTTGCAGGGGTGTGGTAAGCCCAGCTCTGTGCCTTGGTTGGGAGAGACCAGAAGCTCTCTCCCAGCGGGAGAAGGTGGTGGGGAGTCCCAGAGGGCAGGAAAACGGACATCAGCAGCATGATCAGCACACTGGGAGACAACCCCCAAGGGGTCTTCTGTGATCTAACCCATCACATCACAGTTGCATGTCTCTCTCTGTACATAGAATCAGAGAACACTAGAACTGGAAGGGAACTCGAGAGACCATTGAGTCCAGCCCCCTGCTCTCAAGGCAGGGCTATGAGAGAAGACTAAAAGAAGTGGGCTTGTTTAGTTTAGGAAAGAGAAGACTTAGAGGGGACATGACAGCAGTTTACAAGTACCTAAAAGAGTGTTACAAGGTGGAGGGAGAAAAATTGTTCTCTTTAAGCCTCTGAGGGTAGGACAAGGAACAATGGGCTTAAACTGCAGCAAGGGAGGCTTAAGCTGGACATTAGGAAAAGCTTCCTAATTGTCAGGGGGGTTAAACATTGGAATAAATTGCCTAGAGAGGTTGTGAATCTCCTGTACTGGAGATATTTAAGAGCAGGTTACATAGACATCTATCAGGCATGGTCTAGACCAGGGATTCCCAGCCTGTGGTCGGGACCCAAACATGGGTCACCATTAGATTTTCTAAGGTTCACCGGCTGGGTGGCTCTGAGCTGCATGTGGCTCGTTAAAGAGCCATTTGTAGCTGCCAGCACTCACCCCTCTGACTCCCAGTCCCTGCCCTGCTGCGCTGAAATGGAACTCCATTTAGTTCTTTTAACATCCAGCAGGAGGGCTCTGGCTGTTAAACCAATTAAATTGAGTCCCATTACTGCATGGCAGGGCAGGGAACTGCCTGCACTGCAGGTGGGGGAAGGGAGTAGGAGGGCTGTGGGGAGCCACGTAGAGGATGTGGCGGCAGCAGCAACCCAGCAAAGGAGGCAGCGGCAGTGATCATGTGAGGTAGGTTGGGGGGCACTTTGGGGCTGCGAAGAGTTTAATCATATAATCCTAGGGCTGGAAGGGACCTCAGGAGGTCATCGAGTCCAGCCCCCTGCTTCAAGCAGAATCAACCCCAATTAAGTCATCTCAGCCAGGACCTTGTCAACCCAGGACTTAAAAACCTCATGAGATGGAGAATCCACCACCTCTAGGCAACGCATTCCAGTGCTTCACCACCCTCCTGCTGAAGTAGTTTTTCCTAATATCCAACCTACACCTCTCCCTCTGTAACTTCAGAGCATTGCCCCTTTTTCTGCCACCTGACACCACTGAGAACAGTTTCTCATCCTCCTCTTTAGAGCTCCCCTTCAGGAAGTTGAAAGCTGCTATTAAATCACCCCTCAGTCTTCTCTTCTGTAAACTAAACAAGCCCAAATCCCTCATCTTACCCTCATAGGTCTTGTTTAAGCCTGGGGACAGTGGGAGGGGAAATCAAAATTTATTAAAAAAAAAAAAAAATCCCGAGAGACCTTCCTGCTTGTTTTGAATTGCCTTGGCTCACAAAGTCTTCCTGAATTGTCCAAATGGGTCGCCGTCTAGAAAAAGCTGGGAATTGCTAGTCCAGACCTTTGGTCATTCTTGACTGATTAGGACCTGCACTGATCTACGAAGAGCAAGAGAAGTGCAGTAGTGACGGCCTGAAATGAGCACATACTTCAAGACAAAAAAATGTTTCAAAACAGGAAAGTGCTTCGAGACAGTAACGGGCCAAACGGCTCCGATTTCTCCTCTCCACCTGCCTATGCCCCCTGAAGCAGCACGACAGTGAGCAGTTTGGAGTGCGGTAATAGAGCGGGCTGATGTATTTTTATCTAGTACCCGAATGTTGGTGTAAACCATGTGATCTGTTGCTTGCACCAGTGCCCAGGACCTACAGCGTCAATACATCCACACTGCAGAGGTGATCTCAGGAGCGCTCCTGCCATTCAGTGTGGTTTTCGGTATAATATTAAGTTCTTGGGTCTATGCTGCTTCTCAAGCAATTTATTTTGTGAGAAGGGTTGGTTATTCCTGGGATTACAAAAGGAGAGCAGCGTATGATGGATGGGAATGTGATCAGACAGGCTCTCATGAAACATAGCCCATAGGGAAATGTTTGCCCAAGGACAGAACCCTATTGAATGGTCCAAGCCAGCAGCTCTGTTTTTCCCAAGACTAAATCAAGTGATATAAGGAAACAAGGAACTCTGTAGTAGTTGTTCCTCCCAGAGGCCACACTGCTCCCCCACAAAACAAACAAAAACAAAACAATACAAAACCAACCTACCATTGGAGCCCTGATTTTGGCCCTGGACTCTTCTGAGCAGCAGCACCAAGATACTCCGGACAGAGAAAGCCTTGGATCAGCCAGACTCACTGGGAGTCCCAACATGCTCTGGTGCGGGGGTGCACTGAACACCTGGGGCTGGAAAGACGGCTCATTTCAGTAAGCTTCACTTCATACCGCTCCTGCCTTCTGGGACTTTTGACAGAGACTGAGTCCAAAGTTACTGTGCAGATTTCTCCCCCTGAGCAGACCTTTAGACTGGAATCTGACAACAGACTCACACATAGAAAGGACTTGCTCCATAGTGTCTGCAGCTGTCAGGTACACACCTGTCTTACCAACCCCACCAAGAGCTCCTAGTGGCTGCCACAGCAGTGACCACTGCTAACTCGTATGAACCTAGGGGACAATGCAATGCTGTCCTTCCACTGGTGTGGAAAGTTCTACAAGATGGACCAGTCCTATCAATGCCCATAGTTGGGATTCCAGTCAGCCAGAGCATGCAAAAAATAGCAGCCGTCACAAGCCAGCCTTCTAGTGCTGCATTACCCAGCTAGTTGTATCCCTCGCCCCACCCTGAGACAGGTTAATCTGAGTTCTGGGATGCAGCACTGTAGTATTTCTGGATGAGTTCCCCAGACTCATGTGGAACATGTATAATAAATTCATTCCATTTTGCTCTGGAACACAGGGGGGAAAAAAATCAGCTTTCAAGAAAACCAGCTGCTGAGCTCATTCTCTTCCTATTCCCACTGCAGGTGGATGGAAGTGCTCACTGTCAGCTCACAGAGAGGTCTCACCCAGTGCACTATAAAACCTAGAGCTCACATGCAGACACCAGACCGCTAACCTGATCAGAAATGCCAGTGGAGTTACACTGCAGATTAAAACTGGACCACTGGGAAGGACTCTCCCTATTCCTAAACCACAAAGGGGCTAGAAAAACTTGTTAGCTGGGGAATCTCCCTTGGAGTGCCTGGCACTGGACTGGCATAAGCTGTCTTTGGTAGGTCCCTGACAAGCCCTGTTGTAAGGAGTGGCATCAGGATAGGGCTATAGTACAAAGTGCTAGAGAGGTTCTGGGGAACCCCTGGCTCCCCACAGGCAGCCCCGAGGTAGCTGCTATGACATAAAGCATTATCCTAAGCTAGATGTGTGCAGAGTGGGGGACAAGCCCCCTCGGGGGAGCATAAAGTTCAGAAAGTGGGGGAGCAAAATGATTGCCTGCTGGGTGTCAGGCTCCTCCATCTCATTAAAAATGTTGAGATGTTACTGTTTTTATGGATGCATATTCACATTTCTATACTGACCAATAACATTTTTACATTCTACACACTTATTTTCTGACACTTGCCAATAGGTGTGGTTTTTCATTGGCACATAACCAATATTTTCATTGGTTTGGATTATATTTGACAGGTTGTGTGGCCGGGGCAGGGAGGCGAGCTGCTAACTGCAGGGATAAAAAGGGGGGCCCTGATATACAAAGTTTGCTCACCCCCGCCCTAAACTGTCCAGTTTACGCACAGGAATCATTCTGGCTGTTCACCAGCCCAGACACAGAGGTGGTAAAGGTTGATTATAGTCCCTTGTGGCCCCTGCCCTCTGTGGGCTCCCCTCCCGGGACCACATATTTCTCTAATGCATTTTTTTAAAAAACCTCTAGTGACAGGGATTTCATAACTTCTCTTGGGAGCTCAGTGAAGCACTGGCCTTCTGTAAACTGTAGTGAGGACAACCTTTCCTATATCAAACCTTAGTCTCTGTGCATGACTAACCTCATGACTCTTACCATCTCTGAACAATCCGTGTGCATTTGCACCTGCAATAGATTGCATTTTGCTTACAACCAACCCCTTTGTTATGAGGGCAGATGCCCAGGATTCAGGAGAGTAACATTCAGTTTTAACAATCTGGAAGTCTACCAACTCACTCCATTGCTGCAGCAATGTGATTACAGGCCTTTGTAGATGTCCATGTGCACTTTGGTTTTACAGCGCCATCTACAACAATTTTTGGATAGAAGTAAATCCTGCCTCGGCACAGGGAATGGAGTAGATGACCTCTTGGGGTTCTTACCAGCCCTCCATTTCCAAGTTAGCATAATAGAAAGAAACAGACTGCATATATTGTCTGCTACCTGCCCTTCTCCCTCAAGTAAATATTATAACTGTCACAGAACCTTTTATAGTCATTGCAAAACTTGATCCTTGATTTTGATTACAGACTCATTTTGTTCTGTGTTCTCCCTTTAAAAAAAAATCATTTTCAAGCTACCTCAAAAGCAGGTGATTTTGACTCCTATTGGCAGGCTCCACTGATTGATTTGCGCCGTTTGAGCGATTGAACCCCCCTCTGACCAAAGTTGCAGCCAGCCCAGATTGACATTAAAAAGGGTGGTAGAGATATGCCCCACTCTCTCCTCAGTCAGTGCTAGGATAACTTACTGCAAGCCTGGGCCCGTGATGCATGTGAACACATCATTTGATAACCCTGTAACTTGCGTTTGTTACTCTTCTGGTAAGATCAAGAATACCACCAAGTTCTGTGTGGGATTGTAGCAGATCCTGGTACAGGGGCATCTCAGCTGAATCCCTTCTCTTTCTCCAACTACCAGATCCTGGTAGTCTAGAAATTGCCTTGAGTTGCTTCCATTTTGCTAGCTGTGACTATTACATTGAAAGGTTCAGCATTCTCTGGCCATGGACCTCATAGTGGTGCATAGGAAGGAATCCTCAGTAATGTACCTGGAAGTCTGGATGTAATATTGTTCCTCTCTTAAAACAGAGGGAAGTGAAACAGAGAGAGGTGAAGTAACATACCAGACATCACACAGCAAAGCAGCATCAGCGCCCTCCCACGTTATGGAGCTAGCTGAGCTTTGCAACAAAAGCCACTAATACAGCTGCCGTTAACAAGTACCTTCAAACAGTCTCAACTCAGAGACCAAAATCTGAATGGGTACAGAGGCTGGACTTCCTTCTGAATGCTCCTAGAAAACCATTCCTTCCAGTTCCATCAGCCCTTCCCACAACAGTCCACTCAGTTAAAAACCTCACACACACACCAGCTTTTTTAGACTGCAAACCTATCCCACTGTAACCGGCCATGATCTGTTCTTTGCAGGCAAACCAAAACTCTTCAGAACAGGAGTCTCCTACCATGATAACATCTCTTCCACTTCTCATTGGCTGGGGGAGCACAGAGCATAGAGGTTACTGAGGATTCACAGAAGGTTAGTAAAAAGGGAGGATGAAGAGGTGCGTGGGAGTCTAGGCATGATTCAACTCCACAAGTCTGTTCGGGGCCACTCCCTACGGATGGAGTGCAGCTCTTGGGAACAGGTTCACATATTAAATTCAAGCCCCACAAGAGGCAATGGAATTGCCCACAGAGCTAGGGGTTCAATGAAGCAGAATTAGGACAACTATAACTTGGTCATCACTGGGAGACTCAGCCCCCCATTCTGGGCTGTATTCCAGCTTTACACCATTCCTGCTATATAGAGGGGATGGGATTTCACCACCCTCCCTGTCCCAGGAATGTTAAACCCCCTCAGACTGTTGACATGTTCCTTTGCAGTTCCTTGCACTGGGGCAAGGCTGAGGATGGTCTGAAGTTTCTGTGGGGACTGACGTATTGGAGGACTCTGTTCCTGCAAGGCCTGCTGGCATGTTCAGTGTTCTTTTAGCTGACAGCAGAGCACTCAGCATTTTTGAGATGGCTGCCTCTTTATGCATTCCTATAAACTGAAAGTCAAAATGACGACTATATCCCAGAAGGGTTATAGTGGAGAAATGAAAAGCTCCTGTTTTTTTTTATAAAAAAGTGTGTGATTCAGTTTCCGCTCACCTGGTATTGTCACTCACAAGGCAGATGTGGGTTAAAGTTTTCTTAAAGCAAGACAAGCAACGCAGTGATTGTGGGGAAGGCATGAACAAACTCACAGCACTAGGCAGTAATAACTGCAAATTTCTAGTAGGAAAACAGTCTGTTGAAATAGCATATGCTGGATGCGATGGGGCTGAGGACAAAGGATGAGAACTGCATAGAGGGGGCAGCCTACTAAAGAGGAGGAATAGTCCCTTTCCCTGGATCCAAGAGCAATATAAGACTTTAATCTGCTGAAAAGGTCTCAACGACTTTTCCCCTAGAAGACAGGCATACATATAATTGTTATTGTTTTCTAGCCATATTTTAGAACAGAAACATTAGAGAAATCATACCTTTCTATATAAAGGCTGGCTGCTTACTGGTAAACCTTGTCATTGTCCATGGGAGATATCAAGGCAGCAATGGCTTATGCAAAACCCAGACTTACTATGGGAATCTCAGTGAGAGACAGAGGGAAAATGTAACCTAAATCCCTTGTCTGGAGGGAGAGGCATGATAGTCCCTGCCCCAAGAGGCCCGACAGCTGAAGGTCTGAGAGAGGATGACCTCAATGAGGTTCTGAAGGGGTCAGAGAGGCAGCTCTGCTGCAGCTGTGATGATTGTGGTGTCTGTTCTCTTTGCAAACTGATGGCAGATGGGTGAAATCTGCAGAGTGACTTGTTATAAATTAGGCTCTGTAAAAGACAAAGGTAAGCAGCTAACAGTTAAAACCTCCATGTGAAACCTGTGTGGTTTCTATCACCTTCCCCACAGAGGTCAGCATCCCTTTAGATTCCTTCTGGAGCCACAGTTCCACCTCTGCATGAGGCACAGAATGCTTCAATATTGGCTTTAATCAACAGAAGCCATCACCTTTCCTGAATGAAGTGAGTTTTGAGATAGCCACATGAGGCTAGCAGCTACAGGCCGGACACCACTGATTTAACTACGAGACACTGGGACTCTTCTCCTCCAACTTAAGAAGCCACCCAAAAGAAAGCTATAGAATAATGTCCTCTCTGCACACCTGGCTCTAGGGCACGTACAGACAATATTGCACCTTAGGCATCTACCTCTTCTCTCTCCGAAGGCTTCTCAAATATGTCAGGCTATGGTTTGGCCTGCATAAACGGGCAAAAGCACTGGGGTTACACCTACGCCCATCAACTAGTGATCCATTCCCTAATCCTGATTCACACAGGATCACAGCAGTCAGCACTATAGATTTCTTATTCATGATTTCTAAGTGCATATCCGTCTCTCCCACATACACCTTCCTACAATCAGATTCCGTCTCAATGTGCGGTGGCTGTTCTGATCACAGATGAAGCAAGGAGTGGTTACACCAGTGACCTACAGCTAAGCACCTCACACAGCTGTTCTCCTCAGAGTCTGTGCCAGCCACTGAACACTGAAGCATCTGATTGGAGCCAGAAATTCAGACGTCCCCCTCGCTCTCCTCATGGGAGCCCTGCATTGTGTGGGGCTCAGGAGAACAAACCTTCAAGCCCATGTTTCCCTGTAGGGCTCTGCCCCAATGGGCTCCAGCAGGTGAGACACAGACCTTGTATAATTTGATGAGGGTCAGCAACCCCCCTGGCATACATGTCACTCTTGGCACATCAGCCAATTTTCATCAGCTTGTGAGGCAGGAGTTCGGTCCCATCCCTCCTCCCCTGGGCAGCCAGGAACTTGCTCAAAGCCAGGCCACCTGTGGATTAACAAGAGACCGGCTAATGCTACCAACCACCCCCTCAATGGTAAAGCTCTGCATCTTTACTCATTTCTTAATGAAGCTGTTGTAAGTAGGACTATTAAAGGCTTTAAAAAGTGTCCCTGCCACTTGGACCGTACATAGAGGTCAAATGGTCAGTTTCAGCACTCTGCCTCAGAAAGGTTGCTGACCCCTGACCTAGATTAAAGCTAATGAGTTTCATATGTTCTGGGCTCCAGTCTGAGTCTACAGAATAGGCCTATTTCACCATGCAAGGCCTAAACCATGCCACACATGGCAACTCGTGGGAGAAGAGAGTCATTTATGGGTAAGTTGGGCTGGGAGAAGGTATAAGAAATAATTAAAAACAAACCCAGCACTTTTATCAAGATGTCTCCACAAGGCTTGCCCTTGTAACATGCCCCAATAGCTTGAAGTCCAGGGCACTGCAAATGCTCGACTGCACCTCACACAGTCAGTCAGCCCCTGACAGCATCACACCCCATAGGTACCAACAGCAAACACCCCTTCCATTTCTAAGCTCCATAAACAAGAAAACTAAGGCAACCTCAGAAATCACACTGTAGTGACTACTGCCATTAGAAAACACAGGGGTTGCCATCTCACATGATCATACAGCTAATTCAAGATCCTTTCTTCAACAGGGGCTATAAATAAAAGGATTCAGTTCTTGCGACGGCCAACATCTTTATAGGAAGTCCTTCCTAACTCTTGAGACAAACCAACTACAACTGGGTCTCCTGCAGTAGTTTTCATCAGTAGATCGTAAAGCACTTTGTGAAAGGAAGTCTGCCTATTAATCCTCATTTAACAGACAGAAGAACTGGGCAGGGCATATACCCTGAAACAGTTTCTTAGGGAAAACTTTTCCATCAAATCTGGTGATGTCCCCTCCCTAGGGAGCACTAACCACTATGCTTCAAGTGCCTGTGCAGAGGCAGGGATGGCTGATCTCGGCCACCTCTGCTCCCACCCTGGCACACTTTCCACCTTGGGGGACTTCTGCCCCTCTATGTATGCACCCTCAAGCTCCTTTTAGCAAGAAGGGATCCAGTCCCCTCTTGCAGGTGCCATTTTACAAACATTTCTGCCCCTCCTGAACTTTACTGCTGACACCAGTCCTACTGAAGTCAATGGGGCACTTACCTTTCATAGTAGCAAAGTTACTCACATGATTAAGGCCTAGCCTATGCTCCCAGGTAAAGCAGACATAAGCTGTCTTCCATCAATCTACCTGTGGAATTTGGAATTTCCATCCGCACTGATTCAGTAATACCAGTTGCCTGAGCGGCATGGAGTCAGGGTCAACATAATTCGGTCAATACAGCATCAGTAAAGACCACTGTATTATTTACCTCAACTATTACTGGCTTTCAGGAGCCATCCCACAATGCTTCACTCTCAGAATACAATTGAATGAAGTACTCCTCTCAGGCACACGCTGCCGACACAAGGAGCCAAGGGTGTTCACCCACATAAGCAGCTCTGGTGGCTGGATGCTGACACGTGAGGTCGGCATAATTCTGTTGTGTTGACGTGGCATGTTTGCAAAATTGGGCCCTAAAACGAACCCCAGGGCAGGTAGCAGATGTGGCCAGAGTTCACTTTTCTGCAAGTATTCTCTGCTTCCTGGTACCCACATATGGCAATAAGGCAGAATGAAAACCTTACCAAAATGGGAGCCAGGAGGGCACCTGGATACCCCAGACCATGGAGAGTGCAGAAGAGGCTTAAAGTCGTTTGCCTGGGGTACAGAAGATAGAGAATGGAGGAACTGAGAATTGAGCCCCTTTTAAAAATTAAGTCAAAGTCATTACTGACTTTATAATGCTCTACTACGAGTGTTCCAGATTAAAACAAAACACAGTTTTGCCAAAGCTATGTATACAAATATGGTGCTTTAGGGGCAGGTCAGATTTGAAATTGAACTCCTCTCTGTATATGTAATAGATTTTAAAATTCAGGTCATAGCTAACAAAAACCCCCCCTCAATTATTTTAACCACTTAGCCATTGTGTTCCAGTATTGATTTGGAAGCATACCAATTATTTTAGTCAATTGCCTATTAAACTTCATTTTCAGTTAAAGGTCAGACCTACAGATTGAAACCAGATGCAGTACATAATTCTTATCAGTATTGTGATTTGCACAGAAATTCATTGCTGTGTTTCTGAAGAAGTAATTTCTCCTGTCAAATCTGGCTCCCTGTGCCTGCATTACAGCTTCTATTAATTAAAAGAGCCTTTTACCACCATTATCAGAAAGTTTAAAATACTGCAATCTTAGTTAAAAAGGCACTGCCGCTCCAATAACTATAATGTCTAATTCCCATCATTGGTAGAGAAAGAGAAGTGCGTGGGCATCTCATTTAGTAATGAATTGACCTGAGAAGCTTTGAGGTTTTTATGAAGAAAAGGTCTGTGTCCCTCAATATGGAGATGTTTTTATGAACTTCTGTTCTACACAATGGACTGCATCTCTCATAAGGTGAATCTATTTTCCTGGCCAATTTCTACCACTCCCTGGTATTGACCAGGATGGCAAGGGCACAAGGACAGCGTCTTGCACAGTATCTTGGAGCCTTCCGCTGGCAAGTTACACACAGAAGTGTAGGAATGCTGAGAACAACCCAAAGGAGTTAAACCGACCTTGCTGACTCCCACACAACCTTGATGTTTTGGCAAATTATTTCTTTTCTGCTGCTGTGGAGAAAGAGTAGCAGTAAAAGCCAAGCCTACTCAGCCAGTTAGAAAGGCCAGGTTTGAAGACTCCGGGAGTGTCTACACTGTTTTTTGTTGTTGTTTTGGGGGGAAAAAAACCTTTTATCTGAAAAACAAAAACAAAGGAAATGCCCTTGCATCCCCACTGCAAAGCTTGGGATTCTGGAATAACAGGGCATTTAATTTGAAAGAGTAACTCCACCAAAAACAAACAACTTTCGCCGACTCCCCGTCTTTCAATTTCAAAATTGACTCAGTGTAGACTAAACAGAGGTAATTACAACTTAATTGGCTTTCAGGGAGGCATCCCATCATTGCTCTTATTTCAAAATTGGGCTCTAAGTATGAACACTTGATTTTGAAATGCTCTTGCCATGTGAAAGCTCTTTTCAGAAAGAAAACTTATTTTGATGTTAGAACATCTAACCAAGCTATTTCTGAAGAACCCTGCAATGTAGACCTAGCCTCAGATATGAGCTTGCAAGGAGTGCTGCATACCATGCTGATCAGCATCTTATTGCTTGATTGTACTTGCTCCTTTTGCACGTATAGCCTCCTGTTTCCTCATCTTAGTTTTTCATTGTAAGCAACTGAGAGCAAGGGCAATCTGTTCGGTATTCGTTCAACAACTAGCACAATGGATTCCTGGGCCAAGTAGGTGCTACATTAATACAACAGAAATACCAAAATGCTTAAGCAGCAGCAAGGATCTCTGGTATGTCTAAATGACATAGGACACCGAGAATACTAACCCAAGAGAAACTTTTTAGGAGCACGTACCTGGCTACAAAGACCTATCTGTGAGTGAAATACTCGTAGGGAGTTTGGTTTCTTATGGTGGAAGGCTTGGAGCAGAGACAAGAGAAAGACCTGCACTGTATTCCTTACAGGCTAGCTGCGCCTTCAGGCAGAGTCCGAAGTAAGAAGGAGTGAGCAGGTAGATTATCCTGAGGGGGAAGGTGGATACTGTGTCTCAGACACAATGCTCTGCAGGGCTCTTCTCTTGCACTGGAAAGAGCCGTCGTTTCCTACATCCTTTTAATGGCAGGCACTGTACTGCTCTTGTGCATTCCACCACCTACAAGGGCACACCCTCATCCCTGTCTACTCCCCGCCCCACCATACTGGTGCGCTCCCCGGGAAGTACCTGCAGCTCAGTCCTGCTCTCTTCTGCATGGTGGGCATCACAGTGCAGGTCACCTGGTCCCAGTCACATACAGGGAGAGAACTCGTCCTCACCTCCCCCAAGAAGACACACGAGGGCTAGGGACAGTCTTGCTCCTCGCAGATACAACCCTATGGTATGATTGGAATAAATGGGAAATTCTGCCTGGCTCCACAATCCAGGGGATCTCTCTCATCTCCTGCTACAATGGCAATCCTCAGACTTTTCAGGGTCATGCCTCCCCTTGCACCGGTCCACTGCCCCCAGGAGCTGGGACTGGTAAGAGAGCTGTGGATCTTGGCAGGGGAGGGAAGGAGCACAGAGACGAGGCTAATGGAACTGATGCTGGGGGCATCTTTACTCACACAAGCAAATCATGCGTTCCTCCACTCTTATTCACACAAGCAATTTTTACACGGCAAAGGGTTACAGTATTAGGCTCCCTCTCTCTAATTTACAACAGAAATACTTAGTTAAGGTTCTGTATATATGAACAATATTTTTATGCCCAACATCGCAAATATAGTCACTGATCCGTGTAGTTTTAAAACAACTTCCAAAGGAGGCTTGCAGAGAGCTTTGTAGAGTGCATTTAATTGTTATATTTCTGAAAATGCACCACTGCCTTGACAAAAATTCAGTTTTTATTAAAAACGATTAATGTCTATGAATTTAATCAATGCATATTCACATATTTACCCTAAGTTTGATTTTAAACAGCTCATGTCCTGATGCATGAAGTGTGTCATATCATTTGACGGCAGTGACATTTATATTTGTAATTACTAAACAGTGACAATCCTTTGGTAAGCCTGCCCCACTTCAGGGAACAAAATGGATCTAAGCGTGCTATACCAAATAGCGTTATGTCACCATAAATCAACAGATTAAAAGATTAAAGAGCAACTGCAATGTGACAACATTCTCCTGATAACAAAAGCCAGTGCACAAGAATTAGAGCAATTTATTTTGGAGTCCATACGATTTTCTTTCCTCTACCACTGTGACACAGTCGCTATTTTATTTTTTCCATCTTCAGAACTGCTGAAGTTCTCCACACAAGAAATCACTGAGCTCTGGGGAGTTGATTATAGAATACTAAAAATTGGTCAGCTGAAAATTGAATATTGAAGTACAAAATATGTGATACAAATCTTGATAAACTGTATAGGAAAATAAGGCACAAAACAGATTTTTAAAAGATACAGCAAATCACATTCAACAAACTTCTACATGTTATCCTACAAATGCAATTTTGGAAAGCAGTTTTAGAACATTTAGCATGGTGCAGATACAAACCCTTCCTCCTGCAAGATCAGATACAGCATATCAAAGAGCATAAAAGTAATTAGTGTAGTGGGGAAAGATGGGATATCTTCAGGTCTATGGGTAATTAATTGTACTTATCTGCTGTTTAAAGAAGCCCTCAGATGAGAGTTACTACCAGATTGTCCAGATGTAGTAAACACATGGAACTTAAAACAAAATCCATAATTTAGCATCCTATTATGTTTGTTTACACTATCTCATGAGACGTATGGAGCTCCTGGGCCCCATTCATCCCCAGTCTACCCCATTTGAATTTATGGAGTTACATCAGATAAGAGATTCCTCTCACCTTTCCCATGTGTTGTTCCTATTGCAATTAGTAAGTTTGTGAGGGTGCATTTAAGTATGGGGTAGGTTTCAGGTGGGGGTGTGTGGTGGGAATGATACTTCCTGGTTTGGGATAATAAAGGTACAACATGCTAGACATCACAGCAATTTTTTATGAGTTTGCTATTGAGAGAAGTTTTTTAAAAACCAATCTGAATACCCAGTTTCAAATTCTTGCTGCTATTTAGGTCAGTTTAATCTTTGTCGGGCCTGGTCATAGAGTGAGACTGGGACTCTGCTGCACCTGACAGGCATAGCTATTCTCCTCAGATGAAGGAAATGACCAGATTCATGTGACTAAAGCCACAGACTCTCAAGCTTGATTGTACCCCAACCCTCTTTTAACAAAAAAAATCACTACACAACCCCGGGAAGGGGAACCTGAGTCCTGGTGCTCCACGTGGGGGCAAAGCTGAAGCCCAAGAGCTTCAGCCACTGGCAGGGGGCCCATAACCTCAGCTCCGACACCCAGGACTCGAGCTTCAGCCCTAAACCTTACAACCACATTCAAACTGTGGGTGACCACCTCATTTTAGAGCCACAAGAGTAAGCCATGTTTGCTGGGGGAACAGGAGTAGCTTGTGTGGAGCCCAACTCCAGGGAGAGCAGTTTAGGGTCTCTAAGGCCGCGTCTACACGTGCACGCTACTTCCAAGTAGCGGCGCCAACTTCAAAATAGCACCTGTCACGGCTACACGTGTTGGGCGCTATTTCGAAGTTGAAATCGACGTTAGGCGACAAGACGTCGAAGTCGCTAACCCCATGAGGGGATGGGAATAGCGCCCTACTTCGAAGTTGAATGTCGAAGTAGGGCACGTGTAGCCAATCCGCGTCCCGCAACATCGAAATAGTGGGGTCCGCCATGGCGGCCATCAGCTGAGGGGTTGAGAGACGCTCTCTCTCCAGCCCCTGCGGGGCTCTATGGTCACCATGTGCAGCAGCCCTTAGCCCAGGGCTAAGCTGGGGATCCATGCTGCATGCACAGGGTCTGCAACCAGTTGTTGGCTCTGTGGATCTTGTGTTGTTTAGTGCAACTGTGTCTGGGAGGGGCCCTTTAAGGGAGCGGCTTGCTGTTGAGTCCACCCTGTGACCCTGTCTGCAGCTGTTCCTGGCACCCTTATTTTGATGTGTGCTACTTTGGTGTGTAGACGTTCCCTCACAGCGCCTATTTCGATGTGGTGCTGCCCAACGTCGAAGTTGAATGTCGACGTTGCCAGCCCTGGAGGACGTGTAGACGTTATTCATCGAAATAGCTTATTTCGATGTCACTACATCGAAATAAACTATTTCGATGTAGCGTGCACGTGTAGACGTAGCCCAAAAGGCCAGGAAAAGTAGGAATCTAGAGACCCTGAGAAGGTAAAACAGAGTGATTGAGGCTACTGGATACAGACCCTCCGCTGTGGGAGGGTTCCTAAGGCTGGGAAAGCACTGGAAGACGGTGGGTATGGGCTCCCCTTATTCTGTCATCAGGCTAATGGAAGCAGTGAAACAGAACAAAATTGTCTCCTTCTTCCACCACACAAAGGAAAGTGGCTCTTTAAGGGCTTCATTATGCAGCAAAGTTAGAGCTCATGCAAACCCACCTGCTGTTTCCCACAACATCCATGTTCACCTGCTTGCATGTGCAAAAAAGTCACAGCACGCCAAACAGCATGCACATCCAGCTATCAGCTCTGGGGAGACAAGGTTGAAATTCATCCTTGTGCTTCGGACAAGTAGGGTGACACCAATGTGCCAGATGGCCCCAAAGGAGTGATCACGTAACTTTGGGCTCCTTTTGTTCTGGGAGTAGGAGCCTCTAGTTCTGGGGCTGTTAGCCTTTCTGACTATTATATCCCTGCCAAGAGTCTGATTTGTCTTGGGTACCCCAAATTTCACCTCATTAAAAACCTAGAGAATCAGACATAAAAATACAGAAGTATCACAGCACACTATTACTGGAAAATTATATCTGCTCTTATTTTTTTCCTACAGTTATAAATCAATTGAAATATAAACATGCAGTATCTAAATGAGCTGATGTATCCCTAGGGAGACACTGGAGGACCTTCAGGGGTACAAGTATTCCTGATAGAGAACCACTGCTCTAGTGTCTAGCAGCCCTCATACATTGGTGGGGAGGGTGGAGTTGAGGGAAAGGCTGGAATTGAATCACACGACTGGCCATTGAGTAGCAACCTAGGCTAGCGAGTGGACCACACTCCTTCATTTCAGTGGGCTGCAAGGTTGTTGTAACCAGGACAGCGTCTCTGCTTAAGGCAGTTTTGTTAAATGCACCCACATTCCTAGAATTTGCAGGATGTGCCGTTTGACGCATAGCAGCACTTTGACTGGATGAAAATGGAGCTCGTGGCTCTCACAACGTTATGTGCCATCACCATGCACCTCACTTCATGTGTCCTTGCTTTAAACGCATGCCACTTCTGTAATACCAGTAGGGAAAAAAAAAGCTATATGGACAAAACCCAGCAGAATCTGCAGGCCCATACATGTGTGTGCACACACGTACATGGGATGCAAATGCACCGTCCATTCCTGGTCCAGTTTCTCTTCCTTCCTCCCTGCTAAGGTGTGCAGGGCGAGTCTTCAAGTTATAAGGGGAGAATCTAAGGTACCCTGGGAGCTGTAGTTCCTTGGCCAATTCCCTGCATAGAGAGCTGGCCCAAGAGCAGGGAAAGGACTACATTTCCCAGTGTGCCTTTGGCCACTCAGAACAAGAAATGGAGGGGGGAAAAGGGAACTTCGTTTTTCACTTACAATATTACAGCAAGATTCCAGAAGTTAACTTCTCCAAAACCTTTATTAACAAATACATTTTTAGTATGTTCTAACTAAATCATTTTACCAATCACTGTTTGCACTCACATTTTTCCTTAACATCTCTTATGCACAATCATCGTATGACTATTTTCAACTCTTTTATATTTAAACAAAATTGCGCTCCACATTTACAAAAGCATTTACACAAATGCCAGAAATTCTTGCATAAGGGCCTGATCTGGCAATCCTGTGCATGGGCAACGGTAAACAAAATGTCTCACAGGACACACATAGAACCCAATGGACTTCAGGCTGGGCACCCCAGACCTAATTCCTCGTGCAGAGTTATCATCTGGGCAGGAGTACTAGTTGCAACTATTGGGCTGCACCTCAAGCATTAGGATTGGAGTATTTGCCTTGCATTTCAATTGAAAGACATCCCAGTCCTCACCTGCATATGGAAGTCTACACAGGAGTGCATGCACATTTGAGGAGTGTATCCTTTTTGCTTTACTTTGAACCTTCATTCACTCCATAAAACACCTTAAAGGGGAGTCGCAAGTATTCAGCACCTCTGGGGGAGAAGAAAAATGCTACTTTTCTGTAGATGCCAGCTTTGAAAACATTGCCCTAAACACACACAATTTCCAAGCCAATCAACTGGGTGCCGATACCAGGAAAAAACTATATGATGGTTTGTGTTGCAAAACATTCTGGTATTTGAAATCAGGAATTTTATTCCAAGTGCAGCTTGAAGTCAGCTTTTTTTTTTTTTTGTGAAGCTTAGTAAGAGTTCCTTTAACAACAGTGCTGTATTCATGTTTTTATGGTATTACATATTATAGCAATGGCACCCAGAACATGCAGTTGGAATATTATTATACTGAGGGTGTTTGATTATAGAAAGCATGTATTTGGTGTTTATTACTATCTCAAGCCAGGTGCCGCCACAGCCCCTCAAGTTCCAGCACCATTGCCAGACCTCAGCCTTGCTGTTTCCTGTAACTCTTTCTACTGTTGTTGCTCAAAACAGAACAAAAAAAGAAAAAAAAAAAAAAAAAGTTCTGTAGCACCTTAAAGACTACCAATACTATTTATTAGGTGATGTGCTTTCGTGGGGTGGACATGCGTCTGTGCCATGAAAGCTCATCACCTAATAAATAGTATTGTTATATAATACTCCTATAACAAAATAGTAGTGTTAGTCTGTGAGGTGCTACAGGACTGCTTTCTTTGCTTTGTGAAAATACAAACTAACATGACTACCTCTCTGACACTATGTACAAAACAGGTTTTACTGAGATATCCCCAAAATAAACTGTCAATAAAATACTGATATCCATTTGTAGATGGTCACAGTAGATTCCAGGACACAAGGACACAGGTTGCTTTATCCTTTGCTAACACAGATGTATCCTGATTGCAGCCCAGCAGTCACGCATCTTATCTGCCTTAAGGTTTCTCCTACTCCTCAGTCTTCTGATGCAATTGTTTACGAACAGCTATCTCAATGAATTACTGTACTAAATACATGCTGTATGTGTAGCACTATAATTCTGCAGAACAGCTAATCTCACACATTCACTGACTATGACTAACAGTTCTAGCCCAAGTAAATGTTTTATTATATTAAGCCAACAACTGTAAAAGTACCACAGGACTTGTATGATAACACTCTAGGTCAAAATAAATGTACTATCAAACTTATTCAAACGACTCATCTGACACTGAATGGATTCTACGGTAGATGACAAAGCTGTTCATTAGTTAAGACCTAAGTTTTCTCGAGTTTTTCATTTTCTTATCAAAATTATGCCAGGCAGGAATGATTTATAAACTCTGGTGCTACTTGTATAAAAAGAGGTTCATCATTCAAAAAGAGAAGAAATGAAATATTTAGGGAAGATTAATTATGAGTGCACCACTGCTTTAGCTGCCTAATCACTCACTTTATGACACAAGCAATATTTGTTCAGCTAGTAACCGTTCCTTGAGGAAAAAAAAAAAAAAATCTAGTGCCTCATATGTTGCTTAATATATTAAAAGGGAAAATAGAAATCCCACTGTGGGAAGTGTAAAAAAAAAAACAAAAAACTGTAAGCCTTGAAACTGACAATGCTTTAAAAAGCAAAATGGCCATGTTTACTACACTTTGGGCTGTGTATATGTTAATAACTAACAATAATAACCATGAGGTATTATTGCACTGTCTAGCAGTCACAACCAATATGGCGCTCCAATACACTAGGTGCTGTAGAAACCACTTAGTAATTGGGCACCAGGCAGGGGTAATTAGGTGAAAATCTCTGGCCTGTCTTATATGGGAAGCTAGATGATCTAATGATTCCTCTTCTGGACCTAACGGTCTCTAAATAGATGAAAGAAACAATCCTTGTCCCAAAGACTTTGAAATCTAAGGCCCCAATCCTGTGAACATTAATACATCAAATTTTGGCAAAAAGCTGAAATAGAGACATTACAATAAACTTTCATGATTCCCCCCACCGGCCCCCCAGCCAATTACTTATGGAGCCGATCAGTTAAAAATGCAAGGTTTTTTTTTTCAAATACATTTTCCCTTTTTTGCCAAAGCTACTCTAGCTCTACACGTTGAACCTCTCTAGTCCAGCACCCTTGGGACCTGACTAGGTGCTGAACATGAAAATTTGCCAAACCACAGGAGGTCAAAATTGTCTAACAGCATTACGAACACTGCTGCTACTTACTGGGCTCTCAGAAGATATTTAGAGGTAAATTAGAGCTAAGTAACAGCACAGAACACTGAGAGCCAGGACTGATGGCTGTAAATCAACTTTACGAGAGCATGGGAAACTTGTTGATATTCAGCTGACTAAAATCATGCCAGATCATGGATGCTGCTAAACAAAACAGGATGCTGCAAAACAAAACAGCAGTAATGTAGCACTTTAAAGACTAACAAGATGATTTATTTGGTAATGAGCTTTCGTGGGACAGACCCACTTCATCAGATCAATAGCCTGTCTGTTAGTCTTTAAAGTGCTACGTTACTGCTGTTTTGTTTTGTTAGTTTATATAAGATGACTGAGTACTCTTAATTTATTTACTGCGCAGGAAGAAACTGCACAGCAGCTTGAATCTCATGCTAATTGCTTTTCATAATACACTTAAATAAAAGACCTAATTTATTGTTTGTCCTACTTACATATAGTACTTTCACAGTTCAATAGTTTGATCATTTTTGTCATATCCTTCAACTTAAGCTGCCTCTAATCTTGCCAATAACTCCAGCAACAACTATGCAACTGATCTGCTTAGCAATACATAATTTGTATCAATAAAGGAAACTAAATTAAATACTTCCTTAAAATAAAGGAATGCATTAATGGCTCCACAGTCTCTAGTCAACCATTCCTTTTCTTGTAAGGTTTTCATAGCTATATTAGTTTAAACTATATGATTGCAATGACATTAGGGCATTAAATAATTGTCATTATTGATAGATGTCAAAGTCAGATTTATGAATGAAAAGTTTGCTACATTTCAAGAGAACTACTACTGTTAGAGTCTAGTAATCACCCTTTGAAATAAATGTAAAGGCACCTGGAAATAAATATGTGGGACATAAGTTTTTATTGAGATTTATTTTTATAAGAATTAGCTGGTACTGAGATAATGCTCAGCAGGAGCAATAATACAAAGTGTACAAAACTCACCATCTCCAAGCACCACTGAAGGAAAAACCTGGTGTTGCAGCTTCTCCATCTCATTCTTTTCTTTAGGCCCCTCAGGCCTAGGGTGGTAACTTGTTCTCATTCTTTCTACCATTGCAGAGTCTTAATTCAACTCCAGGGCCCTCTGACAGTAATAAACAGGCACTTTTTAGCATGAATCAGGTTCTTTGCCCCCACATGGGACCAGTCCATCTACTCTCCTCCTAGTCAGCTCCCCACACCTGCAAGACTTACTTCCTCTTAAGTCCAACACCTCCTACAGCTGTAGGATGTTGGGGCTAATTAAACAGAGCTGACAAGCCCCCCTTCCCCACCCTAACTCCTGTTCCTTAAAGGACAGGCTGCCCTGTTACAGAGGTTGTGTACATTTGGAATTCCTCATCTCAGGCCATCCTAATTTAAACTAAGATATAGAAAGGATAAAAACAGAATTCCTTATCAGTGCCATCAGGCAAGGCAGCAGATTATCAATTTTGCTGCTTGGAATCAGATGCAATTCTAGGAAGTATCCAGAGATTTAAAAATAAATAGATTTTAAAAAATCAATAATTTATTTAGTTCACACACGAAACCAGGGAGAAAACCGATGGCTAACCTGTGTCCCCATCTGTATGTTCCATCAGTTCACATTTCTCATAATTGAGAGAATTAGTACTTGCCAGCTTTAGTTATAACAGAAATTCAAGAAATGTGTTAAAATAGCATTAGGTGCCCAGCAATCTACACAGAAGGAATATTTCATATTTAAAGCTAATGCAACTGAACATTTTCAGTCCTGTCTTATGCCACTATGCAATAAAAGAAATGAGGCAGACAGCCAGGTGCATGAAGGCAGCACAGTGCTTATATCTTTAATTGAGCTGGTCGATTTTAACAGCCCCAAAAGGAATTTTATGGCTCATCAACTTAATTCATAGGCTGCACATTGACAGTACAGGCTATTGAAGTGTGGGGGTGGCTGAGGCTTAACCTCCTTTTACAGGTATCATTTCTACCCTTAAAATTTAATTCAACGTCTTTAGATTTGTCACAATTTTAGATGCTTAGACTCTAACTACCTGATCTGTACAGATCAGGAACTCAAAGCAGGAAGCGCTCAGATGTGTCTGCAAGTGGAAGAGTTACTCACTGCTGCACCACTGCTGGTAATCGTCAAGTAGGGGCCTGGCAAGCACCGTTTTTCTTGGCACACCCTATTGCGGGGCTAGAACAATGTTTCTCAACCAGTGGTATGAAAACCCTTGGGATTCACAGAGGTTTTCCAGGGGGGTACATCAGCCAATTTGCATATTTGCTTAGTTTTATAATGGTCTACATAAAAAACACTAGTAAAGTCAGTACGACAGAAAAGTTCATTCAGACAATGACTTGTTTCTACTGCTTCGTACGCCTGATGCTGAAATGTAAGTACAATATTTCTATTCCAATTCATTTATTTGATAAGAAGGTAGAATGTCAGCAAGTTCTCAGTAGTAGTCTTCTGTGATATTTTTACATGAGTTTGTAAGTAGTTTTTAAGTGAGGTGTAATTTGGTGGTACTCAAAACAAATCTGACAGCTGGAAAGGGTACACTGATCTGGAAAGTTGAATGGTACTTGTTTCAAGACTTTAGGACCATGATTCTCAACCAGCGGTACGTGCACCCTTAGGGGTACAAATGAGGAGTCTGGGGGTACATCTATCTTTTTTTTTGTTTAGAAAAAAGGTACTTTTAAAAAAAGGTTGAGAAACAGTCTGACCCTTCTTTCACTCAGCCCTCTGGTCAGGTCACTTATTTGTATAGGGTATATAAAAAGAGTTCAGTAATGAGTAATCCTCCTGGTTACACGAGTGAGTTCAAAACCAACAAGAAGTCCTGTGGCACTTTACAGACTAACCAATTTTTTGGAGCATAGGTTTTCATGGGCAAAGACAAACTGCGTCACATGCATTGGGTCTTTGACCACACAACCTTATGCTCCAAAAAATGGATTAGTCTATAAGGTGCCACACGATGTCTCGTTGTTTTTGTGGATACAGACTAACACAGCTACCCCGCTGATATGAGTGACTTCCTAATCCAAGGGGAAGCCTGATCACATAGTCCAGATCCTTGTGTTGACAGGGCCTTCTCTCAGTTAGGTTCCTCACATGCAGAGTAGACTTCTGCCTCCAACCCTCGCCAGCAGTTGGTAAAGGAACCCAGGCCCACCCTCTCAACCGGATTCCAATCCAGAACCCAGTAGTAGGCAGCTAAACCCTGCACCTCAAAAGTGACACACTGCTGCCTCCCTGGATCAATCTCAAAACTTCAAGGAGCTGCAAGTTCCTCCTTTGTGGCCTTAACCAAGTCACTCTAATCTGACCACAGGCTCAGAGGTGAACCCTTTCATTTCCGCTGCCTGTCTACCTCCTAGTGAGCTGCTCGGCTCCCTTGGAAACCTCTTCCCAAGCCCACCCATGCTTTTCTGGTAAGATGGGGTCGCATTGTCTGGCTCCAAATTTGCTCTTTAACCACTTCATTTCTGGCGTGGGGGTTGTACACACCATCAGACTGCACAATTCCTCTTCAGGAGCAGAGATGCAGGTATAAATTATGGCATGGAAAAGGAAAGCTATTTCTGAAAATATTCCCTATCATCTCGAAAACCTGACTAAAAGCAATCATAGGCTGTAGACAATGAATACATTTCTCTGAAAGGATCTGGAAGCATAGCAAGTATGCTGCCCTCCCCAGCTCAGTGCTGGATCTTGATTAGTCCAATTCATTCCTGAGGAATTGTTGGTTTTGTGTTACTGAAGTGACACATGTTGCCTGTGAACTATTGCAACCAGACTAATGCCAGTGGGTGAAGTTAATGCAGTAATTTCCATCACCTCCTCCCTCAGAGCCAACTTTTCTTTACAACGGGCTTGCTACTTACACAGGAAACAGACAGTTCTATTACAACTTTGAATTTAAAGTCATTGCACTGTGATATGTAAATCATAACTTCATCATTGCAAATGGGTCGGGTTCATATAGCAATAACAACTATGGTCTCCCATTCTGCTTGGTATAAAACATAACCTTCCGGTAAATTCCATGGGCGATGGAGCCCTGGCATATCAAGCATAAAGCGGTGCATATGAAATGAAAGGCATTTGTTTCCTCAAAGTCTTTCAATATTTTAGCCTTCGGGGACATGGCTTTCAATGAGGTAGTTTTCATCTCAGCTGCCTGGGTATAACTTTTTCCTCAGGTCCTTTCCTACCCATCAGAATGTTTGCCTTGGCAGTTGTGTGCGCTTTCCTGAGTCAGATTCAAAATAGGCTATGATTCCATGGTCAGAAGGTAAATGGGGGGTGACAGATAGCCCCAAGTATAGTGTCTTTATTAGCTAGTGTTCTTCTGCACCCAGTCAGAATAGCCCACCTACCATGAAACTGTGAAAATGTATTGGAAAAAAAAATATCAATAGGTACCAGTGTGACACTGACCTGGGGTCCATCAATGGGTCAGTGGTATATAGACTGAGGAGGGTTAGCAGAAGGAGGAGGCCCTCAGACTTGTCTGAAAAGGGCCAGTGGGGACTTTGGCAACAGCAGAACAGAACATAGGTGGGGTGGGGGGATCTCAGAGGGAACTTGAGGCAGCAGGTGTCATCTGGGGAACTCATAAGGAAGAAGAGAAACAAGATGGTAATAGGAGAGGCAAGTAAGGCTGAAGAAAAGTTTCACTGGAATGGGGCAATGTCATGGGAGTCTTAAGAACTGGTGGGGAGGTGCCGGAAGGAGAGTAGGGGCAGGATGATGATTGCTTTTTTTTTTTGGCTAACTGTGTTACACTGTTAATTCATACCTAGCTTAGGGTCACATATGACCCTCAGGTCCCTTTCTGCACTACTCATTCCAAGGTAGTCATTTCCCATTTTGTAGGTTCACAGTTGACAGTTGATTGTTCCTTCCCTTCTTAGGCTCAGCCCTACCAGTCAGTCAGCAGCTGAGGGCCATCTATAGGATTTATGGGTCCCCAACCAGTACTGTTGAACTGGTGCCCCTACACCCAATGACAGCCGGGGGGCTGAGTTTTTAAAAATGTGATTTCATAAGCTTCAGCAATATGCAAATTAAATATTTTTAAAACAAATTTTAAACCAGGTGTGGGGAACCACCAGCCTGTGGGCCAGATCCAGCTCCCAGCTTGCTTGGATCAGGCCCCCCGAAGCTCAGGGGCACGAGGTGAGGTTGTTGCTCCAACCCTGTGAGTGGGGCACTGTGGCTGGTGCTCCCCGTGCGGAGTGCGTGTGTGTGTCGGGTGGGGAAGACATGAGCCTTATGGGCCTGAATCGGCCTGCAGACAGAGTCCGGAAGTGGGGAGCAAACAGCTCCTGTTGCTGTAGAAAAGCGCTACCTGGAGGCACTGCCCCTTGTTGCTCCCATTGGCCTAATTACGGCCAATGGGAGTGGCAGTGGTGGGGTGTGCAGGCACACAGCGCTTCCCTGCCACGTGCAAAGCCATGCAGAGCTGTGAGCGCCCTCCTGGAGCTGCACCAGGTGGGCGTCCCAATCCCTGTCCCCTCCCCTCCAAACTCCACATCCCCACCCCCACCCGGCCTCTGCACCTTCCTCCCACCCTTCTTCCGTACCCGCATCCAGACACCACCTCCCCAGCTCCAGCCCACCCCTGCACCCTACCAGGCCGCCAACTCCCATCACTTCATGCTCCCTCCCTCTCACCTACATCCCCTGACCCCAAAAGCATTCTCCTCCCCTGCGCTAACCATGCTGGTTAGGTTGGAGGTTGTTTTGCACCCATTTTGCACAGACTCGATAACACAAGGCGCAATGCAGGATAAATATTACATTCATAGTCACTCTGGTTCCTTACAATGTACGGGATCAGAAAGAATACTTGGATGCAAAGTTCTTTTTGGAATGCAATGGCAGCCAGAAGAATGGAGGCGGGGTCCCTCAAAGACTATTAGTCAGCATGACCAGGGATGCAGCCCCATGCTCTGAACATCCCTAGCCTCTGTTTGCCAGAAGCTGGGATTGGATGACAGGGAATGGCTCATTCCATGATTAAGGCTGTTCTGTTCACTCCCTCTGAAGCATCTGGCACTGGCCACTGTCAGCAAAAGGGATTCAGGACTAGATGGACCATTGGTCTGATCCAGTATAGCCAATCGTCTGTATGTATTTACATCTAACTCAACTGATCAGTGTGATTGACCTACAGTCTATGTCAAAATCCTTAGATGATGCAGGACTCCCAACGCTGACTCAAGATAAATTAAAACTCTGAAGGTTTTATTGGATTAAATATGAATCATACAATCAGACCAGCACTGCTTGTGTTATGAGATTTAGCACTGCGTTCAACTTATTTTACTCTCCTTCTAAATTTTTAATATGCCATAGATTTGATTCCCCCCCACTCCCTTCAGCAAATACAGAAGTGCCTTGTGGAAATGTTCAAAAAGAAACTAGGGTTTGGGGGTTTTTTTGAGGCTGGGTATAGGGCAATCAGGACTTTTGGCATCTGGAGGCAAGTGAGTGGCAATATGTGAGTGGGGGATTAGTAGAATAGCTGGATGTTTCTGCAAAGAGCCCCAAATCAGGAAAAAACTTGAGTGCATACTTAAATCCACCCCAGTTCAGGACATCAGTAAAGACTCTGCTTAAATACTGTCCTAGTGAGGGATGCTTTCCTGAACACAACAAAATACTCAGCACTGAAGAGTTGATGCTGACATTTAAATTGTCATAATTAAGATCCAGAGTTAACAGCCAATTGAAGAGATGATTATATTTTTCAGGTTTTGCACAGATTCATTGGGACATGACTTCACAAGGTACATTTGTTTGGAAGACAATCTGCGCAGTAATTCATACTAGCAATATAAGATCAGATTCACTGGTATACACTGGCTGCTTTGTGCTTCTCCAGCCATTCGAAACAGCAGCGTTCAGCTGGGATTTGGATGCACGTTTGGTCAGAGAGGTGTAGTGCATCTGGCATGCACCTTTCAATTTGAACCTTAACAACTGGGAAGTGTGAGTCCAGAGCAATGCTTGGTCTCACAACAAATGCCATAGCTACAGAGTCATGAAGTACATGTCCACGGAAGCCCTTAACATCTGAAAGTATTGTTTGCTTAATTTTTTTCCTGCTTCTTCGGCACGTGGTACTACAAGACAGCTGGGGGTGATTAGGCCACAAAAGTATATGGTAATTAAATACCATAATTTAACTGGCGTCTCCTGAAATTAATTATTCACTATGCACTGTATTCAGACTATACTAGTGGTGGGAAACCTGTAGCCCATCAAGATGCTATGTGTGGCCCGTGACATAGTTTGTTTTCCATTGCCCTTGCACAGGGCTGCCAAATTCCGCTGGTTTCTGTGCATGTAGATTTTCTCCCACTGGTCTTGCTAACGTGGGAAGCCAGGGCACGTGAAGTGAGGTACATTCTGTCTGCACACAACGCTGACTCAGAGAGCTGTGTGCTTCTTCTATATCCCATCAAAGCATGGCTACAGTTCAGTTTGCACATCCTGCAAATTCTGGGAATGAAAGCACAGTTAGCAAAACTACCCCATCCTGGGAGAATGTCTTGGTTACAACAATCTTGTGGCCAACTGAGATGAAGGAGGATTACTCATGTGGCCCTCTCTCTAGCTTAGGTTGCCCATCACTGGACTATACCATTAAAATGTCCTCCTGTAGGGAATATGTGTTACCAGGTGTTCACATCCCTTTTTAGAAGGGCTTGATCAAAAGTCTGTTGGTGTCAATGGAAGCCTTTCCAATCGCTTCATTGGATTATGGATCAGGCCCAATGTGAGTAGCTCCATAGTTACCTCTGGCCCCAATCCATTTTAAATTGCCACACCGTGGCCACACTCACTCCTACAATGGCAAGTGAAAAGCATTTCTTTATATATATATATAAAATGGAGACACACAACTCCTAGAGCTGTAAGGGACCTTGGGAGGTCATCTAGTCCAGTCCCCTGCCCTCTTGGCAAGGCCAAGCACCATCCCTGGCATCTATTTGCCCCAATCCCTAAATGGCCTCCTTGAATGTTGAAGTCACAGCCCTGAGTTTAGCAGGCCAATGCTCAAGCCACTGAGCTATCCTATCCCTTCTCCCCCTGCCCCCGCCCCCCAGTCAATGGAATGTGTTGCATTGTCTTTTTTTAGTTTACAGCTGAGATTAGAAATACTTCCTAACATTCTGGCCAGATAAAATGACCTCAAGTGACTAAGTCTAGTGTTGTCACAGCCATTCACAGGCAACTGCAAACACCACACAAACACACGTGCTATAGGATAACATCATGCACAAATCATTGTCTCAGTCATCAGTAGGGCTCTGTGTCTGTCTCAGAGGTCATGGATTTCATGATTTTCCATGATCCCTGTGACTTCTGCAATTGCCAGTGTGGCTGACCCCAGGGATGCCCATGTAGCTAGCTCCAGGACCAGCTGCTCAGGTGGCCCCAGGGATACCCACACAAGCTGTTTATCCAGCAGCCCCAGCGATGGTCCCCAGATGGCTGGAGCAGCTGCTGTATCATGGTACTGGGCAGCTGGTGCCATGGGCCTCAGATAGTCCCACAGCACTGGCTCTCGGCCCTCTCCTACCCCCAAGCAGCCACTAATTCTCCCATGACCTCCCCAGAATTCAGTCCCACTTATTTTTAGTATAAGCCATGGAGAGGTCACAGGCTGTGAATTTTCATTTGTTACCCATGACTTATATTAAAAATATGCATGACTAAAGCTTAGACTGAATCATCAGGTCTATTCTAGTTAGAGAAATTTTGGGTGTGGCCAAGTTACCTTCAACTAGGTGGACAGCAAATGCATATTAAGAGTTTTTTTTTTTATACAAGCCAGCTCACCCTTAGTAAACCCCAAAGAAAAGAAGGCAGCTCTGACTTTTCCAGAGGGACACATGGATTCTTGATTAAAGACAAATTCTGTGATAATTTTTTCCAGTCAGTCAAGCTGTGGTGAGTGTCACAGAGAGGAAGCTATGTTAGTCTGTATCTTCACAAAACAAGCAGTCCTGTAGCACTTTAAAGACTAACAAAATGATTTATTGGGTGATTATAGGACAGACCCACTTCTTCAGGTCTGGAAATTCCAAAATTCTGGAAATTCACTTTCATCAGAATTTCCAGATCTGGTGAAGTGGGTCTGTCCTACGAAAGCTCATCACCCAATATGTTATTTTGTTAGTCTCTAAAGTGCTACAGGACTGCTGTTTTGGTTTGTGGTGAGTGTGCTTATGAAGTGCTACAGTACAAAAGGAGGAGGAAGATTGTCAAGACTAAAGAGGATGTCAGCCACATGGGGAGGCAGTTTAAAAGTTGGTACTCGGATGAATTTTTTAATGCTCATATCAGATTGTGCAATGCAGCTGTGCAAACGTATTGAGCATTATCAATACAAGCGTGACCATGGAAGAAATCTCTAGTACTCAGCAAAAAGAAATGCTAATTGATTCAGTTAAGGCCAGCGCTTTCTGTAGCTACGAAGTACCAGTTTTCCTTTCCTGTGCTTTATTGGGGGATGTTTAGAAATCCTTAACCTGTTTATGACCATGCATATCTTATCATTCTGAGTTACACACAGATAGTGTGTACAGCAGAAGGAAACACACTAGCCTGTATTTTGTAACCTTTGAAAAGTTTCCAAGGCTCAGAGCCCATAATGACTTATGCGTATTAAGCTTTATGCTCTGCGAATAGTCTCATTGACATCACTTGGGCTATTTGCATTGTGTAAACTTTTATAAATAAGGATGTGTATAAGTCTTTGCTAGAGGGCTGGTCTCTGCTGCTGCTTCAGGTGATCTAACTTATGTGGCTCAGGGGTATGACAAGACATCCTCTGGGTGACAAGTTTCAGCAACCAAAGTGCTGTCCACAGTCACACTAGATTTCACAGAGGCAGAGTAATTATGCTGAAGAGGAAGCACCCTCCCATTGGCCTAGCGCATCTTCACCAGATGTTCTACAGAGGCACGGCTGTGCTGATGTAGCACTTCTAGAGTAGACCTGCCCGAAGCGTGTCTATGAACATGAACTAGAAGACGCACCGGTGGCCTGAGTTTCTATACAGGTCCTACTTTTCATCCAGGAAGTAGGTGTGTTGGGCTTGCGTTGCCTTGTCTTATTGTCAATATAATGATAATCTGCTTTGTGTTTTAGAAATCTGTCTCTCTGTCTTCTGTCTGTGAGCCCATTTTTTCAAGGATTCCTCCTAAACGATAAGAGCCAGGACCACCATATTTGGTATGCAGCTTCCTCTTATCATAACTTAAAGCAGAGCCAGGGTTTGACTGTGCCAGGACAATGGGATGTGCCTGGAATCTGATTGTTTCTTATGAAATGGAAAGGGAGGGATCTGCTAGCAGGCACAGTTATACTGCAGAATGACCACAGGGAGATGGGCGCACCGGTAAGAGAGCGGCTGGCTCGGGGTGGAGTGCTGGATGTGGCTGGCCACCATACTTGGGTAAGGTTTCTGCTCTGGTGCTGGCCATGGCTGGCCCACCCCTCCCATTCTGGCCCCCATGCCCTGCAGATGGAACCCAAACCGCTCCCCCACCCACCCTCGGCCTCAGTCCCAGCACCAGACCATGGTGGGTAGGAAGGTGAGGCCCAGACCTGGTGAACCTGAGCCAACACCCACAGCTCCTGGCCATAATGCACCCAGGCTCCATGTCTGAAGCTTGGGCAGCTGTGCAGCACAGCCATGGCCATCCCCAGAGAGCTGACAGCTGGGAAGCAACACTCCCAGCCCCAAGCCCCTCCTTACTAACTGATGTAACGCCAATGTGTTAGTAGCTTCATATCTCAGAGCTTGTTTTTCTCTTCATGTCCTATTCCATGGAGGCAGGGCGCTCTTGGTGCAATATCTTCAACCAGTATTTATGTCCCCAGTCAGTTCAAAAGAAACAGAATTTGTTGTTGTTCAGAACACAGTGCATGTTTTATTTATTTCTGCAGGCTCTTGTCTCTGAATAGGAGTCTTTCCACTCACTTCAATGGACTTTTTCATAGGCATTAAAGGAACTCCTTTTCCCTTATGGAGGCAGAGAGCTGAGTAAGAGGGGGTTGTAGGAATTTATTTATTTTGGAGAAGACGTACTTTCCACGGGCTTGAAGGGAAGTACGTGTAGGTTGAGGGCTGGAACATAATAGAAAGGGGTGGTATTTAAAAAAAAACTCTATTCTTTTGACAGGAGGCATTAATTTTCTGGCTGGCTAATCTTAGTTCTGGGGTTGAGGCTATTTGTAAGCTCTGTGCTTTCTATATTTATCAAAGCCATTTACAGCATTGGCTAGGAGGAATTCTTATTATTTGACATGTCAATCAAAATAGCAGAATGAAGGATGTGATTTTCTTCGGGTCTATGCAGTGAGAGGTTTCCAACGGAGTCATTCTCTGAAGCAACTACTAAATGAGAAGAGATCGCAAAATGAACCTAGTGTGGCTGATCACTGAGAATATTATTTTTTAAAAACATTCCTGTTAAAATAGAAATGAGGGTTAAGAGATCTTTCCATTTTCTTTTACTTCCAGGTCCAATCCAAGCCTGCTAGAATCAACGGTCTATTAGCTTCAATGAGCTTCACACCAGCCCTTTACAGGGGAGCCGCCAGCCACCCCCAGCCCCAGGCAAGGTGGGAGGGGGGCCCAACTCCACACCCTGTAAGGGGCGGATCCTGGGGCAGTCAGCCCTTAGCACCGCTCAGATGACAGAGCCATGTGGAACAGCAGAGCAGGGCTGCTATGGCATTTCAAAGGGACCCAGAACTCTGGCCACTGCTGCTACCACACTAGCAGCAGCTGTGGGTGGAGATCTAGGCCCCTTTGAAACACTGGGCCCTGGGCCAACCATCCCTTTTGCCCCCTGTCATTGGGCCTGGTCCTTTAAGCTATCCAGAAATTATTTCTATGCTATGAAATATAATTAGTGTGTTTACATCCGAATTTGAGTACTGCTGACTAACAACCACTTGCATGCCACAGAAACTAACAACCAGTGAATATGGGTAGCGGGATGATGACTCACATCTTCCCCCAACAGTGGTTGGAGTTCAGTGCTCTGTTTAGGCCACTGGTCAAGGTTTCAGAGTTTGCAGGTTCCTATATTGCAGTTACCACTATTTTACCTGAGTGCCTTCCAGTGGTGAGCTACGTTGCTTATTGCACTTCCGTCAAACCAGTGAAATTCAGCATTCACCGGCTTGGGAGAACGATTTCAAAAGATTTTGCCCTCCCCCTCCGCTTCTGTCTCTGCTGCTGTTAGCTGAAAGCTGTTCTACCCGTGTGTGAGAGCCGGCTTCCATCAGTGGAAATGGAACTTGTCTATCATTGTGAATCGGGAAGCCGAAGTCACTGGTGCACAGCCACATTGTTCTACGTCTGAGCAAACGAGATGAAGGGGAAGAAGTCAGACTTCCGCTGCATTCTTTGTAATACTCATTTTCTGGTTTTAAACTGAAGAACAGTGGCTCAAAATCCCAGATGTAAAGGACTCCAAACTTTTGATCTAGATAAGAACATAAGAACGGCCATACTGGGTCAGACCAAAGGTCCATCTAGCCCAGTATCCTGTCTGCTGACAGTAGCCAACGCCTGGTGCCCCAGAGGAGGTGAACCAAAGACAATGATCATGCGACTTGTCTCCTGCCATCCATCTCCCGCCTTTGACAAAAGGCTAGGCACCATACCTTACTCCTTGTGCATTTTTGGCTTCACTTTAAGCACAGAGATGAGCCCCTCTCTCTCAGTACGTGAAATACTGAGAAAAAGAGCAAGTTATCTTGGCTTGCAATGGCATTACAGTGGTCTCTTTGACCAATACTGCACCAGAGTCTAATACCCCTACTGACACCGAAGGCATATCTAAGTTGCCACCCGTCCTCTGTCCACACTTTGACTCTTTAACAGTGTTGCCAACTCATGCAACTTTATTGCAGGTCCTACTGTATTTACTGTGTTTCGTAAAGCCCCAGGTCCTGGACTTAGGAGATTATTTGCAAAACTGAATTTTCATTTAAAAAAACAATAGAACATTTCTAGCCCTCCTACTGGCAGAGAAAAGCCTGAAAACATGAACTTAGGGTTTCCTAAGGGCCCCAGACCCAGCAGGCAAAGGAAAATAACTCCCACCATACCAAGGTTTTTAAAAATCTCACCAGTTTGGGCCTAACTCATGATTTCTGAGCATTTGGGGTTGGCAGGACTAGGACGCCTTATAGAGCCAGGATAGGGATAGCAGAGATGGCACACAAATACATTTTGGTTTCTTTAGTTTCTCTCAGTAAATAATCAGATACAGTCAGTGCTGATTGCAGTGAGCAAAAGCTTAATAGGCAGGCCAGCAAATGGTGTTAGCTGGGCAGTGTTTAGATGGTAAGCTCCTGACCAAAATGCTCAGCAGCTCATTCCAACTGCAATCTTAGCGTTACACAGATACTAAGGGAAACAACAATCATGCAGATGTATGTTTTTAAAGGCAAATGAAGAGAGAATGACATCTAGGTTCTACAAGGTCACACCTGCACAGATTGTGGTTCTACATTATAATGGAGACATGTGGTCGCCATTACAGCTTATGAAAGTTCATATCAGAAACCTCCCCCATTGCCGAAAAACTTCATTCCTTTTTTAAGAGGGCTGTATTAATGACCCATGAGAGACCAATTTCTGGCACTGTGCAGTAACTGATGGGGACTGCTGCTGCACAGCAATTCATGTTGCTTGGGGAAAAACTTCAAACAATATATTCTAGCTGTCAGGAGAACAATCATTAAAATCGAGGGTGCTATTAGCAGGGAAGGAAGTGGCCCTTTTGAGCAAACACTATATTGTTACTCTTTTTCAAAAACATCTAAATAATAACCACAACCATTTACCAGCAAGCCATCTTCTTTGTTGTCTGATAAATACTCTCAGTAGGCTCTGTAGCCTCACTTCCTCAACGGGAGCGCTGCTAGTCATATGCCAGCTGTTTTCTCTGACCCCCAGTAAGTGATATATTTCAGAGAACGCTGCTTAAAAGTAACTACTTGGAATCTAGCAACAATCATTCAGTATAAAGGATCATTCAAAGATCTATTAGACAAACCAAGCAAGGTCATGTCTAAGGCTAAAAGCGGCCTTACATTTCTGATTTTAACAGAAAGAGCAATGTTAAAGTGTAAATCTTAAAATTACATGAGAAATAGGAATCATAAGCCATAATGCATGGACAGGGATAAAGAGAAATATCTATTGCACTGGTGTTTACTGGAATTACAAGAGCATTTAGAAAAGAAAATAAACCACAACCAGGCTTTTAAGTGCATTACTAATAAGAATAGCTGTACTACTACGAAACGCTGCACATCCTCCAAACCAAAATTTAAGTATTCCCTTGGGTTCCTACTTAAAATTTGTTTGGTCATAGCTCCCTACACATTACAGCAGGGGAAACCCAGCAGCTACTGGATTTTGTTTTAATTCAGACAAGCACTGGCTCGGTAGAAAGACTCTGACAACTACTGTACCCTGCTGTTTTAGTAGCAGTCATTGGGAATCTGTGGGAGATAGCAGCAGTCATTGGGAATGTGTGGGAGAGCCTTAAAGGGGAAAATGAGATAACAGTTACAATAGTTATCGGATGGTTGAGCCTGGCTGAAATTTTTCCACATTAACCTTTTTTTTTTTTCCGGCAAAACAATGCAGATTCGCTGACACTGGAACATTTCACAAATCTGTGTCAGTTTCACTCATTTGTTCACTTAGAAAAAAACCTAAAATAAATTTTGTTGTAAAGAAATCAAAATCCTGTTTTGACACTTTTAAAATGTTTTGAGTTTCCGAGTTGAGACAATTCTTCATTTCAAAAGTACTGCACAGGTGCTTTTCCCCTATGCTGTGAGGGCCACTCCAGCCAGATTCACAACCAGCAGGCCAAGACCTGAGGTCAGGAATGGAGAGTCAGATACCAACAATCAGGAAGCTGGCCAGTCACGAACACATGCCCATTCACCAAATGGGGCATGGGACTGTAGCCGTCTGTGTAAGCTGGGCTTCAGCCAGCCTGATCCTAACACATGCCAAAATGAACCAGAGGGAGGTTGGATTTGGATGGTGTCCAGGAACTCCACAGATCCTGGCTTGAGACCTACGAGTCATAACATATGCACCGTCCCAATGCAGCATGGTAATCGCAGTGTGAAACAAATGCCTAATCGAGTCTATGGATTCATTGTACACAAGCTGTTTCAATATCCTAAAGTTAACAAAGGCTCCCAAAAGCAAAACCAGAAGACTTTACATTGTTGTGGAAACCCTTACAGTAACGACTGTATTCTCTCTGATCGGGCGCTTCACCGCACCACCAGCAATTTTCACTGTTGCTTCCCGTAGAAACATTCTGAGAAGCAAAATTACATTCTCAGAACAAAAAGCAATTTTAGACCAGTGTTCACTAAGGGGAGAGAGTTTCACACTCTCTCTCTCTCATTTTTAATCACTGCTTACTCCCTTTGCCCAGCTGTTAAACCCACCCATGTGTTATTGCCATACGTTCTTCAGCCTGCCTGGAAATACTGAATAAAGACTGATACCCTGGCTGGCATTGTCCATTAAGAACACTATTTGACTATCAGATACCACACAGTTCTGAGTCCCCTCTGTGTCCACTTGCTGGAGGCCAAAGGGGCTCAATTCCTGGCTGTTCCACATGTTGGTTAAAAGAAAAACAATCCAGTGGGTAGAGCAGGAGGTACAGATTCTATTCTCCACTTGGTCACTAATCTTCTGGTTCATCTTGGCCAAGCCCACTTCCCTCTCTGAGCTGCCATTTCCTCTTCCTCTCACCTTTTGTCTGTCTTGTCCATTCAGATTGTAAATTGTTTAGGACAGGGATTGTTTGTTACTATGCATTTGAACAACACCTAACACAATGGGGCCTGACATTAGATGGACTCCTGGAACTCACCATAATCCAAACAACAATGTATTAATGCAAAACAAGTGCCCAACAGTACCAGAACAGCCATGTTGCACCTACTTTGCACCAGCATAAATGATTGCAAAGGTACAGAGCGACGGTGAATCAGGCCTAATGTGTCTCCAGAGCATGCACTATCCTGCCTTTCATTACTACCATGCTTAAACTGGTGCTTTAAATGAGGCTGCATACGAGTAGGTTTTGTGAGTGTCCAGTGTCAAGACGGTAGTGACACTCTAGTTGGACTAGCCTGGAAGCTTGAGAATTGCTTGCTGCTGAGTGTAGGACAACTTGCTTGACAGATCCTGATTTGTGATTTAATGCTACAAGGTGCTGAGTGCCTCCTGCTCCATCCAGAATCTCCTACGCTAAACTCCCATGGGAATCAAGGCTGCACAGCACTCAGCAGAATTGCACCCTTTATATCTTGTGTGTGGCAATGACTTCAGAGAAGATTCCTATTCATTTTCAACATCTCTAGTGTTACAGGAAAAGAAAAACCTCCTAGGGAAATGGATCCATCAAGATAATAGGGAAGGCACAAAGTGTTCCTTCCAAAAGAGTCAGACAGGTGGACAGATTAAGAAACAGCAGCACTTCTCACCATTTGAAAATTGACCAACCAAAAAAAAATGTAAACTATACTCCAAAATGAACAGCATGCAAAAATTGAATTAGTAGTCAGGAAAAACCAAAAACAGATGAAGGATGTAATTGCGTGGGAAAAAGTCTAAATTACAGCAACAGCTGTATAAGAAGCCTGATGATCTGGATGATGGAGTCTAGTAATCGTTGACCTAAGAGGACTATGCCCATGGGGACCCAGACAGGATTCTCAGTAATAAGAATGAATTGCTACAAATATTGACTTAGTGTCAGAATGAAAGCCAGTTAAATACTGCAAAAATAATTATACAGAACCAGTCCTTTCCCATCTCAACTCAGTTCGCTTCAGCCTTGTGCAGAGCCCTCTGCTTGCAATGTACATTGGAAAAATCAATTTTTCCTGGCATGAGTATTTATACATTTTAAACATGCACGTTCAAGTATTTGCACTAGAACTGCTTGTACGTGCAGCAGATAAAAGAATTGGAAGGATACCATGCAATTTATCTGACCGATCTCAGCGATGCAACAGTTTGATAAGATTTACTACTGGACAGTCACAGAAAACAGTCCCATGAATCTAAAGATGGATGAAGAAAAATCAATCATTCACTTAACCGTATCCAAATTACTTCACACCAGTTGGCGACGACCCAGGGCAAAAAGCAAGCTGCAAATTGCTCTTTTGCTGCCAGAGTCAGTCAAGCTCACACTTGCACCAAAATGCACTATTTGTATTGGGGCAGCAAAATGCCCCCTACCCCCAAGATCAGTGCCCCAACTATGCACAGCACTTTACAAATGCCTAGTAAGAGACAGCCCCTGTCCCAAAGAGATTAGAATTGTTTCCAGAGGTGCCAAGTCCATGCTTCATAATTAGGAGCCTGGACCTGGCCCAGCTCACAGCTGCCCAGGGGTGTCTGAAGGAGCCCTGCCCCCTAGAAGGCTTGGGGTGGTGGGATGGTTCCCAATCTCCTCCCAAAAGCTCTGCCCCAACCCCTGTGATGGGGAAGGGCTCCCCTCACATACCTGCTCATGCTCCTAGCAGCACCCCCCATCTCAGCAGTTCACTAGCTAGCACTGCCATGTCCTCTGTAGATCTGCTGGGGGCCATCTAGGCTGGACAGCTGTCACCATGTGTGAGACACCCTCCCTCCCAATCTACCACCTCTCCACCTCCGTCTGGGATGAGACCTGCCTGCTAGCCCCCTATCAACACCCACACCCTTAGCAGAGAGGCGGAAGCAGGGTCACCCCATTCTGCCTCTCTGCTTTTGGAAACTCAGCAGTGCAGGGGTGGCAGTGAAGGGACGGGATTCACTGACCATAAGGGTCTTATGGCATTCACATACTTATCCCTTGATGCTACTGTGAATTAAAAACAACAAAACAAAAATGGAGGATTTACGCAGGGTTTTGTGTATCAGATCACAGGAATATAAACTGAGGTACATGGCGAACATTAGCCAACATTACCCCCTTTTTTTACCCCAGCAGTTAGCCAAAATTAATGGCTGTGTGGGTGGTTTCCCTTAGGAGGAGAAATTGATGACAGAGTCAGTTATTTCTTTGATTAACTCCTGTTCATTTGCAAGGACTGTGCAAACCCTCCTTGTTTGATTTCTCCCTTGTTCAGGGAAATGGGCCAGTTTCTCTGCTCACACTGCCAAGCGTTTTTCAGCCAGCGCCCTGCCCAGAATCTCCTCACTCTTTCTCGGGACCTGGCTTCCAGTGCTTCTGTGGCTACGTCTGGTCCTTGTTGCCTTGCCCTGTTACTCTCTGATACACTGACAGCTGCTATTGTTTCAGCTACCTGGCTCCATAATGGAGCTGGCTCTTTACAAAGGTCATAAAATACGTGAAAAGTGGTGATTACCCATCCCAGTTTCAAACAAGTTTAACCCAATCCAGAATGTACCTGTTGTTTCTTGTCTTATAATTAGATTGTAATCCCTGTCTTGTTTTACTGGATTTGTACTGCACTAGTACACCAGCCTAGGACCTCCAGGTGTTAATGGTAATACCAATAAACAGTATAAGATGGGTGACAGGAACAAGAATGGACAAGCTAAAAACAGAACTAGTCAAAATAAACTTTTTTAAAACCCTTGAGAGAGAGGGATATCAAAGCTCAAGGGCCATGAGTGCAGAGATCTGCCTGCTCACTTTGGCCATCACTGCAAGTGGCTGCTGTCTTCATAAGAGATGCAAGGGCACAGCCAGGATGCAATAGTTCTTCATTGCGCTGCACAAAGATTGCATGGTAGCCTTGACGTGCTGCAGAGCTACTTGGATCTCTCTTCTGGTTGCTGCAAACTTGAGACAGGCAGAGGTTTATTACTATCCCTGCTGTCATTGGCTGCGTCTACACGTGCACGCTACTTCGAAGTAGCGGCAGTAACTTCGAAATAGCGCCCGTCACGTCTACACGTGTTGGGCGCTATTTCGAAGTTGAAATCGACGTTAGGCGGCGAGACGTCGAAGTCGCTAACCCCATGAGCGGATGGGAATAGCGCCCTACTTCGACGTTCAACATCGAAGTAGGGACCGTGTAGACGATCCGCGTCCCGCAACATCGAAATAGCGGGGTCCTCCATGGCGGCCATCAGCTGGGGGGTTGAGAGATACTCTCTCTCCAGCCCTTGCGGGGCTCTGTGGTCACCGTGGGCAGCAGCCCTTAGCCCAGGGCTTCTGGCTGCTGCTGCTGCAGCTGGGGGTCCGTGCTGCATATACAGGGTCTGCAACTAGTTGTTGGCTCTGTGTATCTTGCACTGTTTAATGAAAGTGTGTCTGGGAGGGGCCCTTTAAGGGAGCGGCTTGCTGTTGAGTCCGCCCCGTGACCCTGTCTGCAGCTGTGCCTGGCTCCCTTATTTCGATGTGTGCTACTTTGGCATGCAGACGTTCCCTCGCTGTGCCTATTTCGATGTTGGGCTGAGCAACGTCGAAGTTGAACATCGACGTTGCCAGCCCTGGAGGACGTGTAGACGTTATTCATTGAAATAGCCTATTTCGATGTCGCAACATCGAAATAAGCTATTTCGAAGTTGGGTGCACGTGTAGACGTAGCCATTAGGTCCTCCTTGGTGAACTTTCTGCTGTTCCTTTATCTGCTTTTGCTGTCCTCTTCAGATTGACTTTCAGGGAATGCTGATTGTCATTCAGATCTGTTTCTCCATTGATGGAAAAGTGATTATCTCCCAGCACAGGACGATTAGATACATGACATGGAAATCTACAATGAACCTTAAGAGATAATTTATCCCTATCTGTTTAGACCAGACAATTCTGAGGTCATTTGGTCTTCCTGTGCTATGGCCTTAAAAGATCTCAAGTTGAGTTACCTCCCTGTTTAAAGGAATAAACAATGGGGTCAGATAGAATTATGTAGTTTGTGTCTCTAGCACAATCACCTTGTTTTCTCTCATATTTCTCTTTATTCATTTGATCAGATGACTTTAACATCGCCACACTTTGTAATCCTGACCTGGACTTTTTCCAGTGACCAAGTTTAAGGGTTAGATCCTCAGTGGAGAGATCTGAGTTTATACCAGCTGATGTTGAGGTACCAATTAAGGTCTCATTCTTCATCTGTAACTCTGGTAACTTCAGAGGAGTTACTTCTTCCCCTTCCCCGCCTCAATGGTTTAAGTGAGGACAGACCCAGACCCATTCCCATAGGGTGGGAGCCCCAAAGTGACACAGGGTGTTGCACTGCTGAGAAGCACTGCACATACTGTTAGGTGCTGATAAGAATCCCAGAAATGGCACTGGGGTGCACAAGCCCACTGTGACTTTTAGCCCAGTGATTAGAGCACTTGCATGGGACAAGGGAGATCCAGGTTTGATTTCCTTGGCTCTGCCAGAGCAGGAGAAGGGGCACAGGAGGTCTGGGTTCAAATCCCAAGTGAGTGCGCTAACCAGTGGGTGAAAATTCATAAGCTGGGGGGAGGTTCCACCTCCTTGTATCTTGCCATAGTTTCAGTCAGACATCGTGAAACAAGATGATCTTCATTGTTAGGCCAGCTCTCCTGGATCCCTAGTACCCCCTCTTCTCCCTTGCACAGGGGTTGCCAAGTATCTCCTTCACAGTCTCACTAAGGGACCTCTTGTGCTCACACTCTGATCTTCACTTCTGCAGAAGTCAGCAAGGAATATTATTTTACTCTGCAACTGCTTGTGTACAGCGCCGTGGGTAAGAGGCCCTTGGGCAACTAGTGTCTTGTACACAAAGGTACGTGGAAAGGGGCAAGTTTTCTTATGCCAGCAGGACTGCTATGCCCAACGCCAGATTTACACCAAGAGGTGGGAATGTGCCCATGCAGATGCCACCTTCCTTCTTGATTAGAGCATAGCTCCAGTTCTACAAGAACCCTTCTGGCTATTGCCAGCATGGCATGGTTAGACTCCATCCCTGGGAAGAAGTACACCCTTTCTGCTCTGCATCAGCAGGCTGTAGGCTCCCAGATGGAGCAAGGGTTGGTGATGCTACTATCTGCAACTGTAAACTCCCCTTGAGGCACTTCTTCTACTGGTGAGCTGGTGTTCAAGTTACACTGGCAGATGGCATGATCCTTGTTCTTTGGTCAACAAGGACATGCCTCCGCCCTCAGTTACACTGCAGTAACCCACTGAAATCAGCAGCATTTCTCCCTGCCCCCCTCATTTGACCACTGAGCGCTGTTTAAGTTTCTTTCCCATTGCTCTGGCAGTACAATGGGACATTAGTGGGTGGCAAGGCCATTAAACCTCCTCTTGTATCAACTGACATGGAGGTAGAGCTAGTCTTCCCACTGAAGCAAAGGGCAGCAGCACTGACTTCATCTAGCACTTTTCACCCAAGGACCACAAAGCATTTTACCTTTACAAACAACATTAATCAAGCCTGAAAGCATCCCTGAGAGGTAGGTAAATGTAAAATCCTCCTGGTCCATTGTGTCATTATATGGGACAGAACTGCAGTAAAATTCTACAGAGCCACTGCCCCCATCTCACTCTACACTAACAGACACAGCTGAGCTCTTTGAGAGTGACTGTGGTTGTAATGATTATTCTCCTTCTTCTGCTGTTCTGGTTTTCTCTTTTCTGTTATGTTTGGCCTGGATTTGTAGCCCACAGCAGTGAGGTAGGCAGAAGAGAGCTTCTTTGAGACCACCAGCAATGCCTGTGCAAACCATGGCCAGCAGGACAAATGAAAATGGTAGAGTGCTGTTTGTACCACGCAGTGCACTGCAATAAAATCTCTCTCTACTGTCTGAGATGCACTCCTAGCAGTGCCGCAGTGTTTGCCTGCTGTGTTAATCAGGCATCATGGCCAGAGCCTTGAAAAATACCATAGAACCTCTCCGATTTGCAGTTATCACTTTGCACTTAAAGGTTTACAGCAAAATACTATAACGACATTGAAAAAGAAGATGCCACAGTAAAATGTAAACTATACTCTTACCAGGCACTATTGCATATCCTATAATGAACTACAAAGGGTCAGATTCCTCACATTGACCAACCTTGTTGTGTCTCTTTACATCACCATCCAGCTGAAAAAGAATATTCAATATGAGTGTGCCCCCATCAAAATAATTAGCTCAAATTTTGGTATGGCTATATAAATATAGCAATAATTGCACAGGTTGAACCACTCAAGTCCAGCAACATCTGTGGTCTGGCATGATTTAGTTAGCTGGATGTCCACTTATCATGGATGTAGCCAAGTTTCCTGTGGTCCCATAAAGTTTGTTTCCAGCCACCAGTCCTGGCTCTCAGTGTTCTGTGCTGGTATTTAGCTGTAATTTTCTCTCAAATATCTCCTAAGGCCCAGTGGAAGTGTTGGTAATGCTGTTAGACCAGTGTTTCTTAAACTGTGTTCTGCAGAACGTTTGTGTTTTGTGAACAACTTGCAGGTGTGCCACAAGTGTTGGAAAAATTCAGTTTTACAATAAGACAATATTTTCTATTATTAAAACCAGATACAATGTTACTTCTTCATTGCTATGATACCTGATTAAATGACTTCATTTTGATTTTGCTGTATATGTTGCTGGTGTTTTTGTTTTATTCCCTTTTTAATCTGACAACAAATTTTTTGTAGAAAATTTTCATAGGTGTGCTGTGTAAAAATACTATTGTTTGGTGTTCCATGTTTTCAAAAAAATTAAGAAACACTGTACTAGACAATATTGACCTCCCATGGTCCAGCAAATTCTTTCATTCAGCACTGGTCAGGTCCCAAGGATGCCACACTAAAGAGGTTCAACCTGTATGTACTTTACCTGTCACTTCCAACCTAAAATAGAAAGCTCAGAAAAGCTTGTAATTTAACGGAAAACTTTGCCTGGACTGGAAATAGTGGAACTTCAAATACTGCAAATCTGTATTTTGGGGAATTCAGTAGGATTTTCCAGAAGGGATATTCCCATAATCTTTAAATCTTCCTTTCAAGCACATGCCTATCCAACCATCAATTCTTTTTAATCCCTCCTGGTGGCACAGGTTAACTATTTTATAGAGAAGTCCTGTGCGCAAAGACCTGCTTCGTCAAAAGCTTATGCTCCAAAATATCTGTTAATCTATAAGGTGCCGCAGGACTTCTGGTTTTTGAAGGTACAGACCAACTCGGTTACCTCTCTGATACAATTTTATAGAGGCTTCCTAAAACAACATTTTCATTTTTCGTAGTCAGATTGCTCACAAATCCCACTGAATTCAATTAAAGCTTCAATTTCTCAGTTCTTGTGCAAGACTGGCCACTTTTATTTGCATGCTTACAGAAAGAATTTAGGATCTTCACTTTAGGCAAGCTGTGAAACAGTTGACCAAGTATTATTTGACTGTAAAGTGCTCTTAGTGATAATTGTAACACCCTGCACATTGCGGCATGATTTACACACCTTTTGATCATACCAGAGAACTCTGAGAAAAATTAGTCAACTAAGTCAAGCAACTAGTATTAACTGAATGGGGACCATCTACAATAGGAAAAGGGGCAGCTGAAGCCCAGATCAGTATGAATGAACTCATCATGACTGTCATAGTTTAAACAGGAAACTAAATCAATGTCAAAAAGCACACAGAACCCTTGAATTCAGATTAGGAATTTATTTTTCTTCTTTTATTCATCTGAATCTTATTTTACTTGAAAACTCTTATTATTGTTCTCTGAGGTAGATGTTTACTCAAGAGATTTGGTTTTGCCTTTAAAGGACACACTAGGGATGCTATTTCTCACCACAACAAATCTTAATGATAAGAAATGCCCATAGTTACTTTCAAACTATTAGAAGTGCTTTCCAGGAATGAACAGCAGAGAAGTGTACTGAGTAAGCTTTTAAGTTCACTACATGAGATAGAACTTATTTGCAAGGAAGAAATTAAAAGATGCTCCAGACACATTTAGCTATTTATCTGCTTGTTTCAACAAATTATTCACTGTAAGCAAGTTAAAAAGGGACACAACTTCTTTCTATTCAAGAAGAACAAACAGAAAAACTGTAACTATCTTTTTAAAAAAAACGTTTCTTGCAAACTGAAATCTTGGGATGTCTGACGAGCTAGAGAATCAGAGACTGTCTTTTTCATGGGCTCCAGCGGCCTTAGGCTCAGGCACTTTTTGCAGCAAGAATCCATAGAGGCAGAGGCAGTTACAATAATCCACAGACCATGCATGACTGGAAATTTTTCCTCAGTAAAAATATTTCATTTAATTTGGAGAATCTGTATGAAGTCCACAGCATGAAACTCAGCCAGCTGAAGTCCACAGCTACTGGTGTGTTTGTACATTGTTAAGCACAAAGTACCTGACTGGTGCTTTTGCATAGCAATACAAATAATAATTATAGAGGACTGTAACATTTCTCTTGCCTTGGGCCTGAATCTGTGAAATCCACTGGACTGCAGGACACTCAGTGTTATACAACACTGCATCTGACGAAGTGGGTCTTTGCCCACGAAAGCTTATGCTCATACATTTCTGTTAGTCCGTAAGGTGCCACAGGACCCCTTGTTGCTAGTGTTACACAAGATATCCTGAGGGACTTCCAGCCAAGCTCCAAACCTCTGGGAAGGTCTTGAAAAGCACTTAGGACATTTAGAAGCATGAGTGCTTTGGGAAAAATCTCCCTGCCCCCTCAAATCCAAGCTGGAATGTTTGGCTTTTCAATACCCCTTTCCGTATCACTTTAAGAAGGTGCTAAACATCAAATATTTTAGTCCCACGAATATTCTAGACCCCAGAATTTGAGCCATTTTTTGGCTTAAGTCATATACTCATTTTGGAGGGGGCGCAAACACAAGAAAATATCCATCTTCTCTTGATTCCGAATCCTGCACTAAAAATGATCTGCTGATTTTGTCATAATACCACAACTCATCTAAACCATGCCACATAGTCCTGGCCAACCAGCCATTACCACTGTCACAGATTCACTTCATAATCGAGCATGATTCTCCGCAAAACTTACTAGAGCAAAATCCCAAAATTATGGTGACAACGGACCTACTCCTGCTGAAGAATCTCCATCTGCTAGTTTCAATACAAAACTGAGTCTGTCATAAATGTTTTGCCTTCTCTTACAAGGCCCTTCATCAACACTATGTGCTGACTAAGAAAAATGCATTTCACCATATATTAGGAAGAATAAGCCATTATCCTGTGTCAATTAGATCCTCAAATCAGTCCATTATAAACAGCTGGTGATGCATAACCATCATCTTCATCTAAAATTAAAGAATCTTTTCTGAGCGCTTGTTAATTTCCATATATTTATGTATTTTTCTTCACATAAAAATATCCTCGCTGCTTTAAAAATCTGGAACTTAACCTCCTCTAAGTCACCAGGGCAAGTGAGGTATTTTTAGGAGACAATGATTAGGGAATATATGGAGGGTAGCTTGTTTTTCCAACACTGCTCTGAAAAAGGCACTGCCATTTAAAACAGTAGGATGATGGTTATCAGTTGTTATGTATCACTACCTGTTTCAAACTCAGGGACTGACAATCCCCAGGATCCTATGCTGCGAAGTGCTGAGTTCCCTCAGCACCCCTTGATATCAGTGAGAGTTGAGAATGTTGATCACCAGTTGAGCCAGGTCCCAAAGGTAGAGCTAGAAATATCCCTCATCATCAAAAGTGGAGAGGCCTAACCCCTGGTGAACCGCACTAATAAGAGCAATTATAGGGCAGGGTGCATGAAATGCGTGATAGTTAAATATTGAGATGAAATGCTGTGAACCATTAAAATTAAAAGCAAAATTAACTATCTGAAATGGAATGAACATGGTACACCTTGTGCTAATTAGCCATATTTTGCTTTTCACTGCTGTTGTGCATTTGAGCCTTTTAAATCTCTTCTTTCACTTTATCTGACACTGTTTGGGTCTTGGGCAATAAGAGAACCAAAACAATGTGTTATCTGGTAGAGTGGAATAGTTGGTGAATGATATTCATTTGCTGTGGAAAATCAACAAAGTAGCTAACAAATTGTGTTCTTTTCCCTCCCCAAGAATGTTCATAGAAATGCTCTGGGTATCGCAGAAGTCAGTGGATGTGATATATCTTGACTTCAGCAAAACTTCTGTTACGGTCTCCCACAACATCTTGCCCATAAATTAAGGAAATATGGATTGGATCCTTGGACTATAAGATTGATAGAAAGCTGGCTTGACGGTTGCGCCCAGCTGGTAGTGGTCAATGGCTCAATATCTGGATGGCGGTTGGTTTCAAGCGGAGTGCCGCAAGGCTCGGTTCTGGGGCGGGTGTTGTTCAACATCTTTATTAATGACCTGGATGAGGGACGGGATTGCACTCGCAGCAAGTCTGCAGATGACACAAAACTAGGGGGAGAGGTAGATATGTTGGAGGGTAGAGTGAAAAACCAGAGTGACCTGGATAAATTGGAGGATTGGACCAAAAGAAATCTGATGCGGTTCAACAAGGAGAAGTGTAGAGTCCTGCACCTGGGGCAGAAGAATCCCAAGCATTGTTATAGGCTGTGGACCAACTGGCTAAGTAGCAGTACAGCGGAAAGGGACTTTGGGGCTATGGTGAACGAAAGGCTGGATGTGAGTAAACAGTGTGCCCTTGTAGCCAAGAAGGCTAACGGCATACTAGGGTGCATTGGGGGAGCATTTTGAGCACATCTAGAGAAGTGGTTGTTCCCCTCTATTCGGCACTGGTGAGGCCACATCTGGAATATTGTGTCCAGTTTTGGGCCCCCTTGTATAAAAAAAACAGAATGTGGATGTGCTGGAACAGGTTCAGCAGAGGGCAACAAAAATGATTAAGGGTCTGGAGCACAAGACCTATGAAAATAGGTTGCGGGATTTGGGCTTGTTTCGTTTACAGAAGAAAAGACTTAGGGGTGATTTAATAGCAGCCTTCAACTTCCTGAAGGGGAACTCTAAAGAGGAGGGTAAGAAACTGTTCTCAGTAGTGTCAGATGGCAGAAAAAGGAGTAACAATCTGAAGTTACAGAGGGAGAGGTGTAGGCTGGATATTAGGAAAAACTATTTCACCAGGCAGGTGGTGAAGCATTGGAATGTGTTGCCTAAAGAGGTGGTAGATTCTCTATCCCGCAAGGTTTTTAAGGCCTGGCTTGACAAGGTCCTGGCTGAGATGACTTAGTGGGGGTTGATCCTGCTTGAAGCAGGGGGCTGGACTAGATGACCTCCTGAGGTCCCTTCTAGCCCTTTGATTGTATGATTCTATGATCCCAGGAAACATGGGAGTTGAGGGTTACTTTTGTTTAATTTCCATAAAAATGCACTTCCCCCACCCCCTGAACCACACTGCTGCAGCACTCCAAAGGGGCACAGCGCTCTGGATGCCACTGTTGCTACAGTAGCTAGGCCCTGGGGCAATTGCCCCATTTCCCCTGCACAGTCAGCGAGCCTGTTACCAATTAGCATTCACATTTTTTCAGATTAAATTCTTAATCCCATGTGAGTTGGTTCACATAGGTTGAACCTCTCTCGTCCGACCTCCTCTGGACCTGACTCGTGCTGGACAAGAGAATTTGCCGGACCACAGGATGTCAATATTGTCTAGCACATTACTAACATTTCCACTGCTTACTGGGCTCTTAGAAGACATTTAGGGGGTAAATTACAGCAAAATAACAGCACAGAACACTGACAGCCAGGACTGGAAACAAACTTGACCACAAGAAACTTAGCCACACCCATGATTAGTAGTCATCCAACTAACTAAAATCAGGCCAGATTACAGATGTTGCTGGATGAGAGAGATGCAGATTAGAGAGGTTCAATCTGTAGTTATTTCATCTTTGTAAAACTGGTACTATTAAAGTGCCACGTGTATAATATTCCTGGTCTGGGCTTTATTATGTTTGCATATTACAAAGGTGATCAAGTCATGATTACATGTACTTAAGCTACCATTACTTTTTAGTTCTGGGATAGATAAAAAGACAGAAAATATCATATTGCCTCTTCATGAATCCATGGTATGCCTGCATCTCGAATTCTGTGTGCAAGCAGATATGCTCACTCCATCTCAAAAAAGATACATTAGGATTGGAAAAGCTCTTAAATGTCAACAAAAATGGTTAGGGGTCTATAACAGCTTTCACTTGAAGAGATTAACAAGATGGGACTTTTCAGCTTGGAAAAGAGAAGACTAAGGGGTGAGCTGACAGAGGTCTATACAATCGTCTTGTATGTAGAAAGTGAATAAGAAAATATTATTTACTTCTAATAACACGAGAACTAGAGCTCACCCAATTAAATCAATAAGCAGCAGGTTTAAAACGAACAAAAGGGAATACAGCCTCACACAACACCCAGCCAGCCTGTGGAACTCATTTGTAGGGGTTGTTGTTAAAGCCAAAACAATAACAGTGTTTAGTAAATAACTAGACACGTTCACCGAGGATAGGTCCATCAATGGCTAGTAGACAGGATGGACAGGGATGCAATCCCATGCTCTCTGTGTCCCCTGCCTCTCTTTGCCAGAGTTGGGAGTTGACAACAAGGGAGGGATCCCTTGATGATTGTCCTGTTCACTTCTTTGACGCACCTGGCATTGGCCCCTGTTGGAAGAAAAGATACTGGGCTAGATGACCACTGGCCTGACCCAATATGGCTGGTCTTATGGGATCAGTTTTTCTTTGTCTGCAAGGACGACGTTTATTGAAAGATGCCCCCATGTTGGCTACCACATTTTTTAAGTTAAGAAACTGTCATATGCAGGTTGAAACTCTCTTGTGCAGCAACATCCCTCTTCTGGCAGGACAATGGATGTTGTTGGACCAGAGAGCTCCAGCTGTGTGGGGTGCAGTGGAGCCTTGCTGGTGGCAGAGAGCCCCTCTGGCAGCCTGTTCTGGGGAGCCCCAGGGGCAGCCCTAGGGTAGGGAGGGGAGTTGGGGTTGGGGAGCGCCACTATGGAAATCCCAGCCCCAGTCAGTAGCCCCATGGCCAGGAGACAGCAGGGAGCCTGGCTGCAGCTTGGAGTCCAGCTGGCAGCCCTGCAGCTGCAGGGACCCCAGCAGGAGCTGTGGGGGAGGGGAGGGAGCCTGGCCGCCCCATGGCAGGATGCCAAAACCTGACCAGGATGGGGAAACCCAGCACGCCCGTGGGAGAGACCAGCAGGAGTGCCTCCCCCCTAGTAGGCAGCCTGGAGGGTCTGACCCCTCCTCCTTGGCCAGCAAATCTCCTTGTTCAGGACCACTAAGGCCCCGAGGGTGCCGGACGAGGGAGGTACAAACTATATAATGTTTAGAAACTGCAAAGGTATTTCAGAACTGACAGCAGGAGACCTTCAGCACATGTCACTCAAACTGAAGTCCCCCATGATCACACACAACTTCCCCCCACCCTACACATTATGGGCTGGTGCAAAAGGAGGTGGTCATCCCAGTCATTAGTGAGATTTGGTAGGCTGAAGCAGACATCAACTAATACCCCATGTTGTGCTGTTAGGACACTGCTCTGTAAACATTCAAGATCATTTTCTTCTGAGTTCTCATGACTCAGAAACAGGTGATGCTATTTCTGACACAGAGTGCCTTCCCGTTTGCCCACTCCATCCTTCCAAAGTAGGTTACAGCCACTGATTTTAACATTTAAATCACCCCACTAGCTTTCAGTAACAGCAGCTTGAAAGACTATGCTCATAACTGTACAGCAGCTACACTGAGTCAGCTAGAGGAAGTCCACGGGTAATATGCCGCCCCCCCGACCCCGAACTCTCCCCCGGCACCACAGTACATTTTCATAGCTTGACTGCTGTCTGAGCTCATTATTTCTCTCTCTTGGAGCCTCTCCTAGTAAAAATCCTACATTAACTGCCATCTGATTAGAAAATTGGCCAAAGAACTTTTATTTTGTCCATATCCACTTTCACTCAACACCCATAAAATAAATTAGGTGCAGTAATTCACGGAGTCTCAGTACCCTTCCTAATATACTATAGCATACTGGAATGTTTAATAGATACCGGCAGCTCTTCTACATAACTCATCAATAGGTTCATGCAGGGTATATTACAATCACCTTTCCCCAGGGTGCCTATAAAAAATACGGATAGGCAGTCTGTGTTCATCATTAGAATTGTAGGTAGCAGGTGTCATTGCTTCTCAGGGGGATTGCAGGAGTATAAACCATATGAACTCATTTGCACCAGAGGGAGGTAATAGGATGTATCTAAAACTAAATTTATGACTGAGGTTAATATGTTGTGATAGACATTGAAAGCAGGCTGATTGACTGAGGTTGACTTTAGATGCAAATGTCATGAATTACATAAGCACATCCTCTATTTAGATTCATTAGGACTGCCTAGTTCTTGATAGGAGGAGTAGAGGGTTGGGGCTAGGAAGGAAATGAAACCACAACAGCCCTTTGTTCTTCCACCTTTTCCAGGTCCTTGGACCTGGTCAGGCTGCACTCAGAGTGGGACCTGAACTGGAGGGGGACACCAGTGTGGTTTATGTTATCTCTCTGCTCCCACTAGTCTCTGTGGCTCCCTAGAGAGGTTTGAGCCTCCAACATAATTTCAGGCACTGCTGGAGCTGCTTTAAATCATGAGGTTATTTATCCACTTACAGTTGGTCAGGGATCACAAGAGTACAACGTGTTCTGGTCATGCCAATTCCCTTTCCTAACATGAACTCTCCCATGCTAGGATCCAGGCTATGCTGGTTCTAGGGTAGGCCTATGCCGGGGAATCCTCAGCTGCCCTTCCAGGCATGGTTTTAAAAACAGTTTCACACTCACTGAGCCAAGACAGGCACCTGGCTGAAGTGGCCCGATTTTCAAATGTCCTGAGCACTCACAGCTCCATGGTGAGCAGCAGCATGCAGAGAACTTCTGGAATCTGCCCACATGAGCAGCTCGACTGCCCGTTTACATCACTGGCAATGCGAGGCAGCTAAGCTGGGGCCAGAGTCTAGCACAGGGGAAAGGGATGTGTACATTGGGTTCAGGAGTAGTCTAGTCTGTAAATAAGTTTAGGGCTGTAAAGATTCAGCACCATCATCAAAAGAAACGCAGTCAGTCATCTTTCGAACCTGGACCTGCCCCACAGCACATCAAAGGTTTAGAGGATTAGTTTGTCTCCCGAGTGTTGAACTACAGTAGACTCTTTGGTATCCAGGATCCATGGGACTGGGAGGTTGTGGATAATCAAATATTCTGGATAACAGAGAGTTCAGTACCCACGCTGGGTAGGAGTGTAGAGCAGCCTGCCAGCTGCACTCACACAAAGCTTGGAGGGATGCAGGGCAGAGCTGAATGGAATGCTCCCTTCCCCCACACCCAGGGTAGGGGCTGTACACAAACCCCAGCGCCTGCTCCCTGTACTTATCTTCCTGACTCTGTGCTCAGTTGCAGGACAACCATGGGCCTGGGCAGGAGGAGGCTGGTTTGCTGCTGCCATCTCCCACCCCCAGGGGTCTGCAAAGCCCTCCAAGGTGGAGCCCCACAGCCAGGGGCAAAGGAGGTGGCACCGCAGGGGGGAGCTGCTTTGGGCTCCAGAGTGCACTCCCTCCCCGCTGCCAGCTTTCCCCTTTAAGAAAAGGCAGTTCCTTGCAGAGCGGGCATTGGCATTGGGTTCAGAGGAGAGAGGCAGTGCCTGTTATCTATTGAAATTGTTAGCTAACTACATGATTGATGGAGCTGGATTAAGCATGACTTTTTTAGTTCCTTTAGGGAACAGGATGCCAAGATGTGAGGTGTGTCAGTTGCCATCTAAATGTCCCTCTAGGAGAGACACTTCCAACTAAACCAATGAAATTTTATTGCTGCCAGCTTATTACAACATATCTTGCAGATGCTGCCAGAGGATGGGGACAGATAGAGCACAGGAGTTATGCCAGTTATTTGAGAGTGCTGGTTACTCAAATACTGATTAAACAAGAATCAGAGAGATAGCCAAGTTAGTCTGTATCTTCAAAAACAACAAGAACTCCTGTGGTACCTTATAGACTAACAGATATTTTGGAGCATAAGCTTTCGTGGGCAAAGCCCCACTCTGTCAGATGCATGAATCATGTCTCATGCCTCTGACGAAGGGTGTCTTTGCCCACGAAAGCTTATGCTCCAAAATATCTGTTAGCCTATAAGGTGCCACAGGACTTCTTGTTGTGGTTAAACAAGAGTTTACTGTGGTATGATACAGTGGGAGAATGCATGAAAAATACTTCCTTTTGCTATTCTCAAATGATGTAAAGTCCTGTACAACTTGATGTTGAGTCCTATATTGAAGAAGCAATGCAGAGGTGAGCAAAGTGGTGAACCTTGCATCATGCCCGCACTGCAGTCCTTTACCAAACTGGCTCCCACAAAATAAAAACAAAACAATTTCTAAACTTTAAACACTATGAAAGGAGTTCATATGTTACTTACCCTTTAGGCTCTGGTTCTGCAATGCCTTCTGTATCCCACAAGCCACTTAAGTATGTGCTTAATTCCTTTTTACGTCAATGAGATATGAGCACATGCTGAAAGTTAGATTGCAGGATAACTGCTAAATAGGAGGACTACGTAGTACCTTGTGTATTGGAAACACTGTGCAGGCATTAATTAATTTTCATAATATGCCTATAAAGTAGGTTGGTACACAGTACAATCAGCCCCTTTCACAGGTAGGAAACTGAGCCAGAAAATTAAAGTGACTGTCGCAAGGCTACATGACAAGTGACTAGCAGAACTTGGAACAAACCTCATTACTTCATGAGTCCTAATCTGTTTTCATTCTGCCAAACTACTCTGCACCCAAGTCTCTGACTGCAGAGCATTGTCTTTAATAAACTTTTCTCCCCATCGTTCCTCCATGGCCCATAAGCAAACCCTATGGAAGCTATACAAGAGTCTTTCAGATTGGCAAATACATTATTAAACAGTTTAGCAGCACTGATTTTAGTGTTTGACGCTTCCCTGAAAACCAAATTCATACTGTGCTTAATTCTCACCCAGAGAATAGAAAGCAGTTCCGACAAAAGAGAGGCTCGAAGCATGCCATTTTCAGCTATTTGTTCTCTACGGGAAGCAGTGTTAACAGAAATTGAAGTTTATAAAACATCATTACAAAATTATTTAAGTGTTGATTAGTGTTTCTCCATCTCTGCTTTTTTAAGGACTGACTAACTGTTGAAGTTCTGCTTGGATTACGTGTAACCAGATGACCACTACCGTAAGCAACAATAATTAACAATTACTAAAATTAAAAGGTTTGCTATATTCCTTAATGAACTGTATTTATCTATTCAAGTAAGTGCACAAAAAGAGCAAGATGCAAATAATATGAATATTAAACAACTGAGCGAACCACAGGCAAAGAATTCATTTCTGGGCTGAGTTATCACTTTTTCCACACATGATCACTAAAAAGAAGATCTCTTAGTGATTTACAATGGTTTTAGTGTTTCCTTTAAAAATAAGGGATTCGAAAATAGATCTGACTATTAGAACTGCTTTCTAATGGTTTACATTAGAACTGTGATCCTTCATTTTTTCAATTCCCCATCTTCACACTAACACACAAAGCATTCAGGGGCAAGCCCTAGGACTCTTTAATGATTAAGCAGAGGTGTCATTCCAGACAATGGAAATGACTTCTAGAAATACACCTTCTGTTGGGGTTATTTTACACCAGAATAGTTATCAGTGTTGTCTATGAGCCTGACATTTTGAAATGTTTCATCAGATTTTGCACCAAGAAATAACTGGTGAGGGAATCTGATGGATGAAAAGAATTGTGGGCAGAAAGTCCTGGAGCAGATTCCTCAGATAAGCACAAGTTCTCCTGAGCAGAGAACAGGGAGGGAAAAAAGCTGCTCTGCTAGAATTGCCACAAGTAGGGGAGGTATAGCTCAGTGGGTTGAGCACTGGCCTGCTAAACTCAGGCTTGTGAGCCCAATCCTTGAAGGGGCAATTTAGGGATCTGGGGCAAATAGACTACAGAATAAAGTTGATTTTAAGAGAGTTAGGTCGGTTTTATAATGTACCTGTCTTCACTACAAATATCATTAGGTCAATTTTAAGGGGTCTTAAGGTTGACTTTTCTGCTCCAGCTTTTTCTTGAGGAATAAAGCCAAATTCGAATTTACAAGGTCAACTTAATGCTAGTGTAGACACAGCATTATTTAATTCAATTTTATTGGCCTCCAGAAGTATCCCACAATACCCCCAACATGTCTGTTCTGACCATCGCATTCACCTCTGCTGCTCTCCAGGTGAGCAGGATGTAGGAAACAGGAAGCGGGAATCAACTCAGGCTCTTTGGCTGCTGCCCTAGACCACGCAGCTGCCAGGCTCTGCACCATGCAGCTGCTGGGTTCTCCAGCTGCCCTCTGCACCATGCAGCTGCTGGGTTCTCCAGTTGCTTCCTGCACCACACAGCTGCTGAGCATTTTGGCTGCCCCCCCCCCCACCAGACGGGCCCCCCTCATGGAGCTGCTGGGCTCTCCAGCTGCTCTCCTCATCATGCTGCTACCGGATTCTCTAGCTGCCCGCCCCTGGCCCACACAGCTGCATCTCCCACCACATGGCTTCTCGGTCAGAATGAAATGAATCAAACTAGCACTATCAAAATGAAGCATTTCAACAATACCAAAAAACAACTTTTCAATAGCTCCAAATTGAAACTTTTCAGATTTTTATTTCAGCATTTTGCATTTCTCAGGATTGCCCGGCTAACCTTGTAACAGCATGTGCCGGGGCAAGCCGTAGAAAAGTGATGCAAAAATGCATTTGGCAGTTTGTTTTCAATGGGAGCAGGGAGTGAGGGCAATGCATTCTGGGATGAATACATCAGACACCCACAACCACTTACAGCGCATTTCTTTCCCATAACACACTGGTACAGAAACCCAGAATGCAACAGGGGTACAGGAACCATGGGATGGGTACTCACAATGCACTGCTGATGGGACACACTATGTCAACTTTCTAAACGTATGGACGCTCACCACTGACTTTATAAAATCTAGTGGTATAAAGTCGACTTTAATAAATTTGACTTTATTTCCTCGTGTAGACATAGCCTTAGTGTGGGCTGCGACCATCTTGCAGGTGGGCCATGGGCTCGGGACTCCCTATCCCCAGAGAGAAACCCACCCCTACTCTCCAGCCCTGCAACCCCCCGCCACCCACGTTACATCTGCGTATCTGTGTTTTAATGCTCCAGTGAACTAATATGAATAATTTAGTATTTAAGGTATTTAGAGATAAGCAAATACATTTTGTCATCCTGGCTGGTTGGCTGGTGGTCCACAGAAAGGTTTGCATTGAGCAGGCTGGACCACAGGTCAAGAAGTTTGAGAACCACTGTGCTAGATCAATGTCTGGAGCCTTTATCAGTGTGATTAGAAGTGCTAAGTATGGAAGCAAAGGTGGAACATTCCCCATGCAATTTAAGAGGGCTGCTAAAACAAGACACGTTGAGTGGAAGGTAAATCATTCCGGAAAGAGGGGGGAGAGAATATTTTGGGCATACCACAAAGAGCTGGGGATCAGCATAACATGTTTAAGGGCTTCTCTCACAGAAACAGAGAAAACAACCAATGCCAAGTATAAGATTGGCTAGAAGACCCCTACTAGCTGACCTACCGGTAGGCAGCAAAAAACCTAACTTTCAGAGGTTCTGAGCTGCTGAAGCTCATTTACGTCAGGTGGGGTTACAGATGCTCTGAATTAGGGTTAGCCAATCAGATCACAGATACTAACGTGATATTCAGATTGGCTATGTGGTAAACTTATTTATCTTTGAGCCAATCAGATACCATTGAGACCTCTGCTTCCCTACTGCTTCGTGAATAGGAAAATAAGAGTTTTTGAATTCCTAATAAATTTCCACATTAGAAAGTTTGTTTCCAGGGAAACACTTACTTTTTTAAAAAAATTTGTGGCTCCAATGGAAAGAATACCCAATATTTCTGATAAAGGAGACCTACATCATGGATGTGACAAATACATGTAGTAACTTCTATTTACAATAAAATTAAGATTTATTGCCTTCTGATTTAAATGTTACCTATCAGGGCAACAAGCGTTTTCATTTATCACCACAAAAGTCAAAATTGCGTACTCTGATCATTTTATATAATAAAATATTTCCTTATCTTCCTCCATAAATAACTTGAAATCTTAACATTTGCCTATTTGAGCCATAATTTACAAAATACAATTGTTGCTTTTATGAATGTCTATTCCTTTCTGCTGTTCACAGCTGAGGAGATTTTCTTACATTATAACCCATAATATTCTAAGGACCACTTTTCTGAAATAAATCTTTGTTTATAAAGATTTTGTCTAAATACTATTGCAGAAGCAAGCTCAGTTCTGTCACCATGTTCAATTTCATACTGCAGTCACTGAAAAAGCTGTCTCAGCTTCTGCCTTATCCTAAGTATGAGCGATATTCTTAATGGGCAAACATAAGCTGTTTACCTATTGTTTGAGTGTCATACTAGATTAAAAAGTGGAGATTTATGAAGTTCTTCCTTAGCCATATCCAAATATGGTCTGTTGAGATCATGGTTATATTAAATGTTTTCACATTTCCTGTCAAATATAATCATCGGAGTAGGTACAGGATTTTGTATCCATACTTTTGATTACTACTTTTCTTCCTTACACAGAAGTTAAATGTATGCTCTTTAAAGAGAGAGTGTCTCAGGATCCTATTTAGACGTGGTCTAGCCAAGGGTTTCAGCCACCTTCCCCAGGAAACAGCAATTTCATCAGTATTGTGATAATATACAGTATAGTTCTCATTTCAGAGACACTGCATCTCATTCTAGAATGATTAAAACTTTTGTTTCAGCAAAGGCAAGGCTGTGAGTCAGCTAATGCATATTTATGAACCTGCTTAAAACAGAATTAATTCATTACAAAGTATGCTTGGGTTGAACTTCCTTGTGCTGCAGTTGGAAAGTTGACTCATAACTTATGTTATCTGTATCTTTCCATTCATGCCTGCTTTCTAATTCTGTGTTGTCCGCATCCCCGGACTTGACACATGCACACCCCCCTGCCTTAATTTATGTTAAGCGCACATAGCTCATACTTATCTGGAAATCCTAGTGAACAAGACTGCAAGTCATCTCTTTGCAGAGGGCCAGTCCAAGGCCTGAACCACTTATCCCGCCAGTTTGAATACCCAAGCGATGACAGTCCTCTGCAAAGGGACAATGTCATATTTAGCATGTAACAAAAGAAAGCTGACTTGGAGTATAATGATCCAGAGCTGCCATTTGCCTGTGGAAGATTTCCACTCATTTCTGCAAGGATCATTTCAGATAAGTGTTTACATATTCATGGAAGAAATGTTACCTGACACTTCAGAAGTCACAGAAATGACACAGCTGACCCACCAGAGACACTTATAACCAACAAAGTGCCTTCTAGTAGGAAAACCTCAGGCTGTGTCTACACTGCAGGTTTTTTGCAACTGAACTCTTTTGACGTTCCAAGGTTGAAATAAGTAAAGTTGGAAAAATCACATTCATACAGCCACAGCGTTGCAAAATGGGCTGTTCACATTTGAAGGGCCCACTTTGAAATAAGAGCTCACCAGAGAAAAAAGTAGCAGAGCTTGCAGTGCTGGCTAGAGTGACTACCTACCTGGGCACGATGGGAACCCTCCCTACTGGCCAAAAAAGCCGATAACAGCTGTGTTTTGTTCACACCCATTCATTCCAAACTTGAAGACGTAGGGAGAAGTCAATGACAATCATTTGCAGAACTGGAGGAATTAGTTCAAGGGGAGAACGCTCTTATCTCAACTTTTCATCCATGGCAGTGTGATTGTTCCACTTTTGTTTCTGGGATTTTTTCAGAAAAACAATATTTTTCTGAAAAAAACCCAGAAGTGAGACAAGCTTTAAGACACCTACTGACTGTGCCCAAACCATGGCCATCTGGTCTTGCATCAATGCAGAGATTTCTGTTCAGGTTTAGTATTAAGCTAGATAGGTTCACCCAAAGTAAGAAAAATGCAGAAATGAAATTTAAACTTCATGGGAAGGGGAGGAACCAGAGGGTTTGTTGCCGCATGGGCCCTCCAGTCTCTACCCATACAATGCCTGGTATGCTTGGGGTTATTGTAAACTAATGAATCCTTTATGGAGCATCTGCACAGCAGATGTACCTGACCAGCACCTAAACCAGCCACTCAGATTGGCAAGAGGAATTGGCACTGAATGTTTTACTTTAAGCTTAGTTACTCCAGTGTGCTTACAGAAATCAATGCATTTGGAAGGGGGATCAATCTGGAGCTTCTATCTAAAATCACATCTAGACAGAGGGCTGGCTATTTCAATGTATCCAATCAACAGTACTCATTAACGTAACTACGTTCTGGGGTTTGCCTGATTCCCCATTCCCGTGCGCTAATGTTCTCAGTTGACACCCTCATTTGCATGGGGATGAAATGACAGAAAGAATCAGGGAAACAGAGAATCAGTCCCACCATCTTTAAGTGAGTAACATCTTGTAAAGCATGGCTTGACTGTGTTCCTAACATCTCATTGGTTTTATCATGCCTCTGTCTCTTTCCCCCACCTCTCAAGAGTGATGGGTTTGGGTATTAGCACATATAGGCCGTGTCTACACTAGCCAAAAACTTCAAAATGGCCATGCAATTGTCCATTTTGAAGTTTACTAATGAAGCACTGAAATACATATTCAGCGCCTCATTAGCATGCGGGCGGCCGCGGCACTTCGAAATTGATGCGACTCACCGCCATGCGGCTCGTCTAGACGGGGCTCCTTTTTGAAAGGACCCCAGCTACTTCGAAGTCCCGAACTTTGAAGTAGCCGGGGTCCTTTCGAAAAGGAGCCCCATCTGGAGGAGCTGCACGGTGGTGAGCCGCGTCAATTTCGAAGTGCCGCGGCCGCCCGCATGCTAATGAGGCGCTGAATATGTATTTCAGCGCTTCATTAGTAAACTTCAAAATGGACAATTGCACGGCCATTTCGAAGTTTTTGGCTAGTGTAAACGTAGCCATAAGAAGTTATGTTTCTGGGGACAGATCTAGTTAGTGCCAGTTTGCACAAAACTCAGCCATGTGGATAAGTGTAAGGTAATGCACATTGGAAAAAATAACCCCAACTATACTTACAATATGACGGGGGCTAATTTAGCTATAACTGATCAGGAAAGAGATCTTGGAGTTATTGTGAATAGTTTCTTGAAAACATCCACACAGTGTGCAGAGGCAGTCAAAAAGGCAAATAGGATGTTAGGTATTATTAAAAAAGGGATAGAAAATAACACAAGGAGTATCTTACTGCCCCTATATAAATCTATGGTACGCCCACATCTTGAATACTATGTACAGATGTGGTCTCTTCACCTAAAAAAAGATATCCTGGCACTGGAAAAGGTTCAGAAAAGGGCAACTAAGATGATTAGGGGCTTGGAACAGGTCCCCTACAAGGAGAGTCTAAAAAGATTGGGACTTTTCACTTTAGAAAAGAGGAGACTGAGGGGGGATGTGACAGAGGTATATAAAATTATGACAGGTGTGGAGGGGGTGAATAAGGAGAAGTTATTTACTTGTGCCCATAATATAAGAACTAGAGGACACCAAATGAACTTAATGGGTAGCAGGTTTAAAACTAATAAAAGAAAGTTCTTCTTCACTCAGCGCATAGTTAACCTGTGGAACTCCCCGCCAGAGGAGACTGTGAAGGCTAGGACTATAACAGAATTTAAGAAAGAGCTAGACACATTCATGGAGGTTAGGTCCATAAAAGGCTATTAGCCAAGGGTAGGAATGGTGTCCCTGGCCTCTGATTGTTAGAGGCTGGAGGTGGATGGCAGGAGACAAATCGCGTGATCGTTGTCTTTGGTCCACCCCCTCTGGGGCACCTGGCACTGGTCACCGTCAGCAGACAGGCTACTGGACTGGGTGGACCTTTGGTCTGACCCAGTGTGGCTGTTCTTATATGGATTTTATAATCTACTTGCCTCACGTTTCTCACAGATTGCAAACAGCAACTGAACCCTAGATCAGTCTGAGTTTGATCAGAACGCACTGGAAAGGGGAAGAGAATGCTCCCATTCCATGCTTCCAAAATAGACAGCCCATTAGCACTACTGTTTTACAGCATTGAGATGGGAAAATTATGCATCCTCTCTGATATTTTCATATTGTTTTTCTCCACAGCACCTGCGAATCACATTCATTTCATAACACTGCTATGGGGGAGGGGGGTCGTTTGTACCGCACTCCATAGGCCTATTTGAATTTTATAGATGTTTAGCACCACTTGGTGTGCAGCCTTGATTGATTTTACTTTTTAATAGCCACACCGGGGCTTTCATGCTGCTGAATGATTTGCTACTTTGCTCATAGGGGAAAAAGCTGCATCTTTAAGGCACCACCCTGTGTTTGTGGTACTGAACAGCCACATCGCTTGGGGGAGGTCACAGAGGGACTATGCTCCTAAATGTGCAGGGTAGGATGTACTGCTGAGAATGGTACAGACCTCCTCTTTCAATGGATTTCTCCTTCCACGAATTGCCATTCAGCAAGGCAATTCCTCTGCCACTTCTGGTCTCTACAGGTGCATGGTGTGGCCACCTCATCCTTGCATGCTTCTGACTGCAGGGGTCACAGCGGATTCCGACATGTGATTGGGGAATGCAAGTTGCCTAATCCTCACCTCCCACCGCACATCTGCATAAAAACTAGGGACTTACAGTCCATAGTGTTTTGCCTGGGAAATCAGGAGGCTGCCCATGAGCTTGGCGTGTTGCGGAAGGATTCCCTGCTGAGCTGGTGGGTGGGGCATGCCCACCACTGACAGGGCCCTAGGCTGGGGCCTGGCGTAGAGGAGGGGCCTGGGCTCCCCCACCCCCATCGCCCCTCAAGAGAGAGGGAACACTGACCTGCCAAGATTGACTAGGCCACTGGGCCTGACTGTTCCACTGACTAGGCTGCTGGGGCCTGTCTAGGCTGCTGAGGCCGAACTGGGTGATATTGACTAGGCTGTAGAGGCCCAACTAAATGTTAGAAGTCCTTGAGAGAGGAGTGGGGCTGGAGGCCCCACCACAGGGAGAAATCTCTTTTGTGGCTAAAAAGTAGTCTCCAGTCATGAGGCATGTTAGACCATCATCTTTCACAAGGATTAAAATTCACACAAAATCATGTTAAAAAAAATCACACAAACTTCACTTTAGTCAATGTTCACCTTAAAGGACAATAAATCTTAATATTCTCTGAAACAAGAAGCCAGTCTGTTGTTAAACGCAGAAAGCAAGGGTAAAAATTCCATCTATCAGCAAAAACTGGCAGCAGGTTTAATCCTTTTAAGTTAATATTTAGACAGGAGCTTAAGTTAGAGTTCCAGAGGAAAAGAATGTCTTGTGGATAGTAATCTGGATGGAAATCAGCACACACCAGTTAGGATACTGCTATTTGTGTACCTGTTGTGATTGGTGAACAGCGATGCTGACCTCAATATTGTCCTCTGAGGAGATAATCAAAACGTGCTGACTTGACATATTGCTGAAAATAGCCAGGCACGAATCAGGATTTTCTTGAAACAATAGTAATATCCACTTCATTAAGTGATGGTTGCTGTGGTATACAGTAGACCCCTGACAGATGCGGGGACTGGGTTCTCACAAACCCCGCGTAAGTCAAATTTCCTGGACAATGTGGGGTGGGGGTGGGGAGCCAGGAAACTGACGAGGGCATGAACCCTGGTCAGTTTCCTGGCTCCAGTGAGTGGAGGGGAGCCAGGGAGCAGGAGGTAGCCAGGCTCCGGGATCTGCTCCGCTGTCAGGAGCTGGGAAACTGACAAGCACAAGTGCTGATTAGTTTCCTGGCTCCTGCCGATGACAGAGAGCTAGGTGCAGTGTCTCCCCAGCTTCTCCCTGCTGGGGGAAGCCAGGGAGAAGCTGCAGCAGTACAGCTGTTTGCCCGCCCGGCTTCCCCCAGCTAGGGGAGCTGGGCAGGCAGACAGCTGCAGAGCAGCTCTGAGTTGTGCTTAACTCGTTTTCATGTAAGTTAACCGCAACTCAAAGTCACTCATTTCAGGGGTTTACTGTGGTTGTGGTGAACCCAGGATAGTATACAGCCAAAGGGGGTGGGGTGATATCTTCAGAACCTGAAGCAGAGCTCTGTGTAGCTCCAAAGCCTGTCTCTTTCACCAGCAGAAGTCTGGCCACTCAGAGATATTACTTCCCCTATTTTGTACCACTGTAAAGTGTTTTAAGACTGAACTAATGGATGCTCATGTTAGCTAATTCCTTTGAATTCCTCAGCTGATGGGTACGCTAGTTAGGTAATCGGCAATTAGAAGGTGTTAATGCCTTTGTATAAAGCACTGGTGAGGTTCCTACCAGAACTGTGTCCAGTTTTGCTGTCCGTACTTTAAAAAGGATGTTGAAAACTGGTGAGTGTTCAGAAAATGCTTAAAGAATGATCTGAGGCTTAAGAACCTTCATCTATTTAAGTTTATCAGAAGAGGAAGTTAAAAGGCAATTTGATCATGGTCTGGGAGGCAATTTTGATAGTAGAGGGCTCCTTAGTCTGGATAACAAAGGCATAACAAGATCCAGCGGCTGGCTGTTGAAGCTTGACAAATTCAATCTAGAAATAAGATGCACACTTTTAAGAACAGGGGTAATTAGCTACTGGAGATGTGGTGGTTGAAGTCTTTAAATCAAGGTTGCCTCATTTTTTTTTTTTCATTTAAATAAAGCTCTGCTCCAGCTTAGCCACAAGTTACTGTGCCTGGTGGAAAAATCATTGAATGAAGTTACATGGCCAGCGTATGCAGGATGTGGTTCCTCCTGGCCTTATCAAAGGCAATTGCTTTGTGGGGGGGGGGGGAGCAGCTAACGAACTCACTGGGCCCTGGGAAAGGTGTGACGGGACCCCAGCTCCGTACTCCTAGAAGGGGGGAGCCTTGAGTGGAAGAGGCAGGGTAGAGGCAGCCACCCCTCCGTGTTGTCCCCACCCCCTCGAGGCAGCCCTGAGAGCTGCCCGGTGTATGCTGCGGTCATGCTCCAGCAGCAGTTTTGAGGGCCCAGGGTTCCAGTCTCCCCCACTGGTATAGCAGTGGCAGTCAGGAACCCCAGGCTCTTTCCAATAGCCAGGCCCTGGGGCAGTTGCCCCCGTTGCCCTCCCTCCACTCATCAGTAGGCCTGGAAATAGCAAAACTCCCCTGGACTTCACTGGGCCTAAGATTTCACCCTATGAATATATGAGGGAAACACAGCATCCAAACAGCCTGGAGAGAGGTGACGGAACACGTCTGCCACACATTTATTAGCAGTTCCATGAAACTTCTTGGATTGCAGCAGCAGCATTTGTGCACTGTGTATTTAACGCTTGTGCTTTTGTTTGCTGTGTACTGCTCCTTTAAGCATCTAAAGTCAGTGCTGTCTGCAGACACAGGGAGCTACTCTGTGTTCACCTCATGGCAAACAGCCACAGGAGACTCAGACTGTGCATTCTCTCAGAAAATTTATGTGAAATCCATTCCTGGCTCCACTGAAGCTCATGGCAGAACTCCCATTGATTTCAGCCACAATTCTACCATTTATTCTGAAGCCTTGTTGGACTTCACTCAGGAGAGCCTGCCCACTGCAAGACCCAGCATTGTAGCACTTCTGCCTCAGTCACCCCATGCAGCAATCTTTCACCTGTTCCCACCAGAGGTGACTTGCTGCAGTGACTCAGCCCTGCAGTTAAGTCATTAATAAAAGTTCCTCCCTTCCAGGGAATTCAGGTCCAAACACACACAGTCTTTTGTCCCTCCTCCCTCCCAAGGGGCCTGTCTTCTCTCCTCTACATCAGACACTCTTCTGCCCCGTCTGTGAACACCACTTTCAGCATTGCCAGACTCCTGTCTACCTCTTCCCTCTGTTTAGTCCCCTGCTATTTCTTGAGTAGCCACACCTAGGCCTTCCTTGCTAGAATGTTTCACAGGCTTTCCTGAATAGCCACAGCTAGGCCTTCCTACCTGGAATGTCTCATAGGCTTCCATCTGCCTTGCGCTCTTCTCCAGAGCCTCCCTCCAGCCAGTCCTTCACTGCTGGGCTTCCTCCTTCTTGAGTCCATTACCATCAGTCTTCAAACACCTCCTCAACCCTGGCCTCTCAGGCTAGTTCATAGCAACCTGTCCAGCACCCTCATCTGCTGGGCTTTGCTCCTTTTATGTCTGACAGGCTAGCAAAGTAGAGCTAATTGACCATAGCTGATTAAGGGCCAGGAGGCCTGGGTCAAAGGGACAGTCCATTCTGTTACAGTGAGAGAAAACAGACAGATGCCTGGGCACTGAGCATCAGAGCTAGACAGGTTAGGAGATGTACATGGGGAGTGCTCTCCTCTGTAGCTAGCTGCAGCAGAAGCATTACAGAGGCTTGAAGGGGCTTGGCTGCTAGAGGCCTGATCCTAAGCCCACTGAAATCAGTGGGAATCACCTTTGACTTCAATGAGCTTTAACTTGGACCCTAATACAAGGGCACAGAGAATAAAAGAAAGGAGAAAATAGACCAGAACCCTGAGAAACAACCAATTTTCCACTGAAAAAGGGGGCGGGGGTGTTTCTCATTAAAAATAATGTAAGGTATCAGCAGGTATTAATCAAAACAAAAAAGCAGTCACGTAGCACTTTAAAGACTAACAAAATAATTTACGAGGTGATGAGCTTTCGTGGGATGGACCCACATCTTTATACCATAGCCGTACCAGAACAGACTCAATATATAAAACACAGAGGTCCACAAATTGTGATGCAGGTTGGCAAATGAGAAAAATTGTTACTACTATGTGTAAAAGAACGAGAATGTCCAGCCCAGGGTGAAGAGGAGGTGGGCAGCCAGAAGAGCTTGTCCATATGCTGCTTTCCACTTCCCCTTTTCTTCTCGTCCGTTGTATGCTCAAGATTTTTACCACTGTGCCTGTGGGAGCTGGAGAGTTGCACAATGCTGCAGCACAAGCAGTGCTCAGGGCACATTGCAATTAGGCAGCTTGCCAGGCAGTATTTGCTTATTTGGAAATGTATATGCGGTGATGATTGCCATGACAGTTGAATACATGGGTAAAGACAATTAATTGCCTGTTCAGAAGCCCACTCTCACCTTTGGATGAAGCCAATCAAAGCCCTTCTAAGTAAATAAGCCTTATCCCGTGTGTGAGAAAGTATGTTCTCGCCTCTGACTCACGTTTTCTTTAGCGCTGTGCCCTGCTTCTCTGAGCCACAGCACTGCATATTCTTCTTAAGGCACATTCTAAATGAGGGACTGAAGGGCAGCACAGGGATGCAGGAACTGCCAGACTGAATCAGTCTTGTTTGTGGTCGGGGCGGGGTAGACACAACTGCCGACCACTCAGCAAGAGGTGTGGAGACAGCGCTGCCCTCCTGGAAGGGCAGAAGGGATGGTGCTGGAGCAGCCAGCCCTCAGTGCTGCCTGGACCACACCACAACTCCCCCAGCCCTCCCGTAGTGCCACTGCCCAGAGTTTGGGCAGTGATTTAAAGGACTCAGGGCTCCAGCTGCTGATGCTACCTCAGTAGCACTCCCAGCAGCAGCCAGGAACACTAACCCCTTTTCAATCGTCAGGCCCTTGGGCAGTTGTCCCCTTTGCCTGCCTCCCCTCCCTTCTTTCCCAGCCATGGACCTCTTTGTGGTTCATCTCATCCTGTCTCAAGCACTGACAAGCACTAAACATGGCAAAGAAAGGGGCAAGAAACACTGTCAGGCAGGCATAAAATAACTTTACCCAGGAAAGTTTCTTCCAAGCCCCCATTAGTGAGAGTCTAGGTTATACCCTGAATCATGACAGCTTAGATCCCTTTCTAAATGCTTGTTTGAAGGCTTCAAAAAAATCTGTGCTATTGCACCTGTCATCCATATAAATGTTCAGCCCCTTTTCAAATCCTGTTAACCACGTGGTCTCACTGCTAGGCTGTGGCAGGGAGTTCTATAGGCCGATTCTGTTTTGTGTAGAAAAAGTATTTCCTTTTAATAGTTTGAAATAAATTGGCTGCCTCACAATGTCACAGACCATCCTGCTGTTCTTGTGTCTTGAGAAAGTGTGAGAAGTTTCCAATCTTCCTTCTCCAGAACAATCTGGTAGCATGTCCTCCTTCTTCCTTTCTTTGAAAACAGCCCTAAACTTTTCAGTGTCTTTACGTTCAAAAAAGTTTTCCCAAGCAACTCATCATTTTCATCACCTGTCTTTGAACTAACTCTAGTCCTATTTTAGACTGTTTGCAACAGGATGATTCTAACTGAGAACAGTATTCCAGGTGAGGCTGTGACATTGATTTATATAGCAGCATCATGACATTTCAATAATATTTTCCATCCCATTTGTTATGTGTTGGAAGGGTGCCCTGTGGAAGCCAACGGGAATTTTGCCATTGAATTTAATGGCACCCGGATTTCAAACTAATGGTGATGGTGGGGTTTTTTGTTTCTTTTTTGTTTCTTTTTTTGTTTTTTTGTAAACTATGGCTGCACATGGAAGAAGGATGTTCATTGACCTGGCCGTGAAGTATCTCAGATCTTTTCCCTAAACATAGAATCACAGAATCATAGAACAATAGAGCTGGAAGAGACCTAAAAAAGTCATCAAGTCCAGCCCCCTGCTTTAAGCAGGACCAAACGCATCAGATCAGCCCCTCCAGGGCTTTGTCGAGGTGAGACTTAAACACCTGCAGGGATAGAGACTCCACTACTTCCCTGGGTAGACCATTCCAATGCGTCACCACCCTCCTAGCGAAAAAGTTTTTCCTAATGTTCAACCTGGACCTTTCCAACCACAGCTTGAGACCATTGTTCCGTGTTCTGCCATCCGTGACCACTGTGAACAGCCTCTTTCCAGCCTCTTTGCAGCCTCCCTTCAGTAAGTTGAAGGCTGTTATCAAGTCCCCCCTCAGTCTTCTCTTCTGCAGACTAAACCGTCCCAATTCCCTCAACCTTCCTTCATAAGTTATATGCTACAGCCCCCTAATTATTTTGGTCACCCTCCACTGGACCCTCTCCAGTGTATCCACACCCTTCCTATAAATGGGGGCTCAGAACGGGACACAGTACTCCAGATGCGACCTCACCAAAGCCAAACAAAGAGGAATAATCACTTCTCCGGATCTACTGGCAATGCTCCTCTTGATGCAACCTAATATGCCACTAGCTTTCTTGGCTGCAATGGCACACTGTTGACTCATGTCCAGCTTCTCGTCCACTATGACTCCTAGATCCTTTTCTGCAAAACTACTACCGAGCCAGTCGGACCCCAGCCTGTAACAACGCTTGGGATTCTTCCAGCCCAAGTGCAGGACTCTGCACTTGCCCTTATTGAACCTCATCAGATTTCTTGCAGCCCAGTCTTCCAATTTGTCTAAGTCAGTCTGGACCCTGTCCCTACCCTCCAGCATATCTACCTCTCCCCCTAGCTTATGTTATTTATATATGTATAAACATCTCTGTCTATCCCACAAGTATTAGTGCTGGTGAAACTATTATTATTTGCCTTAATTCAGAGCTTAGGAGGCCTAAGTTACAGAGCAGAACAGCATTTTAAAGAATGGCCTGGGCCAAGGCATTTCTTCTCACTGTGGAGAGTTACAATTTTGCATCCTGGGATTCACTCACCAAAAGTGGTGCCTCCTCCTGACCACTTTCAGATTAGATGTTTCCGAATCCAGGGCCCCTCAGCTGTTGCTTGTTGTACTCTCTCACTTTTTGTGACTCGGGGTCTTGTGAACACTACCAAGTTATCTTGACAAAACGTATGTCTACACCCAAAAGTCAACAACACAAAAATTGCTAGAGGATGTTCACACTTGCTCCCTCTGTTAACAGATCATGTCCAAACTCGGGGCACCATCATGGACAGTGTGAGCCATGCACTCTGGGTACGTATTCCACAGTGCAGTGTTGTGGGAAGGCAGAGCTGATCCCTGCACATCTTTGGATACCCTCTGAGCTCTCCCAGAGCATCTTTAAGCTGCTGGGAGCCACATCATGAGTAGCCCCATACTTACGAATGTCAAAGCAGCACAGCCTGCTTGTGCTGAGGAGCATTCCAATGCTTTGTTTTTTGTTTGTTCTCTGCTGTCAGATACTACCCAGAGCTTTGAAAGGGAAGGGGCACTTGTCTGCAGGGCAGCAGAGATCAAATTGCTATCAGGGCAGGCATTGTGGGATACTGGAAAAGGCCAGTTCTGTCTGCAAAACAGAAGGCAGCTGACAATAAAGGGAGGGAGGAAGTTTTTGTCACCAAAAATGGGCGTTTCTCCCACCAAAAATCACATTGAAGTGTGAGCCTCTCACTGCTTTGTCACCAAAAGGCAGCTTTTGGCAACAACAGCTGGTAGCGTACACATACAATGTGCACACTCCTTGGCCCTCTATCCAGCTGACTACGTGTTTCCCCTGCTCTGGTATCAGTCTTTCCTAAACAGCTGTCTTCTCATTTAGTAGCCACATTTCCAGTGGCTAGTAGGGGAACCCCAGCTCACCATCTACTTGGGTCCAGCTCTATCTAGCAGCTGTGGTTTGCACCATCCTGAACCTTGCTGTCTTTCCCCCAAACCTTTCCTGCTCTTTCTGTCCCTCTCAGGTTTGCCAGCCCAAATTCCCTTCTCTCAGGAAGTGACTGCCAACTACTTCCAGGCAGCCCCTTTCTGCCATCAGTATCCTGGCTTTATAGAAGCACTGCCTGTTGCTGCACAGGAGAGCTACCCCCTAATTATGGCTTTCCTCTCAGCCATATCCACCCCAATTTACAGCCTAATAGGTTAACTGTCCCTAGGGCCTACATTAATCCCTCCAGGAGGAGTATGAGGAACACACCCTATTACTCTTGGTTAAATTGTTTTTACAAGAAGAATATCATGGAACAACCATGTTCAAGGAAACAATCTGTGAAAACAGTGAGTTAGAAAGCAGACTCCTAACATGACGGAACACATAGAGTAGATCAGACTTCAGAGCTCTGAAGAAGTGGGTCTGTCCCACAAAAGCTCATCACCTAGTCCTTAAAGTGCTACACGACTGCTTTTTTGTTTTGTCTCTTCCAGTCCCTGTCTATGAGCAGAATCACGTGCTTTTAATCCTCCTCTTGAATTCAGCCATTTTTGCATTAATGGGCACAATTAAAATCTTTACAATGGCGTTAGCAAGTAACTCTTTCAGGGGATTGTGGCATTGTGACATGAAATCATTAATCCATAAAGGAAAACCTGCAAATATCAGCACGGTTTGTTCAGCAAGAGTGAAAAACAAAACCAAAAGGTAAAGATGTTAGTGGCCTCCACTATGATCAGATCAGGTCGTCTGCTTCCAGTGACACCTGCAGTGATCCATCAGCGTCGGAACAGAATTGGACCAAAGTCTCCATAAAAATCACATTGACCAGACTTCATTCAAAGAGCTATGTTAAAAGGGAATAGCCATAATGCCAAGGGTGGGATTCACGACGGGACTTGGACATTGCAATGCTGAACATCACAGCACGACTGCAGGTGCCTAGGAAATCCCAGAACAACACTGCGACTCACTAAGCTGAGTTCGGTGCCCGCGCACCAGATATGATGAATGGAGAGAGACAGACCGAAAGAAGCGGTCTTATAACTCACTGCTCTCTGGTTACAGAACTCAGCTGGGATGTGGGAGATCCAGGTCTGGGTTACCCATGTCTGTCAGAAGTGGGAGAAAGGCTCCCAAAAGGGTCCTCCCGCACACCCTCCGAAGCCCTCCACCCACTGAGCAGTGTCTCCAGCGGAAGATGTTCCACTGTGGCTAAATAATCAAAATGCTGCGAGACTGGACCCAGATCTCCCAATGCGTAAGTGAATAGCCTAATCATTGGCTTGCAGAGTCATATCTACTTGCTCCAGAGCAGGAGTGGACAAATACCAGCCCACAGGCTGGATCCAGTCAATCAGGGTTCGCCCCTGGAGGGGCCCCACCTCTATATTTACCTGCACTTCTTCAGGTAGTGTGTGATCACAGCTCTTGCTGGTTGCAGATCATTGTTTGCAGTCCTTGGGACTGGCAGGGAGCAGAACTCTGGTCTGTGCCACTGCCTGCCACCCCCACGGGATGCAAATGGTGACCATTGCCAATGAGAGCTGTGAGTGCCCATTACCTGCAGAGGCGCAGGTAAATACAGCAGCGGCAAGGACTGAAGAATCAGGCCCTCAGCTGAAAAGAGCCAAACTCTCTTCCACTGCTTTCTGTGCTGTCTGCATACAGCTCTTACCTTCTACTTCTATCTGCTGGGAGACAATTGTACCTTTTTCACTTCTATCCAACACACTGGTAAGTCATCTGTGTTTTTCAAACATCACTAACCCTGCAAATTAAAAATGGACACATGATCAATTAGGATTTCTTTTCTTCTTCATACATGGAATAACTGCCTGTGACAGCTGGAAAATGCAGGTGTTTTCTATGAGATTCTGCAGGTCCCAAAGGTCCAGGAGAGCAGGAAATAATGTTCTGAGACAGAGATTTCCTTGGATTCCCTGCAGAGTCTTTTCTTCTTTTTTCCCCAGTTGCCTTCATCTACAAAGATTATAAATCCTGTTCAGTAGAGGCAAGGCAATTTTTAATGGCATTTTTTTTTGTTAAAACTAATTAAACATCTGCCTCTTCCATTGCCACAAATGGGCAAATGATTAACTACAAAATAATGACCGATTTGGACTGCAAACAAGGATTTCTAAGGACTTAATAATTCACTTACATTTTCTCTTTTGTAGGTGGTTATGTTTTCTGCCCAGTATAGGAAATTATTGGCAAACTAAGGCTCCTGGGTCAGTTGGCAATAGCCTGAAGAACGTATTTTATATTGGCTGTCACTCACGGAATGGAAACTAATTGATTAAGACCACCACCTGCACAGAGCAGTTTTTATTCACTTAATGTCACGTTCATCTTGTGTGGCTTGCAACTAATGCGTGCCTTCATACCTCACAGTTGCTGTTAAAATATCACATTTTCTGCTACAGAGATATGCAGCACAGAATTCTGAGATGAGTTTGATCAGAGACCTTTATTTGCTATTTGCAACACTCCATGCAGAAAAAGCCTAATTACTTTTTGTGAACAATAGTCATGCTGGTCTGTTTAAACCATTTTTTGGATGGTATGATGTCTGCACGGTACATGAGATGAGGCTTCTGCCCAGATAACAAGTTAAAAAATAAAATCCTCCAATGTCTCTATTCGATTGTTACACAGCCCAAGTTCCCTTCATTTTACAGATGCTTCCCGATTGTTATGGTTGTTTTCTGCTATGTTAAGTTCCATACCTGTTAAGTGCCTCTGGCATGTTTTACCCAAGGCTTAGCATTCTGGGTTGCCTTAAGGGGACAACAGCTACAGAAATATTTGCATGTGAGCTGGATCAGGTTCTCACATAGGTCCAGCTTCACATTTCTATTGGTGCATCCCCTCACCCTTTGCTCCGAGTGGAAGGATTCTGCTCTCTTCCACTTCTGATTTACTTAATTGGATTTACCGCCTGATTTCCACGATGCTGGATTAGACTCAGACCCCCATATTTAAAGATGGGAATTGAGGGGGCTGTTTCTCTAATGCCTTCCAGTCATAGTCTTCTGAGGTGGATGTAAAATGCCGCCAGATCAGAATTCTCTGCTCATGTTAGTTGGAGCATTTTACACACACTTTACAAAAGGTGCCCATGTAGAGGTTTCTCCTGCACACTCCATTACATCTGCCATGCAGGAAGTCCAGGAGAGAGCTAATCTAGAAATTCTGTCTCTAACCAGACGGAGGTCACATGAGATGTCAGTTCTCTGTGGGAAAGAAAGGAGCGGCTGATCTATCCCTGCTGCTGCCTCAACCAATGAGAAGAGAATTCATGTCGAAAATGTCTTTGTAGCAAGTGAGAATGGATGGCTCGTGGAGCCTTTTACCACAAGGAATCCACTTTGAGTTTGGCCCAGTAACTGGAAATTGTTGCAATCTGATGCTTATTTAGTGGCTTGTGTGAAACGAATTGGTGTTTCAGGTCAGTTTGTTCTATACTCATGTCCAGATCACAATACCCTTCATCAAATAACACAAGTATGTAGGGACAAAATCAGAAAGGCAAAGGCACAAAATGAGCTCAGTCTAGCTGGAGACATAAAGGATAACCAGAAGATATTTTACAGATTTATTAGAAACAACAGGAAGACCAAGGACAGGGGAGGTCTATAGCTCAATGAAGAGGAGAAAAAAATAACAAAATGTGGAAATGGCAGAGGTGCTTAATGACTTCTTTGTTTCAGTTTTCACCACGAAGTTTGGTGGTGTCTGTTTGCCTATATAGTGAATGCTGGAGAAAAGGAGGTAGGTTCAGAAGTTAAAATAGGAAAAGAACAACTTTAAAATGACTTAAGAATGTAACAGAGAGAGAGAGAGCTGTATTAATCTGTATTCTATCAAAACAAAAAAGCAGTCATGTAGCAATTTAAAGACTAACAAAATAATTTATTAGGTGATGAGCTTCATGGGACAGACCCACTTCTTCAGATCATAGCCTTACCAGAACAGACTCAATATATAAATCACAGAGGTCCAAAAATTGATTTCAAAGTTGGCAAATCAGAAAAGCACAAGGACGGGTGGGGGGGGGGAAGGGAGAGTTAGATAAAACATCAAAGTATGTAAAAGAGTCCTTATAATGAGTCAGTTAATTGCTGTCCCTCTTCAAATCACATGTTAATGTGTCAAATTTGAATATGAATCAAAACAAAAAGCCGTCAAGTAGCACTTTAAAGACTAACAAAATAGTTTATTAGATGAGCTTTCATGGGACAGACCCTTCTTCAGACCATAGCCAGACCAGAACAGATGGTCTGTTCTGGTCTGGCTGTGGTCTGAAGAAGTGGGTCTGTCCCACGAAAGCTCACCCAATAAACTATTTTGCTAGTCTTTAAAGCGCTACTTGACTGCTTTTTGTTTTGACAGTGTATAGACTAGCACAGCTCCCTCTCTATTACTATTGAATATGAATGTTAGTCCTGAGCACTCCCTCTGTAGACAGTTGTCAAAGTCCCTTTTCAGTAGAACACAAACTCTCAGGTCTTTAACAGAATGGCCCACTCAATTAAACTGCTGACTGATGGGTACGTGTATTTGGAGATTTTTTATGTTTGTTCTAAGTTCACTAATTCTTTGTTAGAGTGTTTGCAGTCTGTCCTACATACATGGTGTGTGGGCATTGTTGGCACATGATGGCATATGCGATGTTAGCTGAGGAACAGGAGTATGTGCCCATGATTCTGTCATTAACGTGATTAGGACTGCTTTTTAGGAATGTAAGATCTCTTCAAGTCATCAGGGTCTGATGAAATGCATTCTAGAAAACTCAAGGAGCTGTTTGAGGACGTAGCTGAGCCACTAGCTATCCTTTTTCAAAAGTCATGGAAGACATCAAAAATTCCAGAAGACTGGCAAAGGGCAAGTATAATGCCCACCTATAAAAAGTGAATTAAGGACAATCCAGGAAGCTACAGACCAGTCAGCTTAACTTCAGTGCCAGGAAAGCTGATGGAGCAAATAATTAAGGAATCCATCTGCAAACATCTGGAAGATAACAAAGTGATAAATAACAGTCAGCTTGGATTTATTCTTGACAGTCTGTGCTGACTGTTATTTATCACCTTGTTACCTTCCAGATTTGTCAAGAACAAATCACTGTCAAACCAATCTGATAGCTTTCTTTAATAGGATAACCAGCCTTTTTGAGAAGGGGGAAGTGGTAAACATGGTATATCTAGACTTTAGTAAGTATTTGATACAGTCTCATATGATCTAATCAATAAACTAGGGAAATACAACACAGACAGGACTACTAAACAAAGTAGGAAATGTCTGCCTAGGAAGGAATACTGCAGAAAGGGACCTAAGGGTCATAATGGACCACAAGTTAAATATGAGTCAACAATGTGACACTGTTACAAAAAAAAACAAACATCTTTCTGGGATATACAACAGGTGTCTTGTACACAGACACAAAGTAATTCTTCTGCAACACACTGCATTGATTAGGCTTCAGCTGGAGTGTTATGTCCTGTTCTGGGCACCACATTTCTAGAAAAATGTGGAGAAATTGGAAAAGGTCCAGAGAAGAGTAACAAAAATGATTAACGGTGGTGGCCAACCTTTGTTCATCAGAAGTCACATGGCAATTTTTGTACATGTTCTGGAGGCCAAACACAAAATAGCCTGAACCCCTCCATGCCCAGGCTTAACCCCTCTCAGTCCCAAACTCAGGACTGACCTACCTCAGACAATGCCTGCTCCTGCACCTGCTGTTCCTTCATGGAGGTGGCTGACATGTCTTCCTCAGCACAGCTGTGTGGCTCCCCCACCCACAGCTCTCCTACTCCCGTCCCACACCTACCATCATGGGAAGCTCCTTGCCCTGCCACACTGAAATAATGGACCTAAATTTAATTGGTTTAACAGGGGGATCCCTCCTGTTGCTCTGCCAGCTACTAAACCAATTGAATTTACTTCTATTATTTCAACATGGCAGGGTAGGGAGCTGGAGGAGTCAGCGGTGGCAGCATCCAGAGCCTGCAAATGGCTCCTTAAACATGTGGCTCCAGAGCCGCAGGTTGCCTACCCCATGCCCTGCACTCACTTTGCTAGCTTGGATAAAAGGGCACTGCTGCTGGCTTTGCAGGTCAGATGAAAAGGGTTTGTGGGCCACATTCTGGTCTGCACGTGATGTGTTGGCCACCCCTGATCTAGAAAGCACGATCTAAAGGGATGATTCAAAGAATTAGATTTGTTTAATTTGGAAAAGAGAAGGCTGAGAGGGGACATGATAACAGATTTCAAGTACATAAAAGGTTGTTGCAAGGAGGAGGAAGAAAAATTACTCTCCTGAACCTCTGATGGCAGGTCAAGAAGCCATGGGTTTAAATTGCAGCAAGGGAGGCTTAGGCTGGACATTAGGAAAAACTTCTTGTCAAGGTGGTTAAGCACTGTAATAAATTGCCCAAGGAGATTGTGGGATCTCCATCACTAGAGATATTTAAGAGCAGGCTAGATAAACATCTGTCAGATATGATCTAGATGGTGCTTGGTGCTGCTATGAGTGGGCTCGATAACCTCTCAAGGTCCCTAATATACTATCTTTCTATGTTCATGACTGGAACACCTGTCTTTGCAGTCTTAGCCAGGGAAAGGCTACAGAGACTAAACTCCCCTTCCCAAAAGTCCACCAACCAGGCTTTGAGAAGTTAATTTGCAGTGAAATTTTGGAAGAGGCATCTGACTTAAACAATAGTTACGGGAATTGTATGTAGAGAGTCCACTGAGTGAATTCTCTACTTCTATCCAAGGCAATTCTGATAGAAACTGGTAGAGGAAATAATTGACATAAAGCTCCTTGCCCCCTTCTTTCTCCCGCAGCATTTTGGGTTGGCTTTATTTGGTGAAGTCCAGAAATAAACATCTTCTTCTGAACTAGCATGAAAAAAGCAAAGTGTACTTCGGGGATCCACAAAGATGAAGTTCTACTGGCCAAATTCCTGTACTGGGAGAATCAGCAGCCAGAGAGGCTGCTCCATCTCTGAGACTGCAGTATGGCATTGTTCCATTGGCACTCAATGTTCGGAAGCAGAGACAGGCAACTGAGGCTAGTGAGCGGCCGCATGAATGGTCCTCCTATAGAACTGCTGTAATCAAAACACTGTCCTGGGATAGAGTAGTTTTGCTATCTGTGCTTGTGTACCTAGAATTTGTGGGCTATGCTGAATGAACCACAACAGCACTTGGACTGGACGTAGAAAAGGCACACAGCTTTTACTGTCAATGTTGTGTGCAATCAGCACGCACCTCCCTTCACAAGCTCTTGGTTTAAGGGCATGTCAATCTAGTAAAACGGGTTGAAAAAAACAACACGGACAGAAACCAGGGGTATCTAGCAACCCTGTGCACGAGCAACAGTAAACAAAACGTCTGGCAGGCCACGTACAAATTGCCCACCACTGATCTGGAGGAAAGATTCTGTCCTGTCTCTTGCCCCAATCTCACCTCCTTTTTACTTGGGATGCACAAGGCACAGGGTGTGGCTCATTATGAAGAGCATGCGTCAGTAAGCCATCGAAGTAGGACCATTTGTTGTTATCTTAATGTTTTCATAGAGAAGTGCTAACTGCACTGCATTTATTACAACCGTTTAAAGTCTTTTTATCTATTGAATGTTGTTAGTGTTCTGGGATCTCAAATAAGTTTCTTGAGACAGAATTTCAGTTCACCTTTAATTTTGGTTTAACTGTTCAGCAAGTTGATTTAGCACTTTCTATTCTTTCAGTCCATGCTTGTTTCAGATGTGAAAGTCCCCCAATCAATTTTGTCAGTATTACATACTGGCCCAATATTGTACTCTGTTTTCTATTTCAAGGTAATCTTTTCCTTCTCTTTATTTTTTTCCAGCACCTCAGCCTTCGTTCACCCAAGAAAGAAGCTTTCTGAATGTGAGCCTTATAATTAATGTGCCTCATATAATTTATCTTTGTGGAGAAGAATAGATTTCTACTCATTTCTAGCAACAATACACAGGAAACAGTGGATGGAGCCTTCTGGGGAAATGAGGACAGGGGACGAGAAAAGAGAGAAATAAAATGCACAAAGGGAGTTGTATGAAAGAGCATTTCACATGTAGCTTTTTACATAGGGATTTTTCTAAAGAGAGTTGGGCATCTAACACCCTTAAATTCTTTCACTGTCCCAGACCCAGATTACTTTATGCTTTTAAATATAGTGATGCATAGCATGATATTTAATATACAACTGCACCTAGTTTGCAGTTTTTTAACCTAAACTATTCACGAAAGGGAGGAGGAGTAACATGAGCTTAGACATTTTTGGGGACTTACCCATCTTTCTTTGATAGCCTCTAATGCACTTTTACCAGTAAGTGGCACTATAGGAACACACATTGTTAAAGGCAGACAAACACTGGAGCCAAGGTGATGACAAGTTCATTATTATTTGGCAATTACTGTGATAGCGACTCATTGTGGTAGGTGCTGTACAAACCTGTAGAAAATTAGAACCCTGCTTGAAGGAGCGTAGGAAAGAAGGAGCTCGCAGCTGCTATTAAATGGATACAGGTTGGGGAAAGAAGTCAGAAGACCGATATTTTATTCCTGTCTGCCACTGACTCACTGTATGACCCTGACCAAGTCATTTACAGTAACTTCTCTGTTCCTTACTGTTACCACCTGCATACAAGTCAACAGAGCCTGACACTGTTCATTCCAGGTGCTAAAGGAATTATCTGAAGAAATCTCAGCACCACTGGCAATAATATTTGCAAATTCATGGATGACAGAGATCCCAGAAGACTGGAAAAGGGTTAGCACAGTGCTCACCTTTAAATAGGGTGAAAAAGGAGGAGCCAGGGAACTGTCTGACTTGGATATCTGGGAAGCTACTAGAATAATGTATCAACTGTTCCATTTTCAAATACCTGGAGGAGGAAGGGGTGATCAGTAGTAGCCTACATGTATTTACTAAGACCAAACCATGCCAAACCAACCTGAACTCCTTTAACAAGGTAACTAGTTTGATGAACACAGTGAATTTAGGGGACATACTTTACCTGGATATTAGTAAGATTTTTGACATAATGCCACACTACATTCTGATAATTAAGCTGGAAAAATGTGGGCTCAGTAGAATTACCATTAAGTGGATAGATAACTGGTTAAACCACCACAAAGAAAGACTAATTATTAATGATTTTAGGGATCTGTTCCAGCTCCAGTGGGAGCAGATCCAAAGTGACAACAGGGCTCTGGGTGTATGTGTGATGAAGTCTGGAGCACAAATGGGCTCGCTCTGGTCATTTTGGTCAAAGGGCCAAGGTAGAGATAGATGCATACTGGCGACTAATGTGTGGCTGTGAAGATTGTGTTACCAGGAGTGCTTTGGCTTCCTTGACCATAGGATGCTGTCCCAGGAAGAAGGACTGCTAGCAGCGATGGGATCTATCTATCAAGAAAGGAGAAGAGTATTTGGACACAGACTAGCTAACCAAGTGAGGAGGACCTTAAACTAGCTTAGAAGGGACATGTGACTGAAGTCCACAGATAAGACATAAAAATGAAGATAGGTCAGAAATTGGTGGTGGGGAGCATGGGTTATAATAGCAGGGATAAATGAGACACAAAACTGAACTGGGAGGCAAAATCAAATCAGTATCTTACAATAAGCAACAAGAACTTGAAGTGCTAGTAAATAAAAAAACTATGACGTATTTGGTATCACAGAGTTTGGGGGCATAATACACGTGAGTGGAATATTGGTATAGATGGGTACAGTTTGCTTAGGAAGGCTAGGCAGGGAAGAAGGGGAGGAGGGATTGCCATATATATTAAAAATGTATACACTTGGACTGAGGTTGAGATGAAAATAGGAAAAAGACTTGTTGAGAGTCTCTGGATAAGGATAAAAAAGTTAAAAAACAAGGATGATGTAATGGTAGGGATCTACTACAGAACACCTATCTAGGAAGAGGAAGTGGATGAGGCTTTTTTTAAACAACAAAATCATCCAAAGTACAGGATGATGATGGGGAACCTCAAGTATCCAGCTATCTATTGAGAAAGTAACACAGCAGGACACAGCTTAACCAACAAGTTCTGGGAATATATTGGAGACCATTTTTTATTACAGAAAATGGAGAACGCTCCTAGAGGGGAGGCTGTTGTTCTAGATTTGATTTTAACAAACAGGGAGGAACTGGGTGAGAATTTGAAAGTGAAAGCAACTTGTGTGAAAGGGATCATGCTTCTAAGGGATGGTAGGAAGGAGAACAGCAAAATAACGACAAGGGATTTCAAGAAGGCGGAGTTTGGAAAACTCAGGTTGTTGGCAGGTAAGATGTCCTGGGAAGTGAGTATAAGAGGAAAAAAATTGAAGACAACTGGCAGTTTTCAAAAAAAACATTATTAAGAGCACAAGAGCAAACTATTCCACAGCAGCGAAAAGATAGCAAGTAGGACAAGAGACCACCCTGGCTTAACCAGGAGATACTGAATGATCTAAAAATCAAAAAGGAATCCTACAAAGAATGGAAACTAAGTCAAATCACAAAAGATGAATATAAACAAATAACACAAGTATGCATAGGCAAAGTTAGAAAGGTGAAGGCACAAAATAAGCTCAAACTAGCTTGTGACAAAAAAGGTAACATAATAGCCCTCATTAGCACATTTAGAATTAAAACCAGATTCTCATTTCATACTTCTAACTTCACATATATGAATAATAGGAAATGCACATCCAGCAGCTTGTAAAATTAAAACTGATATGTTGCATGAGGCATTTTGTCTAAAGTGTCTTCAAGGTATGCATATTCATGGATCAATTTTCATAAAACCCTGGGGGGAGTAACATGACTAGAACCTTCTCTGAGGATGGTCTGTAACTGTGGAATTAACTCTTCTCGGAAGTAATGATGCTTAAAAACCTCACTGCTTTCTGTTCCAAGTGCAAGCTGCAAGACCGTGTCTCCTTTAATATAAACACACAGCAATAGGCATACTGATATAAATAAATTAAAACCTACAAAACAAGACAATCCACTCTACATGCTTCTGCCTCTGGGGAGAAGCTGACAGAACAACCAACACTTGACAGATGTGCAGTCATATTGCTTAACACAACTGGGAGGTACTCAGATACTACAGTACACAAATGTATAGAGAGTAGAAATGTGCAAGGAAAGTGACATCCCATCTTGAATAGGCCATGTCATGCTTGGAGCATATGGGGAAGGATGGCAGCTTATGAGAAGCTTCTCTTACTGCTACTCATTATGGCTTACCTGAGGTTTTTCATCTCCCAGGCTCTCATTTGGGCACTGGTCAAGAGGGAATTACTGGGAAAGGAATGAAAAAATAAAGTCAAGTGGGTGCTTTGAGTCTAATAAAACCCAGTAACATGGTGCCAAAATGGAGTAGATCCAAAAGCTGTAAAAAGCAAGCCAGATCCAAGATCAATCTTTGACATTCTACTCCTTTCAGCACAGAAATTACACAGCCCATTCAGTTAACAGGACAAAATGAGGTTCAAATGGCTAGCTGAGAAAATAATGAGGCAATTGGCAATTTCTTTTTAATCCAAATTCAATTTTTCCTGCTGTGAAAGTTCTTAGTGTTGTTAACATCTGACCATGAGCCTGGGCCTGACCATCTTTTATTTAAATAGTTGCTAGGTGAGACACAATGCTCCATATGGCCAAATTCAGAGAGGAGCCTAGCAGCCAGAGAATCCTATCAAGCCACTATGTTCGTGGCTCCCTTATGCTGGGGCCACTGGCATTTTTATAGTGAGGGTGCTGAAAGTCATTGATCCAAACTGCAAGCTCTGTACATAATAGAAGCCACTTCAAGCCAGGGGATGCTACAGCACACCCCAGTGCTCCTAATTCCAGCACCAATGGGCATGTCCATACTGCACTTGGGAGTAAGCCTCCCAGCTCGATTTTTGCTAGCCAGCCAGGTGCAAGCCTACTCCATACTCTGGGCTCGTGCTTGGGTGGTGAAAATAAGCCTCTGTAGGAGCCTCTGTATTCACACAGCTATTTTTTGCATGCTAGCTTGACCCCTGTTAGCATGACCATGTCCACCCAGAGTGGAAGGCTTGCTTCCAGGTTCAGGGTAGATGTAAGCTCCAGGGCTGGTTTGGTCGCAGGTGCAATTCAAAGAAGACTCAGGGTTGTTTTAATGCAAGGGTGGGCAATAATTTGTGATAGGGGGGCACTCCAAGATTTTAGTAATAGGTCAAGGACCACATTTTCTTATGGAGAAGCTGTGAGGTCTGGGATGGAGGTTAGGTGCAGAAGGGAGCTTGGCGTAAGGAACTGGTGTACAGGAGTGATGGGGGAGTCTGAGAGGAAGTTTGGGGGAAGGAGGGGGTTGTGATCTGGACCAGGAGACTGGAGTGCAGCATTCAGGAGGACTATGGGTGCAGGAGAGGATTCTGGCCTGGGAGAGGTGTATTGAAGGGGGTGCAAGGTCTAGGAGGGAGCTGTGACCTGGAGAAGGGAAGAGGAGAGTGCAGAGGTTTTGGGTGATGACCTGTTATAAGTGGGTGGGGTACAGGGTTTGAGAGGGGGGTGTGGGTATAGGAGAGGATTTGGCCTGGGGGAGGAATACAGGAGGGGGTGCAGAGTCAGAAAGGAGTTGGGGTACAGGAGGTGGGTACCAGGGGCAAACTTGTCTGGCCAGGAGGCACCTAACTAAGCATCTGTCAATCAGCAGCACTTTCAGGCAAGCTTCCAGGCTTGCTAGCAGCCCTAGACCACACGATGCGGCTCTCTGTGCTGCTGGGGAGTCTGTGTGCTGCCCACCCTGCAGCAAAGCCCCTCAGCTCCCATTGGCCAGTTTCCAGCCAATGGGAGCTGAGAGATTTTGCTGGTAGTGGGGGTAGTGCGTGCGGCCTCTCGCCCCACTCCTCCACAGGGCAGAATGCCACTGGGAGTAGCTAGCTGCTTTGAGTAGCACTGCTCCAAGTGCAGGGGTGGACTGGATTAAAAGGCTTGACAGGCTGGATCTGGCCTGCAGGCAGCATCTTGCCCACCCCTGCTACGTATGCCCAGCTGCCTCTTTCCCAGGAAGGCTGTTCTAGTGCCTGAGGACTTGGGGGGCTGACAGAATTACTGGGCCCCTGGGCAAGGTTGGGGGGTGGGGACAGGCTCTGATCCTGGAAGGGGCGGTGCTCAGGGCAGCCAGCCCCGCAGTGCCACCTGGACTGTGCCAGCTCCCCCTCCACCAGCCCTAAGCACCATCCGGAGTGCTCTGGGCAGGGCTCTGTTGATGATCTCAAGGGTCTAGAGCTCCAGCTGCTGGCACTGCCACAATAGCAGCAGCAGCATCCAGGAGCCCAAGGCCTTTTCGAATTGCCTGGCCCTGGGGCAACTGCCCCCTTTATGGCTCCCCCACCTATCAGAAGGCCTGCTGAAGATCACCAGATTGTAGCAGTGGCTGGACCATGAACCCTTTTCTTCCACCTTACCCCCCCGCCCTTTGCTGGAGGTGATTTATGGGGGAAAACTGAGGCTTAAGATGATGTAATTTATGAATTTTTATAGCTTTGTCATCAGGTAAATTACACTCAAACTCTTACATCTAGGCTCCCTTAGACTCCCCAGCTTAAACACATAGCTACATGTTCTTGCTGATCATCTCTGAATGTGGCTTACAACGGAGTATAAATTGGTACAAATTACATCATGCAGGAAGAACTGCAAGATGGAAGTTACTCACCACTCAATTTGGACTTTAGTCTTTAAATCATACTGACCCTTACCACATCTGTATTATTTCAACATTGCAATAATCTTTCAAAGGGCTACCTAGCATGCCACCAGTCACTTGCTACTCTGAGTCACTTAGTAACTTTTGTATTAACTTCAAATGGAATTGCCTCTGATGGGTATCACTGAGTATATGCCTTTGTCTTTGTGAAATCTTTGAATCTAGCAAGACTTCATAAAACAAATATGCTGAATATGCCTGTAACAAAACACCAGTGCCAAAAGTAAGATTCACATAAGCATAATGTCTCCAACCTATGGTACTGCACAAATGTACCAATAATTTTTGTAGCTTACTGAAACAAGACCGCAGCTAATTGAGCCATGCACATAGAATACAGTGGAATATGCCAAGAAATGAGCCTTCGTAAGGGGATAGATTCTTCATAACTTGAAGTCTTCAAGACTGGATAACTGTGAAACACTGAAAGATACACAGGCTAATAGACTGCATAATAGAGTAAGTAGATGAAAATCTATGGTCTGTATTATACACAAAGTCAAATTAGATGATATAATACTCCCTTCTGGCCTTAGCATTGATGAATCTATGGACACCTCTATCTAATCAAGCTACATTGTGTCAGTAATAAGCTATTTCTCCACTATCATAAGAAATTCTCTGAGGGTGCATCTACACTAGCCCCATTGAAAATCAATTTCAATTTCGAAAGAGGCTGTGGAGCGTCCACACGCATAACGGCCTCTTTCTAAATGGTCTTCGGTGAAAAGGGGTGTGCATTTTGAAATCGCTCTTCCCATCCGATGTCAGGAAGAGCAGCCCCTTTCGAAATTGAATAGCAGCTCCAGGGCTGCTGTTTCAACATAGTGGGTCCTCCATGGTGGCAGCTGCAGGGAGCACAGAGACGCTCTACGAAGCCTCAGTGGGTCTCTATGGTCTCCGGGGCCAGCCTCTTAAAACTGCACCACCCCGGAAACCCTGCGCAGGAAGCTGAGAGTGTGCCCATACCCTCAGGAGTATGAGCTCTGCCTGGCACATACTCCAGCAGCACAGACACTGCAGCCCACAGCCCACTGGCCAGATGGTGAGCCCCCCGTGCCCCAGAGACCCCCAGGAGGCCCCATCCTCCCAGCCTTAGGGGTTGCCAGAGACAAGCCAGGGCCAGAAGGGGAGGGTCCCCTCCTGGACAGAGGCCAAGCTTAAAGATCTTCTCGGCCTCTCGGCAGATGAAGAGGTGCTAGTGCACAGCAGCAGGCAGCCCCAAAACACTGCAGCCTTTGAGCAACTGGCGCTGGAGCTGCAGAAGTGGGGCCACCCCCAGCACACAGTCAACCAAGTGCACTCGAAGGTGAAGGAGATGAGGCAGGCCTACAGCTGGGCAGGGACACCCCCAGGCGATTGGGGGCAGAAGCTGTCCCAAGCTTCCCATACTACAGCGACCTGGACTGGCTCCTCAGCCTGCAGGATGCCCCTGAGCCAGTAGCCATGGTCGACACGGCCGGCACCGACTTGGACCGCAAGGTAGAGGCGCCTGACTGGTTAGGACCATCAGGCTGGACCTGGCCAGTGGAGACAGCGAGCAGCTCGGAGGACAAAGGCCCCTTCATCATAGCCGTCAGTTCTGGCCAGGCCCCCTTGAGACAGGTGTCACCAGATCTGTTCTCTGGAGCCTCAGGTACGTAACGGGTGGATCAGGAAGCCTGGTGTGGGGGTACCCTGTCCTTCATCCCCTGGCTGCATCCCAGACCCAGGCATGGTGGCATGCAGCACTCATGCCCCTGGACAGCACCACAACCCTCCCAACTGGGAAGGGATGCGGCGGCCGGACTGCAGCCGGCAGGTGCCCCACAGATGTGGCCCCAACGGCCACACAGGACTGTCCAGGAGGGTGGACTGAGTGGATGCTGCATCGAGGGATGGGGGGGATGGGCGGCAGCACTGATAGCGGCCCCCTCCCGTTGTGTGTCCACAGCATCACCCTCCAAGGGCTGGGCCAGTCCCATCCCAGGCACCAGTACACCAGCCCTGCCCTCAGAACCCCCATCCCTGCTGCCCAGAGGTCCTGCTGTTGCCATTGTTTTGACTCGGAGGAGGCTGCAGCGGCCCACGCTGCTGCCATCTGGGAGCAGATGGCTGTCCTCCTGGCATGGCTCCATATGGAACAGGAAGACAGGGCCTGGTGGCAGAAGGTCTGCGGCCTGCATGATGGGGAGCCCCGTTGCCCGCCATGCCCTGTCCCCCGTCCCCTTCCCCTGCAGGGCTCCCCACTCCCCGCTGGTGGTGTGGGGCCCCAGCCTGGCTTACTCCAATGGTGGCCTTGCCCACCCCGAATTGCTGTGCCACTGAACGGTGGCTATCTGGGGTGGACAGCTTCCACAGCGTGATCCTCACGTTTCTCAACAGGGTATCCATGTGCTTCAGGGTGGGTGTGAGCTCCATGGCACAGCTCCATGAATGTCTGCCACCTTTCATCGTCCCACTGGCCCAGTACCACCCTCTCCCACCAGTCCCTAGTGCTGGGGTGGCTCCAGAGGCGCCATAGGAAATGGGGTGCAGTGGTTGCCCTGTGGCCAGGACCTGCAGGACCCCAGTGGGGGGTGGGTGGGTTGTGGGCTGAAGGGCTTTCACCATGGCCAGGATGACCATGGCTGTCTAGGCCCGGTGTCAGTGGAGGCATCAGCCTTGGGCAGCTGCTAGTCCTCTATGCGCAACAACTTTCCCAGAGCACGGTCCCCGCGGTCCTGTCTGCTGCTCTGCAGTGCTCTGTGTGTGTGAAGTGGGTGTATTTGGGAGGGGCCCTTTAAGGGACTTGCTGGCTGTGGGACCTGGAAGGGCTTGTCAGCCATGTGACTCTGTGCGTGGTGTTTCCTGGTTTGTTCTTTCGAAAGGGCTCTTGTTGCTGTGTGGACTATCCCTTTTGAAAGGCCAGGAGTGGGGTTGGGAGGGCTCTTTTGAAATAGCTTACTGGGACGGTGATCTGCTTTGTGTGTGTGGCCACGTTATTTCAAAATCCCTTGTTTTGATTTAGATTTTCAACATTCCCCCTTTCAGGATTTCTGTGTAGTGTAGACACAGCCAGCATATTTGCAAGGTTCTTAATTTTGACTAAGCACCTACTACTTAAGATATCTAGTTGAGACTGACTTGAAAATTATCTAAAACTTCAGAAGAACAGATTTTCAAAAGAGTTAACATAGTTACAGGCTTTTAGTGGTCCAATAGCATGGGGACAGTCTTTCTTTTGGTATTGCAGTATTTGCTGTTCTGAAAAGAAGTTAGTAAAGAGACATAACCCACACATACAAAATTTCAGCTAATTTTTTCTCAAGTATCATAAAAAATTTGGGATTTGGTTCAAATATTGGTCACAGTTCAGGACTGGTTGCTAATTTATCTGACTACCAGAAGTTTCTCACCATTGTTCATCACCGCTGATGACGTGACTGTGCCTTGAGGTGAATGTTGTATGTAGTAGTGTCAGACTTCCTAGTTCATTGTACTGTATTTGAGCCCGAACGGAAACTAGATCTGATCAGCCTCAGCTTTTCAGAGATGTTTGCCAAACTAATCCAGACCCTGGTGTGAATTTGCAACTGGCCTTAAACAGGAGAGTGAACCAGAAAGCTAGCTTTACATTTGCTTGGCATTGCTTGCGTCACGTGCCTTAAGCTTCTCTTGTCTCATATATACAATCCTGTAAAAAAGGATGTTTAAATGAATGCTCTACCTTATTAAAAAACCTCTTTCTGCCCCGTGCGATAGTCACCAATATAATTCACAATGGCTAAGTCTACATTAGCACACTATGTCGAAGTAGCCTATTTCGACGTAAGAACATTGAAATAGGCTACTTCAACGTGTATCGTCTACACATCCTCCAGAGCTGTTGCCATCGACGTTCAACGTCGAAGTAGTGACGGAGAACGTCGAAAGGAGCCGCCGTGTAAGGAAATGCAGAGCGTCCACACAAACAAGTGCTCCCTGTCGAAATAAGGGGCCAGCAAAACCCCAAGCCGTTCCCTTAAAAGGCCCCTCCCAGACGCACTCGGCCTGCACAGCACGAGATCCACAGAGCCAACAACCGGTTGTAGACCCCGTGCACGCAGCATGGACCCCCAGTTGCAGCAGCAGCCAGAAGCCCTGGGCTAAGGGCTGCTGCGTGCGGTGACCATAGAGCCCCACAGGGGCTGGACAGAGCGTCTCTCAACCCCTCAGCTGATAGCCGCCATGGAGGACCCCGCTATTTCAAAGTAGTGGGATGCGGATCGTCTACACATGCCCTACTTCGACGTTAAACGTCGAAGTAGGGTGCTATTCCCACCTTCAGATCCCATCTTCGGATGGGAATAGCGATTTCGATGTCTAGCTGCCTAACATCGATTTCAATGTCGAAATAGCACACAGCGCGTGTAGACACAATGCATGCTATTTTTGACATTGTGCCGGCTACTTCAAAGTAGCCAGCTAGTGTAGATGCATCCAATTGTTTTTTAATGATTTTGTGTGTGTGCGCCTTACTGCTTTGATCATGACTAATCTCTTTGACTGGCAAAATGCAAACAACGCTTCTCCAAAATAACATGTTTCTTCTGAGAGATCTTTCAGACACATTACACATTTCAGAACAAGATTGTTCCAACAACATATTGCAAACCCCTCTGAATTCTCTAAGGCTGCGTTCATACTGTATCTTGTCTCTCAGTTTAACAGCTGTTTCTTCATCCTTGTGAAATGTTTACCCAAGAGAGAAAACCTTTGTAAGAATCTCCCAGCCATCATTCATTTCAAGGTTTTAGTAACTTCTTCACTGCCTTTGAATCTTTAGCATCCAATGGAAGGTAATGCAGCAAATCTCTATAGTTGCCTACCTGCTTTCATGTCCGCTTCCACTTTCTCCCAGTCCACGCTCTGCCTCATCTCTTCTTAAGGTTCTTGTGACTCCTTCCCACACTCTAATTTTTGCCCTCTCTTGTGCTGTCCTGTTAGGCGTCAAATAGCCTGTAACAGGGTCCACCTGCTTGTGAGTTCACTCTGTGGCAAAAGGGTGCCATGTAAGGTCTTTGCCTGGTCCTCTGACAGGCTCTGGGGCTAGGATCTGACTAGCTTTGTCAGCAGTACTGTCAGTTCTTTGTATTTGGCTTGCAGCCAGTCTTCTGCCACTAGACCTGGGCCTTACCAAGGTCTAAATTCAGCTGGAATTTGGAGCTGTCCGTAGTGCTGCTGGTCTCCCAGTCAGTGTATAGATCTGCCTGGGTCAAGCTCCTGTGAAGAACTGCCAGGCCCTAGACCAGCAGCTTCTTTTATACCGGCCTGCCGGGTCCTGATTGGCTGCCATAGAGACAGCCACTTTATCCTGCCTGGGGGACTTGTCTGCTTCACTAGCTGGGATGGGATGTGCAAAAACTTCTGGCCTCCTGTAGGAGGCATTGGGGCTTAGAGTACCCCATCACACAGCCTCTAATTCTTCTCTACCAAGTGTCCTCCCTTTCCTGTTCCAAATCCCTCTTTAAAACTCATATCCTTTGTGATGCTAACCAAACATGGATAGTGAGTGCCTCTTTCAGCAATTCAGATATGTGCACTTTTGGTCTGTCTGTTGAGGGTGCATCTTAAAGGAGTGAGAGGAACAGCTGCACACAGGCGACAGATCATTTGTGATGTCTCTGTGCGTGTGTATACAAATGCTCTGGCTAGGCTTGGGCTAGCAGCTGGGAGTTCTGTTTACTACTGTCAGTCAAATGGTTTGTGAGAAAGCATGTGTGTGTCTGAGACAGGAAGCCCTTATCTCTTGTAAAGTGGACTGCGAGCAAATCTGCTAATGACAGGTTTAATCACAATGGGAAAAGGGGTAGTGGTAGCTCTCTACACAGGCTGGTCTGGAGTTAGTGGAGCATCTGATGAGAAAATGTGCAGGAGACAGATGACCCAAATCCAGTAAGAGGTTCTGATAACAGAACTCCTGAAATCATCTTGTTTAATAAATTGTTTAACAAATTTTATAAATCATCCTGTTTAATAAAAACAGATGTTTTTCTGTTCCTTGTGAAACAGAGAGAGATAGCAATAGAAAATGAGCCCTTCCTCCCACAAACCGTTTGCAGTGAAAGAGTACTATCTGTATTGGTCCTTTTTAAAACTTTAAATACATCATTCTAATTATCATTGTAGACAGATCTGTATTTATTCTGAAATCAGATTATTTTTCCTTTAAGATGCTGACATTTTTTGTCTTTTAAAAGAATCTTTATATCATTCCAGGGGGAAAGAAGAAAGAACCAGTAATACCCAAAGCAATATCTTGCTCACATGACACGCTCTTGTTTTCTATACCATGAATTCCCACTATCACAAAGACTTTTTTCTTTTTTCACAATACAACCACACTGAGCTTTTCACTTTGCAGCATATTGGGGAAATAATGAGGACCTGGATTTGTTATACTTGCTTTCAGCTTTATTCTCAAATGAACTTCTCTATTTCTGTTTCCCTATGGGTCAGATCCTGGCCCCTGCTTACGTCAGTAGCAAAATGTCTCTTAACTTTGCGAAAGAGCAGATCCTTTAATCAGGTTCCATTGTATTCATGAGAAAGGCAACACTGAGTGTTCTGACTGTAAGCCAGGTATTCTAGGATGGGATTTTCAAAAGGACTGTGAGTACTTGGAAGTCAATGGGTGTTTTGCTCAAGTGAGCGGGAACAGAATTAGGCCACTAATGGGCGCTTTTGAAAATCTCAAACTGTGTATTTTGGGGTCCAGTGTTAGCATCCTTAGAGGTGGAGGTATTTGTTATTTTCTTGCTTTGCTCAGCTTAGTGATAATAGCACATGAGATTTTCTTTGTATTTTGTTTGCTTACTGACACATATTGGCTACGTCTACACGTGCCCCAAACTTCGAAATGGCCATGCAAATGGCCATTTCGAAGTTTACTAATGAAGCGCTGAAATGCATAGTCAGCGCTTCATTAGCATGCGGGCGGCAGCGGCGATTCGAAATTGACGCGCCTTGCCGCCGTGCGGCGCGTCCAGACGGGGCTCCTTTTCGAAAGGGCCCCGCCTACTTCGAAGTCCCCTTATTCCCATGAGCTCATAGGGAATAAGGGGACTTCGAAGTAGGCGGGGCCCTTTCGAAAAGGAGCCCCGTCTGGACGCGCCGCACGGCGGCAAGGCGTGTCAATTTCGAAGCGCCGCTGCCGCCCGCATGCTAATGAAGCGCTGACTATGCATTTCAGCGCTTCATTAGTAAACTTCGAAATGGCCATTTGCATGGCCATTTCGAAGTTTGGGGCACGTGTAGACACGGCCATTGACTTGAGTCCTAGTCAGCTGGCATTGCCTGCATGAATTGAGAGCAATATATGGCATTGCAATTTCTACTTTGCTCACTGCATTCCCTAGTTCTACAATTAGAGCTGGGAGGAAACTCCAAAAACTTTGGATTTTTTGGATCCACTATTGTTCTCTGACATATGGAAGCATCAGACACTATGGATCTAGCATGTTTAATCATTAATCAAGTTGCCCATCATGCATTATGTGTGTCATGTGTCAGTAATATCAAAGGGCTAAGAAACAAATATTTTGTCCATCCTTTTTTTATGGAGAAGAACGTCTATTTTGATGCCCAGGATAGGCGTTTTAATGGCTGTATTTATTTTTGAGGTGTTTGCTCACTGGACAAATAAAATCTGCTTTCATACACAGGAAATCTGGAGGGTTTTGATTGCAAATTAATTGAGTCTTCTGAAGCACAGTAGGATTTTGCATAGAAATACACTGCAAAAGGTCATGATCTGTACAAATCTCCATGCAGTAAGTAATATGAGATGCAGATTCACCGACTGGTAAAAATTTATGTTACTCTTGATTTATTCTTGGGATAAGATTAATAAAGATCAGTTATGATCTGCATTAAAGGAAATGGTCAGCTGGTGCAAACAACAACTATAAACTTAATGATAGAAATGGTAATATCAACCTGAAAGATGATATTAACAGTAGGAAGCTATACATAAATGAATTGTTAATGTCCAGACTAGAGGACTACATTTCCTATACACATTTAAGAGTACGTATTTTCATTTAGGTATGCATCAAAGCTCTAACACAAGATTCAAAATAAGATTATTGAGAATTATGTTACCCCATTCTCTGAAATGGGAATACACCCCAAAGTCTGTGCTTATGAGGTTGGCTCATTCATTACTACCCAATCAGAAGATCACAGAACATCTTGTGATGTTCAAGAAATTAAATGCACATATCTCAGGAGGTATACAACTAATTTTACCATACATTGCAATAAAAATGTAAATAAAAATCCTGTATTACTCATGTGTCGCTGAACTAACTCTGTCCCAATAATGAAAAAAAATTATAGAAAATGAGGAACTGTACTGTCCCGAGAAAAAAGCAATTCAGGGAAGAGAAAATGATTTAATGCTTTGTCTGAGAGAGGAAGAAGATTTTTAGCACTCAGTGATAATTTGCTGTGCTGAAAGCTTTAGAACCACTGTAGCCTAAAAAAATCCCAATTAAACAAAAATAACTTCCTGGATTGTTGTGGTAACCCACAGGGAGGCGGTGTGGTCTAGTGATTAGACTAAGGACATGCTGAATCAGGAGATATGGGGTCTATTCTTGGCTCTGCCACTAATTTGCTGTGTGACCTTGAACAGTCCCTTAAGTCGTATCCCTGTAAACAAAACAGCTCAACTGAGTAACAATTACTACCATAGATGGTGCAGAACGAGGGCCATCAGCTTTCTTTTGCCTCCGTTTTTCTGCACTGCAGTAAAAAAAAAATACATACTTTTGTAAAGTGCTTGAAATTCTCATATGAATGGTGCTATATAAGAGCATACTTGCTTATAATTTTGCAGAGTAGAAGAATGTCAAAAAAGCATTCCTGAAATATAGGGCTCAAAGAGGTTCATGCGGAATGATTTCAGAAGCAGCAGCAGCAGGAGTTACACCCCTTAAACATGCGGCCAGAATCCAGACTGTATCTTCTCATGCTCATACGAATTTAACAAAAGCTATTGAGTAAGCCTGGGCCTTTTACAACACTGAAGGCAAACAGAACATCTGCACTGGTCGTTGTTTCACAAGCATCACTTCAATAGATAGGATAAGACGGAGTCTCAATGCTTGCACAGGCTGCCCCAATGCCACCTTGACAAACAATCATGGGAGGCATTATACAAAAGCATACCGAGGAGAAAGCTTGCAGCAGGGTTTGCAGTGAGCCAGCACAGAGCAGTTTTGTATCACTGAGAAGACCTGTAATTAAGGTGGAGTATCCACTGTGCACACACCAGCCTGCATCATTCTTCAAAAACTGCGAGGCAACAACTAAACCAATGTGATAGATGACTGCATTATAATTGAATTAGCTGGGAAGTGTTGACTTTTTGATGTATAATGCCTCTGAATGTGAACAACAAATACAAACTAAGGCTTTTATGAATTTGCTGGGTGAGTTAGTCATCAATTGGTGTGTGATAAATAAGACATTGTACATTCCACTAAAGAGAAAACACGGTTGCAGGCTTTGAGTTCAGTATTCCGAAAAAAACCATAACATTAGCTCCCTTGGAATATATTGCCCAGTAGCAGAGGGAGACTAGGTGTGGCTTTTACCTACTGAGCCTGGACCCAAACACTAATTCAGATCCTCAGAGGATATTACACTTCCTAGATAATGATAGATCAAGCAGCTAGTATCCCCTTTGATTTGTTTGCTTCCTTACTGTGTGGCCATACTAGCTGAAATGGCCAGGTGAGCCTTCTGCTGTTTCTCTAACACCTCTCCTTCTCCAAGTGGATATAAATGAATAGAAGTTATTTTCTCAAATAGTGCAAGAAATACAATTAGTTGAGAGATATAATTAAAGGAGATTAAGGTATTTTCAAAGCATTCATGCTGCTGCTGTTACACTAAGTGGTTCTACCTCCTGGTTTATTTAGTTTAGAGAATAGCGAAGGGAAAAAATTACTTTTTGCTGTTGATTTATCTATCCTCTATTTCAATTCAGAATTGACAGACAAAAGCACTATATCTCTTATGGGACATTTTTGTTAGTGCTTATTTGATCATTACGTATCCATCGTTGGTTGCTGGACATGGGAGCTGAAGCAAATAAAATCCTTATGGACTAGTTGGGTGGGAGCCAATGTCCTTTGTCTCTTGGGAACTGATTCCAAAATGCCCCAATTCAGAAAAACCTGTGCAGGTTGAACCTTTATATCTGGCCCCCTCAGGACCTGACTGGTGCTGGACGAGAGAATTTGCCAGACTACGGGAGGTCAATATTGTCTAGCAGCATTATCGACACTTCCACTGCTTCCTGGGCATTAGAAGACATTTCGGTTAAACAGTGAGAGCCAGGATTGGTGGCTGAAAACAAACTTTATGGGACTGCAGGAAACTTGGCCACACCCATGATAAGTGGTCATCCGGCTAACTAAAATCTTGCCAGATTATGGATGTTGCCAATGATAAAGTTCCAGATTACAGAGGTTCAATATGTATTGTGTACATGTGCTAGGTGGTCTCAGATATAAAATGAATTTTTGCATCTCTGCCCAGGTCCTTGTGGCTAGAGGTCCACCTTATGAAAGTATCACAATCAGCACACAACGGCATATGCACAGAGAAAAGATGTTTCCACTGCTCCTTGTGACCTGGCAAGCTCCTCTCAGGACATCAGCAAATGGTAGACCACAAATTTATGGCATCATCAGGAACCGGTGCCTTCATACCTCAAGCTTCTAAAGCACTGCTCCTGATTAGGACCATTTTTATGCTCACTCCGCTTCTGCACTGCTTCCATTTCCCTCATCAGATCCCAGCAATTCCTCTCCTCTGAGAGCAGTTCAGAGAATTTACCTTGGGACTGGAGGTAATAATCCCACTATTATCTTCAATGAAGCCAGGTGTATTCAGGTTAGAGGAGAGCGAAAATCAAAGTGAGTGGTATAAGCACATACGCAGTGTAAGACTTGGCTAAGAGCCTCACACACAAAGTGGCCTCTTGTAGTTGTATTGATTTAGGTAAAAGTACAGGATTTACAACCTTACAGCATGAATCTGTCTGTCTTTACCAGACAGCCTCTCTCCCTCCATGGGCATCATTTAGAGGTGGAATCCAAAATCTGAGGCCAGCTGGTGGGTCACTGGAAGACTGTAAGTCCCAGAATGGATTTGGTCCATGAAACATCTAGCCTAGTATCTTCTCAGCAGCCTGGGCCAGTAGCAGATGTTTCAGAGGAAAGTACAAGGAAAAACTATATTTCCCCAAGAGCTAGAAGGCGGCTTAAGCCATGAAGCATTTGGAGGGTTACTGGCCATCTTTACAAAGGTATCTAGGCTCCTAAAGATGCACACAGACGCCAAGTAGGATTGACAAAAGTGCCTATGTGATTTAGGTGCATGATGCCCAATCATGTTCACTATTTATCTTATGGCCTTGTTCATAAAGTCTGACAAGGAATTTCACAGGCCAATTGTTCAATGGTGTGAGGAAGCCTGCACACTGGATGCCTCAAAATTTTGGGGAGTAAAGGCACTTCGAAGTAGAGCAAACACTTTCAAGCACCCACAGCTACACGGCATGCCCGCACTTCGAAGTCTGACACTTCAAAGTTGCCGTGGGGGAGAATTAGCCTAATGAAGTGCTGCATGTGCATCACAGCACTTTATTAGTAATCTCCCATCAGCCTGATTACCATGCATGCCCCCTTCGAAGAAAGGGGCGAGTGTAGACATAGCCATAGTGACCTTGGCCCTCATCCTAAAATCAGGTATTTTCTGGTAGCCCCAGATGCCCATATGAAGGTGATTGCAGGATGAGGCTTAAATGTAATCACACAAAGGCAGGTCAGATCCAACAGAATGCAGTGGGATTTTGCCATTCTTTGTACAGAACTTGATGACAGTGAGCTTATGAAATATAATTTCTTTCCAGCCAATGTGCTTGAATGTTGTGTCAAAGCTGTCATCCAAAAGATGGTTATAAAAGGTCCCTATTGACAAAGCAATTATGGAAGAACTATACACTTCAGTGTGTTTTATCTTTAAAGGCCATATTATTCTCCAGATATTATAGGAAGTGCTGTAAGAACGTGACCCAGCTGGGAAGCAAACCTTGCAAGTGTGATTAAATTCAGCATAGATACAGATGGAAGAGAGTTCCAATGATAATGGGTAGGTGGTGGCATGAAGGGAAAGGAAAGATTAATTTTTGGAAAGGCCCTAATCTACTTATTATATGGCACATTGTACAACACTCTGAAATCCATCTGTTTATTACACACTTCCCTGGTGATCTATATGAAGTAAACAAAACTTTATTGATATAAAGCATATGTTTTCATGGTATTTTTTATTGTAGTGTTTAATGCATCAAACAGCATCAAGCTAGGAGTAGAAAGGAAAAGGAAAGATATTTCAGGAGGAAAATTCAGGATGAAATTCTATAGGTTGTGTTATGGAGGAGGTCGGACAAGATGATCATGGTTGTTCCTTCTGGACTGAAAGTCGTAGGCTATGTCTACACTTCCATTCCTCTTTCAAAAGAGATTTGCAAATGAGGGGAATCAAAATGCAAATAAGGTACAGATTTGCATAACTGGCACCTCATTTGCATATTCTTTCAAAATAGCTTCTTTTGAAAGAAGAAAACCAGTGTAGACACTGCTCTTTTGAAAGTAAACCCCATCTTCAAAAGAATCCTTCCCATAAAAAAACGGCAGAAGGACTCTTTCGAAGATGGGGTTTACTTTCGAAAGAGCAGTGTCTGCACTGGTTTTCTTCTTTCAAAATAAGCTATTTCAAAAGAAGAATATGCAAATGAGGTGCCAGGTACGCAAATCTATACCTCATTTGCATTTTTGATTCCCCTCATTTGCATACCTCTTTCGAAAGAGGAAAGCAAGTGTAGACACAGCCTTAGGGTGAAATCCTAGCCCAAGTGGGAATGATGTCATCGATTTCAATGGAGACAGGGTCCCACTCTATAAAATACCTAACTCCTTCCAAATGCTGTAACACAGGACTTATTATTGGTCTGTCTGGTCTAACACCCTTCCTAGGACAGCGGCCAGCACCAGCTGCTACAGACGAAGGAACAAGATCCTCTGAAGTTAGCAGTTATGGAATAACTTGCCCATGGGGTACACTCTCTCTAATCTCTGTTATTTAGATATAGGCTTATGTCCTGCAGCAGAAAGGCATGTCTCCCTTCAAAACACCCTGAGGCAGCTCCTCAGCAGCTTATTTGAAAGCAATGGAACTATGCTGATTTATGTAAGCTGAGGATTGGGCCCTGGCTTTCCCGCCACCCTCAAGCTTTACTGTGGTAACTCCAGAGCAAGAGTAATCTGCAAGGTAGGAAAAGGGAACTTGGCTACAGGCAGATCCAGAGGTCTACATTTAAAAGTGTTATTAGCATAGTGATAGTGCCTAAGAACCTGATCCATGGACCACAACTCCTTTATGCTAGGTGCTGTACAAACTGAACTAAAAGATAGCCCATGCCCCTAGAAATCTAGTCTAAGCAACGTATGGGCCATGCCATCAAGCCCTTTACATTGTCCTAAATCTCCCCTCCTTGGCTCAATTTGCAAAAAGCCAGCAGAATGTTAGCTCCGCAAGGTCAGGGGTTGGTATAACAGCCATGTGCCACATTTCCTTATGACTATCTTGCTCCCCTGAATGATATAAGATGAAGCCATCTGGAATATCACCTTTAATCAGGGAGAAACAGATACCTGTTCTAGGGCATCTGGGTGATACATGATGAGGATTCCTACAGGCTTAGATGCAGTGAAGATGCAGGAAAGGATATAAATAACATCAAGGAAGATAAAAGACTGATCTTAAATGATGAAGCTTGGCAGGAGCATCAGTGTTCGCCATTGTTTATGAGAGACCCAATTATACAGAGATAGGGGCAGGGTTTCTACTGCGGCACCCCTCAACTGAATGATAGGCAGGGGTGTCAGAAAAGTGTTAATAGCTTCTCAATTCTGAGGGTGAGTTTGCAGTGTCCCTAGTCCAATTTAGAGCAGCCAAGGGGCTGCTCTGACTGACAGTAATAACAAAAAGTCCTAGCCACTGAACAGCTTTGTGATAAAGCAGGTCTCTACCCTGCCTCTTCCTGACACCTGTGCTAGGAGAGGGTAACAAGGTAGGTGGATCCTGCTCTGGCTCTCCTGTAGTTCACACAATGAACCTTATATAAGAGCTGATTTATAAGTGGCATTGACAGGCTCTGAAAGGGCTGTGATCAAGTCCTGCTTAAATGGGTGATGAGCACAGGGCCTGATCTTACGGCCACTGAAGTCAATGGCAAGACTCCCATTGATTTTAACTGAGTTTGCATTTTACCCACAGGGCAGACAATTATGGGAAGGGCGAAGGTGGTGGACATAATGAACACATCATCTGTGGCACAGAGGACCTTTCTGACAGTAGCTGCCTCCTAATATTTTAACTTCCAGTGGAGGGTTATTTTTATTCTTTCAGAAGATCTTGACACGGAGGAGCTGGTGATGAGTCAGGAAGCCATTGGGAGACAGGCTGCATTGCAAATTCACCTGAGATCGACTTCTACTTTACACAGCTTTGAAATATCTTTTCTCCCCATTCCCTAGTATAGAAGGTAATATCCTCCAAAGAGCTAACAAGTAACAACTGTGTCTGTGGCACTGACTCTCAAGATTTTATACGGCCTGCTGTTCCGCTGTGATCAAATAAATCTTGCGAAGTAGGCGAGTGGTTACCTGTCACCTTAGCCACTGACTTCACCTATAAATCTAAGGAGGAGCCAATGTCTAAACACATAAAGCAACATCTAAACAGACAAATGTGAAGCAGCATTACTTTATCAGGGCAGTTTTTCAGTATTCTGCTAGACGCTCACTTGTTCACAAGGGCTGCATTGGAAAGACAGCCCCTACTTTGGTAGTTTCAATTTTTCACCTGTAATTAATTGCACCAGTATTTGTATGCCCACCCATTAACTGTGATATGATCCTGATGTAATCTGATTGCAGCTGGCAACGAGGTGATTCAAACCCACCCTTCATACAGTGATCTGTGGGTGCAAAAATTACGTCCCCGTAGGGCTCATTTGTAAAGGGACTGATCACCAATATTCAGCATCTGAGCTGCACAGGGTCAGTTCTGATTGGTCAAAAAAGTCACATTATAATGAATCTCTGTCCTGACTGGATCAACACTGTTTGGATCAAATCCTTGCATGTGTGAATTTTAATTTTCATTCCTACAAACACTCACTCCAGCAACATCATGGTATGTGTTCTGCCGGCACTTGTGCCAATCGATCAATCAGCTGTCTGAAGGAAATAAATACAAAGAAGAGTTAACACGGCAGAAGGAAACTCATTCTATTTATGCTGATGGTCTCAAACACGTTTTCTGTTACTCCTCTCACTCTAGAGCTATATTCTGTTTTGTTTATAAATATATCAGGGAAAAAAACACTCCTGCCTAGAACTGGCACAAAGTACCGCATTTTCAAGAAATTGGCATATTCTTCAATCAGCGCATCTGGTAGGGGTGGATATCATTCAATAGATAGATTTTCCAAGCAATGTAATGCCAAAAAGCCAAGAGTTCCTGCCTATTATCACTCATTCACTGATTGCCTTTGTCAGCTCTTAAGATGCATCTTTCCAGGGGTTGGTCTTATGCAGGCAGGCCAGAAAAGCCTGGTTAGCCATAGAGATATCCTACAGAGATTTCAGAGGAAGTAGAAAAGAAGTACCAGATAAAAATGGAAAGCTGCAGGTTACATATTGCTAAGAGCTGCTTAACAATGTCATCCTTGCAGCAAGTTAGAGTACTCACCTTCTGAGACAGGTAAAGCTCCTACCCTTAGTGGGAAATGGTGGAACAGAGAAGAAAACCAGGGGAGCTGCTCAGTTATTGAGACTCAGGCTTCTAGCTGCACCCCAGATACTTGTTTTGAGAATGAAGGACCTCTGGCATGGTCAGACAATCCTCTCTCTCATTCAATAAAGAGGTAACCAACTGCACTTCTAACACAGGGCCATGCTTTTGTTCCCAGCATCCTGAATGTCTGACAAGTGCGCACAGAGACCTTTTGAGGAGCCATTCTAGCAAGCTGGCAAAAGTTGAAACATATTGTGACTTACATTGTGAGCACTTTAGAATAGGGCTTGTTTATTTGTTCTGCGTTTGTTCACTGCCTAGCGCAGCGGGGTTCTGGCCCACAACTGGGGCACTTAAGTGCTGCTGCAGCACAACTAATATTTAAGAATACCAGAGAGACAAGAGCTGTGTCTACACGTGCACGCTACTTCAAAGTAGCGGCACCAACTTCGAAATAGTGCCCGTCGCAGCTACACGCGTCGGGCGCTATTTCGAAGTTAACTTCGACGTTAGGCGGCGAGACGTCGAAGTCGCTAACCTCATGAGGGGATCGGAATAGCGCCCTACTTCGACGTTCAACGTCGAAGTAGGGACCGTGTAGACGATCCGCGTCCCGCAACGTCGAAATTGCTGGGTCCTCCATGGCGGCCATCAGCTGAGGGATTGAGAGATGCTCTCTCTCCAGCCCCTGCGGGGCTCTATGGTCACCGTGGGCAGCAGCCCTTAGCCCAGGGCTTCTGGCTGCTTCTGCGGCAGCTGGGGATCTATGCTGCAGGCACAGGGTCTGCAACCAGTTGTCAGCTCTGTGTATCTTGTGTTGTTTAGTGCAACTGTGTCTGGGAGGGGCCCTTTAAGGGAGCGGCTTGCTGTTGAGTCCACCCTGTGACCCTGTCTGCAGCTGTGCCTGGCACCCTTATTTCGATGTGTGCTACTTTGGCGTGTAGACGTACCCTCGCAGCGCCTATTTCGATGTGGTGCCGCGCAATGTCGAAGTTGAACATCGACGTTGCCAGCCCTGGAGGACGTGTAGACGTTATTCATCGAAATAGCCTATTTCGATGTTGGCTTCACGTGTAGACGTAGCCAAGGTGAGTGACGAAATATCTTGCACTGGACCAGCTTCCACTGGTGAGACAGACAAACTTCCAAGTCCTCCTCCTCAACCGAAACCTGCACCGCACTTTCATAAAACAAGTGTAGGGGCATGAACTCACGAGACACTAAAAATCCTAGACTGAACAGACACTGGATTTATGGCTTATTAGAACAATCTGTAACCCCCGGACACCCTCCCTGCTCTACTAGCTTCCCCCACATTACACACACTTTCCTTTCCTCACTATGACTGTCAACACTGTTAATAATTCAATTCCTCTTGTATAGTCCCTTGAAATATATGTTAAATATAATATAAATTGCTATACGATCTGTTTCACTAAGTATTTAGCTGCGACATCCTGAGTAAGGCTGTGTCCATTCCCACTGTCTGATCTGACTTGTTTTTCCTCTTTTGATACATACTACTGTTAATGGGCCATTTCCACCTTGATGGAATAGACCTTGTCAGCTCTGGCCCTCCCTTTTACTGGGACCCCACTCTTTAAATACCCCTCTGAACACCCCCCTGCATCTGATGAAGCGGTTCTTTGCCCACGAAAGCTTATGGTCCAAAATATCTGATAGTCTATATGGTGCCACAGGACTTCTTGTGTCCACACTACCGCTTTCAGCGCCAAAACTTTAGATATTCAGAAGTGTGAAAAAAAAACCCGAGCAACAGAAGTTTTAGCACTGAAGAGTGCTGGTACAGACAGTGCTTTATCACCAGGAAAGATATCCCTCTTTCTTTGAGCGGAATTTTTTATCACCGGGAGATGTCTCCCCCAATAATAAAGAGCGACTACAGCACAGAGCAGTGTGAACAGTATAGACATACCCTAACTTCCCCAGACCTGAAGCAGAGCTCTCTGCAATTCAAAAGCTTGTGCGCCCCCCAACAGAAGTTGGTCCAATAAAAAATGTTACTTCACCCATGTTGTCTCTCTAATATCCTGGCACTGGCAGCACTACAACAACATTGTGTTTCAGAATAATAGCATCCGTCACTTTACTGCTGGATGGTTCCTCATTAGAAGGACGTTTGTGCAGATATGGTGATGGAGTATAGTAATGTGACAGTTAATGCAAAAACAATTCTCTTATGCAATGCAGTAAAAGGGACTTTCTAAGAGATTGCACAAGGTTTTATGGCTAATTTCAGCAAGTCCTGGGAAGGCGCCCAGGACAGGGCTGCAACAGGCTGTCTGGTTTTTTTTTTTAAGTTGTGTGGATGTGCCCAGAGGTTGCAAGAAATGGAAACAAATAAATAAAGGCTCCGGAAAGGCATACACAAGGGCTTATCTCTGCAGAGTCCCTTTGGAGTCAGCGGGATTACTAGGTAATTCCTTAAGCCTTTTCAGGATTGAGGCTAACTTACTGTGTGGTATGTATAACGTAGGAGCCCTGTGGTGGTTCACTACCCTGCGTCAGCAACTCTTCTCATGCCTAACAGAATCACTGCACCTAACATACTGCTGTCGCAAGATGCACTCAAAAGGTGGCATGTGATATAACACTGCAAAATCAATAACGCCTTGCTCGTTAATATTGGTGTGAGAGGTATGTATGGGAGGTATGCAGCGTGATGGGTGTGTGCTAGAACTATAGTCTTAAAATGTGCTTAAACACTGGATCACATCCAAGACAAAAGAATCTGTACATGTGTGGTCTGACATGCCTGTCTTCAGGTAGAGTCAATGAAGATACGTGAACATCCAAGGAAAACCACATCATCTGCAGACCAAGTGGAGAAAGATGACCAGGTAACATTGTCAACAGGGGATGGAGACTGCAGTCCCAAGAAGCCTTCCTGACTCTTGAAGCATGGTCAGTGAACTCTGGGAAAAAGTCATTTTGACATCCATCACTTGAGGGACTGAAGCGACCAGAGCTCTTGAAACCTGAGCCCTGGACCCTTCGGCTGAGACACTGAAGTCTTTGGGAACGGAGGGCAGGTGAGAAGGCTGTTCAGGGATAAGACTGTAACTTGCTGAAATTAAATTTTGGGCAATGAAATGTATTTTTAGTTTTGGGTCCTCGTAACCCTTTCCAACTTGATTCCTCTTATTTAGTGTTGTTGAAACCTATGATCGTTTAATACACTTTTACTTTTGCTATAAACCAAGCCAGTGCTTTGACTAAAATGAGCATTTATCAAAGACTGGTTAGACTGATGAGCTGCTGTCTCCTGTCTCTTTTAAGGAGCTGCAAACCTAGTCATTTCTGTGAGCTTCCCAGGAGAAAGCTGGGCACTAAAGGGCAGCCAGTTCTGGGGAAGTTTGGGACTGTTGAGCTCACCTTGCAAGGAGTAACCAAGGTTGGTGGAAGCCAAGGTGAGGTTGTTGAGCTATGAGCACGTGTTACAGGGAATGATACAGCAGCATTGTGCCTCCTGCTGGCCTCCTTGAGAGTTAGCTCTTCCAGGGCACACCAAACCCCATACCCACTGTGCCTCAGTGGCCTACTACCAGTCATCATCTAGCCCCTGCCTCACCGGGGCAAACTGCAGTCTGAAATGGCCACTCATCACTGCCATAGGGCGTGGACTTGCTTCCTTTGCCTGTCCTGGCTGCCTCCCTTCAGCCCTGGTACCCTCAGGCCTTATCTCCGGCCCTGCAGCCTGGGAGTCAGGCTGGGAGGTCAGACCATAGATCCCCCAGCTCTCTCTGCTTGTCCCTACCGCTACTCTGTCTCAGGAAGCCTCTGTAGCTTCTCTGGCAGCCATGTCTCTCCTGCTCCTGTTCTGTTCTCTCCTACCCAGGAGCCCCTATTTATACGATTTCCTCCTGGGCCTCAGTTATCTGCAGCCCCACCTGGGGCTGCCTACCACTCAGCCTCCCTAGACTGGTTTTAATTATTATGGGGCCCAGTGTGGCCAGACACCACATTACAGCATGCATCAAGGCTGTGAACTAATGCTGCAAAGCACAAAGACACCCATGGTTCCAGGCAATGCAGTGACACAACCCTTATCAGTCTGGGTTGAACCCTCAAAGTGTCAAAGTACCACAAATACATACAGAGAGTATCTGAGCTTGCCATGCAGTATCAAACCTTATCCAACTGCTGCCAACATCAGATCAGTGCTGTTGATGAAGTCAGTAACAGTGGGGAAGATTTGCAAACTTGTACAGACAATGAAAAAATAATATTCCATGGGCTGAAAAAACGTGAACAATGAGATGAAACTAGAGCCCTTTAGGCAAGAAAGCTAATGAGGAGTTTTGTGGCAGTTTGCAATGATGCTGAATGAGGCAGATTGTCTTTGGTATATCCTGGCCTCAACAGCCTTCACTGTGGGTCCACTCTGGCTCCCGCAGAAGTTAAAGGGCTTCATTCTTTTGGCTTTGTAGGAGTCATTTACTCATGTCAAATATGAGCTGTATGACTGAAAAATATCACCACTGATGTGAGAGCGGGCGCTCTGATTTCAACTACACACAAGGCAGTGGAAAATCAGACTCCATGTGAGCAAGATTAGGTCCTTAATGTCTTTTACACAAAAAAACTCATCACCTTCCTCTCCTGATCATGCCCGTCTGCATATCAAACACAGCCCAATACCAGAGTCAAAATCTGGCATGTATAAATTCGAAGGACATTTATACCAATATGGCTACTGATATTAATTCATGTTAATGTAACAACTGTTGAACTTGAATAAGAAGTAACATTTATATAAATACTGGAAATACCCTCCCTTTTCCTTATCATGTTATGTGAATGTTCCAAGAAAATAAAACTACCTCTTGGAAGCTCTAGCCTGTCTGTTAAGGAGGGGGATCAGCTGTACAATAAGTGTGAAACTCATGAAATAAAAGTGTATGGACCCAAGCCTCAAGGTGGACATCTCATACATCAAGCATGGCTTTTATTTAAGTTGTTAAAGGCAGGTGAAGGAGAATAACTACAAAAGAGTTGTCACTAGCATCTAATCTGAATGCTAAGAAAGATGGGAGGAAGGAGGGAGTCCAGAAAGAAGGGAAAGTAAAAGGAAATGTATAAAGTAATCGCAGGAAAGATGAGAGAGGAGGCAAAGTGAAATGAAACCAGGGCAGAAGCACAAAACAAAATGGGAAAGGAAAGAGTTGTTGATGAAAATAAAATAAAATTAGCTTTAAAAGACAAAGATTTCTCTGAAGCCACCATTGTATTTGGGCTGCAGGAAAGTATGAAAGTGGGAAGCAGGAGTTAGAGCTTTCAGGGAGGAAAGTTAAAATCAGTACAAACCTTCAGACACACAGTGAGCTAACATGGAGTTTATGGAGGATGAGTTAAATGCTACAGAACATGGAATTGCAGCTGCGTAACTCTCACTGAACTGGCCTTTCCACTGACTCCTCCTCCAGGTCTATGAGACAGCCACAAAGATACACTAGTGATCCTCATCCTCTCTTGGACTTCCCTTTCCCCATGGAGGTAGGAAGACCATGCTGGAATTAAGAACATTATTCTTCACTCTTTCCAGGAACTTTTTTTAATGACCATATTGCATTTATAAGTTCAAAGTATTTTAAAGCATTTAAATCCCACTTGTGCAAGTGCTGAGGCCTATGTATTTGAAGGCCCCGATTAAATGTCCTTTTTTAGGGTACTACAAGCTAGAGAGAAAGGAACGGCGTATAGAGTTTCCACAAGCGCTCGCCTGTCCTCACAGGGCAACCTCGATGCAGTTCCATTCTCTCTGGGGAGAGCAAATTGACAGATGCTGGAATAGTTGAGAGAAAAATACTCTCAGTTGCAAAGCATGTAATTTAGAAGGAAAAAGAAGCCTGTCTAAAAGCAAAAGCTCAAGAAACCTGCCAGGGAACATCTTAAGGCCAGAAGTTTCGGCTAGTGATGACACAAAATACCAGGTTTAGAATTCCTTGTGTATGTACCCACTGTGTACAATCGGATGCAAGATTGTTAGATACAAGGCACACTTGTAGCATCATCCAAAGAAAGATATTGCAGATATGGTTCTTTATAGCCTTCCCATTAAAACCTTGTACTCTCTAATGCTCTGCAAATTCAGATGAAGGTTTTATTATTGGCTGTTGGATAACACAGCAACAATTCTCAACAGACAAGTAATACAGGGTGCTGAACAACATGTAACAAAAATAAATCCTCACATGAATCACTGCAATGCTCTTAATGAGAACTGTAGGTCATGCTAAGCTGTGATTAATCTTACCAGTGTGTTCGCAGTGTCTTGCAAAAAAAATTACAATCTCTGCAACATGATAAATTGACAAGAGTCCTGTCAGGCGAAGGATGAGAGTAGCAGTGATTAAAGTGAGTAAAAAATTACAAACCCAAATGCATACTGCAACATAAGTAAAAGGCCTTTTTGATCTGAGCCTTCTGCTCTCCCAGTGACTATCCCTGACATCTACAGCTGTGAGACTGCACTGATGCTATTTGGATCACGCACATTCTGCTGCATCTGGGCACTTTAGTCAAACGGCATTAGAACAATGCCAGCAGCCACCTTTTCCCTTTTCAACCAGCACCTTGTTGAGTTTGTGAATCTACAAGTGGTAGTCAAAACTTGAGACCATTTATTAACCCCCCACCCCCCACATTTCTATACACCTTCAGATGAAATGACTCTATTTTTCCAACTCATTAAATAAGTTTGTCAGTGTGTAAAATGTTTTGGATAAGACACTGACTCCTCAGCTTTCATTGTGGTCTATTTCCCGCAGCATGGATGCATTTGGTTCTACTGAGGTTAATTCAGTACAGTGTAACAGTTTCAGGTTTGCCCCATAAGTCAAAAAGACTGGCTAAATTATTTTCTTCATCTCATCCATGATAATTTTCTTAAGACAGGATGTCTGCCCCAAATATCAAAATGGGTGAATAGATTCTCATTCAAATGACCTCTGGACTCATTGCACAATCACATGAAAGGCCTGTTCTACAAGGCTGCACGGCTAAATGCATGCTCAGTTTTGCTCATTCCTGGTTTAGATATGCAACCCTTTTCATCCAAGGGAGGGTTGGGGTTTGCACACTGATGGACAATTCAGACATGCACACTCAGACTTACTCTTTTCTGAAAATGTGGTTCTTAATTTCCAGCAGATGCGAACCCAGAGTACAGAGGTAGATGCTTAGATACTAGGTATATTTCCTATGATTATTGGTATGAATGCATGCGCACACGCATGTATGCATGCGTTTCAACCATTAGAGCTTTTCTATGAACCATTTCCCTGAGCTGGGATAAATCTGACCATTTAGCCCTTGAAGGGGAATAAAGGAATATTTTTTAGTTTCTTACTCAGTGCTTCTAAACATTCTCCTGTGTGAACGAGGTAACCGAGAGACCTTAAAAAACAGTGAATTGTTTTCATTCTAATTACCTGAAGGCATATCTTGTAGAAAGTCTAACAGGACTGAAGCCACTCGACTGTGCAATTTACAACCAAATGGTTGTTTATATACATAAAACTGTCTTAGAAGATGGCTTGGAAAAATGGAGGCCAAGAATGCAAACGCTGCCTTTTTATAATGATTTTAGTTGACGGTGAAGACAAATGTCTAATTAATACCCTTTTCTCTGACTGCAAAGTCTTACTCAAGCTTTGATTTTTTTCCCCCAACACAGTTCCTTGCATTGTGCCTAATTGTCTTTATAGATATCATATGCACTATGTGCCTGATTCAAAGGCCAGAGGCAATGGAAAGACACCTCATGAACTTCAGCTGGCTTTGACCAGAGCTCATAGCATTCTTATTATATGGAAAACAGTTTAAATTATTAATTTAACACCATATTGTCCAAAAACATCTGTAGAATTTGTCTCTCTGTGCACATCCCTTTTAATGGATTGTGTGTGTTGGGAGAGAGGAAGTTCAGTCTTCTAGCTTTGTAATAAAAGGCAGTAAGAATGGAAAATGTTTTAAACCGTTGCTATAAGAAATGATCATTCTTTAATTACTAGAATTTTACTCAATTTACATACCTTCTACTAAAACCAGCTATGAGTGTCTGGGTCCCATGGTTAGCTGGGCTTTCATGACAAAGACATAATACTTTTCACATCTATATGAAGTGTTTCATTCACAGTTACCATAAGTGCATCCTGAAAGTGTGTAAGTCTCACCATGACTGGGACATCCATTTTGACTGTGAGCTTTTTGGTACAGCAACAGTCTTTTTGGTCTCAGTTTATCCAGCACCTAGCACAGTGGGAGTCCTAGCTCATGACTGGGGCTCCTAGATGCTACTGCAGTGCAAATAAAAAATCATTACCCCCATTTTACAAAACAAAGCAGCAGAAATGTAGCACTTTAAAGACTAACAAAATGATTTATTCGGTGATGAGCTTTCCTGGGACAGACCCACTTCATCAGATCCCCGTTTTACAGACAAGGCTGCTGGATGAGCCATTCCAAACAAATCATTTTTGTTGCCCTTTCACGAGCCTTTTCCAATGCCACAGGAAGGTTCAAGGTGAGTCATACAGGGCCAGGTTAACTAAGGTAAATGTACACTTCTTCTAGCCCGGTGGGGAGGGGACACCCCATGTGGGGATATTAAAGAGCAACCTTGCCCCCACACTCACCCCACAGGGGCAGCATAATGGTGGGTCAGAAAAATGACAAAAATGCAGTAGGGGGATCACCTTCATAAGCACTTTGGCAACCGGTGCTCAATGGACTACAAAAATTGGCCCTCTTCTTAGTAAACCCTTGTGTTGGTCATTCCCATAGGGTCCCAAGAAAATGTAGCTTACATCCAGTTTGCACCTGGGGGAAATGACGACACAAGTGCAATGCAATGTAGCTGGAGAGACGTGCGTCCCAGGCTGTGAGCAAAACAAGGCGGGTGAGGTAATATTTGTTATCGGACAGTGGCGGATGAGGTGAGTTACCTGACACTTCCTCTCCCGTGAGGCTGGCTGAATGCGACCCCCAACATGCACTTTTCTTCCATGCAACGGCATCATGTGAACCCCGAGGCGCGAGCAGCGGACCTAGCCAACGCCAACGAGTTTTTGCTGTTAATTCTCGGCTTTGGGAGACCAGCCGCAGGTCGGCGCCAGCAGGCGGCTGCACTCAGCGGGGGAAGCTGAGCGGGACAGGTGACAGCTCTGGAGCCTGTCCCCGCTCGTCGGAGGGGAGGGGTTACGTCTGCACAGCTCAGCGGGGCGCTGCGGGTCTCTGAGCTGCAGCAGTGGCCGGGGGCGGAGGGTGGGGAGCGCTGCCCGGCCTGGCGCACGGGCTGTGCCTCGGCAAGTGGTGCAGCCCGCCCTGCACAGCCGCGCTGGAACCCTGCGGTCACGTGACAGCCGCCCCGTGCCACCTGGGTACCAATGTAAACTCCCCGGGCTGCCGGGCGGATTCGGAGTCAGTCCGGAGAGCGCTGGGCGACGCGCGCTGCCAGGGCAGCCGAGCCAGGATCCCGCCCCTTTGCACCTCGCACCCAGCCCGCGGCACGATGTGAAGGGCCAGGGAGCCTCCCCCCGGGCGGGCTGACCGGCGCCCACGGCAGGCGCTTGGGGGCCCCTGGAGCTGCCCCTCTGCTTGGGGTCCCCTCCGACTCCGGATTGGGGGAGGGTTTGCGGCCCGGCCCCGCCCCGCCCCGCCCCGCCGCGCCCGGGGAGGCAGAGGAGGCCGGGGAGCGGCTCTCCGGCGGAGGGAAGCGGGCTGCGCCCTTCCCGCCCGCCGGGCTCCGGCTCTGCCGCCCTGGGAAGGCAGCTCCTGATCCGCTGGCGTCTGGCACACAAAGGCAGCGGCCGCAGCTGCCCGCAGTGGAGCGCTGGGCTGGGCGGCCCCGCGGAGCCAGCCCGCTGCCCCCTTTGCGATCTCCTCCTGCACCATGGGACCCTGCGGTGGCTTCCAGCTCAAGCCCTTCCTCCTCCTCCTCCCCCCCGCCGGGGAGCCGCTGCGGCAGCCGACGAGCCTGACATGAAACGGAAAACACCCCCCCCGCGCCCCGAAACAAAAGACAGGTGGCAACTTGGAGGTGAGCGACGCGCCGGCGGCGGGGGCTGCTGGGCAGAGCGGGGCTCAGGTTGGGGTCCGGGGCGCTGGGGGACGAGCTGCCGGGGTGGGTGTAGGTGTGAGTGTGATCTGCAGGGGCTTGAGAGGAAAGGGACTGGGCAGGAAAAGAAGCGGCCCAAAGACTGAGCGCTACCCCCCCTACACATTGCACATCCCTGCTAGGTCCAGGTCAGAGTCCATGCCCAGCTCTCCTTCTGTGGGACATGTTTTCAAGTCGGGGGGAGGGGTTGGGGGTAATCCCCACTGCCTACCTGTCCCCTCCCCTCTCCCCCTGCTTGGGACCAATGGCTCAGGAAGCGCCAAGGCTCAGTAACAAGCCAAGGAGCCCTGGAGCATTTGCCTCGTTTCCCCCCCTTTGCAGCCTTGTAGGGGAAGAAGGAGTCCAAAGGTTGAAACTCATTGGGTCACTTTGGGGACAGAGTCACTCTGAACTAGCTACAAATCAGTCTATTGCCCCACAGAAGGATAACGTTCCAACCACTGTGCCTCTTCCCAGAGAGCTGGGGATTGGAAATAACGGGGGTTAATGGGGCAGTGGGAGGAGGTGAGGGACAATAACTACTTCCCTGACTAGGGGAGCGGAGATCATGGGATGTGCAAAGTCAGCTTTGTAATCTCAGTGCCTTACAAAATGGAAAAGCCAAACCCAGACTGGGGACAGGCAACATGAAATGTTCGGGGGCTCATTTTTAACTTGTTTAGCTATTTCCCAACCTGTCTGTGTTTGCAAGGATGCCTTGGAAGGTGCAAATCACCAGGGAAAAAAAATAACTTGGAGGAGTTCTAAACTGTTAGTGACAGGACAGTTATTCCTTGTGGATACGTTGTCAATGGTAGGTGAATAATAATCCCAAGGAGTGATGCAGTAATAAATCAAGTAATTCATTCCAGTTGTATAATGATAGTGTGACACAGAAGAGTGCAAATTGAGTCTCCCAATGCAGGGGTTCGGTTACATAACTGAACACTGTAAGTGTGAAGCTGAGCGTTATTGTGTCAGGAAGATCCTGCATCAAATGGGAAACATTGTTCAACTGGAGCTGTAACCCAGCTAGCAGAAAATCCTGGCTTTATTTGCACGTTCAAAATTAATTTATGCACTGGTGGGCTTCAGGAGGGGCTGAATTTTGCAGGGGTTGTTGAGTGGCACAACAGCCATAAAATTGCACTCCCTGCTTTTGGTGGGAAGCCAGGATTGTAACTGGAGTAGCGTGTAAGGCTTGTTTCATACTCCAGATCCAAGATAAAGCAACTTATTTCCAAGCCCTCTAAAAAGGCAGAACAAACCCCAACCCATCTTAGATTGGTGGTGAGGATGCTTCCATGTATCTCTGTGCATAAAGCGTGTTTTATATTCTGCAGAATTGCAGTAAGCCAGTAGCTAGAGCTACTGAGTAAGCCCCTACAAGCAATACAGTTTTAGCTTCCCCCAAGCTGTATGGCATTCAGTGCCCCCAGGCTTCTGAGGATTGAATAAAAATCACTCTGCTGAAGCACACTGGTAACAGAGAATTTCATACCTGCCCTGGAGGGTGGGAGCCAGCGTAGCTGCTGTAATCAGAAGATGACAGTCTAGATGAGACCAATATATCAGAGGCCAGTTGTGAGCAGGACTTGGTCTCGTGGCTGGATGGAAGAGAGGAGCAGCTACTGTAACATGGACTGGGCTCCAAAAGGGCTGAAGAGGGAGGCACTAAGGCATTGTTTCCTGGAGTATAAGCTTTCGGGAGTAGACTGAGTCGGAGCCACACAAGCAGCTTGAGATGCTTTGTGCTATGAGGTCCCTGAGAGCTGTGACTGAAGATGGATTTATGAGCACAAGAGCAAAAGAAAACTATACTCCTCCCCAACAGTCTGGGGGAGGTGTGTGTTTTGGCCGGCACCAGTCGGACAAACTGAAGGTTTAGGAGTTCAGACTAACTGGAAGACAGCATAGGGGTGGTGGGGATGAACTAATATTCTTCAGTATCACAGGAGCTAGCTCGATGCATGTGAATATCGCTCTCTAGCTCTATCGAAATCACCTCTGCAGCAATATTATAAGGTGGGCCATTAGTCACTATAAAAAAAAAGGAGAGGCTGTTTTTCTCTCAGGAACTCGAAGGCAGAGGAAAATGATGCCTGTAGCAACTGCCTCTGTTTACCAGCTGCACCTGCTGTGGATAGTGGGAGAGGGGCAGAGCAAATGTCAGGAACACAAATAAGGAAGTAGCTGGAGAAAACGCTGTGGGTTGTCAGTCAGTGACCATAATTCAGGCTCAGTTAAGAAACCCCCTCTCCGATAATTATTCATGAAAGTACAGTGGTGGGACTCTGTGTCAACATGTGATTTTTGTTGGCCACTGCCAAGGACTAACACGATGTCTATGGGCTTTTGCAGACGTAAACAGGGGGCAGATTTGTTTTCACATGTGAGTGCTGGTGTGTGTAGTTCTAGAATCAGCAGTAGTTGTGGTATAACCATCAACTGTACTTCTTGAATTGCCATGGTACTTAAATCAGCAAACCCCAACTCTGAGCACTTATTTGCAGGATGAAGAAAAAGTGACATATATTCTGGCTCCTCCAAGGGGAGGGGCAAAAAAAACCAAACATACAGATTTCACATAGGGAGGAAGTCGGAGGAGAGAAATCGCAGCGGGATAAGACAGCTAGAAAACAGGCAGAACATGCCCACTGTGGATCATGGATGGAACTTTAATACTCCAAGATTTTTCCTCCAACACCTACAATAATGGGTTAAAGTTCTCCCACATTACCATAGGAGAAATGTTCAGTGCCACTCTGTGTAGGGTAAGAAAGGATTGATCTGTGGTAAGCCTGGAGCTCATTTGAACATATTGAGAATCAGCCTCCAACTGTGCCATATGATTCTATGTAACTGTACAGTTGTACTACAGGTTGAACCTCTCTAATCTGGCACTCTCTCAGCGAGCAACATTTGTAATCCGGCATGCTTTTACTTAGCTGGACAGCCACTTGTCAAGGGTGTAACCAAGTTTCTTGTGGTCCCATGAAGCTTGTTCACAGGCATCAGTCCTGGCTCTCCCTGTTCTGCACAGTTATTTAGCTACAATTTACCCCCTAAATGTCTTCTAAGAGGCCAGTGGGCAGTGAAATTGTTGATAATGTTGCTGGACAATATTAACCTCTTGCAGTCTGGCAAATTCTCTCACTTGTGCCAAGGACACAGGACTAGAGAGGCTCAATCTGTATTAGAGCTCAGAAAACTGACTCTTAGGAGAGAAATCTATCCATATTAACTCTGGGAGGGTCAGTCTGACCTAATCAAACCATCTACCCCTCTGACTCACCATACATGTAGACTAACCCAAGAGGCTTCGGTTGAGTCGTGGTCCTTGTACACCAGCCTAAGATATCTTCGCTTGCATATTTAGATCCATTACATTGCCTTTACATTTATACTACCCACCCACTCATAAAACACACACACACATTATACAATTGTCATTCATTCTGTCTCGAGCCAGGATGTGGAACACAACTAAGATAATACGTGGACAAATGCTTGGATATTTGGATTTGACAGCTTAATGGGTGTCATTCCAAAAAACATCTGTCTCAGGTGCTACAGGCAATTACAGGTGGGCTTTGCCTTGATAAAGGCCACACATTCGTTAACAGGCTATTAAGGCATAGAAACACCAAATAAAGATGTGGTTTGTACCCAAATTCTTTGCCTGGTTTTACTATCTCAGACTATGTGAAAAATCAGCTCGGAATAAGATACCTTACTCAGGACCTGAAAAGTTTTTTTTGTTGTCAGAGTCTGCTGGTGCATGGCCATTCTAACAAGGATGGCTGTATTGATATCATTGTTCTGGCACAAGCGAAGAAATTCTGTACTCATTTTAATGCCTCCACTGAAGTCTGTAAATTATGAGGCTCACTACACAAGATAAACAATTTGCCCAAATTAAAACCAGATGAGCCAGCACAATGCAGCTCTGTTATACACCCCCCGCCCCGCCCCACCAGAAGGCCATTCATATGGCTGCAAGGAGAACGTGCCCTGGCTCCTAGAGGGTGTACATTTACAGAAAGCTTCAGACAGATTTTTCAGCCTGACTTTAGATCATAATGCTAATGCCTGAGTATCTCAAGCTAGGATAATCTGTATTGACCCCCTAAAAAAACAGTAGTCACCTAATTAGAAGTGCTGCACGCTGACAACTCCCAATGAACACAGTGGATGTATGAAAAATCAGGCTAAAGTTGGACTGTATTAAGAATATCATACAGGTTGAATCTCTCTTCTCCAGCAACATCCAGGGTCTGCCATGATTTTAGATACCAGTGTGTCCACTTAGCCTGGATGTGGCCAAGCTTTCTGAAGTCCTGTAAAATTTGTTTACAGCCACCAGTCATGGCTCTCGGTGCTCTGTGCTGCTATTTAGCTGTAATTTATCCCTAAATGTCTTCCGAGAGCCCAGTAAGCAGTGGAAGTGTTGGTAATGTGCTAGACAATATTGACCTCCCGTGGTCTGGCAAATTCTCTTGTTCAGCACCAGTCAAGTCCCGAGGGTGCCAAACTAGAAAGGCTCAACCTTTTCAGACAGCAAGTTTTGTCAGTAGATCTCAAAGCACTTTACAAATGAGGCCACTATCATTAGAGGGTAAATTGGTTTGTCCCACCTCACCCAACAGCAGAGCTCGGAGTAGCACAGTGATGGCCTGGATTCCTTTCAGATGCTCTATCCACTACGATACACTGCCTCTGCTCACATGGAGAAGAGTGGGTTTAAGAACCAAGTTTTGGCTTTGGTCAACAGTATAGAGGAAACCAACACCTTGGCACTATTCTAATAATAATTAAAATGCCAGCTTTGTGCTGTTTATTCCACAACAAAATATAGCCAATTTCTACCCTGAATACCTTACCCTAGTTAATACGGGATGTATTTAGAAGGCTAGAGGAGTGAATGGAGAGAGACTTTCAAGGAACTTATTATTGGTGACTCACTATTTGTATGCATTGTGAGGGAAATGAGCCTGTGGCAGAGCCTGCACACAGTGTGAATTGCGGGGAGACGGGGGGTGTATTCTGTGTATTGAAATGTGAAAATGCTTATGTACATGAGGAACTGGGAGAAGCTGTGAAGTTATGGAAGGCAAGGTTTTGCCTGTTCTGGCATTTTGTATGTTGGTTATGAAAATGGAACCTTTCAAGACCCTTAGCAGGGTTAGCAGATTTGCAGTGTGGCTAAATCTGACTTTTATCCCCAGGAGCCCTGATAGGCTCTGGAAGAGGAAACTTTCCATTGGGAATTATGTTTTTCTCTTCCCCTGAATGGTTACACGTGAAGTAAGCTCTCCAAGTGTGTTGTGTTTTTGCTGGAAGTTAAAATTTGGGCCCCGCACTTCCTGGAAGTCTCATTTCTAACTATGACGCATCAGAAGAATACAAAGACATGTCAGTCAGTGGAGAGGTTGTGCCCTGGAGCACACACAAGTGAAAACAAAAGGATGTATCCTTCCGCCTGTAGCCCAAAGAGCATGTCTGCCCCCATTTGGAATTGTACTTGTTGCTTTAACCTAGCTAGCATGCAGTATGGACCTGAGCATGGGTCAGCAACCCACACCTAGTGTCCCTGGCAGGCTTGTGGGATAGCTCAGCCATGGTGAAGCCCACATTGCCACTTCCTCACTGCCAACGTTACTCACAGGAGCTAAATTAAAGTAAGTATGGGTGTGCCTGTCATTTGTGGTGTAGATGGACCCTGACATGTTACTTTCAAAACTGAGCAATGAAAAACGTTGCTTTCTTTCCCCTTGGCTCAGAAAAGCAAACATACAAAAACTAGCAGCCTGGGAGAAGCCCCAGATTTATTGGTCTCTGAAAGTAGGCAAGTATTGCAACTACCCAAATCCAACCATATGGGGCTTGCTGGAAGGTGCTTATTAAAATCAACAAGCCAGTTGGAATGTAGGACTTGATTCATAAAGACAACCTGGTAGACACTTCCTTTGGAAGAGGCTGTGGTGGTATAGGTTACTGGTGCTGACATACATTGGCTTCGGATGCTGATAGCAATCACTAGTGCATACTATCAATTTAAGATGAAAGGCAATGACACATTGGAAGGAAATGTCATGTTCTAGAGGAGCTCTCAAAAGTCCTGACAGTTCTGACTGGGTGGTGACTTTCTTATGGATAATTTAACAGAAAAATAGCACAAACCTGACTTCATAGTGTTGATGGTTTGCCATTTGGTCAGATACATGGCAGTTTATATGGCAGGGACAAACTTTATTAAGGACTGAACCAGACAGGAGAAGAATGGGAAAAAATGATAGCACTTTGGGAAGGATTAATATTTTTTTGCCACTCCTGTAAAGAATACAAAGAAAGTGACCAAACATAGACAATGCCGGACTGGACCATCTAGTTCAGTATGTCAGCACAACATTTTCAGAAGGTGCAAGAAACCAAAGAATAGGCAGATGTAAAATCAGCCACCCCCACAAAGTTCTCATCCTAATCCTTAATAGTTAGAAATTGTGCTTTCAGGTCCTGAAACAAAGTTTTACATCCAAGATATGTTAGTTATCTTATCATAAAACTGGAAGGGACCTCGAGAGGTCACCAAGTCAAGTCCATGGAACGCAGAGCAGGACCTGTCACCATCCCTGATGTATTATTTTTTTTAATCTAACCTTCCCCAGACTCTTGAAAGGCCCCCTTAAGGATTGAACTCTCAACCCTGTGTTACAAGGCCAATATTCTGATTGTCCATATACATGTCCATTTCACACCACTGCTCCCCTTCCATTTGTGAATGGCAAATGGGGCTCCCTTCCCCCTATTTCTCTAGTAGTATGTCACAGTAGAGGACATTCTCTGCCCTTGAAATGGCCCATTCTTCAAATCTAAGCTGATTGGCAGACAGCCATCTCTCATTTCCTGGATGGGTTTCCAGATCTAGTGGGAATATATTTTTAAACTATTTCTCCCCCTTTCTAAAGTTGTTCTGAGTTTTATTCCTGAAGTGAGCTCCTCCTAGACTTTCAGGCCTGGTGACCCATCTTAAACGCACAATCCTTGAACCTCAGGAGAACACCCATTTCTGCAAAGCACCAAAAGAGCTAATTAAAAATACACAATTCAACACCAGGAATTATTTGCTCAAGTAAACTGCTCAGCCAGCTCCTCCCAATGTATCAGATTTTGTTAACTTGAATTTTCCTGAATGTTGCCGTTAACTCAGATGTGGATACATCTTTGCTCCATGTAATGTGGTGGATGGTCTTTGGTTTAAGAGTGTGGTACTGGAATTATAGCCACAGCTGTACCTTTCAGCACCTGCTTACAGATTCATAAGACATTTTCAAAAAGTCTGTTCGTATATATGTTGGGATTTTTTGTCAGCCACTTTCTCATCTCTGTGTAACTTGTGTAGGTACTTATGTTGGTAACTGCTCACACACAAACACACGCATTGATAACAAATGCAATTCTTTGCGTGAAGTTCTGATCACATTGACATCAAGGGAAAACTCCTATTTATTTCAACAGGGACTTGATTTCATCCTTTGTGAACATGTTGTGCTCACCAACATGGGGAGAGATTGCACAGCTTAGCCTCTAAATTTACACAGCTGGTTAATCAAATTCTCTGTGTGGCTAAAAGAATGTCCTGGATTCAATCTACAGGTGACTTACCATCTTCTTTTGTTTGCTGTTGTGTGTAGTGCAGAACTGGAGTACCACTTTCAGGCTAAAAAAGAAAATTTAAGACATCAAGCATGGAGACCCACCACGAAACATCACTCTTCTTGGTGAAGATTCTGGAAGAGCTGGACACCAAGCAAAATACCGTTTCTTATCAGGACCTCTGTAAGTCCCTATGTGCACGGTTTGATTTGTCCCAGCTGGCCAAGCTCAGAAGTGTGCTCTTTTACACAGCCTGCCTGGATCCTAATTTCCCAGCAACACTATTCAAAGACAAAATGAGATGCACTGTAAACAATCAGCAATCAAAGAAAATCATGGTTGCGGCGGATATAGTAACGATATTCAACCTCATACAAATGAATGGGGGAGTGGCCAAGGAAAAGCTCCCTGTTGCGCGACAGAAAATGAGGAAGAAAGAATCGGTTGAGTCCTGCAGGTCTGACACAGAAATATGCAGCGTGGTGGACTGTGTGACCAATTGTGAGCTGAGAGACAGAGAGTTTAATAGGGGCTACTCAGTCAGGTCTTCCAAAAGCAGGAAGGTGGATTGTAAAGATTGTCAACAATTTGTACCTTCTTCAGAACCTAACTTTTTACTTGGGGTTAATAAGGAAATGAAAGGCCGTGCTGCCTCACTTGATAGGCTGCAAGCACTAGCACCCTATTCCATTGTCAACTCTCCACCCTGTGAAATGCAGAGCACGTACTTCCCAATGAACATTGAGAATGAGTCAATTTCTGACCAGGACTCATTGCCTATTGGTGCAGCTATAAAAGAGACTTTTATTTCGAATGATGAGCCATTTGTGTTGCAGTCATGTGTACAGAAAAGGAATATATTCAAAGATGATTTCCATAATCTTATCACAATATCTCCCAATTTAATGCCGCCCAATAAAAATCCAGAAGATGGACTTGGAGAACCTCAGAACAGGAAAGAAACCTCCAAACAAGGATTCTTCAACCACAGTTTTGAAATGCCATACAGCAGCCACTACCTGAACCCAGCTTATTCTCCTATACCAGACAAAAGACGAGTAAAACACGAAAGCTTAGATGATCTCCAAGCTTCTACATACTTTGGCCCAACCACTGTGGTTGGTTCCCAAGATACAAAAAGATGGGCAGGAAAACCGAGTAAACAAACTGCATGGCCAGCAAAAAGCTGGAGCTTAAACACAGAGGAGGTACCTGATTTTGAGAGATCCTTTTTCAATAGGAAACAAGCTGAAGAGCAGCAGCGATATCAGAGCTCAAACAACCAATCACCAAGTTTTTCTGTAGCAGACAGGCACCAAACCTATTTCAATCCCAAGGATCAAACACCAATGATGCAGGCTAACTATGCAGTGAAACAAAACGGACACAAACCCAAGGAAATTCCCTCCATTGTAGACATGGAGGAACACGAGCCCATCAAAAAGTTTAGGGACAAAAGCATTAACTGTACTTCTGTTCAGCTGCTCAGCATTGACAAAACCAGCAGTGTTGGGACACAAACAGAGCAGCAAGGGTTGGAACAGAAAAAATGCAAGGAATTGTGTACTTCAAGCCAAACTAAGTATGGAGAGAGGCATTCTCTAAAGCAATCGGATGATGATTCTGAAATTGTGAGTGATGATATCAGTGACATTTTTCGGTTTCTGGATGACATGAGCATCTGTGGATCGACAGGAGTTATGCAGTCCTCTTGTTACAACAGCACTGGGTCACTTTCTCAGGTGCGTAAATCTGATTGTGAAAGTTCACCTGAACACAATTTAACTAAAATGACCAACGGGAATTCTAGTAAGAAGCTGGAGAAAGTGGTCCGGTCAGATATCAACAATACAGATGATGAACTAAAAACCAGTGTCTGCAAGTTAGTTCTCAGGATTGGTGAAATAGAAAAGAAACTAGAATCTCTGTCAGGCGTCAGGGAAGAAATCTCCCAAGTCCTGGGGAAACTAAACAAATTGGATCAAAAAATTCAGCAGCCAGAGAAGGTCAATGTACAAATAGATCTTAATTCTCTGACGAGTGAGGTTCAGTCAGATGAGAGCACCTCTCCACGGATATTTCAGTGTCACAACGCTTCTCATGGAGGCAAGTTGGAGAGCAACCCTGACTGGTGCTGCTCTGATGCCAGCGGAAGTAACAGCGAAAGTCTTCGGGTAAAAGCCTTGAAAAAAAGTTTATTTACCAGGAGGTCCTCACGGTCACTGACTGAGGAGAACAGTGCCACTGAATCCAAAATAGCAAGTATTTCCAATTCTCCTCGAGACTGGAGAGCTATCACATATACCACCCAGGCTGGCATGACAGAAGAAGAGAAGAAGGACAGAGGTGGAACTGAAAATACAGACTGGCACAGGAAATCTAAAGAGGTAATTTCTATTTAAACGCATGTAATCAACATTAAAGAACGCAACCTAGTTATGATAGTCTCTAGGGCATCTGGCCATTGTTGGAAGACAGGATACGGGGCTATGTGGAACTTTGGTCTGACCCAGTATGGCTGTTTTTACAGTATATGAAGCTTCAGGGCTTGATTATACTCTCCCTTCTATATTACACCAGTCTTTATAGTCATTATAATTGAATGATTTTTTTTATCTATATTTCTTTGGCAACAGCACAAAATGAAATGGTCAAGCTGTTCATGGGGGGAAAAAAACTGCTTTTTTTTAAACAAATGACAGGAGATAATGTCATTCATATCATGATCTGTAGCCTATAAGGACATGGAATTATCAAATTAAATGAAAAAGAGCCTAAGAAGAATTGTCACCATCCAAAATACTCTGACTCAAAGGGGATATAGGAAAGAAAAAGCCCATTTTGGTATCTTATCAAAAATACATGTCTAAAAGGTTAGCAGCAAAAGATGTCTTGCTCTGACTCTCAGAAACAAAAAATAGTTTATATAATCTAAGATACATACTGTCAATATAATTCCTTTTTCCTCTGACTTTCACAGTCATGTATATATCTTGTAACGTGTACTTTGTCTCCATTGCCTAGGCTGCAACATTGCAGCAGTTCTTTTCAGCTACCCAGAAGGACTCAGTTCCTTTCTCCCTGAAATTAACCACTGTCACACTTTTGGAAATTCTATCACCAGCTCAGTGGCCCCTCAGATTGCTGCTCAGTTTCAATCTTGGCTCCTCCCTCAGGCAATTTATATTTTGCAGAGATTAGGGCCCAATAGACAAGGCTGCTTGGTCTTGAAAAAATTCCTCAGAAGTCAGGAGCACATTGCTGTGGCTTGTGAACCTGATTCCCTGTAAGCTGAGCGCTCGGGCAGCTCCCCAGGAGAAATTTTGGTGCCACACAGCTGATTAGCACAGTGTCCACAGGCAACCACAGCCAGCAGCATATATTTTTATGGTAGTACACATCTGCGCATGCCTTGGCGCGCACAACTAAATTTATTCTGCACAAGGATGGAAAAACTTAGAGGGAACAACTTTCTCCCTGTTACTGTTACTTGTGAAGGAGAAGTTATTGGAGTGAATGGGGAGTCAGAGACTTACTAGGAAGAATGGACAACCAGTGATTCAGTGGGCATCTATAAACTGGGGGAGAAGAAGTCAGTCACTTATTACTAAGTTGTAGAAACATGATGTGGAGAGACCCTAAGTACTTTGTAGGATCCAGACCTTCACAGGTTTAACTAAGCCAATGTGAACATCTGGACTTTTTGAAGTTCCTGATCACTAGTTCAAATGTGATCAGAAGAACACCTCTAACCCTGGAGCAGCACTGTGGAAAGTCTGGTGCAAGGGCAACGGTTCTGGTATAGCAAGCATAGCTGTCCTTTCAGTCATTGTCAGTGCAGGGAGCAATGTTCCTTCAGCAAGCATGTGCCTCTGTACAGCCCTCCAATCCAAAAGCTTTCCAAACCAGCTTGGCTTCACGACAGCCAAAGAATCCAGGACAAATATATGTAACTGGTAAGCAGTACAGGGACCAATTTTTTTCCAGTTGTACCTCTAACTTTATACCCACAATAGTGCAAATGCAGGTTTGTGTTTGTCAGAATTCATAGTCATGCCTACTGGTGAGAGCTCAAGGAAGGAAACTGGATTAAGGCCAACTGAAAGTTTGGCTCTGGTTTGCGTTTTTGTTATCCTGGCTTAGGTGGTCCTGAGCTGTAGAGGTGAAAAAAATCTCTCTCGCCTCTCATATTTGAACACCCCGACCCCCAAGTCCTCTTTCTTCTCTGAAATGCTTTTGAACCTCGTTGCAGGCAGACAAGCCGTATGAAATCCCACAGCCACACAGACTCTCTAAACAACCAAAAGATGCTTTTTTGATTGAACAAGTCTATAGTCCTCATCCCTACCCTGCATCACTCAAGTCACATATGAAAAGCAACCCACTCTACACAGACATGAGGTTGACAGAACTGGCTGAAGTTAAACGTGCCCAGCCATCATGGACCATAGAAGAATATACGAGGAACTCAGGAGAGAAAGGCAAGCTTGCAGCTTTGGATCTACAAGTGAGTCTGGTTTGTTTCATTTTAGTGACACGATTGTGAAGAATGTTTACAAAATGATCCTTTAACAGGGTATTTGCAATAGCTCAGGAAATTGAGTCTTCTGCTTTTAGATTGCTGGCCCAAGATCCATCCCAGGTCGGTGGTGAAGAACAACTATTAACATTCAATCGCAGTTCTGTGACCTTGAAATAGTTGGTGGTCTCCGTCCATTTCCTAGCGAACAGTTGTCTATAAAACTACCTCCATCCCGGTTCAAACCTAATTAGAAGTCTCACAAGAAGGGCTAAAGAATGAATGGGCATAGAGAATGAACTCAGCATTTATCCCCCAAATTAAGTCAGTTTTGATGTGCATTAGTAAGATGTGGTGAGGCAGAGAAGCTGGTGCTGCTGCTTCAATTGTACTTGTTCTGTGCATGTTATACGTAGAGAATGATCATCTAGGTTCATCAGTCTAGTCCTCTTCCGAAACATGACATTCAACAATTAAGGAAGACATTTTTAAAATTCTTCTTATATTGAGCATTGTTGTTATGGCTTCTGAATGAGTGGGGAAATAATAGTCTTGTGAAGAACTGCATCCTAAATCTTGCTAGACAACTGTCAGCATGCATTCAGGACTTGCGTACCTGCATCAAGAAGAGCAAGGTGAACTACTAAAGGTCATGGGTTCAAAATCCAAACATCCTCAGACCCTGTGCTGTTTGAAATCCAAATCCTCATGGCAAATGGTCCCTACTTCCATAGCAGGCTGAACCAATATGACAGAACTAAGCATTCTCAAACTTTGGGATAGTCTAAATCTGGATCCATGTTTTGCTTCCGTCCCCAATTAAAAAGGGCTGACATGTAATTAGCAAGAAAATGTTTGACCCCTGATTTCGCAGATAAACGTCTAAAACACCATTCAAATCATGCTAAAGCAGTCACGCTGAGAATGTACCATTTGGTGACAAATACCAGACAGACCCTATCATAAAACCCAAGCTGATTTCCCATGTGAATAGAACACAAGGGATAAGCATTTTTAGACCAAAATATGGATTGTTTTCCCCTATGGAGCACTGCAGGGCTAAGAGTACCACCAGAAGCTTCAAGTATCTCACACAATCTAACACTGAGATCGACAGCTCTAACTCGCCTCTTAGAGTTGAGCTCCAGGGGAGAATTACGGTCATTGGGAACTGGCTGTGTTTCTCGTATCCTTGGCTGCTCGGCCCCTCTGGAATTTAAAGCGGCAGGCGGTCACTAAATGTGCACCACTGGCATAATAGGCTGTGTGCTATCAGAGGCTGATGTACTGGATCTCCCCAGCACCACATCTCCACCCCCAGAAACATCCTTGAAATGAGCCAGGTGAGGGAATGTCAGCTGGTGTAGGACTTTACTCTGCCATCAGAGAGTTACCCCTCTGCAAAGGGAGTTCTCCAACAGCTGTCTCTGGCCATTTTAAGGCTAATTAAGTGATCTTAACAGACCAGAGAAAGCAGACAGTACATTTTGACAGTCATCATGTGTACTTTCTATTTCCATGACGCAATAGCAACAGTGTGCTCCTCCACCTCCAGGGAACTGTCAGATTACTATGTCTGCTCTGCAAAGCCTTTGTAATGAAGCTTACTGACAAACTTGAGGAACCAGATACACTCTGATGTGTGTCTTCTTCCCAGAGGCTGACTTTATTAGAACTGAATGTAAATGCATTATGCGCTAAGGAACATTCTTATGTCTGGCAATGAAATGGAAAAGAGAGCAGATTAACAGTAATGGGCTTTTTTACTTATGCTTCTTCCCGAGGTCAGTAACAGTTCACTATCAAGATTTGGTAGGTCCAAAATTAGTTGCCTTGAAATACCAGCACAGTTTCGTTATTTTGTTTTTTAAATTTAACGTACCTTCAGAGCCTTACAAATTTGTCAGTCCTCTTCCCGATACAAAGTAAAGGCCTCAGCATTCCCTGGGTGAATATTCCCAGCTCAGTGACCCACTCAAAAGACTGTTTTTAAAGCACAATGGGGAACGTATGCTTGATATACATGAGATCCCACTGCTCTGCTAGACTTCTGAGGAGCTAGAGTACAGGAATGGACAAGAGTCTTACTTTCTTAGGCATGCAAACAACAAGTCACTTATTTTTCAATATCCTACATGTTCAGAAGAATGGAATCTGCAAAGCAGACAAGTGCAACACAAACTCACACTACACCAACGCTCTCATTTTAGCCTGAGTGGCATTGCCAGATAGACGCCTATTAACTTCAGTGGCCTTTGGATCAATCCGTCCATTGGCTAATTCAAGTTTTGTACCTACTGTCTGGAAACTTGCTCCTCCCATTTACTTTATGCACTGAGTTACTCTGCTCTCTGGAAAAAGTGTTTTTTGCAGCTGCTATAACAACAATTAGTTGATTTTAATTGTCTAACAGTTCACGTTGTTTAAGGGAGAGCTGTTAAGTTCAATAAGCTTTGGATCAGGCCTACAGTGGAATACAAAACCTGGTACAACTATAGAACAGTGATCTAACTAGAAATTTGAAAACACATTTATCAGCCAACAAAACCTAAAACTTTCCTAAACAGGCTTCTTTTTTTTTCAAAAAATTTGTTTTTTTTTTAATTTAAAATTTTAAATTCCAAATTATGAAATTTCTTTTGTTTTTATCTCCTGTCCTTTCCCCTTTATTCATTTTTGGGCTTCAGTGCTATCGAAGGAACGATGGTAGTGGGGGGGCTCTCATTTTATTTTTCCTTTTGCTATTTTCTAGCTTTCTATCTTTTCAGAACTTCCTCAACTTTGGGAAAAGTTGCAGCATAGCAAAAAAAAGAATGACAGAATAGGTACCCCACCAAGAAACGCTGGCCTTATTCATTTTATTGCACTCAGTAGCAAAAAGGAGAGGAAAGGGAGAAAGAACATTTAGATTTGTTCATTACACCCCACCCCCCACACACAGAGAGTTCTATTTTGAATCCTGCAAAATGGAAACACTTCTAAAATTTTGCTGTTTTTAACAAAATTGTCACTTGTTTTTCAGCCCACTTTAGCTCTCGCCTTTTCCTTTAATTGTATTACATTTAGAAGACACCCTGAGCATGTCTACACTGCAATTAAGAAAACCCGCAGTCAAAGCCCAGAAGTCTGTATTACAGTGAAACAGTGCTGAACCCTGAGCCCTATGAGCCCCAGTCTGCTGGAATGGGCTCACTGCAGGTGTCTAATTGCAATGTAGATGGACCCTGAATGGTTCAATGGCAAAAGTCTATTAGTTGTTAAATGTACTATTAAAATAGCATGAAACCTAATGGAAATCAAACATTAAAACATCAGCAATAAACATTATATTACTAGTAATGGAACATTGAGCTTGCGCCCTCAGGCTGAGAGACTGAGGTACGGAAAAGCACCCATGCATGCTGATGGTGAAATTGTGAATTTGGGAGTGTGATACATGGGAATAAAACATATGCTGCATTCCCATTTCTCTTCCCCTTCTCACCACCAAGCCTGTAGAAATCCTGGATGAACATAGGTACTTTTGTGTACCTACATAATTTGGAAATAGAAGCTGGGGGGCAGCCCCTCTGCCCTGCATGATCACGTGGAAAACTCACGGTACTTGTGTCAAATTTCTCCTGAGAGTTGCAGTATTATATATTCGCATCTTACTGGGGGAGGCTAGATGCATCCGTGAACTGGAGGGCTAATGGCAGCATGAACGCTAGGCCAGAGGTATTGTCGTGATGGGGGAGGGGCCCTGGAAAAAAAAAATCACATGAAAGGGGCTTGCCTCCTATGGAGATGACCTAAGTTCTGCTGGTGGTCTAGTCGGGATTTGCCCTGGTTCTGAAGGTTTGCGTGGTTGACAGCTAACTTTAGACCAGGGGTCAACAACCCACAGCACAGGCGCTAAGAATGGCATGTGAGCCGATTTTCATCGTCACGCGAGGCAGGAGTTCAGCCCTGTCCCTCCTCCCCCATGCAGCCAGGAGCTTGCTCAAAGCTATGTCACTTGTGAATTAACAAAAGATCAGCGTTATAACAACCACTACCTACATGGTAAAGCTCTTCAGCTTTGGTTATTTATTAATGAATCCATTGTAAATTGGACTATTAATGACTTTATCACTGGCACATAGAGGTCAAATTTTGGCACTCAGCCTCAGAAAGGTTGCTGACCCCTTCTCTAGACATTACTGTATGCTGGAGTTTCTGTGGTAACTTTTATCTTGGTCTACTACACCTCATGGGTTTCTGTCTGTAAAGGGGATCATTTGGTTTTAAACGACAAGAGAAAATATGCAATCTTAATATCTATATATAAAGATGGATGCGTCTTTCTAAAATAAACGCATACACAAAAGCTCATCGCCTATGGTTACACTAGCGAGTTTTGTTGACAAAAGCCTGATTTTGTCGACAAAACCAGTGGAACATCCACACCACAAAATGCAAACTCAGCACTTCTACCAGCAATATTCTGCCTCTAAGCCATGAGGCACAAAGCTGCTGTTGACAGATTGTTGACAAAAACGCTGCGTGGATGCTCTGGGAAGCCTGCTCTTGACAGATATCCAGAACAATGGGCAGCCCTGTCTGCTGTGCTTCCAGGTGCCCATTTTGTTGAGAGCGTCTGGGCAGTCTGGCCTCTCTGTTGACAGAGTGGAGTGCTCTTCCGATTGGCTTTTGTGTGTGGCTGCATGCTGTCGACAGAAGTTTTGTCGGGAAATCTCTTCCAACAGTGACTTCTGTCAACAGATTGCTGTAGTGTAACCATAGCCACGGTGTACTTGGACCATTATGTACAATGCACTATTCGTGCCTAGAGAATAAGCACACAAGAACTAGTATGAGGATGAGGAGCCCTCTTGTGTCATGGAGGCCCTAGCAATGAGGTTAGGATTATGAGCCTCTTAAGAAAAGTTTTCCCATCACGTAGGTTATAATAATCTCACACATGGTAATGGACTAATGACACCTCCATTAATCAATGGCGTAAAGAGGTTACGTATGCCCAACAAAGCTTTCAGGAAGCCAGTAATACACAATAGACTTTGAAGCAACAGAGTATTATGACTTGGCAATATGTTACCATCTCTTCCAGGGAGTTCATGAAATTGGAAGAAGGAAAGATTGTGACAATGAGACAACAGCATTAACCTCACTTTCTCTCTACAGCAGACTTGTAACCAACTTTGGAAAGCTTCAGTCCTGCTGGGATCATTTTGACAGAGCCCAGAGAATTAATTTCTTTTCCTTTTGACTTTTAGACTCAAGAATCTCTAAATCCAAATAACTTAGAATACTGGATGGAGGACATTTACACTCCAGGCTATGATTCCTTATTAAAACGCAAAGAAGCAGAGTTCAGAAGAGCAAAGGTCTGCAAGATAGCTGCCTTGATTGCTGCTGCAGCTTGTACAGTTATCCTGGTTATTGTAGTTCCCATTTGTACTATGAAATCATGACTGTGGGCAGCCATGTGATTTCTAACTCTGTATATAAATGCCAGATAGCTCATTCTGTATTTCAAACACCTTGTGGCAAAATTGTAACAATTTGCTGGGGAAGAATGTGCCGAGATATTCTGGTGAACAGCATAAATGATAAATTTCTGAAGAGTATTCTTTTAAATATTCACTTCAGATTTTATGCAGTTTTAAACATGAGGTTTTTCCCTGCTAAAGAATCAATATATTGTTTTACAAGGTTGGAAATGGAGGAGGATTCTGGCAAAAGAGGAAGGCTGTCTCAACCATGTGGCATTTAAAGAAGATATGGATACTTGGCAGTCACACTGTATGGAGAGGAATGTTCTATATACATTTCATTAGTGAGCCAAGGAAAATATTGAAGCACCCTACAATGTGAAACATATGAATGTATTTTATTTGTTTTGTATGTATTCCTTGATCATTTGATTGAAAGCACATTGTGTGATCACGAAAGGAGATAATTCCTATGTTCAGATTCAATGAGAGCTTTTTATTACCTGGTCTTGCCCTGAGACCTGTTTTATTATACTTGAGTACAGAGGTGAAGTGTCGTGCTGCAGACCAAAAAGATTATGTTTTAAAGCAATCAACAGGGGTTTCAGTGGCTTGTATTGGAATAGCATTTGTGAAGACCTGGCAAATGCTCCCTGCCAAAAGGGTATTCTTTACCACCACAGGCAATGAAAATGTCTTGATTTCACTTCTTCCAGCCAAGTGAATTGGCAAATCCAAGTGACACCTATTGCTCTGTTACAGTTCTTGTGAATGTAATCTGAACAGTTATAATTTTGTCACAAGTCTTTGTGCCTTTTAGAATGTAGATTAATAGAATTGTTTAATTTTGATATTTTTAATCCATAACATGAAGTCACAGCATTGTAGGTTATTTTCCAACATGCCTTCTTTACAGTTTTGAGTGCTTACCAAATAGCAGGCTACTGAGCACTTATATTAAGGGCACAGTTTTTCCAGCACTAGTGGTAACTTCCTATAAATGCAATACATTCTACCTAGGGGTTATTTAGCTCCAGTGTTAATAAAGAACTTAAAGAAAAAACATTGTGACTATCATACAGCAAGCAGTCCACACAATCAGCTTGTCCTGACGGACATAGTGATGGGGTGTGCTTTCACCAGAATCTGGGCTACAGGTTAACACAGAACTCAAATTATGCTGTAAGTAGTCTATTTAACCTTATTTACCATGCCTAAAGAAAACAAATACATGTACAATATTTCTTGAGCCAAAACAGGAATAAATCGAAATTTTAAAATATCTTTTCAGGAAATAACATGATCCTCTGCCCTTTCTAATAAAAGAGGAAATGTTTCCTTAATGAATGCTCATAACTAGGGTACTTTGATTTATTAGAAGCAGTTTCCAAACTGGTTATGAAGACGTGCTACCCTTGCTCACCATTGGTGGGTATTTCAGGTGTGCCTCTCACTCACCTTTTACCTTTGGTGTTTCAGAAAAGGGAATGAAAATGTGAGTGGCAGGAGAAATATATACAAACATTTAAAATTTGCGTCTGTTCCTTCCCTCTCATTGGAGAGCTGGTCATGAACAGTTTTATTTATGGAGAAGTGCTATCAGCCACCATTGATCTTTCAGAAAAATAAAAAGCCAATTAACTTCTTAAAAATGCTTGGCTGTCACATCTATTTATATATATATATATATCTTATAAAGATCAGTCCCTGATCTTAATCTTGGATCCTGCATTTTTCAGGAGTGCAGATTCTAATGCAAATTTTCTGGTTTGGGCTCTTTTCTAATACCAAACTTTCTCCTTGCACTAAGATACTGCAGGAATGGAGACAGAGGGTGTGTCTACAATAGCAACTAACTGCGAAGTTAGGGGCTCCTTCAAAGTAGCCTGCAGAGTATCTACACGTGTTTTCCCTTACTTTGAAGTTAACTTCAAAGTAAGGGAGCCCAACTTCCAAGTCCTTACTCCATTCCAGAGAATGGAGTAGTGCCCTACTTCGAAGTTTAACTTTGAAGTAGGGTGTGTGTAGATGCTCAGCTTGAAGTTTGTTACTTTGAAGTAAACAACTTCAAAGTTGTACTTCGAATTAAGCAACTTCCAAGTTATTTTTGCAGTGTAGACACAGCCAGAATTTAAACAGAGATTTTTTTTTTCTTTGGGTGGCACCTAGCTTTTAGAGAGTCATATTATAAAAAGTGATAGTTTAGAAACCACAGCATTTGTAATGGTATTACCAGCACTGTTACAAATCTGGTTAAGACCTACTGTCTTAAAATAGTTAACATGAATGCAACAAGCCCTGTCAGGTTTTACTCAGCTTCCAATTCTGTAAGTACAGCAATTCAGGGCAGGTGGATCCCTACAGTCATACATAGAGAGTATTCATTCAGTGAAATTTTGATCATACTAACCTGCAAGAATATTGTGGTCAATCTTGTGAACCAGTTACCAGAAAATTATATACTGTATACTATATGATAGACTTTTGTATTAAAAAAATTAAAAATATAGGTACATGGTAATCCTTGATGTAATTGAATAAAGTAACTAGATAGTGTTACTCAATTAAAATAAAAGATGAGCATATTGAGGTTTTTCCTATTTATGCCTTACAAATACAGTTGCTATATATATTATGATATGAAACTGCAAGTAAGGTAAAATAAATTACATTCTGGGGGATTAATCCTGCTCCCCTTACTCAGGAAGAAGAGTCCCACTGAAGTCAGATGGATGACTCATGTGAGTAAGGAGAGACAGAGAGAGCAGGATCTATCCCTGAATAAGTTTATAGGGTTTTCTTTTTTAAAATGGGGCATTTGGTTAATGTAACATGTAACAAATGATTTTCTTTTATAAAATTATTGTATGATGTTGCCTTTTGGTTCACTTAAATATAACACAAAATAAATGTGAAAATTATAAGTGTCCTAAGTCTTAATGAAATATATGAATAATATTTTATATCACTGTCACTTTTCCTGCCTCTCCCCACCCCCAGCAGCCTAGCCAGGGACACCAAGATGTTCCAGGTGTTTGAATGTCTCAGTGCTAGATAACTAAACATTCTATATAGTTTTTGTCAGGATTTTTAATGTATTTCTCACTTACAAATTAATAAGATGGCAAAGGATGATGAAAAATTAATTTAAAATAACAGCACCTTTGTTCCAAGACTCCAATAATATTTCATTTTATAGGTTATTTCACAACTAAGCTATGCCATTTCATCAACTATTTAACACGGTCATACTTAATATTTTGGTGTCTACTCCCCATGTACATTTATGCAGACACTGTCTGTGGTGAGTATTAATGTGTACCTGGAGCATATAGGTATTCACATATCAGTACCTGAAGGAAAAACTCTGTATAAGTGCAAAGGGTTTTTTTCCTCTCTTACCAACAGAAGTTGGTTCATTTAAAGATATCATCTCACCCATCTTACTTGTGTAACGTCTGGGGACCAAACACATCTACAACGACATCACATACCCATATCAGCCGACAAAACCAAAAAAAAAAGCATTTTAAAGATGAACAAAATAATTTATTAGGTGATGAGCTTTTGTGGGACAGATCCACTTCTTCAGATTATAGCCTTATCAGAACAGACTCTCTATATAAAGAGCAGAGGTCCAAAAATTCTTATCAAGGTTGACAAATCAGAAGAGCAGAGGGATGGCAGGGGGCAGGGTGGGGAATTAAGAGTTAGATAAAGCAAAGTATGAAAAAGAGCCCTTATAATGGGTCAGGTAATTGCTGTCCCTGTTCAAACAACGTGTTAATGTGTAGAATTTGAATATGAATGTTAGTTCTGAGCATTCCCTCTGTAGATGGTTGTTGAAGTCCCTTTTCAGTAGGCAACAGACCTATTTAGGATCTTTATAGAAATTTAATTGATTGTTTCTGGACTTGTTAATAAAACCTGGAAGTTTAAGAGTACCTGGTTTTAAGAGATAAAAAGAGTGTTGCATTACATTCATGATTTTCTAGCACCCAAGATTAGAGAGAGGAACTTCAAAAGGTACCTGACAAAATTGAAATTAACACAATAAGATCTTGTCTGCCTCCTCATTAGAGAAATGGACCCTCTGAAGGCTTCCAAACCAACCTTGCCTGGTAGCAGCAGGGTCTCTGGAAACACTTCCTTAGAGATCCATTATAAAAACATTGTCTTACAGTTCTGGTGCAGGATGGAGGTTACTGGTTTGGTGGAGTGTATACATTTCCATTTCCATCTTTGCAACTTATTTGTGGCCTAATCCTGCAGATGCTTAGGACCCTCAACTCCTGAAGAAGTCAGAGTGGATAGTATCCTGAAGGTGTTGATTATATTCAGGCCTGAAATACCTCACTTCAAACACTAGAAGAAATAAATTGCATCATTCCTCCTCTTCTGCTCCTACCCTACCGTGTTTGTGCACAGCCTGAAGGGAGGCAAAACTGGGCCTGAGGGGAGAAGAATGGGAGAGCAAGAGATGGAGGGGCTGTATGACCTTTGTGCTACCCCTGCGGATCATGGAGCTGTACAGAACAGGTTTGCATCCCCTATTTTTTTTCTTATGAGAGAGATTTGAAAATCTTATTTTCATAAAACCTTTTGGAATTGTGCTATTGTTTTTCATTATGTGAACCCAGCTCTTGTTTTCAGGGTTTTCGCTGCAACTACAATGGCTAATTTTTTTTTTTAAATGAGATTTTCACACCATCTCATGAATGCAGGGGCTGGAGCTTTAAGAAATATATCAAATATCACAAGCCTCGTGATTTAAAAAGAAAAATCACAAAAGTTGGTGACACTGCAGATCTGTATACAGTGGAAGGATGTTTGCACATGGCCGACACAGATATAAATCCCTATTCAGAGGCTATTACGCCACGGAGCCTATTGCAGCAATCAGGTTTTAGTAATGCCGCTGATTATTCTGTAGCATAGGAGAAGATGGCACAGGTGCACTGCTGTAGGGGGCAAGGACATCCTATGGATTTCACACTTCTTTGACTCTCTCTCTCTCGGATCAAGTAAGATTTCCGCTTGCACACCTACAACTGATGGGGTGCGAAGGTGAGAAATTAGGTCAGTTCTGGCAAGGAACACTCTGGCATTAGCTACACATCAGTACTTTGTCTCCGTCGGCACCAATGTGGGCCCAGGCATGTTCCTAACATCAGGCTCTCTGGTTTGCTTCATAAAGCTGATGCTTGATCATAAAGCTAGTGTGCTGGTGGGGGACTCGGGAAAGCTAAGTTCTGTTTCTCACTCTGGTTTGTTGAGTGACCTTGGACACAACAAACCTGCTCTCTACCTCATATTGAGATCTGTAAAGCACTTGGAGCTCTATGGATGAAAATCTCTGTACAAGAGATGGGCATTATCATTAATGCAGCATAATGAATAGGTATTCAGATCCCTTAGCCTTGAAAATTTCACCATGCGGACAGCTTGTGTGGCTTTACTGCAGTTTCTGTTAAATTATCTTGTAGCTTTTTGAATCCAACCCATTTTCACTTTGAGTACCCCAGGCCTTTGGACTTCTGATTGGTTTTATAATAATCAAGTCCCAAGATCCATGCACATATGGGATCCAGAGCTTTATTGATTACCCCATGTTGTGGGAAAAGGAGCAGTCCCTTCAACAAGGAATGTCCTTTCCTATCAGAGGAATTGAAGGACTATAAGTCCAGGTATCCATATAGCACAGGCACAAGTAGCAGATGGGTTTAGGAGATCTACATGGTTCCCCAACAGGTTCATAGACATTGCCCTGGAGACATGCTATAGCACTGAGCTGTGTTTCATACCCATTCTTCCTTTTAATTGTTGGAAACCTCTTAGAGGGTAGTCTGCAGGGAAACATCAGTCCCTGGGAGTATAGAGACAAGTATGGAGGCAAAGTATTTTTGTGCGGAAAGGCCTGGTCTCCAATTGTCCACCGTGGGAGACACAAGTTTCTGGGCAGGCTGTTGAGCCTATTCTGAGGTGCTGCTCTGATCCTTGGATAGTTGGTCACTGGTGAAATCCTGCCATTCCCCAAAATGAACAGTTTCCCCAAGAGTGAAAATGTGTGGTATGGAAGGGGAGGAGAGAATTCTGTCTGGGGACAAGCTGCAAGGGTACGTCTACATTGCAAAGAAAAGGCCATGAATGGCCCATGCCCTCTGACTCAGGTTTGGCTCATTGTTGGGTAAGATTTTTCTGCTTGAGCTCTAAGACTCTCCGACCCCACCTGGTCTTAAGCCTGGACTCCAGCCCAAATCTGGAAGTCTACACAGCACTGAACCAGCCCTGCAGTCCAAGCCCCTATCAGCCACATGCAGATATATCCTGAATGTTCAGACGTTGGCCATGGGTCAAAATTCTGCAACAGTGGAAGGCCTTTATGCCTCTCATGCAGTATCACCAACACCATTCAAATCATGAGTCAGACACCAGAAATCAAAAGCAGCTGCCTTAGAAATCACAAAGCTTTATAAAACCAATTGGGTGGGCTTCTTTATTTGCCTCCTGGTGTTGGCGTACTTGGGGATCTCATTTTCAGGCTTCTCTCCACCACCAGGAGGGACAGAAGATTACTTATTTAAAAAAGAAAAAGTTGAGATTTCCAAGTAATGCCAAGATTCCAACACTGGGGGGAAGGGGGAGGAGAAAGGTTAACAGCAAACAGCACTAGACGTGATAGAATCATGAGCATTGGCAACAGCTCTCATGCCCTATTTTGAGCAGAAGTGTGGTACCCTGGCCCTCCTTTGCCTTTCTGGACAGGGTGGGATTTTACCTCACGTTCATTATAACCACCAGTCATTAGCTTAGCTATTTTCCCTTTGTTTTACTGTCAGTGAAAATAAGCAAAATGTCCATTATGAGACTGACATATCTTGGGTAGCATATGTGAGTTCACTTGTAAACCTGCATAGATCATGAAAAATGTCAGAAGAGCAGGGGCTGCCCATCTCAGTGCAAAAGGTTTCTTGCAAACTCCACTTTGAGCATTGAAAATCTTTTGATCTGGCTTCCTACAGAGCTGACACTTGCTGCAATAAAACAAATCTTTGTTGTGGTGTGTGTGTTTTTTAACCTACATGGAAAAGGAGGAAAATAATCAAGCAAGTAATCTGAGCTATAACTCTTCTTTCCTTGACCTCATAATGAATTTTGCTGTTGAACTTCAAATCAGCCTTTCCCATAACTCATTTTTTGAGATTGTTCCCTTTTAAGAGAGACTTGTAAAATTGCTTCACTAAAAATGATCACTACGCTGAAAATGTATGCGCATGTATTAGTTCAGTTTGGGGATGCAGTGTTGCTATTGCAAAGTTAGTATTATGCTGAGATTTGTATTATGCCAGATTGTTCAGTAAAACAGAGCTTGGTGTTCTCTCAGACTACCGTGTGTTTAATTCCCTGAAAATGGCAATTAATTAAGGAATACAGTAGATATCTATTAAAAAAGAACCCATACTATCTACATACATATACACAAAGAAAGACCTGCATCTTCTCTAAAATAACTGATTATTATGAGCTGGTACCTAGACAGTTTCTGTTTCTTTATATGTTATTTCACCTACAGTTTCCAAGACAGATGGTCCTGTATGCAACAGGTTAAAATTGCACTTCTTGAACCCTGGCGCAAGGGGCACTTACTGGTAGACAACAGAAAGCTGGCAGAGGCACAAATAGTACCATGTAAGTTATACATGATGCAACATGAATTTCTGAAGATGAAGAATTTTACCAGTGCTCAACTGACTTGAAATTACATGTTGTTAGCTCTATAGTTTATTATAGCTTTTTGTTCAACAAAAGATGAAGCCACTGTAGTTCATGTTATAGGTTTCATTAATATTTGTCATAATTTTTAGAAATCAGAAAGACAGATCTAGCATTTCAAGTAATGAATGGGTCTAGGGTTGGAAACTCATAATATATTAAACATATTTGCATTATTGCAGTCTGAAGAGATAAGATTGTAGGGAATATTCTTTCCCAAGAACAGAGATGAGAATTTAGAAGATACCTTGTGGTGTATTCCCTCTTCTGAAAGGCTTTGTTTGATAGTCAGAAGTCAGTCAGTGGCACATATTCTAGAGCATATTCCAAAGGGCTTATCAGGTGATATCTGATCACTTGGAATGCAAAGACATGGGATGAAGTATCAAACAACTAAAATGTATCAGTCCCCTGACAGGTGAGTGTGCACCTGTTAAACTGAATTATGCTGTCCACTAACTGCAAAGTGCAGTTCAATAGCTCAGCACCAGAATGGCTCTCACACTTGCTCACTCAGTACCAGACCTCAAGAACTCAGTAAGTCACAGCAATGTCCATAGAAGTAGATACATGGGCAAAGAGTAGTTTAAAGAGGACCCTTGTACAACATAATATCTACCACTGGGAGTGGTGGGGGGTGCACATCAGTTACATTGTTTTCTGCCTTCACTGAAAAGTGCTAGTGGATAAAAGTAAGTCATCCATAGATGGGAAAGCTAGAAGGGTAGACATGGAAGGAAAATAATTTTGTGTTAAGGTACTAAAGGCTCTGCCATAGATGTAGTAGCAGTAAGCCTCTTCCCCTCCTACATCTTGGAACATAGATCATTGACAACCAGTCACCAATGTCCCCTGTCCTGGGCCATCTTTTCCAGTTCTGACCAGGTGTATCCCATCTTTTTACTGTCTGCTCCAGGTGTTTCTTGGGTGCCCTCTTTTCCTTGTGGGTTCCAATGTAAGGCTTGCCTTGTGATGGTGGTTCATTTTCTAAGATAAAGGGTCTGGGCAAATCACAATGTCTCTGGGCCTCAGTTCCCTGACATTTATTCCACCATCTTTCTGTTTAAACTATAAACTCTTTAGAGCAGTGACTGTCTTGCCCTAAGTCAGGCATGTCAAATTCAAAGCCTACTGGGGGCTACACAAATGAAAACTGATAGAAGTACATTTTCTTTGGTGGCCCTCAATTATTTATTATTATAGATTATGTTTTATGTATATTCTAAAATTTTTTCAGGCCTTGTCTGACTATAACACAATAATTTAAATCGAGAATTTAATACCTAATATGAATTTTATTAGTTTATAATTTCATTAATAGTTCATAAAATTTGAGAGAAAGACCCACTTAAAAGTAAGGGAAGAAAGAGATAGAAAACACTGGTGATAAAAGCAGAGTAGGGAGAAAAGCCAGAACATCTCGAAGAAAGAAGAGACAGATGGTTTTGCAGTGAACATGCAAAGCCAGGTGTCAGGCTGCCTGTGTTCTATGGCTGGCTCAGCACTCTCTGTGCTTCTGTGCTGTCAGTTTCATCATCTCTTATAAAAGGATGCGGGGTGGGTGGGAAATAACCTACCACACAGTAAAGTCAGGAGTAAGCAACATGAATGAATGAAGGGGGTTTGCAATTTGTGGCTAGAAGGAACAACATCAAGAGTTAATTTAAAGAAGTACCTGAGGGGAATGGAGCTGTGCAGACAGAGGGTGAAGAGTGGGGCCGAGAGAAACTGACCACAGCCAGTTCACTGGTGGAACACCCCGTTGTTATGTCAATACGGGTGTGCTTAAGTCAACATTTCCCTTTTCCAGGCTTTGCTTTGTCAATCATTGTGACCAGGTTTGAATGATGCTTTAAGTATTTCCCTCTCACTTTGTACAGGGGGGTACAACAGAGTGAAACTCCTCTCCTGCCCCAAGAGCAGCCTCTCTCCCCATATGGAGGTTAGAGATTCCCCTCTCCCCACCCCACCTTTCAGTAGGCCATAGAAGACATCACAACCAACATTTTCTTCCTGCACAGAGGAAGCAGGGAGAGAGGAAAGGGGAGCTGGATGGGCCTGGGTGGGCCCAGAGGTGGGGGAGGGGGCAGGCCAGTAGGGGAATGGCTGATGGGGAGAGGGGCCAGGTCAGGATCTCTCAGCTTCTGGGGTTATCGTCCAAAGTTCAGCAAGAAGATTTCCTCTCAGTTCCACCGAAGGAGAAACATTGCACTCTGCTCCCCTTAGACCAGTTTGCACTGCACCCAGCCCCCGACTTCTCTGCACTTCCTCCTCAGGCATTCTGGGGTTTGTACTGCATTCCCCCATTACTGTATTCTCCCCCCCTTCCAGAGTCTTTGGGGATTGTATTCCCTCCCACTGCAGTGCAGCCCCCACTGCACCACCCCCTGGCCACTTGAGGCCTGCACCGCTCCCCGTTACAGTGCAGCCCTCATTTCACTGCCAGCCGGTGCAGTTCAGCGCCCATTGCATTGCCTCCCCGTGCCCATTGAGACTTGCATTGCCCTCCCTCTATGCACGCCTACTCCCCCAGGGCCCTTGAAGCTAACACTGCTTCCCCTCTGCCTCACGCCGCTCGGCTGCCCCTTGCTCCACGACCCATAGTTCCCTACCTGCTGCTGCCCCAAGCAGGTGCACCTCTCCACCTCGGCCAATATGGGTTTCACCATCCCGCTTCTTAGAGCAGTTACACGCCCTTCTCTGGCATGTCTGAGCAGCAGGGGGCGGGACAAATTCCCCAGTGCCCTTGGCTTCTGGGGGTTGAATACAGATGCCCCAGTCACAAACAGCCCAAGGAGCCAGGATTGGTGTTTGTCCTGCCCCGGACACTCATGCATGCCACAGAAGGGTGTGTGACCGAGAGGGCCACACTTTGATGTTTTATTAACATCTAGTCATGGGCCACAAAGAGTCTGGCTTCATGCAGCCCCCTGGCCACAAGGGAGACATGGCCGCCCTAAGTGTACAGGACCTAACACAGCAATAGGCAACCTAGGCTAGTGAGTAGGCCTCGTGAGTGGCCCTCCTTCATCTTCTGGGGTAGGGTAGTTTTACTAGCTGCGCTTGTGTAGCTAGAATTTGTGGGGCGAGCTGTTTGAACCATAGCAGTACTTCGACTGGATGCAGTGGAATTGCATGGCTCTCTCACTGGCAATGCTGTGGGCAATTAGCGCGCAACTCACTTTAAGTGTATCACTACAGTAATACTGGTAGAAAAAAAAGCTACATGGAGAGAAGCCAAAACAATCTGCCAGTCTCGTGCGTGAGCAATGGTTAACAAAACGTCTCTTGAGCCACACACAGAATCCTGATGGGCCACATGTGTCCCATAGGCTTCAGGGTGCCCACCGCTGGCCTAATGCAATAGGAAGTCCTAGAAGTGATCTGGGCTCTGATATTACCATTATACAAATAATGAGTAATTCCCGCAACAATGGGCCTCATTCATCTCAGGCACAATTCCACTGGGGCTGTTAACGTTACAGAGCCAAAGTCATCCCAGATATATTTCAGAAGTTTGTCAGTAGCACTAGATATGATGAGGGGGGGCAGAAACTATTTTAGCTGAAGGGGGAAGGAAGGAAAGGATGAAGTTCAGTGCTCAATAGCTTTGCTCCTTAGATCCCAGGATGATGAGTGTGGTATGCTCACTGAGACAACCAGACAGTGAGCATCCGAGAGCGCAGCAGGACCAAGAAATTCTTCAATTCAGTTATCAAGGAATTGGGAACCGTACTCTTGGGAAGCGGGTGGCTACTACCAAGACAGCTATTGGGTAACAAAGCTAATCATGGCACTAACATGCATCCGTAATTCATTATAAGTTCTCTCACGTATGTTTCGATTTGTACTTGGAGTAGAAGGTGATACATCCTTCCAGTAATGCCGACAGCCACTGTGGGCCCGAGGACAAGGTGGGAGGGGGCCTGGCTCCGCACCCCAGACGGGGCAGAGCCAAGAGCAGTCAAGCCCAATGGCACCTAGACTGTAGCACTGCTCCCTACCCCCCGCAGCTGGAGCAGCAAGGCCACAGCAGTTCAAAAGGAGGCTGGAGCGCTGGCTGCCACTGCTACCAAAGTAGCAACAGCAGTGGATGAAGCTCCAGGCCCGTCTGAAATGTCAGGCCTGTGGCAACTGCCCCCTTTGCCTTCCCCCCCACACCAGCATCCTTATCTGTGAACGAACGGAATGGAGTAGCTAGCCTCTCATCAACAAATAGCCAGGACAGGATCAACCCTAACTTGCGCAAACAGATAATCTTCAGTAGATTACAGATTTTTACTGAGTGCTTCATAATACACAGAAACTTTTTGGGTTGCCTACATGAAAGAGATATCTGCAATTGCCCTGTTAATAAAAAATTTTTTTAAAAAAAGAGATGCTGAGTCAGATCCTGCTTAATACCCATAACTTTTGCTGATCTATAAATAAAAATTTAAAAATAAAAGCTCAATCCGTTGTGCTGAATCCACTTAACATGGTTCCCATCTACTGAGCTAGAGGTGAACAAACGTTTTTAAAAAGACAATGCTAGTTGCTTAATGCAGTCTGGTAATGAAACAAAGGCTGGTGATGTTTTTGTTGATATAGCTGTAGGGCATTTTCCTCAAACACAAGCAATAATTTTGCCGTCTAAGTCATTGTAGCCCCAACAGGGTACAACAGCTCAAACTGAGCTAATATTGTACTGAACAGGAACTGTCCTGCCACGCAACATTTAACGATGCTGCACGGTTAGTTACTGATAATTTCGGTACAGTTCCCTCCCATTTATGTGATACCCTGTTCCCTGCATGTGGTTCTGTTCACTGCCTAATCATTCTACAGTTATTTGTCAATAACTATGCCATATGGAGTTTTCTGTTTTACAAGGTTCACATAATCATTCTTAGCCAATCGGAGTTCAGGGATTTCCATAATTATAGTACTGCTATTCCTCAGTTACATCTTATGAATATTCATATCCCTCTGCACTGGCTATTAGAACCCCTCTGCTCTGATTTTCTCCCATGTTAAGCATTTTTAAAGCTATTTGCTAGGAACAGAGATATTCTTCCTGCATCTTCTCATTCCCTAGTGTAGTGGCATAAAACTTAAGAAGTTATGTGAGCTAGACGCACAACAAAAAGCAAAGGAAGATCATAGAATCATAGGGCTGGAAGGGACCTCAGGAGGTCATCTAGTCCAGCCCCGTTTCAAGCAGGATCAACCCCAACTAAGTCATTCCAGCCAGAACTTTGTCAAGCTGGGACCTAAAAACCTCTAGGGATGGAGAATCCACCAGCTCTCTAGGCAACACATCCCAGTGCTTCACCACCCTCTTTGTCAAGTAGTTTTCCTAATATCCAACCTACTCCTCTCCCTCTGTAACTTCAGACCATTACTCCTTGTTCTGCCATCTGTCACCACTGAGAACAGTTTCTCTCCATCCTCTTTAGAGCTCTCCTTCAGGAAGCTGAAGGCTGCTATTAAATCACCTCTCAGCCTTCTCTTCTGTAAAATAAATAAGACCAAATCCCTCAGCCTCTCCTCACAGGTCATGTGCTCCAGCCCCCTAATCATCTTTTGTTGCCCTCCGCTGAACCAACTCCAGCACATTCACATCCTTTTTATATTGGGGGCTCCCAAAACTGGACACAATATTCCAAATGTGGCCTCACCAGTTCTGAATAGAGGGGAACCACCACTTCTCTAGATCTGCTTGCAGTGCTCCTCCTGATGCACACTAATATGCCGTTAGCCTTCTTGGCTGCAAGGGAACACTGTTTACTCATATCTAGCCTTTCATCCACCATAACCCCTAGGTCCCTTTCCACCGTACTGCTGCTTAGCCAGTCAGTCCCCAGCCTATAACAATGCTTGGGATTCTTCTACACCAAATGCAGGACTCTACACTTCTCCTTGTTGAACTGCATCAGGTTTCTTTTGGCCCAATCCTCCAATTTATCCTGGTCACTCTGGATCTTACCTCTGCCCTCCAACATATCTACCTCTCCCCCTAGCTTAGGGTCATCTGCAAACCTGCTGAGGGTGCAATCCAGTCCCTCATCCAAGCCATTAATAACGATGTTGAACAATGACCATGAAATATGACCACAAAACTGATGAAAGGAAAAGTTTTGTTTAGACGCTACCCCCTCTTGCCTCTGCATTCTTCTTTTACGCTTGCATTTGATATTCCTGCAGTCAATCAGTGTCACTTCTGCCCACCCTTCCCCCCTGCAGAACAGTGGGATCTAGCTGTGCAGTATGGATCATATTTCAGTCTTCATTATTGTTTCCCCTTGGAAATTACAGCCTCTCTGCTTGAAACAGGATATAAACAAGGAACAGTAAGCCCCATCTTCAGCTGGACGAAACTGGTAACGTTTAATTGATTTCAGCAAATTATATTCTTTTAGATCTGGACCCTTGTCGTTATCCAAGGGAGAAGCTTACATAGAGGGACAGAGACCACAACCCTACTGCAGCTAACACCACGCCAGCTCTCAGTCTGTGGGTTTATTCAGGCCACGCTATAATTACTACTTCGTGCATAAGAAGGATCATTGAACAGCTGTGGCTGAAGTTGGTCTCTTCATTCTAGAACATGAATTTGTTCTAGGTTGGATGGGGACCTGGCTGCTCCTAGGGCAGAGTTGTTCCATTAATCCCACAGCCTGTCATTATCTTGTTTTAGTTCAATTAGCAAGATTTTTCCGTTTCTTAATTCTAATATTTGATTTTCTCCCATCTCTTGCTAAAAAGTAACTGAGGTCGTGCAGCAAGGGTGGACTCACTGGCCTGGTGCTGCCTGCTGGTTACTCCAGGAATAAGCTTGATTCCTCAGTAGAGCACTCCTTTTGGCAGATGTCTCACCGGTCATTGTGCCACTCACCAGCATGTGTCTGTGGACCTACGTTGCTCCCTGGACAGCAGCATTATCTTCAGGGCACTGCCTTCCAGAAGGGCCCACCCCTCCAGGAGTATCAGCAGGCATCCGTCTCCCATCTGCTGCTGGAGCCATCTCCAGCTAACATCTAGCCCCTAACCTCAGGGGCAAGCCCCTGTCTATAAAGTCCATGCTCTTTAGTGGCTAAATGTAGTGCAAAGGAGAATGGGTGGGAGCCAGCCCTGCCCACTACTTTGGATGACAACTCAGGGACCCTCTGGCAGCAGCCTTGTCCTCCCCTCTTTCATGACCCCCTTTTACTGCTCATGCTCCCAGGGGCACTACCCTGTGATCCTTGTACCCTCATAGTTCTTGTGCTAAGGCCTACTCTGGTCTGAGACCTACCAGGCACATCTCTCTCTGCTCCCCTGAGCTTGCCCTTACTGCTCCACCTAATGCGCTTCTCCAAGGGAAACCAGTCATGCATCCTCCCTGGACAGGACCCTACTGCCTAGTGCTTTGCTGACCAGCTCCTTATAAACAGGGCTGCCCCAGCAACTGGTTCACTATAATCCTTTTCCTGATTGGCTGAGGCCCTGTACAGGCACCCTCCAGCCTGCTTTAACCTCTCCCCACCAGACCATGTCAGCTGGGACACCAGAGGTTGTTGTGTCAAAGAAGAAATAACTGAAATGGGAAAGTATATGATGGAACAATAGGGCCTGTTTAACTTCCTCTGCCTAATTTGCAAAGCACGGGTAAAATTGTTGTTGCACTGAAGATAGCAGGAAAACTTCCATTACCTGCAGTGGGGCTAGGCTCTCTCCGAGTTCCTCGCTTGGCAGAGAAGAACAATGGCATTGCAGCATCCCATTAAAGGCACCGAGATCAGATCCACACTCTTAAAAGGCAATGGAATGATTCCTGTTGACTTCAATGGCAGTAGGTTCAGACCTTCAGGCAGTAGCTTTACCTTAGTGATTTTTTTCAGTTAAATTCTACCTCTACTTAACTCCGAGTATAAAGAGATGGGAACTGCCCTACTTACTATTATATCAGAAGCACATCCTCCCCTCTTCCCTCCCTGCCAAAATGGTCTTAAATGTCAGTGAATTAACATATCCATAATGGAGAGCAGGAGCTAGCCACTATAGCCTCCTTTTTATTATGTGAAATGTAGGTGTAAGGAATGTGCCAGCAGGAGCTCAATACTGCTGCAGGATTTGGGGAATGTGTCCTTTAGAGATCATTTGCACGAAAATGTAAAAGTAATGCCTTGTAAACAAAGCCTAATAGGAGCACGTGAAGCAAGGACCTGTGTCTATTGTAAACAGCATAAATTGTGACTTTACAACAACATGTTATCATGGAGTGTAAGAACTGTGGAGTCTCAGCAATGCTTGAAGTTGTTGTGGGGGGTACAGGGCAGTCATCACTGCTGTGTAAAATATGGATTGCACAGGGCTCCCTCCAGCTAAGCATTGTGAGGTGTAAGGGGGGAGGGATAGTGGTTGAACCAGCTGGCTGGGAGCCTTTTGGCTATACAGTTGTAAGACTGGTTTGACTAGTTCTCCCTCCACTGTTCAAAGGTAGATCTAAAGATGGGTCTATAGTTATTCTGCGAGAATACACCTTGGTAGATGCTGTGGCTAGGCCCAGAGCTGAATGCCACTGTGAGCTGAAATCCTTGGTATCGGAAGCCACAGAGAGCTGGAATCACAGGGTTTTGCCTACAGTAAAACCCACAAGACAGCAGACAGGTGGCTGATGAGAGAAGCAGCAGGCGCCTGGTAGGAGAATCAGTGGGCAGCCAGCAGGGTGGCTGGCAGTGATGATCAGCAGGTGGCCAGTGGGGCAGCTGGCAGGGGCAAGTGGACTGCCAGACCAGCACAAAGGTGGCATTGGCTCAGGTTCAATGAGGGAATGCATCAGGGCGATGTGTCAGGGCCTACACAGACTGGACAGAGTTGTAAGTGGGGCATATGAAGGGGGAGTTTGGGTGTATGGATTGGCGAGCCTGAGAGGCAAAGGACACTGCTCAATTCATTTGAGCTGAAACAGTTACTTGAAGGTTGGTTATGAACTTTGAGTGTGGTATTTTCCCAAGCTTATGCCAATTGACTTTTCTGCCTCTTTCATTAAAAGTTTCTTTTCTAGACTCAGACACTGTGCTGGCAAATGGGGAAGCATTGTCCCTATGAGGCACCCAGGGGTGTGTGAATTTCCCAGTCTACTGAGTGGGGGCTTGAGCCAGTTCTATGTGAGATGGATGAAAAGGAAGCCCTAGATGATGAACCCGGCCCTGGTTGCTGCCGACTCCTTCCAGCAGAAGGGTTACATAGGGAAACTATTAATAATCAGTTACATTAAAATGGATCAACTCACATTTGAACATTGAGTATGTTATCCTGTTCTTGTTTCCTCAAAACATTTGCAATTAACACAAAATTTTGTTGAACTTCAGAATTGCTCTATCCTTGTTTCCTCATGAATTTACAGACATATTTCATATCAGAAACTGGTTGAGGGGGGAGTAGTTTTTGAGCATTTGATTAAGATGCTGGAAGAAGGTCAATGCACTAAGTCAAAATGCCTGTTGAATAGAAATCTTGGACACTGATAGTAATGATTATACCTTCAGTCAGTGACTAAGACTATGAGGAATGGCAGACATGCAGTAGCAGTGATTTACAAAGATATAGCACTTGAAAGGTAAATAAAAAATAAACAAACCATAAGATTGCTGCTGATGATGCTAGGTTCCCCCCATATAATAAAGCAATTTTATTTGAGACCATCCATCTGTGCCTCTTGTGTCTATTTAAAGCTTTTCATTTGCCAGCAAGTCTTGCATTGGAGTATTTTTCTTGGTTCAGCAAAATCACTTGACGGTCTTTTGAAATGTGTCTTCATTGCAGCATGTTTTAGTACAGTGTGGTACAACACCAGTTTCTCCAATTTTCTGTGGTAATAGAAAACGTCCGTCAGCTTCGGTGCAGCTGTCTCCCTTACTAGATAAACCCACTGGCACTTCAAGAGGGAAAAATACATACAAATAGATATGCAATTGTGTCAGGGCAGACTAAGGAAAACTTCCCTGGGGTGGCATTTATGAGATCTGCTTTTGTTTTTTTAATAAAGATACTTGCTAAATAACATGTCAGGCTACTTTTCTAGGAGGATAAAGATGAACTGAATATGTAAAGTCATCCATGGGGGATGGGTACCTCCCTCTCATGTCTGACTACCTGATGTGACTAATACTTTTATAATCTAGTGTTAGCACTGGAGGTGATGCTAATGTAAAGCAAGAATAGATAAGGGCAATCTAATAATTAGAGAGAGCAAATACACAAGAGGAGAAGAATCGTTTTGCATTAAGCAAGCAGGACCCATGTTTAATATTTTAGAGCATGGAATAAAAGGAGAGAATTGCAACATGAAGTCTTATGTTTAAATCACAAGGTAGATAAAGTCTAGACAACCGCAGCGTACTTGTCTTTATACTAACCACCAATATAGAAGATTCACCGAGAAAGCCTAAGGTGTTATTTCAGCCTTACTTGAGCTTTCTGCTGAGATTGGTGACAACAGGGTACTGACTGTGACGTGGATCTCGGTCTTCAAGGAACTCTACTGATACCATCTACTCATGTCATGCTATCAGCCACCTGACAGCCACAAGATCCACATTCTACAGCCACTGGGAGAACCAGTGGAACTTCCTGGTAATAGAAGAAGTGCAAGAAGATTCTGCTCATGTGGGCTATTTCTACACAGGCAGCATCTGTCGACACAGGCCACTGTTGCCAGAGAAATCCCGTCAGTATGTCTGTCGACAAATTGCATCCATACACCAACGCAGCTCAGAACAGCGATCGCCTCACTCAGCAGGAAGTGGCCACATGCACCGGCTGCTGTCGACAGAATGAGCTCCTCTGTTGCCAGAGACAGCCCTGCGACCCGGAAGGCAGGTGCACGCGGAGGGAAAGCTCTTCTTGGAGCACTGTCCATGTGCACCCTTAAAGCTCCCACCTCCCGCCGCTTCCCCTCAACCCAGGCTCCCTCCCATAGCAAGGCTTACCTACCTCTTTGAGGGAAAGCAAAGCGGCTGCACTTCAAAACAAAAAGCACCATGAAATATACCAAAATGAATGAAAGTGGTGTATTTTCTATGCCAACATCTCCTTGATCACCCATATTTTTGCACAAATAAGTCATTCTGATTTACACTGTCCAGAACTTCAAGCCAAGAAAAGAAAGACCCAGCTGTAGGGCAGGAGCATTTTTGACAGTTGTGTAAGAGAAACATTTTCGGTTAAAACAAGGAAAATAGGCTAGCCAAACAAACATGCCTTTTGCCTCTTTCTGCAACCATTAGTCTTTCTGGGCTCAAGGTCCTCACTGAGCAAAACACAAGTCCTGTTGAAGTCAAAGAGATGCCCCCATGCTTAGTCAAGTATGTGCTTATTCATTTTGCTAGTCTGAGTTCCCCCTGAACACAGTAATGAAGTTTGCAAAACGTACGCAAGTGGACAGCAAAACTGGTGTATCCCTACAGGGTATGCTAGGACTTTGCTACCAGAAAGAATGTGTGAAAGCAAATAAAATGTCTGCATGAATGCTGTTTCAACCCTGTTAGTTTAGCTGAAATCACACTCCATTAACACTGTATTATGGATTTTATTTTAAACAAAATCCTAGTGGGCATATGTTGTCATTTTACTCCTAAATGAAATCCGTATCAGAAAGCAATGCAATTCCCAGACATGCTGTGACACACATTGTGTTAAGAACATACTAAAAAAAAAAAGAGACAGCTTTGCATTGCATTTGCTTTTCTTAATGATCAGGAAAAAGCATTTTCATACACAGGCAATTATATTGGGATCTCATGTTGACCTGATGCCTAGTTGCATTGTTTAATTATAGAGCAAAATCCCAAGTACCCTCATAAGCAACACCCTTTAAACGGTGCTGCTTTCCTTCCTGCATTTTGCATCAATGACACTTTCAAAGTACAGCTGAGCATTGAAGTCTCTTTACTATTGTGGGAAGGGAGTGGAGCAAGAGGAGTAGATTTTACACATTAGCAACACCATGCCCTGCAGCACGAATGCAGTAGAATCAATAGCACAACCCACATTTCCACCATACCTGGCTGCAGCACTCATAAAGCAGTCACTGGTTGAACAGCATAGTGAAAACTCGATAAAGGAGAAGGGAACAAAACAGTGTTGCTTATGACCCCTGAGGAAAGATTACTCTCCCCTGCTGCAACACGAACAGAAAGTTATGTGCAGTAATACCACTGAACTGGCAGTAACTGTCCTTTGCTAGAAGTATATTAGAATATCAGATAGCTCCTTTCCTAACACAAGTTCAGGGCATCTGAACCTGGATTCACACTCAATCAGTCAGGAAGGGCTCTCGCACTTTGACTTCCAGCTTTTCAACTGTTGCCTCTCTGGACTGGAGATGTACGTCTCTCTCCAACTTTTGACTGCAGTATTCCCAGTCTGGACGGTTCCTTGCCTATGCTGTGCCATGCCTTGCAGACAGGTTGTTCGAGGACGCTTGCTTAACATCTCTTCAGAGACAAAACAGTGTAATTGCTACTGATATAAGTTCCGACAGGGCTGTCTCTCAGCTAGCCTACTTCATTCTTAAAGTACAAAGCACTACAGAGAAAAATGCATTAAAACAGTGAAATCTGCATGACTCTAATAAGCTCACCAGAGTTCATCCCAAGTCTCACATGGGCTCTGGCAAGTGCAATCTTCTAATACCCAACTTTATGGCTTTCTTATGGTTACATGTTCCTCAGCATTTCAATTCAAAAAGTGTTCAGTGGTCTTTGAACTGTAGTTTCCAGAAGCAAGTAGCTAGTATATAAAGCATCTCACCCTTCCCCACGCCAGGGCGTGTATGTTCTAAGGCTTTGAAGTGGAAGAAGTTTCATTCCCTCTCACCTCGAGGTATTTGTGAAAGAACTCCCCTTCATACGTGTTGTTTCAAATAGCCTTTGAATTTCTTCATGTAACTTCCAGAGATTGCATCAATCTTGTCTAAGAGGTCCCATATAAACTCAAAGGCTACGTCTACACGTGCAGCCCACATCGAAATAGCTTATTTCGATGTTGCGACCGAAATAACGTCTACACGTCCTCCAGGGCCGGCAACGTCGATGTTCAACTTCGACGTTGCTCAGCCCAACATCGAAATAGGCGCAGCGAGGGAACGTCTACACGTCAAAGTAGCACACATCGAAATAGGGATGGCCAGGCACAGCTGCAGACAGGGTCAACGGGCGGACTAGCACTTCCGGGGCAACAGCTAGCCGCTCCCTTAAAGGGCCCCTCCCACATACACTCAGCCTGCACAGCACGCGGTCTGAGGAGCCATATAGGCACACAGACCCCGAGCGCCGCAGTCATGGACCCCCAGCAGCAGCAGCAGCAGCAGCATCTAGAGGTCCACCCAGCCCTCCCGGCAGGAGCAGGGCTTGCCCTGGCTCATGCCATGTTGGGGGCAGCTGAGCACCTTCTTGCCCCAGGGGAGGAGATGCCCCCAGGGCAGTGGGGCTCAGCCCCTACCCCTGCAGCACCCCGCTCCACCCCCCGCCTCACACGCCGGCGGCTGTGGAGCTACCCCACCAGCACCGACTGGTGGGAGCGGCTGGTGCTTGGGGAGTGGGACGACGACCACTGGCTCAGGAACTTCAGGATGACCCGCCAGACATTCCTGGAGCTGTGCCAGTGGCTCACCCCCGCACTCAGGCACCGGGACACTGCCATGCGGCGTGCCCTCCCTGTGGAGAAACGGGTTGGCATCGCTGTCTGGAAGCTGGCCACTCCGGACAGCTACCGATCCGTGGGCCAGCAGTTTGGTGTCGGAAAGGCCACCGTCGGGGCTGTCTTCATGGAGGTAAGAGAACCCACAGGGGGAGGCCAGGCCAGGGCAGGGGGGCCAGAGCAGGGCAGGCCAGGCCAGGGCAGGGGGGCCAGGGCAGGGCAGGGCAGAGCAGGGCAGGCCAGGCCAGGGCAGGGGGGCCAGGGCAGGCCAGGGCAGAGCAGGGCAGGCCAGGGCAGAGCAGGGGGGCCAGGGCAGAGCAGGGCCACGCACACCCTGCTCACCCCTCATTGGGGCTGTCCCATGTGCTTTCTCTGCAGGTCGTGCGTGCCATCAACGCCATGCTCCTGCACAGGCTCGTGAGGCTGGGGGACCCACATGCCACTGTCGCCGCCTTTGCCACCCTGGGCTTCCCCAACTGCTTCGGGGCTCTGGATGGGACTCACATCCCCATCCGCGCCCCGGACCACAGTGGAGGCCGATACCTCAATCGGAAGGGCTACCATTCAGTCGTCCTGCAGGCCTTGGTGGACAGCCAGGGACGGTTCCAAGACATTTACGTGGGCTGGCGTGGCAGCACCCACGACGCCCGGGTTTTCCGCAACTCGGGCCTGTGCCGCCGGCTGGAGGCGGGGACCTTCATCCCCCAGCGGGAGATCCCTCTGGGGGACACCACCATGCCCTTCTGCATCATCGCGGATGCGGCCTACCCCCTCCGGCCGTAGCTCATGCGCCCCTACACGGGCCACCTCTCCGCCAGCCAGGAGCGCTTCAACGAGCGCCTGAACCGTGCGCGCCAGGTGGTGGAGCGCTCATTCGGTCGCCTCAAGGGACGCTGGCGATGTCTCCTGACCCGCCTGGATGCCAGCCCCAACAATATCCCCCAGATTGTGGGTGCCTGCTGCGCCCTGCACAACCTCGTGGAGAGCAAGGGAGAGAGCTTTCTTCAGGGCTGGGCCGCTGAGGCCGGCAGGGCACACGTGCAGCCACCTGCTGCCCCCAGTCGGCAGGTGGACCCAGAGGGGACCCGGGTCCGGGAGGCCCTGCGGGCCCACTTTCAGCAACAGGCCGCGGGGTGAACTCTGCCCAGGCCCCCTACTGCCCGCCCCTTCCTCCCCCACACTCCTGCCCCAACGCCCACACCATGGAGCACCCCACCGCCCCCCCCCACTTGTCCAGGAGAAATGACAGCACGAACTTGTGGGTGAACGTAAATGCTTTTTTTGTCTTAACGAATTTTTTTTTTTTTTGTAAATAAATAAATATGTGAAACAGAAACCAAAAAGGAGGGACAAACGTTCAACAAAAGCAAGATGTGCACAAATAAAACAATATACAACAACAAAGCAAAGAACTGTGCGCCATCAACAAAAAAGAAAAGCAGGGAGGAGAACGGGGAGAACTATTTACGGGGGGGGACAGGGCAAACAGGGGCACCCACATAAAGCAGCCCCCAAAGTCTGTCCAACAAGGGGGGGGGCCACGTCCCGGGCCCCTCGCCCCTACAGCCCAGCAGTGGGCGTGCCCGGCCGGGAGCTCCGCCGGGCCTGCAGTCTGGTCCGCGGCTGGGTGGGAGCGGGCTCCACCGGAAGGTAGCGGCGCCGGCGAGTCTCGGGTGGCTCCAGGGGTCCCTCGGCGCGGTGGCCCTTGCGGGGAGGTGGTGGGGCAATGGCGGACGGCCCGGCGAAGGCTGGAGCAGCTGGTGGTGGGGCTGCAGGAGCGGGCATGGCGGGCGGTGGCTCGGCCGGCGCGGCATGGGGGGCCAGGGAGTCGACCAGCCAGTTGATGGTCTCCATATAGGCCCCCCATGCCTCCCTGCGCCAGGCCAGCGCCTGCTCCTGCAGCCGGAGGTGCTGCTCCGACACCTCCAGCTGCCGGCGGAGGATGGCCAGCAGCTGGGGGTCCGTGGCCGTCGCCGGTAGCAGGCGTGGGGTCCGCCGTCTGGCCCTCCGCGGGGCCGGTCGTTCCTCGGCCGAGGGGCTGCCCTGGAGCGAGGGTCCCGGAGGGCTCTCCGGGACAACCGAGGCCTCGCCGGCGCTCTCTTCCGGTCCTTCGGATGGTGCAGGTGCAGGACACAGGAGAGGAGGGGGGAAACAAGAATGGAGACAGGCGTTAGTGTGGGCCCCGAGCCGTGGCCTTTGTCCCCCCCGCCCTGTGCTGCAGGTTCCCCATCCCCGTCCCCGGGAGATGCTGCTGTGATGGATGGGGTTCAGGGGTCCCCCTGCCCTGCACCCCATCCCCTGGTGGGAGCAACTCTCACTTCACCCCGCAGGGTCTGAGAGCAGGAGAGCTTTCTTAGGCCACAGATGGCCAGTTTCTGGCAGGAGTGACAGCACCAGCTGTCGGAAGAGACAGTCCTTCCAACCCATCGTGGGGAGAAGACCCCAAGGGGGGCCCCTCTGGGATGCAGCTTTCCCCCTCCTCTGGCTGGCTGCCTACCAGCTCTCCCTTCCCCTAGCCTCTACCTGTGGCCCCCGCCCTCGCCCCCCAATTCCAAGCCAGCTCGGCTCGTCCCTCCTGTTTGCTCAGGGCAGAGGTGTCACCTGCCAGCTGTAGCGCCAGGATCCTCCTTTGGCCCTGGGAGCTCCTCGGCTCTGGTGGCTCATATGTAGCCTGAGTCTCCCTTTGGCACTCCCCCCACTCCATCACATGCTGCTGCTGCGGGGTGTCCCACCCCCTCCGCCCGGGGGCCCCTTGAGGTTCCGCTCCCCCCTGGCCCGGGGATGGGGCATGGCACTGTCATGCAGGGTGGCGGGGGGCAGGGGCTGATGGCTGCAGTGCTGTGAGGGCCATGGCCCTGGTGTCCTTGGGGCCATGGCCATGTGAGCGTGTGGGGGGCCCTGGACACATCTCTGTTCCCCCCACCCCTCAAGCCCCGGGGTGTCCACCAGAGAGGGGTACCTACCTGTGGGTCCGCTCCCACGGTCCGGAGATCCCTGGGGGTCGGAGGCCCTGCTGCTGCTCCGGGATGGCAGGAGGAGGATCTGCAGGCTGGATTCTGCGGAGGAGGAGCCCCCCTCCTCCTCCTCCTGCCGCGATGTCCCGGGGATGGCCTCCGGGGGGGGCCCCCGGGGTGCGGAGCTTGCCTCCGGGTCGGACTCCGGCTGCAGGGCCTGCTGGGGCTCGTCAGCCGAGGTGTCAAGGGTGGCTGGAGGGGAGGAGGTGTGCCGGGAGCCCAGGATGTCCCTGAGCTCCCTGTAAAAGGGGCAAGTGACGGGGGCGGCCCCAGATCGGCTGGCCGCATCCCAGGCCCGGGAATAACCCTGCTGCAGCTCCTTGACCTTACTGCACACATGGTCAGGAGTGCGGGCAGGGTGACCCCGGGCAGCCAGGCCGTCGGCCAGCCAAGCGAACGCATCCGCGTTCCGCCTCTTGCTCCCCATTACCTGGAGCACCTCCTCCTCGCTCCAGAGCCCCAGCAGGTCCCGCAGCTCGGCCTCCATCCAAGAGGGGCCCCGCTGCCGCTTCCCAGACTGGCTGGTCCTCTGGCTGCTCTGGCTGCCCTTGGGGGGGTCCCCTGGGGGCGCTGGGGGGGCTGCTGGGCAGCCATGGCCGGTGTCAGGGTCTGAGGGCTGTGCAGGCTCGCCGCGGGTGCAGGCAGGAGCCTGCATGTTGCCTCAGCCTCCTGCAGTCAGGGTGGGGGAGGGGACCTTTAAGGGGCCGCTCCACGCGGCCACCAGTGAGCTGAGGGGCTGGAGAGAGCGTCTCTCAACCCCCCAGCTGATGGCCGCCATGGAGGACCCGGCAATTTCGACGTTGCGGGATGCGGCTCGTCTACACTGTCCCTACTTCGACGTTGAACGTCGAAGTAGGGCGCTATTCCTATCTCCTCATGAGGTTAGCGACTTCAACGTCTCACCGCCTAACGTCGAAGTTAACTTCGAAATAGCGCCCGACGCGTGTAGATGTGACGGGCGCTATTTCGAAGTTGATGCCGCTACTTCGAAGTAGCGTGCACGTGTAGACGCAGCCAAAATGTTACATAAGTATTTCCATGTGTGATTCAATGACCTTTAAGAGGCGTTAACCCAAATTCTATCAGGTTTTACTGAGTTCCATATGGTTTGCCAATGCACCACAGGAGCGCTTTAAGGTGGCACTCACCTCTCAAGCGCCACCTTGGTGCCGAGTGTAGTATTCCAGTCTTTTTCTCCACACCCATCAGCTGTCTGTCACTCTCTAACGATCTTCTATATCTCAGCCCTCTGTTTGGTCACACAGTCAAAATGACCCTCTTTCAGAGCAGCAGAGAATCCAAGAAATAAAACCATCTACATGCCCTCACCAGGATCTTAAAGCTCTAGCTTGGCTTTTTAGATTCAGCCTTTTGCCTGGGCTTCCAAACAAGTTCTTCCCCTTCTTGGCACATCCGTTATGCTTGTCCCCCTCTCAGAGCATGGGTCACTTTGCTGGTGACTGGTGGGGAAACCTGGGGCTACCCACTACTCTCAGTTCCAACAGCAGCCATGTACAGCTCAATTCAAATTAATTGCTGTTGCTTTCCCTCAGACTCCTTTCGCCTGGCTCCTTTAGCTACATTCTTTGCTCTTACACTCTTTGCTCAGTTATGCGAGTGCAGCCAGAGACAAGGGCTGGGTCAAATTCTGGCTCCTGTGGCTAGTGGGGACCTAGCTTTCCTGCTTTTCTGGTCACAACTTAGGACTGCCCTGCTAAGACCCTGAAGCTCCTTTTAACTGAGCCTGCTGCCTTCTGACTGGTTGGCATTAACCCTTTGAGGGCCAACATACTTGCTTTAGAGAGGCCTCTCTAGGCAGGTCTGGTGGAGTCAGCTTCAGGGTTTCATTCCTCCTGCATTGCTGGGGAGGTTTAGTAGGACCACAGGATCTCTCATAAGCAGCTGCAAATGCCTGATGTAACCTGTCCAAAGCCTGTACCACAGAAACAGCTGGATCACGTTGCTCTGAAACTAAGGGTGCCATAAACAGCACTTTTCTAAAGACAAGCACTCACTGAAGTAGACATACGATAAGCAGAGGGCCCAGCAGTTGCTTCAATAACACAAGAATGAAGCTAGTGATGTCAGCAAGCCAGAACCTCAAGAAATAACTTCTTCAGGGAACTCTCTGGGTAACAAATTTCTCTAGCCTGATTGCTAATTTTTGTGAGTGATAGCTGTAGTGCATTATTCGGAACAGCATTTTGAAAGGGCTTCATTTCTGAAGACTTACTGCCTATAACCGCGCTAGAGATCCTGTTACATATTACATGCAGCTGCCGCATCCTGCACAAGCACCTGACTAATAAAGCTGATGTGCAATCAATCACTTCTAAACTATCAAGACTTACATATAAAAAAATCCCATCACGTATTTTTGAACCACAATCTAATAAATTTCCCATCACCACAAAATATTCCAAAAGGTCAGGCTGAAGCCAAAACTCTGCATCTGGAATGCCCTCTTCCAAAATGTCAGTGGCATTTTGGTAGGAGCCCCTTGATCCAACCCAGCCCTGTGATTTCGTTTCTGGGGACTTTATTTCTAGCTCCAATTAGTGCATGAGCCAAAATCACCTGGGATTAGCTTCTCATGGGAACTCTAAGAAAGATGCAGACAGAGTCTGGAAGAGAGCCATAAATAAAAGGATAGAAGGTTTAGAAAACCTGCCCTATGAGGAAAGAGGAAAAACGTGTCATGTTTAGTCTTCAGAAAAGATCACTAAGGGAGGACCTGATAACAGCCCCACACATTAGATGAAATTATAAAGAAGGTGATCAATTGTTCTGCATGCCCACGGAAGGTAGGATGAGATGCAATCAGATGAATCTGCAGCAAACGAGATTTCAGCTAGATATAGGGAACATTTTCTAGCTAAGAGGATAGATAAGTACTGGAATAGTCTTCCAAAGCAGTTGTGGAATCTTCATTGTGGGAGGTTTTTAAGAACAAAATAGAGAGACACAAGACTATATATACACACCTAGACCATCAGTAGTAGGTGTTTGTATACATGTGCAAGATGACTTGTTGAGGTCCCGTTCAGCCCTACCTTTCTAGGATTTCAGCCCACAGGTGGTGGACATATTAAGATCCTAAACAAATGCATGCACGCAATGAATGCATTGGGTTTATTAACTTTTGGGAGTTTTCCCCTCCCTTAGATAGTTTTGGCAAGAGGTGTTCACAAATAAAAATCTAGACACTCCCTATGGCCCTTTCTCCCAATCAGACAACAGAGCACATGCTGAGGGTACAGGAGGACAATCTATTCAGGAGAAGGTATAGTGAGATCAGCTGTAAAGAATGGGCATTAGTTAAGACGAGCTTCTGAAGCTTCCCTAGCTGATACCTAGCCGAGACTGGTCCCACCTTGGCAGGAGTCAGCCAGTGCTCTTAAGAGATGTTCGTTGCTGAAGTATCTGATTACAGTAGAAGTTGCTAGGATTTCCCCTGTCTTCTCCCCAGGACTCTGCATCTGGGCTAGTATGGGTGTTTCAGAAAAGTCCCCAAAGCTTGCTAAATCGTAGCTCTTGGTTGTGTAGAACTTCAGCCCTTTCCTCAAAAGAGGCTACTACAGAACTACTACAGGATCCCCATAGAAGTAGCCTCCTGACATCTGTTCCTTCATCCCTAAATTAAGCTGCTAGTGGTGTGAGAAATTTGATAACAAGACAAAGAGCCAGCCATTTCTGGGTGCAATATCAAGTTTTAAAAATAAATTGCCTTCAGATACAAAATTGTTTGATTGCTAATTGGCTCTGAGCAAAATTTCACAAACACTAATTTCAGCAAACATTCCTTTCCCGTCAAGTGATACTTTGCTAATACTGCCCTCAGAGACAGCCATATTTTATATCCTTCCTTAACCCTTGTGCCATGTGGCCCCAGCACAATCAGGGCTGGGTTCAATAACCAGGGATTTCCTTCCATCTGTACAACACAGAACCAGATCAAGCCCCAAGCCAGTAACCTGGAAAAGTTACACACCATTCCTGCACACCCACAAGCAAAGTCCATGCAGAAAAGAAACTTCTACTAGAAGGAGAGAAGCAACTTGCATTAATTTGGGAAAACACTGCAAGCAAGGTTCATAAACAAGCTATGAGCAAAAGACCTACCCCAAATAGGTTGGGCAGTTTCCCTTCCCCTTCACATTCTTAAGACCAGAAACCCCCCAAGTCCACTTCATATGCCCCAGCTTTCTCTGAACCCCACACTCAGTTGCTGCTCTTGCTCAGAGGAGACCCAGAGTTCAGAGATGCATTTGCAGAGTCCACTTCCCAGCCTGAGTGGAGGAGGAGAAGAGGCACTTTACTTGGGATAGGTCTACACAAAGTTATTTTGAAATAAAAGCAGTTACTTCAAAATAACTATTTTAGCGTCTACAAAAATGCAACCACCAGTTCAAAATAGCATCTACACACAACTGAGCCTATTCCAAAATAGAGCCTGTGGACACACTATGTCTTATTTCAAAGTAGGCTCTATTCCCTGTCTTTGAAACAGCTAAATGTTATTTTGAAATGCATTTTGTGTGTAGCAGTATTATTTAGAAATAAACTATTCCAGAATAGCTCTTCCAAAATAGCCCATTTCAGACAAAGGCTGCTGTGTGGACATACCCTTGCTCTGCTGCTCAGGGATTTGCTTATCAATTTCTGCCAACCATTCAGCTGGCTGCTCCCCACTCTCATTTTACCTTTCAGTCAGCCACCTTTCAGGCACCTTCTGCTGCCTCCCTGCAATGATCGCTACCCAGTCTCTTAGCAATTTTCAAGACTTCGCAAGCTGGGCAAAAACACTGCCACAACTGATTTCAGCTCTCCTTGAGCATTCAAAATAACAATGCCTATTTAGCGCTTTCTTTGAACCGTGGGTAGAAACAGGTTAAATCAAACTGGGGGAGCCCTTGGAAAAGATTCACAAACTCCCAGTTGGAACACCTGTCCTCTGACTTTCACAGGGTTTTAGCATTCAAGGCCATGGCTTAACCAGGGCCTTTCAGATGAAGGTGACCCTCTCATTTGGGACAGGTAAAGCATGGATCTGCTTCCCTGTATTCCTACAATGGTGCCAACAATAAACACCGCCACCACTACACCTGCCTTCAGTACTAAAGTGATTTGTAATCCAAAGTCAGCCAAAGTTTGCTATCTTGAGAAGCACAGCTCTATCTGCTGGATATCTACGCCCAGTAGGTATGTTCAGGCAAAAACTGTCTGCTCCAGAAATACTCCTGACAGCTAGCTGAGAGGAGGAGAGAATTCATTCTGTTCATGTAGAGCTTTGCAATTCATAATCAGCGATAAGGCATCAATATCCCAGTGGAAGCTATGCTCTTCCAGTGACCTTGCAAACCACGTGAAAATGAAGAGGATAAGATCAGCTGTGCGCTTTGTACGTCTTTAAGTATCACAGTCTGAAACTTTTATTTTGAGTGGTGCTTTATTCAAATACCCACGCTGCAGGCAATGGAATTACTTGTGGAATGAAGTGGTACCTGCAGAACTGTAACAATTTAAAAATATTTCTCGATACACTTTCGTACATTTCAACTTCTTGTCAATAAGTGTAATTAGTAACATCTTAGTCCGTCGCTTTCCCTGAAGTTTGTTTGGTTTACTCCTCAGAGTCTTAATATCAGCATCTTGCTCTCTCGCAAGTAAAATCAGCTGCATTGAACAAAAATGCTCACTTTTAATGGTTGTGTTCATCAAGCCACTGAGTAGGGTAGGGTAGGGATTTCCCCCCACAACTGAATGGGTTTGGTTCATTGTTGCTTGGAGCAAGAACAGGGGATGAAATCTATTGGCACATTTCTTACTAACATTCAACCTTCCCTTTAATATCTCCTTTTGACTTATCTCATAGTAGGACTAAAACAAAATTTTTTACTTCAATAGTTATACTTAGCAAACCTGAAACAGCACTGGAGGTCTTAACAGCATGGCTGGATTAGAGAAGAAAAAAATCACAATGAGATAAATTAGTAAAAACCGTTGCCTTAAAAGAGATCCTGCACTGATCCATATGCTGCACTGATCCCATATGCTTTCTTTAATTTATGCCTTTTGTACAAGTCAATTCTATAGTCCACATCCATCCCCCATTAAAAAAAAGTGAAATGGCACCAGGGCTTAACTGGGTCCATGCATTTTACAGTGACTAATGAAAACAGGAAAGGAGTTGTCCTTTCCCAATACATTCCCACAATAGTAACTTCCAATGATGGAAGAAGTCCAATCCAGTTTGAAATTTATAATCCAATTATTTTGTTCTCTCTCTTGGATGTCCTGCCTTAGGTAAAACATCTTTTTAAAACGGATTATCAGACTGAAGAGAAACAATGTAAGTGAGGTAAAATTTGTTATTGAGCCAACTTCTGATGGTGAAAGAGACAAGCTTTCAGTTTTAACATATTCAAGAGCATAAACACTTCCTAGCTGGAGATACTTTGGACCTTTGACTCAAGTTTGCTAGTATTATACACTTTCATTTGAAATAGGTAGATAAGAGCATTCATCCAAGGTGCTTTCTGAACATAGCACTGTCTCTTGGTTATCTACACGTTCATCAAATATTAATATATATCTGGTGTCACTGTCTAGGGCAAATGCACCTGGCTTCTTAGCTGTTACCTTTGCTCGGTGGAGACCCCCATCTCTTTCACTACTGATGGAGTCAAAGAGTTCCCTGCCTTCACTGTGTTATCTCCTGTAAAAGAAACTCTTCCTAAGTGGGCCTGCTTACTTCTCTGCTCAGGGACCGTATCATGTGTAAATACCAAGAGTTACAAGTTGCCACAAAGCACTTCCCATGGAAGCCTATTTTTCATTAAGGTCAAGGTTCTACAAAGAAAACATAAAACAAAAGAACTTACACACATGCTAGTAAATTGGCCAGAACTCTAACCTGGGCTCTAGCAGGAACAGCCCTTCAAAACCTCACAGAGAACTTTCTTCTACTGTCACAAATTCATGACAGAGTCAGCTCAGAACTAGCAATCATGAAAAGTTTACACCATCCTTTCCATATTTTGGAAGTCTTTGATCTGGCCTGTCCATGGGCAGAAAAATAGACAGTGAGTCTCTCCCTAGCAGTAACTTCAAAAGACTGTTTTCAGCAGGTCCTCCCAAGTTCTCTAGGAAATCCATTTCACATGAATTATCCCCAAAAGCTCTATGACATTCCTTATACTTTCCAGAGACTGCATTAGTCAGCCTCTTCCAGAAGCTACATGCAATAGCACAATGACAATTTAATACAACAGACCCCAAAGGTATTAATCTTCATTCTATAATGTACTGCATTTTAACTCTTTGAAGAGAAGACAGGGGCAATTTGATAGCAGTCTTCAACTTTCTGAAAGGGGGCTCTAAAGAGGATGGAGAGAGATTGTTCTCAGTGGTGACAGATGGCAGAACAGGGAGCAATGGTCTGAAGTTACAGAAGGAGAGGTGTCGGTTGGATATTAGGAAAAACTATTTCACCGGGAGGGTGGTGAAGCACTGGAATGCATTACCAAGAATGGTGGTGGAATCTCCATCCCTAGAGGTTTAAGACCCAGCTTGACAGTCCTGGCTGGGACGATTTAGTTGGGGTTGGTCCTGATTTAGGCAGGGGGCTGGACTCAGTGACATCCTGAGGTCCCTTCCAGCCCTAGAATTCTATGATAAGATATCATTGTGAAAAATAGGTCATTCACAGCACATATTAGAGCAATAAGCAAAGAGCTGAGATCATTAAAAAAATTCACTGCACATTCCCACCCAGGTGAGTTAGAAAGATTATTCCAACAAAACTAATGGTGCTACATTGTTATACTTCAAAACCTATTACATTCAGTGGGCCACTGGGGGCCCAGTGACAATAACGCACAAACAGCGAGGCTGCAAACCTTAGGTCTTGCTTTTACACCATTTGTGCCTGTAGCAAACAACAGTGTAAATACAGTTTCACAGGGAGCTAAGTATTAAAATGAACAGAAAACAGAACTGGAGCCACAAGATGCTATTCTCAGGCCTATTTTATGGGGTGGAACTGGAAAAGTGCCTTTCAAATGGCATTCCACCATTAGAGCACGAGCCCAGAGTCAATAGTGTTCAAAAAGGGATGAAAAGAAAAATAATTGCTCCTCCGCATGAAACCCACAATCTATTTTTTGTCATTATCTCCCTAAGCTAGGAACTGCGTAAGAAGAGCAGATGGAGTGCCTATTAGTGAAGAAATGCAGTTAATTATTTGTAATATGGAGATCCAAAACTCTGTTCCCTGGCTGCGAACATACAGACCCAAACACATTTTCAGCTAGGGCTGTCTGGTATAGCAGCACTGATTTCAGACCTACAGCAGTTTACAACACCTGAGAATCTGGCCCAGTCAATATTCCAGCCACTGAATGCATTTTTGTCCTTTTCTCTATATTTTCCTTGGTGTCTCTGGTGAACTTAAAGTTACACTAGGGGTGAATTTGGTCTATTACAAGCAGAGACAGGGTTAAGACACAAGAATAAGAACCTGAAGCATAGATTTCCTAACTCTTAAACCACTTGTTTTGAGGATTAGAAATAAATACCATTTTTTGGTTACACATTGATTTCAAGAAGCTATCAGAATGATTTAATTTTTTTCCCTAGTGAAAATTTTTACTGAAAATTTTATATTTAACTGACATGAAGAATTGTTGATACCATAAAATATATCACTCTCCCACCTCCAAGAAAAAATGTCCCTTCTTTAAAAATAATGATTTAAAAATTGATATTTTTCTTTAGAAATGGAGTTTTCACTAAACAAAACATAGCATATTTGTAATATTTTTATGTTAAAATATTTTTAAAATGTGAAATGACTGCAGACAAATGAAAAAACAGGGCTGTTGCAAACCTTTTGAAATTAAAGTTTTAAAATGCTGAATTCTTTACATGAAAACCCATCTTGTCTCTCTTCATCTTCTTGTTTGAAACCCATCTGTGGTCTGATGAATTTCCTAAATAAATCACTGAAGAAATCAGTTCTGCGTTGCAGGGGCTTGTCTTAAGATACAAATCACTGATTATGTTTTTGCGTGCTGAGCAGGTAAAAGTGTCCCAGCATAAATAAGTGAGAGCAAGATAGCTGGTACTAATTTAATGATCCCCATTCTTAAATAAGAAGTTTAATGGAGCATGGTAGGGAGTCCTGAGATGCTGTTTCTCTTTGACCCCACATTTCTCATTCTTTAGTTATATACCATGAATATTCAGATTCAGTACCCTGGCCAGGTTAGATCTATTCAATACGTTTCAAAATATTATACTTCCAGATAAAATAATATAAAATACAAACCACCACAAAAATATTGTTTTAGCTTACTTTCTTAGGTATTGTAGGGAAAAAACACACACAACAAGATTTCAAACATGTCTTGGTAATGCTGACTAATCACATACTTGAATTTTCTGGGTTGAGCCATTAATAAAAGCTTATGAACTTCTAACTTGGATGATTGCAATCAGGAAATGCCTTTAAAAGACAAAGGTTGCTTGCTGTTGTAGAGCTAGAAGAGACAGCTTCCCTAATTTTCTCCACTGATAATTTTTATCTTTACTTTGCTTGCTGCTTGGGGCTGGATTCAAAGGGATGCTGTAGAATTTTAATGAACAAACTGCATTTCTAGTCGTTACCTAGCCTCTGAAGGAAGTCCTGGGAACCAACATCACTTCCTCCATCTAAATCTATGATGGGCAATCACCAATTGCGAGTTGGCCACATGAGTGGCCCTCCTTCCCCTGAGTAGGTCACAGCAGCCCACGGCCCACTGCGGTCCCAACTGCAGCTCCTCCCCACATGTGCCACTTGCACCCTGGGGCACCAGACTTACCTGTGTCTCCAGCTCCCTCCCAGCATGTTCAGAGCTGTGAACTGGCTGATTCGCGTACCATCTCTGCTGCTCTCCCAGAGCTGGAATTCCAAGAACACCTGATTTGTGGCTCTTCAAGCTTTGGGAGGCCGGGAGGGAGGAGTGAGAACAGAGCACAAATGAGATGATTCATGTGCTCTGAAAAGGAGCATGAGAGGTGCATGGGAGGAGGGGAACAGTCAGAGGTCCATGGGCCGCAGTAACCCACCGGTGATCTAGACCCTCTACTAAAACCTAAATGAAAGGCATCTGACAGTTGCTGAAGCAATGGAGCATTTGTGCACTAAATCAGAGAGCGAAAGAGAGTCAGACTGCACATGCATCTCCTAACCATGGTTATCACTGCAGCATGTGGATCACTGAAACAGCTGTGGTGCAACAGATTGGTGCAGTTCATAGACTGACCCCCTTGCCCACACATTCTTTCCCCCACCCCTCAAGATCCCCAGTTTTATGGGAGCTGCCACTGTAATGTTTACATCCCTGAAAGGTTCCCCCTGTTGAGTGGAAATAGGATAGGTCTGCTGAATTTTGAGTTGGCATTAGCCATGAAGTACTGGATTCAAGCCACATACACCTCCTGCGCGGTCTCATATAGCTGGTCCATTAGCACTAACATGCCAACATCCCAAATGAGACTGCAAGTGATTCAGTGAAAGAACTTTGAGTTCTGTTACACTTTGTAAAGCTGCATGTATCACAGAAATACAAGCATCAGAGAAGCAAAGGATCAGTGATGTCATAACCTAACCAGTACTGCGGCAGCAATCTAGTGTGGCTGCATTCTGTCCAATCGCCTGGGAAGTCAATATTATGAAGGCACATCTGAAGGGTCTTTCTGTATATACAGTGTATAAAATTAACTCTGGGTATTTTAAAGTACCACAGATTGACACATACTGACACACTGCAACCTTCTGTTAGATGTGAGACAACTTTAAACTTCCTGACAGGCCTTCACTGTTTATGTGGAAGTGCCTAGCCCATCCTTGGGGTTGTAAATTTGAAGACAAGCAGGGCACTTCCAGGAATATTTCCCGCATATTCAGCCTACATTTTCCATTCTTTCCCATTCACACCCCCATCGCTCCTTGCTGTACACCTGGCTCGAAAGAGAGAACATGAGAGCTGTCAATTACTTTAATAAGACCAGGACTATGCCCCTAATGTCTCAAATGGTATGGGATTGGGATGTTAGGGTGCTACAGTTACCAGGGCTCAAAGCTGCAAAGTGGAATAAAACTTCTTGGATTTGGATACATTTTTAGTCGCTAGTAAATATTTGTCTGCAATGCCCAAAATAGCAAATAGTGCCTCCATATTCTATAATTTAATCCTGAGAGACAGTAGGAGTGGAATAGGACTAAGGTGTGGTGTTAGCACTGTATGGAGTTTATATTTCTTCACCTCTTCCCTGTGGAGCAAGAAGGACAGAAGGTTTTTGGAAGTAGCATTCAGACCCCAAATGGAGAATACTAGAACACCAGAACTGGAAGGGACCTCAAGAGGTCACCAAGTCCAGTTCCCTGTCCTCATGGTAGGACCAAACACCCTCTTATCAGTATGCTAGGGAAATGCAACCTAGATGGACTACGATCAAGAGGGTGCATAACTGGGAATAAATTGCCTAGGGAGGTTGTGGAATCTCCATCTCAGGAGATATTTAAGAGCCGGTTAGATAAACATCTATCAGGGATGCTCTAGATGATATTTGACCCTGCTGTGAGGGCAGGGGACTGGACTCTATGACCTTTCGAGGTCCCTTCTAGTTCTAGTGTTTTATGATTCTGTTTGTCTAACCCATTCTTAAGTATCTCCAGTGATGGACATTCTACAGCCACCCTAGGCAATTTATTCCAGTAATTAATCAACTTCACAGGTTGTTTTTTTTTTTTTTTTGCAAATGTCCAATCTAAACCTTCCTTGCTGCAATTTAAGCCCATTGCTTCTTGTCCTATTATCAGAAGCTAAGGAGAAAAAAATTCTCCCTTCTCCTTGTAATACCCTTTTAGGTACTTGAAAGCAGTCATCATGTCCCCTCTCAGCCTTCTCTTGTCCAAACTAAACAACAGCACAGAGTAGAGCAGAATTACTACTTCTCGTGTCTTGCTCATAACACTCCTGTTAATGCATCCCAGAACCATGTTTGCTCTTTTTGAAGCAGTGTCACACTTACTCATATGTAGCTTGTGGACTACTGTGACCCCTAGATCCCTTTCCACAGTACTCTTTCCAAGACAGTCACTTCCTATTTTGTATGTATGAAGCTGATTGTTCCTTCCTAGAGTGGAGTACTTTGCATTTGTCCTTATCAAACTCCATCCTGTTTGCCTCAGACCATTTCCCTAGATCTTTCTGAATTCTGAATCTTTCTGTCCTCCAAAGCACTTGCAACACCTCCTATCTTGGTGTCATCTGCAAACTTGGTAAGTGTACTGTCTCTGCCATTATCTAACATGGATGAATAACTGACCCCCATTGAACCCCCTTATTCCCTTCCAGTTTGACTGAACAATTAATAACTACTCTCTGTTCATGTTTATCCAACCAGTTATGCACTCACCTGATAGCAGCCCCATCAAGGTTTTATTTCCCTAGTTTACCGATAAGGTCACATAAGTAAAGCATTTGATACTGTATCAAGTCTAGGTATACCACATCCACTGCCACTTCTCCCTTCATCCACAAGGCTTGTTATTCTATCAAGTTGGTTTGACATGATTTGCTCCTGACAAATCCATGTTATTACTTATCACCTTATCTTACGGAGAGATTCCTTAATTATTTGCTCTATTATCTTTCTGGTGCTGAAGTCAAGATGACTGGTCTGTAATTTCCTGGGTTGTCCTTTATTCCCTTTATAGGTGGGAACTACATTTGCCCCTTTCTAGTCTTCTAGAATCCCTCCTGACTTTTCAAAGGTCGTAGCTAGTGGTTTGGATACCTCCTCTCTCAGCTCCTTGAGTATTCTAGGATGCATTTCATCAGGCCCTGGTGACTAGAAGACATCTAACTTTTCTAAGTAAATTTTAGCTTCTTCTTTCCCTATTTCAACTTCTGATCTATCCCATTTCCAATACCATTCACTGTGTTAGGCATCCAGTCTCCATCAATTTTCTTGGTGAAAACTCAACCAAAGAAATCATTAAGTACCTCTGCCATTTCCACGTGTTCAGTAATTGTTTCTCCCGTATTCATTATATATGAATATTATCTCAATTAGATGAAGAGCCCTTGGTGAGCATGCCTATGCCTTCTCAACTCAAAAGCTTTTCAAGTGCAGAGATTATATTCTGCATGCAACTTCCATTGCAGAGCTGGCATTTTATTATTTTGGTATTTCACATTGTCACGGTATATTACATCTGGACTCCAGATGTACTATAAGACATTGCTCAACAAAATCCCTGGGGAAATGCACAGCCATACCAAGCTTCTAAATCTCATAAGAAGGATTAGGATCAATATGTATTAATTTTATAATTTTGTCACTGACACATACAGGTTAGACTTTTTTTGAATGAGATGATTCTGTATATTAAACCAGTATAAACGTCTCATCACCTCCTCCTCCACCAAGAGATATAAATAAGAAATGAGTCATTCACAGAAGTGTATCTTGTATTACTTTAATAAATGAAACACACATTCTTTATTTTCCTTATTGTGATCAACTGTCCACGGTTTGTTGCAGAATGGGGTAGGATTAAGGATGCAGGGAGAACTGAATGTAGATAGTGAAGGACTGAAAATTAGTGGAAGATTTTAGACAGACTCTTCAGAAGAAAAAAGGAAGAAAGCATGTTTAAGCCAGTGAAACTCAGTCCTCAGTAGTTCAGGAGCCAAACTCAGTGATCAAGAGCCAAGAGAGATACAGTGGTGTGAATTCATTGCTTCACACACACACACTAGCAGATTTCCCCAGTATTGCCCAGGTCCTTAACTCCATTAAGTATTTTTTTTTGGGGGGGGAGAGAGAGGAGGGCAGAGAATGAAAGGAAAAATGTACACGCTCTCTTTCAATGATTGCATTTTTTAAAAAGTGTTATTTTATGAAGTTAGTTCAGATTTCTTTTTAGAAAGGGATTGTTAATGTGTCCATTTAATTTTGGTGGGGAAATTTGTTTAAATGGGAATTCCCTCAAGTGTATTTTTGTCTTCATCCCTGTAAACTCTTACCAGTCACTTTTTTATTAAAACAAAAGGGTGATAGTCAATTTGATTTTCAATAACATTTTCTTCTAGTTTTCAAACCATAAGCATTGATTTAGTGGTGGCAAAAAGAAACCAGAGGTCTACTCCAGGTTTCTCCCTTTCCTGCAAGGTTTGAGAAGTAATCCTGTTGCGGGCCCTGTTTTCCTGGCTGATATTGGTTCAGTCTCTTTCAACACTCAAGTGGTGTCTAGACTGCAGGGAACCATTGGCAAAAAGATGCGTAAATTGCAGTGTGCAATTTGCATCTCTTTTGCCAACAGTTCTGTTGGGAGAGGTTTTTCTGATGTTTGGCCCATTCACACAGGGCCAAATGCTGGGGGGGGCGGAAAAAACCAAACTGTTTTGACATCCCTTCTTCCTCGTGCAATGAGGTGTACAGGATGTGGACAAAACGCTCCCAACCAGCAGATCCCTTCTGAATTTTTGGCAATAGAAGCCTGCAGTCTAGACATAAGCTCATAGTTGTCAATTTTGAGGACAGTACAGTAAACCCTCAAAATGTTGAATTTCAAGTTGCCCCTAACTTGCATTAACGTGAGTTAAGCACAACTCAAAATTCCACTCCCCTCCTCCCACCCTGGCTCAACCCACCTGGCCACAGCTCAGGCCCCCCGCAGGCCTGCTCACCACCTGCGCATGGCTCTGGCCTTTTCTACGTGTATATCTGAGGCATAGGGGCCTGTATCTAGTGAGCACATAGCTGCTGAATACATTCCCTGTTAATGTGTCATCTGGGTTTACTGCTCTTAAAATAAGGAAGGATGCGAATCCACTTTACTTCATGAAACTTCCCATAAAAAATTCAAGTTTTGCAGAAGTAGACAAAAATGAAGCGGCAGCCAAACTCACCAAAACGAGGGCTCTGTAGGACATGTTATCCTACATATGAGGACCGACGTCTCCACCTCTTACCAATCTTGAATCTCTCTCTCGATTTTATTTAATAGAATTTCTCTCCCCTTGCTCCTACACAATCTCTGGAGCCAGATCCTCAGCTGGTGTAAATCAGCATATAGAGTCAGTGATGCCAATAGAGCAGTGACAATTTGCACCAGTAATAGGGTGACCATCCATCCCAAATTAGGTAGGACGGTCTCATATTTGGGATGCCAAAAAGGCAGCCCTACTTTATTTTCTAAAAGGGATGAATTGTCCCATATTTGGGCCCTCCCCCACTGACCTTTCTCCGAGCCTTGGCCAAGCAGGGGAGCCTGGGCAGCTGCCTCATCCCTGCTGCCTCCCCGGGGCAAGGGATGGGGAAAGGGTGGTTTCTGCATGGTGGGCCAGTGGCTGCTCCTCCTTCCTGGCTCCCTGGGGCTTGGTGGAGCAGGGAGGAGCTGCTCCTCCCACCATATCTCCCTGTCCCATATTTGGGACAGGGAGATATGGTTGCCCTAAGTGAGGATCTGGTTCTTGGTTTGCTCGATAGCTCACTGCCATTTGGGACCACTTCAGAGCACTCATCACAGAGCCTGAGGACTTCTGCCTTTATTGGTCCCTATATCTGTGAGTTATTCTGGTCTTGCACAGTTAGAAGAAAAAAATGACTGTTCTACATTTGTTATAATTTCAGTGTTCTTCATTCTGACTGTTCATATGAATGGTGAGTTATAAAAAGAAAGAACATATGGATTCCTGAACTATGAAACCATTTAAATGCTGTCTCATGGAAGCACACCAGGGTGCTTACAAGTCTGGGAGACAACTTGGAGTAACAAGAGAAATTTGAAGGAAGGCAGTAAGTAATTACATTTAAAAAGAGAGAGAGTCACTAGCATAAAATAAAAGCAACATCATATAGTGTTATTGTGGTCACAATAAGTAACATTTTCAGATGTGCCTGAATCCCATCTTCCAAAAAGAGAATTGCATGAAAATCTGTGGCACTTGATTTTTTTTTTTAAATCTAATATATTAAATTTAAAAAAAAATAAACCCCCCAGAAGCATCAGGGATGGTGATATATCCTGCCGTGAGGGCAGGGAACTGAACTCAATGACCTCTCAAGGTCTCTGCCAGTTCTATGAGATAGGATATATGTAAAGAATGGACCTATTTGGTGGAAGGCACAGGAAGGATAGTTTAGCTCTTGAGAATGTTTACAGTGCTGAGAAAATTTTGAGAGAGCCGAAAAGGTTGTCAGAAGCCTGCATGCAGCTTCCAAGACATGGCTCAAAAATAGCCACATTGAGCACACAGGACAGATGATTTTAAAGTCATGCATGTCCACATCTAGCAAGAGATAAACCTGTTAACAATTGTCTCTTCATAGGTTAAGATAAGGAGCTAGCTAGCTTTAAGGATAATACTTGAGCCCAGCGACCTTTTGCATAGAAAGCCCAGCCCTAACACACACACACACACACACACACACACGCCTTCAGACAAGAAGAGAAATATGGTCTCTGAATCTAGGCACCTGGAGCCAGGAAGAGCTTATTTGACTATGGACCTCCACTAGGTCTAGTCTAAGCCCTTTTGGGAAAGCTTCCGATCACCACCTGTCAGCAGACCCTTCCTGTAGCCTTCTCCATACTTTTAACCCTTTGAAGCCCCAACCCCCACCCTAAGACCACCGCCAAAAGGGAAGATGCCAGAAATAGTTTGAGCTACTCCCACCAGGACACAAACTGTAACGGGTGATATGTTTCCCATAGGACTCCAATGGCACAGTAATCTCTGCTGTATCACAGCAGAACCAGGAAATCCCCTCTTCAACAGTACATGACCATTTAACACGACAGGTAGCATTTCATGTGGTCAATGTCACTGGATGTTTGGCTATTGTCTGCAGCCAAACAACTGAAAACAAGGCAACCAGCCTATCAGCTGCTCCCTCTAGTTTGTTTCATCCACGGGTGGAGTAATTTTTGTTATGCTCACCAATTCACATGCAGATGCGCACCATCACTAAAGACCCATGCTGCCAGCTTTGGGCACTCCACTCATCAGCTGAGCAGCATTTGAATCTCTTCGGTGGCTGACCAAGTGCTCAGCGTACAGGTACACTGCTTAACAGGCACAAATGGAGGGTAACAAAAGGAATACCTAAAGTTAAGGATGTCACCTCCCCCTGCTCCCCAGTTCCTCCTTTGAATATATGAAGCCAACTAATTACAAAGAGTAACAGAGAGGTAGCCGTGTTAGTCTGTACTCCAAACAAAACAGCACAAATGTAGCACTTGAAAGACTAATAAAATGATGTATTTGGTGATGAGCTTTCATGGGACAGACCCGCTTCATCAGATCAATTTCATTTCCAATACAGCCTGACATTTATAAGTACAGGAGGACCAAAAAGAAATTGCAATAAAAACTGATAAATCAAATACACAGGACTGCAGGAGGGGGATGGGGGCAGGGGGATGTTAATTACAAGCATCAAAAGGAAGGGAAGCAGTCCTTGTAATATGTTAGGTAATTGAGGTATCATGTGTTATACCATGTATTAATGTGTCAAATTTGACTAACAAAGTTATTGGTCTTCTAATACGAGAGATACACCCTAGAAAAACCAAAGTTAACCACGCCCCCAGGATGGCTACAGGCTTACTAAATCATACCAGAGCTTGGAAACAGCTCAGCATGCACACTGAGATTGCTATGGATGTCAAGGTAGACAAAGATGACAGCTCAGCTGCCATGAAAGATCAGTTATGAGGAATTCAACTAGCTTTAGAATCCCTTGCATGGTTTAGAAGCCAGTGTAGAGTAAGCTGTGTCAGAGAGCACAGGAAAGATTTATTTAGACTCTGTTCTGATCTCACTGAAGCAAGAGGCAAAACTTCCACTGACTTCATTTGGAAAAGATGGGGCTTAGAACCAGAGTGATTCATTCTGAGCAGCGTTGACTTCATTTTGCGCAGCGTAGACTTTTCCTGTGCACATATTGATAGTGAGGATTGTAAGGAGAGGAAAGAAAAGCATGTGATACAAGTCTAAGCCAGGGATTCTCCAACTTCACTGCACTGTACCCTTCTGCTTTGGATAATAAATATTACTGAACCACCTGGAGGAGTATTTCTGGGCAGGGCACAGGGACCAAAGCCCCTGCTTATCTGAGCCCTGCTGCATCAGTTGGGGAAAAGGGAGCAAAGTCCAAGACCCACCATACGAAGGGGATGGGCCAAAGCTCCAGGGCTTCACCCTCTGATGTGGGGACCCATAACCTGACCTCACCACCTGGGTGGAAACTAGGGTTCCCAGTAAGTTTACCACTGGTGCAGCTGCGTGAGAGATTCAAATGCCATCCAGCTGATTAGCAGAGTGCCCACCACTAGGTTTTGTTTCTACTGATGATGCGCCTTCACACAGGCCTCGGTGCACACAGAAAAAAACCTATTCCCTACCTGGGTGGGAGGGAAAAAAAGATTAGCAGGAGCAAAGGTTGAACCCTTGGAGCTTCAACCCAGGGAGGTGGGTCTCAGGCCCCAGCAAGTCGAACGCCAGCCCCAATGACTCTATTAAAAACGGGGTGGGGATCCACTTTGTGGTCCTGACCCCTAATTTGAGAACCAGCGATCAAAGCCCTTTGAGTAACCCAATTCAGATCCAGAAAGCATGGCTCACCAAGACTGCAAAGCTACATTACAACTAATGGAAACTTTCAGAGTGAGCCAAAAAACCCACACCTCACAAACTTGGGAGAGAAAATATAAATGAATAAGGGGTAACAATTTTTTCCAGAGTCAGCAGCATACACTTTACAGTCAGAAGGGATTATTGTGATCCTCTTGTCTGACTCCCACACGGTAGGCCACAGAAGCTCACCCTCTCCTGAAATAGTCCCCCAACCTCTGGCTGAGTTACTAAAATCCTCAAATCATGGTTTAAAGACTTCAAGTTACAGAGACTCCTCCATTAACATTCGTTTAAACTTGAAAATGACCTTTGTCCCATGCAGCAGAGAACTGCAGAAGGCCCCTAGGGTATCTGCCAGTTTTACCTGGTGGGAAATTCCCTCAGCAACCCCAAATATGGCATGTGGGCAAGACCCAATAGGCCAATGTAGGGATTTTGGACGGTTAGCAGTGGCAGATTAACCTAAGGGCAAAAGGTACAATTGCCACAGGGCCCTGAGGTCCATTAACTCCATTTTGTTTAAGCAATTTGCTTTAATGGAACAGAAGAAGTGTGTTAGGTCATTCTTATTTTAAAATGTGTACATAACATAAGAACGGCCATACTGGGTCAGACCAAAGGTCCATCCAGCCCAGTATCCCGTCTGCCGACAGTGGCCAATGCCAGGTGCCCCAGAGAAGGAGAACAGAAGACAATGATCAAGTGATTTATCTCCTGCCATCCATCTCCTGCCCCTGTACTGAAGGCTAGGGCACCATACTTTACCCCTGGCTAATAGCCATTTATGGACCTAACCTGCAAAAATGTATCGAGCTCTTTTTTAAACCCTAATAGAGTCCTGGCCTTCACAGCCTCCTCCGGCAAGGAGTTCCACAGGATGACTGTGCGCTGTGTGAAGAAAAATTTCCTTTTATTAGTTTTGAACCTACTACCCATCAGTTTCATTTGGTGTCTCCTAGTTCTTGTATTGTGGGAAAAGGTAAATAATTTTTCTATATTCACTTTCTCCACACCATTTTAATTTTATTACGCATCATTAATAATACACATGAATAGATTTTAAAGCATAAACAACAACATTACATTAATATATTAGCAGAGCCCTTGTAACTTGTTGTCCCAGGGCCCCACATGTTCTTAATCCGCCCCGACTGTTGCAGACCTATAAGTGTATGAAACATTTGTAACTTCCTGAATTCTGCTTATGTAAATTCTGTACTTTGCCAATCACTGTATGCTTATATTTCCATTAACCATACAGTATATGAATCCTAGTATTCTGTGGTCACAAACAGTTTAGGATGACAAGCTGTCATAACTATCCTTGAGCCAGATGTCCACAACATAGATTAAGCTTGTTTGAGAAGTTAGCCAAAAGCTTTGATTCTTCTGAAGAAGTTCAAACAAAACATAAATTAGTATGTAGAGCTTGACAGAAAGATGCCATAGCACCTTGGTATAGTGAGACCACCCACTATTTCAATCTGTGTTTTGAGCTGATGTGGTCACTGGAATTTTTGAAAATGTTAGGATGAAACCAGAAGCCACATGAAAAACTTGCCTGGTTTAGGAGTTCGTTATAAATTTAGGCCCGGGATTCTTTCCTGTGACTACATTAGACTCCGGTGCATGCCCTGAGCTGTTATTTTGAGAGTACCTGAGATGATTTTGTATGAATGACTCATGAGTTAGACGAAGCTAAAAAAGATCAGCCAAGTTCCTTTGAGTTTCTTGACTTGAGCAAATCATCATTCAAGTGAATTCAAACTCATGCTGGGACATCGAGTTGTGGATCAGAACCAAGGGAAAGTTTTCATGAGCACTGGAGAAGGGAAACTTTTCAGGAATGCACAGAGCAGCACTTTAAAAGAAAAAAAAAAAAGAGGAGATGGGGGATTAGCCCCAGAGAACTGACCAGATTTCAGTTTGCACAAATGCCTTTTTCTACCTAACCTTTTTTCTGCAGCTCTGTGGATATAACCTGAAGTTCCCAGCTGGAAATATTGACCTTGCTAAAAGCTGAAGGAAAGAGTTGCTGTAGTGGTGGAAGCATTTCAATGAAAGCTGAAGTGAATTCTAATTCAGGATGTACAGGTCTTGAACCTATGACCCTTAAGTATGCAAGTGAACACTTGTGGCCTGGAGCAAAAGTTTCTAGAGCACCCTGAGATCTTACAGGACAATATTTTATTGAACTCTTCAAACGGTTTACACCTACAGGGTCTGATCCTGCACCTTTATTTAGCAAAGCAGTGCTATCAACACAAGGTGGGATCATGCTTGTGAATAAGAGCTGGAGGAGGGGGAATCAGGCCCCATGGACAATATCCTCCCAGCTGACAGTTACTAACTAGTAAAATTTAAATATCATTAACTCAGCCTTTTAATGTTCTGATGAAAGCATCTGTGTATCAAATATTTACATATTTTGTCTATTACGGCAAAGCAGTTCAGTATTTGCATTAGCAAAAGCTATGCTATTGAAGGTTGGTTAGCAGGAAAAAAAAGCATATTCTGTGCAACTGCAGCATGTTTAAAAAAGATAAATGTTGGCTACTGTATGTTTAAAGAGATCTGTAGGGCAAATGTGTATCCAGTCTAACGCCATTGATGTAATTGGGCTTTCACCGTGATGCTTTTTGCCCACTGCATTTATGTAAATCTCTGTTCTTATTACTGAAATGAGAAAAGATAGAAAATAATCTGGAAGAGATTGAGACATAATAAAAATAGCCTAGAGGGAAGCGCAGCATGGTGGGATTGTCGGGGTTAACCCCTGCATTTGGCTTCTGTGCCCAGAAGAAAAGGTTTAATTTTGTCACTGTTGCTAGGTTTATCAAGAAGCTTTAGTTGATATAATAAAGTTGCCAAGAAAGTAAAGCAAATTATATTTTTGAGGAAAGATGCACTAGAAAAGTCAAGGTTTTAATTTTTATCCTTATTTATTATGCCTTGTACACCAGAGGGAACAAATGATGGTTTTCCATGCACAAGGATCCTATGCCCCTGCACAGGTTGAAGGATGAAGAATTGGTGGCACTAGGATAAACGTTTTCATCTTATACTGCCCTCCTACACCATTCTAAACTTCCTGCCAAAAACATCATTGAATTACGATAAACACACTTGAGCAAAATTTATTTCCTCAAAAATCACTAAACAAAAAGAGGTTGTCAAAAGTTACAACAGAATTCACATCCAGCCCAAAGCATTATCCTTCTGCCATCATGACACACTCTCACTTATGCCCTGTTCAACACATTCACTATCACCCTCACACCAAAGAGGGCACACTGGGGAGAAGGAAATCACAACAATGCACAAACTTAACTCTAATTTTCCCACATTACCAATCATTTGATGACAAATTATCTGCAAATTATAACCTTTGCATTATCATATGTCACGCACCACGTGGAAATTAAAGACAGCCAAGATAATCAAAATGACCTACGTGTTTACACTGACTTTCAAAACCCATGAGTTCATCTGTACACTACAAACTACCAAACAAATCAATTTAAAAATATTACTGACATCTATCTATATAGACACCATTCTATACACAGATTCGTGGTTTAAAAACAAAAAAAAAAAAGCCAATGGATTGCATGTCAAGTTGCCCACAGCAAAGACTGAGATTTTTCAGGCTACCAGAGACATTGGAATGCTCAGTTCCCATTAAATGGGAACCAGTTGTCCAAGTCCCTTAGGCAATGTATGGGAAAAGAACCAACAATCCCGGCTTTAAAGTTTTAAGCAGGCCAGATATACTGCTTTCATGACTACCCAATTTCCTTAGCTCCCTGAACAGCTCACTTCCTGAAATGGTTTTTATTCTGGTTTTCATTCTGCTTTAGGTCTTATGCAGCAGGTTCTCCCCCAGGAACCACTCCCTCAGCCCTGTATTTTCTTTTTCCACTATAAAACACTGACCTTGTGATTTTTCAAGAGCACTCAAGGAATTTAGGGTCTCAGCTCCCATTGAATTTCCAAGGGTTTGGGCACCTTAGCTCCACTGAAGTTACCAGCTGTAATTTTTTTTTTTTTATGCATGTATTTATTTATACACAGAGAGAGAGCCGGAGAGAGAGAAGGGGAAATTCTTACCTTCTAATTCGGCTTCTCTGAATGGCACATCTAGCAGGCTTCTCACTCATGATATTTGCTTTTTTATTATGAAACTCGCAGAACTTCAGTGAAATCCTGCCTGCATTCAAAACAATACTTTTGTCAATGACTTCAGAAGGGCCAAGAGGCCACTACTTATCTACGTTTGGCTGTTTTGCACCATATATGGATTTATCCCCAAGTTCTCCTATTAGCTTTTGTGGCCTGATTTTCTTATGGCTTATTAATTTTGCACCAGTTTAACTCCAATGAATTCATTGGTGTCATTTCTGATATTCTGATTTTTTTTTAAATAAACTCAGGAAGTCAGTGTTGCATGCTAATTGCAGTGCAGTGCAATCTAATACTAAGCACTAATTGTATAAGTGATGAATAATCCAAGAACTGGTCAAACTTTGACACTTAAGGCCCAATCCACACAGGTGCAACATACCTTGAATTCCTATCCCTAGCAACAGACAATCAGCACTTTGCATCAGCTCCCACCCCTTACTTTGCAAATGCAGGACTGGGTTCCTCAGGATTTAGTGTAATAACAGGAGAGAGATTTGTGAGAAGTGACTGCTCCAAGCAACTGTGCAATACAGCGAAAGTTCTATTATCCAGCATATGGGGTACCAGATAATCAAACGTGCTAGATATTGTCCCTTAGCAGCCAACCCTGGCTGGATAACAGGCCATGGCCGGTCAGCTGACCACAGTATGCCAGTTAACTCAATGTGCCAGTTTTGTAGGTACTGAATAACTGAAGTTTTACTGTACAGTATTTCCATAATTGTGCTGTAATCTGATTTATGAGGGAAGTTGTATTGCAGCAAACTTTATTTTGGATTAATAGGTTGGAGGAGCTGGTACTGTTTGAAAAGTGCAATGCGTATTCAGAAGACACTCAAACTTCAGTGGGAAGTGTGGGGGCTGCATACAGTTAGCCTTGATTTATACAACCTGGAAAAAACCACTTGCACAGAACAGTAAATTGTTACATTTTGCACACAACTATGACAACTATTTAAAAAACCCCACTATTTTAACATTTAAGGCATGGAATATATTATTGCTTCCAAAGCTAGATATTTTTGCAGCAGACATAAAAGGCAGGATTGGGTGGCAGTCTTCGTGAAAAATAGGAAATAAATACTTTGAAAACCAAAGTGATTTCTGAAGAATATTTCCATTCTGACACTATCTTACAGAACTGAGCAAACGAATTACCCTTCTGCAGACTCAAACACTGTATTCCCTCTCTAACACTCAAGCAGAAAACTCAAATGGTTAATACTAGGCTGTGGCTTCAGACTGCTCTTAAACAGACTGTAGTGGCGTAGGGGGGAAGGGCAGATGTGATTTAGGTCACAATGTAAAAGATAACAGTAATAATTCAGAATCTAAATTCAGTTTCCATTTTCTAAAGACACCTAGAAGGTAGATCTGGGGTTTTGTATGCACCCAATTACAGTTTAAACATTGGGAATGGGAAACCACAGAATATCTTTAGTCTATAAAATGTTAGTCTATAAGGCGCCACAGGACTTCTTGCTGTTTCACAAAATAATAGATCCATGTCACTCGGTCAAACTTAGGAGATGATCCTAAATTCATAGTGTGTTTAGGATGAGATGTGAGAAAAAGCAGAAATATGCATACCTGTGCACTTCAGGCATGCAAAGGCTATCCCTAGAGTTGCTATAATTAGCACTATGTGCACCAGCATATAAAAGGCAGATGTTTAGAGCCCCCCCATGCTACTGTACCATCAGCCTGTGTACAATTTGATTCTGTGAGGTGCTAAGAATCTTTACCTCCTGTTAAAAATCAAATGCAGTTGGCCCATGTAGCAAGCGTCACTGGGAGTTTCACGGCTAGTTCTTTTTAATTAATTGTATCCTAATTCTTGTGTCCAGGCAGCCTCCCTCCAAATGTTATGCCCACAGAGGGAAGATTATCAGGAGTATCAGAGGGGGCTTTTCCCCTTCTTCTCCTTCATAAAGACCCTGCAGCCAGGCCCACTAAAAGGGGTGTGGGGAAACAAGGAGAGGCAATTGCCCAGAGGATCTGAGAGATTTAACAGGGCGCAGGGGCCCTGGCAGTGACTGAGAGCCAAGTGCCATTTTAAATCGCCCAGGTGGGATGCAGCGTGCCAGTACCAACAGCAATGAAGGCAGCGGGGCAAGCACAGGGAAGTGCTGGACATGCTGGAAGAGAGTGCCTGGTAGTGCAGCCATCAGCTCTCCGGATAACAGATCAAGCACATGCAGCACTGCCCCAATGTCAGACTGCGTCTGGGCAGGCACTGCTTGTGCACGCGCTGGGTTCCCAGAGTCGTCAGTGGAGCAGTCCACAGACCAAATTAGACTGTCTGTTACCCCTGCGCACCCCTCTAGTTTTTAAAATCAAGACCAAATGTCGCCTGGATAACAAGAGTCATACACCAGTAAGCGATTGGAAACAATTCTGCTTCAGTCCACTCACAAGGAGGATCCAGACCCTTCTCTCTCACCTGTTGTTGTCATGCAGGGCTAACAGGAGTAAAAAGCAGCCACTGAAGTGATCATATAGGACTGAATATTTTCTACCTGTAAAGCTGAGTAAAGAAAGTACTTTTTTGCTGTTATTTTCCCAAAAAAACCACACTTGATATTATTGGATGGTGTGTTTCTGTTGTTGAGCAGCTGTTTTAGGGAGCAGAGGAAATCTGTTAGTTGGCTATAATGTTCTGTTTGCATCTATTAATAGCCAAAACAGAGGAAAAGACAATATTTTATCACCTTCCCATCTAAAGAGCTGCACAAGGATTTGCTTGTGCAATTCCTATCAAAGTCAGTGGGGGTGAAAGCCAATGAAGGCTGTGTAATCAAGTCACAGCCATTTGTTAATTGTAGTGACACACGCCAGACCAACCAAGACGTGAGGTTTTGGTTTTTTTGGTTTTTTTTTGCAGCCTGGAAGTAAAAGTGGTGAGACCTATTTTAACTATCTAGGTACTTATACAGCTGTAATAACCATAGCATCCAGCACAGGACCACTGTAATAAAAAAGGACGGTGTATAACTTCTGTCGCATAAAACTCACCAATCTGCAGAAAGCCTCCATCTGGGGCTTCAGTCAGTTCCATAAGTTGTACAAGTCTACAAGTGATGCTTGGAGAAGGATTCCCAATGCTAATGGTATTAAGTGTACGTGTATTCCTTCTGTTCACTTTGCAAAGTTACTTGAGATCTAAAATGCAGGACTACATAATTTTATACTTAAAACTTTTTCATCTGGCATCCCTGGGAAATACACTATGCTGTATTATGGAATTTTCCAGACCAGGAGTGTTCACCATAACGAAAGGGAAATAAAATCTCTATCACTAAAGCTTTTGTATGTGCAAACCATTCTAGAATACTCCACATATATAACGTCATAAGACAAATCCTCATGCACTGTATTTAAACTTTTGTTTTTACGAGTATATGTAAGTTACGTACAAAACCACTAATAGTATAGTACAGAACTCTGCCTTCTCATGTTCACAAGTTACATTTATGCTAGATAGTACCCTGCATTTGTGTGTACTTTTTTGCACTGTATTTAAACTTATTTTGCTTTATTATCCTTATGGCACTCCAGCCACATGGGGGTCCAAACCACGGTTGTTCCCAGATTAAGGAGGTTCAAGTGTACTTACATTGCAAGAAACAGATTTAGAAGAATGGAAACGTAGGCAATAACACAATGCAATAATCATCTGAAGAAAATTTTAATGCCCTGGAGAAAGCAGTGAAGTTCAGCTGGAATACAGGCTGAACATGCAGATTGGTGGGGATCAAAACCTCACTCTGAACCCCAGATCTCCTGGCTGAGATTTGAATTTGCTGCTTAGGACCATCTATATAAAAGGATCATGGCCTAAAGATCTAACTCCCCAAAACTGGTAGAGTGCAGGTCTAAAATTTCAACCCCCTTGTATTCAGGACAGTTGGGTCTGGAGTTTTGTTTCTGTTCATTACAAAGACATGAACTTGGTACACAGAGCTGAAGTTTTCAATGGAGGGTTGTACTTTCAGTGTCTGGCTTGTCCATGGGACCTTATTATGGTGAGAACCGGGACATTAAGGGGATCTGCTAAACCCAGCACCCACTTGTGCCCGGTTTCCTCCCAGATTGTGGAATTGCTGTCCAAGGAGCAAGTCACACAAAGGCAAAGCCAGCTGGGGAGGAGACAACAGATATGAGTGTCCTCTTGTTAGTAGGAGAATGTGTTTCCTTGAGCTGGGCTACAGAATATGTAGCTCCCTTTGGCTGCTTCTACACATGCCACATCCTGTCAGAGGTGGCATGCTAATGAGGCAATTTGAAGGAGGCTGATGAGGGGCTACTGGGCATATTCAGTTCCTTATTAGCATAATGGCAGCCACCTGAATTTCAAAGTGCCGACTTCGAATTGCAGATTGACAGCGAAGATGGGGGCAGCTTTGAGACAGAATGGCTGCAGCACCCCATAGCTGTGGGCCAGGAGTGCAGCCCCATGGCCAGTGGTGGGAGCCAGGAGCTCAGCCTGGCCACTGCAGGGCTCCATACTTTTGCATGGGGCTGTGTTTCTGGTCACCAGCCACAGGACTGCACAGCTTCCCTGTCTCTTCCCCTGAATGCCTCCCCAGCAGCCCCTGCTTGATCAATGTCGTCAGCAGAGTGCAGCTCCACAGCCAGTGGCAGCAGACAGGTCAGCATTGACTTACCCTGGACCTGCAAATTCCCTGGGTTCAGACCAATCAGGTTCAAAGGGTGCCAGACCATGAAAGTACAACCTATATGAGGCTCTGCCTAGATTCAGTGAAAAAGTGGTATGAGCAAATGAAGCAGAGACCCACACATTGCTTAGACTGTCACAAACTTGGAAAAACCATATGTCTTGTTTCAGCAGACTCATCCCACGTGTTTCATAAACACGAAGCTTGCAACACTCACGTATGACTGAACTACTAAGTTTGGAATATTTTAACAAAACCATTGCAGACGAATGTCATTCAAGAGTCCTCAAGAGGTCATCCTACAATTCCCAGCCACGCTATGCAGTAGGAACGTCAAGACTCCCAAACTGCACCACTGTAACAGCTTAAAGGTACAGGGTGTCCTGGCCCTAGAACAGTTCTTCACCTAACACTCAAAGCTGTGGGAACAAATTAAAATACTGCAGGACACATAATGCAACAAACCATTTAACACGATCACAATGGTTTCCTCCCTTAAGACTGGTAGGTCTGTAAGACCCTCCCTGTGAGTTAGTTGAAAGCACAGTAACCGTGGAAGGAACTCAGGCCATCAAGAGTCTAGTACCACTTTTACTGTCCTGCTTTGCAAATATGAATACCTGAAACACCAGACTGATTTCGACTGCCGACCTAGTGTGCCAAAGCTCTGGCTATGCTCAGAGTCCTCTGCTTCTGGCAGATTAGTGTCTGCCTCAGAGGCTCACTGTGACCCTCCGCACAGCCTCTTTCCCTTTGCTAGACAGGAGAGTCACAGCCTACAGACTCCTCCTTACCATAGTCTCGTCCACAGTTGGGGATAAAAACCCTTCTGTAGCCCTAGTTTCCCCCTCAGGTGGGACCTGAAGTGCTGTGGGAAGGGTTGGGGGGAACCGTGGGCTCACTCTCTAGTCCAGGGGTCCAGCCCAGCAGCAACAGACAGGGTTTCCTCTACTTCCAGTCGAGCAGCTTTTTCCCTAGGCCGCTTCTCCAATCTCTCCCTCCCAGTGCCTTTTCGCTGGTAGCCAGCGAGTCCAGCCTGCTTTTTCACAGGCTTCAGCTCTCCTCCAGTGCACTCCTTCACTCTCACACCCTGGGCCCTGCCCGCAGACCTTGTAAACAACCCCCCAACAGGCCCTAAAGGGCTGCAGGTGCCCTCATGCTTCTGGCAAGTTCTTAATTATACCCAGGTGTCTGCTTGTGTGTGCTGCACTAGGCCCGGCCCTGGCTTTAGGCCCATCAACTTCCCAGCACCCGACTAGGACTCAGGGTAGAGGAAACGTTATCCAGCATCCAGCAGATCTGCCTTCCATTAGTGTACGGCACAACAGGGGCAGGGCAGAGAAAGACTGCAAGCGTGGGACCTAGTTCCACGCCTTCTTCCATTCACACGTGGGGCAGAGTTCCTCTGGGCAGCATCCAGTGGCTCCCTAGGTAGATCTGAGGGCACTGTCTGGGGTTCTCTGGTCCCCTCTGCTTCCCTCAGTTTAACCTGTGACCTACACCCCACACCTGTTTTCTCCTTTGTTCTCCCAAGCAATCAGTTGGTTCCTGGGTCCGGTAGCCCTGCCAGCTAGGCTGAGGGACAGACCTTAGCTGTGAGTGGGCTAAGGCCTGCTCCCTTACCAGCATCCAAATAATATTCAGGGAAGAAGAAATACTTTATCCCATGCTCAGTATAACTGCCTTCCATTAGCGTGTGGCACGGAGCTGCGGGGGACTACGACTGTGGCGCCTACTTTTGCTCCTCTATCTGTTCACACATCCTGGCAGAGTCCTTCTGGGCAGCATCCGCTGGCTCCCTTGATGCCTTTGGGGACCAGTGAGCGCAGTCTGGGGCTCTCTGATCAGCACTCCCTTCTGGCGCCCTCATTTTAGACCTCCATGCCCATCTCTGGTTTTCCTGTCAGTCTTCCCCTTTGTTATTTGGGTTCCTGAGCTCAGCGAATTCCCCTCCCCGGGGGAGGGCGGGGGGATCTTTTAGCTGTAGTCAGACCCAGTAGGATTAATGTGCAGCAGCCGGTTGGTGTGAGTCTGTCACAGCAGTTAGTTAGAAGTTGTGAGACTCTCGTTAGGTGGGACCATGCCAGGACTTGCTGTGACTTGCAGGTGACTGGCACACCCAGTGGCACAGGAAGATTTTCTACAGTGAGGGTGTTGATTGAAGCTAAGTCCCAGCCCCCTCTCAAACTTTTGTCTTACCCCTCCTCTTACTCATGGCCCTGACTCTCAGAGCTGGGGCCAGGAGAAGGGCCACGGCTTGGGGACACAGACGGGGTAACAGGACTGAGGCTGGGACCTGGTCTGGAAGCCAAGCCCTAGGCTTGCATGCAGAGCCCCAGGAACAGAGCCAGGAAGAGCTGAGCAGGGCTAGTGGCAGCTGGAAGCCTTGGCCAAGGAGCTGTGTGAGCAGAATCAATGGGCTGGACGTGGTGCCAGGAGGAGCTGAACTCCCAGATGCGGGGCCAGGAGCAGAACCTGGGGGCGCTGCAGCGACCCCTACCCCACTGGTTCCCATGCCTATGCACCTACCTTCTAATATTAAGCACCCAACACCACATAGAAAGTAGACTTTAAAATATTTGTTCCACTAACATATAGGGAGTTAAAACCTTTGCAAAACATTTATCCCAAGGCATTGGAAAGCCTGATTCTCTTACCTTAACCATCCATGCAAACATACTCCAGTACTTAGCAGCAGGAGTTCCGGGCTTAACAGATCTGCAGGGCTTAGACAGGTCAGACCAGATCCTCAGCTGGTGTAAGTTAGTGTAGCTCCACTGGAGTCAATTGGGCTATGCTAATTCACACCCAATGAAGATCCAGCCCTTTGTCTAAACCAGTGGCTCCAGCATTGTGCCCCCGCTTTTGATTTTTGAGAAACTCTTACACCCCCCACCTCTTTTTACCATCATCCAACCCCCCTTTAACAAAAAATTCAACTTGTAATTTAAGATAAACACAAAAGCTTGATATAAAAATATTATTTAAAATTAAAAATAAGCACAAATAGTTTTATTGGCCCCTTGTGGTTGCCTGGTGCAGCCCCAGCTGGCCAGCTGCCTGAGTCCCATGCCAGCCTCCAGAGCTGCCTGCATCAGCCACCTGCCTGCCTGAGACCTGCGCTGCCAGAGCTGCTCACCCGAGCCTCATGCTGCCGGGGCCAGCCACCTACTCGTCCACCAGCCAGCCACCCCAGCCACAGGCCAGCCACCCAAGCTGCCTGCCCAAGGCCCACGCTGCTGGGTCCGGCCGCCCACCCACCATCCCGAGCTGCCTGAGCCCCATGCTGCTGGGGTCTGCTGCCCAAATCCCACGCTGCCAGGGCCAGCCACCCACCCACCAGTCTGAGCCACCCAAGCCCTGCTCTGCCGGGGCCAGCCACCAGAGTCCCACAAGCTGGCCAGCTGCCTGAGCCCCTTCCCTGGCCTCCGACAAAGCCAGGCACCTCCAGCCTCCCATCCAACCCCATCCTCCTCCTTCTCCCCAACAACCCACACTCACTCTCATTTCCAGGAGGCAGCCAGCTCCACATGGGTCTTTGGTGGCTGCCTGATTTTTTATAGCAGCTGCACTGGATCACCCACATAAAATGGCAGGGGCTGAGAGCTGGAAGCAAAGTCTGGATCTTTCTTCAGTTGGGAGGAATGGGGGGGGCTGGGCTGCCTTATGCCCCCCCCTGGAATTTCTTCACACACACCCCAATTTGGGAAACCATGGTCTAAACCTTCCCAGATTCTAGTCATCCTGGACAAGCCATATCTGAAATTTTCAAACATTCTGATGTTAAACATGCCACTGTTATCTTTAAACCAGACTTTGGCCCAGATCCTTCGATCCTTCCTGGATTACAGCCTTGTGCTGTCAGTGGAGCTAGGCTAGTTTAACACACTCATACACTTAAATTCTGTCACCAAGTCATCTCGAGCTATTTGTACTCTGTTGTGCTTTGGGTGTCCAGGAGATTTGAAGGTACCTGTTTTTTATTGGATTTCCTGATGGGAATCACAGCTGCATCCTTTTTTGGACTCTCTCCGTTAAATGAAACCAAACCAACTTGTTACTACTCATAAGAGATGGACCTAGAAATGAGGGAGTCATAGTGATACGGTTTGTTGCCATACTTTGCAGCTTGTTTTCACTCAGTGAACTGTTTGCACATAAGAGGATAATTTGCACCAAACTTGAAGTGCTTCTCAGCCATTGGGGTTCCGATTTGTTGACTTTCACTGTGAAAGACAACCTGCCCTCCATACATATGTGAAAGGTCATCTCCTGACACAGCATCATGGAGAGTCTGAGGGCCAGATCTGCAGCTGGTTTAAATTAGTGACAAATTAGCTGAAGCTTTGGGCCACTGAATATACAGGAAAGGCTCATCCCTCAAAAGGGCAGAGTTCCTACCAGGTACAGAGGTCTGAGCCTTTCTCATATGCCTCATCTGACTGCTGTGGTTGGCACTGTTTTGTTTTGTTTTGTTTTGAAATGCGGCACTATTGTCAGATATTTTTGACAAATGTGTCTAATTTCAGATTTGTTTACCAAGCTCTGTTTTTCCAAAGCTTTCACTCTCAGTTGTTACATTGCTCAGGCTTTGTTAGGAACATGTCTTGGGGAGGTATTTTTGACACAGCTACAGGACGCCAGCACATAAAATAAATATTGTTTTCTCTTTTCCACAATGCGCCACCACCACCAATAACCTTCTCCCACTGTGGTGGGGGTGGGGGAAGCTTTGAGCAATTAGCTCATTCTGTGTTTTATTTTTCTTGTGGCCACTTACATGACATTTCTGTAACCTTTGATCATGACTTTATAGTTGCTCATGAAGAGTCTACTTCCCTGCAAATCAGAAGGGAAATCCAGAGACAATATTAAACTCACACATTTAAGTCACAAATCCAACCCAGTCTTCTCTTTTCTCAGGTGGGTATCTTTTTACACACACGTCATTCTCCTTTAAGGTCTGGCTTCTATGTTTGTCTTTTCATTTTGCCCACTGTCCATTTGTCCATCCTGTCATATTTGTTATCTCTTCCTTTCTTCTTCCTGTTGTGTTCCTTTCAGGGTTTGACCAGATATTCAGATTTTATAGGGACAGTCCTGATATCTGGGGTCTTGTCTTATATAAGCACCTATTACCACCCACCTCCGTACCGATTTTTCATACTCGCTGTTGGGTCGCCCTAGTTCCTATTGTCAGAAGGACAACATAATGTTTATAGCTTCTGAATGAGTTAATTAAGAATGAAAACTTTAATTGTGTAGTTAATATCTTTAAAAGTCATTGCTTGTTATACTCAGCAACATTTTGCTGATGCTGAGTGGACACATCTCGATGTTGGTGTGGCGTAACTTCACTTCAGTTTTGAGTGTGGGATGTTATCAGAGGTAAACAGAATCCAAGGAACTCGAGATGCCCTACGCAGAGGCATTCTGAAAGCAGAGGACTAGACTGCCCTGTGCAGGAACCAAGCCAGAACTTTCTTTTTGCAGTGCTACACAGAATCAAAACAGCAACATTTTTGCTGAAGCCTCAAGCTGCAAGTGAGAGCACTAGCAAGGGGAGGAAGAAGGGTTACAGAGGGTGCAGAAGTCCATGAGGAAGTTTTGAAATAGTTCCATGACTCACTGCATTCACCCCCTTTTATTTCCCAGCCCATAAGTACATTTTGACATTCAGACTTAAATCAGACTTTCAACACAGAAAGTCCTGAAAGCTCCGAGGTGGCAGACAGCACTGTGCTGCGAAGCCCGACCCTGCTAGCTGAAGAGGAAGAGGTCAGAGCCCAGGCTGTATTCTGACGGCTGGGCTGTGAGATGTCAACTTCCCCTGCCCTGGAGTAGCTGCAGGAAGCAATGGCTCATCGACACTTTTGAGACACAGCTTCTCTCCTGTTTTCCCCTTATTGCATGGGGGCAGTAACTTGCAGCTGGACTGTACCAGCAGAAAGTTATTACCTTCTCCTCCCCGACATTTTGGGCTAGCTAATAAAGGGGATTGAGCCCAAGCCCTTCCCAATCCCTACCCACCTGTTACTCCCCTATTCCAGGGAGTAAGCCCACAGGCCTGGCATCAAGTTCTAGAAGCGCAGTGTACAGGCAGTTCAAATTCCCTTTCAGGAAGGGCATGCTTTTTGGTATAACAAATCTCAGACTGAAGCAAGCTCTGATAGGCGTTGCTATAGTGAATGTGATTCGTACCTCGGTCTCTGCCCCAACATGATGACAGAACTTTTGCAGATCACTGATGCAAGATATTTCTTTAGAAAGCAATGAATAATCACGTTTCACCTGGTTCAGAGGTGAAAGTCCATGTTTTTGCATCCAACTGCTCTGGTTGGTTGGTTTTTTTAAAGTAGCATTTGCAAAATGAGGCCAGCTTGCTCCTTATTCCAGCCCCAGGATACCTGGCAACCTAAACGAAAACACACTTGGGAGTCAAATTCTCTCTTTAGGGACATGATACAATCCTTGTTGGTAAGACTGTGCTGGTGATTTGCACCATATCGGACCGCCAGCTGGCTGACCACATCTTTGTTGTGACATCTTCCGATAACACAGAGCCGAATAGGCATCTTCCACTTGGTTACCCCATCAGCACTCAGCAGCCATGCCATCACGTGAAAGAGGCCGTGGAAAGAGGTAAGCAATTGCATTCTCTTTCAATTTACTTGCAGAGGAGGAACAGGAAGAGGAATGGTGAGATGCTTTGGTGAAAAAAGGTCTTTTGCAGTTATCTGTGTTTGTAACATGTCCAATACCACCCGGATCCCTGATATCCTCTCCCCAGCAGTGTTCCCTGTAAGCTGAACACCTGCTTGGCTGCCTGGGAGAAATTCAGATGCCGCCCAGATGAATAGCAGTGCACCCAGAGCTGTCTGAATGCATTTCTGCAGGTGGTGCGTATCCCACACATGCCTTGGTGCATGTAACAAAATTTATTCTGCCCAGGGATGGAAAACATTAGAAGAAACACTTCTCCCGCAATATGCCAGTTACGAAAAAATAAGTCACAACCACACATGAAAGTAGTACATGAAGTGAGACTGATACATGGCACCCTTGATAAATAAAGTGAATTCCTTTTTATCACAAATCTCTCTCTTGTTGACTGGAATAGGGGAAGCCTTAGACTTCCATGGCTGTGGTTGGGGAAGTGATTTTGGGAGTTCACCGAATGCACTTTGATTTCTGATGATTGACTTTCCTCTCACTGTGAACGTAACTGTAAGGGATATTTTCAAGGATAATTCAGTTTCAAGGAAAAGCAGAAGCCCTTGGTTTTCTAAGAGAAGAGAAACCTGTGCAATGTCCGAAGGATAGAGGAACAGCCCAGAAGCTTAGGATGGCGTAAGTAGGTGCCCTGCACATGAGACACGCATTGTTTGTATCAAAACAAAAAGCAGTCAAGTAGCACTTTAAAGACTAGCAAAATAGTTTATTAGGTGAGCTTTCGTGGGACACACCCACTTCTTCAGACCATATCCAGACCAGGACAGACTCAACATTTAAGGCACAGAGAACCAAAAACAGTAAGCAAGGAGGACAAATCAGAAAAAGATAATCAAGGTGAGCAACTCAGAGAGTGGAGGGGTAGGGGGGGAGGTCAAGAATTAGGTTAAGCCAAATATGCAGACGAGCCCCTATAGTGACTCAGAAAGTTCCCATCCCAGTTTAAACCATGTGTTAATGTGCCGAATTTGAATATAAAAGCCAGCTCGGCTGCTTCATTAGTCTCTCTCTCTGTTCCTAATCCTAGCCCACAGAGGTCAATGGGAGCTCTAGGACAAACAGAGGTTTATCATTTCTCCCCCACAGGATCCTGCACAGAATCTTCCTACTCCCCAGGTTTGCACACAACTTTTTTCTCAAAGCCCCACACCACGGCAATCGTCTTTTCCAGAGAGAAGCTGGTGGGGACCCTGGATCCCATTGATGTGGCTTTGGTTTTTAGCTCCTTTTCTGTACGAAGTGATTCAGAAGGGTTTCCTGGGGATCAAAAGCACTAGAGCCAAAGCAATGCCAGGCGCTTGCCGGGGTGGCAAGTGATATCAGGTTAGAAGACTAATTTGCAGCCCACAAGCTGGTAGATGTACTGACCTAGGAAATTTGTCCATGCACTTCAACTTTGTCTATGAACCCATGACAAGGAACCCACGACAAGCTCTGCAGTTGAATCAGTTTCTAAACTTCGCTTCCAGCACTGACTCACTCACAGATGAGAGTCTCATCTTGACAGCTGTCCAACAGACTATTTTGGCCAGGATCTGATGGGCACAGGTGGCATTACTTACTACATCTTTTGTTCCCCTTAGCGCTACGCAGCTCTCAACATTAGTCTTCTGACAATTTGCAGAGTCTGACAGATGATAATAAGGGCCCACTGACCAGAGGGCATCACCATTTTCTTGAGATTGGCTGACAATAGTCATTGGCACTGCTGGATACTTGTAAACTGAGCCCAAGTACAGCTGTGCCAGAATGGGTTATAGACTGGCCATGGCTCATTATCTTATGGCAAATAAATAGCTTGAGGCATATCTGCTTTGATAGCCTGGAAGAAGTTCAGCATATCAGATGGAGATGCTGACATGAGATTTTGTCACTGCAGGAATGAGTGGTCCTTCCAGCGAGCCTGCAAATATTCTAACACTATATGTCTATTCACTTCTTTGGCTCAACCTCTTGTGCTTTGCAAGAATGTGACTACTGATGTTTGACTAGAAAATTGTGTGTTAATTTAACAATACCAGGGGCTGAAAGCAAGTTGCAAGGTGGTTTAATTTATGCTGATCTTCCTCACGAGCGATATTGTGACTATTCATGTCCAACCTGATTTCAGGCTACCTGTCATACCTGATACTCAGACATGCCCTTTGCTTGCCTACATGCAAATGCAGCTGTTAGGATGGCACAATGCCTGCTCCTACCTCAGCACTATGCCAATTTCATCGGGGGAAAAAAACTCATTATGCTTAATTACCCTCCGTGAGGGAAAATACCCATTTGGCCAGAAACGACCTTTGGGTCCTGCAGCTCAGAGCTGTGCTCCCGCTACACAACCAGTGTAAGGGATCTAGAAATAGACATGAGAAGCACAGTCAGTGTTTTTTTAAGGAATAAGGTTCTGCTCCTGCTGATCACAGCTGGTGTTTCTACTTCTGGAGGGACAAAGTCTTAGAGCCTGGAACTGAACAGGAGCCAAATGTGTTTGTTCAGCTCATGTGAATTAGCAGGTAGGCAACCTGCTGTGCCAGCTGCAGCTTCTGAGCATCATGTGTTCAAGTACTCTATCCTGGAGGTAGGGTGACCATCCGTCCCGTTTCTGGCAAGATAGCCCCATATTTCAGGCACCAGGAAGGTGTCCTGATTTATTTCAAAATGGGTCTAATTGCGCCGTATTTGTTTGGGGGAGTGGTGTTCACTTGGTTCCCACCGGGCACTGGTGTGGCTGCGCTGGGCTCCCCGCAGGTCAGGAGAGCGGCTGCACCTGGCTTCTGGCTTCCCGACACTCATGGGAGCTGGGAGCCAGAGCCATGAGGCTGCTGGCTGGCTCCCAGCTCCCTGTGGGGAGAACCTCCCCCGCCACAGCCCACAAGACTCTAGTGAGGGACAGTAGTGTGATTTTGTGCACTCTCAGGAGCAGCCTTGAATGCAGACTGCAATTCAGTCACTCTGCCTGGTGACTTCCCTCCCTGTGCTCTCTCCACAATCCCTACCCCTGGAACAGCCTACGTCTGCGATCACACTGGTGCCATGGGGAAGAGCGTCTGAGCCAAACACCGTCCACTTGTCACCCAGCTCCCCAAACCAGGGATAGCAGCTGCTTTTGTGACGGCTGCTTCCCTTAAAGTGGGCAGCTGGTGCACAGGAGTAAAGGGCACCACATATGTCCTTGCTGCTCTGTCTGAGCAGCCCACACTTGGGCCCTCTGTAGCTACGATAGCTGCCGACAGCGATCGCTAAAGGAGCGGAAATGCTGTGGAAATTCACTCACATTCAGATAACTTCTTGAAGTGCTCTGACCACAGCTGCTGCCTGGGCCTCCGGGGGTGGAGGTGAATGCAGCATGGCCCCAAGATTACATCATCCTGACAGACAGCAGACAGATGCCTTGAATGGAAGGTAAAGTCATTTTTCCCTCTATTCCTTCCAAATTCTCCTCCCCTGCTCTTCAACTCCTGTTTGGCCAGCTGCTCTTCATTCAGGTCCTCATTTCACCCACCCACAGATACATGCAGAAGACTGCACAGTCCACAGTGCTGAGGCAAACAGCTGAGTGTCACTGACAGTTCGCAGCATCTCGCATATTTTTTCCTGAAACTTGATAAAACACTCATGCGGTCCCTGTCCTTGATACTGGATCAATAGCCATATTGTCATCCTGCCTATGGCCATTCCTCTGAGTCTTTGGACGCTGAGGAAGTTCTCAGGTTGGTGGACATTACTCTTTAGAAGGATATATGTACCTTAGCCCAAACACACAGTTATTTGTTATATTACAATTTACTGTTTGTATTAGCATCCCAATGCCTTAGCGGTGACCAGAACCCCATCCATGCTGGGTACTGCACAGAATAAAGGCAGTTCTTGCCCCCCAAAGAGCTTATCATCTGAATATAGAGCAAGAAAAGGGTGGAGGAACACAAATGGACAGTGTATAAAGGAGTAGACTTTCTCTGATGAGAAATTACAACGCAGCCTTCATGTACCAATAACTATCACGGAGAAGAGAAGGTAAGAAGGCAAGAGAGACCACAAAACAGGTTTTCCTTGAGCACTCTAATGCATCTACCACATTCACTATTAACATGTGCATTCCACGAGGCCAAATCATCCACTTGGATTTCACTTTAAAGAAAAAAGAGGACAGCAGCATTGGGCCACTGCCATAGGAAGCAACATTTCTGACTTAATCTTCACTTGGCACGCAGTGGGCTGGTTTTGCTCTTTTTGATGTGTAGATTACATGTGGCTCCATGTACTGTGCTAGCCTTTCAGTAGCTTTAGTAGCAAACCACCAGAGGTGGAAAAAATACCCCAAAAGTTACTTGAGTAAAAGTACAGCTGTTGGGGGGCGGGATGTACTTAAGTACAAATTGCCAGTGTCCCTCTGGAAAGCTATCTGAGTAAAAGTACACACACGCACATCACATCTCTATCATACTCAAATAGCCAGAAGTGAAAGCAGCTGCACTTTTACTCAAGTAACTTTTTGGGTACTTTTTCCACCTCTGCAAACCACAACAGAACTATTAGCACTGTGGCACCATGTCTGACAAGATACATACCCAACACCCAGCCACACACAGCACCACTACTGGGATCATTGACTGACATGGTACTTTGTAAAAGAAAATGCTGCTGATTTTGTTTGATATTTAGCCATGCACCTGACTCTGCAATAGGGCAGAGCTTTTCTTGCATCTTTTGGGCCGCTCCATTGGGGATTAGTTGCACTATTGGAATTTGCTGTTAAATCACAAGGAGTTACAACGTAGCAGGACAAATTTCTTTGCTCTCAAACATCTGTCTAAACACTTGTGTAACACAGACGTTGCGACAGAAGTCGTATGCTGTTTCACGGTCTCCTGAAATTGAGCAAGGAGAGCAAACACAAGACACCCGGCACTACAGCATAAGGGTAACGCCATGACATGTCAATTGAAGTCCAAACGACCCAAGTTATAGATATTGGGCTGCTGTGAGAGTGGGCAGTGCCCTGCCTTGCAGGATACAGAATCTCCTCAGGAGCTCATTAGAGAGCATGTCCATTGCTGCAGCCCTTGATGGGAATGGATGCACTTGCTGTGCACTCAGCTGGCCATTGTGCACAGCTGTGGGGCAAGGGCTCTGACTTCCCTCTTTTGGGAATCTTCCACTCCTGAGCAAGCCAGGACGGACCATTCCCTGTGCCTGGAAGAATGCTGAGTCAGAGAATTTACCTGACTGCTGTCTAGGCGGTACTTGTGGGTGGGGAGGTTCTTGGTGGGGGAGTGTGATGCAAGGTAACCCTAAATCAGGCTTCCAAAATCTATGGTACCGCTTCAGTGAATTGCACAGCCCCTGAGAACATTCAGCATCTGCACACGTAACACCAACTGGCAATTCTAGTGAGCATATGGCACTTCCAGGAAAAGTGTCAGCAGCCTAGACACAGTGTTACCAGAATTAGAGTAAACTATGGAGTTTTAAAAAAACAAGCCAGTGAAAACAGGAGAAAAACAAGACATGTAGGCAATGACCTGTAATGCTTTCCCAATGCGTCTTCCTGGTGAAGCGCACCTCTACTTTTCTTCTGATTCATTTACAAATTGTTGCGCTAGATTTTATTCTACAGGTAGTTGGAACAAGCACATCATCTTCAGCTTCTCTCTTCTCCAACTGCTGCAGCTCCCTCTCCTTTCGACCCTCTTTTCTGTACAATCAGCCCTGAGCATATGGTCAGACTCCTCAATTGCTTCTGCTTGGTCATGGCTTTATATTTCCATTACAAAAGCAGAGTCTCAAAATTCCTAATGCTCTCAGAACTCAGCCAGGGCACCTCATGGTTTGTGATTGCTAATGTGTTTGGGAGTATGTAATATAGAGGAGACCATTTTACCTTGGATCATTTGCCTAAGTAGAGTCCAGAAATGAAATGTGCGCTAAATGACCCTTTCCCTGTTGTTTTAGAAATTCACTGCGGCACATCATCTCCGAGGAAAGGGATGTTCGGCTTCAGTGAGACAAAGACAGGGCGAGAGACTCAGAGAGAAATCCTGGCCCCAGTGAAATGAACTGTTGAAATATAGGGAAATCTTTCCATTGGATTTCATCAGGCTTCAGATCAGGCTCATAATTTACATGGGGCAAAATCCAAGTTCCACTGAAGTCAGTCTGAGGTTTGCCACTGATGACACGGAGGCCACAATTTCACCCATGATGTGTGATTCCATGGAGTCTTAATTTGGAGTCTGATTCCACAAAACTTTAGTCAGCCACTTGGGCCAGGTCTACACTAGGAAACTAAGTTGATTTTAGATATGCAATTCTAGCTACGGCAATTGCATAACTAGAATTGACTTTTCTGAAATCAACTTACCTGGCTGTCCTCATTGAGGAAGGTTGACGGGAGAGTTTCCCCCGTCACTCTGCCTTACTCCTTACCTAGTGCGAGCTATACAGGGGTTGATGCTGACTCCTGGTAGGTTAATTTCGTGTGTCTCTGCCAGAGCAGGTCAATCTTCCAGGGTAGTGTCGACATAGCGTCCTCATTTCTCTGGGACTACTCGTTAATAAAGATTACATGGGGGAAGCATGGGTGTGCGAGACTGGATTCTGTAATGAGATGGAATTCTTAGACAACAACACTATAAATGATCTCATCCTTACATATCCATAGAATGTATTTCAATATCGCTAGAGAAAGCATTGGTGCTCTTGCAGGAGATGTGTCATGCAGCTTACTTTGATCTCTCCCATGGCGAGACTTGGGGCTCCCGCCCCCCAGCAGGGCAAGTTGGCCCTTGTCCTCAAGCCCCACGGCAAGTCTCCAAGCCTTGGCCCTTCTCCCTCACAGAGTGGGAGTGCAAGCAGAGCCCTGGCACTCCAAGTTGATTGTGAGTGAGGTGAGTGTCTTTTTTTTAGTTCCCAGTGGGGAGCCAGGTTGATGAGGTTTTGTTCTTGTTTGTTTTGTGTTTCACATGTGTGTGGCCCTGACTGATATTTCTGTGGGTCAGTAAATGTTTCCAAAAAAGGTTCCCCCTTCTAGTAAACCAATCCACTGTAGATATACATGACAGAAAATAGTAACAGAGAGATAGCCGTGCTAGTCTGTATACTATCAAAACTAAAAAAGCAGTCCAGTAGCACTTTATAGACTAACAAAATAATTTATTAGGTGATGAGTTTTCGTGGGACAGACCCACTCCTTCAGATCATAGCCATACCAGAACAGACTCAATATTACAATATGACAGAAAATAATTATTAAGAAGATCCTTCCTAGACTAGATGACAACGAAGTATCTTTGGATTCATGAACTTCCAATTCCCAAATGGTTTTTCCTCTTCCTCCCCTCCCAAAGCTTTCACAGCTACTGTAAATGTATTAAAGGGAGAACAGGATTTTTCATCAAAGTCTCTACTGCTAAACTTATGTGAAACCAAGAAACTTGAGTGCACTCAAAAATCCAAAAACTACATTAGACACACAAAACAATTTATGTTCCTTCATGACTTGCTCCCAGGTAATTAACTGGTGTGTTTTCAGTTTTATATGCATCACCTCAATCTGCCTTGTCTATGGAGGCAGCTGAAAGTCCTAGGGTCTTTGGATATCAAATGAAGGAAGGATTAGGTAAACAGGCATAAATAAGTAAAAAAGAATGGAAATAAATACCTACTCCCAAAAATCCTTCATAGAGACATGAAATACCCTAGCGTTTAACCTTTGCTGCTTTAGATACTAGATTCAGGAAAATCAATTCCAAAAACTTTCTTTTTGTCTCCCTTTTACAAATTGCTTATCTGGAACCTAATTCAGAATTTCCCGGTAGACTCTGCAGTCAATAAATGTCCTAGGTCAGTGCCTCAAAGTTATTTCAATTATTATTTGCTTGAATTTAAAGTGTACTTGTAAATTACTTTAGCCCTTTTCTGTCAGGTTTTTGTGAAGCTTCAAGCAGACACATTTAATAGTGGGAAGTAACACTTCATCAAAAAGTGGAAGGAAATGCATGACCTTTTTCCATTCTGTTGAAATTTGTTGATGTTTGAAAAAATTCAAGCATTTGTACAGCTGGAAAGAAAAATTCACCAATATTTTGAAATGTGAATGAAAATTTGTAGACTTTTCTTAAATGAAGGAAAAAAAAGAGAAACTTTTCACTGAAGATTTTTCCAAAATATTCTTCCTACTTCTCAACTAGAAATAGAGATAGTACAAATATTTCACGTCTCAGCACTGTGTCAGCAGTGAACTTCTTCCAAAGAGTACAAAGAAAATGTGGATAAACAATTATATAAAATGTTCTTCCTGTTCTTCAAAACAGTTCAACTTTTTATTGGCAAAGCTCCATCACTTGAAGCTTCACTGATGTTTTGAAATTTAAAAAAAACCTCAACCAGCTCATGTGGACTTTGAGATTCAAGCTGACAGACGTATTTACTGATGCTGGAAATTGTACATTTCATATGGACAATGCATGAGATCCCCAAAAGCCTCTTATCAGAATAGATATCCCAGAGGCAAATAACTGAGGCAGATGAAAATATGACTTCCTGCTACCCAAAGAGCATGATGCCGACATTTTAGCCTGTGTCTGTAAGCTTATTACATACGAAAAGTGACCATCTGTCCCGTTTTTCCCAGAACAGTCCCTTATTTAAGCTGTCTCACAGGCATCCTGACATTTTTTTTAAAAATGGGCAAATTGTCCCATATTTTACAGGGCTCCTGTTCCCTGGCATCCAGTATCTTGAGGAAGCAGCCCCTGGTCCTAGGGAGCTCCTCCACCGGGTGGCTGCCCCATTCCCTGACACCTCACGGAGGCAGCTCCCACTGCTGGTGAGCTCTGCCATGGGGCGGCTGCCTAATTTCCAGGCACCCTCCTTCTGTGAGGTTCCAGACCCCACAGCTGTGTGCCGAGGTAAAGCACCTTTGGTAGGGATCAGCCTGCATGTAGGGCCTCTATGAGTACATGAAAATGACAACAGAAAATGCAAAACTCTGTCCTAAAGAAATGGATCCTGTAGCCTAATTTTTCAAGACACAGTGCTTCTGGCAGCATTTAATAGGCCCTGTAGGAGTGTGAGAGAGAGGCCAGGCAATGCAGGGGTTAACCAAGGCCTGTTGGCCCAATCAGGCCCCCGCCCCCTCATTCACCTGCGGCCAGTGTCATGCCTGGAGGGGTATAAAAGGAAGGAAGCCAGCCCAGTTTGGGGCTGACCAGCTGAAAAGCAGGAGCTGTCTCTGAGGCTGCAGGCCCTAAGCTAGAGGGTGCAGCTCATGACCCTCCCCCAAGCATGGAGGGGAGTGGGAAGCCCCCCTCTCCCACTAAAGGGGGAACTAGATTCTTGAGGCCATGCCCCAAACTTAATCCCTAGACCCTTGGGTGGGGCTGGAGACCCACTCAACAGGCCCTGGCTGGGGGCCTAGCCACTAGGCCACCCAGTCCCACATGTGAACTGCTCGCAGCCCACAAAGGAAGAGATTCAAAATGTTCAGTAAAAAAAAAACCCTTACTGGTGCTTATCAGCCTCTTCTCCATAAAATGCAGCTGTTCTTTTAAAAATCTCTTCAAGCTCCCCGCCAAACTGAGGTCCACTCATCCAGTTGGGGAGCAGAAAGGAAATCATGAGACTTTTATAAGAGAGGTAACTGTGTTAGTCTGTATCTTCAGAAACAAGTCCTGTGGCATCTTATAGACTAACAGATATGAGACTTTTGTACCTCATGGGCACAGCTCATGTTTTAGACAGCCAGACCTTTAGCAATGTGTTTGCAATCAGTCCACAGAGCAAGGACTTTGTTTATAAAATTACAAGAAGACAATTTATTGCATATGTTCCCATAACTCCAAAGACACTGCAACCTATTCCTGACTCTCCTGGATTTGATTCTGCAACTATTGAAATCAATACAGGTTGAACCTCTCTAGTCCAGAACTCTCTCAGCCTGCAAACTCTGTAATCCAGCATGATTTTAGTTAGCCTGATAACTGCTTATCATGGGCGTGTCCAGGTTTCCTGTGGTCCAATAAAATTTGTTTACAACCACCAGTCCCGGCTCTCAGTGCTCTGTGCTGTTGTTTAACTGTAATTTACCCATAAATGTCTGCAAAGAGCCCAGTAAGCAGTAGAAGTGTTGCTCATGTGCTAGAAAATATTGATCTCTGTGGCAGGGGGAGGCAGGAGTAAAAACAGAGTGGAGACGGAGCTGGCAATCAAAGTGGGAGCAGCTGAGGCGTAGGCTGCCCTAAACCAATAAAGGCCAGCTATTCCTACTCAGGGCTACCTTCATAAGCTCTTCTTAGCACAGGGCAAAGAGAGGGTGGTGAAGGGGAGTTTGGAAGATGAGTGAGGAGAAGGAAGGAGACTGATAGGAACACCTGGGGACACGAAAGAAGAGAGGAGCCTCAGCAACCCAGGGGGCTGGACTGCCTCAACCCAGGGGGGCCTGGAGCCCCACCAGAGACTTTGAGGAACTGGTCAGCTGAAGGAGACAAACTAAGGAGGTGACTTGCTGCCATGGCTACCACTAGGGGAAGGAGATACCAGGGAGAAGTGTCTGGGGGAAGTTAGCCCAGGCAGAGGAGCTGCAGGGGCAAGGGCGAAGGGAGTCAGCCCTCATGGGTAGCAGCTGTCCAGGGTCCCTGGGCCGGAACCTGGAGCGAGTGGGTGGGGACCAGGTTCTCCCCCAGACTGCCCCCTGCCCCAACAAGGGTAACGGGGTTCATATGGTGGGGCCAGCGGACTAAACAGAGGACCTGGGGCCCAGGAATTAGACTGACTCTTCCACATCTCCCATCATCCAAGTATTTTCTTGTCTGGCACCAGTCAGGTCCCAACAGTGCCAGACAAGAGAGATTCAACCTGTAGTAACATTACCATAGACTTCAGTGATAGGGAATTGAGTTCTCTGAATAGGAAAAGCAACTACCATTTTGCTATGGAGATTTGCTAAGCTCCAGACAGAGAAATATCTTTGGTGCTACAGCCCATGCATTGTCATGATATAGGCTTGGCTTAAAGAAAGTTACAAAGGCACTGAGAGCTGTGAAAATTATTGTTTTGTGCAAATTATATTAAGCCCATATTTGCTCTCTCAGTCTTTTTTGCCCTCCAACCTTATGTCACTAATACCTCGCAGCTAGTAGGTAGAGTTGAAAAAATGAATTCTCACAATAAAAAAATACAGGTAATGTTAATCTCTTCCTGCCATATGCCACCAAGCGTAGCACTGGACAGCTGTCTGAATGGTGTATCAAAGTATTTCATATTGACTGGACAGCTGGCAGCTGCAGTGTTTGTACAATTTGCCCCACAAGAATTAGCTAAGAGGAGTGAAGAAATGTGGATAGTCTGAAATGAATGCCTTGCTGCTTTCAGAGCCAACTCTGCCCAAAACATTAGAGCCCAAACTAGAGATGCTTAATGGGGAAAGTGGGAGAAAAGCAAGAAAAATGTAACAGAACAAATGCCATTAATGCAGCAATGGTATCCCAGGCCAGACATAATTTTAGTTTGTAGAACATACAGCATGACATCTTTGTTATGTCTCTTGATTATCTTCAAGGAAGTTCTGATGCATTCATGAAACCTATATTTATGGCCTCTCTGTTATCAATAAAATGCCTTAAAGCAAGTGACAAAAACTTGGCCCCAAGGAAAAATAATTCAAGGGAGTCAAATAGTTTTTCAAGTATTCCGAGCTAAAATAAGGTCACAGTGTACACTGCTAGAGAGTTTGCTTCTGTGCAAATCAAAGAAACTGGAACATGAGAGAAAATTTCCAATTTGCAGAAATTTGCATTCCTAAGATGTGAATTAAAAAGGCAGAATTCCTAATAGAACCTTATGTTCAGAGCTGAATAATGACAGTTATGCAGGACTGCCCAATGCAAGTGTGGCATTTAGCTATTATTCTTTTCTTATTTGTTCTCTAATTCTGTTGGAAGTCTTGTAATTTCAAATACCCTTTCTGGAAAGTTTCAAGGGCAATGACAAACTACAGTTATAATACGAGAGTGCATGCACATGCATAATTCTCACACCGGTCCAAAGGCTCAGTCCTGCTGCTGGCCTAGCTTGTTCCTAGTGCTTAAATGTAAATGTCCAGAGCTGAGTGCTTATCCAGGATCTGTGCATAGAGAGTCTGGTATAGGGCAAAGAACTTGCACGGTACTCAGTAGTGAGATCAGGTCTCTTTGTTGCTCCTTGTACACGACACAATCTGAGTTACACATCCTGCACAAACCATCCATGTGGAGGTTAGTCTCTGGTTTGTCCCCACTCAGTCACTGCATATGGGTCATGAGCATGTTACTGAAAGTCTCCATTGAGGAAGTGTAGACGCAGCCTACAAGTTCTAGGTTGGAACACTGCAGATGAGCTGGTTGGGGAGGAGAGACGGAAGGCCATTGTTGCATACTGAGGAAGACACATCTGAAACAAATGTCCCCCACTTTCTCAAGTGAAAAAGCAACTCAATTTTGCCCTTAGTCTGAGATCTCTGCAGAAACTTGGCACACACCCACACACACAACAATTTTTTCCATCAAGTTATGAAACCCGAAAATAGAGGTTTAATGGAAAGTGACTTTTAACTACTGTATCGTGTTCCTGGATCTCCATGGTGCAAGCCATGTTTTTAGAGGTAATTTTCCAAAGGGGTGAACAGGGATTTAGCTGTGCAACCAAGTAAAACTGAATAAGCATCATACTGCTGAAGTCTTGGCCCACCACACAGCAAAGCCTGAAACTCTAAAAGGAAATAAGCTATTTTCTCTTTCTCCTGCCTTAGGGAAGATGAGAAAGGAATATGTAGAGAGCCTGGGCTGAAGGTCTACCTGGGTGTATCACAGAACAGTGTGCCATTAAAGAAAGAGGGACAATTATGGGGCAGGACAGGACAGGATAGGCAAGCAGTAGGTTGGGCTGGTCTGGGAATCCATGAGTGTCAAGATCCCAGTTCAAGCCCCCTGAAGAGGGAGAATGGGACAGCCACAGAACCTATGACATTCTTACTTTTCAGCAGCACCTTTCTAGCCCACAGGCAGGGGTTCCCATCTCACTCCTGCATACATCCCATTTGTACCTACACTACATCTCTAAGTCTTCAATACCTCATCTTCAGGACTATTTTTAGCCATGGAAGCACTAAACAATCCCCAAGTGTTCTTAGGGTTAAACTGGAGTCTGTGCTCAGCCTTGAAGACAAGAAGGGAAGCCCTCTGCTTTCGATTGCTTTCTGTAATGAAGCCGCAGCTTGGAGAAACTAATTTGGCCCCCAAAATGCTGAGTGGGCCATGGCATCACATTATGCCAAGCATCACTGATCACTCTGCATAACATGATGCTGGTTAATGGTCCAAGAGGAGAGAAGGCAAAAGCTGAATTTATTAAAAAAAAAATAAAGCTAAAAGATATTTCCCTGTAGCTTGAACTGTGCACTAAAGGAGAAACCTTTCTAAACACCCAGAGATCTTGCACTGCCCATATACTCGATAGGAAATAATTAAACATAAACATGTATAATGAACCAAACCCACAGCTGGTGTAAAGCCCCACTCCATGGATTTCAATGGACCATTATTTCATACTAAAAATAATGAACAAAGCAGATGCAATCAGCAGTTAAAAGATCCTCAATTCAGAGCAAGTTCCCACAAAATTAACGTCACTAACGTCAAGCAAAGAGCTTCACTCATTGTAGATTAATAATGCTCCCATCAAAGTTTCAGAATAGCTCCAGAAGGGACTCTAGGTGAAATCCAGCAGACATCAGTTAGTATTAGCTAACACAAACTGCAGGGGCTCATTAAGCAGGTTGAACTTTAGAACAAGGATTTTGCGCATTACGTAAACAACAGCTCACTTTCAATTGTCCTTGAGAGCAAAGCTGCCAGTGAAACTGTCAACCTACTGTACCTTCAGTGAAAATCCAAACTTTCAGAGTTGGCCACACTCTAACCTTTGCAGGCAACAGCAGGCAAGAGAATCAATAATATAGGGGAAGTTGGGGGAGTATCCTTTGACATTGCAGAAATATTTGTGCCCCTTTGCAATTGGACCCTCTGCATGAATAGCGTTTTCTTCCCATGAATATTTTGGGAATCTCTGTTCATACTAACATCCATATTCTCTTATAAAGAAAAAGTATTCCTATCAGAACAGGAGCATGTTTTGCTCACTTTTACCCCTGAAAAATTTCAGACCAATCATGGAACAGAAAAAAGTGTCCAAATAGTGTCTTGTCAATAATAAATTTATTCAAAGAAATCCAAATTGGTTCATAAATGATTCAAGAAGAGGAAAGGAGGGCAACCTTTACAAAGAATATCATTTGGAGCGATTAATTCAGACAGGTCTACTAACATCTTCAAAACACCAAATACTTATTTCATATACAAAAAATAATTATGGTAATCTACTCAGTGATCATGGAAACATACCTATGAGTTTGCCTGGAGTAAGTGTAAAGTGTTTATTTGTGTGACACCATAAACTTCACATGCAAAGCAGAATATACGCTTAGAGCTGCTTTATGCTGTAAACTCTGAGCCCTAATATATTTTCCATTTTTACATATTATCCCTGGCTTAGATGTGGCTAAATGGTGGTTTGGCAACTGTTGTAAAACAGATGGCAGCTACATACATGTAACTGGACTGAACAACTCTTGGACCAAAGTACCATCACATGTTCATCTGCTCAGATTCTGGTTCTTGAGGATTATTGGCTCTACACTTTCCAGCTTCAGCCTTGGACCATTTTTCTCTTGAATTCGTTTGAAAAGTGTTCTCCTGCTGCTTACACTACTTTGAATGCTGTAATTATTTCATCCCCATGAGTATGCATTGCGACAGCCATTATTTTCCATTCTCTAAACATGGATCCTGAACAAAGGAACATTGATAAGCCATGGTTCCTTTACAAGGACTTGAGTCTTGAAGTGCACCTGCCTTTTCTACACTACTGCCCTCTCTACTGAATCTGTACACCCCAAAGAAACTTACAACAGCACTTTAGCACAGTTCTCCATAGGGAGCATTGCTGGGCAGCATGGAATAAGTGGATGCACAATCTTTAGCTGCAGAGAAGACAAAGTTACTTTGCAAACAAGATTACATGTTGGGTTTTTGACAGGGGAAAGGGGTTGTGAGATGAAGGGGGCAATTGCCTCTGGGGCCTGGCATTTCAAAGGGTCCTGGAGCTCTGGCCACCTGCAAATAATCGGTGCCTCTGAGTACACATTCAAAAAGTTTTCTCTAGTTTCTAAGTTCAATACCCTTACTCTATACTGCAAGCTCCTAAGGTTTATTTAATTCCTGAGAGGATGGCTACAGATCCTGACATTTAACAAGGAAAAACAGTTCCCCAGCTCCAGAGCAGAAATTGTTGACATTTCTGTCCTTTCACCCCTCTGATGTGCTGAGGGAGGAGGGTGGAAGGTTGTCGATAACAGCTACAGTAGTTACAGAACCAACAAGGAGAGGCATATGCAGAGCACAGCACATCAAGCTCTCCTGGAGCACAAACAATCTGCTGATCCGTCTTAATGAGAGAGCAACAGCAGTGGAGAGCAAAGGGAGGTTTACAGGGCTCATCTGAGAACGAGTACGCAAGAGGTGTCAGAAAAGTCCTTCATCTAATATTTCCCTCTCCACATATGGCTCTGCGATGGGAGATGAGAGATCCTTCAGCTGAGTGCACATAAACAGCCAAGACATAAACAGAGAACAGCTGAGCCCAGTACAGACAGACAGCCTTTAATGCCTCACCCCCCTCCTATCTCCAATGTATTTTGTGCTGCTTAGTAGAGGAGGGGTCAGAGAAGAACACCAGGAGTGCTTAGGCCACTCTAAACAAGAACATGATGGATCAACAGCTGCATATTTCACAAGAGCAGGGAAGATACAATTAAAGAACAAAAAATAAGATCATCACTTCACAGTCAAACTACTTTGTACTCCCCAGTGCTGAGGAAAGAGTAGCTAATGAGGTGACAAGCATAGAAATCTGGTCCCATGGGAGTCCTTGCCAAAACTCTCATCCACTGCAGTAGGGACAGGGTTGCATCCACGTTGCTTGGAAAGAAAGGCTCGTCTGTCAGCTTAACGGCCCCTCAGAGCATCCCTGCCCTTCAAGCCCTTTTTCCAAGCAGTCTGAAAAGAGTGGGACAGTTAGGTGTCAGGCAGGATTGAATCTGAAGCAGGTCCCTTTTTTGATAATGGAGATTGCCAAAATCCTGACCCCAAAAGTACAAATTCCAAACTGAATTCAGTGGCACAGACTCAACTCCAGGGTTCACAAAAATGGAGCACAGTTGTTTCAAACCAGACAAACATAATTCACTTCCTATTGCACGTTTCCCCATATGACTATAGTTGCCCCTATTTTAAGCAAACTAGATCATTCAGTAGACTCAGTCTTCAAAACCAGCTTCTTTTACAGCTGCACAAATAAGTATAAGAATGGAACATTAAGATAGTTTATGCATTTACTGAGTTACGAGATCAGTCAGCAAGGTATCAAAGCCAGGCAGTCAAATGAACTTAAAGTTCTCCAGGGTAGCAAACAAAGGGAGCAGGAAGTATAACCTGAACAACAGTACATTACAGAGGAGTCCCGTGGCACCTTAAAGATTAACAAATTTCATTCAGAATAAACTTTTGTGGGCTGGAACCCACCTTATCAGATGCAAAAAAAAATGGAAACTTCCATTTGACAGGGATATATTCCAGTGTGCAAAGACTGGCGTATTCCATTTCTATGCACAGGACTGGTGCTAATGAGGCCAATTCAGTAACGACAGTGATGGGATGCAAGAAACTGTAGTGATACGGCTCCTTTTTTTTAATAACCCTGCACCTAAAATTTCAAACATGGCCACTTTTGCTGTGGACGTGGAAATGGAGATGGCAACAAATATGATGTAATGTGAGGCTTGTTCTTGAGTTAAGTGCTCTTCTTTTGAAAAAGCTGTCCTCATGGCACCGGATTTTTCAATCCTTGGCCCATCCTTTCAAAAGAGCGGCTCAATCTTTTGAGCTGCTCTTCTGTATGTGGACATGCTCTGTGCAAATGACGAGAGGATACCCCAGCTGGCAAAGCTGAATATGCGGTACTTGCCCAGTAGCTCAAAAAGGTAAAGAGTTAGTAAATCCCTCAGAGACCTTTGTGCAAGCAGCCAGGTCTACACTAAAAACTTACACTGGTATAACTGCATTGCTCAGGGGTATGAAAATCCACATCTCTGTGTGACACAGTTATAATGATCCACCACCCAGCGGAGACAGTTTTATGTCAATGGGAGGACGTCTCTGATTGATACAGCTACTGCCTCTCACAGTGGTAGATTAACTACACCGATGGGAGAAGCTCTCAAGTTAATATTGTAGCATCTTCACTGAAGCACTGCAGTAGCACCATTACAGCATTTGAAACTTAGACCTATCCTACCTGACCTCATTTGGGCTGACAACAGAGTGGAACCCCAGATATACTAACAGCATGAGTGTGATGGGCTGGATCACAAAAATCCTCTTGGGGTCCCCCCGGTGTGCCAATCATGCCAATGATGCCCACCTTCCTGCCCTCTGGGGCTCCCTACCACCTCATCCTGTTGGGCTAGAAGCTTTAGTCTTCCTTAGCTGAGTCACAGAGTTGGGCTTACCGCCCTCCTACAAACCAAACAGAGATGCTAAACCAGTTCAGCCCCCAGAAGGGCTTAGCTATAAGGGCTCAGCATCCAGGAACACGGACCCCCCAAAGAGGACCAAAATCCCACATAAATCATCTTACTCAGTGGAAACGTTTTACAAAGAGAAATCTCATAAAGTCAGCCCAATTTATCAATGCAAGAGCTTCCCACAACAAAACAATTATTTACGCTGGGCTTGATAATAAACAAAGGTGCTGTTATTAAATATAAAAAGTAGGATTTAAGTGATTACAAGTGAAAACAGACAGATCAAATCAAATTACTCAGTTAAAATAAACAAAAAATAACATCTAATACTAACAAAACAAAAAGCAGTCAAGTAGCATTTTAAAGACTAGCAAAATAGTTTATTAGGTGAGCTTTCGTGGGACAGACCCACTTCTTCAGACCATAGCCAGACCAGAATAGTAGGCATCCTTCAGTCTGCATAGACTATGGATCGCGCCCTTTAAAGTTTCAATTGAGGACTTCATTTACAGAGTCTATTGTGACTATGAAGACCCACACGAGAGTGACAGTCCTTGCTGCATCTGTTGCAGATGTAGTGGGTGTCTGGCAAGTCCTTATTGTGCTTCCTGTGCGCTTGCTTCTGCTCTGCTAGCTGTCTGATCTTCATCTCGCCCTTCTGAAGGCCCTTGTGTAACCCCTGCCTCCATCTGCTGAGGTCATCTGCTAGTTCCTCCCAGTTGTCCAGCTCGATGTCTACCTCTCTGAGGTCTCTCTTGCAGACATCTTTGTAGCGCAACTGGGGGCGTCCGGGAGGTCTTTTGCCAGAGGCTAGCTCACCATACAGGATGCCTTTTGGAATCCATCCATCATTCATCCTGTGGATGTGGCCAAGCCAGCGGAGTCGACGCTGCCTGAGGAGGGTGTGCATGGTTGGGATTCCAGCTTGCTCGAGGACAGCGGTGTTGGTCAGTCTGTCCTTCCATGATATTCCAAGGATGCGCCTGAGGCAGTGCAAGTGGAAGACGTTCAGCCTCTTTTCCTGGCAGGCATACAGGGTCCAAGTCTCGCTGCCATAAAGGAGGGTGCTGAGGATGCAGACTCTGTAGACTTGCATTTTGGTGTGAGTGTACAGCTTGTTGTTATTCCACACTCTCTTGCTAAGTCTGGACAGAGTTGTGGCTGCTTTTCCAATCCTCCTATTTAGCTCAGTGTCCAACAACAGGGTGTCAATGATGGTGGACCCGAGGTAAATAAACTCGTGGACGACCTCTAACATATAGTTGTCAATGCTGATTGATGGGGATTCAGCAACATCCTGACCGAGTACGTTTGTCTTCTTTAGGCTGATGGTAAGCCCAAAGTCCTTGCACGCTTTGGAGAACTGATCCAGCAGTTTTTGAAGCTGGTCTTCTGTGTGAGACACTACGGCAGCATCGTCTGCGAACAGCATGTCTCTGATGAGGACTTCTCGCACCTTAGACTTAGCTTTCAGCGTTGCAAGGTTAAACAGTTTCCCATCAGATCTTGTGTGCAGCAAGATGCCCTCTGTTGAAGATCCAAGGGCATGCTTCAGGAGGAGTGCGAAGAAGATCCCGAACAATGTCGGAGCAAGCACACATCCTTGTTTGATGCCGCTCCTGATTCTGAAAGCATCCGATAATGCGCCGTCATATTGGATGGTTCCTCTCATGTCTTCGTGGAACGACTGGATCATCTTGAGTAACCATGGAGGACAGCCTATCTTGTGGAGCAGTTTGAACAGACCATCCCTGCTGACCAAGTCAAAGGCCTTGGTCAGGTCGATGAAGGCTATGTAGAGTGGCTTTCTCTGCTCCCTGCACTTCTCCTGCAGCTGCCTTACAGAGAAGAGCTCCTACCAGTAACGGACGAACTGGATCAAGAACCGACTGTGGATGAACAGAAGAGAGCCATTGACAGCATTGCAGCAGGAAAGGCCCCTGGTCAGGATAGTATACCACCAGAGGTAATCAAATGTGCCGCGGACACAGTCCTGGAACCCCTACATGAGCTACTGTGCCTGTGCTGGAAAGAGGGTGAGGTTCCACAGGATATGCGCGACGCTAACATTGTAACGTTGTATCAGAACAAAGGAGACAGAAGTGACTGCAACAACTACCATGGAATCTCCCTCCTAAGTGTCACTGGTAAACTGTTCGCTCATGTCATCCTTGGCAGACTCCAGAAGATTGCTGAGAGGGTGTACCCCGAATAGCAGTGCGGATTCCGTGCAGAGAGCCAGACCAGAACAGACTCAATATTTAAGGCACAGAGAACCAAAAACAGTAAGCAAGGAGGACAAATCAGACAAAGATAATCAAGGTGAGCAAATCAGAGAGTGAAGGGGTAGGGGGGAGGTCAAGAATTAGGTTAAGCCAAATATGCAGATAAGCCCCTATAGTGAGACTCAGAAAGTTCCCGTCCCAGTTTAAACCACGTGTTAATGTGCCGAATTTGAATATAAAAGCCATCTCGGCTGTTTCTCTTTGAAGAACGGTGCGAAAGTTCTTTTTCAGTAACACACATACCTTTAGGTCATTAATAAAATACCCCGTTCCATTAAAATGTTGACTAACTGGTTTGTGGATCTGGAGTGTTTTGATGTCTGTTTCGTGCCCATTAACCCTTTGTCTAAGGGAGTTAGAAGTCTGTCCAATATACAAAGCATCTAGGCATTGTTGGCACATGATGGCATATATGATGTTAGTAGAGGAGCATGAGAAATGAATAAGTCAGACTATGAACAGGAGGCAGCCAGACAACCCTCCAACACCACAGTTTACAGACCTCTCTCAGCTGATCCCACTTTGGAATTCCAAAGGAAATTACAACAACTACTGAAGGAACTCCCTGCTGCTACTTGGGACCTCATTCACTCAGACACACCATCTGAGCCGCAGCCTGGATTATTCTATTTACTTCCCAAAATCCACAAACCTGCAAGCTCTGGACACCCTATCATTTCAAGTATTGGCACCCTTACCACCAGACTATCCAGTTACATGGACTCCCTCCTCAAACCCTATGCCACCAACACTCCCAGCTATATCCGAGATACCACCGACTTCCTGAGGAAATTACAAAACATCGGAAAAGTTCCTGATAACACCATCCTTGCCACAATGGATGTAGAGGCTCTGTACACTAATATTCCATATAATGACGGATTACAAGCAATCAGGAATACCATCCCTGATGCCACCACAGCCAATCTGGTGTCTGACCTCTGTAACTTTGTTCTCACACACAATCATTTCCAATTTGGGGACAATTTATACCTCCAGATTAGTGGAACTGCTATGGGCACCCGCATGGTCCCACAATATGTTAATACATTTATGGCTGACCTGGAACAACGATTCCTCAGCTCTCATCCCCTATTACCCTTCCTCTGCTTAAGATATATTGATGACATCTTTATGATTTGGACCCACAGTACAAAGACTCTAGAAGAATTCCACAGAGACTTTAACAATCTACACCCCACCATCAATTTATGCCTCGATTACAACATGTACGAGATACATTTCCTGAACACTACAGTACTAATCAAGGATGGCCTGATCGGTACCAAACTGTACCAAAAACCTACTGATCGCTATACTTACCTACACCCTTCTAGCTTCCATCCTGCACACATAACTAGATCCATTGTTTACAGTCAAGCTCTTAGATACAATTGCATTTGCTCTGATCCAACTGACAGAGACCAAAAACTACAAGATCTTTACCAAATATTCATAAACCTGAATTACCCACCAGGAGAAGTAAAAAAACAAATCAACAGGGCCAGACGAATACCCAGAGACCAGCTACTCCAAGATCGGCCCAAAAAAGCCAAGAACAGAACACCACTGGTCATCACCTACAGCCCCTAACTCAGACCACTGCAACGAATTATTAAAGACCTACAACCTATCCTTAATCAGGATGCCACACTCCAGAAGGCCCTGGGTGACATGCCTGTTCTCTCATACAGACAGCCTTCCAACCTTATGAGGATCCTCACTAACAGCCACAGTCTATACCCCAGGAATACCAGTCCTGGAACCTTTCCCTGCAACAAAGCCCGCTGCCAGCTTTGTCCACATATCTTCTCTGGAAATACCATCACTGGACCTAACCAGGTTACTCACAGAATCATGGGCACTTTCTCATGCTCCTCTACTAACATCATATATGCCATCATTTGCCAACAATGCCCAGATGCTTTGTATATTGGACAGACTTCTAACTCCCTTAGACAAAGGGTTAATGGGCACAAAACAGACATCAAAACACTCCAGATCCACAAACCAGTTAGTCAACATTTTAATGGAATGGGGCATTCTATTAATGACCTAAAGGTATGTGTGTTACTGAAAAAGAACTTTCGCACCGTTCTTCAAAGAGAAACAGCCGAGATGGCTTTTATATTCAAATTCAGCACATTAACACGTGGTTTAAACTGGGACGGGAACTTTCTGAGTCACTATAGGGGCTCATCTGCATATTTGGCTTAACCTAATTCTTGACCTCCCCCACCCACCGCTTCACTCTGATTTGCTCACCTTGATTATCTTTTTCTGATTTGTCCTCCTTGCTTACTGTTTTTGGTTCTCTGTGCCTTAAATGTTGAGTCTGTTCTGGTCTGGCTACGGTCTGAAGAAGTGGGTCTGTCCCACGAAAGCTCACCTAATAAACTATTTTGCTAGTCTTTAAAGTGCTACTTGACTACTTTTTGTTTTGGTAGTGTATACACTAGCATGGCTTCCTCTCTGTTACTGTCTAATACTAAGAAAGTCAATACATGTAAACTCTTGACCTAAATAGTGATCTTATCTCAAGTAATATGATTCAAGTCAGAGATGACCTTTACTCTGGCCTTAGTCTACAGCTTTTCTCAGAGGCTTTTGATGCCAGGTTTCTTCATATGTATCCTCCTAGGGCAGGTGAGACAGTTTCATAAGCCAGATGAAGAAAAAAAAGCTGGTAGCTTTCCATTCCTTAAATAAACTTTTCCCAAGGGTGGAAACCCTTTTTTTTAGCACACCCCAACACATGGAAAAGTACCACCTTCAAGATGGATTCCAGTACCAGGTGGCATGGTCACATGTATTTATGAGACCTACCACAGGTTGGGCTCACAGGATAAACAAGACTATTCAGAGGTCATTGGTCTGAGCACTGAGCCATTATGTTCCTATCCCTAATGGTCCTCATTAGCACATTCAGAATTAAAACCAGATTCACTCTTCATATTTCTAACTTCATATACAAACCTGCAAAATAGGATATTCAGATTCAGCAGATTGTAACTTTCAAATTGATGTGTTACATGATTGGTTTTGCAAAAAAAATCTTCAAGTTATGCCTATCCATATTCATAAGCCAATTTTCATAAAGCATGGGGGAATGACAATGAGCTTCTATTGTGTGAACTAAAGAGCTTACTCCCCTGGCTATAACAGAAGTAGATTGATTAACTTGCTCGGTAAACACACAAGTAGAGGGGGACAAAGACCCACAATCTCTGAGCATGGGTTTTGTGCAATTCAAGTGACTATCCCGCAAGAAAGATTTGGCAAAGATTTTAATAACAATTGTCTAAGATCTGGGAGTTTCAGATTAGTAAGAGGCCACTAGATGTGCCTTATTTTCAACAGGCATCTGAGAAAATATAGAATGGAGGGGGAGTTTCCTCTGAAGCCAAAGAGGGTAGAACTACTGTGTTATTTTATTTTTAAAATTAAGGGTTTTTTTCTTTGCATTTCCTGATGGTGTTCAGCCAGCATAGAAGATGCCAATGCAGCTCATTGCCTCCAACAATGACTGTCAGATATGACTTGTGGTACAAGAGCCAAACCTCCCCCCCACAACAACAAAAAAATAACAACCACAGCAGACGTTTGCTGCCTGCATCCTTTTACTAGATCCCTGATCAGTCCATGGAACACTGCCATGTGACAGCTGCAGCATGAAAGTCAAACAACATCTTCAATAAATAGGCAGAATACATGGTCCTGTATATTTCTTTTGTAATAAAATATGTGATTTGGAGTAACAGTGTTTGCTATTCTTTATCACAGGAAAATCTACGTTTTTGTTTGTGTACAGATGATTAAATAATCAAGAAAACTGTCAATATCATTAGCAGAAGAGAGAACACTGTTGGACAATACATTTGTAGTGATAGTTATTACCATCAAACAGGGCTTTTTTTTTTCCTGGTGGAATGCACCGGAATGGAATTCCAGCATCTTTATTCCATTAGAACACCAGAAAATTTTCAACAGCAGTTCTGCAGCAATGCGGGACTGCAGCATTCAAATTGAACACCCTAACACCTACGAGGAATCATCAAACTTGAGTTCTGGCACCATTTTTCTAGGAAAAAAACCCCACTGCCATCAAACATTAAGCCAATGTAAGTAAAGTCCTGAATTCTTTCCAGGCAGATTGATAAATTAGGACTAGGATTGCTCTCTAAGCAGTGGTTATTCAGGGCTTTAGATTTCTACACTGGATTTTTTAACTGCTTTGGATTTTTTAATGTCTAGCTTCCATGCGTGTAGGAGGACAAGACAGACCTGCCAATAATATGTCGGCAGGTCCGTTGAGTTCAAATCTTGGCTCAGCCACAGACTGAATGTATGTGACCAGGGCCAAATCACATAGGGTTGATTCTTACTGCTGTTTTAGCTTGAGCTATAATTTGAGTGATGCTCAACTCACACTGTGGCGGGACAGTACCCTATTGGCTGGGGGCTGCCCAGCTTGAGGCGGGCGGTGACTGTCCAGTGAGATGCGAGGATCTCTCCCACCGTCGAAGGCAACCCCTGGCGCTCGTTCTCCACGCCAGTCGAGCAAGAGCTTATAACCGGTATCTGTTGCCTCCCGTGTTGATGCAACGCTGTTCAGCGATGCCGGAATACCTCTCTGGGCGCAAGCCTGGGCACTTATTATGGAGACTCTGGGCTGCCCAGACACCAGTGTCCCCCTCTCGGCTTTACGGATACAGTCCAAAGGAGAGGATAACCTCCACATCTGGTACCAGCTCAGCTGCAGGAGTTGCTGGGACAGTGCCAGAAGTTGACACCAAACCGCCTTTGGACTCCACTCCGGATTTTTTGTCAGGGTTTACTCCCTTAGCCTTGCTCCTTCCCATGATAACCCACAAAGCAGTGGGGTGTGGAGAATGTGGTTAAGGATCCCACTACTTCATACCTCCCTGTCACCACGAGTCACCATAGCTCCCTGTGGAGCAAGGACTTTGGGCTTACCATCAGCCTAAAGAAGACAAACGTACTCAGTCAGGATGTTGCTGAATCCCCATCAATCAGCACTGACAACTAGACGTTAGAGGTCATCCACGAGTTCGTTTACCTCGGGTCCACCATCACTGACACCCTGTCGTTGGACACTGAGCTAAATAGGAGGAACGGAAAAGTGGTCACAACTCTGTCCAGACTCAGCAAGAGAGTGTGGAATAACAACAAGCTGTACACTCACACCAAAATGCAAGTCTACAGAGCCTGCATCCTCAGCACCCTCCTTTATGGCAGCAAGACTTGGACCCTGTATGCCCACCAGGAAAAGAGGCTGAACGTCTTCCACTTGTGCTGCCTCAGGCGCATCCTTGGAATAGCTCCGCTGGCTTGGCCACGTCCACAGGATGAATGATGGAAGGATTCCAAAAGACATCCTGTATGGTGAGCTAGCCTCTGGCAAAAGACCTCCCGGACGCCCCCAGTTGTGCTACAAAGATGTCTGCAAGAGAGACCTCAGAGAGGTAGACATCGAGCTGGACAACTGGGAAGAACTAGCAGACGACCTCAGCAGATGGAGGCAGGGGTAACACAAGGACCTTCAGAAGGGTGAGATGAGGATCAGACAGCTAGCAGAGGAGAAGCGAGCGCACAGGAAGCACACTAAGGACTTGCCAGACACCCACCACATCTGCAAGAGATGCAGCAAGGACTGTCACTCTCGTGTGGATCTTCATAGTCACAGTAGATGCTGTAAATGAAGTCCTCAATTGAAACTATAAAGGGCGCGATCCTGAAGTCCTCAATTGAAACTATAAAGGGCGCAATCCATAGTCTATGCAGACTGAAGGATGCCTACTACTACTGCTCAACTCACACGCATACATAGTATCTCTAGCTCCACTGAAGCAGTGCTTTAGACTTGATCTAACTGGCCTGTCAATTCATGTGGGGTGAGGAATGAGTGCTGCTCAGGCTGAAGTTAGGAAGGACTCAGACACTCGGCGCTGCTAATCCAAATACGACCAGCATCTTAAGTACACTATTGCAGGGTGATTGCTTTCACTCAAGCCATGTTAATTCAAGAGATATTAACTTCCATGTACATAACACAAACTAACCCTGCTGTGAAGGCAAGCTTCTCAATTTGTGCCTCAGTTCATCAGCTGTAAAATGGGGATAATATATCCTTGCCCCCCTCCTCACCCCACCACCATCTGTCTAGCCGATCTGGAATGTAATTTATTTGGGATAGGAACTGTCTCTTGTTATGTGTATGTGCACTGTGAGAGCTCAGTTGGACTGTCAATGCACTTTTCAAATAATATGCCTCATAATTTAGTCCACAAGAAGCTTAACTTGACTTCTTACTCAGGAACATAATAATCCCAAGTGTTTGACATGGCTACATCTTTCTATATTACCTATAGTCTTTTTGTCATTTACATGCACAGTAGCTAAGTCTTACTACTCTTGTCTTGTCTCAGAGTCACATATGACCTAAACATGTAAGTGTAAGTTGTGCCAGCTGTAATCTCTGAACAAAATAATATCCAAAATAATTCCTTTGAAAATACCCCAGAAATACTGAGATGAAAGTCAGATAGCCTGTCCCCACAGAGATACACAGAGCATTTCAGATCTCCTCACGGCCTCATCAGAAAACTGCACAGAAGGACAGCTTTGGGGATGGGCTGCCATTAGATACTTCCAATGTGTTGATACAACATTAAGGGAAGATGACAGAACACCCATTGGTACAGCTGATTTACATTCCTGGCAATCTGAAGTTAACTGTCAAACAAATTGCAGCAGAAAGGGCACGGTAATAGAACAAGGCCATAGAGAGGACAAGATTGTGAGCAAAGGGGCTGGTTGAGAGCCCACTTAAATCAAAAGAAGTGTTTCTATTGACTTTAATGGACTTTGGACCAGACCCAAAAATCAATAGCATGCAATTCGCTATAAAAATCTCAGTTTTCAGGTTTCACTCGTAGCTGGCCTTGTGGTTTTCAAGCCATGAACACAGGAAATGAGAATCTGGAAGTGAATTCTCGCTTTGTGTTGCAAAAATAGATTAGAGAGAAACCAAGGCAAGTGCAGTTAGTGCTTTTTTTTCCCTAGGAAAAAAGGTGCCAGAACTCTGACCCCATCCTAGACTTAACCCCCCTCCCCCGCACCCTGCAGCCCCAACCCACTGCAGCTTTAACTGTCCCCCATCCCGCACCTATCTAGGCCTTAACACACACACACACGCCCCACAGTCCCAACCCACAGCCAGGCTTAAAGAGAATTATAAAAGACAGAAAAAATGAAAGAAAAAAAATGACAAATCAGCAAGATTGGGCAGAAGGAAGATGGAGAAGGGGGAGTAAAAAAGGCTATGCAAGTGTCTAGTGTGAGATGCTTGCGCTCACTGTGAATATCAAAGTTGGGGAAATTGTCCTTGTAATGCTCAGGATAACTGATATCTGTGTTGAGTCTGAGGTGATGGGTCATTCTCCTTCTCTTAGTTATCAATTATCAGTCTCCAGATCTGAAAAAGTGGGTCTGTCCCACAAAAGTCCATCACCTAATGAATAATATTACTATTCCTTAAGGTGCTACAGGACTGCTTGCTTGCTTTTGTTTTGTGAAGATATAGACTAACACGGCTACTCCTCTGAGACTGTTGAGGGATCTTATGGCTGCTGGACCTCACTGAAAGCATTTGGGTCAGCATCAACTCTCTAAATGCAGGTACAATGCATCTCTCTCAGAAGTGGAGGTGGGGTTGGAGCAATAAAATGGGATATTGTTAGACTAGGACTTCTCAATGCCATCTTCTAAAAAAATGTGATTCCTTTGTTCAACATATGTTCCTGTTCTAGGTAGTAACAGAGCACTTACACAGAAAGAGACATAATAACTTAGACAAAACTGCTCTAAAGGGAAAGCTACTGTATGGCTGTAAGATCAGACATATTTTGCACACAAATCCAAGGAATGCTTGTATGACAGAAAAGAAGGGCAATGGTTTTGCCTGATACTGTGTTTTTTCCAAATGTTTTCATCTGGTATCAGGCTGAGATGCAGCCCACTACAGTGGGTCAGTCACAGACGGTGAGGTTGCCCATTGCATATTTCAGTGACTGGACAATGCTTGCACAACTGAGCTAGCCTGAGAAAATTCCTTTCTAAGGGTTTTAGTCAAGGCACTTAATTGGTGCAACAGTTGCATGTTATTCTTTGGTATTTATCATATGATAGTAACTAGATCGTGGTGGGCAACCTGCAGCCCGTGGCCTGAGTGTGACCCACTAGAGCTCCACCTGTGGTCCATGACTCTGGGAGGGAGCGGGGGGAGCAGGGCCAGAGCATGAATCAGGTGATTAGCATACTCTGAAAGTGCTGGGAAGGACAGGAAGGAACAGGTAAGTGTGGAGCTCTTATGTGCAAGAGGCATGGGGGAGGGGCATACAGGGGAGCCACAGGGCCTCATTTGGAACTCCAGTGGGCCATGGGCTTCTGGAGCTGCTGAGGCAAAGGAGGGCCACTTACATGGCCCACCCACTATTCCTAGTTGTCCATCCCTGACCTACAGACTGTCCACTTTAGGGCCCCCGCTTGCCACCTGCTGTAAAAGTCTAGCTAACGTCAAATACAGCTGGACCTCTGACATTCCCAGTGACATCTCCAAATTCATTCTCAGCTTGTTTGGAAGGCCATTGAGTGTACCACCAGCAGAAACACATGGTGCAAGCTGTGGACGCTCTGCTAATCAGTTGGCTGACATTTGAATCTCTCCTGCATGGCTGCCCAAGTGCTCAGCTTAAAGGGAACACTGTTCACATGCATATGCAGCGGTGCGGCTGGTTTTGTACACACACCAGAACTTGGTGTGCCTATAGGGAGCCTGGTCAAAATATTTTGACCTTGATGTTCTGAAACACAAATTTAACAGCCCAATAATAACAGCCTGTAAGGTAGCTTGGTGGGGCTGTACAACACATTGATACTAAGTTAAGCAGGAGCCTTCTGCTCATAAATGGTTACTGCAAGGGCCTCTCACCATATAAAATACCAAAAAAAACCCCTAGCAATAGTGATAAGCAGATGGTTCTTGTGAAGATTTATGTTGAAAATATATATAATTTATATCATTGCAGCGATCACTGTTGCGCAAACTGCAACACAATTCTTATACAAAGTGTATCACATAAAGTGTTACCTTTCTATTGACAATCCAATGGGACTATCCTATTGAAATCCCTGGATCATCAGTAGCTAAAGTTATGCATATCGGCTATGTATTAATATCAGGGGTAACGTACAACCCAACGCCATGGGCAGGACGGGATGGCCAGCAGCCAGCAGAGTGATCAGTGGGGGCCGGGGACTGGAGAGATTGGACCCCTGCCAGCCCCTGGTCCCACTATTCGCCTGGACCACCTTGGTTGGGAGAAGAGGTGGGGCAGGGGCAGGGGCAGGGGCAGAGCAGAGGTGTGGAGGGGCGTAAAGCGGATGGAGCAAAGGTAGGATCTGTGGCAGAGGGCAATTGTCATGGTCCTTCCCTGAGTGTGATGGGGAGATAATCGTATGGCTGGTGCCCCCCTCCCACCAAATACACCTTACCCCTTGCCTGTGATTAATATCTCAGATGTGTCTGTTCCTGGATGATGCCTCACAAACTCATTTACATCAAACTAGACATGTATGTATTGATGACCCATTAAGAAGATTTCACTCTAACAACAGGCCTGAGAAGAAACTTCATTCCACCCATACAGCTCTCCCTGAGGATGCCTCAGGCATGGAAGGGCCAATTGCCAATCCCAGTGAGACAGGAAACCATGAAAGGCCATGTGATATGCTCATGTGACCCTGGAGTTCAGCTTGGACCAGTACCTTTCCAAAAACAGGGGCCATGGGCTTTGTCTGGGACAGTACAATTCCATAAACAGGATATAAAAAGACACTTCAGACATCTTCATTTCCTGCTTCATTTCTTTGGACTGGATTTCTAATAAGGAAGTTCTAAACCGGGACTGATGAATCTCCCTCCGCCCCACCCCTGCCTGTCTGAGTGATTCCAGAGATACTTCTGCAAGTTACCACTGTTACAAACCTGATATAAGGATTTTGCAGTTGCTCGTGTATGTATGATTCCTTAAGTCTTTGTAACTCTTTTTTCTTTTTCATTTTAATAATAAATCTTAGACTGGGTTATTAAGGATTGGAGGTACATGTGTAATTGGGTAAGATCATATTGACCTGAGGGTAAGTGTCCAATCTTTTGGGATTGGTAGAATTTTAAGTATAGGATTTTCTGTAACTCCTGACTGCATTAGACGTGGTTGACTATACGAGGCTCGGTTGTCTGGGTGGGAACCAAGGGCTGGAATGCCTAAAGGTGACTGTGTTTGGCTTCCTGTTAACCAGTGTGGTAATACAGAAGCTCTTGTGTTGTTGGTGGGTAATCCAATTATACAATAAACACCAATCTGCGGGATTGTCTTATCTATTTGTTGCAGTCAGGCCTGAGTGTTGTAGTCTCGGGCCAGGCCTACACTAAACACTAAAGTCAACTGTAGATATGCAATTCTAGCTACAGCACAGGCGTACCTACAATCGACTTACCTGGTCGCTCTCATAGAGGGAGAGTTTCTCATGTCAAACTCCCCTACTCTTTGCAATATTGAGTACTACAGGGTTGACTGCTGATCCCAGATAGGTCAATTTTGTGCGTCCCTTCTACGCATTGAAATTGAACCCCTGATCTTTCGCATTGTGAAGACATACCCTCCGTGTGGCTGTCCAGGCACTTGGGCATAGAGGGCTGCTATGAAGCGTAGGCCCAGCAATAACCAGAAATGGAAGATAAAACTGAGAATTCAAAACAGATTGTAACAGCAACATGTGTTTCCTGTACTTTGCCGACAAATTATTCTCATGACTCTGACTCTCTCTCTCCTGAAGGTCTAATTAAAAAACCCCTCTGCCTTGAGGGCAGGACTATATCAATTCCCAAAGAGGGACACAGGGAAAACAACTTGCAGTATAGGCTTGAGGCTAGATAGCCAAGGGGCATGTATTATACATGGGGCATTTTCACTGAGCAGCTCAAAAGCAAGGTCTAACTGGGGAAATCTATGCCATTTATTTTCTGAGAGCAAAAAGCAGTCTGGAGCGGAGTATGTGGTGAGAAAACAACAAGATGGAAATAAAATAATTAGGCTATGCTCTTGCTCTGCCTTTGTCAGATGGAAACTGCAGCCTTACGTCAGAAATGGCAAAGGTTACAAAAGCCTAGTGAAAAAACATATGTTGTCAAAGAGAGGCCAAACTGGGAAACTAGCTAAGAGCTAGGAGTGCACGAAATGACAAGAATAACATATATGAGGACTACTTATTGTGCATACAGTGTCATGTTTTGCAGAAGAAAACTATTTCTTGAGAGGAGTTGGAAGGTTCTTGTGAGAACACCCCAGAGGGAGAAATCTAGGGCATGGGAAGACCATTACCCATAAATACAATGAAATTTCCTTTGGGGCTTATATACCTTAAAAATGAGTTGTCTTCCTTGTCTGTTTGTCTCCCTGGTTCATTGTCCACTGCTGAAATGTTAATTAACACAACCATTTTATATGCCTTCAGTATCTGTTTATTACTGACACCCAACTATTAATGATGTCTAAACAAAGCTAACAATTCCTGTGGTAGATGGAGTTCTATATAATAGCTGCAGTAAGAGCTTTCTTCTATCCTGGGAATAAGCCACAGTCCAGCAAAGCATTTAAGTACATGCATACCTTTAAACTGGTGAGTTTAATGACGTCTGTAGGACAACTCACTTTCTTCCAGGGATTCGCATGCTGAAGCAGGTGCTGGATTGGAGGCATATCTGAAGAAAGATGTGGAAAGGAGCTCTCAAGGACACATCTATTTGTCTCTTCAATATGCTTATTGACTTTACATAGCCACACCAAAATTCCTTCCGGTTTGCCTTCATCTGCTGCCAAATTGTTTCAGACTTACAGTTAAGTGACAGAGGCAGCACCATCACTGAGCTGAAAGAAGACAGCCAGATGAAGAAAAAGAAATTACTAAGAAAGTTCAAAAAAGTGCTTAAGATGGCTACCTCCCTAGCAGTAGTTGCTAGTATTTGTGCATGGACCATGTGACCTAGGAATCAAAAATAGAAGAGAGGATTTAGAAAAGAAAGTGAATCTAGCAGGAGGGAAAATTAAATCATTAACTAGGCAGGAACAGCTGCCATCTACTTCATTTGGGTAGATCTTTACTGTATCTGCTCCAGTTCACAGTTCTATTGACTAGGGAATTCAAGTTGGTAAGGTTAGAACACTGATGACAGAGTTCAAAAAATGAAAAGCATAGAACACAGTGTACAGCCTGCCACCACGCCCTGTTTTATTGAAAAGCAGGAGCTAGCTGTGCAAGACTTTGAAGGTCACTATTTCAAGCACTATGTACAAAAAATTAAAGCAAAGAAACTTTTTTTTTCCACTTTAAAGAACTCACAATTCTGGCGTAGCTAGACATTGTACATCATATTTGCTTCCAATAGTCAAGTGCATTCATTTTTGCCAAAATGGTAGTTTGCAGCTTGTCATATTAGTAATATTAATCTATGCAAATTGTACAGGATCCTACACTGATCATATTCAACTTCTCAATAATGCACTTTGAGAATAAATTGAACATTTGTAATTCTGTAATTTATTTGCAAATGAAAATGTTCCTCATGAAATGGTCTCAGTCAACATTTGCAGAAATTGTACTTTTTAATCAAGCACATTTATAGGCTGAGCTCACATTGGAAAAAATCTAATAAGGGCCTGACTTCAGGTGCTGAGCCCCCTTAATTCCTATTAGTTGAATGTGCTCAGTGCCATGAAGAACTAAGCCTTAAACTGCTGCTGTAAGACAGAGTAATGGTCACTTTATTGGAAGGGGCTGGCACCTAGTTGTTACTAGGACTCGCCCCTGTAAACAAGAACATGTTGAGAGATAAACATCCCAGGAAGAGTCATGGAATCATAGAATACTAGAACTGTAAGAAACCTTGAGAGGTCATCAAGTCCAGTCCCCAGCACTCATGGCAGAACCAAACACCATCTATATCATCCCTGCTATATATTCATCTAACCTTTTCTTAAATAGCTCTAGTGATGGAGATTCTACAACCAATATAGTCAATTTATTCCAGTAATTAACCACCATTAGGCTATGTCCACACTACAGCATACAGTTGATTTTAAGACACTTAATTCCATTTTACGTGACTGTCTTCACTGCAAATACCATTAGGTCGATTTTTATGTGGTGCTCAGGTTGACTTTTGTGCCCCACCCCTCCGATGTGGTGTAACACCAGGTTTGAATTTACAAGGTTGAATTAATGCTAGTGTGGAACAGCTTTACTTTAAATCAAGTTTATCAGCCTCCAGAGGCATCCCACAATGCCTGGCAATTTGAATTCATTTTTCTTTCTGGCCAGCATGGTGACTGCTTCCAGCTATGATTTCAGGGTTGCAGAAGAGTCACAGCACAGAGCCTTCAGGAAGCCAGGATCTCATTTCTGTGTGGATGGATGAATCTGTGCTGAGTAAACACTAGGGACACTCAGCAGTGCTGGGTGAAAATCAAGCTCCTCCATATACCCACACAGCGGCTGGGCTGTGAGGACTATTGGCTGCAGACAGCAGTATGACCTGTACTATGCAGGGTTTCAGCGCCTGAGAGGGCTTCTTCCCTGCATGGCCTTCAGCAAAAGAGGCCAAGAAACTTGTTTTCTCTGCCTCACATTTTATGGGGCTCACCCCAACCCCTAAGCTACTATGCAGCAGTTAAATTTTTACTTGGTCACTTCTGGCACTGTGCTTCATTCCAGCCCTTTTTAAAGAATGGTGAGCGTGTCTACACTAGCTCCAAACTTCGAAATGGCCACGCAAATGGCCATTTCGAAGTTTACTAATGAAGCGCTGGAATGCATATTCAGCGCCTCACTAGCATGCGGGCGGCCGCGGCACTTTGAAATTGACGCGCCTTGCCGCTGTGCGGCTCGTCCCGACGGGACTCCTTTTCGAAAGGACCCCGCCTTCTTCAAAGTCCCCTTATTCCCATGAGCAGATGCATTTCAGTGCTTCATGAGTAAATTTCGTGGCCATTTCGAAGTTTGGGGCTAGTGTAGACATAGCCGGTGACCTTAAAATATCACCTTGTTACCAAATGTGTTTCACCTCCTTTGGTCAGTTCTGGAAGTACCCTACTGGTGCCATACAGCCTGGCTCAAGACTCACTGGGACGGCAGCAGAATGTGACTGGGGGACATATGGAGCATATGCAGCTCCAGGGAGGATTTCATAGGAAGGGATGTAGCTTGCTTTTTAAAGAACTATAACCTTGTTACCAAATGAGTTCTGGGAGCACCCAGCTGACTGAACCATTTCAATGGGTTCTTCAACTTGTTTCCTGTGCTTCACATTGTATCGGGCAGCCCCCCACCCTTAGGTGCAGGCAGATGGTGGACTAGCTCCCACCACACCATATGGCTAGCCCCCACCCCACCACATCACTGCCTCCTTCCGTAATACAGATGACTCAGTTTCTCTCACTAGGGAAAAAGACTGCTGAAAAATGGGTGTTTGTTTTCAGTGGTGGGGAAAATGAGGGCAATGCAGTCTGGGAAGTTGTTATCTTGAAATAACTTTGCTGTGTGGCTGTAGCCTTAGCGGGAATCCAGACAGAGGGTAGCTGAGGACACTTTAGGAGGGGCTGTAAGGGTAACATGCTGGAAGCAAGAAATACCTGAGAAGACGAGGAATTGAAACTTGGACAAGGGGCTTTCTGTCCACAGAAGCATGGATGATGAGATTAGCAGTCTCCTAAACAGAAACAGACTCAAAACCCCTTCTGGAAACTGTATCTCCCAACATGCTTTTCCACAAAGATCAGAGTCCCAGTAACAGCAAGAAGCAACACCTTGCCCTTAAAGAGGCCAGAACACCCTGTAACTAAAGTAGCTTCACTTTATTTATTATTATTATTATTTTATTTGCACATAAGTGTTGACTCTTACAGGAGTCCCATACTAAAAAATCAGTAACACAAGAATTCTCAGACAGAGCTGGATTACAACTTGGGGTCAAACCCTGCCAAGGCAGTAAGACAGGGTGAGAACCTTCCTTTACAGTCCTGGATGGGTAACCCAGACTTTAGGGGCTGAGACACAGGACATAGACGGGGTTGCACAAGTGCCCTCTCCGACACAGAGTGAGCTGCAAGGAATTGAACCAAGCCTTGGCGCTTCTATTTCTATTCAAAGCTGAGCAGTCGCCGTGGGTGATATAGTCAGCTGCTGGAACAAGCCAGCAGCAAGTTTTCTTGCCTTCTTCCCTCAGAGAAAGGAAGCAGAGGAGGACCGTACCTTTCAGGGCTTATATGTAGTTTCTTTGTTCAGGCAACTGTCTCAGGGTATCTCCTATCCTTTACTGTTACATACATCCATTGAGGCAACAAAGGGAAGCTTTACAGACCATTTCTATTAAACTGTGTCTTTTTTTTTTTTATTGTTCAGCAAGGATGAAAACAGCAGCATCCATGGCATAAATGTATTCTATAGTGATTGGTATGTGCTGTGGCATAATAGATAGTTATGGTATAATGATTCTGTTTGACAAAAGGTGATTTTTTTTTTTCAAAAAGGAGCCAAGAGCATCATATCAAATATTATGAGACAATAACACCCTATTAGCTCCAGTGCCTAATTTTAAAACTCATACCACCTAGAAGTCTAAGGATTTTTAAGGCAGCTTGTCAGTGCTTCAAGATATTAAAAAATAGCACAGCGAATATTTCATCTCTGCCTGTTTCAAACCCAGAAATTGTAGTCCAGAAAGAGCTAAAGTTTCCTTTGTATATGAAGTCTTTTCTCTGCTTGACAAATATCTGAAGTTCCCATTGGAATGCCTAGAATACACACATGCATATGTGGCCATATCATATGAGGAGCTGAGCACCCTCAGTTACTTCAAAGTTAGAAAAATAATTACATGGACCATGGTCCATGGAAAAGGCTAAGTTCTCTTCTGAGTTGTTGCAATGATGTGGCTTCAGGGTTACAAAAATTAAATTGACTTAAACTGGATTTTTCTGAATGTAGGTTTTTAAAAAAAATAAACTTATTTAGAAATAAATTTGAAATTGATAACTAAATAATTTAGATTTATTTTTAAAAGTTAATATTAAGCAGTACAAGTTTGCTGACCAGGTCTAAAGAAACAAGCCACTCACTGGGTAGAAGCCACTGGCTACGATCCTGAAATCAGAATTTGTTGGAGTGCTAAGTCAGCATTTGAAAGGAGTAGCTTCTTCTGAAGATGCAGAAAGAATACTTTCTTCTTTTCCGGTTTATTCAGCTAATTCACTTCAATGATTAGTTCATTCAGTCTTATGAAACAAGTTGGAAGTTTACACTGCATAAAAGCTTGTTTTTTCTCTTCCAGATTCTGAGTAAGATTTACGAGTGAGGATGAGATCTATCAATTCTAAAATCTTGAAGGATGTAGAAGCCAGAAACAATCAATTTGATTTATTAGTTACAGAGAACACTTCTTTTGTTTCGTAAATCAGTTTTAGATGAACATATTTTGATATCTTTTTTCCTTATGTATCCAGCATATTTAAGGTAACTTTAACTAATAAAACATTTTTAAAAGCTCTTTGTGCATTTAATTTACTTTTAATTTTCAAAGCAGAGCTTCACACATATCACAATAAAAATGCATTCCTCACCATTTTTAACGTGAACAGAAACATAAAATTTAAAGACTGAATAAACAGAAGTTAAGTTATATAATGGCTCTAATCTGTCTTTATAGGTATAGTTCATCATCACTGTTAGCAAAAAGAATTACAAAGTTTTGTGTAAAGGCTACATTCCTCTGTAAATCGATGTGTTTTAATATTTACCAACCAATTAGAATGACATAGGAAAACAGGATTTAAATCAAGGTTCCCTGCTTGGTGACTTACATCATGATTAAAATCTGTGATTTTAATCACTTGATTTAATCAATTCATCATGTATGTGGAGAAGTCAAGAGATACTTCAGCCTTTAACAGAGAGCATTTACTTCAGGTAACGGGAACAAAAATTATTAACACCATCACTGCAGATGATTTTGGGGACACAATGTAAAATCCTTTAAAGGCACCTCAGAACATGCTGAGCACCTACCCCATCAAGTCAGTCTCCTACAGGAAGTTAAGCTGCACAACCAAAAATCACTAGACACTTTGGAAAAATATGGGCTATGACAGTGCCTTTTTTGTAAAGAAAAGAGAAGCCAGTACTCAGCTGGTTCCTCTCCCCCCGCCACCCAGCCAGACAACTGGCTGGGGCTGCTGAGTTGCTGGTACTCAGTACCAGCAAATACTGGCACAAAAAAACTCCACTGGGCTATGGTGTCTGGTATGGAAGAAATGCAGAATCAGGCCCTATGTTAGGAAGATTATGGTTAACAGGCTGTCTTTGAAAACATATGTTCTAAGATGAACCATTATTTGAAATGATTTCAGATTAAACAAAATATAAAAAAGAGAATTATTTTCCAATAAGAGAGAGGGGAAAAAATTCTATTCTAGGTATTGAATAGTCCAGGTTGACTCTCCTGTAAGTTGATATGATTTCCAGTGATGGTTAAGAACATAAGAAGAACCATACTGGGTCAGACTAAAGGTCCATCTAACCTAGTATCCTGCCTATCAACAGTGGCCAATACCAGCTGCCCCAGAGGGAGCAAACCAAACAGGTAAAAATCTCTCTCCTGCCATCCATCTCCAGCCTTTGACAAACAGAGGCTAGGGACACCATTCCTTACCCATCCTGGCTAACAGTCGTTAATGGACCTAACCTCCATGAATTTATCTAGCTCAGCATTTATATGTTTTTATTCTAGGGCCAGAATCTGCTTTGCATCATTTGTTAGAAGAAATAAGGTCAATGAAGTTTAGGCAGTATTTTGATTCTTAACACTTTCCTGTTATAACAAACGAAGAGAAGGAGAGAAATTAGTCTGTCTTGGGATTTTTATACACTAGTAAGAATTTCATTTTTGTACTCTTGACTTGTGATGTTATGAATTGATTTTCAAGGGCCTGATCCCTCCTTGACACCTCAAAAGGAGTTGCGTGCAAATAAGTGACTGCAGGTTCATTTGGGCAGGGGACCACAAAACACCAATGGGTAAAGTTATGGTTCCAAAGAGTATGTCTACATGGGGATGAAAACCCTGCTGCCAGCCTGGGTCAGCTGACTTGAGGTCAACATATTAAAAGTTGCCATGTTAACATCAAGGCTCAGATGAAGCCTGACCTCTGGAAACAGAGCCTGAGTCAGCTGACCTGGGGCAGCCATAGGACTTTTATCCCCATATAGATGTGACCACAGTCAATAGTAAAACTCACATTGACTTCAGTGGGGTCAAAATCTAGCCCAATGAGTATAAGTAGCTTTATAGATATGTAAGTGAGACAATTAAGTAGCCATCATATATTTTGAGAGTAAGGTAACCTTGAAGAGCTCTGTACTGAGTTTTTGCAGAAATATTGCGGTCAGTATGAATTCACCTACTAAGTGCCACCACATTTTACATCCCTTAGGCCATGTGTAATGGGTGCTTTTGTGCACTGATGCAACTACACCATTTCAAATGGATTGCACTGGTACAAATTGTGACTTGGAGTGCTGAGTCTTATTCTGATAAGTTGCAGGGTTATACCACCCCATTCTTAGGCACATTTTGCACAGATCCAGTGTGTCTACATTAGGACTTTCGACCAGTGTAACTACACTGACGTATTTGTACGGGTGTAAGTTTGCCCAGCCTGGACAAGCTGTTACTTAGCTATCTGTACAGACAACCTGCCAGGATCAAAGATCATCCACTTTTAAGTGGAGAACTCCTGAGAAGCAGGTAGCTCCTCATAAGCTCCATTCATTTGAGGAAAAAGATTGGGGAATGGGAGGAATTCAAAACGCTCTAGATACACATTTTTTCTTCTATAAATCAATGACTATTTGTCTGTAAAACAGTAGGTCTGGATCACTCAGATGATTAATACAAACCTTTTTGGTAATTATTTTATGCCAGTAGCTGTTACTGCATTATGACTGTACAGTCATCATTGTGAAATGAATTGGTGCTTTCAAGATTTACAATAGGATAAATGTTTATATACAAAACCCCACTAGAGCTCAAAAGAGACTCAGTGGCCACGGACAATGAAACACATTGCTCCTACAGACAGAGGCCCAGCTCCGCAGCTAGTATAAATCAGTCACAGTGTTATAGAGTTTAAAGCAAAAAGGGATCATGAAATCACCTAGTTTGACCTCCTGTATAATACTACAGTCAAATTTCTCTCAAATATATCTACTGGGGCGAATGACTTCAGTCAACTCATTTATACCCCGTGGTCCGTGTTGATTGGAAAGCTGTCTCCCATTATTCGAACATCCCATTTATCTGAAGTTTTTTAATGTCTCCAGTCCTGGACCATTTTTCTTGAACTAGATTGTGGTAACTTGACTGACATGAGAACCTTCCCCTTTAGCTGCTTGCCCTCAGCTTTGTTCATTTTAGTCACCAAGTGCAATTTCAGCGAATCACCACATCCCTTTTCGGAGTGTTCTATGTACTTATCTCTCTGGCAATCATATTTCAGCTCTCATGTGTATGTCCTGACTCATGTATATTGGATTCAAGTGGAGATCAGCACATCCAGTCTGAGCTATGGCTAATTTTCAGGTCAAGTTATCCAGGGAGGGATGCTAATTTGTCAGATAGCTAAGAGCTGAAAGAGGATGTTTTACTACTTGAATGTGTCAAGTTAACATTATAAATACAAATGATATTTTTCTTTCAAGGTCACTTTCTGGATTACTTATAAATTGCTATAGTATACAAAATATCAGGAATACAAGGTAGAGTCTGAATACTGTATACATTAATGATGAATCAAAAATATATCTCAGCGATTCAGCCAAGATGTCTTCCACTAATGAAGTCCCAAAAGAAAATTGCACCATACTTCCTTAGCTAAGATATTCTGAGTGTCTGCCTTTTATCAAGAGATAATGAAAATAGCATTAGATATAAGATCTTCTTCGTAAAATTCACCAAAGAAGCACAGACATCAAAGATTCTGAAATCTCCTAAATTATTCTCAAGTTTGCATTGATAAGAAAGTAGGGTAGTGCCCTATATGCATAAGTATGAGATGTGCTGTATCTCTCAAACCTTTGTTGTGTGACTTTTTCATACAATGTGAATTTTAAAACAAATTAATTTTGCCTTACAATGGACGTGTCATTTATCTATTTGACATCCTACAGCAGTTCACCATCACAGCATGTGTGATTGCTTACTCTTAATGCACCGACACCAAATATTTTCAAGAAACGACAGTTGTATATGAACTTAAGCTAACAAACTTGGCTCAAATTTAAGTTCTGACAAGTTATTCCTGATTCCTTTTCTGTACATGTAGGAGAAAAATTGTTCTCTATCCAATTAGACTATAATTTTAAAAATGTGTATCAATTAGAGACCATTCCATATGATGAACTCATCAGTTCCCAGTTTAATTTCCACCTCTGAAATAATTAGAGCATCTTAATTCTGTACCATGAGTCAAATGTTGGCAAAACACTAGAGATTCAATTATAAATCTGATTTTACTCATGAGCAACTTGTGTATTAATATCAATTTTCATGTACTGTGCTGAAAAGTAAGATGTATATTTGAGGACTTTCCAGTAACTTTGCTGAGTTTTGCTTGAAAATGTTGCTTTTCCGTGGTCAAAACTGACATACACATATCCCATATAACTTACATTAAAAGTTGCACATGCCAGTTAAATTTAACAACTGAAACTTGTGTGATTATCAAAACACATTTCTATAGCAATCTTCTCTCTGGATGTTTTACAAAGGTAATGGATTACTAGAGTAGTGACTTCTGATGTCAAAATACTGGAGCCTGACAGCACTGAATAAATCAAGAGGAATAAGCTGTATTTAAGGGACGGTCTCTGTACTTACAGACACTGGACTAGGTTCAGCCCTAACTACTCTAGGCAATTCCATTGACCTATACTTCAGGCAGGTCTACACTGCTCCAGAAGATCAGTCTGCTCAGGGTCGATCTTCCAGGGTTCGTAGCCCATCTAGTAGAGATGCGTCAAATCAACCTCTCAGAGGTCGCTGCTGATCCCTGTACTCCTTGCAAGACACAAGGAATAAGGGGGGTAGACAGGAGAGTTTCTCCCATCGACCTTTCCCTGTACAGCCAGCCAAGTTAGCTGAGTGCAGATTTGTTGATTTTAGCCACACAATTGGAGTACCTAGAATTGCATCTCTGCGGTTGACTTTCTCAGTCTAGTGTAGACATAGCCTTAGTGCGGGAGCGTCAACTGAAGTTGATGCTCTATTGCTATTGGAGGTCTCATTAAAGATCAGACCACATGTAGAATATACATTCACTTTGTCTGGAGCAAAATGGGAATTCTACCAGTTTACAATGGCATAATACAGGCTGACATCTGACATAAGATACTGACTCTTAACCTCCAACAACAATCCATTTCTCAAAAAACGAATTTCCCAATGTACTTCATTTTGTGACCACCCTGGACAAATTCAGGTGCAGAGTTCCCACAGCTGGCAGCATGTGGTTCTATGGGTGGTGCACATCTGCACATACCTTATCACACACACAAAAATTTATTCTGCCCATGGAAAAAATGAGAGGGAACACTGCCTGCATCCCATATTGAAACAAGACAAAATGCAGAGCTCAGCACTTCAAGTAGTGGAGAGTGATAGAGCCACTGCAGATAATCTAGTGACATGTAGCCCATAGGGAGCCCTTACAGCCTTTCCTTCCTCTCTGCTGTGCAGGGAACAATACATATGGAGATATGCATCTTATAGAGCTGGAAAGGACCTCAGGAGATCATTAAGTCCAGCCCCCTGCCCTCTTGGCAAGGCCAAGCACTGTCCCTTTTTTTAAAAAAAACAAAAACAAAAAACAAAACTATTTGTCCCAGATCCCTAAATGGCCCCCTCAAGGATTGAGCTCATGACCTTAGGTTTAGCTGGCTAATGTTCAAATCTCTGAGCTAGGCCCTCCCCAACATACACCATGGAATCCACACAGAGCTGCATTCTGTGAAATATACAACTATTGCATGGCTTATCATCGCCACCCCCTCACTCCAACTACCCCTTGTTGAGCTGCAAGGGGAGTGTCCTCTCCACAGGGCAAGTTCAGGATTTGCCCTGCAATGGGAGGATATGGATGGTTGAGGAGTGTTCTGAATAGCTTGTTTGTGGCACCTCGCAACCCAATGAATTTTAGTTTAAACACACGGCACTTGAAAACAGAGTTCTCTGAAAAAGACTTTCACTATAAATTGCAGGTATTAGAGATCTGTGATAATTGTCTTACCAGGCGCTAAATGTGCTTACAATGCTAAGAGAACAAATTGGATTAGGTTCTAGACAGGTTTTTCCATTTTCATAAATTGCTTTGGGAAGCAGCGGGGCTTCTGAAAGGCAGGAGAGCTGTTTTCTGACAAACCCATTTCATTCAAGGACCCATGTGGAATGGGGAAAGCCATCAGGGCATTCAGGGATGAAGAAGAGCTACAGATGCCATCTTATAGAGTAAGGGCCTGTTTCTGCTCTCAGCATGCCTCTTGAAAATCCAAAGGAATCCTCCTGAACTTAGTGAATTTATACTACGGTGGCTGAGAACAGACCTCTCTCCTCACAGATGGGGGCGCAGGAAGTGTGCAGGCTAGGCCAGCACAAGGGAGAGGCTTGTGCTTTCAAGGCCACACATATAAAATGGAGTCCATGAGTTAGAATGTGGTAAGTGTGTCAGGTGCAGACACTAGGCCAGGGGAGCCAACCAGTTAGAGCTGAAGAGCCAAAATAGCGGTGGATAGATTGTAAAGAGCCACGTATTATATCTTTATTTTTATACATCTATAATGTATCTATATATAGATATGTATTGTATATATCTGTATCTATATATAGATATATAAAATAAATATATAATATGTGGCTCGGTGTCTGGCCTCTTACCCAGAGCCAAGCACTCCTCCCGCCCCCAGTTCTAACCCAATCCCCTTCCTCTTCCCCTGAGCCAGGCACTTCCAGCCTCCCTGTTGTAACCCAATGCCCTCTGCCTCCCGCACAGCCAGTCACCTCCAGCCCCCATTCTAACCCATCCCTGCCCCACCCAGAGCCTGGCAGCACCATCTCCCGCTTCCCCCGACTCTAACTCAATGCTGGCAACTAACCAGAGCCACTGGCATGACCGCTGCCATCACACACTTCTCCCACCAAGTGCTGGGGCACATGTGCGGAGTGGCGGATGGCACTCCTGGCGTGCGGCTCTGAGCAGGAGCTGCATTTAATGGCTCAAAGAGCCGCATGCGGCTCGAGAGCTGCGGGTTAGCCACACCTGCACGTGGCATTATTTGGGGAACAGACCACTCCCACGCCCATACACTGGGCCGGAGAGAGCCACAGTGCAGCTCTGCAGAAGCCTAAAGCAGTGGTGGATCAGCATAAGTCCAAAAGGGGCAGTTGTCCCAGGGTCCTAGACATGAGAGGCTCCCCGACTCCATAACTGCACTTTGTTTCAACAATTTGCTTTAATGGAACAAATGTGTCATGTCATTCTTATTTTAAAATTAATTTAAGTGTAATTTTACTGCTCATCATGAGTAATAATAAGCATAAATAATGACATTACATTAATATTTTAATATATTGGGGGCCCCCTTGTGACTGTGTTGTCCCAGGGTCCCACCAGTTCTTAATCCCCCCTGGCTTTAAGCCAAATGCTACACTCTCCCCAGTGCCATTTTTCTTGTCCTGGAAAGTGTCCAGATGGCCTTGTAGTTTCTAGAAAAGAGTAGAGAGGGCCAAGACTTGGAGAGAAGGAGCCATATTAAGAGCATGCTCAGCCCCTCTTGCTCACCCCAAGGCTTCTACAAACCTGCAGCCAATCTGCGGCCTATGCTCTCACTTCGTGTCCTGTGACTTCCCAGGCTGGAAGTCAATGAGCAAGTTCAAACCCACAGTGCAACCAGGAACTGACAAAGCGTTTATCAGTGCTGCCATGCTGCTGCCACTGTGGTGAGGGACAGTACGCAGCAACAGGGAGAGGGAGTGTCTCTGGATGGACAGCTTTTCACCTGTGCTCCAGAGTCACTAGTCTGCTCCCCTTCAATCCAGGGGATTTCTGCTCTACCTGCCTTATCAGTCTGATAGGGGAAACAAGACTCGCCCTCTCCCATGTACTCCAGTCCAAAGCCCCTTTACTAAGCAGCTAAGGCCTATCAACATGGAGCTCTTGCTGCTTCTCAGAATTAATTCCCGCCTCCCCCTGCTTTCAGCCTCTCACCGGCTCTTCCAAGGCTCACAGTAGACCCGCCACTTCACTCCTTTCCCCAGCTTGCTACAGTGCTTCCTAGAACCCTCTGCTCCCCAGCTGGCTGTAGAGCAGGAAAGCTTTCCCTGCTCCCCTCACAAAGTAGTCCCTAACCCCGCAGGAGCCTTCCTGATGCCCACAGACTTCTCTACCAACACACAGAACCCTATGTAGGCCCATTTCTTCCCTTTTCCCCCTAACAGCAGCCTGAGGCACCACACTTCATGCCTAACTTCCTGGAGAACGGCCATGTCCACTGGCAGCCCAGCTCAGCATCCTCATCGCTGAATGAAAAGCAACAGCCTAGTCTCCTTCCTAGCCAGCCCACACCCAACATGGGTGAGTCTCTTTAAGCCTTCCTCCAGACTTGCAGATATAGAGGGGCAGGAGGAACTGAGCCCGCAGGCTCTCGTTAAACCCTTATTGATCAGTTTGAGGTAGGGTTTTTACCGTTCTAATAGCTGCTAACTGTATCCATGAGGCTCCACCCAAAGGCCTGTCCCTTCCATTCAAGGCTCCACCCTCATCAATCACTGGATGGCCTTAAGAGCCTTACTGGAGAGAGGAGATGGGCCCAGCTGAGCCGGGGCAGACACAGGCTAAAAACCCAGCACTATCCCCCAACGCATGATAGCTGAACTTTTGGCTTGGGCGCCATTTAGGATTGCCAATGCCATAAAAAGTGGGCACCTGGTAACCTTAAATAGCACCGGGACACAGAAGCCATGAACCAAACCGTTCGTGTAAAACCTGGATGGGTATCTAGTTTAGGTCTGGTACACCCTGTCACAAGAACACAAAGAGAATTTCTTTTGGGGGACATTGGTTAAATCTTGGCATGTTTGCCTCCTTCATTCCCCAGGAAGCATCCCCTTTATTGTGGATTTTGCTGTGCCACAAGCCCACACATCATTATAGTTGTTTACATACCATCACTAGCAATAACAATAATGGATAAGTAATAATTCCTCATCTGAATGTGACAAACAGTTCCTTCTCTTCATAAAAATAAATACACCAGCAAAGGGAAAATATATCATTGTTACCAGCAAATGAGGCATAGTGCAAGAAATTAAAATGCCTGGCTGGTAAAAAAAGGAAAAAACACCCTTGGATGGAAGCCCTAAACCAAAAAGCAGAAGGATCATTTGCTGAACATGAGAAAAATAGATAGGGAAGAAGGATAATGAAGAGGAATAGAAACGTTTGCCGAAATTCTGTATAACTGAGTACACACAGGAACATAATCAGATTCCAACTAAGAACACAGTTTAAGATCAGACAACTTAGTTAATACGCATGCAGATAATGCCCATACAAAACATTCTGTGCATCGTATCAAGTGATTGACTCATCTGATCTAATGCAGTGGCTCAGGTTAATGTTCACTTGATTGACACAGAACAAACTGAGCTTTGCATCTCTCTCCTCTGTGTTACAGCTGATCTTGCTCTCCTTGAAATGAAGGGTTAAATCTCATTCGGTTCAATGGCCCATCAGTAATACCATAACCCCCCCACATCACATTTTCTGTAGGTACCCCAGTGCATCACATAAACTCGATTTACCATGCACCTTTGGTTGTATCAGCTGCACTCTGCTACGTCTACACCTGCTACGTCTACCCCTTTCCCCACCAGCTGCAAATAGATGCCACGTTTTAGCAGAAAAGAAAAGAAAAGAAAACCCTTATTCCCTTGTGTGAATGGGGGCACAGGTCATTTGGAGTTCACAGAATGGACCCCAGTGCCCTGCATCCCAGTAGTAATGTCTCTAGGCAGCTCCCTACTGAGCCAGTTGTTACCTGGGATTTCAGGGGTGAACTCAAAGGCAGCACAAGGATTGTCGCCACCTGGGAGCTAATTAGGCAGCAGCTGATCCTGTTTAGGCCCAACACCTAAAAGACAAGCTAAGCGGATGAAGTGGGGGGAGGGGTGAAGGAGGCTGTCCAGGGGTGGGCAGAAGTCTGTAAGAGGCAGAAGGGGGAGGGGGAGAGGGAGGGGGTGGTGGTATGTGTGGGAATAGTAGTAAGTTATTCGGGGTGGGGAAAAATGCTTTTGTTTCCCCTAGGTAACTGAGACGATGTCTAGATTGTCGAGAATTGTCAGCAAAAGATACACAAGTTGTGCAACAGTAACAGAGAGTAAACCGTGCTAGTCTGTACACTATCAAAACAAAAAGCAGTCAAGTAGCACTTTAAAGACTAGCAAAATAATTTATTCGGTGAGCTTCCGTGGGACAGACCCACTTCTTCAGACCATAGCCAGCCCATATTGAGTCTGTTCTGGTCTGGATATGGTCTGAAGAAGTGGGTGTGTCCCACAAAAGCTCACCTAATAAACTATTTTGCTAGTCTTTAAAGTGCTACTTGACTGCTTTTTGTTTTAAATTGTGCAACATGTTTGCATATCTCCTGTGGACAGTTCTGTCAGGAGAGGCTTTCCTGACATGTGGTCTCTTCACCCAGTGCCATGTATCGGGAAAATCCCCCCTACTGACACATCCCTTCTTCCTCATGGAAGACCGGGATGTCGACAGAAGGCTCCCGACGTGGCAGACTTCTGTTGGGAGACCAGCCTGCAATTTAGACATAGCCTGAGTGTTTTACTGCCTGCAAAACTGCACAGTAAAGATATGCAGCTACTGATGCCTATAAGGAAGTGGGGTCTATTTACATTAGACAAAGAGTCCTTCAATAAAATACTACATGGAGAAGGTGATATGTGCCATAGTCTGGCCTTGTTACAGCCCCTTCTCCTCCCCTCTTTTCCGCAAAAGAAATTATACGGGCCTCAGGCCGAGAATTGACTATGTGCAGAACTAAACTAGAGTTTGTCATCAGAAAAGTCAGACTCTCCCCTGCCCACACACACTCTTCCAATGAAATAAGGCTTCTCTTTTTTTCTAGCTGAGGCATCTTGGCCACATCTACACTACGGAGATCTTTCGAAAGAAGCCCTTCCAGAAGATCTCTTTGGAAAGAACTTCTTTCGAAAGAGTGCATCCACACACAAAAAAGCGATCTGCTCTTTTGAAAGGGAGTGTCCACACAGCCCCCTGCTCTTTTGAAAGAACAGGCCAGCGATCAAAAAGTCAGATGCCACGAGGACTGTACTTTCTAAAAAAAGGGCCCACAAAGCATCTACACACATTTTCTTTTGAAAGAAGCTTTCAGAAGAAGGCACACTTCCCGATACGGGAATGGAAGAGCACTTTCGAAAAGAGTGCCACATTCTTTCGATTTACTTTCGAAAAACGCTTTTTGTGTGCAGACACTCCATGGGATCTTTCGAAAGAGCCCCCTTCTTTCGAAAAATCTTTTGAAAGAACTTGCTAGTGTAGAGGCAGCCCTTATGAGATACTGAGCCTTAAACTATTTTCATTCTTATGTAGACAAAAACTATTCTACTTGATGAAAAGGCACATTACAGGATTTTTTAGGTGTTTTTTAAGAATATATTTCAGTCAGAATTTACCTCTACTTCATAAGAGCGAACAGTTAGACTCTTTGAAAGAGCTTTCCTGTGTGGAGGAGGGGAAGATTCAAAACCAAGTATCTACACATTCTTTTAAAAAAAATCTCTAAATCAGCTTGTTCGTAAAATGTGGCATATCCAGACTGCTGGGTAATGTGATGTGGAATAATATTTTTATTGGCTTTTGTTTGGGAGGGCTTATTGTGTAACTCATGACGTTTGAATCCAGTCACCTCAAGCTCAGATTCATGATCTCTCTAGACTACATCTATATTAAACATATATTAGGTTTTACATTTATGTATATATTTACTAATATTAAAACAAGCTCTTATGCTTTTAAGACTGCTTTATACAGAAGCAATAAAAGTAATTTTCCAACAACTGTTCTGAAGAGTTAGGATTTAGTGTGACACTGAAGCAGAGACCTAAGACTTGATTCATCAAAAGGTGTCAATGTTTCCCAGGTTTTTTTCTCTACCTTTTGTGCAGTTTCTCAAGCCTTGTTTACAAATCCCCTGAGGTTTTAGCTGCTGGCTTTTGGCACTGTCTATAGCTAGCTACTAAGCCTGCAAAGATGGCCCAAAGCACACTCCTTTTTGAAAACTTAATTCTTTCTTGCTACTCTGATAGGACAGAAGAACATAAGAACAGCCATACTGGGTCAGACCAAAGGTCCATCCAGCCCAGTATTCTGTCTGCTGCCAGTGCCCAATGCCAGGTGTCCTAGAGGGGGTGAACCCAACAGGTAACGATCAAGCAATCTCTCTTCTGCCATCCTTCTCCAGCTTCTGACAAAGATAGGCTAGGGACACCATTCCTTAGCCATCTTGGCTAATAGCCATTAATTGATGTAACCTCCATGAATTTATCTAGCTCTTTTTTAAAACCTGTTATAGTGCTAGCCTTCACCGCCTCCTCTGGCAAGGAGTTCCACAGGTTGACTGTGCACTGTGTGAAGAAGAACTTCCTTTTATTTGTTTTAAACCTGCTGCCCATTAATTTCATTTGGTGTCCTCTAGTTTTAATATTATGAGAACAAGTAAATAATTTTTCCTTGTTCACTTTCTCCGTACCACTCATAATTTTACATACGTCTCTCATATCATATCATATGAACAACATTGCTGAAAAATAGGCCCTGAGGCAGTGATGCAAAACTAAATGATGATAAACGATTGTTATTAATTTTGGTACCAGATGCATGAGCTGCCTGTATAACAACTCAAAACTCCGATTCTCAGAAATGTTGGACCCATTTGGTTATGAGACCTTGAAGCATGCAAGCAACCCGCTCCGAATAAGAACACGTCACCTATTTTAATAAACCACTAAAAAGTGCAGATTTAATTTGAGGAGGCAAGTTTTCATTTATGTGATCCCCAGAGTGAGTTTATGTCTATCAGACAACTTACCAGTGACACCATTTCAGATTTTGGCAGGGGGACAACCTGTGCATGCTGCGATAGCATGGAGGGCAGTGTCAGACCAGTGGCTTTAGCAAAGTTACTGAGCATGCTCTGTATAAGCCAGGCAGCAAATCTGGGATAGGTGGGAGGGGAATTTTCAAGGACTGACCCTGTCTACCATCATCTTCACCCCCACACACATATACGTCACCTCTTTCCAGGGGCTAGTAAGGCACTTGACAACTCTAGGTTTTTGTGCAGATAGCTTAGCAGTTAGTTGGCAGGAGCACTGTATCTAATTCCTATATAAAAGAGAGAAAATTAAATTAATATTAAAGTCAGTCAGCTCTAATACTAACATAGTTTGAGATCTGGTGGCAAATCACTTAAGGGGCACTGGTTAGGCTTAACATTTAAATGGTGTTCTTACTTCGTTACTAACTCTACTGAGAGAGAGAGAGACTGTCAGAACTCCTGGGCCCTTTCTCAGCCCTCGGAGGGGAGTGGGATCTAGCGGGTTACAGGAAGGGGCAGGTACATTAGAACATCAGAATGACCAGACTGCCTCAAACCAATGGTCCACCTACTCCAGTATCTTGTCTTCCAAGAGTGACCAGTGCTAGGTGCTTCAGAAAGAAATAACAGAAGAGCCAATCGTAAAGTGATCCATCCCCTATCACCATTCTCAGCCTCTGGCAAACAGAGGCTAGGGACACCATCCCTACCTACCCTAGCTGGTAGCTATTGATGCATGTATCTTCCTTGAAATTATTTTGTTCTTATAGGAACCCTGTTAAATAGGAGTAAAAAAAGCCATTTTGGTAAAAAAAAACCCCTCAGTAAATCAAGAGCCACAGTATATATGAATATGGCAGTCCTTAATAAACAATGTCAAACCATACTTTCTGAAACCCTATTTTAAGAACAGTGCACACACAATGATTTGTAATGCAATAAAGTAAACCCCCAACTTATGTGGGGGCTGTGTTTTGTGCAACCCCATAGATGTCAAATTTAGCATAACTCAGAGGTCAGTTTCCCAGCTCCCCTGAGTGGAGGGCAGACCAGAGCCAGGCACCAGCTCCCCGCCACTCAGAGTCACATTAACCCAAGATTCATGCAACTTCAGTGCGCATATCTCAGGGTTCTACTGTGCATGATTACTGCAGGACAGTCACAAGCTTTTTTCATATTCTATTTCCTCGCACTTTATGTGTGTTTGTATCACTGTCTTCCTGAACCTTCTCTCTCTGGAGGATGCTGGGGGGACATTATTCATCGTTTCAAGGTCACATCTAATTTGCTATTTTGATAGTTGTTCATTTTGAGTAATTTAGACCTTCACTGTTTATTGAAAAGAACCATTTTTTTGGTTTTTGTTTGTTTTTGTTTTGTTTTACTTTGCAGTTGTAGCCTTGGGAGCCACAAAGACATCCTTAAAGAGCCACGTGTGGCTCCAGAGCCACAGGTGGCAGATCCCTGTATATAAGGGATGTGCGGAGTGCACAGAAGACCACAGGTACCCCCAGGATTGCCTCCCCCTGCGCTCTCCATGAGCACTGCACTGCTTCCGATGAGCACGGGGGCATTCCCGCCTCTCCCCCAGAGCGGCACAGCCTGAAGAGTGCAAGCTTCCTGCCTCTTGCCACTCCTGTGTTGTGCTGGACTGCTCCGAACGCAATGTGGCACTTGTGCAAGAAGGGGCAGGCATGGATGGAGCAGGGGAGGGGCAGAGGTTGGGAGGGAGTGTGGTATGGTTGGAGCACTGGTGAGAGGGAGAGGGGCACATGCTAGGAAGGGGCAGGGTATAGCCCCACCAGGCCCCCCTAAATCGCACCCCTGCAACTCACACAATATTAGCTAACAGAGTAGTTTCTCCTGTTCCTGAGACAGCAAAAACAGCAGCAGAACAACTGACAACCAGCCCCATCTGAGCAGGCTTATTCATGAATCATTATTGTTGCTATTACTTCATGTGTATTTATGTACATGCACTCACATACCTGGAAAGAGCCTCAGACTTGTGTGTCCTACTAGGCACAATGACAGAGAGCGAAGGAGGCATCTATATTTAATGAAATTCCATTATATTATTACTCACTCTTGTTCCAAAGTGAAATGTTTTGACTTTGATTTTCTTTTCTATTAAAGGGAAGGAGGAAACTCTAAATGTGCATATAATTAATCATGAAGCACCGGGCTTTTGTTCAGCTCATCGTGACTCACAACTTCCATGCTCATTAAAAACTAGTTCAACCTTTACCTTTATTTCCAAGTGCCTATTAATGTCACTTGTGTGACACGCTGAAACAAGGCAAGGTCCCTTTAGTCCTGCAGGAGTGGAGAGGTCTGCATCATATAGCCAATGTCATTTCACTCTAGCAGTATCTTACCTAATACATTGTTCTAATGTAAAATGCACAGGCAAAATCAGTGTGAGGCTCTGGCAGTTGTGATTACTTAACAAGTCTAAGTATCAGGGGAGAAAACAAAACCTTTTTGTTTAACCATGAAAGAAGATACATGATACAGGGAAACAGCCTTCCAAGTTTTAAAAATGGAGCAGCGCAAAGTACTGTCATTGGTAAGAACTGCTTGGCAATATTATTCAGAAATAATAGCACAGGTTGGAAGTTTTCTGTTTCACTGACACCAAAAGCTCCTGGTATGGGAGAAATTGCTACAAGGCCATTGTAAAAGAGGACAGAATTCAATTGTGGCAGAAAAAAAAAAATCAACATACTGGGTACAATCTAGCCTTCCCTCAGTAACATACCTACCCAACTCCTCTTGAAGGTCATGGCAAAAATTGTGTCAGGCCTATAGTTAAACAAACCTTCCATTGGGCCACTTCCCAGCAGCCTTCCCAAGTGGGCTTCATTTCAGTTTTGGTAGAGGGGGTAGTGGGGCTGACAGCCACACTGGGCCCCAGGGCAAGGTGGAAGGAGGCCGAGCTTCACGCCTCTGGAAGGGGCATAGATGAGGGCTCTCGGCCCTCAAGTCTCTTCCCAAGATGGCAGAGTGGCAGTGTGTGCGTATGTATGGCTGGGCTGGGGGTCTCCCCCTTTCCTTGTGTGCTTGCGTGTGTGTGTCTGGACTGGATTGCTGCTTCCCTCCCCCTATATTTACCTGCATCTCTGCAGGTATCGGGCTCTCATTGGCTGCACATCACCTTTCACAGCCAATGGGAAAAACGGGAAGCTGTTTCCTGGTCCACAATGCTTCCCTCTGCTCCCACTGGCCATGCATGGTGATCTGCAGCCAACGAGAGCTGTGATTACCCAATACCTGAAGACATGCAGGTAAAGATGATGGCAGTGGCCTGCCAGGGACTAACCCTGGTGAGCTGCTCTTTTTTATTGGCCATGTCTGCCCTTGGGTAAGCTTTCACATTTCTAGCATGGTGATCTTCTCAGGCTGGTTCCCTGTGATGGGACAGATGGCTTCCGATCCCTCAGCTGTGGCAGCCTTTCACACCAAGCCCACCTACCCCAGAGAAATAAAAGCCTAACATAAATCCAGTCTTTCTGACTTTATCCAAAAACCCAAACTCTGATGTGTCCACTGCCCTTACATAGAAAAGGGTCACATGGAGCAGGAGAGAAATGCTTTATACATATAGCAGGAGTTGGTCCTATTGTTTGCACTCCCTGTGCTCTCTCCTTGTGCGAACAGTGATGCTCAGCTGTATCCTTGGCAGTTTCCTGCTGCATTCCTTCAAATGAGATTGCTCGTGATGTCCAGCAATTCAACTGTGTTGAAGGTGTCCCGTGCTTAAGGTGTTTAAGGCAATTCACCTGTGTTTAAGGCGTGCTGTGCCATGCCATGGCTATGCCTCCACTACAGTGTAGTGTAAAAAACTTGTTTCTAAACTTCTGAAAAAAACTTGTTTCTTAAGAACGCGTCCACACACAAAAAAGCGAATCGAAAGACTGATCTGCTCTTTCGATAGACAGTGCCCATACAGCCCCTGCTCTTTCAAAAGAATGGCCAGAGATTGAAAAATCTCCACAAAAAAAGGGCCCACAGAGCATCTACACACACTGTTTTTTAAAAGATGCTTTCAAAAGGAGGTGCTCTTCCTGAGCTGGGAGCAGAAGTGGGTTTCCGGAAGAACAACTGCATTCTTTCAATCTTGGATCAAAAGAACGCATTTTGTGTGTGGACGCTTAAAGGGCCTGATTTTCCCAAATAAATTGCTAGTGTAGACACAGCCCATGCATTTTTCTCCAAACTGCTAAAAGAAAAGAAAAGACTGGAGAACTAACAACCAGGCATGTGACCCTGTCCTTCAGACTGAATACAAGACCTACCAAAGTCCATCCCTCTCAGTATCCTGAATATTGCAGGCATGAGAATGAACACAGAGACTGATCCAGCTTTAATTCAGGATAATGGATGTTGAAATATTGGGGAATGGGACTCAGAGGATAAGATCTCGTAGAACTCTCCCAAAAACTGAAAGGAGGTAAAGGACTTCCCATTGCTATGCAGGAATGAGAACTTTTCCCTCGGTTGGGAAGAAGGCAGTGGGTGCATCTACACTAGGAACTAACTTCAAAGTTAACTTCGAAGTTAGACACTACTTCAAAGTAGCCTGCAGAGTCTACACACATTTTCCCTTACTTCAAAGTTAGCTTCGAAGTAAGGGACCCCAGCTTTGAAGTCCTTACTCCATTCCTGGGAATGGAGTAGTGCCCTGCTTTGAAGTTTAACTTCTAAGTAGGGTGTGTGTAGATGCTCAACTTCAAAGTCTGTTACTTTGAAGTTGCACTCCAAAATAAGCAACTTTGAAGATGTTTTTGTGGTGTCAACATAGCCACTTTGTTTCCCATAGTGCTATGACAGGGCATATTTACCCAGTGAAGTGCTTCTGTAGTGTGAGGGCCCCACTCTCTAGGAGGGTGGTGAAGCACGAGAATGGGTTAACCTAGGGAGGTAGTGAAATCTCCATGTCTAGAGGTTTTTAAGTCCTGACTTGACAAAGCTCTGGCTGGGATGATTTAGTTGGGGTTGGTCCTGCTTTGAGCAGGGGGTTGGACTCAATGATCTCCTGAGGTCTCTTCCAACCCTTTGATTCTATGATTCTCACTTAGTTATGTCATCCTGAGGATGGAACATGCTCTGCCTGAAGTCTTGTCTAACTGGCCATGCCCCAAACGCCACCCCATTATCATGTAGTACTGAGCTTAAGCACGGTGACCATGGAGGGGAAAGAAGCAGTAAAAAGTATGAGAAAATTATGTAACCAGCACTTCATCTCTTGACTTCATCCCCTTATGACTGATCCCCACCTACGTAAAGTTCCACAATTTTGCTCACACAGCTCCCAATCAGCGCTCCCTCTATTTTTTCCAACCAGGGCAGAATAAATATTCTTATGTGCACCAAGGCATGTGTTTATTTGCACCACCAATAGAAACACATGGTGCCCACTGTGGGTAGCTATGAAGACTCTGCTAATCAGCTGAGTGGCACCAGAATCTCTCCTGGATGGCTCCAAGCTCTCAGCCTACAGGGAACACTGCTCCCAGTTCTACATAATAAAATAGATCATTTGGGCCTTGTGCAATAGCGTACTTAAGAATTATTACTCTCTGCCAAAGACTTTACAGCCAAAAAGCCAATGGTTAGCTATTAACAGAGGAAGCAGTAGGACAGAGAAAGGGCAAGGAGTCAAAGTGGGTCTGCAGTTAAGAGTAAGTAACTGCAATAATTCTTTAATTTCCATGACTGATGAAATGAGACTGCGCTGGCAGAGTTGGCGTGAGGATGGACTATGCAATATTGTACATTTGTAAAAGGACAGGTTTGCATCATCCATAGGGCTACAGAAAGACAAGGATTTATGCAAGCCAGGCTTTTGGCAATACCTTCACCTGTGTTCCATTTTCCCAGAATTGTCGGCCTGTGATTGTGCCAAGCTCCAGATGGTAGATTCATATACACACAACGAGAAATTAGGCTTAGATCCCACTAAGCCTCTAATTTGTATGAGTTTTTGATTCAAGACAGCTCAGAGTAAACAATATTCCACAGCTGAAATACTTTTGGTAATCCAAAGTAGGGGAAAATACATAGAAGATTTCAAGAAACTACTGTGCTTGTTTCATACTGCAAAAATTCAAAATACATCAGCTACATTGGACATCACTACAGGACAAGAAAAAATGCTCCAGGACACATTAATGTATAAGGTAAAAACACACATGCACTAAGGATCAAATCTAGCCTCAGGAGCCATAGACATCCATCTGTCAGCATATGTAGCCTGGATCCTTCTCAGTCAGGTTCAGGGAAAGGCATGGCACAGAGACAGCATCTGCTGTTCTGGTGGGTCACCTATCATTGTCTATAGACAAAGGAAATACCTCCATATTCATCCCCCTTTACCTGTCTGCCATATGGTACTGTTGATCACCTACTATTCCTGTCCTACCTCCCAGGGGATCATAGGGGCGAATGAGAATGCCTGTAAGTGGCTCACATCTCTTCTCTTGGAGGAAACCCGAGAACTCATTAAGGCAACTCTCCTTCCAGCTCCAAAGCTCTCAGACAGCAAGTCCTGCAAAGCTCAGTCCTCTTCCCCTCCCTTAAATTATTCAGCATCTGGGTGAAGACAGTGTGAGAGTGATTGAAACAACATGGGCTGGAATACCAGCAGTATGCTGAGCTCCACATCTCCTTTAAGTTGAACTTGAACAGTGCCATTTCTCCAACTTTCTCAGTGCCTAGCACAGCAGTTTCCAAAGTGTGATCAAGCCATCATATGACTTTTTTAAGCACCGTGGGTTGCAACCTCGACTATGGTGGTGTCATCTACCCCTTGTTTTCACATGCTGAATTGCATTAAAAACAGACACATGAAACTCTTTCCAAATATTAATTGTCCGTGTAAGCATCTGCTTTCATTATCAGAGGGATGTTACTTTATTGCCAAAGGGAGGTGAGCGGGCAGTCTGTGCGCCGGTCTCTCTAAAAGATATGGCCCATACTGTGGAAGGGCTTGAGAGCCCCACTGAAATCCCCATGTCTTTACCACATGACTAAAGACAAACAGGTGCAAGACTGATGCATGTAGACAGAGGGGAGCATTTTGAAGAACTCGTCTTCTCAGCAACATGCTCAACCCTAGAGAGGATATATGTTCACCTGGCAATGTTAAGTTGCAGCATTGAGATCCTTTGGGCGTTTGTGCTCAGAATTGTCAGAATGAGAATTGCTGGCTTCCTCTTCATTGAAAGAGTTGCACTCCATCTCTTGTTGTTTTGTTTGATTTTGTGCCCTTTTGAGACATTAAAAACTAGAGGTTGAACTTCTCATCTGGCACCCATGGGACCTGATCAATGCTGGACAAGAGAACTTACTGGACAACAGGAGGTCAATATTGTCTAGCACAGTGGTTCCCAACTTGGGGACTGCAAACACCTGGGGATCTGTGAGGATACTGCAGGGGGTCCATGAAAAAATAGAAGATAAATTCAAATGGTCATAGCAAATAAGTTTTACATAAATTGCAAAGTTACAATCAATAATTATTTTTAAATTAAATATCTTCCAATAATGTTATTAATTGCTGTCTGAAAACCTATTTTGTGGTTTCCTTTTTCATTTGATGAAGTGTACATAGCAGCTATAGCTGGCCTTGATGGGGGTCTGTGAGCAGTTTGGGGGATGATTGGGGTCTGTTTGTGGGGGTCACTGGAGGTCCACACGAGTGAAAAGTTTGGGAATCACTGGTCTAGCATGTTACCAACATTTTTGCTGCTTACTGGGCTCTTAGAAGACATTTAGGGGTAAATTACAGCTAAACAACCGCACAGAACACTGAGAGTCAGGACTGATGGCTGTAAGCAAACTTAATGGGACCATGGAAAGCTTGCCACACCCATGATAAGTGGTCATCCAGCTAACTAAAATCATTTTGGATTATAGATGTTGCCGTATGAGAAAGTGCAGGACTAGAGATATTCAACCTGTAATTCTCACTGAGCAGGATATGCTAAAGCTGATTTATTTTTAATCACTAACCAGATCCTAGTTTTACTCTAACAGATCAATATTCACAATTCCTTTCTGTTGAAAGATTAGCTTTGGGAACAGCTTACTCCTCTGTGCTCTCAGTTGACTGAATGGCACATGACCTGTTTAATCAAGAATGAGCAAATACTATAAATGGCACAGTTCTTTCACAGACCCACTCTATCCTTTTAATGTATCCTTTCCCAGGTTTATAGAAGTGCTCAGAAATTAAGACAGATGGAAGGAAAATAAAAATGCAGTGCAGGGTGTCTGGACGAACCATCCATTTCAATATAGAAACGATAGTTCAATGGTTAGAAAGACACCCAGGGACAAGAGACACCCCACCCCCATTCAATTATCTGCTCTTTTGTAGATTTCCTGTGTCAGCAAACCACTTAGGACCAGACCCACAAAGATATTTAAGCTCCTGATCTCCACTGAAAGCAGCAGAAATTAGGAGCCACTAGATACTTTTGTGGAACTCTGCCTTCCTCTGTTTCTGCCACAGTTTCACATGATAATAAGAAACATGTAAATATCTAAAGTACATATGGAAGAATCAAATTAAAACATCTTCAAAAGGAAATTAAGGCTGACTTCTATTTCTGTTTGATGCCAAAGCGAAGAAATTGCTTTGTGTCCTTATTTCAGATTATTAATTTTCTCCTTAATCCATTTTTCCAGTTGTTTTCTGGACATCAGCATCAAAAGATTTAACACACATTTCAGATTAAAAAGGAAGATAATGGGGATAAACATTTCTGCCGGGTTGACAAATGGTAGCAATCTGACTTATATTTCTGAATATCTGAAGTATCTTATATTTCCTTTTATTCTGGTAAGTCTGATCTGGGTAAATAAAATGTGCCCCTTGCTGTTGGTTTCTGTGAAATTATCTTGTAGCTCAGACCAGCAGCTCCTAGACCAGATTCTCACAAAATTATTTTCAGATATTTTTCTCAGGCCCCAGACACCCAGGCAAATTCCAGGGTGTAAAGAAGTTCTGTTTGTAACAGCAATAGCCAAAAGATTGGCTGCTTTATCTCACCATTATTTCTTTTCCCAGAAGAAATATGGAAATACACACAGCTAATTATACTGAAAATATTTAAAATGCATCAGCTACCTTGGACATGACAAGAAAAAAATACACCAGAAAACACTAATGCATATGAAAAAACCTATGGACTAAGTCAAATGGTTAGAAAGACAGGCTAGAATCAGAGACCTAGGTTAAATTATCTGTTCTTCTGTAGACTTCCTGTGGCAGCAAATCACAAAGTGGAATATTATTATTGTTTATTAAACGAGATGAGTTAAAAAGTTATCCAAGTTATTTTGGACACATAAAGAGATTCAAATAGAGCTTGATTTTGAAGTTTAGGTCAGTTCTTACTTCATCTAGATTAGGTTCTCTATCCCATATAGTAGACATGGAACCTACATAGTTTTATCAGAATCAGTTCACTGATAGCGTAAACACATATAATTAATAGTTCTTCAGAGATTTGAAAACAGCCAGCAAATCTGAAATCTCTTATGAAAATTTCAAAGATAAAGAATCTAAATATACCAAGAGACACTATCGCTAACTACCATGCCATTTCTAAACTTTCTTATTTCACTTAAGGTGCTTCCTAAGTTGTACCCATTCTGTTTTAGAGTCACCTACTGTGGATCATCAGAGTTTTAATTAATTCTAATCAGGATGTCTGATCCATGAGTGCACAGAGATTGGTTTCCTGGACTTAGTAATAAGTGCTTGTCTCAGCCACTGTCTTTGAATTTATTAGTTGGAGTTGGTACTATGGACCAGTTACTATGGCTTTCCTTTGGAGGGAGGTCTTTCTCCAATGATTGTGGATTGAGTCAATGTGGACTGAGTTAATTTGCACGATTATTGAAGTTTGCATCTTCCCTTTGTTATGGGTGTTTTGTAATAGGCTAAATCCTGTTTGGAACCATTCACTGTTAATAATTTTACAGCTACATTTGGAGCCTGAATCAGCTCCCATTTATATCTCAATCTTATCGTGCTGTGGACATTTAGATTAATTTGTTTGTTTAAGCTAATCTGTTTGTAGAAAGTCTCTAAACTGTCTCACAAAAGCTCACCTAATAAATTATTTTGTTAGTCTTTAAAGTGCTACTTGACTGCTTTTTTGTTTTGATAGTATATAGAGTAGCGCGTCTTTCTCTCTGTTACCTCTAAGCTACCAGTGTGTTTGCCTGGTGTTAAACTGAGGGCTTGTCTCCACTATAGGGTGGAAAAATGCTGCAGCAATGGATCCACCAGTTGTTGATTTAGTAGCTCTTTACTAGACTTGCTAAATGAACTGTTGATCACTATCCTGTTGATTCCAACACACCAGCAAAACGAGGTGAGTAGGGGGAGTCGATGGGAGAGTTTTTTATGTTGATCCTGCAGTAAGTGACATCAGTTTGACTTACGCTACTAACATAACTCAAATTTCATAACTTAGACTGACCTGCCTGTGTAGTGTACACCTGCCCTTAGATAGCCAGAAACCTTCTGAAACCAGAAGTAACAAAATACTGAAAAGGAAACTTGTAATTGATATTCTACTTACATTTTGAGAATGTAGGTAATCAATACTCACTCCAGTGTCAAAAGACTTTGGGACACACTCAGCTTCTTTCTGACAGACACAACAGTTGTTCAGATCTGAAGAAGTGGGTCTGTCCCACAAAAGCTCATCACCTAATAAATTATTTTGTTCGTTTTTAAAGTGCAGCATGACTGCTTTTTTGTTTCATTGTTGCTGAGTGCAATGTCCTTTAATCTCATATGTTAGAGGCCTATGGTTTTGGCACTGAAGGAGAAAAATTGCAAACACACAAGTGCAAAACTATCTAGCAATCATGTCTGTTCAGAATCCTCAGGCCTGCAAGAGAGAGTAAGAAAGCACCATGGAACTTCAAAACATGAAGTCATTTGCAAGACAAGCCTGCGCTACAGATACTAACTCTCCACCACCACCACCACAAAAAATAAAATTAAAAAAATGAAATAGGAAATTCATTTTTTAATTTAAAAACAAATTATATCCACTACGTTAGAGAAGATAATGCAGGATAAAGCTGTGCCAAAGACAGACATTCTGCTTTGTGAAGGATTTAGCTCTCGATCTATATCTTCAGCAGATACACAGACATGTGAAAGAATGATAGCTGGTGGTTTAGGAGTCAGGCTTATTGGCTTGGTTTGTCTTCTCAAGAGGCCAGCTGTGGATTGCTTGTAGCGTGGGCCAAAAGTTTTATAAGGCCATAATTGAGAAGTGTAGCTGTCTTTGGAAATTATGCAAATGCAGGAACTGCAAACATGTTCTGCATAGCAGGACATCTTGGCAGTATGATATTATACGATTACAAGAATGAAGGTCCTAGGAGCCCTCTGAGTTTAATGAGCAGCATCATATTACTGATGCTCTTTATTAATGATACTTAGGCTAGCAGAAAACATGTTATGGGGATAATAACAATCTGAAGTTAAACCAAAAGAAACGTGAAAAATCCAATGCCAAGATTTTTTGTAGCCAGAGAGACTCCTAAGCCTAGGAGTTGGGACAAGTGGGACTGTCACATCTCCTGGCACAAAGCGGATTCCATCATATACCACGTTTACAGTTTGGCTGAATGACTATCAACACTCCCACTATAAAAATTATTTCAGCACCCTTGCTCCTAAAACCATACTTAGAGAGCTAAATCAGTGCTCTCAGGTTCTACTGAAGTCAATAGGTAACAAGCAGTCCTGTGGCACCTAATAGGCTAACAAATTTATTAGGTCAGGAGCTTTCATGGGTGAAACCTACTTTATAAGATGAAAATGAATAGGAAAAAACAATAGGAAATGTTAAGTGCTCAGCCTTTTTGAAAAAATGAGATAATTTATTAAGGTAGCTAAATATAGACCTAAGTTTAAATGTAGGCACCTAATTTAGAATATCATGATGTGAATGTCCTTTGTGAAATCATGAAAATGTTTTCATTCTGTTTACTGCTTTTAGCAGTACACCAGTATTACTTATATTAGCCAACATTTAACATTAACATCTTGTTAAAAGTGAGTCTGAATAAGCTGATGAATGTTTTCGTTCCATGCTCTGAGGACAGGACAAGAACTAGTGGACTTAAAATTGCAGCAACAGAGGTTTAGGTTGGACATTAGAACAGCTTCCTAACTATCAGAGTAGTTAAGCATTGGAACAAATTACCTGCAGAAGTTGTGGAATCTCTGTCATGGAGGTTTTTAAAAAAAGGTTAGATAAACACCTGTCGGGAATGGCCTGGTTTTTAGTTCTGCAGGGGGCTGGGTGAGATGACTTAGTGAGGTCCCTTCCAGTTCTACAATTCTGGGATTATTATTCTCACCAGCTAATGATACTAAAAATAATGTATTTCCACTGAATAGAAAATCCACATTGTGACTTTGGGACAAGAAGTCTGGGGCAAAAATGCTTTTTTCATATAATATGCTGTGCAATGTTCTAATTTTTCCATCCCTGGGTAGAATAAGTTGTGTTATGTGCACCCACGCTTGTGTGGCTGTGCACCACCAATAGAACTCATGCTTCCCACTATGGGTGTCTGTGGGCACTCTGCTAATCAGCTAGGTGGCAACTGAATCTCTCCTGAGTGGCTGCCCAAGCATTCAGCTTATAGGGAACACAGTGTGATACCTTCCCTATTAGATAGATAAGAAAGATCTTAATCAAAGAACTATGTTGTCTGCAAAGTAACAAATTAAATCATTTTTGTCATTGATAAATGGTTCATGCTGTTTTATTTTATTCTCACTTCCCAGTTTAGTCAGCTGTAGTTTGTTAAGTAAAAGGTTGTCGTATAACATATCCCACTGTTCCTCTGGATGACAGAAAGAAACATTAACCTTTATGGATATATCCATATAATTTTGTCAAAGGGGACATCAGACCTTCAGGCCATAATAATACAATATGAAACTACAGAGCTTTGCATGATGAGGTATTCGAATGTGAACACTGATTGCCCAAACCTTAGGATGATAAAGCAAAATATAATTTTAAGACACTGTTGCAATATTTAAATCCCCAGAGAAGGTTTAGTATGTGATAGTATCTTCTTCCTCAACTTATTTACATAACCTATAATAACTGCTATGCCTACAGCAGTAGAAAGAGAGACAAAGAAAGTAGAGTGGCACTTTAAAAACTATAGATAGGCTTACTTTAAAAACTCCAGTGCCAAAGCTGGAATTCCTTACCCAGAATTTACTCCAGCCATACTCAGGCAAGGGGAGCAGAATGGGCAGAGCCAGCAGCATCATGAATAACCAGCTTCCACTGACTGACTTCATGGAGAGTCTTCCCTTAGTAATCCTGTCTAACACCAGTGCTAGACTGTGATCTGCCTAGACTTGTGTTGTCAGTACAGCACAAACCACAACTGGGTCTCAATTCCCAGATAGGGTCGTTGGATGCTACCACAGTAGAAATGACAAGAACACATAATGATTTCAGGATTTGGCCCTGGAGCAGTAATTAATCTCAATGCTTTACAGACATTAATGGTTGGAAGCTCACCATACCCTGCGTGGTAATGCAGATAAATCTTTTTTTCATTCAAATGTACAAAACAATCCACACTGCTGTCATATGCCTGATACTGACTGCAAATATTTAGGTTTGTGCCTGTTTTCTTAGGGTCTGATCCAGCATCTCCTCACTTACCGGTAGAATCTCAGCTAAAGCAATATGGCTGCCTACAGGTTTGCTTTTCAGACTGGGCTCCAGCATGTAGGTAACACTTTGGGCTCTCAGTGAATTGAACCTCATTTCCACAAGTATACATCATGCATTTTCCCAACAATATATTGTGGGCATGAAACTGCCTATACAGTTCAGGGTAATCTCTGAAGACTATCTGAATAACCAGATCGTCTACTTTGAATATCAGAGTTTGAGTGAAGACTGTTCCCATAAGAAGAATTTCTTATAGGAGTGGGCTCATTTTCTCTAGCTGCAGCTGCAGTAGTTAGAGCTTCAACACTGGCTACAAGCTGTTGGAAACAACATCCAGCTGTGATTAAAACAACACTGTAAAGCCTTTGTCAGACCAAAGGAGAAAGAAAAGCCTTCTCAAAACTGTGACAAATATAACAGTGCTCTGCAATATCCTGGGGAAGCTTAATTGAATTGAGTTTGATACCTTGGGGGTCCATTATATTAAAAAATGCAATTGTTTGTTATCACATTTAACTTCTCTAGAAGGATACGGTATGCTAATGTAATTCCACTGGTTATCAGCCCTGTGAAGTGTTGCCCAGCAGAGGTTCACATCTATACGTTCAAACTGGAGTCTCCAAGGATCAATAGACAAAGATAGATGGTTTGGTCAAAAAGCCTGGGTTTAAACTAAGTCAGGGTCTCCTTTTTGATCCAGAAAGCATGCAGGGCCAAGGTTAGCCCCAATCCTTAGGGAAGGTTTGGAAGGATTTTGGCCTACTGAGGCGCCTGAGGCAGAATGAGTGTTCGGAGCAAACATTGCCATGAATTTATAACCACAGGGAACAACCTGTGTGGTGTTTGAAAGACTAACCATCACCCAGAGTCCTTGTTGAAATGGAGTGGGATCAGGTAATCTTATTAACAGGCATGTATTGTAGTTCTTTTTAATGTGCTGTCTCTAATATTTTTCCCTTAAGAATAAATCTGCTTGCTTAGAAACAGCTACACAGTAATGTATAACTGTGGCAATGCTCCTGTGTACCATCTGAGGGAAGAAGCAAAGCAGACCTGCTTAGATAGTGTGTCTTTTGGTGGAGAAATGACTATATTGTCAGGGAACCTGGGAGTAGTCTTGTCAGAAGGGAGGGAGATGAATGTCTCCATGCCAGAAAGACAATGGCTGGTGACTGGGAAGTCTAGCCTTTGCTGGATCATACAGAGGGAATACAGGTTCCCGGAAGTGTAACAACAACTACGCACTCCATTTGTTTTGAAAGCATCTGAGTCAGTAGGGTCCTCACAATTCTCTCTCACTGGCTATTAACAAAAAATACGACACAAATTGGAAGCATGAATCATAGCTTGATTTAGCTTGTCTCTTACTAATAAAAAGTGAGTTACTCAATGATTCACCTCCCTGTAAGACTCAGCAGGAGAAGGACTAAGAGGCACATGACGGATCTGAGTCAACTTGAACTTTGCAGATCCCTGTTTGAATCTCTTGCTTTTAATTTTATTTATGCAAGAGAATTTCCTCTCTAAGGATTTCTGCACAATATACTCTACTAAATTTGTTTTCAGCATCCATATATCATCCAGTAAATGGGAGGTTGGGGGAGGGTGTCTTTTGGCTAAGGCACTAGTTGGGATTCAAGAGTTCTGGTTTCAGCTCCTGACTCTACTACACATGTCCTGTGGGATCTAGGGCAAGTCACTTAACCTCTCTACTTCATCTGTCAACTGTAGCATTATAATCTCTATGGATTTATAAGCATGGAAGGATGGCTGATTAATGCTTGTGAGGCATTTAGTTACTGAGGTGATACGATAAGCAGTTTTATAAATAGATGTCTCTGAACAGTAGATATCTCCTCATAGATAAATACATCTATTAAATTCAAAGAAGCAATCAAAAGAATCAGAAACAAAATTGTTTCCAAATACTTTCTCCTGAAGCAGCAAAGAAATATGCATTAGGCTGTGGATGCAGTTTATCAATGTCATGGTTGTTGTAGCACTCCACAGTAGAACTGAAAGTACCAAAAAAAAAATCACTTGCAGGAACACAGATTACATGCAAAACAGTTGCAGTATTCTAGAGACATAATGCAGCCCAAATAGTATATGGAAATAATCCAAAACCTTTAAAATGCATATTTTTATGCTATTGCAACATTCTTTGTAAACCTTTTGTAGTGTTGCAATACATCAGCGGGGTAATGCACCTTATTGACATAAATGCCTACAAGTCCCACCTGGCTAAGTTATGAAACTCTATACTCATTTTGCAAAAAGGTACAGAATCCAAGCAGACATGGTCTATTTCAAAGGAAGAATGTGTTATCAGTGAAAACAGATGTGTAGTAACAAAATTGATTAAATATTGAAGAGATCCAAAGTTCTATGTGGTAATATAGCAAGGTTTGGTACTAGGACAGAACAATGGCAAAGGTTTTTGGAAACAGTTCCGCAAAAGTGTACCAAAGACTTATTGCATTTTGAAGAATTTAAAAATGAGCTAATTAGCTTTTAGTCCCATTCTCCTCTGTCCCTTCCTTGTGAAGTAGAAAAAAACAAGACAGTATTATATATTATGCTCAGTGATCTCTCCTATTTTTATTCTATTATGATGATATAATTTTAAAGGATCAAGAATGTTTTACAATGTTGTCATGTACATAGTGATGTTTCACAAAGGCTGAAATTTTGTTTTATACAATACAGCACCTTCCATAAACCAGGAGCTCCGAGCTCCTTTACAGAGTGATTAGGTTAATGCTATTAGAGCATAAAGTATATAGACAAATGAAGTAGCAATTAATTATCAGTTTAGCAATAGCTTTCACAGAGCCTTGGACTGTAGAGCCACGAAAGCAATTTTACATTCATATTAATATGTTAGGGTACTGTAATGGAAAACAAATCTGTATATTGATATAGATTATGTTATTTTTAGTAATAAATTAGTAATATAACATAGTATGCCTGGCATTGTCATGGTTATGGTGATAGCTGGGGGTTTCCTTATAATAATCCATAACTCTTTAATAAATATTCCAGATCATGATGATCAATGGACTCCTTTAAAGAGTTTAAACCCATCACATAAGTCTAAGCAAATGGATATCATCAGCACATGCCATCTAGAAAAGTTGTGATTTCTAGGAATACTGTAGAGAATGTCTTGCCTGTGAATTGTTCTATGATGAGGGACATTGGCAGCAAATGAAAATAATTTACAAAAACATCTCTCAATGTTTGTCTATTTGATACCCATGTTGATATTCTCTAATTCTCTGAATTGCAGTCCTTAAAGCACAACCACAGGAATAAATTAACTTGTAAAAGTCAACATCCCCTCCAGATTGTCCCCTAATGCGGACCTGACCAATTCTAAAAGCCCAAGAAAAGATTTCCCTTTACTTAATTGGTATTTGCATTAGAGTCTCTGTGAACCATAAACATTCCTATAAAATAAGAGGAGAAATAATTACATCAATCAAGTATTTTCATTTCCCAGCTGATGGAGTACAGTCATTCTGTAACCAAAAGGTAATAAAAAGAGCAACTCACATTAAAAATCTACAAACCCACATGGTCAGACCAGCAGCACTAGCTAATAAAAGTTGCTATATGAAATACAGTTCTCATTTGGTACGTTAATATGCAACTTTTTCCTCCTTTTAGCACTTACTCTGACAACTGCTACCAACAGTCCATCCCTCACAGCCTGTTTTTCGGGCCTGGGACACGGAACAGAATTTACACAATTATGTAAGGGGTTATGCAATATTTTATTTGAAGGGCCAGGTCCTCAGAAGGAGCTCTTTAATGCATGTTACATGTAGAAGGGGCACCAGGCAATGCTCGTTAAGGATCTCTGATCCTCGCTCTGTTGACTACGTATTCAGCCATGAGTAGAAGATGAGAGCCTCTTTAGGGCTGTTCTGCACTGTATTGCTTGTGATGAATGGATCCGAACTCAGCAACCCCTCCACCATACCCCTTTCCTTACAAGCTACTTTCCTTAGGAGTGAGATGATTGAGGCCAGGTGGGACAGGGGCTAACATATGTATAGTTGCAAGCATATATATTGTCTATATGTTACCTGGGGGCTCCTCTAGTTTCATCCTCTAGTGTATGAAACAATCCCCCTAACTTCCTTCCACACTCAGTGGCAGCACTTTACAGGTGCTTTTCACAGGTGTAAAGGCAGTGGAGAATCAGGTCATTATGCTGCAGTAACAAATGAGGCACAATGTATGAAAGCACATTAAAATTTTCACACATTTTGGGCTTACCGCACGATGGAAGAGAGAGAGAGAGAGAGAGAGAGAGAGAGAACTAAATAGCAATGGAAGAAAAATTTAAAAAATAGCTTTCCAAACCAGACTGATGTGTTTTTATTTCAAGAGAGGATAAAAATCATCTTATTAGCAAGTAAATACATCTGATACCATTGTCTGGCATCGGAAAGAGTTAGTAGGTGGGCTGTTAAAAATACAGTAACGGAACCCACCATTGGGGTGAGAGGCAAAGAGATTTCTGAGGGCTGGGTGGGGCCCACACCGTGCTCCGGGCAGTACTAAGGGGTGATTGCCCTTGGCCCTGCCCCTTCTGTCCACGGCTCTGCCCCTTATTGGGCATGGAACCAACCTCCCCCAGCCCCCCCACCACCACGCACACACATTGTCTCAGGGCCTGCGACGGCTGCCAGCCCAGCTGAGGTGCACCATGTTGTGGGATCCAAGTTCCATAGTGAAGTTCCAACAAGCCTGCTTTTGCTTCCTCATGGTTTCAATGATCAGTTGAAAATAAAAAGAGATGCTAAGACTCCTTCAGAGTGTGACCATTTTAAGGTACCTGGTTAGGCCCCAAACCTTGATGATAACACTTTAAACCAGTATCTGAGAGGTAGCCCTGTTAGTCTGTACTCCAGCAAAACAAAGTGGCAGAAATGTAGCACTTTAAAGACTAACAAAAGGATTTAATGGAATAAATTATTTTGTTAGCCTTTAAAGTGCTACATTTCTGCTGTTTTGTTTCACTTTAAACCAGTCATTCCTGCCTCTGGAAGCAGGACAGAAACTTACAGCTGGCAGGCACTTATGTGTCTGATTGCCTGTTTGTCTCCTCAGCGATCATCACACTTTGCAGCTGCACTGTCACCTCACATGTGAAGGGACGCAATCCATCTTTGATACGAAACATCCTGCCAAGAGAACACTAGCCATCAGTTCAGAATACCGACTTTCAGAAGGTAAATGTATTGGTTCCTTCCGCCACTCAGGACTAGTCTTGAGGCCAGTTTTTGTGCCTTAGGCCACACACTCACCGTAAGGTCACAATGGCAAGCTGGCAGCATGATTTTTTTTCAGCTTCATGGGTTAGACCTTTTAGTCACTTCCACATAGCCAGGCTTGGGAGTGGTGTCTGGCAGCTCTGAAGAGCACTGGAGTGCCTGGACTGCAGAACTCAAGATTCATCCCACGCGGCAACTTCAAAAGGCTCTCTCTGCAGCTGTGGTTAAAGTCTGTCAACCCGCTGTAGATGGCGCCTATGGGCTGCAAAATGTTGTGTTGACATACAGTGAATGAGCAAAGTGAGGCGGGGGAACCAATGCTATATAGATCCGCCAGCCACTACCCTCGCACTGAGTGCAAATGCAGTAGCAGCCGGAAATATGGAAGCCTAAACCTAGAGTAATGGCCAGTGTTCCTGCTAACGTTTTCCATCCATAGATGGAATAGACTGTTACGTGCACCAAGGCATGTGTGGACGTGGAGCACCTGTTGCTGGCTGTGGGCGTTCTGCCAATCCGCTGGATGGCACCTGCATCTCTCCGGAGTGCTCAGCTGACAGGGAAGAATGGTGGTGTCACAGAGCAGCTTCCCTAGCACTCCACAACTAGTGAGGAGATGTCTTTTCTTCTCTCCCCTTTGGGTGCCTCGCTATGGTCAAGTCATGCCACAAAAGTGCAGAGACCTCCACATCCATGAAAAGGTCTGCAGGTGAAACACCATCATAAGTAGGCCTTTGATAAATTAAACCTCCCCGCCCCATTCAGAGGTGGGAGTTGCTTGAGTAAAAGTTGCTTGAGTAAAAGTGCAGCCCCTTTCACTTCTGGGTACTTGAGTACAATAAAGATGTGATGCACGTGTGTTTGTACATGTACTTTTACTCAAGTAGTTTTCCAGTGGGGGCAACAATGACTTGTACTTAAGTACCCCACAAAGCGCCTGTGCTTTTATTCAAGTAACTTTTTGTGTACTTTTTCCACCTCTGCTCCTATATCATGAAGTTTTGGATTTTGGGTGGTGGTGATGGAATAACAAAGAGGAATGGCTTCTTCTGGGTGAGCTCTTGGCTCATGGGTTTACGGGTTAGTAACTTCTGGGTTGAGAAGCTGATTTCCAGGACACATGAATCATTCAGAGTAGCCTCAAGAATGATGCCAACTTAGCTACCTTCTGTTCTCCAAACGCTGTGTCATTTCCATGTGGGTCGTCCCTTCCCAGCAAAGAAATGCAAATTAGGGTAAGGCTGCTCTTGCTGCCTGTAAAGGTTACAAACACATCTATAATGTCTTTCCTGGCAATCGTTGAAAGGTCTGTCAATGCAGCCTCCAGCAATGTATCCAGCTTGTTGCAGAAATCAGTACAATTTGTATATGGTTATTATTGCTTCCCAAACGAGCATCTGATAACGTTCACATATTCCACTGAACATATTTAGGAGCAAACAGTCCCAGAGTCAGACAAGAGAAGGTGGTAAAATGAATACAGACCCCATCACAGCCAATGTAGTGGCACAACTTATTTGTTCAGCAGCTCTGGACCAGATCCCAGCTCAGGCTTATGTCCCTTTTTACAGGTGGCGCAGCACCAAAGGACCTAAAAGGATCACCAAAGGGATTGTTTTCAGCTGGCATTGCTGATACTTCTGCTGGGGAAGCACTTGAAGAGTAAGAAAGCATGTTGGGAATGAAGTCCATGGCACTTCAGAAATCATCAGCAGCATAGTAGCCCCTAGTAGTTGTTAAAAGCCAGGGCAATTTAAAGTGGCAGGTAGGCTGCTTTAATTTGTACCACTTGCTTGTGTGACTCCTGGACAGCCCCATAACAAGGCCATTTAGCGCTGCCTTTGTTTCCCTGCAATAGCTACACTGTGCTCTTTTCCAGCACAGCTGAAGATTTAGCCCCTAAAGCCTCATTTTTCTGTCCCTTACCGTGGTGTAATGGAACAGGGCATGTTTTCTCTTTTAGTCATGTAATTTTGGGCTAAGATGGGCATATTAATGCAGAAACTTTTCAGCAAGAAAAAGTGAAGGGTATACAAAGTAAGTAAAATCAATAGTAATCAAAAATGTCTAGGGAGACCAGCTGTAAGTCACACAATTCTTACAGTACTGAAGATATCAGCTGCGCCGGGGTTCATGCATCTGTAATATTGCGAGTTAGCCATTCCATTTCACAACTTCAATTTCAAGCTAATCTCTAGTAATGTTCCATCATGCTACATTTAACATAGTTGATTGTACATATGAGTGATCAGTATAGGCCATAAAGTGGCAGTGATGCTGTTCTTCCTCTTACACAGACTGAGACCGTGTTCAGCTAAGTCTCAAGCTGCAAGAAACAAATTTTTAGATGCTGTTTACCAAGGTTAGTCATTTCACACTGTAATCAAAACTGGCATCTTCCATGGGGCTCCTTTGCTATTTAAAAGCAGAACTGATTGTAGAGTAACAAGGTGATAGTATATGAAAAAATGATTTCTCCAGCAGGAGCCCTTCTGGCATAACTAGATGACCTGCTCTAAAAGCTCTAACTTTAAAACAGCAGGGTAGACCTTCAACATAAAACTCAACTTTGAGAAAATTCTCAGATAATAAAATAAATAAACTGCATCACCTCCCAACTAGTCCACAGTCATCCAGATCCGTAATTCTTGCACTTCACTCCGTACTATGTTCATTCAGCAGATTCTACTCCTGGCTGATAGTTCAGATTCATCAGGGTCAACATCTCCTTCCACATCTCCAGAAGCATAATGTTCTTCAAATGAGCAGCTGAGCAGCTGGCAGCCTAATTCTCTTCGGCCGTGTCTACACGAGCCCAAATCTTCAAAATAGCCATGCAAATGGCCATTTCAAAGATTACTAATGAGGCGCTGAAATGCATATTCAGCACCTCATTAGCACGCCACCGGCTGCAGCTCTTCAAAATTGCCACTTTTTGCTGCCATGTGGCTCGTCCAAAAGTGGGTCTGGGAACTTCAGGGAATGCATATAGGAATAAGGGGATTTCAAAGTTCCTGGGGTCCTTTCGAAAAGAATCCACGTCTGGATGAGCTGCACGGCAGCAAAAAGTGACAGTTTCGAAGATGTTACGGATAGCATAAACTCAAGGTCATAACCAACCCATTGACATGTTGGACTATAGACCAAACCATAACACTGACTTGCCTATATCTTGAAATATTTATTAATCCTTCATTTATCCTTTATAAAGAGTCTATAAATGTACCCTTGATATAAACTGTGACTATACTATTAAAGACTGATCTTTTACCTTTTGTTTTACTTAAATTTCAATTTGGCAAACTAGGAAGATAAACTGAGCAGTAGGAAGTTTGCCAGATTATCCTCACCTGAGCAGCCAAGACATTACTGGAATTCATTGCCTTTGGCCCAATTATATAAATGTAGACACCTAAATCTGTATTTAGACATGTGGGGCTCGGTGCTGCATGGTGCTGAACAAGCTGCTTGATCCAGCTAAGCACTTCAGTGCATGCTTAACATATAAGAGCAAACAAAATGAGCTTGTTAAACTCATGCAAACTGCTTAGCACCGTGCAGGATGGAACTCCTATGTGCGTGGATTGATTTTCAGAAATTCTGAGCACTCAAAACCTTTTCTGAAGATCATGAAAGCTCCAGGCTCTCCACACCTCTGAGAATCAGGCCATTTCTATAGGTGCCTAATTATGGAGTTAAGTGCTTGAGTTTAGGCATAGTGGGTATAATTTTTGGCCTTTATTTATACATCTCTGGCATATTGTTGTATAAGAGACGTCTGCACAAATGCATAATGTGCAATCTTAATGTAGTCACAAACTGGAGTCCTATCTTGCAATTGTCCTTGTGTGGAATCCTACTGTGTGAATGAAAGTACATCAACATAGATGCTTCCACTTATAGATCCAGCTGCAAGCTCAGGGTCCAGGTAAGATTCCTTCATTGAAACAGCAAAGCTGGTGATTGGATTTTGGTTTTTTTTTTAAACAAACCATTCATACCTTTCATGAAAATAGATCTTGCCTGCTTCCTTCACAAACCAGTCCTTTTTAATAATTCATACTGATCTGAGAACACTTTATTGTGCTCTGTAGTGTTAAAAGATAGCCTGACTGCTAAATTAGCTGAGTACTTCTTGCAAATTGCAGATTTTAATAGCCGTAGTCACAGGTACAGAAATACCCAAAGAGAATCCAATTAATCAACTGAATCAATTAAAAAAAAGACTAAAAGAAACAATACAAGGAACTGCCACTGGCTTCTTGTGGTAAGAAATGATGGGGCAAGTAAATCATGAAAGCCATTGATAGGTGTGACAAGCAGTGCTGGGAGCAATGATTTAGCAGCTCAAATAATTTCTTAAGTCTTCTTTTGGAAAAAAAATCTTAGAATATTACGTTGTTTGGTACTGTTGCATAGCAATTGTTATTTGTATACTGCCAACAACATACCAAGAGAAAGAGCGTAGAGCTCTAATGATATTGTTACCGAGTCTGGCAATTTTATCACAGGCTCTGCAGTATCTGCTGGGTTTTGTTGAAGCCCTAACTTCTGAATTCCCAGTGACTTTGAGACAATTTCTGCTTTCATTTCTTTATCAAAGTGTCTAGCTTCCATGGGTGCAGAAATAAAGCTTGAAAACATGACCTGAGTACTAAAGGCTCAAAGCCCAAGAGACAAATAAAAGAAAACCAAACAGGTCACTGTATTTTTTAAAGTGTCATGATTTTTGCAGTCTGAATTGTGATTTTATGTCATGAGCTCTATCAGGTAGGTGTTTCATTTGGGATTGAGCTGTATCAGGTAGGTGTTTCATTCGGGATTTTACATGTGCCTAGCTAGTTCTCGCTTAGTATAAAAGTTTGCCATTTAGCATAGACCTGTGCTGGTGGTAATGCAAACCACCCCCATATGGTACAGCACAACAGGGGCCCAACTTGGTAGCAGATTTGAAGGCTACCTCAGTATCAGTATTAAATAAGAATAATGGGGAGGTATAATCTTTTCTGTGGCAGCCAGTTGAGTTGGATATAAACTAGCCACAGGTGAATTTGGTCTGGGAATTAGATGGTTACTAACCATCAGAAATGCCTTCCAATGGGAGTAATGGGAACAAGAAACCTAACTTAAGATGGAGCTTGGTAAATATAGAACAGAGACAATATGACAGAGTTGTTCAGGATAGCAGGAGACTGGAATCCAGGGCACAGGACATCTCTTCCAGTCCTATGTTTTCAGGAGGTTCCACCATCCTTTACAACCTTCGAGGAAAGAAGGGTGGAACCATGGCTCCACCTACGTGAAACTCCCCACCCACTTTGGGTGTTCACTAAAGGAGCAGAGCCTGACTTCTGTATGGAGTGCTCAAGCCAGATTAACTTCTTTGTACCCTATTCCACATGCAATGAAAGGTTAGGCATGGTCCATCTTTGAATCATGGTCCATGATTCAGTGAAACTACCCTGAAGGGAAAAAGCAGTCAAGTAGCACTTTAAAGACTAACAAAACTATTTTGTTAGTCTTTAAAGTGCTACTTGACTGCTTTTTTGTTTTGCTAGTATATAGACTAGCACTGCTTTCTCTCTGTTACTACCCTGAAGGACTGAGAGTGTGACTGGCATAATTCCCCTTTATTGTTAGTGTGGTTAGGACAGGTGTATTTTGGGAAATACAATTTCAAAAGAACGGCAGGCACTTATTGAAAGGTTATTTGCCTTAGGCTAAAGTAAACGATCTCTCTTATAGGCAAAAACAAACAGTCTCTAGAGGCAGCTAGACATATACAAAGTGGTATGAAAACAATCTGAACGGCAATAAGATGAGTGCTTGCAAGGGGGGCACTGTATGCTTCATGGTTGGCTTATGTTTTAGTGCTCCTTTTGCTATTCTTTGTGCATTACATCACTGTTAGACTGCAACATGTCAAACATTACCCACCACAAATTAAGCACTGCATCAAGTCAGCAGTGGGCAACCTGTAGCCACATGTGGCCCATCAGAGTTCTATGTGTGGCGAGCAAGATATTTCGTTTACTGTTGCCCATGCACAGGGTTGCCAGGTTCCAGCGGTTTCCATTTGCATAGGTTTTTTGCAACTGGTATTACTAATGTGAAGTGAGGTACGAGCAGATAGTACCCAACATTCACTGTTGAGATCCGTTTGCTCCCTCGGCATCCAATCAAAGCACTGCTACAGTTCAGTCGGCACTCCCTGCAAATTCTAAGTTTGCAAGGGCAGTTAGCAAAACTAACCCACCCTGGGAGACCATCTTTATTATGACAATCTTGTGGCTCACTGAGATGAAGGAGGGCCACTCATTCGGCCCACTCACTAGCCTAGGTAGCTGGATCTCCCTGGATCACTACTGGCATCTCCATGTCTCCAATGGTGATTTTCTGGTCTGGAAAGAAATTTCCATTCTGCAGCTTTCTGAACAGACCAGAGATCCTAATGGTGTGCACGTCATGCACCTTTCCCATCCATTCCACTTTAATGTTGGTAAAATGGTCCCTGTGAGCCACCCATGCCTGCAACACCAAGGAGAAATAGCCCTTACATTTTACGTACCTTGTGGCAAGGTGGTCTAGTGCCAGAATAGGGATATGCATTCCATCTATTGCCCTGCCACCATTGGGGAACCCCATCACAGCAAAACCATCCACTATGTACAGAACATTTCCCAGAGTCACTGTCTTTCATAGCAGAAGGGTACCAATTGCCTTGGCTACTTGGATCACAGCAGCCCCCAATGTAGATTTGCCCACTCCAAATTGATTGCCCACTGACTGGTTGCTGTCTGGCACTGCAAGCTTCCACAGAGCTATTGCCACAGGCTTTTGAACTGTCAGAGCAGGTCTCATTTTGGTAACACAGCACTTCAGGGGAGGGGAAAGCAATCCACAAAGTTCCATGAAAGTAGCCTTATTCATGTGGAAGTTTTGTAGCTACTGCTGATCATCCCATACCTGAAGAACAATGCAGTCCCACCAGTCTGAGCTCATTTTCGGTCATCAGAACCGGCGTGCTGCTGTGTACAAAGAATCAAGTACAGCCAGTACCGCCCTATTCCTCTTCTCCTGTGGTTCACATCTGTGTATGTCCATGTCCTCCTCAGAGTCTTCATCACACTGAAGGCTGCTTAGGCTCTGCACATACCATAGCACAATGCATGAGTTGTTCATAGTACTTGCCACAACTGTCTAAAAATGGACAGGTTCCATGCTAGCCTTACACTGGCATCTGAATGGATAAGAAAAAAAAAAAAAAAAAAAAAAAAAGAGTGAAAGATACTTTTTGCCATTGCTCTCCAAGGGAGCGGGAGGAGATAAATGCACTATGGGAGACTGAGGACACATATCCAGAACTATCCATGGCACAGTTTTGTCCCATCAGACACTGAGAGCTTAACCCACAATGCAAGGGGGCAGCAGGAACTATGGGATAGATACCCACAGTGCATTGCTTACAAAGTCGAAGCTGCCCATCATAATGTGGACACACTCCATCAACTTCATGTGCCAGTGTGGATGTGCACCCTCAGCTTCACATGATGGAGTGCTACAAAATCAACCTTAACGAATTCGACCTAATTTCCAAGTACAGACATACCCTAAGAGACTAAAGAGAGTTCCTCTGTGCTTGGTCACTAAATTGTTCTTTACCCTCCCTGACTGCACCTGAAATTAAGGCATAGGAGGGAATGATTTGAAATATTCGCAGAAGGAATACAGTAAAGAGAAGGCAAAAGACAATCTGCTGTAATATACAGCAGGCAGTTCCCCATCAGTGCCTCAGCAAACACACACATTATGGCACCTAGCAGATGGTTAAAATGGAGCCATGCCCTTGTTTCCTGTGATGCATCATTGTGGCTTCTTTTTCTTCCCCTCTGTCCCTTCCCAAAACGCAGCAGTAACCTGAATGATATTCTCTGTTTGTTTATTATAGCAGTCAGACAGCTGCTGTCAGTGTTTGGTATGGATATCCATTTGAGATGGATTAAAACCACAGTGTCCCTATTCAATCCTCCCTTCTCCTCAGAAAAGCCAAGCACCCCCTCTATTTCCTTCTCCATGTGCTCTCTCCTCAGCTTTTCCAGTTCACCAGCCCCCATGACGTTCCCAGCTCGCTTTCAGAGAGGCACTGGGGTCCAAATTCAGAGGTAGCCAGCAGGTCCTCAGCTCCTGTAAGTTGGTATGGCTTTGTTAAATGATCTGAACACAGTAATGGGAAGTAGGAATAATAATACCTACCTTCCTTTGTACAGTGCTTTGAAATCCTTGCATGAAAATTGCTATTTTATACTGCGCCATAGTGGGCTCCCTGGTATCTAAGCAGATGAGCACCGGGTCCAATCAGGATCAGTTGCTTATGCCTGTCATGCCCTGCTGTCAGTGGTCAGTGGGTGGACTCTGCTGCCAATCAGGCAAAACCGTGACGGTCTGGCCTTGGGCAGCCATGCAGAAAATTACATTGCAGCTGAGAGTAGGTAGCCATGCTGCAATGAGATTAATCTGGAATGCAGCGTGAGGGCAGATAGCTGCCCTTTATGAATTTGTGTCCTGCAGATAAAAAATAGTTTCACAAGTACCGTTATTTTTTTAACTTTTCCCCCAAAACTATCACTTCAGATGATCTGGGGATATGCTCAGTTTGAAAGAGATCCAAAACATTCAAGCACTTGCTCTCACAAAAAAAAGTCCTTCCTCTTCCGAAACTATTGAGCAGCAACAAGGAGACAGTCACACAAGCATCTTAATCCACACACCTAGCCCAGGCTTTACAATTCTCCTGTCTCATTAGTTACTTAGCTAATCAAATGATCATAATGAACAACATTTAACACTTCTATAGGAGTTGTCAAGCAAGGACCTGAAAGCATGTACATTAAAACCTCCCATCGCCCCTTTTGGTAGATATATAATGTTATTCCTGTTGGTTAGATGTCTCCATCCAACCACACAGAGGTCAGGGTGAAAAATTGCAAGTGATCTTTTTCCCTCTTTGGAAGTGCCTGTTTGAGATATCCTGGACCTAGTTCACAGAGATGCTGAGCATCCACAGCTTCCACTGTCTTCAGCTTGACCTGTGGGTGCTTAGTTGGTCCATCAAACAGTTTTATACTGATGCTCACCCCTGGGGTATCTGAGCACCCCCGTAGTACGGTACTATTGAGACTTAGACTTGCAGTGTCTCAGGTTAGACATTCACAAATTACAGCGTCCCAAATTAGTGGCCATGTTTGAAATTTTTGGCCCCAGTGATTTGCTCAAAGTCACCCCACAAATCAGTGACAGAAGTGGAATCAGAACTCAAGAATTCCCCACTGTAACCAATAAGCATTATTTTCTCCATAAACAAAACCTATTTCTCCCCACGTTGGCTGTGCTGTCAGCTCCTCCTTAGCTTGAGATCAACACAGCTATCCACAAAGATGCATCTCTTTATGCACAGCATATGTACTACAATGCACAAGGGCATCTTTGGGAGGAACGCACACATACATGAAACTGCCATCCCCAGTCCTTGCAACATTTCATTTGTCTTCCTCCACATATGCAGTGTGCATCTGCCACTTCCTGGCTCTGCCCTGGCTTACAGTGTGGGGGATTCCCAGTGCCTAGTCATACATCTTGTATCTTGTTTGCTCCTTTTGGATTACTTTTCCTCCCAGGCTTTCCATGCCTTTGGCTACCTGTCACTCTATACCCACAGAGTCTTGGCAAGGCACTTGCTGGATGTCATTTAATAGAAGAACTGGAAACAATTACATGGTCAGGTCAAAAACCAGCCCAAATCCCTGAATACTTTGTATTTTACAGCTGTTGATCACTGATAAGTCATCACCACTGAGGTGGAGGTGTCAGCCTATATGTAATTAAATACTGTGAGCAGACCCAAACTATCCCATGTACACAAGCCCCCAGCCGAGTACCTTTTGCTGACTCACTCTAGAATTTTGCTGTGTGCTCAGTAACTTCTTCCCCTCTTTTCTCCCTTCTTGATGACTGATGTTTAGACTGAATTCAAAACTGAAGGCAGCTTTATTTTGCCCAGCCTCTGAGGGATGATTATGGCATAACTGTACACGTACTTACCCATGCCCATCACCACAGCACCTGGGTGTCTCACATTTCTTCTAAATAGCTCAATGAATACAAAGCACAGTCATCTAAACTGAGAGCTCAATGCACTCCTGGAAGGTGCTGAATAGCATGGTGTTAAGCACAGAATAAGAACGAGAAGAGGAAGATGGAAGAGAAAAAGAAAAGTGAAGGTCACGTTCCCATTGGTTTTGCAGCACAATCATGGCTTGCCTTCACCTAAAGCTCATCTGAACAGCTGCACCTTCTGATTTGTTGTAAAGCCTGCAACACTCTGACTTTAGCTATCAGTTAAAAGAAGTCAGGACACTTTCTTTGCAATGCATCATCGTTGGCCCAGGAGAATTCTCTCAGAAACCAGAGATCTCACAAATCTCAGCTGCTCTTGACTGTTATGGAAAAGCAGAGGTGGTTTTTCAGAATACTATGTCTTGGACCCAGTCTGGTCTAGACTTAATAGCCAGCACCTTGAATTGCACTGTCACAAGGTACATGCACCTCCCATGAGCGGCCCATCTGGCTGGTCCAAAGTCCCCACTTCTGGTACCACTATGTAACAGGGTGCCAACCGTCTCCTGTGAGCAGCACCCCCATCTGGCCACGTGTATGTGCCTGCACTGCTCAGCCTCTGGCTGAATCACACCCATGTGTGAATCAAACACCCCTTCCGGGGTATACACTCTACAGGGGCCCATCCTGGTTCTCTCTGCAGTATCCTTCAAGTCCATTCCCCACTTCAATAGAGAGTCATACCTCCGGGGCTTTCCCTCCTGGAGACAGTGTCCTCACCATTACCTCAGAGCTCTATCACAGTCCTCCAGTGACTACCCAAAGTCCACAGTCTCTCACTAGCTCTCCACTTGGAACTTTCCATGGTGCTGCCACTTCCTCAGTCAGTCCAGTCAGTCATCCCTGGTCTTCTCTCCTTGAGACCTTCCAGAGCACTGACTGCTAGCTGGTCTGCCAGCTCCTTTTATATCCCTTCTTGGCCCCTGATTGGCTGGTTTCTCTCCAGCTACTCTAACCTCCTGGGAGGACTTCTCTAACGCCCTCTTTTGGCCTCAGGGCCCAGTCCGCCCTGTCACAGGCATCCAGAAACAAGTGGTAGCTGGACGATAGCGAGGTACATGAGTATAATATGTGTAGCAATTTTATGTACTCACTCACATGAATAGTGGGACACTACTCAGCACTACCTACTCTATTTCTTTCCCTAGTGACATACACTATTCTTTTTTTTTGTATATGTAGCACATTTTAGAATGTGTAAAAATAAATCTTGTCAGCAATGCTGGAACAGTGATAAGACCACAGAGAGGCCTTATGACAAGTGGAGAAAAAAGTTCTCCAGAGCAAAGAACAAATATCAAACACGCTTTTAGCTGACAACTCCTGCTGCAGACATCCTATGTGCTGGCGACAAGCCACCATCATTTACATACAGCAAGCAGCAGCCAGTAAAATATGAGTACATTAGAAATACATTAAGCAAGCAAAGTATCACCAGAGCAGAATACAGCAAGCACAGTTATCTTGTCATTTATTTACCTGAAGAAGTTAAACTTGCACTCTGGGCCTGATTCTTCACTGTTTTTGACCAAGTTATGAACTCCTTTGTACCAGTGCCGAGTGGGTGTAAAACACTGCCAAATCAGAATGATAGCTTTTTATACGCCTCGTTAATGGTGTGAAAGTGACACAACATTTGGAGCAACAGAGAGCAGGTCTCCCAAGTCTAGCTTACAGTGCACCCCAAGTTTTGGGCCACTGCATTGTAGACTACCTGTGATGTTCACAGGTACCCAAATCATTTCAGCTACACCTGCAAGTGGCCGAAGAGAAAAGGAAAGAAATTTGTTGGAGGTGATTCCAAGGCCTTGTTTGTTATGATTTAACGTGTTCTCAATAACTAGCACACGGTCTTTCTGAGTAACATTTCCTTTAGAAGCTTTTTACTTTCCTGAGGTGCCGTTTCCCTTCTATTTTATTGCAAAATATTGTAGCTGACCAGGAGATGGCTGAAAGCACAGATTAAATTAACCACTTAGGGATTGGATTTTGGTTCCCTTACACATGTTAATGGCGCCTGCCTCCACAAGCAGACTCACTTGAGGGGAATGACAGCTTCCATGGGCCCCCAGGCAAGGGGTGTGTGTGTGGGAGGGGGGGTTCCATGCTCCCACAGGGGGTGGGCCCTCAGGCAGAAGGGGTGGACTAGAGCAGCCAGCCCTGAGTGCTGCCCAGAGCTCAGTGCTAGCCGGACCTGTGTGCTCCAAGTCACAAGGAACGTGTGCTATAGCAGTTTGGCAGCAAGTTAAAGGGTCCAGGGCTCTGGCTGCTCTGAATCACTGGGCACCATGGCAATTGCCCTCTTTTCTCTCTCCCCCTCCCCCCCCACTGCCGCATCGGTGAGCCTAGACTCACTGATTTCGGTGGGGGGAGGGATCCAAATCTTCCCATAGGTATTAGTGGTAATACCAGTCCCTGCTGCGTATATACAATAGCTCTTTGTGGAGGTTATGCCAAGCATTTCCAGCAGCAAGCAAAGCAAGCCTCAAGTCAGCATGCTTTGATCGGCACACGTAGCCAGGCAATGGTTTTTTCCAACTCTGAGATCCAGTTCAGGAGAGCTTTTTTTTTTTTTCCCGTGTTTATGTTTCATAGGAAAAAGTCCTATTGATATTTTATATATAAAAATTTTAATTGTATTAGTAGTGCTTGCCATATGCAGAAGACAGAAAGACAATGAAGGGCAGAATGGGGACCAGCTAGAGATTTATATTAATGTTTGGGGAAGAGATTGTCTCCAGAACTAGAGCCACAACTACACTACAGCGATCTTTCGAAAGATGATCTTCCAGAAGATCTTCTTTCAAAAGAGCGTGTCCACACACAAAAAAAGCGGATCAAAAGACTGACCTGCTCTTTCAACGGAGAGCGTCCACGCAGCCCCCACTCATCTGAAAGAATGGGCCAAGGCTTGAAAAATCTGGCGCTACAAAGACTGCTCTTTCGACAAAAGGGCTGCACAGTGTCCACACGTGCTTTTTTTCTAAAGAAGCTTTCAAAAGGAGGTGCTCTTCCTGACCCAGGAGCAGAAGAGGGCTTCTGGAAGAAGAGCCACATTATTTTGATTTCGGATCGAAAGAACTTAGTAGTGTAGACATGGCCTAAGGAGCTTCAGATAACTGGGCCTGAATCACTTCCTACTTACCGATGGGAAACCCCACTGACTTAAATGGAATTCTACCAGCATAGAAAGGAGGAGGCTGTGACTCACTCTGCTGTTATCTGTATCCCCTGTACTCTTTCTGAGAGGCATATGTCCAAAGTGCTGTCTCTGCAAATCTTTAAAACTGGTATAAATTTGGTCCCTTTCTAAATGAATGAACTAGCCTTACAACTCTAAACTGTATTAGTCAGGATAGCAGCATACTAAAACCCTAATGGCTAAGATAAGCTCTCAGCTCTCTACAACATTGTACAAAGTCATTGACAGCAAAATGCAAAACACAGGTGACTGCACGCAATTAAATCTCAAAATTGCTTCAATGAGGAGTTGCAATGGGAGGTAATGAGAAATGTGCAGTCCTTGCTATAGAGACCTATGGTTTTGTTTTTTTGTTTCTCTGTTGCCAAAATCCCCAGCAGTGAAGTTGCTGAATTTATCAGACTTTATGACATGTGACACCTTAGAAATTGGGCTGAGACCTCTCGGCTATTTACAACCACTGTATCAGAATAATTTACACTGTTTCCTCCCCATCCAGGATCCATTGAAAACTCAGCCTTCCAGGTAAGACTTCATTGATCTAAAGCTAGCCATATCTCGGCATACCTTTTTGAACGGCATTTTTTATAACGGGGGGTAAGGGGGAATCTGATTTATTTGATGTTAAGGAAAAAGGATTGAATTTCCAAACGCTGCTGTTAGAGATAAAAATCTGATCACACACTCATTTTTTCTCTTTGGCATTAGATGTCTCCTCAGATACTCCACATTTTGCACAGTGATTATATCCTTCTGCTTTTTTAATCTGTTTCTCACAACCCTTTCCCACTTCCCCAGAGCCACAACAACCTTCTACATGCCCCTCCACATTTCCGTTTAAATTGCTGCATAAGACAAAGAATTAAAGAAAACCTGGTTTGATTTCTAATTCTTTTTAAACAAGAAGAATAAACAAACACAAAACCCATGCGACTGTGTCTCTTAGGGTTCAGTATGTTTGATTCCCTGAATTCGTTGTAGACTGTCCCTGATCTATGTGCAGAATTCCCACTGACATCACCAAGAGTTCTGCAAATAAATAAATAAATAAATAAATAATACACACCGGCTCCTGGGCAGAATGGGTGTGCAAACCCTGTAAGAAATGCTAGCTTCAGGCTATATCTACACACCAGCTTACAGCTTGCACAAGCCTTTTACTATTTTCATGCCACTTCTCAGCCCAGTTTTGAGGACTTATGTGGTGGTGTATGGACTGTGAATTTCACGATTGTTGAAGAGGTGTTGCATTTGCTCTCATTGATCTGATCTGGTGTTGTGATGCCAGATGATACAACTGATGTTATCGGCTGGATGTTTTTCCTCCTGGGAGAAACAGCTGTTGTTGCGGGGAGGACTGTTAGCAGTATTACCCTGATTATCATGTTTATTCAGGAAACTATCCCCATTCAGGACAGCAAAAACACCCATGCTACACATTCAGCACGTGCTTTAATCTCACTGACTGTCTATTAAGTACATACTTACGCACCTTCATGAACTGGGGCCTATACCATTACGCATCTCAGCATTCCTTTGCAAAATTCATTCCTTCAGCTGCATCTTCAACTTAGGCAACAACTAGGTCATCCAGGCTAACCAAAGTATGTAAAATCTCTAGTTTCCTTTCACTGCTTTATTGCAACGGAAAAGAGATTTTCATAATGTGGGTGCATTAATATGCTCCGATTAGCTCTCAACAGTGATAGGAGTAGATAAATTAAGCCCTCTAAAGTACTTCAAATGTGCACAGAAATGTGTTAAATTGCTTTCACATATTTTTTTAAATGAGGCTTTTGTTGTGGGTGTGAGTGTGGGTTTTTTTAATAACATCAAAAAAATTAGCCCTCTGTTTTTTTAATGGCACATAATATCACTTAATCTTCCTTGCTACCTTCACTTTTGTGCAGGCATTGTTTTCAAAGCATTATTAGAATTTAAATTAAACAAACTCTTCCTTAGCCAATCTACTGGTTTAAACTACAGATAATTTCTTCATGTAGCATAAGTTGTCTGGACAATTGGTTTGTCCAATGCTTAGCACAATTGTCCATGAGGTTTCCAAGCACTAGGGTAATATTGATAGCATTATTTATATTCTTATCATTATTATTTGGGCCATGCAAATTTAAGCCTTTTTCCTGATGCCTGCTATTTTCTAGGTAGTTTGTTATCACTTTTAACCACATAGAAAGTCAAGCTGTTGAGATTCTCCAGACATGGTTCCAATCTCTTTCCCCATTGCACATCTCCTCCAAGGCTCTGCTCTAGAACTGGGTGGAAAAGGATAATTTTGTTTGATTAGGAATTTCAGTGTTTCAAAATTTGGTTCCATTCCAATTAGGAATGCAAATATTTTAAAAATGAAATTCTCCATGAAAGGGAATGGAACCTGGACTTCAGGACAGGCTGAGTGACTGGCTGCAAAGGAGCCAGTTGGTTGAAATGGCAGCAAACCACAGAGATTTGACAGAAACCCTCCTGTCAGCCAGGATTTTGAACCAGTGACTGGGTTCTGTTGGAAATTTGGCCAAATCAGGTGTAACCAGCTGGAGCAGCCTTGGTCTGTGGCAGCCCCCGGCGCACTATAGACAAGAACTCTCCAGCCTGGCTGGAGAAGCCCTTGTCTACGGTGGAGGGTCTGCTCCAGCCCAGATGGAGCGGACCTCCCCTCAGTTAATTGGTTAAAATTAACGTTTAACCAGCTAACTAATTAAATAGCATTTTATATCCCAAGAGCCATGAGAATGATTGAAGGATTAGAAAACATGTCTTAAAGTGATAGACCTAAAGAGTTTATCAAGTTTTAAAAAAGAGGAAGTTAAAAGTACCTTGATTGCAGCCTATAAATAATTACACAGGGGACAAATATTTAATATTGGGCTCTTCAGTCTAGCAGAGAAAGATATAACACAATACAACAGCTGGAAGTTGAAGCTAGACAAATTCAGATTTGAAATAAGTTGTAAATGTTTAATGGTGAGTGTAATTAACCACCGACACAATTTACCAAGGCTCATGGTGGATTCTCCATCACTGGCAATTTTAAAATTAAGATTGGACATTTTTTCTAAAAGATGTGGGCTAGAAATTATTTTCAGAAGTTCTCTGGCCTGTGTTGGACAGGAGGTCAGACAAGATGATGCCAGTGGAACCTATGGAACTACGAAAACACACACATTGCACTGGGTGACACAAACAAGCACTCATTCCAAAAAGACAAACCCTCAAATCCAGGTCTATAGCCAGGCCAAGCTCTACCAACAATACAGCCCCATGCAATTTAGTAGAAACACTGTGGCTTTTGTCATAAGTTCTGCAACACGCACTGAAAAGCAAGGCTACTTGTCTTTCACATCAGAAGTTCCTTCCATGGGGAGAGATTCACAGAATCATGGGGATTAGAAAATGAAAGGAACAAAACGTATTATGATAGCTCGTTTTGCACGGGATCCTTCCCTACAATATTTTATTATTTGCCATTATTATGCTGGATTTGTAAAAAATACTTAGCTTGCAGCAGAGGCATTCCTTTCCCTTTTTCTTACTGAGATGCCAAATATAAAGGAAATAACTCTATTTTATATCCCTTTTAGCCATCTTGTTTTAAATATCCCCAGAAGGGCACTTTTCTCCACTCCCCTGGGGAGACTATTTCACAATTGAACAAAGCTTTTGTCCTGATATTTCCTAGAGTTGAACGTGGTTACAATTTCCTAGTCATTGCTCACCCAAGCGATATATATTTAGTTCATAGTCTATTCTCATGTATCAATCTTTTCAGCCCCTAATCATTTTAGCTGCGCTTTGAGTTGTCTCCAATGTGTCTAGCTCTTTCTGTTAATGAAGTGGCCTTAGCTGAGTGCTGTGTTCCAGACAGGCTGCCACCAAAGTAATAGCAGCAGGTGGATTTCCATTACCCTCTCTTCTATAGTGTACTTTATTTGAATACTGTAAAAGCAAAGAGGGAACAATCCACCAACTATCCCTAGAGAAGTTACAACACTTAAAACAGATGATCTGGGTGCTCTACAGTTCTAGCTGTAGACACAAAGCACTGGCATGATTGTACAGACTTTAGACCCCTGAAAATAAAGCTGTGAATTTCCCAGTAAAAATAGCAAATACTAATAATATGATAGCCAAGATCATGGCCCTACTGCAGAGCTGCAGCATATAGACATGAGAAGAAAGAGTCCCAGCCCCACAGAGTCTAAATAGAAAGGCGGGGCGGGGTGAGTGAGGGAAGGAAGGAGGGGTTCACACAAGGACCTGAGGCGCAGAGTGGTTAGGTGTCTTTCCCAAGGTCATGCAAGGTGGCTCTGGCAACACTAGGCACTGGCCCCAGACTTTGTGAGTTCGGCACCTTAACCACGCGACCATCCTTTGTCTCTGTTAATTGCCTGGGGGTTGTTAGTTTCATTGCTGTATGTCTCCTTCCCATGCTGGGACAAAATGCAACTAAATACAGAGAGAGATTCTTCCTGGCTCTGAAGTGAGTGAACAGTGAAAGGAGGGCATTAAGGGCTCCCTTTCCCATCACAGACAGCCTGCAAAAAGGCCAGGCAGAATGGGAAACCCTGTGGTAGCGGAAGAGCGAGGAAGGCTCTTCCCCAGGGTGCATGCAGCAAAGGTGAGGCACAGACAGCCAGCTTAGGGAATGGAGGAAGCCACGTTCTGGTATAGTGGCTGAAGAGTGCTTGGTTTTAGAGAGGGGGGTTAGAGAAGGGCACTCTGCCATTGGTATGCCATAGGACCTTGGGCAAGCCATCTGTCTCCTTTGGGCCTCATTCTAGCAACATATACAGTAGGGGCGACAATACCTTTCTCACAGAGATGATGTGAGGGTGAGGGATGGATCCTGCTGCCAATGAAGCCAATGGCAGTTTCACCTTTGACCCCAATGGGAGTAGAATCAGGCACTCAATTAGGTAACGCTTGTCAGATGCTCTATAAGTGCAGACTCTCTCCCTGAAAAAACACGACAAGGCACTTGACTAAGCCACATCCTGTTTTCTGCTGGCATGGTATCAGTGTGTATTAGAAACAGAGACGGAGCCATACTGGGGAATTCAGCTCCAGGGCAAGATTTCACACTCTCCAATGTTTGGTGTTCTGGCTTGGACCTGTTAAAAGAAAGGGCCACCTGCAAAATTCAATTCCAGATTTTACTTTGGTTCCGAATCCCTATAGATCTTGGGATGGCTCTGCCTCTGTCTGTCTCTCTTTGTCTATCACAGAGAGAGAGAGAGAGAATGTGGATTTGGATCTTCTTTTGGATTCTGAACTCCTGCCCCCACAGTCACCTCAACACAGTGACCAGGTCTTGAGGTTTAGTTCAAGCCCACTTCTGCACTTAAGCATTTGTTTATCTATTTTTATGATACAGCCATCACATAAATAGAGCACCAAGTTCTCCTTATGGCCATCTGGGGACTTGGTAGCCAGCCTAACAGCCTTGTTATTTTGGTGTTAAATAGAGCAGTAAGAATAGAGTGAAAAAATCCAAAGATAAACAAAACAAAGTTCCTCTATAACAGGATTTTGGGAACTTACTGCCTTTCATTAGACAATTGATTCATAATGTGCAACTGAGGCAAAGACAATTGCCCAATGTGTCTTGCCGTTCATCACAGCACTGACTTAAACACCAAAAAGAGATATTAGAAAAATGGGCTCAATACAAGTAAAAATAGTGGATTCATTTTAAAATATTTGGCAAGGGGAATTTAAAGTATGATGCCATATGTGGCATTTCTCCACATCAACAGCATGCACTGTGGAGAATGCTGGTCCCACATCAATAACATCTGCTGATTCCACATTCTGAGGAAAGTAATCAATCCTTCCCAGCAGGCTGCGGGGCAGAAGAATAAGCTTGTAAACCAAGACTGCCATCTGTATTCCCCTCACCCCAACCCTACATCTGGCAGTGCTGCACAAAAAGCCAGGTTAGTGCATTCCTCAAGGCTCTGTGATTTCCAAAGGTGCACTGTTTTTCAAAATAAAGAACACATACAAATAGCATCATCAATAAGCTCCAGCTGTGGTGCTAAACTGGCTATTTACATTTTGAAGTTGGTCTGCCTTGAACATAAATATTACATTCTGGAGAGCAGCTTTGTAATTGACTGTATGATAAGTTTGCCTTGCATGTAATTGTAAACTCACAGTGCAAATTATGATTAGGGTAGGAGCAAAGTAGCTTGAGTTACTGGCAGCATATATATAGATGAATTTTGATTCACAGTCAACGTTTGGAAAATACAGTCAGGCCTGTCTAATCTTCGTGAGTTTGTCTGCATGTGGAAGAGTTAAACTATAATGATCTGAAAACAGGTTTTTGTGACTGACTGGGTGACAGCTGCAAGTTGAACCTCTCTCATTTGGTACCCTCGGGACCTGACTGGTGCAAGAGAATTTGCCAGACTATGGGAGGTTAATACTGTCTAGCACATTACCAACACTTCCACTGCTTACTGGGCTCCTAGAAGACATTCAGAGGTAAATCAGAACTTAATAATAACAGAGAGCACTGAGAGCCAGGACTGGCGACTGTAAACAAACTTAATGGGACCCTAGGAAACTTGGCCACACCCATGATAGGTGGTCATCCAGCTAACTAAAATCTTCCCAGATTACAGATGTTGCCAGACAAGAGAGGTCTGGATTAGAGAGGTTCAACCTGTACAAGGGTATTTTAAACTAATTGTCATCATAGGATCCAGATTCTGACGTATTACTTAATTTCATGCAGTCCTTACCCTAAATGTGGAGTTGAGGATTTGCTCAACAATTTCACTATTCTGTTTTGCACAACTGTTGAAATTCAGTGAAAGTATAGGCATGGTCACAAATGTTGGACTCCTCTGCTCTACCGAGTACACATATTAACAACAGAGAGGTTAGAGCCTAACAACCCATATTCCCCTTTCCTGTTATTATATAGCATTCCCATTACAATAGCTCTCTCAGGCCACAATCAGGACTGTGAGTCCATTGTGGTGGGCATTGTGCAAGCATAACATAAAACTGTCCCTGTCCTCTGACACTTAATTCCAGTCTAAAGCCCTGATCCCTGTCCTCCGACACTTAATTCCAGTCTAAGGCCCCGATCCTTCACATACAAACATATATAACTTTGTACAGGTACTCCTCTGTGCAATTCTGTGGGACTACCCATTTGTGCTTTAGCAATATCAAGGCTTTAATCAATGTTCACCAAGGTTTGCTAAATAAAGTGAGTTATTACCGTCCATTTTGCAGAAGTGGGTGAAATTGGGGCTGGTGCAGTAATCCTTGCTGATACATTTGTGTTTCCATTGGAAAGATTCACATTCTCTTCTTGAAATGGAAAATAGAATTCAGGCAGATTTGCAGTCAGCCACCTTTTAAAATAGGTGGGAAAATGTAGACCTTGCAAAGGAAAATAGTGAGGAGGAATAGTTTCCTTTTCGGCACTCTTCTGGATTTCCTTTCCTCCAGCAATGCCAGCTTCATGAACTGGATAAAAAAAAAGATGGGACACTTGCTTATGGGGTAATGAGGACCCCCCCTTGCTTAAAAGAAATGGGCTTTTGCCACAGTGAAAAACATGTCAAAACAAAAAAGCAGTCAAGTAGCACTTTAAAGACTAACAAAATAATTTATTAGGTGATGAGCTTTTGTGGGACAGACCCACTTCTTCAGACCACAGGCATACCAGAACAGACTCATGGCTATGGCTATGGTATGAAGAAGTGGGTCTGTCCCACAAAAGCTCACCAATAAATTATTTTGTTAGTCTTTAAAGTGCTACTGGACTGCTTTTTTGTTTTGATAGTACATAGATGAGCACGGCTCCCTCTCTGTTACTGAAAAATGTGTGTAGCAAAACACTACTTTTCCACTCTGCAGATCCAACACTGACCCCTCCTCCTCTTTCAGTGGACATGGTATCTTATTACATTATTCCACATGAAAAAACAATCATTCCCTTCCCACAGTGGTTATTCTCTGTTTTTAATGCTGAAAGTTGAACAACTGTTGGAAGTAGAATTAATATTACCTATGGAAAAAGGTTTGTACTTAACACTCTGCCCTATTTCAGTCCTGAGCAGGAAGAGATTCTTATATTGCTATGAGTGGCCTTACATGGTAAGACTGACAAACGCAGCCCAGCAGCTACCAGTACAGCAGAAAGCAATAACTGCTCCTGGCCAACAGACCAAGTGCCCTATCCAATGGACTCTTCACAATGGGACTCTTCACAATAGAAAGTATCCCCTCATGAGAGGACCCTGGAAGCAGCAAACACAGCAGATAGCTGAGTGTTCAAAAGAGCATGGCATTGTTCTATGTATCTCTAGAAGCAGCCTATCAGCAGTAACGTGATTTGGGATTCAGGCACATGTCCAAAGCTACAAAATATGCCAGACCTTTAGGAATCATGATGTAGAAGGGTGGGAGTATGAGTGGGAAGGGGAAGGCAGCTACATGTATTTTCACTTGTCAAAGAACTGTTGGCAGTGGGGAAGGCATGTGAAGCAGGTATTCCAGTCCTTTGTGCAGTATCTTACAAAGGGCAGTCTATTTTTGTTCTGCCATTATGCTATGGGTAATTCATCTCCCTGCAACAACAAAAGCAATAAAGGAAAACTTGGACTTTTTCCTATGAATCAACTCCAGTACTTTTGGGAAACTTGCACCTACTTTCATAAGAGCTTTCAACAAGCCCATATTTTTCTTTAGGAACCTGGGAGTAAAGAGGCAAAGTACTTTTGACTATAGGATGCAACATGCAGTGACATAGCACAGCTGATCAGGTCTTAATAACAGCCAGCCTGAGTTAACAATAGAAATCAGTGTGTGCTTTGGAAAAGCTAAAATATCTTTTGACAACAAATATGTTAAAACAAAATTATTTTGCTTCCTATTTGTCTCCTTTAATTTCTGTATTGCAAAACTGCACTGTTCATTTTTAATTTGATCATCTAAGTACAACCTGGCTATGGGAGGTCTCCATGTAACTCAGAGGAAAGGCCAAACTTCTGGAGGAGAGAAAAGAGCATGCAGCCCAAGTATAAAAGGGAGTGAGACTTGTGATGATCAAATATGTCAAAAGTTATGTCATGTAGGCCTTATTATTGATGAGAAATGCTAGCATTGGCTCGCAAATTCTGATACATGACCTGGTGATCAAATGAATAAGATCGAAAGGCTATATCATACATGCCAGTCAGAATGGGCTGCAGCCACATAAAACAGAAATAAAACAGAAATATTTTGCCCTGTGTCATGCACAAGTTCACAGCAAAAGTTTGTTCCAGACCTGAGACTCAAATGCAGCTCTCTTGTTTATCTATCTTTTGTGCTAATCGATACTTTCTTCCAAATAAGCAGACACTTACTGCAAGAATCAGAAACATTGTTCTCATATTATTTCCACCCCAGAACAAACCAGAGAATACCAGAAATGTCACAAGGAAACCTGATCTCATGAGGCTTCCAGACCAATTTCCAAATGAAGATCCATGAATTAACACAGACAAGCTTTCATTCCTGCACTCCGCCAAGAGGAAGGCCAGACTGCTAGAGCAGGGGTGTGCAAAGCTGGGGGGCCCCTTCCAGAGAGGGTGTGAAGTTTCATCAGGTGGCTGCAGCAAAATCAGCTGCTGGGTCTCAGGCTCATCCGTCTCATTAAAAATGTTGACATGTGTTACTGTTTTATATGTGTATTCACATTTATATTAATAAATTAATATAATAAATTAATTTATAAAGATTTTACATTCTACATATTTACTTTCTTACACAGGCCGAAAGGGTTTTTTTTTTTTCCTTCTGAACATAACCAAATTTTCATTGTTTGGATTACATTAAACAGGTTGGGACCCTGCTATTTGCAGGCACAAAACATGGGGCCTGACATAAAGAGTCTGTTCACTCCTGAGTTAGAGGTTTGTCCATCGCTCAGAATGACGTATCACTGCAGACAGCTATTGTTTATTTTGCAAGTTGTACAACACACTATCTGACTAAGATGCTGTGTAATAGAGAGACACTGACTAGTCCTATAGAGCTGCAATTGTTTGTAGGCACCAAGGTGACTAAAAAAAGACTTCCCAGTGAGAAACTGTAAAAAAGGCTAAAATAATAGTGAGAGCCTACATCTGGAATTGACAGTTGTGGACTGGAAGGCACTCTGCAGGGACTTCCCCCTCCTTTGCTGTGTGGAGCACTGCACACTTGCTACTTTGAAGTGGAATAAATGATGGGATTTCTGTAATTTGTCATCTGTTAATCAAGATCTGAGGACTTCAGCAATTCAGCCAGAGGTTCAGGGTCTGTTGCTGGAGTGGGTGGGTGAGGCACTGTGGCCTGGGCTGTACAGGAGATCAGATAGATCTAATTCCCGCCTACTCTTTTTCTCTTTTCTTTCTTTCTTTCTTTCTTTTTTTTTTTTCACTCCCAGCCCTTTGTTTTATTAAGAAAAGGGGAGACAAGAGAGAGGAAATTCTTGAACATTTCGAACAGAAATGTGCAGAACAGCAATGTTCTTTTTGTTTCATAAAAAAATTGCTAGGAATGTTTCCATTAAAAAGAAAATGAAAAAGTGAAACATTTCAAAGAAAATGAAACTGTTCCTTTCCTTTCCAAATGTTGTGTGCGTCAAACCCCTCTTAAAGCAACTAACTTAGACAGGGAGAGTGACTCCCCCCCACAACCTTAACAGTAGCGCTTTGAAGAACTTGGTCTGTATTATTCTTATTTATTTCTTTTGTCATATTTCCCTGGAGCCCCCGTCTTGGACCAGAAACCCACTATGCTAGGTGCTGAACAAACACAGAACAAAAACACAGCCTCTGCCCCAATTAGCTTCCAGTCTAAGTATAGGAAAAGAGCTGATAGGTGGACACAGACACACAGAGGGGAGAGCAGAAGGGACCAAGGAAATACCATCGGTTAATATGTTAGGTATTGTGGTGTCAGTGCACCAGCTGCTTAGCCCTTTGTCAAGCTTTCTGTAGGCATTACAAAACATCATTACAACAATAAAGTACTCACGTTTTCATGAAATCTGTAAGAAATGTGTGCATAATCCAGTCATTAGCTAGGACAAGGCTAGCAAAACCAACATTCACCCACATCATACTGATTCTTATATGCCCAAAACTGACATGGACCTGAGCCCAACCCAAGAATCAAATGAAGTGTCTGTGGAGGTGGTGTTTGATGCAGTGATACATTCCATGAAGAGTGGAGATGAGATGTAGTAGAGGGTTGTTGTTTTTTTTCTGCTGTGCCATTTGGATTTGCCCTGAGCATTCTCCATGAGGTCCCTTTTGTTCACTGCACAGCAGGGAGTTTGTCAAGGTAGGGAGATTGCACAGGCATTTCAAGTTAATTTGGCTAAAAATAGGTGCAGACAGTTATTCTAAGCTTTCTAATGCTCTCAGTCTGCCCAGGCTGTGTTCCTGAAAGCAGAGAGATAACTGAACAGTGTAGTGCTCCAGAGGCTAGGGGGTTGGGAGCTGGTGACAAAGGAGAGAAGTAGCCACGGAAATGGGAAAAGAAAAAGAAAAACTGCGGGGGGGGGGGAGAGAGAGAGAGAGAGAGAGAGAGATTAGCTAAATGGAAGGGACCGAAAGACAACCCTCCCCCTGCCCCACAGACACGAGTTCCCTTTGGGAAAGAAATTAAAAGAGCAACTGAAGGGAATAGGGGCAACCGTAGTAGCTTCTGTCAAGGTAGTGAACTCTCCATGCAAATGCCTGGGATCAGAGTGGATGTCCTCCTCTACTTCTTGAGTCAGCAGCAGAGGTAGGTGTTGCTTTGGGGAACAAAGAGGAAAAAAGATAGGGTAGTGGGCAAGCTGACAAGAATAGAGAGGTAAGAGAATGAGGCCCCAAACCAATGAACCACTAAGGCACACTTCACAGCTCAGGTCTCCAAATGGGGTGCACTAGCTTCCCACTGAGTAGGTCCTAGATTGAGATACAGAGAACCTCAGGCACTCAGGACTTGTCTACCCTAATGGGTAGATCAATGCCCCAGAGATTGATCTCCCAGGATTGATTTAGCAGATCTAGTAGGGATGCAGTAAATAGACCACTGGCTGCAAGTAGAAACTTGCAAGAAACTCTCCCATCAACCCTCCCGCCGTGGGGATGCTGCGGTAAGTCAAACTAAGTTACATGGACTTCAGCTACGCTATTCACGTGGCTGGAGTTGTGTAACTTGATTTGACTTTGCCCCCTAGTGTAGACCTGCCCTCAATCAAGTGCAGGGAGCTGGTGTACAGAACAGAGACACATGGCTAGTGAAAATGAATGGTGCTATTTACATTATTTATAATGCAATTGAATAAATAAATAGTAAATCCCTATGAATATTAACTGGAGTTGCCAGCATAAATATCCCCTGAATACTGGCAAGCTGTTACTCATGCCTGCTACTCCACCGTGCCTTTCTCAGCGTTGCTGAACTATATATTAATTATTCTTTAATATTTAAATTGCAATAGTATCCAGACGCCTGAATGAGGCTTGCAAGCACTTTCTGCTCTGCGCTGTGAACACATATGCTAGAGCTAGCTAGATACATGAAGGATCTTTACTGCTCAGTTCTAAGTGCTATGGAAACATGTGACACAACAGGTCTTCTTTCCCGCTGACTGGCAATTGCACACTTTCTCATGGACTTCAGACATCCCTGTGGTAGTCATTTTACTGGCCATGTTAACATATTATAGCAGCCTAGTTATTTATTAGGCGCTGGCAATGCACTCAGTACAAAATAAGTTAGTTCCTGTCTCTGAAAGCTGGTGTTACTGTCTGGAAGAGAGACACCAAAAAGTTAGGACACTCAGAAATTTGGGACAGACACAGTACAGGGCTCTCTGCTGGCCCAGGGAGAAGGTGGAGTGTAATCAGGCTGAAGCAGCAGTGGGGTTGTGGTAGGAGAATGCAGACCATTGCTTTCATGACATTTCTGATACTCTCTGACCCCACTGGAATTCTCAAGAATGTTAATACAGGTCCTTTGTATCTATCATTCACAATCCTCCTTTCACAGAGCAATGAGGACAGGACTGGGCTGAGGAAACCATGCTGTCAGTCACTGGGAACTGTGAGACCAGGGCAGGTCTACCTTTGGGGATAACATTAATTTCAGATGTACAAATCCACCTGTGAGAATGGTGTAGCTGGAGCAATGTATCTAAACTCAATTTTTTTGACGTCCACCCAGTGAGAGGTTGATGGGAGAAACTTTCCCATTGACTTCCGTTACTCGTTGTGACTGCTAGGAGTACCAGGGTTGATGGTAGCACTAAATCAAACCCCAGAAGATTAATTGCCAGTGGGTTGATCTTCCCCAAAGTGCAGGTGTACATTAGGAGGAAGGGGTAGCTCAGTGGGTTGAGTGTTGCCTTGCTAATCCCAGGGTTATGAGCTCAATCCTTAAGGGGGTCATGTAGGGATCTGTGGCCAAAAAGAAAGCGGGGGAGGGTGCTTGGTCCTGCCAAGAGGGCAAGGGACTAGACTCAATGACCTCCCAAGGTCCCGTCCATCTCTATGAGATGCATCTATCCATATGGAATGTGTGTGTGACTTCTCCTCTAAAACCTCCCTGGAGATGGGCAATGTAGGCCCTATAATAAGGCTCTACCTGCTAACCCTAAATAAAAAAGAGTTAGAATTTGTCCTGAAGAAAAGCCCCCCATGACTTGCGGCTTGTTCTTATGTACAGGAAGATGGATGCTCCTGAGGTCAATCTTCTGGGGTTCAATTTAGCATGTTTAGTAAAGATGCACTATTCAAATGTTCAGTAAAGATGCACTATTCAAATGTTCAGGACAGCCCCTTTGACCCCTGCACTCCTTGCAGTTGCTAAAACTAAGGGAAATTGAGGGGAGAATTTCTCCCATCAGCCTCCCACTGTGGGGATGGGGAGAACATTGACCTATGGTATGTCATCTCCAGCTACACTATTCTCAAAGCTGTATTTGAGTATCTTAAGTCAATTTTCTCCTGTACTGTAGACTTGCCCCTAGTCTCATCCATGGGTTGGCTTTTTCAATGTGACTCACTAGGTTCTTCTGTGCAGTCAGAAAAAGTGAGGCTTTATAAGGGACTTGAATGAGCATAAGTAGATGAGCTGGGATGGGGAGCATGCCACACATAGCTAATGTCAAGAAGAAGCCAAGGGATGAAATTTACATTTCTCTGCCATTGCCAGTTGTTGAATGCATAGGCTGGACTCTCTGCTAATAGCCTTGGGGATGCTTTCATTGGCATTTGGTTAAAGTTTCCAATGTTTCTGCAGTCCCAGGAGGTTCTTCCCCATGCTCTGAGTGATTGGCTGGTGGTTAGGATCCCACTCAGCAGTGCTGACATTTTCACAGTGTGTTCCATTTTCATTTGCAAATATCTAATGTACTCACAATGGCATTTTGAACAGTGCTAATTTTGATCTATTTTCAGGCAGGTTGGTGGGGAGTAAGGTCATCATTTTGTCAATGGCAAATCTAATGAAAACAAAGGTCCAGACACCAACGTGTTATGAAACTGCATAAGCCTCCTTGACTGCTGTCATTACAATGGATACTTTTGTTCAGTCACTTTAAATTATATTGATTATTTTCAAGCACTTCACGTTAAACTTATCTTTCACTTCAGGAAGTCAATACTATGGATCCTGTGATGTAAGGCAGATGGTGTTCTGCCAGAATACGTATTGCATAATGGAAGAAGTTGACGGTTTTTTTTTCTCCCAGCTCCTTCCTTGTCGAACATAAATTGGAAATCTCAATTACTTTAAAAAATACAAAACTGGGCAAAATGTCCCGAATTTGATTCTTTGGCACTATGTCACCTAGCTTGGTGCCTGCAAATGAGTTTCTGCTTCCAAAAACCCATCCTTCATGAAGGACAGAGTTATGAATGCATGAGTCGGTTCTAGATTCATCATGCTCTTCACTGGTCATTTTTTTAACTTCTTCCATTTCAGCTTCCCTAGCCTCACAGATGGAAAATCTTATTCATGAGTGTCAACTGCATGAGAAACAAGAAGACTGTATCTTTAAAGAGTCTGATTTGTACAGTTGAGTAAAATATTGAATGCCCAATTAAAAATCCTTTTTTGGGTTTGCCAACATTCTACAAATACACCAGTGTTTTACACACCATTTTTTACATCATCCAAATATTTGTCACTTGTCAGTGGAAAAAATAGTTCACCATTTGGACACCTAAAAAATACTGATGCAGCTAGTTACAGTGTATGTCTCTTTGGTGGCATGATGAGAAGCTAACAGAAGAGGTGATGAAGTGCTATCAGAAAAAGGACTGGGTGGACATGAACTTTGTCAGGTCAGACAGTCTTAGGGACCTCATCAGAATCTCAGAAGTTAAAATTGTTCTTTGGTGAATCACACTTCAAGCCTCTTGAGGTTGAGAACTCCTGAGCAGCTTGTTTAAATAGTAGGAGAAAACAAAAGCACATTCCTCAATAACTGTGGATTACACCTCCAAAAAAGATTGGCTACCCCGGTCAGATCTGGAAAAGATTGTCCAGGACAGGTGGCACTGGAGAATGGTCATCAATGGCCTATGGTCTAAGTTGTAGGAGTGGAAGAGGCTTTCTACTATTACCACCTCCTTGACCAAAACCAACCCTTCAAACCTGTATCCCAGAAACTTTGGCCCAACACCACCACCCTGACACATATATGCTATAACATATCTGACTGATAAATAAATTATTTCTGGAAGTTATAGTGCCAGTGAGCTGCCATGGATTTGCTGATGAAGAGAGTGCTGTGGCACATGAATAAATTCTGCATTATCAGGGCAATATCGTTGAGTTGTAGACACCAGCAGGTGAGGGATGTGCTGTCTCTCATCAGTAACACTGACCTGGCAGTGGCTCAGACCTTCAGCCCTTCACCTCTGATTCCATGTTCTTTTGCACCCCCCTTCAGGTAGTTGAAGGCTGCTATCAAATCCCCTCCTCGTTCTTCTCTTCTGAAGACAAAATAAGTCCAGTTCCCTCAGCATCTCCTCATAAATTGTGTGCTTCAGCTCCCTAATAATTTTTGTTGTCTTCTACTAGACTGTCTCCAATTTGTCCGCATTCTTTTTGGAGTGGGGGCCCAAAACTGAGTACAGTATTCCAGATATGGCCTCACAAGCGCTGTTCCCTCATTCTCAAATCCAGCTGAGAATCAATCATGGTTTCCAGCCTGGATGGCAGTAAATGAGCAATTTTCAAATCCTGACATTTGCATAGCACACACTGACTTCCTTAGGAAAGCTGAAGAGAATGGCAACTACGATCGTCCTTATTGTGAGGCAAACCCCCAGCTAAACCAGAGCTGCTCTAAGTTGCTCTCCCTCTCACAGAGCCCACAATGACTCAGTCCTCAGCCTGGCAGCACCAGCCTATCCCTGAGCAGAGCAACCCCAAGGCCCTGTATTTCCCAATCACACTAGAGCTGCCGGTAGGGCTGTACACCAGTACTATCCGACCAGGAACCGTCCCGCAGCCTTGCAGTGTGACTGACTCCCTAGACTCCCAGCTTCTGTCTTGATCCAGTTCCTGCTCCTGCCTGGGTCTTGCCAAAGCCTTGTCCAGGCTTTACTCTGATCTTTTTCTAGTGTCATTACTGACCTGCTTCAGCTTTACGTCTGCCCCCTAGCCCCCAGGCCTTGACCATGGTTTAGACCTTTGCCTGGCCCACAAACTCTGGTTATCATACTGCTTTGGCTTGTCTATGGACTCTGACCCTGGCCTGTCCCTGGACCAGTGTTCCCTCTAATTTTTTCCATCTGTGACACCGAGGCCTGTACAAATGTGCACCACCAACAGGACACATGGCTGTAGGAGTTCTGTTAATCAGCTAGCAGCTGGCACCTGAATCTCTCCTGGGTGGACAGACAAGCACTCAGCTTACAGGGAATCCAGCCCTGGACCCTGGTTCCAATGCTGCCCTCAGCCAGTCCCAACTCAATATCTGCCTTTGAACTCTGGTGCATCCATCAGGCCTGACGACTTGGGCATGAATGCTTGACACTTATGGTCAACGGTGGTCGTTAGCAAGCACATCTGCACCATGGCTCCTGCAATATATCTCGCTGGTAAATAATTTAGTTCCCAGTGTTATGAAATATGAATCCCTGGCTCTTTATGAGTACAAATATTCATACAAAGTCTTTCCTCTATAAATAATTAAAGTTGGTTACACACACTGACTTCTGGGAGTGCTATGAAATTTAAGTGAAAAGCTTGAGTTTTTATCTTTCCTTCTCAAAAGGAGAAAGGGACACAGAGATGACAACATAAGTGTATATATGAGAGGTCAATAGACTACATTTATCCTCTATACGCTTCTCTGAGCCAATGTACTTGGAACTGCGGATATGCGGATTTTATGAATTCAATTCAGAAACTCCCGGGGCAGGGGAGTCTGTACTGAGCATTTGTGCAGGTGCAACAGGTATCAAAAGACAATACTCAGCATTCCTCTCCTATTAAATGCACCACTAACATAGAATGCTATTAGCAGTCCTGGCACAACAGAAGACTGTAGGGTAGACAGACAAAGGAAAAAAAGGAAAAAAACAGGGGATTGATGCTCTTTTTCCTGTATTTGTTATCTTACAGAAAACAGCAGTCAAATACAAATCAACATATCCTATCTAGTAGAAGGGTGGGTTCCTAGGACTGTTATTTATTGATGAAGTAAATACAGTCTTTGCACGGTGAAAGGCACTAGGAGGGTAAAGAAAATCTAGCCTTGTGTAAATCTTTTTTTTTTAATTAAGTTCTTTGGGAGCACGGCACTTGATAATACAAAGGTAAAGCTGTCCATCTTTATTTTGGCTAATGAAAGACACAGCTTTTGTTCACAAGAAGAAATACTCACACTGATTGCTTCCATTCCCTGCTTGGAAGCTCAACTTAGGTGTTGCAGGGACATCTTGAGGGGTGGGACTGGCTTTTATAAAATAAAGTGAGAGTTGCTCTCTCTCACTCGCTCATTCATTAAATAGTTAGGCCAATGTTCACCTATCGCCAGCTTATTATGCTTCAGGTGACTTTCCCAATCAGGATTCTACATATTCACATCATCTAGACCAGCCATAGGCAACCTAGGCTAGTGAGTGGGCTGCATGAGCAGTGGGTCTCCTTCATCTCAGTGGGCTGCACCAGATCAGATTCAAAATATACAATGGCAGTCAGCTGGGAGTGAAGGCCCTGGGTGACATGCCTGTTCTCTCCTACAGACAACTTCCCAGCCTTATGAGGATCCTCACTAACAGCCACAGTCTATACCCCACGCATACCAGTCCTGGAACCTTTCCCTGCAACAAAGCCCGCTGCCAGCTTTGTCCACATATCTTCTCTGGAAATACCATCACTGGACCTAACCAGGTTACTCACAGAATCATGGGCACTTTCTCATGCTCCTCTACTAACATCATATATGCCATCATGTGCCAACAATGCCCAGATGCTTTGTATATTGGACAGACTTCTAACTCCCTTAGACAAAGGGTTAATGGGCACAAAACAGACATCAAAACACTCCAGATCCACAAACTAGTTAGTCAACATTTTAATGGAATGGGGCATTCTATTAATGACCTAAAGGTATGTGTGTTACTGAGAAAGAATTTTCGCACCGTTCTTCAAAGAGAAACAGCCGAGCTGGATTTTATATTCAAATTCGGCACATTAACATGTGGTTTAAACTGGGATGGGAACTTTCTGAGTCACTATAGGGGCTCGTCTGCATACTTGGCTTAATCTAATTCTTGACCTCCCCCCCCACCCCTCCACTCTCTGATTTCCTCACCTTGATTATCTTTTTCTGATTTGTCCTCCTTGCTTACTGTTTTTGGTTCTCTGTGCCTTAAATATTGAGTCTGTTCTGGTCTGGCTATGGTCTGAAGAAGTGGGTCTGTCCCACAAAAGCTCACCCAATAAACTATTTTGCTGGTCTTTGAAGTGCTACTTGACTGCTTTTTGTTTTGATGGTGTACAGACTAGCACGGCTTCCTCTCTGTTACTATTAAACAAGGAGAGTGTGACTATGCTACACCTTCCCACTCTGGGGCATGTGGGCTGGTGAGTTGCAGGTTTACTTATCTACACACAGGGAATCTGAAATGTATCAAAGCTCAATGGGTTGCATAGCAAACAAGTCACATAGCAAACGAGAAGTTCTTGTGCATAGGAATTAGATAGTTCCCTTTAAATGGTTTATGAGCCCCCTAGCAACCCTCACCGTGTTCTGTGTTTCAGAAATCACTCAGTGCAGTACGTGGGTATTTAAGCCCATGTATATCTGGGTATATTTAGTAAACATATCTATTTGAGACCTCACCATAGAACCATAGAAGTTTAGGGACGGAACACACCTCAGAAAGTCATCTAGTCCAACCTCCTGCTCAAAGCAGGACCAACCCCAACTAAATCATCCCAGCCAGGGCTTTGTGAAGCTGGGCCTTAAAAACTTTTTAGGATAGAGATTCTACCACCAGTGCTTCACCACACTACTAGGGAAACAGTTTTTTCCTGGTATCTCACCTAGAACTCCCCCATTGCAACTTGAGACCATTGTTCCTTGTTATGTCATTCATCACCCCTAATTCCATGTTCTTTGGCACCCCCCCCCCCCCCGTCAGGTAGTTGAAGGCTGCTGTCAAATCCCCTCCTCATTCTTCCCTTCTGAAGACAAAATGAGTCCAGTTCCCTCAGCATCTCCTCATAAATTGTGTGCTGCAGCTCCCTAATCATTTTTATTGTCCTCCTCTGGACTCTCTCCAATTTGTCCACATTCTTTTTGGAGTGGGGGCCCAAAACTGGGCACAGTATTCCAGGTATGGCCTCACAAGTGCTGAATAAAGAGGAATAATCACTTCCCTCAATCTGCTGGCAACGCTCATACGCCAAGCCCAGGTGCTTTTCTTTCATTTCATAAAGAGCAAAGGACACAAGAGTAGCAAAGACAGCAATCAAAGCAGCACACCTTCCTCTTAGTCCCATTCTGTCAGAAAACACATCCTCTCACATAACTGTACACAGCACCAAGATAAGGCAGCAGCCTTAATTCTTAGCTAAAGAACAGCTGGAAAAACTAATCTGGGAAATATGTTCAAATAGGTCTTTAAATGCGTCACTTTTGCAAATGTCAAATGTGATCCCATATAAGCATGAGATACATTTTTAGCATCATGCAAATGTGCTTTTGTACCTGCAGATCAGGTGACTATACCAAATGAACTTGTGTCTGTTAGTGCATTTTTGCACATACAAATAGCAACCCATGGAAAAAGTGTGGTTGCAGCCTAGATATTTTGGCCATTCGCACCATATTCACAATAATGGACCAAACTGACCCCAGTAGGACTATAAAGAAGCCATTCAAAGAAAGAATTTGGCCCAGTGTTTGTATTTAAATTCCCAACTGAGACAACTGTTGGTACTAACATGCTGAAGAAAAACAATCTTCAAAATCAGCCTGCTTTAATCATTATTGTTAGTGCTACAGTCACACTCAGGAGCTCCAGCCATAAACCAGGACCTTTTCGTGCTAGGTGCTGTACAAACACCATACCAAAGAGCTCACAACAGACTTATAAGGCAAGAGACTATGGAGATAACAAACAGACCAGGGGAGCATAAGTAACCAATGAAACAGTACTGGTCACCATGGCTACGTCTACACGTGAAGCCTACATCGAAGTAGCTTATTTCAATGTAGCGACTATAACGTCTACACGTCCTCCAGGGCTGGCAACGTCGATGTTCAACTTCGACGTTGCGTAGCACCACATCGAAATAGGCGCTGCGAGGGAACGTCTACATGCCAAAGTAGCACACATCGAAATAAGGGTGCCAGGCACAGCTGCAGACACAGTCAAAGGGAGGACTCAACAGCAAGCCGCTCCCTTAAAGGGCCCCTCCCAGACACACTTGCACTAAACAACACAAAATACACAGAGCTGACAACTGGTTGCAGACCCTGTGCCTGCAGCACGGATCCCCAGCTGCCTCAGCAGCAGCCAGAAGCCCTGGGCTAAGGGCTGCTGCCCACGGTGACCATAGAGCCCCGCAGGGGCTGGAGAGAGAGCGTCTCTCAACCCCTCAGCTGATGGTCGCCATGGCGGACCCCGCTATTTCGAAGTTGCGGGACGCGCAACGACTACACAGTCCCTACTTCGACGTTGAACGTCGAAGTAGGGCGCTATTCCTATCCCCTCATGGGGTTAGCGACTTCGACGTCTCGCCGCCTAACGTCGAAGTTAGTGCCGCTACTTCGAAGTAGCGTGCACGTGTAGACACGGCTCATGAGAGGCAGTAGTCACAGCAACTGGCTTGCCTATCCATTGGCAAGTTATTGTGCGTATCCTGCCAAAGAATAGCCTGAGCTACTGCTTGAGACATAAGAGGTTGGAAGCTGACTCCCAAGGTTATCCGGAGGTGTGTGCACTTGAGACCTGATCCAAATCTCACTGAAGTCAGCTAAACTTTTTCATGGATTTCCATGGTTTTTGGAGTAGATAGGGCAGGGTTGGGTTGGAATCCCTCAGATCTAGCTGAAGCAAGATGAGCAGAGGGCCCACAAAAGGGCTAAGCATGCACAAAGTAGAACTCAAATTTTACAACAATGGTAGCTGCCCTAAGTCAGTATGAGCTATTGCAAATTAAACTGTCATTTCAAATTGGGAGTTAAAATGGAAAGGACCCAGAACGCCACATGGAAGTTCAATTAATGTAAAACAGTAATAATTCGATCTGACTGTAGATGACAGTTGCATTTCTGGGCAACTTACCAGGTCTCAATATTTCGTCTTCATTCCACCTTGGAACAAAATCAAAACACTGAATATTTTCATGAAAATTGAATTGTTTTGAATTGTCCAGTTTTTAATTAAAAAAAAAACCCAACAACTAAGGTTTCTGCTTTGGGATGAGATGCTGAAGTGTGTGTGTGTAAGTGAGAGAGAGAGAGTGTTCTAGTTATAATGCCCAAACTTTTGCTTCGAACTTCAGAATATACTATTCTTGATCTTCAGACCCTAGAGCAATATAAATGTGATTTGTGCATGCTAAAGAAATGTAAATCTGGAGATCCTTGCCAGCTTTATGCTTTCATTTAGAGCTCATTTAAACCAGAATTAAATTTTTCTTTTCATTCTGGCTACTAAAGCAATACTCTCTGAATGTGGGTGCCTAGTGAAATCTAAACGTGTCTCAATGATGTTTCTGATGTTACAACATCTGCCCACCTTGAAAAGCAAGAGAGATTTGGTATCTAAATATAGATACAACTAATTAGCAAAACCCAAAATTTGACTGTGAAATGACTTAAAATGTTCCCTCTTTCCCTATCACCTTGTACATTAACATATTGTGTGGATAACTTTAACTATTATGCTATTTTCTAGGGTGAATTGGTTTGTGAAGTGGAAGCAAGAAATGGATCCTCAAGGACGTACCCAGTGGTCATTCATATGACCGTGCACAGACCCTTAAATTACCAACATTACAAACTTCCCAAGGAAGCTAGGATTCACCAGGTTTCCGTAAGTGCCATCTCTGGATGGTGTTATTCAAATTTATGATGAAATTCACAGTTTCACAGTCTCAGGCATAGCAGTTTCAGGGAGGACAAGACTGATATGCAAACCATACGCAAGGATCAAAACCCTCCTGTGATACTATACTGTTCTGATCTGTACCCAGTTTTCCATCTCAGCAGTAGCACCAGATTATTTTATAAATGTACTTTAATTAATTTCTTAACTCTATGTTTGCACTCTGGTGTTACTGTCAGTGCTATGCAGGCAACTGAGGAAGAAGAGCAAACTTGATCTTCCTTCCAGGGACTGCTGAGGGCTGCACTGGCTGTAGCATTGATGGATTAAGGTGTGAGAGGAGTGCCCAAGCTCCAAGTCTAATTTACAACCTCTCTCCTTTCCCAGTATTTCATGGACAGTAAGGCAGCTTTTACGGATCTGGGTATAATTCCAATCTCTCGGCAAAAGGTAATGTGCTTATGTGCTCCTGACACATAAGCAGCCAATGATTGGCGGGATGCTGCAGGAGATACACTGAAATAAAGACACCAGCATGGCTGACAGCCACCGTGGGCCCTGGGCAAGGTGGGAGGAGGGCCCAGCTCCATATTTCCGGAAGGGGTGGGACAAAGGGCAGAAGGGGTGGGGCCTAGGGCAGTCAGCCCAGTGCTGCCTGGACTGCAGCGCTGAACACACACATCCGTTCCCTCTTTCACAGCTGCGCAGGGCAGCAGAGCTGCACTGCTGTGGCACTTCAAAGAGGCCAGCACTCAGGGCCCCTTTGAAATGCCAGGCCCTGGGCCAACTACCCCATTTGACCACCTGTCAGTGGGCCTGACAGACACCAGGGAACTTTGAAATCTGTCATCCAGGGAGATTGATTGGACAGAGTATCACAGTGCTCTACTGGCATTAAGTTTACATACACAGCTAGAGCAGGAAGAGCAACAGCTAAGGACATATCTGTACTTTCAGAAAGATTAATGCTCTGGAGGTCAATCTTCTGGTGTTTGATTTAGTGTGTCCAGTTGGGATGCGCTAAATTGAATGTTCAGGGTGTCTCCATCGACCCTGGTACTTCTCATGAGGAGTAAGGGAAGTCAATGGCAGAGTTTTTCCCATCGACCTCCCGCTATGGGGACAGAGGGGAAAGTCAGTCTATGGTATACCGATGCCAGCTGTGCTATTCTCGTACCTGGAGTTGCGTATTTTGGGTCAACTTTTTCCCCTTGTACAGCACCGCCCTAAGAGAATTCTGTACATTGAATACATCCTAATGTGACTGATTCTCTTATCTTTCATGTTCATTTCTGTGGCGTCTGAGCAAGGTAAAACCAGGCAAGAGATACTGATAATCCACTTTCACCATCTTTATTAGCTGTACTGGGGTAGCACCTTGGAATCTGGCTGGTGGACTGGGCCCAGTGTTCCCTGTAAGCTGAGCACTTGGATGGCCACCTAGAAGAGATTCACATGCCATCCAACTGACTAGCACAGCACCCACAGTACCCACAGCCATCAGTATGTCTTTGTATTTGTGGTGCACATATGCCCATATGTTGATACATAAAACAAAAATTATTCTGTACTTGGAAGGAAAAAAATTGAGGAAACATTGACTGGAATCCCATTATCCTCATCCTTATGGAGGGTAAATGGGGTTAGAATGTAAGGAAATGTTTTATCCCCTTAACTGCCCTATGGCTTCTGGAGAAGGAAAAACTGGTTTGCGGTTGCTTTAAGATTAAAATGGAAATGAGTATTTAAAAAGGAAAAATATTCCTCCTGGGTAAACACAAAAGACTGTTTCATTACTGCTGAAGACCAATAGAAATAAAGCCAGCACTCCATAAAATTCACTATACACTGTTACATCTAATTGAATCTTCTGCATCTATTTTTAATGAGGAGCTAGTTTGTTTAATGTGATGGCTAAGTAATTATAAGTTTGCTCTCTAGTTGGGACACTTTGGTTCTCATGTGATGGTGTTTAATCCCTATCTCTCAAGGAATTGTGTGTAATAATCAACCACACATACTGGGGGGAAAAAAAACAGTGATTGTGTCCTCACTAATGCGTGGAAGCAGCCTGCTCAATGATGTATGACCTGGTCATCTGTGTGGGCCTCATTGAAAGACGAGGGCCTTAGATTCAGGTTTCTTTTCATGAAAATAATAGTGTGGATCTCTTGATGCAAAATAATCCAATTGCCAATACACTGATCCAAGTAAAATTATTACTGATCATCTCTTTGCTTTCAAAGGAAAAGGAAACGTCACATAAAAAAGCAAGTTTAAGGCAAGTCACTTCAGTGCAACAATTGGTGAGCTGTTATAACCAATATAATACAGTGGTGGAGAGCGAAACACTGAGAATGAACATCTATTGTTATTGGGTGCGCATAGCACCATTTCACGGCACTGTTTTCAGCAGGGGAAGTTGCAGACCCCAGATCTCCAAAGTAGAAGTTGAGGTTTGGGCAACTTGCCCAGTTTCAATTTCTCCAAGCTATGCCCTGATTCTCCTTCTTGCGGTTTTTGCCTGGCACACATTACTACAGCGTTTTTTTCAGTTCTTCTGCTCCAGCAGTTATTTACAGCAGAAGAATGGAATGGAGGGAACTATCCTTTACAAATAACGTTTATTACGAATTTAGCCCTTTTTCCTTCTTCACCTACCATTTGTGAACTGACCTGATGTCTGTGATGGTATCCGTTATCTTACTATTCCCATGATTAGTTTGGATGAACATTTTTTAGCCCCCTAAGCTAATTGAAGACAGGTTGCTTTGTTCTGTTGCTATTTGTTCTTTTTGGTGTGTCTCCTGAGTCACAGGGTCCTGTTTCTGCTCCCTGAATTAGATAATATAACATGACAGTAATACACATTGAAGCTCTCTGGTCCAGCACTCTCTAGTCTGGCAACATCCATGGTCCAGCAGGACACCTGATGTTGCTGGACCAGAGAATGCCTGGGTCAGAGAGCCCCAGCTGCCATGGGCTGGTGGCAGGGAGTCCCGCCACCAGCCCCACTGTGGAGAGCCCAACTGGAGGCGAGGAGCCCCGCCACCAGCCTCTTGGCAGTGGGGAGTGTGGAAGGCAGGGAACCTGGCCAGGCCAGGGTCAGGGAGATCCGTAGCAGCCTGCAGCAGGGAGCCCAGCTGGTGGGCCACAACCAGAGCCCCTCCTCTTCCTCAGCAGCCCCACAGCAGAGAGCCTTGCAGGAGTGGCACCCCCACCCCCATCCCTCGGCTTGGGGGTAAGGGCAGCTGCCCACAGGGGGTGGGGGCACGGCAACCAGGACCGGGATGGGGGACTAGCATGCCACATACCTATTTCCCCTTCCATCCCTTACAGCTGCACCATCCGAGGGCAGGGAGGGCTCCAGCACACTCCCGTCAGGCCACAGAATCCGGGAGCAAGGGCCAAGATGGCCAGACCATCCCAACCACCAGCGTCAGGCTGGGCCCACGGATGGAGGGCACATCGCTGTGGCTGGGAGGACAAAGCTACCACCTCCACAGCCTCCCTCCACCACCTCAACACCCTGGCAGAACAGCAGCAGGCACTGGATGAGGCCGACATGGCCTGGCGGAGAGACACATGGGCGGAGGTGGTGAACCATCTACACAGCTATCACCAAGGCTCCAGACCAGCCTCCCACCCTCACAGTGCCCCCATATCCCTGATGCCCTCCCTCCCCAATGCACCTGATGTCCTCAAAGCCCAGCTGCTACCTGACTTTATGCTTGCCACTCTGCAGGGCCTTGCGGCCTGGATCCTGGCCAGAGTGGGCCCCACCAAGGAAGCCCTGCCCCAGGGTTAACTCCCCCACCCCCAAGACCAATCCTGCCATCCTCCCCCCTGAGGCTGAGCCCATGCCCCCCCGCCTCTCTGGAGCTCATAGCCCTCCACATCCTCACTGGAATAACTCCCCCAACCCCAGCTGCTCCAGCGGCCCCCATCCAGGTTGAGATGCCCCCCACATTCCACCCCCCCCAATGTATAGTTACCTCACTTCACAAATGTTTGGAAAAATAAAAACCGTGAATTTATCTAAAGTTCCTCTTGTTTAGTAAAGTTCATTGGTTGCAACACCCCCTTGTTCCCCTGTTATTGGAGAGGAATGGTGAGGGGTGATGGGTGGGAGGGGCCTGCACAGGCTGCCTGGGTGAGGGTCACTCTGGACTGTGAGCACAAGCCTCTTGAAGGGCTTCCCAGATGGGGAGCCCATCATGGTGGGCTGTGGCTGGCTGCTCATATCCGGGGCCAGCATCGGTCATCCAGCCCTGGGAGGGATGATCTCCTCTGTGGCCTCGATGACACTGTGGAGGTCACAGTAGACCCCCACGACGGGGGGACGTTCTCCACCCCAACATCGAGTTGCGTGAGGAGGCACCTAAATCTTGCCTTCAAGCAGCCTATGGTGCACTCAACTGGATAGCATGTCTGTGTGAGCCAGTCATTGAAGAGCTCCTCGGAGCGGATGAAGGTGGCCTGTGTACAGCCGCATAAGACATGGCTGCAGGGGGTAGACTGAATTGCCCACCATTCAAAGGGGCATGGCGCCATCCCCAATGGCACACTCCCGCTAGGGGTTGTAGGTCCCTGTCTCCATCTTGCAGTACAGGGCACAGTTCCTAAAAACGCACACAGTGTGCGCGCAGCCTGGTCAGCCCACATAAATATCCATGAACCAGCCCCAATGGTCCACCAGCTCCTGGAGCACAACAGAGTAGCAGCCCTTCCTGTTCATGTAGAAGCCAGAACTGTGGGCCGGCGCCCTGATGGCAATGTGCATTCATCAATTGCTCCAAAACACTGGGGGGAAGCCAAGGGCGGCAAAGCCCGTGACGGCCACATCCAAGTCCCCGAGGTGCACAAGCCTCCAGAGCAACACCTGGTTGACGGCTCTCACAACCTGCAGGGAACAGAGAGCAAGCAAGCTCATGGGTGTGAATAGGGGTGCCCCTGCCCCCTCCCTCCACCCTCTCCTGGGCCCCCTCCACTCCAGGCCCCCTGACCCCCACCCATAAGGCCACCTCTCTGGCAGCGGCCCTGTGTATGGATGGGGCATCACATCCCCTCCATCACACCCCTGCCCCCCAGCCCTCTAAGGTCCGCCTTGCCCCTTGTCCCCTTCCTGTGCTGTGCCAGCAAGCAGAGTGTACCTTACCTTGAGGGCGCTGGCCCCGACAGTGGACTTGCCCACCCCAAACTGCTGTCTAGTGAAGAGGCAGCTGTCCAGGGTGGTGAACTCCCATATAGTGATGGCCAGGTGCTTCTCCACATAGAGGACTAGCCTCATCCGGATGTCCTGGTGTCGGAGGATGGGGGTGAGCCAGCTGCGGAGCTCCATGAAGATGTCCTTCATTCAGAGGTTCTGCAGCCAGTGTGCCTCATACCACTCAGCTAGGACCACCCGGTCCCACCAGTCAGAGTTCACGGGGTGGGTCTACACATGCCAGATGGCCCCTGCCACCCCACCATCCGGGCTATGATGGCTTGGGGTCTGCAGGGCTGGGTCTCCAGCACCACAGGAGGAGGAGGACAGCTGCCAGCAGGATGGCCAAAAGACAAGCCAGGGCAATCCTGTGGGTTCACAGCTGCTGTGGGTCCATAGCTCTCAAAGGCAAGGGTCACAACTGGGCACAGGCTCAGCTTCACTGTAAACAGCTCAGCAAGCCTCAGCACGGAGGAGCTGTGTCTACACGTGCACGCTACTTCGAAGTAGCGGCATTAACTTCGAAATAGCGCCCGTCGCGGCTACACGCGTCGGGTGCTATTTCGAAGTTAACTTCGACGTTAGGCAGCGAGACGTCGAAGTCGCTAACCTCATGAGGGGATCGGAATAGCGCCCTACTTCGACGTTCAACATCGAAGTAGGGACCGTGTAGACGATCCGCGTCCCGCAACGTCGAAATTGTGGGGTCCTCCATGGCAGCCATCAGCTGGGGGGTTGAGAGACGCTGCCTCTCCAGCCTGTGTGGGGCTCTATGGTCACCGTGTGCAGCAGCCCTTAGCCCAGGGCTTCTGGCTGCTGCTGCTGCAGCGGGGGATTCATGCTGCATGCACAGGGTCTGCAACTCGTTGTCGGCTCTTTGTATCTTGTGCTGTTTAGTGCAAGTGTGTCTGGGAGGGGCCCTTTAAGGGAGCAGCTGGCTGTTGAGTCCGCCCTGTGACCCTGTCTGCAGCTGTGCCTGGCACCCTTATTTCGATGTGTGCTACTGTGGCGTGTAGACGTTCCCTCGCTGCGCCTATTTCGATGTGGTGCTGCGCAACGTCGATGTTGAACATCGACGTTGCCAGCCCTGGAGGACGTGTAGACGTTATTCATCGAAATAGCCTATTTCGATGTGGCGACATCGAAATAGGCTACTTCGATGTAGGCTTCACGTGTAGACGTAGCCAGGGAGTGTTTGGGAGGGGCCCTTTAAGGCAATGCATGGCCTGCGCTCTCAGAAGGGCTTTTCGGCCATGCGACTCCGTCTGCGGCATTTCCTGGCCTGTTCTTTTGAAAAAGCGCACATGGCTGCGTGGACACGCTCTTTGCAAAGAATGGATAGCTCTTTTGATTCGCATGTTGTGTGTGGACGCAATCCTTCGAAAGAAGCTTTTTCAGAAAAGATCTTCCAGAAGCTCATCTTTTGAAAGACCGCTGGGGTGTAGACATGGCCTCTGAGGTCTGCCTCATTAGCCATGTTTTAATAAAGGGTTTCACATTCAGCTGAAATCTAAGCAACATTTAATACATTAAAAGGAAAATAAAGTGTCCTTGGTTGGGTTCTTGCATATTCAAATGTGATCTTCAAAACCAAGGGATTCTTTTTCCTCCCACGAAATAATTTAAAAAGCATTCCATCTTTCTTCATTTGACTGGGAATAATGCAAAATCTCAATAAAAGGCACAGATATTTATTGTCAAAATTAAGGACTGGAAAGGACCTTGAGAGGTCAAGTCCAAGGCCCTTCAATTTAAACAGAATTAGTTACAAAATGAGTGGATCTTATGAAGATAAGTGTTTCAAAATTAGTCATGTTTTTAATTCCATTTTCTTTTGTCAATTTCTAAAGTTTGTGAGAACTTTAACTAATTTATTCCCTGCCCCCTACCTTTGCCTCTAAATAATGTATCAGTTTTAATACAAGTCAGGTTTGCTCACAGTTAAACCCCTCCTCATATGGATTCTCAAAGCTTCTGCAGTAAGCAAAATATATGGAAACATATTCCCTGTGTATGTTCTCTTTGTATAGCGCCAAGCCCAGCGGGATTCTGGTCCATGACTGGGACTCCTAAATGCTACTGTAATATACACAATAAAACTGATTTCCGAGCACAAAATGGAACTCAGCAGCATAGCTATTCTGGAAGGAAGGTCAATACAATGGGGAAGATGGAATGAATTGTGTTTCCAATTTGTATTGCCGCTTAAAAACCCTCACTAAAGCAGGAAGCACAATACAAACTCAGCCCAAGCTTCCCTTGTTCCTTTCACCTGACTCAGCTCCACGTAAACACCTTTTCCGAGCCTTCCCAACTTACTGCCAGGCCTCTGCCTCTCGCAGTTTCTGCCACCTCCCTTTCTGCAGCTTCTTTTTAAATTGGATCTCCAGATTTCTCTCTGGTGGGAATGGGGGAATCCCTCTTGCAAGGCTGACTGGCTTGCCTCAGCCTCCCTGTTACAATGGAGAATTCACCACCTCCCTTGGCAACCTCTTCCAGTCTTGGGAGAAGAGGAGGAGTGAGGGTGGGGCCTGGAATCAGGGAGGGAGGAGATTTGAGCTCCCCCCCTCCAGCTAGGGTGAAGTCAGAGACTGTGGTTCAAATGCTCATCTATCCTTATAGTTACACAGATTTTCCGATAGCTCATCTAAATCTCCCTTACTGCACCGTAAGCCGATTTTGTCTTGCCTTACCTTCAGTGGACATGGAGAACAATTTGCTCACCACCCTTTTTATAGAGACCTTTAATGTATCTGAAGACCATGGTGAGTTCCCTCCACCAATCCTCTTGTCTCAGGGCTAAACATGCCCAGTTTTTGAACCTTTCCTAACCAGGAACGAGTCCTAATGTTCTATGGACTACAAGTATTTTACATCTGCAAAATGTATTTAAGTGGTTTGTTATAGGGCAGGGGCAGGCAAGATATGGCTCGCACAGCCTGCCAGGCCCTTTAATCCAGTCAGCAACCGTTCCTGCGGCGTGGCACAGCGCTGCTCAAAGCAGCGGGCTGCTCCCTTTGTCTCACTGTGCTGCAGAAGAAGGGGGAATGGTTTCATGTTCTGCCCCTGCCCCCAGCAAAATCCCTAAGCTTCCATTGGCTGATTTCGCTGGGGGCAGGGGCAGCCTGCAAAGCCCTCCACTCCTCTCCTGCAGCGGAGAGCCACATGGACCAGCCAGCCAGGAGCAGGGCTGCTGGCCGGCAGGGAAGCCTGTTTGGAAGGGCCACTGGGCAGGAGCTACTTATGTAAGTGCCTCCTGGCCAGAGCTTGCCTCTGGCACCCCACACCCTGTCTCACCCCAGCTCCCTCCCAGACCCTGCACCCCCTCCCCCCTGCCTCCCCCAGGCCCAATTCTACTTCTACACCTGTGAACCCTCTTGGACTCTGTACCCCAATGCCCTGCCCTAGGTCACCAACCAGATCTTCTGCACCCTCCTTGCCCCTGCCCTGCCCCAGGTCACAACTCCCTTTCAGACCCTGCTCCTGCTGCTACATCCACCTCCTGTACCCTGACCCCTTCCCAGACACTGCACCTCAATACCCTGGGTTAAGGAGGGCATTGTGACCTGGGGCAAACTGTGTCTCAGACCTCACACCCTCTCCTACACTCCAATTCACTGCTCTGATCTCCCGTCTGCACTCACCCTCTAGTGTGGCCCTTGACTTACTAGAGTTCTTTGAAGGGGTTAACAAGCATGCGGACGGGGGGGATCCAGTAGACATAGTATACTTAGATTTCCAGAAAGCCTTTGACACGGTCCCTCACCAAAGGCTCTTATGTAAATTAGGTGGTCATGGGATAGGAGGAAAGATCCTTTCGTGGATTGGGAACTGGTTAAAAGACAGGAAACAAGGGTAGGAATAAATGGTAAATTTTCACAATGGAAGGGGGTAACTAGTGGCGTTCCCCAAGGGTCAGTCCCGGGACCAATCTTGTTCAACTTATTCATTACCCCTAGAGAAAGGGGTAAGCAGTGAGGTGGCAAAGTTTGCCGATGATACCAAACTGTTCAGGATAGTCAAAACCAAAGCAGACTGTGAAGAACTTCAAAAAGATCTCAGCAAACTGAGTGATTGGGCAGCAAAATGGCAAATGAAATTTAATGTGGGTAAGTGTAAGGAAAGAACATTGGGAAAAATAACCCTAATTATACATATAATATGATGGGGGCATATTTAGCTGCAACAGATCAGGAAAGGGATCTTGGAATTATAGTGGATAGTTCTCTGAAAACATCCACGCCATGTGCAGCGGCAGTCAGTAAAGCAAATAGGATGTTAGGAATAATTAAAAAAGGGATAGAAAAGAAGACAGAGAATATCTTACTTCCCCTATATAAAACTATGGTACGCCCACATCTTGAGTACTGCGTGCAGATGTGGTCTCCTCACCTCAGAAAAGATATATTGGCATTAGAAAAGGTTCAGAAGAGGGCAACTAAAATGATTAAGGGTTTGAAATGGGTCTCATATGAGGAGAGGCTAGAGAGACTGGGACTTTTCAGTCTAGAAAAGAGGAGACTGAGGGGCGATATGATAGAGGTATATAAAATCATGAATGGTGTGGAGAAAGTGAATACAGAAACGTTATTTACTTGTTCCCATAATATAAGAACTAGAGGACACCAAATGAAATTAGTGGATAGCAGGTTCAAAACTAATAAAAGAAAGTTTTCCTTCACACAGCCCACAGTCAACCTGTGGAACTCCTTACCAGAGGACGCTGTGAAGGCCAGGACTCTAAGGCTACGTCTACATGTGAAGCCTACATCGAAGTAGCCTATTTCGATGTCGCCACATCGAAATAGGCTATTTCGATGAATAACGTCTACACGTCCTCCAGGGCTGGCAACGTCGATGTTCAACATCGACGTTGCGCAGCACCACATCGAAATAGGCGCAGCGAGGGAACGTCTACACGCCACAGTAGCACACATCGAAATAAGGGTGCCAGGCACAGCCGCAGACAGAGTCACAGGGCGGACTCAACAGCCTGCCGCTCCCTTAAAGGGCCCCTCCCAGACACACTTGCACTAAACAGCACAAGATACACAGAGCCGACAACGAGTTACAGACCCTGTGCATGCAGCATGAATCCCCCGCTGCAGCAGCAGCAGCCAGAAGCCCTGGGCTAAGGGCTGCTGCACACGGTGACCATAAAGCCCCGCACAGGCTGGAGAGGCAGCGTCTCTCAACCCCCCAGCTGATGGCTGCCATGGAGGACCCCACAATTTCGACATTGCGGGACGTGGATCGTCTACACGGTCCCTACTTCGACGTTGAACGTCGAAGTAGGGCGCTATTCCAATCCCCTCATGAGGTTAGCGACTTCGACATCTCGCTGCCTAACATCGAAGTTAACTTCGAAATAGCGCCCGACGCGTGTAGCCGCGACGGGCGCTATTTAGAAGTTAGTGCCGCTACTTCGAAGTAGCGTGCACGTGTAGACACAGCTTAAGAGAGTTTAAAAAAGAGCTCGATAAATGTTTGGAGGTTAGGTCCATAGATGGCTATTAGCAAGGGGTAAGGTATGGTGCCTAGCCTTTTGTCAAAGGCAGGAGATGGATAACAGGAGACAAGTCGCTTGATCATTGTCTTCGGTTCACCTCCTCTGGGGCACCAGGCATTGGCTACTGTCGGCAGACAAGATACTGGGCTAGATGGACCTTTGGTCTGACCCAGTATGGCTGTTCTTATGTTGACCACTTTCCAAAAAATCCATGTTTTTTTTAAATCTGTGCAGGGATCTAACGTTTACAGCTCCTGGGTGCCACAATGACACCACTAATCAATAGTAAAAACCCATGCTTGAAAATCCAAGGAGGATCTTCACGGCTATGTCTACACTTACAAAAAACTTCGAAATGGCCATGCTAACGGCCAAATCGAAGAATACTAATGAGGCACTGAAATGAATATTCAGCACCTCATTAGCATGCCGCCAGCCACAGCACTTCAAAAGTGCTGCGTTTCGCTCGCCCGCAGCTTGTCTACATGGGGGTCCCTTTCAAAGGACCCTGCAAACATCAAAATCCCCTTATTCCTATCAGCTACTATAGGTCAGCTTATAGGAATAAGGGGATTTCGATGTTTGCAGGGTCCTTTGAAAAGGACCCCCCATGTAAACGAGCAGCGGGTGAGCAAAACGCGGCACGCCAATGAGGTACTGAATATTCATTTCAGCACCTCATTAGTATTCTCCAGTTTGGCCATTAGCATGGCCATTTCGAAATTTGTTGTAAGTGTAGACACGGCCCACATCTGCTAGGTATAAATCCCAAATCCAGTGTTTATCTGTTAACAAGAGAGTTTTCTTTTTCTGCTGCGTGTGTATGATATTGAACCAATTTTCATCTAAAACAGGCAACATCAACAAAAATGATTGGATACATTTTCACAGCCAACCCAGAACATTTCTGATCTTAGATAAATGTTGTACAGTAATTCTACCCAAGTCTGTCTGTTTTAAGAACCAGAAAAATCTTTTAGGATATTTTTGTTTTGTTTTAATGAAAGCCTCTGTTTTGATGGGTTACTGGATATAACCTGCTGGTGAGGACAAAAATGATATAGCTGCAAGGGAAGTCCATGGGGACTAACCACTTACAATGCACATTAAAAATTAAAATTCTTAAAAATATATATATCCTATGGTCTATTTGTGTTGTAGTGGTTTCTAATTAACTTCCTCTTAATCACTGCAATTACCACTAGCTATTGTAATATTGAAGTTTGTGTCTGTTCTGATCCTTTATAATGTACAAACATGAAGTCTGTTGAAATAATTATCTGCACATTTTTCACTCACTGTCTCTATTTTCAAGATGAGCCAGAACAGAGTGAAATTTTGGTGGTGGATTAATTTGCAATGTTTGGATAGAGAAGCAAAGCAGCATTAGAAGTGATTTTAATTTTATTATTCTCAAAGTCCTCAGTCAATAGGGCTGTGATTTATGAACTCAAATAACCCACTTTTTACACTGATACAAATCATGATGGGAAGGGAAAGAAATCACCAAACTGAACCACCACCTTGAAATCAGAACCTCCTAAGTTAGTGTCCCGGGCATTATCACCGTTGCTGTTCCTAAGACTGTAAGTCATCTTTATGCCTCGCAACAGCATTGTTCACTTGTTAAACAGAGTTTATATTTAGTGAAATGTTGTATATAAAATGCATAGCACTACAGATAGCACTACAGTTATTGGGGATGGGATTCAATAGGACAGGATAATGAGTGATAAAGGCTTAGTGTACATACTCATCTTGTCCTGCATTTAAGGCTAGTAACAAACTGTTTTGTATAAGATCCAATGGAATCCATGAACAACAAACAAGGACCTCCCACAGATGCAGAATGATGACATATTATGAGCTACAGTAATTCTTTTCCTTCCAGCCTGCTATGACCAGTGCATCTCACAGCAGCTCCTGGGGAGTTTCTAAGCTGTGGTAGAGATTGGTCAATGATCAGGAAAGTGGAAAAGTGGATTGAAGCCACATTTCCCTCTCTAGAGGAGATCCTGGCAATTATAGACCGATAAGTTTAACATCAGTACCAGGTAAATTAGTAGAAACACTAGTAAAGAGTAAAATTGCAAGGCACATAGAAGAGCACGAATTGTTGGGCAAAAGTCAGCATGGTTTCTGCAGAGGGAAGTCGTGTCTGTCTAATCTATTAGAATTCTTTGAAGGGGTTAATAAACATGCGGACAAGGGGCACCCAGTGGACATAATATACCTAGATTTCCAGAAAGCCTTTGACACGGTCCCACACCAAAGGCTTTTATGTAAATTAGGTGGTCATGGGATAGGAGGAAAGGTCCTTTCATGGATCGGGAATTGGTTAAAAGACAGAAAACAAAGGGTTGGAATAAATGGTAAATTTTCACAATGGAGGGGGGTAACTAGTGGTGTTCCCCAGGGCTCAGTCCTGGGACCGATCCTGTTCAACTTGTTCATCAATGATCTAGAAAATGAGGTAAGCAGTGAGGTGGCAAAGTTTGCAGATGACACCAAGTTGTTCAGGACAGTCAAAAGCAAAAGGGATTGTGAAGAACTACAAAAAGATCTCAGCAAACTGAGTGATTGGGCAGCAAAATGGCAAATGAAATTTAATGTGGGTAAGTGTAAGGTAATGCATGTTGGAAAAAATAACCCAAATTACACGTACTACATGATGGGGTCAAATTTAGCTACGACAGATCAGGAAAGGGATCTTGGAGTTATAGTGGATAGTTCTCTGAAGACATCCACGCAGTGTGCAGCGGCAGTTAGTAAGGCAAATAGGATGTTAGGAATTATTAAAAAAGGGATCGATAATAAGACAAAAGATATCATACTTCCCCTATATAAAACTATGGTACGCCCACATCTCGAGTACTGCGTGCAGATGTGGTCTCCTCACCTCAAAAAAGATATATTGGCATTAGAAAAGGTTCAGAAAAGGGCGACTAAGATGATTAGGGGCTTGGAAAGGGTCCCATATGGGGAGAGGCTAGAGAGACTGGGACTTTTCAGTTTGGAAAAGAGGCGATTGAGGGGCGATATGATAGAGGTATATAAAATCATGAATGGTGTGGAGAAAGTGAATATAGAAAAATTATTTACCTTTTCCCATAATACAAGAACTAGGGGACACCAAATGAAATTGATGGGTAGTAGGTTCAAAACTAATAAAAGGAAATTTTTCTTCACACAGCGCACAGTCAACCTGTGGAACTCCTTGCCCGAGGAGGCTGTGAAGGCCAGGACTCTCTTAGGGTTTAAAAAAGAGCTTGATAAATTTTTGCAGGTCAGGTCCATAAATGGCTATTAGCCAGGGATAAAGTATGGTGCCCTAGCCTTCATAACAAGGGCAGGAGATGGATGGCAGGAGATAAATCACTTGTCTTCTGTTCTCCTTCTCTGGGGCACCTGGCATTGGCCACCGTCGGCAGATGGGATGCTGGGCTTGATGGACCTTTGGTCTGACCCAGTATGGCCATTCTTATGTTCTTATGTTCTTATGTTCTCTAACACTCTTGGTCCTACACTACACAGAACAGCCAGGGATGTGGATGACCATGAGGTTACCCTCAGTGTTTTCATGTGTCTAGTGGCTGGGAGTGATGTATGGCTGAGGCCAAGCCTTTCATTAATCCCACAGTTCTTGAGGGTTCATGGGTAAAGCACCCTTATAACTGAGAAGGCGGGTGCTGCTCTGTAAGGATGGCTACAGCTCCAATAGCCCAGTCCTTTTTGGCAGCATGGCTCCAGCACCAGCCAAGAGGCCAGAGGATGAGTCATCCTTACTCACCTGCTCAGTGGTACTGTGGAGGGAAAACAGGGCGATCTCCCATCTGCACTGAGTTCCTGCTTGGATTGGTGCATGGAAATGCAGGAGAAGAGACTGGGACAGTGTTCTGGAGATCAGCACGCCCACCCCACCCCACTCCTTCCTATGTCCAGACACACTGGGAGTCTGGGAATGGCCAGCCATGGGAAGCTCAAGCCTGGCGCCATTCAGCAAGGCAAGGGAAGAGGGGCTTTACTACAGAGGCAGCACTCACTACTTCTTCCTGAGAGATCTTCGTGTGAGAGAAGGGCTTCTGTGCCAGAGCAAGGTGGGAGCATGTGGCTGCTTGGGCTTTGCCTGTGTGGGTCTATTGTCAGGGAACTGCAGTGCACTCACTTTGCTGAGCTGAGCTGTCAGAAATATATGGGCTAGCCACCAGGGTTCAGAGGAAGCAAAAAAAGGGGCAATTGCCCTGGGCTGCTGATTCAAAAGGAACACTCACTGGTCACTACTCCCATGAGTGATGGTGGCTGGAGCCCCAGGCCTGAAAAAAATCGCTGCAGTGTGCTGCAGGCAGCTCTGAGGGCTGGCCCAGGGGTGGGGTGGGGTGGGGGGACACTGAGGGCTGGCTCCCCCAGTCCCATTCCTTCTGCATGAGGAGAGCATGGAGTCAGCCATCACCCCTTGCCCTGTCAGCTCCCATGGAGATAAACTCGCTCTAGTTATAGAGCATATCTGCAAACAAAGCAGGCAATGGAAAATGCCATTTCACAGCCTCTGACTGGCAGCCACCATGCTGATAGATGTGGGAAGGGTGTGGCATAGCTTAGAAACCATTTTTTGCCCTGCTTTAACACTGGCCTAATGATCAGAGGCAGTATGGCACTGCATTACATGTTTAGATGATAATGTTAATTTTGAGTGCCATCGGGTTGCCAACCCCCCAGCCCACCCAGGAATTAAAGATTATTTCATGTGATGAAACCTCCAGGGATATGTCTGACCTACATTGGCAGTCTTAGGCTACACCTACACTGCAACCCTAGTTCAAAATAAGATGATATTTCAAAATAGCACAGCCACACACAAATTGTATTTCAAAATAGCACTCAGCTATTTCAAAGCAGCATTTCCAGACGCATAGAGCCATTTTGAAATAGTGCCTGTGGCAGGGTCAGTCTCATTATGGGGCCTCAGGTCCTCTGTTCAGTCCACTGGCCCCACCATATGAACCCTGTTACCCTTGCTTGGGGCAGGAGGCAGTCTGGGGGGGGGAAGCCAGTCCCCACCCACTCGTTCCAGGTTCTGGCCCAGGGATCCTGGATGGCCACTACCAGTGAGGGCTGACTCCCTTCACCCTTGCCCCTACAGCTCCTCTCCCTGGGCCACTTCCCCAGATGATTCCCCACAGTACCTCCTTCCGCTAGTGGTAGCCGTGGCAGCAAGTCCCCTCCTTTGTTTGGCTCCTCCAGCTGACCAGTTCCTCACAGTCTCTGGTTGAGCTTCAGGCCCCTCATGGACTGGGGCAGTCCAGCCTCCTGGGATGCTGAGGCTGCTCTCCTTCTTTGTGGTCTCTGGTGTTCCTCTAAGTCTCTTTACTTCTCCTCACTCACCTTCCAAACTCTCCTTAACCACCCTCCCTTTGCCCTGGCTGGAGATGGGCTTACGAAGGTAGCCCTGAGTGGAATCAGCCGGCCCTAATTGATTTAGGGCAGCCTACGCCTCAGTTGTTCCCACTTTGATTGTCAGCTCTGTCTCCGCTCTGTTTTTACTCCTGCCTTTCTTCTCCTGGCCCTACCCTGCCACATGCCATTGGAACCCATTATGGCTTATTTCAAAATAGCACTATTCTGTGTCTCAATGGCTGTGTCTACACGTGCCCCAAACTTCAAAATGGCCATGCAAATGAGCTCATGGGAATAAGGGGACTTCGAAGTAGGCGGCGTCCTTTCAAAAAGGAGCCCCATCTGGACGCGCCGCACGGCGGCAAGGAGCGTCAATTTCGAAGCGCGGCTGCCGCCCGCATGCTAATGAAGCGCTGAATATGCATTTCAGCGCTTCATTAGTAAACTTCGAAATGGCCATTTGCATGGCCATTTCGAAGTTTGGGGCACGTGTAGACACAGCCAATATCACCTATTTCAAAATAGGCTTTAATCCTCCTGCATGGAGGGTTACCAATTTCGAAATAACACACCCGCTATTTCAATTTTAGTTCAAAATAGCATGTGCGCAGTCTAGACGCTAGCAAAGTTATTTAGAAATAACAGGTTCGATTTCAAAATAACTCTGAAGAGTAGCCTTTGTGTCGAATAGTATTCAAGCAGGGTGGAAACTGGTTTACAGCTGGAGAAGTCCCCTGTCACCAATTACAGCAAATCAGACCCACAAGTTCTAATTTTAGTCAAAAGCTTATTTTAAAATTGAATGTACATGTATTCTCTACAAACCAACAAATGACTTTGCTGTTCCCTGCTGCTCAGTGTATACCCCGCTCTTTGCCTGACTCACAGAAAAGGCAAGCCTGTTACAGCCTCCAGCTACAGGGCTTGGCTCCTTAACGCACGCTGGGCAAATTGGCACTTTTAGCTCCAAAGGTCCCTGATTCAAGGCCTGAAGCTAGCTGAGATGGTGGCTGTCACATAGGTGGTTATTGGGTGCTGTAACAGATCTGTTTCATTTCAGGATGCAGTGCAGGGCAAAACAAAAACAGACATTTGTAGCCACTTCCAATCAATGATCTCAAAGTATTCTGCAAACATTAAATGGAGAGGGTTTGCTATCATTTTGGGAGGTCAGTTACCCACTGGGGTATTCACTGACCTGCAGAAGGCTACATACTCTCAAAATAGAAAACACAAAGTTAAATCACTATAGGTAGCAAAAGTCTTAGGGAAACAAACTGTTTCTTCCACCCGATGAGCTGTATTGATGCATTTAATTCTTGGAGAAAGAACAGTATTTATCCTGAACCTGAACAGGTAGCATAGGGCTGCACACTGGGTTCTATAAGGAATCACCAGGCAGCGATTTGCAGAACAACTAGGAAATGTCTTGCTTCAGTTCCCTTCCATTTGTTTGATTTCTTTGATTTCTGATTTTTTATCATTGCCTCTAATCTTTTTAAAGGGTTGATGAGTTCTTGAAAATTCCCCTAAAGAGCCTATCCCCCCCCTCACTGCGACATTATCAAGAAAACCCTAAAAAGAAGATTGACGTGGAAAAGAACTATCACTCTGCAGCCCAAGATGAGAGTCGTCCTCACTTGTCAGAGCCTTAGCACAGCTTGAGTGGATGGCACATCTCCATATGGATCACAGCAGCTCCAAATCCGTAGCTAGAGGAAATGCAGCACAGCTTCCTGGCATGTTAACATCTCTGCCTGAACTGTCACCCGAATCACTGGGATAGATGAGTCTGAGCTATAGTAAGTTCTGGTATGAAGGACAGGTTCCCTCTTTTAATGACAAGCGACTCACAAACTGCAGCCCCAGGGCTAGGGAAGCAGCACCCTGGTAGCTGATAAGCTGGGTGGAAGGAGGATGCTGTCTGGATCTCTGTTGACAGAGTGCTCTCCACAAGTGTGTCTTAGTTACACTCTAATTGATTATAAGAGCTCCAGAATGATTTGTTCTTTTAGAGTAGACTTTTCAGTAGCCTTCTTCAGAGCTCATATTCAGAGACATGTCTGCTCTCCCTGCATTTGCTATTTTTATTATATGTTGGTTTTCTAGTCAGGATCTCTGTCTTTTGTGTTCCTTGCCTATTGCAAGCAGGCTCTGTGGAGCAGGAGTGACTCTAAAATGAGACAGAAATCTGTGGCCTTTGCTGTTAATCCCTTTTTCGTTATTCATGTCTCTTTGGGTCAAGTGAATGTTTAAGTGATGTGGAGTAGTGATTTATGGAAATGGTTCCTGAGATCACAGCAAGAGCAGAAACTGTGGCTAGCCCAAGAGATTGTAACAGAGCCTTTCAGCACCAGTTTGTATCCAGCCCAAGCTGACTGTGACCAGAAGTCACCACCTGATGGCTGTTAGCAGGTGTACTTGAGTTTAATGGTCTCAGTCCAGTGAACAAGCCACAAGTGTGTCAACATGAAAAAACACCGCTACAGCTAGCAATACTTAGCCACTTGGCTGGGAATCTTCCTGGAAACCAATGTTTGTACTTAGTAGGGATACTGAACTAGCTGCTCATCTATTAATTGCTACAATGACTATAGAGTGGTGTTCCTTAAACTTTTCGAGACGACAGAACACCAAACAAGAATATTTTTTATGCAGAACACAAATGAAAATTTTCTTAAAAAACTGTTGTCAGACAAAACAAAACAAAAACAAAACAAAAATAACAACAAACAGCAACGTATACAGCAAACATAAAATGAAGCAACTTCATCAGGTAGAGCAATGAAGAAATATCTTTGTATCTGGCTTTAATAACAAAATATAGACCATCAATGTATGGTATCAAAAAAAGTCAGATGCTCGCAGCACACCTGCAAGTTGTTCACAGAACACCAGTGTTCTGCAGAACATAGTTATAAGAACCACTGCTATGGAGTCTAGGAGCCCTAGCTGTAAATCAGAAACCCCTTGTGTTATCTACTATATTAACACAGAAGAAAAAGACGGCCCCTTGCAGTTTAGGTCTTCCCTACAATCGTGACCAAACACACTGAATGAAACATTGACCAGTAGCTGGGGCTTGGGACTAGCAATCAGAGGAGCAAGGTTTTTTTCTTGGACATTCCACCAACTTGCTATAATATTTTGAATAAGTAACAACATCCATAGGTCAGTTTCTCAATTTGTAAAATGGGCATTGTGATATAACCACATTTTTATTGGGCCTGATTTCCACTGCTTTGCTCATTTCTCAAGTTACTTAACCTTGGACAAAATACGGTTAATAACTACTGGTGTGAATGGAGGATTCTGATTTGCACTTATTTAGCAGATATGTAAACATCTACGCTGTTTGTAAGGTACTAGAGAATCAGGTCCATAATGCTCAGGGAACGGGCAAGTGCAGGAGAATAGCTGCTATTGTGCTGTAGACAAGTAAGAGTCATGCAATTTTGTTCTTTTTCTATGTATGGCTATTGCTAAGATGCAGCTGTATATATACAGCCATACCATCTTGCTATAACGCTCAGCTATACATACCAACACTCTGCACAAACAAACAAAATATGACATCATTCAGGCACAGAAGGAATCTTTAAGTATGCACAGTCCAGAAACATCCTGACGAAAGTCCTGAGAAAAATGAAATTCAAAACAAAAGCAAAAAGATTTGTGAAAGGAATTATATGACTTCAATATGGATTTGTTTTTAGACAAACAAATCCATATTGGAGTCATATAATTCCTTTCACAACCTCAATGAAAAACAATATCCAATATAATAAGTCTCTACAGCAATTACTCTGTACACCTGTAACATTTAATAGCAAATTATTCTCTTCTACAGTTTTATTTTTAACTATTCCAATAACAAGTATATAATGTTGTATTACATTCTATAAGGCGTTAACAAAAACTTAGAGCAAGGTTTTCATTTTTATTACATTCTATAGGACATTTACATATGCTTTAACACAGATCTGCCACTCCTAGTAATTCAATCACTTTGTTTTCAGCTGATAACATTCAAGCCCTAGAGTGCTGTCCTGTAAATCACCGTTCTTCAAATTTGTGTTGGATGCACTTTTCATTTGTCACTTTCTCATGAATAAGCTAAATTATGGAAATGTTGGAAGGCCTCTTTTATTCCCTCAGGTACAACTGGATGTGGTAGAATAAAATATGTGTTTATTTTATGCACCATAATCTTGCAGTCAAAGCTATTCTGAAGTCGTCAACATATTTTGTTCTCTAAATATGCATCAGAGCAGTCTCAAAGGGACTGTCTTCTTCTCCTGGAACTGATAAGCCATTTAAAACATTATGCCAGTGACAGACAAGATGGCATTTGCTACAAGCATTTTCCCCATGATTCAATAGTTTTCAGAAAGGCTGGGGAACTAAGCAACAAATTTACACCATAACAAAGCAAAAACTAAGATCTTAGGTACTGGATGAGTGACTAAGCAGCTCCTGTGTATGGATTTCCATCCAACTTGGTTGACCGAGAGTTATTATTTACACTACAGCAGCCCCTAGAGGCTACAATCAGAACTGGGATTGTGCTGGGGCTATGCTAACAAAGAGAAGATGAACCCCACCCCAGAGAGTTCACAGTCTGATTAAAACATGAAGCTATGAATAAGTGCAACAATGGAAGGAATGAGGGAAGGAGAACAAGGGAGAGAGGAATATATATTTACATAGGTCCAGAGATGTAGTTACCAGCTGGGGGTTTCCTATTGACATCACAGTAAAAGTGGGTCTTCAAGAAGAATATGAAGGAAGACAGAGGATTGACTTCACAGAGGAGCTCTGGAACCAGATTACATGTACCAACAGATGAGCAGACTCAGCAGTAAGGGCTGGGCCATCCTCTGGCAAAATAAATGAGATTTAGATGATTCATCCTCATCTCCCAAGGAGCAGCAGAGCCAAGAACACTGTTCTGGTCTCCTGACTTCCCATTCTCCTCCTCTAAGCACTAAAGCTCTCTGCCTCCCTACAAGAAGTACTCAACACCTGAACAGCATGGCAGGTAAGAATCTCGACCTTCTCTGTTTGGCAGAAGAGGGCAAAATACTCAAACATCACCCATTTGCAAGCGGATGAATTGACTATTAACACTGCGTCTGTCCATCCACTGGCATCCAGCCTCCTCTTTCTATGTCCAGCTGTGACCCCATATCATAGAATCACAGAATTCTAGGGCTGGAAGGGACCTCAGGAGATCATCTAGTCCAGCTCCCTGCTCAAAGCAGGGTCAACCCCAACTAAATCATCCCAGCCAGGACTATGTCAAGCCTGGACTTAAAAACCTCTAGGGACAGAGATTCCACCACCTCTCCTGGTAACACATTCCAGTGCTTCACCACTCTCCTGGTGAAATAGTTTCTCCTAATATCCAACCTACTACCTGTTGAGCCTGTCTGTCAAGCCAGATTTCTTTCTATCTTACAGTCCACGTATCCAATCCTTACTTCCTTAATTTACGAGCAAGAATGTTGTGGGAGACTGTATCAAAAGTTTTGCTAAAGTCAAGGTATATAACATCTATTGACTTCTCCATGTCCACAGAACCAGCTACCTCATCATAGAAGCTAAGGAGATTGGTCAGGCACGACTTGCCCTTGGTGAATCCATGTTGACCACTCTTGATCACTTTCCCCTCTTCCAAGTGCTCCAAAATGTATTCCTTGAGGATCCCCTCCATGATTTTTCCAGGAACTGAAGTAAGGCTGACAGGTCTATAGCTACCTGGATTGTCCTCCTTTCCTTTTTTAAAGATGGGCACCATGTTTGCCTTTTCCAGTCATTCGGGATCTTTCCCTATCTCCACGAGTTCTCAAAAACAATGGCCAAAGGCTCTGCAATCTGCCAATTCCCTCAGTACTCTCGGATGCATTAAATTCGGACCCATGGATCTGTGTACCACTAGCTTTTCCAAGTAGCTCTTTATCTGTTCTTTCCCCACCGAGGGCTGCCTAGCTCCTTCCCCTACAGCATTGCCTTGTGCCGTAGTTTGGGCACTGATCTTGTCCATGAAGACTGAGGCAAAAAAAGCATTGAGTACTTCAGCTTTTCCTGCACCATCTGTCACAAGTTTACGTCCCTCATCCAGTAACAGCCCCACGCCCTCTCTGATCACCCTCCTATTGTTAACATGCCTATAGAAATCCTTCTTGTTACCATTCACTACTACTACATTCCTTGGTAGCTGCAGTTCCAATTGTGCTTTTGCTTTCCTGATTACTCTCCAGCAGTCTCCAGCCATATATTTATACTCCTCCTTAGTCATCTGTACAAATTTCCACTTCTTATACACATGCTTTTTGAGTCTGAGCTGGCCAAGGATTTCCCTGTTAAGTCAAGCTGGTTGCTTACCGTTTGCTTTTCTTACTGAGCATTGGGATGGTTTGTTCCTGTGCCTTCAATAAGACATCTTTAAAATACTGCCAGTTCTCCTGAACACCTTTCCCCCTCATATCTGTTTCCCCAGGGAATCCTGCCCATCAGTTCTCTCAGGGAGTTGAAGTCTGCTCTTCTGAAATCAAGGGTCTGTATTTTACTGCTCACCCTTTTTTCCTTTTGTCAGGATCCTGAAACCTTCCATCTCATAGTCGCTGAGGCCAAGTTGCCACTCACTTCTATTTCTCCTACTAGTTCTTCCCATTTTGTGAGCAGCAGGTCAAGCTGCGCACAGCCCCTGCAAAGCCTCTGTGATGTCAGTGGTGTTTTAATTAAGAGCAAGTGTCCAACTGCAAGGAGCTCACTGTAAGATAAGATCTATGGATCTGAACCAAGGCTCACTTAGGTCAATGAGAAAATTGTCTTCAGAGGGCTTTGGATCAGGCCCACATGAGTATAGCAGCATCTGTATTACTGCACTATACAAACAACTTTTAACTCCTAAATAATTTCAGTTTCCAGTGATTTTTGCTTTTCATTTACACCTCCCTCACCTCTGCACTTTGCATTGAAATGAGGGTGCTTTCAATAAGAGCCATTTTGAACCTGTAAGTTAATTTATTTCATAAGCCTTTATTTTGGGGAAAGGGTAATTAAACTAAAATAGCCTGGAAAACCTCTTAAAATAAAAAAATGTACAAGTTTCTCCCCAGGGACAGTTTTTAATTTTAACTCCTCCACTGGTCAGACCTTAGTGGATACACTGTGACAGCATTCCCTACAGGGATACTGGACTATAATTAATTTATCCCTTTGGTAATGGTATTTTCTCTTCAATCATACATTTCTAAGCCAGGCAGGCAGACTTGTGTGTAAATAAAGTAGAACTTCAGTACCTTCTGTGTGCTTTACCACAAGAAGAGAGATAACGATGTTCACCCTATTTGCAGACTTAAACAGACCATAGTGTACCCATGTGGGGAGAGATTAAATCATTTAGCACACATTTTTGTAACTCCTAACATGACATTCCCACATTAATGGAGACTGTACAGGAAGAACTCAATTCTGTTTTGGCAGTTTGCCCTGTTTCCCCACCCCCCACATACCCCAAGTGATTGTGAATGCTGTGCAAACTTAAATCTTTCTGATCTGCATAGCATTTCCTTAACCCCGGCCTATGGAAACACTGTTATATGCTGTAAACCTAATAATGATATCAGAGTATATGACAAAAAAATGGAGTGACACAGCAGGAAGGCTTGGATGTCAAATGATAGCTCTTGCATTTATTTAGCTTCACTACAGCTGTAAGCAGGAAGGGGTGAATGGTGCAGCCACCCAGGGTACAAAACCAGAGGTGGAACAAGAGGGCAGAGAAACGAAAGAAAAATGTGGTAGAGGGTGCAAATACTCTTGCAGTCATTGGATACTAAAATACCCTAGTTCTGGCTCTGAACTCCACAGCTGTTAAAATAAAAAAGCTCATGTTTTTCTATCACTGACTGAATTAAGAGAGTCACCCTCAATAATCAGTATCTAGTGATTCCCAAATTATGGCCAATGGAACACTGCTGGTCTTCAAAGCACTTGCTGGTAATCCAGAGAGCTGGCTGAGCACATAGTTCTTATGCCTCCCTCTTGTTCCCAAGCAAAAATACACTGAATTCACTCCTGAATAGTAACAGAGAGGAAGCCGTGCTAGTCTATACACTATCAAAACAAAAAGCAGTCAAGTAGCACTTTAAAGACTAGCAAAATGGTTTATTAGGTGAGCTTTCGTGGGACAGACCCACTTCTTCAGACCATAGCCAGACCAGAACAGACTCAACATTTAAGGCACAGAGAACCAAAAACAGGGAGCAAGGAGGACAAATCAGAAAAAGATAATCAAGGTGAGCAAATCAGAGAGTGGAGGGGTGGGGGGGAAGGTCAAGAATTAGACTGAGCCAAGTATGCAGATGAGCCCCTATAGAGACTCAGAAAGTTCCCATCACGATTTAAACCATGTGTTAATGTGCCGAATTTGAATATAAAAGCCAGCTCAGCTGTTTCTCTTTCCAAAACGGTGCAATAATTCCTTTTCAGTAACACACATACCTTTAGGTCATTGACAGAATGCCCCATTCCATTCAAATGTTGACTAACTGGTTTGTGGATCTGGAGTGTTTTGATGTGTGTTTTGTGCCCATTGACCCTTTGTCTAAGGGAGTTAGAAGTCTGTCCAATATACAAAGCATCTGGGCATTGTTGGCACATGATGGCATATATGATGTTAGTAGAGGAGCATGAGAAAGTGCCCATGATTCTGTGAGTAACCTGGTTAGGTCCAGTGATGGTATTTCCAGAGAAGATATGTGGACAAAGCTGGCAGCGGGCTTTGTTGCAGGGAAAGGTTCCAGGACTGGTATTCCTGGGGTATAGACTGTGGCTGTTTGTGAGGATCCTCATGAGGTTGGGAAGTTGTCTGTATGAGAGAACAGGCATGCCACCCAGGGCCTGCTGGAGTGTGGCATCCTGATTAAGGATAGGTTGTAGGTCTTTAATAATTCGTTGCAGTGGTCTGAGTTGGGGGCTGTAGGTAATGACCAGTGGTGTTCTGTTCTTGGCTTTTTTGGGCCAATCTTGGAGTAGCTGGTCTCTGGGTATTCATCTGGCCCTGTCGATTTGTTTTCTTTTCTTCTCCTACGCTGAATCTATGCTAGTCTGCCTGGTCATTATTCCTTTATTAAAGTTAACAAATCAGACTCTAGCCAGTCAGATAAGTGTTTATTCAAAAAGTGATAGTAATTTTGTGAATAAACTGATATCTAATTGGCTAAGATACAATAATCAATCTCTTCTCTCGAGAATGCTGCAGGACATGAATGGTACACTGTGAAACCATTATTCCACCAAGCCAAAAGGCATCAGATAAAATGTTTCAATCTACAGCAGTCATCTGTCTACATGAAAGAAGTCCTTCTAACAGAACATGGTCAAAAGATCAAGATGTCGTGCTTTGAAAATAAACACCATGTCTTTGCATCAACATTTATATAGGAATGAGAAACCATTATCTGGCATGTTCTATTTCCCTGCCATGATCTCTTAATTTAACATATATTACAAAACTAGTGGAATCCGTGCAGCCAAAATTAGCTGTCTCTAACAAAAAGGCAAAGTTCCTAATGTTGCTTTTAGAGCCTGATTCAGCAACCCATCCCTATTCAGCAAAGTGCTAACACATTTGTGTAAGCCTCATTGACTTTAAGGGGATTTAAGCACATGCTTTGCTGAATAAAGATAGTGTGTGCTTCAAGTGTTTAGCTGCACTGTAGTCTTAGTCACACACGTACAGGTGCATTGTCTACAACAGAGCCACACCACAACAGAGAAAAAATTGTCCCCAAACTTTTCACAGCTGAGTGTTCACCCTGACTTAATTAGCAGTGGGTGCATCTACACTAGGAACTAACTTCGAAGTTAGGCACTACATCAAAGTAGCCAGCAGAGAGTCTACATACATTTTCCCTTACTTAGAAGTTAACTTCGAAGTAGAGAGCCCAACTTCAAAGTTTTTACTCCATTCCTGGGAATGGAGTAGTGCCCTACTTCAAAGTTTAACTTCGAAGTAGGTGTGTGTAGATGCTTTACTTCAAAGTTGTACTTCATAGTAAGCAACTCTGAAGTTATTTTTGTAGTGTAGACACAGTATGTATCAGTCTGCAAAAAGCAGCCAGAATTCTACTCTTGCACACCAACGTTCACAAACAGGCTTCAATAGTTTTTCGTAAAGTAACATACATTCAGTGATGGGGAAAGGATTAAAATACACTTAGAACAGGACCTATACCAAATCCACGCCTTCTCACTCAGCACATCTGTTCTGTGACTTGAATTCGATCTGCCCTCCTTAGTGACATACCCAGGTTTGTACAGCTGCCAGCCAATACAGGGACAGAACTACAAGCTGGAGACTATCTTCCTTCAGGCATCATCACCAAACTTGTCAGCTAATTTACTGGCTGCACCTTTATGATGCAAGAAAGAAAGAAAGAAAGAAAAAAAAACAGCTTGACTTTCAGATGCCAGGCTGAATTTGCAGAATGGGAAATTAGAAAAATCATCTTTTCACTGGCATAGGCATCTTTTCAATTTGGTATGAAAGCAATTGAAGGCAAAGAAATATGGACACTCAGAAGGTTGTGTTTACAGACTGTGTTCAGAGTTGAGTGTTTCAATTCAAAAACTTTTGGGAGAACTTTCTATTCAGAAATGTGCCTCTTGATTAGGTACTGCGCCTTGTGAATGTATGGACAATGGTTATTGAGTAGCAGCGGGCCTGATCTGCATTTACATTAAGGCCTGTAAAATCAGAGTGGTAAAGGGGCTTTAGCACAAATGAGAATCGGGCCCATTGAGATCTTACCTTTTATTTGTAACTGCAGCTCTCTGACCAGGCAAAATTCTCCATTTCCAGAGTAATTTCTTAGAACACATAAAACATATTAACTGAATCTAAATCTCCAATAGTCTGAAGTGACTTTATATGAAATGGCAAAATGTCCATTTCTTTGCAACACTATTAATTACATTTTATTACATTCCATCCAATAATTCACAGGGCTGACATTAATCAAACACCATGCATTACATTAAAGTTGTGTATTTCCAAAAGATCATCAGCGCATCAAAAGACAGAACAATTCAATGCACATGATAAAGTGGTATATAATCCACCTTTCATAAAATGCAAATCCTCTATAATAAAATCTATATATACTCAATTTACAAAATTGAAAAATAAAAAATAACAGATATTAATGCATGGGAGCCATAGTTTTACTAATTATATCTTCCCAGAAAGTGCTACAGTTTGTACCTCTCTGGTATAACAAGAACCAGTACCTGGAAGTTAAAAACAGACAAGTTCAAATTAGTGCTAAATGCAAAGTTGTAACAGTGACAGTGATTATCCATTGGAACCAACTGCCAAAAGTAATGCAGCTGGATGGCGTTCTGGAAGTTATGCTATAGTCAACCACAAGTAAGTGGGCTCAGTACAGGTATAATTGGCTCTGGCCTGTATTATACAGGATGCAAGACCTGAAGAGGTAACAGTCTTCTGGCTTTAAGATGTATGACAATCTATATAGTTACCTACCCAAAGGCAGAGCCTTTAAATAGACCCTATAATGAGCAGAGATTAATATTATATACACTTTAATAAGTATTAATCATGAAATTTATCAGCTTACTAATACTGGAAATAGGAGCTCCCTGGTTGGCCAAAGGCAACGATAGCACAGCTTTCCCTGTGCTGCTCCAACATTTGTCACCTCTGTTCTGTCAGGACTGCCTCTAGGTGGCCTCAGAGTACTTCGTTCTCCATGGTGTCAAGTATCAGAGGGGTAGCTGTGTTAGTCTGGATCTGCAAAAGCAACAAGGGGCCCTGTGGCACCTTATAGACTAACAGAAATGTATGAGCATAAGCTTTCGTGGGCAAAGACCCACTTCGTCAGATGCAGGTAGTGGATTCCACTACCTGCATCTGATGAAGTGGGTATTTGCCCACGAACACTTATGCTCATGCATTTCTGTTAGTCTATAAGGTGCCACAGGACCCCTCATTGCTTTTGTTCTCCATTTTCCTCCATTATTGCCTTCTTCACCAACACTGCCAGGCAGTTCACCAGCTCCTACCACTTAAAGGGCTGATTTTACAGCAGAGGCATCAGTTCACTAAAAACTAGCCTGAGACCATAAACTCCTTTCCAGATCTGCACACAGCTGTCATGCTTATCAGTCAATTTATCAGCAGTCATTCACATTGATCTGCGTAACTCATCACTCATTGTTTCAGCACCATTTTTGTGGGTAAAGTGACCATCCCAAACTCATGCCAGTACATACTTACCCAGCACCTTCATGTTGTCGCTCTCAAGACTCCATTTTTTGAGGTAACACTCAATCTCACTTTAAAAATCCCACAAGGGTCCTTCTCTGAATGACAGTTTATGGTGTTGCTGTTACTCATTTCTTCTTCACCCTTTAAGTTATATTCATAAGAGCCTGTCCTGCAACCCTTATCCATGTGAGAAATTTGGTTGAAGACAGCTGGGTTGCATCATTTAGTTATATATGCACTAGCAGCTGAGGCACTGATTATTTGAGTTGCTCTTTGTGTTCGGGAGGTTGAACTCAGTAAATCCTTCCAAAGAGCTAGTCAGCAATATCTCTGACTTGGGACCTTTCAAATGCAAACATACTCATGGGCTGTTTCAAAACAGAGAATTCTGTCAGGTTTCTTTGTGGCTGTTTCCATTTCATGGATACTGTGATTATATGCTGGAGGAATTTAGCTTCATCCTGAAGCATATCCTCAAATCTATTGAATTTACAATTACATAGGATTTTTAACAAGTAGTTATTGAGTTACTACAGAATCAGAAATAGAAGTGAAATTGAATACAACAGGCCTAGATTTAAAAACCCATGTATATTGTAGGCATATATTTAGTTCACAGAAATTATCTGTGATGGCTTAAGGGCTCTCTGTTCTGTAGTCAGTGCTTGAGAATTCATAGAATTTTTAATGTGCCAACAGAATGAATTGGTTAAAATGAATGAAAATAATGTACAGGCTGAAAGAATTTATGGATGTACGAAATGTATTGAAGGAGACAGGAGTAGACTGAAAGAAAATGAAAATAGTGTTCCTTTTCATTATTACCTTCTGTATATCTTTAATTCCCATTTCAGAATATTACATTACAATGCTGTCACCACATGCTTTCAATGGCTATTTTCAGTGTTCACACAGGCTACGTCTACGCGTGCATGCTACATCGAAATAATTTATTTCGATGAATAACGTCTACACGTCCTCCAGGGCTGGCAACGTCGACGTTCAACTTCGACGTTGGGCAGCATCACATCGAAATAGGCGCTGTGAGGGAACGTCTACACGCCAAAGTAGCACACATCGAAATAAGGGTGCCAGGAACAGCTGCAGACAGGGTCACAGGGCAGACTCAACAGCAAGCCGCTCCCTTAAAGGGCCCCTCCCAGACACAGCTGCACTAAACAACACAAGATCCACAGAGCCGACAACTGGTTGCAGACCCTGTGCATGCAGCATGGATCCCCAGCTGCCGCAGCAGCAGCCAGAAGCCCTGGGCTAAGGGCTGCTGCACACGATGACCATAGAGCCCCACAGGGGCTGGAGAGAGAGCGTCTCTCAACCCCTCAGCTGATGGCCGCCATGGCGGACCCCGCTATTTCGATGTTGCGGGATGCAGATCGTCTACACGTGCCCTACTTCGACGTTCAACTTCGAAGTAGGGCGCTATTCCCATCCCCTCATGGGGTTAGCAACTTCGACGTCTCGCCACCTAACGTCGATTTCAACTTCGAAATAGTGCCCAACACGTGTAGCCGTGACGGGCACTATTTCGAAGTTGGCGCCGCTACTTCGAAGTAGCGTGCATGTGTAGACGCGGCCACAATAATTTTGGAAGACAGATAGAGGCCAAGATAGGGACTATTTTGGTGCACTCCGATGCTATTTTTTACCTGAGACATGGGAAGACATAGAATTGTGCCTTCTTTGGCACATGCTACAGAAAAGCTAGATGCTGAATTGCACACAATTTTATAAATCTAAATAGCCACATGATTGGCTAAACTCATGACTATCGGATCTGTCCCGAGGCAAGGGTAGTATCTTATTGTATTGCCATTGGAGCAGACTGCTAAGGAGAGCTCACAATGTTTTTTCTCACTTTCCATGCTGCTCCAGGGACAGGGTAGACCATGTGAGGTACATATCCGGTGCAGCTTCGTTAGTTAGAACATCTCTACACTTTCCCATCCCCCTCCACAAGACAAATGGAGCAACTCTGCACAGCCCACTTCCCTTCCTGCACTGCTACCTGTAGCATAAACAGACCCTGGAATAAAGTAAGAATTTTCCTTCTCCCCAGTCACTCCCTTGCATGGCTGTATAAGCAGGACCATTATTCACTCCTGAAGAAGCAAAGACCTGTTATGCACAAAAATAGATTATCTACATCAATAAGCATATGTCACTATCTTCAGTTTGCCTTGAATCAGGCCCCTTGTCTTTTTTCTAAGATAACAAATAACAACAATTTATGCTGTTCTCCCTCCCTTTATGTGTGTTTCTCTTCTGTCATCTCCAGTAACCCCTTTCCCCAATGTGTACCTATTTAATTGCTTTAACATTTTCTGAGTTCATCCTTTCTAACCCTCTCGTCCTATAGTAGTCGCTGTCCTCTGTAATTCCTCTGGATTTCTCTTTAACCTTTCTTCAACATATTGTCCCCAAATTTCAGGCACAATTTCAATACATTATGGAGTATTGCAGGTTCAAATTAAAACAATTTGTGAATTATAGTTTAAAAATGCTCAGCCTGAGAACTCAACTACTAAGTTTTAACCCAAGGCAAATTTTTATGGGTTTATATTTAAAACATGGAGATTGGGTATATATTAAAAACATGGTCAGATCTTCAACCATACAGTTGCTAACAAACAGTTTCCATAATTACACAATTGTTTAACCACAAAGTATATAATCTAAATTGATTTTACAATCCAAGACTTTTTCTTTTCATCCTTTTGTGATCATGTTAGTATGTGGCTTAAGTGGTTCCTTGGGCACTAATGTTCTGTTGATGGTCTTGCATAATTGTTAAGTGCTATGGCCGTATTTGAAACTATAGTTCCAACAAATATCCCCTTTCAGATTGGATCATGAAATCTTATTAGTAACTGAGCTCCATTTTAAAGCAGGGCAATAAAATGGTCATGTTAAATATCAGGTAACTTAGCAAAGAGACATGATTAGATTAAATTATTTTTATTTTAATAAAATAGTCATCTTGTTTCTCTTGTTTCTGGAATAACACTTCACAACAGATATTTGCTAATTATCATGAGACCATTGCAGTCCTTCTTAACATAAATGTAGCTGGGGTTGTTTAAAATAGTGTATTTTATTACTACAAAAAAAATGTATGACAAGTCTGTGCCTTGACATGAAGCCTTTGATTGGACACTCTGCGGTCAGCAGTATCCAGACACTTTTAGCTATCTTCATAAAGAATTTCATCTATTTGGATGTCATTTTCTGTCACTGGCACTGAGTCACAGATCTGCTCCTTGAAAGCCAAGGCAATCGTGTAAGGTTTTCCTTTTGGATGATGCACGCATCGTTCAAGGTAGGTATCATAGTATCCTTTCCCTCGGCCCAATCTGTTGCCACTTTTGTCAAACCCAAGGCCTGGCATGAGGATGAGGTCAAGGCCTCCTGTTGGAAAAAAAATACATCAAATGAAATAAAAATCAGAGGATTAACAAACCAGTGCTGTGGATTTCCTTGTGGCTTAAATATTTACACATACCTGCCGACATTGAGCTAAAATGCTAGTTTTCTATTTTGCCAAATGCCTCCTTTTTCTTGCACAGATGAAAAATACCTTGAATAGTAAATCTGTAAATTTACATAGTCACCGTATCAACCATATATTAGATCACCAGCAAAATAATTAGGTCTACGAAAAGCCCAAAAGGAAAAAACGCCTATCTTCAAACAAAGCCTAGTAAGTATGGAAAGAAGCAGAAAACAACCCACAGCATGAGCGCAAAATGGACATGGAAAAAAAAAATTAAAAGAAGAGATCCAGAGGAAGGACACTTCTTAACATTGCAGTACAATTTCCTGTAATTGAACCTCCTGTTGGCCCCGCAGGATCAACTAGGATGTGGTATATTCTAAACATAAACCACTGTGACAAACCTTCCACTTATCTAGGACACACTGTATGCGCTTGTCAGCTAGGTCAGCTTTTGAAATGAGTACCCACAGTTGTTGGGTTGAGGGAAAAAACACCGGTACTAGTTAGAAACTTGTTTCAACCATTCCTGTTGGTCCCATAGCTCAGACTACAGCCAGGTTCCTCTTACTCCAGGTCTCCTAGACTCATAAACCTTAGTTTATATGCCGTAGCACCTGTTCTGTTCCGTGATGGCAAGCAAAGGCCACACAGAGGGCTGAGCTGTGGAAAGCAAGGCATGCTTCCCTACCCACCCCAAGGATATCTGAATTTGTGTGGAAGAGTGAATATTTAAAAAAAAAAAAAAAAAAAAAAAAAAAAAGCCATGAAGCAGCTGTTCTGTATGCTATGTTCCCTGCGGTTCTACCCTGCAAGAGAACTACAGTCTAGTCATTTCAGATAGCATTAACCCCAAATTTTGCCCCTAGATGCCAACCTCCATAACTTGGCTGAGTGCTCAAGAGCTCCATCGGAGACTCGTCCACTCCCCAGGCTGCAGGGAAAAAAGTGCAGCCCCTTATGACGGGAGTGAGGAGACCACCATGGTAGGATCAGAGATGCAACAATATAATTCATGCAGGTGTATCAGGAGTGAAGGGCGTAAAAACAGCATCTGCACTGAACGGGGCCTCAGCAGGGTAGTACAATGCTGGGGAGGGAACGTCCCTCTCCTCCCCAGAGCAGATGCCATATACATAAGATCCTCGCAACAATAGTGATACCTCCAGCCCTGCCACCCAAGTAGCTGCCACTCATGAACATGATAGCACCCCTCATAGAACCATGCTGTGCCCTGCATTGGCCCCTGCATGCTACTTCCCCTTTCTCCCCACACAGCTGGATCCACATTCACTGACAGACAGGATATGGATCTGGGCCGTACTATATAAACAATTATATGTTTTTTTATTTTTTCAAAACCCAAGTGCTGTTTACACTGGAACTGGAGGGAATGGCTTCATACCCCTTAATTTGCCCAAGGACAGGCAAGATGACTTGCAGCCTGCTCCTGAGGCAACGAGCAGCTCAATGCACCTGTCTGCTCCCTGTTGTTCTATGCACTACAGAGCACGGACAGCTTTACCTGCTGCCCTCACCCTCCAGCAAAATCTCTCCACTCCTATTGACTGGAAACCAGCCAGAAGGAGCTAAGAAATTTGGCTGGGGGTGGGGTCAGTACAGCACAGTTTCTCAGATCTCATTGGCCAGTTTTCAGCCAATAGGAGTGGAGAGATTTTGCTGGGGGGGGAGGCGGAGCAGCAAGCAAGCCCCTCCCCTCAGTGCAGAGAGTCACATGTAACACCCAGTGCTATGGCTGCTGGCAGGCAGGGAAGCCTACCTGAGAGTGCTGCTAGCCAGGAACAGCCTCTGGCACCCCACCCTTTCCTGCACCCCAACTCCCTCCCACACCTTGCACTCCCTTCTAAACCCATTATCAATGTCAACTAAAAGGCTGCTAGAGTAGGATCAAAAGTCAGTGAAAAGAAAAGGAAAGTCATGCTCTATTAGAGAGGACTCAAACTATGGTGCATATGTAATTGAGAATGAAGACTACAACAGAGTTAACAAATCTGCATTGTGGAAGCATAAGCACCACCAATGGCCATATCCCTAAGTAGGTGAAAGCAAGAACTGGAAAGGCAAGCGGAGTTTTTCAAAACTAGCAAATATGTGGAAAAATAAGAAAAGTCACACAAGAACCAGGATAAAGTTATTGTGATCCTCACCACATCATTACATGCTTCTGAAACTTGGCAAGAAGATGCCTGTGGAGAATACCTGATGTCAGCTGGTGAGATAAAGTAACTGCAGCACAACCTCAGACCTCCAAACATCTCACAAAAAGAGGTTGTTCATAATGCTCAACTATGTGTAACCGTGGCCAAAAGTGTGGTAGTTCTTTCCAAAGTTTTCAAACAAACAGTGACTTAATACAGCTTTCAACTTTTACTATCAAGAAGAAAAATGCTGCTTTCCTTTTTCTCCTTCCCAGCAGTTTACTGTAACAAAATATTGGACTGTATCTGTTTGCTTGTTTGGTCTCTGCTGCTGCCTGATTGTTTACTGTGGTTCAAAATGAGGTGTGTGATTGACTGGTCAGTTAACAACCCTGGTGTCTGTAACTTAGATTCTACTGTAATGCAGATATGAAAAAAGGACTGGCCAGAGTAGAGAGACAATGATCCACGAAAGAAGAATAAAGCAGCTTGGTTATGTTGTATTAAAGTCAATAACCTGGATACCTAAAAAAAGACATGGACTGGATACCACTTGGAGGAAGAAGGAAAAAGAAGATGGCAACAAATGACAGAAAACCCCCATTGAGAAAGATGACACTGTCACAGAAACACACTATGAAGAAGCAAGAAATGTGTCATTAGACAGATTGTGGTAGAAATACTGCATTGTGTCATGTCATAAGGCAGGAGAACGTGTGATAATGAAATAATACACAGAGTACATAATCTGCAGCATCCATTGCCTAAGGACACCAGTGGGATTTGGAAAGTACAATTCTGACTTAACAGGTGGGCAAAATAAGGCACGAACATGTGAACTGACTTGCCCAAGGATGTGGTAAATCAGTGGGAAAGCCAGAGAGAAGAAACCAGATATGCAAGTTGCCAGCTCTGCTTATCACAGTCACTGTCAGTGTTGGGTTAAAAAACAGATACCACTGATTTTAACTGTGATACAATGAGGTTTTCCTTCCTCTTACTGCTGTGGTGGATTTGCCCTCCTTAGGTTGCGTGAAGTCATGATCTCATCTCCTCCCTCCTTCCCCTGTCCCCTCTGGGGCTTCATATATGCTATAAGGATCAAGGAAACAGCAGCCCCTCTACTCCCCAAAGCAGAAGGCCTGCAATTCTTTTGGTCTCTTACATGGGTCATGCAAAGTGTGAGAGAAGGCTTCTTATGCCCCCTCCTTGCACCCACACAATGCCCAGGCAGAATCTGTGTCTTGGTAATCAGAGGTAAAAATAACCAGGTTTCCTATGTCCCTGCAAGAGAGGCATGTGTATGTCTAAACTGCATGCTCTCAGCACAGAGGCCTCCAGAGCTCAAAACACAAAAGCTCAGACAGAAATCCACTCCATATACTGTAGTCCCCTTTCATAGTAACCATTTGCTGCCCAGTAACTAGTAGCATTTTAAGCATTTCCTGAGGTACAAAGTTCATGATGCTTATAATTTTCTATCTACACAGAGGGCCTTATAGCTTGTGTGAGATCTAATTGTTACGCAGAGTTTTCAATCCCAAGATCACACACAGATCTGATAGCGTATGACACCTACTTTCATAGCTGTGAATGATTGCAGAGCAATGAACAATGGAGCTCAGAGAGCATCATTTACTTTTGTGTCTAAACCATCCTCCTGAAGAGTTATTCTCTCTCCAAAGAATGGACGCCACAAACATGAAACCAGTTTATGCACTTACATTTGCAACCGCACTCAGTGCTGACTACTTTTCCCATCTTATACAGCAGGAGGGAATGAAAATGTTTTCTAATTCCTGAGTTATGCAACTCAACTGGGTAGCAGACAGCAGAAATAAAAATATCTACATTCTATATTCTGTAAATCCACTTGTCAAGCAAGGAAAAAACTCTGGCTGCTTGCTGCCTATATTTCTACTGTGATCGCACAGAAACAAAATTTAACACGCTCAATTGTCTTTAACATTAAAGATACCCATCCTGGTGGCACATAAGTAAAGAAATGAGGACCAGCACCGGAAGACTGAACTTTCCCAAGCTTAGCAAGCCTGAATACTGATGACTAAGTGCTTGCAAAGGCTCTATGCACCTTGACACATATTGTATGTTTTTATTTCCTTCTAAAAATAAACTCTCTAAATTTTAGCTCAAGATTCATTCAAACATGCATAGAGTTAGGTGCCTCACTATCTTTGAAGATCTTGGACTAAGAGACTTAAAGGACTGCAACTAGATTTTCAGAAGTGCCTTTGAAAATCCCTTTGGCATTAGGCTCCATATCTTACTTAGGCATTTTTAAAAATCCCATTCTGAGACTCATTTTCAAAACTCATTTAGTCATTTAGGAGCCTGTTGATCTTCAATGAAACTTCGATTCTTAGCTGCCTAAATTACTTATGAAAATGAGACAAAGTCCTATGTGCTTTTGAAAATGGTACCCATTCAACAGCATCTCCAGCTGTGACAAATGGACAGAGGTGGGAAACACGCAACGTGCTATACAGCCACTAGACATGGAGCCAGATTTCCAGCAGTAAGTAGTCGTCACTATCGCTCGTGCAGCCATGTTTTGAAGAGTCCTATCTATCTTCTAAGATCTATGTACTTAATTTGTTGTCTTCATAGAAGCAGAACTCTTCAAAACACCTGGCCCAAGACATCATATGTATAGTACTGACATCCAAAGGACAAGGTTTAGATGATAGCTATGTACTGGAGCATCCAACCACGGGTACTAATTCCGTGAGTAATCTAGCAGTGTACTTTAATAGCAGAGCACTTACTATTGAACAAATTAGGACACATTCCTGGCTATCACTTAACATATTTCCTCATTCACACACAAAATTTACCAACATTTATTTGGAGGTTTCACTGGCTGAGACTCACCTGTCTCCAGTGCTCTGCACACTAGCTTAGTTCCAGACCACTTTGATATACATTTTCCTAGCACAGCCACTCATTTGACAGGGTTGTGCGAGAGAAGGACCAGGGTATATTCCTGGGCAGTACTGGGGGAAGGTGAGAGGTTTGTCTGGAGGGTTTGTACTTCTGCTATGGAAAATTGCTACCTTTGATGAATTATGTTAATTTATTTGCACATTAGTATTAATAATTCTGGGTGGTGACTGCAAGTTTAATTATTGTGAGGGTGCTTGGAGCTGTAGCATGGGCAAGCTTTTTTAATGGAAATTTTTTAGGGCAGGGACTGTCTTTGTGTTCTATATTTGTACAGCACCTAGAAAAATATGGTGCCCTGGCACACCAGAGGGACTGCTAGGTGCTACTGCAACACTGATAATAGATAAGAATAATGTTATGGCTAAATAAATAAACTGATCAGTAGCAAAAATGCTAGGCTAAGGGGCCTTCTCTCTGTATGGTCTGGAAGGGCCAGCACAGCTGCTGCAGTTGTTATTAATTCTAATATTTCAGCGCTCACTTTCAGAAGAGGCATGAGCTTTTGTCAAAACTTCTGAATCAAAAGCAGGGTCTCTGTTACTGCAGAGGATGCACTATCTGAGATGATGGATGCAAATGAGAAAGCTGCTCACTACAGGGCCTGATCTTCCACATGGTCACAGTCAATGAGAACAAACCCACAATCCTGAGCTGGGAAACTGGTCCTGGAATTGTAGTGCTCAGTTTCAGAGACAACCATCTGTTTGCTCTCCTGGCTATATGGTAGTGAGGAAATAAAAATACGTACAGGTTGAACCTTTCTAGTCCAGCACTGTGTCATCTCGCAAAATCTCTAATCTGGCATGATTTTAGTCAGCCAGATGAAAACCTATCATGGGTGTGGTCAAGTTTCCTGTGGTCCCATAAAGTTTGTTTCCAGCCACTAGTGCTGGCTCTCAGTGTTCTGTACTGTTCTTTAAAGAGAAGTTACTCACCGTAGTAACGGTGGTTCTTCGAGATGTGTCCCTGTGGGTGCTCCACAATAGGTGACGGGCTTTCCCGGCGCCGCAGATCGGATCTTCCAAGCAGTTTCTGCCAGACCGCGCATGCGCCGGCGCGCGCCGCTCCCTTGTGCGCTCCTGGCCATGTGCGCGATCCGGTCCCCGCCAGTTCCTCGACCAACTGCCTCGGGTGCCCCTACAAAACACTAACAGAGATCCGAAGCGGGGAGGATGGGCGGGTAGTGGAGCACCCACGGGGACACATCTCGAAGAACCACCGTTACTACGGTGAGTAACTTCTCTTTCTTCTTCGAGTGTCCCCGTGGGTGCTCCACAATAGGCGACTACCCAGCAGTAACCCAAGATAGGAGGTGGGTAATCGGATTATGTGCAGCTTGTCCCCGAGAGGACCGCTGCAGAGAGACGGGTATCCTCTTGGAATACCCTGTGAAGGGCGTAATGTTTGGCGAAGGTGTCGTAGGATGACCAGGTCGCCGCTCTGCAAATGTCTTTTAACGCAACGCCCTTGAAAAAGGCTGTTGATGCCGCCACCGCCCTGGTGGAATGAGCCCTGGGAGTGGCCGATAAAGGAGTCTTTTTGAGCTCGTAGCACATTTTTATGCAGGATACAATGTGCTTCGAGATTCTCTGCGAGGAGAGACCCTCTCCTTTCGATTTGGGAGCGAGGGAGACTAGGAGTCTATCCGTTTTCCGGAAGGACTTGGTCCTGTCTATGTAGAAGGCTAGCGCCCTCCTCACGTCCAGGAGGTGTAGGCACGCCTCTTCGTTGGAGGTATGAGGCTTTGGATAAAACGAGGGTAGAACAATAGGTTCGTTGATGTGAAACTCGGAAGAAACTTTGGGAACAAAGGCTGGATGCAGCCGTATGGTTACCGCCTCCTTGGAAAAAACAGTGCAGGGTGGCGTTGCCATGACTGCCGCGAGCTCGCTCACCCTACGAGCTGACGTAATTGCAAGAAGAAAGGTCGTCTTTATTGTAAGGAGGCGGAGGGGAACTGTGGCCAAGGGCTCGAACGGTGGTCCCATCAGTGTGGTAAGCACCAGGTCCAAGTTCCACGAAGGTGGAATTGGTTTCCGAGGGGGGTAGAGGTTTACCAACCCTTTGAGAAACCTGGTAACCATAGGGTGGGCGAACACCGTGTGCCCTTCCTCCTCATGTCTAAACGCCGAGATGGCGGCAAGGTGGACCTTTAACGAGGATAGCGAGAGTCCTCCTCTCTTGAGGTCCAGTAAGTACTCTAGAATTGTAGGTATAGGCACCGAAAGGGGGGCCAGCTGTTTGGTAGAACACCAAGCCGTGAAGCGAGTCCATTTTTGTTTGTAGGTCTTCCTAGTGGAAGTCCTCCTGCTACTTTCTAGGACTTGCTGTACTCCCAACTGTGCATGTGCTCTCTAGGGAGCTGAGCCATGGATTAACCACGCTTGCAGTCGCAGGCTGTGGGGGTGCGGATGCACTATGGACCCCTGGGCTTGCGTGAGCAGATCCGGCGCCACCGGAAGAGGCATCGGTGGACGGTCCAACATGCGCAGGAGTAGGGGGAACCATTGTTGGCGATCCCACGTTGGGACTATCAGGATCATCCGGGCCCTTTCCCTCCTGGCTTTTTGCAAAACTTTGTGGATCAGCACTGTGGGAGGAAACGCATAAAGCAGGGGGCCCCCCCACGGGATCGCGAACGCGTCCCCCAGGGACCCCCATCCCAGTCCTGCCCTGGAGCAGAATCGTGGGCACTGCTTGTTGTGCTGAGTGGCAAACAGATCTATTTGGGGAAAACCCCATGCGTGGAAAATCGGCCGTAGCAGGTCAGGACGGGTCTGCCACTCGTGTGTGAGCGCAAAACGCCTGCTCAGCTGGTCTGCCTTCACGTTGTGCGCAGCCGGCAAGTATGAGGCTTTCAAGATTATATCGTGGGCGATGCACCAGTCCCATAAGCGGACTGCTTCCGCGCATAAGGCACGGGATTGAGCTCCTCCTTGCCTGTTTATATAAAACATGGTGGAGGTATTGTCTGTACTGATCCCGACGACTTTGCCTTGTATGTGGTCTCGAAAGTGTTTGCAGGCGTTGAACACTGCTCTGAGCTCCAGTACATTGATGTGTAGTGACTGTTCCGTGGGTGACCACAGTCCTTGAGTCACCTCTTCGCCCATGTGCGCTCCCCACCCTATGAGGGAGGCATCTGTAGTGAGAAAAACCGATATTTGCGGTTGGTGGAAGGGTACCCCTGTTAGCAAGTTCCTGGGGTTTACCCACCATTGCAGGGATTTGCGCACCCCGGCTGTGGGCGACACCACCCTGTGAACGGTGTGTACTGCCGGTTTGTATACACTCGCCAGCCAGTGCTGCATGCTGCGCATGTGTAACCTGGCGTTCTGTACTACAAATGTCGCCGCTGCCATGTGGCCCAGCAGCTGCAAGCACGTCAAGACCGGCACCGTAGGGCTGAAGGTGATGACTTGCACGAGGGAACCGATGGCTCAAAAGCGAACCTCTGGTAGGTATACTCTCGCTGTAACCGAGTTTATGCGAGCCCCTATGAACTCTATGTCCTGTGTGGGGTCTATTTGTGATTTTGCCAGATTGATAACCAGGCCAAGTGAGGAGAAGGTGTTTGCTGTGACGCGTATCATGCGCGGAACCTCCCCTTTCGAGGCCCCTTTGAGCAGGCAGTCGTCCAGATACGGGAAAATAAATACCCCCTGTCTGTGCAGGTAGGCTGACACCACTGCCAAGGTCTTGGTGAAGACTCTGGGGGCCGAGGAGAGGCCAAACGGTAGGACCTTGTATTGGAAGTGTTCGTTGCCTACCATGAACCGGAGGAATCGCCGGTGAGCCGGATGGATGGTTATGTGGAAGTACGCGTCTTGTAAATCGAGGGCTGCGAACCAGTCTCCATCGTCCAGTGCTGTAAGGATGGAGGCGATCGTGGTCATCCGAAAACGTTGCTTGCGCAGGTAACTGTTGAGGCCGCGAAGGTCTAAGATGGGCCTCCAGCCTCCTGTCTTTTTCTCCGTGAGGAAATACCTGGAGTAGAACCCTTTCCCGTGCAGTTGCTCCGGCACTCTTTCCACCGCCCCTATGAGCATGAGATGGTCCACCTCCTGCCTGAGCCTCACTACCTGGGAGGCCTCCTGGAGGTGGGGCTTGGGTGGAGGTCGTGACGGTGGGAGCGACTGGAAGGGGATGGCGTACCCCGTGGCTATGATCTCCAGCACCCATTTGTCTGTGGTGATCCTTTGCCACTGGTCGTAGAATGGTCGGAGGCGATGGTGGAATAGCCGCTTCGGATGACCTTGTGTGATGGTAGTGATGGCGCAGCCCTGGATCTGTATGTCAAACTTGTGGCCTTTGGCCCCGCCCCGAGGACGCACGGCTCTGTTGTGAGCATTGCCTGGGAGTTCTGTACTGCTGGTGCTGTTGATGTCGCCCTTGCTCGTAACCCCTGTGATACTGGGGGTGCTGTTGCTGGTACTGGTACCGCCTTTGCTGAGGGTAGTACCTTTTCTTTGTGTATGGAGGGGTGTAAATCCCCAGGGTCCTGAGTGTGGCTCTTGAATCTTTACTGGAATGAAGGACCGAGTCAGCTGATTCAGCAAACAGCTTCTGCGAGTCGAAGGGAAGGTCAACTATCTTCGCCTGCAGATCCCTCGGTATACCCGAGGTCTGGAGCCAGGACTCCCTTCGCATCACCACTGCGGTTGCTGTGGAACGTGCTGCTGTGTCCGCAACGTCCAAAGCAATCTGAACTCCCGTCCTCGCAGCCGCGTAGCCTTCTTGCACTATGGCCTTGAGGACCGGCTTTTTGTCCTCTGGAAGCGAGTCCATAAGGGAGGTTAACCTGGAATAGTTGTCAAAATTATGGTTCGCTAAGTGCGCTGCGTAATTTGCCATTCGCAACGTTAAAGTGGAGGAGGAGTAGACCTTTCTGCCGAACAGCTCTAGCTTCTTGGCATCTTTGTCTGTTCCCCCTGTTTTAAATTGAGATGTTTTTGATCTTTGTTGCGAGGACTCCACCACCAGGGAGTTTGGCTGTGGGTGGCTAAACAGGAACTCCATGCCCTTCGCCGTCACGAAGTATTTCTTATCCGCTCTCTTTTGGACAGGCGGAATAGTTGCAGGGGTCTGCCATATCGTAGTGGCGGACTCTAAGATCGCTTCATCAAGCGGTATTGCTACTCTGGAGGAGGCCGGAGGGAAAATCTCGGGGTTCCATGACCAGTCCCCCCTGAGATGCTTGAGTCTCTGTCCCCGGTCGCAATTGCCCTCGGGGGTACGAGATAGTTTGTGGGGATCTTTCCCTAGTAGATTGCCGATGGTGTGTATGCCCCGCGTGGTAGGGGCGACCATGGCAATATAGGCATTGTTCTTGGGAAGGTGACCTAGACCACTCCCTTGGTGCGTACCCTCTGCGTCTGGGGGAGGGAGATCGTCGAGACACTGGAGAGAGCGATTTCGCATAATAGTCCAGCGGTTCGAACCCCAGGAAGGGTGAAGGTGGTGCCAGCCATGGTGAGGCTGGTTGTAAAAATGGAGAAGGGGGCTCCGGGTAGGCTAGGGGGGACCCCTGCCTTCTGGTTGGAGTCTGCAGCATGAGCGGAGGGCTATGAGAAAGCAGCTCCACAGCCCTGTCCGGAGAGGGGCTGCAATGCCTCCTCTTGTGTGCAGCCTTCCCCCTCCCTGGAGGAGGTAACTCCGCCCCCTGACGCGCGGGGGATCACGGCCCCGTCGGCACCGTGCTAGGCACGCTCGAAGGCGGTGCCGCACGTGCGGTGTCCTTCTGCGCCTGCAGGCTACGTGCCTGCGCGCTCTGCACCGCCGGTTCCCCAGGGGTCGGTGCCGCTGCCTGCGGTGCCGCCGGTACCGGCGCTTCTTCAGCCGCCGCCCTGCCTGCAGCGCGGGGCGGCTGGCTGATTATCGGAGGCTGAGCCGCTTCCACGTGGCTCTCCGTGCCGCCGCCGATCAGCTGTTGCTGCGGCTGGGGGCTGCTTGCTCCTCCCATCCCGCTCACTGTTGCTGCTGGCAGGGATCGGGCTGGAGAGACTTTCCTCCGTTTTTGCGCTGATGGAGTGAGGGAGGCAGCTTTCCTTTTAAGGGCCCCGGAGGGTCCCTCCTGCTGCGGCCGCTCTGGCACGTCTAGCTGGAGGGCCTTATCAAGAAGCAGCATTTTAATCCGCATCTCCCTGTCTCTCCGTGCTCTGGTTGTTAATTTAGCACAGAAGGCGCATTTCTGTGCCACATGGGACTCCCCCAGGCACCTTATGCATAGACTGTGCCCATCGGACGCTGGCATCGCCTCTCGGCAGGACTCACATTTTTTAAAGCCTGAAGAGGACATTGTTGGTGAGTCTTTGAGTTTTTAAGCGGGTACTCAGCACCTTCTTTGTGCTGTTTTCCCCGTCCGATGGCCTGCCTCAGCAGGAGGGCTGATGGCCGTAGCTCCTGGCCTCCGGCGCTTGTTACTGGGACTGGACTGAAGCTGTCCCGCTCGTAGTTTGTTTGTTGTTGTTTGTTTTGTTTTTTTTTTTTGCAAAATAACAACCGGCTAACTCGTAGTAGCCTAAGTACCTGAAAAACTTTTAAAGAAAAACAGATAAAGTCGTTGAATATGCTATTTGGCCTTAGCCTAGTCAGATTCCATCTGCAGCCGACGGCGGTTAAGAGGAACTGGCGGGGACCGGATCGCGCACATGGCCAGGAGCGCGCAAGGGAGCGGCGAGCGCCGGCGCATGCGCGGTCCGGCAGAAACTGCTTGGAAGATCCGATCTGCGGCGCCGGGCAAGCCCGTCACCTATTGTGGAGCACCCACGGGGACACTCGAAGAAGAACTGTAATTTACCCCTAAATGTCTTCTAAGAGCCCAGTAAGCAGTGCAAGTGTTGGTAATGTGCTAGGCAAGTACTTCCCAATTTTATTTGGCCTCAGAACCCTCTTAAACTTGAAAGAAGTTTGCAGATCCCCAGTCTCACGCTCTACCCACCTCTGCCCCCAAACCCACCCTGCCCCTCCAGGTTTTACCCACCTCAGCTCTCAAATCCATACCCCTATCCCCAAGATTTACCTCCACATCCTGCAAACCCCACCCCCCATCCCCAGGCTTAACCCCCCTTATCCTCTGGCTTAACTCCTTACAGCCCCAAACCCGCCACCCATCCTTAGGATTAACCTGCCTCAGCCTCAAACCGGCCCCTGGAACTTACCCATCTGTGGTGCTGGCTGGGAAGCCTACACCTGGTGGCCATGTATGCCCAGCAGAAGGAAGGCTGGCGTGAAGGCATTCTGGTGGGGCTCAGCCAAACCACACCCACCAGAAGATTGTGGCTGCATGGGTGGTGGGATGAGTGATGGGCTCTCTGAGGCTCTCTGTCTTGCCACTGCTGAAATAATGGAACTAAATTAAGTTGATTTAATAGCCAGATCCCTCCTGCCACCATGCTGGCTGCTAAACTAATTAAATTTAGTTCCACTGTTTCAGTGGCAGCAGGGCAGCGAGCCACAGAGGAATTATCTCACAGAACCCCTCTTTATATTTTGTGAAACCCCGGGGTTCCACAGAACACCATTTGGGAAACACTGTGCTAAACAACAATGACCTGCAGAGGTATGGCAAATTTTCTCCTTCAGCACTGGTCAGATCCTGAGGGTGAAGAACAAGAGAGGTTTTACCTGTAAAACAATCAGTACTGAGAGAAAACCTGAAGGACTCAGAGGCTGGGAATCAGATAACTGTGCTGCGCTCTCCTGCATCTAGCATCCATGTCCTGTAGGACACACATTTAACAGTGGGAGATGTATTGTTTTGCCAAAACCAGCATATATGGTACTGTTACTGCCCTGAACTAATGAGAAAGAGACCAAAAACATTGCCCTTTGCTGCAATTATTTGCTATTTGAAAAAAAAAAGTTATTCATCCAGAACCAATTACACTGACATCTACCAATAATGCAAGTGATTACACAAACAGACATCAGTAATTATGTATCTCAGCTTTCCCCCAGCCATCCTGCTAAAAAGCAGAAAGAATCCCCCGAACAGAAAGAAAATTCATATCCAATAATACCTCATGCTAGCTCACACAATCAAGCACTTGAAAATCAATACCAGAAGCACAGCAAAAATTCACACCTCCCTGGGCACAGTAAGCTAATGCATTAAGGGACAAATTCTCAGCTGGAGTAAAACTGCACTGCTCCAAACTGTCTACTGTGCTGATATAACAAAATTCATGTGAGACATAACAAACAAGTTACCTGCGTAACTGTGAAGAAAAATTCTTGGGTCTTTTTCTTCCGTATTAGATGTTTGCTGAGGGTGGGGTTAAAGACACTTTTCAATAGATATTGCTACAGTTCTCACTGTCCTTACAATCTCAAACACATCTGTATTACGGAAATAAATCTCAGATCCAATTTTTTTTTTTAAAAAATCAACTACGCATAGTTCATTTTAGATGGTGACTATTTAAATGCCTTTTCCTCTGGATAAGCAATAGGCAGTGAAGGTTTTCAACAATAACATATTCCAGGTACCTTGCTGGGGTTTATTTTGTGTATTAATAATCATACTAATTATTCTAATTATTAAGGTCCATTTGTTTCTTTGGAATGAGACCCCAAGAAAGACCTAGCTTAATTCAACACATGCCAGCAAAGAGCATCAACTCAAAACAAACTGCTAAATTAGGGCTGACATCCCTGTATTTCAAAAATATGCCACACTGTCCTCAGTCGTCCCTTGAGCCTCTAGAGGTGTGTCCTGCCACCTCCCTGGTCCTTCTTCGGAGTTCTCTCTCTCCAGTGTTGTGTAACACAGAGAACACAGGGCCTCAGAGAAGCACCAGGAGCTGAGCTGGAGGCTGCAAGTGCTGTTCTTTGCCTGTTGCTGAAAAAAGTTGGGACACCAGGAATGCAGCAGCAGGAAGAAGCTTTGCTGCAATTACCCAGGGCACAGTTTCAGGTTTCAATGGGAGGGGTGACTTGCAGTGGTGGTCTGGAAACAGAGAGGTAGTCAGTCCTAACTCAGTGGTTTTGCGATCTGGGACACAAGGTAAAGTTACCAATCAGTGGCACTTTGCAAAGAAAAATGCGGCTACTTGCCGAATTTCAGATGCTGGAGCAATACTCTGGACCAGAAAGGCAGCATTACACCCTGGTTGAAGTAGGAGAAAAAAAAACATGCCATCATCATTTTTAGTATGTACTTAAATGAGAGATGTCCCTTATAGGAGACCCCAATTCAGCAAATCACCTCATTCAGTGAGGAACTCCTTCCACCATTGAAGTCATCGGGCTTTGAATCAGGCCCTAAGGCACATGTGTAAGTCCCACTGACTTTATTAGGACATTTGTACATAACTAGTGCTTTGCCTATCAGACAGCTAGATACCTAATGCCTTCCTTTACTCTCCACGTGAATCCCACGAATGGTGTGTAGTGCTCACATGTGTTTTCTCTTGATGAGTTTACTGGCACTTGATCTATTTACAATGTTAAGCATCTCCCTGAGTTTTCAAGGGATAAAGCCATACTTTTTTCTCAAGCACTGTACCCCAAACCCTTCCACTTGTAGAAAAGACCCAGGTCACAGCATGTTTGCTCAGAAGTCCCTTGGAGCTGGGGGCAGAACTCCTTACCACCAATACAGGATGATTTTGCTGCTGCTCTGCAAACATCGCGTCAGACCTTAAGGCCAGAATACCCTCTGTTGTGCTTGTGCACAATTTCTCCTGTGGATGGCACAGCCAATGGATTCACATCACAGCAATCACACAGTCCTTACTACAGCTGCTTGCATGGCCCTCCTCACCATCAAGTTCCTTGCACAGGGAGCCCAAAGAGAGCTGGGCTCCATAGCTCACAAGAGGGGCTCCATTGGGACCCCCATCCCCAAACAGTGGAATCACACTGGTAATGCTGCAGGCACATCCACAAAAGGTAGTGGTGACATGTACTGACATATTCTCTAGGAAATACCATTCACTCAGAAAAATCCCAGTGGAACACTGTCCTTTATACACTACAATCCTCCAAAAGGTACATCCAGCCAATACGACGCATGGTAGCAGGGTTGACTCACCACCCTGGAGCCACCTGCTGGTCACACTGGGAATTAGCTGAGTCCATGGAGTGAGCCACCTTCTGGTCAGTGTCTCACCCACTGTCAATCCGCTCTCCTATCTCCACCCTCCTTCGCTACCTTGGTCCGTGACATCTGCTTCAGGACACTACCTTCTGGCAGTGCCTACTTCATTCTCCCCGCTTCCACGGTATCTGCTGTCCTCAGTTCATACACCTGCATGAGCAGCCAATGGCAGCCCTAAAGCCTAGCTCCTGCCTCGGGCGAACTGCCACACCCATGAAAAGTGGTTGACCAGCTAATTAAAATCATGCCAGATTACAAATATTGCTGGACAAGAGTGCTCCAGATTAGAGATGTTCAACCTGTATTAATACTTTGCACTCAAAGGTGTGAAAAATCTACACCTCTGAGTGACAGTTACACCAACCAAACTCCAGGTATAGACAGTGCTATGTCAACAGGAGGGCTTCGCCTGATGACATAGCTACTGCCTGGTGGGGAGGTGGAGTAACTGCATGGATGGGAGAAGCTCTTCTGTTGGCATAGCTAGCATCTTCTTTAAACACTGCTGCTGCGCCACTGCAGTGCTTTTTGCACAGAAAAGCCATCAGCATATGTGACATGTTCAGACCTTATAATTTATATACGTTTACCTGAATGCTTACTTATATATTTCCACTTGCACACATGAGCACCATATATATTCACCATTCTGCTTCTCCTCATCATTACCGGTATATTTCAAAATCAATAAAAATGACTAAACTGAAATATGACAGATAAAAAAAATCCCCAGAGTGTAAACTATTTGTAACAGATTGTGCGTTGTTACTATCAATATTTCTACTCCATTGTTAGAACAACTAAATTGTCTGTGAAATATAAACCATTAAAATGTAAGGCATTAATTTCCCCTTTGATGCATAAACATAACTCCCAGAAAGAGTCAGCCCAACAGGATAGAAACGTTAGGGATGTTTACATGGCAGAATTTATTGTGCATGTAGTCAGCAGGTAACGGTACCCGTGTCATCCAGGTCAGACATGTTTTATCATCACAATGACTGACAATGGCTGCCTTCTACTAACGTATGTCTTACACACAAGCCATGTACAGACAATCAGCTTAATAAAAATGACCACACCTGGAATCCCCAAGCTCCACTCCCTGCTCAATTTTTTAGACATTAGTGTGGAACATTTGCTCTCCCCTGTGTGTGACTGCAATGCCTAAACAAGATTTTAATTATAGGAGACAGCAAAAATGACACTAGCTTATGCTACTAAATCTGTAGAATCCTGACACCTGCTGGTAAAGGGAAATTGTCGCATCACTTCAGAGCACAAAACTGCTGGCTTGACGGGTTGAGTCCTCACACCACACTCAAAATAATTACAGTCAGCACAAGCTGGAATTGTTGAACCAGACTGTGATGTTCATGCTGTTATAGTCTTATTCACATTATGATGCAGCAGAACCATCACACATTCTGGTGCCGAGAAGCAGCGTTCCCTGCAAGCTGAGTGCTGAGGCAGCCACCCAGGAGATATTCAGGTGCCACTCAGCTGATTAGCAGAGCATCCACTGCCACACGCAGCCAAAGGCACATGTCTCTATTCCGCTTCCCTTGGTACTTACAACATTTATTCCACATATGGATGAAACATGGCCGAGAAGTCCTCCTTCTCCTGCTCCAAGGAACTTCCCAGTGTACAGGTGGGAAGGTGCTGTGATCCACCATTAGTCATCTCAGGAAAGAGAAGGAGGACTGAATGGGCCAAGGAGCGAGATCTTCTATCCCTAGAGGATGAAACACACTCTTGGGCAGTGTGGAGCTGTATCCACATGTACTGGCCATATTATCTCTACTTTGTGGGCTACAGGCTCCAGTGCAGCCAATCTCGCGCCACATTTACTCCAAAAGCCATGAACAAAAATAATACATAAAAATAAAAGCAATGAAGAGAAAATCCCTTTGTTTAAAATAGTCCCACAGAGGTAAAAAAATAATATTCTCATATTCAAATTTTTCTCTTAAAATCTGATGTAGGTCTCAGGCCATTATCCAGAACAAATGCTACCGTGTTCTTTGCTTTTGAAAGACTTCTGTATCTAGGAAACAGCACCAAGAATAACAGTATAATTCTTCACACTATAATAAAATTAGCCCCTTTTGAGACAAAACACTTCAGAGCCACTTGCAGTGAATTTACAGCCTTTTACTATGCCATTTCCACTTTCTTTTACACTTCAATTAATTAATGAAGAAATAATCTTTACAGTAGTTTTGCTGAGAGAGATTAACTAACAAGGACATTTTATGCAAGGAGAATAGTGATACAACACTTAAGTGTGGTTAAAAGGAATGACAACCTTTTAAAGTTAATGAACTTTACAAAAGTGAATAGATTTAATATGCCAAAGGCTTTTAGAACTTCAGCAACATGCTGTTGATTAGCTGTGCCGTTAGAATTAAGCCATATTTTGTTCACATTCTACATTACAGAATGATGCCAGTGAAATCCACCGTCTTTTGTAGATCAAGTGTTCTTCACTTATTACATTCCAAAGAAAGGAAGAGAAGCAGTGGTGATGGCAATGAGACTTTAGAATCTTAGATGTTTCTGAGCAGGAGGAGAGGTAGGGGTACAATTAAAAGTGCACGTAAAAATCCAGAGGAGTGGGAGCTGATTGTAACCAAACAGTTTTGGGTAGCTGCTAGAAGTTTGTGTAGTTAATGTGCCAACATTAAGGCCTGATCTACACTATGGGGCTAAGCCAACCTAAGTTACGCAACCTCAGTTATCTGACTAATGTAGCCGGAGTTAAGGTAGATTATGTTGTCCTTGTGTGGCGTAGACACCGCAATAAGTCAACAGCGGGAAACACTCCTGTTTACTTACCTTAGGCGAGGTCTACATTAGACCTGAAAGTCAATCTTAGATACACAATTCCAGCTACGAGAATTGTGTAGCTGGAATCCAACAAGAAGTCCTGTGGCACCTTATAGACTAACAGATATTTTAGAGCATAAGCTTTCGTGGGCAAAGACCCACTTCATCAGATGCGACGTAGCTGGAATTGACATATCAAAGATAGATGTCCACACAGCTGGAGGTCCATGAGAGAAACTATCCCATCAACCTCCCTTAATCCTCACAAGAATGAGGAGTACCAGGATCGACTATCAAACCCAGATGGGTCAATTTAGCGTGTCCACACTCGGTGCACTAAATCAAACCCCACAAGATCAACCCTGAACAAGTCAATCTTCTGGTAAGTATGGATCTTTTGATCCCTGTGGAGTACTGGAGCTGACAGGAGAATGATGTACGGTCAGTTTAGCCGTCTTCTCTGGACTTTCTAAATTGACCCTTGGTGGACTGATTGCAATAGTGCAGAACCCCGGTAAGTGAAGACATAGCAGACAATTCTATATGACTCTCATGTCCTCAGTCCAAGAGCCAGTCAATTAGAATGCAGTTGGTGGAATATCATATAGGTGCTGGGGAAGTTCCCATTATTAAGCCAAAGGATGGAAAATAAAAGAAGTCTGTGCAACATGGCTGGGCCTCAAACTTGTACTGTTTTGGCTTCAGGTGTTACTCCAACCTTACCAAGCCAAGCTAGTGCTAGTCTGTCTACGCTGCCTGAGAAGTTCGTTCCCAGCTTTAGTGTAGACACGTCTTACAAGAAATAATGTATGGTCCTCTGTGGTGCATTTTATGGACGTAGAGCATATAATGGGAGGGGAGTTTTTGTAACAACTCAAGAAAAAAGCCCGGGCATCAGTGTGGACTACTCAGTGGGCAACAGCTGTCAAAAAGCAAACATTATGGTGCATAAAGAAACAGAAAGGAAATAAGATTGAAAATATTATACCAGGATTAAATACATCAAACTCCATATACCTTTGCCTCAGATACTCAATTCCTTTCTGGCTGCGCTCTTTAACAGGAGAAAACAGAAATAGAAAGGGTCAGAGAACAAAATATCGGAGGCCCAGAAAATACTGTTATGAAAAGAAACTGGAAATATTGGGAGGATTTAGGTTAGAGAAGAAACAAATACAGGGTGATATGACAGAGCTTTAAAAGAACACTTAATAGTACAGAGAAGGTAATTCAGATGGTCACAGTTACTCTCCCATAATACAAGGAAAATAGGCAAATTGATTAAAGTGAAAGGTGACAAATTTAAAGTGGATAAAAGGACATATATTTTTAAATTACACATAATTAGCCTATGGAATTCATTGCCACCAAGTAATATGAAATCAAAAACACAGTTCCATTCTGAGGGAGGAAAGAAGGAAGGAAGGAAGGAAGAATGGATGGATTTTGTGGCATAAATCAATGGCTAACTGAGGCAGGATTAATGAAAAACTTCTCTTATGGACATATTATGGGCAAATAGCTATACACTCAGTATATGTCTACACTATCCTGGGAATCGACTCAGCAAGGATCAATCCACTGGATGTTGATTTACTGTTTCACTGAAGATTAAATAAATCAATCTCTGAATCAACAGCAGTATCAACACCACCACCAGCAGTACTCCAGCAAAATGAGAAGAGTTTTGCATAGCTGAAGCAGACTGTCGGCAATGGTGCATAGACAAGGCCCAAGGAATTTCTTGCACCTTTCACTGAGGTATCTGATACCACCTGTTGTTAGAAACAGGATACTGAACAAGATGCAACATTGGCCTGATCTAGAATGGCAATTCTTATGTAACAAGAGAGCAAGAATCATCTCTTCATCAAACGACTCATCAACAGAATGTTAATGACTCACTACAACCGAGTTGATTCCTCCTCTGCAACAAAATACTATGGCTCATTATCTTCAAGCAGCAGTTCATTCCAAACTTTAAATCATTTCATTAAAAAATAAATTACATTAAAATTCACCATCCGTTTTCAATTTGGTTTCATACCATGGTCTCAGCTTTTCTTTTTATGGCCATTCTAAAGAAATTTTAAATTATCTATCCTTTGACATATATTGTAATGTAAATTTTAATTAAGTTTTCCAAAAGAGAAGAGAATCTACTAGTACCCTCAATCACTTTAAAATCTTGTTTGGAGCACTCTCTGTATTCCCACTATGCAGTAATATTTAACATCATTACTTCCAACATATGTACATTCCATTTATCCAACATTCAGAACATACCTTCTTTCAATCCTTCTCAGTAACCTCCAGAGCACTGCATGCAATCTGTTTCATTTCAGAATGCTTAACATGATTTTATAAGCTACAATCACATTTTCATATCCAACTACTGAACAACTAATATATCTGAAGAGACATATAAGATATTTACTTTCAGTTATAGCATCTTCTTCTTAATATTGTTTTCTGTTTCTAAACTCCTTATATGCCTTGTATTTCCACATTCTTATTCCCAGTTGACTGATTTTAAAATTCAGCCTCTCCTCTTTTTTAAAATGCCATCTTTGTTTCGTAGCCATATGTTTCATGTGATCCTCTCAAGAACATACTGCCAATCCATGTGGCCCAGCACTGGCTCCATATATCTTTAAGCTGTTAACAATTCTGAGTTGACTATACCTACCAAAGACCTAGGATCAGTGAGTGCATTGTAAATAAATTGTAGGACTTTAAAGGTGACTAAAACAGTATTTGCAGCTAAAAATATTTTTGCAAGGTAGTTCCCAATGGCAAACTTTGAAATGGGGTTAATGCTCCCTCAATAACACTTTCAATGTACTTACTAGTGGGTTGCTGCAATGCTAAATTGAAAATATCCATTTTCCTTTCAAGGGGATCATGCTAACCAGTGAAAGCAGCTCTATTCAACCCTAATGCTCCCCCAGAGCAGGTCCATTTTGTGTACTGAATTAGACAGGATTTCTGTGTTAAAAATAGTAAGTTATCATGTAATTAAAGACTGCATCATAAATGCAAACTCACAGGGGGCTGAACTTTGACTTTGCCATTGTGGCACACTAAGTAATACAAGGAATAAACATCTAGAAAGGCCAATAAAATGCAGTATTTTAAATGACAAATGACCTGTGTCATTTTTACATTGTAGAGAGGATGAAAGACGTCCTCGTAGGGAAACAGTCTTGATCTATTTTCACGCCAATAAAATGTGTAATGCCAGACACTGCCAAGATGAAAACAGACAATCCTGATGTAATGGAGGAAAGACTATAATTAAAAGGAGCATCTCTATCTGTTAGTACCTGTAATTCATATCCAGGGTTTAACAATGCTACACAGAGAATAGATAGTGAGCTATCCTCCTCAAGAGTCAGATTTGTGAGAGGAAAAGAAGTTTTATGCATAGTTTGGATCTGTGCTTTCTGTCTTATGTATAAATGAATAAACCCAGTGATGACATAACTTATTTATGTAACTGCAGGGTATCTCATGGAAATTAAAATGCTATGTATGTAAGCAATGGGATCTTTACTACTGTAACACCGAGTTAGCTACTCATAATAATGTAAATATCATGCATCACTGATAACATCCTGGAGATAAATGATTAACACATGCATAATTACAACGAATAAGTGTGGTAACAAAAGCAGCTTGGTACTCCTGCAAATGTACCAACATTTAATAAATATAGCACAATACATGACAAAAATATGGCAATGAGTGAATACAGGGAAACCTAAAGTGCGAAAGTTGGACAAAAGAGAAGAAATTAACAAGTCAATCACCTGAAATAAAACAAAGTGAAAACACTGATAAATGGAGACTTAATACCGATGCTAACGTTGGTAAAACTAAATTACTAAAGAGAATTCCCATAAAAGAAAACTACTCTTCCTTGGAAAATAACAAACATCTCAAATCCACTTAACCTGAATTGGTTTGAATTGCTGCAGTACCAAACTTCAGGGAGCTTTCCGTGACTTCTCCCCTCGTGTGCAATACAGTAACCTGCAAAGTCTCTGCACAGGTGAGCAACTCCCAGAATGTTTCCCACATGAATTCAGCATTTGCTGTCCATGAATATTCTTAAATATTTCAGCCAGTTAGAATGTTCACTGGCATATTATTTGCAGAAGCCAAACAAAGAAGGACTGTGAACAAAGGCAAAGCAAGCCTGTTTATAATGTGTGGGTAGTTGCAGAGAATTTGATTGAAGACCTGGATGTGGTGGGGTTTAAGTTGGAGGTCAAATGGCAGTAAAATTAGTTTCCTATCGAAGAATTTTTATATTTACTAATAAAAATGACTAACTTTTAGATCTTGTAAAGTACACAGAGCCTGAGGCTGAAATGAATAGAAAAATTAAAATGTTAATGAATAAAGACAAAATGCTGTGAAATATTCACTCAGCTCTAATGGAATGTGCTTTTATATTGCAGTCTACAGCCTCCATCCTTAAAGCTCTTCTGTCAGCTGTGCGCAGACAGTAAGATTCATCCACCGACAACACTTGGAATCCAGAATTCTACAAAAATTCTTGTATTCCACCCTGCAACTACCAGAAATTAGAATCTTAGGAGCCAGAGTGCAATCGAAGGGCTTGTCTATGCTGCCACTTTACAATACTGAAACTTCTTTGCTCCGGGGGTGTGAATAAACACACACACACTCTGAGCACAGCAAGTTACCACACTGTAAAGCGCCAGTGTAAACAGGCTGCCAACACAGTTAACTACTCCCCTTGGGGAGACAGTTTACCTACAGCACCGGGAGACCTCTCTGTCAGCGCTGATTCCATGACTACACTTCTGTGTTAAAGTGGTGTAGATCAGGGGTCAGCAACCAAAATAGCAAGAAGAGCCATTTTTCTAATTCGGTAAAAAGCAGAATAATTAAAGAGACGCAATGCACAGGAATAGGAGACGGTCCTTAATAAATAACATCAAACCACACTTTCTGTAATCCTTATTTTAAGAACAGCACTCACACCATGATTTGTAATGGGATATTTGTTTGCTGCAGGAGTTCACAAACTTTTTACATATTTTGTTTCCTCACACTTTACGCGTGTGTTTGTACAACTGTCTTCCTGACTTCGACTCCTGAACTTTCTCTCTCTCTTTGGAAAATGCTGGGGGAGCTATCCAACATTGCTGTTTGCTATTTAGATAGGAGTTGTTAATTTTTGGGCTTTTAGATGTTCACCGTTTATCCAAAATAATCAGGAGGATTTGTGTTTTTGTTGTTTTCCAATTATAGCATCAGAAGACACAAAGAAGTCATAGAAGAGCCACAGATTGCAGACACCTGGTGTAGACAAAGCCTAATATACTAAAGCTTCTCTTACCTTCTAATAGAGTCCTACTGACCCCAAACAACTCCTGCACAATACAGCTTAAGTTGACATATGTTATTTCACTCAGTGGACTGAATTAGTCACCACCCTGAGCAACACAATTTATGCCAATTTAACACCACTGTGGACAGCACAATGTCAATGGAACAGCTACTGCCACTTGCAGGGGCTGGAACAATGCAGCTGACAGGTCAGCTATGCTGCTGTAAGCTCCACAGTGTAGCCAGAGCCTGAAATGCAGCATCAGAAAGAAGGAAACACTTACCCACAGACAAAGCTTCTTCCCTTATATCAACATCACCAGGCTGACGAATGTTCCAAGATGTCAGAGGAAGTGAAGAAATTTCTTCAGCGGAAGCTAACTTTACCATATCCATGTGACTGCTCCGCGGCTCATACTGAGGAATGAAACACTCCTTCCCTCTCTGAAATATGTCCTTAATGATTTCTTCTGTCTGGACTTCATCTTGCATGCTCAGAAAGACTGCAATTCTTTGGGACTCCTGGTACTTGGAATGCTCAATCACCTACAGGGGAAATCACTGCAATGAAATTAAAGTTTATGGAAAAGACATCCCCCTTTTTAAGCAAAAAGGCAAGTTTAAGCATTATTTTCTGGGAAAAGGTTGGAAATATAAGCTCTTTCTAATGTTTCACATCAGAAAACACTTCTTTTCCCCAACCCTGTGTTTACTGAAAGTGAATTCAGCATATATGATTTTGAGTACTCAGTTTATAAAAGATATGAACATTACTAAGAACAGAGAAACAGAACTCTGAGACAGCATTTGTCAGACAATTCATAGATGGAGCACTTCCCCACTGGCACTGAACTAGCATTCAACATATTTTGCTGATTCTATAAACATTTGTACTTTTTGCATTTTTAAAAATGTGTAGTCTAAGTGTGTTCAGATGATCAACATCACTGCAGAAAAAAGTGCATGGGACAGGGAGAGGCTAGTCCAGAGAGGAAAGGAGAGAAAGTGTTTGCATTTCTCATTTTTGTATTTTGTCACACATTCTGTCCCATGTTTGGGTCTTGGCAGGTGAGAAGTATGTCAATGATAGCATCAGTGTCCAAAACTCAAAAGCTGCATCTACACTAGAGAGTTCTCTCAACAAAACTCATGGAGCCCTCACACGATAAATGCATTCTGTCAACAGTAAATCAGCAGAATGTGGCACTTTTCTCATCAGTCTTCTGCCTGTCCCCCACAAGACAGAATGCCTCTGTCAACAGAAAACAAGTGTGTACACTCCAGTGGGGGGAGCCTTTTGTCAACAGAGAAGTCCTCCATGGCACCAGCCAGCTGGCCCTGGGAGATGCCCTGTCCACCACAATCACAGCTCTATGCTCCCTGCCTCTGGCCAATCTTAAAGCTGCAGGGAGCCCCAGAAACCCCGTGGCAGGAAGTGGGAAGCATGCAAGCAGCCCTGCAGCACGCTGCTTTTCCCTGTGCTCCACGGACACTCATTTTGCCCAAGTTGAGCTACATGGCATCAATCCAGCCACCTCGCACGTCCCCAGGGCCCCCCAGGGAATCACAGGAGGGATCCCAGGAGTGCCCCCTGGCACACAAAACACCAGGCCCTCTCCTGGAGCGGGCTCAAGCTGCACGATCTCCTGAGCCTCTGGGATGAGGAGACAATCCTCCTGGACCGCTTGGCCAAGAGGAAGTACACCCCTGCCTACACCTGTCTGGCCACTTCCCTGGTAGACCAGGACCACCCTGCTCGGACAGTGGAGCAAATCCGGGCAAAGATGAAGGAGCTCCGGCAGGGGTACACCCAGGCCCAGGACATACACCAGAGGTCGGGGCAGGACCCACAACCTGTCCCTACTTCGACAAGCCGCAGCAGTTCTTGGGGGCAAGGATGGGTCCTCTCAACCGCACCTGCAGACACAGCTGAAGAGGCCTCCCCACCAGTGCCAGAGCTGGAGGACGAGCAGCCAAGGACCCTGCCAGAGCCTGATCCAGACCTGGACTCATACGCCAACTCAAGCAAGGGCACATTGGTGATTGCCCTGGACTTGGGCCCCTCCAGCCAGGTGACACCCTGGACATCCTCAGACCTCTTTGCATGACTCTCCAGTACGTACCCTAAGCATCATGGACCCTAGGTTGGCGGGGGCGGGCACAGACAAGGCGTGTGGCAATACTCGCCAGGCTGGCTCGTGCGGGACCTCATGTTCCTGTCTCAGTGTGTGCAATCATGTGCAAGGCAACGTGTCTCATCTGGGCCCAACAGACAGCTCCCAAGCACAGACACGACAGCAGGCCGCACGAGCCCCAGGGGGTGGGGAGGTGGAGGCCTACTCCTGCCACTACTCCCACCTCATCTGGAAGTAGGCCAGCCATATGGGCGATGGCTGGACCCCAGACACACCACCAAGAACCGCAGCTGCTGGCTCGTGGGCATACCTGCAGGCAGGAGGAAGCACTCACCCCTGTGGACAGTGCTACGAGCTGCACACATTTGGGGAGGCCCCAGCGTGGGCCAGGCTATGCTCAGCTCACCCACCATTCCTGTGGGGATCCCTTTGTGGCTGGACATGCCCCTGGCCACTAGGCCATCGAGCAGGGGGTGCCACGGTCGGCCCAGTCCCCAAATCACTGCAGGATTCCTGTGCGGCAGGGCCTGCCATGAAAGGCACACAAGCCTGTGCTTCCAGGACAGCCTTGTTCCTCGGCCTGGGGGTGGTGGCTGCTGCTCATAGGGGGTCGGCTCAGGGCCTTAGGAGCGGTGTTGCAAGAATGACTCACTGTCTCTCCTTCTCTTCCTTACAACTGCACCATCCAAGGGCCAGGCCAGTCCCACCACTCTGCCAGGGACAGCCAGCCCTCTCCCGGGACTGGAACCAGGCAGCCCAGGACCAGCACCCATGAGAGTTGGAGCACCCCACCACTAACGGACCCACAGATGAAGGAGCTGGTGCAGGCCTGATGAGGATCTACTGGGGGCCTACACAGCTGCCCTCGGGAGGCAGACCAACCTCCGGGAGTGACAGCTGCAGGTCAATTTGAAGTGAAGGGCATGGGAATGGGAGTGACAGACATGGGCTTGGGACCAACTTCTGGCCCAGTTTGATACCCCCACCACCATCTGGCAGGCTTTGTTTGTCCAGGCACCTGTGGCTGCTGCCCCCATTTCCCCATCCACCATACCCCCTACCGCCATTGGTCCCCCTCCATCTTGCTCCCAGGCGTACTGCAGCTCATACAGTGGGCAACGGCCATGGCCAGCGCCCCTGCTCCTCAGAACCCTGTCCCAAGCCCCCCCATATAGTTGTATCTTTGCAAATGTACACTGGTTTTTGCACAACGTTTACATTCCACGCTGTCATATTCTTTTAAGTAAACTAGTTGTTTGACTACCACCCCCGTGTCCCTCTGTACTGGGGAGGGGTGAGTAGGCAAAGGGAGGAGTCATGCTGAGGTTGGGGTAGGGCTGTGCACCAGAGCTGCACCCAGTTATTCACAGCCAGGGCCAGCGTTGGCCCCCCTACCATGGGAGGAGCGCCTCCTTCTTTCCCTCCACAATGTTACTCCACAGTAACTTCTGTCAACAGACCACCCTAGTGCAGACACAGACAAAGGAAAAGGCTAGCTAAAAAGCAAACAGACTTGTGTTCTCCTGCCTTCCTCGAAAAATAAGTTGAGTCTCAGTCCCTTGCAAGATCAGGCCCTCAGTTCCTTCCCTTACTTCTGTAGCCTAAACTGATCTTGGTACAGGAGACTGAGGTGCCAAAATTGTTCTCCTGTATCGGGAAGGGCAATGAAAAAGCAGCAGCCCATCAGTGTTAGTCCCTGGCCTGCTCCCACCTCCATATTTACATGCGATTCCACAGGTACCACGCAATCACAGGTCTCATTGGCTGTGGATCACTGTTCACAGCCAATGGGAGCACTATCTGAAGCTGGGAAGTGGTGTCCTGGTCCACATCGCTTCCCACCGCTTCTGTTGACCATGCACAGCACTCTGCTGTGAACAAGAGCTACGATCGTCCAATACCTGCAAGAGGCACAGGCAAGTATAGCAGCAACAGCCCACCCAGGACTAACCCTGGCAGGCTGCTGCTTTTTCATTGCCCAACCCCTGCAGTAGCTCCTGTCACATCCCAGATGTTTTCAAAGAGAAAAGACTTTAGCCTTTGTACATTAACTGACAGCAATTAGTGCAGAATTAGAGCATACGAACAGCAGGACTCAAATCAGGAACACAAACATTAAGCAGCCACAGTCATGCAATATCCAATTAAATACTAGTGGGAAGGTCAGACCAGTGCAGTTATTCCAATTTGAATTTCAGACCTTTCCAAGACAGGAACATACATTCTTCAAGTTCTAAGTAAAACAGTCAAGCCCCTCTTATCTTTCTCAGCTGCAATTCTTATTCTGTTACAGAAGTAATTTTGCAGCCATTGCTCAAGATGTTGTTTTCTCAACACTTTCAAACATTTCTCGATGCCCACTACTGATCTCCTGATAATAAAGAGAACTCCTTTATCTCAACTTGCCAGGGACAATTTGTTTGAAAAGAGCTTTGCATTTAGATCTCCATTGTATGTTTTGCAGAAATGTAGGTCCCTGACCCTGCAAACTCTTACGCATGAGCTACTGACAGCAGTAACATTGAACACTTGTGTGTTTGCAGAACAAAGTCTTAGTTTACCTATTTTGCTGCAAACTAAATAATAGCCCAATGCAGTAAAACCCCGAGTTACATGGGGGTTGCAGATGCAAGCCCCTGCATAAATCAAATTTTCACGCAAGTCAGGGTGGAGAGCTGGGAACCAGGCTGCTGCTTGATCCCAGCTCCTCACTGCTTGTGGAACCCCCCACCAGGGCTGGTCAGTTTCCTGGCTGCTTCCCCCTCCTTCCCCCAGCCCAATCCCTGTCAGCCTGTGCTGCTGGGGGGAGGGAGAGAGAAGGGACTCTTAGCCTGCCTAGGCAGGCTGATAGCCATAGAGCAGCCTCAAACTGTGCTTAACTCATGTTAAAGTGAGTTATGCGCAACTTGAAGCCACTTATTTTGAGGGTTTACTGTATCTTCCTTTTACATGAGCCCAACTTTATCACTTATGGATCAGATGTTCAAAACTTTTCAGCACTGCCATAATTCTACCCTCACTGATACTAACTGGAGTTTTACTACTGAGTTCAATACGACCAGAACTAGGCAACTGCCAAGCCCTGCTCAAAATTCAATCCTTTGTGAATGAGCCATTTATAAAGATAACAGGAAATGCCACGTATGTTTCTCAACAAACTAAGGGCATACAGTCCTACTAAGGAAATTCGAAGACTGCAAATTAAGTACCTGAGGTTAACTCAGAATTATATTGTCGTGTTAAACTATATTTCATATTAAATATTATAAGAACTGGATTCCCAGAGAGAGAAACGTACTTAAGCTGCACTTCCTCAGATATGGTAGAAGAAATACGTATTTATATGTTTGTGTGTTGTTACAGTCACTCCAGCAGTGGCTGCAATGGACACTATTGTAATTGGAATCTGTGAAGTGATTTGGATCCTTTGACTGAAAGACACAATAAAAATGGGATTCCCCCAGAATTCCTGTTTGATTACATGCAACAACGGTAATCCCTTGATTTAACAGACTAAGTGAGGGAAGGGTGTCATTATTCCTGAAGGTCCATTAAATGTGAGGGTTTACTGCCCAGCCACCCCCCGCCAGGCTCCCCCAGCCACAGACCCTCCTCCCCTAAACCAAACCAAACCAAACCCCTGCCACACAATGGAGCCACTGCCACTGGAGGAGCCATGGGACTCTGCCGGCATGGCTGGAACCTTCTCACCACACGTGCCTGGAGGGGCTGTGAAGTGGCCTGGAGGAGCCACTGCTGGAGCTGCCACACATGTACATGAGTGCCAGTCTGCCTCTGTACATGCCCCAACCCTGGTGGGAGGAGCACATGGCAGCTCTAGCAGAGGAGGTGGTGGTGCCTCCAGGATGCTGCAGCAGCAAGTCACTTAACTTTTTTGGGAGGGTAGAGGGGGGAATGAGTTTAAGGACCCCAGTGGACTTTGGGAACAACAGGAGGGTGTAGCCAGACAACCCCCCCGCCTTCTCCTCTCACTGTAACTACTTCAAGGCACAGATGTGCTGAGTCGTCGAAACCTTGGGAAGCACAGAAGAATAAACAAAGGGGGTAACAGGCTGTTCCTGGAGCCAGGGGCCTCAGGCTACCCTTGAACGGTACTGATAGTGACACGCCCACATAACGTTCCAGGAGAGGAATTCTATGCCCATGTGAAAAGAATGTTCTGTCTTAATGATTTGGCTAACATGCAGCTATCTTCACTTAACAAAGGCAAATTAATCTAGTAACCATCTTTTGAGACTGGTATCACTGAGACGTACCAGCACAACTAGTGTTAAGGAAGATGTGTATGTGACCCAAGGGGTATAAAGTAGGGCCTAGCAGCAGACATGAGCTGAGCTGCAATTGCCTGACCTCCTGGTCAGAACGGGCCTTTGCCTCCCAAGGTAAGCGGGTGCCCAACTTGTACTCTTCTTCCTGAGGGACTGAGTGACAGACACTGGCAACACTGGAGTCGGATGATGCAGGAGTGAGAATTATATCTGCTTTGTATTATTTTGCGCGCATTTAATAGGTTACGTGTCGTTGTTGTTGTACCTAAAGTTAAGTTTAACAATCTACATTACCTGTAAGTTTACATCTCTTACATGCTAAACTTTTCACTGTAATAAATCACAGTAACCATTACACTAGGCCTGACTCCTCCAGTGACTGCATCGAGCCATACGCAACCAAAGAACCCTAGCCGGCTTCTGGCTAATTAACCCCTTAGGTGGTGCTAGTGTGCTGGAAACTGGGCGTTGAGTTTGGCTGCCTGCCAAGAGGCAAACTCCTGGGGCATCTGTCAGCCACCCAGGCTGGCCGCTGGGAAGGGACAGTGTGTCCTAGCAGTTAAAGACTCGGATGTAAAAGGGACTCCTTCTGGCACTAAGTACTACCCCGATCAGCCACCCCTTTAGTGTCAGCTAACAGAGGGACAGCTGTTGTTCCCAAAGTCCACTAAATCAGGGTCTGTAAAATTGAGGGTTTACTCAACTTTAAGATAAAATTGTAGGTGGTTTATTAAAACAATAAAATATCTGCAGAACAACTCTGTTAATCCATATACACTAGGTATTTGAAAAAGAACAAATTATTAGCATGCTGTGTTTGCGTATTACTTGGGTATCTACAATAGCTTTTAAATGATACATTACCAATAAAACTATACAGACAGAGTTAAAAAATAAAAGCAAAGATGAAAGAAATAATTTCAGCACATTCGAGATGTTCATTTATAAGTATTGCTAGGCACTACCTACTAACTTAGAGCTAAATTAAGCATTCGCAATAGAACCTGAAACCATGTGAGATACCATTGCTTTGGGGTTTCTTAATACACTTGGGTCCCAATCCCATTAGCACACACACACACATTTAATTCTCCCACCATGGCCATGTCTACACTTAGCCAAAATTTCAAAAGGGCCATGCTAATGGCCAAACTGGAGAATACTCATGAGGCGCTGAAATGAATATTCAGTGTCTCACTGGCATGCTGCCGGCCGCGGCACTTTGAAAATGTTGCATTTTGATCACGTGCGGCTCGTCTACACAGGGCCCTTTTCAAAAGGACCCCCACAAACACTGAAATCTCCTTATTTCTACCTGTGTAGACAGGCCACATGCATTCGAAATGTGGCACTTTCAAAGTGCCTTCGCCAGCAGCACGCTAATGAGGTGCTGAATATTCATTTCAGCGCCTCATTAGTGTTCTCCTATTCAGCCATTAGCATGGCCCTTTCAAAATTTTGGCCAAGTGTAGACACAGCCCATGAGTATTACTCCCTTAAGGTAATAGGGATATTCACAGCAGTAAAGCTGAGCACATCCACAAGTGCTTGCAGGCTGAAGAACTCACAACCCAGCCCAAATTCATTTAAAGGCCTGTTGTGGACCATCTGCACACACCCGTAACTTCTCCTTCATTTGAAAGCATGCATTTAGCAACATCAGTTTAGTTGGTGCTGCACAAGACAGAAACAGCAGCCAGACCAAGGAACTCTTAGTCGAAGACAGACTACAGTCCTGTCCCCACTGGAATAACACATGTACATTTATACATGTTAGCTTACAGGTTTTAAAACCTCTAAGGAGACAGGGCAACTGGGCAAGTTATATTTTAACAACATGTTAATTTGATGAGCCGAAACCTATGCTATCCTTCCCTTCCCACCACCACACTAGTGCTTACACACGTTAGCACGCAGGCGCTAGCTTAGCTGTATTTAAAAAAGATACAAAATACATCATTATCCCAGTGCAAGCAGGCCCATAGCAGTTGACAGGCAGAATTGGAAAATCCAGAGGAGCTAATGTAAGTGTTAGACGTTATTTAACTATTATGAACTCATAACTGGCAGCCGTGGAGGAAGGCGTGTGAGCTGCTGTGGGAGGGACATGAATGGGAGAGCCAGGGACACTGGCCCCTCAGAGATGTGCCCACCGCATGGCAGAGGCCTGGAGGCAAGAGTAGAGAGCAGGGCCTTCGGGGAGACGTGGGGGGGGAGACTCAGGCCGCGTGACAGCTTGAGGCTCATCTTCGCCCCAGCCTGGGGGTGGAAGGCAGAACCTCCAAGCCAAGGCGGGCCCGGAACCCCACCTCCGGAGCGGAGCTGACGGCGGGCTGGGGGCAGGAACGGGCAGAGCGTGCGGCTGATACCCGGGCGGGAGGGCCCCGCCCCGAGGCGGTTACGGCTGAGCAGGGCCAGGGCCTCCGTCTCCGTCCCCGACACGCGGGAAGCCTGTGAGTCAGCCACGCGCGGCGGAAGGAGCAGGGCAGGCCCCGCTGAAGGGTATCCGGGCCGGGCCGGGCCGGGCACCCACCTTGCGGCTCAGCAGGCGGGACTGGCGCTGCTTCTCCGCCGCGCTCAGCGCCCTCAGGCGCCGCTTCAGCTCCGCGCGCAGCGCTTCTTTCGCTACTCGCTGCGCCGCAGCCATCGTGCCGCTGCCCCCAGCGGCCGAGCCCGGCCCCGCCCAGCCCTCGCCTCTCGCTGCGCAGCATAAGGGAGCCCGCCCGGCTCTTCCGGCTCCCCCCTTTCCGGGGAGGGCTGGGCGCTGGAGAGCGGGGGGATCCCACTGCTCGGAGCGCCGCCCCCCGGGGTTTCTGATCCCCTGCGCCTGGGGGGGTCCCCAGCACCCACGTGTCTGCTGCCTCCGGGCGTTCTGGCTCTCTGTGCTGGGAGGAATTCTCAGCGCCCTGCTGCCGAGGTGCTTTCTGGTAGGTGTCCAGTGCCAGGGGGATCCCCAATGCACATGTGCCTACTTCCCAGCGGGATCCCCACTGCCTTGGTGGTTTCTGCTGGGATTCCCGTGCCAGGGAATCCCCGGCGACCAGGCTCCTGCTACCCAGGGGTTTTCTGGGCCTAGCACCCAGGTTCTTGCTGCCCGCAGGAACCTGGAGCTGCTGACATGCCAAGTAACAGCCCATGGAAGAGTTTGGGGGGTGGAATTCAGTAGTGCTGGTAGCTGCAGTGGGCCCTGGGTGGCAGCTCTGCACCCCAGAAGGACCAGGACCAAAAGGTGGAAGGGCGGGGCCTCTGACATCCGTCCCTCAGCACCTCCCAGAACATGCTGCTGCCCCCTTACCCCCACCCCCTCATCACAGCTGTGTGCGGCAGCGCTGAGGGGGCAATTTAAAGGGGCCTGGAGCCCCAGGCGCTGCTACTGCCAAAGTACGAGCAGTGGCTGCCAGAGCTCTTGGCCACTTTGAAACACCAGGCCCAGGGACAGCCCCCTTCCCCTTTGAAACACCAGGTCCTTTGCACCCCACTTCCCCATCAGCAGGCTTGGGGGTATTGACAAGGCCACATGAGTCCCCTGTAGTTTTGTAACATAAACTCTTCTTAGATGGTTTGAACATGTATTGCAGCCTTTCAAAACCAGATGCTCTTGCACAGGACTGTCCCAAAATAAAAATGATTAAAGTTCTGGAAAACATGACCTCTGAGGGGGAATTGAAACTGAGAGCGGGATGTGAAAACAGTTTTCAAGTACATGGAAGATAGTTACAAGTACTGGAGAAAAATTGCTCTCCTTAACCTCTGAGGATGGGATAAGAGGCAAGGGAGGTTTAGGCTGGACGTTAGAAAAAACTTTCTGACTGACTAGATGGTTAAACACTAGAAGAGGTTGTCTGAGAAGGCAGTGAACTCTCCATCTTTGGGGATGTTTAAGGGGAGATTAGACAAACACATATCAAGGATAATTTAGATAATATTTAGGCTTGCCATGAGTGCACAGGACTCTACTAGATGACCTTTTGAGGCCCCTTCCAGTCTTACGATTCAGTGATTCTGGCCATCCATGAAACCTCAAGCCCCTCATTCTGACTGCAAATCCTTGTAAACTTGCGAGTTCTCCTGGCTTTATCACCATTGGCACAGGAGTTGGTGTTCTTAAACCTGTAGCTCTTGCAGTCAAGTGATGACTAACAGTCTCAGCTTTCAGAAACTTCTAATCTTCATGGTTCCAAAGGACGGTTTGACAATGTGAGCCACATGCACTCTAAAGAGTCAGAAGCCAGGCAAGTAAACAGAGCCACTATTGTTTTTTTTAAAATCTTGTGATTTGTAAGTCAATCTCATGATCTGACTTCTGATTTTAGAATGTTTGGGGATTTACAATATTGGTAGTTTATTTTTAAGTTTCAGACTTAAGCATCTATTACTAAAACCAACTACAGGTTGAACCTCTCTCACCCGGCACACTTGGGATCTAACCAGTGCTGAATGAAAGAATATGCTGGACCATGGGATGTCAATATTGTCTAGCATGTTACCAACACTTTTACTGTTTAATGGGCTCTTAGAAGACATTTAGGGGTAAATTAGAGCTGGATAACAGTACAGAACACAGAGCCAGGACTGGTGGCTGTAAACAAACTTTATGGGACCATGGGAAACTTGGCCACACCCATGATAAGTGGTTGTCCAGCCAACTAAAATCATGCCAGATTACAGATATTGCTGGACAAGAGAGTTCCAGATTAGAGAGGTTCAACCTGTAGCTGAAAGTGACTATCAAAAATATTTTGGAAGATGTCCTGGGCCTGCTTCTTTCTGAGGTCTGAAGAGTCCTAAAAATATCTTTTAATATATTCTGGGATTGTGGTGGGGGACAGGAGTTGTTTTGTTTTGGTTTTGGTTTGTTTTTTTCCGACTTTGTGTTAATTAGATGTATTGCTCCAGATTCACTGGCCTGCCTGGAGCTGCCCTCAGCACAGGATGAGAGGAAGGTTTTAATGTTACATGGACACCATAATTTCAAGCATTCTGAAGTTGGCATTTGTGCATGCATGTGTGTGTGTAAATGCATCTCATCCAACACTTGGTTACAAATCCTTTTTGCCAAATGTAGGCAGGATATCATAAAGCAATCACCTCCATTGTAGTTCTGTCATCCAAGGGGGATTACAACTTCATGCACTTTAACAGCCGTTGACCAAGTTATTTCCCAGCCTCAAAATAAGAGTGTCTGGAACATTAGGGGAATTTGTGAGTTACAGGAAACAGTGGGTTTTTTTCATTCATGCAGTTCCTCCCTTTCAGTATGCTTCAGCAGGTTATGTGTCCTAGCATGCCTTGCATCCTGCCTGTCAAAAACATGTATTAACCTGTGCAACAGCCTCCAAGGGAAAGGGGCAGAAACCACATCACTTTGAGCGTTGAAAACATCTGACTAAGCACTAGTAAATGAAATAGCAACTAATCTTCCGTTGGTAAGAAAATGGGATTATGTGACCTGGAAGATCTTAATGTCCTCACATGCTGCAGTGACCTCCTGGTACTACCTGTCTACTATCCTGATATGTTCATCTCCTCTGCTGCCATTTGACTGCCCTTTCCTCCAGAAACAGAGCATTGTCTGCTGCTTCAGTATTTTGCCCGACAGTTGAAATGATGTCTTCAGTGGCTGTGGTATAAATAACACCACAGCTATGTTGGTGCAAACTTATGTCAGTAACCAAACAATGTGAGTGGTATTCTACAAAGCTAAAGCAGTAGCATTAAAATATACTACAAATATACTTAGATACCACATAGAAATCAAGATATACTACCATAATTACATTCCTTCACTGATTTTCTTCTTCTCTGTCACACTGAATATCAGCTACTTGTGTTCACTTTCAGGGCACTTTACAACATATCCCCACATACATATTATTTTTCATTTATTACCTTGGGAGGTAGGCCGGACCTTGGCTACAGACAGCCTGCAAACCTGAAACAAATTCACACCAGCAGCTATAGACCACAAAACAGTAACTCTAACTCAGGAATTAATCCCTGTAACAAACCTCGGTGCCAACTGTGCCCACATATCAACAGCATCACCAGACCTAACCACATCAACCACACCAGCAGGAGCTCATTCACCTGCACATCTACTAATGTATGCCATCATGTGCTAGCAATGCCCCTCTGCCCTATACATTGGCCAAACTGGACAGTCTCTATGCATAAGAATAAATCAGATATCAGGAGAGGAAACATACCAAAACCTGTAGGAGAACACTTCAGTCTCCCTAGACACTCAGTAACAGATTTAGAGGTAGTCATCCTGCAACAAGAAAACTTCAGAAACAGACTCCAAAGAGAAACTGCAGAGCTACAATTCATTTGCAAATTTGACACCATCAGCGAAGGATGGAACAAAGACTGGGAGTGGCTGGCCAACTGCAAAAGCAGTTTCTTCTCTCTTGGTGTTCACATGTCCACATCAGCTATTGAAATTGGGCCACATCCGCCCTGGCTGAATTGACTTTGTCAACTCTGGCCTTCCTCTTGATTTGGACTCCCTTCTTTTCATTAGCCTGTATAATTAGATCTCTGGAATCACCACTACATTGCATCTGCAAAGTGGGTCTTTGGCCTTGAAAACTTATGCTTCACAATATTAGTTAGTCTGTAAGATGCCACAGGACTTCTCTTTGATCTTTCATTCAGTATCAAAAGGTTGACTCCTACCACCGATTGGTCCATAATGCCTGCCTCCATTTGCCCACTTTTTAAATTTTCAATAAGTATCTTTGTGCTTTCTCCTAAGCTGCCCCCTCAGCCTTGGGAAAATTTCCCTGGAAACACCTGAGGAAAACAAGCTATCCTGGTTCAAAATCATCCTTCAAAACTCTTTTGCTGTTGTGCCTACAAAAACCTGACAGTGGTTAGGCTGTTGAGGTGCAGAGACCAGGACCTTTCAGGATGACTAATATTGTCTAATTGTTTCCCTGAACTCTCTTGTCTGTCAGTATCCATCTACGGTCTCTTGTCTTGTACACTCATCCCTCATTATACGAGTACTTTACGTATGGATACTTGCTAAAATGAGGGGCACATGTGCATGCCTAGGTTCACTAGATGAGTGAACTTCCGCACTAATATGAGCTTTAGCCCCCCTCACCCAACCTGCCACCAGGTTTTAACACCCCCGCCTGCCCCTGGGACCCACCCAGCTGCCAGGTACAGCAATCCCCCCCAGACATGTGTATTCAACATGCACATATCTCGACTTTAGGCGAGAGGGGTGTGGGGGGAGTGCCATGAGGAGGCAGGGAGACCCCTAGACCCACAGCTGAAGCAGAGCCAGCTGCAGGGTCCCTGGCCAGGGGGCAGGGAGACCTGCAGCCCCACAGCTGGAAGCCGGCTGGGCAGCACCAGGCCAGCAGAGCCAGCTGTGAGGTCCCTGGCCGGGGGTGGGAAGACCCCCAGCCCCATGGCTGAAGCCTTCTCCCTCCCTTCCCTCAGACTAGCAGCTGTCTCACAGCCCTGTGGCTGGGGGAGGAGCGGGAGAAGGCTCTGAGCCTGGTTCCCAGCTCCCTTGTGCTGGCAGGAGTGTGAAACTGATCAGCCATGAGCTGATCAGTTTCCCAGTCCTGCAAGCCATGGGGAGACTGGAACCAGACTGTCCCTGGCTGCCAGCTCCTGCTGCCCTGGGAGCCAGGAAACTGACCGTCGCTGGTAGTTCCTTGCTCCCCTCCCCTTGCAGGAAAATTCAAGTTATGCAGGGGTTGCAGGAACAACCCCTGCATAACTTGAGGGTTTACTGTATTAGTGCCCCGCCGCACACCTCACCCTCAGCCAGGTTTTAAACCCCACATGGTCCCAAATAGCCCCCTGCCCTAAACTGCCCCAGCCTTAGACCTCCCCCGCAGCTCCAAACTGCCCCCAGGCTTACACCTTTCCCCCAGCTGCCCCAAACTGCCCCAAACCTTAGAACCCCTCTGCAGCCCCAAACTTCCCCCAATCTTAGACCCCACCTCCACATCCCTAAACTGTCCCCAGCCTTAGACACTCCCCCCCACATAGCCTCTTTACCCAGGCTGCTAGGCTGGGTGGCTTCCTGAGCTCTCCTGCTACCAGCAGGTAACATTCCTTAAAACCAATTAACTCAAGTGTTAAACTTTCAGCACCTAGGCACAAGGTAGTTGCTATCTCTAGTGATAGAGATCTGCCTCAGGCAGCAGTGTTAAGAAACTGCAAATGGCATCTTTAACAGCCACGTGCAGCTCGGAACTGCATGTGTGGGTCCCAACCCGTAAGTTGGGAATCCCTTGCGCTGCGTACATACACTACCTCCTATTTCTGGTGCCAAACTATTAAAATACATCAGAAAAGTACCTAAACTCAACTGGTTGATGTCAAGTTACAAGTGATCAGAACAAATTGGAGACTTTTACATGTATTTTAATGGCAATTTAGTGTCACTCTTATGAGTTTTTGCCTGTGAGCAGCAATTTGGGAACCAATTATGCTCTTGTAGTGAGGGATCAGTGTACTTAGACTGTAAGATCTTTGGGGCACAGTCTGTCATTTCTAGCACACTGGAGTCCTGCTATAAGGGCTACTATGGGGGGGTGCAAAACTGGCTGGATAACTGTACTCAGAGAGTAGTTATTAATGTTTTTCAATCCTTCTGGAAAGGTAAAATAAGTGGGGTTCTGCAGGGGTCTGTATTGGGATCGGTTCTGTTCAATATCTTCATCAACAATTTAGATATTGGCATAGAAAGTACGCTTATTAAGTTTGCAGATATTGTCAAGCTGGGAGGTGTTGCAACTGCTTTGGAGGATAGGGTCAAAATTCAAAATGATCTGGACAAATTGGAGAAATGATCTGAAGTGAACAGGATGAAGTTTAATAAAGACAAATGCAAGAAAGGAAGGAGCAATCAGTTTCACACATACAGAATGGGAAGTGACTGTCTAGGAAGGAGTATGGCAGAAAGGGATCTTGGGGTTATAGTGAACCACAAGTTAAATATGACTCAACAGTGTGATGCTCTTGCAAAAAAAGCAAACATGGTTCTGGGATGCATTAGCAGATGTGCTGTGAACGAGACACGAGAAGTCATTCTTCCACTCTACTCTGTGCTGGTTAGGCCTCAGCTGGAGTATTGTGTCCAGTTCTGGACACCGCATTTCAAGAAAGATGTGGAGAAATTGGAAAGGGTCCAGAAAAGAGCAACAAGAATGATCAAAGGTCTAGTGAATATGACCTATGAAGAAAGGCTGAAAGAGTTTTGCTTGTTTAGTTTGGAAAAAAGAAGATTGAGGGGGGACAGGATAGCGGTTTTCAGGTATCTAAAACGGTGTCGTAAGGAGGAGGGAGAAAACTTGTTCTTCTTGGCCTCTGAGGATAGAACAAGAAGCAATGAACTTAAACTGCAGCACAGGAGGTTTAGGTTGGACATCAGGAAAAAGTTCCTTACTGTCAGGGTGGTCAAACACTGGAATAAGTTGCCTAGGGTGGTCGTGGAATCTCCATCTCTGGAGATATTTAAGAACAGGTTAGATAAATGTTTGTCAGGGATGGTCTAGCCAGTACTTGGTCCTGCCATGAGGGCAGAGGACTGGACTCCATGATCTCTCAAGGTCCCTTCTAGTCCTAGCATTCTATGATGCTATGCCTAAGGCTCCTGGAAACTATGATAGTACAAAGAACAAATAAGAACATAATAAAAATAGGTACCAGATATACTAGCTGTTCTGTTTCATAAATACAGAGCAGCTATAGATTTTGTAAGTGGTGAAGATAGTCCACAGCCCCAATGGATCATTTAGCAAATAATCCTAGAATCCCTTATTTCAACATAGAGTTTAGAGATAAAAGACAAGTGCTAAAATTATTACACCGTCTATCTGTAGTTCGAAGTCAATCTAAAAGTTCAAGTTTGGCTTTGTGTATTTAATATATTAAAACAAAACAGACATAAAAACACCTCTGACCCACAAACCAGTCAGCCAGCATTTTAATGGAGTGGGCTATTCTGTTAATGACTTAAAAGGGATTGTGAAGAACTACAAAAAGATCTCAGCAAACTGAGTGATTGGGCAGCAAAATGGCAAATGAAATTTAATGTGGGTAAGTGTAAGGTAATGCATGTTGGAAAAAATAACCCAAATTACACGTACTACATGATGGGGTCAAATTTAGCTACGACAGATCAGGAAAGGGATCTTGGAGTTATAGTGGATAGTTCTCTGAAGACATCCACGCAGTGTGCAGCGGCAGTTAGTAAGGCAAATAGGATGTTAGGAATTATTAAAAAAGGGATCGATAATAAGACAAAAGATATCATACTTCCCCTATATAAAACTATGGTACGCCCACATCTTGAGTACTGCGTGCAGATGTGGTCTCCTCACCTCAAAAAAGATATATTGGCATTAGAAAGGGTTCAGAAAAGGGCGACTAAGATGATTAGGGGCTTGGAACAGGTCCCATATGGGGAGAGGCTAGAGAGACTGGGACTTTTCAGTTTGGAAAAGAGGCGATTGAGGGGCGATATGATAGAGGTATATAAAATCATGAATGGTGTGGAGAAAGTGAATATAGAAAAATTATTTACCTTTTCCCATAATACAAGAACTAGGGGACACCAAATGAAATTGATGGGTAGTAGGTTCAAAACTAATAAAAGGAAATTTTTCTTCACACAGCGCACAGTCAACCTGTGGAACTCCTTGCCCGAGGAGGCTGTGAAGGCCAGGACTCTATTAGGGTTTGAAAAAGAGCTTGATAAATTTTTGCAGGTTAGGTCCATAAATGGCTATTAGCCAGGGATAAAGTATGGTGCCCCTAGCCTTCAGAACAAGGGCAAGAGATGGATGGCAGGAGATAAATCACTTGATCGTTGTCTTCTGTTCTCCTTCTCTGGGGCACCTGGCATTGGCCACCGTCGGCAGATGGGATGCTGGGCTGGATGGACCTTTGGTCTGACCCAGTATGGCCATTCTTATGTTCTTATGTTCTTAAAAGTTTGCATCTTACTGAAGAGGAATTTTCACAACACTCTTGAAAGAGAGGCTGCTGAACTCTCTTTTATATTCAAATTTGACACATTAACACGTGGTTTGAACTGGGATGGGAATTTTCTGGGTCATTATAGGGGCTCATTTGCATACTTGGCTTAACCTAATTCTTGACTCCCCCACCCCACCCCTTCTGCTCCTCTACTTTCTGATTTGCTCACCTTGATAATTTTTTTTCTGATTTGTCCACCTTGATTACTATTTTTGGTTCTCTGTGCCTTAAATATTGAGTCTGTTCTGTATGGCTATGGTCTGAAGAAGTGGGTCTGTCCCACGAAAGCTCATCTAATAAATTATTTTGTTAGTCTTTAAAGTGCTACTTGATTGCTTTTTTGTTTTGATAGTATATAAACTAGGACGGCTTTCTCTCTGTTAATATATTAAGTTACTAGACAAAAAAATGAACTAGTATTTTTGCATGGTAAGCACCCCATGCTCTCATGCACCCCTCCCCTGCCCAGATCCTGCACCCTACCACCAGCCCAGACCACCCACCCTCACTCCACACCTGCACCCTCCTCCCACCTAGGTCCCCCATCCCATCCTTCACCTTCCCTTCCTCCCAGACCCCCCAACTTCAGCCTGTTCCTGCACTTTCCCTTCCATCCAGATTTCTTCTCTGTCCTGCTCCCTGGCAGCCCCCTTCTGCACTCTGAACTCCTCATTTTTGTCACCCCCCAGAGCCTAGTGGCAGCCCATAAAATCTGCTAATCCTGGGCACCCCAGAAGAGTTAATTTGACCTCGGGGAAGCCCTGACCCTCAGTCCTCCGTCGCTCCCCCAACCCTTTGGGGCTATAGCACAAGGGGAGTAAGGTATCTCAGTCAGGGGCACATCAGTGAGTGTTTTCTTGTTTTGTTTTTTATTTTGGTTCTCACTTTTATGTGCTCCACAACTGATTTTTCTGTGGGTGAGTGGCCCCTGACCCAGAAAGAGTTCCCCACTCCCGTGTTTTAGATTTTTCTCGAAGATGGCTTTCATATTTATGCTGTCCAGTGTCTTCCTCCTTAACAACAGCAAGATTATCCTGGGAGCTGTATGGTCAGTTTGCAGCCCATCCTTAAGTGAGAAGATAAACTGTGGAGGGAGCTAATACAGCTTCTTGCTTTTAATGCTAAAATATTTTCCATCAAAAAGCCACAAGGTCACATAGAGAATATGCCACACAAGAGCAACTGCTTGTTTTCCTGCTCAGGCACATCTCTCAGGGCTCAGACCTGTTTATATGGAGGGCTCCCATTCTTACTCGGAGATACATGTATCTCGTAGAGCTGAAAGAGGCCTTCAGATGTCATCAAGTCCAGTCCTCTGCCCTCACAGCAGGGCCCATTACCATCCCTAACAGTTTTTTTTTTTTTTAAATATTAATCTATGCACACCAGATCACTGGATGGCCTTACTCAAGGATTGAGCTTGTAGCCCTAGGTTTACAAAGCCATCATGCAAACCACTGAGCTATCCCTGCCTTTCTGATGGGACCTAGCCGGGTTCACTCCTTAAATTTCTGTTAGAGAAAAGAGACCAATGAGTCCCAGCTCTCATCAGATCTTTCAGGAGAATCCTATGGTGCTAGTAATTAAGTCAAAGGTGTTTTAGTTATCATAAGCTGAAATCTTTAACAGGAACTATTTTGAAATCAGCAAGCAGTTATAAGGCCTAATTTAGTACAAATGTGTTCACCTTGGACTAAATGACTAGTACTGCCATCCAAATCTGATCCACAGATAATATTTCATTCAGATCTAACAGGCAGCTTATACAAATTGCTGTATAATGCACCAAAAATGCTATAGACTGGTTTGTAAACAAGTCTTTTTATCAGAAGGCACTGGATCAAGTTGGGAGTGACCAGATGTCCTGTTTTTAAGGGACAGTTCAACATTTAAGCCCTCCTGCAGGTGTCCCATATTTTTCTTAAAAATGAGCAAATAGTCCTGTATCTTTTGTCCTCCCCCATTCCCATCATTACTGCACAGTCCTGCTGCTGGCCAGATCCCTGCTTGCAAGCAGCCCGTCCACTAGTGGTAAGTGGGGTTAGTTGAGTGGCAGACAAGGAGGATGGGAGTACAAGGCTAATGGTGGGAAGATACAGCACCAGAGGTTGGCCACTCCCCATACAGGTCCAACAGCACAGCCCTGGCTGCATGCGGTCTCTCAGCCAACAGGGCCCCACCCCACACTGGTTTTGTGCTGCGAGCTGTGGTTGTTGGTAAGTGCAGGGCAGGAGTCAGGTGGTGGGTTGTTAAATGTCACCTCTCCTGCACTTTATGTGCTCCCCATCTTGCTGCCCTCTCCCTGCTTTGCCCCTTTATATCCCCTGCCCTGCCCTGCTCCTCCACCCTCCCCCTGGCAGGACGAGTCCTGCTCCCAGTGCTGTGCAGAGACCCAGTCCCTGGTTGGGGTGCTGAGCTCACCAATAGCCTGGCTGGCAGGCTTCTTCCTTCTCCCATGGCCTCTGACTGGGCCAGTGCCCCAGGAAAGCCCAGGATCCTTTGGCCTAGAGGGCTGGCCCAGAGGAGCTGAGCCCTGCATGTGCTAAAGCCCCGCACAGCACTGACACCAAGAAGCCTCTCTGCCCCTCAGCTAAGTTCTGGAGTGGTGGGAGAAGAAATTTCCAGCTAGTTGACACCCCAAATGTGCAGACTGTACAGCAGCCCCCAGGACAGGGGCTTAGCATCCTCTTCACCTGCACCCTGCCCTGGGTTGTGCCTCCTGGGAGCACAAGGCTGTTCTGTCCTCTAGACATCCTCCCGTGCTCAGCCACCTCACTGGCAAAGTTCACTGAAGCTCCAGCAGTCAGGTTCCCTGCTCTCTGATGCATAATGTACCTTAGCACTTAGCCCATTCCTGTCTGTATTGTAGTCAGGGACAAGAGGTGGCTGGTTTATGTCTATGGACAGCAACAGTGTGGAGATATTAGAGCCTTTGGAAACTGTGCAGGCAGGAAGAGACACGCTGCTCCCAGCCATACAGGAGCATGGTGAGGGGAGAGAAGAGCTCTGCAAAGGCATGGGCCAGGTCATCCTTTCTCCCATGTTCTCCCCCTCTATGGCTGCAAGCAGCTTTCATCCTTCCCCTGCTCCACAGTGCCAAAAGGCTGCTGCTGGCCACATTCTGGTGGGGGAATATGACCCTGTGTGCCTCACACACACACATTGTTTCGGAAAGATGCAGTGCCAAGTAGTAGGAGAGACAGGTCCATCCTGGGGGCCCAGCTAGACATGGAGGGTGGAGAGCACTGGGTGGGGATGGTTTGGTCAGTTGGTCACCCCTCCTGTAGGAGAGGTGTATGTGAGTGTGTGTGTTGCCTCTCCTCGTGTCTTTGGGGCTGGGGGGGAAGTCACCCCATGTCAAGTTTAAAGATCAGAAGAATCCAACTATGCGGTATTTCTTTTTAACAGGGTGTCGGTCAACTTGATGTTAAGTTAAACATCTGTACAGTGGATTACTGTTGAACTCACTTGAATGAGAGTAATTTTACCAGGTGTCCTGTATTCAGCTTAGGGAAATAGGGTCACTTTCATCAAGCCCAGAGATTTAGATTTGCTTCACTGGACATATCTAAGGGTATATGTGCACTTACTGGGAGATCAACCAAGTCAGGGTCAGTTTTCTGGGGTTCAATTTCACACGCCTAGTGGGGACATGCAAAATCGAACTATCAGGAGAAAGGGAGGTTGATGGAAGAATTTCTCCTGTTGACCTTCATCAGTAAGGATGATTGGATAAGTCTATCCTAAATAAGTTGATTCCAGCTACACAATTGTCATAGCTGGAATTGCATATCTAGGTTCAACTTTCATGTCTAGTGTAGACCTGTCCTATCTTAGCTGAAAAGGAAGAAAAGCAATGATGAAACTTGATAAAAATAAAGTATAGGTTTATATTTTATTTTTCCCCAAAACCTATTGATCATGTTTTAATTAAAGATACAAATACATTCTGAATAAGTTTTTTGCACTTGGCCACTTAAAAGCATCTCTTTACACAAATAAATCATGTGACCATTGCAGGTAAAATGAACAACCACCATGCATACGAAAAAACATTTTTTTAAATAAATTGTTAAATGGATGCCATTGTACTAATTAGTAAATATTTACACATATTTTAAACTGCTGGTCCCAAAGTGATCATTTGATCCATTTCATGAGCTCCCATGTGCTTTCATGAGTTTTAGCCCCTTTAGGCAATCTTCTGCTGGTAAAGTAAACAGCAAAACACAATAAAGTGATGCATTTAATTCTCAAAGATTTTTAAACTCAGATTTAAAACTGATACTGCTCCTAACCCATTGGATTATGTGTAGATGAAATAATGCACATCATTGAAAGTGCATCAGAGAAGATAGACGTGAACCGCTCTCTGTCTCTCCTAGAGATGTTCTCTCCAGGTTAGAGTTGAGGCACAATGGGGGTCAGTTCTGTACCTCTTAAATAGCTAGAGGATTCCAGTCTTCACTGTTGTCAAATAAGCCAGCAGTGAAACATTTACTAGTAAATGTGTAAATTAAAATATAAAGTAAGCAAGAAAGCACTGTCCTTCATTCCAGAAGCCAGATTCATCTTCCTCTTGCTTGAAGGGAGCCACTGCAATGAATCTTGTTGCAACATCCAGTTTACATGGGGTAGGCTTATCTCCATCTTGTCAATAGTACTGACTGAAGATGGAAAAAGCATCCATGAGTTTTGCTTTAATGTTGACTAATGACAGCCATGATCGTTTTTCTTCAAACAGAGAGAGGAAGCCATTTTCCTGTAGAAAAGAACATGTACAGTCTGGTTATAGCTTTAACATAATGAGCTTCTGAAAAATGCACCATTGTTTCATGATAGTGGGAGGCTTTCCATTCAATAGTGTTGAGCCTTTAAGTCTGCAGAAGCAGGTTTACAAGCTAGGAAAATGAAAAGAAAAGAAAAGAAAAATTGGGCTTTAAAAATGCCTGTCTTATTTCCAGGTCAGAACATGGCCAGGTTTGCTCCCTCTCTGCCTATTGCTTCAGAGGAAATTTCGTTATTTAGATTGATTTAAACTTTGCAATTGCGCCCATCTCTGCAGGTAATATACTGACCTGTATTTCTGTTTTAATAAACTTATTAACAGTCCCCCTTTAAAACTTCTCTTTCTGGTATTATGAGGTACTGACTGAAAATTCCAGATTAGGGAAATAAGAATCAGGAATAGATGCTGAACTTGAACAGGTTTGATGTAAAGAGGCAGGCAGAGGAATCGCTATGAACACGATGTATGAAGTGCCACAAATTCACCACAACTATTACCCAACAGAGAAATAGATCAAAAGCAAGCTAGAGAAACGTGTGGGGGAACGGAAAGAGAGCAGGAAAAGTGAAAAAAAGGAGAAAAGAAGGCTGACTGTGAGCTCATCTACGAGGGTATAAATCAAGAGTAATTGCAATGAGAGCTGAATCAGGCCCCAAGAGGTGATATGAAGTGAAAGTGATATTTACATATGTACACACACAAAAAATACCGGGGGATCCCAGGCTCTGATGTCATTTACTTTCAACTTCTCCTAAACGTCTGCAGAAAACCAAGTTTGCATGATGAAACTCTAAAAAGCAAAAGAGTGGTATTTCCTACAGTTTTCATCTGCGTCAGCACAGGGACTTTCATCAGCTGGTCACATACAGAATGCTGGACAGAGAGACATACTGTTTGTCAAATACTTTATTCGTGTTTCTGGAATAACCATGGTGAGGTCTTAGGAATAGGTCAGCCAATTTCCACTCACAAGAGTAGCCTCAATGCATGAATAAGGCAAGCAAGATTTGACCCGAATTATACTTAGTTATCAGACTGTACAACAAAATTGATAAGAGGATGAAAACCTGGCTGCACTGAGTTCAATGGCAAACCTTCAGTTAACCTCAACAGGGACAGGATGTCACCTATAAAGATTTCCCCTTCCATTGACTTCAAAAGCTTTTGATCAGGCTGGTCATAGTGTTATTACTTCCTTTCACTTTAATTTCAGCTTGGAAAATGTATGGTAAAAAAGAGTCAAGACATACTTTAACAATTTATACTGTCACAGGTACCTTAAAAAGGTCTTGTATTTTTCTCTGATTTAGATCTGCAGCAAAATATTTGCTTTAAGTCTTAGGGAAGACTTCAGGATATAAAACTTTTAAACAAAGCAAATAATAAATCCTTGACTAAATTGAGAGAACATTTTGATAGTAGTTAAAACAACATTTAGAAATGTATTAAGGAAAATTCTCCTGATCTAGACAGCAGTGAAAAATTATTATAAAATATAGCACTCAAACATACCCAACCTCCGTTTGCCTCTATCCACTCAGCCTTGCTGTTTATAATGTACTCCGTGATGAAATAAGAAATCTGCTCTTTATTATCTCCTGTAAGCTGAACTCCATGTTCTTGAAGCCTCTTAGAAAGAATTCCTCCAAACATAAATATTGTCATGATCCGTCCCCAGTTAGTCTTTCCATCATCAAATTCTTTTTCCATGACTTGAATGAAAATTCTTTTGGCAGCATCTACAGAGGTAATATCAAGTGTGTCCAAACATGGCTTTAGACACTCCTCGTTTTCCTTTTGCAGAGAAGATGCAACTTTTCTTAAGACATGAGCAACTCTGCTTGGGGCTTGTCCAAGCTCTGGTTCCTGAAGAATGTATTTCAGATAATCCTGGACTAAACAGTAAACATAGCAGTACTCGGAGCTTTCCATTTAGAAGCAAATGCAGAGAGCAAAGCACAGCCTTTGACCAGTGTGAAACTGCTAACTTACTTCATAAGATGAACTAAATAACAGCAAGTGAGGCAACTGCATCACAGAAGGTCCTTCCCGTACAACCCTCTGACTTAAAGCTTCCTTTAATGAATGTGCGGTTTGTGGCTATATATAGAGAAATGAAAAAAAAAAATCTCACTGAGGTCAAAGAAAGGCAAAAAAAAAACAAAAAAAAACCCCACTTCATCCTAAATGATGTAGTATGCAGGAAGTGAGGCCTTACCAGAATACACTAGTAGGGGCAACATCCTCAGCTGGTGTAAACTGGTGTAGCTTCAATGAGCCTGTGCTAATTTACACCAATTGAGGATCTGCCACATGTTGCTTTTTAAAATAAAAGTGCATAATCCCGGAACTTGCAACTCTTGAGAAATACTCTGCCACTAGCAGTGGCCAATGTTTCACATTGGAGTGCATGAAGATGGTGGCTAAATCTTCACAGTTAGTGACGTGAGAGAATCCAAATCTGGTATATCTTTCCTCCTGCCTGTGGAAGAAAAGGGTGCCAGCTCTAAAAGATTATATCTCTGCCCCTATTCCCACAAAAGCCCCAGTGATAACAAAGATCAGATTCTGAAGGTTGGAATGGAGCGACTGACTGTGACAAAGGCTATGTGTATACTAGACATAGAAGTTGACCACCGATACGCAATTTTAGCTACACCAGTTTCGTAGCTAAAATCAACTTATTGGCAGTCAACTTCAGTATCTGTCTATACAGAAGAGGGTTGACGGGAATGTTTCTCCCATCTACCTTCCTTAATTCTCTATACTTGCAAGGAGTTCTAGGGTTGACTTTGGCAAAACCCCAAAAGATCAACCCTGAGTGGGTTGATCTTCTGCAGTAGTATAGACCTAGCCAGAGTTCTCCCCCTCACACAACTCCTCAATCCCTCAGGGAATTCATTTTATAAGATAATACTGATCCAGTCCACATTATCTTAAGTGTTATGGTCTATCGTACTGTGAACACACACACACACACACCACACACACACACACACACAAATTATTTTACTGTGCAGCAGCTGCTCCCAGTGTCAACAAGGTTCTTGGGAGGCAGGATTGAAGAGCAGGCTCTCTGGATCATAGGGGCCAACAACTATGCCTTCCTTTACCTCTGACTTGCCCAAAAAGGCATCCCTTAATAATCGGAAGTCAAGCACCAGTGGGGAAAATAGAAAAGAGCATAAATTCTGGCAAATCCAATATAAATACAGCAGGAACAACTAGCTAAGAACACATGTTTACAGCCAAAAAAATTTAAGCACCTCAGAAGCAGAAACCCTGCCAAACAGTCAGAGAGAGACCACTGGAAGATTGAGGTACCAAAGGACCACTCAATACAGGGCCTTTGTGGAAAAACTAAATTAATTTGTTGCATCAGTCTTAACCGAAGAGGATGTGGGGGAGATCCTTACACATGAACAATTATTTTAAGAGGTGATTCTGAGGAACTCCTCCAGATTGAGGTTTCAGTAGAGGAAGTTCTGGAACAACTGATAAACAGCAATATGTCACCCGGAACAGATGGTGTGTACCCACAAGTTCTGAAGGAACTTGTATGAAATTGGAACTATTACCTGTAGTATGTAGTCTATCATTTAAAATAGCTTTTGTGCCGGATGAATGGAGGGTAGCTAATGTAACGCCTATGTTTAAACAAAGGCTCCAGAGTTGTTCCTGGCAATTGCCATGTGGCAATAACCATGTGGCAAGGGTGATCCAATTCATGTTTTGAACATGAACTTTCAGAAAGCCTTTGACAAGATACTTCACCAAAGTCTCTTATGCAAAGTAAGCAGTCATGGGCTAAAAGGGATCAATGATCATGAATCAATAACTGGTTAAAAGATAGGAAAAAAAGGGCAGGGATAAATGGGCAGATTTCACAACAGAGATAGGTAAATACAAGGTCTGCCAAAGATCTGTAGTGGAACCTGTATGGTCAAGTGATCTGGGAAAGAGGCTGAATAGTGAAGTGGCAAAATTAGCAGACAATAAAAAATTACACAAAATAGTAAAATCCAAAGCTGTCAGAGTCAGAGTGGGTTCTTACTGAACTGGATGAGTAGGCAGCAAAAGGGCAGTTAAAAATTAATGTTGAGAAATGCAAAGTAATGCATATTGGGAAACTATACATAAAAATGATGAGGTCTGAATTAACTGTTAGCATTCAAGAAAGAGATCTTGGAATAGAGGTGACTCATGGGCCTTTGAGGGGCCTAAGTGACACCCCCAACATTCTTAATGAAAATATTAACACTTTCTGAGCACACAACTGGTTAATTTAGGTTATTGTCAAGGAAACTATGGTTTAATTTGCCCAGTGGTGCACTGCCACCTACCTGCAGCAAAACAAAACACTGACAGGTAGCCATGTTAGTCTGTATTCTAACACAACAAACCAGCAGTCATGTAGCACTTTAAAGACTGACAAAATGATTTATTAGGTGATAAGCTTTCATGGGACAGACCCACTTCTTCAGATCCTGCACCAAACATTTCTGAATGCACAGGGATATTTCAACAGCCTAGGAAATAACTGTTGTGACATATTCTGTTCAGGTTTCTGTATCTTGCATTTGAATGCGCAGTGGCTGTGTCTAGATTAGCCTCAAACTTTGAAGGGGGCATGGTAATAGGGTGTCGGGAGATTACGAATGAAGTGCTCCACTTCACTGTCGGATATCTGACAGTCCACTAAACTGAAAGCGTACAAGGCTGTAGTCCTGACCAGTCTCCTGTATGGCTGTGAAACCTGGACCGTGTACAGAAAACATATAAAACTGCTGGAGCACTTCCACATGTGCAACCTGAGGTCAATACTGCACATTTGATGGCAGGACAGTGTTACAAACTTGGAAGTCCTGGACAGAGCAGGAACCACGAGTGTCGAAGCCATGATTCTGAATGCCCAGCTTCACTGGATAGGGCACATCATACGAATAGAGGAGTCAAGAATCCCTAAGCAACTCCTCTATGGTGAACTCTCCCAGGGCAAAAGGAATCAAGGTAGGCCTTGCAAGAGGTCTAAAGACTGCGTGAAGGCCAACATTGCTCATGCTGGTTAAAAACCGATCAGCTAGAGCAGCATGCAAAAGACCAAACAGGCTGGCGTACTCTCATACGACACGCGTATGACAACTTTGAAGAGCAGCAATGCGTACGCCTCATTGATGCTCCTGAGAGGAAGAAAGCATCAGCAGCAGCCGCACCAACAGAGCCAGGACAGTTCCCTTGCCCGCACTGTGAACGCCCATGCCGTTCAAAGCTTCGACTCCTCAGCCACATGCGAGTCCACAACCGATGAGCCTGTGCAAGCTCAAGACGTCATTGTCGGTCACAATAGACTACTTACACTGCACTTCAGTAGGCTAAATCTCCCCCACAGTAACTTCGAAGTGTGAAACTTTGAAGTGCCCGCTTACATGTAGCCACGGGTACTTTGAAGTGCCCAAGCTCCTTTGAAGTCTCTTTGCTCCTCAAAATTTTGAGGAGTAAAGGGACTTGGAAGGAGTGCAGGCATTTTGAAGTACCCGCGGCTGACCAGTGCATACACGCAAGCCGGCACTTTGACGTTTCACACTTCGAAGTTGCTGCGGGGGAGATTTAGACTAATGAAGTGCTGCGTATGCACCACAGCACTTCATTAGTAATATCCCCACACCCTAATTACCACGCCCCCTTCGAAGTTTGGGGCTGGTCTAGACACAGCCAGTGAGAAACAGAATGATATTAGTGCTGACACACTGCCTCTGTTTATACGAGATTAGATGGTATTTTTCCATCTTTCAGGGTATTCAGTCTGTCTAGAAACCTTAAACTGTTCATTTCCAAAGTTTTGGGATGCTCATCTGAAATAAAGATGAGCATTTTGTTCCACTGAAAAGGCTTCTCATCTCGCAATCATATGACAGAGAAAGTGGAGGAGAAAATCACTGAAGTTGTCAGCTTCTTAAGACAAGTGCAGAGGTGAAAGTAAGTGAGGACGCCCAGGTCACCACCCCAGTAAGAAGGAGCTAGTGGGCTAGAGTGGTTGGCTACATGAGGAGGCAAGGTCAGCGGGGCTGACAGCTGCCGCAGGCCCCAGAGCAAGGTGGGAGGGAGGCCGGAGGTGGGGCCAATGGCAGAAGAGGTTGGGCTCGGGCATTCAGCCGTCCGCGCCGCCTGGACCATGGTGCTGGGCCCCCCTCCACTGCAGCACTTCGAAAGGGCTTGGCTCTCTGGCCACCACCGCTGCTAAAGTAGCACTGGTGGTGGCCAGAGCTCTATGCCCCACTGAAATGCTGAGCCTGGAGGCAGTCACCCCCTTTGTCTCCTCCATAAGCAGGCCAGGGCACTGGGCACTTCCAGACGGATTCCCAGAGACTGTCCTGCAGGCTGCTGTGCTAAATGCAGGCAGCCAGACAGGTTAAAAGGGACAGTTGGGCTCATGCTCCTCCACCAGTATAGGACTGTCCCAGTCCGAGCCCCACCCACAGGGAGGTATGGGTGGCGGGAGGCTGAAGCCCCTCACTCCCTGAGAGTCATACCCAGATGCTGCTTGTTGTTCCCCTTCGTCACTGCTAGGCAGTGAGTGGGAAGTGTGCTGCCTGGGTCACTCACTCCCCAGCCCCTTCTTCCCAGTGCAGGGACACTGCACTTTCCTCTCACTCCTTGATGGGAAGGGGAACTGCAATCAGCATCCAAGAGCCCCTCTTCAGGCCCCCAGGTCTGACTCCTACACTCCCACACCCCCAGCCCCCTGCCCTCAGCCCCTCCTCACACAGCCCAAACATGCCTTTGGCACCCCGACCCCCTGCCCTCAGCCCCTCCTCACACACCCCAAACCTGCCTCTGGCACTCCACACCCCCAACCCCCTGCCCTCAGCCCCTCCTCACACACCCCAAACCTGCCTCTGACACCCCCACTCCCCTAATCCCCTGCCCTCAGCCCCTCCTCACACACCCCAAACCTGCCTCTGGCACTCCACACCCCCAACCCCCTGCCCTCAGCCCCTCCTCACACACCCCAAACCTACCTCCAGCACCCCACTCCCCCAATCCCCTGCCCTGAGCCCCTCCTCACACCCCTAACCCTGCCTCATGTACCCCACACCCCCTACCCAATGCCCTCAGACCCTGCTCTCACCCCCAAACCTGCCTCCTGCACCCCCACACCCCCAGCGCCCTGCCCTGAGCCCCTTCTCACACCTCCCAACCCTGCCTTCTGCACCCCTACACCCCCAGCCCCCTGCCCTTAGCCCCTCCTCACACCTCCGAACCCTGCTTCCTACACACCACACCCCCAACCCCCTGCCCTCAGCCCCTCCTCACACACCCCAAACCTGCTTCCTGCTCCACCTCCCCCCACACCCCACACTGCACCATTTTAAATTTCACATCAGTTGAGAGCATATTCAGCAGGCACAGCTGGGCAGAGCCTTTTATGACCAGAGCTACTCTTTGTTATCAGGGAGGGTTGTAGTCCCCATCACGCAGTGAATTATTCACAAATCAGACCTCTTCCTTTAGAAGATACAAAATATATTCTTTTACCACATCCAGTCTCTCTTCTGTAATATCCTTTCTGTTCACAACACTATAAAAAGGGCTATATCTACATAAGTATTTCCATTATAAATGAGTATTGATAGCAGTTTGTACCTCATCCTTAAAGTTTGCTTCTGGGAAAAAGCCTTATATTAGGGATCAATCCAAGCACTTATGTTTTATGCACATGCATTATGAAAGTGCAGAAAAATTCAAATCTACTATTTAGAGATACTTCTTATCCTTTATTCCAAACACATTAGTTTTATGTTTAAATAGATAAATCCACAACATGGTTTTAGGAAAGAAGGAAGGATATGTCTACAGTAGAAGGTTTTGTTGAAAAAATTGGCATTTAGTGGACAAAACCCAGGGACTGTCCAAATTCCCAAGGCTTTCTGTCAATGGTAAATCAACAGAATGCAGCATTTTGTTGAAAGTCTTATCCCACTCCCCATGAGGCATAACGCCTCTGTTGACAAAGATCTGTTGGTAGAAAGCTGGTCTGGATGTTCCAGGGGGGTCCTCTGTCGACAGATAAGGTTTCCAGGGCACTGGGCAGCCCTGTGTGCTGTGCTTCTGGCTGGCTGTTTTCTCAAGAGGGTGGCTGGGCAGTCTGTCCGCTCTGTCAACAGAGCAGATCGCTCTTGTGATCTCCTTGGCAGTTTGACCGTGATCTGTCGACAGAAGTTTTGTCTGAAGATATCTTCCAGCAAAACTTCAGTTGACAAATTGCTGTAATCTAGACATAGCGAAAGAAAAAAAGAAAGAAGCATATGAAACTATATTCATGAAGCCTAACCCTAGAAATTTTTTCAGGATTGTGATGCCTTCCTAAAGAAGTCTTTGCATGAAACTATCAAGATGCTAGTCTCTAATGTTTTCATGCTCTTTTCAGAAACATGAAATTTATCCAATAGCTCAGAAACACGTGAAACTACTTTTCACTTTCCATTTCTATTACATGTTTTCTTCCTCAGATCTTAAAGTATTTGAGGTAAAATTCACTCCACCCACAAAACCCCCTGATAATTCAGATTGCATACCATCCAGATGAAATCCACACAGCAATTCATTATCTGGGTTGGGGGTCTGTGCAGAAGAAACACAGCAGACTACTCCCTGAGCAGCCACACCAGGTTGCCTATTTGCTCCCTGTGTCTTGCAGAAATTATTGTTGCACCAGCCTCATATAAACTACTTCAGCAGGGTTCTCCAAGGATAAGGCAGAGATCCCAACACTTTATGCAAACATTATGCAAGGATGACACCAAATATTTTCAATTTATGGAGATTACACCTAAACAGCAGGAAATTATAGCAGAAAATTGGCTGTATTTCCCCTGATGTATTTGTATCCTCATATTTAGTGTGATTTTCTGACCTTCCAAAGAGCATCTGCAAATCATCACCTTGTCATGGTGAGTGGGCTTGTGTGTTCCAATGAACCTGAGAGCAATCGTAGAATCGTAGAATCATAGAACAATAGAGCTGGAAGAGACCTCAAAAAGCCATCAAGTTCAGCCCCCTGCTCTAAGCAGGACCAAACCCATCAGATCAGCCCCGCGAGGGCTTTGTCGAGGCAAGACTTAAACACCTCCAGGGATGGAGACTCCACTACTTCCCAAGGTAGACCATTCCAGTGCTTCACCACCCTCCTAATGAAAAAGTTTTTCCTGATGTTCAACCTAATGTTCCCAACTGCAACTTGAGACCATTGTTCCGTGTTCTGCCATCCGTGACCACTGTGAACAGCCTCTCTCCAGCCTCTTTGCAGCCTCCCCTCAGTAAGTTGAAGGCTGTTACCAAATCCCCCCTCAGTCTTCTCTTCTGCAGGCTAAACAGTCCCAATTCTCTCAACCTTTCTTCATAAGTCAGATGTTCCAGCCCCCTAATTGGTCACCCTCCGCTGGACCCTCTCCAGTGCATCCACATCCTTCCTATAACTGGGGGCCCAGAACTGGACACAGTACTTCATATGCGGCCTCACCAAAGCCGAATAAAGAGGAATAATCACTTTTCTGGATCTACTGGCAACGCTCCTCTTGATGCAACCTAATATGCCATTAGCATTCTTGGCTACAATGGCACACTGTTGACTCATGTCCAGCTTCTCATCCACTACAACTCCCAGGTCCTTTTCTGCAAAACTACTATCGAGCCAGTTGAACACCAGCCTGTAACAATGCTTGGGATTTTTCCAGCCCAAGTGCAGGACTCTGCACTTGTCCTTATTGAACCTCATCAGATTTCTTGCAGCCCAGTCTTCCAATTTGTGTAAGTCAGTCTGGACCCTATCCCTACCCTCCAGCGTATCTACCTCTCCCCCTAGTTTAGTGTCATCTGCAAACTTGCTGAGGGTGCAATCCAACCCCTCATCCAGGTCATTGATAAATATGTTGAACAGAACAGGACCCAGAACTGAACCTTGGGGCACTCCACTAGAAACCCACCGCCATCCGAACATCAAGCTGTTGATCACTACCCTCTGGGCCCAATGTTCTAGCCAGCTTTCTATCCATCTTACCGTCCATTTATCCAATCCACATTCCTTTAACTTGCTAACAAGAATATTGTGGGAGACCATATTAAAAGCTTTGCTAAAGTCAAGGTAAATCACATCAGTACCATAGGGATTCTCATACTCCTAGCAGGGTCACCCAAGACGGCAAAATCAAGGGGAAGGGCCCAGCTGAACCACAACCCTAAAAGTCCTCAATGGCAGGACTGGCAGAGGATAGCAAGAGTAATGCTACAATGGCTGTGAAAGCAGAAGGCTGCAGTGGACAGGAGACTCCCAGCTGTTTTGGATCCCATGCCATGGACCTGAGCCTTCTATCCATCGAGAAGCATGTGGTGGCTGCAGTGGCTGCACGTTGAAAGAATTCATGCACAGGCATCTTCCTTTGCGTACTATTCTCCTAAAATTAAGCCCTAGGGTGACTGGCGAATGGTGATGGTAGCAGGATTGTGAAATCTGGACGCTTGTAGTCATGGACCAGCATGTAGCTGGTGGAGGTATATATATCATTCATTCTGTTTTGAGACGTGAAATGGTAGAATGGTCCAGCTGCTGCATCCATGACTCAGCAGCCCTATTTAGGATCTGCTCTGTTCACCCCACATGGGAAGAGGGGCTAGAAAAGGTGCCCTAAACACAGTCTGTCTCAACTCCTCTGACTAGATGACCGCATCCAGTGGGTTCACCTCTGTGCAGTTGAAACTGAACAGTAAGCTTTGCAATATGGAATATTTGGACTCTAATGGGCAACCCATAGAGTGAGCAACCTGAAAGATGCACGGCAATTATCACCCATGAGCTGCAATGATTCAACAGTGATATAACTTCCCTGGCAGAAATGTGTAGACCAGAAGAAGGACAGCTAAGAGAAGGCGGCAAAGGGTACACATTTTTCTGGAAAGGAATCCCAAAGGAAGAAAAACGAATCATGGAATAGGATTTTACCATCAAAAACGAACTGACAGAGATCCTATCTGAAGTCCCTGTTGGCATCAATGAGTGACTCATGACTCTCCACTTAAAGCTTGCCAAAAACCAACAGTCAACTGTCATTGGTGCTTAGGCACCAACTCTAGATGCTGAAGATGATGTGAAGGAGAAGTTCTACAACCAATTGGACACAGTCCTGAAAGACATCCCAAAGAAGACAAGATTATTCTCTTGGGGAATTTCGATGCCAGAGTCGGAAGAGACGCAGACCTCTGGCAGGCTGCCATTGAGAAAGAAGGAGTTGACGACAGCAAATCCAGTGGAGTGTTCCTCCTTACAAAATGTATGGAACATGAGCTTATTGTCATGAACACCTTCTTCTGCCAGGAAAACAAATTTAAGACCTCAGGGCAACATCCTCGATCAAAGCACTGGCACCTCATAGGCTATGTCATCATCTGCTCTCGAGATTAGCGTGATGTCCTTCTCACACATGCAATGATTAGTGCTGATGACTGCTGGACCAATCACGATGTTATTTGATCCATGATGGTGATTAAGATTAGGAGTAAGGGAGGTCAACAAGAGAGTTTCTCTTGTTGACCTCCATCTGTGCAGACAGCCAGGTAAGTTGATTGCAGATAAGCTGATTCTGGCTGTGCAGTTGCTGTAGCTAGATTTAAGTGTGTATAATTAAATTACCTCCCTAGTGTAAACCAAACAGTTGGCTTTACATTTGTCTTCTATATAATCCTGAAGTAGTGAATAAGCAGTGGAGTTCAGAAGGAAGGTCATTTTTCCAGTTATCTAAAAGGATGGAGAGTCTGATCTTAATTCTTTACAATTCAGTTAGTAGGCAGAAAGTACCGGCAGAGGCTTGTGGTCTGAACAAAAGACAGGCAGACAGGAAATCCTGAGTTCTAATACCCCACATCACATTTGCTCTTTCTGTGGCCATTGGCTAATCATTTTCCGTCTCTAAGTTTGTTTCTCTATCTGCAAAATAAGGGGAAAGAGTGTTATGAATATTCATTAACTCAGGACATCTGGATTCGTTCAACTGTCAGAGATATCATGCATGACTTTCAGCAAATCATGTGATCACTCTCTGCCTCAGTTCCCCCTCTGCAAAATGGGGATACTAGTATTTCTTTTCCTTTGCCTGAAGTCAGTGAGGCTCCATGCAGGAGCAAGAGTTGTGTCCCCATGGCACAAGTCACAGAACTGGGACCTTGAAGCTTTAGATCTTCCAAGCAGAGACTGTCCCTGACCATGTGTTTGTCCAACACCCAATACTATTGAGGCCATTAGGTGCTACTATTAATATATAGAATAGAAAGTTCACTGAAAATGAAAGTGACATTCCTTTTAGTATTTTATCATAGCTTAAATCATCTCAGTTTTCACCTCTGATACTGCATAGACTTTGGATTGTTTTGCCCCAGGGAAGCAGAATTTCACAAGTTTTTTAGAGCCATTATTCTCAACCCAGGGTATGTGGACTCCTGGGGAAGGGTTGTTATGCAGAAGTCTTCCCACTCATCTAGATATTTGCCTAGTTTTACAACAGGCTACATATAAAGCACTACTGAGGACAGTACAAACTAAAATTTCACAGAGATAATGTCTTGTTTATACTGCTCTGAATATTCCGGCCTATCAACAGAGGAGGGGCAAAAGGGGCAGTTGTCCCAGGCCCAGCGATTCAAAAGGACCTGTGGCTCCCAGCCACTGCTGCTGCTACTGCAGCAAGTTGACAGCTGAAGCCATGAGCCCTGTAAATTGCTGCTGGAGCACCATGCAACACTAAGGGCTGTCTGGGGAGGACACAGCATGCTGAAGGCTGGTTGTCCCAGCTCAGCCCCTTCAGCTCAAGAGCCTGCCCCTTCTGGGAGTGCAGAGCTGCCCCCAGCCTTGCCCAGGAGCCCGGCAATTCTGTCAACCACCCCCACCCCCATAGCCTGTTTCCTGAAATGTCAGTACACTATTCACATTATCGGTTTATGTTGGAATTACTTGGTAAAAATGATAAAGCGAGCAACTTTTCAGTACAAGTGTGCTGTGACACTTGTGTATTTTTATGTCTGACTTTGTAACCAAGTAGTTATTAAGTGAGGTGAAACTTGTTGTATGCAAGACAAATCCTACTCCAGAAAGGACACAGCAGTCTGGAAAGGCTGAGATCCACTATCTTAGAACATATGCTTTGGTTAAGACACCTAAGAAGACTGAACATTTAGAGTTACTCTGTCAGACAATGTTATCAAATCCGCCTTTATGAATAAATTTTCTTCCCGACTATGGTTCATCAGCAGCAAAATTATTCTGTTAAACCAGGGTGGGAAATATAAAAGGGGCCTCCGGAAGAAGGACTTCCTTCTGGACCACCCTCCCCCGCCCCCCCCCCCCCCCCCCCCCCCCCCGCCTGGGGCCACGCTTCTACACGGCATTTTGGAATCCGGAAGAACAGTCTTCCGGACTCCAAATCACGTGATGTTATGCTAATGAGGCATGGGGAATTTGCATCTGCGCCTCATTAGCATCTTTCATTCCGTGTATTAGCATGCCACTTCTGAAGGAAGTGGCCTATGTAGAAACGGCCTTAGTGATTATCTTCAGGAACTCATGTTGGACAGGTGGATAGAGGAGTGGAGGAGGGAATACAAAGTACAGATATTTCAAGTGGGGTACAAAGATAATCCAGGGAATTGCAGACCAGTCTTGCTTTGAAAGCTGGAAAGATGGTTGAGCAAATTATTTACCAACTAATTTGTAAGCACCTTGTAATGTGATAAGTAATAGCCAATATTTATATGTCAAGAAAATTGATCCCTTTGACGGAGTTACTAGCTTACCAGATGCGGGGAAGTGGGAGTTGTCATGTATCTTGATTTTGGTAAGGGTTCTGACAGTTCAACATGACTCTCTCATAAGTAAATTGAATATGAAAAAGGTTACATTTTAGTGATGGGTAATTTTAGGAAAAGGCTGACCAGGTCATAGGCAGTGAACAAAAATTCATGGCCTGTTACTGATCCATGCCTTGTACTATATACCCCTAAATCTTGGGTTTGGGGCAAGGGATGACATGGGTGTTTGAGGAGGAAGAGTCACAGCACACACCCTCCATTCGTGTGGGGTGAGGGAGCCTGGAAGGCTTCCTAACCGGCTTCGCACAGCTCCATGTAAATGGCAGCACACCCTTTCCTCAGGTCTAAGGTCGAGGTGCAGCCAGGTGGCTCTGCATGCTGCCTTTGCCCAGAGCACTGGCTCCGTAGCTCCCATTGGCCGGGAACCATGGCCAGTGGGAGCTGCAGGGATGACACTCATTGGTGAAGACAGAGCATGGAGGCAATGTGTGGAGCTGTCTGGCTGCACTTCCAACTAGGAGCTGTGGGAGGGGGATGTTGCTGCTTCCAGAGAGCACCTCTCCCACCCCCCAAGATAAGTACCATTCAGAGCCTTCACCCTCTCCAGTTCCTCAACATCCAGCCACTTGCCACACCCAGACTCCTGTTGCTGCAGGGAAGGGGGCATGGTGGTTCAGGACTGCTTCAGCTGTGCCCAGTGCAACTGGGCCAGGAGGTGCCAGAGCTGTTCATGGCAAAATGTAGCCTTATTCATGGCCCACCATGCCCATGCCTCCATGACGAACTCAGAGCCTTACATATGAGTCAATAAGGCCATGCAGTTATGGAAAAGGCTACTATTACATAAGGGTGTGCTGACAGAAGCATTGTATGTATGAAATGGAAGATAATTGTTCCATCCTGTTCAGCAGCGGTGAGGCCTTAGCTGGAGTATTGTGTCCAATTTTGGCACCACACTTTAAGAAAGATATGGACAAACTGGGAAGAGCTCAGAGGAGATCAACAAAATGATAAATCCTCCCTATGAGGAAAGGTTAAACAGAGCATGTTTAGTCTTGAGGAAAGGATTGGGGATTGGGTGGGGACCTGATGACAGTCTTCAGATATGTTCAGGCGTATTACAGAGAGGAGGATGATCAATGTTCTCCACGTCCACTGAAGACAGGGCAAGAAGCAACAGGCTTAATCTATCAAAATTAAGATTAGATATTTAAAAAACTCTTGAATATAAGTCTGAGGAATGGCAGGTCTTGAGCCCAGTCTATGGGTTCCCCACCAGCAGTTACTGCCTAACAGTTCAGTGGTACTGGTGGGGAGCATAGTCAGATGGACCCTCTCTCACCATAGACTTTGTTCACAATGCTCCCCATTGGATTAGACATCTGGTCTCTCTGATTGGCTCAGACTCACTATTTAAGCAAGAAGGAGGCAAAGGAAATTGACCCATAGGAATCTTTAGCTGGCTGCTATGTTGGACACTCTTTTGGCCTGACTCCTGAGTCCTGCCTTACTGCTGTTGGTGCCTGCTTGGTTCCAGATTCCTGCTTGTATTTCTCCCAGCGTACTGTCTGACTCTGAGGGTTTGTCTCCATTACTGAATGGAAGGACACTGCAGCCACCAGCCCACTAATGAAGACCCACTAAATCAACTGCCAAACACACTGTTGTTGACTCTGGTACTTCACCTGCCCAAGATGTGTAAGGTAAGTCTATGGGAGAGTTTCTCCCATTCATCTAGCATGGCGTAGATGTGCAGGTAGTTGCCCTTAGGTACATCAATGTCAGCTACATTATTCATTCAGCTGGAGTTGCACAACTTTAGCCCATAGCATGTACCAGCTGTGAAACCTTCTCTGGCTCTGACTTCTGCTTTCTGACTCCTTTTCTGACCATGAGGCATGATTGCCGTTACTATGACTGCCTGCATCCAGGTCTATGGCTACATCTATGCCAGAAGCATTTATCTACAGAAGTTACTGACTGTCAGAAGAGATGTTCCGACAAAACTTCTGTTGGCAGATCGCATCTACACATGAAAGCGGATCGATCCTTTGATCCACTCTGTTGACAAAAGGGCCCCCAAATCATCTACACAGCTTTTTTTCTACAGTTTCTGTTAACAAAATGCATGTTATGTGTAGATGCTCTGTGAGTTTTGTTGACAAAACCCCGGTTTTGTCTATAAAACTCTCTCATGTATACGTAGCCTGTGAGAATAAAGGGAGTTAAGTACTGAAATAGATTTACCAAGGGAGATTGTATAATCCTGATCATTGGAGGCTTTTAAGAACAGTAAGATAAATCGCTGTCAGGGATGATCCAGATGTACACAGCCTCTGCCTCAGTGCTGGGGGCTGGACTCAATCTCTCCCTTTCAGCCCTGCAAACACTCTTAAAATGTGCTGAATTCATTGTAAATATTTTTCACAGATTTAATTTAAAGTTGAATGGATTGAAAATATAACTATGGCACTACGTGATTAACAGGCCTGAGGTCACTGAAAGTGTAAGTGTAACAACACTGACCATGATGGACACAGCCTGACTGTCCAGCCAGTCTGAAAGGGAGAGCTGGTGACCAGTCAGGGTGGGCCTTAATTCGCAAGAAGGTGACGTCCCTGTGGGATTTGCTTTAATGACATAATGTAACCGTAAACTAACCTTCCTTGGCAGGTAAATTGCACAGAGCATGTGCATGATGGATACAAGTTGACCAGTACTGAAAGGTAACTGGTTATTCTGCAAAGGAATTCCTGAACTTTTGATTGTGATTCATTTATTCCCTGCCAGATATAGAGCTGTACAGCAACAATATGCCTGCTCTTCAGGGTGCAGTTCAATCTTTATTGGAGTCCGAAGAAATAGCTAAGCAATTTCTGTTCCTCACTCCCCGCAAATTTAAGACCTATTTCTGTAATACCATGCCCACCCAACTAGCATTGACTCACAGGACAATTCCCATTGACCTCAAAGGGTACTTCTACACTGCAGTAAAAGACCTGTGACTGGGCTAACCTATGTAGCTAAATGAGACTTATGGGGCTTGGGCCACAGGCCTAACAACTGCCAATAACTATTCAGATTCAGGCTGGAGTCCAGGCTCTAAAATCCCAAGGGGGAGGGAGGTGTCTCAGGCTAAGCCACTGTCAGTTAACGCAAGCTGTAGGACTTGATGCTGTGGGATTTGTATTGCAGTGTAGACCTAGACAAGGAATCTTCCCCTTGCAGGGTGTGTAAGTGATTGCAGGATCAGATCCTTAAGGCATACTCTGGATTTAAAACAAATATATAAGCATCACTACCAGATTCTAAGAAAATTTGAGCTGGTTAAAAATCTAGAGGCCTGTGCTGGAGATATTTTTTTACCCATGGCCAAGCTCTTCCATCATTTTAGCAGGATATGCTTGTAATCTTGGGTGGGAAAACATTTTACAACTCAGTAACACTTAATGTGGTGCTGGCATGAAGAGTGTGTCTGTAAAAATGTCATTGTCTGGCTGCAAGTTTATGTCAGATAAAATGTGCTGAGTGTACAAGTAGAATTTTTTTCTAACTACCAGTTATGCATATGGTTTGTGCTCTCAGGGCCTTTTTCTCCATTACCTTATACATAACAAACTGTAAAATGCTATAATACTGATTTTGTACTGCTTTACACCCACTTTGCACATACATTGCCCAGATATGTGTCCACACATTAGACACTTGAAAGTAGGAGTCAGGCCCTGAGAGTCAAATTGAGTTCTTTACTTTTCAAGCATCATTACCAGTAATGGATTATTAAGGCTGGCCCATCTCATGTGACCTCCTGCATAACACAGACCACAGGATTTCACCCAGTCACTCCTGCATCTAGCCCATCATTTCTGGCTGAGCCAGGTTCCACAAGCCCAGTGAGATCTGCTGTATTAGTTTAAATGGAATAAATGGGCCAAATGTGTTAACATAATCCCATTACTGTCCAACCTTAGACAATGTTAAACAAGGTTTGGTATAAAGAGACCTCCATACGCTTCAGACACTGACAAACACACCACTAAAAATCCTTTTAGCCTTGTGCTAAAGATACAGAAAAAAACACTTAGAGCATTTGAAATGTAAAGCAGTAAGTGTTTAATTTTAGCAAGATTTCTGGTTCCTGTATTCTTTAGCTGGAGATAATTTGAAAAGGAAACTCTCTCCTTGATGCTCTTAGATGGTAATTGTCCATTTGGGGAAAATAAGAAGTTAGTTGAGATGGGATGGAGCTCTGGTGCATCTGATGAAGCGGGTCTTTGCCCACGAAAGCTTATGCTCCAAAATATCTGTTAGTCTATAAGGTGCCACAAGACTTTGTGTTGTTCTCGAAGCTACAGGCTAACACGGCTCCCTCTCTGATACTTGGTTTTTAAAGGGTTTCTTCTCACTTAGGTGGTGGCAGCTGCCTTCAGGGAATCTGTGACCTTGGGAAGCTTTTAAGCAGAAGCCTGTCGAGGCCAGGTAATTTTAATGTCTCTTGTGGGCCCCCACCTTCTGCACTCGGAATGTCAGAGTTGGGATCGATTTTGACAGTGATAGCAAGAAGAATTAAGCTTGTGGAAGTCCCATCTTTCACATGAGAGATGGAGTTTTGTGACTACTTTGTGGGGGGTTTTTTTCATTAATAAGCATAGCAACACTCACCTCTTGGCCATATGCCAAACGAGGGTAATTATACTGTAGTCTGCCTATCTAAAATTCCATGTCATTTCAAATGGCAACATTATTCTTTGCATCCCTTCCTAATTATACTCCTGTAATATCACTGGTGCAAACAGTCACCTGCTTCTCAAGTCCTCATTTGTTACTTTTAGATGGTGGGTAGCAAGACACCATTATCAAGCCACACAAAACCTTGGAATCTTTCAGGGTGGATGGTACCATATAAATATAAAGGATTACTTTAAAACCTATTACAAAAATGACAAGCACATTAGCCATAATAATAACGTTTTATCTGGCAATAATCCAATTCCTTTGTCAGTGATACATCACTTGGCTTTTGTCCTCATAGACTAACCACTTGGGATCTGGATTACTGGGTCATTAAATAGGGCAGAATTATGAAGAAAAACAATTATATGTTTTTATATCACTGTAAGTTATACATATATATAATAAACAGAGAAATGAAATTCCTGAGTAGTATGTATAAGGTGAGAGTTTTACTGGGTCTGTAAGTTCTGAAATGTGTATTTAATACAGAAAGCTCTTTAGCCACCTGGAATGCTTTTTGTGTCTTGGTGTAATGAAATTAAACATGAGCAAGATTTTAGTGGTGCTAAGAAAGTATTGCAAACCAATGTTTTTGTAAAGAGCACCAGTCAGTCAGGACAAAGGAATGCCAAACATCCTTAGGTGAGGACAAAAATGCAGGCGCTGCAAAGAATGATGTGAGTATGAACAAAACATTGGCACAAATTATTCCCCATTCTAGACCTTTGAAGTCATAGGAATTGGCCTGGAGATTAATTTGGCTCATGATATTTAAAATGAATCTGCATAACAAGAAAATATGTATATTGATATATTATACCCAGCTCTTATATAGCACGTTTCATTAGTAGATCTCAAAGACCACGTCTACATGGGCAGTTTCTGTTGACAGAAGTCACTGTCAAGAGAGAAATCTTGACAGAACCTCTGGGGGGCGTAGGCACGGGGGCTCCCAAATGCCCAACACAGGGCTTGGCCCAGCACCAGAGCTCTGGGCTCAGAGGCAGCAGGGGGAGGAGGAAGGATGTCACCGGCAGGGGTAGGGGGAGCCTCAGGGCCCTGGGGTGCTGCTCCCTGGGCCAACCAGGTGGCAACCAGGTCCAGGGCATGGTTCACCCGGGCCAGCCCAAGACCTGAGGCCTGCACCCGTTCCTGCTGCCATTCCCTCTCTGCCTGCAGCCGCTCCCATTCCTCCTGCAGCTGCTCCTGGGCGACGGCATTCTGCTCCCGGATGGCAGCTGCCATGGCCTGATAGCCATTGTCTGACAGCTGGCGACGGACCTGTGGGCTGGCAGCATGCTTCCAGGGCCGTGCTGTGTCTTCCCTGGGCAGTGCTGGTCCGGGTCCTGCAAGCTTGGCTTCCCCACTGGGGCTGCCAGGCTGGGCATCAGGGCTGGCTTGGGTCTTGGATGGTTCAGGTGTGGGGTGGGATGGGGGAGCGCACTGAGTTTCTGCCACAGCCTAGTCCCTGGGACCTCCCCCCCACTGATCGGCAGGCCCCCGCCTGGGCCATGGGATTGGTCTGTCTAGGACGTGGGCCCTGTGTGACGGCAACACCATGGTGCAGTAGGCATGAGCCCAACCTCAGCTCCCTACTGGGCTGGCCCCAGAAGCCGGTGCCCCTGTGGGAGTGGGGGCCATGAGGCAGTCCCTGCCCGTGGAGCGGGTCTACCTGGTGTAGCCTGGGGGTGGCTGGTGGCCATTGCCTGCGGGCATGCCCAGTGGTGTAGTGCCACACGCAGGGGTGCGGTGTGTGCAGTGGGCACATCAACCTTGTGGCTGGTGTGCTCCCACACATGATGGGGTTGGGTGGCTTCCCCCCCCCCGCCATCACCAGAGCCCTGGGGTTTGTCTGGGGGCCACTGCAGGGGTCCCTGTGGAACAGTCTGACAGGTGGATAGTGCATGTGCCAGGCCCGAACTGCGTGTTCCTGGTGGCACCATTCCAGGCCTGTGGCACGCCCTGGCTCCTTCCCCCCCACACCTGGGTGTACGCTCCCTGTGGGGGGCTCATTGGAGGTGAACATGTACAGGTGCAGGGATGCCCATTCTGACACCATGGCACTGGAGGGACCAGAGAACAGGGCTACGGTGAGCATGTCCTGGCTGGCGTCAGGGTCGGAGGACGGCTTGTCCTGCAGCTCTGTGGAGGATCCTGGGTCCATGGTGCTGGCCTCCATGGGGGAGACCTCCTCACTGGTGTCCACCATTGCCAGTCTTGAAGCCCCATCGTCTCCCCTCAACATACGGTGTAGGGCTGCGTAGTGAGGACAGGAGGGCACCCTTGCGCCCAAGCGGTGCTGGGCATCCCTGGCCAGCATGTATGCCTGACGCAGCTCCTTCACCTTTGCACACACCTGTTGGAGGGTGCATGCAGGTTGGCCATGCCACTTCAGGGCTTTTGCCAGGCAGTCATAGCTGGTGGGTGTTGTGCCATTTTGCATTGGGGTCCGGCATGAGGGGCTCATCAGCCCAGAGGCCCAGGAGGTCCTTCACGTTGCTTCAGGACCACGATGGGGCAAGCCTGCACCTCTTTCAGGTGGGCTCCTGGGATGGCTCCTGGGGTCCTTGGGAGAGGCCAGGCCAATTCTGCCATTTGGCACTGTGTGGGATGTGACTGCGGGGGTGGGGGGTGTGCCTAGGCATGTGCAGCCAGCCTACAGGCACGCCCCCAGCTTCCTGCTGTGGGCTTCCTGGATCCCTGATCTTTTAAGGGAAAGTGGAAGCAGTAACCACAGAGCCCCACTGGCCTGGAGAGGACATCTCCTGGCTCTGGCAGCCGGCCCCCATAGAGGACCCACTCTGTCGACAGAACTGTCTACACAGGCGCAGGGAGAGGTATAACGCTGCTGGCAGAACAGCTGACTTTTGTCAAGAAACTCTGGACAGAGCACTTTAACTATGTAGAGACACTGGGAGTTTTGTTGACAGAAGCCCTGTTCTGTCAACAGAGGTTACTTGCATAGATGCGGCCAAAGTGTTTTACAAATGAGGTCAGCATCCTTGTTCCCATTTTATAGACAGGGAAATGAAAGCTTGGAGCAGTAAAAACCTGGCCTTGGTTAGGAGGTATTGATTTTACCTTTCCAGCTGCCCTACACACCCCTTCCATACAGCCTGGGTAACAGGGCTTTTTGCCATCGGTCAGTTTCACCCATTCAATATGGGAATTGTTCCCCTTCCCCTTTTTCTTTTTTGAACTTAATTTTGGAAGCCAATATTATTTACTGAGCAAGACGCTCAATGGCCTGGGCTTAAGGTATTTAAATCCCAAGGTGCTGGTTGGTTGATGGTTCTGTTCCTCTGGCACAATGGATCTTTTCTACAGCAGTGTTTTTTAAACTGTTGGGTGCAACCCCATTCTAATAGGGTCACCAGGGCTGACAGACACTTTCTGGGGCTCAGGGGATGAAGTCCAGGTCTCATGAGCTACCTGAGGTGAGGCAGGGCTCAGATCACAGGCCTCCTGACTGGGGTTGAGCTTCAGCTTTGGCCCCTCTCCTGGAGCAGTGGGGCTCAGGATTGACCTCACCCCCACCCCAGGCAGTGGGGATCAGGTGGGCTCAGGCTTCAATTCCTCTCTCCTGAGGTCATGTAGTAATGTTTGTTTTCATAAGGGGATCACGGTGTGATGAGAAGTTTAAGAACCCCTTTTCCACACTAAGGAAAATGCTGTCCTGTGGGGCTGAGGGCAGAGCTTTGCTGTGGGTCCCTCCCTGTGCAATGAACTCTAACAGGGGTTGAGGACCATCACAAACCTGCATGTTCTATGCCAAGCACAAGGTACACTTCTTCAGCCTGCTTTATGCAATACAAACAGAGCAATGAGTACATTTAAAAATAAACACACCAAAACACTCCCCCGCAAACACAATTCTTCCTCCAGGGAGAGGATGAGAAAACAAATTACATGTGATGGATATTAGCCATATTGCTTAATGCTCTGCTGGAAGACGCCCAGATACTACAGTGATGAGCAACATGTAAAAAATCTATGCAGGAAAGTGTTGCCAACTCTTGCCAGTGTATTGCCAACTCCTGCTGTGATTTTTTTTGTTTCTTTGATTTTCTGATAACTCCTAATTCTGGAATCATGTTATTACTCAGGAATCTCAGCTTAAAAAAAGCTCCTAGCTTTCACACTTGGGTAGAAAAATGTTGGAAAAAGTGACTCATACACCAGAAGCAAATAAAAAGACCCTCAAACTGTGCTGTTTTCAAAATAATTTGAAAGCCAGTCACTTGGTTTTAGGGCTCTGACTCATTACTTTTCAACCCTTGGTGTCAGCAGTCACAGTGTTTCCCATTAACAGCTGTATTTGTTTGTGTAGCTTGGGTTATAATTCCAGCAGTAAACCTACAACCATTATTCAGGTTTTTATTGAATTTCTTATTTTCTTTCATTTCATGAGTTGCTAACTGGAAAGATAATGCTGTGCAAGGCAATTTGTCAGACAGGACAGGATTAAAACATGGAATTTATTTCCTGGAGAAAATATTTACATGCTATATAGTGCACAAATGGAAAATGGATGAAAATTTAAATGGATCCTGTTCTGAGGCCTGGCTTTTCACAGGATAAAGTGTTTAGTGTTCCTTCCTTGAAAACAGAAAGATTGTTGAAAGACAAGGATTCAAAACAGGAGGGGAACCCACTGAATGAATTGTGGAGAAAACATTTCTCATCTCTCTACTGTATATAATGTCTCACTTCTATGAGGCTGTTGCATGGCCGGCAAAACACAACATCATGACAATGAATAAAATATTAAATACTGCTGATTCTTTTATAGGGATTGTTTGTAGTTCTGTTTGGTATTGCAGCCTTCTCCTAAGTTCCCTGACACTGACAGTAACATGGTAGAGTATCAATTCAGCAGTATATGTTTCTGCAGTAAAAAAAATACATGGTCGTGTTGGCTATGTCTACACTCGAGAGTTTTGTCCACAAAACTGGGGTTTTGTCAGCAAAACTTGTGGACCATCTACACACAAAATGCATGTTGTCAACAGAACTGTCAACAAAAAATCCATGTAGACACACCGGGGGGGGGCACTTTTGTCAACAGAGTGGATCAAAAGATTGATCCGCTTTTATGTGTAGATGCCATCTGCCGACAGACATTTTGGCGGAACATTTCTTTCAACAGTAACTTCTGCAGACAGATGCTTCTATCATAGACATAGCCCTAGAATAATTCAGCAGCAAGTAAGAAGTTTGGAGCCTGGAGATCTCCATCTTTAAGCACAAACGTGCATCACGTTGTCCACTTAGATGTGTCCACAGCTATTTCCCTGCCAGCTTTCTTCAATTCATTTTATAAGCTATAAAATCTGCATGTACATCACAACATTGCATCCTCCTTTGGGAAATGAGGGTGTTGTTGGTCTAGTAAACTTGGGAATGGCTGCTCAAAGTGACATGGTATTCATACCAGCCATAGCATGGCATGAATGCCAGCGTAGTGCTAGTAGTGAACAATAGGGGAGATCACCAGAACAACCCTCTCACTTCAGCAGTCATCCAGCTAGAGAGAGACAAGCCTCGCAGATAGTGACACAGGAACAAGTATGGACATCTATGGATCACTAGCTAAATACAACTTTTGGACTGGTGGGTTGTCTTCGAGTTTGGCCCTTGCTACATCAAGTGCCAATTCCTGTAGCTTAGCATTTCCCAAACTCTGTTCCGTGCGATGGGTAGAGGTGTTCCATGAAAAAATGTTGATGCTAGCGATATTTTTCATCTTAAAATATTAGATATGAAGTTGCATGTATCAAAAATATTAAGATATTTGAATAGTATTGAACTTGTAGGTATAAGTAATATTTATTATGCATTCATAATAGTATTGTTGTTACGAGGCTTGTGCCGAAACAATCAGAGTCGATTCAGATTGTTTCAGCACAAGTTGTGTTCAGAGAAATCCGTTGATGCTGCACCTGATATGAGGAGCCAATTCTCCAGCATTGTTCCTAATATTAAGCAGATATGTAATCAAAAGATGCAAAAGTACTCTTCCCATTAAAAAAAACACTGTCAAATGTTACTTATTTTTATTTTCCAGTAGTTTGCTGTAAAAATAAAAACTTTATAAAACCACAAAATTTAAAAATATTTTTCCACATCTAATTTGTTTTGCATTTGTTTTTCAAGCTTCAAGGAAGGACAGTTCTTTTTTGAACAATATTGTCCTTACTGTTTTTGTACAAATGAATTACACTAACCACCCCTCTTTTGGCTGTTATATTGCTGTTTTGTTTTGGGTTTGTACTTAATTTTTAAGTTTTATACTTAATTATAGGGTTGCTAACCATCATCCTATCAGAAGGACATTAGTTGTTCATTCAGATGATTCGCTTGTTGTTTTTTGTTCTTTGTAAAATTAAAGACATCTAAAACACCTAACTCTTCTAAATAAACTTTTGAGTATTACATGTGGCACTTTTTCAGTATGAAACCCTCCACCCTCACCCCAACCAAACTACGTGTTCCATCAATATATTCCAACCCTAAAAGTGTTCCATGGCAAATTAGTTTGGGAGAGGCTGCTGTAGTTTATCCCGAATTCTGTCCAAATCTGAAGTAATATTGGTAGATAAAGTGCTTTATAGTCCTGGATAATTTGTAATCATCTGAATGTAATATATTTTCTAAATAGCTTGCCATACACCCAGTGCCTTGGAGTTTCCTGGTTAGACCATTGATCAAATAGGAAATTTTATTGTCCAGTATAAGATGGAAGATTATTTTTGGGGTTTTAAACTGTTTAGAACTGACTATTCAGCTGGATAGTGGAACTAAAATTGCTACAATGCAGTCCTGTAGCACTTTAAAGACTAACAAAATAATTTATTAGGCAATGAGCTTTCGTGGGACAGATCTAGATCTGAAGAAGTGGGTCTGTCCCACGACAACTTATCCCCTAATAAATTACTTTGTTAGTCTTTAAAGTGCTACATGACAGCTTTTTTGTTCTGATAGAATACAGCCTAACATGGCTACCTCTCTGTTACTGTTAAAATGGCCACAGAAACTTTCAGCTTAATGTGAAATAAACTGAAGAGAGAGGCAGAAGCCTCCACCATCAATAAAATCTGACAGAGAAGAGACCCAAAGGCAACTGTTATTTGCTGTGGAACTCATGGATGACTGCTAATAAGTCAAATGGATGGGCTGTATGTTATCATCTATTAATAGATTTACATTACATTTATGAGGGGTGAGTGTACAACTCATAAGAGAATGTCAGAGTTAGATTGACTTGTGCCCTGTCTCTTTACGATTTCAAAGTCTGCTGAGAGGCACAAAGGGAATAGCTGTTGTTAAAGCAACAAAGTTGTATGTACTTAAAAGAGCTAAGTAGCAATGGGGCTTATGCAAGATGTATTTGTTTGGGTTTTATGCTAATTTAGTAACACTCCTGTTTTAAAACTGTCTCTGGCTTGGGAGGGAACACTAACGTAGCTTATTGACTTTAATTTATAAGCTTGGATGTACCCCTAATGATCTGACAACACACCTGTAAGGTAGGAAACTATTATTACCTCTGAGTCAAAGAGAAATTAAGTGATTTGCCCAAATTCACACAGAAAATTTGTGTCACAGATGGGGGTGGAGTGCATCCAGATTTCTTAGGTTCCAGTTTATTATCTAAATTGTAAGACCATCCTCCTTCTATTCAAGTGGAAAAGAGTTTATACAGGTTATATTGTACATCTATTTCAAGTGTCCTGTAGGTAAATTAGTACATATTCCTTACAGAGCAGACACAATTCTTCATAGAGCTAATTAAACTTAGAAATGGAGTAGTACATGAACCTGCAGTTTTTATGGTCTTCTCTGATATAACATGACAGTATATATATATATACACACACTACACAAAGCTGTACTCCTATTGCAGAGCTTGCCATTTTATGGGTTATATTATTCCCCTCCTTTCTTCCAAGATGCAATATGGCAATTGTATAATTAGGTACTTTAACAAATTAACTGCAATAATATCAATCATTATATATGTGCAGAATTTCTGAGGGGTTTTTACCTTCTATCTATCTGTATATCAATCCATATATACACTACCATGTACAGGTAGGAAGTGAAAAATAGGGAGATAAGTACTACTCTGCAGTTCTGATTGGAATGTGTAATAGAGGAAAATAACGTATGCTGCAAAGCATGTTTTATGACATAATACTAGAGCTCTAGTATCTCCAAAAAAAACCATGAAGTATTTAGATATTCCAAAGTTAATCATGACCACATGCACAGATATACTGGAATCTATGATCCCTTCATTTAAGATACACTGATCCCTAGCAGCAAAGAGATGTAGCTTTCGGAAAAACAAGAAAATGGCAAACACAATGTGAAGGTGTGTGCATAACCTGTGCACCTAGTAACTACTCTCATGCTGCAAGTTTGTCACTTAATTGTCACTGTGCTAATTAGCAGTTTCCAAAAGCAGGGAAACTTTAGTAACCCAATAACATGTATCCATGGATAGATCAAATGGCTTCTGTAATGCAAATCACAAAGTTCTAGAATAGCACATTCATTTTGAAGATTGCCAGCAAAATAAAGGATCGAGAATACATAATTATACATCCACAGTCTCCAAAAATTTTAAATAAATGCATAAAGATGTAACCCTATATTAGTAAAGCTAAACCGAATAAATAAAGAATAAAAGGGAAGAAACAGGAAAAATGGTCAGTGCAAACTTTGGAAGCACAAACTTTGGAAGCCAGCAAAACTACTTCTGATAGAGCTAATTGTGATACAACACATGGCTGCTCAATACATGCACATTGTTACCACATTGTTGTGTTCATATTCCTGTTTATACAGCACACTTTTCAACAAGCAAATCTGCAGAATGCAAATAGCTGAAGGAGAATGAAGCAGAAGTAACCATAGGAGAAAAATAAGGGAGATGTGGCCAGTTCCTGATGTCACAGTCCCTTTCATCTGCTTGAGAAAAGGCGATAGAAAGAGGAAGAGGGAGGAAAGTTGGGAGAGAGGGTTGACTTGTCTCTCTGATGTCATAATCTCATTGCCTATCAGTTATGTCACAGTGCCACTGCTCAACAGTGAATAGTTCATGAGCCAGCAGAAGAAAGGAGAGGAATGTGAAAAGTGGAGAGGGAGGAACTATGAAAAGGGGGAGGGAAGGAAGGGGCCAAAAAGGTCTGGCATTCTAAAATGACTGACACATCTTCTGAGACATGAGCTGTGCAATTTAGCAGTGGAGTTAAAATGTTCCATTGAGTGTGATGTGCCAAAGAAGCCTCTCTTCTACCATACAGTCTTCAGTAATCATAGTCCTCTTCTGTAGCCTCCCTCGAAATTTACATATGAAGTCCAACTTGGCATGTATTGTGATGTAAGACTGGTAAGTGTTGCTGATACATAGGATTATATTTTTGCATGTTGGGTGAGATTTTCAAAGGCACGGGGGAGAGTTAGGCGGTTGACTCAAAACTGTATTTGGAGGAGCTAATATCCATGCAGGGCCTATTGTCTTTTGTATCAGATTTGCAAAAGGTGTAGCAGAGTCAGGACGAGTCTGAGGGTATTCAGGAAGCCACTTGTTCTTCTTCCCTGAATCTCTGTCCAGCCATCACCCTAGAACAGGTTAGAATAGCCTGGGTACTGTTCTCATGTGCACCAGCTGGCAATGGTCCCCAAGTGACTGGCCTCCAACAGCAAATAAGCCACTCTCATCCCAGTCCTCCCTCTGTTTCCCCCACCTTCCACACTCTACACTATAGACTCCAAGGAGCATGGTGTAAGATCTATTACCCACCAGCAAGTCCCTGAGTGAATGGCCGATAGGGACAATAGGGACAGATTCTGTGCCTCTTTGCATTGTGTCCAGAGCACAAAGGTCCATATTCATTGTAAGTCATTGAGATCATTGGATGAAAAGTGTTTTCCAAATACACATATTGTTACAAGTTTTTAAAATCCATTAATTTCTTTTCTCAGCCACTGAGTCAGGATCACATCCCCCCATCCGATCAACTATACACTTAAGCTATGGTTACACTAGTGAGTTTTGCTGGCAAAAACCCCTGTTTTGTCAACACAACTAGTGGAGTGTCTGCACACAAAATGGGATTTGTCAACAGTCTGTCGACAAAAGTCTGCACATTTGCTGGCAACCTTCTGCCTCTCCCAGATGAGGAAGAGCACCCTTTGTTGACTGGTTCTGTCGACAAAAAAGATGCGTGGATGCTCTAGGGGGCTTTCTCTCAACAGACAAGGACAACGGGCAGCCCTGTCTGCTGAGGTTCTGGGTATCTGTTTCTTCATCAGTCCAGCTGCTCTGTTGGCAAAGTGGAGCTCTCTTCCAAGTGGCTTTTCTGTGTAGCTGCACTCTGTCGATAAAATTTTGTTGGGAAATCTCTTTAGTGTAATCACAGCCTTACGAAAAAAGCAGTCAAGTAGCACTTTAAAGACTAGCAGAATAATTTATTAGGTGATGAGCTTTCGTGGGACAGACCCACTTCTTCAGACCATAGCCATAGCAGAACAGTTCTGGTATGGCTATGGTCTGAAGAAGTGGTTCTGTCCCATGAAAGCTCACCCAATAAATTATTTTGTTAGTCTTTAAAGTGCTACTTGACTGCTTTTTTGTTTTGATAGTATATAGACTAGCACGGCTCCCTCTCTGTTACCATAGCCTTAAGACCCAGCCAGAAAGGATGTAGCAAAATAGATGTCAACTGATGGGTTTTTTTTTTAAAAATAATCCTGGTGACTTACCTCCAGACTTGCTAATGAGCACTTGGAAGACCTCAAAAGCATTATAAATATCCATAGACCCATAGATATGACCTCATTTATGATTTTTCTCTAATAATTCATTTTATCTACCTCTCATCCCACCAAAAATGATAAATTGTTCATCATTAAGATAAATTAGATCACTTATGGTGACACTGATGAAACCTAGTTTACTGTAAAACTTTGCGTTAATTGTTGTATACTTCAAGGTATTTCAACCATCAGTATTTTCTTATAGGCACTATAATTCACAAAAAGTAGATAACTGCATGGAGATTTTTGAAGAACAAGTAGCTTACTTTGTGAACAACCTCAAGGACATTTTTCCAGATTAATGACCCAAGATATTTTCCTCTGTAGCTGCAGCAGACTCTTCAGTCATTGTCAAATAGCATTTCTGAGACATCAGTGTTTGATGGGCAGTCACAGAACAAATGAGGGATGCAGAGTTCTTGTGTGTCCTTTGGCAGGTCATGTAGTCTCTTTGTGCTGTAAAATGGGCATACTAGTAGTGCCCTGGCTCACAGAGTTGAAGGAGGATAAATACATTCGAGACTGTGAGATCTTCATATATTACCATGATGGGAGCCAGATAAGTATGTAGGGCTACGGCTACACTATAGGTGCTATTTTGGGATACAAATGTATCCCAAAATAGCAACTCTGCAGCTGAACACCCTGCTTCAAATAGTGTGGTAAGAAAAAGACAGGTGGTGGTGGTTGGGGAGTCCCTCCTAAGAGGGACTGAACCATCCATCTGCCAACCAGACCTGGAATCTTGTGAAGTGTGCTGTTTACCAGGAGCTCAAATTCAGGATGTGACTGAGAGCCTTACAAAACTGCTCAAGCCTTCAGAATACTACCCCTTCCGACTTCTGCATGTGGGAACTAACGATATAGCTAAGAATGACCTTGAGCGGGTTACTGCGGATTATGTGGTGCTGGGAAGAAGGGTCAAAGAATTTGGAGCACAAGTGGTGTTCTCATTCATCCTTCCTGTCGAAGGGAAAGGGCTAGGTAGGGACCATCAAATTGAGGAAGTAAATGCATGGTTATGCAGGTGGTGTTGGAGAGAGGGCTTTGGATTCTTCTATCATGAGACACTGTTCTGGGCAAAAGGATTATTGGAAAGAGATGGGGTCCACCTAACCAAGAGAGGAAGGAGCATTTTCCCAAGTAGGCTTGCAAACTTAGTGAGGAGAGCTTTAAACTAGGTTCGCTGGGAGATGGTGACCAAAACTTGGAGAAAGGAACTTGGAGGCTGTGAAGAAATGCAAAGAGGAACGTACAACAAAAGTGGACCCCTCATTCAAGTAGAGAGGGCAGGGAGATCAACTGGTTATCTAAGGTGTTTGTACACCAATGCCAGAAGCCTGGGTAACAAGCAGGAAGAATTAGAAGCCCTGGCCCAGTCAAAGAACTATGGCTTGATTGGGATAACAGAGACTTGGTGGGATGACTTGCATGACTGGAGTGCTGTCATGAAAGGGTATAAACTGTTCAGGAAGAACAGGCAAGGGAGAAAAGGAGGAGGAGTTGCACTGTATGTAAGAGAGCACTATGATTGCTTGGAACTCCTGTACATAGAGGGAGAAAAGCCTGTTGAGAATATATGGGTCAAGCTTAGTGGTATAGGCAGCACTGGAGATGTGGTGGTTGGTGTTTGTACAGGCCGCCAAATCAGGATGATAAGGTGGATGAGGCTTTTTTTGGACAACTGAGAGAAGTTTCCAGATCGCAGGCTCTCATTTTCATGGGGGACTTTAGTTACCCTGACATCTGTTGGGAGACCAATACGGCATTATACAAGCAGTCCAGGAAGTTTCTGGAGAATGTTGGGGATCACTTCTTGGTACAAGTGCTGAAGGACCTGACCAGAGGTTGTGCACGGTTCAACCTGCTGCTTACAAACAGGGAGGAACTAATAGGGAAGGCAGAGGTGGGTGACAACCTGGGAAGCAGTGATCATGAGATGGTAGACTTCAGGATTCTGACCAAAGGAAGGAAAGAGAGCAGTACATTACACACCTTGGACTTCAGAAAAGCAGACTTTGACTCCTTCAGGAACCTGATGGGCAGAATCCCTGGGATGCTACCATGAAGGGAAAATGAGTCCAGGAGAACTGGTAGTATTTTAAGGAAGCCCTATTGAAGGCGCAGAAAGAAACTCTCCCGATGTGCAGCAAGAGAAGTAAATATGGTAAGAGATCAGACTGACTTACTGGGGAAATCCTTGGAAAACTTAGGCACAAAAAGGGAGCTTACAAAAAGTGGAAACTTGGACAGCTGTCTAGGGAGGGATATAAATGTATAGCTCGAGAATGCAGGGCAGTTATCAGGAAGGTAAAAGCACAACTGGAATTGCAACTCACGAGGAATGTGAAGGATAACAAGAAAAGTTTCTACAGGCATGTTAGCAAGAAGAAGGTGATCAGAGAGGGCGTGGGGCCCTTACTGGATGAGGGAAGTAGCCCAGTGAGAGATGATGTAGGGAAAGCTGAAGTACTTAATGCTTTCTTTGACTCTGTCTTCATGGACAAGGACAGCTCCCAGACTAATGCGATAAGTGATGCACTGTGGGATGAGGGTGGACAGTCTTTGATGGGGAAAGAACAGGTTAGGAGCTATCTAGAAAAGCTAACCATACATAAATCCATGGGCCCAGACCTAATTCATCTACCCAAGATCCACAAACCTGGAAATCCTGGACGCCCCATCATCTCAGGCATTGGCACTCTCACTGAAGGACTGTCTGGTTATGTGGACTCTGTCCTCAGACCCTATGCCACCAGCACTCCCAGCTATCTCCGAGACACCGACTTCCTGAGAAAACTGCAAGACATTGATGACCTACCAGAAAACACTATCCTAGCCACCATGGATGTAGAGGCTCTCTATACCAACATCCCACACAAAGATGGAATAAATGCTGTCCGGAACAGTATCCCTGATGATGCTACAGCACATCTGATGGCTGAGCTCTGTAACTTTATCCTCACACACAACTATTTCAGATTTGGCGATGACATATACCTTCAAATCAGCGGCACAGCTATGGGTACCCGCATGGCCCCTCAATATGCCAATATTTTCATGGCTAACCTGGAACAGCGCTTCCTTAGCTCTTGTCCACTAACACCCCATCTCTACTTACGCTACATTGATGATATCTTCATCATCTGGACCCATGGGAAGGAGACTCTGGAGGAATTCCACCGGGACTTCAACAACTTTCACCCCAACATCAACCTCAGCCTGGAACAGTCCACACAGGAGATCCACTTCCTGGACACCACGGTGCTAATACACGATGGCCACATCAATACCACCCTGTACCGTAAACCTACTTACTGTTATGCCTACCTTCATGCCTCCAGCTTCCATCCCAGACATACCACACGATCCATTGTCTACAGCCAAGCACTAAGATATAACCGCATTTGCTCCAACCCCTCCGACAGAGACAAACACCTACAGGATCTCTACCAAGCATTCTTGAAACTGCAATATCCACCTGAGGAAGTGAAAAAACAGATCAACAGAGCCAGATGTGTGCCACGAAGCCTCTTACTACAGGACAAGCCCAAGAGAGAAACCAACAGAACACCACTAGCCATCACCTACAGTCCTCAGCTAAAACCTCTACAGCGCATCATCAGGGATTTACAACCCATCCTGGACAATGATCCCCCCACTTTCACAGGCCTTGGGAGGCAGACCAGTCCTTGCCCACAGACAACCTGCCAACCTGAAGCAAATCCTGACCAGCAACTATACACCGGACCACAGTCACTCTAACTCAGGGACCCATCCATGCAACAAACCTCGTTGCCAGCTCTGCCCACATATCTATACCAGCAACACCATTACAGGACCTAACCAGATCAGCCACACCATCGTGGGTTCATTCAGCTGCACATCTACCAATATAATTTATGCCATTATGTGCCAGCAATGCCCTTCTGCTATATACATCGGACAAACTGGACAGTCTCTACGTAAAAGAATAAACGCACACAAATCAGACATCAGAAATGGCAATATACAAAAACCCGTAGGAGAGCACTTCAATCTCCCAGGCCACACAGTAGCAGACTTAAAAGTAGCTATCCTACAGCACAGAAATTTCAGGACCAGACTCCAAAGAGAAATTTCTGAGCTACAATTCATCTGCAAATTCGACGCCCTCAGCTCTGGCTTAAACAAAGACTGCGAATGGCTGGCTAAATACAGAAGCAGCTTCCCCTCCCTTGGTGTTCACACCTCCAGATCAACTGCTGGTAGTAAGCCTCACCCTTGCTGACCGAGCTAACCTTGTTATCCCCACCCTTGCTCTGGCTTATTTATACCTGGCCCTGCAGATTTCCAAGACCAGCATCTGATGAAGTGAGTCTGTGCTCACGAACGCTCATGCTCAAAACTTTTCTGTTAGTCTATAAGGTGCCACAGGACCCTTCGTTGCAGTTTCTAGTGGAGTGCCCCAAGGTTCAGTTCTGGGTCCTGTTCTGTTCAACATATTTATCAATGACCTGGATGAGGGGTTGGATTGCACCCTCAGCAAGTTTGCAGATGACACTAAGCTAGGGGAAGAGGTAGATACGCTGGAGGGTAGGGACAGGGTGCAAAGTGACTTAGACGAATTGGAAGACTGGGCCACAAGAAATCTGATGAGTTTCAATAAGGACAAGTGCAGAGTCCTGTACATGGGCCGGAAGAATCCCAAGCATTGTTATAGGCTGGGGTCTGACTGGCTTAGTAGTAGTTCTGCAGAAAAGTACCTGGGAGTTGTAGTGGACGAGAAGCTGGACATTAGTCAACAGTGTGCCATTGTAGCCAAGAATGCTAATGGCATATTAGGTTGCATCAAGAGGAGCATTGCCAGTAGATCAAGAGAAATGATTATTCCTCTTTATTCGGCTTTGGTGAGGCTGCATCTGGAATACTGAGTCCAGTTCTGGGCCCCCAATTATTGGAAGGATGTGGACACACTGGAGAGGGTCTAGCAGAGAGCGACCAAAATAATTAGGGGGCTGGAGCATATGACTTATGAAGAAGGGTTGAGGGAATTGGGTCTGTTTAGTCTGCAGAAGAGAAGACTGAGGTGGGATTCGTTAACAGCCTTCAACTTACTGAAGGGAGGTTGCAAAGAGGCTGGAGAGAGGCTGTTCACAGTGGTCACGGATGGCAGAACACGGAACAATTGTCTCAAGTTGCGGTTGGGAAGGTCCAGGTTGAACATTAGGAAAAACTTTTTCACTAGGAGGGTGGTGAAGCATTGGAATGGTCTACCCAGGGAAGTAGTAGAGTCTCCATCCCTGCAGGTGTTTAAGTTGTGGCTCGACAAAGCTCTGGCTGGGCTGATCTGATGGCATTTGGTCCTGCCTTGGGCAGGGGCTGGACTTGATGGCTTCTTAGGTCTCTTCCAGCTCTATTGTTCTATAATTCTATGATTCTATTCCAGTTCCAGTACTCCTCGTTGTACAAGAGATAGCAGAAACTTTGAAATAGGTGTGTATTTAGAACTTCAGTGCCGTGTGGACAGCACCAACTTTGAAATAGGTTAACTCAAAATAAATTATGCAATTTGCATTGCACAAATTACATACGTTATTCTGAGTTAAGGCTACAGTTTACAGTTTAGCCATAGCCTAGATAAGTGGGTAGTTAGTGATGCTGCTCACATAGAACCTTTTCCTTACATATTTTTAAGTGAATTTATTACTTGATAGATAGATTACTTGATGATAGATGCCAACTTATGAGCCCCAGAGACTGAAATTTTCTATGTACAGTGCTGGATTGAAGACATAATCAGCAGTAATACAAGCTCCCTACAGGTAGGTCTACACAGCAAAGTTATTTCACTATAACAGCTGTTACATAACTATCCTAGCATCTATGCAATGCAACCACTATTTCAAAGTAATTTTGAAATAGCAGTTGGTTTACTTTGAAATTGGTAAACCCCATTCTACAAGGAATAGAGCCTATTTCAAAATAGCGATTTCAAAATAGGTGGTGTTAAGATGAGGAATAGAGCTTATTTCAAAATAAGCCATAGTGCACCAACAGCTCTATTTCAAAATAGGCTCTGTGGCCATGGCCACATTAGCCCCTCCTTTCAGAAGGGCTATGGTAATGTGACACTTTGGAATATGCTAATGAGGCGTTTCCAGGAATATGCAATGCCTCGTTAGCAAGATAGCAGCTGCGTGAACTTTGAAACTGCTGGTTTTGACATGCATGCTGCCCGTGTAGCCAGAGGCCTTTTGAAATGGCCCCCTGATTTCGAAAGCCTCTTCTTCCCATCTGGTTTTGGGAAGAAAGGGCTTTCAAAATCAGGGGGTCATTTCGAAAGGCCCCCAGCTACATGGGTGGCACGTTTCAAAACGAGCAGTTTCAAAGCACACATGCCCACCATTATGCCAACGATGTGCTGCGTATTTATGGCAGCACCTCACTGACATATTCTGAAGTGCCACATTACCATAGCCCTTCCGAAAGGAGGACTGAGTGTGGCCACGCCTATGTGTGTAGATGCTTTATTTCAAAATAGGTAAGTGCTATTTCAAAATGCATTTTTGTGTATAGCTGTGTTATTTCTAAATAAGCTATTCTGATCCTGCCAGGGGCAGCAGCTGCAAGTCAGGCTATTGGCTGTCGCCACTGACAGGAGCGGGGAAACCTCTCCTGTGACTGGCGGTAGCACAGTCAGCTGCTGCCAATGACAGGAGCTGGGAAACTGAGCAGTGCAGTAGCGCTGGTGAGTTCCCCACTCCCGTGAGTGGCAGGGAGCTGGTGCCACCACTCACAGGAGTCGAGGAAACTGAACAGCGCAGCAGCAGGCAGCCCAGAGTCAGACGCTAGCCCTCACGTTAATGCAAGATACGCGCCACTTGAGTGCGTGTATCTCGGGGTTCTCCTGTACAAATCTTTTCTAAAATATATGACCAAATGGCCTTCAAGAGTGTGAGAATATGTTACGCTGAGATACCAAGGTGACCGGAGCCTTAAAATATGGCAGGTGATAAACAAAAGTAGACAATACAAGTCATGTAGATTAACAGTGATTTTGGTTGCCGCACTACAAACATGTCAGTATCCTTCACCAATTGTCTTATTTTGCCAAGATATTGGCAACCTGCCAGTAAATAGGTAAAAATATGCTCCCTTTGGATATTCCAATTCTTAGTGGGTTGAACCTTTTTGTTAATAAACTTGAAGCAAAATGTCCTGCCTACTAAAATGAAATTATGTTTAATGACAACTCCTGCAATGTGTACCAAGCCCCAGCTGCCCCTGTTGCTTGTGTCCCACTGAGTTGCAATCTCAGAGCCTGTCAGATTTGTTATCTACAGCAAGCAGAGATGGCAAGCACTGAATAGACAATGAAATGACTGCACATTCTTAAAGCATCATTGAATGGACCAGTGTTTCTCAGTGACCAGCCTGTGGACTGTCACTGGTTCCTGAGGTCTCCCTGCCACAGTTTAGGAAGGCTGCAAATTGATCCATTGTAGCAAAAGGTTGAGAAATACTGGAATATACAATATTGTGTATGGTAAAAGATTACTTCATTTAAAGGGAGCATTATCTGGCTACATGAGGCAAGTCCAGAGACCACTTTATATAAGCTTTCCAGATTTCATAATGAGCTGATTGTCTATAAGTGACATAAGCTAAATTAACAACGATGCTCACATTTTCTAGAAAAAAACAAAAACAAAACAAAAAAAACCCCTCTCAAAGCCTTATATTCATATGATTTTAAACTGTCCCCTTCTGGCAAACAGTAGTTTTGAAATGAAAGTTTTTTGAGAAAAGAAAAGCAAAGCAAAGAAAAGCAAAGAAGATGATAACATGCCACAGGCTGGGACTGTAAATGAGTGTAATAGAAAAGCAAAACAGAAAGATCACTCAGTTGGAACAAGTAAATGACAAGAACAGAAGAGCATGACAAGAAAGTCATACAGTAGTGATTCAGAGAATCTAGACAGGAAACTACCAGCTGATGAAGCACAGGAAGAGAATTACATCAGAGGAAGAGGGAAAGAAATCTAGTAAAAACTCCATCTACACTATAGAAAAACCACGTTTAAAGCAAAGGACTCTAACATGCTCATCCCACATACTTCTATGCGTCTGCATAACATTATTTAGTCTTGTATATTTTTGTGACAATTTTGTTGGCTGGTCTATGCCTACCATGCTGCACTTGTGTGACTGCAGCCTGGGAAAGTATCCCATTATGCCTCAGATACTAGTACCAGAGGCACATGATTTTAGTTATTCATGATCTCATGCAATCCATTTTGGGACAGCTTCCCATGCAGAGAGTTGGAAAGTAAAACAACTGGTTAACCTGGCTACACAATCACAGTGGTATGGTACCATATGCTGACCAGAAGAACTATGTTGGAACCCAGTTGTGGCCTAAGTGTGTTACAGCCAAGATAATGAACAGATTCAAAATGTAGTACAGCCACACAGTTAGGAACCATGGATTAATATTTTGTGAGTCAACACAATCATGGGGAAAATCAATTATATTATCATCTAGTTGCAAATCAGTTAAAATATGCTGCTTAAGGTCTCATCTTACACATTAACTCCTCCCACATTCAAGAAGGTTACAGTAAACAGTCTTCTGACAATGCCAAAATACAGTTGTGTGCATTTCTCCACTGTCTTAGCAGTTCTCATTTTCATGTGTCTTCACTGAATGCTTAGGGCAACTTTGGTTTAGAACTTCAGGAATGTGGCCTTCTACACCTGGAAATTCTGCATCCTTCCAGATTCCAGTGAATAACTAGAGCAGCGATCCAGGTTCGTTCACTACCAGCCTGCACCATCTCCCTATCCTCCTCCTCCTCTTCTCTTCTCATTTTCCCTGCTGCATGACCAGCAACTCTGATGTTATGCAAATACAAAAGAATCAGTCATCCTGTCTCTGAAATAGACAAAAGAGCTCCACTGATCTGTTCAATATCCATATGTCTGAGATGAAGAGATTGAAAACCTGCACAAAGGAGAATGGCTTATGGGATAGACCAAAGACAAACACGGGAATGTTAGAAATGGTATGAAAAAGAGACTTATAAGATGAAACAGAAGGGGTGAGAATTTGATCTCAAACAATCCCCCTTCCCTCAGAAGTGTGCTGGTATCCCACAACACACCACAACAATTTCCCACAAAGTAGTGTGCTGAACAGTGGTGCAGGGGACACTGTAACTCCAACCCATAATACCACATACATTTTTGCCAATACAACCTGGCATTGTTAGGTAGCACAGCTCTAGCAAAGACTGTCAAACGTGAAAGAAGTCGACTGCTATTTTGGCAAATACTTGCCAGCAGACATTTTACAATAAAACTTTCTAGTGTAGACCTGGTCTCAGATATCATTTTCACACTGAAACTTTTCCCCTTTCTAAATCTCCTCAGTCTATAAGTCTATTTTTGGATCATCTGTAACTTGATGTTATGTTCTGTGAAATCTTGATCTATGTCCTGTTGGAATCCTCTCCTCATGACATTCTCAAATTCCTATTAGCTAAACTCAGAGATTCTAAAATGCAATAATCTGGGTAAACTTTCCCTCTGAGAACTGGGAACATATCCTATCCATGTCATCTTCCCTAGCTTTCCTTCCCTTTCTGAATTTATTTCAAAATTGTTCTCTTCCCTCCCTCCCACCAAAAAGTACCCAGGGACTCACTTTTCCTTACTTCTCTGTCCCATCATCCAGCTATTCACCTGTGTGTAACTCCAGTCTTGACCTCTACCTTCAGCTTTCCACAGCTGAGGTTGCTCTTTTGCTTGTGCTGTTTTATCTGTCTAGAATTCTCACCTCTTATCTTTGCCTTCAAGCCATTGAGTCATTTATCCTCTTTACATCTCATTTTAAAACCTTCCTTTATGCTTTAAATTTACAGTTGACTCTCTGTGTGGTTATGTGATAGTGTGAACTGAAGATGCTATATAAAAAGCACTATATATATATATATATATATATATATATATAAAGACATGGTATTTTGTTTCAGTTCTCCACGGGGAAATAAAACTAGGGTGACATATTATAGAGAGCTACAAGATATTCCAATCTCGAGCTGACTTTTTATAGGGGACATAAAGTAGATAAACTAAACTAAAAGCAAGCGGCCATGAATGGATTTGATTAACTGACTGACTTGGCCATGTCCATGGAACAATAAAAAGGCTGCATGTAAAATTTATCCCAGGTTAGTAAACCAGCCCCATTCTTCTTTTCTTAGTAAATTCCAAACATCTTCCTTTCCAGAAGTGAGTAGAGTGGAGAGCTGAAAAGATGAAACTATGTAATATCTTCATAGCAGCAGTCAAATAAACAGATAATGAAAACAAAAAGCAGTCAAGTAGCACTTTAAAGACTGGCAAAATAGTTTTTTAGGTGAGCTTTCGTGGGACAGCTTTCGTGCTGGCTTCACTGAGCAAAATCCTCTAATCACGCTGACTTCAAAGGAGTTGCCACAGGACCTTCCTCTCTCTCTCTCTCTCTCTCCCCACAGAGCGCCCTGCTGCAAAGTTGTCCGAATATGAGGTCGCATGAGTCAGTGATGTAGTTGTGAAACACTCCTGGAATGGGACGCAGCCACGCAAAGGGCTGGAAGCTCTGGTCGGAGGTAAATAACACGTCATGAAACATGTCACAAACAATCGCACAAACCACAGAGTCGGACCTGCCAAGTCTCGTTACTTTGGAAGGCGGTTCCAGCCCTTCTGCTGGACCGAGCAGCGTCAGCCCTGGCCCCTTTTAAAGAGGAATCGCTTGTTTTTCAGTCTGCCACGTTTGGACCGCGGCTGTTAAAGACGCAGAGACATCTCTCGACAAGGGCGACTTGGTGGCCCGGCCGGGGCAGTTCCTGAGCGTTCAGTGCATGGGCATGGCTGCGGGGGAAGCGGGGGGGAATCAGGGCTTGTGCCCTATCAATATATCTTTGTCTGGTGTTGTGACACAAAGCTGCTTCCTATTTGGCACTTGGCCCCTTGCCTTCCTCTTCCTTCTCCTCCCTCCATATCCCCTTTCTCCTTCCTTCCTACCCATCAGCCCTACCCCTGCCCCCCTTTGCACATCCTCGCTGTCCGACCCACAGCCTGTGCCGCCACCCTCGCTTATGTTACCTACCGCCCTGCCCCCCTCTGCTCTGCACCTCTAACCCCAGCTGGGTCAGAGAGGTGTCGTACCCGGACTCTGCCCCTTTAAATCCTCTGCCCAGCTCTGTGGTTCACGTCGCCGCCGTCTCCTGTAATAATTAGTTGCGGGAGCTAGTGCCGCCACCCTCCCGTCCTCCCTGCCGGCTCCGCCAATCAGCGCCCGCCCGCGTCATGCTCAGGGCAACGAAACAGGAAAAAAAAAAAAAAAGTTTAGTAAAGAGCGAGCGAGCGGGGCTAGTGGCGGCGGCGACCGGGCGGAGTGGGGGCTTCAGCGGGCACCGGAGCCGGGTGAGAGCGCGGGCGGGCGGCTGCAGGGAGCGGAGGCGCCCCTGTCGGTGAGCGTAGAGCAATCCGCGGCGCCCGGAGAGAGGGAGGCGCCCTGACCGCGGAGGTGGAGTGACAGTGGGGCGCCCTGACCCCAAAGGGGTTGGTTGGGGGGGTGGGGGCAAGGCTGATGGGCGGTGCCCCCGACCCCAAAGGGGTTGGTTGGGGCCTCCGGGATGACGGGGGGCGCCCCTCCACCCCAAAGGGGTTGGTTGCGGGGGGCAGGGAAGATGGGGGTGCCCCCGACCCCAAATGGGGGGGCAGAGTGAGAGAGGGTCACGAGGAAAGAGTGGGGGGGAAGAGTAAAGGGAGGCTGAAGAGGGCGCCCCAGGGCAGTATGGGGACTATGGGGCCACCCACACAAACAGAAAGAACAACAAGAAGTCTTGTGGCACCTTGTAGACCAACAGATAGTTTGGAGCATAAGTTTTCGTGACTCTCACCCGCAGAAGCTGCTGTTGCCCCCACCCCATATTTGGGTGGGTGGGTGTGAGTGAGTGAGTCAGGTGAGTGTCCAGGAAGGAGCATCAGAGTGTGGCTTAGGACTTCCTGTAATATATGGGGCTGGGAGGATGGGGTATCCGTGGGCTTTGGACTCCGACTCAGACTGATACAGCCAAACTGAATTCCACCCAGTGTGTTTGTTTTGTGTTTAGTTGATGGTTTCTCCCTTTTTTGGTTGTTCATCTCTCCCCACCCCCAGCATTAATAGCGTTGAAGCCCAAGGGCAATTGCTTAAGAGTAGAAGTTTATACTAGTGTCCTTCAGTGAAAATTTCCCTTTCCTTGTTACTCAACTGATTTGCAGGTATGTTGTCTTCAACCGTAGAGATGGGTGATGTGATTCCTTGGTTTCGTCGAGTTTTAAATGAAGTTTCAGAATAAAAGGCGCTCTGTAGAAGCGATCAGAATAGGTTGTTTTGATTTCTTTAAACAATACAAGATGCATTTTTGAGAGAATTTTCATAATTTTTTTCATCAGCTCAACTGCTAGGTAAACAGGGATTGCCACTTCTGTTGTAAGAGGAGGGCTTGGGTTTGTATGCTGTTTATACAGCAACCAGAACAGTTAGGCTCCAAAGAAGATAAGGACTTTAGGATAACACTATATTATAAATAATTATTACTTGGGTGACTAAAGTCCAAATACCTGTCCGCACATGAATGAATTTTGCTTCCTGGACATCATACATGTGACACCAGTCTCCTAGCTGAATCAGTGTGTGTGATTGATTTGGCTTTTTATTTTAAAAGACTACATTTTTTCTAATCCCTACAGTTGTGAAAATAACCTTTCTAATGTACTGTTGGTGCAGTACTTTCTAGTCTTCTAAAAGCCTAAAATACTAGGTCTGAGTGGTACAAACTGCTTTTTTTGTGCAGGTACTGAATACTGGCATCTCAGCCGCCCTAGTCATGGGATTGGCTGGAGAGATGGGGCGGGCACCTAGCTTCCCACAGGCACCTCCTTTTTTTTTTTTAAACACAAAAGGGGCACTGGGCACAAACATCACCTTTTGACTCACTGTGTTGTTGACGCTGAAAGAATGACTTCCTAATGGTGAGCATTAATTATCTCGCTGATCAAAAAAGTTTCAGAGAGTGCACTATGTTGAGTCTGATAAACTGTAGTCCTTCTCCTCACTCTTTGGACGTTTCTGTGACTGTTTCTCTGCCCCAGCATTCTCAGTGGAGGCTGGCGGGTGAGACAGTCTGGTAAGGATTCTGCTGTTCTCCTGTGCGTTTGTAATCTGTTTTCAATTATTATTAAACTTCTGTTAGCTAAATACAGTGAGGCTGAGATCACGTGTATAGCCTTAACTTTGTATCCCTGACATATGACTTTTTAAAAGGAATTTCATTCCTCTCCATTTCATCCAATTTATTTCTTGTTATGGCCTTTTGGTTTCACCTTAAATAATTCCTTTCTTGGTGTATTTACAGTTTTTTGAGTTGTAGATGGTTAATAATACCATCTTTCCTGTAGGTGACCGGAAGATTTGTATGTTATCCAGTCTTAAACTTTTTCATCTCTTAACCATTCCCTCCTGACTCCTTGGTAATTTTTATTGCTGGTCTTTCTGGCATTGAGGTGCATGAAAATGTATTTTGCATTAGACAGGGTCTCCAATTCATCATGTTCCCTTTGTCTTGTCTGTTATGCCTTTTTGTTCTGCCCAAAATTTCATTGTGTAGTATGTGTTTGTCTGTACAGTGGTTTTTTTGTTTTTTCTCCTGTGTGTATCTGTGAAAGGTCATCCAATTTTATATTTGCTACTGCTCTTCTATCACTTCTGATGTGAGTGTTTTTCAGGTGACTCCTTTGGAAACTATTTCTGGCATGCATTTCTTATGTCTTCAGTATTTTTTCTCTTCATCAACAATTAGTTTGGTATATTATACAAGTAGAAAGTGGCTTCTGGTTTGGCATATTGTTTTGCTCTCATAATTAAACTGATGTATATTTGAAAATATAAGAACTTACAGTATTTAAAATTCAAAAATGGTCTCCACAAAATCCCATACAAATAACTTTAAAAAGATAGTAGCAAGTTATCAGAAGAGGGTAGAAATATTAACACTAGCTACTGAGAAGTTGCTATGGTTACTGATTAGGGTACCTCCTGTTCCCGTGAAAATGTGCTTTTTTGCAGCAACTATATTAATAACTTCTTCTCTTTAAAGAATTGTAAGTACACTTGTCATCTAATTGGGATATCGTTATGCACCTGGATCATAGAGTAGCATTTCAGAATCCTGTGATGAACAAATTTTGGCTTATTCTATTCTGACTTAATAGACACATTTAATTTCAGCTTAAAGAAAAGGGCAAACGTTGAATTCAATGGCCTAAGAGTATGTATATATCAGCATGTTCAGTCCTACTGTAGGATATTACTGTCCCACGTGAGAGAGATGGATGGTGTCAGGACGTGGTCTGGATACTTCCAGGGGTGCTGTAGCCAAAGGTCTGATGTGTGATGTCTACCACCAGAGCTTTCACCTGTATAGTTCTGTCACAAGCACTACTCTTTCTGGGTCTTATTGCGTACCATGACCCTTGGGAGTGATTGAGACTTCATGAAGCTACAGTTGTCTGGAAGGGGTAGCCAATACTCAGCTGTTTATCCTTCACAAAATATCTGTTACTCATCTGAGTTAGGAACTGCCCGAAACTACTCTGTCCAATTTTATGCTTCTAATTAGAAAGAAGTACTATGAGGTGCTTTTTGCCATGCTGACTGATGGAGACTTCGGGTATTTAATGTATATAGGGGGGACTAAGTGTATTTAATTAGACTTTCCTATACTGTCAGTCACAAAAACACACATTTGACCTTCTGTGGCTAGGTAGGCATCTAAGGCCTGGTCTTGGTCATATGCACTTTTGTTATTTCCAGACTTGGTTGCAGAAGTGCAATGTATCTTTCACTGAAAGCCTCGAGAAAAGCACTAGAAAAACTACCTACAACTCATTCTGTTGGCTTCCTGCAGAATAAATAGCTTCAAGGTCTTGATTATAATGCTCTGGTTTTAGCCTAGAATACCTCAGGTACTGCTTTAACACCCAGGCGCTTGACAACCACTGACAGTTTTGCTTCTTTTGAATAATGGAATTGTATACCACCATGGAGAAGCTCATCTGCACAGGGGAGAGTGGTGAAATTCACGCCCACAGGATCAAAGGATGAGCACTAGCTTCAAAAGTTTCAGCTGAAAATGCAAATCTCCATTCTTTGATCTGTCCACACAGCAACTTATAACCTACTACCATATCTGCAAAATGCAATCTCATGCCACTAACTTGTGCCAGGGAGGAGCTGGTAAAAATAGAATACCTCAGTGATAAATCGTTCTCTCCTTTTTGAGGATGATGTCTAGAGACCATTGCCAATCAACATGGTGTAAGACACTAACAGAACAATGTTTGGCATATGCTTTTGAAATAAAGATTTGTAGGGTCATTTGTATATAGTCATGACACTAGTGTATGTGTAAGTCATCTATATTGTGAAAAAGCTATTTTTATTGAAGAATATTATGTATTGAGAGAGAATCTGGTGATCAGTAGATATACCACTGTTTTCAAAATTATTAAGAATAGTAAACTTTTTTCAGTATAGCATCTTCAGAAGCATAGTTATGGTTTGTATGTATATTCACAAATTTCAAAATTTGCCTGGGGTGGGAAAGAATTTGCACACTAAATATCTACCTTTTTAATTTTAAGTTTGTTACTAGTTTACAGTGAAGAGAAAGTTAAAACTTAGAGCTGCATTTCTTAAAAATAAATAAATAAACCACACAGCCAAGAACAAACACTATAATAATAGTAGCATATTTGACAGCTCTAGGGGGGTGAAGACCTGTTTTGAAGACCTTTTCCTACTATGCATGTAGAGAAGGTGAAAGCTGTGGTTCCTTATGTTGCTTTGTCACTTATTAACCTGAGGAAACCTAGGCAATAAGTATTATGTGTTTCCTAAGACTCCTTCACAGGGGGCATCAATTTTTGCAAGCTTTTGTGTCTCGCATATGAGGCTGTCATGTTTTTATGTAGATCACCAAATGGGCATCAGATGACAGCTTTTAATCACTACCATTCTGCTTTGTGAACTGGTGACTTAAATGTAAAAGGCTCAGTTCTTCTTTTCCTGGGTTATTGTCTCACTGATTTACTATATCTTTTATGTTCTTAATATTGTAGGAGAAATAGACTTCTGGGTTTTCTACAATTAAAATAATCAAATGAAATTAGGCACCTTCTTTTCTTACTCCTGTTACCAGTGCAAGTTACAGCAGTAGCTAAGGTGATTAGGTGCCTGGGTTTTGACCAGAACACCCAATCAAAAAGGGATCCTGGTGGTTCCTGTCAGTACTGCTGAATTAGTGCTTGACTGTCCAGTGGGTGGTACAGTGTAATGGGGCTGGCAAGTTCCCTGCAAAAGCTTCTGTGCTGTGCAACTTCTGGAAAGCTTGCAAAGTGGCATCCGGGAGGCTCTGCATTCTGTCCCTACCCCAAGCACTGTCCCACTCCCCCACTACTCCTGTTGGCAGGGAACGACAGCCAGTGGGCACTACTGGGGCAGTATTTGTGGATGGGGCAGTGTGCAGAGCCACCAGGCTGCACCTCCTCACAGGAGCTGGAATGGGTCCTTGTCACTGCTTCTGGGAACTGCTTGCGGTAAATGCTGCCTAGAGCTTGTACCCCTGAACCTCCCATGCATCCCAGCTCTCTACCCTAGCCCTGATCCTCCTCCTATCCTCCGAACCCTTCAATCCTACCCTGCAGCCCTCTCCTACACCTGAAACCCCTCAGCACTGACTCACTCCAGAGTCTGCACCCTCAGCCAGAACTCTTGCATGCCTGTCCCCTGACCCAGCTCAGAGCCCCCTTCTGCACTCTGAATTCCTCATCTTCAGTCCCACCCCAGAATCTACACCCGCAGCTGTGGAGCCTTCACTACTTCCTACACCCCATCCCTTGAGCCACCCAAGTGAAAATGAACAACTGAAGGAGATAGGAGAGAGTGAATGATGGGATGTGTGTACAAAGAGCAGGGTAAGAGCTTCAGAGAAGGGGTGAGACAGGTGATAGGGCAAGGGTGTTACGTTTAGCTAAAATTTGAACTTGTCTTTAAAGCTGCTTTTGTTAGTGTGACACTATGTTAATCACATCTCTGCTGTGTCTGTGTATGTTGTAAGAGCGGGAGAGGCATAACTTCCCTCCTGAGTTTGAAATAGTGAATTATTTCCCCAGACTGTGATCCAGAAAAATATAGGTTATGTGTGCAGTAATTCAGCCTTTGAAATTCATGTAAGTTGTGCTCATTTTAACAGTCCTAATTGTGGTCACCTTTGGGGCTGGATTTAAGCCACCCATCCTTACCTGGATTTCTAACCTGTGAATTCATCTGTGTTCACACATGCTCTTTGGTATGCAGCAGATAAAAATCCAAGATAGTTGTTTCCTTATTTCACTTCTCTGATCTGGAAGGTCTGTTTCCTTAACAAAGGCAGTAAAATTTTCCATGGCCCGCTTAAAGAGTAGAAGAAATGTAGTACTCTAAAGACTAACAAAATGATATATTTGATGATGAGCTTTTGTGGAACATCACCGAATAAATCATTTTGTTAGTTTTTAAAGTGCTACATTTCTTCTGCTTTGTTTTGTTGGAGTACAGACTAACACAGCTACCTCTCTGTTAGTAAGAGTAGGGTGTTCTTGACCTAAATTCCCCCTTTACTATGCAGTATGCTGGTCCTTTGGATCAAGGGTCAGCAACCAAAATAGCAATAACAGCCACTTTTTTTCCAATTTGGTAAAAAAACTAAATTCAAGAATCACAGCACATGTGAATACGAGACATTTCTTAATAAATAACATCAAACCATACTTTTTGTAACCCCTGTTTTAAGAACAGAACACATACCATGATTTATAATGTGATACATGATTACTGCAGGGCATTCACAAACTTTTTACGTATTCTATTTCCTCACACTTTGCATGTGTGTTGGTAGAAGAGACTTCCTGACTTTCACCCCTGAAACCTCTCTCTTTGCAGGAGGCTGGGAGAGTTATCCAATGTTTCACGATCATGTATCATTTGCTATTTAGGTATGAATTGCTCATTTTGGGGCTTTTAGATGTTTACCATATATCAAAAATAATGAGGGTGATTTTTTTTTTTTTTGACTTTGCAATTATAGCATTGGGAACTACAAAGAAGTCCTTAAAGAGCCACATGCGGGTCTGGAGCTGCAGTGTACAGACCCCTGGTTAAGATGGTGCAGTTCACTTAATGGTGACTGCATTTCTGTGTTGAAGGGTAAGTATAGGGTTTTAAAGCACTCTAGGACACTTCAGGAGAAACGCTATTATGTACATACAATACAAGGCTGTATATGTAAGCAACAAAACTGGTTTTTAGGGCAGAAGATGATGTTTTTTCAGAGCAGGGTGGTTTTGATCTTAAGGTTTTTGTGACTGTAGTTACTGTTCTCACGGGCCTTGAACTTCATACACTCCAAACAGAAAACTAGAAGTTTGTCCTAGGTATCACTGAGATCCCTTTACAGGTCTTACTCATGTTGCTTTGTTTGCTTGAACTGTGTTCTTACCATTCATTGCTTAGATTGTGTGGCACTTATAATTTTATGCTTTCTTTTGCCATATAGCTATGCAGAGGATCTGATTCATTTTATTTGTAATACTCAGTTGGAAAGTGCTGAATCCTTACAAAAGTATTTTGGGATTAGGCCTCTGAATTGATTTTTTTTTTTTTTTCATTTTTTTCCATTCACATTTTGTGCATTATAGAGTCTCCTTAAAGTTGGTCCTTTTAAAGACCTCTTTTTAAAATAAAACAAAAAGCGGTTTTTGCATTAAAATTCAGCCAAGTAATTTGCTGTAAATATTCCCCTTGCATGTGGGTAATAATTTAGTCACAGCAAAATACAATGTTACTTGGGACTCTCCATCTACAATAGCAAAATATTTTAGAAGGGCCCATTGCTCTACAAATACCACCTTGTAGACTATTGAAAACAGTGTATCCCTCAACATTGTTGAAATTGACATCCATTATGCTGTATACCCTAATTATGTCAAAATGAAAGTTCCTACAATGGCATCTTGAGGAAAAGGGTGAAAATCAGAGGGCTGGGAATAGGTTCTTCTCTGTAGAGATTCTTGTTTTCCTTCTTCTGTAGCTCTCACTTTCTCTTCTATTGAAAACACAAACAACACCCACCTCTCAACAAGGACAACAAAAAGTATAAATGTGCAGATAATTCACAGTTTGCACTGCCCTGAGTATAGTTTGAAACTGAGGAAATGGTGTAAAACCAATGGAAACATTGCATGTAATAAAATATTAACTGGGCAAACCTAAGGCACTAATACTTTTTAGTGTAGGGGATGTGTCTTCTAGAGATTTATGGTATTTTCTAGGTTGAGGCAGGGAGAGATCTTCCTGAAGTATTTGTGAGAGATGATACAAGATGCCTCTTTATTCTGTGGATCTTTTTTACCTGAATGTCAGGGTTTTTCATTAGGTAGGCTTTACTGGCAGGTGCAGAAAGGACGGAGATTTTTTTTTAATGATGCCTAAAATCTTGCTGATACAAACTGACAATGTTTTGCATTATACAATTGTTAAGAATAAAAATCAGCTGACTGGAATATTTAGTCATAATCGCATTTAACTATGAGATCTGCTTATTAAAATTATTTTAAAATAGATTTAAAAATAGTGTTAGATAAACAAAAAATAAAAAACATGGACTGTTTCTGGTACAGTCAGATAAGATTCAGATATTGGCTTTCATACTATGGAAAACACTTGCTGAGTCATGTTTTAAATTAGCACAAGAAGGCAGGTTGAAATGAATGACTGAATACTCATGTTTTCAAGTTTACATGACAGTACTAACTCATACCTTGAGTTATGTAGAGTGTCTAATATTTGTTAGCTATGTGTTTTAAATGGTGAATTTATTCCTGATTCTTAAATTAAATTTAATCCAATAATTAAAAAGCAAGTAGGAATTAAGTGTTATGTAAATACAATTCTTTCCATTTCATTGCGTGAAGTTATACAATACATCTAGTTCTTTGACAAATCTGATCAATCTACTGTATTAAAGTGACAGACATAGCCATGTTAGTCTGTAGTCTATCAAAAGAAAAAGCGGTCATGTAGCACTTTATAGACTAACAAAATAATTTATTAGGTGATGAGCTTTTGTGGGCCAGATCCACATCTTCAGATCATAGCCATACCAGGACAGACTCAATATGTGAAGCAGAGAGGTCCAAAAATTGTTATCAAGGTTAGCAAATCAGAAGAGCAGAAGGACAGTGGGGTGGGGTGAGGAAGTTAAGAACTAGATAAAACATCAAAGTGTGTAAAAAAGAGTCCTTATAATAGGTGAGGTAATTGCTGTCCCTGTTTAAACTACGTGTTAATGTGTCGAATTTGAATATGCATGTTAGTTCTGAGCAATTGCCTGGCCCTTTATAAGGACTCTTTTACATACTTTGATGTTTTGTCTAACTCTCAACTCCCCCCACTTCTGACACTTCTGATTTGCCAATCTTGGTAACAATTTTTGGACCTCTGTACTTTATTTATTGAGTCTGTTCTGTTCTGGTTATGATCTGAAAACGTGGGTGTGTCCCATGAATGCTCATCACCTAATAAATTATTTTGTTAGTCTTTAAAGTGCTACGTGACTGCTTATTTTGTTCTGCTGTATTAAAGTATGTGTTCTTTACCATCACCTTTATTTTTCTAGACAGAAGCTTATGAATTGGTGTGGTTTTTAGTACTGTGCTCAAATACCCGAATGGCGAAGTCTGGGCTTGCCTTACTCCGTTTTATGTAATGTTATTTGGTATCACGCTAGTCAAAATAGTACAGCAAATGCTGTAGTCTGGCACAACTCAGGATTTGTGCACTGTTTCTTTAAGACACCAGCTCGTCCGGGGTGTTTTAACTAGCGTAACCGAACCTGCTAGCAAGGAAAAGTTCTTTAAATAATGGATATTAAGGTTTACCAATAGGAGATAAGAGTTTTACTGGCGGGGTGGAGTTTTGTCCTCTCAGCCAGTAGAACTGTAGAAGGTGGGGCTTTCTCTTCAAGTTAGGTTGCTCAGGAGTACAGCTTCAAGTGAAGTTAATCTGGGGTGAAGCAAACAGCAAATTGTACAGCTTTTCTTGGTAGGATTTTTCTTTTGTTCTAATCTTGTTGTATTTCTTTTTTATCCTCTAAGGCATATATGCTTACATGTGTGCCAAATTTAGTGATTGTTTTGTTTTCCAGTGCTGGCAGAATATTAAAATGTATGCGGGGAAGCAGAACAAAAGGGCTCTTTGGGCAGGAAATAAGATGTTGAGAGATGCAAACTTGATTGAGTTTCTTCTTTCATTTATTACTAGTTTACAGTTTGGTATTTTTTTAGTTGAAAAAGTCAAGTTGGACAACAATATCTTGCCTAGTGGTGTCAATTGTACCAAATTGAGGATTATACTGCTGTTTTCTATAATGTTGTGTAACTCCAAAGAGCTTTATTTTTAACACTTAACTTCTCTGGTTCTGATGAGACGTGTACTAACTGAATGTGACAGTTCCTACTAGCTTATACAATGATAACATTAGTTTTAAGTCATCTGCCTTTGTTTTAAGTCATGTTCACAATTATATCATTTAAGATTAACTATTTTTTTGTTATACTTTAAAAGGGAGAACAGTTTGTATGGATTTTGGTGTGTTGGGAACAGAGTATGTAAATAGCCTTAAAAGCTAGATTTAATCTGTTACGTTTTTTGTTTTTCTCTCTATTTCCCCCTTAACATCACTTCCTAGAATACCAAGGGCCACCAGTGCTCTGATTTTTAAAGGCAAGGGTGGGCAGGAGTGGAAATTAATACTGTATCTTTTTGTGCTTTGTTGCAGCCACTGCCCTTTCAGCTGAAGATGGGGCTGCTTTGAAAAATAATCAGCACTACACGGAATGTATTATTCGAGCATAGTGTGCTGGTGACTGGTTATTTTGGAGCAGGACGAGAGTTATCTTTGGTTTCTATACCATAGTTTTACTCTCTTATTTTGGCTTTCACATTTAGTGATGAGTTATTAGTAATGGCTTTTCAGTGTCCTGGGGCCTTTGGGTTTGGAACATTCTATAAATTAATATTACAAAGAGGAGTTTCTGTTGAGTATTGTGAATTGTTTGATGTGACCGCTTTGTAGTCTTAGGCAGAGGTCAGGTAGTGCCTCAAGTCCAGGTGTTTGGTTTTATGTCAGGCATGCTTTGCAGTGGAGGGGGAGGCCTTTGTTAATTTTCTCCCATTCCTTCGCAGAACTGTGTCTGCATACGCACATGTGCGTGTGTGCATGCATGCACAGTTGTATTCATACACACAAGCTCCTGGGGAATCTAAGAAATACTGTGTTATGGTTTCTGACATTGCTTAAATTTCATGTTTAAATACCAAGTTTATGGATTCATTAGAAATAGCTAAAATGTGGCAGTACCTGAAAGTTTGGGAATAGTAGAATAGAGGTAAATATCAAACCAGGATCTTCCAAATGAAAGTGCCAAACATTTCATCAGATAGTTAAACTTGGTCAACATGGTAGTTTTTTTTTTTTTTAATTTTCCACTCATTTTCTTTTCCAAAAAATCTGGATTATAAATTGGTTTCATTTTTGTCTGAAGAACATTCTAATATAAGCAGCTCTATGGGCCACTCTAAATGCCTTTGGGTTGTATGGCCCTTGTATACTCCTTAATTATAGGAAGAAAGTCATTTTTTGTCCAAGTACTCCCTTGTCCCTAAGTGCAAAGTATCACAAATATCTCTCAGGTGAAGTTAGGCCTTATTTGAGTGACCAGAGTTCATGTCTCAAAGGAAGGAGGAAGAAAAAAAGACAACCCTACGGGCTTATATTTGTGCAAACTAAGCACGTTATATACATTGAACTCTTTCATATCCAACAGCCCTGCTACCAGGAGGTTGCCTGATACTGAAGTATTCTGAATAATAGAGAGGTATGCCTAGTAATACATGCATAACACTAAAGAAAAACAAGCTTAGAAATTAACCAACAGGAATGTATGCAGAGTACTTTATTTAGCAACAGTTGTATTGTACACTGTAAACTTACACTGTACTTGCTGTATTTATTTGTATTTACTCTCACTATACTGTACTTACGGAAAGCGTAATTCAAATTTACTTGTGATTAAAATGCTGGTTATTTGAGAGTTCCAGATGATGGAATGCCAGATATAAAAGAATTTACTGTGTGTATATTAAGAGTATCCAAGCAACATCATACATATATGATATTAAATGCTAATTAAACAGAGTGCTGCTTTTTACTTAGTTGACATTTTCAGCATACCATTGTAGTTTGCTTCAAACCTGTCAGTGGTTGAAGCAACTCTTCTTTTATTTTTCTTGCATGTGAGCTACCTACCTAGTGTATAGGGACCTGTAATTTTCCTGTTGCATTCAACTTTCAGAAGTGACCTGCTCAAGTCGTCTTCTCCATGTATGTAATTCTGGTGGGTGCTAAACCTAAAGGATTAATGTATCACGTTGCTGGCCTGAGTGGAGAATTTCTGTATTCAAAATACAGCAGGCATTCTTGCTTGTATTCAGAATTGTAGATAACCAATCTATGTCAATTTGCTAGTTATTCCAGCAATTTTTACTATTAAAATCTCATCTTAAACAGAATCAGACAGGTCTTCTACATACAGACAGGTTTATAGTCTATGTTTGGAGATCCAAGTGCATACCACTTTGACAGGTGGAACTTTGCACGTCTCACATAAGTGAAATTTACATTCTCTAAGATTAAATTCCAAATTGACGTATTTAGAGCTACATCATGCTTTCTTCATCCATTCGTGGGAAAGAGAAGGGAAAAGCGTCAGTGATGTCATGGATCCAGTCTTCCCTTCTCTTACCTGCTAATATTACTTCAAGGAGTAGTAATTGGGTGATCCTGCATTGAGCATGGGTGCAGCTGAAGGACACTGCTCCCCCTTCAGCCCTATGTAAACGATCTGTGAAAGGTAGTGCACCTTGTGGCAAATGCCATTTTTGCTAATGAAGACCAGGTCTAAGTGGGAATCCGACAGGCCACTGTGGCTGTTTGTGCTGTGCTGCCAGTGAGTAGACTAGAGATACAGGGTACTGGATATACAGAGCTCATATATTAGACTAGGGACCTCATTTGGCTTCCAGGGTATGGAATTTTGTTTATAGGAAAGGTTGATTACACCACAACACAGTTGTGTGAAAGCAGGTTATTTTATTGATAGAGGCATTAAGATGTGTATAACAGATGTTCTGCTGGAGAAACTTTACAAACGTTTATTGTTTCTGCTTGTTTTGTACTTTAGAAATATCAGGAATGTTTCATTTTTGTTGAATGTGTGAGGGTGTGTACACATTTTTGAGTAACAAGGTCAAACTCCAGTTCAAGGAGACATGTCCTGGTAGAGGCCGAACCTCTCTCTAATCCAGAACACTCTTTTCTGGCAACATTCGTAATTCAGCTTACTTTTAGTTATCTGGAAAACAACCACTTATCACGAGCGTGGCCAAGTTGCCTGTGACCCCCATCCACCAATCCTGGCTCTGTGTTCTGTGCTGTTATTTAGCTGTAATTTACCCCCAAATGTCTTCAAAGAGTCCCGTAAGCAGTGCAACTGTTGGTAATGTGCTAGACAATGTTCACCTCCCATGATCTGGCAAATTCTGTGGTTCAGCACAGGTTGGGTCCCGAGGTTGCTGGACTGAAGAGGTTCAACCTGCAGCTCTCATTGAGGTAGAGGTCTAAAAATAGTGTATACACAGATCAGTGTTTCCCAAAGTGTGGTACACAGAAGGATTTCAAGGGGTACACAACAGAAAATAAATTACCAGAAATCAGGAGATCAGCCTTATTGTTATACCTCCTTTCCCAGAGCTTAAGTCCCAAAAGAGTACACAAATGTTTTAAGTTTGGGAAACACTGCCATAGAAGTATGAGCAGTGGAGGAAGTAGCCACCGTATATACCCATTCAAGATACAGGTAGGTACTAGGGTCGCTAACCACCTTGTGCTGCAGTGGCTATACTCTGTTCATGTTGAGGTAGCTTGATTAGTGTGTTACTGAGCTGGAATTTATACCTCTGGTTTAGTGTAGACATACCCTCAGATGTGTGTTGTAATCTCTCAGCCCTTAATTGAAGTGGTAGGGAGTGGTACACTTTCACAGATCTTTTCTTTCAATTTTGTTTATGGGCCTTTTGAGTTAAACAGGGATTGGCAGAAACAGTTTTAAATAGTTTAAGGCTACGTCTATACTTGCATTCCTCTTTTTAAAGAGGATTGCAAATGAGGGAAATTGAAAATGCAAATAAGGCACTGATTTACATATCTTGTGCTTCATTTGCATAATCCGTTTTTGGAAGAGATTCTTTCTAAAGAGAAAGCAGTGTAGAGGTGGGTCTTTTGAAAATAAGCCCCATTTTCGAAAGAACCTTAATTCCTCTTTTTTTTTTTTTTTTTAAAGGAATAAGGGTTCTTTTGAAAATGCGGTTTATTTTCAAAAGAGCCCTGTCTATGCTGTTTTTTTAAGTGCTTATGCAAATGAAGCACCAGATATGTAAATTAGCACTTCATTTGCATTTCTGTTTTCATTCACTTGCATTCCTCTTTTGAAAGAGAAATGCAATTGTAGATGTAGCCTGTGTGATCAGGCTTTACTTGTTATGCTCCTAGTTCTCTAGTTGTTCATAGTCTTGCAAGTAAAGTGGGGTAAACAAGACCTAAAAATCTGATTGTTTTAATATACTGTTTCTTCACAATGAATACAAAGTTTTTAAAAAGTCCTCTGGATTAAAAAAAAATTGGTCAAATTAAAACAGTATATTAAAACAATCAAATAATAAGCTTTATGCATAATACAGAAAAGTTATAGGGATTGAAGGCTTCATTGTTGTCAGGTGATGATGAGGGGTGTAAAAGGGAGAAGACTTAGTTTCCACACAATAAAGTTTAACTGGGAAATCCACAGAAGTTACACTTCAGCTGTTTAACCTGGCAGATTTGCAAAACCTGAATTTGTCTCTGCATTCAGAGCTGGACTTCAAGTGCACAGGGTGACACTGATGAATTCCAGGTGCTGAAGAATAGCCTGACATACAGTAATACCGTGTTTGTCTGACCAAGTTCTAAACAGCATGGCTGACCTGCTAGACTCTGACCACCACCCGAGCATTTCAGGTAACTCGCATTTTAAGACCGTAATGCTGTGGTGTGCCTCCTAGGGCTCATAGTGCTAATGTGTGTAGCTACATGTGGCATTCAGAAGATGTATAAATTCAAAATCAAGTTTCAGAAGGAACTTAACATTAGTATTTTCTTAGGTCACACATTAGGTACTTTTAGCATAGCTGAATGTCCTGTATTGGACTTCTGAAATTCTTTTGCTTGTCCTACAGCTATTCCTAATCATTAATGTGCATCTGCGCTACATTTGGGCAGAGAAAATAGATGACAGCAGCAGTTCTCAACTGGGGGTCTGTAGTCCTCTGGGAGTCCATAGCCCTTTCAGGCATCCTCTGGGAGATCCACTGCTGAAACCCAGGTGCTTTGAGTCTTGGCTCCCCCTGCCCCTCATAGTCTGAAGCCAGGAATGGCGCAGAACTCAAGTTCTGAGCCCGTACTGTCTCCCCCGCATCCCTACTATCAGCCGGGAGTGGTGGGGCTGAAACCCTGACATGGACAGAAGCCTTGCGCCTCTGGGTAGAATAGAGGGAGCAATAGGGATTTGTCCCCCCAAACTGCAGTGACTTGCCCTGAGTGGGGCAGTTCTGGTGGCAGTTTTATTCCCTCCACGACCTTCTCTCCCTCAGCCCTCCTCTGGCCAGTGTCTTAGGTGAGAAGCCGAAGCCAGGTATTGTAGAGCATTTCCTCTTCTGGCTGCTGAAGCAGTGGAACGTGCTGTGGCATTCCCACCTCTTCTGCTGGCGCCTTTGACTATGGCTGTTCCCCAGTTCCCTTTGACTATTCATGCAACTAGTCCGAGCTGTGCAGGTGGCTCTGGTCCCAGCAGAGCCCTTACGGAGCAGCCACTGACACACCACCCCAGACAGGTATGTGGCCTGCCGTTGTGAATCTGGGAGTGCAGGTAATTTTCCCTCTCTGGACCCTGCTGTGTGGAGCTGGACACAGCCCTGCCAGTCCTTGCTCTCCTTCCCCCGAAGAAGTCGTCTACATCCGTGCCCCAGGGATCTCTCCATGGCCGAGAGCTTTGAGTTCCCCTCCACACATGACTGGGCCCCAGACTTTTTCCTAGCATGTTAAGGGAGCCCTCAAAAATAAAACGATTAAGAACTCCTGGCGTAGATGCTTTCATATTCTGGCTGTATTGACACCTCTTTGGACTATTTTTATTGTAATAATTTTCTGTTTTGCAAGCATTTCATCTTAAAGTAACCTGACAATATTCCTTAATTTGAAAACTACTTATTTATAAATGTTCAGAAATATATAGATAGAGTTCACTAGTTGGTCAGATGGCAAAAGAAGTGAGGTTAAGCATTAGATTGCAAAAAAAGTAACCACGTTTGTATTAACCTCTCATACCAGGTTGGTGTGGCTGAAGTTGTTTTTGAAAAGTACAGTCTCAGGGAATTTTGCATTTAACGGTTTTTACTGTCCAGAAGAATATTGTTTAAAGCGGCTTTGCAGGACAGGAGTGGCAATACAATGAACCTTTCTTAACAAGAGATCTGCATCTTTTTGGGAAATTGGTGCATCTGTTAAAGGGTGAGGATGTAAAATGAGAAGTTGAAGGTGTTTTTTCCTGCCTAGCTTCTCTGAAATCAGGTAAGCAGCTTACAAGGTAGCTCTTGTCAGTACTGGGGAGTTTATGTAGTTAAAATGTTCTTAAAAGAACCACATTAGGCTATTTAATAGTTATGTGGTGCTACTGGATATTGGTGTTAAATCCTGGAATAAAGTCATTCTGCTGTTGTATTTATGGCAATCAGTTAACAGTTGAACAATGTGTCTCTGTGTAGAATTCAAAGAAAAGTGGCTGTGTAATTATTACACAGTCCCAAAAATCCTACCTTATTAAAAGGTGGTGAAATGTAAAACAAAACATGACAGTCCAAAAGGAGACTCGTGCTCACCTAAAGAAAACAGCAGGGGTTCTAAAGAAGAGAATTATGAATTATTTAACAGAATGCATAAGCAACTCATTCTAAACAGCTGTAGACTTCTATTATAGCACATGTTGCTTGAGCTTTGCTGTTAGTGTTACAAAGACCCTCTTTTCTTTCTGAAAATGAGCTGTCAGATAATTACAACAAATCAGTTTCTCAGTAAGATGCAGAGGTCAGTAAGTATAGAAAGGCCTGGGTACTATGAAAGCTTTCATCTCGCTATATTTATTTAAGTAATGCTTGTGGTCTGGCCCAACTTTCAGATATTGGTGCCTTTTCATAGATCTAGTCCATGTTGCAGGTTTGACTGTGTATTAAAGCTAGGAGTTACATAACACATTTTAACAGTCACCTGTAACCAGATGTGCCCGTTACTTTGGGGTTTGCTCGTTTATTAGGATTACTATTTGGGGTGGCGGGGGGAGGGAGGTGATAATTCTATCGGTGTGCTATCTGTGTTCTCCTACAGAACTCTGCTTCTCCCTCCTGCCAGTTCTCTCCCAATGGAGGTATTCTGCAGGTCCTAGATTCTCCAAGGCTTGGTGCTCCTCACCCTGGAATCAGATGAGAGCATGTGTGCACTAACAGAGCACATTTTGAGAGGACCAGTTCATCAACACTCACAAGCTGACCCCTTGTATGTCCTTGAACACAGCAGGCTGGGTTGGACAGTGGTGCCAAGGTGTGATCCTTGTGCTCTTGGATTGACAGGACTGGGCTGAACAGCACTGCTTAAGGTTCCACTTTCATTTGCCCTCAGGTTCAGCATGTCTCTGTACCTACTTTCCCTCCACAGCCATTCAGCTGGTAATCCACTTGATGAGCAAACCCCCACAGGGTTTGTGAGCACTACAGGGATCTTCAGCATAAGCAGGAGTGTTGCTGCAGAGCAAATGGGGGAAGTCAAAAACACCAGAGAGGAGGAGGGAGAGAAGCAATCAGCTTAACCATGGGAGTTATTTATTTCCAGGTAGTAACCATACAAGGGGAGTCAAACGCACAAAACAGATACAGTATTAAATCTGCTTGCAAAAGTTAGGCCTAGCAAATCATAACTGATCAAATAAGGCAGGGTCAAGAGGCTTCACCTAGAGAAACTCTCCCATCGATCTCCTTCAGCGAGGTCAGGCAGGTATGTCGATAGCAGCTGTGTCGATCTAGCTGTGGAGTTACCTTAGCTAGAATTGCGTATCTGCAGTTGACTGACTTTCCCTAGTGCAGACATAGCATTAGAGCAGGTGTGGGTATACTTATGTCTGGCCCCACTTTTTGTCCCTGCAGTTAGCAGCCCTTGCCTCCAACCTGTCTAATGTAATCCAAACCAATGGAAATTTCAGTTATGTTCATGTGGGGGGAAAAAAAATTCTGATTTGTGTAAGAAAATAAATATGTAGAATTTAAAGTTTATTACTTGGTATATAGGTGTGAATACGCATGCGTAAAAGCAGTAACATATTTCAACATTTTTAATTAGATGGATGAGCCTGAGACACAGCACCTGATTGTACTGTGTCCCGCTTACAAATTTCATGGCCCCCAGGGGGGCCCAATCCCCACTTTGTGCACCACTGCCTTAGAGAACCACTGACCTAGAAAGAGAGATGGATCACACCACTCCCTGCAGTTTGAATTGCTCAGGGTTTCCAGATGTTGGCAGAGGGTCCAGAGGGCTGGAGATGAACAGATTTTCCAGCATGATCAGTCAGGAATAAATGAAGTTGCCACTGTAACTGGAGAAGAATTTGGATCCAAACATCAGAACCCTTCCTTGAGCATGGGTAGGAGTTTATGTAGAAAAAGAACAGTGGTTCAAGCAAGAGTGCTAGATTAGTTTATAGGTAAACTGGTGATTTAAGGGAATATGCCATAGTTGTTTGGTTCAGGATAGACCATAAGAACTGCTCATTCCTGGCTTTGGTTGGTGGTGCTTCGAGGAAGGTCACAGTGCATTTAGGCAGCTTCGGTATTTTGCGTATCAATGGAGGATTAATTGCTAGGATTGGTCTGATAACTGCTAAGGTGTAGGTTCGTTAGGGTTTGGAGAAGAGATTTTCCATCAGGTTTCCCTGCTTTTTGGGTCACACAATTCAATGCTATTTCTGCCTTTGACTTCCTGCTTTCCATTCTGTATGCTAATGGAGATGCCTTTCTCTCCTATCTTTGATGCAAATGAGGCTAGGGACATTTCTGGAGGGTTTTTCAGCATGTCTTCCACTAACTTTCTCATTGTTTTTATATAAATGTGCTTTTTTGCACCACTGTTGCATGATTTCAGTTGGGTGCCCCAGCTCCCCCCATATTTTTAGCAGAATGGTGTGTTGTGGAAACCTTCAAAAGTCAATGCACTACATAAACACAAACTATTGTAGCTTCAGTATGGTGCAATAACACTGTTCCCTCTGAGACAAAATGCTGATTTAACATAACACGAGTTGGTCCCAGGCTCGTGACTGCTGCTCCCTGTCATCCTGCACCTGCTGCTCCAAGATCTTGGTCATTTTCCAGAGGGCAGCATTGTGGTCCTTCTGGAGGTCTTCCTGGACGTGGCAACAGCCCCTCCAGCTGGAGGCTCGCCCTCGTGCTGGGGTGGGGCTGGCTCGCCTGATGGTGAGGAGGAGCTGGTCCGGCCCTCGGATGGTGTATGTGCAGCTATAAGGAAGATAAGGAGGAGAGCTGGTGAGTCATTCACGCAAGGCAGCCCCACCATGAGCAGCAACCAGCACCCCCCAGGCCAAGGCATGGGAGTGTCCTGCCAACTGAGCCATGTGTGGCCTGCACCATGGGCGCTGCTGCGTGGGCACTCCACGTTGCCTCGAGGACCTGGCTGACCACAGTGCATCCACCCCCCCCCCAACCGCTCACCAGGCTAGCAGCCAAGCGGAATGTGCAGCTGCAGAGGGGACCCCCGTGTGTGTCGGGTGAGCCGAGAGCAGCCTGGCCCTCCCCGGTACCCCCACACACATCTGCAGCTCTCAGTGCTGTCCGCAAGAGTCCCCTGGGCCATGGGTCTCATCCTGTGAGGTGGGTGGCAGGCTAGCGCCCATGTCTGGGGGCTGTCTGCTGGGTCTAGGGGGTGTACACTGCCTTGCATATGGTTCCGTGTGCTGAGACCGCAGTGCAAGGTTCCACCTGAGCCAGCCTTGTGATGCTCGCAGCACGCCCCATCTGCGCCCCCCTCCCATGCCCTGGGGGTGTGTGAGGTGTTGGGCACTCACCAGAGGGACCCTCATACAGCTCCAAAGGTGCCCGGGAGGTGGCCTGGCTGGCATGGACCAGCTCCAGCATGATGACCAGGGTGCTGCTGGTCTCCGAGGCCGTGTCAGCCACCAGTGCCGGCAGGGATGGGGCTCAGAGGCCTGCAAATCCTCCTGACGGTGCGCTGGCTGCGTTTGGGGGGTGTGTGCTACAGCACCGTGTCAGCCCTGCAGGATGGAGATGTCATGTCTCCCCCTACCCACCCCCGGATGTCATGGAGCTCCATGTAACCGGGATAGGTGGCAGGTCCTGCCCCAGAACGTTGAGCAGTGTCCCGGGTCTGGACATGGATGGGGATATTTCGCCACTTTAGCTTTGGGGTCCTGCAGTATCACTTCCTCCCCTAAAGGTCCAAAAGGGCCTGGACCCGCCTCTTGGTGCCCCAGAATGGGTCCTGGGACCCGTCTGGTTGGTCCATCAAGGGCCAAGGGAGGTTGCGGGATGCCTGCTGCTTGGCCATCTGCGAGGTTCCTGTCTACATTGCAGCTTGAGCCCAAGCCAGCTGACACAGGACAGCAACAGGTAGTTTATTGTGATGTAGATACATTCCCACCTCTCAGGTTTCTGGAACCCTTGCTCAGCATAATTGGTGTGTAGACAGAAGAGAGGTTGAGTCGTGAGCCATTGTTCAAACCCAGGCTTACCTTGCTGTGTGGACATAACCTAAGATATACTCTATTCGCTGATACTCAAAATAAACTGTTAATAAAAAATAACAGTTTTCCCAGTAGTTATTTAAATTATTTTGTGTTTGAATTTCCTTGGCAGACTGACATCTTGCAAAGTTAGAATTGTTTTCACAGACACAAGACAATTTTTGGATTTGTGCTACTCTGCTTTACATTTTGTAAATAATATTCAGAACATACCTGGTCTTTGCCTTCAAAATCCCTAAATTAAGCTAGTTTAGGTACAGCTTGGGTTAGCTAAACCAAATAGCAAAATTTTACACCAGGAGAATGCGTCATCTCTGTTTTTACCTTCTACATACCTCCCTTCTCCCATTCCCCAACATATTAGTAGAACAGCTTTTCCAGAAAGTCTCTGATATTGGATATCTTTTTTCCTCCCTATCATTCCATTGTTCCTCATGACCTCCCCAGAAAGATCTTGACATAAGTCCCTTCAGAGATGCTTAAGGCAATCTTATATGTAATGTTCAAGGGTCTGAAATTTGTTCAGAATGAGTTCTTGCTTGTGCAAATGACTTTGCTTTCTCTTTTTTTCCTGTAGTACTATTAAGTTTTTGAAGGTGTATACTGCATGCATACTACCAGTGTTCCAGCTACGTCTAGCTTCACGTTTGATTGCCAAATAAGTATGCCTACTTGGGTTGTTTGCTGTTTACTTAACTTAATAGGCATAATTTTGCATTTTCATTTCCTCTTTTGGAGAGGTCAGCCTGAATTTAGCACTAAAAGACAAAGAAAGCTCTTACTTTCCTCTGACTTGTAGCTTTGTAGGTATGGATTGGCAGTTTATAGGTATGGATTGGCATTTTAACATTCCGCTGTCACTTAAAGGCAAAGGTAATTTTAAATATTACAGCAATGCCCAATGGTCTTAAATTCTGAACATGTCCTCATGACAGTCAGCAGCACATTTATCTTTGGGTCACAATATTATGGATTCATCAGGACTTGTATATAGTACTGATGTTATACTTCACTATTGAAAGTAGAGGGCTGCTGCTAGGGGTCCTGTGACTTCCATCAGATGTTAAAGAATAACTTTCCAGAAGTGGCAAGAAGACTTAAAAAATTCCTGGTTTTTGCTTTAAGATTAATTCTCCAATGCTGCATTGACCATTTCACTGTAGGCTCTTTGACCTTGTCTTTATTAGCTTTTTCTCATAAAAATGTCCCACTTGTGGGAAAAGGCAAACAGACTAGGACAAATGTGATTTAAGTTTTTCAGATTTTAGGGCCCTAACTTTGCAAAGTTATTTCTGAAGAATGTGGAAACCAGAAATATACACAATATAAAAACACTAACAATGTTATAATAAGCATTTGAAACAAATCTTGGTGGTTTTTTTGGGCGTGTTTTACCACATTCAACTGAATACGTATAATTTGGAGAAGAACTCTGAATTAGTATAGTTGGACTGGAACGTGATTATTTTTTTTTTTTTTTTTTTTTTTTTTTTTTATGTTCAGCTTCTCTTAAATCTTTGGTGTCAATAAAATGTGATTTCTCGTAGAATTCAGGAAAACTGACTGTATGTGTTATTCCTAATACTTACCTGTCTTCCAGTAGTTTGTCTCTGTCTTATGTGCTAGAGCAGCTTGCCTAGACCAGTGAAACGTTATGGAACCACCACTTTATTTTGTACTAAGTCATTTGAAGTGAATACATTCTGTACAAAAAGTGATTTTTGCTTACTACTTATAGCTTCTGAGTGGGCATTCTATGTAATTTGCTCTATCTGTACGAGTTGAACTAGAGTTCCTGAAGTGCCTTGTTTTCAGGAGCTAGGATCTTCGAGCCTTAAACAAATTAGCAAAGCCTATTTTATGTGGAGTTTGTGTGTGTAGTAGTAAGTAGTAATAAGTGTTTCACAGTAACATCTATTCATGGTGCAAGCACTTTGCTGAAAGCTGAATCTTTATAATCCATTATTTTCTTGGTATTGGTATAGTGTTTGTATTTAACTTCATTTTGTGTAGGCGTAGTAATGTATGTTCAGCCAGACCTGATGCAGTCCAGTTTTCAAGTACACATCCAATAATGATAGTAAGTAATACAGGGACAGGGAGCATTATCTTGTTAGCAGTTTGTACGGTGCCAAGCTTCGTGGTCTACTTTGACTAGGTATCCAAAGTGTTATGGTAAAATTCCTACTTAGAGTAACTTGTGTCCTGACCTGTGTTTTCCCATAAGCTGAGTACACTCATCCCTCATTAAACAAGTACTTGATTTACGAGTATGCGCTTAAACGAGGGACACACTTACTTACCTACCTTAGTTCACTGTATGAGTGAACTTCCCCCGCTCATATGAGCCTTACCCCTGTCCCTGTGGCTCCAACCCCCCCAATCTGTCCGCCCCGCAGCCCCAAACTGCAGCAGGCTGATGCCCCTGCTGGCCCTGCGGCCAGACCCCTCCCCCCCTACTGCCTGGTGTACACACACACACACACACACACACACACACACACACACACACACACACACACACACACACACACACCCGCTGCAGCCCTAAACTAGCAGCCAGACCCCCTTACCAGCCCCAGAGCCTGAACCCCGCCCACAGCCTGACCCCACGGCCTCCTGTCCACCCCATGGCCACACAGCCTGACACCCTTGCCGACCCCACGGCCTCCCGTATCCCCCACCGCCAGACCCCCCCCCCTTGTCACCTGTAACCCCCACCGCTAGATCCTCCCCCCCACTCCACCTGTAACCCCTGCAGCCTGACCCCCGCTGTCCCTGCAGCCCCAAACTGTGCCAGACAGACCCTCTTACTGGCCCGCAACCAGACAGCCCGACACCCCCCACCCCCATCCCGGCAGCCTGAAGCCCCGCCCCCCAACCCACCGCCAGATCTTAACCCTCCCTCCCGCTCACAGTCCCAAACTACCCCCAGCCTTTAACCCTCTCCAACCCAAGGTTCACTCACCTTTCAAAAGCAGCACCACCTGCTGCCACTTCTTCCCCAAGTTGGGAGCCCTAGGAACTAATCAGTGACTTTTATATGTAATTTAATAGGAATTTAGTGTCCTTCTTCTGAGTTTCTGCCTACAAGCAGAAAGTTGGGAACCAATTGTGCTTGTAAAGCGAGGGATGAATGTACTTGATCAGCTGCCTGGGAGAAAGTCATGTGTTGCCCACCTGACTAACATAGTGCCCACAGCCACCCCCACAGTGGGTAGCATGTGTTTCTGTTAGTGGTGCACATCCACACATGCCTTGGTGCCCATAACAAAATTTATTCTGTGCATAGATAGAAAAAATTAGAGGAAACACTGGCCCTGGCCCAGATAAGACATAATCACTGCTGATCTTGCTCCTTTTTCCTGCTCCTGCAGTCCTATGGCTAGCTCACTGTTGAGATTGTGAGATCAGAGGTAGTCAACCACCACATGCATCCTTTTGCCTGTATCTACCTAATGTCCTTACCTCCATTATTTACCTACTGAGCTTCCAGGTTCATCCTTGCCTTTCTGGTTCTTCTTTCCGCCTTTCTCTAGTGACTATGAACCAGCCAAGGAAGCTGTTAATCCCCTCCCCTTCCCTTGAACATATCAACTTAGTGAGATTTATGATGTTGCTGGGCTTTTGGTATGTTCCAAATGTACACTCTCTTTCAAAGCTGTATTTTGTTGCATATTTGCTGATTGCTGACATCCAAGTCTGGTAATATTACAGGAAGTGGAGATTAGGGATAAAGCTAGTTAGGAAGATTCTCTCTTCCATCTTCTACAGCACTCCAGCTAGATGGCTCTGATATAAAATTTGATCTTAGCTGAAAGGCTGCATGTAAGAAATACATTTTTTCACCCAAAATTGACTGCCTGAGCGATAGGAAATCATAAGTATTAGGTAGCTGAGTTATTAAAAAGTGATTTAATAGAGTACATTTTGTGTGGTTTGTGGGCATTAATATGGGACATGAAATGGTAATGTGATCATTCAAACTAAGGCAATATTATTCTGCTTCTATGGTTCAAAATAACATTAAAAATTTATAAAGCAGTTACTCTTCATTTTTCTTCCTGTAATATTTAATGTAACTGGAATGAACAGTATTTTAAAATATACTTTTTAAGTATATGGTTTTTGGAGATGGGGAACTCAGGTAGCTAGTAGGCATGTGTTAAACTGTTTGAACTCCTCATCTTTGTGAGTAAACACTTAAAAATAGTCTTGCTAAACTGGGTATTGAGAATTGGCTTTTCTGCAACTTGCTAAGGTTACTGAACCAGAATGGTTACACTTTAAATTCTACAACATGTTTATTGATTGTTTTAACTTCCACAGACAAAGCAAGTTCTGTCCACCACTACAGTTAGCTGATTTTTAGGAACTAAAATACATTTACACACATCCACATTTCTTATATTTAAATAAACAAGATAGATATTTACGCCCTAGACCTTGGTTTAGCACTTAATTTAAATAGCATGGCATTATCCAAGTTTCTTTCAGTGTATGTGAAATTCTGCTTTTCCCTCTCTCAACCCCACCACTCGCTCAGTTGAGAATTGGTTTAAGTTTAAAAATCTTACTGCTGTTTTTGTGGGATCATCCCCTGCTGCAAACTGTGCTCTTTTTATAAAAATTTACGCATTCTCTCCTGCTGGTAGTCATGGGCCTATATAGTGCTTCTGACCAAACCTGGTCTCAGAGATTAATATAAATTCATATATCTCTGTAAACAAAACTTAACGGTATTTGTGACTTCTGTGTACATATTCCCCATTTCCAGCTCTTTTCTTTTTTCAAGCAAAGGAGTTTGCATCTCGTGAACACCAAAGAAGTAACATTTGCCCACAATGTCTAGCTCCAACACATGGAAAGTGCTACTATAGTTACAATTTTGTTTTGTAGATGAGACAATCAATACAGTGTCTAGCTCAGGAAATATTAATTTTGTTCTAAAGTCATAAAGAAGTCCTGCTTACAGTTGCTCAGATGTCATGAAGGCAGTAACATTGCTCAGGATAATGTGGTGTATAGTGCAATATGCAGATCACATCTAGAATAATATATAATATTTATATAACATGGAGTAAACAGGATTTCTGTCTTATGAGAGAGAAATCCTTTTTGCTTCCTGCTCTCCTCACACATTTTTTCTTTCATTTTAAATACTACTTCACTTTTGCAAAGTTTTGCACAAGTGTGCATTACTCCTTACATTCTTTTCTGATCCTCATGACTTACTAGATAGTAATACTGATATGTGCTATAAAATGAAAATGACTTATGGCAGGTCTACACTAGACCTTAAAGTTGATATGAGATACACAATTCCTGCTACAGCAGTTGCGTAGCTGGAATAGAGGTATTTACCATCGGCTTATCTGGCCTTCTTCACTGAGGGAGGTGGACGGAAGAAACTTCCATTGACCTCCCTCGCTCCTTGCAAAAATTAGACATACAGGAGTCGACTCTGACAGTCCAATTTTACATGTCCCTTCTAGGAATGTGAAGTCCAACCCTAGAAAATCCCCTACCAAATTGGGTCAATCTCCCAAGTACTGCAGACGTACCCTTAGTCAAGGACATTGTGATATGTATGTCCATGTACACATGCTTCTGTTGAGAAACCACTTCATGAGTGAGCAGGACAAGTACCACCCTCAACTACCGCTGTGGCTGATTAGAGAAGGATGTGCCTAGAGTTTCTTCTGTTTCATTAGCAATAGTAGATGGTAACCATTAACATTTCTGCAGTGGACCAGTCTAAATGTTCTTATGGTGGTATGGGAATAGTTGAGATACCCGAGCTGCATTTAATGACATTCTAGTCAGATTTCATCCCCGAGATAAATGTGAAATGGAGGGCTCTAACTAAAGTTCATTGCATCATCTTTCTACTCAAGCCGGTAATATAGTAACAGATGCACACACATGGGATACACTTACAAACATACAATTAAGTAATAAGGGCAAGGAGATGTGCCTCTGGTTGGGAGAAGAATGCTAAAAGAGAAAGAAGTGCCACTCATCTTACTGATTGATGGTTGAAGCTTATGAACACGAGCAAGTATGGGGTGTTTGAGATTGGTAGTAACTAAAAGACCAAATGCACATACTTAGTACTTTTAAAGTTACCCACCATTGTGATCCGTTGTGTTCTTGATAACAGAATATGGACCACACAACTGTAATAATTAATTTACTGAACATAATTGTTGTGCTCATTGCTATGCAGAACCTACATGAAAGATGTAGTCCCTGCTGTCTGGTAACTTACCCTGTTGTGTATTCTCTGCTATTTCCAGTTTTTATAACTCAAGGTAGAAGTGTATAAAGATTCATCTGATACAGAATACTGTTTGCTATATAGTGTGGTATACAGAAAGCTTTCTGCGCAGGAGAACCATAGGAACAATAGATACTGTACAGATATATTAACTATATGTGTGAAAGATTCTAATGTTAATAGGAGGCCTATGAACTATATAGTTGCATTCAGTTACTTTTGTGTTGTGGGCAAGTGTCAGAAGTAGATGGCTTTTTATCTTACAGTGCATTTAGCAGATGGAAACAGAATAATTTACCACCATGACACCAGACAGCTCTGCAGACCTCCAGAGATCCATGGAGTAGAGTTTGAGACCCCCAGTCTTTTTAACTGGGGATGCAGGAGACAAAGTGAATGTACTGAATTCATGAACTATCAATAGCTTGATTTAAGAGGTCACTTGAGAACTCCTAAGGAAACATCTCAAATGTTCAGGATAGATAAGGCTACCTGTGTTCTTCACCTTACAAATAAGACAGGGTAATCTGTAAAGCTTTACTTATCAAATTGATTACAATGTAGTATCTAATCTACATGAAAAAATATTCAAAAAATGCAAAGATCTTGCTGTAGTTGAGGTGTTGAAGAATGTAACTGTTCAAATGCACTTGACCAAAATGGTAATTTCTGTGTGCACAAATTTTAACATGAATTTATAATGTAATAGATGCCCAGTTTCAGCAAAACAGACTGACAGTTTTTGTAGTTGGAGTTAATGATTAAATGGTGTTGTGCAGCAGCCAAGCATATTTCCCTTTTAGTTTTCAGTTTATACTTAAAGCATTTGATTAACGTCATGAGTACAGGGTATAGGCTAGGAATTAATATAGTATCTCTGAAATCACTGGATGTTCCACATGAAAATACAAGACTCCTTATAAAATTTACACTCTGTTGCACATTTCCAGACAGTATAAAGCTAGTACTCTGTCTTTCTGGAAAGAGCATTAGATTATAGTCCTTCATTTAAAATGGTCTGGTCCTGCGCAACCTTTACCGCAAAGTCAATGGAAAATGCTCCCCCTTCGGTAGTTTTTTGGTTTTGACAACCACCCTGAAAGATTTTTTTTTTTTAAACACAAAACAAACTGCTGATTTCCATTAAACAAATGTAGAGAATTTGTTTCAAAGGTCCTTTCTTTAGGATTTATATTTTTTTGTTCTTGGAATAGATACCAAATCAGTAGAAGGCTTTTGTATTTTAAAATGCAGTATGTGAAAACTATCTGAATTCACTAGATAATGGCTGTGTATGTGAATTTCTGGTTTACAGAAAAGGAGAATGGCTCAAGAAACTAACCATAGTCAAGTGCCTATGCTTTGTTCCACTGGATGCGGATTTTATGGAAACCCTCGTACAAATGGCATGTGTTCAATTTGCTATAAAGAACATCTTCAAAGGCAGAATAGTAGTAATGGTAGAATTAGCCCTCCTGGTAAGTAATATTAATAAGTATTAGATTAATATCTAGCCTGTTGATTCCCACTGTAGCAAACCCTGTGTGCTACATTAGAGTGAGACTGGGGCAGGAACAGTATATCTTTTTTTCTCGGGGGAGGGGAGGGTTGGTTTGATTTCCCTGCCACCTCAAGCAACTGATGATTTCATAAAAATGAGAAACAGGGCAATCCGCCATACTGCTGCCAAAAGTCTTTACTGCTTTACAGAATTTTTGAATCTGCTTTAGAATGGAAGAAGCATATTATGGATAATCTTTGTAGCAGCATAATTATAGTTCGTATTTTTGTGACTTGTGTTTATTTCTGGTAAGGTATTAGAAGCACTAAGTACGTCACTGTAAAATGCTAGAAATTCTTTTCAAAGATTTACAAAGGATTAGTGATTTACAGAGAACAACCTGCCTGGGCAGATGACAAATACTTTGAATGTAATATTTAGATTTTGTTGTGGAAGTAATGGGTGTGAGACTGACATTTCAAACAATTGAAGCCTTGTTTTTAGAAGGTTCCCACCACAGTCATTATCCTCATCTGGATTAAAACAATTTAAAGTTTAAGTTTAGGGCATACTGAATGTGGGTTTTCTGCACTTGAGCCTTGCTGGTAAACTTACTGCATGGATTACACTCAGGTCATATTCTTAAGCTTTCCTCATAACCACCAGGGTTAGAGACTCATTTAAGTGGAAAACCTTGGCTCTGATGATGCATGATTCTAGAATCGGGGCTTCAGTGCATGGGCCTGTTCTAAAAGTTTTTCGGTGGAATCTTCAATTATCTTTAAATATGTTACTTCAGTTCTGTGCTGATGAAAGCTTGTTATGTGTGTCTCGTGTCACTTTTTCCTGTGTGCAGCTTTTTGTTTTGTTTAAAAAAAAAAGGGGGGTGGGGGGCAGATACTTTGAGTATAATATTTGGCCCTAGAGAAGGAGGTTCCTCCATCCCAAAATTTTCTATAGGTCAGACAGTGCAAATATGACCAGCTTCTAAAGAATTATACCTCTTTCAGTGGAGGTGGCATGATTCATCACACTAACTAATTCTGGAGGCAGTACTCCTAGTAGTATGACTCCGTGAGCTACTTGCCAGTTGGGTCAACACAGAGGTTCCAACCATAGTGTTCCCATGGTCTGTCTTGCCTTACAGTTGAATAAACAAATGAAGAAATTTGCATTCTAGTACAGGCAATATGTTTGGCTGAAGACACACATCAAAGCACCATCTGAGATACTTTTGTAGTTTTAACTGCTGGCTGCATCTCCCTGGTCCAGTAGCCTCAGGACCTGAACAGTGCCAGACCAGGGGAAGTCAGTAATCCCCAGCTGACCTTTGGGTCCTGCTCCCAAGCTCTCCTCCTAGCTGGTGGCTGCCAGCCCCAGCCACTTCCTGGCCCCCTGCTCCCTGACCCCACTGTAGGTCACTGCTCTCCAGCCCTGCTACGGGGTGCCAGTCTCAGGCCACTGGGCTCTCTGGTCCAGCAATGTTGCTGGTCGTGCTGGACCACAGATGTTTCTAGAGCAGAAAGCTGTGGATTTCAGAGGTTAGACCTGTACTGGTTGGCTGGGAGTAGACCATGTAGAAGGCATAACTTGTGCTACTAAATGTGTCATTTCATTTAGACCCAACATGTCATTTAGTTCAGTGGCATGTTGTTGCCTGATACACTGCCAAAAGTGCAATGGTGGATCCATAGTGAAAAGGGTTAAGTGGAATATCTGGATAAAATACATCAAAGTATACAGGGACATTTGGATAGAGGTCCCAAATATTCTAAAATATCTTCAGTGGTATTTGGTCTCTCACAAAAATATGAAGTTGCAATAACAGTTTTTCATGGAAATCTTTTGAGTAATTTAAAACCATCATGTCTTCCTTTGTATAAAACGGATTTTTTTTTGAATATGTACAGTTGGAGGCTTTCAGTGGATAAGGGCCAGAAGTGGACAAATATCACCAGACAGCTTTATCTTAAGTAATTACAGTAAAGTATAAATCCACTAAAATTAAGGCTCTGATTCATCAAGGAATTTTAGCCGATGTTAAAATAGCTTGTTGAATTGAGATGGGAATGCAGAAGATTTGTTGTAATGGATAAATTCGGTAACTCCAGAAGGCAGTGCAACTCATTTTACATTGGTGTGTTTGTTTCAGCAGCTTCTGTCAGTAGTATAACTGAGTCTTTACCAGTACAGCACACAGAAGGCAGCATCCCAGAAACTCAGTCATCATTAGACACTGCATCTACCCAGTCTATGCAGCCAAGGTAAGTATCTTGTCAAGGCTTTTTAGTAAACATTTTACATACAGACTGATATAAACATGATTGTTTCAGGTAAATCCTGAGGCTAAGAAATTAGACAGTAAAAATTGGGAATGAGAAGTCAGTAATTTGATTCTGAGTACTTAAAAATGAGATTTCTGTACCAATTACTATTATACAAACAAAATAATCTTAAATATATTTGAAAACAATATTAATTTTTAATATTTTTTAATTCAAAGTCTCAAATAGCAAAACTTCTGCAGCTACACTTATCTGATCATAGGGAAATCTTATCTGCACTAAAAACATCTATAAAATCTCATCACTCCACAACCTGCTATTTGGTGGGAGTTTCCCCTCAGAAATCCTTCACCTTCATCTTTTAAAATAGATATTAATTATACATATTTAAGGTGGACAAGAAAGCTCTTCTAATTGCAGTTGTCTTTACTGACACACAATATTGCATACTGAACTGTTTGCTTCATTTAATTTCATCAGAAGTAGTATGATCTAGAGGATAGGATATTCAGAATAAGATCTGAATTCTGTTCCTAGATCTGTTCCTCAACGGCTGTCTCCTTGACCTCTGTCTTAATTAGTAAAGGATACATTATGTCCTTTTATAAATAATTCGGTGATCTATAAATGGGAAGTACCTCTGTCAACAGAAGTGGCTGTCAGAAGGGTTTTCCCAGTAAAACTTCTGTCAGCAGTTATATGCTCAGGGCAGAGGAAAACCCTCTGAAGTGATGCAAGGCACTTTTACCTTTCCTCTCTGACATCCTGGCTAGTATCCAGAGCCAGCCTTTCTTTCTTTCTCTCTGTTCTCTAGTAATCTCTGGTGATTCACTAGGTCACAAAGTCTTACAGACTTCTTTATGTAATAAGGAATAGGATGTAGAAGAGTGCAAGACATTCTTTAGAACTGTCAAGTCTTTGAGTAGATTCTCCTATCTTCCAGGGTTCAAGCTACATCCTAATAACTAGTCACAATGACAAGTTGCAATTTTCTTTCTTGTGTTAAACACACCAGTATATGAATCTGAGATTTTGTAGCCACGACAGTTACTACATGTAGTTGTTGGCATTGCTCTTTATTCGGCTTGAAAGTGTTAGATTAAGTATCTGCAAATGTTGATTACACTACACACACAATCTGACAAAATATTTCTATGAATAATAACCCAAAATAGGCAAAGTAAGCAAAAATCTGTTTGAAAATGTTTTAGGATGTGATTCACGGATATTTACTTAATTTATTTTTACTTCATGTTAACTGGTTGAATCTCAAACTATCGTTTCATTAAATAATAGTCTAATGCCACCCCCATAACTTTTTGCAACTTTGAAAATTAAAGTGGGTAAAAATAAAATAAAATAAACATCAATATCACCAGTTTAAAATTATATGAAAATAAAATTGAGTTCTGCCAACTCTACTTCCAACTGTGTGCGTGCTTCAATGGAAGCAGAAAATATTTGGCTTCTTGTCAGTTTTAAATCTTTTGTTTAAACCATGGGTGTCCAACCTTTTGGCTTGCCTGGGCCGCATTGAGTGAAGAGGAATTGTCTTGGGCCGCATATAAAATATATAATATAGTTAATGTATATAAATCACATAATAATGTTAAAAGTTTACGATCTTGTGGGGCCGCATTACTAGCTGTCCAGGGCCGCATGCGGCCTGTGGGCCGCGGGTTGGACACGCCTGGTTTAAACACTAATGTTGTAATGTGCTCTTGAAGTCCTTAACTTCTAAATGAAAACATTTGGTACACTGTGTGTTCTCCTACCATACTATCTGAGCAATCTTTGTGAAAATAAAGCTTGTACCCAGCTCTTACAAATTCTCAATTGTTTTCTTCCCAGTCCTGTGTCAAACCAATCACTTTTAACAGAATCTGTAGCATCCTCCCAAGCAGAAATCACAGCTGTGGACAAAACAATACCTGAAACAGAAGATTTGCAAGGTTAGTGTCTGAATCTGCATAATTAGCACATATATGAAATGTGTGCTGTTTTTTAAAACCTACTTTTAAAATAAATTCTAACAAACTGCATTCTGAGCAATATAATGACAATGTTGCATAAAACTGAAAGATAAAACATTTTTATACATGTGGTTTTTAAGGTGGAAATACTGCATTGTTGGAAACTTCATATAAAGTTGACATAAATGTTTACCTTTTGGTTTACTTTGAATTCTAATTGTATAAAATGCAGTAAATCAGTGTGTACCATAGTGCTGAGTTTTTAAATAGCACTGGGGAAGTATGTATTTAGATATAATTATAAATGGTTTAATTTATTTATTTTACTGTAACATTATCAAAATATTTTCACGAATGAGTGAGGAAAGTACTTGCTGCTGTTTATATATGTAAACATGGGCAATGGAGTGGCAATGGTCTATTTTTGTCTGCCCAAACTAGACTGTGTACTCTTGAACATAGTTTGGGTATTACTTGTAAATGCTGTAGCAGTAGCACACATTGTTGCTGATCACTGTGAACAAAGCTGGTGGTCTTGAATCCATTTTGAAATTGGTAATATGGAATATTATCTTATAGGTAAAATGAGGCCTACTAGCACATATGTTACATAGAACCATCAAGATGCAGTTTATCAGAGATTAAATTATGTGCACCAAAACTTCCATAATTTTGCAGCAAGGGTTACAGTTCAGGTGCTGGAGGGAAAATGGAAAATGTTAGAAAATAACTGGCTTTTCCTGGGTAGCTGACTTTAATAGTACTGCCCTAGAATCTTTATGGTTTTTGCAGAGTGCATTTGTTCCACATGGTTTTCTGTTACTTTCAGCAAGCTTGCACATTTAACATGATCTCCCATAGAGCCATATAATAGTGTTAAGTTTGTGAAATGAGAGAAAAAAGAATGAAATTACAATTGTGTCCCTAACTTTTCTCAGAATCTTGCAATACATAGGCAATCATCATCATCATCATGTGGTTCTCAGCTTCCTTTTTACTACTTCCTAGCCTGCACACTTGAGATATGTTGCAGATACCAATCTTCAGTGTTTTCTGCTGCTTGAGGAGGAGGGTGGCTTTAGTTGTTCCTGGCAATGTTCAAATACTCCAGAATAATTTTACATTTGCCACCTGTGTGGAATGGCTCTTTCATACAATGAAGTTGGTTCACCTCAGTGGCAGAGAAACTCTTGCTTGCTTTAGCTATTAGGACAGTGGAATAGACAGTTGCAAGGTGTTTGTGGTGCGACTGAATTAACTACTGAGGCATTGTGGAGGGAGGCTTAATGGTAGGAGTTTCAGATGAGCTTTGTGATGTCTAATCTTGCTCCATTGGTTTAAATAGCACCTGGGGCAGTAGGGTTATGGCAGAGCTGAGCACCTTTAAAAAAAAATATCTCCTAAACTTAAAATTACACGGTTCTTTTTCCACAAACACAAGACTTGCTATACATCTAACTTAATTATGTACTAAACAGTCCCAAAACTAGATTCTTGTACCACACCCAGCTCTGATGTCTGAACCCTATTCTTCAGATATACTCTTAAATTTAAACTATATCATTTTGAATACTCTTCTTCCTTTCTGAGCTAGGATGGGTCAGTCAGTCTAACTGAATGCTACTTGTGCTAGATAAAAAACATGGAACAGGTTCTTATGTGGTTTTGTTTTGTGTTTTGTGTGTGTTTGTTTTTTATGTAGTCAGACAGTTTAAAATAGCAAAGTTTCTAAGGTAAATTCTCACATTTAAATACATTGGTACATAAATGAATATGTGTAAATGCATATCTCCGAATTCCCATTTTATAGACTGACAAACTTACTTAGGCCAGATCTACACTATGTTGAAAAATCAATTTAAGAACACAATTCCAGATACATCAATTCCAGCTACACAATTGTCATATCATAGATCAACTTTTCTGGCCATTCTCCTCAGTGGGAGGTCGACAGGAGACAGTCTCTCATCATCTTCCCTTACTACTCACAACAGTGAGGAGTACCAGGGTTGACAATAAAGCCCTGGTAGTTTGATTTAGCATGTCTACCAAAAGGCATGCAAAATCAAACCCCAGAAGATCAAATGCAATCACGTCACCCTTCCAGTAAGTATAGCTGTACCCATAGATATTGTACCAAGTTATAAGCCAGCTGCTACTCGTTTGGAATTATCTCACTTAGTTTCACTTGTGAACATGAATATTTAATACGAGCTCTAAAATGCCAGAGATTGTATAATAGGAAACACACATTTCCATAATCTGGTCTCCCTGGCACGGTTCTTGGTTCTCAGGCTGGCAAATAATCTTCCAAGATTTCCCAATGCAATGTCTCTTCTTGCATGGTCTGCTCGCTACTCACTTTGCCTTGTCTCAGCTTGTAGTGCCATTAAGCCATTCCATCTCTGCAACATCTACCATCTTGTTTTTACCTTCTACAGGTGAATGAAAAAGTGAGGTTCTTTTTCAGTGTTTATCATGTGAGCTGTTTCTGCTCCAGCCACAGGGCAACTTGCCAGAACTAGCAGGACCTCCACTCTGAGCTAATAGCTGACTGATTCTGAGATGAATACAGAAACCACTTACTTTTTGGTAAGGGAGCCCAGATGGCTGTAGACTGGCTTCCCACTTAGTTTTCTTTGCAGTAGTCCTGGAGTGAATGTATATTCAGGGGGACACCCTTTTGAACAATCTCTTTTAAAGTCTGTAGAGCCACGCATGTTCTTTTGCATAGATGGACTAAGTAATATGCCTCCCCCATTTGCTATTCTATTCCACTCACCAAGTTTCTCAGATTCTTCATCTCATAGTTACAAAGGAATTTGGCAGCTAGTCCCCATTCTATCGACTAGAGTAATAGGTAGCTTTCTTCCTAGGCTGTGCACATTCTCTCTCTTCGGATGAGGTAGGAGGACAGTGTCATGACAGAAATCTGAGGATCTGACCCAATTAAAAAGGAAGGGATGAACAATGAAAGATACGTTAGATTCTTCAAAAGGGAAGAAATGAATTGTAGGTCTGAAATCTTCTTGGAGAAATAAATGGGATACCCCACCCTACACTGTCAGGTGAGATTGCTCAACTGAGAGGAATAGGGGGATTTCAAAATGTGCAGGGTCCTTTCGAAAAGGACCCCCTTGTAGCTGCGCTGAGCCGCACGCGTTCAAAAGTGGCGTATTCGAAGCGCAATGGCTGGAAGCGTGCCATTAGCATGGCCATTTTGAACTTTTGGCCAGGTGTGGCCACAGCCTTAGTATTGTGGGTTTTGTTTTGTTTTGTTCTGTTTTTTTTAAAGACACTTAGCAAATAACATTTTTGGTGGGAGCTCGGTTGGCTCTACACAATCATGTCTTCAAGCTTGTGTAACAGTTTTGTCAGGTAAGACAATGTTTAAAAAAAAATAAATAAAAGAAATTTAATGGAATTCATGTTACTGCCAGCAGCATGAGTCTATTAGTATCTCCTGGAGAATCGAAAATATTGCATTCAACTATTTGATAGCTCATGGCGCAAAAGCAAAATATGAAAACATATGAAAAGTAAAATCAGTAACAATAGAGGGTAAGCAATTTATCCATTTTACTCATCTGAGGCTGTGTCTAGACTAACTCCCAACTTCGAAGGGGGCATGGTAGTTAGGGTGTCATGAGATTACTAATGAAGTGCTGTGGTGCATATGCAGCCCTTCATTAGGCCAGATCTCCCCTATGGCAACTTCGAAGAGTGAAACTTCAAAGTCCTGGCTTCTGTGTAGCCGCGGGCACTTTGAAGTGCCCACCCTACATCAAAGTCCCTTTACTCCTCAAAATATTGATTCGATTCTCCAAGAGTACCCTGGGCACTTAGAAGTACTGGCGGGTGAGCTGCGGCTAGATGCGAGCCAGAGCTTCGAAGTTCAACACTTTGAAGTTGCTGCAGAGGGGGATTTGCTTAATAAAGTGCTGCATATGCACCGCAGCACTTTATTAGGAAACTCCCAACACCCCACTTACCATGCTACATTTGGAGTAGGGAGCTAGTGTAGACAAGCCCTTAGTGTTCTAAAAGTCCTGCTTGTAAGTAGCAGTTCTTGCTTTGTGCAAGTTGTACCCATTAATCTTAAATTTAAAAAGCTTCATATTTTGGTAACAGCTTCCGTAGTTTCCATAAAAATAACTTGTAATTTTTTTGTCAAAGCAGTGTGGGGTATTAGTGTCAACCTGAAGCATTAATTCTTTATTGCACATAATGAAAATATACTGTACTATATAATCAACACAAACCAAATATTTATACTAGTCTTTAATAATGTGTGTATTTCATTCAAAGCGTTTAATGTTTTAAATATGTTTAATACATGTTAAGTAGGCACCAGTGTTTTTTGTAGGAATCTTAGTTGTTTACTATTAGACTATATAACAGAACACACAAGGTTGCTGTAGTGGATAGGCCTACACTTAAGGCAATATGCAGAGTACAGACATTGCATACCCAGCTAGCATGGGTATAAATAGCAGTGTAAACACTCAGACATAGCTGAGGTGAGGGAAGAGCTGCGAGAACTCTAGTGGTTATACCCTGCATGTGTCGCTACATGCCCAAGCTGTGCCTCCTACCGCTACGCTTTATTTTTAGAAGTATGCTGCCACGCTGCCAGAGCCTTTCACTGCCACATGCCACAGCATTGTGGAGGCAGTCTGCTTTTTCATGTGGTGTGTGGCTTGCCCATATTGTATATACTGCTGCAAGTGTAGATGAGAACCTGGACAAATCAGTTACTTACTCTCCTAGAAGTCAAAAAAAACAAGCAAACAGATGCATTGAGTTTTATTTGCCTTTGTACAGTGATCATGTAACATCAGGCAAACTATGTTTAAAAGAGAAAAAAAAATTGCCAGGTTACAAATCTCACAGATGGCTGACTTGATGTGGGCTGTGTGGTTTGCCGTTTATACTCCCAGATTTGTATTGTGCCTTGCAAAACAGATCAAGGAAAGGGTAGGAAACATCAGTGAATCTGGCTTTCAGATAGTCACCATGTTCCCATAGTCTGCTTATCAAACTGTTTGCGGGTATTAAATTTTTAGCAAAGCTGAGGTATTGGATAACTCTAAAAGCAACTAATTATGAGCATTCACACATCTTATTAATATTATCCCTAATATGACAAGATAACGTTCATTAAGATAAAACCCAACTTTTTTTTCCTGAGTGAGGATTTTGCCCTAGAAATGTTCAGGTAAGTACTCAGACTTTGTCTTCAGAGTGCTTAACAATGTTAACTAGAATTTTTACCCTAGTCAGGTTTGTGTCTGTCTTCATCTGCAAAATGGAGACTAATATTTGCCCACCAGTATGCATGCTATTCTGCTACAAATCATTTGTTATCTTCATGTATGCTCCTTCCTAAATTCAGGGTAACAGAGTAACCCTTTTATTCATGTGTGTCTGAACTCCTTGTATTCTTTGACTTCTAACTGCAATATAAAATTGACTTATGGTATATGCAGCATAGTCTGGCTACAGGCCACTCTGCTTTTTTCTTCCTTATTGGGAATATCTGTATACTATTTGTGATGAGAGTGGGTTTCAACAAGTGGTAGGGAGAGCCTTTTAATTAAATGGGCACTCAATATTATGGCAGATGTATTGGCCCACAACAGCAAAAGATTGAGGCCAAAAAAAACCAACCCTCTAATTTAAAAAAGTGACTGGATATTGTGTGGCATTGTAAAATGTGACTGAGCTCGATGAAAACGAACTTTGTCTTGGTCTTTCCAGTCCATAGATAAATAAGCTGGACTGATATTCAGAATAAAAATGGACTAATTGCAGGGAGCACAGTGCATGCAGTATTGAATAACTTAAATAAAGACTGTGATAGACTGTGGTGCTCATAATATCTGCTGTCCTGAAAGCACATCTAAATCAGCAGAAACATTTCCATAGACTTCAGAGGGCTTTGGGTCAGAGCTGTGGCAGACTTGCTCATATTCACTTTGCATATATAGTCCTAAAACGGCACTTGTGTTGCAAAAGGCAAAATGGAACAAAAGTAAAGCAGCACCCTAGTGGCTCAACAGTTATTAATATTTCATGTTTCCCATGTAGAGTGGTGCTAAAATCCCTTAAATGGAGAACCTGACACGGATTCTTCTAAAAGTAGGTCATTTCTATAAGAAGCACAAATGTGTAATTTCTAAACCATTGTCAGGCTTCTGAGAGGCTTGCGTCAACAAATATGAGATGACAACAGTGGTAACAGGGATTTCAAATATCACACATTTTATATTGCAGGCACACCATTATATCACCTGGGAAAACTAAGTATCCAAAGATACTCCATCTCATGCTGCTGCTACTTCTCTGCAGTGAAAACTGATAAAAGAAATTTTGCAAGTCTACAGGTTACAACTCTGAAATCCTGTGCTTTCTGGTACGGCAACATTCATGGTTTGACAGGACCAGAGACGTTGCTGGACCAGTGAGCCCGGCTGAGATGGGTCCCTGGCAGGGTTCCCTCTAAGGTGCACACTGGTACAGACCCTCAGGAGAGATTCAGATGCCCCCTGGAGAATTAGCAGAGCACCCATAGCTAGGATTTTATTTCTACTTGTGGTGTACATTCACACATGCTTCAGTGCACACACAAATTTTATTTTACACATGGAAGGAAGAGGGAACATGGGTCTGAGGCTTCGTTTCATGAATATGGGATTCTCTTGTTGAACAAGCAGCAAACCCCATCTCTCCTTTTCAGCTTGGCCAATGTGGGCATCAAGCACTGTTGTGCTTCCAAAACACTGGTTTATGTAACTAATACTCATAGTCATGAGGACTCCTGTATAAGTCAAAGATTTTTTTACTTAAGGGAAGCTGTTTTATGCAAACCCAGTGCTGCAGTTCAGCATATTCTTGAAAGAGTTGGACGTTCAGGAGGGTAGTCTAGAAGTGTTACTGCAGCTATAGTGCACGGGGGATGTACAGGCCAGTAGGGCTAACGTTCAAACCCCTAGAGATTTAAAAGTGAAACACGTTATAAGGGGACTGCCGACTTCCATGTATAATATAGCTACGTGAAGCTTGGAAACCTAGGAATGGAGATGAAACAGGGATACCATGCTAGCCGACTGTTGCTGTGTTGCTTTCCCATTAACGTCTTTATTTTTTTTTTTCTCCCTTCCACAAATAAGGGCTGTGTTTGCTTCCACTGCCCTCCCTCAAAGATGACTGGATTACACTGGGGAGAGAAATATAAAAGGTGTTAACACTATCTTTCTAATCATATCGCCCCTACCCCTACCCCTGATAGTGTGTGCTTCTAGGGACTCTAGCCTTAGTGCTGTTCTAACACAAGTTGAAACTATATCAGATTTAGTGCTTAAATACAAAGGGGAATGAAGAGACACAAAGGATCAGGCTTAATATGTTGCCTGGAGGAAAACTTGGGCCAGGCCACTTCAAATGACAGCAGCTGGATAACTAGATTGCCTCTTGCTCATTACTTGCCTTTTTCTTCATGCTCATGTGACATTTCTTGGGATACTATTGCTATAGCCAAAGAATATTTTAAGATGTACCATTTGATCCATCCCTTGCTGAACAAGCAGTATAAAAATGTAGTGTTTGAAGTGATCATAGACTACCTGTCAATTCCTGAAATGAAAGTAATTAAAGCTCCATAGAAAATGCAAACAAGTAACTTAAAATGATTTGGACATGTAAACAAAACCGATCTAATATGTGGCCCATCCAGCCAACATCAGTGAACCTTGCCTAGACTATTTGAGTAGACATTTTGGGGAAAGATTTGCTGATGAGTATTTTAGGTTTACTTAATACTGCAAGGGGCTCAAAAACAGAGTATACTTATGCGTGAAACAAGCAGAGAAAATAATGTAGCTGATCCTGACATCTAGATGAAGGCTTCAGAGAGTGGGGAAAGGTATACATAGTTGAAAATCTGTACCATAGTATAGGTAAGTGAAAGTTTTACTTAAATACTGTAGGTTTGAAACATTAGGCCATAAAAATTTTTTGTTTAAAATATGCATCATGATATTGCTTTATAATGGAATGAATGTGTTCGTGGATATATTTAATGTATATGTTTACCCACGTTAGGTTAATCTTTCAATCAAACTGATATATTTAATTGCTTTAGATCTTTTATATAATACACTTGTATTTTGCGGCTCACTAATTTTTCTTAAACAGTAACTTAAAAATATTAACTCCCTAAAACTGAGGTTTTTTTGTCCTGCACACATCTTGGTGGCATTTTACATGCTGTCACATGTCATGCTCTGACATAAGTCTCTCTGAATACGTCAGTGGAGTTGTTTACTGTAAAATTTCATCCTGTTAGTCCTAAAATACTTAGATTTTCCTGTCTTTGTGTCCAAACTTATTTTTCCTGCCTCTTGTTACCTTTGGTTCTGTTAGTTTTCAAAATGTTTGCCCATCTGCAAAGTTGTAAGTAACAAACATATGAAGGACAGTTACAGTTTAGTTTCAAAGTTGTATGCACATACTAAGCACACATTCAAATACTATGACTGTGAAAAAGCATCCAACTGTCTACTAAATGCTCACCTTTACCAGCAGTAGACAGGTTGGTAGAGAGCAGTTAAGTGATGATGATGTACCATGTTGCTGAAAGATTCTGCCTGGGAAGCATACAGCTGTGTGTACATCACCAGAAAAAGTAGCCAAGGGTGCAGACAAACTTTTAGGACTGCTGCTGTATCTCTTCTTTAGCATTTTGTGATAGCCTTGTTTCCACTGGCATCCTCTGTTCTTTCAGCCCCTTCCCCTGCAGCCCTATTTCTTCTCACTTTCCTACACCTTACACAGTGCAAGCTTGTCTTGCTGTGACCTAGCAGATAGCTTGCTTACAGACCTATTAACAACAAGATAAGTTCCCTTGCTAGCAGGTTTTTTTTTAAGTTTCTGATACACGAAAGTACAGGAAAGAGTGCAGCAACTAAATAAAACTCCATTTCTGTTGTTCTTGGGGCAGGCAACCTCTTGAGCTGTATATTCTGTACCCTGATCCTTACACACACGGCCCAAGTCTCACTTTTAGATATGAGAGAAGATTAGAATAGTCTGGAAATATTAAGGCTCTGCCTCCCCAAAAGGATGTAGATTTCACTTTGGGTAATTCCTTCTCTCTCAGATTTCATGGTTTAAATTCTTTTCTCCATTGGAAGCGGATGTATTCACTTTAGTCACCAAAACCTGGAAAGAGAAGCTGCATCTTAGCAGCATAAATCTGACATAAAATAAAAATACAAAAGTTGTTCTCGGCAAGATAGCTGTGTGAGGCAGCAATGCAGAAGGGAGAAGTGCTTAACTGAACTTTGGTAAATTATCTCTTTCTCTCACTTGATTTGAATAAGCTATGAATACTGCTAACTGTAACAATTTTATGGAACTTTTAAATCTTTCTCTTGCAGTTTTCCACACCTGATAACATCAGACCTGTTTTTAAATCTTGGTTTTTGAGATTTATAGAGAAGCGGGTGTGTAAAAACTGTATTTTTTTACTCATCTTGCTAGTCCCAAATGGTAGTTTTTAAGTTATGAGCTGATATAAAACATTCACAGTACTGTCAACTGACTTCTATCCTGGAAAAGTAAGATTGGATAATTAAATTTAGAAAGAGATCTCAAGTACAATTGTTGGTGATGCAGAAATATTGCTGAAGCAGAGTTGCACACCTAACTAGATTGTGGGAGGGAAAATTGATTACAACAAGGTTACAAATCCCAGAGACTGAATTTATAAAATAGGCTTCAAATTTCTCTTGTGGTTCAAACAAACCTCTTGCATTTTTCTACTTTTTTTGTTATATATACTAGCTGTAGTGTCAGAGAGTGCAGAGCCTACATCTGAAGAACAAGATAAGTCACTTGACAAACCAAAACAGAAAAAGAATCGCTGTTTCATGTGCCGGAAGAAGGTGGGACTTACCGGTAAGAAATGTTTCATTTTCTTTCTTAATCCAAGACAGAGTTATGAAATTAATATCAAAGGACCAAACTCTTCCTTCCAGTGCTTCATTAACTTTGATGTGTTTGAAGTAAAACTTGGCCCTAAAGTGTTTTCAGCCACTGACTGACTTGATTAAACCCTCATATTCCAAACGGAGCACAGGTCATCTACAAGTCTCCTCTACTTCACTGTCTCAAGACAAAACTTCTGTCTGACTCCAGGAGTACCCCAGTTGTTGTCCATCAATCTCAGTAGACTCTTTCCACGTTGTCCAAGGTCTTCCTCTTTTGTGTTTTCCTTGTGGGTTCCAAGTGAGAGCTTGACAGACTGTGCTGGATGATGGTTTTCTGAGAGTGTGGCATAGCCAGCCCCACTTTATTCTCTTGATTTGAATGCCAGGTGGTTCTTGTCCTGCTCTGTTCCAAAGTTCCTCATTTGTGACAGTCTTGCCATTTGATGCAAAGGATGTACCTCAGGCATCTGTTTATGAATGTCTGTAGCTTGTGATTTAAAGACTTCTTAGTACTCCAGGTCTCAGATCCAAACAAGGGCACACTCTTCACATTTGTGTTGAAGATCTGCAGTTTCATCTTCACATATATTATTTGTGAACTCCATATGGGACAAAGTCTTGAATGCAGGTTTTGCTTTCCATATCCTGGCATTGATATCCTTGTCTGTTCCTCCGTCTCTGCCCATAATACTCCTCAAGTAGGTGAACTGCTCCACATCATCTTCCAGGTCGTTCCCTCCCAATGCAGTCATTGTGGTGTTGGACTGGTTGATGCTCGTTGTCGTGATCTTTCCCCTGTTAATGCTCAGTCCAGTCACTGAGGCAGTTTTGTCTAGTGTTGCAACCTTTTGTTCCATGCTTTCATGTTGGTGTGAAAGGAGGGTGACATCCTCAGCAAAATCAATGTCCTGTAGATGTTTGAAAGTGTCCATTGAATACCCTGTTGATGGCCATCTGTTGTCCTGCTAATAATCCAGTCCACTCTGATCAAGAACAGGAAAGGTGACAATAGTTGCCCTTGTTGCACTCTTGACAGTATGCTGAAGGGTTCCATCACGACACCATTGTGAACATCTTGGCATGTCGAGGGTTGGTATGTTGAATGGATCAGGTTAATAATTTTGGATGGAATGCTACAGTATTGCAGCATGTTCAACCAATAGCTCTTATTAAAGAGGACTTTTCATGTGTCCATGTGTTTTAACTTTTTCTTTTATTAAGCAAAACAATCTTCATTAAAAATGCTTCTGTTTGGGAGGTTTACTATATAATGGCCTGGGGAGTTGAGGTAAATGTAATAGCCTGCTCGTTAATCAGCGTTCATAATGAAGTGATATGGTTTAAGTTTAAGTACTTGAAAGTCACTTGAGTTGTTCAACTGTATGGTAATTGGAAAAAAATGTCTGCGGCAGGTTCTTGAGGGAATGTAAAGATTTATATTGTTGGTGCTTTATCTGACAGCAATTTTGTCTGAAGAAAGTGGCTTTGACTGACTTCTGTTGACTGAGATGAGTTGATACTGAATGTGAATGTAGTATTTGGGATATTAAAAAGGCCAAACTAATAGAATTAAGCCATCTTAATGTCTGTTTCATAAATCATTATTTCTGTTTTCAGGGTTTGAATGCCGATGTGGAAACATTTACTGTGGTGTACACCGTTACTCAGACGTACACAGTTGCTCATACAATTACAAAGCTGATGCTGCTGAGAAAATCAGGAAAGAAAATCCCGTAGTTGTTGGGGAAAAGATTCAAAAGATCTGAACTGCTACTTCTGCTGGAATATAAAATCCACTGACCATCTGCAGATTAAATTGACTTGAGCTTTTTCCTTAGTCATCAGGAATGTAGAGCAGATTATCTTGGCTAGAACTTTTAATCATGCATGTCATCAGAAGAATAGATTTTTGTTTTTCTTTGTTTTGAAAATGACTCAACATTTATTTTCATTGCAGTTTTTGTGGCTGAAGACTTAAGTAAACTTTACAAGTATTATCCTTTAAGATCATTTTAATTTTAGTTGAGTGCAGAGGGCTTTTATAACAAAACTGGAGAAAACATGGGAGGACTGTGCTTTTCCAGTACACAACATGCATGCATTAACTTTGCAGTTTATTTTCTTGTTGTATATAGCTTTTCTCTGCAGCACGATTTCTTTTTGGGTAATGCCTCATATGGCACAACTAGTTACCAGTAACTGAATGTATTTTAATCATTATGGCTGCTTCTGGTTTTCATTAACAAAAAAGGTTATACATATTAGCATATTAGCTTGTTTGCACCCACTACCTATTTATGTATGAATCATTTGTAATGAGAGAGTGCGTGCTGAGATTATAAGTTTGTGTGGTTTTAAAAGAAAAATTAGATTTTGTTTTCGTGTGTGTGCAGGGCCGGGTAGGCTAGTATGCCCTTCATTGCTGACTGAAGATTTCACTAGGATTGCATACATCAGTCTGTATGTACACACATATGAAGAATGATCTAAAGTAACTGTGCTGTATTTATGTTTATCCATGTCTTAACTTTGATTAAATAAAATTTTAAAAAATTGGGGTATTTTATGTTGTTCACCGCTATCTGTCACACTGATTGCTTCTCAAACCCTTATTTGCATTTAGACTCGTCTCTGGTTTCTTCAGGTTTAATGTACGTAATACCTTTGGCGGCTATGGAGCTCTGAAGAGCAATTAAGTCATCTTTTATCTGAATTTATTTTACTTATAGTTGCAAGTAACACCCACCGATTGAAAGACTGGAAGGGATAATATGTTGTCATCTTTCTTTACTTGGGCATTTGGCAGCACCTTATATTTAGTTGGTGAATTTTTTTTCCCCTCCCATTTTGTCTTTTATCCAATAACACCATAAAATTGTGCTTTAGGCAAATTGGATCATAAAGTCATAAAAATTGTTAATTTGTGATGATTTAACATATGTTGAGGGATTTGGTTTGTGGGGTTGAGAATGGGAGAGCAGGCCCTTGGAACAGTTTGTATAGCCTAGATTAGAAAACAGTTAGGCTATGTTTCAAATTTAGTGTCCATTTAACAAACACACTTGTGAATCATCTTCTCATTCTCACTCATTCTCAGGCCCTGTACATGGTGTCGTAACAGTAGGAATGGTGGCAGTGCCAAACAGATGACAGGAGCATCCTTCAAGACTCTGATGGGAGCTTAGTTAAAAAAGTGGCAACTGGGATGGAACTCCCCAGCTCCGTGCAGCATCTCTGGCCTGTGACTAATCCTGGCCTTAGGCTATGGTTTATGTGGAAAGATTGTTATTACTGCCAAGAGGTGGAGGGGGTCTCACACGTGCAGAACGGCACAAAGAGACTAATGATCTCTGCCTGTAACTTATTGCTTTTTGCTAATGATGTTTCAGCTGGACTTGAGTTTCCAAGGTGGTAACATGCCATTTAAGTGTCATTAAAGGGAATTCAGGTAGCCAAAAGCAGGGAGACCAGCATTAATGTGGTCCATACTTGAGTGTACCAATCATCTTCTGTTACCCAGTCTCGCAGTAGTTTTGTGAATCATAGCTGCTTGCCTTGACAAGTCCTAGAAAGCCACTCTGCCCCCAGATGTTCACACCCACCTAATCACCAATGTCAGTTTACAGGCAATGCGTGACAGCTATGTAGTGATGTGGGGTGTGTGGCTTTTTGTAACTGCACCTGTATGTTCACTCTACATCAGATTCTTTACAAAATTTCCATATACAGAATTAGGACTCAGATTCATCTCTGGAACTGATCTGTGGTTTAAATTTCTCTTCGGGTGCATCTACACTAGGAACTAACTTTGAAGTAGCCAGCAGAGAGTCTACGCACATTTTCCCCTTACTTTGAAGTTAGGAAGGCGAACTTCTAAGCCCTTACTCCGTTCCCAGGAATGGAATAGTGCCCCACTTCAAAGTTTAACTTTGAAGTAGGGTATGTGTAGATGCTCAGCTTCAAAGTTGCTTACCTTGAAATTATACTTCGAAGTAGGCAACATGGAAGTTATTTTTGTAGTGTAGACGCAGCTTTAGTGACTCTTACTTCTGATTAAATAGCTTTCAAATATTTATGGGACAAATGCAATTTTGTGTGCAGTTGATCAGCATTCTGGATTTTGGCTTTCATTACAGAAAATTAACATGTTAAATAATATTGAATACATCCTTTAAAATTTTGAACCCTGCAGTATAAATACCTCATACACTACTCGATATACCAAGACACTTTTGACCATGTACTGTATGATAATCTACCACTTCAGATGACGGAGGAAACCATTTTGCATCTGCAGAAACATTTCATTCATGGAGGGATTTCAGCTTTGAAGATCAGATATGGACTTTGAACCAACAACTCCTTGAGTCTGGAACATGGGAGGAGAGGGTATGAATCAAGGTTTGGTTAAAGAAGATCCTCATTTATGATGCTTTTGAACACATTCACGTGTCATGGCATGGCATAGTAGCCAGATCTCTCTGGATTTTTGTATCTTTCCTTTTTTTTTTTTTTTTTTTCAGCTTTTGCTTACCACTTGTACATTCTTCCACTACTTTCATCCAATTCCCATTCTTTCCAGGGTGGATAAAAATTAATTTAAATAAATGTAAAGAATCCAATTTTTATTTAAATCTGATTTATTTTTTAACTCATCAGTAAAATACTAAATTTCTCATTTAAACATAGGTTACAATTAAATCTCATCATAAACATGCTATACATACATAAAAATGAATTAATGTCCCTTTTGTCCAACCTACCTACTAGCTCTTGCTTCTTGAAAGGTCTGGGTTTTCAGTTTTTCTCAACAGAGTAAAATAACTTGAGTGAAGAACGATACAAGCTAGATAGGATTGTTTTCATTTTGTGCTTATGTGGTGGTGGAGTACCTTCGCCAAACACGACAGAGGAGTTAGTTAAGACACTGTCTGAAAGGGAGCGGGGAGAGAGAGACACTACATAGGAAAGGATGGAGGCAGTATAGGAAGGGACAGTGGCGTAGACAAAGAGGGTTGATTTATTATTCAGCATACACACACATTCCTATATTTCCCCCATTCTTTTGCCTCAGCAGAACTGTCACTGTTCCTGGGTGTAAGAGACCCCCCTATCGGGGAATATTTTTAAGAAATTTGTTCCCCTGCATAATAAGGACATTGTGTTAAGTGTAAGCAATGCTAGAAGATGCAGAACCTAGTTGCAAGTTGAAACATCAGGAAAGCTGCTGATTGGGAGAAAATGGTGTGGATAAAAATATAGATATGACTGAATGGATCAATTGGTTAGTAATTTAAATAATTCACTTTGTAAGGCATCATTCTTCAAGACTCTGCCTTTTTAGTGTGTGTGATTTAACAAGTAAATTCCCAAGCTGTTTGCTCTGTCCAAGGTTGCTAGAAAAGAAAGTGAGCTAACCTTATGGCTTCTTTAGTTAACTAGGTTAAGAATCTTTCACTGAAGAATACAATACAGAGAGGTGCAGTAAGAGAAATCTAGAGTTGGCAGTAGCCACTGAGCATCATTTTCTTATTACGTTGTGACCACAAATCACAATGTTGATGCTGTAAGTCCGTTCCCTATTTTACTTAAGCTTTTCCAAGGGAACCCCATTCAGTAGTTTTTTGGGAAAACAACAGAAGTGCCAGTGAGTTCTCTGGAGCTTAGCTGAAAATTAAGTGCACTCTCATCTTTTTGAATGTTGATTTACATCAATCCACCCTCTATTTTTTAATCCTCCCCTCATCTTCCATCTCAACTCTTTGACTTCTCTCCCTTTACCTCTCCCATCTCATCTCCCCCGTCAATCCCTCCTTTCATTCCTCTTTCTGTTCCTTCCCCCACAGCTGCTCGTCTCTTCTCCATCCCTACTACATTTTAAAACGCAACCTGTTGGTGTGTTTGTGCCACTGCAGGACAGGTGCAGCATGCATAAAGAGAAGCTGTCTTGAAAGGAACTGTTGCCTCTCTGCCTTGAGCAGAAGGGGGAAGCAGGAGCAAGGTTGACCTCCATGAGCAAGAAGCGGGGAAATAAGTGTGAGGAAAGCTCCCTTTGGCACTTGGTTTTTGCATTGACTTATGGTTCCTGCTGCCTATCATTATGCCCCTACCATTCATAGTAACAGAAAGGTAGCTGTGTTACAAAACAAAACAGCAGTCCTGTAGCACTTAAAGACTAACAATAATTTATTAGGTGATGAGCTTTCATAGGGCAGACTCATGTCTTCAGACTGGAGATAGTCTATTTCCAGTAGAACACTCTCCTGCTGAAGGGCACTAACTTTGGAAGAGCAGCATGTTTTAAATTCTAGTTATGTCTAGATTGCAGGGATTTGTTGCCAGGAGTTTGTCTTGGAAGACATCTAGTGACAAAACTTCTGTCGACAGATTGTGTGCAGACCACAAATCAGATCAAAAGAGGGAGACACTATGTCAACAGCAGTAAGGAAGACGAGAAGGAGGGAGTGTGAGTCATTCATGCAAGGCAACCCCTAAGGCCCTGCCCCCTGCCATGAGCCATGACTAACACCCCCCTGGGCCAAGGAACAGGGATGTCCTGGGAGCAAAGCCACGTGTGGCCTACTCAGTGGGCTTTGCTGCATGGGGGCTCCATGGTGCCTCCATGACCCCAGGGAATAGGCAGGTAGCCAAGGGGCTGTCTGGCCACAGAGGGGTCCCCGCATGGGTGGTGGGTGAGCTGGGAGCAGCTTCACCCTCCCTGGGGCTTAGAGACACACCTCTGTGGCTCACGGCGCTGCCTTGTTCTTGCAGGCCTGCCTACGTGCTGGGCGCCACACACCTCGGCGTGTCCAGGGTCAGGCTGGTGCCTTGTGGCTAGCCTCCTTCCAGCTGTGGCAGGGGCTGGGCGGGCCCCCTGTCCCAATACCTGGGTTCGTCCAGCCTCCCTTGGGGCTGGCAGCAGGATGCTGTCCGTGCCCGGGGGCTGTCTGTTGGTCCAGGTGGTGCACACTCCCGCTGCACATGCTGGGACCACAGAGCGAGGTCCCGGCCGAGCAATGCTCACAGCATGCTCCGTCTGTGCCCCTGCACCCTGGGATGTGTAATGCAGTGCTCACCAGAGGGACCCTCACCCAGCTCTGAAGATCCTGGGAGGTGGCCTGACTGCGAGGGATCAGGTCCAAGACCAGCACAAGGCTGCTGGCATCTGAGTCTGGCTCTGATGTGGGTTGAGGCTGGGCTGTTTCCTCCTCCTCCTGTGTTGAGGGTCCTTGAGTCCCCTGTTGATGCTGAGGTGCAGGGGTGATGTGTGTTTCCCCCGCCCCCTCCCTGTCCCACTGATGCTGTTTTACTCCCTGTAGGAGGCCGGTCCTGCCCTGGAGTGTCAGGCAGCATTTCGGACCCATATGTACCCCTGGCAGAGTTCCTTTACTTTTGCCCGAACCTGATCCTGTTCAGCCAGAGCGGTGGCCATTCTGTTGTGTATCTCCACATTTCTGTGGCAGCCCTTGGGGTCCTGCAGATGTTCTTCCTCTCTCCACACGTGCAGGAGGCCCTGATTTCTGCCCCACTTGAGGAGGTGGCCCAGTGTTTGGACGCCCAGGGTGGGTCCTGGGACCCCTCAGGCTCCTCCCTTGCAGGGCCTGACAGGGTCTCTGCCCTCACTCACCATTGTATACTTGCCGCTGTGATGGCATGGGGACACAGCAGCTGATAGATATGCTTGTATGCGCTCAGCTTTTTTCCCACCAGGTTTCCCAGGTTTCCTGCATCTTTCAGAATGGCTGGAGGAGCACGGCTTGCTGTGGACATGGTGTCCACTGGGGCCCCTGCACGGCATCCCTGGAGGCCTTTTCCGTCAATAGAGGGCCCCCCCCGAAATGTCCAGACAGGCGTTTTGTCAACTGATCTATGTTGACAGTGACGTTCTGCTGTGTGGCGAGCAGGGTACGGCTGTGGCAAAAGCGCTGTGTTTTTTCAACTTAGTGTCGACAGAATGCAATTCGCAATCTGGATGCTCCACGGGTTTTGTTGACCAAAAAGCCATTTTGTTGACAAAATGCTGTAATCTAGACATAGCCTCAGATTAGGGTTATTGACAAAGATTAGTGTCAACCTTATTCAGTTCCTCATCTATGCAAATCTATCCTGAGCCAATGAAATAAGTTTTTGCAGCCTGGCTGGTTGAGGGTATGCCGTCGTCTTTCAGACTTACAAAAATCCTGCTAGGAGTTAAGTGCTTTCGGAGGGGAGACTGTTCAGCATATAAACTGTCAAAAACTTGACAGCATTCTTCACAATTTACTATTCATGCACTAAAGTAGAAATAGCAAATCCCACTGAAGCTTGATTTGGCTCTTGCTGCAGTTACTGATGGTAGTATGGCCGTTGAGACTTCACATCTGCATAGATGGTCTGCATGATGCTAGCAGATGAGCATTTAATTCCCTTTATACCAGGGCATCTGTTGCATCAAAAAATGTGATGCTGTAAGACATGCACGTTTTGGAGGATATTAAGTGTGTTTCAATGAAACACATTCTCAAAGCTTAATACTGTAACTATGACTTTGTGGGCATAGATAAAATCAAAATGCTTAGCAATCAATGCTGGTTACCATAATAATGTAGGTATTCAAACCTCTCAGGATACTATGATGCTGCTGCAGTTAAACACAGTATATAACTGCTTGAAAGCTAATTTTTCCATGCAAGGACCTTCTTAAAATTATGTAGGCCAAGACTCCAGCTGATGTAAACTAGCTCAGCATCACTGAAGAAAATTAATCCATGCCAATTTAAGATAACTGAGTTTGATCCTACAATTGGCATACTAAAGAGTAAAGCAAATCAAAATAATTTCATGCTACTCTTTCTCCACTTAACTAGTCTCATCCCCACCAAAATCAATTTGAGATAATCCAACTTTGTGGTTTGATAGCTGTGAGTCTAAAAGTCCTTATTGAAAATGAATCTTCTCACCATTCTGTGCTGTTCTTCCCTTTAAGAAGTCCTATTTTTGCATTCAGCCTTGTGTCCATGTGTAGAACAGTGGTGTTGGGTTTTTAATTTATTTTGCCAAGGTTTTTCCCACAAGGGCCTAAGAAGCACAGTAGGACAGGAAGAATATGGGATAGTGAGGTTGTATTATTCTGTTTTTTGCTACTGTTTGCAGTTTTTCACACTTTAGCAGGTGGGGCTTTATAAACATATAGTCCAAGGACCAGTGCAGTTTAGCCCCAGCACTAGGCACTACAAGCCGTGGACTACACACTGCAGCATGCTGGGAGAACTCCCTAGTTCCTGCCAGGATGTGCACCCTGCACCCAGCAGGGTCTCAGGAGAGACTGAGCTGAAGCAGTGTGCAGTCTGCAGGCAGAGGAGTGGGGCTGCTAAACTGCAATCCTGTTTTGTGTTTTTCTACAGAATAAAGCCTGTTCTTGGTTTTTTGTCTGAGTGGGTCTGGTCTGAGGTACACACGCATTAACACACAATGCAGAGCATGCCAAGGAGCCTCAGGCCTAGTCTCCCAAGTTATGTAAGATATTGCAAGGCTTCCCCTATGCTAATTTAACCTCACACTGGGCTAGTGAACAGGAGGGGTTACAAATGGAATCAGCCAAGTTGAACTTCTAAACTACAGGCTGAACCTCTCTAGTCTAGCACCCTGAGGACCTGACTGGTGCTAAATGAGAGAATTTGCCAGACCATGGAAGGTCAGTATTATCTAGCAGCATTACCAACATGTAAGTGCTTCCTGGGCTCTTGGAAGACATTTAGGGGGTAAATAGAGCTAAATAAGAGCACAGAACTCTGAGTGCCAGGGCTGTGGGCTGTAAACTTGGTCACACCTATGATAAGTGGTCACCTGGCTAATAAAAATCATGCCAGATGTTGCTGGACAAGTGTTCCTGAATACAGAGATTCAACTTATACAAATTCTAAATGAAAACTGTCTGTTCCCCCAAGGTAGGGCAACTAATGGCTGAGCTGCCCCCTTGGTGTCTAGGTTATTGCCGGGTGAATTGATACTTTCACTTTTATAGCCATGTGCTTCCACAGATGGGAGATAAATGTCTCCTGGCCCTGCAGACACACATTTACAGGATTCAGGAAGTGGAAACAGTCTTCCCCTCAGTAACATGCCGTTTTCTCCTCTGACAGGGATTCTAACTAGAAGCGATTAATGGGCCCTGCTGCTGAGTCATGCAGAACGCTGGTATTAATTAACCATGTAGGCAGGTTAATAGGAGCAGGGCTGAAGGCAGTGGGCTGGAGAGCGGTTTCTGGTTGGTTGGAGGCTGAAGGAGAGGCTGGGCCCAGACAGAGCCATCCTGTCTGGTGCAACATGTGGAGGCTCTTCTGGCGTGGTTGCGGCGTGTTTGCAGCGCAGCAGGGCTTGCCCCGAGCTCAAAAAATGTCTTTTATCCGCGTAGAAGAGAACTCAGATTTCTCTCTTCAGAACCTCCCATATGGGGTTTTCTCTACCAAGGAAAAGGTGAGTGATCTGCTGCTTTGCTTCTGTGTTGCGAGATTGCTGCTCTTGGGGCGAGTCTTTAAAGTTCAGACGCTGTGAAGGGAGGAGAGAAGTGTTTTTGCTTTTCATGTGCTGTGTGATGAGCCAGAGATGTCAGGGAGAGAGAGGACAGGCCTGCCACACTGGCCGTCTTATCAGTTAGCTGACTTCGCTTTTCTTTACCAGCACCGTTTTCTGTTACCTCCTTCGGGGCTGAGTTTAAGGCCTCCTTTCTCTGTTTTAACTTTGATCCACTACTGATCTTAGCGGGGCTGTGGAATGTTCATTGTAAGTGATATGAAATGATGTAGCTGAAGGTCAAATTTGATTAAAAAAAAAAAAACAATCTATGTAAAATATAATTAGGATTTGAGTAGATATTAAGATAGACTGTTAAAGTTTATAACCATTTAAACGCACATTGTCAAGATCAGATATCAAAATACGCAGTAAAATTTTCTTAAACCTTAATATGCTCCAATGCAGCATTTTTTTGGCATGTCAGTAAATCTCTGCTGTTATTGATGAAACTTTTTTTGTCATTTGTTGCATATATATATTAGAATAAATGTTTACATGCATTCAATGATTAAAATCAAATCCTTCTGAGCTAGACATCCTTTCAAGTGAAGTATGTTTGAAACATGATAGTGGTCTGCAAGGCATAACTATAAACCTATAAACTAAGGGCCTACCTTTCATATATATATATTTTTTTTTTGCCCCAATTTGGATCGGGAATTAGGAGATTTTTCTATTCCTAACTCTCCAGTTAACTGAGTGACTTTGGGCAAATCACGTCTCTGTCTAAAATTTCCAAAGGGATCCATATATCCATTGCTTTAGGGTTTCACAAATGACTAAAGGTTGACTATCACTATCCCATGTATTTTTAGTGTTCTGTTTAATTCAGATATGCAGGAACCACACTGTGAGGCTTACATTTTTTTTAAGACAAGGTGGGTGATATGGGCAGCCTGTGAGCTGCTGGCTGGGGAGGCAAGGCTCCAGCCCCACCCCTTCCAGCTGATGCTCTTCCCCTTCTGCCCCCCTCCCCATTGCACCCCAGAGCCCTGGGCAAGTGGTGGGGCTCCACGCCCCCCAGCCTCAGAGCACTGGGCAGACAACCTGAGCCTGGGCAACCACAAAGGGGAACCAGGAAGAATGGGTCAGAGCATGGGTAGGGACGCGTCTGGCTGTTAAGAGAGTTACGGCCTTCCTCATGCTTACGATACCAGCAGCCCATAGTGACTGAGGCCATATCTTCCTATTGAAGCAACTGCTGTCGGAGAGAGAGAAGCTTTTGTGACCTGAGGAAATTACCTCACTCACCTTGTCTCTCCGAATAGCCATAGCTAGAACCATTATGTTTTCTGGTCATACAAGAAAAAAACATGACTAGAACTTTGAAAGAAGCCAAAGGGGGTTAGTCACTCAATTACCATTTCAATGGAAACGGATTCCCTAACTCCTTTAGATTCTGACATCACACCATGCACCTCCAATTTACTGATCAGTGCTACTGTTCGCAACAGGTTATATTCACATGTGCACATTTAACAATGAAATAAGGACCTTGGAGAAACGCACACGCAAGTGTAAAAGCTGGCAAATGGATCCTCTGGAAAATAGAAGCTGGAAGATTCAGTGGTTAACTGACATTTCAGACTCGTCATAGTGGTGCTCAACATTTTTGCCTATCAATAGTAGTTTAAAATTATTTTGAGCGTAAAGAGCCTTAGCTGTAATTATCTGGTGTTTTCCAAAGATAAAAGGTGGATGATGAAATGCATGGCATATCTATACAGCAATAAAACACCCACAACTAGCCCTTGTCAACTGACTTGGGCTCAAGCTGAGTCTGGAACCCCTGAGTGGGCAAGACCTCAGGTTCTAACCCAACCCAGCTAATATGAGCCAGCTTTAACACTGTGTTGGAAATTTGTCACTCACAGCGTGAGCCACCTAATGTGGGCCAGCCTGGGATATTTAATTGCAGTGCACATTTGCCCTTAATCTGTGTGTGCATGAGTTACCTACTAGTACATCTTTTCTTTCCCTAGTAACTATTCTTTATAGCACAAATGTCTTAATTTTTTTAATGTTTGATTAAGGTGACTTTGTACCTTTTGAAAATTAATGTTCTGTCACCGTGTTGTAATAATCTCTCAGTTAAAATAACGTTGTGCAGAGTGACAGGTTACAAATTAACCTGCCTGGCCCTGAGACTCTTCCAGCAGGAGTACTGGTGGAATAAGCACCTAGGATGATATTTGTGCAAGAGATTTGGAGTCTTTCTCAAAGAAGAGGCTACAGGCGATTGTGTTCTGGTTTTCTCCTATTTTCTTTGAGGCAAAATTGAATATTTGTACTTTTGTTTGGAATGAAACTTGTCACTATGGCTATATGTCATTTAAATTACCTAACAGCTGGAATTTGTGTTGGTAATACCAAAGTAGCGTTATGATTTCAGCACATCTGTGCTAAGGTGGGTGCAGTCTGCCACTGCAAAGAAACCAGGGCAAGTTCTGAATAGAGTTTGTGTAGATCCTATTAAAAACTGACAAATGAGCAGGTTTTTTGCTTTTATTTTCCATTTCTCAGTGATAGTTATACACCTGGAGGGAAACTTCCACCAAAGCTTTCTTCTTTCCCCTGTGAAGTTCGCATGGCAAAAATAATGTTAATGAGGCGCTGCATATGCAGCGCAGCACCTCATTGCCATTCGCTGCTTGGCCTTGTTTACATGCCCCCTTCAAAGGTATAAAACATTTTTTTTGTTTCGCCCCCTTGTAGCCTAGGCACAGAATTGGGGTGGCGATTGGAGACCAGGTGTTGGATCTCAGTGCTATTAAACATCTGTTCAGTGGACCAGTCCTTTCCAAGCACCAGAATGTCTTCGACCAGGTATTTATCATACATTTTGACTGTGTCTCCGCCATGTTTTATGAAAGGAATGCCATCAGTGACCCAAGCTCAGATGAAAAGTGTTGTACCTGTGAGCGTCCAAGTTGCTGATTTGTCCTCCTTAAGAAGTAGAAGGAGAACTGGGCCTGATGCACCATTGTGGTGTGTTAGTTTTAGGTCAGTGTAACTCTGATGAATGGCTTAAAACTAAAACTTAAAACTGGGTCAGCACCATATGCACATGGCTGCTCGGATGATTCTGCAGCAATCCACAGAAGCAGTGTGTCAGATGATCTAGCTATGTCCCCTGTTCAGCATTGCGTAGGTAGATCTCGCTTTCCTGTGCAGAAGTGGCAAGTACCAAGGGGGAGACACTTTGCTGAATTGGAAACTACATCACTTAGGCATAGATCCATTAGCAAAGACCAACTGTAATTGAAACAGAAGGAAAATAAATGAGCTCTCCTAAAAGTTTCTTCCATCTGGTTAAGAAGTGCAGGACCAGGACCGAGGATTATAAACCACTCCAGTCCCACTTAAATCTCTGCATTTCTGGCATCTTCATGAGGTGTAATCTCCATGAGGAAACAACTTGGATGAAGTGGGATTTAAGCATTACATAGATCTCACTAGCTGACTTTGTGTGGGTGAATATAATTTGCCATCACTCCTAGTCTTGAAATTGCAAGCTTCTATAGTATTTGAAGATGATGATTTTATCATTATTAGGTTTATTTATTATTTGGTTTAAAAGAGCACCTTTCTCAGGGTGTGTCTACACAGGAAAATTATTTCGGAGTAACAGCTGCTATTCCAAAATAACTTTGCGAGCATCTACACAATGCAACCACAATTTCAATGGTTTTATTTCGAATTTGATAACCCTCATTCTACAAGGAATAGCACCTATTTCAGAATAGGGGTTGTGCAGACAGGAAATAAGGGCTATTTCAAAATAAGATAGTGTGTCCAAGGGCTCTAATCCAAAATAAACTCCATTGTGTCTGGGTGCTATTTAGATACACACTTTCTGTGTAGATGCGCTATTTCAAAATAGGCTATTCTGGAAAATAGCTTTGGGAATGGATTTGAAAATTAACACGGCTGCGTAGACAGCCTCGCAAATCAGGACCCGATAGTGATAGGTGCTGCGCAAACATAGCCTCTTCCCAAAGGCTGTGGCGACACTACCCCTCCCTTTTGGAAGGGGCATGTAAATTATGGCCATTTGAAAATGCAGATGAGGCACTGCATGCATATGCAGTGCCTCATTAGCATAATGGCAGCCATGCGAATTTTGAAGCTGCTAACTTGGAAGTGCTGACTGGCAGTCTAGCCGCGGGCGCTTCGAAGTACACGCCCAACTTCGAAATTCCCTTACAGTTCGAAAGGGAGGGGTAGTGTGGCCATAGCCAGAGAGTTGACATCCGAAGTATAGGACAAGAGACAAAAGATAGGTGGGGGGCACAAAGAAACAATGGGACAATATTGGTAAACTTAATAGACACAGGTCTGCCAAACTGTTACTTTGGGGTTAGTAATTTAATCCAACTCTGTTAACACAGGAGATGCTCCACTTGCTGTGCACACGGGGTTCAGAAAACAGTTGTTCTCTCAGAAACATCTCTATCTTTATGCCGTTTCAGCCAGCCCTTAATGACTTCATGGGCTTGGGCCATGACGCTTGGAAGGAAGCTAGAATGGTTCTCCAAAAACTCCTGTCAGCCAGTGAGCCAACACTGAGAGACAACGCTGAGCTGCGGAAAAGGTGAAGCATCCGGGAGCTGCAAGTGACTCAAGATGAACTCTTGTGGTACTCATCGCCTGTCCAGAGCACTTTCATTTGGCTCTTCAGCCTTCTTAGTGTGTGTCTGTGTTATTCCCAGCTGGAGGAGGTATACCCTGAGAATTGAAGGAGGGGAGCAGAGCATTAGCTATGATTATTGAGGCTTGAGAGCGGCTGGCACAGTACTGTGGGAAGGTGCTGCTAGGTAAACGGAGGCAATCCATCATTTAAAGAGGAGTTCTGGTCTTGCTGACAGAAAGTCCAGTTCCCTGGAGAAGGGTAGCTCAGTGTTTCTGCAGTAACTGTCTTGTCTCCCTCTCTGGAGACATCATTTAACACTGGCCTTGTATAAATATTTAATATAGCTCTGGAGAGACGTATCTATTGTTACGTAGCCCTCAAGTCCTTTTGTAAACTTTGAAGGTCCAATACAGTATCAGCGTGAGGTAAACTTTCAGGCTGGTTCCTTGCTATAAAGAAATTGCAGTGGTTTGCGTGTATCTGGTGGTCAGTTGAGTCCAGTGTAGGGCTGGCCTTAGGGAAAGTAGTGTCCTGAGCGACTGTAGGGGCAGCTCTCTGTACAATGACCTCTCCCCCGCCACGTACACAGTTGGGGTGTGGTGGATATGTGGGTAAGGGACGTGCAGAGTTTCCTTCTGCAGAGGGGTTTCCCATAGGTGGGTATGACCCAGCCGCAGGAATGGCCTGTGCAGAGGATGAAGTCTTGTTCTTTCCCAGCCCAGTCAGGACTAGTTGGTGGAGCCCCTAGCTGGGGTGCCCCCAATCCCTGCCCATACCTGACTACAGGTCCAACACCTGGGACTTAAAGGGGCCTTAGGCTAGCTGGGGTGTGGGGGGGATACCCACCCAACTTAGCCACGGTATTTTCTTGTGGTGTAGAGGTCTCCTCAGTGTCCTGAAGGACCTGGCACAATTAAGATCAGAAAACAAGACTGCACTAAGGAGAGAACTGCTAAGCTTTCCAGCTGTCTGTAGTATAAAAAAACTGCTTTTTTGTGTGCCTGTACTCACTGGTACTGAGTACTGGTACCTCTGCAGCCCCAGCCGTGGGAGATCCTGCCAGCCCTGCAGTTGGGGTATGGAGCCCTGCCAGCAGCCCCAGCCATGGGAACCCCAGCAGGAAAGGAGGTGGCTGAATACTGGCTCCTCCTTTTTGTTTTTGTGTTTTGTTTTACAGAAATAGCCCTGATAAAAACATTTGGGATTACATCTTCCATTCAGCAGAGGGCAGTGAGGGCACATACATATTAACTTGCCAGCACATCCCAAGGGCTGCATTTCCTCCACGTGCCACAACAGGAAAAGAGTGGGATCTCCTTGGCCTGTGCTACTTCCTGTGCGCTACTGTATATTTTTCCTCACAGGAGCTCATAGTCAGTTTACCCCTTAAATGCAAGAACAGACCACACCATCTGTGCACTTACTTTATACACCATGGCTGTGTCTACACTAAGCTTCTGTTTTGGAAGGGGTATTTAAATGACATGGATCAGAACTGGTTAATGAGGTGCTGACATTCATATTCAGTGCCTCATTAGCATAACAGTGGCCAGTCGCACTTCGAAAGTGCTGATTTTTAAATGCAGGATGGCTGTATAGATGCAGGTGCTTTGAAATAAACCCCAGACTTTGAAATTCCCTTATTCCCAATTCACCCGCGTCTATACAGGCAGTCTGTGTTTCGAAAGCAGCACTTTTTGAACCGAGACTGGCCACCATATGCTACTGAGGCTCTGAATGTGCATGTCAGCGCCTCATTAACCAGTTCTGATCTTTGTCATGTAAATACCCCTTTTGAAAGGGAGGGGTAGCATAGACATGGCCCATGAGCTAGCACAGAAATGCAGCAAGGCAAATATGTTTCGGGGCAGGTGCCAGGATGTAGACGGTACAAAAAGAGAATAAACTTCCTCTCAGCCACCCCAGCATGACAGCTACCACTTTTTTTGAGCAATGAAATCTTTGTTTTGTGCTTTTTTTTTTTTAGAGCATTGGTACCTCAGGCTTCTGCTATAATGCATCTTCCAGCTAAAATTGGTAAGTTTTGTCAACTTATATCTTCATAGAACAATAGAGCTGGAAGAGACCTAAAAAAACCATCGAGTCCAGCCCCCTGCTCTTGCTTATATCCACTGAGACTTCCACATGTCCCAGATGTTCTGGATGGTCAAACTGCTGCAGTGTGTTAAGAATATGAATGTCTGCACGGTAGTACCATGTCTTGCTGCATCTACAGTAAAAAGTATTACCAGCACTTGGACCGTACATAGAGGGCTAAAAGTCAGATTTCGGCACACTGCCTTGGAATGGTTGCTGGCCCATAGCTAGCCCATTACCAACACTTCCACTGCTTACTGGGCTCTTTGAAGATGTTTAGGAGTAAATTGCAGTTAAACAACAGCATAGAGCACTGAGAGCCAGGCCTGGTGGCTGGAAACAAGCTTTATGGGACCACTGGAAATTTGGCCACACCCATGATAAGTGGTCCTCTGTTTAGTTAAAATGCTGGATTACAGATATTGTTGGATGAGAGAGTTCTGGATTCGAGAAATTCAACCTGTAGAAATAGCTTGAGGCTCAGTTGTGCCATTTAGATCCCCCCAGCAGAGTAGTGTCTCCTGGAAGTCCTGTGTTTATAGAGGCTGGGTGCCTGTGGGACTTGTATCTCTTGCTACCTTAAATTATGGTCTGACAATTCTGGAAAGCACTGGAGCAACCACTTATATCTATTTAGATTTCCACAAGGTTGGCTGTCTCTGTGGTATGTGAGCACGTATTAGGACCTTTGGGTAATGAGAGATTCAAGACTTGTTTGTGAGTTTTGTCTTAGGAGGGGCCGAAGTTTATTTTAACAGACCTGCTAAATAAAAATTAAGGAGGGGAGAAGGGATGAAATCAGCCTTGCTCCTAAACTATGATCAGCTGAATTGAAAAGCTCTCTCTGCCATTGTGGACTGCACCTCCTTTTGCAGTACCAACGAACCCAAACATTCACATAGGCCAGGCACCAGCAATCACAAGATTTAAAAAGGAAAAATATATTGTGGTGGAGTTCTGTTTATTAGTCTTCTGGGCTTGCAGCCTCTAAGATTTTCTCTGCCACTATAAGGAAAGCCTATTTTTTTTTCTTTAAACAGTGTGATGCTGTTGTGAAAAAGGCAAACATGATTCTAGGATGCATTAACAGGTGTGTTGTGAACAGGACACGAGAAGTCGTTCTCCCGCTCCTACTCTGTGCTGGTTGGGCCTCAACTGGAGTATTGTGTCCAGTTCTGGGCACCGCAGTTCAGGAAGGATGTGGAGAAATTGGAGAGGGTCCAGAGGAGAGCAACGAGAATGATCAAAGGTCTAGAGAACATGACCTATGAAGAAAGGCTGAAAGAATTGGGCTTGTTTAGTTTGGAAAAGAGAAGATTGAGGGGGGACATGATAGCAGTTTTCAGGTATCTAAAAGGGTGTCATAAGGCAGAGGGAGGGAACTTGTTCTTCCTTGCCTCTGAGGATAGAACAAGAGGCAATTGACTGACTGAAATTGCAGCAGGGGAGGTTCAGGTTGGACATTAGGAAAAAGTTCCTAACTGTCAGGGTGATCAAACACTGGAACGAATTGCCAAGGGAGGTGGCAGAATCTCCATCACTGGAGATATTTAAGAAGAGGTTATTTAGATGGCTTTCAGGGATGGACTAGAAAGTGCTTGGTCCTGCCATGAGAGCAGGGGGCTGGACTCGATGGCCTCTCAAGGTCCCTTCCAGTCCTACTCTTCTATGATTCTATGAAATGAAATCTCAGATTCTGACATAATCGTCTGACTCCAGGAGCTGGGACTTTAGCAAAACTGGCTTCTGTCAGTAACTCTGGAACTGGTGCTAAACTGGGGGTCAAAAGTCATGTGTGGGCCAGGAGGCAATAGGAAGGAGAAGACGATCTTTTATAATAGATATTTTTCACTTCCATGGCCTACCTTTTGAGTTCCTTCAGGACCAAGTTAATTGAAGTGATAGTCAAACTATTTCCCAGAAAGGACACTAGGGGGCAATAGATGCACTGTTTACAAAATCCTTTCATCTCTTTGCAGTCCAGTAGTCTCCATACCCACAGTGTTTCCCAAACTTAAAATATTTGCATACCCCTTTCAGGACTTCAGCCTTATCGGCAAACCCAGTAACATCCCAGTGGATGCTTATCTCCTGATTTTTAATAATTTATTTTTGTTGCTATGTACCCCTTGACATCTTTTTGATTAGCATCAGCCGAAGGAAAATGACAATAGAAAATGGTTAAATTGTACAAAGCACATGGCTCGTTCGTATATTTTTAGTTGGGGTGTGGGTTAGAAAACATATTTTTTTTCTTGCTTCTCTTTACTGCAGGTTTGTTTTTTTTGTTGTTAAATTTGAAATGTGTGTAAATTTTATCCTTTGCGTGGACCTGACTGTCATCCCCTTTTATAACCTATCTGCATGATTAATAAAATCTTGCCACTGCATGTTTCCAAACTGCTCTAAACCCTTTCCCTGCAACTTCTCTATCGTTTTCAGATCCACAGAATGTGGGAAGTTTTACGCTCCTCTGCTGTGCCAGGTAAAGATTTGTCATACCGTTGATCTGAGTGTTGTGCTTTTCTTTTTCGCAGGAGACTACACTGATTTCTATTCTTCAAGGGAACATGCTACAAATATTGGGATCATGTTCAGAGGGAAGGAGAACGCTTTGATGCCTAACTGGTTTGTAATCCAGTTATTTCTTTTCTCGCATGACCTTATGTTTTACCTTTCCCAAAGGCTGGCCTGACCTTATGGGAAAATAAGCTGTAACTTATCTAGCTGTAACTCAAGGGAGAGATCTTGGAGTCACTGAGGAGAGGTCTCTGAAAATGTCCACTTAGTGTGCAGCAGCAAAGTCGTAAAAACAAATAATGTTAGGAATCATTAAAGAAAGGATAGAGAACAAGACCGAGACTATCTTATTCCCTCTATGTAAATCCATGGTACATCCATGTCTTGAATACAGATGTGGTCACCTCATCTCAAAAATATGTTGGCATTGGAAAAGGTTCAGAAAAGGGTAACAAAGATAAATACACATCTCATAGAATGGGAAAGGAGCTTGAGAATTCATTGAGTCCAGTCCAGTTCCCTGCCCTCACGGCAGGATTAAGCACCATCCAGACCATCCCCAGTAGATGTCTGTCTAACTTGATCTTGGATGTCTCCAGTGATGGAGATTCCACAACCTCCCTGGGCAATTTATTCCAGTGTTTAGCCACCCTGACAGGAAGTTTTTCCTAATGTCCAACTCAAACCTCCCTTGCTGCAATTTAAGCCCATTGCTGCTTGTCCTATCCTCAGAGGCCAAGGAGAACAATTTTTCTCCCTCTTCCTTGTAACTGTTTTCTTTTCGATGCTTGAAAACCGCTATCAAGTCCCCTCTTGGTCTTCTCTTTTTTTCAACCAAACAAGCCCAGTTCTTTCAGCCATCCATCGTACCTCATGTTCTCTAGACCTTTAATCCTTTGTGTTGCTTTTCTCTGGACCTTCTCCAGTTTCTCCACATCTTTCTTGAAATGTGGTGTCCAGAATTGGATGCAGTACTCCAGTTAAGGCCTAATCAGTGCTGAGCAGGCCAGAAGAATGACTTCTCGCGGCTTACTCACAACCCTCCTGGTAGCCCAGAATCATATTTCCACACTCCCCCCGCTTTTTTTTTTTTTTTTTTAAAACAGTGTCACACTGACTGATATTTAGCTTGTGGTCTATTATGACCCCTAGATCCCATTATGCAGTGCTCCTTCCTAGACAGTCACTTCATATTCTGTATGTAGAAAGCTGATTGTTCCTTCCTAAGTGGAGTACTTTGCATTGGTTATTATTGAACATCATCCTATTTACGTCAGACTATTTCTCCAATTTGTCCAGTTCACTTTGCATTATGGCCCTAGTCTCCAGAGGAGACTGAGGCTATGTCTACACGGTGGATGCTATTTTGGGATACAAAGATATCTCTGCAACCTGCCTGTTGTCTCAAAACAATTCTCTTCAGAGGAAAAATGTTTTCTGTAGTGGTTAGACAACACTGCAACTTAGTAACTTATGGCTGGGCTTGGCTCTTCCACAGTGTATGGTTCTTGTGCTTGTAACACAGCATTTAACACACAGCCAATGCTTCACTTTAACAAGGTTGCACTTACCAGTTGGTTACCACGGCCGGGCATCTTCAGTTGTGGTCTCTGGGACACCAATCCGAAGACCAGTGGGACAGATGCGACCTGATGATGGTGAGATCCTTGTCATGCCATTGAAATGTTCTGTTCTCCCTGGTGAACAGTGTGGCAATGATAAATGTTCAGCTGACTCTTGTCTTTTCTAGCTTCATTGCTTTTTTGTTTTATCTTCATAATGCACCTGTCTGTTTAATTTACAGCTAAACCTCCAGTGTTTGGTGCTTGTCAACTTTTGGACATTGAGTTAGAAATGGTAGGATGTGTTTATTGTATTACATCTTTCCCTTTAATAAAAGAAGTTTAAAAAGCTGAGCCTTGTATGGAAAAATCACATGATATAGGTATATAAACGTGCCTGTCTTATAGCACCTCCTTTGAGTACATTGCCTGCTGTAGAACTTGCTTCAAATGGGTGAATCCAATATCTAATAGCTGCCTGGGTAAGAAAGCAATTCTTGGTCAGCTTCTCTCTAGTGTCATTCCAGTGCAGCAGCTGCATAATGGTGACTGGCAAGGAAGCGTGTACTTTAGTGAGGCTCTTGTCGGAAATACCCAGTGTTTTCACTTCCCATTAGTGATGGCATTCCCCTTAGAAAGTAAGCTGATAATCAGCTGCAGCTACAAATGGTATGTTCTAAGCAGAGGTGGCAGAGGGATGGAGGGAAGAGAGGAAGAATCCCCACTTAGGCAAACAGGAAGCACAGCATTTGCTGCATAAGGTTCTGTTACAGGAACTTAGATTCCCTGCACACAGAAAAATTGATCATATTTCTCAGTGCATTCGCTATCGCTCTGTGCATGTAGCAACTTAAACGCAAGTGCCTTTTGGTTCCCTCCCAGCATGGAATTTAAATGTGTGTATGTGGAGTGGGGGAGAGTAAGATTCAAGGTGTCTGCCCTCCTAAGCAATGTCTAAATATGCACCTTCTTTCTCTGTTTCTCATACTTAGATCTAGCCTGTAGCTTTCAAAGCCAATGCAATACATGTACAAAGAAATGAGCTTTGAAATATCTGTTGTCTCAGACACCCCAAGCCCATGTGTATTCAGCACTCGCCTTTAAGATGCAGGGCATAATACCTATGGTAGTGCAATGGTAGTGCAATGTCTGATGTCCTTTAATGCCAAATAGCTATTACAGTGCAAGCTGACTGGGTGTTGAGCTTAAAACCAAAGGGATCCAAAGGTTCTGCTCTGCATTTCAAATGCTCCTGTGCTTCTGTGGCTTAATAAGGATCAACTCATCTACTCCATATTGTGTACATTGTAGTAACGTCTTCAAGAAGCTACCTTTTTTTGCAACATAGTGCAGCCTAAAAGGAGAAGAGTCAGTTGGTATAATGTGCATACTATTATTAATGTGATTCAGCTATTTACATAGCCGCCAAAACAATAAGAGAGCGTGAAAATAAGAGCTCAGTTAGACATTCTTGCTAAAACTGAGCTAAAAGATTGTGTGTGGTATGTAGAAACCTCCATGAGAAATGAAGGGCTGGACCTATACCCTGCAATGGGACTTTTACCACTGACTGACACAAGACTAGATTTAGACTAATGCTGAGTGCTTGTAAGAAATCATACCCACACTTACTGAAAAAATCCATTCTGTTTTGAGCTCTCATCCTCTGGCCAGAAGATTTGGATTCTGGGGAGAGTTAAGAACTTTCCCCTACTTACGTCTTCTTTTTTATATTCTCAAACACCCTTGCAGCCACTACCTTTTGCTTTCATAGGCTGCAGCCAGGTCAGAAGACCCTTTACCAGACTCTTAATTGGTTAATTCAAAATTAACTGTGTTCTTTGCCGTATTGTCTGTAGAGAAAGCGATTGGTTAATTAAATAAAAGGGCGTATCGTTCTGGCTCTGAGTTAAATGGGTCTCTTTTTCTTCTTGACTCCAAAAATGAATCATTCTTCAGCAAATTCAGGCCCTGAGTTAATGACTGACTCTTACTGGCTCACTGCTCTTCCGGTAGTTCAATGCTGCCCTCTCACACAGGGGGAAAGGAAGAAGCTGTAACTCTCTCATTTCATCTGAACAGAAAAGTCCAATTAAAGTTAAGGAGGAAAGAACATAGAATTACATTTTATCCTATCTGTCTCTTCTGCCCTCATTTTCAGTAACACTTCCTACAGGGGATTTGTCTTGGCATAAACGCAGGTGCGATTTTCAAAACTTCGACTTGGTTTAAGCATTTCCTTTTCCATTTCAGGCATTCTTTGTGGGTCCTGGGAACAAGTTTGGGGAGCCTATCTCAATCAGCAAAGCCCATGAGCACATTTTTGGAACGGTTCTTATGAACGACTGGAGCGGTAGGTAATAAGTGTTACTCTGATTCCCTGGGGGAACGCGTTTCATAGCTGTGTGATATTCTGACTATTGGCTGATGCTATGTTTGTTTTAAATGGTAGAAATATAAATTTACTCAGGTCGGCAAGGGGCAGGGTTCCCTCTGTGGTTTTTTTTTTTTTTTTTTTTTTCATCCATGGGCAGAATAAATTTTGTTTTCATGTACCAGTGCATGTGAGGATGTGCACCACCAATAGAAACATACTTTGTGGGCAGCTGTGAGCACTCTGCTAATCAGCTGGGCCATGCCTGAATCTCTCCTGTGTGGCCACCCAAGCACTCAGCTTTCAGGGAACACTGCAGAACGGTGATGGTAGTAGGAATGGAATACAGTAATCCCTTGATTTACGCGGAGGTAGATTCCTGGGCAACCTCTGCATAAATCAGATTTCACGTAAACTGAGGGGTGATTGGGGAGATCCCTGGAATTCCCCTGGCTGGGCGAGCAGGCAGCTTGGGGAAATGGTGGGGGGGGCAACCACGTGACACCCCCCCCCCCCCCCGGCTTCTCCCAGCTGGGAGGCACACAGCAGCTTGCGGCACAGTTTCTCCAGCTGGGAAGCCGGGGGCTGGTGGGAGGGGTGGTTTCGATTTGCACTTAACTCGTATTAATGCAAGTGAAGTGCAAATTGAAATCATGCTTCTTGAGGGTTTACTGTACATTCTGCAACTCTGAGGCATTGGTTCGAATCCAGCTCAGGTCAGTATTGACTAAGAGCTACAGCTCATGGACATTGTCTAGCTGTCTGCATGAAATGAGCTGATTTTAGATCTAATTCCTGCCTAACAGGGACATGACATAAATCATCACCACAGCAGAGGGTGCCCATAGATAAGAGGGGAAAGAGTTGGCTGTTCCAACCTATTCCCCAGTATAAATACAGTGAATACTTCTTAGCTTAATTTCACGAATGAAAATGGACCTTTAGGGTTGATTTCAACAAGTTAAATAAAAGTTTTAAAAAAAAATTAAACCAGTGTCTAGGCTAGGCAAAAATAATAAAGAGATTGGAGTTAGCTAATGTATTAACTATCCTTTGTCTCAACCAGGGGTATGTAAACCCCTGCGGATACTCGGCACTCTTCCAGAGGATCCATAAAGTTGGTGTTTCTCAATCTTCTTATGAATGAAAAAAAATGGTCGTTTTTATGTTCATCTAATTTGTTTATCCTTTTTGCACAATCATAAGTATGATGGCAAGTTTATTGCCTGTAGGCCATTTCTTCCAACCAACCAGTAGCGATTAAGTTGTTTAAACAAGTATGTTGCACTGGTAGGAAGAAAAAAAAGTGTCTGAAAATTGTAGGTACTTAGACTTTTTTTAAGGGTTACTTTAGTTAAAAAAAGGGTTGAGAAACACTGCCTTTTCTAACCTGGGCTGCTTGCCCAGAGGTATTTGCACTGTGCTTCTGAACCCTTCAGATGAGTGCTTGGCCATGGCTGAGTTGTCCTGGGGTGCTGGGTGGGGTTTCACTGCTTGTTCTGTGGATGGTGTGTTGGTCTGCAGTGCTCTTTATCTGGCATGAAGGCCAAGTGATTCTGCTTTGTTTTCCCTTTTTCCAGCTCGTGACATTCAGAAGTGGGAATATGTTCCACTGGGTCCGTTTCTGGGCAAGAGTTTTGGCACAACCATCTCTCCGTGGGTTGTTACTATGGAAGCTCTCAAGCCATTTGTGTTGCCAAACCCCGTCCAGGTTAGCAGAAGAAGAGCTGGGTTGTTATAAATGAGTGAAATCTACGTTCTGAGAACAGAAATACTTGGTGGTAACAGCACCTTTTTGCTTTCTTCAAGGTTTGATCCTGCCTCTGAGATGTGAGGTGACATCCTGGCCCCACTGAATTCAATGGGAAAATGCCAATTAACTTCCGTGGGGCCAGGTTTTCAGGCATGGTGTGCCTGTGGCTTTATAGTTTTTTAAAACTAAAATGAACAGAGCAAGGAAAACATGTCTCTGAAACAATATGTGCATAAAAACAATGGTAATTGGCAAGCTTCTCTTTAGAGTCTGGTAACACTTCGAGTACTTACAGTAAGGCTATGTCCACACTCCATTCCTCTTTCGAAAGAGGAATGCAAATGAGGGAAATCCAAAAATGCAAATGAAGTACTGATTTACAAATCTTGCTCTTCATTTAGCTGAACTTGTCCAATTGCTTTTTTGGACGAGTTTTTTTTTGGGGGGGGGAAACCCCATCTACGCTGCTTTATTTGGGGAAAAAACAAACAAACCTCTCTTTTGAAAGACCCCTGTAAACCTTATTTTTTCAGCAATAAGGGTTCTTTTGGAAAATTTTTTTTAAATGAACCCCATCAACACTGTCTCTTTTTTTTTTTTTTTTTTGGGACGAGATGATGCAAATCAAATGCAAGATTTGTAAATCAGCCCTTCATTTGCATTTTTTCCCTCATTTGCATTTCTCTTTCAAAAGAGGAATGTAGTGTAGACATAGCCTAAATGATAAGGACCGTGGACTCAAGCTGAAAGGTTCTGATCAATAGTCAGACTTGCTAATAGTTTGAGGGTATTTGATTCTGTGGTATGTAGCCGTTTAATTAGGCTGTTGTAAGTTAGTAATACAGGGAAGAGAGTTTACCAATTTCTTCTCTGTGTGCAACTGCAAGCCTTCTGCAAGCTTTGAATGAGCACAGCATGCCAAATCAGAACAAAGGTGCACTAAGTTTACATTTGTTTGGATGTAATGTCCATGTGAAAAATTGAGGGCTTTTAGAGGCCAAGAGAAAAAGTGTGCTTGAGTAAATGAATGCCTTGGTAGTCAGGTAAACATTTTGTGACACAATTGTTTATGTGCAGTAGTAGCTTCATAGGCAATTGTTCCTGATGGCAAAGAGAATTGAAGGCATACGTTTTTTCCAGACAGTACCTGTGGTTATTCATTGGAGGCTTGTGAAGAGAGAGCTGTTACAAAATGTGCCAGGGCATGTGTTAGTATCTTCCCTTTTGGCCCTCAGGTGGTAATCTGTATTATATGCTTTTAGGTTCCCAAACCATTGCCCTACCTCTGTGATGATGAGCCCTATGCTTTTGACATACATCTCTTTGCGTCCATCAAAGGTACAGTAATGCTGAATGATTTGTGGAGGTCAAGTAAAGTGATGTTGAATCTGCTATAGGTTTCAGACATTTTTAATCAGTCTTGGATCCTATTTCTGCATAGGCCAATGCTTGTTGAGTCAGAAGAAGGTAAAAAAAGCTCATAATGGTCAAGTACTGGAATAAGTTGCCAAGGGAGGTTGTGGAATCTCCCTCGCTGGAGATATTTAAGAACAGATTAGATAGATCGTGGTCGGTCCTGCCGTCGGGGCAGGGGACTGGACTCGATGGCCTCTCGAGGCCCCTTCCGGTCCTAGTGTTCTATGATTCTAATGTGCCTCCTTGTTAGAGCAGTGCTGTACTGTGGGGGAACAGTCCACTTCTGGTGGCCGCATGTGACTGTTTTACAACCGGAGGAAGTATTGTAGATTTTTTAAATTCTGATGGCTCTTAGATGCCGATTCTGGCTCAGAGCTCCATTGTGCTGGTGATCAGTGGAAACAGAGAGTAAAAGACACATTCCCAATTCAATGACTTCGTAGTCTAATTAAAACAATAAGCAACAGTTGGGTAATAACCGTTAATTGGAAGGAACGCAGAGAGTGAAGACTCTGAAAATAGAACTAAGAATGTATTTTGCTCGAGGTGAAAGTTGGCTGCCTTCGCTGGGACTTGTAGAATAAGGTGTGTCCTGAAATGAGTGTAAAAATCAGAACACAACCCTCTGATTCTGTGCTTCATGTGAGAGACGATCCTGGTCCTGTTGTTGCATGTGTGTCAGTAAAAGGGGAGCTCAGCAACCTAACACCAGGTAGAACAAGCCAGCAATGGGGATGCAAGAGATTGAAAGATGCGAGATGGAAAATACACAGTCCACAGTGGATCCCCTTCATGGATACAATTGATGGCCTTTTGGGATGATGCAGCGGAAGTTTGATACAGTGAGTCAAAGAGAAAACCAGAGGAAGTTTGGGCCAATGGTTAGGACATGACCCAGGGATAATGGAGTCGGGCTCGTTTCCTGTATGATCTTGGGCATAGCACTTAGTCTTCCAAGTCATTGTAAAATGTGATGATCTTGCACTCTTTAAAGACTTAAGACAGAATCGTGTTGAACGTAAAGAATCATGCAAATGAAAATAACAACGGAGATTTTCCTTTAAATAACACTGTGGCTGTGTCTACACTAAGACAAAACTTCGAAATGGCTATGCTAATGGCCATATCGAAGAATACTAATGAGGCACATAATTGAATATTCAGCACCTCATTAGCATTAGGACGCTCTTGAACATGCACAGCTATAGGGGGGCCCTTTTCAAAAGGACCCTGCACATTTCAAAATCCCCTTATTCCTCTCAGCTTTCGAAGCACCATGGCCGGAAGCTTCCTAATGCTAATGAGGCGCTGAATATTCAGTTCCATGCCTCGTCAGTATTCTTCCATATGGCTGTTTTGAAGTTTTCTCTTAGTGTAGACACAGCCTATATATTTCTGTAGATCGTGCCATTTGTAAGAAATTCATATCTCCAATTTATGGTGAGGGAAGCAGAGGTACAAGAGGTCAAGTGACTTAGTTATACCAGAAGTTTGTGGCAGAGCCGGGGATAGGAACCAGATTGCTTGCTTGTTTTGCACTTTGTACCAAGGCACAGTGTGTCATTGCTTATTGTCTACTGAACCTGACAATGGTAATGGAAGCTCCTGTCCAGCTGTAAAAAGAATATGCGGTAGATGCCTTAACTTAGCTAGTGCAATTTTCCAATTGATCGCTGCTTTTTCTCTCTCTCTCTCTCTCTCTCTCCCCCTTTAGGAGAAGGAATGAGCAACCCAGCCACAATATGCAAATCAAACTTTAAGGTAACAGTTTGGTTTTATTTCATTCTTTTGAAATGATGCTGGCACATTTGGTCCCATTCCAGAGAAAGTTGTAGTCTGTTGTCTCGGCTGATTTACAAACTCTGGGGAGCTTCAGCTCTGAACAGAGACTGGCTTGTCCTGCAACTAGGGCTTAGCACCAACCAAGTTCTACATGTGCTGTAATGTTTGGCTGGAGATGGTCCAAGGGGAGAATGGGAAAGCTAGAGGAAGGGCACACACTATACAAAGATGGATGAAAACTTCCCAGCACCATGGGTGGGTGTTTGTATCCAGAATCACCACTAGTATGCAGTATTTGCCCCTGTCCAAGCATGATTGCCACCAGATCTTGTATTTTGGATATTTCTGTTGTTTGCTCCAGAAGTGCCTCCCCCTGATCTGGTGGTCTGTAGTGGGCCCCTACCATGACATTCTCTCTGGTTTTCCCCCTTTAGCTCTTTGAGCCCAGGTCAGTTGACCTGGACCAGCTGCAGGTCTTTGTTGCACATAGTCAAACCACGAAGGCCAGCATCTAGCCTTCTCTCCCTGTCATGTTCTCCTTTTTTATAATACTTATCCGCTTTTCTCATCAGCCTCCTTTGAACCTCATTTTAAACCCTCCACAGCAGGGCTAGCAAGTCAGTGTGTGAAGGTTCTCGTCCCCTTGAAAGTCAGATTAGTAACATGACAGATTGGTGTCTGTGTTGTCCGGCCAGGTACCGGCACTACTACTGTCCAGTTACGCATTCAAAATTATGATGTGCAGAAACGTGCAACCCCAGGATTAATATATCATCAGTGATTAAAATCCTTCTAACCAGGATTCTGGGGGTATCTGGTCCATCAGCTGGAATAAGCAAATATTCAAGGAAATTGTCAAAGGAAAAATTCTCATTGATTCCACTGGGCTATGAATGAGGCTGGTTGCCTACAGAGGTGGGGTATTAATAAGCTATATGCTGTGAAAGTTGGGTTACAAGAGTTGTTTGTTACCTCTTCAGACACAAGCTATTTTGTACTCAGGTCCTACAGCTGGAGACGAATCAATGAGGCAGAGGATCAATTTTAAGTATAGGTTGACCCTCTCTAGTCCGAAACCCTTGGGACCTGACCAGTGCTCTGGCCAAGAGAATTTGCTAGACTGCAGGAGGTCAATATTGTCTAGCACGTTTCCAACACTTCCAGTGCTTGCTCTTAGAAGGGGTAAACTACAGCTAACAGCCCAGAACACTGAGAGCTGAGTCTGGTGGGTGAAAACAAACTTCATGGGACCACTGGAAAACTTGGCCACACCCATGATAAGGAGTCACCCAGCTAACTAAATTCAGGCCAGATTACAGATGTTGCTGAAAGAGAGAGGTTTAACCTGTAATTACAGATGTTCCAGGAAGACTGCTGAATGCTGCTGATTAGATAAGGATGTTCTTCCTGTGGGCTAATTTTTAACAGTTTAATCCAGAGAAAATGAAAAGCATTTTGCACACAGAAATGGCATCAGGAAATCATGGCCATCCTTCACTTTCCTCAGTATATGTACTGGACCATGAAACAGCAGCTGACTCATCACTCAATCAATGGATGCAACCTCAGACCTGGAGATCTCCTGGCCTCTGGAACTATCAGTGGACCTGTAAGCAGTTAACTAACAGCCAATGCTAATAATGAAGTGCTCAGCAATAGAAGCTGATCAGATGTGTCACTGTGTTTGAATCACTTTTATTTTATAATGAGAGACTTTGTATTTTTCAGTCTTTTTGAAGTATATATTTTAAGCCTTCCTATTGTCAGTATTCATGAAAGCAATTGTGATATTTTAGCAGCAATGATATTCCTGCAAAAATGTAGCCACTTAACCCAAACCTGGTGTGTGAGTTACAGCTTCTGTCTCGTTGAAAACAACCCTCAGAGCAACAATATATTGAGATCTCTGGACGAAATACTTCTATTATCTAGAGGCTTATTGTTATTCAAAGTGGTGACACTTCCAAGTCTCTCAGTTCTGTGTGATCCTAATTTTATAGGCCATTATTTTCATTTATACTGCACTACGGTTGCACTGTACTTAGAAACTGCAAAAACCACTTTCTTTTCTGTACTTTTGGGAATTCATGGAACCCTGTCTTCTGTGCAGCACGTTCCTGGACATTGTTCAGTGGTGGACTGAGGGGCGATGCATTTTTTTCTTTCCCCATGATGAAATAGAAAGCTAGGGACAGGTTAAAGTTTTATGCCCTGATGTGCAATAGCCTGTGAAGTCATTGGGAGACTTTTCAGTGGGAAACATCAATGGAGGGTGGATCTTGCACCTAATGCATGCCACCAGTCATAAAAAGCACTTAACGCTAGCCTGTGGGGGTGTACGCCCACACCCACCCCCACACACACACGAAGTGCAGTTTCTTCTCTTTAATATATCATTCTGCAGATTTATATTAACATCTTTTAACTATTTTGCTGTATTTAGCAATCCTCTGCACAATCGGATGTGAATAGAACTCTGAAATGCAGCACCAGGCAGATGCTTGAATGGCAGAAATAGTGCCCTAGTTTTGTCTCCGTTGTTTCTTGAACAGGATCCAATTTTTCCTTGTGGTGCCCGCTATTAAAGCTAGTGGTACCAAAGAGAAGCCACAATTACCTAAAGCAGTCCTCCCGCCAGTAATGAGTTAAAAACAGACATTGGTGAGTGTGCTAGAATATCAATAAACTGGATCAGTGACCATTGCACAGAATCCAACAACCTAGTAGTGTTCTCACTCGCAGTGGTTGGGGATTAATGGTAGTACAGCCATGTGGAACAGCTTTACAGGTCTGTTATTAACTTATGATTTGAAGGATCCGGAGAACTTTGGCTCAATGTTGGAAATGTCATGGAAGGGAACAAAAGTAATTGACCTTGGGAATGGACATTCTCGTAAATTTCTGCAGGATGGAGATGAAGTCATTATAACAGGTAATAACCAAACGGTTTTGGGTTTCATATTATCATAGAGTAGTAGAACTAGAAGGGACCTCAAGAGGCTATCGGGTCCTGTCCCCGCACCCACAGCAGGACCAAGCCCCATCTGTACCATCCATTCTATATGCATGTGCTTCTGGCACTGTGCGGGCTAGTATAGTGCCATGGTGTGTCGCCCCTAGTTGTTCTATCTATGGCATTTCTGGGCTGCCTGTGAATTCCTAGCTTCCATATGACTCCCTGCTGGGAGGTAGAGGCAGGAGGATGTACTTGTTCACTGCTATATCTGCTTTATTGTCTGTTTTTGTTGTTTCACTTTAGCCCAGTAACTTAAAAACTAATTTCTCTCCTCGTTGTTCCCACATGAAGGAGTGGATTCTTGTAGCCCAGTGTGTATCTGTCTGTTTTGGGGTGCCTGTTACTTTAGTATCAAAGCACACGGGCCCCTCCTTGCTCAGGTTCAGGGAACTTTTTCAGCACGATGCCAGGATTCCGCTGCTCCATCCACAGCACTTAATTACAGCCTTTATATCAAAAGAAAAAAAATATTTTGAATGTACTGAAGGGACAGCACCAGAGCAAGAATGGGGATGCTTCTTGCTAGCCTGCCGCCTTCTTCAGGAATTGCTTCCTGCATGCACACGCGCACAACTTGCAGTCATGTATCGTTTGCAATGCCCAGTGGGGTAGTAGTTGGTTTTGATTTGTTCTTTTTTTTTTTTTTCCTCCAAACCAAAAATGTTACATGATACTTTATTCCTCTTTTGATATTCCCCTCCCTGTAGAGATGGGTGATGGTGTTACTCCTTTAGATAGCATAGAAGCTGTTCTAGAAAGGAATCATTTTTTCGCCAAGACACTGCAGACTGGAATGGTGAAAGGAGCCTTCAACAGTCAGATGTGGTGTTGTAATTAGTCAAAGGTGTTAATGTGACCCTGCCATGGCCTAGCATGAAACCGTTTCAAACAAGGGTTAGTATGCAGGGACAGAAGTCGTGTTTTTTTTTTTTTAACCTTTTATTAGCGTCACAGAACAAGAAGGAAAAGGAGTTGAATATGAAATCTAAGCTGTTCAGCAAGACTTCCATTTTAACACCATCCCTTGTTCCATTTCCCTGTAACTGCAGAGGGTCTTTAGCCAGGAATCCCATTTTGTCTGGCAGCCTCTTAGGTGGTATTGAAGATTTCAATGATTGTCCTTTCTGAGGATAAAGGAAAAATAGTTGAAATGAGCTAGAACTGCTGTTAAAGTCTGATCCCATTTCCAAGAGGGCAAAATGAGGTGTGTGCTCAAAGAAAGGAGCAACTAAGATTGTATGTGCGAGAGAGCTGCATTTGCTGCCTTGCTGCAGGGAAACCCAGGCACAGCACATGATTATATCAACCACTATGAGTCCTGGCTAACGTCCATCCATCTGGATGTTTTAGGGCATTGATTTTATCTGCTTTGCTGGTCACAGGCCTACAATAGTTTTGTAAAATACGCAGTCCTGGCTGGTTAAGTTAGACTTTTCAAAGCCAGATGGCAAAAGCAAACAAAAAACACTCACCCTCTCTCCCTGAGTGGTGTTCAGGGTTTAGTCAAAGCCAGTGGAGGTAGTGATGCTATGTCTGGGGTCCCTCTCTGGCTTGATCTATTTGGGGCATCAAGTTATTTGGGGCATTTCTTGTGATCATGATAATGAAGACTGAGTGATGTTACAGGGTTCCAGGAGAGTAGGAGGGCATCAGCCATGTTGGTGAAGCTCACTCCTTCCCCTGTTTCCAGTCAGCACTTGTCCCCTTTTTTCTCCTCTCTACTGGTTTTCATCTAATTCTCTTTTATTGGGATGTGCTCCAGATGGCTCTGACAACCTGAGGGGAAGGCATGGCACGCTCCAGGCAGTACTGAAAGCTGATTGCCCCAGCTCCGCTCCTTCTGGGAGTGCAAGGCTGAGCTTTCCCCATCTTGCCCAAGGGCCTGGCAAGTCTATTGACGCCTCCTCCCACCTTATTCCTATTCAAATTGCTGGATCCAAACCCAGCTTGAGTTTGAGGTCCATTTCAGACCCACTAATAACTTTTTTTTTTTTTTTTCCTCCTGCTTCTGATATGGGTAAATTCAATCAACAGCCATTCTTGTGTGATATTTGACCTGAGTTTGCAGGCATCCAATCAGTTCCTGTGCTGTGCACTTTAGAGAACCGGTTGTGAGATTTTTCACAACAGATCTTACCAGCCAGAACTTAAACTTGATCCAAACAGCTTCTTTGATCCACCCCAATGCTTACATCTACTAAGTGAAGTAGCTGACCAGATTTCCCCAGAAAATGAAGCTGCCAGAGTGATAGGAAAAATTAATGAATGTGACTTGGACAAAAGGAAACAGTTGTGATTAAGTCACAGAGGCTGGTACATATGTCTGATGAGAGGAATGTAGTTTGGGACTGGGAAATGTGCTGTGAATCTCATAGAGAGAATGGTGACAAGTATCAGACGGGTAGCATCTGACAAATTGGGTATTTGCCCAGGAAGGCTTATGCTCCAAAAAATCTGTTCAGCTGTAAAGTGCCACAGGACTTCTGCGTTGTTTTCATAGGGAGAATGACCTACAACACAGAGGCAAACCTAGAGTCCCTTACCTAGCTAGGTGTCTCTGCAATTAAGGAATAAACACAAGAAAATAATTCTATCAAAGTGAAGGAGCATCAGTGCAGCGTCAGCACATGAAGCTAAGCAAACACTGCAGGGGCCCTTCACAGAGAGCACTGCAATAAATGAGGTGACAAAATCCAGCACCCGGTTATGCATGCGCATCAGTACAACCCATTACCCCTTTTGAAAGCATCAGCAAGATTAACAGCTCTGGATCACAAGATCTGGCCCTGTAATGGATTTGCTGCTTGGAGGACAGGAATGGAAAATATGTTACTGAAACGGACAACAGCTGCAATAAATGAGCTGATAGATCCAGAGGGGTGTTGAGGATGTGTGCACAACATTGTGAAACAGACTAAAAAAATAGCAAATATTGGGGTGCAGGTAGCCTATAGAGTCATGATATGCAGCAAACACAGCCCTGCATTTTCCTGTCCTGGTTAAGGCTTCCTTGTGTACATTCACCTGATGCTTGAAATCTAAATTGGTTTCCAGTCCCCAAGAGTAAACATGTTAATGTTAGTGCTCAGCGGGTCCCTCTGAATAAATGTTTTCAGTATTCTTTAGAGGTCAATTAATTTAACCTCACTGACCAGTCATTACAATAAGCCAGTTATTCCTGATCAGGAGTGTGGCCAGTTATAAAGTCCAGTGTCTGCATTTTCTCAGTCAAGGTTTCCTGGAGGTTTTTTGACATGTAGTTGGCCAGTATGACACTGTCCTCATTAAATATTGTATCCAAGTGTCAATCCAGTCTGAGCTAGTCAAAGATGGCTTGCTGTGTTTTAATATCTATTCCTCTCTTTATCCTTGGGCTAGCCTGAATTTGACTTGGTCAGTTTTTTGCACTGAGCTTGTCAACATCGGGTCCTTAGGAGGAGATGGTATGTCCCCTAAATCTCTTTCTTGCTCCACAACCTGAGTTCTCGTAAGAAGGGAAATCTTCTGTCATGGGGGAACTCTGCTGCTTTGGTACCAGTGCAACCCTTCTTCTGGAAGGAGTTGGCAGCAGCCAGGGCCGGGTTCAACATCTAGGGGCTCCTTTTCATCCATCTCACATAGAACCAGCTCAAGCCCCCACCCAGTAGCCTGGGAAATTCACACACCCCAAGTGCCTTGGAGAGGCAATGCTTCCCCACTCCCAAACACAGAAGTGTAGAAAAGAAACTTTTAATGAAAGAGGCAGAAAAGTCAATTGGCATAAGCTTGGGAAGATACCACACCCAGCGTTCATAACCAATCCTCAAGTAACTGTTCCAGCTCAAATGGATTGAGCAGTGTCCTTTGGCTCTCAGGCTCACCAGTCCAATACTGTAAACAGCCAATCCACACACCCAAACTACTTCTGTACCCCTTTTCAAATGCCCTACTTACAACTCTGTCCAGTCTATGCAGGCCCTGACACATCACCCTGATGCATTCCCTCATTGAACCTGAGGAAATGCCACCTTTGTGCTGGTCTGCTGTTCTGCTTGCCCTTGCCAGCTGCTCCACCAGCCTCCTGACAGTCATGCCTACCAGCTGCCCACTCCTTCTCTGCTGGTTGCACCTGCTGGAAGCCCGCTGCTCCTCCTGCCGGCCATCTGTTGCTCCTCCTCTTGGCGGGTCACCTGCTTCTGTCTTGTGGGTTTTGATGTAGGCAAAACCCAGTGATTCCAGCTTTCCATAGCTTCAGCTACCAGCGATTTCAGCTCATAGTGGCATTCAGCTCTGGGATTAGCTCAGCATCTCAGTATCCACCAAGGTGGATTCTCACAGAATAACTATAGACCTATCTTTTTAAGTCTACCTTTAAACAGTGGGGGAGGGGGAGAGGAGGGAGAAATAGTCAAACCAGTCTTACAGCTGTATATCCAAAAGGCTTCCAGCCAGCTGGTTCAACCACTATCCCTCCCTCTCCTTCCACCTCACAATGCTTAGATGGAGGGAGCCCTTTGCAATCCACATCTTACACAGCAGTGAGGACTGCCCTGCATCCCCACAACAACGTCAAGCATTGATGAGACTCCACAGTTCTTACAGTGGGTGGTAGCATAAATTGTGACTTTACAACAACATGTTATTTACAATAGACAAAGACATTATTGCTTCACCTGCTCCCATCAGGCTTTGTTTACAAGGCATTACGTATTCACACCTTTGCATTTCCATGCAAATGATCTTTGAAGGATACATTCCCCAAATCCTTCAGCACTGTTGAGCTCCTGCTGGCACATTCCTTACACCAGTATTACAAAGAACCTCTGGGCAGAGGAAAGCACAGCACAAACGTTCCATGATAGGATTCAGACAGCCCCCTAAAGTGTGAGTGGACTGAAGAGGAAATGAGTCTTTTTTTTTTTTTTAAGGACTTGTTTTTCTGAAAAGCACTTGTTGGTAAAGTCGAGAGCTGAAAAAGCACCTTGAAAGTCCAATTGAAGTTGCTAAGGGCAGGACAGAGAAGCCGATTCAGCATCTGCACTAAGCAAATAGTCACCTGCCCTGTTGCCAACTGACTGATTGCAGGGCCTTGTGAAAAAACAGCAACAACACGCTGTGCTTTGGGAGCAGTTGACCAAAGGACAGTCTCCACTACACACATAATTAGGAAGTAGGGACAGTGCTGCTTTCAATTACCCAGCATAATATGCTGCAAAACCTTTTTTTCAGAAGTCAGATGAGATCCTCCCCCTCTGGTTCAGCCTGCTCATCAGAGGACATAGAACAAGGAAGGGGCGGGGGGGACGTGCTGCTGCACCCCTGGCTTGAAGTGGTTTCCATTGTACAGAGGATTCCCAGTTTGGTTCGGCAGTTTTCTGTACCCCTGTTATACAATTTGTTCCGCCACTGGTACGGCTCATGGTGCATCAAAGGGCCAGAGCAAAATAAAGGAACCCAAAATTCCTCATATTGGATGGGGGAGATGTCCTTAATGCAGGTGTAACCTCTGATAAGTGGACTCAGCCATGGGACCTCTGGAGCTTAGTGCAGGGACCTCTGCAGTTTGAGCTAAAAGCCAGTTGTCTCTCAGCTCAGGCTATAGAGGAGACTCCGCCTTTCTCACTGTAAGTGGTGTAAGTGCCACTACATGGGACAGTGAACCACACTCGGGAGGAGTGTGGGTTACACAGGCACTATGGCTAAGGCTGACATCCAGAAGGTGGCCTTCGAAAGATGGCAGGAGAACAATTGGAGCAGAAGAGGCTGCAGCACTGGGGAAATCTGTGACACACTACCTCAAGGATAGCCCAGGGAGGCTACATTGACTTAAACCTGCAAGGGGGCCTTTCTAGCCCTCAGAGCAGCCCCTAGATTGGAAAAGAACAACGGTGGCTTTTCATGCTGTCCTGGGCTGCAGTCCTGGGAGCCCAGCTCCAGGGAGAGCAGCCACACAGCTGGACAACATCAGAACCACACAGTAGTTGGCTTAGTAGTTGTTTGGCTTAGCGGCTGGTGAGCAGTGCTAACACAAGGTGCAGCCTGTGGTCATTCCCACCACACTGCGAGCTTACGTGTCAGTCACACTCTATCTTCTGTCCACTCCCTGCCCAGTGGACCAGCTCATTCGCATTTCAAGCACCTCTGTACCCAAGCTAGAGATTTTTGTGTGTAGACGCAAGTCAGATTGTGTTAACAAGGCCTAAGTAAGGCTGTGCAAATGATCTGAATAACATTAACTGTCTCTCTCTCTTGCTCTTTTATCGGATGGACGGCTGTGTCACTGGAACTAGTGCGCCACTTAGTTACATGGAGAGAAGAGTGTATCATCCATGATTTTTGAAGAATCCATCTTTTTGACAATGAAATCGCTCGTTAAAACAAACTGTTCACAGAGCACGTTCTATCGGTGTCTGTCTTTCCCTTCACTGAACGTTATCAGCTGAGGGCTCCAGGAATTCTGCCTGTTGCTTCACCTCAGCATAATGTTTTTCAGGCACACCTGTAACATATGGGAAGCACCACCCTTCAGCTGAGTTTCCTTGCCTGCTCGCTTTGAAAGCTAAACTAGTGGAGAGGTCTTTCTGAACACGGCACGTGGCAGAACGCACCAGTTCTGACGTGGGCCTTGCAACATCCACGTGTCCCAAGATTGTGGAATTTAAAAAAAAAAAATTTGTAGGACAGTAGGTCAGAATGTCAACTCTCACCGCTTGTATGAGTAGTGAGAGGTCAAATTGTTCTGTAATTACACAGTTAATCAATGACCAGTAACCTTTTCAGCAGGCCGTTGGCAATTGTTATTTATATCATGAAGTGGAGTTGGGCACCTCAGGTCAGGCCCTCAGCGCGGGGCAATGGAGTTGTGCTAGTTTAGTGGCTACTTCAGTTTATACTAGTTGAGAATCTGGTCATTAGTTTTGTTTTGTTTGTTTTATTTATTTATCTGTTTTAAATTGTAGCCTCCCCATTGATGATCTGGCAAGATATGGATTCTCCTGAGCCATGAAAGGACTGTGCTGGCATAAAGCTGATCCCATTTTCAGGGGCCCACAACTCCTGCCTTACAAACCCCTTGCCTCAGTGGTATTCAGTGTGTATTGGGGCATGAGCAAAGGGCCCTCAATGGCAATGGAAACTTTGGGTCAGTGGGGTTTGGCTCCCCAGCCTACTGTCCTACATCCTTTTTTTCAAAATTCCACAAAGGGTAGCCCAGCTGAGGAGCTCAGTCTGCGTATTTACATTCATTTTGTTCCCTTCATTTTTTCTTCTTGTGAAAATCCTCTAGGTACCCCTCTCGTGACTCTCTTCCTCTCCCCATTCCAGGTCACTGCCAGGGAAATGGGTATCGAGTGGGATTTGGCCAATGCTCAGGAAAAGTTCTTCCAGCTATCTCTGTTCCATGACTGCCTGCACAAGGTGGCTGTCCAGGAGAGGAAGAAGCCTAGCCACGTTCTCAGAGACACAGAAATTAAACATTGTGCCACACGCAGGCATTCACTTTTCAAAACTGTATTTTTTTGTGTAAATGGTTGAAGTCTCACACATTTTAATTGTTATCAATAAACATCTTAATGATGCAGTTGCCTTTAGTGTCCTCCTCCTCTTATGACTGTAGGATTCAGGGGGCGTTAAGCCCACATTGACGTAAGTAGAGTCCTCACACGCAGTCCATTATACTGGGCATCCTGAGCTGGGCCAACCTGATTTTCTCTAAGCATCTTGAAGGATCTACACACCAGAGAATCAGAGAAGAAGCTTTACATGCCACAGGACTGGAATTGATGGACTGCGTTAGCAAAGAAAATGTGGACAGAACATTTTGAACCGTTACTGGGAGGTTGAGAGAATAACCTGTGGGAAATGGGAGACTCGTTGTTTTGTCACCAAAAAGCCCTAGAGCAGTCAAAGATAACAAGGGAATCGTTGCTTCCCCCTTCACGAAGAATAATAGGGAGACAACTGCTCCAGGGTTGTTATTTGCAGGTAGTATGGGGGAGGCAGCACCAGGGACTGAAGTGTTGCCTAAATTAATACCTTGAATTCCAATGAGTCACTGGGATGGGGTGGTGAAGCCAGGAACTCTGAAGGAATTTAAGGCTTAAGTGGACAAACTGCTGCCAGAAAAACAAGGAGAGATTCTCCCCCATGCACTGCTGTGGCATTGAATAGGTGCCCCAAGGCAAGGAGAGAATCTCTCTAGCACTGGAGTAGTGCAGAGTACTCTTTACTAGCCGTGGTGCAGGAGGTGATACGTGCCCCTAATGCACATTGCTATGCACACTGAGATGCGGAGCAGTTTCTAGGCAGCCTTCTCGAGGCTGCCATAAATGAAAACAGCCCCCAGGGCTGCTCCCAGTCTTTTCCCATCAGCCTCAGGGCTGCACATCCCAGAAGCTCATCACAGAAACAGACTCACATGATTTACCATTGAAATCAGCTGTTCCAGCCAAGATCAAGAACTCAGCCACTGTCATTCTGATCCTTTTTAATCGCTGAGGTTGATCCTGGGAATTACAGACCAATGAGCTTTGCTCCAGCAGCAGGTAAATTTAGCTGAAGAACAAGTAAAGTAGATGTAAAACACTTGACTGAGTCTGATATAATATGGCGATGAGCTGGTCCAGCATCTGTACTGGAAAAAATACGCCCCCATCAGCTGCTAGAAGTCTGGGTGAAAGTCAGCACCCTCTTGGAGAAAAGCAGTAGAAATAGCTTCTTAGACTTTGCAAACCTTTTTGCTCAAGCCCCTGGCATGAGGCTGTTCAGGATTTTAAGAAGAGGTTGAGCTGAGAAATAACATTATGTCCTGGGTAAGAAACAGGTTGATGGAGAGAGAGCACAGACCCATAATGAACAGCGTATTTTCAATAGAGGCTATTTATTGCTGAAAGTACAGCAAATACTGGAAAACATCAACAGTGAATTGATAGTTTGCAGGTGATGCTTGTGTTAATGACCTCACTCCAGGGCATCAGCTGATAGAGGTGGTAAAGCGAGAGCCAGCTAAGTGAGGCTTGGTCTACACTAAGAAAGTAAGTTGATTTCAGATACGTAATTATAGCTACGGCAATTGCATAGCTAAACTCTGCTTACCTGAAATGAACTTACAGGCTGTCCTCACTGAGGAAGATCAACAGGAGAGTTTCTTGCGAGTCGTACAGGGGGTCAACGGCCAGCCCCAGTAGATTGATTTTGTACCTCATCAGGCAAGTCAATCTTCTGGTTAATGTAGATGTGGCCTGAATGTGAATGCTGTCAGGGTGTTCCTGCCGGATGACAGGTTCACGTCCTTGGGGACCATCATCCGAGACATCCTGACAGTTCCAACCCTGAGGGCCAGGTGCTGCTTGCGTTTGCTGGATCACATGGCAGCGTGCGCCTTCGTGGTACAACACACCAGGTTGAGGAGGCGCCCTCTACGGCTAAGGCTGCTGTCGATGTATCGCCCTGTAAGAGACAGTTTAGACTTGATGGTTATGGTGCTAACACAGATATTATCAACACTGCACTGGTGGTTGGAAGAGGGGGTCGCCCTCACAGGAGTCCCCTTTGCCCCTCAGGAGCCCTCAGTTTCCCTTGTAATGGATGCTTCGGACCAAGGCAGGGGAGCTAAATGTGAGGGAGCTCAAGGCCATCAGGCTAGTGTGTGTGACTTTCAAGGCCAATCTGATGGGACGTTGCCTGTCAGTCAGTACAGACAACATGACAGCAATGTACTCTATCAACAAACGATGCACGCTCCTCTCCCCTGTGCCATGAGGCTGTGATGCTCTGGGACTTCTGCATACAGCACATCATCATGCTGCAGGCCCTTTACCTGCCAGGTGTGCACAATTCACTGGTAGACCAACTCAGCAGGTCCTTTACCGCTCACAAGTGGTGTCTTCACCCGGAGGTTGTTCATTCTATTTTCCGGAGGTGGGGGCGTCCCCAGGTGGACCTGTTCTCCTCCCACCTCAATGTGAAATGTGGAATGTTTTGCTCCTGCCACAATCAGAGCCCGGGGTCCTGGGCAGACGCCTTCAGTGTCCCCTGGTTGGGCAGGCTGATGTATCCGTTTCCTCTGATCCAGCTAGTTCACAGGGTCCTCCCCAAGATTTGCTCAGAAGAGTCATTTATCATCTTGGTGGCACCATCATGGGCTCGTCAGCACTGGTACTCGACCCTCCTGCATCGGTCTATTTGCAAGCTGATGACATGGCCGATCTGGCCAGACCTGCTGACACAGCAAGAGGGGAGACTGTGACATCCCAATTTCCAGTCGCTAAACCTCACAGCTTGGATGCTCTGTGGCTGAGGGACCAGGAGCTGGCCTGTTCGGATCCCATAAGGGAAGTATTGTTAAATAGCTGACAACCCTCCATGAAGGTGACTTATTTGGCTAGATGGAAAAGGTTTTTGGTGTTGGTGTCTCGCAGAGGTCTATCCTCCTCGGAAGTCCTCATCCTGTTGATTTTTAGATTACCTTTGGGGTCTGGTACAGGAGGGCTGGTCCCTCTGCGCGGTTAGGTTCCCCTTAGCTGCTATTTTAGCCTTTCACCTGGGTCATGGAATGTCTTCTGTGTTCTCAGACCCCGTAGTCAAAAGATTTCTGAAAGGTTTAGAAAGAATCAAGCCCCAGGTTTGGGCACCACTGCCCCTGTGGGATCTCAATTTGGTGTTAGCCAAGCTTATGGGGACCCCCTTTTGAACCCCTGACTACCTGCTCCCTGCTGTTCCTGAGTTACAAAACAGCATTTTTGGTGGCAGTCATCTCAGCCAGGAGGGTGTCTGAGTTGAGGGCACTGTCAGTGGACCCCTTCTACACAGTGTTTCACAAGCATAAGGTTAGGCTGAGACCCCGCCCCACGTTTTTACCTAAGGTGGTCTCTGTGTTTCATGTTAACCAAGACATTTCCCTTCCAGTATTTTACCCAAAGCCCCATGCCTCCCTGAGGGAGCAGTGTTTGCATACCTAGGACGTTAGAAGGGTGCTGTCCTTCTATATGTCTAGGACTAGGCCCTTTAGAAGAACGTAGCAACTCTTTGTGACAGTTGCTGATAAAATGAAGGGCCTTCTGGTGTCCTCCTAGCAGATTTCCTGCTGGATAGTGATGTGCATCAAGGAGTGTTTACAAGCTTGCGGGGGTTCCTTCCCTTCGCGTTAGGGCACACTCCCTGAGAACGCAGGAGTCTGTGGCGTGTTTGGCACAGGTGCCTATCCAGGACATCCGTAGGGTGGCCACCTGACCCTCAATTCATACGTTTACAGCACGTTACGCTTTGGTGCAGCGCACATGGGAAGACACTGAGGTGGGCAGGGCTGTCCTGTAGTCTGTTTGGGGCTCCTAGGCACTGGCTTGTATTTACCCAACTTGGAATGGACGTGAGCAATCACTCGAAAAAGAAAAGACAGTTACCTGGCCTGTAACTGGTGTTCTCTGAGCTGTGTTCCTCATGTCCATTCCAAAACCCTCACGCCTTCCCCACTGTCGGAGTAGCTGGCTAGAAGGAACTGGGAGGGCAGGAGAGGTGAGTGTCAGTCAGTGCACATATTGGTCACCATATTGGCACCACTCCAGGGATGCCACACCGACCCTATGGTTACTAGCTAGGGGGAAAAGCTTCCGGCGACTGGGAGTGCGCCTGTGCACACCCAACTTGGAATGGACCTGAGCAACACATCTCGAAGAACACTACAGAACAGGTAACTGTCTTTTTATAATCACAAGAGGCGCTTTCAAATGACAGGAATAGTATGTTATACCAAAGCACTGGATTGCCAGGATAGAAGTAGGAGCACATACTGGTCTTGTCTGTGTCCAGTTTTGCTTTACTCATAAAGCAGACAGCAGCAACAGAAAAGATATCCAAAACCACTGTTTGGCTTGTAAACACAGCACAGGGATTGGGTAAGTCACAAGACAAGGTTGCACAAGAGTCATGCTGAGAGCATCTGTCAAATATAATGGAGCTCCCTAAGGCAAGAGGGAGCTTCTGCTTAGGCGCCAGTGTGCAAACATTTATAAACAATTATTAGCAGTTCTATTCAAAGTTCTTCCTACCCCATCTATCAGGACCTCAGTGGTTTGACCTTTCCTACCACAGGATTTCTCTTTACCTGGAATTAGGTTCTTTAAAAATTAAAGGGGGCTCACCAAGGCAGACTTCTGCTCTCCTGGGTTTCTTAGCCTAAACTAACATAAACCCGCTTCTCCAGTTTTTGCTCAGATCAGGAGGAGGACAAAACCGTAAAAATACAGTCATCATGAACTTCCCACATGCTCTTGCCTCCAGCAGCTCCACTCTTGTGGGCTCGCAAGGTGTGGTGCACAAGGAGAAGACATGCTCTCTGAGAATCCTTTTTCCTCTCTTAGTTCCCCAAAAGCCTGGAGAGAGAGAGAGAATGTTCTTATTCTCTGGCAAAACACCCAGACATCAGAGTTCCTAGATCCCTTTGAAGTCTTGGTTTTGCTGTTTTTAGAAGATGTGGCAGTGCTATTTTATTAAGTATGAGAGGTGTTGGTGTTGTTATTTTATTGTATTGTATTGTATTGTATTGTATTTTTATGTGGTGGTCTTATTTTATTAAGTATGAGAGGTAAGGGAAGAGCGACAACATGCTCAGTGACAAAAAGTAGTAAAGGAAACATGCATCACAAAGACAAATCATCAGTCTTAAGTCCTACCCTGTGCTCCTTTATGCTTCACAGTCAGGCTTTTAATATTTGAGGAGGGCAACATTTTCAGACCCTGCGTGCTGGTGTTTGTCAGGCACGTGACAGAACTCTGATGTCTGTGTTGTCACGCCAGACAAGCAAAGGTCTGAAAGGTTTCTGCTGAATCCAGGAACACAGAAGGTTGTATATCATTGCTGAACCCAGGAGAAATAAATTGGATTTGCTCTCTTTGCTTATAGATACTGCTGATCTCTCTTTCCAGGGCTCACCTTGCAACAACCCCATAAAACACATGCGCACAGCTCATCGCTCCTTAATTAGCTGGGCCATAGTGTCTAGTCATAAAATGCTTTCCAATAATTGTTCAGAGCGGAATTAGTGACCTCATTAAATGGAACTACAGACGCAATTGGTAGATCAAATTTACATTGATCCTGGCTTCCAGTTCCGAGCCAGAAGTATATATAGTGGGTAACACTAACTGTTCTGTTTAGGTTTTTATCTGCATTGCCGTTTGGTGAGAAGAGGGTCTATGCTTTGCAGTTTCACTGAAAAATATAAAACGGTTTAAAGTTACCTGATGTCCATAGATTTATCAGACCTCACATCAGAGCACCTCTGCTGGGCTCTGGACTGTCCTGCCATTACTTTAAATAACAATGTAGATATATTCATACGTGCCACTGAGATGCTCCTCTTTTTGAGGGCCTTCGCTCATGTTAGTCTGAGTTCAATGCACGTTTGTTTTCCTGTTAGCTTTTAATTTACATCAGAAGCAAAGAACTAGGAAACAGCCACTCTAGAAAGAGTTACTTAGACAATGAGTCTCTTTAGATTTTAAGTTTCCTGCATGAATCACTTTTTGTCACTCTCATATCCAGTAACTTTAACTTCATCCTTTTATGAACACTAGTGTTCTTCATATCCCAACAGCCCACAGTGCATCAGTGCTACACTCTGCCTGTGTGGTCCCTTGCCTTCCTTGAAGGCTCAGAACCCAGACTGGCAGCTTAGGGAAATGGCCTGCTCTGGTACTCTACAGACACTTCTGACACCTTCTGAGGCTTCACTTTTTCCCATAATATTATCTTGAATCTCCCACAAAGACTGATGCTGATTTAGAGGCATGTGTGAAAATGGTTTTTCAAATCCCTCTGTGCGTAGCCACACAGCACCATGTGATAAATTAATGAATGTGCTCTCTCTAAATATGATATTTGATTAAAAGAGAGCTGCCTTTTGCCATGCTGATGCTACCTAAGATGACGTGGCTTCCGTAGAAAGGAGGTGATGAATTATTCTGTCACAACTTGTTCCCCTAGAGCAGTCTCCTGGATTCTCTTCTGTAGATTTTCATTTGTCAGCCCATTTCGGGAATGGAAAAGCAGTCCTCTTCCTCCTATTTCTGCCTCTGGAGTATTCTTCATATTAATTGATTTGCTGCATAAGTAAACTGCCCTACCAAGAGCAAACAATATGAGCTTGTCCTCAAAGGCCAAGGTGTCCAACCAGTTCTTCAGCCGTAGCCACTATAATAGCTACTGCTATAGTGAACTAGCCATGTTGTTCTGAAAATATACTTGTTGTTCAGGCCAATGAAGCTCACTCAACCAGCCACAGAGCCACATGTGGCTAATGGTTAGCGTGTTAGACTCCACGGCACTAGTGTATTTATGTGAGCCCAGATTTCAGTGGGATCTGGGCTCCTAGATCCCTTTGAAGTCTTGGTTTTGCTGTTTTTAGAAGATGTGGCAGTGCTATTTATGGCTGCTGGTGGTGCTCAGCTGATGGTATCAGGAGCTATAAGCATAGATGTGCAAAATCTAGAGGAAGCTGTTAGGAGCATGGCTTCAAAATGGAGCTAAGTAAAATCAGATGCTTGTATAATGCTGGCAGACTAGATGCCACCTCATGCCCAGACCTCACCAAATATTTACAAATGTGTGGTTGGAAACCAGTCTTATCTGTGGATTGTACGGTTGTCAGCCCTACAGGATGGTTTTGAAGTCTCCAGCAATGAAAGATTAATCTTTAATTAAAGACTATGTTGTGATGAAACCTCCAGGAATACAGTCAATCAAAACTGGCAACACTAGGCAGGTTGAACCTCTCTAGTCCACCACTCTCTTGTCCAGCAATATCTGTAATCTGGCATGATTCTAGTGAGCTGAGGGGTGGCCAAGTTTCCCACAGTCCCATAAAGTTTCTTTATAGCCTCCAGTCTTGGCTTGCAGTGTGGTGTACTGTTATTTAGCTGTAATTTACCTCTAAATGTCTTCTAAGAGCCCAGTAAGCAGTGAAAGTGTTGGTAATTGTGCTCGAAACTATTGCGCTCCCATGGTCCAGCAAATTCTCTTGTTCAGCAGTGTTTAGGTCCAGAGAGTGCCAGGCTAGAGAGGTTCAACATGTATTCTCACATTATCAAAATAGGTAGTAGATGTAACATTTGATAAGAATGCATGTAGGCTTCATGAAATGCTTGTAGGATGCTGCCACTGTTGATCCCACTTATAACCCCTATAGCCCATGGTGTAATGTTACATTATGGGTTGGTCTACACTACCATGGTAAGTCAACCTCATTTATAACACTTTTGGTTATGTGAATAAGGTAATGGAAGTCGACATAGAGTAGATCAATTGATCAGGATGTCTATACTGTGCTGTGTTGACGGGAAACATCTCCCACTGACTTACCTTACTCTGCCAGGGAGCTGGAGTTTGGGTGTCAACCAGAGAGTGCTCTGTGATCAATTTAGTGTGTCTTTGCCACTAAACTGACACCACTGCAAAATGCCGATCTACTGGCAAGCATAGACGTTTACATCGTGAACCTCTGTACTTGGGTATTGTCGTCTAACAGAGCAAGAAGCATTCATTAAGGTAACATGCTTATCCTGCACACAAGATGGCCATTTGATGGAAAGAGGAGGATTTGTGTATTGTCAAAGGACAGATACGTATTGATTGCACTCTTAGCACCCTTCAGGAAGGAGGAACCTGTGTGGGCTCTCATCCCATTCATTTGGACTCGAGCGGAGGAGATAATCATCCCTGACAAGTTGAAACTGGAGCTCCTTGGTTAAGCTGTGAACCACTCCAGACGACTGAGAGGAAAAAATGATTAATTTAATTACAACATGCGTGGGACCAGGATCTCCACACACGAGGCACTGCTCCAGAAATCGAGTGAAATGGGGCTTTTTCTACGGTAGCTGGCTGATTCTGATCCACTGAATCTCTAAATCAGGAATGAACTGAATTCAGGTCGGTGACATGCTGCCTGGGTAAAATGGGCATAGGTGGTGTTTGAAGTGGCCCAGTACCTCTAGGGAAGCAGGGCAGAGCTGTGAAAACATAACCTCCATGGGCTGAGGTTATGTAAAACAAGCAAAGATCCTCAGGGTCAGCACGGCTTAGCTCCAAAAACGCTGACGGATTACTACAACTCTGTCAGCTTTTGGAACCATAGACTGCGACTCATTTGTGGATACGTTTGTTTGCTGTAAATAACTCCTCACTTTTTCCTAGTTAATAAATACTTAGTTTACTAATAGGATTGGCTGTGAGCATTGTCTGTGGGGGGAGATCTGAGATGCAAATTGACCTGGTTTCTTGGGTCTGGAAGCAACCTGAAGCTGTTACGATCATTTGGCGTTTAGGAATGATCACCAACTCCAGTTTGTGTGTTTTGCCAAGATAGATCTGAATGCCCAAAGAGGCCTGTCTGTGTTTCTGGGGTAAGACTGTTACAGTTAGCCGGGAGCTCACATTTATTACTGGGTCGGTGGAATCTAATTATAGAACACACCACCAGTTTGTGGAGTTGGCCCTGCTGTTTTGACAGTCTGCGCTGAGGTCATCACTCGCAGCTGTGAACCACTCCAGACTGACCGAGAGAGAAATGATTAATTTAAATTACAGTGTGCATGGGACCATGATCTCCACGCACAAGGCAATGCTCCAGAAATTGGGTGAAATGGGGCTTTTTCTAGGGTAGCTGGCTGATTCTGATCCACTGAATCTCTAAATCAGGAATGAACTGAATTCAGGTTGGTGACATGATGCCAGTGTAAGATGGGCATAGGTGGTGTTTGAATTGGCCTAGTACCTCTAGGGAAGCAGGGCAGAGCTGTGAGAAGGTGGAACTCTACACACCGGTGCGTGAGCATCTCCAGTTCAACATTGCAGGGGCAGCTGATCCAATGGAGCGAAGCCCTGCCAGCCATAACACCTCCATGTAGGATGGCTGATGTATTGCAGGGTGCTGCCACTGGAAAGCTCCTGGTTGATCTGCCCCCCACGGGTGGAAGCTCAGCTATGGGAGCACGGCCAGTGGAGTACAGGCAGCAGAGGGAGAAGGCTCAGAGCCAGGAATACAAGCTTCTGTGGAGATATGAGTCCAGCTCCACAAAGACAAAGTAAAGGGACCTCCTGAGTCATTAGGACTAGTTCTTTGCTATTGCAGGCAACCCTGTCAGATAGTCCTACTCATAAACTTATCAGTCATCTTAAAACTAAAGCTAGGGCTGTCTTGTATGGTCACTCCCTCTTTCCCCCCACTTTTTTTCTAAGTGCCAGAGTCCACTAAACAGACTAAATACAGTGTCTGGGCTCTGCAGTGTTTGCAAAGTCCCTTTACCACATTTATGATAAAAGTCAGGCCAACATGAGATGCAACAGGACAGCTCCTCTGCATTTATATCATATGTAATACAGGTAGCCAGCTACTTCTATGCCCCCTGCTTTATTGTGCTTTGTCAGTGCAATGGAGATGTCAATCTCCCCAAGCAGCAGCGTTCACAAACGAAGACTCTCTCCTGGCATCTAGGTGGCCAGAATGTAAGCACATATTCTTCTCATCCCAGGTTGCAACTTCTGTACTAGTCTTGCTGATTGGCCTCAGACAGCCGGGGGGCTGAGTTATCCTTTCAGATCCACCCGGAGTCAGCAGTAATTATATTGCTGGTTGTGCTGCCGTTGCAGTTCTGTAGCTGGCATCCTCCCTCTGTTTCCTTCAGGAACAGCTGTAAGATAACACTGGACAAGGTCTCCACTCTGGAAATTCTCATTGAATTACTTGGCTCATAAGTTTGCACCAGCTTTCCAAACTCAGTGCATGACTTGGTCTCACAGGCTCGACTCTTTAACTCAACACTATTGTACTTGCCATGAAAAGTCAGAGGGATTCAAACCTATGGTTCTTGCTAGAATATGGTTAGAAAGCTTACTTTCTTTCTTTTCAAGAATCCTTGCTGTAAACTCAGCCATATAGTCCCCCCACCCCATTTACCTGCAGATTCACTGTTGGTGTAAACAAGCATAATTCCATCGGCTCTTAGGCTCTGTCTACACTACCCCAGAAAATGGAACTCTCAGGTGTCGCAGTCTACCCCTGTACTCCTCACGAGAAACGAGGAGTAGGGGAGGTCAACTGTAGAAACTCTCCCATCAGCCTTTTCCAGCATGGGCGGCCAAGTTAGCTGAGCACAGATATGTCAATTTTAGCTACACAATTGGAGTAGCTAGAATTGCATCTCTGCAGTTGACTTTCTTAGTCTAATGTAGACATAGCCCCAGAGAACAAGGTTCATACACAATAGGATAGAAGTTAACTGTATGTCACCAAGCTGCAAAAAAAGTTTCTTCTGCATGGTGAAAATACCATGAAATACTGTCTGGCCTGCTGGGCTATGAGCAAACTGGAAGAAACAGATGGCTGTAGAGAGCTGCAGGGACAGTGGAAGGGGTCCCCACTTGCCAGCCCTGGGGAATGAAGTTGCTCCATGCAAAGAGGTGAAGTAATTTACTCTTCATCAAAGAGGCAGAAAATTGTGATTTTGATTCTCTGCTCTTGCTCAGGGTAAATAATAAAGTGACAGTCTGGCCCCTTATAGCTCCATGAACAATTCAGACAGTAGAGACCAGGAAAATGGATTGTGAAGACTAGAGATCTAGAACTGCCCTATTTTTAAAAGATGACGAGCAAGTTCTGTATTGGAGCCAATTAATTGTATTGGATAAATACATTCACCACAAGATTAGTTTTTCTGATTAAGTAAAGATAAATGATTTCAAATAAATGAAAGTAGCAGAGGCACTTGTTACATACACTTTAAATTATTTTCTATGCTCAATCCTGCATCTGTTTGTAAGGGCTGGACTACATTTGCAGTTTTTTCCCCCCAAAAATGTTTCCTCTACCATCCCCAAAAAGTTGAGATAAGAGGGTTCTTCCCTTGAAATAGTTACTCCAGCTCTGCGAATCATTTTTGTAGGCTCCCCACCCCCTTTCAAGGTTGAAAATGAACACATCTGGGCAAAGCACAGCTGTCGATTGTCAGCTTATCTGAATGTTCCTTTTGCAATGCTGTGGCTGTCAACTGTGGCTGTAAATGAGAGTGCACCATTTTGCGATGCTGTGACTGTGTGAATGCGCTTTTTCAACTTATTTCAACCTTGAGATGTTCGGAAAAAAGTATCAGTGAAACAAACGTACGCAGTGTCGACGCAGCCTAACGCAAGTCTTCCATTGACTTCAAGTGAAAATGTGAGGTGGGGACAGCAGGATCAGGGTATGTGCATTTGAATTGTGTGCAGATTAAAAGACTGGAGAGAAATTGCCAAATTCAAACTCAGAATGCAAGAAATAAGGTGTGATTATGCTTTTGGCACAGAAGTTAGCATTGCTTTTTATTGATAGCCTCATTGAAACCTGGGGAATTATGTGAATGTGGTGGCAATACACTGGGATGCAGAGATCAGATCATGACTGCATAATGAATGAGGAAACAAAATTGCCTTGTATAGGTATGAACTTCAAATGGAAAGGTCTTAGATGAGTGGGTGGACACTTACAGAAATCTTAATGAACATGAGGAATTCTCCTTTTACCAAAAGAAGAATGTGCAGTTAAATCTTGGAGTTCTTTAAATCTTTTTCCCTCTTTAAACCTTGACCTAATTAATTATAGCATATATATTACAATTTTGTGAGAAGTTCTTTTAAGGTGCTTAAGTTTGCCAAGGTAAAAAGCATCTTGTAAAATGTGGCTAAACACTTGTCTTTCTTACCAGCCAGTAGAAAAATATAACCCCAATTTATCTAGACTACCTAGTTCTGAATGATGCCTCTTCTTTTGCTGTCTTTCCTCCTTTATACTTGTGCAACCCAGATTAACAACTGTAAATATGATGAGCACTTGTACACCTGCTCATTTGAAAATAGTTTCAAGTTTGGCATATTCCATAATCCTGACTCTTGGAAGTAAGTTTCAAAAATACTGCCAGGGAAAGTGTGTGTCTAGGACTTAGCCATCTCCTTATTTACTGGAATCAATATAGGCAATACGCCATAAGGGAAAAGAATGCCAGGTTGAGATTTATATTCGAAGAAGCTCTAAGGCAGCCTTATTGCCTAGAGAGATTTGTGCTATTCAAGCTACAGTTATAACATAGAAATAGGATAAGGGCACAGTGTCTACAACCATCTATGAAAGAAAATGTAGCCAATAGTCTGTCCCAGGTATGTGCACCACTCTGTATGGTGGTTGACCTTAAATTCACCTTCTCTGAACGAAAAGGCCTTGCAGGGTTTGCGGTGAAAGCTGCCAGCAGTGTTCCATTCAGTCATCCAGGTGCTGCTCTTCCCACGTGGAAGTCGGGATGGCGCTGTAAGGGTCCATGATGACTTTTGCGCAGCGAATAATCATCACAAGCAAGAAAAGGCAAAGGAAGACGAAACATGCTAGTGTCAGTCCTTTGTCCACATCAACGTACACAGGCTCTGGTGTTGGCGCCTCCATTGTTTGTCGCTCCTCATCTGGGTTTGTGTTTACTGCTGTCGTCGTCATAATACACCTGCAAAACCACCATACTGTCAAACGAGAGGACTGCTAATTTGCATCACTAAGCGTGAGGAAACCAGCATCTTGTTTGTCAGTGGCAAAACTCCTATTGACTTCAATGGGCAGGATTTCACCCTGCTGGGTAAGAGAGTCTGGAAATGTTATGGGCCAGCAGGCAAAGCGGGACATAGAACTCGGCGCTGCCTCTTCTATGGTGATCGCCCTGTTTGGTAATTTGTCTCATCCCTGTTTGCTCCTGAGAAGCTAATAAAGAAGGGTTGTTTTCGGGTTGGGGTGGTTTTTTTTAACAAAGCAATCTATATTAAAGGGATACCACTAACTTAGATATCCTTAACAGCAAAAAATGAATTCGATTTCAACTGCCACATCTCTCCCTACTGGGTTTGACCACATCATGGTGTTTGCTGGCCAGTTGTGTAGCTTGCTGCTTCTTTAGCTCTTAATGCAATTGACGTATATTGGGACTCTAAAGGAGGGGAATTGACTCACAGAGTGAGTGGTGGGAGAGGTTTCCCTTGACATCCAGGCTGGTGAGCGAAGGAGGACAGCGGCTGTGCTGGAAAAGAGCAAGGAGAATGGGTTTTAAATACCTTTTGCAACTTTGGAGCTACTCCCCTATTAACCATGAACAGCTCCTTATTGTGCATTACCATTCAAACACACTTCAAGGGCCGGGGGGAAGAAACTGGACCTAGAATAAGCTCTTGTTTTGGGTGAGACCTTGGCACTAAAACACACCTATCTCCAAGATCTGCCTGTATTCGAAGTCCTGCCAGCTCAGCTGTTTCGGCAGCAGGCATTCACACTTGGTCACTATTCAGAAAGAAAGTGCAAGGTACTAACTGCTTTGGGCTGCATCACAGGTCAGCATAGATGTACTCCTGTTGTTTTGTGGTGCTGAATAAAAGAGGGATAATTGCTTGGGGCTCCCTGTATTTAATAGCAGAATAGTGGGAAAAGTGTCCTATTCTGTTGACAGCTCTGCCTTGAAATGTCTGAGCAAAGCTCACACGCTACTTGTGGGAAAGATTCAGTGAAATTGTCCCAGAGGGCTAGAGAGCTGTGTGGGTGCAAATAAGTGGGCACCTCCCAGGTGAATGCCAGGAGAGGTGGGGGGTGGGGCAAAGGAGACAATTGATGAGCCCTCTTCCTATCTTGCCCCAGGGCCCACAGTGGCTTTTGGCCCTACTGGCACCTCCACAAGTTGCTCCTACAACTGCCAGACAGCGATGTGAGCCACTCAAAGCCAGCTCCCCACCAGTTAACCACACACTGTTTCTACTATTTTCCTGCATCTAACCATGGCATGCAGGCAACACGTTCTGGACTTGAAAACTTGCATCCAGTCAGCTTTTACAATGAATTTTCAGTACATATGTGTAGTTTGAATTGTGGCTTATTGGCTTGCATGTAGCTTGCAGTCAGTGCAAGGGTGGAGCTGTTTTTTACTATGTGCACTGTATTGCATGTAATTTGGTTACTGGTAAGCTTTGCCTGCAGAAGTGTGTACTTTGAATGGCAGGAAAAGTGTGTCTTTTTCCCGTTTACTTTCTGTCAGTTTTGCCTGTTATGGCCAGTGCTAGCTTTTAGCATAAACTGGCTATTTTAAAACAGAATTCCTGTATTCCCTGTCCAGGCAACTGCCATTGTAAGAATGGGGGGAGGGGAGGGAGGAGGCTTAAGTGTCAAGAGCTCTGAAGAAAGTGCGAAGTGCATTACTGGGGGAGCAGTAAATTACACCTGCCTGAGGCTACTTCCCCAATGATCCATTTACTCTTTGGCTACGGTTACACTGGTAAGATTTCCCAGCAAAACCCTGGTTTTGTTGACCAAACTCATGGAGTGTGCACACACACAATGGGATTTGTTGATGGTATCTGGACAAAACACACACACACACACACACACACACACCTCATAGAGCTAGAAGGGATGTTGGGAGGACATTGAGTTCAGTATGCCCTCTTGGGGGGACCAAGCACCATCCCCCACCTTTTTTTTTTTAAATCTAATTGCCCCAGATCCCTAAATGGCCGCCTCAAGGATGGAGCTCACAATCCTTAGTTTGAGAGGCCAATGTTCAAACCAGTGAGCTATCCCTCCCATCCTGCCCCACAGCACTTTGCTGGTAGTGTTCTTCCTCAAAGCTTTTAGATAGAACAGTGCTGTTGACAGACAACAACAACAACAACAACAAAAAGCTGTGTGGACAAGCCGGGGGGGGGGGAGGCGGGCTTCTCTCCACAGACAGGGCATCCAGAACAATGGGCTTCCAGCTGCCTGTTTTGTGGAGAGAGCAGCCGGGCTGTGCAGCTGCTCTTTCGACAGAGCCAAGTGCTGTCTGAGTTGGCTTTTGTGTGTGGCTGCACTCTGTCAACTGAAGTGTTCTTGGGAAATCAGTTCTGACAGTGACTTCTGTTGACAGAGCGCTGTAGTGTACCCATAGCCTTTGGGTTTTAAGCAAAGCAGGGGTATTGGTTAAGTCACAAGACAAAGTTGCGCAAGAGTAATACAGAGGACATCTGTCAAATACAATGGAGAGCCCCAGGGCAAGAGAGCTTCTGCTCAGTTACCAGTGTGTAAACCAGCCGAGTTCAGGCTTCTCTTGTTCTTTTTTGTTTTGGTTTGGTTTGTTCTTTTGGTTTTTTTTTTTTTTTTTTTTTTGAAGAACACTGAAAAAGGCATTTCTAGAACATGCCTTAGAGGAGGGCAGATTTCAGTCACTGTGACCCAGGGCAGCTATAAATTTGACCAGAGAGATCTCTGCTGCAGGGACCATTGATTTTTGGATCTGTTGTTGGACTGTATTTGTCCTTAGTACTTCTGCATCCACAGAGGCATCTCGCTAGTAGAATCATACTGATTGGAGACTCGATTAATGTTGCTAGCAAAACGTTCAGGCTTTTGTTGGCAGGGCTCACAGCTGAGAGGGGATTCAGGCAAGCCTGTGTCAATAGTAGTAACATTTTACTGGTAAAATTTTTGAATGTAGACCATGCCACAGTAAACTATCCTGAGATACAGACCTTCTCCCCTTTGTGCGCCACAAATCTGGGTTTGAGACAGTAATTCTAGAACTCTGCTATCCCAACTGTTAAAAGCTGAGTCTGGTTCTGCTGTTAGGCTAAAATACAAATGCATCAGAATTGAGAGCATCTGAATTCGGATGAAGGGCCCAGTTCAGCAAAGCACATACGCTCAAGCTGACAATCCTGTGACTTCAAGCAGGTAAAGTTAGGATCTGTCCTGACTATCTTATTTAACTAAGTTACTGCCGCCATAATTAGAATGTGAAGGTCACCATAATCAGAGGTGAAATGGCCCAAATGGGACCAACGGAAGTAAATAGCTGAAGCAGCCAGATACCATGGGACTCCTCCTTCCCCTGCTTACATAAAAACACTGCCTTGGAGCAGGCCAGCATGGACAGGGATAGCTCAGCAGTATAGAAGAAAATGCACAAAGGAGCTGATGTTTACAATTTCAAATACTGGCAGGCATGAGACCAGGGCATGAAATACTCAAAGTTAAGTGACGATGAGAAAGATTTGTGTCATGATCCTCAAGCATGAACAGCTGCTAAATATTCATGTGATGAAGACTGAACAGTGCAAGCAGCATGTGCTATACTCCTGGTGAGGGAATCCACAAGTGTTGCTCGTTATTGAATCTCTAGCTCACAAACCAATACCATTCGCTCCTCTGAGGGCTGGATTACCTCTGCCTATTTTGGTATATTTATTGTGGGGAGGTCTACACTAGACCCGAAATTCAATCCTAGATATGCAATTCCAGCTACAACAACTGCTTGCTGGAATAGATTTATCTAGTACTGACTTTTCTGGCCATCCTCACTGTGTCTCTCATCGACCTTCCTTACCCCCGAAGTACAGGGGTTGAGTGTTGAGCTCGGGTAGTTTGATTTTGTGCATCCCTACCAGGCACACAAAATCGAATCCCAGAAGATTCACCCTGACTGGGTTGATCTCCTGGTAATTATAGATGTACCTTAAAGCACCTATTGTGACAAGACTGTCATCCATTTCTGTGACACAATGCAATAGTAGCATTGGGGAGCTGATGCTTGCATCCCAGAAGGTTGGGGGGAAAGGAGAAAATTATTTTAGGAAGGTCAGAGGGGAGTCAGGGGCACATGATACACTTAAACTACTTGTGATGTGTCCCTAGGAGCTGAACCAAGTATTGCAATAAATTGCCTGAACTGTCTATTTTAGGACATGGCAAAATTCAAATGAAGTTGAGGGATGAACAAAAATAATCCAAATATCCCTCAGAGCTGACAAGACAACAATGCAGTGATGTCAAAGGACAGGATATCAGATCATGTACCTCATCAGCATGATAAACAGTGATAGTTATAGTAAGAATTGCTATTCAGATGGAAGTCTAGGAATTTTGAATGGGTAATAAAATGCTACAGATCACAGTGGTGAAGCAGAGCTTTCAGTTGTTATGTTGTTGCAAAGGAAAGAACTCACATACTTGGATGCATGATTTAAATATAGGCCCTGATTTACATTTTTGGGGTTGCTGGGATGGAGTGTTCACGCTGCACTTCACCTGAAAGAGTTAAGGCAGAGGGGAAGATGCTAATAAACCTAATAGGTGGTGCCTGTGGGAGAATTAGGCTGGGTAGGTCCTCGAAGATTAATTTCAGCGGAGCAGGTATAAGCCAGGCTGTTCCAAAACCAGAAGAGGTGAAAGGGGGCTCTACAGGATGTGGTCTGTAGTCACTTCCTGGGTGAGGGAGGTGAAATAGCCACAGGGAGCTAAAGAAGAAAGCATAGGGAAATAACAGAGCATGGGAATAGCAGACTGTTTCTTGGACATCCTGGTGCTGAAACTGAGGGTAGTGGGCAGGCCTGAATTTTCCTATCTGTAATGGAGGAAAGTGACCCAGTTTTCAACTGTAGGATGTCCTGGGAAGGTAACTGCACAGCTGATCTGGAGACCCTTTGTTCCCTAGAAGAGGGGGAAACACAGTGATCTACCTAGAGGGCTAAGCCCTGAAGAGGAAGGTGCTGAGTCACGAAGAGGGATCACGTGGAGTTGCACTGAGAGAGAGGTTGCAGGGCTTGTGAATAAGCAACAGAAGGGGGCTTCAGATGTGGAAGGAGCTAATACCGGAGCAGCCCAAAGGAGGTGCCCTCGTGGTAAGTGAAGTCTAGCACAGTTGCTAGTTCCAACAATTTTATCACTAGTCTCATGAAACTTGGAGGCTTGAGGATGGAAGGGGACATGTGTTAAATGCACCAGCCCCTTGGAACCCTGTCTTTGTCAGAATCCCAGCTTCCCTTAAAATAAATAAATGAAAAGCATTGAGCCCTCCTGGATGCAGAGAAAAGCTTGAAAACGTGACCTGAATGCATCCCAAAGGTACAAAAAGCAGAAGGCAAATTAAAAAAAAAAAATTGTTTTAATCTTGTGCTGTTCTACCAGTCTCCTGAGTTTATTGGGCCTGACTAATGGTTAGTGATGTCTGTGGATTGGCAATACTGTTGCAGGACCAGGGCCTTAGTAAGCTCACTTGAACAACCATCTCTCATTTGCCTGTCTTCTATTGCGGGACTAAAACTGATGAACGCTATAGTCCATCAAATCTATTTTGCCTCTTACTGTTCCTTAGCAGGAAATTAAGCTTTCCATGACTGCTTCTTTGTTTTTATTTCTTGTATATCAGTTAATAGATTCTTATTCTGTAATACAAGCATAGCCAAAGAAAAGTCTCACGATCAATGTGTTTCACTGACTGCTGCTCAAAGCATTCTGCAGACAGTTCGGTTAATTGAAATCCTAAAAATTATACAAATGTTTGGGTCTTTTTACTTCAGCTCCCTGAGTGGAGTTTTGTGCTGGTGTAGAAACAACAGACGTACCATTGCTGTTACTGGTATCTTGCTGCAGCTGCTGCTTTTTCACATTTGAATCAGATGGCCAGTTTACCATATGTGCTAATTGTCATCTTCTATATCCTTGCCTGGGGGAGGGGGAGAAGAAAGGGTAGCAGTAGCCCTTCCATTAAGGGCCCAATTCAGCATAGCACTTCAGCCCATGTTTAAATGCAATTTAAGCATGTGCTCTAAGTGCTTTGCTGAATTGGGACCTAAGAACTGTTGCAGATATCAGTTAGAGAGTCTGTTGCTGCAGTCTTTAGCGAACTAAATCTCTGTTTTCTGGCTTTTCACCTGGGTCAACTCATGTCCAAAGTGGAATTCTCCATAATTATATTGTAACAAAATGGCAAGAGCGTGCCTAAAATTGCTGCAGTCTTCTCTGAGACGTTAACACCAGTGTCCACTTGGCAATCCAAAGACTATGGCTAATGTACTAATCCCCAAGAGGAGACCTTGTCTTGCTTGGGGTAGACTTCTCAGGATAGTGCGCTCTGTTACAACTGCGCAATGTATCTGCATATGAACTATGCTAGCTCAGAGAGCCGAGGCAAGAAAAGGACAGAACAAAAACTTAAAAAAAAAAAAACCTAAAGGACATCAATAGTCTCCTAATTCACAGACATCTGAGGGTCTTAAAAACTGGAAGATAAGTGAATAACTAGAGGGAATGGATCAGCTTCAAAGTGTTTGGTAGATCAACATAGACAACATAGTTAAGGATGCAATTAACTTCCAGTAAAACTAATGCTGCTAAGCAGCTGGTTTGTTTAAAGAGGAACTATTCTGTAGTGTACAGAGCCCAGACTGAGGGCTTCAGTGGCAAATGGAGCCTGGTGTGGACTCATTGCACTGGGGTGACTTTCAACCCAAGAGAATAGAAAGAACCCTGCAGTTTTGAAGCAGAACCTGCTGTAGGCTGGGAGCAGCAGGTCATGTGATTCAGGAATACAGAAATGCCTGAAGGGGTTGGTTCAAATCTGGGGCCAGGCATGGATTTGTGCATTTGTCCCAATCTTCTTCTTTTCCCTCTACTCTAGCGGAAAGATCCTCGTAACAGCCCCATATATTGTGCAACTTTCTTTCTCCAGCATGTAGGGCTGGGGGAGTAAAGTGTACCCTGCACTCACTGCTACACGCAGGGAAAGGGTAGCAAGCCCATGGAGGCTGTTCTCACTGTTTTATAATGCTGCTTTCCCAGGCTGCAGATGATACCCTTCTCTGAAATCTTTCAGGCAAACTCAGTGATACAAAGACTTGCTGCTGTCACAGGTGGTAACATCATGTCTATTTGTACAGGCAATCAGACTGGGGGGGTGCCTGGCTCTAATGTAGTGATACAGCCAATTGACTAGCAGTGTGTGCACATGGGGGTGGGGGGAAAAATCAGTAAAAGTGATGGTAACAATCTGTGCTTCTGTGATATACTAGCCTCTGAATTGCAGGGCATGACATTCCCTGGTCAGTCCTGCCTGGCTGTTTAACAATAGGTGTGTATTTATCTTTTCAGATTAGCTGGAAACAGCAGACTCATGAAAGGGAAATCCAGAGTGCAAATGACTGCTTAGGAATCAGAGGATCCATTACACTAGAATTTACCACACTATGCAATAAAACCTATGCTCCTTTGCCCTGGAAAGCTTTGCAGGCAGCTCCCCAGCTTTACAGGATTTGAGGTCCTTTCTGTTATGCCAGGAGCTGGAGAGCAGCCCTGAACTGGGAGACACAGTTCTTGTCCTCTGCAGCCTGGAGAGTAGGAAGGTGATTGTGGTTTCAAGCTGCAAATCTGTAATGCACTGTACTTTGTCAACATGCAACACAAAACCATTGTCACATTGCTGTGTCAGGCAGAAGAAAGTCATAAATCATCTGGTCCAATTAAATCCTTGTCAGGTGTGATAGTTGTAGGCAGATATTGGGAGCAATGCTGACTTGCGTAAGGTGAAAATTTGGCCAAAGCTGCTTAGTTTTGCCTTATTTTCCTTTTTCCTGAGGGCAAGATATTCTCCAGGTCTCTCCTCCTTCGAGGGCTGCCACAGAGGAGATGGCATTTTTTTTTCCCCAATGACCTAATGTCTTACAGAGGAACAAACAGGTGTTTATTTGCTACCATTCCCTCTGTCAGCTTTTAAACAGCCCCACCCCCACCCCCATGCAGCAAGACTTGTATCCAGACAATTCTCATTGTCATCCAGGTAAGAAAAATTAATCATTCAAAATGAGCGCTGCATGGTGCCTAATAAGGTTGAGATGGCAATGACCTACCCCAGTCAGAATGTATTACAGGTGGAACGCATAAATATTAACAGTGCCTACTGTGGTTAATTAGTGTTTTCCACATAAATCTAAACATGAATTTCCATCGTGTTGGCAGCTGGAAGCACTATGGGTGTGAAATTTATCAACTCCCAATGAGCTGTTATGGGTTTCTTTCAGCTGTTTTATTTTTATTCTTAATTTCTTTCATTAAATAAATGGTTCTTAACAAGCTGCGGCAGGGAAGAAATGTTCCATTTTCATTTGGCTGCCTGCTGGGCTTCCTCTCCCTCTATTAAATGGAGTATATTGAATTTTTCATTGCTCTGCCTCGGTTTACCTTTAGACTCTGCTCCCAGCTGAGAGACTGGGTGTAGAGAGCACTAGGCTCTGGGAGATATCTGGACTGTGGTGTCATCAGAACAGACTCTCGGAGCTGTCGGTACATCCTTCTAGGCAGATACAAAGCACACAACAACTATGTTCTATTACAGTGTTTCTCAACTTTTTTTTATAAAGTACTCCTTTTAAAAAAAAAAATCATAAGTACCTCTAATACCTACAATTTTCACTCCATTTTTTTTTCTACCATTGCAACACATTTGTTTAAACAACTTAATCGTAACTGGTTGGTTGGAAGAAATTGCCTTTGGCAATAAACTTGCCATCGTACTTATGACTGTGCAAAAAAAAAGTCCTTTTTTTATTCATAAAAACTTTGAGAAATACCAAATTAATATGCCCTCTGGAAGAGCTCTGTGTACCGCCACAGGTGTACATGCCCCTGGTTGAGAGTCATCGTTCTCTTACAATGAAGCAAGGAGAAGAGATGGGTGACGCTTGGGAGGGGAACAAGACCCACAGCATAGTAACATAAGATTCTGTAATAGAGAGATAGCCGTGCTAGTCTATATACTATCAAAACAAAAAAGCAGTCCAGTAGCACTTTAAAGTGCTACTGGACTGCTTTTTTTGTTTTGTTAATATTCTGTACCTGGGTGACTGCTAACAATAGGGATTTTCCCTGCTGTCCTCGGAGCTTTTAGAGCCACTGACTTAGATGTTCAAGTAGATCTGTTTTGGATGAACCTAAGAGTGGATGAAAATATTAAAACATACTTTTTTACTTCAGATTGGCTTGTTTTTCTTGAAGATTAAAGGTTGCTTCAGACCTCAGCTGGAAAAGGGCAGTGTCACTTCTGCTTAACGGCATGCACCACTACGTGCAAATGAAATTCAGCCCTTGTGCAACAATTCCCAAACAACAAAAGCAATCCAGAGGGTGCATGCAAAAGGCTCATCCCCCCACCAAACTCCCTGCTCTCATTACACACTGTCAGACAAATTCCTAACTGGCTCCTTTCCCTGTTTAATAGAAAATTGACTGATTCCTCATCATAAAATGTAAGCCATGTGCAGGGAGGGGAGGAAAGGGAAACCATGCTGGATTTCATAAATATAATTTCATCCGTACCTTCCAGAGGTGAGGCCCTTACGCATATGATAGCGTTCTGGTAGTGGAATTCCTAAAGTTTCATTGGTGCTCGCAGTGGCTTTACCTGCATAGAGACACTAATCAGATTCACTTCCGCACAGACCTGGAAGCAGTTCCATTGTCACGTAGGTGTCCTGGGAGGAAAAAAAAAAGTCTCCTTTGCACATGTACAGTGAATGTTACAGATTTCCTGTAAGCTCCAAGGGGCCCTCTGCAGCAAGAGACTGAAGGGACATTTGGTGTGGATCCTTCTTGATTTAAAGGAGAATTCTCATCTGCTAATACCTATATAAAAGTTGCTCAGATAATTGACCTCGTTCCCAGTTCTGTCTCCAGGTGCACAGCAAATGAGTTCACCACTAATTTAAACTTCACATCTGTAAAATAGGAGTCTGGACACTAATCAGACCATAGTCTCTTTTAATAATTGTATTTTTAATAATTCATAATCAGAGGTAATTAAGTATTTAGTCAAAATGAAATACTATGGGCAGACCGACATGAGCTTCTGTGTCTAGAAAGCTATTCTTTAACTACTGCCTCTCTTTAGAAAAACCACTAACTGTCCTTACAATTCTTTCAAGAGGAAATCAATACTCAATTTTAGTAGCACAACCATCCCATGATCCTGGTTACTTTTGGCTACCTCTAGCATAAAGAAAGGTGACTGGTTTTGGGGTGGAGGGGTTAACTTCATACTTATTTTTCCTCCCATGCTCCAAATGATTCGCTTCAGTCAAAATTAATTAACATACTTTTACTTCAAAAGGCTTAAAATCAGATTGAGGGGAACAAATTTTTGTGAGCTTAACTGTTATTGAGCTTGTTTAGATAACAGCAAGAGAAAGAAATGTCCTCCCCCCCCACTATGTTTATTTAAACAAATGTAATGGTATAAATGACTGGCTTGTGAAAGCCCCTTTGAAGATTAGAGATCATTTGTGGTTGCCCAAAAAGTTGGTGAGCGTACGAATCGGTCTAGAGAAAACATTTAAGCCTTATATTGTACAAACATTTTTCTCTGACTTCACTTCAGCCATGGTCTGAAGAAGTGGATCTATCCCATGAAAGCTCACCACCTAATCAATTATTTTGTTAGTCTTTAAAGTGCTACTAGACTGCTTTTTTTTGCTTTTACTTGGAATCGTTACGTGCTGCTGATGGACCTGGGTTGCTAGCACCAGGGATAGAACCTGCCAGCATAGGGTCTCATGCCCTGCACTCTACCACATGAGCTAAAGGCCAGCTGGCTCTCAGCAGAGGCTGTAGAGCAGAGACGTCACTCACCCCAGATGAGGTCTTAGTGCCTCTGGGTACTACAGTGACATTGTCCTGAAGTGGCCAAGTGATGAGCAATGCTAACACACCCGCCTCTCCTACCTGAGAAGGAAGTGACCAGTCTCCTTCATAGGCCAGACTGGGGGACTCTGCAGCCTTCTCTTTCCAGCAGGAGTGGTACAGTTTGTTTCCACAGCAATACTGAATGTTGCTTTTCTTTATAATTATTATTATTATTTTTTAAATGTCGTCAATAATTAACCAATTTACAGGGCTTAATTCCTTTGTGTTTGTAAAGAGCTTTTAGATCCTCCTCTGTGTGGTTCTGTCAAAATGCAACGTAATAGAAAGGATGCCTAGAGATTAGATGGATTTGAATAGCCATCCTTTAATGCAAGGGTCCCAAACATGGCCCGGGGGCCACCTATGGCCCAAGCAGTTCTACAGACTGGCCTGCCAGGCCCTGCGATGGACATCCATACCATTCCCCCAAGCCCAGCCCTTGCTCACCCCCGCACCTTGTTCTACCTCCTCTCACTGCAGCCTCAGGGACTACCAGGGGCCATTGCATAGGACAGCATCAGGGGTTGCTCTCCCGCCCCTTGCAGTGGCTGGAGCTCGGGGAAGGAGAGTGATTCCTGTGCTGCTCTGCCACCATCTCTTAAGCCAGCCCCGTCATCCGCTTTCACCCCAGCCGCAGGAAGCAGAGCTGCCCCAGCCTGCTGTGCTGCCAAGGGAGAAATGCAGATCTGGAAAATGCATGGAGAGGAGGAGTCATGGAGACACGCACCCCCATGGAGCCACTGCCAATGGGTGGTGGGTGCCCACTGGCCTACTAGGAATATTTGAGGACTGGCATGGGCCCCAGCGTAACTTGAGTTTGAGACCCCTGTGCTAATGATATTTAGACAGCCCTTAGTGCGGAAAACAGATTCTTCAAGAAAGTGTGGCTGATAACACTCCATGCATGCTTATCTCTTAAACATCGTGTGGGAATACAGAAAGTCCTATAGAAATTAATGGATTTGTCCTTTATGCCTAAATCTGCAAATGCTGGGTGGCTGTAATTTGAATCCAAGCTAATGGTTTACTCTGCATCCAGGCCAGTAGTTTTCAATCTGTGAGTTAAGATTTCCAAAGAAGTCCACACCTCCACTTGAAATTGTGTTGGTGTCGGCAAATGAGGTTGGAAACCACAGCTCTGTGCTGTTTAAATTTTACAGAAAGAGGTTACTATCGGTTGTGTTCATTTTGTGATGTTTTGCCTATTAATCAGTGCTAGGAGAACTGTAAGCAGAACTAGGTAGAAATTTCTCATGGTAGCCATAGTTGGAAAAGAGAAAAAAAAAAAAAAAAAGGTGAGATGTGTGTGTGCATTTTCCCCCCACCCCCACATCAAGTATTTTTAGGGAAATGCAAAGTATGTTTTCAAGCCACAATACTTTTGTGGATGAAAGTCCAAATTCTCTGATAAACAGTACCTTTCTCACTGGAGACAACTTTATTATAGTTCTACATTTAAAAGTCTCATTTATGAGGTGTGTGTATGTAAATAATGTTCTTAATTTGAAACAAATCTGTTTGCTTTGTGAAATCTTTAGTCAAAATGGCTTTGTGGTGGTTGGTTACATAAGATACATAACCATTTATACCAGGCTGTATTTCAGTGCAGACTCATACTCTGCAGGTGCTAGAGGATGGCCCTGATTGCAGACTAGAAACAAACAAGAAATCCTCAAAATAGCTTATGATGGGGCAGAGGTCAGCAACATGGAGCCACATGCAGCTCTTTAAGGAGTCATTTGTGGCTCAGGACACTGCTGCCGCTGACTCCCCTGTGGCTCCCTGCCCTGCCACCACTGAAACAGAAGAACTAAATTTAATTGGTCTAACGGCCGGCAGGACAGTGAGAGGGATCCAGCCATTAAACCAACTGAATTTAGTTCCATTATTTCAGTGGTAGCAGGGCAGGAGCTGCAGTGAGCCCCTCATTTGTCCCGCTGCCTGAGCAACCACACCCCTCTGGTGGGCGTGACTTAGCTCACCCCTGCCAGCAGAACACATCTATGCCAGCTTTCCTTCCACTGGGTGCAAGTGGCTGCCCAGTGCAGGCTCTCCAGCCAGCACCATGGATGAGTTAGTCCCAGGGGCCAGTTTGGGACTGAGGCAAGTTAATCTTGGGGATGAGGGGGCAGGTTTGGGGCTGGGAGAGGGGGTAAGCATAAGGATGGCTGGGATTGGTTTGGGGCTGAGAGGGGTTACACGTGGGGGTGAATTTGTGGGTTGAGGGGTAAAACTTGGGGGTAGGGGAGCAGATTTGATGGCTGAGGGGGTAAAGCCTGGAAATGGGGGGGGCAAATTTGGGGGCCAAAAGGGGTAAAGCCTGGGAATGGGGGAAGGTTGAAGTGAACATCGCTCCTTCCTGCTTAAGAGCCTATCCCCAGCAGAGCATTTTCCTTGTACTCATTTGCTCTGCAATCCAGGGGTCAAAGTAACTTCAACTTGCTAACTGATACAAATCATTGTGTATGTGCTATTCTTAAAATAGGGGTTACAAAAAGTATTGTTTGACGTTATTTGTTAAGGCCGGTTTTGTATTCACATGCATCGTGGCTCCTGAAGTATTGATTTTTGTAACTGAATTTGAAAAATGGCTCTTCTGGCTGTTTTGGTTGCAGACCCCTGCTATAGGCTATTGGATATAAATGGCTATTTTAAACAGATATTTGAGAGCAGATACCTTGTGTCATGCAAAACCCCCACCATGGTGCCAACACACTAGCTATTATTTTCAGAATAATGTGGCTACTGCTTCAGAACTGCTTCAAGGTTGGACACCTTGGCCCTAGAGAATCTTCTAGAATCATAGAACACTAGGACTGGAAGGGACTTTGAGAGGTCATCAAGTCCAGTCCCCTGCCCTCATGGCAGGACCAAGCACCATCCAGAGTCTCTAGATCATCCTTGTTCTTCTCCCTCTTAGCTTGGGTGGTCATCTCTGAACTAATAAACCACTAAGTCTGAGGGTAGTGTGAGACATGAGAATTCCATTACTGGTTCTTATCTGATGTCTGTTCAAGTAAACAGGCTTTAAGTTGCAGTGATAAAGACTATGAGAATGACTGTGGCCTGAGTGCTGAACGCCACAGAAAATGGGCCCACGTCATTTCCTTCTATACAGTTCCCTAGAGACTGCTGCACAAAAGCATCCTGTTGGCGGGGCTCTAGTTGGTGTCTGGATAAACCATATTTAACTGTCTCCCAGCGGGATGAATTGTTTTTCCTTCAGAGAAGATAGATGATTTTTATTACAAATGATTCAAAGTCTTTCAAAGGGAACTGCATTGTTGTGTTTGATAGTACTGGCTGGGGTGAAGGAACCTGATATTTATCTGAGAATAAATGACCCCTCTCACCTTTGACTGCAGTATTTAACATATCCAATTGCAAATACTGTCTTATATGTTAAGAAAGATCTGGTGAAAGAGTGTATGGGCTACTGGTTAGAGTAGAGGCCTCACTCAAGAAGGGGTCCTGGGTGTTCATAGATTTGTCATCTTTTTTCTTTCAGAGAGCTTTGAACACCTGCATTCCTAATCTTTTTGTCTAGTTCCCCTCTGGATGTTAAAATATTGTTGAACCTCTTTAGTCTGGCACCCTTGGGACCTGATCGGTGCCAGATAAGAGCATTTGCTGGACGACAGGAGGTCAATATTGTCTAGCAGCTTTACTGATGTTCCACTGCTTACTGGGCTCTTAGAAGACATTTGGGGGAAATTACAGCTAAATAACAGCACAGAGCACTGAGAGCCAGGACTGGGGGCTGTAACCAAACAAACTTTGTGCGGCTTCAGGAAATTTTAACTGCACCCATCCAGGTGGCTGAAATTATGCCAGATTACGGATGTTGTCAGATGAGAGAGTTCCAAATTAGAAAGGTTCAACCCGTACTAAATAATAGCAGTGCTTCTAGCTACACAAGCTTCGAAAGGATATGTCAGCCCAGTCAGGACGCCCAAATCCAACATCCCCAGCTCGATGGGCCCATGTCTGAATAGTAAATAAAGGAGTGAGGGCCAAACTTCTAGAAAGGCAAAGGGGTGGCGGGGTTTAAAGGAAGCACATAATGCTGCCACAGCTGCAGCGGTTTACAGCAATGATAATCACTGATGTTCCTGGGTCACATTCTGAAGTGTTTGGAGATTTACTGGTGAAAAGCACTGTGTAGGAGCTAGCTGGTATTTGCATGTACAAGTGCCTTACTGTGTCCTATCACTCTGTGTGTAAGAGAGGCATGCAGAGCTGCAGCCACAAATGTATCGCGTGAAATGAGTTTCTAAGCTTTGATGCCATAGAGTTGTACTGCATTATTATGCTGTGGTGTACTTAGGTTTAAAGATCAGAAAAATAACTTCAGCTCAGTCTCTGAAAGCGTCCACTGTAACTCATTTTTAAATGCAGGATGAATTTGAAAGGGTACAACTCTATGGAGCAGCATCATTTTTCTATGTCAGTCTGTTAGATAATGACAGCATGGGCAGGGGAGAAGGCCACCTTGGAGTGAAAGAACAGGGTTAGGAGGCAGAGAATCTGGATTCTGTTCTTAACTCTGCCACAAATTTCCTGTGCGACTTTGTACCAGTACTTTGATCACTGTCTGCCTCCATTTTCCCGGTTATAAAATGGGTCATATTTCTCTGTGATGCCTGCCTACTGTAGCAAAGTGGACTGAAGACAAATGACCTCAAGCTTCCTGGCATTACTACTAGGCTTGAGGGGTGGACTGGGAACAAAGAAGAATAAAAGCCCCCTTTCTTCCCCTCCAATCTGCAATAGGATCTGGACTCTTGTCCATACTTACAAATTGCTTTCTTGCAGCTGATATACACTGAGAATGTGTGCAGACATGTTCCAGGATTAAGATTGAAGCACATTGAGTCTCTATGAAATGTGCAGCTAGTACTGCTGTTTAACACTGCTGAAGAGGCCCTTGATTCCAGATGGCCAGGTTTTTTCTTTATTTCAGCAGACTATTGAAAGTGTAGTGCTTGATTAAAAAGATTAATTGTGTAATTACATTCTGTCTTCAACTAGTTAGTAGCTTGTCAATGCATCATTGAGAATCAAACTGTCAGAATTCTCTTTATGTTCTGTAAAAAAAGGTTTTGATTTGGCACTGCATCCAACAATTCTATGCAGAATGTAGACAAGAACTGATTGATACAGCATTAGCCAAGATGATGCACTTTCATGTAAATAATGTACAAAAGAGCTCTTCACCTGACTCTGCAGATTGATGTGTCTTACATACAAAAAGCACTTTACTTCCTGGGAAAAAATTCCCACTGACTTTTCTTGTAGATGAAGCCCAAACTGTGAGTTTTTATTTTAATTGCTTTATTAGTCTGGTTTTGTGTGAGGACCACAGAATTAGAATAAGACTGGAAAATAGTGTAAATTTTGAAAAGCAAAAGCAATTAAGCAGTGAAACAATTTTCCAAAGACTGGGAGAGACAGAATGTACCACTTGCAACTTTTAAATCAAGATTGGTTATATCCAAAGATGTCCTCTTGTTCGAACAGGGGTTAATTCAGGGACAACCTATGGCCTGAGTTAAACATGAGGTCAGACTAGATGACTGCATCAGTCCCTTCTGATCTTAATCCGTGGCTATAAAACCAATTCATTTTTGTTTTACAATTACAAAATAAAATGAGGTCATTTTACAAAATAACTTTTTAAAAGTCTGCTAAAATGTCTTTTTTGCCTTAGTTTTACTTAATGTGATGCACTAATACAGGGCCTCCAGATCAGCCTAATCCAAAACTGAGCAGTCTGTGAATAACCAACAGTACCTATTTAAAAGGCGGCAATTCCAGAAACTAGGGGTTTCAGGCTATAGGCCAGCCCCTACAAGATAAGAATGTACAGTTAAAATCCCAACATCCCCCCCACTCCACCCTGCCCTCTGTTGTCACTGATAAAACTTCATAAACCTTTTTGAAAAATCTCTAAATGACACAATACAGTCCCGGGTCAGATTGATACCATTCATATTCACTCTCGCCCTAGACTGTGTGATCATCAGCTTTGCTCTTTTCTTGCATTATAACCTTCTTTATGCCAAATTCTTAACTGCACTAGGTTAATGCAGAACATTAATAGACCAGAATTATGAATCACTAAGGGCTTCTCCCTCCCACCATCAAGGTAATTGTTTGATTAGTAGTTGTAATTCTTTGAGGATGGCATATGTTTGGGCATTACTGATGGTGAAGGAACTTGGATCAGTTTCCTTCTGTAAATCCCTTCCCCCATATATATTTTTATTAGAGAAAACAGACATGATAGGCGATTAAAAATAAAACTTCGCCATCTCAGACTTGAAACTTTCCAGCTTCTGCCGAGTATTTCATTCTTATATTTCCATTACATTTCCTGCTAACAGTCCATGAACACCCATCCCATATTTTTCTACCAAGATACTGATCTTTTAATATACTAAAGATTTCCAGGTACACATGTAGTAGAAGGCTGATTGGATTATGCAACAGCAAAGTATTGGCCAGAGGCAGTGTTCCCTGTAATTTTTTCCATCCATGTGCGGATTAAATTTTGTTATCTGAATGGGACATGTATGGATGTGCTCCGCCAGTAGAAACACATGCTGCTAATTGTGGGAATTGCGGGCATTCTTCTTATTAGCTGGGTGGCGTTTGCCTCTTTCCTGGGTGGCCACCCAACTGCTCAGCTTACAGGGAACAATGCCCAGAGGGAGTATGTTCACTACAGAGCTAACCTGAGTTATGCCTCTGGAGTTAGCGTAGCTTGGTTGAGAGCAGCCATGCTGAGGCAAACATCTCCAGCTACAGAGAGCATGCTTACCAGCTGATGAGCTGTGCTGGCTTGAGCTGCACCCTGCATCACCTGACAGGTTTAGCCATTTGAATTAAAAACACTAGGGTAAGGAGTTTGGTATGAGAATGGGGCTTGAGTTTGAGGCAATGCTGAAGTGAACTGTAGTAAAGACAAGCCTTTAAAATAATCAGGCAAAATTAGCTTGTTTACTTTGTTTCATGGAAACATAAGTCACTTTTAGGGTCATGGGGAAACAAATCAGGCACAGATGTATGTGAAGAGTTTAATCTCTTTTAAGAGCAGTGCTGCGGGAGCTTGCAACACACACAGCGTGTGAACCAAACTGACCTCCTGCAGTGTTATCATATGGTGCCTTTCAGAGACTACATCAGTGCAAGTCAGATTTTTCAATCCCCTGACCTTCATTTTTCCTCATACAGCGGCCTGTACCTTTAAAATTCAGTATGTAGATGTTCTATGGATGCAATACTCCTTTGTGTGCCCAGGTCCTAGGTTTAGTGTGCTAACCACTTGGCCTATGCTTCCCTTTCAGGAGCACTGAGAGCTCCTGTGTGGCATGGTTTAGGAAAGCACTGAGTCAGCTTTGAGAAGTTTTTAAAAGCTGCCTGGCTGTGCTTTCATGCGTTTTTCTTTTATAAAACAATGACAATACCATGGGTGCAATTTTCAAAGTCAATTAAATGACTTTCAGTGAAACTTAGAAACTTCTTGCCTCTGGGCTTGTCTATACAGTGGGTAACTTACTCTAGGGGATGTGATTTCTGAAGAACAGTGCACACTAAAGATTCCCTTGTGCACATACAGTGCTGATTGAAACAGCTTTGTTAAAATGCCCCAGCAGGGTCTACACAGACCAATTCAACATGCAACGCCTTCATGTACGATAGAAATCACATCTCCACTATGTGGACAAGCCCTAAGTTACTTCTGAAATGCCTTGTAGGTGTCCAGATCAATAGGTGCTTTTAAAAGTGTGAGTCCAGCTCAAAAAATACAGGGAGACATATGGCCCATGCTCTGAAACCCTTATTTGTGTTGAATAGCATCTCATTCCTCAGATGATCCCATTGAAGTTGATGGACCAGATCTTCAACAGATGTAAATCAGTGTTGTTCCATTGCCTTCATTTTAACACCAGTTTATGCCAGCTCAGGATCATGTACATAGAGTTAAGTGCTGCTTAGCAAAAGCAAGGTGTTTAAGTGCTGTATATAAAAGAGGGCATTGCAGCCAGTGTTCCCCCTAATTTTTTCCATCCTAAGTGGAACAAATTTTGTTGTATGCCAAGACGTGTGGATGTGCACCACCAACAAAAACACTGGCTGCCACCTGTGGGAGCTCTGCTAATTAGCTGGGCAGCACCAAAATCTCTCCTGGGCAGCTTCCTAAGCGCTCCACTCACAGGGAACACTGGTTGCAACTGTTTTTCCCAAGCCACAAACAGGTGACTGTCATCGTGACCTTCAGGGGCCTTGGCTGATGAGTATGAACAATAGCCATCACAATGCATTTAAATGATCAGGAGTAAACCTTTAGCGAAAGGCTTTACAAAATTCCTTTCAAATAGTTGGAGTGTTTTATGGGGGACATGCCATTAAAATCATGTCAGGTTATACGTACTGAAAAGAATAATTATCTAGAATAGACCTATTGTATTGTGATAAATACAATTGTTTGCTTGGTACATAGTCTCTAAACATTGGAAATGTAAGTGTTTATCATTCACAACTTATAAGCAACCTTCTGAAGCAGACTGTAGAAAGCTGTCTAATTGAAGTGTTAAGAAAAATCACATTTCACACTTAAAAAGCAGGCTAAACCAAATGGCTTTGTACAGTATGCACACAGGAATTTATTTTTCAAATACTTTGTCATTTGGGTAGGCTACTACACACATTATTGTAAACCTATAACAAGACTAGAAGTAGCTTACAATGTGAATGTTGCTTCTCCTCCCAAATGCTTCATAATTCCTCTCCCAAAAAAGAAACAACAAGCAATTGTGCCCATCTCACTCCCTTTCCCACTCCAAAACCCTCTTACTCAAGCTGTTTTCTAGCCCCATAAATGGAGGCGTTTCATTGGTTCCAATGAAGTCCCCTAGAGGCTTTGCTTTTGCCAATGATTTTGCATGGAAAGCACTATGATGCTATGGCAATGAATAACTGTATAAATGATTTCGCTGGATTGTGAAGTGTCATGGGAAAATTCTTAAGTGTAATTTTTAAAACTACACATCTTATCGTGGGCTGCAAGTGTTTAGACTGTCCTGTAATGATCTGATGCAAATGCAAAAATACCAACCTTGTGAGAAAAAGGCTCCTATAAGCAGGTTAGTTTCCTCTCTGGTTCTCTGAACCAATGGTGTAACTTCCTGCATGTATTCAATATTTCTACACCACATGTTTTTCTAGCTACATTGGATGCTAATTACAGTATTTGCACAGTTGGTTACGCTTGAACCTTGAAATACTCTGTTAACAATTTAATGGGGAATTACAGCTGGCCTATGCATAGCTGTCTATCAAGTGACAATATAAGTGTTTTGCAACGAATACAGAGCTGCTTTTGAGGAACCTGTGACACTCTTAACAAGCCACCCTGGAATAGCATGTGTCCACTCATTTGTTTTCAGAAAAAAGATGCATTCCTATACGATACTCAGAAGCATTAATTATAACATCATTTTTTGAGCCAATGTAGTCTGGGGAATGCAAGCACTGACATTCTCTCTGCAGGAGTTCACAGTTGAGTTATCACGCTTGTACCAAGATTTAAGACTTGCCTTTACAAGGCTTTCACTGAGAAAGCCAATGATTTTTACATCCCAGGTGAAAAACACTTCAATTGCAGAGATGAGTGACTGCAGCATTCAGAATTACCATCCAAATAGAAAAAGAGAATTGTATGAGGATCCCCAATGGCTCTCAATTCAAATTAGACTCCAACCTAGCACTACAGAATGGATTCTGCAGCCGAACAGTCTTGTGCTCAAGTGTTTTCTTGGTCAAGATTTCATTACTTCAGCACTAAACTCTTAGGCAATGTCTACATTACACTTATTTTGAGATAACGGCTAGTATTTTGAAATAACTTTGCTAGTGTCTTGATGATGCCTGCACTATTTCAAAATAAATTCAAAATAGCAAGTATGTTATTTTGAAATTGGTAACTCTCATTGCAGGAGAAATAGTGCTTATTTCAAAATAAGTGCTATTAACACACAGAATAGCGCTATTTCGAAATAAACCATAATGGCACCCAGTGGCACTATTTTGAAATGGCTCTGCGTGTCTGGAAATGCTACTTTGAAATAGTTGGGGCTATTTCAAAATGCATTTTGCGTGTAGCTGTGTGGGCCACATCCTCCCTGACTGAATTGACCTTGTTAACTCTGGCCTTGGTTGATACACCCTTTTTTTTCATGTGCCTGGATATTTATCCCTACCTCTGGAATCTCCACTGCATGCAAACCTTCCAACCTGCTACTAGTCTGTATACAACAACCTGGACTTGGTGACTTCTTCACATCTCTTCCAGTGCTACATTGATATGAAAGTTTTCAGGGTCACAGTCTCCATGGTGACCATAGTAAATGCAGATCCATTTAGACATTCAGTGAAACTAATTTTCCCTGTAGGCTTGGATAGTTGGATGTGGGATTGAAACTTTACTACCTGAGCATTCTGTTCTTATTTAATCTGAAGTAGACTTCTTTAACTGAAGAGACTTTAGCCATTGAGATGTGGCCATTTGGGCAACACTGCCTCTTCCCAGCTCTCTGATCACAGGATCATACAGAATAAACCTGAGGAGAAAAGCTGTGTCCAGCTGATATACTGGTTTGAGGAGAGTCCAAAAGGCTAGGTAATCTAAGAAAATAGAAAAGGGACAGGAAATGCTCAGAACCAGCTGGAACTGGTAGGTTTTTGGGAGTCAGAGCGAAGAGAGACCTTTCAGGGAGAACAATACCATCTCCTTCTCTCCTCCTTGGCTGCGTGAACTAAAGAAGTGTAAGCTGGTGTGTCTGTGTGTACAGAGCTGAACAGGTTCATGTGGCTAGCAGGAAGAGCACTAAAGTACACATGTAGTTTGAGCAGATGATCTTGGAGCAGTCTGTGGCTAGAAAAGAGGAGTGGGGACAATGTTCTGTCTTGAGGTGGCAACTGGATTTCGCATTGTTTGACTTTTTAGAATTATTTTTGTATATTACAACAATAGCCAATTGTTAGAGATTTAAATCTGTGTATTAGAAATAACGTATAAACTCAAATCTGAGACCTCAAGTTTCAGATGCGGCAAGTATGCGGACAAACTCTAGAAAATGAGGTGTATATAATAGAACTGCTGACAAGTTTAACCAAACTGCCTCAAGTGTTGATATGGAATGTACAAGCTGTGAGGTTTAAGTGTTGATTTATGCTCAGAGATCAAACCTGTGTTATAACCAAGCAAAGATGGATGCACACATACATATAGAGTACTTTCAAATTAGGCTAACAAGAGGAGTGAGATTATACATTGTACTTTTGTGTTTTTATGTACCAGTTTCCACAAGTCAGTAGCATTTAGGGGAAATGTCAAACTGTCTGCTTTGTCAGTTGTGAAAACTGAAGCTCATAACGAATAACACCTTTGCGGCAGCAGCTTTCTTAATGCTGCTAAAAAGACGTTCTTATTTCTGAGAAGCAGAACTATCTGGAGACCCTTGTTGTTGCACGATCTGTCAGTTGCTCTTTTGTAACAACAATCGACCTTAAATCTCAGGACACTTTGCCAGCTACTGCTAAACCATTTTGAGGAATCCTTGGTGCCTAGAGCAAGGTAGATGGCTTCATGGAAAATGGCACAACAAGGATTTTATGTCTATTTCATTGATTGAGATCAGGACAGGCTACACGGATATCCTCCAGTTGTCCTGTTGCTCTGTGGGCCATTTCTGGGAGTACACTCACCCCTCGTTAAACGAGTACTTTATTTTTGAGTACTCGCTTAAACGAGGGACACACATACCTACCTTAGTTCACTCAATGAGTGAACTCCCCCACCCCCCGCTAATACAAGCCTTCCCCCACTCCCTGTGGCTCCAGCTCCTCATAGTCTGACCCCGCTACCGGCCCCACAACCCCAACCCACTGCAGCCTGACCCCCCCCACCAGCCCTGCAGCCCCAAACCGTGGCAGCCTGACCCCGCCCCCCCCCACTGGCTCTGCACACCCGAACCCCGTGGCCCTGCAGCCCCAACCTGCCGCAGCCTCACCCCTCTCCAGCCTCATAGCCCCTAACTACGGCAGCCCGAACCCCCCCACTGCAGCCCCATGGCCCCAAACCACAGCAGCCAGATCCCCACCCCCCACAGCCAGCTCCAAACCCCAGCAGCCTGATCCCCCTGCCAGCCCTGTGGCCACAAACTGCAGTAGCCTGAACCCCCCCCGCAGTCCTGCAGGCTGAACCCCCCCGCTGGACCGCAACAGCCTTACTCCCCCCATCGTCCCCACAGACTTAAAGCACTGCAGCCTTAACCCCCCCACTGTCCCTGCACACCTAAACCGCTGCAGCCTGAATGCCCACACCCCACCCCATGGACTCAACCCACCATCATATGTTAACCCTTCTTCCCACTCACGGCCCCAAACTGCCCCCAGCCTTTAACCCTCTGCAACCCCCCACCCAAGGTTCACTTACCTTTCACAAGCAGCACCACCTGCTGCCACTCCGTTGCCGAGTTAGGAGCATTAGGAACCAATCGGAGACTTTTAAGTGTATTTTAATGGTAATTTAGTGTCCCCCTTAAGAGTCTTCGCCTACGAGCAGAAAGTTGGGAACCAATTGTGCTCGTATAGCAAGGGATGAATGTACTCAGAATAAAGTGTGAAGTACTAAGGGCCTAATTCCTAAGTGATGTAAATGGTGGCATAAGACACCATAGCCATTGATAGGTTAGTGTACATATCTGTAACCTGTACATTGAGTGCAGGAAGTGGGTGTAGCAGTAAAAGAAAGAGTGCAAGCTAATGTTACGTAAACGGAGGCGATCTACTGGCTTCACGGTGGGGTAGGGGGTTATCTTGCCTCCTGCACGTCTTATCAAAATGCACCTATGCTGTCAATTAAAGGACTTCTGAATTTGGCCTCAAACGTCAAGACAAGAATATGGTTAGTCAATACCACTGAACTGCCAGGAAATAATAATCCTCATGCAAATAAGCAAACAGGATTAATTATACAGTTTTAATTTCCCTGAATGGCCCATTGTTATAAAATTAAATGGCTACAAGCTTCCCTACAGTGCCAAAGGAAATTTGCCTCTCTGGAGTTAATTGTGAGCAGCATTAGGAATGCTGACATTTGCTTAAACTACAACTAGCCATCCACATATAAACCGTTATCTGTAAACCTGCAGCAATATTTCCTTGGTATGACCTGGAAAACTGCTTGGAAAATCCACCTGCAAGTCTTCAGTATTAGCAGAGCAGTAGTGCATGTCTGACATCCTGAGACAGTTTTGCAAGGTATGTTGTCTAGCATCATTCCAGATCTGTTCCATTTTAAGCAAATGAGATTTACATGATCTAGTAGCAGGCATTGCTGCTTCCTTTTACAACCCTTCCAGAGCTCCGCATATTAATTTTCTGCATCCTATATTTGTTGAAGTTTTATTAGCTGCATTGTGAGGTGGGGGGGATAAAGAAATCGATCACAAACTAACGAGAAAATTACAGTTCAATAAGCTATCTACAAATATAGATTACACTGTGCAGTAACTTAGAGCAAGGGCAATGCTTTGAGTTACTCATCCACCGATGAATCTTCTGAGTATGGGGAACCTTTCCAAGAATATTTTTAGGTGAGGTTGTTTGTGTGAACTAGGAGGTTGCTTCTTAAGTCTTGCCATGTCTTAGCCAGTCTTAATTTTAGGGTGACGTTGACCCCACAAAAACTTCCCCTGTGCTGCCAAACCTGCTTGTTCGAATTGCTTTGCTACTGCCAGAATAGGAAATGAGAATATGCTTCCGAATGGCTAAGGCTTCCAAGTGTACTAGGAGGCCCCAGCTTCAGTGGGGAAAGTTGCATTACAGAGATGGGCTGGGCACCTCATTCAGCACAAGGTGGCTAACCAAGCCCCACTAGCACAATTTAGGGCAAAGATCAGCGTTTCCATCCACAGTACAGGGTAAATAAAGATTCACATTAGGCATAACCATAGTGATGCACTGGTGGAGGTGAAGAAAAGTTGTTTTTTTTTTTTTTACCAGAATAAAAACTGCAGTCAGACTGTCAGTGCAGGAAGAACCCATGCACAGATATTCGAGCAGGGAGTGTGAAGGGGAAGCTTTTCCTCTCTTTGGTTGTTGGTTTTAACCTGTAACCAACATGCATTTGAAGTTAAATGCAGCCCAATCCTGCACTCTGATATAACCCTGCAACTCTGTAGAATATTGGGGATGTTATACAGGCAGAATTTGGCCTGTGTTTGTATTTATAAATCTTAATTCTGAGCCCAGAGCATAGGAGAGACGTAGCAATGGGTATCTGTAGCACAGGCCAGACCTCCTTTCTATCTAAATATAGAGGCTCACTGTTATGTTGTTAGAAGTGGGGAAGCAGCACAACCAGACTTTGGCTTATGCATCTTTGACAGAGCCAGATATTTCAAACCAAGAAATACCATAGTCTTGGAATTTGCTGCTTAATGAAAGTCATGTCTGTTTGTTTTGTAAAGCTGAAAGTAAACTATTAACCTTGAAGAGGTAAAAGCAAACAAAAGAGTGAGCTCTACATAGTTACGGGAAAAGAGAAGATGTGGCAATTTTACGATTCCACTGGAATTCGGTCTGGGGTAAAGCCAGGAGGAAGAGAGAATCTGAATTTCTTTCCAGACTAGAACAAGAAAGGGTCAATGCACAGCAGATTTTTCAAATGTATGAGGGGAGTAGTGGAAAATGTGGTGTAGTTAAGTACAGCTGAAGAAGGAATTGCCTAGTCTGCCAGGCATGGCATCAGAACAAAGAAATTAACATTGTTAATGGACTTATTTTACGCAGACCACAAAAAATTCACTGAGCTGTCTGTATCTAGCAATGTGTATCTTTGAACTAAAGAACAAAAGACATCGTGTGCATTTGGTCTGTCAAACAACAACATACGGTCAAACTCTGCCTTCACCTGTGCAGTTGCAAATCTGAAGCCAAATTCTACCCTCCATTGCATCAATGCAATCCTGTTGATAGTTAACTCGGGACAGAAGCTTGCAGAGGTCCCTGCTGGTTGGGGAAGATCCTGACCCTGCTTCTGCCAGAATCATTTGCTTGCATCTAGTTGGAGCTAAGGTTCCTCCTCCCCCAGACCACACTCTTTTCATCTTGCAGTCAGGGCCACCCTTATGAATTCTGCTGTCCCATGCAGCCTGAGCACCTGCACCTCCCATTTGCCACTGGGGAATGGGGCAGCAACACTGCAGAGGAGGAGGCCTGGGCTCAGGGCTGTGGGGGCATAAACAGGGCAGGGAGGCTCGCTGGGAAACAGGCAGAAGGGAGAGTGGTGAAGCACATCAGAGTTGCAGGCTGGGAGGCAGAGCTAAGGGGTAGGGAATTGGGGTCACAGGTGTTAGTAGGTGGGGCAGGGGATTGAGACCACCTGAGCTGGGGCAGGGGGAATTCAGCCACTGGGGCCTGGAGGTGGAGCAGGCGACAAGGGGACTGAGGGTTTCGGCTGCTGGGGCTGGGAGATGGAGCAGAAGCTGGGGGATTTGGCCACGGGGAGCCATAGCCGGGGTTGGGGATTGGGCCATCGAGACCAGGAGGCAGAGCAGGGGCTGGAAGGCTGAGGGATTTGACCACCAAGTCTGGGAGGTGGAGTGCGGATTACATTGATGGTCTGACTGAAACCAGGGTCAGCCTGACTCTATAGATGAACGAGATAGTCACCTAGGGCACCAGGCTTTCAGGGGCACCAAATTAGATGGAAGTGAATTTTTTTCTCTACTTTATAAAATATGTTATCTCTTTTAAACAAAATGTCAGATATTATACTGGTAAAGCAGAAGTTGCCATGTCAGAAGTTGACATATTTATTTCACATTGTGGTGCACAGCCACATATGTAAATACAATTAAAATATGTCCAGGCATGGCTTCAAAAGAGCGCCGCCTGGAGGTGGGATCTGGCAGTTCAGGTAATATTTTTATATTCTTTTTAAATGCCAAGTAAATAAAGGTTGAATTTCATTCTAGATTTCTCATTTTTCTCTATAATGAATGGGTGGCACCAAAGTCATAGTCGAGTTAGGGTGTTGGAAACCCTTGGTCTGGTCCTCATTGAAGACACCCCTTAATCACAGCCAACTAGAATAATGAAGGTGCCAAGTCATCTGTTCTAGTAAATGAGAATAACTATACCCTTTTAAAGAGTATCTAGACAGTTACTCAAAGCTTCTGAATAGTGTAACAGAAAGGAGTCGGCAGGATCTTTTTCCCACAAAATAAAAAAGTGACATTGTGTGCTACATTTCAGGGCATATATTACCATCAAATATTCTTTATCCTTGCAGGAATGAAGAATGACAGCTCTACTAAATGTGCTATGAAAAACTGTTAGGCTATAGTCCAGTGTGTTCCATGACAATATACTGACAATTATGTATTAATTGCCTTTTCTGTGCCCCCTTGGCTTCAGTTGCAAATGGGACACATCTCATTTAAGTTGCACTTTGAACTTATGGAACACCATAGATCCAATTACTATGTGCTTTTTTTGTAGCAGAGGTTTTGATTCCGGTATTTGGTTCACCAACCACAGGATGGTGCTGTCATATTTCATGTTGTATCTAAGCCTCTATTTCAGTGCATCAGCAAATGAAAGAAATAGTAAAGGGATAGAGCCATAGGAAAATACCCTTCAAAAGGTTGCTGTGACTTGATTACCTTAAATGATGTTGATGGTCAGTGATTTTTAAATGATGCTGATCAATTACTCCAACTAACTATTAGGAAAGCTAAACCAGGGAAATATTCCCTTGTATCTTTTTCCATTGAAAAAGTTACAAATGCAATAAACTCAGTTTATAAACCAGGGCTTTTCCTAAGGCTTACCCTCAAAGTTGTTCTTAAAAGATGTAAAGCGGAAGTTAAAGCATTCACATGTACTTCATACATTTATTCTGCACTGTAGGGCTATATTTAGACTGTCTACACATGCCCCCTCCGCTGTTAATGAGGCAGTTCAGAAGATGCTAATGAGGCGCTGATATAAATATTAGCATAATGGTGGCCGCGCATGATTTGAAAGTGCTGTTTTCAGAACTCACGCCACCCACGTAGACAGGAGCCTTTTGAAAGGAACCCCTGACTTTGAAAGCCCCTTCTTCCTGTTTGGCTTTAGAACTCTCCGGTGTGGACACAGCCTAGATGAGTTGGATTTCACACTTAAGTCAGTTAATTTATTTACAGCCTGAACAATCGCAGCTGGAAAATTATTGTAATTTCATAGGCCAGGACACTTAAAGATTCCCAACAGTTTTCACACATCCATAAAATTGTCACTTTAATCAATGTTCTCCTGTGACTTTCACTATAACGCCATTATCTTACCACTATCTGGTCTTACTTGCATTTTCTTTCCTTACCTCTGCTAAACATTTGGAAAACTCTCTTTCAGCAAAGTTCACATCAAAATGAGTCAGGTGGTAGTCGAGGAAGCTTGTGCTTAAATGTCTTCTCACTACAAATGAAATAATTAGTGTCATATAGGCTAGTTAACCAGTGAAGTTTATTTTTAAGTCATATTCAAAGTTTTTGCATATTTAACCTTCGTATGTTCCAAATTCATTGCTAGACAAAGATTATGAACTCATTTTGAGATCCTGTTACAGAAAAAAATGCCTTTTAGTGAAAAGACTCTGGAAGGCTTTCAGTCAGACCTTAAGGCAAGGGGGACTGGAAGTGCTACCAAATTCTGTAAGCAGAAGGGAGCCCCTTGTGAGGAAGTAGCTTTGGAGGCAGTCCATCCTAATTGCAGATTTGACCTTCTTGACAGTTCGTTATGCTACTACTGAGGAATAACTTTATTAATAATTTATCATTTTAATGACTTTCCGCTGACTGTACCATTTGTCAAAAGACCACCTAGACAGGAAGGAGAAAATGCTCTAGATTTTCTTAACAGAGGGAGCAGCCATGAAAACCTAGCTGTATGCCTGCCCACGTGGTGAAAAAATGAGTAAGATTTGAGTGCATTACATGTAAGGAGAAAGCCCTGATACACTGAGATTATGTTTGAGGGGTATTTCTCAGTTTGTTCGTTTTTACCTAGGACTGAAACATTGTATATGCTTATGTAACCAGTCATGATTCACTGCCATAGTATCTCCTGCTGGTCGCTTGGGAATTAGCTCAATCCAGTTTCCAGAGCCCCTTCTTCCAGCTGACAAAGTGGGTCTTTGCCCACACAAGCTTATGCTCCAAAATTTCTGTTAGTCTATAAGGTGACACAGGACTTCTTGTTGCTTTTGAAGATACAGGCTAACTTGGCTACCTCTCTGATACTTCCTCCAGCTGATGTCTTGCCTGCTGTTACCTACTGCCTGTTTTTCACCGCTTTGCATCAGGACCCACACCCCTCACAGACTCTGGAGCCCATGGCCGTAGGTACTTCCCCACCACAGTGCCCACACTACCGGGGTTCCTCACCTCAGGAAACCCCAACTTCTCTGCCTCAGTGACCCACTGCCAGTCACCATCTAAACCCAGCCTCAGGGGAAACTGCAGTCTGAAGTGGCCAGTTATCATTGGCAAGGAAGTGTGGACTGGCTGCCTTCTCCTACCCTGGCTGCTCCGCTGCAGCCATAATCCTTCTCTGGGCCCCAGTCGCTGGGCCTCAGCCTGGGGTTTATTCAGATCTGACCTCCCCTGGCTCACCCTGCCTTCCCCCAGCACTGCTCTCCCCAGGGTACCCTATTCTAGCAGGCAGCTTAGTCCCTTTCCCTCCAGAGCAGGAGTGTACTCAGCCTGGTGAACACTGCTTTTTATACAGCCCTCCTGGGCTCTGATCATCTGCCACCAGTCCTCTCCCAATTGACTCCTGGGACAGCCCTCTGTTTTTTAACCCTTTTTATACCAGTGCGGGGTGACAGCCCCATCACTGCTTAAAACAACATATTTCAACAAAACTTAACTTCAGTAAAGTCATTGCAACAGCATAAGTCCTAGATATCATGAGGAATTCCATTTCCCAATAGTTAATGCTAACTTTTAGATCAAACCTGAATGTTTAAAATCAGTGGCATAATTTAGTGGTTCTTTTAACAAGAGCTTAACAGCTGCTTAATGCTAACATTTGACTCAGTGGTGAGGAGAATCTTTAACTAAAATTAATTGGTAACACATTAAGAAAGGTAAAACACATTCTTTTAAAGAGCTGAAGTTGTTTTACAACCCAAAACTGCAATGGTGACTATGCTAGCCAGATTCAAATGCATCTAAAGCCAGAGCCCCGTGAAACCCAGAACAAATCTATATCAAGGAACTAAAGAAATGCAGCTCAGAATTAGCCATAACAAATTTATAGACATGCAGTTAAATCTGCCTTGAAAGATTAACTGAGTTTCCAGTGGAGGCCTATAACACAAACTCCTCTTCCTCTAACACTTTCAGAATGAGAAATCAATTCTGTCTCATTATAAACTAAACTTCAAATCATGCTGTTTCTCAGCTAGATGTTATAAATTACACACAGTCTTGTACTGCAGGATATGGAATCTGATGAACATTCAAGTCTATAAAAACACAAAGGTACAGCATGACTAAGTTAAGTACTGCTCTCAAGTATTTACCAACAAAAATCAGCTTCTAACTGGACCCCCATTATCTGAAGTGTTTTATCACAAACTAAACCTATCCATACAGGGATGATGTGTATCAATTCATATAGGTAATTGTTACAAGGAACTTAATACTTGACAAAGTCCCTCTAAATCTAAACATTAAAGAAAGACCATGAAAAATAACCTGCGCCCCAGCATATGAATTATGCTGTGTAATTAAAATGTAATATAGGGCTGTGCACTATCCTGTTAAATGACATCCCTCCATTAATCACTGTTAACAATGACTAGAAAAAGAACAACAAACCTAACAATGCTAATTTAGCAGGGAACCATACAGCAAACACTCCTCTGCAATACACACACACAATACATAAGATGCATGCAGTGAGTATTGCTGCATATCAGTTAAATTTGGTTGTCTTGGTTTGTGAATGAAAAGAACCTGGAGACGTTCATAGAACTCTGACGTTGTTCCTGGACTACACAGACTCTCTTACACATGCACACGCACACGCACACAGCTGTGATACCTATCTATTCTGAGGAAACAGTGCCTGCTGCAATATATCAGAGTCACTTACTGCATTGCTTTTTCAGCTGAGTGGAAGTAACTGTTCTTTCAAGCCACGTATGGTTTTGTCACCTGGAGGGTTTTTCTCTTCTGCACAATTCAGCTCCAAAGTATCTGCATGTTGAGGGTAATTGCATTCGTTCTGTACCGGGCTTTCAGGCTGCAGTGACTGCTCACCCTATCTCTAGCCTCTGGAGTATGCTAAGTAAGCAATCCACCGGGTCTTCATAATGAAAGAATGAAGAGGCACAGCTTTTGAGATAAGAGTTTTGTATCAAACTCACTTCATCACTACAATTTAAAAGGCAAAGGGGGCTGTAGAAGTATGTGTGCCATCTTGCTGTCCTTTACAGAGCATGTATATGTATTCTTTGAAACCATAGAAGGTATAAGGGAACATAATACAATGTTTTAGCGAGAGTTGGGGTTTACATTTAAAGTGTATTACCCCAGATTTGTAGGATTTTGAGTGTGCATTAAGGTAATTCAGCCCAGCCTTTTTATTATTGGGTAATGCAAGCTAAGGTGATTCCTGGATATGACAGTTTATAATACCTGTACGCGAGAATGATATGGCGGGGGGGGAAGCAGGAACTTCTGGGATTAACATCCCAAATTAAACTTTCAGACATAATTTTACTTGCTTGTAAAGTGACTACAGCAGTTGATCTTTGAGATGGGGGATATTCTATAATAATAGGAAATCATGAACAACAACAATAAGCTGGAGAAGAGAACAAGTACTAGCCTTAAAAAGCTTGTCCTTCAAGTCATCTGTATGTCCTTCCAGTGAGGTATGTGAGGCTACGACAATGTTGGGGAGCATCATGAAGATAGGAGGATGAACAGTTGCACTATTTCACTTCAGCAAAAATTGGGGACTGTAACATTTTCCTTTGCATTGTTCTGCCAACAACTGCAATTCTGACCTTCCCGGGATCCTCTTAGGGATAAATAACCCATTTAATCTCTGTGCTTGCTCATTAGCAAGGCCTCTTGTGACTTGGTAGAGTTCCTTGTTCCTAACAGTTTGGGGTAAATTTGTGACAACAAATAAATTGTAATGCTTTGTGAGGAAAATGGAATGCTTTGTCCACTTAGCTGCCCAGTGTTTAAGATCAGTGATAGCTTAAGAATAAACCTCATAGAAGAAAGCATTCCTCATTTCCATTCGTTATGCAGAGGTTTGATCAGGAAGTGATGGTAGCGCTAACACCCTTTCAAAACAGTAATGACTTTTTAATTTGTCAAGTATAGTTTTAAGTGGCTTGTTGCTGTCTGAGAATTCCCAGAGGCCAAATATCCATTAATTTAGCACCAGAAAAAGCTCCCCACCTTCACCACCACCAAAGCCAAGAAGATTAATAAACTTTATAAGCTATTACCTGAATCCTTAAAGAAAGGGCATTCAAGGACAGGCATCTAACAGCAGTACAGTCTGTAAGGTAGATTTGCTCTGTATCAATCAGCAGCATTTAAGCTTTTTTTTTTTTTCTGTCCTGCGTTTTTTAAGGTACTCTACTAAGACTGTAACTTTGTGCCCTTCTCAAACTCTTTGGAGTTTTTTGTTTTGTTTTTAATACTAGTTACAATTTTTTGCATTCTCACCTATGAAAATACTAAAGAGTGAGTCACTTTCTTAATTAAACATTGGACCCACCCTCAGCTATGAATTTGTGCACTCAAGCGTTTTGGGGGGGGAGAAATGCTACCTATTATATGTTTGTCAGAGTTACTGGGTTTATCTAAAATGATATGACACTACCTGAATGTGGGGCAAGAACTATTTTTTCTGCACTCAGATGGTGGGGTGAGGATGTGAAATGTCACAGATCAGTGTATCTTTTGAGCTGTATACAGAAAATGATCAGCACTGGGCCTTTACCTGAACTTTGCTCTGTATTTCTTACCATGATCATGTGTTAAGCAGGGGGTAGGAGGATGGGATGCTATAAAACAGAGGATGGCACACTCTGTGCCCCTAGAAGCATTGGCTATAATGGCATGGATAGGTGGATTCCTGTCCTGTTGTGCCCCCCGCTGCCAAAAGTGATTTATCCAAGGTCACTGGGGTAATATGCCAGCTAATATTTTTCATCCATGTGTGGAATATTTTTATGTGCACCAAAGGATGTGTGAATGTGCACCACCAGTAGGAGAAAAAAAAAACCTACTTGTGGGCACTCTGTTAATCAGGTGGGCTGCAGTGGATTCTCTCCAGAGCAGCTGCACAAGTGCAAAGCTTACCGGAAACACTGACTAGGAGTACATCTACACTGTGGTTAGATACCTGTGGTGGAGCTGTGCCAGCTGACTTGGGTTTGCACTAAGTTCCTGTTGGATTGTGGTGTGGAAGTTTTAGCTTTGCCTGTAACATAAGTTCTGGTACCCTCCCACCTCAGTGGGACCTAGAACGTGAACTCTGGCCCCAGCCTGGAGGTCTATACTGCAATTAAATAGCTCCTTAGCCTGAGCCCAGTGAGGTGCACTGACTATAAAACCATCTATCTCCAGTTAATGAACTCTGTTTCCCTCGCTGAATGTACTCCTATTAGACTTAGGGCATGTCTAAACTTGGGAATAAAGTCAACTTTATTAAAGTTGACTTTTTAACACTCGATTTTATAAAGTTGAAGTTGAGTGTCTGAAACTGCTCACAGAGTCAACTTAATGTGTCCCCATTAGATTGCCTAAGATCAACTGTGGCAGCAGCGCATTGTGGGTGACTGTCCCACAGTTCCTGCAGGCCTCTTGCATTTTGGGATCCTGTGCCAGTATCTTGTGGGGGGGAAAAGTTGCCACAAGAGGCTGTGCGTTTCTGAAGTCATCATCCCAGGCTGTATTTCCTTCTCTTCCCACAGAAAAGAAATGGACAAGGGAATCTTCATGCTACTATTACACTGAATGCCACTCGCAATTTCAAAGAATAACATGAATCTGAAGATGCTTCAATGTTTGGTGCAGTGTTTTGTCATGACTTCCCATACGGTGATGCAGTGTATTCTGAATTTAATGGCAATGGAGAATGAGTGGGTTGATGTGGAGGGGGACACTAATGGACATCAAGATCTGGAGAGGAGTTGCTGGCAACACTGGAGTTGTACACTGTGTAGCGCATGTTCTGGACCTGTGAAATCAGATCAGACTGTTGGGACCTCATCATTTTGCAAGCATGGGATGATCAGCAGTGGTCGCAAAACTTCCACGTGTGTAAGGCCACTTTCATGGAACTTAGTGAATTGCTGTTTCCTGCCCTGAAGTGCACTGATACCAGAGACCTGCTTTGACAGTTGAGAAGCATGTGGCCATTGCTTTGTGGAAGTTTGCAATGCTATACAGCTACCGGTCAATGGGAAATCAATTTGGAGTGGGCAAATCTACAGTGGGGTTTGTTGTCATCCAGGTAGCCAAGGTGATCGCTAAACTTCTGCTGCAAAAGACAGTGACTCTGTGGAATGTGCAGGACGTAGTGGATGGATTTGCTGCCATGGGGTTCTCTAACTGTGATGGGGCCATAAATGGGACACACATCCCTATCTTGGCACTGGACCACCAGGCCTCAGAGTACATTAATTGCAAGGTGTACTTCTCTCTTGTATTGCAGGCATTGGTGGATCACAAAAGTCGTTTCACCAACATCAACATAGGGTGGTTGGGAAAGGTGCAGAACGTGCAACTCTTTAGGAATTCTGGTTTGTTTAGAAGGCTCCAGAGTGGTACTTTCTTCCCAGACCAGAAAATCAACATGGGGGATGTAGAAATTCTCATAGTAACCCTGCTTATCCCTAGTTTCCTTGACTCATGAAGCTGCACACAGGCACCTTGGATCCCAGTAAGGGGCTCTTCAACTACAGGCTGAGGAGGTACAGAAAGGTAGTAGAGTGTGCCTTTGGCCATTTAAAAGCCAGGCTCCGGTGCCTTCTGACCTGCTTAGACCACTGTGAAGAGAACATTACCCTTGTCCTTGCCTGCTGTATTCCTCATTATATTTGTGAGGCAAAGGGGGAGAATTTCATGCCACTTGGGGGGGCAGAGGCAGATCTCCTGGCCAGTAATTATCAGAACAGAAAGGTGCAATGAAAATCAGGGATGCCTTGATAACCAAATTTATGAATGAGCATGCAGGGTCCTGAATCTCTTGCCATTAACTATCATTCCCCCCCTACACACCCATGCTGTTTTTTTGCCCCTCATGAAACCGCCTCCAATAACGTGACAACCCTCATCAACACACTAAAGGCAAAGCATGAACCCAAAGCATGTTAACTAATAAAAGAAACTTTCCTTTTCCAACCTACAGGGCTTGTCTACACTTGCACCCAACTTTGAAGGGGGCATGTTAATCACGGTGATGGGAGATTACTAATGAAGTGCTGCGGTGAATATGCAGCACTTTATTAGGCTAATTCTGCACTGCAGCCACTTCGAAGTGCTTGTGCTACTTCAACGTACCTTTACTCCCCAAAATTTTGTGGAAGTAAGGGAATGGCAAAGTGGGACACTTATTTCGAAGCTGCCCCCATCTACATTGTCAATCTACAATTTGAAGTCTTCACTTCAAAATTCACATGGCCACCATTATGCTAATGAGGTGCTAAATATTCACATTAGTACCTCATTAGCCTGCTTCAAATTGCCTCATTACCATGCCACTTCCGATGTGAGGGGGCAAGTGTAGAAGCAGCCATTGTGTCCCAAAGGAAAAACTGCCTCCAAAATGAAGTAATTCTCCTCTTTGGGGTGTGATAGCAGATTTGCATGTGTGCAAAATGAAACAGTTATCTGAAAATCCAGTCCTAAAGATGAATTACTTCAGGAAATATTGGCTGTCGACTAAAGGTTCAAGTCTTGTCCAAGACACTGACTTTTAACGAGGCACAAGAGTAAATGATGATGTTTTAATCAGAAAGAAAAGAATTTAGATGGCAATTCACATCTGCATGCTTAAGAGAGTGACTACTGGGGCAAAGCAAAACAAATTAAATCCATCAGTAGAAAGGAATGGATGGAGGAGTGTGTGGGTGGATCAAACTATTGATGGCTTTTTGTTTTTTCACTGAGGGTTGTGCTGGAATGATCCTGTAACTGCTGACTTAGACTTGGGTTGACTGATTCAGGTCTGCATCTGCCCTAAGCCAAGTTATGATTGGTCCAATATGCCTGATCTTTCCTTTGATCACAGGCTGCAAGACTTGGAGTTCTTGAGTTTGGATGCAAAGGTCTTGGCTGCACACCATGAGTCATGTCACATGAGTACTGTGTCATTAACACTCAGAAATTTCCATCTATTTTTAAATTTAAGTCCTTTTGTTCTGTGAGGCTCCCATTTGACACCGCTCAGTCTTCTGTTTTCAAGTCTGGGTTAGCCTATGCAGTTCTTTTTGTGAAGTGGCTGTTCATGTGTTCTCGACCTGGGAAGCTGAAGAATCTTAAACATCACATCTTGACTAGTTAACATATGCACCAAGAGCTGTCTCATGGCCACAACTGCATTCTTAAAGCTCTAGTATCCTCTGTAGAGGTGTAGGATTGGAGGAGAATTAACTGGATAAGCCACGTAGTATCAAGTTTCTTAGGTCCTTGCCCTGTGTGCAGAGGTTCTGTGCCCCCAATTCATGTATGGCATCTTAGAATCCTGAACTCATTTCATTCAGGCCTCCATACTTCTGGAGACGAACAGATTTCTCTTGTAGATAACCCAGTTTGTATCTACAGTGAGAATGCAATCAGCAAAGTTGTTCAGCTGAACCAAGTAAAGTCTTTATTTCTTGTAAAAGTTTATTGGGATCAATATCTTAATTGGCTTCCTTTTACATCTCCTGTCAACAGAATAATTCAGTACTCCTGAACCTTTCTGTGGTTTCTCTTTCCTCTTCGCTTTACTGTTAACCCTGGTAAAACTACTCCTTATTGATTTGCCATGTAATAAAATACACTGTTTAAGCCACAGCATTTTCATATGTAACATTTCCCATACAGTAAACCCTTCAGTTATGCAGGGGTTGCGTTTCTTGAACCCCTGTGTAACTCAAATTTTTGTGCAAGTTGAAGGGAGACAGGAACCAGGCTGTAGTTCCTGGGTGGTTCCTGGCTCCTCTGGGTTTGAGGGAGCTGGGAAACTGATCAGCCCAGCAGGGCTGGACAGTTTCCTGGCTGCCAGCAACCAGGGGGCAGCCTGGTTCCTGTCTCCCTCCCTCTTGCCACTTGTGGGACCCAGGAAACTGATCATCTGGTCAGTTTCCTGGGTCCCACAAGTGGCAGAGAACTGGGAATTAGGCAGCAGCCTGCCTCCTGGCTCCCCTCTGCTTGCAGAGAGGGGAAACCGAGCAGGGCAGCAGCCTTGGTCAGTTTCCTGGCTCCAGCCAGTGGAGGGGAGCCAGGAACAAGGGTCAGCCTGGCTCCCAGCTCCCCTCCACTGCTGCCTAGATCACAGCTCCCCACCACTCCTGGGACCAGGAAACTGCTCCTGTTGGGGCAACAGTGGTGAGTCAGGGTGCTGACCTGAGAGGAGCGGTTTCCCAGTCCCCTCCACTGGTGCCTGGTTCCCCGCTCCCCATCGCTCTGGGGACCGAGAAACTGCTTCTGTCAGGGACGGCAGCCTGCCACACAGCAGCTGCCCCTGACAGCAGCAGTTTCCTGTAGGGGGGCACTCTGATTCACGGCAGCTGCCCCTGACAGCAGTGGTTTCCTGTCAGGGTGGCACTCTGACTCATGGCTACCATCCCTGCCAGGAGCAGTTTCCTGCTGCTGTCAGGAGTGGCAGTCCCATTAACCCGAGATGCGCAATTTGATTGCTCCTATCTCAAGGATTTCCTGTGCAGGATTGTAAGAAAAGTCTAACCTTTTTCTTCCCAATAAGCCATGTTTTCTCCAACCCAACAGTGAAGTCTAGTCTGCACCTAAATCTTAGGTTGATCTACCTTCAGTTCTGAGGCAGTTAGATAGGTTGTGCTGTGCAGTATGGTTGGCTTGCCCTGATATGAACTAAAACAACAAGAAGTCCTGGGCTACCTTATAGTCTAAGAGATTTTTTGGAGCATAATCTATCATGGGCAAAGACCCATTTCACATCTGACAGATATAACATGAGAAGTGGGTCTTTGCCCATGATAGATTATGCTCCAAAAATCTGTTAGGCTATAAGGTACACCAGGACTTCTCATTGTTTTTGCAGATACAGATTAACATGGCTACACACTGTAGACACAGCTAGGTCGATGGAAGAATTCTAGCTACAGCCACTCATGAAGGCAGATTTACTACAGTGATGGTGCCTGCTGCACTGCAGCACCACAGCTTTGCCTCTCTAACACTTGTAAACCTAAGCACCATCTAGCCAGTTATTGTATTTATTTCTATACCACCCAGGAGGTTAGCCACGTTACAGACAACTAGAAAGACAGGCCTTGTCCCAGGGAGCATCACAATCCACGTAGAGCAAACGAATTCCAAATCTGATGCATGTAAAGTAGGCCTTAATAGAGATCTCGACTATCTTCTGCATTCTCCACCTCTGGATAGTCACAGGGACCCATCCGACTTAATTTGCTTCATCAACTGATCCTACTAGTGACAGCAAGCCCGTTGTTTTCTTTCCCCCTTCCATCGCTAGATTCCTCCCCCCTACCCTCCGTGGTATATAAACCCTGGATTCTAAATGTCTACTCCGATCATCTGAAGAAGGGAGTCTTACCACCCATGAAAGCTCATGACCTAATAAATGTGTTAGTGTCTGAGGTGCTACAGGACTTCTTGTTGTATACAGAATGGTATGGATTGAGGCAGTAAATGATGGAGGGGCATAGCAGCCTGGAATCATAGACCACAGGGTGGAGGGGAAAAGCACAGACTTACTAGTGGGTGAAGGAGATAAAAGGAGCCATCCTGTCCCATCCTGCACTCTGATCTGGCCCTGTGAGTTTGCAGCCTGCCTGACATGAAAGAGTGGGGGCCTAAACCTTTTACTAAAATTAAACATAAGGGCATAAGAGAGTGCCTGGGAAGGAACAAGGGCTGACGTGGTGGTGCGGACAAAGTTGTACTGGGCTTTGGAAGTGCAGCTGAGGAATTTGAACAAGATGGGGGAAAGGCAGGAAGCTGCTGAACAGCAAATCATGGGAATGCTGTGAAGACTGACAGCCAGTTACTTCAGGCAGGTTTTGGGTACATTAGTGAGAGGAGGAAGGTGAGGCATGAATGCCCACAACATTACTATACCCCCCTACAGTCTGGGGCTGCTGCACTCTACTGTGGGATGGGGGTTGGGCCTTGTTTACTCTGACCCAGGTCACGTGCTTAGGCCAGGAGAGAGAGACCAGTCTCTCACTAGCACTTCTCTGGGACCCACCTTTATTGCCTGGTGTCCAGAGTAGCACAGATAAGAGAGCCTCAACGTTCCTTCTCTCCATTTGAATGCAGCAAAGAGCTCACTTCTTCCTATGGGCCGCCACTGAAATCCCAGCTATTTGAATTTGTTCTTAATTATCCAGGTTCCATAACAACTTCTTACCTGAAAAATATGCATTTTTTTTTTTTAAATGCTCACCAGGCTTTGGATGAACCCCCGTGTACAGACACAAGCACGTGGAGACTGATCACAGAAAAGATTGGACCAAAACAAATGCAAAAGGTGAGAAAGTGAGGTGCCTGCAAACAGGGGAGTTTTGTGTGAAGGTGCTTTTACACCCAGAACTATATAAGTCATGACAATGCCACCTTTGCCCACGCTTCCTCCTACCCCATCCCATATTCCTCAGATCGGATCACAAAACACCCACCTCTGTGCTTGAGAGGGTAGTTCAGCTTTCATGGCTCATTCATTCTTTGCTAAGGCTGCCACTGTAGCTAACAACTGTGTTGGTAGTTTTGTGCCTTGGAAAATTTATCAGGTGCTTAAAAATAATGATTTTGGCCTGATCTTGATGGTTCAATGTTCACAGAATCATAGGCTTAGAAGATACGTCAAGAGGTCATCGAGTTCAGCCCCCTGCCCAAAGCAGGATCAACCCTAACTAAATCATCCCAGCCAGGACTTTGTCAAGCTGGGACTTAGAAACCTCTAGGATGGTGGTTCCACCACTTTTCTAGGTAACGCATTCCAATGCTTCATCACCCTCCTAGTGAAATAGTTTTTCTGAACTCCAACGTATACCCTACCACCCTGCAGCCTGTGTGTTTCCACAGGAGATAACTGAAGTCTGATTCTGGTCTTCACCATTTCAAAATGGCAAGGCCAGAGAGCAATGAGCAGATGTCAAATTCAGTTCTCAGGGGACAAAATGCCTCTTGTTGCTATGCAACAACCCATGTAGTTAATGCAGCTATAGCATTGTCAGACTCAGGAGGAAATCAGTCATTTTCTGGAAGGTCAGTGGCTCCGCACTTCCACAAAGGGCTAGTTAGAAGTGGAGAAGAAAGGAGACTCTTGCCTTTATTTCAAATGATCTCTCGGAGGAGATCCAAGCTAGCTGACTTCTGTTTGCACACTTTAGGAGATACGGCTGTTATTTATCAGCTGAAGTCAGGCTACATAATGTAGTTACTGGCTAGATGTGATTAGGGTTTTAATATTTCAAGTTAAATAAGTAGCTCGAAAGTTAGAACAAATTGGCTAGAATTTATTAATATATAGAGTTGACCCCATTCCAGGATGGATCATAAAAATAGTGGATAGTGGGCGTTCATGGTATAAAAATATGCTTGCTTCAAAACATGCCATTGTGTTCTTTGGAACACCATTCAAGGAACAGTGCATAACTTGTGGTACATGTAACTCTTGGAATGAGGGACAACAGTTTGAAACTGGCTCATCTGAGTATAACCTTCAGATTACGTTTGTTACTCAACATCACAAGACATTTACGAGTGGGGAAAACCAAGATGAGAACTGTGAGTGTGGAATGCGAATTGGGTCATCATGCCAGATGGGCAGGTTTAATGTGGAGGGCAGATGTTGCCTTCCTTCCCAGGATGCTCCTGGGTTTCTGTATAGGAGGCAGATGGACTGTTGTAATCCAGGTAATGGAGCAAAAATAGCTTTAAAGGACACAACCTTTCCTGTAGCGTATATAGAAGAGTGCTCTGCCCTTTGGAGCAAGGGATGGTGTAAAGTGGCTATACATAACAGCTGGGTTTTTATTCTCATTCCGTTTAGTTCAGCATGAAGGAAGCTATTTCATTTTATTTTAAATAAAAGGCTAGCAATATTTGGTGAAAAGGGTCTGAACTGTATTTGCATTAAGGTCTCTTTACACAGCTAAGCTATGTTTAGACTAAAACAACAAGAAGTCCTGTGGCACCTTATAAACTAACAGATATTTTGGAGCATAAGCTTTCATGGGCAAAGACCTGCTTTGTCAGATGCATGAGTGGGGGGTTTCAGAGAATTTAAAGAGGGCGTCTCGTCCAGGAGAGGGCCAGAGCTGAAGAGGTCTGTTCAGTCATAGAGGATGTGGCCCATTATCAGCAGTTAATGTGGAGTTGTGAACATAAAAAGAGAGGAGAAATCAAGTCAGTTCAGTCAGAGGGGATGTGGCTCATTATCAGTAGCTGTTGTGGAGCTGTGAACATCAAGAGCAGAGAAACTGCTTTTGTAATGGGCCAACCACTCCCCGTCTCTGTTCAGTTCTTGATTGATGGAGTCAAATCTGCAAATAAATTGCAGCTCTGAAATTTCTCTTTGCAATTTATTTTTGAAGATTTTTTTCCTATTGTAGGATGGCTACTTTTAAATCTGTTACTGAGGGTCTAGGGAGAATGAAGTGTTCTCCTACAGGTTTTTGATTGTTACCGTTCCTGATGTCTCATTTATGTCCATTTATTTTACATAGAGACTGTCCAGTTTGGCCAAAGTGAATTATAGTGGGGCATTGCTGGTACATGATGGCATGTATTATATTAGTAAATGTGCAGGTGAAAGAGCCCTTGATGGTACGGTTGATGTTAGGGCCTGTGATGACATTGCTGGTGTAGAAATGTGAGCAGAGTTGGCACCGAGATTTGTTGCAGGGATTGGTTCCAGGTTTAGAGTTACTGTGTTGTAGTCTATAGTTGCTGGTGAGAATTTGTTTAAGGTTGGCAGTCTGTCTGTAGGAGAGGGAAAGGCCTGCCTCCTGAGGTCTGTGAGAGTGAAGGGTTGTTGTCCAAGATGGGTTGCAGATCACTGATGGTGTGCTCGAGATGCTTTAGCTGTGGGCTGAATGTGATGGCCAGTGGTGGTGGTGTTTTCCTTGTTGGGCCTGTCTTGTAGCAGGTAGCTTCTGGGCCCACATCTGGCTCTGTCAATCTGTTTCTTCACTTTCTTAGGTGTATATTGTAGTTTCAGGAAAGCTTGGTAAAGGTCTTTCAGCTGTTTGTCTCTGTCTGAAGGATTGGAACAGTTGTGATTGTACCTTGGTGCCTGGCTGTGTACGATGGATCATATAGTATGCCCTGGATGGAAGTTGGAGGCATGTAGGTAAGCATAGAGGTCCATGGGTTTCCGATATAGGGTGGTATTTATGTAACCATCACTTCTTTGCACATTAGCGTTCAGGAAGTGGATTTCTTGCGTGGACAGGTCCAGGCTGAGGTTGATGGTGGGGTGGAAACTGTTGAAATCATGGTGGAACTCTTCAAGAGCCTCTTTCCCATGGGTCCAGATGATAAAGATGTCATCAGTGTAGCGCAAGTAGAGGAGAGGACAGTTGTGGGTTAGGACAAAGTCACAAAGCTCCACCACCATTTCTGCCTCGGTTTCATCAGGGAAAATGTTCCTAACAGCTTGAAGTCCATTTTCATGTGGGACATTGGTGTAAAGGGCCTCTACATCCATGGTGGCCACTGACTTCCTTAGGAAACTGCAATTCATTGGTGAGCTTCCTGAAAACACCATCCTGGTAACAGGACTTCTTGTTGTTTTTGAAGACACAGACTAACTTGGCTACCTCTCAGATATATGTTTTGACTGTGTGCACTATTTTGGGATACAGCGGTATCCCAAAATAGCAACACCAGGGCTTTGCCTTGCACTCGAAGTAGTGCTATTTTGAGTGTGGTATTCTAGTTCTGCTACCCCTCATCATGAGAGAGGCAACAGAACTTTTGTAATAGGTGCTTATTCCGAACTTCAGTGCCACTTGGACAGCACCAAGTTCGAAATAAGGTATTTTTAGATGATTTATGCAATTTGCATTGCGCAAATTGCGTAAATTATTTCAAACTACACAAGCAGTCTAAACTAGCCCTAGATTGTTGTAAAGGGGCTTTAGTGCAAGTGAAAAGGAGAATCAATGTCTTAAGATCGTCCTTACAATAATTACCTGGGTAGGCCACACACTTGTATTCAGTCTGGGATTTGAAGAGAGAGAAAATATAATACAATGATCTAGTCACTCTGCAATAGATTATAGGAGACCTGCCAGTGGACTTGAATTTGAACTAGAGAACTGATCTTTATGTTGTAGTCCAGTAAGTCTTGGGATTTGAATGACAATCGTTTACTAGTATCCTGTTCCTATGCAGCATGGCACTATGTGATATTAGGATATCTACTTCTTTACAATATCAAATCTTATGTGTCCATAATTAAAATAACTTCTTTAGGTACCACTAATTTAGCAAGGTTGTCCTCCAAGATTTCCAGTAGCTATCAAAGAAGAGAAGATGAGCCCCTGATTTAGCCCAGAACCAATTTTCTCCACAGTCTTCTATCAGGCTAGGTGCTTAAATTGCCCCACTTGCCTTGGTAGCCTTTGACAAATGTCATTAGTGCCCATGGATCAAACTGCAAATATAGTATTTTTTGGTTTATTTTGGGTCCCTATTTGCTAGGGTGACGATCCATCCCATTTTTCCCAGGGTGATCCCTTATTTTAGCTGTCTCACAGGCGTCCCAACTTTTTTAAGAAAAATAGGCAAATTGTCCGATATTTTGCGGGACTCCTGTTCCCTGGCACCCTGTGTCTTGGTGTGGCAGCCTCTCCTGCCAGGGAGCTCCTCCACTGGGCAGCTGCCCAGTTCTCCCCAAAGCTCTGCATCTTGTGGCAGCAGCTCCTGCTGCAAGGGAGCTCCTCTGTGGGGGAGCTGCCACATTCCCTGGCACCCCGCAGTGGCAGCCCCCGCTGCCGGCAAACTCCACGAGAGGGTGGCTGCATCATTCTCTGGTGCCCTACACTTAGGGGAGGTAAACTGCCTCATTCCCCAGCCTCGTTCTCTGGTCCACCCCCACGCCACCACCAGGAGGCTTTGGAACACTACTGCCCCACCAGGTGGTTCTGGAGCTACCATCCTCCACTCTCCTTCATCCCTGGTGCTTCCCCACTGGAGGCTGCAGAGCCCCCATCCCTGGTGACTCATTCTGGAGCAGGAGCCCCACCCCCATCTCTGGAGGCTGGTGCCCCATGTTTGCCATATAGCAATGTGGTCACCCCACTATTTGCACCATGAAATCAACGAACAATTTGGCATGATTGTCTCCAATAAGAAATAGACTGAGGAGCTCTGTCATCAGATAATGTAATAAGCAAAGATCCGAAGCCCCAGTACTTATATGAAGAAAATTCATCACTATTTTAACTGCAAAAAGAATCCATATGCCCAGTACATTTTATTAATGAAAATCATTGACTGGACTTTTAAAGACAAGAAGGGATTGAAAAGAGTAACAGAATGTAGATTTTCTAAGGAGAAGAATCTTGGGTTGTGTCAGTCACTTTGCTACAGGGTCTGATGATTTCACAAACTCCTAAGCCTCAAAATAAATTTTGATTTCTCAGCTTTACAGAAGTTACATGCCAGAAGAGCTGAGTTCAATTATGACACTTCATTCAAAAAGCTCCATTCCCTGGAGAATAATAACATGTAGGATGACTAGTTGTTTATGTTGTTATATTCCCAAGTGATCAAGACTGGTCCAGTATTGAGCTAATCTTTATTATTTTTTTACTTATATATAAAAAAACCCTACTTTTAAAAGCCTTGACACAGATGGAAAACACAGACATAAATTCCCACTAGGCTTCAGACATGTCATCATGTAACTATTAATAAATGCAGCTCTTGAAGATCTCATTTGTACTGGGAGCCAAAATTGCCTTTCATGGAAAGCAAATAGTTGTGCTAGCATTGTCATTTATTTAACACTGCTCAGTAGTCTTAAAAACACAGGGATGGGGGGAGCCCTGCTCCCTGCCTCTGTGATCTTACCTTCTAAGAGGCCTGGTCCTGCTTCCACTGAAGTCAATGGCTATTCCAGAATAAAGGACAGATGAGCCCTTCTGTTTCCAATTCCATATTCAAGAAGGTGGGGGGTCAGAACTTGCCTTCTCCTACCCCATGGAAGAAGCAGAGGTTCAGCCCCAAAAGCAATGGATTCTCTAAGTGCAGCACCCGCTATCATGATACATAGCATGCACACGGAAGCCCTGCCTCTTCCCACTGCACCTGTCTGCTCCTTTGGCCATGAAAACAGGATCATCCACTGTGGCTAGGGATGCAGAATGGCCAAGATCCCTCTGAGGGTTCCCCAAGGCTGGATGAGTGCAAAGACATTAGCAGAGCCTTTCCCCTATCCCTTTCTGCAGCCTTTTCACACTACCAGGAGTGCTCAGTGAGAAGTTGTCACAAATACTTGTAAAGGGTTAAAGCTAGAGAGAGTAGGTTCTCTACTCGCAAGCAGCTGGGTAAGCCAAGGGGAAGAGAGAAGTATTGAAGCTGAGGGGGTTCTTTCTTTTGTCTGGTGGGAGGAGAGATGAAGAGATGTTTTAATCCTGAGCAGGGCTTAGTGAATACACTGTAACTTCCAAACTGAATCTCAGGGAAATAAATCTTTGTGCTTTTATCTACATTTTTTTTTAAAAAGTTGCTCTGTAATACCTAGCAACCAAGTATGCTTTATAGATGTCTTTGTATGCTTTATCTTTTGTTAATAAAACATCTATTTTTGTTAAAGTCAATGTAACTAACCAGGCTCGGGTTCCCCAGAAACGAGGCTGCACCCAGAAGGCGAGTGCTATATTTGGTTTATTGAAAGCGCGTGACACCCACAACAGGAGCCCTGGAGACGCCGCAGTCACCAGTGGGGGAAAACCCTTCGCATCGGAGCTTCGCTCGGGGAGAGGCTCTGTAACAGGCCTCCTAACACTAGCTGGTAAAGCTCAACTCATTAACATAAGATTGCCTAAAATTGCCTATGCATTCCTTATCACTATCTCTTGTGGCCTACTGCCAGCGTAGCCTTGAAGTGTTGGCAAGCGTGCTTTGTTTTGCAGGTGTTGTCATAGGATTCCTCTGAGGCTTCACAGAGGGGTCGGACTGCTCTCATGAGACCGTTACAAAATCTTCTCGCACCCTACAGGCAATGACTTGATTCCTGTGCCCTAGAGAAGGGTCTGTGTATATCCATGCCCAAGACTGAAAGATCAAATTTGTTTTCAAGCTCTCTCCTAAGGGAGAGTTAAGAGCTTGGGGTTACACCACAGGAAGGCATCCCAAGTGTGTTCTCCTTGGCTTTAAAGGAGGGTTTCTCACTTGGGTGGTGGCAGCTATATTCTAGGGTCAGAGAATATGTGACCCTGGGAAGCTTTTAAGTAGAAGCCAATAGAGGCAAGGTGGTCTTAAGGTCCCTTGCAGGCCCTCGCCTTCAGAATGGGCATCAGCCTTGACAGACATTTTTGAAGGGTGGGGTCAAGGGGACTTAATAGCACTGGCTGGTCCCTCTTTGGAATAAAGATCTTCTGGCTCGCCACATTCTGCAGTCACAGCTGTGAAAAGAGATCGATGAGGCACATATTATAGCAGTTGAGGTCTCTTCGTGTTGGGTGAAGATATCAAGCACTCCCTCCCTCTATAGTGGACGAACATGGAAAGTCGTTGAGAAAGGGATGTGGTTCTTTAAGAAGTTCATGATGGAAGAGAATGGCCATTGATAAATATCAGAATGCCGCAGTCAGTTATCTAACTGTGCAAAAGAATCCCTCCTAAGTTCTGTGATGCAAAGACCCAGTTTGGGTAACTTTCAAATGTTTTGTCTCGTGAGTCCTCAAAGCCCTTGTAATGCTTCTGGCCTTTAAGGCACCTGTCTTTTGCAACTCCCCCTCAATGCCAGATTTGAACAAACTTTGCATCCACTCTAAATGAGCCAGTGTGGCCGCAGGACTGGAAGGCAAGAATTGTGTGTTAGTCACATAAAATCACAGATCCTGCCCTAGTTTTTGAAGGGGAAAACTCCCCCACCTGTCTCCTGGCTGGGTCAGTATCCCTTTGCAATCAATGAAAGGAGCACTGGACAATTCAAGGTGCCACAACCACTGAAATTCTTAATACAGTGTCATGCAGATCTGTTGTGACCAGCGTTAGGTGACAATGTGCTAGAAATGCAAGCAACCTCCTGGACGCCTGCCCATTCTAGTGCTCCCAATGAAGTGTGTAAGGGTGACATACCGTCCTCTGTTCTGCGCCGCTGCTCTGTATATGCCTTCCAGTATGTGCTCTTACAGCAGCCTGGGGTCTAGGTTACGTTTATGCTGGAGAGTGAGGTTCACAGATTCTAAGATCAGAGGGGACCACTGTGTGATCATCTAGACCATGGTTTCCCAAACTGGGGGATGTGCCCCCTTGGGGGGGGGTGTGAAGAAATTCCAGAGGGGTGCAAGGTGATCCAGGTCCCCCCCCCGGTCATTCTCCCCACTTGAAGGAAAAGCCACCTTTGCTTCCGGCTCTCAGCCCCTGCCATTTTATGTGGGCAACCTGGTGCAGCCGCTATAAAAAGCAGGCAATTGGCGAAGACCCGCATGGAGCTATCTGCCTCCTGCAAAGGGGAGTGAGTGTGGCTTGGGGAGCGGAGGGGGAAAGAGGAGGATGGGGTTAGATGGGAGCTGCGTGTGCCTGGCTTGGGGGAGGGGGATGGAGTGAGTGGGGGATTGGGGGTACCTGGCTTTCAGGGGAGGGGAGGAGCTTGGGCAGGGGGGTTCAGGCAGCTGGCTTGCAGGGCTCATGGGGCTTGTGTGGTTGGCCCTTTCATTGCAGGGCTTGGGCTGGCAGGCAGGTGGCTGGCCCTGGCAGTGTGGGGCTCAGTCAGCTTGGATAGGTGGCTCTGGCAGCACAGCTCTCAGGCAGGCAGGTAGCTGGCGCAGGCAGCTCTGGTGGCTGGCACGGGGCTTGGGCTGGACCAGGCACCCGCAAGGGGCCAAGAAAAATTATTTGTACTTTATTTTTAATTTCAAATAACATTTTTCTATCAAGTTTTTGTGTTTATTTTATATTACAGATTGAATTTTTTGTTAAAAGGGGCGTTGAATGATGGTAAAGAAGAGGTGAGGGGGGCATGAGGGTTTCTCAAAAATCAAAAGAGGGGTGTGATGCCAAAAAGTTTGGGAACCACTGATCTAGACTGACCTCCAGGGGCCACAATGGGCTGAATACTTACCCCAGGACTGGCGTATTGGGGTTGCATCCCAGCCTTGTCCACCGTTCAGTCATCATGACCCTATGGGCCCTGCAGCACGGAAACCATGTGGTTAATGAGTCTGTACTTTGGCTGCACAACATCTTTGCTCTGGAGTGAAACTTCCTAGGTTCCTAGGGCCAGAGCTGGAACACAAAGCCAGTTTATGTCCAGTTTTATCAAGTATTTGTTGAAAGTCTTTAAAAAGGCAGCACTCATCTTTTACCTCAGTCAAAGGTGCTCAACGTGCAATATCATTTTGTAGTTCTCATGTGTCAGCTACTAATGCCCAAAAGAGATTCCAACTCTCACACTGTTTTTTTCCCCATTATTATTCAACAGACAAAATAGATTTGTGACACTCACCTGGGCCCGTTATGAAGTAAAAACAGTTTTATGTTTAGGTTCTAAATTTATATCATTGCCCCATGAAATAAAACAGACAGGAAGCAAGGGAATCGATCAGAACTAAAACGCAATGCTTGCAGTCCTCTGTGGTGATGAAAGCATGACTTATTTAAGATAAAACTGGGAAAATGACAATTATATTTTACTGGAAACTTAAATTTTTCTTTTATGGTTTTTCTGAACTTTTTATAAAAGATTTTCAACCAAGAAAGAAAAACCCCAAAACTGCAGGCTTTCAAAAACTTCATAAAATGGTCAATTTTTTGGTTAAAAGTAGGTTCTGGAAATCAAGAGCAAAAAATACCAAGATGTTTAATTTTAAGTGTTTAGGGGACTTTTGTTGTTTGAAACACACACGATGTCCAAAATGAAAAATTTCCATACCAACTTTGGTGGTGACAACTCTTTAAAGAACAGACCTCCAACAACCCCCTCAAATGATAACTCAAGATTCTTCCTCGAGTGTCCCCGTGGGTGCTCCACGATAGGTGTCGGGCTCGCCCCGGCGCCGCAGATCGGATCTTTCCAGCAGTTTCTGCCAGACCGCGCATGCGCCGGCGCGCGCCGCTCCCTTGCGCACTCCCGGCCATGTGCGCAATCCGGTCCCTGCCAGTTCCTTCTTAACCGCCATCGGCTGCAGACGGAATCCGCTCAGGCTGCGGCCAGAGTCAGCGTATTTAATGTTTTAAGTGTTTTTAGAGTTTCTTTTCAGTCTTTCAGTGTTTAAGTTAGCTTGTTATTTTTTTTTATTGCAAAAAAAAAAAAAAAAGTATATAAAAGCCTTAGTAACAAGAGGAGCAGCGGAGGCCCGGGGACGTAAGGCCCATTAGGCCTCCTGCCGCGGCAGGCTGGGTCCGAGAGGGGAACAAGCACAGAGAAGGTGCTAAGTACCCTATTAACAACTCAAAGACTCACCGCAATGTCCTCTTCAGGATTCAAGAAGTGTGAGTCATGCCGCGGAGCTATGCCGGCCTCTGACGTGCACAGTCAGTGTATTAGGTGCCTGGGGGAATCTCACGTCACCCAAAAATGCTCCTTCTGTGCAAAGCTCATGGCTAGAGCAAGGAGGGACAGAGAAATGCGGCTAAAAATGCTGCTCTTTGACAAGGCCCTCCAGCCAGACGTGCCGGAGCGGCCCCAACAAGAGGGACCCACAGGGGCCCATAAAAGGAAGGCGGCTTCCCTCACCCCATCAGTGCAAAAAGGGAGGAAGCTCTTGCCAACCCGATCCTGCCGGCAGCCACAGCCGAGTGGGACGGGTGCAGCACATAGTCCCCAGCCGCAATCACAGACGAGCAGCGGCGGCGCGGAAGCGCACGTGGCAGAGGCTGAGCCTCCGATAATCAAACAGCTGGCCCGCACCGCGTGCAGAGCGGCGGCCAGGCAAGCGCCAGAACCGGCGGCACCACAGCTAGCGGCACAGACCCCCGGGGCGCCGACGGTGCAGAGCTCGCAGGCACGCGGCCTGCAGGCGCCAGGGGAGACCACCCGCGTGGCACCGCAGCGAAGCGTGCTGAGCACAGCGCCGACAGTGGGGCCGAGATCCCCGGCGCGGAAAGGGGCGGAGTCAGCCCCACAGGGGAGGGGAAAGGCAGCAGAGAAAACCTGGCACCGCAGCCCTTCTCCAGACAGGGCTGCAGGGCTGTTCTCTCTAAGCCCTCCCCTTATGCTGCGAACTCCAACAAGGAGGCAGGGGTCTCCCCCAGTCTACCCTGAGCCTCCCTCCCCGTTCCTCCAGCCAGCCTCACCATGGCTCGGGCCACCCTCGCCTTTTCTGGGATTTGACCCCCTGGAGTACTATCACAAATCAGTCTCTCCATTGTCTCAATCACCCAGACGATCTCGCTCCCCCAGACGCCGGGGGTATGCGCCTCGAGAGTGGTCCAGGTCTCCATCCCAGGAACCGTGCCCGTGTTGCCATGGTTGCTCCTATCATGCGGGGCATAGACACCATAGGCATACCCCCAGGGACAGGTCCCCTCAGACGGTTCACTATCCCCGAGGGCAATCGCAGATGGGGACGGAAACGCAAATATCTCAGGGGGAGTTGATTCTGGAACCTCAAGATTTCCCCTCGCAAGCCTCCAGCGAGAAGATGTATCACCGTCAACAGGACCCAGAGGGATCCAGAGATGCTTACCCTAGTGGTTCCTCTCTATCCTCCCCCGACGAGGCTGTGGCCCCAGGGGATGTCCACCCCCCGGACAATCTCAAACAGTTCCAAGAGCTGTTTAAAAGGGTGGCCTTTACGCAAGACATCCAAACAGCAGAGGTGCAGGAGAAGCACCATAAGCTCCTCAAAAACCTGAGACCTCCGGCCTCTTCCAAAATAGCTATTCCGCTCGATGAAACAATTATGGAGTCCGCTACCACGATATGGCAGACCCCTGCGTCAGCTCCACCTATAAACAAGAGAGCGGATAAGAAATACTTTGTCCCGGCAAAGGGCATGGAGTTCCTGTTCAATCACCCACAACCAAATTCTCTGGTGGTGGAATCGTCTCAACAGAGGTCGGAAACTTCTTAGTACAAGACAGGGAGAATGGACAAAGATGCCAAGAAGCTAGAGTTATTCGGCAGAAAGGTCTACTCCTCCTCTACCCTACTGCTGAGAATGGCAAATTATGCAGCACACCTAGCGAACCATAACTTTGACAATTACTCCAGGCTGACTTCCCTCATGGACTCGCTTCCAGAGGATAAGAATCCAGTGCTGAAGGCCATCGTGCAGGAAGGCTACACAGCCTCGAGGACAGGAGTTCAGATCGCCCTGGACGTAGCAGATACGACGGCACGCTCAACGGCTACGGCAGTGGTCATGCGCAGGGAATCCTGGGTTCAGACATCAGGTATCCCGAGGGATCTGCAGGCGAAGATCGTTGATCTCCCCTTTGACACACACAAGTTGTTTACTGAATCAACTGATTCGGTCCTTCATTCCAGTAAGGACTCAAGGGCTACTCTCAGAACCTTGGGGATTTATACCCCTCCATACAGGAAGAAAAAGTATTACCCTCAGCAAAGACGATACCCGTATCAACCCCAGCGTGCTCACTACCAAAGGGGCTATGAGCAAGGGCGGCATCAACAGCACCAACAGTACAGAACTCCCAGGTGACGTTCCCAACAGAGCCGTGCCTCCTCGGGGCAGGGCCAAAGGCAACAAGTTTGATGTACAGATCGAGGGCTGCACTATCACTACCATCGCACAATGTCATCCAAAGCTAATGTTCCATCATCGCCTCCGACCATTCTACGCCCAGTGGCAAAAGATCACCACAGACAAATGGGTACTGGAGATCATAGCCACAGGTTACATGATCCCCTTCCAGTCGCTCCCACCGCCACGACCTCCACCCAGGCCCCATCTAAAGGACGCCTCCCACGAAGCGAGACTCAGGCAGGAGGTGGACCATCTTATGCTTATAGGGGCAGTGGAAAGAGTGCCGGAGCAATTCCAAGGGAAAGGGTTCTATTCAAGATACTTCCTTACAGAGAAAAAAACAGGAGGCTGGAGGCCCATCCTAGATCTTCGAGGCCTCAATCAGTACTTGCACAAACAACGCTTTCGGACGATCACAGTCACCTCTATACTTACAGCACTGGATGATGGAGATTGGTTCGCAGCCCTCGACTTACAAGTCGTGTATTTCCATGTAACAATCCACCCGGCTCACAGACGTTTTCTCCGGTTTATGGTCGGCAAAGAACATTTCCAATACAAGGTTCTGCCGTTCGGCCTCTCCTCGGCCCCCAGAGTATTTACCAAGACCCTGGCAGTGGTGTCAGCCTACCTGCACAGACAGGGGTGTTTATATTCCCATATCTGGACGACTGCCTACTGAAAGGGGCCTCAAAGGAAGAGGTACTACGCATGATACGCGTTACAGCAAGCACGTTCTCTTCGCTGGGCTTGGTCATCAACCTGGCAAAGTCAAAGATCAACCCCACACAGGACATAGAGTTCATAGGGGCACGCATAAACTCCATCACAGCAAGGGTTTATCTACCGGATGCCCGCTTTCGCGCCATTGGTTCCCTCGTACAAGTCATCACCTTCAGCCCCACGGTGCCGGTTCTAATGTGCTTACAGCTGCTAGGCCATATGGCAGCAGCAACGTTCGTAGTACAGAATGCCATATTGCATATGCGCAGCATGCAGCACTGGCTGGCGAGCGTCTACAAACCGGCAGCACACACTGTCCGCAGGGTGGTGTCGCCCACGACAGAGGTGCGCAGATCCCTGCAATGGTGGGTGAACCCCAAGAACGTGCTAACAGGGGTACCCTTTCATCAACCACAAATATCTATCTTTCTCACCACCGACGCCTCCCACATAGGGTGGGGAGCACACATGGGCGAAAAGGTGATGCAGGGCCTGTGGTCCCCTACAGAACAGTTGCTGCACATAAATATACTGGAGCTCAGAGCAGTGTTCAATGCCTGCAAACACTTTCGAGACCATATACAAGGCAAAGTAGTCGGGATCAATACAGACAATACCTCCACCATGTTTTATATAAATAGACAAGGAGGAGCTCGGTCCCGTGCCTTATGTGCGGAAGCAGTCCGCCTGTGGAACTGGTGCATCGCCAACAATATAACCTTGAAAGCCTCGAATTTACCAGGCGCTCACAACGTGCAGGCAGACCAGTTGAGCAGGCACTTCGCACTCATACACGAGTGGCAGATCCGTTCCGATCTGCTACGACCAATTTTTCATGCATGGGGGTTTCCCCAGATAGACCTGTTTGCCACTCATCGCAACAAGAAGTGCCCACAATACTGCTCCAGGGCAGGACTGGGACGGGGGTCCCTGGGGGACACATTTGCGATCTCGTGGAAGGGCCCCCTGCTCTACGCATTTCCTCCCACAGTGCTCATCCACAAGGTCTTGCAGAAAGCCAGGAGAGAGAGAGAGCCCGCGTGATCCTAGTAGTCCCAACTTGGGATCGACAGCAATGGTTCCCCTTACTCCTGCACATGTTGGACCGCCCACCGATGCCCCTTCTGGTGGCACTGGACCTGCTCACGCAAGCCCAGGTGTCTATAGTGCACCCACACCCCCGAGGCCTGTGACTGCAAGCATGGTTAATCCATGGCTCAGCTCCCTAGAGAGCACATGTATGGAGGGAGTGCAACAAGTCCTAGAAAGTAGCAGAAGGACTTCCACCAGGAAGACCTACAAGCAGAAATGGACTCGATTCACTGCATGGTGTTCTACCAAGCAATTAGCTCCCCTTGCTGTAATATTAGAATACTTACTGGACCTCAAGAGAGGCGGCCTCTCCCTATACTCGTTGAAGGTCCACCTTGCCGCTATATCGGCTTTCCGACACGAAGAGGAAGGGCCCACGGTGTTCGCCCATCCCATGGTTACCAGGTTCCTGAAGGGGCTGGTAAACCTGTACCCCCCTCGGAAACTGCTTCCACCTTCGTGGAGCTTGGACCTGGTGCTTAACGCGCTAACGGGACCACCGTTTGAACCCTTAGCCACAGTTTCCCTCCGTCTCCTTACGATAAAGACGACCTTCCTTCTTGCAATCACGTCAGCTCGCAGGGTGAGCGAGCTCGCGGCAGTTATGGCAATGCCACCCTGCACAGTATTTTCGAAGGAGGCGGTAACCTTACGGCTGCATCCAGCCTTTGTTCCGAAAGTTTCTTCAGAGTTTCATATTAACGAACCTATAGTCTTACCCTCGTTTTATCCAAAGCCTCATAACTCCAACAAAGAGGCACGCCTACACCTCCTGGATGTGAGGAGGGCGCTGGCTTTTTATATAGACAGGACTAAGTCCTTCCGAAAAATGGATAGACTCCTAGTCTCTCTCTCTCCCAGATCAAAAGGAGAAGGTCTCTCTTTGCAGAGAATCTCGAAGCACATCGTATCCTGTATAAAAATGTGCTATGAACTTAGACTCCTTTACTGGCCCCGCCTAGGGCTCACTCCACCAGGGCGGTGGCGGCATCAACAGCTTTTTTCAAGGGCATTGCGCTAAAAGACATCTGCAGAGCGGCGACATGGTCATCCTATGACACCTTCGCCAAGCATTATGCCCTACACCGGGTATTCCAAGAGGATACCCGTCTCTCAACAGCGGTCCTTTCGGGGGCAAGCTGCACATAACCCGATTACCCACCTCCTTTCTTGGGTTACTGCTGGATAGTCACCTATCATGGAGCACCCACGGGGACACTCAAGGAAGAAAGAGAAGTTACTCACCGTAGTAACGATGGTTCTTCGAGATGTGTCCCCATGGGTGCTCCACCACCCACCCATCCTCCCCGCTTTGGATCTCTGTTTAGTGTTTTTCAGGAGCATCCGAGGCAGTTGGTCAAGGAACTGGCGGGGACCAGATCACGCACATGGCCGGGAGTGTGCAAGGGAGTGGCGCGCACCGGCGCATGCGTGGTCCGGCAGAAACTGCTGGAAACATCCGATCTGCGGCGCCGGGGCGAGCCCGACACCTATCGTGGAGCACCCACGGGGACACATCTCGAAGAACCATTGTTACTACGGTGAGTAACTTCTCTATCCCAGCTCCCACCCGCTTAGTCTGAAATCTGACACAGGAGAAGAACCAGAGATACATGCATTCCAACATCAAAGTTCTTACAGTGGGAAAACATTGCCAGCAGCCCCTTCACATCTAAATTCAGGAACTGTGAACAGTAGTGTCCCACCTGACATTATTTGTCTGGGCATTCTGAAGCAGAGAGGCAGCCTCTCCCATAGCCAGGATCCAATTATATAGAACAGTGTTTCTCAAATGGAGTATATGTCCCCATGGGAGTGCGCAGAGGTCTTCCAGGGGGCACATGAATTAATCTAGAGATATGTGCCTCGTTTTGCAACAGGCTATATAAAAATAACCAGCGTGTCAGTACAAGCTAAAAACTTTATGCTGGCCATGACTTGTTTATATTGCTATCTATATCACATGCTGAAATGGAAGGACAATACTTATATTCCAAGTCTTTTATTTTATAAGTGTATGGTAAAAGTGAAAAAGTAAGAAATTCTTCAGTCCTAATGTGCTGTGATACCTTTCTATTTTTGTCTGGTTTTGTAAGCAAACAGCTTTTACATGAAGTGCAACTTGGTGATATGCAAGGCATGTCAGTTTCCTGACTGGGGTAGAGAAGTCTGGAAAGATTGAGACACTGTTTATATGTGAAAGCACATCCAGTGACAAACTGCAAGGTCCAGACATTTTTGTCTGCACTGGAGGGGTGCACATTTTAGTTCACTCTAGCATGTTGCATACTCAGGCTATGTCTACAAAGCAGTGTTACTTTAAAATAAGTTATTACGGAAGAGGTTTTCCGGAATAACATATTTCAGAATAATGCCCCTGTACACAAAATACTTTTGAAATAGAGCATCTACACACAATAGAGCCTATTGTGAAACACAGCCATTGGACGCACTACGGCTTATTTCAAAATAGTCTCTGTTCCTTGTCTATCCAGCCCCTATTTTGAAAAGGTGCTGCTCATTGCAGAATGAGGTTTACCTCTTTCGAAATAAGTCAATTGCTATTTCAAAATTATTTCAAAATAGAGGTTGCTTTGTGTGGACACTAGCAAAGTTATTTTGAAATAATGGGTTAGTTTGCAATAACTTTCTGCATAGACCAACCTTACTGGCCATCATGGAGCTGCTGGTGTGTGACAAAGGTTCCACCGTGTGCATTAAAATAGCATTATGTGAAGTAGAACTATATTAACACGCATTAGAGACCTTCTCGTGTGCAGGGTCCACATGAGCCAGTTAGCTCAAGACATGTGAGTGCAGACTAAAACGTACACCCCTCTGCCACAGACTAAAGCACCAAGTAGGGTCAGAAGTTATTTGCCTAGATCTGAAGCTGAACTGATTGCACAGTGGCTAGTAAGTTAACAAGAGGACTGAAACTTCATGTTGCATGTTGGATAGTACTTTCACAGACACATCATGGCACAAAAGGCCCCAGAGCATAGATCCAGATTTCAACTTAGGGTTTGTGTTCAGCCCATGATAGAGAGGATGAAAAACAATCAAGTTTGAATGTGGCGCTGAACAATTCATGCATTGCAGGTGGCTGGGAAACAGACATGGGTGTGGTGGTGGCTGGGGGGAATCTGTCTCTGCCTGTAGTCAGTTCAGTTCGTCTTTCCCTGGGACTAACTAGAGAAGGGTTTCACTGAGTTTGTTCAGTGGAATATATTGGTTGCCATTCCTAGTACTAGTAAAGTAATGTCAAGACTGTGTTTAAAAAAAAAAAAAAGCCATGTGGGGGTAAGTTGCAGGTGCAGGGAGAGGATACTGTTTTGAAAGGAAAAGGTTCATTCTAGCTAGTATCCACCCAACAAAACTAAGTCGTATCTAGTTCATTTGAAATGAACTAAAACTCATGATAGACTGAACCCAGGAGAAGTGATAAGTCTTAAGTCATTGCCTAAACATATATGTAATACATTGCTGAGTCTCAGAAATGTGTGTTTGGATCTTGTGAAGAAATCATTCCAAATGATTGAAAGAAGCACCCAAAATCTGTCCATGGACAGGAAAGAAACCTCTGACTAGTGCAGTATATGCAGCTAATGACTTTAAGTCCCGATCTTGATCTCATGATTATGAAGAACATAGGGCTTAACATTTATCTGGCATATGGTTTTCTTCAAAGTGATAAGGAATTTAACGCTAGGGGTCAGAATAACACATGCTCTGAAAAAACAAGGAATCTGGTGGCGCCTTAAAGACTAAACAATTTTATTATGACATAAGCTTTTGTAAATTGCAACTGAAATGAGCTGCAACTCGCTGAAGCTTATGGAATAATAAAATTGTTAGTTTGTAAAGTGCTACTGGATTCTTTGTTGTTTTTTATTGAAATAGACTAACAAGGCTGCCTCTGAAACATGCTCTGTAAAAAGGATGAAAATCTTGCTCACTGCAGCTCTCTTGGGAATTCTTAAAATCATCTCTTCCTCTACAGTTTGGCTGGCCCAGGTCCCCACTGTGGCCCACAACCCTGTTGGTGCTCTAACAATGACAAATTTCTTAATGATAGTTTGCAGCTCCTATCTCTTGTGTGTGCCTGTGCGTGCATGTGCCTTTTATTCATTTTGCTACTGCGAGAGAAACATTTTTTTAAATGAAAGCTTAAATTCTGCAGAAACTGATGATTAAACATTTCTTCCTGCTCATAACGAAACTTTCTACTTGGTGAGCAGAATTTTTAAGACATGAATATATTGGAAATGTTTCTTTTTTTCCCCCTATGGCATATAGTTCCGTTCAGAGGAATGTTTTAACTAGACAGGCTACTAGTGATGGGTACTGTGCTAATGAGAATGAAGCTCTTTAGGAATTACTTGCAGGGTCAGTCCTTTAATGTTTACTACTACAAAATGTTAACTACAATGCTGCCCACAACTGATTAGTCAATGTAAGCAGGGACCAATCATGTTCAATATTTTGTCAAGCTAATTGTGATCTCCTACACTAGCTCCATCAAGCATAACCACTGAGCCACACATCACCATCCATGCCATAAAAATAGAGCAGGGCTGGTAACAGAATCCACCAGGCCCTGAGCAAATGGGTGCTCGGTTCCAATGCCTCAGGAGGAAGGGGTGATGGTCTCCAGAGGGCTAGAGGCAGGAAGCTCTCAGTGCTACATGGATTGTGCTGCACCTCCTCCACCCACTCCTCAGCACCAACCGGAGCCCCAGAGCAACTACCTCCTTTGCTCCATTGTTTGCAGCCCTGTTAAAGAGCCTCAGTCACCTTAGGTGCCTTGCCAATACCCTCTCAAAAGATGTTTCTTTGGATTAAGAAATGTCAAACAGAATATGTGCAGCAAGTCTTTGGGAGACTTCATCCAAGATACCCACCCATCATATCACTGAACACCCAAGAGAATCAAAGCTATAAAACACATCCCTGGTAGCCTCCCTTTTATAAGGGTGTGAAACAGGGACACACAAGTTACATAACTTGAAAAAATTCACATGCACTGTCTCTGTTCTGTTCTGAAGGTTTACTGATGAGACAGTCGCAAGCACTGACATCCTTGAAAGAGCAGAAAAAAATCAGCATTGAGGCAACAGTCATCAAAGCCTATCTTTGAGGGATGGGTAGTGGTGGCAGAAAAAGCGATTATAGACTCTCAGAAAAAATCTTTTTTTCTCATGTGAGCTATAATTCTGAAAACTCAGGTGGGCTGGCTAGCAGAATCTCACCTCACGAAGCATAATCATAGACAATTTCCAAGACCTAGCCAAGGAGACACACGAACAGAAAGCAACTGTCTGTAACAGTGGCAAACACTCTGAGCATGACAGACACAAAAAATACATTGAAAAAAGGGCCAAGTGTCATGCAGGTCTACCCTGGGAGCTAGTGCGGTCCTGGGTGACATCTGTTTACCATCTGGCTCCTCATCGATTGGGCAGCATAGAAACATGAGAACCCAAGCAATGCCATGAAATCATTGGTACCCCATATTCACACCTTGCACATTGCTGCAATATTTATACAAAATATGCTTTGTGAGGCTTCACACGAAAGCTAATAACATGCTAGTTACTAATATCATTGTGAAATGCATGTGTTAACATTGTATTCAAAATGATGACTTCCCTTTGTATGATGATTCCCTCCATTTTCAGATTGGAGACAAGTAACTAGTAGTGCCCCCCAGAGGTCTGTCCTGGGACCCATCCTATTCAACATATCCACAAATGAGCTAGAAAAGGTGGTAAAAAAGCAGTAAGTACAGGCGCATGGCATATAGGATGATGGTGTATGTTTCAAGTGAGTGACACATAGATTAATGAAGCAGCAAAACCTTTTTATTCATAAGCATTTTGGAAACTACTCTCCTGATTAGCTAAGAATGGCATGTTTCTTATTATTTTTGCTACCCAACTTCCAACGGTGTTTGCCTTGTTTCTCACACATCTGTTATGTTTTTTCTTTTCCATTCCAAGTTTGTTTGGTTTTTTTTGTGGGGGGGGGGCAGGCTAGGAGCTAGGATGATTTGTACATGTGTCTTGCATAACATTCCCAGCAAGTTGGCTCCTTAGTGCTATTTAAATGTTAATAATAATAATAATTAATAATAGGCTTATCAAATGAAATTGAGGTGTTGAGTTGCTTTTGGAGTTCTGCATTTCTAACTCACATGTTTGGGAAAATGTAAAGTTTTCTGAAAGGAAACACTCTTCAACGTACAAGCTATAGAACAAGGCAAAACAAAGGTAATTCAAAAGAAGTTTTAGCATTAGATTCTGTATAGCTGGCACAATGTGGCTGTAAATGTTTTTCTAATTTAACACGTGGGAAAAGATCACCATCCTGAATATTTGGGGGAATGGAATATTGGAATGAAAATGACATTTGTATGGACACCGTGAATTTCCCAGGGGACTTTTATTGTAATTCAGTTTGCTGAGCATTAGTTAGTAGGTTCTTACCATGTAGATGAATCCTTTCCCACCCGTCTCATGAAAGTGAATGTGTGCTTCTTATACTGAAAGCATAGTCTCAGCCCCAGGCTGTGTCAACTCATGTTCCAGCCTTCCAAATCTATCCTCAGATTAATTTTAACTTTAAGAATCATTCAACATGACATTCAGTAATTTTTTTTGCATGGTGATACAGGAAATTGTCTGATTTGCACACAGTATATGGGTATATATTGAACATGCCTCTAAGCACCAAAGTAATCTATAGATTGTTGCATCTGTTTGCCAACGTGTCTGATACACATATGTACAAAAATTCCAACAGAGCCTCTTTTTTCCCACCAATGGTAAATTTCAAAATAGTACATGCCCTTATTCCTTTTTCCTCTTGAAACTTCTCGTCTGTGATGCGCCCTGTGAAGAACAGAAGAAAACCCAGTCTGTGCCCCTAGGACTTTACAATCTACACAGACAGCACAGATCAGACACCGAGTGCACTGAGAGACCCAAAGGATGGCTGGATCTGAGACCTGTGATTCCAATTCCAAGGAATGATGACATCCTTACTGGCAGTGATTTGTGGACTTCTTGGGAGAAGTGACTCTGCAATGGGAATTTGAAAGATTACATTAGTGATGTTGGTGCTGCACAGTACTTGCTCTAAAAGCCCTCCACGTATGTTCAGCATGTGGATAGAACTTGGAGACTGGAGCATGATCATTGTATTTTCGTGCTGAAATGCCCTGATCTAGCCATGGTCCTAAATACCACTGTACATTTGAACCGTCTGGTCCAGACAAAAGATGATTGGCATAGAAGATGGAGGGGCTGTGTGTGGATCACACCAGCCACCAGAAATAATTCTGGTTTTGCAGCTCTAGTATATTCCAATTGAAAGGGTTGAGATCTTAAGAGCATTGTGATTTGTTCTGAAAGTTGATCCATGCGCTTTCAATTGTAACTTGCAGGTTTCCTGTTGTCTTGTTTTTTGACCCTTCTCACATTTTCTCTTGGTTTGCCTCCTTCTATTTCATACTCATGTTATAGAACTGTCTGTAGTTTTTTGCTTTTCAGGACTAATGAGTAGCTTGAACGCATCACAAAAGAAGCTGTCTTTGGAGGAAATGGGCAACTGAAAGGAAACACATGCAACATTTTCAACAAATGCACAGCCCGTTGAAGTCAAAGTGAGTCTTCCCTTTGACTACCTTGAGAGTTACATCTATCCCCTGGCCAGTAAAATAAGTGTATGAGTGAAATATGTAGTTTGTCCCATTTTCACTATCATTAAAAAACAATTTAAATAATCTCAGAAATATTCAGATCATAATATGATGCAGGCTGTAGAATTAACTGGTTGAATGGACTGATAATACCTGATAGATAGAGTCATAGAATAGTAGGACTGGAAGGGACCTTGAGAGGCCATCAAGTCCAGCCCCCTGCCCTAATGGCAGGACCAAGTACTGTCCAAACCATCCCTGATGGACATCAATCTAACCTGTTCGTAAATATCTCCAGCGATGGAAAGTCCACAACCTCCCTTGGCAATTTGTTCCACTGTTTGACCACACTGACGGTTAGGAACTTTTTCCTAATGTCCAACCTAAACATCCCTTGCTGCAGTTAAAGTCACTTGCCTCTTGTTCTATCCTCAGAGGCCAAAAAGAACAAGTTTTCTCCCTCCTCCTTATGACGCCCTTTTAGATACCTGAAAACCGCTATCATGTCGCCCCTCAATCTTCTCTTTTCCAAACTAAACAAGCCCAATTCTTTCAGCCTTTCTTCATAGGTCACATTCTGTAGACCTTTAATCATTCTTGTCGCTCTTTTCTGGACCCTCTCTAATTTCTCTACATCTTTCTTGAACTGTGGTGCCCAGAACTCGACACCATACTCCAGCTGAGGCCTAACCAGCACAGAGTAAAGCGGAAGAATGATGTATCTATAAATTCCATAGCAATCTCCTCCCCATCCCACCAACTAGTATTTAAGATGCCCTACCCACTTTTCTCATCGAGGAAACGGAGTTTATGCAACAGGGGTGATCTGCTCTCTGCTGTCAGAGGATTCAACAGAGTTAGACCAATGAGGCTTGGATTTGATTTTAATTTTGCAACATCTCATTGATTGTAGTTGGAAATCCAGTTCTTACAAAATGTGAGAAGGATTTATAAAAGTTTCCAGTTTTGGCCCATAACTTTAGCTATGTCCAGATTGCCAAGAATTGTTGGCAGAAGGTGCGCAAATTGCACAAAGCATTTGCATATCTCCTGCTGACAGTTCTGTCAGGAGAGGCTTTCCCAACATTTGCACGTTCCCATCCACATTGGGTCAAATGTCAGGAAAACTCCCTCTGCTGACACCTCCCTTCTTTCTCGTGGAATAAGAATGACTGGAATGTCAGCAGAAGGCTCCCAGAGTGGCAGACTTCCATCAGGAGACCTCCAGGTTCCCATCAGAAGCCTGCAATCTAGACATAGTCTTTTAGTATCCAGCTAGCGGTGAGGCTAAAACGGCTATACATGTCTGTTGATCTCAAGTGATGCTTGACCTATCTCTGACTGCCAGCATTGTATGAATAACAATCACTATGGCTACATTTACACAAGAGGGTTTTTCCAACAAAATCGGCCTTTTGTCGAAACAAACCCATGAAGAGTCTACACACAAAATGTGCTTTGTCAACTGACTGTTGACAAAACCTGGCACATCTGCCAGCAGTGTTGTGCGTCTACACATTGAGGAATAATGCCTCTGTCAATAGTTTCTGGATGACAAAAAAAATGGTGTGGATGCTCTGGGGGGCACTCTGTCAGCAGACAGGGCTTCTGGTTCACCGGGCAGCCCTGTTTGCTGAGCATCTGTGTGGCCATTCTGTTGAGAGCACGGCCGGGCAGACTGGCCGCTTTCAGTTGACAGAGAAGGTTGCTCTTTTGATCTGCTTTTGTGTGTGGATGTGATCTGTCAACAGAAGTTTTGCCGAAGCTCTCTTCCGAGAGGCACTTCTGTCCACAGATCAGAAGTAGACGTAGCCTAAATGTATCTGCTAGTGGCACCCCTTCTCAAAAGTGTGACCCATAGCAACGCAAATCAATTCCAGCTGCTTACTGTGTTTTCATAATCCACACTCTCATTTCACTTATTTCAACTGCTTTACTACCGCCTCCAGGAAAGGACAGAAATGCCTGTCTTCTTTCATTGTTTTCTTATTTCCTGTTTTGCTTCTGCCACCCCACATTGTATCATAACCCACTGAGGTGGTGTGGGATTTTTTTGTTTTTTTTGTTTTTTGTTTTTGTTTAATTACAAGGCATTTTTTTTTTAAATGTCAGTTCTGGAAATTCTGATCAGATGTAATTCCACTGGCCTCCAAAGTGCAGTACAAAGTCAACAAATATGCCTACATCCAAGCCAAATTCTTGTCTGAGCAGATATTTTCTATTTTTGCCAAACACAATAATATAACATTTCCACTGTCTCTGCATTCCTCATGCTTGGGGATCTCTTGCTTACAAAATTCTTAATAACAGACTTCATTATTTATCCTCTGTAAGCATGGGGGATATGGGTGACATAGCCAAAGCTCAAAGTTTAATTGTACTCTAGATGCCTATTTTTTTGTGGGATGTTTTTCTTTCACATTCAACTGCAATAAATTTTAAATTAAATAGACTGTCAACACAATCCGGTTCAGCTGTGGTGTAACTTTAATGATTTGAACCTGCTTTTCACCAGGGCTAAACATGCCCTATAAGGTTAATGTCAAACTTGGTGCTCAGATCCTTTTTTTTTTCCGAAAACACTTTTTCTATATATTCAGTGGTGTGAGCTGCTTGTGGGGTCTTTCTAAAACCCAGGTTTAACAGTTAGGCCTTGACAGCTTCTATCTTATGTGAGATCTACACTACCAGAAAAAAAACAACCTAACATACACAACTCCAGCTACAAGAATAGTGCAGCTGGAGTTGATACATTTCAGGATGAATTTCTGTGGTGTCCCCACTGCAGGAGATCAAAAGGAGAAACTCTCCCATTGACTTCCCTTACTCCTTGTGACGTGCTGGAGTACTGGAGTTGATGGGTCACCGTCAGTGGTTGATTTAGCAGATCCTTACTGGACCCATTAAATCAAACCCCGGGAGATCAAACTCCAGAGCATCAATCTCGAGGTTAATGAAGACATGCCCTTACACAGGTAGTGTCAAATGCATCTCGGTCCATTGACACTACTTTTCTTTGACCTCAGTGAGAGTTGCATCCATAGATTGTGTAAGATGGACTCAGCATGTTCCTGCTAAATCATGCAGTTATTGGGTTATTTTTCTTTCATTAAAAACTACCTACCTCAGTAACTTTTTCACTCTAAAGGGTGAATGGATTGAGGAGTGAAAGTAGGCCCCACAGTCACAGCCCCCCAGCCAACCTCCTCTCTTGCAGTAATCTGATAGGAGGTGAATATACTGGCCACTGGTTGAACAGTTTTCTGTTCTCTGAGGCCGTTTCTACACAAATGGCCCGAAATATGCTAATGAGGCATGGATGTAAAGTCCTGGCACCTCATTGGCATAAGGTCACATGATTTGGAGTCTGGAAGAAGCTCTTCTGGACTCCAAAACAGTGTGTAGAAGTGCGGACCCTGGGGGATCTTCTGGAAGGAAGTCCTACTTCTGGAGGCCCCTTCTTCCCACGCTTCTACACACTGTTTTGGAGTCCAGAAGAGCTTCTTCTGGTCTCCAAATCATGTGACCTTATGCTAATGAGGTGCCTGGACTTTACATCCATGCCTCATTAGCATATTTCGGGCTGTTTATTAGCATGTCACTTTCGGAGAAAGTGGTACGTGTAGAAATGGCCTGAGTGACTAGGGCAGGGGCTGCTCCAGAGCAATCAGGAAGCTACTAGGACCAGTTAAGTCAGGCAGACACCATAAGGCACCTACAGTCAATTAAGAAATTGCTAGAAGGTGAAGCAATTAAGAGAGACAGGCTGATCTGAAGCCCTGCAATCCATTAAAAGCCTACTGGGGTGAATTTAAAAGGCTCCCCTTCTGGGAGGATGGTTTCTGAGGCGTTGGGAGTAAGGTGATACTCTGTGGAAGAGTTAGGAGGATATGAGTGGTCTGGTACAAGAAGGAGGGCAGTGGGAGGGGCCATTTGGAGAAGCAGCCCAGGATGGGGCTATAGCTCTGGTAGTGGAGAATTACCTGCTGCTGCTGCCATTAGGGTCCCTGGGGTGGAAATGGGAGCAGACAGCATGCCTGGGTTCTCCCCATTCTGTCCTACACTGCCACAGAGACACTCCCTAAGAGGGGAGACTAAGACAAAGGAGGGTTTGCACACCAAATCCATTGACTGGCCTATGATGAAAGTGGCTCGGGAGGTTGTGACCCTTGCCTCCCGAAATGGAGAGAGGCAATGCTGAGGGTCCCAGTGAGCCAGTGGTTCTTAACCTGGGGTGCACGCACTCCCCTGGGGGTGCATAATGCCTTTCTGGGGGTGTGAGACATGCCACATTGTGGGGTATTTCTTGGCGCATGCACAGACGTTGATGTGGCAGTGGAGCAGCTTTGTTTGAATTGAGTTAGCCGATAACTGTTAGCGCATTGGTTACAGTTTACTTCCACAGCAAAAGTCCGCAACATTGCTGGGTAGTACTTGCAAATTTTTGTATGCCTACTGTACTATTATTTGTGGTGAGTAATAACATAAAACTATTTTACATGTATTTAATAAGTATTTAAAAGTGTATGGCCTCCCCACCTCCATTTTTGATAATGGGTGCAGAAACATATTTTGGGAACCAAAGGGGTGCAGGCTGCAGTAATGGTTAAGAACCACTGCAATGAGCCTTTGAGGCAAGTACTAACTGCCTAGAAGCGCAGGACCCTTGAGGTAAAACTGGAGCTCTGCCACAACATACACAATGATGAGTTCCATAAAACTACCTCCTGTTTTTGATAAGTGAGAGCCATGGGCTGTAAAGGATTATTCATCTTTTATTGCTCTGGCCTGTTGCAAGGCACTAATTTAAAACCTAAAATTAACCCAGAAATTAGATAGCTACACTTTGAAATGTAATTAAGGTAGAAAAGAATATAAAACATAGAAGGAACAATTCTTGCCAGAACAGGTTGATTCACTGCGCTCTACTTGGATTTTTAATTTACAGCAAGTTTGCCTAACCTCAGCCTCTGTATGAGTCACTAAAATATTAAATAAAATTATATCAACTGTATCCTTTGTGACATTAAAGAAAATTGGCTCCCAGATTGTGGCATTGGGTTTAATAAATGTGATTTAAAAACCATAGAATAATGGCATTTATGCTTTTAATTACGCCAAAGGAAATCTGTGTGTACTCTTATAGGGAAACCATTTTTCTTATGAAAATGGACTTTTCTGATAAGCTGTCATAATGTGCTGCTCTTAATTACATGGTCCTAAGCAGCATACATTTGGGAAACTGACAAACTAATGTTCAAGATTAGGGACCTTAACAGAGCCAAACAGGCAGTTAATGCTGGTTTACAACAAAAGATCTAAGTTTCCCAGGAAAATAGTATTCCTCCCTTTTATTCAAAGAGACCACATAAAAGGGGCCAGCTATTTTCCAAAAACAACAATAACAAAAATATATGTACATATATTATTTTAATGATCTACCCTGGTGTTCCAGTCGCTGCACAAATAGTATTAAAACCAGAAAACATTAAAACATAAACAGCTGAAATGAGATAAAAATATCATAAATAATTACAGCCAAGAGCTAGAATACTTCAAAAGCTCTTTAAAGGTATTCATACGCTCATTAAAAAAACAGCCTGGATGAAAGACTTTAGGTGCTAAAATTTTGTCATATGCTTTTTAAGAGTTCAGTGCTACTTTCTTTATTCATGCAGATTGCCTACTGAGCTCATGTTGGAACTTTGCAGATATAAAGACTGATAACTAGTCCCAAGAATGGAAGTGAGAAGTGCTATATATAGTCAGGGCTCCCCATTACCTGCTTGAAAGATGAACTTAAATTCTGTGGCAACCTTGTGTAATAGACAGAAAATTCTATGGCAGCGTAATTAAAATTTTTAAAAAGAGAGGCTTTAATAAGTGCAGAGAAATTCAACGATACGTAAAATAATGGTTTGATTTTTTTTTTTTTTTACACTGACTCTGCTCTTTCAATTTTTACTAAGTTAATTTTTTGTATTGGTAACAAATAAGTGTATTGCAGAATTTCCCCATGGAAGTTGTAGCTTTGGGCAAATGGTTAAGACATTTGGAATTGTGAGACAAGCACATTATCTGGTTGCATCTGCTAAAATAATAAGCTGTGTGGCAGTTAACTCTAAAACCTAATAGTTACAAATCAAATGTCAACATTGTCTACACAGTGAGATGACTGGGGCAGCTCTCACCAAGTGGAGTTGGTCAGAAAGTTGAATTGTTGTGCTGTAAGAAATTCTGGCATTTCAAAATGTGTTTTTGTCTTGATTAAACCAAAAATTTCAAATTTCCTAAAGAAAACATCTATAAAAATCCGTTTGTAAAATCATATATTCCATATGTATTTTGTTCTAAAGGTTGAGAGTAAAGATAAGCAAATAGTACAGCTAGAAATGAATGAAAAATCAGAAAAAATGCCTCTTTTAAATTGAAATTGACTTTTCTTGTTCTCACCTAAATAAAAAGACATTTGTTTGTACTGAATGAAAAATGAAGTTTCTAAGTGACTGTCAGTTGGAAATGACATTCTGAAATGTTTGTCTTTAAATGAAATGCCAAAAGAGTTTGATTTTGACAATGTGGAAACAAACAGTTTCAATTCTTTCAGAATTTCCTCATCTAAAAACAATCAGCTGAAACCATTTGCTGGATTCAATTCTAATTCATGAACAGTTTCAGTGATCCCAAAGCTGCCTTTTCAGCGAATTTATCATTCACTGAAAAAATCCACACAACTCTAGCATTATAATGTTACTCTATGGAGTGACTGGGAGACACTTACTAAAGAAGTGGACCTTAAAAATATTGAATTGTGTTTTAAAATTCTTGTCCCATTGGTTTCAAAGGGACCAAAATTTGGTGCTAAGGCCAGGATCCAAGAAATCAGAAAATTTGGAGTTATACTGTACTTTTATTCACCATGAACATTATACATACTCTAGAGATAAAATGGGTACCTTATGAAAGGGGGGGCGGGGCGTTAAATAATGGTCTATTGCTAGTATCCCCTGGTGCAGGTATTGATTGTACGTTTTTTGCATCTGGCTGTACGGTGCCAGTCAGTGACTGATCCAACCCAGTTAGTATGACCTTGAGTTGTATCATCAGCAAGCTGCTACTTACACAGATAGTGGCTATTTTACTTTTATCTTCAGAGAATCATAGAATTCTAGGGCTGGAAGGGATTTCAGGATATTATCTAGTCCAGCCCCCTGCCTAAAGCAGGATCAACCGCAGCTAAATCATCCCAGCCATGGCTATGACAAGTGGGGGCTTAAAAACTCCTCAGGATGGAGATTCCACCACCTCTCTCAGTAATGCATTCCACTGCTTCACCACCCTCCTGGTGAAGTAATTTTTTCCTAACATCCAACCTACATTTCTCCCTTATCTTGGATAGAAGAAAGGGATTAAATTGCCTTCCATTTGGGCATTTCGCTTATGTCTGTCTCTAATTTCTTATCATATTAATACAGGATCATAATTTTCCCAGCTCTTCTCAATATTTAAAGCTGGCCACAGGCAACATGGTAATGGTGAGAGAGTCTCTTATCAGGTCAATATATTTTTCTCGAAAATATGGTCATGGGTGACTTTCCTCTCAACCTCCTCCCCCAAAAATCTTCTGAATAGTCTTTGTTAACCCTGAAACTGGGGCTTCTCTGGGGTGGGGAAGGGAATGACCTATCAAAAGATGTTAAGGAGTGTTCCAGTGCATTTTCATTCACTGATTCATTAGGGGGAAATGTAGAGTGCAGTGGTGTTTGTTAGTTGTCCACCTCTCATTTCAGGATGAGACTTTCAATGAGTTAAGTGCCTAAATCCCATATTCCCCTGGGAGAATCCCAAAGGTTGTGCTTACTGCACCAAGCAGTTCCCAAGGTTTTTTCCTGCATGAACCCATTTTTGGATTATTGCTTCCTGCAACCCCAGACTGTGTGGAACAGCAGTGGGCAACCTGCCATCTGTGAGCTGCATGTGACCCACTGGTATTCTATATGTGGCCATAAAAGTATTTTGTTTGTTGTTGCCTACAAAGTTGCCACATTCAGCAGGTTTCCATCCAGGGCTGTCTCTGGGCATACACAGAGTACTCAGCTGCATAAGGCATCAGTAAATTTGGGGCACCACTTTGCCTCAAAATAAGTAGTACCCTATTCTATACAGTACTTGTGTATGCCTTGCATAGCCTCAATCAGCCCCAGTCCCCTGCCCTCTGCTCTGCCCCTCAGCCCCGCCCTCCTCTCTGCCTGCCAGCTCCAACAGCTGAATCCCCCAGCTCCTCAACTCCACCTCTTGACTTAGTGGCTGAATCCCCCCAGACCCCTCACACCCTGCTCTGACTACCCCGCCCCCCAGCTCTGGTGGCCAATAACTGGCAGACTGCACCATACCCCTTTCCCCTATTCCCCCACCAGCCTCCCTGGGTTGCTTCTGCCCCCACTGCCCTGATCACAGCTTCCCCTCCTGCCCACTGCACTCTTGCTGCCCACCTCCCTGCCAGAGGAGAGGGGAGTGCAGGCGCTCAGGCTGCGTAGGGTACCCGAAGTCACAAGAACAGTACTGTTTCCATCTGCACAGGATTTTTCCTCGCGGTACTAAAGTAACACACGTGTGAGGTGAGGTGCACGCCAGCTGCACACAACATTGACTGTGAGAGCCAGGCACTCTCTCTGCATAAAGTCAAGGTGCTGCTATGAGTAGATTCTAGGTATGGAAGTGCAATTAGCAAAATTACCAGGAGACCACCTTGATTGTGACAATCTTGCAGCCTGATGTGATGGAAGAGGGCCTCTCCTGGGACTCACTCACTAGCCTAGGTTGCCCATCGCTGGTGTGGAAGATGCCATTTGAAAAGGCATATTATGACCTCACATACACCATATGTGTGAGGTCACGGAGCACAGAAAACCACCATTTTACCCTACAAAATGGCATTTCCTGCTCAGCATTACTTTGCATGCACTGTGCCTAAAGAGGGCATGCTGTTTGGAGTACACTGTTTTGCAAGGGGGCACTTCCACAAGGTGTGGATTGCCACAACTCCATCCATGATGGTGCAACCCCACTTGGAGTTATGATCTGAAGTTTGGGAACTGCTGGCTGAGTGGGTATGAGACGGGTACACTGGTCATTATAGCAGTGCTGACCATAAGCATACCTAGTTCTAATAAAGCAAGCAGGACTGATGCACCTTAAAGACTAACTAAAGTCGTACCCCCAAGTGCTCATTACCTAATAAGTAAATTTGTTAGTCTTTATGGTGCTACAGGACTGCTTGCTTTGTTTTGTGAAGATACAGACTAACATGGCTACCCCATGAGATTAGTTCTGATAAAGCATTTTTAAATCTCAAAGTATTTTACAGAGACAGTCAAGTATCATTAGCTCCGCTTTAGAGATGGGGAAACCAAGGAAGAGGAGTGAAGTGACTTGCTCAAGGTCACCCAGCAGGCCAATAGCAGAGGCAGGACATGATTCTAATAAAATAGGTTTTTTGGATGGTTCAGTGCCCCTTTGGTGCTTCTGCAGTTGGCTGTCAATATTAGAGTGATGTGAAATGTTTGTGATGAAATCTCAACCTATGCAGCTTGATGGATTTCAGGTTACACTACAAACCCAAACGTGTCTCCAGGCTTGTCTGAAAGATTTCATGAAGCTTTTTAATTTTGGCTAAATTATCATTTTAATTTAAAACCGGGGGAAAATGTAAAATCCTGCCTTTTCTGGGGATGCTAAAAGTTTCAGACAAGAGGTGTCGGCAATGGATCCACTAAACTCTCTGCATGTGATTCAGCGGCTTGTGCAGAAAAGGATGAAGCACATAGAGAACCATTTCAGTAACTGGCTGGAGTGGTAATTCCGTGGGGTGCTGTGCTGTTGTTTAATCACTGCATGGCAATATTTCATATCTCAACCAGCTACATTTATCCAGTGCTGCAGTCTACCATCTTTTAATACCTCTCTCCATTGACAGTGGTTGTTGGCACAAACACCAGGGCTGTAATTCCAGTAAGGGAGTCCATGACACAGGCTCCCTCTGGCAAGTATATTACAGTACAAGGTGGATTATCTGGAATCCCAAGGGAACAGGGGTTGTCAAATAATTAAATGTTCCAGTTATTTGAGCTGGGGCCACTGGCCCCACTGCCACCAGTTGTAGCCTGGCAGCCAGCCCCACGTCCACCCGCCCGACACGTGCTAGTTAGCTGACGTTACCGGTTATCCGAGTGCCAGATAACATGGCTTTTACTGTACATCTGTGTCCAACTGTTTTCAATATTCTACTGAAGGAGGGCATGAATGGGCTCTGCTAATTGAAATGGTCATTGTGGGATGTTCGTATTAGCAATAGTTTATGAAATATCTAAAATCTAGAATATTAAGTGGAAAACTGTTGAAATAACACTTGTCACCTGTGGCACTTTGGGGTCTTGAGGCTAACAATCAATGCTGAGAACAATTGCCTTATGCTAAAGGAAGTGTTGAACTGAGAGTGGAGTGGAGTGCTTGTGTTGTCAGCATCTGGCAACTGGGGAAAGTTTCTGCTGGTGGACACAGACACAGCTCTCATGCTGTAAACAGGTGACAATAATTCACCCTGGGTACCTCAAGTAAACAGGAAATGGCCAGTGAGTATCTGAGACAAGGTGGGGTAATGTCTTTTGGACCAACTTACCAACCTCTGTTGGTGAATGATATAAACCTTCACAGAGCCCTCCAGGACACTCCATTCTCAGCTGCTTAGCCAGAATACTGGGCTCCTCTCCAATTTTCTCCCACACAGATGTCCTGTCAAAATCTGGCATACCCAGCTTCATAGAAAGCAATCCTCAACAGCAGAAGACTATGATGGCTTGGTGACGTGAAAAGAATGGGTGATGAACGTCTTCCCAAAGAAATCCTCTTCGGTGAACTGTCATGTGGAGCAAGAACAAGAGGAGGATGAAAGCTAAGATTCAAGGATATGTGCAAAAATGCCAGGAAAACATTCAACACTGATCTAAACTCCTGGGAATCTACATCATCAGATCAAAATACCTGGTAACGATTGCTACAACAGGGCACATCATCCTTCGACAGTATATGTACAAGTCACGCAAAAGAACGTTTAGAAGGAAAAACTCTCAGACTCAAGAATTTGGAAATAGCGTGACATGCCATTATTGCAGCTGACCGCGCAAATCCAATATTGGACGGATGAGCCATGAGAGAAGCTGCAGACTCAAACATTGCCCATAGATTCTCAACCTTATTGTGTGCAAGCTCATAATTGTAAGGGTCCGCTGAGAATCTGCACAGCCTAATAACTGTTACCAGTACAACCAACCATAAACTGATTAACAATCTTTGAACAATTAAGTGTACGTTCTGTTTTAGTATTTTTTGAAACAGTCACTTTGTGGAACTGTATCCATTTTTTAAAAAAGAGAGATCATACATATTTGATTAAAAGACAGGTTATCTGACAGCTTCCTTTCTTTCTTTCCAGAGCTGCTCTGTATTTAACTGAATGGTGTACCATGACTCAGACTCATCATAGCTTCTTCCCTTTTTAAAGATGAAATTGCCTTTCACATCACTTAGGATTGTGATTGTTTTAGTACCATTAAATCCAAGAGATTTCAACTATTTCAGTCTTATTGCAGTTATGATCCCCAGCAAATCTCTCTGAAGAGATTAAAAAAACTATGCAAAGGGAAGCAAATATTGTATATAAAACTCATTCAAATGTTCTTCATAAATTCTCAATTTAGCTCAGCTAAACCCTCCTGTACCTTGGCAGAGGCTTTTTATATCATAAAAGTGCTTTTCAAATGGCATTGCCATACATGTCAAATTGTTCCTGTCTATTGTTTATTATGTCAAGTAAAGATCAGTCTTTTGTGGATTACAGACAGACCAATTTATGGAAATATTCTTATAAACCAAGAAAATAAGAACAAAAATGAAATAGTATTTCTCAAGATGTGGAGATGTTACAAGAATGTAAATCTTTATATTTGCTATGGTCACAGCCTGTGAAAAGCAGTTGCTGGCAGAGCAGATGCCTTGAGGCTTCAAAGTAGTGCAGACAAAGTCATTGCTGGAAACCAGTCTTTCATCTGTGTGCTAGTATGGTTAAGATGGATATTGGACTTAAAACAATGTGTTTAGCATTTAGACTTGCTTGTAAGTTGCTGCAGGCATTAATTTCATTTATGACAGCTTTATCTTACTCTAGAAAATATTTAAGTTTTTGCTTTGTAACCGTAAACAACGGTTGCTCTGAAACCATGAACCTAGTCAGGAGGAATCATCTCCTGCCTTTCAAAAAGGTTTGTCAAAACTAATTGGGCCACTGTAAGATATCACAATACAAAGACTTCAATTGCCCCTTCACATCTGTGAAGAAGCTACAAGCAAAAGGGCTTGTCCCCTCAGCTTGAATTCTGGAAGAAGGAAATAAAAACAGCTGAAAATATTCATCTTTTTGCTGGTTGAACTCCCATGGGACAATAGCTGAGAAATGGAAGGAGAAATCCTCCTGGTGAACCCAGGATAGCCCAAACAAGGCATTCAGAGCTGAGAGATTAGTACAGCTCTGTCACTTTTGAAATCATACACCCAAAGTTAGTCTATGTTTGATTGCTTTAAAATCTTATAACAACTCATTTAGTCTCTTCTTAGATAATTCACTGTGCAATTGGCTACATGTTGTCTTGGTGTCTTGTGTTAGTCTGTAGCTTCACAAAAACAAGCAGTCCTGTAGCACCTGAAAGATTAACCATTTTATTTATTAAGTACAGTAGGGGCTCAACATTCGCGAGGGTTCCGTGTTGAGATCCCTCGCAAATGTTGAATTTTGCAAATATGGCAGCCCCTGGCTGTCGGCGCTTCCTGAAGGGAGCCCTGGGGGAAACAGCAGCTGCCGGCTTTCCTGCCCGGAGCCCCAGGGGAAGCAGCGGCTGCCGGCACTCTGTGCCCTGGGGCATTGGGGAAAGTGGCAGCGGCTGGCGTTCTGTGCCCTGGAGAAGCAGCTGGTCATGGCTACTTGCGAATAATTGAATTCGCGAACCTTAGGTTTGTGAATATTGAGACCCAACTGTAATGAGCTGTAGTAGGCAAGGCCCACTTCATCAGATTCTGGAGCGAAAAATGAGCAAACAGGGTGTATGTGTAGATAGCAGGGCGGGGGGAAGAAGAAGGAAGAAAAGAAAAGAGTGGGGAAGTGTAGCCAGACAAAATCTCCCCACTACAGACCAGCTTTTGCCTCCCTTCTAAGGTGCCTCAGAGCACACAGGGCACTGAACAGCAGTTAAACAGCACAGTCTTTGATGCCTTCCTAAAGGGGCCCAGATGTGCTGGCTCATCGTGACCCTGAGAAACAGAAAACACAGATAGAGGGCTAGCAGGCTAACCATTAACGAAGGGCTTCAGAGAACTGCCCTTGGCTGGCATTAATGGAGTGATGCGCCCACACAGCCATCCCAGAAGGGAAATCTCCGCCCTTGCAAAAGAATGTCCTGTCCACTCAAATTCTTTATCTCCTGTCTTACAAGTGCAAATTAAGTAGGAATTGTCCTTCTAAAAACTGGCGTCACAAAAGACTGACCAGTACGATCTGGCACCATAGATAAGAAAGAGAATATGTGACCCAGGGGGTATAAAGATGGGCCCAGCAGCACTCTGACTCTGAGTGCATCTTCACCAACTACCTGCTGGTCAGGTCAGGTGATTGCCTCCCGAGGTCCACAACTGGGGACGCTCAACCTCGTAGTCGTCTTTCTGCGGAATTGAGTGACTGATCCTGGCTTGGCTACGCTGGTATCGAGAGACGCAAGGAGGGTAAGATATACCCATATTAAGGAGGGTAAGATGTACCCACATTAAGGTCTCCTTTTGGTGCACACAGTTAAAGAATTAGAGCTCTATAGATAGATAGATGCTGTTGCATTAAGACGTCATGGTATTGAATTGTAATGTAACCTGTTAACACCTGTACTCTGCTAGCATATAAGAAGTAGACAATAGCCTTTTGTAACTGCACGCTTATAACTGTAGCTTAAGAAACTTGCAACTTTAGTTAAGATGTAAGCCTGACTGCTGTCACTCTCTGTCACTCCAACACAGCCGGCACAATAAAAAGAACTTTAACCGTTTGGTTACCACAGCCTGGCCATGGGTGAGAATGCTAAGAGCCTAGCATAGAGTCGTGCCGCCTCCACGGGGCAGACTCCTGGGGCGCCTGTCAGCCAATCCTGGTTGCCCGCTGCGATGGGACAGTGTGTCCTAGCAGTTGAAGTCTCGGGTGTGGAAAGGTTCTTAGTACTACCATTGGGGCACCCGTCAGCCAGTCTCGGTTGCCTGCTGACGGAGCTCCCTGCTCTAGCAGGAAAAGACTCGGGTATTTAGGACCCTGGGGCATCCGTCAGCCTGGTCCAGGCTGTCCACTGCAAAGGAGCTCTGCGCTCTAGCAGTTAAAGATTCGGATGGTAACAAGGGCATAGTTGGTACCTCACCGCACATTACCTGGCCACCGGCTAACAGGAAGACACCTGTCAATTGGTAATAGGTGACTTCCCCCATTTTTCTTTTTTCTGTCTTTATATATATAATTTATGCACGCACATGCGCGCGCACACACAGCCTGTTTGTGGCTGAGGGGAGAGGCACGCTCCTTTGGTGCCAGCAGCTGGTCAGGATTAAGGAGGGGGCTTTAGGGACTGAAGCCTAACTCCTGCCTCGTACCTGCTCCCACACTCTAAACCTGATGGCAGCAGGTAATGGAGAAGAAAGGGAAATCGGTAAAATGTTTGTGTAATTCCAGTCTGAGCAGGGAGGATGTGCACATGATACTTTTTTAATTGACCTCCCTTTTTATATTCAGAATTGTACGACAACTGACTAAGTTTGTACTCCTGTTAGTAATGCAGAACTGTTGAGGTCAATGGGTTCTCTTATGATTTGCAAGTAATTTACAGCATTGTTATTGAATCTTGCAGCAGTGAAGCTAATAGGAGTCTGCCCATTGATTTCAATGGGAGTTGATTTAGTCCCTTAGCCCTGGCTGCTGATAGGAACAAAATGTTGGGGGTCTAGTGATTTTGGGCAGCCTCAACTTCTGTGGCCTAGCCAGCCTGACTTTGTTCTCTTGATTTGAACGTCAAGGGGTTCTTGTCCTGTTCTGTTCCAGCATAGTCCATCAAGGTCTCACATGGAACCTGCAATGAAAATACAAAAGAGGAAGACCTTGGACAACGTGCAGAGATATACTGACACTGAAGGACAACAACTGGGGTTCACCTGGAGGCAACTAGAAGTTTTGTCTCAAAACAGAGTAAGTAGGAGGAGACTTGCAGAAATTAAGTAAGTCAGCTTCTGTGGACCCAACTTGACATAACTTATTTATAGAGGTCTGATTTTCCAGGAGTTTCTTCATACCCTCCATATGAATATTAGGTCTTTTTAAGGTTTCTCATGTTGTGCTCTCAAAAACCTTTATCACTGTATGGAACTTGGCCAGGTTCTCTGCTGTTGGTCATGTGAGCAAGAGAATCCAGACTGGCTAAGGTTGCTGGGCTGGCAGTTTAACTAAATCATAACTTTACTTGCAGTATTTTAAACAAAGAAACATTGAGAGGCTTTGAATGTGTGGCCCCATGTTACCATTTTTGCATAGGCACTCTTTAACTAAAAATCCATTTTAATATGGTATCTCAGTCTTTGCCTTCCCCTCTGTTTTGCCTTTGCTCCAATCATGGTTAATTCCTTAACGTTCCTTGTGCACTAAGATCATGTGTTACCCACCACATTTCATGTTTTCCAGTATTTGAATGGAAAACTTGTATCGGTTGTAGATGTCTCCATCATAAAATGGCAGAAATGAATTTATCCAAATGGAACGACAGACAGGGAATTCTTAGGATAAAAGGGCTGCATATAAACAGGGGAGTTTTCAATTCCAAACATGCTATTTCAAAACTGAATTTTCAGGAGGGATATTGTTATGGCTTGAAAGTATTAGATTTTTATTTATAAATGCCTGGGTGATTGGGTTGGAAAAGATCTGGAGGTGCCCTTCCTCAGGCCTTGCAGCTCTGCAGCACCCTGACCCAGAAGAGAGCAGAAAAGAACCTCCAGGTTTTAAGAGACACTGGGACAGAGGATAATGGTATCCAGGAGAAGTTAGGGCCCATTTTAAACTTTATAAACAACAAAGGAAATTGAGATGATAGTTAAATGCCGACGTTCAAGGAAACTAAGAACTAAGGCTGTTTAATATTCCTGGATCCACCTACTTATGCCTAAGAATGTGGGTATTATGTAAGACTGGTTCTGGCAAAGTAGTATATAATTCCTGTGAATACTCTGCTTAGAAGACTACAGAATGTCATATTCAGCTTCTGAATTTTAAAGGTTTTGTGGGTTTAAACATGATATTTAGTGTTATTTTGAAGGCAGATTTTTGTCCTAAGTGTAATTCTGTTCAAGGCACCGCCTCCTCCAGCTTAAGTCATACAATAAAATAATGTAGTTAGGCAAGTGAAAGCAATGCTATTGCTTTTACAGTACCTCTTTACAAGATATATTTCTCCTTTTATACTCTTATGTACTCAGTGTTTAAAACAAGCTGTTTATATCCTGTTACAGTATTAAATACTGTGAATTATTGAAAATTGGGTTAAAGACATTTTTAGATGTATTAAAGAAATGCAACCAAACCCATTTCCTGCTTCTTTAGTTTTAGTTTACCATCTACGGTTGTCCCCTCTCCCTTGGCTCCCGGCCCCACACGGACAATAAAAAAGGCTAGTGGAGATGCATCTTCATGGGGTAATAACTACCTGTTAGGGAAACTTTTTTTAAAGCCATCCCCCTCTTTTTTGTAGAAGGATTTTGAAGTGTCTATTTCAGTAAGAAAATTAAAATCTTCCTCCTCCTTTAAAAACAAAACAGTACTTTCCGTCTTTGTCTTTCATGTGGATGCAGACCACTGAGACTCTTTCTGTCTGTTCACAGAAGCCAGCCAGCATTTCTTGCACAAGTTAGGCCAAGTCTGTACTCGGGAAATAAGTTGATTTTTGGGAATAGGTGCAAAATACCCCATCCCAGATTGAAAAATGCTTAAGACATTGGAGCAACTCCTAACATGCCTGTGTAAGGGTCTAGAACAGCTAAATCTAGAAGAACCAGATAGCCTGCTACGGCTCCCTGTACAGAATTATCACACTATAATTCTCTGTCAGTGCATTGAAATGTGCAAAGATAATACCGACTCTCACCTAATATGTTGAACAACCATAAACTAGAGGTGCAGATTGCAATGCAGAGAACCTTTGTAATTCAAGAAGAGTGCCTGTGTAATTAGTGAGACCCAGGAAAGACTGAGGCACTTTACATAAGAACAGCCACACTGCTTAGACTAACAGCCTGTATTCTGCCTTCCAACAGTGGCCAATGCCAGGCATTTCAAGGGAGTGAACAGAACAGATCATCCCTGACTGATCCATCCCTTATTGTCCACTCCTGGCTTCTGGAAGGAGTCAGTTTTCTAGATCAGCTGCAGCACCCTTAGCCACCAGCACTCAAGCTTTCCCATCTGCCACCTTTCGATTGGCGTGGCCCAGCTGATCAACTCCTCCCTTTCCCTCCCAGCACCTCTTGCCCACCGCCAATAGTTGTGTCTTGGTGTGCAGAATGCTCCATGAGAGACGGGTGGAGTAGGAATAGATCCTCCCTGGGACGAGGTCAGAAAGAGGTGAGGTGAGAAGGTGTGCACAGTGAGGACACAGCCTGGGGAAGGGGGGTCAAATATACCCAGGCTAGAGAAGTCAGCCAATATGGCCAACACCATCCAGAGCATGGGGCTGCATCCCAGACCTTTTGAGGGACCTATCCTCAGTACGTTTTTCCAGTTCTTTTTTCAACACCATTTTAATTTGGGTCTCCATAACATCTCTTAGCAAGTAATACTGTACTGGCTATTTTAAATAGCCTATTCATTTCATTGGATTCTTTTGCTATGTGACATTCAATGAAACTTTCTTCTTTTCTCCACACCATTCATGGCGTTATAGGCCTCAATCAGATTCCCTCTGTGTCATCTCTTGTCCCAGGTGGATAGTCCAAGTCTTTTTTTAAGCTTTTGGTATATGGAAGCTGTTCCATACCCCTGATCATTTTTGGTTTACATGGCTATACCTTTTCCTGTTCTAATGTATCTTTTTTGAGATGGAGCAATCAGAACTGTAGGCAGCATTCAAGGGGTGTGTGTGGTGGCGGGTAGGGGAGTGCAATAAAGTTATGCAATTGATTATGATTATCTTTCATCTAAGGCTATGTTTAGATCAGAGTGATTTGTTGACAGAAGTTTATGTTGGAAGACATCTTCTGACAAAATTTCTGTCCGGCTGCTCTACTGGCAAAACAGCCAACCAGAAGCACAGCAGACAGGGCTGCCAGGTGTCCCAGAAGCCCCTTCTGTCATCAGAAGCCCCCCACAGAACGTCCAGACTGGCTTTTTGTCGACAGAAGTGGTCTTCCTCGGGGCGAGCGGGGTACAGTTGTCAACAAAAGTGCTGTGTTCTGTCAATGTACTGTCCACAGAACACCCTTTGGAAATATGAACACTCCACAGCCAAACAAAATGCTCTAGTCTAGACACAGCCTAATAGTTTTGAACATCATTAAGATTTCTTTCTTCTGTGCGCAGTTGCAGATGTTCTCAGTGAGTGGCCATGTCTGCACTAGAGTGATCTGTCAGTAGCAGCTACTGTCGGAAGATATCTTCCACCAAAACTTCTGTCAAGAGCAAGATCACAAAAGTGGATCAAAAGAACGATCTGCCCTGTTGACAAAAAGTGGCGGGACTGCCTGGCTGCACTCTTGACAAAACAGACAAGAGGAGGTGCATCAGACAAGGCTGCCCGGTGTCCTGGAAGGCCCCCCAGGATGTCCAGACTGGCTTTCTGTTGACAGAATCTCTTGAGGGGTGTTCTGCCTCATGGAGGAACAGCAGCATGCTGTTGACTGAAGTGCTGCATTCTGTCGATTTACTGTTGACAGACTGCCTTGGTAATGTGGATGCTCTGCTGTTTTTTTTTTTTTTGACAAAACCCAGTTTTCTGGACAAAATCCTCTAGTATAGACATAGCCAGTCAGCCATGACTTTTTTTTTTTCTGCTCCGAAACCTGAATCAAAAACCCAAGGGAGCAGAGAGACAAATCACCTAACCCTTTGTGAGACCCCAGGGGAAAGACAGACTCCTTGCACAGCAGCCTGCTGCTTTTGCCAGGGATGGGCACCAGTGTTACTGCCCGTAGCGGTCACACAAAGGAAAGCGGCCTCAAGCTGGACAGCTGATGGGGACACAGGCCAGCCCCAGCCCAGCTCTGTGCCCACACCGGCAGCTGTGTGTGTGGTGGGGTAATTTTTGCAGTGAGGGTCCTGGGTGCCACTGAACCAAACAGTAGCAGACTTAAAAGTAGCTATCCTACAGCAAAGAAATTTCAGGACCAGACTCCAAAGAGAATTTTCTGAGCTACAATTCATCTGCAAATTTGATGCCCTCAGCTCAGGCTTAAACAAAGACTGCAAATGGCTGGCTAAATACAAAAGCAGCTTCCCCTCCCTTGGTGTTCACACCTCCAGATCAACTGCTGGTAGTAAGCCTCACCCCTGATGGCTCCGCTGGCTTGGCCATGTCCACAGGATGAATGATAGAAGGATTCCAAAAGACATCCTGTATGGTGAGCTAGCCTCTGGCAAAAGACCTCCCGGACGCCCCCAGTTGCGCTGCAAGAGAGACCTCAGAGAGGCAGACATCGAGCTGGACAGCTGGGAAGAACTAGCAGACGACTGCAGCAGATGCAGGCAGGGACTACACAAGGGCCCTCAGAAGGGCGAGATGAGGATCAGACAGGTAGCAGAGGAGAAGCGAGCGCACAGAAAGCACAATAAGGACTTGCCAGACACGCACCACATCTGCAAGAGATGCAGCAAGGACTGTCACTCTCGTGTGGGTCTTCATAGTCACAATAGACGCTGTAAATGAAGTCCTCAACTGAAACTACAAAGGGCGCGATCCATAGTCTATGCAGACTGAAGGATGCCTACTATGCTCTGGCTTATGCACACGTCGCCCTGCAGATTTCCAAGACCAGCATCTGATGAAGTGAGTCTGTGCTCACCAAAGCTCATGCTCACAACTTTTCTGTTAGTCTATAAGGTGCCCCAGGACCCTTCGTTGCTGAACCAAACTGTAATTCTGATAGCTGATGGAAAACCCCTAAGGTCACGGAGTGCTGCACACCCCCCGTGCCAGCGGCAGCACCTCGGAGCTCGGGCGCGCCTGCTGCCTAGGAATGATCGAGCTCAGTAGCCAGGCAGAGGGCAGCGGCTTCCCCAGCCCAACGCACATGTGCGAGCGCCCGGCACATGCTCGCTAGAGCCGCCTGCGGCTTCGGAGCATGAGCAGAAAGCGGGCGGGCGCCTCAGACATCTTGGGCCGCTCCGCGCAGGCGGCCTCCGCCCGTCCCCAGGGTGGCGCTGCGCCCCGCGCCCACAGCCCTTTGTGCGGCGGCTGCCTCGGGCTTGCTCCGCCTCCCGCTGCCGTCCCCGGGCTGCTCGGCGCGTCGCCCCCTCCCCCTTCCCGCATCCCGCCCTCCCCCCCCCGGTTGCGTTGATCTCCCGTCCTCGCCCAGACAAGATGGCAACGCCGGCGGCGGTAAACCCTCCCGGTGAGTAGCGGCGGCGGCGGCCCGCTGCGCTCGCCCGAGCTGTGCCGGCTGGCCGGGACTCGGGCCCCGGAGCGGGGCGGGCGGGCCGCTGCTGCCGAGGGACAGGTGGGCGGGTTGCTCGCCTGGGGCGGCGGCAGGGAAGAGCTCGGCGTATTGTCGTCTGGGGAGGAGTAACCAGCCATGGGCCGGGGCGAATCCCAGGCCGTCCAGTACAACGCCTCTCCCACGCCCCCTTCTCTCCGGGGAGCCAGCCTGCGACGTGCGCCTCTTGGACCCCTTCACCGCTGGGTGTCTCTCCGGCCCCTGACTCGGAACACCCCCGGCGATCCATTGGGCCACGAGTTTCCACAGTTCTAGAGGCGTCCGAGGCCGCGCCCCTGGAGGGAGAGAGATCGTTCGTCTCCCCCGAGCTGTAGGGCATCCTGCTGATGGAGGGTAACAATGGTGCAGAGCTCGTGAGTGTGCCAGAGCCTGTCTGTTTCAGGGACAGAGCCGGTTCCACTCCTTTAACTCTGATCTTAACCCAGCATTGAACCACACGTGTTTCCTGAGCTAGTGGTTCTCCACCTATGGTCTGCAGACAGCTGAGGCTCCCTAGACTGTGCCTAAGAGTTCCAAAGGGGTCCCTGCCTCCATTCAAAAAAAAATTAGGGGTCTGCAAATAAAGGTTCCTTTAGGGTACTATATATGTCTAAAGAAAATCTTGTCCATTTCTGTTAATTCCCCTCCAGCCCCCCCCGCCGCCGAACAAGGTCAGAATGCTTACCCTGACTTTCTGGGATAAATGGTGAACAATGTAAAATTGAACATAAACAATCTTATTGGGGAAGGGAGAAAAAGAAAATGTGGGTTTATAAGAGGAAAGTAGGTTGGAGTAATACAAAATATGCAAAATGAGTGAATTTCATTCGATGCAGTGTGAGAGCAATGCTGTGTGTTGTTAAACAGCCCATTTTTGGCTATTCTGTAACTAAGGCTACTGGAATTTCTGCTTTTAACACTATGTATGTGTTTGGTGGCGGGGTAGTGAGGTGGGGAGGGTGGATGTATAACAGAGCTGTAAAAGTTTTGCTTGGAGTCAAATTATTGAAGTAAGATATTTTGGCCAATGTGTGTGGTGGGTGGTTTTTATGTGAGGACGTTTTGTTGTTTTTCCTGTGCAAGTACAGCAGTACACTTCAACATTTTTATCAATAGAAGGAACTCACAAACATTTTCTGTGCTGAATTTTTGTGGGGCTCATTGTTTGGAGCTGTATTATAGATGCAATCAAATGAAAATTCCATAAAATATTAATAAATGTATCCTGAGGCTATATGATATGCCTACTATTGTTTGAATACATCATGTAATAAAATAGTTTTGAGCAAGTATTGGAGGGGTAGCCATGTTTGTCTGTATCTTCAAAAACAACAAGAAATCCTGTGGCACCTTATAGACTAACGTTTATTGGAGCATAAGCTTTTGTGGCCAAAGACCCACTTCATCATGCGTGTGACGAAGTGGATCTTTGCTCATGAAACCTTATGCTCCAGTTAAGTCCAGTAGTGTAATAAGGTGCCATGGGACTTCTTGTTAGTTTTGAGCAAGTTGTCTGTGTGTACACTATAAAAGTGTACTTTGCTTAATTAAAAAAATCCTCAAATAAGTTGTAATAGGGCAGTTGAAAATTCTTTTGGCTCCATGTGAATGAGTATCAGGCTTACAAAAATATAAAATGCTTTTGATGGTTTAATAATATATGGCCAAATTCTTGTCTTTGGTGTGGTCTAGTTAAACCCTTGTTGGCAGCAATGAGGGTTCTGCTTGGTTGAGGGTGGCAGAATTTGGCCCATATTCTTTGGGACTGAATGCTGCTCTTCTCACTCAAGTGTGTATTCACACTGAAGTCAGTGAAATTATTTGAACAGTGACTTTGGCTCAGTGTTTTGGTTTCATGTATTAGGAAAGTAGGCTCAGACCCTTGGTCCTCAAGATTAATTTTTAATTTCAGAAATCTATTTATTCAATTAAAATATTTGTTTAAAGGTTTTGTTAAATGAATATCATTTAACTCCCATCCTACAATATCATATGCTCTAAAGGTACAATTCACCTCATCCACATTGAGCCAGAATCAGTAAGTTTTAGCTGATGTGAAGTGCAGTAGAATGAGTGCAGTTGAAACCCTCCCTCCCTAGTTTATGGAGAAGGGTGCAAGATTGCATCCTTCCTCTGAGCCACCCTGTCAGCTAGGGGCTGCAGCTACTCAGTGCTACTTGGACTGTTTGCTGGGGTTACTGACCTTTGGCCCCTCTCTTTTCAATACCCTCCATGATGACCTGTCTGTGGCTGTCACAAAGATTCCTGTAGCATATAGGAAATGTGGAGTCAGGCCAGAGAGGCTGCCCTGTCGTAACATGCCTATTCTGGGTACCCTCAAAGATTAATTGCTGTGAAGATCTGGAGAAAAATGAGTGGGTGCAAAGCACCCACTGACAGCCAAGCTCCCCCTCACTCCCCCCAGTGGTTCTCACCCATTGGTGGCCCGGCTGATCTCTTCCTCCTCTCTCCCAGCACCTCCTGCCTGTGTCTCATGGTGTTTAGTGTTTCCCCTGGGAGGGAGGGAAAGTGAGGATGGGGATTGCTTGGTGGAGGAGGCAGGGCAAGTATTTGAGAGAAGGGGTGGAATGGGAAAGGGACCTGGGGTGGAAGGGGAGATCAGGCACCCATCAGCTAGAGGAGAAGTCCATGCCTATCTCTCTGTGCTATCACCTATGGTAATTTTCAGCATACTTCCTTCATTCTGGGTTTGAGGGTTAAGAGTGAGACAGGGAGAAGGTTAGCATAACGAAGGTGTACATTACTTCGCACAAGAGTTACGTCTACCTGGCAAACCGAACTCCCCTAAGCAGAGGCTGCCAGTCATCCTGAAGCATGAGGAGTTGTGTGGTGATTTTTTGTGAACCAGTATGTTCTGCTGTGGCAGAGCTGAAATAACAGAACAGCTTTTCACTGGTGGGCTGAGGCAGGCTAGAGCACAGGCCTTCTGAGCTGAAACGATCAGGTACCAGTTGCCAGATTTAAACTGCATGCATTCATTCTATGTATGAAAGTTATTGTTGTGATTAGTAGGTCTTTTGGTAAAGAGCTGCAGCACCATGTTTGATCTACCAAAGATACTGGTAGATACAGAGGTATAAAGATTCATCTTTGATTTCTGTTGTAGCCTTAATACAATAAACCCTCGAGTTTCTTGGGGCTTGTGCTCCTGCAACCCCTGTGTAACTCAAATTTTCATGCAAGTTGGAGAGGAGACAAGAACCAGGCTTCTGCCTTGTTCCTGGCTCCCCTGGGCTTGCAGGAGCTGGGAAATTGACCAGCCCGACAGAGTGGCAGGGAGCAGGGAACCAGCAGGTAGCCTGGTTCCTGTCTCTTAGCCACTTGTGGAACCTGGGAAACTGACCAGCCATGTGATGGTCAGGTTCACACAAAATCACCACACCACTCCTCATGCTTCAGGATGACTGGCAGCCATGTGCTGGTCAGTTTCCTGGGCGCCCCCCCCCTCCCCCCAAAAGCAGTCGGGAGTCGGGAACCAAGCGGTACCTACATTCGGATCAAATAGCATAGAAGCTTGTGTCCATGCAGTTTGTGATCATCCACAAATTTACCAGGGAAAGGAAATACAACTTGCTGCTATATTTGCTTTTATGTGGCCTTCATTTCTGTAATGGGGAAGGTGCTGGTGTCATGCTGGCCAGAGTGACTCTCAGCTGTGAAGGCCAGTATCAGGGCAGACACCTGAACTCGGTGATATAGTCTATAGTTAGATGTCACCAAGGCACTAACAAGCATGCAGTGCTGGATCACAGTATTAGTCTTAACATGGAGCCATGGACAGCCCCTTCACACTTTCTAGCCATCCTTGCCACCCTGACAAACTGGACTTTGTCACGTCATGCTAGGTTACACCCAGCCCCAAAGGGTCAGTCACTTCCTCCAGTTCAATGGGTACATTTGATCTCACACCAAAGACAGTGCAGGCAGCCAATTTCTGTAGTAAGCTTACTAAAGGTTCATTAGCTAAGAAAATAAGAATTATGGAGAGGTTAACGCAAGACGAACACATTCAGGTTTTGTCTACGCTGCCGGCAGTGCTGTAACATGGCAGCATTGTCATTGTCACAGCCCCAGCGGGGGGTGGGGAGAGGGCTTTCCCAGTGCTCTAGGTAAGCCGCCTCCCCAAGGGGAGTAGCTAACAGTGTGGGGAGCTTGTTTACACTGGTACTTCACAGTAGCATAATTTGCTGCATGCAGGGTGGTGTTTTTTCATACCCCAAGTGAGAAAGTAACAGTGTAGACAAGCCCTGACAGGCAAATGTAAGTCTAAAATTACATTAGAGATGTGGTAATCTGCTAGTTTTCCATAAGTCTCTCAGAGGTACCCAAAATAACTGTGAGGATCTCTGTCTTGCATCCAGAATGCTCCTCTGTGACTGTCCAAACAGGTTACGGGATTGTTCCCTGAATCCAGATTTGTAGTTTTTCCACACAGAAAGCTAGCTGTCACGTGCTTTTTCCACACATGGACTTCCTTTCTTGAAGGTGAGTGAGGAATGCATCTTGACTCTTTGACCTCTGATTATTACACCACTGACCACCTGCTTTGAAGCTAACCTGTCCTTCAGTTACATCCTCTCCATGTAATGGATTATTTATCTAAAAGGCTATACATCATGCACACACCTGCCATTAATAGGAACAGGTAATTGAGAACAAGTAAGGTTCCATTCGTTTTCATGAAGTTTGTACATCAAAACAAAAAAAGCAGTCCTGTAGCACCTTAAAGACTAACAATATTTGTTAGCTTACATGGGGACAGACCCACTTCTTCAGATCTAGCGAATAATGGGTTATTCTACAGATCTAAAGAAGTGGGTCTGTCCTACGAAAGCTAATAAATATTGTTAGTCTTTAAGGTGCTACAGGACTGCCTTTTTTTTTTTTTTTTTTTTTAAAGTTTTTTGAAGATACGGATGAACATGGCTACCTCTCTGAGTTTATACATCAAATAAATTCTCATCTTAATACTAACACACGTTTGATCTAGAGTTAAGTATATACACAGATTTACATAAGGTGATCCAATAGCATTCAGCAGGTTAGAGATGAAGACAGGTCTCATTCACATGTCTCTTGAACTAAATTAAAACTCTTGTGGATTGGTACGCTTACCATTTCTTTGGTATTCATGTACAAGTGAATTGGCCTGTTGCTCTGATCTAAGTCAGCCTATCAGCATGACAGCTGAGATTGTCAGTGGCCAGGAAAACTTGATTGTAGTTCCAATGGGACTATACTGTTGAAGGACACAAGCCTCTGCATGAATTCACTAGGCTGGGATGGGCCATAAAAAGCTGCAACCCACCAGAGTTAGCCCCCGGCAGGCCACTGCTGTTATATTTACCTGCAATTCTGCAGGTGTCTGGCAGTCGCAACTCTCGGATGTGGATCACCATTTGTGATCAATGGGAACAGCAGGAAATGGTGTCCAGGTCCAGGCTGTTTCCCGCCGCTCCCATTGGTTATGAAGGGTGATCTGCGGCCAACGAGAGCTGCGATCGCCTAATACTAATGAAGGTAAATATAGAGATGGGGGGTCTGCCAGAGGTTAACCTTGGCAGACTGGATCCATCCTGCATACTGATACTTGCCCACCCTTGCCCTAGGCTCTGTGGAAATGTCTACACTTCAGCTGACACTGGCCAGCTGCAGGAGTCCAACTGCAGTGTAGACGTACCTTGTGACTCTTAGGCAGCTCATTCTGCCATCTCTATTCCTCTGTCTGTGGCACTATACACCTCACTGACAGGACAATTTAGAGGGAAACTCTATTAGAGAGTGCTGGGTTTTCTTTCTCCTCATGCTGATTTTACTCAGCGATAGAGCAAAATGTCTCTGACTCTTTTGTTGGCTTGTCAGGGTCTGAATGACTAAGTATTTAAATCTGTAAAACAGGCTGCAAGTGTGTGGGAAGCACATCGGCATTGTGATGAAGAAGCAAAGAGAATTTATTTCCTCCTGAACTGTGATTGACATATTCAAGACAAGCTAAATGAGACCTAAGAACCAAAAACTGTGGCAGTGGAGCAGGCTTTTCACACAGCGGCACTTGCAGCGAAATCTGCATTTAGTGCAGCCTCTGTGATTTGTTTGTTTTGTTTTTAAATGAATATGAGGTTTGGTATAGTGGCTTGTCCACAGTGTTAGCTGTTAGCCAAGACACAGTGAAAAAGTAAGTTATCTAATTAAATGGATCTTTTTTTTTTTTTCTGGAGGCTGAGGCCTGGATCACTCAGGAAAGTTCATTTCTAGTTCCAGTCTAGCTCAGTTCGATAGCAACTGAAAGTTTTACCATCTTGGAGCTCTTTGTCAGCCTGTGTAAAATGAGTTGAGTAAACCAATTCCTAGTGGCTTGAAATCCAAAAATACCATTTGAGGATCTCAGCCTACGTGTCCATGGTACAAAACCACCAAGCCAACGACTGTGATGATATTGCTGGTGTAGATCATAGAATCATAGAAGAGTAGGACTGGAAGGGACCTTGAGAGGCCATCGAGTCCAGCCCCCTGCTCTCATGGCAGGACCAAGCACTTTCTAGACCATCCCTGAAAGCCATCTATCTACCCTCTTCTTAAATATCTCCAGTGATGGAGATTCTACCACCTCCCTTGGCAATTCGTTCCAGTGTTTGATCACCCTGACGGTTAGGAACTTTTTCCTAATGTCCAACCTGAACCTCCCCTGCTGCAATTTCAGTCCATTGCCTCTTGTTCTATCCTCAGAGGCAAGGAAGAACAAGTTCCCTCCCTCTGCCTTATGACACCCTTTCAGATACCTGAAAACTGCTATCATGTTCCCCCTCAATCTTCTCTTTTCCAAACTAAATAAGCCCAGTTCTTTCAGCCTTTCTTCATAGGTCATGTTTTCTAGACCTTTGATCATTCTCGTTGCTCTCCTCTAGACCCTCTCCAATTTCTCCACATCCTTCCTGAACTGCGGTGCCCAGAACTGGACACAATACTCCAGCTGAGGCCTAACCAGCACAGAGTAGAGCGGGAGAATGACTTCTCATGTCTTGTTCACAACACCTGTTAATGCATCCTAGAAGCACGTTTGCTTTTTTTGCAACAGCATCACACTGTTGACTCAGTTTAGAGTTATTGTGATGTAGTTTAAAATTGCTGGTGAGGATTTGTTTAAAGTTGGTGGGTTGTCTGTAAGCGAGACCTTGGGAGGCAGGCTGGTAACTCTAAACCTGGAACCAATCCCTGCAACAAACCTCGGTGCCAACTCTGATCACATATCTACACCAGTGGTATCATCACAGGGCCTAACCACGTCAACCACACCATCAGGGGCTCTTTCCCCTGCACATTTACTAATATACTATGTGCCAGCAATGCCCCACTGCAATATACATTGGCCAAACCTAAAAGAATAAATACATAAATACAAAGAATATACATTGGACAGTCACTATGTAAAAGAATAAATGGACACAAATCAGACCTTATGAATGGTAACATACAAAAACCTGTGGGAGAAACTTAGTAACAGATTTAAAAGTAGCCATCCTACAACAAAGAAACTTCAAAAACAGACTCCCAAGACAAACTGCAGAACTGCAATTCATTTGCAAATTTGACACCATCAACCAAGGAGTGAACAGAGACTGGGAGTGGCTGGCCAATTACAAAAGCAGTTTCTCTGCTCTTGATGTTCACAACTCCACATTAACTGCTGATAATGGGCCACGTCCCCCTGACTGGACTGACCTTGTCAACTCTGGCCCTTCTCTTGACTGGGACTCCCTCCTTTTCATAAGCCCATATATTTAAACCCTCCTCTGGAATCTCCAACTCATGCATCTGATGAAGCGTGTCACAAAAGCTTATGCCCCAAAAAATCTATTAGTCTATAAGGTACCACAGGACTTCCTAGACAGACACTTCCCATTCTGAATGCGTGAAGCTGATTGTTCCTTCGTAAGTGGAGTACTTTGCATTTGTCCTTATTAAACTTCATCCTGTTTACCTCAGACCATTTCTCCAGTTTGTCCAAATCACTTTGAATCATGACCCTATTGTCCAAAGCAGTTGCAACTCCTCCCAGCTTGGTATCATCTGCAAGCTTAATGAGAATACTCTCTACGCCAATATCTAAATTGTTGGTGAAGATACTGATTAGAACTGGTCCCAAAACAGATCCCTGCAAAACCCCACTTGTTATGTCCCCCTTGTTATGAACCCCACTTCCAGCATGACTGCGAACCATTAATAACTCGTCTATGAGAATGCTTAACTAGCCAGTTATGCACCCACCTTATAGTGACCCCATCTAAATTGTATTTGCTTAGCTTATTGATAAGAAGATCATGCCATACTGTGTCAAATGCCTTACTTAAGTGTAGGTATACCACCTCCACCGCTTCTTCCTTATCCACAGGACTTGCTATCCTGTCCAAAAAAAAACACTATCAGGCTGGTGTGGCATGATTTGTTCTTTACAAATCCATGATGGCTGTTACCATAATTTCTTCCAGATGTTTGCAGATGAATTCCTTAATTGTTTACTCCATTATCTTTCCTGGGACAGAAGTTAAACTGACTGGTCTGTAGTTTCCTAGGTTGTTCTTTTTTTCCCTTTTTATAGATGGGTACTATGTTTGCTCTTTTCCAGTCTTCTGGAATCTCTTGTGACTTCTAAGACTTTTCAAAGATGATAGAGAAGGTTTCTGAGCCTTTAGCTATCAGCTCCTTAAGTATTCTAGGGTGCATTTCATCAGGCCCTGGTGACTAATTTTCTAAGTAATTTTTAATTTTTGGCTTTTTTTTTTCAATCCTCTAAATTTACCCTGTTCCCAGTAGCATACGTTAAGTTAAGCATTTCTGCATCAGCCGCCTTGATGAAGACTGAAACAAAAAAGTCATTAAGCATCTCTGCCGTGTCCAAGTTTCCCGATATTGTTTCTCCCTCCTTACTGAGTAGTGGGCGTACCCTGTCCTTGCTCTTCCTCTTGCTTCTAATATATTTATAGAATGACTTCTTTCATATGTTTATGCAAAATCTCAAGCTTACAAAGTATCTCAGATTTTCACAGAAGCCTGTCCTATTTGATTAACCTCTGTGTGTACTTTTTATTTGAACAAAACAAGTTTGTATCATATAACAATAATTAAAAAGTACCTTAAATTTCTATTTAAATTAAAAATGATTAAATATGAGCAAATAAGTTTTACACATCAAATTTTATGAACTATTAATAAAATTATAAAACAAAATTCATATTAAGTATTCTCAATTAACATTATTCTATTATGCTCAAACAAGACCTGAAGAATATTATAAAATATAACTAAAACATAATCTATAATAATAAATCATTACAGCTTTCCAATAGACATACATTTTCTTTGGTGGCTCTGAAAGCTATCAGTTTTCGTTTGTGCAGCCCTCAGTTGGCTTTGAGTTTAATGTGCCTGAGGCCAGTTGTTAGGACAGATCTGGCATTATTTGTCATTATGAGAATGAGTCCAACTCTCTGGCTTCAATGATTTGTAAGGATAAGGTGTGCATATGAGGGCAGGGATACAGGGTAACTTTAGATTTAACTAATTACAAAGAGCACAGTAAAGATGTTGATTCAACACTAATTTATGACAACATGCTAATAAAATCAATGCTAGTAAGGTGAGAAAGGATGATCCAGTATTTTAAGTCACTGGACTGGGAATTAGATAATCTGGGTTCAGTTCCCATCTCTTTTGAAGATTTCCTGTGTGACCCCTGGACAAGTCAGTTAATCTTTCTGTGCTTCCATAAAATCATTCCCTTTCTGCTCCTCTTCCTCTGTCTTTTTAAAATTTTTATTTACGCTGTTTACTCTCTGGAGCAGGTCCTATGCCTTGCTTATATGTTCTGTTTTCCTTATCTGCAGTGCAGTGTTGCTTTATGCAGTTTGGAATTTCTCCTTTTTCCTAATAATAAATGTAAGATCAGCAAATTACACTGAAAATGCTTACCTAATAGCCATGAATAACAAATGGAATCTCTTCATGTACATATCAAGAGGGCCTTGAAAGACTAGATCATTGGGGTAAATTATACCAGCAGAGGATCTGCCTATTAGACTAGCACTATGAAGGGGTTTCCTAGTTATGTGGATTGCTGAAGGCTGCCAGTCTCAGCATTACATAATAAAAGATAATCTCATGGTATCCAAAAGATCCTCTTTTGTATCCAAGTGATACCAGTGTTTCTGTGAAAAGGAGCCTTTCTCATTATGTACAAAAGAAAATCCTTTGTATTGTAGGTAGGTCTAGATATAGTACTGCTGAAATGGAGGTATAGGAAGTTCTCTGTTTCTCCCCCCGCCCCCCGCACCCCCAAGTCTATTTTCTGCAATCCCATCTTCCTTCTGTGTGCTTCCTTTTCCTTTCTATTCCCTTTACCTGTTTGTTCAGATTCCTCTCATTTCAAATTCCTCCTCACTACTCAAGTCCCTTTCTATCTAGCTGCCAGCCTTAATGCTGGGGCTGTGCTCAGCCGTATTCATGCTTCTCAATTACTGTTATTTAAACAAATGCTGTACTGTTGCTTCTCCCAAATGCTTAAATGGCATTTAAGAAAGTCTCAATCTCATCTCTTGTCAATAGAGCTAGCATCCTTCCCTAAGGGAAGGTGAGGCTTTCTTGTTCCAACCACCTGCCTTCCGTGGAAAGCACTGTTAAGTGCAGTGCATTATTATTAGTTGGCTCAAGATTGGGAATATCTATTAAGTTAGACATGCCTTCCATCAACACATGCATTGTACTGTTTTGCTCAAGGACAGGTCACAATTTTGCACTTTAAATTACAGATTTGTGCTGCCAGTTCTTTTTTCCAATAAATTTCAGACACATCTGCCAAATAAAATCATGCAAAACTTATCATATTTCTCTAATAAAGCCAGTGGAGAGTTGAAGTATTTGATTGCTGACTTTACTAGCACTTACAAAGCTTTTAAGCTAAGTTGCTCATACAGAACACCTGGAACAGATAGTAATTAACACCTCTCTCTTCCTTAATGTGTTAATTATTACACTATAATTTTTCTGTTTTTTTTCACTACTGCTAGTTTAGATGTTCCTTTACACTTAAAAGTAGTATTTACTTACATTTTGCATCTTTCAGTATGTGTAGAGTATGACTTTCAATTATATGCTAATATTTATGGGAAGAGACATGCAAACAAAGGACTGATGCCACAAAGACCTAAAATGCCATACTGCTGTAATTTTGGGGATTAAAAAAACCAGAATCATTTTCTAATGGACATACGATAAAGCAGGGGTGGCCAACCAGTTAGGGACTAAGCTGTATGGGTAGAGTGCAAAGAGCCACGTGTTAGGTATTTATTTTTATCTAGCTAGCTAGATAAAAATAATGTAGAATACGTAGCCTGGTGCCCTTCCCCTCCGCCAGAGCCAGGTGCCCCCAGAAATCCCTGCTCTAATTAAATGCCCTCCCTCTAAGCCAAGCACCCCCAGCCCTTCCCCTCTAACTCGATGCTGACGACTCACTGGAGCTTCCACTGCTGCTGCCGCCAAGCTCTGGGGCGGGTGCACTGAGCGGCGGACGGAACTCCTGGCGCACGGCTCTGAGGCAGAACCCCATTTAATGGCTCAAAGAGCTGTGGGTTGGCCACCCCTGCAATAAAGTGAAAAGCTGATGACTAATGGCCTCCATTTTTGTTTCAAAAATAAATGGGGAAAACAATTTTTGGTATACAAAATTAAAGGTGCTTGATATACCCCCTAAGCTTATTCCTGTGTAGGTATTTTGGTTAGCTTTCCGAGTCCAATAAAATGCACTTGCAGTGCTGTGTGCTTTTAACATTTCAAGCAAAATTTCTATTTGAGTGCAAAAATCAGAGGCTGAGGTCTGGCCATATTTAAAGAATTAGAGTCAAATTATTCTGGGGTTCAGGAAGACATTAAGTAATTTCTTATTGTTGGATCATAAGTCAGTTGTGATCTTCCCAGGCGACAGAAAGGCATCATGTCAGTCTGCTGCCTCGGGGTTGGAAGCAGGAAAAGTGGCCAGGGCGGGGATTTAAAATAACAAGGAATAATAACTGGGTCTAACACTAGTGACTGTGTTATCCAGTTCAGCATCCTCCACCCTGTTATAGTCTTGGCATTCAGGAAGGCTGGTAAGAGACTGGCATTACTTTTTCTATCCCCAGTCACCTGACGTGGTCAAAGTTGTGGGAGTTCCATACCCTTGTCACATGGCAGAGGTCGATACAGTCCGCAGACTGCTGCTTGTAACAGTAGCCATTGGAAAGTACTTACAGTCATAAAGTAGCCATAAAAATGTCATTTTACTATTGCTGGTAACTGTTCCCTTTGGCTACATTTACACCACAGCCCTATTTCAAAATAAGATGTGTTGAAGTAACACAACCACATGCAAAAGGCATTTCCAAGTAGCATCCAGAGATGTCAAAATAGCATTTCTGGGTCCATCGTGCTGTTTTGAAAGAGTGTCATTGGAGCCCGTTATGGCCTGTTTTGAAATAGGCGTTATGAGGTTTACCAGAATCAAAATAAGGCACTCTGGATTTCAAATTTTTTTTTCAAATCACATGTGCATCATTTAGATGCTGCCAAAGTTATTTCGGAATGACTGCTGTTGTTTCGAGATAACTTGGCCATGTAGACATAGCCTGTGTCTCCTCTGAGACGTATTTGTTTTGTTTTATTGGCAAAAACAAGTTTTACTTCTCATCACTTCAAAGCCAGCCCAGCTGTGGAAATAAAAGCTGGATTTTATTTTGTTTCATGTATGATCAACAAAATTGGTAGTTCAGGATCTTTGTTATTGGTGGTCATGTGAGAACATGGCTTACTTGTCAGAAAGCAGATTGACCTTAAAGTCCTGTCAGCTTGAAAAATGTTGTTTTGAAATGGAAAATGTCTTAAATTTCTGAACACTGAACAGTAACCACAGAAGTTGGTGGATGCTGACCCCTATAACTGGTCAGGAAAATCAGTTTCCGTCTCATGAGTTCTCCTGAGAGTCATTAAACATGGGTGCCTAGATGTTGTTCTACAGACGTCAGTTTTGAGTTAGCGCTTGAAATTTCTTGATCACCTGTATCACCTTGAAAATGGTCGATGGCAGCTACTGAGCTGGGCAATATGAAGCTAAAATCTGTAACCCAAACTTACACTGACTTTCACGTGACTTTGAATGCTGTGACAATGGACAGGTGTGTGGAAGGTAGGGCATATGCACCAAATCAGCACCGTGGAGCTAAGTTGCCTAATTGTTTGAATACGCTAACAGTTTGTAATGAAGAAATGTGTGTTGTGCAAGATACAGTAGTCTATATTTCAGAGAGTCTGTCTGGTCAAGAACTCTTGCTAAATGGTAAGAGCTAGGACCATCCCATTCACTATATAGCTTCTTCTGGAATAGGTTGCTTAGAGAGTAATAGAATCTCCTTCCATAGAGTTCTTTAAGTCCCAGCTTGACACAAAGCCCTGGCTGGGACGATTTTGTTGGGATTGGTCCTGCTTTCAGCAAGGGGTTGGGCTCGACCTCCTGAGGTCTCCTCCAGCCCTATGATTGTTGTTTCTTAAAGCAGCTTGGTTGTGCCAGGAAGATGGGGCATGCCTCATAAAAACAGGCAGAAGAGACAGAATCACCAAGCAGGTAAAAGGGGTTCACTAGAGGCATGCTCTGCCCCTGTATGGGACTGCTCCAGCCCTGAGTCTCCCACCTTGCAGGCAGCTATAAAAATGGCATTTTGCTATTCCTTTTGTGCTCTGAGAAACATTTGGTTTGTTTATTGACCAAAAACAAGTTTTCCTTCTCCCATCACTGGAGAGGCAGTGCAGCTGTGGAAACAAAAGCTGGATTTTATTTTGTTTTCATGCATGATCAACAAAATTGGGAGTTCAGAATCTTTGTTATTGGTGGTCATGTGAGAAGCCTGCTTAATTGTCAGAAAGCATGTGTTAAGGAGGGTGTAGCTCCCACCCCCACCTTTCATATGGGAACATTTCTTGCTATTCTCCTCTGTCAAGGATGGAGGGAAGGTGCACAGTTTGGCTGGGGAGTTGCAGGGAGCAGACAAACCAGGACCAGCCCCTGCTGGGGGGACATACATACTTCCCACCTGGCTGTGACTGCTGGAGCTGCAGCAGCCATGGAGAGGTGCTTCTCCTGGCCTCAAGCTGCTGCGGTGAGAGAGGGATCTCTTAGTCCTCCATCCCCTGGGTACCCAGCATACTGAACCCCTCCTCCCCAGCCCTACCCCAGAGCAATTATTTAAATGAAGGAAAACAAAAAATACATTCCTTGAGTTAGCAAACCGAGCAACACCAGGTAAATCTTCCAGTAGCTATTATAGAATTATGATATCTCTGTACAAGGGACAAGTATTCAGGAGTTTTGGGGGAGCTATTAAAAACTTGAGGTGTATCCTAAGGTCATATTAGAAAGTATAAGGGGTATGTAATACACTAGCTGAGTGATCTGTGTCCCACTCTAATGGCCAGTTCACACAGAGGATAGTAGCCTAATACTACTGTCAGCAGTTGGATTTCTTCTTGAGCTTAAATAGTAGAGACTCATGCTTTTAGTGGTAGGTCCTGAGTTTATATGTCACTGACTAAACACGGGCAAAGTTAAAGGTGCTTGGTAGGAGTAAATAGAACTGCTTTTTTTTTTAACCGTCAGTACCTTTTCTCGTTTTCCTGTAAACTGCTCATGTGGTGATGCTGATAATAGCAGGAGAGAAAGATGAATATAAAATATATAGATATGAGAGATCTGAGTGATGTATCAGTTTGCTTTTAATAATGAGAGCCAATTAACTCCCCTGGTTGTATAATGTCAAGTGCCATTTCTAACATGAAGCTGAAAAACAAATACAGGATTTCATTTTACAGTCATGTAACTTCCAGTGCTGCACCTTGACATTATTGAAATCCTGGTCATGCAAATGTACATGAGATGAACTCAGCAGATTTTCTTTTAGTTTTCAGTTTTTGAGTATATCTTTGTTATTTCAGAACTCGTTAGGGTCCAGAAATATAGTTCCCTTTGGCCAGTCTTATGCAGCTGGCATCTGAAAAAATGCAAATATCTTTGACTCAGTTTTCTGACAGTAGAGAAAACATAAACAGTAAACCCTTGAGTTACCCATTGAGTTGCATTTCTGCAACCCCAGCCTGACTCAGATTTTCATGCAAGTTGAGGGAAGGGGGGAACCAGGCTACAGGAGCCAGGAAACTGACCAGCCCAGCAGGACTGGTTAGTTTCCTGGCTCCCAGATTGGCAGAGAGCTGGGAACTAGAGGGCAGCCTGGTTCCTGGTTTCCCTGTTGCTTGCCACTCATGGGATCCAGGAAACTGTCCATCTGGTCAGTGAGCTGGGAATTAGGCAGCTGCCTGGTTCCCGGCTCCCCTCTGCTTGAAGAGAGGGGAAACTGAGCAGGGCGGCAGCCTTGTTCAGTTTCCTGGTTCCAGGGAGTGGAGGGGAGCCAGGAAGCAGAGGCAGTCTTGCTCCCCTCTGCTCCTTGGAGCCAGGAAACTAACCAGGGCTGCGGCCCTGCTCAGTTTCCTGGCTCTGAAAGCAGAAGGGAGCTGGGAGTCAGGCTGCTGCCTGGTTCCCAACTCCCCGCTGCTCCAGAGACAGGAAACCACTCCTGTCAGGGGCAGCAGCCATGAGAAAAAATGCTGGGGAAAAACCGCTCCTGTCAGTGTGATTTTTTTTTTTTTTTTTTTGCCTGATCAGGTGCAAGTTGATAATCTAGTGAAAACTGTATGGTCAGTTATTTGATGAACTTTTGAAATTGTTTTAGATGTGTGGGTTCTCAGTATTTTTAAGTGTTTGACATTCAGTATTCACTGCACCTGAACCTGCATAATCTGGGATGCCCATAGTATGGAAAGGGAAGTAGCTGTGTGTGCTGTTGCTCCCCCTTCTCCAAGCTGGGGAAATGTCAGCCCAGTGTGGTGCTTCCCCTGTGGGTTTTCCCCATCAATCCCATAGCGGTGGCGAGTGGTGCTGGGAGGGACATGGAGCCATGTGCACCCCTGGGAGCAGGGTCCTAGGTAAGCATCCCACCTGCATCCCCCTCATGCCCAGACCCCACAGTGCCTTTCCTGGCCTTGCAAAATCTTTAATCGAGCATATCCTGTTTTCCAGGATTGCCGGATTAAAGCGGTTCAGGTGTGTTTGTTCGCTATTTATGTTTGCAGTAAAATCACATGATATCTTTTGGTTCCCAGAATAAATTAGTGACCTTATACAGCTAGCGGACGTGAATTGGCTCTCATTATTAAAAGCAAACTGATGTGTCACTCAGAGCTCTCATATCTGTACATCTTATATTCATCTTTGTCTCCTGCTGTTATCAGCATCATCACATGTACTTGTGTGCATGGCTTTCTGTGAATATTCTTGAATACTAAAACTGGATTGCGTGTGGAAAGAAATTTTAAAAGGTGTCCAGGCATGGTGAAAAGAAATTCATTTAAAAACCCAAATAATTATTAGCAGAAACCTGCTGGCAGTAGTTTCCCAACTCTATCTGAAAGTTGAAATTAGAAAAGATTTTCTGAATTTCACACTCAAGACACTTTTACAGTTTTGTATAGTCGTTGGCTTAACAGACAGAGATCATGAACTTACTGTGTCTCAAATCATGTAATAAAACTTCAATTTGATTTCATGGGTGGAGATAAGTCAGGGTGAACAATGAAAAGGTTTAACCACTCAGCAAGGCGGAGTTACTGGTGTCTTGCTGCAGTTGGTTAAAATGAGTTCCATTAAAGTTTGTAAGGCAGTGTTCCCCAATTTTATTTAGCCACAGAACCCTTTTAAACTTGAAAGATTTTTTTTGGAATTTCCAGGCTCTACCCCCCTCACCCTCCAAACCTACCCCCATCTTCAGGCTTTACCTGCCTTAGCCCCCAAATCTGCCCCCATCCCCAAGGTTTACCCACAGTCCGGCCTGCTCCCATATCTCCAGGCTTAACCCCTCTCAGCCCCAAACCCACCCCCCATCCCCAGGCTTAAACCACCGCAGCCCCAAACTGGCCCCCGGGACTAACCCATCCATAGCACTGGCTTGGGAGCCTATGCCAGGCAGTCATGTGTGCCCAGCAGAAGGAAGGCTGGCATGTAGGTGTTCCACTGTTTGGGATGAGCTGAGATATGCCTACCAGAGGAGTGTGGCTGCTCAGGTAGTGGGGCCGAGAAAGGCGCTCTCTGTGTCTCCAGCTGCGTCTACACATGCACGCTACTTCGAAGTAGCGGCACCAACTTCGAAATAGCGCCCGTCACGTCTACACGCGTTGGGCGCTATTTCGAAGTTAACTTCGACGTTAGGCGGCAAGACGTCGAAGTCGCTAACCTCATGAGGAGATAGGAATAGCGCCCTACTTCGACGTTCAACATCGAAGTAGGGACAGTGTAGACGATCCGTGTCCCGCAACGTCGAAATTGCCGGGTCCTCCATGGCGGCCATCAGCTGGGGGGTTGAGAGACGCTCTTTCCAGCCCCTCAGCTCACTGGTGGCCGCGTGGAGCGGCCCCTTAAAGGTCCCCTCCCCCGCCCTGACTGCAGGAGGCTGAGGCAACGTGCAGGCTCCTGCCTGCACACGCGGTGAGCCTGCACAGCCCTCAGCCCCTGACACCGGCCATGGCTGCCCAGCAGCCCCCCCAGCGCCCCCAGGGGACCCCCCCCAAGGGGAGCCAGAGCAGCCAGAGGACCAGCCAGTCTGGGAAGCGGCAGCAGGGCCCCTCTTGGACGGAGGCCGAGCTGCGGGACCTGCTGGGGCTCTGGAGCGAGGAGGAGGTGCTCCAGGTAATGGGGAGCAAGAGGCGGAACGCGGATGCATTCGCTCGGCTGGCCGACGGCCTGGCTGCCCGGGGTCACCCTGCCCGCACTCTTCACCATGTCCGCAGTAAGGTCAAGGAGCTGCGGCAGGGTTATGCCTCGGCCCGGGATGCGGCCAGCCGATCTGGGGCCGCCCCCGTCACTTGCCCCTTTTACAGGGAGCTCAGGGACATCCTGGGCTCCCGGCACACCTCCTCCCCTCCGGCCACCCTTGACACCTCGGCTGACAAGCCCCAGCAGGCCCTGCAGCCGGAGTCCGACCCGGAGGCAAGCCCCGCACCCCGGGGGCCCCCCCCGGAGGCCATCCCCGGGACATCGCGGCAGGAGGAGGAGGAGCAGGAGGAGGAGGAGGGGGGGCTCCTCCTCCGCAGAATCCAGCCTGCAGATCCTCCTCCTGCCATCCCGGAGCAGCAGCAGGGCCTCTGACCCCCGGGGATCTCCGGACCGTGGGAGCGGACCCACAGGTAGGTACCCCTCTCTGGTGGACACCCCGGGGCTTGAGGGGCGGGGGTAAGAGATATGTGTCCAGGGCCCCCCACACGCTCACATGGCCATGGCCCCAAGGACACCAGGGCCATGGCCCTCACAGCACTGCAGCCATCAGCCCCTGCCCCCCCCCACCCTGCATGACAGTGCCATGCCCCATCCCCGGGCCAGGGGGGAGCGGAACCTCGAGGGGCCCCCGGGCGGAGGGGGTAGGACACCCCACAGCAGCAGCATGTGATGGAGTGGGGGGAGTGCCAAAGGGAGACTCAGCCTACATATGAGCCACCAGAGCCGAGGAGCTCCCAGGGCCAAAGGAGGATCCTGGCGCTACAGCTGGCAGGTGACACCTCTGCCCTGAGCAAACAGGAGGGAGGAGCCGAGCTGGCTTGGAATTGGGGGGCGAGGGTGGGGGCCACAGGTAGAGGCTAGGGGAAGGGAGAGCTGGTAGGCAGCCAGCCAGAGGAGGGGGAAAGCTGCATCCCAGAGGGGCCCCCCTTGGGGTCTTCTCCCCACGACGGGTTGGAAGGACTCTCTTCCGACAGCTGGTGCTGTCACTCCTGCCAGAAACTGGGCATCTGTGGCCTAAGAAACCATTCCTGCTGTCAGACCCTGCGGGGTGAAGTGAGAGTCGCTCCCACCAGGGAACGGGGTGCAGGGCAGGGGGACCCCTGAACCCCATCCATCACAGCAGCATCTCCCGGGGACGGGGATGGGGAACCTGCAGCACAGGGCGGGGGGGACAAAGGCCACGGCTCGGGGCCCACACTAACGCCTGTCTCCATTCTTCTTTCCCCCCTCCTCTCCTGTGTCCTGCACCTGCACCTGCACCATCCGAAGGACCGGAAGAGAGCGCCGGCGAGGCCTCGGTTGTCCCGGAGAGCCCTCTGGGACCCTCGCTCCAGGGCAGCCCCTCGGCGGAGGAACGACCGGCCCCGCGGAGGGCAAGACGGCGGACCCCGCGCCTGCTACCGGCGGCGGCAACGGACCCCCAGCTGCTAGCCATCCTCCGCCGGCAGCTGGAGGTGTCGGAGCAGCACCTCCGGCTGCAGGAGCAGGCGCTGGTCTGGCGCAAGGAGGCATGGGGGGCCTATATGCAGACCATCAACCGGCTGGTTGACTACCTGGCCCCCCATGCCGCGCCGTCCGAGCCACCGCCCGCCATGCCCGCTCCTGCAGCCCCACCACCAGCTGTTCCAGCCGTCGCCGGGCCGTCCGCCGTCGCCCCACCACCTCCCCGCGAGGGCCACCGCGCCGAGGGACCCCTGGAGCCACCTGAGACTCGCCGGCGCCGTTACCTTCCAGTCCAGCCCGCTCCCACCCAGCCGCGGACCAGACTGCAGGCCCGGCGGAGCTCCCGGCCGGGCACGCCCAGTGCTGGGCTGTAGGGGCGAGGGGCCCGGGACGTGGGCCCCCCCCCCTTGTTGGACAGACTTTTGGGACTGCTTTATTTTGGTGCCCCTGTTTGCCCCGTCCCCCCTCTGTAAATAGTTTGCCCCGTTCTCCTCCCTGCTTTTCTTTTTTGTTGATGGTGCACACTTTTATTTGCTTTGTGGTTGTATTGTTTTATTTTTGCCCATCTTGATTTGGTTGAACGTTTGTCCCTCCTTTTTGGTTTCTGTGTCAGATATTTATTTATGTACAAAAAAAAAAAAAAATTCGTTAAGACAAAAAAAACGTTTACGTTCACCCACAAGTTCGTGCTGTCATTTCTCCTGGACAAGTGGGGGGGGGGGCGGGGGGGGGCTCCATGATGTGGGCGTTGGGGCAGGAGTGTTGGGGAGGAAGGGGCGGGCAGTAGGGGGCCTGGGCAGAGTTCACCCCGCGGCCTGTTGGTCGAAGTGGGCCCGCAGGGCCTCCCGGACCCGGGTCCCCTCTGGGTCCACCTGCCGACTGGGGGCAGCAGGTGGCTGCACGTGTGCCCTGCCGGCCTCCGCGGCTCAGCCCTGAAGAAAGCTCTCCCCCTTGCTCTCCATGAGGTTGTGCAGGGCGCAGCAGGCACCCACAATCTGGGGGATGTTGTTGGGGCTGGCATCCAGGCGGGTCAGGAGACATCGCCAGCATCCCTTGAGGCGGCCAAATGAGCGCTCCACCACCTGGCGCGCACGGTTCAGGCGCTCGTTGAAGCGCTCCTGGCTGGCGGAGAGGTGGCCCGGGTAGGGGCGCATGAGCCACGGCCGGAGGGGGTAGGCCGCATCTGCGATGAGGCAGAAGGGCATGGTGGGTGTCCCCCAGAGGGATCTCCCGCTGGGGGATGTAGGTCCCCGCCTCCAGCCGGCGGCACAGGCCCGAGTTCCGGAAAACCCGGGCGTCGTGGGTGCTGCCAGGCCAGCCCACGTAAATGTCCTGGAACCGTCCCCGGCTGTCCACCAAGGCCTGCAGGACGACTGAATGGTAGCCCTTCCAATTGAGGTATCGGCCTCCACTGTGGTGCGGGGCGCGGATGGGGATGTGAGTCCCATCCAGAGCCCCGAAGCAGTTGGGGAAGCCCAGGGTGGCAAAGGCGGCGACAGTGGCATGTGGGTCCCCCAGCCTCACGAGCCTGTGCAGGAGCATGGCGTTGATGGCACGCACGACCTGCAGAGAAAGCACATGGGACAGCCCCAATGAGGGGTGAGCAGGGTGTGCATGGCGCTGCCCTGCCCTGGCCCCCCTGCCCTGCCCTGGCCCCCCTGCTTTGCCCTGGCCTGCCCTGCCCTGGCCCTCCTGCCCTGCCCTGCCCTGCCCTGGCCTGCCCCTGTGGGTTCTCTTACCTCCATGAAGACAGCCCCGACGGTGGCCTTTCCGACACCAAACTGCTGCCCCACGGATCGGTAGCTGTGCGGAGTGGCCAGCTTCCAGACAGCGATGCCGACCCGTTTCTGCACTGTGAGGGCATGCCACATGGCAGTGTCCCGGTGCCTGAGTGCGGGGGTGAGCCACTGGCACAGCTCCAGGAATGTCTGGCGGGTCATCCTGAAGTTCCGGAGCCAGTGGTCGTCGTCCCACTCCCCAAGCACCAGCCGTTCCCACCAGTCAGTGCTGGTGGGGTAGCTCCACAGCCGCCGGCGTGTGAGGCGGGGGGTGGAGCGGGGTGCTGCAGGGGTAGGGGCTGAGACCTGCTGCCCTGGGGGCATCTCCTCCCCTGGGGCAAGAAGGTGCTCAGCTGCCTCCCACATGGCATGAGCCAGGGCAAGCCCTGCTCCTGCCGGGAGGGCTGGGTGGACCTCTAGCTGCTGCTGCTGCTGCTGCTGCTGGGGGTCCATGACTGCGGCGCCCGGGGTCTGTGTGCCTATATGGCTCCTCAGACCGCGTGCTGTGCAGGCTGAGTGTATGTGGGAGGGGCCCTTTAAGGGAGCGGCTAGCTGTTGCCCCGGAAGCGCTAGTCCGCCCGTTGACCCTGTCTGCAGCTGTGCCTGGCATCCCTATTTCGATGTGTGCTACTTGGGCGTGTAGACGTTCCCTCGCTGCGCCTACTTCGATGTTGGGCTGAGCAACGTCGAAGTTGAACATCGACGTTGCCGGCCCTGGAGGACGTGTAGACGTTATTCATCGAAATAGCCTATTTCGATGTTGGCTGCACGTGTAGATGTAGCCTCCATGTCCTGCTGCCACAGACATAATGGAACTAAATTCAGTTGGTTTAACGGATGGATCCCTCCTGCTGCCCTGCTGGACATTAAACCAATTAAATTTAGTTCTTCTGTTTTTTGTGGTGGCAGGGCAGGGAGCTGCAGAGGATTTTTCCTGCAAAGCCCTTATTTTCACTTTGCAGAATCCAGGAGTTCCTCAGAATACCATTTGGGAAACACAGTTAGGAGAAAAAGCTGTTTTTTTAACTTTAATTCATTGTCTATTGACTGCTATTTATTAAGCTGTGTGAAGCTAACAGAAATTGAGGACGTCCAGCACCTCTCTGAATGGAATGTTTTATCATCTTGCTATGTTTTAAACTTTGGAACATCACTGAATAGCATTGGTCTGACTTAACTTTTTCTTAATATAGCACCATAAATATTCTACAGGCAGCTGTAAAATAATTCTTGAACACTGACATCTGAGGCCTTTGAATGAACAATATAGCTTTGGATGCAGATGATCAAAATTGACCTTTGGTAGACATCTAAATCAACTTCTCTTGACTAAGGTAATTAATATTGACCAAGATAAAAAAAAAAATTAAAGGCCAGATATTGATGATGGTGGCATTGAAATGAAAAGTTAGTTATTGATTTTTCTACTATATATTTTGGAGAGTTTGTCTATTCAATCAAGAACTCCTAAATGATAAAATCTAGGACCAACAAATTAGGTATATAGCTTCCTCTTATCATGACTTAAAGCAAGGTAAGGGTTTGGTTGTACCAGGAAAATGGGATGTTTCTGCGATGGGCTTGCTTCTTATGAAACCCAACAAAAGGAGTATCAACAGATCAAGTACAGTCTTCAAAATCAACATAATTAAGTGAATGTTGGAAGAGACTGAACCAAGATGAGCCAGAAAAGTAGGCTGAACCTGGAAAAGGATTGCTTCTCAATAAACGCTACAGAAAAGGGATAAAATGGAGACATTTGAAGAATTGCTCTGTTTTGGCACAGCTAAATCAATGCTTAAGGTTTGAAAACTAGAAGACAATGCTATTGGAAACCATAGTGACTACAGCCCTTTTTGTTGTTAAAACAGAAAATTTATAGGGACAAAGAAAAATATACTTTACTAAAATTAACTTTTTCAAAAAGTGTTATTTTTATAAATACAGTCATTGCAATAAAGCAGGTATGTTTTCCTTTTTATTAAAAACCAAACCAAACAAAACAAAAACAGCTTTAATTGAGTTGAGCACCTGAGTAATGCCAGGTAAATCTGCTAGTTAATAAATAATTGAAAGATGAGTTGATTAAAAATAGCCTTGAATAGTGAATAATAAAGTGTTCAACGGTTATATTTATTTGTCAAATATCCTACAGACTTGCTTAAATATCTTCCCAAATAGACAAAAAGAGACAATTTCCTGAAACAGTCTAGTGATCATCTCAAACATGATATAATAGTGTAGCGGGATATAAGAAGATGATAATGTGGGATTTGGGGAAAGAAGACAAGTAATTACAGCAGACAAAACTGGAGATAGAGAACCTAGATGAGAATTTAGTTAGCTAGACAGAAAATGTTGGGTCTTAGAAATATTGTGGAGGAAAATGTGATAGGATTTGGACCTGGTTTGGATCTCTGCAAAGTACAGTAAAAAAAATTGCTCACACAGACTCTGACTTCTGTTACTTAACTCCAGAGTAACTCCACTAAGTTTGTTTGTGTACTGGTGGAACAGAAAGAAACTCTTGCACATCATTTTCAAGTAATAAATAGTGATTGCCTTTGACTGGTGTGTGTAAGTTTTTTAATCTAATGAAATATGTCTTGTTTTCACATGTTCTTGTGTTATAACTTCCACTGTTGTATTTACCTACATCATAGAGCTGCAAGGGACCTTGAATTCAGTCCTCTGCACTCACAGCAGGGCCTATCACTGTTTTTGACAGACTTATTATTATTATTTATTTTTTTTTTTAAATCTGTTTGCCCTAGATCCCTAACTGGCCCTCATGAGGATGGAGCTCATGACCCTGGGTTAAGCAGGCCAATGCTTAAGTCACTGAGCTATTCTTCCCCCTGCTAGTTTAATAAGGAAAACACATTTCCTGTACATGAGTTTCTGGTGGAATGCCAACCCAAATAAACAAAATGAAAATGTTAAATGATAAATTAATGGATTAAACAGTTGGTCTTGGGAAAGTTGAAGAAGAGTCATTGCACTTCCTTTGTTTTCCTCTTTGTGCTTGTTGCACAGTTTGGAGTGTGTAACATGGCTTCCATTTGTATGTTAATGGCTGACATCATTACACATAAAATTGAGATTGCATTTGTTAGTCCTAATACAGTAAGCAAAATAGTCAAAAAAAATTGGAGGAACTTAGTCGTCTTGTTCTTACATGCAGCTTACATTTATGGAGCTATTTTAGGCCCATTCAAAATACAGGAGAGAGAATGATAATTTCCTTTAAATGGACGTCCTGCATTGTAGGGGAAGCCTAATTTTTTGTGATACAGAATCATTTGATTAATACTAATTAAATGGGAGGAAGTTGATTAAATTATCTTGAATATCTAAACAAAATGAGGATAAAATGCATGTCCCAGAAGATGTCCTTTGTACCTATGTATGGTAATATAATCTGTCTGTGTGAGGGCCTAGGGCTTGATCCTCGGCTGGTAAAAATTCTCATAGATGGAATCTTTAAACAAGGGCCAGACCCTTGACTTGGGTCAACTGAAGTTAATAGAGGACTAAGGATTCTTCTTTATCCTTTCCTCCTTTGAGCAATTGAAGTTCAAACAAATTCTCTTCCCACCATGAGGGTGGACCCTGGCTCGTTGGAAGTTGTCGATAATGTCCATTGTACTTATCTGCTGGAGAGTGATGCAAGAGGCACCTCCTTTCCCAAGCTAAGAAGAGTGGAATGGAAAAAATGGGAATTAGGAGAAAATGGGACTAAGAGAAGAGATGAATCAGCAATGAACCATTTGATGTGGAGAAGTCAGGGAGCAGGTGCCTAGTGGTGCTGATGCCTGTGTATTTTAGTGCACATTTTGTGTTCAGTTGAGTTTGAATTTTTAGCTTTTAATTGTCTCCAGCTTTTGTAGAAGCTGCACAGCAGCCTATTATGTGTGCACCCCTAGCCTGAACCCATGGCCTAGAATTGCTGTCGCTAGGGGGAGAGGCACCCACCCATGGCCCCGCACCAGAGATTGGGCTGCAAGCAGATGTGTCTTCCCAACATAGCCCCAGGGCAGCCTGCACCCAAAACCTCTTGTCCCCAGTCCAGAGTCCCCTCCACACCTGAACACCTCAGCCTTTCCCCCACCATATGAATTTTGTGTGACACATCACCTCCATATTGGTGCACATAACAAAATCTATTGCCCACATGTGTGGGGAAAAATTAGAGGGACCACCTATCGCAGGTATGTTGGGGATGAACAAAAGGAGTTTTAAAACCAGACGATGCCCATGGGTTATTGTTCTGAAAAACCCCATGTTTTTTTGACAACGTATTTATTTTGGCTCAAGGTGGGTGAAGGGGCTCTGACTCAAGATATTTAGACTCTTGCCATTGATGGCCACTTCCCCAATTTACTCAGGGGTTTCTCATTCATCACCTGGGAGCAGAAACCACTGTCTCTTGTCACATCATCATCAGCACTGATAGCTGTTACCATGGGCTGAATCAAACTTTTGCAGCAAAAAGTGTATTTTGGCCAGGTCTGCACTAGAGCATATTTGGCAGTATGACGCGTCCCAGGTTCTGAAGTGAAATAAGCTACAAAATCAGAGGCACTTTTATGTGGTCTGATTTTTTTTCTACAGTGAGGTTTTTGCTGAAATAGCAATATAACCCCAAATCACAAAATTAACCAGTGTTGCTACAGGTTGAACCTTGTTAGTCTCGGACTCTCTAGTCCAGCAAAATCGGTGTTCTGGAAAGACCACCAGTGTTGCTGGATCAAAGAGCCCTGGCAGCTGGGACCTGCAGCTGGGAGCCAGGAGTGGAGACAAGCCCGGATCCAGCAGTAGGGGAGACAGAACTGACATCCCCTCCCATTTGGGACTAATCAGATCTCAAGAGTGTTGGACCAGGGTGGTCCAACCTGTATATTGCTAAAAGTTTCTAGTATGGACCCGGGCTTGGATTTTGCAGTTTTGCAAACCCTGGACTACTAATATACTCAAAATTAGAAATATATCCGAGTTTAGAAAAGAACTATTTAGAGTTGTGAATGGATTTTAGTACAGTGTGCTACAAATTGCACAGGAATGGCACACTTGAAAAATCCTAGAGGGTGCACATTTATGAGCAAAGATCACTGTTGCCTAGATAAGGAATGCATTTGAGGGCCAATGTGAGAAAAGTTGAGGTCTCAGGCTCCAGGCAAAAATGGAAGTTGTGTGACCTAATGTGTGGAATTGCACGTGGCCCATTTTATTTAACATGTGGCACATAATCTCAGTTTACATCTATAAACATCTTTTTTTTTTTTAAAAAAATGCACGAAAATAATTAATTTCCCTTTAAGTTACTTAGTGTGTAGTTTAAATGTTAGTTATTTTTTATTATTTTTGGCTGGCTGCTGTAATATTTGTGGAATAATAAAATGTTTCACTTCCTCTCTCATTATGAAGCAGTTTCTTATTTAAAATTGCTGTTTTGTAAGTGAAGATTTGCGTCTCATTGTACAGCTGGGCTCCAATAAACTGTTTCTTGATATCTTTACAATATTCTAGACTAGTAAGCTATTGTCCTAGGCCTTGTTCTGCCCTTGGTTAGATATCCAGAATATTTATTGAAGTCAGTTGTAATAGATGTTACTATCCTAGGTTAGAGATTGTCACATAAATAACTTCATGCTCTGGTAACATGGGGCTTGTTCTTAATTTTGAAAGTAGTATTTCATATCTGTGCCTCAAAAATTGAGTATCTTTATAGCAGAGCTCCGGCTTTGCTTCAGGGGTCATGTATCTTCTCAGTGGTTAGGGATTATCTCAGAGGCTCACTGCGGCTCTCATAGCCTTTGTCCCTTAGTGGAGGCAAGGGACACAGCCTACTGAGCCTTCATCATAGGCTAGTCAATGAGTATGATGTGAGAATCCTCTCAATCTTCCCTCTCAGGGAGTGTCTCTGTTGTGGTGTGGGGAGGCTTGGGGGTTCTGCTTCAGGTTCCAGCCCAGGGAATGGCTTCAGGAGTCTTATGGTGTCAGCCTAACTAAATTGGTTCTAGTACATTCCTGATTGCTCTGGAGCAGCCCCTGCCTTGGTCATGCAAGGAACAGAAAATTATTCACCCTGTGTTCAGTGTATTTACCTTCGACAAGACTACTGCAGTCAACAGATCTTGGTCTGTCACAGCTTTCACTCTATGGCTATGTCTACACTAGCCAAAAACTTTGAAATGGCCATGCAAATGGCCATTTCGAAGTTTACTAATGAAGCGCTAAAATACATATTCAGCACTTCATTAGCATGCGGGCGGCCGCGGAGCTTCGAAATTGATGCGGCTCGCCGCCGTGCGGCTTGTCCAGACGGGGCTTCTTTTTGAAAGGACGCCACCTACTTCAAAGTCCCCTTATCCCAATGGGAATAAGAGGACTTCGAAGTAGCTGGGGTCCTTTTGAAAAGGAGCCCCGTCTGGACGAGCCGCATGGCGGCGAGCCATGTCAATTTCAAAGTGCTGTGGCCGCCCGCATGCTAATGAAGTGCTGAATATGTATTTCAGTGCTTCATTAGTAAACTTTGAAATGGCCATTTGCATGGCCATTTCGAAGTTTCTGGCTAAAGTAGACACAGCCTGTAAGTTACAATTCGAGGCCAAGATTTTCCCCAGTGATCAGTTTATTTCTGAGTGCCACCTTTTTTGAGTCCCAGCTTGAGACACACCCTCTAGGTCCTGATTTAAGTGCTGAGTACCACCATCAACTGGGCCTGACTTTCAGAGGAGATGTCTCAAGTTAAATACACAAATATTGATGTATATGTCCAAAATAGTCTGTAGCCTCTTTGGGGATTTCTGATGTTGCTGAGCTACAGCTAATGATACCTTTATTAAGTGAGCACATCCTGCCAAACATACTGTAAAAACAGATCCATTAATAATCATATGCTTAGTTGCATGGTTTTAACATCTTTCATAAGCAACTAACATTCACCTGTGAAGCCTAAAGATAAAACTCTCAGTCTAAATCTCCCCCAAATGTCCCTTTAATAATTTTATGAGATAGAATGTCATTTTATGCACACTAGAATGACAGGAGAAGCTCCATAAAGTACTTGCTGGAATTAAAAAAATACAACAAAATATTTGTCCATTTATGTATTTAGATTTTTTTGAATTAACTATTTTCCAGAATCTTTGTGGTTAATGTAGAAAATGTTAGTAATTTTGCTGCAAATAAATTGATCAGTATGCAAGATGGTGGCTGCTGGCTGAATCATGGTCCACAGTTAAGGTAAACAGATCTGTGATGACATTTTCTGAGCAGAATACCAAAGCAGTTGCATTCCTTCCCAGAGGTTTCTGATGTTTCTCCATATGCGGATAAAATTTCTTTCTAGAAGGTTTTTGTCACAGGAAAGAGATTGTTCTGTAGAGGTGAGATTTATTGTATTTATGAGTGACTTGATACTACAACTATGTTAAGAGCATTTAAGGAGTATTGCTTCTTTTGCCTATCCTATTTAATGGTAAATTTGTTTGACCTGTTGTCTGTTTAATTTCCCTGTTAATGGTATGTATGTATAATACAATTATTTAAAAAATTCTATTTATTATTATTATTATTTTAAATTTGTACTGGTGTATGGATTTTCTGTTTTTTTTCTTTCTCTGTAATAAAAATGCCAAAATGATGTGACTAGATTGACAATTAGATTGTACTGTAGTTGTTATGAAATATTCTTCATGGTAGCTGTGCTTTTACTTGGCAAGTTCTGAATTCGCAAATGTGTTTTTATTTCATTCTTCTTAAATGCACCTGTACTTGGTTGTAAAACCCTTCATCATCTGTTAGTGGCTGTAGATCTTAATTCTTTGTGATTTTGAAAACAGTGTTTTATCCATTAGCTAAAGACGTTTTAAAATCTGCCTTTGTAGAACATTTTAAAACATTTTCTCAGTTTCTGTTCAAGGGACATGGTTAATGTCAGACTGATTTACTCTGATATTTTAGTCCAGAGATTGGCAACCTTTCCAAGGTAGAGTGCTGAAATTTGACCTTTTGATCTCTAAAAAGTATCAGTGGCACGTGGATAATATGTAAGGTCACTATTAGTCCTCTTTTGACAGCTTCATTAATAAGTACCTTAAGATATAGAGCTTTACCATTTACGTGGCGGTTGGTAATGTTAGCTAGTCTTTTGTTAATCCACAGACTTTGAGCAAGATCCCAGCAGAATGGGGAAAGAGAGGTGGGGTTGAGCTCCTTCCTCATGTGCTGATGAAAATCTGCTCATGTGCCACTCTTGGCACTTGGGCAGCGGGTTGCTGACCCCTGTTGTGGTCAGTTTGTGGACCGGCAGTCAAATCCATAATATTTATGTTTATATAAATGACATCTCTCGTGCATAGATGCAAGGGCTTGGGGTACTGCTGCATCCTCTGGCTTGACATTGTTTCTGTTATATCCAGGATTTACAATTTGGTTCAGTGGCCCTCAGCACATCCACTATAAAAATTGTTTCGGCGCCCTTGCTCTCAGGTTTAGTCATGCACTGATACTTAGTTCTAATGTAATCTGTCATATTACAATGAATGGTAAGAGAGAAAAGAATACTGGAAGGTACATCCCCAATGGTGCCTAATATTTAGTAGTAAATGTTGCACTTGTCACAAGATTTGAAAGTTGGAGAGCTTCAGAGCCCCTTGAAGTCAGTAGAATGATTGTCATTGGTTTCAGTGGGCTTTGGATTGGGGCCAGCATTACTTGCCGTGAAGCAAAGACTGTGCAGTAATGGCCATTCTAGATGGAGGAGAGCATGTGTCCCTTTGGTAACTTCAGAGCTTCACAAGCAGCGGTTTATGAATGCACTAGCAGAATCTTCTCTGCATCTGGACAACACAAAGTGTAAAGCTGCACAACTGGTCAGCAACAGTCCTCTGAAAGTTCTGTCTGCAAGCCATAAGCATGTATTGCACTACACCTGAGCTACAGCTTCAGCGTTCAAATCCAGAATTGGAGGTGGAATACTCAGAAGCTTGGCAGTGCTTGAATTTGAAATTTTTGGCTTAGGGGCCAATCTCTGGTAAGCGACATTCAACTAAAATAAAATAAAATAAAATAAAATATATTTTTCCTCAGCTATCCAATCCAGTGATCTTGTGCACTGAGATTGCTGAGGTTTAGACCCTCAGTTGTTGTGTTTGGAGGATAGCACGCAAGATCAGTCTCGGCAGTACAAAGAACCAAAACCGGTTGTTGTCAAAGTCACATATATGTACTTACAAGTCTATCTAAAATAAACCTTCAGACCAAATTTTACCTAATTTCGTATTTGACTCTGTGAACTGTAAGTAACAGACTTAAAACGGTATAATAAAGGCCAGAACAAATACAAACTTTTACGTGCAGCTGGAATTTCTCAATGCTTTTTAATGTGCATCTTCAAAAAATTCCAAGCACTTTGCTGTGACCTACATGAATTACAACCTTATTCCAGAGGTGGGAGAGTGACCGCTAAGAGGACTACAGCCACTGACGTAATCCTAGGCCAACTCACAAGGCCAATTCTGTCACCCTTACTTTGAGTTCAGATTGAACTTCTCTAGTCTGAAACTCTCTCATCCGGCAGCCTCTGTAATCTGGTATGATTTTGGGTAGCTAGATCACCATTTATCATGGGTGTGGCCAAGTTTCCCGTGGTTCCATAAAGTTTTACAGCCACCAGTCCTGGCTCTGTGTTATTTAATTGTAAGTTACCCCTACATGTCTTCTAAGAGCCCAGTAAGCAGTGGGAGTGTTGGTAATGTGTTAGGTAGGGATGGAACTAATTGCTTTGAGAAGGAGGTCAAATCTGAGCCAGACTTCCTGGAATCAATAATGTATAGGTTGCTGACCACCTACTGGGTGGATTTTCCACTTGGTTAGCATTTGGAGTGTATACTTTGGGGCAGAATCCGATCTCAGCGACATAGCCTTGTCTCCCCCATGATACTGGGAATTGGTAATGGTGTCCTCTTGCCAGCTGTGTTAATCCTAGAGTCTCCCCTGTGTAGTAATGATGGTGTCATCAGGAAATGAAAGCTCCTTTCTGACATGTTTGATATCGCAGTCATGGCCCTTAGACGTACTACTGTCACAATATTTATTACACCAATAAATCGTTAGACCTTACCTTCCCCAAGGATTCAATATCTGCTGATCATGCCATAGGTTTTTAGGGCAGGAATTCAGTATTGGACAGCTAGTTGCTTTAGGCTATGATGCATCCGGCATTCTAGAGCCATGGTGGAGCCCACGGTAGTCACTGTCACCATGTTTTATGTTTGTATATAGGGCTGTATTGATGTGCTTGCAAGCATACCATGTCCTCAGATTGGCTCCTCAGTGGGCTCTAAGGAACCGAAACTCCCCTCTGTGTTCTCAAATTATGATATTGACTTTCTGAAGTCTGATGGGCTTTCCTTGTCAGTGCTCCTAAACTGTTTCTACACATGCCACTTTTTCCGAAAGCGGCATGCTAATAAATGGCTCGAAAAATGCTAATCAGGCATGGATGTAAATTTCTGGCGCCTCATTAGCATACAGCCACATGATTCAGAGCCCGGAAGAAGCTCTTCCAGACTACAAAACAGCATGTAGAGGTGGCCCCACTCCCCACCCCCTGGGGATCTCCCAAAAGGAAATCCTCCTTCCGGTATCCCCTTCTTCAGGAAGCTCTTTCCTTCCAGGGGATCCCCCACGGGACCGTGCCTCTACATGCTGTTTTGGAGCCCAGAAAAGCTTCTTCCAGACTCTGAATCATGTGGCCGTATGCTAATGAGGCACCGGCAATTTACATCTGCGCCTCGTTAGTATTTTTCGGGCCATTTATTAGCATGCTGCTTTTGGAAAAAGAGTCATGTATAGAAATGGTCCTAGTATGCTGAGAATGTGCATGAAAAAGTACACTGGGTCTGTTGACTCTGAAATTAGCTTTTAGATGCCATATTTTTGGTCTGTGGTGTTGGAGATTTAAGCTTCCTGAGCAATGCTCTGTTCTTCCCATTTTTCCTGGATGGATGTGAGTTTTAGTTGCTTCAGGAATTCCTCCTTTAGCTGGCTTTAAATTTTAAGGTGACTGGGTCCATGATTTTGCCATACTTGCAGCCAACCGCTCCGCTCCCCCGCTCTTTTTTTCTTTAAAGTATTCCATATTTGGCTGAAAAAGGAGCCTTAAGGGTTGATCTCCATTGTTCATAGCTCTTTTTAGAAGTACGAATAGCTGCATTTCAAGTTTTTGAAATGAATATCTATCTGCCTACCATGCCTGTAAGTTGATTGGTTAAGTCATGTATTATGAACATATGGCCAAGAAGCCAGTGAAAGGCCATGCTGCCTCACAGATTTCCACCGTTTGAGCTGAGTGGAACAAATTCACCACACTGGAAACTTCGAGTTCATGTAAATTGTCCTGGCATCGCCCTTCTGAATTCATTCCTGTGTGGTCACAGAGAGATGAGGCAAACTTACGGAGTTTACCATGCTCCTCAAATAAGACTTCTGACAATCTTTAAAAATGCTGCTACCAAGGATGGATTAGGTGACCAAAGATGCTTTGACAACACAAATAAGTGCAGTTTAAAATGATATTTTTTAAAACCACAACATTTCAAAATACGAGAATTAATATTTAGGTAAGTCTACACTAGATGAGAAATTGGATCTAAGATATGCAACTCCAGGAATGAGAATAGTGTAGTGGGAGTCAGTGTACCATAGGTTGATTTTCTTCTCCATAACCAGAATGGGAGATTGATGGGAGAAACTCTCCCATTGACTTCCCTTACTCCTTGCAACTGCAGCTGACTAGGGCACCCTCAGGGTTTGATTTAGTGAGTTCCTACTTGGTGCACTAAATCAAAATCCAAAGGTTTGATCTCAGCATTGTCAGTGCTTCAGTAAGTGTAGATATATCCTTTCTGTTTAAGTTTGATGTCAGTTGCATTTTGAGGGGCAATCAGATGCTGAGTATATGAAGAACACTCTTTCTTATCCAGCCTGTGTTTGCTCTTGGTATGTGCTCATTGTCGCCAGTTTTCTCTCCATCCTTCCAAAAGATCCAGCCTACCAGCTTCTTCGAGGAAGGGGAAGAGTAATAAAATACATCCAGTTTGCACAGTTGTGGTACAGTTTAACAGAGCATTTTTTGGGTGGTTCTTATTGTGATTTTTGATTGGTAGTAGGTGACTGAGATACTACAGGTTTGCGTGGACACTGAGCTAAATAGGAGGATCGGAAAAGCGGGCACAACTCTGTCCAGACTCAGCAAGAGAGTGTGGAATAACAACAAGCTGTACACTCACACCAAAATGCAAGTCTACAGAGCCTGCATCCTCAGCACCCTCCTTTATGGCAGCGAGACTTGGACCCTGTATGCCCGCCAGGAAAAGAGGCTGAACGTCTTCCACTTGCGCTGCCTCAGGCACATCCTTGGCATATCATGGAAGGACCGAGTGACCGATACCGCCGTCCTCGAGCAAGCTGGAATCCCAACCATGCACACCCTCCTCAGGCAGCGTCAGCTCCGCTGGCTTGGCCACGTCCACAGGATGAATGATGGAAGGATTCCAAAAGACATCCTGTATGGTGAGCTAGCTTCTGGCAAAAGACCTCCCGGACGCCCCCAGTTGCGCTACAAAGATGTCTGCAAGAGAGACCTCAGAGAGGTAGACATCGAGCTGGACAACTGGGGAGAGCTAGCAAACGACCGCAGCAGTTGGAGGCAGGGGTAACACAAGGGCCTTCAGAAGGGTGAGATGAGGATCAGACAGCTAGCAGAGGAGAAGCGAGCGCACAGAAAGCACAATAAGGACTTGCCAGACACCCACCACATCTGCAAGAGATGCAGCAAGGACTGTCACTCTCGTGTGGGTCTTCATAGTCACAGTAGTCACGATCCATAGTCTATGCAGACTGAAGCATGCCTACTACTACTGATTCTACAAAATCCGTACAGACACTGAACCAATGACAGAGAGAGAGAGATGGGAAAAGAATACGTTGTTCTATTTTTCATGGCATGGCAATCAGCGTAGCCAAATGGTTCACACCGCGCCATTGATAGAGATGGGGATAAGAACCTAAGAGTGTAAACTCTTCCAGGATGCATCTGTCTTCCTGTATTTTTGTATGGCACCTTGCATGTTGGGACATTAATTCTGATTAGGGTCTCGAAATACTACCAGAATGTAAATAACATCACCTGAGGCCCAGTCTCTTGTTCTAGACTTCTTTGCAGCTCAGAATTACCAGCATATAGGTTTGTCATAGTTTTTCATATTGCTTTTTAATATATTTTAAAATTGTACCTAATCTAGATAAATGTGTGCCCCACGACTTAATTCATTTCAGTAAATGTGAGGGAGCTTACATGATGTGAAATACTGCAAGGCTTCATTGGCAGCTCCTGTACAGTCAGGAACAAAAGTACAGTGAGATAATAGGTAAATGAAATACAGAGCTTCCTGTATGCTGTGATTTGTGTGTCTCTGCAATTGCACTCAGGATGGCTACTGACTCAGTTGAAGCTATTGCAAGAGTGTAATGAATTTGACGTAATTTGTACAGTTCTCTAAACCCCAAAGGCTAGATTTGTCCTTTAATTTAGAAATAAAAGGAAAGATCTTGCTGCAGTGATTCTTTTTAAAAAGAGCCTCCTGTACATCGTTATTGCTGGCTGCTCCTTTCAGTAGTGGATAACATGATTCATTCGGTATTACAGAAATGGCTTCAGATATTCCTGGATCAGTGGCGTTGCCGGTTGCACCTATGGCAACAGGACAGGTGAGAATGGCAGGATCCATGCCTTCTAGAGGAGGAAAGAGGAGGTCTGGGTAAGTTATTTCATTTATCAGTGGTGAAACTGAGAGCTATTTGTATTCAAAAGTGAAAATGGGTACATGTACTAACAAGCATCACAACACTGGCTTGTTGTGGTCTGGTTTTCTTTTCACTGTGCATGATGTTGTTGCAATACTGAGTTTGCTGATGTGTGTATTTTGCTTGGTGGTGGTCAATCCTCACATGGTTACAGATTGTGTTTCAGATTGGATAAGCATCCAGAATTCAGGTATCTGGTCCTGAAACCATTGAACACATAGGCTGCGTCTAGATTCAGACCAGCTGCTGGCAGCATAATGCAAATGAGGAGGGTCCATGAAATTGCAAATGACTGGTCATTTGCATATTCACACAACTCATTTGCATATCTACAGCCGAAAACAAGCAGTGTAGACATGGTTCTGCCAGCAGACACCCCCTGCCTCTCATGTCACCACCCCCTTGTCTGAGGAGAAAATCAGGGTTCAGGGGCTAGCAATAGAGGGCTTTTTGCTGACAAAACCACATCTGGACTGCTTGTTTTCTGCGGCAGATGTGCAAATGAGTTGTGTGAATATGCAAATGAGCAGCCATAGGCAATTTCATGAGTCCTGATTTGCATCATGTGGCTGGCAGCTGGACTGAATCTAGACTCAGCCATAGTAGTTACTCAGATGAGTAATCCTATTGGTCTCCATGGGATTTCTCAAGTGAGTAAGTTGAGGATGATGTAGTTCTGGTTGCATATGCAGATTTAGTCAAACCTCTTTGGTCTGAAAACTGGGCCTAGAATCTTCCAGCTACACATTTTCTGCTTAAATTTCCAGTACTGAAATTCTCCATTTTCTGCATGTGTCATTGAAACCACAGTACAGCCTCTCTCGAGATATTTTGGCTTGTCATATCCTGGGCCTGACTGGAAACCAGAAGTTAGTGTCTGAGTATCTGAAAAAAAGGTTTGGTTCAAGTTAATTTTTTTACATGGCTGGAGGTTCTGCTAGGGAAAATGAAAGCCTTATTTTCTCCAAAGCAGGCGGGCTGACGGAATTGTTGGGCCCTTGGTTAAAGTGGGGTGGTGCCCAGCTTGGTGTTCCTGGAAGGGGCAGGGCCTCGGCTGGAAGGGGCGTGGCTAGTGCAATCAGTCCTCGGCACCACCCCTCCCTCCCCACTCCAGCCCTTCAGTGCTTCCCAGAGCATGCCACCTGGGGCTCTGATGGTAATTTAGATAGCCTGGGGCTCCAGCCACTGCAACTGCTCAGAGCCTTGGGCCCTTTCAAATTTTTTGGGCCCCAGGGCAGCTGCCCCCTTTGCCCCTCCCCTCGCTCATCAGTGGGCCTGATCGAAACTATTTTTGCTCATTCCTAATGTTATGTCCTAAGCAGGACAGCATTTTGTTGTTTTAAATCATAGTAAACTCTATGGCCCCTCTCGGTGTAATATCTCAGCACAGTCAGTGTGGAGTAGGTGTTCACAAAGGATTTCTTCTATTTTCCCAGAAATAACCATTGAAATCCATATGGTGTTCAGGACATCATTTCTTGGAGACTTCCCCCCTTTAATTAGGGGAAGGCACGTAGATGGGTGTGCCACATCCTTGTCCCTAAATTTGGTCTTAAAAGGGCTCATCAAGACAAAAGATTCTTCAGCTAAGGGGCATCCACAGAAAACCCCAACCCATTTCCTGTGAGTTTTCCTTTTGTGGTTGTTGGCCAAAGTGTTCCATCAGTTTGAATAGTCTTGTAGGAGAATACAAGAGACAGCAACTGGGTGCCTGGTCCCACTCCTTATGTGAATAAAAATAAGAAGGATTTGAACCTGGAATTGAATTTAGCAGCCAGATGAGCCGTGGGGGGGGCACTGGTTTGCTATGTGCCTTTCATCTACACTAACTGTGCCGTGGGCTTCCACATGCCAACTGTATGCCGTTGCTCTTCTTAAGTCACGGGCTGTCCCTTTGAATAAGTAGCGTTAGTTTTTTTTGAAAATGTTTAAAAAAAAAACACACACACACACACAAAAACCATAAGCTTGAAAAGGGTTTTTGTATTAATCAAGTTTGCATATATTTCTAAAGGATATTCTCTTAAGACATATGTTGGGGAAGTGCGCAGGAGGTCAGACTAGAAGATCACAACGGTCTCTTCTGACCTTGGAATCTAGGAAGAAAGAAAAAGGCTTTAACATCTTTTTAATGGGTACTTTATTTATACAGAGTCTAGCTCTAATTCTCTTGGACTCTTACGGGACTAGACACATGATCTCACTGCTGAGCAGCAGCCAGGTCAGCTACTAATGCTAATTACTAAGTAGCAACTGCCAAGGATTGATGTTGCTAAATGTGAGGTCTGCTAGTTATAGAAAATATTGACTTGAAAATTAAATCAAAAGATCATGGCCCTGAGTTCTAAATGTGCCATGGTAACTGTCCTCTTTTATATGTAGGAGAGTGGGATGGTGAGAAAAGGTAAACATATTACCTAAAAATATATTTAATAGAAAAATCCTCTGAATTAGATGTTGTAGGTTTACTGTTTTATTGAAGGCAATTTTGTATCAGTGCACCTTAGTTCTAAATTAGAAGACTGTTCCTAAGATGGTGGGGAAACAAAGTATTTTATTCAATCTCTGTATGCATTCCTGCGGGGAAGGAACGCCTGACATGCCTGCGTGCTGTATCTGATGCATTGTACTTTCTCTTTGAACAACACTGTAACAAGAATTTAGTCTTTCCATTACTCCCCTGGTGATACATCTTTGTATACCTAGCTCTTTAGGCACCTTGGAAATGAATACTTCAGATCAAACACAAAGGAATGCAGCCAACATGGCCTTCTTTCCCAACTATGGTGGTGTTTTGAAAATTGTGTCCCACTTATAATTGCCAATGCACTGGCAAAATAATAGTGGTACAGGCTTGAATGTATGCCAGTTTCATCTCATTGTCCTTCCAGAAGGTATTTCTTCAAGGGTAAGGGTTCACTTCCACTGGTGGCTAGGAGATATGTTTTTTTCTCTCTGTAGCTTATGCCAAATGTTTTAGGACAAAGGAAAATCTAGAAATGCATTGATAAGAGCAATAAGTGTATGTAGACTTGTTAAAATGTATTTCATTTGCTTATGCTGGTTTTTAAAGCCCTCATCGGTATAGACACTAGCTATATTTCAGGCTTCTTTGTTTTTGTTTTGTTTTTTCTTGTTTTGGCTCAGTATCTGTTTCTTTTTGGGGTTTAGTGATTTTTGTTTTTGTGTTTTGTTTTTTTTCCCTTGGGTCAGCAAGTGATTTTTGTGTTTGCCAAGCTGGTCCCGTGAGCATGGAACTTGTTTCCTGCCCTTATTCTCAAGGATAGCTACCTCAAACCATTTGTCCCAGTTTCTAAACGTTACCTCAAATCCATTTTCTCCCATCTTCCCCACTCACCCTGCCCCTGTCTTTTGTGTGTCTCTTGTTGGCCATGAAAATGTTACCATAGTTTATAATTTTTCTATTATTAATGGCACCCAAGAAAGCTTTTACATGGACACTTAATAAATATAGTCATTACTCACTGGCTTTTCGCAACAGCTGAGTACTGTGTGAAGGAAGAAAACAAGAGCTTTGGGTAGCATATTTTAGGGACTTTTTAGAATGGGAATTTTAAATGAAGACAAAAGGTATTGTTTCTGAAATGTCATTTGTCTTCTGGGAAGTATTCTGTTGTAATGCTGACAATGCAATGTGCTCTTTTTTGAACAGAAGATATAATCTGTTGGGTAAAGTGAGTTTGTTGGAAAAAAATTTTCTGTTTATGCTGTATTGTAAAGGTTAAAACTGAATTCTTATCCTTCTGGGTTCTGCCTCATTCTAAACAATGCATATTAGTCAACCAGTTGTTGCCACTTACTTTAAACCCATCTTTTTTTTTTCCCCAAGAGCTGAGTTTTCCACTATCATACAATTAACAGCTCTCTGCTTTGTACGTCTACATTTTTTCATCTTAAAAACAAAGACTAGGATTGACATTAACTTTGCACATCATTTTTACAGGCATTCTTTTAACTTAAACTCCTTTTTTCTAAAAAACAAAAAAAAAACAAAACAAGGGCATATTTCATTTGGAATAAAAACACAATTACATCATATCCAAAGAAAGTTATGTGGGTATATATTAAAGTCTTCTGTGGTAAAGCCTGATACCACAGGTCTAGGCACTTAGATACTACAGAGATAAGGATCATATAAGGGCCGAGAATGAGCAACTGGAATACAGACAAAAATAAATCAAACCCTATGGTAGGTGCTATCTGTACCCATGGCTTGCAGATTTAGCTTTAAAGAGTTTACGGTTTAAGAAACTCAGCTCTATCTGGCTGAATAAAATGTTAACATAAGAATGTAAGACTGGCCATTACGGGGTCAAACCAAAGGTCCATCTAGCAGAGTATCCCATCTGCCTACAGTGGCCAGTGCCAGGTGCCCCAGAGAGGGTAGACAGAAGACAATGATCAAGCGACTTGTCTCCTACCATCCATCTACAGCCTTTGACAAACAGAAGCCAGGGACACCATTCCTACCCCCAGCTAATAGCCTTTTATGGACCTAACCTTCATTATATCTATCTCTTCTTTGAACTCTCTTATAGTCCTAGCTTTCACAGCCGCCTCTGGCAAGGAGTTCTACAGGTTGATTGTGTGCTGTGTAAAAAGGAACTTTCTTTTATTAGTTTTAAACCTGCTACCCATTAATTACATTTGGTTCCTCTAGTTCTTATATTATGGGAACAAGTAAATTACTTTTCTTTATTCGTCCTCTCCACACCGCTCATGATTTTATATACTTGTATCATATCCCCCCTCAGTCTCCTCTTTTCTAAACTGAAACTCTATCTCTTCAGCCTTTCCACATATGGGACACATTCCAAACCCCTAATCGTTTTCGTTGCCCTTTTCTAATGCCTGTCTGATGCCTGAGTAGTTTCACTTACTCCGTAGACATTAGTCCTATAAGTAAGAGCTGCCAGATCAGGCCTTAAATACACAGTTACCAAGCTTTGCATATGACAGTACAGACTGAACCTCTCTCATCCAGCAACAGCCATAATCTGGCATGATTTTAGTTAGCTGCATGTCCATTTATGTTGGATGTGGCCAAGTTTCCTGTGGTCCCATAAAGTTTGTTTAGAGCCACCATACCTGACTCTCAGTGTTCGGTGCTATTTACCTCTAATTTACCCCTACGACCTGTTTTCTAAGAGCCCAGTAAGCTGTGGAAGTGCTGGTAATACTGCTAGACAATATTGACCTCCCGTAGTCTGGCAAATTCTCTTATTCAGTGGCACCAGTCAGGTCCCAAGGATGCTTAGTTTAGGGAAGTTCATCCTGTACTAATAAACTGGACCAAACCTCATAAACGTGCAACACTGTGCTCATGGGAAGATCCAGCTTTTAATATCCATTCTGAGTGTATGTTGGCTGGGAGCTTGGAAATCCTACCCAGAAATCCCTTGTATACCTCTCTGCATAGGTCAAGATAAGAAGAGCTATACAGTGAAGCATAGATCTTCCTGCCCTGACCCATGTACCCCTATTAGTTTCATTCAGGAGAGGGGATATGCAGCACCTGTAGTCAACTCTTGACTTTCTTCATTGTCTTTCAGTTGTCAGTGCAGTTAGGAGAGAATTTGCATTATAGACAACAGTCCTGCAGATGACTCTAACCCCTGTACCCATATGGAAGGAACTCTTTTGACCTCAGTGGCATCACATAGCATACGTGAAATGGTCCAAATCAATTGCAGGGATAAGGATCACAGGAGAATTTTAACATGGTAAAATGTGAATTGTTAGAAATATCTCTCATATAGCTGGTCTGAGCAAATTCAGACTCTGGCTGCTGAAGGCAGCATTGGTCTGGTATACCAGATTGGCCATGAATTAGCCCTGAATAATATCTGTGCACAGCTAGCCTTGCTGCCCACTGGAGGTCACTGTTGCTCTGTAAAAATTTACCAGACAGGACATTCATAATATTAAAAGTGAGTCTGAAAAGAACTTGGTAATGATCTGAAAAGCGCAATATAATTTTCAGTGCAAACATTGATGATGAAATCAGACGTCAACCAACTAAAATACAAAAACCACATACTGTTTTGCTATGAGACCTTTTGGGAAAGTGGTTTCCTCACCACTTCCTTTAGAAATGAATAGTCACTATTACCATCTGACAGTTTTTAATGTGTCTTTTCTAATGAGATTTTTTGGTTCCAGTGGTTATTGTCTGCTTTTGGTCCATTTGTATGTAGATTACTGCCTTCCAGAGAAATCTTTTAAGGGGCATATAGTGATTTATTTCAAAACTAAGAAGTCGGGTATCTAATGGAGTCTTGTCCTCACACTGTGTTTCGCCATTTTTTTTATATATATATATATATATATATATAAATTTTTCCAAGAAGTTATATCAACAGTCATGTTCTACTCTCAATTCTTTAATATCAATTTGCATTTAGAATGTTTTTTATTCAGTGAAATATTTTAATATTTTAATATGAAAGCTAAATAGCCTTTCATCTTAGCTATAATTTATCTCATTTATTATCATACACAACTTGAGGTATATGGAACCCAGACTTTTCATAAGTCTTATTGCAGCTGTAAAGTTTAGAAATGTAGACGTATTTGTGCTGCTGAACAAAAAGGGTTAGAAAACAGACAATAATTTGTTAATTGAAAGGAATGATAATGGAATACCTACTGTGGGTAAGACTCTAACCTAAACCCTGAATCAAATCTCACTTAGATTTGTGTAAATCAAGTGTGATTATTTGTGTAGATAAGGTTGCATTGATAAAATCATTGTGCAATAGGAAGCAGGTGCTTAATCTTTCCTTATACCATAGATTTCCTGAGGTAATGGTGGGACAGCAATGTTAGGCAACGTTTATAAAGTATAGGAAAGTACAGAGTAAAAATACTGTTTTAAGTAATAGGGTTTTTATTACATAGCTTTGTAGTGGCTAAAAATTGGAGATCTTGGTTTCTAACCGGTTAAAAGCCTGCCACAGTTAGAACTAACTGGGAGCCAGTTTTAGCACTATATGGATGCTGGGAAGTAGGCGTGTCTAAGCCCTCTCCCTGTCTAGTGGGAGAAGATATTGGACCCAGGAAGCAACCGATTGCTTTGGTCAACTAATGAGAAAACAGGGGTGGGGAAAAAAATCTCTCAGGGTCCCACCAGTGTTAACAGAGAGGCCAAAAAGTGATTGGATGAAAAGGTTGACCTACTGCTCCTTCTCACACTTCTATATGTGAACTCTCCTGAGCTGGGCAAAAGCCTGTGGGCCCCCTTCTATATTATGTTGATAACAGCGAACTTCATTATGTGTGGGTTTTACCCGAAGCCCAATGAAATAAATGTACATGGACATGGGATTTGAATGAAGCCTGAAGGCCTCTCATCCAGCACATTTTAAAAGAACTGTGTTCATTTAAAATTAGTAAGAAAATAGCATTGCAGATTTTGTTGTCAGAATGCTATTAACTCTTGCCTTAAAAATAGGTACTTATTTTAAAAACATTGCTTTTTCAGAATGGACTTTGATGATGAAGATGGGGAGGGTCCCAGCAAATTTTCAAGGTGAGCGTTACACATACCTAACTGTTAGGTTTTTGCAATGCAGGAAGACAACTAGCAAACTACTCAAATTGACTAAACTACAGTCATGTAGGCTAAATTGCCTCCCAGGGCTAACAGATTGGCTTGAATGGCATTGGCAATATTTTCTCTGTTTGGCAAATTACACATACAATAACTTGACACACAACAGCCAGTAAGTACATTGATTAACCATTTGATCTCAGTCCATGGAGTGTAAGCAATTTTTCTCTAAATAAATCTACTTACTGTCACTGTCAGTTTATGACAGTCAGAATGCATTCTGCCTAATTACATGAATTGTTACATATATCACAAAAATAATTTCAAATGAGGAAACATATGACTTCTACTTACAATACTCCATCTTTGAGAGAGGAACTCTCATTACTCTTGGTTGCTGAATTTGTCTTTCTGCCACTGAAAATAAGTTTTCTATTGACTCTTTTATATTGATAGTCCAGATTTTTAAATTTGTGATTAAAATTTTCTGCCAGTTCTGACTTTAGATGTTATGTATGTTCAGTAACATAATGACAAACTTGGATAGAATAGAATGTTCAATATTCCAGTAACTTCAGAACAAAGTTTAAGTGATATTCCTGTCATTTACTTTTCATTTCACTTTTGGTTACATTGTTTGCAGCTTCCTATTAGAAAAATAAGATGCACCATATATACTTGGAAGCTTACCACTCAGATGGGCCTGACAGCTGGAACTGTGATAGCCACCATGCCTAATCACAGTTGACACTAACAGGCTTCTAGCATGATAGTCCAGCCTAATGTTGACAGTGGTATTGGGTTAGAAGCAAGTTCTGAAACCAAATCATGACTTACCTAGTAAGGTCGTCAGTAGTTCTGTTTAACTAGTGCTGCTCTCAGAAAGTGTATATCAGTTCATCTTTTTGAAGGGTATTTTAAAAATATGTATTTCACATACATGAAGTGACTCAAGCAGCAGCAATAAGTTAAATATTCTACTGAGCTGCTTGGAGCATGCAGGTATCTGTTTACATGTGAACATAATATGGGTTTGTGTGTGTAATGGTGCATATTACTGTGTGACATCACCCATTGGCAGAGCCCTTGAAAATTTGACTCTGTGGATCCTCTTTTTATTTTTGTTGGAGCCAAATTCAGATGCTTATGTATCTGAAGAGAGAATTTGGTGTTTAATTGTTGACTGCACCACCACCTTTGTAATAATTTTAGATAAAGTGCAGCATATATTTTGTTTTAATTTAATTAGAATATGCTGTTTAGAGGTCCAGAACTTGACCTGCAAGTTGATGTGTGACCCTCTAAGTTTTCAGGACATGACCACAACCCAGAAAGCAAAGTGTGATAGAGGAAGTAGCATTTTATCTTGTAGTCCCTGTAAGATAGAGGCCCAATCCTAAGTTTGTTGGCATTAATGATAGGTACGGAATCGAACACTAAGGCAAAATGCACCCCTTTAGTCCGACTCTAGCACTATTTTGAGTATTTAAATGATGACTCAGTGAAAAAGGAAGTAAGACTGTAAGAACGGAAAAAACTGGCAGGAAGGAGAAAATTTAAAACCTACAACGACTTTTAATTCACTTGAAAAATTTAACCACACTTCAAGTTGATGGTAACCCTTTAAGCTTTAAAAAAAAGGTGGTCATTTATGCTGGACTTTCCATGGAAACTTTAAAGGATTACAAACATTAGTAATAAGATGTGCCTGTGTATTTATCATGACAAAGTGGCAATTATAATATAGAAAATAAGTTGGCTTTTCTTGAGCAGTATAATACCTATTGTTTGCAGAAAAGCCTTTAGCACTGTTACTGAGCTCTTGACAGCTCATAGGGATTTTTTTGTTTTGTCTCACATTTTCAAAAAATGTACATTGGGATTGGATATTTTGTTTTGGGGGTATTTTTCCCCCCAACAGTAGGCTCTTCTTTTAGATTTTGTTTTATTTCTTGTCCATAGTAGGAAATACTGATTCCAAATGATAAATATGTATTTGGGAAGGAGAAGAAAGAACAATGGTGATACATATAAGTAATGTTTTATGTCCCCCTGCCATTTGGAGAGCACTACAGAAAGGGCGAAATGCTAGCTCCATTTAAGACAGAAATGAAACGCCCAGTGATTTCTGTTGCATTGGGGTTTCACCCAAAATATTAGTCTAATTTAATGTATAATACATAGCATGATATAATGTATTATAAATTCCTGCTACTGGATTGACCATGTTTCGGTCCTTTAGTATAAGAGAAAAATAAGAAGTTTTAATAGTTGTATTTGAGCATAAAACTGTATTTGAGCATAAAACTATATTTGTCTGAAGAACTCTCACACCTATAAGGCTTCTAAATGCTTATGCTGCATTTGTTTACACAGCCCTCAATTTACACACACACACACACACCCCTCCTAGAACTGGAAGGGGCCTTGGGAGGTCATCTAGTCCAGTCCCCTGCCCTCTTGGCAGGACTAAGTGCCATCCCTGACATCTATTTGCCCCAATCCCTAAATGGCCTCCTGAAGGATTGAACTCACAACGTTGGGTTTTAGCAGGCTAATGCCCAAACCACTGAGCTATCCCTCACCCAATCCAGCCGGATTTTTTAAAAAATAGACTATTTAAAACTGGTGCACTAGAAACAACACCCATCTCCCCAAAATCTGCTTATACTCATGGATTATAAACTGAAGAGTTGGCACTGGGTGTATAGTCCATGAGTATAACCTGATCTGGGGAGGCAGGGAGTCTCAGCTACACACGAGCGTTAACCCCACCTATATGCAGGATGACCCTCTATGATTTGCTATGATTGATGGTGCAAAAACAGAATTCTGCTTCAATGGGGGACATTAGAAGGGCACCAGATGTGAAAAGCAGTTTGTCTGCAACTGAAACAAAATAGAAGGCGCATAGATGAATGTTGACGCATATGTTAATGCCTTCATTTGCCAAAAAAATTATAAAAGCTATGGAGTTGGTAAGATATATCTTGCAACTCCCTTTTTTTCTGTACCTATTTGAATCTAGTTTGGAAAGTTAAATTTATTAGCATGAAGTGCACTGTAGTTCTAACATCATCAGAGACATCATATTAACAACATTCTATTAAAGAAACCTTCTCTTCCTTTAGAATCAGTTTTGAACTGGGTTCATTGAAAAGAAGATCTGTACTTTTGAATTGAATAGGCAATGAACAGAGAAGGTGCCTATTTAAGTATGGTTGATTTAACCACCTCTAGTAAATCACGAATACTCCTACTTATATGATAAGTTTTAGGTTTCTGTCCTCTGTAGGCTGCTGCTAGTATAATGCAACAATTACTAACCTCCCTAAAGTGAGTACATTCACGCATGTGTAATAATATTTATCCTGCTGCAATCTATGCATAGCAGGCCTGCTATTCAATCCAGAAGAGGTCATTGGTTATATATATGCCTCATGAAATGACAGACACTCACACATCAGTATGTTGACAGAGAGGTAGCCATCTTAGTTTGTATTCTATCAAAACAAAAAAGCAGTCATGTAGCACTTTAAAGACTAACAGAATAATTTATTGGGTGATGAGCTTTCGTGGGTCAGTTTTTATAAAACTGTCAGTGCTGTACTGCATATCTCCAGATCTGAAGAAGTGGGTCTGCCCCACAAAACCTCATCACCTAAGAAATTATTTTTTTAGCTTTAAAGTGCTACATGACTGCCTTTTTTAAAAAAAAAAAAAAAAAAAAAGAAAACTCAGTATGTTGTTTCTAATACAGAGAGGTAGATCATCATCTGGTGCAAATCAATATAGCTCTGTGAGAGAAGGTACATTCAGTTACACCAGCTTAGGCTCCGACTCAGGATCTCATAAAGAATGCTTGGTGGAGTGTACAGTGCCAATATTAAAAATTTTAACAGAGATATCCATAAAATAATGAACTGCATTTGGATGTGTATGTCTTCCCACAATTTGGATGTGTCATCACTGCCCTCTACAGAGAGCCATTGGCAGTGGATGGAGCCTGCTGAAGATATCCTTATTACTGCTTTGCAATCAGGAATGTGTTTGTTTACTGTTTACTGCTAAGAACAGCTTAATGGTTCTTCCTATATAACTTTCTCAAGCGATAAATAATATTTTGAGTGAAATCAGTGGGACATGTTCTGACCTTTTTTCATATTAATACACCAAAAGTGAAAGTTTTTAGCAACAGATTCTTGATTGTTCAGAAAGTTTCACCAGAGTCTCCTTTTTCTTTCCATCCTATGATTCCCATTATGTCACACTCCCCTTGGCATAATTCAAAGTAATTTGCAATTGAAACTTGTCTTCACCTTCTGTTCTGTATTGATTTTCTCATTTTGCATAACCCTTGTGAATTTACTTACTGTGTTTTGTTTATAGGTATGATGATGATCAAATCTCTGGTGATAAGGAAAAATTTGCAAGGTAGGCGTGTTCTGTACAGATCCTCTGCTGAGAGAAAAGGGGGATAGTCGTATCCAAAAACTCTCCAGTCTGTGCACCGTAGGTTAGAGAGCTGCTTATTTTGTTTCTAGGTGGGAAGATGGTCAAAGTACTGCTGGCGCAGAGAGGATGGCCAGGTAGGAACAAGGAAAATCACATGCATTTGGCCCATTTTAATTTGTACGATACCATTTTAGCCGATAACAGATTCATCGGCTACACTGATCCAAAGTCCATTAAAGTCAGTAGCAGACTTTCCATCTACTTTGATTTCAGGGGCTTGCATCAGCCCCTGAGTGTTCTGATTTAATACCCTACAAAAGCTTCTTTAAAAAATACCATCCGGGAATTATACATCCAGTACTCCATCCTTTAAATTTGTTCATTAATCTAAGTTTCAAGGATCAGACTCTTTTATAATAGAAGTATGTTTCCCCCTTGCTGTCTGTTAAGCTCAAGTTGAGTGAGTTTCAGGGCACTGTCAGGTTTGTTTGACCAGTCCTTTTGCTGACCTATGGACTAGGGTAATATTTTAAAACTTTTTAAAAACAATAAATAACATGAAATTTTGGATTTTTGTCACCGTTTCCATGCAGTGATCTTGCTTGTTGGTTACTCCATGTGTGATTACTGTTAACTTTGCACTGTGGTTGTAGCCTTGTCAGTCCCAAGATATCGGAGAGAGAAGGGGAGTGAGGCAATATTTTTTATTGGATCAGTTTCTAATGGTGAGAGAGACAAGCTTTGAAGTTTACCCAGAGCTGTAATATCTAATCTCTCCCTAATATCCTGGGATCGACACAACTATATCATCTCACAGACAGTTGAGAATCTGAAACAGGTGCACCATTAGGAAGAATGTGGTAAACAAAGTAGATATAACCTTAATAAAAGGGAAGGGTTGTAATTTACTGAACGATTAAGGAATGCTATTGCTAGACACTTCTTTGAGTTGTATACAAATCAATGGTTTACTCATAAGGGCTTTATTAACATCAGTAGGAATTGTGAATGTGGAGAAAGAACCTGAACACATGTTGATTTTTATTAGTGACTCCAACACATAATACCTACAATATGATACCCTGCACCTATGATGCATCTTCTAAAACAACACAAGCCAACAATTCCAACTCTTCTAGATGTTCTATAATTTTGCTTACTTCCTGGAGAATTTCAAATAGAAACATATTGTAACTGGGATACCAGTCTTCAATTTTAAACAAAACTTAGTTGTGAAAAGTGTCTGAAAAATATTCTGATCTTCGCTTAATCCACTTCCATGAATCACTCCCTTATTAGTCAGCCCTGAAGGATGCTAAATCGGAATGAATTAGTCTCTTCTAATACTGCATGTTGTACGTATCACTGATAGCGGATTCTCCATGTGGTCATCTGCAATTTCACATCTTGTTGAATCAGTCAGTACCCCCACAAGAAAATGCCATACACAGCTCATTGAAATCAGTGGAAGAAGCTGTTTTGACATCCGAAGTGGCATGCACTTCTTCCTACCCATGCTTGTAGGCAGCTACACATCACAGGTACAGTATACTGGTGCCATTTCAGAAAATAAGTGTGTCTCTGCAATGCAGTGTAATTTTCTAGGTTCAATAGGTGAGTTCCTTGGCTGATGTAAATTTGTTCAACTCCATTGACTTTGGTAGAGCTATTTGATTTATAGTAGCTGAGGATCTTGGCCACAAATCCTAATTTATGTACAGTATTAACAGCTGCCAACAGAAAAACCCTAAGAAGTGCTTTGCCAATCCAGCAATGTATGTATTATTGTAAGTGCTGAGAACTTTGGAAATAGAATTGAAATGAGTCAGTGATCCTCCTTGAAGAGTATTGGGAAGTAAAATATGGAGTAGCAGAAATGCTCTAGGTATCTTTGTCAATTTCACTGAGGATAAAAAACTACTACTCCTTTCCTGCCCTACGAGCACTTCTGGAATGCTATCAACCCATCTCCACTCCTCCCCCTCCCTCTCATACCTCGCGTGCCATGAATCAGTTGATTCTCAGGTGGAGGGGAAGAATTGTGGATGGGTGTGGATTAGCTGGTTCACAATGCTCTGGAAATGCTGGGAAAAGAGGGGAGGAAAAAGGGATGGTGTGAGCTCGGGGGAGGAAGCAGGAAAGAGGCTGGGTGGGATTTGAAGAGAGGATGGAGGGGTGCTGGGCCTGCAGTGGAGGGGGAGGATTGAACAGCCCCTGGCGAACTGAGACATTTAAAGCAAGGGACTGTGAGGTTCACGCTGATTGCACATATCTTTGTGAGAACAGTGTGCTCCCTCTTTCTTTCTTTCTTTCTTTCTTTCTTTTGGCAGCAATTTAATTTGCTCCTAATAATGGATCACTTTGTGTTGAAAAGGCACAATAAAGAAGGATAAACAAATGCAATATATTTATTCTTGGGGTCCTGGCTAGTATTCATGCCCAATTTCAATCTTGCCACCCTGAGATGGAAAAGGGCTACTCATGTGGCCCACTCATAGCCTTGGTTGCACATTGTTGTTCTGTATTAATAATACAAGCAACACCTCAGTAAGGGCCCTATGCCAGGAGGCACAGGGTGTCTCCTGAACTGCAACTGGAGTTGTCAGTACTCAGCACCTCACATTCCTTGTTCTGTCTGCTGCTCTAAACCAACTCAGGCATAATTGTCTAGGGTGTTAGAGCCAGCAACTGGCCATTTAGAAATTGGGATGCTTTTCTTTGCTCTGCCATTGGCTTGCTGTGTGACCTTAGGCAAATCATATGGAACCTTGTGGTGCCTCAGTTTCCCCACCTGTAAAATGGGGGATAATAATGCTTACCTTTGTAAAGCACTTTGATCACCTTGGATGAAAGATGCTACACAAGTGCAAAGTATTATTATTCATTTGTAATACCAAATGGAAATTCCTGTGCTGATCTTCATTTGTTTTTTCTGTTGGTTTGCTCTTTCTTTAAATGTTTAGAGAGAACCATAGTGAAATTGAAAGACGCAGGAGAAATAAGATGACACAGTATATTACAGAGCTGTCTGACATGGTCCCCACCTGCAGTGCATTGGCCCGTAAACCTGATAAGCTGACAATTTTGCGTATGGCTGTTTCACACATGAAGTCCATGAGGGGCACTGGAAATAAATCTACTGATGGAGCATATAAGCCTTCTTTCCTAACGGAACAGGTAGTTGCTTCATGAATGTTGTTTCTTTCATGCTAAATCTGTTGTTTCTGAGAGGTAGGATAGCGGAGTCAGGAATGAACAGTGAAAGAGCTAGTGATTGGCTCCAGAAACCATATTAGTTGCTATAGAAATTTCAGTTGCAGCAGATTTAGTTGGGTATTAAGAAGAGTCTTAGTAAGCAGAAATCAATTATAGGGCCAGGTTTTTAACTCCTCATTAAACATTTTTGCACAACTGTTGCCCTCACCGAAGTTGGTATCTATTTTTTTATCTGTAGAAACAGATTGCAAATTGTGCAGTCTGGTTAAGCTGTTGAGTGATTAACTGCCCAGGTTGTGCATACATTATGCACACAAAAAGGTAGGTGCTGTTTGACAGAGCATTGACTTCTGTGCATAAAAAGAAGCTGTTTGGAAAAAACATCCTTTTGCATTCCAATGATTGAGAAAGTGGAAAAGGTCAGTAATAACCCTCTTTTTGATGTGGAAAAGTTCTGCAGAATTTTATAGAGAACAGTAATCTTTTAATAAGTTCTAATATATATTTTACTGTGGATTTCTATTGGAAAATTAAGACACCATAGAGGATATCAATCACTATGAGATTTTAAATAATATCTAAAAGATCATATCACACGTCAGTCCTGTTGATTTAGTCTGTTAAATTCTTTAGAATGTTTCAGTAAGGATGGAGTTGCTGTATTATCTTTAGCGTGTCACTTCCCCTGTCTGCCCTTATAATGGTACCCCCTTCAGAGGGGAGTTATAAGGCTTAGTTAATTTTTCTAAAGTGAATGGAGGTCGTAGATGCTGACTTCTCCTGTAGCAAGACACCAAAGCCTCTTCTCACTCTGCTCTGCACCTGCCCCTCTTTTTGCCACCTCACCTCCTCCCCCAAGTGTCACCTGTCCCTACTCCTCCACTACTCTCTTAGAGCCTCCTGAATGCTGCAAATCAGCTGTTTTTTGTGCTCCAGAAGCACTGGGAGGGCAAGGGAGGAGTTGGTCAGTAGGGCCACCAGTAGGTAAGTAGGGTGGGAGAAGGAAGGCAGAGGGGAGAGCGTGGTTCCTGGTGGGTGCATTGAACCCACTAATTATTCCCTGTAGGTGCTTAACCCCAGAGCACCTGTGATTGAGATCGTCAGGTAAAAGATGTTGTTGCATTTACTAAGATGAACAGATTGTTTCTTTACAAAATCAGGTGCATTATGGTATCAGCGCCCCATTGAAAGTGTAGTTCACTTCTCATTTGACCAGTCATTGAAACTGCAAAAGAAATAGTGCGAGTTGAGATTGGCAGATGTATTTTTCTGTTCTCTCTTCTTACTGGCCTTCTAATTCAATCCTGTTTTCACAAGGAACTAAAACATCTTATCCTGGAGGCTGCAGATGGGTTCCTGTTCGTAGTTGCAGCAGAGACCGGGAGGGTCATCTATGTATCGGATTCCGTTACTCCAGTTCTGAACCAGCCTCAGTCGGAGTGGTTTGGCAGCACGCTCTATGAGCAGGTTCATCCAGATGATGTAGAAAAGCTGAGAGAGCAGCTGTGTACATCTGAAAACTCTATGACAGGTTAGATAAATCTGTGTGCCTCATTGTATTCTGGTCCCCTTCTGAGCTCAGCTGAGGTTTTAAATCTCAAGTGAAAACCTATGTCAGCATAGCCTTTTTTTACCTATGAATAATGACTGTTCAGTTTGATGGGATTACCCTGCAGTTGTCTTGCTAGCTATGCGATGATGTCTATGAGCTCATTCATTTATTTGTGTGGTTGGAATCTGCTCCCCAAGTACTTGACTTCAGGTTTGTCTTGTTGCCTCCCCCTTAATTAGTTGGACCCTCACATGTCTGCCTTGCCCAGGTGTGTATTCTACATTGTTTTCCTTCCTTGCTCTCTGATCTTTTTAGCTTTTCTACAAATTTGTTTTCTTGATGCCTATGTCTGTTTTGAAACCTAAAGTTTTTTTCCACACTTTTTCTCTTTTTTACAAGTTTTCATGCAGTCTGCTAAGAGCCATAGTCAAAAGATTTAATGCTTAGCAGCACAAAATCACATATTTCTTTTTTTTAACCAGATGTTTGCTCCTTTTGGGTAGTGTGTGATTTAAAACATACTTTGTGCTTTTCTACTTTTCAGTTGAAACATAAAACACCTTTATCTTGTCAATGTGACATCTAAAGCCATCAAGGCTGGGTACCACTGATCAGAGAGGTGACCTTCACTAATAGGGCATAGGCTGTGCTAGAACTAGCAGATGGAATGAAATTCAATTTTAAATGAAACTTGTAAAGTAGAAAACCAGACTTTTTTTTAAAGAATGGGCAGGCTTGTTTGTGTTTATAGCCACGTAGTCAGCTACATATTTTAGAGTGTGTGTGTGTCCGTCTGTTCATCCATCCTTCACAACTCTTAGTGTTTAAGAGACGTTCTTGAACAGACAGATTCATATCACCTACGTTGGTCTGCAGCTTCCTCTTATCGTAACTTTCAAGCAAAGTAAGGGTTTAGTTATGACAGGAAAATGGGATGTGCCTGGAATCCAATTATTTCTCATCAAACAGAAGGGTTGAGAGGTCTGGTAGCAACAACAGTGATCTTCTAGAATGATTACTTGGGGGGCCAGCAAGCTCATGAAACCCCACGGAGCAGCCACCAGCTGAGTAGGGTGGGAGCAGCTACCCTTGCCAGCCTCTGGGAGCCCCCAAACATGTTCTACCCACTTCCCGCAATCCTGCTTCCTTCATCCCCTGCCCTGAGCTCCTCCTTTTCCCCCAAACACTGACTCCAGCACCTCTCATACCTCCAGTCCCATTGCCTGAGCTCTTCCTCAACCCCAGACCTGACTTCTGCACCTCCAACCCCGTGATCTGAAGTTCCTGAGCGATGCCAGGTAAATCTTCTAGTGTGGGTATATTTGAGAAATATTCAGGCTAAGGAAAAATAGCAGAGCTGTGCAAAATATTTACAACCAAACTCCAAACAAGGCAAAACTCGCATGGTTTTCACTTCCTTTGGAATGCAAACTTCTGACCCGGTTTGCTGGAAGTTTTGCTGTGTTTCATAACTGTATGCCCTGTGGCCCAGTTTCAAGTGAACCTGGGCAAAATTTACAGCTTCCATATCAAAAGAGTGCCAAATTCATGGTTCCATGGGGTTGTGGAGTCTTGTGGTTTTGGCAAAGAAAGATTTGCTTTATTGAAAGCAAGACTCAACTGCGAAAATCCATGTGGATCAAACCCAAGAAAATGTTGACAGGAACTTGTGGAAACTGCTAAGAGCCACATAGTTCTAAAGCTCTGTGCTGTGTTTAATGAAAGTAAAGCATACGTGCCCCTATTGAATATAGTACTGAATACAGAGCATTTCCTTTTTAAGAACTATTTATTCCAGAGAGTCACTTAATGCTTAGGGGTGGATCTTCAAAAGTTCAGGTTGGAACAGCATTAGATGAATACTGAGCACTTCTAAAATTCCAGTTCTCAATATATTCATGCAGTTGTGAACTCTTTTTTGAGCCTGCTTTTGCACGGAGGAAAAAGTTCAGACACTGAACACATCTGGGGTCAGATCCTCTCCCTGAAAGTCTCTTTGAGCTACTAAATCAGCATAATTTACTGTAAATGGACAGTTAATGATTCTTCAAGTCCAAAGAAATTTTCAGTTGGCATAAAATCTGAGTAGCTGTCCCTGTGCCAGCCCCTCCTGACTCACAGGGCATGCTGGCCATGGGAAAGTGCTGAAGGGGCAGGATGTGGAGCCATTACAAGCTGGTACAGACAAGAACAGTGCACAGGCTGTTCTGATTGTGTTGGGAGCCATCTAGCTAGATGTTTGGAGCCTAGTTTCACAGTTATCACAATAGCATACGTAAAGCCAGTACTTCACCCTTCACGCGGCCAATTAACCATCTTGCCATCCATAAACACATTCAGCAGCCTGATTTGTTTTTTTTTTTTTTTCTGTGCAGTACTAGGAGTGGCATACACATTAGAGATGTACTAACATGTGCCTCATGTCCTTTATGCATCTCACAGAAGGAAACCATCTTTTAGGCAGTGTTTCCTCTAATTTTGCCATCCATTGGTGGAATAAATTTTGTTATGCACCAAGGTATGTGTAGCTGTGCACCAGCAATAGACATACATGCTGCCAGCGATGGGCATTCTGCTAATCAGCTGGGCAGCGCATGAATCTCTCCTAGGCAGCCACCCAAGCACTTAGCTTGCAGAAAACACTGCTTTTAGGCCATTTCTGGGCTCGTATATAAGACTAGTCTGATTTAGGCTTTTTCTGTTCCCATCTGTTTGTATTCATCTGCTGTCTTTTGTCACATACTTAAATAATAAGTTGTTTGGGCCAGGGACTATCATTCTGTTCTGTGTTTCACACACCTCATGCAGTGTGCTGCTTGTCCATGATTGGGGTTCCTTGGTGCTCTGATAATATGAAGAATAAATACTACTGCTAATAGTCTAACGTAAGTGAAAATCTCTTTCAGATAGTCTTAATGCTTTCTTCTTAAACAAGGTGCTACTAGTGACATATACATTATACTGCTGTGCTAGTACAGACAGCAACAAACCAACTCTTGAAATTCAGTTTTAAGTTAAATTGTTGGGTTCTGCAATCCGCCATAAACTAAAATTAGCTGTGTTCTTTTCAGGCTGTCATCTCACTATCAATCCATTTATAAGATGGCAAGCTATGGTGCACCAAGAGTCCTCATTTGTTGCCCCTTGATCTCTCTCTCTCTCTCTGTCTCATTTCCTGAGTACAGGTGGAACCTCTCTAGTCTGGCAGCCTTGAGTGGTCCCCAAGCTTCACTCTCTCTCTTCCAAAATTATTGTTTTGTAGAGAACAAAGGGCAGTGCAGGGCCTGAAAGAGAAGCAAACTGCAAGCCAACCACCTGCTTGTTTGATTTCCTGCTAAAAGAGCAGTACACCACAGGCAGCAGGAAAATCCCACATGCTTCCATGAACACCAGCTGTTAAGCAAAGGGGCCACGCAGGGAAACAAGGGGATTTTCAGGTGAAAGTTTTGGTTTAGAAAAGTTAAGATTTTTAAATTTCTCCTTCCTTCAAACTGTCCATTTCCCATCCCAGTAAACACCTTTTTTTAAACCCATGTAGGAGCAGAGACAATAGCATGCCACAGAAGCAAAATTTTTTTTTTATCCTGTAATCAGTGACATGCAGTAGCCTCTGGCTGCCCAGTACAGTAAACCCTTGATACTACAGACCTTGATTTAGTAGACTTTGGGAACAACAGACGTCTGACAGCACCCCCCCATTGTCTTGAAATTCACTAAATGCACCAGCCTCTCCCCCCACCCACCCAAAGAGAGTATGTAAATGTGACTCACCAGAGCCACCGCCAGAGTGGCTGGAGGAGCCACTGTCACTTCCAGGCACCGCCCCTGGAGACTCCACTGCTTCCAGCCACCGCAGATGGAGCTTCCGCCAGCTGGAGCAGCTGAAAGGAGCCAAGTGGCTGGAGAAGCTGCTGCCACTGTTTCCGCTGGAGCCACCACACACGCTCCTCTCACCGGGGTGGGGCACGTACGCGGGCAGGTGGGAGGAGCGCCAGGAGGCTCCAGCGGCTCTGGTGAATTGCCCTTTTTTTGGGGTGGCTGGGGGGGGACACTATGGCAAATACAATAAACCCTCACATTTAACCGACTTTCGGGATTAAAGCACACCCCTCCCCCTATTAGTCTGTTAAATGGAGGGTTTACTGTGTTGTTATTACATTGCTCTGATTTTGCCAAGTAACTGCTAGTGATCCCAGGACACAGAGAGCTGTTGTATGTTGTGAATATTTCTGGATCTGCCATTGGCACATGCAAAAGTGCAGTGCACAGAAGGTGAAAGGTTTAAGCTCTTTCTCCCATGCCTGCATCTAAAGATTAAATGAAAGAGGGGGAGACTGGGACATGGATGCAGATTCCCATAGAGCTAAGCTATTGATGCTTTCTGCCCAAAGAACGTGAAAGGCTCTTCCTTCCTGGTCCCATGCACAGGAGAAGTGCAGGTGGTTTCACTGAAGGAAGCTGAAGGTGATACAAAGAATTCATCCTACTGTTCACAACCAAAGAAGAGACTTGGCTTAAGGCAGTGACCCTCTGAGGAGAAAACCAAGGTCCAAACCAAGCTGTGTGTGGCTTCAGATCTGGGACTTCAGCCTGGTCCTAGGCCAGACAGTGCCTTTCAGCACAAGGGAGCGGTGAAACCAGGACCCAGTCTGCTCACCTTCATCTTCTCTCCATTGCTGCAAGGGCAAGCACAGCCTCATTCTGGCATGCCTGTACCTCCCTCATGTGCATCTTGGAGTCTCTACTGGGAGCATGAAATATGACTATCAAATGTGTTGTAAGGAATCACTGGCAGAAACAGAGGATGGAAGATTTCTATAGTGTTGAATTTTTAATCTGGTCTAATTTAGCTGCTGTAGCAGTTTAAAGGCATGAAGTTGCAGAGGACAGTGAGGATTTTCACCTATGTTTTAGCTGACTGATGACTTCTTTACAGTGACTGACAGGCATGGAACAGAAAAGTGATTTGTTATGTAGGGTGCAGCTAGAAACACAAACTTACTTAGCCCTTGATTAACTTAGTCAAGTCAGTAGTGATGTTTTACTGTCTTCCAAACCATGGAGGGCAGTGGGCTGCTTGTTCATATAGGCACGTAACTATATGCAAAGGCTCATTAATGTAATGGTATTATAGTGGCTGTAGCAATGGGCAACGTATGTGTGTCAATCGGCAAAAGCAAGTGCAAGGGCTAAAGAGGACCATCTTCCCTTTTTGCCCTTCATTATTTTTGTGAGTTAGGTGAGTGCTGTGTCTATTTCTGGTTTTCTACGTAAAGGAAAAATGGTTGATTTCTGTGTTGTTTCATACCCATGGACTACATCTACACTACAGTGAGCTCTTAAAAGAAGTTCTTCCAAAAGATCTCTTCCGAAAAATCTTCTTTCAGAAGAGTGCATCCACACACAAAAAAGTGGATCCAAAAAATCAATCCTCTCTTTCAACAGAGTGTGCCCACACAGACCCCACACTTGCGAAAGAACGAGCCAGGGATTGAAAAATCCAGTGCCATGAAGACCGCTCTTTCGAAAAAGGAGCCCCCAGGATGTCTACTCATGTTTTTTTCTGAAAGATGCTTTCAGAAAAAGGCTCTCTTACTCATCTGGGAGAGGAAGAGGGCTGCCCAAAAGAGTGGTGCTTTCTTTTGATTTCGAAAGAGAGCCTTTTATGTGTAGATGCTTCGTGGGTTCTTTCAGAAAAGGCTTGTGTGCTTGTTTGTTTGTTTGTTTGTTTGTTTGTTTGTTTGTTTGTTTGTTTGTTTTTTGAAAGAACTTTTCAGTGTAGACACAGCCATAGAGATTGTAGATATAGAGATAGATAAAACCTTACGTTATGGGGATGGAATAGCAGTCTGCATGTTTATCTCAGGGTAATTGATAACACATTTTAGCACTAACGCTGCATGGATCAAGATGAGCTAGAAAAGGCAAAGATTGAAATGGAATTGTGAGAAACAGTGCTCCTGAAAAAGGCATTTACATGGGCTAGATGAGTGAGTCAATTCCAAGAAGAGAAGAAATTCAGGAAAGTATTTGAAGTATTTTTTACTTGGAAGTATCCAAACAGGAAATCTGACTCCTCACTTGAAACCTAGCTGGTCAAAACTGCTCTTGGAGAGTCCAGTTGTACTTGATGATACCGTACAGATACAAGGGGCTGTACTAGCAGCTCCTGATATGGGATCAAGGATCAGTTTGTAGTATGTTTATGTAGTACACAATTGTAATGAAGCCTGAATCCTGGATCTCGACTGACTGCAGATGGATGCTTTTGTAATAATGCAGCTATACATAATAAAGCCAGTAAAACTGAGTTTAAGGGGAAAGAAATTCTGGTCCTGGAAAACTGTAGAAACCACATTAAAGTCCTTGAATTCTAGGGGGATTATTGTCTAAAAACATCTGTATGGAGACACAAGATTACTGCCTCTTTACAGGCAATTTAACAGAGGAATTTCTCTAACCATATACTATATGTTGGTCTTTTTAACCATATGTGCCAAGGTGAATATTTTGGTCTGAAAGGGATGTGAACTAGTAGATTAAGTTCATTGGCTATGCAGAATGAGCACCAAAGTTCATGCCTCACAGCTTTTCCACTATTAGATTCGCAGGAACAGATGGAGCGAATATGGGCCAGTGCAGTGTTTCTTGGCCCCCCCCCTTTTTTTTTAAAAATAAAGTACCCCTATTTCCACCAAAAAAAAAAGTACCCCCTGAATTTTCTCATGTACTGCGAAGGGGATGTGTACCACCAGTTGACACACATACTACTAAGTTAATCTGAGGTCCTGAAACAACTGCCATTCAACCTTTCCAGATGACTGAAGTCTTTTCAGGAGTCAGATTTGTTTTGCATACCACCAAACTACACTTCACTTAAAAACTACGTATTTACAAAATCACACAAAAATACCACAGCAGACTACTACTGAAAACTAGCTGACTGTCTACCATCTTCTTTTCAAAAAAATGAATTGGAATAGAAATATTGTACTTACATTTCGGCATAAGGCGTATGAAGCAGTAGAAACAAGTCATTGTCTAAATGAACTATTCAGTTCTACTGACTTTACAAGTGTTTTATATGTAGCCTGTTGTAAAACTTAGGGAAACATCTAGATGAGTTAATGTACCCCCTGGAAGACTTTGGTGTATCCCCAAGCGTACACATACCCCTGGTTAAGAAACACTGGTCCTATAGACTGAGGAGCCTGGTCATCTGGGTTTTGTTCCTAAATTTGGTTCCAAACTTATGAGAGAGAGGGGGAGAGGGTGGGGAGTTGAAAATAAGAAAAATACTAATTATGGTATTTTGTTTTTGAAAAATAAGATGTTTAATTTTTTTAAACTTTAGACAATCAGATCCTAAACTGTCTTGTGTTTCAGAGAAGATTCAATTAGCCCTTTGAAAATATTCAAGACATTTAAGAAAACTGACTGACTCCCAGTGTTCTGCCAAGACTTTACTATAAACTATACTTGTTTTAACTTAAAATGTTTCAAATGATACTTTCCATGCAAGTAACTCCCTCCTCAGCAATCAGTTCTGTATATAGAAAAATTTTGATGTAAAGTAGCTATTGTTTTTATTTGGTAACATCTTTTCTGACAACAAACTAAAGGAAAAATTTTGCATGTGTCTACACTGGCAGCATCAGATTAGAATACAACTTCCAGATGATGATGCAGAAAATCCACTTATTTTAGAGCTAAATTTACAGTGTGGCTAAAAGACTGTTTCTCCCATATTTGTATGCAGAACTGCATCTATAAAATTGAGCATAGTCCCATTGTGAGCACCTGAATTGGCTGCATACACCAGATGTGTGTGCTATCCTGGCCATATTGGTTCTGCAGAGAAAAATCTATCTGTATGTTTTAGAGTGCATGTGTCTGTGCTTTTGAGAGTCCATTTGTTCAAGAACTGCTCCTGAACTGTAAGCGCTAGGACCACCAAATTTGGTATGCAGCTTGCTCTTACCTGAACTAAAACCCAGCTAAGGGTTTGTTTGTGCCTGGGAAACAGGAAGTGCTGGGAATGGGGCTGTTTTCCAGAACATGGGAAGAGGGGGGCAGATGGAGACAAAAGGGAGGGGCACAGAAGGGAGATACTGAGAGTGACCACGGGGGGGCAGCTGCAGCACCAAGAGAGAGCCCAGCAGGGCTGGGGCTCCTCCAACTTGTCTCTCATAAGCACCTGGTAAGTAGCTCCTCTACCCCAGGCTGAGAGCCTGCAGGCATCAGGGAGGTGCTGGAAGATGGAGCAGTCCCTAGACAGCCAGCAGGCAATGGGATAAGGTTCTGGAGGCTCTGGGCAATTCCTGGAATTTTGCCCAACCTAGACAGCCGGCAGGTCAGGGCAGGACTGCTGGATGGGGCGGACAGCCCCCAAAATCCGTCCCCAGACAGCTTGCAGCCTGTGGGGAGACATCCCCCAGATAACCTGTAGACCATGAGATGGGGCAGTTGGAGGGGGCATCCCCCTGCAGCCTGCTGCCCCCCACATAGCCTGCAGGCTGCACATGGGCCACTGGAGGGCAGGGTCCCCCCTCCTCGAGTCCGTCTCCCTACCCAGAGAGTTTGCAGGCTATGGGGGGTGGAGCTGAGGGCAGCCCCCAAAGCCTGGCTCCCCCATGCCCTGCAGGCTGAAGGAGGATGACTTGAGGCTGGGAGCAGCCCCCAGAGCTGGGGCAGCCCCAGAGCTCCCTGTAAAACACGTGTGCGAGATGGAGGGAGCCACTGGAGGCCAGGGTTAGCTCCCAAAGTACTGTCCCCCACAGACCAGCTGCAGGGTGGAGATGCCACCAAGAGGCTGGGGCCCGTCTTCAGAGCATTGCCCTCCCCACAGGGGAGCTGCTGCCCCAAGCAGAGCACACCCACCCCCACACTCCAGAGCAGCTGCAGATCAGGGGGAAGAAGCAGGCTGGAAACTGCCTCAGAGCTCTGCCTCCTCACCCCGCAACAAACTGCAGGTCAGTAGCAGCACCTGGAGGCTCACAGCCCCAGCCACCACCCAACAAGTGCAGCCCTTTTTACTCCCCTCCCAGGAGAAGTCAGTGGCTGGGAAGTGCAGCCCCAGCTCCCTCAGAAGGAGCCGCTGCCAGAGCAGTGACTCTCTCACTGCCACTAATGCCCCTGGTGAGCCCCACCACAACCTCCTTAGCCCCTTGTTCTGAACCCCCTCCCAACTTCTGCATCTCCCATCTGCCTTCTGCACTCCCCACCTTGAGGACCTCCACACCTCTCAATCCTCTTCCTTAAGCCACCCACCTCTGCCCCTCCACACCCCTGAACTCTCACCCCACCCTTCATTTGTCCTCATTTTTTGCAAAATACTGTCATTGAAAACAGCATTTACATTTCTCACTTATTTTCAGAAAAATTACTTCAAAGGCTCAGCGACGCTGGGTGCATCTGCTAACGATACTATATTATCAGAAGGTGTAATGAAATATGACAGTGATCTAACGTTTTTATTTTAAAAATGGTGTGTCTGCGGGGAGAGGGGGAATACACCAAACATGAGTAATCCTCATTCTGTAAGAACGGAGCCTCACTCTATAAAGGTCAGTGGAGTTCTGTTGCTTTAGAACCTTCTGCAAGTGAGATTGAAATCAAGCTCATGGTCTGAAATACTCCGCTTTAGGAATGAGGCTGAGGTCATGTTTGGGAAAACAAAATATCCAAACCAGAAACTTTTGCACTCATGTGACTGAAATGATTAAGTGAATTTGGTTGCTAACTTTAACTTTACTCCTACTCAGAGAACTCGTGCCAAGTTTAATCTTGGCACAAATTTTTATAGCCAGATTTTGTAACTAGAACTTGGGCTTCATAACAGAAACCATGATGGACCCTTGAGCTATGGTTGACCTTGAGAGGTGCTTTTATAAAAATTAAAGAAAATAGTTTCTGTGGCAGCTTTTCACTAAAATATTTCTTCTGTATTGTGGAAGAATTTTTGGCAATACAGGCTCAACCTTAGGGCAAGGCAAGCAAGGCGGTTGACTTGGGCCGCGCACCTTCAGGGCCTTGTGCTCCCATTGACAATAGCTATAGTATCCACTGATTGGACCCCACTGTTGGTTGCTACCTGATGCCCACCAGCTAGGCCTTGCTGGGCCAGCCCTGTACAGGTACACATATGACTTGAGAAACCTACTTTATAGATTCTGAAATGGCAAATCTGCCATATGATGAAGATGTCAGCAGCCGTGTTTATATTCCACGTCATGTCCAGTTGCGAAGTGTTGTTATCCGGCATATGTGAGTGTGTGCACGCGGTACTGATGGCAGATTGTGGGATGATAAAAAAGCACTATTCTTGTGCCGATTTTGCTGCTGTTTGGCTTTTAAGTTTAAGCTTGAAGTTACATGGCTTGAATCTCTCTAATCCAGTACACTTTTTTGTCCAGCAACTCCTGTAATCCAGCATGATTTTAGTTAGTTGGCCAACCACTTATCGTGGGTTTAGCCAAGTTTCCCATGATCCCATAAATGTTGAATAGTAACAGAGAGGGAGCCGTGCTAGTCTATATACTATCAAAACAAAAAAGCAGTCAAGTAGCACTTTAAAGACTAACAAAATAATTTATTAGGTGAGCTTCTGTGGGACAGACCAACTTCTTCAGACCATAGCCATAGCAGAACAGACTCAATATTTAAGGCACAGAGAAACAAAAACAGTAATCAAGGTTGACAAATCAGAAAAAAATTATCAAGGTGAGCATTTTTATCATTTTTGTGCTTTGTACATTGGACAGACTTCTAACTCCCTTAGACAAAGATTTAATGGGCACAAAACAGACATAAAAACACTCCGGATCCACAAACCGGTTAGTCAGCATTTTAGTGGAGTGGGCCGTTCTGTTAATGACAAGAGTTTGCGTGTTACTGAAGAAAAATTTTTGCACCACTACTCAAAGGGAGACAGCTGAGCTGTCTTTTATATTCAAATTTGGCACATTAACACGTGGTTTGAACCAGGATGGGAATTTTCTGAGTCACTATAGGGGGTTCGTTTGCATACTTGGCTTAATCTAATTCTTGACCTCCCCCGCCATCCCTCTACTCTTTGATTTGCTCACCTTGATAATTTTTTTCTGATTTGTCAACCTTGATTGCTGTTTTTTGTTCTCTGTGCCTTAAATATTGAATCTGTTCTGCTATGGCTATGGTCTGAAGAAGTGGGTCTGTCCCACAGAAGCTCACCTAATAAATTATTTTGTGAGTCTTTAAAGTGCTACTTGACTGCTTTTTTGTTACGATCCCATGAAGTTCGTTTACAGACATGGGTGTTTACATTTTACAGGCTCTCAGTGTTCTGTGCTGTTACTTAGCTGTGATTTACCCCCAAATGCTTTCTAAGAGCCCAGTAGGCAGTGGAAGTGTTGGTAACGTGCTAGACGAGAGGTGGCCAACCTGCAGCTCTTGAGCTGCGTGCTACTCCTCCTCGGAGCTGCTTGCTGGGAGTGCCTCCTGCCCACTTTACCGTGTGCCTCACTGATTGGTGGGAGGAGTGTGTGGCAGTGGTTCCAGCAGCTTCAGTAAGTTGCCAGCATGGAATTAGAGTGGGAGTGGGGTGCCTGACTGTTGGAAAGGGAGGCATTCATTTAGAGTGCAGGAGGGCTGAGGGTGCCTGTCTCTGGTTGAGGGGGTGGGCATTCAGTTAGCGCAGGAACACTAGGGGTGCTTAGTTCTGGAGGAGGACATTAAGCCACATGCGTATTTATTTTATAAATCTGTATTTTATATATTTATATATCATCTATAGATATAGATATATAAAATTTAAATATAAATAAATATTTCATGCATGTCTCTTTTGCACTCTGTCTGGCAAACTCCTTCAGCACCTGTCAGTTCCGAGGGTGCTGGACTAGAGAGGTTCAACCTGTAGTACCTCATCCGCCTTGTCTCCGACATTGTTCGGGATCTTCTTCACACTCCTCCTTAAACACGCCTTTGGATCTTCAACAGAGGGCATTTTTTTGCACACAAGATCTGACGGGAAACTGTTTAATCTTGCAAGGCTGAAAGCTAAATCTAAGGTGCGGGAAGTCCTCATCAGAGAGATGCTGTTCGCAGATGATGCTGCTGTTGTGTCACACACAGAAGACCAGCATCAGAAGCTGCTGGATCGGTTCTCCAAAGCATGCAAGGACTTTGGGCTCTCCATCAGCCTAAAGAAGACAAATGTACTTGCTCAGGACGTTGCTGATTCTCCATCAATCAGCATCGACAACTATGTGTTAGAGGTCGTCCACGAGTTTGTTTACCTTGGGTCCACCATCATTGACACACTGTCCTTGGAGACTGAGCTAAATAGGAGGATCGGAAAAGCGGGCACAACTCTGTCCAGACTCAGCAAGAGAGTGTGGAATAACAACAAGCTGTACACTCACACCAAAATGCAAGTCTACAGAGCCTGCGTCCTCAGCACCCTCCTTTACGGCAGCGAGACTTGGACCCTGTACGCCCTCCAGGAAAAGAGGCTGAACGTCTTCCACTTAGGCTGCCTCAGGCGCCTCCTTGGAATATCGTGGAAGGACAGAGTGTCCAACACTACTGTCCTTGAGCAAGCTGGAATCCCAACTGTGCACACCCTCCTCAGGCAGTGGCGGCTCCGCTGGGTTGGCCACATCCACAGGATGAATGATGGAAGGATCCCAAAAGACATCCTGTATGGTGAGCTAGCCTCTGGCAAAAGACCTCCCGGACGCCCCCAGCTGCGCTACAAGGATGTTTGCAAAAGAGACCTCAGGGAAGGAGACATCAAGCCAGACAGGTGGGAGGAGCTGGCAGACGATTGCAGCAGATGGAGGCAGGAACTATACAAGGGCCTTCAGAAGGGTGAGTTGAGGATCAGACAGCTAGCAAAGGAGAAGTGAGCCCACAGAAAGCACAGCAAGGACCTGCCAGACACCCATTACATATGCAACAGATGCAGCAAGGACTGTCACTCTCGTGTGGGTCTTCACAGTCACAAATGACGCTGCAAATGAGGATGCCAAACGGAACTACGAAGGGCACGTTCCATAGTCTACGTAGACTGAAGGATGCTACTAGAACTATTACCTTGTCTCTCTAAATATCCTGGGGCTGAGATGGCTACAGCAATACCCCATACTTTCCTTTAGATCAAATACATTTTTTTCTGAAAGTTTGAGTCAGGACTTTGGTGGGCAGTAGGGCCCTTTCTCTACTTAGTGTCATCTTTCCTGCTTTGTTCTCTGACTTAGTACTCTGTATTTTCTTTTGTACAAACTGTGTGTGAATGCATATGTTGAGATTGTGCAAGACTGTGACTTGATCCAGTTCCCACTGAGGGCAGTGAAGAGACTGCAGCTTTTTTAAATGGGGGGTTGGATGAGACCCTTTCTCAGCTGTCTATGGAAGAGCAGGTAGTACCCGTGGAAGCCTTTTTGAAGCTCTCTGAAAAATTCATGCTAGAAAATCCCATTTTTTTTTTTACCTTTCATGGTACCAAGCCAGTAATAGAAAATATGATTGAATGAATGAAAACAAAAATAAGCAGACATATTCATTGAAAACAAAATTTAGAACACATAGTTTACAAGATGCCTTCCGCCATAACTGAAAGGGATCTTCTCTTGATCTAGCGATAGTTTAGAATTGGCTCCTGTTCTTTGGCAGTACAACTAGTCTGCTAAAAAATAGACTCCAGTGCCTGAAATTCAGAGGAGGGGAAAAGTTTTCCGCTAGAAAGCACTATGTGGTAGGTGCCCTTGGATGTTGCCTTTGACTGTTGCTATGGGAATAGGAGTGGCTTGAGAGATGGACTCCCTTGTGGAGTTTATCTGGTGTGGGCAAAGATAAAGCTCTCATAGATTTCCTTCTGCTTTTAAGTGTCATATTTGTGATAGGGAAACGCCTTAGAAGGACTAAGTTCTGTTCACATAAATGGGCTGTTACAGAGATTGTAAGACTATCAGCAAAATCAAAAGCAGTAGTGGAGCTGCTTTAGGAATCTATTCTGTAGCCTTTGGTACTGTGGAGTACATGTTTATCAGGGCTGGTTCCATAGCAGGGAGGTGGTATAGTGCTGGCAGTGTGTAATCTTGTTCCTAGGGGCAGTGGTTTATTTCCCTTTCTGTTCTTGTGAACTGTTTTTATCTACACAGTGACAATATGAGGCTCTGTGCACCTTTGAAAGATTCCCAGGCTCTGCAGCCTGGGAAGTGCTGGAGAGGCAACTCAAATCCAGATCTCTCTGCTTGGATCTTAGACTCTCTTGGAAGATGGCTGGCCTGACCTAATGACAGTCATGGGCACTAGAACTATTTTTAGGGTAGAGGTGGTGAGCTGCACCCCCTCCCCCCACCTCTTCACGCCTCTCCCCTCCCCAGGCTGGGGTCACACCTGAGGTTGCCAGCTCTCCCAGACTGGACACGATTGCGGCAAATGGAGTCCAGTATAGCTGGTCCAGGAAAGTTGGCAGCATTGCCACAGCTGAAGAGGAAGGTGGAGCCTTGTACCAAGACTAACAGCCAGAGCCATGAGTTTGTGGTAGGACCCTGAGTGACAGCAGTGACCTGGACCCTGGGGACAGTGGGCCGCAGGACTTTGCATGGTGGCAAAGCCAGCAGGCCTCTGGAGGACCCAGGACTGGCTGCAGCGCTTCCTTCCCCCAACCCCTGCAGCCTTATTTCCCACCTCATGTGGAAGTATTGGCTGGTGGGTAGTTAGGGAGCACTACGCTTGATGAGTAAATAATTGAGAATTGGTAGTTATGGTATTTTACATGCATACAGTTCTTTTTTCCTCCGAAGTAAAGCCGTCATTCTTCATAAGCTGTTTTCATACACTAATGATGAGCTGCAGCCACCTCTGCCGTGGCTGCTGGCAGCTGCAGAGTCAATAACCTGCTGCCAAAAGGAGGAGGAGGAGAAGCAACTTACATAAAGAAAATCATCACTGTTATGAAAAGTTTCATGAATCTTTTATGTCCAAGCAGAGCATTAAGAACCTCAACTCTTAAGGTCTCATTCTAAATAGCCCCTTAACTGAGTTATCAGCTTTGGAAAGATGAAGGGATGAGTCAGCCATGTCAGGATTCAAACCTGTGAGGCCAGGGAGCTATATCTTTAAGAGCAGACGTTGACATGCTAAGGCACCTACCCCCCTTTGGTCAGGATGTAGCCTGGGGTGGTATGCCCAGTCGCCACCCTCTTGGAAGTTGATCACAGGAATGATGACTGTGAACACTGAGCATTCGGATTTCAGCTGGGTTTTTCTGTAGAAGTTTTTCTGTAGAAGTGTCCAACCCTGGCAAGACGGTTGACCATATTTATAACTGAATTCTGGAGAAGATCTGGCTCATTTTAGCGACACTACCAAATCAACATGTGATACCTATTTTTCAGCAGACTTGTGGGTTTTATGATCCTCCTGGCATATTGTATAAACAAAGGAATGTTAACAGCAACAATTTCCACACACGCCTGCCAGGTGCCATTGCTGCTGGTCCAGTGTAAAAGTTGCCTAGGGTTTTGTGAACTGTTTGGTCTTCAGCAGGGAAGTTTCTGTGGTGCAGATAGCTTTTGAATTTGTGTCTTTGGTTAGTTCCAGGTATCTGAGTTAGTTCTGGCTTCACTATGTTCCATGGTAGGCCTTCTAGTTCAGGCTAGAGAAATAAGGACTGTCAGTTTCCCTGGCAATCTTAAACAGATGAATGAGAGCAGCAGATTACATATGAATGGTTAGGCAAGTCATCTGTGCTCTTGGAGATCTCTTCAGAAGCCATTAGCAAAATGGAGCTCAAACCTAAATATTTTCAGCTGCTGTTCGTTCATTGATTCAGCTAGGGCTGTGCTTGCTGTCCCAGGAGACCTAGCAGTAGAGTTAACAAGTGAGACCTGCTCCATATCACAATTAGACTAGGATACAGCAAGCAGGACAAGAAAGCGTTTAAATATTCTGTGCCTCAGATTATAAATTGTCCCAAGGTCCCACCTGACAGGCACACTGTAATCCAAATTCTGCCTTGAGTTCCTGCCGTGGAACCTCAGTGAATTTGCAGAGATGAAATGGAGGATAGAATTTGGGTTTGTGTGTTGGGCTTGTAGAGGGAGGATCAGTTAAAGGTATGAAGAGGTGAAGTTTCTGGTTTCCTTGTTTCCCAATATGACCCTATTATCACTGCCATGTCGAAAAAGCTAGCCATGTCTCCAAGAGATGAAAGACTGCCACAATAACTGACTTTTCAAATGATGGTTGTTTAAATGTATGGAACAAGGAACTGTTTTGAGTTCATTAATTTGTTTCATTAATTTTGTGTTGCTGTGTTCCTTGGTTGCCTGTAGCTGGAAAAAATAAAATTCCAAGGGTTGGAACTAATTAGCTGTGGGCAAATCTGTTCATTAAAAACACCTACACTAATGCAATGTTCCCTGTAAGCTGAGCGCTTGGGCAGCTGCCCGGGAGATATTCAGGTGGTGTCCAGCTGATTAGCAAAGCGCCCACAGCCAGCAACATGCATTTCTATTGGTGGTGAGTGTACACAGCTTGGTGCATGTAACAAAATTTCTTCTGCCCGCGGATGTTCAAAATTAGAGGGAACACGGGTGGTCATCCCCATTACTGTGGGTTTTAGTTCAGGTCAATATCACTATATTGAGCTACATGTCTGGGAGGTAAAATGATCAGTTATATTTTCAAAATCACTTTGCTAATTCTGACATTTGGATTGAAAGGTTGCTGGAGGAAGTAGCTTTAATTGAGGCCTCAGAGACAGACATGTTGCTGGTTACTAATTCTAGGTTAATGCATTTAATGTGATTTTTTTTCAGAAAGCTTTGGAGCTCTGCATATGAAAGTGAACATAAGGATCACAGGGTTGTTGTTGTTTCTCAAATTCTTGGTAATGTTCACAGTGAATGTCCCGCTTGGAAACTGCAGTCTATTTAAGTCTGTTATCACAGATGTTTAAAAGGATCAATGTCAGCTTTCCCTGTCAAATATTTGCTCAGACTGCTTTGTTTTGTTTTACTGTGTTCCTGGCACAATGAAATATATACAGTTCTGCTATCTTTTTCCTCCTTTTTATAAACTTCTAATGTTTCATGAAGCACCTAATATATGTGTCCATCTGAGTTCACTTCTTTCATCAACACATTGCAGCGAAAGCACTTGAAGTTGTCTTAGCTCCTTATGGCAGATCTCATCTTTGAGCCTCTAATCCCTATATGCTCACTGCTCTGTGAGCGTTTCACGGATGTTGAGAAACTGGAACGTTGGGATTCAAGACGTTTTTTGTGGAGTGGGGAATTTACTATCAAATTAACTTCATGTTGTATCTTCTCCATGCTGATTGTGCCACAAGCTTAATGTGTGGGGTTGACCCATTTGTGCGCTGCCCCAGGAGCAGCACTATCAAGGAGTGGTCCATTCCTACTCCCCTCTTGTTCCAGAAGACTAAATCATGGCAGGAAGCAGAAGAAAATAACTATCTCCCCACTCCTACAGGGGCTCAATTCTGCTGGCCATTGTGTGTGTAACTGCCCACAGGCAGTCTTGAATGTGGGACCTGCTGGAGCTTAGTGCAGGCACCACTACAGCTTGAGATAAAGGCCAGAGCGTGCTCATCTTAGACTTAGAGGACACTTGTTCTTTCTCCGTGAAATGGCCTGGGTACCAATACATGGGACCGTTAACCACACACAGATGTGTGGGTTACATGTGCAGTAGCAGGGGCGTGTCTCCACCCATGCCACTCCTTTTTCCTAAAATCCCATATAGTTGCTTGGGTACTGGGAATAGCAAACAGGCAATACCCATTTACTTTTACATGGTATCCTGCACACAAGCACATGGTAGGGAGAGTTTTCACTCACAATCGTGTGCTGTCTCAGGCAGTTAGGTCAAATGAAAACGTAGTCAGAAAGCTGGCTTCTGATATCTGTATGTTTTCTTTTTTATCCTGTTAGATAATAAGGTGATAAATATCAGCAATAGGGGTTTATCAAGAACAAATCATGCAAAACGAACTTGATTTCTTTCTTCACCTGAGTTAGTAGCTTAGTGGGGAGGGGAAGGTGTACGTATCATATGTCTTCATTTAAGTAAGGTTTGTGACACATTCCCAAATGATATTCTCACAGGCAAACTAGGAAAGTGTGGGCTTGGTGAAATGTCTATCTGATGGGTGCACCACTTGTTGAAAAACTGTACCCAAAGAGTATTTATCAATGATTGTCTGTCAGACTGCAAAGTTGTATGTAATGGGGCTCCCAGAGGGCTGTCTTGTGTATGGTACTCTGCAGTAGTTTAATTAATCTGTGAAGAACATGGAGCCTGCCTGAGGCTCAGGTGGCTTGGCAGGCTGCGTTTTGCCCAACCTGGCCCCAGTGGTATCTACTGAGATCAGGATATCATTTTGTTAAGCACTGTGCAAGCCTTTAGTAAGATAGAGTTCATGGCTTCAAAGAGTTTTTATAGTTTAATAGCCAAGAGAGACAAAAGGGGAAAGGGGGGGATTATTATCTCCATTTTACAAAAGGAGAGTTCAAATTATTGTTCAAGGTCACACCAATATGCTGTTTAACTGCACTATGTTCTCCCTAAATAAATATGGTGACCATCTTGTCAGTGGGAGTTCTTGAATATACAGGGAATGCAGAATTGCCCTTAAAAGAGCTTTTATTTTTTTCTTATGGTGTCAAGTATCGGAGGGGTAGCCGTGTTAGTCTGGATCTGTAACAGCAACGAAGGGTCCTGTGGCACCTTATAGACTAACAGAAAAGTTTTGAGCATGAGCTTTCGTGAGCACAGACTCACTTCATCAGATGAAGTGAGTCTGTGCTCACGAAAGCTCATGCTCAAAACTTTTCTGTTAGTCTATAAGATGCCACAGGACCCTTCGTTTGCTATTTTTTTCTTGTTTTTTTTAACCTAATGAAACATGTGATTTAAGTTATTTACTGGTTTCCCTTCCAATTTTTGGCAGGCTTTGTCTGCGGCAAAACTCACATGTGATATGGAAAGCTATCCTTTTAGAAATAACCCAGCTGTAAGACTCCAAAAGCCCACATTGTTTCCTTTTTAATTTCATTGCGATGATGCACGATTGCCCTACATTGTGGAGAATTACGTGATGCAGACTGGTGAGTCAAATATGGGGGCAGACATAATGCAGACCTTTTGGCCTTGCGAGCTTTGCAAGAAGTTAAATGAGGAAAACATCTGCAATAGGGTCCGTTTTACTTCATCTTTTAAAAATCCTTACAGTTCCCTTACCACAGCTCAGTTCTTCCTCTTGCCAATAGAGGAAAGAAAAAATTACAAAACCCGCTGCTTTTCAGTCCTATTACTTATTTTTGCTTTTCAATTGATGTTGATGTGAATTCACACTTCATAGCATTGTAAGAATGTCATAGTATGACAGTAATGTTTATACAACATGTGTCACAGTTAAATGAGATAAACAGTGACACCAGTACAGAGCTTAAAATAATCCCACTGAGACCTGAGCCAGTGAAGGGGGCCAGCTTTTGTTGGCTTGCATTTACGTGGTCCAGTGATAGGTAGTTAAGGAATATTTAATCAGTACAGAGGGAAAATATGCAGTATAGGACATGTGCTCATTCGGAATAGCATATTAAACAGGATTAATGTTTGGTAAGGTGAGATTTCCTTTCACTTATTTGGTGCTAAGGTGTTACAGTTGCTCTATGCAATCCTTGAGATATCCATAGCTGTGACAATAAATAAACAAACTGTACAGCTGATATTCTTTATATATCAACCAGTGAGCATGTACATTTCTAATGCTATTTGCATACGGATATGGCTGTAATTCATCAGGGCTTGTTGTAAATCATTATGTTAGGCTTTTGGGAACTATTGTCTGCAGTCATAGAAGTTCACTATGTAATGAGAACTTAAGATATCATAGTGTGCTTTCTTTACCTCTGCAACGGCTCTCTGCTGGACAGAACTAGAACTGTTGTCTGATGGCTCTATTTCGAAAAAATCTATTCCCTGTCTAAACAGGCCCTATTTCCAAATAGCTGTTTTGAAATAAGCACTAGGCCTCATGCAGTGAGATTTACCAGTTTTAACATAAGCCATAAAGGAGGGTGCTGAGGATGCAGGCTCTGTAGACTTGCATTTTGGTGTGAGTGTACAGCTTGTTGTTATTCCACACTCTCTTGCTGAGTCTGGACAGAGTTGTGGCCGCTTTTCCGATCCTCCTATTTAGCTCAGTGTCCAACGACAGGGTGTCAGTGATGGTGGACCCGAGGTAAACGAATTCATGGACGACCTCGAATGTATAGTTGTCAGTGCTGATACTACTACTACTAAAATAAGCCAACTGCTGTTTTGAAATTATTTCCTTATGTAGATGGTAAGATAGTTATTTTGAAATAACTTGGCTCTGTAGACAACCCTTATTCTGCAAGCACACTTGAGGGCTCATCTGAATCAGCTCATCCCTCTCTCCTTACCACCTTCACTGTTCAATTTCTGTTACTTTTTGAAGCAGGGATTGAGCTCATGCTGGTTATGGTGACCAAATGCACATGTGGCATGATGCTGTCCCATCAAATTCATTTTAATCATAATCCAAGCTAGAATTTGAATCTGCACCCATTGCACAGAATCTTTGTTTTCTCTGAATTAAAAATATGGATATTTCTTAAAAATTGTATCCAACCTAAATATTCTGTGTATTTTAAATATGCAAAAGCCACCCAGCCCATCTGTTCTACATAATCCATTGATTGCATGATGCACAGAACACCAGCAGTGCTACATCATGTCCGTGGTATGTATGAATCAATGAGAAGTGGATATTTCAAAGAATGCCACTTTGATCTCACAGAAATTCTGCCTGGTAGAGGTTTGCAGTGAGGAAGTCAAGCATAAAAGGTTAGCGTGCACCCTCTATCTCTTCAGTCTGTCATTTTCCAGAATGTGTTGCTACAGCTAGTGTTTTTATGCCCCCCTCCATGTATTATAACTGAGGATTCATGTTATTTCATCAGAGGTCAAAGAGGGAAAAGGGGACACCAGCTAAAGAGGGAGCATAAATGGATGGGTATAATGAACAGTGGATTAGCCAGGCTCTGCCGGAGAGAGCTGTGGCAGGACATTGGCATTTATTGCATACAATACAGGCAGTTAGGTGCCTGTGTAATACTTAAAGGCCGTGTCCACACAAGCCCCAAACTTCAAAATGGCCATGCAAATGGCCATGTCGAAGTTTACTAATGAAGCGCTGAAATGCATATTCAGCGCTTCACTAGCATGCGGGCGGCCGCGGCGCTTCGAAATTGACATGGCTCACCCCGACGGGGCTCCTTTTCAAAAGGACCCCGCCTCCTTCGAAGTCCCCTTATTCCCATCTGCTCATGGGAATAAGGGGACTTCGAAGTAGGCAGGGTCCTTTTGAAAAGGAGCCCTGTCAGGACGAGCTGCGCAGCGGCAAGCTGCGTCAATTTCGAAGTGCTGCAGCTGCCCGCATGCTAATGAAGCGCTGAATATGCATTTCAGCGCTTCATTAGTAAACTTTGAAATGGCCATTTGAATGGCCATTTCGAAGTTTGGGGCACGTGTAGACGTAGCCAAAGAGAGTCTAAAACTCACCCCATCTTTGAATATGTAGCCCTGGAGTACAAGGGTTTGAAGTCAAGTGTTTTCTTCTCAGTAAGCACTGGAGATGTACATTTTCTGAAGCTTATTTTATTAATTGAATGTTTTTAATGTTGTGCTACAATAATGTTTGCTGTTGATATTTGTAAAATGTTCATATTCAGGTATTTAAGAGCTTCCTTCCTTCCTATCCTGCAATTCATAGCATGCAGGTTCTTTGCTGAAGCCAAAGCAAACCCCATTTAAGTCTGTGGAGTTCCTTGGGAGCCAGCCTGTGCAAATCATCTTAGCTTCATGATTGCAGTCGATGTGGCTCTTTTAATATTTAATGCTGGTCTCTGTGTATGGTTAGAATGACAAATGAAAAATAAACTGGCGACATAATACATCCATGAAGAAATCAAATGAACAGGGGTATATCAGAAATCCTCAATACAGTTTAGATTAAGTAACCAAAGGTCAAATTAAAATTGCTGGAATCTAAATTCTGATATCTGCCACATTTCTCCAGTGTGGCAAGTAGTCAGCAAAAGAAAATATCTGTTCGTATTGTTCATCAGAGCTGCTAAAATTCAGCTTTCTGGAACTTAACTGATCACTTAATAAAAATCAAGAATGAGTAAATGATATGTTACAGGTATGATCCTGCTCCCTGTGGACTTCAGTGGAACAGGAGTAGTTCTGCTAACATGTGAGATCCATCCAAACCTTTCAGGTTCTGAGATTGTGCTACCATAATTGAGAGAACTTTGTGCCGTGCACTTCATTTTGTAGCATGCTTTTGAAATTCTCTCAAGAACTTTATTTGTACAATGCCCAGCACAACCCTTCTTCATTAGGGCCCAATGTGATAATGCAACACAAATATAATAATAATTGATTTTAGACCATTATTGTTTTGCATAGTAGGTTTGCAGCTTGAAATTTATTTGAACCTAGTCACTGTGCCCATAATTTCTAAGACTGGCTCTGTTGCCTTTTAATAGTATTCAAATTCTAATCACTCAAACACTGTAGAATATTGTTTTGTCCGGTGACCCTTAAATTCAGCGGTCAGCTTATATTTGGAACCACATCAGATAGCATCAGTCACCTGACTTTAGTTTGCTTTTATTACTAATCATTTCCTCTTGTTTCCCTGCATCCCTGTCCTGGTTTGCTCCTTTTTGTTATGCCACAATAAAGATGTTTTTGGTTTCTATAAGGATTCTTTTGGTGCTGTATTCCTGTGTTCTGTTTGTCTTCCCTGAGCAGCATGCGGAGTATTTTCAAGGAGCACAAAGTCATCTTTTGTTATGTTGGCCAAACCAAACTTTTAATTTTGTCATTTATTTTATCTTTACAGGGGGAAAAAGAATAATCAGAAAATAAAGGGGTTGAGATTAGTTGTAAAAAAACACTAACTTTGTTCTGTAAAAACGAGAGTCTGTGGCCCACTACATCTTGAACCTCTCTAATCTGGAACTCTCTTGTCCATCAACATCCGTAATCCAGCATGGTTTTATTTAGCTGGACCACGTATCATGGGTGTGGCCAAGTTTCCCACAGTCCCATAGAGTTTGTTTACAACCACCATCCTGGCTGTCAGTGTTTTGTGCTGTTGTTTAGCTGTCATTTACCCCTAAATGTCTTGTAAGAGCCCAGTGAGCAGTGGAAGTGATGATAATGCTGCTAGACCATATTGACCTCCCATAGCCAGGGAAATTCTCCTGTCCAGCTCTGGTCAGGTCCTGAGGGTGCTGGATTAGAGAGGTCCAACCCGTATGTGAAGCTTGATATTTGCTATCAGAGGTGATGTCCAAGTGAATGTAAGATATGTTATACCAGATCAGACTATTGTTCCATGAAGTCCAGGATTCTGCCTCTGACATCAACATATTCCTGATGTTTCAGAGTTAAGTTGGAAACCCCAAAATGCACCTTGCCCAATTGTACATTGCTTGGGACTATGAGAAAAGAAGTCACTCCAGGCTTAGAGAAAAGGCTGTCTTTTGTTTCTCGAGTAGGCATTATGCTGCCATGCAGCAGACGCTCAGTCTCTCAGCAGGTCATTGTGAACATATTGTTGTCTGGTGAAGATAATTGTATTTTTGGGAAGAAGGGCATTTGGAAGGAAACAGCACTTCAAGGGGACACACTGTAGGGACGATTCCTGAAGAAGTATAGCTGTAAGCCTTTACCAAACAGAGAAAGAGTTTGCTATAGGATTAGGATTTTCATGTAGTTGTCCAGTGGGAATCCTCTCTTTCTCTCAAACAGAAGTTGATCTAATAAAAAGATAATACCTCAACCGTCTTGTGTGTCTCTCTAGTGGGCTCAAATCCACCAAAGAAAGAATAGGAGAAAAGTTAAGAAAAAACAAGCTGGATCTGATTACCCACCTATAAAATTTACCATAGAGGGTTTAAACATAGAAGGCCAAAATTTTGAAGGGCTTGAAGCTCTTGTATAAAGATGGGCTTGAGACAAAGTTCCAAGCTGGGACACCCCATGAACACTGAGAGACTCTGGACTTGGATCTGAACTTTAGGTTGTGGATCCACCTCAAATATTCTTTTGTGAAAAAAGAACCGAGTATCAAAATGGTAATTTCATGCCCAGAAGGTCTGGTATGTCCATAATCGTCCATTTGCACATGCAATGGCCAACTTTTTATATGTGTGTACAGATGCACCTGTAATTGTTATGGGAATGTTTTTAGAACTAGTTTGAAAATTTGTCACAGTATCAGAGCATCCATGGCCTGTGTTATTACTGCTTTGGATTGGTAATTTACCATTCTTATTAGTGGTTAGATCCTTGCGTGGCTCTTTCTAATTTTATACAAGCAATTCATCTTCTGAACCCTGTCATGCATCATGCTTAGTGACCTTGGCAGCACCTAACAGCAATGGCAACTGACATCTGGAGCCTGGATTTTGTGGTTCACCTTTCAAGGAACAGATGTTTTATTGTTTGGAGTCAGGCATGGCCTTGATAATCCAGCATAATTTTTGGTATGCGGTGTAGGATTGGTCTTGGAATCGAGATCGAGGCAAACCAGGGTCAGTACTGAATTCAGAGTCCCATAGCCACATCAGGAAAAAACCACATGTAGCCAGAGTCTAGCTGCAAGCCAGAGGTCAAAGGCAAGGGGTCAGAGTCCAGAAAATCCAAATAGAAGCCAAAAGTCCTAACCAGATAGTCAGATTCTGAGGGTTTGGTTTGGTCGGAAGGGAAGGGAGCAAGAGAGGCAAGACTGATGCAGGGTAAAGATAATACTGGGACTGTACTCAGGAAAGGCTGGGGTGGGAACAGACTGGGAATCTCTGGAGTCTGGTACCCTGTGAGGCACCAGGAGAGTTCCTGGTCAGGTAGCACTTTTTTATTCAGACTGATCTAGGGTACATTTGTGCTGGGGTGGTGGAAATACCTGAGTCAACTGACTCCAGGTCTGCTTGGTGATACATTGCAGCTGAATCCTACGTGTGCATCCCTGGTTTGGCTGTGAGTTTGCCTCCCACTGGTTTAAGCAGTTGCAGCATTTTGAATCTAAACTGTAATGGGGAAATATTAATAAGTTACCAGTTATGTCCAAATCCAAGCAGTTAATTTGTTGGTTTCAACATATGTTCTGCTCAGTTGTTTGTTCACTTTCTGCAAAGCAAATTGAAGTATAATTTAAGCTGTGCAGCTGCTACGGGGATGATGCAGACCAAGTGTCATTCAGAGCTGTGTTGTGGCGGGGAAAGGACACTGTGCTCACTAGATCTGGAACAGGGGGAGAATTTAAATATCACTTTTAAAAAAATTAGAAGAACCCCCCCAACTTCTCTCGTGTCCCTCAAAGGGTACATGTACCACCGGTTGAGAAACAAGATTCTAAGGTAATCTGAGGTCTTGAAACAAGTGTCATTCAACCTTTCCAGATGACTGTACTCTTTCCAGGAGTCAGAGTTGTTTTGCATACCACCAAGTTACTCCTCACTTAAAAACTACTTACTTGCAAAAATATTACAGAATACTACTACTACTACTACTGAAAACTTGCTGACTTTCTACCATCTTATTATCAAGTACATGAATTGGAATAGAAATATTGTACTTATATTTCAGCGTAAGGCGCATGAAGCAGTAGAAGCAAGTCATTGTCTAAATGAACTTTTCAGTTGTACTGACTCTACTTGTGTTTTTTATGTAGCCTGTTGTAAAACGAAGCAAATACCTACATGAGTTGATGTACCCCCGGAAGACCTAGATGTACCCCCAAGGGTACACATACCCCTGCTTGAGAAACACCGATCCAGATGATAAGATTAATGTGTTACTTGTGGCAGAACTTTTTCTTTTAAGACATACAGCATGTACGAGACCAAAGATGTACATAATATGTATAGTATTATATTGCAGTAATCTGCATTAATAGTCCACAAAACTTTCTTATCAGAATATTGTTGTCGGCATCAGAATGTAATGTGTTTTGCATGTGTGTGCGCTGTGGAGAGATTCTAAATGAGCACATATCATTAGGGAAGTGTAACAGATGCAGAAGCACACCAAGGGAGGAATATTTTATGATTTTATGACAGAATTATCATCAGATTATAGAGTTTAGCTACTCACATGGCATGCAGCTGTGATTTACATGCTCTGCTCAATTGTAATTTGGCTTAATCCAGGATCCACCATGTGAGCAGCTGTAACAAACTAAGTACTAGAGAAGACAAAGCAGATGGCTGCCTGTATCAATGATCCTCAAGCCCTAGGCAGATCTTCCCAGCCATGTATTTGACTCTACAAGAGGTTCACGCTTCCGATGGGTTCTTGCTTCCAGATGGAGCAAGTGGAGCAACAGGGACAAGTGTCCACCCAGCTGCCTGATAAGCATGTGCTGAACAAAGTGGGGAGTTCCAGACAACTTGACATCCTCCTACACCTTGTAAAAAAAAAAAAAAAAAAAAAAAAAAAAAAAAACCCAAAACCTGGACACTCATTTCTGAACCCAGTGTCATTACGAAAGGAGCAACCTGGGCTGTTCCCATCCAGGAAGTCAGAATGGAACAGTGGACAGGGAGGGGAAGAGGCTGCGATGTTGTGCCAATACCTTGTGATATTTGGTTGATGCAGTCCAGCATCATCACACTGAGTCAAAAGTTGTGACAGGCGTTGGGATGCAGCATCAGGTCAGCAAGACCTGGGTGGTTTTTGGCTCTCCAAACCTTGTTAGGAATGCAGATAAAAGCTGAATGCCACTGATGTACACCCCAGAATGTAAAAGAAATGGTTATGTGGAACGATGTGTGTGGCAAAGCATAGTTTTCAAGAGCCTGGATGGAGGGAGAAGAGGCAGCAAAGGATGGATATATCTTCATTGGCATTGTTAAAAATCAAGATTTCTCTCATATAGTTGTATTAACTGTGTGTGTTTGTGTGCAATAATATCAGTGTGTACCAAGGTCAGCAAATTTTCCAAGGCAAGTGCCAAAATTTGACTTTTTGACCTTGAGTGCCTGTGATACTTTTTAAAGTCACTAATAGTCCTACTTACAACAGCTTCATTAATAAATAAATGAAGGTGCAGAGCTTTACCATTTAGGTGGGGGTTGGTAGCATTAGCTTGTCTCCAGTTGATCCACAGGCAGCATGGCTTTGAGCAAGCTCCTGGCTTCATGGGGGAGGGAGGGGCTGGCCTGAGTTTCCCGCCTAATGTGCCATTGAAAATCAGCTCACGTGCCACTTTTTGCACCCATGCTGGGGGTTGCTCACCTCTGGCGTATAAAGTACATGCAGGGCTTCAAATGCCGCATGATTGATGATTAAAACTAGCCTCTAAATTTGTGTCCACACATGTTCCTGCACCACTGTTTGTGTTTACACACACATTGATACATGCAGGCTGAGTAGAGAGGCATCCGCCCAGTTTAGTCATGCATAGTCTGCAGCACTGCCATTGTCTCGTTTTATTTGTACTGCTGCAGCACCTTGAGATCCCAACCATATACTGGATAGTTCTTGGCCCAGAGAGCATCTAATCATGAGCACAATTGTGGAGACTGGTTGAAGGGGAGCTAAAAACTTGTCCATGTATCGGTTTAATATCAAGCCCCTCCTCTTTGTTTAGTATTATGTTTATTCATAAACTTTGATAATACCTAACAAGTACATTGTGTGCTTGTGCACTAAAAGCTTTGCAGTTGATAGAACTATGCAAAGGCTAGTAAATATTTGAGTGACAATTGAAACAAGCTGTTTGAGCTGTGTCATAATCTATTGTTCAAAAGAATTTGCTGACTCACTCACAATGCATGTCATGGAGATTATGGGGGGTGTAAGTCAGGGCACAGTCTGGCCCACTAAATATTATCTGACACATTTTCTTAAGACATTGCAAAGTTAAACATTATTGTTAAACTTGTGACTTTTGAGTAGCATGCTTTGCCAAAGTAGTCAGTGCCAAGGGAATGGGGATGGGCCGTTTTAAACGTAACAGCCATCTAGTACTGTAGGGGGTGCTTGTATATTTTTGATAAGCTGCTTAATGATGAAAGCTGAAATATTTCTATGACTTCTTTGAAAGGCATTTTCATTCCTGGTTCTGGCTAATGGCCTCACTGCAGGAATTTATATTGGCTATTTCAGTTAAAAAATATTTTTCCCTTTACAGCAATTTTTCTCCTCCTTTACATGTGTAGCCCACGCACCTCTGGTGTGTGGTGTACTGTTCCATCCAGCAGCACTGAGCCCACTTACGGAGAGAATGATGAGTCTGCTCTGAGCTAATAGGAAGTTGGCTTTTAGTTTGTGCTGTAGAGCAGAGATGTTCAAAGTGGGGGGCAAGCCCCTTGGGAATGTGTGAAATCTTGTAAGTGGCGGGGAGCAGCATGATGGGCTGCTGGGTCTCAGGCTCATCCAGCTCATTAAAAGTGTTGAAGTATGTGACTGTTTTACATATGTGTATTCCCATTTAAATACCGGGGAATAAAGTTTTTACATTCTATATACTTATTTTCTTATACATACCAAAAGGGTTTTTTTTATGTGAACATAACCAACCTTTCTAACAGTTTGTATTACATTAGTTTGGGGGGGACCCTGCGAGTTGCAGGGACAAAAAGGGGGGGGGGTGTCCAACATAAAAAGCTCACTCATCCCTTCTATAGAGACTCATACACTGAGCTCCAGAGGTCCCGTTCGATTCTGCCTGCAGATGACCAGGATCTGCCAGTGTTATATATGTACAGGGAAGCGTTTTGCAGTAAACCATTCGTAACTTGATTTGTCTGAGCAAATGGATGGGAAACTGTTCTCATATTCCCTCATTTTCTACAATATCTAAAATTAATAAGCAGCACTTGCTTGGATTGTTACTTTTATCTGTGAATCAACTTGATTTTCGTCTAATGAATAATTTTCCTCTAAAATATAGTTATTGCTTTGGGAGCCTAGACTGTGACTTGGAAAACAGGCCTCACCACTGAAATCCCTCTGCAAACTACCTGGACTGTGGAGAAGGGTTGAGCCTTGGCCTGGTTTCCTTAGCACATTGCCAGCACAGCTGAGCTGGGGGAGATGGTATCATTACTTGTGCAGACCTGCATTGGATGACCACCATTCTCCTGGGCAGGAATTGTGCCTTAAAAGGATGTCTCCAAATAACACTGTCTCCCAGGACAATTGGGATAGTACAGTTTATGCACCATCCCTTGTGAAGGTACAATCTTGCCTCGGTTAGTAAGGATAACATTCCTACAGCATCAAAAACCTGTACTGTACTTTGTGAATCCATAGCAAATGCTCTCTGTTCCTTGGTTCTGATTTATAAAATATTCAATTTTAAGGTTTTTTGTAAAGGTTTTGCTCCCATTCACTGATGTGCATGTCTTCAGTTAGTTCCTGGGAGTTAAATAGTCCTGTAGCGCTAAATATCTGACAGTAATTTTACACCTTAATTTGTGGAAATCAGTTTATTTCCAAACTTGTCGTGCATGTGGGAGGGTTGGAGAGAGAGACTTCTTTATTCTTTTTTTATATTCTAGGTTTTCCATTCATTTTAATTCTAGCCAAGTTGTATCTTGTTTTATGTTGATCACATTTGCTGCTACTCTATACCAAAAGGGCATGTTGATTTTTTTTAAAAATAGCTTCTCCATCAAAATTGTATTGCTTGAATTAGTGGACAGTATTGTTCTTCCTCCTGAAGTGTTTCTTATTTAATGCTATATTAAGCATTTCCTGTCTGTATCACTGCTTCATTTCCCCACACTGTTAATAACGTCCAGAATTGTTTACCTATTAGCTGGGCATTTGCAGAACCACAGAAAATTATCAGTTCTTAACAGTCGTGAAGCAAGATCATGAATTGCTCACCTTGGTTTCTTTAGGGCGAATTTTGGACTTAAAGACTGGAACAGTGAAGAAGGAAGGTCAGCAGTCCTCAATGAGAATGTGCATGGGATCACGGCGTTCCTTCATTTGCAGAATGAGGTACACAGTTCTCTATTCCTTCTGTACTCTTCTCCCTTTTTATACCTCAGTATTCTGTCCCATTTTGTCAGGTTTGACCTAGTATAAAAATATGAGCTGTATGGACATGCTCTGATTATATTTCCAGTATGGTTGCTTTTATAGCTAGTGTCAGGCTGCAGTTTGCCTTTACAGGTTGGACCTGTCTGATCCAGCACCTTCAGGCCCTGAGCAGTCCTGAATGAGGGAGTTTCCCAGTCCAGGGTGGCCAGTTCCATCCCCTCTGTTCACAAATTCCAGTTTTCCTTGGGGTCCATCATCAGACCTGTTTGAGCTCCCTTTCTGGTTTTCACTGCCGCCCTAGCTGCCGGCCCTACAACCCTATCCCCTGGGCTGAGCTTCCCCGTTCTGCTGCCACTGGACTCCGTGTCCCACTAGCCTCCTGGTAATCACCATTTCCTGTATGCTGAGTGGTTGAGCAGCTGCCGAGGAGAGATTCAGGTGCTGCCCAGCTGATTAGCAGAGCGCCCACAGCCACCTACAGTGGGCAGCATGTGTTTATATTTGCATGTGTTTTGGTGCACATAACATTTATTCTGCTCATCGTGGAAAAAATTAGAGGGGAATGCTGCTGGCCACTAGTGCCCCTGCCAGGACTTGCTGCCGCTGGGCTCCCTGGTCATGGATGTTGCCGGACCAGAGAGGATCAACCAGACCCTCGACCAGAGAGGCTCAACTTGTAGCAAGCAAGTAGTTAAATCGTATCAGTACTAGTGTGCTGTTCCAGAGAGCCTCAGACCATCTTAGCCACTCGAGTGCAAGCCATTATTTGGATCAGCACATCTGGAAAGCAGCCTTCAAAGTAGATTGGAAACTTGGTTGTTGGAATTAATTTTTTTTTCCTCTTGCAACAAACTAATAGTACTAAAAATAGGTTGAAGACAAACAGGAATTTAGTTGTTGCGTTAGCCAGCGATGTAAGAATTTAACCAGTGGGCAATTAGTTAATTCTAGGTACATGAGTAAATGTTAGATTGGATGGGGGCAGGGGTTATTTCACAATTTTCAGACTTCTGGTAAGTTTCTGTGACTGTTTTGATGTATGTTTTTCTCAAATAATACATATGAAAGTGATTAACATGAGCCCTCTGTGCAACAGAGACTAATCCTCAATGTGGCCTCTTGGCACCTCTGTAATGGTAAGGAATAGTTGTCATAATAACTTTGAAATAGCTACAACATGGTGAAAGGTCCATCGGTGTGACTTTGAGAGGGACCAGCAGGCTGTCGCATTGTTGTTTCCAATTTGTATGCTGAGAATAAGTTATGCAAAAGCACAAAAAGGTTTGAAAGAAAAATCCAACCAAAGACCGGCCTGCTTGATTAATTTGCATGTGTATAATATTTAGAACATTTAAAGTGGCACACATCGTAATTAAATCTGATCAGTTCCGGTGTTTGAAGCTCCTTTAGCCCTTGAGTTGAAGGTGCATTGGAAGTACTGTAGTAGCAGTATGACTGTAATGATCACTAATTTACAGTAGATCATATTATGGCTGGCTCTCTCTGGCTCCTGTAGCATGGTGAAGACACTGTGCTGCCCCTGCTGATCTATGCAGGCAGCACCTCCAGTTCGGCTACTTGTATTGAGAAGCACAGCGGGGAGACTCTAGCTGTGGTGATAACACTATCCAAACAGAGGGCAAATGGCAAGCATGGCAGGAGAGTGACAGCACAGGAGGCAGTCCAGTGAGGCAGGGGAGGCTTCACCTTTCTTTCTAATAGAGCAAACCCCTGCATGCTTCCTTTAAGGCAGGGGTACACAAACTTTTTATGTCAGGGCACACTTTTTGGCCGGCCTCCCCCCACCTGTCTAATGCCATCCAAACAAATCAAAGTTTCAGTTATATTAATATGGGGGGGAGACCCCTTTCAGCATGTGAGAGAAAATAAATTTGTAGAATGTAAAAACTTTACTAATCGGTATATAAACGTAAATTCAGTAGATGGGGGTTGCGTTCTTGCACAGTCCCGTGTAAGTCAAAATTCGTGCAACTCGGGGAGCCAGGACACCGACTAGCGCAGCAGCGCTGGTCACTTTCCTGTCTCTTGTGAACGGTAGGCAGCCGAGAGCCTGGCTCTGGGATTCCCACCGCTCATAGGACAGGGAAAACTGAGACGCACTGATGCGCTGGTCAGTTTCTCTGCTCCTCTTGGAGCAGCAGCCTGACTCTTGGCTCTGCTGCCCCACTCCTGTCAGGAGTGGCAGCCTGACAGCCGCCCCCAACAGGAGTGGGGAAACTGCTCCTGTCAGTGGTGGCAGTGGAGAGTCTGGCTCTCAGCTGCCGCCACTGACAGAAGTGGGGAAATTGACCAGGGCAGCAGCCAGGTGCCCGCTCTCTGCCACTCAGTCATGTTAACCCAAGATACATGCAACTCACGTGGTTTACTGAACATGTACATAAAAACAGTAACATATTTCAATATTATTAATGAGGGGAAAGAGTCTAAGATCTAGCAGCTGCTGTGTCCCCCTTATGACACTCCCCCCCACTTTGCACATCCCTGCTTTAAGGCATTGTGCTGTTCCTTCTCCCAGTTTTCCACAATGCTCAAAGCTGCAATTTAGTTTCGGACTAAGAAACGAGTTATGTTTGTGCTTTGGAATTATGGACCCAGTATTGTTCATATATCCTCCATGTACTGCTAATAATATTTTCTTCTATCATTAATTTGTAACGATATACAATTCATTAATCTGGGCAAGCATTGACCTCGTAAGCCTATTCACTGTATATCACTTCTTTATCCTCTGGCCATGCTTATTGATTATGTCATGAGGTCTTTGAGCCGACAGGAGCCAGACCTAATATCCAGTTTGCAGTTTTTCCCCAGCTTTTTAAACAGCCGTACAAATCACAGGTACTCATCAGTGCCCGATCCTGCAAACACTAATGTGTGTGCATAGTCCCATTGTGTTTGTAATTCTAAACCTCTTTGATGGTGTCTTTCCCCCTGCTACTTCCTGGTAGTGTCTAATAAAAATATTTTAGTGGTGGGGGGGAGCCTTTGTGCCTGAAACTCAATACACCTTCAAATATGAATTATTTGAGGCCATTGTGTTTGCTGCCAGATTTCTTCTTTACCATACAGTTCCTCTTTTTTAATGAAACTCCGTTTTGTCTTGCCTTTATCAAACCACTATCAAGGGATTAGTGCCCATGGATACACAAATGTGCAGCGAGACACACAGTTGGAAGTGCAAATAAGTTAACACCAGGTCATAGGTCAGAATTGTGAACAAGAAGTTTTCATGGCATCATTAATAGGCAGCTGTTAGTCAGGTATTAGGTCGTCAGGGCTGACTTTAGTACTAGTCAGTTGGAACTAGAGATGGTCAGGGGTTTTCCAGCAAAATGTTTTTCATTGGAAAGTGTTAGTTTATCAAAACCAACACATTTTGTAGGAATGTGTCGAGTGAAATGTTGGACAGAGAGTGGAGGGCACCAAGCCCTGAATCACTAATAACCCATAGCTCAGTGGTTTGAGTATTGGCTTGCTTAAGCCCAGAGCTGTGAGTTCAGTTGTGCAGGTAGCCATTTAGGGATCTGGGTAAATAGATTCCACACACCCCCCCACAAGAAAAAAAAAAAGAGATGGTGCTTGGTCCTGCCAAGGTGGCAGGGGACTGGACTTGATGACCTCCAGCTCTGTGAGATGCATCTGTTAGTGCATTTTTATGCAAGACCAAGGTTGTAAACCTGGCTCTGCCTGACTTCGTGCAGGGACTTGAACCTGAGTCTCCTGTATTCCATATGTTACGTTTTATGTTAGTCTATAAGGTGCTACAGGACTGCTTGTTTTCTGTGAAGCTACAGACTAAAGGTATGTCTACACAGCAGATTTATTTCAAAATAAGCTATCCAGAAGAGCTTTTCTGGAGTAGCTTATTTTGAAATAACACTACTATACACAAAAATACAGTTTGAAATAGTACTTAGCTATTTCAAAATACAGTGTCTACACAGACAGAACCTATTTCGAAATAGAACTATTGGACAAACAGTGGCTTTTTTCAAAATAGGCTCTATTCCCTGTCTTAACTGCACCTATTTCAAAATAACTTTGCTGTGTAGACCTACCCTAACATGGCTACCCCTCTGAAACTGTCCCCTGTTCCAGGTTAGTGTCCTAACCTGAGGCAGTTGGCTATTTTGAGGTGGCTCTCTGTTTTTCGTGATGGAGCTGTTCCACTTGGCATAAATAATTTATTGGGCCAGAGAAGGAGATTGACACACTAGTCCTGTTATCAAAACATTCCCACATAAAAGCCAACTGAAAGTCCTGGAGCCTCCTACATCTAAGGTGAATGACCTCACCATTGCCTATTTTCTCTCTCACACACACTGATTTTTGAGTGGGGGTTAGAAAAATTATTCTCCGTTTCAGCCCAGTGCAGGACAGGGAGAATCTCTGAAGTCTCAGAAAATTTTGTTCGCTGCCTGGGAGAACCTGTGCCTGTCCAGCTCTGTTTGGAATATAAGCAGCAGATAGTCACATATTGAGCCCATACATACACATGAATTTCTGTGACATGACGCAGGTGGTGTGTAAGTTGTTTAGAATTTGCAGATATTTGATGTACCTGTCTTCTATGCCAATAAAATGTTTATACCACATACTGGGTAGCACTGTTATATATGAATAAACATACAAATGACTAGTGTTTCATACATAAATAATTGGTAAATACACATGTGTGGTATGTAAAATCTCTGTGCTAATAAATGCTTTGGGAGCTGCATTTTTTGGATGGTTTATTTGAGATCCTAAATTGTGTTTGTCTTGTTTTTCAAGTATTTGTGGTTTGCTGCAGCCCATTTCTGCTTAAACCAATGCTGGAATTATCTGCTTTGGCTGTGTTTTCTTCTTGTATTTCTTATTTAGCCTCATCTTAACTGTAGGATTTTCTTTTGTGAGCCAATATTTTTCTTAGTGATGTTTTTATTATTTATGTCTTGAAAATAGCTGGAGCATTAAAAAAGAAAACACAAAGCAATATGGAGTCATGGTAATATCAACTTCTTCTAAAATGCTTTTGGCTCTGTATCTTAGAAAATACACAACATTGTGGGTCCGTCCCACAAAAGCTCACCTAATAAATTATTTTGGTAGTCTTTAAAGTGATACTTGACTGCTTTTTGTTTTAACATTATTTCAATGTGTCTTTACAAAGGGTTCAAAATGGATATTTTTCTCCCCAAACATTTATATTCTTTTTTCAAATGCTGGCTTATTTTTAGGTGTGGAAATGCCCCTTTGGATCATTTGCCTCTAAACAGAATAACCACAATGCGAAAAAGATACAGGTGAGGGTTTTTTTCTCTCCCAACCCCTGTTACCACTACAGTATGTCATTATGAACTTGACTAGTTGCCAATTTCACAAGAGCTAAAATCTCCCAGTTGTACTTGAACTAGACTTCATATATCAGAATCTGGCTTATGCTTCACAAATGAGATCACATCAGAGTAGAGGGAGCACAACTCTGGGAACTCAGAACTGAGTTCTAATCCTGCCTCTGTTGCTGACTCTTTAGGGGCCCTAGGTGTGTGTCTCTCTACCTTAGTTTAACCTCTTCTGTAAAATTATCCTTAAAATAATACAGCACTTGAGATGTTGAATATTAGGAGCTGTACTATGTAGTATTACTAATGTAGTTGATACATTTTGTGTAAAAGAAATGGTACTAGTGCAAAGGTCTATTGTATGTCAGACACATCACTATGATTATTATTGTTTGTTCTCATACAGGAATGGCCTAGGCCCAGTAAAAGAAGGAGAAGCACAGTATGCAGTAGTCCACTGCACTGGATATATTAAGGCCTGGCCACCAGCAGGTAAAAATTCCATTAAGGGCAATATACGTAGTATTCTGTACTGTGTGCAAGTTATAAATGATCTCTGGAATCTATTGACCAGCTTGTGAGTTAGATACTCTGGCTGGATTTTTAAAGGTGACTAAGAGAGTTAGGTGGCCAAGGGCAGTGGGAAATATGTACCTAACTTTCATCGGCTCACTTGAAAATTGCAGCCTTCGTCTGATATATTGATCATCTCAGACAGGTAGCTCATTGTGTTCCCCCTGCTTGTTATGCCACTTTTGTTTACTGCAGTAGTTCGGTTTGGCATGCCAGATCTCGCTGGAAGTCTGTCAGTATCCTGTCTCCTAAACTTGATGTGAGATGAAACGGGGAAAGTTGAAACAAACCCATACAACACCTGAGCAGATTTGCTCCTTGTTGTTTACAAGTGATGCCCTGGCACATGAGGTTGCATTATGGCGTACTAAAGTTAGCATTGCTGAGGAGCATGGAAAAACTGATCTCACTCTTTGAATTAAATCATGTTTAAAACAGAGAGCAGTCACATTCAATCAGATCTTGGATGTCTTAGTTTGAAAAGCAACACTAGCTTTTTCCTGGAAATCAGAGTCACTCAGTGCCCTTGTTATCTGTATTCTCATCAGTATGGCTGGATCTATGCTTGCCCCCAACTTCGAAGGGGGCATGCTAATCAGGGCCGTGGAGATTACTAATGAAGTGCTCCAATGAATACGCAGCACTTCATTAGGCTATTTTTTCCCCGCAGCAACTTTGAAGCTTCAAACTTAAAAGTACAAGCATGTGCGTAGTCGTGGGCACTTTGAAGTCCCTTTACTCCTCAAAAAGGGACTTTGAAGTAGTGTAGCACTTCGAAGTGCCCACAGCTACATGCATGCCAGCACTTTGAAGTTGCGGCGGGGGAAATTAGCCTAATGAAGTGCTGCATACTCACCACAACGCTTCATTAGTAATCTCCCAGTGCCCCGATTAACGTGCCCCCTTCGAAGTTAGGGCTTGTCTACACTTGCCCCTATCTGTATTCTCATCACTCTTTCAATATGCTGCCCTGGTTCTCCTCATACAACCATTTACACATTGTCAGAGTATCAGCTGTTGACAATAAGAGTTGCATATTCCGAATGAGGATACCATGTGCCTACAAAAGTTTAGGTCAACATTTGCAAACTCAGGGACCTAAATAAATGAGTAAATTTTTCAGAGGTGTTGGGTGCACCTGCAGCTTTCACTGAAGCCAATGGAATTGGCCCACACTCGGCCCCTTTGAAAAACTGACCAAAGCAGGTGCTTGTTTTTTAGACCCCCTTGTTTGAAAACCTTGGTTTCAATTTAAGTAAGTCTACATTCACCTACAAGTACTTTATGTAGTGCAGAATATTACTGTCTCTGCCTCCTGATTAAGTTATTTTGGTTTAGAATGTGGCTACATGCTGCTTTGAGCAGCACTGAAAAAAACACTGTAATTCAGTGTCACGTGGGAAGAGTCTGAGAACCAAGGGAGACTCAGTGGAGACCAGTTGAACCTCATGAGGAGATAGTTTGGCTGGCCTTGGCATTTGCAGAAGTTGGAGAGGCTCTCTTTAGTATGTCAAATTTTGGTGAAATGAATTAGAATAAGAGGTGTCTTGCCCTTTTGTGGTTACAGGGTGAGTATGCCGCAGACATTCTTCAGGCTACTCCAGGGACTGAGTGCCAGAAATCCCATTACACTGTCTGTGCTTTGTTTGTTTGTGTCAATATTAGCATGCAGCTTTATCATTCTTACTGATTGTGTGCAGAGTTATTTTTTCAAAGGCTATATAATGTTTATCATCTACTCACAGGGCATGGGGGGAGCATACAAAAATTAAAATGGTGTGTCCTTTTGGAATTTCATCAATGTTCAAACCAGCATAATTCAGACCACATGCCATCTGCCTATATTTTGGAATCACAAAAGGGTGTGAAATTCCCTCCTTGCTTAACCAACTGCTAGTGATAAGATTGCTAAATTTGTCACAGTGCAAATTAGAGTAGCATGACTGTCAAAAAGTTTGTCATCTGTATCTTGGACTAAACAAAAGTCTTAATGCTTGTACTAAAATATTCTTTTTTGCTTTAAGAATTTTTAGAAAAGTTCAGTTTTTAGAGTTTTTCTTCTGATTCTTTCAAATGGTAGCAAATTAAATTGTGGTATACAAAATGGATAAATAGAGAAGTAAATGTAGTTATGGTTAATGGGATACATTGGTTACTTGGGTGGTTAAGACAGTTAATTGGCAGACATCACTATAGACCCTACACTGGCAAAAAGCACACAGTGATGTGAACCATACGGTGATAACCTGGAATGAAAGCAGGGTCAGTGGAACAAAGTGAAGTCCAAGCTAATGCATGGCTTAGTGTAACCTAACAACTGTGCAACATTTGGTTACCTTTCACTGAAGAGATGTACAGGGTGCTGTGATCCAGATATATTGGCTTTTACCATTTTAAAATGGGATTTCAGTTGCCTTTTATGTGATCTTAGTCTTGTTTTTAACCTCACTCCTACTGCTTTGGCAAACAGCAAATAATATGTTGTCTTTTTCAGGTCAGACTGTACATAATAGTTTCCATTTCCATGTAGTAAATTTTGCATGTTGAGTCCGTGTCATACCTTGTACTCTTTTGTGCTGGAGGGTATCATGCAACTTGTTGACTTTGGAATTGCATGGGTGTTTGAGGGCAGAATTTGGCACCACGTAGGTTCTGGGTAGTCAGTGCAATGTGACTGCATGCATTGCCATGTTCCTGTTAGAAATGTTACAATTTGCAAAATAAGCTAATAATTTAAGTGCAGAGGAAATTGAATTTGTTAAAGCTTTCCCACCCTGTAAACAAATTAGCACGTTTTGAGAACAACAAACACCTGGCTCTTGTGTGCATTCTTGAACCTTTAGAACACCCAAGTTTGCACCAAATGATAAATGTTTAAAAATATTTTGGGGGAAAGGATGAGGATCATGTAGTTTGCCAATGATATATTAACGAAGGCCTTCAGATTTCATAAGCTGGACGCTCAGCTATGCTGTCAGTTTAAGTAGAATTTTCTGGAACAAAATATAAACATTTCTTGCAAACATACTTAACATAGATTTGTTTGTCAGCCGGCATGACTCCTTTCTTGGTTCTGGTTATGAAAGAGCATTTTAGTTTCAATGAGAAAATAATTGAAATGTTTTCACCCCTCTTGTCTAGAAATTCCTGCACTCCAGGACTTGGCGTTTATTACAGGACAAAGGAAAACAGATCATCTCTCTATATATATAAAAAAAAAATTTCACCCCAGGCAACAGAATGACATCATCATGCAAATGATATCTGTCTACCACCCAGGGGGTTGAGGCATAGAAAGGGTCTAGGGTGTAGGGGAGAGGCCCTGGCCAAGGATAGGGCTGGCTGCTCAGCTCCCTGGCCCCTGAGAAAGATGGGGGGATTCATGAGCATAGTGAGTAGGGGTGCAGCCCACTAGTTATTACTATTTTCACAAATCCCTGAATAGTGTATTGGTAACATATTACCACTCGTGATGTGAACAACATGAGCAACAGTGGGACAAGCTTCTCTGGCACAGCCCTAATAATAGGCCTCAGTGCTGGCTTGGAGGTTCGGTTCATTTAGGCTTTGAAGCTCATTCAGTCCTTCTCCAAAGAGTGCCCCGATACTGCTAATTAGTGCTAACTTTGACTATGTTTGGTGGGGAGCGGGAGAGTAGTTAGGTGTGAAACCCGCTATTAAAAATGCGGGACCAAATTTTCTTCTGATTCAATTCTGTTGACTTTAAGCTAAGAATTTGATCAACACAATAGAAGCAATGACATGGACCTTTACTTATGCAAAGGGAAACCAATATTTAGTTTCTTGACAGAGCCTAAAATATTATGAAAGTTGTTCTCCTGCACCACCAGTACACCCACAGCCTATTGAACCAAACTTTCATGCCTAAGTTTTCTGCAGTCTAAGATATAAAGGAAATTCTAACTGCAAGATTTGGTTCTTCAGTCATCTTTTCAAGCAAAAAACTCACCACCCAGTTAATGAGATGCTTTAAATAAGGACTGAGCCCAAAGTGTTGACTGCCAGCATGAAACTATATTGCCCTCATGCCTGGATGGTTGCAGATCCCAGAACTTTTTTTTTTCCCCAAACTTTGAAAACCCCCTTCTCTCAGACACCATTCCTAGGCTTTATGTGGGTGTGTGTGGAAAGAACAAAAAGTAACCACTGCACCCCACATAACAGCTGAAGCCAGCCATCTTCCTTGCAGGTGGGCCTCTCCAGGGGAAGGTAAAGCTGTGGCACCACACCCACCCTTGTGGCACTCTCTAGGAAAGGTGGCCAGGCACATTAGGAGGAGCAGACTGTGCAGCCCAAGGTATACAGCATCTGGCAAACTCCACAGCTACATCTACATTACAGGGTTTTATTGACAAAACTCACGGAGCGTCAACGCTAAAACTGTGTTCTGTCAACATACTGTCCACAGAACTTGGCACTTTTGTTAACAGCCTTCTGTCTCTCCCCACACTAGGCAGAACACCTTTGTCGACAGACTCTGTTGACAAAAAATCCGTGTGGAGGCTCCAGGGGCCCCTCTGTCAATACACAGGGCTTCCGAGTCACTGGGCAGCCCTGTTTGCTGTGCTTCCGCTTGGCCATTCTGTTGAGAAAGCGGTTGGACAGTCTGACCGCTCTCTGTTGATAGAGCAGGTGGACCGAATGATCCACGATCTGTCAACAAAAGTTTTGACGGAAGTTCTACCTTTCTGTGGACCAAAGACCATGTGTGCTCTAAGGGCAGTGGGGAACATGACAGGCCTAACTAGGGCTCTTCTTGGGCAATGCAGCAGCACAGCATCACAGAATAGGATCACAAAGTCCATAAACTGATGATCAGCCTTTGATTTGTCAGTAAAGTAAGTGTAGGGGAAAGGTGGACCAGTTTTTAGGAACAAGTAGTATATTGGTTTTGCAGACTGTAGGCACTGGGATAAGTTTCTGAAAAGTATTAATTTGTCAAAAACAAAATGAAAAAGTTGGTTTCGAAAAATCCAGACTCTTCCACAGAGTTATATTTGCTTATTGTATGTGATGAATGTTATATTAAACAATGAAATATAGTGCTGAAATATCTTCAATTAGGAGAAAAGGCTCACGGTCTGAAACGGAATACAGTACCCATTCCAGACTTTGATCCTACATTTGTTTTGTCTACTGCCAACTGGCTGAAAGGACCTGGGCTTCTGATTGCATGAGAAGTGTTGTAGCTAATAACCAAACATGCAAGATAAACCAATCCTACTTTTTTTCCAATCTTTTATTTTTAAATTTAGTTACCTTTTTTCAATTAAAGCATCATGTTTTTGGAAGGAAATGAGTTTTATGCAGTCCACATGATGTTTTCCTAATAGTTTTATTCATTGCACATAAGTCAGTGGAAAATATTTAGTTGGGAGAAACGACAGTATGTTAGCATGTTGCTAGTTTTGTAAGGAATAAATCAAATCCAGGACCAATGTGTTTGTTTCCAAAGGGAAACTGCAGGGAAGTCATTAGCATCCCAAGGGTCAAATAGGTGGAAACCATGGGGCACTTAAGATTGAAAATCCTCATAAATAAAGTTTCAAATACGACAGAAATCTGCATTTCTTTTGGGTGATGATTTGCAGTATGTTTTTTGCCTGTCCCATAGGGGTTTGGTTTTTGTTTTTTGTCATGCAATTATTGATTCATTTCTACTCTTCCAAATCAGACTTACAGTAACTACTCAGCCACTAAATGCCAAAGTAGTTAGGTTATTTTAAAGTTTTGGCCGGAATCTAGAAGTTTGTACAAAACTTCTTTTTCATAATACAAAACAAAATAGTTGCTTGAATTCTGTGCACCACTGTAATTTTTAATGCTTTATTTAAAAAAACAAACAAACTCACTCTTCTTTGGACTTTTTCACGAGTACTTTTCCCCCCCAATTTTAAGCTCCACCAACATTTTTAGTCCTTTTTGAATTGTGGGGGACTTAGATTCCTGCATATACCTATTCAAGAGGTAGTATCTTCTTTTAAAATGTGCATATTCATGGTATTCTACAAGTAATGATAATTGATGGAGATGTAAAATAATGTGCAGCCTTGCTGTGATACATGGCATACATTTTAATTCCACTGTTATGAATGGTCATAAAATATCATCTATTTTTAAGTTTAATACAGATTGCATCTCTCTAATCCAGCAACCTCAGAACGTGATCGGTGCCAGATGAGAGAATTTGCTGGATCATGGGAAGTCTATATTGTGTAGCAGCATTACCAACACTTCCACTGCTTACTGGGTTTTTAGAAGACATTTAGGGGAAAATTACAGCTAAATAACAGCACAGAACACTGAGAACTAGGTCTGGGGGCTGTAAACTAACTATGGGACCACGGGAAACTTGGCCACACCCATGATAAGCAGTTCTCCAGCTAACTAAAATCTTGCCGGACTAAGGATGCTGCCAGATGAGTGTGTGCTGGACTAGAGAGGTTCAACCTGTATAGTGAAGCCACAAATCCATAAGTCATTATTCTGCACTTTATATGTAAACATGGAGTCAGAGTTTGGGGCTGCAGAAGGACAAGAGATAATGATATTCGGTTATAACCAAGTGGAAAAATCATCATGGACTAGTTCAAAAAATCACTTCCTTATGCCCATTTAAACACATGCCTTGTGGGAAATTTGTTAGTGTATGATGAAACTGTTAAATTAAGCATAGGCTCAGGTTGCTGAGTATTCAGTTTGGAATTCATTCTCACATTTAGCTCTGACGGTTGTTGATGTTAACTGGGACAAGTGCAGTGCAATATTTGTTTTATTAGTAGTCCATTTATTAATAGTAGCATATGTTTTGATGGTGAGAAATAAAGTTCTGAAATGGTTTGTATAAGAATGTGAATAATGTGTTTATTTTGTTGATGGTTTTTAATAGGCCACTTTCATAGCTTCTCTCGTGGGTTCAAATTTTAGGAACTCTTTTGGAATTACTCATATTTAGGCAACTGCAGATTCTACCAAATCACTCTGTGGTAAGAGTTATGTGAAGCAGTAGTAGGACCATAGCATAGATTTTGTTTCCCTATAATATAGTCCCTATTAAATGTACGCCAATTTCATAAGGATAGCTGAAGTACTGATCCCTTATGCACATTCACAGCAGTAATAAAACAGCATGTTGATAATGATCTGCAAGAGAGTGGTGAAAACAATTTCCATCCAGAACAAAAATGTACTGCATGGATTCCTACCAAAAGTACCACCTAAAGTTCTGAGAACAGGCAAGCAGGTAATCATTTTAGCATATTTTTGCTCAGAAGCTTTGGGAAAAATTAGCAATTCATGGGGTTATGAACTGATTAATTCCAGGCAGGGTTTTTTTTTTTTGTTGGTTGGTTGGCTGGTTGGTTGGAGTTTTTTTTATGCATAGTGCGTACTAGGGCAAATCCCAGCTCATAAATTTTCCAGTATGTTGCATGGACTTATTCTAACCTACTTTGACAATAACAACAAAAAAAGAGAGAATTTTAGAACAATAGCTCCCCATGCCAACACAGAGCTCCAACAGGAATGGCATTTTTTAGCTCAGTTTTATTTTGGAGATTGTTTATGTTGCTTTGAGTTTATTTCGGCAGTCATGGACTTGAACCAAGTTCCAAAAAGGGAAAGTGTTACTGAACACAGCAGAATTATTGTGACAAATAGAAACCATCCAGCAGCATAGTTTTTTTGTCTTTTTTTGTGGTATACTAGTTTCTTAAGGAAACCATAAGAAACCTCATTGAAACTGAAGTGAATTACTTTTAAATTATTCTTTTTAGATTGAAAACACCATTATAAAAATGAGAGCCTTTGGCCAGCATTATCCAACCTAACTGCCTAATTTAAGATCTTAAATCTATATGTGGTCTTATTTAGTCTACAGAAAGAAAAGAGAGAGGGAGGATTTGGTGGCAGCCTTGAACTACCTGAAGGGGGTTTCCAAAGAGGGTGGAGAGAGGCTGTTCTTACTGGTGACAGATGACAGAACAAGCAGCAATGGTCTCAAGTTGCAGTGGAGAATGGCTAAGTTGGATAACTGTTTCACTAGGAGGGTAGTGAAGAGATTACCTAGGGAGGAGATGGAATCTCCGTCCCTAGAGGCCCTTAAGTCGCAGCTTGACAAAGCCCTGGCTGGGATGCTTTGTGTGGGCTGGGGGGCTGGGCTCAATGCCCTCCTAAGGTCTTTTCCAACTCTATTTATCCAACCTGTGATTGACTAGAAAGAAAAGTTGGAGGAACAAAACACCTGTAAATTCTATTGAAGTCAGTGGGGGAAAGCAGGTCCTCAGCATCTCTGAACATTAATCCCATGAACTTCTCCAGGCAGGGGTGCCCCATTATGGCCGTGTCTACACTACAAAAATAACTTTGAAGTGCAACTTCAAAGTTGAGTGTCTACACGCACCCTGCTTCAAAGTTAAACATCAAAGAGGGGCACTACTCCATTCCTGGGAGTGGAGCAGTGCCCTAAATTGAAGTTTAATTTCGAAGTAGGATGTGTATAGATGCTCTACTTCAAAGTTGTACTTCGAAGTAAGCGACTTCAAAGTTATTTTTGTAGTATAGACACAGCCTACGTGATTATTGTGTGCTTAGATTTTCAGAAGGAGCTGTGAGGGATGTGCTCACAATAAGTGGTAATGGATTGTGCTTAACATCTCCAGCACATTGCATGCAATCCCCAGGTGAACCAATTTTTTTTCTCTTTTTTCGCCTCTGTGAGGAAATAGAGTGTGAACCTGCAAAAGATTTTTCCTTTGTTTTTTTGGAACTCAACCTCTACTTATACCCCAACTTCTAAATTTTGTATGTCCGTATGCAGAGTTTTAAGTAAATATGCTTGATCGTGTTTTTCATTATGTGGTGTCTTCCCTTTTCATAACAAATAGCCAAACTGTCCCTCTGTGGTTGTCTGACTGCTTTACACCATCAGATGATGATTAAATTCAGTACTTGAGAAAGCCTTCCACTGCACAAGTACAGCAGTGAAAATAAAAGCAAAAGCCCTAAGCTGTGCCTCAGTTAGCTCTGTTTTTCTGTTGATGCTTTTTTAAAATGCTTGGTGTATTTGTTTAGTTAATCTATTTCATTATCGTGAGTGCAGATTAATAGTCTCAGGCAGCATGGGATGCGTAGCTGTAATAGAACAGAGATTATAATTTTATTTGTCATAGAATGTAGTCATATTTGTTCTTCTAAAGACATTACTTTTAACTGGAGCGTTTATGGGCCTGATTGTTACTGATATTATGACCCCTTTGAAGTCCGAGAGTGGTAAAGGGGCCTTCAAGTAAGTGAAAATGTAATATATGTTCACAGTAAGAGTTCCTTATCCTGCTAGAGATGTGTAAGCATCCTTGGTGAAAACAAGAATCAGACTGAATAACCAGGAACTCTCTTTTTCAAGTCTGCAAAATAAACTAAAAAATAAGAAGTCACCACGACCAGATGATGTTCACCCAAGAGTTCTGATGGAACTCAATGGCTACGTCTGTACTAGCCCAAATCTTCTAAATGGCCATCAGCAGTCAAAAATCAAATGGAATATTTGGAATCATTAAGAAAGGGCTAGATAATAAGACAAAAGCTATATTGCTTCTATATAACTCTATGGTTTGCTAATATCTGGAATACTGCATGCAGATGTGGTAGTCTCATCTCACAAGCAATGCTCTGGATTTGGAAAAGGATCAGAAAAGGGCAATAAATATGAGCCCGGGTATGGAACGGCTGCTGTATGGAGAAAGATTATTAAGACTGGGACTTTGGAGCTTGAAAAAGAGATGACTAAGGGGGGGGATGTAATAGAGGTCTATAAAATCATGAATCATGTAGAGAAAGTAAATAAGGAAGTGTAACTTATTCCTTCCCATAATAAAAGAACTAAGGGGTCACAAAATGAAATTAATAAGCAGCAGGTTTAAAACCAAGCAAAAGGAAGTGCTTTTTCACACAATACACAGTCAACCTTTGGAACGCCTTGGTGGAGGATGTTGTAAGGGCCAAGACTATAATGGGGTTCAAAAAAGAGCGAGATGAGTTCATGGGGGGTAGGTCCATCAATGGCTATTAGCATGGGCAGAGATGATGCCCATGCTGTCTGTTTGCCAGAAGCTCAGAATGAACAACAGAGTGGATCACTTGATGACTGCATGTTCTCTTCTTTCCCTTCATTCTCTCTGGAGCATTTGGCATTGGCCACTGTTGGAAAAACAAGATAGTGGACTAGACAAACATTTTTCCTGACCCAGTATGGCCGTTCTTGTGTTTCTATACACATGAAAAATAATATGGACAAATGAAACTCAATGGGTTTGTCTACGCTTGCCCCCATCTTTGAAGGGAGCATGTTAATCAGGGCAACGGGAGATTACTAATGAAGTGCTGCGTTGAATACGCAGCACTTCTTTAGGCTAACTCTCCCCCACGGCAGCTTAGAAGTGTTAGCATGCGTGTAGCCACGGACACTTTGAAGTGCCTGCACTGCTTCAAAGTGCCATTACTCTTCAAAATTGGGAGTATAGCACTTGAAAGTAGGGTGGGCACTTCAAAGTGTCCACGGCTTCACGAGTGCTGGTACTCGGAAGTTTGACATTTTGAAGTTGCCAAGGGGGAGAATTAGCCTAAAGAAGTGCTGCGTGTTCACCACAGCACTTCATTAGCAGTCTCCCATCACCTTGATTAACATGACCCCTTCAAAGTTGGAGGCAAGTGTAGACCCAGCCAATGTGCTTTTAAGACTCTGTTTTTAATAAGTGAATCCTTGAAAATGTACCCTTAATTTTATACGCTAGCTTGGTCTGTGCATAGAATGCCTGAGCATGGGTCAGAGGAAACGTGCGGCTTTTATACAGCAACATCAAAGAGCTTTAAATGTAAAGAAGCTCAGTAAGGGCCAGTTCAGGATGTGTGCATGGATTAAGAGGAAGGCTGCAGCATTTTGCAGGAGATGTGGGTTCTATTCCCAGCTCTGCTTTTAACTTTTCAAGCACAGTGTTGTAGCTTTGTTGATCGCAGGATATTAGAGACACAAGGTGAGTGAGAGCTTAGCTTTTATTGGACCAACTTCTGTTGGGGAAAGGGTACACAGATCTCTCATACACTCTCAACAAGAGAAGTTGGCCCTATAAAATTTTACTTCATCCAACTTGTCTCATTAACTCACGTTTCCTTGGGCCAATTACGTGTGCTTCACTTTCACCATCCATAGAAAGGGGACAACAAATGTTTTTCTTCATTGTAAAGTTCTTTTGAAATTTACAGGTAAAATCAGAGCTAATTATCTGAAAGCCAGAATTTGGGCTTCAGAACATAACCTTCACTACACACAGTGAATGACATGACAATGGCGCTTGAGTATATTGCACAAAATACTCATTATTTTCAGGCATATTCATGTGTATTTTACTATATCATATAACTATGGGAAAGTGGAAAAAATAGTGCGTAATGTTCCGAAACTGTGTGGCTAAATAACAGTAATTATTAGTGTGAACAGTATATCATTGAAACCTCATCACTAAAATTACCCATGTTTTCAGTCATTTTTCATATGCATCCTGTAGAAGAAGCTACAGTAAACTCTCATATCCTGTAGCCCTGGGACCAGGAGGTTGCCAGATATTCAAATATTCTGGAGATGTAAACCCAACAATGCATAACACTAAAGAAAAACAAGATTAGATATTAAGAAACAAACAAAAATATGTGCAGAAAACTTTATTTACCAATAACAGTAGTATTGCATACTGTAAACTTGTACTGTACTTATTTAAGAAATAGAGATATACATTTCATAGAGCTGGAAGGGACCTTGGGAGGCTGTTGATTATGTTTGGTTCTCTGCCCCCTTGGCAGGACCAAGCACCATTGCTTCCCCCTGCCAGCTTTTTTAATCTATTTGCCCCACATGCCTAAATGGCTTCTTGAAGGATTAGAACCCACAGCCTTGGGTTTAGTAGGCCAGTGGTCAAACCACTGAGTTATCCCTCCCCTCATTTGCTTTTAGAATACTTACTTATGGAATACGTAACTAAAATTTACTTATGCTTAAAATGCAGATTATTTGAGAGTTGCAAACGATAGAATGCCAGATATCAAAGCGTTCCCTGTGTGTCCGGGTCTTCTCTACGCAGTCCAGTATTGCATGCAGCCTAAGTGACTTGTATAAAGGTCATGAGGATTATGTCTGAATGATTACTGCCTCATCACTAGTAGTTTACTTTGCAATTAACTTCACTAGTTCATTAAACTTCCTTTTTTAAGTGAGTCATTCTTCGTTGTGCCTTAATTCCAACAAACATTGAGAAAAGAGCTTGTAAATAGCTTAAAATAAATCAACAATGCCACCAACAGAACAGTTTTTCCAGAATGTATTACAGGAAGTAGATAACTCAAAACTTAAGATTGAGAAATCTACTTACTGGAGGCTTAGCAGAATGATATCTAAACAACATGCCTACAACCAGCATTTCCATTTGTGTAACACTGGAGTGGAAAATAGCCTACACTCATGCTTTGATATTTTTCATGTTTGTAACAGTTAATCCCATTGAGAAGCTGAAAACAAGTTGACTTTAATGAAATACCCATGTGTTTCAATCTGCTGTTTCCTTTCAGCATAACAAAGCATGTTGGATATTTTATAATAAAGGAAATGAATCCATTAAATACAAAGGCAGGTAATCAGTCTAAATTATGAAGTTGATGCGTAATCCATGTTGTGCTTTTCTTTTAAAATTGGACTTTCGTGTATAATCTACCAAATAAAAATGCATACATAAAATCTTGCAGTAATAGTCTGAAAATTCGCAGATGACTTTCCCAGGGATAATCAATAATATTAATGAAAATATTATTGCCAGCAGATTTTGTGTACGTGTTTCCCTTCTCCTAACTGAAGCCAGGAGATTCTTACTGGGTTAGGTGTAAAACTGAAAGCATCTCTAAAAAAAGGCAAGTGATTCTGTTTGTTAACCTTTCCGTAGCATTAACAATGGTTTTGTTGTTGTTTATTTTAGGAATGACTATACCAGAAGAAGATGCAGATGTGGGACAAGGTAGTAAATACTGCCTTGTGGCAATAGGGAGGCTTCAGGTAAAGATGCTCTTTTATTACGTACGAGTGCTGCTGAAAACATTAGTCTATGTTGTAATACAATTTAATATAGGATTCGGACAGGGTCTGGTTGGAAGATTAGCATCCGTGCCACGCCACTAATAGCATGAGGCTATGATGTCACCACCCAGCCAAGTGACTCATGTTGGAGTTGGATGGGCTGCAGAAATAATTCTTTGTGGCAGTTTCCTGGGTACCTGACAAGAGGGAAAAATCTGGGAGTGGAAACTGTTGTGAATAGACTTTGTCTAGTTGATGATTTAAGAGGCTAATTAACCAGCTGGAAAAACTGTAGTTGCAAATTAAGTTAATATGGTCAAGAAGCCTAAAGTACTTAAGTGCCTTGCTAAGCATTACTTTATTCTGCACAAATAACTACTTAATATGACAGATGCGTGCACAGAAGTCCATAGAAAGTAGTATAAATAAGATTTTATGTCTCATTTGAGCAATCCATCCAAATTTGAAACATTCTAAATGTGCTGTATTTTGCTTCCCTTCATGCCTTGCTGATGGTGTCCTAGTATATCAAAGTTTTGAGCTGTTCCTGTCTGGGAATAATGCCATTAGTGAAAATGGTTGATCCTAACGCATGGTCTCTTTCTGGCTTTCATTCATGCCCTCTGTTAGGATAGCAGTGTTCCCTCTTAACAGTAGAATGACAGTGTCATTGGAGTGTAGCTGCCAAACCAATATCGGTGAAGATGAGCAGCCTGCATTGTAGCGCATGGTATCATTCCAGCAGATAGCTTCTCCTGTGTGGTGCAATACTTTCGTGGCGTTGGACTGACATTTTTCACTTCATCCACCTGTATGTTCAAAGAAAATACCCAAGTGGTGGACAGAAGGAAATGATGGAGATTGCAGCTGTTACAGCTGCCAGAATAGACCCTTGCTTAGAAATCCCATAAATAGCAGGTGGAGTATCAAAGCATCTATTCCATAGAAGAATAGCCAGCAAGCCCTCTGTGAGTGAAGGCAAGATCAGGCAAGCAGTGGCCCAGGGAACAAGTTTAATCACAAAGGAATCAAAGGGTACAAATTTTAAAACTGTGCATCACAGTAAGCCAGAAAGTGACAGCCAATCACTTCCCTGCACTGTTAACTGGCATTTTGAGGCTATTGTGCTCCACAGCAGAGACCAAAAAGAGATTTTGTACAGATTACTTTTGCCTCATTAGCAGGCCTGGCTGTTTAGGATGAATGAGAACGTCAGAGTTCTCACTCATAGCACACTTAGAAATGGATAGAAATAGATTAATTTGGCTGGCTGCATATGTTACAAGTGGGAACCTGGAAATGCAACAAGACCCATTCAACTTTCTCCACATATCTATTCTGGAGATACCATCACTGGACCTAACCAGGTTATTCACAGAATCACGGGCACATTCTCATGTTCCTCTACTAACATCATGTATGCCAACAATGCCACATGCTTTGTATGTTGGACAGACTTCAAACTCTCGTAGACAAAGAATTAATGGGAATAATACAGACATAAAAACGCTCCTGATTCACAAACCTGTCAGCCAGCACTTTAATGGAGTGGGCCGTTCTATTAATGACCTGAAAGCCTGTGTTGTACTGAAAGAGAATTTTTCACAACCGTTTGGAAAGAGAGGCTGCTAAACTCTTATATTCAAATTCGACACATTAACACGTGGTTTGAACCAGGATGGCAATTTTCTAGGTCATTATAAGGGCTCTTTTACATACTTGGCTTAATCTAATTTTTGACTCCCCCCACCTCCTCCTTCTGCTCTGCTCTGTTCACCTTGATAATAATTCTTCTGATCTGTCGACCTTGATTACTATTTTTGGTTCTCTGTGCCTTAAATATTGAGTCTGTTCTGGTATGGTCTGAAGAAGTGGGTCTGTCCCATGAAAGCTCATCACCTAATAAATTATTTTGTTAGTGTTTAAAGTGCTACTGGACTGCTTTTTTGTTTTGACTGCATTCTTTGTGTGAGTCTTGATAAGAATTTCATTAAAATCTGGTTTTCTTTTTATGGTGATATCTGCTGTGTTAACATTTATGCCTTCAATATTACGTGTGTAATACAAGTGAAGGTGTGATTGTAGCATGGGGAAACGTACCTGTGTGACAACCACACCTCTTGCAGTGTAGACCTGCCAGAACAGCTTAATGGGAGAGAACTGTGTAACATTTCTTTTGGAAACTCACTTGAGTTACCTGTTAGAATCTTCTTTGGGGAGCACCTTTGATAGGCTTGTTTTCATATTGTTCAATTTGTCCAAACTGTGTGTAACAGAGAGATGCATTTGTGCTGTGGATTACACTGAAGCCATTTCAGTTTCATTTTATTTGTGCCCATGTTTTATTTATAAACCCTTTAACATGTTGACAATAAACTGACAGTTTGTTGTTTTAAATGAAAAAGCAACCTCTATTTATAATGAATATTCCTTTTCCAAATCATATTTATCTGATTGTTTGTCCTAGGTAACTAGCTCACCTGTGTGTATGGACATGAATGGGATGTCTGTTCCTACTGAGTTCTTGTCTAGACACAACTCTGATGGAATAATCACATTCGTTGATCCAAGATGTATCAGTGTGATTGGCTACCAACCGCAGGTCAGTTCCTAGTTTTAAAAGTGAGAGATTGGCGATAACTAATTAAGGATATTCTCCAAAACAGTGATGGGCAACCTAGGCTAGGTTCCACATGAATGGCCCTCCTTCATCTCAGTGGGCTGCAAGATTGATGTAACCAAGACAGTCTCCTGGGTTAGAGTAGTTTTGCTAACTGTGCCTTCGTACTTAGAATTTGTGGGGTTTGCTGAGTAAACAGTAGCAGTGCTTTGATTGGATGCAAAGGGAGTGCACAGCTTTTGCAGTAAATGTAGTGTGCAGTCAGCATGCACCACACTTCACATGCTGTTGCTTAATGTGTGTGTCACTTGAGTAATTCCAATACAAAAACCTGCCATGGATGGAAACCAGCAGAATCTGGCAAGCCTGTTGCAAACAAAATGTCATGGGCTACACATAGAAGCTTGATGGGCTTCAGGTTGCCTGCCACTGTTCCAAAAGATGCAACAGTTCAGCCAGTCTGTAGCTACCCATATTCCATGCCTTACACAGTTTCATGGTACGTGTCATTTGGTTTGCCTTACTGTCCACAGATCCTTAGAATTCAGGGCTTTCCCTTTAATTGCGGGGGATAGCATTGCATCCTTTTGGGATTTAGTGGGTTTTTTTAGCACTGATCTTGTACAAATCCCAGGCAGCTTTCAAATTTTATCTTTCAAATTCAGATATTGCTCTTAAAGCAGTATAATTCTGCTCTGAGAGATTTACATTTATAGATTTTAACTTCTCTGCCAACAAGCAGATCTCCATTATGAAGTTTATTTTCCTTGAGGTTCGTGTCTCTCCTATGAAGATTAAGCTAATATAGTTGGATACTAAATGAGCTCTATGGGATGACTTTCACACAGATAACTGCCTTTTAATCTCAAAGAAAAGTACAGTTTTCAGATCTAAACAATTGTATTTCACAGGCAAGACATTTTGTCCTTACCCAATATAGTAGGGTCTCAAGTGGGGGGTCGCCACTTCCCCCCAGGGCCCTAGGCAGGAGTGCCAGCAGCCACCGCTTCCCCTGGGGCCCAGGTCAGGAGTGCTGGCAGCCAGGCTCCAGGCGGGAGCCATATTTGCGAAATTCAATGTTCGCAAGGGTTCTCAGCACATAACCCTTGTGAATGTTATGACCTTCCTTTAATTTTACTCTCCCTTACATATTGATTTGAATGAGCTGTACTGTAAATTATTCAAACAAAACAGTATATTAAACTGAATGCTGTTGGATTAATAGAGGACTTGAATTTCCTTAGAGCTATAAGCACAGGCACCTTTAACAAGTATTAAAGTTTGACTTAAAACTATTTTTAAAGAAAATATATATGTATTTGCAACAGCCTAAATGCAATGTAGGGTACCAGCCCTTGCTCAGGTGAGTAGTCTGATTAAAGGTATATCATTAGGTGTGTTGGCAAACGTTACTCTCCTATCTAAAGCCTTATAGAATCAGCACATAGGTTTGTATTTTAACAGTTTTATATTGTACTTTCCTAGGATCTTCTGGGAAAAGACATTTTAGAATTCTGCCATCCGGAAGATCAAAGCCATTTAAGAGAGAGTTTCCAACAGGTACCATCCTACTTTTTTTCTAATTTTGTATGGAACCTAGCATTCATTTCTCAACACCAGGGTTAGTTCTTACATCTAGCAGTAGGGGATATACTGCATGGGGTAATTTTTACCAATAGTTTCCTCTGTAACTCATATTCTAGTAGCCTCTTAAACTGGATTATACACACATCTTCAGAGTGCTACATTTTCAGAAAAATCACATTGTTTTAAATCTTTTCCTCCTTTTTTTTTTCTAAAATGTAAATGAATATTCAGGGTACCTTTTGAGCCATAGTCTGGTTCTGGATATGCCTGCATAGAGCCCACTGAAGTTAATGGGAAACATAAGGGTTCTTCTTCGAGTGTCCCCGTGGGTGCTCCACATTAGGTGTCGGGTTCGCCCAGCGCCGCAGATCGGATCTTCCAAGCAGTTTCTGCCGGACCGCGCATGCACCGGTGCGCACCGCTCCCTTGCGTGCTCCTGGCCACGTGCGCGATCCGGTCCCCGCCAGTTCCTCTTAACCGCCGTCGGCTGCAGACAGAATCCGACTAGGCTACGGCCAAGTTAGCGTATTCAATGGTTTTAACTGTTTTCTTTAAAGTTTTCAAGTTCTTAGGCTATTGTTAAGTTAGCCAGCTGGTTTGTTTGTTTGTTTTTTTTTGAAAATAACAAGAAACAACAAGCGGGAGGGCATTCAGTCCAGTCCTAGTAACAAGCGGAGCACCGGAGGCCAGGAGCCTAGGGCCATTAGCCCTCCTGCCACGACAGGCTATCCGAGAGGGGGAAAACAGCACAGAGAAGGTGCTAAGTACCCCATTAACAACTAAAAGACTCGCCAACAATGTCCTCTTCAGGATTCAAGAAATGTGAGTCTTGCCGAGAGGCAATGCCAGCGTCTGATGGGCACAGTCACTGCATAAGGTGCCTTGGGGAGTCCCATGTCACGCAGAAATGCTCCTTCTGTGCAAAATTAACAGCCAGAGCAAGGAAGGACAGGGAGATGCAGCTTAAAATGCTGCTATTCGACAAGGCCCTCCAGCCAGACGTGCCGGAGCGGCCGCAGCAGGAGGGACCCTCCGGGGCCCATAAAAGGAAAGCTGCCTCCCTCACCCCATCAGCGCAAAAACAGAGGAAAGTCTCCCCAACCCGATCCCTGCCGGCAGCAACAGCAAGCGGGACGGGAGGAGTGCACAGCCCCCAGCCGCAGCAACAGCTGATCGGCGGTGGCACGGAGAGCCACGTGGAGGCGGCTCAGCCTCTGATGATCAAACAGCTGCCCTGCACCGCAGGCAGGGCGGTGGCTAAACAAGCGCTGGTACCGGCGGCACCACAAGCAGCGGCACCGACCCCCGGGGAACCGGCAGTGCAGAGCGTGCAGGCACGCAGCCTGCAGGCACCGGAGGACACCGCCCGTGCGGCACTGCCCATGAGTGTGCCGAGTGCGGCGTGGACGGGGCCGAGATCCCCCGCACGTCAGGGAGCAGAGCCACCCCCTCAAGGGAGGGGGAAGGCTGCACAGAAAACAAGGCACCGCAGCCCCTCTCCAGACAGGGCTGCAGAGTTGCTTTCTCTCAGCCCTCCACTCATGCTGCAGACTCCAACTAGAAGGCAGGGGTTCCCCCTAGCCTACCCGGAGCCCCCGTCTCCATTTTTACAACCAGCCTCGCCCTGGCTGGGACCACCTTCACCCTTCTTGGGGTTTCTGCCGCTGGAGTACTATCACAAATCGCTCTCTCCAGTCTCCCAGGTCTCTCGACGATCTTGCTCCCCCAGACGCAGAGGGTATGCACCAAGGGAGTGGTCGAGGTCACCTTCCCAAGAACAGTGCCCATGCTGCCATGGTCGTCCATATCACGCGGGGCATAGACACCACCGGCAGTCTACCAGGGAAAGATCCCCACAGACGGTCCCATATCCCCTAGGGCAATCGCGAACGGGGACAGAGACTCAAGTATCTCAGGGGGAACTGGTTATGGAACCCCGAGATTTTCCCTTGCAAGCTTCCAGCGAGCAGATGTACCATCACCAACAGGAACCAGAAGGGTCCAGAGAGGCGTATCCTAGTGGTTCCTCGCTCTCCTCCCCGGACGAGGCTATGGCCCTGGGGGACGTCCATCCTCCGGATGATCTCAAACAGTTTCAAGAGCTGTTTCAAAGGGTGGCCTTCACGCAAGGCATCCAGACATCAGAGGTGCAAGAGAAACACCATAAGCTCCTCAAAAATCTGAGACCCCCGGCCTCCTCCAAAATAGCAATACCGCTTGACGAAGCAATCTTGGAGTCCGCCACTATGATATGGCAGACCCCTGCAACTATTCCGCCTGTCCACAAGAGAGCGGATAAGAAATACTTCGTGCTGGCGAAGGGCATGGAGTTCCTGTTCAGCCACCCACAACCAAATTCCTTGGTGGTAGAGTCGTCGCAACAAAGATCAAAGACATCTGAATTCAAGACGGGGAACAGACAAAGATGCTAAGAAGCTAGAGCTGTTCGGCAGAAAGGTCTACTCCTCCTCCACTCTACTGTTGCGAATGGCAAATTACGCAGCGCATCTAGCGAACCACAATTTCGACAACTACACTAGGCTAACTTCCCTCATGGACTCGCTTCCAGAGGACAAGAAACCGGTGCTCAAGGCCATCATGCAAGAAGGCTACGCGGCCTCGAGGAAGGGAGTTCAGATCGCCCTGGATGTTGCGGACACAGCAGCACGCTCCACAGCTACAGCAGTGGTGATGCGAAGGGAGTCCTGGCTCCAGACTTCGGGTATACCGAGGGATCTGCAGGCAAAGATCGTCGATCTTCCCTTCGACTTGCAGAAGCTGTTTGCTGAATCAACTGTCTCGGTCCTTCATTCCAGTAAAGATTCAAGAGCCACACTTAGGACCCTGGGGATTTCCACCCCTCCATACAGAAAGAAAAAGTACTACCCTCAGCAAAGACGGTACCAGTACCAGCAACAGCGTCCCCAGTACCACAGGGGTTACGAGCAAGGGCGACATCAACAGCACCAGCAGTACAGAACTCCCAGGCGACGTTCCCAACAGAGCCGTGCGTCGTCGGGGCAGGGCCAAAGGCCACAGGTTTGACACACAGATCCAGGGCTGCACCATCACTACCATCGCACAAGGTCATCCGAAGCGGTTATTCCACCATCGCCTCCGACCGTTCTACGACCAGTGGCAAAGGATCACCACAGACAAATGGGTGCCGGAGATCATAGCCACGGGGTACGCCATCCCCTTCCAGTCGCTCCCACCGCCACGACCTCCACCCAGGCCCCACCTCCAGGAGGCCTCCCACATAGCGAGGCTCAAGCAGGAGGTAGACCATCTCATGCTCATAGGGGCAGTGGAAAGAGTGCCGGAGCAACTGCAAGGGAAAGGGTTCTACTCGAGGTACTTCCTCACGGAGAAAAAGACAGGAGGCTGGAGGCCCATCTTAGATCTTCGAGGCCTCAACCGGTACCTGCGCAAGCAACGCTTTTGGATGATCACAATCGCCTCCATCCTTACGGCACTAGACGATGGAGATTGGTTCGCAGCCCTCAACTTACAAGATGCGTATTTTCACATAACTATCCATCCGGCTCACTGACGATTCCTCCGGTTCATGGTAGGCAAAGAACATTTTCAATACAAGGTCCTACCGTTTGGCCTCTCCTCAGCCCCCAGAGTCTTCACCAAGATCTAGGCAGTGGTGTCAGCCTACCTGCACAGACAGGGGGTATTTATATTCCCGTATCTGGACAACTGCCTACTCAAAGGGGCGTCGAAGGAGGAGGTACTACGCATGATACGCGTCACAGCAGGCACGTTCTCTTCGCTCAGCCTGGTTATCAATCTGGCAAAATCAAAGATAAACCGCACACAGGACATAGAGTTCATAGGGGCACGCATAAATTCTATTACAGCGAGAGTGTATCTACCAGAGACACGCTTTCGGGCCATCGGCTCCCTCGTGCAAGTCATCACCTTCAGCCCTACGGTGCCGGTTCTGACGTGCTTACAGCTGCTGGGCCACATGGCAGCAGCGACATTCGTAGTGCAGAACGCCAGGTTACACATGCGCAGCATGCAGCACTGGCTGGCGAGCGTATACAAACCGGCAGCACACACCGTTCACAGGGTGGTGTCGCCCACAACAGAGGTGCGCAAATCCCTGCAATGGTGGGTAAACCCCAAGAACTTGCTAACGGGTACCCTTTCACCAACCACAAATATTGGTTTTTCTTACTACAGATGCCTCCCTCATAAGGTGGGGAGCACACATGGGCGAAGAGGTGACGCAAGGACTGTGGTCCTCCACGGAGCAGTCACTGCACATAAATATACTGGAGCTCAGAGCAGTGTTCAGCGCTTGCAGACGCTTTTGAGACCATATACAAGGCAAAGTAGTCGGGATCAGTACAGACAATACCTCCACCATGTTTTATATAAATCGGCAAGGAGGAGCTCGGTCCCGTGCCTTATGTGCGGAAGCAGTCCAGTTGTGGAACTGGTGCATCGCCAACCATATAACCTTGAAAGCCTCGTACTTACCAGGCGCTCACAATGTGAAGGCAGACCAGCTGAGCAGGCGTTTCGCACTCACGCACGAGTGGCAGATCCGTCCCGATCTGCTACGACCGATTTTTCACGCATGGGGTTTTCCCCAGATAGACCTGTTTGCTACTCAGCACAACAAGAAGTGCCCACGATTCTGCTCCAGGGCAGGACTGGGACGGGGGTCCCTGGGGGACGCATTCGCGATCTCCTGGAGGGGCCCCCTGCTTTACGCTTTCCCTCCCACAGTGCTCATCCACAAAGTCTTTCAGAAAGCCAGGAGGGAAGGAGCCCGAATGATCCTGATAGTCCCAATGTGGGATCGACAGCAATGGTTCCCCCTACTCCTGCGCATGTTGGACCGGCCACCGATGCCCCTTCCGGTGGCGCCGGATCTGCTCACGCAAGCCCAGGGGTCCATAGTGCATCTGCACCCCCAAGGCCTGCGACTACAAGCGTGGTTAATCCATGGCTCAGCTCCCTAGAGAGCACATGTACGGAGGAAGTGCAACAAGTCCTAGAAAGTAGCAGGAGGACTTCCACCAGGAAGACCTACAAGCAGAAATGGACTCGCTTCATGGCATGGTGTTCTACCAAACAGCTAGCCCCCCTTTCGGTGCCTATACCTGTAATATTAGAGTATTTACTGGACCTCAAGAGAGGAGGACTCTCATTATCCTCGTTAAAGGTCCACCTTGCCGCCATTTCGGCGTTCAGACACGAAGAGGACGGGCACACGGTGTTCGCCCATCCCATGGTTACCAGGTTCCTCAAAGGGTTGGTAAACCTATACCCCCCTCGGAAACCGTTTCCACCTTCGTGGAACTTGGACCTGGTGCTTAATGTGCTAATGGGACCACTGTTCGAGCCTTTGGCCACGGTTTCCCTCCGCCTCCTTACGATAAAGACGACCTTTCTTCTCGCAATCACCTCAGCTCGCAGGGTGAGCGAGCTTGCGGCAGTTATGGCAACGCCACCCTGCACTGTTTTTTTCCAAGCAGGCGGTAACCATACGGCTGCATCCAGCCTTTGTTCCTAAAGTTTCTTATGAGTTTCATATTAACGAACCTATTGTTTTACCCTCGTTTTATCCAAAGCCTCATAACTCTAACAAAGAGGTGCGCCTACACCTCCTGGACGTGAGGAGGGCGCTAGCCTTCTATATAGACAGGACCAAGTCCTTCCGAAAAACGGATAGACTCCTAGTCTCTATCGCTCCCAAATCAAAAGGAGAAGGTCTCTCTTCGTAGAGAATCTTGAAGCACATCGTATCCTGCATAAAAATGTGCTACGAACTCAAAAAGACTCCTTTACTGGCCACACCCAGGGCTCATTCCACTAGGGCGGTGGCAGCATCAACAGCCTTTTTCAAGGGCGTTGCGCTAAAAGACATTTGTAGAGCAGTGACCTGGTCATCCTATGACACCTTCGCCAAGCACTACGCCCTTCACAGGGTATTCCAAGAGGATACCCAGCTCTCGACAGCGGTCCTCTTGGGGACAAGCTGTACATGATCCGATTACCCACCTCCTATCTTGGGTTACTGCTGGGTAGTCACCTAATGTGGAGCACCCACTGGGACACTCGAAGAAGAAAGAAAGGTTACTTACCGTAGTAACAGTGGTTCTTCGAGATGTGTCCCCCTGGGTGCTCCACTACCCGCCCATCCTTCCCGCTTCGGATCTCTGTTTAGTGTTTTGCAGGAGCATCCGAGGCGGTTGGTCAAGGAACTGGCGGGGACCGGATCGCGCACGTGGCCAGGAGCGCACAAGGGAGCGGCGCGCACTGGCGCATGCGCGGTCCGGCAGAAACTGCTTGGAAGATCCAATCTGCAGCACCGGGCGAGCCCGACACCTAATGTGGAGCACCCATGGGGACACATCTCGAAGAACCACCGTTACTACGGTGAGTAACCTTTCTTTGGTTGTTGTCAGCAGGCGTATGGCTTTTTGAGCTGAAACTGGCTTTGGTTCCATGTTTTAAACCAAATATATACAAGTAAAATACAAAAATAATGAATCAGAAAGAGATACAGGCACACCCATCTCAAATACAGCAGGGATGGGCTACCTCTGCCCCCAATAATGTCAGTGGGAATTTTACCACTGATTTCTATGGGAATGCACACAGGCCAGTTCAAAGTGCTTTTGAAAATCCCATTTATAATAGATCCTATGGTCTAAATTCTCCACTGGTATAAATTGGCACAGCTCCATAAACTTCAGAGGATCAGCCCCAGTTTTACCTAGCTATGACTTTGGCCCTGTATAAATCATTTAAGGAAATGAAATACGGAATGAAGTAGTAAAAAGCACATAACCAGCGAAAGCGGTTCTCAGTCTGGGTTCAGTTTAGCAGTGCCTTTACATAAATGATTATCTACGTAGCTGCAGGAGGAGGGGGCACTGTACAGGGAGCTACTCCCCCATCTGCCCCACCCCCATGCATCCAGACCCTCCCACTGAGCCACATCCAGAACACTTCCCCGGCTACATCAACAAGTTCCCCTGCACTGGGATCACTCTGATGCTACCTGCACCTGGATCCCTACATTACTGAGCCCCAGCCAGCTTCACATGGATCTCCATCCAATAAGCCCCACTCTCTGACCGTCTGTATCCCACTCAAAGCCCTTGCCTCATACACACACAGACTCAGCCATCTTCACCTGGCCCCCCCGCAAACTCCCATTACTGTTATACAAAGACCCACGCACCCTGTGCATCCAGATCCCACCTCCTCCCTGAGTGCCACACAGAAACCTCTGAGCTCACACCGGGATCTCCTCCACACTTGAATTTTTGCTGAGCCTGCCTGCCCAGACCTGCTGTACCAGACATGAAGAAGTAGGGCCCAGAGGTGTTTCCAGGGCAGGCCCGGTCCTTGCACTGTGAGAGGGTCAGGTGCAGCCTCCCCACTGATTCTGTGTTCTCCCACCTCTGTGCAGCCAGTAGCCTGTGCTCCCTGATGCCATGCTGGAGCTTCCATATTAATTTGATAAATAAAATTGGCAAAATTTTGGAGAATATTAAAATGTCATGCACAGAATTTTTAATTCTTTGGTGCAGAATGTTAGGTTCGGAATGCCCTCGAGAGTAGAGCTTGCTATAAATAGCTGCCAAGTTCCAGCAGCATGGGTTAGCCACACAAGTATAAGCCTGCCCTGGTCTCTGGGTACATACTTGAATGGCTAGCCCATTCTGCTGTTCATACCTCGTTGTTTTTTTTAGCAAGCCAGTTAGGTCAAAGCTAGCTTAGGTACATCTTCACAGACTGTCAATTGTTATACATCCTGTCTGCAGTATAAATATATACCGAGACTCCCAATCCAGCTGCCATGGAAATTAATTCTTAGGCCCACCAAAACTTCAGTGGGAGATAGATCAGGTCATGAGAGCCTCCTGATACTTCTCGGTTGCAGTCAGTGCAAGTTTGCCTATTGACTCCATTTGAACTATTCATGTGCTCACAGTTATTCATTTGTTTTAAATGTTGTGAAGAATCAAGGCCTAAGTGACTTGTGCAGAGTCACACAGCAAGCAAACTATTGGAAGAGCAGATTTAAAATGTTCCATTGCATATCGTAGCCTGATGGTGAGCAAACTTTTTACATCAGGCCCCACTTTTTGTCCCTTCAGTTACCAGCCCCCCCACCCCAACCTGTTTAATGCAATCCAAACCAACAGAAATTTTGATTGTTCATATGAAAAAAGACGTGTAGGAAAATAAGTCTTTAGAATGTAAAAACTTTATTAATCAGTGTATAAATGTGAATACACATAGGGAAAACCAGTAATATATTTCAACATTTTTAATGACATGGATGAGCCTGAGACCCAGCAGCCAATCATGCTGACCCCGCTTTTGAAATTTCATGTCCCCCCGAGGGGAGCCGCCCCGAACTTTGCTCACCCCTGCCATAAGTCAATGAAACTCCTCACTTTTTCATCCCTACTCAGTCAACTAAACCATTTTACCTCTTTCTTTACTACCGACTTCCTTCTTTATATTCAGTACCGTATCAGTGCAACCTGGGCTGTTATTTTCATCAATGATTAAAAGACTGAACTCAACAATGTCACTGTATTCCAGGTGGTTTTCATTTCTAGAATGTTCTTGTGGTTTTTTAAAGAGGGTTGAACATTAGCTTTGAATCTTCTTTTGTGATCCTGTTTGTGTGCACTTTTTTAAGACAGTTCAGAGTTTTCCCACCAAAGACTTCCATGCTTTATATATTATTACGCAGTTAATGTTTGCTTAATTCAGATTGCAGAACAATAGATCCTTTCAGTTTGTTTTGTTACTGGCAGTTGGGCAATAAGATATTTCTTTTTATTAAAATGGTAACTATTACATCGTTGACCTTTGTTTAAAATACTCTGTAAAGTTGGCATTTTTAATTTGCTGATGCTGTTAAAAGCAGGTTGGTGCGTAGCAAAGTGGGAAGGGTTTGCAATTTTTGGTTAATTGCCAGTATCCACCTTAGAGCCTTAACTTCCTTGAGGAGATAAATTCATGCAGGAGGGTGGGAAAATTAACCCAGAATGATACATTCTCAAGGCCAAGAACAACAAATAGAGTTCTGTATCAAAGGGTCCAGAGGACAGCTATCTAATATCCACTAAGAAAACGTTCAGCATGGACACTAGCACAACTTCTGTATTCTTTACAGTGGGTGTGGTGGTAGAACCATGTTGATAAAAGGATGTGGTTTATACGCTTGAAACTACAGAAGCATATGTTTTAAATAAAATATTAACCCCTGAGCTTTCAGATAGTCAGTAGGATGAATTGATTTTATTGTTCTGAGCCTGACCTGAAGTTTGTGGCTCTTCCTTATGTTCTGTCTGTGTAACCATGGATTTATTTGGTCAATTTGTCATGGAACCTTTTGGGGGTAGGGGGGGAAAGGTTAGAGTGATTCTTCCTCCACAGCTGCTTGTGAGTAGCCACATGCTATAAACACCCGGTTTCTTCTAGCAAAGTCAAGCTACACACTACTATAAAACAAACAAATCCTAATAGGCAAAGATTAGGATTCCACAATGGGGTGCAGCATGTATCATCCCTTCCTTCCTGGAGCATTACATGACCTAGCCTGCTGTAGAACTATAGAAGATAATTGTGCGTGGCCTATCACAAGGCATGCCTTAAGTTGGAACCCACAAGGAAAAAGGAAAAAAAGGGCACCCAAGAAACGCTTGAAGGCAGACACTGAAAAGATAGGATACACCTGGTCAGAGCTGGAAAAGTCGCCAAAGACAGGGACTGCTGCTGAATGGTTGTTATGGCCTATGCTCCAAGATGTAGGAGTGGAAGAGGCTTACTACCACTACTGCTAAATTTCTTCTAAATGGCTTAGCCAGAGCTCAAGTAACATAATCACAGTGCAGCGATGAGAGTAAAGGTTCTGTAGACTTTATGGCCCAGTCTACACTGCAGTGTTTTGTTGACAGAAATGGCCTTCTGTCAACAAAATTCAGGGAGCACCTACACACACAAAGCATTTTGTCGGCAGTCTCGACAAAACCCAACATGTGCCTCGACAGTGTTATCCCTCAGCTTTGCAGAATAGTGCTCTGTCAACAGAGTTCTGTTGACAGAAGTGCAGTGTGGTCACTTCTGTCAACAGAGAGGGCTTCTGGTTCACCGGGCAGCCCTGTTGGCAGAGCTTCCGGTCAGCTGCTCTGTCAACAGAGGGCAAGGCAGTCTGGCTGCTCTCTGTCAACGGAGAAGATTGCTCTTTTGATCAGCTTTTATGTGCAGGTGCACTCTGTCAACATATTTGTCGATGCAACTCTGTCGACAAATGCTTCTAGTGTAGACATAACCTATTTGTTTAGTTCATTTCTGAGTTACAGTCATTGGGAGATAGGCCCAGGCCACAAAATCTTGATTCAGAACCAAGCTTTCAAGAGTTCTCTGATGGCCCATTTTGGGATCATCTGTTGTTTCATCATCTAGGCCTCGTTGTATCCCCTATAGGACAAGATTCCACTCTTATGAAACAGTTTTCCTGTATTATACACACATGCAGTTACCACTGACCTCAGGGGAACTTGTGCAACCACAGGTAACATTTCTGTCCTGTGTTACCAAATATCCCAGAACTGGTTTAGATATAAGCATGTAACTAGTTACTCCATCTTCCATGCAGATGCCTTAAATTGTATTATTATAGCACAGGTATTCATGGTATTCATTCCATTATAAACATAGCTTATCTTCTAGCCATCTTTCTTGTGAAACTGCTGGTACATTGCCATGCTAATTCTTCACATTTTTAGAGATGTCCTTTGCCTTGATTTGTTGATTTGCCTGTTCTGTTTGTTTCCAAGTCTCATTGTAAGATCTAAGTCGTACTGAAACCCAGAGACACTATATTTCTTCTTTGAGCAGTTGCAGACATATATTCCTCTAACTTGTTCCTGCCTAGGATACCAGAGACACAGACATTTTCCCCCACCACAGAAATATCAGTTGGAGCAGTGTGATCACTCTATGCCTGTTTGGTTTTGGGGATGGGGAAGGTGGGTGGGTGAGTTGGTTGGTTGGTTGGTTTTGTCTGTGCTGTTTAATTATTTTATCTTGTCTTTTCTTTTTCCAGAACTTCTGTTAAACATTTTCCTTACTGTAATTTTTGTTCTTAGTGGTAGGTTTCTTACTCAAGGGCTTTCTTGGTAAAGTTTTGTAATGTTCTTCTTGATTTCTTCTTCCAGCTTGGTTCCTATTTCTGTCTATAGGTCCGTACAGTGCAGGTTGAACCTCTTTAATCTGGAATTCTCTTGTCCAACAACATCCGTAATCCAGCAAGATTTTAGGTTGTTGGCTGACCATTTATCATGGGTGTGGCCAACTTTCCTGTGGTCCCATAAAATTTGTTTACAGCCATCAGTCATGGTTACAGTATTCTGTGCTGTTATTTACCTATAATGTACTCCTAACTGTCTTCTAATACTGGTAGACAATATTGACCTCCCATGGTTTGGCAAATTCTCTCATCTGGCATTGGTCAGGTCCTGAGGATGCCAGATTAGAGAGTTTCAAACTACTCTTTATTTTTGCCTTTCCATGTCTCTTGTTTTTTTCCCCTCCCCTCACCAGCAATTCTCTCATCTATTTAATGGTGTGACTGTGGAATTTCATCATGATTACCCTGGCCAATACTTTCTGGCAGTTCTTATTCATTATGTGAGTGTTTGAATTCTCTCTCTTGGTATTCCTTCAAAGACCTGAATCGTTTACTGGAGAATTGTCATGATATATGAGAGTTTCAAATTGTGGGATAAATGCAGTGCTATTTTATATCACTTTTTTCCTTTATTCGTTTGTAAAATTAATGGTACAGTTGAGACAAAACCTGCATTAAACTACCATTGCGCCTATATAGATGCAGCAAAGAAATAGGCAAAATTTTAAAGTGTGCACTATCAATTCTAAGAACAAGTGAAAGAAGGTCCAGTGGAAGATATGGCTATGTGAGGAATACAGGAGCAGCTCATTAATCAAAGACACAGAACCAGGTACTCAGGCATAGCTAATGAGAAGAACAATAGAGACTTAAAAATGCCCTAAGGTTCAGTTGACTTCAGTTGGGCTAATTATCTGCTTGAAAATGGAACTTAGTCCCTGTGGTTATGTGTCCACAAGACACTGTGGTGTGCTCTCAAGCTCAGGGTTTTACACTTGTGGCTTCCCCATGTGTTGAGATAAGAATGGGTGCCTTTTGGGAGAGGGAATAGATTTTTGAAGACCATTATATTTGTGTGGTTATGTTCATGGAAGGGGCAGTGCCTAGCGTATCTGGAGCCTGCAGATGAATTGTGTCCAACAATGTAGACATTATTGGAACAAAGAATCTTCCAGCTCAGAAGAAGGGCAGTAGGTACGTCTTCACCATCGAGACATCAACATGACTACAATGAACAGCTGTATGAGCTCCAGCTGCTCTCTTTCAAAAACATCCAAGAAGAATGCATGTAGTTTAGGGGATATATTGATAAACTTTACCAGAAGGATAAAGGAGGTGACGTTCGACGTGTTTGGGCATGCTTATCTGACTGAAAATTTTAAACTTTTCAGTGGAAGCATGTCTGACTTCTCACATGCTTGGCAAAATGAAGTACATTTCCTAAGTTTCCCTTCTTCAGTACTTTTCCCTAGCTATGATACTAAAGGGTGGGTAATGCAATGCAAATACAACAGGTAGCTAAGCCGAATTGTAAATAGTCAGACAACCTAATGACAATTAGTATTTTCCCTTAGCATTTGATTTATATACTGGGTGATATTTGTGTTGTGATTATTTGTAGGTAGTCACATGCTGTGGTTTTATTTTTCTCATTTGCACTGTGATGCACCTTAAAGCTATGTTGTAATGCCTTGCAACTGGAATAAAAATATGATCCATTGATATCTATATGTAAATTAAGAGTGTATTTTGTAATCAGGATGTATCCATTTAGTCCCTAAGGGTCTAACTGCAAGCAGAGTGAATTTGGGTGGGCGGGTTTGTATAAAGAACACATCCCAGCTGTGTCTGTTTACTTGCACTGCTTCAGTCTGAAGTCCACCAGTTATTGATGGTATATCATTTGTTTCCACATTTGGTATCAGCCTGCTGTCTGTAACCTTTACAAATACTTTTTCAGGTTGTTAAGCTGAAAGGCCAAGTCCTATCTGTGATGTACCGTTTTCGTACCAAAAACCGGGAGTGGATGTTAATCAGGACGAGCAGCTTCACTTTTCAGAACCCTTATTCTGATGAGATTGAGTACATCATTTGCACCAACACTAACGTTAAGTATGTGCTTTTCTTGGAGCTTGAAATGCTTTTATTTTTAAAGATTGAATCTAAAACCATGTTTTAACCACCATACAAACTCAGGCTCAGGTTCTCAGGGTGGCATGTTGCCAGTTGCATTCATTTATCCTTACCCTAAAGTGTGATAGGATTACGTACACAACAGATGCTCACACATAAATGTTTCTCTTTAACATACACAGTCACATATGATGTGTCATCAGCACAAATGTTATGATGTCAGAAACACCAAACAGACTTGATCCAGCCGGCATTAAAGCACAGGGCCTCCAGTGGCAGAAGATCTGCTCAGAGCAGAATGGTTCAGGGGAGTAGTAATAAGGGTTCTCAATTTTCAACTCTTAGGCTACATCTACACTAGCCCAGATGATCAACCTGCTCAGGGTTGATCTTCCAGTGGTCAATTTCACGTATCTAGTAGGGATGCACGAAATTGACGTCTCAGGAGTCGCGGTTGATCCCTGTCCTCCTTGTGAGACTCAAGGAGTAAGGGAGGTTGACAGGAGAAACTCTCCCATCAACCTTGTTAAGTAGGGATGGCCAAGTAAGCCAAGCGCATATAGGTCAATTCTAGCTACACAATTGCCATAGCTAGAACTGCATATCTGCAGTCGACTTACTTTGCCTAGTGTAGGCATAGCTTTAGTAGGTAGTCCAAATCCAGTTCTGTTCAGTCGTGAGACTGGAGAAAAGTTAGCCCAGTTCGTAAGCCAAAAGGGAAAGCTGCAGAAGTACTTAAAGGAGTAGCAAGCCCATGTAAACAAGTTTTCTGCCTCTTGTGCTGTAACTGTGTAAGTGTCCTAGACCTAGTCCGCTGCTCCTTGGCTCATTCCTACTGATTTGAAGCCAGTGGCAGTTTGCTAGAGTAACTCCTGAATGGACCATGGTAGGAGACGATTGGCGCTTTACACTTCCTTTTGAGTTGGGGTAGAGGTTACAAGGATGAACATCTTCTTGAATTCCTTTCATTGGCAGGATGACACCAGCAGCTTGTGTTGTTAGGTTGGCAGCTTAATGCTTCCTTGATCCTTTAGAGCCATACGATCAGATTGCTATGAGTCTAAATCAGCGATGGGCAACCAAGACTGGTCAGTTGGCTGTATGAGTGGCTGTCCTTCATCTCAGTGGGCTGCATGTTTTGCAGTAGTTAGCAAACTGCAGCCAGTGGCCCACTGGGGTTTCACATTGGCCAACACACCCCCGTCTGACTCCCCCACCTTCATGCACCTCTCTCACACACAGGGTACTGGAGCCCCCACCTTCCCCACTTCTCCCCTACCCTCTTAGCACTTCCAGAGTGCTGTGAATCAGCTGATTCACGCTCAGTCCAGCTCCTCTCCCTCCGGAAGTCAAAGCCATGAATCAGCTGTTTGCAGTGTTCCAGCTCCAGGAGGGAGGGAAAAGAACAGGGATAGAGTGTGAATCAGCAGATTCATGGTGCTCCCAAAGTGCTGGGAGGAAGGGGGAGGAGCAGGTCATGCAGGACCCCAGTGCGTGAGAGGTGCATCGGGGAGGGGAGCAGACTGGGGAAGTGCGGGCTTCAGGTTGCCTTTCACTGGTCTAAATTGATATGTGACTGCATCCATAAGAAATGGGCTGGTGTAGTTAATCCCCAAGCTGGTATTGCAGAGTTGCTTCCAAAAGAGAAGTTTCCGCTCAGAATCCAGCACAGCTTAATTCACCACATAACCTTGTAACACAGGATATCAGAGCCAGCAGCTGCAGAAGGTAACTTGAGATGTTTTTCTTCTGCTGTGGACTATTTCCCAGTAAATGGTAATCTGATATTTTGAAATGTACTTTGGACGATGCTGGGTGGAAGTTTTTTTAACAGCCTTTTAACTCAAAAGGGAAATTGAGATGTATGTGACAAACCTGTTAGAATGTGTAATGGAGAGCCCAAACAGGCATGTAACTAATGTAGTTGGCAACTGATAATTTCACTATCATAGCAACTTCTTCTGTGGTTTTGTATTTTATAAATATGGTAAGTATTCATCCTCTGTTTCAACTGTCACCTTCTATTCCACCTTGTCCTTAGGAGGGCGTTTTGGCATTTGCACAGGCTTGGACATGAAAGGCCTCTTGCAACCCAGCCTTGTCCTCAGTGTGCCCATTTTTACATATCCTGCCTGTTGTCCTGTGCACGAAGAGTCCTGTAACTTGGCTATGAGTTAAATTCCCAAAGTGCCCTGGAAGTCATGCTGAGAAGAAAAATGCTAGTTTGCTAAGAATTAGTGGAAAGATGTAACCTTTGCAAGAATTGTTCAGCAAAAAATCTTTTTTTTTCCCAGTATCCTAACAAACAAGGATTATGTTTGCTTAAATCAGCAAAAATCTGATAAGATATATAAACAGGTGTTCAAATATACTGACAATTTATGGGCAAAAGTAATGTTCCTCTAAAAAAAAGGAGACGTTAGTTACAGTGAAAATATGTAAAAACCTATACGTGTACCAAATTGCAAGCAAACCTCAGAACTGTGTCAAACGTGTAAGTTATTCATGATTAGGCTGCAACGGGGTTTTTTTTACAGGTTGTGTTATGCATTGCTTTTAAATAAATGGTTAGAATTGGCTTTGAGGTTTCTTTGGTTCCTATATAAAACACTTGTTAGTAGCATATCAACTGTGTCCGAAAAAAATGACAAAATGTCCATTTGGAGCAAGCAGATCTTATGTTTTGAAATCAGGGAGCTTGTTGCAACCGCCTGATTTGTGCATTCAAATCTTGATGTATGCCGCCCCCTCCCCCCCCCACCAAAAAAAAGCACCTCCCCATACATTTTGCACATAGTCATTTGCATACATAAAAGCAAGCAGGAGAAATTAGAGAATATTGCTAATAATGGGATGCCAACTGAAATAATTGACTTTTGTTCCCATGGTCCGAAGGTCTAAATTTTGACCAATAGGTTTAGTAGCATTGACTCCTGTGTCATACTTTGCTTTTCAAGACATATTGGCTCCCTAGCACAGACTGGGTAAATAAAATAGTGCCCGTATTTGTAATCCTGTTTTATCAATCCTTATTTGGTGTTACCGTAATATGGAGATTAGATGTGGTTGGTTTGACAGGTGATGCTTCCATGTTATCTCTTATACAAGGGAATATTACTGTTCCTTCCTTGTTTGGAGAGAGGTGAAACAAAAACAAAAACCCCCAAAGCAGGTTTTTTTTTCATTTTATTTTAGAGCTTGTAAATTTTAAAGTACTATATTGCAAGGAACAGAACATATCTATCTCTTTGGTGTTCAGCTGGCTTATTTTTACTTTTTGCTACTTCCTCTTCCCTTCATACACATGTGCACAGTCTGATTCTTATTATTTTGGCTGTGGTTATTGCTATGCTTAGCCTGTTTATGGATAATGTTATCTTCTGGATACTTTCAGGCAGAGTTTCAGCTTGAATAAATAGTCACAGCTCGCCTGACTTCTGCTCCCTTGCCATTTGTATATAAATGATAATCAGCTTCTCAGAATTAATCTCTGATTTGTTTGTCGATGTTTGCACATCTAATTGTAACTGAATCAGTGGGTGTGCATGTCTTTTGCATGTACAGATAGTACTCTGCACATGCACACTGCACAACAGACTGATTTACTTAGACACAATGGGTGCCTATTCTTTTACAGATACAGGCAACTGTATATGCAAAACCAGAAGTAGGTTTTGATTTGTCTGCATGTTTTATAATGTATCCATCACCATAGCATCTTCGCTCAAAATTGCTTTAAAAATTAGCTCTATTGTTTAAGACAAGGGCCCTGGTAAACATGTATGTTTAAATCTATTCTCTATTTCTATAATATCCCCATTTAAAATGTTGGTAACAGTGTCTGAGTATCATTAATCAAACTTAGAGCAGACACTTTGGCTATGGTTGTTGCTTATGCAACAGATTATTACAACAGGTTTATTAAAGAGAGCCTGCATTTTCAAACTATGCAAATGACCTACCTGGAAAGGAGGTATACTGGTATTGTGTGGCATAACTGTCTTTCTGGGTTTTACCAGACTGAAGATTTATCAAGCATTCTTCTTCCTCGTAACCCCTCTGTTCACCTGTAAAATAAATTGTTAGCCCTGTTCCTGGCTTAGATGCCTTTTAGTGCACCAGATCAAAAATTAAATTCCTCATTAAGTAGTGAAAATGTTTTGATTGCATGGGCCGATGCTGTGTTTGCCTTGTCAACCACAAAAATTAGAGAAAAGTTTGTGACTTATCTTAAATACTATGTTTTTAACCTTGTTTTATTTTTGGATTTTGTTTCAGGATCATAATTCTAAAGACCTTGAAGGAAGGGTTTATCTTGTGTTTTTAATTTTAAAATTTGTATTCATTTCACCTATGTGTTATTTTTAAAACATGCATCCTATCTTACAGATACTATCACTTGAGGCTAAGACACTGTATTAATATGTTTGATTTAATATATAGATATATAAACATAACTAGATATCAGCTGAAACTAGTGAAAAGTCTGTTTTGCCTGCCAGTGCTCATCTGCTAATAAAGTTTTCATTTTGCATTGCCCGGGGAATTCAGTTTGTTTTCCAAAGAGGACTGTAGAGGGCAGTGTTGATCATGGTTGTGTTTTAGCCTGTTGTTTGGCACTTGAAGACGTTGACTTTCCCGCCTTAGTTTCTGTGCAAAAAGATAATTAAACTTTAGGTTCAAATGTTTATTTAGTACCTGGCCAAAAAAAAGAGAGAGAAAATGTTAGCCCTGGTTAATTTTGGATGTAATCATCTGAAAGAAGCTTCCTGCAGGAATGAAACATTTAACATTTACCATGTATACTGTGCTCAGCTGAAGAGGAGAGCCCTACACATCACCTCACCACATCTTTTTCTTCTTTGAGTTCCAGAAAAAATTGACTAACACCTCTTTAACACACACGTTAAGCTGTCTTTGAACAAACCCATCAATCCTGAGCTGAACGAATAGTTTCTTAATTCTGTATTCACTCAGAACAGATGTTAGTTGTTTTCTGACCTTTAGAGGTTGGTGATGTTTTCATCTTTCGTAAACCTGATTGGATAATGGTGTGTTTTGATGAATCCTGGATGCCTTGTGGTCTTGAGATATTTTTGCGATAAAGTTGCAATCCTCAGTAGGATCTAATGCAAATTGCTACCAAAGGTGGAATTCAGGATGAATAAATGGACAGCTCTGGTATGGTTGTTTTACTAATTCGCCACTTGTGAAATGAGCTGTTTCAGTGAGATTTTAGCTCTGGATAGTGAATATCACAAAACCTTATTTTCAAAGTAGTAAGTGGGGCTATGGGCATCTGTTACTAATAAAAATAGCCTAGGAGTGATTTCTTAAGGCTGCATCCACTCCTTTATCCCCAACAAAAAAACTGCCCCCTCAGATGTTTGAATTCTTCTTGAATGCCTTGAAGCCATGATAATAGGCTGGTAATTCCAGAGTTTATACAAAGACACACAGATGTTCAACTAGAAAATTCTCCACTTTCAAAAGAAGACTTGCCAGTATTTGCTTAGATAAATCTGTATTAACAGTTAAATTCTTCTGGTTCCCAGAGCATTCTCATCAGTGAGAGGGTTTCACAGGGACTCCAGTCATGAGCCTGGAATTCCAGCAGTTCTTTGGGGATTCTCAGTTGACCTAGACAACATTTCATTTGTGATGTAAGATATCTTCTGAAACAGCAAATGCATCTTCCATGGCAGCTCCTAAGCCGGGAATCCTAAAATCGAAAGTCAGGTCAGTTTTGGCTTTCACTTGTAAGCAATACAAGAGGATCAGTTCTCTCCTCTCACCAGCTCCACCTCCACCCTCCGAAAAAACACACTAACCTGGTTTGTCCCTTTGTTACACTCCTGATTTGGAAATCTAGTGAGTAAAGGGATCTGTACGTAATAATCATCCATTCAGAAGGGCATTTGGTTAGGGAGTGTTTAAATTAATCTGAACACTAAGAGTCAACTGTGCCTAATTTGGCTGTTCTCTGAAACTTTGTATATTAAAGAGCTAAAACAGCATTTGAGGTGTTAATAAGACTTGCTGTAACAGTGAGAAACCCAGCCTACTTTTCAATTAAAATTAGAACTGCGTAGCTTGCAGTGCAGTACAGTACAGTGCAGAGAAGAGGCATTTAAATAATCACTTCTCAGCCTCTTGAAGGCTAAGATCAAATGTAGTATTTGTTCTTTGTAATTAGTTGGAATTTGTACATCTTGCCTTTTAAGCACATGTTGCTGTAGTGCAGTACTCATTTTGAAATATAAGTTCACAAGTACTGATGAGTATCTTTAAATAGAGAGAGGTGGAGGGCTGCCAGGTTAGACAAGCGTGGGCAAACAAACTGAGTACGCTGTTTTGTTTGGTTCATTTATATATCTATGGCGGAACTAAGAGAACACACTTTATACTGAATAGAAGAGGCCTAAAGTACTGTTTATTGACGCATGCACCATATAATCAGTAATAAAAACAACTGAAACAATGTAATTAGCTTTCACTTTACCAACATAGTTTAATGGGTGTTTATCATCCAAAGAATAATGGTTGGAAGAATGTCTCCATAGATTTTCAGTGATTAAATTGCATCCTGGAGTTTTGTGGGCAAAGCATTATTATTTGTTTACAATAAAAGAGACCCTTTTGCATACAGTTGTGGTAGTTTTTAGACATGCTCATTTTCTGCTTGATAAACTATTAATGAAAATCCATGGTCCAAGGAATACTTGGGAAATACCTTTTCGGCTTGCTCCACATGATACAATAATGATTCTGTATTACACACTGTACGTCTCCAGCTGTTTGGAATTTACATCTCTGAGTCAAGTTCTTGATAATGAGGGACCGCTTTAAAATATGGTTGTGATGAGTATTTAAGTCTTTGGCTCACAGCACAGAATTTAGCCGAATGATTCAGATAGTTGAGACCCATCTCTCTCATCTGGAAGCCCCGTTTTTCCCCTCTGTTGGCTGGGTACAGATCACAGCAGAGCCATTGTTATCCATGCGCGGAATAAGCAATTGCATAGGGCACCCAGAAATTTGGGGCTCCACTAGGTCTTAATGTCCATTGATCTGCTTCTTCCTATCCCGGTTCCGTGGCTCTGCTTCCTCTGAAAAGGATCTACTTAATTTAAAAGCGAAAAACACTGCCAGCCTTATTAGCAGAACATCAACCAGGTGAAAGAGCCATTCAAGCGGTAATGAAGCCATTTAACAGGCATATGCCAATCTCAAGTATCAGAAGCCATGTGTGTGGAGTGCACAGGGGGTCACATGGGCCCCCAGCATTGTCTCCCCACCCCCACACACTCATTGTCAGCGCCATGCTGCCTTCTGCCGATTGCAGGTATGGTCCCACTTCTGTTCTGAGTGGCACAGCTCCAAGATCTTCCTCCATCATGGCTACGGCTACACTAGCCCAAATCTTCAAAATGGCCATGCAAATGGCCATTTCAAAGATTACTAATGAGGCGCTGAAATGCATATTCAGCTCCTCATTAGGATACCGCCAGCCATGGTTCTTCGAAATTGCTGCTTTACGCTGCTGCACGGCTTGTCTAAGCACAGGTCCTTTTCGAAAAGACCCCAGGAACTTCGAAATTCCCTTATTCCTATCTGCTGATACAAATAAGGGGATTTCAAAGTTGATGGGGTCCTTTCAAAAAGGACCCCCATGTGGACAAGCCGCATGGCAGTGAAAAGTAGCAATTTCGAAGAGCCACAGCTGGCGGCATGCTAATGAGGCGTTGAATATGCATTTCAGCGCCTCATTAGTAATCTTTGAAATGGCCATTTCGAACATTTGGGCTAGTATAGACACGGCCCATGTGTTTTGTAAAATGTGTGTGTTACACTTAGTTAATGCTAGAAAAATTGTGTATATATTATTATCGGAGGGGTAGCCGTGTTAGTCTGGATCTGTAACAGCAACGAAGGGTCCTGTGGCACCTTATATTAGTAGTGTCCCTATAAATCTTTGTAGATAATAACTGTGCAAAATTAATTATATTTTTCAAATATATCTGCTGATATTGTATTAATTTGGTGTGCTTAAGTAACAGTGCCTGATATTGTTTCAGGGATTTACTCAATTTTTTTGCAGATTGTGCTTCTTCATCCACTGTAATGTATATCTCTGCAGTGATTCTTACTTGCTTAAATTATTTTGATTGTTTTATTAAATTTAAGATTACACTCTTCTGCATCTTTTTTCCACACATTGTGTCTATAATAGATGACCTCTAGTAAATATAAAACTAATTTATTTCTGGAGACCCTCTGCTGTACAAAACTTTGGGAAAATAAAGAGAATCTGGATGGTGATGCAGAGGAGAGTAAAACCAAAATTATGCTGAATCGGGTGGGCTATTGAGAATGGCTTAATATTCAGTACATTTTTTCTATCTTTTAATTATTTTCCTGCAAAATTCTTCATAGTTATAATATAGAAATATCTGTTTTGATACAATACTCTTCCTGTCCCCCAAACCACTACCACACATATCCATTGATATCAGACCACATTCTAAGCAGCATCTGTTTTTGTTTTTTATTTAGAAAGGAAGCATGGATCAGTGGTTCAGCCAAGGACCTGGCAAACCCATGTTCAGTTTACTGCTCTGCCACAGACTCACCACCTGACCTTGGGCGAGACACTTAGCTTCTCTGGGTCCCAGTTCCCCATCCATAAAAAGGGGATGATAATTCTCAAGATGTTGTGAGGATTAATACACTAAAAGACTGTGAAATGAGTTGATATCTACTGATGAAAAGCACTCTATAAAAAGAGGAAATAATTTTTCAAGCTGTTGACTGGTGTGGGCCCCATGCTGCACCCATTCAAGCCAATGGGCACTTTAACGTAGACTTCATCAGGCACAGGCCTTTCATCCACAGAGACTTCTCATTGGTATTTTAAAATTACATATCATTTATGAAAAAGTTGGGTGTGAGAGGAATGCAGCTTCCTTGAAAGTGGATGGGAGTTTTGATGTGCATGGTGTTCTTGACTCTGAATCTTACTGTGTTTTGAGGTTTTCTTTTAAATGATTTGGCTTTGCAGGAAATGGCTCGTCAACAGAGATGCTGAAAGTGGTTGTTTGTTTGCCGTTGGTTGTAGGAATTTAAAAGAGGCAAGCTCAGCCTCTTTCTTTTCCTTAATTATTATATGTAACGCTCATCGTTTCCTCTTGTATTTGCAGACAACTTCAGCAACAGCAAGCTGAGCTCGAAGTACATCAAAGAGACGGGTTGTCATCCTATGACTTATCTCAGGTGATCTCTCTGAACAGGTTGTTCTTTCTTCTACTGGTGTCTCTGATCTTTTAAACACAACAGATGGGTCTACACGAGGAACTAACTTGGAAGTTAACTTCAAAGTCAGGCACTACATCGAACTAGCCAGCAGAGAGTCTACAAACATTTTCCCTTAGCTCAGAAGTTAACTTTAAAATGGGGAGCCCAACTTCAAAATCCTTACTCCATTCTCGGGAATGGACTAGTGCCCTACTTTGAAGTTTAACTTTGAAGTAGGGTGCATGTAGATGCTCTGTTTGAAGTTGCTTACTTCAAAGTTGTACTTCAAAGTAAGCAACTTGGAAGTTATTTTTGAAGTGCAGACCCAGCCAATGCGTTTAAGGATCGAAACAAGAGAAGAACACATTGTGACTATACCTGAGCTCATTTGTGTCACAATATGGAGGGGCAATTACATTCTTTTTTGCATATATCAACAACAGGTACCTGTTCCAAATATACCAACTAATGTTCATGAGGGTGGAAAGGCAGTAGAGAAACCAGACACTATCTTCTCCCAGGAGAGGGATCCTAGGTTTGCTGAGATGTTTGCAGGAATAACGACTTGTAAGTGAGAACCTCTGGTATTTAATTTTTAATATTGTCTTTGTAAACTGTAGTCTTGACACTTAGTGCTATTTCGTAACAGGTAAATACCTTCATTTTTGATTTAAAACCATTTTCCTGAAAAATTCCCAGGTTTTACAAAAATGTATTATTCATTTTTTTTCTGATTTTTCACCCTACTTTTGTAGCATCCAAATATATTAAAAACTTGTTTTATTGGGAAAATGAAAATACATTGCATGAGAGAGATGTATTAAGATAATACGTTAGTCTGTGTGTTTATACAAAGCTGCCTGTTGAAGTAAGACAATGTAGTCATCTCCAAGATACCCACAATAAACAAACAGACATGAATGCAGCCGCTAAAGTACGTGAGCATCTGAACGTACGGATGAATCTCACGCCCACCATGTGCACATTTCAAGCTGTTAGCAGAAAATGGTTTAAAGATATGACACACTAAAATGGGAAGAAAATAAAAATCAGTATCAGAATATGTTTCAAAAAACAAGAAAATATTCAAAAGTTTTTAAATAAACAAAAACAGGAGAAGGGATAAGTTAGACTGTCTGTGCTGCTAATGGTGTGGCCAAAATATATTAAATATAAATATTTATGGGCTCATAATTCTAACTCTGCAACAGTAAATAAGTGATTCAAATGAAAAATTTTGTTTGGGGGATTAAACATACACTGTTTTCCTAAACTCACAGGTGGCGTCATGCTTGGAGTTTTTAGTTCTGCAGCAAACCATATTGATGAACAACAGACTTCAAAACATTAAGCTACTGAATGCATTTTCCCCCCTTCTTTCTGTTCACCAAAATAAACCCCAGTGTTTACCCAGAACGGGACCCAAGCCACTGAGAGCCTGGAGTAGCCTGTACCGTAGTCACTCCTGCATCAATCCACCCCATGATGGAAACATACCGTTAGTAGCCATGCAGTCATAACAGTAGCTGTCCTCCTTTTCAGAGGTACATTTTTGCAGTGCAACTCTTAAAAGGAAGTAGACACGTTTTAATAATTATAAAGCCGAAAGGAGCTGTCTGAGAAAGTGTATGTCAGTGTGGCTTATTGAGATGTGTTGGAGTAGTAATGCTATTAAGACGGTAAGATAGATATTTTGTATAAAATTATAAGCCTATTTTGTAGGTGTTACTAGATGCAGTATTTTTCCTTGTTTATTCTTTAGTAATTCACTGTTCTAAATGTGCCCCATTTCCCCCAGAGTGAAAAAATGTTATGTTTGTTTTAACTAAAGCCATGGGCAAGTATCTTTCAGTGAAGGAGGAAATGACCTGTTGTGTTGAACTAAAGGAGTATAAGGAAGTGACCTCGCTGAATGTGTTTATTATGTACAGCTTGACCTTTTCAAACTGTGAAGGCACTGTAACTTCCATATGGACTTGATAGTCTGTCCCCCAGTTTCTGAGACTTCTATTCCTGTTCTCCCTTGTATGTTTACTCTTACAGCGAAGTCAGTGTCTGAGGCCAGAAAAGGGGTCTGCTGGAAGGTAGCAACCCTAAACACTGAAACAATGTTTTCCAAGTGAGAACATCTTGCTTTCTGGCTGCTTTATTGGCTAGTGTTCAAAAAGCTCTGAACTGTTTGTGTGGCTAGTTCAGGGTTAAGGGTCTCGCAAGCTGTGAGGATGAGCTAAGGAGTTGTGTTCTTGGAAATGCCATTTCACTTTTCATTTTATCAATTTACAAGCTGTGTTTTTGGGGCGGGGGCAACTTGGCTGTGCTCCCTGTGGGAATATCTCCTGGGAGTCGTGATCAAGGACTCTTTTAATGCTAAAAAGGGAAGGCTGTCAGTTAGATATGTGCTGAAGGGTCCAAAAACAATATTGACAGATCTGCATGATGCTTTCAGACACTTGCATTGTATCAATACTAGACCACTTTCTCCAGTTCAGCTTATAAAAATGCTTTAGTGCTGACAAAGACAGGATTGACATAGTGGGGCAGATGAAGGGCACCCAAGAGCTGCATGTTTTGTTAAAATGAAGACCTCATTCTTCATCCAGTCATGCTTTTTGATCAGCAGCCATTTTGAGATACAGTTGTTTAATGCAGTGCCACTAGTGGCTGCTGGTGAGTTTTAGGACAAGTTGGGCAATTTACCAGTGGTGAGGACTGGGGGGACCAAGTCACCATAATGTCCCATATCCCCACCAGCACCTCCATCCTGTTCCCTGTGGGAGGCTCCACAGTCCAGACTACTCTAGGCTCTCAGCAGCTCTCTCTGTGCTGCCCTCCCATTGAGCTGGCCCCACCTAGTCCTGGTACCAGCAGTGGGTGGGGTGGGGAGACGTCCCATTTCTGCTAAGAGAAGAGTGGGGGGGAGGCAGAGTCCCAGCAGGTCCTGTCCTATCCAGTGAGCAGGGAGGGATAAAGGGTCCTGGTGGGATCTTCCCTTCTCCCCTGGAAAAGCTGGGACTAGTGAGGCCTCTCCCCTTTCACTCCCACTGTGGCCAAGAGGTGCCTGCCTGCCTCCTTCTCCCTCCCTGAGTATGTGCTAGTGGTTGGGCAGAAGTGTAAGGTGTCAAGTGCCCTAAAATGAAGTGCTCTGTCTTTCCCTGTATACCCCGCGGGTGTGCTCCAAAAGGTACCTCGTTTACCAGCGTGATGTCTATGGTACAGGTAGAGCACAGCACTTTAGGGCCCTCTCTTGGCACCTCCTGCCAGACCTTGACTGCACCATCTGCACATGTGGCGCAGAGGCAGAGAAACAAAAAAGCCCTGCAGCTAAATCCAAACTGCAAACACTGCAGATCTATGGCCGGCTGCTGTAGTTTGCTGTGATCTTAACTTGGATCTAGTGTGTGTGCGCGCACACACACACACAGAGAGAGAGAGAGAGAGAGAGAGAGAGAGAACAAAGACTGTGGCCAGAATCTGGCATAGTACCTATCAGGATCTTGGCCCTTCATTATCTCACTTCTTTGGTGGGGCAGTGTCCCTAGTGCCATGCCACTAAGTGCTGTGCTTCTGGAATCTGCGTATTGCAGGAGTCGAAGAGGAGGATGTTAAGAGAATATATGGGGGCAGAAGGCAGGAAGATTTTGAACCTAGCAGATTTGAGGGCACCTGGCAAAATACCAGTTGACAGCAAGGATGTGTATTTCTGTGCTGTAAGGGAAGGGTGCAAGGCGAAGAGGAAAAAGTCAAGGAGCAGTAGGCTGGATCCTGAGGTGTCACTACCTGAGGTCCTGTTTAAACCTTTCCCTGTCTGTAGTACAATACCTGGAAGCTGCTTTTAACTGAATCAGCTGCCCATGGCTCCCAGTTTTGGTAGCTGGTGGTAACAGGACCCTGGGGATACCACAGTTATGCTCTGTGGCGTGCTGTCTTGTACGATCCTTTGTGACCCCGAGGGAGTCCCCTGCAGACAGGGTATCCACAAGTTGGCAGAGGTCATCCAGTTCTAGAGTGTCTAGCGCAGCTTCATGCTGCAGAGCTGGTGCAGCACATCCGGAGATCTGATCCACTCTCCCTGAATAGGGAGAGGCTGGTCATCAAGGGAGGGAGGATCAAGTGAAGAGGAGGGAAGGGAGGGGCAGGTCTGGTTTATAGAGCTATCAGGGATGTGTGGCAGCAGAGTCATGAAGAGGTCTCAGAAGGTTGTAGGTTTTTTTTTTATTTTTTTTTATTTGTTTGTTTTTGCCCTTGGAGGGAAGATAGGAGGTGGAAGAGGAAAGGTGGAGCAGGGCCTTGACATTGTTAAAGGGGAATGGAGGTTTGCCAGGAGCTTTAGTAATTGGCAGTTGCAGCTGTATAACCAAAGGGAGGGCAGATTCTGTAATATACTGAGTCTAAGGTCTTCAGACCTCTTAGCGCCGCCTCAGAGCATTCCTTCGCAAAGTAACAGCCAAGACATTTACCAAAAGTGAAATTCAAAGTTAATCGTACCGTTACTGGGATAAAGCCAAAATTAAGAGACCTGCTGCTGAGTGTATATGTAAAGTCTACCTCTGTTCTGATCTGCAGCGGATATAAGTTGTTATAGCTGCCTGCTGTAGAGGGTGTGTTTTTAGCTCGAGTTGTAACAGCTCATGCCTTCACATCTGGAGGTACATGGTTCAATCTCAGGTGTCTCAACTGTTATAATTACACGAGAGAACACTCTATTAAAAATTTGGATGGCCGCGTTTGCCCTGCTTTGTTTTAGCAAATGGAAGAGACTGATCACAAGAGTAAACATATTCGTTCTACTATAAGAACAAACTATAAAAGACAGTGGCGTCTGTGCATGCATCTCATTTACAGTGCTCTTGTATGGTTTTCCTAATCTTTAATTCCATTGAAACTCATTCTAGTTCATGGCCTGTTCAAGCCAGTTTGTTGTCAGAGTGAAAAAGGCAAGCATTGCTATGTCCTTGAGATTTGCTTTTGCCTTGAATTACTGTTCAGATGTCTGATATGCAGACCTCACAGAAACAAAACTCCTACTGAGTACAGTGGGTTTAATGTGTATTTAAGTGGCTGCAGGTCAGTCTGATTTATGAGCATAATAATGCCTGGAAGAACCAGGACTAGAACCCCCGCTACTGCTGAGGGGGAGTAGATTGCAAGATCTTTGGAGAAGGTACAGCTTTTTGTTCTGTGTTTTATACAGTGCCAAATACAGGGTAGTCAGAGCTACTACAGCAAGACAAATAAGTAATAATACATTAACATCAATAGTAGTGCAACCTCGCACCTGACAGATTTTCCCAAATTGTGCACCCAGTTATAAAAAAACTGAGGAGATCTGTTCTTTAGAAGCCCATTTAAAAATTACTAAAAATACCTCTTCCAAGCTACAAGAAATAAGCCTCCAGTCACCAATACTACCGACTTGTTAATTCTGCAAGATGGGACCAGACTTTTCAATGCTGATGTAACCTTAGACCACATTAAATAAGCCTTAATTGCAAAGAAATATCTTATGTTCATGGAGAAGGATATAGCCTCTTCTCAAGGCAAACGGGTCATAGCCATTAACATAATTCAGTCTCTTCCGGAAAAGACCTATAAAATCAATAGGAAATGGTTACCTTTCTATAGAACTTTGAAGCCAGCCTATTGCATTCTGCAGCAGAGAGAGAACTCACTATTACATCGTATGGGTTGATTTAAAAATTCTGCAGATGGTATCTTTTGACCCTTGTTTCATCTGTAGTGTGCTCTACGTAAGACCTTCCCATAGGGGATTAACAAGGAGAATATTACTTGTACCAGGTAGCTTGTATACGTGCTATTTTCTGATGAACAAATGGTGGTTTATTTCATTCTCCCTTGAGATTTTCTTTGATTGCTTTTAATAGCAGACAAAAAAATGATGGCTTCAGCATCCCCAGCAGGGAACCAACAGCTTTACTCTCAGGGGAGCCCATTCCAGCCAGGACATTCCGGAAAGGCTTTCAGGTACTGTACCAGCAGCAGCACCGATAGCTTCCGTACATGAAAAGGAATTCCATTTTGATTCTGTGGAGACAAGAATACGTGTAATGCTAACACCGTCCACTGCAATGTGAATTATTTTTCCTTTGTGTCAACTTGACTTCCACACAAAAGTATATCAGGAGGAATTTGTCGGTAGACAAAACCTACAGTAGGTAATTTTCAAACATGTTTAATTTGGATATTTTAGGAGCTTCCAAAACGTTTTTGAGTCTACTAGCTGACACTGTAGGTTTGACCTAACTACTTGAAGTTTAAGAATCGGTACACCCCTGAATGGCTTCCTGAAATTTTGATAGTCGTGGTTCGATTTACTTCATCATTAGTCCTGTTTTAGGAAAGAAGATTTATGTCCCTTCCCTGGGTGGTCTACTCTTTAGTGAAGGCTGTCTTCTTGAAACCTAATCTGTTACCCTTTGCCCTCTTATTATTTAAAGTGATGGAAGAAAAACTCTGGAGCAACTGTACTTCAGTCAGCTTTAATGACATCCCAAGCTACCTGTGCATGTAGCTGTTGTAATTGAGTTTTCACCTAGGACAAAAGCAAAGTTTTGAAGATGAAAGGCTAACTATTCAAATGCATTAACTGTCAGTTATGTGGTCTATGAATTAGAAATCAAATACTCGTTATAGATTTATAGAAACCAACATGTACTTAATCTTGTAATTAGTACTGGTATTGCACATGTTCTTTAGTTAGATCTTACATGATATTTTATGATGTAAATTGCAAGTAAGCATCTTGACATTTGGCATGTTTTGTTGTTTTTATTTTGTTGGTCTCCTGAAACTTAGCTGTAGCTTCATTTTTGCTTCTAATCTGCGACATCAACTGGTGGCACAAAGGCAAATGCCACTGTTACAATCCTTGATGAGTTCCCCCAGCAGGACACCTAACTTTGGATCCAGAATAACAACTTTGTGCAGTTTTGGCTGCCAAGTTTCAAAAGCAATAGATTAAATTAGAATTGGAAAAGGTACAGAAAACAGCAACAAAAATTAATAAGGGTATGGAATGGCTTCCCCATCAGGAAAGATTTCAAAGACCAGAACTTTGCAGCTTGTAATGAAGAGAAGTAAGTGAGAAGATCTGTAAACTTGCCAGTGGCGTGGGAAAAGCAAATAAGGAACTGTTATGTAACAGACTAAATAACTCAAGGAATATTGCTAGCCAGCAGGTTTGACAGAAAGGGAAGTACTTTTTCAAACAACACACAACCTGTGAAACTCCTTGGCAGGGGAAGTTGTAAAGACCAAACCTGTAAAGAGTTTCAAAAGGGAATTAGATAAGGTCATGGAGGTTAGGTTCAACAATATCTGTTAGTCATGAGGGTGGAAGCTACAACTTCGTGCTCTGTTGTCCCTAGTCTCTGGCTGCCAGAAGCTAGGAGTGGACAACAGGGGATGAATCATTTGATTGCTGTTCTGTTCGTTCCCTCTGAAACACCTGGCATTGGTGATTGTTGGAAGATAGGACATTGGAGTGCACTGGCCATTGGTCCGATATAATATGTCCATTCTTATTTTCTTGTGTTCTGCTTGTTGTTGGCCTGGTGAGGCTGGGCAGAGTTGTGGTGCACCATATTTATGGCTCTGGACTTTTACTCTTATACCCCAGGTGCCTATACCATGCCTGACATCCCTTTCAACAGTGGGGACCCAATTGTCCAGTTGCTTAGGCCCAGAAACGGGGGTCAGAATCCAAAATAGGTGGTGTGTGCTTCTACAGTTCTGCAGAAGCTATAAATCTTCTGGCTTCCTATTTTCCAATTCAGGGACTGTGTGATAATAAAAGAAAGTAATACAGATGCTGCAAAGGAATGTCTAAACACACATACTTTACATGGATGCTTTGTCTACACTGTACGATTTTGTCATTCATAGGTGCTTTATTTTCCCCCCTTGCCCACTCCCAACCAAAAGCTTAAAAGTTTGGCAGCAACAGGTACTAGTGTAAATAGTGCTTTGTCTTCAGGGGAGTGGTCTCCTGCTAACAAAGTAAATGTGCGTGAGGACAAACAGTGTTTACGCTGCCTCACTTTTAGTGACAGGGCTTTGTCAACACGGGCATGTTGCTAGAGGTTGTGTAGTGTAGACAAAGCCTGAGGTAGCAAAAGAGCTATCCAGAGCTGTGAAGAAACAGCAAACCTTGCATGCAAATCCTGCCTTGATTTCAATACCACTTTGGGATTTGGCCAGTCTCTTTTCAGGGGTTTCAGGAATTGGTCTCTTCTCTCCTGCTCAGCCTGGGCTGCTTCTGGTTTTGGTCTGTTCCCCATTCACTCATCCCCATCTAAATTAGCTTCAGTGCTGTTTGTCAGGACTGTTTGACTTTCCTCCCAGTGATTTCAGTTCCCATAAGCACTCATGTAGTTGGACTGATCCCTTTGGCTGCATCTAGCTGGCTGTCTTAAGGTGCTTACTTTTGAATGGGAAACAGCCCTTGATTTGCTCTGTATTTTTAGACCTCTGCTAACACCTTTTGGATTCCCAGTTCAAGATGGAAGTAAAAGACACCTGCTTTACAGTTAAAATGGGGTTCACAAAAGTAAAACGGAGTTTGTAGCTTGATATAGACGCACTCGGACAAGCGTGAATCCATAACAGCCATCTGTTTGGTTTTGTATTTATAATTAGCACAGAGAGTAGAGGCAAGGATAAAAATTATTACAGATTCTCTCTTTCTGACCTGGGCAAAACCCAACACCAACAAATAACTTATGATGTGCAGACCGTAGATGAGAACTGATATATGTACCGAAGCATGTTCTTTCTGATAAACATTGGGATCGATGAATGTACACTAAACTCTTTTCATATCTGGCAGCTCTGGCAGGTTGCCGGATATTCAAATATTCTGGATAATAGAGAGGTATACCTAGCAATTCATAACACTAAATATAAACAAGATTAGATATTAAGAAAGAAACAAAAATGTAGGCAGAGTACTTTATTTACCAATAACAGTTGTATTGTACACTGTAAACTTGTATTGTATTTGCTGTATTTATGTGTATTTACTTTCACTACACTGTACTTATGGGTAACATAAGTAAAATGTACTTAGGGTTAAAATGCTGGTTATTTGAGAGTTCTGGATGATGGAATGCTGGTTAAGACAGAGTTTACTGTACATTTAAGTGTATGTACAAATGTGTGTGTTATAGATAATATATCCACTAAGTCTAAAGATTTCCATACAAGAATACTGAAACACAGAGGATACAGTGGAATAGTCATGAGTATAATTTTCATTATAAGAAAATATTTCACAAGCTGGGAAACAATTAATTGTAATTCCCACGCATTCTGGTGAAATACATTTTTTCCTGTTTGTATTCTGTTTTTCGTTCCAGAGCTCAGAACACTAGTTTGTTTGATTCTTTCACTTTGATTTGTAGCTGTAGTATTTTTTAGCACCAATGGGAGGAAACATGAATTAAAAGCCGCTAATCAAACATATATCTTTGTTACATAACACATATTTTCTTCTTTTTACAGAAAGAATGCAACACTGACAAGAAACAGGTTAAAGAATATTTATGAACAACATCCTTTCAGAAGCCTCGATTCAGGGCAGCATTTAAGCATGTGCTTAAATACCACTGACTTTAAGCACATGATTAAAGTTAAGTACATACTTAAGTGTGGTCCTGAGGAGAGCTACTTTCCTGAATTGAGGGCCAAGTCAATATGAAAAATAATTTAGTTACACATCTTTCCAAAATCATCCCGTTGGTTGTATTAATGCAAGCCCTTTGGATGAGACCGCATGAATCTAAGAAGAATTTGGCACACTGTGTCTGCATAATCAGTCTGACATTTTAGAATTTCAAAATGTCTTATACTTTTAATATTGAAGTCATGTCATTTTCATTTAGCTCTTATGCAGACAATCCAGAAAACGTGCCTTAATGGGATGGTTAACAAAATTTCAGTATCTGCCATACAGTTTACCCATCCTAAATACTGTAGTATCACCCACAAGTCACTTTCTGTTCTTTCCCCTCTAGCTCATCTGTGGTACATGTGCCTGGTGTAAACGATATCCAGTCCTCTTCTTCAACAGGCCAAAATTTGACACAGATCTCTCGTCAGTTAAACCAGAGTCAAGTTGCCTGGACAGGAAGTCGTCCACCATTTCCAGGACAGGTAGGTGTTTGATTAAGGGGGGTTTTAATGGTGCTCTAACAGTTTGCCACACCTGCAAATTTTGCAAAAAGAACAAATCAAACTCCCTAGTTAAAATTTGGTAAAACATATCTTTTGGGTTTTTTTTTTTTTGGGTTTTTTTTTAAAAAGGAATGATGAAATAATTTCCTCCATTTCTGATTTATCTGGTCAAAATAGAAAAGTTCAAGGTCGGTTGCTCCTTTGCATAATTCTAAAGGAAAAATATGATTATTTGTACTAATATATACATACATGATCCCTACAAAAATCTGTGTTTAAGAAATCCTCAATCCTGTATAAATGTGTGGTTTATGTGAAATCAACAGGACTATGTACATTATGCTTGTCATTAAAGTTCTGATGGTCAGAGACCTAAAAGAGCGTGTCTACTCTGCAGCTTGGGAGCCAGCCTCCCAGCCCAGGTAGGCAGACTCATGCTACCTTTGCTTGAGCTAACATGCTAAAAACAGCAGTGTGGATGTTGCAACTCAGACACAGCCTCAGGCTAGTCACCAGAGCTCAGACCCAGGGTCCAGGTGGGCTTGTGTGTCGGAGCTGCCACCTAAGCCACAAAAACTGCATTGCTATTTTTATCCTGGTAGCTCAAGAAGGGCTAACTTAAGCATGTTTTCCCAGGCTGGGCTACTCCCAGCATGTCCAGACTCATTACGCACAGCCTGTAGCACATACTGTATTCAGCTCACCTGTCCATCTCAGTACATTGAAATGCCTTTAGAGAAGCCAGTATGCTAAGGGCTGAGTAGCAACCCAATCCCTAAGTTCTCTTGTTTTAGTCGGTTTAAATAAGACAATTTTTAATACTATTGTAAGAATAATTGTTTGCGTTCAATCTTCTGATGTAGTCTATAAAGGGACTTTAAAGTATGCACTCAATCGTATTGCTAGGAGCTTAATTATTTCCATAATAATTAGCTTAATTAATCTCCTAGTTTCACATGCATGCTAACCAGCCCTCAGTTTACATCAATTACTGTGCTGTATCTATTCTGTATCCTAAAGAAATCAAATTGAAAAAGTATTTTGACGTATTTTTGTTTATACACTGTGTCGGAAGGGTGTTAATTATTACTGATAAAAACGTGACATCTCTTCTTACCCTAAGCCATCAGCCTGGTCAGGTCTGCATCACCAGAGTACAAACTTCAAAAATACAAATATATTTTACCATCTTAAAAAAAAAAAAAAGTCCCACATAAATGCCCTGTCTTCTTGTCATTGTCACTGTGGGAACCTTCATAGTTAAGTCACTTCTCAGCTAGGAACTAAACTGAAGACTTGTATTTTCATCATGTTGTTTGCCTGTTAGGCTCTATTCCTCCCCCCGCCCGGCCGCCTCCCCTATTTGCCCAGAAGAGTAGTTGCACTTCAGTGCACCAATTGTCTATAAGATCCACATCATTAAATGTATCTAGAGATGTTACTGCTTTTAATTTCAAACAGCAGAACTTGTTAAATACCAATCTTCTATAGAGCTGCTGGGCTAGTAGGTGCAGGGAAGGGAATGCTGTGTTGTTAAGAGGATTCTATTACTGGTGCTGTTTGCTAATGTATTGTTACTTTGTTACTCGGATGTTGTCTAATTTTGCCAGTGTCATAGGGTTGTTGTACTATTTAATTCCATGTGACACGCTTTGAGGTCCTTGGAAGTCATTACAGAAGTGTAAAGGATGGGTGTTCTTAATTGAGTTGAACTACTCCCTTTTAAGCAGAATTTGGTTATTTTACCCCTGAGATAGTAGAGCTGTGCATCCTCCCTCACTCACCAAGTCTGGCATGCAACTGCTGAGGGCTTGCCTGAGGTGAGAAAGAATGTATTCATTGTGCTTCAGGTAGCCACTGGGCAAGCTGACTGGCATACTCTAAAACCAGGCAAGAAAACCCAGCTGGCTTTGCAACCCATGCAGAGATCCAGCACCTTCACTTATGCCAAACATCTGGTGGTCTGAAGGTACGAGGTACACCTGACAAGGCATTCAGATAATTGGGAGAATATAAAACCAGGACATCTGGCATATAAAGATTCATTTTTTGTATATTTTCAACTTTTGCTTCTAGCCTACTAGAGGGGGAGGGGGGAAAACGTTATAGAAGGTACAAACTAGTGATAATGATAGTACAAAATAGTGATTCTGTTTTGGAATGCATGGAGAATATTAATTGGCAGGAAAGTTGTTACATTTTCAGTTACACTCTCTTGCTTTCATTAAAATTGAACAGCCACAGATCCACATTGATGGAAATTGAATGGGCTTAAGCTAGGGATAATATACTTAATCTTATCTGCAATGTTTATTTAACAGTTGACTTTAGACGCTCTTAAAATTTGAGTTTATCATGCTGCTCTGCTGTTTATTCCAGCAATACCAATAACTTTTTCTGTCTCTCAGCAAATCCCATCGCAATCTGGAAAGGCTCAGTCATCACCCTTCGGAATTGGAACCAGTCATACCTATCCAGCTGATCCATCATCCTACAGCCCTCTCTCCAGCCCAGCCACCTCATCCCCAAGTGGAAATGCTTACTCAAGCCTGGCAAACAGAGGAGCAGGGTTTGGTAAGTTTCAGATTGTGTATCTCAAAGTAAACAAAAAGGTGAAATACTGATTTGTTTTAAATCATTGGACCAGCTCCTCTATTGTCTCTGGCCTCTGTATGGGTTTGTAGGGTTTGCTGGGAAGGCAAGAGATAAGAAACTTCGCTTCTTCTTATGTGGTGCAGTAGACTGAGATGAGTGCGAGGGGCCCCTCCCTCCATGCTCCACCTCCAGCGTCCTAAAGGATGCACTGCACACCCTTCCTGACATGGAAGCACTCCCAGACTTCCTGTTGGCTGAGTCATCTTCACTCTGCCCTCCAAAGGATCCCAAAGTGTCACAGTCCAGAACACTCTCATTTGTTAAACCAGTCTGAATGTGTGAAATTGTGTCCTGTCATTGCTCCTCTCCCAGGACACTCCCTCACGGCTGATTTTGTGCAGGTAACTCCATCGCCCTCTCTCAGTTCCACGCAGACAATTACCTTTGCTAGTCATACAGTGAGTTTAAACAGCTCCCTTATTAAACAGCTGGGTGTGTTTCATTGTGTTTCCTAGCGGAACACTTCACGTTCACTAAGCCTAATTTTTAAGGTGAATTTTCTCAGCTACCAGTTTGAAAGCAAAACGCGGCAATAGTCCATTTCTGTCTTTTATTATCACCGGAGATAGGATTTGACCTTTCATTGATGTCTTTACTCATTGCTTTTTCTTACCCAAGCAACCCTCCACTGACTTCAAGATCTCATATTAAATCAGGAGATTTCTTTCCCTCACTCCTTTCCCGTCTTTCCTCCTCCCAAGTAAGACCTGGGTAAGAACTGAGTTAGACATGTTAGGCTTTGTCCATGTGAGATCTCTTCAGGAGCTAAGATATAACCATATCTTTGGAGCATATAAAAGCGAACAGGTATAGCAAAGGCACCTCCAATTCTGCCTGGGCATCATCATCCTCATCAGATAGATATGGATTAATTAAAACAATAATTTTATTTCTGTGATTGAAGAAGACTTGGAATTGGTCCAAGAAGATGAAATAATGTTGAATGTGGTTAGGACTTGTGTGCTTTCTTTATTGCAGCCTTCCCTATTTCAGACACAAGTGATTGTTGTTTTAATTGTTAATTTAGAACTGGAATGAGTCTCCTCGCTCATCAAGTCTAGCCCCTACTCTCACAGGCAAGCCATTTGTATAACCTGCTCATCATCTGATCAAACTCCATCTTAAAACGCAAAGCCTTTAAAGCTGCATGGACCCAGATACCTGATGGCAGGAAGCTGAGAGCATGCTAGAGGCAGAAACAGTATGAGCCCCTCACAGTAGACTCTGTCAGCCATCCCTGTAGATGGCTAGCAGTCAGCTGCCCCAAGGTTCCTCACAGAGGTTGCAGCAGCCCAGCCAGTCCCCAGCAAATGGGCACCAAGGGCCTAGAGCTGTGGGACTTCCTCAGACTGTGGCAGCAGAAGGTCCAGTGGGAGATGGACAGCAAATACCACAAGGTGGCCACGTGGAGACACCCTGCCTGCACCACAACCAAGTGTAGAGCGAGAGAAAGGATCTGCAGCAGGAATATGCCCTGACCCGGGACTTCGACAGCTGCTCGGGGGCAGGGTCCACATCTGAAAATTATAGGGAGAGGGATTGCTCTTTGATTTGAGTATTAGCCTGTGAAACCCGTGATTGTGAGGTCAATCCTTGAGGGGGCCATTTAGGGATCTGGGGGAAAAAATAGATTTTAAAGAAAAGGGATGGTACTTGATCCTGCCAAGAGGGCAGGGGACTGTGTTTGATGACCTCCTGAGGTCTCTTCCAGTTATATGAGATGTGTAAAACCAATCAGGTTACTTGTCTGTTTGTAGATGGTTCCAGAATCTCATTGAGGGATTAACAATGGAGAGTAACTTTTTTTTTTTCTCCCCAGTAATTTTCTTACACATGTACCTACTTTTTGTATTTCCACTCCAGTTCACCTCACAATGTAGGTTTCACCCATGAAAGTTTATGCCCTAACATATTTGTTTGTCTCTGAGGTGCTACAGGACTCCTCTTTGTTTTTACAGAGAGAGATTATAACACAGCTGTATCTCAGAGGCTTTTCCCAATGTTATAAACAAACTTATTGATGGCTGGAAGCGTTCTGACTTGAGCCTCATGATTATACTTGAAGAGTGTGAAACTCCACAGCAGCTTACGTTACTGCATAACTAGTTAAGTAGCATGGTTAAGGGTAATTCTGCTGTTTAGTCTCTTCAGCAAGTGTTCAGGGGATGCCATCCAAATGAGCTGTTCCTGAGGGAGCTCCTGAACAGGGGGAAAAAAATTCAGTAAGTGAAATAAGAACATTTTTTCCCTTCTACCCATGCATCCACATGCACCTTCTATCCAGTGGCCTGGAAAATCTGCCTGTAAGCATATAGGTCGTCGACCATGGAAATGAGAGAATATAAAATGCAGATGGCTACTGAGGCCTGAGTTAAGAATACCACAGCCAGCAAACATAACAGCAACGTTTCCAAATCCAGCATGACATGCTGGTAGTTCAGAACAGTCAGTGAATCAGCTAAGAAGCCTGAGGTAGGTTGCCAGGAACAAAAGGTGAAGAAAGAGCACTCAGCTATCCTTGGCCAAGATCTTGTAAATTTTTATGTACAGACTAAGCCAAAGATTTAAAATCACACGCTGACCATAGGACCTTGTATACACTAGGAGCTGATTCAAAGCCTCCTGAAGTCCGTGAAGGGTCATTGCACTGATTTGCGTGGGCTTTGGATTAAGCCCCTAATGCATTGAGTTTAAAGAAAGTTCCATCCAGTTTCCTTGGCCCTGTTTTCTCACTGTGTGAGGAACAAAATAAAAACAGTGGCTCATATTCCTCTGAACTTAACATTAGAAACCCTATGCAGGGAGTTTTCCCTTATTTAGATTACATTTTTCTTTTTGCTTTTAATGCTGATTTACTCACCCTTGATTTTTCACTCAACCTTATGAATGAAATTAAAGCAGTTTCATTCCTAGGGCTTGTCTACACTACCTCCCTACTTTGAAGGGAGGATGATAAGTAGGGTGTCAGGAGATTATTAATGAAGTGCTGCACTGCATATGCAGCACTTCATTAAGCTAATTCTCCCCCGCGGCAAAATTTTGAGGAGCAAAGGGACTTCGAAGTTGCACAGGCCGGTGAGCCGCGGCTACACGCAAGCCAGCTTTGAAGTTTAACACTTTGAAGTTGCTGCAGAGGAGAATTAGCATAAGGAAGTGCTACATGTGCAGAGCAGCACTTCATTAATAATCTCCCAGCACCCTACTTGCCATCCTCTCTTCGAACTAGGGAGGTAGGGTAGACAAGCCCCTAGCCCTTTTCACTCTTTGGGCCACACACACTAGCATTATGCTGGCTTGCTGAACTCAGCAGCAGCACGGGGGGATGTGTGCATCAAAATGGATGACTTCCTGTTAAGTTAATCACAGCAGCATTTCCATTGGACTTTGTTCATTTGTGTTTTGAGAATACCTACGCATTGGTTCCAGGCTCCATAGCAGGGACCTGCTCATTTGGTGTGAAATATTTTTTGATCTACATCAGTTTGAATTCTGTTAGTAAGTAAATGTATTACTGAAGTAGCAGCCTGAACCTTCGGTTGGCAATCTGTCTTGCTGAACAGAAGACTCATTTGCCTCATGAATAAATCTTGGCACATCATACTGAGCAAAACAGATAACAGCTTGCTTTTAAGGGGTAACTTGGGTGAACTTTGTTGTGACCACTAGTATGGTGCAGGATTTGTGAGTCAGTTGAATTCTTTGTACCAGTAATGTCATCATGGGTGCAATTGTAATTCTCTAGCCCAGATGTGACAGAAGCCTGCCATTGCAGTTCATCGGTCTTCTGGGATGCTGCTTACTGTTTATACCAGTTTCGTAGCTGGTAACACAGAGGGACTGGAATCAGAGTGGAGATATTTGTGATCTGCACCTTGCGGAACAATGATAACTGTGAATTGAGGCAATTTGGCCACTTCCATGTGCTGTTCTTTTCATTTTTCTGTGTTGCAAATTTGGTTTGTGTCTGTCAGGAGTCCAGTGCAACATGGAAGGCAGAATCGTATGATTCTATGGGAGCGGCTAGGACAGGGGGTCAGCAAATCTTTCTGAGGTGAGGGGCTGAAATTTGACCCTAGAACCTTTATGTGCAGTCTGAGTGCTGGTGATACTTTTAAAAGTCACCAATAGTCCTACTTACAACAGCTTCATTAATAAGTAAATAAAGATGCAGAGCTTTACTGTTTAGGTGATGGCTGATAGCATTAACTGGTCTTTTGTTAATGCACAGGCAGCGTGGCTTGGAGCAAGCTCCTGGCTGCATGGGGAAGGAGAAGGGTGGGGCGCCTGAGTTCCTGATGCACATGCCACTCTTGGCACGCATGCTGAGGGTTGCTGGCCTCTGAACTAGCAAGTTAGCCAGTGGGTCTGACCTGCAATATTCTGATCTACCAGTGACCCCCAAATTTGAGGTTGTGCATCTGAAGGAGAAAAGGCAAAACCAGAAGCAGTAAAAAGGAAATGTTTGGGGAAAAATGGTTTTCAGATTAGCTAGAAACATTTTTAACTCCTGAAACAAGACATGCAGCACCCACTACTGAAAATAAACACCTGTATTACTTCCTGAACAATTCACTGGAGATGCATCTTCCCTCTCCTGTCTCAACCTAAGGAAAGCCATAGTGCTGTGTTATGTTGTGGAAGGGACAGCAATGGCTTGAACACAGTTGCATATCTAGCAAAAAAATGTTAAATTTTCCATTTCCTGGCTTGGCAGTAGCAGCCAGAAGCTATCTACCATATTATGGATCATGAACATCGTGGAAGGAAGAAGTGCTGTGGCACCTTTATGGACGAACAGATTTTTTTGGAGCATAAGCTTTCATAGGCAAAATCTGACACAGTGGGTCTTTCCCCTCGAAAGCTTATGCTCAAAAAAAATCTGTTATCTGTAAGGTGCCACAGAACTTCTTGTTGGTTTTGCAGATACAGATTAACATGGCTACCCCTCTGATACGCGGAAAGAGGGCTTTACAAACAGCCTGTTTTTTAGTTCCATCGCCAGGAAAGTCTCTTGGGTGATATTTTTTCTATTTAAGGCCAAATTCTGCTGACCCCAGTATAAAGAAAAATTGAATTGCCTTCACTTGATAAACGTAATTATGAACAACAAGCAGTCCTGCAGCACCTTAGAGACTAACACGTGTATTAGGTCATGAGCTTTCATGGGTAAAACCCACTTCATGAGAGAGTAAAAAACCCACAAAAGCTCATGACCTCATAAATTTGTTGGTCACTAAGGTACCACAGGACTGCCTATTTTTGAAGTTACAGACTAGCATAGCTGTCTCTGTGAGATAACTTATGAATATACTGTACTCATAAAAAGTGTAGGTGAAGGAGCTGACAGATGCAGCACACGGTATCAGATGAAGAACCAGATGAGATCCATAATCCTGTAATGGTCATTAGGATCACATTAAACCTTTTTATTCCTTCAAAACCCAAGTGGACCAGCACTTTTTGGCATGTGAACATAGCAATTCTGCAGTTCTGAGACTAAAGCCACATGAATTAAATATTCCCTTTATATCTATAATAATGGAGGACAAAATAATCCACCAGCCAGCACTCTAAACACGTCACTTCTAAATAAGACATCAAGACAAGCACCTGTGTATGTTGCCATTTAAAGGGTCAAGAAACAATAGATTTTGTAAGTGGGGTGCTGACATGCTGCCTTTTCAAAATTTGAATTATACAATCCATCAGTGACAGTACTCCCCCTGGTTCTGCTCTTGATCTAAGAATTTATTGAAGAGGACACGCATTAAAATGTCTGTCTTGTCATGCTGTTTTTGTGTGAAATGGCAGGTATTTACTCTCGTTATTAAAGGGCTATGCAGTACTGGAGAAAAACCTGGCAAGCCCAGATTAAGTTTCATTACATTCTCCATGATTTTACTTTGTGCTTTACTATTAGTTGTAGTAATAAGTAATTAGTAATCAGTTGTACTATTAGCCTGTTGTCCCTGATGGGTTGGTGCAACCACAGTAATTCACTCTTTGGTTGCAATCTTGCACCCTTTAAATCAGTGTCAAATCTCCCCTTGACGACACTCCCACCAGAATGGCTCCATGCTGAGTATTTGTGCTATGAAATTTATTTCTGAACATCCAAGTTCTTGGTACAAGTCTCCAGAAAATGTGTATGTGCCTTTTAAAGGAACTGTCTGTGTGAATCTGACTCTTTCAGCTGAGAGTGGCCAAAGCAGTGGACAGTTCCAAGGGAGACCTTCGGAGGTCTGGTCCCAGTGGCAAAGCCAGCATCATAATCAGCAAAGCAGTGACCAGCATTCTCATCAGCAGCCCAGTCAGACTGAAGTCTTCCAAGTGAGTAGAGTCAAGGGTTCATTGTGTCTACAGGTGTCACAAGTCAGCCGTCTTGTGATAGTGAGACTCCCTCCAGTGCTCACAGCATAACACGTCGAATTAAAGGGAGCTCAGTCAGAGGCCACTACTGAGGAAACATGTGGCGGGGGGGCCCACCTACCACATAACAGCCTTACCCCCACCCAGGGAAGGGCTGGGACAGCCTCCCTCCTTCACTGGCCCTGCCCCTGCTCTGCCCTCCCTTTTCTTCCCCTCTGTGATGTGGCCCTGGGGTCTAGCGGGCCCGGGATTCTGGCACTGGCAGTGGGGGTCTGCCCTCCTCCTCTTCCGCCCGCTCACTGGCCAGGGCAGGGATCATGGAGCCAGGCGGCCCCAGCTACATTGCTCAGCTTCCTGCCGATGAGTGCAGGGGCAGGCCCAACCCTCCCCCAGGTGAGGCAGCCAGAGGAGCAGAGTGAACTGCGGTATCATTGCTCCACTTCCCCCACCACTGCCAATGAGTGCAGGTGGGCCTGACCCCTGCTGTGGGTGCCAGCCCTACCCTCCCCCAGCTAGTTCCTCAGGCCGTTGGCTGGCCTTTTGCTCCCCTGATGCTGACTCATCTTATTGTCCCTGAGACACAAATTACACAGTGCTCGGTAGCCACTGCCTGCTCATCAGTTCCTTGGCTGTCTAGGTTTTGTGATGGGCAGAAGGGTAATAATGTGCATGTGCAGCATTGAGTTTCTGCAACTTCCGTTGGCCTCAGTGAGGGTTGAGAGTGCTCTGCGTTTCTCAGAATGGCCTCAGAACATTGTCAGATTGGGCCTTTCGTTTACCCAGTCTAAGTGCTCGGTGGATCAACGCTGCAGCGATTCATCCAGTGTTCGTTGACTTATCATGTCTGCTGTTGACACAAGAAATCGATCTCTGAGCTCACTCCCATCAATGCCAATACCCCACCACAATGAGAGGAGTAGTCGGTGTTGGTGGGAAAGCAGGACCCCATCACTTTACCCCTTGCAAGACTCTGCAGTATGTCAACTTCAGCTATGCCATTTGCACAGCTGAAGTGAATCAACAGTGCCAGTAAGTGTAGACAAAACAATGGAAGAGAAAGGAAAGAGGAGTAACCAGTCATTTCTAGTGAGTCTTTCTTTTCCACATCACTCAATTCCCATCTTCTGCATCAAGGCCATTAGTTAATTTTCCATACTGAAGAATAATTGAGGCATATAGACAGAACCCACAAACACAGGTTAAAACTCTTCATGCCTTGGTTTCATCAAGGGATGTGTGTTACCTATGCTGAGGAAGCACTCCCAGGAGAGGAAGATCAGCTTACGTCTTTGTATGCATTTTCTGTTTTGGTTTGAAATGTCTAAATTGTTGCCCTCCGTTGTCACCAGAAAGCACCCGCTGCTCCGAATGGCATCTGTGCAGCAGTTGCTATGATTGCATCTCGGCAGTGGCTGATCCAGTATCTTAGCACAGTGTTTCCCAAAGTGTGGGCCATGGCCCAGTACCAGTCCTTAGAAAATATACAACTTATCATGCGTGATCCTATTACTTTGTTACACTTCATATTTTCCTGTGCAATTAAGGTAAAAACAATGTTAGGCACGTAAGTATTTTATATCAAGATTTATATTATGTACTATTATTATTGTGAATAAACAGTGAAAATGTATTCATTTTTCATATGTGTTTATATTTTTGGGCTGCAAAAAAATGGTACTAAAAAAACTCAGGTTCTAACTATATAAAGTTTGGGAAATCCTGTCTTACCATATTACCACATATTACCCTCTCTAACAAATGGTATATGTTTAGCTCTGTGAAGAATGTGCGCTACAAGGGATAGTCAGACCTATGCAGAGGGCCAGCACAGAGCCTATTCTTTACTTAAATCCTGGTTCAGCCCTTGAAGTAAGACACAAGTGAGATTTATACAGTGCAGAGGACACAGGCTAAACCTCTGCATGGGATAAATTTCACGTTATTTTTCCATCCTTCGGCCTTAAAGGTCTAGAGAACGTGAGCTATGCGGGAAGACTGAAAGAACTGGGCTTGTTTGGTTTAGAAAAGAGAAGATTTAGAGGGGACATGATAGCTGTTTTCAAGTACCTCAGAGTGTTACAAGGAGGGGGGAGAAAAATTGTTCTCCTTGGCCTCTGAGGATATGTCAGTGAGCAATGAGCTTAAACTGCTGCAAGGGAGGTTTAGCTTAGACCTTAGGAAAAACTTTCTGTCAGGGTGATTAGACACTGGAATAAGTTACCCTGGGAGGTTATGGAGTCTCCATCATTGGAGATATTTAAGAGCAAGTTAGACAGGTGTCTGATGGGGGTGATCTAGGTGTTTGGTCCTGCCAAGAGGGCAGGAAACTGGACTCAATGACCTCTTGGGGTCCCTTCCAGTTCTAGTGTGTTATGATTTTCTGATCTTAAGTAATAATGAAGAACAAAAAAACCCAAAAAACCTGCAATAAAATGACACTTCACTTTGATGTTCCTTATACAGGACATGCTACCTATGCCGGGGGATCCAACACAGGGCACTGGCAATTACAACATCGAAGATTTTGCTGATCTGGGCATGTTTCCACCATTTTCTGAGTGATTTACAAAGCAGAAAAATGCTGTGAAATGAAGTTCAGCAACACCATTTCAGTGTGTTTTTGGCTCTGCTTTTTCTATGTTGCATTACTGTAGAATCTACTAACAAGAAGTCTTGTTTCTCATATTTTGGATAGTGATATAGGAGTTCTCTCTCTCTCTCTCCTCTTCCAGTGTGTGCGCTGAGGCTGAAGTTACACCACTTTGGTGGTGGTCACTGACAGATCTGTTCTGTGTTTTCTTGCCATCTGCCTCAGATGAAAAACTTGACTTGATTGTGAAAAATCTTTAAGGCCTATATATTTGAATGTGACTAGTTCTTAGTGCTCTCTTTTAGCAATGTCTAATTCTCCCCCGTGGCAGCTTCGAAGTGTCAAAGTGCCGGCCTGCATGTAGCCTCAAAATTGTGAGGAATAAAGGCCCTTTGAAGTACCCGTGGCTACACGCATGCCGGCACTTCGAAGTTTGTTGCTTCAAAGTTGCTGTGGGGCAGAATTAGCCTAATGAAGTGCTGCATGTTCACTGCAGCACTTCATTAGTAATCTCCCATCACCCTGATTACCATGCCCCCTTCAAAGGTGGGGGCAAGTGTAGACAAGCCCTTTGAGTGGTAAATTTTAAATAGATAATGAAGTAACAAGACAAACAGAGAAGAGGTAAAGAAACATCCAGTTACAGGGTCTACTGTTCCATTTCAATGCCTTGCTTTAATCTTAAATTTCTGAAAACAGGTTTAGTATTTGTATTTCTTTGATTTTTGAGATTTTGAATGTGCGTTTATACAGCATAATGCAGTCCTCTCTTAACAGAAGATTCAGCACCTTTTTATTCTTCTCTAAACCCAGTTTAACTTGAATATGTGTACATTTTAGTACTGTATGTATATCTTGTGCTGTATGATGTGATTTCCTGTATTGATAGGGGTTTTTTTAACATATAAAAAGAATCCACTCCAGAGCGTACCAAAAGTGGTGACAATGTAATGCAGAACTTAGATATTGCAGGATTCTGCATCGCTTCACTTAAAAATAACACTAATTGATTAATTCTAGTAATTCTGTTTTTTTTCCAGAAATTTACTTACATGAGCTGTTGGTTTCTTTTCCATTGAATTCATTTAATGAGGCCTATATTTCTATAATTTTCTCATGACATAGTTTTATTTTATTTTTTGGCCTTCTATTATGTGCATTCCCCCAAAGAAGTCTGTTTTACAAAAGTTACTGTGCAACCTGTGAAGAATACCGCTTCAGCACCAGGTGCATTTCAGTTCCATTGTGAACACCTTTTTTAACTTCTGTGCAACATTGCATTTTAACAGTTAAAAGGGGTGCTCTGTTACAGCAGATTCACCTAGGCTCATTTACTGAGAGCAATGAGCTAGATTGTTTCATGTGCCACACAACTAAAACTAATTTGTAATAAGAACCAACTGGACAAGTCCTTGTCTGCCAAAAACACGGTGGAGTTAACTTGAAGTTTCACTTTCATGCTAAATTCCTGAGCATCTACTGACATCTGGTAAACCCACCTTCTAAGGGTTTCACAACACTGGGCATTTTGGAGGCTCAAGCCATCCAGAATGGTGCATGTGTTTCGATGGCTCTGGATCAGGCTGCCTGGTAGAGCCATCAGAAACTTCTGGAATTTCTGTTCTTTTATTTACATTCCCACATGATTAGTTGGGTTACAGAGACCTGGTGTAAAATGAAGATTTACAGCCGGGTAGTCCCTGCTGGAAGCATGAGGAATTACCCAAGCACAAGAAATTGAGCTTTTTTTAAAATACATTGAAGGTTGCAAGCCAGCCCCCTTGGAAAAGGGAAGGAGGATCCAGATGCATACACTTGTGGATGCCCTGGGATCCACACAGATCTCTGGACACCTACAAGGAATGAGGGAAACCTGCTCACGGGCCCTGACCCAGTGTCTCCACAGATTGCCAGCCCACATGCTGCTGTTGTCTGGCTACTTGAAACTACTTCTAAACTCGCAGGTGTCCTCCAGAAGGGTGGACAATTGGGACAGAGCAGTTCTCACTGTCCGCATTGTCCTGTGTGAGTAATGATTGTATGGATGATGCCATAGAGGGCAGTCGTCTCTCTAATCAGTGGCTTGCTCTGACCACATGGGTCTCATGCAGAGAGACTTGCACAAGCTGTCGGACCCAAGATGGCAGGCCACCAAGACCCTGCTCCCAACCCCAATCATGTGACTGGGTCTTGTCCCACCCTGCTCTGTTTTCTTGCATGCCAGGTAGCTGAATAAGTTGTCCTCTGAGACTTGTCTGCCATTTGTCTCTTCAATTTATTCTCCAGGGCCGGACCTGTGTGCCATTGAAGGGGTGTTTTATGAATATGGTTTTTGCTTTTTTTTTTAATGAAAACATCTAGTTCTAAGCTTGATAATGAACTGCAGAGGCCTCAGATCTCTGGACTAAATTATCAGAATGAGAATCATCCTCAGCAGAATCATCCTGTTTTAAAAATGGGCACTTCTCCTGCCCCAGGAGATGAGGGGAATCCCCAGCTACCTGAGGAAACCACGCACTTATCCTGTATTTATTTTAATACCTTGATATTCATTCCTTTGAAGCTACCCCTGCTGCCTTTCATTCCCATCTCGTACATAGTGCATGGACAAAGAACTGAGCAGCGAATTCCACTAAAAAACTTCCGCTCCCTGTAGTGAGTGTGTCAGCTGAATTCACTGATCTCATAAAAGATACCTGTGTTCTGCATATGGCTGTGTGGGAGAGGCGAGACATTAGCCTCTGTGTGGTAAGGAATTATAGTGAAAGGAGAGGTAGATGATCCTGATTGTGTGACATATCTAACAAGGGGGGAAGAAGGGAGTGTGTAGTGATTTATATCTCTCTATTTAATGCACGGGATGTGATACATTCAGTACTTTTTTAAAATTTAAAACTTAGGATTTCTGTAAAGTGAAAAATTAATTGCAAATGGTGTTCCTATGTCGGAATCTCCCTGACAGGTTGCTCTGTGTAAATATATATTTTGCTTGTTGTTCCTGGATTCAGTTTAAAATAGTGTGTTTATGAAAACTGTTTTTTCTAGCCCAGAAGAGATTGTATACATATCACTGTCTTTTATACTGTAGATATGTAGAAGGCTGATCAGTCAGTATTTGGTAGTACAGTTCAAAGTTCTTTTTTTTTTTAAAAAAAGAAATTCAAGCATGTCAGTTTTTTAAAAATACAGTATTACTACAGGTTGAACCTCTCCAATTCAGAACTCTCTTGTCTGGCAACACCCATAAAAATCAGGATTTTAGTTAGGTGGATGACCAGTTATCATGAGTGTGGGCAAGTTTCCCATGGCCCCAGAAAGTTTGTTTCCAGCCACCAGTTCTGGCTTTCAGTGTTTTGTGCTGTTATTTAGCTGTAATGTACCCCTATATGTCTTCTAAGAGCCTAGGAAGCAGTGGAAGTGTTGTTAATGTGTTAGACAATACTGACCTCCCATGGTCCAGCAAATTCTCTTGTCCAGTGCCAGTCACATCCCAAGGTTGCCACAACAGAGGTTCAACCTTTAGGTTGAAGCCAGTATGCCCAAGGCATTGGTGCAAAGTCTGTTTCTTGTCTTCTTCCTCCTCATTCCAGCTTATGCTTCTAGCCACAAAAGTGTGTTGCTGTAGTATTAAAGGCCAGTCTCAAAGAGTGCAAGACTTGCACCCCCATCACTTTGGACCCTAGTATGTCCCTGTTTGTATTCAAAGATCCTGAGCCAAAGCTTTCTCCCTGTTTCTCCATTTTGCCTAGCTCCCTACCAGCTGATCCCACCCACAGTATCTTTACATTGCTTTCCCTAGGGTGGGAAAGGCAGATGTGGGTGATTTATTTATTTATCCCCCCCCCCCCCCCGAGGATGCTGTTTTTTTCATACCAGCAGGCCAGCAAGAAAGGTGTTTTTAAAGAGCATTACGCTCTGCAGCCTTACTCCTGAGACCAAGACATTAACTAGTGCTTCTAGGGCTCCAGTACAGCATGTGCAGCCTCCATGCTAATGGCTGGCTCTTTTGAAACAATCTTTTTTCATTCTCATTCTTGTGGCAGCAAAGGCTGTTCAGCGTAAGTGGAATTATACTCTCTGTTTTGTCTCTGGATGATGATAAAACAACGTTACATGTATGATGACTGAATCTGCTAAGTGCATTTTAAAATGGTCCTTTTTTACTTTGTGCCATTAGCATATCTCCTGGGGCAGTTCTGCTGCCAGCTTGTGGAGTTTGCAGTGTTTACATGCAGATTCTTTTCCAACCTGCCAAGCTGTGTTTTCAGGTCTGATTATACAGCACACACAAGTGTCCCTGAAACCAGTGAGACATAACAGAACTGAAACATTCTGCTTTTTAAATCAATTGTGCAAGGAACGACTAATGGTCATGTCACAAGTGGAGTAAGCTGCTTCCATGAGTAGGATTCTAGACTGGGACCATGTTAGTATGCGGAGGGTTTTGCTTGCTTATTCATATAATCCATCCTGTTTCCCGACCATAAGTATTTTACAGGAGTGATTGTATTGGCTAACTTGTTAAAGGCACTACTGACAGTGCCTACATTTATACTTAAACCAGATATGTCCATAACCGGCTTTGTTGCCTTCTTTTTCTTGAGCCTAGTCTGAAACTGTAAATATTCTTGCAGCACTGCCTTTTTTAACTCCTAGTTACTTTTTTGGCACAGTGTCATATAGTGTTGGATTTACCCAATTGCTATGACATATATTTTTATACATAGGCATACTCTTTTTCGAGAGTAATACAGCCACTTAATCATTAATGCCTTATCGGTGCCATGTCATACTGCTGTTGCTCTTTGGTTGGTTGGTTTGCAACGTATCTGGTGGGTTAATTTTTGTGTCAGATATTTCCATTTTCATGGCACTGCTTAAATTGGGAGGTAGGTGATTGTGCTGTAGCCCCAGTTGTATCCGTTGCCAATTGGGGAGAGGGAAGAAGAACTGAGAATGTGTCCCAAAACATGGGAAAGGAGGAAAAAAGCAAGGGCACGCCATGATGGCTATGGGGCCACTAGCCTTCTACTCCTGCCTTGAGCACGCTTTCCTGCTTTGACAGCTATGTAGTTAAGGACCAGTTTGCTTAGAGTATTGATCTTTTTTAAAAATAATAAGCACCAAAATATTGGCTTCTGTTGTCGGGTTAGGCACTTGGTTAACTTACCTGTTTAAACTCTTTATATTACTGTGACATTGTGTTGTGGCTAAAGTGTATTTTGTACTTCTGAATGTGATATATTTATGACTAACAGTTACAGAATCAGTTGTGTGTATGTATATCTAATAACTGCCTTTTTAAATTTCATTACAATAAAAATGTCATGAGCTATTATTAATTCATGTCTATATAGAAGAAATTGTGACACACTGCTTGCACAAACAGAAGGCCATGGTACATCCAGAGCTTTGATATTCATGCTTGCAAATCAGAAGAAGGGCTTTGGCTTGTCTTAGTTTTTTGTAGCACTCAGTATAGGACCACATTTCCGCATTTCATAACCCAAGATTGAGAAGATGTAAGTATGTCTTCCGTGTGTGTGGGGGGGGGTGGCCAAAAAGAGAGACAGTACAGTGTATAAACTACATTTTTCACCTTATTCTATTTGTGTTCTACTCCCCCTTCCCACCCCATCCCCAACACCGCTGCAATCTTTTTAGAGCAGTGTTTCTGAAACTTTGCCCCATAGAACGCTGGTGTTCTGTGAACAACTCACAGGTGTGCCATGAGCATCTGAAACTTTTTTATATCATACACTGATTATATATATTTTCTGTTATTAAAATTAGATACAATGTTACTACTTTATTGTTATGATACCTGATTAAATTACTTCATTTTGGTTTTGCTGTGTATGATGTTAGTTTATTTTTTGTCTGACAATTTTTGTTTTAAGAAAATTTTCATAGGCGTTCTGCATAAAAATATTATTGTATGGTGATCTGTGGTCTCAAAGTTTAAGAAACACTGTTCTAGAGGACTTTGTTTCAGGGGACCCTGTGCCACTGTGAACTGTGTCCAGCCCTTTACATGTTTACATACTTCAGTCTCCCACTAGTTATTCACTTTCTTTAAGAACAGCTTGGTTAAGCAAGGCTCGGTGTTTGTTTGTGCATTAATGGCATGAGGGAACCGAGCAGTAAGTTAACACAGTCATAAATTTTTTGAAAATCATTTGATGTTCATTTTTGTCCAAGAAGGTGAGGTAGCTGAGGAGATTAGTAATGGGGGCTTACAGAATCATGTATTTATCTTTGAGTCACCAGTGCTTTAGCAGTTCAGGTCAGGGAGCAAAAGCTGTGACCATCTAATGGCTGTTCCATGGACTTTGTGAAATGAGCTTTTGATGACGTCAGTACAATTCCCGATGGATCAGTGACCAAACATCTCAACCACAACTGTCCTTGCCTGGCTTCTTGGCTCATGAGAGAAAACACAAAGTGTGTACAGGCTGAATTACCCTGAAAGTCGTCATCCCATCCTTCATGAAAATGAAATTAGAGTTGGACCCATATGTTGTAACAGCACAAAAAATCAACATAATGGCCCAACTTTGAGAGCTTGTAACCACATTTCACAGTGGGTAGCAGAATGGTTTGTTTGTTTGTTTGTTTGTTTGATGCCAAGTTCTCACCTTTGGTGTCTTACATATAACAATCAGAGTATGAGCCAAATACTCCTATCTCTTGTACTACTTTTGTACAACTGTGTGACTTGATTTTATTGAAGAGTTAATTCCTCCTGCTTTATAGCAGAATTAAATTTTAAAAAGGAGCTGGGCAGTGAGTTAACACTGTCAGAAATTTTTTGAAAATCATTTGGTGCTCATGTGTATCCAAGATGATAAGATGGCTGAAGAGATTGGTGATGGGGATTACAGAAATTTGTATTTATCTTTGGGTCACCAGTGCTTTAGCAGTCTAGGTCAGTGAGCAAAAGGTGTGACCATTTAGTGCCTGTTCCATAGGCTTTGTGAAATGAGTTTGATGACCTTGGTACAATTCCCATTGGACCAGTGTCCAAATACCTGGGGTGTGTTGGTGAGTCAGTATAATGAAGGGCAAGCTTGCATTACCACTGCCTCTGATATACCTGTTCTGGGGAAGCCATGTCGTTCAGGGACCATTCATGAATGTGAAGGTCACACACCAAAAATGTTTTCTCAGAGCGTTGCATCACCTAGAGTCTTGTTCTACTGGACTGGTGTGATTCTTAACAAATAGAAGTGCCTGTAAAGGAAACTTGCAAAAGGTTTTGCAGCAGTATCCCTGATAGTAGAAGGTCGGTCTTTGTATTCTTGGGCTTCCTCAGTCAGCTGAGTGTTTGCTCAGGAAGTGTTAATAATGGGTTTGGGGTGGAGTTTTTTAAATCATGTAAGGGAATTAGGCACCAACGGGAGTTGGAACCCAAAGTCCCTTCAGTGCTTTTGAACATTCCACTGTTAATCATTTTTATCCTGTGCTTGATGGAGTACTTAGAAGGAACAGGTAGCAAGCAGAGCCTGGTGTGATTTGACTTCCCAATAATACCACTGTAGCACTGATTTTCTTTTAAATGATATTTGTCTGAAGGAGTAATATAATCCATGTTCTTATTGGTTTAGTTAGGTTAGTTGGTTAGAGCACTGCCCAAACTTCAAAATGTGACTCCTATACTCCCGTTTGGCACCTAAATTCAAGTGGCCTAATTTTCACAGCTCCATCCATATCAAGTCATATTTCAGGAAATATTAGTCAGTTGGATTCCTCATTGTCTTCTCCAGACTGGGACAAGTAAAGGATGAATTCCTCGTCCTGTATGCACCAATGTCTGAGCAACCTTCCTGGTAGTAATCACATGACTCTAAATCTGTCCTATGTAAAACTGAAGCATTTGAACTGTATTAATGGATTTTGGATGAAACCCAGAGATTGCATTTCATGACCTATGAACACTGGCAGTAGACAAAATTTGCCAGTTTTTTAAATTGTCAACACAAAAAATGTAATGCAAACGTGCAGGCCTGCAGCAATCTTTACTGCTGTGGCAAAGTGTAGAAATCCAGTTATGTCCTGGTCACAAGCATATTTCCGTAAAAATATGTGGAGCAGCTGCACATTAAGTATTATTGTGCACATTGTAGCCACATTTTACATGTGCTAATTAAAAATAAAGCTACTCTTTAGAACTGTGTCCCAGCATACGTATCCTATACAGGAACCAGTCTTGTCCCACGTTAGATTTTGGGAGTGGAGGGTGCTTCTATCCCCAGTGTTTAATACAGATTTCCATTATCCGCTATGAACATAGCTTTTAAATAATTGTAACGCTCTCCAAAAACAGATGGGTTTAAATAACAGGAGCAAAATTTAGAGACGTTCACTTTATGTGCACCAGCCCCTCTCTACAAAACTGTGAATGGTACATAACTTTATCTGGGTTGCCCATCCCTACTTCCTTCTACTACTGCTCATTTTCTCCTTACTCATGGTCCAAAAGAAGTAGTTCTGAGTGTGGCCTAACAGGTACTTTTGGTCTTCACAATAAAATCATGGTATTATATTTTCCACTTAAACCAGAAATTCCTGGCTAGACGTGCATTGTCCCTGAGGAACTAACATTTTTAAAGCCTCTGCTACTGCATTTGTGTGGCCAAGCGAATGTCTGGAACCACTGGCTTGCAAGATAAATACACAAAACAAAATCCTCCACCTACATGGGCACAACCCACATAGCCTTCAGAACCATATCTGACGGCAGAAATTAGCTCATAATACAGTTTGCACCTCCAAAAACCAGCAATCTCGTCGGGCAGCATCTTTCGTCTGGCAGGATGAGGGATGATCCTGGGGCCAGAGGGCTGGGGCATGAGGGCAACACAAGCTGGCCACCCAGTAGCCTCCCAGGGGGCATTGGGTCTGGGCCCAGAGGCGGCGTCCCCCAGCAGCCCCATGGGGGGCCAGGGCTGGGGTGCCAGCATGCCCTGGCAGCCCCGAGTGGTGCTGTGGTTGGGGAGTTCCAGCATCCTGCAGCATGGAGCTGGTGTTGGAGAGCGGGCCCACATAGAGCCAGGCCCAGGGAGTACACTGCGGCAGGCCAGGAAACGCAGCCAGGGACTGGGGAGCATTCACCTGCCCTGGTCTGGCAAAATCTCTCATCCAGGAACAGTAAGGTCCTGAGGGTGCTGAACGAGCAAGGTGCAAGCTGTACTTTACATGTACTTAGATCCTTTCCTCCTTCAAAACACACTCTCTCTCTCTATCTCTCCAAGTACCTCTCAGCTTTTCCAGGCCCGTATGTGTGGTGGTATGTGGCAAAGACCCAAAGTGAGGGAAACAAAGAACTTAAAAGGCCAACAGACATTAAATGGTAACAGAGAGAGCTGTGCTAGTCTATATACTATCAAAACAAAAAAGCAGTCCCAGTAGTACTTCAAAGACTAGCAAAATCATTTATTAGGTGATGAGCTTTCATGGGGCAGACCCACTTCTTCAGATCAAAGAGGTAGGTCTGTCCTATGAAAGCTCATCACCTAATAAATTATTTTGTTAGTCTTTAAAGTGCTACTGGACTGCTTTTTCATTTAGACATTAAATGCTGTGAGATTCCTTCTTTAGTGTCAAATGGTTTCTCACTCACTCTCTCTCCTCGGGTTACATCTACCCTTCAAGCCAGGGTGCTGATACCTTAGCTTCACATACAGATGAAGGGGTTGGTATGTACTACCTGGGGAGATGAATCTCAGTTGCACAACTTCAGCTACATGAATAACGGGGTGAATTTAAATCAAGGTGCTGTAAATCACAATTTAAATCGGCAAAAAAAAAATTGATTTTAAATTGAGGTACGAGAAAAGTGAAGACTGTGTGTGCTTGGAGTGCACTCAGTTTTAGAGTAAACCCAATGGAACTCACTGGCACATCTGTTTTTTGAGGGAAAACAAAAGTATAGAATGGACTTCCCTTGGAAAAGCTGAGTTACGCTGAAGTAAAATAAGGAATAGACTTACGGCATCACCATTATGGTCTGTAGCCATGAAGTTGCTAAATAAAGGGCAGGTAATATAAAATAAGAAAATGACACTCAGTAGCAACTGGCAGCTTTAGCTTTCTTTTACCTCAGCTTTCTGTATTGTATACTTGAGTGATAGATTCTAAACCTAGTTAACTAATTAAATAAACCATAAGGTTGAGCCCTTTTCTTATGTGCCACCAAACACACATTGCTGAAAAGAGGGTGGTTAGAAGAAGAGGCCTCCTGAAACCATCTTGCAGAGCAGGCCAGACACAGCCTGTCCCAGAAGTCTCCAGAGGCAATGTGGCACTGCACTGCTTCAATGCAGAGGCCTTGAAGGCACGACCTAGCCTTTATTGAAACCCCACCACCCACCCACCCAAATACATGTTTCTGGGCTTTTGCCTTACAAGGCCTAACTGATGACAGCCGTGCTCTCTCATGCACAGGTATCATCATGATTGACCTTTCCAATCAATTGGGATTCATCCCAGGTGGCTTTTTCTGACAAACAGCGCTTGGTCATGAAACTCAGCCTCTAAAGATTCACACTTAGGCTGAAAAAGTGAAAAAGTTCCCGCCCCCAACCCTTTGCTGAAAGATGTCAGGCCCCGATAATTAAATGAAACAACACTGCCTCTTATTCCAGACAGCCTCAGAACTAAAGGATTAAGGGCTTGCAAAGAAGGTTTCTCAAAAGATTTATTTTGCTCAACTGATGTTTATTGCATTTTTCATTTAAAAAATGGCCCTACAGGCATATTCGAAGGGATGAAATTCCTTTGAAACTCTACTGAGAATCTTAAAAAGCAAAGTGGTGCAATGTCTTTAAATTATAATTCTACTGATTGCATGAAGGTGCTTAAATGAGTACTGAATAGGCTTGTCGGGGGGGGGCAAGCCTGGCAATTCAAAAAGGACCTCTGCTCCTAGCTGCTGCTGCCACTACAGCAGGAGGGACAGCACCCAGCGTCCCTGGCCCCTAAAACTGTTGCTGGAGCCCTCCAGGCAGCTCTGAGGGTACCTGGGCTGTGGGGATATGGCGTGCTTCAAGCAGTGCCCCCCAGCCCTGCCTCTTCCAAGCGTATAAAGCCAGGCACCCCCATACCTTCCACAGGGACATGGCAACTCTTCCCCTTCACCTCTCCTGCCCCCCTCTCGCCCTGCACCCTGGTAAAGAAATGGAATTTGTTCAGCCTCTTAACGTATTTTTTGTGCACTTAATGGGCTGAGGTCAGTGGCCTCATTAGGGAATTAGTAGATGTTGTCACTTTACATTATTTTTGTTCTAAATATTCATCAAACTGTTGACCTAAATTTGCAGATCCTGCTGGGGGAGTGGGGCTCTGTGTAGACCTACCAAATCTGACTTGGATACGTCTTCTGATGAATGAAATACAGTCGCAAGCCTGCAGAAGCATGTCTACTTCATAGGAATAAACCTGCAAGGCAAAGCTATCAGTTATGGAGTGGCATAGCTCTGTTCAGAAGAGCTCTGCGTAAACTCCAAAGCCTCTCTCTTCTGCTAGCCGTAGCTTGTCATAACTCACCCACCTTGTCTCTAGCTATAGGCATGACACTTGCAACATTCTGCATGCCCAGGCAGGGAAATTCTTTTGACGGGCATGTACAATTTTGTTCATTTTCAATTTCTCATGGTAAAGGGCCACTGAGCAGATTCTGCGCCTGTGTTGGTAATCTGTCTTGACGATTTTGCAAGGCTACTCTTGTGCTGATTTCTACTGCACTGTTCTTTTAGTTGAGATTACGCTGAACCACATTTGTGTTTAATGTCAGATATTTACATAGTTAAATCAGGACTCGGTCACTATTAAGCAACTTATTTTATAGTAGAGCTGAAAGTTACAGGTCAGATACTTTTGTCTTTCCCCAAGTGTAGAATTGTACCTTACATCCTTTTTTCTAGCCTGTATGGTACAGAACCCTTTAAGAAACTGGAGCTAAGCATCTAGCAACAACTCATGTTTTCCTGGGTTTCTAAGATTGTGCTAAAGATTCCCCCTAGGCTAAACCTTCCTTGCCATTCAGATCCATGGCTCAGAAGAGACTGTCCCTCTAAGAACAATGTGGTAAAAGGATAGTCAGAGTTTTTAAATAAGTAGACGTGACCCAAAAAGCTCCATTTGTGAGGTTTAAGAACATCTTTGTTAATAGCTAACAGCATTAGCTTGTTTCCAATTGTACACACAGAGAGATGGGGCCGAATAAAACCCCCACAGTACTTACACCCTCTGAGTAGGGGGAAGAAGAGGAGGATTTGGAATGTAGGTGTTAATTTCACAGCTAGCCTGTGGTCTTAACTCTCAGTTGTGTTCAACTGTTGATCAGCATAAGCTGAGGAGTGGGGGGGTATGCATGCTGAGCCTAGCCTGTCTCATTTTTGAGTCCACAGCCTTCTGTCCATATCAGTATGACCTAGGTCAGCAAACACTCAGGTTCTGGGTCCAAGGACCTGCTAAGAGAGTGGGTCAGAGCCAAAATATTGCTTTGACTCAGGTCTAAGCTCAGTTATTCTGCATTTTGGACACAGACACGTCAGGATATCTGTGCAGTGCAGTATGGGTTCGTTAGTATAACTACAAGACCCAGGTCCAGCAATCATAAGACCAAGTGTACAATGTATTGTGGATACTCAAACTCAGGCTTGGAAAGGGAAAGTCCACAAACCTGGGTCCAATAGACCCAGCTTTGTAGCTGTTCGGTGGCTGCAAATGGAGACCTTTTCAGCCAACTGTTTTTATGGAGTCCCTGAGTTGGAACCTGGGGAAGAGGCTGGCCCAAGTTCTATCCACCACAGCAAGGCAAGATGATTTTGGTAAGGGGTTTGTCATTCCCTGTGTCACATGAAGGGGCCATAGAGATTATAGAATTTGGTTCCCCCACTTATCTGTATGCTGACCAATGATGAGATTAGCTCAACAAACAGTAAGTTGATCTCCTAGAGAGAGTGCCTAAAAGAAGGGCTGTGGTAAGCCTCTGAGGGAAGCAATTAAAAAAAAAAAAAAACAGAAGGGTGTAGCCATATCCTTTTGTCTATGTCTACACTAGCACGCTATGTCGAAGTAGCCTATTTCAATGTCGAAGTAGCCTATTTCGACATAAAAACATTGAAATAGGCTACTTCGATGCGTATCATCTACATGTCCTCCAGGGCTGGTCCCATTGACGTTCAGCGTCAAAGTAGTGACGGAGAACGTCGAAAGGAGACGCCCTGGAAGGAAATGTGGAGCATCCACAGACACAAGCGCTCCCCATCAAAATAAGGGGCCGGCAAAGCCCAAGCCGCTCCGGTAAAGGGCCCCTCCCAGACACACTCGGCCTGCTCAGCACGAGATCCACAGAGCCAACAACCAGTTGCAGACCCGTGCACGCAGCATGGACCCCCAGCTGCTGCAGCAGCAGCAGCAGCCAGAAGCCCTGGGCTTAGAGCTGCTGCACGCAGTGACCATAGAGCCCCACAGGGGCTGGACAGAGCATCTCTCAACCCCTCAGCTGATGGCTGCCATGGAGGACCCCGCGATTTTGACGTAGCGGGACGTGGATCGTCCACACATGCCCTACTTTGACGTTGAACGTCGAAGTAGGGCGCTATTCCCATCTTCGGCTGGGAATAGTGATTTCAATGTCTTGCCGCCTAACGATGATTTCAAAATAGCGCATGGTGTGTGTAGGCGTGACGTGTACTATTTCGACGTTGTGCCAGCTACTTCGAAGTAGCCAGGTAGTGTAGATGCACCTTTTATGTTCTCTTGGCGTCTGAGCCACGCAAGGAGGCTGAGCCATCTCCTGGAGCAAGAGGGAGCAGCGAAAGGGCTGCCTTAATATACGCTGGCTACAATGGACCCCAAAGGACTGTTCTGCTGGGCAGGAAACAGCTATGTACATTGCATTCCAGTTCTGCCCCATCTAGTTCCTGTCATGCCATGCCCCTATGTGAGTGGCTATGCTTTTGTATAGCCCAGTCCCCTGCACTCACAGCAAGACCTATCACCATCTCTGACAGGTGTGTGTATATATGTGTATACATATATATTAACCTCTCCCAGACCCTTGAAAGGCCCTATCAGGGACTGAACTCACAACCCTGGGTCGACAAGGCAAGTGTGCTAACCCCTGAGATACACTTCCTCTAAAATGCAAATATGCCCGTTACCAGCCCTAACAAGACTGGGAGAAGAAGCAACTAGTGAAGGTGATTAGTGGATTAGAGAACAATTTAGCTGCCAGCAAATGCTTCCGACAGTTGGATTAGTTTGATCAGCTGTGCCCAGAAATTGTATGGCTTGGTTTCCTGTAGCGGGGCAGCTGCTCTCAGTAGAGCACCAAAAGGAGTAAAAGCAGGCTGGAAGGAACCTGTGCAGACCCCAGCCAATCAGAAAGAGGCTTGTAGGGAGCCAGTGAGAGAGTGGCTTGCTGGAGCAGCCCTGTTATCAAGAGCGGCTCAGCAGAGCGGAGGGCAGTTTGGTCCTGATAAGACGGGGTGTAGGATTGATTCCCAAGAGGAGGTATCTTGCAGAGAGCTGTGCTGGGCAGGTTTCGGGGAGAGGCTTCTGCCTGGCTGCAGGCCTTGCCAGAAGGGCCTCGAGGGTGTAAGGGTCATGGGGAAGTGGCCTAGGAGAGAATTCAGTTAAAAGAGAGTGTGAAAGAGGGCAAGACAAGGCTATTACCAGAGGGTCCCTAGCCTGGGACCTAGAGTAGTGGGTGGGCCTGATCCCCCACCCTTACATCACACCTTGCCACCAGGGAGCATGGCCTATACGGACTGAAGCTGGCTCCTGAGGTGAGGGGCTAGATACGGGCTGTGGTTGGCCACAGTGGCAGGGGTGCAAGAGACTGAGAACTGCTGCTATCCCCAGGAAGGGGTGAGTGCGAGGAGGGGTGGGCCCGGCGAGAGGACGGCGTCCTGAAGAGAACGCTGCAGATCTGGGAGTGACGTGAGTCCAAAACTAAAGTGCAGGGAGAGCTCCGTGGAAGGATGGGCAAGGCACTGGCCGGGAGAGGAAACCCGACTGAGTGACAGCTGATTCCCAGAATGGCCGGCAGGTGAGGCTGCAGTGGTGAGTCCAGCTCTCCTATGTTTCTGTCCTTCTGGCTCTGAAATTCAGCCTGTGAAATAATCCCCATGCAGTGCAGTGCACAATGAAATAGTTGATTCAAATTATGGGATGAGGAATAGCAGGCTGGGAGCGTCCAACTTCCGCCCATATCATTAGAGAGGCCCAGTTCAGCAAGGCTTCGCTCCCTTTGATTTCAAGAGGTTTTAGACACATGTTTGAAAGATTTTTCTGAATCTGGGCTATAGTTATAAATGAGATGTGGCTGAAGATACAACTCAGGATTGCTGAGTAAGCAATACACTAGATGTCTGCTACACATGCTAGAGACTGCCGTTCTGCAGGGAGCACAGCGTGGGGACAGGTAAGAACCTCACTTGGTAAAAGCAACAGCATAGACTGAACCTCGTTTCTGCAAACCCAGCTCCATCCTTAAGCATAGGCAGCAAATGCTGCTGCATAGGGCACCACTAAATTTGGAGTACCGGCCCCAATGCCCTGCTCTGCTTCCCAGCCCCCTGGACTCAGTCTGGTGGGTCTCTGCTTCACCTCCCAGACCCCTCAAACCCAATCCCTCAGTTCTCCCTGCTCTACCTCCCAACCAAGTAGGATCCAGTCCCCTGCCTCTGCTTCACCTCTGAGCCCTGTCAAACCCAATCTCCCCACACCCAGGTTCCCTGCCCCCTATGCCACCTCCCAGCCCCCTGTTCTGCCTCCAGCCCCAATCCCCCCAGACCCTGATCTCCATGCTCCACCTGCCAGTCCGCAGCTCCAGCCAGCTGGTATCCCTCAGTCTTCCTGCTCCCCGAACAGCATCCCTGCACAGCTCCTGCCCTCGCAGCCCAGAGCACGGCCCTGCTCAATGGAGTGGCCTACTGCTCTCCCCATGCCCGGCCCTGCAGTTGCTAGAGGGTGCAGGTGCTCAGCTGCATAGGACGTCAAAAACTCTTAAGGAAAGCCCTGTGCAAACCCATTGCTTGACAAGCTTTTACTAGCTTGAGAATTAAAGTTTTTGGCACCTTAGTGTGCATTGGTGCTTTCCCTCTTCCCACCCCCCATTTTCCTTTCTTTTTGTATCATGTATATTTCTCAGCTACACGTTGTCACTGAAATGGACTGGTTTTCCCGTTCACAAGCCCTTTGCAAAACTGGAGCGATGTATGTGCTGTTTTGCTGTGAAGAGGAATGCAAGCATGTTCTGGCAAATGTCCGCATGATTTATATTTGGAGCTGGTGTGGTTGTGTGTGGTTGGTCATATATACAGCACATTATTTCCAAGTCTCTGTTCAGCTACTCCAGACTACAAGAGGTGGGTGTGGAAAAGAATGAAGTGGAGCCACTGCTATCCTTCACTGTTTGGATTTAAATGTATATTTTTTTTATGCTATGACCCGAATATAGGCTCTACTAAGTAAATTTCCTCCAGAAACTTTCCTGTTTAACATAGGGTGAAAGTAAGTGGGGTGACAATTCCGGCAAGAGCTGGCTGAGCTGTGACAAAACCCAGCAGGGAGCTATTTAAAGAGCTGGCAGGGACCTTGGTTACAATAGGGCAGTACCTGTAAGAAACGATAGTCATTTAGCTCACAGGGATGTAGTGAAGTGTGGTGGATTAGTGTCAGTAATGTGCTTTGTAGGTGAAAAGTGCTGTGTAAAAAGCAGGCATGAAAGTAACTTGACGTTAATCCCATTTTACTGCTAGGGACACTGACATGCAGCAGGATAAGTAACTTGGCCAAGGCTGCAAAGCAAATCAGTGGCTGACCTGGATTTACAACTTGGGATTTCCTGACTCCTAGCTCTATACTGTTTTACTAGACCAGTGTTTCCCAAACTTAAAACATTTGCATATCCCTTTCAGGACTGTGGTGTTTAGTGCACCTCCCCTCTCCCCCACCTTCCCAGTGCTGTGCCAGTACTTCTTTCCTGAGTTTAGTAACTTATTTTCTCCCTGTGCCCCTTGAAATTCTTTTGCATACCACACATGGGGAAACACTGTACTAGACCAACAGCATCATGAGAAACTCTTTTAGCAGGCACTAACCAGCTGTGCAAACATGTTGAGAGAAAAACTAGAACACCAAACGAACACTGTGATAGTTTTTATTTTTTGCCAAAAGTCCTTTATCCTCCCTGCAAAATGATGATTTTGCAAATACACCTAAGGCAAAAAGTTAAATAAAACAAAAAAAAGGAAAGAGAAAAAAATATTGGGCATTTGGAGCTAACAGTGACTTGCCCAAGTTACTTTTCCTTCACCAATGATCCACATCTGTCCTATCAGACTGAACTTTCTGAGCTGGCTTTGTATTCGTGGATTATTTCCGGTGGGTGATTATTAAGATGGCAGCTACTACAGTCCTGTATACAGAAAAACAGTGCCTTTTGAAAAAACGAATGGTTTCCATCTTCTCAAAGCTTCATGATGCATTCGCTGCTGGTGTTGAGAAAAAACAGCTCAGCTGACCTCAGTGGGGTTGTGCTCACTGACTCATTTAGTGGCAATTGGAGCTTATTGTTCCATTTCAGGGATTCAAAAAAAGGCTCATCCATTTTTTTTTCCTTTCTATTTTATACTGTTGAAGAACTCTCTGTTTCCACTTCTTTGCTGGAGTTCAGGCTTAGTCAAATAAAGAAATCCCATTAATTTAAATATCTTGCCATGAAAATTAAAGCAGTATCTTTTTAGCAAGCTTGTCAAACTGCACCATAATGGTGAGCTTTGAGCCACCCCAATATATTTCTGTGCTTTGCTTACACTACAGATATATACAACTCGGGAGCATCCACCATCTGGCAAATCTCCCAAAACAAGGGAAGGGTCCAATGTGAGACCCAGGGAGGTATCACAGCCAGGGTTTCATCCCACACCGGCAGGCCGACTTTTCTCTTTTTAGTCCTGTAACACAAGCCTGACTCAGCTGTCCTAAGCTCTGAGACTTGCTGCCACAAGTTTGGTGTGGGGTGTGTGTTTGTTTGCTGTGTAGGTGTCTCTCATGTCACCCTATTCTGTTTAGGCACTGTAAACATCATGTCACCGAATCCATACGCAGTGTGTGGTAAACACATGATCTGTTCCAAGTGTACAGTAATAGCATATAATCCGATCCATATGTACAGTCACACCAGAGCAGAGAGAGGTAAACTCAGGACAAAGCTTTTGTTTTGAATTGCATTCCTAGTCTTCATTTAACTCAGACCCTAATGCTATTGCAACATGTATTTTTATAATGAATTACTGCTATTTTCTGGTAGCAGGAGTAAAAATAAGAGAATGTACCAATGCTGTTAGTACCGTACCATAATGTGCATATGTTTGCATATTATAATTAAGTGGGGAGATAAGTACATTTATATTAATGTTGTGTTTTTCTTGATTAATTTGCTGTCTTTTATGAGCATTAAAGCTCATTTCTCAAGTTCAAACTATTCATATATAGCAAGAGACCATTTCAAAAAAGGTTAAACCTAAATCAGACTAACGTGCTTTTATACACTAGCAAAGGCTACAAATAGCAGAACCCACCCACAGGTGGCGGCTTCTAGCTGGATGATGAAATGGTGTTTCTCTTTATGAATAGTTTGAACTTGAGAAGTGGACCTTTCATGCTCATAAGAGACATCAAATTAATCAAGAAAAACACTACATTAATAATATCAATGTACTTATCTCCCCACTTAATTATCATCTGCAAACATACGCACATTATGGTACGGTACTAACAGTACTGGTACTTATTTTTACTACTGCTACCAGAAAATAGCAGTAACTCATTATAAAGTATATATTTATATACTATATTACATGTTTTATATTTATACATACATAAATTTTATGTAAGTTAAGCAGCCATAATAGTTTAGACAGCCTAGGCCATGGAGGCCTATCTTTTCTATCCACTTCAGCAGTAACACAAGTAACCTGCAGGAAAACCCTGCATAAGGGAGCTTTTTGCAAGGTGATTCGTTCCATTCCTCCTATTTATCAAAACTGTTCATCAGTCATCAAAACGGTTAAGGTCAAGCAAAAATGTATTGGCCAGTTTTTAGCTATTTGCATCAATTTCCCTCTTTTCTCAAACTTCTTATCTGTAATCAGGAAGGTGTTCTACTAACATGCCAGTATAACAGTTCCTTGCCCTATTAGCTAACCAATTTTATCAAAGGTCAGCTAAGTTAAATCTTAAGGTACTTTCCTAGCCCTGTTCCAAAACTCTCACTGAAAAACTAACATATGGGGTCCAACCAAAAGGGAAAACCCCAAGTTAATGTCAGCAAATTCCAGCAATTTCAGCAAATTCCAAAAATGTGAGGGTTTATTCAGGGTCTGGGCAAACTGGTATAAATAACACCTCGCTACATGTGGGAAGTGTGTGATCTAATACTACAAGTGTTCTTGACACCCCACTTCGGGCAAAGCACCATCTTCTAATCTCTATCTTTGGTACCAACCCTCTATGTTCTTTAAGGCTATGTTTACACTAGAGGATAAAGTGGAATTTAAGGCAGTTAGCTCAATTTTACAATGTCAGTATCTACACTGTAAATACCATTAGGTCGATGTTAGGCAGCGCTAAGGTCTGTATTATAACACCATGAGAAGTGACTAACGCAGTGTCAAGGTTGAATTTATAAGTTCAAATTAAGGCTAGTGTGGACATCCCATGTCTTTTTTTTTTTTTTTAACAGACTTTATTAGCCTCCAGAGCTGTCTTGTATGAATCCCACAATGCTCCACGGTTGTCTGCTCTGGATGCTTCCATCTCTACTGCTCTCCAGGTGTGCAGGATTTAGATAACAGGAAGCCCGCAAAGTTGAATTTGGTACCAGGAAGCCCGTGGTAGCTTACCTGTGGGATTATGCTTGTAAGTGAACCTGAGAAGCTCCTTTCTTTCTTTGCTCTCAGCAGGGTGAGTGCATCTACCGCCCTAACATGGAGTTCATAGTTCTGTAAGGAGAGCGCTTGGAATTTTGTTTTTCCAGTACTGGCACCAGCCCCTGCCCCACCACACCATGTGATAGCTTGGCGGTGGGAGTCATGCTTGTTTGAGAGGCTGAGAAACTTCTTTTTCTGTGGTTTACATTTGTACAGAGGCACCCCTCCCACCCCCACTGGCGCCATGCTGTGGGGGTCTTTCCCACATCCAACCACATCATATGGCTAGGCCCCAACCCAATAAAAAGACATGCCTGCTGTTATGTGTGGACCGTGCTGCCTGACAGCACCATGTCCTGGCTTGCACATGGTGAGGGCTCCAAGGGCAGGAAAGATTTTCAGGGTCTTGCTGCTGCCTGGGGGAAGTCTATGCCTGGTGGCAAAGATTTCTGGGATTTGCCACCCCTTGCCCAAGGAACACTGAAGGGACAATTCCAACTGGGCCTTCGACCAAAAACCCCCCACCCCATGACACTCACCTAAGGTGATGAGGCAGGCTGGCCCCTACACAGTCAATTGGGGTTGCCCCCCCCGCACATGAGCAACACTAAAGGGACCATGTCAACTGGCCCTTCAACCTAAAACCCCACAGTCCCCTAATGCGATGTGGGAGCTCCATCACCCACGTTGGGCACTTCTATGTAGTGAAGTGGGAAGCCAAAAATCCTGCATCAAAGATTTCCTTTTTCCTACCCTTTCCTGTCGTCCTGACTTCAAGCTTTGCACTGTTCCTGTAATATTTTCAGGGATGATATTTGTGGGATCAAGGGATGGGGGACAGTGGCTGGAGGGCCAGTTGAGAAAACTCAGACACCTTCTGCTTTTTGTAAAATCTTTGATAATTCACTTATAAAAGCAAGAGATTTCAGTTAATTTGGGAATCTTTGTTGATGTTTTTTTTTCCAATCTTCACTTGTTTCATGGGGGGTGGAAAAGTAGCTGAGGGTCCAGTTGATATGGCATTGTCATCCGTGTGATCACAGAGCATACAGACATTGTGATTCTGTGCTTTTCCTTCTTTCCTTCTGAAAAAATGCCCACTTGCTCCCAACGGGAGGGGAATGAGGGCAATGCAATGTGGGAAGAGGACATCGCATACCCTCAACGATTTGTGGGACCTTTTTTTTCCCCCCATAGTGCACCATCGAACATACCCAGAATGTTATGGGGCTGAGGGAACTATGGTATATGTTCCCACAATGCACTGCTGCAACTGTCAATGTTTGGGGCTAGAGTGTGACAGCAATAAGCTGACTTTGTGGGAAGGTGAGGATAGTCACATTCAAATTTATAAAACCCAGCGTTACAAAATCGTTTTCAATAAATTTCAGTTTCTCATAGTGTAGACGTAGCCTAAGTCTCTCATATCTGTACTGTAGTACTTATAACATCTTCCTCATCAATGGGTCTCAACTCCAGGTCTCCACCGAAAATTAATAAGCATGCTAATTTTCCCTCATAGCGTAACCATAAGTACATTTGAGCCATAAGAGCAGTTAGCTAACCCAGCTATATTAGCCTAATTAAGCAAGAGTATTTGTTTCCGTCATCCAACTATGAACAAATGTTATCTGTAACTTAATCTCATTAAGTTTATTCTGTCTGTTTACTGTTTTACTGTTTTCGTTTCTTTCAATACCATCGTGCTGCTAAAATAAATCGCATATGCTGCTAAACAGTGCTACCTGTGTAATTGCTAAAAATCCCCCAAACTACCTTTTAATTAAAAGCTAATCAAAAATAGGTACAAGCCTTTAGGTCTCATTGTCAACACCTCCAGTATGCATAATTTCCCCCTAAAATTCCCTGTAATTAACATATTACAAGAGTACTGGTTTTTAAATCAGAAATGACAAAAACTTACACCTGTTTGATTTCCATTAGTGTCCTGTGGATGCCTCCAAGATTTTATTCTCCTGCCTGGCTTCCCCCAAGGGTATAGAGCCAGGAAATGTGCACTGCACATGTGTAGAGGGAAGCAGGCAGAAACCACCCATGGGAGCTCAGGAAATTGCAATAGATTACAAAAGAGTGACTCCATAACAAAAGAATATTTATTGATTGATCATTGATATTAGCTACTGAATGACACTCTTGCATATAAGTGCCCCAGACTTCATATATGGATTTTTCTTCATTTATGATAACATCTGAATAATCAAAATAAGGGAATATATTCTGCTTTCCATTTTATTGTCTGCAGCAGCTTTTGAACATTTTATCTGGTGAGATTTTGTCCACCCACTCCTGGGAAGGTGGACACAGCGATGTGCTTGTGGCGGCTGAGTCACACAGAGGGAGCACCTTGAATCACAGAGAGGGGAATCACAGTGTAAATAACTGGTGACACCAGCTAAGACAAAACTGACTTTCCAGTGTTGGCCATAAGGAGGTGCAACTGAAGAGATTGGTCCTTTGACAGGCCCTAATTTACAAAGAACTTTGGCATTTGTTTGAAATTAAACACACACTGGCTACGTCTACACTAGCCCCAAACTTCAAAATGGCCACTCAAATGGCCATTTCGAAGTTTACTAATGAAGTGCTGAAATGCATATTCAGCGCTTCATTAGCATGCAGGCGGCCGCGGCGCTTCAAAATTGACGCGGCTCGTCCCGATGGGGCTCCTTTTCGAAAGGACACCGCCTACTTCGAAGTCCACTTATTTCCATCTGCTCATGGGAATAAGGGGACTTCGAAGTAGGTGGGGTCCTTTCAAAAAGGAGCCCCGTCGGGACGAACCACGCGGCGGCGAGCCGCATCAATTTCAAAGCGCCGCAGCCGCCCGCATGCTAATGAAGCGCTGAATATGCATTTCAGCACTTCATTAGTAAACTTCAAAATGGCCATTTGCGTGGCCATTTTGAAGTTTGGGGCTAGTGTAGACACGGCCACTAAGTCCTAGTGAAGATGATTTATGGAACTTGGGATTGAGAGGAAGCTTTGGCCCACTGCCTTTAGTGTTTGTTTTGAAAATGTGCTTTCCTGAAAGACTACGTGTAATGGGAAAATGCTTTAAAAAAAAAAAACAACACTTTTTTTTTTTTTTTTCAGGGTACCATGCAAAACGAAACTAGACACTGTAGTAGAGTAATAAATGCTACTGAGAGCCTGATCCTTGCCCCAGATCCAGTAGCAGAAAGGGGATGTAAATCTGGCTTGATATTCCCCCCGACAAGGAGACCCAGAACATGCTTCTCTTGACCCTAGGCAGATGGGCCTTTCTAGGGGTGAAAGAAATCAGGAAGTGAGGTGACTGTAGATTTTTGAGTGCTGTGTGTGTTCTAACCTTGGGGCAATTGAATGACTCTAACAAGTACAAGTTACAGCAGGCTCAGGGCACTTCTGTTTTTTACAAACAATCAGCAGGTATCAGTAATACTGCCTTTCTGTAGTTTTTAAGAAAATACTGGTAGCCAATTCAATGGAATTCTGAGTAGGATGAGTGTCACCATTTGTTGCCTTCACATGGCCCCACAGCCTCTGGGCTGGTGCATGTTCCAGAGAAAAGTGAACAAGATACTTTTAGCTCTTCACTTACAGTGATGGTCCACGAGGTGAAATACAGCACATTAGTCCCATGTGGAGAGACGGGATTTCTTCAAAGATGGCTTTACCTATCAGAGGATGCCCCAAGAGCAATGTTCACATCCTTCCTGACCAGTGGCCAAATCCCCTCTAGTAGGCCAAGTTGTGGGAGTCCTCAGGATAAGTAATCGTTGACTTTATAGTCGGCAGGGACCATCATAATGATCTAGTCCAGGGGTCTGCAACCAAAAGAGCCACTTTTCCAAATTGAGTAAAAAAAAATTCAAGAATACGAGATGGTCCTTAATAAGTAAGGTCAAACCTGACTTTTTGTAACCCCTATTTTAAGAGCAGTGCACAAATAATGATTTGTAATGCAATACCTATTTACTGCAGGACATTCGCAAACTTTTTACATTATCTATTTCCTCACACTTTACATGTGTGTTTGTACCACTGTCTTCCTGACTTTCCCTCCTGAACCTATTTTAATTAGGCTAGTTTTACATCACATTTAATTTCAGTTTTCTTTCTTAAAAGGCATCTTGCCCTTCACAACTAGAATACTGCAAACTTTCTTGTCAAAATCAAGACTTTATCAGCAACACAATCAAAACACAGATACACTACTGTATCCCACAATGCACTGCACATATTAGAGAGTTATGCCATATTTTGAGATCACACATTAGACTTGTTCATTGTTGAGCTTTTAGACATTCACCATTTATCATAAATAATCAGGACGCATGTTTATACTTTGTAATTATAGCATTGGGAGCAACAAAGAAGTCCTTAAAGAGGCGCATGCAGCTACAATGCTGCAGGTTGCAGACTCCTGATCTAGTTGGATCTCCTGCATGTTGCAGGCCACAGTCTCACCCACCTGCTCCTGTAATAGACCCATAGCCTCTGTCTGTGTTACTAAAGTCGTCGGATCATGATTTAAAGACTTCAAATGACAGAAAATCCATAATTTAAACTAATTTAAGCATGCAAGTGACCTGTGCCCCATGTTGCACAAAGAGGAAAAAACTTCTCTGGCTCTTTGTCAATCTGACCTGAGAAAAAATGCCTTCCTGACCCCATAAGGCAATTGGTTAGACCCTGAATATGTGGGCAAGACCCACCAGCAGACACTTAAGAATGATTTCTGTGCGGTAACTCAGAGCACACCCCATTTGGGCGTACATACCTCCCAACATTTGGTGTCATCACTGGCCATTGGAGAGATTTGCTGCTAGCAGTTACATATCAGCTACATGTCATTTTAGGCAGTCCTATCATACTATCCCCTCTATAGACTTAACAAATTTGGTCTTGAAGCTAGTTACATCTCTCAACCCCAGCTGTCCTTAGAAGGCTGCTCCAGAGCTTCACTCCTTTGATGATTAGAAACCTTTGGCTAATTTCAGGTCTACACTTGTTGATAGCAGATTTATGTCCATTTGTTCTGGGGTCCACATTGGCAATTACTTTAAATAACTACTCTCCCTTCCTGGTATTTATCCTCTGGATGTATTTCTATAGCGTAATCCTATCTCCCTCCAGCCTTCTTTTGGTTACATGGACCCTTCGTTGCTGTTACTAAACTAATTGTGCACTGTGAATCTCCTCTCATAAGGTAGGTGTTCCATTCTTGAGATCAAACTACTAACCCTTCTCTGCATCTATTCAGAGTGAATTCATTTTGTTAAACACGCTGATCAAAACTTCACAGGGGGTTCCAGATTTAGCCTCACCAGTGCCTGGTAGGATGGTACTAACACTTTTCTCTCTCTACTGGAAGTACCTCACCTGAGGCATCCTAGGACTACATAAGCCTTTCTCTGTCATCCTGTGATTAATCCAAAGAGCCTCCTTCTCTGTCACTTCCAACTGATATGTCTCCAGCATAGAGCAAAAATTCTTATTAATCCATAAATGCTTGAGCTTCTGCTTTGCACTATTAAATTTCATCCCATTTCTATTATGCTAGATGATAAGGTGTAATATTTTGGTCCTCCTCCATATTGACAATACCTCCCAACATTTGTATCATCCACAGAGTTGATAAGTGCATAGTCGAGTTAGTCTGGCATCATCCACTTTTTGTAAAACCATATTTTATATGTTACCAAATTACCATTCACCCATATGTCCTAACTCTTTCGCTTTTCTCTTTCAGTTCTTTTTACAAAATCTTGCTGACACCTAAGACAAAATAATACACCGAAGCTGGGTTTACACACGACTCAGGGTGTATCTACACACTGAAAGCGTTCTGTCGACAGACTATCAGCAGAACTCCTCATTTTCCTGGACAGTATTATCCCTCAAAAATTTGAGGCATAACAATCTCTGGACATAGTACTGTCGATAAAAGCGCAGTGTAGACACTTCTGTTACCAGACAGGGCTTCCGGTTGCCAGGCAGCCCAGTTTTCAGAGCTGCCATTCTGCTTTCTGGCAGCAGAGGGCAGTGCAGTCTGGCCATTCTCTGTCGACAGAGCAGGGTGTATATAGCTGCAATCTATTGACAGTGTTGAGCATACTTCTGTCAACAGATATTTCTTGTGTAGCTATCGCCCTACTGACATTATCACTATTCGCAGCCTCACCCTGAGAAAACTAGATGTTGATGGCATAAGAGAGGCATAAAATGGCATGGCCCAGGGAGGAAAGAGAGCACTTCATGAAGCAAATGAAATAAAGTCCATCAACAGATGCACATTCAGACTTCGCGAAAACCTCATTGCTACCTGACATTGCTGTGCCCTGATCTTAAGCCACAGTAGCCCTGAAGCTATCTAGTTCTGCAAAGAGCAGGAACGTTCCAAAATGTATGAATGTCTCTTTTGGATCTCCAGCTATTTCTCTCATAAGTGAGTGATTGTTGGTACCAAGAGTTACAGAAGTCACCACATTTTGATGTCAAAGATAGTATAAATTAAAGGAACCCGATGGCTTAGTCCATTTATTTCACTACTCGCTTGAGTAAGGCCGGCGGACTGTTTCTCTTAGTTGATAGACAAAAAGTTTGCAGACTGGCTGATGAAAAGACAATATGCAATACACTTCACAGAGGTTTTTCCCAGGGGTGCTGAGAAGCACTGAACCAATCTGTAAACCTTGTATATAAAGGAAAGTACTTCAAACCGCGGTGTGCTGCAGCACCCCCTACCACACCTTTAGTTTTAGCATCTATGGCTTTTCCCCTAAAGGATATCATAAAGCAGCAGCCAGCCTTCATTAGGGTAGTAGAAGATTCTTACAATTATTCATGTTTATCAGGGCATATAACCCCAAAGCCCCTTCCTCCATCTAGAGGATAAAAGCTCAATAGGAGTTTCTCCTACTTTGAGACATGTTGAAACTGACCAAATTCTACGCAGCCCACTCCAGCCCTTTCCTAATCTTTTGTACCGATTGATTTGTTTTCCTGAATTACACAATCTTTAAATAGTGCAGCACTCAGTGACAGAGGAAGCTGAGAGGAGATGATGAGGCACAGAGAAGAGAAATGTAAGACAGAGGACCTGGTGGTGGGAAATCTTGCTAAAAGAACAAATTAGATTTATTTTACTCATCACAAACAACGCAATCTATCTATTTTGCAAATATGTTTCTTTGATCCTGAGTCATTTCTGGGGGTGAGTGGAGGGGAGAAAAAATTTTTTTCATTTTTTATAATAGCCACATTTTTTTAAAAAATAACAACAAAAAAATCAAGATATTTGCAAACTTCAGCCTTCCTCTGGATTTCCTCTTTGACCATATAAACAGGTGCCTATATTGGAGGGCCTGTGCAAGCTTGCAGAAGAAGTTGTAATACCTGCCAAACCATTGAAAGCTGGTTGCATTTCCACTGTAGTTACAGAGAGAGAGTGGATTGTTTTCCAGCTTCCACATGGCACTGGTAGGAGTGAGACAGGCCACTGCACTGCCAGTGCACTGACCTTTTGCCTAGTTTAGACGACAAAACTGACTGTTTGGCAGTGATTACCAGTGTATTAAGCTGCATGCGGTTACCATGTGGTGTACTATGAGCGCTGCTGGCTGGCTGCCTGAATGCCTAAATGTATTTGATCCTGAGAAAGGTTCTGGTAAATAGATTATTGGAGCTCTTTATCTCTGAGCTAAAGACACAAAGCAGAGAATAAAAGATTTGAGCCAGGATCTTTGGCTTTAAAATTAGAAGTCTGCAGCAATGACAATTTATTAGTCCTTAGTGTATAATCATAAGTGAGAAAAAAAAATAAACAAAAACAAGGAGCCCTGTCAAACATGGCCAAGAAATGTGCAGTGCAATAAAAATGGGCAACATGATATTAGAAGTGTGCTCTGACTTTAATGAATTATACCAAAATCTACCAAGTTAGTGGGAAAATAACAAAATCTTTGAAATGCTCCATTCCATCACTCAAAATCACTGCGTACACTCCTCCTCTGGTGGCAAAATGTCACTCACTTCAATGGGGTCAACATTTCATCCAGTGGATCTTGTTTGTTGTGGGAGGGGAATTAACATCCTGGATCATTATCCAAATTGTTCTCTGACTTCCAAGGGTGTCTTCAGGAGGAGTTTGTATACTGTGTGGTCTGATAGTTGCAGCCCACAATGTATGGATAGCACCAAATTTTTATCATGGGTACTACATTAGCTTAATTGCAACAGAGCAAATGGAGTTACTTTTGATTTATATAACACACAACAGTATCTGACCCCATCATCTTCTGAAATAATCATGCCACACAGTAATGATGACCCTGTCTTTTTCACTCACTGAGTGAATGAAGAGCTGACTGTACTCCAGTAAATGGCCTGATGAACATCCAAAGGAAGCTACTGCCCCAGGAGACACTTAAATGACGTGCTGTGCCATGCGTGACGTATGCGTGCTTGTGCCCATGCCCCAGTTTTCTGTCTTCATCACCTCCCTTCCTTTTGTATCGGAGGTTGACTGTACTAACAATCACATACACTTTGACCTATAGTCTTTTGCAAGTTATGATTACAACTGGAAACAAAGTATCGTCATGCTAGTTTAACAACATCCTGAAATGTTAACTGAAAATTCACCAAACAGTTCAGAAGTCAGTACTAGACATTTGGACCCTGCAGTCTGTCTTCCTGTAAAGTGACAATATCAAAACTAAATCCATCATCAACAAAGTTTTGCATGTTACTTTCTAAAAAAGCACAATACATGGGTGAGTAATTTCCTTAAGCTATGACATCAAGTAGCTGTTTTTCCTAACACGTATGTTTTGATGAGTAGCTTTTAGGTGGGTATTCATGTATCAACTATTCTTTTCCTTTGTGAATTGTGGTTTTCTGCCCTGCAGTAAATCCAGTTTCCAGGGCAATCAGGAAACCAATGCCTTCCAAACTACGCAAAAGAGATACTGCATTTCCTGCACCTTTAATTTCCCTAATGCTAGTGGTTGAGTAACAGCTGGAGACAACACTGCCTTCCGTAATGTGCTGACAGTTGTTGTAAAAGTTCATAAATTAACGTTTAAAAAAAATCTGTTTTGGAGGGGATGAGACTGTAATGAGAATCTCTTCTACAAGCTTGCTCCTCCTAATAACATAATGCATTCTTCCACTTTCTGCATGTAGTCATATTGTTTTTCAGCCACTGCATATGCTGTCCTTCCTGTCAGTATTGCACACACAACTAATTGTTTTTATTAACAGATTTCATATTCAGTGCAGGTTTTCTGTTAATGTCTGTGTGAAAGAAAAATATCTCTGCAATAAGCTAGCATGAGCTGTAAGTTTATCCGGTACAAGCTCTAGGGTGAAATTAGGGGAAAGCAAATTATCAAAGATGTAGGTGTTGTTCTGTTACTGTGAGCAAAGCAATGGGAGCATACCCCTGATGGATGCTTACATCAAATTTTGGTACAGGTTCTGCAGTCCTTTTTGCTTCCAAATTCCCAGTTATCAAAAAGATAATCGAGCTGTTGCTGCCCATTTATTTAGCCAATAAGGCTCTGCGTGAGGACTATGGGAAGACTAGTGCCCTTTCCCCCATTAATGATCTACTGGAATTCTGCTGTCCTCCAAAGTATAAATAGAGCACCATTAATGATTGTGACTGTGGTTACTTCCATACTTAGGTTTAATTTGTACATTTCATGGCTGCCTTCTTGTTTAGGTACCGGGGTTTCTTCACAGGCTGCCCTAATGAATGTCGAACAAATTCTGGTCTTGTTTACACCAGAGTCAATGCAAAGTAACTGTTCTGAAGTCAGTGTAGTTTATTCTGGATCAGATTTACCTTAGTGTAATTGGGATCCAAATTTTCCCCCGTATAAGTGCTTTGAGACTCCCTCCCGGCCACTGCCTGGCTCTGTCAGGCAACTGCTGAGCAGTCTGAGCTGACACTCTCCTTCAGATGCTAATTGCTTCTATCACCTTTGCATTTCAGGATTGTGTTTCCTGTAATATTGGGTAAGCTGTAAAATGAGAGGGGTGGGGTCTGGAGCTGGGATCATCTCATGCATCAGGACTTTGTGACAGGCAGAGGCAGTGGGACTGGCAGCCACCATGGACCCTGGAGTAGGATGGGATGGGGAGCCCAGCTCCATACCCGTGGAAGGGGCAGGGCCATGAGCAGAAGGCACGGGGCCTTGGGCTTTCTCCCTTCTCAGACTGCAGTGCTGGGACCCCCAACCCCCAGAGCCATGCTGACACAGCACTTCAAAGGAGTCCGGAGATCTGGCCACTGCTAGTGGCCGGAGCTCCAGGCCCTATGAAATGCTGGGCTCCAAGGCAGTTGCCCCCTTTGCCCTCCCCACTGCCATCAGCAGGCCTGTTCAGGGAAACTGGTAACTTCCCTCATGATCTAAGCATGGCATTATACCAGCATAGTCCTGGTAATTAGGTACTGCCAGAGGGTGGGAGCATACAACATTATCAGTGATGTCACTGGGAAGTACACACATGGACCAAGAACACATGGCCCAAATTTTCTGTGAGATCAAAGGTTTCCACCTGAAAATCGTGTTTATGGCTTTTGACCTGCATTTCTGTTTCATTCAGCCAATGAAAGAGCCCTCAGTAACAGAGAGAGTCATAACCCTCTAAGCCGAGCCACCAAATTCTGGCCTCAGTTACACCAATGTAAATCCAATGTATCTCCACTTACATCAAATGAAGTTAGCAGTCAAACTGCAGTAAGCACGTGTCAAACATATTTTTAGTGGAAGCAGCTATCACCCCCATTAAAGTCTTTGGCTCAGATTCAGAGGTGATATAACTAGCGCTGTAAGGTATAAGTGCGGAGGTGAGGAAAGATTGGTGAGTGAGAGAGCAGCAAATCTCTGACTAATCTGGCATTCAATGGGTGTTGCGAGGGGGCGGGGGGAGAGGCTATGGACAATGAAGCGCCCCCCCACACACTACAACACTAATTTACATATTGCTGTTTCCCCTGATGTGCCCTACCCTGCAGCCCTGTATGTAAATCGCATTCATTTTGCACACCAATTGCATATCAAATTGCTGAGCATTTCCTTTCTTTATCTATCTTCCACCCCATTTACACCCTTCACCTGATCCTTACAAGGTGAAAATCAGCAAAGCTCCACTGACTGCAATGCAAGTTGAAGTTTTGGCCTCTTATGTGTAATTTACCCACTATTTAAGTCCTGTATGGGCTTTATCTGAAGAAGTGGGTCTCTCCCATGAAAGCTTATCACCTAATAAATTATTTAGTTAGTATTTAAAGTGCTACATGACTGCTGGTTTGTTTTGTTGGGGTAAGTTGGGTGTAATTCCACTGAGGTCAGTGGGTATGAATTTTAGATCCTAAAATTTACTTAAATGACAATTACTGGCTGGAAAGATGGGGAAGGTTCAATGGAGTTGCCTCCATTCAAAGAAGTGTAAATGAAATAGGATCATGCCCTTTGAATTTGCCCCATGCTGCTTTAATTCAGACTTGTTGTGTTGGGGGTTGCTTGGAAAGCTTTTGGAATAGATCAAAACAGAATGTCATAAAAATGACTGTGCAATGACTACATCAAGGTCTCGTCACGACAGACCCAATGTGGCCAGAGTGCAAAAATACTCCTTCAAAATCACAAAGTACGAACAGCTGTAAATTGTGCCAAAGTAGTAGAAATGTGAACTGCATGGAATTGTGGAATTCCCACCCCAATAAAATTTGCCTTCCTGCCAAGTTCTGCTTGTTTTTTCATTCTCTTGTGGTGCATCATAACCACATTTATGTTAAGCAAACATTTCCTATCAGAAGCTGCTTTCCCTTCAGAATGGCTGAAGTTTTTTGCTCAGAATTGTGATCTCAGTCACGTGAATAGGTCTCAAAAGTCCTGATCCAGTAAGGCACTTGCGTAATTTTAACCATGTAAACAGTTCTCATTGCTTCAGTGGAACTATTTAAATGTTTACAGTTAAGCACATGGTTAAAGGTGTGACTGGCTCAAAGCCAAAATCTGACCAATTTGGCACAAATAAAATGCTCAAATATCCCCAAATTCAACATCATAATGGAATATGAACATAGGTATAAATTGTAAGTAGTGTCTTTGTCGTGAATGAATGCCTGTAAAGGGCTAAACCCAGACAGAAGAGAGTGGGTTCTCCACTGGGAAGCAGCGAGGAGAGCCACTTGAAAGAGAGAAGGGATGGTCTGAACTGAAGCACTTACCTGCGGGGAGGTCTTTTTTGTGTGTCCCCAGAGAGGGGGGAGAGAGATGTGTAAGCCTGACCACGGCTTAAGGAATTCAATAAATATCCAGGCCACAAGGAGATCTGGGAATACAGATATGTAAGTAGAAAGAAAATGTTTAGCCTGACATGATCAGTTTATTTTGGGTTTGGTGTGGGACTTCTCAAGCTGGCTGATGTACCCCAACCCTCGATACTGTAACTTTTAAACAGAATCCCAGGGAAGTAATTCTCTGTGCTTTAACCTACTTATTTTTTACTTGCTCTGTTACACCTATCAACCAAGTATGCTTTATCACAACTCCTTTATTAGCAAAAAAAAAAAAAAAAGGGACATTTTTTATTTAAAGGCAATGATTTGATTCCTGTGTCCTAGAGAAGGGTCTGTGTGTATGCAGGCCTCAGACTGACAGGTCAGCTATCCAATCTCAGCTTAATTTTTTCCGCTTTGATTTCAAGCTCTCTCCTAAGGGAGGGATAAGAGCTTATGGTTACACTACATGGAGACATCCCAAATGTGTCTTTTTGAATTTTAAAGAGGAGTTTTCACACGTGGGTGGTGGCAGCCACCTCCCAGGGTCAGGGAATCTGTGACCTTGGGAAGCTTTTAAGCAGAAGCCTATAGAGGCAAGGTATTTTTAAGGTCTCTTGCTGGCCCCCACCTTCTGCACTCAGAGTGGGGATCAGCCTTGATATTCCTCTTTTGAAGTATGAAAAGCAATCGTGATTTTGTGAAGATCCCTCTATGGATGGGCGCAAGAGACTTCGCCTGAATGACGAGAATCCATCGCAGAAATTAAACACTGTAAATACATTAATAATTTTTACCATTCCCTTTCCAGCTCAGGATTAATCTCAAAGTGTATTCTCAAGTGCTTTAGTAACAGAGAGGTAGCTGTGTTAGTCTGTATTCTAACAAAACAGCAGTCATGTTGCACTTTAAAGACTAACAATATAATTTATTAGGTAATGAGTTTTCGTGGGACAGACCCCTTCTTCAGTTCTCAAGTGCTTTGTTCAGTCCCGTGTAAATGACTCAAGCCAGTGGACTTGCTCCATTTTCCTTTGCAGACAGCCCATGTCCATCAGACTTTTCTGGAGGGATAACGGCATGCTGACATGTATTTAACTGCACAGGAAGAGGTGGCCATGAAAAAGCTGGGAACACAATGGAGCTGTGTCTCTCTCTCACTCACACACGCACACATGCGCGCGTGCACACACACACACAGGGAAGATAATTTGGCTTTGATCCAGCAGGCCTTATTTTGGTTTCAATTGGCTGGTTTTTGTGTGAATAAGGATTTGCATGCCAGGACTTATAAATAGTAATTTAGTATTACTTATGTTCAAGGTCAATTTCACTGTTATTTTATTTGAGCATTTTACCCTCATATACTGAATTGCTGTGAAGGAGTGCATGTGGTAACAATCTTGTGCATTGTGTAAATGAAGATAGTTTTTAAAACAATGTAAAGAGAATGATTTATGGTGAATTTTCAAGGTACATTTCATGAATGGACATAACTGCATCACCACTCAGTAAGTGCACGTGGGGTATGCAGCAAATCAGTGGTGGTACTGAAATGCTTTGGGTAGTGATCTTTTTCCTTTCTCTCTAATGAAGAATTTTAGGAAATCTTAGAGGAATTAATATATTTTCACTATTCAGTCCCAAGAGTTTATAATGTAACTCAAAGAATACAAAGCTCAGTTCTTTTTTAAAAATATTCTGCAACCGATCCTATTTTATTTAAGTAATCAGGATGACATTTTGCCAACTGGTGGTCATGCATATAGACACATGGTCCCTCCTCTCAAAAAGTTTGAGGGCACAGAAGTTTTCATTGGGACTTCTCCCAAGTAAAGAGAAGCATTGATTTCTCTGGTGCACATTACACATATGTTTGTAGAGTTTGGCCTTCAGTGAACCATCTGGGTGATACGAAGCTGTGTAATGTTTATATTTATCTTCGTTATTCAGTGGGTGGAATCCTGCCTTTTTCACAAGACCCACTGATATTTGTCCAGCCTCTTTTCTCAGCTTCCAACTTTTCCCACTCTGGCTGGACGAGTGGAATGCACAGCAAGTGGAGCCAAATCTTGTATTAGTAAAGTTATTCAAATTGACCAAGCATTGGGTGCTCAGAGGAATGTACCATAAGTATCCTCCAGCCTCCACCCAGCAGTTGGTTCACTTCCTAAGCTACATCTCTCCTATGACAACCCAACATATTGCCATTAGTCCAGAATTCATTTTTGGAAATTAATTCAGATGTCGAATGTCTGACTTAGTCCTAGTTAGTCAGATGACCTGTGAGGAGGAGGGAACTCATCTTGTCAATCTGACCACAAAGAAGAATTGGGACCAGAATGTCTATTCTGCAGGATGCTGAGACACCCCATCTCCCATGGAGCTTATTGGATCTGGTCTTCTGTTACCTACCAATTGTGACTGCAGTTACCAATGCAATCTATCTCCTAATTGCCATGAGCAGAGTGTAATAATCCTCACAAAATTCTTGCAATTACTCTGGATTGGTGGATGAAGGTCGATAGCAAACTAACACATGCTTTGGATTTGTACAAATCCCTAATCTCTTCTCAGTAAATGACCAAGTATTTTATCACTAACTTAAAACCTCAAGACTCTGAACTGAAGAGGGTCATTTTTATTTTTATTTCTGTATTTGTTGTTGCTACTCTATTTAGTATGCTGGCAGCTTATGAGAACTATTTAGTTTGCCAAAATCTGCTGGTTCTAGCCCCATGAGGAAAAAATAATCACACTCCTTATCTGATGCATTTCAGCAAATTATTTGACAGAATTAATAGCAAGCCCCTTAGAACCCATCTATCATGAAGATAGAGAATAACTATAAAGCTGAGTTTTGTTTATTTCCCCTTTCATACAACCTCATCTGATTGTGTATTTAACATCAATCCATTGTCACCCCAACTGAGTGATTTTGCTGCTGTTTTTAATTTCATTTTTACATCCCCAGTATGTGACTGTGCACGTCTTTGTTGTTGTATCCACTCAGATGACGATAATGTGACTTAGAAAACTGAACTGCGTGCTGTATTTTGTACTTCATTTAACCACATGAATTCCAAAAGACGATCCAACAGAGTTACTACACAAGGGCTAAGTTTGGTGCAAACATTTTCTAGGTGAATGTACTTTTCTTCCCAAGATTTGTAGGTAATAACAGAAATTACAGACTGCCTATCTTTCCAGGATGATAGCCATCAGAATATGGCACTATTACACTTCTATATGAATAGCAGAAGAGAATCAAAACAAAAAGCAGTCAAGTAGCACTTTAAAGACTAGCAGAATTTCTGATTTGTCCTCGTTGCTTACTGTTTTTGGTTCTCTGTGCCTTAAATATTGAGTCTGTTCTGGTCTGGCTATGGTCTGAAGAAGTGGCTCTGTCCCACGAAAGCTCACCTAATAAACCATTTTGCTAGTCTTTAAAGTGCTACTTGACTGCTTTTTGTTTTGATAGTGTATAGACTAGCACGGCTTCCTCTTTGTTACTATTCAAGAAGAGAATCAGGTTCTCTCTGCTTAAGAGATGCAAGTCCTACTTCAAGATTAAGCAAGAGAAACTGTTTGCTTATGTGCATTAGCAAGGACTTTCTTTGCTTCCAGCCCTCACGACCCAATAGGTTCAGAGAACTAGAAAAGCTATTGGCATCTCCTACTCTTTACTCTGGATTGGAGACAATCTGGCCAGCTTTCACAGCAAGTCAACAGTAGGGTTTCCATATTTGAACTTTCAAAAAAGAGGACACCCCCAAGAGGGAGTGTAATAAAAGCAATGGCAGCAGCCCCACCTCCTCCTCTGGCCCTTTTGTGCAGAGTAAGTCAGGTACCTAAGCCACCTGACTCCAGGAAAAGGGTTCCTGGCTAGTGAATTGCAAGCAGGGGAGGGCACCTCCTAACAGACTTAGGCATCTCCCTCCAAGAGACAGGAGAACAAGACCTGCTCATCTTTCTCTCCTATTAACTGACTAGGTGAAACTCTCCACCTAGGGTCATGACTTATGTGGATAACATTGTATGGTCTTTTCCCATCTATTGTACTGGATGTCTAGAAGCCCAACTCAGTCTTTATGAATCACATTATTAGTCCTGTGATTTTTCTGAGCACCTGAAGTTAAAAGTTGTGATGCTGACACATGGCCAAATATGCTGTTATACAATTCCTAGGATGGAGGAGGCCGCATGAAGGATTTAAAACTCCACTCAGAAGTTAAGTATGTTATGCAATTAATAATGCTAAGCAGAGGAAAATAGAGCGAGTGGGTAGAGAATGAGGAGGAAGAGGTGAAAATCTATTCATTCACTGGGAAGTTATCTTGTATTTAGAGACACACAGATTCTTCCCTGAGCCTGAGACAACTGAGATTCTTCTGTGTCACTGAATATTGTGACTGGTGGTAGATGCAACCAGGGGTCTAATGCTCAACTGGTGGCTGCCTCCACATGTTAACTGTCCAGCAGGGGTCCTCAGACTTTCAGCTGCCAGGGCAACATCACTCAGTCTTGCTCTTATGGTGGGTCAGAGTGAGGGAATTATAGAAAATAATTGATACATTTGGTACATAACTCCACAACAACATGACTGGCTCTGTTCTTTGAAATGGCGAGTGCTCAGATCCATTTGAGATATCCAGTGGTGTGAAGCAAGGGTGCATGCTGGCCCCAAAGTTATTCAACCTCTTTTTCACGTGCGTCCTCAGCCACTCAGTTAGGGACCTGGACCAGGGAGTCTACATAAAATTACAGACTTTATGGGTCACTTTTCGACCTTCATCATCTGAATGCTAAAACCAAGACACTTGAGAGGCTCATCCTTGAAGCCCTATTTGCTGATGACTGTGCACTTAATGGCACACAAGGAATCTGATCTCCAGCTCATTGTCAACAAGTTTGCTGATGCCACTCGCCTCTTTGGTTTGACCATCAGCCTAGGAAAGACCGAGGTGCTGTTTCAACCTGCTCCAGGATCTGCTGCTCTGCCTGCTTCAATCTTTATTGAAGGAACAGAGTTATAAACAGTAGAGGAGTTCAAGTACCTTGGCAGTGTGATAGCCAATGAAGGCTCCCTTGACAAAGAAATCAATGCCAGAATCTGCCAGGCCAGCTGGGCACTAGGACGTCTGAGAGTGCAAGTGTTGAATCAGCACAATATCTGACAGTCCACTAAACTGAAAGTGTACAAGGCTGTAGTCCTGACCAGTCTCCTGTATGGCTGTGAAACCTGGACCTTGTACAGAAAACAGATAAAACTGCTGGAGCACTTCCACCCGCGCAGCCTGAGGTCAATACTGCACATTTGATGGCAGGACAGAGTTATGAACCTGGAAGTCCTGGACAGAGCAGGAACCACGAGCATCGAAGCCATGATTCTGAAAGCCCAGCTTCGCTGGACAGGGCACTTCATATAAATGGAGGAGTCAAGAATCCCTAATCAACTCCTCTATGGTGAATTCTCCCAGGGCAAAAGGAATCAAGGTGGGCCTCACAAGAGGTATAAAGACTGCATGAAGGCCAACATTGCTCACACCGGTTTAAAACCGATCAGCTAGAGCAGCATGCAAAAGACCGAACAGGCTGGCGTGCTCTCATACGACACACGTATGACAACTTTGAAGAGCAGCAACACGTACGCCTCATTGATGCTTGTGAGAGGAAGAAAGTCACAGCAGCAGCCGCACCAACAGAGCCATGACATTTCTCTTGCCCACACTGTGAACGCCCATGCCGTTCAAAGCTTGGACGACTCAGCCACATGCGGGTCCACAACCAATGAGCCTGTGTAAGCTCAAGACGTCATTGTCAGACATGATGGACTACCTACAAGTACACATCTCTAATGATGTAAGAGACTGCTCCTCCCCTGGAGAACTTAGTTAACATAGACAAGACAGCAGAGGGTGAGAGAAAGTTGTAATGTGAATGTGAGTAGATATTTTAGGGTAGGATTGTGCATGGTGAGGTAGGTAGGAGCTCGGGGGGGAAAGCAAGAGGGAAGGAAGAGGTTGCAGGAAAGCAGGGGGCTGGGGCAATGGAGAGGGAAGATGAGGTGGGGAGTAGCATTGGACCAGGGAAACAGGATAGAGAAGGTTTCTTCTTCCAGGGCTAGTTGTGACTGTGCTGCATCAAGTCCTGGAATGTGCTTTTCCATAGATGTGTGTACATGCTTGTTTTGATTAAGTACCTTGTGGGAACCTCATGTTCCACCACTGCACTTTTATAGGACAGTGAAACCATGTTTGTACCAACAGCGGTATAGCCTGAAAGGCAAGTGGCCTAGTGGTTAACAGTTGGATGAAATACATCCATGTGTTTTAAAACTGGAGTTCTGTTCAAAAAGTAAACACAGCTTGCACAAGCCCCATTTGAATCTCTCTGGAACACACCAAGTCTGTAGATACAACCATCCCCATAATTAAGAGATCTTCATGTCTGGATTTTAGACTGACCTATTTTAGAGATGAGGCAGGGGATACCTGGCTATGGGGATTTTGGTGTGCCTCCATCTCTGAACAAAATAGCACAACAGCGAATAGAATGTGTGATCTTACTACTTGACACACTGGTCTCTGCTATATGAGTTGAGAGAATCCCCAGTACAGTGAAACAATAGGGCTTATATAGAGCATCCTTTTTGGAGGCCTGTTTCTAGGGCCAGCCAGCTACAAAAAACTTGGGAAAGTCTGCAATTCCGTCCACCCCATGGATGGTTAAATGTGGCATAAACAAACCTGTTTGGAGGCATTAGACAACCGTGCAGGACAGTTTGCATGTTCTCTTCCTATATCTCAGACTCATTGAGCTAGCAGGCACTGGACTTGTAAGGATCATGCAGAGAAACTGTAATGCAGGCTCTTTATATGGGGCTGCCTCTAGCAAAAATTGGGTGGTATTGCTCTAGCCAGTGCATGTATGTACTTGTAACACTGTCCTCTGTTATGGTCTTGGCATATACTGAGGGAAGTTAGGTAAAAACATAAAGTACCTTTGCTGGAAGTACACTGCTTTACTTCTTAGAATTCAGAAGAACAACAAACTAGTCAGACAAAAGATATTCCCTGAAAGAGAGGCATAGGGTATAGTCAGATTGGGCTATGTTCAGACTGACTGCTGCTAAGCCCACACTCTAACCTGCAACTAAAGTCAGGGAAAATCCCTGACATTTGAAGTGACAGCCTACAACTGCAACACTTGTCCAAGCACACGCTGACTAGAATGTCAGGTGATTCAAGCTTCTCTGAAATATATAACCCTCTGTTGGCTTATCTGCAAATGGGCTGAAAGCCATATAACTGTTCAGGGCAAACCAATGATTCTTCAACCATTCAGTATCCCAGTGCTGTGCACAACTATATCAGAGATACACAGCACACAATGGAGCAAAGGCTTTCACCCTAGCACGTATTTAGCTGTGCTTTCCCCATAGAAAAGAGGAACAAGCGAGCACTATCATCTGAGCAAAACCCTTTAAATATCTGTGCCATTTAAAAGCTACAGCAAACTCCTAAGTCACTTCAGGCCAAACAATTTCATATTCTTTAGTGGTTCACTGACCTGCTGAGAAGTCAGCTCATTGTATGCAAAATGCGAGGAAAGACTGGAGGTGGTACACATCAAGGGGCGCACAGAAGGTACAGCCAATGTCCCATCATGTGGGGAGGGCCCCGAACTTCCTCAGGTCACTGGCTGAGTGACCCCACTCAGTTCAGTCTGGAAAGAGGGTGAGATGTGATGTAGTGGGAAATACATGTGTGTCACTCACAGAGGGTGTGGAGCTCCTGCTGAGGGTAACCTGGGCGACCAGATGACACCTCTGTACTGCAGACGAAGGTGGGAGGTGGAGCCTGAGGCTTTTGAATTGGAACTGGGAGCTGGGAGGCAGTTGGTCTGGGAGAGAGAGAGAGAGAAAGGAGGGGGCAAGGCCCTGCTCAGGGCGACCCTTGGCCTCCTCTCCCCAACAAGAATTCGAATGACTGTCTCTGCCTGCTGCACTGACTCTTCTGTATGACACTGTGCTCTGTTGGCTAATAAACCTGCTGTTCTGCTGAGTCAAAGTCACACCTGCCTGTGAATGGGGTTCAGAGCTCGGGGACCCCTGAAGCCCATGGCAACAAGGCTTTGCAAAGTCTGGGACAATTCTGGGTAATTTTTTGTGCTCTTCAAGCATGAGTTTTTGCAGGTAAGCCCATTTTCTCTAAATTGCCTCACATACAATAGCAGATGTTGCACGGCATGTTCTGGAGAGAGAGAAAAAAATAATTTCCCCACTACTTTCCCATCCGGTGGTATTTGTCTTAGTGCTGAGATGAATTGGAAAGAAGAGGAATCTTTCATCCCGTTAGGAGAGTCGGTATCAACTGGTGGTTGGAATCAACTTCTGCCATCTATTTGGTGATCAATCTGCTTCTGGAAACTGCAGGTTTCAGGAGGGCTGAAGTTTTACTGTTCAACAGTGACACCTGCTGACTGCCTGGGAGCATCTTAACATAGATCTCAGAAAACACAGGTCAGTCCTTGTGTCTGGCAGACATCCGTGGTGATGTGAGTTGCCTGTGCAGTGTGTGTGTGTGTGTGTGTGTGTGTGTGTGTGTGTTGAAGATTTGAATAATGAGTACATTATGTGTTTGATAAAAGCACATCATTGACCTAAGCAACGCCCCTGCAATCAGTGCTGCATGTGTTAGGAACTCAACATTACATGCATAGACTCTATTGTGTTGCTTCTCTAGACGTTAGGGACCATAGCTAGAGGCCCTTACTCAGACAAATCTCTCAAGACTAGGTAAGAACTTCAGGATTTGGCCCTGTGCAGACTCCACAAGGAAGGCAATGGCTGGGGATTCAAATTTCTACAGCAAAACAAATGGGAGTTCAGCGTCTACTGTAAACTGCTCTCAGTTCAGAATTCAACCAAAATTGTTCCCGTTGGAGGTGGGCATGTCCCTGTTTGGTCTCAGCCAATGTGGGTAGTGGGAAAAATTACTGCCAAAACTTATTCTTCCTCATGACTGCTGCTACCACTTCTGCTGTGGTCGCTAGAGGAAATTGTTCAACTGTTCAGCTCTTCAAAAGTCAATTCTTGCAAATCAGCCCATTTCTCCTAAATTACCTCCAACACAACAGCAGATGTTGCACGTTATGTTCTGGAGAGGGAGAAAATATAATTTTCCCACTCCTTTCCCATCCAGTGGTAAGTATTTATTTTAGTGCCCAGATGAATCAGAAAGAAGAAGAATCTTTCGTCTCTTAAAGAGAGTCAGTATCAACTCCTCCCACCACCCAGCAGCTGCTTCTGTCACTGGGGCTGGGCTGTTGTGGAGTGGCTCTCCTTTCTCTGGCCATCCCAAGCCTGTATTCTTTCTGAGCATGAGGAGATTTCCTGCAGCAGTTCTCTCTTGGGCAGTCTGTTCCCACCCCTTCTTGGGCTCTTTGTCCAAAGGAGCATGAATGGCCTTCCCTTTATCTGCTCTACTGAGCACTAAAATGGAGGCCCAAAGAGGCAGAGGATCACAAAGATGGGGATCAGAGTCGGGAAGGACAGCAGGTCATGGCTCCCACTGAGTCCCCTCTTGCAGCCTGACACAGAAGAGGCTGAGGATGGAGAGTGACAAGGGATGGATCAGTCGATGATTCTGTTCTGTTCATTCCCTCTGGGACACCTGCCGTTGAGCATTGTTGGGAGACTGGATAGTTGTTTAGGTGGACCTTTGGTCTGACACAGTATGGCTGATACCATGAGGCTGATCAGAATGAGAGTTAGTGATGGAAGTTTTCATGGCAACCCAGATCTTACTGTGACTGTCATGAATTTTCATCTCAGATTTCTTCATGTCTCACTGAGTTAAACAATCATCTTTTTATGAGTAGTAATTGGTGATTTTCTGTTTCTTACTTTGAGGAAACTCTCATCACCAACATGTCAGTTATTTTGGAAGGAAAATATACATATTCTTAGACACAAGCCCCTACCTTCAACCTTCTCTTTTTTTGTTCACACGCATTAAGTAAAACTTGAATTGATGACAGTAGTTTTACACAGTGAGCAGAATCTGGCCTGAAGTGCGTGTGTAGTGTAATTTTCCTCAATCTTTAAGTTTCTATCTATTCGTATGACAGCATCCACAAAAATCAGCAAAGCCTTGTTGAATTTTGCTAGGTAGTAGTTTGCGTAACTCTAAATGCACTCTTCTGTTTAAATTACATGACTGTCTCATAGGAATGGAAGCCTGAGATTCATCTTCACTGACCTTGAAAATCTCCTGGAGCTGATTTAATGATGAAATGAAATGGTTACTCAACATTTCTTAAGAGGCAGGGAAAATGAAATGATGCAAAAAGGCAATTGTCATCTTTTTTTTTTTGTAAAAACAAAGTGAGATATAAATGTGACTTTCATATTTCTAAGCAATAAAACAACCCATTTTTCTAGTGTTATGCTCTCAAGAGAGAGAGTCATGGCTGTTATACACAGGTACAGAGATTTGGTAGTTGAGATCCATCACGTATAATTAGGCCATGTTTCTCTGTTTTTACGAGTATAAGCTCTGCTAACAATTTGGGATGTCGCTGACAGATCAGGCCATCCCAGCTAACAAGCTGACCCCCAGAGCTACCTGGTTTTAGTTTTCACTGTGAGGTGGTACTTTCTGGGGACTTAAGTTAGGGCTTGCCTTGGTGTACAGTGTTGTAGCAGCCCAGGTGTAGCTGTGTCACTGTAGCATTCTGGTGAAGATGTTATGCGATTGGAAGAGCTTCTGTGAGTGTAGTTAATTCATCTCCCCAAGAAACAGTAGCTCTGCTGAGAGGCAAAGCTCTCCTGTTAACATAGTGCTGTTTATGTAGGGGTTAGGTCAGCCTAACTAATCATTCAGGGGTGGGGACTTTTCACACTCCGAGCAACCTAGTAATACCATAGTGTAGACCTGGTCTTAGTCACAGCCACTGGTTTTCCCCTTTATGTGTGCTGTGTTCACACGTCCACATGCCTCTATCAGTGTTATGCTGTTTGACTGCCACCACTCCTTAGCTGTGGAGCAGGAGCAGAGGGAGCTGTTAATGTCATAGGCTCCAACTTCCCCTCTAGCTGTGGGGTTCTTGAAACCCGCCTCCACCACCTTTACCCCTGCCTTGTGTCCACTTCCACACCTCTCCTCACTCAAGCACACCGGATTCCCACTCGTCCCTCTCCTTCCCAGAGCTTCCATATAACAGCTGTTTCACAGAGTACAGGAAGGCAAGAAGCACTGGAAGGGAGAGGGGGAGTTGATTAGCAGGGCCACTGGCAGGTGAGAGGCACTGGCAGCCAGTGGGTGCTGAGCACCTGCTAATATTCCCTGTGGGTTCTCCAGTCCGAGAGCACTCATGGAATCAGTGGCTGTGATTAATGCTGTTAACTCCAAAATAACTAAAGTACACACCTAGCCACAGGTACTCCCAACCAGTGTTCCCTGTAAGCTGAGTGCTTGGGCAGCCACCCAGGGGCGATTCAGTTGCTGCCCAGCTGATTAGCAGAGTGCCCATAGCCGGTAGCATGTGTTTCTATTGGTGGTGCACATTCACAGACGCCTTGGTGCACTTAGCAAAATGTATTCTGCTTGTGGATAGAAAAGAAATTAGAGGGAACCCTGCTCCCATCAACTGAGACATGACAGTCCCCCAGTTCCTTCCCCTAAACCTCCTGACTGGAGATGGATAGGGCCTGACCCCAATTCATGGTCACAAAAAATGCACCACATTCCATGAAATCTGGTCTTCCCCATGATCCTTTCTGCCAGTGCCAGAGCTAGCCCCCCACCCCCACTAGTCCTCCAGACCACATTGCTTGGTGGGGAGGCTTTGGGCAAGGGGTAGAGTAGGGGACAATAGGGGTAGGAAGAGGTAGGGGCAGAGCAGGGTGGGATTTGGGGGAGAGGATGGAGTGGAGCAGGGGTGACAAGAGGCAAGGCCCTTCCCCAGATTAGGGGTGGTGTAAGGAGGAGTCACGGGAGGGGACACTCATGGACCAGTGCCCCCTTGTGTCCCTCCCCAGCAATCACCGCTAGCCTTTAGATTGGGGGCTGCTGGATGAGGGCCCTGCTCTGCAGGCAGGAGTCTTGGAGGAAGTGTGGCAATACCATACCATACTATGCCAACCTTACTTCTACACTGCTGCTGGCAACTGCTCTGCTGTCAGAGGTGGGCTCTGAGCCAGAAGCAGCTGCTCTCCAGCTGCCCAGCTCTCAAGGCAGAGTGGCCATCAGCAGCAGGGCAGAAGTAAGGGTAGTAGTACTGAGACCCACCTCCACAACGCCTTTTTGGGGCAGGGCCCCTGCAATTACAGCACTGTGAATATTCAGATTTAAATAGTCAAAATCATGAAATTTATGATTTTTAAGAATCCTATGACTGTGAAATTGACCAAAATGGGTTGTGAATTTGGTACATCCCTGGTCATGGATTATCAACCTCCCTCCACCTTTCCCTGCTTGAAATTTTTCTTGAGTTACACATCCCCAGAACAATGTCCACAAATAAGCCTTGTATCAGCATGCAGCCACCTAGCCACACAAACGTATATGAGTCCCCAGAGTGGACAGACACATTGTCCCATAGCACCCTCAGACTGAAGAATGTGTTGTGCTACTATGAATCTTGGCATATGTGCGCAGTGAGGATGCAGGGCAAGACAGAATACGAATATGGTTGTGTTGTTGAAGGTTAAGCTATCCATGGCATGCCCTGTGGCTGATTACCCCACATTTAACATGCAGTGAAGACATTGTGTCTTCTGTCACTCTTTAATCAACATTCTAGGTTCAGGTGTATTTATTTCTCACTTCTCCTGTTCTTAAGATTTTCACAAACCCTGCATTCCAATTCTTCTCAACCTAGCTTTATACTGTAGATGTATAGTCCTTTTCATTTCAAACAGCATTGCTAACACCACTTCTCCTTAACTATAGCCCCATCTTAAATCTCTGCAGCACATCACTGACAACCTGCAACCTGTCCTGGAACACGGTTCCTCGGTCTCTCAGACCATGGGTGACAGGTCAGTCCTCTTCTACAGACAGCTGCAAAGCCTCAATAAAATATTCACGAGCACCCATACACCATACTACAGATATACTAACCCAGGAACCTATCTCTGAAACAAACCCTGTTGCCAACTCTGTCCACATATCTATACAAGCAACACCATTACAGGACCTAACCACAACATCCACATCATCAGGGACTCGTACACCTGCACATCCACTAATGCAGGTGCGAGCAACTTTTTACATTGGGCCTGACTTTTTGTCCCTGCAGTTATCAGGGCCCCCCAACCTGTCCAATGTAATCCCACCCAAAAAAAATTTTGCTTATGTTCATATGAAAAAAACCAAACAAACTTTTCTGCATGTATAAGAAAGTAAGTATGTAGAATGTAAAAACTTTATTAATCAGTGTATAAATGTGACTACAGTAAAACCCTGAGATACGCACACTCCAGTTGCGTGTATCTTGGGTTAACGCAACTGCCGCCCCTGACAAGAGCGGGGAAACCACTCCTGTCAGGTGGCAGCCTGATTCTTGTCACCCTAGACAGGAGCTGTTTCCCCCTCCTGTCAGGGGTGGTAGCTGAGAGTCAGGCTGCTTCCCTGACAGGAGCAGGAAAACTGCTCCTGTCCAGGGTTGCAGCCTGACTCTTGGCTGCCACCCATGATAGGAATGGTTTCCTGGTTCCTGGGCTCCCAGCTCCTCTCTGCTGGTGGGAGCTGGGAAATAGACCAGTGATCTTCTGGTCAGTTTCCCAGCTCCCTACAGCAGAGGGGAGATGGGAGCCAGGTTGCAGCCTGGTTCCCAGATCCCTGCCCCATGGTGGGAGCTAGGAAACTGACCAGTACTGGTGCTGGTCATTCTCCCCAGGGCTCCCAGCTCCCCACCACTCAAGGGAGATGGGAAACTGACCAGTGCAGCTGCACTGGTCAGTTTCCTCACTCCCCAAGTTATGCAAAAATTCAGTTTACTCGGGGTTGCCAAGAATGCAACCACTGCACAAGTTGGGGTCCACTGTACACAGATATAAAAACGGTAACATATTTCAACATTTTAAGGGGATGGATAAGACTGAGACCTAGTAGTTGATCATGCTGCACCCCACCTCATGAAATTTCACCCCCCCACACACTTTGCTCACCCCTGCATTAATGTGATGTATGCCACCATGTGCCAGCAATGCCCCTCTCCCATGTACATTAGACAAATGAGACAGTCTCTGCAACAAAGGATGAATGGACATAAATATGACATCAGGAACTGGAATACACGTAAACCTAAAGGGAAACACTCAACCTCCTTGGACATTCAATAATAGATTTAAAAGTAGACATTCTTCTACAAAATGATTTTACCACAAGATTACATAGGGAAACATCTGAACTGGAATTAATTTATAAATTTGACACATTTAACCTGGACCTAAGTAGAGATCATAACTGTTTTAAGCATTACAAGAGCAATTTCCTCACCTTTGATATTTGAAGGAATGGGACACATCCTACTTAATTTGATTCATTCACTGGCCCTACTAGTGACGGGTAATCCTTTTTTTCCCCTTTCTCCTTTCCCCCACTCTCTCACTTTATATAAACCCTGGTTTCCTTTCCTTTTTGCACTCAGTTATCTGAGGAAGTGGGTTTTGCCAACAAAAGCTCATGACCTAATAAATTTGTTAGTTGCTAAGATGCCACAGGACTGCTTGTTGTTTATGAAGCTACATACTAACACAGCTACCCCGCTGAGACTATTCTTAGGTCTGTCCTTTGTTGCTAGGTTGCACAGCCTTCCCTTCTCACCACCCTGGTGTTACAACTGTGTAGAATCAGGGTCTGACTCCAGATTGCTGATCTTTTGAGCCCTAAGCTGAAAGAGCAACTGTCTTGCTAGACTGGGGCTTATTAAATGCTTAGCTCCCCTGACTGTTATGGTATGTGGTCGTAGGCTGTAAGGCATGCTGCCCCTTTTTAAAGGAGCAATAAGCCATACTGCAGACAGAGAGCATTGCCCCAGGCCTTCCTAAGCTATCTTGTCCTGTGTCAGCAAGATGCTTTAAGAACTCCCAGCAAGTGCTGCTCTGTTTTTTTCCCTTCTGCCCCCACCCTGTGCCGCTCAGTATAGTAAGGAGGGGATTTTGCTTTAATTGAAATTCCTGTCAGCAGTTCAGATAACCTGAACAAAGATATTGACATGAAAAAGCAATCAAAAGCACATCTTGAAAATGCCAGTTTGCTTATGACAAGCATGAAACACAGTTCCTGCAAATCAGGATTCTAAACCCTATTGTGTATCGCACAGCTGGTCTTTCCACTTCCCGCAGCCCCATGCACAAGAGCTAATGTTTGCACATCTTTGTTTTCCCTTTGACATTCTTCTCATACCATATTCACAGCAAGTCGGAGGATAGCTGAGTTATGATTAAGCTCTTGCAAGCCTCAGAGCAAGCTCTTTTAAACCCTGAACACTGTACTTTATCTTGGACTTCTACTCTCAGATGAAAACAGTTACACAAATTGTTTAAATAGTGGGTTTTTTTTCCCTATTTAACTCATTCAGAGGATGTGTGCTATGTGCTGTTTTCAAAGTAGATGCTTGATTTTAATGTTACATGTATTTATATAGCAGCTGAAGATAAAAGGATTTTGCAAGTGTCCATGAAGATGAAGCAAGAGATTAGATGTCCTCTCCTATCGCATACAGCATATACTCTAAGGACAACCGCTAAAAGTGCTAAAGAGTGGCTGTTTTAAAACCACATAAGGTCAAACTCATCCTTAGTTTGACTTCATTGTGATGTTTCTGGCATTACAACATGGGTGAATTTGACTCAGAGAAACGGTGGCACATACCACGTAACTAAACATCTCTCTCTAGTGATTGCTCAGCAATGATTTTTGCATTATAGGGTGATCATTCCTCTCCATATGCATTTAAATTATATGTCTGACTACTTCTGCTAACTCTGTGCATTAAAACAGTACTGGTCCTGTGTTTTCTATCACTGCAGTGTACCCTGGCTTCAGGTTTTTGCTATGGCAAATGCACATTGTAGATATTGGCACTTCCAAGCAATTGACTAAGGTGTGTTACAGAATTGCTTGTAAGCCTGAGCCAGAAGCTTAGACATTATGGTGATAGGCCACAATATAAAACCTTAAGACTGACAGACACGTCTATAGACTACTTAACTCATTCTTGAATGGCATTGCAAGTCGTACAGGAGGGGTTCTGTTTTTAACTCTTGTTATTTTAATATGCTTTTTTCTTTCACAGCAAGATTCTATCAGTATAGTGTGTTTCTGCCTCATCTAACTTATATCTCTCTTTTTATCAAATGGGCTTGACCCATGAAGTCTGTGTCCAGATCTGATCTGTGTCACCATGTTCATGAAGGTCTAGATTTGGGATTGGAGCTCAGACCCTTCAAGATAAGCTTGCCCACAAATTTCTGATCCAGATTGAGGTTTTCACAGATTTTAGAGGATCACATCCAGCATTGTGGCTGGGTGCATTTCTATTTTATAGCAGAGTTTTTAAAATTATCTGGTTCATGTCTTTAACTTTCCTGAGTCTGGGAAACTACTGACTTCCTACATTTCATTCAAATCTGGTCTATGTGGCCCATTTCCAGAACTGCCTAATGATTTCCAAGTGCCTCAATTTTGGGTGCCCAATTTGATGTGGTTTAAAGAAAATGGATTATTAAGAAGTCCTGAGCACCCACTTTTGAAAATCGAACCCTTTTAATGGTTAATACATCTTAGTTCTGTCTTTTGCAATCTGCTCATCATCATGAAATTTAGCAACTAAAGTTGTGTTATACACATTGGTTGCCGTTGGTTTGGGGTTAGAAGAATGTTTTCTTTGGTTTCGGTTTGGATGGGTTCATGCTTCCCAAGTTTTGCTTTGGGGATTTAGTTGAATCCTCAACTCTTAAAATGAAGCTCATTGGATCCCAGTGATCATTTGTGTAATTCAGTTAGACCAGTTTATGGTGAAAATTGTGTAAGTTCACTCATAAGGTTCGTAAATCCCAGAAAGCACCTAATCTGCCTTTCGAGTCCATAACAACTGAACTCAGTTGGTACCACTCCCCCAACTTACGCAAAATTTGAGTTATGTGGGGGTTGCAAGGAACGCAACCACCATGTAACTCGGGGTATTATTGTAATCTTCTCATTCATCCACCCTATACCCCCACATGGCTTGGTTTGGCCTCCAGCACAAGTTAGAGCTGTCTCAAAGGAGCTCTAACTTGTGCCCGGCTGAAACTGTTCCCAAAGGACCAGCCTAACAGCCTGGGATTGCCAGAGTACAATGGGGCTCCCTCACCCCAAGTTATGTGCAGTATATGCCTTCTTTTAAGAGCCAACAGAAAGAGCTGCACAAAGGAAATTATTTGCCCAAGATAAAAAAGTTTTATTCGTCCTGTAAAATCCAGAAATGACATTACATATTCATGAATACCATCTATTGGCACTTTTCCATGAACTATTTTCAGATACACACTTACAGAGCTCTCTTGTAAAAAGACCCCTACACTGACGCGACATCCCCTGGGGATTCCCCTGCTGTGGCTGTGCAGATATTAAAGCTGCTGCATGACACCAAGTTCATGCAGTGCAATGGGAGCAGATGTCCGCATGCAAGGAAGGTGAGCTACACCAGTTCCTTCACTTCCACCTTGACATCAGCGAAGAATAGCAATGGCTAGGGGATGACCTGCTAACATTTACATTCTCAGACTCTGAATTTATTACCTGAAAAGTGCTTTACTGGGTCTTTCCTCTGTTTATTCCTATTACTACTATTAGCTCATCAGTTCGCCTCTTTTTTCCCCTCAGCGTTTCCTTTGCCTTGTTGTGTTTTGTTTCTTTCTCATTTTCCAGCCAGCAGGTATCTGCATAGATTTTACTTAACCAAATACTGTGAAAACACTCAAGAAAAACAAAGATTTCTGCTTCTTATTGCAGAGCTTTTCTCTGTAACGATCTGTAAATAAAGATGTTGCCTCTGCTGTGCATTGTAACTACATTACACCAGATGCTCTGAACAAAAAGCACAGCTTTGGTGCTATACTTTACTAGATGACCCACAGCATTGATATGTGCTGGAGTTTAACAACAGTATAGCTGCTTAAACCCCCTAGAGAGAGGATGAAATCCATTGGAAAATTTGTGTCTGGAGGACTTGTAGCATCAAATTTGATTTACTGGTGAAGGTGGCAGTAAGAGGCCTGAGGAAGAGTAGAGAGCTCCTTCACGCAGCAATCAACAGGAGAGTTATGTTATGTCTCTTAGTGAGGAACAGAACACATCATTCTTATCTAGATATTTATTATTTCTTTTGTGTGCCTGTGGTCTTGGCCTGCCAGTTGCAAAGGCAGAATACTTGTAATTCCCTTTCCTCTTTCTCATATCATCAGATATAAGAAAGATCAGGCAAAGAAACAGTGAACATGAAGCCAGAGAAGAGTCTTGGTAGCAGTAACATGTAGAACATGGGTCAGCAACCCCTGGCACGGGTGCCAAGAGTGGCACATGAGCAAATTTTCATCAGCACATGAAGCAAGAGTTACGCCCTGCCCCCTCCTGCCTCATGCATCTGGGAGCTTGCTCAAAGCCATGCTGCATGAGGATTAACAAAAGACCAGCTAATGCTACCAACCACCACCTAAATGGTAAAGCTCTGCATATTTATTTATTTATTAATGAAGCTGTTGTAAGTAGGACTATCAGTGACCTTCGAAAGTATCACCGGCACTCGGACCTCACAGGACGTCAAAAGGTCAACTTTTGGCACTCCACCTCGGAAAGGTTGCTGACACCTGATGTAGAATATGCATCATGCATACACAGTAATCACACCTGCTTTGTCTCAGTACAAGAATGTGATTGTTAGAAAGATGCAAACAGTTCACATGAAACACCCACAACTGTGTGACACTCATAAAAACAGCCAGACTGGGCCAGACTATGGTCCATTGGAGGCAGCATCCTATCTTGTAGCAGGAGCTAAGGCCTGATGTCACACAACAGGGCTATCATCGAGTGATCCATCCTTGGTTGTTATCCACTCTCAGCTTCTGGGATACCCAGAGTGTGGGTTTGGATTGCTGATCATTTTAGCTCACTTCCATTGATTGATATAACTCTTGCTATTACTATACTCTATCAATTTATGTAACTGTTTTTGAATCCAGCTGTAATTCTGACCTTCACAATATCCCCTGGCAATGTGTTCTATAGGTAGATTGTGCATTGCGTGAAAAAGTACTTTCCTTTTTTTGCTTTTAACTTGACGCCTATTAATTACACTGGGTGACTGCTGGGTCTTGTGTTATATGAAGGAATAAATAACACTTCTTTATCAATTTTCTCCACACAATTCTTAATTTTATTGACCTCTACTATAGCACCCTTAGTTATCTCTTTTCCAAGCTGAGAAGTCCCAGTATTGTTACTCTTTCCTCATATGGAAGCTGTTTCATAAGCATTTTTGGTGCTCTTCTCTGTACCTTTTCCTATTTTAATAGTTCTCTTTTGAGATGTGGAAGGCAGAACTGCATATACTATTCAAGGTTGGGGTTTATCATGATTTAGTGTCTTATTGTTTTACTTATAGTATTCTAATAGCTCCTAATACTGATAGCTTTTTTGACAGCTGCTGTGCATTGAGCATATGTTTGCAGACACCTGTTCACAAGGATTTTAAGGCCAAGTGCTGGAGCTGGCAGCGGAGCACTGAAAGGAGCAGCCCTGCAGCTTCCCCCAGGCTCCAGCTGCTCACTTCCCCCAGCTGGGGAGAGTGAGCGGCTGGAGACTGGAATTTTGACATTCGTGTTAATATGATTAACACATATGTTGAACTCGTGTAATGCAGGGGTTTACTGTAGGGTCATAGTCCCATTTTGGCTGCCTCATGAGCCAGTGCACAAATGTGTGGGTAAGATTATCCCTTGGTCTTTACACCACCACTGTGTATACATGCACAGGAAACTACAAGCATCTTAGAAACTCAGGAATACTGGATATTTGCAAAGTGAGTGATCAGGTTAAGTTCTAATAATTTTATATCATGGACTATTACATTAACTTCATGCTGTGCACACAGCTTGATGTGATATCAGCAGTGCAGTATTATTGTTTGCTTTTGGTGCTACTTTCTGTTCCTTAATCTCTACTCTTCCCTTTTTTCAAGGTGCTTTCCTTTTTAAGCTTTAAGCTGTTCTCTTCACATTCCCATCCCTATGCAATTGTTGTCTTCCTATAGGAGACACCTACAATGCAGGAGCTATATTTTAAAACAAGAGACAGAATGCAATTAACCTGAACAGTAGAGCATGCACAAAAACAATGCAGATGTACTAATTACATTTATACAGTCAAGCTCAATGGAGGAGCAAGTCACATGACACTTCCCATTTAGAAGAAAACACTTGACTTATAAATATGACCTCAGGGTGGAGTACAGGAAATGTTAGAGAAGGTGGGATGAGGCAATATCTTTAATTGGACCAACTTCTGTTGGCAAGAGAAACAAGATTTTGAGCTCTGGTAAGCTTGCACTCTTGTCTGTCTCACCACCAGAGCCTGATCTAATAAAAGACATTACTTCACTCACCTCTTCTTGCTAATATCCGGGAATCAACACAGCTACAACACCACTGGGTATCTGGGAAATGTTGTCTCTTTAATTTTCTTCTGTTTGTAGTAGAAATCTATTTGTGATGTAAGTGCTTTGCTTTTGTTGCTTGGTTCCTTGCATACCAGACCCTTTCCAGATGTTTTAGTGATATGATGTGGTCCCAGAAAGTTTACACTTCTCCCATATAGCATGCCTGCAGCCAAATTGGAAGCCAAACTTTCAACTCTTACCTGAAGCTATGTTAACGCTTATGGGAAGATCAACTCAGTCAGGGTTGATCTTCCAGTGTTCAAATTTTGTGCAGCTGGTAGAGACCTGCGAAGTCGAACTATCTGGGGTTGGCAGTTGACCCCTGTACTCCTTGCTATCATGTGGAGCAAGAGAGGTTGGCAGGACAAACTTTCTCATCAACCTCCCTCTGTGTGGACAGCCAGAAAAGTTGATTGCAAATCAGTGGGTTCTAGCTATGCAATTGCTGTAGCTAGAATTGTGTATCTGCAGTCTACTTACCTGCCTAGTGTAGACCAAGCCTCAGTGTTGGCATCACTGTAGGTATGATATTAAAAAGGCACGGCTTGGCAGATTTCATCTATTCAGAACTCAGCAGAGAGGTTACTTATCAGTGTATGACAAACCCAACATGGCTTTTTATAGGGTTTTGCGGTAAATGAAATGCTGCTTAAAGATTTCAAGGAACTGCTCTGGCTGAGTTCATTCATTTATTCTGTATTTGCTAAACTCATACAGTACTAGCTATTTACATTCTTTTGAGCAGGAGTTGCATGTTTCCTGTCATTTAATATTTGTCCTTAGCTGGAGTGTGGGCTCCTCTAATGAAACTGGAGCCTGGAGTCAGACTGCTTGAATTAAGGAATTCTAGTTCTCTGGCTTCATCTACATGGCAGAGCTATTTTGGGATACTCTGTGTATTTGACAGGAACCTATCATTTCAAAAGTTTTCAAAATAACAAGTGTGCTATTTCGGCATCCCTGTACTCCTGGTTGCAGGAGGAGTAGCAGATGCTTTGAAATAGCACAGTATTTTGACATGTGATGCTGTTTAGACTGTGGTAAATGCTGAAATAGCTTATTTCAAACTACACTCGAAATAAGCTATGCCATTTATGTAGCACAAATTGCACAGCTCATTTTGAGTTCAGGCTGTTGTGTAGACGTAGCCTCCTTAGTCTAACTTTGCAGACAAAGACTTATATTTGATGTTTTTTTCTTTCTAAAGGCTAGAAAACACAATACACTGCTGTATGCATGTTTGTATTATGTTTCTTATTGGAAGCAAAACAAAAAACACCACTACAAACTTCTCCACATCCTAAATATTGCAAGACAGTCCTACTTTGAACCACGGACTGCCAGCCCCATTGGAACAGAATAATTTTGGTATACAAAATGGCCTACAGTTTGACCTAATAGCCTTTCAATGGTGTCTGCAGCCCAATTACCCCCTGGCAGGGCTGTGAGGTGTATGCCCTTGCCTTCTGCCAGATATTTCACATACTGAAAAAAGTTCAACATACAACATTTTAATGTTTGTGTGGAGTTTTTAGGTATGACTTAAGGGCCTGTGCCCAGTTTCTCTGCATTAATTGCAGGTATTTGGGCAGCTAGAATAATTTGTATAGGGGTAGTGCTCAGAGCCATTGAACCAAAATATAAACCAGCAATGAGCTAGGGCTTGGGCTATATGAGCAGCCCTCCTTCATCTTACTGGGCCACAAGAGGCTCAGAACCAACACAGTGGCCATGGGGAAAGTAGTCTTGCTCACTGCACTTGCATATCTAGAATTTGCCGAGTGTATCACTTTGAAGTGTAGCAGCATTTTGAGGGAGCAAGTGGCTCTCAGCCAATGTTGTGCACAGTCAGGATGCACCTCACTTCAATCACCCTGGCATTGTGTGACTCTTTAGTAATAGGGATAGGAAAAATACTACATGGACAGAAACCAATGGACTCTGGCAACTGTGCCCAGGGTAAACACAATGGTCTAGTGGCCCACACACACCTCTGGGGGGGGCTGCACCTTACCCATCATCAATATAAACCTTACATAAAAGAAAGACCACTACAAGTGGGGGGGGCGGTGCAGCAGCTCCCCCCCCCCAACACCCCTCCCTCCAGCACCTTTGCTACGGGGCTGAAGCCCTAGGGACAGGCTGCAGCTTCATTAAGCTAAAGGGACTGAACTGTACGAGCAAGACGTCAGACAAGCGCTACCAGAAGCCGCTCGGCCCCGGCCCCTGACCATGAAGAATCCCCCAGGCCTGTGGGGGAGGGGAGCCGGACAAGAGCAGAGCTACTGCCCCCAGCCCCGTTCTCTGGCGGCGAAGGGGGTCGGGGGCGCGAAGCAGCTGGGGTGGGGTGGGGTGGGGTGGGGGGTATCGCACGTGACAGAGGCGCTCGTCGGGGGTTCTCTTAAAGGGCCAGGCGGCGCGCCGGACGCTCCCCGCTCTGGGTTCTCTCTGGCGCTGCGGCTCCTTTCCCTGGCCCGGCCGTGCCCCGGGGCGGGGCTAGGGGGCAGTAGCGAGCCGCACGGCGGGGCCTGTGGGCTGCCGGGTCGGGCGCCGTGCCCCGCCGGCATGCGCCGCTCCGCAGGTACCGGGGCGGGCCGGGCGGCCCCTGTCTAACCCGGAAGCGGTGAGGGGGAGCCGGGACATGGCCGCTGCCTGTTACTGTCTCCGCGCCGCAGCCGGCATTGCCCTGCTCCGGGCGAGCCTGGGCTGAGCCGGCTCCGCGGCCGGACGGCGCCGCTCCGCGCGGGGCTCCCTGGGGGCTCGATCCGCTCTGGGGGCCGCGCGATCGGGCCAGTGGCTGGGGCGGAGCGCTGGGCTCCGCGTTCCTGCGGGGGTTGCGTTTGGTGTCCGTATGTTGCGGGGCGGGAGGGACGGGGCTCGCGGTTGGTTTCTGGGCGTTGAATGGGGCCCAGATCTTACCCGAGGGGCGTTTGCTTTTGGTTTCTGTTCTAGGGGCGCTGTACGGAGCCCCACGTAGATGGGTGTGTGTGATTATTTGTAGACGCTCCTGGTCGTCCGAGCAACCCGGGCTGCGGGGATTGAGTCGGTGATTTCGGCCCCTGTGGCGGGCTTGGTTTCTTGTGGGTTTCGAGGGCCGGTTGCACTTGATTGCTATTTTGCACCCCTTAGGTGGGTTTCTCCCATTGGGAGGGCGGATTAGTTTGGGGGAGGCCAGTGGTAGGTTGCATCTGGGGGTGGTGCTCTTCCAAGGCTGACAGGGGGTTGCTGTGCGGGGGGGGAGGCCCGCAGGGTTTTTTATTTTTTCCCCCAGCGTGAGTGAATTTTTCTCCAGCGTCTCTAATGCCAGAACAAGGCCCCAGAATGAACGGCTTCTCCCTGGGCGAGCTGTGCTGGCTGTTCTGCTGCCCGCCTTGCCCCAGCCGCATTGCTGCCAAGTTGGCTTTCTTGCCCCCAGAGCCTACCTACACCGTGCTGCAGCCTGAGCAGCAGCAGCAGCAGGAGGCCGGGGCTGCAGCGGGGTCTGGGACTCCAACGGGAACGGGCAGCTGCAGTCTGCACCTGAGCGAGCGGGCGGACTGGCAGTATTCGCAGCGGGAGCTGGATGCCGTGGAGGTTTTCTTCTCTCGCACGTCTCGGGATAACAGGCTGGGGTGCATGTTTGTGCGCTGTGCCCCTTCCAGCCGGTACACGCTGCTCTTCTCGCATGGCAATGCGGTGGATTTAGGCCAGATGTGCAGCTTCTACATTGGCCTTGGCTCTCGCATCAACTGCAACGTCTTCTCCTACGACTACTCTGGCTACGGGGTGAGCTCAGGCAAACCCTCTGAGAAAAACCTGTATGCAGATATAGACGCAGCCTGGCAGGCCCTCAGGACAAGGTAAATTGTTGTGGGGACAAGGTTCCAGAGCATGGCTTTTGGCTTGCAAAGGAATATGGGTATTTCTGCATACAGCTCTCACCCTGTTAAACTCAGCATCTGTGTACTTAATGTGCTAAAGGGTGGGAGGAAGAAGTCTGTATATGTACTTCTTTATACCATGTTTGTATATGGCGGCTAAGAAGTGTCTATTTTTGATGGTCTCCTCAGAGGACCAGTAGCAATCACAACATCAAGAATTGTCTGGCTTGGATTGGCAAAAAAACTTTGCTTAATAAGTCTTCTCTTTGTGTGGGGCTAGTCCTCATTTGTCAACAATTCATTTGGCATATTGCTGCCTACTTGCATTGGTAAAGGAAGCAGCAGTGTGCACTGTTTGAGTTTATCCCAGCTTGATACCTGGTTGAGCTCAGTGGCTTCAAATCACAAGTTTCTTTGTCTGTGCTTGGATTTTGCACTGGTGCAGTTACAATATCTGTTGGCCAGCAGCGGCTAGTGAAGTGGGGTTAATTCTATGTAGGGATAAACTGACAAAGCTTGTGTGACAAGTTTGAGTGTAGATTAGGTTAATGATGACCCAAAAACCAGTAACCATCTGATGGCAATTTGAAGTCGGGAACCTCCATGATCCATGCAAAGTCTTGAACACGGGCCTTCCTGTTTAGCAGTAAGGCAGGGTAAGGGAGGAAAGGACAGCTCATGGCTGAATTCTTTGCTTGGCAGCCTGAGGTCTTGCAGCCTATCAGAGCAACCTGGCTCATGTGAAATGAATACAGGTTGAACTTCTATAATCTGGAACTCTTGTCCAGCAAACTCCATAATCTCGCGTGATTTTAGTTAGCTGGACGACTGCTCATGGTGAATGTGGCCAAGTTTCCCATGGTCCCATAAAGCTAGTTTACGGCCACCAGTCCTGGCTCTGTGTTCTGTGCTATTAACTGTAATTTACTCCTAAATGTCTTCTGAGAGTCCAATAAGCAGTAGTAATGTGCTAGAAAATATTGATTTCCCCGTGGTCCAGCATCAGTAAGGTGCTGAGGGTGCTGGCTCAGAGGTTCAACCTGTAGGTGACTTCAACCTGTTTCTGGGAGCAGGTGTTCACCTCTCAAACTATCACCAGAATTGCTACTAATTGGATACGCTTGTTTGCAATTGGAGAATCTAGGATTAAATAGACATGGAGTCCAAATGATCATCTTGCCTTTCGCAGTGACCTGTGTGGGTTAAGTTTGAAATGTGCTGTTGGGTGGCAGTGGCTCTGGAATAATTCAGAGTGGGCATGCTGAGCCCATTCCCTGTCCCTGCTCATGCTTTATCCCATCCACATCCCTCACTGTACTAGGCTGGGGCCACAGCTTGTGGCAGCTGCAGAGCCCTGGGCATGGGGCTGAGCACTGGGGTCCTGAAAGCCAAGACTCTAGGGCCAGCAGCGGAGCCTGCTTGACTGGGAGCTGGAACCCTCTCAAACTGGCAGCCAGGGTGTGGGTTGTTGGCTGGGACCCTAGCACAGGGCACAAAATCTGTGGGGAAGGGATGTTGCAGCACCCCCTGGATCATTTTCCTGCACCTTTGTTGGTTGGAAGGGTATGCGTGGGAAGGCATATTCTTTTGCTATATGTATTGTACCTGTTTGGTGAGTTGACTGTATTCAGTTTGCAGGGCTCGTGAGCAGCCCTTGAGATACTGAAACCCTGTGAAAAATTCACACATTTTTAATTTGTAAATAACTACCTAAAGCCTGCAATATCGCCTAGCCTAATGAAAGTATGGCTCAAATGTGCAGTAATAGTTATGCACATGATGGAGGAGAAGCACTCCGTGAAAGCCAAATGTAAGGGATGACTTGAGAGGCCCTTTTTAATTTGTTTTCCATTTTTCTAGATTTTAGATTAAATATTTTACTTGTCACTTAAAAATTATTTGCTTCAAAGGAATAGAATTTTACAAGACTTATCTAAACCTGTTATGTGGCTTTATTTGTATACTCCTTCCCGCCAGCTCACAGGTAAAAGTGCTGCTTTCTTCCTTTCTTAAGGTAGAAAAGTGATGTCTGTTCAGTGAAGGATATACCATGCTTTGTGTTTGTGTACTCCAATTCTGACCGTTAAATTAACAATTGGCATGACTTTCAGGAGTCTAAAGAGACATTATAATCAATGAAGTTGGCATCTTTTTGACACAAGTTGATTCTGGCCATGGAGGTTTACATGATTCTGACCAAGATGTGTGCTTAACTGTACAGTAAGTGCTTGTGCGTACTTTGCCTCACTGCTGGTGACGAGGAAGTTTTCCCTAGGAAATATATGGATGGATGCCAGCATAGAGGATCAGTTACTACAGAATGTAAACTTTTTCTTTAAAAAACAAAAAACCACCCTCTGGCTTCCGAATTGTAAACACAATCTTTTAAATTTGAACCAGCACAAAACTGGGTTCCTGAGCCCGCAGACATTTCCTCTGTTTTCTAAGCAACGTATCAAAATGAATAAGAATTCTGCTTAGTGTCACAGCCACTAATCAGAATTTCAGGCAGCATTACAACTACCACACAATATTTGTAAGCACTTTCGTGATAAAAAAAAAAAAGGCAAGATTGACCGGCAATATGTTGGAATATATGTTTTATACTTAAATATTGTAATGGTATAGTGGTCAAGGCTCATTTTGGACCTAGTTTCATGTCAGTAAAACTGCTCCAGAGGAGTCTGTCTGCTTGGATTTCCACCTTAAATTTATAATACTTGGCCATATTTTCGTGAATTGCAGTGCTATATAAAGTCATGTCCTGAAATACATGAAAAATACATCTCACTAACTAGGCCAAAGACACCCTTAGAGTCTTCAGCTTGAAATGTTACAGGTCTGAGGAGTCATTTGTTGCCTGCTTGTGCTGGTGACATCCAAAAAAGATGGGAATTCTTAAGTAATCAATATAATTAATTTGTAGATAAGGCTACATAAGCACCTCATCTTGTATTAATTCTTTACACCATACCTGAATTAGAAGGTAAGTAGCCTGTCTTTTTAAATATTAAAAAGGTCTAATCTCTTAGTTGAATGTAAGCAGAATAGGATGGATAATTTTTTTAAAAATAAACATTTAAAATTAAAGTAGAAATAATGACAACCTGTGTTAGTCCAAACCTTTAATAACCTATTAAAATAATTTCAATTGAAAATATGCAGTGCATGTGTTTTGCTGAAGTTGTAAAGAAGGTCTAAACAAGGACAGTCAGTAGCCAAGCACCTCTAACTAATGTTACAATTAAAGATTTGAAAGGATTTTTATTGTCATTTTAAAAATTAATTCTTTTTTAAACATCTTCATAGTCTGAAGCATGCTTGCTGTTTTTAAGCTTATAAATGGAGAACATATTGATAAGTAGTTCCAATTATTTTGCTTCAAAGTGAACTGATTTAATAAAAGGAATTTAATATCAGTGATTTAATCAGTTTTAAACTTTGTTTTGTATTTGTATTTAAGTATTCTCCTAAAGAAAAACAGCTTTTCAATTGGTAACCATTAAAATATGGTGACTTGGGACTAAATATAGCCTTTAAGTATGGCCTAAATTTGGTGGTGCTTTATGCTAATCAGGATACGCTACATTGCTACACTTCTATTTAAGCAAATATCTAGCTTAAATTTTTAGTCTTTATTTCTAAAGATTTTATTAATGATTCACAACCATGCTTAAACGGCACAACAAACGGGGTTCCTCAGGGGTCTGTTTTGGGACCAGTTCTGTACAATTTCTTTATCAATGATTTAGATATTGGCATAGAGAGTACGCTTAGTAAATTTGCAGATGATACCAAGCTGGGAAGGGTTGCAACTGCTGTGGAGGGTAGGGTCATAATTCAAAATGATCTGGACAAACTGGAGAAATGGTCTCAGGTAAATGGGATAAAGTTTTATAAGGAAGGGCAAATGCAAAGTACTCCATGTAGGAAGGCATAATCAGTTTGACACATGCAGAATGGGAAAGAACTGTCTAGCAAGGAGTACTGCAGAAAGGGATCTAGCAGGTCATAGTGGACCACAAGCAGAATATGAGTCAACAGTGTGATGCTGTTGCAGAAAAAGTAAATATGATTCTGGGATGCATTAATAGGGTTGTTGTGAGCAAGGCATGAGAAGTCATTCTTCTGCTCTATTCTGCACTGATTAGGCCTCAATTAGAGTACTGTGTCCAGTTTTGGGCACCACATTCAAGAGGGATGTGGAGAGATTGGAGAAGGACCAGAGAAGAGCAACAAGGATGGTTAGAGGTCTAGAGAACATGAGCTGTGAGGAAAGACTGAATGAACTGGGCTTGTTTGGATTAGAAAAGAGAAGACTGAGCAGGGGTATGATAGATACAAGTACCTAAAAGAGTGTTACAAGGAGGAGAGAGAAAAATTGTTCTTCTTAGTCTCGGAGGATAGGACAAAAAGCAATGGACTTAAAGTACAGCAAGGGAGGTTTAGGTTGGACGTTAGGAAAAACTTCCTGTCAGGGTGGCTAACTGTTAGAATAAATTGCCTAGGAAGGTTGTGGAATCTCCATCACCAGAGATATTTACAAGCAGGTTACACAGACATCTATCGGGGATGGTCTAGATGGTACTTGGCCCTGCCATGAGGGTAGGGGACTGGACTTGATGACATTTCAACATCTCTTCCAGTTCTAGTGTTCTGTAATTCTGTGATAAATTGGAGAACAATTGCATTTCTTGCTAGATTATTATTTTTTTAATTGTGATTCATGTCAAATTCATTTTGGAAATTTGAATTCAACAAATGATGTGCAAAAATGGCATTTTAAAATTGTTTACGAATAAAACTATTTCAAATGTACTGGACACAGTTTATCAAGTAATAGAATATATTTTGCATTTTAAATTAACTGATTTATTAAACAAAATATCTGTAGTTATTTAGAGGAACATATTTTTTTCCTGTCACTATTGTTCTTCAAGATCTTAGAACTAGTAGATCTCATCCTCTCACACCTAGTTTTTAGCTCTAGATTGGAGAGAAAAATAAGCTTTCCTGCTTTTTCTACTCTCGATTGGTTTGTTAACGTTAAATAAACCAGCTGTTAAATTGAACTAACAGAGTATGTTGAAACAAAGAAAATAGTTTCTCTACATCTGCAGAGAAGATTACCTCTGTCAAAAGCTGGTTCAGCACTTTAACAAACTTTGGTTGCTAGAACCCCTATAATTATTGTGCTCATAATTCATTTTTATCCTAATATTTCACTGAGCTGGTGGCTGATATAAAGGCTTCCTATATGCAACTTGATTCCCCTCCCGCCCGCAAACTACTTGTGAAAGCTTAAAAACATTTTAACAATCCTATATTAAGGTACATTCTTCCACGTTGGCTATTATGTTTAAACTATCAAGCATGACCACAAACTTTTTTTCCCATCATTCTTTGGTATTATCCATACTTTTATGTAGTCTGTACTTATAGTCATTTGCAGATTGTGAAATGCTTGGACGATTCTGGTAATGGGCATTGTATTCTCTTACTGTCATCATGATGTTTAATTAAATGTCTGAGTTAAATTCTACATCCAGTTTCACTCGGTGAAAATTAAATTAGATGAAATCATAAACTGATCTCCTGGGCTGTGCGCAGTTATTGATTGATGTTGACGAGCGTGAATGATAAATAAATCAGACCTTCTCCTCCCCAGTTTTGATATTTTTGTTTTAAGCTTACACTGATGTGCTGAGGTGCTTCAGACATGTAGGAGTAATAAAATCAAAGTGTGCATTCCAGAACTCTCCAGGAAAGGTTTAGGAACTAAAGTTAAAAATGCCCCATGAATGAAAGAGAAGGCATCACTTCCCTAACCCTTAGACTCTGATATATAATATCAAACTGAGACTCATCAGTTTGCTCTTTGGATGCTATGAAATGATTGAAGAGATTGTATCCAGTTGTGTCTGAATTCTTGAAAGACCTATATATCAAAAGATCTATGGAGTAATTTATGTCCTCTCAACCCATAACAGAGCATCAGAACAGTTCAACTTTGATTTATATTTCGTAGTCAGTAGAGATCTAGTTTCCTTCATTGATTCACTGGCTCTGAATGAGTCAGACTTTGATATTACTGAATAGAATTCGAGAGTCTCTGGTAGATTATTTTCCTTTCATTTAGGATTCAAGATAAATCAATCCAGGAACTTTTTCTCCAAACCATGGGGATTTTAAAGATTTGGGGAATATCCTATTCTGAATTGTCACTTTTTCAAATTGTATTAAGGGGCATGGGGCAGGAGGAAAAGAGCTATTTTGTTGGTGTTCTCTTCCCACTTCACATTCCCAAGTGCAATTTTCTTTGCAAAACTTGGCTAAAAATTGCACCTAGTTTTCACTGAAGTTAGAGTATATGCCTGCAGTAAACTCTCTCATATCTGGAAGCCACAGAACCAGGAGGTTGCCAGATATTCAAATATTCTAGATAATGGAGAGGTATACTTCAATGCATAACACTAAAGAAAAAAGAGATTAGATATTAAGAAACAAATAAAAATGTACGTGGAGTACTTTTATTTAGCAACAACAGTAGCATTGTACACTGTAAACACTGTATTTGCTGTATTTATTTGTATTTCCTTTCACTACACTGTACATATGGAAAACAACTAAAATTTAGTTATTGTTAAAGTGCTGGTTATTTGAGAGCTATTGATAATAGAATGCTGGATATAAAGGAGTTTACCTGGATTCTTGAGAGGTGGGTACCTAGTCATTAAGGAGTTTCTAGTATGGGGGTTGGCAATGTGCTGTTCCAGAGCTGCATATGGCTCTTTAAGTAGTCATTTGCTGCTCCCGACCCTGCCACTGTTGACCTCTCTGCAGCTCTCTGCTCTGCTGCCACAAAAACAGTAGAACTAAATTTAATTGGTTTACCAGCTGGCAGGAGGGATCCAGGTGTTAAACCAACTGAATTTAGTTCCATTATTTCAGCTGTAGCAGAGCAGGAAACTGCAGAGAACCCTTGCTACCTGAATGTCCATACCCCTCCAGTGGCTGTGGATTGGCTCATCCATGCCAGCCTTCCCTCCACTGGATGCATGTGGCCGCCCGGTGTAGGGTCCCCTGCCAGTGCCATGAATAGGTTAGTCCTGGGGGCCAGTTTGGGGTTGAGGTAGGTTATACCTAGGGATGTAGGGGCAGCTTTGGGATTGAGAGGGGTTAAGGCTGAGGATGTACATACATATTTTATAGAGCTAGAACAGGCCTTGAGAGGTTGTTAGGTCTAGTCCCCTGCCCTCTTGGCAGGACAAAGCATCATCGTGTTTTGTTTTGTTTTTAAATCTATTTGTCCCAAACCCCTAAATGGTATCCTCAAGGATTGAACTTGCAACCAAAGACAACATTCATACCATTGAGCTATAATTTGGGGCTGAGAGCAGTTAAGCCTGAGGATGGTGGTGAGGGTTTTCAGGATGCCGGGGGGGGGGGGGAGCGGGGGGGGGAGTAGTAAAGCTTGGGGATGGGGAGTGGATTTGGAGGCCAAGGAAGGGTAGAACCTGGGAATGAGGGGGGCTGGAGGGTTGATGTGAACAGTTCTCCTTCCTACTTAAGAGCCTATCCCCAGCCACAGCTTCTTCCTTGTTCTCATTTGCTCTCCAGTCCAGGGGTGAGAGTAACTTAACCTTTCTAACTTTCATTGTGTGCATGCTGTTCTTAAAATAGTGCTTACAAAAAGTATTGTTTGATGTTATTTGTTAAGGACTGTCTTGTATTCACACACATTGTGGCTCTTGAAGTATTGATTTAGTAACTGAATTTGAACAAATGGCTCTTCTCCCTATTTTGGTTGCAGATCCCTTTTCTAGTACTTTTCCAGTTCAGAGAGGGTTACTGTCTGAGTAGAAGGGTGTAGCCCATGTTTTCATTGTGGGGTTTTTTTTCCCCCAAGACATAAAAATAACAATTAGTATTTTTATCAACATACTTAACCTGCCACTTTAATTTTCTTTGATATAATGTTGCTTGAACAGTCCTCTCGTGTAAAATATTGTTTCAAAATATTCTGATCAAATCATTCAACTCAGTTAAGTATTTAAATAAGTGACTTGGGACTTGTTTGAGCAACATACAGACTTAAAGTCCTTTCTTTTAGAGAGTGAGCCGTTGTACTTCAATCTTTGCCAGGAGCTAGTTAAGCAATTTATATTATGTACATTTGGGGTGAGGAGTATTAAGATCCTTAATACCTGAAAGACACTCTCAAATTTATCTCTTTGGAATAATTCATGTCCAGGGTAAACCACCGCCCTAGATAATTGTTATAGCTTGTCAGCATGCTTCTTGTTTGTATCCTAGCCTTAATTAGACATGCATATCTTAGGGGACAAAAATGGACCAATTAATAATGTCAAATAGCCGTCAGATTTTTTTCGCTACCACCACTGTTAAATGTATTCAGTGTAATAATAGACTGTATGTACTTTACATTTTTTCCTCATATTTGGTGTTTCAGCTGATAAGCAAATTTAGTTCTAGTTCAGTTTAAGCCACAGATATTGTGGCTTTTCAAAATGGCATAGGAAGAGAGACGCTCAGTACAAGTTTCCCTGTTAGTATGATGTTCCTGCATTCCTTTAACAATGGTTGCAACTATTCACAAACTTTTTTGCTGGCTTTTTTGGCAGTCTACCTGCTCTGCATATATTTCTTTGGAATCTGACTTCACAACTTGGAATCTTCATAAATTTGTTTGATTTGGAATTCTTTTCCAGGCATTCTGTGCGTCACTCTTGGATTTTACAGGATGGCATTTCATGGTTTTGGCCCTTTTAAGGAGATCTTGGTATGATGGGTGCAAACAACTATGTAATGTGCATACTTTGTTTTGGAAGAAATGGTGTTCTAGTCTAAAAATTGGAAAGAATGCCTATGTATCCTGATGAACCGTGCAATTAAATAACATGCAACGCAAGTTTGATCAAAAACATGACTGCAAAATAGGGTGACGTTGCCTTGTGCAGCTATATATTATTCATCTAACTGCACAACAAACATACATTAATTCCAATGATTAGCATGCCATTCCCAAGTACATAGCTTCTATTGGTATTCTGGTAAACAATTTTAGGAACTTTGAGCATCAGCCTTTGGTGTCGTGTTATGTAGTTGTTTTGTCTTTAGTAGAGCATTTAGCAAAAATAGTCAGTGATGTCAGGTCTGTAAAATCCCAGTTGACTCGAAAGCTAAAATCCCAACATTGATAAACATTTCCTTGCCAAGAATAGTTTGAAATTAGCTTTGTTTTTTAGCTGTTCTGAGGGAAGTGAACAACAAAATATTTGGTTTTTTGTTTTTCAGTTTTATTGGGTGTAGACAGCCTTAAAATTCAACTTTTGAAATTGGACATTGTTTTTTGTTTATCCTCTCATCATTAAGGTTCTGGGGTCTACCTCTGGGCTAATTACAACAGGTGGGGGCAGGGGCTTTCTCCCTGCTGTAGCCCTCAGGCAGCCTGCATCTCAAACCACTTATCCCTGTCCCGACCAACCAAATCTCCAGCTGAAGCTCTGATCCCTTTCTTGCAGCCTGAACCCATTGGCCTGACCCAAGCCACATGAATTTCGGTATGTGTATTGATGCACATAACAAAATTCATTCAAGGGAAGAAACAGAGGGAGCATTAGTGAAGTGTACCCACATCCATGTCCCTTCAGTGCTATGTTGGTATAGCGCCATGAGATATTTGAGGAAAGGAAAAGCTAACACCATTCTTTCTCCTGATCAGTGAATGGTACTTGATCTCTCTGGGTACTTTTCTACCTGCCCATTACCTGTCTTCAAGAGTCTGCCTTGTGAGTTCTGATGTGTGCATACTAAAGGGAGCATTTAGATCGGCAGAGTAGGCACAGATGGTTATCTTTTGTATTTTTAAATACAATAATGCACCTCTCAGTATTCCATGTTCCCATGGTGTGCTTTTAAGTGCCAGGCTGAGTTTACAGTAGCTCATTTCTTGTGTGCTGAAACACAATTAGTAATGTAATCTGGGACTTCAGAGAACTCAGGATATACATGTCATGAATAAATTATATGGGGAAAATAAAACAGCAGAAATATAGCCCTTTAAAGACTAACAAAAAAGTGCTACATTTGTGCTAGTTTTTTTGTTGGCGTAGAGACTGACAGGGCTACCTCTCTGTTACTATGGGGAAAAAATGTCACAACTACAACAGAAATATGGGTCAACTTTCAGCAGACTTTGCAGGCAAACTTTGATGCCATTTGAGTAAACACGCATTAAAAGATAGTGTAGACTAAAGGAAAAAATATTTTTCTTTCTAGCACATCTGTTTCAATTCTAAGATTCTTATTATGACTTCTTTGCTTAGATATACAGTAGTTTAAAGGAGTTGTTGATGACATCTGCCTTATGGAGTCTAGCTTGCGTCAGTTTCTTTTGTTTAAAATTCTATTTATAGATGGCCATGAGTCTCAGGAAAGAAGGGGAGTGAGGTTAGAGTAATTTTCACCTTAAAATTGTTTGCAAGTTTGTTTTAAGAGGATCATCAGAAAAGTAGGCTGAAAGTCATAGATACTGTGCTCTGCTGGGCATAACTCATCTCAGATCTGAGCAAACAATAATAAATGGGTGGTTAAAGAACATTGTTTTTCTCAAGCCAGTGAAACATTTAATGAGTAGCCAGCACTTCCACCACAGGTAAAGATGAATCTATTTCAAGGCAGTGTTTGAGAGCTGTTGTGACAGGCTGTGAACAAAGTGGTTCATGTGCCAGTTTAAATTAACATAGCGGTGTTCATATGGAACATTGGCCTTTCAGCAACAACCAAATTGCCTTTTTTTTTTTTTTCCTTCTGCATAACTGGTGGGTATAGTACCCTTAACTGTCATTGAGTCCGGAGGCACTGAAAGCACTCAAGTCACAAGATTAGGCCCCCTATGTCTGACGGAATCTCTTTAGTGTAGCATATGGTTTTCTCAATTGAGTACAGTGCATAATTGTGGCCACTTTACAGTAAGTTCTTGACTGCTGATCTTTGCAGTGTTTTGAGGAAGAAATAATGGAAGCTCTATGTTTACAGTATGCATGTGTGTTAGTTGCATTTTAGGAAACCTGCTACTCCAAGGGAAAAAATTCCCTTCAAAGAATTTAACCTATGGATCAATTAAAGTGAATCTGCTGAATCCCTGAAGCAATTATCAGACCCTAATGCATATCTGATACATAGTTGAGCTAAAACTCTACATTGGGCGTTTCATGGGGGATTCTACTTAAGGCAGTAAAAAGTCAGACTTAACAAGGTCCTTTCTGCTTCGTGGCAACTTCAACATCTTGCTGTATGATGGAAAATAATGAGCGACTGTTGCAAAATAGTCATTTGTTCAGGGCTGTCAAAGCACAGTCCTTTGCCATGGAGCTTGCAAAGGCTACAGAGCGCTAGCATGTTGCACAAGAGGATCAGGTCCAGTCTGAGTATGTAAAGTCCCATTTAATAAGTTAACTGGTTAAATATTAAGTTTAACTGATTAAATGGGGGAGGCGTGGGGGCTGGAGTAGCCCCTCAGTGTAGAAGCCCCCACCCACAGCAGTCCTGGGACAGCTGTGGACCAGAACTGCTCTATCCAGACAGGAGCCCCATGGGGCTGGAGCAGGCCCCTGGCCACAGTGTACAGAGGGCTGCTCCAGCCCCCACCAGTTAACCATAGCACCTCATTCTGGGAAGGATCATAAAGCTTGTATCGGTTGGATCTCTCTAGTCTGGCGCACTCTCATCCAGTAACATCCATAATCTGGGATGATTTAAATTAGCTGGACAACTGCTTATCATTGGTGTGACCAAGATTCCAGCAGTTCCTTAAAGTTTGTTTACAGTCACCAGGCCTGGCTCTCGGTGTTCTGTGCTGTTATTTAGCTGTAGTTTACCCCCTGAATGTCTTCTAAGAGGTCAGGAAGCAGTGAAGTTTTGGTAATGTGCTTGACAATATTGACCTCCTGGGGTCCGGCAAATTCTTTGGTTCAGCATGGGTCAGGTCCGGGGGGTGCTGGACTAGAAAGATTCAACCTGTACTACCCTGTTCCTAGGGCTGCTATGTGCAAAGCAGATCCATCAGGTGTTATGTTAAAATGCCCTAGCTTTGGCTGGTCACAATCACAGCAAAGCACATTAACCGATTAGAATTTGTGTAATGTTGTGATGTCCTGTGTCCTGCTGATGTTCTTTTTTTCCCATCCCAGTGATTAATTTTTAATAAGAGGTGCTGGGGCTCAAACAATTATTTTGCTTTCATAATTGATATGGCAATTGCAGAAGTACCAAGACTATGAACTGCCAAGACTCTAGAGGTGTGGTGGCTCACCCTGGCAAGTATTGACACAAATTAAGGAGTCTGCCCACCTAAGTAGATAGTAGTATATGGTGTGAGGGTGGAGGGGAAGAATCGGCATAAGAGAGAAGGTTGTCTTGTTCTAGAAATGAGCCTCTAGGTCTGGATAGGCAGGCTTTAAAACTAGATGATACACAAGCAGAAAATAGTTTTTCTAAATGACATAATCTTGTGCTATAACTTTTCTTCCTGCCAGCACCATAGCAGTTAGCTGTGATGAACTATAGAATATTTGTGGGAGAATTCTTGTCATTTGTTGAACTGTTACAAGAGCACCAAGAAGTCTTGTGGCACCTTATAGACTAACAGATATTTTGGAGCATAAGCTTTCATGGGCAAAGATCCGCTTCCTCTGATGCATCATCTGATGAAGTGGGGCTTTGCCCATGAAGCTTATGGTCCAAAATATCTGGTAGTCTATAAGGTCCACAAGACTTCTTGTTCTCGAAGCTACAGACTAACACAGCTACATCTCTGATACTTGTTACAAGAGCAGTTTGCAAAATAATAATTTGAAAATGAGGAAACTCCCGCATGGGTCTGAATCCAAATACAGTAAACTCTTTCATATCTGGCAGCCCCTGTACCGGGAGGTTGCTGGATATTCAAATATTCTGGATAATAAAGAGGTAGACCTAGTAATGTATAAAACTAAAGAAAAACAAGATTAGATATTAAGAAACAAACAAATGTATGCAGAATACTTTATTTACCAACAGTAGTATTGTACTCTGTAAACTTGTACTGTATTTTCTTTATTTTATTTACTTTCACTATACTGTACTTATGGAAAAAGTAACAAATTTTCTCGATCTTGAAAGAATACTGTATACTGTATTTTAACTTTCACTATACATGTACTGAGCTTATATGAGACAACTAAAATTTACTGTATCTTTAACTTAAACTCTGTTTTGATGCTGGTAGATGAATAATGAAATGTGATGTCTTATGATTAAAATGCTGGTTATTTGAGAATTCTGGATGCTGATTAAAACAGATTTACTATAGATTCATTAATTATAATATCTTAGACTGCAGAGGGAAAAAAATTAAAGTATCCTTAATCTCAGTGCATTTTCTCTAGTAGTCTTACTATTCAGTTTGTTATAAGTTCAGTTTTCACTTTCCTCTACATAAAATCCACTGGTGGATTTTCCTCCAGAGGCCTTGGTTTATTTGTGAAGAGGCTTTAGTTCCCAGGAAGACCTGAATTATTTGGCCAGCAGAATGTAGGGGCCTTCCTTGTTGAAATTCTACTTCGAAACTTTGCCATCTTCCTGCCGATGAAATACATGCTAAATTGAGGCTCGTTTATCAGCTGCTTGCTGTTATCTATGTGAGGCAAGTTTCCCCTTTGCAAGGCTTGCAGTGTCATCTAGGAACTCTCCAAGGATGTTTTTTTTTAAAATAGAATACTAGCACACTACTTAAGAGGATAATACATTATGACTGCTAAATTAAATTCACTGTTATGTGGTCAGATCTATTTTATTTGCAACAAATTAAAAGACTCAGATTGCTGTGTCATGGGAAACTCAACTTGAATCTTTTGAAACTAACTTTAAAAATCCTTTTTCTGAAAGAACAGTCTTCAAAACAGTATGTCCGAAGTTTAATTAAAATCCCTTTTTCATTTTAATTGGGATTGGGTGAAGGGTTTTTGCTTACATCATTGGACTTTCCTCCCCCTTTCCTTTTCTCTGTGCACACAGCTGCTGGATTATGTTCCTGCTTAGCTGTCCCTGGTAAGCCCACCTTCTTGAAGAGCCTGGGGGAGGGAGTCCACCAGCAACAAACAGAGAAACTGACTATACATAAAATCCTGTTCAATGCACAGCCTGGAAACAGACACTTTGGAAGTTCTCTAGCTCACTAGTTAAGAGTACTCTCAGGTGTTACTTGTAGAAAGAATGGGTAGGAAAGTTTCAGAAGGAAATAAACCCTTTTTTCTCTCTAGTGAAGTATGTCTCATTTGGAATGGAGGTAGCGTAATCCATTCCAGATAAGATAATGTCGTATGAAGGGCAAAAAGTGCTTAAGGTCAAGAGCTTGCTATATTCTTCTTGTATAGTCACAGAGAGGTAGCCAAGTTAGTCTGTATTTTCACAGAACAAAAAAGCTGTCTTGCAGCACTTCAGAGACTTACAAAATAATTTATTAGGTGATGAGCTTTTGTGGGACAGACCCACTTCTTCAGATGATCAGCATTTTCCAGATCTTAAGAAGTGGATCTAAATTATTTTGTTTGTCTTTAAAGTGCTACAGGACTGTTTGTTTTTTAAATTCTTTTTGTTTCTCACCCATGCCTTCAGAGGCTTGTTTGGCAAACTCTGCTGTGGTATATTTATTCATTATGGTTACGTTGTCATTGCTAAAGGTGTAGCTTTACACTGAGATTGCTAACAATGTAAAATTCTTATCGAGGCTAGACAGAGGTAGTTTTTAGCTCAGTATAGCTAATAGGTGTGAATCCTAGGTGACTGAGGTTATTGATTGTATTCAACTAGCTAGATTATGGTAAAATCTATCTGTTCCTTGCCTGAACAAAGATTTTACATCAAGTTAGCTATTTTGATGTAAAAACACACCTATTTTTGTAGTGAAGTCACTTTTAATGTTGCTAAACATCTAGTAGAACTCTGCTGTTCTGGCAGTCTAGGTATGACTCAAATTTAACTTCATGATCAGCTCTTTGCGTTTTCACATGAGAAGGTCCCTTTTTGTTTCAACACCAGTTTTACTATTTTAATGTACTGTGGTTACGTACGTGAAACCTTTGACTCACTCTGGTTAATAATTAACACTCTGACTGCAAAGGGTGAAGGAAACTAGAGACTCTAGAATCACCCTTTGAGTCAGCACGGTAGTTTAAAATAGAAAGTGATGGCTAATCCGGAATTTGGCCAGTATATGATAAGGTTAAATTTACAGTAAACCTCTAATGACTTCTTACAGTTTCTAATATAGTAACCCTCTGACCCCTCCCCCTGAGCTCTCTGCACAATTATTTCAGAAAAGTTCACTTGACAAGTCTTTGACCCGCAAAACCCATAATATGGTAGTTCCATAGCCTCTTCTAAAGCTCTGTGCTAAAATGTACTACAAACAGAGGATTTTATTTTTGAAGAAATACAGAATCAAATATTGTTGGTTTCTCTTAAATTGCAGTGAGAGTTGTTTCGGGGATTATAAGCCAAGTTAGAGATGGTTTAAAAGAAAAATGTCCTTTTTTTTTCAAATGTCTTGTGATTGAAGTTTTGTGATCAATGGTAGAATTTTCACAAATCCTCAGTATTGGCTTAGCTCTTGCTCTCATTTGAAAGGGTGGGAATTTTACCATTCACTTATTGAGATCTGAGTTAAGCTACCATTGAGCACTTCTGAAAATGATGGACAGACCAACTCTGGGAGCTGAGAGGGTTTTTCAGTCTCTGTAGTTTTTTACTGCTGTTTGGGGAAGATGCCAACAGATGTCAGTTGGTGCCAAATACAAATTTATTTGGGCATGTTTCCACCAGAGCTGATCTCAGACCTTCAGTCCATTTGACAAAGGCCACTGAACACACACTGCTGACCTAGATTTAAATGGTCAGTCTCTCTGTCCCCTTTCCTATCCTCCCAGGTAACTCTTCTTAAATACTCTTTAGTTAATGACTTTGCAATAAATGTAGACTTCTGGCTATGAATCTGAGCTATTTCCCTCTGTATCCAACTCTAAATCAGACCTGGGTCAGCAGCACCTGGAACTTAACTCAGGATGTTCTGTATCTCTGGTGAGACAGTCATTGTACTTCTCACTAAAAGTGTTTGTTCTAAAATCAGTGCTAATTTAGGGAACGGAATCAGTATTAACTTAACTTTAGCTCTTTTTCTTTCCCTAGTGGAATTAATTAGCTATTCTCCCCTCTTCTTTTCCAGTTTTGTTGTTGTACTGTATGGGACCCCTGTGTACATTTCTGTACAAGGAAATGCTCTTTGCCTTGTGCCTTTTACCCTGAAGTTCCCTTTGTACTAGGGGAGGAAAGAGAAATAATGTTTCACCCACCTGAGAAATTTGACCACCTCTGGGGTTAAATGTAACCAGTAAGTGTGCACAGCAACAGCTTGGCACTAGAAGCCATTCATTAATTGAAACCACAGAGAATATCATAAGAGAATCTTAGACTCTAGGGTTGGAAGGGATATCAAGAGCTCATCTAATCTGGTACCCTGCACTCATAGCAGGACTACATATTATCTCGCCATTCCCTGACAGATGGTTGTCTCACTGTTCTTAATCTCCAATGATGGAGAGTCCACATCCTCCCTAGGCCAGTGGTGGGAAACCTGCAGCCCACTGGGGTTCTCTTTGTGGGCCACAAAATGTTTGGCTGAGTGGTGCCGCTGCACAGGGTTGCCAGATTCTGCTTGTTTTCATCTGCATAGTTTTTTTTCCCCTACCAATACAGGTTGAACCTCTCTAGCCTGGCAATAGCCATGGTCCGGCATGATTTCAGTTGGCTGGATGACCACTGATCATGGGGGTGTGGCCAAGTTTCCTGTGTTCCCATAAAGTTTCTTGTGTTTTATTTACAACACTACTTCTAATACATCCCAGAATGTTTGCTTTTTTTGTTTGATTTTGCAAGAGTTATGGTGTTTACTCTTATTTAGCTTGTGGTCTACTATGACCCTCAAATCTTTTTCTGATGTATTTGTTCATAGGCAGTCAGTTTGCATTTTGTATGTGTGCAACTGACTGTTTCTTCTCCTATGGAGTACTCTGCATTTGTCCACATGGAATTTCATCCTGTTTACTACTTCATCAGCAAAGTATAGTTGCCCAAGATGCAATCTGGCTATGTTGTAACGTAGATGCTACTGTATCTATTCTTTCAGAAAGTAACGTGGCATATTTGACTTGTAAAAAGTGATCAAAGATTTCAATTTTAATTCTTATCCAAGAGATGGTAAGTCCTAACTGCACACGACTGCTTAATACCATTGTGCATTGGGTCATTATTAACTTAAATGAGAGTGGTACTTGAATAGAATTGCTGTAGTAATTTCTTGCAACACGCCATTGTTGCACAGAGATGCCACCCACAAGTACTCTGCCTGTTTAGCATGTCAGAATCACAGCACTGAGTAGACAAAGAGGGCTAGAGGGAACATTGAACAACTTGAAGCTGCAGAAAGCTGCTGTCATTCCTTCTGATCCATGCTTATATATAATTTTTTAATGGACAGCCTTTGATGTTATGCCCTCTAACACTTCTGACTAGCATCTTTTGGAGTGTACCAGTTAAGCAAATATGTTAATAATCCGTGAGCTGGAGTCTGAGACTGGAGTAGCTAACAGGATAATTGGTAGACATGCTAATATTAGGGAAAAGCAATTTGACCCAGTGAAACCTCTCACCAGTTCATTTCAGAACTAAAGGCAGCCCTGTTACCTAGATACAGTAGCTGCAGGAGTAGTATGTGATATGCAGCATAGCTGTTTGTTAATTTAAACCTTTATTCTTCGAGTGGTCCCTGTGGGTGCTCCACAGTAGGTGTCGGGCTCGCCCGGCGCCACAGATCGGAATTCTTCTAGCAGTTTCCACTGGATCGCACATGCGCCAATGTGCGCCGCTCCTTTGCGCGCCCTCGGTCATGTGCGCAATCCGGTCCCCGCCAGTTCCTTCTCAACTGCCAACGGCTGCAGACGGAATCCGCTCCGGCTCTAAAGCCTGAGACAGAGAAGATAGTTGTTTTACTTGTTAGTTTGTTGTTTTCACTATTATACAAAAACAAAAACAAAAAAAAAGAAGAGCATACAAAATAGTAGAGAGAAGAGGAATGGAGGAGAGAGGGGCGGACAAAGAAGGCTGTTAAGCCATCCGCTACCCTGAAGGCCATGAATGTTGTTTGGGTTGTAGAGCGCACTAATTAGTGGCTAAGTACCCTATTAACAGTAAAGACTCACCGCGATGGCTTCCTCGGGGTTTAAGAAGTGTGAGTCATGTCGCGAGGCTGTGCCGGCCTCTGATGGGCATAGTGAGTGCATTCGTTGCCTGGGGGAGTCCCATGTTACCCAGAAGTGTTCGCACTGTGCTAAGCTTACAGCCAGGGCCAGGAAGGACAGAGAGATGAGGCTCAAAATGATCTTGTTTGATGAGGCCCTCCAGCCTGAGCTGCCAGAGAAGCCTCACACAGAGGGGCCCTCTGGGTCACATAAAAGGAAGGCGGCGTCTTTGACCCCCTCTGTGCAAAAGAAAAAGAAACTCTCTCCAGCTCGATCCTTGCCGGCGGGTCCAGCGAGCAGGACGAGCGGAATGCAGAGCCCTCAGCTGCAGGCCGATGAAAGCAGCAGCGCGGTTGCGCATGTGGCCGGGGCTGGGCCTCCGACTTTGCAGCAGTCAGCATGGAGGGTGTGGCAAGCGCCGGAATCAGCGGCGCCGCCTCACGCGGCACTGGCTATCACGGTGCCGATGGCGCAGGGGCACCCAGCACGGGGCTCAGCAGCGCAGGAGGAAGCTACCTGCGCAGCACCACTTGTGACGGTACCGAGCGCGGTGCTGACAGCGGGGCCGAGATCCCCGGCACGGGAGGGGGCGGCGCCCACCCTGCAGGGGCGGGGGAAAGCTAGAGCCAAAACCCGGCACCTCAGTCCATCTCCAGACAGGGCTGCGACGCCCTTATCTCCCAGCCGCCCCCCCGCCCCCCCCCCCCCCCCCCCGAGATACACATGCCACGTTGCCGGGCGGCAACTCCACTGGCTTATTTTGGACCTCCCTCTCCGTTCCTCCAACCACCTTCACCTTGGCTCAGGCTTCCTTCACCCTTTTTGGGCATGGATCCCTATGAGTACTATCACAAACGAGCTTCACCATTATCGATGTCGTCACGGAGATCCCGCTCTCTTAGACATCACAGGTACACTCTCCGATCGTGGTCCAGGTCTCCATCACCGGGCTCTTGTCCATGTTGTTATGGCCGTCCTCATCATACTGAACACCAACATCAGAGGTCTAGATCCAGGGGTAGATCCCCTCCCACTCCTCACCAATACTCCCGCGTCCACTCTCGCTCTGGGAGAGGAACGCAGCTGTCCCAGGGAGAGTTAGGTCCAGAGTCCTGAGACTTTCCTTCACAGCCCACGAAGGAGCAAGCATACCAGCGAACTCGGGAGCCAGAGGACTTCGGGGAGGGTTATCCCAGCGGTTCCTCCTTATCCTCCCCAGATGAGGCAATTGTCCCCGGGGATGTCTCCCCTCCGGATGATCTTAAACAATTCCAAGAGCTGTTCAAAAGAGTAGCATACACACAGGATATTCAAATAGCAGAGGTACAGGAGAAGCATCATAAACTCCTGAAAAATTTGAGACCCCCGGCTTCATCTAAAATCGCTATCCCACTGGACAAAGCCATTATGGAGTCAGCCACTAACATATGGCAGACTCTGGCCTCTATTCCACCCACGAATAAAAGGGCAGGTAAGAAATACTTCGTCCCAGCCAAGGGCATGGAATTCCTGTTTAGCCACCCACAGCCCAATTCTTTGGTGGTCGAATCGTCCCAGCACAGGTTGAAGACACCTCAGTACAAATCAGGGGGGTCAGATAAAGATACTAAGAAATTAGAGCTGTTCAGCAGGAGGGTCTGCTCCTCTATCTTATTATTGAGAATGGCAAACTACGCGGCACATTTATCAAACCATAACTTTGACAATTACTCTAGACTCACTTCTCTCCTGGATTCCCTCCCGGAGGACAAGAAGCCAGTGTTAAAGGCAATCGTCCAGGAGGGCTACGCGGCCTCGCGAACGGGAGTTCAGATCGCCCTGGATGTGGCGGACACAGCAGCACGCTCAACAGCCACAGCAGTGGTAATGTGTAGAGAATCCTGGCTCCAGACGTCTGGTATCCCTAGAGATCTACAGGCGAAGATTGTGGATCTTCCCTTTGACAAGCAAAAGCTGTTTGCAGAATCAACCGACTCGGTCCTCCACTCTAGCAAAGATTCGAGGGCCACACTTAAGACCTTTGGGTATATGCACTCCTCCATACCAGAAAAAGGAATTCTATCCTCAGCAAAGGCGCTACGCTTACCGACCACAAAGCGCACAATATGAGCGAGGCTATGACCAAGGGCGCCATCAACAGCAGCAACAGTACAGGGCCCCCAGGCGACATTCTCAACAAAGTCATACAACCTCGGGGCAAGCCCAGAGGCAGAAAGTTTGACGGGTATGTTGAGGACTGCGATATCAACACCATCGCTCAATGCCACTCTCACCTCATGTTCCATCATTGCCTCAAACCATTCCACTCCCAATGGCAAAAGATCACAACAGACAAATGGGTGCTGGAAATTATAGCCACGGGTTACATGATCCCCTTCCAGTCACTACCACCGATGAAACCTCCCACCCGGCCTATTCTCGGGGACCCCTCTCACGAGGTGCGGCTGAAGCAGGAAGTAGATTACCTCATGTTCATAGGGGCGGTGGAAAGAGTGCCAGAACAATTCCAAGGGAAAGGTTTCTACTCACGCTACTTCCTAACAGAGAAGAAAACAGGAGGCTGGAGGCCGATTTTGGACCTACGGGGCCTCAACCGATACTTGCGCAAGCAGCACTTCCGGATGGTTACAGTTGCCTCCATACTTACGGCACTGGACAATGGAGACTGGTTTGCAGCCCTCGACTTACAAGACGCTTACTTTCATATAACAATCCACCCGGCACATAGACGCTTCCTCTGCTTCACAGTCAGCGGGGAACATTTCCAATACAGGGTTCTTCCGTTCGGCCTGTCCTCGGCACCCAGAGTCTTTACCAAAACCCTGGCAGTGGTATCAGCTTACCTGCACAGGCAGGGCGTGTTTATTTTTCCATATCTGGACGACTGCCTACTGAAAGGGGCCTCAAAGGCAGAGGTCCTACGCATGATATGCGTCACCGTGAACACGTTTACTTCGCTGGGCCTAGTTATCAATCGTGCAAAGTCAAAGACCGAACCCACACAGGATATAGAGTTCATAGGGGCGCGCATAAACTCTATCACATCAAGAGTATACCTGCCCGATGCCCGCTTCCGCACCATCAAATCCTTGGTGCAAGTCATGATGTACAGCCCTGCGGTGCCGATCCTAACATGCCTGCAACTGTTGGGGCACATGGCGGCCGCTACATTTGTGGTACAGAATGCCAGGTTACACATGCGAAGCCTGCAGCATTGGCTGGCGAGTGTTTACAGACCGGCAGCCCATACCGTCGACAGGGTAGTATCGCTCATGACGGAGGTACGGAAGTTGCTAGTGTGGTGGGCAGATCCCAAGAACTTGCTAGTGGGAGTGCCCTTCCACCAACCACAAATTTCCATTTTTCTTACAACCGACGCCTCCCACATAGGATGGGGAGCACACATTGGCAACAAGGTGACGCAAGGGCTATGGTGCCCCGCGGAACAGACACTGCACATAAACATACTGGAGCTCAGAGCAGTGTTCAATGCGTGCAGACATTTTGGAAATATCTGCACGGCAAAGTAGTCGGGATCAATACTGACAATACCTCCACCATGTTCTACATCAATCGACAAGGAGGGGCATGGTCCCGTGCACTATGCACAGAAGCAGTCCGATTGTGGAATTGGTGCATTGCCAACAACATAATGTTGAAAACCTCGTACTTGCCGGGCGCCCGCAACATGAAGGCAGATCAACTGAGCAGGCGCTTTGCACTCACGCACAAATGGAAGATCAGCTCCGACCTGCTACGACGCGTATTTCGCACCTGGGGATTTCTCCAAGTCGATCTGTTTGCCACCCAGCACAACAAGAAGTGCCCCCAGTACTGCTCCAGAGCAGGAGTAGGGCGGGGGTCCCTGGGGGATGCCTTCATGATCTCATGGAAGGGCCCTCTACTCTACGCGTTTCCCCCCACAACACTTATCCACAAGGTTGTGCAGAAAGCCAGAAGGGAGAGAGCTCACATGATACTCATAGTTCCACCTTGGGACTGACAACAATGGTTTCCCCTGCTTCTGCGCATGTCGGATCGTCTACCACTCCCCCTACCGGTAGCGCCAGACTTACTCACGCAGAGTCAGGGGTCCATAGTGCACCCGCACCCCCAGGGACTCTGCCTACAAGCATGGTTAATCCATAGCTCAGCGCCTTAGAGAGCACGTGTATGGAGGGAGTAAGACAAGTCCTAGAGTGTAGCCGAAGGACCTCCACCAGGAGGACTTACAAACAGAAATGGACACGCTTTACCTCCTGGTGCTCTGCCAAACAGTTAGCTCCTCTTGACGTTCCTATAACTGTAATTCTAGAATACCTGCTGGACCTCAAACGAGACGGGCTCTCTATATCCTCGCTAAAGGTCCACCTTGCAGCTATATCGGCTTTTCGGCACAAAGAGGAAGGGCCCACTGTATTCGCCCATCCTATCGTCACAAGGTTCTTGAAGGGGCTGGTAAACCTGTACCCTCCTCGAAAACCACTACCACCATCGTGGAGTTTGGACTTGGTACTCCACATGCTATCGGGACCACCCTTCGAACCATTAGCCACGGTACCCCTCTGACTACTTACCATGAAAACGACCTTCCTTCTTGCGATTTACGTCAGCCCGCAGGGTGAGCGAGCTCGCAGCAGTGATGGCAACGCTGCCCTGCACAGTATTCTCAAAGGAGGCGGTGATCTTACAGTTACATCCAGTCTTTTTGTTCCGAAAGTTTCCTCGGAGTTCCACATTAACGAACCAATAGTATTACCCTCGTTTTACCCGAAGCCTCTCAGCTTCAGCAAGGAGGCGCGCCTGCGTCTCCTAGATGTGAGGAGGGTGTTGGCCTTTTACGTAGACAGAACTAAGCCCTTCCGGAAAACGGACAGGCTTCTGGTGTCTCTCGCTCCCAGGTCGAAAGGGGAAGGCCTCTCTTCCCAGAGAATTTCGAAGCACATTGTGTCCTGTATAAAACTGTGCTATGAGCTTCGAAAGACCCCCTTGGTAGCCCCGCCCAGGGCTCACTCCACTAGAGCGGTGGCGGCATCAACGGCCTTCGTCAAGGGAATCGTGCTGAAAGACATTTGTAGAGCGGCGACTTGGTCATCCTACGACACCTTCGCCAAGCATTATGCCCTGCATCGGGTGTTAGATGAGGATACCCGTCTATCGACACCAGTCCTCTCAGGGGCAAGCTGCACATGAATCGAGTACCCACCTCCTTACTTGGGGTTACTGCTGGGTAGTCACCTACTGTGGAGCACCCACGGGGACCACTCGAAGAAGAAAGAGAAGTTACTCACTTGTAGTAATGATGGTTCTTCGAGATGTGTCCCCGTGGGTGCTCCACTACCCGCCCATCCTCCCCGCTTCGGATCTCTGTCTGGTGTTTTTCAGGAGCATCCGGGGCGGTTGGTCAAGGAACAGGCGGGGACCGGATCGCGCACATGACCGAGGGCGCGCAAGGGAGCGGCGCGCATCGGCACATGCGCGATCCAGTGGAAACTGCTAGAAGAATTCCGATCTGCGGCGCCGGGCGAGCCCGACACCTACTGTGGAGCACCCATGGGGACACATCTCGAAGAACCATCGTTACTACAAGTAAGTAACTTCTCTTTTTTAAGCTATACTCGCAAAATGCCTTTTCTTGAGTAGTAGCTCAAACGCCTGCCAAAGAGCTGTTGTTGGGAAAGGAGAGCAAATATGTGATTTTTGTTTTAGGACTGAATTGTCTTACCAAGGAACAAAGTTGCTTTCTAAATTCATAGACCATCCTAGTCTACCAATCCCCTACTGAAAAGCCTCTTTTCCACGTTAAATAGAAATGCTCTGTTGATCTCTTCTTTTCTTAATTAAACTTGCATTTTAGTTTAGTGTCTGATATGTTATCGTAATTATATTAAACTTAGTGATATAAAACTTGTTTGCACGGCAACCATATGCAAATGCTAACCCTTTTGGCCTTTGAGTAATTGTTTTGTTCTGTATAGGATTATGCTGTTGTGCCTGGAGAGCACTAAGTTTTCAGCAGCATTTTCATTTGAGCCAAGCAATTTGATGTTAACTTCCTAATATTCAAAATTGCAAATACTATCTGAAAGACACAGATCAGCCCCCTGGGTTTGGCTGGAAAATTTGTGTTTGAGTTCTAAATTGGTTAGCCAAAGTCTGATGATAGTTGCTGGAACATCTGGTGTTGCTAATCCTGTTGATACTTAATCTAATTCATAATCTGGCTCAGTTTTGTATGTGTGTGTAACTGTGGCCTAAACATTTAAGGTGCCAAGATCTTGATCATTAAAAGAATCCGTGGGGGAAAGAATGCTGCTTGGGTTAGTTTAATGGTCTAAGCACTCCATTCATATAGTTTGGCTCCCTGAAGCCATGGGTTCAACTTCTGGCACAGGCAATTCAACCCATCCTCCTTCCAGATTAGGAACACAATACTTTTCAATTTCATGTATGCAGGTTTTTATATGGGTTCCCAACAATAGTGGTTAAGTGTCTGCTGTAAGTAAATACAAGCATTAAAGATGTACAATTTCCTGTTGGCAAGAAACAGGTTTAGACTGTTGTAAGGTTGTGTGTTACATATGGACTATAATTAAGGTTGCCCAGTATTTCCTGGTTGTTTCCCTTGTTTTCATTTGCTTATAATTTTGCCAAACTCAACTGTTTGGGCTGAAATTTCATGTTTCAGTTGTTTGGCTGAAGCTAAATATTTTTGGAAAACTTCAAAATCATTCACTCATTTCTGGGAATGGCACTTAGGAAAATGTTGTATGACCTATGTTAAATGCCCATAGCATTTTTTTGTTTTATAAGCTCTGGCACCTCTGTGCTTTGGAGCAGTGTCTTGATGTTTTGCAGGGATGAGGGGGTCCTTCTGTCATATTTAGCCAAAGAATAAGCCTTTGAAAATTGCTGATTGCATCTGCTAAGAGGCTTGATAGAACTTCACATCTATGCTCCTTAGAAATTCTGTACAGTTCAGACTGGGACTAAGCAGGGTATTCACTAAAATTGCAGTTGGGGGCGTGGATCCTGTCACTCTTGTTCTGTTGTTTCTTTCAGGCCCAGGCGTCATGGAGAATTAAGTTTCCTGATTCAAATACCAAGACATTAAGAGCTGGGCTGGAGGGAGGAGGGAAGTAGGCTGGGGCTGGAAGCTAGAGAAGGGAGCTCAATAGGTTGTCCAGTGAAGTCCTCTGCACTGAGACAGGATGAAGTATTATGTAGAAGACTACTCCTAGAAGGTGTTTGTCTGACCTGTTAAAAATCTTAGTGAGGGCAATTACATAACTTCACTGGGTAACTTGTTCTAGTGCTTAACTACCCTTACCATTAGAAAATTATCTTAATATCTAACATAAATCTTCCTTACTGCAATTTAAGCCCCTCCCCTCCCCCCGGCAGTCCTGGCGAATAAGGAGAATGGTATATCGCCCTTCTGTTTCTAACAGTCTATTACATAAATGCAGATTTGCTATCTCAAAGAGGCATTGCTGATCTTTGTTAGGAAGTGCTGTAGCCGCTCATGATCAGGCAAGTAAAAGCTCTTTACAAACACTAGTGAATTATTCCTTTTAGCTTCCTTGTGATCTATGTAAATATTGTCCCTATATTATAATTGGGGAAACTAACGCAAAAGTAAAATGACTTTTTAAAGGCCATGTGGTTCATTGGTGGCAGATCTGACTCCAGTACTGGGACAAACTGAGAGCAGATATACACTGTGGGGGTTAGAATGGTCTAAGTTACGCAACTTCAGCTATGTGAATAATGTAGCTGACCAACATATTTACATCTGCTTACCACTTTGTCTTCACTGAGGTGTCTCAACAGGACATGCTCTTCCATTAACTCCCCTTACGCGTCTCACTGTGGTAGAGTACCAGAATTGAAGGAGAGTGATCGGTGGTCAATTTGTTATGTCTGTACTAGACTTGATAAACTGACCCCCCCCAGATCAATCACTGCTCCATTGATCAAGTTAGTAATGAAGATAAGCACTGTATGCTATGCAGTTTACATTCTATTTTCCATGGGAATTGAACATCTGACTGTCTTTACCTTAAGTGCATGAATTTGTCCCAGCATGTTGTCCCAGAATTTCCCCTCCTCTTGTGGTTGTGTACCATGTAATCAGTTGATTGCTGCCTTCCAGCATGTATAGAGAGAATTCAGAATTTTGGGATATTTTAAAGATGAAATATTTTTACATTAAAAAAATTACATTATAAAAGTGTTAGCCTTCATGTCTCAATTTTTGCTGTAGTTACACTTGTTACCTGCTTTGCGCTTCAGTTTTACATAAGCATCTCACCTGTGGTTAATACAAAGGAAGGGATCTTTGGCAGCTAGCTTCACATTGGATGAGTAAGATCAGGCAGTGGTAGGTTTTGTATCAAAATAAGATTAATGCTTATTTGCCCATTTGTTTGTAAAAGACACTTTTAATCTACTAATTGTATCTTTCCATTTTAATGGCCCATTTTTATGGGTTATAACATGCCTATAAAAACTCATTGTGGATGCAATTCTGCATATGAAGACTTTTGCATCAAAACATAAGATTCCTAAGCAAGGTAACATTGACTTAAAAGTCAACATAAGAGTGCAGGGAGAGGGTAAGAGGGAGACAGAAACAAAGAAGCCACAGCCTTAGGAGACATCCTTGCTACCATAAAGGTATAGGAAAATCCTTTTTAGTTCTGCCCAGTCCTTCAGAGCTTGTTTTCCTAGAGTTGTGAATTTGTCTGGCTATCATCTTCCTTTGACAGTATTGTTTATGTATTGAGTTTGAATTTAATCAATGCCCTAAAAGGAACAAGCCTGGGAAGGGATAGCTAAGAAAAGGTAGGAAAGAATCAGCAAGGGAGTGTCTGTGCTTCCCTGTTTAAGCTGTGAATATTTTCCACCTCTTCCAAAACAAACACTTGTGTGAAAAGCTTCACACTGTGACAAAGTTCATGGTGTTGCAGTATTTACTAAAGTTTGTTCTTTTTTTCATTTTTAAACCACTTGTGAGCAGTAATGTACCAAATAGGAAAACCCAACTTACTGTGAGTAGCTTGTAGCATGCCTTGCAATCAGTGATTCCGAAGCACTTGAGAAGTATGGAATTTGTCCTCAAACTTGGGGTGTGGTGAAATGTTATTTTACTGGTGGGGAACTGGAGGTAGAAGCAGGTTAAATGATTTGCCCATATGGTTTGTATGACAGATCAGCACTGGGGCAAATCCAGATTTGGTTCCCCACTTTAATCACAAGACAGTGCCTTTCCACTTCATCTCGTGCGATGTTACAAGTCCTTTTGATTAGTTCTCTAACTTTGTCATAGATTTTAAGGTTAGATGGCACTATTATGAATAGCAAGCATAACTTGCATAATGCAGATCATACAATTTCACTGACTGGCTTCTGTATCAACCCTATAAACTTGTTTCAGCTTCAATGTATCTTTTTAGAAAGAGATCTAATGTTATTAAATACTGTATTTGATGCAGTATTAATGTGTAGTCATAATCTTATACACTGTGAGAGAACCTAATTAAAAACTTGTGACTAGTTACCTCACCATGTTCAACAACTGGTGTCTATTGATTAATTCATCCCCAATACATTAATATTTTGAGTGCATGCATCTCTAACAACTAAAAGATGAATGGTTAAACTAAATGCTCTAGTGGTAGACTCCAGTGTCTTCTAAGGATCCATAAGCTCAGACCCTAACCAATTTATAGCATACTAGCAAATTTACTCATCATTGCTCATGTATTTCAGTCAATAATATTGTGGAGGGGAGGGGCTGGAAAATAAAAGGAAAATGTACGTGCTTTATTTAAATAATAGTTTTCAAAACCCATATCTCCCCACACCCCCATCCCTCTGCCCTGAGCCTCTCCTCACCTGCCAACCCTGACTCCTGCTCCCTTAAAGTAAAAGTGTGACATAGCGAACAGGTAGAAGAAAAATGAAGGGTAAAAGGAAGGAAAGAGTTGCAAGGAGACTGGTTCCTTTTGAGTTTAGTGGGGATTGCTCATCTGCATAAAGTTAAGCACGTGCACAAGTCTGTGCAGGATCAGAGAGTAACGTGCTCAGCTTGATGGGTAAATATTTTTGGAGAATCAAAATGAAACAGCCTGTTCATTACCAAGAATGATGTGCTGGGTGTACACAGATTAATTTGACAGAATTCAGTCTACATGATGTATGTCCTGTGGAATGATATATTCCAGATTGTGGGCTTTATAATACTCCTTTAAAGGGAGATGGGATGGAGATGACTTTGTAATGTCAGCCACTAAAGGGTTAGTTCCAGTTGGGCAAACCATTTAACTTCCTATGCCTGGTAGGTGGAACAGCTCTCTGCTCCTGAGCTGGGCTTCTGATAGTCTTTAGTTCAACAGTTTTTCCTGTTCATTTGCAATTTTTCCTTGGCAGGAGATATTCAGTCATCCAAGAAAGGATTTTAAGTTTGTTTTTTGTTTCTGTCCCTTGCTGTGCAGTATGCTCATACACTTTTAGCTCATTGAAATTTAACACATGCACACTAGTTGCACAAACCTACAGGCTTAAAATGTCAAATGCATTTCACGGTTTAATTGAAACTTTAGTCCACTGTGATGGTTGAATTTCACTGTTTAACTCCATTTACGTTAACATTGATGCCTAGCAGTACAATTCATAAGGAGTGTGTGACCAGTCTGTTTTGTGTAGCTAACTTCACAACTACCATTTATGCCCTGCCTTGGGCAGTTTTTTATTTGAATCAGCATACCATCAGATGAAACACCCTGTTAAATGTCCATAATTTTGTTAGCTATATTTTTAAGATATGTGCTTACTCAGCGCCAATTGAAATTACATCTCTTGAATTAGCCTATCTTGGCTACACTGTGAAATAAAACTGGTGCTCCCTCATGTGTAGCACTAAGCTGTCAGAAGCTGTACTCCTTGATTTGTGACACTGCAGTAGGATGAGTTGCACTCTGAGGGCTTGTTTATACTTACTGTCGGCTCTACATACTGACATTCAATCTTCCAAGGTTTGACTTCAGTGTACCTAGTATGATCATGCTGAATGGGATGCTCAGGGCGCTGCCATCGATCCTGGTGCTCCTTGCCATTGTGAGGAGGAAGGGAAGTCCATGGGAGAGCTCCTCCCATCAACTTCCTGCTGTGATGGCAGCGCAGACGATGGATGCAAGGTATGTCAACTCCAGCTACACAAGTCACATAATTGGAGTCGTGTATCTTACATTGATTTTTTTTTTCCCTCTCTTCTGGTCTCCTAGTATAGACCTGTCTTGAGTTATATTGCAATGTATTCTGGATGAACTTCTTTGTCCTTTATGTGCATATGTGGAGCAGTTGTGGGGTTGGTATTGGAAGACTAACAGCTCTTGAGTAGCATTACCCTGTGCCCATGCTACTAAGCAGTCATGTTAGCAGCAGCAGCTGGTGGCACTCGCTCTAGTGTCAGCCTGTGCTCCCATTTCTGCTGACCAACTTGAGCACAACAGTGCTTTTGTTAAAGGATTTTTATATGGAAAGGAGTCAATTTAGTCAAAACTCATGTTTACTTTGTAGTGAAGAAAAGCTCTTAGGACTGGTCTATACCTGAAATCTGTGTCAGTCTAGCTGTGTTGCTCAAGGATGTGAAAAATTCTCAACACAGAGTTTAATCAATGTCCACCAGTGGAGTCCATATAGCAGGGTTTAGACGTCTTCTGTTGTCCTAACAGTCACTCAGAAGGGTGGATTAATTACAACAATGTGAAAACATCCTCTCTTAGCTATGGTGCTGTGACATCTGTGTTGGAGGCATAGTCTAAGTCTGTACTTTGGCAGGGTAATGGAATTGTGCTAATGCAGTTGAAAAACACGCTTTTTATGCTCAAGACAGGTTTATGGCACCCTAAATAAAAGCTTCTGAAAATACAGTACTTACCTGGCTGTCCTCACGGAGGAAGGTCAACAGGAGAAACTCTTCCTTTGACCTCTTATTCCTTACAAGATTGAGGAGAACAGGGCTCGCCTGTCAACCCCAGATACTTTGATTTCATGCAACCCCACTAGGCAATGTGAAATCGAACCCCGGAAAATTGACCCTGACCGAGTCAGTCTTCCAGGTAGCGAAGACATACCCAAAGTCCTGTCCATCTTTCATGGACATTAAAGAGGCTATGTTTATTATTAGCTATGTTATAGAAGAGCAGGGGCCTAATCTGATATCTTTGACCAAAACCTTTCTTGCTCTGTATGCAGTAGTTTTGATGATCATATTCTGATCCCAGTGGGCAGATGTACACAGTAGAAAAAATTGCTTCCACAATTAAAATTCACTGAAGACTTAACAGAAATTAAGAATTAAAAGAGGAAGGAGACTGAGCTACCACTCAGGGCCAGCTCAGAGTTTGAGGCATCCTAAATCTTTCAGTGCTTGTTCTGTAGACCAATCTGAAGATTATAGTCTCCAGAGCTGTTAATCAATCTTCTTTTTGTGAGCACCAAATAAAAATGCACTTGTGAAATTATCTAGAGTGTAGAAAAATGACACTGCTAACCTTGATTATTGTTTCAATGGTTTTTACAAATCATGTATCTTGCAGGTCTTTAATTTTACTTCTTGGAATAGACAACACTCCTTTCCTCCACTCAGTCTTGCAAGCGGAAGAGAAACAAAAAAAAATTGCTGCAGCAGTTGACATGAACCTTTCAGAATGTTACCCTCTCCTGTCATTTGCCTCTCCCTCCCCTTACCTTGATCCTTAGCCTGGCCTTAAGTTTCTACTTTCCTCACTGGGGAGAGGGCTGCAGCAGCTGGACATCAGTGGGACCAAGACTTTCTCTGGGGGGTCTCCATTCTTTGACACAGCTCCTTGTCTCTGGGATCAAAATGGTAATAGAAAGGTAGCCACAAAAAGTGTTCTGGATTCCTTTTATGCAGTGCTGAGACACCAGTGAGAGAGTGAAATGTTGGAGGGACCGACTTCAGTCCCACTTTGTGATCGCACTCCTGCTGAGTGGTGCTCAGTCACCTGCCGACTAGATATCTTTCCACAAATGGGGAGGCAAAGGTTATTTGTGTTGGCTTAAGAGGAAACCTACAGAAGAGCTTCTTGTTGCCAGCAGAGGATCTGTCTCCACATAGTAAGTCTGGCTATAGTTTAGGGGTCACTTTATACTTTTGGCAGATGGTGGATTCTCATGCAGCAATAGAAACCCATTCTGTTCCCTCCAAATGCTAGAAACTGCATCTAGCTCTTTGCAATGAACACTTACTTTTGATAGTTCTTTTTTTTTTATCACTCCTGACTGGATTATTGTAATGCAGTTTACTTGAGATTTGAAACCATCAGCTGTGTAGCGAAAAATTACAGCTGGTCCAAAATGATGCATCTTGCCTTGTGAGCAATGCAGAGTACTGTGTACTCTGCTGGCTCCCTATTGAGAGTCATCAGACTTAGCTTTGGCTTTTATCATTCAAGATTTCAGGCTTCCAATATAAATTCAAAATGCGCTTCTACCTTGCATTCTCTTAAAATGTATAGTGTATCTATATTTATGAGAAAGAAAACACATTGTTTTACTCGGGCAGAACATTGCAGAGGGTAACCTCACTTAACAGAACTTAATCTCCTTGTTCAGTTTTAATTTCCTAAAGCCCCCAGATAAATAAGCATGGAATGAGATTACTTACAGACTAAGGTAGTGCTCCTCTGCAAATATCCGAAGGGATATAGTGATTCCAGGGAGCGGGGATGATTTACTTTGTGCAGATCTACAAGTATTCACTCTCCCACTACTGAAATGAATGTGGTAGGAAAGGGTAGCCTGAGTGATTATGGGAGCTTAGCTCTGAGAGGCTGAACCAAAATGTTGTAAATGCCTTTGCTCAGCATTAAGACCTCCAGCCTCTAAAGTGAGGTAGAGTTCTCCCACTTGGAAGTGACTGAAACTTTAAAAATGGCTATGAAAAGGTACGTCCTCTGGGATTGCACGTGCAGTGTAAAGCAGTGTATTAGGTTTCTTCTGATTGCCTTCTAATGAGGTTGGAGGGATGCTTTTCCCATAAGTGGCCTAGGATGTATAGGCTTGCTTTGACATAATTTTAAATCTGTTTTTATAATTTACAGCATTTTATATCATGGCATTAGAAGATCATTCAGACATATAAAACTCCATTTGTTTTCCTTAATAGTCTAACTGTTTTTTTTATTAGAAACAGTTTTTTTGGATACAGTAGTTCACCTCATTTCCTTTCAGTTCCTGCTGTTGAGTTTAGGATTAAGAGCATTAAAGTGAAGGCAACAACAAAGGCATTATCAGAATATCTCATTTTGGCACTGTAATCATATACCCTTTGAGAAGTGTAGCCGAATATTAACTGTTTTACATTACACAACATTCAGTGCAAAGTGTACCTCTGGAATAGAAATGCAATATGGTAAGGGTGAGTCTATTACAGGGAATGGAGGTAATGAATTCCTCATTCCAAAAAGTACTGTGGGCTGTGTTTCCCTGTGAAAGTAACATAATCTCTGTTTCAGTTTATTTAAATGCACTCCAGAGATGGAGTTGTATAGATTTTGTACACTCCTTACAATAAAAAAAACATATAATCGAATGTAGCTGGCTGGGGCTTGGTGAGTTTTCCGTACTCTGTTCAGTGAAAATAAAGGTTTTCAGTCTGATAAATAAAACTTAGGATTTCTTTCATAAATGCTTATATGCTGCAAAGTGTCTTAGTTTTGAATTTGCTTTTTGTATTTAAGTGACTCTAACGGTCTAGTTTTAAACAAATCAAAGCTCAGATATGCTAAACTGAATCCATATGTGCTGCATGAGGAAAGCACTGCAGGGGGAGTTCAACTGAGACTACACATTTGTCTTCACACCTTCGATAAGACCTGCCAATAAAATGCTAAATAGTAATGCTTGAGTTATAACATGGATGCAGATTTGCCTGGCTTTCCTGAGTTTTTTAAAACTAAGCTTCTATTTTAATGTATCTGTATTTTAATCTTCCCCTTCCTATTTCATCTAAATAAAACAAATTGTATGACCCAGAGTTGCATAGACAATACATGTCAGTCTTGGTGAGTTAGACAATTAGCATTTGTATTGTTAATTGCTCCAGTGCCCTTGCAGAGCACCTTACTCAGAACTCAGCCGAAGATCAGGCTATTCAACTCCAATGTCTAATAAGTCCTTCTGTACGGAGCAGAAACTTGGAGAACAACAAAGAGGACTGACCAAAAAATCCACATGTTTATCAATAACTGCCTCTGTAAAATCCTCTTGATCCACTGGGCATACACCATCAACAACCAAGACCTGTGGCAACTGACTCACCAACTTCTTGCCAAAGAAGAAATCAGGAAGAGAAGATGGTGATATATTGGACATACCCTTAGAATACCAACCACCACCATCACAAGACAAGCCTTAAATGGGAACCCACAAGGAAAAAAGGAAAAGAGGGTGTCCAAGAAACATCTGGCCTAGAGACCTGAAGGCAGACACACAAAAGACAGGATACACCTGGTCAGAACTGGAAAAGATTGACCAAGATAGGGGATGCTGGCTCATGGTCATCGACAGGGCTTTTTTTATGCCAGAAGCCCTGGAACGGCCTTCTGGCACCTTTTTACAGGGCACAAAGCTCAGGGGGACAGCACCTTTTTTAAAAGTCAGCTGGGCAGCTCTGTCCAAGCCACTTGTGGCTCTTTAAGAGCCATTAGCCATTTTGGACACTGCCGCTTCTGGCTGACTCCTCTTCCGTTCCCTCCCTGCCCACCCCGCTGCGCTGAAATGTCGGCAGAGCTGCCACCTGGAGGACGTGGAGTTGGTGGCAACGCGCTGGAGGTAGGGTGGGGGGGCAAGGAGAGCAGTTTAGGGGAGTGTGGGGGTTTAAGCCCTGGGAGCTAAGCAGCCAGGTGGGATGTTGGGCCTCGGGGAAGTGGGGGGTCTTGTTGGGGTTTGAGTTACATCACCTTTTTTTCTGTGGGGAGGGGAGGAAGCAGTGGTGGTTAATAGCCTATGCTCCAAGGATGTAGGAGTGGAAGAGGCTTGCTACTACTACTACCTTGTATTTGCATTGGTCTTCTGTGGAATGGCACCATTAAGAGACGATGGATTGAGTTTAAGGCTAAATGAACCCTACTACTTAAGTATAACTTACACTTCTCACAGAGGTGGTAATACCTGCCATCTACACTCTCACACTGGCCTAAGCACCAGTGTGGACAGTGCTCTGATGACGGGAGAGCTGCTCCGACCAACATAACTACTGCTTTTTGCGGAGGTGGAGTGCTCTCCTGTCAGCATAAAGCAGTGGTGTGCAGAAGAAGTTTAACACTCACCTCAGCCCCATCCCCCCAAGCCCAGGCGCCCTCCCATCTACACAAACTGCCAGCTCCACTGCCAGAGGAGCCGCCTCTGCCACCGTGGGCTTGTCCCACCAAGTGGTCAGGCATGGAGCAAGTGGAGGGTGCTCCCATGTGTGCAGCTCTAACAAGCTGCTTCACCACATGGCGGCGTGCGGTTCGCCCCACGTGGTGAATGGATCGTGCATTGGACACCTCAGGTGTACAGCATCTTCGCCAGACATGCTACAGCAGCGCAGCTGAGCCAGTGTAGCACTTCTAGTAGAGACTAGTGCTAAAGCTGTTCCAGAAAGTGACAAAAGAGGTGAGGAAGGTTGTGTAGATGCTGGTACGTTTGCGCTACATTTTGCAGCAAAATCTGCCGTAAATGTGGATTGAGATTTTTTTTTTTTCCATGAGAGCTTGTGAAAGATGCTTCAGTACTTTAAAATAAGTATTTTATGGTAATCTTTAGTTGACTGAGGCAAAATGAGAACTTCTGAAATTGAAACTTCTGATTAAGATCTTATTGATTAAAAGTGTATTATGACAAGTGTGTTAAGTGTCAGCCTAAATCTAAATTAATTATGTTATAAATCCCAGGAAAATGCCATCTGAGCCGCATAACCAACCAACCAACCAATGCGGTGGGTGTTCCTGTGTGTTGGTTTTGTGTTGGGGATTTTTTAGTGTATTCTCTACAGTAGAAAGTTCTCCTAAGGCACTGCTCAGAACTGAAGTTCCATGATTTAGCAGCTAGCAGTAATTCAAAACAGTGTCCATACAGAATTTTGGAAGCAGGCAGCTCAGCTGTGTCTCAAACTTTTCATGTGTGATGTAATGCTAGAGCTGTACAGGACTTGATATTCTGCTGCTTCGGAGAGACACTGTGGCTTTGGTGCAGATAAGGACAGCACATTGTCCAGAAGCCATACCACAGGGCAGAATGATGATTTATAGTCTGCCTGCTTGTGTCATCCTTGTGCTGTGTAGTCCTCTGTTCCCAGGTCATTTGCTCAAGGTAGACTTTATAAATAGCTTCAATTTTATAGATTTCCAGCCACATACACTAACTTAACGTAACATGGGCATACAGGTTGCTGGAGTGCTTTAATTAATTCAAGTTGCTTTCATCTGGTGGTATGCACAACACAGTGACAAAATGTCGAGGCAGGGAGACAAAAAGAGGAGACCTGAACCAGCCATCACATTTTGTATTTTCTTTTCCTTTGTTTTCATTTTAAAGTCCACCATGAATGTAGAATTCTACTTGCAAGTAGTCTTTTCATTTAAATTCCCCAAGTACAGTAAAATAAACAGCTTCTGGTGCCAGTCATACAGTCACAGCAGTGTACCAGTGGCACCACCATTCACTCTTTTTAATATGTGCATATAAATCTGTCAGAAACCAAGCAACCTCCAGCATTCCTTCAAACCCAGAGAGGAGTGGGGTGGGGAGGAGAAACAAAAACTGATTCCTGTGCTGCCTTCTAAACAAGCAACTCTGTAATCCAAATTTCCTTAGTTTGGCAACACCCCTGGTCCAGCATAGTCTGTAACCCAGTAGGTGCTCTGAGGCTGGAGCATTCACAGGGAAAAGACAGCCGGCTGGGAGCAGGAACATTGCTGGTCTAGGTAAGAGCAGAGCCCTCTGGCAGTTAACTGGTCCCCATTAGGAAATCTGTCAGGTCTCACTCAAGGATGCTGGACCAGGGAGGTTCAACCTGTAGGGAACCTGTGTATGTGAAGATAACATCTAGAGTACGTATTGATGCTAGGGGGAACAGGTTTGTGGTGGTGGTGTTTTTTTTAAACTGAGACCAAAATTAGAGTGGATTGTTCTCCCAGTCTGGTTTAAGGATAAGCCTAACTAAGCAGTGTGACAGTTCTCCCTCCTCCTGGTTTATAAAAATTGATTTATGAATATAAATGTGCATAACTCTCTGAAATGCTTTGCATTAAATACCTCATATCACCTATCAATTTTAATACTGAAATCTGCTGGATCAGTATATTCTATTTTGGTGCATTTATGTGCATTTCCCCTCTGCCACTGCCACCACGAGCTTGTCCCACCATATGGTGGAGTGTGTGTTGTTTAACTTCTTTGTGAAGTTAGAAATACTAGATGTAAGCCTGTTTATAGTTTTAAATGTGCTGATGAGAGCCATTACTTCTGCCCCTGGAACTGTAATGACAAGGCGATCACCTTAATGATTTGTAAGCAGCCTGGTTTGTCCTGTAAGTCTAAAAGGTGGTTGATGCCAGGAAAACATGGAAGCATACCACCTGGTACTGACAGCAATTTTGTGTCAGTGCTTTTTCCGTGGTGGTGATGGCGTTATAGCACAAAGATTTCCTGTCCGATGGGAAAGTCTGTTTAAGCAATGGGAAGCTGTCAGTTTTGTCTTCAGCCTGCCTTTGAATCTGCCTGCCACACCGTAAGAGGAAACAAAAGTAGCATGAAAGACTGTTGACCCAAATCAGAGCAAAAGAACAGCTCTGGTTTGAAGACTTTACCTGACATGAGAACGAATATTTAGGGAAGTGGAGTTCAGTAGTAAATCAAGGATTACCACAGTTGTGATTTGTCCTCCTTGCACATTTGCCACAAGCCCCTCTTCTTGCCCTAAATAAATGTACCCTCCCCCAGAGCCAGGCACTCCCAGTCTACCTCACCCCCCTATATTCCACCCAACTCACCAGAGTTGCTGCTGCTGGATCTGGGGCCACTGGTGTCACAGACACAGCATTGGGTCCTGAGGCTGCACTGGGGCAGGAGGAGCCATGCAGGGGCCAAAGAATTTGCGTGGCTCCCAGCTGGAGCTGCAGGTGCTGTGCCAGAGAAAATACAGAAGGGGCCGCCTCTGCCACTGCTGCTACTTGTTTGTCCCACTGTGTGGAGGGACACATGTGCAGAGTGGCTGGAGGGGTGCTCCACATGTGCGGCTCTCCTGAGCCACAGTTCCCCACATTCTTCTGCGAATGGGGAGCATATTGGACCTGGCGGATTTAGGGTAAGAATCTACGTACATTAAGTTTCCTGGTGTAGTTAGGACTAACAATGCATTTTCTTTTTGTTTCAATTTATTAATTTACTTTGATCTGTTTTCACTTATAACCACTTAAGTCCTATTCTATGTTTTAATAAAAATTGTTTTTGTTTATGATCAAGTCCAGTATGAGTAATTATTATGAGGGTTGAGGGTAGCTTCGTTTTCATATCGTCCTTTAACTGATAAAGGAGGCTAACCTGATGAGCCCTCTGTGCAAAACTTTTGCACAGGGAGAAATGGATTTATTTGGGGTTTTGATCCCTCTTGGCAGGGTTGGTTTCTTGGATGCTGTGCCCCAGAACTGCTTCCCTCTAGAGCAGAAGTGGAACAATGTCTGTGTTGCTCTACAGGAGGGCAGTAACCCTAAATCTGCCTTGGTTGGGGGAGACTAGAGGATCTGGCCCAGCAAGACAAGGTGGTGGGGAGCCCCAGAGAACAAGAAGGCAGGTATCAGTGGCATGAGTAGCATGCTAGGGAAGAATCCAAATGGGTCTTCTTTGATTGCATCCCATTGCAAGCACTGCTTTAATAAACATTGTTTGTGAAGAATGAGACAAAGTTTTAGTTCTGTTTCCTTTTGAGTTTCAGCTGAAGTGAACTACTTTAATTTTTGTTCTTGGATTTAGAAGTTTTTGTGCCAAATATTTTTAGGAGAAAAGCATGTAGCTGAGGGAATGTACGTAGAATTTGTAATGGTGCGTTTTTGATAGCCTACCAAAATGTGCTGACCCTGCTCCAGTGTTAAATGTTTGCAGGATTAGACCTTATTTAACAACTACTTCAGCATAGTCTTAAAATGTAAGAAACTAAAAATTGTGTGCTGAGAGAAGCAATGTTTCACCTACTAGCTGTGTGACAAATGAGATTTCTATTCATGTCCTAAGATCACCCCTCTTGGGGCTAGGAGTTCTTCAGATTATACACTCCCCCATCCCCGTGCTGCAAGTCCCTCCCTTACCCTCAGACTCTGCTCCCCAAAAGCAGCAGCTACTTCTGGCAGTTCAAACATGCCATGCAGAAATGAAATGCTGGAAATCTAGGTCACAGATTTGCCCTGTTAACACTCCAGAACCAAGATGAATGGTAGATGCTTAGGGACTGTGATGGTGAGACATCAAGGCTTGGTTTATGCTACTGTGAAAGATTGACCTGCTCAGGGTCGATCTTCCAGGATTTTGTTTCACGCAGGTATGAAACGGTATTTTCTGGTGTCAACGTTGACCCTGGAAGTACTTGCAAGTGGTGAGGATTAAGGAAGGTTGACAGGAGAAATGCTCCCTTCAGCCTTTCATATAGACAGACATTGAAGTTGACCACTGATAAGTCGATTTTTAGCTGCACAATTGACATAGCTGAAATTGCATATCAGCGGTCGACGACTTTGTCTGGTATAGACATAGCCTTAGGTACGTAGATGGAGTTTCCCCTAGTAGGACAATAATGCTGTTTTGTGCCTTTCAGAATTAATATTTAAAAGGGGGGTTTTTTTAATCATGTGCATGCACAGTTAGAATCTGGAGGACATTTTCCCACTAGATTTCAAAATTTAGGGTACTTATTTTCCTCTTAAAATGGCTGGATTTTTTTCCAATCCTGCAAATATTCTCTTACTATTGAGTCTGATGAAGCGGGTCTTTGCCCACGAAAGCTTATGCTCCAGAATATTTGTTAGTCTATAAGGTGCCACAGGACTTCTTGTTGTTTTTGAAGATACAGACTGGCTCGGCTGTCTCTCTGTTGTTAATGAGCATCTCACTCCCTAAGGTGCTTGGGTTGTGGGGATTTGTCACCATGGTATTTGAATGAGTTGAGTAGCCAACTGCACTGCTCACAGCTGAGTAGAATTGGGGGTGGGGTAGAGGCACATGTGAGAAAGGCATGTGGGATCATGGGAGTCATCAGGCTTTGCTTGCTCTGCTGAGTCATGTGGTGCATCTGGACCCCTCCCTGCCTTCCAGCTTCCTGAGCCAGTCAGTTGCACCCTGGGAGGAGAGGTAGGAGCAGTAACTAGGGAACTGTTGGAAGTGGCTGCTACTTCCGACTCTGAGGGTAAGGGAGGGGCTTGTGGGGGGAGTGCTTGATTTGAACTATTCTGGGGGCAGCAGGCCCTTTAAATTTTCTCCCTCCCCAGATCTCGGTGTGTATAGGTCCTATCTAGGTGGAGGTGATATATTATTCTAAACTCCATCTATATGACTTGCTGAAGTAAGATACCACTTACAGTAAAGTGTGTAAACATTTGAGGTATATGTGCTGCTTGCCTCCCCTGGGTTTATGTGAGTGCTCTCCCCATTGGGGCAGCTTATGTAAGCCCTTTGGGTTCTGCTTATCTCTTTTGGCTTGGCTTTTCTTGTTTGCAGGATGGTGGTGAGGTGGGGAGAAAATGGTGGTACTCTCAAGTAGCACCCACTTTGCAGCTACAAAATTAGCCTTTCTGTGGAGTAAATTATATAGCTCTGTGACCTCCAGGTCTACCCTTACATGAGGAATGAGATTGTTAACAATAAAGTTAACTCTCGTGCCTAATAGTGTTAATATCTCCCTGAGGGTGTGTCTGTCTACATAGCTGTTGAGTTGTGTTATTTGTGGCTTGGCTAAGGATAGTTTGGTCACAGCAGCATGGCTAGCTGCCTGAAGACATACCCAAGGGGCTGACTGGAACTGTACTGTGACAGCTTGCCTGAGCCGTTGTTCTTGCTGCAGCTGCAGCCACGCTATTTTTAGCATGGTAGTCCAATCAAGCCAGTCAGTGTATGTCTGCTCTGCCTCCAGCTGCTTGAAGAGTTTACGAACGGCTGTACAGGGTCAGACCAAATAGCGTAGTATCCTGTCTTCTGTCAGTGGCCAAGGCTAGGTGCTCCAGAGGGAATGACCAGAATAGACCATCATCAAGTGATCCATCCTGTTTCATTTTCCCAGTTTCTGGCAAGCAGAGGCTAGGGACACACTTCCACTGACATTTGTGGAAGCAAGTGCTTAATCCAGTGCAATTTGGGTAGTGTATTTTTATTCCCTGCCCCGCCTGCCCCTTGATCAACATGTGTTTTTCCAACACAGGTGGTGTAGACATGGCCTTATTGTGGAGGCTAGGGAGGGAAGACAGTCTGCATATAAATCTAACTTGAAGCAGAGTGTACTGCCGGATTAGATTTAAAACTCCATAAAATGTCCTTTTCTTATCTCTCCTGGTTGTCTAAGGCAAGCATTATACTGCTGTTACTCAGCACCCCCAGCTCAACTGAAGCATTTCATTGTTGATTTAACAAAACAAGTAATAGAATCCATTGCCAGCGTTTGAAGCTTTTGAGCTCAGCCCGAGGATATGATGGTGTGTATCTGTATTACCACAAGCAGTTGACCCCCTCTTGTCCTGAGGAAGAGTAGGTGACTACAGACCTGAAGAGACTGCTGCTTTCTTTCCTCCCCAGTGGGCTGTTAGAGCCAGGGCCCCTCTCGCTTCTTGTCCATTTGCTTGTGGAAGAAATCGCAGGGGACTTGTTCCAGGCAGCCCTACAAGAGTCCACAGTGTGGCATGGGATGCATTTCCCTTCTCTGCTTCCCTTTCCTATTCCTGTTAGGGATAAACAAAATTACTCCCTGGGATATAGTCAGTGTTTCATTCTTTTTCTCCAGCATGTATCCTGGTCAGTGTCAATCACAAAAAATAAGCAATCCAGTTGCGCCTTAAAGACTAAAATTTATGTTGATGGATTTCTACTCCAAATGGATGAATGCAGTGCCTTGCATGGTAAAGAGTCCGAGGGGTAGCCTTACTAGTCTGTAGCTTCACATAAAACTAGTAGTCCTATTGCCCTTACACTGGGATGTAATTGTATTTTTGTGAAGCTACAAACTAACATGGCTACCCCTCTGTGGGTATCTATCTATGATTATTGGTTAAAGTTATCACTTTGAGCATGGACAGGTTCTTTTCCCTACATCAGGCCCCTTATTTAAATTATTATATAGTTGGGAACCTGGATGTGCATAGCTGCAACACTCACAGAACTTTTCTGTATTTACAAATAGTTTATTAAGGCATTTAGCATAGTCACAAACCTTCAAACTTCTTAAGGTAGATAAAGATACTGCAGATACATCTGCAGCTCTATATACTCCCACCATGCCGTGTACAACAACCTGAAATATTAGTCATTATCTTCCTCATCAACCGTAGCCATGGTTCTAGCACCTCCCAAGAACTATGTATCTTTCTCCTGCTACCCTGGCACTGGGATGTAATTTTTATATGTTGAGGCCACTATAATTGCATATTCAATAGGGGTATTTCCCCTTTTTTCATTTGCATATGGTCATTGTACTAATTTAGAATCTCTCTCCTATAGGTTAGTGTATGAACGGTTTCAACTTCTTATCATGCACATCAATTCGTTACACAACCACAAGGCGGCCATGGTATCTGAGGATGTAGCTCATGTATCTATTATGCACATCAAGCCATTGCCATAATACTTTATGGCTGGACTCTTGGACATTGTGATTCATTGTTCCTTTATTTTCAGCTCCCTAATACTTGGAGTTTGGGCTGTTTTTCAGTTCAGAGTTTGTGTAGGCTTCAAGTCTAGTGCTAACTTTGCTGAAGCAAATGTCTTACAGGATACAAGCCTGTAGGGTCCTTGCATTACTGCTGAATATAATAGAAGTAGCTAAATATAATGAAGGGAAGACAATGACTATATTATATAATTGTTTTGGCATGAATCACATAATAACTATACTATTATGAATGTGTTATAAATAGTAGTATACCTACAATCTAAATACTGTTTGAATACCTTAGTATTTTTGATACACACCATTTCATGTTTAATATTTTAAAAGGAAAAATATGACTAATGCCAAAATTTTTCATGGAACACCCATTCATGTTGCAAGGAACACAGTTTGGGAAACAGTCTTACAGAATACAAGCATGTAGGGTCCTTGCATTACTGCTGAATATAATAAAGTAGCTCAGTGTAATGAAGGGGGGAAGGCAGCGACGAGAGTAAAGGCAAACTTAGCCGTATGGGCTACAAGCTGTAATTGATGATTCTCTTTTCAATGGCATAATAAAAGGAGCTGCATTTATTTCCTACTCTAGTGAGAACATGAAGGTAAAGATCAGCTTTTCAAATTGTACAGAATACAATTGATGGAATTTTTGTAAGCTAAGAAATCTTAGAAATAAGAGCACTCTCAAAATAGCACTTTAAAATTATCTTTAAAAAGCTAATGTGTATTAGCTAATATTGTAGTTACAATATGTGTTTGTGTTAATTATCATGGGGATTTCCCATCCTCATAAGTTAACGGTAGATGGCTCTTTCTTTTATTCTCTGAGACTCATCATACCTAGTTTGGTCAAATTATCAGAGATAATATAAGATTAGTGAAATCAAACTACATAAAATCCTGTGATTAAATATTTCTGGTCTCTGAATTATTCCAAGTGTGAACACATTCACAGAACCAAATAATGTGTTTTGTTTGGACTGCCTGGCTATTTCTACACTGCCCTGCTCCTTTTGAAAGGGGCATGCAAAAATGGCCAATTGAAAATGTAAATGAGATGCTGATTTGCATATTGAGCACCTCCTTTGCATGATGGTAGCCACTTGCAATTTTGGAAGTGCTGTCTTCAAAAACCAAAACAACCATGTAGATGGGGTTCCTTCAAAAGGAAGCCCTGCTTTTGAAAGCATCCCTTCTTTCTAAGTTGTTGTTATGCAAATGAGGTGCTGATATGCAAATAGGTGTCATTTACATTTTTGATTGGCCTTTTTTGCATGCCCCTTTCAAAAGCGAGGGGCCAGTGTAGATGTAGCCTCTGTTTTGTCTGTCTCTGTTACAATATGCTACGCTATTTGTACTCCCCCCGCCCCAAAAAGAAAATTCTAGTATTCTATGATTTTCAGAATAGCAGTTATAACACGAGTTTTTTAAATGCAGTGGCTACCAACTGTTGTTTATCCTGGAAACTTTAGGTTATCCTGGAAAATAATGTTAATATTTTAAACCAACTTTTTGATATTTCTGAGTTGCAGCAGATTACTGTATGTCAGACTGTAACTTGAGCTATAAGTAAGCAGGATCTAAAAATTATGCAGTACACAGGTTAGAATGATAGGAAAATGGATGGGAATAACCAAGAGCCATCCACTGTCCATTATGTAAATAAGGTATTTGTGCTTAATTTCCAGTTAATTTGATCTTCTTTGTCTCTTTTTGGGTTAAATCCAACTCTTTATACAAAACAAAGAGCTTTTTTTTTTGAACGGTAGTTTGAGTGTAAGTATTAGGATAGCAATTCCTACAATACTGGGTTTTTCTCCTTCATTTTTTTTGCCCTGTTGTCAAGCACAGTTTACTGTACTGTGTTGTGGAAGATTAACTTACATTCCTGAATGTTTGTAAGTATGGTTGAGAGTAACCAGCATGCTGATAGTTTTGAAAGTGTTCCAGTTACCACATAATACTTTGGTAATGATTTATTGTGATTTTTACAAACTTGATACTTTTTTATATACCAGGAGTGGGTTTTGGAGAGCTGCAGTGGGTAGTGTTTGTGCTTTTGTCTCTGTCCTTGTTCGTTTGTTATAGATTGTGCTTAAAAAATAAGGGATGTATTTTCTGATTCTCTTTGCAGATACGGTGTGAGTCCTGAGAATATAATTCTCTATGGTCAGAGTATTGGAACTGTCCCGACAGTGGACCTGGCATCTCGGTATGAGTGCGCAGCTGTAATCCTTCATTCTCCTTTGATGTCTGGATTACGAGTTGCTTTCCCTGACACCAGGAAAACATATTGCTTTGATGCTTTCCCAAGGTACGTGCAAATATTGCTGGAGGGATTGTTCTATGGTAGCCTTAAATATTACTTTTGTGTGTACTTTTATTTGTATTGTGACATGCATCTTAATTTTTAGACAGGCACATCTTATAAATCTAAACAGATAATAAATATATTTGTTTGCTACTGAGTGGTTTGCATTCTCAAACTAGTATGCTAGCTTGGTAAATTAGCAAAGAAAACCCTACAAGTCTTTACAGCTGTGTATCATTTCAGTGTTTAATGCTCATGCACAGTCCACAGCTTGCTAAATTTGGACTGGTAATTGTTAACTATGGTTGTGCTGTCAAATACTTTTTAGCTAAAAAGTAACACCCCTTTCGAACTGTACGTTGCTCAGCCAACTCTGATTTAAAATGTTCACAAATATGTGTGGAAAGAATTGTAGGGCTTCTTGTTAACTGCTGATACTGCTTTACAAAAACAACAGACTAAAAGGGATAATATCTGCAACTTCATAGAGGATGAAAGGAAGGACAGTGCAGCGGTTAGGGTGCTAACCTCAGACTCTGTGATCTGCTCTGTGACAGGCTTCCTGTGAGTCTTTGCTTCAGATTCCCATCTGTAAAATGCTTCCTAGTCTGATAAAGGCATTGTGAAGATGAAGACATTAAAGATTGAGGTGCTCAGATGCCACCATAATGCAGGGTGGGCTTGGGGGTGGGTTGGGGCTGGCGGGCTGGCTTGGATTGGTTGGTAGGAATTATGGCAGCACTTCAGTTGTCTTTAAAATGAGCTTAAATTCTTTACATTTCCACATTGATATTTACACCTGTTTAGTTTCAGGATAACTAATAAACTTGTCTCTACTTTTCAGGTTTTTACATTTTGTTTTAATGAGGTTCTAAGATAGAGAGACCAAAACATTTAGATGCAAACAGTTGTTCCAGCAATCCTAAAACCATGTGAAATGTACATCTTAAGAGTGAAAATCAGTGACTGGATAAAGTCCTTGTTTTCCTGAGTGAGGGAGAAAGGTGAAAGCCCATCTTGGAGATGATACAAGCCCAAAAAATCTGTTTTGTGGAGCTAATTTGACAAAGACACCAGATGTAATTTATTTTAATTCCTTTAATAATTTAAAACTTCATACTGGGGAACACGCTATCTAATTTACATCTGAAAATTGCTTTATAAGTCTTGTAATGTGTGGTTTATTATACAGTTTTACTGTACTTTTGCAGATGTAAGTAAGAAAATACCTTAATCCAGTGGCTCTTAAGCTTAACAAACTATTATATCTCTTTAGGAGACTGTTTATGTTGCATAGTGCAAGTTTTGTCTCACTGTAAAATTACTTGCTTACAAAATCGGACATAAAAAATACAAGTGTCACAGCCACGCTATTAGAAAAAAATTGCTTACTTTTTCATTTTTTATCATATAATAAAATGAATCAATCAGTATAAATATTGGACTTACATTCAGTGTACAGTAGTATGAAATTTTAGCTTGTACTGACTTTACTAGTGTGTTTGGTAAAACTACTTAAATATCTCAGAAATGTGGATGTACCCCATGGAAGACCCATGCATAGCCCCTGGGGTATGTTAACCCCACGTTGAGAACTACTCTCTTATTGCAATGACAGTTAACTGAGTAGTCAAATTTGCTTTGAGTAATCATAACTGGGTTTTTGTTTGACTTCTCGGGGCGGCACCTTTGAAGCACAAACGGTTCTAATCCTTTCATGAGCCAGAGCTGTGCAAGGCCATTTGGCAGAAGCAGCATTGTTTAACATTGTATTACAAGAAGAGAGACATTGTGCTGCACAATGTACTTTGCCACTACAGAGAGCACTGTGATTGTCTAGCTTGGGGTGGGGAACCTTTTTCAGGTCAGGGACCAGTGGTCCATAGACAAATCAGCCAGGGGCCACAGCTGTGAGAAGCAAAAAAGTCTGGGAGTGGGGGATCTGGGTGAGGGGGGTGGTATAGGACAGGGGTTGGGGTCTGGGTGTGACGAGTGCAGGACCAGGCTGGGGGTGTGGTTTAGGTGAGAGGAAGGGTGCAGGAGGGTTTGGGGTGGGGGGGTCTGGAAGGGAGGGGGCAGAAGCAGGGTGGGGTGGGAAGTCTAGGCAGGATGTGGCTGTGGGTTTTGGGTAGGAGAGGTCAGGATGGAGGTGCGGGGTCTGGGTGGGGGGAGAGGTCAGGAGCAGGGGGGGAGTGAGTGGTCTGGGATGGAGGGAGTGGGAGTCTGGATGGGAAGGGTTGCAGGAGCTGTCGGGGATGTGGGGTCCACATAGGCACATGGCTCTGTGCCCCCTCCCTGCTGTTCCCAGGCACCACTCTCCACTGCTATGATTGGTCAGAATTCTTGTGAATTGGAGCAGCCATAGGAAGCTTTTGGGCAGGCTGCCTAGACTACTGCTGCTCCCCCCCCGCACCCCGGCTGGGAAAACATAAGTGATCAGTGGTGAAGTTGCTTCCTACTCTGCTGGCCCTCCAGCAAAGCCCACAGTCTGGATCTGGACCACAGTTTGCCTATATCCAGCCCATGAAGCTTAGGGCTCTGTGCCTGCCAGTCCACAGCAGGCCAGGTACCCCGAAGGGAAGCCCCCACCCCTGCTCTAGCTACTTTGATGTCTGCTATTAAGTATTTTGTGCTGCTTTCTCCAGAGAGAGGTCCCTGATCTGAGTGAGCATTCTTCTGAGACGGTTAGCCAGTGCTAGTGCTGCTGTTCTTCTGAGAATGAATGCAGAAGTCTAGGAGGAAAACATACCCCCACACCATCCACCTTCCCATCGCCCCAAGTAGTTTCCTATAGCCAGAGATGGGAGAATATAATCAGACTCCATGAAGTGTAGAAGACCTAGTTGAGATCTGTGACCAGTTACAGAATTTGGATATTTCTACACAGGAAAAGAAGGGACAGTGTGTCTCAGAGCCAAGGTCAACTGACTTGGGCTTGCAGGGCTCATGCTGTGGAGCTAAAATTGGCAGCGTACACATTCTCACTCAGGCTTTGGTGTGGGTCTGAGTCCAGGCTCCCGCTCCAACGAGAATACCTACATTGTTATTTTTAGCCCAGTAGCACTAGCCCACCTCAGAGACTTACTGCATGGTTTGGGGGAAGGGGTATTTGCCATGTCGGCAGACCCTTTGTAGCCGAGATATAGCACTGGAATTAGTTCTGTTATGTTTTATTTTAACTAGATCGTAACAGCTAATATTCCAAGAGACTTTTAGGGAGCCAGACAGTAGCTAATGAGAACTGCTTCTTAAAAGATAGACTCTTCAAACTTAGAACGACGTTTGTTTTGTGAAATTGTCATCCTTAATGCACTTTTCAGCAAGTTTAAAATGTGAATTCAGTGAGGGTGTATGAGGCACTTGAAAGTTCTTGCTCTCAAACTTTGATTAAAATTAATATGTCTAGAGGAGAAAACTCACAAGATTGGATAGCAGTGGTTAACTGAGCCAAGTCAAATAGTTTCAAAAATGCCAGGGGTGGGAGGAGTTTAAAGCTTGACAGCAGAGATGTTTAGTGTTTGTTAACCTTCTCCTGATCTGTTCGTTGCTCTGACTTCGCTTTTACCTAAAACAAGAGGAATAAACATCTGTGTTTACTCATTAATGTGTATAGCTCAGGTCTCTGCCTTCGCTGCAGGAAACAATGTTTACATATGCTTGTGGAGAATTGCTGTTGTGTGTATTTTATGTTGGGAGCCCATGAGAATGTAGTCTCTGTAGCTTTCTTAGCTGCAGAGTGGTGTGGCTGAGAATAACAAGCAGGCCAACGTGCAGTTTAAATATTGCTTTATTGCTGAGTTGGCAATAGGGTGGTTTCCAATTTTTTTTCAAAATAGAAATATTTTTTTCTTTGACAATTCATCTGCGGAATGCTGCGGTGAGGTGGGCTTCTTTTACTTTGTTTGAAAAAAGATGCTAGCTAATAAGACTGATATAAAGCCTTTTGTGTACATAACTGCACATATCTGACATACATACAGTATGATGGGTGCTAATTTAGCTACAACTAATCAAGAAAGAGATCTTGGAGTCATTGTGGGGTAGTTCTCTGAGAACATCTACACAGTGTGCAGAGGCAGTCAAAAAAGCAAGCAGGATGTTAGGGATCATTAAAAAAGGGATAGAGAATAAGATGGAAAACATTGTATTGCCCTTCTAAAAACCATGGTACGCTCACATCTTGAATATTGTGTACAGATGTGGTCTCCTCATCTCAGAAAAGATATATTGGCATTAGAAAAGGTTCAGAAAAGGACAACTAAAATGATTAGGGGGTTGGAACAGGTCCCATATGAAGACAGATTAAAGAGACCAGGACTTTTTAGCTTAGAAAAGAGGAGACTAAGTGGGGGGATATGATAGAGGTATATAAAATTATGAGTGATGTGGAGAAAGTGAACAAGAAAAAAAATGTTTACTTGTTCCCCTAATATCAGAACTAGAGGACACCAAATGAAATTAATGGGCAGCAAGTATAAAACAAATAAAAGGAAGTTTGTTCTTCACACAGCGCACAGTCAACCTGTGGCTCTCCTTGCCAGAGGCGGCTGTGAAAGCCAGCACTATAACAGAGTTTAAAAAAGAGCTAGATGAATTCATGTAGGTTAGGTCCATTAATGGCTATTAGCCAGGATGGGTAAGGAATGATGTTCCTAGCCTCTGTCAGAGGCTGGAGACAGATGGCAGGAGAGATCACTGGATCGTTACCTGTTCAGCCCACTCTCTTTGGGGTACCTGGCATTGGCCACTGTTGGTAGACAGGATACTGGGCTGGCTGGACCTTTGGTCTGCCCCAGTATGGCCATTCTTATGCCTGTTGTGAAATCTTTATTCAGTGGCATGCAGTCCTTTGGTATTTAATATGTTAAGCAAAATATTGAATAATTTCTTTCACATTGCCATTTAACTGTGGTATTCTTCACTTGTGGGTGCAAATAAAACAAGAATTGCACTTGCCTTCTATTGACAGTCTTTTTTACGTTCTTGAAGTCCTTATCTATAGTCCACATGGAAAAAGCCAAACTTACCTAGTCCATATTGAATGTTTCCCTGCCTACAATCTAATTTCAAAATCAAAATACTTTACTTTTAACTGTTTAAGCTTAGACAGTCTGTTTTTGAAGAGATACTGGGATGTAAAGAAATTTAAAATATTTAGCAGTAGCTGTTACCTAGAATTCCACACTATCCGAAGTGCTGAGCTTTATACATGTGAAATTCTCTGTTGCAGTTCATTTATATTTTTAATTGAAATAGCTGTATTTTCAAACTGTTACATTTATTTGTAAATTGTTGCATTGGCTTGAGTGTATTTTTTTGGTTTTGCTTGTTTTGAGTGACTGGATAGATACAGCTTCACTTTTATGTAGTCACTTTTACCTCCTTAATTTCCTTTGGAAGTAGCAAAATCCTGACTCCCTTCAACTACTGTTTAACTTAATTTAACAAATCATACACATTAGAAGTGTGGGGAGGGAGGGAGTTTAGTAACTACTGTGTCAGTACAAGGCTGTTCACTAAAATAGATATTCTGACATTTTGTCTTATTTCATGTGTCCAAAGCAATGGAGTTCTCACCACGAGAGAAACTGTTCCACAGTGTAATAGATATCGCTGTTAAAAAATTTGCTAACAAGCAAGCTAACTTTTTTTTTCCATAATGTCATCTCCAGTCCTATCCCCTTGTACCACACTAAATCGTTCTCATTCCTTGCTGTTCTCACCCATCAAATATTTGTAGATTAAGGTGTTAACTATTATGAAAAGTATAGCATCTGTAGTTCATTCTAGTATTTGACAGGGAAGCAACAAACAATTCAATATGTAAGCTGTGGTCTAAGTATGATATTCTGGAGCTTAGAGAATAGAGGGGCTAGAACTGTAGGCTTTATAGTGGCTTAATCGTTCTTCTTTCCTCCCACCCTTTTCTCCCTGTTAGCCGATGGTCGAGTGAGATACCACCTATGCCCTTGTTTTCATCCAAGTCTTTAACTGCTAGGACAGAGTCCCTTCGCGGCTGGCAGCCCGGGCAGGCTGACGGATACCCCAGGGTCCTAACACCCGAGTCTTTAACTGCTAGGATGAGGTCCCTTTGCAGCGGGCAGCCAGGAAGGCTGACGGGTGCCCCAGGAGTCTGCTCCGTGGAGGCAGCACAACTCAGTGCTTAGCTCTCAATACGCCCCACCAGTGACCAGGCTGTTACAGCTGAAAAGCAGCTGGCTCTTTTTTTTGTTCGGTTTGCACAGTATCAGGAAGAGTCAGGTTACCACTTAACCAATTACTTGTTTATTTAACTAAAGAGTTAAGCTCTTATGGTTACAAGGTTACAAGGTTTATACTTGGATTACAAATAGCTAGCATACACTTTAATTACACTTTAATTCATAGATCTATATTTGTCAAATGTGCACAAAAAAAAAAAAGAAAAAGGTAAAATACCTAGCAGGTCTTATTCTCACCCCTGTGTTACCAACGTGGCATGGCCAGCGTCTTCTCTCAATCCCTTGGGAAGAAATCTTTTACAAGGAAACAGGCGTCTCCTGGCACCTCAGGAGGCAAAGACCCTCCTGTCCGGCAGGCAAAGGTAATTGCAGCTCAAAAAGGGGTCTGCCAGACCCTCCTCTTATACGTCTTGGGTCACATACGCTTCTTCCTTATCTAAAAGGTGCCAGTTGAATTAAATTGTCCCATGATGCTGGTCCTCACAGGGAGTTCAAGGTCTTAGTTAGCACCTGTGAGGTGGAGACAATTTAGGGCATTTTTTCTTAATGGGCTGGAGATTCTTCCGTCTGGGACCCAAGTGTGGGCATATCAATCACTGGTACCAGCCAAGGGCAGCCCGAGGCCCTGGCGGTCTGTTAGTCCATTGTCCTTTGTTGTCTGGTTTCGGCCCATTCAGGGGCAGTCTGGCTCTTGCTCCAGAGCATCAAAAGACTTGTGCTAGGAGATAAGCACATCTGCGCTCTCTGGCATTCCAAGACTGGGCTGTTCCTTTTAACCCTTTCGTGCCTGAAGCACCAAAGGAAAGCAGGATGGAGTATAGCAAAGGTGGTGGTGGGGGGCTCTGTCTGGCTACACGCCCCAAAACAAAGTCCGATAGAAATACTTAACTAAAAATACCTTGCACCTAAGTTAAATATTTACTTGAAAGTCAGTAGTTTCCCAAATGTAGGCAGTGAAAAATAAGCTTTTTCAGAACTGAAAATGCACGTTTCCATGAAACAAATCCTGTGCAAGTTTTTTAAATTGGTGTTAGTCTGCAGTTAGATTTCCCTTTCATGCTTTCAGTCTTAATACAGGTTGAACCTCTGAAATCTGGGACTCTGGCACAGCAACATCTGTGGTCTGACCGAACAACAGATGCTGCTGGACCAGAGAGCTCCGGTGATTGAGAGTGGCCACTGAGGGGTCTATAGCTCAGTGATTAGAGCATTGGCTTTGTAAACCCAGTGTTGTGACTTCAATCCTTGAGGGGGCCTTTCAGGGGTATGGGGCAGGTTAGATTTAAAAAAAAAAAAATCTGTCAGGGTGGTGGTAGGTCCTACTGTGAGTGCAGGGGACTGGACTCAATGACCTCTTGATGTCCCTTCCAGTTTTATGAGACATGTATAGCTCCATATTTCAAGAGAGCTGAGAGTCCCAGGGCTGAAAGCCCCATCTGGGACTGAGCAGCTGCAGCCACTGAGGGAAGCTGGCAGGGGCCAAGAAGCCAGTGTGGGCTGGGAAGCCAGGAAGTGACTGGCAGCTGCAGAGCAAGAACCGCACTGTGTCCAGAAAGCCAGCAGCTGGGCATGGGCTAATGCCCTGGAACAGGGCCAGTGAACAGCAGAGCAGCATTGACCCCCCCCACCCCCAGTTCAGCAAAATCCCTCATTCGAGATAGCTGAGGTACCCAGGATACCAGACTGGGGAGAGGCAACCTATATTGCAGTATTTCGCAAGCATATATGAGAACTTAGACATGAAAATGACTAAAATATATAAGATAATTGTAGCACAACTCCATACTTTTTCATGCTGGCTGCTGAAATTGCAGAATGAAAACTGCCTATGTTAAATAGTGAGAAATTATCTTTTAAAATTAATCTTAAAATGAATTAATCTTAAATTAATCTCTGGAGTCAATAACATAGATCAGGACACTTTCTAATTGTTTGGTTTTTTTCAATGAAAGGGCCATAATGAACTGGGAATTTGAATGTCTCTAGCTTAAATAGTAGGCTGCGTTGGTCACTATTTCAAACTCAGACATAGCGATTTCAGTTTCAGCACTAGTCTCTGTGGGAATGCATTGGTGGGCTCAGGTTTGTTCTGGGTTAGACAGATATCCACATCCTAGCTGGGTATGATCTGCATTAATAAGCCAAAGATTTGACCAGGCAGGAGAGACGACAGACTTCCTTCCACTAAAGGGATTGGTGGCACGATGGCAGTAAAAGGGTAGCTTGTACTGACCGTTGTCTGTGCTTTGCCTGTTCTGTGGGTAAGTCAATGGGGCATCAAGTGTAGCATCCATTAAAATATGTTCCTTAATTGTGTCTAATAATTTCTTTTTTGTAAAAATTAAAACCCTGTGTAACATGTCTGTCTTCTCTATCCCCCCAGCATTGACAAGATCTCTAAAGTAACCTCTCCTGTGCTGGTAATTCACGGTACTGAAGATGAGGTAATAGATTTCTCCCATGGCCTGGCAATGTATGAGCGATGTCCTCGAGCAGTGGAGCCCCTCTGGGTAGAAGGAGCTGGGCACAATGACATAGAGCTTTATGCACAGTATCTAGAAAGACTAAAACAGTTCATATCTCATGAACTCCCCAACTCCTGAAGAAGCTGACTTGATTTTACCTCAGTTACTGTGAATGGAGGACATGACCTGTTTTTGCACATGCTTTAACTGGATAGCTGTAATAGCTTTATACTATGAAGAAATACCTGTCTTTAGGGTGTTCTCATCAAACATCTGATGAAAACTGGTCTTTTATATCTTGAAATTATTCTACTAATGCACACAATATGGTCAACTACTGTAACTTCAATGATTTTTAATTTCATTACCCTGGCGGACATGGGGATATTAGCTGAATATGGAGGTCCCTTTTATCTATTGCTGTGTTAATATTCTAAAGTCAGTTTTCTCTATCTTCTGATCATTTATAATTCTGTCCTATGAGACTTTTTTCAATTTTCTCAGTATTTGGAACACAACTGTTATGAACTACAGCTTGTTCTTCACAACTGATTCATGGGTTCAATCTATGGGAGTACTTTCTTTTGTAAATTTCTAGCTGTGGTATTGTAACTGGCAAGTTGTTGTTATGAGGTTGTTCCTCTTGGTGATCTTTTGTTAACTCACTGATCTTCCCAAGTAAATTATTTAAGATAGCCTACTCTTTCCTGGGGGAAAAACAAAAATAAGCCCTACTACCTGGGGTTAAGTTCTACAAGAACTTCTCAGCCATTTTCTGGATCCATGCAACTGGAATATTCTTAAAGAAAAATTGCCTGATTGTTTGTTAAAAATGTGTAAATTCATTAATAGGAAACTCCTTTTAATATTCAGATGGTCTGAATAAGAGCCATAACATTTCCTTCTGTAAAGCATTCCTGTAGACTTTTTAAAAGTACTGTACATATTTGAATTTACATTGTGCATAGATTCTTGATTAGTAATTTTAATTTAAGTCTAATTACAGTAAATTGCAAAATTCTGGTTTGTATATGATTGAATACATTTTGTTAATATGTTTTTATCCCTACATTATTTTGCTATTAAATTTTTATAAGATTTCCAGGACAAAAAAATTAACATTTTATGTTTTGATGAATTTCTGTAACTAAATTTTCATTGAACTAATCTTTTTAGTTTAGAAGTAATTTGATTCTTTGACACTGGAATCGCACAGAATATGCATCAGAAATGCAAGACACTTAAAATTGTTACACTACTACTATAGGTCTAATTTTTTCCAAATGTCAAGGCCTTAAATGTACTGTAAGCCTCAGATTGTTGTAAAAATTGATTGCGATTGATTGCAGTTCATGTACTGTTGCTAGAATGCAGCACAGTGGTTGTAATGGAATAAAGGATGCATGGATTAGAGCATATTGAATTGTGAAACTCATTTGTACTACAAGTAGAGCAAATATGAGGTATGGGGAAAATATTTGGTATTTTCTCCCCCTTCCAAAATAATGTGATATCCTAACATTTGCATTTTAATGATAAATATTTACAAAAAGGTACAAAATAATCCTAAAAGCAAATCTGCCATTCCACTCCAGTTGTTATGTAAATTGAATGTAAATCGGTAATTCTGGGTAAAGATTCTTGACTGTTTAAATATTGAAAATTGTGGCTAGGAGCAATGTTTGAATATGGTCATCCTGAGATCTTGTGACAAGGATGCAATTAGTTAATGTGATCACAGCATGCGTATCCTGTCTCTGAGATAGAGACTGAGATTGATTTAAAGCTGTAGAGCCCCGGTAAGTAAAGTAAAATTGAAATTTTAATTTCAATCTAGAAATTAAAGATAGAAAAATGGTGGGTGGGTTATTCAGCCCCTCTTCTTGTTAGTGCAAGCAGATTCCTTGACAGTTCTGGGCAGCTCCCTGGTTCCCACAAGCAGGGAACCAAGAACCAAGCCGTGCGGAGACTGGAACCAGGCTGCCCCTGGTTCCCAGCTACCTGATGCTCTGGTGGGCTGGTCAGTTTTCCAGCACCTGCAAGCCCAGGGGATCTGGGAATCAGGCAGCAGCCTGGTTCCCTGCTCCCCTTGACTTGTGCAAAAATTTGAGTTACATAGGGATGCAAGAACACAGCCCCCATGTAACTTGAGGGTTTACTGTATAATGCACTCTCATCCCAGTAACTTTGTCATTATCGTTCCCCAACTTTGGACATATGAATATTTCAGATTCAGACATTTTAAAATCTCACCTGTTTAAAAATTGATTTATGGGGTGTCAGAGCTAAATTTGAATAATAATTCATGACTGATTGGTGAAATAACTTATAAAAGAGCAAATCCAGAACACCCTATATTGAAAGAAAATTATATCAGTAGAGGGCATTTTTTTAATCAGGAAAAGTAATTAAGTGATACTGGGGGAAGGAGAAGGATGGCTTTAAACTATTATTTAAAATGCTGTGGGTTTGCAAAAAATATTATGAATGGGGACTTCTGCTAAACTCCAGATGACAAAAACTAACATCTTCCCACCAGCTCCTAATATTTGTAATGTAATTTAGCTCTTTTAATTGAGATATCCCCTTACCATAGTGTAAGAATGTTTTAAAGATATTAAGACATCTCCAAAAATTAATTTTTGTAAACTATGTTGGAGTACTTAGTTGGTGTTTTAGGAGGTAATGTTGCCTAACAAAATATTTTTTTCTTAAATGTGGGTGCAGCTTCTATTTTTCACATGGAAGAACCATGATATCTTTGATTGCATAGTAGAATTTTGGGGCAGAAAGCTGGCATAGAGCACATGTGTTTGTGCATCTAAATTACATTCTGCGGGAATTTTTCCAGGCCCTTCATCTAAATTGGAGGCAATCCTATATTGGGTGTTGACTCATTAATCCTCTAAAAAAACCCTAATTCCATTTTCAGATGACATTAGATCAGGGATTCCCTACCTGTGGATCGAGACCCAAACGTGTTGTGATTAGATTTAACAGTGCCAGCAGCTTGGAGCTGCATGTGACTCTTAAAGGAGCCATCTGACGCTCTTTAACGCTGCCACATCTAGCACCTATCTCTGTCAATGGGGAAGCAATTATGCATTACAAAGACCTGTTCTCCACCTTTGATATTCCTAATCACACCAGACAAGCCACTTAAGAGACTCTTGCAGTAAGTAATTTTCAACCCCCTTCTTCCCATCCCTCCTTTTGCACCACTTTCTATTCTATGTAGCTGATTTGTCACTTTTTATTTTTTAGGTTCTCTCCCCGCTTCCCCCAGCCCTTGAATGTGATTCTACCAGTGCCTCCAGCCCCTGAGTGTGGGGTTTAAGCTAAGGGAGCGGGGGCGGGGGGGAGGAGAGCAGTTTCAGGATGAGGGTTTTTCTCCCACAACTCAGATCAACTATAATAATAAAATAATTGACTATAATGAACATAGTGTTCTATTATTTTTTCAACAAATTAACTATGAATATATAAGCACGAGGGGATGCAATTTTATATTCTTGCCTCAGGTGCAAAATTAGCTAGTTATGGCTCTGCTCTTTCCCTCGCCTGTCCCCTCGGTTCTGGAACTGCCTTGGGTTCCAACTTCCTGAATTGTCATAATGAGCCCGTCTGGAAAAGGTTGGGAACTGCTGCATTAGATGCACCCGCCAATCTTTGAAGATTTTGTATCGATTTCATTTTGAATGTTCTACACTGTATTGTCTATGTGTAAAAATGTTTGTCTCCTAAATTTCAGTCGGAACCTAATTACTGGGGGAAGCGTAACTGGCTCAAAACTTCCTAGAATGTTTTCTAGTGTAACATCTGTATTCACACAAATCAACTGGAATAACAAGACCCAGGGGTGCAGCCCTGTTAGCTCAACGCCGAGTAAATTATTTTGTTAGTCTTTAAAGGGCTATAGGACTGCTGGTTTGTTTGGGAATATCAGGGTTGACAAATTCCACTGTGACTGTGGAGTGCAGCTAAGAATTGCCTTCTGAAAACGATTGCATCAGCCCCCTTTGCACGTCCTCTGCTGGACGTGCAGGTAGGTGTCTCACTGGCCCGGAGAGGGATGGTAGAAGTTTGCCTCACTCGGCGCGAACCTAACTCCTTCGTTTTGGATTTCACAGGAGCATCCTCCCTTCTCCCGCTGCGTCCAGCCCCTTCCTGACAGCCGTAGCTTAGAACGTACTAGCTGGGGCCATCTTCGCTTTTGATCTACCTAGTCGCTGAGCTAGGGGCGGTCCCACGCCGCTGGGCAACTCTGCTGCTCCCAAAGACTTTTGGGGGGATGGGACTAGGACCGCCGGGACCAGCCTCGCCTGGTGGCACATCCTTGCTGCGCGCCGCGCTGCAGCAGGCGTGGGGGGGGGGGGGGGCGGTTTGCAGTGGCTGCCCGGACGCGGTGGCAGGGAAGGCGGCTGGGGGTGGAAGGAGTCCCGGGGAGCCAGGTAAGAGGCGGCCACGCCGCTGCAGAGCGCAGGAAGAGCAGGGGGCCGGGAAGCCGGCGGGCACTTAACTCGCCCCGGCTCCCTGCGCTCCCAGGCCGGGGCGCAGCCGCTGGAAGGAGCCGGGCTGCTGCCCCCTGGACATCGCCGGGAAGGGGGAGCTGAGCGCAGCTGCACATCAGACAGCAGGGGGCTCCGTGCGTGATCCGGCCAGGCGCCCTGCCCTGCGTGGAGGGGCCGCCGCGCGCTCAGCAGCCTCCCGCCAGGAGGCTCGGGCCTTGCCCCGCTCAGCCGGGCTCCTTCACCAGCAGCCGAGGTGACGCGTTGGCGCTGGTTGGAGCTCTCGGCTGCCCCCTCTCGGGACGCGCTCGCCAGCGCAGCCGGGCTTGAGCCCCGCCCAGTTCCCGCCTGGGGAGCGGGGCGCCGCGCCAAGAAACGCCCCATCTGTCTTCCTTGCAGGGTTAAAGTCCCGTGCCCCGGCCTCCAGGGTGCTTCATGCAGCAGCGCCTCTCGCTGGCCGAACCCAGAGCTCTGCGGCTGCTGCGCCATGGGTGCGAGATCCCCTTCCCTGCAGCCCCGCCCGGAGAAGCAAGCCAGCCCTGGGCGTTTCTCTGCAGCCCGGCACTCGCTCACCTGCTGCTGCTTCTGTCTCGCTGGCCAGGGTCTCAAGCGACACCTTTGAACAGTTAGTAACACGTTGCCGGTGTCTCCCCTCACGCACTGCGCCCCGGGTGGGATGATGTAGCCCAGGCACGAGCAAGCTTTTTACCCTGGGCCCCAGTTTTCATTCCCCCCACCTCCAACCCATCCAAAGCAACAGAAGTTTCTATTATGTTCATATGAAAAATAAACCCCATTCGGCAGGTGCCAGAAAGTAAGTACATAATGTAAACACTTTATTAACTGGTGCATTAATGTGAATAGGCCGACATAAAAACGGTAACATAGTTCAACATTTTCTGTGAGATGGGTGAGCCTGACCCAGCAGCAGATTGTATTGCACGCCCCACCCCCGCCACCGCTTACGAAGTGTCATGCCTACCACTTTGCACATGCCTGATGGAGTCAGGTGGTATAGCTGAGATGTTGGTTCCAGTGACAGGAGGACCAGTCCTTGGCAGCTCAGGTGACCAAGGCAGTGGGCTGTGTGGAGCTTTCCAACAGGCTGTGCTAACAGCAAGGCTGCTTTCTTTACCTGACTTTCAAGCAGCAAGCCCAGGCGTGCAAGAGTGCTGAATCCTTGGGCGTTTTAAACACTAGAACCCAGAGTTCAGTCCCTTTTGCCATAACGTAAATTACATGCTCTGAGCTTTTGAATAGTAACAGAGAGGTAGCCCTATTAGTCTGTACTCCAACAAAACAAAGCAGAAATGTAGCACTTTAAAGACTAACAAAATAATTTATTCGGTGATGAGCTTTCATGGGACAGACCCACGTCTTCAGATCAATTTCATTTCCAATACAGACTGACATATATAAGTACAGAGGACCAAAAAGAAAAAAATTGCAATAAAAACTGACAAATCAAATAGGATAGAAGGAAGGGGTGAGAGGTGAGGGAATGTTAATCGTCCTGTCTGAGATAATTTAAGAGCACCAAAGAAAGGGAAGCAGCCCTTGTAATGCATGATGTAGTTGATGTAGGAATTTCTGGGTTTCGCCAAATCCACACTTTTTGCCTCAGTTCAGTGACACTGGGTGTCCAAAATCTGCATTGACATCAAAATTCCATGGTTTGAGCCAATGCTTCCTTAACACATACTGTAGTTCCTGGGAAAAGAAACAATAGATGTAGGGCTGTTATTTGGTGTTTGTCTTGTAAACATTCACTTACATTTATATTCTTCATCCTCTTCAGAGTTTGAGTTGCATTTCTCCCCTTCCCCTATCCAAATCTGTAAGCACTAGCTGAATTCAAGCACATACACATAGGGCCTGTGGGAGATGTTTCCATTGCACAGCTCTGCCCCTTAATACATCTGAAGCCTCCTCCCCTTTCCTTCCTGTCCTGAATCACTCTTGCTTGGAAACAGCAAACACTCTTGGTCATTTTTCCCTTTTTGATTTACAAGCAGGCCCCTAACAGGCTCTTTAGTTGATCTTTCAGGTGATTACTGTTAATAATGATAACATAAAGATATCACAATCATAAATACTTTAACTCAGATGCTTAGGACGCACAACAAGGTTCAGTGCTAGGTTCATCTGGTAAGGTTACCAAATATGTGTATCTGTGTTGTTTAAAACAAAACATTGTTTATTAGTAGTACATATAGCTAGCAAATATCTTGAATTTCCATAGGGGGAAAATGACTAACATTTTCTACCAATGCTTTTTGGGTTTCCACTGTAAAAATTCCAAACCAGAAACATATTTCATTCACAAAGTATGATGCATGCTGTGAAATGCAACATGTTTAAGTAGCATCCCATAGGTTTTGATCCAAAGCCCATTGAAGTTAATAGGCCCTCCAATGACTACTGTGAGTTTGGGATCAAGGCCATACTGCACAGTGAGCTGGGATTCAGGTTTACTGGAAATTAACTGTCCAGCTGTTTGGTTTCAGAAGTGAGCTGTGCACACAGTTAATAGGATAATTAGTCCCAACTGAGTTCTGTTCCTGGCTCTGTGACTGAGTTTATCATGTTATTTTTGGCAAACCTTCCCCTGCTTCAGTTTACCCATTTATAAAATGGGTATATTAGTTATCTCTGTCTCCCGGGAGTAGTGACCATTAATTTAACAAAGTTTGTAAGTGCACTGAGATCTGCAGATGAAAGATGCTCTAGAAATGGAAAGTATTGTTATTTACTATTATGCCATAATAATTCTGAGATAATTATACATTTCTGTTGTAACCTAATAAAAGTTATATTGCTGCTATGCTGTAGTAGGGGTTACTTAGCACAGCTCTTTGCTGAATAGATGGGTAGCAACATTAAATATAACTCAGCCAATCTTCAGAAAGTTGACATATGTTATAGTAATCATACTACAGTAAACTCTTTCATATCTGGCAGCCCTGGGACCAGAAGTCTTCTGGATATTCAAATATTCTGGACAATAGAGAGGAATCCTAGCCATGCATAACACGAAAGAAAAACAAGATATTAAGAAACAAACAAAAATGTAGGCAAAGTACTTTATTTACCAACATCAGTAGTGTTGTACGCCATAAACTTATACTGTATTTGCTATATTTATTTGTATTTACCTTCACTATAGTATACTTATGGAAAACCTAACTAAAATTGAATTATGGTTTAAATACTGGTTATTTGAGAGTTCTGGATGATAGAATGCTGGATATGAAAGAGTTTACTCTACATGCAGTAACAGGTATAACGGATTATAACAACAGTTGAGTAAGATACTAGTTTAGACAAAAAATACACAAAATGGGTCCTTACATTACAGTCTGTGACCAGACAGTAAAGCACCAATAGCTAGAACACATCATCTTTGTATTCTATTAATTTGTCTTACTGAAACGTACAGTAAGCCTTCCAAAATACATTTTTGGTGCAGTAAGCCAAAATATATTCAGTAATAGAGTAAAACATTCTTAAATGCATACATTTATAAATGTGCTAGGAGGAAATATGTTCTTCCCTGGTTATGCTTAATAGATTTTTACTGTATTTATGATTATTTCAGAAAATAGCCTGAATCCCAAGAGTTCTTTGTGGGATACGGATCATGAAGGATTATTTCATGGTAAGAAAATTCTCCCAGGGACTCCTGGATCATATAAGCTCTCTAGCCTTCTTAAAAGTAAAGCTCTTGTAAGTCACGAGGAAAGAAGGTTGGTAACAAATCAGAACCTGACCCAAAAAGCAAAAGAAGAGCAGTTATCATGCAACATGCTTCTTAAGCTTTACAGAGGTGTGTTTACCGATGCCTTTGGACCTAAACTTGCTTGGAGTATATTTCAGTTTCATAACTGTGCTAAGCAAGTCAGTTCCCAAAATTCAACTCAACCCTCTCAAGCAGCTGCCATCCAAACTGAAGCCACTGGTGTTATACCAGGTGCTTAAGCACCTTGGGGACATGGGAGTAGGCTGAAACTCAGCAATCCAAGGCCTTCTTACTGCTCAAGAAGCAAATGCTTAAAACAAGGAGAATGTTGTTTAACTCTGAGGTGAAAGAAAGCAGTAGGTATATAAGGAGAATGCCTGTTTCCTGTGTTCTTAACATTTTTGGCTTGCCTCTGTGTTTACTATCCTGGTGTGACAAATATTTAATTGTTTCACCTGTGAGCTTATGGATGCATGTTAGAATGGTGGCTTTTAAGGGTCAGCAGTTCCAGCTTTTGCCATTGATTAGTACTTAAGTGCCCATCTTCCTGCCCTCTTTCAATTCCCTCCCATCCCTAAGGCCCAGCCTTAACTTCACTGGCTTCAGTGGGATTAATGGCCTGGGTTATAAAATCCTTAATGAAAGCCTTAATGAAAGGCTTGGAGCTCTGCCTCTGTTCTGGCACTGCTGCTCGCTTCTCATTTCCTTTTATGATCTATGATCCACAGTGGAGCAAGGGCTGTTCTAAACCAGGCTCCTGCAGTCTGGCCTGCTGTGCTACGAGTTTGCTACAAGCAAAAGGATCATGCAGAATCCAGTAACAGAGGGTTTTAGGAGCCCTGCAAAGCCTCCACCCAGTGTTCATCAATAAATGCCCGAAGTTGTGAAGTGCATTGTGAAGCATCTGCTAAGTGCTGATCATCTGAATTGCCAGATTGACGTTTTTGGGAGATGATGTGCTCAAAACCTAGTCAGAAGGGATTCTATCAAGATAGGTAGGAGAGAGGGAAGTTTGCTGGCTGTACAATAAGACACAGTGTTCCCTGTAAGAAGAGCACTTGGATGGCCACCCAGGAGAGAGTCAGGTTCCACCCAGTTGATCAGCAGAACACCTACAGCCAGCAGCATGTAATTCTACTGGTGGTGCACATGTGCACATGGCTCAGTGCACATAACAAAATGTATTCTGCCCATGGATGGAAAGAACTAGAGGGAACAATGATAAGAGATGCTATAAAGACTCTAGATGCAGGATGTAGAAGTCACTGGGTGACAGGTTTTCATCAGGTACCATTGCCTGGAAAGGTTGAGTACCATTCTGTTAGAAAACTACCTCTGTAAATCAAGAGACATCAAAAAGAATTTTATGGCTGTACAGTGTCCAAAAAAAACCCACACTCCAGTTCTCATGGGGATCTTAGAGTGCTACTTTAATACAAATAAACAGTAATTTGTTGTGTATTATACAAAGCATGTCTGGCTGACGTGGTTGTATTACAGTTTTTAAGCCATTAGAACAAATTGAAATACTTTGATGTATTCTAATTTTTCTCAACATTGAACTGAATGTTGGCCTACGAGAGACACAAATAATTTAACTTTTGCCAAGAAAAAATATCAGCACAGAATATGCAGGAACATTTGCAGATGGAAAGAGGCAAGTTTTGTATTTATTGAAAATATGTTGAATTTTAATGGTGGTGTGTAAGTAGGAGTCTCGTGTTATCCATTTTCAGGGCTAAGTGTCACATTATGTATGAATTCATGTGAAATGGATTCCTGCTTTGACCTGTTCCAGCCTAAACCAAAAGTCATAGCAAGCATATTGGTTTAAGTGATCTTGGCATGCAGCTAATTCAGTGCAAATCCAGGAATGAAATTTACTCAATATTGTTCATGAAAAGGACTCTTGAGAGATCATCTGTAAGGTATTAGGAACGGAGTATGTTAATCATGTGCAAGGGTGACCCCTGTTGGTAGAATTTAAAACCAGATGTGGACAAATCTCAATTACTGCCCCTACCTGGTAACCCAGATTATGGGATTTTCTGTAGCTTCTGATTTTACATCGGTGTAATTAAGAGACATTAAAAAAGAATCTCAAAACAACATGGAGATCAAAACACTAATTTTCTCTGTCTATATGTGTGTATGCACAGATACATACACATATTGCCCAATGCATTTATATCATTGAATATGTGTTCATATGTAGTTTATATGTATTATGTGCATTTGAAAACAGTCCTGAGCATCCAGTTTTGATTAAAAGTAGGACTGGGTGACATTTGTAGATACAGGGACTGTCTCACGTTACTTTTGTTCAAACTATTCCATGGGAACTACTTAGTGAAAACTGACCTTTTTTTTTCCTTCCACTCTCTGAGCAGTATTAAGGAAATAGGATATCATTCACAGAGGGAGTTTACCAGGGAGGAAAGTGCTTACACAGGAAGTACCATCCCTTCATTCCTGTGTGAATTTTGTCCCTGCTGCCAGGGGCATGGTGGGAACAAACTATTAGTCAACATTTCTGTCATGAATCAGCTATTTTTCTTAGTACCTTTATATGAGACCTCACTAGCTCCCAGTCAACCCAATTAATGCCAAATATTACATTTATTGCAATATGTTGGGGACTCAAATGTTAAACATTTCCTTGTCAGGAGATCCATTACAAAAGAGTGGCATGATCCAATTGTTTTTTCCAGGATGGATTACTACTGATTGCCTTACAAAAATGAATAATAGTAATTTAAAATGAGGCGCTCTTGCTAGGAAGGGCTGATGAGACAGGACGTCGTGTCTTCCTGTGTGAAAATGTGAGGACGGTGGGAGGGCTGGAAATGTTTGTGTGTTGAGAAGGCATCTTGTTGTTGAGGAGTATTGCATAATCTTTAATCTGGTGTTTATTTGGAAAAGAAAATTAATCTTGAAAATGAGAGTTGTCAAGGGTTAAATTAGCACCATTTCACCTTTTCAGTGTCAGCTCTCAGTCTGTAATGGGTCTCAGCTCATTTTCTTTACTGTTCCAGAAGTGAATTCTCAGAAGAGCACAGAGATGTTTCTAGTCTAATTTGTTCCACAGAATTGCCCACATGCAAGCTAGGAACTTCTCAATACTGGGAGAAAATTGCCTCTATATTGCTTATCTCGCAGCAGCCTTTTTCTCAGGAAAGAATCAAACCATGATAGCTGTGCTGCTGTCAACACAGAGAGAGAGAGGGAGAAATTTTGGAATAATAAATTAATTAAACAATCTAGAGATCTCTCCCAGCAAACAGAAAATGATGTTAAGACTGAGCATGCAGTTCTTCCTGCAGCCAAAGTCCCAATGAAATCAGTGGAAATTTGGCCCAAGTAATGATTATTGCATAGGGACAAGAAAAATATAGGCCAGGGCCTTATTTATTTAATATATTTAGTTCCAGTATGGCTGTAGTAGAATAACACATAAAGCCTGAGCATAATTATTCAACCCATTATTTTTCTCAAGTCTATTACCCTTCTTTCTCTTCCCTCCTTCCCCAAGTGAACATTTTAGTTGGAGGTGAGTAAGATAATCAGGGGATACAATGGGCATTTGATAAATGCCAATGGAAAATAAGTCCTAGTTCTCTTGTACCTGACATCCTGCACATCTACAACAGGTGAAGTCAGACTCCAGAGATCCACAAACAATTCAATTGGTCTTGATCCCTCCTGCAGAAGAAATATTGCTCCAGAATAAAATTCAAAGGCAATAGATTGAAACAGTATGACCTGATGATGGCACATGAATGTCTCTCCCCTCCATTGCTGCTTGTGATCAGCAGCACTTAGGGCAGGGAGGAGAGGCTTTGTGTGGAACCTGTGACTGAACATGTTTGCTTCTTCACTTCTAGCTGTTCCTCTCCTCTGAGTTGAGGTTTTGGTTTTTTTTTTTAAATGATTAGTGTAGGATTTGATGAGGGAAGGAATCAACACTGCAGCTGCAAATCTGTCCTTTGATATTTACCTGTTGCCTGGCAGGATCTCTGCTCTCTTCATGCTTCATGTAACAGTACAAGAAATACTGATAGCTTCCATTCAGAAGAGAGCTGGAACCTGAACTAGCCCACCTAGCTAACGGGAAAGACTACTGCAGTCACTGGGAGCAGGAGCAGGCCACGTAAGAGCAAGAGACTTGATCCAAAGCCCACTGGATCAGACCCAAGATTTGCGGGAATACCCCTTGGAGGTGCTTTCTAAAGCATTCCTGTGACTGCTGTGGGACGGCTGAACTCTCCCTGGGTGTCTCAGGCTCAGAGTAGTGGTATCCTACCTCCTGCAATTTTCATGCATTCTTCTCAGCTCTCCCCACCAGCCTTCTTCAAACAAACAGCCAAGGGAGGGGCACACATCGCAGAGAAAAGGGCGAGGCTGAGTTAAAAGAGGGATTACACAAGAATCACTGACAAAGGAACAGAGCTTTGCAGGGTCCGAAGTTTCTTGGAGGGTGAGTAATTGGTCCAACAGAACAGATAACCTCAGTCACTTAATCTCTAAATTCCGCTGAGACCAGCTACATTTTCTCCCAGGCAGGTGCCCATTTCCACCAACTGTGCCTGCCACCTTTGTGCAGTAGCCTGGGGAACAGAGCTCGCTCCTTAAGCATGTGTAGCCCGAAGCGTCCCCGCCTGCGAGCCGGGCAATAGCTTCCTTGCCCCCCTCCTCTGCCAGTGTCCGTGCTGGTGGGGCTCGGAGCGCGGAGGAGGCAGCCAATGCCCCTCCGTGAGGTGAAGGTGGGTGAAGACCGCACGTTGCAAGCAGCAGAGCCAGTCCAAGCTGCCTGGCCTCTGCGCTGTGGGCGAGGCAGCCGAGGGCCCCACACGCTGAGGTGAGCCGGGGATCTGCCCCTCTCCCCCACTCGCCGCTTCAGGGACTTCCTTCCAGCCACCTGAGCGGTCCAGCCACGTGCGCAGGACGTGGGGGGGAGGGCAAAGGCGGCGGGAAGTCGGCGCCGCTGGGCGCCAGCCACTAAGGGGGCCGCGCGCGCGGCGTCACGGGGGTGGGCGGAGCCAGCGACTGTAAACAGCGCGAGCCGCGCCACAGGCCGGGAGATGAGCTATAAATAGGGAAGGCGGGGGAGCCGCAGCGCAGTGGAGCAGCTGTAGTCCGGTGGCAGACGTGTAAGCTGGCTTCGCCTTAGCGCCCGCTGGCTCTCCGTGTCCTGCCCGGGCAGCGCTCCTCGGGCACAGCCTGCGCCTGCGAGGGGTGGACTGGCCGCTCCGTAGAGCCGCGAGAGGCTGCGGGGGCGCGGTTGCAGGCGGGCTAGGTAAGAGCTTGGAGCACGTTGTTCCTCTGGCGGCTCTGCCCCGCGGCGTGTGGCCGTGAGGAGGGGAGAGGCGCTTTACCCCCTGCAGACACCGGAGCCCATGTGTCTGCCGGGAGGGGAGCGCTGCCCGAGGGCCGCGTGGGGCGGAGGATGAGGGGGAATAAAGTGCTTTGAAGGAAACGTCTCGGTGTGTCTCTGCTTCCACCATCGCCTCGTGCCGCCTCCCGCCGGCGCAGCAGGTGTCGGCCGCTGCTCCGGCCTCGCCCGGCGAAGCGCTGCCCAGAACCCGGGCTGGGCTCCGGGACCGGCCGCTGTGGCCGATGGAAGAGCGGCTCTGCCGGAACGCACGAGTCCGAAAGCGACCGAGGAGCCCCAAGCGCGTCTCGGGCAGCTCCGCCATCCACCCGGGCCTGGCCCCTCGGCAAGCCGGGCTCCCTGCGAGAGTGGCGGTGCTGCAGCTCCAGCGCAACAGGTGGGTATCAGCCGGGCTTGGCCAGCCGGGAGCCGGGCCGCGGGCGGAGTGCGGCGGGCTGCCCTGACCCCTCTGTGTTGCAGGTCCGTGCGGCGAGCCGGTTCCGCACCTGACTCCCTGGCACAACGCCAGCCGCTCTGCGCTCATCGGCCGCGGGGCGGCTCTGAGGCTGGAGAGCTCCGCGACTTCCCATTCGCTGCGCATTCAGGACGGAGGTAGGGACCCCTCCGCCGCGCCCGCTCTCTGGGGGAGGCGGTCCCTCGACCTCGGGTAACCGCAGGGCCGGGGCTCCTCTCCCCGAGGGACAGGAACCCTGGGTCCCCAGGCTCAGCCGTACCCGGCCGCGGAGATGTGCACTGGTCCTGTCCGCCCCCAGCGCCCCACGTGCCGCTGCTGCGGCCGGCGGCCCTAAAGACTTGGGGGACGGCCAGCGCCCCAGGACGGGGAGTGGCGGCGACTCCGCAGCAGAGCGGCCGGTGACTCTCCCGCTTCTCTTGCAGGGGCGCTGGTGTTCGCGGACCGGGGGCAGCACATCGCCTTACGGGCCCGCTACATCCTCATCCGGGACGGTGGGGCGCTGCACATCGGCTCCCCGCGCTGCCCCTACGGCTCCCGGGCCACCATGTCGCTGTACGGCAAGGCCACCGAGGGGCCGGAGGTGGAGAGCTACGGGGCGAAGTTCCTGGGGGTGGGCCGGGGCGGGGGACCCTGGAGCTGCACGGCCGGAAGCGGCGCTCCTGGATTCTGCTGGACCAAAGCCTGCCCGCGGGCGGCGCTCCCTACGGCTCCTACCGCTCGGAGAAGCGCTGGGGCAGCCGCGGCCTCAACCTCCGCATCGTCGACGCGGGCGCCGTCCGGGTGGTGGCCGCCGCTCGCTTCGACACGCACCTCCTGGCGGCGGAGAGCAGGCGGCTGCGGGACTTTCTGGCCACGCAGGCCCCGGGCCGGGTGGTGGCGGCTGCAGACGGAGATTCGGCCGCGCGGCGCTTGACGCTGGAGACGCGGCGACTCCTGCAGGAGCGGCTGGGTAGCAAGTACATCCTGCGCCTGGGCTACAGGTGAGTCCGGCGGGGATCGGTCTCCGGGCCGGGCGGGGGAGCGGCGGGAGTCCTGCGCCGGGGAACACCTCCCGGCCCTGCCCTCAGGGCACGGGGCACTTAACCGGCTGCAGCCTGGTTTGGGGAGTAGCCGGCGCCCAGCCAGCGCACCGTGGGATCACAGCCCCAGCTGGGGTGTGACCGCTCTAGTCCGGTGTCCCCACCCCTTAGCTAGCGTCTGCCATGCGCCGCTCAGGTGTTGCCAAAGTACACTACCGCCGTGTCTGTCGGCACTGCTGGCTGGGTGTCCCAAGGCCGAGCCTTTATTGTAGGATCCGTGGCAGGAAGGTCTCTGAAATTACTTGCTGGAAACCTGTAGCGCCACCATGGACAGCTCCCGGGCGTCTTTCTGAGCAGCTGACAGCTGTCAGCTCCGGGTTGTAACTAACTCCCCAGCATGTTGGAGCCAACATTGCTTTTTTACAAGTGCGATGGCTAAGCTATATATAAATGGTGGGCAGAGTGCACGAATAAGAACAAAGCAAGCAAACTAGTGCAAATAGGAAAAATAATTATTTTTCAAGATATTAATGTATAAAACGTTAAGCAAAACAGTCCTTAAGGGAGCTGTCTGGGAGACTACTACAGAGTCCAGGCTTGTTTGATGTTAAGAATATTTTCTACATTAGGGACAAAGGCTCTTTCAAGGTAATAGGGTACCAAGGATGCATTTCTGTCAGTATGATCAGGCTCTTCTTTATCTTACTCAGGCAGCCCTGGGCTCTGGTGGGGATCCTTGAAGGTGGTCATTTTTCAACAACTGAAGGTAAAAAGCAGTATCAAGAGAGTGGAACAACTGGGCTAGCAATAGCAGGAAGAGATTTTCAGACCTATGAAGGAATCAATTTTAGAGTCATTGCTTTCAGTGGAGGGATAAAAGGTATAGTATGTGACTTTTTTTCTGCCATTATAATCTGAACTATTTTATATTGTGTTCTGGAACTTGGTCAGATGCATGGAGATCAGAGCAACAGTAGTGTCATGAAATAACAATTGGGGATATCTTCTATGCTTTCTAAAGGATAGGAAAACTTCAATTGTTTAATTTTAAAACTGATGGAATAGATACTGTGCCATTATCTAACATGCCCTAAAACACAGCAGTAAAGAACAACAGATTGGCTTTTGTCCCCCACCCCAACAGGAGTACCTCACAATGGATTTAAAGTGGAAGCATCCAAAGGCATAATTCTTAACTTAGTGGATGAGGTTACAAGTTGGTTACCTGGTGACAGGATAGTCATTGCTGGTACTGACTACTCCATGCATCGAGCTGAAGAATTTAATCTCCTTCCTTGCCCTGAATGTAAAAGTAATCAAGTGAAGATCGATGGTATGAAATATATTCTTTGGTTATTACTATGCAAATTTAATTTTTGCTTTTTAATTTCTCTTTAGCTGACATTTGCAAAACTGCCTAGTTCTTGCATACCTAAAAGTTTGCTGTTTACACACAACAGTGTTTCCCACTGAAGGCAATGAGACTACTCATTTGTGTTTGGCTGAGCAAGGGCTGGCTCCGAGGGTGGCTGTTGGCTCATTGATGTCAACAGAAGTCTTCAGTATTTGCAGAATCAGACCCTTCACAATTGTGAAACACACAAAAAAACATAAGTAACATGACTAATTGAATCTGTATTAAGATTGTGTTTAGAACTGTGTAATGATTGAAAATAGTAAATTTAGCTGTTTTTTTTTTTTTTTTGTTCCCCCCCCCCCCACAAGCAGCCCACTTTATCTTCATATTGGGGAAATTGTAGATGGCATTGATATGAGGGCAGAAGTTGGTCTTCTGACTAGAAATGTACTTATTCAAGGAGAAATGGAGGACTCTTGTTATGGACAAAATCAATGCCAGTTCTTCTGACACATTTGGAGGGCAGATTAAAGTAAGTGGCGTGTGCATGCATGTGTATGTTTAATTCAGATATCTATTTACACTGTAGTTTTATACATGCATTGTTGCACACTTTGCCCAGGTACAGCCAGTAGGTATTTCTGTGTATGAGACAGAATACTATAAACATTATGGAGCTATTGCAAAAGTTGATCTGCAATGAAATTATATCCTCTTTCTCACCTCTAATCTAAAAGTGTATGTTAGACTTTATTTTCCTTTGGGGTACTTTTGGTTTTTGTTAGCCATAGCCCCGAGTAGGGGTCATTGCAACGTTACACTGCTCAAAGAGGAGACATAATCCCTTCTTAGGAAGGAGCACTGCATCAACCCAGGCTTGTGTGTGTGGTGGGTCATGACCTCACCTTTTGCACACCCTGCTTCATTTTCAGTGTAGGAGCAAGCATTCCTTGTGTTTCCCAGAGCAGAAGGCCTGTTATTGTGAGCGTTCCCTCCCACAACCCCCTGGCAGCCATTCAAGAGAACAAGGATGAAGCTAGGTCTTCACCTCTGTGCAAACAGCCAGGTCCCACTCACAATTTAGGCAACTGTTTTTGGTGATGGCATTTTTTCTTCTCCCCCCTCCCCCTAAGTGACTGTCTGTCCCCTTAGTTGAAGTAAATCAGTGTAGCTTTGGTGAGGTCAGGTGATGAAATCAGAGCTATTCAAAAGATGTAGTCCAATACCATTTTGTTTTGAGCTGTGGCTACCAGGAAATAAACTTTTGGTGGCACCATAAACATGTTAAATATAACTCTTTGCTACACAGTAAGAGTATTTTTTCTACAGTTATTGCACAAGTGTGTATACTGCCAGCCATAAATGCTATAAGTGGTTCATTTACTGGTCATTTTGGACACCACTACCCATTAGGTATTTGGGAAGTTCAGACATGTACAAAGATGCAACCTTTGGGCCGAATCCTATACTGGAATCAATGGGAGCAGATTAACATTTTGCAGAATCAAGCATGTTACTTGATGCTTTTTTTGAAAATATTTTTTTCTGTCACATTTTTGTACTGCAAATTCTTTCCGTAGGTCTATATTTGTTTCAACAGATCCAAAGGGATTTTACCTCTGTTCACATGGCAGGAGTAGAATTAAAAAACATGGGGCAGCAAATATTGGGCAGCTAACCAGTTCACTTTCACTTGACTGGAGATGCGGATGAGGAAGGGGGTTATGAATCCCCTACTTACCTTGATAATCTGGCCATCCACCACTGTTTCTCTAGGTGTGTTGCCATACATGGAACACATGGCCTTCTGGTAAGACATCTTTTACTGAGCGCCAAGTACTTTTTGTTTATTTTGCTGAATGTTAAACAATTTGCAATGTGTCCTACCATGTTCTAACACCATGCAATAAGTACTTTTAAAGTATGACTTTTTTTTTTCCCCCAGTGCATCTGTTGAATAACTTGAAATACTTCAAACTTAGAATTGACGTTAGTGGTCCTATTCATTTATAAAATATACAGAACTTAAAATTTTTTTTCAACTAGACACGATGAGATTGCTCAGAGCTGTCTGTCATAGTGTGGAACTTTTACTTAAATTTTAACTGCCTTCATCAAACTTATGGTAAAGTTACTGACTTTGGAGTTTAGCAGTCAAGATACACATGAGTTGTAGCTGAAGCCTGGAACAATATTAAACCTATCTAGAAAGATTCCTAAAACCAAACATCCATAAATCCAAGGGAAAGACACATGAGGAAGAAGGGGCCCAAATGCCCACTGCAAAGCCAAGAGTTTTGACTTTGGGTTAAAGTCTGGCAGAGGTCATTTGTAAAGGGGCTTACTGGAAAATATGGCTCACAAGGAAAGTGCCAAGATTTAGTCAGAAAACTTAATCACCCCAGCATCTCCATATTCTGTCTCTCTCCCACTCCCCCAAAATGGCATTATGTGCTGAAGTGAGGCCCTACTGGCAGCAGAGTACTTGTGGGGCATGTTTAATCCCCTTAAGCCCATGTTTTAATCATAACCCTCTTTCCTTTTACTCCCCTCCCCAACCCAATTTACACATAATCAGAGCCCTGTACAGATACAAAACTGGTATCTGCATCTGCAACAATGATTCACAGATATCTGCAGATTTACAGCGTTCTTGATACAAACGCTTTATCCACAAAAATAAGTAGATATAATGAGTAGACGTGGATATAAAGATATCCATGCATTTACAGGGTTCTATCCATGGCCTCTATGCACTTTTAATGAAAGATTATTCTTGCCCTGTACATAAAACTGTTGCCTGCTGGAACTTGGGTGCGTATTAATACTCCCTTTGCAGTACATGCCCGTGGTTCGAGGAAAGGGGGCTTTTTTTTTTTTTTTTTACATAAAGCCAAAATCTGGTGTTGTACTGTAAGGGGCTGAAGCACCTGCTGAGAACCTATTTGCTTTGTCTAAATCTTCTCCAAAAGAGATTGATGGTTAGTTTCTTACAATTTAATTGTTTTGTATTGGCAGAACCTTAAAAAGCTGATGGAATAAGTAATGTTTTCCCTATTCTTCCCCTCCCCCCAAAAAAGATAATCATGAATTTACATGGGACCTTCTTGAATCTGGTGAAAAAATTAGAGATTAAATTGATTCAAGAGCACAAGTTATTCCAGTTAGTGCAACATTAAAAGAGTAATCTGTAGGGAGCTGTCAATGAAACTTCACATCTGTCAACTTAACTAGAAACCAAAATGCAAAATCTAGCACTGCAGGGGATAGCATGTGGGTTTGTAAAGGCTTTGATTCCACAAATCAATGAGTGGATAGCTATTCCTCTTAGATCAGTTTGAGATTTCAGAAGGGAACATGTATCTCAGTGCATGAGCAACTGAGTATTACATATGCATGTTAATTTGGCCATATGTTATGACATGTCAGAGTTTTGGCACAGAGAAACTTTGCTGTAGGGTTTTTCTCCAGGTTTTTTTATGCTGCTGTGAATGAACAACCTGAATCTTTAGCAAAATACAAGGTGGAGTGAAGCGCTTTGTGGCATGACTGTATGCATGTCAGTGAATTGGCCAGCATTTCAGCTATCCACTCTGTGTGCTAAGACTGCTCCATGTCACATGGCAGCAGCCTCTGCACAGTTTTGGTTATTTATTGCATCTGCAAAGCAGGCTGTGACATGCCTTCTTCAGTGCCATGCACAACACATGCTACTGAACACTGTAGTCATTACTGTATAAAGTTGCAGTGCCAGAAGGTCACTTATATTGTATTGCTGAGCTATATATAATTCAGTGTTTTTTTGGAAGCATCCTAACTATCTGATATTGGAAACATGACTGGAGCCTAGGCTGCTGAGTAGACAGCTTATTCCTAAGCATACAACAGTGTGCTACTCCTAATATCTCTGTATGATAGGTAGTACTTCTCCAAATCTATGGCTTAAGTCTCTAATCTGTTATGGATACACCAGTATAATCAGCCCTGCAATCATAATTTTTGGTCTTTATTTGGACCCTGATGGTGTGTGGGTTTTTTTTTTGTGGTGGGGGCAAATATAAATGATCTTTAAACAGTACTGTTTCCAGTTGGGGGGCAGCTAGTGTGATTTCAGATATGAAAGTTACTTAGGAAGCTTGCATAGAACAAATTGCCCAGGTTAAAGGTAAAATTTGTGCTTAAGACAGGGCCGGTTTTGGCTCATCAGTCACAATTTATTTATAGTTCAGGTTTGCAACCCTCAGCTAGGTCCATGAGAATCAAAGCATGCAACTGAACTTCTGTCCCTAGCATGGAGAGATTTACTGCTTAATGATTTTCTTCCAAAAAGGAGTATTTTGTTTTTTATTCTTCAGCCTATTGCTGATTGACAGTATCCTCAGCACTGCTCCTGGCTTTAACGTGAAATGACATATCCAGATAGAACACTGTCCTTCTCAGGAGGCTGACAAAGACACGTGGCACTGCTAGCTCAGAAATGGGTTTAGCTGTTTCTGTTGGCAAGGTTGAACTGACCAGCCTGCTCCTCAGTGCCACTGCTTATGGATCTAAATACATATGGAGCTATACATCTCATAGAGCTGAAAGGGACCTTGAGAGATCAAGTCCAGTCCCCTGCCCTCTTGGCAGGCCCATTCACCATTTCCCTCCTCCTTCCTCCACACTTTTCTTTTCTTCTATTGGCCCCAGATCCCTAAATGACCCCCTCAAGGCATGAACTTGCAACCGTGGGTTTAGCAGGTCCATGCCCAAACCTACACTATCATACTATTTATTTTCCAGCTTCATACACACATACTTAACTATGGGGGGGAGGGAAGCACTCAGTGGTTTGACCATTAGCCTGCTAAACCCAAGGTTGTGAGTTCAGTCCTTGAGGGGGCAATCTGAGACAAGTAGTAGTTCTTTTTTTAAATTAAAACTGTCAGAGATGGTGATAGGTCCTGCTGTGAGTGCATGGGACTGGATTTGATCTTTGAAGGTCCCTTTCAGCTCTATGAGATAGGTACAAGTTGTAAAGGAGTATGATTATCATTATATCTGGTTTTTGCCCTCTATCGATAGAGGAAAACAAGTGGGTTCATGTTATTTAATCTTGCAGTCTTTACATGAACATTGAGATTCATTTGAGTAATGGAAATTTTGCGTGTATAGAGAATGAGTAAATGTGCTTACATGTCACTTGAAGTACAGAGTTAAAGGTGTCTTTTAAAATGAAACATTTTAAATAAAATTGGGCAAAAAATATTGTTTTTTTTTTTTTTTTTTTTCTTCCCCTGTGTTTTGTTGCAAAGACAAATTTAGAAATCCTCGCTGTAAGATTTGCATCAAAGCAGGCTTATGCTAAGTCCCCTTGGTCAAAGTATGTTTAATGAAATATTTTTTGAACACATGTCAAGTTAATCTTAAGAATGCTGAGACCATGGAGTGCAACCTCTGCACATCATTAGAACTAATGACCAGAGAACGTAGGCAAAATGTTATCGCATTTAATAGTGCAGGCTATTCGGCTTAAAACACTTACTCTATCTCTTTCAGCTTGCAAAACGTCTCAAAGAAATCTAGAGTATCTATGAATAACACACATATGTTGATACAATATTGAATTTATCTGTGTCTGATAACAGAATCCAGTACAGTTTTTTAAACATAGGACCGTACTGCTTACTATTGATTATTAATGTGATGCTGCTCGGATCTTAATGGGAGTTTTTGCTGTTGACTTCAGTGTGAGAAGTGTGTGTGTGTGTGTGTGTGTGTGTGTGTGAGAGAGAGAGAGAGAGAGAGAGAGAGAGAGAGAGAGAAAGTTGGAAATTCAGGCCAAAAGGTTTTGAAAGTTTAACAGCATGCATAAGAGTACTTACTTGTAGCTGTTAACATGTAATGCATGTTTTGTGTAATTGGTTCAGGTGAAAGATACTATTGGCTATAATACTTTGGGTCACTTTTTTTTTTTTTTTCCTGGAAGATGGGCTGGAACAATGCAATACATTTTATCACAATTTGGGACTCCTTACTAAGCCTGGAACAATTTTGCCTACAGACCGTAATGAAGCCATGTGCCTTGCAATCCGTGGCAATGTATATAGGAATTATGTACCTGTACCAAGCACTGACTGCATGTAAGCCTTCAGGAGCACAATAACTCTTTTCACTTTTATAAGCCCTTGTGTCTGGCATTGACAGTGCTGAATTATGATACTGAGCTAAAACTAAGGCATTTAGGCTGGGTCTACACTGGCATTCCCCTTTCGAAAGGGGAATGCTATCACGACACTTTGGGATATACTAATGAGGCTCTGCAATGAATATGCAGCACCTCATTAGCTTAATAGTGGCCACAGCACTTTGGAAGCGCTGCTTTTGATTGCGCGTGGCCCGTCTACATGGGGTCCTTTTTGAAAGGACCCTGCACACTTCAAAATCCCCTTATTCCTATAACTAAATGGGAGTGAGGGGATTTTGAAGCATGCGGGGCCCTTTCTAGAAGGCCCCTGTGTAGATGAGCCACGCGCAATTAAAAGCGGCATCTTGAAGTGCTGCAGCCACCATTATGAAGCACCATTAATGAGGCTCTGCAGTGAATATGCAGTGCCTCAATTAGTATATCCCAAAGTGTCTTGTTAGCATCTCCCTTTTGCAAGGGAGGTGCTAGTGTAGACCCAGCCTTAGAGTGGAGTGTGGGTGGTCTTTTTGTTTTTCTCCCCCCCCGCCCCAAATTTGCCACATGCTATTATTGGGGGTCACAGGACCAACTTTAGCTTCTACTGTAACTTTCTATTTTTAAAATATTGGTTACTAGGGAAAGTGTCTTGAGCGTGGAATCTCATGGAGAGTTCTGTTAGACTCCTGAATCTTTGCCAGTTAGTGTTGTTGAATTACTTCCCTGTTGTTGTTGTGGTTTTTGTTGTTTTTTTTTCTATTTTGCTCATCTCTGAATCTTTTCAGTTGGAATAATGAAGGCTCCATGAAATCTGCCAGATGAATGGAGCTCATTTTAGCTCTGATTATAAGCAGATATTTAAATCCCATTTGGTGCTTCCCTTTTTTTTTTTTTTTTTTTTTTTTTTCCTTCTTCCTTCGCCCCCCCCATAGATGAATCTAGACTAGTGTGTAGAGTAGTAGCTCTCAACCTGTTCACTGTAGTAGGCTACATATGCAGCTCACAGTGCTACTTATATGGGGCTGAAAACATCCATGGGCTGCAGCTGTGTGCTGACTGGGCCACAAGCAACCAATGGCTGTAGATTGAGAACCACTGGTTTAAACTAAACTAGTCATTAACACTTGAGTACACCAGGGGATCAAATGTAAAGATAATAATTAGTGCAACAAAAACATGGCTTTGTTTGGGGGGAGGAGGGGAGAACCTTATTGTCAGTGGGTGAAGTACACATCCAAATAAATATGATCCCATTGAGTCATCTGGGGTTGCTCATGAGAGTATGGTTTAGCCAAATATCCCTGTATCTTTCAGGATGGAATTTTTGTTAATTTGTTTAATTTTTGCTCGCCCGATACAGTTACCAATTGACATCATTGGGATTACTCATGAGTAAACTAAGGCTGCTTTTTTTGGCTAGCATAGGTATATTGCAAGTATTCAGGCTATTCCTGCAAGCCAGCAGTTCCAGAAGGCTACTCCATATAGATTTTGGATTGTTCCCATGAACACGGTTACCCTACAAATGTAATAGGCTGGCTAAGAAATAAAAATGATCAAATTAGGTACTAAAAGTATTTACTCATAGAATTTTCTGATTTAAACAGGAAAACACTTTCATTATGTAGTTCCATAAATGAACACATGACATCACTGATTCTTTTATTGTCCACAAAAATATCATTTAAACAAAGGGTGGAGTTCTTAAAACAATGGGAGTCTTTGTAGCTGTGCTATGCTATATAAGCTTGGCCGACACTGTTTTGTTACTCCCTAGGATCATTTTGATTGTGTCTTTTATTTTCAGGGCTGTCACACCCCAGTAGATGTACATAAAACATCCACAGGTATGGTCTGCAAGTTGAGTAAGCTTCTGTAGACCAATGTGTTGGTTTTGTATTCAAAAGGTAGTGCATGCTCATTTTGCAGCCTCCAGTGTAGGAAGCTGCTTTGAAAACTTTATTCCATGTATCTATATTTCTATTTAGTGATGATAGCACTGCTAAATACTATAGGAGCTGTATTGTACTGCTCCATATTCTCCCCCTTTTATTATGTTTTAGGATGTTGGGATATGGTATATCTTCCACCGGGTTCCAACTGGACAGTCTGAGGGTCAATACCCAGAAGGACAGGCGGAGTTTACTCCCTTGGGGATATTTTACAACAACAGAGTCCATTCGAACTTCAAGGCACATAGAAGATTTTTGTACCCTTGCACAGATGTAGGAAGATTTTAGTACTTACTGTAGGTAGTTTGCAGATCATGTGGGCTAGAAACACTTTCATAATGCTGTCCTAATACTGGTCAGGCAATGTAAGTGGGTAATATTATTCCTTTGGTACAGATGAACAAGGCAGTGGCATGGGAACATTTTTAAGGGGTGGTGGTGACACCCACTGCCTTACCTCTACCCTTCTAACTCCCCACCCCACAGAGGCTGGGAGCAAAGCTGTGGTGTGCAGGGCTAGCGTCTAGGACCCCAGGGCATAAGGCTGGCAGCAGAGCCCTCCTTCCTTCCATGCTTGGGGCTGAAGCCAAGTCCCCCAGCATACAGAGCTGGCAGCCAGGATCCCAGGCATGGAGCTGGTAGCAGAGCCCCACAGCATTCAGATAGCAGCCATGGCACTAGGTCAGGAGCTTGGGGCTGCTGCAGCATCCTCTGTGCCCCTGTATCACACAGAGCGATACATGCAGCAGTAGTGTAGTGCAGACATAGGGCATGATGTAATGTAGGGGGCAGAAGGCTGCATGTTACTGTCTACTGCAGTGTTAGAGGTGGATGGGTCTGGGCAGACCCCCTACAAAATAGCTGAGCAAGTGCCAAACCCTAATCTGCCAATTTTCCAAAAAACTGCAATAACTTTAATCTTACTGACAGGTAATTCTGTGAAAATAGTTTTTCATTATTGCTTAGGATTCCAGATGGAGAAGAGGGAAATATTACTGTACCAAACAGGGGATGTTGTAGTAGAATATGCTTCAGCAGGTCACGAGAACTTCACACATGGGTAGAACAAGATGAAGTTGCGTGTGCTGGTTCATCACTGCAACAGCACTGCATTGCAATCTTTAACTTTGTGATTCTCTGCCTCAAGTTCTCCTTTGATTGTAAAGAAATTACAAGTCTAAGAGGAAATAAGGCTTTTAACTGACAGAATTAACAGGAACTCTGTTTCCTCTCTGTGACATTATTTTCTCAAATAGTCTCCAGGGGCTAGCAGGAGTTCTTTATTTCTGGCATGAGGGGCTGTAAATTTGTGGTTCAGGCTCAGAAACCAACTGAAATGACTGTGTAAAGGGCATAGACCTGTAGCATTCTGCCTTGACTTTGACATATTGCTCCAAGGCTGCTGTAATAATGACACAATTCAACAGTGTCCAAATTTGGGTCAATAGCACAGGCATGCAACGGGCTTTCAGTGTTTTGAGTGCAGGGAGCCACAAGTTACTGTTTCTTTTTCTAATGCCTTTGGCCTTTATCTTGCATTGCATGGTGGTCCTGTTAAAATAGTTGAAGTCGTATATCTTTTTCAGGCTGGCTTGTTTATTGGAAAGGGAGTAAAGACGACAAAAGCCAGCGCTGAAGATCCTAGGGAGTATCTCACGGTAGATAATGCCAGGTGAGTAAATACTGTATGGGTGATAGTGTTTGGGTTCATGGATTTCTTCTGGTGCCCCAAGAGCCTGTAGTGTACTCAGATGTTCCATCCATAACAACATCCAGTGATCTACTGAGAATATAGACACAGCCTGGCAAACTTCAGAACTTCTAGTATTGATCAAAAATGTTAAATGTAACTTTTGAACCTCTGAGATGTACGCAGAGGAGTCCTTGAAAAGAATGGAGCCTTCATCATTTGGCTAGCAATTTGGTTAACTATTGTTTGTGGTCAATTAGTTTGCTGAAATCTACATAATGCAATGAATTTCACAACAAAATTTGTACCCATAGGCACTGTCTCAGCCTTCTGTTACATAATCTGTTTGCAACAATCGTCATGCTGAAGTGTCCCCTTTTTTTGTCTATAAATGTATCAGAAAAGAGAAACTTATGGGGATGCCACTAGCAGGGAGGGGATGTAAGTGCTCAATGCCATTGTCGGAGCCACTAGAATCCTGTGGCTTTTTTGGGGAGCAGAGCCGTAGAGATCAGCCATTCTCCTCTGTGTACTGACTGACCCCTTCTCACTCCTGCACTTGAGCTTCACAAAGCACTGGTAGTCTCTCAGGAGTTGAAGGCTAGGGGCAACAATGTTGTAGAAGTGATACTTCCCCTTTCTGTGATTTCCTTCTGCCCCCTTCCTGCTGGAAGCAGATGGGACAATACAGACTCATGAGTTTGCAGAAAAATTAAACCAAGCTTGAAGATGGACTGGGGCAGAATAAAGGTCTTGTTTCCCCTCCCAAAGCTTAGCAGTCTTTAGTAATCAGCAAGTGTGGGAAGATTTATTGACGGTGATAATCTCACACAAATCTGTGTCTGACAGCTTTGCCCAGCACAAGGGTCCCACTTTAAGAGATGTCACTTGATTATCAGTTGGCTGGTGGTTCTTGCAGGGTGGGAGTTTTAAAATGCCAATGGGCTTTAGGAACACAAATCCCATGGGCTTTCAGTGGAGCTTGTGGGTAGGATTTCTAAAAGCAGCTTTTGAAAATGTTACCTGGTGTTCCTGAGTCATTTAGCTCCTTCTGAAAATCCCCCATGTGGGAGAAATTCTGGCTCCATTGAAATAAAGAGGTATTTTTCCATTGACTTCATTGGGGCCAGAATTCCACTCTTAATATTGGCCTTGCAATAAGATCTGGTACGTTAATGAAGCTAATGTTTTGAATGTGTAAGTTCAGCTGAAAACAGAAATAAAACTACTTTTTCTGAACCCATCCGTTCAGTGTTTGGAAACAGTTTGATGTGACCAACAGGACCTCCTGAGTTTTAAGGTTATTTCCCATTGCTCTGGTATAATAACTGATTGATTGATTGCTTCAGGTTCCGCCCACATCAAGATGCTGACCCTGTAAAACCACGAGTTCCTGCCATAATTGATGGCCTGATCACTTTCAAAAATAATGACCATGGGGCCTGGGCCAGGGGCGGTGATGTTATATTCCAAAACTGTGGGTAAGTTATGGTAATTAGCGTTTATATCATTTTGTGCATGACTTGCATAAGTGAGTCTGTAGGACAAATTAACATCAGACACTTCTAGTAATTGACACCATTTGTGTTTCTTTTTTCCCTTTCTAGGTTTTCAGACAATGGAATTGGACTCACTCTGGCTAGGTAATTTTGATTTCTGTCAATCAGCCATGTTTTCAGGGTTCTCCACAATTTACAACACTAAAGCATGGAAGGTGAGGAGAGATTTCCCAGTCATATCTCACCTGTCCTTCCCAAAGCACCTGCGGTCTCTTTCTGTAACAATTATTAATGAAAAGGGCAATATGGCATTTCAGTTTCTTTCTTTTATTGTATCTGGGGAAATGCATAATAATTGGCATCTACAGCTTAAAAGGAAATAAAGATTCTGGTGCATGCTCAAGGAGTTTTGTGTTCTGGTCATGGCAAGATCAAAAATGTCCATTTTAGAAGTGGCAGGAAGGGCCCTCTTTGTGGTTGAAGAGTGGCTCTTCTGACTACATTCCTACCACCCATGGGTAATTGAAAGGTTTGTTCTGCTGTAAACCAGAAACCACTTACAAATTAATTAAGAGTCTGATCCAAAGCTTATTGTACTCAATGGAAAGATTCCCAGTGAGCTATGGATCAGATCCTAGCTGTGTGGGTTTTTTCTCCCCAGCCCTCCCTTCTCAAGAATTTGTAACTTAATGCTGAACTGGAATTTAGCTCCTGCTTAGTAAAATACTGTAGGATGGAGGATGCCATATGAAAATCAGACCAAACTGTAGTTGTCTGAACCATCAGATTAGCATTCTTGCTGGTGCTTAATACTAATTTGAGTTCTAAAGCTTTTTTAACTCCTGCAGATATATCTCTTCAGATTAAAAATGACAGCTTCAGAAGTGCAACTAAAAAGCTCTGTCAGATTATTGATTCTTCTGAACTGTGCTGCATGGTTACCTTACATTTTTCTTTGTCTAATTCTAGTGATGGAACTTTCCCAATAGATGAAGGTTCCAGCATGGAAGTTACACGTTCCATTTTTGTTGGAGAAAGCAACAACATTGGCTCCCAGGGAGGACAAAACAGCTACTGGGGAAGAGGGGCAAATGGAGAATATAGAACTCTACCTTGAAACAAGTAGGTTATTCAAGTAGCATTTATTCTTGATATAACATAAGAAAAATGTGATCGAATAAAAGCCTTTGGAATGAATTTGTCTACTAACGCGTAATGCAAATGCCCATTGAAATTTATACAGGCCATAACCAATGAATATCCAAATAAGACCCATTCTCAAATGCATTGAGAACTTTAACAACTGGATGTCTTTTTGTTGTAATTTTCTGCCTAACTTATTTAATCACTGGAGAGTGGATTAGAAAGTTTGAAAGAAACAAGAAATTTTCTTCAAGGCTGCAGTTGCAGCCAGTGTCAGGGCTGGCTGGCCCTCTTGTCACAATATAACCCAATTGTAAATATTGTTCTGTGCCCAGACATGCCAGTGGTGGCATCAGAAAGAGAGCCACATAGTTTCTCATTTGAACTGAAGAGTTGAAGGCGGGGGCGGCTGTCTGTGCACTCTGCCATCTAACACCAAAGGAACTTGGGTGCACATGGTGGATCTTCCTTTAGACTATGCGTACATTGCAAGTAAACACCCATGGCTGGCTTGTCAGCTTGAGCTAAGGGGCTGAATATGTGGGGTGAAGGTGTCTGGGCTTGGATGGACCTTGAGGTCTGGCATCCCTGGTGTTGGGGAGAGTCTCACAATTCCAGCCCAACTTCAACTGTCTAGTGAAACTTTTTAGCCTTGCGGCCCACGCCACAGTCAGCTGGCATGGGTCAGAGGCGGGCATCTAATTGCAGTAGACACACCCTGACTAAGTAAGTACCTGATTCTGCATGCCTGATGCAGGCATTTCTCCCACTGAAATCACCATACAAGGGGCTGGGTGGTACTGTATGCTAGAGTTTGAATGTGATATAATAAATTATAGTGGGTGTACATTTACTTAATTCCTGCCTGAACTACGTTTGACCTGGTTTGACAAAGCAAGAGGAGTCATTCAGGATCTTATTTCTCTTTCTAAGGTTGTATGTTTAGACCTTTTTATGAGAATACAACCTTCTCCAACAGTCAGTGCATACCCCCGCATTCCTACAATTACCCCTGCCATCAGCAAATACGACCGTTGTTTTGAAATTTCTAATTCATGACACACCTCTATGAAGGAGTTTGTTAGAAAAGTAACAATAGACAGCATTTTCTGGGTGTTATAACATGTCTTGCATGCAGCTATCTCCTAGACAGGTATAGTCTGGAATTGCTTATCGTTGTTATGAAATTGGCTCTCTGCAGAGCAACCTGTACAATCAGAGCCAGGCAATCCCTTGGTGGACTCCTGCACTGGAGCAGACTGTTCCTTTTAACAACTGTGTACTGTTAAGACTTTCTGCAAACTTGGAAAGAAGGAAAATTGCCACCTAACACAATGTCTCCTCTTGGAATTCTAAACCTAAAGTGCATTTAGAATCAGTCCTGGAAACTGAAGTCCTGAATACACCCACAGACTAGATATAGCACAAGCAAAGGCATTGTAAAGACTCTATCCAAAGCACATTGATTTCAGTGGACTAAGGATTAAGGTTTAGGTTTCAAGTGTGCCTCAGATCATTTCTGGTTGCACTGTTGTTTTTGTTTTTCGTAATTTAGTTGGCTAAAGCACCTGAAGCCTGGGATAGACTCCTGCAGTCACATGCAAGAAAATCTCACTCTTGCATCTCACTGTATATAATATGATCTGCACACAGCTGGGGATCCTGTAATTGACAAGAGGCTACACATAGGCTTCCTGTTCCTGATTCCTGAGCAGTCCAGCTTTATCTAAATTTCTGAACAAATTAAGTGAAAACTTGTCTTAATGGGCCCCTTTCATTCTCTCTTACAGAGGTTCTGTAGGCCGTTTGTAAGTCAAACGGCATGTAGGAATACAGAAGTCAGTACTGTAAATAAGAGGAGTGGTGGTGGGGGGGAAACAGTTAACCTGCAATTCAAATAGCATTTCCTTGACTTTTGGTATCCTATGCCATGTGACCATAGTCCACGGGCCAGCCCTGAAGATGTAATCTTACACTGTAAAACATCATGAGCCCAATACCTGGGAGTGACCATGTGCTGCCTGACCAGCTTGTGGGGAGAGGATAAAAACAAGCTCCTCTTGGTTGAACCAGCTGGTGACTGCTCTCAAGGTCCCATTCCAGTAGCCTGGGGATCAGTCTCCTAGCTATGCCCCTTTGCCTTGGCAAAGCTGCCCATGGCTGGGCTGGAGAAGGGGCAAAGAAGCCACCAGACTGGTCCTGTAGTCCCTGGGATTTCTCTGACTTCAGGGAGCTCCCCAGGAAGCTGTTACAAGCATCTTGTCCCATCTGATTGGCAGGAAGGGGCCATAAAGTGGGGCTGGTCGAGATCCTGCTCCAGAATGGGATTTTTATTTCCTTGTAGTAGTAAGCCTCTTCCACTCCTACATCTTGGAGTGTAGGCCATTGACAACCATTCACCAGCGTCCTCTGTCCTGGGTGATCTTTTCCAGTTCTGATCAGGGGTATCCGGTCTTTTTTTAGTGTCTGCCTTCAGGTCTTTATGGCAGGTGTTTCTTACGTGCCCTTTTTTTCCATTTAACTTGTGTTCATTTCCATGATCGCTCCTATAACCATCTATAATTGGCTCCAATTTTTGAGCCTTAACTGGGGTGAGCTGAGTGCCTCTTACAAGGTGAGGAGGCTATTCAGCACTCCTAGGCTGGAGCAGTGCGTTCCTGATCTAGGACAAGGAAGAGGATGTAAGTGCTAGAGAGGAATTTAGTGTCTCTGTGCTTGTGGAAGAAAGTGGTGATCTGGACCACATGTCTAAAAACTGAATTCTCCCTTTTGAAACTTCCACAGGATGTTCCCTATCTGTGGGTTCCAGATCTATGATGGGCTGGTGAGGCTGGAGAAATGTACTTTCAGAAAGTTTACTCCCACTGCAGACCGCTACTCAAGTGCCATTGGGTTTTTTATGAAGAATTCCTGGCAGATGAGCCCTCAGAACAATGTGTCACAGATCAGGATGGAGAGAAGCGTAAGTGGGAGGTGGGGAATGGGAGTGTGGTGTGGGCTGAACTTGTCTGACTTGCACAAGTCTTTGAGTGCTGAGAGGTTCTCTGACAAACCCTTTAACTTTCGGGTGATCAGAGATTGAAAATCTACAATAAATGTAGAGGCCTGGATGGCAGCTGATGCAAGTCATCCACAGTGCCCTTGATCTCAATGGAGCTATGCTGATTTTCTATAGGTGAGGAGCTGGCCTAATGTTTGAGAGCCACATAACCCAAACTTTAACCGGACTTGGCGTCAGAATGTCGCAGCATGCTTTTTAGATACATAGACAGAACCTGGATCCTTCTCTTTTATGGATTCCAGCGAGGACTGGCTCAGAATAAGAACTATTAGATCTGGTCCCATAATTGTATTCTAAGAGAGGTGGTAAAATATTTGGCTGTTTCTAGCTTTTTCTCTTGGACTCATGTGGTGTTCTTATCTCTGAGTTTAGCTTTTGAGGCTTTTGGTTTGTTTGAGTTGGTGAAGCTCAAAACAACATTCTTACCCCCAAATCACTAGAGGATTGCCTGGGTTGATGTAAAAACCATGAAACATTACTGACTTCCGGGTGGTTTCTTTGCAAGGAACCGTGACCAGCCCTGGGCTTGCCCAAAACAAGGTGCAAACTCGCTATGTGGTTCATGAACCTCAGTAACCTAAGCTCAGAGCCTGGGTTTGTTTTGTAGGGAAGTTTCAAGGGCTTTCATACTCGCAGGCCTTATTTTCTTTACCTTAGCAGGACATGTTCATGTCTCTTCTCCATGCAACAGGAGCAGATGTGTTATGCAGCGCCTTTATTTTTTTAATACAAAAAAGAGAGAGTACTCAGATGGCTCCCCACTCCCCAGCCAATCCCATGACTGGGGCTGTGGAGGGGCCGGTACTCAGTACTAGCACAAAAAAAGCACTGGTTATATAAAAGTGGTTGTGTTAGCATAGTTACTGCTATGTTACTGCGAGAAAAATATAATACACTTCATCCTTGCTGCAGTTAAAGCAATCAGGCCTGTATATTTATCACTGATATATGCCACACCTGAAGTCAGAACAAGGGTAAGGGATTATTTAGTCGTGCATTTTTTGCATCCCTCAGGGGAACTGGCTACAATGAAGGTATAACATTCAGCATGGAATGAGGAGTGTGCTTTGAGGAAAATGTAAAAGGCACAAGTCTGGTCTTGCAGTGGACCTGAAGAGTGTGGAGTGTAATCAGAAGAAGTGCTGTCAGGTGGGGTTTTTAGCGCTGGATGTGTACATTTGTAGGCCTGGCAGTGGGCGGAAAAAAATTGAAAATGCAGCTGTGCCAAGTTATAGCAGCTTGAATGTCACTGTGCCTTTCCAGGTTGGGAAGACTGCTTACTACAGCCACCCTTTTTAAGACAGTTTGTAGCTACACACACTCCTGTGGCACCTTAAAGGCCAGCAATTTTATTTAATAGGTAATGAGCTTCTGTGGGTAAGATGATCTGATGAAGTGGGTCTTACCCACAAAAGCTCATTACCTAATAAATAAAATTGCTAGCCTTTAAGCAGTCCTGTGGCACCTTACCTTTTTAAGATACAAGGTCTACCAGGCAGAACCATTCAGTGGAGTTATTAAATGCTGCTCCAATCTGAATTAGATAAACGTGCTCAAATATCGCATGCTGGGTTTATTCTAAAACATAGTATCCATATAATTCCTGTGTCTGTTCCCAACAACTATCTCTAAGGTGTTGCCAACTCCTTTTTAAAAGCAATTACAGTAAAAGCCTGGTTATCTATCATTTGTTTAACTTTCATACCCAGCCAGAGGCTGGCTGCTGCAGGACTGGCTACCTTTGCTCAGGCATGGTGGGTAGAGCTGGGGCTGATAGCCGGCCCTGCTCTAATAACCAGCACACTTTATTATCTGGCTTCCCCAGGGATGCTGGATAAGAAACACCTCTGTTCTAGTAGTTAATGAAAACATCTTTCACTCTGATTTCTGCTTTATGCAGCTTAAATCCAGATCTGTTGATCCTGAAGTAAAATTTTAGAAATGTCTGTTGCCTATGTTCTGTGGCAAGTTGATTTACTGGATAACCTATAATTAAAGTAGAGCCCCTAAATCATTTTTACGTTTCCAGCCATAGGTTTTTTTATAGTGAAAGGGAAACTAAATTCCCTAAAGGATGGCTTATTTTTACTCTCCCTGCACATGTAATGATGCATAATGATACTAAAGCCATTAGTCATGCATAATCATAAAAGTAATCAGCTCATTGATTAGATGACAATAATAAAACTAGTCAGATCTTGCTTAATTGTGAGATATAAACAAAGGATTAAGTGGAACAGAACAGCTAAACATTCCCATCTATAAAAGCGTTCTATTTTATGTTTCTGTTGACAAACCCATGGATTGCTTCTGAGGGAAGGAAAATATGCGCACTTACAAAATAACAAAACTAAAAATGCTATTAAAGGCTCTCTTCAAAGCAGTTGTTAGTCTTCTGCCTACAAATGGTCATGTAGTACCATGAGTCTGTGTGGGCACATGTTTATTTCAGCTGGGACCAAGCCTCTCCCCCCAGGTAGACAAAGATTTGCATGGCTGGGGCTTGAACTAGCATACTAAAAATGTCAGTGTGGATTCTTCAGCCTGAGTCATAGAATCATGGGGCTGATCCTGCCTGAAGCAGGAGGCCGGACTCAGTGACCTCCTGAGGTCCCTTCCAACCCTAACTAAGTCACCCCAGCCAGGACCTTGTCAAACTGGGACTTAAAAATCTCCAGAGATGGAGAATCCACCACCTCTCTAGGCAACGCATTCCAGTGCTTCACCACCCTCGTGGTGAAGTAGTTTTTCCTAATGTCCAACCTCAAGCCCAGCTGCCCCCCCTTAGATTAGGAGGCTGAGCTCCAGTCCCAGGTGGAACATCCATATCACTATCTTTAGCATTCTCGCTTGAGTCCCACTACGGTGAGTGCAGTGCAGTGTAGACATGTCCCACAGGCAGGAGGAAATATCCTATCTAGGTCCATATAGTGTGTGTGCATAGTTGCTAAGGAAAACTTTACATTGTTTTTACACTTATGAATAATGTGATTATTTAAAAGGCATCTCCTACTCTTTGGCCTGCATGTGAGGGTGGTTTTCCTTTGAGCTATGCTCAGCAGAGGCCCTGTTGTGGTAGGCTGTGCAAGCTTCTGCAGGGGAGAGCTGGTCCCCATTTGAGCTCAAACAATCTTCCGGCAGGCCAGGATTAGCTTAGCTCCATGCAGGTGTTCTAACTTTGACTGTTGTTGGCTCCTGCGGTAGCTGGAGCTGAGGTGTGGCTGTGCCCCTTTTCAGCAGGCTGGGCCAGCTCTTTGCCATCTGTGGGTTTGCCCCTCCTAGGAGAACCTCCAGCTTCTTGTTCAGGGCAGTTTTGTGGTCCTTTGCATGGCTGGAAGTGCACAGAGGAGTTATATGTGGGAGGAAGTCTGGATGCAGCCTAACGATGCTCCATTATCATGTGCAGTTGCTGGCAAAATTCATGTACCATGTGAATGGGAGGGGAATACCTCACAATCTAAGCAGTCAGCCTTCTATTTAGATGTTATTGTAACACGGTGTTTCCTGAGTGCCAGGCAGAACAGAAGTTTTCATGCAACTTAAAAAATGGAAGTTATGAGAGTGTGGCTCAAAACAGACAGGTCGGGGTGGGAAACCAGTCAGAATTGTGTGGTGCCTTCTCTCAGGCCACTTCTACCCTGAAGATGAGGGGAGTAGAAGAAAAGGCCATTGAATTAAAAGACCTCCTTTATTTTTTAAAATGTTGCCTCCAAAGGAAGCAGAACTGGGCCCTCAATTCCACAAAGTTCAATGAGCTTTGGGTCCAATTGTATAGAAACAGGTGGCTTAAGTTGTTGGCCGTATTTTTCTATAGTACAAGAGTGAGTGTTCATTCTTACCTGATTTGGGTGCCTTTCATGCAAGGTGCTTCAAGCGAGTGGAGCTCTGTGTAGCTGCAGTAAATTCAGTGGGGCTTTGCATGAGTAGCAGGATCCGTCTCTGCTTGTCAGCTTGAAGGATCAGGACCTTAATGTCTGCTTCAGAATGAGAGGCATAATAATTTGGGAGTTGTGACTATAAAACGGGAGGAGTTGTCTTTTTTTCATCTTGGTGGTCACTTGATAACGAGTAGGATGTCTTCATGTAACACTGCTATTTGTGCATCCATTGATGGCTGATCAGCCTGATTCTGGAGCTGCAGAGCTTATCCCAGCAGAGGCAGGGGTTGGTAACTGTTGGAGGCACATGGGGCAGTTTTTGCCACTCTTCTTCTCCACCTCTACTCATCTGCATTGTGGCAGGACCTCTCAAATTGTGCCACCCCCTCATGGATTACTGCTCTCCCCTGGGGATGAACATGGGCAAGGAGTAGGTTTATGCTGGTTGACGAGTTTCTCTTGGAGTATGGCAACCCATTCCTGTAAATATACTAATGACTATGACCTATAATGAGAGACGGTGAGCTTCTTTTCTATAAGTGTTTGGCACCATCCCATCAAACTCTCTTGAAGATATACAATTTCTTATTCAACTCTACTTTCAATTAAAATAAAACTATAGGAAAGTTTGTTTTTTCTTTTATTGGTGTCTGTAGAGCTTTTCCATAAGACGGGATGTGTGTACACATACTGTACATGTGATGGTGATATTCATGTGAGATACTAGAGAGGCATTAGGTTAAATGTTTGTCCCATCTGTGACTGCATCCTCAGCCTACTAATCGATCTTCCTGTAGTTGCTATTGTAATATTCCAAACACCTGAGCAAAGATATCATTATGCCAATCACTCCAATCATTCTGTCTAATTCATCACTCTAAAGCAGTGATCGGCAACCCTGACTAGCCCCCCACACCTATCATTATATGTGTGCCCCCCTTTCCTCAGTGGGCTGCAGCAACCTGTGGCCCACTGGGGTTCACCTGTGGCTCAACAGCCCCTCAGGTCCCCCCCCGCTTTCTCACACTCCAGGGCACTGGAGCCCCTCACTTACCTGCTTCTTTCCCTTCCCTCCCAGCACTTCAGCCTGATGAATCGTCTGAAACAGCTCCAAAAATGCTGGGAGGGAGAGGAGAAACAAGGAAGTGTGGGGCTCTGGTACACCGGTGTGTGAGATATATGTGGGGGAGAGGGCAGCCAGGGGGTCACAGAGCTGCAGTGTAACCCCAGTGGTGGGCCATGTAAAGGTTGTGGGTGGAGCCCCAGTGAGTCACATGCAGCCTACGGGCCACAGGTTGCCTACCACTGCTCTAAAGAGCAAATGTGTATGTGAATAACTTCAAAATAGTGTCCATTGTCTGTAGTTGTCACTGAGACAGCGTTCCCACTGATGTCTGTGAGTGTAATGACTGCCAGATATGTGGTCTTTATCTCTGTTTCCAAATCTTGGTATCTGGAAGTCGATCTCTTTCTGTGTCTAATCTTTCTACAGTACAAAAGACATTTCCCAGAGTAGTTATAAATTAATACAGATCATTTCTCAGGTTACATGTTTAACGGTGAATTTAGCGGAACCTTTAACTTGAATTCTTAGGCTAGCCATTTTATTTCTCACTTGCAAAGTTTAGAGGAGAACGTAGGATAAAGGTTAGAGGTTAAAGAGCAGTAAAAGATTCTGTATTTGTGGCTAGAAAGACTTAGTGCACTAAATGAATAGAAACTGTATACACTGTACTTTGCTTTGTTTTTGAGGTTTCTGATCTCTGGCCATTGCAATGTTCATATTCAAACCAAGAAATGTACTTGTTGCAAGGTATCCATAGCAGAGCTTGGAACTGTGGGATAATGTTGACATTTTTTATTAATATTTCCTCTTTTAGATATTTAACAAAAATGTAGCCATAGAGTACCTTCTTTGCCAAGTAGCTCCTTTTGGCAGAGTTTTCTGCAGGGAAATAACAGTTGAAATTGCTCAAAAACATACATAGAAAGTCAATGTGTGGGTGGTTGTTGTGGATGTTTGTTTGTTTGTTTGTTTGTTTGTTTATTTTGATTACAGGATCTGTTCAGTAAGAGGCTAGAAGTTACATTAGGTGAAGGAGAGAAACAGGGTGGTAGGATCTGATTTTACTTTAAAGTAAAAGGAAAGGCCTAGACTAAATAAAATCTAGTTTAAATGCCCATTCCTGTAACTTCTACTCATGCAAGTGGTGGTTCCCTTTGTGAGCATTCCCATTTAAACAACAGGACCTCTCAAGTAACTAAGGATACTGTCAGACTCTTACCCAGTAGGCTTTGTAAGACTGAGCTTTTGAAATCTTTATTAGACTTACTATCTGCAACCCTTGCTTACATGAGTAATTCTTTTTTCAGAAAAGTCAGTGAGATGAATTAAAGTAAGATTACTTCCTTGAGTCTGCATGATCAAGCCATTGTCTTGTCTAGCACACATTACTGAGGGATTCAACCAAAAATACATAATATAAAATACCGACCGTCACCATCATCTAGTGACCTATTAATTTTTCTTTAGACACCAAAATAGGCAACACCTTTTTGTTAACATCTGCAGCCTCCCTAATGCATTCTATTTTTTGTAACAGACCTTTAGGCTTTTGCTTTGCTGTTCAGCTAGTTCAAAAAGGGTTACGCATAGGCGAGGCAATTCAGATTTTAGGTTTTCTTTTGTTATTCCAAAAGAAATATATTAAATATATTGAAATATTCGTTAAAGCAAGTCCTGAACTAGTTATTTCAGAGTCTCATAAAATCTCTAAGTGTGAAAATGTTAGAAGTTTACTTTTCTGGTATTTTCTTGTAAAATTTGTTCATTTCTTAATAATTTCATATGCTTCCATTGCTGCTTAATCTATTCAACAAAACAAAAATGCAGTCCTGTAGCACCTTAAAACTAACTATATTTTTTTATTGGGTGATGAGCTTTTGTGGGCCAGACCCACTTCCTCAGATCTGGAGAATAATTGAGAGAAAGAGTTTTAAAAATGATAGAAAAAAGCTGATGAATCAACTAGAAGGGAGGAGGGAAGAGAGGGGGGAAAAAAAAAAAAAACCTCCAAGTATGTGTTAAGACGGATGCCTGTGATTACTGCGAATATCAAAGATGGGGAAGTTGTCCTTGTGTTGTGTAAGATAATTGAGATCTTTGAGTTCATGGTAGCTAAATTGGAATCTAGTTTCCAAGCTTGACATTTCCCTTTGTAATCTAGTGTTAAAATCTCTGTTTTCAAACACACACTATTAAATCATCAATAGTGTGTCCTACCAAGTTGAAGTGCTCACTTACCAGTTTGTGTATTCAGATTTCTTAATGTCTGATTTGTGTCCATTCATTCTTTGGTGAAGTGATTGTCCAGTTTGTCCAATGTGCATAGTAGAGGGGCATTGCTGGCATGTGATGGCATAGATTGTATTAGTGGAAGCGCAGGAATATGAGCCTATGATCATGTGACTGACATGTTTAGGTCCAGTCATTGGTGTCTAGTGTAAATATGTGGACAGAGTTGGCAATGGGGTTTGTTGCAAGGAAAGGTTCCAGGATTAATATTTGTGGTATGGTGTATAGGTGCTAGTGACAATTTTTCCTGAGGTTGGGCAGCTGTCTCTAGGAAAGAACAAGCCTGTTACTGAGGGCCTATGATCCCTTCAGGTTACATTCTTCTGCTTATTTCTTCAAGGAGTAAGCAATAGGAGCAGATGACCTTCTAGGAACCAAAGATCCTGGTTTCATGAAAGCATACCTCAGCACTGAGAAACAAGGGAAGACAAAAATCCCCGTAAATAACCTTTATACTATCAAAACTCTGTTTAAATTCAGGATACGTCAGTAGCTTAAGTCTTGATGTACTGACTTGAACCCACAGGACTTTTTAGTTCAGAAGTGCTCCTGACTGAGCCATATTAACATATGTCATTTCTATACCCAGTAACCATTTTTGGCTACACCAGTAGCTTTTTTTCTGGCTCTCTTATAGGTTGGACTTAAGGTGTTCTTTGGCAGATCAGGCCAATGGTTTGGAGACAATGATAATGATGACGACAGAGTTTCTATTTTCCATGACCTGGATGGTTCGGTGACAGGGTATCCAGACACCTTCATAGGCAGAGCAGACAACTACCTGCTTCGTCATCCAGGATGCCTTACTGTCCCACGATGGAATGGAATAATGTGCTCTGGGAAATATGCACAGGTAGCCCTGGGGGATTCTGATAGCTCTGGAGATGTTGGGAAGAGGGTGGGTTTTTTTATCAATGGACTGAATCGGGGCACTACTGGCAATGAGTTACACATCTGTGGTGCAACATTTAAAATTACTCTTGTTGCATGAATTGTGCTGTGGATTTAGTTAAGGTTGAAGGCCCCTCAGCAACTGGTGACAAGATAAGACTATAGAGAACTGAATAACCAATTAGATCCATCTTTTCAGTGCTACCCCCAATGATTTTCTTTTCAATCTCTTGGCATCAGATGGCCCCGATCCTGCAACTTTCTGCATGCAAGCAAAGTTCTGTGCCTGCATGGAACCCCTCAGAAGTCAGTGGCCTGAGGTGAGTGCAACACAACACACTTGTGCAGGAACTTGCGGGATTGGGTCCAGCAGTTCACAGTGAAGTTTTAGCACTAAGTTTTCCTGAAGGACCTTTGCTATAGATGAGGGAGAAACAGCAGCAATCTGGGTAGAATTTAGGCAATTCCTGGGTAGGTCTATCCTACAAATGTGCATAGGTGCAGCGGCCCCACTTGTGGTGAAAGCCTTCCTAAGTCGACGGAGAACTCTCTTTCCCATTAGCTTAGCTACCACCTCTCCTGAAGGTGGAGGTATGTGAGCAGGAGAGCTTCTCTTCCTCCTCCTCCTCCTCCTTCCTGTTGACATCGTGCTGCCTGTGCCAACTGTTGGGTTGGTATAACTGGTCGCTCAGGGTGTGGACTCTCCGCACCCTGAGTGATTGATTGATTTAGTTATACTGTCATAATTCTGTATTGTAGACCAGGGCTCTGCTTAATATCTGGGTTAGAAGGAAGCTGAAGACCACTGTATGCTGCTTCCCCCACCTCTAGAGACTATCTTCACAGCCATACAGCAGAGCAAAGTATAACACCAGTTTTAAAGTTCCAGTTAGTTGCAAATCTTGCCCAGGCCTTCATGCTGAGCACACACAATATGGTACGTCCTACCTGGCCTATGAGAGACTTCATTGGGTCCTGATGGGAGTTGGCTCTGGGCTGTCTGCTAGGGGCAGGGCCTGAGGCAAACAGGGTGTGGGGCTGTGGGCTAGTCTCCCCCCAGCCAGCCCTTCAGTGCCACTGGGGCTGCAGGTTGTGTACCACTGGGGGTGTTTGACAGCAATTTAAAAGACCTGGGTCTCCAGCTGCTGCTGAGGTGGCAGCAACAGAAATGGCCAGGAGCCCCGGGCTCTCTTAAATCACCAGGCCCTGGAACAAGTTCCTCCCTCCTGTCAGCAGAGCTGATTTCCTATGACTCCCAGCTTGGGTACTAAGGACACGTGTGGCGTTAGTATGTTACATTATTAAGTTTGGACTGGGGGGCCAGGCTGGCTAGTAGCTGTCTAAAAGGCCTTGACTTAATCACTTTCTCTGACCTGGTGCCCAGTGCTGCAGCCGTTTCTCCTTGTGAACACAGTTCCAGAATTAGGCCCTGGACTTCAGTTTCCTCTGTCTATAAACCAAGGCATATTAATGCTGCTTTGCTTACCTAAGAGGAGGATTAAGAGGCACCGTTAGTATTTGTAAAGAGCCCCGAAAAACAAGAAGGCCTGTCTTTCTGCTGAGTCCTCGTAAGTGACCGAAATCAAAAATGAAAGAACACGTTGTTTTATATTGCCATTTTGGGGAATGTGACTATATGGGCTCTGAGACGAAATCACTGGTTTCTTGCATTTTTAGGGTCTTGTTGACTTAACTCATTAGTTGCCCCAAATGTTGCCATGTTCACTATCTGCGTGGCAACTATTGGATGATCTTTAATCACACGAGAATCTTTATGCTGAGAGGCAGCAGACGTCCCTGGCAAGTTGTGGGTTTTGTTTGTAAAGCTGGTACCTGAGCCCATAAAATGAAATGTGTCTCAAAAGGAGCTGTAATAGTCTCGTCTCTCTCTCTCTCTCTCTCATCTTGATAGTGCCTCTTCGCTTATGGGGAGATGGGCACTACATTTCCGTCTCTGGCACCATGCAAAGGAGATGTGCCCCTTCCCACAAATAAACAGATGGCTATAAAAGGACAGGAGGGTATATCTGGGGAGTGGAAAGGTGGGAATTTGATCTGAAAGGCCCCAGCATGTACTGTAAGGGCACATGTTCCTTTAAGAAGATTCTTGTATGTCCAAGCATTCTGTATGTGCAGGTTTCATCATGCATTCTTTAGTCATCACTGTGACCTTCGAGGCACAACATAGCACAGAACAAAATCCTGCCTAGTCTCTTCAAGAGCCTGTGTTGTTAGAGGTGCCCCCCATATAGTACTTATTGATCAGGTTTGCTTTGTCAGTGGAAAGCACAGGTAGCTATTTCAAACTGTAAGGCCTGATTTGAAGTTAATGAGGTTTTTGCTGCTGACTGCAGTAGAATAGATTAGGTTTGTATGTAGCAACCCCATAAATCAGATCTGATGCAGGGGGGGGGAGCACGTGAGTGCAGCATCCCCATCTCTGGTGACTCCAGGGTTAAATTAAGAATCATAAGCAAGTAGGGATCTCTATTTTTATTTCTATTTATACTCTTCCCATGATGGCGCTCTATGGTGTGAGGTGTTTTTTCCACCATAGAAGCTTTCCTTGGCTGAGTTCAGAGAAGAATAAACATTCACTTCCCTGGGATCTGTCCCTTACCAGCATCTTTTACCCAGTCATCATTCAGCTGTGTGAATAAAGTTGATATTAAAAACAACTTTTATGAGCCCTTAATTGGGGAAATAGATACAGCTTCAAAATGAAAGCCATGAAAATCATTGGTTATACTCAATGGGAGCTGATTTTAATTTGCAGAATAGCCATTTGACCTCTCCACTGCAACAACAGCACTGCTGGATCTGGTGATTTGCATGTCTGCTAAATCTGGCACCACGTATTTCAGTCCAAAGCAAGAAAGAATGAACTCAATCTTGGAGAAAGATGAGGAAGCCTTTGGTTTATTTTAATTTTAGAAACTCCGTTACAAAATGTGCTTTTCTTTCCCCTCCCATGTAGCTCTAAAAGACAAGACTGCATATTAATCTGTGGCATAAACAGGTGACATTACCATTTCGTTCACTGGGAGTTGTTTCTCTTTATACAGCTGAACTGAGATGAAGGTATTTAGATTAGGGCTGGGCAATCTGGGACACATAAAAGAGGAGCCAAACCTGCATTCAGAGATTTAGCCCTATCCCTTTGGAGAGAGCTTGATAGTTCAGTTCACTGCTTCTGTGTTTGGCTTGTCTTCCTTGGTTCTGAGAAGCACCCGAAGTGAAAATATTAGAGAAAAGTCCGTTCCTCTTGGAGTATTTTTGATTCAGTCAATTTCTGAGGACAATTGAAGCTTTTCATTCCTGGGAGTTCTTGGGTTTCATTTCTCATGTGCTCATGTTTTGCTCTGTGGCATTCTTGCATGAATTCCAGAGCTGTCTTTGCTCCTGTATATGCTTATTCCCCCTTGTAAATTACCAGCATTGCATTCCCTTACCTCTCCTGGTTTCCAATCACTGCCCTTTGTGGGGTTGCCAGCAGTCGTCACGAAGGAGCATTGGGGCTTTTATCTTTAATATTACCAAGGTCACGTGCTCAAAAAGCATAAGTCTAGCTTAAGCATAAAGAGACTTAAGAGAGCCCCACATTCATTCATTTTGTATTTGCTTTTGGAACAGATTCTTTTTAGGACTCTATTTTCATGCTTTACTCTTCTGGAAACTCCCTAGCTGGCTCAGTGAAAACTGAGCTTCTCCTATAATTCCCTTTAAGAAAAATACCAAACACAGGAAGACTCTGAAAATCATGAGTGTTGGCAACTAAGTCTTCTGCAGCATCTTTAGGACACACAAATTCTGTTGGTCCCTGATTCCCCTGGCCACTCTAAAGTCACTATACTTTGTGTCTGACCACTGCCACATTAACTTCAGCTGAGCAGTTTAAACTGGTTTCTATTCTCCTCTCACATGCCTTCTAAGCAGTCCACAAGGAGTTAATCAGAAGAAGCACTTCATTTTTACCCAGTTCACCCCTCTTAGTCCATTTTTCTTTAGTTTGTTGAGGTGTTATAGGGGCAGGAAGTTGTTCCATCTCTCCATGTTTTTATTTGTCAATCACACTTCTATGGTGGATAGTTGCTCTTGTATCCTGTCTCAGGTTAGTTGTATATATTTCCACTTGCATTTGCTGACTTATTCTAAGTCTCATTAGCCAGTTATGACTTAAATATTTCCACCATTCCTAAATGCATACACTATAAGGCAGCCAAGAAATATTGCAGGTAGCTGCTTTCAGAACTTTTCTAACCCATTTGAGGAGAGGTTGCTTTTTGAGGTGATAGAGAACACTGTGGAATCGCCTAGGGCTCAGTTGAATCAGTGGGATTTGAGGAGAGAATCCAACCCAGTGAGGTTTCAGCATTTGGTATCTTTCCTTTCTTTTTAAACTAGCTGCATCTAAAGGTGCAGCATGGGGAATCACATTCTGATCTTAGTTTCACACCAGTGTAGAGACAGAATAACTTTTGAGTTCAGCAAAGCTGCTCTGGATTCATGCTGGTGTAATGGGTATCTGAAGCTGTCCCAGCATGTTTAACAGAATTAAAATGTGAGCTCTTCAGGGAATTTGGAGCTGTCAGCCTAGCTGGCCATGGCAAAGTGTGGAACTCTGTAGATTAAAATTCTTGTTGTGGGAAATAGCCCATCTTTTGGAAATTGTGAGCTTGGACAGCTGGTGTTGCTGGGCTCTAATAGAATACTGAAGTCCTGTGGCACTTTACCGACTAACAGATTTTTTTGGAGCATAAGCTTTTGTAGGCAAAGACCCGCTCCAAAAATCTGCTAGTCTGTAAGATGCCACAGGACTTCTCATTGCTTTTGTGGGTACAGACTAACATGGCTACCCCTTTGAAACTTAAAGAAACACTGCACCTTAAATGTGACCCAACTGTTTGCCCTCAAGTTTTGAGTTTTAGATTGAGGTCTGATGCCCATCAGACAGCACTATAATAAAATAAGAAGTGGCTGAACTATGTCATTTGAAGGGAGGTGTTTATTGTGTATATTACTTCAGCCCAGAAGTTAAGAATTTGAGTGTGGGTGTGTTTATCTTCTCTTTATCCAGAGGGGTAATAAATAACATGTGAGTTGTAGAGAGAACTTCTCCTCCATTTCACAACCTGCAGTGTAAGTCGATGGATGACAGCATTAATCACCACTAAATGAGCAATTCCAAGATCCCCGCCCACACTCACAATCAACAAACACTTTTTACTGACAAATGTGCTAGTGTTGACATAAGTGTGTGTCTCTCCACGTTGGAAGTGAAGCTCACAGATAGGGAGGGTATCAAGGGTAAAGTTGCTGGGAGTCATCCTGGTCTCTTCTGCTGATCAGAAAAGTATTGACTGTCAGTCCTGTACTCTAACCCCGATGCTGCAAGAAACTCCTCATGGATAGTCCCCTACACCTGTGGTGAACCTCATTGGCTTCAATGGGGCTGCACAGGAATGAAAGGATCTGTCTGCATGGACTTCATTGCTTAGGCTAGTGGTTCCTAACATGGGGTCTGTGGCATGTGGGGGGGTCTACAAACGAAACAAAAGATACATAAAAATGATCACAGAAAATGAGTTAAGTCAATTGGAAAGTTCCAATTATTCTTTCTAAATTAAATATCTCCAATAATGTTAATTGCTGTCCAAAAATCTATGTTGTGGTTTCCTCCATCTAGAATTGGCTTTGATGGGGGTCTGCAAATGGTTGGGGGGCAGTGACTGGGGCTCTGTGGTAGTGAAAAGGTTGGGAACCACTGGCTTACCAGCATGTGATAGTTTAGGAATAAAACGGAACCTGCAAGTTTCAAAGTACCCAGCATATGTATATTCTGCATTATGTAGCTAAAAAGATACTTGATTACAATTCTGGAAATCCCGCCTGTGTTGGTTGGAATGGGAAATGAAGTAAGTTTACAAATATTTGGAGTTAACCACAGGGCTTGCATTTTTATTCGTTGACCATGATACAGTGTTTATAAAAACAACTGTAATTACTAGACTTTCAGTTAAGCCTGTAACTGTGTCCCAAGACACTTAAAATATTCCTGCCAGTTAAGTTATTTGACATATGTGCTTTATCATCTTACTCTGGAAGTGTATTGTAAATTCTTCCATTCTCCCTGGAACCTATTAACAGTAGGTGCTGCGGACAGCCTAGGTCACAATGCTTGATCACTTTTCAGCAGTGGAAGTATTTAGGATGCTTTTCTTTTCCATCCTGGAATGTAAGGCTTTCTCCCTATTCTTGAATGTATTTTGCTGGTTTTGAGGACTTATTTGTTCCCCCCCCCCCCCCCAAGTAAATGTCAGTTACTACCTAAATATGAGCTGATTTGCCTGAGACATGCATCAGAGAGATAGGATCATGGAATACAAAGGTTAGAGTGACCTGACGATACTTCTGACTTTCATGAGGAAAGAAGATTAGAGTATTACTTTGCAGTGTCAGACATGAGGCCAAACTTCCATAGTCAGAAAAACACGATTCAGTTCAAGACTTATATATATATATATATAACTATACATATTCAAAGAATTTTTAAGGCTAGAAGGGAGTATTACAATCATCTTCTAATCTGACCTCCATGTATAACATGCCACAGAATTTCAACCTGATGGCAGCGACTGTGATCAATACGCTATTTGACAGCAATGCATGGTTTTGAGCTCCTGATCTGGGGTTTATATGCAGTGTTAAGAAAAAAGTCCTGTTTGCCCTTAATTTATGAAACACAAAAAGTCTTTCATGTAAATTTAAAAGCCATATTTTTTTTGCTTGAGCCAGTGAAGACTGAGCAAATGTGCTTCACCCAGGAAATTGTTTTACTAAATTGTGATTTATAGTTTCATCTATGGGGGAGGATTTAATGCTAATATTTGGTCTGACCTTCAAAGGTGCTTGACTCCAAGTGGTATTTCATATATTTATGAGGACCAGGGACATAATTACTAACACTGGAGCAATTGCCTTCAGGTCAACATAAGCAAGAACAAGATTTGATCAGATGTCTGAAAATTATGGATTTTTTTCTTTTTAATGAGCTCCTATAACTCTCTTTAGGCAAAAGTTTTTTAAACTTGGATGCCTACTGTGAGGCTGCTAACTCCATAGTTGTACACTTAACTAGATGTTGCCTTTTATTCAGGGGCACTGATGTCAGTAACACCTGCACACACTCAGCACCTCTGAAAGTCAGGCTTTGGCTGTGGAGCTCAGGGCCTACCTGTAGATATCAAGGCATGAAATCTCAAGCTGGAATATTTCCAAAACTATCATGCCAGGGGTTACAGAACTGCTGTGCCAGATGCCCCAACACTTTTGCTTGTCAAATCAATTTTGTTGTCACCAAGAAATTAGATTCCAAGAAGGAAGCAGCAACTTGCTCTGAGGCTTTCAGCAGTGTGTTATGCCTGACAGAAAAATGAGGCAAGTCGGATACCAGCTTCCTTGCTGTGGTTCTGCATTTAGTTTGTGTCATGCCAATAGAGCTACCCCTATTTAATACCTAATATCAGTGTCTTTTCAGATAGATTATTATGTTAGGATGTAGACTGAAGATATGGGCCCCACTACGCTTGATGTTGTACATAATCCTAGTAACAGAGAGGAAGCCATGCTAGTCTATACACTATCAAAACAAAAAGCAGTCAAGTAGCACTTTAAAGACTAGAAAAATAGTTTATTAGATGAGCTTTCGTGGGACAGACCCACTTCTTCAGACCATAGCTAGACCAGAACAGACTCAATATTTAAGGCACAGAGAACCAAAAACAGTAAGCAAGGAGGACAAATCAGAAAAAGATAATCAAGGTGAGCAACTCAGAGAGTGGAGGGGTGGGGTGGGGGAAGGTCAAGAATTAGATTGAGCCAAGTATGCAGACGAGCCCCTATAGTGACTCAGATTTGTCCTCCTTGCTTACTGTTTTTGGTTCTCTGTGCCTTAACTATTGAGTCTGTTCTGGTCTGGCTATGGTCTGAAGAAGTGGGTCTGTCCCACGAAAGCTCACCTAATAAACTATTTTGCTCGTCTTTAAAGTGCTACTTGACTGCTTTTTGTTTTGACAATCCTAGTAAGAGACAGCCCTGCCTCCCTTGAAGAAATGAGTCTCTAAATAGACACATCAGAGGGAAATAGAAGGGGCAGAGAAAACTGAAGAACCTAATGTCCCATAGGTGGTCAATGGCAGAGCTTCAGTTAGACTCCTGACTCCCAGCCCAGTGCTCTGTCTAGAAATCTTCACTGTCCACTCACGTTCTGTTCAGCAGTAGTAAAAGCTGTTGAAAGGGGACAGCCTCTGTTCTGTCTTCAAGATGTGAAACTGGTTTTTAGAAAGGTGGAACTAAATGAATGGTGCTGTAGAAACAGAAGCCAATTCATGTAGACATTTTTATTTAAAAAAATTAAAGTGCCAGTCAGCTGCAGGTAGGTGGGTTTCCCCTTTGAATGGTGTGAGAAAGTAAAATCAACGTTGTATGTATCTTATTCTACCCCCTCAATTTTATTTTGAATCTTCCAGGAAACGCGTGAGCACTAAACAATGTTCTTAAGTGTAATGCTGCATTAGCAGACATGCATGACGAGACATCCGTCCAGTTGCTGCATTTATATTCCTAATATGGGAAGGCAGCTGTCCATTAGGTGTTCCACCTGAAGGCCAACATAACTTCTGAACATGAATTGGCCTTCACTGGAGCTAGCATGGGGGCGGGGGGAAGAAATTCCTACGTGCATATTGAGCTGATCTATAACCTGATCCCTAGGGAGCAGAGGGGGTGGGGGGATGGGTATCTGTTAGCCTCACATGTATCAGAACAGTGCCGTGGATCATGTGTAATGCACTATTTGAAATGTGAGGCAGCCTAATAGGATCCTAATCCTACATTCAATCCCCAACTGCTTCATCTTAGTTGTGTAAACGAGACTAGAGCTGTGGCTTCCACCACCGATTCTGGGACTCATCCGAAGCCCATTGATGTGAATGGGAAGGCTTTCAAAGCCCTCTGAGGTCTTTGGATCATGTCTGTGGCCTTTTACATGTTAAGTAACTGTTCGTCATCATCAAGAACAACTGTGGGTTCAGTGCCTGTTGGTGTCGCTGCCTCTCACTATTTCCTTCCATCTCTCCCTGTCCTGTGAGAAGTAGTTTAGCTCTGCACCAATCTACAGAAACTAATCTACTATGTCATCTATCCATTCTTTGTGGGGTCTGCCTCTCCCATTCGAGCTGTTCATTATGTTGAATATCAGGGTCTTAACTTTTTGCTCGTCGTTCATTCTGCATATATGCCCAAATGGCTGTAGTTTCCATTGTGTAACCTTCTGCTATAGGTTCTCTTTCAGCTGTATCATCCTACGTAATTCCTCAATGGTGACCTTCTGCATCCATCCTATTCTTAGGATCTTTCTGTAACAGCTCCTCTCAAACACCAATATCCTTCTCTTCGAACGTTGGCATTTGTAAAGAAAATCATCTAGTAATATTTCCTGACTACCCCATTTCCCTGTTTTATAAACAATTGTTGGTGCTGTAGTCCTTCTATCACTTAACGGTGTATATGCAGAAAGATAGCAAATCTGGTTTTGATATATTGCATTATTTAAGTTGGAAATGCCTCAGTGTTGTTCTGAACACTTCATTGGCAAAGCTGTTTTAAAGGAAATTATGATCAAATACACATGTTAAGGTGAAACAAGGCTGGTTTGGTGAATGTCTGTCTGTTTTCTTTCACCCTCAGCTTTATATTCAGGCCAGACGTCCTGAGAATCTGACTTTATCAATTGCCAGAGCAACATACCCTTCTCATCCCCTGAGGCTGCAGGGAGTGAACAGAGGAGTTCCATACCAGCAGTATCAACCTGTGGTGAGGCTGGGAGAGGCCTATATCATTCAGTGGGATGGGACAGCACCCAAGGATGTCATTCTGTACCCAGTCAACTTCAACAGGTACTTCCCACTGTGTTTCACGTACACTGTCTCTGACAAAAGTATAACTGTGCTTTTCCAAGTTCCTGCTGACTTATCTCTTGGCACAATATCAGCAACTTCTGAGAAAGCTGCAGTAAGTTGTTGATGACTGACCCAATTATAAACAGGAGCCTCTGTCTCCACTCTCTTGCAGCCTTTCTAGGGTGCAGAGATTTTTCTCCTTCCCATAAGTTTTGGAATGAAATCCAGGTTACGACTGGCACGCCCTCCCTGAAATCAGATCTAAAGGAGTCCTTGCATGCTCCCTTTTTTGTTTATACTAGCTGCTGAGTGTGCACAATTTATTTTCCACATGCATATCTACAGTGCAAAAACGTATTTTAATACATGTATTTAGAATCATGTTTTCTCTGGCCTGCACATTGCAATTGCTATTTCATTCTTCACTTGTATAAAGTTTAAAAACATCAGCAGTCTGCTGAAATATTTCAAAACTGATGGAACAGAATTTTTGTTTCCATGTTTTCTTGCACCTCCTGAATATAAAACTGGGGCACTGCCCTTTAGTTTTACTTTCTTCCTGCAGGTTGTTCCGTTTCCTGCTGCCTCCCCTTTGATCTCTTCTGTTTTTTGACTGACTGGGTAAAGGGAATGATTCTTATCACATATACACGGCTTTATGTTGACTCCCTCTTCCGTTCACTTCCATGCAGTTATACAGTGCAAATCGAGTATAATGGAAAGCAGAGGGAAAGCATCACAATATGTGAAGCATGTCCATTATTTACATTGTCAAAATAGATACTAGTTAAACCTTTAATCTGGAGCTCTCTCATCTGGTAACATGTGTAATCCCCCATGATTTTAGTTAGCTGGATAGCCACTTATCATGGTTGTGGCCAAGCTTCCTGTGGTCTCATAAAATCTGTTTACAGCCCCTAGTCCTAGCTCTGTGTTCTGTGATGCTGTTTAGCTGTAATTTACCCCTACATGTCTTCTAAGAGCCCAGTAAGCAGTGGAAGTGTTGGTAATGTGCTAGAAAATATTGACTTCCTGTGGTCTGTAAATTCTCTCGTACAGCACTAGTCAGGTCCCAAGGGTGCTGGACAAGAGAGGTTCATCCTGTACTTAGATTCTATAGTGATAAGCAGTGTGGAAAAACCTGCAATTGGCATATGGGTTCTTTAGCACATACGACTTCTTGATTTCTGCTGGGCTGTTAAAGGAAAAAGGTAGAATTGTACAAGCAGATGTACAAAAAGTGTTGAGGTATCAAAGACACAGGCAGACCTGTAGTAGGATTATCAAAAGCGTATAAGCAGGTTAGGCTCTATTTACACCTTTAGGTGCTAAGTAGCTCTGTAAATCCACTTCAGTTCCTGCAAGACCATTAAATTGCATTGGGTTTTAGCTAAAGGCAGCATTTGGGCTCTGTTTTGAATATTGTCTGGTTCCCTCTAATTTCTGTGCTGAAAAATGGTGGGGTCAAATTCCTACTCTGAGTTACACATGTGGGGTGCCACTGATGTTCATGGAATTGCGCAAGTGCATACTTGGTTTTTATTGCTGATGCAATGGACAGACTTGGACGTGCACGTAACATTGTACAGAGGGCATTCCACCAGACAGACATTCTGAAACAGATCTGCTAATTTTTTGCCTCTGCTGTTGTTCCTCGGAATGCTGTCATGGGTGAGGTGGCATGTTTCGGTTTAAAATGCTCATGGAAAAGAGGAGCTTAAGCTTTGCCCTACCACAGTCCATTTTGACAACATGCTGGTAGCCTGGCAGCCCCATCGTTGTCCAAATAGCTCACTGCTCCCTGTGAAGGATAAGCCCGTGGGTGACACTAAGCTAGAGGAGAGAGGTAGATTGGGCCAAAAGAAATCTGAGGCTCAACAAGGACAAGAGCAAACTCCTGCAAGTAGGACATGCATTGCTACAGGCTGGGGGCTGACAAAGTAAGAGGCAATTCTGCAGAAAAAGACCTGGGGACTGCAGTAGATGAGAAGCTGGATATGAGTCAACAGTGTGCCTTGTTGCCAAGAAGGCTAACAGTATATTGGACTGCATTAGTAGGAACACTGCCAGCAGATTGAGGAAAGTGACCATTCCTCTTTATTCCACACTGCTGAGGCCATGTTAGAGCATTACATCTGTTTCAGGTGCCCCACCGCAGAAAGGACGTGGACAAATTGGAGACAGCCCAGCAGAGGACAAGAAAATGATTCCAGGGCTGGGGCACGTAGTTTGAGGAGCGGCTGAGAGAACTGTGCTTATTTATTTAATCTCCAGAAGAGAAGATGGGAAGGGGGAGAATTTGATTGGCAGCCCCCTTCAGTTAGTTGAAAGCTGCTAAGAGGATGGAACTAGGCTATTCTCAGTGGTGGCAGATGACAGAACAAGTAATGATTTCACACAGGGTTCCCCCTAATTTTTTTTCCAGCCATTGGTAGAATAAATATTATGTGTACGAAGTCATAGGGGGATGTGCACCACCAATAGACACCTATATTGCCAGCTGTGGGTGTTCAGCTAATGAGCTGGGCAGCACCTGAATCTCTCCTGGGCAGCCACCCAAGCACTCGGCATACAGGGCACACTGGTCTTTAGTTGCAGTGAGGGAGAGTTGGGCTTGGATATTTTAGGAAAAAAATCTCTTACTAGGAAAGTGGTGAAGCACTGGAATGGATTGCTTAGGGAAGTAGTGGAATCTCCATCCTCAGAGGCTTTTAAGGCCAGCCTTGACAAAGCCCTGGCTGGAAAGATTTAGTTGTGGTTGGTTCTGTTTGAGTAGAGGGTCGGACTAGATGACCTCCTGAGGTCTCTTCTAATTCAAATAGTCTGTTTCTATGCTGTTCCCATGAAATTCCAAATATCCGGTATGGAGATGTTCATAGTGATCATGTTTCCCAGTATGAACTGCTCCATCACAATTCCAGAAATCTTCCCTAGTGCCTGTACTGCGATGTAATCCCTGCAGACTTCTATGATTTAAACACAAAGGTCAATATTGGCCAGGGCATGTGTGCACGAGAGACCTTGTACACTCTTGTCATGGAGCTCTATTAATACATCTAAATAGTTTCAAAATCTAAAAAAAAAGCTACTTTCATCTGTGGATGAGCCCTAGTTTTGTAATGTATTTTCCTATTTTAAAATTAAGTTTCATAGCAATTATAAAGCTAAACTCTCCGCTGGCCCACAGTGTTAAAACAGATTCAAATTTTATAAGGAGCCTCTGAGTCTCTAACAGAACCCAGCTGGAGATCTGGTTCCTTCTTCAGGCAGCAACATAAATGCATAATGAATTCAAAAGCCACAATGTGGCTGCTTTCACAAAAGACAGCTACAAGAGAACCACAAAGAAATAACTTCTGAATGGGGAAAAGCTCTTTAGATTTTTCTGACCAAGAAGCAGCTGTCAGTCTGGTCTGAAGAAACACACTACAGTACACTGAAAGGAAACCACACTTATGCTGCATGTAAAGCTCCTTACTAGCAAGAGCCTAAAATGAAACAAGTGTAGCAAGTCCCTGTTCTGAGCAAACTAGACACTATCTAGCTAGTGTAAGAACCTAAATGATGTAATCAGTGGTGAAAGTGGCTTACATGTCTTACTGGGACACAGGGCTCCTGGGCCAGTTGTATGTTGGGCAGTGGTTGGGCCTCAAGCAGAAAGGGTGGGTCTAAGAACCAGCCACCACCCAGCCAACACTTCAGCCCTGCCCGACCTTTGCTACCCATGGCTCCATCAGCAATTTAAAGGGCCCGGGACGCCAGCTGTCAGGGCTGCTTCCCCACACTGACACTCTGAGCTCTGAAAATGGGGGCTGGCCAAACCTGGAAAACAACTTGCCTATAAAAGTTCTGTTTAAAAACTCCCCCAGGTCACAAATTCTCTGAACCTGGGAGGTACCAACCAAGTTTAAAATAAAATTAAAAAAAAAAAAACTTTAACCCAGGAAGATGCATTTGGGATGTCTCCATGTGGGGTATCCCAAGCTCTTAGCCCCCACCCTCCTGGAGGGAATTTTGAAACAAAGAGCTATAATTTGATAGCTGACTTTTCAGTCTAATACATGAATATACACAGACTCTTCTCTAGGACCCAGGAATCAAATCATTGCCTTAAAAATGTAATTTATTCACAAAACGAGAAAATGCTCAAACCTTTCAGTTGCAGCACTGAGAATTACTTCCCTGGGATTCAGCTTAGAAGTTAGAGTACAGGGAAAAGAATCAAAGCCTTAACCAGAGCAAGTGAAAGTCCACACCAGTTTCAAAATAATAAATAACCTGATCATATTTAAACAATTCCCTTCCACTTACATATCTGTGGCTGATTATGAGACAGCCAGGATATTTACTGGATTCACTCCAACTGCTTAGGAGTCAGCATTTCTCCCTGTCCCCTCTGCATCAGCCACACAGACAAATACCCCTCAGACTGCCATTGTTCTCAGTTCAGAAGGGTTTCTCTTCCTCCCATTGGCTTACCTGACCAGCTCTGCTGAGAGCCCTCTGTTAGGGTTAGCCCTTTCCCTGCATTCATTCATGACACCAGCCACCACTGTGGTGGTGGTGGCTGGCTGGGAACACAGTGCCCCAGTTCATCTGCTTCTTCCCTCCTGCCACCACATTGGTAGTGCTCCTTGTACAAACCTTAACGCACTGCTGAGGTGGTGGTGGGTTGTTTTTTATTTTTTTTTCCCTTCCATGTTGACTGTGTACCAGCAGCTATTTTCTTATTGTATGCCATATCAGCTATTTTACCTCTAAATGTAATGGGAATGATGAGTTTAGGCTGCACAGAGGAAGCTCTGAGAAAAGAGGTTCTCAAGGAAAGACAAAGTAACAGTGGTGGAAAAAAATGGTTTTGATAAAAACACTGCCTCCTAGGCATTTCCAAAGTGACCTCTACCTCCACAGTTTTCTCCTCTTGGAATGGAAGAAATAACAAATTAGCGGGACTGAGACAATCCAAATTAGACCCCTTGGCAAGTTATTACCTGCCTTAACAGGCCTTCCTGGTTTTTAAACGCACAACACTGTCAATGAACACTGTGTCTGGATGTAGTGAGGAATGTAAAGTCTGCATGTTGAGCAAATCGAAAAAAGATTGATAAGCTTAATAGCCATGTCTTGGGAGTAATAATTTATTGAATCATTCAACTGTTTTTACTTGGCGTTGGTACAACTGTGGATAGTTCTATCAGGGAGGCAGATGTTTCAGAGAGTCAGTGCTGGTGTTTCTGGAATAACTGTTTTGAGTTGGCTAAAAGAAGGTCAGAGGGGAAATAAAGACTTTGACAATGGGATGTGTACCAGGATTTGGATTGCTCCAGCAGTCCAACAGATTACTTGTACAGTTAATTCCTTTGTTGCCACCAGCAATTCCGTCAATTCTAAGAGTGGTAGTTTCACATTGAAGTCAAACATGTGTTTAAAACAGCAATATTCAGACCTCTGTGGTTCAGGACCCAAACAAGTGACCAGCATTACCTCAGAGAGACACAGCAGTGTAAAATCATTCTCTTTCTGTGTACGCGCAGCAAAATGTTGGACCACGTATTTTACAATTGGTTAATAAGGTAGTAAAAGCGTCCTGATTAATTAATAATTAAATGACATGGAGTTTTTTAATATCATGTGCTGCAGAGATCCCCAGGAGATACAGTAAAAGCCACTTGCAGCTGCTGAGCCTCAGTCTGGGTATCATTGGCTTAAAAAATTGAAGTCCTGGAATTCACTCAGTGGGCCAGAGGGGTAAATCGACCGTGCCTCAGCTGAAGTCCAATGAAGCAATGTGAATTTATTCTGGGTGAGCATCTAACCTCATGTGTTCAGCAGCACTGCATAAGCATGTCTTTTGGCGCCCATGCGCTTAAGAGGCGCCCTCTCTTTTATTTCTGACTGGCTGAGGTCCTGCTGTGGCAGATGTACGTGCTGCCTCAGTGCAGATTTTGGAGGTTATTCACGATTATGGTAATTGCGATCCCTCAAAATTCTCTATTTCTACTAAAAGAAATAAATCAAACAAAAACTTGACCTCCTGAACCACCACTTGCTACTGTCTATGACTCTGCTGTGGAAACTCTCATATGCGCAAGTTGCATGAAGAAAACTGATTTCTTTTCCAAAGTGCAATCCATCTAACTTGTCTGGGCATTGACAGTTGATTTGATATGAAAAAAACCCCACGTTGTTCTAAAGTCTGCTGATTTGAGCATTGCTCTTGTTTTGATACATCCAGGTGGGCTCAGAAAGGAACACTTTGTGCCCTCCTGACTTCCCAGCTGTACATAGGGTAGTTAGATGGATGTAAGGTTTTTATTCTAAGCATAAGGTGAAGGTGTGCTATTGAGATCTATTGGAAATGTTATCGTAGGATCTGGTAACTTGCAACTGACCAGAAAGGGAATACCAGTTGGAATTTTAGCTGTAGGGAATGAAATCCTGTAGAACTTTATCAAACTATTTTGAAGCCTGTTCTTGTTGAGCATAAATTGTGCGTGAAAGTTTCATGAACAGAGACCTAAGCCCTCTCCACAATGTCTTATCTCTTTGTTGGCCCATGTTCCTTACTGAGGCTGTTTCAATGCTCCCCTTTTTGTTCATGGAGGGATGGAAATTATTTGTAAAACGTAGGTTAAGGGCTCTGTTCGGCATGAACATTCATTTATGAAGCACAAAGAACCACAGAGAAGCTTGATAGATGAAGGCGAGGGAGCTGAGAAAGAAACTGAAAAGCCAAGTGGAGACTATAGGGAACATTGTGTGTCTGTGGTGAGTGTCTCATCTCAGACTCCAGAGAACTGGTCCAAAGATTAGCACATCATACAGTAAGTGAAGGCAGAAAACTAAGTCCTTCAATTCAATGACCCAGTCTTTGGGTGCAGAGTCTCTGATCTTTGGAAGAGGCTAAAGCAAAGACTAATATCAAATGCTTTGTGCAGTTCAGTAAATCAGTACAGCTTATTTGCATTTCCAGAAAGTCTAAAGAGGGCTTAAATCATCTCAAAATAAACATTTAAAACATCATGTGGTAAATTAAGCTATAGAAATAGCCTAATTGCCCTTGCTTTTCAGGTTGTATGTTCAGCCTTACTAATGAGCACCAGCTAATACTTCTGTGCATGGTAATTTAATGCTGAGAGAAACAATTTCTGCCATCCACTCTGATTTATAAAGCCTAGAAAATCTATGGATATCCACTTGTGGGTATCCGTGTCTCACTTTTATAGATCTAACTTTTATAGTCACACAGGGCTCTACTGACTTAGCTGACTGAGAGGAACACCAGTGTGTGTCTGAATAACAACATAATAAACTGTGGTCTCTTCTAGTCAAATCACCACAGTCCTTCCAGAAAACCTCCCTGCAGATGTACTCTGATCTGCCTGTGAATGTTCGCATGGCAGTCTTCCTAATGCTTTGTTCATTGCTTTATTCATACGGTGTGATGTTGAGTGCCCACCGAAGTTGATGTATGGCACTTCATAGGAGATGGTTGGCACTTTGTTGCTTTTAGTGGCAGGGAAGAACTGGAGAGTTTGGTTTTGTTCTGTTTTGATAGGTCAGTGTGTTCGTATTTCCATCGAGATGGGCATGGGGGCAGAGTTTGAAATTTTTATTTGTATTAGACTGAAGTCTGAGTCTGGTTCAAGGCTGGAGCAGAGCTAAAGTTTGGTCTCATTCAATAGGGTTTTGTAATCTTATGGGATTTCAACCATATTTGAACAGGAGTGAGGAAAAGGAGACTTAAATGTGACTCAGAATGCAAAGTGTAGATGTAGGCTTAGATCTCTACGTCATACACCTGTCCCTCCTCCACTTCCCAATTGGAAAGTTTATGGTTCGGGCCCACTTCTAGAACAAAAAAGGGTCATTTTAACGCTCTCCAGTGTTTAGCACAGTGAGTATTTTTGATCTAAATGACCTACAGCATCATAACGTGATTTTCAGCATTAGCAAACTATCCATGTTCTCTAGCTCCCCACATGAAACTCCCAGGCACTAATACTTGGCTTGAATGAGCTGCTTTTCAGCTTTGAGGGGATTGTTGTTTTAGTGTGATTCATGCTTTTAGCTACTTATCTTAGGTACGATTTAAATTCCTTACCAATGATGCAATCTGGAGGAAACAAAATAAGGCTAGAACGAGCCTGTTGCAAACATGCCCGGGGGCTCTAATTTTTGTTTTTACAAATTAATTAGTGCATGCACAATCCTTTTGCTTCTGCCATCATACCCCAGACTGAAAAATACGTGGGCAGATGAAGGGAACTTTTCTGCAAACTGAAGTGCTACTGGTAGCTTTAGGGCTGCAACCTTCTTATTATATGTATGAAAAATGATTGCTGTTTGGGTCCTCTAGGTGCAGCCATGATACAAGTAATCAATAATAAATGCCACTGGATGTAAGTTAGGATATCCTAACCGGAACCTAATATGATATGTCTGTTCAAAGTCAATTATTCAACTAACATAAAAATTAGTCAATATATTTAAACGCCTTCTGACTGGGAAATAATTTTTTCTTACTGATCTGTGAACCATTGGATTAATCAAACAGATTGGAGTTGTGGTGAGAGGTTTTTGCCATTAAGAAAGGAGCTGAGCTGTTTACTGAAACATTGGAACATGAGATGCTTAGCTGGGGTTGTATATTTTTACTGTAGTAGCAAATGTGAAGCTGGCACTAAAGTTTTTGAGTAGGCCTGTGAAACCACTTTATTACCCTCTGTGTGCCCACCTGCACACCTGTCGTCCAGTCCACTTCTATGCACAGGGCTGGCCTGAAGGCTAATAGAGTGACTCTTGACTGCCTGACCTCACATTCTTCCCATATGTATGCACTATAAAATGAGATCCATCCCCACCCACAACTGCAGGTGCAGAACCCAGCTGCTTGCTCTCTTCTACCCTAGCCAGTGATTTACTTGGGTTTATTTTGGGTTTCATTTTCAAGCCTGCCTGCAGGAGAAAAAGGACTAGACATGTTACCTTTCCTTACCTCAGCCAGTGGAAGCTGAGATTATTCTTTCTTCGCCCCCAAAGTCCTGTGTCCGTGAATTTCATTTCTCGCCATGTGACACGTTCAGTAATACAATACAGGTTGAACCTGTCTAATCTGGCACTTTCTCATCTGGCAAAATCCATAATCTGACCTGATTTTAGTTAGCCGGATGTCCATTTATCAGGGGTGTGGCCAGGTTTCCCATAACATTTGTTTACAGCCACCAGTCCTGGCTCTCGGTTTTCTGTGTGGTTGTTTAGCTCTAATTTATCCCTAAGCTTTTTCTAAGCGCCCAGTAAGCAGTGCAGGTGTCGGTAGTGTGCTACGCAATACAGACCTCCTGTTGTCTGGCAAATTCTCTCATTCAGCACCAGTCTTGTCTAGAGGGTGCTGGATTAGAGAGGTTCAGCCTTTACTGTTGAATCCAGTTAAGGACAGAAAATTTGAAACAACTGTGTGACTGTCAAAATCAGTGAGTTAGGGGAAAAAATGTCAGCGAAACATCTGAGTGTGGGAAGGAGTCTGAGTCTGAAGGTAAAGTTCTATGAGCCAACTGCTGTTCTGAATCTTTCCCCATGCAGCCTCACGGCCAACAGTAGTGTTGGTGCTCGGAGCAGAATTTGGCCAATAATTGAACCCTCATGAGTATAACCTCATTTGCTTAAAGTGGCATGAGTGTGAACATGAAACTTTGGGGGTGAGACTGTTAATTAGCTCTGGCAATTATCTTTGGCAGCTTTAGGTTCAATTCACCTCCAGACAGGCCATTTTAAGTGTACCAGAGTGGCGGGAATCAAAGGAGACCCACTCCCCGTTTTGTCACTAGTGAGTTGTTTCTCAGAAGTGGCTAGTCTTAACAAGGCTTTGAAACAGAAAATTGCTGGCTGTTTGCCTGGCGGCTGTCTTGTCCCTGTGAAGACTTGTCCCTGCTTAATGGACTGGAGCTGGGCGGCGGGGGGGAAACCTTAAAAGAAATATATAGACAGAGTGTGATGGACAGCTCTAGTGAGCCAGCACAAACGGATTGTGGGCCAGTCTGCTACAATGAAAGTTGTATGAATTGGGAGGAGGGTAGTGAAGATTTGCAGCCCTTTTTTTTTTTTTTTTTTTTTTTTTTTTTTTTTTTAAACCTAATCATAATACTCCCATCATACTCCCCATCTGCAGTCAAGTCCTGGAGTGGAGTTAGCATTCAGGAGATGGTTGCTGCATTGTTAACGTGGGTGAATGTGCACTTTTGATGGGCAGATAATGAGCCTGCGATCAGGCAGTTGATTGATTATGAAGACTCAGAGGAGAAGTGAACAGATCTCTCAAACTGCCTTGCCACGGAGGTCGCTGGGAACTGCAGATGCCCAGCACCTCTTGGGATTTGCTGCTAACATAGAGTGAATGTTTCAAGAACAGTGTCTTTTTTTTTTTTTTTTTTCTTCAATTCTTCTATCTGTGATTGACATTACCCACTGGGGTATTACCTTTCAGCACAGACTGAGAGGGTTTCTATTTGAAACTCTCCTGTTGATGTGAATAGGAATCAAATTATTAATCCCTTCCACATGCTTTCAGAATACATTTTTATTGTGCATCTACAGATGTGAAGGGAAAAAATGTCATTTGACCTAACTGCAGCCTGAGCCTCTTCAATCCAGTACTCTCTTGTCCGCCAACATCCATGGTCTAGCAGGAACAGAGACAGTCTCAGGGCTGGGGGTGGACCAGCATCCACAGGGTAGGGCCTGGGTCTGAAGCAGGCACCAACAGCATGGCCAGGGCAGAGCTGGAGCCTCTGCCTGCCCAGCAAGAGCAGTGGGGGCTGAAGCTGGAGGCCCTACTGACTCCACAGGAGCATGGGGTTGGAGCCCGGAGTCCCCATCTGCACCACAGCAGCACAGGGCAAAGGCTAGAGCGTTGCGGCAGCTCTAGGAGCATTAATGAAAGCTGGAGCTCCAAGAATGAGGAAGGCTGGGGCCACCTGAGGCAGAAACCCTGGACCTCTCCAGTCTGGCAAATTCTATCGTTCGGGACCTATCAGGTCCTGACCATGCCAGACCAGGGAGGTGCAACCTGTAGTAAAAGTCTGAGGGAAACTTAGTGAGCAAAGAATCTCCCAATTGTCCTAACTTTGTATACATGGGAAAAGAACTTTGTTTCCAGCATGTGTTGAAGGCAGCTGTATCCATTGGGATGTTTTTTTCACTGATTTTTAAACTGTACAGATATTACAACAGTACCACTTGCAGCTGTGCCACCGTCAGCTCTCCTGTGTAACTGCTCTATCCCCTAATGAGCAGTGGTAGCTCTATCAGCAGGAGAGCATCTCCTGCCAAGGTAGCACTGTCCATGCTGGTGGTTTTGTCTGTTGGGTGTGTGTGGGTGTGTCTTTTTCCCACAGCCCTGACCAACAAAAGTTTGTTTTGTTTTTACTGTTAAAAATAGTAGGAGTATAGACACTGTTGAATTCTTTAGCCAAGCTCTGTTCTGTGCTGTTTGTAGTTACTCCAGATTTCCACCAGTGAGATCAGAATTTGGCTAGTAGGTCTCTTGGTAATCAACCATAAAACAAGTCATCCCAATAAAATTTTCATGGTGGTTTTCAGGGACAGAACTTAGCATTTTTTTTGAACCTCCAGTAGCTAGAACAGTCTCAGGGCTCCTTTATGTTCTCCATAAGCCAGCAGCTAAGGGACCGAGTCATGCAAATTTTGCTCAGGTCTGATATTCTGTCCTCTGGAGAGCAATGCTCCGCCTGAATCTTTATGATGCAAGGGCTCTGCTGCCTTGTCCTACAAGCAGAAGGTAAACAAACAGATGTACACTCCTGTTAAACTTACCTTGGCCAACCCACTTCTTCATACCACTCAAGCTATGCCTACTACTTCAGGTGCAAATGTATCTTCATGCCACAAAAGCAGGCATTGCAATATTTCCGTGTTTATTTCCCAGGTGCTATTTGCATCAGAAATGCAGAACCTGGAATTGTGAATATAAAATACTTTGAGTGCTAAGGATGTACAGGTTGCACCTCTGGTCCAGCACTGTTGAGACCTGACCATGCCGAACCAGAGAATTTGCCAAACCATGGAAGGTCCATACTGTCTAGCAGCATTACCAACACATACATGGCTTTCTGGGCTCTTAAACATTTAGGGGTAAATTAGAGCTACATAACTGCATAGAACACTGAGATCCATGACTGGTGGCCACAAACAAACTTTATGGGACCATGGGGAAACTTGGCCAGATGCGTAAGTGGACATCCAGCTAGCTAAACTCATGCCATACTAGAGAGGTTCAACTTGTACATCAAACTTTCCCCTCTGTATTTTATGTTAGGGCTTTTGGAGCTGTGCTTTGTACTGAACCATACAGAGTGATTCAGTTTTCACTGAATTATTATGGGACACAAGGGTAGTAAACTATAGATCTATCATACATCCAATAACAGGAAATCGCTGAACTGACACTTTCCTTCTTCCATTTCCCCCTTGTTGCTTCCTTTATATTTGCTCAAGAAGTTCAGAGGCTGGCAACAGCCAAGGGAACTTTCTGAACGTTGTGGTTTGTTTGCTTCACTTGGGGAGCCAGAACGGCAAAAGTCAATACTGCAATTAAAAAGAGAGGCCACAAGACAGCCATTGGGTCCATTTTGCCCATCCATTTCCAAGAGAAAATAAACAGACCTAAACAAACTCATAAAAAATACATAAAACACTGTGTGGATTGTTGAAAGACAGTAACACAGGAGCATAAACTGCAGTGCTGATAAATGCCCATGCCAGTAGGCTTTTTAAATATTCAGTTTAATATTTGGTAGGACTCAGCAAACCTTGACTTTGTACCAGTTGTTGGTGATCTTTCCTTCTTTGTGTGCCAATATTCAGAGTTAAAACTAGAGAAGAAACTGATATTTAAAAAAAAAAAATCCCCTTCTACGAGAGTGAACTGAATTATGTCACCAGTAAACTTTGTAAACAGACGTTTCATCTTTGATTTAAAACTTCAGAAGTATCTAAGCTTTTTTTTTTTTTTTTTTATTTTCATTTTAAAGGTACAACTTCAGATTCAGACTTTCTGCTTCAAAATTTTTAAACCGTTGTGTATAAATCCTCATAAAAGGTTTACTTTCTTCATTTGACAGGATTTTATACAGTCATTTTCACTCCTTTTTGTATTATCTGTTAATCATGATCTCCTGATTATTTTGAGTTTTTCATTCAACATGAAGGAATGTAAAACTGCAGATTCTTCCAGGGGACTCAAAGTGAAGTACTGAAATGACTGAATTCTCCTTTTGGAACTGATTAAATTCGAAATAATGGTATCCCTTTACAGATCTAAAAATATTTTAAAGGTTTCTGATAAAAGGAGCAGATTAGAAAAGTAATCTAGGACCACAGACCCAATTGGCTTTTAGTGATCACGTCAGTGGCTTTGGAAATTCCCAGCTGATATTGCAGGTAAGTGGAACATGACCCATTTGGCTCATAGATATCTGCCAGTGCAAATTTAGCTTGGTCAACCTGCAAGAGTGCTCGGTCTTGCTTCACTATCTGAAAACCAGAATCTGAACAGAGAGGCTTAACCAAAAATAAGGATTTCTGTAGCTAAAGTTCCAGCCGCAAGGATCCAGGAATAGCTTGCATATTTTTCTTTTACCTGCAATCATCTCAACCTAAATCTTCTGCTGACTCGTTAAGCTGTGTTGCGTGGTTTACAGGACACTACATTTCCCTTGCAGTCCTGGCAGTCCGAGTTCCCTCCTTTTTTGCCATCCATTGGTGAAATAACTTTTATGTGCACCAAAGCATCTGCAGATGCGCACCGCCAATAAAAACACATGCTGGTGGCAGTGGGCACTCTGCTCAGCTGAGCAGCACCTGAATCTCTCCTGGATGGACACCCAAGCACTCAGCTTATAGGGAACCCTGCAGACAATGGTTCTAGGGTGTGCCTGAGTTTGTAAAAGAGCATAAATTTTCTGCTTACACAATGAAATGTATTGCATTGCATCTTCTGACACCCTTGTTCTCACTGCTTTGCTTATCCTGGTGGCCACAGAGAAGCAAAGCAAAATGTACGGGCAATGGTTGTCAGTCACTCATACAAAACTGCCACCTTTGCCCCTTTGCAAAGTACCCAAAAAATCCCAAGACTAGAAGCTGTTTAAATACATCTAAATGAGATGCAATAAATCAGTTCCTCTTCCCCAACCCTTTGTCGTGGAAATAGCCTTAAGACTTAGGTATGCCTGTGGAAAATATTCCCAAGGAAAGGTACATTGTCATGAAGATAACTTGTTGAGGAGTGATTCCTACCTCCCCACTCTGCCAAAATCTAGTCTGCCTACATGACTGAGCTAAAGACCTTAGCAGTTGTATTCCAGTGTCCCTGGGGACAAGCCACCATCTCAACTGTTCTCTCACACTGGTTCCTTTCTCTTTCCTTTTTTGTATTTTTAGTGCTTTTCTTCCCCATGGGATGGCGACAGAAAATGTGTAACGCTGCACAAGAGTGAGTTTCCCAGCCCTGCAAGGAGGTGTGGGGATGTCTCTATGATATCCTTTCTAGGGAGCCGAATGCGCTAAAGCGATGCAAGGATGAGGAGGGGAAAAAAATCACCCTTATGAAACAGCTGTATGTCTTGGGACAGCTCCTAAAAATAGTCACACTAGAGCCATGTTTGTGATTTCCTTAAGTTGGAGGCCAATATGTCTGAAAGTTTCTCTGGTTGGTAGCTGTGCTGATTTGTGGCACAGCTGGGGTTGCTTAAAACTTAGAGGGCAGTATTTGCCTCAGATCAATGGGGCCTGGTATAGGAATTTGGCTTATTGTCCTAGAAAAGTTTGTCCTCCGTTCCACCTTGTAATGTGTTGTAGTTTTGCTTTTAAACACTAAGCAAGATGGAAAAAAAACAGGAAGAGCTTGAACAGATGATGGAATTGGCTTTTGCCTTCAGTGCAGCTAATGCAAAGACCCTTCATGAAAGTCTTGGCTTTTAGATTCCCTGAAATCCCCAAACCAAATCCATTTGGCTCCATTTACTGCTACATGCGCAGGGCTGGCTGGCCCCTCTGCAGGGCTCACTGTATAAGCCATGGGTCCCTCACAGAGTAACTGAGTGGAATAATAAATCTTTCTCTTCCAGAGTTGTAGGCCGTGATAGGACTTTGGAGGTATACGGGGTTTTCTGCCTCTGAAACGCATCTCACCTTGTAAATAGGAAGCCAGGTGGGATGACTGGTGCCTGCAAGGAGGGGTGGAGGAGAGTGCATGGCTGGCCACCCAGAGGGGCAAGGGAGCCATCCCATTTAGCAATTAAAAACTTGGCAGGGGTATAGGGGATGGTGCACCTCCCAGGGCTACCATGAGTCACCAATAAATCCTAGAATTATTTAAATATTAATGGACAGAAATCTCAGAATCCCATCTGCTTCTTCGGCCAATCAGGAAAATCAGCCGCAGTAGTGATTCAGATGGCTGTTTGTGGCACACTGAGTAGAACTAGAAACAATGAAAGATACAGCTTTTTTTGCAGAAAGGTGGGTGGGGGTGTTTTCCTCTTATGTAACCTTTCTATGATTTTCAGCTTCTTTCTCTTCTACTAAAAATATCTAGGCTAAAAGCCCCTGGAAACCAAGATTTGTTACGCTTTGCTGGAAAATTATCCCCAGTAAGTTTCTGACCTGTACTGTAACACTGTCTGGCTGGGTCTACATGAGCCCCTTCCTTTCGAAAGGGGCGTGTTAATGAGCCGGTTTGAAAGGTGCTAATGAGGAGCTGCAATGAATATGCAGTGCCTCATTAGCATAATGGCAGCCGTGGCGATTCGAAAGTGCGGTTTTTCAAATCGCACGCCGCCCATGGAGATGGGACCTTCCGAAAGGACCCCCCCTAGTTTTTGAAAGCCCTTCTTCCTATCCCCTCTGAGGCGGAATGAGGAAGTTTAACCGCTATGTATGGTCCGAGTGCTTTAAGTAGTGCTTTTTAAAGTCGTTAATAGTCCTGCTTACAACTTCATTAATAAATAAATTAAGATACAGAGCTTTACCGTTTAGGTGGTGGTTGGTAGCATTCGCTTGTCTTTTGTTAATCCACAGGCACCACGGCTCTGAGCAAGCTCCCAGCTGCATGGGGTAGGAAGGGCTGAGCTCCTGCCTTGCATGCCAATGAGAGTTGGCTCATGTGCCAGGAGTTGCTGACCCCAGGCTTACAGCTTTGAACCAGTTTTCCTGTCAGCAGCACAGGCAGTGGAAATAGCAGTGGTAGAACCAGGGTGTCAGGTCAGCTGCATTCTTCTCCTCATCTGGCTGTCATCAGCACATTGTTGAAATTCTGGAAGACAGGAGTTAAATGTGGCAATAGCATTAGATGATAAATGTTAGTATTGGGGTGGAAAAGGATTTTAATGGAAACCTTAATAATAAACTTTGCTATTACATGGACCAAGCAGATGTCTTTATAGTATGGCTTCTGGTTCTGCTCAGGGATGTCTTTATAATTCTCTGAACAGTGCCCTGTGCAAATGTCTGCTTGAAACTTCCTGCTAGATGAACAACACTAAGCCCAGTGACCCTTCAGGACATCATAAAAAGAAATTCTGCCCTGCAATCTGCAGAGCCTTGCAAATGTGCAGCTGTCCACTTTATATTTGCAGCTACAGACGCAGATGCAGATACAACTTAGTATCCACACAGGACTCAATCAATAAAGCCTAGAGAATTGCTGTCTCCAGGCCATAATGGATAATGAGAGCAATTCTGACTTTTTTTTTAAGAGGTTCTGGAGCCCAATTCAAGGGCCGGTGAAGTCACTAAAAGGTCTTTCCTGTGGACATAGTGTTCTTTGGAGTGGGCTTATAGAGACAAGAAACAGTTGCTTCCAAACAAAGTGACCCCCCCACATACACACCGAGTTTGTCTGGGCTTTTTCAAATGAGGATGGAGGGGGTGTTTAAAGCAGACTTTTTCTACCCCTTGACTAACATGTGCAGCAGGAAACCTTTTGTCCTTTCTTTTCAAGTTGTCGAACACTAATGAGCATATATGTTATCTTTCCCCACTCCCATACATGCTTCTGCCAACAGAGGAGACTGCCTGCATGTTGCATTATGTTATCCCAAGGGGACAGTTTTCACCATTGTGGCAGACATCTACCGGCGACAGACGGGGAGAGTACACAGTGTAAAACACTACCTAGCAGCCCCTTCCTGGCCCAGCGTGCTCAACAGGACGGGCGAGCGGCTCTTCTACTTTGACAGCGTATCGGGGTGAGTGACTGCTAAACCCAGGCCCCAAGACTTTCCAGGACAGCCATCTTACAGAAAGAGCATCCCCCTGTAGGGACCTTTCTTGTCTGTCTTCCTTCATCTCCCATTGTGGCCAGCTCCCTTTTGTGTTCTGTGCGTAGCTCCTCACTCTGCCTTTCAGACATGGTGGAAACGGGATGTTTCTCTGCATAAAGAATGTATTGGTGATGATCAGTGGTGCATCTCAAAGGTGAGGTGGTGGGAAGCTGTGTAGCTAACTGGGGACAGGGAAGAGGGCAGAAGAGGCAAGATGGGCACCAAAGGAGGAAAACAAAATGGGTAGGGGTGGTGGAGTGAATGACCAAATGCCACTAATCTTTCAGTCTGCTAATCCATCCATCAACCTCCAAAAACTTCCTCCTGCTTTGGGGGAGTGGGGCATGACTTGGCAGCATGCTGAGTTTTGAACTTCAATAGGGTCAGAATCTGGACTGGATTCCAATGCAAAGCCCATCCAAAACTAGAAGTTTTACAAGCTTATCTGCATTCTCTCTGCTTCAGCCCTTCCAGCATAGTCTGTCTTGTGCTATTTTGGCTCTCCCACTTCAGCTGGAAAGAGGTGAATTCTAGGCACAGAAAATATAAATTAACGAGGGATGATAACCAAGCATCTGCAAACTTCTAAACTAGTTCATCTTGATTGGACTTCTGGGAAAAGTTTCAGGATGTCGCTCTCTTGTTTTATCTGACTGAATGTCCACACTTGCAAATTGTATGTATTGTGGTATTATCTGCAGAGACCATGCATTTTAGCCTTTTGTTGGAATTGATAGTTAAGTGATATCAGAACTTAAGTGGTGGTTTTAAATAGTTGTTCAAATTGGTACATTACACAGACATCTGTGGGGTGTATATATCTCTGCGTGAGACACTATAGTTGTTCCAGCTTCAGGCTGTGGAGCACTCTTCAAACCCTTTTAAGGCTAGGAGACAAGCTGTGCTCTGGTGTAAATTTGGAATAACCTCTTGGAAGTCAGGAGCTGCTCCAGAGTGACACTGTCACAGCAACGAAGGGTCCTGTGGCACTTTATAGACTAACAGAAAAGTTTTGAGCATGAGCTTTCGTGAGCACAGACTCACTTCATCAGATGTTGGTCTTGGAAATCTGCAGGGCCAGGTATAAATAAGCCACAGCAAGGGTGGGGATAACAAGGTTAGCTCAGTCAGCAAGGGTGAGGCTTACTACCCGCAGTTGATCTGGAGGTGACTTGATTGGATGAGATTGACACGGGTGTCACTGAGAGAGCACAGTTTGGCCCCTTGTCTGAATTAAAGGTATGTAAAATACAGGGGTGGGAAGAACACCTTTGTGACAGGGTGTGAAACCTTGAACTATCGTTACTGTAGGCAAAATTAAAGGGGAAAAAACAAAGACAAAAGTTGCACTGAGATTCTACTGCTCAGTGATTTCTTTTTTCATTAAGAAAGTTGCTTCCTTCTCTGATCTCAGCCCCTGTTGAAAGTGGTGGGGACTACACTCCTCCCACTGGTGTCCCAATCACTGAGTGGTGGTCGCTGTGTTCATACCCATATTAAAACGCATCCCACCTCAACATCCTGTCTGGAGTGGGTGACCATCACAGGGCTGTCGCTCCACTACAAGGTGTGTCTGGGAGACTTGGAACAACCTTTCACAGAGCTGGTTAAAAAGGGGAAGCTCCAGGTAATTCTTACATGTTGACATTGGAGATGAGCCTTAAAGAGGAGGCACGTTTGTTCCTCAGATGCCTTTCAGAAAAATTCTAGGGGAAGACAAATTGGGCTCCTGACCCAAATCTTCCCTATGGTCACAGTGGTGTCAGTCCCATGGCATGCTGTAGGGTTTCACTGGTATGTGAGTTTTCGCAGATGTGTGAGAGCAGAATTAGGCCTTCAGTACTGAATTTGGCAGAGCAGTGCTTGTGGGAATCAAAATTAAAAACAGTGAACAGAAACTGCATTAAGAATCGCAGGGAAATGTAGGATATATGCAAGTCCCAATGTTATAACCCCTTACCATTTTGCTGGAATTCTCCCTAGCTGATAAATGCCTTGTTCTTAAGACGCTCGGGTGATCTAAGTTCTAGTCCCAGATCTGCCACCAATTTCTTGTGTTACTTAGGAATAGTCATTTATGTGCTCTGATTCAGTTGCCCCTCAGTGAGAAACTTTTGTCTGTTTAGTCATAACCTCATTATTCCAAAACTCTTTTTTACTCTGCATACATATAATGGGGGTGCAATTTTGATCAAGACCTGTGGGTTCTGCCGTTGTCCAAATCTTGACCCAAATACCTTCCATTTTAAAGAAAAATATTGAGAAACATAGCTTAGTGTTCTGCTAAAATATTTGCGCGAGGTACAATGTGTGCTATGTGTTGGTCCTGTTGTGCCTAATCTATCAATGCAACTTGAACCAGGCCACAAATGTCAGATTTTGAAAATAAAATGGAAACTAGTCATTCATTCAAACATTGTATGTGACCAGTCAGACCTTTGAATGTGTATCATGCCATGGGAGACTCAGTAATGCTACGACATGTGTTCTCTCACAAGTGGAGTTGTGAAATAATTAAGTGCTCATCTGTCCTTTTTCAATCAGTACAAAATGTTACCGAAAGGGTATAAACAGATAAGTTATCAGGAAAATGCATGCAAAAGGAGTTACTTCTGAGGGCATGCAGGGGACAGAGCCTCTTGTCCTTTTGGACTTTGAACATACAGATAGATGGGCTTGACCTGACTTGGTTCAGGAGCGACAGGGCTGGCTGTTTTTTATTTAGCCTAGTGTTGCTTTTTTTAGCCTGACCCAGAAGAGTGGAGTGGAGGTTGGAGGATTTATTAGCTCTGATTTCATAATTGGTGGGATGCTCCCCCTTCTGTTTTCAGCCACATGTGCTGGATCTCTGGAGATGAACCAAGTGTACTTGGTTTGTTTCCATGTCCCGAGAAGAAGAGGATTAAAATAGCCCTTTTCCGTAGAATGCCGGTATCTTCCTGATAACTAGAGCTGAGCTGCTGTGATTGAATCCAGCCTAAACTACAAAACAGATAAGTTTGTTGCTCTAGCTGCTCTAAGAGAAATGGCACAGTGGCTGCTTAAAGTGTTCTTTGTGCACACTTTAAGATGAGTTGTGCCTGGAAGGCATCATCATGGATGAGGAAATGCCAAGACGGAGCCCATTAGGAGCTGCTGGAATCCTCTGTCAAGCATAATACCTCCAGGACTCTAGGGAGAGCGTGGCGCCCACTGTGGGCAGGGCTGGTAGCCACAACAGGGGCAACGGCCCAGGAGGCTGGCAATTCAAAAGGGCTAGGGCCTCCCAGCTGGTACTATAGCATTGATGGCCAGAGCCCCAGGCCGTTTAAATTGTTGCTGGATCCCTGTGTAGTGTTCTCTGGTGGCTGGCTGCCCAAGCCCCGCCCCTTCCGCCAGAGGCCTCCTTCTTTCCAGGTGCATGGAGCCCACCCTGCTTCACCTTGCCCATGCGCCAAGCAAATCTGTCTGCTCCGTTCTCTGGCAAGATGCAGCCCAGCTAGCATAGCCCTTTGGAAGGTGGTGGGGAGATGGCCTGCGCCCTCTAGGCAGTCTTGTGATAACACGCTTACATAGAATTTGTACTCCCAGTGCCAAGACAGCAATTGTTCCAGGCTTCCGCACAGGCACAACAATGAGGCATTCTTTGCACCTTCGTACAGAACCAGGCATAAGTGCTGGCACTGGGGATTCTGTCTCACCCCGTTGTCTTGAAGTGGTTTCTATTATCTGCAGGGTTTATGGTTCGATTCAGTGGCTCTCAGCTCCACTAGACCAACTGGCATTGCTGGGATCAGGTAAAACCTGGTTTGCCCAAGGGGTGCTGTGTTCTGGGATGCTAAATCAGATGTAGGTACTGATGAAGGAGCTTTCCTCAGGAAAACGTTACAAGGAGGGTTTCATGGAGTACAGGACCCGTCTCATGCCAGTTGCTCCTCTGACAGTGCCCAGGGCAGCTCATAGCCTTTCGTTTGTTCTGCCATGATATCATTTGTTAGGCACCTGTTTGTCATCCTCAAAGCTCATGAAGCTTGGAAAGGGCACAGCTATTGCTCTCAGCAAGGCTGCGAACGCATTAAAATCATGACATGCATGCCCTCAGAGGATTCCTGGAGCTGTGCCCTTAACCCTTTCCTGGAGACTAACAGGAGATGAGCTCTGCAACATTCACTGTCTCAGCGACTGACTGTGCCTTGCAGCCAGTGGGGAGCCCCTCAGGTACAGAACCAAATCCTTCTTTGCAGGGTCCATCTGAACTTCCTTCGTGCAATGCAATCATCTTTATAAAAAAGGTAACTTTCACAACCCAGGAGGAAGGCCCTTCAGCAATTCCCTCCACTCCTGGGGTGTGGTCTGCTTTTCTACAGCTTTGGCTTCTGCAGCGTCTGATCGGACAGCTTCTCAGCAGTCAGTTAACTGGAAGCAACTAAGTGTATTTGCAGCAACTAAAATTGTCACTGGGCTGGTTGAGAAGAATTTAGCTTTGAACCCCAAAGCACAATATATATATTTAGTGCTTCAAGCCAGGGTATGATCGTGGTCTATCTAAATCAGTGTAGATTCTGATCTGATTAACTCTGGATTTGCACCATTGCAAAGCCAGTGAAGTCATCCATGATTTGCACCCGTGTAACAGAGGAAAGAATCTGTCCCATGAGGTACGAACAGGGCATGTGAATCCTTAGCACTTAAACTGAGTACCACAGGCAGTTAGTAGCTAACATCATGAAATTCTAATCTCTGTGCTGCCTAGACAAGTGTGTTAGATCCTGATTTGAAAACATGATGTGATTCAGAATGAGCCAAAGAGGAGACCAGTTCATTGATTATAAAGCCACAAGGGCCCATTGAGAGTCTAGTCTGATCATCTGTATTCCATACTCTGTTGGACTTCTCTGAATAAATGAATGCAGGGATATTCCAAACAGATCCTAATCTCTTCCTATCAAGCTAAAGTGGTAAATAATGAGCTTTTCATGTGTTTGAGTAAGAGTCATAACTTGCAAAAACAGGCACTTTAGAATATTGCAGGATTGCATTCCAGATGTGCTGCAATAGGGTGGAGGTTTACAGCCAGTGGTCAGTTAATACACCTTTTTGTTAATGAAAAAATATTTTCTGAGCCATTTTTTGTTCAAGCGTCTTCCCTTCCTGTAATTACAGGTTGCTGTCACTAGCAAACCCTTGATCAAATATGTAAGTATCCAGATCCAGTCTGTCAGTTGGGCTGACATCCCAAATCTCATGATGTCAGCTTTCATTAAGGTACGCTTGATACCACACTTGAAATACTGATTGCATAGAGGAACTCATTTCCTGTGAAAGTTGCCATAAAGTCTTGAAGACTGTGAAAGCAATAGAAATAGGAAACTAGACTAAGAAGATTCTTAGGCATTGTTTCTCTTATTTATGATTACTTAGAGCCAAACCCTAATCCTCAAAGTCACTGGGAGTTTTGACTGTAATGGGACTAGTATTTGGGCCTTAAGGAAGCCTTTTAGTGGGTTAAAATATGTCATTTTATTTTCAAGAAAATAAGAAAAAACTAGGTCACGCTACTGAGCAGTCTTTGGCTGCGTCTACACTACAAGATAAATTCGAATTTTTATATAGATTTTTTTCTAATTCTGGAACTATAAGTTCAATTTTGACCATCCTGACGTCACACCGTGCACCCCACAAAGTCAAGCCATTGCTGCCACACACATATTGGCTAACATCGACTGTTGCAGTAGTGCATTGTGGGAAGCTATCCCACAGTTCCCTCATCCCCGTAGGATCCTGGGTATGCTCGCTGGTCTTGATGTCATCTTCCCCTATTGCATTTTCATCATTCCCCTCCCAATCCCAGAAGATATGTCGATTCCTGGAAATGATGCAGAAGACACTCAAAATTAGAAGAGAGAATTTTTGGTTTCCCCATTCATTATGTTATTGGAAAGGGTATTTGGCTTTCCAGTGCACTGTAAGGCTTCCGTGCAATGACTGTGTTCTCAACTGGCCATCCACTGAGTATCCCACGTCCCATCATTGCACAAATGTGATCCCTGAAAATAATGCAGGGGCCTGCAGTGTTCTTACATTGAGATGAATGTAGGAAGAAAGAGAAATTTTGGTTTCCCTGAACACTATATTGGTGTTGGAGAGTGTCTTAATGCAGGGTCCTAGAATGTGCAGGAAAAAAAATTTTTGGTTTTCCCCTGGTGGCAGCAAGCCCAGGTATGGGCCAAAGGCAGGGGGGCACTGGATAACCCATTGAAATGGTCCTTCCCCACAGCAGCGTCAAGCCCTTTAGCCATTGGGGGAGACTTTTCCCTGGCGGCGGCAGCAGCAAGCCCAAGTATGGGCCAATGGGGAGGGGGTCAGTGTATGACCAGTTGAGCTGTTGCTTCCCTGGAAGCATGAGTAAGCCCTTTAGCCACCGGGGAAGACTTCCCCACAGTGGCAGCAAAGTCAAGACTTTCTTTCCTGTGTGATTGTCAGGCACTTCCTTTTATTGGGTTAGGTTAGGGGCTACCCACATGATGTGGCTGAGCGTGGGAAAGACCCAGACTGTGTGGCACCTGTGGGGGACGGAAAGGGGGTTCACACACAAACGTAAACAGCTGAGAAGTTTCTCAGCATGTTATGCAAGCACAACCCCCGGCACAGCCTTGTTGACATGTGGTACGGCGTGTCAGGGGCTGGCACCAGGCAGGGCAGAGAAAAATAGCAAGTGTACAGACAGAGCTGTGAATTCCCTGCAGGGGCTATTTGAATGGATAGATGCCCGCACACCGCTAATAGCATAGAAAGAAAGAAAGAGAAGCCATTTTTCAGGCTGTCCTAAACTAACACGAGCCCACAGCTAAAGGCTCAATGCTTCCACTTGGAAATTCAGGCTCTTCCTGTTACTGGAGAGCAATGGCCAGAGCAGAACACTGAGAAGGGCATTATGAGTTACCTGTGGGACACCTCTGGAAGCTAATAAATTCACTTTTAAAGATGTGGTGCTTCCATACTTGCATTTAATTGAACTTCTGAATTCGAGCTATACCTGTCAAGTAACTGCGATTTTTGTAATCGCGAGAATAGTGCTCCCAAAATCGAGCTAATGGCCTTTACAGTGAAGACAGTCACCTGGTAATATCGAGCTAACTGAATTATTTTTGATTTTTATCTCACAGTGAAGATGCAGCCTTAGTGCTGGGTTTTGACCAGTGTATCAATCTTGTCCGCGTTGGGCCTGTAGTCCATGGAGAGCAGATGTCAGAGGCAAGAGAGTTGAACTCACTGGTGATAAGAGTCCAGAAACTTACAAACTGTTTGAGCCTTAGATTCATCTCATGCTATAATATGCAGAAATCCTAATAAAAATTCACATACTTGCTCTCTTGTGGTTTTTAATCTTAATTTAGGAATTTCCACAGAAGAAGTAAAGAAATTTTGAGCGAATGCCTCCATTTCATCAGTGTGCCTGGCTGTCTCATTCATTCAGTACTGAAGGACATCCATTCATAGTTAAGGCTACAATTCTTTCACTAATTCTGTGACTTTCTGGAACTACTTCTGGGGCAGGTGTCAGCTCTGGGGAGATGCACAGCAGCCATCAGAACAGAGCGCTAGCAACTAGCCCTGGGGCTACAGGAACACCAGCTGGGGTTTGGGGTGCTCCTGGGGTCAGAGCAGCTGCAAGGCCTGGCAGTGTGCTGTTTGCTCTCTTTCTCCCACCCTGCCTTGGGTGTTTCTTTTAAGTAAAAGTCAGGGAGACATCTCGGGTGTCTATGGATTTCTCTCCAGCCTGCACCCTGTCCCCGACTTTCTTTTATATGAATACCCATGACAAAAATCTCAGGTTTACCCATAGTTTTACAGCTCCCTGATGGGGAACCACATGAGATTCAGTATCATGACATGACTGAGTAGTTCTAACTCTTCATGATCAATTAGACAGGGGTGGGCAAACACCAGCTTATGGGCCAGATCCGGTCTGCTGGGGTTAGTCCCTGGCAGGTCCCTAGCTCTCCATTTACCTGCACCTCTGCAGGTGTTGCATATTTGTAGCTTTCGTTGGCCCCAGATTGCAGTTCGTGACCAATGGGAGTGGCGGGAAGTGGTGTCAGAGTTTGCACTGCATCCTGCACTCCTATTGGCTTCAAACAGTGTTTGTGGCCAATAAGAGCCACAATTGCCCAATACCTGCATAGGTGCAGGTAAGTATAGTGGGAGCAGCCCTCCAGGGAGTAACCCTGGCAGTCCGCCGCTTTCTTTTACTGGTATACATTATTTTCTTTTTCGTGTGTGTGTGTGTGTGTGCGCGCACATGCGCACAGCTTTGAATTCTTCTGCTGTTTGGCCAGACTGCTTCAGCTAATCCTAACCTGTACTTTGTTTGCAGATAAATGATGACGTTTTCCTGTTCAATAGCCGTGGGATATTCTTCCTGGTGCTAGATGCGTGTTCGGGAGCAGTCGTGAGTAGGCGGCACTTTGACACAGTTAGTGCTGTAAATGCTGCCAGTGCAATAACTGATTATGTTCTTACATCTATAGAAGAGAGGTAAGCAGGGTTTTGAAAGCTTAAGTTCATGTAGCAACATGTGGGTGACAGATGAGAATGGATAGTGACCTACTTTTCGCAACTGGTCTTCTGCCTGGTGAAATCTGACAGACTGAGGCTTTTACAGAATCCAGTTTTTCTCCAGAAAATTTAGAAACTATGCTTGTCTCCACTTGCAGTGTGCCTAATTCTCTGAGAGAAGCTTTTGGGAAAACTGGAACTTCCATTTAAGTTAACAATTTGTTTTCCACTGTGAGCTAGATAAGGCCTTTTGCAATGACATTTGCAGTTCTATTAACTTATCCTAGTGTCCAGCTGAAACGGCAGCAATTTCCTGGCAGAGGATGATTGATTTTTTTCCACTGCTGAGAAGAGAGAGTTTGTTCTTGCTGGTTGTTTGCTTCTTTTGCCAGGGGAGGGGGAGCGAAATGGAGAGAAATCATAGATGTGCCAGACTCTCCTTCAGGACTTTGGGCAAGCCAATTGACCTGCCTGGCCTGCCGGCTCTGTTACCTTAGATGTGCTCCATCATTGAGCTGGATCACCTCTGTTTATGTCTGTTCCACATTCTTTGTGGTTTTTGTGTTACCACATAAACACGGAACAGCAGAGATTTATAGAAAAATTCTTGGCTGCTGGTAAAAGCAGGTCAAATAACCAGAAAACAGACTTGCACTCCAAGGCATTTCTGAGCAGTTTGTGAGCGTGAATGCAGACGCAGCTGAGCTATCCCATGTGTTTTTTGTCACTGGGTCCACTGACTGCTGGAGGTGCCATCTCCTGGTCTCTTTGGGGATTAGCTCTTTCCATGTGCTGTACCCTGCTCTGAATTTGTCTCCAACCATCATTCTCTCACTCTCCTGCCCCACTCACTCCAGTTCACGTTTCATGACATGTCGTCTAGTGCACGCTGTCCCTGGCAGTCTGTTCTCCACTGCCTGATCTGAGCCTCTTGCTCAGTTGCTGGTAGGAGAACCCGGATCCACTCTCCAGATAGAAGTCCAGGTTCCAACTCAGACCCTTTCCTCAGCAGCCAGGGCCTGGTCCCTTCCTGAGCCTCACTTCACTGCATCTCCCTGAGCCTCTTGTGCCTTGAGTGGGTTTGCCAGCCTCGTATCTCTCCTTTCCCTGGGGGCAAATGCTGACTGCTGCTCTCAGCTATTAGGCTTTATACAGGCCTTCCTCTTCCCATCTATCTGATCCTCCTTTAATTAATCCTTGCTCTCTGACTCCTCCTGCAGGTGTGACCTGAGGAGTTAATTGGCCCAGCTAGCCACCTTCGCCACTGCCTGCCTTTTTGGGTGTGTGTGAGACAGAGAATATATGAAATCTACACATATATCCACATAAATATGAGCCCAGACCAAGTGTGTATCTCAGACACACAGTCAATTACATGAATGGTATCAACTGTGCCTATAATTCTTTACAAGTGCAATTTATTGTGGGTTCCAAATTGCATCTGTGAGGTTAGAAGCTAGCTTTAGCCTAGACAGAAAATGAAGTGCAGAATGCAGATGAGATGAATGTGAATTTGGGACTATATTTTTATCCCAAGTGAATTTTTCCTGGGAGCTAAATATCAACACTTCCTGTAGGATTTTCTTTTCCAATCAGTTTTGCTTTGTTTTCAGAGTGAAATAAAGATATCATTGACAAGGTAAAGCCCCAATTCAGGAAAGTACTGAAGCACATGCTTAACTTTTTTAGCATTATTTATGTGTGATTTGAAACCAATTGGACTTACGCACATGCTTAACTTGAAGCATATACTTTCCTGAATTGGGGCATAAAGAGCCAACAGCCATTTAACAAGAATAGCCTTACCCTGTTGAGCTGTAGCAATTGTTCTTCTTTTCAGGTCAGTTGTTCTTGTGTGCTCTAAAGACGGTTCAGAAATTATGGGAAGCTCTGAAATGGATGTTTTTACAAAGTTAGGTTCTGCAAAGCCTATTGTCTTCCACAAAAAAGGTGACTATATATTTGTGTGACTTACCCCATGACAGGTCTTCTTTGGCTAAAACGGACAGTACATTTGTCCAGCAAAAAAATTTAAATACCACCACCTTAGTTTTATGAATTTATATTATGCTATAAAATATATCAATATGTTCTATGGAAAATTGTTGAAAAACACTAACCTCACATCTAGGCAGAAATCTGAGAAATTTTCACCCTTTGTTTTAAAATCTAAACTGAACCCATCCACCAGCAAAAAGCCAAATTTTGTGAACTTTTCACTCAAAAAAACCTCCCCACCCCTTGCCTTGTCTCCACATTTCCAGTGGAAATGAATCCATTTCTGAACAAAGAATAGACTCCAACTTTAAAATTCAAATGTTTTCAGTAAAAGAACTCACCATGAAGTTAAGTTTAATGAAAAATAAAAAATGCCCGGAAACAAAGTACAGATTAGAGCAAAATTAAGATCAGGAAATGCCACCAGTTAGGGACAACTCTTGATGTCCTGCAAGATCATTTGCAGTCGTAAGAAATTTTACACTGATCCACTAATCTATAGTGAAGCGTGTCTTCATTTCAGATAAATAAGAAGCTGAGCCTTTTCTTCAGAACTGAAACCAGACCATTGGTCTCCCTTTGTGGTAGTTTGTTTTTGTTTTCTAGGGAACCTCTAGAAGCAGACATTCCAAAATGCCATAAGAGGGGCTTTACTCACGGTCATCACACCCCATCTGGGAGATGAAGAAACTCAGAACTCAAAGCCCAGCCTTATTTCCAGAATAAACAACTAGAGATAACTTTGGGTGAACTAGATTGCAATCTGAAGTAGATGTTTTTCCATCACTCATTAACGGGGGATTCTAGCAGTGTCTTAACTATGCCACTCTCCTTACCACCTCGGTTTCCAGTCAGTATATTTACTACTTCAACAATGAAGCTGAAATGTGCTTTTTGGTTGCTTGTCCAAAGTAAGTCCTCGCAGGGCCTCATCAAAAGCCCACAGTGGTCAGTGGATTCCTGCCCATTGAAATCTGTGCTTTAATCAGACACATCTAGAGTTTCGTATCCTAGTTTTTAAAATAAATGACATTTTCCTGTGGTCCCATAAAGTTTGTTTACAGTCACCAATCCTGGCTCTGTCTTCTGTGCTGCTGTTTCACTCTAATTCACCCTTCTTCTAAGAGCCCAGTGTGCAGTGGAAGTGTGGGCAATAGTGCTAGACAATAATGCCGGATTACGGGTGGTCAGATTCTCTCATTCAGCACTGGTCAGGCTCCAAAAGGTGCTGGACTAGAGATTCAGCCTGTACCATTAGACAGGCAAAACTTCAACTCTCTTCAGGCTGTGAGAACCTAGCAAAATTGGTCATTCATAAAGTGAGCTAGTGTCTGATCCTACCACTGCCGTAGTCAAAGATAACGCTCCCATTGACTTCTGTGGGAGCAGAATAATCAGATGAATGGGCATCCGGATTTAGGTTTGCACGTCCATCCTCCAAACCAAATTTTCCACCCAAATGCACAAAAGTCCCCTGCAGAGAGCTGCATACACCGGAGGTCAGAATTTGAAACTGACCACCCGTCACCATTATGCTACTTGTCATGGGTGTGGCCAAGTTTCCGGGGTCCCATAAAGTGTGTTTCCAGCCACCAGTCCTGGCTCTGTGTTCTGTGCTGTTATTTAGCTGTAATTTACCCCTAAATGCCTTCTAAGAGCCCAGGAAAAAAGTGGAAGTGTTGGTAATGTGCTAGACAATACTGATCTGTGGTCCTGCGAATTCTCTTGTTCAGCACTGGTCAGGTCCTGATGGCGTTGGACAAGAGAGTTTCAACCTGTAGTGTCTCAACCCAAGAGATTTAATCTTTAATTTCCCGTCTCGAGTTTTTTTAGCTGAAATTCTTATCAAAGGTTCAGTGTGAATGCAGGAGCTATGTGCGTATTGTACTTGCTGTGCCATATTTCCATACAGTAATCCAACTGGGGAAATAGGAGATTGGCCAAGTACCAATTTTCTGAACTAATTCCTTTTAGCTGATAAGAAAAATCAGCCAGACATCTGTGATTCAGTTTGATATCTATTAAGCAGAGAGAGGTCAGAACTGGAGTTGGCTGTATTTTCAGTAACACTTTTTTGGCATCTGTTTACTGCAGTGAAGTTGCTTGTCCAGAAAAATTTAAACTTACTCCTATGCGTGATTTAAGTGATCACGTTAACTGTCTCGTATTCTTCTAAAATGGACTGGAGCTTACACTTCAGAGCAAGGAGGGCAAGTTAATCTTTGTGCTCATTTTAGTTCCTGAGCAGTTGTTTTTTCCTAAATTTGAACGTTTTTTAAAGCCATTGAAACACTAAACATTTCAGTCATCAGAAAACCAAAATGTGTCTGTGTTTTCAGCTAAAGAACTGAAAAATTTAAGACAATAGGCAGCTTTTAAAATTGGGATCTAAAAACGCTTCCTGATCAGCTCCATTTAGAGTACTTAACATGCATGATTCTCTCCTTCATTGTGGCTGTTTGTATTCCACTCTGGTGGTGTAGAAAGGAGTGGACAATACCTCATGCAGAATCTCTCTGTCTTAGGCTATGTCTACACTAGGCAAAGTAAGTTGACTCAGATATGCAATTCCACCTACAGGAGTTACGTCGACTCTAGATACACATCTGTGCTCTGCTTACTTGGCCATCCTCTGTGAAGAAGGTTGATGGGTGAAACTCTCCATTGACCTCCCTTACTCTTCACACCTCGCGAGGAGTGCAGGGGTCAACAGCAATGCGAGAGGTTGATTTCGAAGCCCGAAAGATTGACCTTGAGCAGATCGATATTCTGGGCTAGTGTAGACATAGCCTTAGTGAGAATCCCTGTTGGCTCAGGGAGCAAAAGGTGCTGGTTGTTTGGTGGGTAGCATTTTTCCTTTGATTCAGTAATGAACTAGTACGACAGCGTGTTGCTCCAGGGCAGTGTGCAGCTGCAGTCTTCTGGATGAAATGTGAAATAAAACAACATTTTTTTTTTTCCCAGCAATGCCAGGGTGTTAGATGTCCATAACAAATTTTAATCTGTAATGATATTAAAATTCCCTCTGATGCTTCAGTTCATGCAGCATTTAACTCTGCATCGCTGAGGTTGTGTTCCATTGTCTGCTCTGTTAAAATAGCTGCCTACCATAGTCTGCTCCAGAAGTGGTTACGCAGCAAAGAGAGTTCAAGCATGTCCTCTAAATGTATATGATTGATAGGGAAGCCACTGTTGAACCTGCCATTCACCTCAGCAGGAACAGAATTGGGACTGTGTTGCTTGGAACTGCAACTCTTGCATGAAGAGTGTTTACATTTAGTAGTCCTGTTGAATGAAGGTTTTGTAGGACTGAACTCTGGTTTCCAAATGGACAATGGGCTCATTGGCAACTGAAGGTATACTACAAATGTAATCTATTTTTATTAAAAAAAAAAAAAAAACAAGGATGCACATGACTGTGCAGTCAATATAAGGAACGGCCAATTAGGCAGAGCCGAGAAAACTGATCTAAACTAATAATATAAGGATTCAAAATTCCCCAACTATTTTCATCCAAAAAAACCAAAACAGCAGTTCTATAGCACTTTAAAGACTAACAATATAATTTGTTAGGTGATGAGCTTTCGTGGGACAGACTGAAAAATCCTGGTTAAACAATAGCTGAGACAAAAAGAATAAAGCAAAAAAAAAAACAACTGACCAATCAGCTAGGTAGGACAGCTTTGATATCCGTAGTGATCCCAGGCAACCCATTTAATAGACACTTGCAGAAACTCCTTTTCTTCCCCTTCCCCCCGTTCTATCTCACCAATGTGCCAGTTTTTTATTTTTTTTCTGTATTTCTGTTAAATGATAAATTCTCTTTGTCTCAGTTATCAGGATTTTCCAGATCTGAGGAAGTGGACCTGTCCCACAAAAGCTCGTCATCTAATAAATTATATTGTCAGCCTTTAAAGTGCTACAGGACTTTTTTATTTTGTGACGATACAGATTAACATGGCTGCCTCTCTGAGACTATTTTCATCCAGTCAGCTATGAAAAAAATAACAGCAGAGCAACAGTCCCACTAACTCAAACCAGGGAGCCTCCATCATAGTTAATTGCACTGTCTTCAGGCATTTCAATCAGAATTCTGCTTCCTTGTGGTTTATCTCCTCTCCTTCACCCTTCCTTATGTCTTATAAAACATTGTTTCTAGTAATCAAATCAAAGGGATATCTAAAATGTTTCCTTGATCTGTATGGTGTGTGTGTGGTGGCAATAAATGGTTATTCCTTTATCCCACTGATGCAGATGGTCACTCTTTGTGTCTCTCTCCTTTTCAGGAAGTTTTGCCATGCTTGGATACAAAGGACAGGGCAGAACCCCTTGGATTAAAATCCTTAACCAAGCTGCTAATCAGAGAGCTGCTTCTTTACAGCATTATGTTCCCTTGAGGCTGGGGGAATACAAATGCTCAGCTAAAGTGGCAGAGTTTTAGAATTCTTTCTATATCTTAGCAACTTGTAAAACAACTCCAGAGAGGATGAAGAAATCACACAACTTAATCGTGCTACATTGCTGTTTGGCTTAACATCAGCCAGGCAGAACCTGTAACTCACAGTGTAACTTTGAATGGTGGCGGTTTTATGGGTTCATATCAGGCTGATGTTTTTTCACTTGTATTTTTTACAAATAATAAATATCTTTTCTCTTATAAAGTGTGGGTAGTACTTTGTTTTCCAAGCAGAGTGTGGATGCAATGGTTTTGCAAGGTTGGGAGACAGTTAAAGGCCCTGAAGAAAACCAGAACACACCAGTCCTTTGGTACAATCTGGGGCATTCCAAAGACTAAAAGTTGCTCCTTGAAGCATATGAGCTAGGAATAAAATCTGGCAAAGGAAAAGTTCAGAGTATTTGTGGAGGATGGTGAAGTCCATCAGAAGCAGGGAAATTCTCCTTCATTCTGCCTTTTAATTTGCACTCAGGCATGTCTGCTTTAAAAACACAAACTCGAAAAAGGATCTCCATCTGCAACAGCTCCTTAGATGAACATATATTATATACAACTGCTGTGCAACTGTTTCTCTCTGTAGACCATGAATGGTGAAATTATATCTTCTCTACTGACATGAAATCGCAAGTATATGAATCGAGAAGTTGTCCTTGTATGTTAAGGCCAAATCTTACTTTTGTCAGGTGGTGCTCATGTGGGCTTTTCTCCTGCTGATGTCAATAACAGTTTTGATTGAGTAAGGCAGAGGATCTGGACCACTGCTGGCATACATGGGCTCTTGCTGTGTGTTTTTTTTTTCTTTAAGTTACTGCTTCTTGCAGTAATTAAGACATAATTACGGCATTGAATGGAAAGTAGGAAACAACCAGTGATTCTGGTGACCCACAAATTAGGTAATGACTTATGCTGTAGTGGATGGACTGACATTTTGGTTAATGTGCTACCAATGATAACAATTCAAGAGAAGTAGTTTTGAAACAATGCAGATAAATACCTTCTTTGACAGGTGCAGCAATCCAAAGTGCTGAGAATCTAAAAAACAAGTAGATTAGAAGATGAAATGTATTTTGATTGTTCATAATTTCTAAAATCTTTTAGAGTATTACATATATATTAATTGGGGTCACTTTCTAGAGGGCAGGACCCTCACAGATCTGGGTGATTGGCCTGATCTGAACAGCAGGTGTATGGATGCAACCAGAAAAGGAAATTATTCGAGAGGAAGGAAAAAGGTCAAAATCCTGCTGCCATTTAAGTCAATGGAAAACTCTCATTGACATCCATGGCTTCAGGATTTTATCTGAAGACTCCTGAGTTAGCTCGTGACTAGAGTAAACTTGCAGCTTAAAGAAATTACATAAATCCATTCCTTCAACATAGGAACATAGTTATCTGGGATGTTACATTGTGTTGATGTCAAAAACTTAAAAAGGGATCTTACAGCTTTAAACTGAAAGGACTGTTTCCTATGTCTATATATTGCAGAGTGCATAGAGACATAAGTGCTAGTGAACTTTCTTTTTGAGAATATTTGCACCACAAAAAATCAGCAATTTTTATTTGATAATTTTTTCCTCATTTTATAAAGCGACTTGTTCTTCAGCGCATTACGAGGAGGCAGTTGTTTGCAGAACAACCAGCAGCACAACTCGTACTAATTTACAACTCTGTTAGCAGTTTTGGCTGAAGCCAAGAACCAGTGGAATGTGCCATCATCCAGAATATCTTCTCATTTCTGGGGGTTGTCCTAGTTCCAGATCAATGGCAGGTCAGTGAATGGGAAGTGTGCAATACTGTTACCTTTGCTGTACAGGCTCTTCAAGAGAGAGTCCGTTTTGGTCTCTTCAGCTGTCACTCCAGGACCTTTCACCACCACTAAGTTCCAAGGAAAGCTATTTATAAAAGAAAACTTAAAATTACAGGTGAAACTGATGTTTCAAGTTGTATGTCCTTATTGTGAACTAAAGATCACGTAGTCCTCAGCGCGGATCATTTGTTCGTGGTGGGGAGGAGAAAAGCTGACCTCCAGTGACCTGAACTCAAATGCATGCAGCGTAATCACTTCTCACTCACGCTCTATTACTGCAGTTGATGAACACAATTCAGGGGTTTTCTAGAGGTGGGAAGAGGCACACTGCATGATTTTTTTTTCTTTTTTCAATGCATATGATGCAGTTCAGCGATACGAATGAAGCACTTGATCATCTGTTTCTTGCAAAGACTTGTGGAACAAGAATGAGTGCGTTGAGTGAAAGTAGCAAGGGTCTTTCTAATGTGCAGTGGCAGAAATGGGGCTCGTTGTATCTGCCGATGTTTGTCAATAAACACTGCAAAGAGTGATGCCACCTTAATAAGGCCACATGATTAAAGTATTCATTGCTTACCTGATTATATTATCTACATAACCATGGAATACAAGCTCTTGTTCTGTTAACCCAGATTTGTTTGTGCCTTGCTAGCCAAGCTAGGCGCAAACTGCAGCATGTTTCTGAGCACCATTGAAACCGTTAATTGTCGATCCAGCTGCTGGGCAGCTGTGACCATTTCAGCTTTAATGAGGGGGTCAGACAGACTGAATGAAAGGGAAGATGGTTCAGAGTGAAATATCAGGCCAGGGCCTTCAAACTCTTCCCTTATGTGGCCATCACGACTACATCTTGCTTTGGCAATTCCCTTGTCTGAGACCGAATGAGGTGAGTGAAACTCTGACTCTTATGTCAGTCCCATAAGACGTTAATGCATAGACAATGCTCTCATTTTTGTACAATATGTGTGAATGTAATGTCTATAATGCGTATATAAAATAGCTGTAATTCCATGGCGATAGCCTTCTAGAATTTATTTTGGTAATTTTATACTAGTCCTATATAATTAACTCCACATCTTTCCTCAGTGTCTCTATTATATAATGGGAGTATGGCATATTAAAGCTAAGAATTGTTTCTCTGCCTAGACCCATATTCAACACTTCTGCTTTGTTTTTGCTTAGAATTTGATACATGTTCACAAGTTATTTTGGCCATAGAGGTGAGGGCTGCATTCCTAATATCTGTTGATTACTTTGAAAGCTTCACAGTTGAAACAACAAAGAGGTTTTGGCATGCTGGCTAGATTCTTATTCTCTGATGAATGGCTTGAATGCTCAGTCTCCAGTAACATGGGACCAAGCCATTGTCTACAAAGCTGATGTGATTCAAAGCGCTCTGAGTGACTTGCTCTCTTGAGCTCATGAGCGAGAAGGAGACCTGAGGTAGTCAGAGAACGTGCTGGAGAAGTGTGGAATGTGGATTGTGGCAAGTTAATGGGTAAGCGCTTTTCTTCTGGGTCCGAACCAGCGTGCGAAGACCTCCATGTTCACAAGGTAACATGCGGAGTGACTTGATGGAAGTCTGTGGGCTACTGGAGAAAAAAGAAGCAGCATCAAGCTCTGTATGAGGTGGTGAGTGTTATAAAAACCTGGATAAAATGGGGACTGAACCTCCCAGCAGCACTGCGAGGCTACATCTACACTAGAAAGTTTTGCCAACAAAAGCGGGGAGCATCTACACACAAAATGCATTTTGTTGACAGTCTGTCGACAAAACTCTGCACTTCTGTCAGCGGTGTTGTGGTTCTTTGTGATGCTTTGGGGGTGGGGGCTTCTGTCGACAGACAGGACTTCCAGTTCACTGGGCTGCCCTGTTTGCTGAACTTCCATTTGGGCATTCTGTCAAGAGAGCAAGCTGGCAGCCTGGCTGCTCTCTGTCAGCAGAGCAGACTGTGTTTTGATCCACTTTTGTGTGTGGCTGTGATCTGTTGGCAGAAGTTTTGCTGGAAGATCTCTTCCGACAGTAACGTCTGTTGCAAGATCGCTGTAATGTAGATGTAGCCTAAGTTCGAAAGGACTTTGTAACGTAACTATGTTTTCAGAGGCCCAAAGAGCAAGAAGTATTTGGCTGTGAGTTTGAGTCCTGGTGTTAGAACCAGTCATTAATGGTACATGATCTTCCTTATCCTGGAGATTTATTGGATCATATCAAAGTTGACTGGACCCTGAATTCCAGTGGTACAACAAAGAGCCAGTCTGAGCCTAAAAGCCGGTGAAGGAGAAGTTGGAGAAGGGAGAGGCAGGTATCCCACCAAGGAAAAATAACTTTCCTCCTAAAATTAAACCAAGTTGCAAGTGTCCAGGGAAACAAGCGAGGAGTTTATAGTGAGCTGAACACAGAGTAAAGTGCCACAAAAGCAGAAAGAAAAATGTTTGCATCCCAGTGCAGAAACCATGGGTAGTGCTGAGCGACACAGGCATAGGAAGGGGTACTACTATCCCCTTGGGCCTCTGGAAATTCTTTTAACCCTGACTGGAAGGAGAGACCCCAAAAGCTATGAACATTCATCAAAGGACTCTTTCTACATGAAGCCTGGAATACTGGAGACAAATATTTCAAAAGCTGCTTCTAAATTTCACTAGCATGTGCACTAAAAGCTACATATATGCACGTGCAGGTGCCATCGTGGAGGCTGGCTTAGGCCTATTGGAAATTTTGGTTACAAAATGACTTAGGTGTGTTTGAAAAATGCGACCTAAAACTTTAGCAGCCTGCGGGTCTGATTCTCTGAAGTGCCGAGTTCCTTCCACTGCTGCTGAAACTGGTCAGAGATGAAAGCATTCTGCACCTCACAGGATCTGCTGGAAGGAGTATGAATGAAGAAAATTGCAGGAGGTATTATTACATAGAGAGGAATGGAACTAAATCCCCTTCTCAAGAGAGGAAAATATGAAGTAAATTGGTAGGGAATCCAGGTTCAGAGAGCGGTCACGGTCTCTTTCTAGCTCAAGTATTAAACCAATTGTAAAGAACAATTGGTTCATCTAGTCCACATTCACAGCTCTGTCTGTCATGGGTTCCCTTCTCCCTTTCCTTGCCACAAAAATATGACTAATGTGCAGGTGGCAAAAGCATTGAGCTTACGTACAATACCATTTAAGTTTTAACAACAATGGATTTGTGTCATGCAGGGGTTAAGGGTGTGTAAGCATTTGAACTGGAAATCCCTGGATGTTGGTTTGCATGTTAGAAGGGGTGCATAAAGGCTTTTAAATGACAGAAAGGCGCTGGCTGCATGATGTGTGATGGTTCGCCCTACGTCAGGAATGTCTGTGTAAAGAAAGGGGGAAGCACCCAAGGGGAAGAAAGCTAAATATACCTGTCAAGTCAGTTTCCTGGCTTGGAAGTTGTGAAATGACCTATTACTGGTATAGAGCAATACTCTGACAGCACAGGGAATGAGCTGCCATCACGCCTGCAATGACAGTAAAAGGCACTAATGAAACCTCTGATTCTGTTCTACACTAGACCTGAGCGTTTGATCCTAGATGCGCGATTCCAGCTACAGCAATTGCATAGCTGGAATCAGCTTATCTACAATCAGCTTATCTGGCTGTTGTCCTCATTGAGAGAGATTGATGGGAGAAACTCTCCCATTGACCTCCCTTACTCATTACAAGATTGAATACAAGGGTCAACTGTCCACCCCAATAGTTTGAGGTCATGTGTCCCCACTAGGCATGTGAAATCAACCCCCTGGAAGAGTCACCCTAACCGATATACTGGATAGTGTAGTGATCAGTAATCTATTTTTTCTGATCAGTGCAGAGCGCTTTGCCTGTGAGCAAGGAAGCTTCTAATGCGCTTTTGATCTGGCCACCCAAAGCACTGAAATCTAAATGTGAGTTTGGACTAATCTTCCTACATATAATGAAACTCGGAGATTTCACCAAGCACAGCATGCACTGGGGGACACAATCTGGTGGTGGTGTATCTCTGATACTTGACAATTGGTTAAAAGAAAACCCAAATGTTCCATCCTTATACATCATCTCTTGTAACTAAGACATGCTGTTTTCTGCATATCTGCACTCCAGATCATGGATTTTACAAAAAAGTTCCAAAGTAGCAAAGCAAATATTGTAACTGGAGGGAGTGATATCTTTTTTCCTCTGTGCATTTTCCATGCTAGCTCATAGAAGTTCTTCCTCGAGGCCCAGAGGTCAACATTTTTGTAAGTGACTAGTGAGTTGAGAAGTCCCCATTTTTGGATGCCTAGCCTGAGATGCCCTAAAGGAGCTAATTTTCAGAAAGTGGTGAGGAGAGGACCCATATTCTAGATATCGAGCCCCTTCAAGCTGTATTGTATTGGCTCCCAGAATCTGAGGTACCCATAATCATGAGTCATTTTGGAAAATCGTGGCCATAATGCCATGGCTTCTTAATAAGCATCTACTGATCTTGGTACTTCCATGGTTTCAGCACTAATAATAGTATCTGAATACCCCATAATCAGTTAATAGTGTACTCACCATGTGCCTGTGTGCAACAGAAGTGTCCATTTGTATTGTATGGAGGGGACCTGAGGCACAGAGAGACTGAGTGACTTGCCCAGGGCCTTATAGGAAATCAGTTATTGAGTCAGGAATTTAACCCCAATCTCCTACTTCAGTGTCCTCTTCCCCTATGCTGTGAGAAGACAGAAGAAGAAGCTGTATTGTTTAAATGCTTGCCATTTCTGCTCATTTTCCTGTTAGGATGGAGACTACTGGCTCCTTGTTCAGCTGGTTACATTATGATCTGTTTCATAGTACCAAAGACTTGTGTGACATGAAATGGCTTGCCATGCCACTTACAACCATCAGTCAGACCAGGTTGAGTCTTGACAATCATGAGATCTACCTATGAACGGCTGGGGAAGGGGAGGGAAAAGTAATCTTCTGCTCCCACAGCTGATGGGGACCGTTAGGGGACCCACGCTTAGGATTTCTTTATGAAATTTCTAACATTTAAAGACAGCTTGAGTTATGTTTACATTTCTCTTCTCCCACACCTACCAGCAGCATCTGTTCTGTGTCTGCTTCAGCATAAAACTACAAGGAATTAGATCAGGCTGCCTTTTTACAGAGTCCTTTGCTGCTTTCTAATGCCTTATGACTGTTGACACCTGCAGTAGCAGCCGTCTCAGCACTGACTAATGGCTTCCTGTATCTACTTTTAGCATTATCTGCTAATATTCACTCCTGGAAATGATTCCCAGCTGTTGGACCCTTCCAAAGAGTGTCTTGCCAGATGTAGGGCCATGAATCCCTCTCACAATTGCCAGGCGGCTTTTAATGGCTAAATGAAAAAGCTTTTCTCACCCAAAGGAGAATTTGCGAATGGAATTTGAAAAACATTCAAGATTTACTTTCAGAGCGTTTGAATATATAAGACCATTTGTTGACGGACATGATTACATCATAGTTGAACTAAATACTATGGAGTCTGTTCAAGTAAGATGTAGCTTGATTGCCTTGTCCCCACGTGGCTCTAAGCTAACAAAAACAACTGGTTTGCAAAAGGCAATATTCTAAAACCTATTTCACAGAAAGCATGAATGGAAAGAATCATTTTCCCCCCTTTTTTTAAATTATTATTATCGTTGTTTGACTTTGGTGCTTGTGAAAAGTGTTTTGAGTTGACAGTCATGGAACCAAAGGTCTTCTTTTCAGCTCCAGAACTGGAACAGCATTTTCGTCCCCATTACTCTGTCTGGGTAATTCAGGTCTAACCCACGAGAGGCAGTATTGGTAGCAGGAGCTGACCTAATTCTCCTTTGCCTCTGGAACATCCAACAAGGATAGCCGTTTGCACTAAGTGTCATAGCAGCTGTTAGAGTAAAACCTTGGAGCTGAAGCAAGCACCTTATTCCATTTAGCCAGAGAACTGAAAGAGCTTGTTTTAACAACAGTAGTTTAGATGCTTCAGAATATATTTGGGCCCAACACCAATTAGAGCTTCTAAAAATATCTAAATGTTAAATTTTAGAGAGGTAGCCCTGCTCATCCATTTCAGTAAAAAATGAGGAATCCTGTGGCACCTTAAAGACTAACAGATGTATTTGCGTATCAGATTTCACGGACTGTCTCTGACAAAGTGAGCTCCAGACCATGAAAGCTTATGCCCAAATAAATTTGTTTAGTCTTTAAGGTGCCACAGAATTCTTTGTTGGTTTTTAAATGTTGAATTGTTTGTCCACAAGCTTACTCAGAGTGGTGTGTGTGCTAAGCTGTTTGGTATTGGCTGGCACTAACCTAATTTCCAGAATTCTGAAAAATGTGTTTTGGGGCTTTTTGGTTGCTTGCCTTTTTTTTTTTTTTTTTTTTTTTTTTTTTGACACTTGAAACGATTTGTTTAGTTTTTCAAAAAAAAACTCATTTTGATTTGATTTTTTTTAAAAAAAATCCCGTAAGATTTTTCTATATAAAAATACTATTTCATCGGAAAAGTCATTTTGAAATGAAAAACACGTGTTCAGTCCTGAAAATGACCAAACAAATTGGCGTGCTTTTCAAAGCATTTTGATTAAAATGGCATTTTTATTGGGGAGGAGAGAAGGTTTTGATGGCAATGTTCAGGCCAGCACTATTAGAGTGTGCATTGCTTGCTTCATCACCCTGCATCCTACAACATCCTTTTTAGCACTATCACCAGGCATGTGGTCTGTTGTATTGTTCCTGTATAGAATGTTGCTTTCACTCAGTGTGCCTGAGGCAGGTGACCAGCACTTTGCTGCACAACATTATAAGCAAACTTATTCATGTTGGGATGTTTCTTGACCAATTTGATTGCAATGCTCCTATTAATACAGTGCGCCAAATTCCATGGCAGTAAGTTTTTGGGTAAGTAGTTTTGATTAAAATTGTATCACTTTATATGCGCAGCTTGGACCTGTCCTATATTTCTTTCAGCTGTAGAATTTGTTCCAGACTAAATCCTGGCATTTTTAAATTGCAAGATGAATAAAACCTTCAATTAGGGAAGAAATCAAACTTACCAGAGTTTTCTTTCATTGCTTTTACCTCTATCACTCCAAACCAATGTGGTTTTTTGTAAACAAACATTTGACATGCCCTTACTTTGCAGTTTGAATGGGTTGCTTGTGTGGGCATAGGAAGATTTATTTAATCTGGAAAAGACCCTAATGATTTTATTTGCAACCAAATGCTGTGTTGAAGAAACTGTCCTCAAGATGCTCACATAGTTATCAGCAACTTTAAAAACAAATACTTGCAACTATGAAGAGGAGCCTAATTAATGTTAGCTGAGATACAGAAGATGCTCACAGATACAACAGGCGAATGAGCAATCTGTCTAATCATATGCTGCCCCTTTTATAGCCATTCTATGGACAAATGGGTTACAAACAAGTTTATTTAAAAGCCCTTCACTACAGAATTGCATCATGAAATGTAAAGCTCCAAGGACTACACTGAATAAAGAATATGAATTTTAAACAATTCTTTGTAAATACATACGAATGAACATTTACCTCAGCAGTATGCACAGAAGTATATGACCCTTGGCTTCCATGGGACTATTCATGTCAATCAACTCTCACCAGCATGAGGCCGAGTTGCATAATCAGGTCGTTAAGCATATGGGCTATAATCACAGTAACCCTGGATGCCATGGGATTACTTAAGGGTAGTGCTCCAGCCCACTCCAAATCTAAATTTCATGACACTGAAGCTAGAAATCTAAAAGCCGTCTTTAGACTTGCTCCCAGAGTTGCAGTTTGGAGAGGCAGTTACTGAGAACACAAGAGGCAGCTTCAAAACTGCAACTGAGCATGGGTCAGAATTTGGGGCTGCGTCGAACATTGTTGCCAAAAGTTCATGCCAAGAATACAGGCAGACAATTTGCCCTGCTTGCATTAAGGCCACTCTGAAAACTTGGTCTGACATGTTTGTTTTCATTGTTTTTTGGGGGTGTTTCAGAGGGGTGTTTTGTGTGAGGTTTTTTGCATGTTAGTATTCCGCCATCCACCATACTGCCTCCAAATGTGTTTCTATTGCATTCCTAAGCTGTTTCCTGTGACATGTTGTGACTTCCTTCTGTGTACATGTTTGAATATCTGAGTTGGTTAATTTTAAACTTAAGAAAGGTTGCATGGTGGGAGGGAGGGCTGTTTTCCTGCCCTTCTCAAGAAAGGTGAAAAGCAAAGACCTGCTTAGAAAACTGGATATAACACATTCTTTGTGTCCTGAGTAGTTTTTAAAACATGCTTGAGTTGAGCAAGCTCTGACTCATGCCTTGGTGTTCTTTGTTACAGGTTTCCACGGAGCTAAGAACACCAAAAGCAGCCTCACTTCCCAGCATGGACCTGGTTATCCCTTTTGTTTCACTTCTTTTGGTAATCTCTTCTGTACACACCGGTGAGTTTTCAGCCAACAGAAGGAAAGATGTGGGGTTGTATCAACAGTATTTATAACTCAGGATAGCGCAGCTGTGGGTCAGGTGTCTTTTCACTCCTCCTTAATCCCATGTCTGCATGGAGCTTCTATCAAGAGCAAGGTGGGGCAATGTGTATCGGGATTCATTGCCAAGAAGGGTTACCATATCTGACCTTTCCAAAAAGAGGGCACCCCTGAGAAGTAATGTATCTGTATCAGTATCGACCAGTTCATGTTGTTTTAATGTGTTATTGTTAGTAGATACTGATACAAATAAACTCCCTGCTAGGGGTGTCCCCTTTTTTTCATATGGTAATGCACAGTCTCTCTAGTTTAGAGAAGCTTCACTACTGAACAGCTGAAAAATACTGTGCCACGTTCTTTGAGTACAAAAAAGTCACATTTGCAGCCTAACTCGAGAGCTGCTGTTCTGAGATGTGCTTTGTGTACATTTTATTGTGTTGTCCTAGCTCTACCCCCAGGGGTAGAATAACAGAAATGATGGGGATGGCCCCAAACCATCCTGTCCCAGGATGCTTCCTCTGTCCCTGTCTGGGTTAGACTCCTGAAAGTAAAGGCATGCCATGCCTTATGTTTGGTCTGTCCTTGCTACAGCTCTCTTCATTTGCTTTATATTCTAAGTAGGGCTGAATTTGTTTGATTTTTCATTTTTTTAACCCATGGCACTCCTCCCCTCCCCCCCAGTTTTAATGCCCTAAGCCATGATTAAGCAACAACATGAGGTGCGCTGACTTGGTGCGCTTAGGGAATTTTTGGCACAGAAGGAAACCTAGTTAATTCCCTGTGGAGTGCCCTGAAGGGGAGCTGGCATCTGAGTGTAAAAAGAGCAGGAGGTTCATAGATAAGGCTGAAATTTCATCTGTGATTAAGTAAATGCCCAGTAGAGAGCCAGTTAACCCTTTAGAGAGAGCTGTTTCAGTCCTCCTGTGGCTAGCAATTGATACCTTGCTGGAGAACACAGACTAGGACTGTGTGGCGGTTACCTCACTGCTCCTGGTACGGATGGGTTAAGGAAGGAGCTTGGGCTTTAACCTCGGATTGGGCCTTGCTTTTGCTAATGGAAACCTAAGTCATAAGGGTTAAGCGCCTCCCTTCACCTCTGCATAACTACAGACAGAACTAGACTGTCAGTCTGTCAGGGCTGAGGGCATCTCTTCTTGAACGTTGGAGAAACACGCAGGATAAGCAAAAAAAAAAAAAAATAAGGAGCTGGCTTTTACCCATCCAGCTTTCGAGCTGACTCAGATGTCGGTGTCTGTGATTGTTTTATAGTCTCGCTTTCAGCACACTTTCAGTTATCCTTGTCCATAGCAGAATCCATTATCATCCCTTTCAATTGTTGTCTGGTCAAATTAATTTTATTTCCAGGCACTTGCTTCTCATGCAAGCCCCACTTACAGCCTGAACTATTTATCTTTTTCTGGGTATCCTGACTGAGTCTGTATGTCTCCCAGTAGAGATCAAGAGCCTGATTCTGAAATTTTCTTCTACCATGTAAATCCAGGGGAATGCTATTAACATAAATGGAATTATTCCAGTTTGAAACTGATGCACGTATTCCCTGGATATTTTTCAGTGGTGGAGTCACTGCTCAGTGAATTACTAGTATCCTTTGACATGATCCCAGCATTTCTATGAGAGCTCATGGAGAGCCAGGACACATGTTGCACACATGACATGTCTCTTGCTATCCTGGGTAATGGGCCTTTTGGATCCTCCATAGAGGGTGTCCTTAAGAGACACCAAGTGAGTAGCTGATCCAATTCTATTGTTTTCTTAAGAGGTGGAGTGGATTTGGAATCTGTCCAGAAACTGAATGCAGATGGGCAGATTTGTTCAGGATGTTACAGAATTCCAATTGTCCGTCTGCTTCTCCTCCAATGGCAAAAGAATATAGGTTATGGCCCTTTTTAATTGTCACAGTATTTCTTGAGCATCTGCACTGGAACATCTTGAAAGTGAGAGTCTTAAAATGGCCTCACTGGCTGCCTTGCCCATCAGTGGGAATGTTTGTGTCCGTTACAAAAACAAGTCTTCTCATTGGGCTATATGCCTTGCGGGAAATCCTGAACCCAGTGAATATTTGCCACTGACGTTGGTGGAGCTAGGATTTCACCCTCTATCATATTCAATGACCTTGCAGATTGAGATATTATCTTAACTGAGCTGCTTTTTTTTTCCCCCTAAAAAAAGGGAAAGATTGTCTGACTCGCATTGGGCAAAGTTCCAAGAGCTGGTGAGACCCTGCCACTCACACTGATGAGAATAGGGTCCAACTGCCATTGACCTCAATGAACCATCTTCTTCAGTTAGGAAACGTAACCCTCATGAAATGCGCACATCCATCTTGTTGAGCTAGAGTAGATGTGTAGCTAACGTATTGGATAAGAGTGTGATGAAAATTTATCTGCTTTAATACTTGTAACGTGAGATGTCCATGATATGCAAACCTCAGGAGGGTGGATCCTTTTTTTAATTTGTCTGACTTCCTATTCTTTCAATCTTCCTCATGGGATTTCTAGCTCTCCCTGGCTCTGGTCAGACTGGAAACTCCCGGAGACCTATCCTGTTTATGGTATTTAAACCACTCTTGCTTCTCTTGCCAGCTGAAAAGCAAAGCCTGCATAAATGTGAGGCTTCTCCCTGCCCCCACCTCCGCACCCCTCTTAAGTTACCAAACCTCACAGGTATTGTTTGGCCTTAGCTAGAGGCTTTAGGTGATGGTTCAGGTTAGGTCTTACTTTCTTTTTTAATTTTTTTTTTTCTTTCATTTGTTCCTAAGGATAGATACCTTGTGCAGCCAGTGACATTCTGCCTATATTCTAGCTAGACATTGATGGGCAGAGCTGTAACATTACAGGCAAAATCCTCCACTTTTCTCTATCACTGTCTAGATGCAGAGGGGCCAGTGATGCTCTTCTGTGCAGGATAATAAGATTTTTGGTTGTGCTTCTTGTGTCCAGCAGAACATGTTCCCAAAGGAATAGTTAATGTTCGTTTCATTGTGACCCACATACAATCCAGTCAAGGGAGGCAGGGGGTCATCGCTGCATTTCAGGAATAAGCATCCTTTCTGGAGCATGACCGTACAAAGGACACAGGTGTGACTCTTGAACATTTATTCTCTCCCTTCATTTCTTATCAGCAGAAGCAGCTCCACTCTGTCCCGATCAGGATCCTGAGCTGCAACCCTGGAACCCTGGTCACGATGAAGATCACCACATTGAAATCCGCGGTGGCAAGGAGCTCCTTCTTTCTTCATCTGCGACTGTTCACTCCATCCACATAACTGATGGAGGTAAATCCTTCTGCCAGCTAGTGTTCCCTGTGAGCTGAACACTTGGGTGGCTGCCCAGGAGAGAGTCGGGTGATTAGCAGAGGGCCCATAGCTGGCAGCATGTGTTTCTATTGGCAGGACCCATTTGCACATGCCTTGGTGCACATAAAGAAATATATTCCACCCATGGATGTCAAAAGTTAGAGGAAACACAGCTGTCACCCTGAGAGCAAACTGGGGACAAGCACTCACCCTTAGGTCTACTTAAATCAGCACCGATAGTACAGGAGCAGCTTCCTGCCAGGTGTGCCAAGTTAGAGGAAATATTGGATAACATCTGCTTCAATTATGTACCAGTTGGGTGGTGGTAGGGATGATACCAACACGAGGTGACTGAGAGTAGCTTGTTGTCCTCACTGGAGAATTTACAAAAGGACATCAACTTACTTAATAGTTCAAAATGGCAAATGAAATTTAATGTGGGTAAGTGTAAGGTAATGCATGTTGGAAAAAATAACCCAAATTACACGTACTACATGATGGGGTCAAATTTAGCTACGACAGATCAGGAAAGGGATCTTGGAGTTATAGTGGATAGTTCTCTGAAGACATCCACGCAGTGTGCAGCGGCAGTTAGTAAGGCAAATAGGACGTTAGGAATTATTAAAAAAGGGATCGATAATAAGACAAAAGATATCATACTTCCCCTATATAAAACTATGGTACGCCCACATCTCGAGTACTGCGTGCAGATGTGGTCTCCTCACCTCAAAAAAGATATATTGGCATTAGAAAAGGTTCAGAAAAGGGCGACTAAGATGATTAGGGGTTTGGAACGGGTCCCATATGGGGAGAGGCTAGAGAGACTGGGACTTTTCAGTTTGGAAAAGAGGCGATTGAGGGGCGATATGATAGAGGTATATAAAATCGTGAATGGTGTGGAGAAAGTGAATATAGAAAAATTATTTACCTTTTCCCATAATACAAGAACTAGGGGACACCAAATGAAATTGATGGGTAGTAGGTTCAAAACTAATAAAAGGAAATTTTTCTTCACACAGCGCACAGTCAACCTGTGGAACTCCTTGCCCGAGGAGGCTGTGAAAGCCAGGACTCTCTTAGGGTTTAAAAAAGAGCTTGATAAATTTTTGCAGGTTAGGTCCATAAATGGCTATTAGCCAGGGATAAAGTATGGTGCCCTAGCCTTCAGAACAAGGGCAGGAGATGGATGGCAGGAGATAAATCACTTGATCATTGTCTTCTGTTCTCCTTCTCTGGGGCACCTGGCATTGGCCACCGTCGGCAGATGGGATGCTGGGCTGGATGGACCTTTGGTCTGACCCAGTATGGCCATTCTTATGTTCTTATGTCTTACAATTTTCTTTGGAAAGATGGTCTTAGAATTCACTATATAGATAATGCCATAATGAAGCAGCACTAGTCTTAAGGGCTCAGAAGAAACACGTGTTCGCTTCTTTCCCTGAAGGACAGTATCCTGTTTTGCTGTGAATGACTGATAGTATTAATAGTTTTTATTCAGCATTCATTCAGAAGTGCCTCATGCATTGTTGGCTTCAGTTCTTCTCTATGCAAAATTCCACCAACCTCAGTGTGAGCTTGCCCCTGTGAAAACTAAATTAGTGCATTAGGATCTGGACCTAACGCTGTTCTTGCATTTCTCCTGGATGTAACTGGGGAAGCTGCCCATTCCCTTTGCACAATAGCACCAGTAACTCTGCTGACTTGCTGTGTTCGAAAACATCATGCCATTATTTTTCCTCAGGAAAACTGGTAATTAAAGACAAAACACAGCCTATCGTTTTGCGAACTCGACATGTATTGATTGAAAATGGAGGCGAGCTACATATCGGCAGCGAGCTGTGTCCGTACCAAAGTAATGTGACTATTATCTTATATGGGCGGTATGTATCTAAATAATGTGACTCCCCTAACTCAGTGCTATATCTTGATACTACACATTCCTTTTCACAACAGATACAAAATAGTCATCGCTATCAGTGAAACCTGAACTACAAGTCTAAATCACATGAGCAAACCAGGCTTTGTGGGAGCTTTCTTGGCCTTTTGGGCTACTTAAAAGTTTCACACTCTCTCTCTTTTTTTTTTTTTTTTTTTTTTAAATAATTTAAAGACTTCATTTCAGGACCTGTGCAACATACCGCAAAATTTTCACGTATTCAACCACTAATTGTTCTCATTAGCTGTCTTGCCCAAGGGATTTTATAGCCTAGCCATTCTTTCAGCTGTTTTTAAAGTCAAAGATAAAAAAGACCCAACATTTCCTTTATTTTCTTGCAGCTGCTTTGGTCTGAAAATGCTTATGCCTAAATTTTTTTCCATCCTGCATAGGGAGTGTGTGTGTATGGTGGGTGGGGGTAATACAGCCAAAGAAATAGACCTCTCTTCTGTGCAAAGTGATCTAGTGGTTCAGTTTGGTGACTATTACTGTCTATTCCATCAGATTTGGTTGACATGCCACTTTTGCACTGATACATCTATTTATTGCAGCTAGGAATGTGGTTTTGTTTTTAAAAAATTAAAAAGAAAGTCATACAACTATAACTGCTAGTGTGGATGCAAGTACGCCAGTGTAGCAAATTCTTCTTCCAAAACAGGAAAAGCTGTATCCATAGTATCCTGGTATAAGCCCATTGACACCAATATAACTGTATCCATAAGAGGTGCACTGCACTGCATTGCTGCCTGTGCAAATTTTCTGTCTTGAGAAGCCTCCAAAGTTGAATATCGATAGTTAGAATAAGCCAGCTGCATCGTCTGTGTGCTAAATTATCTCTGACCCTTGCTATTAGTGTTATTTCAGACAGGGAATTTATTTTCTATTGATCCGTAGTATTTCGCATTCCTTAGGATCTCTTGAGAGACATGCATTCTAAACCATCTTGCTTCCTCTTCTGTCAGGCAGTACCAGTGCTTGGGAGGAGGCTTCTTGTTGGCTCAATAGTAAAACTTTCTGATTCATATGTGTGTGCATTTTTTTTACCCTACAGAGCGGATGATAGCGTCAAGCCAGATGCTTACTTTGGGCAAAAATATATTGGCGTTGGTCAAGGAGGAACCATTGAGATCCATGGCAAGAAAAAGTTGTCCTGGACTTTTCTCAACAAGACTCTTCACCCGGGTGGCATGGAAGAAGGTGGCTACTACTTTGAAAGGAGCTGGGGGCATCGAGGCATCATTGTCCATGTTATCGACCCGAAGACGGGGGCAGTAGTCCATTCAGATCGGTGAGTCGCTCTAGAGACCATAATACCTCAAATTGTTGGTATTATCTCAAGGCAGCATCACAGTCAGAAGATGGGCAAAGGGAACTTTCACTGACATTGAATGTCTCTCTGTAGCCCTTGACAATTCAGTAGCTGTCATAAGCAAACTTAGGGCCTGATCCTGCAAGATGATATGAAACTTCAGCTCTATGCAAAGTCAGCAAGAATAGATGGCATTCAGCACTTTGAAGGATCAGGCCTTTAATGAGGTTTGTATCATGCACTCCATGTTTTTTTAGGCAGTTCACCCATGTAAACCAAGTACGTCTATACTTCCAGGAGGATCAACTCAGTCAGGGTTGATCTTCCAGAGTTCTATTTTGCATGTGTGGTAAAGACGTGCAAAATGGATCTCTCTAGGATTGGCAGTTTACCCCTGTGCTCCACCCTATCATGAGGAATAAGGGAGGTCAACAGGAGAAATGCTCCCATTGACCTTCCTTGGTTAGTCAGGTAAGTTGATTTCTAATATGTTGATCCTAGCTACGCAATTGCCATAGCTAAGACTGAAATAGACTTATTTCCCTAGTAAAGACCTACCCCCAGAAAGCTTCCTTTCTGATGGTCTTTAACAAGCACTAGATTTATAAAATTATTTATTTGGTTTGTGGTAGCCGTGGCCCAGGACTCTGTACTGGGAGCTGTAAAACGCAGAACAATAAGATGGATCTGGCCCCAGAAAACTCACAGTCTAAACAAACTAGTTTCCCAACTAGGCCCTGCAGACCCACCTCAGGCAAGTTTCTCATTGACCTCAGAGGAGGCACAGACCTGCTGTCTGAATCCCAACTGAAGCAGCAGTGTAGTCTCACACCAAAAATAAACAGTGCATTTTCCCTTGTATTAACTTCAATCAAATGTGTGTCCCTTCTATAAGAAAATGTTGCCACTAATTAAGACAATTAGCCATATTAAATACTTGAAGCTTTAAAAATTGCTTATGAAAGATTGCTGGTTATAGGTTTTTTTCCCCCCAGAGAGCTGGGATCTTTTTTTTTTTAAATGCAGGCATGCATCTTATTCGTAATATAGGGTTACATAGGGAAATGTCTACACACTAATGTATTACTTCACTAATGACGCATTTTTGATTAAGATAAACAGCAAAGCAAACAAAAAACAAACAATGATGTCCTAGAAAGTATATCAATAGAGTCAATCTCTTCCTCTCTTTCTTCCTACTTTTTTTGCCCACCACCAGTTCTCAAATGGGATGGTTATTGTTACAGTTTTGCTGTTTCATTATCTAGATCTTAGGCAATTTTCTGAATCGGTTTTATGGAAAACCATAATATGTTGTTTAAATGAACCAGTGTAACCACTCCATTTCACCATACTATTAAGAAGTACTTTTGCAAGGGGTGGCACAGAATGTTACCTGGAGCAATATATCTTGTAGATCTGGCTATAATACCTGGTTTTTAATCAGGATAACTGTACAGAAGCTGTGATGCTCCCTGATGTAAATGCTGCTTTTTTTTCTTTCCTTTTAGGTTCGATACCTACAAACTGAAAGGGGAAAGTGCGCGTCTCGTTCAGTATTTGAAAGAAATTGACAATGGCATGATCCTGTCAGTAGCAGTGAATGATGAAGGGTCTAAAAACTTGGATGACTCAGCCAGGAAAGCAATGACCAAACTGGGCAGCAAGCATTTCCTCCATCTTGGGTTTAGGTATGTGCCTATCCTGCCAGTTCTGCCAGTACAGAGCCCTTATTATGCTTGTCATACACCCGGATAATTCCACTCGCTCAAAGGCACAATGTTCTTTCACATGGAAAGTTTTTTTTTTTTCCTTTTTTTTTTTCCAGGCAAACTTTTAGCAGTGAGTTAAATGGTCTATGAGACATTCATTGTCCACATTGGGCTTTTTTATTAGAAGATAGAGGAATAACAAATGATTCACATCAAAAGGGATGTATTTTTCTAAGACACTTCCTATTTTTTCTCCCCACCCAAAAAATTTATCCATTCCTGTTTGTTTTCATGCTATACCCTTTCTCTCTAGTAAACAAACTTTATGGCTAGTGTAACAGCCATATAGTCCTGTCTAAATACATACACAGACATTCTGGAAATATATTTAACTACTCAAATATATATTTGGGATTTGTGTAACACATAATTCAGTATGCATTATGTTTACCCTGTACACTGTAAAACTCCTTGAGCCAATATACAATATATGTTGGCACACATACTGTTTTAGAGAATATGTGCTATTTGCCTAGATGGAGTTCTAGTTTATCACATTGCTCTGCAAAAAGTAGATATTTGTTATCCAATAGCTCGCAGCCTATGTAAACTGGAGGAGTCATTCTGGACCATTTGAAAAAAAAAATCCTTCAAAAATTTGAGCCAAAGGCCAATTTGTGTCACACACATCCTCACAATTTGGTATCGAGAGGTGAAGTACATTTCCAGGGTAGTCTATAAGGAAGTGTAGCTGTTAGAGTGCCTTAGACATAACAGGTAACTGGATGCTCTGTGTTGTGAATTCTTAATGAAATAACCTAGTCTTCAAAAGTAGGAAACCCCACCAAACAAACAAAACCCCACCTTACTCTTGGAAACATTTCCTCCCAGTTACCCAGAGTCCGTTTTATGCTTCAGTGCCCTGCCAGGTTTCTGTAATTCTAGTTTTGAGACAGAAGAAAAGATTTTGAAAATCCCTCATCTTTTTTTCCAGTCCTGCAGCTGTGAGAGAAGGTGGTTTGTTTGTTTTTGGTTTTTTTTTTTTTCCTCATCATTTTGTCAAAGGAAATTGTTTCTGGCATTTTTTTGCCCTCAGTGGCATTTCAGTGTTAATTCACAGCTCCTTTACAATAGATACTTATAAGAGAAATGTTGAGACACTCTGACTTATAGCGTTATGACTCAGCTCTGCCATGAACTGGTAGTTGCCATCAAAAAGCTGACACTCTCCGTACTCCTCCCTGAGCTATTGCAGCTTTTTTTTTTTCTATATTTTAGAATACAGTGGTGCCAGCGCTGATGTTTCTCGGATGAGGGGACCCATTCTAGTGCACACTCATTCCCCATCCCTAGACAGGGACCCTGGGTTTCCCAAGGCTGGGGAGTCTCTCAGCTATGCAGTGCATGAGTCAGTGCTGTCAAAGAGTCTAGTTCTCAGGCTCCCTCTGCAGTCCACCACACAAGAACAGACTCCCTGGGCACCAAGTTGCAACATCACTTGGCGTGGATGCCCTGCCATCTGGATGGAGGGGTGGCCAAGGCAAATTCCAATGGTGCTATGACGCTGTACACCCATCTGCAATGCCACTCACTGACAATTTGGCCCGGTCACAACTGCCTCTGTATAGAGGAGCAGCCAGGTCAAAATTCAGGGGCTATGCAGCTGGAGTGCTGCTCTGGATCTCTCAGGCAGAAGCCTTACTGATTTATACAGGACCACAAAAGCTGTTGGGCCCCCATCCCTCTAGGTTCATTAGATAGGGAATTCTGAGCAAGTACAAAAACCTGTGGCGGCCCAGCTCTTAATAACAATTAAGAAATAACAGGAAATACAAAATTAGGAAATAACAGAGGCATCTTCGGTTGTATGAAGTGGTAATTTATGGTAAATGTTGACCCTTTAAGGGGACCACTGTGTAGCATACAGGTTTGCAAAAGCACTTGCATTGCAGTAAGCTGGTTACCTCTGAAGTCTGCAATGACTTTTAATTAGTCTTGGTCTCCTGTGTCTGTTGGGGCTGGATTTGTAAAAGTATCAGGTGTCTAAAGATGTAGACTGATGCCGACTGGGCTTTTCAAAACCCTCAAGGCACCTATCAATACTTTCAGACACCTAACAGTTTCAATGCAAGTGAGACACCTAATTTATTTAGGCGCTGCTGAAAATTCTATTTTAGCAATAGATCAGGATAACAAACTATCAAAGAGGCTCAGTTCCCCATTGCCCCAGTGTCTATCAACTATGAAAGCCTGGAATCCAAACTGAGAAAAAAATTCCATTGAAGTCATTTACTGAGATCAATGTTCTAAGTTTTGACTGAGTTAAGGATTGTAAGGTTTGGTCCACAGACGACTCATAACCCACAGATGTCCTGAAACCTGCATGCAACTGGAACTAAATCCCAAAGCCCAGTTCGCTCCCTTCTCTCTACACCAGGATGAACTCACAGCCTGAACTGGAACAATCTCATTAGGACCAACCTGCAGAATTCAGAACCAATCTCTACTCGCAGCAGAAACTCAACTGCAAACATATATCTGTACCAGAACTGGACAGTAACAGAGATCCTTGTATGTGAGGGAAAGGGGCTGGATGTTGACATTTTATTGTTGTTTTTGAACCAGTTCCTTGATGCTGCATATCAAGAGCTTCATAATCGTATAAGTGCTTTGCTGCCTCTCGTTAGATTTTTACTCTGTCGCAGAGTTAATGTTTTTCAGTGCGTGGTAGGCTTCAGCCCATATTTAGCTTGCCTAATATAAGGGCCTGTCAAAGGTAAAAGGTCACCGCTCATTCTGGATAGTGTAAAATACTGTAGTTTTGTAAAAATTACTCAGGGCAATTTGCTAGATTATATATCCACCCTCTAAACTACACTATAGAAAAGAGGTCAGACAATGGGCACTGGACCGACTGCTCTCTCGTGCGTGATCTCTGACCACCCTAAAACATCTGTTGGCTTGATGGTCGGCTGACAGTACTAAATGTACTAAATCAAACACCTGCGCCAAATCTGCACAGCTCCCTGTTTGTTGCTGATGACAGATTCCCAGTGTTGCTGAGACAGTAACTAGTACGTGTCCTTTAAGCAATGAGCTTTATGTCAGTAAGTAAATCAAGGCATCCTTTCCATGCTTGCCGCTGACAGTGCTAATCAGAAGCTCACACTGGCATTAGAGGGTTCTACTATGGGCCTATACTGGTGTAAAGGGGAGTGGAATTCAGTCCTCACACGTCACATCATGAAGACATGTTACATAAGGATGAACTGATTTAAACATGTTGTTGTGTTAGCCGTGAACTATCTGGTGGAACCCAATTCTGGGAAGACTGAAAAGGGCACAAATATTAGTTAAGAACAAACTGAACTGTTCTGCAGTATATTTTGAATGTTCTGGGCCTGGTTTATTTTTAATAATATTTGTCATTTGTTTTGATTTTGGATAACAAAAAAAGGCAGGGGGAGTTGAGGGGAGAAGGAGGCATTTCTGTCCTGCCTGCTGAGCGATAGTGTCATTTCTTCCCCCATTCCCACCCCTCCCTTTCTCTTTGGATGGAGATCAGTGCGCCGATGTTGTTGGCGTGCGGTGTGCGGGAAAGTTTTCCAGAAGAAGCATCTGGCTCCCTGGCAGATGCCTTAGGCAGTGGTGTTGGCCGCTTTGCAGCTTCCCCTGGGTCTGTCCTGTGGTCGAGCCCCTAATGAGCTGCTGGAGCTGCCTTATTTTTCGAGAAGCCGTCGCTATTCTCACCATGGGCTTGGACAGGATTGTGCCTACTGAGAATCTGCTCCTATTGAAGTCCAGGGGAATTTAGCTATTGACTTCAGTGGGGACAGGATCAAGCCATATAAAGGTGAGACACACAGTGTGTTTTGATGGCTGTCTCTTAGTGTCCATATGAATTTTACATAGAAACCTGAGGGCAGGTTTTAAAGCCTGCTATATCTCTACTGCCATCAAATGCAGTGTGAAAAGCACTAGTTTGGGCTAATGGCATGAAGTCCTGACTTTATTGAAATCCATAGAAGTTTTGCCAAGAGGCAGAGGATTTCATTATTCAAGTTTTCACTTGCTAAATCTGGACTAAATGTCGGTGTCTCCCTACTATAGTGGGTATCCCACAATTCACTTGTCACATTATAATGCACGTTACTAATTAATAGCATGCATGGCTGAAATCTGTGTAGACACACAACAGTAAATCACACCTAACAGCACAGCAAAACTAGTGCTCTTCTTCACAAGAGGGCCCATTTCCAAAGCTGAAAGAGTAGTGTACTTTGTTTCCAGACTTGCTCAGTTAATGCATTAGTGTTCCTAGCACTGTTGCTAACTGTCTAGGTGATGCACCCTGTCTGCTTATGACTGTCAGATAATAAAGAACTTCACTTGTAACTGATCTGGGCCAGAGCTGAACCACTGATCAGGGCTCATTCATCAGGAATGGAGGTTAAAGTTTTGAAGTAAAGGCAATATTTGCTCATGCCCATCTATGCATCTCTTCACCAGCTTTTACCAGCAAATCAGTAAAACCCAGTCCATTATAAATTTCCACCCCTCATTACAGGCTGAAATCTGATCTACAAATTTTCCCATAAATCCAATTTGTTTAACCAAATTTGGCTATCTTAAAGCAGTTTTAGGAAAAAATAGCTTTAAAAAGCATTGCAGTTGTCCAGAGGCATTTCCAGTGTCCATGTTACTATCACAGGAAAGCCTGTTTAGATATTCAATTAAGTGTTATGTTTGTCTAATACTATGGTTAATCACATCAAGAAGAGTTTTGTGTTTGAACCTTATTTCTCTAGTGCTTTATTTAGCAAAGAAATATAATGTGTTAAGATTACTGTCAGTGTAGAACAAACTTCAGTGTCACATAAATCCATATGTTGTGAAGATGGTGCACCAGGGAGGAGATAATAAATGATGCGTGCAAGTGACAGATGAAATAATGCGATCATTTCTCATCTTGATTTCTCAGGCATCCTTGGAGTTTTATTACAGTTAAAGGAAACCCTTCCTCTTCTGTTGAAGACCACGTTGAATATCTAGGTAATACACAAGGAAATGCTTGCTTGAAATTGCCTGGGAAAGTTCCTCCCTGGTATAATTCCATGGAAATCAGTGGAATTATGCAAGGGGTGAATTTGTTCCATGCCATTTGTACTGTCTGCCACTATACTACACTGAAGTTGTGAACAGAAGGTGGGCAAGGGTTTTACCTCTTTACTTTATCTTTATGCTGTGATCCAGTTGGATGGGGTTTGATGCAGGCCACTCCTACCTGGAAATACAGGACCAGATTGTCAGATAGTGTAAATCAGTATAGCGCCATTGAAGCCACATTATATATTTACCTTTTTGACATTAAACCAGTGAAACTAACTCAGTTAACATGGCACGAGATTGTACAATTGTAGTCGAAACCCTGCAGCCTATTACAGTTTTTGAAGCTCTTTGCTGTGGAATAATGTGAAAGTATTTTTCTAAATAAAGATAGAGGCCTGTTTTGTCACAACGTAAGGCAGCAAGTACAAGATACAAAAATAATTACTTTCTTAATTAACTTGATTTTGTTCATTGCTTTTTAAGAATATCTTCTCTCTGCAAAGACAAAGTCTGAGCAGAAGCAAAGGAACTCCGCTGCTGGAAACTTTGCAGGCAGTTACTGAATCTGCTCGCACACGCACACAGAGGCTTGCTTCATTGGTTATAAAGCCTTATTTCTATCACGTGTGAACCATGGAATTGTTAATAATTGTTTTACAGGTCACAAAGGGTCAGCTGTGGCCAAAGTGTTCAAATTATTCCAAGCTGAGAATGGAGAACATTTTAATGTGTCTTCAGCCAGTGAGTGGGTTCAAGGTAAGACATCTGTTTGCCACCTAGCAGGGTGCTGATCATTTTTTGAAATACTCCTTTTTATCACACCCATCGCTTTCCCTCTATTTAGGAAGAAAAGGTATGATAGCTAATAAAGATTGCCTTTAACCCAAACAGGAGCACAAGCAGAATCTCTATTTACAACTCTTGCAAGACTCACTGTGTAATTTTTTAAACTTTGTCTCTTTTGCACTGAATGTGAAAGTCCGTATGTTAAGGTCAAATCAATATATACCCTCCTATTTCTTTTTGATTATGTGGTCATCACTTCTCAGAATAGTGTCTTCAGTTAACAAACTGCAACTAATTGCAACCTGACTGGAACAGAACCAGAAGGCTGGAGGGAAGAGGGCACAGCTTGACTTCCACAGCTGATATCACCTCAGACCAGGTTGTTTTATTAGCCTCCTAGTCCCTTCCCTTGCTATTCTTCATAGCATGGTAAAATAACAGCCAGGCTAGCAGGGTGAGCCAGGAATTAGGTATTTATCAAACACACTTAGTTGAATTGAGTCTGAAATATCACTAATAAGTGCTGTTTAGCTGCATTGTGTGGCTTTCCGTAAAATAACCTTTTCTCTTTGTGCTTGTCTTCAGATGTAGAGTGGACAGAGTGGTTTGAGAAGCCCAAAAAAACAAGATCCAAAGACACAGAGAAACTTTCTGACCTCAGAGCAGCAAACCCAGGCAAAATCTGCAGTCACCCCATTGATATCCAGGTAAGACAAACTCCCCAGTTTTTCTGTGGATTAGCTTGCCTGAGGCGCAATAGTAAACAACTAATCATCTGAGGAAGTGGGTCTCAGGTGCTACAGGACTGCTTGTTATTTGTGAAGCTGTGGACTAACGCAGCTACCCCTCTGAAAATAAAGAGGGTTCAAGTAGCTCTGAGGCCTTCTTGGTGACACAATATTGAAGTGTGAATTCATTTTGTTTCCAGAGTTGTTGGCTGTCTTGATGCTCTTGCCAGTAGATTAGCAAAAATGGCTGCAAATTTTTAACACCGTGAGGCTCATAAGCCAAACTATTTCTCGTTCTGTGTCTGACCCTGCAACCCTTACTCATACAACTAGCTCCAGTTCAATCAGTAAGACTACAGGTGGGAGGAAGGATAGTAGAACTGAACCCTCTTCTGCAAGTTCTCACTTTTGGAATCCAAAATGCTGGAGATGGGGTTGTAGACAACACAGATGCTGCCATAAAAAGTAAAACAGCAGCAGTAATGTAGCACTTTAGATTATAAAATGTGTTTTCTTACAGGAAAAAATTGTCTTCCTCCTCCCTCCCCCCGCTTAATCTTCCTAAGGGTCTAAATTGGCCTTAGAATGGAAGCTGTTGGAAAAATGAAATATGACCGTATTTTAAAACTAGGGGTTGCAGTAGGTTACATGGGGTGGAAATATCTTTGTTTTGCAGTCCTTTGTTAAAGGCCATTGCTTTTCCTTTTGTAGAAACAAGTTTGAATTCCATTCAGTGCAAAACATGTAATAAAATCCTCAGAAGCACATGTTGAAGGGAAAATGTACACCTTGTTCTGAATGCAAAAGCTACTTGAAGTGTGAAGGAAACATTTTATTAGCAAAATCCCACTGCATACTTAAATGTCAAGTTTGATAAAACTCTGCATCTCAAGTGAAAGACAATAAAATGATCAGTACTAAGGGGTTTATACTGGGCTGGCTTGAGCATTAAGGCAAGTTGGAATTGGTCCAGCAAATTCTTAGTCACCTGAATAGCCCTTGCTTGCAAGAATAGCTGCACTGAATTTAATTGGAGTATTCATGCAGTAAGGACTGCATGTCTGAGCCAGGGCTTCCAGGACTGAGTCTTCAGTTTAATCTCTGAGGATGTTTCTACACAGCAAGGTTGTTTTGAAATAACTTTGCTCACGTCTACACAATGCAACGGCAAAATTTCAAAATTGTGGCTGGCTTATTTAAAAATAGGTAAACCTCAGTGCATGAGGAAGGAATAGCTCCTACTTCAAGATATGGGCTGTGTAGACAAAGAATAGAGCCTATTTCGAAAATAGCCATAGTGTGTCCAATGGCACTATTTCGCAATAGGCTCTAATGTGTGTAGACGCTGTAATTTGAAATAGCTGAGGGCTATTTTTAAATGCATTTTGTGTGTAGCAGCATTATTTTGAAATAAGCTATTCTAGAAAAATCTCTTCCAGAATAGCTTATTTTGAAATAACACTGCTGTGTAGACGTAGCCTCAGTGAACAATGTGGGGTGGGGCAATTGTTCTATCGTTACTTGCCAGGACAATGGTAAAACTTACTCCAGATGCATTTCAGCCTTTGGTCATGTATCAGAAGAGGAATTTCAGTTCATTCCCACAGTGGGGCCACACTGGAAATAGGATCTAAGAGCCGCTGGCCCAGATACTAATTTAATAATTGCTTTTGCTCATATATATTAAAAGTGAAACAATATTTGTCTGAAAAATTGTAAATCATGAACCTCTAAAACATCATCTGATGTAAATCAATGTAGCCCATTGACCAGCTGAAGGTATCAAATAATCCTCACTAACCTGCTCCAATGGTGCTAAGCACAAGGTTAATTGAAATAGAGCAAGACATTTGTAGCCAGGGCACATTTCTTCACCAATAGCCCAAAAGATTGCCATGAGTATGCCTATAGGGGTGAGGATGACTTGTATTGAGTAGGAGTTGCAGGATCAGACCCCTTGCTTAGATGGTGACTCATCTGTGATTCTAGTGCCTTTTTAAAATGAAGGTTATTTGGCTGGTCCTATGCAATGTGTAGCAATTTTAAGCAGTGGCAAAAAGGGTTGCCAACTGAGGTCTAGACTGTGGTATTGAAGTGCATACCATCACCCCTCCAGGCTGCACTGCACTGCCTCAGGCAGAGCACATGCTCAACATGTTGAATCTTCCCTTGGGAGGGTGTAACCTGAACCCCTTCCAGCGTATCCAGGCAGCTCCATAGGTTGCCTTATGTGTGGGGGAGCAGAGACCTACCTCTTTTTGCCCCCTTTTGGGCAATTTGTGACCTCAGGGTGAATGGGGAACATGCCTATTGCTCCCAGAGAGTAGAGGTGGCAATTATCCCTGGCCCTTCAAAGGGAGAGAGAAGATTCCCACCTCTTTCTCATGCAAGGATCGAACATAGTCTGGGCCTAGGTAAAGAAATTAGAAAAGTTTAAAATGCTTGAAAGACATGAGTTTGTTTGGTGCCCTCCATCTGCGTTCAGAGTCTGAGGGTATGCCTACACTAAGAGGAAGATGGATGATGCTGCGGTCAATCTTTTGGGATTTGCTTTTAGCATGCCTAGTAGGAATGTGCTAAATCAAACCCTGAGAGCTCCCCTGTCAACCATGGTACTCCTTGCAACAGCTGGAGTAAGGGAAGTAGATGAGAGGGTTTCTCCTGTAGACCTCTCACAATGAGGCTGCACCAGAAATACAAGCTAAGGTACATCCTTATAGCTGGAATTGCATATCTGAGGTTGAATTTCTTTTCTAGTGTAGACCAGTCCTGTATCTGGCCTCAAACTAGCAGAGACTTAAAATCTAGGGAAATAGGGCAATGGTAGCAAAGCTCAGAATAGCTTCTGGGAAGAAAAAAAAAGTCCTAATATAGATGTGGGAGTGATGCAGTTCATCTAGTAACAAATCCATGTGGTCTGCATATATAAAGTTACTGCATGAACCAGTTAGAGTATATAACTGGATTTGATTTGATGACCATTGTTCTTCATCTAAATGCTAAGTGATATCCCTCATTTCAGGCAGAGAGATTCCATTCGTGTTTTATGACCACCCCATGTGCATTTCTATTCTCATCCTAGGCAGTTACACTTGCTGGAGCCAATTTAACAACTGAGGTTTTCTACAAAAGCGGGCATGATTATAGGTTTATGTGCCATGGTCCAGAGCAGACAGATGAAGGCTGCCAAAATTACCAAGTGCGGTTCCTGTGTGGCAAACCTGGTATGTGACTTACTTTTTAAAACCCAGCTACCATATCATTCAGAGCAGAAATCCCATTTTGAATTTTCCTCGTTCTGAGTTGGCTATTTTATAAGGAAGCAGAAATTTGATACCCAACACAATAATCCATTGCGGGGGGAAACCTTTTGATTACCATGTTGCATTCCTTGCTTGCTGCGGTGTCCAGGTCCTTGAGATCCCCTCTCTGAGCACTTAGCCATGTGGTGACTGGATGGGCCAAACCAACCTGATGGAGCACCACCTACTGATGTCAATGAGAGTAACACATTGTAGAACTGAATTTGGTCAAACATAATTACTCAGGCTGGGGTACTGGAGTGAACCTAGATACTTTCCCAAGAGCTTTCCTTGAGAGAGATTCTTGAGCACTTAGTGGAATGATGTGATGTCATCATCAAAACCCAATATATTGTGCAGATATTTATCAGACCTTAGACAGTCTCTACATTTCCTAGAGTGTTTCAAAATGGGCCAGGATTATTTCTTTGGCAAGCATGGTAATTATGTTAGGAAGCAATGCTTTTTTTTTTCCCCCCCAACATAGTTATTTCTTCTGCAATTTCTCATGTAAGCCATGACCATTGTGCTGTTCATTATACAATATATACCCTCCTATTGGTCACTGTGGGGGTGGGGGTGTGCGCACGCATGTGTGCGGTGGGTTTTTTTTGTTTGTTTGTTTGTTTGTTTGTTTTTGTTTTGGGGGGGTTTTGTTTTTGTTTTTTTGTGTTTGTTTTTAATGATCATTGAGTAGGGAGATGAAGCTGGAAGATAGTTATCGTTGTTGGAAAATATCATTTATGTTAAAGACCCCTTCTGGGAGGTTTATTGCTCCTGTAAATAAATGTGCAGAGCAACCAGAATGACTGGAGCTAAGTGGGCGTGGCAGGTTGAGCCACTAAAGTACACATTTAAACTTAGTTAAATGGTTACGGGAATCTTATTTGCCAATAACTAATAAATAGGACACTGTTTGTTTTCCACAAACCCAAGCCAACTAAGAACATGCTTGGGAGAGCTGTATTGTTTGTGCTAAATATTGTTGGGATCAAAAATAGGTCAGAAACTTAGCAGACATTTCAAGGTTCGCTGACCTGAATTCTCTGCCATGCCTGTTATTGCTTCCTAGTGAGACCAAAGCTTACTGTAACCATTGATACCAACGTGAACAGCACGGTCTTGAGGCTGGAAGATGATGCACGATCATGGAAGGCTGGAGACAGACTGGTTGTTGCCAGTACAGATTATTCCATGCACCAGGCAGAAGAATTTCAAGTCTTGCCGTGCAGAGCCTGTGGGCCTAAAGAGGTCAAAGTGTCAGGTGAGGCTTTATCTTATCCTTTGCTTGTAACGGTGGGCATGTTCTTCTTGCCTTCCTATCCAAGCAGCTGCTTAGATGTGAATGAGAGACGAATGTGGCCTGCTGTTGGTGCTATTGTGAAACCTGTACCTTTTGCTATTTGAAAATCACCTCCCCTCTGTCAGGCCAGGGCTACACTAGCGCCCTCCTTTGGAAAGGGGGATGCTAATGAGCCACTTTGGCAGATGCTAATGAGGCACTGCCGTGCATATGCAGAGCCTCATTAGCATAATGGCAGCTGTGCGTGTTTCAAAAGTGCCCCCTGGATTTCAAAAGCCCCTTCTTCCCAAAACCAAATAGGAAGAAGGGGGCTTTCGAAATCCAAGGGGTCCTTTCTAAAGGCTCCCATCTATGCCGGCGGCGTGCGTTTTGAAAGTGGCACTTTAGAAACATGCGCTCATTAACATCACCCTTTCGAAAGCGGGGTGCAAGAGTGGCCACAGTCTCAGTGCTGATCGTGTCTTCTGGTTTATCTGTGGGCTTTCCATCTTTAGCATCCAGCTCTTGATTTTGTCTCCCAAGCACTTTGCAGGGTGGGTCTGAGTTTACCGAATTTAAAGGACGCACATGCTGTAGAACAGCCTCAAGTCTGAAAAGCATAGGATGAGGTCCTTTCTTATCAAAAAGAATGGAGTAAGAGGACCAGACCATGAAAAAATTTTTTTCTTAGGGCTCTGCATTACTGTGCTGGATGCCCTGCTGATAAAGTTAGGCAGAAGCACAGTAACACATTTTATAAAACACTATTCTGTGAATGAAACTACAGTCTGTATATTCCAGTATCTAGGTAGTCCACATGACACAGATGAGATGTGTAAATGATATGTACCTAAAGTCGCATGACCACCCTTTAATCTCAAACCACAGTTCTTGAGCAAACCAGAGCTGCTGTAGAATGCTGAATGAATTGGTCTGAGACCAAATAAGTGGAAAGATGGGTGGAGTAATAAAGAGATGAAAAAAACAAACATTTTGGTTTTGTTTTTTCCTCTCTTCTGGAGGACTGGCTCAAACCTGCAGCAGGCTACGGGTGGTGAAAAATAATTTGTCTAGTTTTTTTTCCATGGTCAATCCAGTTTAAGGAGAAATACAGCCACCACAAACCAGTCCCTTTACTGTCAATTTCAGGAGAGAGGAAAAGATGGTTGGGAAACAGGTTTTTTCCTCCAAAACACAACAAATGGCTTTTCAGTCCTCCCCAGAAACTGCAAGGTTCTCTTTCCCTTCCAGAGCTCAGTTTTGGCACACCAATGTCTTGTGTGGAGAAACAGTGTATTAGTTACCCATTCTGTCAACAAATGGAGGACTTTCTAGTACCATCCTTTACAGAAAAACAAAAGTTTGAAATAAAAAGCAGAAGCTGTACCATACGCATGGTGGCAATTCAGACATGTTACATTGGCAACGAACTGACAGTGTTTTAAGTGGGAGATAGTGGTGAGTCAGATTAGTTTTGAGGAGAGATTTTTTTAATATGCATTTACAGTAACTTAATTCTGAGACAACATACTCCTTAGAACAAGCTGTGCACCAGACAGTTTGCTCAGCTCTGTGATGTTAACTACTTCATGCACTATTATCTCCAGTGCAGCCCTTTCTGAAATGTATAAGTGTTTCCTCCAGCACTCGCTTTTTGGAAGGACTTCAGTTAATCATTGTTCAATGGGCAAAAAGAGGGATACTGGTAGAGCCAAAAAAAATATTATTCTGGCTTTGAAAGCATCATAGTCTTATGACTTAAGATGACAAGCACTCTCCCAGAGAATGTGCCTATAAGCTGAATATTATTCTCATGAAACACTTGAGCTATTGGAAAAAAAGCATCAATCCCTAATGATGCAAAGTACTTTGTGAGAACCATTTTGGAAAACAGTCAATAAAAATGAAGACTGCAGATTAATAGGTTTTTTAGACTCTCCATGTGTCTTAGCAGATATGTAAATTATTTTAGAATTTATTCATCTTATATAACAATTTCTATTGAGTTAATATTAGGGAAGTGAACAGACGGGAGTGGGGGAGGAAGCTATGTGACTTGAAGCAGAGATCTAAGTGGAAATACTTGTTAAAGTATTTGTGCTCTGTTTGCAATGAGTTGTTAGGAGAATTTGGACATCCCTTTTATTACCACAGATGCCACACACTGGGGCCAAAATCTGCCCTGACTTACATCCCTGCAACTCCATTGACGTCAATGGGATTTCCAGTGGATTATATAAGGCTGGGCACAAATTTGACTCACGCAACTTTCTTGTAGCAGGATGGCACACACTAAAAATCAAATGGAAGAATCCTGTGTGACTGACATAGTTCCATCTAGCTGAAGGAAATATTGTGAAAGTACCTGAAAGGCTGTTACAAGGAGGATGGGAAAATATTATTCTCCTTAGCCTCTGAGGGTAGTACAAGAAGCAATGGGTTTAAATTCCAGTAAGGGAATTTGGGTTGGATATTAGGAAGAACTTCCTAATGTCAGGGTGGTTAAGCGCCAGACCAACTTGCCTAGGGAAGTTATGGAAATTTCATTGTTGAGGATATTTAAGAACAGGTTAGATAAGCACATCATGGATGATATAGCTGGTTCTTGACCTGTCTGTGAGTGCAGGGGATTGGATTCTGATCTCTCAAGGTCCCTTTCAGATGTAATATTCTGTGAGAGATTGAAATCTCTTGATTCCTCACAAGAAGATAAGTGCCTCAGTAAATCAATGGAGTGTCCTGTACGTGATCCAAGTTAGGACTTCAGCTTTGGGATCTCATTCCAATTATCTCTGTGACTGCATTTCAAATGCAGCATTGAGCCTGATGCTGCAGTGCATACAAAGGTGAACAGACCCATTATATCATATTCAAATAATACAGAGGTTTGAGTAACAAGTTTTGTGTGCAGAAGAGACCATGTTTTTTTCTGTCTTCTTTCACAGTCTGCTTCATCCTCCTCAGTTTTCCATATCTATTCCAGTGAAGGATCTTGATGTACAAAGGTATAAACACTGTTTACTTAGGAACTGAAAATCTGCCTACTGGAAATAACAAACAAATGATGAAAAATAGTTCTACTCATCACAGGTTTTGTCCGTTTTAACCAGGTTGTTTTTGGTTCTTTCCTTCCTTCCTAAGTAAACATAAATGTGAGAACAACCTGCTCAAATGTCCATTTAATAATACTGCAAGGATTTTTGTGGACCATCAACTTGGCAGAGCAAAAGTATGATAATAATCAATGTTTCAATATTTTAAGATAATACTTTAGATATGTCACCAGATAAGTTAAGTTAAACTAGTTAGCCAACTCATATACCATTTATATTTAACACTTCCTGTTGAGGAATTATACTTGCTTTAATGACTAGACCTGGCTTCAGCAGCAGTAAAAAGATGAAGATTTAGAATTTAGTGTGAGATTTTTAAGAGACAATTCCCATTGGACTTCTTAGGATGCCTGTGTCTCTTATGGTCCTTTGAATGTGCCAGCCCAATAGCTAAAGCAGGCACCTAAGGAGACCACTGTTTACTCAGCTGTGTAGTTGTAGTGATCTCCAGGTTGTTACTTCCATGAAGTTCGAACTCAGAGAAGTCACCAGTCCCAGTAAATTGTCCTTTATTTAAATGGAACTCCTGGCCCCACACTCCTCCTTTGTTTAACTGTCTTCACTTGTTTCTGTGTCTAGATTATTTTTTGTGATTTTAAAACTTTGTTTTATCACTGGATTTTGCAAAACCGGGGGAATACAGCGCAAGTCAGAGAAGCAAGGAAGGGTTGTGTTATTACAGTAGAGCGGGATAGGGTGGAAGATCAAGTGTTTCTTGTGGTTCCCTCTGGACAAGTCGTCTTGTCTGCATCTTTGTGGCTGTGTATGAAGTTACTAACACTGCTGATAAGTGTCACCTTGGGTGGGATATACATAATGAAACACCCTTTTGTGCATAGTCTGTACTAGATAAAGCATGATTTAAAAAAAAAAAAAAAAACTACCTGTGGTTCACTTGATTAATCAAATTATCCCTACCCATTAGTAATTCATTGTTTACAACTGCATCTCACACGCATCTGTAATCCAACTGATAGGACTGCAGAGATTGAATAATTGTGGAGTGTTAACTCAGTTCACTGTAGGGTATTGCTAAAATAAGGGAGAAAGCTTTAAAATTAGAAACTTACTGAAGAACAGATGTGGGGACAAGTTCTCCATTTTAGCTCCTCTCCAAGAGTTGGCTTATTGATCTCTTCTGCATTAAGCTAGAAGGAAAATTCTTGATCTCTTGCCTTCTAAAACATGCCAGTTTCCATCTCCTCAAAAGGTGCTGAGCTAGACTCTCCATTGCAAATAAGTACACGGGGCAAAGAGTGTAAAATACTCATGTTCCTTTTGTTTTGGTAGCACACTTTGTACTCACTTTGCCCTGTAAATGACTGCAGAAAGTGCAGAGCAATGGAGAGTCAGGTCCTTGATGTTCAGGTTTTATATGCCTCCAGAAGATGAGGTGCTGATTTAAACTATCCATACAGCACTGTTCCACCAAACAAGAATGTATTTTATGCAAATCCGTATGAAAAATTTCTTTAAAATAATTTGTCAGATCAAAGGGGCAGCGAAAGGAAGGCTACATATACAGCAAAAATAAAATGAAGTAATTGAATTTGGTATCATAGCAATGAAGAAGTAATACTGTATCAGAGAAAATACAGTATATACCATCAGTGTATTCTTCCAAACTCTCACGGCACACCTGCGAGTTGTTCAGGGAATACCAGTGTTCTGCAGAATACAGTTTAAGAAACCCTGCGATACACTCTACAGATGTGCACTGTTTAGCTTGGAAATCTCAGGAGCCCATGTTTCTTGAGGGGTTGCTGGCACTGCCTGGCTTTGAGTCAGGCTGGAATAGGGCTGCCAGATTTTAAAAAAGGCCTCGTGAGACATGCCAAGCCCTGCTGGCAGCCCCAGCCGTGGGAACCCCAGCCAGGGGGAGGGAATTCATGACAAGTCCTGCATCTCCCATTTACACAAAAATGTCCAGTGGGACATTTTTGCATAAATGTGAGCTGTGGGACTTCTCCTGGAAATATGGGACGTCTGGCAACCTTAGGCAGGAAACATCACACAATAGGCCTTTTCTAGCCATCTTGTAATGCTCCTTCCTCTAGCCCTGGCCATTGTCTGTCAGCATGTGTAAAGAAAACACCCTGAATAAATAAGTTAACATACAAAAACAGAAGGGAGACCTGTAGCACCTTAAAGACTAACAGATTTATTTGGGCAAAGCTTATGCCCGAATAAATCTGTTGGCCTTTAAGGTGCCATGGGACTCCTCATTGGTTTTGCAGGTACAGACTAACAAGGCTACCCCTCTGAGACTGGGCACCAACTTAACCTAGCATTTCCAAAAGGGGGAGGACAGGTTTGATTTTTAGAAAGAGGGGACTGGGAGAAATTCTTAATATTTCTCAGTCAAAACTTCCTTTTCCACATTACACTACTTATGCCAGGTCCAAGTTTCAAGGAGAATCACAAAAAATCAGGCGACCCACAAAAGGGGACATAATGGGTCATGCGCAAGTGCAGGAAACACCCTAATTTTTAATAAGAAGAATGATCGTGTCGGAGTTATTAGCTACAGCAGAAAGCACTAAAGGACCATTACAGGCAATAAGATAAGCAGGCACTTGACTTAATGGAAATTAAGGGGACTAAATTGTGTGTCACAGGCAGAGAATAGAAGGCTCTGAGGTGTCCTAGTGCCAGAAACCCCTGCAGTGTTAGGGATTTGATCTGAGAGAGAAATTCCCAGATGACCCTGGCAAGTGACCTAATCCCTGCAGTGCAGAGGGTGTGTGAAAAATCCACCAAGTCACTGCCAAACTGAGTAGTGGCGGGGAGGGGTGATTCTTTCCCAATCCTGAATGATGTCCTGTCGGCAGCTGTGGGCAGCTCTAGCACTTCAGAGAAAGGAACTTTTCTTAAAGAAGGTCTCAGAACGCTGGTGACAAGGGAGGGGAACCACTTTCTGACCCCCACAGGCGCACAGCTGAAACCCAAAAGCATGAGATTTTAGGAACATAGACACGAACCGGAAGGGACCCGCAGAGCTGCTGAACTCTTGTCCCTTCCCAGCACAGGCAACAGCAGTGTATAATATCACGCACAAATTTGGCAGGCTGGTTCACAAAACAAATTAAGTAACAGCCTTCTGGGTGTGTGATTCAGGGGAATTCACTGTGGGCCAGCTAAGCCAGAATAAAGCACCGCCACTGGAGACAGCTAGCTGGAAAGAGTGCGTTTATCATTAAACGTAAGCAAGAGGAAGCAAATGTATATCAAACGGGCAAGATTGCATTGCAGCCGGTGGTCCCTATAAGCTCAGCACTTGGACACCCACCCAGGGGCGATTCAGGTACCATCCACCTGATTAGCCTGCAGTGGGCAGCATGTGTTTCATTGGTGGTACACATCCACATATGCCTTGGTGCACAAAACAAAGCTCCACCCAAGAATGAAAAAATATAGAGGGAACACAGCTTGCAGCCTTTACTTTATGGCTCTGTCTACCTTTTGAGCTGGGAACTACACCCCAGCTCCATCAGACATGCACACACTGGCTCCTATTGAGCTCGCTTGCTAAAAATACTAGCGTAGCCACAGCAGAGCAAGCAACAGCACAGGTCAACTTATTTTGCCTAGTGTAGACAACCAACAATTTTTCCAGATGCTCCAATGTGAGTTAAGAACCAAAAATCCCATTTTCAAAAAATGACTTAGGTTATGTCGACACTAAGCAAAGTAAATTGACTCCAGGTATGCAATTCTAGCGATGGCAGTTGTGTACTGAGAATTGACTTATCTGCGTTTGGCTTACTTGGGTGTCCCTACTGAACAAGGTCGATGGGAGAAACTCTCTTCAACCTCCTTTACTCCTTGCATCTCACGAGGAATGTAGGGGTCAACTAAGACCCCTGAAAGGGATGTGCAAAATTGACCTACAAGACATGCAAAATCAAACCCTGGACGATTGACACTGAGTTGGCCAATCTTCCGGTCTAGTGTAGATAGAGGGTTAGGCACTTGGGGCCAGATTGTCTATAACACTTAGGCCTCTAAAGACCTCATTGGGAGTTAGGTGATTAGGTGCTTTTGAAAATCCCACTAGTGCCTAAATATACATTCAAAATTCTGAGCTGCTACATTCCTTCTGGTTTTAGTTGAAAGCCAGTATCAAAGCTTGAGGTTTACATTCTAATCTGAAGCTTTGAGTATGACCCTCAATAGAATTTTTAGAACGGTTCCAATTTGCAGTTCCATTTTGGCTTTTTGTCTGGCCCTGATTCAGCATTCACCAAAGTACATGCTTACCTTTTAAGTAATTGCTTAAATCCTATTCATGGAATTGAAGCACATAGTTAAATTTAAGTGGGTGATTAATTGCTTTGCAGAGCAGGGGGGGACTTAAGAAGCTGTTTTGCCAAATCAGGGTTTTGGTTAAATAGCCGCCCTGACTAAAGGGATTAGTTTCTGTGTATATTCATATTTTGTTAGCTTTATTTGCTGGCATGATGGCACATGATAAATCAAGCGAGATTTTTTTTGCTGTCTTGCCCAGGCTTATCACAGTGCTCTGGTTATGAAAATAATATGGTTAAGCTGCTGACTGCTGTTGGTGGCAGCCATCAAGCTGATACATGAGATCCCTCTGGCCAGCAATATGGAGCCCATGAAAACTGATTGTAAACTGCCTTGCATCTGGCATTACTAATTCTTGGACAGTCACAAACTCAGCTCTGTTTGTGAAAACTGTGCTCTGGTGTTGAAAGCAGCCATGCTCTCTTCTGTCCCATCAAACCATAGTGCAACTGGTTTGCAAGTCACTGGTGCAGGGCTTACAGTGGGTGTCACAAACATCACTTGGCAACAATTTGCCTACCTCTAGCTAGCAGGCCAGCTGTCAGCAATGACTTAATTTCAAACTCAATTTATAGCATGGCAGAGTGAGACAGTTCTTGTCTCCTTGTGAACTCTGAAGCAGACTGTCTCACATCTGTCTGTGAATGTGCCCTGTGAGCTGTTTGTGTGTGCCAAGTGCTTAATGGGAGCCAGCAGCGAACCTCTTTGCTAGTGGGGGGATGCCTGGCTCTGTTTCCCACAAGGAACTTCCGAGCAGGGGCCTCTCTTCCCTGAAGCATGCCCACCTTACTTGCAGTGTGGCCCCACATATTTAAAGGAGAGTTTGAAGCCCTGGCTGCTGTTATAAGAGGCTTCCCCTCCCACACCCAGCAGCACACTAAAAGAACCATTTTAAATCTATTGCATGAAATGCGCTTTTATCTTTTAAAATGAAAGAAGCAAGAAGCAATTTTCTTCTCTTAAATCAAGCCAAGAGAGCAAAAGCGTACACCTGTAACCCAGAGATACTGAGATCACTACTAGGGAGAGTGAAGTCTCTGCTCTACAAACTTGGCCAAAAAGCAGCTGGCTCTTAGCTCATGTTGTAGAGCACAGGGCTTTAGCAAGCCCTAAGGTGGCAGGTTCAATTCCTCCAGCTAATGACCCGAGTCCATGAGCATTACAAGTGGGGGCTTGTCAGCCATGAACTGCTGGAAGGTTTCACAAGCTTGTGATGTGCTTTATCAGTTGAGGGAAGTGTGTAACCCCAGAGGCACTGAGACACCATGTAGAAGGGAGAGTGACTCTCTGCTCTACAGCCTTGGCTGAGAGCTAGCTGGTAGAGCACAGGGCTTTAGTTCTTATGGTTGTAGATTCAATTCCTCTTGCTGACAGCCTGGGTGCATCGGCCTTACGCACCCAATAAAATTATATTCAGTAGCTGGTTAGTGAACATTTTACATTCTTGTCCGTGCCTAAACTTTTTGCCTGCCTGTGCTGGTATTACAGGCTCTCATGGCAGTTGTTATGCTGCAGCTCAACACTCCAGTAATGATAAATTGCCTCTCTTAACTGCAGTACTGTAGATCCAAGGGCTGTTCTTATGATTGTCTGAACTTCCCTTTGTGTTTTCAGTAAGTCAGGGAGAGGCCAGTGATGGGGAAATAACTGAAAACAGCCGTAGTATTAGAGCTCCCATGGTTTGCAGTGTCTCAGCCATCTGCCATACAGCCTCCTCATTGAGGGGACCATGAAAGCTGTGAACATTGACTGATGTGCACAAGCAAGGGCAGGAATTCTCCTTACTTGTTGGGGTGTGTCTGTTACAGCTGAGTGATCTTGTGAGCCTAGCAGGGCTCAGACTGGTCCTAAGCAAAACCACCCACTCGGTGACCTTGTGATGGCACATTGTGCAGCCGCACAAAAGTGAGGCCAGCCTCACTTCTGGGCTACATAGTCTAGCAACACTGTAGAAACAGTATGTTCATCACATGGAGGGGTGGAATTATCTTAGTTTATTCTCTAGCAACCCTTCCAGTGGACGCAGGAAGCACTGCAAATGGTCTGTTCCATTCCACATGCAGTCTTGGGCTACAGATATGATGGAAACTTGAAGAGGAAGGATCAGAGGTAATGACTCGGGGGTGAAGATGGTTCCTTTCTTTGACAGTTAATATCCCATCGAAGAATTAATTCTTCTAAATGTTCGTCTACATTTTCTTTTTTCCTCTGAATAGTCTCTAATTGGTCCCATTCCTCACCAGAAAATTAGTAAAATTACCAGACATGGATGTTGAATGTTGTCTTTCTGGTAATCGGAAGTCTGTCCTGTGTCTGTTGTAATAACACTTCTGTTTATTAGATGCGCACTTTTCAGCTAAGGCTTTAAAAGGCCTTCACAGATGGGGAAACTGAGGTAGGGAGCAACACAAGTAATTTAGCCAGTGCCATGCAGTGTCAAAGCTGGAAAAGAATGTAGCTCTCCTGGATCCCAGTAAAAGGCCCTGTCCCCTAAATCATATTACCTTTCCCTGGAAAGCCAAAGGAGGATAAACATTATCAAGCGGGTGTCAACATACATTATTGTGTGAGAACATTGCGTTTCATTTAAATTGGACATTTCTAGGTTTTTCTAAAACTCCTCTTCCCACCTGATAGTTCTGCCCAAACAAGTGCCTCTCTGATAACTCTCTGCAGCAAGCTTGCCATTTGTTTCTAATTACTGCTGTGTATGTCTCTGCTGAACTGAAATACATGCCAGGGTAACATTCTTTACAGTGCCGTGTTTACTTAGTGAGTTTATTACCTATTTTTACTGGAATAATGTGGAATGTAGTCAGTCAAATAAGTGTTTCCTGCTGCTGCTGCTGCTTCAAGTGAGCTGAGCCAGGAAGGAGTGCATTGTGCATAGGTTTTAATGAAATTGCAGGGCTGAAATTATTTTGGTTTCTAGTTGTTAACACTGGCTGGCCCATGCAGAGTCCCTCCTTCCTCTCTCTCAAAGCAGTCAGATGCAGCTCAGCCTGACCCAGGAGGAGCACTGAACGCTTCTGCATGCTGAGCAAACTGAGTCAGCGGAGGAGGAAGCATTGAGTGTGGGTTGACGGGTCAGTAGATTAGCATTTATGTTTGTCAAATTGCTTGGAAACCACGTGTGGGTTCTTCCAACCCGTTGACTGGACTAGCAGCTGAGATGATCATGTGCTGTGGTTCATTCAGGATTTCAGCCAAGTAGTCCAGTCCTGCTCTGCTGAAGGTAACAGCAAAACATTTGCTGGTTTCTCTGAGATGTGGCCAACAGTGGTCCACGAGGGATGTCATATACTGAGCCTTTCCCAGTGTTTCACAATTACAGATACGCCAAAGAAAAATAATTCTGTGCAGAGATAGTGGGAGGACTTCCACTGTTCAGTACCTCTGACAGCTCGCTGCTTGTGTTTTCGATGCATCAGGCTACAGGACAAACTTCACTACAGGACAGTTACACTAGGGCCTAGCCAAGTGACCAAAACAAATCCCACAAAACCTACCTCCTCTGTAGAGAATATCTCCATCGGACCTTGTAACTCTTGTGCTCTGGACTTCTCCAGCCTTGTCCTGGCTATGGACAGTTTTGGGTGGATTCAAGTCTTAGTTCATTACTGCCCCAGCCCCCACTTGCTGAAAGAGTCAGGTGGTAAATGTGATGTTTGCGGAATAAACCTAAAAATGCCTCTTCTTCCTTTAGGGAGAGCAGCATACCTTCACATAGGAGAAGTGGTCGACGGAGTGGATATGAGGGCAGAAGTAGGACTGCTGAGCCGAAATGTAGTGGTGATGGGAGAGATGGAGAGTCAATGTTACGACTATAGCAACAATTTATGCACCTTCTTTGATTTTGACACCTTTGGGGGGCACATCAAGGTATTGTATAAGTCCTTTTACTCAGACCTTTCTGTACAGAACCAAACATGCAGATAGTCAGGGGGGCATTACATGGCTGGGAACATCCTGTGAGTGGAGGCCTGCAAAGTAAACAAGCCCCGTCCTAGAGAAGATCCTTCAGACTTCGCTATGCCAGGCTGGCGGGGGCTCAGCACTCACAGATTGCAGAGTTTGGATCCAAATTCCAACTATTTTAGAGTTTGGGGGTGCTCATATCTGGGGTTTCCATTCAAACCCATTTCTCCATGGGATGAAATCTAGCACAGCTGCTTTATGGAAAGCATTCAGTGTAAACAGTTTTGCGTGAATAGTCAGAGAAGTCGCCATGTTAGTCTGTATCTTCATAAAATGAAAAAGCAGTCATGTAGCATTTCAAAGACTAACAAACTAGTTTACTGGGCAATGAGCTTTTGTGGGGCAAACCCACTTCAGATCTGGAAATCGTGCCAGGTCATTTTCAGCAGTATTTCCAGATCTGAAGAAGTGGGTCTGTCCCACGAAAGCTCATTACCTAATAAATTATTTTGTTGGTCTCTAAAGTGCTACATGACTGTCTTTTAGTTTTACCTGCATTTGCAAACTAGCCAGCATCCACTGTGCAGTGTCTCCAAATTCTAACCCCTCTATCAGTGGTCATAGTCAGAGTCTCGCTCTGCCTGAGTAATTTGAGACAGGGACGTGGGGGGTGGGGCGTGGGGGTGGGGGTTGAGGTAATATCTTTCATTGTCCCAACTTCTGTTGGGAGAAAGACAAGCTTTCACGCTTAGACCACTCTTGAAGATAAAGTTTGTGTAAGCCTGAAAGCTTGTGTCTCACACCAACACAAGTTGACCCCATGAATTAATAATATTACCTCATCCCCCTTGTCTGTCTAGTGTCCTGGGACAGACATAGTAACACCAACCCTAACCCAGCCAATGCTGCATGCAACAGAGAATATGAAGCAAGTAGCTACATGTGCTTACTGCCACTTGACTCGTGTTTTATCGTTCTGCAGATTGGTCTTCGGTTTAAAGCTGCCCATATTGAAGGATTAGAATTGAAACATATGGGCCAGCAGAGAATGGGACACTATCCAATTCACTTCCACTTGGCTGGAGATGTGGATGAGAAGGGAGGCTACCACCCTCCAAGCTATGTGAAAGATGTCTCCATTCACCACACCTTCTCGCGCTGTGTCACAGTCCATGGCTCCAATGGTTTGCTGGTAAGAAACAGCGTTTTGATGACTGCCTTCCTGATCAAGATGTCCTTTTGATACTAGCCCAGTTTCTTTCCTGATTTATCATGAAAACAATTCTCTAGCCCCTGAAATGAGTCACATAACTGACAAAATTGTGGAGGTAGAGGAAATGTTCTTCTCTTTTGCCCTGGGATTGAGTATAAATAAATTTCAATAGCATCTACAATACAAATCCAACATAAGAATGTAAAACCAGGGGCTAAATTTTATATGCAGCTCAGAGCTGATAGAGCTTTCAAATGTCATTGTATTCAGAGATTCCTACGGGCAATCCCACCTACAGTGCAAAGCTGTTTAAAGAAGGTAATTGCCAGGTTTAGGATTACTTTAATTTCTAAATAAGGGTTTGTTTGAAATTCCCATTGACAACACAAGCAGTCAAGGACCTCTTGTTTAACACAGCTTTTTGTCAGACCAAAAAAGTCATCTTGTAGGTTTCCTGTAGTACAACATCTATTTATCATGTTAAGTTTTATAGCACAGGAGAGCACATGGAATGACCATAGCAACAGAACCAGACTCCCTACATCTGGGGAGACTCTTTCTACTTCACAGTAAAGAACAAGATAAAGAACCCTGTCACATTTGCATAAGACCCCATTGGTGCTGCTTCCCTGGGGTGTGACCAGCATGTGGAGTGGAGCTGAATTTAATTTAATTTAAAAAAGGGTTTGAACAGCAAATGCCCATGTTCTGTATCACTGTTAGGCTTGCTCTGATGGCTTTGTCATGGAGTGCTGTTTGTCACCTAGTGCCTTCTCAGTTAGGAGGTTCTCTTGATCTCATTTTCCTTTAGTGTGTTCATTAACTTTATCGTAAGAATAATTTGAAAGCTGCTTACAGTAGTAATATGAGAGGAGATTCCCCCATGTCCAGTCCATCCAAGGGCCAAAAAGTGCTCTTTGGATGGTAGTACTGAAAGTCTATATAAACATCCACCATGTATGTTCATTTTGTGAATGTGAGAAGGAGAAAACTTCACTGGAAAAGGTTCAGAAATTTGAGGGGTTTTTTTTCTTTTATAAAAGCAGACATTTTAAAAGCGTGTGACAAACATTAGAACTGATTTCTCCACTTTTTTTCCCAAGCATCAGTCCAAAACAGTGGTCTCAACATGCCTGTTAGTTTTTCTCAGGATTCTCATGTTTTAACTGTGTTGGTACCACATGTGGGAAAAAAAAAATTGGAGTGTTTTTTAAATGGGTCTTTAACTGGCCAAGATCTCAGCCCTGTGCATAACAGCTATGATATGATTAGTGATGCACATCTCCTAGAGCTGGCAGGGGCCTTGAGGGGTCATCTAGTCCAGTCTCCTGCCCTCTTGGCAGGGCCAAGCACCATCCCTGACATCTATTTATCCTAGTCCTCAACTGGTGTCCTTAAGGATTGAACTCACAACCCTGGGTTTAAGCAGGCTGATGCTCAAACCACTGAGCTATCCCTCCCTGTCCTTGTTGTTTTAACATGAGATCACCAGCCTGTCATGCCACTCACTGTGTAAAATGATGGTCATGGAGCCATAGGAATTCTCCTGGTCTGTCTGGAGCCATGCACAGACACAAAATTTGTATCTGCATCTGTATCCACCAAAATGAGATGCAAATATCCTCCTTGACATGTGTGGATGCACATACCTGTGGATACCGCAGATTTGCAGGATTCTGGATATAAAATTTGCATCCACATCCATATCTTGTAAAAATGAGCAGCAGATATCCACACTGATATCAGTGGGTTGCAGATAACCATGGATATAAACCAGGTATCTGCAGATTTGCAGGGTTCTAAGTTATATTATTGATACCTTTAAAAAAGAAAAAGAAAAAACAGGCGGCCTAACTTTTCATTGAATCACTGTAAGCTCGCAGTGTTCAGGCTTTTCATCCCTTATTTTGTTTTCAGAAGAATATTGAAATCTACTGTTGACCTGGTTTCTGAAAAATCAGTTCTACTTTACCTTAGCTAAACTTTATTGGGCACCCAGAGGGGTTCTAACTTTTTTCCAATGAAAAGCCAGCTACCTAACATCTCTGTGTATCTAAGAATGTAACTAGCATGCATCCTGGCAGAAGAGAATTAGTAAGAGCCTGTTTTGTCAAGTAATGAGAAGGTTTCCAATAATGGCACCATAAACACATCCTCCAGCTATGTGACAGTTGCACAGCTGTTGATTAGCAGAGGGCTAAGTAAAACCTCAGCTCTGATTCTCATTTTAAACACTGCATTGGTTAAGGCTTGCTTTTACTGCCAAACCAAATACCCAGAGTATGGCATTTCACCAGTCAGCTGGGTGGATTTACACAGGATATTTGGAAATTTTTCAGTCCCTGGTGCATTTTCCAAGTGAAGACCATGTCATTGTCACTAGGAAATACTGCAAGGATCCTTGTTCTCAGGGTTTTCAAGCCAAGACACCCATGATGAAATACAGACAGGCTGATGAGATTGAAGGAAACTACTTAATTCTGGTGGTGTTATGCAACAACAGTGATTCTTTCAGGGCTTTGGAGTTGGTTCCATGTATTTTAATGGGAATTTAGTGTCCCTCTTATGAGTTTTTGTCTACGAGCAGCAAGTTGGGAACCAATTGTGCTCGTATAGCGAGGGATGAGTGTATGTGCCCAGTGAGATAAATTACCTGCTGTGCAGTTTAGCTGATTGTCCTATTGCATCACAAAAGAGGATTTCTAAGAGTTTGAATGACATAAGTGGAGTTCATTTCCATTTTTTAAAAAATCATTATTGCTCTATAATTGGACATACCCTGAACAATTCCTCCTCAAAGCCTCAGCTGATCCAGCAGTGCTGCCTTTCTGCTATGAAACGTAGTTTTCCTTCCTCTTGAAATATTACGTGAAGTCACAAAAATGCAGCCAAATCTCCAATGAAGAAAGTACTGTCATTACTTGCACTTCTAAAATGCTCCTCCCTGTAGCATCTGGGCACCCGTCAGTTAAGCTAGCAAACTTATAACAGAGAAAATCAGGCAATAGTAATATGCTGCCCACTCCTCGCATGTCATTCAATGCCTCTGAAAACATAGATCTGAAGCGTAACCTGCCAGCAGACCAGTTTCCTTAGTGATTTTTTTGAATGAACTAGCACTGAGTTTGTGTGAGCACACACACAAAGGTTGCTGGAATATTGGGGCTGGAACCAGCAAAGCACCTGATCAGATGCTTATCTTTGGACACCTGAGTGGTCCTGCTGACTTCTAGTTTTTCCATTAGTTTCAGTGGGACAGCTCACTGGCCTATAGTTAGGACTTGCTTAATGCTTGGGTGAATGGGGTGGAGGGAGGTGTGGGGGTTTTGTAACAATTAAGTCATTGTTAAAGCAGGTTTGAGATTCTCATGCAGACTCCCTTCTGGGCTCTCCCATTGCTAGTGTCCCAAATTACTTTGCTTTTAACACCCTTGGCAGCAGACTTAGAAGCATCAACGCTATACAATGCTAGAAATAAAAAATAATTAAATGTCACCGTTTGCTCCTGGTGGCAGAGTTTTCTTCCTGCAGATTTACACACTAAGACTGAAAGTCAGTCTCTGGACAATAACTAAATAAATTCCTGTGGCTGGCTTGAGTCAGACATGTTTTACATTTGTCCACAAGCGTATGTTCACATGTAGGGCATAGACAGGTCTTCTAAAACCAGACTGGTTGAAATGGCCTGGTTGCCCTAATTACATAATTGAAACAATTGGGCAGCTTTCCTTCTGTTATACCACTGTGACCCTGTTGATCAAATTCTGCTGCTACTTATGCCCTGGTCAGCTCTGCTGAACTAGTGCGTAGACTGAGATGGAAGCTGTTATCAGAGACTGATATTAAATGAAAGCTAATAAACTGTCTGGCAAGTGTTCTCTAACTGGTATACGTGTATCTGATCTAAATAATCTAACCGTGCTACAGGGAAATTACTTTATTTAAAAGGGCACTGGCTGATCTAGCTATAAATTACCGTTCAAATGAGTATAGAGATTAACTGAAATGTTTCCATAAAATTTAAAAAGAAATGAAATCCACTGGGAGATGGACTTTTTGTTTTAAACAAATAAACCTTGCTCAGCAGTGTCTGAACTTTTCAGCACTGTGAGAATGCATGAAAATCTGAAAGTGAAGCAGATGGAGACCGACAAATGTGGAACTGAGTAATCCCAGGGGCCAGAAATAGGAAAAACAATCAAGGAAGGGGTAGCAAGTAAATCAGGTTTTGTAAATCGGTGCAGCTACTTCTGATTTTAGTGGAGCTATTCTGACAGCAGGTAGGAACTGTCTGAGGAGCGTACAATAGGTATTTGCCAAAGGAGATGAAACAGTGTTAACATTCCAGTCTATACCATCTTAGAATACTGGCAGATGGTACTGAACCTATACAGGGATTTCTTGTGCTAAGTGAAATGCCAGTTTTTTCATTTTTTCAGTCCTGATGTATCACGCTAATAGAGTGCCAGAATTCACTAGCATGATGAATTGGTGTAGCAGGTAGCTGAGAAATTGTTTGAAAAGCCACTTGTCCGTTGTCAGCAGCTAAATACTTCAGAAACCCCATATATGTGTATCTAAAGTGTTGCCCATGTGTTCAGGAAGAATAATAGGTTTACACAGCTGGTCAGTTGCAGTTCAGTTTAATTCCTGTGATTAAAGACCTTGCTGATGTGAAGGTCTGGTATGATGCTACTCTTCATTTTCCTGAAATGTTCTAGTATTCAGTAGGCATTCCTATGGGCAAGGCTGTCAGATTTCATGCTTTCCAAGAAGGGATACCTAAAATGGGACACCCTTATTTTACATTCAGCTACCAGATCTGAGAGAGTGGCTCTGACCCATGAAAACTCCTTACCTAATAAATACATATTCTGTTTTATAAGAGTGTATATTTAACCCCGAGGGCTGACAACTTCCAGAGGCCCCGGAGCAGAATGTGTTGTGGGGGTGGGGGGTGCAGCTCCTCATGCCCAGAAGGGGCAGAGTCTTAGGATGAAGGGGCAGGCTCAGGGCAGCCAGCGCTCAGCACTGCCCAGACTGTGGCTCTGGGCCCCACCCCCCATGCCTCGGAGCCATGCAGACCCTGCAGAGAGGTGATCCAGCAGTGATTTAAAAGGCCTGGGACTCCAGCTGCCACTGCCAGGAGCCCCAGGCCCCTTTGAATCACCAGGCCCTCAGGCAATTGCCCTCTTTGCCCCGCCTTGTTGGTAGGCCTGATTTAACCTTTTCAAGTTCAGTTCTGGAAAGTGGTTCTCCTTTAGCTGAAACCTCTGAAGTAAGCCAGGGAACACCTTGAAAATGCCTACATCACTTTTCAAAAGTGACATAGGCTGTTCGGAGCCCGAGTCTCATTTAAAGTCAGTGGAGCTTAGGCTGCCAGCTAGCATCTAAGTCAGCTCTAAAAATGATTCTTCGGTAGAGTTGGTTGCAAAGTTTTCAGCAAAACCTCTTCCTATTGTAAAATGTTTTTGTCTGCTCCAACCCAAACTGTTCAGTGGAAATGTTTTGGTTTCCATATGAACCTCCTTGCATCTAGGGTGGAATATCTGGCTAGAGATGGCAACCTCATTGTAGCCAGTAGCCCAAAGGCTAGTGTGTTCCAAAGGCCCCCCAATAGGAGGCAGGGGAAGGACAAAAAGAGGAAGCTGCCCCGGGTCCTGTTTTTTCAAAGGAGCCCCAAGCTCCAACAGCCACCACTGTTCTTTTAGCAGCAGTGGTATTCGGAGCTCAGGGTCCCTTTCGAAATGTGGTGACAGCGCTGTTCCAGCTGTGTGGGGCAGTGGGGGACTGGTGGCACTGAAAGCTGTCCATTCTTGGCCTTGCCCCTTCTGGGGCGCAGGGTGGGACCTCTCCCCCACCTTTCCATGGGACCTGTGGTGGCTGTACTGCTGGTACTCTCCTTGGATGTGGGAGAGCCAGGTTCCACTTCCTGCTTTGAACCCAACAAAGCAGAGGCTCAAGTCTGAGTCTCCCATTCCACTTCCCCAGTTCATTTCAGCAGCTCCTCTTTGAGCTGTTCCACTTGGTATAGACAAATGAGCATTCTCTGGGCCAGAGAGAGGAGGTATCTGTTAGAGCAGTGATTTACCATGGCCCTTCCCTATCCCAGCTGAGTGTTCTAATCACCAGGTTGCTGGTGGTTCTGGAGATTTCTTGTTCTCTTCTGCTCACAAGAATTTTTGAAAGCTTTGAAGTTTTTTTCCACATCAGAACAAAACACATTTCTGAAATCTGAACATTTTCCATGAAAGGGAAAAATTGCTTTCCACCCTGCCTTGTTTTTAGGCTCCTAAGTCTTTTAGTTGCTTCTTGAAAGCTTTACCTCAGATCTTCAATTGAGGTAAATCAGCATAGCTCTGTGAGAGAGAATAGGGCCTGCAGGGTTTTCAGTGGAGCTACCATGATTAAGACCAGCTGGTTTGTTTCAGTTTCAGTTAAAGCTCTTGTCATCAGTTGGAAAAAGGGGCAGGTCAGACTTAAAACAACTTTGTCCAGCAAACAACCGGCAGCACCTCTGATAGCTTGGAGGAGTTTTTTGTTTGTTTGTTTTTTTCATTTCGGGAGATACATTTTAGTCCATCATCCTAGCTGTTTGTGTAACTACTCACAAAGAAAAATGAGTGCCGATTTGGTGTGTCCCTCCCCTGCTGCCCCATTCATGGCTCTTTGTCCTCCCAAGATATTGATCATTGACTATAATATTATCCCTTCCTTGCAGATTGCAGCAGAATGTAATGAGCATTTAATATGAAATGGCAAATTCTAATTAAATCTAAAAGCTTACACTGTCAGTACATAAACTTGTAGGGGGTTAGGACAGTCTTTTTGCTCAATGTGTTTGTATAGCTCCTTAATACAATGGGGTCCTGATCTCTGACTGAGGCTCCACAGCAACATAATAATAGTGTGGTGTTGCTACCTCTAAGAGGCTGAAAAACTAAATCTGACCAGAGCTCTGTCTTTGTATATACAGATTAAGGATGTTGTGGGCTACAACACCCTGGGACACTGTTTCTTTACTGAGGATGGTCCAGAAGAACGCAACACATTTGATCACTGCCTTGGACTGCTCATTAAACCTAGCACTCTCCTGCCATCTGACCGAGACAGTAAAATGTGTAAGCTGATTACAGAAGGGGCCTACCCAGGGTATATCCCCAAACCCAGACAGGATTGCAAGTAAGTGGGAAATTTATTTTCCAGTCCTTCTCTATTGGATTTGACTTCTTTAATCCATGAAATGCAGGACTGGATGTATATAATTAGGCATTCTCCTTTCAGAAATGTGGGTCATATGCTCAAAAAGATAGGGTGTCTGTCTCTGCAGGATGTTTCTGTGCTATTTATACATTTACACATGCAGGGTATAATTTTGCATCATATTTTTAGTGTAAGGTCAACAAAAAGTGCTAGTTATCGTAGAGGTTATTACGTGTATTCCTTTCAAAGTGCAGACAAATGGCCCTGAATCTGCATCACCTTTTATCTCATTTACAACACTATTATGTGGGCATAAAATACTTCTGAGAGTGGGACAGACTCTGCCACCTTGTTCATGTTGAGTTGTATTTTAGTCTGCAACTAGTCCCATTGATTAGGAAATGTTGAGCAGGACCTTACCTCCTCAAGGATGTGAGGAAGGGTGGCAGAATCTGGCCTAATAGTCATATTTTGCATCCACTTGGCATATACTTACTACACAGGACGTAAACTCAAACCAAAGAGCTGAATTGAATGGAGTTCAAGACCTTGGAACTTGGTAATGGCTGATCAAAAATTGCGTAGGGATAGCATCCCTGCTATAAACTGCTATACACAGGAATAAATGAAAATTCTTAAAACTTGTTTCTATTTGAAACAAACTCTACACCTGCCCAAGCCAACTGCTGATTGCCTCCTAGAAATGTTTGGCTTTGTGACATCAGGGAGCTTCTTTTTCAGCTTCACACTTAATTTTTAAATTAAAATAGGGATGGATTCTGCTCACTTTTAGCCAGGTTGCCTCTTACCTTAGTCTGTGAGTAGTTCTATTGATTTAAGTTGGGAGCACTGGTTCAACTTCTCTTGTCTGGCAACATCCATCATCCGGCATGATTTTAGATTGCCCGGCAACCACGTATCGTGGGTGTGGCCAAGTTTCCCATGGCCCCACAAAGTTTATTTACAGCCACCAGTCCTGGCTCTGTGTTCTGTGCTGTTTAGCTCTAATTTACCCCAACTGTCTTCTAAAAGCCCAATAAGCAGTGGAAGTGTTGGTAATGTGCTAGATAATATTGACCTCCCATGGTCCAGCAAATTCCCTTGTTCTGCACTGGTCAGGTCCCAAGGGTGCTGGACGAGACAAGTTCAATGTGTATTAAGTCTAAGAACTGATGTGAGAATCTGGCCATGCACTGAGTACCCAGTTGGGGATGGTAGTGAATAAGCTTGGTGAAACACAGTAACATGCGAAAAGTGTGGATGCAAGGGGAATGCTATGAAAGCCCATAGAAACACTTTGTCGGAGCCCTGGCTCAGCCAAAGTCCAGGGAACCTGGAGCCCCAACATAGGGCTTTCCTTGTCTGTGACTCCTGCAATGACCCATTTACTTTATCATAAAATATAATTGATAGAACTGCTTCATACCAGCTTTAGGATTTCGGTAGAAATTCTTCATTTAATTTCTGAGGCCTTTTAAGATAAGGCCACTTCACTGCCTCTGTAGATGAAGGTAACAGCTGTGTTATGATGAGAGAAAAAGAAACCCCAGTTGCTACACCCTCTAGACGGGAACTGATCTGCTCTGTGATCTGACCTGCCCATGCTCTGTGCAGTGGAATGCTAACTCCTTTGTGTGTGCCTTGGGTGACACTTTCATGTTGTTCTTTGTTCCTGATCTGCAGTGCAGTCTCCACCTTCTGGATGGCCAATCCTAACAACAACCTTATAAACTGTGCAGCTGCAGGATCCGAAGTGAGTACAAAGGTTTCTTATTTGGAAAAACTGAAAACAACGGCAATAGCACTGAGGTTTTGGTTCAGTTTCTGAAAGCCATATATTAATGCAGCTAGTGCTACAAATGCAATCTTCCTCGCCTTCGCTTCTGGTCACTTGCTATAGTGGGGATTTGCAGACCTGAGCAAAATTTGTGCAAAATTTCCAAACCACAGCCTACATAAATGGAAGATCCAGCCCTTCTACTCCTACTCCAGCCCTACTCCTCCTACTCCTAAGTCAATGACAAAGCTCATCCTGCCTGCCGTGGGGACAGATTCGGTCCTAAACCAGCACGTGGGTGCTGTTTAGGTTTGTGACGTTTAAAATCCACACTAAGGCTTCTATGGAAACTTCAACTCTGCTCAGTTGTCTTTATGTTTAATTAAAAAATGTGGCCCCAGTGTTTCCAACTTCCGTTGTCTAAATATCAGCTCCCATAACAGTTTTGGACACCTAAATAAGTGGCTTGTTTTTGTTTTTGTTTTGTTTTTGCGAGGTGCTGAGCACCTGAAGCTCTCACTGATATGAGTAGGGTTTGTGGGTGCTCAGCACATCTAACAATCAGGCCAGTTTACATTTAGGTGCCTCAGGATGGTTGTTGGAGGCTAACCTGAGGTGCCTCAAAGAGTATGTCTCTAACTGTGTGTGTGTGTGTGTGTGTGTGTGTGTGTGTGTGTGTGAGAGATGCAAATAGTTACAGAGCAATACCATGTATTATTGGGTGTCCTGAAATCTGCTGGCTTTCCCCTTGCACTTTTCCTTGTAAGCCCCTGTACTAATGTAAATATTTTAAGTTCAAGTGAAGGCTCTCACTGTGTATTCCCTCTTGCAGGAAACGGGTTTTTGGTTTGTTTTTCACCATGTGCCTACAGGGCCCTCAGAGGGAATGTATGCTCCCGGCTACTCCGAGCACATTCCAATGGGAAAATTCTACAATAATCGGGCGCATTCCAACTACCGAGTGAGTCTGCCTGCAATGAAAACAGTCTTCGTGTCTAAAAACACATTTCGCTTTCTCCAGCTTTCTGAGCCTGCAAGCTATTAAGGCCTGTGATTTCTGATTCGCTACAAACAATTGCAAATTAATTTCTGCAAAACAATGAGAAGATTTTTTACAGATGATGAAGTGAGCCTTTGCCCGTGAACATTTATGCTCCAAAAAAATCTCTTGGTCTATAAAGTGCCACAGGACTTCTCATGGTTTTTGCAGATACAGACTAACACAGCTACTCCTCTGAAACTAATTTCCCAGCATTTGTGCCTTCAAACAAAGTGACTTGTTTGCTGGTATAATAGAACTATAGTTTGTTTACACATGGTTAAGTATACTGTTCTTGGACTGAAGGCTACAATTTCTCATGGGCTGAGGGGAAAGAAGTGTCTGACTTTCATGTGTTTCCACCAGGTCATCTGTCTGCTTTGGCTCTTTTAAAATGATACTTGCTAGCTGCATCTTCTTGCTGCTTGTCTGGCTATAGATCAGTGCTGCCAATGTTACCCATTCATCAAATAGCACCTGGTAGATAAAATAATATAAGAACATTCTAATCATTTCCTAAATCTCTTCATTTATTCAACTCAAACATGCTACACTGGGAAACTGGACACTGAGATCCTGCGCTGTCATCTGTTATTTAATGTCTCTAGATTGCAGCACATATTTAATTGGCTAGTGTTGCAGGCAGAACAGCTGCTGAAGAACACAAGGGGCTGCAGACAGAAGGCAGTAGATGGACATTACTCTTGTTTCTCATGCTGCAATGCAGCATTATAGGGCACAGTGGCTGTGTCTACATGAGCCCCCTTCTTTGAAGAGTGCATGGTAATCAGCCTGATTGGAGAATACTAATGAAGTGCTGCGATGAATATGCAGCACTTCGATAGGCTAATTCTCTCCATGGCAACTTTGCACTTACCCAGTCTGTGCCCCACGCACATCATCACTGCCACACATACACTGCAGCATGCACTTAGTCTGTGTCTCATGCACGGTGTTTCTCTTTCACACTCATGCTCTTTGTTTCTCTCTGTAACCTCCAGCCCCACCCCCTAAGCTGGCCCACAAACAGTACCAAAATTTGTGGAATGGCCCCCTGCAAAAAAAAAAAAAAAAAAAAAAAAATTCATTGCCCACCCCTGGTATAGGTGGTGTAGCGGGCCGTATCCTGTACTGGTGTAAATCAGGGAATTGCATTTGATTTCAAACAAGACTGGTGTCTTATACCAGCTGAAGATTTGGCCCAGAACCTTAAAACAGAATAATTTTGAAGTGTATAACTACATCACAAAATTCCTTTTCCTTCTCAGGCTGGCATGATCATTGATAACGGAGTCAAAACCACACCCGCATCTGATAAAGACAAAAGACCTTTCCTGACACTGATTTCTGGGAGGTAAGGCATTGTCCATGGTTTGATCTGGAAAGTTGTTGCATTTGGCACAGATTGAGGGCTGGATCCTGCTCCGCCTGAAGTCTGTGGGAATATCTGCACTGTTGTCGGTAGGTGTTGCGTCCAGTTCTTAATGAGCAAAGGCTGTAGTTGGCCTTGTGCATGTTTTCTTCCTCCACCATGTGGGGACTTGCAGCGTGTGGTTCTCAGACCCTTGCTGATCACTTCTGGGTTTAGATGAAGCAGAAGTTATATGTAATTTGGGGTGTCCTGCAGTTTTCTGTACATATCTATGAAAGAAGAAAGTGATACTTATGCAGTTTTAAGGTATTGAACTCCTTTAATAGATTGAAGTCAAAATCCTCACATGGATTTTAAATTTAATTTCAATGTTGAGCATTTTCCAACACTGGTCATTCACTAATAGTAATATTCATGAAGCAATTCCACCATCTCCAACCTGTGTGTTTGAGTAACAGCACACCTTTAATAAAAACATTTTAAAATACAAGAAAAGACCATTATGGACACAGACGTAATTGGAATACTGTGTCCAGTTGTGGGCACTTCATTTTGAGAAACTGAAGAAGGTGCAGAGAAGAGCAAGCAAAATGATTAAAGAGCTAGAAAACATTATCTGTGGAGAGAAGGTTGAAAGACTTTGGTTTCTTTATCTTGGAGAAGAGAAGACTGAGAGGGAACATTAACTTTCAAGTACTGAAAAGGTTGTTACAAGAAGTAGGGAGAAAAATTATTGTCCTTAATCTCTGAGAGGAGCAACATGGCAAAGCAATGGGCTTAAATTGCAGCAAGGGAGAGAAAATTGTTTCATAGTTTTCCTTCCTAATGGATAAGTTACCTCCAGCAGAGCCCAGCCATGCTCCCCCAAGACCCTGATATGAGAACAGACGCTTATTGAGGAATCCTCGCTTACAAGGAGCAAGATGTGTATTTTTTCACTCCTTCCTTGAGAAGGATGGTGTGTGGCCTCCCTGTACCACTGCAGCCAGACACTTTCCATGAATCTCAAAGGTGCATTTGGTACTTGCCACACAGCCTCGTACAGACACAGTAGTTGAGTTTACAAGACAATTGGTGAGGAGTGTAGGATGATGGTTTTAAAACCCCAGGCAACACCTCAGTATTCAACAGAGGATGTTCTGCACTAGAAAGTTATATCAACTGTATTATGTTGCTCAGGACTGTGGAAAAAATCACACCCTTTAGCCGTGTCTACACGTGCACGCTACTTCGAAGTAGCGGCACTAACTTCGAAATAGCGCCCGTCACGGCTACACGTGTTGGGCGCTATTTCGATGTTAACATCGACATTAGGCAGCGAGACGTCGAAGCCGCTAACCCCATGAGGGGATGGGAATAGCGCCCTACTTCGATGTTCAACGTCGAAGTAGGGACCGTGTAGTCGTTGCGCATCCCGCAACTTCGAAATAGCGGGGTCCGCCATGGCGGCCATCAGCTGAGGGGTTGAGAGACGCTCTCTCTCCAGCCCCTGCGGGGCTCTATGGTCACCGTGTGCAGCAGCCCTTAGCTCTGGGCTTCTGGCTGCTGCTGCTGCAGCTGGGGATCCATGCTGCATGCACAGGGTCTGCAACCAGTTGTTGGCTCTGTGTATCTTGTGTTGTTTAGTGCAACTGTGTCTGGGAGGGGCCCTTTAAGGAAGCGGCTTGCTGTTGAGTCCGCCCTGTGACCCTGTCTGCAGCTGTGCCTGGCACCCTTATTTCGATGTGTGCTACTTTGGCGTGTAGACGTTCCCTCGCAGCGCCTATTTCGATGTGGTGCTGCGCAACATCGATGTTGAACATCGACGTTGCCAGCCCTGGAGGACGTGTAGACGTTATTCATCGAAATAGGCTACTTCGATGTAGGCTTCACGTGTAGACGTAGCCTTTGAGAGTTAAGTTGAACTAAACCTCACTATAAGCAGTGCTACATCTACAGAAGTATTCTTGGTCAACCTAGCTATTGCCTCTGAGAGGTGGATTTGCAGTAGCGACAGAAGAACCCTTTCCATTGTTGCAGTAAGCATCTACAGTACAGAGTTGTTTGTTCTCTTCAATACACCAGAACATGTGCCTTGGACAGCTGGCTATGGCATGTGTGCGTGTACGCAGAGAGACACACGCAGAGTAGCTGATTCTGAAAAGTTTATCCCTTCCAGTTTGAAGGCTGGAACAAGCTCTAAAAGCTCAACAGTTAGGGTTGCTGAATGACAGCCACACTTACTGAGACAGATTCTGTACTGCATTGAACTGTTCTAAACTGAGGATAACTCCATTGACTTCATATTTGCCTCCACTTCGAGAAGTATAAATCCATGCTAACTCCCACTTCCAAGAGAGTTATTCCACACATACACTGGTGTAAAAGACAGAATCCATTCCAAGGTGAATGTTTGTTAGTGTCCAGTGAATTCACCAAGATCTGTGCTTTTACCATGAATACCAAGTGACTTCATAATGATGAAACTGCCAACATGGTGATCCTTTGCTGGAACCCCTTGATCGTTATTCTCAATTAAGGTTGATGTGATGGCTTATGAAGTGAAACAAAATGCTCCTGAGTATCTGTTAATGATTTGATAGGCTGGCCTTGCTGCACATTTCTGACCCATGAATTTTAATTGCAGTGCTGTCCATTGCTGGCACTGATGTGGATGCTAATCTGGCAGGTTTTTCTACAATTCATAGTATTTGACAGAAGACATGATAAGGATAGTTGTGCTGAGAAGCAGGAATAAATTACACCCCAACATGCAGTAGCTGTGTTTGTCCCAAGATATTAGAGAAACAAAGAGGATGAGGTAATATCTTTTATTGGACCACCTTCTGTTGGTGAGAGAGACAAGCTTTCAAATTACACAGAGATTGATCCAATAAAAGTTATTCCTTTACCCATTTACATCACCTAACCTAACATATTTCTGTCAAGACTAGCACAGATGCTATCACCCACGAGCAGGCTGACAGACAAGGCTTTACTGCAGGCTTTACTGCAATTTCCCTTCATCCCCTGCTGCCTTCCTCCATGACTCACTAGGCCCTCATATCATCATGTGTGAGACCATCGAGCTAGTAAATCTCCTTATTTGTAGCCTGGGTGACACATAGTAGCAGCAACAAAGAGGCAGCCATCACTGTGTCCTCAAAATGCTTTCACTTTTATGTAATCTTTGCTTTTCCACACAAATGTGCAGATAGCCAATGGCATTCACTGCCATAATATATCCATATGGCTAATAGCCGAGCAAGGTATTAAAAGAAAGAATGGGATGTTTATGTGGATAACAAGAATCTCCAGAGTTATTAGAGAGAGGGTTTTAAATAACCCAAAGAGTTTTAGATGGGATACAGTGCCATGCTTTGGGACACAATCTAACATTTAACTCAAGGAAGAAACTTTTCTTGGGGTAGGTTATTTCACAGCTGACTACGGGAGCATTTATCGTGCCTTCTGGTAGCTACTACTGTCCACTGTCAGAGAGACTATGTATAGGTTTAGATGGCCTGTAGTTCTTCTCCTGCCTGGCAATTCCTGTGTTCAGCAGAAACAATGCCACCAAATGCTGAACAAGTCAGTATAGCAGTAGACTCTCACTGCGGTAGACTGCCTTCCGCTGAAAACAGTTTCTGCTCTTTTTGTGTTTACAGATACAGTCCACACCAAGACGCTGACCCTTTGAAGCCTAGGGAACCTGCGATAATTGAACGCTTTATTGCATACAAGAACCAGGACCATGGAGCCTGGCTCAGGGGTGGAGACGTATGGCTGGATGACTGCCAGTGAGTTTTGCCTTATTTCAACTCTAGGAGTTCAACTCCATGGTTATGGCAAGCATAGCTGTGGTTAGACTATTTATATTGCTTTGCACCTTGCACATGGTCAAGATTAAAATAAATTTGAAACGTTAAGAAAACACAGGCATTCTTTTATACAAACAAACCCTGTTTTGTCTGAAATGAAGAATCTGCTGAATTGTTTTTTGAGTGTGACTTTGTCCAGATTTTCAAAGGGGTGGCAAAAATTGACTCAAATAAACCATTCTACATGAAAAATGAAGAGCTTAAAATAAACAAAAAATCCCATAAACCTCTGACCAGGCTCCATGGCTAAGCTTGGGTCATGGCTCAGTTTTGTGTGGTTCAGCATTGTGCTGAATAAGTCAGTACCAAGGAAACAGACACAAAATGATGCATCATGGGAAGGAGAGGGGAATCCGGGAGAAAGCATATTTATACGCCCTTTGAAAGCAGTTTCCTGTGCTGCTCAGAGCACACTCTTTGCACTTGGGAATGGGTGATCTTCCATTTCAACTTCTGATCCAGTACCTTGATAGCAACTCAATTAGCCAAGGTCCAAAAGTAAAAAGGTTGCCTATAGGGTGTATTGCTCAACACTAGTACAATTGTTTGTTGGCCTGTATGTGGTATCCAGTTGCCTGCAAAAACTGCGTTATCTTAGAACCCTTTTAACATCACCACTGCCTTTAGTGACTCTGTGAGATGAGGAAGATTGAAAGTAGGTCAGAATGGACAGAAATATAATATCAAGTGTTCTTATCTGTCCTTCCTAAAGACTGTTTTAGTCAGAAATGCTTAACATTCCTGCCTTTTCAGATTACTTGCATATTGTTTAGACATTTGTATTGGTCACAGAGATACCATCGTTTCTAAAATACTGTACAAGTTTCTCAATGTTTTGAATTTTTAGCCGCATCCTTTTGAGTGTATCTGACACTGAGGCCGCAGCCCTCAAACTCTGACTTGTTTTTATAATCATAATCACAGAGTTAATTTTCAGTTACACCTATGCATTGCATTAACAAAACAAATATTAATGTGACTTGTGTTATGGGGCTGTAGAAATGAAAAGTAGATAGCGTGTAATATGCTACCACCTAGTGACCGAATGAGATTATTTTTATTCTTTTCCTAGCTTTACATTGACTTTTGTCTTGCGGGTGACCATTTAAATTCTAGCATCAAATTGTAAGTGTGATGTTTGGCAATATGCAGTAGAGCTGGACTCAAACCAGAATATTAATCTCTGTACCTGGATTCTAAATTTCTTAACGTTTGGGGGTGTTTGAAACTGGCATTGTGGTTTGTATCATTATAAAAATAGGAAGCAGTGGTAAAATGAAGAGCCAGGTGCAAATCTGGAGCTTGAATTTCACTAAAGCTCAGTAGCATTTTTATCCAAACTTTTACTTCAGGTGTCTCTAATCTGTATCTGATCACTGATCAAACAGAAGTCAGAAACTTCTACCCCTGTTTAAGCTACAGCATGGAAAAGCTTATAGGAGTAATTAACACACATTTCCCTGTTTATGTACCTCTGTGAAGGGCAGAAGATTATTAAATAATAGAAAATAGTTTGAGAGACACAAATAACATTGAAAGTTGTCCATGGTAGTCAGAGATGGGGGTAAGGGAGAAGACGGATCTGTAGCCAATAAGTAAATCCTTCCTCCTGCCACAACAAGATATAATTCTAGTTAAGGCTGTATGAAACTACAGGTTGAACCTGTCTGATTAGCAACATCCATAATTCGGCATGATTTTAGTTAGCCAGATGACTGCTTATCGTGTGGGGGAAGGGCAAGTTTCCTGTGGTCCCATAAAGTTTGTTTTCAGCCACCAGTCCTGGTTCTCAGTGTTCTGTGCTGTTATTTAGCTTTAATTTACCCCTAAATGTCTTCTAAGAGCCCAGTAAGCAGTGGATGTGTTGGTAATGCTTCTAGACAATATTGGCTTCCATGGTCCTGGCAAATTTTCTCATGTGGCATCGATGAGGTCCCAAGAGTGCTTAGCTAGAGCGGTTCAGTGTGTCCCACCACTTTTGGTCTATATGCCTTATGAGTCATGCTATAAAACTGCTTTATTCACCAAGTGGAATGTGAACAAAATGACTAGTTTTTATTTCCCTGCACCCTCCCCCTTCAGAGAAGGGAGCTCCATTTTGTTAATTAACCCCAGTCCTCCTCGTCATGTTAAAATCCTTACTGGTATTGTCTAGCGTTGCAAAGCACAGACCTCCCTGCTCTCCTTTCGTTGCAGGTTTGCTGACAATGGCATTGGCCTGACCTTGGCAAGGTGAGTGTTATTGATTCCTAATTGGCCATTCTCCTGCTTTGTCCTATGATTCCAAAGTGGCGTTTGCCACAAGCAGCCCATTTTAACATACAGACCTGTCTCTCCTAGTGGAGGAACTTTCCCACATGATGATGGTTCAAAGCAAGAAGTAAAGAACAGCCTGTTTGTGGGTGAAAGTAAAAACGTGGGAACGGAGACTATGGACAACCACATATGGGGGCCCGGAGGCCTGGATCACAGTGGAAGAACTCTCCCCATAGGCCAGTAAGTTTTGCCCAGCACAAGTGAGCTGTTCCCAACCCTTCTGTTTGTTTGAGCTTATATTTTTTCAGCACTATTTGGTGTCACTTAAATGGAAGAAATTACACACAGAGGGTTTTGTTCCATGTCTCTTGTTCCCAAGGTCCTCAATCTGCAGCTGCTGCTGGCAGGCCTGTGTTGTCAGGCTGCCAGGACAGTATCAATACCTGCTTCGTGAACTGGGGGAGGGGGGGATGGGATGGGAGAGCTAAAGCAGAGGAAGAGTTTGCTAACAGGGCAATCTCTTCAGCTTCTTGTACAATGCTGCAGTCTCCACCAATGTTCCCTCAATTCTTCTCCAGCCAGAGGCAGAATAAATTTTCTGTGCACCCAGGTATGTGTGGCTGTGTACCACCAATAGAAACACGTGCTACCCGCTGTGGATGGCTGTGGGGGCTCTTTCAATTGGCGGGGCAGCGCCTAAATCTCTCTCTCCTGGACAGCTGCCCAAGTGCTTCCCCTACAGGCACCCGCTTCAGCTACCAGTCACCAAGAAGATCTCTGAGAACCCTTGTCCGGGCTCGGGACCAAGCAGAGCTGATGCTGGGTTCACATGATCTTTGTGCCCTTGTTAAAGTGTTTTACAAGCTGCTGCTCAATTTCATGGGTGACCTCATCCATCATCTTGGTGCTCCAAGTTGGTTTTGCAAATGCAAGAGTATTTTGTTGTTGTTGTTGTGGTTGTTCTAAAAATGTAGCCACCCTAATGGAAGCCTCCAGCACATAAAGAGCTTGAATGCTGTATCCTTCTGCATGCCTCTCCCCACTTCTGCTTGTCAAAGGAGGCACGATAGGCCCATCTTCTACAACCAGCAGTGAAAGGGGGATCTTTTCATACTCCTTTCCACGGTCCTTTACATAAGAACATTCTCCCATTGTCTTCAGTGGAAGTTGGGTACAAGAGCTTCCAAAGGCGGGGAGCACTCATCGCATGGGAAACTCTTGTGTGAGAAAGGATGACTCCTGTGAGCAAGGGATTATGTTCTTGTTTACTATGAGCAGCCCTTGATGTGTTGTAGCCAGGTCTCTTAAAGGGTTAAAACACCAGTCACTAAAATCAGAATGTGGGAAAGCAGGTGTCTTCTCTACTGTTCCTCTGGGGTCTAAATGATCTCTGAGTTAAGGTGCTTTGGAGTGTGCAGCAAGGCCAGCAGCCACTGCAGGCCCTGGGGTAAGGTAGGAGGGGGGCTGGCTGTGCGCCCCGGAACAGGTGGGGCCAAAGGCAGGAGGAGTGGGGCCTAGGGCAGTCAGCCCTTAACGCCACTCAGACCACCCTACATCACAGCCAGGCTGCCAGGGCACTTCAGAGGGGCCCAGGGTTCCACCAGCCCCTGCTGCCAAAGCAGCAGTGATATCAGCCACAGCTCCTGGCCTATTTGAAATGCTGGGCCCCATGTAACTGCCTTCTTTGCCCCCCTCCCCACCTTGGTGGGCCAGTGAGCATGCCGGCTATCTTGAACCCATATCCTAGGGCAGTGCAACAGTGTTGTTCTTTAAAATCCAATTTTTTATTTTATTTGTGCCAGGCTGCTTATCCTCCTGCTCCTGTGGAAACTCTCTTGGGATTTTAGCCCTGGAGTGATACAAAAAGAGGAGCGCATCTCTGACTGTTCAGGTTTTTTTTTGCAGCTGCTGCAGAACTTGTCTGTGATTGTGGCTTTCTTTTTTTTTTTTTTTCCCCCTCCTTTTCAGGTCAATGCTTTGGCATTGTCCAGTGCTCCTTCCCTTTAGGAGTATAGACTAAATAGATGATCTGCTTAGACACAAGAGACCTTGACTGAACCCATAAGAACTGAAGAGTTGCACGGGCAAAAATAAAAGCAGCACTAATACAAAGGTCTCCTGCAGACTGCAAAATAATGACAGCTACAAAGCAAGCATCATGCGGTTGCCAGTGTTCCCTGTAAACTGTGTCCTTGTGTGGCCGCTCAGGGGAAGTTCAAATGCCACCCCGCTGATTAACAGAGTGCTCCCAGCTATGTTTTTCATTTCTCCGGCTGCTGCACATTCCACATGCCTCAGCACATAGAAAAACATGTGGAGGGGAAAATATCAACACATGGATGGAAAACATTAGAGGGAACATTGGTGGCTATGTGTTATCTAAGACACATACTGATGCCTACAGTAAGGCACTGTGACCAAATCTCCCTTGTCCTATTTTTCAAATCTCTTTTAGGAATTTTCCAATTCGAGGGATTCAGTTTTATGATGGGCCAGTCAATGTCCAAAACTGCACATTTCGCAAGTTTGCTGCGTTGGATGGTCGTCACACCAGTGCCCTGGCATTCCGGCTCAACAATGCCTGGCAGAGCTGCCCCAATAACAATGTCACCAACATTCTGTTTGAAGATGTTCCTGTGAGTTATTCTTTAATATCAGCTCCTGGGCATTTTGGTTTTGACCTGAGTCTCATGGTGGAAAATTTGATTCAGGAAACTGTTGTTGTGGGAGAAAAAACAACATCAGGATTAGCATGTTACTCTTCCAAGTTTGATGATGGCTCTGTTTTTAGCAAATTAAGTGTAGATTAGGGATAAGAAATCTGGTGGTGGTTGTTGTTGTTGTGTGTTTTTTTAAAAAAAAAAAAAAAAAACTCATCTTTCTCACAAACTCGGAGCAAATCAGAACCGCACTTGTTTTCTCCAAAAGTTTGGTTCACATATATATAAACATTGTTTCTATTTTAGTGAGCCTCTGCACTACTGTAGGCCTGTTTCCTGTCCCTAGGAGTTACTCTATTGAAGTTAAGAGTTCTACTTGGAGTTAAAACCAGCCGAGGGGAAGCCCAGCTGGAGTAGGATGTGGAAGTGCCAGTATAGAAAAGCTGTTCTTAGAAAAGTTCCACCCCAGTCAGAAGCAAGAAATACCAAGGAACCACTGGGCAGAATCAAGGGGAATTTTCTTATTTACATTTGGTAATTCCATTGATATCAGTTCCACAGATGTAAATTGAGAGTAGAATGTGTCCAAAAAAGATTCTGCTCAGTTTTTAATAAGCATGTGAAGTTTTTGGGTGCTTGTTGGAACCAAACTAAGCAATTAGAACTATTCCTGGTGAGAGGCGGAGAGAGAGAGAGGTATTTTTGCATCTGCTTCTACAAATACTTGCCTTCTGGTCCTGACAGTGGTTCCTCTGCCTGATAGAATGTACCTGGCAGCTGTTGAATCCAATTAACAAGCCCTTCAAGTGCATTTACAGACAACAGTAGGTTGAATGGATTATTTTAATTGACTCATTTTCACTCAGTACCAGATTTTCTAAAAAATCATGACAAAATTTGATAAAAGATCTTTGCCACGTGTCTGGTAGGGAGAAAAAAAAATCCCCCAAAATATCTGACTCAGCCTCAGTCACATTACATCAGGCCAGTTTGTGACAGTCAATTTATTTAACTTGGATAAGAGCCACTGGTTAGAAGCCACATAAGCAGCCATGTCCCAAGGGAGGTGGCTGGTTGTTCCCAGTGTAAGTGCAACGTTATGTAGCATGCAAATTAAAAGAAGAAAGGATGCCTGAATTGGATCAGGTAAAGTAAAAACCTCCCTGAGCCTTACTCCAACCTCTCAGCCCAGGATGGAGGCCAGGAGAGTAGAATGCTGGTGATTCATCCTCCACCTCTTAACGTTCATGGTCAATGGTATAGGTTATGACTAAGCAGACATTTGCAGTTCACGGTCTAGCTCTGCTTTAGCCACAGGCACTAGCCATGCATGCCATAAGCAGACGAGGAAGGAAGACCAAGTATTCTAGCAAATGTCAGGTAGTGAGACAAAACCAACACTGCTAAAGGTGGCCACAGATTTTGGGGGCTGCTTTCTGGGGACACCTGAGTCTGACTCACAGGGGTGCTGATTTCCTTCCATAAGTGCTGAGCACCTAGAAGCTCCGTTGACTTCATCTGGCAAGTTCAGAGCTTCGTAGGCCTGGTTTGCAGATGTCTCAAGTTGAGGAGCAAAAAGTGAAGTGCCAAAAATCAATGCCCATTTTTGGCCCTCATATATAATAACCACCTCTAGCATGACCAGCACATCCAAATGCTGCTTCTTGTCTAAACTATTTTACAGTTCTCAGTGAAATCAGTCAACTTGAACCATTCCAGAATTCTCCTTCATTTAAAGTGCTAAGCAGTGAATTGTTCCTGCGGTATGTGAATATGTCACTGTTCTGTTCAGATTACCTCAAGAGTGTTCTTTGGAGAACCTGGACCCTGGTTCAATGACCTGAGTATGGATGGTGATAAAACATCAGTTTTTCATGATGTAGATGGCTCTGTGTCAGAATATCCAGGTTCATACCTCATAAAGGAAGATAACTGGTTGATCAAACACCCAGACTGTATTGACGTGCCAGATTGGAGAGGTGCCATCTGCAGCGGGCACTATGCACAGGTACAAAGAATTTACATTTCCTTGTGGCTTTACACACACCGATGAGTTTGCCTGTTAAATATTATAGCACATTTTCAAAGTCATTTTAAAAATCTTGGCCATGAATATTAAACAATGAAAAAAAAATTGCACTTCTGTAGTAACTTCTTTCAAAAATCCCCAAGCTTGTAAGAAGCATTAATTAATTATGTTTCACAAAATGACTCTAGATTTTTTTTTATTGTTATTTTCCTTATTTTTAGGTCACAGCTAAATTAAGTGACTTACCCACATTCTAACCTCTGTAGAACACAAGACAGAATCTGGATTTCCTAAAGTCCTGTGACTTAACCATAAAACTGTTCTTCCTGCCATAAAATCACTAGGTATCACTGCCTAGAGCCAATCCATCACTCTCCCTTATGTGCAGTGAACTTTTTAGTTAGCAATGTTTTAGATGCTGCAAGTGTTTTCAGAGTAATATATTTAAAGCCAATTTGTAAGCATCTATTTTATTAAATCAATTGTGACTGTTTTCCTAATCCAGATATACATCCAGGCCTACAAGTCTGCCACCCTGAGAATGAAAATAATCAAAAATGACTACCACAGCCATCCTCTCTACTTGGAGGGGGCTTTAAGCAAAAGTTCTCATTACCAACAGTATCAGCCAGTTATAACACTGCGGAAAGGTTATACTGTGCACTGGGATAAAACAGCACCTGAGGAACTGGCTATATGGCTCATCAACTTCAACAAGTGAGTGATCCCTCCAAACCTTAACCCATGGACGTAGCATTCCAACCCAGCAGTGTGGCTGTACTTTGTTCAAGTGTGATCTTATTGACATAGTCTTGATGAGTTCTTTTAGGGTTGACCTAAGTATTCCATGAAGTCACCTCTGAACTGCCCCATCTTTTAATTGGTCATACTTACATCCCCCAGGTTAGGTACTGAAAGGTAATGACACATTTCTTAGATGCCTGGGATCAACTTAATCCCCCTGTGAATAGATGCCAATGGTATTAGAAGAGAGATGTGTTTAGCCCATATTGCTTAAGTAGCACATAGATATTCTTTTAAAGTCTAAATTATAATGACCAGCCAAGAAAAAAATTGTTGCTTTTTCGAGCAAACTATTTAATTTGGCTTATGAGAGACCCAGCAAAGTCAGTCATGTGTCCTATTATTTGTTATAATTTGTCTCTTTGCTGTTTTAGGAATGACTGGATCCAACTAGGGTTGTGTTACCCTAAAGGGACGACATTTTCCATTCTCTCAGACATCCACAATCGCCTCTTGAAAAAAACATACAAAACTGGGACCTTCTATAGGACCTTGCAGATGGAGAAATTGGAGCACCGATATCCAACCAAAGGATACTATTATTGGGATGAGGACGCTGGGTAAGGAAATAGCCCTCGTTCAGCTAGACAGATAAGAGAGAACTGTCTGAACCAGAAAGTGTTTTGGATCATACCAACATTCAAGTGCAAACTGGGATCACCCCAAACAGATTCCATAAGACCTGATCGACTTCATTTCCTTCAGACTCACGGTGACTGCCACTCACTCCTGTGCTCACAGCCACTCGCCTCAGTGGCTCTCAGTGCCAAATGAATACCCAGCAGGGTAGAAGGCAAAAAAGAGAAGGAACACCAAGTTCTTAGCAGTGCAAGTGTGCTGAACAAGCATAAAACCCTTGTCATTTCAAAATTAGGTCTAGGAATCTTAAATCCTGACCATGTATGAAGATCAGCATGGTGGAACGTAGCTGCTTAGCTCATTTGAAGAGGACAAATGTATCCCTTGGGAGATAGGCCTTCCTCTCTAGCTATCTAAAAAGCAGCCCCAATTTTCTGGAAGAAAAAGAGATGTGTATAGGTGTATGTGTGTAATACAGGAACATGACAGCCCCTCAGTGAAAATGTTGCATGGATGGAGGGGGAGTGAATTTGTGTTTCCATTGCTGCAGTATCTCCTGGAGGAGGAAGTGGAGTGGCTGTGGTGCATGAGAATGGACTGGGCACTGAGGAGCAGGAAGAACTTCTTAGGCTAGTCTAGAACTCAGAGTGACTGGAAGGTGGGGCCAGTGAAGACATCCTGCCTGAAGGAGGGGCAGGAGCACATGTACTAGCTTCCAGGGTGGATGGAAGATGACAGAGGGAACTGGCACCTGGACAGGGAGCAAGGTGACAGCAGTGCACATGGCACCAATCACCTGGTGAGGGATGAAGGAGTTCAAGGCACCAGCCCTGGAGGAACTGCCGTAGAAATGGCAGTCGGCAGGGGATGCCCATTTCCCTCCCCTCCTCCATCTCCATTCTCAGTAACTTCTTGCTCTCCCTCCTATTCCTCCACCCCGATTCACAGGGAGCATCCTCCCCCTCTGAATAAACATTGATCCACACACTGATTTCTATAAAAATAATGGCTCTCTAGAGCAGGAGTGGCAAACCAGCTAAAGAGCAAAAGCCAAAATATCTGTGGACAGAGTGCAAAGAGCCACGTATTACATATTTTATTTTTATCTATCTAGCGATAGATAAAAATTAATATATAATACGTAGCTCAATGCCCTCCTCTTCTCCCAGAGCCAGGTATTCTCAACCCCCTGTTCTAATCCAATGCTCTCCCCAACCTCGCCTCCAGCGCCATGCACCCCCAGCCCGCCCTTCACTGTCACCCAATCCCCCTCCCTCAGAGCCAGACACCCAACACACACACACACTCCCAGAGTGTGGCTCCAAGGAGGAGCCACGTTTCATTGCTCAAAGAGCCATATGTGGCTCAAGACACCCCGTGGGTTGGTCACCCCTGGTCTAGAGAGAGAACATTTGCCCCACATCACACACCATGTATATATCTATTAGCATCAGTCTGGGATAGCCGTATGACACATTGCATTCACAAAGCACTGGAACGTATTTGTCTGAGCGTGTAACACCCTGTGATTTGTGCATTGTCTTCCCCATTCTGAAGGCTGCTGTTTCTGAAGCTCAAAGCCCAGCACGAGAAGGAGAAGTTTGCCTTCTGCTCAGTCCAAGGCTGCGAGAGGATAAGGATCAAAGCAAACATCCCAAAGAATGCTGGAATCAGTGACTGTGAAGCCAAGGCCTATCCAAAATACATGGAAACTCCAGTAGTAGATGTGCCAATGCCTAAGAAGCTTTCTACCACACCAATGGTAAAGTATCGTGTTTCCTACTACATTCTATTACCAATGTTTCCTGGTAAATTTATAAGGTTTTTCTTGCCTCGTTCCTTGGAGACCAGCTGTAGGAGGACTACTCTGCCCAGTGCATAACTTTTTGAAATGGTCCAGAAGCATAAACCCACCTAACCCTGATACAAGTGCAGAAAATAGAGATTAGTAAAAGATGCCAGAAGCTGCAGCAAGTTATATCAATTAGTTATTTTTCCACAGTGCTGCCTCCCACCTCCAGCCAATCCCACGGCTGGGGCTACTGAGGTGCTGGTTCTCAGTACTGGCACAGAAAAAGGACTTCTTTTCCATGCAACAATATACGCCTGCCTCCTAGGACTAGGTGCTGCATACTCATGTGGTAATGGGGATAGCTCTGATGTATGGAAAGCTGCATTTCACAGTAAGAAATGTATCTCCTAATGTGCCGGGGTAGAGTGCTGTGCACAGAAATATAACACATAAAAGCTACGTCTACATGGGTATGCTACATCGAAATAGCTTATTTCGATGTAGCGAAATCAAAATAAGCTATTTCGATGAATAGCGTCTACACGTCCTCCAGGGCTGGTGCCGTCGACATTCAATGTCGACGTTGGGCAGCACTACATCGAAGTAGGTGCTGCAGGGGAGCTTCTACACACCAAAGCGGCCCACATCGAAATAAGGTTGCCAGGAACAGCTGCAGACAGGGTCACAGGGCGGACTCAACAGCAAGCCGCTCCCAGACACACTTGCACTAAACAGCACAAGATCCACAGAGCCGACAACTGGTTGCAGACCCTGTGCATGCAGCATGGATCCCCAGCTGCAGCAGCAGCAGGCAGAAGCCCTGGGCTAAGGGCTGCTGCACACGGTGACCATAGAGCCCCGCAGGGGCTGGAGAGAGCGTCTCTCAACCCCTCAGCTGATGGCCGCCATGGCAGACCCCGCTAATTCGATGTTGCAGGACGTGGATTGTCTACACGTGCCCTACTTCGTCGTTCAACGTCGAAGTAGGGCGCTATTCCCATCTCCTGTTGGGGATAGCGACTTCGACATCTCGCCACCTTACGTCGATTTCAACTTCGAAATAGCGCTCACCACGTGTAGACGTGGCAGGTGCTATTTCGAAGTGGGCACGGCTACTTCGAAGTAGCCAGCTCGTGTAGACGCGGCTAAAGTGATGAGCAGGGTGACAGGTTGTGCAGGAGAACTTGATCCTGCTCTTATGAGACTTCTGCCCGCCGTGGCCACCTAATCACAGATGCAGTGCTAGCGGGGTGATTGCCAAGCTAGGGGTATGTCTATGCTGTAAACAAGAAACTGATGGCACTGAGGGGAGTACTATGTTGGGGGAAAAAGTCGAACTGCTATACGCAACTCCAGCTGCGAGAATAACATACCTGGAGTTTCAGTACCTTAGGTTCACTTTCCTCACTGTCCCCAACACAGGAGATCAACGGGAGAAATAGTCATGAAGAATACCGGGGTCGACTGGGATGCCCCAAACATCTGATTTAGAACGTCCCTACTAAACACACTAAATTGAACCCTGCAAGATTGACCTCTGGCGTGCTGATCTTCCTCTAATTAAAGATGTGCCCCAAGTTTCAGAGCCCTGGGCAAGTGACTCAGGCTCACAGGGCTCAGGCTGTGGGGCTACAAGTAGCAGTGTGGATGTTTGCACATCAAGGATTCTGCTGAGCGACAGAAGCATGTTGTGCTCCCAGCCCAGCCCCCTGTTCAGCTTCTCACTTGGAGCAAAGCCTCAATTAACACACAACACTGCACAAAACAAAATGTCCTATTTGCAAAACTGGCAGAATTTAAAACAAGGACATGATCAGATCAGGGGTTAATATTTTGCCCTGAATTCTTTAACAGGGTAATTTGACAAGTGTCAACTTATTATGTACTCTTTTATTGTTGATTAAACTGCTAGGAAGTTCTTGGTTTAAAATAAACAGCTTCTGGGGAACGTACAAAAGTGGCAAATTCCATTTTCTATCTTTCAGCAGAAGAATAAGGACCATTTCCTAGAGCTGAAAGTAGAAACCTTCAAGACCAGATATTTCCACCTCCGGGATGATTTTGCATACATTGAGGTAAGTGTTTTTTTTTAACTCAGCCAAATTTGTTGGACTCTTACAAATTCATAGGTTAAAAGTCTGAGGTTTCACCCAGAGTTTACTTAGGAAGCTGCCACTGATTCTCATTAGGAATTAAATCATTCAGGCCACATCTCTGAGGCAACATCTACTCTAGACTAAAAACGTCAACTGCAGATATGCAATTCTAAGCTACGCCAATTGTGCAGCCAAAATCAATGTATCCGTGCTTGACTAAGTTGGCTGCCTATACAGGGGAAGGTCAACAGGAGAAATGCTGCTGTCAACTTCCCTTAACTCCTGGCATCTTGCAAGGAGTACAGAGGTTGACCACGACCCTGAGGGGTGGATTTCATGCATCTTTACTAGCTGTGCAAAATCAAAACCTGCAATATGAACCCTGAAGGGGTCCATCTTCCAGGGTAGTGTAGATCTGCCCTTAGGAAAATGAGTAGTACTTACAACATAAGAGGCAAAGATTCAAATTGATCCAAACTTAGGAGTTTGGGAATCCTATCCCTTGAAGCAAAGGGCAGTTCAATGCTGCCATGCCCAAGCCAGGAAGCTTCTTAAAATTATGAACTTGAATTTCTTCAGCATATCTTTTCTCTTCTGCAGGTTGATGGTAAGAAGTATTTCCTCCCTGATGATGGCATCCAAGTAGTTGTGATTGATGGTGAGCATGGGAAAACTGTTGATCGAATAAGCTTCAAAAATTCTATTCTACAGGGAATCCCAACACAGATAGACAATTATGTCAACAACATCAAAAACAAGTAAGTAAATAATCTTGTGTATAATAAAACTTTAGTGTGCAGTAGTTTTGCTGAAACACTGAGCTTTTTCTTTGCCATAGTCACCTGACATGGGTTAGAGTTACAAAATCTGAATATCCCAGTTATATGACTTGGTTCAGTATCGACTTCATCAGGCTCCCATCAGAATCCAAATACTGAGTTTCAAGTGTAACCCTAGAGGCAAAGAGACCACTGACAAGGGAGAGCGAAGTCTGTGCTCTACAACCTTGGTTGAGAAGCAGCTGGCTTTTTGCTCATGTGGTAGAGGCTTATGCACTAAATTCCAGAGGTCCCAGGTTCAGTTCCACCTGGTGTTGGTTAAACAAAGAAATGTTAGAATGTTATGTCCCAAACTCTTGTTCTGAGCAGCTATATCCTGAAGCACAGTGGTCTAGTCAGATATTAATAGAAACCATATCAAAGCTTCTCAAATTGAGGACTGTGTTCCTTGCTTATATAGATTTGTAGGCAATATTAATGCATCTAATTGTTGTTATAGGTGTTCGTTCAGATTTGAAATCTGGTAACTGCCATATATTCCTTGCAAATACACCTCTGTCTATTATTTTGTCGATTAACCTTGTCTGAAGCCTCTGTAAACCAATCAACAGTTGTTCTAATGCCTCACAGAAAGTTTCTCATGAAATTCCTTTGAAGTAGATACTTCTGCTTTCCTGCTGGTTTGAGTGACAGAGTGCTGCAACAATATATAGAGTAGTCAGTGCAGAGGAGTAAATTAATTGTTAATTTTCTCTCATAATCTGGATATGTCGAAGTAGGCTCCTGTCCTCCTTCATAAAGGGTGCTATCTTATTCCCAGTTGAAATCAATTAGCCTGATTTCTATTTATGCTTAGACAATTTTACACTTCCAAAGTGGCTTAAAACAGCCTCCATGTAACTAAGAATCAGGCCCAATGGCTTCAGTGGACACAGATTTGGACCCCTGTGAGCCACAGTGAAAATTGTCATCTCATTCCCACTGATACCAAATGGCTGCTAGATTTTGGAGCAGAATAAATGACCTGTGGTCCTACTGGTTTCTGGTGCAACTGCTCTTTCAACACAAACTAAGGAGGACCAGATGATGGAATCTACTGGAATTTGCAGTAGGTGAAGCATGGGTTATGTGTCTAAGATGGGACTTATATATAGATTTGGTACTGGTATAACCATATCAGGCGAGGGAGGGGTGTGGTATTTTTACCAAAATACTCATGCCTGTACAACTCTTACTGTGCTTGTTGTTGTAATGATCTGCAGATACCTTATACTGGTATAGCTCATTTCCTTTGCTGTATAAGCACCTTTGTTTACTGCATCCAAACACAGGGCTTGTACTATTTCAGTTACACAGGTGTAATTAAAGCAGTAGTGTGGTGATGGTGGTAATTGTAGTAGGCCTATAAACGTGATGTTTGGACTGCCATGAAAGTCAGTGGGAGTTAAGAGCAATTAAGCAATTTAGTAAGGTGTATTCAATAGGGTAGTAACGTTGGACTAGTCTCCTGTTCTTCTGGAATGTTCTCTTGGCCCTTTCCTCCTTTCTCCTGCCTGCTATCTGGAAATGGGAAACAGCCAGACCTTTTAGCTACAGCTGTTAAATGTACCAGTTATCTGGGAAAGCAAAAATGGTGTCTGCTGTGATGAATCTGTTTGAGCTATACGTTCTAGTAGGTTTGCTTCCTGGAATAATGGAGCCTATTAGTTCACTTCAGGCATTGACTGCAGGCCAACTGTCATATTTTGTATATGTTCATACTTTTGTAATGAGTTTCCCAAAGCAAACATCTGGAACAAGTAGAAGTGATTTTTTTAAAGCTCCATGGTAGGAAAGGCTTAGCTGAAATATTTTTTTTTTTTTTAAGAAAGTGAAATTAAAAAATAATCCCTTTAGTCTGCTTTCAGCTGTTCCATTTAATATTTGCAGTTATAAAACTAATTGGGTTTACAGTGTGTATTTAGTTATATTCTTGGTCTGATATCTGATTATTTTTTAATTTCACCTGCTTTACAGATGGTAGCTATGTTGATGGAAGAATTCTCCCTTACAGGGTCTCAGGTTGGCTTAACTGTATCTCCCAGGAGTGTGAATTTTTCAGGTTTTCGATGACAAGTGAGCCCTAGTGATTATTAAACCTTTGTTCCTGGTTTTTCCTTGAAACTTCTGTATTGCCATTATTCCATTACTGCGGATTAAAACAGAATTGTTAGCTTAAAAGTCAATTCAGCATGGCAATAGCATTCTAATGAATAACAGCTTGAAAACAAGGAACTCTTTGATGGCTAATTACAGTGACCAGTTTGTTTTGCTGTAATCAGGCCCTCTGATTTTTTTTATTTTGATGGGGGGAAAGGCAGTTGCCCCAGGGCCTGGCGTTTCAAAGGGTCCCAGACCTTCGACCATCGCCTCTACTACTTGGGCAAGAGTGGTGGCTGGAACTCTGGGCCCCTTTGAAGTTCTGTGGCAGTGCTGTTCTCTGCAGCTGGACGGGAGGGAAGCACTAATGTCTGACTGCCCTAGGTCCCACCCCTTCTGGGGTGCAGAAACAGGCCCCTCTCCCGTCTTGCCCCCGGGCCTGTGGTGGCTATTAGCCCAGCTGGCTGTAACACAGTGGGGTTGATCCATCAAGACTTTCTGCCTGAAAAACTGCCATGGACATCACTGGGGACACATGTACATGGAGAGTATGCAAAATAAAGTGAATTAAATTAGTCACATATTTTATCAATCAGTCTGCAATACCTCTTTTAACGAAGAAGAACCCTCTTTGCTGTAAGGACCAAGGACCATCTTTGGAGTCAGTGGCAAAATTCCCATTTTCTTCAGTTGCACTAGGGTATCTTGGTGCCATCTCTGGAGAGGTCTTGGGACCTTGCAGAAGAATAGGCTTGCTAACATCTTTACTTTGCCTATAGTCAGAAGGGCTGACAGCCTCAATAGGCTCCTGGGCAAGTGGGGGGGCTGGTCTGTGCCCCTGAAAGGGGCGGGGCCTCAGACAGAAAGGGAGGAGCTGAAGCAGCCACCCCTCAGTGCTGCGCAGAGTGCAGTGCTCAGGCAGTGATTTAAAGGGGACCAGGACTCCAGCCACTGCCACTTCACATGAGCAGTGTAGCCAGAAGCTGCTGGGCCCTGGGGTAACTGCCCCCTTTGGCCATGTCTACACTAGCCCCAAACTTCGAAATGGTCATCTGCTCCCATCAGCAGATGGGAATAAGGGGACTTCGAAGTAGCCAGGGTCCTTTCGAAAAGGAGCCCCGTCTGGACGAGCTGCGCGGCAGCGAGCCGCGTCAATTTCAAAGTGCCGCGGCTGCCTACATGCTAATGAGGCACTGAATATGTATTTCAGCACTTCATTAGTAAACTTCGAAATGGCCATTTGCATGGCCATTTCGAAGTTTGGGGCTAGTGTAGACATAGCCTTTGTGTTCTCCCTTCACCCTCCCTAATGGAGGGCCTGACTCTATTTTAACTGGGATGGTTTTGTCTACAGAATGCCCTTCCAGGTGTACAATTTGCTAGAGGATTTTTCTTCACCTCCTCTAACCTGTTTTACGGTGTTCCTTAAACAGATACTGAAATTTACTCCAGAGGTTGGTATAGGTTTGTAATAGGTAAAATGATCTGATCCCTGGACCATACATCATTTGTACTTCAGCCTGAGCTTATAAAGCACCCCAGTATTTTTTGGAAGACATGTACTATTTATAAGGCCACTTTTGCATCAAATATGCACTCAAAAAGAATGGAAAATATCAGACTCTCTGCACAGGTTCCAGGGAGGTGGATTTATTGGAGATTTCATCCATTGCTGACATGCAAACAAAAAGTTAAACAAGAACTGCTGAGTGCATCCCAGATGGAGCGCATTCCACTCAGAGTGGTGTGTGATGGAAATGCTGATTTCCAAAATTTAAGCTGTTCTAGAAAATCAGTGTAAAGTGAGCAAATTAAATATGCTTTCTAATGGATTGTGCACATATGGAAAAATGAGTATGTGGCACAGTCATTGGAAAACATCAGTGACCTAGTTCACAGGCATCCCAGGGTCACCCTAAGGGCAGACACCAATGTTTAAATCAGACCAGTGATAAATGCTTAACTATTGTTCATTTGTTTATATATGGTTTTATTTTCTTTAGCTCCATAGTGGTAATGGCATCCAAAGGCAGATTCATTTCAAAAGGACCCTGGACAAAAGTACTGGAAAAACTTGGAGTCGAAAAGGGTTTTAAGTTAAAAGGTAAGGAATAGTACAAATCTAAATAAAAAAAACCTTTCAATTTGTTTACCTAACAAGTTTAATAACTTAAGTTTACCAACTCCTGCTAGTAAATTGTCTTTGCACCAATACATGGGTATGTTGCTTCTCAACTAGACTGGTATGTTGGTGAGAGAAATGCAGACCTCCCTCCTTGAGGGTAGTTTGGGAAAGACCTCGGGACTCCTGCCACCCAGACTCATGGTGGTGTCCGTCATGGGAGGAAATAAGTATAAGGAGACGGCACCCTCCGCTCCTGCTAGCATGGCATCTACAGCAGATGGAGAGCAGGCAGGGCATGGAAAACACACCCAGATAGTGCCCTTCCAAGCAGCGGGAAGTGAAAACGTCCAATTAAAGACCATTATGAGTGCGTCTCCTAAACATCCAGGCTTTTAAACCAGAGTGCCAAATCTCAGTACAACTAAATAGCTGTTTCAAACAGAGTATTTTAACCCTCCAAACTTCCCCATTTTCCCTGCAAGTGCCTAACCCTTTCACAGCTACCTCACAATATTCTGTGTTTACAGTGCAACGGTTAACTCAGAATTACCCTGAGTTCCATCCTGAAAGGACATCCTCTAGGAAGGAGTGCTTCTCTGCACACTGTCACAGCCATGACCCCCCCAAATGCAGTTCCCAGAAGCAATGATCCTTTTTTAAGGCAGGCCTATGCTACAACAGCTGGTCAATTAAAGCTATGTAATTTTGAGTCGCATTTTAGCGTAACTCAAATCGACGTAGCTTAGATCTACTTACTGCAAGGTCCACACTGTGTGGGGTCAACAGCAAAAACTCTCCTGTTAATTCCTCTTACTCATCTGGTTCTGTGGGAGTACCAGAGTTGACAGGAGAGTGACCAGCAGTCAATTTACTAGTCTCACTAAATCAATCACCAGTGGGTCAATCACACCCATCTCTAGAACTGCCCCAGCCCTGAGCCTCCCACCCCACAGGCACTCTTAACAGAGGGTGGGGGATCGACATCTTCCCCCCCCATTCATATGGGAACATTGCTTCCTGTTCCCCTTCCTCAGCATGCAAGCATGGGGAAAAGTGTCCAGCTGGTGCATTCCTCACTCTGTCTGGGGAGTGCAGGGGGCAGACGAACCTGGACCTGCCCCAGAGGAAGGACATGCACCCCTCCTCCCTGGCTGTGCCCACTGGAGCCATGGAGAGATGCTTCTCATCTTGTCCTAAGCTGCTGCAGAGAGAGAGCTGGGGTACTCCTCTCTCCTGGGACAGGTTGCACACTGAACCCCTCCTCCCCAGCCCCACCCCAGAGCAAAGATTCAAATGAAGAAAAACAAAAATTAGTTGAGTTAAGGACCTGAGCAACACTGGATAAATCTTCTTCTAGCATCTAATAACAGCTGTTCAGTCTAGCAGAAGATATAATGCCATCTAATGGCTGGATGTTGAAACCGGGCAAATCCCATCTGGAAATAAAGCATACATTTAATGAGTCATTAGCCACTGGAACAAATGACCAATGATTGTGGTGTACTCTCCATCCCTGACATTTTTAAAATCAAGATGGGATGTTTTTCTAATAGTTCTGCTGAAAAATTATTTTGGGGATGTTTTATGGGCTGTGTTACACAGAAAGCTAGGCTAATACTTACATTGGTCTGCTCTGGCCTTGGACTCTATGAAGGTGCTTCCTCTCCTATGCAGACTACCAATTTTCCTGCTGTTTGGTTTTCAGATAAAATGGCTTTAGTTGGATTCAAAGGCAGCTTTCGACCAGTCTGGGTGAAACTGATTACTGACGAGGACATAGCTAAAATCTATCAAGTTGTGCCAATCCCTGTGGTGAAGAAAATGAAATTATGAAGACACTCTGCTTGGCCTTCCTGCTGTTAGCACTGCCCCAATAGAAAAGGACTACTGACTGCTCACAACAGGCACCCTGCCACAGCCCTCTGGAGGTGTAGTATTTCTCGGTCGCTGTACATGAGGAAAGCTTTATTGGAAGTGGGTAGAGTGGCTTCATGTGACAAAGAGCGTTCCTTGTGCTGCATGTCTTGCTTGAACCTGCCCTATTGATTTGCCCACTGATACCAGATTTACCTTTATTTTCTAAGATAATATCTGGGGCAAGCCTGTTTTCAAATAGTGTGTGTGTGTGTGTGTGTGTCGGAGCTGGGGGAGTGCATCCTCAGGTCGTGTTCTGCCTCTACACCCCTTGTGAGCCTCTCAGGTATGAATGATAAATCTAATTGCCACGCAGGGCTGGGAATTTTCCCATGGGACTGATTGTATCCACTCTGCTGTTTTTTTGAGAGTGCCATCAGCTGCTCCTACAAAACTGGGAATGCAAATTCAGAGGCCGACTGACAATTTGGACCAGAAAGTACAAATTATCCTCTGAATAATGGCCAAACAATGAGAATTCTTTTGAACGCTTCTGCATTATTCTGTCAAAGTTGCAGAATCCTGACACTAAATTGTATATGCTGAGCTACCAGGGAATTAGCACATTTCAGCTGAAGGTACAGAGTGGGGAAAGAAATGGCATAGGGGTGATTTAACAATCTGATGTTTTGGGGTTCACCCAAATCAATAAGGGGCTGTGTCTCCACCTGCCTGGTAGCCCTGGATGCTTCCCTGCTATGCAGCTGTGGCTGAGTCGTGTCACCAGATTAGTGAACTCACACCTGCCTGATTACTGCTTGCAAGGAGACACCATCTGCCTCTTCAGTCCTGAGCCTTCCCAAATCAGCGTCCCCTGCAGTGCTCAGCTTCTCTGTTAGTCTGTAGCATTCACCAAGCCTAATGGAGTTCATTCTGCAAAGGAGTAGACGGTCCACAGCACCAGCCTGGTAGCTTGGCTGAAGATTTTTCTCCTCCGTTTGAAGCACTGCACTGAGGACACGGCATAATAAAACAAGGTGAAGTTCATGAACATAGAAGTGATATTTAAATGATACCCTGTAGGCAGAATTGGGACTTAAATGGCTACAAACAAACCGAGTAAACACACTTCTAAGACTAAAACCTAATTTAAACTAGAGCCTCTTGTTCAGAGTCATCTTCTCACCAGAGAAGTTCTTCCAGCATGGCTGGTAGTTCTTAGCCCCAAACCAACAGAGAGCTCCAAGTGCTTCATTTCTTCAGATGAAGGATGCCAAATAGCTTTTCTTTCCTGCTCATATTCTTGAAGTTTTATCTTCTGTTTTCAATGTCAGGAAGCCCTCCTGGGGGCACCACTTATGGTATCCACCCAGGGGCTAACACCGTGTTCATTTTTGCAGTCTCTTCCCCCTGTTATTGTTACTTAGCTGTCTCTCCAACTTGCTAGTTTGTTTTACCTTTCTTGTAAATGTACTTCCGTTGTCTCTCTTTGCTCAGTTTACGTTGGAGATGCATTTGTGCAGGCAGAACCATGGCCTAAGGGTGGACATCCTACCTGCTGAACAGGTTTAAGAACTTGTGTGTGCTAGAAGTATGTTTTCATACATCATGCATACATGCACCAGCAATAATACTAATGACCAACTTGCTGCCAGTTTGCATATGATCTCTTATGTGGCACCTTTTAGATATACATTGTGACAACAGTAAATTAGGGTACACTAAGATCATTAGTCCAGCTGAAGCTCACTGTTAGACCAGAACACCCTTTGCCTTCTGGCATTGGGGGTGCTTTTAGGGTCACACATCCAAATTCAATATGGTTATAATGGGACCTGCCATTTCTGCTTAGTCCCATAACCAACAGCTGGCCTTCCCACGGGTTTTCATTTATGCTTTTAAGTAGCTGTTGTCATGATTGTATGCTTTCCCCCTGCAAGCAGCCACAGACTAGCAGAAAGGACCTGACAACCAAGCACTTCACCCTTACTCACTGTCTCATACATTCTTTCACCTATAAATCTTCACAGCCAGTCCACGGGACTGGTGGTAGCATGTCATATAGGCCCAGAGAGGAGCCGTCACTGGGGTGACGCAGGCAGAGACTGCGGGGGGTAGTCCTCTTATGCCATCCCTAATCAAGGCTCAGGCTTCAAAATCATGCTTCCAGCGCAATCAAGGGGAATCAGGCCCAATGTATTGTGCCTTATTGCTTGTCATCCTCGGTCAGGAGAGAAAGTATATTACTGGGTCTCACAGTAAGCTGAGCATTGCTGGAGGGTGGGTCCCTAAGATGTAGGGGGCTTTGAGGTCACATGGAGGGGGTGAAGAGTACAAATTGATCCCAGAAGACATCCCATTTCTCCAGATAATGTTATCTTGTGCATTTCCTGCCCCCTTTACTTCAAACCAGAAGGTTCTCATTTAAAAAAAAAAATGCATGAGCAAAGTTGAGTGTCAACAAGAGCTGCTTGCCAGCACTTAACCTTCTAAAAACATTGTGTATTCATCTGTGACATGATGTACTGCTGTGTGTTTCCCCAAGATGTCAGGCTGGGTCTCCCAAGTGGCCTCTGTTATTCAGGTAACTTCAGAAAAATAATTTAAGTAGACAACTCATCCATATTCCAGAATAGCTGTTTCCCTCTCCTCTACCATCCCCCCAAAATCCACTGATGGTTTGTTAATTTTAATTGGACTTATTCCCCTGAGTATTTTTTTTTTCTTTTTTTCCCTCCACTGTATTCTTAAAATGTCAGCTCTGACTTGGAATGAAGCAACCATGATTCCATGTGGCATTGCACAATCTGTCACTGTGCAGAGGCTGAATTCTGCAGAACCTTTCTTATGTTGCTGTGTGAGTCAGTTCCAAGTGGCATTCTGGCTCTACTGTGGGACCATGCCCCTCCAGCCCTCCCTGGGCTTTAGGACTGGAATTTGGGTTTTGTTTTTTGGGGTTTTTTCCTACACTGGTGTCCATTAGCAGAATTTCAAGAGTGTGGCATTTTTTAAAAGCATCCAGAGTTATTTCCTTTTCCGCTAGATTCTTTACAGTCAATTAATGACTCATTCAAGCAATGTTTGTGCCGTTTAGGTCATTTAGGCCAATTCTCCAGGATGCAGTGTGAAAGCGCATAGCTCTCAAGAGACATTTCTATCCCAATGTCTTATGATGATTTGTGGTCTTTCCACCTGCAGATCACATCTATTCCTTAAAAAGAAAAGATTAGCTCACTTACAGTTCATCCTTGATGACGTGAATCTCATTTATCTGAAACTCCCTGCTAGGCAAAACAGGATCATATTGAGTCTAGTACTTGCATCAAAGCTGTTTTAATGTATTCAAAATCCTGAGTGTCCACTTCAACATTCCCATAACCGAAGCTGTACAGTAGGTACAACTGCATCTTTTGCTCTGTATTAGCAGTCATCAGTACAAAGAATGTAAAATGCTAGAAAGGGACCAAAGCCAGATTTTTTTTTCTGAATGTTGTAAGGGGTGAATCAGGATCAAAACACCTCCAAGTCTGGAGTTAGTTTTCCAAGAAGCAGCCTCTGATATTTATAGCTTACTGACGTGTTGCACTTTTGCTGGTGTAGGCAACGAGAACTTTATTGGTACTCAGCTACTACTATGTAAACTTAGTACAATCAAACCCAATGGAGCAGGATTCAAGTACTTTAGCTAATACAAAAGTTACTTGTGTACTAAAGTGCAGCTTCTAATTTTCAAAATTTTTGGAATTCTCAGGGTGAAATCATAAGACTTGGCTTGAGAAAATCATGCTTGGTATTTTTAAATCACGTCTCATCCAGAAAAACAAAGTCTTTCTAAATACTTTGCTCTGTCATGCAAAGATAGTCACATAGGTCTCTTCCTGGGGAAGGGGTTGGGTCTTATTCACAAACTACAAATATCCTGTCTGAAAAGTTTTAAACCTGCAGGTATTTTCATGTTAACTTGCATATACAGTTGTCATCATTAGGGAGATTTTGGGGTGGGGGGGTGTCGGTTCAAATGCTTGTTTTTACCTGTCGCCGAAATAGCTGGTCCTTTTTCGGAACTAGATGTATAGTGTTTTGTACATTTTCCTATAGACCTTACAATGACAAAGATATATTTTCTATTTATTTATTACAAAGGCACTATGAGAACTAAATTGGCAGAGATTTGAAGAGTTGTTGTTAGGTTTTTTAATATTGTCGAAGCTGTTAAGGAGTTTGGAAATGTCTTTTCAAATAATCTGCTTTGCACTTGAAAGTTTTACTTCCACAGAACGTGGCAATAGATTGACTGTCTAGTTTATGCTGACAGAAGCTTTTGGAACAGTCATTCGTAAAGTTTTGTCTTACAACAAAATTTATCTGTAGTAGTTTGGAATACAAAGAGGTTTATCAGAATAAATATTCAATGCCAAATTATGATGTCTGAGTCTTTTGTTTTATGGTAGTGGACTGGTATTTGTTTACATATCTTTTTGACTATGTGCCTGTTCCCTAACGCCTAGAGTATAGTAGGAGATGAATAAATAAGCATGAACATATAGCAGCAAATATCATTTGTTGTTTTCATGAGATGCTCTATATTCCTATGAGGGTCTGGTAGTCAGGGCAATCCAGTAAATTAGCTGGTTACATTTTCCATTGTGAGGCTAACCTAAACAATCTGTCTCTATTAAACCTTTCAAAGGCAGCATTCCTAAAATGAGATTTTGGTGGTAGGAAACATGTATTTCCAGAATCCAAGCCAACACTTTTGAACCAAGTCACATGAAAGCGAGTAGCATTTTAAAGGACATGGTATCACCCTCCTAAGTGATTCAGACTAGGCAGCTAAAACCTCATTGCTCGAGTTTGGCAGCCCATCCTCTCTGGGTTTAAATCAATGACTGCATGACCTCTCCAAATCCCTTACATGCAATAAACTGAAGATGAGCTGAAAGGCAGCACTGAAGCTCTAAGACTTCCCCAGTGGACAAAATGCAAAATGTTCAGGTAGAGTTGATGCTGACCATTGTAACTCCCTGTGGCTTTTATAAACTTTCATCTGGAGGAAGCGTGGGTTTCATTCCAGATTTTGGGGGCAGAGCAGAAGTGTTTTCTGGTGGCTACATGACCTTCCTTTCTCACCTCCTGCAGCCTCCCCCAACACCCATTCCCTCTCTCTGGTTACTTCCCCCATCCCACCTCTCATTGCTTGTGCCCTGTCCCCAGCTCCTGCTCATGCCCCAAGCTCTATTCCTATCCTCCTCCCTCTGCAGCTCCTGCCTTTCCACTGCTACTCCAATCCAATCTTCTCCCCTCCTCCATGCAGTTCTGGTCCCCACCATTACATCTTCAGACCCTCTGCTCCTGTCCCTGCCCCTATATCCTCTCCCTGCTCTGAGTTCTCAGCATCCCCACTATAAAAAAGCTGTTCCAGTGCCCTTGGGAAGGCCATTCTTATCTACTAGTCCCTGGCCTCACCAGAAGAGTTAATCCAGTGCTGCCAGCAGGACTCCCCCACCTGCAGAGCAAGGGAATGAAGGAAGCCATGGCTGGAGGTGGTTGGAGCACCTGGCCCAGTAGGTGGTGGCTGGAAGCTGCAGCTTCATGGACCTAAAGGTAGCTAGCCAGACCCGCCACCCTCCATGTAAGCGTCAAGGAGCACTCGAGCCTGGCTTCTCTGCTCCCTTTGTTTCCTATAGTGAGAGGGATGTGGGGGGCAGAGATAAAAGTCAGTGCTGGCAGGGAGCAGGGGCCAGCCAGCCCCACCCTGCTTTTTGGCTGCAGCTGCTGCTTTTGCTTTGCCTTTGGTCTCAGAGCCTGTCACACTCCCATCATGGCCCTCTCCTTTGTGGGGTGCCCCACCACCTCATGCCTTACAGCAGCCCTGGGGACAAGGCCTGTGCAGATTACTTCCCCTGGGCACAAAGTTGAAGCATGAAACTGCTTGTCCCCCTGCTGTTGGGGCAACATGGGACCTTCCTCGGCTGGGCTGCAGGGCCGTGTACAATGTGCTGACCTGTACGTTATCAGGCCAGTCTAACCACATGAGGCCAGCTCTCTGGCACATCCACATGACAATCAATGGGCAACGAGCCTGGGCCAGGCGTTGGCTCAGTTGCCCCATAACACTACAGCATGTGAGTAATGTGCTCAGTACCACTAAATTTAAACGCATTGCTGAATCAGGGCCGTTAGGTCTGGTTTTGCAACAGCCTTGCCTCTGACAGCAGTTTGGCAGGGGTGCGGGGGTCTTCTGCAGTAGCTGGTAAGTAAGATCATAACTGCAGCCAACTGGGTCACCCATATTTGGCCTGACTGACAGCATGATGAACAGCCCAGAAGGCCAAACTGCAAATGGTGAGGGAGAGAAGAGGTTGCCACTATTTAGCATGACAAACCCCATCCGAAAGCTCCGCTCTACTCACACTGGTGCTCTTCTCCACAGCAGAGAAGCCAGGCGCCCATGTTGCCAGCATGTTAGGGGCGCTTTGCACTGCCCTGCCAGCACCAGGCAGCACTAACTCCAGGTTAACTAGCTATTGGCCAATTCCATCAGCCCAGCTGGGGCCTCGGGTGTGGCAGCATTGCCATGGCAACACAGGCAAGCCTGCTGCCATTGGCTGTCTGCGGGGGTGGGGGTGGGAAAGGAGGGGGTAAAACCCAAACAAAAAGCAGTGTAGCTGGTGGGGGGGAAGACTCCAGTCCTGGCGACTAGCTGTCCCAGAAGCATAGCATCAGGTAAAGATGCAAAATGGGTTTAGGGCAAGGGTGCCAGAGTGTTGAGGGTTTTCTGGGTTGCACCAGACCTGGGGTCGGCCGGCAGGCCATGCCCCCCCCACCTGCAGTTTTTAACATCCCCATAGTTTGGGGGTGCAGAAGGAAGCATTGTTCCCCAAGTGACAAGCCTTGTGCAGCACGGAGCAGTGCCAACAGGGGCTGTGTCTCATGGTGAGCTGCTCCACCACCATGAAGTGCAGCCCCTGCCAGCGTGGCTCTGTGACTGCCAAATGCTTTCCTCTGCCCCTGAAACAATGCCCACATGAAAAGGTGGGGGGGGGGGGCAGGACCCACTGTGTTCTGGCTCTGGTGTCATATGGACATATTTGCCCTCCTCCTCCTGGGCATGTGCCACTCTCACCTTGGCTGGTCCAGAGAACTGGGGCCTTTAGTTATGGTTTAAAAACATCTTTGGGGCCTATATAAATAAGCATTTGAGTTTTAAGCAAAGCCATTCCAGTTCCAAATCAGCTGAGCTACTTGCCTGAAAAAGCCAAACTCATCTTCCAATGCAAAGCAGAGAACTTCCAATAACCCTCACTTCTGGGGCCTGTCCTGGCATTTTAAACTGGAAAAAGCCTTTTAAAAACATGAAATATGAAAAGAACTGGGACACTAAAGCATGAAAGGGTATTGGCCTCTAATAACAGGCGGCTCAGATGAAAAAGCTGCCAAAGGCAAGTGGAGAAAGACCGAGCGAGTGCTGAAGTAAAACCAGAGCCAGAAAGGCTTGCTGGAAACATACTTGTCCAGGGGAAAACTTGAAAGTATTTGATGAAAGCAAAAGGCAGTACAAGAAAATGTCAGCAAGTCTAACGATGTAAAAGCAAAGAGGCCAAAAATAAATCAGCTCCTCAGCACATGACAGTGAAAAATTAAAGGCTCTGCTGGGAGAGGAGTAGAAGAAGAAAGCAAATAAACTCCAGATACAATGGAGAACGGCGGCGAGGGGCCAGTGCTGAAGCAGAGCTGGAAGGAGCAGGCTGGGTGTGAGCATACTTGGAAGCCAGAGAGGAGGAGGGGAGGAAAAACTGCAGCTTGGAAAAAAATATCCCCAGCGGACTGTATAAATCTGAGCAGAGAGAAACCACAGACGGCTAACTCACCAGAGGAGAAAACAGCGTGAGAGACTGGGGCATGTGGACATGGCTGAACTTCTGAACTGTGGGGAGTGGGGCTCCATCCTTGGCGAGGGAGCTAAAGGAGAGAGATGTGCCACGTTTAAGAAGCCTATGCTCATCCATGGGGGGGGGACCCAGAAATTTTATCAGTGTACTGTTGAGCCGATATGACCACTGAGCCAAGCCAACAACACCCCCCCCGCCCCGCCCCCCACCAAAAACCTTCAGGTTGTACACAGAGCGAATGACTGTATTGGGATCACTGTTGCCATATCTGCCAGCCAGCCACCCATTAGTTTATTTCAGCATTTGGCTTAAATGTCTGCTCTAACATCTGCAGGAAGGGCCAGGACACTGCAACAGGTTTTATGGCAGGGATGCTGAGAAGTGTTGAAGGCAGCTGGAAACCCTGCATAATATAATGGAAACCGCTTCAAGACGGGGGGTGCTGTTCACCCCCTCCTCACACCCCTCGTTCCAGCACCTATTAGGAAGGGTCTGTCTTTTGCCTGTCCTGTGCCTCGCAGGATAGTTGTGGCTTCTGCGTGCTACGGGGGTAATTCTTACCCTTATGCTTAATAGTTACTGTGGCAACATACCCTTGCTAGGGAACGTGAGAGGTGAAGAACTAGCTGTGTACAGTCTAGTCCCCTATCCAGATGGCGTCTGCTGCAGTTCCTGGTGTCTTGGCATGTTACTTAGCCCTTACGGCCTCTGAGGTGCCTCCAGGCAAGGCAAGTGGTAAAGCTGTGGAAGACCCCCCGCCCCGCTGCTTCAGCAGTCACTGGCACTGGAGCTCAGGTGTGAGCCCAAAATCCTGAGCATGGTAGTGCCCCACCCACTGGGTAACCATCCGTCCTGGTTGGGCCGGGGCAGGCCTGTCTTTAAGGCCACTGGGGTTGAGGCCGAGGGGTGGTTGGTTGGTTTGTTTTTCAAAAAGCCAATTGTCCCCTAGTTTCAGCTCCAGCGCTCCCCGGGCTGCCCAGCCACGATCAGTGCAGCTGCAGCAGTCTTCTATTGCGGCTGGCAGGCGCAGGCCGTGGCATGCTCAGGCACAGCTGGGAGACAGACACAGGAAGCCAGTGGGGGTGTTTGTTACCCCCCACCCCACCCCCTTGCACCCTATAGCAGCGTTTCTCTCTGGGAATGTGAGGGTGGAGTCTGCCGGCCCTTGTAGGCTGTGGGGCTGAAGCCTGGATCCCTGGCACCCCTCTGCCCCCCCATTGAAACGGAGAGCGGCAGAGCTGAATGACCAAGAGGGTGACCCCACATGGCTGAGGACAGGACCTGAGGGCTGAAGCCCCCGATCCCCAATGTGCCCGTCTCCATGAGCTGAAGCCCTGCTCCCTAGTGCACTATTCCTCCTGACTCCACCTCTGGACTCCCAATCCCCAGCATGCTCCTCCCCCTAGGCTGAAGCCCTGATCCCAGCTCTTCCCCCCGCCGTCTCTCCTGCCAATGCAGCTGGGAGCTGCAGGACTGGATGCCTGAGCCCAGGAGACTCCTATGTGCCCCCCCCCCCCCCCCGCCAACACTTTAAGTAAAAGTGCAGGATAGTCCCCAAGACTCCTCTCTCCCTGCCGCTGGTCAGCTCCCAGTCCCCTTTTCTCACGTAGCCGGTAGGAGCTGCAGGGGTGGGGGACCCGGCTCTATAACTGGCAGAGCCCTCAGAGAGCAGGGACTGCAGGGGAACTCTCCTGGCACATGGACTGTAGTTACCCTGTCCCTGCCCCCACCGCCCAAGCTATCCCCTGCCCCCCACAGCCTGTAGCTATGCCTGCCGGCCCCACAGCCCCTAGTTTACCCAGCTCTGCACCCTGAGCTACCTCCTGGCTGCATACAGGCCCAAGCTACCCTCTGCCTGTCCCGAGTGAGCACTTGACTGCATTCTAAGCTATCCCTGACTGCACACTGAGCCAGCTGCCTATATACACACCCAGCCCCAGCTAGTCTTCCCTGCACCCTGAGCTGCCTGCACACAGCCTCTAGCTAGTGCTTGCCCACACACAGCCCCTGCCTACTCCTCTTTCCACACCCTGAGCTACCCCACTCTGCACCCTGAGCTGTTAGTAAACTTTTTGAGCTGCATCTCCCCGCCATCACAGCCAAGCCAGGCTGGGTGGCTGTTGGCATGAGCGGGGTGGCGCTGCTTGGAGCTGGCTTGAGTCTGCTGGGGCCTGCCCCAAACCAGACGTCCTATTACCCCTCTAGCTGAGATGCCCCCCCTCAGCCCAACCCCCTCTTCCCTACTAGGCTCTGGAGCTTTTGACCTCTCATTGAAATACAAATTTTAAAAAAAAAGGCCTGCTCCACAGAAACAAAAGTTCCAAAAAAAAAAGTGTGACAGAATTGGAATACTTTTTTATTTAATGAATGACTTTTTGTATCTTATCAAATGCCAAAAAGTGTCTAAATCTGAGCACGCCCCCCCCCAGCTTGAGGTCAAGGTCAAATGGTGTTCACCTCCCCCCCCCCCACCCCCATGGGCCAGGTGTCCCATATGCATCATAGGAAAATAGGGTCACCCTACACCAAAGTTATGCTACACTTGATGCTGCATCATCCATGCAGCATGGGGTTTTTCCAAGGCGTCGGCTTTGGCGTCTGTGGTGCTCCAGTGGTTGTCACTGCTGCACTCCTGTTGGCTGTTAGACTCTCCTGCTGCATCTACATGCCAATGTTTGGCTGACAAACTATAGCAGCTTACAGCAGCTGCCATTTATAGTTTACTGATGTGCATGCACACTTGGCTGTTATCAAGTACACACGCCCTCAGCACAAGTGGGTGTGTCAACAGAAGATATGGGTACGTGGTCCACTGGGATGCCTCCAAGGCCATAGCTTCTGTGATTTTTTTTGAAGTGCTTCAGTCTGCCCAGGGCTTTCTGGGGATTAGGGTCAAGTGGCCACAAGTTCACTTTCTCATGATTCCAGGCAATAATTTTCATGTACGCAAGACTGACCAAACTGGGTCAGCCCAAGGGTCAATCTTGCCCAGTATCCTGTCTTCCAACAGTGACCAACGCCAGGTACCCCAGTAGGAATGCACAGAACAGGTAAGCAGCAAGTTATTCATCTCCTCTCACCCATTCCCAGCTTCTGGCAAGCAGAGGCTAGGGACACCATTCCTGCCAAACAGCCATAGCTGGACCTGTCCTCCAGGAATTTCTCTCATTCTTTTAGAATGCCACTTTTTTCCCCAAAGTTCCATGCATTGCTTTTTGGTCTCTGCGATCTCCCCAGCAGAGTGTAATTCTCAGCAGCTTGTACGGTGTGCGCAATTATCCTGTGTTCGTGGAATATCAAGAAATCCTGCTACAACTGATGAGGCAGTGACTCAGATGAGCACCTCAATGAGACGGCTTGGCTGTACATAGTGAATACAAAGCTTAGGTTGTTCCAAGCCTCCATCGAGCTATGCCACATGGTGGATAGGTATTGGGCCAGCAAAATGAGCACGGTATGATAGGAAAGCCTTTTCATGTAGATTTGGGATGAACAATAGCTGCAGAAGTTTAGGATTTCAAAGACCACCTTCTTGGTTCTGTGTACTGAGCCAGCCTGAATCAGCCTGAGACACCAGAATGAAGACTACATTAATACTGGAAAAATCAAGTGGGGAGTGTGCTATGGAAGCTAGCAACTCAGGCTTGCCATTGGTCAGTGGAAAGTTTGGAGCTGGACACCAAGCTGTGGGGTGGGAGAAGGGGGTTGACATTGAGGTGTGCAAGGTCATTATGTTCCCTGATGCACAGGACTGTGACAAAAATGCAGGCAGCAGTAGAGACATTTGAAGCAACTTAGGGTTTCTGAACTGAGGTGGGACATAACCCTCATCTGCCACTGTCAGACCCTATGTAAGTCAAAAGGGGTGTTTTTGCATGGGTGTGCAAGTGCTAGTGGTTCATCATGGATGATTATGTCCCACCATAGTTTAGAATGAACATGCAACAAACTGGAAAGGCAAATAAACAAGCTGAAAATCTGTATTCATAACCAAAAAGAAGTAAAGCAATAAAGATAACCTAAAAAACAATGCTGACCATATTAAAAAGCTTCATCTACCCACATACACACCTCAGAGTGCATGCACACAACCTTAAGCTGTACCTGCTAATTAACTGACCATCACAGTGCTCAGTGTTGGAATGAGACCATCTGGGCCATTCATACAGTGAAGCAGAAATAGCACTTATGTGATAGAAGACTGGTGCAGAACTATTAGCTCCTGATTCAGAAATACTCAACTTGTTTTTGCCTGAAATACATTTACTTTCCATAAATGCCTCAGCTTTGCTGACCACCAGGAGACTTAGCCCAAGACAGCAGTCTTTACCTTAAAATGACTGAGAAGTCCTGTGGCACCTTACAGATTATTTTTTTGGAGCATAACTGTTTGTGAGCAAAGACCCACTTCAGCAGGTGCAGTTCCAAAAAGACAGTCAATAAGGAGCCACAGGATTTCTCGTTGTTTTTGCAGCTACAGCCTAACGTGGCTAGCCCTCTGATACATGCTTTACCTTGGGCTTATAGGCATGCTTTCAGAGACAAGCATATTGGACATGGTAACAGAAGGTCACACTTAGTCCACCAAGTTGTACCGCACAAGTTCTGCCTCAAATCAGAAATTGCATAGGTACCCAGCTAAAAGGCGGACAGTCTTTGAACAGTCACCAATACGTCTGCAGAGACCTTTTTTTTTTTTTTTTTTCTTCTGACTGATACTACAAAAGCTAATGGTTCACATAAAGCAATGCTTTACAATTGCATTTAGCAAGATGGTATCTGAACAAATCACACCTGTAGCATTAGATTTCTGAGAGAGACACATAATCAGTTCAGGCACATGTGGTACAATAATCTGCTTTGGAAGATTTTTTTTTCTTTATACTTGGCTGCCTTCTAGTGGCTATTTAACATTCCACTTAGGCAGTTCAAAATATTATTTTCCAAGGATGTGCATGATTACACTATCAGCTGTAACTAGTTAATTTTCTTAATAGATTACAAGAAGAAAGAGAAATTAATAACTATTCACTGTTTTGAAATCCCTTCTGTGGCAAGAGAAAGTGCTACATTGATGGCTTTAAAAAAAACGGAAAGTAGTGAGAAGTATAGTTTTGTTATTTGGTATGTTCACAAGTATTCCTCAAGGATGGAGTATTATCAATTATTCTGATTTGTCCTCCTTGCTTACTTTTTCTGATTTGTCCTTCTTGCTTACTGTTTTTGGTTCTCTGTGTCTTAAATATTGAGGCTGTTCTGGTCTGGATATGGTCTGAAGAAGTGGGTCTGTCCCATGAAAGCTCACCTAATAAACTATTTTGCTAGTCTTTAAAGTGCTACTTGACTGCTTTTTGTTTTGATCGCGTATAGACTAGCACGGCTTACTCTCTGTTACTAGTCGGTAAAGATGAGTGATAGAGTGGGTGGAATCATTTTATTATGGTCCCATCCAGCTAATATTTTCCTTCAGAAGGGATGGCCTCAGGCATCATTCTTTCAGAACTTTCTGCATCTCTTAGCGTTCAGTGGGACCTGGAGCATCCCTGGGCAGTGATCTGGCCTGAGGAGACCAATGCCTGTGATGTACTACGACAGCAAAGGAACACGGACAAAGAAGGAGAACCATTGCAAAAAATTCTGCAAACATCAGACCCTGATACTTCAGTGATATTTGTTGAGTGTTCCTAACTGATGCCAGTACCTCACATGTTGCATTGCTTTTGTTTATGAGTGAAATCTTTTAAGGTTTTCTAGTGCAAGAGAAACCAGAGGACCCGTTGACTGCTTGAAATGAAGGAAGAAGTGAGACGGACTGGCTGATCCTATGGAAAAGCAAGGCCTTCTGCAATGACTATGACAATAATGGGTTTAAAACTACAGTACTGGCTATCCAGTGCCCTCTGTGCAGCCCCATTGTTGATCACTGCTCAGTAGGAAGTAACTTCCCTAGCAAAATACAGTAAAGGTATTTTTTCTTTCCTCGTAGCACAAGCTGAGACAAGGGCCCAAGCCACTGGTTTCTCCTTGCTTCAACGGGCACGAGGGGCTGTAACTCTACCATCTGTTTGTTTTGTTACTCACACTTGTGGTTCCTTGGGCAGCATTCCCCAGGCAGTGGGTCCCACCTACAGTGTGTGTCATGTAACAAGGCTGCTCCCAGTGGAATTTGTGCTGTCTGCTTCTAGCCCAAAGGCAGCAGCCCAGCAGCTCTTGATTGCTTAAACAGCACTGCGACTGTGCCCTGTCTTGTCACTCTAGCCGTTATACCGGCTGAAGAACTGGGGTGGAGGCAGCACTAGTGTGCGAGAGCCTACGATGACCATGCCCCCTGCCACCTCAGCTCACCCCCCAAGCCACAGGTGTCCCCCCTACCCTGAGCTCTTCTAAGAGCTGAGTAGGCTGGTTACAAAACTGCTTTGTGTCCCTTTGCAGCTCTAGAGCTAGTTCAGAATGTGGATGCTCTAGTGCTGTACAGAATCGCATGAGATTGAAATTGGTGTTGGCCCGTCCCTGGGGTGCCTAGCACACAAGGGCCGTGTCTACACTTAGTAAACATTTCAAAATGGCCACGCTAATTGCCATGTCGCGCTCCTGCGCAGCTCATCGACACTGGGGGGCCTTTTGGAAAGGACCCCCACCAACACTGAAATCCCCTTATTCCTATGCTCTCATAGGAATTTCAAAGTTGGTGGGGTCCTTTCAAAAAGGACCCCAGCATAGAGAAGCCATGCGGCAGTGAAAAGCTGCAATTTTGAAGTGCCGTGGCTGGCAGCATGCCAATGAGGCACTGAATATGCATTTATGAGCCTTATTAGTATTCTTCGATCTGGCCATTAGCATCGCCAGTTGGAAGATTTTACTAAGCGTAGACGTAGCCATGTAGTTTAAGCTATGGCTGTCAACAGAAGGGTAAACTGTTCAGCTTGGGCCACTAACAATGCAGAACCAAAACGTTGCCACCCCTCATTGTCAAGCTTCAGCCTGTTGGGGGAGGCGGGGTGTGTGTGTGTAAGCAAAACCCATAGTGGTCCTATGTAGCGGGTCCTAGCCCAGTTATACAGAGAAAAAAACACATCTCCCTTACAGCCTCAGCTGAGAAAGGTGGGGCTTTTAAGTCAAACTATAAAGGCTCCTGCACTAAACGCCAGAAGTCCCACGTTTGAATCTGCGTGACTGTTTACACATGGGGCTTGCCCCTGATTTCAACTGGGTCTCTGAAGCTTGGGTTGTGTTTCATCACCTTAAGGGAAGTATGCAACCCACACATCTAGGTGTGGTTCACTATGCCATGTAGCCCACATACAGAGAGAAATGATTAATCGCCTTTGGAGCGTTAGCTGACAGCCAGCCAGTTTTTAATCTCAAACTGCATACAGGCTCCTGCACCAAGTGCCAGAGGTCTCAAGCTGGAGCTCTACTTTGGGAGGTTACACGTGCTCACCAGAAACCGGATCTCCAGGCGTTCTTCAATTCTTTGTTGACGCACACCACGAACCAGGACTGACAGAAGCCAAAAGGCCTCGATCAATAAGCTACTGGTACACAACTTCACACACCAGCAAGACAGCTCCAAGCTAGGCTTCCAGAGCACCGTGTGCATGTTTCCTTGCAGCCTGCTGTCACTGATGAAGCACGCTAGTACCAACTCAACTGTGCTCGCTGAGCTTCTGGCTGTGTGAAATAGAGTGTTTGAAAATTGTGCCGTCATCATTGACAACCGAAGTCGTTGAAAAGCCCTAGTGTATGCAGCTGAAACATGGCCAACACAGAGGCACCATTTTAAGGCACTGAGGAACTATGATAAATGTGGTACAGGTAAGAGCCTGTGAATTAAATGAGCTGTTAGCTGCACCAATGTGTCCACCTGCAAGCCGAAAGCATGAGCAAATCAACTGCAAAAGTGAAAGGCTAGCCCTATAAAAATATGTGACCTAGGCTACATCTACACTAGCCAAGGGGACTTCGAAGTAGCCAGGATCCTTTCAAAAAGGAGCCCTGTCTGGACGAGCCACACAGTGGTGAGCCGTGTCAATTTCGAAGGGCTGCAGCTGCCCGCATGCTAATGAGGCACTGAATATGCATTTCAGCGCTTCATTAGTAAACTTCAAAATGGCCATTTGCATGGCTATTTCGAAGTTTTTGGCTAGTGTAGACATGGCCCTAATGTTCTATGGTGTGTGCATAAATTTATGTCCCTGAAACCGTATTTAGCCAAATGACTATATAGATCTAAGGCCTTCACATTTTTCTGGTCAGTTGGGCATCCACCTCAACATAGAGGGTCCTGTTAGGGAGGCCCCTCCCACAACCACACTGGATTTTAGCCTAGCCTGAATCTGTGAATGCTTTAATAGGAGCATGACCTGTGGAGCAGGGCAATGGCTAGCTTGTGATTTTTTTTTTTTTCCCCCTTCTGGTTTTGTCCATCACTGTGATATCTAAGTACCTTCCAAATTAGCCCGATAACAATGCGGACGCCCAAGTGCCAGGCACCTTGGCCATTAGGTTACAGAGAGACCACATCAGCTTCCTCACAGATTTTTTTTTTTTTGGGGGGGTGGGGGGGGGCTCAAAACAGATCACCCATAACTGATCTGTAGGCTCTGCTGTGCCTTCATGAACCCATCCTGGCCTCCTGCACAGCAGCAAAGAGTGGGAACGTAAACACTGTGAGGGCCTGGCCCATGAGGTAAGGGGGCTGAGATGAAGTAATGCAGAAGAGGAAAATAAATAAAATAATGACCAAGCAGCCCAGTGTCAATTATTCTTTGGGGGGGGGGGGGGGGGGGGGGGGGGGCCCAAGAGAATCCGGCTTGCTAACGAGCGCTAAAAAGCTTATCATTTTTAAAACAAACTGATTTGGGCCCCCACCTATTGTCAGTAGCAGCACGTGTCCCTCACTGCGGTGCTCCCAGCACCAAGTGCATTCACGAAATGTGAGTTTGTAGGACTGCTTGGTATTCATTGGGCCAGGCACCAGCCTTTATGCTGTATGACAGCGCTGTGTACACTCATAACTGGAGCGCTGAGCCTAACTGACAAAAGGAAACCACACTGTTAACCCCACCAGAGCCAGAGAAGGTGAGATGCTGAGAGTGTGGACCATGTAAAGGCTGGCCCATGAGCTTGAGCCATGGTGGGGCACCCTGACCCCCTTCTCACATGCCATGGTTTGGGGGGGGGGGGGCGAGAGTGTGTGCGTGTGCACGCGCACCGGGGCAGGGCGGGGGGGGGGGGGGGGGGTGTGTGGCGGCAAAGAACAGCCGCCAGCCTGAGTCACTGGTCCATAGGGCAAAAGGCCTAGGGCAGGTGGTGGGTCTGGGGCTCCCCACAGCACACTCCCCCCCGCCCCCCGAGCCCCAGGCTCCCTGGACATTACTTACAATGGCCTGTCTCTAGCTTCAGGCCACAGGGCAGGAGGGTGGGGGGGGCACTGACTGGGGCTAGTTGGGGCAGTGGGTAGTTGTCCCTAGAAACCCACTAAAGCCTATTCTGTCTGAGTCAAGCCTTAGAAAAATTCTGGAAGGGGCAGACACTGGGGAAAACCATCAGCTGCTGGAGCCTTTGCCTGTGGCAAGGACAGGCTCTGCTGGAGGGGGAGGAGAACGGCAGGGGGAGCCTTGCCCTCTGGTACACCCACTCCTGACACTTTTCCCTGCAGCTGGGAAGGCTCCAGCCGTGAAAAGAGACACAGTCTTTCCCTGCTGGGCAAGGTTTTCTACAGCAGAGGGCTAGCAGTCTAGCTGGGGAAGAATGGCTTCGGTGTGTAGGGAGCTGTGCAGGACACACACACACACATTTGCCCCCCCCCCAAATCCTTCAGGCAAGTCTTTCCTCCAGTCCTGAAATTGTGCCCCCGCTCGGCTACACAACTATTTACACCTGTGCTGAGGGGAGTTACGCTGCTGAGTGGTTCATGCAGTGTAGGCATAGCTGCAAAGGGCAAGGCTGTGAAACTTGCTTAACTTTCTAAGCTGTCTAAGGATTTTGGTTGGGGAGTGGGGCGACACCTTGTGCTGGAAGCTGTGTGTAACAATTCAAAGGCCGCCTTCCACCACCAGCGGGCATGGCAGAGGAACCCAGGATGTGTGTAGAGCACAACCACAGGCCAGCAAGCTCCAGTTTCCAGCATGGCACCAAAGGGCCCAGCTCAATATAACTTAGCACAGACTAGTGTAAAGTCACTTATGTGTACACCCTAGCACCTGCACCCTCGGCCTAGTTCGAGTAGAGGTTGGGGGCACTGACGACTCCAGGCCTCGGAGCTCACATGATGGTTAAAATTCACCAAACTTTTGGGCATGCTTTGCCTGTGACCCCTTTTTTTTTTTTTTTTTTGGGACACTGGGGAAACATGGCAGCTGGATGGGGACTGCACCCCCCCCCCCCCAAATGCAATGGAGACCTGTGTAACTTGGGCGGGGTGGGGGGGGTTGGCGGGGACCTCAAAGCCAGACCTTCCCCAGGGAATCCAGGCGCTGCCTGCACCACCACCCACCCACCCACCCCGCAAACTCCTTGAGCCAGGCATCTGGGAATGTTAAGTTGGGAGGTGTCCCCGATCCATTCCAGCCCAGGCTGTAAAATGCTGAGAGATCTTTCTTCACAATGCAAAACACCTGGGCCAGCACCTTCCCTGCCCCCCGCCCCCCCGCCAATACACCAAGGGCCTGGTCGAGGCAAGTGTGAGACAAGTTTGAAGTGATGCAGGATTAACAGCTGAAGAAGTGGGGCTGGTGCATGAAAGCTCATCACCTAATTTTATTAGTTTTTAAAGTGCTATGTGGCTGGTTTTTTGTTTTGTTTTGTGAAGCTACAGACTAACATGGCTACCTCGCTGTGAACAGTGCCATAAGCAACAAAGCCAGTGAGCTCGTGTCTTTACTTCTGGTGGTGAAATAAATTAAACTTCAAATGTGAAATGGTAGCCCTGTAAAAAATAGATAACCATAATGTTCTATGCTGTGTGAATAAATGTACGGGCTTGAAATCATACTCAGCCAACTAAATAGATAGCTATAAGGGCCCTCACATTTTCTGGTCAGTTGGGCATGCAGAAAGCCTACTGAAGTAGAGCAGAGCTTTGGCCAAAGAGAGGTGTATTTAGGTGCTAAGCAATGGCGTTAGTTATGCGGCTAATTGTAGACAGTTCTTTTTAATAATGTGCTCCCATATCAGAGCAAATGGGCCACGTTTATGAGAGCAGCTTTTTTCAGGCAAAACTGGGCTTTTGCCAGAAAAAAAAAAAAAAAAGCCCACAGAGCATCTACATGGCAAATGCACATTGGTGATAATTGGTCAACAAAACCTGGCACATCCCCTGGCAGCGCCACACTTCTCCCCATTCAGGTAAAATGACTCTCTCTGTTGACAAAACAGCTGTGTAGCCACTCCATGGCCCTTTTGTCAACAGACAGGGCTTCCAGTTCACCGGACAGCCCTGTTTGCAGAGCTTCCAGTTGGCAGTTCGATCAAGCACAAAAAAGAGAGAGAGAGAGAGAAGCCATGTCTACACTAGCCAAAAACTTCGAAATGGCCATGCAAATGGCCATTTCAAAGTTTACTAATGAAGCGCTGAAATACATATTCAGCACCTCATTAGCATGCGGGCGGCTGCGGCACTTGCCGCGGCTTGCCGCCGTGAGACTCGTCCAGACGGGGCTTCTTTTCAAAAGGACCCTGGCTACTTCGAAGTCCCCTTATTCCTATGAGCAGATGGGAATAAGGGGACTTCGAAGTAGGCAGGGTCCTTTTGAAAAGGAGCCCCATCTGGGCGAGCCGTGTCAATTTCGAAGTGCCGCAGCCGCCCGCATGCTAATGAGGTGCTGAATATGTATTTCAGCGCTTCATTAGTAAACTTTGAAATGGCCATTTGCGTGGCCATTTCGAAGTTTTTGGTTAGTGTAGACATGGCCTGAGAGAGAGCGGGGCAGTCTGGTTGCTCTCTGTCAACAGAGCAGATTGCTCTTTTGATTTGCTTTTGTGTGTAGACGTGATCTGTCATCAGATGTTTTGCTGGGCAAACCCTTCTGACAGCGGCCATGATATATAAAGATGCATCCAGCTGAACACTAACATAGACCTATACAGTTGGCAATAACTACATTCCACGCTATACTACAGCATGATCCCCATGCCTTTAGTTTACACTAATATTCATAATTGTGGATCCAGAGCAGTTATCATTGCTTGTGGTTGTAAAATTGAAGTGCCAAAGTATGTTTCAGCACCCACAGACACATCTGTATGAAGCAGTTGTTTCCAACTCCCTACCATAATAAATATTTGCTAAACACCATTTGATAGCAGCAAGCCACAACCTACTTGAAGCAAAAGAGCTGGAAACACCCAAAATAGAAATAAGGAACGAATTCCAGCTAAGTAAATTTGTTCAGAAAGCCTTTAATGGGATTCAGATTGGTCCTGGTGTACATAACTAGAACATACTGGGCCACCTTCTGATTTTTCATGGATGTGACGCCATTGGTAAAAATGGAGTTACTCCCAATGTATGCTCATGTAGCTGATCTGCCTTAACATTATCCCCAGTTTCAGTAGCTTCCCACAGAAACAAGTGGAGTTGGAGTTGAGGCACACCTAACCCAGTTTCCCCCTGAGTGGATGATTTATTAAAGGGATACTCTCGAACCTGGTGAAAAGGACAGGATAGCAGTTGATAAAGTACAAGCAGATTAAAAGAAACAAAGGGAAGAGATTCCCACTGAATTGTAGCACACAACGGCAAGAGAAACAAGGGGAAAAGCAGTTCTTAATTTAGTCCCAAGTGGTGGGCCCAGGATCACATTGAACAGGTGAATAATCCTGAACCCAGAAGCCAACCCAACCAAAGAAGGGTTTGTGGCAGCAACCTGACCCTTGCGCTTTGGGGCTCCCCTGCAGTGGTCACATCAACTGTCCTATGGGCAGGATCGTCCCACATATGGCTAGCCCCCGGGGCTAAGGGTGACTTCCAGATTACTTGGGTGGCCTGGTGCAGGACAGCAGTAGGGGTCCTGCACTACCCCCCCCCCACCTGATTTTGCTTGAAGTCAGGATACTGGGCTAAATGAGCCATTGGTTTAACTCACTATAGCTATTCTTATATTTTTTAAGTTCCCAAATCACTGTCATAGGGCACCAGTCAAAGCCTAAGGTCATTCAGCTCCTCTAAATCTTTGTCAAACATTGAGTTTGGAAGCACATAATGCAAAAGTCTTTAAATGGAAGATAACAGGTTTACAAAATAGCTTTTTCATGTCACTTACGAAGTTTTTTTTTTTGGAGGGGTTGGGGATAGAAGCTCACTTTACTCTTTGTAGAGGAAATACTTCTTTCCAAAGGTGAAATGCTACTGGCTGCATAATCTTAGGTGCTTCAAAGGGAGTTGAGTTTTTGAAATGTTTTTATTTATACCACTAGATGGAAGTATAAGGATATACAATCTGTATAAACAATCTGAACAGAACTTACTGAAGAAATGGGAAGTCATCTTCCTTGTCTGTAAGTGGTCTGTAACAGGAAAGTACTGGGTACCTGATAAGAAGAAAAGACTCGTAACAGAGTTCTACAGTATTTTATTAAAATAATTCATTACATTGTTGAAAAAAATCAGTGTGTGTAGATTCGGTCCTGGAAATATTGGTGTAAACACTATCCCCAACTTCTCCATAGGCAATGGTGTTTCCACATTATGGTAACAGTTCAGTCTCTGGCATTCAATTCAGCTGCTACATTCAGCTTGTGTGTCAGGTAAGAGGTCCCTGTCCTGTTTTAAGTGAAGTCTGCAACAAAGCTCCCATTGGAACCAATGGAAGCAAGATCAAGTCAATGGAAATTGCATCATTGTACAGAACTTACAATCAGGAACTTTCAGAGAAATGTTTGATTCTCACTGAAAGAGTAAGTTTGTCATGGTGTTTCTAAAAACACTGTAAATTGGATTCCCATATTTATCAGATGTAAGGGCTGACCATCCTATTAGAACCACCGATATAGCAGCAAATCTTTATATTGTGTCACCCCAGAGTTAGTCAACTTAGGCAAGACATTTAGCTTTTGTAACACTTGAAATCCACAGAAGTAATTTACATTAGCACCTCAATTTTCAATGAAAGCTGTTTGCAGTATCATTGCTACAGCATGTCTGCTTAAAAAGCAGGTGTGCAACAGTTTAGCTTTGACAAAAGCAGTTTTAGTTTTCATGCAACTGTGTAAACAAGAAAATAAAGAGGGTGGCATCAGCATACAGAGTTCTCTGTAAAGTGGATCACCAACTTACATATTACATCACCCATTTAGCTGTATGGAGTATTTCCAGACAAGCTGTTCCTGCAGCCCAAACCAGTCAACCTTGTGTGACTTCTATTTAAGATTAAAAGCAGCACCTCAACTGCAGAGATGCATGTTGGGATCCACTAGATGGCTTAGATTCCTGCTTCACAATATCTTCACCACTGTTGTTATTTGTCCCTCCATTACAGATATTGTGTTCATTGCCCCAAGGTCACAGCTGATGCCAAAGTGTCATTGCACAAAGCACATGGATGAGCAAAGTGCAAGAACTTAAACAGATTTAAAGTAAATGGAAACCCAGAACATGCACACAACTCTTGCTGTGTGGCAGAACAGCATCAGAACTATAAGTAATCTCCTCACTCCCCTCTTTCTTTCTCATCCCTGCATCTCTTCTAGAGAGATATTACTTAGTAGCCTAAAACTGAAAGAGGCACACAGAGGAATAGTGAAGAGAGTAAACAAAGTGACACCATTTCCTGTTCTTTCTTTAAGATGTCATTCACTGAACCTCTTAAATTTACTATGAAGTAACACTAACAATGTAATGGCCATCAGTTAGCCAAGGAGCATGTGGGTAGGAGGGAGTTAAGAAAATGAAGTATAGGCAGCCTTGGTGAATGTAATACCCTATACTTTTTTTTTTTTTTTTTTTTTTTTTTTTTTTTTAATACATTTGAGGATCAAAAAGAATTAACTAATTAATAGTCCGTTATATGCCTCTGAAGTCTGTGTAGGGAAATAAGATGCCTTTAAAAAAGTTCAGTAACAAAATATGAAACACTATTTAGCACCTAATACTGACACTGGTTAACAGTTCAGCTGCGTCTACACCCAAGAGTTTTGGCGGCAGAAGAGGCCTTCTGCAGGCAGAGTCTCAACAGAACTCTGCTTTTGCCTCAACGGAGTTATCCCTCAAGAGATGCAAGGCATAACACTCTGCCAGAGTCCTGTAGACAGAAATGCAACACATGCACTTCTGTTGAGAGATGATTTTAGCGTAGACATAGCCTTCATGTCTACGGGTTTTTTCAAATTACCCTAGCTAGATCTAAAACTACACCTTTGCCCATTTTAGACAGGCCACTGTAGTTCTCACTACTACTGAATCAGGTTGCCTTTAGCTTCATTTTTAGCTGTATCTGAATACTTTTAATTTTTAATATTGCCTCTCAGACTATTTAGTTGTTTTTACAGTATCTGTAGTATTTCAAAAATTTACAATTTTTTGTGCTGGAACTGCATCATAGTGCATCGTTTTTGCCAAACTGGATAAAATATTCCAGGATGCATCTGGCATATATTAAAACAGAAACATTCTGTAGTCTCCTCAGAGATCAGAATTGCCATGTTAAAGTCTTTATATCAAATAAGAAAACATCCTTAATTGCTAAGCGATTCAAAGTCTATGTTAAAAGAACTGTATAATTTACTAGGTAAATTATAAAATTGTTTGTTGGATGCTAAAACATTTTGACTTTTATTTTTCCATATGAGTTTACTGGTGATTCTTTCCTGAAAAATGATGCAATACTCAAAATAAAGACAAATACAGAATGAGTACTTGCAAGCAACAGATTGATGATACATAAAAACAATGCGTCTACAAGAGCAGAAAACATTCCGAATATCAAATATCTACACGATGTTGTCTGACTTGCTTTATAGCTTTGCAATGAACAGCAGCGCAAAAAAGCAATATGATTAATCTCTGAAATACAAATGCTTTACAGCTTTTCACTCCGAGTATGCTGCAAATGTATATTTGCCCAAATCTTTTTTTACTGCAATTCACTACAATCTAACCTTTAATTCACATAAAGGCCGTCAAGGGGAAGAGTGAAAATACGTATATGAATACCTGCTTGTTTCAGCTACAGTTTAGTCTTTACCCATGAGTAATTATGGAAAACAGATGGATTAGCCTCCGTCCCAAAGATAAATGTAGTGAAATTGACATATCATGCCCAATTGTAAAAGGTGAATTTTGAAACAACAAAAACTAGATTCCATTTGTGTACAAATTTACAGTTATTCTAAAAACACTCACTAAGTCAACAGCAAAGTTAAGCATGCACAAAAAACTTTAGTTGAAAAAGATGAACTATTATGGTTCAAGCTAGGCTCTTTTAATTATCTCAACTAAAACATATGAATTTTGGCACCTCAAAACTCAAAATAAGTTTATTTCAGTAGTATCAAACATAGCCAATATTGTACCACTAATCTGAAAAGTATGTGCGCTCTAGTCCTTATGCATTTATTCCTCAACGGGTGTAAGAAAAAGCTTCAAAGTTGTTCAGGTACATGGATACAGTTAGAATAAAACATTTTTTTTTTTTTTTTTTTTTTTTAAAACCACCACACACACAAGTTCTCTTTTGAAGAGGATCTATATCCCCACTGCACTCCACCTCCAATCAACTTTCCCAGTATTTATGATTTTTGCAAAAGGGGTCTGATTTAATTATTTTAATGAGGAATTATTCAAGTAGACTGAACCAGTTACTAAAAACCAATGAATGCTACTCCTAACTCATCAGCCGCATGCATGCAATTTTAATGTGAGCTGTTTGCATGTAACTGAAAGAATGGACAGGGCCTAGATGACTAGCAGTACATTCAATTTTCCTTACCACTGAAGGTATGCTTAGAGTTATAAAAGCGCTCAAACCAATAAAAAACAAAATATTCAGAGTTGCTCCTCTTTTTAGCTCATTTGTTCTTTACTCTAAGAACTCAGCAAACAAACAAAAACTGGACTGGCAGTTTACACACCAATGCCCAGACCCTCAAAGATATTAGAGGCATCTAGCTCCAACCACATCCAGTGGCAATTAGGCACCTAAGTACATTTACAGATTGGGTAAGGGTCTGATTTTCTCTCTCAGACCATTTTAAAGCTGCCAAAGTAACTCCATTGATGTCCTGGGATTATGCCTCATTTACATTGGTAAAGACAAGAGAATCAAGCCCCGAGAATCTCCCTGCTTTTGCTGATTCAGAGTACAAACAAAAGGTTGTTTTTTTTTTAAAATCTTATATTATGCATCCAAGCACTTCTCAATGCCAGCTGTTGTATGCTGACGATATACTTTGCCTGAAATAAGAGTACTATTCATTAAGATTTTAATGATTATCACCCACTGAGCACCCAGTCAATATAATGGCTCCCAGGAACTGTGCCAGTTTAGTCTACAAGTCAGTGACTATGGGAATCATTGATAAATGACCTACCTAGCCACCACATCTGGTTACTACTCCATCTCACCACATGAGCAAACTTCATAACATCAGTTACAGTGATGTCTATTTTAATCAAACCTACTGAGTACAACATAAAAAGATGCTATCTAAAGTAAATTACCCACATTAATAAGTAAACTGGTGCATTTAACATAGTTTAACTCCAGTAATCCTTCCTCTTCTTACTCCCACTCCAACCCCCTTAAATAGCAAGAAATTGTACAGGTAAGGTTGCAAAATTTAGATGCAGTCAATTTCCTCTGTGGACAACGTGTTTATTTTCCATTTACTGTATTCAGTCTGTTAATTTATTTGTCATAGATCGTCTCTCTGTTTGCTAGCTCGGTTTTCTTCTTTGAGTGTGTTAGATTTCTTGTCTATGTCTTTCTTCTTTTTAGTTTTCTCTGGTTTGGTTTTATTTTTAACTTTTTCACTTTCTTCTGCTCCTTTGCCAGGGTACACTTGACCTTCTAGAGTTACATCTGCACACCTCTCCTGATTTACCAGAAAGTCTTTGATCTCCCATGCATAACTCCCATCACGTAGCATATAAATGGCACGATTTGAGCCAACAATAAACCTAGATGAAAAAAATACTATCAGTTAGCATTTGGTCTTTGAAGTGCTTAAGACATCATATTTCAAAAAGAGTAGGATGTAATAAGTAGCATTAAGACAGACATCTGTCTTTTTATAAAAAAAAAAAAAAGCAGGTATTCTTCATCCCACACACACAGTTTTTTTAATTGGTCTCTTCAGGAAATTTGCTGTTATACAATTACTGCTATTAAGTACAATTAAAAGTGCTGATATCTTATACTCATTAATATACATACAAATGAAAGCTAAGAGGAAAGTGAAACACAGAAGCTCAAAAACTATGCTTGTTCTGAGACTCTGTGCCTTCAAGGAACCCATAAAAAAAAAAAAAAAAGACATCTGCCTACGCTGCAAAAATGCAACTGATGAATACTCATGAATATGAAAAATATTACAGGATTCCATTAAGTGGTTAATAAACTGGCAACATGCACTAAATCACTTTCATGTAAAAAGAAACAAGCAGTATTCAGTTACTAGATGTACAATTAATATAGCAACTGAACTGTGTGTCTCCTCAACAGCACAAGCAATTTAGCATTCTTCGGTTTCAAAGGGATCTCTAAAAGTTAATTTTTAGTAAAAGAAATTCAAAGCTTAGTGGTGACACAAACTTCCAGGTGGAATGCTTCCCCATCAAGCACACAAACAATTACAGTTAGAAGACAGATGGCTATATTAACTGAGAAAAAGGTGAGGTCATACAGACACTGCGCTATACTATATAATTAGGATGACATAAGGCAGCTTTTGTCTATATTACAGCCTTCCTCTTGCTGATGGAAGTTCCCTACTACAATAATTAACAACTCCACACCCACGAGAGGTGTAAGGCTTATGTTGACATAGTTAGACAAAGCAGCGTCCATGTAGATGCTGCACTCCTTATGCTGACTATCTTGTTGATTTCATAGCAAGAGCAATGAAACTGAGAAGAAAGCCCCCCACTGCCCTCGTGCACTGGGTGGGCAGGACCAGAAAGACAGGTGTCCGCCCGCCCACTCCCTGTGCTCCTAGCAGGAAGCTGCCAGTGGAACTCAAGAGTGTGCTCTCATCTCCCTATACTGCCGCTCTGAGGTTGGAGGAAGAACTGCTGGTGGTGAAGACACCACCAATTCAAGGAGGATGGTGTGGCCATGAACCACGCCAGTGATTCCTGCAGTCACTGGATGTTAATGATTTATTGATAGCAGGGGTAAGGAACCTTTTTGGTCAGGTGTCACTGACCCACAGAAAAATCAGTTGGAGATTACCTGCAAGAGTAAACAAACACCAGTCGCTACTCAACTGCTCCCAAAAGTGGGAAGCAAAAAACCCCATCAACCCTCTCATACTTAACTTGGTGTGTGTCACACTCCAGACCCATGAAGAAGGGGCTCCAAGGTTCCAGACTTCTGGCCTCCAACATGGAGGCTTACCACAGGCCAAATCAAATTAAAACCAGAGGCTAAAAATTATTTGCCATGGTTTATAGTACAGGCATAACCTAAGCCTTAAACATGTTGTCTACCTGAGAAAGAGGCTTGAAGGAAGTTTAAAAAAAACATATAAACAGTGATTTCAGGGAGAAAAGAGATGGACTGAGAGAAACAGAGCAGTTTTGAAGAACACTTCAAGAAAAACACATCAGGATCCTGTCAAAGCAAATATGGAACTTTGAAGACAACTGCTTACCTCTGTACATCATAGTTTGCATTGAAGAGACTGCCCTGCCAGAGGCTGGTAATTTCCTCAGTCTCCTTTTCAGTCGGATTTCCTGACACTGTGACAAACATCATAAGAGTCTTTCCTTTTTTGGTCATTTTCAGGATACTCTCAGGCTTGCTTGGATCAATTTTGGAGAAGTCTATTGGTGCTGATGGCCTTTTGTGTTCAGGAAGGTCTCCCTCTTCTATGTCATCATCTTTCTGTTTTGAAAGAATCAGATTTTCATTACACATTAAAAACTTACTACATCACGTCTACCTAAACTCCAACCTATTGCAAAACTACTCTTTTGGCATTTGTCACTGTTTAGTTTGGAGAATTATTACGTGCTGCTTGTGATAAAGAAAATTGTGCTTGATTTAATTATGAGAATTCCAAAAGTAAGACAAACATAGCAAACTACATCTCCTGAACTTTTTACTCGGAAACTGTTCAAATTCTTAAGTCATATTTACTGACCTACTGAGATTCATCCCCACCCCCTTCACCTTATATATGTCACATGCTTTGGGGAGAATTCTGCCCTTATTTACCTCCTTGAAGTGCTATAGACTTCAACAGGGATACAAGGGTGCAAAACGACTAACAAAATTTAGCCAATCCATTTCACACTACATAAGAAGTGTAATTTAACTGGCATGAGACAATTACACCATCCACATACTTTATATACTCATTTATACAAGACATAGAAGCAATAAACACTTCAATGCACTTCATATATTTTGTGGAAATACAAAAGCAGTGTTGCAATGTACACCTGCACACATCCTCTTAAGGGTTAGTAGCTCTTCCTAATTAGGTCTCCTTTACATTTTACCTTCATTTCAACACAATACCTTATACAAGTTGCATCTCTCAAAACTAGGACTCTCTGGTCCAGCAAAACTATGTATGTTCTTGGACCAGAGAAGCCCCAGAACTGGGAGACTATAGTGGGAGGAGTGTCAGCAGCTGGGAGCCTTGCTGGGCCTGCCATATGGGAAGCCCACCAAGGTTGATATCCACAGGGACGGCATCCAGCAGCATGTGGGGCCAAGGCCAACATTGGCCTCTGGCAGCTCTGCCAGCTTCCAGGACCAGGGTCCAGCAGCCTGATGGGGAGTTCCAGCAATATGGGGGCTGACTGGAAAGGAAGCAGAGCAGCCAGCAGGGAATCTCCCCTGGTTTGGCAAATTCACTTGTTCAAGAACAGTGAGGTCCTAAGGGTGCCAGATGAGGGAGGATCAACCTGTACTAGCTTGTGAATCAGATATTATCCCTTACCACATGATGGAGACAGAAAAAGACAATGCAAAGTCTCCTACCCTTTAAAGGAGCTGGCTCAAATGAAAGACAGCAGCTGTTCTCCTGTCTGAAACAAGTGAGTTTGCTTTTTTAAGGATGTGCCTATGTTTTTAAACTTGATTTTTAACACAAGGCTGTTCTGCAGTTTTTAACCTTGGGGAATTATCGTGTTACTTCTTAAAAAGGTAATTGAACTTTTCCTTCTTCACTGCTTCCAAACTGGTTTTGATTGAACTTACGTGAGCTGTACATACAAAGCCTGGGGGAAAAAAGAGGAGGGAATAATTGTCTAATGGACTGAGTTCAGAAATTCTAACTGTTCTCCCAGCTCTACTACTGACTGCATAGGAGGTATGTTAAATTGTTAACCAGTAAGCTTCACTCTGAATGGATGAAGCTTACTGGTTACCCTAAGCTTACAGGCCAGCAGGAGCAGCCCTCAGCGACAGCCCAGGATCACCACTGGCAGGGTGCTCCAGTCAGCTGGAAAAGCCCTCATCTACAGTGGACCTGGCCCCAGACGCGCTGCAGGCAGGGTTGCTCCAGCCCTGTCAGAGCAGTCCCCATCTGTAATTAAACAGAATTTCACATCCCTTCTATGTAGCCTTGAGTAAAACATTTATGATGGCTCCTCCCCCCCTCCCCCGCACAAGTATTTAAGTGTTTTAAGAGAACAAACCCCATGGGGTGGGGTGGGACAAAAATCACAAACGCTTCTGAAAATCCCATAATTATTCTCTCTGCCTTAGTCACTAAATCCTGAAAAATGGGAACAACACTGTATCGGGATACTGAGAAATGCCATGTTTGTAAAGTTTGTGGGGGGGGGGGGGGGAAGCAAGCAATTTTCAAAACTATTTTTAAAATTATTTTAAGCAACACAAATGTAGCTTATTTTGTATTTTTGAAATGAGAAGCAAGGTTTCAATTAATCCTTATATGTTACACAAACCGGCTAATTCATGCTTATTAATGTTAATTAGCTGAACAGCTATGAAGATGTATTCATTTTATTTCACAAATTATAACGTTCCACCAAAAGCAGTGATCCCACAGCTTCCCTACATAGCACTTCAACACTTGAAGATCAGCTGGAAGCTTTGCAAGACATACATGGTATAAATATATATTACCATGTGAAGTCTACTAACTGAAAGCAAGACCAATAAGTGAAATTCCAGTTTAAAATGAATGCGAGAGTCTGCCATGCACATCTGAAGATTCACCAAAAGAGTACTAACTGGAGTAAGTAACACCCATATATTTCTTCTATTTTCTCCTCATATACCTCTCCCCGCAATGACCTTTTGGTTATTGCTTTCCTCATACTGTATTGTATATATTTCTATTATGGAACTAGCCAAAGGAAAAGATGGTGATTGATGATTTTAGCTCTGAGCCAAGTCTGGAGACTGCTGAAGTTTAAACTTAGTGCAATCATAAACGGCTTTAAAGAATAGCTCAGTGGTTTGAGCATTGGCCTACTAAACTCAGGGTTGAGAGCTCAATTCTTAAGGGGCGGGCATTTAGAGATTGGGGCAAAGAGATGTCATGGATAGTGCTTGGTCCTGCCAAGAGGGCAGGGGACTGGACTAGATGACCTCCCAATGTCCCTTCCAGTTCTAGGAGATGTGTGTCTTCAATTATGGCTGTGTCCACACTAGCCCAAAACTTCAAAATGGACATTCTGAAGTTTACTAAATGAAGCACTGAAATACATATTCAGCACCTCATTAGAATGCTGGCAGCCGGGGCACTTTGAAATTGACGCGGCTTGTCCAGACAGGGCTCCTTTTCGAAAGGAGCCTGCGTACTTTGAAATCCCCTTATCCCTATCAGCTCATAGGAATAAGGGGATTTTGAAATTGGTGGGGTCCTTTTGAAAAGGAGCCCCGTCTGGATGAGCTGCGTCAATTTCAAAGTGCCCCAGCTGCCGGCATTCTAATGAGGCACTGAATATGTATTTCAGCTCTTCATTAGTAAACTTCAAAATGGCCATTTGCATGGCCATTTTGAAGTTCTGGGCTAGTATAGACATAGCCTATATGTATGTATATGTAATGCAAATTTAGCTATAGAAAGAATTCTGGCCCAGATTTTTGGCTCCATTTCTGGCTCTCTTGTGCTCTTTAGGCTGCACAAAGTACAGGTTGGACCTCTGTGGGCCAGCACCTCAGAACCTGATGGGTCCCAAATCAGACAGTTTGCCAGACCATTGGAGGTCAATGAGACACTTCTAACTGCCAGCCTCTGCTCCCGGCCCCAGCCACTGGATTCCACTCCTGGCCTCGGCTGCCAGGTTCCATGCCACACGGCTCCCAGACGCTGGCCTGGCTCTGTTTCGGCCCTCCTGCTGCCCACCCAGCTCTGCTTCAGGTAACTGGCCAGCCCTGTTGCCACCAGGACTCTCTGGACTGACAACAACTGTGGTCCTGCTGCCATGGTTTTCGCCCTGAGTGCTTCAACTCTGGAGCACTTGCGAAGGTCCCTAAGGATACCAGACCATGGATGTTGCTGGTCCAGATTCATCCTGTAATGGGAAAGCAACCACGGAGGGGTTGTTAAGAGATTGCCCTGGCATACTGGTACCCTTGTGTGACATAAAGAAGGTGTCCTGTGAGTGATATTACTTGCTCCGCCAGTAAAATGGGCAAGGCCTGACCACCGTCCCTCTAACTTCTCCTGTAGCCATTAAAAGCACAAACTAAAAATCCTCAAACTCCTTTAAATATTACATGTTTGGTTCAGTCCCATGTGCTTGCAGGTTGAAGGCAGACATAAAGGTGGCTTAGCAGCAAAGATGCCCTCCTACCTCAACTGCCTCAAGAATGAGCTAAAGAGATACAGGGTAGATTTAACAATTGGGAATTAATCCTCAACAACCCAGTGCGGCTGGTAAATATTCTCATTACACAAGTGGGGAAACTGAGGTAGAGGAGTCAAGGAGCTTGGCCAAAGATACCTATTAAGGTAGCTGAACCAGGATTTGAATTTAATACTTCCTGACTCCTAACACCACAACTATTCGTCCCTATGGGCTCATTTTTATCAACGCCATTCTGCGACAAAACTCCTTTTCCTCCCCTGCCTCTTTCCACACTTTATTTCCAAGTTCCCCCCAACAGTCAGAAGGATGGGAGAGGGGGATGGCAAAGGCAATGGGACAAGAGGAGGGATGAGTGCACAGATAGCCCCACTCCAAACTCTTCAGCCTTGCAGGGCTCACGTGCCCTTTTGCGAGCCCCCTGGGAAAGCACAGCATGACTGCCACTTTCCAAGCTTTAATGATGGTTACCACAGAAATAGTAACCACAAAAAAAAAAAAAAAGGCTCTCCACAAGTAAACATGTTAGCTAGTCATGATTACCATCATTTTAAGTCAACGGTTAAATATAGTTGATCATCATTTTAGCTATACATACTAGTTAACAATTTCTAATGTGATCTTTTCTTCCTATAGACAAGGTCTTACTACCAGTTCGTAGAATGAGAAATCCAAAAGTTACTAAACAAAAATACTTTGTGAGAATTTCAGTGGCATTTTTTCCCCCTCTACAAAATTATCCTGTGAGAATAGAACATGCAAAAACCAGTTCCCATACTTAGATTTAGAGCCCTGTACAACTGGATAAAGTCATGTATTTTCATCTAGGCTGCTTTCAAACACTGAACATATTGGGTAATAACTGTAGGGGAAGGAATGGAGACAGAAGGTTCAGGGCATTTGGAGGGGGGGCGGGGGGGGGGAGAGAAAAACAGTAAAGTCAGCCGATGGAGAGAAAAGAAATAGAAGAGGATGTTGCGACAGAAGATGGACCTATAGGGAAACACGGGATAGGCCAAAAAAGAACATTAACGGAACATACGAATGGTCTGACCCAGTATGATCTTCCTAGTCCACTATCCTTTCCTCCTACAGTGCCTGATTGCCAGATGCTGGGACTGGAGAACAGGATGGATAACTCAGTAATAGCCCTGTTCTGTTCATTCCCTCCAAGAATCCCTCTGAAGACAATCATCTTTTCATATGTATAGCTGGGAAGTTTTCCAGCATATATTACTTTGCATTTAACAACACTGAATTTCATGTTCCCCTCTGTTGTCCACCCAACCAGTTTTTGAGATCCCTTGATAACTCTCCACAGTCAGCTCTGGACCTACCTTGAGCTTTTTGTATCAACCCCAAACTTTGCCACCTCACTGTTTACCCCATTTTCCAGCTCTCTCATTAATATATTTCAACAGCAATGGCTCTAGTACAGATCCTTGTAAGAAGCTACGAGGGTTACTAACAAATGTACGAGCATAAGCCTTCGTGGGCAAAGACCCACTTCGTCAGATGCAGGTAGTGGAAGTTTGCAGAGGCAGGTATACCTGCATCTGACAAAGTGGGTCTTTGCCCACGAAGGCTTATGCTCGTACATTTCTGTTAGTCCATAAGGTGCCACAGGACCCCTCGTTGCTTTTGCAGATCCAGACTAACACAGCTACCCCTTCGATACTTGTAAGAAGCTGTTACTGACTTCTGTGCATTGTGAAAAATAACCATTTATTCCTCCGCACTATTTCCTTTCAGTCAGTTACAGTAGAGTATGGTGAACTACAACTCAGCAGCTCAGGAGAGCCACACAGTTCATGTGCCACTCCAACCATGCACCCCACCACGTGGTGGGACAGCTGCATGGCAGTGGTGGCGAAGGTGGCCCCTGCCATAGTTTCTCTGGTGCAGTGGCACCAGATGGGAGCAGCACAGGTCCTGCTGCGCTGAGGCCTGTGGCCCAGAGCGGCCTCAGGCCTAGTGCAGCGCCTGTAAACCCAGATCCAGCAGCGGCAATTCTGGTGGAATATACCATGGTAGAGTGAGGGTGCCTGGCTCTGAGGGAGGGCATGTATTAGAGCCGGGGCAGCTGGGAAAGCCTGGTGCTGGGAAAGGGGACCATTTATTTAGAGTGGGGGAGAGTAGGGGCAGGCACCTTGTGGCAAACGTGTGAGGAGGACAACCCCAAGCGTGGCAATCCTTGCTTTACTAGTGGACTCTACTGATCTAGTCCTAGTGACTTATTACTGGTTAATAAATAACATTGTTAATATGTCTGAGCAGCACATGTCTGCAAGATGGGGACCTGAAAAAGTAACTCATTTGGAAATCAGTCTAGTTGGGAAGACAGAGTGGAGAACAAAGTGGGCTACAATTAATTGAACTGGTACGTTAATTTGTGCTCTCAACCACAACTGCCTAATAAAAACCACTGTCCCTGTTAATCCAATTTCACAAAATAACTGACTTGCTCCTGGGCTTTAACCACAGCATAGCTCTCAAATAGGGGAAAATACAAATCAACCCTGGCCAAGATAAAGGGATCAAACTGCCAGCTGGCAGGGTTATGCCCTCATCACAGAGTGCAACCCGGGGGTGGGGGTTCAAGCACATGAAGGAGGGGGCGCAGATGACTAAGGCCCGTCCTATCTAGTCCATCAACCTCTCTGGCCCCCAACATTTTGTTGGCCCCCACCTGCTGCGGGTGTGGGATAGCTCGGAGGGGCGCCGCCCGCCTTTATCAGCGAGGGAAGCCCGACCCCGTGGCCCAGTTCGCCGCCCGCCTGTTTGCGAGGGGGATCCCACTCCGCTCTCTCCCGCCCAGGCGGACACGGCTCCACCTGCAGTTTAGGAGCAGTGCCCCACCACCCACCGGGGCGCGGGCCGCAGCGCAGGGAGCGCCCAGGGGATCTGGGGGACGTTGGGAGAGCGAAGGCGGCAGAGGGGGCGTCAGCGGGAGCGCCATGTGGACAGGCGGGGCGCGACCCGGCGGGGGGGCACCACGTGGATTGGAAGGAGCCGGCCAGGGTACACCGCGTGCTCTCTGGGGAACAGCCTGGGGCTGAGCGGGGGGCACCGTGCGGCCTTCCCGGCTCTGCGGAGGGCGCCGCGTGTCCCCAGGCCCAGCCCGTACCTCCCACTGCTCCAGCAGCCGGGCCATGTCCGCATCGTTGTAATCCCGAATGTCCTTCTTCTTCTTGGCGGGCCGCTTCCCCTCCGGCTCGCCGGCCCCGGTCGCTGCCGCCGCCAGCAGCAGCAACAGGCCCAGGCGGGCCCAGCCAGCGGCTGCCGCCATCTTCTCCGCGCGGAGACGAAGGCGCCTCCCTGTAATCCTGCCTCCGAGGGCGGGGGCGGTTCATCTTGAGTCCGCAGGCCCGGGCTGACATCCGGGGCGGGGCGGAGCCGGGAGAGTGGCGTCCGTGCCGGGGCCCGCTGTGCCCAGGTAGTCGGAGCCGGGGTCCGCGGGCAGCCCGTCGCCACCCCCATCGTCCCCGCGGCCTCTGCACCCGTCGGCCCGCTCAGGCCCTCCTGGAGGCCACGGGGCCTCACCCAGGGCAGTATTTGCTCCATCCCTGCAATGAAAGATGTCCTGGTGTGCAAAGGCCGCTCGGAAAGTCCTTTAAGCGTTTGTCATCCCTAAGTGATTTCCCGTCTCTCTTCCTTCAGGGGGAGGGGTACCAGATACAGTCGGGCCAGCGCCCCGCAGGTTCAGAAATCGCGCGCTCAGTTTTAAACTCATGAGATTATGTAAAGAATAATCAGGTTTGGTGGTTTTATTCCCCTCCTGCTTTTAGAGCCTTTTGGATGCCCGGGAGTCACATTTTGCAGCTTACCCCGCAGCCAGGACGGCTAGAAAGTTTAAGACGGAAGGCTAAAAGCGTCACATGTCCACTTCACCCCGGAGGCTGAGGATTAAAGAAAAAGATCATTATCTTGGGACTTCTGGCACAAGCGTAATAGCTGACATGACGGAGCCCTGCAAAACCACTGATACCTGCTCCGTATCCGTGGATGCAGCTAGCCACGATTCGTTTTTGTGGCTGTTGAAGGAAATACAGATACAAGTGGCTCTGCATGGGTGGTTGTTTCACTCCACCCTGCCTGGTGCTTTCATGGAAGTGGGATCAGGGCAATCCTCTGGAGTGTGGATAAGGGAGGATGTTTGTCCTGCTCTGCCCTGCCAGGCACTCCTGCTCGGGAGCAAGAGAAGTACCTAGACCTGGCTACCCAGCTGGAGTGCCTGGCAGGCAGGGCAGACAAGGACAAGCACCCCTAGTAAACATACTCATCCGCACAGATGCTCCTGAGAGCAAGACACTGAGATTGCTTGATGCTGCCAAGGTGTGGATGGGTATACAGGTTGAACCTCTCTAGTGCAGCACCCTCAGCACCTGACCAGTGCCAAACAAGAATTTGCTGGATGACAGGAGGTCAATACTGTCTAGCAGTGTTACTAACACTTCCACTGCTTACTGGACTCTTAGAAGACAATTAGGGGCAAATTAGAGCTAAACAACAGCACAGAACAGTGAGAGCCAGGACTGCTGTCTGTAAACAAACTTCATGGGACCCTAGGAAACTTGGTTACACCCATGACAAGTGGTTGTCCAGGTAACTGAAATCATGCTGGATTATGCATGCTGCTGGTCGAGAGTGTGCTGGAATAGAGATTCAACCTGTACATATAAAATGCAGGGAGTGGTTTATGGATTGGGTGCAAGTTGTTTCTAGCAGATGTGAAACAGATGGAGATTCACATTTTTATATTTGTGCATGGCTCCCAGATGTGGTCACTGGCTAGTCTGACCTATAAGGACTGGTTCCTACTGCATGGGAATCCTCTGGCTTTTGGAACTTATACCAGAGATCTCATGCGAATGTAGTAGGAGACTTGCTTTAGCTGCCATGTAGTCTCTGCTGGGTTAAACAGTAATAGCTTCTGACAAGGTGAGAAGGAAAGCACTACTTTTAGGACCTTGGCAGGTGAACTGGAGTCCTGTATCACAGGAAGGGAAGCTGAATGGAGGAAGTCCAGATCAAGTCAGTCACTGGCCTGTTCCAGATCCACTAACTAAGAACCCCTGGGATCTAAGGCTTGGGTCTGTTACAGCTGCCTTGTTTCCACCAAGATGTGCTCAGCTAGGTTTGTAACAACCATATAATATGTTATCATTGTCTAACATTTTTACTACAAATATGCGAAAGAAATAGGATGCTGTTAAACCATAAGTCTATTCCTATCACTTTTTAAATGAGCAGCAACCAAATTAGTGTTTTAATTAGCTGCCATTTCACAAAGCTTTTCCATAAATTATTAAGGAGTTGGCACTATCTGTATCTGAGCTGGTATATCAGATTGCCATCGTTAATGTTGCTTTTATTATAGATAATTGTGGAAATATTCTTATTGCTGGAAGATACTGAAAACCTTAAGATTTACTGACTAAATATTCAAATTTTAGAAAGCTGGATCTCTGTCTCTGATTTTGGTGAATGCAAATAAAAATACATTCTCGTTAGTTTCTAATTTGAAATAGGGTCTCTAATAATATGTTCTCTCTCATACAAAACAAAACAACCCTGTTTACTTTGTCTCTTGGGGTTCCTATTCCACATACAAGGCTAAGTTCTGCTTGCCTCACTTGAGTGAGTAGTTCATTTTACATAAATGGTGAGTTAGGTGAGCAGATGGTTCTGTATATCCCACAGTGCACAACATTATCCTTTTAGATGTTCTAAATGCTTTTGTAAATTTTTGCCTGAATTTCAGTGAAAAAGAGTGCTACTTGTATGAGGCTGGGATATTAGAACTGGTTCTATTTGGGCAGAATCCCACTCAGCTCAATCACAGCTTGCATGCAGCCTAACAAGGGAATGTTTATGAACTTTATTGTTTTTCCTATCCAGGTGATACTCATGGAAAACAAGAATAACGCAGTCCTAAGTATATACCACAGAAAACAGATGTGCATATGAAGAACCGATTAACTTTTAACTATTTATTTTTACTCAGAATTAAGGGGTTTATTTATTTAATAGGTTATGTTAATCAAATCACATGGATTTACAAAGAGCACTTTTAAAAATTATACACACTTTAAAATCTAAAAATATTTACATTATATGAACGGGCTTTTTTTAAAAAAAAATCTCTCATAGTCAAGTTGCCTATGCAGTTTCTCTATAGATAGAATGCCTTTTGCTGCAGTCTCCCAAAACTGAAGGATCAGTGGTTTAATGACTTAAAGACCTGTCCAGTTGCAGTCATACCAGAAAACATGTGCAACAAGCTAGGCTTACAGCTTACGTAAAGCTATGGTAGAATGTTTTTAGGATGAAATCTACCTCCTCTTGTTAGTGTAAAACAAAACTATCTACCATTGGGTAATCAGGACATGGATCTTTGAGAGGAGTCAGGATGTTCTTAAATTTATCCTTCAAGAATCCCAAATTGGGTTGTTTGCATTACTTTATTTACATCAGTATCTATATTTTAACTCTGTGAGCAGAAATTCTTTCCCAGATGCAAAATGTGTTGTGTGTACCATGTTCCCTAAGAAATAAGAAGTTAACCCAGGTTTTGTTTGAAGAAAGACTGTTTTCTCTAGATCCTAAATATTAGGAGAAGGAAGGAGAAGAGACAATGGGAGGACATGTAACTAGGGGTCTGGTTAGGCTGCAAGCCAGGATGTTTTTGAGACTCTACTGGAATCTACTCAGTCAACCACAGGTGAAATTGATGCAGGGGAAGGAACCTTGAGCTAACGATATACTTAGGTCTCATTGCAATGATGTACTGATCATGTCCCCAACTTAATAGCATGCAGCTGTCAGTCTTGTGAAAGCCATCAGCCTTATTTCTTCATCCATGGTAGGATGTTTTTCCATGCTAATTGGCGATAACTTCAGAAGGTACCATTGCAATAAACAGGATATGAACCTAGGCAGCTTCAGTATGCCAGCAGCTGCTGTGAGCTCCATGCCTTCTTTACCCTCAAAAGAGAGACATCAGCTAAAATCTCCCCTGCTTATGGAAACTGATGCCAATATTCAGTGCCATTGCCTTATACTCAACGTTTCATGCAACTGAACAATTCCCTACTCATTTCCATCCTCCATGGCAGGCCATATTTACTATGGCTGGTGTTGTGATTGGTGCCAGGCAAAGAGTCAACAGGGGAGTAAGGGAAGAGAGTTCTGACTCTTAATTTTCACTTTCTATTGTGATTATACTGGCAGTGGTACTTAAACGTATTTTATCTATAGCTGCTGCTGTAGTGGCCTTGAGGGGTCTCCCTTCCACACCTCCTGGAATGCCTAAGCCAGATAAGGAGAAGAAAGAGATAATGAGATGGCATGTTGAGGCAAGATCCCACAAGTTAGCACTCCATCAGACCATGAGCAGGGGGCCTGAGGGTGAATATTGCAGACTGTATGGAGAAGGGAAGAATGGACAGAGTCAAAGGAATTCCAATAGGAAAAAGGGGGAGATTCTGCAGGACATAATGGAGCTTTTCCAGCAGCAAACACAGATGCTGCAGAATATTGCGAAACGACAATCATAGTTCAATAATCACAGGCTCACCTCCCTTTGCCGTCCCCGGAGAACTCATTTTAGCACCTCCCTACATCTCCCTCATTATTCCTTGTGGCATCACAAGTTGCATTCCTCCCACTCCATACTGAGAGACGTTTAGGCCAAGCACAGCTTCATACACACTAACCAGTAAGAGCCATGATTGCTGTAGAGGTGCCCAAAATTTATGTTTCCCCTGGTTAAGTTCCGCTCCATAGAGGCTGTGTCTATGCTACAGAAATAACTTTGTACTTGAAAGTAAGCAACTTTGAAGTAGAGCATCTACACACACCCTACTTTGAAGTAGGGCACTACTCCATTCCTGGGATCCCTACTTCAAAGTTAACGCTGAAGTAAAGGAAAATGTGCGTAGACTCTGCTGGCTACTTCAATGTAGTGCTAAACTTCAAAGTTAACTTCAAAGTTAGCTCCTAGTGTAGATGCACCCTAAATGTTTAATGTATTTGCTTTTAATTTATATCCTTTTGTTTGTTTGTTTGTTTGTTTCTCAGTAAACTTCTATATTTTGGAAAACATCCTTTCTTTATTAGTTCCCAGCATGTGCTGTGGAATGACTGGTGGTAGTGACATCACCTATTTACAGGTTCTTGTACAGTATGACAACTAGGAACAGGGACAAACAGTGTGGTAATCATAAATGTACAGTGATCATCGCAAGGATGGAACCAGAGCTGCATGTGGGGGTGGGGGTTGAACCAGGGCGGGAAGATGGAACCAGAGCTGGGGGTGGGGGCGGGGTTTGAACCGGGGCAGGAGGATGGAACCAGAGCCATGCGCAGGGTGGGGTTTGAACCAGCATGTGGGGGTTGAACTGGAGCTGCATGTGGGGGTGGGGCTTGAACCAGAGCTGCACATGGGAGGTTGGAATTGGGGGAGGAGGCTGGAACTAGGGCTATGAATGGTGGGGTTTGAAACGGGGTTGGGGTGTTGAGCTGGAGCTGTGCATGAGAGGTGATGAACCAGAGCTGGGGGTGGGGGTTGAGCTGGAGCCATGCATAGGTGGTGAGCTGGCAGGGGGGTAGAACCAGGGCCAGAGAGGTTGAGCCAGAGCCGCATGTGAATGGTGGTGAGCTGGAGCCAGAGGTGGGGATGTGGGGTGAGCCGGAGCCATGTGCGGGTGGTAAGCAGGGCTTTGAGGGTGGGGGTTGAACTGGAGCCGTGCGGGGCCTGGTGGTGGGAAGTTGAGCCAGGGCTGGGGCTGGGAAGCAAGATTTTGAGTTGTACTTTTCAAGGGTATACTGTATGAACTGGGGGTCAGCCACATAAGAGCAGGGTTGCCTACTCTGGATTCGCGTACTCTGAGACCTCTGTGTGTGTGTAAATACAATGACATTGAATTAACTGCTTTCTGGCTGAGGCCAGATCTACACGAGGGGATAAAGTTGATTTTATGGGTCTTAGGTCGATTTTATAAACCAGCAGTCTTCACCACAGCGCTCAAAAGGTCAATTTTAAGGGGCTTTTCAAGTTGACTTTTGTACTGCTGAATTCGCTGGGAGTAACTCCTAAAAATCGATTTTTCAGTGTCCACCTCTGCAAGTGCAGATGGCACTGTTATTTTATTAGTCTCCAAAACTACCCCAAAATGTCCATCGATGTTGTTTTTTCTGGTCATCTGCCTACAAATTTCGAATTCATTTCCTTTCTTCTCTGGCCAGCGTGGTGAGCAGATGTCAGTAGCACATTGCTGCAGCACACCTACTAGTCGTGAGTTCTCAGGGTTGCAAAAGAGCCCCAGCATGGAGCAATCAAGAGGTCCAGGACCCTGGCACTATGTGGAGGAAGGAATCTATCTTCCTCCAGCTCTAAACCAGCAACAGAAATGACTATATTTATGTGGAGATATCTCAAGGCATGATTCAGAGAAGGTACACCTGGAACTCTCAGCAGTGGTGCGTTAAAATCAAGGAGCTCAGGCAGAATTACCAAAAGAGCAAAGAAGCTAATAGGTGGTCTGGGGCACCTCCCCAGAAATGCCACTGTTATGTATAGCTTCATGCTATTCTGGGAAAAGACCCAACTTCTCCTGGACAAAAACACATGGGCTCCTTGGTTAGCGTTGCTCAGAAGGATGATGAAGAGGAGTCTGAGTTGGTGGATGAGGAAGAGGTGGATAACAGCAGTGGATAACAAGTGCAGAAGCTGATCCTGCAAACCAAGACACGTTTCTCAACTTGGAGCCCGTTACTCATCCCAGGAGGAGGCTTTGAAGGCAAACCGGAATGCTAAAGAGGACACTTCTGATGAGTACGCCCCCCCTTTTTTTTTTTATAAATTGATAATAGTATGGTGCCATTGTAGGCAGGAGTGTCTATGCCCATTTCCCTTAGAACAGCTTGTTAATATTTCTTGTGACTGAGTGCTGATCCTGTTTGGACATCTTGCTGAAAGTCTTAGACAGGCACTTACAGATTCTCCTCTTGAGATTTTTTGGAAGACCTGACTTGTTCCTTCTTCTACGGTAAGACACCTTACCTCACCAAGCCACCAGTAAGTGATCTGGAATCATGGCCCCACAGAGCATTCTTGCAAATTTTCCAGCATTGTACCTGGACAGAACTAGCAATCTTTCCTTATTCCTTATTCGGAGGAGGCTGATGTCTCCTTTGGCAACCTAGAATGCATGGGAAGTTTTGTGAGTCACTGCAGTGAGTATTAATGATTTTTTGCCTGTGACCCACTCAGCGAGCGCAAAACTCATGCAGTCTGACTGGCTTTTAAATCACGGCATGGCAAACCCGCCCCCAGCCGACTCGGGCTGGTGGGCAATCAGACCCAGCCCTGTTTGACATGTGTGCCTGCAATGACTTTTAATGATTTTTTAACTCCTGGCACAGCCTGCTTTAAAATCCAGGTGCTGCTTTAAGAAACTCACGTGGCAGGGTGCCCTCTTCCCCCCGGCCCAGCGTCCAATCAGACACACGGCACAACTTCCACCACTCAGTGCCATGACCCATCCAAACAGCGGAAGGGGCATTTCCATATTATTTTTTCCCCCTGAACTGAAGACAGCTTACCATTGTGTTCAAGGCAAATGTCAGCTGCAGAAGGGTTTGAATCATTCTGCTTTGATTCATGCATTCTTCAGCCTTAAGAGTCCACAGAGTGACCTTGCTGGCAATATGTTCTTCCATAGAGACAGCCATTTATTCTGTCAGTATGCTCATTGTTCTGAATCAAGATAAAAATCTTGCTATTGACAATGCTCTTAATATTTCAACATTTTTTAAGCAGGAAATGACCTTGGAAACACAAGTCAGAGGACTTGCAGCCCCACTCCCCTGAATTGAGGTTGCCCCACATGCAGAGGAGGAAGAAGAGTTGTCAGGAATTTATGGTGGATTATTCTGAAGCAGCAGGAAAAGAAAGAGAGGAGCTGAGAGACTGTAGGAGAACCACAGTGGACAATCAGACTAAAATGCATTTTTCATTTGTCAATAATGAAAAGGCAGATGGAGATCATGAAAGCAACGTCTCAAAATCAAACTCTACGAACTCTAAACTCCTTGTGCAATACAAACTCCATTACACACCACTCTTTCCATATTCATTCCCTTCCTCTGGTCAGGGCTCTGTATCCCCTGGCCAGTCCAACCCTTGCACCATTACATGCCACCCTTTCCATATTCATTCCCTTCCTGCATCCCCCATCCAAATTTGACTCCTCCCTCTGCATATTCCACCCTCTCCCCTTGTCATGGACCCGGAATGATGGGGAGAAGGTCACGGAAATCTCTGCACTCTACTTCCAGGGAATCACCCACCAGCAAAAGGCTAACATATCAGCAATCATGAGTTTATTATCCTTTTATTTTCCCTATATCCACCACTCTGCCATTAGAGCCCCCTAAATAAAAACACTGTGGGTTGGAAAAAGAAAGTTTAATTTATTAGTTAGCATGCTTTTGGGTCCATGCTTTGGGGTTGGGTTTGGTGGTGATGTTGAGAGGGATTTAATGTTTATTCAAAATAGCTTCCTGACAGGAATCCATGTTTCAAGATGGCCGACAAAAATGCTGAGTCATCTTTACCTCAGGAAAAGAGAGAGGCGGGAAATTGTTTAAAAAGGCAGGAAGACAGGGGTCATGTGAACTGTAATCTGCCTAGCAACCGGAACTTATTTAAAGGGGGTTACATAGTTGCTCAAGGCTCTCTCACTGGTGTCTCACTCTCTCCTGACGCCTTATGTTTCTTCATAGTTTTACAGTGCTGATTAGTTTGAGTTTAGGATTAGAGGACAGTGAGATCCCTGGCTGGGAATACAGACACTCTTAAAGAGGCAAGAGATCGGTATTCCAGGCCAGAATTTTATAGGATGATTTATATAGTGCAAGAAATTAGAGACATACCTGCACACTTATAGGCCATTCTGTTTAGGCACACTGTACGCTGGACAATGCTTCAAGAAAAGAAGAACTGAAGAAAGAAGGCCTGAAGACGCCAGTGAAGCAGGTTGCTTGTCTCCATATCAAAGCAGTCATTGTGTATGACATCTACCTGACTGGAGATCAGGGTATGAAAGACTTTGGGTGGGGTTAATCTCTGTAAACTTCTTGTACACAGTTTCACATTAGTTGTGACATACGGACATATGTTTTGTTCGTAGTTTATCAAAATAAAGTTTGCTTGTTTTATGCCACTAAGTATTCAGTATAGTGATGATAGATGTGTTATGGGGGTTTGAATTTAAGGCACAAAGTTAAACACTGTGAACAGATGGTACAGTGAGGGTTGTCACAGGGTTGGAGGTGGTTTCATAAAGGGCAAGGAATCAGCATGAATGTGTGTGGGGCAGGGGAAGGAATGCTAGTTCATGGCAGGAATTTCAGGACCCTGCATACTCATTCATAAACTTGATTTTCAAAGCATCCCTGATTGTCATTGCATCCTTCCGTACTTTCCTGTTTGCCCTTATGTCTGGTTGCTGATAATCACGGGCCAGGAGATCTGCTTCTACCCCACCTCCCATAGCAGCATGAAATTCTTCCCGTTTGCCTCACAAATATCATGAAGAATACAGCAGGGTGACAAGGGTAATGTTTTCTTTAATGTGGGCTAAGCAGGTCAGAAGGCATCTGAACCTGGCTTTTAAATGGCCAAAGGCACATTCTACCACCATTCTGCACAGGCTCAGCCTGTAGTTGAAGAGCTCCTGACTGCAGTCCAGGGTGTCTGTGTATAGCTTCATGAGCCAAGGGAACACGGGGTAAGCAGGGTCACCAAGAATCACTATGGGCATTTCCACATTCCCGATGATGATTTTCTGGCCCGGGAAGAAAGTACCACCCTGGAGCCTTCTAAACAGACCAGAATTCCTAAAGATTTGCGCGTCATGCGCCCTTCCCGACCACCCTACTTTGATGTCAGTGAAATGACCTTTGTGATCTACCAACGCCTGCAACACAATAGAGAAGTACTCCTTGCAGTTAATGTACTCTGAGGCCTGGTGGTCCAGTGCCAGGATGGGGATGTCTGTTCCCTCTATGGCCTTACCACAGTTAGGAAACCCCATGACAGCAAATCCATCCACTACGTCCTTCACGTCCCCCCCGAGTCACTGTCTTTTGCAGGAAAAGTTTAGCAGTCGCCTTGGCTACCTGGATGACAACAAACCACACTGTAGATTTGCCTACTCCAAATTGATTTCCCTCTGACTGGTAGCTGTCTGGCATTAAACCTTCTACAGAGCAATTGCCACATGCTTCTCACCTGTCAAAGCAAGTCTCATTTGGGTATCGCTGTGCTTCAGGGTGGGAGACAGCAAGTCACAAAGTTACATGAAAGTGCCCTTACTCATGTGGAAGTTTTGCAGCCATTGCTGATCATGCCATGACTGCAAAACCATGTAGTCCCACCAGTCTGAGCTGGTTTCGTAGGGCCAGAACCTGAACTCCATAGTGTACAATGACTTCAGTCCTGCCAGCAATTCTGCATTCCTTCTCTCCAGATCTTGACATCCATTTTTGCCCACCGCACCAATTCACTCATTTCCCATGAGCATTAAGTTCTGAATATACTGCATTGCAGTGTGGAAAGTCATCATAAAATACTGCATCAGACATTGAATCATCTCCAGATCCATGTTATTCTTCGTAATGGCAGGTGGCAGTTAATGTAATAGTGGCACAAAAATTCCCTTGTCCATGTCTTTTCAGAGGGAAGTGAGGGAAATGCAGTCTGGGATGATGACATCAGAAACCCAGAGCTACTTGAGGCAACTATTTTAGCCCCACAAAATACTGGCACAGGATCCCAAAATGCAAGAGGCCTGCAGGAACTGTGGGATAGGCACCCACAATGCGCTGCTGCCACAGTTGAATTTAGGCAATCTAATGGGACACACTAAGTCAATTTTGTGAGCAGTTTCGGACACTCAACTTCAACTTTATAAAATCTACTGTTCAAAAGTCAAATTTAATAAATTCAGCTTTATGCCCAAGTGCAGACATACCCTGACTAAACCTAGCTTTCTGAGGGAAGTGCTGTGCCCGTTTTGTTGCTAGAATCAATTGGTTTCACCAGCTGGCACAAATTCCCGGTATATAAATTCTGACTGCTGCATTATTCAATCAGCTCCACTGAGCCTACACATTGTTATCTTTAATCTCTGCAAAACTGTAGAATACCCATGTTAATGTTAGGCTTACCGTAAAATGTGCTTTTGTTTGAACTGTAAATGTTCACTGATTATACCTACATATTGATCATATTAGATTCCGATTATTATGGTAAGAATTAGGGGAAATGACTGTTGTATGCAGCTCATGTGTCTCCTACAGGGATTCTATCTCTAGTCTGATTTCCCATTCCAAGTTAAATTAATTTTAGAGTCTCATTTGGTTTTAGGTTACTTACGTCTAAGTTCTGGCAACTTTCCTTAGAGCAAGTAGTATCTGACTTTGTAAGGAGTCCCATTGATTTTAGTAGGACTGATGCAGAGTAAAGTATTACTCAGTGGGAGCTAAGGCATAAGACAGAGGTGGCTCTAATATTAAGAGGTCTTCCTACAGAAAACACAAAACACACACAATGTGGGAAGACTGTCGGATTGGGGAATTACAGGGATCCTGTGGAAAACATCTGTAAAAGCAGTCAGATAATATGCTGTTAAAAAAATCACAAGGCCCAACCTCTTTGAACTGTGCAGCTGCAGAACACAACACATTTACCAAAAGTGCAGTCCAGGAAGGGTGGGCCTCTGCACATTTTGCATAGAATACTTTTGATCTTAACAAAAACAGACGTAAGGGGCTTAAGGGAAGATCTGAGATTCCTGTTTATGCTGGACCATTCTTATCAATCTGGTATTCCCAATAGCTCCTCCAGTCTATAAAGTGCTTTTGAACGTCATACCAATCTGTGTTTACACGCAAGCTAGGTTGTTCCCAGCCCTGTTTGGGTGTGCAAAGAGAAAAGAGAGAGGCCGCAAAGAACCGCTTTTCCCTCTGCCAACCCCTACAGCCTAGCTGCTAGCCTCCAGAAATGGTTTGTAGGAAGGAATGGTGGATGGAAACATGAGGTGGAGGCCATTAGAGCTCTCACATTGGGCCAGCATAGAAAATGTACGTTGCAGTCTTCCAAAGAGTTGCAAAGTGCTTTTGTAGCTACATTTTCTTTTTAATTAAATGTTTTTTCTTTTCTTTGTTGCTATGTGAAAGATACACAGCAACAGTAGGGTGAAAATGACTATACGCGGGAAACAGTGAAAAATCTATACATAAAGTCATGTCAAATGAACAAAGAGCACAGACCCAATTTCTTCTGATCTCTTTCAGTTAGTCATCTTAGATGTCATGAAGCAACAGCATGTAAGCATATTTCAGGCATAACTATGATGCTTAAGGTGCCAGTATTTTTCTTTAATTGTATTTTTTATGTCACATATAGCACTTTTGATTATACAGTGTGAAACTACAGTTGCTCAGCATGTGAAAAAGCAGGCCTTTTATAAAAAAAAAAAAAGGAAGTTGCTTCTTTGTCAAAGCTGAAAACAGAATTATTTTAAAAGATAAAAATATAAAATTTGTGTAAAGATATAACCTTTCTGTTATCTGTATTTTGCTGACTCTCATAGTTACCAGTTTAAATGCATTTCTGACTATTCCTGGTCTGCACTCCCATCGAGGTCTCGCGACTTGGGCCATTATATCGCATAAGATGAAATCACAGGATTCTCTGGCTCTCAAGCTAGGCTTTGGGTTGCAGCCCCCCATGTATCAACTATAAATATTTCAGCAGGTCCAGCATGGGCTCTCTGAAGCAATGACAGTGGTAACCAATGACCAGAAAGCTTTCTAAAAGCTAAGGATTCTTTCTTTAGACTCAAAGCATTTAGAGAAAACATCTTAAAAACAAAAAAACCTTTTATGCACTTTCCCTTAAGATTTACCATATCCTGGATCTGGGAAGTTCCAGTTCCTTTCAGATTGCTCCACAGACCTCTCTTTGTGAGTTAGCCTGTCCTTCTGATATTTCACATGCACACATACACATGCATACTCCTGTCTTCTCCTGAGAAGTGCTTAACTGTATGTCACTTTGATCTCTACTTCCCAGCATAGCAAAACAGCTGTGCAATTTCAATCTGGATCCTGGTGTAACTGTCTTGCAATAGTTATTTCATATGTTTGGTGAGAGGTTATTTATCTGGGAAGCTATTGTATTGCCTTCCCATTTCTTCTTCTCCCAGACCCCCATTAAACTAGATAAGCTCTTTCTTTCAGGAAAATCTTCTAATCTATAACATACAATCACTTCCCCTCGCTGACCACAAAACAATTCATTCAATTGTTACATCTCAGTATTCTTAGGAATACTATTAAGCAACAAAAAAAATTCTGCACTATGGAAGCCATAGATGATCTAGAGAACATGACTATGGAGAACATGACTTATGAAGAAAGGCTGAAAGAATTGGGCTTGTTTAGCTTGGAAAAAAGAAGATTGAGGGGGGACATGATAGCGGTTTTCAGATATCTTAAAGGGTGTCATAAGGAGGAGGGAGAAAACTTGTTCTTCTTGGCCTCCGAGGAGAGAACAAGAGGCAATGGACTTAAGCTTCAGTAAGGGAAGTTTACGTTGGACATTAGGAAAAAGTTCCTAACTGTCAGGGTGGTCAAGTACCGGAATAAGTTGCCAGGGGAGGTTGTGGAATCTCCCTCGCTGGAGATATTTAAGAACAGATTAGAGAGATGTCTATCAGGGATGGTGTAGATAGTGGTAGGTCCTGCCGTCGGGGCAGGGGACTGGACTTGATGGCCTCTCGAGGCCCCTTCCGGTCCTAGTGTTCTACGATTCTATGACTCCATCCTGCTGTGCCTCATGGCACAGGGCAGTGGGTGGCTGCTAATAGCCGGCCCCTGGGGTCTACGGCCCAGCCCTGCATAAAGGGCTCCTGGCAGCCCTCCACAAGGTTGTGGAGGGCACAGCAGGCGGCAATTACCGCGGGAACGTTTGGGAGGCTGACATCTAGCCTAGTGAGGAGGCAGTGAAATCTCCCCTTCAGCCTCCTGAATGCCCGCTCAACTGTGCCCCTGGCATGGTTGAGCCGACCATTAAAGGTGTCCTGGGCTGACGTGGTGTGTCCGGTATAGTGCCGCATGACCCACGGGTGCAGCGGGTACGTGGTGTCTGCCACGATGCAGGGGGTATCGTGATGTCCCCACGTGGGAGCTCCCATGGGGGGACATACATGCCCTCCTGCTTCTGGCATCCCAGCCACGAATTCCGGAACACCCGGGCGTCGTGGGCCCTGCCTGGCCACCCCACACACACATATCCAGGAAACGGCCCCTCCCGTCCACCAGGGCCTGGAGTACCACTGAGTGGTACCCCTTCCTGTTTATGTACGCACCTCACTGTGGTCCGGAGCCCGGATTGCAACATGCGTCCTGTCCAGGGCTCCAAAACAGTTGGGGAAGCCCAGGTCTGCAAACCCAGCGAGGGCGGTGTCCAGGTCCCTCAGGGTCATGACACGTCGCAGGAGCACTGTGTTGATGGCTTGGACGACCTGTAGGGGGAAGGAGCAGACATCCATGACCACTGGACTGGGAGGCCCCCCCGCCCACCACCGGGAGCCCCCTGCCCCCCCTCCTGGTCACCCTCTCCCCAAGGGGGGTCACTGGTTGGGGCTGGCTGTACCTTCTTCAGCACTGCTCCGATGGTGGCCTTGCCTATGCCAAATTGGTGGCCGATGGCTCTGTGGCTGTCGCGGGTGGCCAGCTGCCATAGTGCAATGGCCGCCCTCTTCCGCACCAGGAGCACTGGCCTCATACGGGTGCCCTGGTGCTGGAGGAGTGGGGTGAGCCAGTGGCAGAGGTCCTCGAATGTCTGCTGGGTCATCCTGAAATTCCTGAGCCACCACTCATCGTCTCAGTCCTCCAGAACCAGCCGGTCCCACCAATCAGTGCTGGTGGCGTAGGCCCACTGGCTCCGGCTTGGGGGACGGGAACGGGAGAGGGGCAGCATGAGGGTGGCAAGGGCCTCAAGGAGGGGTCCCATGTGAGCAAGCCGCTTGCACTGCTGGTGCTGCATGGTGGGCAGCATGGCCAGCAGGCTGACCAGGATTGTGAGGGCATCGTCCTCATCGAGGGAGGGAGCTGGCACGGTCTCTGGCTGTTCCCCTATGTACGTGCTGCTTCTGTCTTCAGCCTGTCAGCCTTGACCACGTGCGGGCTGTGGGCGATGGGAGGTGCCCTTTAAGAGGTCAGCTGGCTGCGAGCCTGGAAGGGCTTGTCAGCCATGCAACCCCATGTCTGCATCATTTCCTGTCCCCTTACTTCGAAGTAGGGACTCATTGTGTGCAGACGTTTAACTTCAAAGTGGGGGAAAGCCTACTGTGAAGTAAGGGAGGGTGCATTTTGTGTGTGGACGCTCTACTTCAAAGTGAGCAGCCTCACAGTTAGTTTGTAGTGTAGACGCAGCTCCAGAGTTAACCTCCGAACTCAGCCACCATGGAGTGCATCAGATCTGCAGAGGCCTTCTTTGGAAGAGGGGTGCACAGATCTTTCTAAAGAGCCCATTAAGACACTACTGAGTAGTTTAAGAGTCTAAAAATGTAAGGATCAGCTCTTCAGCTATTGTAAGTTGGTGTAGCTCTATTAAAGTCACAGGAGCTAAGTCTATTAATATCTACTAAGAATCTGTCTTAACTTTATTTTAAAATAAGACTTGTTTAGACCCAAACTGTGACCTTCGTAAAACTGCTATAACCACTATCATTGGCACCAAGAAAAGAGGGGCGAGGAACTATCATATGCCAGACACACCCAAAACACAGTGTCTGTGCTCTTTCCCCTCACCATGCTCCTGCACCCGCGCTCTTCCTCCACTGTTCCCCCACCCCCTGACAGTTGTTCATCCTGGTAACATTACTCTCAGATAAAAATGATCAGGTGAGTCAAAATGGCCAAAAGAGCATCCAGTCAACGGCTGAAAATCTGAGCAAAGAAATATGCTGCAAGGTCAATTGAAATCTGTGTCTACAATGCTTATGCTCTGTCTGGCTTGCTGTGCAGAATGTATGGCACTTAGAGAGGCACTGATGCAGCACATCAGTGGGAAAAATTCTGTAGCAGATGCCTCAAGAGACTTATGCATGTCCTAGTCTAGAAAGTAGAGGACACACTAAATAAATTCTCCTGGTTCTATGATTAGCAATGAGACGGCCAGGTCACAGGCATACATTTCATGTGCAGAGAAGCAGAACATCAAATGACATCAGGAAGGAAAAGGAGAGATAGTGATTGAGACAGGTTATCAATAACACATTGAAAGGCAACATTTGCTATTTTTGCTCACCATCAGTCCTGAGGCTAGTGAGCAGTGGTCTCATCTTCTGGGACAACTTTCAGAAGACTACAAGTCATCTGTTTTAAATTGCGTTGGTTGCTAAAAGCCACCTGGAACATTCCAGCAGCTAGGAGTCTCAGGATTATAAGGATTAGCCATGTCCCTTGTGCCAACAGCTCAGAGGAATGACAGAGTAGGCGATACTACCATGATTCTACCCAAACCAAGTATTCATCTGCTTTGGCCTAGGAGGAAGGGCACAAAGCAGATTTACTACAATGCAGAATTAGGGCCATGGAGTCTTGAGATGAAAAAGACCTAATAGGTCCTCTAGCCCTTCTTTCTGCCAGTGGGGAAACTAAACAGCTTCCAAGAAGAGCTTTCGAAGCCTTCTTCAAATTTGGCCAGTCTCAACAAGTATTAAAGTTAATGTTTACACAATGGGTGCTCATCTTGGTACTTAAAATAATGTGTTTCCTTCAACAGCAGGTCTGGAAATTTTGAAAATATAATTTAGAAGCTGGCTCTTATTCTTCAGACTATTTTCAAAACGATTTTATGGAGCTTTTCAAACAGCAATAACTGGTTGGACTGCTGGATCAAGAGTGCAGATATACAGCAGAGACTTGATTTGCCTTTAGACCCAGGCCACACCCCTCTGGCAGTGTACACATAAAGGATTTTATCAAAAATGAGAATCAGGCCCTATGTATAGAGTTTGACTTACATATCCGGTAACTTTGAAAAATGAATTATACACATCTATAAAAAAGAGTGTGACTTACAGGAAAGTCAATGATATTAAAAAAAGTGAAAAAATATATATTCATGTTTAATCCCTGATTTACTGAGTGAATAGCAGCAGCAAAATATATAAAAACATAAGATGTGGTCTCATGCTGGATCTGATTTTATGTCATTGGAACTCTATTCACCTTGGCAGAATTCCAGCAGGGTGCATGGCTGAGAATTAGCTCTATGGACTTCAAATATTTTGCAAAATTCACCACCACTTTATTAAAAGATACAGTCTCTATGGAAATGTCCCAGTACATATGACAAACAGTTGTATCTGTACAATAAAAATTTTGCCTCCGAAATATTCTTGTGCTCAATGAAATGTTATGCCAACAACCTTCTATACTGCCATTGATAAATTCTGGAACGGAAATCAGCCAGAGGAAAAAGTTTTGTTTCTTACAGCCCTTCCAAAATATCTCAAAGTCACTGGAGGCAGGATCCTGACTGCTCCTAATGAAAAATGTCTGACAAATATAAACAGATGACACGCACAACTGTAAGGAGAACACCAACATTCACATTGGACCAAAATAGGATTCTAACTTATCTCTTCCTAGACCAATGCACAAGGCCACTGCAAAGGAGAAAATTTAAATAGAAAAGAGTAATAATTGGCATTCTACAAAGAAATATAAAATCTGGATTTACAAAATATGATTTTACAAAAACTAAGTTTGGGTCCTCAACTGACCTGAGAGAGTCCCACTCTTTAAAACAATCTAACACCATGAAAAGTTTTCAACCAATTATTACAATATTAACTGACTTATGACCCAGACTCTCCTACTGTAATTTACTCATTCACAAATTGCAAACGGGACACTATTAATTTTTGCCCCAGGCTTGCACAAAGTATTTTCCTTAATTGCATAATACCGAAGAAGTTGTGGTAATGCTGCGAATTTGATACCAAACTCCCACTAAAAAATTCCTACCTACTCCGAGTCGAAGTAGTTGTTAGTAGAATAAATTGCTCCATCGGGGAAATCTGCTGCAAGAGAACTGCACACGTAGTTTACCCAGAGCCTTTGATGTACAGTATATTCCTCGGGCACAACAGTTCTTCCTTGTGAATTAAGCCAATTTGCGTGTGGGCGGGGTAATGGATTTTCCATCGATTGCCTTTTTTCACCGTAATATCTTTCCCACCTCTACCTAATCTGACTGCAGTGCACATTACTCTGCTTTCACCTAATTGGCCAGTGAGGAATCATAAACCAATCCACACAGGCGGCTTTCAGGAGCCAAACCCCTTTTCCTGGTGTATTTTGTTTCCCTCGGATCCTGTCGTCCCCTTAATCTCCTCCCTCCTGTTTGTTTGGGCCGAGAGGGGTTGTTTTGAATGACCAAGCCTCCTTCTTAATCCCCTTCCCTCTGTAGCCCCATGAAAAGCTCCTGCTGGCCTGATCCGCGCTCAGTTTGCACCAGGCACGGGCGGGAGGGAACATGTTAAAAGCAGCAGCGCTGAGCTCGAGCCATTGCCGTGCAGAGCGCGCCGGGGCGGATGAATGGGACGGTGCTTGCCGCAGGCAGGCGCTGCTGCCCCCTTTCCCCGGGAGGAGCGTCAAACAGCGGGCGTGGAGCGCGCAGAAGGGGGGAGGGCAGGATTTGAACGAAGGGCGGTGACACCGCACAAAAGATTTCTATAGGCTTAAGTGAGGTTACAGCAGAGGCAACGGGGAGGGCGGGGGAGGAGTGGGCGAAGCAAGCCGCCTCCCTGAGCCATGCAGCGTCTGGCTGGCAGATCCGCAGCAGCAGCCGCCTCTTCCCACTAGTTTGCTGTAGGGCCCGGGCAGAGGAACTGGAGGAAAGGCGGCGGCCGCGGGCTGGTCCCCCCCTCCCGGGAAGTTGGTGATTCAGCCAGAAAGATGGCAGGAGGCGAGCAAGGCCGAGCGGGTCGCAGCATCTGCCGCTGCTGCAGCCCGGAGCCACCACCCTTGTTTGCGGGGAGAGTCTAAGTTCGTGCCGCGGCCGGCGGCAAGAGGCCACCGCGGAGCCAGGCGAGGTCGGATCGGATGCGCCCACGGCCGAAGGGCCCGCAGCGGAGAGCCGGGGATGGAGCCAGGCGGAAGGGAGGGAGCCAGCTCGGGGCGGCCGGTTGCATGAGCGGGGAAGGAAGGCGTGAGGCAGCCGCCGAGGGAAGGGAAGAGGATCCCTCCCTTCTCGCCAGCAGCCGGATCCGGTAGCTCTTCGGCCCTCCCCCCGCTGCACCGCGCTGGGGTGTGTGCAAACAGTTGGCCATCCCAGCCGCGCAACCACTAAGTCTGTACCAAGCTCCTCCGGGGGCTCTGGCGGAGCGGCCGGGCCACACCCTCTGCTGCGCTTCCTGATAGCAGGAGATGCGGCTCTGCTGCCGCCCGCGCCTGACTTCTCGGCTGCCTGGCGAGGAAGAGCACATGGTTCGCAGCCGCCTCCGCGCGGGCCGGGGGGAATGGGGCTTGCCGGAGTCACACGGTAACGAGGCGGAGGTTTCTTCTTTCACCGATGGGAACTGGCTCGGGCCGGTGACTGACTCCCCTTGAGAAGGGAACTTTGCAGAGCCCGGCGGCTGGGCGGGGAGCCGACCCCCAGCCTGCACACTAGGTCATGCCGGGAAGGGACCCGCTGGTTTCCGCAGAGCAGCCGCCCGCCGCTGGCCCGGAGGTCTAGTCAGTGCATTGCAGTAGGGGAGAGGCCGGGGTTTGAGCAGGGGCGGAGGGTTTGGCTCTCACCCCCACCCCCGCCCCCAGCAGCAGCAGCCCCGGCGCGCAGAGGCTTTTTTTTACTCGCGGAGATTAATGGAATGATGGTGCGGACAAGGCAGAGAGATCCTGCCGGGCTCTGTCGGGACTGCTCGGGCGGCGGGAGAGGTGCTGGCAGCGGGGTCGCAAGAGGCATGCGAGTGCCCCCCCGGCGCGATGGCTAGCGGCGGCTCTGGCAAGTCCACTAGCGAGGTGTCCAGCAGCGCCGTCCCCAGCAGCAGCTCGCTGCAGAGGAAGAAACTCGTCTCCATCTGCGACCACTGCAAGATCAAGATGCAACTGGTGGCGGATCTGCTGCTGCTGTCCAGCGAGACCAGGCCCGTGAACACCGAGAGCCTGGCGGTCGGGGAGTCCTTCGAGAAGTGCAGGGACACGATCATTGCCAGGACCAAGGGGCTCTCCATCCTGACCCACGACGTCCAGAGCCAGCTCAACATGGGGCGCTTTGGCGAAGTGGGGGACAGCCTGGTGGAGATGGGGGACCTGGTGGTCTCCCTCACTGAGTGCTCTGCCCATGCCGCCTACCTGGCTGCAGTGGAGACCCCAGGGGCTCAACCTGCCCTGCCCGGCTTGGTGGATCGCTACAAGGTGACCAGGTGCAGGCATGAAGTGGAGCAGGGCTGTGGGATCTTAAAGAACACCCCTCTGGTGGACATGAGCCCTCAGCTCCTGCTGGAGGTTTCCCAGAACATGTCCAAGAACTTGAAATTCCTGACAGATGCGTGTGTCCTGGCCAGTGAGAAATCCAAGGATAGGTTTGCCAAGGAGCAGTTCAAACTCAGCGTCAAATGCATGAGCACCAGCGCCTCTGCCCTGCTGGCATGTGTGAAGGAGGTCAAGACTTCACCCAGTGAGCTGACCAGGAACCGGTGCATCTTGTTCAGCGGACCCTTGGTGCAATCTGTCTGTGCTCTGGTGGGCTTTGCCACTGAGCCCCAGTTTTTGGGTAAAGCTGCCACCATTAGTCCAGAGGGCAAAGCTGTGCAGACTGCCATTCTAGGAGGGGCCATGAGCGTGGTCTCTGCTTGTGTGCTCCTAACCCAATGCCTCAGGGATATAGCCCAACATCCAGAAAGTAGCACCAAAATGACAGATTACAGGGAAAGGTTGAGGAACTCGGCTTGCGCCGTCTCCGACGGTTGCAACCTCCTATCTCAGGCACTAAGAGAGAGAGCTTCACCCAGGACTTTACCGCCAGTGAATTCAAATTCTGTGAATTAACCCCTATCCCCATTTAGATCTCAGTCATTGCTAATGGAAAATAATATCCCACCTCCCCAGTCCCTGGTTTTTGTATACCAAAGAATTTGCTTAAATGAGCCCAACCCTTTGATTTTATGTGGTGAGGAAACACAGCAACATACTTAAAAACTTCTGTACACAAGAAGAGGTGGTCAAAATAATGAGTGGCCAGTTTGGGCATTTTCGTGATTAATAATTCACAAATATATTTTCCATCAATCAATAAGGTCTGTATACAAACAAATGGTAATAAAAACAAATGTGTTATATCTGAGGAGGTGGGGGAATGCAAAAAGCTTTAATCGCGCTGGGTGCGGTTTCTAAAGTTTTGTCTTGTCTTCCAAAATGTCCCTTCTAAATTCTACTGTTCAGTTGTGCAGGAAAAAAGAAGTTACCTCAGTTCTCATGCATTTTAAAAAAAAACAAAAAAAACCCACCACCACCTAGATGGATGTAGCTACTTTTTTTTGTGTGTGGAGAGGGGAGACTGTGGGGGTCTGATTTCTTTTGAATCAAGTGTTAGGTTAGAGAAGTGCTTTTGGTGTGCAGGAGTGGAGGTTGTGATTGTTTTCCATGTGTTGATTTCCAAAGTCGGGGAAAAGCTACTGTGAGTGTTTTAAACAAACAAATTACACTATAACAAAATGATTTTTAATTTTTTTCCAATGTCAGTTTTTATCTTGCATGTACTGGAGTATTTATTTCATCTATTAAAATGGTATGTTTCTCAGATGTCTTTCCGTGAATCTCTTAAAACCTGACTAATTGAACAACTAGGCTTGTTTGCCATTGTATGTCACTTTCCCCAGAGAATGGATGGTATAAATTCAGCAGTAATTTAGAGTATCATGCAGACCTGAATTAATTTACTTTATTCTGACAGATACTTTTCTTCCCATTTACCCCATTCCCATTTCTCCCACCGGGAGAATCCATTGAATTAGTCTGTATTTTTAAAAAACTGGACTGTACTATGTGGAGATCACACACTCGTAAAAAGTAATGGTTGTTGGTCTTGGGTAGCACAGAAAGGAATAGGTTAAGTGAAATTAAGTTTTATGATCTTTGAGAAGTTTTATTATGTAGTTTAGCTTTTGTTTGTACTGTATTATGGGCTCCAATATGTTAAGCCTGTGAGTTTCGATAGGAAGACCTATCAAACCTTTACCTGCACATGAAGTCCCATTGATTTCACTGTGCTGGCTTTTGTAGATTAAGGGTTAATCCGACAAAGTCTAGCATTTGTAATTCTTTGACAGAGATCAAGTATAACAAATTGATACTGCAGGTACAATTAAAGGTTTGCTGACAGAGACCTATATTGGGAAGGCCCAGTCCAGTTCTCATTCACTTCAGTGAAAGTTAGGCTTGGCCTATAAGCAGTACTTTACAATTTTACATTAATCATGTAAACTGTACCTTAAAAATATTACTACCATGTTTTGGACCACTGTTCTAGACTGTTGTATCTGTTTAATAAGAAGTGAAGATGACGTCTGCATTGGACTATAAACCATCCCAGACAATTGTAGCGTTTTCCTATTATAGCACTGTTTAAAGTAGAAGCTTGTGGCAATACTTTTATTTTCTTAGCTTCCAACATGACAAAAAGATCACTTGATGTAATAGGCCCTAACAGTTTGAACTTCTTTTTAGATGAGATTATTTGCACAGAACTTCACTGTGTGTGGAAGAATGGTTGGTTTAGGTTTTTTTCCTTACTGAAATTCAATGGATCTTGAAATTAGAGTTTTTTCCTCATTGAAACGTCTTTGAGTTCAGCAAGCTCTGTGACTAGGATTTTAATTTTTGGAAGAGCAGCCTGTGAGTTACTGTCTTTGTGTGTTCCTCACTTAGGGTACTGTGCTGTTGTCGATCTTCTGGAGATAGATTTTTGCTTTGTGTGTGAAGGCACGGCAAAAGCGATCTCTCTGGGCATGGCTATTGACCCTGGTACTTCACGCTGTCCTATGGAGTAAGAGACGTTGTCACAAGCCCAAAGAGCCCCAGTCTACACAAGGGCAGAAAGTAGATTATGATATGTTGTTTCTAGCTACATTAGTGGTGTAGCTAGACTTGTGTGTCTGGGATCGACTTTGTTCCCTAGTGTAGACCAGGCTTTAGTTAGTACGGGTTGAACCTCTGTACTCTGGCACTCTTTGCCTGGTCTGGCATGATTTCAGTTAGTTGGATGTCCAGTTATCATGGGTGTGGCCAAGTTTCCCACAGTCCCATAAACTTTATTGACAGCCACCAGTCCTGGCTCTGTTCTGTGCTGCTATTTAGCACAAGTTCACCCCTTAATATCATCTAAGAATCCAGTAAGCAATGCAAGCGCTGGTAACGCTGCTAGATAATATTGACCTCCCATTGTTTGGCAAAGTCTCTGGTTTGGCACCAGTCAGGTCCTGAGGGTGCTGGATTAGAGACGTTCAACCTGTACTTCATTCTGTGTCATTTATGCAACGTAGGCATACGTGACTGTATCTGTATAGTTCTAGTATAAACACTCTTAATGCAATCTATCTGTTTCTTTAGGCATAACTCGTTGCTTTTGTACAAAGATTCCTCTCTCCCAGGAGGCAACCTCTATGAGAATTCCCTCAAGATTCCCCATGTGCACATTCCCATCAGGTTGGCAAGGTCTGTCTTCCTCAGGAATGGTTTTGGTTAGAGGCCTTAGAGAATCCACAGCAAGCCAGGGACATCCATATGGAGTTCCTGAGCTGCTGCATTATCTGTGATTCATATGGCCCCTCCTTCCAGGTTTTCCTGGCTGCCTATCTCCACTAAAGCCAAGTTACTAGGACCTCCCTCTGATTACAGCTGCCTGCAGGGCCCTTGGGGAGGTAAGAGAGGTGGGTTTTAGTGGAAAAGTCAGTCTCAGCAGGTATTATCTTTTTGACTAACTTCCATGGGGCAGAATAGGGAATGAGGAGTGGGCTCCACCCTTTCCTTTAGCACAGACCTTGACCAAGTCACAGTGAGAGATGTAGTAAGGTCTGCGGGAATGGTGCTGTGAAGTTCTTCCCCTGAGATTCTCTCAGAGGGTCTCTTCTGTGCTTGAATCTAGGTGGTATCATCTAACTCTAATTTATTTTAATTTGCTGTGACCCAAATTTTCCAGGGCTGCTTCCAGATATAAAACATAGGGTTCTGAAGGGCAGCTCTGCAGTATAGCTGACAGAAAAGTAAAGTTGTGTTGCGTCTTTGAATGTGTGAACTTAATTATTGGCATTGCTGTATAATTAGACTCATTTTGACATTTATATGTTGTTTCTGAGGTAATATGAAACATGACAAAACCTTATTACCTCTGAATACGAAAGGCAGAATATATTTATTAATCACAATAGTGTCAATTTTGTTGCAGTAAGATTTTTTAAGTGGTTTAGAATATTACTTTGGGTTTAACAATAATGCCACAGACTTCCCCTAGTCTCTGTGAGACACGCTAGTCAAGCTTCTTCAGAATTTAGTTTTTCTACAAGCACTAAAGTAAAATGAACTGCTCTACATTACTTTTCCCTTGTGAAAAGTATATTATGTTCCATCATTAAATGAAACTTGGGAATAAAAATCTGAGATCTACATTTGTCAGGGTCATGATTTTAATTAGTGGAGATTTAAAAAAAAAATTAATCAGTAATTTGGAAAAAGTAATTTACTATAAATTTTGGAACTAATTATTTAAACACCTCTCCAAATACTCAATGTAGGCCATGTACTGATTTCTTTTCCTAGCAAAACTTTCCCTGATGACAAAGGGAACTATGTGCCTGTGGATTAATTTCTGAGTTTATCCCAGAGAACATATTCATTCTGTGGAATGTAAAAAAATTGGGCCGGTGGACTCATGAGCTCAACTGATAACAAGCAAATATTTCTGTCCATTGAATTATTAAGTAACCGAAGAAAATGGCAGCTTTGCAGCTGGAGGAAAGATGGTTTAATTACAACACACATTGAAAATTAGAATATTAAAACGTCTCTTGTTAAAAATGTGATAATTATAATGGAATAGTAAAGTCTGATATGGGAGGAAGTATTTCAGCAATATATTTATGTTGTTGATACACTTCGGATTTTCCAGGTCAGAGAAAATGAGTTGGAGAAGGAAGTATTTTGATAGGGGTGTGTATGTATCTGTATGGTGAGGGTGGTTTTTTTTCCCCTTTAACATTTGTGGGTAGGGAGCCACTATAGAGGGTTTTTGATTACCACCACCTGAAGTTGTACTTCATACATTAGGCCCCGGTTGTCCAGATGCTTACTTTTGTGCTCAGCTCCGTGAAGCAAGCAGTGTGTTGGTTTTAGTATCAAGGGGTGGGTGGGTGGGTGTGTGTGTGTGTGTGTGTTTGCTGGCTCAGGGCCTTAATATTCTTTGACAGCAGTAAACTTGATTTTTCTGGAAGCTTATGTTCACTTTGTAGCAGATCTATTGTTTTAATGCTTTGAGTAAAGGATTTTTAAAAGCACACTGTGCAAGGCACGTTATGTCAACCAAAAATAACACTATAACCAGCAAATTAAGTTAAATTTATTTTTTTAAATATAGGGGTTTTTAACAGGGTGAAAAAATTCTTTCTTATTGTCTGTACGTTGACAGCTACCTTGTTTATTTCTCTATTATAAAGCAGTTGGACTAAATAAGTAACTGAAAGTGTTTAAATGTTAAGATCAATTTGCTTGTTGTTTCTAAAAAAAATGTAAAAACTGCAGGAGAACAGGTAAACTAGCCACAAAATTGTAGCTGAAAAATAATTAGAAGTTATTATTTAAGGCTCTCCTTGCTATTTTGCAAAGTGGGGGTGGTGGTGGGTGTAGAAATGGGTCACACCACCTCCTTCATGTTTTGCTGCAGGAAAAACTCAGTGGCAGAAAACCTAGTCTTAGCCAAACTTCTATCAGAAGGTGAAGGGGCTGAGCATTCAGGGTGTCTGCAGTGCTAGTGTTAATAGGTGTGCCTGATCAGAGAGAGCGTGGAGCCAAGAAAGAGGAAATGCTCCACAGGGATATCATCTCCTGTAAACCCCCAGGAATTTCCCTGTGCTAGATAATGCTGGGACTGATCCAGTAAACGATGCAAACACCCTGTCCAAGATGTCAGATGTTCCCTGTGGGGGAAGGATTAGATTAGGTACATCTTGGCTGCTGTTGGAAGCTGCCATAGGGAACAAGTAGTCTGTAGAGTAGCTGTGTGGCATTACCCTGACAGAACAATTTGTAAGAAATTGTAGTCTCTGCTAGGCTACCTTTCTAAAACTCTGAGAGCCAGGTGGAAGGGTCTGAGAAGGGTCGGTCTTAGATTTATTTAAAATGTTCTGTTCTCTTGGTACCTGTGCAAAATGGGTAGGAAAACAAAAGTCCCCTTCCTAAAGAACAGTGATACCAAGCCATAGATTTCCTAGATTGGTCTCCAAGTCCATTCAGTTATAAATCCTTTGTCTCACTGCTGAGAAGCCAGCAAAGACTATCAGTGGTGACCTGGACATTTGTCTGTCACAAACTTGTCTGAGACCATCCACTCATTTTACGTAGGCCACCAAACAGCTATATTTTGGGCTCACTCTAAATGTGGGCCAAAATCAAGCCGTCGAACTACTAAGTGAATAACTTTTTCTTCTTTTATAGATCTGGTAACACATCGGATTTTCTCAGGAAACTTCTATGATTTATTTGCAGGAAGTTGTCAACTCTGAATACATTGTACAAAGAGTTATTCTGTAAGACCCTTTTGAATTTCTATAAATGCTTCTGAAAGGCTTTCTATTGGCATTAAAGGGCCTGATCTGTATCCCACTGAAGTCAATGTCAATTGATATTCTTTAACTGTGTTAAAATAGCATCGAGAGTCTGACTTATATTTCCAAGCTAGGAAATGTTAATGTGAGTCTGAATGCGTCCATACAACACGTTGTATGCTATAACATGATTCTCTGAGTAGTAAATGATTTTTACCATACTGTACATTACATGCTACTATATTTAGGCACAGAGTCAAGCATGGAGTATCAGCATTTTCTCAGAATTTCCTGGGTTTTTTTGCCTCTTTGTGGGACCATCAATACTGTTCTATTTAATTTTTGTAATTTCTCTTTTATGCTAAAGGTTTCTCATTGCTATAAAAGTTGTGATTGTCATACTGTATTGACAGCCTTGCTTTTATGTTAATACCATGTAATATACTTTGAAATCCTGCTGGTTGCCAGATGTGGCTCTTTAGGTTTATGTGTTAAACATTCTTGAAAGTTAAATATTTTGAAGGGTTTTTTTCTCCCTATCAAAAGTGATTGTTACTTACAACTTACTTAGTTTTGTTTTAAAAATTGAATTAGTTTGAGGTGAAATAATTGAAAGAGAGGCTGTCTCAAAGCAGTTTTTTTCCTTGGGTTTTTATTTATACACAAATATGTGGTAGTTAGTTCAAGTGTGTTTGTTTGGGAGTCAGGGAAATGACTTCCTAATACACTGGACTAACTAATATATATATGGAATCCTTAAGAGCACGGATCAGGTCCAGTCCTGAAACAAGATCTGCATGCCTGGATCCCCTATGCCCATAGAGAGGTCCACTGAAGTCAGTGGAACTCTGCACAGATCCAGAGATTCCCCTAGGCAGATCCTGCTACAAGATCAAGGCTTAAAACGGAAATCTGGACTTGAGTGGCTGCTGTTGTTATTGCTCAAAATAATTCATCAGGCCAGTACTTTGGTATATTAGGCTGCACGTGTGACTCCAGCATCACAAAACAGTCCTGAATTAGCTTAATTAGCTACTGGATGCTTTAGAAGCTCCTGTGTCTCCTGCCTTCCTGGCTGGAGGTTTTGGCTATGGCCAGGATGAAGGAGGCATCCCTACTCCCTGAGAACTCCAAGTGCCAGAATCACCACTTGAGGCCAGTTGTAGTCAGTATAACTTACACTGGAGAACAGACCAGCATCTAGACAATCCTAAAATTGAGGGAATGGAAGCCTTAACCTTCTATCTTTTCAAATGCTTATTTCTTGGCTTGACCATTCATTAGGGACTATGGTACACTTGTGCAGTGGATGAGCAGCAGTAATGCCTGACCAGAGTTTATTTGCTTATGTTTAGCATTTAGTGGCTGTTACTGTGTTTTATATGTGTATTGTTAGCTTGGTTTTTAATTTGTTAAAATTCATCAGCGAAGGAGCTACAGATGGTTCCTAAAGCAGCAGTGTCTGAGTTGTTCTATTGAATTGAATTAGACGAGTGTGGAGTGGAGGTACTCTGGGACTCTGCTCCATATGCAGTAGACCTCGGTTTACCACCTAGGATGTGTCTACACTTATTGTGGCAGGGATTGGTCTTTTGGAATTTGATTTAATGCTTTTGGTAGGGACATGCTAAATTGAATGTTCAGGGCATCTCCATTGCCTCTGGTATGAAGAGTAAGGGAAGTTGATGGAGGGTTTTTTCCTGTTTACCTCCTGCTATGGGGATGGTGAGGAAAGTCAACCTACGGTACGTTAACTCCATCTATGCTATTCTCGTAGCTGGAGTTACGTATCTTAGATCGACCTTCTCCCCTAGTGTAGACCTACCCATAGAAACAGAGAACTGGAAGGGACCTTGGGAAATCATCTAGCCCATCCCCACCTCACACTGAGCCAGGACCATGTATATCAAGACCATCTATGAAATTTGTTTAGAAGATGCTAGGGAAAGTTGTAATGGGGTGAGTACTGGGTCCATTTTTATGTTGATCCATTGGCCACAAATCATCTCATAGGTGTTCCAGTAGGCAGGTGGTCTTTTACTGAGATGGAGTGTGTGGGGGGCAGAGGGGCAGCAATAGATGTGTCAGGTAAAGAGCTGCCATTTCTCATAATGACTTTTCTCGAGATGCTAGGATTTTAATTTTTAATTTGTCCATGTTACACCTGGATTCTGTTGTATTACTACCCAACATAACCGTAATGTGTCTGGGGCTTGGTTTTGTGCTCTGAACATGCACCACCTGACTGTTTTTTAGAAGCATTGCCCAGAGGTGGGTGCGCAGGAAGGCAAGTTAGGATTACAATGTGAAACTTAACTTTTGCATATCCTGCTTACTGCATGCTTGTACCTGTAACCTTGATGTTAAAATAGATTTCGTTACATTTACCATAGAATAAATTTGACTTTACAATATTACAGTTACAGTACCAACTCCATTATAAAGACTGAAAGATTTAATTTTTGGCCATCCTTTTGACCCTTTTTGCTGTCTTCAGACATCTGAGAGACTGACACTTCTTTTGCTGTGCGCCTGGCCAAAAAAGCTCCTTTTTATTTTTAAGTGGGAAGTCCATTGGACAAACCTCTTCTGAATTATGGGGGACAGAAAAATCGTGGGTATGTTTTGGATGTGAAAGTGAACTTTTTTTCTTGTAGTTTTAAAAAAAAATTGTATTTGTGAAACTGAAATTGGCCTTACACATTAGTCTGTATAAGAATTTGTGCAGTGGACCAGTATACTAAGCTACATATATTCAGATTCCTTTAATGTTGGGAATTCTGTCAGGCACTCATCCAGGGATTTACTGTAACTTCTGTCAGAAATCTGGTAAACAATTCCTGTGAACCCCACATTAGAAGTGCTTTTCCCAAGAGTCTGTGCCTGTGGAGTTTGTGACTTCTTGGGGTATCTCTGCACTGAAGCAGGGTGAGAGCCTGCCAGTCAATCCAGGCAGACAGGCTTTCACTAGTGTAGTTTGATCTAGCACAGCAAGACCAATAGTGTGGATATTGGCACACACAATCTAGCCACCCAAACCTTGATCACTCTTTCCTCTAAGCTGAATGCTTGGGCAGCCTCTCAGGAGAGATTCAGGTGCTGCCCAGCTGATTAGCAGCCGCCCACCAGCAGCAGCACGTGTTTCTATTGGTGGAGCATATCCGCACATGCCTTGGAGCACTTAAAAGTTTATTCCACCCAAAACAGAGGGAACACTGGCTTGGACCCACTGGGGACAAGCTTGGGAGACTAGACTGAGCCTCCATTGTTGCAACAGTGTCTTCACTGTTGTTTTCCTGTGCTAACTCAAGTCCTGGTAGCAGGAGCCTGCTAGACAGGTTGGGGAGCTCACTCGCAGCTGCAGCCTAGACCCTGGAGAGGTGTGAAGGAAGGGTACAAGCTCCACAGGACTGATCAGTGGAGTTCTATGAAATCATGAGTATCACATCTGAAATAACTAGTCACGCGGGACATTTGTTAGCTTTAGTAATGAAAGACAGGTCTGCAAAAATGTTAACGACCACGATTAAGATGTTTGAGATCAGTAGGCATGGGAATGTGATGTGACTGTTTAAAAAAAGAAACTACGGCTTCTTTGATAGTTTGACAGTATGTGGGTCCTTTGTTTAGAAAAAAATAAGTTAATTGAATGTTGAAAAAACAAAACACTACAGAGTTGTATAGTGATTGTATTAAGGTTCCACTGTAAACTACTTTTGCGTTCCTGCCTATTATCCTGGGTCACCAGTATGGTTGAATGGCACTGACCCTGCCTGTGCTGTGTTTCTGGCGACTTCTCCACTCCACCTGCTTCTTATGGTTCACCTTGCATATTACATTCATTTATGAGCCAGAGGTTTTACCTCCTCCACCTTCCAGCTCCAGTACACCACCCTTATGTGGAACAGAGACTCCATTGTACTCCATGAACTCTCCCTGTAGAGACACTATGCTCCAGGGTACTCGGTTTCCTCTGCAGGTTGCAGTCAGAGACTGCACCATCCACGTCAGGCTTGAGGTATAACTTTGCTCCATAAGTACTGGTCCCAGATCCCACCTCGTGCAGCTCAACAAAATGCAGAATAGAAATTTCCCCTGTACTCAATATACACTAGAAGTGTGCCTTATATAGTATGTCAAAAGCCAATAAGAGTGCAATTCTGATACACAAAGCAGACTTACATTTCTTTTCTGTAGAAGTTTCTTCTGGTGCTGGTTCATCTTTTTTCTGTAGAGGAGGTAGTTTGGGATTGGATCTCTTAACCTGGAGGTGAAGAGAGGATGGGTGTTAGTGATCAAATGAAGGCTGATGTTAAGGCTTCAAGTGTAAATGTTCTAACTGTGTAGCATTTAGTTTTTTGTTTTGTCTGTTAAAAGGTGTTTGTATAATAGTATAGTTAAGGGAATGGATATTCCAACCTTTATGTCATGTCTTGATCCTGAATTTTTACTTCTGTAACAGAAAACCTTTGCCTGGATCCATACCACATTAGCAACAGTTTCCCTTTATAGTTGAATTTTCTAGTGCAGAGCTCAGCAACCTTTTGGAGGTGGGGTGCCGAAATCTGACCTTTTCACCTGTATGTACTATCCAAATGCTAATGATACTTCATAAAGTCACTAATAGTTCTACTTACAACAGCTTCATTAATAAATAAATTAGATGCAGAGCTTTACCGTTTGGGTGGTGGTTGGTAGCATTAGCTGGTCTTTTGTTAATCCACAGGTTTTGAACAAGCTCCTGGCTGCATGGGGGAGGAGGGCTGAGGCTGAGCTCCCGCCTTGTGTGCCAATGAAAATTGGCTCACGTGTCACTCTCAGCATCCGTGCCAGGGGTTGCTGACCCCTGTCCCAATAGATCTCTATCCTGGGCTCAAAATCTGCTTGGTTGGTTTGTTTTTTAATCTTACAGGAGCAAAAATTCTTAGCTCCTGCGTAGGTCATCTTGTGGGATTTCTAGAGTAATTTTACCAAGATTGTCTTCATCTTTTTTCAATTAGGAAAATATAGCGTTATGTAATTATCCTTTTCCCTAGCAGTCTTTCAAGGACATTGTCATCATAAATAGCCCCCAAACACTTCCTTTTATTTTTTAATTTTCAAAAGTCCTGCCTGAAGGTTGTGTAGGGGAATGGGGGTGTGTTTGTTTACTACATCTGTTATTTGGATATAAAGAAGGAAAGTGCATGTTATTTTACTGTATAGGAGTCAGAACATGAGCATGAGACAGCTAAAGATCAGATGAGCAGCTGGGACTGATTTATGTGAGGTTAGTATTATGATCTGCAAAAGTGTGCTGTGATTTTAGCAGATCTGCCGTGTGGGCATATTGGGTCTTTCTATGCAGATACAGTTATAGGTACTTGAAACACCAGGGATCTGATCCTGCATGCTTTATACAGACAAAACTCTTCCCTGACTTTAGTGGAAGGTTTTCCTTGAGAAAATTCAAGCTTGAGTCTTTTGCCTATCTTCAGATTATTTTATAAGATTTTGTTCATTTGACAAAGGAACGGTTTTAACTGCATCTTGTTTTCTGTGCTATTATTGCCTAGAACAGAGAGCATGTGCTATGTAAGCTCTGTAAGGATTGAATGAAATAACCCACTCAAATATCTTTGAAATCTTTTTAGTCTTTTCCATTGTACTTGAAAAATTACAGTGCAGTCTGTAAACAGCACTTTGGGGGATAGAACCATTTACAGACAGCACAGCACAACCTCGGACTGAGGCGTTTGTGGAGAAGAACAGATTTGTAAAAAACTAATATATTCATCTAATAAAAATATGAGTTGCCAAATAGTAGACTTTTAAAAGCCTGTCTAGGAATATTATTTTAGTTATAGTTTCTTGTGCTCCCTTAACTTAAACTGTGTTTGATAGTTCCCTCTCCTGGGAGATTGTTGCAGTAAGAGTTTGTTTTAAGTGAGGAAGATTTATTCAATGCAATTATTGGCTCACATAATATCCGTTTTAGGTAACTCACTCAGGGCCTATCCTGCAAGGTGCTCAATATCTGCTGCTCCTGCTGGAGCTTTTGACATTCTGGTTGTCTACGCTGTTTTTAAAATTAATCTAATAATGTATGTTACCAGGGTAGGACAGGGAATAAAGCATCAAAAATATTTTTTGGACAAGTCGAAGAGACCCTTTCAGCTGCCCTAGTTCAGAAGTTTTTTACTTTAAATATTGTAAGACCTGGATGTATCGAATTAAAAAAAACAATGCAGCTTTTCTCTGTTATGTGATTATGTAGGATTAGAAGCAAGAAATGAGCTGAAGAGTTGTTTTATTACCATCTTTAGTCCAGACATATTTTAAATAAAAAATTAATATTTTCTCTCTCTCTCTCTCTTTTTTTTTTTTTGGCTAGACGTTGGGAGAAAAAGCATTGCCAATTACATTGAGGAAGTAGGATCAGTGAGAAACTCCCTCCTGGTCCCTGAGAAAGAGTGAAGGGTTCAAAAGTAGCTTTTCCCTTTCACTTATAAGATACCACAGAGTTACTGCTTAACTCCACTCACTTAATGCACTTGGTAAGATAATACTTCCTCAAAGTCGTTTTACAAACATTCCGTCCTCACTTAAATTGGTCTCCTACTCCCAGTCTGCCCAGTAACATCAAATAGATCACTTGTCTTCATTTTATAAAAAGTCTTATCTGTTTTAAATACTTCAGTCACATCATCTGACTCATCAGCCCTCATGACTAAGTAATTCAACTTGTTCATTTTTACTGAGATTAACTTTGAAAAAAACTTCCAGGTCAGAAGACGAGCGGCTTAGCTTAATAATTATAAAAGTAGCTGCATTTGCAGAAGCTTGTTTTAGGGATTTTTTTCATGCCTGAAGTAAATTATTTTTAAACTATTTCTTTTTGTCACAGCCTCCAGCGTGTGCTTCATTATCTAATTCCCCGCTATCCAGCTATTCTGGATTGAACGTTTAGAGGAATATATTCAGTACCTATCCATCTATACACCAGTCTGATCTAGTTTGCATTGTTTGCTACCTAGGGGTATTCTGCATTGGCGAAGTTTTGTGTCTGTGTGTAGTGTTTAATGCATTTTACTGAGATGGGCTTAAACATGCCCTGTAGCCCAAAGAATTCCTGACTCTTAGAGTTCCCTCCAAACATTTTATCCTTCCCCAGGCAATTATAAACTGCTCTTGGGAGCTTTCTGGCTGGGTGTATGTGTTGTCAAGGCCCATCACTTCCCTTGGTTGACTCGTAGCATTACCAAAACAAAAATTCATTGTCTTGTGCTTGTGTGATACAGTCTTGTATCCAGAGAAATCAATGGCAAAACCTTCCATTGTTTTCAGTGACTGGGTCTAGCCCGAATGGCCCCAGACTGTTGGGCATGCCCCTCAGGAAGGCAGAGAGGACTATATTGGGGAGCATAACTGGGCTTGGGCCAGGCCCCTGGGGATGTGGGGAAGAAGCATCACCCAGCTGCACTCCATCTCCAGCCATGGCTTCCAGCCCCATACTAAGTTCCTGGCTGTGGCTCCATTCCCAGTACCGTTCCTGGCACCAGAACTGTCCCCAGCTTCTGTCCCCTTCCCTTATCTGTGGACCCCCCACCCCAAAGTCATTGTCTCATACCCAGCCCCACAGAGACCAGGGCACAGAGAGGGATGGGAGGGGGACAAAGCCTGAAAAGTTTGGGGACCACTGAGCCAACCCATAGTTTTCAGCACTGGCTAAGTTTTGCTCTGCTGGCCTTCAGCCTTTCCTGGTGATGTTGGGATGTAAGATGAGCTTTGAAAGTGACTGGCTTTGCCTATGATCCCAGCAAGCAGCATTCAGGCAGGGGTTCTACTGAACTGGCTAGAACTGTGGTCTAATGAGATTTGTGAAGAAAGGACATGGGGTGGGAGGAAATCCACTCAGGAACATTTGAAGCTGCTGGCATGTGGTGGCCCTGTGGCCTGTGATTAAAGCTTCACTCCTCATGCCTTTGTGTCCCCCCAAGGGTATATTCTCGCTGGTGAATAACAGACCCTAGACAGGAGGAATGGGTGGGCACAAGGCCTGGGGTTGAAAGTGTTTCTTAAAAAACAGAGTAGAGTTAGTCAGGTAAAAGTGGGGAAGCATTTCATGATGTCTCATTCATTATACAATTACATAGATCCTTGAGACTTGCTGCTGGAACATGTAAGAAACATGTAATTTCAAGTTGGATTAATGTAGACCTGGAGGTCTAGTTGCCTAAGTGAACTGAACCCTTTCAGAGTTCTTAATTTAGTACTACTCTAACCTGTTTCTGTGGCAGTAAATCTCTAAATCAGTGGAATGGAAGGAATGACTGGCACTCGTTCCAAAGACCAGAAATCATGTCTCATCAGGGGACCCAAAAGATCTAACAACTGCAAGGCAGGTTCTGAGTCAGACACACCTTGTGGCCATCTAGTCAGTTACAGATGAAGGCGAGAACTGTGCTGAGGATGACCAGAAAGGAGGTAGACAATGGGGAAACAATGACATGCTAAAGGTATGGTGTGACATTAGCAGCAGACACAGGAATTCTGGGCAGAGGCAGAGTTGCAAAGAGGCAAGTGTAGTAATAAGATGAATTTTTTTACCTCAACGTGTCTTGCCAGAGACTTCAACTGGAACAAATGAAGACTGGCCTCCAGCTTTTAGGAGAAAAATCAGCATTTATGCTCATTTCTTCCTGGGCAGAATTCATTCGTGCATTAACCCTTGTGATTCATTCACTGTGTGAACTAGAGCTTTAAATTAGGGTTTAAATGATTAGCTTTAAATGATCTTCCAGAGTTAGCTTGGACCAAGATGGTACACCAAATGCTGGGATCTGGCATATGTTCAACAGGGAAATGTGGCTCACAGCTGAGCAAGGGAACTGTATTGTGGAGCTCTGTTTAATGCTTGTTAACACTTTTAGCCAAACCTAGTTTAGAGTCAAGAAACTACCTTACTTACTGAAGGGAAAGTTTTCCTAGTGAGGCACTACTGTTCGTTCGTAGGCCACATATGTCTTAACCTTCGCAGCTGTAGAGGGGTCTGAACATTGGTTAAAATGCAGTAAAGAACTGTGCCTCTCCCCCACCACCCCCAAATAATCAAGGCTAAGTGAAAATTTGCACCCTTTTCATTGGTGTGCTCCCGAGCATGATGATATATAATGCAGCTCAATTATGGTGGGTTATTTTGTGTTGGCTTTTAGTCACGAGGATGGTCTTTGTGTATCTTGCTAGATTAGAAGCCAATCCTCACTTTTGTTGATTTTGTTGTTGTTGTTGTTTCCTTTAGTGTTGATGGTTTTGTTCAAAAATCATTCTTGCTGGCTAAGGAGGACAGTAGGAATTGCAGCAACTTAAGCCTGAATTGTATTAGCCATTACATTGGTTCCACATGCTGCTAGGGTGGAGACATCATTTAAATTCCCAGCACAGCCAGGCGGGCCAGGAATTGCAAGCCTGTGGTAAGTGGCAATGTCTTTCTCGATCTTGATTATGTTATGCTAGAAAAGAGGATTGTTCCCAGAGCAATTTACCCAGAAGAAATAATGGAAAGAGTTCCAGGATGACCTTACATCCTGTGATCTAGTTAGCTAGGGTCAATTATTATTCAGCTTCTTCATCATGCAGACTATAGTAGTCTCATGCTTTGTCATCACTACTTTGGGGGTTGAGTCTGAGCTCACTGAGCACATTATTTGAGGCTGTGGGTGTGTACATATGGCGTAAGAGGGATTCATGCAAGGAAGCAGAACATATGCTTTTTACCCGAGACAAGATTTGGTCCTATTGGTGCAGAATTTAAACTTATTGTTTTTGGAGCTTTCTTCTTAGCTAAAGAGCTATTTTTTTTCTGAGCCCCTGATGTTGCAATGTGATTTTAAGGACTTTATTCTAGGGCAAAATAGACTAGGATCCAAGGAAGGACTATTGTAGAAAACCTCTGTAGTCAGGCAGTCCTGTAAATCTGTTTGATTTCAGTATCCAGAGCTGGAAAAGATTTTCCAGAAATGTGTAATGGGTCTGTCAGAAAGCACGCCACTCCTCTTCCCAGTAGTTTCCTGCTGAAGTCATGTAAGGCATTTTGTTGCTTTCATCTGTGTATATAGCGAGTACGTACAGGCCAAAGGTTTTATTTTAAGGAACACAAGAAAAAAAATTGCTTTTAAAATTTATCAATGAAAAGAGCTGGAAGTTGATTAATGTGCAAAATTAGCTCAGTGTTTATCAGATTCTCATTTCCAGTCTTTCCTAGATTGCAGTGAAATGGAGGTAAGTGTTTTTCTTGTAGCTACTGCTAAGAGCATGTGTTTGCACTGTCCTGGGCGGGTGGGGAAGTTGTTCTGTACTTTTACTTCAGGGCTGTCTGTTCAGGGCAGAGGTGGTGACTTGGACAGGCTCATGATTTCTGTTTACTGTGCACTCAGACCTGAAGATCAGAGTAAATCCAGCCTACATTAGTTGCTCTGTAGGCCAGAGCCAGAGTTCAGTGGCTATTTGAAAATTTTTCCTCTCCAGGAATTGGCAAGCAGCTCTTTTAGGGTTACATGTGTTTAAGCAAGTTTGTTCCAAGTTCAGCTCCTTATGCCAAAGGAACAGTAAACTTTTGTTATATTACTGCTTAAGTCACACTTCTGTCTAGACATTACAAATAATGTAAGGAAGAAATTTGCTGCAGCTTAGAGGGTTAAGCTCTTTATTAAGGGCTTAAATAGGAGATATGCGAGTTTAGGGCTTTGTGCAGTCCATCTGTATTGAGTGAAGCTCGTCTTCCCAGGTTTCCCTGCTCTCCCACTGTTCTTACTCTTGTATATATTTTCTAGCTAGTGCTTATGTGTCCATGGAGCTCCAAGTACTTTACAAAGGTGTCTGAGAATTATTTTTATGCACGCATTTTGAAAAGCAAGTACTACTTATACTACTACTACTCCTTATAGTACTTATTTAGTATAGCAGTGCATTCCCGTTATAGTCCATTGGATTGGATATAAAATTTAAAATATGTATTTGAATACACTCAGACTTCACACATGATGCATATTGTGCTGTGTCTGCATGGGCTGGTGGATTAGGCATAAGAGTTGGAGTCTAGAAGCCTGGCTGGTTCTGCCAGAGAATTGCTGAGACTAGTCCACCTTTCATAAAGTGTTTTAAGAGGCAAGGTGAAAAGGGCTTTTTACAATGCTAAGAACTTTAGCATAGAAAAAAGTTCTTGTCACTTTGTGAATAGCTCTGAAGTCAGATGCCATGGGCTCGATATAGCTGTGTGAGGTGGGAGAGGCTGGTGCATTTCTTGAAAGACATGGGACTCCTGGAGATCCTTATTCAAGGATCTGACATCTGATCTCAAGAGCTTCACGTTTTGTGTTAATTATAACTTTTCCAGTTAATTCTGAATTCTTCTTGTGGTGTCTCATATCAAGGCTTTAATGCTCTCAATTGCTGTTTACTTTTGTGGTGAGTTAATAGTTGGAATTAGAAGTGCATGGGTTGTTTTCACTTTACTGTGGTTACCTTGCTGGAGCAAGACAGTATTAGTGAGTGGCCATCTAGGCTACTTTTACACCACTCTGGAAGACTGACCCTGAGATCTTTCCAGGGGTTTGATTTCACATGTATAGTACGGACGTGTGAAACTGACCTCTCGGGTGGCAGTCAACCCCCGTACTCCTCAGGACAGACAAGGTGTAAGCGAGGTTGTTGGGAGAATCTCTCCCATTGACCTTCCCCAGCAGAGATGGCCAAGTTAGTTGAGCATAGATACGTTGATTCTAGCTACGCAGTTGCCGTAGCTAGAATTGCGTATATGTGGTTGATTTACTTTGCCTAGCCTTGATGTAGCCTTACTAAAAGTTCAAACACTTAGATACAAATAAAGCCGGTGGGGGGCTTGCTGACTGTAATATTTGAATGGACAGGATGAACTAAAAAGGAGAGGTATGTCAATCAAAGGTTGTTCGGTCATGATTTGTCCCCTGCCACCACTTCAGAACAAGACTTCCTAATCCTATTGCTGCAACTGACAATTTAGCAGCCATTTCTGTGCATGCCTGCCTCTCTTAAACAGCAAGAACACATAGCTGGCTGTTTAAGGCATGCAATGCACAGAGGTAGCAATAAAACCAGCGAAAGGAGTAAAAGGCTTTCCCGTCGCACAATAAAGCCTTCACAAGTTGTTGACTGAGGGCAATGAGCAGGTCAGTGGCTGTTTAGGTAAGGGAAGGATTGGGTGTGTCCAGCAGGAGGATATTGTTTAGGTTTTGTCCTCTGAGAGTAATTTAATATTTCAGCCACTTTGGAGAACTCCCCACCCCGAAGGGAGCTAGGGTCAGAAGTAGATATGCGGAGATTTGTAAGAACAAAACTAACAAAGCCTGAAAAGTACTTACGTATTCCATAGTACTTTTTCTGGATGGAATCCAGCAGTGCATGCTTACTGATTCTTCTGCGTAAAATACATAAGATCCCTGTCCCAGATTGCAGATGCCTGACAAAGTATCAAAGATATGTGTGTAACAATAAGACACTGGAAATGAGTGCTTCTTGAAGAGTCCCAGTGCACATCCTGAGATGGGTGGTGGTACAGATAACTCTACTAACCAATACATTGCCCTCCCGAGGTGACTGTGTGTGCACCCATGCTTAGCTTGCCTGTACTCTCCAGCAAATGGACTATGAAAACATGTTTCCTTTAGCTGGCCGGTTGTGAGGAAGGAGCTTAGAGAGAAACTGTGTGAGTTATTTTTGTCAAAAGTGTAATCAAAAGGTATAGTTGTTATGTTTAAAAACAGCTCAAAGAGGAGGAGAAAGGATGGGAGTACAGGTTTATCTTACTATATATTTTAGAAACGTGCGTTTGTCTGTCTGTCCATCTGTGAGTCTATTTGTTCAAGAATCCCTAAACAAGCTTTGATCACCAAACTTGGTATGCAGCTTTCCTCTTATCAAAGTCAGGGTTTGGCTGTGCTAGGACAATAGGATGTGTGTGGAATGTGAATGTTCTGTATCAAACAGTAGGAGAGGGTACTGGTAGCAGAGACAGTTATAGTCACCCATGACCACAGGGGGGCAGCAAGAATGAGGGCCAGTTAAACTTGGGAATAACCACAGAGGGGGAGGAAGTGTTGCCTTAATGAGTTGCCAGACTGGCACCCTGCTCTGGGGAGCAGCTACCTGTGCAGCCCCAGCCACCCCTGGTAAGTGCTGGTGGATGGCTTTCCCTCCTGCCCCCAGGCTGGTCCCTGGGAGCACCCTTGCGTGTCCTGCATGGTCTTGTCCCAGGTCAACCTTGGGAAGTACCAGCAGGTGGCTTGTGTGGTCCCCCTGAACCCAGCCCAGCTCTGGGAGCAACTAGTGGCTGGCGTGCACGACCCTGCCCTTCCCTGAGCTAGCCCTGAGGAGAAGTACATGCAGAGGGTCAATTGTCAGCACCTAGGTAATCTATACATGTGTCTAGCTGGGAACACATGGAGTGCTTCCTACTCGTGCCCCTGAAGGCACTAGCCACCCCAAAGGGTGCAGGTCTTCATGCAGGGAACAGTCCACTGTGTTTCTGTAGGTGCTCTGAGTACTGAGTGCCCCTGCCGTAGTTCTCAGAGGATGATAGGCAGCTCTGCCACACACCTCCGTAATGTGTCTCTCAGGCACAGCTGAGCTCAGCGTGCATGTGCAGCTGTTGCGTGGAACAATTCAAATAGCAAGGGTCATGAATGCTTTGTGCTCATGGTGAATCTACCATATGCGTCATGGGCAGAGGATTCCCTCCGCTGGCCAAATATGAGGAGGGCAGCGGAAGTCAGGGACTTTCTTCTGAGGAAGCCTCTCTGAAAATTTGCTACTAGCTCATGCAGCTGCTCTTGCAAAATAGCTCATTTCTGCAGAATAGTGCAACAAATATTTGTAATATGACCTTTATGTGAATAAGAAAAGAGGCTTTCACTAGCTATAATAAAATAAAGGGCTATCACTCCTTGTGCATCAGGATATAAACTATTGACTAGCTTGGGTCAAGAAGAAATGGCCCCTCTGCAAGGTCACGGTATTTCACAAGCTGAAAGACTTGGAGGGGTTGGGAAGATTATGCCCCCGTTTGCAGCATGTGGGATTCGTCATTAGCAGACAGGAAATGAGAGTAGACACAGCACTGCTCTGGTCTCACAAGTAGTAGCACTAGTAGGAACTAGAGATTTCTATCAAAAATTCTCTAATGACAGCATTAGAACTGGAAGGCAAAGTGACTGGATTTTTGGCTTCGAAGTTCTCTTGTGCAACAAGATGATCCAGGGTCACAAAGGAAGAGTTGCCTTTTCAGGTACAGCTCACATGGGACTGAAAGCTAAACTAGTTATAAATACCATTCAAAGCCTAATGCAGGGTCAGCATTTGACTTATATGTATGGTTGAAATGCTGGTGATACTTTTTAAAGTCACTAATAGTCCTACATACAACAAGCTTCATTAATAAATAAATAAAGATGCAGAGCTTTGCTGTTTAGGTGGTGGTTGGTACCATTAGCTGGTCTTCTGTTAATCCACAGGTGACCTGGCTTTCAGCAAGTGCCTGGCTGCCTGGAGGAGAAGGGGTGGGGCTGAGCTCCTGCCTCACGTGATGAAAACCAGCTTGCAGGCCCTTCTTGGCACCCTGGCCTAATGGAAAGGTCAATTGGCTTTTTGTTCTAGGGCTGCAGTTCGTCATTCTACTTCATGCTGGGATGTAAACCAACCCAACCAAAGAAAGGCAGAGTTAAAAAACAAACAAACAAAAAAAAAGTTTGACCCATTTTTTCAGTTTTATAACAGTCTTAACTTTGAGGTTGTTGTACTGAAAGTCAGCAAAGTGACTTTGTTTTGTTAATGTTCCTATTGATGTTGAATGTTTGCTATAAAAACATTAATGTGTGCCCACAGTGCACCAGAATTTTTTTATATTCTTGTTTCCTGTTCCACACCCCTCTATTCTGTTATTACCTGTTCTTTCAGGTGCCACAGTTGTGGTGACTAATGGTGGGAGCTAGGGTTTCTTTTTGATGGCAAGCATTGTAGCCATCAAGCCTCTTGCATATCCTTGTGCAATACATCAGTACCGAAACGGTAGCATATGCCAGTTGTGTTATTAACAGAAAGGTGGCCAGATACAGTTCTGGCTGCAACTCCTGTTTCAGTAAATCATCAAAAGGAACATATCCTTCCTATAAAAATGGAAGTGATGTGACACTGAAAACACAGAGTGAATCACAACGTATAAATAAATGTTTTTCAGCTGAAGTCTTTCCCTATGGAGGTGAAGTTGTGCTGCTGTTTAATCTCCCCAGCTATAGAAAGCATGCACAAATGAACAAAGTGCATTTAATATATTCAAAGTTAATGTAGATTGAAATTCAAGTTATTGTAAAATTGCAGTACTTTACATTAACTTTACAACTTCCTATTAAAAAAAAAACCTTGCTTCTTTCTTTCACCCCATAAAGATTTAGCCCACATAAATTTATTTTCTGCATGTGGATTTTAGTTCATCTGCTCCAGCTGATGAAGATCAGAAGAAGTAGGTCTGAAGAAGTGGGTCTGTCCCATGAAAGTTCATCACCTAATAAATGATTTTGTTAGTCTTAAAGTGCTCCATGACTGCTGGTTTGTTTTGTTAGCATACAGACTAACACGGCTACCTTTCTGTTACTGCTCTAGCTGAGTCACTGGAAAACCACACACAAATGCTATATGGTTGATCCTTTTAATCTAATTGCTGCTGTTGTGAAAGCCTACCCACTATCTACATTGGGGTTCAAGTCTTATTGTATTTATTAATCAGTCTTTAAGAGTACTGCAATAAACATATACATCAGAACAACTCTGAAATTCTCATATTTTATGTATGAATACATAAAAAGGAATCCCTTCTCACCACTGAAATGTAACCAACCTCTATGGTGAGCTGCAGAAATTTAAACACCATGTAGAAACACTAAATAAGTAACTGGTTAGGACAGGAAGTGACCCATACTGAAATTGTAGGGGAATTTCTGCTCTCCAGATCTATAATTGTCTCATCTGGAGTTTGGACAGGATGTTGGATTATATTCCTGTTCTTGCAGAAAATGGCTTTGTAATTTTAAGAATAATAAGTATTCAGAACCTTGAAGCATCATTCAACATTATGAATATCATTTTGTACATCAACCTGTATTTTCCACGAAGATTTCTCATATGAGCATGGGACAAGTCCAGCCCCTGATGCAGTCTATCTCAAATAGTACAAAAGCACACTTGATTGTTACTGGCTGTTTGCAGTAGCGTCAAAGCTGTGTTGAGAGATGCAAGAGAGGCAAGGCAGGTGAGGTATCTTTTATGGACTAATATCTTTTGTTAGAAGGGACAAACTTTCAAGATTCAGAGAACTCCTCCTGAAGTCTGGAGAAGCTACCAGAAGCAAAATACAAAGGACAACAGATTGTTAAACATAACCATTTCACAGGTTGAAGGAGACCACTTAAAATGAACTGGGCGGTTAACGTCCCTGCAGTCATAGGAAAAATGGAGAGCTAGTAGCATGACAGTTAGAGAGTAGAGTTAGGAGGGCATTTTACAGATGGTTGTAATGGGCCTTAAAATCAGTGTCTCTTATGTCTATGGTTTTTAGTAGCCAGCGGTTATGAATTTAAGGGCTTTTCTATGCTTGAAATGCTATAGTGGCACTGCTGTAGCACTTCAGTGAAGGCCAGGCCTACTGGAGAGGGAGAGGGAGGGCACAAGTGCCCCAGGGCCTGGCAATTTAAAAGGCCCTGGGGCTCCCAGTTGCCTCTGCCATTATTGCAGCACTGGCCAGAGCCCAGGCAGTGCTGAAGGGCCAGCTTGGGGACCATAGCTCTAGCCCTGCCCCTTCTGCTTAAGACACTGCTCCTCCTAGGGGTGTGGAGCTGGCCCCTTCATTCTGCCCAGGGGCCCAGCAAGTCTGTCAGCCACCCTGATGCAGACACTACCTACGCTGACAGTAGTGGTTCTGCCATCGGCACAAGCAATCTACCTGCCCAACAGCTTCTTACACTGGGGTCTAGGTGAGCTAAAATGCAGCAGTGCTGTTTTTTCACATCTCTGGGCGATGCAGCTAAATTGACAATTTTCTAGCGTGGATGAGGCCTAAGTTCCCAGGCTTGTTGCCTGAAGGTGTTATGAAGGTTTCCTTTGAGGATGAAGATGGAGAGGTTGGATGTTAAGTAAAGAGTTCTTTCATGTGGGTGACAGACAAAAACACCCTTTTCTCATTTTTCTGGGCTCATTCAAGGGAATTGTGATGGTCTGGTTTCACCCATCTAGGTGGTGTTGGGGCAGTTGATACGCTGCATGTGATACATCTGTTGTGATACGCATGTGCAGGACTTACAGATCCTGAAAGGTGTGTGTGTAAAAAAATGATAAATGTCAAAACCACTGTATCATCCGTTGGCGAACATTTCTCACAAGTCAGAAACGCCACGGCTAACCTCTCCATCCTTATCCTCAAAGGAGCCTGCCCAATAAATTCAAGAGACAAACCTGGCAACTTACAGTCATAGCACTGCTGGATACTAAAACCCACAGACTTAACAGAGATGCTGGTTTGATGGCTAATTACAACAATTTGCAACACACACTGCTACTGACAAACCCTGCATTGTTTTATGACTGCAGAGTTGTTAACTGTCCACTTCATTTCAAGAAGGTGAAATGCGTATGAGCCTCCTGTGCTAAACAATCTCTCCCACTTTGTATTTACCTCAGACAGTCTGGTTCCCCTTCCAAAGCTTGTCCCTTTTGCCAATAGAAGTTGGTACTATAAAAGATACTACCTCACCTACCTTCTCTCTCCTACATGTAACAATAGGCATATAAGGATCTATCACAAACAGGTCTGTCTAAATTTATGTTCAAAATGTCTAATCAGATTAAACATTATCGGAAAATAACTCTTGGTTACTGAAGTATATCTGAGTGAATAAACAATTGTCCTGAGCATCTTCTTCTGCTTGTCGGTTGTCCCACAAGCATCCTAAGATTTTCTTGAGTTTATTCATTATTTGAAATTATTCACCAATTCTGAGTCTGCAAATTGTCTGTCACCCATTCACTATATCTGATGTTCAAAATTTCAGCTGTACTCTTTAGTTTTGTGTTGCATCAACACAGTTTGGAAGGGTTTGATAGAAAAAATTGATTTCTGTGAATATTTTTCATTTTTAATTCAGAGGCAGCTGTTTATATCCTCATTTATGCTGAGCACAGTGACATGCTATTAATTAGTCCTTGCTTCACAAAACATCCTGTTGCCTTCAGTAGAATTGCTTGTGGAATTCCATGTGAGTAAAGTATCAGAGGGGTAGCTGTGTTAGTCTGGATCTATAACAGCAACGAAGGGTCCTGTGGCACCTTATAGACTAACAGAAAAGTTTTGAGCATGAGCTTTCGTGAGCAAAGGCTCACTTCATCAGATGCTTTGCTAACGAAAGCTCATGCTCAAAACTTTTCTGTTAGTCTATAAGGTGCCACAGGACCCTTCGTTGCTGTTCATGTGAGTAAAGGTATTCTCAAATAATCTTGACATTGAATTCACTAGTTAGAATATTTGTGCAAACATGGAATTTAGACAAGGCTCAATTTGGTTACTTTATTTGACCAAATACTCATGGAAATTATTTGAAAATATTTACTTCACAACTGTTGAGTTAATTGAAGATATACACCCGGACACTGTCTTATCTAAAACTGTTTCCTTAGCAAAAAGTGTCTCCACTTTCCTTTAGCACTCATTTGCAAGGTCAGTTGGTGTACGATTGCTCCTTAGTGCTGTAATACTGACAGAATATCCTTAGACATATGTACAAATCAACAGCTTTGATATATAGCAGATGTAACAGCAGACATTATCTATAGAAAGTTCACATATCTAAAAAGGGGGAGCAGAATCCCCAAGTGTATTTTATACGCTCAGATATTTTATCTATATATTAATCAAATAAACAAAATATCAAGGGGCAATTTTTAGCTTGTTTTTTGAATCTCATTTTGCATCTACAAGTGACCGTTTGGGAAAAAGTAGGCCCATGTGAGGAGGAGACAAAGCGTGTCCACTATTTTGCATATGCCAATTCATGTTATCTTTAAGAGTGGGGTAGTCACATGTCCCAAGTGGCTGGGCATGAAAAATTTGAAACTGGAATGCTGAAAATTTGGCTTTATATCTAAAAATGTGTAGATACAAAATCAGCAATTTTAAAAGCTCTAAAAAGAGAATTCTTATTTCTAATGATCCTTTGTTCTGTTATCTCTAGACTGCAAACCTCAGCTGTGCAGTCTTTGGAGCAATTTCTTTTTGTTTGCTTTCGCTTAAAAAGAGAATGAAGTGACATTTTAAAGAGAGAGTTTTTGGATAGCAAACACATTTGTTACTACTCAGTGGCAAGATTTCAAATGATATCCGTATGAAATTAATATATACTTACAGCAGCATATCCACATATAGTGTAGAAACAAATGTCCTTAAGTGACACCAAAATAAAGGAGAGTCACATTTGACAGGCCAAAGGCTAAATGTGATTCTGGTTCTTGCAGGTGTGTTCTCACAAGGCTGGGAAAGTCTTTATTTTTGGGGGTTTCCATGGAAATGCTGGCAGTCTGAAATGGAAACAAAAATATTTAAAAGATTTTTTTTTAAGAAAGCAAAGATGACTGAAGTTTGTGTTTTTCTTCTTTTTTTAGAGCAGAAAGCAGTAATGTTGCAGTACATCGATTTTATAGGTTTGTCCTTATTAAATCCAAAAGGAAAATGAAGACACATTTTTACAAGCTGTTGTGCATTTGGCAAATTTAAAAAAAGGCAATAACAAACATTTCAGGAAAGTTCATATAAGTGTCAGCAAATGTGGATGATTTCTTTTGAATCATTGTAAATCTGCAAAAGTGGTACTTTTTAACACTAGTAACAGAGAGGGAGCTGTGCTAGTCTATATACTATCCAAACAAAAAGCAGTCAAGTAGCACTTTGCTAGTCTTTAAAGTGCTACTTGACTGCTTTTTTTTTTTTTAAACACTAAAGTTCCATGAAATCCAAATATTTTTTTTACCAGGATGAAATTTGTGACTACCAGATAGGTTACAAAAACTGAGCAGATTTATTTTAGGTCAGAGAATTTGCTCAACTTCTTTTAAAAAATGGTTTTATTTAAAGATGTATTTATTGATTTTATGTCCCTTATTTGTAGTTTAATACAACTGTGGTCCTGTGAGAGGCCTCAGCTCTCATTCCTATAAGCAGCACCTTACAAACTAGTCCCCAAAGGGGAGAAATGGTCTCTGTACTGGGGCTATTTTAGTCAACCTATGTTGCTGCAACAGAGCTAAAGAGGCTCTGGAGCACACTCCTGGCCTAGGGAGTTTCTCTGACAGGTATACAGCCAGCTGTGCTTCCCCCCACTCTTTACTCAGGAACTTCAGTTGAGTTCATGTGGCTGCTGCAGTGCCGATAAGGCTAGAATAGCTAAGGTAAAAGGGCAGCCTTCAGAGATACATTACAAGCCCTGGTATCAGGGAGGTACAACCCTCCTCCCATCTGTCCTTGTGATGGGCTCCCACAGAACCAACTTATCCTAAACAAAACCAAGGCTGTGCAAAACCCCTCTCTCCAGCCTCAGAAGACAGGAAGGTGTTCAAGTGAGGAGGGAGCTGACAGCAGTGCTATTATCCAGTGATATTACGACTGGAAGATGGCATTTGCAAGTGCCTCAGCTGTAAGGTCCCACTGAAAATAAAAAAAAAAAAAAAAAAAAAGGGAAAAAAATTCAAGCATCTGTGGAAACTTTCAAAAATTGCCTCTCATTGTGGAAACCGGATGTATATTTTGTTGAATCAGGCTCTTAATTAGGCAGCATACAAAGGGATTTCTCCCCGTGTAGATTTCCTTTTGAACAATAGTGTCACACCTGCTTTTCTGACAGGCCTGGTAGCGCTTGATGTAATGTTTGTTTCCACAGTGACGTCCTATTAATCAGCAATTGAGCCTCTTTTCGTTTTAGCCTCTCTGCTCCCTGAATTTCTTCCAATTTACTTGTCATAAAAACAAGGGTCTCCAAGTGAACCCACACCCCCAATCATCTGCCCTTCCTGTCCATTCTTGGTTATGCCAAAAACTGTTAGTTCACAACAGGAAACCAATAGCTTGTGCTATCAGGAGACATTTCCTTCACAGCACAAAACGTCTGAGTAATAATTTCAAGCAAGGCTTCACCCATTTCCTGTAAAAGGAGGAAAGTTTGCCTATCCCAGTCCCTCAGAGCTCTCTGTTTCCATCCCTCCTGTGATGTAATGCCTTCTGTAAAGGGAAGATGGATCAGTTTCCCTTTAGCAACACTATCCAGAATAAGGATTTTGTACAGCTCTTTCAGTAATGAAATGTGTAACATTTACAAATAATAAAAAAGATCTGTTGCAGTATATATATATATATATATATATATATATATATATATATATATATATATGTGGCATCCCCTTTTCAAAATAAATTAAAGTTCTGGAGCGTGGGGAGAAAAGCAACGATGGAAATAGAAGGCTGTAAGATTCACACATGTTCTGTATTGTGGAATGTTTTGCTTGTAAAGTGGAACGCTAGCATCACAGCTGTAACTTATGCACATTTTTTTCCAGGAGATGTGAGGGCTTAGCTAGTTATCAGAACACTTGCTAAATGTCAGAACGCCAAGGACTGGAATGATAATTACTGGTTATGTATGTTACTTAAATATATCAGAGAGAGAGAAAATACGGTCTTATTTGACTCAACAAACCACTTGTGCACTTGCTTGCTTGGCCACACCCATGATAAATGGTTGTCCAGCTAACTAAAATCATGCTGGATTATGGAGTTTGCCAGACGAGAGGTTCAACCTGTAGTGAAAAACCTCTGAAATCTACACAAGCTTTGAAGCCAATTCAAGTTCGGAAGGCTGACGGGTACTAAGAGACCTACAGTGTTATGTGTGCACTGCGGAAGATTAATGCACAAAATACGTATGCAGGTTGAACCTCTCTCGTCCAGAACACTCTCTTCCAGCAAACTCTAATCCCGCATGATTTTAGTTAGCTGGATGACCACTTATCGTGGGTGTGGCCAAGTTTCCCATGGCCCCATACAGCTTGTTTACAGCTACCAGTCCTGGCGGTCAGTGTTCTGTGCAGTCATTTAGCTGTAAATTACCTCTAAATGTCTTCTAAGAGCCCACTAGGCAGTGGAAGTGGTGGTAATGTGCTAGAAAATATTGACCTCCCATCGTCAGGCAAATTCTCTCATCAGGCACAGGTCAGGTCCCAAGGTGCCAGCTGAGAGAGGCTTAAACTGTACTGACTCTCAGCCTTAGAACAGTCTTATTATACACCTTATGCATCATTATGTATTTCAAGGATTTATAATTGCTAACCAATTTTTAATCAAAACTTAGTTCCTAATGCCCATATCCATATTAAGTTCCAAACTTCTGATTTTGGTTTTCTGTGTAAAAGAGAGTACGGCCATCTTCATTGCAGAAAAAAGTCTTTTTCCCAATTCACAACCAGCTACAGCGATTTTGCCAAAATTTCCCATAACATTTTTTTAAATCACCTTTTGGATGGAGACCAGACATCTCAAAGAATTTGTCAGAAAGTGTCAGGAAAGTTTGTGAAAACGGTCTTTATCACAATTGTGCTTTTACTAATTTTAGCATTTGCTATTAAGGAAAAGCTATAATTAATAGCAGCCAGTTCTTCCGAAGGCAGAAAATGTTTTATTATACTTGTGTCCTCTGTCTTTTCTGTTTATGTTATCTGAGCAAACATAAAACACCACACCTCTGTTGTTTCAATTCACTCATTCCAATCAAGACACCCAGCACACTTAATCCTGGATTTTGTTTTGTTTCCTTTTTCTCTTTAGCAGTCTCCATCTGTGTTTCTGTCCCTGTCTCCTCCATCAGCTAGAAAGTACAAATAAAGTATAACCCCACATCTTCCTCAGCTTAGACTCTGGTCATGTCTACACTAGCTAAAGAAACTGTTTTAGCACCTCTTGGGAGAATCATGCTAAAGCATAGCTTTGTTTTTGAACCGGTTCTGGCATGAGAGGAGTGAATAAAGTTTTCCAAGTGAAAGTAGACAGGACTTTTATGCTTCAGCTTTTAGAGTCTGTGTCTAAGCCTACAACTGTAATTTAGTGATACAGTGGTGTGTGGAGTTAAGAGAAGTCTCCTGAGAATAATGCTAATAAAACCTACAATCTTAACAGCATTCAATTTCCAGTCTCTAAATCAAATACTGTTGATAATAGATATATTCTCAGTCTCGGAAGACATCCAGTTCTACTTTTAATTCTAACATACAACTGAATGCTGTGGATTTTTTAGATAAGTATTTTTTCCTCTGCAGCTCACAGTGGATAGAAACTGTTGTTTGACTTTTACTGTATGGGTTTTACAGACCCCACCTTTCATCAGAGAAACTGACAATTTTATTAAGTTAGAAGAGCTGAGTATATCTAAGCTGAATGACAACAAGGAAAATATCAGAGAGGTAGCCGTGTTCGTCTGTATCTTCGAGAATAAGTAGTAGTCCTGTGGCACCTTATAGACTAACAGATATTTTGGAGCATAAGCTTTCTGATGAAGCGGGTCTTTGCCCACGAAAGCTTATGCTCCAAAATATCTGTTAGTCTATAAGGTGCCACAGGACTTCTTGTTGTCCAAAAAGGAAAAGTACATCCTTCAAATACGTGTATGTCAACAGCTAACACCAAGAGAAAAAATATATTGTTTCGGGTGTTTACAAGGCCATAGGTGCAACAGAATGAAATTAAGGGAAAACTTTGGCTGACCATCAAGAAAAGTCTCCTATTAGTGTGCTCTATAAATTCATAGAATATTCCTCTCTGGGAAGTAGGAAAAGCCCAGATCATTTAGGCCTTTTAAACACATAGGACACGTCTACACTACAGCGATCTTTTGAAAGATGGTCTTCCAGAAGATCTTCTTTCAAAAGCGTGCGTCCACACACAAAAAAAGTGGATCAAGATTGATCCACCCTTTCAGTAGAGAGTGTCCTGTTCGAAAGAACGGGCCAAGGATTCAAAAACCTGGTGCCCTGAGGACTGCTCTTTTGAAAAAAAGAACTGCGGAGTGTCTACATGTGCTTTTTTTTTTAAAGAATCTTTCAAAAAGAGGTGCTCTTCCTGATACAGGAACTGAAGAGGGCTTCCGGAAGAAGAGCCACGTTTTTTCGATTTCAGATTGAAAGAGCACATTTTGTGTGTGGATCCTCTTTGTATTCTTTAGGAAAAGGGCTCGATTTTCTGAAAGACCTTGCTAACACAGATGTGGTCACACTGTTTAGGCACTAGGAAATGCCTTGAACTTATAGTTCATTCTCCAATCCCCATTTCTGTTCTGTTATATTCCTGCAGAATTTAACGGAGCATAACTTTGGAACAGGATTTGTAAATCAACCTATAGAATGTATTAGAAAATTATATCCCTGCTATAAATTCATAGGTAAATAGCGCTTAAACTTATCTTACTACTAGATAATCAGAGTTTAGAAAGGTTAAGGATATAGCTATACTACAATCATAGGTAGATATACCTATATAAGATTTAATCTAGCTAGTACAGTTACACTGAGGCCACAGCAGCCTGAACCTCAGAGCAAAATAGATAACTTGTGACAATGTGTTTGTATCCAGAGTCCCTGGTGGCCTTTCACAGCCTGCACTCTAGCCCATGTGGCTTCTCTAATACTGATACTGGAGCTATCTAAAAGCTCAGGTGTGTTTCTATCTGTGCTGCAGTCACACATCCTGATTGCCATGTAAATGTACCCTACAATGCTTACCCAAAGCCACTCAGCAAATCAATGACAAAGACTGGACTGGTGGATCCTTTTTGTGAACAATTTACAACCAGACATTCTAAAACTTAGCACCTTCTCATGCTTTCAACAATGTCAGATGGCAAATGGGCCCAGACTCATCGTTAGACAAGTCAAAACTGGTGGTGGAGGACCACAGTTCTCACGAATGGTCTTTTTCAGGCACGTCAGACCATAAATGATCAGACCAATGATGTGAATAATACTGCAGATATAACTCTTAGCTTCAAGTCGCATTAGGCTGCAGCAGTCTTAGAAACTGGAAGTGTTTATGAACTATATTATTTAATGTTCTTAAATCCTTCTAACACCTTTCACGCCAACCTTTCACCTTCATGTTGTTGAGACTCTTATTATGGTTGACACTTTATTTCCACAAAAGCGATATAATCTCCTTGTTTTGCTCAGCCTACAAAAATGTAATTTTGGTGTTTTACATTAGACTAACATCATATTTTGACTACATCCATTCTGACACAGAGGGCTGTAATGCAACCAGCTGTTCATTATTAATGTTAAATGAAGAAAGTCCCCAGTGAAGCCTATACTAACTACATGAGGCAATGAAACTTTGGGTCATGTGAAAATTCCATCATCCTATCACCCAGCATTCCCGTCTGTAAAAATTCAACTCACTCATCAGAAAAGTCTCATCATCGGGAAGTGTAACTGTCTAACCTGATAGTCTGCATGTTTTATATCAGTTATGTGTGCTGTTGTAGTAAGCTCCCATTCCCTCTGTACTATAGGAAATGACTCTATGGCATCTGAAATAAAATTGATGACTGTTTCTTTCCCGCCTTCTTTTCTCCTCCCTCTCTCTCTCTGTTTGTTTGTAAGGGCTATTCCTGATTAGCTCTCTTTCTGGCAGGGGGAAAGGGAGGGCTCTTATTCCAGAATAAGAATGCTTTACTCTGAATTCATTTAATCCACTTTGGAAGTTCATTAAGTTCATTAAAAACTCACCTGTTTTACCTAATTTACCATATGCCCTGACTTTCTCGTACATCGTGTAATGAAATTACGTCGGAGCAGGAAGGGGGTGAATCTTTTGCTACAACTCCTGATTGGAGTGAGATAAGTAAGCCAGGACGGGAAGTTTCAAGAGCAATTAGGAGGCTAGTTGGAGGAGTCCTGGGGGCCCAGTTGTGGAGGCACCTGTTTTTGACTGCTCAGAGCATCTGAGCTTGGATGTTCAGAGCTGCCTGGGTGGGATCATTTCTATCTTGCTTTAAGAAGAGCGAGGCTTATTTACATAATATGGCTAATAGTAACAGACAAATAGCTGTGCTAGTCTATACATTATCAAAAAAACCAAACCAAACCAAACCAAAACATAAAACAGTCTAATCGCACTTTAAAGACTAACAAAGTAATTTATTAGGTGATGAGCTTTCATGGGACAGACCCAGTTCTTGTCAACCTTGATTACTATTTTGGTTCTCTGTGAGTTAAATATTGAGTCGGTTCTGGTCTGGCTCTGGTCTGAAGAAGTGGGTCTGTCCCATGAAAGCTCAGCACCTCAAATTATTCTGTTAGTCTTTAAAGTGCTACTGGACTGCTTTTTGTTTTGATAATATGGCTAAGAATATGTACACAGTGCAAGTAGTCAAGTACGTAATAGGAAGCTTTATGAAAGCATTTCTCTCAGCAGAAACTGACTTGCTGCAAGGCCCCAAAAGTCTACCTCTGTATACCTGAAGGGCAACATTTGTGTTAAAAGTGGACTTAAGTTTCCAGCGGGAGACATTGTGAGCTGGCACTCCTGGTGAAACAAGATGAAACAAATAGCTGAGGTGGGTGTTGTGATGGGGTTCAGGGTTCCCCATGCACTGCACCCCGTCCACTGGCAGGAGTGACTCTCACTCAGCAGGTACAATAGGAGGTTTCTTAGGCAACAGATGCCCAGTTTCTCACAGAAGCGTCAGTACAGCAGTCAGAGACAGTCATTCCAACCCATCCTGGGGAGAGGAGCCCGAGGGGTGCCCCTCTGGGGTGTAGCTTCCCCTCTCCTCAGGCTGGCTGCCTTCCAGCTCCCTCTCCTCCCAGCCTCTAACTGCCGCCTCCAATTCAAAACCAGCTCAGCTCCACCCTTCTCTTTGTTCAGGGCTGGGGTGTTACCTGCCAGCCTAGGTTATAGCCTCAGGGTCATCCTTACCTGCTGGGAGCTGCTCTGCTAGTCTCACACATGCACTCCCCCCACTCCATCACATCTCTTCCCACTTCCAGACCGAACTGAGCGGGATCACTTAGCCAGTGACCTAGGGAAGTTCGGGGCCCTCCCTGTGTGACAGGGCATCAGCTATGGTGTTGTTGTTCCCCTTGACATGGACCACCTCCATGTCGTAGTCCTGCAAGAGCAGACTCCACTGCAGGAGCTTGGGGTTGGCCCCTTTCATGTGATGTAGCCAGGTCAGGGGCGAGTGATCAGTGCACATGGTGAAGCACCGTCCAAACAGGTATGGCTGCAACTTCCCCAGTGCCCACACCATGGCCAGACATTCCTTCTCTCTGGCTGCATAATTCTGCTCCCAGGGCAGCAGCTTCTTGCTCAGGTACACAATGGGGTGTTTCTCCCCCTTGTCATTCACCTGCATTAGCACAGTGCCCAGCCCCACATCTGAGGCATCGGTGAACACCAGGAAGGGCTTGTCAAAGTCTGGATTTGCCAGCAGTGGGGCCCTGACCAGAGCCTCCTTCAGCATGCAGAGGGCTTCTTGGCACTGCTTGGTTCAGATCACCTTGTCAGGCTTTCCCTTTTTACACAGCTCCGTGAGTGGGGGCTGCGATGGAGCTAAAGTGGGGCACAAACCTCCGGTAGCACCCCACCATCCCAATGAAGGCCTGGACCTGTTTCTTAGTCTGGGGTGTTGGCCAATCTCTGACAGCCTCCACTTTAGCTGGCTCCGGCTTTATGCAGCTGCTGCCCACCTTGTGGCCCAGGTAGGTCGGACCCCACACTTGTTCCACAAGCTTTGCAGCAGGGCCAACATGAAGTTGGACCCCTGATCCGTGAGGACCTCCTTGGGGAACCCACTCTGCTGAAAATGGACAGCAGTGCATCCGCCACGGTGTCAGCTTCGATAGAGGTCAAGGCCACTGCTTCTGGGTATTGTGTGGCAAAAGCTACCACCACCAAGATATATTTCTTCCCCGAACACGTTGCCTTGCTGAAGGGTCCCACTATGTCCATAGCCACTTTCTGGAAAGGCTCCTCTATGATGGGCAGTGGCCTCAGGGCAGCTTTCCCCTTGTCCCAGGTCTTCCCCACCCTCTGGCAGGGATCGCAGGACAGGCAATATAGACGGACCGCTGCAAAGATCCCTGGCCAAAAAAAGTTCTGTAACAACCTTCCCCTGGTGCGGTGGATCCCCTGGTGTCCTGCGAGCGGGACATCATGGGCTACGTACAGCAGCCTGCGCCGGTACTTTTGGGGAACAACCAGCTGCCTCTGGACCTTCCATGGCTCCGCTTTGCATCTGGGAACCCATTCCCGGTACAGGAATCCCTTTTCCCACAGGAATCTCTCCCTGCAGCCCTCCCGCAGCTGTAGAGCTGGAATGAGACTGGCCAGTTCCCTCAGCTTCTGCAAGGAGGGGTCTCTCTGCTGCTCTGCCTAAAATTCTTCGGCACAGGCAGGGGCAGAAGCCACTTCCCCTTCTCTGCCTGGCTCCAGCACCACTGGCCTGTGAGACCTGGTTTTTGGGGGCCCCCTTTCTCTCAGGGATGGCCCCTGTAGCTTCTGTGACTTTGGCTTGGTATGTACCTGTAGCCAGACAGCAAAGTCACGGATGGTGTAAAAAGGGCATAGCTGGCACCTCACCAAACATCCTTGGCCATTGGCTAACAGTAACCCCGAATCTGGGGAGCGCATCCCTCATTTTCTTTGGCTATGGGTCAAGACCAGGGCACGAGGGCGTTCACCTGGCCAATTCTCCAGGTCACCCCCCATCAGTACATCTGACGACAAATGGCTGTGCACGCCCACCTCCTTGGGGCCTTCCTTATTGCCCCATTTCAGGTGCACCCTCGCCATGGGCACCTTGAAAGGGGTCCTGTCAATTCCCATTACAGTCAGGTGGGAATTAGGTATCATCTGGCCCGGTGCCACCACCCCGGGTCGGGCCAGCGTCACGTCAGTGCCTGTGTCCCAGAACCCCGTGGCCTTTCTCCCATCTACCTCGAGGGGTGTGAGACACTTGCTCTGCAGAGGCATTGCCGCCCCCACTCTGTAAACTGATCTCTGAGCATTTGGTACCCCTGAGGAGCTGGTCTGTGGGGCAGACTCGGCCCAATCCAAGGACACACTGTCAGCACCACCCACCTTGGCCACCAGCCCCTCTTGCTTCTGGGACTCCACCCAGTTGACTCCCTGACCTGCTCAACCTGTCTGGGAACTTGGGGCACGGGGCTGATCTATGCCCCTTTCGCCCACAGCGATAACAGCCCGGGTCTTGCTGTGTCCCTTGGGCTGGCTGCTCTGTCCAGGCTCTGCTTGGCCCTCTGGGGGGTGGGCGACCAGCCCCTCTTTCCTGGGCTTGCCCAAGTGGTGATCCCCTCTGTCGTACAGTCAGGAACTGGTTTCTCTGAGACTCTCGGTCTCTTCGGGACTCCCTCTCTCTCCGGGACTCTTATATGCCGGGACTATTGGCATTAGAAAAGGTTCAGAAAAGGGCGACTAAGATGATTAGGGGTTTGGAACGGGTCCCATATGGGGAGAGGCTAGAGAGACTGGGACTTTTCAGTCTGGAAAAGAGGCGATTGAGGGGCGATATGATAGAGGTATATAAAATCATGAATGGTGTGGAGAAAGTGAATATAGAAAAATTATTTACCTTTTCCCATAATACAAGAACTAGGGGACACCAAATGAAATTGATGGGTAGTAGGTTCAAAACTAATAAAAGGAAATTTTTCTTCACACAGCGCACAGTCAACCTGTGGAACTCCTTGCCGGAGGAGGCTGTGAAGGCCAGGACTCTATTAGGGTTTAAAAAAGAGCTTGATAAATTTTTGCAGGTTAGGTCCATAAATGGCTATTAGCCAGGGGTAAAGTATGGTGCCCTAGCCTTCAGTACAAGGGCAGGAGATGGATGGCAGGAGATAAATCACTTGATCATTGTCTTCTGTTCTCCTTCTCTGGGGCACCTGGCATTGGCCACTGTCGGCAGACGGGATACTGGGCTGGATGGACCTTTGGTCTGACCCAGTATGGCCATTCTTATGTTCTTATGACTCCCTCTCTTTCTGGGGCTCAGTTTCAAACATGGCCCGGCTGTTTGTGAAGTCATCTGCCAGTTTCCCTGCATTGTGTGAATCCCCAGGCCTCCGGTCCACGAGCCACACCCTCAGGTCAGGTGAGCACATCTCGTAGAATTGCTCCAGGACCGCCAGCTCGACCAGGTCTTTTACGGACTGGACTCCCATCCCGACTACCCACTTCTGGTAGTATTGCCTCAGGTGGGAGGTCGCGTCTACATAGGTTTCCTCTGGCCTCTTCTGTGCCTCCTGGAACCTCTTCTTGTACATCTCCAGAGTCAGCCCGAACTTATGCAGCAGGGCCTGTTTGACCCATTCGTAGTCCCCAGGCTGCAGCCCCTCCAGCTGGCTGAGCACCGCTGCTGCCTTCTGGCCCAGCAAGAGGGTGAGGCGTCGGAGCCATTCGGCTGGGGAAACCTCATGCAGCTCACAGGCTCGCTCAAAGGCAGTAAGGAACTTGTCCATGTCCCCTGGGTCCTGACACTGGGCCAGCACACGCGTCTCCAAGTGACTGGCCACCCCGAGCTGCCTGGCCCTCTCCCCGCTTACCGCAGCTGGGGCCTCTTGGCGTCTCGCCTCTGCCATGGCCTGCTTGTGCTCCCGCTCTCACTCTCTCTCCTCCCGCTGTCTCTCTTGTAGCTGGTACTCGTGCTCGCACTCTCTTTCCCGTTCCTGGCGCTCACGTTCCCTCTGCCGTTCCTGGGCTTCCAGTTCCTTTAATCTCACCTCGAGCTCCAACCGTCACAGCTCTGCGGCGGGGGACTCTGCCCGCGATGGACTACCACTAGCTGAGCGCAACCTGGTGGGCACCCTGTCTGTCTGATGGCATCGAGCCCCCGCTCCTGTCGGAGAATTGGGAATGCTTCCCGAGGGTGACCGGCCTCTTCCTGCTGGGACAGGCTCTGGCGCCCCCCAGATCGGTCATTCTCTTCCAGCTGGGCAATCAGCTGGGCTTTAGTCGCCTTCCCCACGGGCAGGCCCCTCTCTCTGCACAGCCCCGCTAGCTCTGCCTTCAGGAGTCGGGTGTAATCCATCTCCCCACTGTCTCCCAGGATATCCACTCACCAGCAGCAGCTGCAGGAATTTCTCTGTTCCACCTCTGGCCCCTCTGGCTCTTGTGAGGCTCCTTCCTTCTCCTGCGCTCAGTCAGCCACCACTGGGAGCTCATCCGTGGGTGCAGTGCATCCCACTGCTGACACCAGTGTGATGGGGTTCAGGGGTCCCCATGCACTGCACCCCGTCCACTGGCAGGAGTGACTCTCACTCAGCAGGTACAACAGGAGGTTTAGTAGGCAACAGATGCCCAGTTTCTCACAGAAGCATCAGTACAGCAGTCAGAGACAGTCATTCCAACCCATCCTGGGGAGAGGAGCCTGAGGGGTGCCACTCTGGGGTGTAGCTTCCCCCCTCCTCAGGCTGGCTGCCTTCCAGCTCCTCTCCCCCCAGCCTCTAACTGCTGCCTCCGATTCAAAACCAGCTCGGCTCCACCCTCCTCTTTGTTCAGGGCTGAGGTGTTACCTGCCAGCCTAGGTTATAGCCTCAGGGTTGTCATCACCCACTGGGAGCTGCTCTGCTTGTCTCACACATGCACTCCCCCCACTCCATCACAGGTGTAGAAACCAAAGCTACGTAGGGAACATTAAAGGTGGCCAGAACACCCCAGAGCAGCTAGATATGGGCCATAACAGGGTCTGAAAGTTTCTAAGAAAGGACTGAGAGATGACTTAACAGCAAAATCCATTTAGCTGGAAATAAAAAATTATTGGGATAGAAGCTCCAACGTGTCCAAACAAATCAGAAGCCTAGCTACAAAATATTCATTTGGGGATGGCAACATGGATGGAAGAGGTGACTGGCAGCTTGGCCACCACAGACTATAACATTTTTCAGGAAATAGAAAAGAACCAATATGTTTTGGCCAATTTGGAATGTGCCAAACAAATGAACTGCAGCAACATCTTAAAGAACTGGAGTACTGGCTAGACAAGCAAACCCAGGAATTGTAGACATGAAGCTGAATCATAAAATTCTAGGGCTGGAAGGGACCTCAGGAGGTCATCTAACCCCAGCTAAATCATCCCAGCCATGACTATGTCAAGCTGGGATTTAAAAGCCTCTAGGGATGGAGATTCCACCACTTCTCTCGGTAATACATTCCAGTGCTTCACCACCCTCATGGTGAAATAGTTTTTCTTAATATCCAAGCAACACCTTTCCCTCTGTAACTTCATTCATCTATACTTAGGCACACACTTCAGACACCAGTTAGCTCTTTTTCGGCACTAGTATTATACAAACAACTTCAATACAAGTGTTGCTTTATTAAGGATAACAGATTTGGAGCTAGATACTCATCTCCATAAGGGCAACATTATGCCACCGCTGCTGTTGTAAAGTCATCTTTATGCTAATGCTGGAGGTACCCCTCTCTATACAGTAGAATCTTCAAGTGGTATAGGCTAGGCGGACCTGGAATCCCACCAAACTAGGCTGTAAAGCCCAATGGTAGTCCATGTAAGTTAGGGAAATCTGGCCCAGCTGCACTGAGTGCTCCAGGGCTGGCACTGAGAAGTGAAGTCTTCAGCTTTTTCACCTTGCAAAGCTGTGAGCTACAGTTTTATACACATGCTGTACTTAGCTCTATTATCCCAGAGGTGTCCCTGGAAAAAATTAATGGACAGTGATGGGGGGAGAAATACCACATGGCCTTTCCCCAGTGTGCTCACATCCTGTGGCTTTTCCACGTTTACATTTCTTCACCATGATCCAAGCTCAATCTCAAGGCGACCTTAAGCCTTGAAGGCTAAAAGAAAAAGTGCTGGGCCTGCTGGGACAGGTGGGTAGACCACATAATACAGGGAGAGCTAAATAGAAATGATCTTAAATAAAAAAAAAAATCTGTTCTACTAATCTGCAAGGCCTGCCATCACAACAGCACCTCATTGTAATTCTGGAAGCTTTGGAAAGGCTCTTGTGCAACAGCTTCAACATAAAGTTATGCATTTCTAAGGCTGAACGCAAAATTCGAGTGCTTGAAAAAGTGGTACAAGCCTGTATCACTCCCCTGTCTAGTGAAACAGCCTGTGGTTCCTTGGAAGGTCTTGTACCAATTGTTGCAGTGTCCATGGGCTCCCCTTAGTCTGCTAGATCTCACAAAGAGAGAATGGGGTGTTAGTCACAGTACGGCTGTCTGAGGTGTACAAAATAGTGCAGAGGACACAGTGAATGGGTTACAGCCTCTGTAATCCCCTCTCCTGAGCAGCAAAAAGGTGGTGTGAAGAAAAAGGTGGAATGGAGATCTGGTGTCAACATGAGTCAGAAAGAGCCGCAAATGTTTACAGCAAGGATCTAAACCATTGCCTCATTCCAAGACAAACTCAGAAGCTGAATCATGGGCTTGCAAGCTGGAGTGCCCCATACAGCTCCAGGCTATGTCATTCAGGTGAGCACTAAGTAGACACCATATAGTCAGAGTTTGTAAGAAGGGCCATTTTGCTTACAGGCCAGCTGCCTGGCCTGAATGCTTATACCTCACATAAACAACAAGACGAACCATAAAAGGTTAGAGACAACGTGCTAGCTAGTGTGCAAATACACCAGAACTCATCCAGCTCCCAAGCTCCAACAGCCAAATATACTAAATCCTGGTACATACAATCAAAAATAATCTTACACATTTACGAAACTAGGGTTAAGACACTTACCTCTCTCCCTATCTTGGGCCCCTATTCCATTCTCTAGGAACTAGTGTCAAATCCTAGTCTGGTGGTAAAGCATGAATAAATGGGCTTTGAGGTGAGGAAAGCCGCCCTCTTCCTACCATTGCTGGCCGCAAAGTACTCCTCTATTAATGGAGTTTTGGCCAATGGAGCTGTACAATTACAGACCCTCTAGTCCACTGTTTCTTAAATTGTGTTTTGTGGAACACTGGTGTTCCATGAACAACACACAGGTGTGCCACAAGCATTTGGAAAAACACACAGATGGTCTATATTTTCCTTTTATTAAAACCAGATACAATATTCCTTCTTCATTTCTATGATACCTGATTATATTGCTTCATTTTGGTTTTGCTGTATATGTTGCTGTTTGTCAGACCAAAAAAAAAAGTTTTCATAGGTGCGCCACATAAAAATTATTATTATTGGGTGCTCCATGGTCTCAAAAAGTTTAACAAACACTGCTTTTGTAAAGCCCCTGCTCCACCACACATTTGCCCTCCTTGCTGCTCATGAGGCAGAAAAACAGCACTGGAGAAGCTCTCTGTCCAAAAGCTGTCTGGGAAGCAGTGTGAAAGGAACAGAAGAAACTGGTAAGGTGAGATTTTTTCCCACAGAGAATGCATCACAGGAACTGGCCCTTGATCTCAACACATCCAAATGACATTTGTAAATCTGTGGTAACTTGACAGGCTCAGACAAGCAGGATCTGAACTGGAAACCTTGCAATTCCTCATATCAAATGTCCAAACTTGGGGAAAGTCCAAAATCCAGATCCCAACTCAGATGCAGATCTTGACCCATCTCTGGTGCCATCCTCCTCCTTACAAATAGGAATATTTGTTTAGAAAATGGCATAAGTACTTTCCCACAGGATATACGCTCAACAGTTTACAAATATTTTGTTTGTGGCTAGCCAATGGTGGAATTACACTACTTTGCACAGGATTGTACTGTACTTTCATAAGATTAAACCTGATTTGGGCTAGTAATCAAATTGGAAGTGCCCAGGTGTGTATGTAATTACAACTGGCCACCTCTGTACGAAATTTGAAAATCACAAAGTAGCAATGAATACTCAGCTCTCACGCTAATAATAAACACACAGCACTTCTCACTGGTGAGAGTGGCAGCGGCAACTCAGGCACAATGATTAATCTGTATTAATATTGATTTTCAAATCTTATCACTAATTAAGTGCAGCATTTTTACCGTATTAAACACAGACAATTTTGTCTCTAAATTATAGCATGACCTTCCTTCATTTTGAGACAAAGCTCCTCCCTATGCTCTGTGGCTCAAAAAGTGTGAGACCTGTGCAATTATGGCACAGGCAGGAAGAGTTTATGGAGTCCATGTTGGGGTTATACATTACATGCTGTGCAGTACAAGTCCAATGGACTTCTATGTACTCTTATGCTTGAAGTGTTTGGAGGAATGAGAAGGCTGGGGAAAGGAATGGAAATCAGAATTGTGGATCTTCCCTTCATTCTCAGGAACTACTGCAGCCCTGAAATACAGGAACGAATCTGCATGTTGTTCCATAACTTTCATAGAGAACTCAGCTTTTCTTTGTTACCCCTTCTGGCATGGAACTCTAGCATAATGCTTTCTTTGCAAAGGATTTATTGACATAGTGCTAACACTACTGCCATCCTCACTGCAGTAGCGGCCACAACTCTGTCCAGACTCAGCAAGAGAGTGTGGAATAACAACAAGCTGTACACTCACACCAAAATGCAAGTCTACAGAGCCTGCATCCTCAGCACCCTCCTTTATGGCAGCGAGACTTGGACCCTGCATGCCCGCCAGGAAAAGAGGCTGAACGTCTTCCACTTGTGCTGCCTCAGGCGCATCCTTGGAATATCATGGAAGGACAGAGTGACCAACACCGCCGTCCTTGAGCAAGCTGGAATCCCAACCATGCACACCCTCCTCAGGCAGCATCGACTCCGCTGGCTTGGCCACGTTCACAGGATGAATGATGGAAGGATTCCAAAAGACATCCTGTATGGTGAGCTAGCCTCTGGCAAAAGACCTCCCGGACGCCCCCAGTTGTGCTACAAAGATGTCTGCAAGAGAGACCTCAGAGAGGCAGACATCGAGCTGGACAACTGGGAAGAACTAGCAGATGACCGCAGCAGATGGAAGCAGGGGTTACACAAGGGCCTTCAGAAGGGCGAGATGAAGATCAGACAGCTAGCAGAGGAGAAGCGAGCACACAGAAAGCACACTAAGGACTTGCCAGACACCCACCATATCTGCAAGAGATGCAGCAAGGACTGTCACTCTCGTGTGGGTCTTCATAGTTACAATAGACGCTGTAAATGAAGTCCTCAATTGAAACTTTAAAGGGTACGATCCATAGTCTGTGCAGACTGAAGGATGCCTACTATTACTACTACTACCATCCTACCTACAAGGAGGTGCCCTTAATGTAGCTAAACCAGTTGGTGAGACTGTTAGGCTAAACCCTCCCTAGAGCAGACAAAATCTTTGACTATATTCTGTTGGCCATTACCTTTAGAAGTTTTCTTTCAGTGGAATAATTAGCTGAATAAATGAATCAATGAGAACAATCTTCATTGTTAAAAATCAACAAGGAAAAAGTTTTTAATTCCAAATGTGTCCTGGGAGATCACCTATCTTTATTTTAATTTCAATTTGTTTCATTTTTAAATAAAGAACTGAAGATGAATCAGACTTTATGGAGCATTTTGGCAGAAAACACAGTTTATTGTATTTATTGGCAACATCGTCATTCACTGAAGTAGAAAAGAAAAAAAAAATCAAAGTTATTCCAAGGGGTCAAGTTTCAACCTTCTCCCAGGAGTTAACCTCAGTTTTAAAGTAATTTTTCAAGAAAGGTTTTACGCTTATAAGGTTAATTGGAAACTGACTAAGATAATCATTGGCTTGATACCCTGCCACAGCACATCTGTCACTTCTTTCTTAGTATTAATCTGTCTTAATAGGCTTCCCTTACTGCTCTAGTAAAAGAACTTAGAGTGTTTTACAGACTGAGGTCCCGGTCTGGTACACCTGAGATGCATCAGTGCTCAGCAGTGCGTCATAACCAATCCCAAGATGATCAGCCAACGCAGGTAGACACTGAGGCAGCATAGAGGCTTTGTAATGGCTCATACACCCCCTTATGCTTGTTTCAAGCAAGAAGCCTGGCTGATAAGAAAACGACGTAGACCCAGGACTTGACCAAATCCCAGTGATCCCTGGCTGCTGTAATGGTATTCCACAGCCTTTGACAGCTGCCACAAGTTACAGAGAAGCCCTGAGGTGGGACTGGATTTTGAATATTCTCCTAATTTGGGGCTGTTTGCATCTGAGATTGGGAAGTACACACAGGCCCGCCAACAGGGGGTGGCAAAGGAGGCAGTTTCTCAAAGGCACAGTAACTTAAAGAGACCCAGGGCTCCCGACCACCACCAATGCTTCTGTGGCAGTGATGGTGGCAGGAGCCTCAGGCCCTTTAAGTGGCCACCAAAGTACTGCTCCATATGCTTTGCGTGGCTCTCAGGGCAGGGAGAGGGACCAACACCATGGTCTGGGTGATGGTGAGGGCTGGATGTCCCAGCCCCGCCTCTTCTGCCCAAGGCCTTCCTGGGGCACAGAGCCAGGTCACCTCTCACAACTTGCCCGGAGGCCTGCAGAAGGTCCGGTCTCCTGAGTATACTTATGATTCACAATATGGAAAGCAGACCAAGTAAAGGAAAACAACATGAACTCTTTCTCCTGTAGGTCTCTGGTGTGACTGGTTGAGACTGGTTTGGTGGCTTATGTGAATGGATTCAGTGGTTTCAATATCGACAGGCATCAGCATCCCCAAGCTCTCCCTCCCCCATGATCAGATTGGGCAACTGAATGCCTCCCTCACACCAGGGGCTCTTGACTGCTCACTTCACCTAGTAACTCTTAACACTGGGTCAGTATTACTCAACTGCATGTTTTATACAGAGTGGGAAACAAACAACATACAACAAAGCTATTGTCAATGTCGTATAAATACAAAGAGGACAGCCACAAGCCCTGCCTTGTGTTCAAAAATTACCAGAACAGAACGCAAAACCATCAGTGCACTTCTTCCTACCAAGCTCCCCCATCTCGCCCCTCCAAGCGCAAAATACTACCCCGGGTACGCTGGTTAATATCCCAATATACCTACCCCTTGTCAATGTCCGGGTGAAAAAAAATGGTCACTGCCGCTTGGAGGAGCTGCTTTCTATTTGTGTAAATAGTTTTCTGAATTACAGTGTTTCAAGTTACTTTCTTTTAAAATGTGAAAAAACAGTTAATTCAATACAAAGACTATCCCCACACTAAAATCCATGGTTATCCCAAATCACCAACTGTGACTAGATACCAACTGGTTCTTTGGGTGGATTAGTTTCTCTACAGAACAGTACACACAGGCTTCTTCCATGTATAGTGAGTGAAATGATGGATTATACCTTTAACTCAAGGTGAAGAAATTAATACAAGCTTGTTTTATACCCTCAAGATGGCTAAAGAAAGCCAAGAACTTGCAGAGAGAAATACCCTCATGAAAACTCTTTGCTAAAATGTTTAAATATTCTCATTATGAAACCAGGACTGACAGAGGACTTCTGCACACTGGCTTGAAATTACAGCTGTAAGCTGTGGAGAGGAAATGACGATAGGACATAAAGGACTAAGGAATATTTACTAAATAAAGGTCTTAGTTGAATCATATATCTAGTCTTAGTGTTAGATTTGACAGGAACTGCCCCCCACCCTTGGACATTTTGGAGTGTCTATTGCTTTCACTTTGACCTGCATGTGCAATAAATTAAAAAGCACTAATTTTCTCGCAATAGCAAGGTAATTTTCCCAACCCCTTGTCTTTTTTCAGCTGCAACTTCAGTCCCAGAAAGGTACAATCTAGAAAAAAGCTGAAGCTAAACTGCTGAATGCAGCTTAAGAAGGCATTTTCTAAACCTTTGATTTTTTTTTTTTCTTAGACCAGGAATCTTTCTGCGAATTTATTTTCAAATTCCAGATGTTTAAAGAAACTCATTTTGGGAAGTCATTTTTCAATCTCAAGTAAGTCTAAACTGGCGTTTAAAATTCCAACAAAACAGCGAAACTCATCTGACTCCAAATGGGCATTACAAGATCAGCATTTTTATATTGGGGGTGGGACAAAAAGTTGCAAGGTCCTGAAACACACATACTATGTACTTTGCCTGGAAACCAAAGGAAAGCAGGACTGGACAATCCTTATTTATAACCCATATTACGGTATTTGCATTGCGACAGTTCTCAGAGACCCCATCAGAGGATGGGCCACTGTGTTCTAGTCATAATACAGTAAACTCTTTCATATCCAGCAACCCTGGGATCAGGAGGTTGCTGGATGTTCAAATGTGCCAGAGGGTGGAGAGGTGTCTTCCCCAAGTCCCTGACACAGCTCTGTGCCTGCCTCCAGGGGGCCTCGCCATACCGCTCCTGCTCCTGTTGTGCCTACCCAAAATGGAGGGGCTTTTCCCCTTCCCTGAGGTCAGCGTGCTGCTCTCCAGCCATTTCTCGCTTCAACATGGCTGCATGCTCGGGGGCACTCATGGGGTTCTCTAGGGCCCTGCACCAGCCAGAGCAGCCTGCCTCTTGGAGGGGCCAGACCACCAGCTCAGGTGTGTCCCATTGCTGCAGACCACTGGGCACATGCTGCTCCCCTGGTGGCAGCTGGATTCTGCTCCCCATGTGACCAATGTGGAAGAGGAGTGGGAAGCAACTGTGAGCAGCACAGCCTCCTGGACGAGAAGGCCTAGGTGCTGGGATGGTGCCTGGTGCTGGTTGTTTGAGAATTCCCATGGATCGCATGCAGGTTAAAAGAGAGTTTACTGTACTGACATATAATAAGAGAGAGTTACTCTTTAGAGCTTACACGATAAACAGGACAAAGGGTAGAGAAAGAAATTATTGTAATTTTAGAGACGAGAAATCAAGGCACAGTGTGGCTAGAAGATTTGCCCATAGTCACACAGAAAGTCTGTGGCAGAAGCAGGAATTAAGTGCAGATCTCCTGGGTCCCACATCAGAGCTTTAGCAACAAGGTCATCTTCTCTGAATCATCTCCTTGTCCAATAAGAAGCTTAAATTTTAATACATTTCACCTATTCTCTTGCCTCATATGTATTATTTTTCTGTGAGTATACAAGTGGTCAAATTGCACTGGCACCAACCTCTGGGTCATATGAATTTCAAAATCATATACATAAGCTGTTACAGAAACCTTCTTCACTTGTCTAATAAGATGACATATAATTCTATGGGATTCATCTGACCAATCACAGCTCAAATTCCAAACAGCCAAATTTGAAAAGATATGTATTGGTTTGGTAATAAATTCAGGAACTGTGATCTTACCATTATTCCATGAAAGAAGCAGCAGCTAAATTCATCTGGTAAATTATTTGCAACTTATTTGTTCAATAGCATGGGTGACTTTTTCTTCACTTTATTTTGAAAGTATGGCCAAGTAAGAGGGACAAGTTGGAACAAAGCTCAGTTGATTCCTATGCCAGAGGCTGGCATTGCCTCTTTTTGTGCCTGCTCCTTCTTCTGGCCTCCTTGGGTTTTTGTAGTCATGTCAGTCCCCCCAGTGAAGTGCTTTTCCATGGCTTAGGTGCACATCTTTGTTCTTCAGTATCACCTGCCTGCTCCCTGTGTGACCAATGGCTGGGAGAAGAGTGGGAGGGATGCATGGATAGCAGTCTGAGCAAACAGATAAGCCTAACACCCCTCCAGACTGCTGTGACACCACTGACAGGTTACGAAAAGAATGACAAAGCCTACAAATAATGGTGAGTTAAACTTGTGCTCCTTTTTGGATGACTTTCACAGTTTTGCCTGCTCTAAACTCACCAGTAAATTCCACATGAGCTCTCCTCTTGACAGTGCCGATCCTTTTCGTTCTCCTAGCTACTGAGGGCGTCTTCTATAGGTTCAATAAACCCACCTGTAGGTCAGGTCTACACTACAGGGGAAGGTCAAATGAAGGTACAAAATTTCAGCTATGTTAATTACACAGCAAAAGTTGACATATCTTAATTTGAGCTTCTGTGCCATCTCCTCTGAGGGAGGTTGACAGGAGCCAGTGCTCCCATAGACTTCACTTAGTCCTCACGGCTGGTAGGAATACTATAGTCAACAGGGGCAACCTGTAAATTCAATTTAGTGTGTCCCTATTAGGCATGCTAAATCAAACTCCGGGAGATTGACCGTGGCAGGGTTGGTCTTCCCTGCAGTGTAGATGTACCCCACGAAGCTAATCACAGAACTGTGCTGCATTTGCTCCTTAATGAAGAAGTCAGTCAGATGTGACCAACTCTCTGTTTCCTACCATCATCAGACTTATTACATTTCTTCCCAGCAAGCAGAGGATATTTTTTCTCTCTCTTTCAGCAGCTACCAGAACAAAGGTCTTTAATGTTTAATTTCTCTATAAGTGGTTATTTCTAGTTCTCTCCACAAAAGGGCTTGATCTCTTCCTGATTTGACTAATGGAGAAGAAAGGTGTGGGAATGGACCTATTTGTACCCATTCAGCATCCTCCTAAATTGTCCCAGACTGCCAACCAGCACTGACTATAGTATTTATATGGTACTAACAGCCAAGACACACAAGCCAGAAGAGCAGAAGCAGCCTTGTATTAACAATGCCTTATATTTCAGATGTAATTACTGTTGTCAAGTGAAAATCATAGTCACCTCTGTGATTTTCAACTCTCTCTTTTATGATTTTGTCTTTTCCTTATAAGTGAAACACCAGCTGAGTTCTGTTCAGCACCACTCCAAAGCCCACTGAAGCCCATGGGAATTTTTCAATTGGCTTTAAGGGACACTGGATCAGATCCCTCCCTCAATGGCCAACTGGCACTTGGATGAAGATTTGAGATCACACTGAGATAGGATAGAAACACACGGACAATATGTTAGGAAAAATAAAATGAAACATTTTTATGGGGTTAGCTTTTGAATAAACAAGAAGCACTTATGTTCTGAATGTCCTCGTATTGGCCTTGTTACAACCTGTTTGTAGGATTTTTGAGGGAGTCCTCTGTTCCACGGCAGATTAACTAAAAGAAATTCCAAGTTCCAAAGTTTGTGCAAATAATGTATATTTTAAATGATGATTCTACAAAACACCGCACAACTTAAGAATACAGATTGAAGGAGATATCTTGAAAGCAGAACCTTCCAGAGCAGCAAAGAGCTTTGGCCATAATTTTATGTACTGCTAAGATTTTTCTTTATGCTCAAACTCACCTTGAATCAGAACTACTGAATCAACAGAGGAGAATTCAAACACACTAAGCACCTGTTCAAGGTGCCCTCATATGTTGGAGAGCCAGCTCTGGTGACTGAATGCTTACTGGAAGTCTGGGCAGATCTGTATCTGAGATTTTTTAATATTTTTCCAGCATTAGGATCTCTCTTAGTTTCCACAAGATTGATTTCAGGCAATGCCACATCCTTAAAATACCCCTTCAATGAATTTTCAGGTCCTTACTGTTTCGTAAACTCTTTTCCAGGGAGTTTTTCCATGTGCAAAATCTGCTGTGTGTGTCTCTGAAATACCCACTTTCCAGTGAGTTTCTCTGAGTATTTAACTGCTGTCAAATGGGAGGCAGCTTTTTCTGTAAATAGCAGTCTTGTTCATAAACACTGAAACTGTGGCAATGTCCAATTAAAGTGAAGCAAATTAAGCATGAAGCAGCAGCTTTCAGGATCAACGCTAAGGGAACAGTCTCACAGTCTCCGTGAGGGGAAAAGTTTAAAGATAGAATTATTGTCTACATTTTTAAAAAAGTGTACTAAGTTTTGATTCACAATTACTCAGACATTAACAAAATTATGTGAATAAAGAAATGTTTTTTCCCCCCCCAAGAACTATATTCCAAACCTTACCAACACCGTTAAGCACTATGTAGCCTCACCCCCCTTCTCAGTGTCTTCCCGGCCTCTCACTGGTGTCAGATGTGTTTTTATTAACTAGACCGTGGAACTGGTAAGCAGAAATCCTTCCCACCCTTCCCTTCTCCAAGTCATCTGACCAGCTACAGTTTTACAGTGTCCACACCCAGCTTGTTGTTATTGAATTCAAACTTTAAAGGTAGGTACTTTCTATATTTTTCTTAGCCTTTCACCCTTATTTAGAACAGAGTATATTCAAGTGACATCTGTGCACTGGCAACAATATCACATGAAAGAGCATTCTGTAAATAACATAGCTCTTTCTTAAGCCACTGGAGCAAACCATGCACTAGAACTATGAAATGTATTAGTACATTATGTATTCTTGTAATTTGTAAACCAATTAAAATGTGAAATTTATTTTCTTTTCAAGTTAGCAATTTATTTCCCGTACAACTGAAAGTGAAGGGCTGTGGATTGGATTACACTTGAGTTGCCAGTTTGGCTGACTTTCTTGAGTGACAGTGGCAAAGTCAGTTGCACCCAAATTTTTCAAAAGTAGCCTCTAACTTTGTCAATTACTGGCCATTTTTGAGAATGAGAGTTTTAGTGTCTTGGTACCTCCATTTTTCATCTGTAAAATGGGGATAATACCACCTAACCAGGTCACAGGAGTATTATGTTGGCTAAATCATTAATGTTTTTAAAGCATGTTAATATTCTGTCATGGGATATATCATAAAGCAAAATTACTATAACTTGGCATCTTTGGCACGTGGAGGAATAAAATGCATACTTTATTATATTCCTCTGTTTTGACGATTGGAAAAATAGGATTAGTAACAGAGAGAAAGCCATGCTAGTCTATATACTATCAAAACAAAAAAGCAGTAAAGTAGACAACCAGAGGCCAAACTTGGAAAGAGCTACAGAAAACGTGGTCATGTAAGCATTAATTTGGGCAAAAATATGACATATGGGGGGAGCGCTGATTGGAACAAAAAATACAGAGAACGGTGATGGAAGCAAGTGCTTTGCTGATAATGGCTCAGAAACAAGACCGAATGCCTACGGAAAAGCCTGAGAGAATTTGTTAGGAGACTGTATTTTCTTACTTTTTTGAACCTTCTTCTAGAGTTATGTAAACAATTAAAATTATGCCCTTTCTATGTAAAGTGTGAGATGAGACGACAGAAAAGATACCTTGTATTATACTGCAAAGGTTTTTAGAGTAATTTTTATAGAATCCCATTCAATTTCTAGTTAACCCTGTTGGCTTCATCCCTATTAAAGTCTACAGGACTTGTCCACAAGAAAAGGCCCATCACGACTCCTCAATACAGTTAGACTGGTGTACACTACAAAGTTATTGCGGTATATCTGCATTGCTCATACCAACCTATGTCCCAGCATAGAAAGCAATTTCAGTGAAAGGACTGCTCCTCTCCACATAGCTACCACTTTCTGAGTGGATGGAGTACCTACACTGAGGGAAAAAGCTCTCCCATTGGCTTAGGTAGTGTCTTCATTTTGCTACATAGCGGCACCATTGTACCACTGTAAGGCAACATCTATGCTACAAAGCCTCCTATAGAGTCTGAGTGGCATAAACTGTTCCCAAACTCAAAACTAGTTTTCTCATCTCGACTTTGGGGGGAGGCTCCCTTAAAAACTGAAAAGTTATGTGCACATTCCAAAACAGGCCACTTTGTCTTTTTGATTAGATCTTTCTTCCCAGAAACTTCTGACTGCTGATAGTGCTTTGATCTGTGTGCACCCAAAACAGTTGTGCAACTTCAGGCTGGGATTTGTGGGACCACATATTATTGCCTGTAAGTGTTTTTGCCATAATTATTTATCTAGAGCTGTTGCGTTGTTTTCCTATTGGTTTTCCCAATATTGCACTGTTACGCTAAACCAAGATGTTCATAAGAACATCTAATAAACCCATGTAGTTAAACTGTAACAATGTCACTGAGCAGGTCACATGTAGTATTAATATAAATATTACAGCAGTATTCTTAGATTGTTACACAGAAGCATCACATCCGCCACATATATAAAGGCCAGTCACAATGTTGTTCTAGTTTAACATATTACGTAACAGCAATAAAGCTCAAACAACATGCATTAACTTGCTCATGGAAAGCCCTGTCTGTGCCCAAAACATCATAAAAGAACATCCTTTTTTAAAAGCACAACATAGGAAATGAAGTAAGATGTTGAAATGGTTTAATTAGCTATATCATATTTGAGTATGCTAAAGCTTACATCTTAAGGTTCTGCTTGTTTAATAGGTCACAAGATGTCATTCTATTTCTTCAGACAGATTAAATGGTAAAAATAGTCATCCAAATCACATGAAAACAAAAACACATAGGCAGAGACATTAGAATACAAAAAAAGGTTCTGTTCCATGTTAAATACCAATAAATTTATTTCATGGGTAATGAGGTTTTGTAGGCAAGACCCACTTCTTCAAATTGGAGTAGATTATACTGTAATATTCTTATGAGCTTTAAACTCATTACCTAATAAATGAATTTATTAGTCTTTAAGGTGCTACAGGACTGCTTGTCCTTTATACAGAGACTTGAGTGAATTTATTTTCCACTTTGCACTTTCTTGGCTCCATTTCCACCCCTTTTTGATTAACTTTTTTTTCCCTTTTCTCCCCACTGGCTCCCTTTCACAGTCTCTCTTAAGAGGATGCAAATCCACAGTTTTCAAGCAATGGCAAAATAAATTTGCCCATCCTAAATTTAAACAAATTCCATTCCCTGTTGTTATCCACCGCCTCTTCCCTTTTCAAGATATCATTTAAAAGAAACAATAAAACATACAAAATTACAGAGTAACATTTAAAAAAGTGCAATAACACTGTTGTAAATTGTAAAGCTTGGTACTTTTATTGTAGAATTCTGTGTAATTCTGTTTAAAATAAAGAGCTACATAGAAGTTGGACACTGTTGCAGATATAAATCACATGCTGATGAAAACGGTGAATAAAGCAGAAGTCTAACAGATTCTGGTTGTTCTTTGGATTTCTCAAACAAATCAAGTGGCATACACACACTTCCTCAGCTGTTGCTCGTCATTCTACCCATCAGGCACAATATACATGACAAAAAGAACTGTCAAATAACTAAATGCTAATACCACTTCCTAAAAAAACCGAACAATTAGAACAGGGGTCAGTAATTCCCGGCATGGGTGCCAAGAGTGGGATGTGAGCTGATTTTCATTGACACACAAGGTGGGAGCTCAGCCCCGCCTCTTCTCCCCCATGCAGCCAGGAGCTTGCTCAAAGAAACGTCGCCTGTGGATTAACAAAAGGCAACCTTAATACTACCCACCACCACTTGAATGGTTAAGCTGTGCATCTTTATTTACTAATAAAGTAAATAAATCTTTACTAATGAAGGTGTTGCAAGTAGGACTGTTTGGGACTTCAAAAAGTATCACAGGCGCTTGGATGTTACATAAAGGTCAAAAGGTCAAATTTCAGCCCTCTGCCTTGGAAAGGTTGCTGACCCCTGTATTGGAACACTGGGTAACATCAAGTGCTTATCATTGCTCCCTCTCCACTTCTACTAAATTGAACTAGTAAAGCCCAGATACACAAATAAAGATAAAGCAATTACAAACACCCTTTTCCATGCAAATCCTTTGCTAAAAGTAGGCTACTTAGTTACAAAGTAAGGTAGGGATTTTGGACAGTGAGTTGAAGTCAAGGAAGTGATTAGGGAGGAAGTGAAATGACTGCTCCAGCACATGTACTGAGCTTGCTATGGAGGACAAGGGCTATGCTCTGTTAAACATGGTGCTCCCCTTCTGGCTGCCTGACGAAAAGCTGGCAGATGCCAAGTTAAACACCTGTATGCCAGACAGAAACAGCTGTGTGCATGTCACTGCCAGTCCATCATCACAGCATGCCTCATGCTAAAAAGTTGAGCTCTTTTAGAAAAGTCACAGTTCAGATGTAAGAAGTATTTTCTATTCACTGCACTCCTTTCTCTCCTCCCTATCTTTTCAACCCACACCCCATTCGCTATATAAATACTAGCAAGGCCTTACTGCTCTCAATATTTACAGTTGTGCAGCTGGCATTGGCTAGACATCCTAAAGCTCTAAAAAAAGTTAGAAGCCGTGTACACATAGGAGCTGGCTTTGTCTACCACCCACCAGCACACAAACGCTCTGCTGTTCTAACTTTTGGTAATGGGGTTAGAAACGCTGGACAAGATTATCCTTCCAGGATTACGATATTTTATGCAAAAAAGCAGTCATGTAGTACTTTAAAGACTAACAAAATAATTTATTAGGTGATGAGCTTTCGTGGGACAGATCCACTTCTTCAGATCTAATAAATTACTTTTTTAAGTCTTTAAAGTGCAACATGACTGCATTTTTGTTTTGATAGTATACAGACTAACATTGCTACCTCTGTTAATATTTTATGCAGGAAATGTAAGGTTTAAGGCCAGAGAAAGGGATACCACCAGAGACCTCCTTTGGCTGTGTCCAGCAATAAGTCAACCAACAGCATTAGTCAGTCCACAAAATGAAAACAAAGACTATTCAACAACCTACAGTACTCTCCATGTGTATTTCTGAAGGGATTGCACAGGTACTGTACTCAAGAAGGGAGAGCAAGTGGGGGAAGGAATACTGAAGTTGCCGTTCATACTCCCTACAGATGCTCAGTATTCCCACACACAGCTCTTATTGATGCTATTGAAAGTTATGTACCTGTATGTGCAGATCCCTTTCTAGACAGAGGTTTTCAGTTCATGCTTATGAATAATCCATTTCTGCTTCAGCAAAGCAAAGAAATGTCAAGTATCGGCAGGGTAGCCATGTTAGTCTGGATCTGTAACAGCAACAAAGGGTCCTGTGGCACCTTATAGACTAACAGAAAAGTTTTGAGCACAAGCTTTCGTGAGCACAGATTCACATCTGATGAAGTGAGTCTGTGCTCACGAAAGCTCATGCTCAAAACTTTTCGGAAAGATGTGTTATTTACCTTCTAGTGTGATATGTTATATCACTAACACAAAAAGAAATCGAAATTGCACACACCGCAGGATTACTGTACTCAGTTCCAGCTATGACAAATGCATAGATGGAATCACCTTATCTAGGATCAACTTATCTGGAGGTCTTCACTGAGGAATGTGGATGGGAGAAACTTGCCTGTTGACCTCCCTTACTTCTCATGATAACGAGGAGTACAGGGGTCACCTGTTGATCCATGGTAATTTGAATTCACGCATACCCACTAGACACGTGGAATTGAACCTGGGATGATCGACCGTGACAGGGTCAATCTCCTGTAAGTGCAGACCCTGTGTTTGTCTGGGTGGATGTAGAGATTGTAAAAGACCTCTCATAATATTGCCTGCCATTATCATTTACTATTCTTTTAATGGGTTACACCATAGTTAGACAGTTTTTGTCTACTGTTCTAACCTGACTAATAATGAGCACACAGTCATCTTCCAAGGATGGTCCTAACACAGTTGCAAAGAAATTTCTTGCCCCAATTAACTTTTTTGCCTGTCTATTTTCAGACTGCTAAATCTTAAATAGTGCTATGCAGGATGTGTCTGACCAGGGGAGCTAATACAAACCAGCAGGACACTTTCTGCACTGTGTACATTCTCCCTCTGTGATGTCATTCTTATTGCTGACAAAGAGGAAATACTTTTATATGATTTACTTTTCTAAAAATGTATAAAATACACAGGCAAAGTAGAGAAACTATTTGAAAGTTTGTTAGTTTCAGTATATTTCAGCACCATGCACAGTACAAAATAATTTGAATGAAGTGGGGCAGATTTCATGCAACTCTGACTAGAAATTAAGTTCCTTCCCAGTGAGGAAACATTTGCAGTAAAGTTTATGGCTACCCATAAACTGTAATATAAATATGGAACTTTATCTTATAGTTTAAATAAAGTGGTGCCAAAAATATTTGGCAGTGCATCAATGCATTACTTAAATCCAGAGTCTCTATGACTCTATTACTTAGTTTCAGTGTAACTCTAGAGAAAGATCATGTTTTTCCTATAGCAGGAGCATAGTCTAGAACAAGCAGCATGGGACTGGAAGCCAGGAACTTCTCAGTTCTACTTCCCACTTTGCTGTTTTATACAAATCACTTAACCTGCCCTCTTGGTTTCCCCTACTGTGCCGCAGGGACACAGATCTTTGTTTACCTGCCAAGGGAATAGTTGTTTGTATTCTGCTTTGAAAACATATAGCGCTATCCATTTGACTTTCTGTGAAGCATCAGAGTTAAAGAGGGTATCATGATATTAACAATAACGGGTATTTCTGTATAGTGCCACACAAGGGCCATTTCTATACATGCCACTTGTTCTGAAAATGGCATGCTAATGAACGTCCCAGAAAATGCTAATGAGGTGCAGATGTAAATTTTTGGCACCTCATTAGCATACACTCACATGATTTGGAGTTCGGAAGAAGCTCTTCCAAACTCCAAAACAGCACGTAGGAGCGCGGGGCCCAGGGGATCTCCCAGAAGGAAATCCCCCTGCCGGAAGCCACTTCTTCCTGAAAATTTTTTGGAGTCCAGAAGAGCTTCTTCTGGACTCCGAATCATGTGACAATATGCTAATTTGAAATTTACATCTGTGCCTCATTAGCATTTTCCAGGCCATTCATTAGCATGCCGCTTTTGGAACAAGTGGCATATGTAGAAACGGCCCATGGAGTTTTTCAAATGTGAGTAGACAGATCCCTGTCACAAAGATCTTATAGTCTCAGGGGTCAATCCAGGAAATGCTTACTCATACAACCAGTCCTTATTCTATTCGCTTAGGTTTTATATGGCAGCCCTCACCTTCATATTTCAGCGCCTATGCAAATAAGTGCCTCTGTATAATCTATCTGTATTACAGTAGTAGTAGTGCCTTGAGTATCCAGTAAAGGAGGCCTCCTTTGTGCTATGCACCATACAGCAATGAAGCACAAAGACAGTCCCTGTCCTAAAGAACTTACATTTTTTGTTTATGATCAGATGCAAGAGGTGGACAAAACAAATAGGCAAAGGGTGGTGGAACAGGAAAAAGAGGTGCCAAAGTAGTTAGTCAGTGCATGTATGATCAGTTGTCAGATTTCACAGATACTGTAGTAAAAACAAGGTGTAAAGAGATTGTGGAGTGAGGTTAAGTAGTGATTTTATGGATATTTGACGTGCGAGAGTCCTTTATACATAAGGACATGGCATGGGAGGAAAGCAAAGAATGGAGAAGCTAACTGATAGGCAGTGAAAGCTGAGAAGGTTCATGGAGAAAAAAGTGGCAGTCTAGTTCAGGGTAGATTAATGGTCCTATCCACCCTAACATCTCTAAGTCATGAACAGCCATAAAGATAGAAGAAGGAAGATTGAGTAGGCAGCTGATGAAGTAACGCAAAGGGAGCAGCTGAAGCAGTCAGAATGATGAGCCAGGAGGATGCTCTTACCAGACACATTTTGCACAATTAAGGCTGGAGGGGAAGAGGTTGCGATAGTCATGTAGTGATTTTGCCTCAGTGGAATTACTCACATTAGCAACAACTTGCACAAGAAAAGATTTGCTGAGCTGGGCCCCAAACAGACAAATATTGATAGAGGAGATGGAGGACTGAGATCAGTATTCATGGGATATTTTTATTGTCTCATCCTTATCTGACTTTTTTCTCTTTTCCTTGTTCCTTAACCTTTTTCTTTATTCTCATTTTGTTGCCATTTTTAACCTTTATATCTTTCCTTTAAAAGCCTTCAGAGCAAATAATTAAAATAATTTTTTTAGTTATGTTTTATAGAAAATCCAACATTTTTCTCAATATTTTAGTACTTGATAATTGAAGGTGTCATTAAGTTTGAATAGCAGACATCTCAGAAGCTCAAGTGTTTTGAAGAACCTTCTGTCAGCTTGGGCCATGCCTGCACCAGATACAGAAAACAAGTCCCTTTCAATTTTGGATCTAATTTATGCCCAAAACTGTAGAGCTGAGCACAAAGCCAGAGATTTAGGACCAATTCTCTCCCATCCACCACTCACATATGGGGCTGAGATGGTTTTAAATGGGAGGATCCAAGTCCAGTCTGGATTTTTTAACTACATTTGTAAGACTACTCGTGAGTGTCAATGGAAAGATTAGGGATCTACTAATGTATTTGTATCCAGTTCACACCACTTTGTTCATCTTTCATCAGATAATTCACTTGTTAATCTCACTCAGGCAGCAAAATTGTTCCATTTCCCTTAATTATTTTATTCTCGTCAACTACGGTTCTTTGGTGGGTGTTTGTTATTGCAACCATAGCGATGAAATACATTTGTTGGCCACAGTCACAATAATTCTAGACAGTTATCTACTGGTATCTTTGTTTTATTTCAGTGAATCCAGACGTTTGCTTGATTTACACTCTAAAAGTAGGAATTTGGAGGCTATATATTCCTCAAATAACTCTGGGATTCTTTTCCTAATACCAGACCAGAAGCTTTTCATTCTGGGACATTTGCACAAGAACTAAAGAGGGCTCCTCACACTCTTCCCTCCAGCAATTGCTGTGTGTTTCAGCTCTGGTCTCTCTTGCGATATATTCTTTTCAACAGTGGCTTGTTATTCTCTCCTTGAGGAAAAACATGGTACTATTTAAACCTGCTATTCGCACTTTCAGCTGCTCTGAATGAAAGACTGATAGTTTTCCTCCTAACAGTGCAAAAATTTGGAAGATGTAACTGTCAAACGCTTACGACTGCAACACCATCAAGAGTACCCCTTGTGGTATATCTGTGGCATAGTGGTCTGGTGCCAAGATAGGGATGTGCATTCCTTCTATTGCCCTGCCACAGTTAGAGAACCCCTTTGCAGCAGGACTATCAGCTATGTCCTGCATATTTCCCAGAGCTGCTGCCCTTTGAAGCAGAAGGGTATCGATTGGTTTGACTACCTGGATGACAGAAAACCCCCTCTGTAGATTTGCCCACTCCAAATTGATTGCCCACTGACTGGTAGCTGTCTGGTGTTGTGAGTGGCCATGGAGCTCTTACCATTCAATTCTGAACTGTCAAAGCAGGTCTCAAATTGGTGTTACTGTACATCAGGGCAAGAAAAAGCCATTCACAAAGTTCCATGAAAGTGGCCTTACATATGTGGTAGTTTTGTAGCCACTGCTGATTGTCCCCTACCTGCAGAACAATCCGGTCCCACCAGTCTGAGCTTGTTTCACAGCAGCTGAACTGGTGCTCCACTGTGTACAAAGCATTGAATGCAACCAGCATCTCCCTACTACTCCTCTCCAGTGTTTCACATCTGTGTCTGTACGTGGTCTCCTCAGAGACTCTTCATTGCTCTGAAGGCTGCTTAGGCTCTACATATACCACAGCATAATATGAGCACCTCAAACAATACCTGCCACATCAGTTTGAAGTTGGACAATTTCCATGCTAGCCTTGCAATGGAGTCTTCACGGGTATTAAAAAAATGATGCCAAAACATTTTTGCCTTCCAAAGGGAGTGGGAGGAGAGAGGTGCACTATGGGAGGCTGAACACACCCAGAATCGCCTGTTGCACATCAGACACTGAACTCAAAATGCAAGGGGACAGCAGGAACTGTGGGATAGGTACCCACAGGGCATTGCTGACAAAGTCAAAGCTGCCACCCTAATGGGGATGCACTCCATCAACTTCATGTGCCAGAGTGGACATGCACCTTCAACTTCACAAAACCATGTGCTGCAACATAGACTTTAACAATTTCAGTCTACGTCTACATTAGGCCGTTACCCTGACTCACATAGCCTACACCCCGTTGACTTTAGTGTGCCCAATATAATTGGATTATGAAACAAGAGAAAATTTTACCCTTAAGTTTATTTGATAATGCTCAAAATGTTTTGTGTTCTTGATATGCATTGCATTTCCATTTTAATAGGACGTAGCTCAGATTACTGGGTCCACCACAACAACACAAAGAGGCTAAAAACAGGGCATAACCAGGTGGTTAGTGAGCGTCTCAACTTGTTGGTGGAGGAGTCCCTGAGTGGTACAAAGCTGGCCATGCTCACCTTGTGTCAGCCATGTGGCTGCTCTGAAAATCTCCAGTGACCACACTGCCCTCGGGCCAGAGACAGTTGGTAAAGTCCTATCTCCCTTCTCCTTTCCCAACCAAGTTCTCAGTTATACGAGGAATTCAGGGCCTGAGCCAACGCGGAAGTAAGGCCAGGCACATAATGCAGCAAACAGCTTTTTGTTAATCTCCCCACACCACACCCTTGTCACCTGCTGCTCCAAATATTTATTGACGGTAGCTAAGGATTCAAGGCTTACTTATAAACCAGATGACAAAACAGATCAATTGCCAAAACTAAATTACAGCACAATCTTGCTCTCAGAAACTGAAAACACTCAAACACTCGTCTTTGTCTTTGGGACTCAGTTTGAATCCAACATGGGAATGGAAATGATTTCTGGAGGTTTCAGCCTGTCCCCTGATTGATGGATTTACAACTCATTAGCTTTCCAGAACAGCATCATGAAAAACGTATTGTCACACCAACTGGAAGGAACCCTTTGTGCGGGGTAGACATAACAATAACGCATTGTAGAACTAACTGTTCCCCTTTCATTAATTAAAATGTATGCATTATTAAATATTAGTCACGGACTTTCATCATTTACAGGCCCGTTTCACTTTGGTTAGAAGGAATGGCATGGTAATTGCTGACTAGAGGCCATGTCCTTCAGGATGGGTGTTGCTAGTGAGTATTATTGTTAAAAAGTAAAAATAGTTTCTAAAGAAAATGATGTGGAAGGACACGGATTCAGTTCAAACTAGGCAGTGGCTAGCTTGGGTTTGTGGAATAATTGCTAATTGTGAAAAGCTCTGCCCAATGGTCTGTTTACCAAGGATGTTTTGCCCATTTTAGCTGAGGTGGGGCCCACTTCCTTAACAGACACAGAACAGAGCTGCAGTCTGCTCTGTATCCTGCTTCAGCAGAGCATGCTCAGCTCTTGAGGCATTCACAAAAAGTAAAAGTAAAACCCCTGCTTTGCAGCTGCACAGCAGGCATAGATAAAAGATGCTGTTCACATTCAGTGTTTGTCTGCTGTTATGTGTATATTTTAGAAACACTTTTTTGGTCAAGGATAATTCACCAGAGTTAATCCTTCCAGTTGTACTCATTTATAAATGCAGCTTTCTGCATATTGTATTTGATGATTAAGGTGTCAGTATACTTGGAGTAACCTGTCTCAGCCTTTGTTTGACAATTCCTTTTCACAATTAACAGCTAAGTAACATATGTGGTGCATTAATATTAGCAAAATGCAGCCTTGATCCCAGTCAGAAGAACAACAAAATATTTCATACCAAAATTCAATTCGATGTAACATAAAATAAAATCACTAACAGCATGTAATCCTTCTGCCAGTTGCAGAAAGCAGTGGAATCAGGGTCGTGTGCAATATCTGGGGGTTCCTTTCCATCAGTCCAACACAGAACCAGCTCAAGACTCCACCCAGTAACCCGGGAAATTTATACACTACTCCTGCGGACCGCCTATAGGCCACACCATTGGAGGTAAAAAAGAAACTTTCAATTAAAGGAAGAAAGCAACTTGGCATTAATTTGGAAGACCACCACAAACAGGGTTCATGAGTAAAAGACTCACTCCCAGGTAGGGTGGGCAGCGTCCTTTCCCCCTCCAGGTTCTTAAATTCAGCAACCCCAAAGTCTCCATTAGATGTCCACTGTTTCTCTGAATCCCACTCACACAGTTACTACCCTTGGAAGGTGAAGACCCAAAGTTCAGAAGTGCACCTTTAGAGTTCATCTTCCACCCTGGATGTGATGGAGGCTAAAACAGGGGTAAAAGAGTCATCTTACTTGATCATCATGCCTCTCTGCTGCTACCCTACCAGCCACTCATCACTCCTCTATGAGTGGCCACCCTGCTGGCCTCTCACCGTGCCTCTCCACTGCCACTCTTCTGGCCATCTGTCACCACCCAGTGTCATGCACCTCTTGGCTGGGTCCTCTTAGTAATTTTCTTCTCTTTTGCAGGCTGGACAGAAACACTGCCCCCATCTCAAGTGATTCCAACTCCCAGGCAGAAATGCAGTCCTGCTACAAGTGATTTCAGCTGTGATGGAGCAATTTAAAAATAAAAAAAGAGGCTCCTCATGAGGCTTATATAGCTCTACTCTTTGAAAAGGGGGGAGAAACAGGTTGAGCCAGCCTTACAGCAGATGCTGGAGGGCATGTAGCCTTTTACAGGAGTCTGACATTTGAGCCATTATCTTACGGAGGCTCTTTAAACTGAAAGTGACTCTTTCTTTACTATCACACAATAATTAGAAACAGTAATCATATTGTACTATCCTTCTATTTAGTACTAACAATGGTGATTCCACACCAGCCTAGTCCGTTACAATGAGCAAAATACTGCTCCATCAGCAAAGCTAAGCAATGCAGGAAAAACTGTATTTATATAAACACCCAGGATCTCCCCCCATATAGCTGTCAGGGAAGCATTCATTCAGACCTTGCTTACATCATAAAAATCTCTATTCTTATTTAGAAATGTGTATTGGGTGCTTCTCATTTAGGTCTCTTGGTCCAGCTCTTTACTATAATTTCAACCAGTTTGCCTGGTACTGCGGTTAGACATAGAATCATAAAATACTAGACTGGAAGGGACCTCGAGAGGTCATGGTGTCCAGTCCCTTTTCCTCACCGCAGGACCTAGCACCATCTAGACCATCCCCAATAGATGTCTGTCTAACTGGCTCTTAAATATCTCCAGTGATGGGGATTCCACAACCTCCCTAGGTAATTTATTCCAGTGTTTAACCACCCTGATGGTCAGGAAGCTTTTTCTAATGTCCAACCTAAATCTCCCTTGCTGCAGTTTAAGCCCTTTGCTCCTTGTCCTATCCTCAGGGGCAAGGAGAACATCTTTTTCTCCCTCTTCCTTGTAATCCTCTTTTAGGTACTTGAAAATTGCTATCATGTCCCCTCTAAGTCTTCTCTTTTCTAAACCAAACAAGCCCAGTGCTTTCAGCCTTCCCTCATAGTTCATGTTCGCTAGACCTTTAATCATTCTTGTTGCTCTTCTCTGGACCTTCTGGACTTACCCATCTACAATTACCAAGATCATCTCAAGAGCTCTTTTTAAAAATTGTTGCCACATTACTTACCCTCCACCATTTGGTACAGAAATTGACTTAAGAGTAGGTTACAAACCACAGTTGGTAATTTTGCAATTTCACATTTCAGTTCCTTCAGAACTCTTGGGTAAATGCCATCTAGCCCTGGTGAACTGTTAATGTTAAGTTTATCAGTTTGTTGCAAAACCTCCTCTAATGACATCCCAATCGGAGACAAACAGGATTTGTCACTCAAAAAGAATAGCTCAGGGTTGGGAATCTTCCTAACCCTTCCCAGCCATGAAGACTAATGCAAATGTTAATTGAATTTCTCCACAATGGCCTTCTCAGCCTTGAATGCTCCACTAGTCGATGAGCAGGCTTGCTGCTTCTGATGCACCTGCTGGTATTACTTGCTGAGTTTTTGGCTGCCCATTCTTCAAATTGCTTTTTGGCCTTCCTAATAGTTTTTTTTTTTTTGGCACGTCAATTGCTAGAGTTTATGCTCCTTTCTATTTTTCTTACTAGGCTTTAACTTCCACTCTTTAAATGACACCTTTTTGCCTCTCACGCCTTCTTTTACTTTGTTGTTTAGCCATGGTGTCACTTTTCTGGTTCTCTTACTGCTTTTTAATTTGGGTATATGTATAAGTTGAGCAGGGCCAACAACAGGGGGAGGGCAGTTGCCCCCAGGTCCAGCATTTCAAAGAGCTCTGGCTCCTACTGCTGCCACTGCTACACTGGCAGCAGTGGCGGCCAGAGCTCCGGGCCCCTTTGAACTGCCATGGCAGTGAGGGAATGTGTGTGAGAGAGAGGGGCAGCACTGAGAGCTGACTGTTCTTGGCCCCGCCCCTTCAAGGGTGCAGAGATGAACTGGCCTTCCCAGCTTACCCCATTCAGGGACATTTACCCCCAAAACAAACGAAGTCCCAAGTACACAAAGGTAGCTACACAAGAACTGCTCCCAGCTCAGGAGCAGGGAGGATTTAGGAATAATTAGGGTTGTCAGTTAACACCTGCAAGTAACGTAGGGCAGATTTAACGTGTGAAAAAAATTAATTAATTAATCACAGCACAGTTAATTGACAGCCCTACTTTAAAGTGTGCCAGCTGGCAGCACTCTGCGCCCTAGCTGGCTCCCAGCCCTAGGCTGCCGGGTTTCTCCACCACTGCTGGGTCCCCAGAGCTGGAGCTGCTGGGGTTCCATGAACAGGTCCACAGCCACATCACCCCAGCCAGGAGCAGCCCTGCAGTCATGGGGACCCTGGCCAGCGGGGGTGTGGAACCTGGCAGCTGGAAGCCAGCTGGGGCGTGGAACCACACAGCTGTGGGGACCCTGGCTGGGAGCAGAAACACCAGCGGCCCTGCGATTAATTGTGATTACTTTTTTTAATTGTTCGCCAGCCCTAGTAATAATTATATCCAAGATGAGCTAGATATATAGGAAATAAAGTCCCCACCTCAAATAGCATCGTAGTGGGTAGTCTCTAATTTTCGTCTCCTGTGTTCCAGTCTATTTTTGCCATCTCCATATCAAACACAGGATATTCAACTCATAGTAGTCCTCACGCACGCAGACAGGAGCTGGGGCGGGGAGGGGGATTTCTGCGTGTGTTAAATAGTGCTCAGTGTGTATATGGGCCATACTTAAATGACAGATTCTTAATGAGCACAAAAGTGTTGTGATGCTCAGCCTATTAGAAGGAACAGTACTACCTTCTATACATGAACTAGTCTGCCTTTACATTGCTGGGTTCTTTTTTGTTTTTTTTTTAACTACAGAAACAACCATGGGGAACATCCTGTTAGATGATTTTTTTTAAATCTATATTTACCTAAAGGAATGCAAAAAAAGACAGACAAAAACTCCATGAAGACAATAAATATGAAAAATTATTCCTAAATCAGAGAATTGAGGAGTGGCAAATTCGGCTCACCCATGTGTAACTGGTGCAGCCAGCTCTTGAGTGCCTCAGTTTAGCTGGGTGCAGTATTATAGCCCTCTTCCTGTTCCTGGTGCCCTCAGTGGTTGACAGTCAATCCTGGTGGCGTCTTCATTGGTTTGACCCTCAGCTCACATCAAAAAGTCCAAATGCAGTGGGGTCAACAGCCCCTGTGGATACTAGGACAAGCTGTGTGTGTTGGGCAGGGGAGGGGCTGGCTCTGTGCTCCCAGAAGTGGCAGGAATTTGGGCATAAGCGGTGTGCCAGGGGGCAGCCAGCCCTCAGCACTGTCCAGATTGTGGTGCCTCTTGCCTCCAGGCTTAGAGCTGAGTGAAGCAGGAGGACTGGTGTTCCAGCAGTGATTCAAAGGGGTCCGGGGCTGTCATAGAAGCAGCAGGAGGAAGTCCCAGGCTCCTTTGAATCACCTGGCCACAGGGCAACTGCCCCTTTCCCCCACCCCCATCACTTGTCCCAGTGAATCGTTTGTGGGATAATACAAGTCCAATAAAACTGCTCATATGCCCCAGGCCCACTGATGAGGGAGGAGGGCAAAGAGGGCAGTTGCCATGAGGCCTGACAACTCAAAGGGGCCTAAGACACCCGGATCTTGTCGTGGCTACTGCAACAGTGATGGCAGCCAGCAGCCCGGGCCCTTTAAGTTGTTATTGGAGTACCACACTGGACGCTCCAGGCGGCTCTGAGGGGTGTGGGGTGAAAAGTGCCATGCTCCAGGCAGCACAGAGCTGCCCCCAGCTTACCCCTTCCACTCGAGGCCCACAAAGGCAGGCCTCCCTCACACCACTTGGTCCACGGTGGCTGTTGGCCTTGCTGATCTGCCCTTGCCAGGGAATTCAGCCTCTGCTCTGGGTCCTTTAAATTCAGCCTTTCGCTTGGCCATCCAAATGAGTCTTTTCCCCATCTGAGGGTTTATATCACTTCACCAGTGGCTCATGGGGACCTCAGGTCCACCCACACACTCTTCTGGGTTCCAAACAAGGGACCCTACAAACAAAAACCACACAGTGCTCTCTTCAATTTATTGCTGATTCTTCCCTGAGTCTCTTTGCAGTTGGCTCCTTTATCTTCACCCCTTACCTCAGGATTGAAATTCTCAGGTCCTCTCTCCTCCAGCTTACACAAGTGCAATCAGACTCAAACTCTGGTCATCCCTCAAGCTTCTTTTGGCACAGCATAGCATTGTATAACACTGAAGCAAACTCCTCCCCATGGTCCCAGCCAGTAACTGACCTACTAAGATTTTACAGTTTCTTTTACCTGGGCTCTGGGAATCATCTATAGGCAAGCCTCTTTGTTACTCCTTTTCTGGAGCAGGGTGCCGTAAGACTATGGGAGCTATAGTCTGTGTAAACACAGAGTAAAAATCAACAGAATTAATAACGGAGCTGTAGTGTGTAATGAAAATCTTTGTAATAACCTTAACCTTTCTAATACCACTTTTGGTGCACCTGGATTAAACAGAATAACCACAAGTCACTATCCTTGTATACAAAAATAACTGGCATGTTCCTAAAGCTAACATATAAAAGTTCCATTCTGTAATTGCACAAAATAGTACTTTAACAGAAGTATATTAATTTTGATGAAAACTGGTGATGTAACAGTATTTTGCTTAATTCACACTTCATGGACCATGGGAACAAAAGGTTTAAGCATTACAAATCTTGGTGGTACTTGACATTAAGAAGCAATTTCATTCCATATGTCTGATACCATTCAGAAAAGCTGCAGAAAATAAAGCTTGCTGATGCCTCCAGGAAGTGAACTGCTCACTCTGTTCTAATATTAGAAGCAGACTACAGCAATGCAGCAAGTAACATTCCTTCCCTACTCCCAAATATTTTCAGCCTTTGTCCATGCAAGTACAATATAAACGTGAGACAAGTCAGCAATTGGGTTAAAATGTCTGCTGTGTGAGTACTGAATATCATAAGAATGCTAAGAACTGAAACAGAAGTTTGAAAAATACATTACTTCTATGTTCATTATCTATTTTAAAACATGCATTAAATTGAAAATATTTTCCTGCCTCGATTAAGCTGTTCATTTCTCCTTCTTATATATACACAACAATACATTCTCGGTGTTGTTTGTTTATTAAGCTGGGTAGATACTCTGGTTAGATAGAAATGGAGTTCAGACCCCTGAGATCCTGTCCAGACCATAAAATTTTCAGTCACTTTAGAACAAAGAGCGGAGTGGAAAACACTTCTGTGAGAAATTCTATAGATTTCCAGAAGGCCTTTGACAGCACACACAGAGACAGTCTAAGGAAAATTATAGCATACTATTGAATGCCAGCAAAAGTAATGAGAATAATTAAGGATCAATTCTACAGAATAATGCTGAATGTTGAGTCTGAGATTGTGACATTAGTCACTTGTTTGCTGTAACAGCTGGAGTAAGGCAAGTCCGTGCTCTGTCCCCACTATTGTTTGTGCTTGTCATTGACTATGTAATGAGGAAAATAGCTGCAGAAGCCAACAAGGATTTTATAGATAAAGCCCAATTGGATAACCTTGTTTCTGCTGATGACATTGTCCTACTTTTTTAGTTCAAAAAATTGCTTACTGGGAGAAAAGACCCAACCTTTGGCAGACACACAGCAAAACAAACCAATTCATTCATCAATAAGGGAAAAGAAAACATATCACTGTTGTTGTCTCCAAAATAGCCATTAGAGTGAATGAAAAAAAAACCGCAGCAGAAGCCATTTTACCTGTCTAGGGAGTGAGATGTGCATTGATGGTGATACCATGCTAGATAAAAACCAACCAACCAACCAACCTATCAGAAGCAGCAAACATCTTAGTTTAGAAAGATTTGGAACAGGAGCATGATTTACAATAACAACAAATATGAATTTTTAATACTGCCATAATGTCTGTCCTCTTTTGTGGAGCAGAATTATGGAAATATACAACAGAAATCATTAAGACGACTAGCTCATTCCAAAGTAAATGCCTGTGAGAGCTCTTCACTATCCATTGGAAAAGTTGCTTGCACAATCAGAAAGTCTAAGTAGAACAAATAAATCTAAACCATCAAATATGATCAGATGACAACTACGGACATATTTAGGATATGCGGAAAGGATGCCCCCAACAGGACTTCCAGGACAAGTGGTATTAGGGACACCACCTAGGAACAGAAAAACTAAACTTAGAAAAGCATTATGCAAAATAATAGAGAAGGAAGCCACATCCCTCAACACGACAGTCAGAAGCCTGAACAGACCAGCGCAAGACCAATATAAATAGCAATCTGATGAATGTTCTGTGCACCTGAAGGTGTGGGGAAGACAGTAAAAGAAAAGACAGAAAATCTTACAAACAATTATTTTCTTTTTCAATACTGATGCTCTGTGAAACCATGCAAAGCACACATGTGACCTGCATCACTTTCTCTGACAAGCAGCCTTTACTCAACCTTGTATAGGCCTCTTGAAAAAAGTCTACAGCTTTTCTGTATTACACACTGCCTTGAAAGTGAAAATAAATCCCAACTCTGTGGTAAGAATTTTACTAGGTGTTTTTTTTCCCTACATGTGTAAACATACCTGGGTGGTGCGGGGAGGGACTGTTTGGTAACTTTCATGTTTGCTTAGTTGGCCATGCAACAAAACACAGCCCAGGGAGCGTTCTATTTTTTAAAACTAAGAAGAGGAAAAAAGCAACAGAGGCAGGCTGCCATCTATGTTTAGAAATTAGATACACTAATGAATCAATCTTTTGTATTTTAAAAGAGAAAGTTCTCTCCCCCTGCCCCCTTGAAGTCACATCATTCTTTTCATTTGTTCTCCCACTCCAGTCTATACACTCATCCCTTGCTATATGAGCACAGTTGATTCCCAACTTTCTGCTTGTAGATGAAATCTCTTAAGAGGGACACTAAATTACCAATAAATACACGTTAAAGTCTCTGATTGGTTTCTAGTGCTCCTAGCTCAGCGAAGGAGTGGCAGCATATGGCACTGTTTTTGAAAGGTAAGTGAACCTTGGGTTTGGGGGGCAGGGTGGGGTTGGAGAGGGTTAAAGGCTGGGGGGCAGTTTGAAGCCATGAATGGAAGGGAGGGTTAAAACCTGCTGGCGGCTCCAGTGGAGGACGTGGCGGCTTGTTCCTCCAGACTGCACCAGTGGTACCTGGGGAGTGAGGTGCAAGGGGCTGGGGGCTTTGGGAACTGGGCTGGGGTGGGTGTTGGGAGCGGGCCAGGCCAGGGGGTGCACAGGTAGCTGTGGGCTGGGGTAGTGCTGGGAGCAGACTGGGCTGGGGCATGTGCAGGGAGCTGTGGGCCAGGGTGTGCTGCAGGCCGGGGAAGTATTGGGAGCGGGCTGGCTTGGTCCGGAGGGTGCAGGGGGAGCTGCAGAGCATGGCTGGAGGTGTCTGACCACATGGCTGCAGGCACCCCGCCATGTGGCAGGAGCTTCTTCGCAGCACACGGCCACCCTGCGCCACGGTGGGAGCAGCTTTGACATGTGCAGCTGTGGAGGTACTGACAGCTCTGGTGGAGGAGGTGGCAGCTCTGCACCAGCGGTAATTCCTTAACTTACCTGGGAGCGTGAGTTAGGGGATCGGGCCAGGTCGTGGGCAGGTGGGGCTGTGGCAGGTTGGGGCCACAGAGCTGGAGAGGGGTCAGGCTGTGGCAGGTTGGAGCCGTGGGGAGGGGGGTAAGGTTCCTATTAACGGGGGTGGGGGGGTTCACTCATCTAGTGAACAAAGTATGTGTGTCCCTTGTTTAAGCAAGTACTCGTAAGCAAAGTACTCGTTTAACGACGGATGAGCGTACTCCTTCTCTCAAGGCTGCAAATCCATCTGATGATGAGAGATACTAAACAAAAATCTTTTAACCCTATCTAATGCCATGTGCTTAGTAACCATATATATTTCCAATGAGATTCACTACCTCTGAGATCTGGCTTGTTGAACAGTTTCATAATCAAACCTTATACCAACTGTTCAGGTTGTTAGCCATGGCTACACAATGCTAGGTTCCAACAGGTGTATCTGCCTTAAACACAATACTGGCTTAAAAAACAGATTAGTAATTTATGTGAAATATTTGCTGTTATGGTAATTTCCCAGAAATTATCCTGTTGGGAGTGTAACTGGAAAAGGGAGCTGAGCTGGCTAGGATAAAGGAAAATACAAGTTACACATCCATTGAAGCATTAAAAAAGAAAAAAAAAAAATCAGTGCCATTAAGGAATTGACCTAAACCTGCAAAGCAAAGACTGCAAATATAAACCAACACTAAACCATGCCACTGCATCACAAAACATAGACATCAAAGGCCGAAGTTGAAGTGTAGTTTCACTTTAGACATATGAACGATTTTTATTACCATTAAGAAACACATTACAAAAATGTGAAGATGGTAAACGCAGAAAGCTCTACCTACTGTGACAAAGCCCCAGGCTTGTCCTTGTCGGGTCCTGCACTATGTGGCGGTTTAAAATGCAGACTCAGAGGTTGGCTGTGTCCCCTGCTCTGCCTCCTGCTCTCACAGAGGCTTGGGTCACAGCATCACTGAGCCATTCTCATCATTGGCTAACCCAAAATAAAGTCATTAGTGGAGGAGACCCTCCCCCTTACGGGTGCCCTGTCTCCTCCTGCCCTCTAGGGCTGCTCTGGGTGTGGGGTGGTCTGGGGGGAACCCAGACCCCTCCCACACCTATCAGGTTCAGGCCCATGGTCCCTAGACAGCTGCAGGGGCTTCCCTCCCTGGGCCACTTCCACCAGACACTTCCCCCAGTACCTTCCTCAGGTGACTGCAGCTCTCCTTGAGCATCCTCCCTCCACAGTCCTTGTCCATCCTCTATCGCCTTTCCCCCTGCTTACCTGAAGGAAACTCTTCTGAAGGGTTCCACAGGCCTTAATTATCCACAGGTGCTAAATTGGCAGCAGGTGCTAGTTTAGCTTGCTGCTGCTAGATGACCTCGATAAGCCTTAGTCTCTGGGAAACATAAAGGCACACACCCAACTGCCAACATCTCTCTCTTCCACGAGGCTGCTGTAGCCAGCTGCAGGCCAGGGCTTATCACACTACTCATGGAGATTTTTGGTTGTTAATAGTAAGGCTCATCACCATAAACCTTTTTCCAAACAGGGCATCTATAATATATAGTCATATCTCTCTGTTATATTTTTGTCATGCCAGTTTACTTTCATCAGAATTCCCAGATCTGAAGAAGTGGGTGTGTCCCATGAAAGCTCCTCAGCTAATAAATTATGTTGTTAATCTTTAAAGTGCTACATGACTGCTGTTTTGTTTTGTGAATATGTACAGGGTAAGACACCAATTGTACCTTAGTACAATTCATTCAGTCTTGGAAAAAAAGAGATTTTGCAGTTACACATATATCCACGTTTGTACTCTCTATCTAGTGATCATTTGGACATAAAACGAAATTTGCCTTAAAGAATCCTTGTAATAGGATTCCACTGTGTGCCATTTACACTATAAAAATAAAGTGTATACTTTTACCCCAACTAAATTAGAAGACAGATTCTCAGTAAGGTCAGTATTCCGAGGTGCACTGACTTCAGTGGAGATATGATGATTTACAACAGATGGGAAAGTGTTCCCAGTATGTTTTCAATATTACTTATAGATATTTTGGAGCATAAGATTTTGTGGGCAAAGACCCGCTTCATCAGATGCATCTGACAAAGCGGGACTTTGCCCACGAAAGCTTATGCTCCAAACTATCGATTAGTCTATAAGGTGCCACAAGACTTCTTGTTGTTTTTGAAGATACAGACCAACTCAGCAACCTCTCTGATAATATTACTTATGTTATCCATACAGGCTAATAGGAATATTAACTTCCTTTCCTCACATTCAGAAACTGTATCTGAAAACTGTTTTTCTCCAGCTTTGCACGTCATTTCCAGTCCTACGTTTGTGCCTATGATGCTAAATTGTAAGGTCTAATTTGTGATGTTTCATTTTATGGGTATTTTGAAGGTTTAGAATGACAACATGATGGCCGTTTTAGCAATTCGTAGATCACATGGAACTAACATTCAGTCTGCTTTCTAAAGCACACTAAAGGAATTACAAGTGCACAAACACAATGTCATGTCATGGGACTGATGATCTTTGAACAAGTTTCAGGAAAAAAGCGTGTGCTATTCTAAACATTGTTTTAAAAATAGCTTCTGCACAGAGTGATTGATTCCTGCCATTAGTGTAATGTTGTTTTCTTCTTCCTATTTAAAAGAATAATCTTTGCACCATAAAACAGGGAGGGGAGGCAAAATGATCAGAATGGCAATGAGTGATGAACATGGGAATCTTGGAGTAGGAGACAATTTCATTGTATCTTTGTGATGTTTATCTTTCCAACTGTGAACTTTCAGCATACTTCAGGCCAGGGATTTTGGGAAGGGCGGGTGTGTCCCTTCCCAGCTTTATGACTGGGTGGGAGACTCTTCTTACAGGGGACTTCCTGCTAACGAGGAAATTCATAGTCCACATGGGTTTGCAAAGACATATGTAGCTATTACTCTTCTATCAGGAGACAACAACACTGACTACTGGTAATTATTTGAAGAAGGATTCAAAAATAGAATCGATTAATTGCCTTTTTGTGCACACAGTAATTTTTCAGATATCCATTTGTTCGAATACCACATATTCACCAGACAGATATAGAGGTAGGTGCTCAGCACCTTTGAAAAATCGGGCCAGTTATTTTTGTGCCTAATATTAGCCACACAGGGTAAAATCATGGTCCCCCAGAAATCAATGCAAAACTCTTACTGAGTTCAGTGAGGGCCAGGAATCCTGTTCCTACCACCATCACCACTAACCTTGAAAATTGTGGGCTTGCTGGTTGCCCATAACAGAGAATCATAAAAAAGTGGTTCAAGGTCAATGTTTAAACCCAAACTGCCCATACTATCATGATTTTGCTTGGTATGAGAAGGAGATAGTTGTGCTCCCCGAACAAACTCCTCTCTCTTCTTTCCCAGCCGCCACCATTTTCAATGCCTGCTTTGCCAAAGAACCTTAATGTGGCACTTCAATGAACACAAGCACCTATATCACAGAATTCCTATTTTGATTTCTTCAAGCACAAAAGCCATGACAGCAGCCTGTGCTCTGCTTAAGCTGTGCTAAGGTCCATCTTATAATGTAAAGAGGCAAATGTCAACATTAAAAGTACAAAAACCAGATCTGACCAGAAGGTCTGGGTTTTACAACTACAATGAGTTAAAAAAATTATCTTTTTGGGAGCAAAAGGTAGTATTTTAGAAAGGACACCCATACTACCGCCCAACCCAGTATAAATAAGTCAGTCAGTGGATGTGCAAATCTGCTTTTATAACATGTGTACACCCTGGTTTTATTTATCTTGGATCACACAATAAATTAGGTGGTTTTTTTCAGTGTAAGCTATAACCAATAATAATAATAATAATAATAATAATAATAATAAAAATAAAAATAATAAAACCTAACTTGCTGTGCAGCCTGAGTAAACAAACCTGCACATTCATGATGTGATTAGAGGTGGAGTATAAACCCCAGGGCATTTGTTTGTTTTAAATTGGGCTGCTCAGTGGCTGGAGTTTAATATTTCTGTGTGAATGAAGTGCTGATGAGATGCTGGCAATATAGCATTAGGGCTCAAGATCTCCTTTAACACATGCAACAGAAAAGTGGCTGTGTACAGGTCCATCACAGCAGCAGCCTTCACCTCTTATTTAATACTTGCCCCCTCTTCTGAGGCTCCTAGTCAGAGTGCTCGTTTTGATGGTGTTTGGTGCAATAAAGAAAACCTGTCCTATAGGAGCTGGGCAGTACCCACTAACACATTTTATAAAGGCCAAAGAACAACATCAGATACTCATCTCTTTTGTCATTGGACCTGTCCCAAACCTGAACTAATGGCCAAGATGTGAAAACTCAGTAAAAATATCACAGGGGACTGAACAACACATGGGATTGATATTTGGAGAATGTAGTCCATTATCAGTCCCATAAATCAGGTAATTTGCAGCACTATCAGATGATATGGCTGACTAGTGCCACTTGCTTTTCCATTCATTACCCTTTCATCTGCTCTGGCTTGACAGTCTAGAGTTGAAAACACAGGGGACCAATAGATAGTGGCCCATTGTCAATCTCATAAATCATTCAGTTGCCTGTGGGTTTTTTTTATTCCATAATAAAGCAGGATAAAAAAAAAAACTATAGGAGGGTTAAGTGTGGCTTCAAGTGGTAGAAACATACACTGGTAGTGGGACTACTGCATCTAAATAACTAGACAATCAGGAAAAAAGCAATAGAATACCAGACACATTTCACGCAAATTACTTGCACTAAACACCATCTACTGCAATTAACCTCAGTTAAAAAGACTTTAACCAGTCTTTCAGGGACGTGCATTGCAAAACCAAAGATCTGTTACCTGTAAATAACTCTAGGGCAAACTAGGTAATTTACAATAGATTTGTTAAAAAAATAAAAACACTATTTAATTAATTATCAAAACCAGCACTTCATTCACTGTACAGGACTATTAACAGAGGAAGCACTGGAATCAGCATCTGATACATTTTAACCTTAGAAAAAACTGATAGAGTGGATTAGAGCCTTGCAATTTCACCTCAGGATTGGAAATAGGTGATTTTCACATTTCAAGTGGAGACTAAATTTAATAAATTTAATATAATTTAGAGACACTGTTTTTCACTTTTCCGAACTCTCAGCCCCCATATGTTCTAAAAAATCCTTTGTTGATACAGCAGATATTCAAAACATCAAAAGACTCAAGACTTGCCATTACTATAATGATCAGTAAAAGAATCAGTAAATAAATAGCTCGACAGAAGAAACCAAGAGAGGTATATATATCTATCAAAAGTTAATTAATTTACTTTGTTCTGCTGTTTTACGATGATAATCCGTATGCTCTCCATAAACAAGTAAAGTCTTTGGGAATACAGATTGTCTTTTCATTGTGCATGTCTACACTGCTTACAACAATAGAGCTATAATCCCAAACTGAGGTGTCTAGCTACTTTTGCAATATAAATAAACAAATCATTTTTCAAGCAATACTCATATTAAGGAACATACATTATACAGATTTACATACTGTCAGAACTTCTAAGCTGTCAGGAAACTTTGGACTCAGGGAAAGAGCTATTTCCTTTTTGGGAGAGAAATGGATACACATTGGATTAATAAATTTCTCTAGCCCTGCTTTACTTACACTATATACAGTGTCCGCCAAATATAGCTTTGATTAGAGATGTTCAATAGAAGAAAAGGCTATATTACCCCTATTCCATAAGTGCATTCAAAGCTTCTCAAGAACATGCTAGCCAGAGTGACATCCCTCACTAGGTAAACCTCCATCAGAGCAGGTTGGACTGATGCCGAATTCCACAGTTTGCAGATTCTCTCCCACCTCCAGCAGGTCTAGTTACACAGTGTTAAAAACACTAGCAGCCATAGGTGTACACTAGAGCTCTAACAGTTTACTACTATGGTGTTGCTGCATTAGTATTAACAACAGTGAATCATTTTTTTGCAAACAACAATTACCACTAGGCAAATCTGGCACAGATCCATTGAAGATAATGATGTGTTGAATATCTGTTATCTGCGAGTAAAATCAACTTGTTTTCCCCTTGACATTACCCAGCAAAAAAATGTAAACCTTTGGAGACGGTTGCTCCCAATTTTTTAAACTGTTTTATTCTATTAATTACTTTGACGATGGAATTATTGTTAATATAGTTTAACAAGGCTCAGGTAAAAGGTGTCTAACTGAAAATGGTCTGTAGACATCCGTTCTAAATTCCTTTCAATGACTAAGGCATGATGGCACATTTGGCATTAACGACACGTTGGTATTAAAACACTAGCTTGCAATACTGACCAGCACTAGTAAATATTTTTCATTCATACTTCAACAAATCTCTAGGAATAATTCATGCAGCCAACTATATAAATTGAAATAGAAGCTAAAGGATGTTTTGGCAAATTTTATTTTATAAAGACAACCTGAAGAATGAGATTTCACAATGACTAGTCCCTCACAGCACAACAAGCATTTATTCCATCCTCTCTCCCCTTCTCTTCTTAAGTGCATCCAAAATTCTGCTGTGAATACCAGCTTCCTTGCATGCCACTTGACAGAGATTGAACCTCTTAGTCCGGCATTCACTCATCTGGCAACATCCCTAATACAGCATGATTTCAGTTAGCCAGACAACTGCTTATCGTGGGTGTGGCCAACTTTCCCATGGTCCCATAAGGTTTGTTTACAACCAGCAGTCCTGGCTCTCAGTGTTCTGTGATGTTACTCAGCTGCAACTTACCCCTAAGAGCCCAGTAAATGGTGCAAGTGTTAGTAACGCTGCCAGGCAATACTGACCTCCGCTGGTCTGGAAAATTCTCTCATTCAGTACTGGTCAGGTCCCGAGGGTGCTAGACTAGAGAGGTTCAACTTGTACATTTCACCCACCTCTAAGACCATCCTCTGGTTTCTCTTTGCCTCTGGCAGCATGTCATACTCCCGGTCTTCACCTTCCAATTTCTCTGTCATAATTTTCTGCTCAACACTAGTTGCCTTTGCCTTTACACTATGTAGGTTACAAGATGCAAGTAATAATGACAAGATGGACTTTTGTCAGTGAATAACACACTGGATTGATATAATGTACAGTAGTAGCAGAAGTAGTATAGTTATAGCAGTAAAGACATCCTTTGGCATTCTGATTTAAAAAGGAGTCCTACAGGCATTTTATAAGCATGAAATGCAACATTTTTCAAAAGTTTCTGAGATCACAAATGGGGGCATTCTTCTGGCTGATTGCAGAATCATCCCATTCTTCCTCGTGATTTTATAGACTGAGGTTCCTAACCACACCAATTAGCTTGCATGAAAAGTTTTATGTCTCTAGGCTCTGGTAACATTTTCATAGGTCTAGGTTTTTCATTTTTCTATGTGTATTTAGGATCACAAACATGCTGCAATCATTTTGAATTTTTTTCTTTGCCCTTGAAGAACACAAGAGATGTGCAGTTTCTCACCAGCAAGGATTTCCTTTGTTTAAGGTTCTTTTGAATATTAAGTAGGTTTTTACTTCCCTGGGATAAAGTATTCGCTGGAGAGCCAATATTCATATCCAGTCAGTCTTGATATTATCATATTTCTTAGCAAATCTCCTAATTCAACCCCTGTAAAATATAGCTTTTTTATGGACTGTGCCAAAGCATAGTCTCTGCCCTGGGTTTAATTTCACCTCCTGTTCATCTGCTTTCTCCTAGAAAGGGTTCAATGACAATGCATACAGCACAATGCAAGACTATACATGCAGCAGTGTCATCTAAGTAAAATCTGTCTATTGAAAACTCTTACTGGTGTGAGAGTCATTGGTGGGTGCTGCTGTTGGAGAAGCTGTATTCTGTTACACTTGAGCAACCCAAAAGTTATTTTTTGGGTTTGTTTTCGTCCACTTTGTTCTTAAATGAAACCTTTACGTCCAAAGTTCACTACACTTCTATGCAACAGAACTCAAATACAGTACTCTGTCTATGCAGGTCCTTTTAGTACTCGTTCCTGCTCACAAGGGTATATAGACACCCTCTTGTGGAGGCTGCCCATTTTACATGAGAACAGTCTACACAAACGCATGCACCAGAATTTGTGTGTCTCAGGAATATGAAGTGCTCGTGCTGCCTAATGGTATCTTGACATCTACTAAATCAAACCCCATACCTCAGCCATTCTACACTTAGTGCTTCATCCAGTTTTAGAGCCCAGAGGAACTGTTTCAGACTTCTGGTGGAAAGAGCAAATAAGAGGACATATGTACAATATATTTTAAAGGCTATTTAATCAGGAATGATATTACTTCCCAAAACAAACATGTAAAAAATAAATGCACAGCATCTGTCTGTGGCAGGAAATCCATATGCTAAAAAGTGGATTTTCTCATCCCTAGTCAAAAGAGATTTTTTTTCTTAATTTCTCAGTGCAGTAACAGTAGGAGCTAGTAGGCAGTTTTAAAGCTTGTATCTTTTCATTACCGACAGGTATTTTAAGTATCTTTCTCAGCACATTCTTTGTGTCAGCCACAATTCCTAGCTATCGCATGACTCAGAAAATAAGATCTCCAACTCATTACTCCAGGGGCAATTCTGCATCACTGCACAATGTAGAGTTTTGAAGACATTAACATTGTATGCACAGAATTTCATTTCCCCCACAGAAATGAGATTCAGTAGTGCTAGGTGTCACTTAGGGGCCCTTGGATCCTACAGAACCCAGCTTGCACATACACAGAAGAGACTGCTAGTGTACAGGAGCTGAAGGGATCCTGGTAGCTGTAGTTCCCAGCATGTTCTGAGGGAAAGAGAGGATGGCACACAGGAAACTCTATGCAAGCCTGAAATCCAGTCTCAGGGTGTTTTCTTCCTCCAGATCGCTAGGGTCTGTGGGGAGAGGCCACAGCTGTGCTTTAGGGAGGACTGGGAATATCTGGGCTGGGGCGCCCCATGGCCGAGCTTTGGAGGGGAGAAAAGGAGGTATGGTTATTTGAAGAAGGGTGAGATGGGGGGCCAGCAGCTAGACTTTGCGGGAGACACGACCATGGATATCTGGGATAGGGGAACTCCATGACTGAGCTTAGAGAGGGAGGAGTTGTGGGTGTCTGACTCACCAGGCTGGGCTCTGGGAACAGGGCAGAGAAACAGGAACTGGGTGGCGGTCGTAGGGGTTGCCTTATCTCTACTCCTGGGGAAAACTCTGTGTGTGTCTGTATTATTAGGCATACTTGCCAACAGGTAGTCTGAAATGAACGACCAAAAGAATTCCAACTGGCACAGATTATGTACTGTCGTTTTAGCAAATAAAATTTGCAGAATTTTGTAATATTTTAAAAAAATGTGCACAGAACTTGATTTTTTGGCACAGAATGCTTGCAGGAGTAACTCACCTTCAACTAGTTTGGAGCACTAAAGAGCAATGCAAACTGCACCATCTTAATCCCCACCCTGGTCCTCTTTCTTCTCAAGAGAAACCTATTAACATTTATTAAGGTCTGGAGTTTTTTTCACCAGTCAGAATACTCTATCCATTTTTCACAACCCTAGACTAACTAGATGTTTTGCTAAAATGAGACTGTGTGGTTTGGGGCCAGGTGGCCTAGCGGCTAGGCCTCTTGGGCAGGGCCTGTTGGGTGGGTCTTCAGCCCCACCCAAGAGTCTATGGGTTAAATTTGGGGTTGGGCTCTGGCTTGGGGCCTGCTGCCTCAGAGCCAGCTCCTGCCTCTTGGCTGGTCAGCCCCAAACTGGGCTGGCTTCCCTCCCTTTATACTCCTCCAGGCCTGACACTATTTGCAGGTGAACCCGGGTGGGCCTGACTGGGCCAACAGGCCTTGTTTAACACCTGCCTTGCCTGGCCTTGCTTTCACCCTCTTACAGAGACACAATCAGCTAAAAATGTTAATTTTTAAATTGCCATCATTAAGTTTCAGAATTATTGTTCAAATATGATGAATGCGTGGTGAAGGGGGATTCACATCAGCTAGAGCTGTTCTTTCAGGTGTTCTCTCTGACAGCACTATAGTGGTTTAACATTCTAATGGGTTTCTTCTGAAGCCTAAAGGCAACAATGTTTTTGCTTTAATTACAGCTAAGATTCTGTAAGAAACTAATTGGCTCTCCAGAAAAGCTCTGCTTCTGCATACTGTTTTGTACTCATGCCGCATGGAGATCTTTGGTTTCTTCCTTTCAAGTGTACCGTACTTTATTATGACAATATGCAGCTTAAGTGTAGAGCGCATTTGTCCACTTTTATTTCCAGACTATTCCTGGATTCCCTATGTTAGACTGAAATACCATCTCTCATTCACAATTCAAACAGAACCTATCCACTGAGAAGATTTTGTTTGCCTTACCAGTAGAGATGGGAAAATATTGCAATGTTCAGTCTCAAGTTAGAAGAGTTGCCAGAATTTTCAGACATATAAAATACTTTCTGTAGCCCGTGATGTCTGACATAGACAGACTGCCAGAGAAAGGTCATCCAAATCCAAATCATCAATAGTACAATGGTGGCAGAAGATGTGAAAACAATTACAGTACACATGTTTTTCTCCCCTTAGGACAAAAGAGTCTGACGCAATTCCTTTTTGTTATACTAAAGAGATGTAATTGATTCACATTCTACAGCATAAAATCATATTTCAGTTTTTGTTCCTTTATAATAGTTCCATTTAAGTATAACAGGTAATGTAGTTTGGGTCCTGTTTAGGTCTTTGGATTCAGAACATTTCCCTAGCTCTAAAGCAGGATCACCACAAGTAAACCTGTTCAATACATAGATTCTACATGACTGAACTATCTAAAGGTAAAGTGTACTTCTACTATTATTTAAAACGGTCATTACTCTGCTTCAAAACAGTCAGGTGTATATTCCCATAAAGGAACTAGAACTGATTTTATCATCTTCTTCCTGGGTTATAAATCCAATAACTGGAGGCAGATAACAGCTGAAGATGGTCAGGCATTATTGCCAGGCTGAGATTCAGTCTCAGAGCCAATTTATAACAGTGAGTAAAGATGGAATTCTGAAGCACTGAAATGGGAAGAAACTCAGTAGTTTTGGTTTTGGGGTGGAGAGGGGACGCATGCAAAAATATAATTCTTCCGTTTCAATAGATGCGGTTCAAATTCCAAGAATTTCACTTTTGAACATATCCAAAAAGTTAAAGCAAAAGTAGCTGAAATCAGAGTTTAGTGCATGCTTTCTGCAAACAATCTAATGATGCATTTTTACTTGCATAACTGCTAGTGAAAAGCAAATTTCAGTCTCTCATGCAAAAGTATTCATGAACAAAGTAAATGGCAAACTCCCAAACATGAATATTTATGAAAATAAAATTTTAAACAGATCAGTAAACAAGACAGACAATGATCAGACATCCACTTTTCATTACTCCATTCTTAAAAATAATTACTTTGCACCAGAGACTGTGGATTATGGCAGAAATGTTTACTTCAACAAACACAACACACTGTGCATCAGAGCTCTGGCAAAGAGTCATTTCAAAGAGACATTTCTGGTCACATCCCTTGCAATTACAAATAAAAATTAAATGTAAAAACTCCCCACCTAATCAATAAAATGGCCAGCTTAATAATTTTTAGGAAGGACACTTTGGACAAGTTCAGTAGGGCCTAGAATAAAAAAGGTTCTAAATTGTCTAAAAGTCCCTAAATCGTATGGGCTACTCCTTCCTAATTACTAACTTTCCCTGAGCAAGTTGGAGTCCAGGGTATTTCCCTAAGATCTCTGAAGTTATGTCATCCAGTCAAGGAGCAAAATTGCCCCGTCACAACTAAGCAACACAATTTGAATTTCAAATACCGACTAGCAAGTACTCCTATTTTAAATACGGAGTATGTCTACACTGCACAGGAGATGTGACTGGAGTTTGGCTAGGCACACCAGCACTAGCTTCAATATCACAAGCTCAGCTAAAAACAGGATTGAAGAAAGACAGCACCCTGAATACATTCCCAGGTTTCTGGGCAGGGTTCTGCAGCTCATGCTTAAACCCATGCTGCTAGTTTCAGCTATGCTAGTTAAATTGAAGCTAGTGCAGGTTTGCTTTCCCAAGCTGTAATCACTTACTCCACCGCACCATGAATAGACCCACAGTCTCAGACAGGCATGCTTTGAGGAGGTTTAACTGAGCGACTAGCAAGAACGAAAAATACAATGGAGGACTGGATAACCTGACTCCCCTGGAGGTCTAGAATTAGAACATAGGTTGGTGGCAGTACAGTATAGTACCAGAACTTTCAAACTGCTTTTTTTCTCAGCAGGTTCTTTCAATTCCAAAGAAAGACTTCAAAACATCAAGTGCATAACTGGTGCGGCAATTCATGTTTTAGGGAAGATCTACACTACGGAAATTCACACTGATATATCTAGATCACTACAATAGCACGGCAAAATCTTAATATGGATATGCTTGCCAGACAGTGTGGTCTGCAGTACCAAAACAAAGCAGCTCAAGTAGAAATAGCTGAGCTAGCTTTAATCTACTTACTTCAAGTACCACAGTAATGATGAATGGGCCTCACCGTGGGCTATATAAGCATCCAAGAATCCTGGGCAATTATGCAGGCGGTCTAACCCAACTTTGGATGGAATTTAGATGCGTAAGTGCCTCAGTCCCTTTGGAAAATAAGGTCTGTTTGTTTCAATGCTGAGTGCAGCAATGGTTAAAAACCCGCAACAGGAGGGGATCCTGTGGCCAGCTCAGCTCAGGGTCCTGCTCCCTCATGGGCTCACAGCCCTCCACCCCCTCCCTGGACTAATGACCCCCTCCCAAGCCCCCTCCACCCCCACCCTGGACTAATGACCCCTCTCCCAAGCCCCCACTCGTCCAAGTTGAGATGCCCCCCACCTCCTGCCCCAAGCCCCTTACAATATAAATACGTACAGAGTTCATTATATAAAAAAGTTCTATTTGCATTACATTATTCTAGATTACAGTAAAAGTTCTGTTTTCCCCAACGCACGTCCCTCTTTACTGGGGAGAGGTCAGGTAGTGAGGGGGAAAAGAGGGTGGTGGTGGTGGGAGGGACAATGGAGTAGGGCTGCAGACCCAAGGCCCCTGCAGGAGGTGCCCCGGGGTGGGTCATTGGGGGCCATGGGCAAAGCTCTTCCGTAGAGCCTCCTGGATGCTCACCCCACCCCTGTGCACCTGGTGGGCGGAGCTGCACTTGGCTGCTTGTAGGCACCTCCATCGTCTGGCCCCCCTCATCCCAGGAGGAAGGCCTTCCCCCCACCAGATTGTGGAGGGCGCAGCAGGTGGCCATGACTGTAGGGCCCACAGCACCAACTGGGGCATGTGGCCAGGGGGAGAGGAGAAGGGGGAGCAATGGTGGCAGGAATGTGGCCACTGATCCAAGACCCGTGCCTGCTCATGCCACTGCTCCTGGTCCTCCCACAGTCATTTCTGCAGGAGGTCATTCTGCCATTGCAGGGCAGCCGTGTACAGCTGCAGGGCATCATCTTTGTGCCCTCACTGATGGTGGTGGGGTGCCATCCCTGTGGAGCACTGCTCCCAGGCTGGCCAGCTGTGTGAGGAGGATGGGCCGGGCCTGGCTGGCACTCAACAGGCAGCTGTAAGGCGAGATGGTGAGTCCTTCCTGCAACACAGCCTCCAAGGCCCTGCTCTCCACATCCCCATGAGTAGTAGCCCCCAACCACAGGCCGTGGGATGGGACTGTCCTGGGACTGCACACCTGTGCCCTCTGCATGGCAGGTCCTGCCGCACGGGGATTCCGAGGTGACTCAGGGACCAGGCTGAGCCCTGTGCCCCTCAGCCACCTGCCCAATGGACTATTGGCCAAGGTCAGGGGAAGACGGCCACAGATGTGTCCTGGCATGGGTGGCAAGTGAGCCAGACACAGCCTGGCCCTCTCTGTATATCCCACAACATGAGCAGCTCATGAGGCTGTCCACAGGAATGGCTGATGCCTGCTGCCCACAAGCATGGCCACAAGCCGAGAGCTGCACTCCTGGGTGGTGTGTCTGGTGTGGAGACGTTGACTGTGTGGCTGTTCTGCTCCCAGCCTGGGACCTGTGCAGCCTCCCAGGGGCTGGCAGCCAGCCGGTGCCCATGCCCGGGGCTGCCTGCTGGGTCCGGGTGGGAAGCGCTGCCATGCATATGCATGCACTTGTTGGGCCTGCAGTGTGGATTGCTGCTGGAGCTGGCATGGCCAGGCTCCTGGCACACGCTGTCTGCACACACCCCCATGCACCAGCGTGTGCAACCTGTGGGATACTCACCTGACGGTCTCCCCTGAAGAAGTCTGGAGACACCCTGGATGTGGCCTCACTGGACAAGGATGTCTCTGGCTGGGGCTCTGGGGCAGTACCAGGCTCCTCCAGCTCTGGCTGTGTTGGGGGAGGTGCCTCCTCAGCCATATCAATGGCCTCACAGCTCGGGGCACCATCCTCGCCACCCATGAGCTGGTGTAGCTCATCATAAGAAGGGCAGGTGGCCGTCCCTGCCCCTGACCTCTGTCATGTGCCCCTGGCCCATGCGTAGCCCTGGGAGAGCTCTTTCACTTTGGCCAACACCTGCTCCAGGGTGCGGGCAGGATGGCTGCACTCCGCCAGGGCTGCGGCAAGGCAGGTGTACCCCAGGGTGTTGCAATGCTGGGCTGTGGGGTCAAGGAGGATGGCCTCCTCGTCTTACAGGGTCAGCAGGTCCCGGAACTCAGTGCCAGACCAGGAGGGGACCCACTTCTTGGAGCCCTGGGCAGCATCCTGAGACCCTTCAGAGCTGTCACATGAGGGGCCGGGGAGTCTTGGGCCACGTGGGCCATTTCTCTGGGTCTGGAGAGTGGCTGAGAGGGTGTAGAGTCAGGATTGTGGTGTCATTGCTGCTGCCATGTGCTCAGCTTCCTGCCATGGGGTTTTGTGGGTCCCTGTGCCTTTAAAAGTGACCAGAGTCTGGAAGCATAGAGCTGTGATTGTAGTGGAGAAGGCACCTCCTGGGTCCAGCTGGCTGGTGCCATGGAGGACCTCTCTGGTGACAAAAAGGCCTCCAGAACATCTACATGGCTTTTTCTGTTGACAGAAGCTGTCAACTAGGGCGTTCTTCCTGATCCCAGAGAGGCAGAACAACGTCAGTGGAACTGCCCAGTTTTGTCGACAGACTGTTGACAAAACAACACTTTGCGTGTAGATGCTTGGCAGGTTTTGTCAACAAAAGCCCGATTGTCTCGACATAACCTCTCACATAGACGTAGCCTCTGTGAAATCAGGGGAAAGCTGGAGAGGCATCCCTTTTCTGATACTGCAGTTTGTTCTGTTTTTGTAGCATGCTTAAAACACTGAGTACTATTTACTAATGATTACAGGTAAAACTAAGAGTGAGAAACAGTCGTGCTCTCTTATAGCCACATGTCGTCTCAAGGCTGATTAACTATGTTGCAAATCTTTCTTCAAATGCAGGGTGGAAACTTGGCTCTGTTAAAGTCAGTGGGAGTTCTGCCACTTATCTGAATAAAAGGGGGCCAGAGGTCACACGAAGTATTTAAGAATTCATAGATTATTTTTCGTGAAATGCACTGTGTTTAACATATAACAAGAAAACCAACATAATTCACCTTCCAGTATATCCTTAGCCATACTTGTGAGACAGACATTTGTTTTACAAACAGTTATTTTAATAAGCTCTTTTCATTTTTCAAAGGGGATCATGAAAATAACAACAGCCATACTTCAGACCAAAGGTCCATCCAGCCCAGGAGCCTGTCTGCCGACAGTGGCCAGTACCAGGTGTCCCCGGGGGGTGGACTGAAGACAATGATCAAGCAATTTGTCTCCTGCCATCCATCTCCAGCTTCTGACAATCAGAGGCCAGGGACACCATTCGTACCCTTGGCTAATAGCCTTTTATGGACCTAACCTCCATGAATTTATCTAGCTCTTTCTTAAATTCTGTTATAGTCCTAGCCTTCACAGTCTCCTCTGGCAAGGAGTTCCATGGGTTAGCTGTGTGCTGAGAGAAGCAGAACTTTATTTTATTAGTTTTAAACCTGCTACTCATTCATTTCATTTGGTGTCCTCTAGTTCTTGTATTGTGGGCACAAGTAAATAACTTCTCCTCATTCACCCTCTCTACACCTGTCATAATTTTATATACCTCTATCGTGTCCCCCCTCAGTCTCCGCTCTTCTAAACTGAAAAGTCACAATCTGTTTTGCCTCTCCTCATATGGGACCTGTTCCAAGCCCCAATCATTTTAGTTGCCCTTTTCTGAACCTTTTCCAGTGCCAAGATATCTTTTTTAAGGTGAGGAGACCACATCTGTACACAGTATTCAAGATGTAGGAGTACCACAGATTTATATAGGGGCAATAAGATACTCCTTGTTTTGTTTCCTATCCCTTTTTTAATAATACCTAAAATCCTATTTGCCTTTTTGACAGCCTCTGCACACCACGTGGATGTTTTCAAGGAACTATCCACGATAACGCCAAGATCTCTTTCCTGATTAGTTATAGCTAAATTAGTCCCCATCATATTGTAAGTATACTTGGGGTTATTTTTTCCAATGTGCAGTACCTTACACTTAATCCACATTAAATTTCATTTGCCATTTTGTTGCCCAGTCACTCAGTTTGACGAGATCTTTTTGAAGTTCTTCACAGTCTGCCTTTGTCTTGACTATCTTGAACAGTTTAGTGTCATCTGCAAATTTTGCCACCTCACTGCTCACCCCCTTCTCCAGATCATTTATGAATAAATTGAACAGGATTGGTCCTAGGTCTGACCCTTGGGGGACACCACTACTTACCCCTCTCCATTCTGAAAATTTACCATTTATGCTTACCCTTTGTTTCCTGTCTTTTAACCAGTTCTCAACCCATGAAAGGACCTTCCCTCTTATCCCATGACTACTTAATTTACATAAGTGAACAGAAGTGAATGAAATCCAAACAGCAAGATAAGACTCATATTCTACTAGCAAATGTAGTTCGGTGGATTTACTGCCTTTGTGTCCTCATGGGTCTTTATCTGTATTGATGATAAACAAGACGACTGCTTGTGTGTATAAATGAGTGCATGTGTGCTTGTGCATGTAAATGAGTGTGTGCATGTTTTCAATGAAGCGGCCCACTGACTGCAGCTGAGGCTTCCCAAAAAACACAAACCAGGTAAGGATCAAAGGCACCCAGCCAGGATTTATTGCCAAGCAAGGGACAAATAACAGTTGTTAGGTACAGTGTGCTGTGCTGATACCCTGTACATATGCTCCTGCCACTATGGACTGACACAAACAGTGGAAATTCTACTTCCCCCTAGGTCAGACAAAGACGGTCCCCCCAAGTCATCATGTTATATACAGGTACAAACAAAGCACACCTCACTGCTGATGTATCAGGTTACAACCCTCTGACATTGTCAGGTTACCAACTTCTGACGCTACTTAGATGCCACCCATCACCCTGCACCTCATGGTTTGGTTAGCTCATACCTGTCCCTCATGCTGTCATTTTAGACCCTTTCCTGAACCTGGGTCTGTATCTGTAAGGAGAAGGTATCAAGGTCTTTTTTAATGAGCTGGTGAGACCTTGTGATTTCAACTTCTACCAATTATTGTTCTGCACCTTGACCAATTACCAGTTAGTGTTTTGTACTCTCAGCCCTGTCTGTGCCAAGTTCTGTTAGCAGAGGCCTGCCTCTTGCTTGCAGCTTAGCTTTGCTTTGAGCCATGATTTGTCCATTGTTGCTAGGCCTCAGGCCTCATACCAGACCTGCGCTGCCTGGGCTTAGGCTTTCCATTTTACTTCAGTAAAGTGGTGGTTACAGAGTAATTTTGCTCTGTAATGCAATACATTTACATTCTTTGTTTTTTGTGTGTAATTTATACGTACATATATATGCACAAATTATAACCTCTGTATAAAAGAAACAATCCATGAGAAACCACATAACATTCCAAAACTGAAGCGTATTAGAACTATGAGAGTTTGCTGAATTCCAAATATATTCCCCCACTTCTGGTAAAAAAAAATATTGTATGGTTTTATAAAAGTCAGTAATGCATATTAATTAAATACAGAGTTAATTCTGAGAAGAAAAAAGAAGGCAAAACAAAAGATATATTTCATAGCATTGCAAATGGAAGAGATAAAGTAAAAATAAGTCTAAATACTATTTTGCTACATGCTTGTAATTAAAATGCTGTATACCTACATAAACATATATAAAACTCTGATAAACACATCTAACTGGAACTATGAAAACATTTCAACCAAACACATGTTGCATTAAGTGTTTACAACAAATTATTAGTGAAGCAGGAATTTATTCAAAGCGTGATGAATCCAAATACTTCAGGATACACACCAAATGTGATGCTTCTAAAATCTGTGTTGGTCATTGGTCCTGAACCAAAATGAATGACATTTTCCTGCCTACTGAAATGAAGCAGAAAAAAGGACATCGTTCTGATATAAGGGTCAACACAAGATAGCAATTATGTAGAAAACTTTCACTAATCAGCAATGGCCACACAGGGGAGCTATTTCTACAAGGTTGGCCAAACAATAAGGAAGGAAGTTAGTTTTGGCTTAGAGACAATAAAAATCCACTCTTCTGATAAAACCATTGTCAATCCTATACTGACAGCGTGAAGACCAGCTGTCCATATGACGAGAAATATTCTTTTCTTTTCTTTAAAATGTGTCCAGTTTAAATGACTGCTCAGTTTGGAAAAGAGGCGATTGAGGGGCGATATGATAGAGGTATATAAAATCATGAATGGTGTGGAGAAAGTGAATATAGAAAAATTATTTACCTTTTCCCATAATACAAGAACTAGGGGACACCAAATGAAATTGATGGGTAGTAGGTTCAAAACTAATAAAAGGAAATTTTTCTTCACACAGCGCACAGTCAACCTGTGGAACTCCTTGCCCGAGGAGGCTGTGAAGGCCAGGACTCTATTAGGGTTTAAAAAAGAGCTTGATAAATTTTTGCAGGTCAGGTCCATAAATGGCTATTAGCCAGGGATAAAGTATGGTGCCCTAGCCTTCATAACAAGGGCAGGAGATGGATGGCAGGAGATAAATCACTTGTCTTCTGTTCTCCTTCTCTGGGGCACCTGGCATTGGCCACCGTCGGCAGATGGGATGCTGGGCTTGATGGACCTTTGGTCTGACCCAGTATGGCCATTCTTATGTTCTTATGTTCTTATGTGAATAACCTAATATCCATAATGGTAAATGCTGCAGTTTCATATACAATAGCATAAGCAAAGTATAAATCAGCATTCAAAAAAAGCAAAAAATATGTACATAATTTGTCTCCAGGTGCTCTAGTAACTTAACATTAAAACATTGACAGTAATATTGAATGAAATCTGTTTAAAATCTGCTGACATTCATTCACTATAACATCAATTTCTCAGCTGTTGTAATAGTTTAGAAGACTACAAAATAAACAGATGTATATAATTTTTCTTATTCTTTCTTCCACCATTTTGTCTCAAACCTCAAGTCCTCACAAACCCAAACATTTTTAGAAGAAAGTCAGTTACCTAATAAGCAGACCTGTAAAACTTTAAAGACGAACAAATTTATTAGGACATGAGCTTCTGTGGGTGAGAGCCACTTTGTCAGATGACAATTTTTTCATTTTTTCTTATCCACAAAAGCTCATGTTCTAATAAATTTGTTCATCTCTTAGGCTATGTCTACACTAGAGTGATCTGTCTACAGAAATTACTGTCAGAAGATACCTTCTGAAAACTTCTGTCAACAGATTGCAGCCAAATTGCAAAGTAGATTGAAAGAGCAATCTGCTCTGTCGACAGAGTGTTGCTGGCCTGCCCAGCAGCTCTCTTGACAAAACAGCCAATTGGAAGCACAGCAGACAGGGCATTCCGGTGTCTCAGAAGCTCTGCCTGTTGACAGACAGCCCACTCAGAACACCCAGACTAGCTTTCTGTCAACTGATCTCTGTTGAGAGGCATGCTGCCTCATGGAGGAGCAGCAGAACGCTGCCAATGGAAGTGCTGCATTGTATTGGTTTATTGTCGTCAGAACACCTTGAGAATGTGGACACTGCAGATTGTGTTGACAAAAGCCTCTAGCACACACATAACCTCAGGTGCCACAAGACTGCTTGTTATTTGTGAAGCTGCAGACTTAGCTGGCTACCATTATGAGACTAGTCACCTAATACTGTAGTTCCGAACACTCAGATGTCCTTAGTGTTATATAATTAGTTGACATATTAACGCTTTCCCATAATACAAATAGAGTACATCATGTAGAATTTACTGGAAAACTTCAATTTAAAACTGATTTGCTAAGGGGCATTGTAATGGGTGTAAGAATAATACAGAAAAATGTCAAATACAAAGCTGTGCAATCAGCAAAACTGGACACCCAAAGTTCTCCACAGATCAATCTATGCTCTCTAAAATGTGCAGCAATTCCTGGACACAAATCAGTAAAAGAGGAAGACAGCCCTAATTTGAACTTTTATATTTAGGCTTATACTGGATTCTGAAACCCACACATTCCAGAGCAACACAGAGAGAGATGAAGAAGAAATACTTTAAAGAACAGTGAGGTTAGAGATGGAAAGTCTATGAGATCAGTGGAAGGATGCACAGAGTAAGCTAGCTAAGCTGTATCTAATGGGTAAGTTACTACCGTGGCTGTAATCTCTTCAGTAGTCAGGAGAACCTGACCACCACAAGCTGAAATATTGTAAAACTATCTTCACCGAAAATGCTCCAACTCCTATAATGGCCTTCAGAAATGAGTGAAAATACAAGGTGAGCACATCTCAACAGTACCTTGATTCGCTGCAGGGGGCTGCTCCAAAACCTTCAAAGATGGGGAGAGTTTGCAAGCCAGTGGAGAGCGGGAGGGGGCTGGGAAGGTGTCAGGTCAAAACCTTGTGCAGTGCTACATGGGTTGGGCGCAAGGATGGTGGTTTCCAGACCAGGGCTTTAGTGCAATGCAGTAGGTTGGGTGGAGGGGAGGGTTTGGTTATGGTATTCCCAGACTAGTGCCTTGGGGCAGTGCAGCAGGGTGGGGAGAGAAGGCTTGCAAGCCAGCGCCTTGGGGCAGTGCACCGAGGAGCTGCTCTGGCTCCAGCGTGGGGTTGCTTTGCAGGCACTGCGGACAGGTGCAGGCCGGGGTAGCTCTGTGCCCTGCACCTTGTGGTGGCAACTAACTGTCTTGTGGCCACATGAGCGAAACGAGCCTGCCTGGGCGCAGCCTCCAGCCAGGTACAGGGCGAGCAGGAGTTCTAGCGCTGCAGTGAGCCCCCCGCCACCCCTGGTCTGGAACTGTGGCTACAGCGAGGCCCGCCTGACCTCAAACACCTCCAACCCGGAACCGGGCTGGGACCGGCAGAAACACAAAAACCCCGCCCCTGGTCCCTCATTGGCGGCCTGTTTCCTCCACTACATCCAATCCCCAGCTCGAAGCGTTCCCTTGGCAACCAGTAAACTCTCCGCGGCCTTGCGGGCGCGCGTGCGGAGGGAAGCCTGCCTGGAGCCCACCCCGCTTTTGACCCCCCTCCCCCCGCCCCCAGCATGAACGGCCGGGCTAGCCTGAGCGGCAAGCCCTACAGCGCGGGGGTGCGCATCGCCAACTGGAACGAGGACACGTACTTAGAGGAGGTACCGGAGCCGCTGCCGTTCCCTGGGACTCCCTCGGGCGGCCTAAGGGGACGGCTCTGCCTCCCTTCTCAGCCCCCATTTTGGGCAGTACCCTTCCCCGCTCCCCTTATACCCCCCAACGCCCTGTGCCATAAGCAGCAGCACCCCCCCGGCTCCGGCCACTGCGGTTGGGCGGCAGGTCTAAGGCAGGGTGACACGCCGGGGGAGGGGCAGCCTGGCTGTTAGTCGTAGTGGTGGGAAGCAGACTGGGTAACTCGCGCCCAAGGCAGGGCGCTGGCTGCCCCTGGAGCCCGGGGCCTGCGGGGTCAGCGACTGTCTCGGGGTGGGGGGCAAGCAGCTGCCAGCGCTGGGGGCCTAAGCTTCCTCTTTTCAGGGCCAGTATAACCTTGTAACCCGGGCCACCTCCAGCCAACCAACCCACCCAGCCACCCACAGCTGGGGCCTCCACGCACCCCTACAGTATCTCCTTTCCCCACCCCCCATATGCACTGGCACCTTCTCCTCTGAATGAAAAGCCACCTGTGCAGCAGACTGACTGCTATCTCTTTGGGACAAGGTGACACTGCAATGGGACATGGACCCAACTGACATCCCCTTATAGCCACTGCAGTAATTACAGCACTGGTGCACGTCTGCTCTTGGCTCCTTGTTTTGGCAGTGCACATCCTTACCAGGAGCTCTTATATTGCTTGCACTGTCAGTGTTGAGTATTGTACTGTAGGCCAGCTTTTGAAAGCCAGTAAGAGTTGAGGTAAGCTATGTATATATGTGTAGTGTCTACACCAGTGGTTCTCAACCTATTTACCATTATGGGCTGATACAGTTCTCTAAGGGTTATGTGGGCTGCATCTATGCAATATATACACTACCTATATGGCCCTGAGGATGTCATATGGGCTACAAGCAGGGTGCAGGTTGAGAACCACTGGTGTATACTCATATTGCATGGAGCTTAATACATCAGTGTTGACTCTATGCTTCTATTAAGTCTGCACAGCCAGGCAGTTACAGCAGTGGAAGTAAAATTTTTGCATATACACGTACATAGATAAGGCAACTTACATCAACCTGAGTCTAACATTACATTACAAAGTAGACCATGCCTTGGTGTAAATGGGAAGTAACTCCATTAAAGTTAATGGATTTATCCTCAGTGTAAAAATAACATGAGAGCACATTCAGGTTTCTGGAATATTTGTGAATGACATGCCCCAGAGGTACCTATTTATGCCTGCCTAGCTGGAGCCCTTTTCAAAAAGTTTTAAATTGCATTTAAAGCCAAGATGATTGTAAAAATGCTTGATACTATGTTTAGTTTCTCACTTTTGTTTTTAAACAGGACCTCTTAAAAGATTTTTTGTATAAAAGAGAAAAAGGAGAACTACTAATACAGAAATCAAAGAGACTTAAAAATAATCTTTTAAAGCAGGTAATCCATTCTCACCAGCCCTTTTAACAATTCCACTTTACTGCTTATAAAAATTGCAGTGAATTGTTGGCATCTGTGTAGTGAGAATACTATGTTTTGACAATCTGTGTGACACATTACAATAATTTCAATAATTTTTAAATAAATTGAAACAGTCTTTACCAATCTATGTATATTTTAACATAGATGCAACTGTCAGTTTCGAAAGATGGATTTGTTCACTTTGGAGACACTGTGATGCTTTTGAGCCCTGAAAACAACAAATCACCTATGGAGAATTACCTGGAAGTATATGGCAATCTAACATTGGCTGTTAATCCAGATGATATAACAGTACATATGTCTGATTTATTACAAGCCCCCTGTGAAGTGAGCGCAGTGAAAAGTGTGAAGCCTGTTGGTCGAAATGCATTTCATATCCTAAGGTTTGGTGTCTTAACGTTCAGTAGATTCAGTAGTAGTTACACCTTTGGGTTCAGGTTTAATCTTATTTTGTGAAATGAACTTTCTTAGAAAAGAAAATCAGTGTGTAGTGCAACATTTGATTGATTTTAGACTAATGTCTTAATTTTTATTACACATTAAGCCCAATTCTGCTCTCATGCCAGTAAGAGTTCCAATGAAATCAATGAGATTGCATCAATATAAAACTGGTGCAAAAGCAGAATCGGGCTCTCTGTATTTATTTTTAATAAATAACCAAATATTTTAAAGTTAAATGAATTCTACATCTTACTATTGACATAGAATAATATTTTTAATAAAGCTTTTATAAACATAACTAGTTATCTCACATAGATTTTATAAGTCTTAGTTAAATCTTACATTCTTCCTTCTGTGCAAGGACATAAAGAACAAAGGGTGCCTCTTTGTCCTGACATGCTACAGGCTGACCAATATCTCTGGATAGTTCTTGAGAAAGTTAGAAGAGATTGCATATTAAATCGTAAACTGCTTTGGCTAGAGGTTATCTTTTTGTTTTATGTGTAGAGAGAACCTGCCACTTTTATGTGGATAGAAATATTTATATTAGCTTACAATAAACTCTTTTTTGTTTATTTATACATCCCCAATTGTATTTAAAAGCCAAATGCTGTATCATTGTCTTAATGGAAAGGAACTAGATGATGATATTGAGTAAAGGCAAAAAACTTGGATATGTAAATTCACCAAAAATCTAAAAGGGTAAAAGTAAGTAAGTAGTATAAAGAATGTAAAATTACATAAATTTAAAAAAAAAAATTATATTTGGGAATACAGATAAGGGAAAAGTTGATGTACTTTAATCCAATAATTTAGTCATAACAGCTGAAGTGGATGATGGGGATATAGAATCATAGAAGATTATGTAGGAACAGACCTCAAGGGGTTACCTAGTCCAACCCTCTGCTCAAAGCAGGGCTGTTGCAGTGTCTGCAGACCGCATCCCCTGACAGCAAGGGCACAGGGGTGTGTGTGGATGCTGCTTGCGTTGCTGCTATTCTGTAAGTGGCTTGAATCAGTCAATCACTCTGTGACAGTGTGGTCTAATGGCCAGAGTGAGTAGTGTGGCCCAAGGGTGCATGGCAGCATGGCTCAACAGCTGGAGTCAGTAGCCTAGCCCTAAGATTCACGGCAGCACTGCCCAATGGCCAGAGTTCAAGGGGTTGGGACCATCGGCCCATTAGGGAAGCCTGGGCCCAGTCTATTCCATTTTCTGACCCAGGACCTTGGGAGTGGGGAAATGATTTGCCATTCACTTGGCAGGAAATCCTATCGCAGCACACAAAACTTGCCACTGACACAGCAGGGAATCCCACCACAACATGCTGACATTACCCAGGTGGGAGAAACTACTCACCTCCCTGGGTCACTTCCTACGAATTCTGGACTTGCAGTGACCCTTTAGCTGCAGGATCTTTAGGGTCCTTGGGAAGCACCAGGCTCCTTGGAGGCTCACTGCAGTCTCCCATGTCTCCAGGTCCCGCTGTCTGGGTCCCCTCTGGAACTCTAGTAGTAAGTCATTCCTATCCAGCACAGACAGAACTGAGCTGCTCCCTTTTATATTGCCCCAGCATTTGGAGCATGTCTAGTCTGGCTGGAGAAGTGGGACTTCCTTGGTGTACAGTGTTTTAACTCCTTCTGTCCCATTGCAAGGTATGCACACCCCATCATGAGGTCCAACCCCAAACTAAATCATCCCAGCCAGGGCTTTGTCAAGCAGGCCTTAGAAAACTCTAAGGATGGAGATTCCATCACCTTCCTAAGAAACCCATTCCAGTGCTTCACCTAAGGAAAAACTGTTTCACAGTATCCATCCTAGACCTCCCTCTCAGCAACTTGAGACCATTGCTTCTCATTGTGTCCTTGGTCACCATAGAGTACAGCCCAACTCTATCCTCTTTGGAACCCTTGCTTCAGGAAGTTAAAGGCTGCTTCAAATCTCCCATCTTTCTTCTCTTCTAAAGATTAAATTAGCCCAGTTCCCTCAGCCTGTCTTTATGACTCGTGCTCCCAATCATTTCTATTGCCCTCTGTTGTACTGTCTCCAAATTGGCCACATACTTTCTGTAGTGGGTGTCCCAAAACTGGACGCACTACTCTAGATGTGGCTTCACCAGTGCTGAATAGATCGTAATAATAATTTCCCTCAATTTTCTGACAGTTCTCCTACTAATGCAGCCCAATTTGTCATTGGCATTCTTGGCAACGGGCACATTGTTGGCTCATATTCAGCTTCACGTCCACTGGAATCCTCAGGTCCTTTTCTGCAGAACTGTTGCTTAGTCAGTCAGTCTCCAGATTGCAGCAGTGTGTGGGACTCTTCCATCCTGAGTGCAGGACTCTGTACATGTCCTCCTTTTGGCCTACACCTTCAATTTGTGAAGGGCACTCTGGACCCTATTTCTACTCTCTGACATATCTATTTTTTCCCACAGTTTGGAGTCATACATGAACTTACTGAGGGTTCAATCCATCCCATCATCCAAATCATTAATGAAGATATTGAACAAAACCAGCCCCAGCACTGACACTTACAGCTGTTTGCTTGATACCGGCTGAGAAGTAGACATCAAGCCATTGATCACTAGCCATTGAGCCTGACAATGTAGCCATCTTTCTGTCTACCTTACAATCCATTCATCCAGTTCATATTTCTTTAACTTGCTGGCAAGAATATTTTAGAAGACTGTTATCAGAAATGTTGGTAAAGTTAAGGTATGTCACAGTTCCAAATCAACACAGCCTGTTACTTCATCAGAGAAGGCAATCAGTTTGGTCATGCATGACTTGCACTTGGTGAATCCATGCTGACCCTTCCTGATTACCTTCCTCTTTCTTCAACTGCTTCAAAATGGATTCTTTCAGGATATGCTCCATCATTTTTCCAGAGACTAAGGTGAGGCTGGCCCATCTGTAATTTCTCAAATTCTCCTTCTTCCCTTTTTAAAAGATGGGCACTGTATTTGCCTTTTCCCAGTCATCTGGGACCACCCTCAAACACCTCTAATTTTGAAAGATAATGGCCAGTGGCTCTGCAATCATGTCAGCCAACTCCCTCAGCATGCTCAGATTCATTACATCCAGCCCCATGGAGCTGTGCATGTCCAGCTTTTCTAAATAGTTCCTAACCCATTCTTTCACCACTAAGGGCTGCTCACATCCTCCATATATTGTGCTGACCAGTGCAGCAGTCTGGGAGCTGACCTCATCTGTGAAGACAGAGGCAAAAAAAGCATTGAGTAAGTCAACTTTTTTTCACATCGTCTGTCACCAAGTTGCTTCACCCATTAAGTAAGGGTCCAACACTTTCTCTGTCCACCTTCTTGTTGCTCAAATACCCGCAGAAACCTTTCTTGTTACTTTTCACATCCCTTGCTAGCTGCAACTTAATTGTTCTGTGGCTTTCCTGATTACACTTGTACATGCTCAGGCAATACTTTTGTACTCCTCATCAGTCTAAGTTACCACTTCTTGTAAGCTTTTTTGTGTTTAAAATCTCACTGAAGATTATTCTATTAAGCCAACCTGACCGCTGGTTTTTCTAACATTTCCACCAGGAAATTGTCCCCAACTCTTTCCAAAAACTTCTTGGATTGTCTGTGCACTGCTATATTGCTCTCCCAGCAGATGTCAGGGTGATTGACATATTGTTATCCCAATAAATGGAGCTATGGTTTCCCATCAGTTTCCCATCTTTTAATGAGGTATGCCCCACTTTCCCCTTTAACAAAATATGTGTTATTTCGTGTTGCATAATAATACTTATGCTCAAAGGAAATGAGTTAACATTACTATGGCAACTTAACTTTTAAATTTAAATTCTTAGCTTTGACATTTCACTAGCACATTTTTTTTCTTTTTGTATTGCTATGGATGATAAATTGATATGAAAATTAATCCATATGATAAATTACTAGGAAACTTTTTTTGGTAGGGATTTTTCAGATGCATGAATTAAACATACAGGTTGGGATTTTCAGTGGAGCCTAAGGGAATTAAGTGCTGAACTCCTTTCTGAATTTCAGTATTTGGGGATCAATCTCCTTGAAACGCTTTTGAAAATCCTAGCCTATATGTTTAATGTATGCAGCTGAAAAAAAGCATTGAGAGCCTAATTTTCCACTCAGAGTATTAAATATTGATGTGGTAAATTATTTAAATGCCAACTGTTTCTATAATGTATTTTATAGTAGCAGTGACACCAGCCTCTTCTATGACAAATAATTTTGACGACCTGCATACTCACAAATCAACGTATATGGCATGTTTCAATTTATATGGTTCTTTTCCTGTGTGAACAGTGTTGAAGGAAATTCTATGGGTGAACCCATTAGATTTGGGCAGAATTTTGGTCTTGGGACAACAGGCGGTTTTTCCGATCAAATGGTAAGTCAACACCAGTGTATACTAAAACTGTAATACTGATTGATATTATAAATTTAGTAACAGAGAGAAAGCCGTGCTAGTCTATGTACTATCAAAACAAAAAAGCAGTCAAGTAGCACTTTAAAGACTAACAAAATAATTTATTAGGTGAGCTTTCGTGGGACAGACCCACTTCTTCAGACCGTAGCCATACCAGAACAGAGTCAATATTTAAGACATAGAGAACTAAAATAGTAATCAAAATTGACAAATCAGAAAAAAATTGTCAAGGTGAGCAAATCAGAGAGTAGAGGGACAGAAAGGACAGGGGGATTCAAGGATTAGATTAAGCCAAGTATGCAAAAGAGCCCCTATAATGACCCAGAAAATTCTCATCCTGGTTCAAACCACGTGTTAATGTGTTGAATTTGAATATAAAAGAGAGTTCAGCAGCCTCTCTTTCCAGACTGTTGTGAAAATTCCTCTTCAGTAAGATGCAAACTTTTAAGTCATTAACAGAATGGCCAATTCCCTTAAAATGCTGGCTGACAGGTTTGTGGATCAGGAGTGTTTTTATGTCTGTTTTGTGCCCATTAACTCTTTGTCTAAGAGAGTTTGAAGTCTGTCCAATATACAAAGCATCTGGGCATTGTTGGCACATGATGGCATATATGATGTTAGTTGAGGAACATGAGAATGTGCCTGTGATTCTGTGAATAACCTGGTTAGGTCCAGTGATGGTATCTCCAGAACAGATATGTGGACAAAGCTGGCAGTGGGCTTTGTTGCAAGGAAAAGTTTCAGAACTGGTGTTCCTGCAGTATAGACTGTGGCTGTGAGTGAGAATCCTCATAAGGTTAGGAGGTTGTCTGCAGGAGAGAACAGGCGTGTCACCTAGGGCCTTCTGGAGTGTGGCGTCCTGATTAAGGAGAGGTTGTAAGTCTTTAATAATTCGTTGCAGTGGTTTGAGTTGGAGGATGTACGTAATGACCAGTGGTGTTCTGTTCTTGGCTTTTTTGGGCCGATCTTGGAGTAGCTGGTCTCTGGGTAGTCGTCTGGCCCTGTCAATTTGTTTTTTTATTTCTCCTGCTGGGTAATTCAGGTTTATGAAAATTTGATAAAGATCTTATAGTTTTCGGTCTCTGTCAGTAGGATCAGAGCAAATGCCATTGTACCTAAGGGTTTGACTGTAAACAATGGATCTAGTTATGTGTGCAGGATGGAAGCGAGAAGTGTGTAGGTAAGTACAGTGATCAGTTGTTAAAGTCTCTGTGGAATTCTTCTAGAGTCTCTATACCATGGGTCCGAATCATAAAGATGTCATCAATGTATCTTAAGTAGAGGAGGGGTATTAGGGGATGAGAGCTGAGGAATCGTCGTTCCAGGTCACCCATAAATATATTAACATATTGTGGGGCCATGCAGGTGCCCATAGCAGTTCCACTAATCTGGAGGTATAAATTGTCGCCAGATCGGAAATAATTGTGGGTGAGAACAAAGTTACAGAGGTCAGACGCCAGACTGGCTGTGGTGACATTGGGGATCGTTTTCCTGATCACTTGTAATCCATCTTTGTGTGGAATATGAGTGTACAGAGCCTCTGCATCCATGGTGGCAAGGATGGTGTTGTCAGGAACTTTTCCCATATTTTGTAATTTCCTCAAGAAGTCAGTGGTATCTCGGAGATAGCTGGGAGTGTTGGTGGCAGAGGGTTTGAGGAGGCAGTCCACGTAAGTGGATAGTCCGGTGGTAAGGGTGCCAATACCCAAAATGATAGGGCGTCCGGGGTTCCCAGGTTTGTGGATTTTGGGAAGTAAATAGAATAATCCAGGTTGGGGCTCAGATGGTGTGTCTGAGTGAATAAGGTCCCAAGTAGCAGCAGGGAGTTCCTTAAGTAGTTGTAATTTCTTTAGGAATTCCAAAGTGGGATCAGAAGGGAGAGGCGTTGGAGAGCTGTCTGGCTGCACAATAAAATACGCAATAGTTATTACTGAGCAAAGAATTTTACTGAACGCAGGGCACTTCATCTGAGGAAAGAGCAAAAGCTACTTGCACTAGAGCACCCAATGTGTCATACTATACATGGCCAGATATACGGCCTGATTCTCAATTAGGTTAAAACAGAGTAAATCCAGAGCAACTGCAGTAATGCCCAATTATATTAATCTGCACTTGCACCAGTTTAATTGAGAGAAGACTCTGGTTCCCAGCTAGTGACTGTCATTTGGTCATGCATACATGTTTAGGTGTCAATATATTAAAAGATAAAATTTGCATAGAAGATACCATATATCCCAATCACTATCTTCTGTGAATAAACTATTTGGGGCTCTTAGAGAAAAATCCCCCCAACAAATATTACTTGAATTTCCTTAACATGGGTTGTTACAAATGCAACACCTATTCAGAGACCTTTTGGAAATTTCTAGGGACCAGGAATGCAGTCCTGGGCTATCAGATTGAAGCTATTTGAGTGAGGGAGATTTTATAGAGAGAGAGAGACATTTTTAATATCTCATGAAACTACAAAAATTCATCTTTGCAGGAAGGCTGATGTTTTAAACTACGCTTTTAAATGAACTGAGAACAAGAGACTCAATGCTCCAATGTAATAATATACAATGTATAGATGGCTAACAATCTTGCCTGTGTCTTTGTATTCAAAGTGACCTTCTGGAATGAAGATCTCATTTATATATCAGTATTTACACTTCCATAATCTTTCTCTTTTCGAAGTCATGTGTTCCATTTGAATGCAGCACACTATTCATAAGTTCATCAGCCATCTAGCGCTGTGGTGTCCAATCAGTTCTGAAGCAGTAGCCACTATAGCAAACTAGCCATGTTATTCTGAAAAAGAATAAGAAAAGAAAATGTAACAGGAATAAAATTCCAGCTGTAAGCTGCATCTTACGATGATGCGTGATGATTTCTGGCGTAAGTGGCGTATTTAAGCTATTCCACCAGCTGCCGGAGGTCTCCATACGATAGGTAGGTCAGATTACTGGAGAGTGACTTTAGGCTTCAGAAAGATCTTCTGAACTTTTTTATTCTCTGAAAATTTTTGTTTTTTTGATTTAAAAAAGAACTGCATGCAACATTTTTTGAGTTTTTATTGTTCAACTGGCCAAATAGACACATGTGGCAAGTAGCTAGAGTATTGAACATCACAGATCTAGTGTCTTATAGTTAAGAGTTTGTAATTCATGAAAGTGGACTGACAGACTTTTCACAACAAATCTGTTACTAGGGTTGAAAGAGCAGTTTCTTTTTTTATAACTGCAATATGTTTTGGACCCAGTCCAATACCTATTTAAATCAGTGAGCATTGGATCAGTCCTAAGCACACATGTTAACCACAGAAATATATACTACCTCTGAAGTACAAAGGTAACCCCATGTTTTTACAGGTATTTTTTGTATACACCCATGTTGGTCATATACTTCTTTGCTTGCACATACATAAAATTCTTTTTCACCAATTTTTTCTTTAATTCTGAAATAAGAGATGACATGCTCAAACAATTTTGTAAGCAATTATAAAAACTGATTGTATTCATATGATTTTATATAATTTTGTATGCCATTGTTAAACACAATTATTTTATTTGTAATAATTTAGTAGTTTAATCATTTACACTGATATGTCAATCATGTATGTTTCCATTTACAGTTATATCTTGCAAGTGACCATAAATCTTTTATGAAATCTGCTAAAAAATCACACCTTCAACAAGTGTTTTTGACAGATGAGCTTTCCTATCTGACTTGCTGGCAAGCTACCTATTTGGATCCTCAGCTGCGTCTTGAATATGAAGGATTTCCAGTTCCTGTAAGAAATTAAGTAAAAGGCAGAAAGTAAAACAATAGTACATATCATGAGTATTGAATTAAGGGTCTCTATAAACCATTTAAAATAAAGTGTTATTCTTTGCAGCATTCTGAAAGTTGTGGTAAAAATCAAATTTTTCCATACATAAACTGTGAACTCTAATAGGAGTGGGAGAAGGGAAGCAATTTGCAAGTTATAGCTAATGGTTTGAGCAGGGGGCATGGGCACTCAGCACTCTTGCGTTCCAATGCTAACTTTTGAGTTGACTAGCTGTGCAATTATGATAAATCATTTTGGCCTAAATTTTAAGAAGTGGCCATTGATTTTGGCAGCCTCATATTTGGAGTTCAATGTGCAACCCTCCTCCCCAAGTCTGAATTTCAGAAGCACTGACTATCTGCATTTTCACTTCTATTAGTAGGAGCAGTGGCTTCTCTGTACTTCTGACAGTAAGGCCCACAGAGCTCCCAAAAACTGAGGTATCCAAAATCAGTGGTCAGTTTTGAAAAGGGGTCTGCTAACCTTCAATGGCTACATCTACACAGACAGCCTTTGTTGACAAAACTCGCCGAGTGTCTACACGTTTAAAGCGCCCTGTGGAGAGTTCGTCGACAAAACTCATCTGCTCAGCCAGCAGTGTTATACTTCTCCCGGATCAAGTATACTGTCGACAGACTGCCTGTGTAGAACCTTCTGTCAACAGAGAGGGCTTCAGGTTCCCTGGGCAGCCCTGTTTGCAGAGCTTCCAGTCAGCCAGTCTGTCAAGAGAGGACAGGGCAGTCCGGCTGCTCTTTCAAGCTGCTTTTATGTGTAGATGTGATCTGTGGACAGAGGTTTCTCTGTCGACAGAGGCTGCCCATGTAGACATAGCCAATGTGTATATGTAAAATGGATGTAATATTTAACATACCCGATAGAGGTGCTGGAAGCTTAATTAATACTTTTAAAATGCTTGGAGATTCCTCAGCTAAGACCGTGGTAATTCAAAGTAAATGTGAAGTAATGATATTATATTACAAATATAACTGTTCCTCCACTGCTAGCCACTATTTCTGTTTTAATATATTTTCATGCAGCTTCTGATTCGCAAAACCCAGTTAAAATATGTAGTTAAAATTATATTCTCTTTTCATGTCAGCTTTAAAAATATTTTAAACAGGTTAATTTAAGATCAGTTCTGTTGTACAGTAAATTCTTTCATATCCAGCAGCCCCAGACTGGGAGGTTGCTAGATAGTCAAATATTTTGGATAATAGAGGTATACCTAGCAATGCATAACCTGAAAGAAAAACAAGATTAGCTATTAAGCAACAAACAAAAATGTATGCAGAGTACTTTATTCACCAACAACAGTAGTATTGTATGCGGTAAACTTATACTATATTTGCTGTATGTGTTTGTGTTTACTTTCAGTATACTGTACTTATGGAAATGGTAACTAAAATTTACTCATGGCTAACACGCTGGTTATTTGAGAGTTCCAGATGACAGAATGTGGGTTAAGACAGAGTTTATTGTACTTTAAAATAAACTACAAGTGCTCTTTGCAATAATGTAACAATACAGTAAAAATCTATTTTTAGAAATGCAAAGGCCCCAATTCTAGATTGTGCTCCATCACATTTTATTGTGGAAACCAGCAGGATCTCACCACCAGGAAAAACACAGTGAAACTGTGATTCCTCTGGTGGCATAGGACCACTCCTGGCCTTTACTGCACTTTCTTACAGTGCCCAGCACTAGGGCATGCCCATGAAGAGAAGCAGTATATCAGAGATAAGAGTGTGTGGCCAGAATGCTATACGTTCACCTGCTCTGGGCTGCTGGATTGTCCCAAGGGGACAGCTGCACCTAATTTGCAAAACCAGCTTATTTACATTGAGAGCTGGACCAGCCCATCACAAGCCCAATATCTACAAGGTACAGAGCAGCCCACAATCAGAGCTTGTGTTTTTAACGTTACATTCACCAACTCTAAACATTTCACTTTCACAGCAAAAAGACTATTTAAAAACTGTCCTTAGAGTGTTTGTGAAGAAGATTCTCCTGTTTATTCTTTCTCTAGGCAAACAGTAAAATCCTTATCACACACTGCCATACAAATCGGGGTTTAGCAGTTCCTAGGAACTATTGGATAAGGTAAGTGTAATTTATGACAGTGTACATACCAGGGATATTTTTCATTAATCAAGTTCAGTATATCAAGAATATAAGCAAAAAGACAAGTACTCTCATCACACAGTTATAGGTTGAACCTCTCTAGTCTAGCACCCTCAGGAGAAATTGAAGAGAATTTGAGAAGAAACAAGAAAATTTGCCTGGCCACAGGAGGTCACTATTGTCTAGCACAGTACTAACACTTCCACTGCTTACTGGGCTCCTAAAAGACATTTAGGGGTATATTACAACACAGAACACTGAGAACCAGGACTGGTGACTGTTAACAAACTTTATGGGACCATAGGAAACTTGGCCACACCTATGGTAAGCACTAGCCTGGCTAACTAAAATAAGGCTGGATTACGGATGCTGCCAGACGAGAGTTCCAGATTAGAGAGGTTCAACCTGTAATGAGATAACGAAAGTATAGCACAGACTCGGTCTCAATTTATTGTCAGGCTGTAATGTAGTGCAATCAGTCTGCAATTAGTTCAGCCTTCTTCACATTTTCCCCTCAGATTTCTAGACTTCCCTGTTTCTTGGATGGTCCAGTTCATCCTTTGGATATGCTGACCAATAGCGGTCCTTTCTTGGTAGAGAGAGTTAGGTATGTGGAAGTGTCATAGATCAGAAAAATATATTTTAATATAGTGCAGGAAACTGCATGCAGGATACATAGGTATCTCACAAAATACAAGTACTGTGTGAATGCAACTTCTGCATTGAATTACTGTTTTGACTCAACACTGGTAATGAGTATAATAATTCTTTCTTATTTAATGCCAAACAAAATTCAACGCAGGATCTATATCAGATCCTCATGGAGGACTTTGAGGCAGAAAGTCTGCTGGGGTGAGACTGAAGTTATGAAAGCCAGGGCTCCTATAATAAAGCAGCCCAACATCAATAGCTCAGTGGTTTGAGCATTGGCCTGCTAAACCCAGGGTTGTCAGCTCAGTCCTTTGAGGAGGCCACTTAGGGATTGGGGCAAATAGATATTAGGGATAGTGCTTGGTCCTGCCAAGAGGGCAGGGGACTGGACTAGATGACCTCCCAAGGTCCCTTCCAGTTCTAGGAGATGTGTGTAATAGAGTTGACTGAGGAAGTGGGTGTTTTCAGGGCAAGCCTATGTCAATGAGACACCTATCGTACCCCAACTAAAAAGAGCTATCATGCCCCAGTGGAAGTTCTGAAGGCAGGTGGGCAGCAGCAACACCACCTGGTCTTCAGGATGAATGAATACCCTGGAGCACTTTGGGATGAGCTGGGTAAATCTGGACCAATGATAACTTTTTTTCTTGGCTTTTGATTTCTAAAATTCTAATAAAGTTTTTAAAAATGCATGAATAATATAGCTTAATAAATCAACAACTATTTACAGTTTGGTTAGAGGAGACATTTACCATTTATATTGACTTGCTGTTAATTTCTGAGATTGAGCTCATGGAATTTATGGTAGTGTTCCCCACAAGCTGTGCACCTGGGCAATCACTCTGGAGTGATTTGAATGTTGTCTAGCTGGTGCCCATCGTGTTCACATCTAGCAGAGTGCCCAGAGATGGCAACGTGACATTCCACTGGTATGCACATCCACCATACCTTGGTGCACATAAAATTTATTCTACTCATGGATGGAAAAAATTTAGAGGGAACCTTGGTATATAGTGATTATACTTAACCATGCTACTATTTTCTCTTGACAGGTCATACTTTGGAAAAGAATATGAAGTCGTCTGTCACACCTATCTGGATTCCCATAAAGCTGAAGAAGATAAGAATTACTGGATAATAGTAACCGCGAATCCCAGTGCTGATGGAAATACTATGTTTGACAGACCTATGCCTCCGTCAGAGGAGACCAGAGAGAGAGAGAAGAATGAACTCTATGCAGGAACATAGAATGTAGTAGTCCAAAGTCAAAAACTTTCATTTTCATTATGCTTTTACAAAATGAAAATTCTAATGTTAATTATAACTAGAGCTTTGAATGCATGTCACACTTTCTCTATTCACACTTTATTTTTATTCCTAGATGCATTTATTTTATAAGTAGATATGAAAATCTGTCATTAGTTACACTGGGTAACCTCAGTGAAGTCAGTGGGGTTGCACTTAAATGTGACTGAGGACAGAATATGGTAAATAAAATCTGTTGATCCATGTACAAGTCCAGCTCCAGGAGTTTTTTTAATCAAGTAAGGCTTGATTTTCCCATTTTGACATGCACTGATGGCAACTGATATGTCAGAAAGTAATAACAGCCCTAAGAACTTATTTAACCACTTATCTCAAAATAATCCACTGTCTCCTTTTAAAGGATAATGGATATGTGATAGTTTCCACAACATCAAAAAACAAAGGCATGCCAACTTATCACTGGAATCTTTGACAATTAAAGACCAACTCAGAGAACCTAATTGAATTCATTGTTTCCTCTGACTAGCACGACATAGTCAAGTGTTCAAAATCATTACGCATTTCTCAGAAATCATGAGACTGGCTTAAAAATCATAGTTTAAAAATAGTAATTTGGGTGTTCTTTACATTTGCCTTTTGGATTTAGAGCTTTAGGAATCACCAAGTCAAGCTTTCCTCCCAACTGCAAGGCCCAGAGAAATCATGCCCCTGCCTCTGGGATGGAAGAGCAGCAGCACTCAGCCAGGCTATTGGTCTTAAGTCAAATCTGTAGTCTTATAAATTTGTTAAGGAATCTTCAATGTCCGTGCAGTACTGACAAGACTTTGTTTTTAAAGTTTTTCCAAAATAAGCTTCATGGAGCTCTGGAAGCACTGATATGTCCCTGTCATGACTCCAAGTTGTATTTCTAGAATCTGATTCAAACCAAGTGTCTAGGACTTTTGAACCACTGCCTCAGTCCAACATAGTTTATCAAATTCTTCTTCATGGAGAACAAGAAATAAATAAAAAATTACAAAACCAAGAAAAAGTGGTCATTTATTTTCCTTCTGTGCAGCTGAAAAACTATAGTCAGTGATGTTTGTGCATAAATCTATGCATTTCTTTTTTGGTCCATTGTACCCACTGGCTACGATTATACTAGCACGTTTTGTAGACAAAACTGGGATTTTGTTGACAAAACTCGTGGAGCATTTACACACAAAATGCATTTTGTCAACAGAAACTCGAGAAAAAAATCATGTAGGTGCTTGGGGGGTCCTTTTGTCGACAAAGTGGATCAAAAGATTGATCCGCTTTTATGTGTAGACACGATCTGTTGACAGAAATTTTGTTGGAACATCTCTTCCACACAGATTGCTGCAGTGTAACCATTCTTGACCTTCCCCGCTTCTACCCCTCTACTGTCTGATTTGCTCACCTTGATAATTTTTTTCTGATTTGTCCTCATTGGTTACTGTTTTTGTTCTCTGTGCCTTAAATATTGAGTCTGTTCTGGTCTGAAGAAGTGGGTCTGTCCCATGAAAGCTCACATAATAAATTATTTTGCTAGTCTTTAAAGTGCTACTTGACTGCTTTTTTGTTTTGATAGTACACAGACTAGCACAGCTCCCTCTCTGTTGCCATAGCCACTGAGTTTCTCTGTCATATATAGTAGTTAATTCCTGTCCTTGCGAGTGCAATGATATCTTAAAAAAGAAAAAGTGAACAAAAATAAGTGCTTGGTTTGCAGTTGACTGAATAGGTTGTCTTCTGTGTAATTTTTTTGGATGCTCTTTTGTTGCCACAATAAGTCAACTATGTTATTGATAGAATTGATCTTTGCCCTTTCTCGTGACTACACCAAATACTACACTCATCCCTCGCTGTACGAGCACAATTGGTTCCTAACGTTTTGTTCGTAGGTGAAAACTCATAAGAGGGACACTAAATTCCTATTAAAATACTTGTAAAAGTCTCTGATTGGTTCCAAGTGCTTGGAGTGGCAGGAGGTGGTGCTGTTTTTGAAAGGTAAGTGAACCTGGGGTTGGGAGGGAGTTAAAGGTTGAGGGCAGTTTGGGGCCATGAGCGGGAGGGAGAGTTAAAACCTGCAGGCAGCTGAGGTGGAAGAAGTGGTGGTTTGTTCCTCCTGGCTGCAGCAGAGGTACCTGGGGGTACCAGGGGGCTGGGGAGTTTGGAACAGGATGGAGTGGGTGTTGGGAGTGGGCTTTGGGGCTTGTGTGGGGAGCTGTGGGCTGGGGGGATGTTGGGATGGGGTGCACGGGGAGTTGCCACGGGGAGTGTTGGGAGCAGGCCCTGTGTGGCTGCGGGTCTTCCTGCCCCCTGGCCAGGGACCCAGCGGCTAGAGCAGAGCCAGATGCAGGGCTGCCGGACTTGCTGCCCGCCCCCCCCCCGGGGCTGCCAGACTCACCCCCCCCACACCCCACCAGGGACCTCACAGCTGGAGCAGAGCCAGCTGTGGGACTGCCGGTCTCTCCGCCCCCCGCTGGGGACCCAGCAGCTGGAGCTGAGCCAGCTGCTGGTCTTGCAGCCCCTGCCAGCGACTGGCTGTGTCTACACTAGCCCCAAACTTCGAAATGGCCATGTAAATGGCCATTTCGAAGTTTACTAATGAAGCGCTGAAATACATATTCAGTGCCTCATTAACATGCGGGCGGCTGCGGCACTTTGAAATTGATGCGGCTTGCCTCCGCGCAGCTCGTCCCGACAGGGCTCCTGTTCGAAAGGACCCCGCCTACTTCGAAGTCCCCTTATTCCCATCTGCTCATAGGAATAAGGGGACTTCGAAGTAGGCGGGGTCCTTTCAAAAAGGAGCCCCATTGGGACGAGCCACGCGGCAGCGAGCCGTGTCACTTTCGAAGTGCTGCGGCCGCCTGCATGTTAATGAGGCGCTGAATATGTATTTCAGCGCTTCATTAGTAAACTTCGAAATGGCCATTTACATGGCCATTTCGAAGTTTGGGGCTAGTGTAGACATAGCCACTGGCTTCTATTAGTGGGGGAAGTTTGCTCATCTAGTGAACATTGGTAGGTATATGTCTCCCTCGTTTGAACAAGTACTCATAAGTGAAGTACTCGTTAAACAAGGGATGAGTGTAAATGGTAAATAAATAGATTTGGCTTCTCTGGTGGCTTAGTGATAATTTCTCCTGTCTTCCATAATTGATCTCTAGTTGTTGCTTACAGTGGTTACAAGTGCTAAAAGTAAAAAAATCTTACTGTTTGCATTTATATTTATTTTTTAACATAATACACTGTTAGACAAAGGAAAACAAGGACTGTATTTGAATTCCATAATTTGAATTCACATACATTGTAAACTTACCCTGTAACTTTAATAGATGAATCCATTACATTCTGGTGCAGTATTTTTATAATGTAACGGACTCCTAATATTTTATAGCACAAGCAATTAATTTCATTCTTAGCACAGATTTTATTTCTAAAATTGCATTCCTCTAATATTTAGTATAATCTTACAGTTCTCAACACAGGCCACAAGATGGCGACGGTTTAAAAAATAGTGTAAATGTTAGTACTCCTGTGAACTGCTTTAAAAATTTTAGTCCAAATTCATCCCTGATGTCTATAACTCTGCAAAGTTAATCAAATTACAACAAGCTTGAATTTAGTCATTAGGTGTTACCACAGTGTTCTATCCTGTTTTTAGAATGTGAAATTTAATTTTAAGAAATAAAAGTAGACATAAGGATACACGAAACCACTCATATGAAGTCAATTTCTGCAAGAGCTAACAGGAATGGGAAACAATTAAGAACCAAAGCAAGATTTGAGAAAAGCTACCTTCAGAACTTGTCTTAGATCTAGCGAGAGATTAGATATTATACAGATTTTTACACTAGAACGCTACAATTCTATGTAGGTATTTTTGTATATGATACACTGGGAAAATTCAGTGTTCAGTAACACACATTTTTATTGGAGTAGTAGTTAATTTACAGGGCTTTTATATGAAATGTTACATGGTTCAACATTGACTCAAAAATCTCAATTTATGTAGATTTCTTTACCTGATGGCATTTTTGTTTTTTCATGCATGAATAGTTAACATTCTGGTTTCTTTCGGTGCATGGGGAGGAAAGCAGAATTATATAATGGGCCCATGCTGCAGAAACTCCCTTGGTTAGATTCTTTCTTCCAAGGAGAAGGGTTTTTATTTAAATTGTGGGGGATGAGTCTTTTGTTTTTAACTTCACCTGTTGCTTTGGGATCTTGACTCAGAGCCAGCCACACCACACAGACAAGTATTTTCTCCCTGTTCTAGGCAGGTCAGTACCATCTATCCCTTTCCTCCCACATCAGGGAGTAATTTCCTTTGAATCTATAGAAAAATGACTCCGGAGGATTTTGTCTCCCACTCTCACATTAAGGTAGGTTATTTGTGGAAATGTGGGCCAGGTCTGATAAGTTTTCTGAGTGGCTTGAGATGGCACTTGAAAGACCAATCACTTGGTTATGGTATTGGTTCATCATGGTTCCAGCAGTAGCCAAACTGAATGGTCGTGGGTACACTAGGAAGTTCCTTTGAAATAATTTCAAAAGGAGGGCCTATTGAAATATCCTGGGGAGCAGCTACACACAAACAGCGCTCCTTCAGAATTACTTTTGAAAGAACATGGCCCAACTTTCGAAATCGCCCTTCCATTCCCATGTTAGGCAGAACGCCTTCCTTCGAAAATAATTTAGAAAGAGAATGCGTGCAGCTGCTCTGGGCGGCCCTCTTTCAGAAGAGAGGGTCCTCAATGGCGTCAGGCTGCCAGAACATGGAGACGCCCTAGCCAACCCTAGAGGAGCTCTATGCTCCCTGCATCTGGCGGTGTTTAAAGTCCCAGGGACCCAGAAACCCAGTGGCAGGAAGCTGAGAGTGTGTTGCCAGAAGGGACAGCACGAACCTGCGGCCACACGCTCTCCAGCACACCCACGAGGAGCCACAGACAGCTGAGCCAGCCATGGCCAGAAGCCATGAGCCCCATGCCCCCAGGGAGCCAGCATTTCCCCAGGGAAGGGGTCCCAGGAGTCCAGCCAGGGCAGGAAAAAAACAGTCCCATCCCAGTCAGAGCCGGAGCTAAGGGACCTCCTCAGACTGTGGGAGCACAAGGTGGTCCTGCTGCAGACCACATGGTGCTGACAGAACACTGCAGGATTTGGCCGCCTGTCTGGCAGACTCACCACCTGGAGGCACCCCCTTCCATACCTCCAAGCAGGTGCGGTCGAAAGTTAAAGAGATGCAGCAGGCCTATTGCAAGGCCAAAGTTGCTACAGGCTGCTTCGGGGCAGCACCTGCAAGCTGCCCCTATTATGACAAGCTGGACTGCCTCCTTGGGACGAAGAAGTGAGCCCCCCAGGAAGAGATCATAGACACCGTGGTGCCAGAGGAGGAACCCCAGGTAGCTGAGGAGGAAGATCTGGGACCCTTGGGTGTGACCTTCCCAACAAGACCTGGAGCACAAGCTGGAGCTAGATAGCAATGAAGAGCAGTCGAGCAATGGGACCCTGGTGATCACCATTCCATCCAGGTCCTCCAGCCAGGCCACCTCTACCTGGACCTCCCCCCGAGCTCCGTGAGGCACACTAAGGCTGGGTATTTCGGACACCCTGGGGCATGTGGAGGGGGTGTTCCCCAGCCCCAAGGGAGGCCCGCCCATGGCCACCAGCACCCGATTCTGCGGACAGCACCACGGGGCACATAGCATGGGTGGGGAGGGGGTGGCCATGGCCAGCGTATGTCCCACCCACGGCGCCCAGGTCAACAGACAGCGAGCAGGAAGGGCTGGGTACCGGGGATGGGGTCACCCCCCCCACCATGGCCATGTTGTGGGACTAACAGGTCACCTCTCTCTTCCCTTCTGTCTCCACAGCTCCGGCTGGCGAAAGGGCTGGGACACAGCCCACACTGAGGCATGTGTGCTACAGTGGGAGGACACACTGCCAGCCCCAGGAGGAGGAGGCTGCCACTGCCCAGACAGCTGTGTGGTGGGAACAGAACCAGATCCTGCGGGAGTGGCCTGGGATCAGTTGTGGGCACCCTTGATGCCCTCACCCAGGCTGTCACCACCCGCCAGTGCCAACCACTTCCACCTCCCCCCGCAGCCCCTCCAACAGCCCCGCCCACGCATCCCTCCCTGCAGCTCCTGCCCTCGCTGCCCTGCTCCCACCCCACCTCTTCCCAGCTACCCATCTGGAGCTTGGGCGGCGGCTGTTGGCCAGTGCAGCCACCAGTGAGACAGCCCCTCCAGCCCCCTGCCCCCACCATGCACTCCACCAAGGCCAAGGCCACCGCACCTTCTGGCTTATGTACCCAGACGCATTGTGTTGTGGGGAGCAGATCGCTATATAGGTCCCATCCAACACGCCAAAGCAGTTTGGGAACCCCAGCTCGGCAAATCCCACAATGGCAGCACCAGCGCAGGAGGAGGCAATTTATTGCCCTGACAACCTGCAGGGGATGGAGGGCAAACACATCTCTGAACACATGGTGGGGTGCTCTGGGACCCTCTGTCCTCTCCCAGGGCCCCTCCCCTATCCCTTCCTGGGAGCCTCTCCCTGGTCCCCATGTGGGAGGTGTGACCCAGGCTGGCTTAGCTCAATGAGGACGACACCAACAGTGGCCTTGCCCACCCCAAACTGGTGCCTGACCAAGCAGTTGCTGTCTGGGGTGGCCAGCTTCCACAGTGCAATTGCTACCCTTTTCTCCAGGGGAGCACAGGCCGCATTCTGGTGTCCTGGTGCCGGAGGGTGAGGGTCAGCCAGTGACATAGCTGCAGAAGCATGCCCTTTGTCATTGGGAAATTCTGGAGCCAGTGATTTTTGTCCCAGTCCCCCATGACAAGCCAGTCCCACCACTTGGCAATGGTGGGGTGCCTCCACAGGCACCGTCTGACCCCCGGGAGTGGGCTCACACTTTGCAACATGGAGGGGGCCTGCAGGAAGGTTACTAGGCGACTGGCCATCCGGAGCCGCTGCAGGACAACCACAAGCAGTGCAGCCAGCAGGCTGGTGACAGCATCCAGGAGTTCCCTATCGGAGAGCTGGTGAGGGATCCCTGCAGGTCACTGCAGTGGCTCTGCTGTGCTCCGCTTTGCTGCGCTCCAGCCATAAAATGGGATTTTCCATAATAGCACATAAGCTCACTCTTTTTTCCTTCCAGTGCATAATAAAAACCCCTACCTTCTCAGTCACTATCCATAATCAAATAAATGCTTGACCAAAAAGAGATTCCTTTAACCACAAGTAAACAGAGACTCTGGCAGGCTACCAAAAACAATGAGTTTCCACAGCTTGAGATCCACTGAAAACACCTTTCAACTTTCTTTTCTGTGAACATTTTTAATGCATGATTTTTATGTCTGTGGAAAGGAGGAGTCTTGCCCAAATATGAACTCATGCTGAAAATGTTCACGCCACCATCTTGAAATGTCTTCTGACCCTCTCCAAAGTAAGTACCAGGTAACAGGCGTGAACATGGAAGAAGACTGACACAGCCATCACTGGGATTTGCTGAAGAAGGATAATTTATGCTGCATAGGTATCTCTGCTATTTGTTTACATATGCCACTTAGAATGCCTGATCTCTGACATCTGTTAAGCAATGCGGCACAGGATACATCAAAGCAAAGCTCAGCCAGCTATCCCATTACAGGTCATGTAGAGTATATTGTTCTCAGTGGCAATGTGTGGTTTCAGCTATAAATTTTGGGGGTGACTTGCAGCAGCCATCTACCTCTTCCTCTTCATTGCTCCATGCTGGCTTGTGTCCAGCTTTGAGATCATATCTTCCCCTGAGTTTGAACAGGTACATCAGTGGTGCTCAATAAATAAAGGCACCATCAAAACTGATAAAATGTGAAAGAAAGTCACAGCTATCAGATACAGATATTTGTAATAAACACACATTATTAACTGATCAAGAAAAAGAAAGAAAGAAAAGAAAACACTAACAGATTAGAACAGATGTACGCCAAGGCTGCCTTCTATTTCAATTACTCTTCCTGATTGTCCTAGACTGCTGACTCAGGAAGGGGACTCCAATACACCCAAACTAGGAAACTTGAAGATCTAGAGTTTGCAGACAACTTAGCCCTGTTTGCAGACAAACAAGCATATGCAAGAGAAGATGGATGCCCTTCAGGAAACAGCTGAGTGAGTGGGCCTCAAGATCAGTCAAGAGAAGTTCAAGCTGATGTGCATTAATAATAGACAGAAAAGTGAAATTACAGTTGAGGGAAAAGCAGTGCAAAATGTTAATCAGTTTTTATAACTGGGGAGAGTTACCAGCAAAAATGGGGGCATTGAAGAGGACATCAGTGCGAGAATACGAAAGGCATGATAAGCCTTTGCATATTATAACCAGTCTGGTGTACAAGAGCCATTTCAACAAGAACCAAACTATGTATTTTCACTTCCAATGTGAAATCAGTGCTGCTGTATGACTCGGCAACACGGCGCATTGTTCAGAACAACATTAAGAAAATTCAGACATTTGTCAATAAATGCCTCAGACATATTCTCCAGATAAAGCGATATGCTAGAATGCCAAATGAAACCTTGTGGACCAAAACAAGCCAGAAGCCAATGGATGTGCAGATCAAGAAGAGAAATGGTGATGGGCAGGTCATATCCTGTGTAAGCACTGTGAGGGTGTATCACGAGACAGGCATTAGAGTGGAATCGAAAGAGGAAAAGGGGACATCCAAAACAAACATGGCAACGAAGTTTTCTGAATGAAGTAAAAGCAGCTGGCTTAACATGGGGATCAAATCAAAACTATAGCCAAGGATCACAAGAGAAGGCATATGACTGATTAAGAAGATTAAGAAGAAGATTAAGAAGAACCAGGTGATAAATGCTCAGTGTGGTGTACTGGGATTTTGCTACACAAGTTCCACTGATGTTAATGGAAGTTGCCAGGCTAAAAACCACACCAATTGTTCTTGTGGGTGTGACAAAGCCACACAAGGGACCAAGAGTCACATTTTATTATATATGTGTATAATCATAGGTACAAATTTTCAGAAGTGACTAAGTAATTTAAAAGCATAAGTCCCATTTTCAAAATCTCTTAGGAACATAAGTCTCCAACTTTCAGTGAAGGTTAGGCTATAGTGTGCTGTTAAAAATAATACTTATGTGTATTTGAAAATTTTACATGCCATTCTTATGGAGCCCTCCAACACACAAACACAACAAAGGCAACATTCAAGTAGCTCAGAAATTAGATGCATCACATCTTTAGTGGCTTTTGTTTTTTTGGCAACATTTGCCAAGCCTTTAACCTTTTAAAGCAATATTCAGGATTACAGCTATTATGATAGGGTCTCTAGAAGACTTAAACACAACAGTTTGTAAAATCTACAGCACACAGCATTCTCTATCCTTTCTTCCTGATTCCTTGCCACCTCGTCTGGTTGGGTGGTCTGAGGCTTCCTCATCTTGCAGCCACAGTTTCAGTATCAGATGAAATATTAAAAACTCTTCATTTTAGTTCAAGGTTTTCTGTCTCTTCCTGCCTTTTTGCTGACAATTTTGGCAATATCTGTCTTGGTCAGAACACCCAAGATGTAGTGAGTATAGTCAACTACATGAAAGCAAGCTTACTTTGGGACTTGTAGATAGTTTGGGACAGTAGGCACTTTAACAGTGACACGGAAAAAGCTTAGGCTTTAGACATTGTAACAGTGAGGTGTGGGACCCTGGCTAGACTCAGGAATACCCTGCCACAAGTTCAAGACACCCTCTCCATGCCTTGTATAGTTTCCCTTCTTTCTTCGGAAAACATTATGAAGGCCAGGATGTTAACAGAGTTTAAAAAAGAGCTCGATAAATATTTGGAGGTTAGGTCCATAGATGGCTATGAGCAAGGGGTAAGGTATGGTGCCCAGCCGTTTGTCGAAGGTGGGAGGTGGATGGCAGGAGACAAATGGCTTGATCATAGTCTTCGGTTCACCTCCTCTGGGGCACCAGGCATTGGCTACTGTCGGCAGACAGGATACTGGGCTAGATGGACCTTTGGTCTGACCCAGTATGGCCGTTCTTATGTTCTTAAACCTTAGGGGTCAGTGTGATAAGAGAGATATGTCTTGATTTTAGACTGTTGGAATTTGGTGTGCCTGTGCAAGGGTGGGAAAGCAGAAATGTGACAATATCAGCTTTGCACTTCCTAGGTTCTGACACTAACATGGGCTAATTTAGACTCCCAACATAATCTTGAGCAGCCTTGGGGCTGCACAGTGTATCTCCTGGCTGTAACTATCCCCAAAGGAACATATGCCCGTGAAAAATAGCTCAAGTGCGTGGCACCTCTTCCCCAGTAACTACCCTGCTCCAGGGTCTGCTTCTTCACTTAGCACTTTTAGCTCTAGGGACCACAAGGAGGAAGCATAGGGTCCTTCTGTCAATCCTACACTGTTGATGGATCCTCCTTGGCTGCATCCATACTAGCAAGATTTTTCAAAAGATTTTTTGAAATAAGGGTGTACTTTCAAAAGAGCCCAGGCAGCGTCTACAGGCAGGAAAAGTCTCCTTTCAAAAGTAAATCGAAAGAATGTGCTGCTGCTTTTGGAATTGCTCTCCTTTCCCATTTCAGGAAGAGTGCCTACTCACCAGAGCATCACAAATGAACTGAAAAGTATCACAGAGTTAGCCATGTTAGTTTGTATCTTTGCGAACAACAAGAAGTCCTGTGGCACCTTATAGACTGACAGATATTTTGGAGCATAAGCTTTTGTGGGCAAAGACCTGCTTCATCAGGGCTGTTTCTACACATGCCATTTTCTCCGAAAGTGGCATGCTAATAAACAGCCCGAAATATGCAAATGAAGTGTGTCTGTAAATTCCTAATGCCTCATTAGCATAAGGTCACATGATCTGGAGTCCAGCAGCCACTCTCCAGACTCCAAAACGGTGTGTAGAAGCGCAGCCCCAGGGGGTCTTCCAGAAGGAAGTCCTCCTTCCAGAGGCCCCTTCTTCCAGAAAATGAACTGAGTACACAAGAATTGGGACCAGCATATGAATTGCCTCCTCTTCTCCCTCTCTCTCTCTTTGTGTACCCCCTACCATCCCCATTAAACTATTCAATGTGATAAGTCTCCTCTAGACATGCTGAGTAGGGGGGTATCACTATTGTTAACTATCCACACGTAAGAGAGAAGTGACTGTTAAATGACATTTCCCTTTAGGTAGGCTAGTTTTGGGATAGTGCTCTTGCTTTTGCGCCCTATAGATATGTGTTGCTCATAAGTGTCTTCTTTCTACCAATGAGGCAGTGCTGTTCAAAACCTTCCTAATGAAACACAGGTTTGTATCAAACCTGAAGTTGTGGTCAAGGCTGACAACTTTCTGGCCAGTGACAGCTAATTTGTGGCCAGCCTCAGTGGTTTAGATCTGAAATCACATAAATCTTCATCATTTGGACTGATTTTTTTGTAGTGGCAAAACATCATCCTTCAATGGATCTTTTCTGTTTTCCCCACGTTCCTCTTTTTCAGATGCCCTCTAGTACATAAGGAGGCTCCATACCATCAGCTGTGTTAACTATTGCAAGTTACTCATAACATGCTTTTTTGTTCTCATTACTATTTGTGAAGCATTCTGAAGGTGCCTGTTGTGAAGCGCTGTCCTTTTCCCCATGTTAATTATTCTATAAACAGATATTAACTGATTGTACTGGGTTAGGCAGCTATGGAATTTGTCATGAACTGCTACTAATTTTAAACAGTGCAACATTTTGGTATTAGTGAATGGCTTCTACAGAGGACTGAACTTTACATAACATACTGAAACACCAACACAAATTCCTTCCTTCTATGAAATTAACTTACAAGGATTTGGGGACCAGCCACTTGCACTGCATAGAGTATGTGGTGCAACCCTTCCTGGTAGGCAATTATTTTTTCAGAACAGAGCATTCATTCATCACAAAAAGAATGCAGGAAAAGTTGATTTATACTGAACATTAGGTCTCTTACACAACTCTACTGTAAGCTGTTTAGTTCCAGAAGTTAAGCATTAAACAAGGCCAACTAACAGTGAAGTTTTTTTTCTTCAGTCTAGGTAACCTGTAAGTGACACTTGGCTTATCTGCAATAACACTTGCCTCATACTGTAAACAAAGATGCTGGTTCAGAATTGGTATAATGAACAATAACAAGTATCTCCAACTACAAGAGTCTTTAGACCTTTTTTAAAGCTGCCACATGAAACACAGCACACTCACATGCTGGGAGAGAGGAATTTTTAAAAGTTAACTGAGTAACTCATTAACAATGCTTGTCATGTATCACTTCTATTATGTGAGTCTTCATCAGACGGAATTATTTTGCCTGACATGCAAATGTGGATGGGCGGGGGGAAGAAATCCAAAACTGGACAGAGTCATGGAAAGCTGGAAGAAGCCAGTCTGAGGCACAAATATAAAATGTCTGAACATCTTAGATGTACAAATTAAAGTTGCTCAGAATAACTTAAACTTGAAGCCCCAACAGCTACCAGGATATAAAGATGCACAAACCATCAGAGCTTAATGGAGATAAAGTAACTTTCCCTAACTATGGTCAGTTCTGCGTGTATTAGGTACAAATCCACTCTGCTTCAAAACCATATCAGAACGCTTTCTTGTTTTCATTCTTTTTTTCCCCTTGAACAACATAAACATTTTCATCTTAATAATTGTTTCAGGTATGAAAAGGGAGCAGCATAATACTTAATGATTGCCTCCAGTCCTGGAGCTCCCATCATAAGGAATCCCAGCATGATAAATCACAGGTAACTGAATAAAAATTAAATCTCGTTTACATTCATATTTCATTACCATATTATGAAATGCCAGCAAGCTAAAGGATAATCAAATCCACACCTGACAAATTACAATCAGTGGTTTAAGATGCACAGAGAAAACAAAACCATAGCTAGGTAAATCTGTTTCACTCAAAAGATTAAGAGTATTGTCCAGTGTTACCAACTTCTCAATTCTGTTGTCCCAATAACTCAGACTATCAATTGCAAACAATACCTTGCACCCCTTTCCTTCCTCAAAACTGAAAGATTTTGAAATAAATGAATCTTTTAGCAGAGAGCCAAATGGAAATTTGTTCCAAATGGCTACAGGAGATTATGCAAACTATTCTGAAGAACCATCTGCTCTAACAAAACACACATACAAGCAATATTCCTGCTAATCTTTTCCATCCATGTGCAGATTTTTTCCATTCTTGCACAGAATAATTTTTTCTGTGCACTGAAGCATGTATGAATGTGCACCATCAGGATAAAAAAAATTAGCTGTGACCACTCTGCTAATCAGCTGGGCAGCATTTGAATCTCTCCTGAGTGGCTGCACAAGACCACAGTTTACATGGAACACCACATAGCAGTACAATGGCAAATTACGCAGAGCAGAATAAATGTCCAGGCAAGTTGTCTGAGATAGGAATTTATTATGTTTGTTCAGTGCCTGCAGGGGCTCAGCCTATCTGTGACCTTTCAGCACTCCCTCAACAGAAATGTTAAATAAGTAGTAGTAGTAGTAGTAGTATCAGTTGAGATAACCATTGTACAGTTGAGCAAGAAAACTTCCTGGTCTGTGCAGGGCCCCAGATCAGTTTTAAAGGGGTTTTCAGGAGGGCCATGTAGGAGGCAATTTTATCATATTTTGACCCAAAAGCTGTTACTAAATCTGTGGCATTTTATCACTTCAGAGCAGGGTTAGTTTAGAGGTTTCTGAGGGACTACAGGAATCACTCTTCCAGAGAAGAAACTAAGATGGTACTAACCTGAGCATTAAAATGAGCTGCTGCATCAGAGGACTGGAGAGATATTGCACTTACCTTTACAAGACATGCTAAAAGTGAACCTGGGAATTACAGATCAGTGAGTCTCACCTCATGCGTAAGTCAATTAGCTGAAAAAAGGAATTAAAGATGTAGATATAAGATGCCTACAGTAACATGATACGAGATGGAGAAACCAACACAGCTTCTGTGAATTCATAGCACTTAACAGTCTAAATGGATCATCATTTATGGTCATCTCATCTGAATCCTGGCATAACACAGGTCATAGAATTTCATCCAGTAATTCCTCTAACAAGCATGTAACTCCTGTTCAGGTTCTACCCTGTTTTTTCTAAAGTAATTTAATCTTGATTTCATGACTTCAAGGGATGAAGGACCCACCATATCCTCACATGAGTTGTTCCAATGGTTACTTGCCTACTTAAAAATTTGGACCACATTTCTTGTCTGAATCAACCAAGTTGTAGCTTCAGCCACTGAAACATTTATACTTTTCTGCTAAATTAAAAAGATGACCACTTACAGAAATCTTGTCCCCATGCAGGTACTTACAGATTGCCATAAATTCATCTACTCTCCTCCTTCTCCTCCTCCTCCTCCTCCTCATCATCAACAACCATGGTCTCAGTGCCCACTGGTGTTTGACGCCTCTCTCACTATTTTCTTCCATCTTTTTCTGTCCAGTGTGGAGTGGTTTAGTTTCTGTAGACTAGCTCTGCACCAATCTACAATAACATCTACCCATTCTCTGTGGGGTCTGCTTCTCCTATTCAAACTGTCCATAATGCCAGATACCAGGGTCTTGGTTTTTCATTTGTCATTCATTCTGCAAATATTCCCAAATAGCTGTAACTTCCGTTGTATAACCTTCTGTGGTAGGTTCTCTTTTGGTTGTATCTTCCTATATAATTCCTCGTTAGTGACCTTCTGCATCCAGCCCATTCTCAGGATCTTTCTATAACAACTACTTTTGAATTCCAACATTCTTCTCTTCGAATCTTTCATTATCACCCACATCTTGCAGCCATATAACATGCCGCTGAATACACGTTTTCAGGACAGTCAACGTCATTCCTAAGCTTTGCTTTTCCAGATCTTATTCATTGCCTTCAAACTCGCTCTTGCTTTTGCTATTCTAATTGCTATTCCCCAGATGTGTGAACTTCTCTACATTCTTTAGTTCAATCCCACCTACACTGATCTTCCTTCCTATTTCCTTATCTCCAAATACCCATTGCTTTTGTTTTATTGATGTTCATAATCAATCAGTACCACTTCCCTTCCTCATTTAGCACCTGCACTGTTTTCGCTAGCTTCTTCTCGTCTTCCTCAATGAGAACTATATCATCCATGAATCTGAAGGTGTTAATTCTTTTCCCATGCACAGATATCCCTTCTACCTCTTCCCTGATCTTGTCCATCGCTCTCTCTAGATGCATGCTGAAGATACTTGGTGATATCAGATCTCCTTGTCTCGTACCTCTACTCATTCTAAACCAACTTCCCAACTCCCCCCACATTCTCACCACTGCCTCTGCACTGTCACTGATATTCTTCAACAAGCATATCAGTCTGCTATCCACTCCATATGACTCCAACACTGCCCAAGTCACTTTCTGATCTATACTGTCTGAAAATCAACGAAGCAAGTGTAGATGTTCTTGTTCTTTCCTCGAGCTTTCTCCGTTATCAATCTTAGTGCCAATATCTGCTGTACAGTACATCTACTCTGCTCTAGTAAAAACTAAATTGACTGAGTTTCTTTAATCTTTCACCCCTATGCGTCCCAGGACTCAGATAATTCTGATAGCTCTTTTCTGGACCCCTTTCCAAATTCTTAATTTCCCTTTTAAAGTACAGACATCAGAACTGAATACACTATGTTCCAACTAATGCCTTGTAGAATGATAATGAAAAGTCTCTATTCCTATACAATATTCTCTTGCTTATCGACAAACACCCATCCCTCTGCTTATATATGTAAAGGGAAGTTGTTCCTCTAGTTTACTGGAGTTCTTTGAGTCAACAGAATAATAGAGAAAGAAGTGTGGCTGCTGTTCTTCTAGCTGCGCTTTGATGAAGTTCCCCACGAAAGGCATTTAGGAAACTAAGTAACCACAGGGTGAGAGAACAACTATTCTAGATTATAAAATGGTTAAAAATTAGAAAATAAAGAGTATGGCTGTACAGTTGTTTAAAAATTGAATTACATTATTAGGGGGAGGCCCACAAGGAGCTGCACTAGGACTGGGGCTATTTAATGTGGTCAGCGGTTATCTGGAAAGTATGTATGTAAATGAATGAAGTAGGGTGAGGGAAACAGTCAGACAGCAGCATTTTTAGATGATTGTTTTGGAAAGGCAAGCCTAGAAAAGTCATAAAAGGAGGGACTGGGTAACAACATGACAGTTGAAATTCAGTGTAGGTATTTGTGAGGTAATGCATATTGGGAGGAACAATTTGAACTACTTATATACACTGATGGTTTCTAAATTAGCCACTCAGGAAAAACATTTTGGCATTACTGTGGACATCTTAATGGAAACTTCTGCTCAGTGCACAGCAGTGGTCAAAAAACGCAAATCAGACGTTAGGCTGTTTTAAAAACTGAATAGAGAATAATATTGAAAATAGTAGAACATCATAAAATAAACCAACAGTACATTCTTCTTTTTAGAAAATGAGTTCAACTCTGGTCTCATTATGTATGAAAAAGATATAGCAGAAACAGGAATGGCCTGGAAAAGGGCAAGGGACATTATTAGAAGCACAAGCAACTGTCTATAAAGGGCCAGGTTTCTAAAGGATGCCAAATCGGAGGCACTTAAAATTAAGTCTATATTTATAAATATGGCACATAATTTCTTTACATCTCTATTTATCATTTTTATAATGGAAATAGTGGTATTTACTCACCCTTGTGAATCATTTTGAAAGCTATGGCTGAAAAGCGAAACATATTATTAGTAACTCTTATTAATCTCAAATTAGAAAAACTGAAAGCAAAGATCATCTCACCTGGTGAAAAAAAAAAGGAAAAGCTTGGGGATTCCCTTTGTTTAGGTCTATATGCAGGACCTTACATTAATCTTAGGTGTTAATTCAGGTAGTCTGGTTTTAAGCTAATGATCACATATGCCTCACTGAAAAATTGCCCTTTGGCTTATAGCCAGAAATATCCACCCACCTTCTTGGTTGCTGCAGTAGATATGCTTGCTATGAATAGCTGACAGATTTGTAAAATTAACAGTGTTTAGTCTAAGTGAGGAAAATGGGAATTGCATCTGTCTGGTAATGGAGTGGGTGTGGTTTGAGACAGTGTTGTTTTCTGCGAAGGCTTTTAATTTTTATTAGCAAAATTTGCAGTGCCTGGAGGACATCACAAGTCCTTCTGCCACTTCAAGCTATGAAACTGGGAGGGGAAAATATGAATCAATGCAGTCTTATATAACTTACAAATGTGGTTAGAATTTGCTGTGACAGAGGGTAGCCAGTCAGAAGGTTTAACTGTTTCCATAGTAAACTTTATGTTGTTAATCTGGATGTTTGCTGTGTTCCAGGTTTGTTTCAGATCAGGAACAGGCTGTGTTCTTGCCACGTGACTAATAACCCTAAGCCCATTAAAATGAAAAAAAGAAAAGATAAAGTTGTTCAGTGAAATGACGTTATTGTCCCTTTCTAGAGAAGCATGCATGAGAGTAGTCTGAGCACAGCTCTGAGAGCCAGGAATTACTTAATTCTAGTTCAGACACACGGGAGTTGTCTATGGCCTTAAGTCATTTAGAGCTAGATTTTGACTCATTTAATATGATGATGTAGGGGAGCTGAGTAGAGAAAATGCCTCTCCCTGCAGTGCTTTGCAATTAACTTGATTGTGTCTGTGACGTGCAGAGGAGAGTAGGGGTCTATGCCTGACTCCACCCCAAGCAAGTGGATGGGAAGAGGAGGCTTTTGTTGGCACAAGAGGATAGTAAGATGCAACCTTAAGAAGGGTGAACTATTTTGTTGGCCCATCTGCCCAGAGCCAGAATAGAGCAGGACAGGAACTGTGACTCAGCCCTATATACCACTTCTTACCCAGGGCTGAGCATAAAGGTCCTTTGTCTTGCTTTCCTCTTAGTAGTTCTGATGACGATTGACTCATTAATAGCTGTAAAATGCTCTGAAGATGAAAAACTCAAAGTATGATCTATCTGGAGGGAATAGATGTATTTTCCTCACTCAAAAGCACATCTGAATTAAAAACAGTGTGACTGCGTAATTATTAAAATGGGAGGAGAATTTGCAATCACCTCAAACTGACTCACCACACAACCAACCCCCAATTTTTCAGTAGGGAGATGGTAACAATGACATTGGCACCTCCTTTATCACTATCAATTTTTCCTTTCTTCCCACACAAAGGATAGCCTCAGCTCCCTTTATTTGATGTAAGTTGATGTCTACCTCCCACTTGAACCAAATTCTGCTATCAACTATACAGACTTTATTTCCCAAAGAACAGCCTCCGAAAGGCCTTTCAGACCTTATGAAAGAAGTTTTCACTCAAGCTAAAAGAGAACTGTGTTCCCTCTCTGTTTCTCCCTCTCTTTCTGTGTGTGTATTTTGTAAAAAGAGTAATAAATTAATCATTTCAATTTGGGCAAAGAGCGTAGGTGTTGTATTTGTAGCCTGCACTTACATAAACACAGCAATGGACAGTTAACTAATGAGTGGCTGGAGTGAGAAGCTGAAGCTCTAAGATGATGTAAAACATTTTAACACATTTTCCACATAGGAGAGCTTGGAGTAGTTGCATTTGCTTTTTTTTTTTTTTCCAATTATTATTATTATTACAACAGAGACAAGTCAGTTAGAATCCAAAGGAAAGATTGAGGTTTTACATTTCTGTTTGTGGTACAGGAAAAGGGTTACAATCTCAGTGGTTGATTCAGTGAAATAACATCTCCTTTATACACATCTGCCTAGCAAGCAGGGCGGTAGTTGGAAATACCCAGTCTAAAGCATTAAAGATTTGCTGGCAAATAGCAAAGGCATTTTCTGCCGAGGAAAAATAGTTATATTGAGTAGTCACTTTTCTTGCTTAGGAGTTACAGACAAATACCCAAACACCCTGGATTTACAGTATATATATTTTATTTTGTAAAGTATTTAACATGCTGTGAAGTGACTCAGCTGCATATTTTACATCCAAGGTGTCACAATCATGAGTCTAAATAAGAAGATACTTTTGATATTTGACGATGGTAAGTGACATATTTATACCAAACTGTTTAGGTCTCTGTAGTGTTTATTCTGATGTTTGAAGATACAAGTGTGCTTCATTTTCAAAGTGTTTTTCTTTGACAATTTAAATAAGAAAAGTAAATAGATAAAAAGTAAAACCAGGGAAATCTTTCTGTATGAATTCTGTGTTTTTGCTTTTCTGTTCACTGTAAGGAATATCTCATGTTAATGTGATAAGAGGGAATTTGGAATGAAATAGCTGCTTAGCCTTGCTTGTTGTTTGATTAATAGTCTCATAAAAAAGGAATGCATATATTTAGCCAGTCATTACCTGAAAAATTGGATGTTCCGACTTTGCTGAACAATATGTTCCCAGGTAAGCATATTTAAAAGTGCTCCAGGTCTGAAGGCACTTTCCTGCAACGGAAGCTTTCCTTAGCTGTCAAGGCCTCTTCAGGCTTGTAATACTATGAAAAATAGACTAGGAACAAAACAAAGAATTATATCACTTACCATTCAAATAAGTTTGCAAATCTATATATTAGCGCTTTCACTAGTAATTAACTCTAGGGAGGAGGATTTAGAAGAAAGTTTGGGGATTGTCAGTTAAGCTTTTGTTAAGATCCAGTGTCTTTTTCTGAATAACTTCTGAACTTGATGTCATTTCAACTGTGCTGTATAGCTTACATTTTAAAAGATTTTATTTTCTTTTATAGAGACTGTATGGAAAAAATACAAATATGCTTTAGCTTCATTGAGAACAGGACAGAGCTAGCATCCAGTCCTATCTAAAACAGGCACATATTTGCAGCCCCTTTCAAAATTAAACTTTAATGTGATTACCTATCACACTCTCATCAGAGAATACTTCCAAACAAGCAAAGTCCAAATGCACCAGTTACTTGAATCAGACTGCAAAGTTATCTGAGGCAGGAAATCAGTAAATTGGTCCAGAATCTCAGCCTCAAATGGGAGACATGTTTGTTTAGCCATATGCTATAAATAAAATCCTTAGACTTGGACTCTTGCCAGTATTATTAATGCAGTGTTCACTTGATAGTTCCATTTATTATGAGTCTTATTAGTAACCACTTCATACAGTATGATTTTAGAGAAAAAGCACACAGAATAGTACATTAACTATACACTGGCAGAATTGCAAGTGGAGTCTTTCAGCAGAGCTGGTATGTTCAGTGCCAAGATTACCCCAGTGTAAAGAAAACACTCTGGTAATGCAAAGTCAATATAGAGACTCCTCTGGTACCTCTCCCTGCTGCTGGTGAATAGGTGATGGCTGAAAGGAAGGGGGCAGAATGCCCTCATCTGCACCAATCCTGGCAGGTTTAGGCTGTTAGTACCCAACATGGGTTTGGGCAGCTGCTCTTATTTATGTGCAGTGCTGACTCCACACACCAGGGTCACTTTTCATCAGTTGTGTACCTTTTCTCTCACCTCTCATCATGGATCTGAAGCCGTTTTTTGCTTCTGCTACCTTTTTTATGGTTCTACCCCACATATACATTATGGTGCTATATGTTCTATATTTTTTGGGGTGATAATGTGTACTCTTACACCATACAAAAATATTTTTAGAATATGGTTGGTAATATTGGGCAGTCACTTGGTAACAATGTGTAAAAATGGACCTGTGTTCTGAATGTCCTGTTTAAGGTAACATTACCAGTTCCTGATTTTTCAGAGATGCCAAGCACCTAGTATCTAGTTGACATCACGGAAGTTGTGGGAGCTCTCTAACTTGAGAGATCTCAAAGTGGATACCCAAAAATTGTGCACCTCAAATTAGGGGACACTTTTGTAAAGTATGGCCTTAAACACTCTATGCCTTCTTTGTGAAGAAGGGGTTATCATATCAGCCTTGTTTGTAAAGTGACCCCAGATCCTCAGATGAAAGATGCAGTAGAAATACATAATATTATTATTTTGTTTTCAATGTTTTAAGTGCAGCCACCATAGCAACACAAATGAGTAAAATATTTACCATGTAGCCTCATGCAGTGCAGAAAGTACAGGTTGAAACTCTCTAATCCAAAATGTTCTCCTCTAGCAACATCTGTAATCCAGCATGATTTTAGTTAGCCAGATGACCACTTCATTTTTATTTAGCCAGATGACCACTGTAATTTACCCCCCGATGTCTTCTAAGAGCCCTGGAAGCAGTTGAAGTGTTGGTAATTTGCTAGATAATATCGATCTCCCAAGCTCTGGCAAATTCTCTCATCCGGCACTGGTCAGGTCCTGAGGGTGCTGGATGAGAGAGGTTCAACCTGTATAATGTATAATGTCACTTCCCACTCTTCATGCATAGACTGGGGATCTCTACTGTGTCCCAAATGTTATGCTCAGGATCCATGGGGCCAATGGGGAAAACAATTCCCAAAGTCAAGAACCCTTAACTCAGACCTCTTTGCTAGCACAAATGCATCAGCTGATCTCAAAATGTCATGTGGGGCATGGAAGCGAACCAATCACTTGGAGGCTAGGAGATAAAGTAGGCAGGGCTTTAAAGAGTAACTGAGTCAATTGTACCCAGACTGGAAGCCAATGGAGTCTCATGGTCATGGTTGAAACATGTCCCCACAGCACTAGCCAACACTCCCACTAAGAAATCGCATCATGGCATTCTGCACCTTATTAAACAGTTGTTGATTTGATAACCAGTGTGGTTAACTAGAAAGAAAGCGTGTTATGACACCAGTTGATTTTAGAGGCTACTGGATTGAATAAGTGAGGTGGTAAGAAAATCAGCCACTGAAATGTTTGACAACACAAATAAAAAACATCCACTTTGAGTCTCTTTATAGCTGTCATGGTATTAGCGAGAAAGGAAAGCAATGTAAATATGAAGGAGGTTCAAGACTCATTTAATGGCAGAGAAGGAGCAGCTGAATTTTACCACTGCCAAGTGCACAGAATGACAGAGACTCAAAAGGTGGCTGCTGCTAAGCCTTTGCACCTGAAATAACAACTGTTCCCACAGATGCAGTAAAATCATCTTACCTAGTCACAGACACTTAAGGGACAAGCAATTGCATTATTTCTTCCCTTTGGTGAAGAATTATCAACTGTGCTTTTTTCCCCCCCCTCCAGGCAAAATACAGTAGTACATAGTACCGGTGTTTGGGTCTAATCCAAAGCCTCTTGAAGCCTGGAAATGTTTTCTCTCATATTAGTGAGCTTTGGAGAAGGGCAGATTTCTGAACCCTCATATGTGGAGTAGTCCTTCACTTCTTAAGTTCTCCTATACATGCCAGTGGGCCTACCTGAAAAGCAAGAGGCTAACTCTGCATCAGGAAGTGAGCCAGAAGCCAGCCTGGAACCTACAATAAATATAAAAACAGCTCACCTTAAATGCAACTTTTATATGGAAACTTCAAAAAAAACACTGAGATCATTTTCATGTGATTTTGCAGATAAAGAAAGTTCATTTTTCCTTCACACTATAATTTTTCCTGATAAATCACATTCGTTGGCAATCGATAATCCCCCTTTCATTCTACCTAAAGGGCCTTTTATTTTGGTATGCTGTTCAGGGGCATATAAATCAAAAGGAAAGGAAAGCCAGATGAAAAAGCAACATTATGTGACTGGCAATGTGAAATAAAGAGGCAAAGTCATAAAAAATAAAATAAAATAAATAAAAATTACCAAACAGGTGAGGCCACATGAATGATTACCGTTCTGGAGCTGCAGTAATGCAAATTCTTTCCAATGCTAACCAGTTGCTTGCAAAATAGCTGGATGCTATATTCAGCACCAAACTATTTACTTGTAACTAAAACTATGTTATATAGGAGGCCAAATGAGATGATCACAATGTTTCCTTCTGGTTTTGGGATCAATGAATCTGAATGACAGAGCGATTTCAAGCACTCAGACACAAGCATTCTTTAGTCCACCTCCATACCAATCCAAACTCTTACACATGATCTAGAAAGAAATGCAAATATTGCTATAAACAAAACATCTCCCACTGGCTATGCCTACACTACAGTGATCTGTTGACAGAAGTTACTGTTGCAAAATATCTTCTGACAAAACTCCAGTTGACAGATCACAGCCACAGACAAAAGCAGATTGCTCTGCCAATCCACCCGCTCAACAGAATGGCCTGCTAGAAGCCCAGCACACAGGGCTGCCCCAGTCTGTTGACAGAGGACCCCCCAGAGTATCCACTTGGCTTTTTTGTTGACAGATTCTGTTGAGGAAGGCATTCTGCCTCATCCGGGAGAGGCAGAAGGCTGGCGACAAAACGGCCAAGACGTATTGTCGACAGAACGCATTTTTAGTGTGAACAAAACCAGGCTGTTGTTGACAAAATTCTCTAGTGTAGCTGTAGCTACTGTGTTAAAAGGCTAACGTTCCTGCCATGCCCCACACGCCACAGGTATACTCAATCAATGCTCAGCAAACAGTCACTGTTGTATTTCATATCACAGGCACAGCTAATGCATCATTCATGTAACTTATGCTCACCACGTGTTATATTTTTTAAAACAGCCCATTTTACCTACACAATAATTAACCCATTTGCACAAGGCTGCACAATCCGGCCTGGAGGTGAGGCAGAAATACTCTATGTTGTATTACCTCTTTTGGTAGCAACCATCTTTTCAAGTGGAAATGTTATGCTCCATAAAAACAGCATTATAGATATCACATCTAAAGCACAAGAAACCATGTCCAACAGAGAAAGACCTCACTGCCAGACAGAGCACCACATGTGTACATGTTGTATTGCACCAGCACACAAGACAAGTGCTTTATTTCAAGGATCTTCTAACCTAACGCAGGCAAAGACAACATGTGGTCTACACTGAACAACAGTTCAATACGAAGAGGTCCTGGTTGCAATTGGTAAGGCTCAAGGTAGAAAGTTTTCACAAAAGAGGTGGGTTTCAAGAGATGTGAATAAGGAGGAGGGTACCCAAACCATGCATGGAAGGAAGCGTGAGGCTCAAAACAGAGGCGGCAGAAGGAGAAAGGGAAGGAGCAAGTGGGGATAGAGGGTGATGTGAGTACCAAGGTAATGAGAAGCAGAAGTCCACCAACACTAGAGGTGAAGACAATACTTTTGACAATCTAAGAACTGAATGAGCCTGAAAGGCAGAGAATTTTAAACTGTTACAGGGAAATACATTTCTATACAATGCATAATTACCTCACAGAACTCATTGCCACTAGCTCTCGATGTCTAGGGCATAACAAGATTCACAAAAGGGCAACTTATAGTTCTACGACACAGGATTCATTGTATGTTTGGAAGAGCTAGCATTGTTCACGTGGCACTACATAAACAAACCACTGAGTGACAAGAATTTACCTGATGAGCAGGCTATGCAATAAGTGTGCCGTTGCGGAGGTTTTGCACTTTCCTCTGATAAAAAGCATAGCCATTCACAATAATAAATGTTAAAAACAAAGAAGAGCTTTGAAAGGGATAAAAGCCCTCCTGTTTCAGCCTTCCCTTAACTAATGAGGGACTAGGAAACTTCTTAGGGGCATATGATCCCGTAATTGCTTAATGCAGCAGCTTACTTGTTCTGAAGCAGCTGATGCAAATCATGGTCAGGCACAAGCTGTGGGGCTGAGGCAGGCTGGCAATTTTTACATTGCTACATTTTGGATGGACTGAGAAGGCAGCAGTGGGCTATAGCTGTCAAGGCAAAGGTGACTAATTCAGGCCTGGCCCAGAGTTGATGTAAAAGAAATTGCTCTTTGCACTTACAGGTTGTCCAGGAGAAAGGAACTTGTGTCAAATGCTTCACAGAAAGGTGGCTAATCTCCTTAGTGAGACTTATGAAGTAACGGGGTCAAGGGGAAATCTCTTCTTACTCCATCAGTCAAAGCTTGCTTTAGTTCTGGGGTCAGGGAACTGTCACTCTTATACATTTTACCCAGTCTAACTGGCTAGTCCTGATTCTATGAACAAGTAATTAAAAACATCCACTAAACATGCAGGGTGTTGGACTAGTCCCACCGAAATCATTGGCACAAGTCCCTACTGACTTCAAAGGTCCAAAATTTCACCCTTGATATTGATATCATCTCGCAACAGTGAGTTCCACATATGCATTATGCTTTGTATGAAACACCTGTTTCCTTTTATTGGCTTTAAAGTTGCCATGTTTTCATTCCACTGCATGCCCCTCTTTCCCTTGTACTCCACAAGAGAGCAAATGGGATTCACTCACTGGGCTTTTAACGCACTTAATATACAGCTGTAATGTCACTTCATATTTCTGCCTTCTCCACACTAAAAGATTTCTCATCATTTCCCCTCATATAGAATTCGTGTCTTTGATCATTTTCAGCGCCATTCTCCCACTAAAATCTTTTTTTTCAGATGAGTTAATGAGAACCAAGCAAAAGCTTCAATATTGGGGAATACCACCAAGCCTGTGGCGTCCCGTATGTTTCCCATTAGCCACATGTGGTGAATACAACACCCTGGTGTGGAGATTCTGGGCTCTGGAGCTGCATGTGGCTCTTGGAGCTTTTAAATGAGGCTCCTCAGAGCCACACACGTGCAGGCCTTCTGTCTGCTCCATGACCTCGCCCTGCCACTCCGTGGGACAACCGTGTGGTGGCAGCAGTGGTGGCTCCTGCAGCTCCTGCCATCACACCTCAGGCCCCAGCGCAGCTTCAGCTGCTGCAGCTCAGGCCCCTGCACAGCCCCATTGTGGCTCCTGTGGTGGCAACTCCGGTGAGTCACCATGTGCAGGGCAGGATGTTGGCTCTGAGGCAGAAGGAGGGCATTCATTGGAGGCGGGGAGATTGGTGTGCCTTGTTGTGGGGGAAGGGGAGGGCATTCAGTCAAGGGCGGGGGAGCTGAGGGTGCCTGTCTCTGGGGGAGGGCATTTATTTGGAGTGGGGGGACACTGGGGGTGCCTGGTTCTGGGGGAGGGCATTTATTTAGAGCTGGGGGGGGACCGGGAGTGCCTGGTTCTGTGGGAGGGCATTTATATACAGCAGGGGAGTGTGGCAGATATAGAAGGACAAGTATGGCAACCCATGAATTACTATTGGATAACACTGCACCAAGCTATACAATAGCATTACAACACTACTATTTTCTATTCTTATCCTTGTACATTCCAACAGCTCACTTTTCCAATCACCACCATGCACTGAGCAAGCATTATATTAAACAACAGAGAGAGAGAACTGCATGAGCAAACAGCCTCTCTCATGATAGTTATGTTTCTGCTCCCCGGCAGCAGTCCAAATTCTGCGGTTCTTGACTGAGCAAAAAATCTCATTGGCTTAGGGACCCTAGAATTTGGCCCGTAGTCAGGAAGTGCAATAGTGTGTGAAAATGAAAAAGGAAGGGAAAAAGACTGCTGATGGTTTGGAGCCTCAGAAGAGGTTTCAGTTTGGTCTGCACTTGGAGAAAAAGCCTCCAGAGTGTTCAGATTTTGTATGAATGAGGTCTGCATCCTTACACAGCTGTGCCTGGGTACTACAATGAAACAGTGCCTATGAAACTGCATGCTGTTCAAATACACTGCCCATGCCAAGTGAGGATTTAGGCAGATAACAGGAAAGATCAATTCCCTAATTCTACTTCTTTCCAGGAGAGAACTTTACTGTCCGGTGTCCACTTGACAGTTTAGAACATGGGTCTTCTCCAAAATGAGACTCTAAAGCAACAGTCTAGCATTCTATATTTGTGACTCCACATAAAATTTGCTGTTTACAAGCAAACAGATGTTGTCTCTAACTGGTGCCCTGCAAACTTACTCTGGTACATTAAACCAAAGCTTGGATCTTTTCTTCTGAGGAACTCCTCAGCTATCACTCAGTGCCACCTATAAAGTAGAGCTGTGTTATTGGGGATGTTGCACAGCGAGGAGAGGCTCAGTTTGACTTTCACGTTACACTGTGTGATCCCAGCAGCGCTGATCTAAAAGTCATTGACAGGGGAATAAGATGGTGCCATTTCACAGTAACATTTTTAACTCAAATCACATTTCTCTTTGATGAAGGCATTGAAGTATTGATTGCAGTAGAGTCCTCTCTAGTATTTACTACTACTACTAGCCACAGAATAAGTCATGGACGGTGACTGTGTGAGGTGGAGGGACCACACTGAAGAGTGAGTGGGTAATTCAGGCTTCTGTTTACATTTCATTTGGATCTGATATTCTGTACCTTTTAAAAGGTCCAGGAGAAAGATGAGGCCTCTAAATTAGCCCCACTATTTAAAATCTGTATCAAAAATAATTATTTAAAAACCAGTTGGCTCAGCCATGGGGCATTTTTATTAGGACAGCAGATATAGGGCCGGGACTTGGCTCCTTTTCCAGTGCTAGCCAATGCATCTGAACCAGCATGTGAAGGGGAAAGTGACAGGCTAGTGGTTTGGCCCATTCACAGCTTATGAACAAGAGGCGGATTAAGAGAGGGAATTGGGACTCAGACACACATTGGACTCAGACACACTGTTAATCAATATTTGGAGGGTTCTATATCACTTTGTTTCTGGAAAGGAAGTGGCCTATAACATTCCTATTGACTTACCATGTAACATAGCTGTGGAAAATTACAAGAAACATGTTGGCTGAGCAGGCCGGCAACCGGAAATCTTTCACTCTATTAGCTTCGTTCCCCTCCTCTGCAAAAGGTGGAACACACTCAATGCCCTGTCTGGGGCCTTTCAAACGAAAGATTACAGAGAATGAGAAAATCCTGGCAAGCCTTTGTCCATTGATCATAAGTATGAGAGACAGAAACTGTCTCCCCAGTTGGTTTTGTTTATCTATCTTTGTTGATCTATTGGTAAATGAGGAAACAATAGTCTTGTTCCAATGTACTGAACTGAATTACTAAAACCTAAGTCATGTGACTGAGGGTGTGTTTTCAATTATTCACTCTCTTCTTCTGCCAGGCCTATGAAGAAAAACAGCCTTCTGCAGGAGTCAGGTTTTTCTGCCTCTGTTGTAAGTTCCCTTTATTTTTTTTTTAATTTTATAATTTCTAGAGGCTTTCCAAAGTAGATCAAGTACTCCAAAATGCCTTTGCTTTTTACCAAAACAAATGATAGTTCTGCCTTTTGGCTGGAAGGTCCAGACTTTTGCGATCGTTCAGTATTTATGCTCAGTAATCAAACTGATGAAGCTCACAGGAAACATTTAAAATGGGATGCAGTTCTTGCTGTTTGTACTAAGTAACGTAAAGCCATCTTGTTCTTGCTAGTAAAGAATAGCAACTTTTCCACTGTTTCATTAACAGCAGAGGATTCCCATTGAGTCTGGGAACTACTCCAAATTATTTACGTTTGTAAATGCCTGGTTTAATATCCAACCAAAAATGCAAACCAAATGGATGCTGCTCAGAAATTATGCACATTGTTACAGAAGACAGTCAGAGGGATTTTTAACATAAAGCTGGGGGGAGGGGGCAACCCTTGCAAAAAGAAGCAACATTTGGTTTGAGTTACAACCCACAGACAGCTTGCATCAGGAGTGCTGGAGGTACAGGAATGGCAAGAGAATATGACAAGCAGCGAGCACACTCGGGGAAAGATAAATGGTTTGGGGAACTGATTTTGAAATAATTGGCTTTTCCCACAGTATATTGAATTAAACTTAGTGGAAGATGGCAATGATTCATGAAGATCTTATAGCACTTGCATTGCTGCTTTCTGTGAAAACAGGGTTTCCTGGAGAGCTTCTAGGACATATTTTTTATGCTTCCTTTTGTTGTTGTAACACTTATGCAGCAGTGAGTCAGTAGCTTTACAAACAACATTGTATTGGTAAAAGCTGGGAGTAGGGGCATGATCTAGTGCTTAGAGCAAGGGACTGGAAGTCGTCAAGACTCCTGGGTTTTATCCACAGCTCAGACGGTGACTGTGTGTGGTATTGGGTAAGTCTTGGAGGGCTTAATTTGGTCTTTGAGACCTGAAGGAGCAGTGGGGGTGGAGGGGCTTGCCTTTGTATTGTCCATGCAGTGATGAAGGGAGACATTACCTCTGCATAAGGCAGAAGAAAGGATGTGGGAAGGGGGTTTATGCAACATGTCCTGCCCCTTTCAGTAAGCATACTGAACACTTCCCCCAAAGTCCCAGCTTTGTAGCTTCAGCCAGAGAGAGGGAGAGCAAGGCATTTCATATCATCTGGGCTTCCCTTTCGCTCAGGGGCTCCAGGTAGCAACAGTATGGATGCTCGGGGTATGGATGTGCTGAACGAAGCAGGGAAGAGGCTTCTTCTGCCCACTCCAACCTCACTCCTGCTGGGCCCTCTTCCAGTGCACCACAGTTTGACCACTCATCTTGCTATGCCTTAATTTTACCCATTTGTAGAAGGGTTCTTTGTAATGAAATACTTCCTGGGGGAAGGTGAGGGCCAGTAACCTTTTGTAAAAGAACAGTCGATGCTGCTTACCTCTGAACTTTCCCTCACTGAACTTTCCCTCCCTGTTTAGATCCCATGCCAACCTCCAATATTATTATTGATATTATAGGCATTCCTGAAAGCATAGATTCCACACTGGAAGGGCAACCAATCTCATCTGAATGTCTGGAGGTAAATTGTGATGTATATTCCATGGACTTATTCTAAAAATGCAGCAGGTTAGATACACAACTTCCTAGGCAATTATTACAGGGATACAGTAAAATCAGCTGCATCTCTCCTTCAGCAGGATCTGAGATTGGACTATTCATCTGAGCCCACTTTCTATCACCCCACTGTTCTAAAGGTCTGTAATTCCCTCCTTCCAAACACACTCAACGACCCAGATGATGTAGCATTTATCATGAGCATTTCTAGATTCATTTCTTAACATACTGAGTGTCCTACTGGGGATTTGTGTTAAAAACAAAACAAAACACAAAACAAAACAAAACAAAAAGAAACCAAAGAGCTGCTAGACTGATTTCTTCACCAGGATTTGATATAAATTGTAGCAGACAGGAAAGTCTTATTTAACTAAAACCCAGTGCAACAAACACCTCCTTCCCCCCAAAAAATAAGTTACACAATAACATGAGTGGGTGTTAGCGTTAACTAATGCAAATTATGCCATGTAAAATGTGTAATACAAAGGGCAGATGTGATACTTAATTAGATCAATGTGCACTATTTCTTGTTATTTGAATATGCATTAGGCTGTTAAAGTTCTGAATATCTGTATACCTCCAAGTGCTTTACAAAAAGAGGATTCTCGTGAGTATTGTTAGCTTCATCTTACTGATGGGGAAACTGAGGCACAGAGAAGTGATGTGACTGCCCAATGTCATCCATCAAGTCAACATGAGAACTGAGAACAGAACACAGGATTACATTCAACCCTGCTGCCTCCCCATGTCTATCTATCTATGTTTAAATACTCTCGTTCATTTTGACATACTTGAATTAACTGAGCTCCACAAGTTTTACTGTTTGTGGGGATTTTTAGGCAAGAAAGCATGCCAATAAAACACAAAACAATTGCATATGTTCTTAACTTTAACGTATGTTTGGAACTTTTTGTACATGCTTAAGTACTTTTCTAAATCAAAGCTTTTTTTTTTTCTTTTTAAATAATTGTCATATGTTGTAGGAGTCAGAACTTCTTTGCTTAAAATAAATACATATGTGCATACATACATTCTGTTAATTTTTTCACCGCATGGACATATTTAAAAAAATCCATTTCAGAAGAACATTCATGAAATGAGCTTTACAGGTCTCACCATCCAAGCTCCTTGGTAGCTCAGAACCTGGGGAACCCTTCTTTGTGAGTAACCTCAGCACTTGCCTCTGCCTGGCTTCTAGTTTCCTCAAGTGGCTGCTAACTGAAATGATCATAGGCACAGCGAGGTTAGTCTTTCTCATCACAAAACAAACCAGCAGTCATGTAGCACTTTAAAGACTAACAAAATAATTTATAAGGTGAAGAGCTTTCGTGGGGCAAGCTCATCACCTAATAAATTGTTTTGTTAGTCTTTAAAGTGCTGCATGACTGCTGGTTTGTTTGCTGACATGATCATAGTTCTTGCCAGTTTCTGTATCTGACCAAACCCCTTTGAGCTGACTGTTTTTGATAAAACTATGAGCAATAATTAGGGACTGGTACTGGTATTATTCACGGAGAAGGATTCCATTCAACAAAAAAGGGGAACTAGGGGAGGTAGAGCATTGCATGAGTACAGAACTGGAAGGTACAACTGTGCATTAGGATTAGACGTTGAAAGATTTCTTTCAAAACTGAAACTGTGGCACTTTGAAGCTCGGTCTCTGGATCTTGTATTCCTCTAGCATCTCCATATTTCCCCTCAGACAGCTGCTTTGCTCAGGTCCTCTAGTACAAATTATTCATTTTTTCCTTCTTTTTCTCAATATTTTCTTTGGGTTCTAGGAGTATTTGTGTGAAGGACAGGGGAAAGACAGGTGATCCTGAGGCTGTCTTGTAGGGTATTATTATACAGTGGAGCTAGCCTGATGTAAAATCCACTAGCCTACATTTTCAGGTAGTTGGACTCCCTTTTGCAGGTGCAATTTGCTTGTGCAAAATTGGCACCCACAGTTTTGCATCCCCAACAAAGTGGTGGGTAGAAGTCTCAAGTATAACCAGTGCTTTTTTTGTTAAAAAAAAAAAAAAGAAAAAAAAAGAAAGAGGAGCCCCGTACTCAGCCAGCTCCCTCCCTTCCCCGCCACCAGTCCCGCGGCTGGATATAGTAGGCCAGTCAACCTGGCTGTAGGGAGAAACCAGAAAGGAAACATGCAACTTATGACTTATGTCCATAGATGCAAAATTTGTACCCTTTTTCAAGTGCAGTTTGTGCTTGTAAAAACTGGAGCTATGTCTGTAGAGACTTATACCCACAGTCTCATCTCCCTGTGGATGCATTTTCTGCTGTGCTTTATTGTATTGTCTGTGATCTTTTTGGTAGTAAACATTTATAATAAGAACATGCCATTATTTTTTACAATGTCCAACAAAATCCTCTATCCATTGCGTCACAATTAGGATGTTCTGACACCTTCACTGGCACTTTCAGAGATGCTAAGGACTGAATGGAACATGAAGCTCAAACGAGCCTCTCAGAACTTTCTTTCCTGGTTGGGGTGTACCCATCCGGAGGCTAAAGAGATATTCCAGACAGTCAGTTTTATGCATTTAATAAATTTAGTGCTGGTTAAAAAGAAGGAAAAAAGAGAAATTCCAGTCTAAAGTATATGGTGCAAATTGTATGGATTAAAGCTAAGGGACTTGAAAAAACTCATTTTCAATATGCTTTTCAATTTAATGTAAACGACATACCACTAGTTTTCCTGGGCCTGGTCATTTTAATAAACAGGTTAAAAAGAAGATAAAGCAAGAGGAAAACCCCCTGTATAATTGCATAATTTATGACTAAAGCTGGCCAGAAAACAGAATTTCTGCTCTGTAGGAAATTCCAACATTTCAAAATTTTCTTTTATTCAGAATTGGAATGAAAAGTCATAATTTCCTGTGCATAGAGAAATTTGCAAAAAAGCAGAATCAGCAGCATTTTATCTAAATATAAAATCATTTAGTTTTGGTAAGATGAAACATTTCATTTAGATAACATTAAAAGATTATAATATATAACAATAAATATACTATTAAAATTAAAACTTTAATATGCTATAAAATATAAATGAAATTCCTTGAGGTGATAAAGTTGAAACTAAATGTCAACATCATAAAAGTCAACATCATAAAAATGAAATGAGAATGTCAGAATAATTCATCTAGACTTTTTTCCCATCAAAAAATTGACATGCTCCTGAAAAATGTTTTAATTTCAAATCTGCATTTTCTGATGAAAAATTTTGATACTTAACATTTATCAACCAGATATTTATTTTTCTAACAAGCTTATTCCTTTACTGAAAATTGATTTTATACAGTGCTAATTTTGATGTCACATTGCTACTCCATGGCATTTCTGCTCTGTTTTATTTTGATTTGGTATGCAGAAACAGACTCTGGAAAAAATAATTCATTTAATGGGTCATTTTTGCATTAATCACTTGACTTGTATTGTTGTATGAGGTTCAGTCCTTAATCAGGTATTCATAAATAAATGACATCAACAGGTCTCTCTTTTACAATTAAACATATAGGGTGCGTCTACACTAGGAACGAACTTCCAAGTTAACTTCAAAGTTAGGTACTACTTCAAAGTAGCCAGCAGAGAGTCTACACACGTTTTCCCTTACTTCAAAGTTAACATCGAAGTAAGGGAGCCCAACTTTGAAGTCCTTACTCCATTCCTGGGAATGGAGTAGTGTCCTACTTCAAAGTTTAACTTCAAAGTAGGGTATGTGTAAATGTTCAGCTTTGAAGTCTATTACTTCTAAGTTGTACTTTGAAGGAAGCAACTTTGAAATTATTTTTGTAGTGTAGACACCGCCAGAGTCTTTTAAGTGGACTTAGCTGTCCATCAGTATGTGTTTCATTTCAGCTTGACATTCCTTCCTTATTTGTGGCCAAAATCTACTTTTGCTAAACCACTTACAAATCAGATGTGCCAGGCAGAGAACTTAAATGAAACAATTTGATTAATCCTACTCGAATTATAATTCTTTCATAAATCAAGCCCCAAGATGAGCCTCTCCTACGTGTGCCTGCAGGACAGAATAGTGCTTTTATGTATTTTCTTTTCAATTTTGGATTTCATCCTGCAAATTCAGCAGAAACCAGAAGCAGCAGCACAATGGAAGCATCAAAAGCATTTGTTAAAACCAATCCTCTGGGCTTGGAGAGCATGTGAAGAAAATGAAAAGGTGAAGGAGAATTTAGTACAGCACTTCACAGAAATAAACTTTGCAAGTCATAAGATATCACATGGTTGTTAGCGAACTGAAAGGCTCTGTTGACTCGGTTTGCTCATCACAACTTTTCAGGAGTGTCAGTTATCGGGAGGGGAAATAGGATGGGGCAAAAAAACCTCTCAATTTTTTGTATTTCTGTTCCTCAAGGATGTTTAGCCGTTGAGAACGAGTGAAAGTTATTGGCACCATCATGCCACGTAAATGGGAACATGAGAGGAAAAAAGGCAGCGTCACCAGTTCACTGAAGATGGATCGACAGAGCAGCGCTGGGAGCCGTAAATCAAAAAAGTTTCGCTCCATTTCAAGATCACTCATGCTTTGTAATGCCAAGAACACTGATGATGGGTCAAGCCCAGATGAGAAATGTCCTGATCCCCTTGAGACTTCTACCAGCTGGGATCAAGAGGACGGTGAGAGTTGCCCTAGACTACAAATGCCATGGACTTCAGAAATGGATGACAGCATTCCTTATCCTCTTGTGAGCACCAATGAGGTGCAGTCCAAAGTAGAAGCAAATGAGAGCTGCAAGAATATGAGAAGAAAGTTCTTCATCAAGGTAGGCAAATTCACTAAATTATTGTTTATTTTGTTGCAAAGGCTTCATGGATGAGTCTTCCTCCGGGCACACAAAACTCTGACAATCAGTGCGGAGCTCATGAGCCAGCAGCGTTCTGACTCCACAGAAACAGCACATAAAATGTTTTACACTCTTGGACTGCAGAGTGTGTGCAGTCTGCTGGCTGACATACCATTGCAGTCAGTGGAATATTAAGCCATACTGAGCCATTCAGCAGCACAGCTGGTGCACTCTCCCTGGAATGCAGCAGATCAGCTGTCACAAAAGATAGTTGTCATGACAGCACAGATCATTTAAAATTTTAAAATGCAGGTCCACTGATGAGGCAGGGCAAATGGAGCAACTGCCCCAGGGCCTGGTGACTCAAAGGGGCCTGGGGTGACAGCACCTGGAGCACAGAACTGTTGAAAACGCTGCCAGAGTGCTGTGCTATGTGCTCTGTGCAGCTCATAGGGCTGCCTGGGGAGCCACATGGGGAGGAGCTGCTGCAGGGTGGCATCACGGTCTGGGTGGTGCCGAGGGCCACCTGCCCTTGACTGCCCCTTTTGCCTGAGGCCCTATCCCTTGCAGGAGTGCAGAGCTGACCCCTGCACCATGCCCAGGGGCCCAGCCTGGCTGTCATCTCCCCTGGAGTGTAGATGTGGCAGTACTAAGGGAAGTTTAGGTGATTTAATGATCTGTTGCTGGAGACAATCTACAGATATCATCCTCATCTTCATCATCAACCACCATGGGCTCAGCGCCTGTTGGTGTCTGATGCCTCTCTCACTATTTCCTTCCATCTTTCCATGTCCACTACAGAGTGGCTTAGTTTCTATAGACTAGCTCTGCACCAATCTACTATATCATCTATCCATTCTCTGTGGGGTCTGCCTCTCCTATTCAAACCATCCATTATGCTGAATATCAGGGTCACGATTCTTTGTTGGTCATTCATTCTGCAAATATGCCCGAATAGCTGTAACGTGCATTGTATAACCTTCTACAGTAGGGTCTCTTTTGGCTGTATTTTCCTATATAATTCCTCATTGGTGACCTTCTGCATCCATCCTATTCTCAGAATCTTTCTATAACAACTCTCCTCAAATACCAATATTCTTCTCTTCAAATCTTTCATTATCACCCCTGTTTCCCATCCATACAACATGCTGCTGAACACACACGTTTTCAAGATGCTCAGCTTCGTTCCTAAGCTAATTGCTTTGCTTTTCCAGATCTTATCCATCACCTTCAAACTTGCCCTTGCTTTCGCTGTTCTAGTCACTATTTCCTTCTTACAGTCTAGATCATACATTATGGTGCTCCCGAGATACGTGAACTTCTCTGCGTTCTCTGGTTCCATCCCATCTACACTGACCTTCCCTCTCATTTCCTTATCTCCAAATCTTCTTAACAGACATAAAAGAGGGACAACAAGTTATTAAAAACTGATGCTGCTTTTGTCAAGGGGAAATGTGGTAACTTCACCCTTCAGTTAGTAAGGCAAATAGGATGTTAGGAATTATTAAAAAAGGGATCGATAATAAGACAAAAGATATCATACTTCCCCTATATAAAACTATGGTACGCCCACATCTTGAGTACTGCGTGCAGATGTGGTCTCCTCACCTCAAAAAAGATATATTGGCATTAGAAAAGGTTCAGAAAAGGGCGACTAAGACGATTAGGGGCTTGGAACGGGTCCCATATGGGGAGAGGCTAGAGAGACTGGGACTTTTCAGTTTGGAAAAGAGGCGATTGAGGGGCGATATGATAGAGGTATATAAAATCATGAATGGTGAGGAGAAAGTGAATATAGAAAAATTATTTACCTTTTCCCATAATACAAGAACTAGGGGACACCAGATGAAATTGATGGGTAGTAGGTTCAAAACTAATAAAAGGAAATTTTTCTTCACACAGCGCACAGTCAACCTGTGGAACTCCTTGCCCGAGGAGGCTGTGAAGGCCAGGACTCTCTTAGGGTTTAAAAAAGAGCTTGATAAATTTTTGCAGGTTAGGTCCATAAATGGCTATTAGCCAGGGATAAAGTATGGTGCCCTAGCCTTCAGAACAAGGGCAGGAGATGGATGGCAGGAGATAAATCACTTGATCATTGTCTTCTGTTCTCCTTCTCTGGGGCACCTGGCATTGGCCACCGTCGGCAGATGGGATGCTGGGCTGGATGGACCTTTGGTCTGACCCAGTATGGCCATTCTTATGTTCTGGCCATTTTTCCAATTGAGCGATTACATTCTGAATACCTATAATTAATTTCTCCTACAATCTGAGCTAGATGCTGCCTATTTTGTCACTTTCTATGCTCGGGTGTTGCTCTGTGCTGTTAGACAACTACACTGTTTCACTCCAGAGGTGGCGTGTAACTGCCCATAAGCAAACTCAAACCTGAGACCTCTGTAGCTTCGTGTAGGTGTCTCTACAGTTTGAGCTTAAAGTCAGCTGGCTCTCAGCTCAGACTATTGAGGATTCTCACTCTCTCTGTGAAGTGGTCTTGGTGCCACTATATGGGACAGTGAACCACGCATAGGTGTGTGAGTTAAAGCTGTATTAGCGTCATAAGTAAAGCATCTCCTAATACACTGTACAGAGTTTGCCCAGTCATGTAGTAAGGACTTTAGAACTTTGAGAACCCTCTTGGTGACAGGAACTACGTACATATTACTTACCTAGGTAATACAAGCTGGTCCCCTCCATGGCATTCTAATGCCTATTAGATCATATCAATTGGAGTAATACAAATATAACTGTGTATGAGGGATCTGATTCCTTTGTATTAGCAATTAGCTCATATCCAAACTTCACATCCAAACACCAACTGAAATGTCTGGTGTTCAAACCCTAGATCCTAATCTACATTGTGCTGCTTGAGTTTCTCACTAATGATTGCAGCACATAGCCCGAATTAGACAAAAAGGGAATCAGGAGATTGTAGTGTATGATGTTTCAGTCTCAAAATGAACCTATTCTCCTCCTCATAAAAAACAATGTCAGAACATCAGAATGGCCACACTGCATCAGACAAAAGGTCCAGCTAGCCGAGCATCCTGTCTCCAACAAAGGCCAATGCCAAATGCGTCACAGGGAGTGAACAGAACAGGTAATCATCAAAGTGATCAGTCTCCTGTCATCCATTTCCAGCCTGTGACAACCAGAGGCTAGTGACTCCATTCCTACCCATCCTGGCTAATAGCCATTGATGGACCTCCCCTCCATGAATTTATCCAGTTTTTTTTTTAACCCTGGCCATGGCTACACTACCCCTCCCTTACAGAGCAGAAGAAGGGTGCTTTTGAAACTGAGGCACCCTTTCAAAGGAATCCCGACTGTACGGCTATTTTTATTTTGAAATCAGTACTTTCGACAGACCGGGTAGCTGCCATTATGCAAATGAGGTGCTGCATATTCATACCAGCACCTCATTTGCATTTTCGAATGGCTACATTCGCATGCCCCTTCTGAGAGGGAGGGGTAATGTAGCCACAGCCCCTGTTAAAGTCCTGGTCTTTACAACATCCTCTGGCAAGGAGTTACACAGCCCTAACATGCGCTGCATGAAGAAAAACGTCCTTTTGTTAGTTTTAAACCTACTGCCTATTAATTTAATTTAGTGACCTCTAGTTCTCATGTCCCACATTCTACTGCTTTCAATGGAAAGAAAAGAATGACTTAAATTGAGCCAGCCCCAAGATACTCAGTCACAAAGGATCTCTGCAAAAACACACCCTTCTTCCAGCATGGGAACAGTCCACACTCTGGCAGGTGAGCTTACTGTACAAATGAAAGCTGCTGGCCTCTGCCAGTCAAAGGAGTCTTCTCTAACTTCCTTGCACAGTGCATGTTTATGTGCTTCTCCACTGTTGCGGGTTGTCCATCCAATAACCAAAAGCACCTAGAACACCAACAACAACCACCAGGTATTCCAGCATACGACTTCTTGCTATTTTACCAAAGACAGTCAAGTCAGAAAATTTGGGTGTCTTGAATTTACACTAGACACATTAGGTACTTTGGAGCATAAGCTTTCGTGGGCAAAGATCATGAAAGCTTATGCTCTAAAATATCTGCTAGTCTCTAAGGTGCCACAGGACTTCTTGTTGTTTTTGAAGATACAGACTAACTTGGTTACCTCTCTGATACATTAGGTACTGCCGCTGGAGACCAATTACACATTAAATTAATCCTTAGAAATATAAATGTCCTCTGGTGGCCCTCATTACCTTTTGCCAGCAGTATGGGATCATGATGATGCCATCAGATCTTAATTTCTCCTCCTGAAAGGGCAGCATCATGTCCTTTGATCTCCCTTCTCGGTCATCTTGCTGAGGTTCTACAACAGGGGCCAGCAATCTTTCCGAGGTAGTGCCGAAATTTGACCTATTGACCTCTAGGTACGGTCCAAGTTCTGGTGATACTTTTAAAAGTCACCAATAGTCCTACTTACAACAGCTTCATTAATTAATAAAGTAAGAAGCAGAGCTGTGCTGTGTAGGTGGTGGTTAGCAGCATTAGCTGGTCTTTTGTTAATCCACAGGTGGCATGGCTTTGAGCAAACTCTGGGCTGCATGGGGGATGAGAGGAGGAGCTGAGCTTCCACCTCACATACTGATGAAAATCAGCTCATGTGCCACTCTTGGCACCCATGCTGGGGGTTGCTTGACCTCTGCTCTACAATACGCAATGAATCATAGAACACTAGGACTGGAAGGGACCTCAAGAGGCCATCGAATCCAGCCCCCTGCCCCAATGGCAGGACCAAGTACTCTCTAAACCATCCCTGATAGAAATCTATCTAACCTGTTCTTAAATATCTCCAGCGATGGAGATTCCACAACCTCCCTTGACAATTTATTCCACTGTTTGACCGCCCTGACAGTTAGGAACTTTTTCCTAATGTCCAACCGAAACCTCCCTTGCTGCAGTTTAAGCCTGCTGCCTCTTGTTCTATCCTCAGAGGCCAAGAAGAACAAGTTTTCTCCTTGCTCCTTATGACTCCCTTTTAGATACCTCTACATCCTCTCTACATTGTAGGCTCCTTCATGCAGCATGCATTAGAGAACACTTGAGTCCTCCCCTTAAAGCCCATGCCCTCAACCATCCAAAAGAAGATAGGCAGTGATTCTCTTCAGATCCCAGTGCACCTGGCTCTCTGTTCCTCTCTCTAATAGCTGCAGGAATTCACCGGCCAACGAAAGGCCCATTCTCATTTTAGGGAATCAGAATAGATTTTTCCGTGACATGACTATGGCATACAGCTGTGCCAGGCTATTGTGCTAGTCCATCAGTTTTCTGCTTTGCAGTACGTCCGGCCCTGCTTCCGGGGCTCTTGGCACTGAAGGTGCAAACAGCCTCCCTGAAGAGCTACACTGCCGGAGGGGAGAAGAGAATTTTTAAAAAGTGCTTAGTGACTTGCTATCCATTGCATACAGATGTGCGCTGTGCAGATGGAAATCCAGACCACTGAACTCTCACAGAGCAGTTCCTCCCAACAGCGGAAAATTCATTTTTCCTGTTTCAACCTTACCCTTTTCATTGTATATGATTCACTAGGAGCCATATCACGATTAAACTGAGTGTTTCCAGCATCACTTTATTTCAGGCAACTAGTTTCAGTTGCATACTCTGGTTGCAAATACAGGGCACGTCCTGCCTATTGACACAATCAGTATCAAATGAAATGCCATCATCTGATTGCCGCTATCCTTTATAATTACATAGAAGTAATGTTGCTTATCAGTGACTGTAACAAGAATAATAGAAGTACAACAAGGATCTTTGTCACTTGTCAAAACAGGGCAGTTGTGAGCAGATGGAAATGTGGAAACGAAGGCAACACTTCTGATCCCTGGAAAACATGATTGTTTTTGTTTGTTCTGCTCTGGAGGGCCACACTGACAGCTCACTGAAGCCCTGAGAATCATAGGACTGGAAGGGACCTTGGGAAGTGACCTAGTCCAATTCCCTTCACTCATGGCAGGGCAAAGTAACATCTAAACAGGTGTTTGTCTGACCTGCTCTTAAAACCCTCCAGTGACAGAGATGCCACAAATTCCCAAGGCAATTTACTTCAGTGCTCAACCACTCTGATTGTCAGGAAGTTTTTCTTAATGTCAAGTCTAAACTGCCCTTGTTGCAATTTAAGCCCCTTCTTTAAACTGTCCTATCCTCAGAGTTTAAGTAGAATAATACTATTACTTCGCTCTTCTAAAGTGCAGGTTATTTGAGAATCTTAGTTAACAGCCAGAAATTGAGCAGCATTCAAAAAGGACTTTTTGTTGCTGCTGTTGTTCCAGTTGGCTTACACTGATGTAGCTGCACTCTCATGCAGTGGCGGTAGTGTAACAAACGGCTCATACCAGTGCAGACAATCATCCCAGCTCCACCATAGTGATTTGTACCATTAAAGCAACAATAGTGCAGAAAACACAACATTGCAATGTCCAGCAGCATCGTCTTTACCGTGCTGACTTGCGTATTATAATAAAGTAGCAGATCATGCGGTTTATTTCGTTTGCTTCATAGTGAATGTCTAGGCAAAATCACAGCATTTTCTGTCTACTGTGACAATTCTGATAACTAATCCTGGGTGGCTGAGTTTCAAATGACTCCAGGGAACTCTAACTTGTGTAACGGTCTCACTAAGGAACATTATTCAGCACATGAAAATAAATAAATACTCTGACGTAAACTCAAACTGAAAATATCTTGGAAAGGTTCATCTGACATTCTGCTTATGCTATGGTTTTAAGGCTTTCCTTTGAAGGAGGGTCATTAAAAGCACTGTAGTCCCCAGTATGCTTTTTGGGGTTTATTTTAATCCAACTAATAAAGCATTAATAATTTCAGAATGCATGCTCAGAGACTAAACTGAAGGGTACATAATTCTACGTTCCCATTGGATAGCTAGGACTGAGGTGAAACAGAAGGTTTCATAGTGTCTGAGACAAAGTTCCATATACCTCTATTAAATATATATCCATATAAAAAGCTATCAAAAAGTTAGAAAATTAAAACAGGTCCATTTGGAAAAGTTGAGGACTGAAAGTGCTCTCCAAATCTTTTCGATACCTACAATATCTTTTTATTTCTAATCAACTGTCCTGGCAAGAACAGTCGGACAGTATTCACAGTATTCTTAACAGCATTTACCAAGTATTTGGTTATGTGAGTTCTACTGGGTGTGCTGGAATATTCCAACACATCAAGTTCTTAAGCGTAGATGACTCAAACTACTGTGACCTTGGCTAAAGAAAGAACTGATAAATGTAATGTCAAACCAAAGACTGGCAGTGTATAACTACTTACCCCTTAGCAGGATGATCACAGCAAAAGAATGCTCTAATCTGAATGTGTTCACCTGGCATGTACTGCGCAAAGCAGATTCTTGGACTTGCATATGTGCAGCAAACCATCAGGATACTGGCAGGTAAATAAGACGACCTGCATTCCAGCCTGTCTGCTCTTGAATAATTCTGCAGTGACGCTGGTGGTCTAGAATAGAAGAGAGAACATGTGAGACGTGCCTGACACTTGGTGCACTGACACTGAGGCAGAAGTTGTGGAAGGAGGGTCTCCTTGATAGAGCTACTGGGAAATCAGGGATCTCTAGTTATGAGGAAGAGTGGAAGGACTAGGGACACCCACCCTAGCTGGCATGCTCCTTTGGGCAGCCAAGCAATTTCAAGCAGTTACCCCTATCTAGTTTGCTCCTGCTTTTGACAGCCCTACATTATATAGATGGCTTCTCCTCCCTGTGTCACCCTCATCCATAAGAACATAAGAATGGCCATACTGGGTCAGACTAAAGGTCCATCCAGCCCAGTATCCCGTCTGCTGACAGTGGCCAATGCCAGGTGCCCCAGAGAAGGAGAACAGAAGACAATGATCAAGCGATTTATCTCCTGCCCTTGTACTGAAGGCTAGGGCACCATACTTTACCCCTGGCTAATAGCCATTTATGGACCTAACCTGCAAAAATTTATCGAGCTCTTTGTTAAACTCTAATAGAGTCCTGGCCTTCACAGCCTCCTCCGGCAAGGAGTTCTACAGGTTGACTGTGCGCTGTGTGAAGAAAAATTTCCTTTTATTAGTTTTGAACCTACTACCCATCAATTTCATTTGGTGTCCCCTAGTTCTTGTATTATGCCATGGTTGGGCAGTAGTATCTAACACCCAGTGAGTGTAATAATTGCCATGGCAATAAGGCTACACAGGAAGACAATACCTTGCAATGTTCAGGGGCAGATTTTCTGTGTGAAGGCCCAACTCCTAAAATATGGGAGTTAGACTTGTTGGTGGGTTGTAGAGCTCCATGTACTTCCACAAACTGTACCCCTTGCCTCTTCCACATGGCCCATGATCCCTCAGCACCTGAGAATTAAAAAACAACTCACTTTTCCATGGCAGCAGACTGTGATGTCTCAGACACAGGGTTATGGCATGACAGCTAGACAAACTTGTTTGGGACGGAGTCTATATTTATTCCTTCAGTTTCTTTATTTGTTCTCTCTCTTCCTATCCTCTCCTTCTTCCTTTCCCAGAAATGGGACTGTGATTTCAGAGACACATTATCCCTTGTTGAGTGATGGGGTGTGACATGAAGGAACTGGGTGATGCAAAAGGTAGGGCAGGTTTCTAGAGAAAAACATGGGAAAAAAACATCAGGGGGCTGGACTTCATTACCTCCTGACGTCTTGTCCAGCCCTAAGAGTCTATGATTCTGTGATAAGGCTTGTGGATGACTAAACACATCTATTTATACTGTGTGGTCTGTTTATCCATCAACCATCCATAGCCAGGTGTTTATGGGAACCTGAATCCTCAGCCCCGCTGCTGCATCATTTGATTAACTAATGTGTCATTGATCTCATAATCCCACTATTGGGAAGGAAGGCAACTGGTGAGAAGAAGGTAAAATGGAGAGGGACAAAGTAAGGGAGCCACATCCAATGACACAGTTCCAATAGCCTATGGATTTTTTTTTAACAGGTACCAGCTGGTATCTCCATTAACTGCAAAGAAAATTCTCAGACAGATGCTAGGAAAATAAATGGAATCTTCTCTAAAAGTTTTTAAAAGGGCCAGCTCCGCAGCAGACCATAAGAAAATCATTGGAGCTCTGATGATTTACAGCTCAGAAACAGTTCTATTCTCTTACTCTGCCACTGACTCAGAGACCACAGCTCCTTAGCAATGAGCAGGATACAGAACCCTAATATTTGCACTCCCTGTCATACTGTTATTACTGTTTTTTAAACAGAGTCTATCAGGTTATCATCATATGCCTGGTTTACTGACGACCAGACTTTTCTTGAACCACCCATGCACAGCAACGAATTTCATTTCAGACAATCTAACTATTGTAAGTTATATTCAGAATGCACAAAAGTGTTTCAGTTTCCAGTGAAGTCATGGTTACACTCATTTCAAAACAGCATCTGGAAGGAGATGTTTCAAGGCAGGACTCTCTGCTAGAAACAGCTAATAAGAAAATGACAGGAAAGGAGATCTCTGAAATGGTAGAGATAAAAACATCTTTAGATTTGGCCTTTGGCATGGCAAGAATGAAGAAAATTGATCAAGGGTTGCAGAAGAATCAGCATGAAAGATCAGCTGAATCTACGCACAAAAGGCTCCAAAAAGATCTTGAGATACTCCTGTGATTCAGATGTTTCATTCAGCCTGAGGTTTTGGGTTTTTTTTTGCTTAAATGTAATCGTACTAACAGTGCACTATTGAAAGGCTTTCATTTTATTTGCATGCTCAGGTCAATAAAATTTGAACAGATGTGAAATACATGTATCACCAGCTTCATTAAACTCTGTACGACAAAGCTGCCTCTACGTGAAAGTTTTTTAAAATATTTATTGGCAACTGACATGCATTAAACATATGTTCCAGTAATGACTAGGTCTGATGCCATAGGAGGAACCCACCTGCCCACCCATCAAACCTGCCAAATTTATTTTAACAAGTTCTCTACATTTGCCAGGTCTGGAACATTTGCCAGTCACCTTACAAAACCAACAGGACACTTTGAAAAATGGGCAAAACTCATAACTGTGCTGTTCTTGGAAGCACCTCCAGAGCATTTTTATATATAAAATAATAAATGAGACAGGAAATAAGACAGTATAGAGTAAAGCCCAAACAAATTGGCTGCTGTAATATTGGCCAATCTAAGAGTTTAAAAGGTTACTTTTATGTCATGTTGCTACAACTTGGATGTTAATATAATGATCAATGTCCAGGACTCAACAGTACAAATACTGACAATACATACAAATTGGTACACATTCCTCCAATCTTGTTAAAGCCTTTTGTGAAAGTAATACACAAAAATTAATTTCTAATGTGTTTGACAGTGCTAAACTGAAATTAGCCAAACCTGCAGAGATTATAGAGGGGATTTAAAACACAAATTATAGCTGTTCTCAACTTTTTGTGAGATACATAAGAGAATTAGCTTCCATTTTTGCATAGTCACTAATTTAATGCAAACAAAGATTGTGCCCAGAAAAATATCCAAACCACCTCTTATTATTTGACATTTGAATAACAGTAGCACTTTGAAATCTGAGTCACAATAAGGTCCCTATTTAATATATGCCCCTAAAGAGTTTGAGTTTATAGAGAAAACCATGAGGATGCCTGCATGGGAGCCCCACTAACTCAAATGGAAATAAAGCAGTTCTCCTTGCAGGAGAGGAGTCTAAGACCTGTACACAAAGGCTACGTGTACACTAGAGGGTTTTGTTGACAAAATTGATGGAGTGTCTACACACAAAATGCATTTTGTCGACAGTCTGTTGACAAAACTTGGCACTCCAGCCGACAGCATTCTGCCTCTCCGCAGTGAGGAATAATGCCTTTGCTGACAGTTTCTGTCAACAAAAAAGCCATGCAGATGCTCCAGGGGGCCCCTCTGTTGACAGACAGGGCTTCCGGTTCACCAGGCAGTGCTGTTTGCTGAGCTTCCAGGTGGCCGTTCTCTCTCTCGAGAGTGGCCAGGCAGTCTAGCTGCGCTCTGTCGACGGAGCAGATTGCTTTTTCGATTCGCTTTTGTGTGTAGATGCGATCTGTTGACAGAAGTTTTGTTGAAAAATCTCTTCTGACAGTAACTTCTGTTGCTAGATCACTGTAGTGTAGATATAGCCAAACTGGGGAACAGAGTACGATCACATGTGGATTTCAATGTGGGGAGGTTGCTCTAAATGGAGTGGAGCTTGGGACTGACTGAAAATTTGCCCCAATATGTGAAAAAATAAAATGCTCTAAATGTAAGTGCTCAACACTGCAAACCCTGACTCTTAAAGAAGATTTGCTCATGTTAGCAGTTCTATTCATTTCAAAGGGGCTATTCCTCGGAATAAATATTATTTATGTGAGAAAAGGTCTATACATCAAAGTTATTTCAAATTAATGCCATTATTTTGAAATAACTATCCTAGAGTCTACACAATGCAACTGCTATTTCAAAATAATTTCAAAAGAGTGGCTGGCTTATGTCAAAATTGGTAAACCTCATTCTACAAGGAATAGCGCCTATTTCAAAATAGTTATTAAGACAGGCTATGCCTACACTTGCATTCCTCTTCCAAAAGAGGCATGCAAATAAGGGAAATTGGAAATGCAAACGAGGTGCAGATTTACATATCTGGTGCCTCATTTGCATATTCGTCTTTCGAAGAACTTTTCAAAAGAATATGCAAATGAGGCACTAGCTATGTAAATCTGCACCTCATTTGCATTTTTTATTTCCCTCATTTGCATGCCTCTTTTGGCAGAAGAATGCAAGTGTAGACACAGCCAGAGGGCATAGAGGCCTATTTCTAAATAAGCCACAGTATAATAATGATTCTATTTTGACATAGGCCCTATGTGTGTATACACTCTATTTCAAAATAGCTAAGTCCTATTGCAAAATACATTTTTGTGTGTAGCTGCATTATTTCAAAATAAGCTATTTTGGAATAGCTTATTTGGCATAAGGCTACTGTGTTGACATATCCCGAGCCTGAATTCTGAATAGAAAATGAAACAGACATTGTTCAGGCCTTTGCTTGGACCATACTGCCGCTTACCCCTGCCAGCCCATAGCATGGCCAACTGCATCTGCACAGGCTTCACCAGGCTGTAGATATATGGCCAAGGACTTAGTGCAAGAATCTTGCCGGATGCTATGATAACACATCAGTTTTTGGAAGCATGAGTGTTTCCTGGTAAATTTTATGCATGCTTCTATAGGCAGTATTTGGAATTGTATTGGTATGAGTTTCTCAGCCGTGCATAAAGCCACACTAACAAAATAAAAATGGTAGTTTAACTGTATTAGCCACTAGGGGCTCAATATTATATTACTGGAATTCAAACCCACTCTCTCTTTTTTGGTCCAAGGTGCGTGCATACTTCTTTCAGGACCATTAACCGCTTGTAGTGTAGTAAGGAGAAAACAACAGTAAAACAGAAGGCAAAATGACTTCAAGTATAAACTTGTCCCAGCATATTTAATGTATTATTTTTCTCTTTCCTTTCCCTTTCACAGGCAGACAACTCACACATTTCTATTGCTAAAATCCGTCAACTGCTCTCTTGCCCTTTAATGGCAACACAATTGTTCTATAACAGCTTCCTATGCTAATCAGAAGCCTTTGCAGTACCATAGAGAATTGTTTGAGAAATTGACTAATATCTCACCCACAGGTAAACTCCATTCAGCTCCCACTTTTCTTGAGTTTAGAAATACCCTGGACCTCAAACAAGAAAATTCTTGCTTAAAAATAATCAAACTGTAGGTAAGTTTATTATCATGACAGAGGGGTAGTCTGTAGTGTCACAGAACACAAGCAGTCCTGCAGCACCTCAAAGTGTGTAACGTGCTTCTGGACTGCTTGTTTTTATTATTTTATTATTGTTATTATTTACTTTGATGCAATTAAGAGCTTTTGTTTTCATCTTTCTGAACCAGGATGGCTGCATCTGGAGGCTTTGCATAGCCACTGGGAGCGAGGGCCTGGGGATCCAAGTGTCTAGAAGCTCCGACTGCACTTCTGCTGGGAAAGGGTTCACAGTCAGCCAAGTGATCAATGGAGGTGCTGCCTACAGGTACTTGGTTTATAAATATTATTATGGACTTGATGGTTTTTGCAGGGTCTATCTTTTGACTCTAACTGCCTCTAGGAATCTTAAATCCAAAGGAACACAGTGATGCACTAACACAGAGCTTAAAAAATGAATAAATATATTAGAAATAAAAGATGCAGCCATGCTCAGCTCTAACTCTTTTCAAATACGGATGGTAGAATCATACAAGTGTAGGACTGGAAGGGCTCTCGAGTGATCATTTAGTGCAGCCCGTTACACTCAAGGCAGGACTACATAACAGTTAGACCATTCCTAACAAAGCTTATAAAACTGTTCTTATAAAACTTCAATGACAAGAGATTCCAAAACCTCCCTAGACAATTTAGTCCAGTGCTTAACCACCCAGACAGTTAGGAAGATTTTCCTAATGTCTGACCTAAACCTTCCTTGCTTCAGTTTACACCCATTGCTTTTTGTCCTATCCGCAAAGATTATGAGAAAAATTTCTTTTCCTCCTTCTTGTAAGAACCTGTTATGTACTTGAAAACTATTGTCATGTCAACTCTCAATTTTCTCTTTTCCATACTAACCCTCCCCACACAATTTTTATAAACTTTTCTCCTGGTCCATGTTTTCTATACCATTAAATCATCTTTGGTGCTAACCTCTGGATTTTTCAAGTTTGTCCACATTTTACCTGAAATTTGGCACCCAGAACTGGAGACATTACTCTAGCTGATGCCATGTCAGGGCTGGGGAAAATTCAAGCATGTACTTCCTGTGTTTTGCTTGCAACATAACAAAACAATGTTAGTTTGTTTTACAGCAGTTTCACACTATTGACTCATACTTAGCTGATGGTCCACTGTGACCCCCACATCCCTTTCTGCAGTATTTCTCCTCAGACAGTCACTTCCCATTTTGTATGTGTGCAACTGTGTTCTTTCCTAGAGAGGAGTACTTTGCACTTGTCCTTATCAAATATCATCCAATTTCTCCAGTTTGTCCAGCCCATTTTGAATTTCAAACTTATGCTCCAACATCCTTGCAACCCTCCAGCTTGGTATTATCCGCAAACTATAGGCATGTCTCTCTATGCCTTATCGAAATAATTGTTTAGAGAGATGGCAGCTTGTGCATTGTACAAGGTTTGTGCTGTCTTATCTATAATAGCCCTTCATAAAGGGGCACCATGCTACCAGAAACAGTGGAAGGCATTCTGGCCCTGTGTTCTCTTAAGAGAGCACTGTATACGGCAGTGGTGGGCAGCCAAGACCAGTGAGTGGGACTGCATAAGTGGCCCCCTCTTTGTCTCAATGGGCCGCCGCTGGGCATGCCCCATGTGGCTCCGTTGCACTGGGGCCCTGCTCTTCCTGCTTGTCCCTCTCCTTCCCAGCACTTTGGGAGTGCTATGAATGGCTGATTTGTGTGCTGGCTACACTTCTCCCTCTCCCTCCCAGAGTTTGAACACCCACAAAGAGCTGCTTTGCAGCATCCAAGCTGGGAGGGAGGGAGTGAGGAGTAGGAGGAAGTGTGGGTGGGGCTCCAGTGCTCCAATGCATGAGAGGCACATGGGAAAGGGGGCAGACAGGGATCCGCAGGCCACAGTTGGAACCCCAGGGGGCTGCATGCGGCCTGGGGGTTGCAGGTTGCCCACCACTGGTATGCAGTCCTCTGTGAGGCTCAGACTAGTGGGGGAAGAGGGAACTCTTTGGAATGTCTCGTGCAGTGAGGAGTGCTGGCAGAGGCCATCTGTGACTGTAGCTAACCCCCGTGTCCGGGTGTTCAAGGTGGAAGGCGAAAGGAGAGATTTCATATGGTTGCTTTAGGGGCAAGACACCGAGATTATGCTGCCTTGTGTTTGGATCTGTAATACTGTGGGTGTGTTTAATTTTTATAGGGATGGCCGCCTAAGCCCAGGGGATGAACTGTTAACACTAAACGGACAATCACTTCGAGAGCTCACCAGTAAAGAGGCTGAATCTCTCATCCAATCAGCAACAGGCCTGGTGAATTTGGTGATTGCTAACAAGGTAAGCACAAGGGCTGTGGGCCACCCCACATCTCCATGGCATTTCAGTTGCATTTCCTGAAAGACAAGAGGAATCTGTGTAACAAACATCTGGAACATTTATTTATTCTTTTCTTGACAAACCCTCAAACCTCATGTGGTCTAAGTCTGCTAACCTTCATGTAGCTCTTCCAGGACAAACAGAGACTATGGGACACCCTCAGCCCTTGGAAATTCAATCTGGGACTGTACAATCACTCTTTTCATAAGCACATACCCTACCACAGTGTATTTCTTTGCACAAACTGACCAGACCTGGGTGGATGAAGGGAAGATCCAAGAATTTAGGCTTGGGCTCAGAAAAGGCTAAGGACCCATCCAAGGCTCCAGGGGTCTGCAACCAAAATAGCAAGAAGAGCCATTTTTTCAAATTCAGTTAGAAAATCAATACTTCAAGAGCTGCAATGCATATAAATATGAGACAGTCCTTAACAAATAAGGTCAGGCTGTAACTTTTTGTAACCCCTGTTTTAAGAACAGCACATGCATAATGATTTGTAGCAGTTAGAAAGATTGTTACTTTCACCCTCCACCTCTCCAGGCTTAACCCCTCTCTGCCCCAAACCTGCCTGCCCCCCCAATCTCCAGCCGTCACCCCTCTCAGCCCCAAACCCAGGCTTAACCTGCCTCAGCCAATGACTTCCTCCAGCTGCGTGCATGTTACTGCTGCTCCTCTCCCCAGCCCCTTCTGGGTGGGCTGCACAGCTCCAGCAGGGGCAGACTTGGCCACCCTTTCCTGCAGCTCTCCTGTTTACTTCCCCCCCCATGCAGCATGTGTGGCTCCCTGCCCTGCCGCAGCTGAAACACCGGAACTAAATTTAATTGGTTTAATGGCTGGAATCCCCCCACCCTTTCACTCGGCCAGCCATTAAACCAATTCAATTTAGTTCCATTGTTTCAGCCAGGGCAGGGCAGAGAGCTGAAAGAAGAGTCAGCAGTGGCAGTGCATACAGCCACAAGTGATCCTTAAAGAGGACTTATTTCAATAAAGCAGACAATATCCAACATTTACATTGTGGCAGTTAACTAGGTTAGGCCCCATTGTCACTTTAAAACATACATTACATTGGCTGAAAAACAAGACTAAAAGTTAACAGAAAACGTTTTTGAAATGAGATTCTGGATCCAATGGCTTAGCCAGAAAAATCCGTCTCATGATGCACTCTTCAGATTGCTAACTGTGTTTCTTATTCTGAAGAATACACTAGGGAAAGCAAGGCAGAAAAAGGAAGTATTGTTTTATGATTTGGCAATGGCGCCACCTGCTGCTGAAGAGGAAAGGTACCATTCATTACCTCGCCCTGATAGGATACCTCCCAACTGCTCTGCTAAAACACGACTCCAGGAAGTAAGTCATATCTTTTTGTTGGTTCTCAATATCTTACGACATGCAGACCGTGCTCCTATACTGTGTTGTGACCTTCCCAAGCCCTGCAAGATTCCCTTGAGTAAAACTCGCTTGGCTTTTTATGAAAAGCGATCGTTTATCACAAACATGCAGTTTTATCATAGTCAGTTATTTTTCCAATAATTCAACTGAGAGAGAGAGAAAGAGCTTTCCATGTAATTAGTTCCCTTTTAGTAATTAGTACCCTTTGGTTTGATATGGCTCAACACAGCCTATGAACTACAATAAATTGCATTGCCTACATCAGGGGTGAGCAAAGTGGGGAGTGGGGTGGGCCCCCTCAGGGAGGTGTGAAAAATTTTAAGGGGGGCACAGCACAACCAGCTGCTGGGTCTCAGGTTCTATCTCATTAAAATGTTGAACTATGTTACTGTTTTATGTAGGCGTACTCACTTTTACATGCTGATTAATAAGGTTTTTACATTCTACAGACTTATTTTCTTACACATGCTGAAAAGAGGTGGGTTTTTTTTCATTTGAACATCACTGAAATGTCCATCAGTTTGAATTACATTAGACAAGTTGGTGAGGGTGGACTGCTAATTGTAGGGATGAAAAGTGGGGCCTGACGTAAAAAGTTTGGTCACCCCTGGCCTAGATCCAGAGGTGGATGGCACTCATTTCTAAAGTTCGCTTAAAGTGAGGTTCGTGGTTGTGTGTCATCCTTTACTTTCCCCATCAAACTCCCAAACTGTTTTCAGTCCTCCGTTTGGACACATTTGTTTCAGTGAAAGTTTATAAATGCTGAACGCAGAGGCCACCATTTCAGAAGTGATGTGGGGGTGCCTATCTTGGAACCCTTTCAAAGGATGTGATTCTCAAATAGTAGTACTCACCTACCCTCCAAAAATCAGGGCACTCGAACATGGATCTACCCGCAAAACAACATCTGATAGTTAGACCAGCATATCTACAGTTTACCAAGAAATGAAAATATCTTTGTAGGGTTTTGTTGGAGGGGAGCAGAGAAAGGGGGCATATATATTCAGGATGCTATGTAAGAAATGAATCCAACTTCTATATTGCATGTATTTCTATATTAGTTCTCAGGCCAGTTACAAATACTTCTGATGTTTGGAAAGAAACAATCAAAAAAATTGTTGGGGACCACGATCCTTCATCATTCCATGCTATGTATGCCAGATAAACTGCTGTCCTCTGCAGGGTCTCTGATAGAAATTAAAATCTAGGCTGAAATTTATGCAAACTAAATTGGGAGATTTTTTTTAAATGCATAATAGCTTTCACGTGTTTTGTTGTTGCACAGGAGCTGTTCAGCTTTGTCTTTAAAATCTTTTGGATCTCGTTTCAGGAATCCTCTACAACTGTCTCTAATGAAAGGCCTGTTAAATTGGAAATACAAACAAATTGTTTTCTATACCCTAAAGCTACCTGTCAAAGGACTCGCAGTAATTCAACCAGTAAGTTTCTAAAAGGAAATATTTTCTCTTGGGAAATTTAAATGCATGAAACTTTCTCAGGTTATTCTATCATGATGTTGAAAGAAACAGCTTTTTTTTTTTTTTTTTGCCAAGCTTTACTTCGTAGTGTTTTAGCTAAAGTTTCTTCTGTAAGATTCACGGTGCATGAAACATTAGTATTAAAGAAAGGTTTTACATATCCAGATGTCTTGATCAGTTGTGATCCCAGTACATAAGAATTACATATGTACACCATTTCACATATTTTCAAGGTATACTGACCTAGTTCACAATATTTTGGGGGGGTGGGGAAGCTTTGGTTGATTTTTATAAAATTACCATTAATAGAAAGAAATTTGTAATTAAAAACATTTTAAACATTCCTGATAAGTATTGAGATTCCCAGCAGCAACATATGTGAATGCTTAAAAAACCAGAAGAAGGATACAATTTACCAAGGTGCCTCCCAGATTTGTAGTCACAAATATGGGCATACCTATTCCACTGTGTAGCTATTTTCACAGACACAAATGCACAGCATGTAAGACCTTTTGATTTATGATGATAAACATTAGTGGGATCCTGGCCTGTCGGTAAAGCCGAAACTCTCGTTAACTTCAGTAGGACTGGGATTTCATTCAATGGGTGTGTGTGAAAGGATGCATATGAGCATGATTGTTGATTCAGATGTGAGTGCCTAATTAACTTTAACTTTACGAGGAGGTGCAGTAGCTGAAACAGCTTGTAAAGAAATGAAAACATTGTCAGATGTGCTTGCACTCAGCACAGGGGAATGTGTAGAAACAATAAAGCCAGGGTAGCAGTGGTAAAGTCAACAGGACACAGACCGAAAACCCAGTCCTGTAATCTGTACGTCAGTATGCTCAAGTTTTAAACAGTGAATTACCTGCCCAGTTCTCCAGCAGTGCATATTCCTTTGGAGAAACATGGCATAGGCCTAATGCTGGTCACTGATGTCGTAGTTTATTACAGCCAGAAAGCCTGTAATGAACAGTCAGTTTATTTCAGCTTGTAAGGCTGTTGCCTTCATTGCCACTCCGAGTGCAGAAAGTGTGGGCCTGCAAGAAACCTTAAAAATACCCAGCCTCTATAGAGTTCTGCTTAAAAGCTTCCAAAGATCAAAGAGTTCCTGACCTTGGGAGGTTGCTCACACCACCCAAGTGAGAAAAACCCCACTTTAAAAACCAGGAAGACACTCCTGGACATCACCCTATCAGGCAAGCCCAAGCTCTTAACCCATGCTTAGGCAGGGTGCTGAGGTGGGGTGGGGAGGCAGGGTGGAAGATGGCAGTTGTCCTTGCGCCCCTTTGAAATTCTTGGTGGAGTTCTGTGCTGAGTGCACAGCTCTGAGGGAGGGTGAGGGTGGGTGTGGGGGAAAACAGGGCTGACTGTTCTAAGCCCCTCCCCTTCTGCCCTTGGGTCCGCCCTTCTGGGGATGGGGAGCTGGGCCCCTCTACCACCTTGCCCCCAGGCCTGTGATGGCTATCAGGCACGCTGCCCTTAGGAAGGAGCTTGAAAACAAAGAGTTAAAAATAAACTGCCGTCCCTGATAGTTGACCTGTCAGTCTTAGGCCTGCATACACACAGACCCTTCTCTAGGGCACAGGAATTAACTCATTGCCTTCAAAAAGGAAAACAGAAAGAAATACTTGATAAAGCATACTTGGTTACTAGGTGTTATGAGGCACCCAAGAGGAGGTAGATTATAACTCAGAGAATTCAGTTGAGGGATTCAGTTTAAAAGTTATAGTGTACGGGGCGGTACATCAGCCAGCCAGAGAAGTCCCGCACCAAACCCAAAACAAAGGAATAAACTGATCCTGTCTGACTAAACATTTTCTTTGTACTTACATATCTGTCAAGTTTGCTCTTGAGGCCTGGATATTACTGAAATCCTCCAAGCCTCGCTTCAGGCTTAGTTCATCTTTCTCTCTCTCCTTTGGCCACACAAAGTCTCTCTCAGCAAGTAGGTGCTTCAATTCAGAAATCCCCCTCTCTGTCCATTGTTTCACCTGGCTGCTTGCCAACAAAGAACCCACTGTCTCTGGGTTTAATCCTTCACAGGCATTCATGACACAGCTAGAAAGCCTGAACACAATCTAGCGTTAGGTTGTTAGCCCTAATTACCCGTTCTGAGAGAGCTGGGACTGCGATGTCCTAGAGGTTCACATTCATGTGTCGGAAGTGTCTGCACCATTCAGCCCCTTTTCCCAAGGATTGAGCTTGAATTTACAGTCAGGCCTTCATAGGATCCAACACTACCTGAGGCTGAGCTAGAGATATGCTACGTCAGCACCTCTCCTTTGTTCTCTCCCTCTCCCCACGACTAGGTCAGCACCACTGCAGTAGTGTAACACCCACAGACCCTACTCATCTGTGGGTGGAGTCAAACCTGGGACCTTTTGAGCTTAGTCTATGAGCCTCTACAGATCTGCAGGACCTGACTGGTGCTGAACCAGAGAATTTACCAAACTATCGGAGGTCCGTATTGTCTAGCAGCATTACCAACACTTTCACTGCTTACTGAATTCTTAGATATGAAGGGGTAAATTAGAACTAAATAACAGCACAGATCACTGTGAGCCAGAACTGGTGGTTGTACATAAACTTCATGGAACTGTCAAAACAAAAAAGCAGTCAAGTAGCACTTTAAAGACTCACAAAATAATTTATTTTGTTTAATTATTTTGTGAGTCTTTAAAGTGCTACTTGACTGCTTTTTTGTTTTGACAGTATATAGACTAGCATGGCTTTCTTTCTGTTACTATTCTTCATGGAACTGTGGGAAACTCAGATGGATGTCCACTTATCATTGATGAGCTAACTAAAATTGTGTTGGACCATGGATGTTCCCAGACCAGAGAGGTTCCACCTGTGCTGCATAAGCCAAAAGCCAGCTGGCTAGTAGCTAAGGCTGTCAAGAGGACTCTTTATTCTCTCTGTAAGTGCCACTAGATGACCAAGAGGTATGTAGGTTACAGTAGCATAGACTGGATGCAAGTCACTCAGTGGAATAGAGGGGTACCATCCCTGTGCACCAGTATACAGCACAAGGGGCACATTTTTCACAACCAAGAGCCTTGCCCCCAGGGTTGGGCTGTGGAAAAAAATATGCATGCAGCCTACTATCTTTTGAAAACCTACATCTACTAAAAAAAACATTCTGCTCAGCTGTGAAATCTGGTAGCTTGTGGAACAGTTTTTTGAGGAACGTGGTGAAATATGTACAATAGCTTGACCCTACCCTGGCAGTAGCTCCAATGGCTGAGCCTAGACAGTGTTTTCATCTCTGTTGCTTTTGATGCTGTGACCAATATCTCTACATCTTCTTTGGGATAAGGTGATTTTTCCCTTGGTGCATTCAGTGATGCAATTAAAATGCTCCCTTGTTAGGAGCCAGCTGACAGAGACAGAGAAGGTTAAGGATGCATAAGATTGTGTACTAAAGTGACTAGAATGTGCGTGCGCACCAGCCAGCCTTTGTATAAAGCCCTGTGGGTTTGCTGTGCAGAACTTTCTGCTAGCTGTGCCTGCCCAGCAGTTGATCATGTGAAGTCATTGCATGCAACTGAAGGGTGCTGATTTGCAGACTGGGACAGTTAGATTTACACCTTGAAAAATTTTTCTAAATTGAACTTGTTGTGAGTTGATTCGATGCAGAAATGTTAGAAGCTTTGATGCAGAAATGTTGGAAGCTAATGCTCATGAAAAATACTGCATTGTGCCTTCTTTCTTCTGTAGGTGTAAATCCTTATTGGATAGGGGAAATCGACTGTCCAGGGACAAAGAAATCAACAGCATATAGAGACAGACAGCCTCATTGTCTTCACAGTAACCGGAAGTCACTCTCTCAGCAGCTCGACTGTTCAGTAGGAAGAGGTCCGGTAAGTGCAACAGGAAATCACATACCACCAGAAGTAGCATTCACCAGCCTCTGCAAGAACACTCCAACAGGGAGGTTACACAGAGTTTTCTTCTCAGAGTTCTCACACCTTCGGGTCCCTGCCTCCTGAGATGACACTAAGGTTAAAATGAATTAGTGCATCTCTCAAGCCACACCAGCAAGGCCTCCAAGCGAAGGGGGTTGTGGCTGCCTCTACCTCCCAGTCCCTGGCTGTCTCAGAAGAGGGTCATCTGCCTCACCCCCATCTGTCCTGAACCACATTGCATTGACTTCGTGAGGTGCAAGGCCAGGGAAAGAGGAAGGGCTCTATGACAGCATAGCCCCTCTATTGTCCCTTCTCTGGCAGCCACTGCCCCGATCATCCCCCGTGCAGCTTTTCCAGCTACAATGGATCTCCAGGAGAGTGACTGGTGTTGCCCCATTTCCTTGTTCACCCCATAGCCTACTTGCCTATTTGGAGCACTGCCACTGTGACAGCACAAGCCGAACGGCCAAGCCACCCTGCTGGCCACATACAGAAACTGATTTTCAACAAACTGTGTGTAAATTGCACACACATATTTGCACATATCTCAGCTCTCGAATGGAAGATGGACAATGGCACAAGGCATAAATCGTTTTACACATTTGATAGACATGCACTGAGCCTATTTTTGGCACTGTAGAGCCATCTCCTTGACAGCCACATTCTTAACTCTCTATGGTTCCGCACGAGTAAGCTTATTCTTGTGTACTAATCAAGCCTTATTTCCTGACATATGCAGAAGCTGAATTCTTGATGGGTGGATCCATGCATTAGATTCTCATGCAGCTGTTAGTTTCACATTACTGCAGAAAATCAGAACTCTGCACTTCCCAGCATCTGCTTCTGGCCCTGCTGAACTTCATGCATACTTAGCATTCAATAATAATCTCAGTCAGTGCTTAAGTGAGCTCATGCTAATGTTCAAATAGGAACTCTTCATTATGCATGGAAACTTTCTGCCTGTTGGAGTTGGCAGCAACAAGCTTCATTAATTAGGGGCTCTGCTGAGCAATATGAAATGCAAGTAGCTTGAGTCCACACCCAGTAATCTGGGAAAACTAAACAACATTCCCAGGCACCTCTAAGAAGCTCACTTCCAAGCTCTGAGTCTGTGTATAACAAAAGAAAACTTGTATTAAAAGGAAAGGGAACCAACTATTAATTTGGGAATACTTCATAACCACCACCAGGTAGCCATAAAAATACCCCGCCACAATGTTCCCTCTAATATTTTCCATCTGCATGTGGATTTTCTTCCATGTATGTGCAGAATAATTGTAGGTGCACTGAGGCATGTGGGAATGTGCACCACCTGCAGAAACAAAAATCTAGCTGCAGCAGATCTGCTAATCAGCGGGGCAGCGTTCAAATCTCCATGAACAAGCATGCGGACAAGGGGGATCCAGTAGACATAGTATACTTAGATTTCCAGAAAGCCTTTGACATGGTCCTTCACCAAAGGCTCTTATGTAAATTAGGTGGTCATGGGATAGGAGGAAAGATCCTTTCGTGGATTGGGAACTGGTTAAAAGACAGGAAACAAAGGGTAGGAATAAATGGTAAATTTTCACAATGGAAGGAGGTAACTAGTGGCGTTCCCCAAGGGTCAGTCCTGGGACCAATCTTGTTCAACTTATTTGGCAATGATCTAGAGAAAGGGGTAAGCAGTGAGGTGGCAAAGTTTGCAGATGACACCAAACTGTTCAGGATAGTCAAAACCAAAGCAGACTGTGAAGAACTTCAAAAAGATCTCAGCAAACTGAGTGATTGGGCAGCAAAATGGCAAATGAAATTTAATGTGGGTAAATGTAAGGTAATGCACATTGGGAAAAATAACCCCAATTATACATACAATATGATGGGGGCAAATTTAGCTACAACAGATCAGGAAAGGGATCTTGGAATTATAGTGGATAGTTCTCTGAAAACATCCACGCCGTGTGCAGCGGCAGTCAGTAAAGCAAATAGGATGTTAGGAATAATTAAAAAAGGGATAGAAAATAAGACAAATATCTTACTTCCCCTTTATAAAACTATGATACGCCCACATCTTGAGTACTGCATGCAGATGTGGTCTCCTCACCTCAGAAAATATATATGGGTGTTAGAAAAGGTTCAGAAAAGGGCAACTAAAATGATTAAGGGTTTGGAATGGGTCCCATATGAGGAGGGGCTAGAGAGACTGGGACTTTTCAGTCTAGAAAAGAGGAGACTGAGGGGCGATATGATAGAGGTATATAAAATCATGAATGGTGTGGAGAAAGTGAATACAGAAAAGTTATTTACTTGTTCCCATAATATAAGAACTAGAGGACACCAAATGAAATTAATGGGTAGCAGGTTCAAAACTAATAAAAGAAAGTTTTTCTTCACACAGCGCACAGTCAGCCTGTGGAACTCCTTACCAGAGGACGCTGTGAAGGCCAGGACTCTAACAGAGTTTAAAAAAGAGCTCGATAAATATTTGGAGGTTAGGTCCATAGATGGCTATTAGCCAGGGGTAAGGTATGGTGCCTAGCCTTTTGTCGAAGGTGGGAGATGGATGGCAGGAGACAAATTGCTTGATCACTGTCTTCGGTTCACCTCCTCTGGGGCATCTGGCACTGGCTACTGTCGGCAGACAGGATACTGGGCTAGATGGACCTTTGGTCTGACTCAGTATGGCCATTCTTATGTTCTAACAGCTGCACAAGTGCCCAGCTTACAGGGAACCCTGCTCAATCAGGGTGTGTTGCCTCAATTTCCCACCATGGGGTGTGAAACTCAGATGAATGAGTGTTCAATCAGCACACCCCTCTTTTTTTCCCTTTGCTGCACTCCACTCACAGCGGGCTGTCCTTTGCAAACACTTGGAGTTCATAGGTGCACTTGCATGGGTCCAGCTACCACCTCTGACAGTTGGGGCCAGGGGCCACAAGGCATCAAGTAATGCGCTAGCTGCTGCTGTTGCCTTTTCAACTGGATCACTACTGCTACCTTTGCCCCTACTTGTGTATGCTATTGCTGTTATCTCTGCTATCGCTGGCTGCTCACTCCTCCCACTAATTTCTGCCACTGCTGATTGCCACGTCCTAGGGTTCCCCAGCTCAATTCAGCTCTTAGCGATTTCACATGGTACGGAACTTCTGGGCTCCTGCTCTTTGTTACCTTTTGCTGCAACGCTCTTCCCACACCACATCCAAAGCTTAGCTCCTAGACCAGTTCCTCAGTGGCTTCATCTCTAGTAGTCACTGAACAGCAATAAGGCCTCTCAATTGAGTCCAATCAGCTCTGACTTGAACCACAGGAGAAGGGAGGGTCTAAAGAGGTCTAGGCCTTTTTAGGCAGAGCATTCGCCATCGGCTAGGAATCCTGCTCCCTTCTGCCTCATCTTCAGTGGGATTTTGTGTTCCCACTTCCAGCTCAATTTAGAGTGATGTCCCCAGTCGAGGCATGCCAGGTGCAGTTCTGCTGCCCTTCACTCATACAGAAAGGAAAAGTACATTTCATCACCCTTGCAGTCAAAGTGAGTTGCAACCCAAAACCAGCGAAAAAAATGATCACTCTGGCAAAGCAGTTCTGTCTGCAGAACACCTAGGCAGAATAGGTGTGTCTGTGCAAATACATTCTGCTCCTGAAGTCTTTGCCCTCCGTTCAACACTGGATATCAAGGGACAGCTCATTCAGACCCTGCTTACACATTTATCACACTACAAATGCTTATTAAAATTGGTCATGCCTGATATGCTGGACACAAGAAAGTCACTATCTATTAAATTGAAGGACGCAACCAATTTGCATGTAGTCTACCAGCTTCTCATTAAAAATCCCCAAGCAAAGAGGAGCGATTTCTTTTACAGTTGAGAAGAATTTTATACTGTTACTTAATCACAGGACTTAGCTGATTAAATCCTTAAATCGCTTATATTTCACTTAATAATGTACATCATAATGCTATATGTAAGTTTTTTATATTTTCACCACTTTATGGCGAAAGCAATGGGCAGAAAAATGGTGACAAGAATACAGGGTTAGTCAATGGCCCTGGTCTATGTCTAGGGCTTTAAGGTGTGACAGTAAGAGGAGTAAATAATAATGGAAAACAGTATCTGATCTGGATTCACCATAGTGTACTCAAACCCTCACACAACAGTGCTTGTCACGACCCAAATATCTGAACACATAATTTTGGCACAGGAATATTAAATGCCAACACAAATAATATGACTCAAATAATTGGTACTACTAGGGAGTACTTTTAGGGGGGGGGCAGCAATCAGCCTGTGGACCAGGTGCAGTTCACCAGGGTTAGCCTGTAGTGGGGCACTTGACACTATATTTATCTGGAGAACAGCGAACTGTGGTCAATGGAAGCTGCAAGTGGCCATACCTTTGCACAGGCTAACCCTGGCAAACCACATCTGCTTATTACCGACCCTGTTTTAGGATCTATACTCTAATCACACACCATGTGAATCGGGAGTGAATCTGATTGAATCATTGGAGTTAAACAAGTAATGATGTTAAGAAATTATCTGAGTTCAAAATCAAGCTGATGGTGTATAATGACCTGAGGGTTTTAGCTGAATACCCCTATGCACCTGAAAAGAAGACTAAAGTACTAGGACGTGATGCAGACAATTTTGTAGCCTTCGGGTTCCTGGATAAAAGAGCTGCCTGAATCACTCAAACAAACCTGTGAAAATCTAGCACTTTCTGCTTGTGGAATCGCTGTTGTTCCATGAGTGTACACTCACAGAGGTGTTTTACACATACATCTGTTATGCACAACAAAAGCCCAGCACTGCACTAAAACTGTTTTTCTCTTTGCAGGCTGTTTCAAAACCTTCTCGGTCGCTGAGCACCGCTCAGTTAACACATGCATCTTGTGGCTCACAGGCTTCTGTAATATCAAACATTGTTTTGATGAAAGGCCAAGGGAAGGTGAGATGCCTATATATATTTATGGTAACAGAATACTAATCAGCTTCACGGGTGTAAACGTATACCTCAAATGGGGAGTGAATAGTGCAAAAAGGCTGGTAACAGGACAGCGAACCTTTCACTTCTGGGTTGCTGGACCCAATCTGAGCCTGGGCAGTAGGTGACCAAAAGTCACCCTCTTCTGCCGCCTCTTCGATGGTATGTGGGGTGTGTTGGTGGTCACAGACCAGTACCCTAATAGACATATGTCCATAATCACATAATCATTACTACAGCTGATATTCACTGGCATCCTTCTTAACAAAGAAGAGACGTGACTGAATGGGATCTGGAGAATGAGTGAGCTGCTCCCTTCTTGGGCTGCTCCCTCCAAGTCAGAGCTGAGACACAGCGGTAGCCAAGCAGCATGGCAAGAACATGTGCCTATGCTGTATCTGAGCTAGAAGTGAAAAAAGGACTGCAGCCACCAAAACCTTTCGATTTGTTACCTTTCACAAGCATAAAACATTCACACAACAAGATTAAAGCTCAACTCTGGCCTTTTGGGTGCAGACTGCTCTCAGCTCCAAGTAACTTAACAGGACATGAGGGAATTCAGCACCTTGCGGGATCGAGGTCTTTAGTGCAACTTGTCTTCAGCTTGATTTGGATTTTGCACTATTTCCTAACACACCTACTGTACTTTAAGGCTTGGTCTATACTAGGCAGGTAAGTCAATTGTGGACACTCAACTTGAGCTACAGCAATTGTGTAGCTGGAACCGACTTATGTGGAATTGACTTACCTGGCTGTCTTCACAGAGGGAGGTCGACAGCAGAAACTCTTTCACTGACCTTCCTTACTCCTTGTGGTATTGAGTACAGGGGTAGACTGCTGACCCCAGGTAGTTCGATTTGATGCGTCTCTACCAGGAGCACAGAAGTTAACTCTGGAAGATCGGCCCTGATCTAGTCAATCTTCCTCCTAGTCTAGACGTACCCTAAGTGAGGGCTCACTCTCCACACACATCTGTCATTGAGGCTAAAGTTAACTGCATGTGTTCAAAGTAGCTAGAACATGTTCTCCGTGGCAACATATTTTCAGTTTGTTTATATCATCTACTTAAGTTGTTGTGTCTTACAGCTTGTATCATCCTGATTGTTTGTCAAGACAGGAAAATCCACAGGATGCAGCCGGCCATAAAGCATAGTTACACATACGGGACTCTCAGTAAAATCATGCAGGCATGCAAAAAACCAAGACTTGATTTAAAAAGAACATACCTAGTGATACAGAGAGAAGGCAGTTGCTGCTAGACTTACCAGTAAAAATGCCAAAGGAGTGTTCTTGCTCTTTGTCTGGCCACACATTTGCATTAGCATTTGTGATTATATTTGACTGACTTTCATTCACAACTTGGGATGTATAAAATATGGAAGCTAAAACTTAGACACAGTCCTTTTAGACTTGTAAATTCACTAATAAAGACCTCTTTATCAACAATATCGATTTGAGAGCTAGGGGTAACTATAAAAATCCTTCTGTGGAGTTCAATAAAATCAATTATCATCATCGTCACCTGTATTATAGTTGCACTTAGGGGCCCTCCTCACTTTTCATCCAAGGATTTTGAGTTGGTTTACAAATGCTAATTAAATACAGCCTGTACTCGTGGGGCAATTCTGTGCCAAAAAATTAAAAATATTGCTGTTTTAGAATTCTGCAAAATTCCACATATTTGTCAAAATAATACAATACAATCATGCTGATCTCCATTGATTTTCAAATACCTGTCAGTAAGTATGTCTGTAATAACACAGACAGCAAAAAAGACTCAGGAAATGTTTTCCTTGACCAATAGTTTCCTTAGTAGGAATATTAATACAGAACTTTGAGTAATAATTCATTTAAATACAATACAGAAATGTATTCCCCCCCCCTCCTCAGCAGCTGTGCAAAGGCGTGGGGGAGTTAGAGGTAATTGAGGAGTGGAGGGAGAGGGAAGTAAGTTTTCAGAACGAGCCTGGGAAGGAACCTTGAGGGTTGTAGGATGTGGGTGGGAGAAACATGGAACAATTTTCTTTGGGGGTGGGGTGGGGGCAAGAGAGGAAAACGATTGTTAGAGAGTTGAGGAGCCTTCCCCCAGGTACAGCCTGGATGATTCCCTTGCCTCTCCCATTCTTGCCAGGAACATCTGCCTCAGGTGTCCCGGCACACCCACTCAGCCACTCCTTCTCCATATCCCTATGTGGTCCTGCATCTTCTTCCTCCTGTCCTCAGGTGTCTCTGGACTCCCACTTAACAACCCTCTGCCCCTAAGCTCCTCTTCCCCATCATGCGTCTCCTGCCTCCATTGTCTTGCCCCTGCACCCCCACTCAGTCATGACCATCCTTTTTTGGCCCTGCTTCCCTTTCCTATTCAGCCTCTGCCCCCCTCACCGGCCCTTCAGAATGCTAGTCCATATGACCACCCAGCATCACCATGTGCCCCACACTGTGACTCCTCACCTGGCCCCACAGGCAGATAGTCTCTTATTTTTCCTATTGGCTGTTGACCTCTTTGGTTGGTGAGCTGGCTGCCATCTGTTCTGGTGCCAGAGCAGGCCCCCAGTGGGCAAAAGTTGTAACTGCAGTGACTCTCTGGTAGAAGGCATTTTCTTCAGAGAAAAAAATATCTGCGGGGGTACACAAATTCTCCAAGTAGCCAATGGTGCAACATTCCCCCAGAACTAAGTCTCAGAACATTTCTCTGAAGCGAACACTAGTTCCGCTTTATACTGAGGCAAAAAGAGATTAAGTGCTTCACCCAATGCCACACGTCAGTGGAAGAGTCATGGATATGAGACCTAAGCCTGTGTTCTAATAAGTAGATGTTACTATTCCAGCACACATACAACTGTGTATTTGTACATAACTTTCACAAAGAAGTATTTAGAAGGTATTTAACTGAAATTTTATGTTTGGGATCAGTACATTCACCTTTGTTTTGAATCGTGCGATGACCATATTAATGTCCATTAGATAATTCTGCTAATTGCTATTGCCCATGTATCATCTTAGAAGGAAAAAACAATGTAATTAGTATAAGAAACAAACTCTCTCTCTCTCTCTTAATTTAGGGGTTGGGCTTCAGTATTGTTGGAGGGAAGGACAGCATTTATGGGCCCATTGGTATCTACGTTAAGACCATCTTTCCAGGTGGAGCTGCTGCTGCTGACGGAAGGTTACAAGAGGGTAGGAGGTTACTAAGAAAAATATTCTGAATGATTGCTTGGGATGTTAAAGAGTTTCCAGCACACCAGTAAGGCAAATATTTAAAGTGTATAACAAAATAGGATCAGATTGCTTGTGGGTTGGTTGTGGGGTCATGTCTAGCTCAGGTTGGTTGGGAACAAAAATTGTTTTGCCTGAATATTATTTGGTGCCCACTGTGAAATGAGACTGCAGTTTTATATCATTGCCTGCCTGAGAAATACCCACATTCTAATTGGCATTACTCCTATTTATAATCTCAGAAGAGAGGCTGGTGGCTTGACAACCCTTTTTAGCAATTATAAATAGAGCAAAGCAGAAAACGGGAGTAGGGAAATCAAACGTTTGTGATTTCCCCTTAGCCCCCATTTTTCAGTGAAATTTCAATGTTTTTAGCTGTTCACCTTCCGAATGCAATATTACCAACTGCAGGAGATCAAAAGTCATGGGTCACCTACCCCTAAAGACAGGAGGGTGTTTGTTTGTTTTTTCAAATCAGATCCCATTGTTTCATGAATAAATTGAATAGATCGCCTAGGGTAGCTGTAGAATCTCAATCATTGGAGATATTTAAGAACAGGGTGAATAAATATCTAACAGGGATGATTTAGATCAGTGGAGTCCAACAGCAATTCAAGGCTCACCACAGCTGTGGTTGTTGTCCTTGAATATTCACCATAGCACCCCCCCCTTCCGGCTCTAAAAAAACACCCTCCCCTAGAGCCAGGCACACCCAACACCCCCACCTTGCTGTAACTGAATGCCTTCCCCCAGAGCCAGGCACCCCCAGCCTACCCTCCACCCCACACTAATTGAATATGTTGGCGATTCACCATTGCTGGAGTCGTGCCCGGGGCCACTGCTGCCGCATGCTTGTTCCACCAAATGATGATGAGCGGGTGGAGAACACACCATCTGTGCATCTCTGAGGAGCCATATTTAAAGGCTCCGAGAGCCGCATGTGACTCCAGAGCCTTATTCGCCACACCGCCGTGTCCTGTTCACCACACGAGGCAAGTAGACAATGTATTGGACACCACGGATCTAGATGGTACTTTGTCCTGCGATGAGGGCAGGGGACTGGACTTGACGATCTCTTCTACTTCTAGTGTTGTATGACTCTGTGACTATGACTTTTTAATTCCCTTCTAACTCCTCCTCCAGTGCAGACAAGTGATAATTCCAGGCTGAAAACAATCTCTAATGACCACAGAAATGCATGCCTCTCCCAGGCTGCTCAGAAGTCGACTGCACTTACCCAATTCTGACCACTGAGATAGGGGAACTGCCAGCAGCTTCCTCTCACTGCTCTGACCCAAGAGCAACACTTCTCTGCCTAGGACCCACCGACACCACTTCCCCAACTCCCCCTCCCAGAGGACAGACACAGAGGGCAGGGGTGGCCAACCTGCGGCTCTTTGAGCAATTAAATGAGGCTCCTGCTCGGAGCCGTGCGTGGGAATGCCATCCACCACTATGTGCACGTGCCCCAGTACTTGGTGGGAGAAGTGTGTGGCAGCAGCGGCTCCAGTGAGTTGCTGGCATTGAGTTTGAGCGGGGGACTTGCATTGCCTTAATCTGCGGGAAGGGGAGAGCGTTGAGTTAGAGCTGGGAGGTGGAGCTGGTTCTGGAGAAGGGAGGGGATTGGGTTCAAACAGGAGGTTGGGTGGGCCTGGCTCTGATGGGGGGAGCACGGCATTGAGCTATTTTTCTATCTATCTGTATAGATATATATTATATATTTGCACTCTACCCACGTGGTTCTTTGTACTCTATCTGTGGCTCTTAGACCCTAAGTCGCTGGCCACCGCTGCTCTAGGGCTATACACAAAGGCAGAGCACATCTGTGGTCTCAGCTCCAAGGCTCTAGCACAAATCAGCTCATGAGAGCCTGCAACACTATGAGACTGCCTTCCCCTGGCTGCTGAGAGGGGACTCCCCTTACCAATCATTACCCCTAGCTGGGGAAGCTGCCATTCGATCCCTGCATCTCTCACCCTATCACTGTCCTTTGCACCCTTACATCCCTCTGGACCCCTAAATCTGCCTCCTGCTGTTGCCAGTGTCCTCCTTCCCCCTCCATCCACTTTAACACAGAATCTCTGCTGCCTCTTGCAGTCCTTAGGCCCAGTATCACCTCCTGAACCATAACGTGGACACCATGTTACCAGCTGGAATGGCCTTAGTCTTATTCAAAACAGGAGGTGGCAGCCATCTTCATTAAGGGCAGCTTTACTGCCACATGGAGATCATTAAGACCCTTTTTTGTTGGCTTCAATCCTGTGGATAAAACCAAGAGACAGTGGCTATTTTGACAAAGGGAGAATTTGTGAAGAGGGAAAAAGAAAACAACCCAAAATAAGCATTCAGGGTATAATTGCGAGCACTGCTAACACTGAAAGTGTAAAAAAAAGTGATAATTTCCTGTATCAGGGATGAGTCTAACCTTAAGTGTGTGAAATTGAAGTTAGAGCACACAAATTTTACAGCAGTGTTTTAATTTCACTGAAGTTTCCTGTCTGGTCTCACTGAAGCCAGTGCTGTACGTGGTATATTTTTGTCTTGAGGCATTACTGCATTTGCACAAGGCAGAATGATTCTTAGCTACCTGTGTCTTACATAATTTGGTAAGAGTGATTAGTAACACAGTTTAATTATTCCTTTTAAAACAGGGGATGAAGTTCTGGAACTGAACGGAGAATCAATGTACGGATTAACGCATTACGATGCTTTGCAAAAATTCAAGGTTACGGCTCCTCCTCACAGCACAATTTCTGCCTTTACACACAAGGTGCACAGGAGCTCAGCCCACTCATCATTTTTTCTTTCTAGCAGGCCAAAAAGGGTCTCCTCACCCTTACAGTCAGGACAAGCCTTAGCACCCCTTATTCTGCCTCTAACGACCTATCGTCTCCCTTATGTCCATCTCTGAGCTCCAGCACTCGGCTAACCAAGGAAAAGAGCTCTTTTGGTTCAGAAGGTGCTGCTAATATATTAAGCACCACAAAGCCCAATGACAGGATTATAATGGAAGTTTCCCTCACCAAAGGTAAGTGCTAAAATAAACAGAACAAGGAATCCATGGAACAAGACACTGAGTCAGAAACTGATGGCTCGTTTGCTTTCTGCATGTTTCTCCTCATTTTATCCTAATTCCTCTTCTGCTTGCAGATTTTTTGTCAACTCACCTAATTTAGAATCAGTGCCTGTACCTGCCAGGATAGCCACCTGAGCTATCTATCTATTGCTGGCTTTTTCCTTCCATACTTACACCTGTGGTTCCACTCAAGCATCAGACTGACAATTTAAATTCTCCTCACACCTTCACAAGGCAAATCCCTCTGAGATACACTACTCACTGCGAGTTCAAACTCAGTTAATTAAGCACATTTACGCAACTCTCATCCTTAAGTATACACACTCACTTCATGGCTTCATAAAATATAATTTGTCTCTTCCCCACAATGGCTGTGTTTTTCTATACACAAGAGAGCAATCACATATATTGAAAGCATTACTTAGTTTAGAAGACAGGATGCACCAAAACAAAGAAAAAAGGTAAATAAGTGTGACTCCTTTCTTGAGTAGCTTGCATCAGCTCTGTATCAACTCCATGGCTGCTGTCTCTGTCAAGAGGAAGACTTCTTTCAAATCTAAAGGTTTGCATGACACAGACTTTGTAAAATCAAGTTGCTTTGTACCATATCAAGAACATGCGAACTATGAATACATGCACTAAAATTTCAAATGAGGCAACCAAAACTTGTGTGCATCTCCCTTACACATGCAAAAAAATCTGTGTTTGCATGTGGGAAAATGCACAACTGCAAAGACATAGCTCTGATTTCCACATGCATGTTTGAGGGCACAGTTTAAAAACAGAACTCCAAAATTACTTTGGTGTTCACACATCTTACACATCTTTTCAATTAATATTTTCAGAAGCTGGTGTTGGCCTAGGAATTGGCTTGTGCAGTGTCCCTTACTCCCAGTGCATTTCAGGGATATTTATCCATACCCTCTCACCAGGCTCTGTGGCTCATATGGACGGGAGGCTCAGGTATGTTGACTGATTTTATCAAGGACCCTTTCAGAATGAAAATTTCACATTCCTGTGCCGGATAAACTTTTTGATCTCTGAAGGAATTCTCATCTGTCTAAGCAGGAGGCTAAATATTGCAATATACAGGAATGAGTATCAGATGGCATCAAGTGGGATTATAATCTAGGAAAACAGGAACTGAGAATAAAAAGAGATGCATAAAAAACCCATTATTAACAAGACAAAATGGGTGAGGTAGGTAATACCATTCTTTGGAAGTAGATCCAATAAAAGGTATTATCTCACCCACTTGGTCTCTCCTTTCTCCTCTTTCAGTGCCTGTACTAGGAAGACGAAATTATTACATTATAGGCAGGAAGGAACTTGTGGGTGTAAACAGCATACAAAAGAATAACCTTCTGTGTCATTTTCTGTCTGTCCTGCTACTGTAATACAAAACATGCACTACAGAAAGTACAGAGCATTCAAATTCATGGAGACTTCATACAATGAGCAAACTTAAGAGACCCAGTGAAACACTAATTTAATCTGTGACCACAACAAACCTCAACCAAATGAATGCATGTTTCTTGCATGATGAGAATATATACCAGAAATAACCATGTAAACTCTGTTAGCCTGGAATTTTTTTTATCCCTTTGTAGGTGTGGAGATGAAATCATAGGAATAAATGAAGCACAAGTCCAAAATATGACGCTTAATGAAGTTTATGCTCTTCTAAGCCACTGCAGTCCTGGTGCTGTGCAGATTATTATTAGCAGACATCCCGAGCCACAGGTAGCATTACATGTTTTTTCTAATTTTGAATAAAGTAAATATTGATGAACTAATACTAATAGTGGTAACAGAAACAGGTATAAATTAGGGATGTCAATTAATTGTGACTAATCACACTGGTAGACAATAGTATACCAGTTGACATATATTAAATATGTTGGATATTTTCCTACATTTTCAAGTACAGGTTGAAACTTTCTAATCCAGAACACTCATCTGGCAACATCTGTAATCTGGCATGATTTTAGTTAGCTGCACAATCACTTACCAAGGGTGTGGCCACATTTCCCATGGTCTCATTAGGTTTGTTTACAGCCTCCAGTCCTGGCTTTCAGTGTTCTGTGCTGTTATTTAGCTGTAATTTAAACGGCTTCTTTCAGCTATACGTGCCCTTACTCCCAAAACGTTTTGGGAGTAAGAGTCCTTCAAAGTTACGTAGGGTCTTCAAAGTGCCCGCAGCCACGTGGCTTGCCAGCACTTCCAAGTTAGCAACTTTGAAGTTCCCATGGTGAGAATTAAGCTAATGAGGTGCTGTATATGCAGCACAGCCCCTCATTGCTATTCACTGCTCAGGCTCGTTTACATGCCCCCTTAGAAGAGGGGACTACGGTAGACAAGCCCATCGAGTTTTACATGAGAGTCCATGTGGTTTGAATAAACAAGGTAAAGAAATAAGTTTTCAGGAACAGTAATATACAACATACGCTTATAGAAAAAAGAGCATCTGAAACTCATTGAAAAGAAACTTCTCATTGAGGAGTTAGAGCAGATGAAAGATGAAATGTACATCAAGAACAGAATGTGAAACTCAGTAGTACTGATTTTAAGATGCTCTCCAAGAATGTAATTAAAAGGCAACATTTTGGTTTGAATTTTACCCCGCCAATTCTTGTTATTAGCTTGAATGATGTGAAAAATATTTTGTCCTTATGAGAATTTTTTTCAGAAATGATTTCTAATATTCTGTTGGATCTATTAACAGGATTCATTTGTGCACATATGTATATATACTATCCATATACCTTAATTAACAGGATTCATTTGTGCACATATGTATATATACTATCCAAATACTTTATAACGGCTAAGCCAGAACTGTGCATCCTGTACCATTTATACTTGAAAAATGTCCCATTTATCTCAAGAGTGTCAATAGAGAGGCTTCAACTGTACCGAATTTATATGCCTAATTAAAGGCCCCCAAACGCTTCCTTATGCATGTCATCCTTGCTTACATGCTTAAGCCTATTAATTTCTTTGAGACCACTTGCCTGAGTAAGGACTGTTTTTGTGAGAAAGCATTTGCAGGAATGGAGAGTTGATCCATGAGCCAACCTTTTTGGTGAGCTTTGCAAGACCCAGAATGACACAATCTTTTGTAGGTATCTGAACAGCAGCTAAAGGAAGCTGTTGTACAAGCTGTGGAAATCAACAGGTATGGAAGAGAGAGACACCAATGGAATACTGAGGGTAAGGGAATTCACGCAGCCTGCTGAGACATTTGGACTTAGTGTTGACTCGGATACCAGACTAGTCAAGTAACCTGGAGCAGAAGGGAGAGGAGGAGGAAAGAGTGTAGAGCTGTACTACTGAAATCCACTTAGATTCCTACAACCAGAGAATAGCGTAAAAAGCTCCAAACACCTGGCTGACCGCTAGTGGTACGTCTACACCCCAGTTCCCGGTAGACAGACATATGCTAGAGGGGCAGTGCAGATGGTGCAGCTTGGCAGAGGTTGGGCCGTATGTGGTGGTGGTGATCTTGGGTTGTTAGTACGAGGCTCTGCCTCAGCCACAATGTCCACATTGCTGGTTTTTAGCATGCTAGCTTGAGTCCTGCTAGCACGAGTTCGCCTGCTCAGACTGGGAGGCTCATTCCCAGCTGCAGTGTAGCCAAACAATCTCCCCAAACAATCAAACCCAACCCCAGTGAAGCTGTTGCTTTGGAGCACCTCTTTGCTTCCCGCTCCCCCTCTTTTCTGGCTGTACTCAGTAGTTTGCACCTTGCCCTTTGTTCTCTTGCCACTACAAACAGCCTTTAACACACTTCACAAGATGGTTCTGTTTTTCTGGTAAGAACCACCAGAGCAACGCTCTGCCATTTGGGACGACTCAATCTGTATTTGATCCCGATGTTAGGACAGCTGCATTGGCAGCCACTTTGGCTCTAGGGGTGAACTGTGCTCAACACGATCATCCTCCCAGCTGAGTAACATTGTCCGTTCAATGGATGGAGCAACATTGATGGGCTCCCATTGCCAGGCTGCAGCCTTGACTGAAAGGGTAGACCCAGATGCTGGGCCTGAGGTCTGGTTTGGGTAAAAGATGACCCGGTTGCAAACTTTAGTAGAATTGCACCACAGACACATTTTCACTGTGATTTCACTTTCCGTTTCTCACTGACTTCAGCTACGTCTACACGTGCACGAGACATCGAAATAGGCTATTTCGATGAATAGCGTCTACATGTCCTCCAGGGCTGGCAACGTCGACATTCAACGTCGACGTTGCGCAGCACCACATCGAAATAGGCGCTGCGAGGGAACGTCTACACGCCAAAGTAGCACACATCGAAATAAGGGTGCCAGGCACAGCTGCAGACAGGGTCACAGGGTGGACTAGCGCTTCCGGGGCAACAGCTAGCCGCTCCCTTAAAGGGCCCCTCCCAGACACATGCAGCCTGCACAGCACGCGGTCTGCAGAGCCATAGGCACGCACACCTCGAGCGACGCAGTCATGATGGACCCCCAGCAGCAGCAGCAGCAGCCGCCAGAGGTCCACCCAGCCATACCTGCAGGAACAGTGCTCGCCCTGCTCCATGCCATGCAGGAGGCAGCTGAGCACCTCCTTGCCACAGAGGAGGAGCTGCCCGCAGGGGAGGAGGACACAACCCCCAACCCTGCAGCACCCCGCCCCCGCCCCCGCCTCATACGCCACCGGCTGTGGAGCTACCCCACGAGCACCGACTGGTGGGAGCGGCTGGTGCTCGGAGAGTGGGACGACAACCGCTGGCTCAGGAACTTTCGCATGAGCCGGCAGACATTTCTGGAGCTATGCCAGTGGCTCATACCCGCACTCAGGCACCAGGACACCGCCATGCGGCGTGCCCTCAGTGTGGAGAAACGGGTCAGCATCGCTGTCTGGAAGCTGGCCACTCCAGACAGCTACCGATCCGTGGGCCAGCAGTTTGGCGTCGGCAAGACCACCGTCGGGGCTGTCCTCATGGAGGTAAGAGGACCAACGGGGGAGGGGGAGGCAGCTCTGGGAGGGCAGGGGGCCCTGGCAGGGGAGGGGAAGGGGGCCCTGGCAAGGGAGGGCCACACACACCCTGCTCACCCCTCATTGGTGCTCTCCCATGTGCTTCCCATGCAGGTCGTCCACACCATCAACGCCATGCTCCTCCACAGGCTCGTGAGGCTTGGGGACCCGGATGCCGCCATCACGGGCTTTGCCACCCTGGGCTTCCCCCGTTGCTTTGGGGCTCTGGATGGGACTCACATCCCCATCCGCGCCCCGGAGCACATTGGAGGATGCTACATAAACAGGAAGGGCTACCACTCAGTGGTCCTCCAGGCCTTGATGGACAGCTGGGGCCGTCTCCTGGACATTTATGTGGGCTGGCCTAGCAGCACCCACGACGCCCGTGTATTCCAGAACTCGGGCCTGTGCCGCCGGCTGGAGGCGGGGACCTACATCCCCCAGCGGGAGATCCCTGTGGGGAACACCACCATGCCCCTCTGCATCATTGCAGATGCAGCATACCCCCTCCGGCCCTGGCTCATGCACTCATAAACGGGCCATATGTCTGCCAGCCAGGAGCGCTTCAACCAGTGCCTGAACCACGCGCGCCAGGTGGTGGAGCGCTCATTTGGCCGCCTCAAAGGGTGCTGAAGGTGTCTCCTCACCCGCCTGGATGTGGGCCCCACCAACATCCCCCAGACGGTGGGTGCGTGCTGTGCCCTACACAACCTGGTGGAGAGCAAGGGGGAGGCCTTCTTTCAGGGCTGGGCTGTGGAGGCCGGCAGGGCCGATGTGCAGCCACCTGCTGCCCCCAGTTGCCAGGTGGACCCCGAAGGGACCCGGGTCCGGGAGGCCCTGTGGGCCCAGTTCGATGAGGCTGCGGGGTGAACGCTGGCAGGCCCCCCAGTGCACGCCCCCCATCCTCCACAACACTCTCTGCCCCTATGCCTACACCACAGAGCACCCAAGAGCACACCCCCCCTCCACTTTTCTTGTAAAAATAAAAGCAGACAGTTGTTTGTCAAATCAAACATCTTTTGAACTCTTATTATTAGGGAAATTCTAACTTATATATGTATATATTATAAAAACAGAGATAACATGAAAGGGGAAGGAAGGGGAGAACTATTTACATGGGAGGGTAAGGATCAGCATTGGAAAACGGGGGTCACAAATACAAACTATTTACAGCAAAAAAATAACTTAAAAGTGGGGGGAATATATACAAAGGAGGGGGGCCACGTCCTGGGCCCTACGCCCCTACAGTCCAGCGCTGGGGGGGGCGGCCGGGATCCCCGCCTCGGCCGCAGCCCTGGCCAGGGCTGGCTGGGGGCCGGGTGGACCGGGAGATACGGCCGGCGAGTGTCAGCTGGCCCCAGGTCCCCCTCGGCGGAATGGCCCTCGGTGGCGGGTGGTGGTGTGACGGCGGCCGGCGTGGTGGACGGCGCAGCGAGTGGAGCAAGCAAGGCGGGCGCAGCGGCGGCCGGCGCAGCATGGGGGGCCAGGTAGTCTGCAATGCAGTAGAAAGTCTGCATGTAGGCCCCCCATGCCTCCTGGCGCCAGGCCAGCGCCCACTCCTGCAGGTGGAGGCGGTGTTGCTCCACCCGCAGCCGCTGCTCGGCGACCTCCACCTGCCGGCGGTGGAGGGCCAGCAGCTTGGGGTCCGTCGCCGGTGGCTGCTGGTGCTGGGTCCGCTGTCTTGCCCGCCGTGGGGCCGGTCGGTCCTCCGCCGAGGGGCTGGCCTAGAGTGATGGCCCCAGAGGGCTTTCCGGGACCACTGACGCCTCGCCGGCGCTCTCCAGTCCTTCCGATGGTGCAGCTGCGGAACACAGGAGGGGGGGGAAGAAGAGTGGAGACAGCCGTTAGTGTGGGCCCCGAGCCGTGGCCCTTGTCCCCCCACCCCTCTGCAGTAGGTTCCCCATCCCCGTCCCTGGGAGATGCTGCTGTGATGGGGTTCAGGTGTCCCCCTGCACTGCACCCCGTCAGCTGGCAGGAGTGACTCTCACTCAGCAGGTATGACAGGAGAGGTTTATTAGGCAACAGATGCCCAGTTTCTCCCAGAAGCGACAGTACAGCAGTCAGAGACGGTCCTTCCAACCCGTCCTGGAGAGAAGACCCCGAGGGGTGCCCCTCTGGGGTGTAGCTTTCCCCCTCCTCAGGCTGGCTGCCTTCCAGCTCTCCCTTCCCCTAGCCTATAACTGCCACCCCCGATTCAAACCCAGCTCAGCTCCTCCCTCCTCTTTGCTCAGGGCAGAGGTGTAACCTGCCAGTTGTAGCCCCAGGATCATCCTTAGCCACTGGGAGCTATTCAGCTTGTTTCTCATATCTAGCCTGAGTCTCGCATTTGCACTCCCCCCACTCCATCACATGCTGCTGCTGCTGCTGCTGCTGTGTGTCCCACCCCCTCCCCCCGGAGGACCCTAGAGGTTCCGCTCCCCCCAGCCCCGGGGATGGGGCATGGCACTGTCGTGCTAGGGGGGGCAGGGGTTGATGGACTCTTCTGAGGGACATGCCACTGCTGTCCTTGGGCCCATGGTCATCTGGGCATGTGGAGGGCCCTGGTCATATCTATTACCCCCGCCCCGTAACCCCGGGGGTGTGCACCGGGGGGTACATACCTGACGGTCCACTCCCACGGTCGGGGGACACCCGGTGGGCAGACGCCTGGCTGGAGCTCCGGGACGGCATCATTATTTGGAGCCTGATGTCGCTGGAGGAGGAGTCCCCCTCCTCCTCTGGTGCCCTGGGGGTGGGCTCCTGGGGGGGTCCCCGGGGTGCAGAGCTTGCCTCCGGGGCAGACTCCACCTCCGGGGCCTGCTGGGGCTCCTCAGCCGAGGTGTCAAGAGTGGCCGGAGGGGAGGAGGTGTGCCAGGGGCCCAGGATGTCCCTGAGCTCCCTGTAAAAGGGGCAAGTGATGGGGGCGGCCCCAGATCGGCCGGCCGCATCCCAGGCCCGGGCGTAACCCTGCCGCAGCTCCTTCACTTTACTCCGGACATGATCCGGAGTGCGGGCAGGGTGACCCTGGGCAGCCGGGCCCTCGGCCAGCCGAGCGAACGCATCTGCGTTCCGCCTCTTGCTCCCCATTACCTGGAGCACCTCCTCCTCGCTCCAGAGCCCCAGCAGGTCCCAAAGCTCGGCCTCCGTCCAGGAGCGGCCCCGCTGCCGCTTCCCAGGCTGGCTGCTGGGCTGTGAGCCCTGGCTCCCCTTGGGGGGGGTCCCCTGGGGGCGCTGCCGGGCAGCCATGGAGTCGGCTGGGGGTGTGGGTGGCTGCGGGGGAGCGTGCAGGCTAGCCGCGTGTTACTGCTGCTGCTGCCTGCATGCTCTCTCAGCTTCCTGCACAGGAAGGGAGGGGGCAGGGACCTTTAAGGGGCTGCTCCACGCGGCCACCATTGAGTTCAGGGGCTGGAGAGAGCGTCTCTCAACCCCTCAGCTGATGGCCACCATGGAGGACCCTGCAATTTCGATGTTGCGGGATGCGCAACGACTACACGTTCCCTACTTCGACGTTGAACGTCGAAGTAGGGTGCTATTCCCATCCCCTCATGGGGTTAGTGGCTTCGACGTCTCGCCGCCTAACGTCGATGTTAACTTCGAAATAGAGCCCAACATGTGTAACCATGATGGGCGCTATTTCGAAGTTGGTGCTGCTACTTCGAAGTAGCGTGCACGTGTAGATGCGGCTTTCCTGTCAGAAACAGACTTGATAATGCTCCTTTCATGCTTTTCTTACCAGTTACATTTTCTTGTGCTTACTTCCTCTGGGGCTGGTGTAAACTCTCTCACCCCTTGTCACTGGCTGGGAAGCTATCTGACCCAATGGCCACAGATGAATAGGGTGGTATTAGTATAACACGGAGCCTATCCCATTACTCTTGTTGGCAAAAGCACACCAGGTTGCCCTTAGGACTGCTTGCCAAGTTCCAGAATGGAGTGCTATTATGACAATGCTGTATAATACAGGCTTCATATTTCACCTCTCTGTTCTTTCTGAAAAGGGCTGAGGGTAAGAGATTGAATCAACAACCAACTACAGAGAACAGCATATGCTGGAAGTTCTGTTTGCGGCCAACTATTAAATAAGGATTCCTTGATCTACAAATGATTCCCACTCCCTGCCCCCCAACCCCCCACTTTTCTCTGTGGTACACAGATCAGACCACTCTGTTCCACTGGCTTACTTCTGTTGGGGACTTGAGAAACAACCACAGAAGTAAATGCTTTGAATGTATCTGTGTTTTCATCAAGGTATATGATTTTATGTATTTTATGTGTTTTAATCATGACATTGATACAGGTTTTAAAAGACTGGAAACGAGCTGGCATGGCAGACACCAGCGTGAGAAACACATTGAGAAGAACACAGCTTATTACAACCGCAGATCTCAGAAGCTCATGACCCGTTCTAGCAGTGATAGTAGTTACAACCTTAAGTCATCCTGCAATAATGGTACCACATGCCAGCTTGCTGACTTGACGGCAAAAGTACACAGCATTGATGTACCAATTAGCAAACATCCTGGCTTGCTGGATTCATTGTCTAGAACCAGTTTGGAAAACCATTCCCCACCAACTGGCAACCAGGCAGGTCACCCCTCTCAGAATGCAAAAAAATCTACAGAGATTTTTGTTAGAAAACCTAAATCATCAAAGCCCAAACCTCCACCAAGAAAGTATTTTAAACAAGACTGCACAGGCACTGACCAGTGTAACACAGATGTGAAAGAAAAGTTTATGCTACAAGAGGATGGGAGTTCACCTTATGCCAATGTTCAGGTGAGGAAAATCCTGCCTGATCCTCAAGGGATATAGGAAAAATAGACTCTTTTTCTCTTCTAAAACGTTCTTATGTTCGGCAGGTAAAGCGATATGCTGTCTACTTAGTGAAACTGGACCCTTAGTTGTAACCCCTCCCAAGGGAGGGAGACTAAGCAGAGGAATGCTCTAATGTATTTCTCCTTTACTTTTGACCAAAGACGGACAGGAGTGAGAGCGAATGTGAAGTTCCAGGCTCCTGACAAGGGGAAGGCAAAATGGGCAGTTGTCTAGTATTGGCAAAGCATGCCCCCTTTCCACTGACACGCTCCCTGACTCTATGATACCAAATTCACAGAGCCAAACCATTCAATAAATAGTGAGATCAGTGAACAAGAATAATAATATGAAACAGTCTAAGGTTGCACCTCCAAAAACCGACATCCTCTGGTCTGGCAACATCGCTTGTCCACCAGGACAAGGGATGTTCCTGGACCAGAGGGCTGGGGGCAGCAGGGCGGGGGCTGGAGGCTGGAGGCAGCGGTCTCCCGGCAGCCCTGTAGGGGGGCCAAGGCCAAGGTGCTGGCAACCCCCAGCATCTCCACAGGGGGTCAAAGCAGGAGTGCCAGCATCCCCGGGCAGCCCCATGCACAGCTGGGGAGTGGGTGTCCCCTGGCAGCCCAGCGCAGCGCTGTGCACCTGGCATCCCCCAGCAGCCCAGCACAGAGCCGGGGCCAGGGAGCCTCCTGTGGCATGCCAGCTGGGGGGCAGGGAGAGCCAGGGACCAGGGTACATTCACCTTCCCTGGTCTGGCAAAATCCCTCATCCAGGACCACTGAGGTCCCAAGGGTGCCAGACCAGGGAGGAGCATGCTCACTGGAGGAAATGCACTGGTGTTAGCAAGAGTGGGAACAGCGTGCCCAGAATCCATACTGTAAATAAGGCCTAACTGCTTTAGATACCTAGTTAAATGAACCATGGATTCTCTCTTATCTGTTGATCAGTTTAGCTCTTTTGAAGCCTTAAAATTAAGTGACTTATCTTAGACCATCAAATATCCATCCCTCCGACCCCCAGAAGAATTAAGTAGAAACAGAGAAGCACATTTGCATAAATGTGTACAGGTCTGTGATGTGTGTGAGGAAACTTGAGTTGTGGTTTGTTTTAAAAAAAGGAACAAATTTACCCAGGGTTTAGTAATAGGCTAGTAGAAATTAATAGAATTTAGTGCCAGATGAAGCAAGCAAGAGCAACTGTTAGGTCAAGGTTTAGCAGTGAAAATAAACCTGATAAGTGATAGCATTAAGATATATAATATAAGGAGTCTTCTTTCCTATCACTCAAGATGGAGTGCAGTAGAAATATATGCATGCACATCAACAGCTGCTATAAAATCAGCTTAACTCCTCTCATCCCCAAACCCATCCCCCCACATCCCCAGGTTTAACCCCTCTCATCCCCAAACCCATCCCCCCACATCCCAAGGTTTAACCCATCTCATCCCCAAACCCATCCCCCCACATCCCCAGGCTTAAGCCACCTCAGCTGACATGCTCCTCCAACTCTGCAGGCCACTGCTGCTCCTCCACAGCTGCCGCCTACTTCTCAGCAGGGTTCTATGGCTCCAGCAGGGGCAGATTCAGCTGCCCTCACCAAAGCTCTCCTGTCGACTTAGCGCTTCCCCTACCTGCAGCCCAGGTGGCTCCCAGCCCTGCCACCACTGCAATAATAGAACTAAATTTAATTGGCTTAATGTCCGGATCCCTCCCGCCACCTTACTGGCCATTAAACCAGTTAAATTTAATTCTACTGTTTCAACTGCTGCAGGACAGGGAGCTGCAAGAGGAGTCAGCTGTGGCAGTGTCCGGAGCTGCAACTGACTCTTAAAAGAGCCACATGTGGCCCTGGAGCTGCAGGTTGCCTAACCCTGAGCTAGGAACACCCAGTTATTTGGATCAAAGTGTGTGTTCCTTAAACATCCAACAGTCCCACTGCATTTCATTTGAAGACCTGGTGTGCAGTGTCACACATGAGCAGGCTGAAAGAAAGATGCAAAGTTAATAAGATGAACAGTTAGCTACACTGGATTGCTTCAAATCAGGATAAGTTACTTTCTGCCCCTAAGAAAATCTTTTGTTATTACTCTAACCCTTTGTGCTATTATTATGTGGTCTCGAGTGATGGAAAAGCTCACAATGATATGCAAGTTCAGGTAACGACGTGTTGCAAAGACAGAACTCATTCTTGATGACTGAATGTTTCAGAAAGCGATTAGAAAATCAGCCCAGACTGACACTACCGAGGCCAACGATGATCAGGGATGTGACAGAGGTAAACTCATTACTGGAATAATGGGGAGTAATGCAAACCCCACCACCGTCAGCGTGCTTGGAAGTCACTAGGTAGTCAGATATTTATAGGATAATCTCACTTTTGTTTCACAGTTTCTCTCTCTCGTTTGTGTTTCCTATGGGTAACACTGGAGCCCTGGCACTTTGCAGTTCAGTTTTTACTGTGGAACAGGGATTGCTCAAAAGTTCACAGCACAGCAGATGGTAACTTCTTGACACGAATAGTAACAGCGAGGTAGCCCTGTTAGTCAGTACTCCAACAAACCAAAACAGCAGAAATGTAGCACTTTAAAGACAAACAAAATGATTTATTCAGTGATGAGCCATAAAAAACTGATGTAGGGGTGTGAGGCGTGGGGGGATGATAATTGTCTGGCCAGAGATAATTACAACTCTTCCTTTGATGCTCATAATTATCTCAGGCAGGACAATTAACATCCTCCCCAGCCCCTCATTCCCCTGTGTCAGTTCTTATTGTAATTTTTTTTTTTGGTCCTCTGTACTTTTGTCAGGTTGTATTGGAAATGAGATTGATCTGATGAAGTGGGTCTGTCCCATGAAAGCTCATCACCGAATAAATCATTTTGTTAGTCTTTCAAGTTCTACATTGCTGCTGTTTTGTTGTCTTGAGGAGAGTTAGTAGTAATCTGATGATTCTAGAGAACATCTGCTAATGGCTGCCTCTAGCAGTCTCTATTGTAACCTCAAACAAAACCTGTCATTCTGCATTTCTAACTAAGAACACAAGGGGATAAAGTCTTAAAGTCCCAGCCATGAGTTGGGCTCATCACAATTTTGTGTTAGAGGGTCAAGGATCCACAAAGAAAAGCACTACGTAAGACAGTGACTGGATAGTTTATTTTTTAGCTTTAACTGATTTGCAAGAGATTTGCTGTGTGGTTGGTTTTAGAAATCTAAAATTGTAGCAGCCATGTCTTGTTTTGTTGTGGTACACAGCCATCGAAATTAGAGATTTTAACAACATTTTTTACAACCTGTTCACATGCATACATAAAATATCGTGTCCCCTTTCCTGAAGCACAGAACAAATCAGTCTTCCTACTGTTTAATGTTTATCCTCAGATTAAAAACAAAAAAATGAAGAGCATTTTTCTACACGCTCATATATAATGTGGTTTGTGCAATTACGTTTTGACATGGTTCTATTTCCTGTTTATTCCACAGGAAGTAGGAGACCTGCTGCTACAGGGAAATAAAACAGTTGTAACCCACAGTCTCTCTGCGACTTCTATAACATCAAGAGGTACTGAACACTCTGTTGCAGTGTCAGCAGATAGACAGCAAGAGAGGAAAGCAAACTCAGGTATGTGCTTCATTCCATTTCCTTCAAAAGTAACCTGTATGCATAAAATATTTAGCAGGATTAATGAGTTTTGGATTCCTTCTAATTCCAGCTACAAAAAATAATAATAAAAAACCCAGACTGCAGCAAAATGGTAAATTACCAGGTGAACAAACTTCTCTACAAGTGAATATTAACTACCGTTGATCTGAAGCATGAACTACACCAAAAGAATAGTAACAGAGAGGGAGCCGTGCTAGTCTATATACTATCAAAACAGAAAGCAGTCAAGTAGCACTTTAAAGACTAGCAAAATAATTTATTCGGTGAGCTTCCGTGGGACAGACCCACTTCTTCAGACCATAGCCAGACCAGAACAGACTCAATATTAAATATTAATATTAAATATTGAGTCTGTTCTGGTCTGGCTATGGTCTGAAGAAGTGGGTCTGTCCCACGGAAGCTCACCGAATAAATTATTTTGCTAGTCTTTAAAGTGCTACTTGACTGCTGTTCGTTTTTACACCAAAAGAAGTCGAATAAATAGTTGTTTTCAGATGATACTTCTTTATATTACAGCTGTGTTAAAGCTGTGTGTTTTTAGCTTGTACCAAAGGACATTTTTGATTCATAGTTTCAAAACTGAACAGCATGTAATATAGACATTTGACATGGAGTTGAGGCACTGTTGAGTTATGAAATTAACTAGCTAGTAGTATTTAAAATGGCAACAGCTCTTGTGCAGTTACTCCTTCCATTATACTAAGAAAATAATTGTAACCTGCCCTCCTCTCCCCCAAATCTTACATCACAACTTGCCTGTCTGTATTTATAGTCTTTGAAAGATTTAATAGGTCCATGATATAAAAAATGTCCTACCGCAAAGGGAAAATTATACACACTAGAAAAGTAAACAGATCCATTTGGAGAGACATGTAGACACATCTATTAAATACTGCTCTCTGTGAGAGAGAATATTTGAAGAACATGCTGTAAACTGCAGAAAGGAAAGAATAACTTTTTATATCTGCTGTAATATCTGTGGTTCAACCTGCAGTAATTGAGACAACATACAGTCTTATTTTTAACATGTCAGTGCTGTAGCTTGCGCCATGATTTCAGTGTCCCTGTATGTCAGGAGAGAGGGTCGCCTTTAGAGCAAGGGTAGGGAACGTTTTGTGGGTTGGAAGTCACTGACCCACAGAAAAATCAGGTGGGGGCCACACACAAATGAGACACAAAAAGGAAAAAAAATCACCAATTTGGCCCCCAAGTGACAAAGAGAAAATAACCAACAACCCTCAAGGATGTGGCCCCCAAAAGAGAACCAAAAAACCCATGTGACACTTAAAGGAAGGAGCATCAAGACCAGGCTAAAAATTCAGGGAACAGCACGAGAGAGGAGCCCCCCCAGGCTGGAGCCCAGCCCACCTGTCCTCCTCTGGGGACCCGGAGGAGGAGCAGCTGGTACTGACACCTGTAGGGGAAGGCTCAAAAGCCACAGATTACCTGAGGGCAGTGCAAGAGTTGGGGAGGACCATGACTACATGAGGCCAGAGGATCTGCATGAACTCCCTGAGCCAGGCTGCTCCCCACCAAACCCGCACTGCGATCACTCCCAAACCAGCATGTGTTCTGCAGCCACCATCACAGGGTGGGAGGAAATCAGCAAATCCCCCAGTGGGGCTTCATAACTGTGGGGCTCATTTTAGCTGTGGGGCAGGAGATGCATCCTGAAGAGGGTTTTCCCCACCTGGAGACAAGCACAAAACAACCCTGAGCTTGCACAGGGTTAGGCACTGTTGAAACAAAATACTTCTCTGTGTTTAGGTGGCTAACAGCTTTATTGAATTCAGTAAGGCAACAGATGAGCCAAACTGGACACAAGTAAAACCAGGTCCACCAAGGCTGCTTGATGCAGCTAACTCTGGCCCTATGGGGAGTTGAAGACCCCAAGGCTCAGGGTTTACCCCCCAGGACCAGCTAACTTCTAGAGGCCTGGGGCTAGTAGATTTTGTGCCCTCCCCCCAAGCTTTAGGGCAGGGCCAAAATGGGTGTGCAGGAGAGGTCTCCCAGCGAGTGGTCTGCAAGGGTCTGTGGGGTCTGGATGGGAGATAGCGTGCAGGAGCAGGTGGCGGGGGGGGATGCTTTGGGCAGGAAGTAAGCGGAAGGAGCAGGCTGAAAGTGGGGGTGTGGAGTCTGGACAGGAAGTCAGGTGCAGGAGTGTGCTGAGGGTGGGATCTGGATGGGAGGTTGGGCATAGGAGCAGGCTGGAGATGGGGGGCAGGGTATGGGTGGGAGGTCAGGTGTAGCAGCAGGCTGGAGATGGGGGTGCAGGGTATGGGTGGGAGGTCAGGTGCAGGGTCTGGGTGGGGGGGCAGAGGATTGGGGTGAGTACCTGGCTCTGTGCCACTTCCCCGCAACTCCCCTTGGCTTTGATTCCCAGGCAGTGGGAACAGGGGTGGAGCCTGCAAGTGAGCACGGGGATACCGCTTTCCTGTGAGGAGAACGACAGTGCACAGAGCCATTTTCTCCTGCCTGCCAGGCAGATCCCATGGGCCATTTGCCTTGATCCAGCCCATTAGACTCGGTGCTTCCCCCAGTAGCGGGGAGCCAGTGCTCGTGCTATAGCCACACTAGGGTAGGGGGGGCAGAGGGGAAGTGTCCAAGTTTTGATGCCCCTCACCCACATGGCCAGAGCACCAGAGCTGGCTCACTCTGCTGCAGTGATGGGGTTGGGGGAGTGTCCTGAGCCTCGGGAGCCAAATCAAGACCAGCTACTGGCTTGTTCCAGTCCGTGGGCTGTAGGTTCCCCACACCCCTGTTGTAGATGTTACATGTCCCTTTAGGGACGCATCCAGCACTGCAGAGCCTGGGATTGTGGCTAAATCCAGGATCAGCACAAGATGGCCTCTGCCACATAAGAAGAACTTTAGATCAAGAGTTGTAATCTTAAATAACTTGTCTTGACTGTAGAGAAGCCCACAGGCAGGGAAGCACTGGTGATGCATGGAAAGGGATATGTGGTGAGAATGAAAAGAAAGCTTATGTGCAATACTTTTTTCTACAACACAGGGAATCCTATTGCATCAGTACAACGGCCTGTCCTTAAACGACAAGCACGGGTAGATTACAGTCTCGAGACTACAGCAGAAGACCCTTGGGTGAGAATCTCTGATTGCATCAAAAGCTTGTTTAATCCTACTATGAGTGAAGAAAGCAATCACGTAGATTTAGACCCCAACATCAACACAAATGAAGAAAATCCAAGTCCCAGCTGTCCAGAGGCAATGCTGCAGAAATCAGAAGCAGAAGCTGATGGTTCAAGAGGACACCAATCAGATGAAAGTGACACTGGGAAAAAGGGCCCTCCAGTAGCACCTAAACCAGCCTGGTTTCGCCAAAGTCTGAAAGGTTTGAAGAAAGGAAATTTAGATATCAACACTCGAGCAGGTCAAAGCTCTACTGACCTCCAGAGTGTTTCTGGAAAGGAATGGGGCTGCAGTATTTCACGGGCCTCACCAAGAGGATCATCAATAAAACAGAGAATAAGCTCATTTGAAACTTTCAGTGCTCCTCAGTCTCCCGAAAAAGGAAGCAGAAAACCTAGCCCAAAGCCATCAGCCTGGAAGGAAAGCTCTCCTAGCCCAAAGCCATCAGCCTGGAAGGAAAGCTCTCCTAGCCCAAAGCCATCACTCTGGAAAGAAAACTCTTCCAGTCCAAAAGAGACAGAATCACCAGCACTTCATTTAAACCAAGCCACCTACAATCAAAGTTCTGATAACAGCCAACTCCAATCAATTCCACCTGTGGTTACAAAGACACAGAACCTAGGCAGATCCTGTTTTCCCACAGAGCCACTCATTCCCAGTCCAAAGAGAAGCAATAGCACTAGTTCTGAAATTTCCATGGATTTACTACCTTCAGAAGCCACTGGACTTCATTGTCCTGTAGCAAAAGCGCAGAGCCAAAGAACGCGAAGCTTTCCCCTTACTGCTAACCAGTCCTCTGAAATGATGAAGACAAATGATGAAAAATACAGCAAAATCTATTCCATCAGCAATCAAGTGTCATCTGCGTTAATGAAATCTTTGCTTTGCCTTCCTCAGTCTCCGATCTTTTCTGGGAACAATCCATGGAGCACCGTGGAGGCATCATCTCAGTCCTCCGTGGAAGATGACGATACTCCTCTCTCACCTATGAGCGAGAGTCATCATCCAGACAGTGGATTTTCTCTCAAGTAAGATACCATATTAAAATTCATTTTTGAAAAGCACTGCTGGTAAATAGACTATCTCCTTCCCCTCCCTGCATACCGCACAGAGCAATTTGTCCGTACCTCAGGCAATGTAGATAGGAGTGTAAGTTGCTTGAAGTGCAAAGAGAGCTAGCAACTCCTCAAAGGAATGTAAAGGATCAAATAGATGCATGCTGCCTTTGGGAACACAGATTTATAAGCTCTTATACTGCCAGCTTGTTCTGTGGCTCAGAGTTCTCTGTGGCTTGAAGCCAGAGGAATGGACCCAATATTGCTAATCCCAATATTGGGGCAGCCTGGAGAGCAAGTCCATACTGCTGCTCCTACCCCTTATTTCAGGGTCACCAATTTTCCAACATTTCATGCCAAGTTTTGCTGTTACATTAGTGCAGTGGTACATTGATGGTCTTTTTGGATCAGTAAAGGAGAAGCTCTGACCGTGGCTGCACCAGTTGACATAGCCAGTATGGGTTCCAGACTTCCCCAGTGGGACTTGCCTCTTCTAAGGATTTGCTCTACTCAGGTTATCAATATTTGATTTTTAATAACAATTTTTCATACTATTTTTATAATTGAAGAATCTAGAAAAAATATTTAAATAAATTAGAATTAAAATTTTGAGGTGACTTTAAAAACCAGACATTAGCAGCTCCCAAACCTTGCCCTGAAGGGTTCTCCTGTCAGGATGTTCCAGTACATAATTCAAAATATCATATGAAAAAAATTTGTCTTGTCTCTGTTTTGCAGACATGTTCATTGTGCTGCTACTGTAGGTTGATATGACCATGCTATTAAGTAAAGAGGGAGAGCTATGTGCTGAATAGATTTTGCAAAGGTTATTGTTTGTGACAAATTAATTTGATGGGTCTTGGGGTTATGATTCGGATAAGCACTTGCGTTTTCAGGTATTTATCTGAACCTCTTCTAGCCGCAAAAGGGGGATGAGCAGTGGGGAGGAAAGACTTGCCAGGCCCCAGGGCATCTGCTGCCCTGTCAGTGGGCCTGGGTACAGGTATCTCATAGCTTAAACTTGAAACACAATGAAACTCATGTCTCTCACAAATGTTTCATCTATTTACAAAATTGTAGTACTTTGCTACCCATTTCCAATCTCAGGTTTACTTGGGAAGTCCAGAATCACATTAAAAAAGAAAAAAAAACAGTTTTCTGAACCTTTTCCAATGCCCAGGGAAGGTTCCATTTAAATTGGGGCAAAGTTTCAAGATGGTTCCTATTCCTTTATGAGCATGCTCACACCAGTGTCATCACTGAGGCAGCAACCCTGCCACCTATTGGTATGTTACACAGCACATTGTAGGCTTTACCAGAGACAAATATACCGAGATCTGAACCACTTGATCCTTTGCCAACTGAACTCTAGTATGATACAAAGATGAAGATTCCAGAATTGCCTGTTCTCTGCAACTGTGTGGAGGCTCTTGTCACAAATTAATGTTTCTCTTTTCCCTTTTCAAAATGGGAAAGCCTCTCTGAGCTGAGAGAATATACAGTGAATTTAACAGACAATGGGAAAGAGGAAGAGAAACAGGAACACTGTTCGTCTCAAGCATCTGCTGCATCTGGGCAGTCAGTCATCTCTCTGCTTTCCCCTGAAGAATTAAAGAAGCTTATAGAAGAAGTAAAATCATTAGATGAGGCTACTTTAAAGGCAAGTCCACTTTTCCGTATATGCTGTTCTCAAAGGCAGCCTTGAGGAGTAGATGCTACTGTTTAATCTTTGCTATGTGAAATTCTTACAAATGCAACACCAGTATTGATATATATAACAGTGATTTCAGTTCTTACAGCTATAAATCTCAAATCACTTTACAACGATAGCTAATGGTGTGCCCTACTTGGAAGACCAACTTGGTCAATATTCCGGGGTTTGATTTTGCATACCTAGTAGGAACGCGCAAAATCAATCTGTCAGGGGTTGGCAGTCGACACCTGTACTCCTCAATATTGCAAGGAGTGAGGGAGATTGACAGGACACTTTCTTCCATCGACTTTCCTCTGAGAGTACAGATAGGTAAGTCAACTGTAGATAAGCTGATTCTAGCTAAGCAATAGCTGTAGCTAGAATTGCATACCTACAATAGACTTCAATGTCTGGTGGAGGTCTGGCCTAAGAATTATCGGTCTGATTTTACTGATTGGATAACTAAGGTTCAAAGAAGGAAAAGCCAACATTTTCAAAAGTGTGCACCAATTTTAGGCACCTTACCAGAGATACCTGAAAGATGCCTCTTTTTCAGAGGCAGCGAACATCCATTGGATTCAACAGCAGTTGAGAGCTCAGAAGAGCTGAAAATCAGGACTTAATTGTCTTAAGCCTGGGCAACCACTAGCAGTGGACATTTTGAAAACTTGGGTTTATGTGGCTTGGCCAAGATCATGCAATCAGAGCAGAGTATTCTCACTCTTAATTCATTGCCCTGTCTACCAACATTTGCCTCCAATTACAGGAAAGCACATTGAGACACGTGAAGATACATTAATCAGTTTCCCTTAAGAAAAAGCATTACACCCGAATCCTTAAGAACACTGCAGTACGTGCTACCAAAAAGAATTCTCCCTCCTATTAACTGTAATCTGAAAGAGTAAAAGGGACTGAAACAGCTCATTCCAATATATTCTTACCATTAAAACTTCAGCAAAATGTACAGGCTCAGAAGTAACATTTGAGCCACTGACGATTATTCACTGAGTAGTATGATTTGTACACAACAAAAGTTTTTCTCTCACAGTTAGATGTCCCTACACCATTGAATCATTAACATTTTCTATGTCTATTTTAGTAGAGATCAGTGATCTTTAATATATTATAATTTACAGCATATTCACTGAAGCAGTGAAACTTTTAGATAGTAACTCATTTATAAGATGACAAGTGTCAGAGGGATAACCATGTTAGTCTGTATCTCCAAAAACAACACAAAGCCCTTTGGCACTTTCTAGACTAACAAATATTTTGGAGCATAAGCTTTCGTGGGCAAAGATTCATTTCATCAGATGCATGAGCATCTGATGAAGCGGGTCTTTGCCCACAAAAGCTTATGCTCCAAAATATCTGTTAGTCTATAAGGTGCCAAAGGACTTCTTGTTGTCATTTACAAGATGTGGTATCAATGTGAGTTTAGCCCATTGAATGAAAACAAAATACAGAGTCTGTCTGCGCCATCTAAGTGCCATGGCAGAATATGCAGTGGTTACAGGAGAATATATCCAGTTCTTCTAGCAATCCTGAATTATAGTAGGACATAAAGGTAATTATTTTTTCTGTGTGTATGTTTAGCAATTTGATGATATTCATGTTACAATTCTGCATAAAGAGGAAGATGCTGGTCTTGGATTCAGTTTGGCAGGAGGAATTGATCTAGAGAACAAAGCTGTTACTGTAAGTAGTGCTATTCTTATAAAATACTACCACAATAAGCATTCAGCCCAAAAAGAGATGGCAGAGAAGACAGCGTGGGTTGAGAAGAGAACATAAAAAGTAGAAAAGGTTTGGAAACCATCACCTATGAGGACAGATAAAAAAAATCCTCAGCAAGTTCAAGGTTGGAGAAAGTAATATGATGAGAATAACAACAGTTTATACATAAGAAAATATCAGAAAATTAGAGTTGGACAATGTAGCTGTGACTGAAAAATGTTCTCTCCAAAAAGTGGGGTTTCCATCAAAGGTGAACATTTTCTGTAGGAAAATATTTCAGATGGAAAATTTTGAAACAAATTTTCATTTGGAATGGAGTTTATTTCCTTCCATTTTGGCTTTCCATTTTTTTCCAGATGTTTTGTTTTCCTTTTGACACCTTATGCAACCATAACCAATCAACATCTAGGTTTCTCCCCATGTTTTCTTTTTCCTACTGGGTAACTTTCCAAACTTTGAAAAAGTTTAAGGCTATGTCTATACTAGAGAGTTTTGTGAACAAAACCCCTGGTTTGTCAACAAAACTCGCAGAGTGTCCACACTGTCCACATACTGTCGACAGAACTTGGCACTTTTGTTAACAGACTTCTGTCTCTCCCCCATGAGACAGAACACCTTTCTCAACAGAATCTGTTGACAAAAAAGCCATATGGATGCTCTGGGTTGCCTTTTGTTTACAATACCCAGCAACCCTACATACAATGGTCAGCTGAGCAGTTGAGGCTGTTTCCCTAACCTTCAACCTATGGCTATGTCCCTGGATGGTCCTCCTGCCGATAAGCTCCCAGGTTATCTGATCCAGGAACATCTGTGGTCCTGCTAGACCACAAATGTTGCTGGACCAGAGAGTGCCAGCTTTCGGAGGTGCAGCAGGTCGTACAGGTACACGCCATCCAGTATCCCCTTATCTTAATAGGCTTCTATCACAACAGTTACAGTCCATGATCCTTAAAAATCAGCTTTTTTTCTCAGAAATGAAAACATTCCATACAAACTGTAAGATTTAGTCACCTCTTCTCTTTTTCTGTGGCGGGTCGGGGTCTTTTACAGGTTCACAGAGTATTTCCTAATGGACTGGCATCTCAGGAAGGAACTATCCAGAAAGGAGATGAAGTCTTATCCATTAATGGCAAGTCTCTGAAGGGTGCCACTCACAACGATGCCTTGGCAATCATGCGCCAGGCTCGGCCACCAAGGCAGGCTGTCATAGTGACTAAAAAAGCTAAAGAGGAAGAAAAAAGTCTTAATGTTTCACTTGACTCTTCTTCATATTCTACAGAAAGTGAAACCTCCACAGAAGCGGGTGAGTACACTTTACAGCTGCATTAAAGCCACATCCGCTCTCTGTGTAGGTATTTATGTACCTCCCCTTTCTCCCCGCAACAGAATCCTGGCCCCATACAAAGTGTTGCACAGGCATTAGCCACACAAATCTTGTAGTTGTGATTAAAAGCTGTACAAATGTTCAATAATCTGGGAAATAGGCTTTAAATACCCTGCTAGCCAATTGATACTGCTCTCTGCTGTCCTGAGCTTTAGCCCTGCGAAATGTATCTTCAGGATCAAGATTCTAGGTATATAAATACAGTAAGATCTCCGAGTACACGAGGGTTCTGCTCCACACGCCCTCATATAATCTGGATTTCGTGTAAGTGGGGGTCCGCCTTTTCCCCCAGCAGAACACATTCTGCAGCCAGAGAAACAGCAGAAAGGTGAGTCCTGGGGTGCGTGTGGGGGCAGTTGGAGAGGGTTAAGCCTAGGAGTGGGTTGGGACCGTGGGAGGTGGGTGGAGGGTGCTGAGCCTGGGGTAGGTTAGCGCTGCAGGAGGTTGAGGGGTGGAGGTGAGCCAGAGCTGTGCACTGGGGTGGTGAGCTGGAACCCTGCTTGGGTGGTGAGCTGGGCCGCAGGGGGTTGAGCCAGAGCCAGAGCCAGAGCCAGAGGTAGGCACAGGTGGTGAGCCAGCAAGGGGGTTGAACTGGAGCCGGACGGGGCGGGCAGCTTGAACCAGAGCCACGCGGGGGTGGGAGGAAGGAACTGGAGCTGCTGCGTGCGAGGGGTTTGAACCAGCACAGGTGGTTTAAACCAGGGTGGGGGGTGAGCTGGAGCCTTGAACGAGTGGTGGTAAGCCAGAGCCAGAGCCAGCTGTGGGCGTGCAGGTTTAGTTGGAGATGTGTGCGGGTGGTGAGCCGGAAGGGGGTCTGAACCGGGGCTGGGGAGGTTGAGCTGGAGTCATGCTTGAGGGGTGGTGAGCTAGAGCCAGAGGCAGGCATGGGGGGTGATTAGGAGCTATGTGCAGGTGCTGAGCGGGGGCTGAGCGAGTTAAGCGCAACTGGAAATCATGGTCCAGGGTTTACTGAAGAAATCGGGGTCACCCGCATAACAGCAGGGTCGCCTGTTCTGAGGTTGCGTACTCTGAGACCTTACTGTAATCATTATGAAATTACACCTTGAAATCTATGCAGCCTTCCATATAAATCAGAGTTGCAGTTTTGTAGCATAAAATATTGACAACTTCACTCAAAACAATATATGCTATATAATTCTGCATGGTTATGTGGTAGATGTCGATTTTGGGTTCAGTGATGTATGAACAAAATTAATAATCATATTTACATACCTAAATTAACTTTACCAGCTGTTCAGTTAATATTAGTTTTAATATTACCCTCAGGGCCCTGGTACTGAACAATGAATTTTGGAATATATACAGTGAACAGGAATGCTGAAGTGTCATCATGTTTATGCAGTTCAAGCAAATGCTGTTTATGTTATATCCAACTTTTGCATTCAGTTCAGAGTTCACTGTGCTAAAATGACATTGCATGTGATAAAGCGGGTCTTTGCCCACAAAAGCTTATGCTTCAAAGTATCTGTTAATCTATAAGGTGCCACAGGACTTATTATTTTTTTGCTAAAATTACATCCCCTCTCTTCCAGTAACCTTCCAAAGGAGCAACCAACAACTTTACATTGAGCAAAAAGATGAAGACAATTGTCATTTTTTGCTATATTTTGTGCTTTTATTTATTTGCCTACACAAAACTAAACAAAAACTCATTCTTGGCTGAGAGAGTCTCACTTTTCAGAATATTCCATACCCCTCCTGATATCATTTGATTCCTTTCCAGTAACTGAAGATACAATCTGCACGGTAATGTTGGAAAAGACACCAGCTGGCTTAGGATTCAGTCTGGAAGGAGGGAAAGGCTCCATCCATGGAGATAAACCCATCATGATCAACAGGATTTTTAAAGGTAAAAACATTAAACCCTTGGTATTTACTTATTTACACACACACACACGGTCAGATTGTCACCTGCAGTGAACTAGAGTAGTTCCAGTAACTAATCTACACCAACTGAGGATCCAGCCCATGGTCATTTTTATTTTAAACTGTAGCATTACATTTCATTGTGTACTTGCTTTGTAATTAGACCGGACACACTTTATACCAGCAATGGGCAACCTAGGCTAGTGACTGGGCCACACGAATGGCCCTCTTTCGTTTCTGTGGCTCACAAGAGTGTGATAACCAATATGGTCTGCTGGGATAGAGTAGTTTTGCTAACTGAGTTTGTGTGTTTGGAATTTGTGGGGTGTGCCAATTGGATCATAGCAGCTCTGTGATTGGATACAGACACAGCACAGTCAATGCTGTCTACAATCAACACACCTCACTTGCGTAGCTATGTTTTACGTGTGTCACTTCAGTAATACCAGTAGGGAAAAAACCTATGTGGATGGAAACCAGTGGAATCTGGCAACTCTGTGCATGGGCAAATGTTATGAGGGCCACACACAGAACCCCAGTGGGCTGCAAGTGGCCCACCACTGCTTTGCCACTCATACAAAAACATACTTCTTTTGCATGGAAATAGCAAGATTTACAAGTGAGCAGAAAAGCCTGAAGTACATTTGAGGGCTTCAGAAGATGCAGAGCGTACTTTCGCTATCCTTCCTGGAAGTGAAGAGAGGGGGCACTTGTTCACAATACGTTTTATGGTTTGGAGGTCTCTGCATTTACACTGTGGTAAATTCTTGATTCTCCATTTGTGCATCAGATATGCACTTCTTCCCTGTGACGTCTTAGGACAACTATCCATAATTACAACAATTAGGATTTCTCCTCTCAAAACAAATGAAGTGAATTCATTTTCTTCTCACAGGAGTTGCATCAGAACATAGCAGTACTGTTCAGCCTGGCGATGAGATATTGCAGCTGCACACAACTGTTATGCAAGGACTCACCCGTTTTGAAGCTTGGAACATCATCAAGGCATTACCAGATGGCCCCATCACTGCTGTCATCAAGAGGAAAAGTCCAAGTTCTGTACCTGCCAAATCATCTGAAACTTTGCCAGGAGAAGAATGAAGCTGCTGCCAGTATTAAAACAAACTGAAAACATTTCATTACTTAAAACCATTTGCCAGCACAGCACAAATATTGCCAAAGTACAGACATTCATATTACAAGTTTTACAGGTCCAACCTGAAAGCAAGTTGTCCATAATAAAAGGATTTATAATGCTCACAATTCCTTTTACAATACTCATAAGCCATCATTGCAAATTGTAGAATGCTAAAAAGATCTTAATATAAGGGTGTAATAAAAATGTGTGACAATTGCACTGTTCTCTGTCATATTTAAATCAATTTGATGGTGTCACAAACTAGCTTGCAAAGTTAATCACCAAATTTAAGGAAAATTCAAAATAGGCCAAAACACAAAGACAGACTAAGTCCTTCTCCATAGACTGACCTCAGACCTCTAGCTGGGAACTCTGCAACATAGGGCAGCTCTCAATGGATACTGAATAGTTGTTGACAGGGCTGTCCTTACCCATCCACAGAATACAAAGCTCCATAAGGCATCGGAAAATTTGGGGAACCACTGGGTCTTAATGTCCACTCATCTCTCCCACTCCCTGTTCTGTTACTCTGCTTCCTCCTGAGAGGATATATTTACTTTAAAAGTGAAAAAGCCTGACAGACCTATTAGCACGGGGTGGGCAATAAGCCATAGGTGGCTCGCCAGGATTGGCTTCTGGTGGGCTGCAAGTGCATTATTTAGTCGTGCATCTGCAGGTACTGCTGATTGGATCACCCTTCCCAACCAATGGGAGCTGCAAGAAGTGATGCAGACTAAGTCACCACAACTCCCATTGGCAGGGGATGACGATCCGCTGCCAACAGGAGCTGCAAGCAGCTGTATCTGCAAGACGCACAGGGAAATAAAGCACCAGGTGCCCCTCAGGGGATAATCCTGGCAAACTGCACCCAGGCCATGGGTCACGTATTGCCCACCTCTGTATTAGCGGGACTCTGAACCTGTGAAAGAGCCATTCCAGTGGTACCGAAGGCATTGAACAGTCATTTGCCAAAGCCAGGTACATACTGTCGGTTTCCGAATTCACTGTGTTACTCTGCAGGATTTAGTTCAAAATTTACTTTAAAAATATTCAATTAATGTGTTGCTGAGGATTATAAAAATCACATTTCTAAAAAATCATCTCCCTCCCTACAGGCTGTCGTTGGGTATGGGTCACCAGTTTAATAGTTCTGTGTAGGATCCCATAAATCCTAAGGACATCCCTGGCTATTGGTCCTATTCTCACTCCCCACAGCACCCAGCACATGGGGAAGAGAGGAAGGGAGGCAAGCATAGGATGGGATTTGTCAAACCCCCATTAGCCTGTACAGCAGCAAGGAGCCAGGATGTAAAATGGAGAACATCCCTCATGATGTATTCTTTGCTAGCATAAAGCTGGCAGCAGCGTCTCTGCTGCCTTCGACACCAGTTGTCCTACACACACCCCCACTAAAAGGGGAAAAAGATGATTTTGGGAGTTGTGAAAGGGTCAAGCCAGAGGCAGCTCTGAAAAGCAGAAACAGTCCTGGCTAATTAGGTATTATCACAGGCAGAGTGGGGGAGAGGCTACCATAAATCAATTAAGGGTCAGCTGATCACACTTGAGGTCATGGGCCTTTTAAAAAGACCTTTTCCCAGTTGGGAGGAGGATGAGTGGAAGAGGAGGTTGAAGGGACTGAAGCTAGAACCCTGACAAGGGCAAGCGGGCCCCATACCACAGGACTGTGAACTGGACAGAGGTTTGGGGCCCAGAAGTACTACTGACCCTGCCAGAGGGTTTTCTGGGGCCATGACAGAGGGGTTAGGCTGGGTCAGGACATAGCAGAGCTCCATCTGACCTTCCAGTGGCGTAATGTCTTTGACTTGCAAGTTAGGGTTGCACTTTTTTATTGGGCCCACGTTTTCAAAACAAGTTTTTTATTGGGTACATGCCCCTAACCCTGCAGTATCATTATGATTTGTATTACCAGAGCAGCCCAGAACTCAGGCATAGACCAGGATCTTACTATGGAAGATGCTGCACAAACAGAACAAAAAGACAGCCTCAGCTCTGAAGAGCTCTCTTATGATAAAGGAGAGTTGCTGCTTAGTTTGGTCCATGCCTCTGTAATCTGTAGTAATTTTTTTTTGGGGCGGGGGGGGGGGGTGCGTGGGTGGGGGTGCTCCTCAGACCTTCTTTGTTCCTGTAGGGAGATAACATTAAGACCTTAGTACTCTGATTACTACATTCCACAGTGATAAGCCTAATGGGCAGGTTCCTCAAAAGCAATTGGTATTCTTTAGTCAACAGTCACAAGCAGTATTGTGGAAATAGGCAATGCAAAGATAGCAGTGCAAGAGACTTGTCAAGTCATGACTTTTTGCATGACATATATTTTTCATTTCCTGTTTGGCGCCTCCCCCTCCAAGTGAAATCTCATCTGGTTAGCCATGTCTAAATACATATTTCTACCATGAGCACACAGTAGCACCACATTTTTTAAGCCAGCTGACCATGCAGATTAGTAGTTCTCAACACATACTCCTAGAGGTACGCAGGGGTCCTCCATGAACATATATAGATTGTTAATTGGTTTTACAACGAGGCTACTAAAAAAACAGCTGCAAAATCAATACCTTTATACCACTCTGTACAATATACACTTAAATGTAAGTAAAATATTTATAGTCCAACTGATTTTACAATTATATGGTAAAAATGAGGAAGCAAACAGTTTTTCAGGAAAATTGTGCCAAGACACTTTTGTAATTTTATCCTTATTTTGAAAACAAGTGCTTTTTAAGTGAAGTGAAACTTAGGGGTTTGCAAGACATCAGATTCCTGTACAATAGGTAAGAGAGCACTTGCTACAGATAACTCAGGGTGCCATTTCAGGTTTTGGTAGCAGGGGTGTGGAGCAAATGTAGCCACAATTCCACAATGGCTACTTAGGCAACTGAAAACTCCTGGCTTTTTTTGAAGGTGATAAATTAGAAATGAAGTGACAAGAACAGGGTTCCTAATTATTATTTTAAAACTAACAAATACCAATTAAAGCCACTTAATAAGAGTAGTGTAGATTTAATTTGATTGCTATATTTCCATTCAATATTCTTCTATCTACAACCCATCCTGGACAATGATCCCCCACTTTCACAGGCCTTGGGAGGCAGACCTATCATTGCTCACAGACAACCTGCCAACCTAAAACAAATCCTAACAAGCAACTATACACCGCACCACAGTCACTCTATCTCAGGGACCCATCCATGCAACAAACCTCGTTGCCAGCTCTGCCCACATATACACACCAGCAACATCATTACAGGACCTAACAGGATCAGCCACACCATTGTGGGCTCATTCAGCTGCACATCTACCAATGTAATTTATGCCATCATGTGCCAGCAATGCCCCTCTGCCATATACATCGGACAAACTGGACAGTCCCTACGTAAAAGAATAAATGCACACAAATCAGACATCAGAAATGGCAATATACAAAAACCCATAGGAGAGCACTTCAATCTCCCAGGACACACAGTAGCAGATTTAAAAGTAGCTATCCTGCAGCAAAGAAATTTCAAGAACAGACTCCAAAGAGAAATTGCTGAGCTACAATTCATCTGCAAATTCAATACCCTCAGCTCAGGATTAAACAAAGACTGTGAATGGCTAGCTAAATACAAAAGCAGCTTCCCCTCTCTTGGAGTTCACACCTCCAGATCTACTGATGACAATACAACTCAGCCTGCCTGACTGAGCTAACCTCGTTATCCCCAGCCTTACTCTGGCCTATTTATACCTGGCCTTGCAGATTTCCAGGACCAGCATCTGAAGAAGTGAGTTAACTCACGAAAGCTCATGCTCTAAACTTTTCTGTTAGTCTATAAGGTGCCACAGGACCCTTTGTTGCTCTACAGATCCAGACTAACACAGCTACCCCTCTGATACTTGTATACTATTTTATAGTTCAACCATTTAACTTTATACTAATTCTTTGAAATTTGTGATTCCATTGATAAGTCTGTCAGATAAGCAGAATTTTTGATTAACCTGCACTCCCCATTCTCCCTACATGCTGGACATCAAAGTTTGTACTGTACTTCTTCAGTAGCCATCTCCACAGTGTCTGGCCAAGGGTATTCCCACATCATAGCCTTGGCCGTAAGCCCCAGGAGGGCTGGAGCAATCTTGAAAAGTGAAAATCTCCTTTAAGTCTCATTGGCAATGGGAGCTGAAGGAAAACTATGACAGAGCTAGAGGATAATTCAGCAGAACAAAAATGTGAAACAAAATAAATACTGTATTTTCAACGCACACTGACAAGCCTTAAACCTCTCAGACATGAGAGAAACTAAATTTAACTCTCTTCCCCAAAGTTTTATTATGTATATTATTAGCCCATGTTTCCAAAGTGTGGTCTGCAGCCCAGCACCGGTCCTTGGGGGAGAAAAAAAAAATACCAGTGCTTAGAAAATACAACTGTTAAATACAGCTGTTAAAATTCTACTGGTTAAATTGTAATTGAGGTAATAACAATAAGTTAGGCACTTAAGTATTTTATATCAAGATTTATATTATTGTGTACTATTATTATTGTGAATAAATAGTAAACAGTGAAAGTTTATTCATTTTTCATTTTTTTATGTGTGTTTATATTTTTGGGCCACAAAAAAAGGTACTGAAGAAAACTGGGTACAAACTATATGAAGTTTGGAAAACTCAATTATAAGCTATGGCGGAAATATTTATACAGAAATGTCTCACAAATCAAACATCTATCAAACACAAGAACAGAAATGTATATGTATTCACATATTTAAATACACAGTAAAGTAATGATATTAAAATTACAACATGATTTACGTGTTTCCAACTCAACTATCGTAAATTATGATTTTTTTTCATTTATAAAAGAATAGAATGCTGCCTATAACAACTTTTGGCATTACTAAAGTAATCAGACATAATTATTTTTGAAGGTTGTATACTTCACTGCATAGTGTATCAACAGCCGATTCCTCATGTATCCCATAAATAAGAACATCCTACTTTTAAGAACAAACAACTTAAGATTAGTCTACAAGGCATTACAAAAAGAAATATTTCCTAGTTCACAACATTTTCAATTACATATTGGAAAATTATTCAAATGCAGTTAGAAAAGTGCTTATCTCTTCATGTGTTGCCATTATGTGCAGTTTGGCTTCTGACAATTTGGCTACGTCTACACTAGCACACTACGTCGAAGTAAGAACATCGAAATAGGCTACTTCAACGCGTATCGTCTACACGTCCTCCAGGGCTGGTGCCATTGACGTTCAACGCCGAAGTAGCAACGGGGAACGTCGAAAGGAGCCGCCCCGGAAGGAAATGCAGAGCGTCCACGCACACAAGCACCCTTTTTCGAAATAAGGGGCCAGGAAAGCCCGTGGACTGGGTCACAGGCTGGACTAGCCCTTCCAGGGCAACAGCAGGCCACTCCTTTAAAGGGCCCCTCCCAGACACACCCAGCCTGCACAGCACAAGGTCTGCAGAGCAGTAGCCACTCTCTTGCAGACCAAGTCACAGCAGATATGGACACCCAGCAGCAGCAGCAGGAAGAGGAGGCCCTCCAGATAGTCATTCAGGGGGCAAGCGCCCTGCTAGGTGCTGCTTGGGAGGCCACCCAGTGGTTCCTGCCAGAGGAGCCCTCATCGGAGGCAGATGGGGACGCCCCTGACCACCGGGCTCTCCTCTTCCTCCCTCACCGGCTGCTCCCCTGCCTCTGGAGCTACCCCACCAGCTCCAAGTGGTGGGAGCAGCTCGTCATGCGGGAGTGGGACGACGGTACGTGGCTCTGGAACTTCCGCATGCGCCGGCAGACCTGTCTCGAGCTCTGCCAGTGGCTCACCCCAGCACTGAGGCACCACAACACCCAGATGCAGCGCACCTTCCCCGTCGAGAGGAGAGTCGCAATAGCCATCTGGAAGCTGGCCACTCCAGACAGCTATCGCTGCGTGGGACACCCGTTTGGAGTGGGAAAGGCCACGGTCGAGGCTGTCGTCATGGAGGTAAGGAGGCCCGGGCATGCACCCACTGGGGGGCCAGGTGTGGGGCTGGGGAGAGAGGGGCTGGGCGGGTGGGGGGCCTGGGGGAAGGGCCCAAGGGCACCCTGCACAGCCTCATGGGCGCCTGTGTTCCCTCCCCACAGGTGGTCCATGCGCTTAATGCCATGTTGCTCCAGAGGGTCGTCCGACGCAGGGACCTGGACGCAGCTGTCACCGGATTTGCCTCCATGGGGTTCCCAAACTGCTTTGGGGCCCTGGATGGGACCCACATCCCCATCCGCACCCCAGACCACAGCGGAGGAAGATACATAAACCGCAGGGGCTAGCACTCCATGCTCCTGCAGGCCATAGTGGACAGTCGGTGCTGCTTCCAGGATGTGTATGTGGGCTGGCCCGGCTGCACACACAATGCCTGTGTTTTTAGGAACTCGGGCCTGTGCCGCCGGCTGGCACCACCGTGCCCCTCTGCCTCGTGGCGGATGCGGCCTATCTCCTGCAGCCCTGGCTCACGCGCTCATACACCGGCCACCTCAACGCCAGCCAGGAGCAGTTCAACGCCTGCGTGAACCACGCCCGCCAGGTGGTGGAGAGAACATTTGGCCGTCTGAAGGGCCACTGGACGTGCCTCCTTGCCCGACTAGACGTCGGGCTCCAAAACATCCCCCAGGTTGTGGGCGCGTGCTGCACGCTCCACAACATCGTTGAGAGCAAGGGGGAGGCTTTTGTCTAGGGGTGGGCAGTCGATGCCGGCACAGGCTTCCCCCAGCTGGCCGCCACACCCAGCTGCCAGGCCCACCATGAGGAGGTACGGGTCTGTGCGGTCCTGTGGGCCCACTTTGATCAGGGAGACCCCTGAGCACCTCCCTGGCCTTCCCCAGAAGACCCCCCCACACACACACAGCCCACACACCACCCCCACCACCCGCATACCACCCCCACAACAAGCACATGCCTCCAGATTTTTGAAAAATAAAACCTTTTTTTTTCCTGAAACCTCAAAACTTGTTTTGTTCAAAACAGAAACCGCAATGAATATACAAAAAGGGGGACAACTATATACATGGGGGCCCGGCGGACGGCTCAGCCATTGGCCCATCAGTCCAGGGTGGGGGTACAGGGGCGCGACCCCCCCCCGGGTATGGCTCACAACCCCCCCACCCCCTGCCATCCGTGGTCCCCGGTGTGGCCAGCTGGGGGCTGGGACGACCGGCAAGTATGGCTGGGTTGCCTCCACCGGCCGGTCTTCAGCCCCAGTGGGCTCTGTGGAGCTTGCAGGTGGCGAGGCAGGTGGGGCGGCAGGCAGGGCAGCAGACAGTGAGGCGGGTGGGGCGGCAGGAGGTGCAGTGGGGGACGGGAGCGAGGCAACGGCCTCTCAGATCGACCCGGCTATGTCCCGAAAGACCCCCATAAAGTCCTCCCATGCCGCCCACCGCTGGTTGGACTCCTCCTGCTCAAACTGCAGTCTCTCCTCCGCCACCTCCGTCTACTGCCGGAGAGCTGCAAGTCCACAGGGGCCATCCCCAGAGTCCGGTGGTGGCGGGAGCGTCCCGCTGCCCTTGGGGGATTTCTGGCCGCTGGTGGTGGCTGACCTCCGGTGGGCTGTCAGGGACGACCGACGGTGCCTGGCTGCTTGAGGTGTCGGACGCTGCAGCTGGTGAGAGGGAGGGGAAGGCTGTTAGTACAGTGCCCTGGCCCGTGGCCCGTTCCTCCCGCCCCCTCTTGGGTGCTGGGTCTCCGTCCCCGTCAGTGGGTTTGATGTCCCTGTTGGCTGTCGCCATGGCATTGTCCCTCCGCCCCCGGGGTTAAGGCTGAGTGCTGTCCATGGGTGTGGGTGCTGATGGGCGCTGATGGCTGTGCCGCCGTCCTGGAACCATACTGTGGCTGGGAGTTTGCGGGTTGGGGTCCACTGGGGGTGTGTGAGGCTCCTGGTCATGTCTGGTGCCCCCGCCCTGTGGCCCATGGGTGTGTGCTCTGTGGTGTACGTACCTGACCGTCCATTGCTGCGGTCAGGGAAAGACCGGTGGGCAGACGCCCAGCTGGTGCTCCGGGAGGGGAGGTCGATGAGGAGCCCCCACTCCTCGCTGCTGGACCCCTCCTCCGCTGTCCCGAGGGGGGGCTCCTCGGGTGGGCCCTGGGGTGCGGGCCTGGCCTCCAGGCCGGACTCTGGCTTCAAGGCCTGCTGGGGCTCGTTGGCCATGGTGTTGGGGGGAGGAGGTGTCCTGGGGGCCCAGGATGGCCCTGAGCTCCCTGTAATAGGGGCAAGCGGCAGGGGCAGCCCCAGATCGGCTGGCCGAGTCCCGGGCCCGGGTGTACCCCTGCCGCAACTCCTTCACCTTACTCCGGACGTGATCCGGAATGCGGGCAGGGTGACCCCGGGTGGCCAAGCCCTCGGCCAGTTGGGCGAATGCTTCTGCGTTCCGCCGCTTGCTCCCCGTCACGTGGAGCACCGCCTCAGCAGATCTTGGAGATCGGCCTCCAACCAGGAGGGGCCCCGCCTCTTTTTGGCCCCCCCGCTTGGCTGCTAGGGGTGTCTGGGTCCCCTCAGGAGGGGAGCCCTGGGGGCTGGCTGGATGCCATGGCGCTGGGTGCTCGGGTCAGGGTCCGGAGAGGGCGTGCAGGGCTAGCATGTGCGTGTGCTGCTGCCTGCACGCTCTCAGCTTCCTGCCACAGGAAATCCGGGTCCGTGGTGCTTTAAAGGCTGCTGTGTGCGGGGACCATAGAGCCCCGCAGGGCCTGGACAGAGCGTCTCAACCCCTCAGCTGATGGCTGTCATGGAGGACCCCGCTATTTTGAAGTAGCGGGACGCAGATCTTCTACACACACCCTACTTTGACGTTCAACGTCGAAGTAGGGTGCTATTCCCATCTTCGGATGGGAATAGCAACTTCAACGTCTCGCCACTTAACATCGATTTCAACATCGAAATAGCACATGGCATGTGTAGATGCGACGGGTGCTATTTCTATGTTGGGCTGGCTACTTCGAAGTAGCCGGCTAGTGTAAGTGCACCCTTTGTAAATCAGAATTATTTTGGTAGAGAGGGGAAAATGGAAAAGGACAAGGGCCAGGAATCCATGAATCAGTAAAAGGTATTTGCTCTGATTCAGCAAAACACTTCAGTATCTGCTTAACATTATTTGGATTTCAGCACATGCTGAATCAGGCTCTTTTAGTACTTTCATCTCTGATTTTTCTGGTGTCAGCAGCAAAGGAGATGCTCTCCCTCTTCCAGAAAAGAGCATTGCTTCGTATGGGTCATTAGGGAGAATCTGAGATATAACAGGGCTCCCTTTGATCTGACTTACATTGATAAAACTACACTGACTTCAGCACGTTTACACTGATGAAGTAGGATTACAAACAGGCCCGAAGTGTGCAGCCTCCTCTTCCAGGATACCTCCCCTAAAACACGGCTAGCTGCTAGAACAGCGGTTCCCAACTTTTTCGAGACAGGGATCCATTCTGACAATTCAGTAAGACTTTCACCAAAGGCAATTCAAAACCCGGCGGCCAGGGAAGGTCTCCCCTGGGAAGAATGCACTCTTCAACCCCCTGCCCCCAGACTTAAACCCCTCTCAGCCCCAAACCACCGCATCCCAGCCCAGAGACTTCTACCCTTCTCAGCCCCCACATCTTCCCCACGTGAGCTCCATGCACTGCCGCTGCTGCCTCCCGCTTCTTTGCTGGGCTGCCATCGCCTCCTCTGCACAGCTCCCCACAACCCTCCTACTCCTTCCCCCGCCCTGCAGGGTGAGCAGTTCCCTGCCCTGCTGTGCTGAAATTGGACTCAATTTAATTGGTTTAAACAGTCGGATACCTGCTGCCGGCTATTAACTCAATTGAGTTTCATTTCAGCATGGCAGGGCAGGGACTGAGAGATGGAGGAGGCAGCAGCAGTGGAAGCCACACGTGGCCTGGAACCACCCCGCTGGTGACCCTCAGAATATCTAATGGTGACCCATGTTTGGGTCACAACCCATAGGTTGGGAATCCCTGTGCTAGTCTAATGTCACTTATTTTCACAGTCACAGAATATTGTATCGTAATTAGTGCATTGTTATATAAAGACAGGTAAAAATAATAAATCCCATATTAAAAATTGACTGAGACAAGAAATCCTTCCACTTCAGGTTTCCTATGTATCCATAGTGTTAGAAAGGCACTGTAAATCAGCTTCTGATCCCATCATTTATTCCATTTTCAGCTCAATCTGATCTGTTATGCCACCAATAAAAGCATTTCTTATCCTCCCTTCCAGGTCTCAGCAATGAGACTCAGATTTCCTGTGAGGAAATGCCAGTCAAGTTTTCACTGTCTTCACAGCTTTGATCAGATTACTGTAAAATCCAGCCATGCTGCTTGGAAAGAATGAATCCACAACAGTCTGGGGAAGATAGCCACCCAGATCAGTCTGAAAGAAAGTGAGGACTTGGGTCTTGCCTGGTTCCCTGAGAAAACAATACATCAGTGCAAGTTATCATACAACCAGAAGTGTAATACATTAAGGACTTTATAAGATTCCTTACATTTGGTTATGTGCTAGCTGTGGATAAATATTTCTATGCATTTTTCATACAGCAGGCACAAAGCAAACTTCCTGATTACTGCCCTTACCTATCCCTGCAAGGAAAGGATAGTCAATTTCTGAATTAATTTAGGCTCTGATTCAGCAGAGCACTTACGAGTATATGCTGAATTTCAAGCATGTGCATTGCCTCACTGAAGTCAGTGGGATTACTCACGCACTGTTCTTAAAGTTAAGCACAGGTTTATGTGCTTTACTCAATCAGATTCTCAGCTAAGAATGCAAACCATGATATCCCCCTAATGATAATCTCCTTTTGTCAATTTCCGAACAGATGTCTGCTAACATTACAGAAAGACACTCATTTAACCTAGGGCACTGAACATCACTTAGTTTTAATGACAACGTCTATCAGCCGCAACCGGATATAAACCAGAGAACCCTCTGGCTGTTGCTGTTGAATCTTGTGCATTAATACACAAAACAGCTGTAATATTCAAAGAGATGTGTTCTTACCCTGGAACAGGTATACAGAAAGATCCACAGGGATAATTAAACCCCCTCACATAACTGGGATGGGGAGGACAGAGTTCATGTTCCACATGGGTTGCTATAAGAAAAAAATAATATAATAAAAGTTTTCTACCACGATAAAGACCACCAGCTGAGAAGCATTTACAGTGATAGCTAGTCAGAGATTCTGGAGGCTGAGGGTCTTTGGCCTGGGCTTATGCATGGTGATTGTAGTATTCCCTCTTGGCACCAAATCTACATATTGGAGTTCTGCATGCACTATAGGAATGATTACTACAGGCATGGATTGTTTATCAAGGCACTTCAAACACTTTTATTGGGCTTATACAGTATTATGGCACCAGGGTGTTTGGACAGTAACTTGAATTCCCCACACACTAATTTAAGGCCTTGCCTACACTTACTGGAAGATTGGGGCTGCGAGGATGGATCCCCTAGGGTTCAATTTAGCAGGTCTATTAAAGACCTGCTAAATTGACTGCTGATCACACTCTTGTTGACTCCAGTCCTTTATTGGAACGAGATTCACTGGGGGACAGGAGAGTTTCTCCCATCAACCCCCAGCAGTGGAGATGCTGCAGTAACTCAGTCTAAAGCAGGCGTGTCCAACCTCATGCAGCCCTGGACAGCTAGTAATGCGGCCCCACAAGATCGTAAACTTTTAACATTATTATGTGATTTATATACATGAACTATATTATATATTTTGTACATGGCCCAAGACTATCTTCACTCAATGCGGCCCAGGCAAGCCAAAAGGTTGGATGCCCATGGTCTAAGGTATGTTAACTGCAGTTACACTATTCACCTAGTACATAACTCCAGCCTTAGTCTGACATTGACTCTCCTGCCCCTAGTGTAGAACTAGCCTAAAAGTAAGATACATGCATTTCATAAAGATATTCCTCTCTCAGCCTTTTGCACAGTTACAGGCTCACTGCACATATCTATAGAGAGAGATTCCTGCCTGTTGATCCAAACAGGGCACCATAATCACTGACTGGAGGCAAGTATAAATATTGCTGTTATTCTATATGGAAATAATGATGTAGTTGAACACTAATACTTGCTAATAACTATTGAGTAACCATCTTCTGACAAAGATTTTTACTGTACCTCCAATAAACATGTACATATATTTTGAAAAACAGAAGAGTATATCCTGACAAAAATTCAGTTATATTCACTAACTCTCTGCTAACAGAAAATAAACATAATATAAATGGATTGTGAGTTTAACTGTTTTACCAGTAGATGCTATTGTCCCATCTTCATAGTGCTTGATTAGAACCAAATCTACAAAATCTCTTGGAGAAATAATCTTCATGAAGGCTGGTGGGGTAACAGTTCTGCATATTGAGATTGTCTAAAAAAATAAAAACAGGGTTAAATCACTACAGATGTACATACAAATGCAGCGATGTGCTCCAATGCAATTGGTGCCAGATTGTGATATCTTTTATCATGCCTACTTGACATTTATTTCAATTACACTGATCTATACAGTAGCATGCTACTCAGCATGAAGAAATTTTCCAACTAAGGCCAGGTGTACACTACAGTGAAATATCAATTTAAGATGCGCAAATCCAGCAATGTGAATTGTGTAGCTGGAGTCGATGTGGCAGGAAAACTCAATTTACGGTACATCCACAGAGGGAAGTCAATGGTCTCCCGTCAACATCCTTTATTCCTTGCAACAGTAAGGAATACCAGGGTCGACGGTGGAGGTGTTGGTGGACGGTGGCTTCACTAGGTACACTAAATCAAACCCTGGCAGATCGACCACCCCCATGATCTTCTGGTAAGTAAAGATGTACCCTCAGATCCTTGATCCAGGAGCATTTTGATGGGAAAAATGCAATGAAGGGAAGTGGGTACAACACGAAAAGAACAAGCGACACAAGGCTCTCTAAGAAGACAGTCACCCATAGCTATACCCATAAATGTACTTATTTATAAACTCCAATTTCAGAGACTTAATAGCATTGTTGCATCAAACGTGGTGAACAACTTGTTATCCCACAAGGAAATTTAAAACAGTTCCCTTGTTGTCAAGACAGTATGCAAAATGTGCTCCACCACGATGGTGAATGTAATAGAAGCTGGACAAGTCTATAAATACAGAATGGAAGACTATCATAAGCAGTATACAAACATATTTTCATTTAAGTACAAGTTGAACCTCCCTAATCCAGCACCCTTGGGACCTGACTGGCGCCAAACAAGAGAATTTTCCAAACAACAGAAGGTCAATATTGTCTAGCACCATTACCAACTCCTCCTCTGTTTACTGGGCTCTCAGAAGACATTTAGGGGTAAATTGCCACTAAGTAACAGCACAGAACACTGTGGCTACACTTACACTAGAGAGTTTTGCCAACAAAACCTCAGTTTTGTCAAAAAACTCATGGACTGTGCACACACAAAATGCGTTTTGTCAGCAGTTTGTTGACAAAACTCAGCACTTTTGTCAGCAGCGTTCTGCCTCTCAGACACTGGGCATAATGCTTCCGTCGACAGATTTGGTTGACAAAAAAAGCTGCGTGGACACTCTGTGGGCGGGCCTTCTCTTGACAGACAGGGCATCCAGAACAATGAGCAGCCCTGTCTGCTGCACTTTCTGGTGCCTGTTTTGTCGAGAGAGCAGTCAGGCAGTCTGGCCACTCTGCTGACAGAGCGGAGTGCTCTCCCGATTGCCTCTTGTGTATTGCTGCACTCTGCTGACCGAAGATTTGTCGGGAAATCTCTTCAGACAGTGACTTCTGCTGACAGAGTACAGCAGTGTAACCGTAGCCTGTAAATCAGGACTGGTGGCTATAAACAAGCTTCATGGGACTATGGGAAACTTGGCCACACCCATGATAAGCAATCATCTGGCTAACTAAAATTAGGCTGGATTACAGATGTTGCTCAGTGAGCGTGAACCTCAGTCCAGCAATCTGTAACCTGAAGATTCTCACAAGCTGACAAAAGTAAAGAGCTCTGAAATTCAACTAAATATCCTCTGTGCTCGGCTGGAATACTTAGGTACTGAAGAAAGGCACGATGAGTTCAATGCTGTGATGACAAAAGACTAGCAGGCAACTGCACTAAAGGCCATGAGTTAAATATATAAATGACTTTGCATGTGCTGGGAGGAGATAAACCCCTTCATTATGTAAACACAAATTTTAGTATTTTAGTTGTTTAAGATTAACTTTTATTACCAATAACTATTGTTAAAAATATTATGAATACTTCGGAGAGCTAACATGATAAAACAATATGATTCTAGACTCAGTTATGAAATTAAAAGGGTTATAAAATGTGTACTGTTTAGCCAATAGGCTATAACTCTTCCCTGAAAGAGAGTACAAAGTTAAATACTTGCAAACACATTAAAACATATTTGATTTACATAATCAACGTAAAACAATTGTGCACAGCTTGTTCAAAGCAAAACAATTTCTGATGACCAAATTTTAATAAAATGATTTAAGACTGTGGATGAGGAACACACATTAAGCTGCAATTCTTTCTTTAGGATCTTGTAAATGTCTGGTTATGTATACTCTGTAAGACATAGGCACTAAAATGTGATTGAAAATATAAAAGTCCATTTTTGCTCTCACTGAAACCTCACCTAACATACTTTTGCCCGGGTTTAATTATTTCTGGCACCCCAAGTGCATATTTTATTTTTACCATGTAATTTTCTATATAGTAAGAAATAGTGCTGAAATATTTTTCAGATTTTTTTAAGAGTGCTGTGACAGGAATTCAACAATACCCCCACCATCTTCTTGAAACTTACATCACTAATTGTTTCAATTATCTCAAAGTCTTTCACATTTTGGTCCCACTTCGTTCTGAGTCCACCAGCTACTGGTTTTAAGCACTCCCAGACAGTCTCAGGACTTGCAGAGAGAATTCCATTGCCTTTGTATCTGGAAGAAAAACAAACACGAAACTAGAATGACATTTGCTTTTTCCTGCTGCTCCTTGAACTTTAGTTACAGATAAGTGGTCCATAATTCTGGAACTCACATACTTACTTACATGTTGCCAGAAAACTCGGTTGATGGTCTCCAGTAAATTGAAACTTCATTCTAGCAAAAGCAAAATAAGTGAAGACAACCCTCAGACTTCAGGCGACAATTAGCAAGGTTAATAAATCTCTGTCGTCAGTGGTGACTGGCTCATGTAAATAACTGTCAAATAAAATGTAATAACAGCCCAAGACTGTAACTACATTTCCGACCTCGGCGGCCCTAAGCTATCAGTTAGCAGCAGAACAGGCTGTATAAAGAAGCTGCCACGACAAAAGTCACGATCATTGTTAGCTGCTAGTCCTTTGCCAGGAGTCAGAAGCAATAAGGTCGAGCCCTGCTCTGCAGGGGCCGAGCGCCCCACGGCCGCCTCCACACCAGCGGACGGGCTCCCCGGGAAGGGCGCACAGAGAGCAGCAGTGGGACACCGCAGCACCGGCCGGTTTGACCTCTCCCGGGGGCTGGCAGGGGATCTAACCCCGCCTACTCGCAGGCCAGCAGGGACCGGCTCTCCCCCCACCCCGGGAGGCTCAGGACACGGGGCAGGAAGGGAAGCCGGGAGCCTGGCTACGGAGTCCGGCCCCGCCCGCTCACCGTGTGCTTGCAGTTCCGCCAGCCGCTCGGGTCCGCGCGGTAGCGCTGCACGGTGTCCGCCAGCGAGGCGGACAGTTCCCGGTAAGTCATGGCCGGCGGCAGGAGGAGCCCAGCCAGCACCTCCCACTCGCCCGGTGGCTGGGAAGGGCGGGGACTAGCCTGGGCCGGCCTCCCCGGCGCGCGGGCTGCGCTCCCCAGGCGGCCCGCGCCAAGCCGGCATCGTCCCTGCGCCGCGCAGCTGAGCCCGGGAGGCTGCCTCTCCGCCCCGCCTCCTCTGGCAGCCCCAGCGCAACGCCCTGCCTTGCAACGCCCCCTGGTGCAAAATGCGCGCGCGCATCAGCAGAAACACGGCCGCTGCGCCCAGGGATAGGGTCATGGAGCACTAGAACTGGAAGGGACCTCAAGAGGCTATTGAGTCCAGCTCCCTGCCCTCCTGGCAGGACCAAACACCATCGAGACCATCCCTGAGAGGTGTCTGTCTAACCTACTCTTAAATATCTCTGGCGATGGAGATTCCACAACCTCCCTAGGAAAGTTATTCCGGTGTTTACCCACCCTGACAGGAAGTTTTTCCTAGGCTGTGCCTGTGCTACAAAAAATAACTTCGAAGCTGCTTACTTTGAAGTGCAACTTCGAAGCTGAGCAACTACATACACCCTACTTGGAAGTTAAACTTGGAAGTAGGGCATTACTCCATTCTCAGGAAATGGAGTCAGGACTTTGAAGTTGGGCCCCCTGCTTTGAAGTTAATTTCAAAGTAAGGGAAAATGTGCTTAGACACTCTGCTGGCTACCTCAAAGTAGTGCCTAACTTTGAAGTTAGTTCCTAGTGTAGACACACCCCTAATGTCTAATCTAAACCTCCATTGCTGCAGTTTAAGCCCATTGCTCCTTGTCCTATCCTCAGAGGCCAAGAACAATTTTTCTACCTTCTCCTGGTAACCCTCTTTGAGGTTCTTGAAAACCACTAGCATGTCCTCTCTAAATCTTCTCTTTTCTAAACTAAACAAGCTCAGTTCTTTGGTCTTCCCTCACAGCTCACGTTCTCTAGACCTTTAATCTTTCTTGTTGCTCATCTGCGGACCTTCTCCAATTTCTCCACATCTTTCTTAAAATGGGGTGCCCAGAAAGGGACAGTATACTCCAACTGAGGCCTAATGAACACTGAGTAGTGCAAAAGAATGACTTCTCGTATCTTGCTGTCAACACTCCTGTTAATGCATCCCAGAATCATGTTTGCTTTTTTTGCAACAGCATCACACTTTTGACTCATATTTAGCTTTTGTCATGTATGTGACAAATGGGGCATGTCAATTAAAATAATTCATCAAGTATGCTGGTTTTCTTTTGAGCAAATGAATGCATGTTGAGAATTGTAGAAATGGATACCTAGATATTTGGTTTCTCTGAATTCTCATTTATTATGCTGGATAAATAACCAGTGCATTAATTTTTCCACCAAAATATCCCACATTTTTGAACAGCACTTTGAGAGAGAATTTTCCAGTGAGAGAATATCACTAGCCAAGCACCTTCTAGGAAATGAAAAATTAATTAATTTCCTTTTGTGTGGTCATTTCCACCAGAAAACTGCAGGAGAACTAAGTATCCAACATGCTATAATCTTTGGTTATGAATCACATCCAATACTATATTGTGGAGTATTCTGTGGTTCTCTGACTCAAGCCTGTGTCTTGGAACTAAGAGTCACGGATGGAGTGCAGAGAGCCACGTGAATAGACTGCAAAGAGACGTGTTATACATTTATTTTTATCTGTATACATAGATCTAATAGATAGATAATCTGTGGTTCAGTGCCCTCTCCCTAGTCCACAGCCAAGCACCCTCACTATAACCCAATAACCCACACCTCTCCAAAGCCAGGCACCCCCATCCTCCTGCTGTAACCCAATATCCCGCCCCACCACAAAGCCAGGCACCTCCAGCCTCACCACTATAACACAATGCCCCTCCCCTCTTCCAGGCCCAGCCACCCCCAGCCTCCTGCTGTAACCCAGTGGTTTAAACTTGATGTCAGCGACTCATTGGAGCCACCAGCGCTGCCACTGTTGCCACGTGCTTCTCCCACCAACCACTGGGGCACGTGTGCAGAGCAGCGGATGGAACTCCCAGTGTGCAGCTCCAAGGAGGGGCCACATTTAATTAGTCAGAGAGCTGCATGTGGCTGAAAAGCTGTGGGTTGGCCGCCCAAGACTGTAGCTTCACAAAAAACAAGCAGTCCTGTTGCACCTTAAAGACTAACAATTTTCTTTATTGGGTGATGAGCTTTTGTGGGTAAGACCAACTTCATCGGATTTAAGTGGCTCTTACACCATAAATAAAATAGTGAGTCTTTAAAGTGCTACAGACTGCTTGTTTTTCTGTGTATCCGTCCTAGGTTAACATAGACCTGCTCGGCTCTGGCCTCTTCAGTTGTGTCTGGGTATAGCATGCACAGGCATCTTTGAGAGCTGGAAGAAGGCAAATAAACCTCACTTCACTTTTTTTTTGGCATGCGTTTAATTATTCCTAGTGCCCAAAGTACATATTTTACAACATATTTTTACTGTAATAAGCAATACGGTTGAAATATTTTGTAACACATCTGTGATGTGATGCTAAACTCCGTATAGTAACATTTAACAGAGCTAAATAATACTTTATGCACTTCAAGCTATTGCATACACTGTAGTTCAGAAGACTATATTCTGTCATCTGTGGCCCTGAGGGCAGCCCAAAAGTCACTTGCTTAGACATTGGAACATACCAGTTCATTAGATGTGGACATGCTTAGGTCAATATTGGTCTTTGATTTCTTTCTGGTAAGTTTTGCCCCAGATTTCAGATATTTCTCCTTACTATGAATGACCTGGATGTACTGATCATTACTGCTGGTTTGCTGATCACTGCTGGAAATGGAAATAGAATCCGACTCAGTTAGAGATTGGTCAAGCTTATGCCTGGATTTAGGTTTCCCGTGATGCTCTGGATAGTGCTGATCAACAGCCACATGCTTCATGTGTGACCTTTTCTCAGAATGTGGGGGCCTATCTTGTTCTAGCTCAAAGCCGTTGTCCCAGGACTTGTAGTGCACTTTGGTTAGATCCTTGCCAGTAAGGACTTGACTGTCAACACGTTCACCGATGTAAAATCGTGGAGCTGGGCGAAGATCCGAGAGTGAGCGTGGACGGTAGGATCTGTTTATTAACTCTCTCCTTAATTCCTCCTCCTCTTCACTAAAGTGAGGGGAGTATGTCCTGTGTGGTGTTCGAACCACATATCTTCTGATGTTCCTGGGGTATAATTCAACTATGTCTCCTGACTCCTCCATTCTGAAATGCCGTGGGAGCCGGGAAGTGGAACGGAGAAGCTTTTTGCGGGAGTCATGTTCGTTAACAATAAAATACCTTGTGGTGGGCACTTTGCGTCCCACAAAAGCGGGAGCCCTGGTCCCCCGAGCATCTGGGCTTACTTGTCGGATACCTTTCCTAAAGAGAGGCTCAGAATGAACATCTTCAACATGCTTCTTGAAAGGAGGATAAGGCTTTGTTTTACAGAGCTCACTTGCACTTCCATGCACAACACTTGAATACCTTAAAGAAAGAATTAGCATATTTATTTCCACAGTAGTCTTGCAATGATGCTAACTAGTCAACACATTTTTAAACAAATGGGTAAACTGAGGCACAGAGGTTTAAGTATAGTTTGTGAATACCTTACTTGTATAAAAAAGTCCTACATATGTGACAAAATTCTCTCCAGTGTGACTGTGGCTCATAACCTGGTCCTAAGTCACTTGCCCAAGGTCACAGAAGTTGTTGCAAAGCGAGAAATCCAGCTCACTCCTCCTAAGCAACAATCCAGTGGCTTGACCACAAAGCCATCTAAAATATGTAACTCAGTCAATATTCCTTGAGGCTTAGAAAATCCTCTGACACATTGCTTCGCCTCTTCATGAATTTGACAAATGTAAGAAAGACTATGCTATCTGAGTGGCTTTTTAATGCAGTGTAATGTGGAGGGTTTTATCTTTACTGTAAACAGATGTACAAACTTGCTACAACAGTGTTTCTTAAACTGTGTTCTATGGAACTCTGGTGTTCCATGAACAATTTGCAGATGTGCCAAGAGTGTCTGTCACTTTTTTGATATCATAGATTGATGGTTTATAATTTCTGTTATTAAAAACAAATACAATGTTACTTCTTCATTGTTATGATACCTGATTGACTTACAAGAAGTCCTGTGGCACCTTTATAGACTAACAGATATTTTGGAGCATAAGCTTTCGTGGGCATCTGCTGACGTGGGTCTTTGCCCACGAAAGTTTATGCTCCAAAATATCTGTTAGGCTATAAGGTGCCACAGGAATCCTTGTTGTTTTTGAAGATGCAGACTAACTCAGCTACCTTTCTGATATTGATTAAATTAATTCATTTTGGTTTTGCAGTATATGATGGGTTTTTCTGTGGGGGGGAGAGGGTGTGACAACAATTTTTTTGAAGAAAATTTTCATTGGTGTTCTGGATAAAAAATATTATTGTTTGGTGTTCTGCGGTCTCAAAAAGTTTAAGAAATACTGTTCTAAACTATATCTATGTTTCAAAAGTACTATAAACCATTCTGATACCCAGAGGTGATTACTACCATTTCATAATAGCCTAAAAGTTCCTGTGAGCAAAGCTGCTTAAAAAATATTATTCATGACAGAGTTAATTTGGATGCACACATTTGAAACTGAAAACAGGTACTTCATGGAAATCTTGAAATACATTCCATTTCAGCCTCACCTGTTTGCAGCTCGCTCAGTTCTACGTTTCTGCATGCTAGGAGTTGATGTTAAGTGGGTTGGAGTTGCCGGACTTTTATTTGCTGGCCTAGTAACATCTGCTTGGGGTACAGATTGTGAGATTGTTTGTATTCTGCTGCCTTTGCTTACTGGAGATTCAAAATTCAAGACACTGCCATTCTTTCGGGGTGTTGATGAACGAGCTGAAGACTCCCGACTGATAAGGTCACTCTCCTGCTCCGGTCTTTTGTCATTTCCCTCAAGATTTTGGATTCTGGCTGGAAAAAGCACAGGATTGTTAGTGCAGCTGTCCAGCCTTTAAGAAGGAAAACTCATTGGCTCAACTACAGCTTCACTCCCATGGAATCCTCTGAGCAAATTCAGTGGAAACCAACAGTGGGGATGGAGCACTGAGATGGTGTGGTGATGGGAATCGCCTGTTATCAGGCTTCCACTCCTGATGTTTCAGACAAAATATCACTGTTCATCATTTTTGTTATTTTATCATGTGCTAGGCTGGGTTATCTTTGTACTGTCCTGGTGGAATGTATCTATGTGTTCCATGCATTTTAGCACTCCTAGAAGTACTAGGGCCAAGTTCATGTCTCAGATACTGACTTGTAGACAAACATCTGATTTTGACAGGGCCTGCCGGTTACTCAGTGTAATTCTTGCTTACTTTGGTTTAGGGTTCAGACTCTTTCTTTCTCCTACATCAGGTGTTTGCTGATCAGAAAATTGTTGAAAGTGGCAAAAGTATTGTAACTTGCACGGATTTGGGAGTCAGTAGGTGGGCAAAATAAGTGTAACTTACACATCAAATCCATGAAATGAGGTATTATGATAAAAGAATCCAACTGGGCATTTGCAGCCAGTCTGAGCTTATATTGTACTACTATCAACAGCAAGTACACAACATTTAGATCTTATATTAGGAGGCAAAGCTTCTGTCAACTTCTATGACAGTTGCATACACCAATGCCAGAAGATGAATTTGTTTCTTCCCCCACCCCAACTGCCAAAACTATACTGGTGTAATTTACTGTACTATAATTTGTAAAATATTACTGTATACAATATTTTATATTACATATAGAATACTATTGTGACAATACACATTCCTACTTCTTGCTCTAACAAATAGAATGTAAGAGGTGGAAAACAGTACCCCAAAAGTTACTTGAGTAAAAGTACAGTTGCTGGTGGGGGGTTGCACTTAAGTACAAGTTATCGGTGACCCTCTGAAAAACTACTTGAGTAAAAGTAAGCACACGTTTCATCTTGATCATCCTCAAATATCCAGAAGTGAAAGTAGCTGTACTTTTACCCAAGTAACTTTTTGGGTGCTTTTTCCACCTGTGCATATAATCACCACTTATGCCTCCGTTAGCCCCATCAGAAATTATTTTTAATGAGGGATTTCATGAAGGCAGAGGCTTGAACAGATCAGCATTCTCACACAGTAATTAGTAAATAGTAACAGAGAGGAAGCCGTGCTAGTCTATACACTATCAAAACAAAAAGCAGTCAAGTAGCACTTTAAAGACTAGCAAAATAGTTTATTAGGTGAGCTCTCGTGGGACAGACCCACTTCTTCGGTCTGAAGAGTGGGTCTGTCCCACGAAAGCTCACCTAATAAACTATTTTGCTAGTCTTTAAAGTGCTACTTGACTGCTTTTTGTTTTGATAGTAATTAGTAAATGAAGGTGAAACTGAACAATCCATCTAGATTTAAATTGTTATGCTTGTCTGGGCTTAGTTGAACCTCTCTAATCCAGAACTCTCTCATCTGGCAACATCCATAATCCAGCATGATTTTAGTTAGCTGGATGACCACTTATTGTGGGGTGTGGCAAGTTTCCTGTGGCTTCATATAGTTTGTTTACAGCCCTCAGTCCTGGCTCCCAGTGTTCTGTGTCGTTATTTAGCTGTAATTTACCCCTAAATGTCTTCTAAGAGCCCACTGAGCAGTGGAAGTGTGGATAATGGGCTAGACAACATGGATCTTCCGTGGTTTGGCAAATTCTCTTGTCTGGCATTGGTCAGGTCCAGAGGGTATTGGACAGGTCCAGAGGGTATTGGACAAGAGAGGTTCAAACTGTCTGAGATGCATTTATCCTTACATGATTACACTACATATGCTGCATTCTTCTCTCATTACATCAGTGTTAATCAACAGAAATTCCATTGAAATCGGTGAGTTACTACAGATTGACACTAGTGTAAATGATATCAGAATCCAGCCCTATGATTTTAATTTGATTAGATAACCTGCAGTCTTTAAGTGTTAGCGAGATATACAATTTGCTCATTATCAGCAGTAAAATGTATATTAATTTCCTCATAGCATAATCAACTCATAAAAATACAGTCAATGCTAGGCTAATTCTAAAGCTGACACTAGAAGTGGTGGGTTTACACAGAGCACAAATATATTTTTTATTTGTATCTACTGTGCATATGAGAGATCAGTATGACAGGAACTGGCCAAATGCTTTATTTATAGATGTATTTACAAAAGTTCATAACTTACCTACTGCCATCTGAACCACCTTTTTCTTGTCTTCAATTCTTTCCTGAAAACGTTTTTATATGTATATGAATGAATAACTGGTAGTTTGTTATGAATAACTTGTAATTTGTATATTAGAATGCAAATGAGTTAGCAAATAAGGGGTATGAATATAAGCTTAGTTTTATTACAAAACACAGAAAGTAACTTTAGAATTTTAGTTGAAGTTAGTGCTTTGTGAAAGGCCACCAAGAAGTCTGAAATATATGCTTTCAATCTGTACTTACAGTTTGGATCTGCATTCTCAGTTGACTGTTGGTGAATTTTAATGACCTTGCAATACTCTGCAGGTAATAAATTAACATGCTAAAAGAGAGGAACAAAGAGATCTATGAATCGCATCTGAAACATTCCTCGCAGTTTTCTTTCAGAAAGCCTCATGTGTCACAGAAATGGAATATAATTTTAATTCATCTCCAGTATTGTCCTGTGCACTGGGACAGAGATGCAAAGGTCAAACACGCTTTTTGAAGGTCAATTAATCAGTTTTTTGGCGTTTTACAGCTTAACAGATAGGGGACATTAAAAATTAAATTGTCAACAAACATTTCTATTGTGCACGTGTATTTGGACATGCAAAAACCGTTCCCACTCATTTATCATATTTGGGGCAGATGGATCTACACTGACTGAGTCACACCAGCTCTGAAGCTGGATCTTCATTCTGTATACAACAGAACCCAGAGTTACAAAGAGTTATGAACTGACCAGTCAATCAAACACCTAATTTGGAACTGGAAATACACAATCAGGCAGCAGCAAAAACAAATACACAACAGTAGCACATACCATACAGTACTGCAGTTCTAAAAATTATACAGAGAAAGCAGCATTTTTCTTCACAGTAAAGTTTCAAAGCTGTATTTAGTCAATGTTCAACTGCAAACTTTTGAAAGAACAACAGTAATGTTTTGTTCAGAGTTATGAACATTTTAGAGTTGCAAACATCCTCCTTTTTGGATGTGTTTATAACTGTGATACTCTATTGTACTACATACATGAAACATGCAACACCTCATTAGCATAATGGCAGCTATGTGTGACTTGAAAGTGATGCTTTCAAAACACATGCCGCCCTTGTAGCCGGGGGTTTCGAAGGGACCCTGATTTCAAAAGCCCCTTCCCATTTGGTTTTGGGAAGAAGGGGCTTTTGAAATCAGGGGGTCCTTTTGAAAGGCCCCCAGCTACATGGGTGGTGTGTGTTTAGCTTTCAAAACTAAGTTTTTTTCTGGAGATCAGTAGAATGCAGCTGCAGCTTTGAGGACAACATATAAAACTGACTGAGAGGAGTAGCTGTGTTAGTCTGGAGGGCTATGTTTATACTGGAGAGCTATTTTGGGATACCATGGTATCCCAGAATAGCTACTCCATGTCTAGGAAACACGCCTGGTATTTAAAAATATTTTTCGAAATACCAGGTGCATTATTTCAGCATCTCTCATCCTCTCATTGTGGGAGGAGTAAGGGGTGCCCCGAAATAGCGCAGTATTTTGAAATTTTGGCACTGGGTAGACGGCGCCAAAGCATGAAATAGTCTAATTTGAAATTGACTCAAAATAAGATACACAATTTGCATAGTGCAAATTAGGTATCTTATTTTGAGGTAGGGGCATGGTGTAAAGGTGGTGGGGGAGGGGATAACCTGGAAGATGTGGAGCAATTGACCTAATTCGGGAGCATTATCAGCAGAGATGGAGGAACAGACAAAGATATCTGTGCCAGGATAGAGAAAGCAACAACTACATATAAGAGTCTTTGTCATATACGGAGTTCACAGATAATATCTGCAAAGACGAAATTGTGGATCTTCAGCACAAATGTGAAGAGTGCGCCCTTGCATGGATGCGAGACCTGGCATAGTAAAAAGTCTTCAAATCACAAGCTACAGACATTCATAAACAGATGCCTGAGGTACTTCCTTCACTTTAAATGGCAAGACTTGGTTACAAATGAGGAGCTTTGGAACAGAGCAGGAGAAGAACCATTTGACATTGAAATCAAGAGAGGAAAGTGGAGATGGCTAGGCCACACTCTCAGAAAACCATCATCCAGCATAGTCTGTCAAGCTCTCACATGGAACCTACAAGGAAAATGCAAAAGAGGAAGACCTTGGACAAAGAGGAGAAGATCTACTGAGTCTGAAGGACAACAGCTGGGGTATTCCTGGGGTCAGCTACACGTTTCTTCTCGAGACAGAGTGAGGTGGAGGAGACTTGTAGATGACCTATGCTCCACTTGTAGAACAAGAGTTTAAGTCAAGTAAGTCATGCACAGTGTAAACATAGCCTAGCTTCACAAAAACAAGCAGTTCTGTAGCACCTTAAAGACTAACAAATTTCTTTATTAGGTAATGAGCTTCCGTGGGTAAGACCCACTTTATCTGCTCCTGATCTGATGAAATGGGTCTTACCCACAGAAGCTCATTATCTAATAAATAAATTTGTTAGTCTTTAAGGTGCTACAGGACTGCTTGTTTTTATACGAAACTGAATAGCGCTGTATATTTGATACACAATACAACTGAGTATGATATAACACTTCTGCACATTGTGAAGAGTTTCCTGTTGCATAGCTATTTCTCTTTTCAACACCTGTCTTGCCCTTTGTGGAGAATGTGGCTTGCTGTGGGGAGGAAGGTATGATTATCATATACACTTCTGTTTACCAGCTTGCTGTTATCCTGCCTGATTACACAGAACTAAATCAAAAGAGGATGTTAGGTGGAAACAGGAAACAAAACAAATGATGGAACTAAGGTACAAAGGATCTTTAAGGGAACAATGGAGAGTTTATTAATTCGAGCAATGACCATCTGCCTGGCTCAAATGAAGAGAACAAGTTAATTTTTTGCCAGGCCTGATCATAGGAAAGAACATAGCCAATGAATATAAAGGAGAAAATATGGTCTGAATGATAGTTTGTGAAAATGATGTATCTTTCAAACAGCTCAAAATAAATATCAACTCCCAGATGTGGTTATTCAAGGAGTTGGGTGGAAAGGACTGGAGAGACTGCAGGAAGTTATATTAAATTAACACATGAGAGCAGGCCTTGATAATTGATTTATCCTGTCAGTAATCAAGATGATAGAGAAGCTTCCGTAGATGACAGACTGAGCCTTGTATGCCATCATATACTGGACTACTGACCAAAGATAACCAGAAGACTGGTTTCTGATGCGCTCCCGAGAGAGAAACAGGGGTCTGGAAATTATTATTAGACCAAGTTTTAACAGCATGTAACAGTGACATAGCCATAAGGGGACACTTGTGTGGGCAATGATGGGGGGAGGGGACCAGAAGAGACTGGGCCGCCTCCCACCAAGCAGCCCTGGAGAGGGTGGGATGGGATGGACACACTGCTCAGGGGCTTCCCTGGGGCCCAGTGTCCCTTGAAGAGCAGCCTGGGGCTTACCCTGCTCTACCCAGCACTCCTGTCAGAGAGCTGGATCTCTGGAGCAGGGCCCAGAAATCTGCCCTGTTGTTCCCACCCAGTGCTGCTGCTCGGGAGTGTGGGGTCAAGACGCTTGTCCCGCTATACCCAGCCAACACTCTTGCCTGGAAGGGGGCCCCTGGGGCAGGGATGGGGCATTTGGCTCACTCCACCCACTTGGCACTCCTGCCAAAAAGCCAGGGTCAGGGCTGCAGAGGCCTTGGGCCCTGTTAGGGAGCAGGGTTGGGGGCTTACAAGCCCCAAGCACCAATGCCACTTTCCACCAACTGCACTGGGTGGGAGGAGCTGAACAAGTCCCCAGCCCCACCCCATACATCTGAAGCAGGCTGGGTGGGCGCAGCTGGGCTGGACAGGCGCTAAGGCTGGAGTTAATCAGAGACAGGGTGGATAAGTGGATGAGCCACAGCCCACTCTGTCCCACCCATGATTATGCCACTGGCATGTAATATCTTCACTGAACACGGGGAGTGCAAATCCAGTATTTCAGGGGGGCTGGCGAGGACTGTCAGCTGTCTCTAAACACTTCACTCTCCCTACTTGCCTTTGCTGATCCATAACACACTACTGTGCCAGGTCTGGCTGCTTAAATTAAAGACTAATATAGATTGGCTCATGTGAATCTGAAAATCAAATGGCCATATCATATCATTGAATGTTTAAAAGGACTCCCTCTCCCAACTGCCCCTAATTCATACATCCAACAAGACTTCTCCAATCAGTTTTATAAAATTACTGTCACACAATAATATTTTTCTCCCACTATTAAGGTTCAACTGTTTACAGATATACTGGTGCAGAGTAATATCACTATGAAAAGGAAAATACTTACAACAGTAGTAACAATGCAGGCAGGACAACTACAGGGCTGCTGATGTAATTAATCACTGTGTTGAACCACACAGGGAAATCAGTCTTAATTGTTTCAGACACAATATCATATATTTTCTCTTGTCCACTAAGGGGGAAAAAGTTAAATAGAATCTAAGAAAGTTTTCCACATTTATCATTTGAAAGTAATATTGCACTGAATGAAGCATATTTGTAGGCAAGATCATTACGACTACTTGAGCTCCACTGAACTCAAGGGGCAAATTGATTGGGATTGATCCATTTTTAGATTATGACGTGAATTTTCTAGTATACAGATAATGACAACATGTTTGCAGCTGATAAAGCACACCAAAAGACTTGGGTCAGATGCTATTGTATATTCCAATAGTTAAACACCATTTCCGATCTGAACTCAAGCCCGTACATAGGAATTTCTGGGAGGGGTGTGCTTTTTCTGTAAATGTGGACTTACCCTCCATGCAGTGCGCCCTGCTCTTCTCCCCCCAACTCCTGGCTCTCCAGCTGGCCCTGCCCCCCTGCTCCTCCTTCAGCCAGCTTGGCCCTGCCTCTCTCTCGCAGCATCCTTGCTGCCAGTGGCCACAGCCATGCACATGGGAGACCCTGCTGCTTCCTTCTCTTTCTTCCTACCTGCCCTGCTGTGCAACCAGGGCTTTCCTAATTGCCCCCAGCCCAGCATACGCTCTTGGGCTCTCCTGATGGCATGCAGGGCAGGGGAGCAGCGTTCCTGATAAGATTTTCCATACTTGGATTTGCTGTATTTTCTTTTGGGCTGGTTAAAATTGCTTATGTGCAACACCAATACTGAGGTAGTGCATAGACGTGCACCACCAGTATGAAGAAAAACCTAGTCATAAATATAAACAGTCCATAAGTGTGGAAGAAAATATATTAAAATAAGGGATAATTAAGAAGGAGCAATGCTTTCAATGTTTATTTAATATGAAATCAAATAAAAAGAAAATTAATACTACTCTTGAAGTATTGTCCTTGCTAACAACTCAAGCTAGTGAGCACATCCTAGTGCATATATTATCTACACATAGCTGAGCTTTAAGATGCTAAACAAATCTGAGTCAATTAGAAATACTCCAGAAAAAATGATGGGATGGCGTGTGGGAGGCTCAGGACAGTGGGCTGGGGATGTGGGGTTGCAGGAGTCAGGGCTGGGGTATATAAGGGGTTCAGGGTATGAGACTGGAGTGTGTAGAAGGTACATAAGTTAGGACAGGGTGCTAGAGACATGGAGGTGCAGGAATCAGGGCCTCAGGGCAGGGGGTTGCAATGTGTGTGGGTGCAGAAGTCAGGGTAGCGTGCTGGGGATGTCAGCAGCCCAGAGCAAGGCATCAGAGTTCATGAGAGGCTCAGGCTAGGGTGTTGGGTACAGGAGGCAGGGAGGGGGGCTGGGAGTGGGGGTTAGGGTACAGTGTATGTCGGGGGAGGGTAGATGACCCTGGGGCTGGGTTATCTTACCTGGCTGCTGATTTTAGATCAGGCTTGGTCTTCTGAAAAAAGTATTTTAAAAAACTCTCTGAAGAGCCAAGCACTTAAGGCTAAAACTGAATGCTCACATTGTGCGCCTAAAGATCTATGAAGGGATTTTTAGAGATGTGATTTTTAGAACCTTCAGCCAGAAAGTAATGAAATATTTAAAGCAAATTTTAAACTGAGGTCCTGTGGACATAATACATAACTGGTTTTGTCAGTAAACCCAAGGGAGCTAACAGATCGCTACAGTTATGACATCAGAGCAACTTACCTGAATGGACCACAGCTTAAAGATGGCTTATATCGGGCAATAGCAAAAATTGTGGGTAACATGCATAAGAACAACATAAACAGCAACATAGCCAAGTAGAAGTTATTAGATCTGCAAGAAAAGATAATGTTTTTCATGTTGTATTAATGATACAGAGAACCAGAGGCAACATACAGGGTACAAACCCACATCAACCTGCCTATGCAAGAGTAACACTTCTGAAACACCAATATTGGTTCCTGTTCAGGAAGTAAACCTGGGCGGTCTGTACAAACTGGTTTTGTGCAGATTCTTAATGAACACAGTTCTTTTTTCTCTGCTCTCCAAGTATCACTGACTCAGCCAGATAACTATTTATTGTATGAACAGTGCAAAAAACTGAGGTGGCTTCAGAGTGCTGTCCAAAAAATAAATATTAAGGTTTGGATCTTCATTTATCTTTAGACCTTAAGAACATGTTATTTTTGACATGTTTTGAACATTGAAAAAAAAATCCTTATTTACCCTTTGGGAAGAAATTGAGGTATTCTTGAGAAAAAAATGTAACAAGGGTCAGACTGCTGAAGGAATTTTGTAGAACCCCATTCTCAGGTTCCACTCCTCTTAGCCCCCCAAACCTGCCCCCCATCTCCAGGCTTTACCTGCCTCAGCCCTTAATCCCCAAATCTGCCCCCCATCCCCAAGGTTTACCTCTCCATCCTGCAAACCCGCTTCCCCATCCCCAGGCTTAACCTCTCTCAACCCCAACCCCCTATCTCAGGATTAACCTGCCTCAGCTCCAAACCTGCCCCCAGGACTAACCCAGCCGTGGCGGTGGCTGGAGAGCGTATGCCGGGGCAGCTACATGCACCCAGCAGAAGGAAGGCTGGTGCGGAGGTGGTCTGCTGGTGGGAGTGAGCTGAGCCCTGCATACTGGAGGGGTGTGTGTGAAAACTGTAGGTACTACGGGTACTTCTAATTTTATGTTTTTAAAAAGGGGGTACTTAAAATGTTTGTTAAAGGAGTTCTTTATTAAAAAAAAGATTGAGAAACACTGCTTCATATGATTTATTCCTACAGGGCCTCATTCACACCCTAATAGGCAGTCAATAATAACTGTCAGTCACTATTGATTTTGACCCCATGACCTGGAAGTGAAAGTTTCCCAATATAAACAGTCACAAATCCCAAGCTACACAGCTCCCTTTATAGCCTTGTGATGCCTTTTCATGTGTTAATTCTGTCCAATACAATGCTGCTTTCTACCTCCCTCTCATCACTAACTACATTTTCCCTTTACAGATTTTTGCTAAAAGCCTCAAAGTTAATATATTAAATTTAATTTTCCTATCTGTTTCCAGCATTCAAGGCTACTCATTTCATTTACAGTCAGATAATATGTTTCTTCTCCCTGCACTGAAGACTGTTTGCATTTGAACTAACCTTGAAGCTCTGAAGACCTGCTGATGTGGTACATTACACGTTAACACAGCCCAGCTCCTCAGGTACATAAGGCCAATCAGCTTCAGAACATTGAAGGCTGGGAGGCAGGGTGAAAAGAAGGCTCCCATCCTGGAATGAAATATGTAACTCAAAGTCATCAGCTTTGATATCAATGTTGACATCAATTTTGATACAATAAATTGTAAAAGTAGTTCTAAATAGCTTGTCATCTTGTATCCTTGAGATACTGTTAATCATGCAGTGTTCCTCTCCTAAACTCCTGTTTGGATAAGTGGTGAGTTTGAGGGGAAGGTAATAAATTATCTGTGTAACTAACCAAGGAAAACAAATGCTTATATTAGACAATATTTTCACCCCTTAGCCATAAGGCCTATTACATACCAAATCATTCCTTGGTTGTAGACCAAATGTAGCACATTTTCTGCAATTTTGAATTCTCCATATTCTGGCTACAAGAAATAGAATGAACGGTGAACAACTTATTTCAGTATTTTTATATCTACTATTTAAAACACTAGCCTGTGTAAATTCATGGAGTAGATTACACCCTGAAATCTCCAGTGTACAGTATTGCACTTTGATAATGCAGGAAGGATATAGTCATACCTACGTCTGAGCGTGGAGACATGCCACTCTTTAAATTAGCTGCTAAAGACAAGATTGCATGTCAAGATTTCCTTGCAACAGCTGCTCCCTACCTAAACACTGCCTGCTGCAATCTTTGTTTTTAGGAATTGTGTACTTACAATTATTACGTCTTGCCTCATTCGATATCTCATGGGGCATTTTCATAGCTGGAGAGGAGGTTAGAAGCCACCCACTCTCTCCATGTTCAAAAACCCCATCTATTGGTCATCTTGGACTAAGAGACTGATCTTATTATGAGCGAGACGTGGGAGTCTGTGTTGGCCACAGCTGGTAGGAAACTGGAAGTAATCTCACAGTTTGCTCTGTGCCTTCCAATTTAAATTTGGCCTTCTTACATTCTTAGGCCTGCCAATGGAGGGCAGGGAGAAGGGACCGCTGCCCCATGGCCAGGCCATTCAAAGTGGCACTATGGCAGCAGTGGCAGCTGGAGCCCCAGTCCCCTTTAAATTGCCACTGGAGCACTGAACCATGCAGCTCTCAGGGCTGACATGGGGGCCCATAGCTGTGATCCGGTTGCCAATGAAGGCTGGTTGCCCTGGCCCTGCCCCTTCTGCCGGAGACCCCACCCTGACCAGAAGTGAAAAACTGGGGTCCCCACACACTTGCCTGGGGTCCCACAGAAGCTGTTGCCCCCCTGCACTTTGAACTCAGGATGTGATTCCCAGCTCACAGAAGTAGCTCAGTCTGTCCAATTTACCTCCCCTTATTTCAGAATGATTGTATTAAAGTAAAAGCCTATACTTACAAACTTGCTTTCCAGATCCCAGCACCAGCAATCACTTAAGTATCGGACAAAGAGTCCGCGGAAGAAGTCTATCAGCAGAATGCTTGCCACTGTGAAAAGCATGTCGATAATTGACAGCTTCAGCATTTCCTGCAACAGAGGTTTGTGCCAAACTATTGAATTATGTTCAAAGCAAAGGATGCAGATAAACCTCTGGATATGTTTGACTTGACTCAGGCTTGCAATCCTGATGTAACATACACAGAATGTATAATGTTCCCTTCAATTAGTTTTTCTTGCTTTAATGTTGCTTTACACATTTTGATTCCAGGAAAGGCAAACATCTGGTGCCACTGTTCATTAGGCTCGCTCATTGCTTGCATCAGATAAAGTACCAGTCACAGTGGATTAGAATGTTCTCTTTAATGACTCAGTTGGTCTGTTTTGAAAAGTTATCTTTATGAAGTAACAGGATTTTTCACTTCTTCTCTGCTTCTAGATTTATTATACGTGATTATTTTTAATGTGTTTGATTAGTGCTGAGTAATACTGCCTCTTAATTCCAAGAGCATAGCCTGTTAAAGTTAAGATCACAGTGCTCTGAAAGAAACACACTGGATCTATTTATTATTATGCATTACATTTATGAATGGCTATACTAGGTTCATTGGACTTTCACAGTCTTTAAAAAAACACAATTCAAACACATAATTAAAAAAGAAAACTCCAGCCCCAAACAATTCTGCTCCATAAATACATTTTTTAAAAATGTCACCCAGTTCTAAATAACTCTCTTATTCCTCTAAGATGGGGTGAACACACTTCTTATGTTGGGCCCCACTTTTTGTCCCTGCAATTAGCTGCCCCCCCAACCTGTCTAACATAATCGAAACTGATGAAAATTTCAGCTATGTTCATATGAAAAAAAAAAAAAAAGAAACCAAACCAAACCCCTGTTGGGAAGTGTAAGAAAATAAGTATGTAGAATGTAAAAGTGTATTACTCAGTACTGTATTTAAATGTGAATGCATATACATAAAGACAGAAACATATCAACCTTTTTAATGAGATGGATGAGCCTGCCAGCCAACAGCTAATCATGCTGCACCCCCTTTTGAAATATCATGCCTCCCCCGAGGGGGCATGTCCCCCCACTTTGCACACCTCTGCTGTAAGATAGGGCTGCGGAAACTTTCCTGGGTTAGGGCCCACTGACCCACAGAAAATTACTTGGGGGTCACACACAAGTGAGAAGCAAAAAAAAGAAAAAAGAAAAAAAACCCTCACTGACCTGTCCCCAAAGTGAGGAGGAGGAGGATAGAAAAACCCTCTCTGAGGTGGCCCCTGACTGAGAAGCAGATAAAAGAGACACACTCACCTCACTTGTGTGGCTTGGGGTACCATGTTTTCCCTCACACTCCAGCCCCATGGGGTGAGGGGACACTGAGGCTCAAGGCCTCCTCCTAGGGCTAGATTAACTCATCTGGGGCCACAGGGCTCGTAGATTTTGTGGGGATCCCACTGGGCTCTGGGTTGGTGCCAAGGTGAGTGGTTCAGTGTGCAGGAGGGGGCTGATGGGGATGCACAGCTCTGGGTGGAAGGTGGGGGCGAGAATGCAATGGAGTACAAAGGTTGAGGTCTAGGAGGTAGGTAGGATGATGGAGGGGGCAGGGGATTGGTGAGCTTAGCTGGTGCAGCTTCTGGGGGGCACAGGGGCAATGGGTGCAACGGAGGTGGAGGCTGCCAGGTGAGTGCTCGCCTGCGTTGCTGTTCCTCCAGCCTGGAGGGGAGAGGGCATATTTGGTTTATTTTTCTTCTTATTATTATTACTTTTCTTACCTGACCAACATAGGTTTCCCAGCACTGATCCTTCTGACTTTGTACGTTGTGGGGATAAGATGTGCTCTTGTTAACCAGCACGAAAGGTATGGTATAGTTCTGAGGATGACTCTTGTCCAGATCCATTGTGCTATTTCTCCTCATTCTTATATTCGGGACAGTTGTAGGTAAGTTGTCTTCTTCAGGAACAGTTCTGGTGGCTAGGAAGGTGGTGGAATCGATCCCGTTACTTTCACTGCTGTTAGCTTTGGCTTCCTGAAAGAATGAAACAGGAGTTTATCTAATTACCATGTTTTCAGCAATGGTCTCCCTCTGCCAGCAGAACTGTGCAGATGTCCATCCATCCAAAATTACCAAAGCACCTTTTAATGCCATGTAATTTCATGGACAAGTTAGGCAATGAGGGATATTTCTGATTTGTATGTGCAAATGACAAGCTAGCGTTACAGGCACCAAACTGGAAGCTTATTATAGACAAGGCTGAAATATGTGGCCTACAATGCTGGCCTATTTTATCAAAGTCATTAAATGATGCACAGAACCATTTCTTATTTATCAGTACCCCGATGGATCTGCATTTCTAGCAGACTGCCAAGATTTGTAAATGAATACCATTATAGATCTTCCGATCAGAGTTTAACCAGTGGCAACTGGGGAGGGGTGAAATGGGGTGGCACCAGCCACATGACATGCACCCTCAGCACAGGGAAGGGCAGGGACAACCCCATTCCACCTCAGGCCCTGTCTTTCCCTGCCCCTGTTCCACCCTCTCCCTGCCTCTTCCCACCTTCCCCGCCCCTGCCCTGCCTCTTTCCCCAACCAATGCGGCTCAGTGGACTAGCGTGGCTGGGAGGGGGCAGTGCTGGCAGCTGGGGTTGTCCCCACACGGGCAGTGGCAAGAGAAACAGAGCAGCACAGCCCCAGCTCTCTCTGCTCTGCCGGCTGTGTTGCTCTGCTTTGTGCAGATGAGTGCAGAGCAGTCCCACCGCTCCCCCAAGCTATGCACTGAGATATCAGAGCAGGCTGGGGCCACATCACTCTGTATCCCCTGCTGCTGCTGGTGAGTGCAGGGAGCCCAGACCCCTGTTGCAGACACCAGCTCCCCCACTAGTTTACCTGGACACCCAGGACTCTGGCCCCACCAGCTGCTGACCAGCACCTTGCCCCTCCAACCCACAGCACTTGAGGCATGCCTCCCACGCATCGCCCCCAGGTGCCATGATGCTTAAATAGGTATATTTTGATACCAAACAAATTGATTTTGGTCTTTAAATATGCTCTCATATGAGTTCTGTGTGTCTTGTTAGCTAGTTTTAAGACGCAGGATAACACCACCACCAACACTTACAGTGATACTCATGCTGTCCACTTTATCCAACAGAGCAATGATTAAACTGTAGAGGTTTCCCAGGTATAAAACGAGAACCCTGCAAACAACAAGCATTGTGTATGGGACACAATCACCCAGCACGGTTTGTCTAAAGACTTTTAATTCATGTCGTACATTGGCTGAAGTAAAATGTGTCATCAGTCCGTTTCTTCCCTCCCACCAAGAAAATCAACCAATAATTGCTTTCTATCCTGAATAGGTCCTGTACCTGGCAAGCTGAAAGCGAAGAGTGGTTCTAGGGTGATACATCTCTAGTGCTGCCACAAGTTCAAATGCAGAGGGCGCAATCATAGTAATTAGTGAAACAACAACGCTGACCTACAGAATAGATAGAGAGTCTTTAGGTTGCTCTTGATAGCCCTCCTTTGGTACTTGAAGAACCCTTTGCTTGCGTGTTGAACCCTTGATGATGCACTAGATGTGCTTAGTGGTGATTGTGGTAACTCAGACAATTCTACTTTTACATGCGTCATTGACAAAAGTAATGACATCTGTGACCAGAATTCTTGATCTGGAATATTGGTAAGAAGCCTCCCTCCTTAGTCAAACATTGGCTGAATCTACACGTGCCCCCTTCCTTTCGAAAGGGGCATGTTAATGAGCCCGTTTGAAAGATGCTAATGGGGTGCTGCAATGAATATGCATTGCCTCATTAGCATAATGGCGGCTGCAACGATTCGAAAGTGTGGCTTTTCAAATCACGTGCCGCCTGTGGAGACGGGACCTTCTGAAAGGACCCCCTTTCCCAGTTTTCGAAAGCCCTTCTTCCGATCACCAGATCACCAGGCTGAGGGTTTTCAAGTTGTTGTTATTGCTCACAGGACAGAGTCTGCTTGCACTTACATGGGTACATAAAATGCTTCCTCCTTCCATGGCTTATGTAAGAGCCAATTAGAATTGAAGGCCTGATGCCCTGAGGAACTGCTGCTACTCTCCTGCCTGCGTATGGGACTGGCAACGGACTTCAGTAGAAATAGAAACAATGATCTGTGACTATTTCCAAGCCATGAGAACTGGCACCCCACTCCTGCTATGGCCACCAAGAGCCCCTCACTGTGTGGTGATTGTACAGGGGCTTCATGCAGCTGAAATTCCCTCTGCAGTTCTTCCCTGAGTGATTCCCACAGTCCTAAAACTCCAGTGCAATCGACCCTTGCAGAATTGTGCTCCATAAAGCATCAGACGTTCACACTTCCTTCATGGGTCTCCTCTAAGACCCCGACACCAAAACCAATTATGCACATGTTTAACTTTACTGAGTTCTTCTACTAAAGAATTTTACCACATGGTTACAGAGGGAGACATCTGAAGTGAAATTCATTTAACCTTGGCCAGAATAGAGAGCTTGACTGTCTTAGACATTACAGCTGGGTCTACACATGCCCCTTGCTTTCGAAAGGGGCATGTTAATGAGCAGGTTCGAAAGATGCTAATGAGGTGCTGCAATGAATATGCAGTGCCTCATTAGCATAATGGCGGCCACAGCAATTTGAAGGTGCGGCTTTTCGAATTGCGTGCCGCCCATGGAGACGGGACTTTCTGAAAGGTCTGTGATCAGAGGAAGGGCTTTCGAAAACTCGGGGGGGTCGTTTTGGAAGGTCTCATCTCCACAGGCGGTGTGCAATTCGAAAAGCTGCACTTTCAAATCGCCGCAGCTGCTCTTATCCTAACGAGGTACTGCATATTCATAGGAGCACCTCATTAGCATCTTTCAAACCTGCTCATTAACATGCCCCTTTCGAAAGGAAGGGGCATGTGTAGACCCAGCCTACAAGGGCAATTTCCTCACCTTTGATATTTGCAAGAATGAGACACATCCAACCTAATTTGCTTCTTTAATTGGTCCTACTTGTGACAGGTAACTTCCCTCCACATATAAACCCTGCATTCTGTTTTACCACTCCATTTCCATCTGTTGAAGTGGGTTTTACCCATGAAAGTTCATGACCTAATAAATTTGTTAGTCTCTAAAGTGCCACGGAACTACTTGTTATTTACGTCTACTTCTAGGAGTAATCCCATGGCTCCGCTACAGCTATCGAAGGACTGCTGAGCAGGGTTTGTCCCTACCGAGAGCTAGCAGCAAAACCAATAGTAATTTGCAAGCACCCAAGATGCTTGGGAAGCCTTTGTGGAACACAGAACTCTAACCAGAATGCACAGTTACAGACTATCAAAGAGGTCAAACATAGCAGACATATGGTACCTCATTTTTCTCCCAAAGCGTCAGCTCCTTTTTGGTACGCTCTAATTTTTGGGATCGATCCACAACAAAGTAAATGATGTAAATACTTCCAGCAAGTGAGAGAAGCACAAGGATGTTTGCAATAATCCTTAAGCATATTGTCATGGCCCTGGAAGAGAGTCACACAGCAAATGCTCCAGAAGGGCAAGCTTGCATAAGTAGCTGTTTTTTTCTGCACCTTTTTAAGCCATAAAATAAACAGGTCAACACTGTATTATCTGCATTTAAACACTGGTTGCGAAAATAGCCTCGGTTCTGTATACCTACAGGTTTTTGCTTTTCTTCTTTTCCTGCTCTTCCAATATTGCTTCCTGGAAAGAAACACAGAATGACCATTTTAGTAGCCCTCAGTAAAATCAATAAATATTTTCTCAACTCGTTACAAACCACAGAAGTTAAAACCGCCAGATCCTGCAGTGTATTAGGGAAGAGCTGTCATACGCCTCGGTGCTTCTGTACTTAATAAGAATACTGCATGCTGTGAATTTAAGCAATGAAGGAGATTTTGGGGGAAACAAAGAAATTAAGAACTTCATCACTCTCTTTTTTGCCGGCATATGCATATAGCATTTCCTTTATTTGTTCCTTTCTGATATGTTCGTTGTTTAGATCTCAGTCCTGTTTCAAGATTCACTAATGTGCACATGTGGGTTATATTGTCCAATTTGCTTCAATAGGACTGTACCCCAAGGTCCCCACTAGTGGATACTAATGCAGGATGGGAGTCTTAGATTATGAGTTGTTCAGAGAAAGGACATGTCACCTGTGAGACAAGGTGTATCAGGTCTATTGGATCAAGTTCTGTTGGTGACAGTGACAAGTTTTCAAAGTTACATTTCAAAACAGCTCTGTGTAGTTCAAAAGCTTGTCATTCACACCAAGAGAAATTGATCCATTAAAAGATACTACCTTACTCATCTTCATCTCTGTAATGTCTTTGGACCAGCACAGCAACACCACCACTGCATGTATCACTTGTGGTGGAACCTGCCTCATGGGATGCATGCATGCAGAGGTTACAAAATAACAGCACCATAGGTTATGCCTGGGTTTGAGCTAAAATCAAGTTATTTATTGGTTTGTCCTAGACAATTTGGAGTCATTTGGACAAAGACCTTTTAGTAATAATGTGCCAAGGTTATGGAATTATTACTTCCGGATATCAGGACAGCTGTGTCTATTTTTAAAAATCTAAATGGAAAAGGTTCATGTTTAATGCAGCTTTTATGGTTGATGTTGTTATAAAATGCCCCTGGACTATTTTGGTGCAGACAAAATATAGATGGATGTTATCAGGATATGAAACAGATCCTGATTCAAAGATTCATTAGGGTGCACAGATCATGTGCATAACACAGACTTAAGAGATTTGATACTAACACTCTGTTAGGTAATCTGAGTCAGAAATAAACACAATGCATAACAGGAAAGAACCAGTATAGGGTAGAATGGATGGGCGAAAAAGTCCATTATGCTATTTACAAAGCAATACAGCTAAACTATGCTTTTATTCAGAGACGAGCTACTTACCCTGATACTATTAACTATTGCAGCAGCTTTGCTCTCTGCAGCCTCTGGATTTCCTATCAAATAGTCCCAAGCACAAAACACTCTCCAGCAGAAGCTATAATTTTCATCAGAGGCACTTGCTAGACTCATTCTTGAGTTCTTTGCCATTCTGGAAAAGAACCATAGTAAAAATTACTATGAATGTACAGTGGTCTTGGGCTAAACAAAGGTATTGGTTACTTTACACATTACAAGGACAGTTTCCCCTTTAACATATGTAGTGATCTCAGGCAGCCCACTTAATAGACACTTGCAGTAAGTAATTTTCTTCCCCCTCCCCCACTTCTGTCCTATGTAGCTGATTCATCACTTTTCATTTCATTTTTTTTTCTGTTAAATTCTCTGCATGTCAGTTCACATTTATCAGAATTTTCTAGATCTGAAGAAGTGGATCTGCCCCACAAAAGCTAATACATTATTCTATAAGGCCATGTCTACACTTGGGCAAAACATCAAAATGGCCATGCTAATAGCCAGTTTGGAGAATACTAATGAGGCACTGAAATGAATATTCAGAGCCTCATTAGCATGCCACTGGTGGCCATGTTTCGCTCGTGTGTGGCTTATCTACACAGGGTCCTTTTCGAAAGGACCTGCAAATGTCGAAAGCCCCTTATTTCTGTCAGCTGATAGGAATAAGGGGATTTTGAAGTCTGCAGAGTCCTTTCAAAAAGGACCGCCCCCCGGTAGCTGAGCTGTGCACGAGTGACAGTGCCACAGCTGGCAGCATGCTAGCACCTCATTAGTATCCTCCAATTTGGCCATTAGCATGGCCATTTCGAAGTTTTGGCCAAGTGTGGCCACAGCCAAGGACTGTGCATCTTATATCTTTTCACCAGATTAAAATTTTTGTGTAGGATCCAGTTGGAGGAAAGATGCCATCACAGCGTAAGATCATTTGCACTACAATTGACGGATAGCTTGGCAAAAATGTGATGTGCTGGCACATGATCAATGGTTATCTGTTATTAGGGACACAGATAACAATAATGATGACCTACTAAAAACACAACTGATAGCTGAAAAACTTAGTGCTATTTTACTCAGCTACTTTTTTAAAAAATAGCCCATACATCTCAAGTGACCTTCATCAGGATGTAATACATCCATTTAAGGCATTTAAAGGCAAAAATGATCGTTAAAAAGACTCCCAACAACATTTATTGTTTTAATCAAAGGCATTTGTGTTCTGTCTGCTTCAGAATAAAAACTACAAGTTTATGCTGTGCAATACGTTATGAGAGACTATGTTTCTATCTAATTATTATTGAAAATAGTTAAATAGATATAAGTTTATTGTATAAGGGGTTGGCTCTAATATCTTCAGTGGATGAGTGTAGCAGTCAGAAATCTGGTCACCTCCTCCACTATATTCCTTTTCTCTGGTTATTTGCACCATAGCTGTACACAGTGGTCATGTGGGTCTACAAGTGTATGCCACTACCATATAACTGTGCATTATTCCAAAGATGTTTTACCTAACACAACACAATGTGCACCTGATGTCGCTTACCAGAGGAATTGTTTCACCTTAGATAGAAAATGGTAGAAGGGCACGACGGGTGGGCAAACAGAGTCAAGGATCTACAGCAGCACCCTTTGTTGGCACTGTGTGAACAGGGGCCAAAATGCTGACTGCCCTGACCTGAAGTAACAGCTATAATGAAAAAGGAGTGATCATTTTTGTGGGTGACACAGCTATTACAGCTCATATTAAAAATCCTCCTGGATGACAACTTATCAGAAAACTTAGCAGTTATCTGGAGAGAAAGGGAAACCAAATGGAGAGAGGATAAAGTGACCTTGCCCCAATAAGCACTGCACATTTTAAGATTTATGGTCAGCCTTGGCAGGCTCTGCTGCCTGTGTTAGTCCCAGTCTTTCTATCTAAATGGCAAAGGAAATAAATAGGCCCACATATGAGCACTGTGCAGCATTCTCATTCAAGCAGTGTCAAGAGTTTTAAGACAGCATTCTTCTATTTGTGTTTAACTGGATAGGAACAGTAGTATGGGTCGCAATTTAAGTTTGTCATAACAGTACTTGTTCTGGAAGAATGGAAGCCACATAAAGGCTTCCGTGAAAATCAGGCCCTACATCTTCTGTACATTACTCTCCTTTTTCAGACAGGGAAGCTGAAGGAGAGCTGTTAATGACAGCAAAAGAACAGTCTACAATTAGCTCTCAGGTTCTGGAGGGGCAGCCGTGTTACTCTGTATCCGCAAAACTGAGAAGTCCTTTGGCACCTTATAGACTAACAGATTTATTGGAACGTAAGCTTTCTTGGGCAAAGATGAAGCTTATGCTCCGATAAATCTGTTAGTCTATAAGGGGCCACAGGACTTCTCGTTGTTTTAATTAGCTCTCAGAAGTTCCTGGATCCCAGTCCAGTCTTTTATACCAGGGATACCTCTCTGATATTCACAGGCTTGAGTAGAACATGGGAATTTGCAGAATTAAACCAGGATAGGCACTCCTTAAAGGGAGGGGAAAGACTGTATCATTCAGATTGCCTGAATACTTATCTCTGGGCAAATGCCAATAAAAGGGAAACATTACTTTTTTAAGAGAATGATGAAGCTGTAAGCAAACACTGCCATGCCAACAAGGAAGTAAGCCAGGGGCAGACGATACCCAGCTTTCCCAATCTTCCGATCTCGGCCATAGTAGCCATAAAATAAAACGGAGTACTGGAGATAACCCTACAAAGACAGCATAGAGTCAGCACCAGCATCCACGCCTAACTGCATTAACACATGAAGAATTCATGCAATGAAGTGTGGCTTAGCCTTGCCCCCAGGGACCAGATGGTGTCCAGGTCCTGTGCTGATGCAAATTGCTCCTTCGGGATGGATTTGCTGACGGTGCTTCCAAACGGTGCTCCTGCCAGGAGCTGATAAGAAAGGAAAGGTCTTAAAAACGATAGGAAGCAGACTTTTCTACCACACTGTCTGTTGAGCACAGCCTGAAACAAGCTGCAAAGAACTGCCTACCTGAGGGGCAGCATGAGAAGTATTATTCCTGCCATTCACTTTCCTAAACTAGAAAGCTGGTGACAAATTCTGCATTCAACTCTTGCAGAGGTCAGTGGGTACCAGATATGTAGGTCTGATGGCAGTATTTAGGGCCTGAAGTCTAATTTGATATTTAATATCCGAGGAATATGAATGATTAAATCATTAATCATGCTGATATATAGTAAAACCTGCTTCCCACTACTGTATACAGTATTAGATGTCTACTATCTTGGTCTGCTAGCATTTTTCTCTTTGTATGTAAGAAAACATAGACACTGAAGGCTTGGTTTGCATGGAATATCATACAGAACTCCAGCTGAGGTGTCATTGAGAGTTACTGATGTTTAGAACAGCAGGGCAGACGGCCGCCACAGGTCCAGGGGCAAGTGGGAAGGGGCACTCTGTGCCCCAGAATGGGTGGAGCCTTAAGTTGAAGAGGCGGGGCTGAGGGCAGTAAACCATTAGCGCCACCCAGAGCATAGCGTCAGGCTCTCCTGCACAGCCCTCAGAGCTGTGCAGAATGGCAGTTCTGTGACATTTCAAAGGGTCCTGGGGCTTCGGCCACCCCCATTGTTGCAGTAGCAGTGGTGTCAGCAGGGAGCTCTGGGCCCCTTTGAAATGCCAGGCCTTTGTGCATTTGCCCCCTCTTGACTTGCCCCAATCAACAGACCTGGCTCAGAACCTCTGCAATTCAGACTCTCAGGACCAAAAATAGATGCTGATCACTGGTTTCTCCAATTGACATGAATAGAAGGCTTTGGTGCTCAACATGTGCTCTGCACCTTGCAGGATCGGGTCCCTTACATCAGCAATCAGACATATCTACATTACATTAGTCTGTTAGTAAAATGTCATCTGAGACATTAATGGCAAGTTTCGCTCCTTCTCTGGCAGAGATAAAGGGCCTCAGAGGAATGTTTTTTAAATACTATAAACTCTGCATTAAAGAAAAATTCTTTATGCCTTTGCACAGAACATGCTACAGTGTTTTTCTGTAGATATTTCCTTACCTCTGGTAAGACCACAAATGCACCTGTCATTATGGTAAGCACAATATTGATTCCAAATAGCCATCTCAAAAAGATGAAATAAGAGGCAACTCCGGATCCGAAATGACCTGAAGCCACAGGAAATTGTTATATGTCTGTCAGAGGCTGTATCACTTATTAACAAAGTATGATAGTTAAAAACAACTTTCTCCATCTCTGCAATACACGGACCAAGACATAGAAAATGCCATATCATCAATAATACAAAGCTGTAATATAAACTGCTATTCATAGGCTTAAAAATCACAATGTTTTCAAGTAAAGTAGATATGAGCATAGAAATCTTCTGGATTCAGGCTACAGATTGGTTCTTACTTGCTGTTTGTGCATAATCTTACATAGAAATGCACATGTACCTATTCGTAGTACAGTAGTTAATTTCACCTAGTTCAGCATCTAAGAATTCTCATCTTAATTTTGTCCAAACCACTGTGGTTTGCAAAGCAGGCTGGAAATTTAGGAAGATCACTACTTTTTAAAAAAGTAATATTTCCACTACCTTCTGATTTTTGTGTGGACTGAACATAGAGTCCAATTCTGATTTTTACACCAGTGAAATTTCATCTGCTACAGCAGAACTACGCCTAATTAATTACACCCTTAAGCAGTATAGAATCAGGCCCTCTGATTTCCACTACCTTCCACATGACCACAGTTAATTCTAAGTAGTGCAGGCTTTGTCCAAAGCAAGTCATATGGTAGTAGGGATCCTGGTACACAGTTGGCAGGGACAGCAAGGTTCATCATTAAAGTAATGCAGAAGTGAATCAACGAGAAATCTGAGTGATTGTAATTTCAAGCTCAGAAGGGTATTAACTCCTAGAAGGTATGTATGGAAGGATCTGGTTGTATTTGGTGGCTGAGGTCCTGACTGCATATCAGGAGTGAGTACTGCAACATACAGACAAGGAGAATGTTTGCCTATCATCTTGAAGGAAAACCCAGTGGTACATGCATTGCTGCCTCTCTTAGGCTACGCTAAGGGTTGATCTTCTGGGGTTCGATTTCATGTGTCCAGTAGGGGAGCATGAAATTGACCTCTCAGGGGTTGCAGTTGACCCTTGTACTTCTTGCAAGGTGTGAGGAGTAAGGGAAGTTGAGAGGAGAAACTCTCCCATCAACCTTGTTCAGTAGGAATGGTCAAGTAAGTTGAGCACAGATAGGTAGATTCTAGATACATAATTGCCGTAGCTAGAATTGCACGTAAGTGGTCGACTTACTTTGCCTAGTGTAGACATAGCCTCAGTTGCTATGAACAGGGAGCAGTGTAAAAAAGTCATAGTGCTCTGGTCTCAGCATTCATTTTACATCTAAATATAATAATTGCCAATAAACTGTCATGATTAGCAATTGGTTCTTAGCCACGTGGAAATACCAGCTATATGGAAGAATCCCCTCCACTTAGAACAAGATCAAATGCGAAAATTGTCCGGAAAATATATTTTCCCTTGTGACCGCCTTTAATATAGTTATTATTAATTATAATACTTAGTTCTGACATGGTACTTTTCATGTCTAGATTTCAAAGTGCTTTAAAATGGAGGGAAAGTTTTGTTTTTAAATATAGACTATATATGAGGTTTTGGCTCTGAGATCCATTCCCTCTGTTTCCAACAGGGCAAGTGGAGCTTCTCTGATTTAGGAGAATTTCCCATACATAGTTGGCTCTTTGGCATTTGCTCCCAGCCTGCTGATGTCAGAGGCAGGTCTGGGATGGACATGAGGCAAAAGGACATGTGGCCTGAACTGCCAGTGCCTTAAGGACTGCTCTGAATTACATCTGAATGGCTAGTTTGAAGGCTTTAATCCAGCTTTCTCACCCCAGGATGTGGTCTGAGCACATCTTGGGCCAGACTCAATACAGACATCTGGGCCCATGTCTGTATTGCAAAACTACATCAGTAGTTAATAGCACTATAGGACTTTTTAAATTACTGTCACCATGCTGTAATAACATTACACTAGTATTGCTAAAAACTACCATTGACAAACAACTGGGGCAACTAACACACTCAGAACAATAAATTTGTTGACTATTTAATGACAATCACACTACTTTGATGAAAGAGTGCATGTTTGTATATTATTGTCCTATAGCTCACTAATTCAGACGTAACCCTTAAACCCAGAATCTCAGCATGTTTTGCATTGCACTGTCCCACTAATTCTCCATACTGTACTTACTTTCTATTTTCTTTATTCTCATTTCCCAAGGAATGAAGATTACTAGGAAGTTATATGCAAGCCGAACAAACTTCTTCCAGAGCTAAGAAAATGGGAGAAAAATAAGAGTGTTGTAACTTTTGCACATAAAGCAGCTGGAAGATCTACCCAACCTTGCTCAGACTGTTAACTCAAATAAGTTTTCTTTTCCTTCATTTAAATGATTGCTCTGGGGGTGGAGCAGGGGATACACGTCACATCTCATAGAGCTCAAAGGGACCTTGGGAGGTCATTGAGTCCAGTCCCCTGCTCTCTTGGCAGGGCCAAGCAGCATCCCTGACAGACTTTTTTTTTTGTTTTTTTTAAATCTCTTTTCCCCAGACCCCGAAATGGCCTCCTCAAGGACTGAGCTCACAACCCTGGGCTTAGCAGGCCAATGCTCATGAAGGGTTCAGTGGGCAGGCTGTGCCAGGGAGAAAAGACAACCCCAACCCTCTCTCACTACAGCAGCTGGGGGCCAAGTAAAAAGTGCCTGTCCATGACTGCTGGGGCAGGCACAGCCAAGGGAGGGGTGCAAATTCTCCAGCTGGGGGACAGACAGACACACAAACACTCTGAAATATATGGTAGATATTTGCCACTTTCTCCACCCCTGCCCCCCGATAGCCCAATAGCTCAAGTTCTGAGCTGCCCAGAACCAACTGAGGGCACCCAATGGCCCTTAGACAAGAAACAAGGACGCTAAGAATAAACCAATCCTGTGACAAGGAAAATGACTAGTTAAGTAAAATATGCATCAGAAATATGCATGTAAAATATGCATCAGAAAGGGAACACAAGAGGAAATGGATTTATGTGTGCAAGTGCCTGCAATTTTAAAAAGAATTTTAAACAGATACAGAAATTATTACCAGATTCAGCCAACACTTCCCACAGTAAAGTATTAATAAATCCTTCTGAATAAGAATCTGGGTTTCTTATGAATGAGTGAACAAACAGGCACACCTGCTTTCAAATGTGTAACAACAAGTAACCCTGAGCCAAGACCTAACTCTTTTTTTTTTAGAGATGGTGATAATTAATATTGAACAGCACCATAATCACATACCGTGGTCTCAACTCTCTGCATGAGGATTTACTTAAAGTGCAATGGACACATTTTTCAAAAGGGCCTCAACTCAGCTTCTGATTTGCCTTTGCAAAATTATTGTCATAGATTGATTCTTCATGCACCATGGCATTTGGGCGTGCAAATGAAAAGACAGAAGCGACTGTGTGCACAACCGAGGACAAGATTTGAAAGCCCTTGAAATAAAAATATAACCTTAAATATGCATCTCAGATTATTTCATGTCAGTAACCTCTACTCAATTTTATCTTTTCTCATTTAGTTCAGAAATGAATTGTAAATCTAATATTTATTGTAAATTTGCTATATGCAAGTACAGTATTTTGCCAAGTAATAGTCTTATGATATCTACTTCTGTTTCATCACAGATAGAGAGTATCAGGATGACAACAGTTATGAACATTAATCATTTTTAAACACATTTACATCAGATGTCATTCTTTTAAAAAATATATATATATCAACGAGTGGCAATGTCAACATTTATTACAAGTAGTCTAATCTTCTAAAGCCAAAGCAAAAGCAAAATCACATTTTAATTAACAAGTGCATCAATCTACATGGTCAAAGTTAATTAATTTCTATGGTGCTATTAAAGTTTTATTGCAAGAATTTACAGATGCTACAGAATACACCCCCTCCAGCAGTCCCTTCTGCAGCCTATAGGGTGGGGGCCATTCTGGGTTTGGGAAAAGAGAGCTACTTACCTGGTCTTTGTGACAGGCAAGATGGCAGAATGCCAGCCCTGCTGGCCTCTCTTTTGGTGCTGCAGCTGCCCCCAGTGGCCACTTTCAGTATCACTTCCCTCCTGTGTATGCTCCTCCCTTTCACTTCCCTCCTCCTTCTGTCTGCCCCCTTCCATGTACTGGGAAATCCTGGGATTTCAGGCATTTCCCCCTTTCCAGGCACAATGAAACCCTGACCTTGGTTTAAGTTAGGGTAAGAGGAAGCTGCATACCACATTTTGTTGCTGTAGGTCTTACAGTTTAAGAGGAGTTTTTGAACAAGCTTAGCACCAACAGACAGATGGGCAGACATTCAGTCTTTAATATATATGAAACTTACACACGTACATATATTCACTACAAGCATGTTATTAAGTATATAAGGGCATGCCCTTGAAAGCTAGGAAGTAGCAGAAGTGAGGTTTCCTGTGCGATCTTCATTCAGTCCCTTATGTGTATGTGTATACAGCCTTTTTCCATGATCTCTTAGGACACCACCTATCCAGTTTTTACCCAATCAGCCCAAGTTTCAGCTGGTGTGTTTGAAGGCCATTTGACAAACCCTCATCTCCATTTCCTTCGTTTGTTTTATCTGTGGAAAAGAAAGTAGAAGGAGGGAGGCAGTGCTGCTGCTGCTGCTGCTGCCTCCATGTGGCTGCCTGTGACATGTGGCCCCATGCAGCCCACAGGTGGCAGGCCAGGCTGCCTCAGGCATGGTGGTGAAGATTCTGAGTGACAGGGATAGGGTCTTGGGGAAAGAGACAGAGAAGCGGGCTTAGAGGTGGAGGAATAAGCAGGGCACGAGCTGGGCCTCCAGAGCATGTTACCAGTCATCAGATAATTGTTATAGGAAAGAACTGTAGTTTTAATGAAAAGCAGACGTACCTCTGCACCAGCTGCTTGGTAACCTCTTGTCCTCGTGAGCCTGCCTTCATATTTCAACACAATCTCCTTAGCTTGTCTGCAGAGGAAGACAGAATCTTCAGTTCAAATAACAAAAAGTATTACTACGCTCTGTGTTTGGCCCATAGCACACATAAATGGAAGCTGCCAGGTAATGTGAAATGTCATAACAACAGACTACCCATCCAATCCTGAAGTTCTTACTCAGGCAAAACTCCATTTACTTGAAATAAGAGCATTGCAAGCAATTTAAAATCATCGGGAGTTTTATCTGAGAAAGAACCACAGGATCAGATCCCAACAGCCTGCAAAACAAACACAGGACTTGGACCTTCAGAAGCATTTTTTTTCCTGTGTGCCACTCACTGGTTTCTAGATTTCTTCTTCAATAACATAATCTGAACTGTTTCAAAGTAAAGCCATAATCCTCATTTAGTGTGGCTTCTGCGGAGACCGACACATAATCTAAAGCATAGGTGTGACCAGTGCCCTTTTTTGTGAAAAGAAAAAAAGGAAAGAAAAAAAGAGGAGCCAGTACTCAGCTGGCTTCTCATCTCCTATCCCCAACCTGAGCCTATCCTACAGCTGGTGCTGCTGAGGTACCAGTACTCAGTACTGGCAATTGCTGGAACAAAAAAAAAGCACTGGGTTTGACCAATATACCAACTGATTAATATTAAACTACTGATTACATTTTAATAAGAGATATTGGATAGGGAATGGATATAGCGAGGCCTAATCCTACTTCCACTAAAGTCAATGGGACTTTTTTTCTTTAGGGGGTGCTGGATAGAGGTCATACTCAGGGAGACGGGCCAGGAACAGGGCATTTGCACATCCATGAAGGCAGCTTAGGTTTAGCTGCAAATTATGGACTCTCACTTCAGGGACATGAGAAAAGTCTCTCTTTGCTTCCCAGGACAAGGCAAAGATTGAACCTTCCTTGTTAATAGAGTGTAATTCCAGCACATGGTGAGAGGACCAGAGAGATTTTATAGAAAGGAAAAACAAAACATCAAACAGAATACACAATGAAGGGGCTGATGCAATTAAGCAAGGTATTAGAGAACGTTATGGACTCGTATACTGCTTTTCAAATTTGGAACTGTTAATGCACCTAGCCTTAAACTCTATTGCCATGATGATACTACATTGCATGCTATCAACAGTCTATATGTACCTCATTAATCTGCAAACATGGGTGCTAGTCTCTACTATTTGAAACATAATTTAAAAGTTAAAATGCCAAATTTTGGTCTCTCTTCCAGCAAAGCCTCATTACTTTCAAACACAGCCTTCCTGAAGAGTGGGAAGTTGTGCTGTTTTGAAGAACACGAGAGAATTTACCTGGTCACATATTGCTGAGTATCCTTAACAGAGTGTCCAATCTATATGGTGACACTGCAGGGGTCCTTCTTAAGTGTTCTAATGCTGCATAATTTAATACAGGTTGAATTTATCTAGTCCGGCATTCTCTGATCCAGCAACATCCATGGCCCAGCATGATTTTAGTTAGCTGGATGTCCAAATCCATTAGTTTCCCAAAGTCCCATAAAATTTGTTTACAGCCACTAGCCCTGGCTCCCAGTGTTCTGTACTCTTATTCAGCACTAATTTACCTTTAAATGTCTTCTAAGAGCCCAGTAAGCAGTGGAAGTATTAGTAGTGCTGCTAAACCATATTGACCACCCATGGTTTTTCAAATTCTCTGGTTTGGCACCAGTCAGGTCCCCAGGGTTCCAGACTAGAGAGGTTTGACCTATAGTTTAAACATTTCAAATGGCTCAGGAAAAGCTCTGATCACCGTAAACCAAGACTACATAGATTCTGAATTTGGAGCCCCAAACCAGGCTGAAGTGGTAAAGAATGAAGAGTTGTGTGACTCCAACAGCATCCTCTATGTATGTGGTGGGCAAAGAGAAAGACAAGGCTATTTTGGCTAGATCTTAAGTTAAATGAACACGTACAAAAAATGAGCCGTAATCAACTTTGGGAAGCTTTATAATTTTCAAAATCCTAGGATTCCCAACCTTGTAGTACTTTATGGCGGAGTAGTAGAAAGGTGTCTGCCACATGATTTTCTGACAGTTGTAAATCATTTCTAGGCTCACACCTAATTTAGGTTAACAAATTTGCAAGAGCTGGAATGCAGTGATAAATGCTGGGACTGAAAGCATTCATGAAAACTGTTACCTGAGTGCCCTCAGCTTCTGTCTCATGGGCCATGGTCTGCAACGGATGTTTGCCACAATCTCTTTTTGATATTGTATATTCTGGAAGATTTGCTCTGGGTCATTGCTGTCAGCTTTTAAATCACAATTATCATTGTCCGAGTTACTGAAGGGATCCACACCCATGGAAGACAAACACAAAACAAGTGATACCTATTCAGAATGGACAGACATAGGATTCAGTGCATAACTACAGCGCAATAATAGGAGCCCACCAAACTGGAGGGAGGATGGGACTGATTTCTCTAACACAGATGGAGTCACTGCTTTCCTTGGCTACTCTTAGATTATCAGCACCAGAGGTGACATTTATCCCTTTAGGTCAGAAAAAAACTTCAGAAGAACAATTGTCTTTTTGCCTTTAGAGCACATCAGCTTGTGCTCAGTGTCAGGCATTTTGAGGCACCCCCCCATCCCTCAACAGGAACCCTCCAGCTTCCCACATTTCAAATCGTACAGCTCAAATGCCATGTTGTCATGTCCATATACTCAGTATATTTTTCAGGAACTAAGTGCTATGTAAATATTCCCAGCAAATGTGCATACTACAAAATTATTTTGCCATACCCTTTTGCTTTGGCTATGATTGTGATAAGGATATAGTATCTCTTTGTTAAAATGGGGACAACAAATGTGTAAAAGACTCTCGCCTTCAATCCTACACACTGCAAGTAATGGGGATTAACTGTGAGAGCCCATGTTATTAGGGCACTCAAAGAAGCACATCCATGAAAGTGATACGTGGATCCAGACACAGGTTTCTGTGGATGATTATCTTTTCCTGTTGTTTAGTAACAGTAGCTGTGTCAGTCTGTACTCCCACAAAACAAAACAGCAGAAATGTAGCACTCTAAAGACTAATATTTTGTTAGTCCTTAAAGTGCTACATTTCTGCTGCTTTGTTTTATTTTCTTCTGTTGTTGTTAGTGTGTTTGTTGAGCTGGTAGTGCTTAATTTCTGCCAGGGCTGACCCCAGAGCCTCTAGTTTTGACAGGTCATAGTCCTGGCACCGCTGGGCTTCATGCCTCTGTTATGAATGTAAAAAAAATAAAAATTGCTTGAGCCCCAACAGTTTCATTTGAAATTAAGCAGTGGCCCCCTGGGATCTCAGTCCCTCTCTGTAACATATGCTCTGTAAGTGAATAACAAGCAACAAACAACTGTGCAAGTGGACAAGCAATGTTCATGCTTATGGGGAAGTGCACTTAAAAGCTCCATCAATTAATATTTTCCTTTCCAAACAATATATACAGAAATGCAATGCTATGTGCAACAAAACCAACAATTTAATAGCAGCTTCCTACATTTGTTGGGAATGACACCCCCTAAAATGGCCCCTCAGCTTTGCTGAAAAATGTTTCACTTTGGGAATCCCTCAGAAATAAATCCTAACCTGAAGTCATCTCACTGGAGATGATTTTGATCCCATAAGGAACAAGATTTAAAAAACAAACAAACCACAAGTGGAATTAAGGGAAAATACAATGAAAGTTTTCCTCTCTCCATGTTGATTTTCTTCATTCGGATAGAATGTAAAAGAATAATTAGACAGGAGATTCCTCTTTTCGCCCGGATCCAAAACAGTTTCATCTATTTTGCATGACAAGTAGAACAGAAGGTAATCTCTCACCTGGGGGGTGGCTCCTTGTAGGGGTACATACTGGCACGCTGCCTCACACTTCTGTGCCTTTTGCAGGACTTTGTAGCTTTCACAGCAGCAGACCCACTGACAGTTGTCATTCCGGCAACACCTGAAAACTTGTGTCAGCCCCAGTCACAGCAGGCGGAATTCTGGAATGCCAGGGGGAAGACTTAAGCTCATAGGTAAAGTGCCTTAGACAGCAAACTTTATTATCCGGAACTAGAGAGCAAAGAACAGCTCCCTACTCCCACTGAAGCAGAACACTATTTGCCTGCGTCTGGTGCTCCTAAGAGTGGGAAAGACCTGAAACCTGGCAGCACATACATAGTCTTAAAGTGGCAGTACACGAGATGTTCAGTATGGTATCCTTGGTGCATTCCACCCAGCTTCCCAGAGCATGTCTGGGCATCCTGAAGTCCAAAATCCAGAGCACAGATGCCATTGCCAAGCATGATCATGACTAACTGCTAGAGCAGTGTCTCATTTTCTGAGCCCGCAGAACACCAAACTTATGCAGAACATCTATGAAAATTTTCTTCAAAAAACTTTCCAGACCCCCACCCCCTGCTCCCTCTCAAACCTCCCCCAACAAACAGCAACTTATACAGCCAAACCCAAATGAAGTAATTTAATCAGGCATCACAACAATGAAAAAGGAACGTTGCATCTGGTTTCAAATACAGAAGATACTGACCATCAATGCAGGAAATCAAAAAAGTGTCAGAGGCTCGCGGCACATCTGCGAGTTGTTCACGGAACACCACTGTTCTGTGGAACACAGTTCAAGAAACACTGCTCTAGAGTACGTCTGCACTGCAATATAAGCCCGGGTTCATTTCAGGCCCATGTCTAAACCCACCATCTGTTTACACAAAATTTGCTACCTTTCAGCTCAGACTCCAGGGTCCGAGGAACCCCTAGGGATGGAGCATCCAAGCTTGAGCCAAGCCCAGGACCCAGGATTCAGACCATATTGTTTTTTAGTGTAGACTCTGTCTCAGGACATTCATGCTCTGGCAGTCTGCCAAATGTATCCCACAGTCTTCACAGCCTGATTTTCTATGTTCTCTGGACAGGCAAGTTTTCCCACACTGCGTCATGAATAAAAGGCAAAAGCAGCGCTACTTAGGATGGGCTATACAAAGTCTGGGACATAAATAGCTGGACTTAGGCCCTTAAAATGCAGTTGAGATGCTGGAGATGCAGGTTGGGACCCAGGGTTCAACAATTCCTAAACTGAAGATACAAATGAGTGTAGATGTGCAAGCCCGACGGCAGGTGTTCTCAAATTTCGTCACACCACAAACTCCTTCTGACAACAAAAATTAATACATGACCTGGAGGGAGGGGAACCAAAGCCTGAGCCCACCTGAGCCTGCTGCTCTCTGCATAGGGGCCAAAACCCAAGGGCTTCAGCCCCAGATGAGGGGCCTGTAATCTGCACCCTGCCACCCAAGGCTGAAAACCACAGTCCCCATCAAGACTAATGCCAGCCCTGGCATTCCCAATAAAATGGGGCTGAAACCACTCTGGCATCCTAACACTCATTTTGAGAGCCTCTGCCCTAGGCTAACAAACCCATGGCCTGGTAACTCTGAGGTGCTTGGGTGGCACAACTGGCTATCCCCTAGTGCTCACAGAGCAGTGCTGAAGCTTTGACTTCAAGTCTTGCCTGGAGTCCCAGTAAACAGTACAACAGTACCACACTGTTGACTCATTTATTCTGTGGTCCACTATGACCCCTAGATTTTTTCTGCAGTGCCCCTTCCTAGACAGTCGCTTCCCATTCTGTATGTATGAAGCTGTCCTCCTGCCTTGGTGGTGAAAAGAGCCAGAGTTCTGCTCTGCCCCACCTGTTACAGTCAAAAAACAGTTGTTGCATCTGCAACCAGATCACTGCCCTCACTTGCATTTTTCTGTCTCATATCAAACCTGGAGACTGTGCAATCATTCAAGTAGCATTTTTCTCAGCCTGTAAATGGGTGCCCATTGTGAACCACATGATACTCATATTCTTTGTAGACAAATAGATTCATAAACATTGCTTGCATGGAAGAAACCCATTTCTCACCTTTTAGGTGATGAGCCCAAAGTCATAGACCATAAGATAGGGCAGCTGTCAGACTTGCCATGCTCTTGCAAAAGGTGGAGGGGGGGCTCAGCTCTATGCTCCCAGAAGGGGTGGGACCTTGAGCAGAAGGCGTGGGGCCAGGGCAGCCAGCCTTCAGCGCTACCTGGAGCATGCCATGTCACGCCCTGTACCCTGGCCCCACCCCTCAGCACCCCCCAGAGCACCCTGCCAAGGGCTCTGGAGTACACCACATGGGGCTCTGGTGATGATTTAAAGAGCCCAGGACTTCAGCTGCTACAGCCGGGAACCCTAGGCCCCTCTTGAAGCACCAGACGTCAAGTCAGTTGCTTCCTTTGCCCCTGTCAGCATGCCTGCCTTAAGAACATAGTTTTCAGCATACGTACATAACTTGTTATATATTATCCATACATCCCTTTTACCCTTAGTAGGAAGATCAGTGTGATACAGGCTTACATTAGCTACCTTTCATGATACTCCTTGGTGACATACTCTGTGGCTACTAGACCCAGGAAATCCCTGGTGCACACTGTTGCCCTCTGTCACAAGTGTCTTCCTCTATTTGGCACCAAGAGATCCCTGGGTTACAGAATGAATAGCCACAGGGACACATTTATTAGAAAAGCACCACAGATTATAGTGGGATAGTCTCCAGTACCATTGTGAAAGCCATCTACATGTTTCTGGGGAGAATTTGCTGTGTGAAGATATGAAGATAAATCACAGTTCCTCCTTACCTTTATTCCTTTGGGTGAAGGCAACATGAAGAACTTAAACATAGCGGGACTGTTCACAGTGTCCTTGCTTTGCAGACTTAGACATCATTTGTTTCCCTGCAGTAATCAAGAGCGTGAAGAGGAGCACTTAAAGAGTGGGAAGGCATCAGAAGTGATGCATTGCAACAAACATAGCTCATTCAGGCTTATTTCTTATCATGGATAAACTGTGAACATGGGGCTAGATTTTCAGCCTCAGATTCAGCTGCTTTGCAGGGGCTCAGCACGGCACTCCTCCAGAACAATGTTCCTTAAACTACGTTCTGCGGAACACTGGTGTTCCATGAACAACTCACAGGTGTGCTGTGAGCATACGGAAAAATACACTGAGGCTGTGTCTACATGTGCCACATCTTCCGGAAGCGGCATGGTAATGAGCTATCTGAAAGATGCTAATGAGGTGCGGATGCAAATTTTCCATGCCTCATTAGCATATCAGCATGTGGTTCGGAGTCTGGAAGAAGCTCTTTCGGACTCCAAAAGTACACGTGCAGAAGCACGAGCCGTGGGAATCTTCCGGAAGGAAACCCTCCTTCTGGAAGCCCCTTCTTCCCAAAAATTTTGAGGAAGAAAGGGCTTCCTTCTGGAAGATCCCCACGGGCTGCGTGTCTGCATGTGTACTTTGGAGTCTGAAAGAGCTTCTTCCAGACTCCAAACCATGCGCTGATATGCTAATGAGGCATGGAAAATTTGCAGCCACATCTCATTAGCATAATCCGAATAGCTCATTGCCGTCCTGCTTAGACACAGCCCGATGGCATAGATTTTCATTTATTAAAACCAGATACAATGTTACTTCTTCATTGCTGTGATACCTGATCAAATTACTTCATTTTGTTTTTTCTGTATATGTTGCTGTTTGAAGTTTTTTTTTTTTTGTTTGATGACAATTTTTTTTAAGAAAATTTTCATAGGTGCGCCGTACAAAAAAGTATTAATGTTTGGTGTTCCGCAGTTTCAAAAAGTTTAAGAAACACTGCTCCAAAACTCCAGTTGACCCAGCTGTCCTTATGGCACCTAAGTCTTTTTCAGAGTCACTGATTAACAGGATACAGTTCCCCATCCTGTATAGGTGACCTACTGTCTTTGATCTGAGGTGTGGGACTTTGTATCTGTAAACATTAACACACGTTATTTGAATGATCACAGTTTACTAAGTACTTCAGTTTGTTCTGTGTAACTGGACTGTCTCATTGTTTAAAGCTCCACCAGCCTTTGTAGCATCTTAAAGACAACACTTTTATGTATTAGGCAATGAGCTTTCATGGGAAAGACTCATTTAATCTATTCTTAGCCACAAAAGTTCACTACCTAACAAATAAAATTGTTAGTCTTTAAAGGTGCTACAGGACTAATTGCTTTTGTGAAGCTACAGACTAACAAAGCTACCCCCGAGGCTATTTACCAACCTTTGTAGCATCCCTTGACTTTACAAGCAATAATTTTCCAAGTCTTTACTAAATATATTGATTATCACAAGGCTGAGAATGTCCTAGAAAACACTGCCATGTGATAAAGCTCCAATTACTAGTTGAGATCTATCAGTGATCTAGTTTTTAAATAAATTTAACAGGCATGACATTGATTTTGTTTACATGACACATAGGGAAGGTATGCCTACTTTAAACGAAGGACTCATGAGTCCTGGGTTCAAGCTCCCTGCTCTTCCACAGACTTAATGTATGAGCATGGGCACTTCTCTCTGTGTCTCACTTACCTATCTGTAAAATGGGGACAACAGCACCTCCCTGTCTCACAATGGTCCTGTAAGAATAAATTATGTGAAAAATGCTTGAATAATGCTATCATAGGGGCTATATACGAATAATATAGACTTTACTTTTAAACAGAAATCATTGCATTTTCATTGCATTTTTTTCAATAAATAAATAATTTCCCTTTCTTCCCACTGTGTCATATTTAACATTTTTCCACGGGTGGCAAGTTACATGAGATAGGCCTGAGTCAAAATGTTTAACTCCAGGTCAGCATTCAGGGGTAAGCAGATGTACAGTTGTGTTTTGGATTTCTGTATGTGTTTCAATGTTTTATGTATTATTTTCCTGAATAATAAACAATCTAAAATGGCCTCTGAAAACCAAACCATTTGACTGGAAAAATACATGCATGCATATTCCCAGAACATAAGTAACTGGGGGATGGAAGGAGATGATATTCTTAGAGCAACTGAAACAAGACCTTATAAATCTCAAGCTTTAGCAAAGGCAGATCTTAAAACCAAACATCCTTAGCCACAGCTTTTACCATTTTAAATTTTATTTAAAAAGCAGTTCTTCTACATAGCACTCAGCTCTCGTAGACCACTATTCATTTAGAAACACATTGTGGTTTACCTGATTTGCAATTATTTTTGTATTAGCATAGTTTTCATTACAATCATGCTCAGCTCACTTAAGCCGTGTCTACACGTGCACGCTACTTCGAAGTAGCGGCACTAACTTTGAAATAGCGCCCGTCACGGCTACACGCGCCGGGCGCTATTTCGAAGTTAACTTCGACGTTAGGCAGCGAGACGTCGAAGTCGCTAACCCCATGAGGGGATAGGAATAGCGCCCTACTTCGACGTTCAACGTCGAAGTAGGGACCGTGTAGTCGTTGCGCGTCCCGCAACTTCGAAATAGCGGGGTCCACCATGGCGGCCATCAGCTGGGGGGTTGAGAGATGCTCTCTCTCCAGCCCCTGCGGGGCTCTATGGTCACCGTGGGCAGCAGCCCTTAGCCCAGGGCTTCTGGCTGCTGCTGCGGCAGCTGGGAATCCATGCTGCAGGCACAGGGTCTGCAACCAGTTGTCGGCTCTGTGTATCTTGTGTTGTTTAGTGCAACTGTGTCTGGGAGGGGCCCTTTAAGGGAGCGGCTTGCTGTTGAGTCCGCCCTGTGACCCTGTCTGCAGCTGTGCCTGGCACCCTTATTTTGATGTGTGCTACTTTGGCGTGTAGACGTTCCCTCGCAGCACCTATTTCGATGTGGTGCCGCGCAACGTCGAAGTTGAATGTCGACGTTGCCAGCCCTGGAGGACGTGTAGACGTTACTCATCGAAATAGCCTATTTCGATGTTGGTACATCGAAATAAGCTATTTCGATGTTGGCTTCACGTGTAGACGTAGCCTTACTGTCACAGATAGCAATACACTTGGAAGAGCAGTGCTATTAATTATACTGATAATTTCAGTGCTTTGTTCATGCCAGTACTTGCCAGTACTGAGTACTGGTACCTCAGCATCCCCAGCCATGGGATTGACTAGGTATCGGAGTGGGGAGCTGGCTGAGTACCAGTTCCTCTTTATTTACACAAAAAACCAAACCAAAACAAAAACAAAAAACCACCACCCACCAAGAAAAATCACTGGATAGATTTATAGTTTTTTAAAAACAATGCAAAGACACATTCTTTGTACCTTGATATAATTTAGCCTATTATTGTTGAGAACAAGGGACCAAATGCTGATATTTTGTGCCAAACCCATCCTACTGTTCCAGCAGTACAGTGGGAGCAGACACTGTTCACTTTTTGCTCGATGAAGACTCCACTGGCACAACTGACCCCCCAGTTGGAGAGTACGACTTTCATGGCGGTTCCTTTGTCACTTCTTCTTTAGCTTTTTTAGGAACAGCTACTAGTGGTGGAACATAGAACAGTTCCCAGGCCAAACTCTTCTGGGACAGGACTGGGGAAAAACTAGCCAGGATATCTGATTGCTGTCGATACCTCTCAGATAGCCTTTTCTTTGCACTGCACTCAGATGAGGTTTGGAAGAGGACCTGGGTCAAATCATGAAGACGGAACACAACTTCAACCCATGGGCTCTGAAATGAACAGATTTTACTAACACGCTTTGGCCCGTCCAGTTAAAAAGATAACAAAAGCAGGAAAAGATATCGCTGCTTCCTAACTTGGTAGTTTCACTCCATAAAAGCTCTTTATGAGAGGGGTTGTAAGGCTTCAAGGTGCTTCAATCATCATGTCACGGTGCTTAAGTTTTAGCTGCATCCTCTGACAAGACAGAACATTAAGTTCTCTCCACTAGATTTGCTGCAAAGTACAGCATGGACTCTGCTTTCATTCATGCCCTCGGCTCATCTGTAGCATTGCGGCTTGCTGAGAAATGTCCCCTTTTGAGGGCCATTGTTATAGGTGTACCACTGCACACAGCTTGGTAACCAAACTGCCAACTGGCCATAAGCTTTGTAATTTATTGTCTTTAAATGAGCTTCTCGGCAGGTTTTACAGGTTAATTTAAATTAATTGGGTTTAATTCACTATATGCTCTTTAACTGACTGGGAAGGACCAGGTTTGCTAAAGAAATGCCTGTGCTCTAAAAACTTCCACAATGAGGCCCAATTCCATAGTTGCATCTTCTGAGATCAGTTTCTTTCTCTCTCACACACACACGCACACACTGGATCCCCACCATGGGGTAAATAAATGTCCACATTTAGGGGTCAGTTGTGTGAAATCACTCCACTAGACTGGGTGGGCTGCTGGACAAGGTGGTGGGAGTAAGCAGGCAGGCAGCTAGCTCTGCACTCCTGGAGGGGGTATCTCTGGTGGAAAGGGTGGGGCTGAGGGCAACCAGCCCTCAACACTGCCCAGAGCACACCACACTGTCTCTTCACTGTGCTAGCCCTGTGAGCCTCCTGGAGTACACTGTGCAGTAGTCTAGAAGCAATTTAAAGGGTCCCAGGCCTTGGCCCTGCCACTCCTGCAGCAGTGGCAATTGCTGGGCATCCAGGGCCCTTTTGAATCATTGGGCCCAAGTGCAATCGCTCCCTTTACGCATTCCCCTGCTGTCTAACCCCCGGCAGGCCTGAGGCCACTTTGAACATGCTAATCCACCTTTTATGATGCATGCTAAGTGTCCACAACACCTGAGTGCAACCAATGTACAAAGAAGACCAGTGGTGGAGACACCACTTTGCGTAAGCTATAAAGGAGAACAGCAGTTTACTTCTTCCATAAGGTGAATTTATTAGCATCTGTTCCCCGATTATCTCTGGCTGCAAGTTCGTTTGGAAAAATCTGCCCCTTCTTCAAAAGAAGGCGCAGAGTGTCTACACACAAAACGCTTTCTTTCAAAAGTAAATCAGAAGAACGTGGCACTTTTTCCAGTGGTGCTTACTCTTCCCCTCCCAGATTAGGAAGAGCACTTTCTTCTGAAAGACTCTTTGGGAAAAAGAGCATGTTTAGATGCCCCACGGGTCCTTTTTCTGAAAGAGCAGCCCTCATGGTGCTGGATTTCCCAATCTCTAGCCTATTTTTGCAAAAGAGCAGGGGCTGCGTGGCTGCTCTCTATCAAAAGAGTGGATCACAGTTTTGATGCCCTTTTTTGGGTCTGGACATGCTCTTCCAAAAGAAGATTTTCCAGAAGATCACTTTGGTGTAGAACAAGCCTGAGATACACTTCTCTTTTAAAGCCCTTTGGAGGACAAAGATTTTGCTTGCTAGATTCCCAATAACCTTCCCTCCCACCACACTCCCTAATAAAAAGTCTCTCTTTAGGCTTCCTTTATGCTACATTTTAATATTCTTGATAACGAAATCTATAAAACAGTTTCTGCTAGAACGCTAGCATATCAAGCTATCACAAAATAAACCAGGAGTCATATAGCACTTTAAACATTAACAAAATAATTTATTAGGAGATGAACTTTCGTGAGTCAGACCCACTTCTTCAGATCTATATGTATTGTGCATAAACTCACCAGGCTTTTGCCAGCATGGCTACTCATTCTAACACAACAAAATCCCTTAAGCACAAAACTATGTACCAGAACATAAATCAGGTGAACACAAGCAGCCATGAGTCACAGGTATATCAGTACAGAAACATACACTTCCTTTTTGGACCACTAAAAAGATTATCACCTCCTTCCAGCCGGAATGAGCAAACAAGAGGACTGTTCTGAATGTCAGAAAAGCCTGTGAGATCCTTTATGTGCCTAGACATTACTGCAAATGAGCCTGAGCCACCACTTGTTTACTGCTGCTAGATAAGCAATAAGAAATCTGTTCAAGTCTATTTTCTTTGTTACCTTTAGTCATTTGCTTGCCTGTCTGAGACAATGACTTCTTAGTAGGAGCCAGATTCTTCCATCTTCATTCCTGCTGAATAATACCTATTCCCCCACAAGTGGTGCCTCTGCAAACCTGTAGTGTGATATTTATTCCAGCTATATTCTGAGAGTGTTCTTACTGCTCACCGTTTGAAAATTAAAATCTTTGAACTCATATGGCTCTCAAAGCACACACAGAGGTGATGGTTACCCTAGAGGGTTTTGATGACAAAACATGCTGTGCATTTATAAGCAAAACAGGTTTTGTCAATAGTGTGTTGACAAAACTCAGCACTTTTGCTGGCAGTGTTCTGCCCTCAAAATTTGGTGTCCCAGAAAATCACCCTGGTCAACTGTCCCTAAAACTGGTCCAGGGTAGGGCTCAGACTCATAATGCTAACTCTGCTTTAACACCTCTTTCAAACACTGAGATTGGGAGGATGGAGCAAAGAAGGTGGTGGCTGCAAAGTGACCATACATCCCGTTTTGGCCAGGACAGCCCTGTACCAATCACACTAATGTCCAGCACTTGGCAAAACTGGGGTTTTATCAATAAAACTCTCTACTGTAGACATAGCCCCAATGTTCACCTTAAAATGTGCTCCCAGAAGCCCCAGATTACACTTCAGGGAATTACATGAGATTAATGTTTAATATTAGTTCATGAGGTTTTTTCATTCTACGAATAAAATTGTGTCCTTTTATATGCCAGCCACAGTATGCTGCAGAGCTAATGAAAAACAGAGTTTGGGAGAATGCTATCACTAATGATTTAGGGGAGTTTTATAATAGAGTTAATTGGCTAGTGTTTCCTAACTTGTCAAGAGAGAGGATATTAGTTTTCCTTTCATCAAAAAAAAAAAAAAAAAAAAAAGATCCCTGAAGTCTAATCTTAAAATAAGTAGACAATTTAGCATAGGATAGGTCTAATGCTGTCAAGCCTGGAGTTAGGTTATGGACATTCATTTAAAGTTACTGCTCAATACTAAAAGCACAAACAAAAATAAGCAATAAGAATCATGAATTCTGAAATTGCCATAGTTGGGGATGGAAAGTCCTTTCTTGGAGACTGGAAAACAGGCAGAGTACTCATTGGACAAATTGGTGGCACAGCCATTGTCCACAATTCTTGTCTATTATTGTCTATTTTTAAAAACAGAACTGTTAATTCAGAGACAGCTGTAGAATCCTTTGTCAATATTTTTCCCCAGCAGTTTAACAGCCAGAAAAATCCAATTATTAATTTCCACATACTGTATTTCAGCCAAAAATGCATTTCAATTCTTTTTCTTATGTGTGATTATTACTCAGGGATTATTGATTTGATCATTTTAACCTTTTAACACATACATTATTGTTATCTGTGCATAACACGGAGACATTTATCATGTATCTACTTTTACGTATTTCAAAATATAATATAGGACAACCGATCTTCTGAACTCTGATTAGCTGAAACTTCAAGTTAACAAAAGCCTATATTCATTGAATTTACGTATTATGGAACTTCAGTTTTAGGGAGATCCATGGGACTGAAATTAAGCTCTTAACTCCCTGTGAAGTTTCTATGCTTAGGATGTTCAAAGGATTCAAGTTCCTGGTTATTTTATTCTGCAATTTTACAGAGGCTACAGATGTCCCCTAAGAACTCCATAAAATCAGGGTTTGTGTTTATCTTGCCTTCTCGATTCTGATCCAGCCGTGTCCATGTGATACCTCCATACTTTTTTATATATTTCAAAAGCTTGGAAAATGAGAATCTTACACATTTTTATTGAGCCTTATCCTGAGATGTGCTAAGCACTGTCTATTCAGAAGCACCCAGGTTATACCCAAAGAGGTTTTTGTTTTTAAATTTATGTCCTTACTGCAGCCAGAATTAGAGAACTCACTGAAAAACTCAGATACAATTTGGGGACTCTTCACTTTCAGGATGGGTTAACGCTAAGATTAATAAACAATACAGTTGATCTAGAACAAAAGAAACAGGTCTTAATTTGTGGCTTATCCCTTCTAGGACTGCTTGCATGCAATATGACGTCAGACTAACATTAGTTCTGAAGGGGCTGCTTTCCCACATTTTTGCTCAGAATAGATCTGATTTCAAAAGACCAGGATGCAGGATGAACTTAAATCCCTGTACGATACATGCAAGATTGTCTGCACTGCTGCACCTTTTAAGTACAGCTAGAATGACATTCCACTTCCTGATATATTTTTCCAGTGGGACTGCAAAGACTGCAATTTATACTTCCCCCGTATTCTTCAAAAGATTGCTCAAACATGATAAAATATTGATGTGGAAACAGGCTATTTGATCATTTAAAACACCTACTTATTTTTTGCTTTGAGGTACAAGCATTATAGGGTAATCTTAAGTGTAATAAATTTGACACAGGAATTCTGGTCTGAAATTGGGAGGACATTCTCAGCTGATGCAAATTGTCAGTGGCCCATCTTCTTTATATCATGGTACATTTATCTAAGATGGGTCTGGATGGATATGGTGGGGCCAGTTTCCACCTCATAAACGTTTCTAAGAATAAGAAGTGTTTACAAAATGTTGTATTGAAATTTTTAATATCAACAAAATGATGAAAAATGTTTTTGTAATACTTCTTATGAACTTTACCTACTAGTTTTTGACTGCTCTAGGGAGTATCCAGTAACTTTAGCTCCCCATCTTTCATTATTTTAGGCAAGGTTAATATCTCCAAGGAAGACAGCAAAATACATTTCAGGATTTAAAGAAATAAAATTGATCATTTTGACTGTTACATGTAACTTTGGGGAAATTTTCTTTAAATTCAGTTATTTCATCCAATCAGTACTACAGTGAATTAAACTGGGAATATTCTGATGGGCTCATTCTTATGAAAGGTGTGAACATTGTAGCGTCCTATATGCAATAAGCTCCCCAGGGCAATTTACACTGCAGAAGACTCAGGTCAGTGGGGGGCACCCCTTCTAGGCAGTGTGGGCCTCTGCAGCTTGCCCCCTTGGCGTCTGGCCAGCCCTGGGGCCTTGACCCCTTTAACGGGGCTGCTCATGGCAGGCACATAGTTAGGAACCTGGCCCTCAGTTCAGAGCAGGGCAGCAGGCAAATAGTTAGCCACCAAAACAGGGTGGCTTGGGAGAGGCAAGGGGCTGCGTCTCCAGGGATGGGATAGGGAGACGCAGGCCCTCCCACTCCACTGTGTCCTGGCTTGGGGCCCAAGTGATGGCTCACACCCGGAGCTTGGTGGTGAGGATTGTTAGCCGATGGTCAGGTGAGATGCCACTATGCCCTTGTATTAATATGAGATATTAACTGCCAGAGCAGAGCTCACCAGTGGCCAGGCTAAGAGCTGCTGAAAAGCAGCTAGGTTCTTTTGTTTTGTGTTTGGGTTAGCACAGTAACAGGAGGAGTCAGGTTACCACTTAATCAATTACTTTGTTTATTTATCTAACAAGTTAAGCTCTTAGTGTTACAATGTTGCTTTATTTGTTACTAGCGAGTTAAGCTCTTGTGGTTACAATTGTTACAAGGTTTATACTTTGATTACAAATAGCTAGCATGCACTCTATTTCATTCATCGATACTTGTTAAATGCGTGCAAAAGAAATAAAGTAAAATACCTAGCAGGTCTTATCCTCACCCCTGCATTACCAGCGTGGCTTGGCCCGTTTCCCTCAGTCCCTTGGGAAGAAGTCCTTTGTCCTTTTTTTCCAGGAGTCGAGCGTCCTCGGGGACCTGGGGAGACCCTCACCCTCCTGTCCGGCAGGAAAGATGATTGGAGCTCAAATAGGGGGTCTGCTGGACCCCTCTTTATACCCATTGGGTCACGTAGGCTTCCTCCTTGGTTTAATTGAATTAAACTGTCTGATACTGGTTCTCACAGGGAGCTCAGGGGTGTAGTTCACACCTGTGAGGTAAAGACAATTAGGGGCATTTGTGTTTTAATGGGCCGGAGATTTTCCTCCATGTCTGGGACTAGTGTCCTGGCGAATCAACTAATGGTAATTAGCCAAGGGCAGTCTGACGCCCGGCTGTTAATTAGCCCATTGTTCTTTGCTTTGCTCCGGAGCTTCAAAGACCATGGCTAAGATAAGCCCATCTGTGCTCTCGGGCATTCCAGGGCTGGGCTATCCCTTTTTAACCCTTTTGTGCTCTGAAGCACCTAGGGAAGGCAAGATGGAGTAGAGCAAAAGGGGGGGCTCTGTCTGGCTACAAGGATCCAGTTCGCAACACACCTCCATGGGCTCGGGAGCATTCCCTGGGCCACTTCCTACCTCCACCTCCATCGGTGCTTGGTCCCACTCAGATTGTTCAGCAAGTCCAGGCAGGTGGGTATCTTTAGGGTAGGTAGCATCTGTCAGGTCCAGTCAGTCGGGCATCTTGACATCGTTCAGGTAGTCTACTCGGTGCAGGACCATGGGCTCCAGCTGGTCAGAGGCCTCAGCGCCACACGTGTCAGGCAGAACTCTAGAACCATGTGTGTCTGGGACCCTGGGGTAACCGGCCATGGGCAGCCTCTCCAGCTCTGGCGGGGCCTCGGGAGGTGGGGGCTGTCGCAAGCCCAAGGGTCCTGGTAGGTCAAGGAAGTCTGGGTACCAGGCCAATGGCAGGTTGGGCTGCGGCCCTCCGGGTTGGGCTGGGCAGCTGGCTGGCAGCTCTTGCCGGCCCACAGGTCTAGCCCGTGTCCCCCAGGAGCCTGGTCAGACAGCTCTGCCCTCCTTGGAGGCCAGTCTTTTAATGGGCCTCAAGCCCCACCTCTGGTCCTTCTGGCCCCAGGTACTGCTCTCTGGGAGGCAGGGCACAGGTGTTCTGGCTCAGGCCTGCCCACCAAGGTCTCTGAGCAGCTTCCTCTGAGTCAGGGGGAGGCCACAGCATCTCACTACAAACACTAAAAAAAGTCAGTGGCATTTCATGTATGGAAACATGAGAACCACAATGAGATTTCCATGTTTATAGAATGCTAAATCTACTAATTTTGCATTGTGATGGCTAACTGATCTATTGGAACAAAATCTTGATACAAATTATTTGAATAGAGCTTTAATAATAATGGCATCATTCTCCTGTTGCCACGTGCTTGTACTTTCACATTAACGAGAGATATGAGCTTCTATCAGGGGAAAATAAGCCCAACATTTTATCAGATTTCATTCAGATCATACATAAAATCTTAACTACAGTTTAAAAGGCTCCTAGATACATGATTTTTGCAAGATCAACAGCACACCATTGTGAGGGGATTATATTTATGACCTGCATGCTTACCATTACACATACATATTTCTGTGGCGCACACACACATCCCAATGAGAATGTAGAAGTGTATAAGATTTAGAAAAACACCAAAGACTAAGTCATCTTCCCCCTTGCGTGAGTCGATAGTCAAAGACTAATCTTTGTGTACACAAGTTGTATAGGAGCATATGCGCATGCGCACACACAGGAGAAACTGACCAGCAATACCAATAATTCTGCAGATGGTATGTATAGTCCCACTGATGGAACTGCAAACCCAGACAGGTCTGCTATTGCAAATAATCCCTCTCTACAGGCAAGTAATAGCCAATGCCGCCATCCCTAAGTAACTGTGCTCACTGGGACATCTGGACTAAATTACCATAATGTAATGCAGTGCCTAGAGTGAGGTGTGTTCGCTGACCACAAACAACCTTTTGCAATCAGCACAGATACACACCATAAATAACCAGTGTGGTGCGGTTACTTCCTTTGCTCAAGTGGGGGTGCCCCACCCACTCCGCACACACGCGGGTGTACTGCTGATCTGTCATGAGGGCGCAGACTGCTTGACTACTGGGGTAGGGCTTTGATGTTAGTTCATGATCGAGCCCTAGGTGAGTTTATGCCATAAATACATCATCCCTCCTTTCAAGAGGGTTGCATTTTTCAAGCACTCCCTCTCAATCACAAAGTCACTTACTTAAAAGGAAGTAAGGGAAGTGATTTATTTCCATGGGGGCATGCAGCTGTGCCCTTCAACATGCCTGGCTGTGAGGAGAAGGTGTGGAAGAAAGATTGGAGTCTTGCATCTTGTGCTGAAAATAAACAGACTTTGGCTGGTCCTGGATTTCACTGGAGGTGAGCACCTTCCTCAGAATATGCCCTAGTTTTGGGCCCACATGTTAGAATCTGGGCTCTGTGCCTTATAGCAGGGGTGCACAAAGTGGGGGGCTCAACATTACATCAGGAGGTGCAGTGTGATTGGCTGTACCTTCCCCCTGGGCCTTGCCAGTCCTTTGCTTTCTCCCGCACAGCCTCTGCTGTTGGTGTTGGCAAGGGAACACGCCCCCAGTCCCTGCCCCTCAGAATGCACAGAAGCACTGAGTCAGGTGGCGGGGGCAGGCAGTGAGCTCCTTGCTTGATAAAGTACCCTCCTGGGGTCCTGCCCCCAAGCACCCCTCCTGCTTCAGCACACCACCTGAGGCTCCCCAGTACCCTTTTCCTGAGTACCCCCGCACATCCTTTCCTGTGGTCATCCCACAGGTTGGGGGACCCAGCTAATTGCAGGGCTGAAAAGTGGGGCCTGATGTAAAAAGTTTGTTCATCCCTGCCTTACAGCACATCTATTGTGGTGGGAAGAGGAACAACTATTAACTATGAGACAGCTTGATTCACTATCGCCTGAGGCAGTGACTACTGGTGCCCTTACAGAAGCGGTACACGATGTGAGATTCCACTTATCCAGATTCCAGCCTGACTGTCCTTCAAACCACATCCATGGGTTAAGAATATTGCAAACATATTAATTTCACCAGGGACTTCATCAAAAGCATATTAACCCTTTTTTTCCCCCCCAGCATGAATCATTACAAGGGAGACATAGAATGTAGTGAAAAAAATAATCAACACATTAGTGAGGGAAGAAACCTTAGAAATTCAGTGGTTGGGAAGAGCAACCAAACATACCTATGCTTTTCTGACCCTTTGAATATCATGAGTTTGTAGACTTGCCCAAGAAACCTTGTGAGAACAGACTCCCATAAAATCAGTGTTTTCTTTTCCTATTTCTGGCCAGTTCCAGGAAGCATAGAGACCTGCAGAAATGAAGGATAATGAAGTTAACCAGACTTGCCTGAACATCAGAAGATTTGGTTGTTGTTCACTTCGTCAGTTTTTATACCATCATGCCGCTGAGCATTGTAGCCAGGCCGGCCTAACTCCAGATGTAGACGCAACTACATAAATGGAAAAATGTTTCCGTTGATCTAACCACTGCTGCTCGGGGAGGTAAATTACCCGCAGTAGTGGAAAAACACCTTCTGTTGATATTGGAAACAACTACATGATGGTGCTTAATCATAAAAGCTGCTGTGCCATAACTGAGCTGTGGTATTGCCCATAATGGAAACATTCACTGAGCATCTGCTTCCTTACGAATGCCATAGGTTGGACCCTTGAAGTGAGTGGAACCCTACTGACTTCAGTGGGCCTCAGCATAGACCCAGGTGGTTTATTCATGTGAGAAGAACTGGGGCTTGTTTTCAACCCTGTTAGGTTATTGCTGAACTACCAGCAAATCATTTAACCTCACCTGTAAAATGGGCACAATACTTTATTACCATACAGGGATGTTATGAAGTTCAGGGTTTAATTAATTACTGCTTGTAAACCACTTTGAGAGCTTTGTCTGAGAGGATACACATACACACATATAAATTTTGATTTATTGGCATTAGAGCTATTACATTCCACACTACGGTGATTTGGATTTCAAAATGTTTTCTGATATTGTATTTGTATGAAGCCATAAGACACCACATGCACAATGAGATGATGAAAATTATTCCATACAGATAGATGTCTAGGCTGCAATGTAATAGATGACATAATGACAGGACAATCAAATACAACAAAATGAAAGTAGTAAATTGCAACAGAAGGTCTGGCAGACCCATGAATGATGATAATCATCTAGGTTAATTCAACAGAGGATGCTCTCTGCTCTGCAATAAATCTGAAATACTGTGTTATGGGAGTATGTCTTTATAGTATTCAACAGTAATATCTGCAGAATCCACTTCAGCTCTGAAATGAAATGGTATCATTTGCATTCCAATTATCCAATTGCAAGATGACTAGTAGGAATCCTAGTGTTTTGAAACATTGATAAGAAACATTAAATATGAAGCACACCCGCTTAATTGTAAAGGGTCTCTTGTGAATATTTTGAAAACGGTTTTTAGAAAAGAACATTCCCTATGCTTGGCACTGGTGTATGAAGAGAAGCACTGTTTCCTGGGCAGATAGTACTAAAAAAAAACCAAACAAAAACTGGGTGTTTTACAAGGGAAACTAAGAAAAATAGAGAACAACAAGAAGTCTTGTGGCACCTTACAGACTAACAGATATTTTGGAGCATTGGCTTTCATGGGCAAAGACCCACTTCATCAGAAAGCTTTGCCCATGAAAGCCTATGCTCCAAAATATCTGTTAGTCTGTAAGGTGCCACAAGACTTCTTGTTGTTGTCGAAGCTGCATACTAACACGGCTACCTCTCTGATAAGAAAAATAGATGCACTAAAAGAAAAAAAATGAAAATTGAAGATTTCACCAGCTTTCTCATCTAGTGACATTTTAAATAGAGATGAACCAAACCCACAAAATTTAGATTCAAGCATTTCAAAGTTCTGAGGTGTTCGGATCTATGCAATGGACTTTTGCAAGTTCTAGTTCCAGATTTCAAACATTAGCAGTCTTGGAAGTGTTCAGACTGAGAGAAGGGGTGTTGATTCAATCATGTCTCTCATTTCCAACAGGATGGGCAGTTCTGCATTATATTGTGTTGGAAATTGCTTATATTTGTTGTAACAATGCATTAACTTTAGGAATTGCGTCAAGCTCATGCAATGTTTTGGCTTGATTGAGAAATTCTGAACTGGACATGCTAGGGAAGTAACTATCACATCAGAGAACAGGCAGACGAGCCATGGCACAAAACACGGTGAGTATTTATTGTTCTTAGCAGTACTCAGTCCATTTATAATTCAACAGATGTAGAATACACTACACTTTAAAAAAGCCTTCAACAGTCATCATCATCAATAACCGTGGGCTCAGCGCCCATTGATGTCTGATGCCTCTCTCACTATTTCCTTCCATCTTTCCCTACCCAGTGCAGAGTGGCTTAGTTTCTGTAGACTAGATCTGCACCAATCTACTACATCATCTATCCATTCTCTGTGGGGTCTGCCTCTCCTATTTGAACCATTCATTATACTGAATACTAGGGTCTTGATTTTTCGTTCGTCGTTCATTCTGCAAATATGTCCAAATAGTTGTAGCTTCCATTTTATAACCTTCTGCAGCAGGTTCTCTTTCGGCTGTATTTACCTATATAATTCCTCATTGGCGACCTTCTGCATCCATCCTATTCTCAGAATCTTTCTATAACAACTTCTTTCGAACGCCAATATTCTTCTTTTCGAATCTTTTGTTATCATCCATGTCTCACATCTGTACAACATGCTGCTGAATACGCACACTGTCAAGACGCCCAGCTTCGTTCTTAAGCTAATTGCTTTGCTTTTCCAGATCTTATCCATCGCCTTCAAACTCGCTCTTGCTTTCGCTATTCTAGTTGCTATTTCCTTCTTACAGTCTAGATCATACGTTATGTTGCTCCCCAGATATGTGAACTTCTCTATATTTTCTCGTTCAGTACCACCCACACTGATCTTCCTTCCTATTTCCTTATCTCCAAATACCATTGTTTTTGTTTTAACAATGTTCATAATCAGTCTGTACCGCTTTCCTTCTTCATTTAACACCCGCACCGTTTTTGCTAGCTTCTCCTCATCTTCCTCAATGATAACTATATCATCCGCAAACCTCAAATTGTTAATTCTTTTCCTGTGCACAGATATCCCTTCTACCTCTTCCTTGATCTTGTCCATCACTCTCTCCAGATGTGCAATGAAGATACTTGGCAATATTGAATCTCCTTGTCTCGTATCTTTACTTGTTTTAAACCAACTTCCCAACTCCCCGCACGTTCTCACCACTGCCTCCTCATTATCATTGATATCTTTCAACAACTGTATTAGTCTGCTATCTGCTCCATATGACTCCAACACCGCCCAAGTCACTTTCTGATCTATACTGTCAAATGCCTTTTGAAAATCAACAAAGCAAGCGTATACATTTTTGTTCTTTCATCGAGCTTTCTCCGTTATCAGTTTTAGTGCCAATATCTGCTGTATGGTACTTCTATCTTTTCTGAACCCTGCTTGCTCGTCTGCTATATGTTCTTCTATCTGCAATCTTAATCTCTCAGTCAGTATCATCATCAGGACCTTACCTAGATGACTCATTAGGGCAATCGTTCTGTAGTTCTTGCACCCCAAAGTACTTCCTTTCTGGGGTATTGTCACTAGTGCAGATCTTGTCCATTCCTTAGGTGCCTTCCCTTCTTCCATGCTATATTACATAGTTGGTGTATTTCCTGAATCATGCTTTCTCCGCCATATTCGATCATCTCTCCCGTGATCTTAACATTTCCAGGGCTCTTGTTGTTCTTTAGTCATTTCACTGCTTTTTCTGCTTCCTCCTTTGAAATATCCATCTTGCTCTCGATGCTCGGGGGCGATCTCTCTTTCAATTCTTCAGTCAGTCTCTCTGAGACACTCAGGTCCAACTATGCTTTGTACAGATCAGTGCAATATCTCATCCATCGCTGCACAATCTTCTCCCTATTCATGAGCACTTCTTCATTCTCATCTTTGATCTCCATCTGCTTTGGTTGCCATTTCCTATTAATATTCCTAATTGTCTTATACACCTCCCTGGTCTTACATTCACCATAATACCTCTCAATATCTTCACATTGCTCCTCTAACCATTTCTCCTTATCCTTTCTGGCTGCTTTCCTTACCTCATTGCATTTCATCCTATATTGCTGTTCTGCCATCTCAGAAACATCTCTTCTGATCTTCAACGCTCTTTTCTCTTGAACCAACTTCAGTGTGTTCTGGGTAATTGACTTCTTATTGATCTTTTCTTCTTCTGGAACAGTCTGCTCAATTGCCTCTTCTATAGTGATAGCTATCCCTGCAACTCTCTTATCTAGGTCTTTCTCTGTGGCGATATTCTTAATCTTCCCTTCGAGTGCTGTTCTGTATGCATTTGCTGTTTCTTCCTCACATGGCCTCGCCACATCTCTTCTTTTCTTAAACTGTGTCTTGCATTTTCTTTTGAGTTTTATTTTGATGTTTGCGATCACTAGACTGTGGTCTGAGTCAATATCCTCTCCCTGGAAAGTTCGGCACTGCTGTACTGATGTTATCCATCTTCTTCTTATCAAAATCATACCTATCATGTTCTTGGACTTCCTCTCATTCGATCGCCATGTCCACTTCCTACCATCCTTTTGTTGGAATCGCGTGTTGCAAATCATCGTCTTATGCTCTGTAGCAAACTAACAGTTTCTCACCTTGTTTGTTTTTTTTCTCCATATCCAAACCTTCCCATGACTCTCTCCCAACCTTCATTATCTGTTCCAACCTTCACATTCCAATCTCCTCCAATGATCAACACACCTTTCTTTGGTATCTCCTCCACTGTCTTTGTCAAGTCTTTATAAAATAGCTCAATCTCTTCCTCCGTACTATCTGACGTGGGTGCATACAACTGAATGACTGTGATGTCGAACGGTTTTGCTTCGAATCGCGCGACCATCATTCTTGCACTCACTGGTTTGTATCCTAATAATGCTCTTCTAGCTGTTTTGCTAAGAAGGAATCCAACTCCTGCTTCATGCTTTGTTTCATTTCCTGACCAAATGACTTCACAACCGCATATCTCTCCTGATCCCATCCAATGCATCTCTGCCAGTCCAAGTATATCACATCAATATCTCTCCATTTCCTTCCGAAGCAGCTCTAATTTTCCAGTTGCCCACAGTGTTCGGATGTTCCATGTTCCAATGGATAGCATATGTGTTAAGGCAATTAAATGACTTCTCTACAAATGAGGTGTCCACCAGCAATTCAGAAAGGGAAATCTAGCCCAGAATTATTTATTGTGTACAATGATGCTAATTAATTATTAACTATTATTATTATTGTTATTATTATTATTGTACTGTGGATAAACCTTAGGAGTCCAGTTATGGATCAGGATTTCATTGTGCTGGGCACTCTTCAAACACAGATTATGAGTACAGCAATGTCAGAAACAGATGGAATTCGTATTTTCCAAAGAAGAACACTGACCAATTTTTAAAACATCAGCTGAAGAGAGATTTGTTGTTTCCTGGAGAAATGAACTCAGCTTAATAGGTCTAGTCTGTAACAACTTATGCCTGGGTGGTGCTGAGAGAAGCTGGAATGATGATGATGTTAGGAAGAAAAAATTCCTGAAAAGAAACCCAGCTGATAATCATTTGACATTAAAATGCTCGGTTATTTAAAAAATAGCGAGCACCCTTGAGAAATAGCTTTGGGAAAAATTATGAGGCTAATAAAACAATATAACAAAACATTAAAATCTAGAACAAAAACCATTTTTATCCCCATATGTATTAAGTGTCCAAGTAGCTAAATGTCCTGGTAAATAGACATAAGAAAATTAAAAATCTCTGATTATTCTCTTCATAAAACACACCTTAATTTCAGAGAATAAATGGCATTAGATCAATGTTTATAGAAATAGCCAAACATTTTTAGCTTCCACAGTCACAAAACGTCCTTTTTTTTTTTTTAAATAAATCACAGTCTCTGTTGGATAACCTTGAAATTGCCTGAGTCACAGCCAACTTCTAACTTCAGTTCCAAACAACCATCTTAAATCTTAAACAGTGTCATGGTTTCATTGTCTGGGCTTTGTACTTCCATGCCACTGAAGGATTTTTCACATAAATTATACAGGAAATGAAGCAAAATGTAATTACAATCTCTTACAGCACCAAGGCAAATAGATAGCAAGAGAATGGAAAACAGTTCAATTGTCAGTTTTCAATAAGTGTCACTTGGTAGAATGGATATAAATTACATGGCCAGTTTCAAAATTATGTTATAATTTTGCACCCAAAAATTATAAGGTTATGGCCATTTTGAATGATCATGGGTAGCAGACTGCTCTAAAGGGACTTTTGTTCTTTGCTTTTAAGCCTCAACTTCAAAATGTATTATCAGATGATATTATGCAGTCTAAAATTGAGTTATCCAATGAAAACATTTCCACGAAGGTTGAATGAGACGTGATAATCCATTAGCACACCTTTAACTTTGCAACATAACAGATTCTCACTTTTTTCATGATTTCCAAAAGGCAAAGACAATTATACCCCCTTTGGAGTATTCCACACTGATGTGATTTCATCTGAACAGAAGGCACATTATAGTGATGTATAGCATAATATTTTTGTCCTTGGAAGAACTCCAGATTAATTCATTCCCATTTTACCTTTCAAGATACAGCACAATATTTAACCCTAACTTAACATTTTAAAAAAGTTATTAGTGGAGATCTGTGCCACAAATAACAGCGTTAACAAGGGTTAGCAGTAAGTTTCACAGATCCAAAATAGATTTTGCATGGGGAACATTTGTGATGATACAACTTCAATATAACAGTCTGTGTTTATTATTAAATAATCATGGAAGTCTTTTATCAAGACCTTTAAAATGCAGCTCCACATTTTAGGTCAGATTTGGGCAGGGGAAACATATAATTTTCCATGGATTATTGCCTTCCTAAATCAGCTATAAATTTTCAAGCTGTGTATTAAAATCACTGTGAATCTCATAAAAACCTGTGCATCTCTGTTGTTTTACTTCAGAACATCTTTCATCACTAAAAGCTTAAATAAGTCACACAGCAGCCCATAAAGAAGGAGAGATGAAACTTATGTAAGACTTAGTCTTCACAGTTGTTTTTTTTAGCCACTGGAATACTATACTGATATAACTGCAAATCCCTCGGGTAGACTCAATTAATCAGTATAAATACATATTCTGGTTCTATCCTTTCTCCAACAGCAACTGGGATCAGAGGGAAGCTGCTTCAGTGCCCACCTATCACATCTGTAGCACAGACTGGCTCAGTCATGCAGTTCAGCACTGCACTCTTTAGTGGTACCTAAGCTGCCACTATATTTCTATGTCCTACCATCCTCCACTCTCCTCATTTAGCAATGGCCAACCATGCACGGTCAGTTCTGAAACATCTGAATTTATCAAATATGAATGTTTCCGAGACCATTGCCAACAAATCCTAGACATGAGTGGAAAACCTTTATGCCCTTTTAAACCATGTGGTAAAGAAAGCAGCATGGAGGGTGGTGAGTTGGCATGTCATACAAGTGTATGATCACAAACGTGATGGATTTTCTGGTGGAAGGCCAGCTGGCTGGAGAACTTAAGCTACAGTTTTACAGCCCTAGCTCTGGAGGGTTCTTCTGGTTGATTTTGCAGCACAAAGGGGATGTGTTTTACACACTGTTTGTAGAAAAGCATAGGGTAAGTTAAATATGAAGTCAGTCGGGGGAAGCACTGGAAGAGGTGAACAGCACAGAGCCCAGCCCTTTACAAACCTGTTCAGAAATTCATGAGATTTCACTTTAGATTGTGGACACTCATGTGACTACCTCACGTCCCTTCTGCACAATGGCAGACCCAACCTCTTGGTAGAGTGGATAGTTGGGAATGCAGTTGGTGAAATTCATGGGGTTCTTAATACAATTTTGCCATGCCCCATTGTCTTCTCCAGAAGAAAGTGGGCCTTGTTCCTGATACCATTGAAATCAATGAAAGGATTGCCACTGAATTCAATGGAGTAAGATCAGATCTACACCTTGCTTTGGGACTTTTATGCAATGTTTTTAGACAGCAGTGAAGAAGGCTTTCAAAATGTAAAAAATATGATCCCAATCTTCATATGTTTCACTTTGTCAATGAGACTCTCTTATCCAGCTCTTGCAACATGTGTTTATAATAATATCATTGATGCAAACATTTAAAACACTAATAAAAATAACATGTCAAGCACGGAGTTACAAATCCTAAAGAATTTTAAATAGTAATGCATTGCAGCTCAAAGAGCTCCTTTCATCTGGGGATCTTAAGTGCTTTAAGAATACTAAGGAATTAGGCATTAACACACTCCTAATTTAACTAACTGTTACTATCCATATTATACAGATGTGCAAATTGAAACACAGCAGTTAAGTGATATACCCAAGGTCACACGTGCAGCTCAGAGGTTAATTCTGAAATACCATGGACTCAGTCTCTCCATACTTCTAGTCCTGTGTATTATCCACATTAAATGTGTGTCACTTTCCGTGTGAAATACAAAAAGCACATTTAGTAGCTTCCTTCTTACTGTTTTATGTAGTTACTGTATTTGTGATATTTTCCTATTTTAGAATGACATAAGTGAAAGTTAATTGTCCCCAGTCTACGTGCTCTAGTTAGCAATTTGCTCTTTGTTTATGTTGAGTAGAATTGTGCAGAGGACAAAAGTTATGTTTCATAAAGGATTTTGAAATCTCAAAATCTGGCTTTGTTCCAAATGTATAGACATTCCAAATCAGAACCAATTTTCAAAAAAAAACCAAAAAACAAAAATCTTTAAAATTCTCCACAAAGGAAAATTTTAAATACTAATTTTTTCTTCCATTAAAAACTTTGCTTTGTTTTAGCCTTCATTTCATACTGTATTATACTATAATACAACAAACATTCAAAATAATAAATCTTTCCAAATATGTTGAAACTCTGAAGAAGCTGAGGCTGTCAGAACTAATTTTTCAAATAAAAATTCCTGAAAAGTTGACCTGCTTACCTGAAACTTTTTGATTTTGACACAGCTGCACATTCTTATGCTGTATGGCTCCTGGGAAGTTTCTCTGCTCATTTTTAATACTGTATTTTAAAACTAGACTGGTCATTGTCATTTTTCGTTTACTGTTGCCATAATTTCCTACTTCTTGTATCTTCATGCAATTCTCTTGTTTTTGGCCTCCAACATCACAGTAACTTCCATAACCATTTTTAAAAACAATTTCACCCTGCTTGTTAAAATTTATAATATACACTAAACTCTTTCACGTCCAGCATGCTATCATATGCAATTCTCAAATAACTGTCATTTTAACCATAAGGAAATTTTAGTTACTTTTGCCATATGTTCAGTATAGTGAAAGCAAATACAAATAAATTCAGCAAACACCAGTATGGGTACAACTCCACTACATTCCCCTTTCAGAGGAGGAATGCAAATAAGGGAGATCGAAAATGCAGATGAAGTACTGATGGGTTGTCTAACAGGCATTTCATCCATGTAAATATTTGCTGGTTTAAAAGCCATCCAGACTTCTCATTAAGAGTATGTCTCCATAATTAATTCTACATTTTTAGAGAGCCTGGCTTCCCTCTTTTTGCTGGAGGATTCTGGGAAGGTCCTTAGAGTATAAATGTCATTTGCATGAATAATTCTGAGAAATGATCAACATGTTTTGCTAACAGTTTCTTATCCTGTAGAGTAAGCACAAAGCTCCACCATGTGGTAAAGTTATTTCTTTGTACAGAAAATACCTGCTGTGATGTATGGTTAAGTCAAACACCAATAAACCAGATTGGTTTTAAAATATAGCTGTTTCCCTTGTTATTCATTTTCTGTAAGTTACCGGATGTAACTTAAATCACCTAAGATTTTACAGATCCTATATAATTCCACAGTACAAAAATGTACTGCAAGGCTGACAAGATAATAAAATATTAATTGCACAAAAAATCATGTGAATATTAACTATTAAATATCAGACTAGCATTTAAATACAGGATGAGTCTCTCTAATCTGGCACCCGTGGGACCTGACTGGTATCAGACAAGAGAATTTGCCGGACCACAGGAAGTCAATATTGTCTAGCAGCATTGCTAACACTTTCACTGCTTACAGGGCTCTTACAAGACATCTAGGGATAAATTACAGCTGAGTAACAGCACAGAACATAGAGAACCAGGACTGGTGGCTGGAAAAATACTTTACGGAACCATGGGAAACTTGGCCACACCCATAATAAGCGGTCATCCAGCTAAATAAAATCATGCCAGACTATGGATGTTGTCAGACCAGGGAGTTCTGGATTAGAAAGGTTCAACCTACACTACCATCTAAACAGAGTGGGAAGTTAGTTCAAAAGAAAAACTACCAGAATTAAAACATGTTCAAAATGAAGCAAACAGAACAAAAAGAAACAAACATCACCCCAGAATATTTTAGTGGCCTTTTCTGTTCTTTTTTTAAAGTATATAGGCTGCCTCATTTTCTCTTCACATTTTTAGGTTAATATTAGAAACATCAAGAATATCATATGCTGACTTCACTCTTTCTATAGTTCTTTACTGCAAAGATCTTACAGATCTATAAAATATATAAATTACAATAATTGACACTCCTCACAGAAAGCAAGTGATGGAGAAATGGCAGGGCCAACCCTGAGTGATTAGTGCTCCAAGCTGGTTGCTGCTGCTTCTCTGCTTTCTACCATAACCACTGAACTGTCAGATGGCTTGATGTACCACTACCCCCCAGACTTTCTTGGGGAACATTTCTCCTGGTTTGAGAACCTCTGTTCTAGGGGTGAGTGAAAGCAGATTGGCATGTGGAAGTTTTGCCTGGGATGGCAGATTGTTTTGAGTGGCCTTTGTGGGTGGCAACGAAGAGTAGATAACAGAGCTGGAGTGTGGACAGTTTATTATTCAAATATTTATGACCATGTGCTCACAAGATGAATGAAACTTTTAGCTCCTTTAGCTGCTGTTACAGCAGCATTTTGAATACTTCCCTGCCAGAGAGCGACTCTCATTCACTATCCACTTAATTTGGGAAAGCTGCTAAACTTTTGTACGGTGATGCATGCAATAATGGATGCCTATTATCTCTTGAATAGAGAAATAAGACAAGAGCTGTAACACAAAAAGTCAAAAATACCAGACATTCAGCTCCTTTGTCCAAAAGCCAGAACCCAATTTGACTGTGGTGTAATCTGATTTAGAATCTGTAACATGATCTAATGTGTAGCAACTACATCATTGAGATTAGCAACATCCATTTCCCAGAGCAGGCAACGCATTAGCTTAATCCAGATATACACAGCAGCAAAGCAGATGGAATCTGGAAGGCATTTAGCCTCTCTCATTTGGGATGGCATCCCATAATTTGCAATATTTTTCTAACATATTTAAAGTTGGCATGATTAATTATAGACCAGTTATGAATCAAATGATTTGGAGAGGTAAAATTTCTGAACATTCCTTGGATAAACTAGGAAAATTTATGGAGCACAAGGCCCCACATCCCGACTGAACCGTTTCCACACAGGTCACTATTTGACCAGAGACATAGAGACTTTCAGGGCAAGATAACTATAGATCTCCCTAATGAGAAGATTTGAGCAACTGAATAATTATCAGCTGTGTCCAACAAAATGTCTCCAGAGAAGCCAGTTCTCCAGAGGTCAAAAGAGAACTTCTTTGAAAATGCATGAAAGAGCACCAGGATTTGCATTTCACTTCCCACCAGTGTTTACAGATCCTGTGTGCTGTATGAGCAATACAAACTCCCTAAGGAGGGGTAATTTGAATGCCTTCCTGACTTAGAGTGGAAGAAGTGAAAAACTGAGAAGAAGAAAAGATGAAAGGAGCCATCTGGTTTTGGTAATAGATCACATTTGTGCAAAATGCCGACACAACACACCTGAGGTCATGTTGCCCAGAGGATGCCATTTCATAGATCATTCTCTATGGGAGACATATGGTATTGTCTAGCTAGACAATGTACAGCCAGTCAGGCATGAAGGGTATGCAATGCGTTCCTTGCATATATTGATTATATACCACTGGGTTAGCTAAGCAGTTTCTCCCTACTGTGGAGATTCACTGCACTTGGGCAGCTGTCAACACTTCGATTCCATGCTGTCCAGCTTCTCTGCTTCCACGGACCACTTTCTATAGTGCTTTGCTTGTGAGCATCCTATGCCTGCTCCCCAGCCCTCTCTCAAGCTCTGGTCACATCCCATCACGAAAGCTCCTTTTTAGCATAGGCCAGTGGTTCTCAGATTGTAGGTCAGAACCCCAAAGGGGGGTCACAACCCTGTTTTTATGGGGTTGCCAGGGCTGGTATTAGACTTAGCCCTAGACTCGGGGCTAAATCCTTTTAGTCAGGCTTCGACTTCAGATCTAGGGAGCAGGGCTCAAGTTACAACCTACTCACCACCAGGTTGTGGGGATTGGGTTTTGCTCTCCCTGCCACCAGAGGCAGCAGGGATGGGCCAGGGAGGGCTCAGGCTTCAGTCTCCCCTCTTGGTGTCATGTTTGTGGTAATTTTTTTGTAATGGCACAGTAAAGTTTGGGAATTGCTGGAATAGACATGACAGCCAGAGCTCTTCCCTATTGGGTCTCTCAGACTCCCATGAGGCCTTTACTGTACCTGCAGCTGTTTTACAGGCTGGACCTTTTTGTAGTCATATGATTCTCTTGGGTTGGGGGTGGTGTGTACAAATTCCAGAATGTCTGTCTTTACCAGGTGGCCCTTGGAGAAGGGATGATTTGGATCCAGGCCTTAGCTTAAACCTATTCTGTAACAAAGGGTTAGAAGACAAAATCTGAGCAAGGTTTGCTGAGAGGCAAGGAGGGGGAAGCAGTATTTAGAAAGTGGGAAAAGTGAAACAAAGCAATCTGGCTCAACGGGAGAGAAGGAAGAAGGACATGTCAGAGAAGGGGAAGGAGAAGAGACACATGAAAATTGATAACTTAGGTTACTTTGGATCAATTTCAAATACATAGCTAAGCTTTCCAAGGCCTCTCAAAAGGTTTAGTTCGAGATTAATTGCTAAGGTTCAAGATTCAATGCATCACTATAGAAGAAATTGTTATTGGATGATTATGATAATGGCAGTTTCTATTGTCAGTAAATACTGACCTATATGACAAGCGTATCACTGTGGTAAGGAAATAAAGTTTGGTATTTTGGTTTGGTTCTGCCAATATGATGGTGTTTTCTCACTAACTACCAAAAGAAAGGTTTCCTCCTGCTTCTCTTTAGTATTATCCTCACTTGGACTGCCCACTAGGTGGCTGCAGAGACTACAGGATTACAGCCAATGCGGCATTTTGTAAAATCAAATTATTAGATGGTCTTGGGGAGAAAAGCACTCTCATGGGAAATGGGAAGTGGATCAGACACTGAATTAGAGGGCTCACAGGCGCCAGAAGGCTAAAACTTCTCTGCTGCCATAAGACTGACTCCAGCCCCAATCACTTCACTTGAGCAAAAAATTGTGAGGGTTGGCAACATTGCCTCGATCTATGAAAGCACATGACAAAGAGCTGATTTGCAAACCATCTCTGAAGCGATTGTGAGACTCTAAATGTAGGCATGCCTTCTAAAGACACTCCCAGGTGCAAATTTACTGATCTGACATGAATTAAATACACATAACCCCACCTGCTTCATTGTCACTAATTAGGAACACTGCAGAAGATTCTGAGGTGGAGGATCTAGAGGTGTGTAAACTATAAACATCTGTATAAGTAGTGCAAAAAAGTTACAGGTGCAGAACTTAGAGTGTAAGTCCAGGTTCCAGGCAGAGCGGATGCATGTACAACTGCACTATGATTAATATGTTAGGGAAACAACTGGTCAAAATATTAGATAGAGAAATTTAATGTTTGATTAAAGCTTTATAATATGAACATTGAGGATTTTTCAGCTTCCTTGAGAAAATGCCTATGCTGACAACATTGTTCAATTTTCCAACTGGGAGACTCGAACTAAAGAAAATGTTTTTAATTTGCATTTTGAAATATGTTTGTTAATTTAAGAGAAAATTCACAAGTTTTATATTAAAAGTCCCTTTTATTTCCCTGCACCCGCACTTCTTCTCTCTCCCTTTTCTAGTTTACTTCTCTTTTTTTAACTGCAAAAAAGTGAGTGCATCCAGTGAGAGTGGAGACAAAGGGTGGAGAAATCAGATTTCACTTTTAAAAAAAAAAATTTACAACTATTACTAGTTGGTGAAAAAACAGAGGGGATGGAGTAGGAGTTAAAAAAAGATTGGGAAACCTGAGAATCCTAAAATTAAAAGTGGGGCAAATGAGATATTTTTGGTTTCCAAAAGTTGAAATGGAAAGACTAAAATGAAACAAAATAAAAATGATCATTCGGTTTTACATTTGGGTGTGGATGTTTTTGTTTCAGGTGAATAAGAACATCCAGTCCAATACTGGACTAATGCAATCCTTACATATGGATCCCAGACATCAGCAGGAGGGAATGAACTTGTAACCCTAGGGGCTTAAAACCCTGTGTTCTACTGCATGAGCTAAATGCCAACTAGCTTTCAGCCACAGCTGCAGAGCAGAGACTTTACTCTCCCTTCTCAGTGGTCTCAATGCCTCTGAGGCTACACATATATAAACAGGGAAACCTGGAGTTGGAGCAGGAAGGTAATTTATCTCTGTATTTGGCAGTGGCTGCTGAAATACTGCATCAATTATGGTGTTCACCTTTAATGAAGGACGTTGATAAACTGAAAAGAAGAGCCACAACAAGGACTAAAGGATTACAAAATCTGCTCTAGCAATAGGATGAAGGCACTTAAAAAGAAGGTTAAGGGGTGACTTGATTACTGTCTATAAATATCTATGTGAAGAACAAATATTTGACAACTGGTTCTTTCATCTCGCAGAGAAACGTCTAACAGTGCAATGACTGGAAGCTGAAGTGAGAGAATTCAGATGGGAAATAAGGTGTCATTTTAAACAGTGAGAGTAACAAACCATTGGAACACATCGATGATGGTGGATTCCCCATCACTAGTTATTTTTACAGCATGATTGGATGTTTCTCTAAAAGATCTGCTCTAGGAATTTTTCTGGGGGAAGGTCTATGGTCTGTGTAATGCAGGAGGTCAGACAAAGATCACAGTTGTCCCTTCTAGCCTTGGAATCTCTGAATTTGAAAGAGAAATTCCCTTGGAAAATCCAAAATATCATGACTACATTTTGAAGAGCAATTATTTTCTTGTGTGAGAAGAAGATTGGTTCTCTCTCTCTCTCTTCCAGCCCTAGTTCGGAGCACTGTAACACCCAGCTTGCAGAGATCTGTAAGAATGACTGCTCACAGACAGCACTTGTAACAAAAGGAATCTGTATGCACAGGCACAGAGAGAGACAGGAGGCAGAGCTGCCCTCACAGCTGTACAGGCTACCACTCACGGCACTCAAACAAATGCTTATAGGTAAAGTACCAGAGCTAGGGGTGCTGCCGTGCCCCCTGCTTTGATGTGGTTTCTATTATTTACAAAGTTCACAGTTTGGTTCAATGGCTCTCAGCATTCCACTGGCAAGAATGTTCCAGCCCTACTGCACATAGGGCCAACATAAGATCCCTATAAAGCAGGCCTTTTTGGGGTGGGGGGAACACTGTCTCCCAGTGCCCCAGGGCAACCTCCCCTCCCACCTCTGCAGGCCCTGCCCCTCCCTTGCTTCACACCCACCCTGCCCCTTATCCCCTCCCAACAGGCCTGGGGATTACGTGGGGCAGGGTGCTCGGCACTGCTCTGCTCCATGCACCCAGCCTGCTGGGCCCCACGGGTGGTGAGGAGCAGGGGCCATTTCCTACTGCTATGGAGAAGCAGGGCTCAGTGGGTAGGGTGGTGTGATGTGGCAGAGTGGACCAGGCAGCTGCTGGTGCCACCTGCATAGTGAGCATGTGAGTGCGGTTGGTAATCCCCAGACTGGTTGGCTGGGGAGTGGGGGAAAGGGACAGCATGGGGGTGGAACGGGGGGGGGAAGAGTAGGGCTTGCAGTGCAGGGAGGAGGGTTCCCCAAAAGCATGGGGCCTGGGGCAGCTGCTCCACCTCACCGTATGGATGGGATCTCTCTGCCTATCGGTCACTACAGGCGGCGGTCCCAACGGTCTGGAATTTTGCAGGACTGTCTTTCACCTAGTGGAAGTGGTTCTTGTCTGTCTGGGCTCACATCCCATTCCAGGGACTGCAGCTTCTGCCCCCTCTCCCTGTCTGTTCTCCAATTTGCTCCTCACTCCTAGCCCCGCTCCCCTCCCATTTGGTAGCTGGTCCTAGTCCTTCCCCACCTATCCCAGCTGGTTCACTTCCCACATGCGACTGCATGACCCCAGAACATGGGAGTACACCTCAGCCACCCCCAGAAGACAGAAGCTGCTTCTCACAAGCAGAGGTATTAGGGCTTAGGAGATGCTGTATCTCCCCCAGGTTTTATACCTGGCATTCTGTCCACTGGAACTACACCCCTGCTTCCTGGTGTCCCAGCTGCTAACCTGAGGTCGGGGCGGGGGGGGGGTGTCAGTTGCTGAGCCTGGATACTGGCCCCAGAGTACCAGCCACCAGGAGCAGCGGGTTTGCCGATGGGGGCGGAGAAACAAACTCCACCCTCATGGAACCAGAAGGGGCAGGGCCACAGATAGAAGGGGTGGGGCTTGGAGCCATCCTCCCGGCACCAGCCATTCAGCGCCACCTACCGTGCGCCATCTGGGAGGCTGGTGGTGATTTAAAGGGCCTGGTGCGCAGAATGATTCCAAGTCCTGCTCCACACTCACCTTGTAAGTTGATATACATTTAAAATAATGTAATCATGGACCAGAACCAGTCCCTGTCCCACTCCCCCTCAGGACATAACCCCAGGGCGCCTTACATTCAGGTCACTTCCCCACCTGGGCTGAGCTGAGGCATCAGCAGCTGTGTTCTCCTGCCTTTCCTTGTACACCCCGGGGATGCTTGAGGCGAAGGAGCAGCCGTCCAGTGTACGAGTGAGCAGTGGCTTTGTGCATCCCTGGGGTCAGTTTCCCCACGTGGTTGCAGGAGGGGGTGCAGGAGTGAGGGGGGCCAAGGGTACAAGGGGTAGAAGTGAAAGGGCTCAGTGGAGGGTTGGGGCACAGGAGGGAGGTGCAGTATTAGGGGTTAAGGGAGCATATGGCAGGGACGGAGGTGCAGGGATCGGGGGAAGGTGACTGTAGGGAGCCTATGGGGGACCAGGGGCAATGGGGCAGCATGACCACAGGGGTCAGGGGCACCAATATGCAAATTTGTCCAGGTTGCTATTTTCCTGAAGGCCAGATCTGTGCAAGACACTCACCCTGGAAACCCCCTCAGGGAGCAGGTCAGGTGCAAGGTCTATCCTCTCCTCATTAGGGATTGTGGGGAGGTTGGGAGAAGGGACCTGCCAAGCATGTCACATCCTCCTCTCTCCTTGTACTCAGGCAGAGAAGCCAGGGATCACATGCTGAGAGCCTGCTCCCTCAGGCACTGATTGTTTGCCTGGCCTTGGCAGCTCTGCATGAAGCAGCTTTCAAACTCTGAGAGGCCCAGGTCTCTGAACGCTGCTGGAGCTGAGTATGGACCAGTGAATATTCGTGTGGGTGGGGCACCAGCAGACCATATAACTCACTTCCTATGCCAGCCACAAGGTCTCACCTGGCCACCAACCCTAGGGTCTCACCTACCAGTCTGGCATTCGGGGTCCTGGCAGGTGATCCAGTCCCAGGTGTGGCCCCAACTTCCTGTGCCTTACCCCTGCTCACGTGCCTCCTTCCCTAAAGAAGCATAGCCCTGGTCCATGTAGGGGCATAAACAGTGGTACAGTGGTGCCACAACTCTAGGGCCATTGCTGCCTCTGCAGGATGAGCACAGGGTAAGCTTGTTCTGCAACTCTCTGCCCCACCTCCGGATCTCCCACCCCCTAGGAAGCACCTAGCGTCACCTCCCTGAAGGGAAGGACCTGTCCTGCTTTAGCCAGTGAACACTGGATCGTCTATTGGGAGTACAAACATATTTTACCGCAGATCAAGAAATACACCACACACACTGTTCACAACAAAAATGCACTTGGAGACTGATGAAAGTCAGTGTACCTCTTTCAGTTTGGAAAGGACTCCTCCGTGCTAAATTATTATTCCAGAGCTTACTGAGAACATATAAGGCCTGCTGATAGCTATTTATTTTGTAAATACATAAAAGTGTGTGTGAGTGTCAAACTGATGAAAAAGAATGGCTACAGGCTCCATATATCATATTTAGAAAAATATGGAAGTAATATACTATTATGTCATATGTAGACATTCCCAAAATGTGCCTCTCTTGTCTAGACTCAAGTATCGGAGGGGTAGCTGTGTTAGTCTGGATCTGCAAAAGCAACGAGGGGTCCTGTGGCACCTTATAGACTAACAGAAATGTATGAGCATGAGCTTTCGTGGGCAAAGACCCACTTTGTCAGACGCAGGTGTCTGGACTGTACACCATAAAGGCTAGAGATGGCTCTTTACTATGGGTCTGATCCAAAGCCTTTGAAATCAATGGGATTTCTTCCATTTATATCAATGGATTTTGGATCAGGGCATGTGTGACTGTACCAAGGGCACTGTAACTAGGTACAACTCACCACCCTGGGCACCTTCTGCTGGTCACTTGGGAATCAGCTCTTCAGCCTCCACATTGTCCTCTTCTGGCTGGTGTATTGCCTGCTGTTGCCTGTCTGTTCACCACCACCATTATCAGGACCCGTGCCCCTTCCAGACCCCTCTGGCTTGTGTCCCATGGCAAGGCCCCACACTCAGGGATCCTCCCTTCCCAGGGAGCCCCAAACCTCACCTTACCTCAGTGACCCACTGCCAGTCATCCTATGACCCTTACCTCGGTGGAAGAATGCAATCTGAAATGGCCACTCATCATTTGTTAGGAGTTTGGGCCTGTTGCCCTCTGCTACTCTGGCTGCCTCCCTGCACCCTAGTACTCTCTGGGCTTGTCTCGGGCCCTGCAGCCTGGGAGCTTGCCTGTTCAGAGATCCCCCAGCTCTGTCTACCTTTCCCCCAGCACTGTTCTGTGGTAGGAAGTGCCTGTAGCTACCCTGGCAAGTAGGTCCCTCCTGATCCACCCATGGAGGAAGAATCCCCCACCTCCAGGAGTCTTTATTTACATAGCCCCAGATGGATCCGTATTGGTAGCTAATTGCCCCAGCTGTCGGCTCTTCAGCCCTCTCCCAAGGTTGGGTTAAACGCCTTCCCTGCTAGAGTGGGGCAATAACCCCACTACAGGCACAAAAGGCTTTAATGCTGGCTGTGCATTACCATGATTCAAATAAGGCACTAATTATGATAAACATCCTGAAATTTCTGTACATGTTTATGTTTGACTAGCATTCAAAAGTTAAAGACAGTGCTGCTAAAAATAGCAGGCTGTCCAAAACCAGTTGTTAAATTCCTCACTCAATAAGAAGAGCATTTTAATTACTCTGCCTTCAGGAAGCAGTTTTTAAAAAACAAAGCGCAGCACAATACTAGATCAAAAGTCCTGAAGGTACAACGTGAAAGTAACCTAACGAATGTTGTCATCTCTGGTACAGCTTCACAACTGCCTACCAGCACTTTTCCAGACTCACAAATCAGCTGTCAAGGACAGGTTAAGTACTTAAGCCTTTCTTTTCATGCCAGCAAGCAACTGATGCCAAGGACAGTATATTTGAAATGTCATTGCAGTATCTACTGTTTATATCAGTGTTGATTCCAATCACTCCTTACAGGAATCTGTTTTACCTGCTGCTATAATTCGTGAGTCGGCTGATCTTATAATTGAGCAAAGCTGCAGACAATGTCCGAAAGAAGCACTTCCATACTCCACTGCCGGGGTGATGAGTTACATGGGTCCATGGTGCCTGGGCTCCCGGAACATTCCAGGCCCTCTGGCCCCACAGGCTTCCCCCAGTGCATCCCCTGGCCTTGCCTGACACCCCTGGGTGATTTAAAAGGGACAGTGAGCCCCTGCTACCACACCTGACAGTGCAGTGGAGCTAAAGCAGCTTCCTGCCCACTCTTGCTCCATGGCTGCTGGTAAGTCCTTGTGGTCGCTGGGTGGGGTTTCTTCATGTGCTGAGTGCCCCTGCAGCCAATGGGAGTTGTAGGGGGTGATGGCTGTGGGCACCTCCAACCCCAACTTAGGAGCCACTGCCAAAGGGGTGGTGTAGGTAACTTATGGGAGCCTCCCCAGGAAAGCACTGCACTCTTTATCCCCCAGTCCCTCATCTCCCTCCCCGATACCCTGTCTTGCCCCAAACTCTCTCCCACAACCCACACCCCCTCCTGCCCCCAAAACTCACTTCCAGAGCTGGCACTCCACACCTCCTTCCATACGCCAATGCACTTCCCTAGCCCAGAGTCTGCACCCAAACTCAGTCCCAAAGCCAGACCCCCCCACCCCTCCTTCACTCAAACCCCTCCTACAGCCTGCACCCAACACCTCTCCAATCCCCATCCAGAGCTTACACTTAAACTCCACCCAAGAACCCTCACACCTCCTGCACCCCAACCCTCTCTCAGGGCCTGTACCACCTCCTGCACCCCAACCCCCTACCCTAGTCCAGAGCCTACACCCAGCACCCAAACTCTACGCTAGAGCCTGCATCCCAGAGCTCCTCCTCCACCCAATCTTCTTCTCACTGGCTTAGACAGGTGGGGAGGGAGTGACTTGGACCCATTCTAGGCACCATAAAAACCTCTACATACCTGCCGTCCCTGTCCACAGTAGCAGCAGTCAGCCCTGGCCATGCCATGTCTATACTGCTAGTATCCGTGTGGCAGATTCTCCATTGAGCTTTAGCTTACTTAGGAGGCACAGAGGTGTTGGAAACAGATGGCAAATGGCAAGCAGCGAATTCCCTGTGGAAGGATAATTCCTTCCAGCACAAGTTTCCCAGAGCCGAGCTCCTGTATTACAGTGGTGAATACTTTTTTGTCTGAGTGATTTTCCAATAAGAAAATTTCAGTTTTTCCATAAAATGCTGATTTTCTGTTGGGTAAAATAAAACAGCTCACTGGTTGCCCTCAGTGTAACATTCTGCTAGTGAAACTGACGAAAGCTTTCACAGACAGGCTTTGATGTCTGTGTGCTTGGGGGCTCTCTCTTTCCAGCCCCAGAGCAGTGAAGGGCAGAAGGGAAGCCAAGTGCCTGGGTTCTCTGGCTCCTAGAACTGCAGGGTGGGCTGAGCACCCACGTTCTCTGCCTCTCCTCCAGGCAGGCGGGAAAACTTTTCCCATTTCATCAACCACGGCCGCTGTGCTGGTGGGCAGCTGAGAAGCAGAAAAAATGCACGTCAGTTCTTCCAAAACAGAAATTTGCTCAAAAAACACCTTTCTGCAAAAAACATTTCACCTAGATGGCATTTGTGAACTTAACATTGTTTTCATGGAAACTGATTCCTTGCTCTAGTTAGTTCTGTCTCTGCCAGCGAGCCCTCTCTTTTTTCCCCTTCCAGGGGTGGTATGTGATGTACACCAAGGCATGTACAGATGTGTACCACCAACAGAAACACATGCTGCCTACTGTGCACGCTACCAGCACGCTGCTGATCAGCTCAGTGGCACCTGAATCATTTCTGGGAGACCACCAGTAGTCAGACAATATCTCCCCTATTACAGACCAGTTTGCCACCTCTCTAAGGTGCCTCAGAGTGCACAGGGCACCAAATAGCAGCAAACAGCACAGTCTTTGATGCCTTCCTAAGGGGGCCCAGATGTGCTGGCTCATCGTGACCCTGAGGAACTGAAAACACAGATAAGAGGGCTAGTAGCCTAACTGTTAACAAAGGGACCTCAAAAACTGCCTCCGGCTGGTACTGATAAGTGATGCACCCACACAGCCATCCCAGGAGAGAAATCCCCGCCCTAGTAAAAGAATGTCCTGTACTCCTAAATTACTTATCGCCCTCTCTTACAAGTGCAAATTAAGCAGAAACCGCCCTTGTAAGAACTGGCATCACAAAGACAGACCAGTACGATCTGGCACCATAGATAAGAAAGAGAATATGTGACCCAAGGGGTGTAAAGATGGGCCCAGCAGCACACTGACTCTGAGTGCGTTTTCACCAACTACCTGCTGGTCGGGTCAGGTGATTGCCTCCCGAGGTCCTCAACTGGGGATGCCCAACCTCGTATTTGGTCTTTCCGCAGAATTGAGCGACCGATCCTGGCTTGGCTACGCTGGTATCGAGAGACGCAAGGAGGGTAAGAAGCACCCACATTAAGGTCTCCTTTCTCTAGTGCACATATTTGAGAATTAGAGCTCTATAAGTTGATGTTGTTTGTCTGTAACGTAACCTGTTAACACCTGTACTCTGCTAGCATATAAGAAGTAGACAATAGCCTTTTGTAGTCACATGCTTGAAATTGTAGCTTAATAAACCTGTTACTAGTTAAGCATTTGAACCTGACTGTTGCTTCTCTTTGTTACTGTAACACAGCCAGCACAATCAAAAGAACCTTATAGCTGTTTGCTATACTAGCTTGGCCGTTGGTGAGAGTGCTGAGAGCCTAGTCTAGAGTCGTGCCGCCTCCAAGGGGCAGACTCCTGGGGCACCCGTCAGTCAATCCTGGCTGCCTGCTACGAAGGGACAGTTCGTCCTAGCAGTTGAAGTCTTGGGTGTGGAAAGGCTCTTAGTACTACCATTGGGGCACCCCTCAGTCAATCTTGGCTGCCCGCTGCGAAGGAGCATCCTGCTCTAGCAGTTAAAGACTCGGATGGTAACAAGGGCATAGTTGGTACCTCACCGCACATTGCCCGGCCACCGACTAACACCACCCAAGTGCTCAGCTTACAGGTAACACCGCTGGCTGCCTTGTCCCCTCTATCAAGCTCTTACAATAGCAGGTGCATCAGGACTGAGCTGGGATGTGCTGGGAGAAAGGCCGCACTCCATTCCATACTGCTGCACCCAACTCTTCCCTGGCATGGCTTTCTGTGGAATCTAGTGCAGGGCAAGCCACCTGCTAGCCTATTCATTTTGATCGGGGATTGGAGGGTGGTATCATAGATTTAGGGAGGCACAATCCAACCCTTATTTGGTTAAGCCTCCACCAAGCAGAACACCAACATTAGCAGCTATGAGAAAATCCAAGACAAATTTGAGCATCTGGTATTTTCAGCTCTTCTCTTAAGGAACTTGGGCTACGCAGAATGAGCTGTTTTCTGGCAGATTTCCATTAAAAGCAGAGTGTTTATATTGTCAGAGAAGTTAGCATGATGCCTCATTTTCCCACCACCCACTCCTGCTCCCCTACTGAAGAAAAAGGGATAAGGTCAGTAATCTCAGACTATCCCAGGCATAGTGGGACATCTGATTATCTTCTAAAGAATTTAGGCTCATTTACAGTTACAGTATGTGGATCAGAAGCAATTTTCTGGCTGACTTCCATAAACACCAGACAGTTTGAGGAAGTTCTTTTGGCAACATCCTTCTTTTCTCCCTTCTACACAAGATATACGGTCTTCCCCGACACACAGAATTGTGCTAATGAAAGTCAACCCAGATAGTCAACGAATCTGCTAATCAGAGCAACATTTAACCCTCATTCTCCGCAAATGTTTTGCAGGTGTCTGCATATTATTAAAACAGTATTGCTCATTTGGCCATGGGCTATGCACATCACTGAAACAGGAAGATTTTATGGTGGCGTGCTGCAGTCTTCCTGAACAAGGCCGCATACGTTAAACAAACAAACACCGTTGCAAAGAATCACAGCTGCCCACCCTGCAATAATTAAACCAAGTTTATATAACATTGTATCCGCAGGACCACATTCCCCAAACTGCTGAAGCACTGGTTGCCCCAAAACTATACAGCAGCAATGGGCAACCTAAGCTAGTCAGTGGGCCACATGAGTGGCTCTTGGTCTCAGTGGGCCACAAGATTGTCTTAACCAAGACAGTTTCTTCAGACAGGGTAGTTTTGCTAACTGTGCTTGTGCACCTAGAATTTGCAGGGTGTGCCCATTGGGCCACAGCAGCATTTTGATTGGCTGCAGAGGGAGCGCATGGCTCTTGCACTCAATGGCTACGTCTACACGTGAAGCCTACATCGAAATAGCTTATTTCGATGTAGCAACATCGAAATAGGCTATTTCGATGAATAACGTCTACACGTCCTCTAGGGCTGGCAATGTCGATGTTCAACTTCGACGTTGCGCGGCACCACATCGAAATAGGCGCTGCGAGGGAACATCTACACGCCAAAGTAGCACACATCGAAATAAGGGTGCCAGGCACAGCTGCAGACAGGGTCACAGGGCGGACTCAACAGCAAGCCGCTCCCTTAAAGGGCCCCTCCCAGACACAGTTGCACTATACAACACAAGATACACAGAGCCTACAACTGGTTGCAGACCCTGTGCCTGCAGCATGGATCCCCAGCTGCCGCAGCAGCAGCCAGAAGCCCTGGGCTAAGGGCTGCTGCCCACGGTGACCATAGAGCCCCGCAGGGGCTGGAGAGAGAGCATCTCTCAACCCCCCAGCTGATGGCCGCCATGGAGGACCCGGCAATTTCGACGTTGTGGGACGCGGATCGTCTACACGGTCCCTACTTCGACGTTGAAGTAGGGCGCTATCCCCATCTCCTGATGAGGATAGCGACTTCGACGTCTCGCCGCCTAACGTCGAAGTTAACTTCGAAATAGCGCCCGACACGTGTAGCTGCGACAGGCGCTATTTCGAAGTTAGTGCCGCTACTTCAAAGTAGCGTGCACGTGTAGACACAGCTAATGTGTGAAATCTGACCATACTTCACTTCACAAGCTTTTGCTTTACATATGTGTCACTTTAGTTATATGGGTAGGAAGGAAAAAAAAAACTCCACAGAAAGAAACCTGTGGAATCTGGTAACCCTGCCATGAGCAACAACAAACAAAATGGTGCATGTGGCCCTCAGGCTGCAGTTTGCCTACCACTATGTGGCTTTTTATTTAACATTATACAGTACTCAAAAAAGTACTTTCATGTCTATGCTATACTTCAAACAAGGGTTTAAAAATCTAAAACCTGGATCTGAACCTGCTTAGTCTGGAAAAACTACAAATCTGGACCTAAATGTTAAGATTCAAGCTTCTCTCTATAAAGTATTCTGTTTAAACAAACTTAGACTAAAAGACATTGGCACAGTATTAGAGCCCATTCTAAAAAAACCCAGCAATATAATTTTCTTGTATGAAAACATGAAAAGATACACTTGGTGGGAAGAAACGTTACTAGAATTGAAGAGAAAATTGCCATCCCTTAGGACATCCTAACATTTCAAAATCCAGAAGTTTATCACAGATTGGAAATTTGGAAAAATTTTGATTAGAAAACCTTGAAATGTTATATTTCATTGATGTAAAATATTTAATCACAATCAGATAAAACGGTTTTGCTTTTATTGTCAAAATATAGTATTAAATATAATATAGTATTAAACTATCATATCATAAATGCCAAAATGAAACAAAATGCGAAAATAAAATGTTTAACTTATCAAAATGAAACATTAGAACATCAGAACAAAATCAGAAAGTTGAAATGATTTGTTTTAACACTTCTCATTGAAATTTTTCTCAAAATCTACACATTCCTTTCCATTCTGCTTTGAAAACTGCTGCTTTGAAAATGTTTCAATCACTTCAAATTATCACATTAATTAATACAGTAAGGTGTAATCTAATATATTGGTACAAAGAAATAAAGTTAAGTGACTTATCTTATGAATTACTTTCCTTGTGAGCTTCCAGGATGAGGGACCATGATTCCTCAAATGCACCATGAAAGTTCAGTGCGCACTCAGCAGGCATTACTGTAAATAATGATTGTGACGAGATGGCAGTCTTCATCATGGTAAATGGATCCCCTTTCAGAATAAAAGCTACTTTACGAGAGATGACAGACAAATGGTTCATGTGTTACTAGAAGGGTAAAATGCAAAAAAGTTTGAGAGAAATTTCTCAATTCCTTTCTAGTTTTCTGGTTTTAAGCACCATAGAAAAGCAAAATATCATTTCTAAGTGGTTCAGCAGGCTCAGTGGTATTAGCAATATTGTGCTACGTACATTTGTAATCTTATTGTGGGCCCATTTGTGATGGTTTCAGTGAATATGCTACAAAAACAATAATCGCATTAGGTGCTTGCAAGATTCCATTAATGGAAAGTGATATCAATACATTTCTGCTAGGTTATTTCTTTGCCTTTCATTACATTTGTACAACAGCTGCCAGGAATCTTTTTTGAAAGAAATCTTTGTAATTTGACCATCTTTAAAACTCCCCAGGGAAAAGAAACAAACACTGGAGGGCCTTTAATAAGCGCTGCATTGAGGGAAAATAGGTCAGTGTGCTTCCCCTTTTCCTCAGGAGCAGATCCAGTGCCACTGAAGTCAATGGGAACCTTTCAGAGCAGCTGTGTCTTACCTCTTTTTATTGCTATCATGGCATTTTTCTATTCTCTCACATCTGGAAGTTCTATAGATCGGAAGAAGTGGGTCTGTCCCATGAAAGCTCATCACCTAATAAATCATTTAGTTAGTCTTTACATTGCTACATGACTGCTGTTTTGTTATCTTAGTGATGGTTATAATCTCCTGATTGATCCTCTCATCATCTTCCAGACACAGATCTCAGGAACAATTCAATGCTCAGTAGGAAATGTGGACAGCTGTTAAGCTACTGATGGATTCAGCAACACGGTACAGAAGACAGAAAGAACTCAAACTATTCAGAATCATACATAGGCTACAGAGGTAGAGTAGGCTGTGGTTTTTCTGCCAATATGAAAGGCTAAAAGACTGTTTCTTTAACTCTCTGCTCAAGCACCTTACTGCATGTTTCCGACATCTCATGCTGTCACTTTCCATTCTGTTATTCCTAATGTTTCATTCCCTTTTTATCAATCCATTCAGCCCAATGTTTCATTTAATGGCTTAATTGTTGAAGTAGGATGAGGATTACCAAAGCATGCTTACCTTTTTGGGTGCATCTTTTCTCCAGTTGTCAAAATCTAAGTTGACTGTGGGGTAGCCCAGCATTTAATGCCGGTTTTCATATTCACCACAGCACATTCCCAGACGGAACCTTGCTACAGCCCTACCTCCCTTGAAATGTACCACATCAATAAGACTATATCAAACAAGGTTACAATAGACCTTGTCAGCTCTGGCCCTCCCTTTTACTGGGACCCCCACTCCTTAAATACCCCTCTGAAACTACCCCCCCCACTCATGCGTCTGATGAAGCAGTCTTTGCCCATGAAAGCTTATGCTCCAAAATATCTGTTAGTTTATAAGGTGCCACAAGAATTCTTGTTGTTCTAACAGCTATCCTTGTTAATGTAGCTAATAGCACTCTTGTAGCGCTCTTAGAAATTAGCCTTGCAAGGTTACTATTTATATTGAAGTAGCAACTAAAGACCCCAAAAGCTAAAGGTCCCATTGTGCTGAACAAACACCGAGACTGCATCTATACTAGCAAGTTTTTTCAGGCCTTTTTTGAAAACCACAGAACATCGACACACAAAAAGAGCTCTTTTGATCTGAAATCAAAAGAACGCGCTCCTTTTTCCGGCGGCCCTCGTCCTCTCCCAAATGAGGAAGAGCACCTTTTCCCAAAAGATTCTTTTGACAAAAAGCATGTGTAGACACTCTGTGGGCCCTTGTTGTGAACGTGCCGTCCTCATGGTGCCAGATATTTCAATCCCTGGCTCTTCCTTTTGAAAGTGCAGGGGCTGTGTGGACACATTCTATTGAAAGAGAGGATTGATCTTTCGATCCACTTTTGTGTATGGATTCACTCTTTTGAAAGAAGTTTTTTTTTGGAAGATCTCTGTAGTGTAGATGCAGCCCTAGTAAAAGGCTCCTTGCTCCGAGATGTTAGACATGCTACTTTTTTCTCATCCCTTATTTATCTCCAGTTTACAGGTGGGAAGTGGAAATGCTTTGCCCCAGATCTCGGAGAGAAACTGGTAGAGCTGGAAACTGAGCTCACATCCCCTAAATCACAGCTGTGTGTTTTACCACAAAGTCATTCTTCTGTCAGTGGACAATATACCAGCGCCCAAGCACAAAAAAGCAGTCCAGTAGCACACAATGTCTACTAGCCTGCATTCATCACAATGAAAGTTTTCTTTACTCACCGATTCAAAAAAATCCCTCTCTCTGAGTCACCACACAATTTTGCAAGACTGTTCTGTTTATATGAAAATTGACTTTTCCATCCTGTTGTGTGTTTTTATTTACAATCATTAAGCAATGACACGACAAAATGTTAATAAGAATCTTGAACTTCTTATGTGTACGTGTGGGAAGATACACATGACCTTGGACAAACAAACATTTGTTCCAACTTGTCCCCAGCTGGGTGTGTCGGCATTCCACTAATTTCATTACGCAGAATTATGTCAGGTTTTTCAGTACTATTAGTCCCAGCATGAGGCTCAGGACCCAACAGTCTCTGAACTGAGGCCAAATGTGTTTGCAGTGATTAGCTGATAAATTAGCAGAGTCGTCAGCCTGTTAAAGTGAACACTCTCAGAATGTAATTGGATAGTGAATGAATTCATTTACCACTGATTGAAATAGTGGTACGATAGCTTGTGGCTCATAATGTACATGCCTAATATGCCACACACTGTGGCAGAAAGGAAAAGAAATGTAATTACATTAAAGTAATGCCATTCACATCAGTTCAGGTGAGATACTGTAAACTCCTATTCTTGGGGCAGGATAATATGGCTGTAAATATTTGCCTTGGAAAAAACTTGGCTAACAAGGTCTTACACTAGGAGCAATTTTTAAAAACTGATTGTGAGCAAGAATTCAACTTGGCCTATGGCCATGTCAAAAATAAGTTTATACACTTGAACCTCTTTAATCTGGCAACCTTGGGAAATAGGCTATGCCAGATTATGGAATTTCCTGGATGATGGGTGTTCGCCATTATGAAGGACAATGTGCGTTGCCATGGGGGTGTGAAGTCTGGGACAGAGCCTGAGGTTGATGAGGGTGCAGGATCTGGCTGTGAGGGAAATGGAGGTGGGGTGCTTACCTGGCATCCCACTCCTGGGGACGCACATGACCCCAGTCCACCTCCCCATCCCACTCCCAGGCACTGTCCCCCACCATTATAGAAGCAGTGGAGGAAAAGCCTCCAGACAGGTGCTTTGATGTGCTCCAGCCCCCCCCCCCCCACTGGAGGGAATGGGGAGCAGTAGCACACATAGCCACTTCCTCCTCCCCCTGACAGCATCCAAACCACAGGTGTTCCTGGATCTGGAATAGCTGGATTAAGGAGGTTTAAATGCACCACTTTTTTCCATGCTTGAATAACAAGAATATAACAATGGGAATATACTACCAACATCCAGGAGCGCTGGAACAATTTTTACAATGGAGGTGTCAAGAGCCAATGAACTAAACTGTAAATCCTGTGTATAACGGAAATGACTTCAATGCAGGGGGTGCTGTAGCACCTCCAGCACCCCTAGTTCCAGCACTTCTTCCAACCGGCAGAGCAAGAGGGTGATTGTGAAATGCTCTGGGAGATAAGAGAGGCTATAAAATAGAAAACTCAATTATAATGAGGGATTTCAACTATGCCCCTATTGACTGAGCACATGTCACTTCAAGCCCGGATGTTGAGATAAAGTTTCTAGACACCATCAACGACTGCTTCTTGGAGAAGATAGGCTCCCAGAGCAATCCTGGCAATCATAGACCAGTAAGACTAATGTCAGTATTAGGCAAACTGGTTGAAATTATAGGAAAGAACAGAATTAGACTCATAAATGAACATGATTTGTTGTGGAAGCGTCAACATGGCTTTTGAAAGGGAAATCATGCCTCACTAATTCATAAGAATTTTTTTTGGCAGGGGGGTCAAAAACATGGAGAAGGGTGACTCAGTGGATACAATGTACTTGGAGTTTCAGAAAATCTTTGACAGTCCTTCACCAAAGGTTCTTAAGGAAAGTAAGCATTCAAGGATCACTAGCTGGTGAAAACAAAGGAAACAAAAGATCTGTTTTCAGAATGGAGAGAGGTGAATGGCTGCATCCCCGTGCTTTGCACCATGCACACAATTCATTCAATCTGTGGAATACATTGTGACACGAGTTTGTGAAGACAAAAGGATAATGGTTCAAACTAGAATTAGACACATTCCTGGAGGACATATCCATCAATGGCTATTAACCAAGATGGTCAGAGATAATTCCCCATGCTCTGGTGTCCTAAACCTCTAAACGTCCAGAGGCTGGGAGCAGATAACTGAGGATGGATCACTTAATAGCCCTGTTCTCTTCATTCCCTCTAAAGCATCTGGCACAGGTCATTGTCAGAAGACAGGATACTGGGCTAGAAGGACCACTGCTCTGACCCAGTATGGCCATTCTTGTGTACATCTATATGTCTTCTAAATATATGTCTTGAAAAGTAGTAGTGGATGTCCAAATTGATCTAGGGTCCTGAACTGGCCAAGAGGGGCCTAAAACATTTAATAGGTTTCTTCTCATTTCTAATTTTAATCAGCTAAAGAATAAGACAGTCACTGACCTCTGTAACTGGTGTTCTTTGAGATGTGTGGTTTGTGTCCATTCCAATGTAGGTATGCTTGTGTGTGTATGCCCAGTTGCTAGAAAGATTTTCATCTAGCCAGTAGCCATCAGGCTGGTCTGGTGCCAATATAGTGCCCAATATAGGCACTGCCTGACTCACCCACCCCATTGACTTACTTCTTGCCAGCTACTCCAACAGTGGGGAAAGGCTGGAGGGTTTTAGATCTCCCTACTCTGGCCTAATGAACTACTCTACTAAGAACAATAGAACTATAACTATTTAAAGTGTTTAAACTATTAACATCTAATTAGAAACTATTTGCAGGTAAGATCTAAGTGCTAACTGAGAGATTGCTCACACAGAACGAAGGGGAGTTCCAGCAACTGATACCATGGCTATATCGGCACCACTCCAGAGGGCACCACACCAGTGCGATGGTTACTGGCTAGGGGAAAGCTTTTCTGGCAACTGGGCATGTGGGTGAACACATCTATATTGGAATGCACATGAACAATCACTCAAGGAAGAACTGAGGGTTTCAGTGGGTTAAAAAGCTAGGATGCAGTTGCAAAAAATAATCAAATATTCTGGGGCAGGTTAATTAGAAGTATTCTATGCAAGACATGGAAGCGACTGGTCCATTCTTCTCAGTACTGGTGAAACCTCCACTGGATTATTTCCAAAAATCTTCAAGCTGGAGATTTTTAATCAAAGTTTAGACAGACAACTGTCAGGGATGGTGGAGGTTTACTTAATTCTGTCTCACTGCAGGAAGTGGACTAGATAACCTCTTGAGATCCTTCCCCACACTATATTTCATGATCCCTCACGCGGAAAAAGAAACATGGAAGGAGAAAGAGATTTGGTAATCTTGATGTGATGACACACAGTCATCTTCTCTTCAAAAGGACATAAATATGCAGACCCACAAAAGAGATGGGGGTTGTGGATTTCCAACCATACAATGTCCTGAGGTTTCAGGGAAATCCTACTGATCTCCTTGTACATATGTGCCAGAAGAGCCCCTTCACACTACTCCCCTTACAGCTCTGGAAGTTTGACTTCTATTAACTGTTGCCTCACTTTTGCCCTGTTTACCTGCTGGAAATGACACAGTTAGCATTAACTACTGCTGGACGATGGCAAGAAAATAGGGCACAGAAAGTTACCACCCCCTCTTGACCCTTCTGCCCAGGTTGTCTCAGAGATTGCAATAACGGCTGTTTGGCTGTCTTCATCCTCTTATTCACTTAGCAAGATATGGATAGCACTTACCTGTTTCATCCTCTCTACATTGCACAGATCACATAGAACAATGATTCCTGGATGCACATAAGTTTGTAATAAGATGCAACCTCCAGACTAGCTGGAAACGATTTATAGCATCCATATGAATTTCTGCTAAGTATCATTGGGAAATGTAAACCAAGAAACAAAAAACTGGCCTCAACTGTAATTAACAGTTGAAATAATCTTCAAAGTTGCTGAACATTTTTTGGAAAGACACAAGAAAGCCATTGCTACGGGCACACAAACTGGCATCAAGAATAGAGGATGAGATTAAATTATATGGTTGGACAAACTATGCTTTATGTTCAGAGAGTGGTACATAAGTGGAAACATCACTCTTGTGAAATTGGTGGGCATCACCATATCATTTCATTCCCAAAATAATTCCCCTTCCCGGATGTGATACTGTCAGGAATCACATATGAAAAGTAGTTCTGTGAACTCAAACCCTGATATACCACCAGGAACAGGTGACAACTTCTGAGAATGTCATTGGAAAAGGTCACCCCTACCAATTCTGAGTGTCCCAATCCTGTGACTCCTAAGTCATCTTCTGTAAACTAAACAAGCCCAAATCCCTCAGCCTATCCTCATAGGTCTTGCGCTCCAGGCCCTAAATCATTTTTGTTGCCCTTGTCTCCAATATGCTAGGGACTGATGCTTCACTGATCGAGCCACTGGCCATCAATTTATTGCATCTGTTTAAATGCAATAAATTGATCTCTGAGTGCTCTCACATCAACACCAGAACTCCACCAAGATGAGAAGAGTAGCTGGCACTGACGGGAGAACAGCCCTCACTTACTGCACACAACACATTTCAGTAAGTATGTCGACTTCAGCTATGCTATTTGCATAACTGATGTGACTGAATCAGGTTAGGTCGACGGTGGAGTTAATGTAGACTAGGTTAGGCTAGGAAGTGTTCAGCCCCTCTGGGAATATGCAGGAGGGACAAGATGAGACTTTATAGCACTGGGCTAGTGCACAAGCCACTCCAAAAGATGTGGGGAAAGGAGCTACTTGCTCAGTCCTGGATAGTGGCACTGGCTGTGTGCATGCACACCAGGAAATGCATTATACAAATTCTCCCTTTATGCAGCTAGCTCAGGGATGTAACATTCCTGCCTGAGCTCCAACCCCTTTGAGGAACGATACAGGGCAGTTGCACTGCCCCCCAACATAACGTTGGTGTTGACATAACAGCACTCACCCTAGACTCACTCCAACACATCTCCTGTATCAGGCAGGTTGGCCTTAAGGCAAGGTGAACAAGATAACTGTCTTGGGATCCACAGCTTCAGGGCCATGCCCTCCAATTGATTTCAGCATTCACTGCCCACCGGCTAGGCCCCACTGTCAGCCTGCTGTTTGGGCCCCATCCACTGGCTGGGCCCTGCTGGGCTGGTTCTTACAGCAGGGATGGGGGAGAAGACAGGGTGCTGAGCAGAGTGGCTCTACAAGTATAGTGGGGTTCTTTCACATCACAGAGGCATTTTCGGCATCTCAGGGAGGGAGCAACAGTCCCACCAGAGCAGCACAAAGGAGACAAAACCACAGCAGAGAATCTGCCCCTGAAGTCGACCATTATGGTGTGATATACCTCTCCTGTGAAGCTGTGCTGGTGGAGAATTACTGCTGCGTTTTGCTGAGAGTGCAAATGGAGCCTAAAACAGTTAGCCCATGTGAATTTGGGGATAGGGGATGCTGATGTTGCCATAATATTATTATTCACAACATGGGAAGACAGCATAAGCATGCATTCCATATTGTACTTTGCTTCTATAGTGTCTTAATGCCAAGTCGGTTTCAGACAAAGAATTGTATTACAGACACAGTAAGAGCTTCGCAGTGTCTCTCTAGCAGTTAAGGTTAGGGGAAAATGTCATTCATCATTAGTGGTAATAAGGGCCTTACAATCATTTTACTGCTGCTCAGGGAACTGATAACTCACAAAAATCTATTGTGCACTGAATACTGCCTGAATATTTCCATGAAAGAGCATGAAATAAAAGAATAGTAAGAAAAAGGAAGAGAGAACACTTCTACGGTAAAATTCTATAAAGAGAAATATGGACAATTTGGGTGAAAGATTGTTTTAAAACTACTCATATAAGCTTCAGTCTAAATATTGAATGCATGGTTGTATTTTGTCAGGCACCATGGCTTCTGCAGTCATATATTCCACAAGCGACTTTGAAAGATACAGATTTCATTTCATATATAAATAGGAACATGGCAACAACGCATAGCCTGATCAGTCCACCAAGCCATCTACTCTTTTCTCCAACAGTGGTTAGTACCCAGCTGCTTCAGATAAAGGGACAAAATCTCCATAAAGGACTTTTATTCAAGCTTATTGCATCATTTTATTTGTATAATGGTATCCTCTTTTTCATATATACAAAAATCTTGTTTGCATTTGTGAGCATCACTGCCGGTTTAGGAAATATTATCACAGATCAGTCCACAGAGTTGCCTATTATTACAGTTTATGTAGAACTCCTCATCGTCTGCAAGTTCAGATTGCTCTTGGCTTTGGTGCAATATGCTGTATTTGTCTACAATATATGTCTTGCTGCCCAGTCAGCACTTTCTACAGTTCTTTGTAGTTTGTATAGTCTTGGTTAAGCTTGTATAGTCTTGATTAAGCTAAGTAATTTTGTTTCTCTTCACTATGCCAGCAAGAGACAACTATCTTTCCACTGCATGTGTATGCCTTATACTGCACCTAGTGAAAATTTTCTACTGGAATATTCTGCTAAGTAGAACAAACTCAAGATGGCACAAGAGAGCTGTGAAAGAATGTAGTCCTCAAAAGCACTACAAATATACAATTTAAAGACTAACAAAATGATTTGCTTGGTAACAAACTTTCGTGGGACAGACCCACTTCTTCAGATCAATTGATCTGAAGTGGGTCTGTCCCACAAAAACTCATCACCGAATAAATCATTTCGTTAGTCTTTAAAGCGTTATACTTCTGCTGCTTTGTTTTGTTGGAGTACAGATTAACACAGCTACCTCTTACTATAAATATACATTGTTAGTGTATTGATAATCCCATCACTGTTGAGACCCACCATAAATTTACAACAAGAAATTGTGTTAATATAGAATGCTTATTTGAAGTTCCACATCCTTTGGTTTGCAGAATATATTCAATGCTTAAAACATAAGCATGAAGACTTCACTAAGCAGGCACTGTCTGGGTCAGTTACCAGAAAAGTTAGTACCAGACAGAAAAGTAATTTTTATCCCCCTTTTTGTGCATTTCACATTATAAAAATAAAGAACATTCTGGATGCTTTGGATACATCAACAGACAAGGCCAAAGATATGCAAGACTTAATTAATAAAATTATTTGTATGAAACTATTCTATTTTTAATTCATATGAGTTTAGAAAACCTGAGTACATTTCAAACAGGGAAGTATATTTCTGCTTTCATTTCTGCTTTTGTTCAAATTAGACACAGAAGTCTTTAACGATGCTTTAAGCCCATGGGGTCCAACCAGTTCTGAAGCAGTAGCCATTATAGTGGGTACAACTATAGTTAACTAACCACATTATTCTGAAAAGGTATTTTTTTTTCAAACAAACTAGCCAACTGAAATGGCCAAATAGCCACATGTGGCTAGTGGCTAGCATGTTGGCTACTATGGCCTTAAACTGTTGTGTAGCACTGGTCTGTGCTGTTTAACAGCAGTTGCTTTCCATCCCAGTGAACGCAACATTTGGGGGGAGGGGGCAGCCTGAGCAAGGTGTATGTGGGGGTGGCAAGCGCTGCACCTCCAGCAGGGGTGGGACCTCAGGCAGAAGGAGTGGCACTCTGGCTAGCCTTCTCCAGGTAGCCCTCAGAGCCACCTACAGCAAGCCGTGTGGGCTCCAGTGTTAATTGGAATGACCTGGAGCTTCAGCTGCTGCTGCCACAGTGGTGGTGGTGGTGGCAGCTGGGAACCCTGGGCCCTTTTGAATTGGCTGATCCTGGGGCAGTTGCCCCCTTCTACTCCCACCATCACTGTTAGCAGGCCTGGCAGCATTTAAATAAATGAACTTATCTACATTCTCTGCAGCTATTTGTTCACCTGTAATAAGCACGTCCAGGATGTATTAAATACCCACCCACTGTCTATGTCTGTTTATGCAAACTAAATTTGATATCCTAAATTTCTGATGTGATTGGAAATCCCCTCAAATGAAAATCCTTTTATAAATATAATACTTCATATGGCCCCTTGGTAGCTTTTTCTTCACAGTTCATTTTTAAAAGGCATATCTAGGTCCTGTAGCTCTTAAGACCAGGCAGCATCTTGCAGAATTCTGTCTGCTTCAAGTTAAGTTAAATTCTGCTGGCCAAAGAACAGGTTCTGTTAAAGGTTAACCCAAAGGCTCTTGAATGTCAGTGCTGGAACTAAGGGTGAGTGTGGAACTAATGCTGCCAAACCTAGAGCTTGAAGTGGTTTACATTATACACCAAATTTACAGTTTGGTTCATTGGCTCTCAGCACCCCCAGTACAAAAACTGTTCCAGCACCCCTGCTCTAGAAGTCAGTGAGAGCCTTTCCCATTGGATCAAACCTCTGGGTTCTGGCAAACTGGAGGAAAAACTGTTTTTCTTTTCAACAAAACAAAACACAAAAGATTGTACACTCATCCCTCGTTAAATGAGCACTTTACTTACAAGTACTCGCTAAAATGAGGGACACATATGCCTACCTTTGTTCACTAAATGAGTGAACTCCCCCCGCACACTAATATGAGCCTTACCCCACGCCACGCAGACCCAACCCGCCGCAGCCTGAAACCTTGCCAGCCCCGCAGACCCAACCTGCTGCAGCCTGAACCCCCCCGATTGCTCCACAGCCCCAACCCACCTCAGCCTGAACCCCCGCCGCCCTCCCCATGGACTCAACCCACTGCAGCATGAACCCCCCACCTGCCCCATGGACCCAACCCACAGCAGTCTGAACAACCCCCTCTCCCCGCCTGCTGCACGGATCCAGTCTGCCACCAGGTTTTAACCCTCCCTTCCGTTCATGGACCCAAACTGCACCCAGCCTTTAACCCTCCCCAAGGTTGACTTACATTTCAAACGCAGCACCACATGCGGCCACTCCTTTGCTGAGTTATGAGCACTTGGAACGAATCAGAGACTTTTACGTGTGTTTTAACAGGAATTTAGTGTCCCTCTTACAAGTTTTCACCTACAAGCAGAAATTTGGGAACCAATTGTGCTCGAATAGTGAGGGATGATTGTATTTCCCTACTAGAGGCTGGTTTCTGAACAGAGCAGGTTTTGAAAACTTTACAGCTTGAAAGCTGATTAGAAAAAAAATCCCCATCTTCAAATGCTTTTGAATAGCTTCACATAATCTGCATTCAGAGTGCATAGACCTGAGATTGAAGCAACAGGCATGCTGACAGGTGGCACCTGTTTGAAGATCAAAGAGGGCAGGAGGATCCTCAGTATCTTCAAAATCATTGAAAACCAAGTGAAAAAAGCATAATATTGGAGTGATAGTCTCCATTTTTTTTTACTTATAAAAAGTTAGAATTTATCATGAGAAATACCTGGTCTTGTTCTTAAGCTTTCAGGACCCATCCCTGACAATTCTAATCTGACATGCAGGGTATGAAACAGAGTGATGTAACTAAGTATTTCTGGACTGTCAGACCAGACACTTACACTGTCATCTTAGAATTTCTATCCAATACACCTTTCTGTTCACCCCCTAGATTTCTCCCTCAGTCTTGCCCATCATGTACAACTCCTTGCTTATCAGTTGGCTGTTCGGCTAGTTCTGAGTGCCATTGTGCCTGAGGGAGTGAAGGATGACACCAGAATGATGGACATTAGCAGACAAACTGAGACACTTTTCATGGAGCTTAAAAATGCAGTTAGGAGGGACAAGAGATGATGAGAGGGCTTGAGAGACTCAGGCAGAGGACTCAACAAATGCAGTGAAATTCCTGTAATAGTGTAACCCCTGCAACCACAACTATGCTAGTTTAATACTCCTTAGATCTGGTATAGTTCTCAAGTTTGGTACAGTTTTTTGACACATAATATAATGAGTGCCTCTTTTGTATAACAAATAAATAGAAAGCGAGAGAGAGGAGTGCCAGTACTCAGCCAGCTCTTCGCCATGGCTGGGGCTGCTGAGATTCTAGTACTCAGTACCAGCAGGTACCGACATAAAAACATGCACTGAATATAACTTTTATACATGTTTATTAACAAGGCCTGCTCATTCGTTTTGGCTGCCCTGTGTTAAAAGAACAATTCAAGCCAAATTCAGAAGTGGTGGAAAAGTAGTGCTAAGTATGGGCACATCTTCACTTTGGAAAAGATTGATGCTGCCCATGGTCGAGCTTCCAGAGTTTGATTTAGCACATCTGGTAGGGACGTGCTAAATCGAACTCACAGGGCACCTCCATCAACGCTGGTACTCCTGCTCCTCACAAGGAGTAAGGGAAGTCAATGGGTGAATTTGGTCCCATCAATCTCCCATAGTGAAGATTATGTGGACGCTCGAATTAAGTTATGTAAATCCAACTATATTAGTTGCATATCTTAACTTGACCTTCCCCTTTAGTGTAGACTTGGCTTGTGTGTCAATGTGTGGGTGTTTGTAATGTTGCTGTCATGCTGGTCCTAAGATAGAGAGACAAGGTGGGATAGGCAATATCTTTTAATGGACCAGCTTCTATTGGTGGAACAGACAAGCTTTCATGAGTATCATGGAGCTATTTCTCCGACTGGCAAAAGAAACTACAGTCCGTGGAAGTATAAGTCTGAATGTAAAATAGTCTCAGATGGTTTAACTGTCATGCTGCAGAAAATATAAAGTGACACGCCCATTTACATTCACACAACATGCCCATTTTCCACCCAGAAACACAAACCTACATTTTTCCCTATACCAGGTTTCCCTGTCCGATGCTACTATAGAAAAATCTGCTACCAACACGAGGATTAGATCGAAAGTCCATGCATTCAAACTACAACCTCTCTCCTCTTGCTTCGTTGGTTTCATTGCTATGATCCAGTAGCAATTGCAAATCTCAGCCAAACAAGGCTTCATTGGCAGCAAAGTGCCCCCATAAACTCTTTTATACGGTCTGCAGCCCCAGAAGGATTCAAAGGTGAGGCAACCCTCATATGGGATCACGTAAGTGCCATCAGCAGTATAAACCTTTGAACAATGGAGTTTAACATAAAAATAGCAGCTACAATTCTGAGAAACAACATTTGCAGAGGGAATACACAAGAGACTTCAAACAGTATGGAATTTACATATCACTGCTCCACAGCATGACATTAACTATGCTGTATGCTAAAGCAGAAACACAATGTCAATAAATGAGAGTTGGACCTATTTAATGCAAAGTTTGGTGCTATTATGAAGCAATATCCTCTTACTAGGGCTCTCAGTTGCAGAAGTTATCATTTAATTAGCTCCGTACATTACAAATGGCCCAGAAATTTATCTGTGCATGAAATCTATCCAAAACTACAGGAGTTTGGCTGATGTAACTGGTAATAAAGATTCTGCATATTAGTTTTCAACATGTATATTTAATAGGTCTCATGGCTGTACATAAAGTCTATCAACTAACATATACATTGCTGGATGCTACAGAAAGATAGTTTTGGCTTATGCCTTGAGCAATTAACCTTGTAAGCCATCTGAAAATAATTTAAATAGCATAAAAATGGGAGAAATTTAAGCAACAATTATGCATTTTAAAATTTTCAACACAGAACATAATAATGGCTATACAGGGCTAAACTACTTGTCCAGTATCATGTATATTCTCTAGATCCATGGTATCCAACATGCTAGCCACTAGCAACTTGTGTCTTTTTGGCCAGTAAAGTATGGCTAGTTGGCTTGACTTTGATGAAAATGGACATCATGGGTCAGAACAATGGTCCATCTAGCCTACCAGCCTCTCTTCCTACAGAGACCAGTACCAGAGGGAATTAACAGAAAAGGGCAATTTAATGGAGGGAACCATTTTGTCACTGAGTCCCAGCTTTTGTCAGTAACAGAGAGAAAGCCGTGCTAGTCCTTACACTATGAAAACAAAAAAGCAGTCCTGTAGCACTTTAAATACTAACAAAATAATGTATTAGGTGATGAGCTTTCGTGGGACAGACCCACTTCTTCAGACCATAGCCACACCAGAACAGACTCACTATTTAAGGCACAGAGAACGAAAAATAGTAATCAAGGTTGACAAATCAGAAAAATACTATGAAGGTGAGCTGATCAGAGAGTAGAGGGGCAGAAGGTTCGTGGGTGGGGTGGTGGAGTCAAGAATTAGATTAAGCCAAATATGCAAAAGAGCCCTGAAAATGACCTAAAAAATACCCATCCCGATTCAAACCATATGTTAATGTCTTGAATTTGAATATAAAAGAGTTCAGCAGCGTCTCTTTCCAATCTGTTGTGAAAATTCCTCTTCAGTAAGATGTAAACCTTCACGTAATTAACAGAATGGCTCACTCCATTAAAATGCTGGCTGAGCGGTTTGTGGATCAGAAATCTGTTCTGGTATGGCTATTATCTGAAGTGGGTCTGTCTCACGAAAGCTCATCACCTAATAAATTATTTTGTTAGTCTTTAATGTGCTACTGGACTGCTTTTTTGTTTTCATAGCTTTTGTCAGGCAGAGGATTAGGAATACCCAGGGTGGGGGTATGAATCAAAGACCATTTTGGCTAACAGCTATTGAACTTATTTTCAAACATCCTTCATGAATTTATCTAAATCTTCTTTTCAATTCAGTTTTGAAGGCCAAAAGGAAAACATCTCCTGGCAACAAGTTCCACAGGTTGACTGTGAATCGTGTGAATATGGTCTTACATTTCTTTTAAGCTTGTTGTCCATTAATTCCATCAGGTGACCTGTGATTCTTGCATTTTGGGAAGGAGTAAATAACACTTCCTTATTCATTTTTTCCACCCCATTCATAATTTTACAGGCCTCTATCATACCTCCCATTAGTCATTTCTTTTCCAAGATGAACTGTCCAATTATTTTAAATCTCTCCTCATATGGAAGCTGTTCCATGCCCCCAATCATTTCTGCTGCCCTTCTCTGTAGTTTTTCCAATTCTAATGTATGCTTTTATGAGGTGCAGTGACCAGAGCTGTATTCAGCATTCCATATACAAGCATAGTATGAATTTATATAGTGGCATTATGATATTTTCTGTTTTATAATCTCTTGCTTTCCTCAGGGTTCCTACATTGTTAGCTTTTTCTGACTGTTAATGCACATTGAGAAGGTGTTTTCAGAGAATGATCCACAACATCCCCAAGATCTCTTCCTGGTGCAGTAACATGTAAATTCAGACCCCATCATTTTGTATGTATAGTTGGGATTATGTTTCCCAATGGCCACGTCTACACTAGCCCCAAACTTCGAAATGGCCACGCAAATGGCCATTTCGAAGTTTATGAATTGAAGCGCTGAAATGCATATTCAGCGCTTCATTAGCATGTGGGCAGCCGTGGCACTTCGAAATTGACGCAGCTTGCCACCGCGCGGCTCGTCCCGACGGGGCTCCTTTTCCTTTTCCATCTGCTCATAGGAATAAGGGGACTTCAAAGTAGGCAGGGCCCTTTCGAAAAGGAGCCCCGTCGGGGCGAGCCACGTCAATTTCGAGGCACCGCGGCCACCCGCATGCTAATGAAGCGCTGAATATGCATTTCAGCACTTCATTAGTAAACTTCGAAATGGCCATTTTGAAGTTTGGGGCTAGTGTAGACATGGCCAGTGTGTGTTATTTTGCATTTATCAACATTGAATTTCATCTGCCATTTTGTTGCTCAGTCACCCAACTGTGTGAAATTCCTTTATAACTCTTTGCTGTCAGCTTTGGACTTAACTATCTTGAGCAACTGCACATCAGCAAACTTTGCCTCCTCCCAATTTACATATTTTTCTAGATCATTTATTTAATGTTGTCTGTCAAATGCAAGATCTCCAGCCCAAGATTTTTATCCTGTCAGCAAACAATTTTTGGTTCTATTGAAAAGTGACCAAATAAGAAAAACTAAATCTCTTAAAAACAATGAGAAGTTCTGTGGCACCTTATAGACTAACAGATTTATTAGAGCATAAGCTTTCATGGGCAAGGACCCACTTGGTCAGATGCATGGAGTGGAAATTCCAGAAGCAGGTATAAATATACAGGTGTATGAAAAGAAGCAAGTTGCCAGTCAATAAGGCAGCCAGAGTTAACGCGGTCAATTCAGTCAGGGAGAATATGGCCTCCTTCCAGCATCTGATGTAGAGTTATGAACACCAAGGCTGTGTCCACACTTGCACTCTTCTTTCGAAAGAGGCATGCAAATGAGGGAACTCAAACATGCAAATGAGGCACTGATTTACATAGCCCAAGTTTTATTTGCATAATCTCTTTTTGGGAGAGATTCTTTTAAAAGAAAAAAAAAAGCAGTGCAGATGTGGCTCTTTCGAAAATAAACCTCAAAATGGGAAAAAGGGTTCTTTTGAAGATGGGGTTTATTTTCAAAAGAGCGCTGTCCATAGTGCTTTGTTTCTTTCAAAAGAATCTCTCCCAAAAGAGATTATGCAAATGAAGCATGACACATGTAAATCAGTGCCTCATTTGCATTTTAATGTACCTCATTTGCATTCCTCTTTCTAAAGAGGAATGTAAGTGCAGACACAGCGCAAGAGAGGAGAAACTGCTTTTGTAGTTGGCCAGCCATTCCCAGTCTTTGCTCAATCAGTGTCAAATCTGCAAAATGAATTGTAGCTTTGCAGCTTCTCTTTGAAGTCTGTTTGTGAAGTTTATTTGTTACAAGATGGCTACTTTTAAATCTACCACTGAGTGTCCAGGGAGACTGAAGTGTTCTCCTACAGGTTTTTGTATGTTACCCTTCCTGATACCTGATTTGTGTCCATTTAGTCTTTTTCTCTTTTGCTCTCATTTTTCTTTTCTAAAGTTTCTCTTGTGGTTTGTGAGAGAGACATGAACAGAAGGAGGATGGAACATTTATGTGCAGATTAAGAGGATATCTTTAGTAAAAACTAACTAATGCACTAGGCGAAACATTTAAGTTTGGGTGGCCTCCTGCTGCAGCCAGCCACATTGTCAGAAAGTCTGCTTTGCTGTGTGATGTGACCCCAGCTCCGACATGCTCCCAAATGCCAGGGTTTACAAAGGGATCTGCACAAGGCATCTTCCCATAGTACCTAAGTCAGAAGAATCTTTCCAGAGCAGACAGGGAATTTTGGACTGAGTAAATGACCCCACTCCAAGTTTTCTTAACCTGGTTTCTGGACTCTGAGCTATTTTCTCTCGTTTTACAACCTCCACAACCTTATTGCACCTTTATTCTAATTTTCTGGACAAGAAGACACTCTCCATAAATCTCTCAGAATTAGGGTTGCCATCTAAATGGCTGGTAACAGGACTCTCCAAGGCCCTGCTCCCTGCTCTGACTCTTGTCTCCCAAGGTCCTGCTCCAGCTCTGCCTCTTCTCACTAGGGTAACGATAGCCTGTTCAAAATACAATCCATCCCAAATAACCAAAGAAGTACCAACACACAACTGTTTACTCCAGTTTTGAGGCAAGAACACATTCCAGAAACATACAGCATCTGTCTTTTCAAATGCTTTTGGTTAGCTAGGATATTATAATTGAGAACCTGGAGGGGAGCTATCCTGCAGCACACCAACAGATGAGATAACAACCTGATGACTTCTTCTAAAGAAGTGAACTTCTGTTCATTTACACTGGTGTAAATTTGGAGTATGAATGGAACAAGTAGTCCTGTGGCCACATCCTCCATGACTTAACTGAACTTGTCAACTCTGGCCCTCCTCCTGAGTGGGACTCCCTCCTTTTTATGAGCCTATACATTTAGACCCTCCTTTGGAACCCCGACTCATACATCTGACAAAGCAGGTCTTTGCCCACGAACGCTTATGCTCATAAGTATCTGTTAGTCTATAAGGTGCCACAGGACTTCTCGTGGTTTTTGAAGATACAGACTAACTCAGCTACCCCTCTTAGTACAAACTGAGTTATTCCCGATTTCACATAGGGAAATGTACACTGGGATGCACGCTGGGAAATGAATTAGGTCCTAACCATTTAACTTTTTGTCTAATGACAGTAGCTGAACTACATTGTTTACCATCTTAGAAATAAAAATGTATTTAACAAAAAAACTTGGGGGTCAAGCAGTTCACATACATAAGATTCAGGAGTGTCTCAATAAAGCTTTGAGATAAAAGACAACAAAGATCAAAATTATGCTTAATGCAAATGGGGAGTAAGAAAAAAAACATAGCAAAGGGAAAAAGATTTAAGAGTGTAGCCGGCTGATTTGTTATTCTAAAGCACAAAGCTAAACTGAAGACATGAAAAGCTTTGATGGAGAGCCTTTGAAAAATTAGACACTATCACGAAGAGGAAAACTGCATCTCCTTGAAAATACATTTTTTGCACCGATGTTGTAACAGGAATGGCCTAAGGAAATCTGGGCAGCATGTTAGGAAAACAGTTTATACTTTATGAATGAAATAGAAGACACAGAGAATATACAAATTGACTGGAGACCAAAAACAGAGAAGAATAATTTCAAGCTGAGCCACCATAGAAAACTAACATATGTTACAGAGGATTACCCCATTCTCTGGGGAAGTTGGTATACACAACGTGACAATTTTGTTTAAATTAGAACTTCAATCTTTTCATGTATACACATCTTATACATATTAAATATACCATGAAGAGGGCAAATGAAGTAGTATGCCAGCCTCATAGATATTATCCCATTCTGTCTGACTTGTTCATTGCAGATTGAATATAAAGGGTACATAATCCAGATAAATTGGGTAGAGAAGTCAACTATCTGTAGAGGTTTGATATTACTATCAAGTTCATGATCCTGAAAAATGCATCATGGAAATCTGCCCCACCCCAGTGAAATATGGTCTTTTGTGTGATTTTATCTGATATTATCTAGATTTCATGGGGGGAGATCAGCATTTCCTCAAACTGGGAGTCCTGACCCAAAACGGAGTTGTGGGTAAGGCAGGGGAGGTGTGTGCCATGTTTATTTTATAGGAGATTCACAGCACAGCCATCTTTACTTCTGCACTGCTACTGATGCCTTTAGAGCAGGGTGCCCCACCAGCAGCCATTGCTCTCCAGCTGCCCAGCAGCACAGAAGTAAGGGTGGCAGAGTCAAAACTCTCCTATGAATATATCAGAACTTCTTATTGGGTCAGGAACCCTGCAATTATAATGCCATGAAATTTCAGATTTAAATAACTGAAATTAAAAAAATCTTACAATTCAGCAGGCAAGGGCCAGCTCTGGGTTTTTAATTGCAGTGCAGGCATATCTGATGTGGCTTCAAATTCACTGCAGCTCAGAGTGGGGACTATGCTCGAGCCCTTAACTTCACTTGCATCCCCACACTTGCCCTTTGACTTTCTGTTTCATATGACTCCTGAGCTCAATGCAAAAAAAGACTATGTTCGTTTAAGCAGAGCCCTGCGTGGATACAAGAATGTGGATCTGCATCTGATCCGCATCCCTGAGGCTCAATTCCTCTTCCAATCTGCAATCCAGGAACTTTGGATTTTATTTGTATTCACATATAACAGGATCAACTCACCACCATGGTGTCTCCTGCTCATTGATCTGGGGATTAGCTTGCTTTCCTCAGCAGGGTGCCTCTTTCTGGATCACGTGTTGTCCAGCACCGCTCCTTCATATGATCAGCTCTGGACCTGTGTTGCTATCTAGATTGTGGCATCATCTTCAGGACATTGCCCCCAGCAGTGCCTGCTCTACTAGTCTCTTGTCCCTTTCTGGGGGGTTTAGCAGTCCTGGTTCATTCCAGGGTACCTACCACTGTGGCCCATTGCAGCCTGGGTCTAAGGTCTCATGTCAGGGACAGACTGCAGTTTATTAGGGTCACCTGGGGTGGCTAGGTGCCGTACAAGGGGGAAGTGGAGGGACTCAGACCTGCTCATTACTCTCAGTTCCAGACAAGGGACCCTCCGGCAGCAGCCTGGTTCTGCCTTCCTCTTCACTTACCCCCACTGCCTTGCTCCCTGGGCCACATCCCCTGTGGCTACCTCACTTCAATTGGACATCTGTTTCAGGGCCAGAAGTCTGGCAGGCATAAGGCTGGAGCCTCCAACTCCCCTTGCCTTGCCTTGCCTTGCCTTGCCTTGCCTTGCCTTGCCTTGCCCTGCCCTGCCCTGCCCTGCCCTGCCCTGATCTCCTTTAGTGCTGCTCTATCTGGGAGCTGGCCCTGGCTAGAACCTAACTGATCCAGCTCTACTGGAGTAGCTCCTTATATACTCCAGCAAGCTGTCCTCTGATTGGTTCCCTCCAGGAGCCCTTCATTCATTGGCTGGGGGAGCAGTGCACACTCCCTCCAGCCTGCCTTATCCCTTTCTCTGCAGTAATGGGCACTTGCCCCACTAAACTGTGCGACAAATCTGTGAGGGAGGCAGGAGATAGCATGGACCAATGATGTTGTGCAGGGAAGAGGCAGGCATCATGATAGCAGGAATTGAGGATAAGGGCAGCAGGAACCCAGGGGTTGGGTTCCACAGGCCAGTGCTCAAAAGGTGGGAGCAGGGGAGTGGGCAGGGCTGGCACTCAGCCCCTCCTGCAGGGAGATTTAGGACATAGCTTCTTGTGTCCTTTCCCTGCTGGCAGTGCAGGAACCTGCCCTGGCAGCCCCTCCCCTCCAAATCTGGTGGGCGGGGGAGGGGAGATTGCCTTGCATGGATATGGGCTCCTCTATCTGCAGAATATAAAGCAGATGTCCATGGATATGCATGGCTCTAAATTTAAGCCTTGCATACTGGAGTCACCAAGTCTTACATAGCTCTGATGAAAGCGGACGCCACTGAAAATTCAACATTCCCTACTGCAAAGACTCCTGCAATAGCCTTGGTATCTTCTTAACCTTAGGTGGTTAGGTACAAGAGGTGATTGTTTACAATAATGTTATAGACTGAATTACTGTAATATGAATAAATTACATACCCGTTACTAGTGTTCTTTTTTTTTTTTGTGCTGGTACAGGCCAGTATGCTATATTGGCACCTCATCAGCCCCAGTCAGGATCCCTTGCTAGGTGGTGGGGAACCCAGGGCTGGGAACCAATTGGGGTGTGGAGCCCCACCAGCAGATCCAGCCCAAGGAATGTGGCCAGAGGACCCTGGCATCCCCAGCCACAGGAACCCTGGTGGGGGGCTGCATACCAGCTTTACCAGGGAGGTAAAGCTGGCTGCATACCAGCTCCTCTATTTTTTTTTTTTAATTAACAAAAAAAGCACCGCCCCTTAGTACATGCTAAGATCTTTTGTGGTCACATACAAGACTGATAAAATTTGCATAAGTTGCATCTCAGACTTGGAGGGGGAAAAAATCACACCGAAAACACAAAATTATTACGTCCCTTATTTCTTTACTACAGTAGGGTTTTCGTCTAATAAACGGAAAAGTAAAATATTTCAGCAATGTAAACTTCCTGAAAGTTAAATCATTGCTGTCCTAAACCTCACGTTGCATGCATGCTACTTTGTTTTATTCTTGTAATGAGATTCTGTGAAAATGCAAGTGAACTCAACCTCACCCTAAGCTTTGGACTAGCAGGAAGAGTCTGTGCTTGAAACTTCCTCACATTTCTTTTCATGTGCCAGATCAAGACTGAGACCAATCCAATAAAGCTGTATGTCATGAAGGCTTGACTCTCAGCTATCCAGACAGTTAGCCATACCTGAGGAAAATCAGAAAATTTGTTTTCATTGCAGACTTGCAACTGCTCTATGACACGACAGGACACTAATTTCCCAACAGTGTATACTTTGAAAGTGACAAGATGTAAGAAGTCCGGAGACACCCAGCCCTTAGCCTAGGGCGGGCAGCACCCAAAAGGGGTTAGAACACCAGCCCCGCACTCAGTTCGGGGCGGTCAGCAGTTCACCGTTACGATACAATACCGGCCCAGCCCTCAGTTCAGGGCGGGCAACAGTTCACAGTCACAACACACTTCCGGCCCAGCCCTCAGTCCAGGGCGGGGCAGCAGTTCACAATAGCAATATAATATAGGCCCAGCCCTCAGTTCAGGGCGGGACAGCAGTTCTCAATAGCAATACAGTACCGGCCCAGCCCTCAGTTTGGGGCGGGGCACCAGCACAAGGGTTTAAGCACAGGCCCAGCCCTCAGTTTGGGGTGGGGCACCAGCACAAGGGTTTAAGCACAGGCCCAGCCCTCAGTTTGGGGCGGGGCAACAGCACAAGGGTTTAAGCACAGGCCCAGTGCGGGCTGGCCCTGTCAAGGAGGGGGTAGGGGGTCGCAGGCCCTCCCACTCCACTGCGACCCGGCCCGGGGCCCTGGGGGTCGCTCACACACGACCACGGCAGTGGGGATCCAGGCCACAACACACTGCCATGGGTTCGGGAGCGTCGTTCCCCGGGCCACTTCCTACCTCTCCCTCCGCTGGCGGAAGGTCCCAGTCCATCTGGTCGGGGGGTCCCTCTAGGTCGGTCTCCTCCAGGTCGTCCACCTTCTGGGGCTCCGGCCAGTTGCTCATATCAATGTCATTGGGATAGTCGGGTGGCGGTAGCACAGGGACCCGAGGCGATCCTGGGCCTGAGTGCTGTAGGGAGCCACTGAGACTCTGGGGCAGACCGCTCCTGGGGCTTCTTCCAAGGCGGGGCGTCTCTGCCGGCGTGAGGGTCCTGGCAGGTCTGGGAAGTCCGGGTAGTCCCCCTGGGGCATCTGGATCCGGGGCTGTTCGGAGCTGCTGGGGGCTTGCTCCTCTGGCCTGGCCGGGTGGCGACAGGCCCTCTGCCCTTGGCACCGGGGAGCTCGTGCAGGCACGTCCTCCCTGCCCGGAGGCCCAGGCTTTAATGGGTCCTGAGCCCTGCCCTTGGCTCTTCTAGCCCTGGGCCCCGCCCTCTGAGGGGCGGGCCTCTGGTATTCTGGCCCCGGACCCGCCCACCAGGGCCTCTGCGCAGCCTCCTCTGTCTCTGAGTCTGCAGGAGGCCATACTGACTCACTACACAAGAGTTAAGCTACAATTTAAAAATGCAAAATGAATCTATGTGTATGTCACTTAGTTAACCCCATTTGCACTGGTGACCACAAGAAAACAAACTGGAATCCATCTGTCAATAATTTATATAGAAGTTAAGTGCTGCTGACACCTCATTATGAGGTGAATGGGTCAACTTTCTCATTGATAGAAGATCAAATGAAGATTTTGACTCAAATCACATAAAACAGAGATCACTCTAAAGTAAACTAGAAGATTTTGTTATTTTTATCTCAAGTAAAGAGCAGAGCAAAACAGTAATTATGAGGAAAAAATTAACTGGCACCTTCACTTGATCAAATGTAAGAAGTCAAATGTTCTAGAGTCCAGTCTACTGACTCAGAAAAATTATTTTATCAATTACCTGTGATACTTACTAGTACTGTACAACACACAAAATGTCATAGATAAGTAGGAATTTGAGCTGGCTAATATCAGACCACATGGAGAAGTAAAAGGAAATAAGGAAGATATCAAGGTAACTATATCCGAAGTGAGGTGGTTGATTTTTTTTGTACCACTATGACATGTCAGTAAGACATACACAAACATTTATATGTAAATTTAATATTCCATTACTATTAAAACAACATACAACCAATGCCTTATGAAATGTAGACAAAAGACAGAGCTGTTTCTTCAATAAATCAGTCAATCCAGCACCTTTATTTGAGCAATAAATTCACTTCAGGAAAAAAGAAAAGACTTATAGTTGTTCTTGGGTTGTAACAAGCAGATATTGAGCACATTAAACACCAACCAAGCACTACAAATGCATTAGCAGCTCTAACAGCTATCTAATAAACATGCAAAATTCAAAACATTTTTAATAATCACTGGTTCCATAAAAAATCTGAAACAATTACTTACTTTACTTACTTCAATCTACATTAAATTATTATTTAAGATTCTTAAGACCAAAAAAACCCTGTTTGATGTTTCTGTATAGTACTTTTGGTGCACTCTTTTTGTTTATTTGTTTGTTGGGGACATGGAAGGGAAGGCCACTTATGACTTGCTCACAGAAACACATATAGGTATGTAAGTTTCCCACATACAATGTTTCATATGACTACTCACATGCATACTTACTTACCTCAGTATTTTCAGGATTGAGACTTTTAAAGGTTATCTAAATATCTTACTTCTTTTAACATGCTATTTTTAATTTTTTTCCCCAAGAGCAGAATAAGTCATTGAGATAAAATAAGGAACAGGTTTTACTGGACAATAAAGATACCATTGTAAAATCAACACAACAGTACTCCACTACTTGACTAATTTCATACAGCCCATACTGATTTCAGAAGGGTACTGAATTTAAGCAAATGCAAAATTAAATATGATTATGACAGAACTTCAGACTTTGAAAACATTCTTTTTTACTCCAAGAAATGAAAAAGAAAACAAACCCCACCATGGCAAACACCTGTAATTTATGTCCTAAATTAATTGTATTTCAGAAGGTACCTTTGCATTGCATTCCCTCACTCCTGCAGCAACAGCAAGAAAAGGGATAAACTACAAAGCAATGTTTTATCTGTGGTTTTCATTAATTCCAATGTAGGTTTCAGTTTGAGAAGCATAGCAGCTAGCCCTGTAATGTGCAAAAATGGCAGCAGTTTTACAGCCATACAGATTTTTTTTTGAACACTTGTAATGTCCATAGTAGTACATGCTTGTTTGCTTAAGGAGGTTCTGTGTAGGCATATGTGCAGTGCCCAGATAAATGTCAGGGTTTCTACAAAGCAGCAGAGAAAATGGGTCTGTAAACTCCTCGTAACTGTACTAAAAGTTACCTACATTGCCTATAGTATCTTACACATTTACCCTCCACTTTTGAAAAAAGTAGAAATTTAGTAATTTGTTTTAGGCTAAGGAAGGCAGGATTTTTGGAATTTGTCACCATATGCATTCAAATTTTCATATGAAATGATCATGATGCGCAAAAATAGAGTAACCATTGCACACACAGCAGTAATTAGATGAATTTGCACATGCCACTGATTTCCCCATATTCCACGTGAATGTAAAATGATCTGAATTTTACCACAAGATTACAGAAGGAGACATCTGAACGCGAATACATTTACAAATTTGACACATTTAACCTTGGCCTGAAGAGAGATTTTAACTATTTTATGCATTACAAGGACAATTTCCCCAACTTTGATATTCTCAGGAATGAGCTTGGGCTCTGAGATCCAAGGAAAGAGTTGGGTCTCAGAAGCTGGAATCCAGCCCTATCCTAAATGTCTGTGCGGCTATGATTAGCTCTTCTGACTTGTGCTCTGTTTGACTTTCTCCTGGGTAGAAGTATCCTTAGCTACATAGAGCTGTACTAATTTCAAAGTTACTGAAGATGAGAAATTAAATCCCTTGTTAGAAGCATGACACCAAAATTATGGTATTAAAGTTGTTAAAGAAAGATAAAAGTGGATGTGATTACAGTCATTTATATATATCTTAATTAGAACAAATTTTCCAGCTGAATTTGTTGCAGTGTTAATTTATGGAAAAAAACTGACACCTTTAGATTCAGTAACAAAGTTGCAAAATTTATTTGGATGTTGTTATATGTTTTGTTTGATTTCTTTTTCATTTACTTGTACTAACTATAATAAAATACAACTACATATATTCTATAGGGTATCAAACTGTCAGTTTGCCTGGATGTGATCAGAATATGAGCACATTGTTTAGACTCTGGGAGAAGAATCTTGGAATAACAACATGCAAAATACTTTAAATTGTCACCTTCTGAATGGAAGTGGTGGTTGTCCTCTTGTTCTTTTTACTTTTGAGTTCAACTATAATTAAATATTGACAAATGCTGTATTTTCAGGTGCTCTATACCCATATTAATATATGCCAGGTTAGATTTTTGTTCTTGTGACATTCAGATTCATCCAAACTCGACACACATCAAAATAGAGAGGGTCTCTGAATAAACATATAACATAGCCATAGAAAGAAGTGTTTTCAAGAAAGTCCTTAAGGATCAATGGGAAATCATATCTAATACTTTAAACATTCTAATCACTTTATAAACATTAATTCTCAACTGTGGAGCAGCTAGATACATATAGGTATTAGCCCCATTTTACAGATTGAGAAACCAAGGAAAAGGAGGTTAATAGACTCAAAGGTTAATAGCAAATAAGTGGAAAATACTGGAAGTATCATAAAGCAACAGTACTATGAGGGCAAACACAAGAAGGTGGGATGTGTAAAAAGCTAACATAATAAAAATTTTGGAGTATGCAGGAAGCATACACAGAAAGAGTGAACAGAGTGAATTTTTCAAAAGATGACAAATTGAGCACAACCCCACCCTCTGTCTGCTTTCAAGTCTGCCAATAATGTAGGAGATTCACTAGTCCACTCCTCCTACACAGACTGGCTGAAAACTGGGGGAGGTGTGCATTGAACATGGGAGCTCCTTATTATACTACTCACTTAATACATGACAACAAACCTTTGCTAACACAGAGTTAAGGTTGCCCAGAACACTGAGTTCTGAAGTGACATGCCCAAGGTCATCCAGCATCTTAGTGGCAGAGCTAGGACTAGCCCTAGTTGAGTGGGTTCCCAGCTGGCCATAGTATCGGTATGTACTCAGTGCTCATCCTCAGTCTAGTACATTTTATTATAGTGGAATGGAGATGATGGTCATCCTTCAAAATGTTTGCAATATGTAGTTGCTAATAGGACTGGTGAGAGATGGTTCATCCAGAGCCTAGGTTCCAAAGCCTTGACACTTTTATTACAGGGTTGGTTCAGTAACTTTAAGTGTGTGAGAGACTACTGCTCTCTCTCTTCCTTTCCACAATATGTAGCTTCGTACACCTCCATTTTCAAGACCCTTCCCCATAGTAGTTTATTAAGCCATTAGCTAGCACTGAGCTTAGTCTGTAAGTTGTTCCTTGTTGTCTCCTGCCCTTTGATATGGTGAACACATACCACAGGCAGCAGCTTACTGGAAGGTCATAGTTACCTTAGCCTGAGATGCACACCAAGCTGGGCCTCTTGCACCCACTACCCACTCACAACTGGGACTCTGTTGCTGCTTCAGCCAGACTTCCCCAGCCAAGCCTCAGCCCCATTCAGTTCTTCCCTTCTCCCAATTAGGCCCCTCCCACTACTGTGGCCAGTCCTCCTCATCCACCCCAGCCTGATACAGGACCTCTGCGTATCTTCACTATTTACTTTCTGGATTTCAGATGTTTACATTTGCATTACCTTCAGAGCCAGAGGGAGGGGCTCAGATACTTCCTAGCTCACTGGGACCAGAGAGGGAGCGAGCCTCAGATCCTGAAGCACACACGAAGGGGAGAACATTGGGCTGATAGGCCCCCGTCTTATTCTCCCTGAGTCCACCTGCCAATCACTCTCCTCCCCCGTGTGTGCTTCTCACTCCTTCATCTGAATTTCCCAACTCTTTCATGTCCCCTTCCACCCACTTCCACTATAACTTTCCTCTTAATGCAGCCTCGGTTTGGAGAGCTGTGGTAAGGAAGAAAGATGGTGGGAAAACCCAGGAAGCTGGAGAAAAAGAACACAGGGCAAAACACATCATAGTAAAAGATGGAGGCCGAAATGGGAAATTCCAAATCTTCCAGTCAATGTCTGTAACCTAACGGATCTGGCTATTGGTAGTGACCAGTTCTTGACTTTCTTCTGGCAAAACATGAAGCAAATTCTGCTTAAAGTTATTCATGTGCAATCACACTGATTTGGATGGCCCTGTTTAATGACAGAAACTTTGTTTTAAGGGTTGGGTCAGATACCTAGATGGAGAATTAAGCAAGATCCTTGTGATGTCTGAGATTTAGCTTAAAAATAAATATCTCTAGAGGCCTCTTATAGAAATGTAATTCTGCTTGCACTGAAGTCAAAGGTAAATCTGCTCCAGGGAGAAAGATCAGGCCATTTATTTATAAATGGTGCACAGAGAACAAAAAAAAAAAAAGCCTAGCAAAAGCATCGTCCTCCATCACCTGATGAGTATTATTATGGGCTGACCCAATTGTAGGTCATGGGCACGTATGTTTTTAATTTAAAAAGCTATGTCAGAAGATTACTTGACTCCTGATACAGTATTTAAATAAATCTACATATCTGTCAAAACCAACTCCAGAGACTACAGTGGGAGGCTGGAATGAATACAGTGGCAAAAGTTAATTTTACATTAACATTCATGACAAATTGGGTTCTGATTTTTTTTTTTAAAACCTCAGTGTACACTAAAATTATTCTTTTGTTAATCTAAAAAGTAGCCTTTTTAGAAATAATATATTCCTGCTGGATCTTAAATTTCTTTTGCTATGATTATATTTTGTGCTTCATCTAGGGAGATCAAAAACCTGTGCAAACACTATTTAACACTTTGGGTGAAAGGTCTTGCAGATAATGCATTGGGTTGAGATCTAGAATCAGCTTCCATCTCTGCATGAAACTGAGCCAGTTATTTAACTTATGAGCCTCATTCCACATCTTCTGCTTGTATGTTATATCTTCCTCTGCCTCCCTGTCTGTATTGCTGATTTAGGCCATGCCTGTATTAGAGCGATTTGTTGACAGAAGTTTTTGTTGGAAGATTATCTTCGGACAGAACCTCCATCGACAGATCGCGGTCAGACTGCAAAGCGGATAGCTCTTTTGATCCACTGTGTTCACAGAGAGTGGCCAGACTGCCCAGCCATTCTCTCGAGAAAACGGCCACCCAGAACCAGAGCAGAGAGGGTCACACATCAGCCTCATCAAGATGCACCAGTAAAAGGTGACAGCCGTTTCCTGCCCATGATGAGGCATGCCTACCTCCACAAGGGACAGCACAGCTGCTAGAGCAGGGCTCCGAATCTTCCTGGGGGACACAGCTCTTTCCAGTGAGCCATGGTGCCAGAGCAGCACCCTCCTGGCTTGTGCTGGCTCACACAGAGGTGCTTCAGCACCTGCTGCGCCTCCTGACAGCTGTCCTCCTTCTCACCAAGGGAGAGCTTGACACCCCACCTTCGAGGACCTCCTCGTTGCTGCTGGATGGATGCACCTGCATCTGCCCCACTGGGTGCACAGGCAGATCTGGAGGTGCTGCACCAGGTCAGACTGGTGAGACCGGTCTGAGGCAGTGGGACGACGAGCAGTGACTTCAGAACTTCCACATGCAGAAGGACATATTCCTGGAGCTCTGTGGCTGGCTCCCCCTGCTCTCTGGAAACATGACATCCAGCTGCAGCGCACCATCCCAATGGAGAGGTGGGTCACAGTCGCCCTCTGGAAGCTCACCACCCCTGCCAGCTACCGCTTGGTGGGAAACCAGTTTGGTCTGGGAAGACCATCATTGGGGCCCTCCTCCTTCATTCCTTCTTTCTATTGTATACAATACACTCTGTGGTTATTGTGTTATTTGGAATATTCTCTCTCTTAAAGGGACTCCAAAAGTAAAACCGAACTAAAGGCATAACATTATTTCACTATAAACACATTTACTAATTGCACACCTTTTGCATGCAGCAGATGTTTCTTGGAAAGATAGGCTTGTTGCTTTCCAGAATGCTACGTGATGTTTAATGTCATTTAGTAAGCAAAAGTCCTCTCTCTTCTTTAGCAAATGATTAATGCACTACATGATGTTAGCAGAAGAACAGCAGCCATGTATCTTACCGAAACTTTTTAGCTGGGACTGCCATCAGTTTCTCTAGTACCTTCAGCCGTCCCAGATCAGGCCCCTCTGACCTGCGCACATCGCTCATTTGCATATGTTGGCACATGCCTGTTCTATTTAGCACATGTTAAACTTTTTTTTTTTTAAATTCTGCTGGCTTTGAAGTTTAGATGTAAGGATGCGTGCTGAGATGGTGACTGATAACCCATCTAAAAGCTTGCTTTGACACTCTGCTTATTTTGTCATGTGTTTTTCTTATTAAATGATCTCAACAGAATGCCCCAGAAGTCAAGCATGGAAAATCTATAGGAACAGCCTGTCTTCTCTGTATGATCTAAATGAGTCCATTACCTGACATTTGCTGTTCAATTTGTTTTCACACCACAGTCCAAGGCTGCAGAAAGTCTCTCTTTTGCAAAGCCACTTTGCTTGTTGCTCACAGAGGATTTTTGAAATGATGGCAAATAATGGTAGGAAAATATCTCTAGTTTTGTGTTTCAAAGAAAATTACAGCAGGCTGAGCAGGGAAGCTGGTCAAAAATATGCCTGTTACTACTTTTGTTGGGGAAAAATGTTGCAAACTCTAAAGCATGTGCTAAATAGAACAGGCATGTGCTATCATCTGCCAATGAAAGATGTGCACAGGCCAGAGGGGTCTGATTTGGGACAGCTGAAGGCACCAGAGAAACTGTTGGCAGCCCCAGCTAAAAGGCCATATTTTCCCTCTTGGTCTTGCCCATTGCATCACTAGTGATTATATAATTATCCAGCAAACCAGTTTTAAAATTTAAGTAACGTTCAAAGGAGATGAAATGGAGCATGTAATGGAGAGATGCTGGAGGCAGCATTCTTTAGCTGACCAGACTTGTGTGGTTATTTTGATGTCCTACTGATAGGATTTTTTATTTATTTAAAAAAAAAAAGATTTTTCAAGAGACTTAATTTCCTAATTTTTATCTGAAAATCTAATTTCAGGATCAATTACATTCTGTACCACTGGGTGGTTTGATTGCAAAAATATATTCATAGTAATGCAAATTTCATATGTTTAGATTTTCTTTGAATGTCTAATGAGGACTATGCGCAATACACATGGTGATAGTGCTTCTCTGGGCTGAATAAATACAGATCAGCTAAGAGTAGCAAAACAGATTATTTCTTGCTTGACAGACTGATGTAGTGTTTCCAACTTTTGTGACTTCATGGGGGAAAACTCAAACAGCCATCCTAGATGTAAGGGCAATTTTCTATTTTTTTTTTTCAGCTTCTGGCAGTTTCCCTTAATTTCTTCTTATGGGTGGGTGTGTCACTTCTAATTATGCCACAAAAATAAAGCATTTTTGATTACCCTCCCACCTCCATTTTTCAGTGATGGATTCAAACTGTAAAAATATCCTTTGTTAAGACATGTACAACAACATCTAAGTATTTATTGTTTAGTTTAAGACAAATTTTTTCACACACATTTCTGAAATACCCTAATACAGTAAGGTCTCTGCATTCATGAGGGTGCTGTGTTCAGAAATGTTGATTTGGAAATGTTGATTTTTGCGAATGTGGAGGGAGGGGGGCTCGGAGCCCTGGGAAGTGGCAGCTGTGGGCACTCCTGGCCCTGGGAAGTGGCGGCTACTGGTGCTCCTGCCCCGGGGAAGAGGCGGCCAATGGCGCTCCTCTCCTGGAGCCCCAGGGAAGCCACAGCAGCTGCCAGCACTCCTGGTCCCAGAGCCCTGGGGAAACAAGGCCACTCACAAATAATTGAATCTGTGAAGGTAGCACTTGCGAATGTTGAGACCCTACTGTATATATTTATAAATGTCCTTTATGTTTTTAAATGGCCTCCAACAAATGAAAGTACAGGTTGAATCTCTAATCTGGCACCCTTGGGACCTGACTGGTGCTGGACAAGAGAATTTGCCAGACCACGGGAGGTCAATATTATGTAGCAGCATTACCAACACTTCCTCTGCTTACTGGGCTTTCAGAAGACATTTACGGGTAAATTAGAACTAAATAACAGCACAGAATACTGAGAGCCAGGAATGGTGGCTGTAAACAATATTCTGGGATGATTGTTCCTTTTTGTTTTGTTTGCTTCATTTTGAATATATGTTTTAGTTCTCATAGTTTTCTTTTGAACTAACTTGCCACTCTCTTTAGATGGAAGTACAGGTTGAACCTCTCTAATCCAGAACTCCCTTGTCCGACAACATCCATAGTCTGGCATAGTCTGGCATACCATGGGAAATTTAGCCGTAGCCATGATAAATGGTTGTCCAGCAAGACTACAGATATTGCTGGACGAGAGTGTTCCGGAGTAGAGAGGTTCAACCTGTAAATGTATTTATTATGCAACACTTAAAACAATGTTGAAGAGGGGAAAGTGACAATGCCAAAGATTCAAACACTAAACCATTTGGATATGCAAAGCAAAATGTGACTTGATATGCAGAAAAATTGTCTGGACATGATAGTCCCACAGCTATTTCAAATAAATAATGAAAAGGTTAAATGACATTGAAACTCTTAGCTGCCATTTGCTGGACTAATGTAATATTCAAATAAACTGAGTAACTAAAAATCTACATATCTACATCTACATCTCCTGTTTTTTCCCTTCAAAATTGTTTTCCCAGTTGGATCTATTTATAATTATTTATTACAACTCCACTGTTAGCAACCTTGGAATTACAGATTTAATAAAATATTTTAGAAATGTCATTAAATATTAGGGAGGAAAAAGCACAAGGAAAATCTCACATTTTGGAAAAAGCTAAGGAAAACTAGGATACAAAGGAGAGAGAAAAGAAGAACAAAAAAACCCTTTATTTAAAATTACAGGGGAGTTTTCTACCAAAGCATTATATAATAAAAATCAATACAGCAATAAAATAATGAAGTTGGTCATGCCTCTCCCTTTTAAAACCTTTAGGGGCTGTTGTTGGTTTAGTAATGTCCAGCCTTGAAGGAACTAACAAAGCTGGGGAATACAAAAAGAGGAAACTACATCCCACAGTGAAGAGGTGAAATAGAAGTGCTTATGACACCCACACACAGGCTCAAATTCCACAGTCACTTCCTTCAATATAGTCCCCGTGGGACTATTCACATGTGTAGAGTTACTCATGTGCCTTTGTGCTGGCAAGGAAGGGGCCTAGGTTGGCTACGGCCATTATTAAGATCTTATTAACTATCTGAGTCCGCAGACAAAAACAAAGACCATTTACCTTTCTAGATTTAAGAATACAAAAGGGAAACAAAAGCAAATAAGTAACAGAGTCTCCAAAGTTGCAAACATTAACACGCTTGCTTGATTAAAGCTTGAGTATAATTGCACTGAAGTCACACAAAATAAAATCACCAAAACTTATAACCAAAATCAAAAATTAGACTCTTCCCCTATTTAAAGTTAAGCCTACGTATGTGTTTGCATGATCGGTACCATATCTATGAAAGCCTTCGATGATTTTATGGAATGTATTAATGTTTTTTTTCATGTCATGCTAAGAAGGTAAAAGCACATATAATGAGAATATTGAGATAACTATCTATGTCGCGACTACCTCAATGACTGGGGAAAATGGGTAGGGCAGGTGATGAAAAGGCGACAGCCTGAGCAGTAAGGGAGGTAGATGAACATTTCCCAAAGGATATAGGTGACTCATCCCCCCAGGAGCCTCTCACACCAATTGGCCAGTTCGGGGTGAGTTGGGGAGGGTGCTGATTGGCCAGCATTCCCCAGATCCTAGGATTTAGCTTGGTGCATGGACCATGCAGAGCCTCTTTCAGTTCCATTCCAAGAAGTGGATAACTGGCAAGATAGATTATCCTGATTTTTTTTTTTTAAACAAAAGGCCAACATGAGCTGGGTCCCTTTAGGCTTGGGAAACACCATTACTGAGTCTGTGCTCAGAGGTAAAGAAATAAAAGTGTGTGTGGAGGGGGGCACGGAATTGGAGCCACTCCCTTCAGGCTGGGCTTGACCTTTAACCACATGTCTCCACAGCTAAGTTACAGGATGCAAACCAAAAGATAGTCAAGTGTCAGACCCACCTTCCCTCAGAGAACCTCTGACAGACAGCAAATTCTCAAGCAGTTCCTTACCCTCGCACGCTGAAAGCAAGAGACCTGCTCCTCTCCCCGTACAACCCCAAACTGAGTTGTGCTCTTTCCTTTTAACCACTCCCTCCAAGTCTGCACCTATTGCAGGTCTAACAGGGCAGAGATGACTGGGCCCACAACAGCCCACGAGCCCTTCCTTGCTCAGTGTGGACTTTGCATACTACATCACAGACATAAGGCCACGTCTCCATAGGCAGCTTCTATTGACAGAGGTCACTGTCAAGAGAGATCTTGGCAATATCTCTGTTGACAGATCACATCTACACACAAAAGTAGATCGAAAGAGCAAACCGCTCTATCGACCGAGAGCTGCCACACTGCCCTGCCCTCTCTTGACAGAATGGCTGACTGGAAACTCTGGAAGCAAGGCTGTCTGGGAAACCAGAAGCCCTCTCTGTCGACAGAAGTGGCTATATAGGGAGGTGTCATACCTGATCAGGAACAGTGATAACACTGCTGACTGAACAGCTGAGTTTTGTTGACAAACGCTTGACACAGCGGTTTAACCGCATAGACACTCGGCAAGTTTAGTCGACAAAAGCTCAGTTTTGTCGACAGAAGCTGACGGTATAGATGCAGGCAGAAAGTTTAGTCTCCTCCCATAAGAACGGCCCCAAACCCATAAAAGTGTATGTCTACACTATAGAATTATTCTGGAATAATTTATTCCAGAGTTATTATTCCAAAATAAACTATTCTGGAATAACCCACCTACAGTACAGGGAAGCCCCCAAATAAGCAAAACTGATTTTGAAATAGTGTGTCCACACCCAGTAGAGCCTATTTCAGATAAGAACCCCCCTGGAAGCGGTGCTTCCAGGGGCTTTAATCCAAAATACTACGTCTAAAGAGCAGCGTTATTTTGGAATCAGCTATTTCAGAATAGTTTATTTTGAAATAGCCCCTATTGCTTGCCCATGTCTATACTAGCAAGTTGTTTTGGAAAATCAGGCCCTTTCTCAAAGCACACACAGCACATCCACACACAAAATGCATTCTTTTGATCTGAAATTGAAAGAATATGGCTCTTCTTCCGGAAGCCCTCTTTAGCTCCCGGATCAGGAAGAGAACCTCCTTTCAAAAGCTTCTTTCGGGGTGGGGGAAGCATGTGTAGATGTGCTGTGGGCCCTTTTTTCGGAAAAGCAGTCTTCTTGGCACCAGATTTTTCGATCCCTGGCCCGTTCTTTCGAAAGAGTGGGGGGCTGTGTGGATGCTCTCTATCAAAACAGCGGATCCATTTTTCAATCCGCTTTTTTGTGCGTGGACATGCTCTTTTGAAAGAAGATCTTCCAGAAATGATCTTCTGTAAGATCGTCTTTCAAAAGCTAGCTATAGGGTAGATGTGGCCTACACAGCCTCTCCTCCAAAATATCTAATTTGGAATAGGCACTATTCTGCATAGAATGAGGTTTATTGAATTTGAAATAAGCCGTTGGTTATTTCAAATTTATTTTGAAATATAAGTTTTGATGTGTAGACCCTCGCAGTGTTATTTCGGAACAGCAGAAATTATTCCAAAATAACTTTGCTGTGTAGACCTGCCCAAAGAGCTGTTTGAACAGTCTTGCCTGAAATCAGGACATAGAGGAAGGTTTCTCGCTAATAAAATAATTTTGTACTGAAAACTGGAGAAGCAAAATGATTGTGAGCATCGGTATTTTCAGGTGAGCTGAGACAACTGATTATTTCCATGTAAATAAAATCTTTTCCATATTAGACAAGACCAGGAACCTTATGAATATATAACGTAAGTCAATATGGAAGGAAATGTAAGCATCGCCAAAATATTTTTGGATTCCAGAAGCTTGCACAAGTCATTCCATATACATTTGATTGTAAACATGTTTCCTTTCCCCGATTCTCTTCCTGTGTTTCTGCCTGAGGATCATGCCATACTCCTGACAGTTTGGGAGAAAAAGACCAACCACACAAAGCTACTCACTGAACTCCAGACAGAACTCAAGACTCAAAACATATTTTATTGTTTCCTTTCACTAGCTTGTTCAAGTGCCACATTAATCTAATCTGAAAGATCAGGAAAGGGACCCTGTTTCTAGCAAGCTCCTGGTGTCTTAGCAGTTCCCATGACTATGTGACTTGGATTTCAATGGCTCAACCAGTAACATTGTGTGGGCAGGCTTTATTATTTATTATTATTATTATTCTGCCACTCTGTAACACACCAAAGGACTGAGCACAAAGTTTACAACAGAGACAGTCAACAGGGGAACTTCAGGAATCTTAGATGCCTTACTCACCCAATCTTAGTGCAGCCTTAACCTTTTGCAAACTTATACCTGTGCAGCTGTTCTATATAATCTTATGATACCAAACACAATTACAAACTGTCTGGAAACAGTGGCCTCTGCACTAAATTTATAGTGACAGCCTACCCGTGTAATAAGGTGATTACTCTTTTTTTATTATGATGTAGTCTCTGGTTTTGTATATCATTTTGCACAGCCTAAGAAAAAACATTCTACGCCATGATTGAAAATGCTGATTTGTCCACATCCACAAGAAGGTTGTGCTTTGGTTAAGCTCCAGTTGCTACTAATCTACTAATTGTAATCATAATAGGGACAGAAAAAGGAAGAAAACACACAAAGTAATAAAATAGGCCTATGTTACATGAAACAAGAGATGCACACGTTTTATTGCTATTTCCTCTCTAGGAAAGACTGTCTTCCGTCTTTAGGTCAATGCCAAGTTTCATTAAAAAGTACATTAAAAATCATCATTACCAGATGAAAAGGTTTGAGCGTAGCACTCCCAGTTTTCACAGATTATAAAAGCATGGATTTGTTTGAAACTGGAGACCAGTACAGAGGATGAATCGCTTTCATATCTGGCCTCCTTCCTCACCCCTCAAGTTGTCTTTCTCAGGACTGCCTTTATAAATGTGACATGATCTTAGATTGCCATGATTTAAATGTTTCAGGCCTTGTTTCTCTGATATTTTGACCAGTAAACCATGGGAACCATAATCATACCAGGATTCCCTGTTCATATTTTTCAATAAGGTCTCAAATTCTAGGTAAGATGTCTTCAGTTTTTATCTCCCAATCTGATGAAAAAGTCAATTAGACTAATTTTAGAGCAGTTCTGGAACCAGCATTCAGGATGCAGATATTCAATCAAATAGTGAAATGTTTTTTTTTTAACTTTTTTTTTTTTTTTTGTAAACAATATTTTTTGGGAACAGTTGTGAATAACTTTGTATCTTTCATTTACAGTACATTCATCCAGGTGTTTTGCAATACATTTCAGATCCCACTTACCAATTTTGGCTTATTTAATATCTTTTTGACTTTACTATAAATTATTTCTTAGTTCCTACACTGGCAAACTTGTGCATATTTCCAATACCTGTGCCAAGTGTCCATATATGCTATGGATGTAATGCTGTATATGCGTTTAAAACCACAGCCACACTTCCCAAGGTCTTGTTATGCAACATTAGCTCAGGCACCAAAACCCTGAGCCTCCGCCCACTCTCATAACCCCTTGGTCTCACTCCCACCACAGGAATCACCTCCACATTGGCACATGTAAGAAAATTCATCCCGGTCAGCTGTGGGAAAAATGGAGGGAACAATGGCCTTATCCAAAGCTCCTTGAAGCAAAACAGAGCTTCCCCATGGATTTCAAAGAGGCTGGGATCAGGCCCCAAGTGTAAATACTATAAACTTTAGTGTCTTATTGTTATTTTTAGTTAGGAAAGAAAAAAACAAAACAAACCCAAAGTCAGAATATGAGAAAAGCTTACAACTTGCATATTATACTAAAATCCCAGTTGCTAGGAGGCCAAAAAAGCCATAAGCATTTTATACCTTGTGTTAAAATAGGATCCAAAAAGCTGACTGCTGATTCTGAAGGTGTAACTCCATATTTATTAATCTGAAATGCCCCAACTCTTTGGTCATATTTTTATAAACACTTTCTCATTCCATAAATACATTTGTACTTGTAAAAAATATGCTTAAACAGCAGCCACTACATTTCACAATAGTGTAGCTTCAGGATAAATATTGAAGCTAGTGTAATATCAGCATTCTGCACCACCTTTAACATCTGTTCAGGGAAAACAAAATGAGCAATAGCAGATGAAATTTAAGAAAATAATTCAGGCTGGATAAGGAGGGAATAAAAAAACCACTGTCATGCCCCACGGTCTCATTTAAAAAAAAAGACTGTAGTATTTGAAGACTAGTAGTACACACTGTATTTTACAGACATTGCTTTAATTCTATACTACAATATATAATTTTGAATCATAATTTTGGCCAGTATGTGAGTCTTGCTCATACACTGACGTTGTATATCAATTCTACCAGCCCATAATTTCAGCCTAATATTTTTAGGCACATGCTTGCAGGTGGCACTGTTACTACAGGACAGTGCTGTTCTGTACATGGCTCTTTTAGACTAGTAGACAATTGTTTTAAAACCAAACACAATTTTTTCAATACTAAGTGATTTGGATGTCTAGTCCTATTAGTTTTTAATAGGACTCAGAGGTCCCTTTCATACTTTTGAAAATTTTGCCCTAAAGCTTCCTGGTTCTGACTTCCCACAACATTTAAATCCCATTGGAAAAATGAAACTCTCTACCAATAAATGAAAAATGAATCTGTTGACCCAGGAGCACATGAGACTGAGCTGTCTCAGGAGCTGGATGGTGGCTGAGGAATTAAATATCACAAGAGAGAATGACCTCAGACCTTACTACTTTCAGAACTAAAAGGCAAACTTCATTTCATCACTTAGATCTCCCTTCAAATGTGCATAATTTAAACCAAACAAAAAGCCAACCCTTTTACTATGTAACCCAAATTATCCATTTATTCCTAGTAGGGGGGAAAGAAAGAAAGAACGTTATGATTATTTTTATATTTAAAAGCTAAGGAGGTCCTCAGATACTATGGTCTCTGGAAGCACTGGAAACATTTTAAGAACCTACATCAAGGGACAGAGGCACGTTCTTTATAAGGTTCCTTTCAGAAACATGGTGTCCTTCCAGTCTGCTTTTCTCAACCTACCTCATATATTCCTCAATCAAATGTTTAGATGGCAAGCTCTTTGTGGCAAATGTTGTCTTTTTTTCTATATCTAATATAACCAGACCTTGTTGAGGCTTTCAGTGTTACTGCAATATAGTATAAAAACGAATATGTGATGCTCATCGTAAAGTTGTCAGCCCTGACCTGGGATTTGGTATCACTGCTTTATTCAGTAAACCAACTGCATCTACAAAGAAGGCAACGCAGCCATCGTCCAGGCACACTCATCCACTTCTTTGGTCAGCTCAACAGCAGTGTACCCACAAGCCTGGAATGCATGTGTGCAATCAAAAGCCTCTAGGGGCCCCTAAGCAAGGTGTGCCTGTGTGCATGTGTGGGGGGAGGGAGTGGCTCTGTGCTCCACGAAGAAGCAGGACCGAGGCCAAAGGGGTGGGATCGAGGGCAGACAGCCCTGAGCGCTGCACAGAGTGCATCGTGTCCTCCCTCCCGAAACTCTTAGCGTGGTTTGCTGTGCACAGTGCTCTTGCAGTCATTTAAAGGTGGCACTGTCTGGAGCAATGGGCCCCTGTGAAGAGCTTAACCCAGGGCAACAATCCTCATTGATTCCTCCTCACCATGGGCAGGCCTGCATGCATGAAAAGTCTGGCTGTGCATGTACAACACGTGGTACCATTAACTATGCACACAACATAGGAAGCAAACTCGAGTCTTGCTCAAAAAATGTCCAACTGAAAATGCTGGCTAGGGCAAGACAGGCAGTACTAAAACCAGAAACACTTCTCGTTCAGTGGTAGTTAGAAAAAGGAGAGGAAGGGATCCCTAAGCCAACTATTGGCATTTTCCCAGCCCCTGTTAGAAGACTATTAGATTTTAGATTGCTGTCACCCTCTCCTTCTTGCTTTCTTCAATACAGACATTCTGGTTGATTCAGTGTCAAATCTTACTGCTTTTCTGAAGGCATGTGTATGGTTGTCAAGGCTGATCCCCACTCAGACACTCCAAGTGCAGAAGGTGGGGGCCTGCGAGAGACCTTAAAAATACCCTTTTCTCTATAGACTTCCGCTTAAAAGCTTCACAAAGTCACAGATTTTCTGACCGTGGGAAGTAGCTGCCACCACCCACATGAAAAAAGCCCCCTTTACAACCCAGGAAGACACACTTGGTATGTCTCCCGAAGGGGTAACCCCAAGCTCTTAACCCTTTCTTAGGAGAGAGCCTGGAATCAAAGAGGAAAAGCTGCAATCTGATAACTGACCTTTCAGTCTTAGGCATGCATATACACAGGCCTTCTGGAGGACACAGGAGTCAAATCATTGCCTTAAAAATAATTTATTAACAAAAGATAAAGTATACCAAAAAAAGTGATAAAGCATACTTGGTTACTAGGTGTTACAAAGCAACTAAAAGAAAGTAAATAAATGCATGGAGAATTACTTCCCTGAACTTCAGTTTAGAAGTTACAGTGTACTGGGGGCGGGGGGCACATCAGCCACCTAAGAACTTCCAAACTTCCACACCACACCCAAAATAAAAGATAATCTGACCATGTCTGACTAAACATTTCCTTTCTACTTACATATTTGTACGCCCAGGTCACGTTGCAGCCTGAATATTTACTGGATTCATAAATTAAAAAACCAACACACACCTTCAGCAGTCAGCTGCTTCAACTCACAGTCATACACCAGACCATACTGTGGTAGGTGCTGTAGACACACAGAACAGAAGGATGGTCCCTACCCTATAGAGCTTACGTTCTAAATAGGCTAGTGGAACAGGTTTTGGTGTGGATGTGCTGAGCTGTACCCCACTTACCCTTGTCCATGCCTTTCAGCCCCCCTTAAAGTTGGGGCTGGCAGCCAGGACCTTGTGTGCAGAGCCACTGGCCAGGACCCCCAGGACCAGCGGCCGGCCATGACAGTGGGGCCAAGTGAGGTGTGGGACCAGCGGCTGAGTGGCACTTGGAGCTGGCAGCAGAGCCCCCAAGAAGCAGTGGGCCTGGTGTCTGGGAACCTGGGTGCCAGCAGGGTGGGACCAGGATGCCTAAAACCTGTGGGTGCTTGGTCTTCTACTTCCTGTGCTTATGCAAGAAACAACAAATGGATACAAACAGAGTAAACAAGACGACAATATTAGTCAGCATGGTAGACAGTGGTCTCTTCACACAAACAGCCTACCAGCTGTCAAGCCATGTCAGTTTCAGGCAACAGCACCTGCCAGTCCATCTCTCAGCTATCACTGCCACAACTTTATAGCTATCATTTGGTCTCAGAGGAAATATAGAAAAGTATTACAAGGGGCTAATTTCCGTTTTCACCTTCTTGCCTCAATGAAAAGTAACAGGCTATAGCCTCTCTTTGTTTAAGAGAACTATGGAGATAGAAGCTGAAATGTCACAAAAACAAACAAACAAACAAAAAACAAACCCAAAAACGAAAGAGATGCAACAAAGCCCAGCAGTGTTAAATGGCAGTTTAGTTTATTCTTTTACATTGCTTACTGATTGTTTACTGATTACCTTGTGTTTCAGATTACTTTACAAACTGTGTAAAACAAGGTCTCAGGGGTGAAATTTTGCCCCCGATCATATCTGTACAACCCATTGCAGTTTTCCCTGTAAGCTGTGCGCTTGTACAGCTGCTCAGGAGATGGTCAAATACTGCCCAGCTGATTAGCAGAGCACCCACAGCTAGGTTTCTTGTTTCTACTGGAGCACATTTGCACAGGCCTCCATGCACACGCACATTTATCCTGCACGTGGATGGAAAAGATTAGAAGGAACATTGCCCCACTGGCTTCAGTGGTTCTCCAATTAAAATTTTAGAAAGATTTTCAGTATCACTGGGTTGGAAGGCTACCACGGAGGGTGTAATTTACCCCTAGCGTAGCTGCGCAGCGTTTAGCTGGCAAAGATGGCAGCAATTATGTACTCAGGGAGGCTCACAAAGACCCTTGATCATTAAAGATTTCGGGGGGAGGGGGCAGCATTAGCTAGAATGACAGGATCATGCTCCACTCTGAGAAATGCTGCTGGAACGTCATATTTCTACCAACTGTGGGAGGAAGACACTTCACTTCAGGTCTCCTCAGGAGAACAGCACTACTTAGGGTACCTCTACAGTACAGTACAAATCTGTGTATGCCCCATGCCAGCTGGCTAGGCCTCCCAAGGCTCGAGCTGAGAAGTTGTTCCACTGTAGTATAGACAGTCAGGCTTGGGACGGAGCCCAGACTCTAGGACCCTGTGACATGGGAGGTTCATAGAGTGCAGGTTGCAGCCTGAGCCTGAACACCCATAAACTGTCTCTTAGTCCAAGTCCTGCAAGTCCAGCTTATCAGCCACAGGCGTCTAAGAACAGGCTGTGCAGACATAACCAAACTGGACAGTCACAGCCCAACACTGCAGTGTTTCTACTGCAGGAGTGGGCAACCTGCAGCCCACGGGCCACATGCAGAGCACTGGGGCTCCATCAACAGCCCACAGACCCCCTGATTGCCTCCCTCCCCTGCATGCTTCTCGTGTACCAGGGCACCAAAGCCCCACACTTCCTGTGCCTCTCCCTCTCAGCACTTCTGGAGTGAGCCCACTGCCTGAGCCACACACCATCCCTGCTTCTCCATTTCTCACCCACAGCTGGCACACCGCACATCAACTGGTCTGGGAGGGAAGGGAGGCATAGGAAGTGTAGGGCTCCAGTGCCCCAATGCACAAGAGGCGCGTGGGGGTGTGGGGTAGACAGGGGAGCTGTGTAGGTCACAGGTTCGATCCTAGGCTACCCTGAAACAGCTGCCCATGTCTAAAGAAATGCACCTGCTGTTGCAAAACAGTTTTCAAGATAACAGGTGCACTATTCCAGCATGTGGAAGAGTGCAGAGATTCCTCAAAAGAGCACTTTATTTCAGCATGTGGCAATATTTAGACAGTGCCACATGCCAAAATAGCCTATTTCAAAACTGACTTGATATAGGCTGTGCAAATTGCATAGCAGAAATTGTGTAGCTTATTTTGAAGTTAGGCTGTTGTGCAGACACAGCCCCAGTGGGCTAGAGGGTCCCGTAGCCTACGGAGGTGACGGAGGGCTTCTCATGAGGTCCACTGACTGTGGTTGCCAATCCCTGTACTACTAGCTGCGAGGCAGGTACTTGAGAGAAACTGTCATTGCTCAGAGGCAAGAGTGCCACCCACTCAGTTGTTCTGCCTCCACCTTTGAGTGCACGTGCTTTTGTGTTGCACAAAAACTGGGCCCCTTCCAAAGTGATTCAGTCACTAACCCGAAAGGAAGAAGCTGAGCCCTGGAAGAGGGAGCGGAATGCTATAAAAACAAACCCAGCGTGGAGTTGTAAACCCAGCACTGTTAAATTTATTTCAGAGTCTCGTAACGCAGCACCAAGAGACCAGCCATGTTGTGTCTGAAACCATCTGAACAGGGACTAGCTGTTAGTCCATGAGACAGAATAATTAATGGGATAACCTGATCCTCTTTTACCCCACATTTCCTTTCTTTCCCAACATCCGTTCTGCTGCCTGCAGAGACTGAAGCTTCTGTCAGCAAAACCCAAATGTCATAGTCTCAAGAGTGCAGTGCAAAACTACTGTGGCAGTGGATTATTACAGCAGTGCCCACCTACTTGTTTGAAAATCAAACCTTCCTGAAAATGGGTACTGTTTACACAGTGATTTATAAATGGACTTGGAGTAATCAGCAACTCCAGGCAACACCACATCATTAATCACCCCAAATCCATTCATGTGCTTTGACACACATTAATGTGATGCCTGTTGGGATTTGTGTACAAATGCCTCCCCCCCCCCAAATGGAAATTCAGACCTGCTCAAGGGTACAATCCTCTTTCACCATAAAGGCTGACATACAAGGGTATGATAACAGTGAAAAACATTTACATAGAACCTAAAGCAATGTGAAATTGGGATTTTTAATGCATGTGGAGATCAGATCAGATACCCAAGGGGTATCCTGTTTGACATAGGCTCCCCAGCCCTTTCTCTTGGCAATACTCTGGCGACCCTTAGGGTCTGTAGCTCTGACTCCTGGCAAAGAACAGATGACACCTAGTCTTCAGGGATGGTAGGTTGCTCAGTAATCCCTTGGCGAGGGCCAGCAGGCAGGAACAGCCAACCACCATCAAGGACTTTCAGGAGCACCTCAATTCAGTAACACCTACATCTCCTCCCCAATGGACCGTGGGAGTGAAGGAGGCGTCAAGCTCAAACTGAGTCGATAGTCATACGAAGGCAGAATCTCATCCTTTGCACTGGATAGGGAGGGAAGTAACATTTCCTTGCTAGCTTATATTAGCAAGAATAATCCTAGATTCTTGCTTCCTTGAAGATTAAGGACTGAAAAAGACAGCCACAGTAGCCTCTCTGGCAGCCTCCTGAAAAGGCTGCTGAGATAAGGAGCAAGTAGCAGGGGCCACCTCAGTACCTAACCAGCGCCACAGAGAAAGCTATCCAGCAGTGTTCCCGCTAACTCTTCAATCCTTCGGCAGACTAAATTTTGTAATGTGCACCAAGGCATGTGCAGCTATGTACCGCTAACAGAAGCGCATGCTGCCAGCTGTGCATGGCTGGAGGTGCTCTGCTAATCAGCTGAGCGGCAGCAGCTGAATGTCTCCTGGGCAGCCACCCAACTGCTCAGCTTACAGGGAACATGGCTATCCAGCCATAGCAGGAGTTGAATCCTCCTGCAAATGTAAAAGGTAAGGAGCAGGAGAGGTTTGGTAAAATAAGGTGTGCTGGAGAAGACTGATTTCCTGGTAACTTGTAGAGGCTGTCAGGCTCTAATGCCTGCAAATCAATGCTGTAGGATCAGTATGTAAGTGTGCAGGCTTTGCTCTGTCCTGTATGTGATTTAACCTAATGCCTGTAACAGTTATTGGCCATTTTTCTAGAGAGTTATTGCTGTTGGCTTTTCTATTTACAGAAAACTCTTTCATATCTGGCAGCTCTGGGACCGGGAGGTTGCCGGATGTTCAAATATTCTGGATAATAGAGAGGTATACCTAGCAACGCATAACATGAAAGAAAAACAAGATTAGATACTAAGAAACAAACAAAAATGTATGCAAAGTACTTTGTTTACCAACATCAATAGTATTGTACACTGTAAACTTATACTGTATTTGCTCTATTTATTTGTGTTTACTTTCACTATTCTGTACTGACAGAAAATCTAACTGTTACTTATGGTTAAAATGCTGGTTATTTGAGAGTTCCAGATGATAGAACGATGAATATGAATGAGTTTACTGTATCACTATTTTAATAGAGACTTTGCAGTTGACAGCACTGCCTTTAAACTCTTAAATTGCACTTTGCCATGCACAAACTTATGAACAGGTTTCTCCACACATGTTCTTGCTCATGCAACATGTATTGAGATGGAAAACACCTACTTCTTTAGGTTTCATTTTACAGCTATCCTCCCTTAACTGACAGGAAAAAAGAGAGAGATTTACTTGCAAGTGACTAGAAAGCATCAGTCAAAATGAAGACAGATTTAGTGGAGATACACAAGGATGAATACACAGCCACTAACTCAATAGTAGGCATTTTTACATAAAAGTGTGTGCTCACCTGCATGTGAATGAGTGAATAGTCCTAGAGGGGTGGCCATCTTAGTCTGTAGCTCCACAAAAAACAAGCAGTCCTGCAGCACCTTGAAGGCTAACAGTTTTGTTTATTAGGTAATGAGTTGTGTGGGTAAGACCCACTTCAGATTTGGAGCAGATAAGAAGAATCCAGGGTTTATATAGCAGGGAGAAGGGGAGGAAGGAAGTAGGAGGGAGAGAAAGAAAAAAAAAGTCGGGGGGAGACACCTCTCATTCATATGACCTGTGGAAAAGGTATATTAAATTAAATGGGATGGGTGCCATGCCTGCAAATGTCAGACATGGAGAAATCGCCCTTGTAATGCATAAGATAATTGTGATCTCGGTTAAACCCCAGGTTAAATGTGTCAAATTTGCAAATGAATTCCAATTCAGCTCTCTCCATCTGTAATCTCGAGATAAAATCCTTTTGTAGGAGAACGGCAACTTTCAGATAATGTACTGAATATCCAAGGAGATTAAAGAGTTCCCTTTAGGTTTACATGCATTCCAGTTCCTGATGTCAGATTTATGTTCATTCATCCTTTGGTGCAGATACTGTCCACTTTGTCCAATGCATGTGGCAGAGGGGCATTGCGGCCACATGATGGCATGTATCACATTAGTGAATGTGCAGTGAGTGAGTGAACGAGAGAGATCGTGAGCATGCTCCTGAACAGTTCTAAAATGACAGCTCCAGAAGCTGCCATTTGTATTTCTGCTCAGAACTGACTGCTGCAAAGTGCTCTGAGTGGGATAGGTCACTTCGGACCTTGTCTGCAGAAAAAACTTTAACTAAAATCAGATTTTAAAAGCAATTTAGCTTAATCAGAGCAAGTCCTTGCCTGTGTTTACATCTGGCTTATATTAATTTAGCTTTTTGTCATTCAGTTACCAAAACAGTAGTAAACTATGGGATGGTTTAAGACCAAACTCTTCTTTGAATATGCAACTGGTTTGTATCAGTTTAGCTTGATTTGGTAATTGACTGATTTGAATTAAACCAATATAAACCAGACTGAAGATATAACTATAAAAATAAACATATTTTAACGTACCTAGTGCTCTCATTTAACGAAATTGATTTAAAACCTCAATCTAGTTGAAATGGTGCAATGTTAGAGTCTAGACAAGGCCTAAATGTTTGTGGTTCTCCTAGTCCAAAGGTATCTTGGTTCATGGGGTTAACTGGACACAGATTGTTACTGTACCAGTTTACCTTCTAGTTTCCCACTGCCACCAGGATTTAGGACAGAGGTGGGTGATCCAGTGGAGTGGACAGCCACCACAGGCCAGGGGACAAGGTAGGAGGGAGGGGCCAGGCAGGGCGGAGGATGGGAGACGTGGGGCTTAGGGCAGTCAGACCTATCTCTCCTCCTCTGTCCCACAGAGCTGCACTCAGAGTGGTGACACTGCGCTGCTGCAGCATGTCAAAGGGGAGTAGGAGTGGTGGTGGCTGGAGCTCGGGATCCCTTTGAAAAGCCAGGCCCCAGGGCAACTGCTCACTTTGCCCCAACCTGTCAGCAGGCCTGGGGCCCCAGGCAGCCCACTGGGGTTCTCTGTGTGGCTTCCAAGACATTTTATTTACTATTGCCCATGAACAGGATTGCCAGATTCTGCTGGTCTTGGTGTGCGTAGGTGTTTTCCCTATTCATGTTACAAATGGGGCACACGCTTAAAACAAAGGTGTGTAGAGAAAGGGGCCTGTTGTCTGCAGACAACACTGTGAGAGCCATGTTCTTTCTCTGCATCCAACTGAAGCACCACTACAGTTCAGTCAGCACACCTTGCAAATTCTAGGTACACAAGCGCTGCTAGCAAAACTACTCTAGCCCAGAAGACCCTCTTGGTTACAACAGTCCTTGAAGCTTCCTGAGATGAAAGAGGGTCACTCATGTGGCCCACTCACTAGGCCAGGGAGCCCCTCACTGATTTAGAGAATCCAAGCAGCAGCCTAAGCAAAAACAACAAAAAAGCCCTGACCAAAAACAACCCAGACAGACAACTCCTCCAAATAATTTATTTAATGAACTGGTTTTGTAAACCTAGAAATAGAGTTAAACTACATCACCCAAAGGTGTTGAGTCACACAGTACATTCATTTCAGCAATGATATGTGGCCCACTTGTCCTAAGGAAGATTAAATGGGTGTAAATATACATCAGACAATTTTTCAGTCTGACACCTCTGCCATGACTTTACACAAAACACAGAATATCAGAGATCAGGAAATATGCCCCTTTACAATATAAAGCCTTCGAAAAGCCCCAAGTGTATTTCAGATACAGCAGAAATTTCTACAATAATTTAATGTTTGGCTTGTTCCTCTTTCTCATACTCACTAGACTTAAATTATCAGAGAACGGTGTCAAAGTTGAACATGCTGCAAGAAATAGTGCCTCACTGCACGCACTATATATATATTATACACACACTGCACAGGTAATCATCTGTGTCGTAGATATTGAGAGAAAAATACAGGCAAGCTGAGTGCATGCAGATTTTTCAGTCTGCAGTAGAAAGGCAAAAAAACAAACAAACAAAAAAACCACCCTTGCTAAGACATCTGAAACAGGGCATGTTGGTTCATTAGAATTCTATTATTACATCCTTAAGTGATTCCTGGAGCAGGAGAGAACCATGCAAAATTCTAATAGGAAAAGCAGATGTTCCCGTGACATCCACTCATTGAAATCCGAGAGTCGGTCTGGTTACAGTCTGCCTGCTTGCAGGGCATTCTCAGATATCGGTTCTGATAAGTCACCTTTATGCCAGGAATGGCGTCTTATCAGATAGCTGAACTGTTCTCTTGTGCAGGACAATAAATCAAAGGAGAGATTGCTAAGAAACTTGAGTCAATGAAACATTTTATTAACAGGAATAGCTGATTTGGCTAAGCTTGAGAGTATGTTTTAAGGGTGGAGCTGATCAAGCCTTTCTTTGCCTCAGGACATGTCTTCACTAAGCAGAAGATCGACCTAGTAAGGGTCAATCCTCCAGGGTTTGATTTTGCACACTTAGTTTCATTTCACATCTCCCTACCACGTGGAGTCAATAGTCAATCCCTGTCCTGCTCAATCTCACAGGGAGGAAGGGAGGTCAAAGGGAGAGTTTCCCCCATCAACCTCCCTCTGTGAGGACGGACAGGTAAGTCAATCGCAGGTAACTCAATTCTAGCTACACAATTACCATAGCTAGAAATGCATATATACAATCAACTTTAATGTCTAGTGTAGATCTGGACACACTGTTTTTATGTGCTTTTACGAAGGCGAAAAAAACTTGAGAAAGGAGATGCTCTTGCTCTCAGAATACGACCAGCAGCTGAACCCAGAGTTTATCAGCCCATTTTTAAAATGCTGACCGCCTGGAATTGAAAACAAAAGCCCATTGCCCCATATTCTGGTTCTCAGCAGAAAGCAGCACTGATGGATGAATGGCAACAGCAGGATCACACCTACTACTTCCGCAGGACCAAGCTTAGGTCTACCAGTGTTAAAGTATCTTGCACAAAGACATTTCTGCAGCATGGTAATCAATGGCTAAATCAATGAACAGTCGAACTGACAGGGTAGGCATACCTAACAAGCCTCCCTGCAAAGCCATAGGCCACCTCTTACATGTCAATGACAAGCCATTGCCCCAATCCCACAAAATACAATGAACTCAACAGCCATAGTAGTTTGCTGTTTAAAAGATTGGGTTTTCTAGTGCTGGTTGTGTGGCAGCCAAAGAGCAATTATTTCCAGTACTGAACAAACAAATGGAGAATGATGAGGGGAGAGACCAGACTGCAACATGCAGAGGTGAAAGTCGTACAGGATTAACCGCTCAAACACTTCCCCTCACACCACCCAAAAAAACAGATTTATTGATTACATAGATTTAAGTGGGGTGGTGGGGATGAACATGGAGACCCCCACACACACCTGTAGGAAATGGGTCTTCCCCATGAAAGCTCATCACCCAATATACTGTTTTGTTAGTCTTTAAAGTGCTACATGACTGCTGGTTTGTTTTGCGAGAATAAAGACGAGCACAGCTACCTCTCTGTCATGCAAGCCCCAGGCAGATCTGCAGCACACACTCCACATACCTTTGTGCTATTGCCCAAGATGTTGTAATAGATTATGTAACTTCTTCCCTGACCACTTCCACTGTCACACTCTGGCCAGCCTATGTGATGCTGGAATGGAGAAACCCTCCACAGTGCACTGCAGAGGCAGAGAAATCTCTCCAGAGTGTCACTATAGGGCTGAAATGAGGCAACAGGTTTCACCCAAAGAATAAAATTCTCTACAAAAATCCTGTGTTAAGAGAACATTAAAGTTGACTTGATAAGTAACAGAGAGGTGGGGGTGTTAGTCTGTACTCCAACAAAAGAAAACAGCAGAAACGTAGCACTTTACAGACTAACAAAATGATTTATTCGGTGATGAGCTTTTGTGGATGAAGTGGGTCTGTTCCATAAAAGCTCATCACTGAATATATTACTTTGCTAGTCTTTAAATTGCTACATTTCTGCTGTTTTGTTGACTTGATAGAGCACTTGAAAAAAAATCAAGAAACGTATGGGCAACCTTAACTTTGCCCCTAAAGAACCCTTGGCTCATTATACACATCTTCAGTAAAGTTTTCTCTGGGTTACAGAGCTAGCCAGGCATAGTGAAGCCCTTCTGACTTCACACTTTATCAGTTTAGCAGAAAATGCCATGCAAAATATACTCCATGTGTGCAACATGCAGTTTTCAAAGTGCAAATCAACCAATTTTCACTAGGCACTCAAAGATGATATTTCACTGCGAGGGCTATGCAAGGTTTCTTGCTGTTTTACTTGTCAAGCTGGTCATAATAACATCACAACAGTGCTTTTTTTATTCAGTTATTAAACAAGATTGATATACTTCCCCTTTCTACCCTTCCTCCTATATGCAAGAATAACTCAGCTATTTTTGCTCAAATCTGCAAAATAACATTCATACAGAAATCAAAGCTGGTGAATTTTATTTCAAAAGGCCAAAATTAAAGAAAGTTGAAATCTGGGACTCTCATGACAACTGATGTGCTACCTTAACTTATACTAAGTGTCTACCACATATGTTCTAATAAGTACTCAACATTGTCATTTTAAATCACTTAGGGAACAGTCCAGCAAGAAGATGTGTGCTTCCTACTTGCTCAGTGCTGAATGCTCAAATCTTTGCATCTGAAGGCGTTTTTAACTTGTAGCATTATGCCATGCACAAGAAGCAAACAAAATATTTTTATTAGCAATAATATACTGTTTTGCTGCAGATCAGGTAAATTTGAACACCAATTTAAATCTTGCTTATTTGATGCTTGGTATTGTCTAAAACATTTCACTGGTCACCCCAAAATTAATCCTACTCCAAACAAAGAGATTTTACATAGGTTTTCAAGGAGCATGTGATATGCTCCCATCAAACACACACACAAACAGGAAAGCACAGATTTATTTTGAACTGTGTTTTTCTTCTATAAATTAAAAGGCCATTCCCCTTTTACATGTCATGTGTATTTAATTTCATGCTATAGGGTAATCCGGTGAGAATATGGAGAGTGCCAAGAAATACTTTCCCCTTTCCTTTTATTTCCTTAGGCAAATATCAAGAATTAGAGACAGAGAAAAAATGAAAAAAGGGAAAGCCAAGGGAAACACTGAGGTCCAAGAAAGTAAGACAGACCAGTCTAAACAAGGATTTTTCCTGGCCTATGCAAGAAGCAATGATTATTTATAACAGGGAATGGCATCTGTCTTTGATTATGATTTCATGTATACTGTTGACTGTGGCGAACTTAATGTGAGCCAGAGAAGACTGTCATCCTACAGTATGAAATTCCAGTCAAATAAATTAATCTCCCTCTCTCTCTGGGCAAGCATTCTGCCTTCCACTAAGTGAAGGACATTACACAAGGAATTTTGTGCCAGGAAAAATAAAAGTATAGACTATTATGAAATACAGGAAAATTAGATTTCATTTAGGAACAAAGGATTGCAATCAAAACATATTTTAAATGTATACTGCAGTTTTGGGAAGCTTAGTTTCATGGTCTTATCTTTTAACTCAAGACTAAGATTTGCAATAAATAACTAAAAATAATAGAAAATTCTTAGCTCTGTTTTTGAAGCACCTTAATGAAAGTAGCGTTTCACTTTGTGTTACAAGACAAACTCATAGCTGTTAGGCCATTGGTAACACAAAAGGAAAAACAACAACAACAACAACAACAACAAAACAAAAAAACACATGAAGGAACCAGATAAGAAAAGCACATAGATCTGTGCGAGATACCATATGTCAGTCTGTGGAGCAAACAGACAGAATTTCTTTTAACTTTTAACCAAGTTTTATCTTATAACAAAATAGTTCGGTCTTACAGTCTATTAGGCTGGCATCCAAAATATTAAATCAAGTGAATCCAAAGATTCCATCTTTCCTTTCAGTGCAAACTGGAAACACCTGAATGTACCCAGTCAAGTCAGCTCAAAGAACTGAAGCTAATGGCAATGACAAGTATCTTGGGAGCAAATGATTTTCTCATAATACAGAATTAGTAGCATTACAGTGCTGGACCTCTTGAAAAGCTAGAAAATTACATGAGACAAGGACAGCAGAAAGAACCATCAAGATAGAAGATGTACATACAGCCCAACAGCTCCAAATCCTCTGAGGAAGAGCTCAGTGTAAGCTCTGAAGCTTTTCTCTCTCACCAGCAGACATCGGTCCAGTGAAAGGTATTATCTCATCCACCATGTCTCTCTAAAACATGGGTCAGCAACCAAACAGCCTGAAGAGGCTTTCTTTTCACATTCGGTAAAAAATAATAATTAAAGAGCTACAATGCATATGAATATGAGACGGACCTTAACAAATAATATTAGACCATACTTTTTGTAACCTTTATTTTTAGAACGGTGCATGCATAATGATTTATAATGTGATACATATATACTGGAGGATGTTCACAAATTTTTACATATTCTATTTCCTCACACTTTATATGTATGTGTTTGTACCACTATATGCCTGACTTTCACTCCCAAAGCTATTTTAATTAAGCCAACTTTTACTTCACGTTTAATTTCAGTTTTCTTTCTTAAAATGTGTGTTGCCTTTCACAGCAGGAATGCTGCATGCTTCCTTTTCCTTTTCAAAACCAAGATTATATTAGCAACATGATCAACACACCAAGTATCCTATCCCAAAACGCACTGCCTATATTAAAGTTTGGAGATCACATATCATTTGTTATTTAGCTATGAATTTTTCACTGTTGGTCTTTTAGACATTCACCATTTATCAAAAATAATTAAGAGGGTTTTTATACTTTTGCAATTATAGCATCAGGAGCCACAAGGAAGTCCTTAAAGAGCTATATGTTTGCTCTGGAGCCACAGGTTGCTGCTCTAAAGCATGTCTCCCCTTCTCCAGGGCTGCTGAATGGAAACAGCAATCCGGACACTTCATCCCTATCTGAATTCAGCTTGATAATGTGCGATTTTCTGCTACTTCTAGAATGGCACTGCTTTCCTTCCTTGCATGAAGTTTCACTTGCTCACCTCTGCACCCTGCACTGACAGCAAATCTTAAGCATTAGATACAATTACACTCTAGTTCTTGCCATTTTAAATATAATTAGCAATAGCCCCACAAAAGACCTTTTCTGTTTTGATGGACAAACTAGAGCCCTGAATGTTTTGAAGTCTGCACAGCCTGTCAGGAATCAAGGAGCTGACAGCATCTGATGACACATTTCTTTAAAGTAGCACGCAGGCTTACAAATTCAATTTGAAAATATTCTGCATTTGAATGTTGCTGAGTGAGAGCATGTCAGAGGCATAGAAACTTCAGCCTATCAGTTTCCTATGAACTTGAACAAATTAGAAATCAGGATTCTGTGTGAGATATATATATATTTAGTGTAGTGACAGAATAATTATTTAAGTTTATCCACTGGATCAGAATACTGTCCAAGAAAAGCTATTATGCTGATGGAGTGGTTACATCTGGTAATGAATAATACCAGTACCCTGAACTCACAAAAAGCTCATTTTCTCAGTGTAAAAGCAGCTACTATGTTACAGGTGTCCCTCTCGCACACTTCATTAGCAAATCAGAACATAAATCCCAATCGCCTCAATGTAATTATGGTCACAGACAGCCACTTGTACTTCTTTAAACACCAACTGGGAACATCAAACCTGAGTGTGCACCATTGAAGACAGGGGGATTTTTGTCATTCCACTTCAGTGGCAGCAGGAGCAGGTTCATAGTTAGTAAAAATAATAATAATGAATAATAAAAATGTCTAGCAGGCAGCTCAGGTTAGCAAGGAGAGCTGTCACACTTCTTTATTTACCTGGCACACTACTTTGAAATTACTACTCCTGCATGAACTCAAAGAGGGCAAATGTTGTAAAAGAAAATGTCAAACTGAATTCCATCTATTCTCTACCTCCCACTTTACCTCCCTTTGTCTCATTCCACAACTCCTTTGAAATGATTTACCAACCCCATTCTTTTTATCCCAGTGTACTAAACATTTCTGTCTTTAGGAATCTATAGGTGGAGAAAAGGTTTTCTTGCAACATTAACTGAGAGTCCCCACAATTTGTAAATACTTTGGTCAAGATTTTCAAAAGCGACTATTATTTTGCAAGGAACTACATGAGACATTCTAAAGAGGCACGATTTTTAGAGGGCTGTAACACTGCACTTTCTGAAACATCCAAAATTTGAGTTACCCAAAAGCGTTAATCACTTTTGAAAATCTTTGCCTTAATTTTTAAAATATTAACTGTATCTCTTTAGCTTTTCATATGTTCCAGATCTCTTGCTTCCCATTCTCACTTCTTCCATCTCTTGTAGGCGAAAGAAGAAACCAAACAGATCATTCTTTCATGTCCATCCTCATCATGAAAATCTTAGAATGGGGCCCCATGTTAATTTTTTGCAAAACCCCACTCTGAACCACTTTGCCCATTTCAGAATATGAGCTGATGCATGTTCCCAGAAAACACTGGTTTGAATGTAAAGGCAGCAAGCTCTGGCAACTTGTACTGCAATGAACTACCACATAGATTCAGCTTGTCTGATGAATCTGTAGACTGTTGCACACTCGTATGTACGGTGAGCCAAATATATAATTTCCAGGTATCATTGATTGAGCAAATTAGAGTTGAGATTCTTAGGGTCTTAATGAAAACAAAAAAGCAGTCCAGTAGCACTTTACAGACTAGCAAAATAATTTATTAGGTGATGAGCTTTTGTGGGACAGAACCACTTCTTCACATCATAGCCATACCATAGCAGAGTCAATATTTAAGGCACGGAGAACCAAAACTAGTAGTCAAGGTTGACAAATCAGAAAAATATTATCAAGGTGAGCAAATCAGAGAGTACAGGGGCAGAATGTTGGGAGGGAGTCAAGAATTAGAATTAGATTAAGCCAAGTATGCAAAAGAGCCCCTATAATGACCTAAAAATTCCTACCCTGGTTCAAACCACGTGTTAATGTGTTGAATTTGAATATAAAAAGATTGTTCAGTAGCCTCTCTTTCCAGACTGTTGTGAAAATTCCTCTTTGGTAAGACGCAAATATGGTAAAAGTTACAAGAGAGAAGCTACTCTTCACACCTGTGCTCTGGAGTCAAAACTGAACTTTCTAGATGTTATCAAAACATAAATGTTGCAATTAGGACAAGTTGTCAACTCTGGGATCCAGGGTCCTCTCTTTCTGCTTCTTCACACTGCCCTACTAATGAACCCCAACCTTGACATGGAAGGGTAGTGGGGCCAACAGACTTGCTGAGCTTATGGGCACGGTGAGGGGGAAGAGCTCTGTGTCCCTGGAAGAGGTGAGGCCTCAGGCAGAAGGGGCAAGGGTTAGGGCTATCTGCCCCTCAGCGGTGATTAAAGGACCTGGGACTCCGGCTGTCACCACTGCTGGAGCTGCAGCAGCAGCAGCAGCAGCAGCAGCAGCAGCATCTGGAGGCCCTGGACGCCTTTGAATCATCAGGCCTCAGGGCAGTTGCCCTTTGCCTCCCCACCCAACCTGATGGGAGGCCTGTCGAAGAGAGGATACCCAGGGCTAAGCTTTATTTCAGTCCCTGGGCTAAGATGATCAACAGGTGGTGATTAATGGCATCTGTGATGACAGGTTTATTTTGTGACCATGACTCCTGCTCAGCAATAGATTCTAAAGCCAGAAGGGACCGGTGATCATCTTGTCTGACCTTGTCAGGCCATAGAAAGTCCCCCAAAATAATTCAGAGAATAAATCTTTTGGAGAAACGTCTAGTCTTAATTTAAAAGTTGCCAGTGATAGAGAATCTACCATGACCAACTGAAAAGAAACCACAAACTCATTTCTCATACATCCTAGCTGTAAGACGGCAATGCTTTCAGTAATGTCTAACCTAGCCTATGTTAGAAAATGTAATCTAGAGGCCATTTGTCTCCAAAGAATTCAGTGTCCTCAAATACTTTTTCTGTGCACAATCTTCCAGGAACAGAGTCCACCGTCTCCATCCACCTCTCACAACCAGGCTGGAGGGTCACATCAAATATTATCTACTTCTGGCTAAAAACAAAGGGATAATTTTCCCTCCTTTTAAATTATTAACTGTAATTAATCATCAAAGCCACTTTTAGTTTTCTTTATTGTGTATCTTTCAGCAGAAAGGCATGAATGAATTTCCAAATAGCAGTTCCCAAATTCAAAGATCATTTGGGCTACGTCTACACGTGCAGCCAACATCGAAATAGATTATTTCGATGTTGTGACATCGAAATAGTCTATTTCGATGAATAACGTCTACACGTCCTCCAGGGCCGGCAACGTCGATGTTCAACTTCGACGTTGCTCAGCCCAACATCGAAATAGGCGCAGCGAGGGAACGTCTACACGTCAAAGTAGCACACATCGAAATAGGGATGCCAGGCACAGCTGCAGACAGGGTCACAGGGCGGACTCAACAGCCAGCCGCTCCCTTAAAGGGCCCCTCCCAGACACAGTTGCACTAAACAACACAAGATACACAGAGCTGACAACTGGTTGCAGACCCTGTGCCTGCAGCATAGATCCCCAGCTGCCGCAGAAGCAGCCAGAAACCCTGGGCTAAGGGCTGCTGCCCACGGTGACCATAGAGCCCCGCAGGGGCTGGAGAGAGAGCATCTCTCAACCCCCCAGCTGATGGACGCCATGGAGGACCCAGCAATTTCGACGTTGCGGGACGCGGATCGTCTACACTGTCCCTACTTCGACGTTGAACGTCGAAGTAGGGCGCTATTCCTATCTCCTCATGAGGTTAGCGACTTCGACGTCTCGCCGCCTAACTTCGAAGTTAACTTCGAAATAGCGCCCGACGCGTGTAGACGCGACGGGCGCTATTTCGAAGTTGGTGCCGCTACTTCGAAGTAGCGTGCACGTGTAGACGCAGCTTTGGAGTTATTTCAATATTGACGGCAAATATGGTCTGAATGTTAGCTTTAAGTTCAAAACTGATGTACATTCTTCATGTGAACTTGATTGTCCAAGGTGTTACACATCTATTTTAGCCCAGGTATCTGCTTATTCAATCATTTGCATTTCAGTTAATCCATTGTGCTTTCTTTTTTAAAAAAAACCCTACTTTAAAATGTTATTTGCACAACTCTCTCAATAAATAAAACTTCTATTATTTTGATTGTAGCAGGCATTGGTCCATCAAACACAGAGCACAAAAACTCATAGATATAGGAATTTTCTCAAAATATCTTGGTATTTTTTAATTTGTTTTAAGGCAGACATTGGAAAGGGTGCCTTCAAGTGATGTAAAGTTTCAGAACCACAACCAAAGCTGCTTTGAGTGGTGGAAACACAAAACAAGGATCTAAACCCACAAATACCCCTTTCCCATTCAAATTTATACAAATTTGAGGTGCTCCGATTGGTTTGGGGTTATTTTGAAAATATATCTAGCCAGACATTACAAGCTACATTTTGAGTATGTGTGGATTTTTATGACAGATTTACAAACCCCTGTAAATTAGAGCTTGTAGAAAAGAGACATAAGTACAGCAACATTTCAGTTTCATCAATACCATAATGAGCTTTAATTATGTAATTATTTCACACTTCAATTGATTTGCAGATTCTTGATTTGCACTTGTTTTTAGTGACGCTAGTTGTGTTCATAAAGACAAATGCTTGTTAGAAATCACTGAGTTTTGACCTCTAGCTATTTTAAATGGTAGGTACACAACAGAGAACTCTCATGATTCTTGTCTGAATCAAAGTTATCTTCCCGGAAAACTGACTGCTCTTGCTATAGATTATGACAGAAGTGAACAGGTTCATCTTCAGAGTTTCTGGATCTCTTCATTTAATGGGAAGGTTCTCCAGAGACCTAATGCAGTTTTCTACTTAGACCAAGAATTGCTGAGACTGTTAAGACTGCAATTTATACTATTGAAAATTGGAAATAAATAGCTGATTTTGGAACCTCACTTTTGGGCTTCCACTAAATGAAGAATGAGGTGGAAATGTAGTTAGGTAGATCCAGGACACACAAGTTCTAAAGACTGACAATTTAATATCAAGTTATACATTTAATATCCGTTACACATTCATTAACAAACTAGAAAATACAACAATGGAGCTAATGTAAGGTGGGTGCATAACTACTTGGATCACCATTCCCAGAGAGTAGTTATCAATGGCACAATCATGCTGGAAGGGCATAACAAGGGGAGTTCTGCAGGAATCAGTTCTTGGTTCTCTTTAACTTCTTCCTCAATGATTTAGATAATGGCATAGACCGTGCACTTGTAAATTTTACAGATGATACTAAGCTGGGAAGAGTTGAAGTGGTTTGGAGGGTAGGATTATAATTCAAAATTATCAGGACAAACTGGAGAAATTCTCTGCGGTATGGAGGGGGAAATTCAGCAAGGACTAATGCAAAGTATTCCACTTAGAAAGGAGCAACCAGTTTTGCATGTACAAAATGGAAAAAGACTACCTGTGAAGTAGTAATGCAGAAAGGGACTTTGGGGTCAGAGTGGACCACATGCTAAATATGACCCAACAGTGTGGCACGGTTGTTAAAAAAAACAAAACAAAACAAAACCCCAAACCATCATTCTAGGACGTATTGGTAGGACTGTTGTAAGCAAAACACAAGTAGTAATTCTTCTGCTCTACTTCATGCTGATTAGAATCCAGTTGGAGTACTGTGCGCAGGTCTGAGTGTCACATTTCAGGAAAGCTGTGAACAAATGGGAAAAAGTCCAGAGAAGAGCAATAAAATCATTAAAGGTTTAGAAAACAAGATCTATGAGGGAAGAATGAAAGAATTGGGTTTGTTTAGTCTGGAAGAGAGAAGACTGAGAAGGGACATGATAACAGCTTTCAAGTACTTAAAAGGTTGTTTTAAGGAGGAGGAAGAAAAATCATTCTCCTTGACCTGTGATGACAGGATAAGAAACAATGGACTTCAAATTGAAGCAAGGGAGGTTTAAGGTGGATATTAACAAAAACTTTGTCAGCAAGGTTCCTTCCAGTCCTATAATTCTATGATTTTCTTTAGAAATGATTAGTTATTTTGTGCAGACAAAAATTGCCAGAGTTTTTGCAAAACAAATAATTGAATTTGCACACAATCATGTTGTGTAGCCACACAAAAATAAACGTTATTTTCTGCTTGCATTTCAGTTGCAGATTTAATTGATGTAACAGTGCAGAAAACTGAGACAAAATTTTATTTCTTCTGCCTTTTAATTACCATCTGCTAACATAAGATTACATTTCTTAAAGTGACTGGGTCTACCTGCCAGCAGAATTTTTCGCCTGACTTCCTCGAGCTCTGGCAGCTGCCTTCATTATTGGTGAAAATGGCATGGCAAAGCTAGCATGAAAAATGAGGCTAAGCACCTGTCACTTCATTTTTCTGCAACAAAACAAAGAAAACACATGAAACTCAATACTCTGTGCAGTCTGTACTCGGTGACAGTTTGCTGTGGACTAGAATAAAGCATCAGTTTGTTCTTGAATACAATAACAAGCTTGACATATAAAAGCACTTCTAGCAACCTGAATATTTATTTATGATAAACAGAAAAGCACATGGGGGGCGGGGCCCAGGGTTAACTGCCCTAAGCCCCACCCCTCCTACCTTTGGCTTCACACAGGAAGGCCCCCCTCCCACCTTGCCCCCAGGACCCATGATGGTTGTCAACTCTGCTGCTTAACTCAGCAAGGTTCTAAACACATCCCTAACTTTAATCATGGAAATCATTTGACAAATTTGACACATTTAAACAAGGCCTATGCAAATAATCATCATTTGCCTATTCCCACATAGTCAGATATCTTTCAAAATTTATAGTGGTCATGTATATTACCCTCAAGGGCTTAACACTATCAGCTGCCTAAAACTATGATATTGCAATGCCTATGCTAAACAAAGGCAGAGGAAATGCAAACATTAGCCCTCAAACTGTGACCTCACTGCCTGGCATTTTCGATTCAAGTCTTCCCAGCTAAGTATTACATATAGGCCACGTCTACACGTGCACGCTACTTCGAAGTAGCGGTGCCAACTTCGAAATAGCGCCCGTCACGGCTACACGTGTTGGGCGCTATTTCGAAGTTGAAATCGACGTTAGGCGGCAAGACGTTGAAGTCGCTAACCCCATGAGGGGATGGGAATAGCGCCCTACTTCGAAGTTGAACGTCGAAGTAGGGCACGTGTAGACGATCCGCGTCCCGCAACATCAAAATAGTGGGGTCCGCCATGGTGGCCATCAGCTGAGGGGTTGAGAGACGCTCTCTCTCCAGCCCCTGCGGGGCTCTATGGTCACCGTGTGCAGCAGCCCTTAGCCCAGGGCTTCTGGCTGCTGCAGCTGCAGCTGGGGATCCATGCTGCATGCACAGGGTCTGCAACCAGTCGTCGGCTCTGTGGATCTTGTGTTGTTTAGTGCAACTGTGTCTGGGAGCGGCCCTTTAAGGGAGCAGCTTGCTGTTGAGTCTGCCCTGTGACCCTGTCTGCAGCTGTTCCTGGCACCCTTATTTCGATGTGTGCTACTTTGGCATGTAGACGTTCCCTCGCAGCGCCTATTTCGATGTGGTGCTGCCCAACGTTGAAGTTGAACGTCGACGTTGCCAGCCCTGGAGGACGTGTAGACTTTATTCATCGAAATAGACTATTTCGATGTTGCTACATCGAAATAAGCTACTTCGATGTAGGCTTCACGTGTAGACGTAGCTATAGAGTTAAATCAAAAGAATAGGCTTGTCTACGCTGGAGAATTTATATTAAAAAATCCCATTGGTTTTAAAACCACTAGGAACTATAGCTGTGGTGTCCGTGGCAATTTCAAAGAACTGTGGCCGGTGGCACGAGTTGCATGGCCATTTCAAAGTTTTGTTTCAGTGTAGATATGGCCCTTGAGATAGAAGGCCTGAGTTGTCAGGCCAAACAGGGATATTGTGTCTAATGTCAGAAATGGGGCAGCACTTTGTGATAAAAATCTAAGTAGTTCTCTATTAAGAATACACTTTGGGTATGTCTACACTATCCAATTAGGTCGAATTTGTTAAGGTCAGTTTTCTACCACCTGATTTTAGAAAGTCGAGGGTGCATGTCCACACTGGCGCACAAAGTCGACGGAGTGCATCCCCATTTGTGTTGCCAGCTTTAACTTTGTCAGCAAGGCACTGTGGGTACCTATCCCACAGTTCCTTCTCCCTTTGCATTGTGGGTTTCTGCCCGTGTCTGTTGGGACAAAAGTATGCCACAGGTGGTTATGTGTGTCTGTCGTCAGCATCCCATAGCACACCCCGCCGCCCCACTTTGGAAAGCAAAGGCAAAAAGTGTATTTGTCCCCTTTTTCATATCTGTGCAGATGCCACGGCAAGGCTAGCATGGAACCCGAACAACTTATAAATGTAACGGCAAGTATGGAGAGCACCTCACACTTTGTGCTGTGGTATGCACAGAGCTCAAGCAGCCTTCAGAATGATGAAGACTCTGAGGAGGACATGGGCATATATGAATGTGAAACACTAGAGAGAAGGAATAGGGAGATGCTGGCTGGGTTTGATGCTTTGCACACAGTGGATCACGAGTTCTGGTGCCATGAAACAAGCTAGACAGGTAGAAACACACTGTATGGGTATGGGTCAATCAGCGGTGGCTACACAACTTCTGCATGTGTAAAGCCAGCTTCACAGACCTTTGTGATTTGCTGTTCCCTGCCTTGAAGCACTGCAATGCCAAAATGAGACCTGCCCTGTTAGTCCTTAAGTGAGTAGCAATTGCTCTGTCGAAGTTTGCAATGCCAGATAGCTACCAGACAGTGGGCAATCAATGTGGAGTGGGCAAATCTACAGTGGGGGCCACTGTGATCCAGGTAGCTAAGGCAATCAATACCTTTCTGCTATGAAATGGGAAATGTGCAGGACATAGTGGACAATTTTGCCATGATGGGGTTCCCTGAACATGGCAGGGCAATAAATGGAATGCACATCCCTATCTTGGCACCAGACCACCTTGCCACATAGTATGTAAACCACAAGGAGGACTCCTCCATGGTATTGCAGATGTTGGTGGATCACAAGGGCAATTTCACTGTCATTAAAGTGGGATGTTCAGGAAAGGTGCATGATGCACGTATCTTTGGAAGCTCTGGCCTGTTTAGAAAGCTGCAGAACAGGACTTATGTCCCAGACTGGTAAATCACCATTGGAGATGCCAGTAGTGATTCTTGGTGATCCAGAACCACGTCTTCCTCTTCCTCTTCTTCATCCACCACGTCCTCCTTGCTGTTGCCAGAGGTTTCTTGAGGAATGTCTTCAGAGGTATCCACAGACTGTTTGGGAACAGTGGTTGGGTCACTCTAGAATTCCATGCAGCTGCTCATAGAAACAGCATGTTTGTGGTGATGACTGAGAACAACTGTTTGCTTCCTTTGTTTTATGGTACGCCTGCCTGTGGTCCTTTATTTTCATGTGAAAATGCTGGGCATCTCTGGTGTATCCTTTTTTCTGCATGCATTGTGAGATCTTGCCATACGTCTGCATTTCTTTTTCTGCTTTGTGGTTTTCCCAGCATAGATTCATCTCCCCCACCCCCACAGAAAGGGGGTCCTGGATCTCATGCACACTCTGTGCTGGAACTTGTCTGCCATCTTGGGAATTCAAGGCCAGACGTGCTGCTGAGGTGTGTTGCCTGCTTCACTGGACATGCTGGCCAAACAGGAAATGAAATTCAAATTTTCCCAAGATGCTTCCTGAATAGCTGGAAAGCAGCAGAGCTGAAAGTGGTGACAAGAGTGGTCACTTTGGGGCACTGTGGGACACCTCTAGGAGGCCAGGAATATTGAATTTCACAACACTCCATCTGCACTGTCTGAAGTTTGATGATACAAGGTACATTTTGGCATTACTCCTTGTGAAAAGCATGAGTGTGGAAGCTGACCATAGGAGTTGACAGAATGGCCCGTGTGTTATGAACTGATTTCTTAGAAATTCAAACTAAATCACCTAAATTTGACCTGAACTCCTACTGCAGACCAAGCCCAGGTGATTTTTCAGTCAATAAGTAAATGTTTTGTTCCTACTGTAGTTATTTCAATAGTCCTTTTTCCTTACACTGTTCATACAGCAGAGGGTCAGGTATTCTTGAAAATTCTTGCTATAATCCTATACAGTTAATACACTCATTTTATCACCCAGATAACCAAAGCAAAAATAAAACCTATATATTTTTAACATATATTCAGAGCTTCTAATGAAATTACATTGTGTTCATTATATGAGGTTTATCTAACTTTACTGAAAAACTGAAGGTGTCCAATTTTGATTTTGGGATGCGCCGACATGGTAAAGGCTGGAGGGTTTTCTTTCACACAGTGCCAAATAAAGTTGTCAGAAAGGGATCGCATAAAAAAAATCATGATTTTTTAGTCATGCTACAATTAAAAGATTTTATGGGACAAATATATATGAGGTTTTTTTACTGCATCCATCTTTATGAGCAGAAAATTGAATATTTTGCATGAGAGACACATGTAATACACTAGAGTGTTTACCCGGAAACATGAAGAGTTTTATTACTTCAATTTTTTAAGATTTCTAATTTTTTGATAATAGAAGTGAAATATTACATCAATTATTACTATGTCTATGAAGAAACCATGAGTAACAGTGTATTTTCATATGCATAGGAATGAAAGGTTCAAATCCAGGGCAAACGACACTAATGCTATATAGGGAGCTATTCATTTTACTTTTATTGCTGTCTAGTATAATTTACATTTTTGAATTACAACTTTCAGCCCCCCACGCTAATAAAAGACTCCTACCTCTTTTAATGAAATTCTGTGTGCCATGGTATAATAATCAAAACTTATTTTGCATCAATACATACAGCCATGCTGTATGATTTTGGGCTCTTCTGATCTCATACACTAAGCAGGCCTGGTATATATGAGTTCTACTCTTGGATGATGCTACGGAAGACCTAGGTGCTGCAGGAAGTGGTGCTGATGACTCAGTAGGTGGCACTCTTCCCTTTGAGATGGTACTGAACCAATGCAAGAGCCCATTGTAAGGAAGTATTCCTGCTGGAGCTGCTGTCTGATTTTAGATGTGCAGCTGAGGTCCTTATGTCACGTGGGCTGGGTCTACACTAGCAACCCCTTTTGAAAGGGGGATGCTAATGAGACACTTAGGTTATATTTGGTTATAGGAATAAGGGGATTTCAAAGTATGTGGGGTCCTTCCAAAAAGGACCCTGCGTAGACGAGCCACACGCGGTTGAAAGTCGCACTTTCGAAGTGCTGCAGCTGCTATTATGCTAATGAGGCACTGCATATTCATTGTAGCCCCTCATTAGCATATCCCAAAGTGTAGCCTAGAAGTAAGAAAGCTCATAGCTTTTTCTCACTCTTCATCCCCAAGAGTAGAGGTGCTAACTTCATTGTCCAGATCTTTGAGCAATTACACTGTCATATTGCCCTCTACTGTTTCAATAGGATAAAGTGTTCTTCACTTCATGCTGTAAAATGCTTTATCCAATTACTACGAATAATAAGAGTCGCTATTTTCCAGAGATGAACACAAAAATGACCACAGTGGGTCATAGCAATGGTCCACTTAGCTCAAGAGCTTCAGTTCAGTGGTCGTTGAAGTGATTGCAATAACAGAACATGCTACCTGTTCATTGCAATCCATTTCCAAAGAATATAGATATTTTGGATGAAACAATTTAAAGGAAAGCCTTCAGAAAAGAACCTTTCCCTATTTATTAGTACTATTTTATGGTGGTTTAGTGTTTTCTAGTTTAAATATTAATTCTTGGTCACAGAAGAAACTTATTTTAATAACCAGGGCAAGTGAAGATAAATTTTATAAAAACATTCCAAGAGACAGAGGGAATATCATTTTTCAATTTGTTAGAATAAGTGTGTAACAAATTAGGGGGTGATCTTTAAAAACTGTTCTGAAAACTTTCAGAACTTTATTTTTATAACGAGCCAGATTCTAAAGCCAGGACAAATCACTCGATTATCTAGTCTGACCTGCATATCAGAGGGCACCAATATGAACCAGCACTCTTACATGAAACCCACTGAATTAGACCAAAGGAAGCACAACTACTCACAGGAGCCAAAGTCTATTTTGTGGAACAGACAGAGAGTAAGAAGGATCAATCTGTGCTAGATGTCCCCTGGAATGGAAGGGAGAAGATTAAGTGTGATATACTCACATAATTCTGGCCACGCAATCTGGACCCACATGTTATTAAGGGAGGTGAACCTCCCTTCCTAAGGTCATTTGTTTAATGATTAAAACAATCACGTATGTAGCCATATAATACACAGATTAGTTTGTGAAGCTGTACGTGATGGTTTTACCATTTCAGTACATTTTATAATGTAGATGCCTTAATTTACCACACACAGACTCTGCCAATACTTGAATTTCTTAAACCACTTCAAAGTGGTATTTCATGGAGTGTCATCAGCACCTCAACCATTTTAATCCCATGAAGAAATGAGTTTAATAAGTAGCTGTTTAACCCCTGAAATAATGAATCTTTCTGGAAAGAAGCTACATTCCAAAAATAGTATCACTGTTCCCTAATTCAGAAGTGAAATAATCGAACTGTGGTGCTATGTAAATAGTATCAGGCATAGGTGTATTGTCAGACTTCCTTCATATGGATCGATGCACATAAGTCAACTTGCATGAGACTGAAATATGCCACAGTCCCATCCCATATTACCAGGCAGGACGTGATAAGTCTGACAACAATTGGTCAATATGGGCACCATACAGAAAGCAAAGGATCTTTTGTGTTTTTGTTTGTTCAGCTAGAAGAGAGGCAGCGTGGGATGGTCTCGTTACATTAGAATAAATTACTGGATGGGAAACTGTTGGAGAGTTTTCAGCCTTAGCTCACAGCTTTACAAAAAGGGGTGATGGAATTTTGGGCCATTTAGCCGTTTTGATTTGGCATTTTAAAACCTCTTCTATACATACTCACACTCAAACATAAGTCAGACTCTCAAAATCACCAGATCACTCCAAGTTTATAAAACATGTTTATTTCTAAACTCATAGGCCATTTCTACACAGGCCACTTCCTTCAGAAGTGGCATGCTAATACAGGGAGCAAAATATGCTAATGAGGTGCATATGCAAACTTCCCACACCTCATTAGCATAACGTCACGTGATTTGGAGTCTGGAAGACCGTTCTTCCAGACTCCAAAACACCATGTAGAAGCACGACCACCAAGGGGGCTTCCAGAAGGAAGTCCTTCTTCCGGAGGCCCCTTCTTCCCGCAAATTTTTGGGAAGAAGGGGCCTCCAGAAGAAGGACTTCCTTCCAGAAGCCTCCACTGGGGCCACGCTTCTACACGGTGTTTTGGAGTCCGGAAGAATGGTCTTCCGGACTCCAAATCACGTGACATTGTGCTAATGAGGTGCAGGGAATTTGCATCCACACCTCATTAGCATCTTTCGCTCCCTATATTAGCATGCCACTTCCAAAGGAAGTGGCCTGTGTAGAAATGGCCATAGACTTTATGTTTAGAAGGGCCAATAGTAATCAGCTAGGCTTCATAACACAGGTGGAAGACACACAGCCAATAATTTCTGCAACATGCCTGGAGCTTCTGTAAGAGTCATAGCATCATTTAAGAAGATGTTCAGAGAGGGAGAACATTTTCTGTCATTAACCTCTGGTGATAGAACAAGAAGCAAAGGGCTTAAATTGCAGCAAGGGTGGTTTAAGTTGGACATTAGGACTAAAAAACTTCCTTACTGTCAGGGTAGTTTAGCTCTGGAATAAAATGCTTAGTGAGGTTACAGAATCTCTAATAAAAGAGATTTTTTTTTTTGAGCAGGTTAGACAAACACCTGTCAGAGATAGTCTAGATCAGGGATCAGCAACCTTTCTGATTTGGGGTGCCAAAATTTGACCTTTATGTATGGTGCAAGTGCCGGTGACACTTTTCAAAGTCTCTACTAGTCTTACTTACAATAGCTTAATTAATACCTAATGATGCAGGGCTTTACAGTTTCGGTGGTGATTGGTAGCATTAGCTGGTCTTTTGTTAATCCACAGGTGGCATAGCTTTGAGCAAGCTCCTGGCTGCATGGGAGAGGAGGTGGGGCTGATTGCCTGTCTCACGTGCTGATGAAAATTGGCTCATGTGCCACTCTTGGCACCCATGCCAGGGGTTGCTGACCCCTGGTCTAGATGGTGCTTTGTCTTGCCATGAGTGCAGGGGACTGGACTGGACTGGACGAGGTTCCTTCCAGTACTAGTATTCTATGATCCTTCACTTTCCTAGATAAGCTATTCCAATGGCTAATTCACCTCACTGTTAAAAATGGGTGCCTGGCTCTAGTTTAAATGTATCTAACTTCAACTTCCAAACATAAGCTCCAATTTTCTGCTAGACTAAAGTACAGTGTGTGGTCAGAAATATAGCCTATATGCATATACTTGTAGACCATGACCAAGACACCTCTTTACTTTCTCTTGATTAAACCAGGTAGACTGCTCTTCCTTAGTCTCACACATCTGTGCAGGTTTTTCAGTTCTCCAATCATTCATACAACTTTGTTGTGCATCCTTCTTAATTTTTTTGCAGCAGTTTTGAAGTGTGGATACCAGAAGTGGGCACAGTATTCCAGCCCTGGTTTCACTAATGCTGTACACAGAAGTGATACTGTAATCCAGGCTCCTCTTGGTGACAACTGGCAGAGGGCACCAGGGATGTGTAGAGTTTGACAGGGATCCGTTCTGTCAGAGAGATGCATAACAACTCACTGAATGGTGGCATGTGAGATCTTTTGTGAGAACCTGTGGCCCACTGGTATTAATGACTGCAATGTGTATGCACACATAATACTTAAGGAGTGGTGAGTCTATGCTGAAAACTACATTCTTAAGGCAGGGACCCAGGAGGTAACATGGGAACCAGACATATTACTTTCAGGCATGAGGTAACACAGCTCTGGGTCCAGCAGTGTGTGTATTGGGCCTTGTGTGCGTCACAAAGAATTCCTGTTTGCGCACTGAGACAAATGCCAATCAAGAGATCCTGAAATCATCAAGAGGAAATTTAGAGGAAGAAAAAAAAAAGCATGACAGGATCTGGGTAATGAGTAAAGATAATGCTTTGTTGGGGGTATTTCTAGAAGGGCAGAGTTACACTCCAAATCATTCCCCCAAGGAAAAAGCTAAATGCACGTTTGTCTTATGAAGTTGGATGCATCCAAGCAGGCCCACTAACTGGAATTCCGGGCCCCGGGACAACACAACCAATGGGCTCCCTTTCCCTCTCCCTCAGACAGGGCCAAAAGCTGCCGCCGCCAACTCAGGAAAACCCTGAGGGCCATCTCTTAATCAGAGGACCTCCCAGTCAGTCACAACCCCATCCCTGATCAGGTTAGAGAAGCCCCTCCCATCCTTCTTTCACTCTATGCCACCCTCATCAACCCTGACCAGATCTGTCCCCAGCAGTCCTGTGCCCAGTTTGGCTCCTTCTCTCTGTTCCCTCAGCAACTCTCTGCCCAGTTCTGCCCCTTCCCCTCTCTGCCCTTTCTCCCAGCCACCCCTGCCTACCTCTGCTCCCACCCCCAGCTCTTTTCCTTTCCTGGCCCAGTTCCTCCACCCCTGTCAGCCCTCGCTCCCTCTAGTCCCATGCCCAGCTCTACTCCAGAGCTCAGTCCCTCCTCTTCCCAGCCCAGCTCTTCCTTCTCCACTCACTCACACGGTTACAGTCTCTGGGCCTCCTTCCACCCAGCAGCTCTGTGAATCCCAGCTCCAGGGCTCTCCACCGTCCTACCACACTGCTACAGCTGCGCTATTTAAAAGGGCCTGGGACCCAGGCAGGGCTACAGCAGCTGGGGTGGCAGCGACAACCCTGGGCTCGCTTAATCAACCCAGCTCCTATGCAATTGACCCCCTTGCTCCTCCTCCCCACAGGCAGCCCTACAGCCAAGCCTGGCATTGCTCCAAAAGACGTTAAAGTATTGAGTTAAGTAATTCTAGGTTCTAGAATGTATTATGATTTTTATTGTATATGTAAATGTTCATTTCCAATACCTCCATGTGCTATCACTATAAACAGGATCTAGGAAATGTCATGAGTGACCCTCCACTCCCTTGAAGTGAGGAAGCACGCATGGGTCCTGCTTTCCTGTCCTCATAAACTAGTTGGAATGCCTGTTTGTATGTGAATGAGTGGGAATGATCTAGAGGATGATTACAGTGTCTGGAGGTCTGGATGTAGCACTCATTAGAATTAAGGACTTAATAAGAATGCAGAAGGAGTAGAAATTGGCACTTGAAATGATGGTGATTCAGATGAAAAGGCTGGGCTGACACTTGAGCTGACTGAAATTACCACTCCATTCATTTTTATTCACATGTAAAAACTCCAATTTCCACAGCTAGTTGTGATTTTGGCTCGTTGTGAAAGGTCACCATTTTTGCAGAGAGAAATGTGCATTTTCTTCACAAAAGTAAGTCCTAAATCTAAAGTAAAGCTACAGAAAATATTCCCAAGAAACCATTCAACATGATTTTTTGCTAACAGTGGGAATTTTTATTTTATGACCCTAGCTGCTGCTTCTACTCATGGAAAGTAACAGTGACACATACCATTATTATGAAGGTTTCTTTTTCTACAGAATTCTGAACAAGTGGTTGCAGGGTGCAGAAAGGCTAGGACTTCTTTGCCATGGTGGATGGCTAAGGCATACTCTAATCCCCTTTTCAGAAGAGCTCATTTGCACTGTTCCTTAGATCTTGAAAGAATGATTTTATTATTTCAAGGTACATAAGGAATCTTTTTGATTTTTACTATCAGAGGCTATATCACTCATTTATTTGAGCTGAGCTTCTCACCCCAAGTCACACAAGTTGACCTACATTATCTCATTGAGACATCAAGAGAAAGTCAACTTACTTTTCAAAATTGAAAAAAGTCAGAGATAATACAGACACAACACAATTGATCAGATAGGGAACCTACAGATATATTTGGCGAACTTGTTGAAAGTCTAGTGTAATGATCAAAGAGCTAAGGAGATCTTTTAAATCATCCATTGTTCCCAAGCACCATCATTATCTAATAGCAAAGGAGTCTTTTCCAGGGAAATCAATATTAGAGTGTACGCTATGGTCATATTTTATTAATTAGCCACAGAGCAAGAATTCAACTTAGCTCAAACATTTAGTGTAGTATTCAGGTGATAAAATCTTTCAGATATAAAATCTTTCTGATATGGGGCACAGTTACTGTGGCTGTAGCAAAGTCATTTGATAAAAGGAAAAAGGAAATACCTGGGATTTACAGATAAATTCCAGGTTTAGCATTTCAAAAATATTCTACACTTTCAGAAAGTGGATGACATTATGAAGAGAAGCAGAAAGGACGATTTATTTTATGCACTTTTACTTTCATAATCTGCATTATAGCACAGTTGTGTACATAAAAGAACAAATTGTTTCAAGCAGCTTTGCTATAAATGGTGTGGCACATTGTACTTAACAGAGCAGTGGGAGGTCTGTGTAAACAATAATAATGCATGTCAAGTCTTTAACGTTGAGGGTCATTGTGTCTTTTAATGTAACACTATTAATAGTTTGATTTTTTTATTACTAGGTAATATAATATCACCAGCTATTATCTTTCTAATTATATTAGAGTGCTACATCAAACTCATGCATCCATGAAAAAACTAACACTGTAGAACATAAAGATTTCCAGCTAGGTAATATATATGAAGGCATGGAATATAGGAATGTAATGCCTTGTGCTGTAATTAGATAAAGTAATATTATATTCTCAATATCAAAATCTTTACTCAAAATATATATGCATGTCTTTGGATGTGTAGTACAGGCAACATGTGGTGACCATGTTGAAGTACAGTGTGAAGATCAAAGAGCTAAGGAGGTCTTTTAAGTCATCCATTGTCCATATGCACCATTATTATCTCATAGAAACTGAGTCTTTTCCAGGGAAATCAATATTAGAGTATTCACTATGCTCATCTCTCCAGAACTACCTAAAGGAACCCTTGAAACCCAACTCTGAGCAGGTAACAGAACAAAGCAACATGTATCATTTTTTAGAATGGTATTTCCATATTCTTCCTTTCATTGCATAGATTTGAGATGTCCATGTACTGTAACTTTTTCCTCCCCTGCTTCTGCTCTTACTGTGCAATACTGCATCTTTTCTGGATAGCTTTTGAACTGGGATAAAAGTGCACTATGTGCTTTTTGTCCAATATCCATAGCTGAATAAATCTCATGGCACACCATTTTTGAAGAATCCCAAACTATCAACCACTGTCTATGAAAAATATTGCTGAGGAGCTGATCCTTTTGCAGCTATGCTGGACAATGGAGTGTTGTTCGATTAGTGGGGTAATACATCTGCATTACCTGCATGTCCTGTGTTTTCTAACAATTTGATTGACCTAATGCAGAGGTCTCAAAAGTACATTTTACAGAGCTTTGGTGGTAGCCCAGAGAGACCTTTCTGGTCATATGCTGCTAGGTCTGGTTCTAGCTGAGAGAAGCTCAACAGACAGGAGAGGGAAATGAAGAGCAAAACTACACAGTTAATTTTTCCTTCCTCCGCACCCCAAGAAGGACAAAATGTGCATCCAGTTAAAGTATACAAATCCCAAATAATCAGAAGCACAAGGGGTTCTGGTTGCTTCAAACGTTGGGTATCCAACTTGGTATTCTTAAAGTGTCCCAATTTTCAATAAGAGCTGTAGATCTGAATTTATGGGCTAGGGCAGGGTTTCCTAAACTTTATATAATTGGGACCTGCTTTTTTTCAGTATGTCGTTTTGCGGCCCAAAAATATAAACGCATATAAAAATGAAAAATGAATAAATGTGCACTGTTTATTATTTATTCACAATAATAATAGTACATAATGACAATTTGTATAGAGTAAACCCTCATTTTATGGGGCTTCACATTGTGTGAAACTCTCTCGCCCCATGTGAAGCTGCTAGGCCATTAGCCTGCCTAGCTTCCTGCAGCTGCAAGCAGCTAGGCACACTAAGAACCCCTTCCTCCTGCCTTCCCACAGTGGCACTAGGCACTGCTCTGGGAAGGCAGGAGGAAGGCTTTTAGCTTGCCTAGCTGCCTGCTGCTGCAGGCAGCCAGGTCAGCTAAACCCCTCTTCCCTCAGCGGTGTGGCTAAACCCCCCACAGCTCAACTCCCCCAACTCCTCCATCCTTGTGGCACCAGATCGCCCCATTGCATGACCCTGCTCACCTCCCCCAGAGGCAGGGCTCCAGCTGCATGGCTGGGGCTCCCCTCCAATCCCCATGTCCCAACACCCCCACATGCCTGGTTCCCAATCCTCCCAGTTCAACCCCTCCCCCACCCAGCTCAACCCCCAGTGGCCTCAGCTCACCCCCTCCCCCACCCAGCTCCACCCTGCGTGAAGGGCTCCAGCTCCCTGCCGCAGGTGCTCCCCGCTCAGAGTCCCTGGGAAGCGGCTGTCGCAGGCACTCCCAGCCCCGGAACCCTGAGGAAACAGCGGCCATGGGCACCTCCTGTCCCTCTCCCAGGGCCCCAACCCATCCCTCAAGCCCTCCCTGACTTACGCGTAATTCAGGGTATGCCAGGGTTACTGTATTTCTAAGGACCGGTATTTTTTTTCTTTTTCCCCAAGCACCAGTACTGGGCCACGGACTACACTTTGGGAAACACGGGGATAGGGGTTATGGCTCGCTACTGGCCACATTTGATCAGAAGCTGTAGAGACTCCTCTCCCAATTCAGGTTATAAGGGGAGAGAGCACCCAGAGAGTTCTATCTCAGAAGGGGAGTTTTGGGGCACACAGCAAGGGCACTTAAATTGAGGACAATACAAATTGCTTAAAATCTTGATTAAAATATAGGAAAAAGTAACAAATATCAGAGTGCCTATCAGTACGAAAACAATACAATTCCAGGACTCCTTCTGGTAACATGACTAAGATAAGAATTACTTAGCCTAGCATACCCACACCCTTTCCTGAAGACCTGATGTAAAGAGACATATGACCAGGCTCACCCCAGCATGCCTCATAAGGTTAAAGATCTCAGGAACTACGGTGTTGAGAGGCTAAAGGTTATTGTATATAGCTAAGCTAAGAGAGTTGATAGAAAGCAGAGAAGCTCGCAGCATGCACACAATTGCCTCACTCCTAACAATGACATCCAACTGGACAAACAAAATACCAAACTGACAATAACACCCGAACTGACAAATCTCAACTAGCCAGAACACCTGGATATACAGCGTCCCAGGACTGCTTGATTCTAGCCCAGCCTACCATGCTCATGTTTTATTTTCTCACCCTGCGAAATTCTTGGGTACATTTACTCCACAGGTTAGATGACTATGACACTTGTCCTTGCACATTAATGATGATTATCTCATCCCCAAAACCTTTACCTTTGGACCTTCTAGAAGCTTCTCTGTTCTAAAGTCTGGTTTGTGGTTACCAGTTAGTTCTAGCACCAGCTTTAGGTTCAGTTCCCCTATCTGGTTCCCCAGTATTGAGGAGCATTAACCATTTAATTTAGGATACAGGTCACTTATGCAAACTTTCTCTGCTAAGATGCTTTAGCTGTTCATGCAGGATACAGGCCTGCAGCTTTCTTGCATTACAGCTTAATACTATGAATAACCAATGAACAGCTTATAATGAATACATGCTATGATTATTTACTGGGTATAACAATGAATTAGTTGGAATCACTGAAGAAAAGCAGATTACTGGGTGTGGCAGGCAAACATTTTAACCTTATTGGCTATGGGCCTGAATACCCTCCCAGCCCCTGATCATCAGCTCCCCTTAAGGTTTCTCAAGTTTGGCACCTTAAACAGGAAACTCAACATCACTTTTGAATATGTACCCATAATTATTTCCCTGATATTATTTTCCACAGGCGCAATTGCTGCAGTTACAAAAAAGGTATGCTCATGTATATTTACAGCTTGGTCTGCACTTAAAAATTTTACTGGGATAAATATCTATATCAGTTAGAGGTGTGATTTTTTTCAGTCACAGGACTATGCTGGTGAAAGTACTAGTGTAGACAGAGTTACATCAATATAACCAGGCTTATACCAGTATAGCTTATGCCTGTTAAGGGAACTAATGTTAAAGCCTATTAATTTTCATACTCATTTCTCATTGCAGCATGACAGATGTGACACATACACAGGAGGGAAGAGAGGCAGCTGAGCAAAGGTTGTTATACAGACCTTTTTATGAAGACATCCTTAACCAGATCCTCCCTGCTGGGTGAAATCCACCCTCCCACCCAGCAGCGAGTGACAACTCATGCTTAGAGGCTGAAAGATTTCACAAATACTCATGGGCAGGTTCAAACAGCTTCAAAGTAAAATGAAGAAAGGCTGATCTATCATAAGAACATAAGAATAGCCATACTGGGTCAGACCAAAGGTCCGTCCAGCCCAGTATCCTGTCTGCTGACAGTGGTCAATGCCAGGTGCCCCAATAGGAGCAAACTGAACATCCATCCATCCATCTCCAGCCTCTGACAAACAAAGGCTAGGGACACTATTCCTTACCCATTCTGGCTAATAGCCATTAATGGACCTAACCTCCATGAATGTATCTAGCTCTCTTTTAAACCCTGTTATAGTCCTAGCTTTCACAGCCTCCTCTGGCAAAGAGTTCCACAGATTGACTGTACGTTGTATGAAGAAGAACTTCCGTTTTGCTTAGGTGAATGTAAATGCTGAAGGATGCACTCCTTGGAGAGAACTGATGAGCAAATGAAAGTGCTTAATTGAAAGAAAGCAAAGCTTGTGGGGCAGGAAGCAAAAATAAATGACAAGACAGCATTGTGCAGTATCTTTGAGAGACCATCTTGTATCAAGTGTTTGAATGGTTTACATCTCATTGCGAGACAGATACTGTAGGTACTCCACAGCTGAGATGAGTTTATTGAGTCAGAGTTTAAGGACAGAAGCGACCATTTAGTCTGACAGAGATACACACCACAGGCCATCCACACATCTCAGCACCTGCACACTAAACCCAACAACTGAAATTAGAACAAAGTATTACAGTCCACAAAAACTAGAACAGGGGTGGACAAAATATGGCCTGGAAGCTGGATCCAGCTCATCTGACATTCCTCTGGCCTGCCATGACTCTCAGCAATTGCGGAAACTACTCTGACCATCGCTACTGTGACATCAGCCAGAGTTCCAGGCCCTTTTATTGGCCACCAGAATTCCATGTGGCAGAGGCAGAGCTGTCCCACCCCCTCCGGCCAAGGCTCCACCCCTTTGGGGTTTTGGAGCTGGGACCCCCCCTCACCTTGCCCAGAATGGCACCTGACTTCACCTCTCTTGTTAATGTGCAGAGTCTTTCTTCACAGTGAGTTTCATTTCTCCTTCTACACTTAATTTTACTAATGAATGTAAGTTGTAAGTAAATGTTCAGCATTAGTGGTACTATTACAAGTGTTCGCAAAACGGTTGCAATAGAAATGACCTTCTAAGATAATCTTTGGAGAATCATGTATTCAATTGTTACTAAGTGTAATTACTTTATTTTGCAAAGAACATAATGGGGCCTTTCTGTAAGAGATGGTGAGGTAATTGCATTAATATAATAGGAATGTGTGATCTGTGAGGACTGCACCAAAATTCAGGGACTGGCTTCCCCTGTGAAAATTACTGCCCACCTCAAACTTGATTCTTATGTGCCCCAGGCAGAGATTATGAGGGACTGAGCTGCACCAGTGCACAAGACCCAAACATTTGCAAGGAAATGATTTAGTGACATACCATATAATACTGGCAAATGTTACACACCCCTTTGCAGAGGAATATAATCCCAGTCCAAGGTTTCTGCCAATATGACTTTGGGAAAAATTCCTTCCCAACACCATATATAGCAATCACTTGGGAACGGACAGTGCTTTTCACCTACAACCACCAACAACAAAAAGTGCTGGTACGTACCTCTGGCTGGGGGTGGGGAACCCTGCAGTTCCGTGGCTAGGAACCGGCTGGGGCATGGAGTCCCGTGGGCAGCCTCAAATGCAGAAGCCCTGGCCAGGGGGAATACCGATGCTGAAAAAACCCTCAGCATGGAACATCTGAGAGAGAAACAGAAAAACCAAGCCCCTGAGAGAGAAAATGGTCCAAAACATCTCACAGCTGTGGTCCACCCCACCCAATAATCCATGGTGATGCCTGATGCTGCAGAGAAGATTTAAAAAAAATTCCCAGAATTCACTGCAGAGAGGAATCCCTTTCTGAGTCCTGCCAGTGACTTGCTGCTACCTTGAAGCATGAGCTTTAGGAAAATGACACACACCAGAAGTGAGCACATGGACCGGTGGACCCCCACCCACCACCATCAGAAGCAATCCTGTTAGACAATCACACTCATACATTTGCCTGTTCACTCTTAAAATGAATTGTTTGTGAAGCTGCTCCGGAGTCGTTCTCAACTTCCGATGGGTAAAGATCTTCTAATTTCCAGCCTGAATTTGTTCTTTAGTTACTCCCCAAAGTATTTATATAAAGCAACCATAACCCTGCACGGCCTTCCTTTTGCGAGACTATGCAAGCGAAGCTGTTCCAACCTCCTTTTATATGACAGGCCCTCCATTCCCCTGATTATCTTAGCAGCTCTTCTCTGTATCTGTTCCAGCCTGAATTTATCCTTTTTTGAACACGGGTGACTACAACTGTACACTGTGTACTCAATGAGCTCTTACTAGCGCCTTGTACAAAAGCATCAATTCTGCTCTATATATACACTGGAGAAGCCTTGTCTCATAGATCCTAGGAGCACATGGGCCGCTCATAGTCAGCTTGTGATCAACCCATTTACCCAGGTGTGTCTCCTCCTCTGTTGCTGTCAACTGAAAAGCCCCCAGCTTCTAGCAAAAGTTCTTATTATTAGACTTAGGGCTGTTGCTTAATCACAGTTAACTCCAAAATTAGTCACATTTAAAATCAATCATGATTAATTGCAGGTTTAATCACACTGTTAAACAATCAAATCCCAATGGAAATTTACTAAATATTCTTGGATGTCTTTGTACATTTTCAAATACATTGATTTCAATTACAACACAGAAAACAAAGGGAGCAGAGGGAGGAGAGGCAGGGTTTCCATGCATAGCTACAGCTGTTGGAACAGTGCATGGCATGAAGACAGACACACACATACACTCTTCCTCCTAGCCCAGGGGTAAATTAAGAACAGGTGGGGCCCTGGGATAGCACAGTCACAAAGCCCCCCCCCCCAATATATTAAAATATTAATGTAACATCATTATGTATGCTACAAAATCTATTCACACTTATTATTACTCAAGATGCAGAATACAATTGTACTCTATTTAAAATAAGAATGACAATACACAATTTCTTTTGTTCTCTTGAAGTGAATTCTTTAAACAAAACAGAGTTATGGAGCCTTGAGGCCAATCACACCTGTGTGCCCTGAGGCAACTGCCCTTACGTTAATCCGCCACTGTCCTGGCCTCAGGGACGCACATGCTGGAAGCAGTGGGGAGCAACTGGTTAAAAACTGCTCTAATCCCTCTGTGCTGCCAGTGGTGGTGGCAGGGTCCCTTGGGGTGTTTTAAATTACCTGGATGTGGCAGACAGGGACAGGAGACAAGTTGGGGGGAGTGAGAGTCATGGCAGGGGAGCTGAGGGATGCAGGTGGCAAGTTTTGGTAGAGCCTGTCTCCAAGCCAGGAATATTCCTGGTCCTGTGGCACCAGGAGCCCATATAAAACTCACTGCCTATGTTATATCCTTAAGGCTCTAGGGTATCTTTACCCACCTAAGCAGTGTCTCATCAGCTAAGTTGATTTTTATACCTGTGCAGTGTAGGTTATCTACACTTCTCTGAGTGCAGATCTAGCCCGCAGCAAACTGGCTTGCTGGGACTATCCAAACGTAGCTCTCAGAGCTTTGCAGCTTGTACAACCACCCTAGTTAAGAGAGAGAGATGCAAGTCTCCACTGGCCTGGAGGCTTGAAGGCTAGGAAGCCTTTAAGTGAATGTCCTTGAGCATAGGGGGGAAACAAGAGAGAGGGAAATATAGCTGCAGTAACCCTGAATTTGAGCATTTTAATGCAAATGTCAAATCACAAAATCTTTACAGCAAATTGTTATATTCTGCCAGACACGAAGAATTTTTGCAAGCATTTGTCCAAATCCAAATAACACATGAGCAGTGGAGCCTATTCTTTCCTCTGGCTCTCACTGTTCATTGTTAACACCAACACAGGTGCTCTAGGGTTAGCAGTGGGTGGCAAAATTCTGTCAAACACATGCACACACACACGCACCGCAGGAGAGACAGAATCTGAGATATGACTGACTAAGTTAAAGCAGAACCATCCTCTTCCTTCACCGACAAAGATACAGAATGACTCAATGGTTACAGGTAGAAAAATACTTCCCAGTTTATCAGTTGAACCAGTTAGGACATAGTCTTCCAGTAGAATATACCCCAGATATTTAATTATGCCATGCTAGAAGAGAAACAATTTTTACTTTCCTGCTTTAAGCCAAATCAGATGTGACTTTACCAGTATAAAATATTCATTCCTTGGGTCATTCATCACTGACTTCATTCATTTGTTACATCAACAGAGTTTCAGCAGGGGTGAATTTAGCACATTAAGGATTTGGGGGAGGCAGCATTGAAATTTCTTTTATCATTTTCACGACCTAAATATATTAAGAACTGTCACTATTGGTTAGAACTTATTCCTACCCTGAGTTATTGCCACCACAGGTTTGACTTTCTCATTAAACATCCCTCCCCAATTGCACATGTCATTTTCTGTTTCCCTGACTTCCTTACATATTATCATAATACTCTCCATGAAATGAGGAGGAAATCAACCATCCGAAAACACCTTTCTTTGCTGGATACGGTTCTCCTCTCTCTATGTTTATTCCTTGGTATGCTCGTGGGAAGGTGGCCTCTCCAACTTTATGATTCTCCTAGCTCAATTTCTCTGATTTCACTCACACCACTGTCAGTGTCAGCGTCACTGTCTTGACTCTACAGGTTGAACCTTTCTCATCCAGCACCCTTGGGACCTGACTGGTGCCAGATGAGAGAATTTGCCAGGCTACAGGAAGTCAATATTGTGCAGCAGCATTACCAAACATTGCCTACTGTGCTCTTAGAAGACATCTAGGTGTAAATTACAGCTAAATAGCACCATGGAAGACTGAGAGCCAATACTGATGTCTTACACAAACTCTATGGGACCATGGAAAACTTGGCAACACTTACCATAAGCAGTCATCTAGCTAACTAAAATCATGCTGGATTATGGACGGTGCCAGATTACAGAGGTTCAACCTGTTTTGGCACCTGGATTCAGAATGTTTGGACTGGTCCGAACTATGAAGGTTGTTTTGGTATGATTTTCCCAGGGTGAAAAGTTCTCTCCTCAGCTGAAGTCACAGTTTTATACCTCCACATAACAGAACCCTAAGCCACCCTTAACTCTGCATTTCTCTTTCCCTTCCTTTGCCTGGAAATTTCTTTACCACTCTTTCCAGCACATTGCACATCATTCCTCTATCACTTTCCAACTTAGCTAGAGAAATTCCCTTTACCTGCTCCCATTAACTTTTGTACTTTATTTTATTTCCCCATTCCTTCAAGCCACTTGCTCAAACTCTCCTTGAGACCTACTAATATTCTTCGATTTAGCCCATGACTGATGATAAACCAACTTACCAGTCTCACATTTTCCTCTTCTTTCTTGCATAATGATGCATTTAGTTTGCAAGAACACTTTACTTAAATTACTGCTGCTTTTAAGTTACAGTTTTATCTTCAAGGGTTAGCTGTGTTAGTCTGTAGCTTCACAAAAAAAAAGCAGTCCTGCAGCACCTTAAAGACCAACAGATTTATTTATTAGGTAATGAACTTTCATGGGTAATACCCACCTCTTCAGATTGGAGTAGATAAGAGTAGATAGTATCTACACCAATCTGAATTGGGCCTTACCCACAAAAGCTAATAAATAAATCTGTTGGTCTTTAAGGTGTTACAGGACTGCTTGGTTTTGTTTTATAACTTCTTTCTTCTTTTGCTGCAGTCCATCTCTTTCTTTCTCCTTCTGCCTTGCAATCTGTATGCAAGTCGCTTTCCACAATTCTGCAAAGCATCATCTCATTATTCTATCTCTCACTGTTGAGCATTTCAGAAACTGTGTGTGCAAGATGAAATACAAAAATAAATTGAATTGGAATACATGATGCTAAGATCTTCAGAGAGATGCAGTCCTGCATGTAACTGACTACATTCGTACTGCATGTTATCTGATAGCTATTGGCAACATTTGCCATTGTTGCTCATGTCGTACATCAAAAAGATTAATATAAAGGAAATAAGTATCGGAGGGGTAGCCGTGTTAGTCTGGATCTGTAACAGCAACGAAGGGTCCTGTGGCACCTTATAGACTAACAGAAAAGTTTTGAGCATGAGCTTTTGTGAGCACAGACTCACTTCTTCAGATGCCCACACAGATGTGAGTCTGTGCTCACGGAAGCTCATGCTCAAAACTTTTCTGTTAGTCTATAAGGTGCCACAGGACCCTTCGTTGCTATAAAGGAAATAAAAGTTTTAACCATTACTGATATTTTGGCCCAGAAATCAGGCTCATGGCCACATAGCTGCTGGGTTATTAGTATCAAAACTGACAAACACACACTTGAACTGCTGGTAATTATACTTGGTTGCCCATTCAAACATCAGAGTAAGTCTGATTCAGTGATCCCTCTCCTCTCATCCATTTCCAGCCTCTGACAACAGAGGCTACGGACCCTATTCCTACCTACTATGGCCAATAGCCACTGATGGACCTAACCTCCATGAATTTATCTAGCTCTTTTTTGTCTCATGTGTCCTGTTCAACCTACTTGGGTACCAGTCACATTACTAGCCAGCATCTGTGAAACATAAAAAGAACATAAAACCCAGCTTTCAAAATCTGCATGAGATTACTTGTACACCAGTAAAATATATCTTCAATGCATTATGAAGCCTTTTTCAAAAGATCACAGAGGTAGCCGTGTTAGTCAGTATCTTCAAAAACTGCATGAAGTCCTGGGGCACCTTGCAGACTAACATATTTTGGAGCATAAGCTTTCGTGGGCAATGACCTGCTTCGTCAGATTTTTAACAGAAGTCTGTCTCCTGTGGAGCTTTGAGATCTCTTTGCTGACACAATAAACTCTTTCATATCTGGCAGCTCCGGGACCTGGAAGTTACTGGATATGCAAATATGCTAGTTAACAGAGTAGCTGGGGAGGAATAGGCAGGGCTCAGGAGAGGCAAAGATATGGGATCCTTGAAAGGGGCCAGGGGAACACCAGCAACTCTGCAGCCAGAAAGCTGGCTGGAGCCAGGGGAATGCCAGCAATTCTGGGGCTAGGGTGAAGCCGGCCATGTCAGGGCTGGGAAGCCAGCTGAGGCCAGGGTAAAGCTGGCAGCTCTGGGACCAGGGAGCTGGCTGGGGTCAGGGAAATGCCAGCTTTGCCGGGGCTGGGGTGAAGCCAGCAGCACTGGGGCTGGGAAATTGGGCAGAGCCAGGTTGAAGCAGGCAGTGCTGGGAAGCTGACTGGGGCATGGTGGAACACCGGCAGCTCCAGAAATTTGGCTGAGACTAGAGAAATTCTGGCAGTGACAGGGCTGGGGAAATTCGGCAGCCTTGAGGCTGGGAGTTACTTCCACACTGAGTTTTGCTCTCAGAAGGGAGAGCGGCATGTTTGCGCCGGTTATCTGAGCATTCCGGTTGAATGAATACTGGATAAAAGAGAATTCACTGTACATGCATGGAGAAACAAGGGGGATAGCAGCCAGTGAAGCAGCAGTGCAAGGCCATGTCTTCACTACGGAGAAGAGTGGCTCTGCCACAGTCAATTTTCTGGAGTTTGATTTAGTGCGTCTGGTAGGGATGCACTACATCGAACGCACAGGTACTTCCCTATTAGGACCAGTACTCCTGCTCAACACAAGTAGTAAGGGATGTCATTGGGAGCATTTGCTCCTGTTGACCTCCCACAATGTAGATGGTGCAGAAGCTTGACATAAGGTATGTTGAACCCAGCTACAGAACTAATGTAGCTGGCATCACATATCCTAATTTGACTTAAGAGTTCATTTGACTTATCTTAACTTCCCCTTTAAGCATAGACCCGGCCTAAGGCAAAAGGCACTTGAAATTGACTGTTTCTACTAAGGAGCAGTGGGAAAGATCTAGCGATTGTAGAGGCAACTTGGTAAGAAAAGCAAAGTTGCTTCAGAGTGGCACAGAAAAACATCCTGGCACTTCACACGTCTTGCTGCTTATTTCAAAAGCTACTGCCATGAAATTAATAGTTCTTTATATTCATGCCACAAATTTAATCCAATCCTGCAAGAACAGATATAGGTATTTTCACTGCAGTAAGCATAATATCACACGGTATCAAAAGCTTTGGGACTTATAATTGGTTCATTTAACCGAAAAAATTAACCAAAGAAAACATAAACGAATATTTTCTTTCCCAAAGTAATAGTCCATATTTAAAAGTAAACAGGTGCACTTAGCTTATATACTATATGGACAGTGATTGTGTTTTCCTTGGTCTTCTTTAATATACACAAATAAAGATAAAATACATAAATATCGTTTTATGTTGGCATAAACTGAACTTTGAAAAATGGAAACAACAAACACCAAAATAGGCAATCCTTTTAATTTCCTATAATATGAACACTATTATGATTTTACCCCATCAACCACAGACCAAAAGTAAATGTCAGTTTTTGTCTTTAATTAAAATAGCAAAATAGCACACTAAGAAATGAACACTTGCAAAATATAACTTAAAACTGGTCAGGTTTTTAGTTCCATTGGACTTATCAAGCAAACCCCTAACCAAAATATAATTTGTGATTCTTCTGAACTATATTAAGCCTTTTTAAGTAAAAAGACTTCACTAATCAGCCCATCAGTTCTGTGAGAAATAAGTTGGACAAGATATACCTACATTTTGTTTTTTTTTTGTTTTTGTTTTTGATGACTGCAGTGGAAAGGATGAAACTTTGACTACGTGATAAGATACAACTGTAATTTTACGATTTCTGAGATGGTATGAAAAGAAAGAACATTTAAAAGATTATTGTATATATGGTCCTCCTGACATGTTGAATGTTACCTATCTTGAATCTTCTCCATCACCATATGAAGACACACGAGCATGATTTTGAAAGATACATTTTTGGGTGTTAGATTTAAAAATAAACATTTATGCATAAAAAAGAATGCTATTTTCAACTCCCCCTTCTCCTCTCATCCAATGTGGAGTTGGAATGAAAGTGGGTTTTGTTTTAAACTTTCCAATAATACAGAAAGAATTCAACAATAAGCAAAATAAGCAACAGCAATGATTAAATGAATTTAATCCTTCCACTGAATCTCTGCTTACAATAGCTTGTTGTGTGCAAAAGATGGCAGTTTAGATCAAATCTCCATTTGGAAGCCACTTAGTGAGGAATCTGTAAACTTTAACTCATCATTTGACATGGTGAAAGATTCCAAATAGCCAAAAAAAATTTTTTAAGAGAAGCGATTGTGTGTGTGCTGGAGAATACAAGCATTTTATCAACATTGATAGTAATTAATCTGTTCTGTACAATTATTTTTCTAGTTTTAAATTATGGAGAAGCTGAAAACGTGTATGTACTTATTCCACTAGTAACTTGCTGCCATTCTGTGAGCGTACACACATATGTATAGTTAGTATGCATGCCTGAATGTAGATAAATTCTTCTTAATGTCTCCAGCTTATTACAAATCTTATACTCCCCAAATACATTATCCTTAAGCATGCATGGGAGCAGAAAAATTTAATCGTGCACCACCCTGGTCTATCTTGACTTAAGTCTACTGTGGGAAAGCAATTTTGAATTTTCATCTTTGCTGCTGCAAATGTGTGGCCTTTCAGTTTGCCTCAGGTTGCGGATAAGCAAGATGAGAGCCTATCTGCAGAGTCAGGAGTGCCACTCAAAGACAGTCTTACCTGCTGGAGTTTGCATCATCATTTGACAGCTTGCCATACAGAGATGCATGGATTTTAGAATATAAGTTAATGAGGGGAGCTGGCCCAGAGTATACAAAAATCCACACAATGCTGTTTGCAGAAATGACATTAAAATAGATTTCGTATTTATAAATAATGAAAGTCAACTGATCATCTTTACCCGTTAGAAACACAATTTTCCAAACCTTTAAAAATTCAGTCCTGCTTATTTTACTGGCTAGAGCCTGCTGAAACCCACATATGTGGGTTTTTTTAGATGTACTCATTGAAACGAGTTTGTTAGGAGCACTTCTCAGGTTCCCGTCTCTTATAAAATGACTTGGATTTTGCAAACGCAGGGGCATAGTCTGCTATCCCTTGCTCATGCTGTGCAGCATACTTTACTCACAGTTCGTTCTGCTGATTCAAATAAAACTGCTCATGGGGTAGGGTATTCTTCAATGTGGAAAAAGATGGAAGGATGTTCCGTGAGCTAGTACACCAAAGGTACATTATTTTATATTCCTCTGTCTAAGGACTTTACTGTTTTACAATTAATTTTTCTTAATTTAAGAGAAGCTCAGTTTTATATTACTATATAGAAGTAGCAACAGAATACACAAAATAAAGGAATAACTAATGAAGTGAACTAGAGGCAGACTGATATTTGGTCAATGCACCACTAAGACCGTATTAGATCCTTGCCCCTGTACATGCTCACATGTCTCCTAAAGTGAGTTACTCCGACACTGGGTCCTGGACTGTAAGGGTAATAGTACCTCCTCATGTTAGACAGGAGGGGAAGGAGCTGGGGAGAAATTGTGTCATTGGGAGATCTGTGAGTCAAATACTTTCTGTTACTGGGCCTAAAATCCCAATCTACTCCTCAGGCCCCGTCCATACTCTCATGGGCCGTCAACCTCAGTTTCTCAACTTCAGTTATGTGAATACTGTAGCTGAAGTTGATATACTTAGGTCTACTTACTGCACTATCTTCACAGTGGTGAGTCAACAAGTGATGCTCTCCCATCGAATGCATTTACTCTTCTCATTTTAGTGGAGTACTGGAGTCAACAGGAGAGTGCACAGCAGACAACTGACAATGTTTGTACTAGATGTAACAAATCAGCTCCCACTGGATCAGTTACTGCCTGTTGATCCAGCCCGTAATAAAGACATGTTCTGTTTATCATTTCAGTGCCCAGTGGAACTAACAACAAAATGTTTTGTCAAATCTAAGGGACCTCTCCTCTACCCCCCAAGTCAATGAAGATTGCACATGTTAAGCTAAGAGGAAAATGAACAGGTACTTTCCATTCCAAACTTTTCCTTAGAATCACAGAATAAACGAAAGAACCACCTCTAAATAGTTTCACACGGAAGAGTTTTGTTTTCTTAGGGAATGTTCATAGAATAACAAGTAATATTTAGGGGCACACTTCCCAATATTTTCTTTGATAAAACAGTCACTATTGGAATTTTTGCAGTGCATGGCCTTATATTTTTGGATGCTAAGAAAAATAAAGCCTAGAGCACCAGACTATACCCCTTTTTGGCCTTTTTTCCCCCAGGAAGCAGTAAAATCACCAGTTGTGAAAGTAACTCTGTAGACTGACAACCCATTATCCATGGCATTAGATAACTAACTTTACTGAGAAAACAATCCAGGCTGACTACCCCAGATATATCTATAAAAGGCAACCTTTTCAAAATATAGTGCATATGTGATATGTTAGAAATGTCTGCACATCTGTTAAGTACATTGGGCTGAGTATTAAAGTTTCTTATGCTCAAGACAAACAGATGTTTTAAGTCTATGTCATTCTGCCTACCAAGTATCCCATCATGTCTGATATGTTTCAAATATTTTAAAAGTTTGTTTTTCTTTTCTTCAAGGTATTAGGGGAGCAGAAAGAGCAGATGTACGTCAGGAAATAACCTGTGATACCTTTTGTGTAGCATGGTGAGTTGTGCAAGCAGTGTTCTGAATGTAAATCCTAACCTGAACACACACACCAAAACAAAAGGGCATGGACTCTAACTAGCCACCTCTTTTGCTTCAACTAATTGACAAAAATGGTATTGTGTTGCAAAATTTCTCTCACCAACTAGTTAATATGTTAATGAAAGATAAATGAACTAAACTAGAAATGAGTGAAAAGTTAACCGCACTGATTGAGATGAAGGCACAGAGAGTACGCTTATAATGTTTGCAGATGATATCAATTTGAAGCATAGGATTATAATTGAAATGATCTGGACAAACTTGAAAAATGGTCTGAGGTAAAATAGGATGAAATTCAATAAGGACAAATGCAAAGTACTCCACTTAAGAAGGCACAATTAATTTCACATACACAAAATGGAAAATGACTGTCTAGGCAGGAATACAGTAAACCCTCGATTTTACAGACCCCGATATAATAGACTTCCAGAACAATAGACATCTGCCAGCCCCCCGTTGCTCCCGAAGCTTAACCAGGGTCTGTAAAATCCTACTCCCCCGTCCCCCAAAACGTATGTATAGCAACGTACCACTGCCGTGGCTGGACGGGCTGTTGCTTCCAGCCACTGGAGCTGCCACACACGCCTCCCAACCAGGGAGGGGTGCATACACGGGCAGATGGCACTTGCATACACACCCCACCCCTGGTGGGAGGAGTGTGTGGCAACTCCAATGCCAAAGGCAGATCCTCCAGGCCCCAACGGAGCCTTCAGCCACTGTGGCATCTGCCATGGCGGTGGGACCCCATGCCGCTGCAGAGTCTCCAACTGCAGCAGGGCCCCCACCTGCAGCAGGGCACCAGCTGTGGCGGCAATTCTGGGTCCAGTGGCAGTAAGTTATGGGCTTTTTGGGGGGAGGAGGAGGGACTGGCAGGTTGGGGAGTGGGCAGTAAACCCTCCAATTTAATGGACACCCCTCTCCCTCTATTAGTCCATTATACTGAGGGCTTACAGGACTTGAGAAAGGGATCTAGGGGTCCTAGAAAATCACAAGCATATATGAGTCAACACTGAACATTCTTGCAAAAAAGCCAACGTGGTTCTGGGATATATTAATAGAAGTGTTGTAAGACACAAGAAGTAGTTCTTCTGCTCTACTCTGCACTAATTAGGCCTCAACTGAAGTATTGTGTCCAGTTCTGGGCACCACATTTCAGGAAAGATGTGGACAAACTGGAGAAGGTTCAGACAAGAGCAACAAAAGTGACTAAAGGTTCAGAAAATATGACCTATGAGTGAAGACTGAAAGAACTGAGTTTGGTTGGCCTGGAAAAGACAAAATAGAGGGGACGTGAGAACAGATTTCAAGAACCTAAAAGGTTGTTACAAGGAGGAGGCAGAAAAATTATCTCCCGTAGCCTCTGATGATGGGAAAAGAAGCAATGGGCCTAAACTGCAGCAAGAGAGATTTAGATTGGATAAACTAGGAAATCTTCCTAACTGTAAGCATGGTTAACCACTGGAATAAATTCCCTAGGGAGGCTACAGAATCTCCATCACTGGAGACTTTTAAAAGGAGGCTGGACAAATATCTGTCAGGGATGATGTAAGATGGTGCCACGTATGCCAAGGACTGGACTCGATGACCTCTCAAGGTCCCTTCCAGTCCTAGTGTTCTATGAGTCTGTGTTCTGCTTTGTTCATTTCCCAGAGAAAGAATGGTCCTTCACATTTCTAGGCAAATGTATTAGCAAATTCCTTAGCATCAGATGCGACAGCTTCATCCCAGGCACGGCAATTCGTGTTGTCCTCCTGCGTCAGACCCAAGATCCATCTAGCTCTGTAATCCAGTATACAGTTGTCTTTATCAGATGCTTCAGTCACAGTGGAAGATTAAAAAAAAAAAAAACAAACTCAGAAGGTTGATGTGGAAAAATTTGCTTCTTACATTTGGTCTCATTCTGGTTTTTAATAGTTAGATTTAGGGGGCTCAGTGAGGAGACTCTGAAGTTGAGATGTCTGCACCCATCTGGGGCCCAGCTTCTTCTTTTTAACTTCAATGCAATTATACTAAAAATGTTGGATGCTACCAGGGGAGCTGACAGCATCTATGGGCCCCTGGGGAAAGTGGGTGGGAGGCCCAGCTCTGCACCCTAGAAAAGGCAGGACTTTGAGTAGAAGGGGCAGGGTTGGGACAGCCAGCCCTCTTGGCCTCCTGGATCATGGCACTTCCCCCCATCCCTCAAAGCTGCGTGGCATGGGACTCTGATGACAATTTAAAGTGCCTGGAGCTTTGGCCACTGCCTCAGTGGCAGCGGGTCCCTTTGAATTGCCAGGCACTGGGGAAACTGTCCCTATGCTACACCCCTGTCAGCAGGCCTGGATGCTACAAATGCACTGAGATGCTCACATGTCCCTTCCTTTTCTTGGTTTCATTGTTCTCTTTCAGTTCTTTGTATTTTGTGTATATGGGGCCAATTGTTTTACTTCTTTAAATGGTGAAACCCCACCGACATCTCTAGAAAAGTGACCATTTACACTACCGGAGTATTGATCTATAATCAGTTTTATGAAATATTTGGGTACAGGAAGTTTCTCTGGCTCTCTGACTTTTGCAGAAGCAGTGAGGAAGAGGAAAATAACCCAGGGTAATACATACCTAGGCCTGTAGCAACTAAAATGGTTTCATTTAATTCCGTTGCCGACACTTCCAGCTGTTCAATGCATTCTTCCCTAGGGAGAAAAAAGCTAAAGGAAATTGCTTAGTATGAAACCACTGGATGTCCTTTAAAAGTCATTCTAGTGGTGAAGATGAACAGGCTTATTGGTAAAATACTCCCAGTATAAATCTAAAAACAACATTAAAAGCTTTCCAAGAAATGGGCAGTCAAATAGATTCTTTCACACTGAGAATCAGCAGTACAGAAGCTAAAATGGATTCCACAGGAACAAGTTAAAAAAGAATGTACCTTTGATTTAACCCACTGCTAAAATGGACTGCCCAGAGAAAATCTGTATTATGCTGGAAAGAATGGATTTTTGCACAAAAACTACAGAGATGCTAAAAAACATTATTAAGAGGAAAACTTTGATTTTGGATTTCAAGGTTTTGTGAAAAAGGCAAAGAAGCTAAAGCTAGATCATTCACTGAAGGCACTGCCTGTCATATCAGCTAGACTGGAAAAAGAGCCCGACAATAGTGAAAGAAGAGCTGTCAACAGTTTTGTTAAGAGTCAGAGAAACACAAAAATTATGGAGTTAGATCATCAGCTGATGTAAATAGGCCTTGCTTTGCCCTGAAGTAAATGAAGATGTGTAATTCACACTAATTGAAAATCAGGCTGTAGTTGATTTTTTTAAAGATTTTCTGAAATGACTGAATCTACATATTTTGTAAAGTAATTTTTTATAAAGGAAGCTTCTTTCAAATTTTTGCATCTTTCTGATTCTTAGAAATACCATGTGGCCTCTCCTCACATATTTTGGCAGTGTTCTCTCACTAACATCACAGCAACAGCTGCAGCATCTCATAACACCTGATAGCACTTTTGCAGCCCTTTATCACTGAGTCAGCTTCGTACTTCTATGAGGCAGGTCCACACCAAGGAACTCCAGTACAGGGCCCCCACCTTGTACTCAACATGGACCATAGGTCATCTACAAGCCTCTTCTACTTCACGTTGTCATGGGACACAACTTTTAGCTGGCTCCAGGAGTACCCCAGTTGTTGTCCTTCACTCTCAGTAGACCTTCTCCATGTTGTCCAAGGTCTTCCTCTTTTGTGTTTTCCTTGCGGGTTCTGGAGAGCTGTGCCAGCAGGAGCTACAGCTCATGGAAGGGTCACTCAAACTGGACAGGTCAAAGGATAGAGACCAGACAAATTTGGATCACCTCTCCCTGAGGTAAAAGGGGTTGGCTTAGGGTTAACAACCCTATCCGTTAAAAACCAAAAGTTACAGAAACATCTACAAAGAAAGCAACAACACCACAAGTCCCTTCACAAGCAACAAATAGGACAAATCCTGCCCCAATGATTTCAGTTTTCATTCCAAATGTAAACATTATCCTTACTTCATAGATATGTTGAGTTTAGTTCTAGAAATGGGCAAACTCTTGACACTGCATCAGCCCTCATTTCTTCTGAACCAGATGGTCCAACCCATTGTTTTTTTAAATGAGGACTTATTTCCACAAATCCATGCATGTACAGGAAACTTATAAACAAAACACAAGATGATAAATTCCCTGCCCTAAAAAGCTTTAGAATGGCCTGATTCCATGAGATACTGAGTTGCCTCAACTTCCCTTGCCTTTACTGGATATAATATCAAGTAATGTGAATTCGACTATTTTCATTTGGCACCTGCTTCTATGTTTCTCTCCCTACCTCCTGTTGGATATCACAAGAAAGTGAATAATAATAACTATTATTCATACTTATAGCCAAAGGCTACCAGGAAAATAAAAAAGAACGGTTGGCAAGGGAGTTTCTCTTCTTTTTTAGTTAATTTTAGGATGAACACTGCCCTGGATAAGTGTTTAAATGACAAGAATCAATAAATGTACCAAACCCGTTAGAAATTTGAAGTATACAGAAAACAGAAAAGGGAACCTTCATCACTCCTCTTCCAGCTGCTGTTCTGTTTTTCTGTTGAAAAAAGTGGAAGAAGCAACAGCTACATGATTATGCCTGTTTCTACCTTCTAAATAATCAAATGCTCCTTCAGTCAGGCTAGACGGCAGGAAAGAAAACAAACTGCTAACTGGTGCGACTTGTTATCTGACTGGAAACAGAGTAAGGGCTGTTCATAGTTACTAGGTGGGGGACTTTGGCAAAACAGTTGTTTTTGAAACAAACTTTTCTTGCTATATAGTCCTTTAGGTTGCTCCATTGGAAGAATAATATTTAACCGTAGAAATGTTATAGATCAAGAACAGCATACCACTCTTATTTTTGTATGTATTTTCATCTCTGTAATAGAGGCAGTATATTCCCAGCTCTAGCAGTGATTTTCCTTAATTGGAAAAAAAAATTGGGAAGTCACTTAATCCTTCTGTGCTTCCATATCCCTATTTTCAAAATAGGGGCAATATTAACCACCTTTGAAAAACACCATGAAGTGTGCAGTGCCGTCTAGAGAGAAACACGATGATTTGCATTGCCAGAAGTTTGGGTCAGTGTAACCATAGCCAGGGAGCCAGAAAACATGGGCAATTTTGAGAAAGCAATGCTTTCCGGCGCCTACATTACCCACTGACCATGGCTGAATGACTGAAAAGCCTGTGCAAGTTTTCCTCCACGCCCAGTGAAAATTCTACAAGAAAGTTTATTTTCAGTTAGAAAGCCAACAGGTTTACTTATGCTGAGTTTATTAACAAATAACCAGGTGGAACCCTTTTAGAATTATTCACCTCGAGACAGCGCTGAAGAAAAGATAATATCTCCCATGAGGGCTTCTGCCAGAGAGGGCCATTCCCCTTCACAAATCCCCTTTTCTTCATCAACCACAACCAAATAGAAACAGTCCAGAAACAGCAACTGGTGAAAAGCTTAATCACAATCAAGGTTTGATGTAGCCATCAGCTAAGTCACTATTTTATTGGATCCCTAGAAGATTACTGGTAATTCCTTCTGTAGGGTAAGGGCAGAGACTTAGGGCATAGCCATCAGAATCAAGGTGTCCTTTAGCATTGTCATTTCACGTGACTTCCTTTCAAAGGAAAGAGGTTAAAGGAAAAAAGCCATGGAGTAAGACAAGACAGAAGTAGGCGGCGACAGCTCCATCTCGAAAAGCATGCAAACTCACTGATCTCTGAAGTGACTGTCAGGAAAAACAAAACCTTTTAAACTTAGATATGCTGTAGGGGTTGGAGGATTTACCTGTGTAACAGCAGGTCTTTCTGAACAATTCTCCCACGTGATTCACAAGGTGTGCTAGTAATAAAATAAACCATGAAAGATACTGAGTGGCCTAATTTATTTTTACATTCGCGGGGCATTCTAAGCACTCAGTGTGTAAGCACAGAACATCTCAGAGAAAAATCTTTAAGGGAAATATCATCTCCTACCCCCTGCTAAAGGTTGGACTACATGCTGAATGCCAAACTAAAGTTTTCTACCATGTTAGTAACTGACACACAAGTAGGAGATCATTCTTAGTGAAAACCCTTAACAGTACGTGTAGAGTTGACCCACTAGGTCTGATTCTTATAGAAGTACTGGAGCAGAGACCTACAAACTGTGCTATTGCTGAGAAGTGATGGGATTTGAGAGGACAAAAAAGGATTTATTTCAAATTTATTATAAATTATGACTCAGTTCCAACAGGGTAGTAGCATTTGTAAATTGTATTTTGTTTATGGTTTAGTTATAGGAGTTGTAAATTAATGATTTTATAGAGTAAAACCCTATTATATACACTAATGACAACCATAAACATTATACATAATTGGAGGTAATCAACACAGGTTGATAGGCCTAGTCACATTAACGTAGCTGGAGGGGGAAAAGAGAAAGCTGATTTGCATGGAGAACTCTGAACATGTGTATACGGTAGGGTCACAACATTTGCGAGGGTTTGGCGTTGAGAACCCTCGCGAATGTTGAATTTCACGAATATCATTCACCCAGAGCCCTGGCGAAGCGGCAGCTGCCAACGCTCCTGCCCAGAGCCTCAGTGAGGCAGCGGCTGCCAGCCCTCCCTGCCCAGAGCCCCAGGGAAGTGGCAGCCACTCACAAATAATGGAATTCCTGAATGTTAAAGTCACATATGATGTGACCTTGCTGTAATAGGAAGAAGATGAGGGATAACAGTGCCCACCTACCCCACCTCACAGCCAGTGCTGCACCACTTCTGGTGAATGCAGGGGCAGTCCTGCCTGCTCTCCCAGAGTGGTGCAGCCCAAGTACAGAGCTATACCATTCTAAGGGATGGGTCGGACTGCAGGCAGGGCTGGAGCAGGGACAGGGAACAGGCTGGGCTTGGAGCTGAGGGGGGCACCTCGTCAGTGCCTCCCCCAGAGTCCCCCTTCACCAGTAGCCACTGCTCCTGGGACTTCCAACAACTTTCATAAACCCTCCATCAATGGTTCACTGCTCTGACAAATCCATCCACATACCTCAGCATGAGGAGGAAACCTGCAAACACTAGAAAGCACAGTTCTGTGAATCTCCCAGTCCATGTTTTCTTCTTCATATCCAACTCCTGGTGTTACCTGCTCCACCACATTTCTCCATGGCCTTTCCAAACTCTGGCTCATCCTACCAACTGAAGGTACAAGCAGTTCTCTTTACAGTTAATATATATTTCTATGTTCAGTCTACTCTTATACAGTTAAAAACTTTGTAAATATGATTTTATAATTGGGTTTATAATGAAAGACAACTTCAACCTCAACTATGAAGTTTCTCCAGCCACTCCAGAAGGCTGCAAGAATTGTGTGCAAATTAGCAAATATGTACCAAAAATGCTCCTCTACTATTAACTATTTACTTGTGTTTGTTTGACCTAAAGTGAAAAAAACACACTGTATCCACCAGCATCAGACATTATGGGGTTTTTTTTCTGGTGTGTTTTGCGAGTCTTGCATTTGAATCATATTCCGTTTTCTTGCTTTGTCAAAAGTCTCCTAATGTTATTTTAATGCAGCTGTTTATATGCTAACAGAATACTCATTGCCAACTGTTTCCCTGAACTAATCTCATGCTTCAAATTGTCACAGTAAAACACAAAAACCTCAAAACAGTCTCACACTCAAATATGCACATACCAATTGGGCATGGGGAATAATTCAGAAATAATTACTGACTGTAAACCAAAATAAACCAAACAAAGGGAGCTAAACCACAAAGTAAGATGTTCACATAAGCCTTTGACTTAAATCTTCTAAACCAATGAAATTCAGATTTACAAGACAGAACGAATGGCAGCACAGGTCTAACCCCCCCGGGTCTGGCACCCTTGGGACCTGAGCAGTCCCAGACCAAGGATTTTGCCACTCCGGGGTGGTCAATTCTGCACCCCTGCTGGCATTCCATACACTGCTCTGGGGCACCTCTCCCTGTTGTCACCCTCAGGTCTCCAGCTCCGCACCCCCACAGGCTCCCCAGCTGCTGGCTCCCAGCCCCAGCCACTTTTCCACAGCCACAGCTTCCCCGGGCCATCTTCCTGCCTGGCCAATCCTGGCCACTGCTCAAGGCCCAGGTGAGGGTTTCTTGCTGCAGCTCCCTGGCAGCTGCTGCTGGTTCCCCACTGCCTCTTGCCACCAGACCAGCTGTGGCTAGCCTGCCCTGGGCTCCTGCTGCTGGTCTGGCTGGCCACTCCTCCTCTGATCCCCCAGACTCCTGCAAGATCCGTGGTCCTGCTGGACAGTGGATGTTGCTGGATGAGAGAATGATGGGTTTGGAAGTTTCAACCAGTATCTCATTTCTTTTTTGTCAAATGGAAGGATTGACCAACAGGAATTTTCAGGAGGTTCTAGAGATGTAGCACCTAGAATGACCTGGGGGAGGGTCTGCCTTCACACTGGGTTATATCACATTTGCTGTGTAGAACAAGATAGCATGTTCATTAACGCCTACTTCTTGCAAATTGGCCTCATCCAAAGGAGGGCAACTTGTGGTCTATCAGGATTCTGTGTGTGGTCCATGAATCATTTTGTTTATTGCTGCCCATGTACAGGGTTGCCAGATTCTGCTGGTTTCCATCTATGCAGTTTTTTCCTATGGTATTATAAGTGACACACACATAAAGCAACAGCACGTGAGGTGGATGCTGATTGCACACAACACGGGCAGTAAAAGCCGGGGGCTCCCTTTGCATCCAATGAAAGCACTGCTGCAGTTCAATTGGCACACCCCACAAATTTTAGGTACACAAGCACAGTTAGAAAAATACCCTGTCCTGGGAGACTCTTGCTGCCCCCTGAGATGACAGAGGGCTACTCATGCGACCCACTCACCAGCCAAAATTCCTCATCACTGACGTAAACCAAAGCCCCTGATCATTAGACATCCACATTTTCAGGAGGTTTAGCTGCACACCAAAATTTTGTTGCATGGGCCATCTCTAGTTAGAAGACAGAGAGCACATAGTTGTACTGGAAGAAGTTCCTCAAACGTCTATGGAGTTATTTGTGATTATATGATCCGGTGCAAAGCATGATACCAACTTGACCCAAACTGGCTTAGAACAACTCAAAATGGATCCAATGGGGCCAGGATGAATAAAACCTGAGGATGCTGCAGCAGCTCCGCATCTCTACTTCACATGCCTTTGTAGCCTAGTCCCCCTTTGAAATGCATTTTCTTGAAGGTTACCCACAGACAGAGTTCATTCACACTGCAAGGATAGAGACAAGGTGTTTCATAGTGAAAGAGATCACATACTGTTTGCGAAAATACAGATCTAATTGTTCCTGCTCCCCTTCCTTGCAGGGTTGCCAACCTGTCTGTAAATTTACTGACAGGGTATTCTTGTGAAGTACGAATGACAATGATTGCGTTTCACTTTTGGCCATTTACGTCATCTTCATATAGTATAAAAATCATGTCCATAAAAAAATTGTCTATCTATAATTTTTTTCCCATTTTGTCCGTAACTGAAATTTCTGTGGCTGGCAAATCTGCTTCCTTGTCAAAGAATGGTCACGTGATTTGCCATCAACTTTTAGACACCTGGCTAGAGGCATCAGCTTGTTCTTTCTTTTTGAAAAACTCTTCCTAGTAAGAATATTCCAGATCTGATTTCCACTTATGTTTACAAGCTTACACAGGATGTTGCTATATACATTTCAGCATCATGCGTCCTCACAAAGTGCAATTTCAATGAAGATGATTACAAAAGCATGTACGGTGTGAATACTGGAGTGCATTTGGTCACATCCATCATGAAACATAATTCAGAAAAAGCTTGTAAAAATCAAGAAGCAGAGGGATGACGTTGTGAATTCTCATCCTTACCCCTCAAGCTTCAGCTACATTTAGACATGCTTAAACATGGTTAAATAGTTTTGCATATGCTGTCCCCAAGTGGATTTAATCAGTTTTGCTTTCAAATTATTGTTCCCTGCTAATATAGATTAAGTACTCGTAATGTGCCAACTTGACTGTCGGGGAGGCTAAATTCCTCTGGTTGTTCTCAGAACAGGCAACAAGCAGTGCAAATATTCTAATGGTGACTCAGTTCAGATGAGAAAGGGCTTCTATGAAGGGTAAAGAGTGGGCATTATCAGACCCAGTCCTCTGTCTGCTCCTCCACCCACTATAACTGAAAATAGTGGTTTGATTCATGTGAACCAGGGTGGTTGTGACCAGAATGCCGGTAAAACGTACCCCAAATGTAAAAAATATGGAAAAGTTCATAGGATATTATAATAACCTTGAAAGTTATTTACAAGATTGAACTATGTATCAAATACAAAAGAACCAGACAAAGAACCTAAATTAATTTAAACCAAACAGACCATGTTTATAATCTGGAAAAAATTGAAATCATGCTTGGGAAAAAGATATATAACTGGAAGTTGATAGATCAGAACTGGTGTGATGGATATTAAGCCTAACTGGTGGACAAAATAATTAGCAAGATAAACCTAGGATGCCCAGTTTTTCCCTTAGGTGGTTCCTTACCAAAAGTGACTTTGAAGAAAGGATGTGTAGTTCAGATTGGTCTCTCATCTCCCATCCCACTTCATACCTCCGGTCCTCTCCCAAAATGCCAGCACTGCAACTCATCTCTTGACTCAAAAGACTTTCTCCCTAAGAGGAAGGCCAGCAATCCCTAATCTTATTAAAGGACATTTTTTTTCACTGGTGAGTGCTGAAACTCATCATATTATCATGACAGTCAACCCTTGGCCCATCAGTGGGAATATTTAATTAGCAGTTGCTTTTCTTTTTGGCTGCCTTCTTTCCTTTCCTCCTAATCCCCGCTCCCCGCAACATGTTCTTTGCTTCTTATCAAATCCTGCCATGAACTATGCTGTATTCATCCAACCTTGTCTGGTCTAAAAAGACTAGGTCCAGACTCAAGACTTCCTTGAGTAGACTGCAAAGCAGGGTGTCAGCAGCAGGAGTCATTGTGAACGTGGCAGCCAAAGCACTCACTCATAACTAACCAGCAGCCTGGGGTTTTAAACCCACCAATAAAGCCACATTTCTCGTGTCTTCTCTATGCTCTCTCCCTACTGTGTGTGTGCCTGTTTGGATAAGCCAATTGCCAAGGCCGGATTAACTTTTTGTGGGTCCAGCTCCATACACAGTGGTGGGCCCCTGTGGGGGCAATGAACTATGGCATGGAGAGGCTGGTCCTTGGAGCGAGATGCAGGCCAGGACCAATGGGGCACGGCATGGCAGACGTAGCCCTGCTCTTCCCAGTGTAAGGGCACTTATGCAAACTGGCAGCCGCCAAATGCACACTGACCTGCCCAGGTCTGTGTGATCAGCGTTCCCCTTCCCCCTGAGGTAGGTCCATGCCACATCAAACTGCCTCCCCACCCACCATCCCCGGCACTGCTATGCCCAGCACCCCTCCACCCATAGTACCATCAAATATCCCAGTACACTGCACAGGCCCTCCCACTGCCCAACACTCCAACACACAAATCTTCCCCACCCTGACTGTCCTGCACCCTTCACCGCCCCCACTACAACTCCAGCACCTCACAGACTGCCCAGCATAAAACCTTAAAATACCCAAATCTCCTTCACTCCCTATCCCCTCATCTCCCAGCAGCACCCTCCCACACCCACACCTCCATGACTTGCCTGCTGTCCCTGATGAGCCAGAGCAGAGCAGGGATTCCTCCCTCCAAGGGGGCAAGACAGCAGAAGCTCAGGAGCACCGAGCAGCCCTGTCCTCCAGATCCCCATTCACCTGAGACTGGTGCTCACAGTGGAGGAGGTTTCTCCTCAGGGGCGGATGGGAAAGCTCCATCTTCCCCAGCTTGCCAACTCCACAGAACAGCAGGGAGAGGCGGGAAGAGAGGAGCCCTCAGCCAGCCACCAGGCAAAAGGAGCAAGCAGTGGGCAAGGGGAAGGGTCTCGAGTAGAGATCCCTGTACACTGAGCACTTGGGCTGCCCCCCAGAAGAGATTCAGAAGCCACCCAGCTGATTAGCAGAGCACCCACAGCTGACCGCATCCAGCAGTATGCATTTCTACTGGTGGTGCACCCCTGTACCTGCTTGGTGCACATAAAATTCATTCAGGCCATGGATAGAGAAAATAGAGGGAACAGTGGTTGGGGCTGGGGAGGAGCCGGCAGGCAGGGCAGGGGTTGTGGGGAGAAGCTCTGGACAGCCAGGAGAGAGGAGTGAATGGTGGTGGGGAGAAGTAGAGGAGTGGAGAGGGACCATCTGTCCCAGGCACAGCACAAGTGTGCAGGCCAGGCTGGGGCCCCTTTAGGGTATGGCCGTGGTGCCACAACACCAGCAGCACCACTGTAATTCTGGTACTGTAAATGCCCCTTAGGCATTCGCTCTTTCCTCTTCATCGAAGAAAGCTTGTTCTGAAGACAAGACACTGATATTCTGCCTCCAAAAGAAGAAAGACTTTAAAGGCTCTGACTAAGTTTGCTCTGCATAATCACTCAAGCTACATTCAGTAGAAATGCCTGTTTTGATCTTCTGTTCTTTCTTGTGTTTAATCAATAAACTTTTAATTTGAACAAATGCTTTTAGGTATTTGCTAAGTGTAGTCCGTCAAGCTCTCACATGGAACCCACAAGGAAAACGTGAAAGAGGAAGACCTCGAACAATGTGGAGAAGGTCTATTGAGATTGAAGGACAACAACTGGGGGACTCCTGAAGTCAGCTAGAAATTTTGTCCCAAGACAGAGTGAAGTGGAGGAGACTTGTAGATGACCTATGCTCCACGCAGAGTATGAGGGTTAAGTAACACTATTAGGAGTAATACATAATGAGGAAAACCCAGGGCGCTGCTTAAAAACAACCTCATATCTATTTGTCACTGTTTAATGTTGAACAGAGAATTTATAAAACCTTTAACTGTTTGGGCCTTTCAGATCAATGTCCATTAAGTAGACTTCCCTCAAATTTAATCCAAATAATTAAGTCAAGTCATATTGGTGACCAAACAAATCTCTGTCATCAACAATATTTGGTTCCTAACAAATTAGAGCCAGATTCAGACAAATGAGTGAAATGTGAAGGGTTCTGTACCCCGTTATCAAAACCACAGACCTTCTATAAAAATGCTTTGTTTAAATATTGGAGTGTTCTGCAAGGACTGTGTACCAGTATTTCAGATGTGACTTATGATCTCAGATATCATGTGATGTGGTATAAAAACTGGATTAAAATTGAATCTATGCTACACCTATTGAATTCCTACAGTATATAAGAGATTTCTCAATGGGATATTTCATTTGGGAGCATACATCTCCTTCAGCCTCAGTGCCTCTATTTGATTTAGCAGTTTCTGCAATGAACTTCCAATAGTTTTCATGAATGTGACGGCTGAGAACATGTCAATTTCCAATCACTGCTGGAGAACAGAAAGCAGTCAGACAAAGGGAATCTATATAGTATTAGTAATTGTGTATCATCAAATATTTAACAGGATACATTATTCATCACTTTGAACAGAGCGTAGCTGGTTTGCTAAGCAAATCACTGCCCACTGTGTAATTATTTCAGAATAGCAAAGATAACTAGAAAAAGAGCGTTACAAAGCCAATGGCGGACGTATTCTACATTTGTCCATATGGTGAACTAGCAACTAAAGAAGCAAACATGCAAGGGCTTATAGAAAGTACAGTAAAAGTATACTGCTGAACATGAAGTTAGTGATTTATCACAGACCTCAAAATGAGGTTCACAAGTCTGGAATTTTACAGTCAATGTTCTGGACTTTCTTGCAGGAAACTGTAAGTAAAATTTCCCCTCCCCCGGAGGGGTAGCAATTAAAAAACTAGTATATATTTTTATAACTGTCTCCACTAAAACATCATGACATCTTGGAAAGATATCGGAGTACTTGATGGCCAGGAGCTGGGGGCAGATCATATTCCACAGCCATGTTCTACAAACACTACAACAACTTTAAGGCTGAAGTAGTTCTCAGAAGAAGTATACTTCCCTCCCTCCCTTTCTCATTAACTCTGCAAATGAGTACTTACTAGGAGAACTCCTGGGTAGGCCCCTGGTACCCAGCCTTCTCAATGTGGGACTGGTCTGTGTCTGTTGCCTTTCAGGCCTATTGGTGAGCAGGCCTGGTTTGGCCCTTTCTAAACTGTTTAATAATCCATCTTAACGAGTAAATACAAAAATGTAGCTGCAGCTCCAAACAGAAGCATAACTCTTTCATTCCACCCTAGAAAGCTCTATTGACTTGGTAGAGTTATCCAAAATAATACAGCATGCTCCACGGTGTATTTACCTTCCCACAGTGCTTGTCATAGTCAGCAATGGTCTTTTCCTTTAACCACTTTTCTTCTCTCTCAGCCCATAAGTATATTTGTAACCTAAGATCCCCTGTTCCCATCTCTAGGTTTCTCCTTTTCCCTTTATGCGAGCACCTTGAGAAGGGACATCCTTCTGCCCTGACATCTTCTTGACCAAGTGCACCAAGCTGGGTACTTTTTAACTCTTTGTGCCGCTTCACAAACATATACGTTCTTTCTCCTTATATGGGAAAGAAGGAAGGTTTCCATGAGTTTAGCAAGTGACTGGCCATGTAAGTATGGCCATGCTTATGGGAGGTTCCTTATCTCTTATAAACGTCACACAGCTCCTCTGGCTAAAAAACCTGAACGTGTCATCACAGCTGTGGAATCTCCCAGACCCATAGGACTCTCCCAGACTCCCAACCCTCCAGGAGGCCAGTAAACTGTCTTCATGGTCCTCCCAGTCCCTGCTGGGCCAGGTACAAAGGATTCAGTTGTCTTCAATAACCCACAGGAGGCTGTGTTGTTTTGCCATTACTCAGTCCTCTCTCATGAACATACAAGTGAGAAAGATGCTTGGCTGAAAACAGAAGCCTACTTCCAACTCCCTAACCTATTCAACTTATTCTGCATTAGCCCAAATCATCCACATCTAGATTTTTGATAAAGCACCCTGAAAGGGAACTGATGACAAATACAGGACTCACATTAGTCTGCAGTAAACTCTTTCAAATTCTATCATCCGGAACTCTCAAATAACCAGCATATTAACCATAAGTACATTTCAGTTATGTTTTCCATAAGTACAGTATAGTGAAAGTAAACACAAATAAATATAGTCAATACAGTGGAAGTTTACAGTGTACAATACTACTGATGTTGGCAAATAAAGTACTCTGCACACATTTTTGCTTGTTTCTTAATGTCTAATCTTGTTTTTCTTTAGTGTTATGCATTGCTCTCTATTAACTCTCTATTATCCAGAATATGTGAATATCTGGCAACTTCCCAGTCCGGAAGCTGCCAGATATGAAAGAATTTACTGTAATTTGCACTCTTTTTATTAAAAAGCTATTTTAGAGCTCCTGGTAGCTAACTCCCAAATAAAAAATATAAATTCACAGGCAGGACGTGTTGGCCATTTTATTTTATGCAGGAGGTTTATAATTTGGAAGGTAAACGTAGTCATTTATGGAAGAGGCCAGCTTGCAGATGAAGGGGTATGTTAAAACAATTACCATTGTAATGAGCATGATGGAATTTGGAACAGAGCTCAGGGTGAACACTCTTTGCAGTGATTATACCCATGGAACTCTGCCCATCACAACAATAAGCGAAGTCAGTTGAGAGATGCATGTAGACAAGCCGGCTTGTACAGTCTGGCTCTTGCATACGGCATTTGATATTCATTCTGATCTCAGCAGGAAAGCATGTGTTTGCAAAGCTGGCTTGTGCTGCATAAAGTCAAACTCTTCATTAAATCTTCTCGTTGGCACCATTCAGCATCAACTTAAGGGTGTTAAACAATATTTATGGAATCCAGATTTCTACAGTGGAGCGCAGCACATGTTTTCTAAATCAGCATTTCCCCTAATTTACCTGTGGTGGCTGGAATTGCAGATTTGCCTGAGTCACATGGATTCAGACCCTGGGTCCCACCCCGCCCCCCACTCCTTTCCTGCCCAGTCTAGGGATTTAAATTTTTAACCGACTGTGGTTCCTGGGATGTAATAATTTACATCATTGGCATCACTTTTAATCTAAGTTTTAGTTTTCAAACAGTCCATAGTGGAATGGCATCAAACGCTGGATGAGACAGATGTAACTTTAGCATGTGAAGATGCACCCCCAGACCTGAGTCTGTAACTGCCAAAGTGTAGCCTACTATAGTTAATTGTGCCTATGTAAGTCTTATTATCTTTATGTGGCACCTCAATCTCTCCTGGGCAGCTGCCCAAGTCCGCAGCTTACAGGGAACATCACCGCCCATACAACAAAAACTCATCAGCAGCCTCAGGGGAGGCAGGAACCAGGCACAGGCAGCAATGAGCAGTGCAAGTGCTGGCCCAAGGACTCTGGAAGAGCAGGGAGTGGTTGCACAGCCAGTGGCTGAAGACAGGTGGTGCTCAGAAAATGAAACTGCAGCTGCTCACCAGATGCCAGCTGCACAGCCACCCTCAGGTCCTCCAGAGACCTCCGGCCTGTGCCCATGCCCTCATCGCTTGCCACCTCCTGCTGAGCAGGGGCTGTGTGCGGCCAATGAAAGGGGGAGAAGGTTGGGGAAAGGGATAGGGACTGCAAGAGCTGAGCCTGTGGGGAGAGGGCAAGGCAGAGATGGGGCTGGCTGCAAGAGCCTCCACAATGCCCACCGGGGGAGGGGTGGCTGGGGTATGGGGCTGGCCACAGAAGTCAGTGCAGAGCTCGTGGGGGATTTAGCAGGTCAGGAAATGCCCAGACATCCCCTTCATTATCGCCACCTACCTATTCATCGTCCTCTAATTAAACCTCTTTCCTCAAGCACCAGCACTCAAGAAAAAAATTCAACCCCCCTATTTCTACCTTTTTGCATTGCAAATATACAGTATTTCAGCTACATTATGGGTTACATAGGATTTTGTGGGCTAGTCTGGCAACCGAACTACCATTGATAATATAGTTGCTATGGGAAACGTGTTCCGAGTTCCAAACAACTGATTTAACAACGAACTTTTGGAACACAACATGTTCATACGCTGGGGGCTTCCTGTATTTGCTTTAACTATGCTGTTTCAAATGAGGTGTCATCAGACATCCCAGCAAAAGGCAGGAAACACCAAAACACAGAACTCACAAACTATCAGACAGAAAAGTGGGGAGGCAAGTTCAGACTGGAGGGCCAGATCTTCAGTCACTGTAAATCAGGACAGCAGAGATTACAATGGAATTACGCCAGTTGGCTTTGGCTAAATAGCAGCCCAGAAGAGACAGTAACACTGAGTATGATTTGCATGGCTCATCTTGGATGCCATCACATTATTTCAAAAGGTAGATTTTGCATTTATGTTCACTTACATTTTACATTAAAATGTTCATAAGACATTTTCCTCTTTTTGGAAATAACTGAAGTTTTAAAGAAGATTATTTTGCACATTCTTGGTGCATTATTTCTACTTCATATGTCTGAAAATCTGATAATCTGAAATTAAATGTCAGACTAAATGTGTAGGTTCAATATGATTTAATTTTGCCATTAGCAAAATATATGAGAACTAATGCATGTGGAAAAAACTGGCCTATAAAGTGTTTGCAAGAAGATTCCCTATTAGTTAGGTTAATGTCAGAAGCACAAAATAGTTCTTAAGCCACACAAAATTTAAAAATAATTTTTATTTTTTTTTTTTTAAAAAAAGACTTTTGGCTGAAGTTTAGTAGATCAGATTTAGTTGGGTATTCCACCATCGTAATACATATGATTCTGAGAAAGCTAATTTAATTTTGCCATAAACTCTGGCATAACCTTTCCCACATGCATAAATTAACACTGACATTCTTGATGATACTAAATCCAAAAGAACTGCTGTGCATTTTTTCAGATAAACCATGATTAATCAAAAAAGAAATTTCAAAATGTTTATCCCCATATAAAAGGAGAGATTAACAAATGGTGCAACAGAAATGGCACCACCTCCTGTTAAAATAAAGTCTCTCTCACACATACCTACACACACAACCAGCATTCAGATCTAACTGCTACTTCCTTGTTTGGAAGTTTCTATTAATAATCAAATACTAATTTTAGGCATGAGAGCTGGGGGCTGGTCTTCAAATGCAGAACAGTGGCTGTCTAAGAGGAGTGTCAACTTTTGAAACATAAGCCTATTCTGGTAAAAGTACACACACAAACACACACCATAATCAAACCCATTTTTAAAGTGAAGCCTGTGCATTAAGCTGAACGAGGTTTGAAATCTGGGGATGCGGCACTCAGAAAACTACTAAATGGAAGCAGTGGACTTCTGCTGAAACTATGTAGAGAGCAAATAGGTCAGGGTGTGCAACCAAAATAGAGAGAAGAGACATTTTGTCAAATTCAGTTATAAAAACAATACTTCAAGAGGCGCAAGGCATGTGACTACGAGACAGTCCTTAATAAATAATGGCAAACCATAATTTTTGTCATCCCTGTTTTAAGAACAGTGCACACACAATGACTTGTACCAGTTACAAAGCTCAAGTTACTTTCACCCCTGGGTTGGGGAGCAAATGAGGACAAGGAAAATGCTGCACCTGGGGCTAGGCTCTTAAGCAGGAAGGAGCAACGATCACATCAACTCTCCACACAAATGTTTCTCAACTTTTTTTTTTTAAATAAAGTACCCCTTTTTTTAAAAAAAAAATATAAGTAACCCCAGTTCCCACTGCTTCAACCCAACCCCCCTCCACTCTAGAGCCAGGTACCTCCAGTTCCCCCACTCTAACCCCATCCCCCTCCTCTCCAGGGCCAGGTTCCCCTAGCTTTCTCCCCCACTTTAATCAAGCCACCCCTCCCCTCCTCCAGAACCAGGCACTTCCAGCCCCCTCCCACCCACTGTTATCCAGTGCTGGTGATTCACTGGAGCTGCCACTGTCACTGCTGTTATGTGCTTCTCCCTCATTGTGCTGGGGTGGGACACATGCACCGTGGCGCACAGCACTCCTGCAGCTCCGAGTATTTTATTGCTCAAAGAGCTGCATGCAGCTTGGGCACGCATACCCCACAGACTTCTCTCACATCCGGGTTTGGCAACGTGCCAGCAGAATGGGGAGCCTGCCTGAGGCCAGCTCTGTGGCCAGGTCTTGTCAGGGGAGCGAAGTAGACAGCCCAGAGGAGTCAATGGTGGCAGCATCCAGAGCTGCAAATGACTCCTTAAAGAGCCACATGCAGCTCTGGAGCCACAGGTTGCCAACCCCTGACGTAGGTCAACAAAGCAGAATATTTACTTTCAATAGCATAACTTAGTAACAAAAACTCAGTTTTAAAATGCCCAGCATATGTTTATGGCTCATTCAATCATGAAATGATTTTAATAAAATTGATTTCTCATATTCCTGCTGTACAGATTACATAGTGATACATGGGAAGAGCTATAAATTTTACAACCCTTTAGGTTGCATGCTGATGAGACTAACTGTGATAGATTAAAGCACAAAAAAAAAGTCTTTTCTGTATTGCTTGCAGAATGACAGTCTCTCTTTCCATAAGCATGAAACTCCTCCATTTCTCATCTTTTGTCCATCACGAGGAGCATGATTTAGATTAGTGTGATGTGCACTCACGTATCTAACAACTCAACTCTCATATTTATTGTACTCCATTCTCCAAAGGGCAAGTTTATTGCTAACCTACATAAACTATGTGCTTTCCTCTTGTGGAAACTGCTTCATGCAGGTATGCAGAATTCACTGATACACGGAAAAGCAAACAGTTGGCCAGTGAAGCACAGATGGCCAGCGTTCCCTCCAATGTTTCCCATGCATGTGCGGAATGAATTTTGCTACGTGCACCAATACGGAGGTGATGAGTGATACGCCCCCCTCCACACCGGTGGACATAGCAAAATTCCTGCTGAGAGGTTCAGCGTGTGGGAGGGGGCTCGGTGTTGGGGCAGAGGCTCCAGCAGGGAGTATGGGCAGTGGAATGGGGCCAGGGATGTGGCAAAGGGCTAGGGTGTGTGAGTAGTGAGAGTTCTGGCTGGGGATGCAGGATGTCACAGGGAGAGAGATTACTTCCCCCCAGCCCCCGGCCAGCTCTCTCCCCATGCCGCAAGAGGTTGAGGGCCAGGGCTGGGGAGAAGCACCTCTCTCCCCACCACGGCCCTTAATAGGTTACAATGCAGCTGCACAGCTCAAAGGGAACTTCGGATGACATCCTTGGGGACAGCCCCCACCCAAAGAATCACCCTGCCTAGAAATGCTTCTTTCGATGCCTACGTGTCTTTGAAAATCTGTCTCTAAATGTCCATCTCTGAAGATAGCTGAATCCTTAGAGATTGAAAAGTGCAGCAAACAGAAAACAAAGTCTTGGTGCAACCCGTGCCTGCTTGGTGTGGTGTGCTGGTCCCTGCTAGTGGCAGCTAATCCATCTTAGAGGTCAATGAGTCTACAATAGCCTGAGCTAAGAGGTGGCATGCCACACTTGCAGTAGCGGCTCATACGCTAAGCTCGGAAGCTTCAAGTTCAATTTCACCCACCTACAACTGACATCTATTAGCATTATAATAGTAGCTATTGTTCATAGATAAATATACTACCAAGCCCTCTGGTCATTCAGTAACAATACATGCATGCAGAAAGTTACAAGGTCTACCCACATTTTTAAGAGGTTCTTGTTGTGCATTGTGTTTTTTGGGGACAAGACAGACTTCTGGCTTGACAGAGAAACATCTCTAAGGTCTGCTGGGTGGGTGATAAAAATAGCAATAAGTTTGGTATTTAATTCAAGTGGAGTATTTTCAAAGAAGCAGCAATCACATGCACAAATAGCTACTCAGATATGCCTGTCATCTGTCCATTTCCTCTTCTGCAGTGGAATATTCAAGTAGACAGAAATACCTTTATTCTTACGCAAGTTTTCTTACTTAACACAGACAGCTGTTTAAAATTATCTAGCAATAAAATGTTTCAAGATTTGCTATGATGTTGATTAATTTTAATTTTCTGTATAAAATAAAACTCGGTCAGGCATTTGAAATATACACATTTCTGTGAAGCAAAATCCAGGCTTCGGGTCATGAGTAAATCATTGCAATGAGTCCTTGCACTGCTTATGCTAGTTTAGGAACAAACAAAAAAGATTATTTATATTTGTTAACACCCAAAATGCACTTGGGGGGGAATAGCTCAGTGGTTTGAGTATTGGCCTGCTAAACCCATGGTTGTGAGCACAATCCCCAAGGAGGCCATTTAGGGGTTGGGGCAATAGGTATCAGGGATGATGCTTGGTCTTGCCAAGAGGGCAGGGGACTAGACTAGATGACCTCCTGAGGTCCCCTCCAATTCTAGGAGATATGTATCTCCCATTATTTATATTTCTTTTCACTACTTTGTAAAGAGATGGGAAAACAGGTCTTGACAAAGATTTTGATCCTGCCTTCTGTCCTACATTAACATATCCCTGTAGCCCTGGGTACCTGTGGACCCCAATTCAGCTTCCACACAGACTTGTGTTCTGTCCATGCGGAACAATGGGAGGCTCAAGACCAAAGACTGACGAATGGTCAGGAAAAGAAATACAATACACCAGTAAAAAGGAGAGTGTTAACGGTTGCATGTCATCTATTACTTACAAACTAAATGACTAGGCTGCAAGCTACTGTCATGGGTTCTATTGCAATAAATCAATGCAGCACCAATGTTTCAGAATCAGAGTTCTGCTGTGCAACACACACTGCAATGGGGCATACTTCTTACCGCATGTCTTAAATTAATGTTAACTGCATTAAACAACAAAATGTTATAACTATTTATGAGTAGCAAAGAGTAGTTTGCAGAAGTAGGGACAGTGTCTTGGTGTAGAGAAGAATCCACATCATTATCTTAAATCTTCTAAGCCTCATCGGTTTGCAAAATTAGACTGGGATTGCTGCTAAAAGCAGCTTTCTTGATAAACTTCCCATGAGTTTGTTCGCAGATGGACTTTCTTTAAGGTCGGATAGTATGGTGATGAGCACAGTGTAACCTAGGTGAAAATGTTACGGATGGTCCTTGTATGTCTGAGTCAACACAATTTTGGTATTAATTTCATAAAAATACAGAATCAGGGGACCATTATAATTAGAAATATTGAGAAAAATGGTATTTTCTATAGCATTATGCTCTTCCTGCTCTGATTCGGAAGTTGAACTGGAGAAGTCTCAAGATACTATCCCCTTCAAGAACAAACAGGACTTGCAGGTTCTCAGTTGCTGGAAAAAAATGCCTTTAAATTTATTATCTCCTTTATCCTTTGGGTATCCAGACATCCAGATAAACTACGTAGGTCTGACTGCATGAGAATCTTGGCATGTAGTCATTTAAAACACAGACACTTCCTAACTTGGGGTAAAAATGAAACATTTGCTTGAGAAAAATTAGTACCTTAGTCTAACAAAGCTTGGCAGACTTTCCTAGTTAGTTAAGAAAATGATTCAGGCAGGCAAGCAAGCAGATTTTTTTAGGCATCATACTAAAATAGTTTGAACCACATACTTGGTGGCAGAAGCTAGATAATGTATGCCATTTTTTGCTGTCGTAACAGGGAGGATGAAAAAAAGGTATAGTATGTGAGAGCTGAATTCCGAAGGCTTCTGAGATCCTTTAACATAGCTCTTCTGTACTCACTGTTCGAAGTATGATGATTAAATCATATTCTGTTAGGCTCCAGAGAATTACTGAATTTCTTTTGGGTTTCCTATTTTACAGAGAGAGAGAGAGAGAGAGAGAGCTGAAAATATTTCTCCTGAGTCATAGGCTGGTCCACTCCCAAAACAATATTTGCAAAGCACTCCTGCTGGGATAGCCAAATATGCTTTCCTTCTCCAGGGATATCTTAACATAAGAACCATGTTCAATGGCAAACCAAGGGATCAGGAGAGTTATCAGATCACAGCATATTTTGATAGGTTATACAGCTTTCAGATGCATTTCCTTGCTGAGATCCTTCCAGAAATCCATCTACTGGGAATGGATGGAAAAGAAAGTGGTGCCATGAAACTGCTTACATCAAACCAGATTGCACAGAAATCTGTTAAATAATTATTTTCATGTCTGTTTTTGTGCTTTTTGGTTAAACCATAATGCCTTATTGCACAGAAATCTGTTTAATAAATATATTCATGTCTGGTTTTGTGCTTTTTGGTTAAACAATAATGCACTATTGCAATTAAATTAGGCACATTAAATAGCTAACGTTAGACACACAGGATTAATCTGAAACTCTTTGCCCAGAACTGTATTAAATTATTTTCTGGTTAGGGAGCAACCCTGGGGAACACAAACAATGCTTAAAACACTGTCATCAAATAAACTGGTAAAATATCAGCCAGACAAACCAGCAAATTAAAATTGGTCTAATAATTTCTAAAATATTTAATAGATGTACTAGAATTCAGAAAGTTAAACTTATAAAACCCATTATGCTTGCCAGCAAATTTGCTTATTCCTGATGTCTACAGCTTTATAGGTAGTCATTTGGTCTTTTACACTCGAGATAAAAACCTGGAAGTCCTTCCTGGGAAAGTTCCCAAGTCTAGACACCAGAAAACACATGTGTTCCCAATTATAAGAAACTATTATTACAGTGCTAGCGTGAATCACCTACATCAGCAATAAGCTGCCAACTATATCACATTCCACAATAATCCCTTCTACTGTAACTAATTTATGGAATGCTTGGCTTTGAAAACCAGTAAACTTAAGAGAAAGGGAGGGTAAAAACATGAGGCCCCAACATTACAGTGAACATTTAAACCCAATATTAATTGCGTAAGGGGAACAAACTATAATAAACTGGGTCACCAAGAACTATAAATTGCACAAAATACAGAGTTCAGTTTTGCACCCATTGCAGATTTCAGTCACAGCAGTAAACACTACATTGTGCAGTGTATGAAAGTTTGGGCCCTTTATCACTCAGTTGTGCTCATTATGAATAAGATTTCATAGGCAGGTCATCAAGAAATCAGTTCTTCTCAAAGTAAAATTACTTAAGAGCCTGATAATATTTCCACAAGGTTTTGGTAGAGCTAAACAAAAGTTGGTGTGATACAAAATAGCAGCAGTTGGGTGGTTTTTTTTTTAAGTTCATGTCAATATTTTCTACCAATTTGATTTACCAATCCTAAAATTTCAGTTTTCATAAAATTTCGAGATGGGATAAGTATCAGTGGGGTAGCCATGTTAGCATCTGCAAAAACAAGAAGAAGTTATGTGGCGTCTTACAGACAATCAGATTTTTTGGAGTTTATGTTGTCATGGGTAAAGACCCACTTCATCAGATGCATTTGGCAAAGTGGGTCTGTGCTCGCAAATGCTTATGCTTCAAAAAATCTGTTAGTGTATAAGGTGCCACAGGATTTCAAGTTTTCGAGATGGGATAAAGGCTGAGAATTATTCAAATGAGAGCCTATAAACGAAAAGGAAATGTACACTTCTGTGGGAAAATTTGCAAGAATGAAAATGCCAAGAGATATTTTTGTTCAAAAAGTCACAGTGGGGAAAGATTAGTGACGGTATCTTAGACTACATCTCCACTAAAGCATAAAGTTGATTATAAGGCACTCCACTTGGTGTGTTTTCACCGGGAGAAAAGTAGTTTAGCTACCTGTTGACAGGGTACAGTCAGGTTATTTAGTCTTTAAAGTGCCACATGGTTGCTTTTTTGTTTTGTCAGGATACAGACTAACATAGCTAACACTCTAGTATTATTTTCTAAAGTCACTATTCTTTAAAAAGGGACAGAATGAAGCACAGTCCCAGCAGTGACTGCTTAGAAATGTAGTAACCACATGGAGGGTTGGGGTGGGGAGGCTGTGTAATGCAGACAACTCCAACAGTTTCTCTCATAGGGGAAAGAGACTTCAGAAAATGACCGGTTGTTTTCAATGGGAGAGGAAAGAGGGCAATGTATTGTGGGAAGGTGACCTCACACACCCACAACCACCTGCAGGGCATTTTTTTCCCATAATACACCAGTGAGTAAACCCAGAATGCCATGGGACTAAGGGATAGATTCCCACAATGCACTGCTGCAGTACTCAAACTTTGGCGATTTAGTGGGGACACACTAAGTCAACTTTGTGGGCAGGTGTGGAAACTCAACTTTGACTTTATAAAACACGGTGCTACAAAGTTGACTTTAATAAATTTGACTTTATTTCATAGCACAGACATAGCCTAAAAGACATACTCTACAGAATTAAGACAGACTCTAGGAACCCGAAGGTCAGGGTTTTCTCCCGTTTTCTACCACTGACTGATATTAATTGTAAAGTGGTAATGCTTAATAACATCAGTTGCAGTGGATAACCAAACAATGGCATTAGTTTAACAGTTATAATATTCTGCACACGAAATAAAGTGAGATAAAGTTGACTCTGGCAAAACTGAAGAGTACATAAGTATGGACACTGTACTTTTCAGTACTTGAGCATTAGCACATTTTGGAAACTGATCTTCATTAGCCCCACTTTACGGGTGGGGATGAAGACTTGGCGAGGTGAAGTGATACAAAATTGCATGACAATTTAGCATTAACATTAAAACTCATATCTCATGGCACCACGGCCAAAGTCAATGCTAGAATTCCATAATGTCTCCCAGGAAGGACATAAGCTTGCTCAGCTTCAATTGCCTAATCTGTGAAACAGGGACAATAACACATAATGTGTCTCTAGCCAGGTGCTAAGTGCTGTCAGTCCTGCGGCTTTCAGATTTTTGCCCCAGCATTGCTTATTTGTGAAGCTTCAGACTAACCTGGCTACCCTTTGAGATTGACTAAGTGGTCCATAACTTCCGATTTTGCCTAAGGTAAACATCATTGCTCTAGAGCAATCCCCCTTTGTATCTTCCTTGTTCTGTTTTGTGGAGGACAGTAGCACTAGAACAATTTTTAGGGTTGGGATACTAAGCAATGTCCATTACCTTAGTTCCCAACTTATCCCATTTGCAGCCCCCGCACTGCCACAGGGTGGGGCCACAACTGGGGGTAGCTGCAAAGCTCCGGGCAGAGTGTCAACAATCAGAGCCCCAGGGCTTGTGGTAGAGTCACCAGGACCCTGGCAGCAGCATAGCACCCGGTGGCCAGGACCCCAGGTCCAAGAGTGGAGTCCTTTAGTCTGGTGGCTGGAATTCTCAAAGGCAGTGAGGTTGGCAGCTGGGATTCACTGAAACATGGCTGGGTCCCTGGCACAGGATGTAAAATCTGGGGGGGGTGGTGCTTCAGCACCCCCAAACTCCTACTTCCCACCTATGCTTGAGCACAGTCACAAAAGAAACAATATCTCAAAAAAGAAACAAAACTCTCCCCATTTTCACTTTCTAGATTATGTTTTGAATAGCAATTACAAACCTGGCATATTTTGACACATCCTGGCTGTGTCTACACTAGCTCCAAACTTCGAAATGGCCATGCAAATGGCCATTTCGAAGTTTACTAATGAAGTGCTGAAATACATATTCAGCGATTCATTAGCATGCGAGCGGCCGTGGCACTTCAAAATTGATGCGCCTCGCCGCCGCGCGGCTCATCCCAACGGGGCTCCTTTTCGAAAGGACCCTGGCTACTTCGAAGTGACCTTATTCCCATGAGTGGATGGGACTAAGTGGACTTCGAAGTAGCCAGGGTCCTTTCGAAAAGGAGCCCCGTCGGGATGAGCCGTGTGGCGGCGAGGCGCGTCAATTTCGAAGTGCCACGGCCGCCCACATGCTAATGAAGCGCTGAATATGTATTTCAGTGCTTCATTAGTAAACTTCGAAATGGCCATTTGCGTGGCCATTTCGAAGTTTGGGGCTAGTGTAGACATGGCCGCTGTGACCAATAATATTTGACTAAGCATACTGTTTAACCACAAAGTGCATTATCCTAGAACTCCTTCTACAGTATAATTATGTTACAGAACAGGGAACAAGGAGGCCTGTAGCTGGATAGGCATTTAATCTTTGTCACCCTTTCTTTCAGAAGTCTGAAACATGACTAATGAGACTTCCTCCCTTGGTATTCTTATACCACACACCGATTGCCATATTTTTGTGCCTTCCATATTATATATGCTACCTTCTGTTACTTCCAGAATAAATGAAAAAGGGAAAAACTTAATGGATGAAATTTTGTTAAATTACAAGAGAAAAAAATTAGCATGTGATTTTTTGAAAAGCTTAACTATGGGATTTTTATACCTACTGTTAAGTAGATGTCTGGAACACATTAAGTGCTATAAATGTCTGTTCCCTTAAGGAATTTCTCATGTATAGAAATTAAGGATGGTCATAACTAAATCTAGAAAGAATTCAGAAGCAAATAGTTTGCTGCCTAGATGGAAGAAGTATTGCTATGACTAAGTTTTCCCTCTCAAAACAAAACAGCAGACATGTAGCATGTTAAAGACTAACAAAATAATATATTAGGCGATGAGCTTGCGTGGGACAGACCCACTTCTTCAGATCTGGAAATTCTGATGAAAGTAAACTGGCATGATGAGAAGTTAACAGAAATATAGAAAAAAACAAATGAAAACTGACAAATCAGCTACATAAGACAGTAGGAGCAGGAGGCAAAGGTGGGGAAGAACATTACTTACTGCAAGTGTCTATTAAGCTAAGTGACTTGCTTGAGATCACTATGACTATCAAAGATGGGGAAATGGTCCTTGTAATGTGTCAGGTAATTGCCATCTCTATTGAGACCTAGGCTCAAAGTGTCGAATTTGAAAATAAACTCCAATTTAGTTGTCTCCCTTTGTAATCTGGTGTTTAAGTCTCTGTACTAGGATGCAGATTTTTAGGTCTTTGATGCTATGACCTGCTCCGCTGAAATGCTCACTGACAGGTTTGTGTGTATTCATATTCCTAATGTCTAATGTGTCCATTCATTCTTTGGTGAAGAGAATGTCGAGTCTGTCCAACATACACAGCAGAAGGGCATTGGTATCATATGATGGCATATATAACATTAGTGGAGGTACAGGAATATGAGCCCCTGATCACGTAACTGACAAGGTTAAGTCCAGCGATGGTGTCTCCAGAGTAAATATGTGGACAGAGTTGGCAATGGGGTTTGTTGCAGGGAAAAATTCCAGGATTATTATTTCTGTGGTATGGCATGTGCTTGCTAGTGAGAATTTTCCTGAGGTTAGGTGGTCCCGCGCAGTAGAAGACAGGTGGACAACCTAAGCTTGTTGCAACATCACAGTGCGCGGGGGAATCTGGATGGTGAGACAAAGGACTTAGCTGTACATTATGCACCCCATGTCAAAACCTTTGAAATTTCATTTTCACAAATCTTCCCTATGCAGAAAGTGAAGCTCCTCCTAGTTTCTGCAATCACTTAAGTAATTCAAATGCTTACGAAACAAAACTAGAAAAGTGTAGGTGGTAATGAATGGTGTCAGCAAGCAATAAATCCCACATTTTCTTGATATCAGGTGCACATTAAATACCTACAACTTTTCAGTGTCAATTTTAGACTAAATTGAATGTAAGTTCAGACCCCATAATTATGAGTGTGACAATTCTGATGACAGCATATTAGTCTATTTTTTCACTTTCTTAATTACTTACCTTGTAAACACAATTGTATTACCATATAACCTCAGCCTTCAGCAATGTCTAGAAGCAACACTTTGTGTGAAGATCTACTGAGAGACTTCTTTTTTAAATTAAATCTGTCAAGTGTGAAGACAATGTGATTCAGTATTGAAAAATGGAAGGAAATTTACACTATACTGATAAAACAGTGGCACTGGATTTAGGTTAATCACCATATTTATGGGTCATCTGCAAAAGTGGAAAGGCCCTCGCTTTTCAATACACCTGGGAGTTGTTAGAAATTATATCTCGATCCTGCAATAATGGACACAGGTGCTAGGGCCAGCATACCTTCCTGTCCCAAATATGAGATGGAGATATGTGGGGGGGAAGTGGCAGCCGTGGGTGCTTCCCGCCCCAGAGAAATGGCAGCCACAGGCATTCCTCACTCCCAACCCCATCCCGAGGGCCTAAATACAGGATCATAGAATCACAGAATCATAGAAGAGTAGGACTGGAAGGGACCTCGAGAGGCCATTGAGTCCAGCCCCCTGCCCTCATGGCAGGACCAAACACTTTCTAGACCACCCCTGAAAGCCATCTATCTAACCTCTTCTTAAATATCTCCAGTGATGGAGATTCTACCACCTCCCTTGGCAATTCGTTTCAGTGTTTGATCACCCTGACAGTTAGGAACTTTTTCCTAATGTCCAACCTGAACCTCCCCTGCTGCAATTTAAGTCCATTGCCTCTTGTTCTATCCTCAGAGGCAAGGAAGAACAAGTTCCCTCCCTCTGCCTTATGACATCCTTTCAGATACCTGAAAACTGCTATCATGTCCCCCCTCAATCTTCTCTTTTCCAAACTAAACAAGCCCAATTCTTTCGGCCTTTCTTCATAGGTCATGTTCTCTAGACCTTTGATCATTCTCGTTGCTCTCCTCTGGACCCTCTCCAATTTCTCCACATCCTTCCTGAACTGCGGTGCCCAGAACTGGACACAATACTCCAGCTGAGGCCTAACCAGCACAGAGTAGAACGGGAGAATGACTTCTCGTGTCTTGTTCACAACACACCTGTTAACGCATCCTAGAATCATGTTTGCCTTTTTCGCAACAGCATCACACTGTTGACTCATATTTAGCTTGTGGTCCACTATAACCCCTAGATCCTTTTCTGCTGTACTCATTCCTAGGCAGTCCTTTCCCATTCTGTATGTGTGACACTGATTGTTCCTTCCTAAGTGGTGCACTTGGCATTTGTCCTTATTAAACTTCATCCTGTTTACCTCAGCCCATTTCTCCAGTTTATCCAGATCCTTTTGAACTATGACCCTATCCTCCAAAGCAGTTGCAACCCCTCCCAGCTTGGTATCATCTGCAAACTTAATAAGTGTACTTTCTATGTCAATATCTAAATCGTTAATGAAGATATTGAACAGAACCGGTCCTAAAACAGACCCCTGCGGAACCCCACTAGTTATACTTTTCCAGCAGGATTGAAAACCATTAATAACTACTCTCTGGGTACGGTTATCCAGCCAGTTGTTCACCCACCTTATAGTAGCCCCATCTAAATTGTATTTCCGTAGTTTTTTGATAAGTATATTATGTGAGACCGTGTCAAATGCTTTACTGAAGTCTAGGTATACCACATCCACCGCTTCTCCCTTATCCACAAGACTCGTTATTCTATCAAAGAAAGCTATTAGATTGGTTTGACATGATCTGTTTTTAACAAAACCATGCTGGCTGTTCCCTGTCACCTTACCACCTTCCAAATGCTTGCAGATGATTTCTTTAATTACCTGCTCCATTATCTTTCCTGGCACAGAAGTTAAGCTGACTGGCCTGTAGTTTCCCGGGTTATTCTTGTTCCCCTTTTTATAAACAGGTACTATATTTGCCCTTTTCCAGTCTTCTGGAATCTCTCCTATCTCCCACGATTTTCCAAAAATGATTGCTAAAGGCTCAGATACCTCTTCTATCAGCTCCTTGAGGATTCTAGGATGCATTTCATCAGGCCCTGGTGATTTGCAGACATCTAATTTTTCTAAGTAAATTTTAATTTGTTCTTTTCTTATTTCAACTTGTAAACCTACCCCTTTTTCACTAGCATTCTCTATGTCAGGCATTCCTTCAGATTTCTCAGTGAAGACCGAAACAAAGAAATCATTAAACATCTCTGCCATTTCCAAATTCCCTGTTACTGTTTCTCCCTCCTCACTGACCAATGGCCCTACCCTCTCCTTGGTCTTCCTCTTGTTACCAATGTATTTGTAAAAAGCTTTCTTGTTTCCCTTTATGCTTGTAGCTAGTTTGAGCTCATTTTGTGCCTTAGCCTTTCTAATCTTGCTCCTGCATGCTCGTGTTGTTTGCCTATATTCGTCCTTTGTAATTTGTCCTAGTTTCCATTTCTTATACGATTCCTTTTTTATTTTGAGATCATGCAAGATCTCCCGGTTAAGCCAAGGCAGTCTTTTGCCATGTTTTCTATCTTTCCTATGCAGCGGGATAGCTTGCTTTTGGGCCCTTAATAATGTCCCTTTGAAAAACTGCCAACTCTCCTCAGCCGTTTTTCCCCTCAATTTAGATTCCCATGGGACCTTAGCTACCAGCTGTCTGAGTTTACCAAAATCTGCCTTCCTGAAATCCATTATCTCTATTGTACTGTTTTTCCTTCTACCATTCCTTAGAATTGTCAGCTCTATGATTTCATGATCACTTTCACCCAAGCATTCTTCCTCGTTCAAATTCTCAATAATTTCCTCCCTATTTGTTAAAATTAAATCTAGAACAGCTTCCCCCCGGTAGCTTTTTCAACCTTTTGGAATAAAAAGTTCATCCCTTCTAAAAAATAAGTAGGGATGCCTTTTTGCTGTCCCAAATGCAGGACCATCCCACCCAATACGGGATGGTTGGTCACCCTAACAGGTGCTTACATTTTACATACTTCAGACGACTCAGTTCTTGCAGAATTGGGGTCTTAGAGAGCTTCCTCTACCTCTGCATAAAAAACACTGTCCTGAGAAATGATCACTATAATGATTCTCCAATTATTTCTTGATATTTGTACACACACTGTTACCGTCCTGGCCACAGATACTCTCCATCCTGTGCACTGAATAAGTCAAGCTTACCATTCAGAAATAGCACTTGATTATGTAATTAAAAATCATATCACAATGGACAAAGGGAGGCAAATTAAGGTTGCATAGCCATCCTTAGTGCTGGCATTTCCTAACTTTTGAACGCTAGACTTCACAACTTCTGTTCTTTTAACATATTTGGGTATGTAAAATTTTAATATATCTAGTCTATTGTGCCTTTGAGTAAGTCTATTTACTTTTAAAAATGTAAATTAAAGAAGCTACAGTGCTGAGGTTTCATATTAGCTGTTGAACATGGGATACTGTCTGCACACACAATACTGGGCAGTAGTTTGCACATATAAAACAAAGCAAATCCTCCCAAAAAACCAGTGATATGACAGAAAGAGCCATTAAAGTCAATCAAGCCAATAATGCTCACATTAAAATTTCTGGGTCAGCCTTAACACAATAAACAGCATTAGCTGAAGGAAACATCATTTCTGTCAAATATTCCCTGGATTATGGCTCTGTAAGCAGCATACGTTCCAACAACGAACACCTCATAATGTAAGCCTCATTGTATCAACCTTTTCAGACCTTGGCATGGTGCACAACCCCTTCCATGCCAGCCTTCAGAGCTGTCCGGAGCCCAGCACCACACACTACTCAGCCCTCAGACTTACACAAAGCACACAGGTGCTCTGGAATTGATTTCAAGAGCCATTAACCCCTCCCATCCCAACCTCCATCAGTAGGCCTTTTGGTGGGTAACGAGAAGTTTAATCCTGCAACCTGGAGGTGAAATTGTTCTGAGAACGGGACTGGATGAATTGATCTAAAGAAAAGTTGCTGAAATGCCAAGATACTCTTCTTTCATTAAACAACTCTTCTCTGGCCTGCCCTTCTCTTCCAGTTATTACTGAATTGTTTTGTTTCTGTCTCACTCTCAGGAATGACACTGGTAATCTTACTGAAAAAAACCAATACAAAAATTCTTTAAAGAAAGAAAAAGTTTAAAAAAAAAAGCCATTTGTTTTACTTCAATTGTTTAAAACAATTCAAAGGGTCTGGAGCTGGTAACACCCCAAGCAGAAAAGTGAATACCTTCTAAGTCACTGCTGGAAAGAAGACAGCATTAATTAGGCTATGTCTATACTAGAGCAAGAAAGTGGACCACAGATACACAATTTTAGCTACACCAATTGCATAGCTAAACTGGACATATCTGTGCTCAGCTAATTTATCTGTCTAAATAGGGGACGGTCAACAGAAGAGTTTCTCCCTTCAACCTCCCTTACTCATGCGAGGAGTAGAAGGGTCAGCTGTGACCCCTAAGAGTTCATTTTTGTGTGTCCAGACTAGATGCATGAGATTGAACCCGAGAAGATCAATCCTGAGTGGGCTGATCTTCCATGGTAGTGGAGATACGCTCTGAACAATAATTAACAGTTAAGAAAAGCCATAAGCCACAGAAATCAAGTACAGATGGGAATGGTCCTGTACTCCTACCATCTTGTGGTCATTTAAATGATACAAAAACCTGGCAGCACTACTGAAGAAAATTTTTTCATCTGGCATTTTGTGACATCATTTTCTTCTTCTCTGCCCCAAGCCATAGCTAAAACGAGAAGCTGAAGGAGATGCTTGAAGCCACCTCTGTCCACAGTCCAAGATTATGAAGGATGCCACAAATGTTGATGGATTTGGTAGGGGTGATGCAACTCACCCACATCACCCTCTCTGGGCTGTTTCTTTGACTCTTCTGTAGCTAGCTGCCTGCTCTTCATGCACATTAAGCAGCTACACGTGCAACTTCGAGGTGGGTGCATGCAGGGTCAGTTCAGCACACCTCCCCACTCCTATATCCCTCATCCTTCTTTTTATTACAATAGCCCATCCTACACCATTAACGGGCCCCAGCTATCTATTCACGTGTGTTTTTTCCACCTCCTCTTTTCTCTATATCCCTGCCAGGAACTGGGTTGTGTCCAAAATAAATCCACCCACCTGTTCCAAGACAAAAAAGTGTCTACTGTGGCTGTGTAACTCGGCAAACCAGAAGGGGAGAGTAGACAGTGGCTTTGGAGTCGGGGAAGAGAGGACTCAGAGGGACAGGTACAGCAGGTGGCAACAGAAACAAAAAACTGCAGGAAACTGTTGACTGGAATGCTAGGGTTGTATTGCTCACTGAAGGATTGGGAGATATCCTTGAAGGACAGGTGTGAAAATAAGGAATATTTCTGTCTAGTCTGGTCTTTCACCTGCACATCACATTCAGATGCCAGGGGGCATCGCAAAATTAAGTGTAGCGTGAATGTCATTTTACTAAAGTATTGCCTGTAAAATAGCATATTATTTCCCATTAGGAAATTTTAAGTAACAGTTAAAGATGCTGCAGAACACTTAACACCTCCTCCACGGCTCAAGATATAGTGTCCCGTTCAAAATCTTGGGTCAAATTCTCCTTCCTCTTACACTGGGGAAAATTTGGAGCAGCTTCAGTGAAAGCAGTGCAATTATTTTGTATTCACACCACTGCAATTGAGTAGAATTCGGTCCTTATGTTTCTAAAAAGAATAATAGCATTTGCTCAATTTTCTTTTCAACACATACAAAGCAAGTGTACGTGAAAACATGGGGAAGGGTAGTTTACTTGTGTGTGTGGCTGTAGGTTTCCTTTGTTTTTGTTTTGCTGGTTTTTGCTCATTGGCAAAGAGATAAGAAATAGCTACAGAGTAGAAAGCCATTCAGAGGTCTCAAAGCTACAGCAGAATGCAAGTAGAATGCCAGAATAGATTTAGCAAAAGACAATGCAAATTCGCAATTAAAAGAAAAAAAAACAGAGAAGTGGAAAAACACATTCTATGGCCAGGATGTTAGAGACCATTTAGAAGCTGGGGTATTGAAAATTATTACGGGAGTGCAAAGAGTAGGTCTAATCCCACAGAGAGTTATGACTTTTCCTCCCACTGTATTTGTGACACCGTGTGTTATGCTGTGGCAGTGAGAGGGCAATCAGTAGCATTTTGATATCTTACCACTCTGGTATTGGTGGGGGTTTGAACTTTTGCCCCCACTGAAAGTGAACTATTAGGAAATGAGAGATGGCTACGCAATGTGACAACGGACCTAGCATTTTTCTGAAAATCTGAAAAATCACCTGAACTTTATCCACCCATGTACACCTGCAACACTAAGGCTCTGTCTACCCTAGGCTAAGCAGAGGTGACTTGTTTGGAGATTTGTGGGGATGCGGGGGTTAAAAAGAAGAAAGTTTGTGACCTGTACCTGCTCCCATCAACATCTGAGTTCTGTAATCTCTGCCACAGGCCTTTATTTGGGATGCCTGTAATAGAGGATTTGCGAAGAACTATAAAAATGGAACAGCACTAATACAACAGATGACATAAGGGGATAATTTGTGACCTCAAATGAGGAACAAAAGAATAGGATAAATGTACAATGTGTTGCATGGCACATTAAAGCTGCACTCATTAATGGGAATGGGATTTGTGACTCTAATTTGCCCTGAAGTGCACAGGAAGATCTGTCCCACTGCATTTCAGCAAAGTCCATTTTTCAAGTTGTAGGCAAGAGGAGAAGAGAAGCAATGATGGCACGGCCTCAGGTCACATGCGCCATCCATCAATAAATAGAGCAACGGGAAAAGGAATAAGGCATAAGCCCGAGGTAGAAGACAGATGTGACACAAAGGAGCACTAAAGCTTATACAATTAACCTGGGAAAGGAGGAATGGTAAACAAGGAGAGGCAGAGACTGAAAGAGGTGGCTGCTATGCTACAGTGCAACACACCCAGTCTTTCAACATTTAAGGAAAAAGGGGTCAGTTGAGGCACTCAGAGAAAGCTCAGGAAAGCTACTGACAGGAGAGAGAGACATTACAGAAAAGATAAATGAATGAATGGTCTCATTGACAACAAACAAGGATGACTGACCGAGTTTTAAGACAGAGATAGATCCTGCAAAGCAAGGATGGGGAAAAGTGTTTGGGGCAGGGGCCACTGACCCACAGAAAAAAATCAGTCTGGTTGTCACATACAAGCAGTAAGCAAAAAACCAAAAAAAAGAAAGAAAGAAAAAGAAAGAAAACAAAAGCAAAAAACCGCACTCCCCTCATGCTCCAGCACCAACGGCAAGAGGAGGAGAAGGAGGAACTGAGATTCAGAGCTCCCACCAGGCCAAATAACTTTTCTGGGGGCCCAGGGTGAGATCAAAATGGGGGTTCAGAGTTCACTGTGCAGGAAGGGGCTGCCGGAGAGCGGATGTGGGGTCTAGATGGGAGGAAGGGCACAGGAGCAGGCTGGGGATGGGAGTTCCGGGTGGGAAGGATATTGCAGGAGTGGGCTGCAGATGGGTGTTTGGGGTCAGGGTAGGAGGGAGGGTGCAGAAGCATGCTGAGGGTGGGGAGGTCAAGATGAAAGGGAGGAAAGGTACAGGAGCAAGGGTGGGGGTCAGGAGCAGGCTGGGGTGGTGTGCTGAGCAATGGTGGAAAGCTTACCTCCATGTGCCACTGCTACTGCCCCATCCCCGACTGCAGGAACGGCAGCATGGAGAAGAGCCTCCCTACAGAGCCTCTCAGGCACCATCCTGCCTCTCCTCTGACTGGCTATTATTCAGGCTAATCAGAGCAGCAGGGGAAGCCTATCCAGGCAGTGCCATGCTGCTGTTCCTCCAGTGCAGAGGTGCTTTGTGCCCCCACCAGGCAGAGCCCAAGGAACAAGGCTCAGTGCTCCATACCTCCCAGATCTGGGGAAGAAGAGCAGGGGTCCCAATCTGGATCATGGACCGGGAGTTCCTCACCCCTGCTCCAAAGGGAGGAAAGTGAATGTAGAGAGAGCTCAAGTTTTGCGTAATAAGAGTTGATGCCTCAATAAAGAGATCCGCAGCATCCCAATGGTACACGAGACACCTCTCAGAGTTGTTTGATAGTGGCAGACAAATAAAATCAATTTTTATAACCTTGTTTAGATTTGTCCCTTGGAAAAATCAGATCTATAGTGAAGTATAGAGGTCTCAGGTTCTCTGTGATGGGATTGAAAATGGCAGAGATAAATGGAAGATATAGGGTACTCAACTGTGTGAATGAATTGTTTAGTTCTTGCCTAAAAAAGTCTCCTCCTCCATGTCTGATGTAGGCCAAGCCTCAGTGAAAAATACAGACCCTTCATCCGTCTATGACGGCGTTCACCCTCCACTTTTTTCTAAGCTTCAGAAGAAATAGGGAGGAAAGTGGAAGCAGTTTTTCAACATATAACAGCACAATGAAAGTCTGGGACAGGAAGAAGAATGCTGTGTCCCATAGAAAAACTCACAGAGAATTTTAGTAGATGGATTTTTTACCCGAACTGGGATTTAACAAGGACACTGGGTTAATACGTGATCTCTCAGGAAGAGAGTCATGGGATCCTTAGCTATAAATTGTGGAACCCATGATCTGAAAGATGGTACACGCAGCCTCTTATCACTTTGCCGGGGCACAGATACGGTACTGATTCAGGCAGGAGACTATCACATTGTGAATCATCAAGACCAGTTACCGCTGTACCAAGCTGTACTTTGAGAGCCTCCTGTTAAAGTACTTGATCCATCTTAAGCCTGCTTATCTTCTGCAGCCCTACAGGATCATTGCACAAGAGGATGACTACAAGACTGAGGGGAGGGAGAGTGAAAAGCTGAGGCAAGAACGGATGCAACAGAGCCATCTGTGAATTAAGACTAAGATTAACCAAGACCCAGAGATGAAATGATTTTGATCTAGAATTTTTAAAACAAAGAGGGGAATGGAATTACGAGTATAAAACCAATAATTCTTAAAGACATTTTGGATAGGAAAGAGGTACCAAGAAGGAAGGAAGGAAGCAAACATAGCTCTAATTACTCAGAGAGAAGACTAGGAAATTGTAGATGAGCAAGTCTGACCTTGGTGATAGGCAAGGTCATAGCCACATTAATAAGGGATGAGATCACCTACCATCTGGAGAAATACGAGCTGACAAAATTAGCTTCAGACTGTTTATGAAAAAAAATCTTCCCACAAATGTGATGGAATTTTTGACAAGATAACTCAGCAGAGGCAAGAGGCAAACATGAGCACAATCTTCTTGGATTACAAAATGGCACTTGCAACCTTAAAGAGATTAATGCAGTATGTAGCTCTAGGAAGACATGGATGATGACACCCTGGGATGGATGACACTGTGCCTGGAAAACAAAGCTTAAAAATGAAACAAAAGAATTCGCCAGTGAGAGAAGAATCTTCAGGACCCCAGGTTTCACTGTTGTCCTACCACCACCAAAACGGACCTCACACAAAGCCAGACTCCCCCTTCTGGGGGGATAAAGCCAGCACATGTAAGATACCAGCAGGACAACTATCCAGGGCACCAGAGCCCCCAGTCCCCTAGACTCCAATTCTACAGACAGCACATGGAGAGAGTCCATCTCACCAGAATAGAGTCAGACCCAGAAGGCAAAGACAGAACTTGTGTCTACTGGAATAGCAGGAAACCCTGAGAGCTTTTCTGGGGTCAGAACTGACATAGGTAAGCATCATGCCTTTTGAAGGAAGAATAATTAGTGCTGGCAGGGAGGTGTTGGGAGAAAAGAGAGGTAAAGTTTCATGGTGGCACACAGAATGGAGATGAATGGGTTTGCTGACACTAAGATCTGTGGGTTTAAATTAGAGAAGAAAAATGTACTCTGTGAAGGGTTCAGTCACACAGATCTTTTTGAGACCGCAACTTGATGGGCTTATCGTACCACTGAGCCCACCTACCTGCCTTCAGAGGTGCTCCGCCAGCCTGTCCTGCTGAGCCAAAACCTTTGGTCTCCCACAGCAATGGTACAGATTTGGAGTCACAGCTCTGCAGCAGAGCAACACAGACACCAACAGCAGCTCATCTCTGGGAAGGCTCAGTTACAGGGACTTGATACAGTTCCCAGGGGCACAGCCCCAGTGAGGCCAGAACCCCAGATAAATCTGTCTTACTCTGCCAAAAAGTTTTACAAAGAGCAAGCTCATAAATCATTTGCTCCCTTTATCAGTGAAAGATATGCACAGCGGTTTTCTCCTTCCCCTGGTTACAATTATTTACTCTTGATTTAATTATAAACAAAACTGATTGTACTAATTATAAAAAGTAGGATTTCAATGATAGCAAGTGATAACCCACGTGTTAAAGTAAGTTACTAAGTTAAATAAAACCACACACACCAGCTAAGCTTATTACAGATTGAATCTCTCTAGACTAGCACTCTCTGGACCTGATCAGCGCCAAACGAGAGAATTTGCTTGTCCTCTGTAGCTCAATATTGTCTAACAGCATTACCAACGCTTCCACTGCTTACTGGGCTCTTAGAAGACATTTAGGGGTAAATTACAGCTAGGCAACAGCACAGAACTCTGAGAGCCAGGACAGGTAGCTGTAAACAGAATTTTCCAAATCGGAAGCAATGGGACTGTCCCATGAAAGCTCACCACCTAATAAATTATTTTGTTAGTTTTAAAGTGCTACATGACTACTTTTTTGTTTTGTAAACAAACTTTATGGGACCATAGGCGACTTGACCACACCCATGATAAGTGATCATCTGGCTAACTAAAATCATGCCATACTACAGATTTTGCCAAACCAGAGACTGCCAGAATAGAGAGGTTCAGCCTCAATGCTAACAGTACTTGTAACAATCATTTCTCACAAGGTAGGCAGCCTCTTAGCTTTTGCCTCATCCTACCCCTGTTCAGCCTTAGATGTTTCCAGCAGGCATCTTGGTCGTAAGAAGGGGTATCTTCATGTCTGGCAAGTGTAAAAGTCCTCTACTGTTTGGTTCACTGCCTATAAATAGATATTTCCCAAGGGGGAAAACCTTTGTGTTCAGTGTCAAACCTTTCACAGCCCCATGGAAAAATACAACATCCAAAATGACTTCTAGCATCTTGATACGATCAACCATAGCCTAGGCCTACAGGAAAACCAAAACTCTTCACAGATCATTGTCTTGAGTACCAGGCCATTAAGTTCCTTGAGAAGTACTAATGGCCTTCATTAGCACATCTAGTTATATAAAGAGGCTTATTACTTCTTTTTTCTAGTTTCAGATACAGGAATGGCACATGCACACAAATAGAATATGCACATTTAGGGGATGACACACTCTCCAGTGATGGGTTTGATGCCCCACTTGGCATAAAGCATATTTCAGTTAGACATATTCATATTCAAAATAATATTTCTGTAAAAATATGGGGGCACCATGTCTTATACACAGTTAAAAGGTGTGCACATTTAATAGATGTTTAAAATATCAGATTGTTAAAACATCAAGACAAGCACATAAAGCTGAGCAACTTCATTATAATACTGTAATCTGTCCTCACTTCCAGTCTCTCTCTCTTTTTTTTCTTGCTGATCCTGTAATTATTTGTGTCACAGTGGTGCCCATAATGGCCACCTGAGACTGGAGCTGTCATTGGTTATGTTTACACAGCAAAGCAAAACCTGCAGCTGGTCCAGGCTGGCTGACTCAGGCTGCAGGGTTGTTTCACTGCTGTGTAGATTGCCAGGCTGTAGAACCCTGAAGGGTGTGCAAATCCCAGAGCTTGGATCCAGACTGACTCTAGAAGAGTGAACGCTAGTGAAATAACCCAGCAGCCTAAGCCCCAGTCATCTAGTATAAGTCAGTGGCAGGTTTTTCTTTGCTGTTAGACATATACTAAGGCTACGTCTACACTAGGAAAAGTAAGTTGGCCATAGATATGCAATACTAGCCAGAGCAATTGCATAGCTAAAATTGATGTATCTGTGCTCGGCTACCTTGGCTGTCCATAGTGGGGAAGGTCAACAGGAGAGACTCTCCCATCGACCTCCCTTATATTTTGCATCTCACAAGGAGTACAGGGGTCAACTGCAACCCCTGAGAAGTCGATTTTGTGCATCCATACTAGACACATGAAATCAAACCTCGGGGGTCATGTAGATGTAGCCTTAGCTCTTTGTGTTTAAGAGCAGAATGGGTAACAGTCAAAAGGACAGCAGGGAGAATAGACACACAAAGAAAGTGACATATCCAGGACACTTCAGTGGTAGAATTAGGAACAGAAGCCAGGTCACCCTGTCTCCATCAGTGCCCTATCCACTACAGCACCGCCTCTCCTGTACATCGGGTCTCCAATTAGATTAGTCGCCCTTCAAGGCACTGGCCTATCTATATCATTTGTCTGAGACCTGTCTAGTTAATTTTGTCACTGAATAAACACTACTCTTCAGTTTGTACACTGTTCAACACAGGCATGCAAGTTTGCATAGAAAGCCAATCTAAGCGAAACAGCACATTACACAGAGAAAAACAAGGATCCATTTCAAGTTTATCTGGCAGGTCGAGACTGGAAGATTAATTCACACATTGCAAGAAACGTGAGTTTAAGCAGCTTTTATGAAACAGGTTGGACCCAACTCACTTGTGTGACGCAGCTTCTTTGCACTGCTCTAGTGGAGCAAAACAGCCATAAAATCAGCTCAACCGCTCTGAGAATTCCCCATGTGCAGGGATATCAGAGCGGCGTGTGGTGGCATGAGCAGCTCCGACTCTCCATTGGCTACTGGCACAGAGAGCATGGCTGGGTGAAGAGAGGCATGGTGGGCCACTCTGAACACCTAAGGAATCTGCTGAGTACTCACAAAGCTGGGCATAGGCTGAAGCAACTTTTAGGGATCGCTATCTTAAACCATAGACTGGTCCAGCCCAGGGTTTGAAGAATCATAAAACTTTTTAGTCCTCATTTCTTTGTGCCCTCATGTGGCCCAGAGAATCTGGACCATGGAGAAGGAAAATTTATTGAACAGGCTAGGTATGATACAGAGCTTTGTGAAGCATCTAGTTCCCATCAAGAATGGCAAACAGAATGTTGCCATGAGAACAAGAAGTCCTGTGGCACCTTAGAGAATAACAGATATTTTGGAGCATAAGTTTTCGTGGGCAAAGACCCACTTCATCAGATGCATGAGTGGGGTGGGGGAGTGGTTTCAGATAGGTATTTAAAGAGTGGTGTCTCAGTAAAAGGGAGGGCCAGAGCTGACAAGGTCTAGTCAGTCAGCGTGGAAAAGGCCCATTATCAGTAGTCTGTATGAAGAAAGGAAAAAACAGATCAGATAAGATGGGGGGATATGGCCCATTGTCAGTCTAATGTGGAGATGTTAACAGCTAGGGCAGAGCAGCTCCTTTTGTAAGGTGCGAACCACTCCCAGTCTCTGTTTAATCCTTGGTTAATGGAGTCAAATTTGCAATTAAATTGCAGCTCAGAGATTTCTCTTTCCATATGATTTTTGAAATTTCCTTGTTTCAGGACTACCACCATTAAATCTGCTACTGAGTGTCCAGGGAGACTGAAGTGCTCTTCCATGGGCTTTTGTACATTACCGTTCCTGATGTCTGATTTATGCCCGTTTATTCTTTTACATACAGACTGTCCAGTTTGGCCAATGTAAATGTCGCCGTGTACTGCAGCTTATGGGCAAACAACACATCTCAGGATATGATGTTTTATTACTCTCGAAGGGATGTTGTCGGTCAATTTCAGACTACTACATCCAGTTATACAGAGGTGCAGCAAGGGTAACAGTCATAATGAAAGGGCAAAGTGCCTGGTGACAGCCAATCTGCCAAGTTTATGTACTAAACTAGATAACTTTTAAAAAACAACAAGAAGTGCTGTGGCACCTTATAGACCAACACATTTTTTGGAGCACAAGCTTTCACGGGCAAAGACGCACTTCCTTAGATGCATATTATGATGCATGCATCTGACAAAGTGGGTCTTTGCCCACGAAAGCTTATGTTCCCAAAAAATCTGTTATTCCATAAGGTGCCACTGGACTTCTTGTTGTTTTTGTGGATACAGACTAACACAGCTACCCTTCTGATAGAGAATTTTAGTTTTCTGAACAGTTGCTCTGGAGATTTTGCTCATTCCAATGATGAGTGCTTACCTTTTCCTTGTGGCAGATTTAAAAGTACCATATAGGATTTGAATTTTATAAAATTCTGTTTCCCTGTGGTGAGTATTTAATTTTACCATAGATTAATTTGGTATCTAGAATTAAACAATATTGATTAAAACTCCTGGATGAGCCCAGAGGCTTTTCTGAGGTCTCCAAACTCCTTTGTTTGCAAGAAACAGAGATTGGATGTAATAGCTCCTCTTTCAGTTAGGCAACTTGTTTAGCACGTCGGGGTGCTGACTGTGCTTAGCATGGCAGGCGATACAGTACATCTTCACAAGGTGTACTGCATTTAGGAAAAGTACTAAGAGTAGCAACATCAAGGGGCAGAAAAAACTAAACAGTTGCAATGAGCTTCTGGCTTACAATAAAGTAAGATGTTCCATACAGACAAAGAAATTCTGCAGAGTCAAAATCAACAAATCCAAACTAGTTGCAGAAGGACTAAAGATGCAGTCATGTTGTGTACTATAATTAATCTTAGCAGTAGCCCACCTCACCAGATAATATTGTTAACCTTTCCAGTAGCCCTTAAGAAATCCTTTCAGAGTATGTGTGATCACCCTTTGATATTAGCTACCTCACACATCTCTGCTGAAGCCAGGAAAACAAATAACTGCTCAGATTCTAGACATATATTTCAATAAATAGTCTACAGAGCCTGCATTCTCAGCACCCTCCTTTATGGCAGTGAGACTTGGACCCTGTATGCCAGTCAGAAAAAGAGGCTGAACGTCTTCCACTTGTGCTGCTTCAGGCGCATCCTTGGAATATCATGGAAGGACAGAGTGATCAACACCGCCGTCCTTGAGCAAGCTGGAATCCCAGCCATGCACACCCTCCTCAGGCAGCGTCGACTCCGCTGGCTTGGCCACGTCCACAGGATGAACGATGGAAGGATTCCAAAAGACATCCTGTATGGTGAGCTAGCCTCTGGCAAAAGACCTCCCAGACGCCCCCAGTTGCGCTACAAAGATGTCTGCAAGAGAGACCTCAGAGAGGTAGACATTGAGCTGACAACTGAGAAGAACTAGCAGACGACCGCAGCAGATGGAGGCAGGGGTTACACAAGGGCCTTCAGAAGGGCGAGATGAAGATCAGACAGCTAGCAGAGGAGAAGCGAGCGCACAGAAAGCACAATAAGGACTTACCAGACACCCACTACATCTGCAAGAGATGCAGCAAGGACTGTCACTCTCGTGTGGGTCTTCATAGTCACAATAGATGCTGTAAATGAAGTCCTCAACTGAAACTTTAAAGGGCGCGATCCATAGTCTATGCAGACTGAAGGATGCCTACTACTACTATTTCAATAAATATGATAAACATTTCATATTCCTCCCCCACCTTTTCTTTTAAGTTGAGCCAAGAAAAAAAAATTGGTAGTAGTTGAAATTAAAAATCAAATGATTTTTGATCAAGAATTTTGATTTTATGGAATTAAATTCTATTTCCTTGGACTGCTTGTATGCACAGCCTGTACTACTTATGCTGACGTGTTTACCAATATTTGTTTAATCCATGACATTACAAGCACTTCTGCTTTTTTTTGATTACAAGACATTTGAAAACTGATGGTTTGGAACCTGACACTTCCATTTACCCATGAATTTGTCAACAATGCAAAGTAATTTATTTCAAGATCATCCTTGGAAATAGTATATATCAGAAGCCTTATACTACTGAGCTGGCAAACTAGAACCACATTTTAATTACAGTTTGAAAGTAATTTTGTAAAAGACCTTAACTACAGGTTTAAGACCATGCTTAACTACAGACAAACTTCTGTCAGGAGCCAGGAGTTTTTAAATTTTTTTCAAGATGTAAAAATTAGATCAGCTGTGATAGGCTTTTTATAGCTTATCTGAAACCTTGTATTAGAAAAGACACTGGGTAAAAATAGGAGAGATTACTTTGTCATCCTTGACTGAACCTCCCCTCATTTTGTGCATTACCTAAGAGAACATTTCTGCTGATTTTTGTACTAATATACTCACACCAGACTTCTAAACATTATTTTCCCATGATACAAATCACAGATACATAAAAGATTTCCTGACAGTTTCTGTGGTTTCTCATTTTGAGAGAGTCTTTCACACTGAAGAAAACACTCAAATGTGTCTTAACTGATTAGTTCCACATTGCTGGAAAGACAGAACTTTTTTTGAAAGAGCTTGGTGGAATTAGCGCCAAAGAGTTAAAAATTCATGTTAGTCTTCTTCCACATGTAGCAGTTAACAATGAACATAATTGATATTGGGGTCGTCCAGGTCCTGTTGCGTGTGATTTGCTGTTGTGTTGGGCTTTATTTATTTTTGGCAGAGCTAGGATGAGAGACTCAAAGTTTGCAACTGAATCTAAACTGTTTCCAAATGTGAGGGAAGAATTCAGGTCTAGGGTTTGTTACCCATCCTGACAAGTAGCTCCCTTATTTAAATAAAATACTAACACAGATTGAAATAAAAAGACAGACAATTTACCAATATGCAACGTGACAATTTCAAATCATCCCTCTGAGGGTATGTCTATACTTATGGGGATCAGTGCGCTGCAATTGATCTTCCGGGGATCAATTTTGCCGTGTGTGAAGATGTGGCAAAATCCATCTCTCTGGGCTCAGCTGTTGACCCTGGTATTCCATGCTGATGCACAGAGTAAGCCACATCAGTGCAAGCCCAAAGAGCCCTGACCTACACCAGGGAAGAAAGTCAATCCTGATAAGTTGATTCTAGCTAAGCAAAAGGGCATCGCTAGAACTGCGTATCTGGGATCAATGTTGATTCATAGTGAAAACCAGGATTTACTTTGCCACCACTGGCTAAACCATGTTGGACTTGCTAAACTACTGTTGCACGGGCTAAATTATGCTGGACATCTCAGGTTTTGGGGTGCGGGGGCGTTATTTGTTTAGTTTGGGATTTTTAAAATGCAGTTTTCTCTTTAAAATGCTGTCTTATTAATATAATTCAACAGTGCCAGAAAGGTACAGTAAAAGACAGAACAAACTGTTAATCATGCAATGTTACAGTAGCTTAATCACATGCAAGATGCACACAAGGAATGCCATAACAATCCTCAGAGCCAGTTTACCAAAATACCATTTCATTTCACATACATTAAACATCAGCCACGGAGCATAAGTTCATGCTAATTTCAATTTAATTGGAATCACAATGCAAATGCCAGCTCCTCTAGCTTTCTGTGGCCTTTTAGCTCTAGAATGACAACTGCAGATAAGTATTTGTTTGATTAAATAAATGTGAAAAAAATATGACAGGAGGTGAACACATACATATAGGTCATATTCTGCCCATGCCTATGCATGGGTAACACCTACTGAGGACAAAAAGAGTGTAATCATCTGGCAGCTGACAGACTTTGACCAAAGTGACCTGTGTTTTAGGATTTCATATATAACTGAACAGAGACAGTTTCATAAACATGTGGTCAGAGATCGGGGTTGATACAGACTGGGACATCTTCAACTGAGACAGTCGGTCATTTACTTTTGATAAGCAATGGCAGAAAAAAAGGTTTTGTTTCTCATTAAAAAGTTTTAAGTGTCATCTGTGAAGTTATTAAATTCAACATATGCACAACCCTGTCTGAAGTCAATGGAGAGCACAGAAATCTATGGCTGAGCTACAGAAACACTGAAAAGGCAAATAAAGAAAGATGCATGGCCCTGTGAGGAATCAACATTACATTTTCTTCATATATATTGGAATTCCTTACCCATGATTAGATGAGAATCAATACATGCTGAAGAGGATGCGTTCAGCAAGAAGCTTAATTCAAATGTGCATAGGGTATTACTGCAAGATATGCGGTCTCAGTGTGTTTAGGGAAGTGGGCCAACTGGATTAGTGGCCAGACAATCACCATTTGATATTTTTTATATATTAGAAACTTCTGGTTTAATTAAATGAATTCCCTTGCTTCATCCAGACACTTTCTTCATGACCGACACATGATTTCTTTAGAAGGATCATCCTTTTGGCTGACCTTTAGTTGCCCCTTATGACTGTCTCTCTGAAGGAAGGCAGATCTGTGTCTGAGGCCACTTGCAAAATGCAGCCTAGCCCGGTCTCTAAACCAGTTTGGAATAATAACAGGACACCAATAGGTACCATGTTCAGAACTGTTTTCAAAAACCATGCTCTGGCTGCCTTTTTTCACAGTGAGGTGAAATGATGAAACCGACATAAAGAGAAAAGAAACGTAGTTAAATATTTGTTCAATATATAACATGGGTTGCGTTGCTCAAGTCTCTTTAATCTAATTACAGCATTAATGAACGGAGCAGACACCATACATGTAATGTAGGTTTTAATAAAACATTTGCTGAAGATGGGAGTCTGTAAAAATCTCCCTCCAAGAAACAATTGAGAATATTGTAGGTAAAGGTGTGAAAAAAAATTAAAATAGCTTAAAAATGGATGAAGGAGTGTAGTAAACAAATATTAATGAAGTATTCAGCTACAGTAAACTCTTTCATTGCCAGCATTATATCATCCAGAACTCTCAAATAACTGGCATTTTAACCATAAGTAAATTTTAGTTATGTTTTCCATAAGTACAGTATAGTGAAAGTAAATACAAATAAATACAGCAAATACAGTATGTTTACAGTGTACAGTACTACTGTTGTTGGTAAATAACGTAGTTTGCACACATTTGTTTGTTTCTTAATATCTAATCTTGTTTTGTTTTAGTGTTATGCATTGCTAGGCATACCTCTCTATTAAGCAGAATATTTGAACATCCAGTAACTTCCTGGTCCCAGTGCTGCCAGATATGAAAGAGTTTACTGTATAATGATATACACAAGGGGAAACATCACATTGTATCACCAAACATTGTGATGTTGGGATATACTGTACATACCAGCCAAGGACAAAAAAAGTCCCCCAAAAGGACCTAGAAAGATAAAAAATATATGTAGAAAACTAAACAGATTCAGCCTGGAAAAAACACACTCCAGGGAAAAGTAATCCAAAACAATCCAAAGCAACCTATCATTAATACTGCAGCCACAGCAACTAAGGAATTCTCCGAGCACTTTCACATACACAGTGAACCACAACAGAACTGACCTTGTATAAGAACTTCTATGACAGGGCCCCGTGTTCTGAAAAATATAATGACCCATCACGACTAACTAGACTCTACCTCAAAAGAACAAGTATTCTCAAGTATTTTCATCTAAACCAGCTAGCTTATGAAGTCAGACCTGCTGAGACTTTTTTATTTAAATGACAGGCACCCATTGTAAATTGTTGAATTTTGCAAGTTAGAAAAAAACGGGGGGCTGGATCAATTCCCCTTAGAGTGAATGGAAGTCAACGGGGCCTGGTTCAGCTCCTAAATGAAGAGTAAGGATGTGAAGACAATGCATCACAAAATGAGCCCTTTGTGTTTTAATAATGGTAGGTCAGTCCTAATAATACTGAAAATTCACATAGTTGTAAGTGCATTGTAGTACACTTTGCAGCAGAAATGGAGCCCTAGTAACAGGAGACCTCACTAGAGCATTTGTCATTCAATTATTGCTCAGATGAATAGAGAAACCTCATTTTTTTAAAATTACTGAAATGCAAAGTAGCAAGGTTCTACTGTACTTAGCTTATATACATTTAAATCCAGTTTTATTAATTCTAAATTAAATGTGTATTAGGAGCATTAGTCTGAAGAGTTCTCCTAATCCCTTCATTCATTTTCTCATATTTTTTTCTCTGGACCTCCCTCTATTTCCAATTGTCTCTTTTCTTTGCATTTTGAAACTCTGTTGTCTTTTCTATTTCTACTTAGCCTACGTATGTGGCTTGCTCTCCTGCACCCTCTGTAAATTCTTTGAAAACATGAATTTATCCTTACAGCCTTCCTGCTAGGTAAGTATTATTTTTAAATATGGGGAAACTACAGCAAAATTTAAATGATTTGTGTCATTATCCAGTGAAAAAAACAACGTTAGATATACAAGAAAAATCATACAACCTTTCACAGCAACACAATCTCTTCTTTACAGATTAGTCTGGAAGGTCATGCAGCCTAATTTTTTAATACAGTACCTTTGACAAGACTAGCTTTGAAGCAGGGCAAACTGTAGCAATAATTTATTTGCTAAATTCTGTTCTTCCTTCTGTTCCACACATGGATTTTTATAATCTATGTGTTATTCAGAATTGTTTGCAAAATGCATACATAGACATATTTCAACCTATTGCCTGTTTCCTTACTATTTGTTTGAATGATCTCATCAACTATTTGTACAATGTACAATTGTCAGTCGTATGATATTGTCTGCTGTCCCTGGACAGATGAATTAAACTTTTATGAAGGAGAAAAAAAATGATTTTCAGTATGACAACATGAACTCTTCCTGGTATATATCTTCAGGCTAATAAATATTTGTTCAAGACTTCATAAGACTTTTGCTTTCTATGGACAATCTTGGAATTAAAAATATCACTCAGATGTTCTCGGAAAAGGACTAAGAACAGCCATCAAAGTGATCTGGGGGTTTATGAGTATTTTTGAAAGATTCATCTACCTCTCCTCTAAACTATTTTGTTCCTTTCTACCAGGGAACACATGTACAGTACAAAGGAAATTAAAATTTAATTCTGAGGATCTGGCATGTAAACCATTTACAAGCAAAAATAAAACAAAGGGAAGAGAAGTGGGAAAACTACAATCTGCGTCTGGTTCGCAGAAGCCTCTGTTCAAGTCATTTACTGAACACTGCATCTTCTCCATTACGGTATTAATGAGAAAGGAGGCAAAGCTTTTAAATGTAAACAAAGAACAGGTTGCTACTTTAGGGCTGTGTCTACACTAGCTCCCAACTTTGAGGGGAGCATGGTAAGTAGGGTGTCAGGAGATTAGTAATGAAGTGCTGCAGTGCATATGCAGCATTTCATTAAACTAATTCTCCCCCGCGGCAACTCTGAAGCGGCAAACTTCGAAGTGCTGGCTTGCACGTAGCCATGGCTAATCTGCCGGCACTTCGAAGTCCCTGGGCTACGTCGAAGTCCCTTTACTCCTCAAAATTTTTAGGAGTAAAGGGACTTTGAAGCAGCCTGGGCACTTTGGAGTACCGGAGGGTTAGCCACAGCTACACGCAAGCCAGCACTTCGAAGTTGCCACAGGGGAGTATTAGCTTAATGATCTCCTTCCACCTTACCTACCATGCTGCCTTTGAAGTTGGGAGCTAGTGTAGACACAGCCTAGGGTATTTTCAAGCATATTGCAGAGATTAATATATTAATGAAGCAGACATTAGGAATAAGAATACTAGCATACAGTACTTACATCTGGCTCAGCATGTCCACAAGCAGCAGCTTCTCTGTTACAGTTAGTTCCCAAATTACTTCAAAATATTATTTCAAAGCAGTTTTAGATTGGAATTCCCCAAATCAATTGTCAGGTTTTACACAAAACCAGTTTTTTGTACGAAAAGTAAAGTAAATTTGGCTTTACTTTCATTTATTAAAAATAAATGGTAATAAATATTATTAACTATAAGGCAATAACACTTTTGAAAAGCTATCTATTGAAGGGATTAGAAAGCAGTCCAATTAACTGTAAAATGGGGATACATACTTGGGGAAGAATATGAACAATTCCATTGTTAAGGTTATTTACTCTGTATGAAGTAATACATACCAGAAGTTAAAATAACTAATACATTCAGAACCATTAAACAACCATGAGAAACTCTCTCTACGTCAAAAACAGACTTGCCAGAAAGAAGGGGAAAATTGAAGAAATTACACAACTAGAATATGCATAAATATTAAATACATGACTAATGAATATTTTATATGCAGCAGGTAGGATAAAGCACACCTGGGCAACATTTTGCTTGGGTCCACAAACTTAACTCTAACAGCAACGAAGGGTCCTGTGGCACCTTATAGACTAACAGAAAAGTTTTGAGCATGAGCTTTCATGAGCACAGACTCACTTCTTCAGATGCTGAGACAGAAGTGAGTCTGTGCTCACGAAAGCTCATGCTCAAAACTTTTCTCTTAGTCTACAAGGTGCCACAGGACCCTTCGTTGCTATTACAGATCCAGACTAACACAGCTACCCCTCCGAAACTTAACTCTGATTCCTAACTTTACAGGAACTGGAAGAAGGTTGGATATGGAGTCCATTTCAGCCCATCCCATTCTAGACTGAGAAATATCCACAGCTGCTTTTATGTGGGCATAGGTTCTAGATATTTTGAATTTACATGGGCAAAGGAGATGTTTGCAGACAGCACGAATGAGTAAAAATAAAATTTAGTTCTGTATTATTGAACACTATCTTTAGCACAAGGTTCATCACCATGGGATGCTACTAATACCAATGCAGCATATGTTTATAAGAAACTTAATCTGCATTTATATGGACCAAATGCAGGACTTTCAATTCCATCCACAAGAACACAACACTTCAGTCAAAGTAATAACACTATTAGCTTTAAGTAGCGAGTTCTTTTCACAAGCTGCAGACATTCATAAACAGATGCTTGAGATACATCATTCATGTCAAAGGGAAAGACTTTGTCACGAATGAGGAGCTCTGGAACAGAGCAGGACAAGAACCACTTGATGTTCAAATGAAGAAAAGAAAGTGGGGTGGCTAGGGCACACTCTCGGAAAACCATCATTCAGCATAGTCCGTCAAGCTCTCAAATGCAATCTGCAAAGAAAATGCAAAAGAGGAAGACTTCAGACATCTTGGAGAAGATCTACTGAGATTGAAAAACAACAACTGGGGTACTCCTGGAGTCAGCTTGAAGTTTTGTCCTGAGACAGAATGAAGTAGAGGAGACTTGTAGATGACCTGTGCTCCACTTGGAGTACAAAGGTTTAAGAAGAAGAAGAAATGAATTTCTTATCTCAATGGGGTGAGCGACTTGAAAAAAACCACGGTCACTTAAATTCAGATTACAATCTAGACGTCATTTAGTGTTTTACCTTTGAGTAAACTTGGCTATCCGTTAGAACTGGTCCAAACATTTTCAATGGAAAATTAAACTGAAAATTTCATAGACACATTAACTTCTGGGATGTTTTTAAGCAAAAATTCCTAAGGTCCCAAGATGATTATTTGGTCAATTTAAGAGTGAAAGAGAGACTTTTGCTCCAAACAACAGATATTTAAATGAAAATTCACTTAAACACTTTCAAAAGGTTTGTTTTTCATTCTGCATCAGACAGAAAGCAAAATTTTGAAATCCTGGAAGATGTCAGTCTCCAGCTAGCTCTACTATCCATACTGTTGCCTAGAGTTCATTTCTTCACCTTCAACAATTTACTTGGCTAAAATCAGATAAATAGAACTGGGGACCTCAGAGTCCCTTAAGTACTTCTAAACATAGATATCCAATCCAATATGTAAGAAATTAACATTTGTAACTCATTGGAAGATTGACCTTCTGGAGACCTCATAGAGTGGTCTGCATTCCACTATGGATTTTTCTGTATACGTAATCCATAACACAGATTTTAGCTCAATGAGAATTTGGAAATTAGTAATCTCTATACAGTTATGGAAACTGAATTCTTGTATTTATTCTGCTTGTCCCTCCACCCCTCAGAATCACATGATATGGATTCCCTCCCTTGTGTTGGCTTGTCTCCCTAAACCCCCAGTCTCTTCTTCCTCACTATCGAATGGTAATATTCTTCTCTTTCTGCCCACTGGTATCCTAGATCCAATCTCCAGTAAGAACAGCAGAAATCTCCGCTCACTCAAAGAAAAGAAATCAGAACTGAGTTGATAAATGTCCTCTCTCTAACTGGACAAAACTAAGAATGGACTATTGCTCTTAGCCATTTCTAAGAAGTAGCCAACTTCTGCTGTCTTATTTCCTCTTTGTGCTCTGCTATCCTCATTTCTTTGCTGTTCTGTATGTGCTTTTATCTCCCAGGTTATTTTAATCATTCCAATATAAACTACTAAAACTTTTCTGGTTGCCTTTGTCAGGTCTTGCAGTCATTCCCCTTGGCTCTGTCTGATGCCCCTCTAGGCCACATTCATTGGTTATTTTGTGCGGTTAGTCTCTCTTCTATTTGTAACACCAGGAGTGTATGGGGTGTCCAGGGAGGGGTAGTACCTCTGGTGTGGGGACTTGTCATGTCTCTTTGGGGGCAGTTCATGCACCTTTGGTCCCCACCCGGCACCCAGCTCTCTCACCTGTGGCTCCAAGAAGCTGTAGAGTGCAGTGACCACACCCTGATAAACTGCTTTGACAGGCAGGCTAAACCAGGTGAGGGTAGCCGGCAGGTATGAAACCTGCAGTGAGATAGGGAATTGCCTATCCCAGCATGCAAAGGTCAGCCCCAGTGGATTGGATGGATGAGATCACCAGCAAGATCCAACAACCAGGAAGGCGGTTCTGCAACACTCTGTGGAGAGCGAAGGGCATGACAAGGCACCAAAGATGGCACGGCCATCCACTGCAGCCTAGGAAGTCCCAGCCATGACAACTTTTCCTACCACTGGAATCAGGCTTCTGAGGTTGAGAGAGTGGAACGGTCCCTGTGCTACAGCTTTTCCACTTTAAACATTCTCCAACACAGGTTCTTTGCACATTCTGACGTCATCCTTAGACACGACGGACTACCTACATTGCATACATACATTTGTAATACCTCCTATCACACAGCACCCTTAGCTGTGTTCTCACAAACTAAGGGTATGTCTACACAGCAGCCTTATTTTGTAATAAGTGCTCTTCCAAAAGTGCTTTTCCAAAATAGGTTATTTTGAAATAACACAGCATTTCGAAGTAGCACTCACCTATTTTGAAATACGGCATCTATGCCTACAGCCTATTTTGAAATAGAGCCATTGGATGCACTATGGCTCATTTTTAAATAGGCATTATTCCCTGTCTTACCAGCACCTATTTCAAAACAGCTGTTTCAAAATAGTGACAGAGATAGCCTTGTTAGTCTGTGTTCTATCAGAACAGAAGAGCAGTCATGTAGCACTTTAAAGACTAACAAAATAATTTATTAGGTGATGAGCTTTCGTGCGACAGACCCACGTCTTCAGATCATAGCCATACCAGAACAGACTCAATATATAAAGCACAGAGGTCCAAAAATTGTTATTAGAGTTGACAAATCAGAAAAATTGTTATCAAAGTTGGCAAATCAGAAAAGCAGTGGGCCGGGGGTGGGGTTGTGAGTATGTCTGAGTGTGTGTGTGAGGGGAGTTAAGAAATAGATAAAGCATCAAAGTCTGGAAGAGAGTCCTTATAACAGGTGAGGTAATTGCTGTCCCTGTTCCAACCACGTGTTAATGTTTGTCGAATTTGAATGTGAATGTTAGTCCTGAGCATTCTCTCTGCAGAAGGTTGTTAAAGTCCCTTTTCAGTAGACCACAAACTCTCAGGTCTTTAACAGAATAGCCCATTCCATTGAAGTGCTGGCTGACAGGTTTGTGTATTTGGAGATTTTTGATGTCTGTGCTATGTCCATACATTCTTGCCAAAGAGTGTTTGCAGTCTTTGATTTAGATGGTGTGTGGGCATTGTTAGCACATGATGGCATATATGACGTTAGTTGAGGAACAGGAGAATGTGCCCATGATTCTGTAATGATAAGGACTTTTTTACACACTTTGATGTTTTGTTTAACTCTCAACTCCCCCCACCCAACACACATACTGTTCCTCTGCTTTTCTGATTTGCCAACCTTGATAACAATTTTTCTGATTTGTCAACCCTGATAACAATTTTTGGCCCTCTGTGCTTTATATATTGAGTCTGTTCTGGTATGGCTATGATCTGAAGAAGTGGGTCTGTTCCACAAAAGCTCATCACCTAATAAATTATTTTGTTAGTCTTTAAAGTGCTACATGACTGCTTTTTGGTTTTGTTTGAAAATAGGTTCTATGAAGAAATAGCTATTTCAAAACAGGTACTATTCCTTGTAGAATGAGGTTGACCAATTTTGAAATAAGCCAACCACTATTTTGAAATTATTTTGAAATAGCGAGTGTTGTATAGACATTAGGATAGTTATTTCAAAATAAGGGCTCTTATTTCAAAACAACTTAGGTGTATAGATATACCTCACTGGAATAGTACTTCACTGTACTCAGATGGAAGATCTCTAGAGAAACTCTAGTGGTCCAGGAACTGACATTAGTCACCTATGGAAGCAACCCCTTCCTTTCAATTTGCTGAAAAATAAGACATTAGATGACACTAGACTATAAGTCACACAATTGTTTAGATTACATTTTAAATGGAAACCCTGACTTTTCATGGTTGCTTTAAAATTGACAGGTACTCTGGCTTTTAGTAAGTTTCTTGGCCTTTTACCCAGCTGCAGAATTGCCACAGAATTCAGCAGCAAAATGCTGCAGACAAGGTCTAAAAGTCTCCAACTAAACTAGGATTTAACACAAATGAAAAATGGTTCTGCAGGAGCCAAAATGGGTCCCAACAGTCCATTGCGGTGATGATAAAACCGTTTAAAGAGTCTCTGAATAATTGTAGAATAATCATGTTTAAACAATAGAACAGCACTCCCAAAGAGTTAGCAAGGCTTTTACCAACAGTGGGGACTCCTGTGCTTCTCCACTGAGTGTGTGGAGGGCTCCAAATTCCCTTTTAGATTAAAATACTGTTATTTTAATACTATTGGCTAAGGCAAACCCCTCCTACTGCAATCAGTGGTGATCCACCTGAGCAGAGGGTTCTGTGACAGCAGATCCCAATGCAAGTTCGGAGCAGTAGTAGCCTGTACTGATCTTCATGCAGAAGCAGACTCACCCAGCAAAAATGGACATGATCCTTAGTCTAGCATCTACAGTAAATAAGACCAAAAATAAGAAGCAAACCTAAATACAATGCCTTACATCTGTGAAATGGAGGTGATGAGTCTTACAAAGCTACAGTGTATAGCACTTGGTCCCTATTTACTTCAGCAGCTAGAGAGATACAGCATGCAGCCAGCTGGGACTTCTGCCACCTTAGGGGAAATCCCAGGATGGAATGGAGTAGATGTGTTTTGTTCTCTTATTCCCAGCCGATAAGATAGGAGGCATGTCTGGAATGCTGATCTCCAGTAATGCCAAATAGGCAGAATATATCCATGTGGGTCTTTTGCAGCCATTTGCCATTTAAAGCAGCCCTGAGGTTGCCCTAAGCTTTTCTGAAGCTTGAAATGAACCAGTGACACGGAGAATTTGGGGGTGTGGAAAATTGGCTGTGCGCTCTCCCCCAGGCTGGGACAAGCACCAATATTATTGTAGTTCTACCCCTATCATCTCCATCTAGACAGGTCTATTTAATTCAGATTCTCTTTGGAGGTTTGCCAATCCTTTAACATTTCTTCAGTGTGGGGTTTTAAGTCAATTAATCCGTTAGAACTTTTCATCTCTACCAGATTTGGAGGATTCACATTATTTCTCTTTTCCATTAGATCATCCAGCTGAAAATAAACAGCAGTGTATTGTGCTTTATTACAGACTCAGAGGTGTCTTGTGCCCAACACTATTTAAGGAAGTTAACTGAAATTTGAGAGCCTATGCATGTAATTTGGCCTTCACTCCCTTTGCCTCTCTCTCCCCTTTTAAAATACAATACAGGAATACTTTTGTGGTTCTATCTGATGAAAACTGATATAAAACAGCTTTGGTCCAATTCAGACATTTTTCTGTCAAGAGAGTTAGTGCTATGGAAAACACTGGTCAGTGGGATTGAATGTTTATGCAGGACGTCATGCAGTTTCAGTGTGCCAACTCTGCATGAGTCTACAAGGAAGTGAGCCAGACAAGTTCTAAAGCCTGCACCCTGACCCCAGTGACCTTTCAATTTTTCAAAGCATATCTAGCACCATCCTAGACACATTTGCATAGAAATTTATCCCCCTGCTCCTGGATTTTGGCAGAAGGGAACTTCACATGGAAAAGTGTTTAGTACCAATTTAATGGCCTGTCTAGTCACTGTATGCCCCCAAGCTCCTCCTTAACTCACCCACTTACAAGAAGCACTGAAATAATACTCTCCAGAATAGCCCTAATTCTTCTCAGTGTTAGTTGCTTTTGTAACAAGGGGTTTGTTTGTTGGCTTGTTTTACAAAATTAAAAAAAAAATCCTATCATAAAAACTGTAGTTGCTATAAACCAAAAGTGTCTAATCAGTCAGCATTTTCTTTTCCCAATCTTTTGTCCTCATTACATCAAGTATGCATTTGTGGTTCAGGAATCCAAACTTGTGCCATGTGTAGTCTTCACAGCACAATACCAAAAGAACAATTCAAAATTGGGTGAAGAGAGTCAGATTAACAATTTAACATTTGATTGTAGAAACAGATGACACAGAATCATAGCATACTGCAGCTGGAACAGACCTCAAGAGGTCATTAAGAACAGTTCCCTGTCCTCACAGCAGGACCAAGCACCATCTATATTATCCCTACTAGATATTTACCTAACCTGTTTTTAAATATCTCCAGTGATGGAGATTCTACAACCACCCCAGCCAATTTATTTCAGTAATTAGCCACCCTGCAGTTACAAATTTTTTCCTAATGTCCAGTCTAAACCTTTCTTGCCACAATTTAAGTCCATTGCTTCTTGTCCTATCGTCAGAGGTTAACAAGAATAATTTTTCTCCCTCCTCCTTGTAACACCCTTTCAGGTACTTAAAACTTCTATCATATCCCCTCTCAGCCTTCTCTCTTCCAAACTAAAAAAACCCAGATCCTTTAACCTTCTTTTATAAACCATATTTTCTAGACCTTTAATCATTCTAGTTGCTCTTCTTTGGACCTTCTACTACTTCTCCACACCTCTCCTAAAATGTGGGGGCCAGAAATGGACACAATATTCCCATTGAAGCCTAATCATTGCAACACAGAACTGAAGAATTACTTCTCAACCATTGCTCACAACACCACACTGTTGACTCATACACTACTTCTGGTCCACTATGTACCCTAGAACCCTTTCTGCAGTACTCCTTCCCAGGGAGTTCCTTCCCATTTGGTATGTGTGACGCTGATTTTTCCTCCCTAAGTGGAGGAACTCGCTGGTGCAAATAAACAAGTAAACAGAAAACCGACTGCTGCAGCCAGACCTCACCTACAGCAGTAGTTTTGCATGTTGTCACAGGAATGCTCCATATTCAAGCTAACTGTCACAGGAATGCTTCATATTCAAAGCTAACTGCTGCTCTCTCCTGAAACGAGCAGAATGTGTGCATATTGCACCAGAAATCCTTTCAGTCTCAGCAGTTTCATGCATCCCTTAGTGGCAGGATATGCAGAACTACACAAGGAATGGAACATGATGAACAAATAGAATGACAGGCCAGAATAAAGCGATAGGTGAAATCCACACAAGTTGGCTCAGCATGTTGGAAGTCACTAAGTGAGAGTAAGAGCTGGCAGATGCTTGTGATCAAAACATAGCCCAAGGGAGACAACTTTTACGTGCTCTGCTACAGACACCAAAAAAGGAATTACCTTTAGTTATAAATAATGCTCGATTTGCTTTTCATTTTTAACAGTTTCAGGAGCCAAATTCAAGACTCTCTCCAATTGTGAGACAAAGCCTGTGAAAGCTGTACACTTTTCAGTATCTAAGAAAAGTCTGCCAGAGGATACAATATATATTACAGACTGGAGCTATTTAAATGAACACATCTCCATCTGGACTCAACCCAGTTAATTTTCTAGGGAGAGAGAAGCATGTTTAGATAGGACCAGTGAACAAAAAACTTCAACTTAATGACAACAAGATGTACTACGTCATGCTCAAATCTCACACAGTAACATTTTGCATAGACCCAAGAGAGGCTCACCCTCTTTCACAAGTTTGATAGGCAGTCACCTATTCCTCCACAGAAGGGAAGAGGAAAAGGAGTGAGAACATTCATATGCATTCTGTTGAAAGCAGTCTATGCACTTAAACTGAAAATATTTTCTAAGTAAATCAGGAAAAATCTGTGAAGTCAAATCCCGAGAATCTTTCTAGAATTTCTTCTAGATGGTATGACAGCACTTTTACTAATCTAGAAAGTGAGACTAGTACTGCTTAGATGGCAGTGAGGGGGGCATGTTTCTACATCCTAGGCAGAATTTTCCAACTACAATTTATTTGTGACACTACAACACGTCCAGGAGCAACATACTAATGTCTTTAGGCGTGGACAAAAATCCATTAAGCTGAGGTGACCAAATTCTTTTTGTTCGTGAATGATGCTAATCCCATTCAGCCCCAAAGTAGATTTACATTTAATCCTACAGTAATACAGAATCTATTATACAGCCAGGCCTTTCTTTTGGCTAGGTGGATTACATTACTTGTCTGCAGTTACATGGAAACGTGTTACATTTGTAAGTAATATTTTCACGCTTTGCAAAATCACTTGCATGTGTGGTATTGACTGACTGACTGATCTAGAAGCATACACACAAATAAATAGGCACTGCAATTTACTAAGCAGGCCGTGGGGCATATAACTGCCTAAACTGCATGTGCAGAATAAGCAACACCTGCTTTTATGAGTACACATGCACATGTGGGAGTATATGTCAGAGGCTGAGAACTCAAGCGAGTTAAATCTCTTTGGGGTAGAAGTGGCTGTCATGTGTCTTATTTAAAAATAAATAAAACCATCAACCACACTTTTGGTGCATCAAATTTGCATGAGAGGTGCAAATTGTGCATGAAGGAGATCTCAGCACTTTGGAGATGGCTCTGGAATTCTAGTCCTAGACTAGCTGACAGCATCATTTCACATTGCTCTGTATATTGTAAAGGAATACTCCTCTGTGCAACAGATCTCTGTTGCATTTTCTTGTGCTCACTCTGCACACTGAACTCGGCAATGGCAATGAAAGCTCCATTCATATAGGACAGCCCACATAGCTACACAGTATAGAGCACTTGTGCCAGGTGCAGTGCTCCCGAGTCCCAATGATTTTGAGATGTGAAGTTAATTGCAGGAGTAGTTCAGCACCTGGGAGGATTCAGCCTGAGTGAGTCAGATGATGTTTAGTCCTACCTCCTGGAGGCAGCCTGCAAACTGAACCCCTATCCCAGCCTGGAGCAAGGAAAGGTTCCAGGACTGGTATTCCTGGCCAAGAACAGACCACCACTGGTCATTGCCTACAGCCCCCAACTCAAACCACTGCAACGAATTATTAAAGACCGACAACCTATCCTTAATCAGGATGCCACACTCCAGAAGGCCCTAGGTGACAGGCCTGTTTTTTCCTACAGACCACCTCCCAACCTTATGAGGATCCTCACCAACAGCCACTGTCTATACCCCAGGAATACCTGTCCTGGAACTTTTCCTTGCAACAAAGCCCGCTGCCTGCTTTGTTCACATACTTCTCTGGAAATAACATCACTGGACCTAACCAGGTTATTCACAGAATCACAGGCACATTCTCATGCTCCTCAACTAACATCATATATGCCATCATGTGCCAACAATGCCCAGATGCTTTGTATATTGGACAGACTTCTAATTCCCTTAGACAAAGGGTTGATGGGCACAAAACAGACATCAAATCACTCCAGATCCACAAACCAGTTACTCAACATTTTAATGGAGTGGAGCATTCTGTTAATGACTTAAGAGTATGCATGCTACTGAAAAAAAATTTTCACACCACTATTCAAAGGGAAACAGCTGAGCTGTCTTTTGTCTTTTATATTCAAATTCGGCACATTAACACGTGGTTTGAACCGGGATGGGAATTTTCTGAGTCACTATAGGGGCTCGTTTGCATACTTGGCTTAATCTAATTCTTGACCTTCCCACCACCCCTCCACTCTCTGATTTGCTCACTTTGATTATTTTTTTCTGATTTGTCCTCCTTGATTACTGTTTTTGGTTCTCTGTGCCTTAAATATTGAGTCTGTTCTGGTATGGCTATGGTCTGAAGAAGTAGGTCTGTCCCACGAATGCTTACCTAATAAATTATTTTGCTAGTCTTTAAAGTGCTACTTGACTGCTTTTTGTTTTGATAGTATATAGACTAGCACGGCTCCCTCTCTGTTACTTTTCTAGGGTATGTGGATTAGTAGGAGGAAAGTGAGTAGTCTTCCAGAAAATGCATTCTTTACCCTAAAGTAAATTGGAAGGAATTATATACTTGAGTCTGAATGCAATGAGATCTGGGACTTTTGGCTGTCCTTTTACTAGAAAAGTCCTGAACATCCCCTAGTTTGGAGCTGTGTGCTTGAGTCCAGGTTGTTGGCTCAAGACCACATATCAGTTTGAGACAGTGATCCTAACTTTCACCTCACCATATAAAATTCCATACAAGAGTCCTTCCACCTCATCATACAAAATATGTCCATGTATTTTGAGCCATCCATTTACAGGTGTTTGTAATCATTTCCTTTAACTAGCTCTCATAGACCTCTTCTACTATCTGCACATTCTGAGTTTCTATAGCAACAGTTAAATACAAGTTATACAGCACCTATTGCTAAGGTGAAGTGAAAATGTGATGAGTTTTCCTCTGTTCAGGGAATCAGTGAACAGGTTGAAGTGATTCTCAAAAGCACTCAGCATTAGTGGCTGAACCAGTTCACAAATAACCCTTGATTTGTATCTCCTTTGCAGTCAGTTTACTGCAAGTATTCCATACCCAAAATCTGAGCTACTCTTACCGGACTCATAGGTCATATGATGTTTCTGGTCCCTGCATGGATGAGCATAACTTTAGCTTTCCACTGTGAATACTTAACACTGACCATTACACATTTGAAATTCACTTTCAATGAACATTCTCCAAAGTGTATTTATAACTTAACGTTTCCATGAACATTCTTATCAATATATTGTTTCATCGCAATATTCCTGGAAAATGAACTCCAAAAGGAACAAACACTTTTTTAAAACCCCCTTTTCTCCAGATAATCTTTAAGCACATCTTTGTGGCAAATATTGCAAAATTGTACTGCAAATAAAGATGAGGAACAAAACGTCTTACTAGCATGCATCGAAATGATAAATGTTGCCAGTTGGGCACTCAAGTAGAGTAGTCCCTTGAGTTATGCGAGGGTTAGGTTCCCACGCACCCTTGCATAACACAAATTTTGCTTAAGTCCGGGGTGGCTTTTATTTCCCCAGCAGAATGCATGTTCTGCAGCCAGGGAAGTTGCAGGAGCACCTGGAGCTCCTTTTGACAGGTAAGTCCTTGGGTGTTGGGGGGCAGTTAGGGAGCGTTGAGCCTGACGGTGGGTTGGGGCTGTGGGAAGGGGCAGGGGGTTAAGCCTAGGGTGGTTAAGGGCTACAGAGGGGACAGGGAGGTGGAGTTGAGCCAGGGCCACCTGGCCCTGTGGGGGTTGAGCTGGAGCCACATGGGGGGGATGAGCCACAGTTGCACGTAGGGGAGGAGTGAGCCGGAGCCATGCAGGGGAGGTGAGCTGGAGCCATGTGCGAGGGGTGAGCTGGGCTGCAGGGGTTTGAAACGGGGCCAGGGGGCAGTTGATCAGGGCTGGGGGAGGGGCAGGATTTTGAGTTGCGCTCAACTCACGTTAATGTGCGTTTTGAGGGATTACTGTATACAAATTCCCATACTCGATACATAATCCCATGTACATAGCTGATGTATAGGGATAGATTGGAACCATCAATATTCTCAAGTAAAGTTCCCAATAATTCCCCAGTCGGTAGCCTCTATTGTTCATTCTAAAACATGTCCAGTCACATGTTTTAACCTGTGAGAAATGGTTTGCTGTACTTGTATGGTGCTAACTATCATATTCACCCTAACTTTATCCTTCCGTAGCAGAATACATTTGGTTACATGCACTGAGGCATGTACGAGTGTTCACCAGCAGAAACATGCTTCCCGCTGTGGGTGCTCTGCTAATCAGTTGGGCTGCCCCTGAATCTTTCCTGGGCAGCTGCCCAATCACTTAGAGGGAACCCTGCTAAAAACATACACAGTGCAAGTGCTCCATCAAAATGATATTTTGGTGGACAATGGGCCTGGACATGAGAGCTACAAAATTCTTGAATAAGAAAAAGCAAAAACACCATCAAGGAAAAGTAATTTTAGAAAGATGATGGCAAATTATTTTCTTCTTTGTTTTCCAAAATGCACATCTGTTATTAACACAAGCAACAAAAATAAACACATAACCTTATACTTCCAAAACATCTGCCTTCCCCCACTGCTGAGTAAACACCTACTATCCCTAGAAAACCACTTTAAAATCCACAGCAACTAGTAGGCTGGGATGGAGCTATTTCGCTGAACACAGTGCAGCTCTTTACAGCTCCAGCCATTTGGCATGGAGCAAGCAAAGCCACAAAGGAAGGGAATTAGCTATGTCAGCATCTTCACTGGTTGCATAGAGTAATGCGGTCCCTCACCCTGCCAGAAATCAGTTGTAAAAGCCTGCATGACAGCTTGGAGATAGGTAATCCTCACCTGCTGTTTCTGTCTGAAGCCAACTATACCAGTAGCTTTGCGAGCACTAACATGCAGCATCTGAGAAGCTACCTGAGAAGCTGCGAAGATGAATTCTGATTCTAAGGTTTGCGCAGTGCCTACAGGAGACCAATATGGTTTAGTTAATTGTGGCAAACTGAGTCAAAAGTGATTGTGCAACATGCTGTTCCCAGACAACATGGTAGTGACTCGTTGCAGGCCGAAATATCTGGAAGAGTCAACCACACAGGGAATGATGCTCATTTCAGTGTCTGAAGTTTAATCAATGAAATACTTCTTGGGATGAAATTAAAATCTGGATTTTTCTGATAAAACACTGTCCGTTGCACTGCAGAGTAATTCAAAAATATTTCAAAACAATCAATAGCCTGAGGTGGCGGCTAACTAAAAGCAAGGAAGATATTATTTCTAACTCTTAATCTTACCTCACACGGATTCTACCTCCTTCCACTCAGTTAGTGGCACATTGTAGAAATGGATGCTGAGGCCAGTTACTCACATCTGATATGGTTAAATTTCAAAAGAGAAAAAAAAAGACCTTTTTTCTAAGCACCTTTTGCTCATAAAAACTTAAAGATTTGTTCTTACTTGTTCATCCTAACGTCTGCCTTTATACACACTAAAACAACAAAAGATTTCTGTAACATATTATGAATAGAAATGATGAATGCCTACAGATGTCAGCCAAAATGTTTTTATTGAATCTAAAATTAACTATTTCTAAGAGTTTGGCTTTACTACAAAGATGGTGAGACAAAACCTGGGAATATCAAATTTCCTCTGTTAAAAAGCACCATTTTTTGTTCGAACTATACAAAAATGAACCTTTGATTTACTCTCTCTTTTAGTGACTGTTTTACTTGGGGGGAAGGGAAAGAGGTTTTTTATGCTATACTGCTTTGCACAGGATAGATAAAACTATGCATGCTAACTACACCATTTTGCTAAGCCACTCAGATAATTGAGTTTAATTAAATTAATGTTGTGGTTTAGTATGGCATGAAGATTTACTTTTTAGTTTGTTAGAAACATTTATTTCACAGCAAAAAAAGCAGTCCAGTAGCACTTTAAAGACTAACAAAATAATTTATTAGGTAGTGAGCTTTCATGGGACAGTCCCACTTTTTTCAGATCAGGTCTATCCCATGAAAGCTCACCACCGAATAAATTATTTTGTTAAAGTGCTACTGGACTGTCTTTTTTGTTCTGATAGTACATAGACTAACACGGCTATCTCTCTGTTATTTCACAGCAGGGGAGATGAATTTTAAAATTAGAGACATAGTTTATATTGAGTGTTTTTCAGAGATGCAGCAAAATCAGTGCAGCACAATTTAGGTGGCATAGAAAGAAAAAAATGTTAAATGATTATTTAGACAATTAAACCATTAAGGCCAAAGTCCGACTGCTGTAAGCTACAGTATTATCTCACCTCATAACTATTGACAGCCAAAATTGCTGGGAGAGATTTTTACTTTACTTGCTTTCATCTGACTCTATACACCCATTTGAATTTTTTTTTATCAGTCTTCTAGATACAGAAAACTCTTTCATATCCAGCAGCCCTGAGTCCGGGAGATTGCCAGTTATTCAAATATTCTGGATAATACAGGGGTGTATTTAGTAATGCTTAACACTAAAGAAAAAGAAGATTAGATATTAACGAACAAAACAAAAAGAAATAAACAGTAACATAGTGCACTGTAAACTCATACAGTATTTGCTGTATTTTTTATTTACTCTCACTATACTGTATTTATGGAAAACATAACTAAACCTAACTTAGTTATGGTTAAAATGCCGGTTATTTGAGAGTTCTTGATGATAGAATGGCAGTTAAGACAGAGTTTACTGTGTGTATTCAAGCCAGAACTTTCTAACAACTGCCATCTTGGACTTTTTGATTAAAATACAGTTTGCATCCTGGCCATCTCTAGATTTTATTTTCCACATAAATGAAGCCAGTTCTCCTCAATGTTAATGTTTTCCTTGTAACTTAGATTACAACACAAGTAAGAGGTAGACTTTCATATGAGTTAGCCCCAATCCAAACATTTTGAGATAACCTCCATCAATTCACCTTTGTTTCTTTTTGCTAGTTGGGGTTTCATAAAGTAGCATCTCCCAGACAGATAATGAACTGAAATTTCCCTACACTTGTCTCCCTACACCAATAAAGTAACAGAGAGGTAGCCATCTTAGTCTGTATTGCAACAAAACAAAGCAGCAGTTTTTGCCCAAGATTTGATGTATATAAACTTCAACTAGTTGTAACATGGAGTAAAATGTCTTCCAGATAACGTCTCTTCAAAATTCCTTTCACTTCCAGGCTATTTATGTGAGACTTCAGCTATGTTGTCTTTTGCTGCTGCTGCGTTAATAAAAGCATCCCCTGACCCACTAATGAACTCTGTCCCCCAAGCCATATCTACATTGGAGAGTTTTGTTGACAAAACCTGTGGATCATCCAGATTCCCAAGGTGTTCTGTAGACAGTAAATCAACAGACCACGGCACTTTTGTCAACAGCGTTCTGTCGACAAAAATATCTGTTGACAGAAAGACCGTCTCAACATTCCAGGGGTCCTTCTGTTGACAGACAGAGCTTACATGATACCATACAGCCCTGTCTGCTGTGATTCTGGCTGGCCATTTTGTCAAGAGAGCAGCTGGGCAGTCCAGTTGCCGTCTATCACCAGAGCGGATCACTCTTTCGATCCGCTTTGCAATCTGGACACAATCTGTCGACAGATTGTGGATTGTTGACGGATTGCTCTAGCATAGACATAGCTCCAGAGGAGACCTCCAAAACATATTCATGGATCAAAAATGAGCCATGAGTTTACATACCACATATATATGAAATGTGTGTTTGAGCAGTAAGTAACTAAATGCTTGCTAAGTGGAAGAGGCAAAATTAATAGAGAAAGAATTCTGTTTTCTATGTTCAGGAGTGTTTAAAATCACAAAGGCTACCAAAAATCCCTACTTTGAAACCATGCTTTTCTACTGCCATCTGATGTTTGAAGGAGAGATAAATCATCACTGTCTGCCTCTATATGTGCTCGTTTTTATTTCTGGGAAATATCTTTCTGTTTCTCAAATGCTAACTTAATAAAGAAAGGTGATGAAGCATGAAAAGAGTTTTTGCAAGCAAAATATTGCTAAATCAAACTGCAAGATCCTATTTTCTAATGTTACTCCAACTAGGCTTTTATTCTGAAGTAAAAATGGAAAAAAAACCCCCAGCCCCCAAAACTACCCCTTTGCTGCCAAAACCAAAGCCTGATGCACTTAATCACATGGCAAAAAATCCTTCCACCAAAGCCAAAAGGAAGATGTTCTGCAAATTAACATTTTACTGCACCTTATCTGTAAGCAAAACTTACTCTCTGACATTAATTGAAAGGTACTGTCAACAGTCAGACTGCTTAGGGGTTCTGCAGCGATTGCTTTTTTTATACCGTGTCCGACTGATGCCAGTGTAACAAAACAACCTGGGGTACAATTAAAAAGATATGGAGCATCTGGAAGATGCATGCATGGCTCAGAGTTGACCTACTTTACACCTAAACATTAAGCCTTGTAACTTTATGTCCTCTCTTATGACCATTACCTAAATTACTAAACACAGACAGAGGAAACATGCCTTCAACCAACATGCCTCGTCAAATGTGATTAAAAGGAAAACCTGTTAAGATTTTACAACCAAGAGCATGATTTACTTAGTGAATAGTTACAATTGTTATCTGCAATTGAACATACATGTTATATGTAACAGCCATTACCTTCAGCTATGAAAAGTGCTTTTGAGTGCCTTGATTATTGGTTGCCAAACTTGAAGGAGCTCAATTTGTAGAAGATGAATGCTCAATATTTTCTGAAATCAGGCTCTTTTAAGGCATCTCAAGCTGTGCATCCACAGGCACCAGTTTTTGAAAAATGTTGCTCCAGTTTTAGAATCTCATTGCTGTTCTGTATTGTAAATCATGTCCAAAAATTTGTAAACAAAATATGTTCTCTATTAAGTGCCTAAAATATGTTCTGCTTAGGCCAAAATAGCCAAAATCCATCTCTGGTGATGAATTTGTGTCAGTTTCAAACATAATTGTGGCGTTATAATTTGTGACCCATCAGAAGAAGCCTGGACCAGTTTACAATTTTGCATCGATCACATAAAATGTTGTGACTTTGAGTAAAGACCAACTATCAATTTTCAATGGTGGAATTTGTTTGAATCCAATGCTCAAAGCAAAACTTGAAGGGGTGTGAATCCACAAACATCACAACCACATGAATCAATCCATACATGCTTTTGAAAAGCAAAAAGTTTAACTTAGGGCCATGTGGTTTAGATTCATGCACTTTTCAATTTAGTGTAATGAATCACTTCCCCATTGAAGGCAAGGCAAGGTATTGGATGAATCATTAAATGTAACTTCAACCCAAATTCAATAAACATCCTCCACTGCTGACACTGTTGTTGAAGATGAAGGCTGTCTGATGTATAGTTATATTCATCATGCAGTCTCTCCTGAGCTTACTCTGGGATACAGTAAAACCACTATTTATGTGATTTTGATTTGTAAATTACTTGGATTAAAGTGAGTCAAAATCTTGAGTGGTGGTGAGCTGGGAACCAGACAGCAGCCTGGCTCTTGGCTCCCCTCCTCTTGCAGGAGCTGGGAGAGTGACCAGGCTCCCAGTTCCCCCCAAGTCTGGGACCTAGGAAACTGAACAGTTTCCTGTCTCCTGAAAGGAGGGGTGACAGAAGGCAGGCTACTGACTCTTTCGCAGCTCCCTGCAAGTCCTGGGTGCTGGAAAACTGACCAGCACTGCAGCACTGGTCAGTTTCCCAGCTCTCCCAACTTGCACGAAATTTGACTTATATGTGGTTGCCCAGGAATGCAACTTACCACATAAGCTCAAGTTTACTGTACAGGCTCTGAGTGGATTATGCTCATCTCACAATCAAGAATATCTAAGGGTACCTAAACACGTATCTGGAAAATTTCCAGCATGTCCTTTGTGACAATGTATATAGTCCACAAAAACAGATGAGCTCAAACCAAAATCTTTGTTGTAAACACTTTCAATTCTTGGGGGATGCAGAAAATTCAAACCCAGAAGTGCATCTGATTTTCACAGTGACTCTCTCTCTCTCTAACTGAATGAAAATCCATAATGGAACATTCCTTACTCCAGATCTAAATTTTTCACCTTGAGCCTCTTATCTAGCCTCAGTTTTATTTATCTATGAACTGAACCATACAGGTTGAACCTCTCTAATCGGGAACTCTCTCATCTGTCAACATCCATAATCAGGCATAATTTTAGTTAGCCGGACAACCACTTATCATGGCTGTGGCCACTTTTTCCATGTAAACTTTGTTTACAGCCATTAGTCCTGGCTCTCAGTGTGCTGTGCTGTTATTTAGCTATAATTTACACCTAAATGTCTTCTAAGAGCCCAGGAAGCAGTGGTAGTGTTGGTAATGTTCTTGTCAATATTGACCTCCCGTGGACTGGCAAATTCCCTCATTCGGCACTGCACAGGTCCCAAGGGTGCGTCAGCCTGCACAAAATTTTTTCAAGGGTTAACACCACATTGAACAGCCTTAACTTGTTAAATACCGATAGGATAACATGCTAAATCCAGTAATAGTTAAGCAGATCCATTGAATCAAATGAGTTGAGTTTCACTCACTTCTGTTAGGGCTGGATATAGCCTTTAAGTAATCTGAGGCGCTGCCTTTGCTCAGACAGTTATTATTCTTGTTGTGTTTGAGGTTGGGCAACATGTCAGTATATAAATAACAGGCCTGAATTATTATGGCCTTTTCTAGACTGAAGGTAAAGCAACAAAAATGCTAAGTAGCGAGTATCATCTACTGCAGTGATTTTCAACCAGTGTGCCATGGCACACTGGTGTGCCATGAGAGCTGTCCAAGTGTGTGAGGCTGCATGAGTCCTAGCTGGAGCAGGGTTCCCCACAAGCTCCTTTCAGGTGCCTCTGCAAATCCACCATGAGGGGAAATGTTGAACCTACAGGATCCCATTTGTGCCTGGAGGCAGCTAAAATGCTGCTTCCTGGCCTGAACGAGCTGGCGGGGAGCCCACCCTGGTCCCTACTGTGGCAAGAGGCAGGGTGGGAGTTGGTTGGTGTTGGGACATGGTTTAAATGCTACGTCCAGGCTCCAATGGGCTGGTGGGAAGGGGACCTGCTTTCAGTGGTTACTCGTTTATTCAACATCCCTAGCATGGCGTTGAGCACATTTTGAAAACGTGTCTGTGCTCCCTGTCTAAGATGGCCTATTCTGTGGTGGATTTGAAACTTTAACTCATTTGATCTTTGTTTAGCTTGTTGTATGCACTGCTATACTGCAAACCTCTCTAACAAGACTAACCATAGTAAATGTGACATTTATGAGCAGTTGATTCAGCTCAAAAAAAGTGGGTGTGCTGTGGAACTGTTTGCCTCATTGAAGTCTGCTGTGGTACTGAAAAGGTTGGGAACCACTGCTCTACTGTAACACTGACCTGATTTTAGCAGATGCTATGATTTTCTATCCTCTGCTTAACATCATAATCTGCAGCAAATATTGTACATAGAGGTAACATTCATCAGACATTAAATGTTACTGACAGAAAATTGATGTTCCTCAAAGGCACAACAAATATTTTTCAGCTGTAAGCTGTTTAATTAGAATAGGTTCTCCCAAGAGAAAGTACAATCATGGATTTTTCGCCTGAAGGCAAATTCCAGGATCCTGCACAGCAAAGCTCATCAAGACCAAATGAGGCACATCCTCTTAACTTTTCTGCTCACTTAGATGATTAACAGTCACACAAAGTTACTTCACTATGTTTTGGCTATTTTTCGCGTGTGTGTGTGTGTCTTTACAAAAGATATCTGTGGTCATATTAATAAAACCCAAAAATTTGCAATTTAGCTTCCTGTGTCTTTCAAATAAACCATCTTGTGAATTTCCTGGCAAGTGGATTCTTTTTTTGTTCAAAAGAAGTTTGGAGACAAAAGACTGAATCAAGAGCTTAAAAGAACATGCTTGATGTGGTTATGACAGTCCCTTCCTAGACACTTAAGGATAATGAATGCATTTTTAGGAGCAATAACTCAAGCTTTGGTTTTTAAAAGGACCGGTCATATCTTTGACAACATATTTGTACATGAATCTAGCAAAGCTCAAAATAGATTGCAACATTCAATCCTCTTTTCCCTAATTTTGCAGCTACATTGATTCTGATACAAGGTCTTACACAGAACCCAGCAAGTTAATTGCTTCTTATCCCGCTTTTCCCAATCAACGGAAGATGCAGTCTTATTTTGTCTGGGCATGACCTTCCCAGTCCACACATGTACTCTTTCTGAGCCTAATGTTGGATTACATTACCCAGTCCACTTGCCCCATTCAATGACAAGCAAAACATCTATAAACAGAGGAAATCTAACCAGAGATGTTCAATTCTGATCCAGGTTATAGCATCCCAGATTCTGAGGGTGCTTTTACCTAGGCTTTGATTCAGGCTCATCTCTACTTCTAACTAACTTCAGAGATCCCTCCCTATCATCTTGGGGCAGCTGGATGAAACATGTAGAACTGCAGAACCAAGTGTGTTCATTGTTTTGCTTTTGTCTGAAAAATATTAAACATGATGCTGGAATTGGTGCCCCTCATTCACCAGTGCAGATATATGCCATTACATAAAAACCAGATAAAACTTTGGGGTATGTGCTGTCTGCACACAGATCAAAGGAGACAGTGATGTGTAATGCTGTGTTGCTATTCTTGGGGGAATTCTGTGCCACTGCATACAGGAAGAATTCATGTTCCCTGCACCTTTCTTTGTTGCCCCACAGAAAAATAAATTCTGACAGGGAAGCAAAGAGAAGCCATAAGAACAGCCACACTCCCCTCCCCAGCAACTTTGGCACATCATTTTGGGTACCCAGAGCAGGCAGCAGAGAGGCAAACCACCCTAGGGCTGAGACACCCCCTCCGCCGAGGCCATGGCTCCACTTCTGACAGGCTCAGCTGCTAGTCCCATCTAGGCTGGTGAGGACGGGACTTCATCTTCCCTGGAAAAAAGTGTCTATGGCCAAGTCAGACTCATCCCAGGAATTTCCCCACCTGGCTTCCTCAGTTGCAGTGGGAAAGGTCACTGTGTGTGAACCTGCTCCCCAGCCACCCAACCTCCATGCACCTGGAACCTCCATTCACAAACCTCCACGTTGAGCATCATCCCTACTGCACCTAGAACACCGCCCCACCCCGCTGCTCAACTCCTTGCATCCAACCCCCAACCTGCCAAGCCTGATCCCTTGTGTCTGGAGGCCTCTCCAAACCAAGTCCCCCCATTGAGCCCCACCTCCCAGGCATCCAGACCCCAGCACTCAGTCCACCTACCACGGAGACCTATGGACTCAAATCCCTACACTGACAAGCCCTGACCCTCTGCACCTGGACCACACTGATGACCTTCCCACACTCAGACTCCCACCCCACTGAGCATCAATCAGCTGTACCCAGATCCCACACTGAACCCTCCCACCACCAAGACAACCCCTCTCCAGAGCTCCATTCACTCACACCCAGACCCCTTCTGAGAGGCCCACCCCTCATAGCTGGAATCTCTGCCCCCTCCCAAGTCCTTGGGTATCCAGATTCTTCTCCCACACACACACTTAAGGTAGGGTTGCCGACTTTGTTTGGATGCACTTCAGGAGATTTCATCACCTGACAATCTTTAATAAAAGATTAATCTTCAATTTCTAGAAACTCCAGCCCAATCCTGAGGGGCTGGTAACCCTACCCTCAAGACCCTGTGCATTCAGGACCTTCTGCATCTGGAATCCCCCATGCACACAGACTACCCCACTGCACCCAGCTTGCCCCATACATAACCTTCTCACCTCACACCTGGATCCCCCCACTCCAAGCCAATCCACACATGGATTCTGCCTGGCTGGAGCCTGCATGCCCCCACCTGAATCGGGGGCCACAGCTGGAAGTGGAACCGAGAAAATGTCCCTCTCACTTGATGTCACAAAAGGCCTCACATGGAGAAGCAGGCACGGCCCTTGGGTCAAGGCTGGCTGCAGTGTTGCCAGAGTCCATCTTTGGTGGAGAGGGCTGCAGAGTGATCTCCCACCTCCATGAAGCTGCTGTTGTGCTCTCCCCATTGCAATATTAGAGCCTTCACATTTATTAATTGACAAAAATATGCAACATTTTAAAATATTTCATGCATAATTGTTAATTTTTTTGGTCCAGAATTCCCTTCAGAGTATGATATGAACAGGAGGCTTCATAAAATCCTGAATAAATCCACTCTTTATCTCTGACTACATTAATTTCTCTCAATGTTGAATTAAGGGATGTTTTATTTTCTCTTCCCATCAGATTTTGTTTTCCTGAGTCCCACACCACCACCATTGGAATTGCACTGTCAGATATTTTTCTTTTAAGGTTATACCATCTCCCTATGTACTGAATTTTTGTTGTTAGTATGTCAAATAGCATCACCAACACTTCCACTGCTTACTGGGCTCTTAGAAGACATTTAGGGTTAAATCACAGCTAAGTAACAGCACAGAATGCTGAGAGCCAGGACTGAGGGCTGTAAATAAACTTTATGGGACCATGGGAAACTTGGCCACACCCCTGATAAGTGGACATCTGGCTAGCTAAAATCATGCTGGACCGTGGATGCCGCCAAGTCAGAGAGTGCTGGATTAGAGAAGTTCAACCTGTATTTGTATTCATCCTGGTTCATTCAAGGGGAGTTGTCAGAAGAAACACTTTCATTAATTTGAGCTTTTATTAGATCAGTGGAGATGCCCATCAAACAGCATTTCCACTTGTAACCACCAGAATGGTATTTTAAAATCTACCAGCAATCACGAGTCAACGCTACAATAGCAAATGCAAAGATTAACTGCTATAAATTAAACATTGCAATTTTCTTCAGAAACTTATCATGAGCTATCCCAATCAAAAAGCTCAATTAGTGAGAGTCAGGGTGCAACCGTGGGATCAGATTTATTCCACAGGTTGTTCTCAGTTGCAGAAAAACAGTAGAGAAAATATCCAGGATTTGAAGACTGGTGGGCCAGAGAGGTCAGGAATGCAGGCTGGGCACCACTGAAATGTGCAGTTCTGATATTCTCTGCAGATACAAGTGGCACTTGGCACAGTTTTTTGGATCTGGAAGTTTATAGCACGCTTCAATGTGCTTCTGTTGGCCAAAGTGCAGTGTGCATCAGCAGGTTCCACGCAGCAAGCTAGTGCATTGTAAATTTACACCCTGGCTTCCTATGCACTAACCGATTACCAAACCATTCATTTCATTAGCAGCGAAATAAGACAGGCTTTCCTCTTACAGGAGCAGTACTCAATAGAGGGAAAGCCGAGATCCTCCCATGACCCACCTTGGTCCGAGCTGGCAGTATGCCCTACTGTTCTTTTAGCCCATTGCCTTTCTTCGGTGAGTTTATGTCTGAGTTTCCATAAGCAGAAGAAGAAGAAGACATCCATTATGGCTTTTTGCTAGGATTTGCCAGAACATCCATAAGGCCTGTTCAAAAGAAAGCTCCCAGGATGGAGGATTCATATTTGGGGGCTTGGACCTAATGAATCTCACTGGAACTGAAATCATTGGATGGATGGCTGTCTCCCCTCCATAAATCAGTGCGTTGACTCTCCCGCATCAACATCCAACACACCTTTGAAATCAAGCACATACAGCGCACTGGGAAAACTGGCAATTAATACAGCTGTATTTATGGTTAATGTTCCCTCTACGGTTTTCCTTCCATGTGCAGATTTATTTCCATCCATGTGAGGAATAAAATTTTCTATGTGCATGCCCAGTTGCTGCAAAACCTAGCTGGGGTGCTCTTCTGACCATGGCATATATTATTATGGTCATATATTATTACAGCATCCATTGAAATATATAGATGGATGACATCAAAGGTACATAAAGATTTGCAAGAGCTGTGGGAGAACCAAATGAGCTACAGCATTAGAACCCCAGTACATGGTGGTCATCTCTAGATATCTATTACAGCTGGGGTAAGCAAACTTTTTACGTGAGGCACCAGTTTTCATCCATGCAATTATCTGGGCCACCCCCACAAACTGTTTATTATAATCCAAACTGATGGAAATTTCAGTTATGTTCATAAAAAATACCTTTTGTCCTGTGTATGAAAATAAGCACGCAGAATGTAAAAACTTCATTAACTGGTATATAAATGTGTATATGCTGACATAAAAACAGTAACATATTCCAACATTTTTAATGAGATGGATAAGCCTGAGACCCAGCAGCTGACTGTTCTGCACCCAATTAATATTTTCATGCCCCTGCTGGGAGGGCCAAACCCCCATTTTGCTCACCCCTGCATTATAGAGCTAAATATTTATGAAGCAATTATGGTTAAGCATGTCTTAATCCCTTGAAACAAGCTAGTACAGCACCGACTCCCAAAACGTGACAAAAGACCAAGTCCTCTGACACTGAAATCCCAGTCAAAGCAGTGCAAACAAACAGACTAGACACCTTTCTTCCTCCAATTAACACACTCGGTTCAAGCTAACTTTGTTGAGAGAAGACACTGTAGAGACAGAATGTGTGGTTTACTTTCAGAGCATGATGGGGATCTGCCATTACTGAAAGCTGTCCCATGACAGGAATCTTTCCATGCCAACACCACACTGAAGTGAGCGGAGTGGAGTCTTTATATACCCAATGTTACGGGGGAAGCAATTTTTCTGGGACATTCCTTATTTTGCTCATGATTTATATTGCCACCCTTCTTCTCTGGTCACTCTAAGTAGATACTAAATATCCTCTGTGGCAGGGTATCCCTGGGTCTTGCCTGGGTCCCATGCCTCTCTCTTCTTGCAGGAGGAGTTAGGCTGCACCCACCTCTGCCAGTCTAGGCCAGCTGGTCAGTCCTTTTCCCCTTTGCCATGGTCAGGGCTTCAGACCTCCTGGGAGTGGGGAGCCTGGGCACTCTCCCATTGAGCTACTCCCTGTCCCCTCTGCTGTCTTTTGTAAATATTGCTTGTTCTCCTTATCTATCTTCTCTCCTCTTAAGTCCACCTCCTCCACTTCTCCGTCTTGATCACCTCCTCCTGTACTCTCACCCCTCTGCCCTGACTGGGCTGTTCTTTATGCCCCGTCAGCACTCTGATAGTGAGATCAGCTGGCCTTAACTGATTAAGTGCCACCACTCCCCATTGCCTTCACATGGAAGCTTTACTAGCTCCTTCTGTTCTTCCCCTAGCCCAGGCTGTGTCCTGAGCTGCCTTTCACCCCTCCAGCTGGCCTGATCCTGTTACACCTCCTACAGGCTGAGCATCTCTAGTCTGCCACTCTCTGAACTGGCAACACCTGTGGTCCAGCATGATAGTAGTTATCCAGATATCCACTTATTGGGGGTGTGGCCAAGTTTCCCATGGTCCCATAAAGTTTGTCTGCAGCCAGCAGTCCTGTCTCTCAGCATTCTGTGCTGTTATTTAGCTGTAATTTACCCCTAAATGTCTTCTAAGAGCCCAGGAAGCAGTGGAAGTGGTGGTAATGCTAATAGACAATATTGACCTCCCAGGGTTCAGCAAATTCTCTGGTTTGGCACTGGTCAGGTCACCAGGGTGCTGGACTAGAGAGGTTCAACCTGTATTACAAAGAAAAATGTTGGATATGTAATACCAATATTTATCCTGAAATAGTTAAACATACAAAGCAGTTATTAAAATAATGCCATGAACAATAAAGAGAATAATATTTATAAAGCAAAACAGTTCTGATAACCGCATTTCATACAATTCTAGAACAAGTACCAAAACAAATGTTTCAAAAGGTGCGTTGAGAATATCCAACAATCTATTCTGGACATCACAAGACTATGTTTGCCCCTGAAATAAATTACAATACACTGAAGTTACAGTGTTGGGAATTAATTTGCCACTTCACATGTGGAAGATATATCTTAACGCCCAGTGAAAAAGTGAAGCCAGCTGGTACGGTAATCAGTTCAGTCATCATTTTGAGCAGTACACTTTGCCATTTCTAATGTATTTTATATCTGTACAGACCAATTACAAAGAGAGCAAGCACAACATTTTCTCCACTAAGCAGTTAAATTAATTCTCAATGTCTGAAAAAACCCTATCAGTTTCACTCCTCCTCTTTCCCACCAAAATCATGCAACAGCAGTCTGACAAATGGACATATCCACCGGGACAGTTTCCTTAGTCGCTTTATAAATTATTTCCATAACAGCATTTCAGGGTAGGTTAATGTTTGGCCAGCTCCTCTAGTTTTGAGTCAAATCTTTGAGTCAAAGCTTCTACATTCTCTCCAACAGGTTTATGATAGGCAACTATTACATCTGCATCTTATGTCAAAATATTGTAGAATAAGTCTTATGTCAAGTTTTTATACAGAGTCTACATATGTTAGGTTTTGGAATCAACTCTCAGGGGCTTCCCAATTAGAAGTTGAGCTAAAACAAGTTTGGAGTTCATTTTCAGGGTGGCTACAGAGATCCTTACATCAGCACTTACAGGGAGCCAGATACAGACTTCATAACAATCCTCCCCTACCTTCCATTTTCTATTGATGACGCTAATTCATTCTGGCCACCGCACTGCAGACATGAATATCAACAGTATTCTATGGGCTAAATGAATCCCTAGGGTAATTAAACTGAAGATTCACAATTATATCAATTTAGTTTTTTAAATAAGAACTGAAAATTAAAATCAGAGGTCCCAGGCCCTCCAATAAACTCCATGCACTCATACCTTCACAGCCACCCTTTTTTCAATGAGGTTGTGCATCACTGCTGGAACCAGCTTATTCAGAGCTTACTGCAGGATTGGGAGCCTAAGACAAGCTCTTGGAAATACCAATTTCTTCTGTAGAATCCTAGATCTGGAAGGGACCTTGAGAAGCCATCAAGTCTAGTTGCCTGCACCATTTAGATCATCCCCAACAGGTATTTATGTAACCTGCTTTTAATATCTCCAGTGATGGAAATTCCACAACCTTCCTAGGCAATTTATTCTATTGTTAACCACCCTGACAGTTCGGAAGTTTAAGCCATCTACCTGGACAGAAGCTTGAGCCTTAGACCTTCAGACAGAGTCTAAAGTTCTGCCAACCAAGCTAGCCGGGCTCTGAAAAGCTAGTAGTCCTCTGTCATTTGCTCAGGCTTGCAATGCTTTCAGATTTCCCTTTTTTAAAATTGCAAAATACAACCATTACAAATCTTTCTGTGTATAAATTTTGAGGATTAATTTATCAGCATAAATATGACAATCTATGAGCCGCGATAGGAGCCAGGCGTAGCACCGGAAGACACTGAGCAAACTTCTACTACATACAGCTCTGCCAGCGTATTTGGCCTGAGATACCCTTGCTGTTACAGTCTTGGCTATCTCTTGAGCAGAGACTGCCAAATGCACTCTGCTATGCCAAGTTTTTACTGGATTGATTGTGTGAATAAATGACTTCTTGGATGGGTCGAAATTCATTGTCACTCGTGACTTAAGCCTGGGTTTCAATTCTGGGGTCTGAAGGTGAAATGTTTGAGCACTGCCAGCTGGCCTCTAGTACAGCTTCATGCCTTGGGTTTTGAAATAAAAGGTTTGAAAATTTAAAGTTATCTAGCAATGGCTGATGTTCTTGCTCATATTAATTCCTGCAGAAAGACATGCCAGTGTTTTGGAGAGGGGCTCTTCAGCAGGTGGAGAGTTCACTAAGAGTTAAGTAGACACACAGGACACCCTGAAAAGAATACTGAAAGGCATTGTTATTTTTCATAACATCTTTAATGCCAACATTGTAGGAACTGTAAAGTCTTAATGAAGACTGATAAAAGAGCTGGAACTTAGCTGAAACATTCTGGAACAGATTCCCAACACCCTAAGTTCATAACTGCACAGTCCCAGGGTCTTGGTTCAGTAAAATGGTCTTATCTCTGGATAATCATCATTACTTTACACTTATACACTAGACTCTTACCTCCTAAATCATTTCCTCAAACCTTTTTCTTCTGCTTGTCTGTTAATGATATATTACATATCTGCCTAATTTCACTCTTTGGCAACAGGCAGCTTCTACATTCTGTATTTCCTTTAATTCAAGTTTTTAAAAAAAGAATGAGAAGTCCTGGAGCAACTTAGAGATTAATGATTTATTAGAGCATAAGCTTTTGTGTGTAAAAACCATTTCATCAGATGAACTGGCGTGGAAATACAAAGGCAGGTATATATGTAAGAAAATTACTGCAAAAGAAAGAAAGTCCATATTCTCTTGTTGATGCTAATTCACTCCTGACATCAGACCACTGACTTGAAAACTTCTTTGTTTTGCAGTAATTTTCTTACATATATACCTAACCTTTGTATTTCCACTCCAATGCATCTGACGAATTTTAGACACAAAAGCTTAAGCCCTAATAAATTCATTAGTCTCATAGGTGCTACAGGACTCCTCGCTATTTTTACAGATACTGACTAACACAGTTATCCCTGTGTGTCAATTTTTCCCCATCTAAATTAGATAATAGAACTCCTCAGTGCAGGGATCATGTCAGAATGTGTATTTCCAAAGATCCAAGCACACCTGTGCCACTACATATAAAAATCAATATGCCACCATTCATCTCAGAACCCTCACAGTGCTCATTGAACATTAACTAACTTCCAACTTCTCTATCAGGTAGCAATCTGAAAGATTGGCAACAGAGGGAGTAAAATGCCAGCCAGCTTGTCACTTTACACTTCCAGGCGCTTTGACATGTGCAATGGATGTGGGAATGAATATCATCTGTGCGACTATCATTCTGCAAGCGTAATTGATTTAAAATTGGAAGTGCTGGCTTTTAAATGGATCTGAATATTTCCTGAAGAATTTGTTCCTCCAGAACTTGCTGCATGATTTAAAAAAAATGCAACATAAGCATGAAAGTAAGCATTGACAAAGTCAGCAGTCAAATGAAAGGGGAACAATCTCATGGTTTGATCATAAGACTTTGAGCCAGAAATTCCAGATTTCTTATCCTGCTTTGATATCAAAACCCCTTATAAATTGGAGCTACTCATAACCAATCTTGCAGTGCCTGCCCTTTGGGCTGGAGCTTTACACTCTTACCTCAAGTATCAGAGGGGCAGCTGTGTTAGTCTGGATCTGCAACAGCAATGAAGGGTCCTGTGGCACCTTATAGACTAACAGAAAAGTTTTGAGCATGAGCTTTCGTGAGCACAGACTCACTGATGAAGTGAAGCATCTGATGAAGAGAGTCTGTGCTCACGAAAGCACATGCTCAAAACTTTTCTGTTAGTCTATAAGGTGCCACAGGACCCTTCGTTACTCTTACCTCAGGGAGACTTCCCCACACTACGGCCTCAAATGGGATTGCTCTTGGGGCAGCTAGCCCTTTCCACTGCTCCTGCCTGCTCGGGCAGGTATATCTTTGGGGGCTGGGAATCACACCTGCAGCTTGAAGAAAGAACAGCCATCCTGGGTCAGACCAATGGGCCATCCAGCCCAGTATCTCTTCTTCCAACAGGGGCCAGTGCTTTACAGGGAATGAACAAAACAGAGCAATTGTCAATTGTCCATTCCTTCATCCTGTCCCAGCTTCCCAGTCAATGGATTAGATGCTTCCCAGAGCACATGCAGACACACTTTTAGTTTTGGCATCTGTAATGAGATGATAATGAAATACTTTTACCTACTTTACAGGCCTTCAGTAAGGATTAATTAGTTATCTCTACAAAGTGATTTGGATTTAACAGCTACGGATTACTGTTAAAATCTTTAGAAATCAGAAATAAGCAGTATTACTCAGCAGATGTCTCTCTGCATTCTTGTTTATCCATCTTCGGAAGCACAGGTGCTTAATGTCAATATTAACTCTCAGAAAAGAGAAAAGAAACCGTCCTTCAATACAGATCTTAATCCTACCTCTGGTCCTTTCTCCATTTGGGTTGAGACGGTACAAAAGAGGCAATACACTTCTTCTGTCCATAAAGGTCTCTAGGTAATTAACAACTTCCCCCTCAAAACAAATACAGGTTGAACCTCTCCAAACCATAACTCTCTTGTCCGGCAACATCTGTAATCTGTCATGATTTTAGTTAGTTGGAAGACCACTTATCATGGGTGTGTTTCCCATGGTCCCATAAAGTTTATTTCCAGCCACCAGTCCTGGCTCTGTGTTCCACGCTCTTATTTTGCTTTAAATTCCTCCTAAATGTATTCTAAGAACCCTGCAAGTAGTGGAAGTGTTGGTAATGTGCCTGGCAATATTGACCTCCCATGGTCCAGCAAATTCTCTCATCCAGCAACAGTCAGGTCCTGAGGGTGCTGGATGAATAAGGTGCAACCTGTACCTGCATTTCTTGGGGAATTGTCCAGGATCATTATAGCACTAGGAAGACAGCCTATTTTAAAGTGCAAGGAGCCATGTGGATAGAGTGTAAAGATATATTTATTCTTCTCTGTCTATGTTCATATAGGCTACGTCTACACGTGAAGCCTACATCGAAGTAGCTTATTTCGATGTAGCAACATCGAAATAGGCTATTTCGATGAATAACGTCTACACGTCCTCCAGGGCTGGCAACGTCGACGTTCAACATCAACGTTGCGCAGCACCACATCGAAATAGGCGCTGCGAGGGAACGTCTACACGCCAAAGTAGCACACATCGAAATAATGGTGCCAGGAACAGCTGCAGACAGGGTCACAGGGCGGACTCAACAGCAAGCCGCTCCCTTAAAGGGCCCCTCCCAGCCACAGTTGCACTAGACAACACAAGATCCACAGAGCCGACAACTGGTTGCAGACCCTGTGCATGCAGCATGGATCCCCAGCTGCAGCAGCAGCAGCCAGAAGCCCTGGGCTAAGGGCTGCTGCACACGGTGACCATAGAGCCCCACAGGGGCTGGAGAGAGAGTGTCTCTCAACCCCTCAACTGATGGCCGCCATGGCGGACCCCGCTATTTCGATGTTGCAGGATGCGGATCGGCTACACGTGCCCTACTTCGATGTTCAACTTCGAAGTAGGGCGCTATTCCCATCCCCTCATGGGGTTAGCGGCTTCGACGTCTCGCCGCCTAACGTCGATGTTAACATCGAAATAGCGCCCAACATGTGTAGCCGTGACGGGCGCTATTTCGAACTTAGTGCCGCTACTTTGAAGTAGCATGCATGTGTAGACACGGCTATAGATATATATCAGAAAACCTCAATGATAAACAGATAGATAGATGCCCTACCCTCTCCCCAAAGCCAGACACCCCCAACACGCTGCTTCCACCAAATCCCTCTCCTCTCTTCCAAAACCAGGCACCTCCAGCTCCCTGCTATACCCAAACCCTGCTCCCTACCCGCCCACCCAGAGCCAGGCACCCCCACCCCTATGCTGCAACCCAACCCCCCTTGCTCCCCCAGAGCCAGACACCTTGTCCACCCTGCTCTAACTCAATGCCGGTGACTCACCAGAGCCACTGTTGCCATTCACTTCTCCCACCAAGCGGGGGGCGCATGTGCAGAGGGGCAGACGGCACTCTTGGTGCATGGCTCTGAGGAAGAGCCGCATATGATGGCTCAAAGAGTGCGCGCAGCTCAAGAGCCATGGGTTGGCCATGCCTGGCCTAATTAATTTGGGTGCCAATGACCACACCAGAGATTTTACATCACCACCAGTGTACCAATGCAGCCTCACCACTGTAAGATTTCTCATGTAGCTGCTTTGTGCCAATGGAAGAGAGTTCTCCCATCAGCATAACTATACCATCCCAATGAACGACAAGAGCTTCATGACAGAGAGAAGCTGTCTCAACAACACAGCACTGGGCACGCTACCACTTCATGCGAGTGTAAATTGTGTCACTCAGGGGTGTGGTTTTTTATGCTCCAGAGTAACACAAGTTAGCACAGAAATGGCCTTACTTCTCCTGAACCCCACCTAGCATAATACTGTGCATTGTCCAAGTGCCACCTACCAAGCCAGGCCAATTTAAAGTATAAGAATAAAAAAAGTCAGAAATAGAAATACTGTCCTCAAAACACAATTGTCTCAATGCAGTTCTAGAGAAATCCTGTCAGTTTCCATAGAATCTCACACTTCTGGATAATAATTTCATACAGTTTAACCAATATTGATTAGGAGTACAATTTTCAAAGAAGCCTATGTGACTTCGGAACCCCATGTTCAACAAGGACCTAGGAACCATGGAACTTATGCTTCTATAAAACAGTGATTCTTTGAATTTAAGACAAAAAAGCAGTAAAGTAGCACTTTAAAGACTAATAAAATAATGTATTAGGTGAACTTTTGTGGGACAGACCCACTTCTTCAGACCACAGACATACCAGAACAAACATTCATTCAAAGACTTAATATGATTTTATTTACATATGCCGTCTCACAAGGCATTTAGTAGGCAGTCCACACAGCATCTATATGTGCACGATCAAGGCATTAAGAAGCTGTTGTCAAATTCTAGAGAGACAGAGCATGCATGTATACACTCCCCTTTTAAAATTTCACCAAACAATAAATCTGATAAATTTTCCTGGTCATTTAAATAAGAATATAGACAGTTGGCACACACACTGGTAAAGTTATAAGTAAATTCTACTGGATCTAGCAGAAATGTGTACCAAACAGATTTTTATAATGATTTTGCAACTAGAGAGCTCACCTGCTCACTGCATCAGAGGGTAGCTATAGATAATTCAAAAATTAACATACTGGAGGCCTGATACTTCTGTACTTGTACCTATTACAAAGAACCAGGTTATTTTGTCAGCATGGGAACTGAATGTGTCACAGAGGTAGCAAAGTAAGGAAAAAAAAAGGCTATGAAATTTACAGATTTATTTCCTCTTCAGCACCAATAAATATGGTGATCCTCAAGGGCATTTACTTTGAAATAGAACACAGCAAAACACTTTTCTGAGGTTCCATTGCAACTTTGCTTGCAAATAACATTGAAATGGTAAGTATAAGTCAATTGATTTTTGTAAAATATTATTCATACAGTAAGTAGCACATGTCAATCTAGTTAGCTTGCCTGTATACACAAGAAACCTTAAATCAGGTCACAAGACATTTCTGTGCTCCCCCCATAGATGTGGGAGAGGAGCAGGAAAAGGAGGGGTAGAATGACAATGAGTCTGGCAGAATACTGACCATAAGGAAACTGAAATTAAAACACAAGGCAGACAGAAGTGGGAGATCTAGACCAAGAAGAAGAAGTGGGACCTGAAGAGACCTTGTAAGATAAGTGGTCTCTGAAATAGTTTAAGATATCAATGGGGAAGATATGTTTACATACGGTAGAGCTTTTGGCCCCCAGTCAGACACACTGCAAAGCCATTCACAACTTAGCATCTTCACTGATGCTGCACTCACCCATGTGCATCATTAGGACTTCTGGAAGAGCGTCCAGTGATTCTTTCCACTGCAATGTATTGAGCCTCTCTATGGCTACAGTTACACTACAGCAATCTGTTGGCAGAAGCCACTGTCGGAAAAAGTTTCCGGACAGAACTTGTGTCGACAGAGCACAGCCACACACAAAAGCCAATCGGAGGAGCACTCCGCTATGTTGACAGAGCATCCAGGCAGTCCGGCTGCTCTCTCAACAAAACAGGCACCCGGAAACACAGCAGACAGGGCTGCCCACTGTTCTGGATGTTCTGTCGAGAGAAGCCCCTCTCCCCACTCCCTGCAAGTGTCCACACAGCCTTGCTGTCAACAGACTCTGTCCACATCAGTGTTGCGCCTCGTGGCTGAGAGGCAGAACGCTGACAGCAAAAGTGCTGAATTTTGTCGACAAACTGTCAACAAAACACACTGTGTGTGGATGTGTTCCACCAGTTTTGTTGACAAAATGACCAACTGGCATAGGTTGAAAGTACCCTTAAAGTTGAATTTTGGGTGGACGCGTGGGTGGAGGAAAGAGGGTTGTTGGGTCAATGTCCAAGTAATAGACCAGGATAGCTCTGCAGACTAGCTTGAGTGCCACTTGCGAACAGACATTATAGCCATAATTTGGTTGTATTTTTAATGATTTACAGTTACATCTATTTGACAAAGGCCTGTATTTTCCTCAATATGCCAGCACAAAAACTCAGTTTATTACCTTTCACTCCATAAATATCAGCCTGTACCTGTTGCATTAGAAGAGAACCTTCACTAGTTTGACCAGGAGAAGGATCATACATGATTCAAACTTGGCCGAAGCTTTTAGCAAATTAGGATTGTCCAAAAAGCCTAATGAGAAGGTAGGTATTTCTCAATCACTTTGCTTAAATATACTCCCACTCCCACTGCACAGGAGTCAGCCACCACCATTCTCCCCAATTTCCTTTTTGTGAAATACTATCCTGCATTTGTTGCCACTATAAATAATGGTAACGACAAAAATAATTCAGTCTGATGTGGTCCAATCTCAGCTAAGTACAGTGCCCCCAGTTTTAAAAAAAAACCACCCACACTAAAATTCTGACACAATGAATAGGAGAATAGCAGCACAGACATCAAATAGCCAAAGACTAAAATATGTATATCCTTGAAAAACTAATTGCTTTTTTTTTGTGGCTCTGTGACCTAGACAAGTCAGGACGTGCTCTGTAGTCCTGATGAGCGTGTTGACAGCGGGAAGAGTGATGACTCAGAAAGTCTCCCACTTGCTCTGGTTGAGCAGGTTCTACTGTCCCATCCATCCATCAATGTGACAGCTAAAGAAATTCCTTACACATTTATCTACAGGGCACTAAGCGGGCAGAAGTCAAGGCATGTATATCCCACAAGCTGAAAGGGAAGATAACTGCAGAAGAACATTGGGTTGTTTACTTTTCTGGAGGTAAATCAGTAAAATCCCATTTGGTTCAATTGGCTATGTAAGTGAGAAAATATTCTGAAAATAAAAGCAATTTAATTACAAACGTGAAAATGAGTGTACTTTAATCATGTTCCCAGAAAAAGTCTGTCTTTATTGTATTTTGGAGAGGAAACATAAGGCCAGGAACAAGAAAAGAATGTTTAGTTTGTTTAAAAAGTGTCTCAGCATTGTGTGTTTATAAAGAAGAACACGATAAAAGGTCTTAATACAACTTGGTTTGAGAATACTGAAGGCTGAAGCTTTTAAATGAGCTTAACTGACAATAAGATTTAACTGTCTCCTCCAATTTTTCAACCCCATAAATAAAAAGATATGCCTCATTTATTTTATTGAGAGTTATGACACAAGCCTCTTTAGATACGTTTTTCTCTGAGTGGACACAGAGAGCACATGTCCCTCTCACTGGTCAGACTGCAATCTTGTTAATGTAACTGAATGTAAATATCTTTGCCCAGTTTACTAATAAAGCATCTTTATATTTAACATTTGAATATCAAATAAAGGTGACTTTTCCTTTTTGTTTATATCAGGGAAAAATACCTCTGTTATAACAAACAGGGAGGATGAATTTTAAATTTCAGCTGAAGTCAAGACTCTGAACTGGGGAGAAAGAGTTTAAGACCACAACAATAACATTTCTGCTACTTCCTTCTTTTACTTTTCCTGTTGGGGATGTATAGGATTAACCCCTTCAGTGGTATACAACAGTAAATGTTATAACAACATTTTTTTAAAAAATATACCACTGTGTATTTAATTTGCAAATTTCCTGCACCACACGAAGAATCAAAAGTGTAGGACTGGAAGAGATTCCAATAGATCTAGTCCATTCTCCGGCACTCATGGAGAACTAATAACTAGACCATCCCTAATAACAGTGTTCCCTGCAAGCTGGGCAATTGGGCAGCCAGCCAGGAGAGATTCACGTGCTGCCCAGCTGATTAGCAGAGCACCCAAAGACACCCACAGTTGGCAGCTTGTGTTTCTACTGGTGCACATATGGATGGAATAAATTAGTGGAAACACTGCCCAGTAAGTGTTTTTCTAACCTGTTCTTAAAACCAGCCAATGATGGACATTCCAAAATCTCCCTACGCATTTGTTCAGGTGCTTAACTACCTTTATAGTAAGAAAGATGTTTCCTAAAATCCAACCTAAACCACCCTTGCATCAATTAAAGCCCATTGTCCTATCAGCAGAGGTTAATGAGAACAATTTTCCTCCTCCTCCTCCTGCTAATAAACTTGTATGCAACTGAAAACTTACATCCACCCTTCAGTCTTCTCTTCTCCTGACTAAACAAACCCATTTTTTCCATCTTTCCTCACAGATCATGTCTTCTTTAAGACCAAGTGAATATGTACACAACTAAGCAGCCATGAGTCTCACAGCTCAGACAACAGACCTTAGGCTACCATGCTGATAACAGTCATGTAGACATTGTGGCATGGGCTGGAGCTCTGGCTCTTAGTCCACCCACTCCCTAGTTTTTATAGCATGTCCTCCTACTTTAAATGCAATCTTCTACAGGTCATAAATTTTAAGGACAGATGGGATCATTTCAACTCCAAAAATCTTAGGTTGGGCAAACGGGAGTCAGCTTGATATTTTGGTTCCCCCACATTTTCAAGGGTTTTCTTGCTTAAAAACAGAGGAAGAATGCAATTGCTAGAACTGCTTCTTTTTTTTTTTTAACTGAACATCTTGCTTTCCTTAATCAACATAGTTTTTTAATTAATAGAATTCTAATCCTAACAAAATCTCTCTTATTTTAATAACTTATTCATAGGGTTTGGAACTATGTTCATGTGCTTTCTTATGGAAATAGCATAAGAACATCACCAGAAATGTCAGCTCAATAGTGATTTTCTGAATTAACCTCTCTGGAATTATTACAATACATTTTAAGTATATTGCTTCCAATTTAACTCATCACAAAATACCTCATGTTCTATTTTCTGTTTTCCTCTCTAGTTTTACATCACAGAAACCAGGTATCTGAAAACAGTTTTTCCTTTGCCCTTTTGTCCAAGTAAGAATGCAGACCAAGATATCCATCATTCCCACAGGTAATGAATCATGCCTATAGCTGCAAAAGTGACATTGACTTCAATGGTAGCAGTACCAGGCCCTGTGAAAATGGTACTCCATCATTTTCCATCTCTACAATAGCTGTAATGACTTTATGAATCAAGGGACAAATGTCACATGGTAGGCCTGGATAAAGAAAAGAACCATGAATAACCCACGAACTTTAGAAGAAAAAAATCACAGTGTCAAATTTGAATCCTAGTAGCTGGTTTACAGTTCCCTAGAAATCTTTGTAAAGGAATTTTTTAAATAAGCGAGGGCATAGTTTCCACCGACACAGATGACGAAGTATAGGTGGACAGAATATAAGCTCTTCTTCAAAAAGGCAATTACTGCACCCCCTGTCCAAATTCCTCTAAAACCTAAGCCCTGCCAACCTTATTTACTGTTGTAATTTGCCCTGACAAAGGGAAATAGTAAATCAGAATAGGGTAAAGGTAACCTATTAAAATGTGCTAAGCTCTTCTGGGTGAAGCTGCAGAGAATTAAACTGATTGCTGTCCTTAAACTGAGCATTATTTTTGAAAATAAGGGTTATTATGAATTATGAATTGATAAAATATTTAAGATTAAGAACTCAGGTGATGTAAAAACATTTAGGTTAAGGAAAGGGTTTGACCAGGAAGAAGTACAATCAGAAAGTGCAGTGGCATTTGATAGACAATGTAAAGAATAGCCATCTCTGTAATAGCGCTGAAACTGTCTACTCCAGGGCACAATGCCAGCCTTGTTCTTGCTTGGCTGACCATATGGAAATTAAGCTTTCCCCTGGCCCCTGCACTTTGCTGCTGTTTTCCTAATGTTGCCTTCTGAGCCATTTAATTACATTCTGTCATAAAACTTGGGGCTCAGCCTGACAGAACAATGATCACCTAACTGCTATTGTGATCACCACTGCACTTGTATAGGCAATGGAGGTGAAAACCTTTAGACTTCAGAAGTAGGAGAAGAAATGCATTTCATCTGTCACATTACAGTGCCTCTTCTAAGCCCAAACAATTACAAATGTACAGGCCCTCTGATGCACCCATATTCACAAGACGACCCATTCATGCAAACTTTGCTGAGGCAAGTTAGGGCAAAAGGGTCAGAGGGCTATGAACTTTGATCTATGGTTTCAAATTTGGCAGGCCTTAAAAAACCTCCTGCTTCAGTAAGTTTCTTGATTAACCTAATAAGAATTACACAAGAAGCACTGTGATCTTAGCACTGCATCGGATTAGCTGCCTAGACGGTGTTCTGTGAAGCCTAAAAATCTCATCAAGAACTATAATGAGAAATAGACAATGGAAGTGTTGAAGAAAAAGGTCTCAAGTTTGTGTTTTAATTATGCAGGAAAGGATTTGAAATTAAAGTTACCTGGGAAGTTGCCTCTTTTGAACAGTCAGACTATTGTATATGTGGAAACATTTATAACATTAAGGAAAGGAAATGAAAAACTCAAAAAAGTATTTTATTATTATTCTGCAGTAGTTGAGAAAGAATTCCCCCTTCAGCCTTCTCCCAGCCAAAGCACATACAACTGATATTTACATTCATCACAAATGACACCAAGTTTCTGCTCAACATGAAATGCCTCCACAAGATTGGCTGGGCATGAAAAAATAGGTAAAACTACATTGTTAAAAGTGGTTAATTGTATCTGCATGTATATGTGAAAGAGAGAATTATCTGAATGTTTTAAATGCAAAGATTCAGCCTATTAGTTGCCATTTGGGGCCAGCTTATCAAGAATACTGTTTTGTTAAAAGGTTAGTGTGTTACAGCATTAGAATATCACATCAAATGATAGGGTTCATTTACAAGACTAATCAAATATATTTATTTGGATTATCAGGATTATCCTTTTAAAAGGGATATGTTTTGAGGGCTTCACTATGTATATAACTGGAGAACTGAGGAGCCACAGCAAAATCATTCTTTGAAAAGGTTTATTACAACAGGCATTCAATTCCATCAACTGAACATTACTCTAAAGAAAGGATTCACACACAAACAAGTGGAGCACTTTAAAGACTAACAAGATGATTTATTCAGTAATGTGCTTCAGTTCGTTCCAAAGAACTGGGTCTGTCCCATGAAAGCTCATCATGGAATAAATCATTTTGTTAGTCTTTAAAGTGCTACATTTCTGCTGCTTTGTTTTGTTGGAGTACAGACTAACATGGCTACCTCTCTGTTACTATTAAACAACAAGTGTGCGGGTTTTTTTTCCCTTTTCAGTAGGAGAGTTTCAGGCCAAGAATGAAACAATCAGTTTGGACCTCTTGCACAGTGATCTGGACAATTCATCTGACTAACCATGCTGATGAAAGGCAAAAGAGTCTCATGCAACTTACCACTTACAATGTGGAGCTTGGAGTGAGGGAAGGCGGTGGCTCTAAATGCAAGTACACTCAAAACAGTGTGAATTCTCCTGCCCACTAAGAGCCCAATAAAGCAGTAATGAAGTTAACAGGCATGATGCCAAAGAAGGCAATGGGAACAGATGCCCACCTCACGAAAAGTTTAGGGTCTGTCTATATTTAAAACACTACAGCTGATCAGCTGTACTGCTGAAGCACTTCAGCGTAGACACCACCGACACCAATGGAGGGGTTTTCCCATCAACATAAGTAACCCACCTCCTTGAGAGGTAGTATATGTCCTCTATTGATCTAGCACTATGTACATTGGGGGATTAAGTCATTATAGATATATTCTTGGAAGACATAATACCAATGAAAGTTCCTACCATAGTCCACACCTTAGTGGAGGGAATATACCTATGAATGTGAACATTTACAACAATAAAGTCTATGGCCCCAAAACTGCAAGGCAATGTGCTCTTCCAATGGGAAGCATGGATACACATCATCTTCCAGGAGGCATGCCTCAGTTTACAGGATCAGGCCCACTGAGTGCATACAGTCTAGTGCTAGTAAAAGACAGTGCACGGGCAAAGTCTTAGAATTTTTTTCAAAGGGACAGAGGATGTATACGTGAAGTCTGCACAGCACAGCCCTTACACAAACCATAGAACAGCCAGGACTACACAGCCATATTAATTATTATGCTAATCTCCAGCTATACGTGAAGACAGATCTTTACTATATTGTGTTCAGTTTTCATGCATCAGTAGCAAAATACTTCCTAGGATACAGTCCAAATTTTTTGTTCAAAATGCAGAGGTCATTCTTGGGTGACCAGAGTAGCTATGGGCTCGTTCTACTCCCACCAGACAGAGCGCTTAACTCCAGCAACACTGAGAATTACACATTTTATCTCCAAGCCTTCCTATGAAGCTGTAGTTACCAAATATTCCTATGCTACATGAAAGGACGCCTGGACTTGTTATTAACAACAGAAATTCAGTATTATTTCAAGGCTTCACACTGAAAGGTATAATATCCCCTGTAAGAAAAAGGGAATGTTACAGCTCCAGCACTGTAGTACTTGCTATCTTTTGTTCTTTGTGTTACCAAAGTAAAGAGGAGCCCTAGTCATGGACCAAAACCCCACTGGGGTAGGTGAGGTACAAACTGAATTAAAAAACAGTCCTTACTTGAGTTTACAATCTAGATAGAAGAAAAGAAATGGATGCAGATAGCCAGGATCATGATATTTTGAGGTATCTGATGAGCTCTAGTTGATATTATAGAGATGGTGTTAATGAAAACTGCAGTGTTATAAACATCACTTTGTGCATTTGGATTTCACTTTTACTGGTGGGGCCATGTCACATCTTCCCCAGACTGAGGATAATAAGAAGCACTTAACGACCATTTTGACTGTACAATAATAATCCTAAGGAGGGTCGGGAAAACACTTTGACCACACTAGTCTAACAGGGAATGGATCTGAAAAGTAGGAAGATCCTCAAAATGCAGAACCAAGGTGTCTGTGCTAATCTTCCAAAAACACAAAGGTTGGATGGGTCAAGGAATAGTCAGGAAATTTTGGGCAGGAGACGGACTGGACAAGACCAGAAGAAGCAACCTAACTTAGGGAGGTGCCATGATTTGGAAGAGGAGTCATGCAGCAGTAGGGGCAGAATTCTGGCCCCCCAGAGGATCCTAACTCCATCCCAAAGGGTTTTCTGGAGTGGTGAGGAAACAGGGAGGGAAATGTGCAAAGTAGATTATTATTTTGTACAGAGCTTTGTATTCATGATGAAGTAAAGAGAAATGAGGTGTGAAAATTCTTTTGGAAGAGTCTGTGTGATATATCCTACCCCTGCCACATGGTTCCTTAAAAGGCTAATCACCTCTGGGTATGGGAGGCGTGTGTCAAGCTCCAAGGGCATCCTGGTGATGGGGGAGGAGGTGTCGGTACTGGTTCCAGGGGATCAAGGCAAATGCGCTGTGGCTCTCCATTTCCATGAACAGGCTTAGGGTCAGTACCCAGGAACTGTGCCAGGGAAGCCAAGGAGGAGACAGTGCTAGAGCCTGCTGAGATCCAAGAGAAGCTTAAAATACTCAGTGGGGTCACCACCAGGATCTCCCTTGAGCCACAGGTATGGAGAACCCATCAGTGACAGAGGAGCATGAGTCACATTTAGCAGCAGGGTGGGTAACAGCCCTAACACAACAGCAACCTCACGATTGTCAAGATTTTTGTAGACCTCGTGGAAATGAGTGTTTTGTGGGAGGATAATGAGGTCACTTTCCAGATGTTCACAGGGAGGCTCATCCCCAAAGCCGGGGCATCAGCATGGGAGAAAGCACAAAAGTGCTTGTTCAAAAATTTAACAAGCGAGTGATGGAAACTGGCACCACAGGGTCAAAGCAGAGATGGGAAATGACCTCTCAGCAGTCAATGAAAGATGATAGATAGAGTGGGGATAGGCTGTGAAAGTGAAGACAAGTAGGTTATGCTAAATGTGATACAAAAATGGGAAGCAGTGAAGGGAAGCAGAGCCGGTGACATGGCCAAAGTGGCAGGAAAGGAAAAATCATCTTTTCAACAGCAGTCCAAACGGACCTGAAAGGATATTTAAAAAGACCAGAGAGGAAGATGATACCATGACTGAGACAAGAGTAGGAGAATCTGGATGAGAGTTTTAGCTAACTACATTGAAAGCCAAGGCTGCCTCTTCTGCAAAAGAAATATGCAAGATTTAGGCTAATATTTTGAAGTGTATTAACAGGAGTGTCATATGCAAGATGCTGAAGGTCATTTCCCTCACTCCTGATTCACAAACCTGTCAGCCAGCACTTTAAATGGAGTGAGCCATTCTGTTAACAACCTGAAAGTCTGTGTTTTACTGCAAAGAAGTTTTCACAGCTGTTTGGAAAAAGAGGCTGCTGAACTCTCTTTTATATTCAAATTTGACACATTAACACGTGGTTTCAACCAGGATGACAATTTTCTAGCTCATTATAGGGGCTCTTTTACTTACTTTGTTTTATCTAATTCTTGACTTCCCCCTGCCCTTCTGCTCTCTGATTTGCTTATCTTGATGATAATTTTTCTGATTTGTCAACTTTGATTACTAGTTTTGGTTCTCTGTGCCTTAAATAGTGAGTCTGTTCTGGTGTGGCTATGATCTGAAGAAGTGGGTCTGTCCCATGAAAGCTCATCTCCTAATAAATTATTTTGTTAGTCTTTAGAGTGCTACTGGACTGCTTTTTTGTTTTCACAGTATATAGGCTAGCACAGCTATCTCTCTGTTTCTGTGATTCTCTAACATTAGTTCTTCACTTCCAGCCACAGGGAAACCCAAGTTGGACATGTGTGGTGGTGTTTAGGGGTCCCCAAGCACTGCACCCTGTCCACAGGCAGGAGTGACTCTCACTCAGCAGGTAGAACAGGAAGTTTATTAGGTGACAGAGGCACAGTTTCTCACACAAGAGTCAGTGCAGCAATCAGAGACAGTCATTCCAACACATCCTGGGGAGAGGAGCCTGAGGGGTGCCCCTCTGGGGTGTAGCTTCCCCCCTTGCCAGGCTGGCTGCCTTCCAGCTCCCTCTCCCCCCAGCTTCTAACTGCTGCTTCCGATTCAAACCCCGCTTGGCTCCTCCCTCCTCTTTGTTCAGGGCAGAGGTTCAGGCCTCTCACATACATCCAGCCTGAGTCTCACACATGCACTCGCCCCACTCCATCACAACATGACAACCAGATGTACGCAGAAGGTGTGTGTTGTCCAAAGCAATTGATCAAAACAGGCATCAGGGCGGCCCTGGGGTGGAGGAGGATGGGGGAGAGACCAGGAGCTTGGTTTAACTATATTGAGCTGGTGGCTAGACATCCACAAGGAGATATCAGACTGGCCACGACTTCAGTTTGGACAGGAGACAGGTCTGGAGCAGACAGCTATGAGGTATCAGCACAGAGAATTAAATGTCGGTTGGCAGATGAGACTACCTCGAGGTAAGGTGTAAAAGGGGGAAGAAAAGGGGACAGGGTCAGAGCCCTGTGGAAGCCTGTCAAGGCAGGAGTCCCACCCCTTTGTGTTCTCACTAATGCATTGCCAGTTAGCACCCCCATCAATCAATCACCAGACTTGGTTTGGATTAGAAACCTGTGCTCCATTTGTGGGATCTGATTAGTGAGCGGTTCTCCAAAGTGTGCTTTACTTTGCTAGTTTCCCCAGGTCTGCATGCTCTGGGTCCCTGCAAAAATTCTGGTCAACTTTATCTGGGTTCAGGAGACTCCTCAGCCCCCTTTCTAGAGCTGGAATTATGCTTCAAATGGTCACTCCCTCAGAGCAGGGGTCACCATCAGTTCTCCTCTTTGAAACCAGATAGTGAGATAACCAGCCTTGCTGCTGAAGATGGGTATATATCAATGAAACAGACACTCTGTCTCTTTTTATGGCAGGAACTCCCATCTGCCTTCCTTGGGGCTAGGTTATAATTTAGCCAGTTGTAAATTCTTAGCCCCGTCTCTATCAAGTAGCCCATTTACCCACAATTAATCCTCGGGTTAGGTGGACCCAACAGGCAACTTTTTGCTGTTGGGGTCTGTATGAGGGTCGGAGCAGCATTTATGCTGGTCTCCTTCTCTCAGCTCAGTTGACTGGGGCAAGGGAGAGCTTTGCCTGCTCTCTCTGAAATGTTCCTGGCTCTGGGGCTTAAAGATACTTTGTCAGGACCTTCTCCCAAGCACCACTTATTCAGAGGACTACCTCACCCTCTCAATAATGTTTAATGTATATTACACATCTGTTTAAATCTTAAAAGGGCTACACCCCAAGATAGAGTGGCTGACCACAAAGCACCATTACCCTTCACAGGGAAAACTACCCTATCACAAACCCCACCAACAAAGTTGGAGGAAAGATGACAAGGATCCTCTGAAAGGCATAGTGAAGTGTGATTAGAGAAGTAAGAAGTGAAACAGGAGATGACGACGTCATGGAAGCCAAAGGAGGAAAAGATTTCAGAAAGAGAAGAAATAGCAACAGTATCAAAGGCAACCAACTTATCACAAAGGATGAGGATTGAGAACTTTGGCCAGGAAAAGATCATTAGATACTCTGGCAAGAGAGTCATTTCACAGAGGCCAAGGAGTGGAAGCTGAACTGGAAAGGGTCTTGGTTGGATCTGAAACAGAAAAACGTCAGAAAATTTCTTTAACTGTGTTCACCAAGCTAAGCCATGAAAGGAAGAAGTGATATTAAATGGTGATTGGATAAGAAAGTGGGGTCAAGAGAGGGTAATGGCAGAGACTAAAATCTGCTTATATTGTGTGAAGGAAAGAGTCAGAGAAGATTCAGAGGGGTTCAGAGTTGGCACGAGGGAAATCTGGGACAACTGGAAGAGTGAGAAGAGGACAGCAGATGACCTACGTCTGCATCTGCAACAGGAAACAAAGAAACAGTTGCAGGAGGGGAAAGGGAAGTCAAGAGGGATGCAGAAGACCACATCAAATTCCATCAGTTTCTCTGGGAAGAAACTGGTGATACACTATATGTAGACCAAAATTTTCAGACTTCAGTACTCAAAGTTCAGCAGCCAAGGTAAATGACTTACTTAAATTTTCAGAGGCATAGTCACTTGAACAGCAGGTACAGTACTCTGCACCTTTGAAAATTAGGTCATATATTAAGGTGATTATAGATTTAGATATAATTTTGAATACCAATATTTGAAAATTCTGCCCATATGTTTTTCTCTGTTAATCTGTATATTCCTTGATGATTTAAAGCCGGGGAGGAGGTGGGAAGGGAACAGCACCTCCAAGAGATATTTAGTTCACAGTAAATTGTCATTTTTAATGTGAGACAAGACATGAGACATTTAGGGAGGTGCACACAGAACAGCCGACAGCCTCGCTGGTCCCCTGGGCAAGGGGGGAACCTCTCCACACCCCTATAAGTGGTGTGACTGGGGTGCTCCCCCAACCCAGCCCCCAGTGCTTCCCAGAGCATGCCAAAATGTTACCAAAGATGGGATCTGAACATGTATCAACTCCAGACACATGGGACATATTTGTCTAATGTGGTAGCGTATAATAAACTGACTTACTGTGTTTGATCATGACTCCCTCTAGTGGTGGGCGCTATACAGCCTATTTCCTCTGAGCTAAGGGACTAGGCATGGACATCTACTTCTAGCATTCATGATCCAGAGTTTGAGCCTCACTGGTGACCACAGTGTCTGTGCTATCTGTGGCTAGTGTGTGTTACATCTGAGTTTAGTATGCTGCCAGTCTGAGGAATTCGACTGATAGCATTTACGGAGAGTTTAGCAGCTTCATGATGTTCTACCCACTACACATGTATTCTACACAGGCTGCGGCACAGACACAATCTGCTGCTTTTCCTTATAGTAAGGGAAGGTCAGCGGCTACAGCTCTCAGATTGTTGTGGGAACAATTAATGTGAGGGAAATTGTTTCAATATGATATTTACACACCCAGCAGAGTCATCCGTCACCAAACCCCCCAGTGCAGACTTGATCCCAGAGAGAAGAGGAAAATTATGAGTGCAATAAAACTGCACTGAGTCATCTCTTTACTGCAGTTTTGCAAAATCCTTCAATAATTTGCAAAATTGATTATCCCAATCTTTTAAAACAATTAAATTCTTTCTCCAAAGCAAAGACAGAGGCACAGTGTGAACTGACAGACAAACAGGAAGAGAAGAAAATGTGTCAACTTAACCCATAGCCTAACTCAGAACATTTCAGTGCTGGCAATTATGTACAGCACTTTTTTACAAAAATATATTTTTTTACATAAAACAAGTCCTTAAAAAAAACGAAGGTCCCGATTCCCACATCAGTTTCACTGAAGGGTTGGATACTACGACAATTTGATTTTAAGGCAGCATAGAGTTGTGCACAACTTTTAATAAAACTAGAAAGACAGGGAAGAAGGTGAGTGAGCCCTGCAGGTTGAAAATTTGGCAACAGTTGCGAATGAGAGAGACAGAGAGGCACTTTGCCTTTTCAAAAACCTACTTTCCAGGCCTGGCTTGCTTCTTGTAGATTGACATTTTTGCAGTAATTAAATAATCATCTGGTTTGTGATGACTCCTTTGCATGACCACTACATGATACATACATTTTACATTTTATACCTGGCCCTGCAGATTTCCAAGACCAGCATCTGATGAAGTGAGTCTGTGCTCACGAAAGCTCACGCTCAAAACTTTTTGGTTAGTCTATAAGGTGCCACAGGACCCTTCGTTGCTGTTACATTTTACAGGGGATTTTTTAAAGAATTTTTTCTAAGAAAAGGCTATGCTCAGGCAGTGGGTGACAGCTGGGGGGAGACACAATCAGGGCACTGGCCATGTGACTGTCCCCCACACGTGACCCCTCCCCACATGCCCCACCCACTCTTACCACACCTACTCCAACCTTTCTCCCAAGCTGCCTCCTACAAAATACATGCCCGGGAACTAGTGGGGGGCTGGTGCTGACAAGAGGGGTGTCCCTCCCATGCACCCACCAGCATAAGCAGATAGAAGCAGAGCAACCCCACCCCAGCCCACTCTGCTCCCTCCGCTCCCAGATGCGCTGCTCTGCTTCCTGCTGCCAGTGAGTGTGGGGCTGGGGAGGCTAGAGTGGAACGTCTCCCCACCACCACCTGCACTCACTTGCAACGGGAAGCGGAGCAATGTGGCTGGGAGCCAGCAGATGGGGGCCAGGCTGCTGAGCTTCCCACTGCTGTTGGTGAATACAGGAGGAGGGTGCAATCCCTGCTGCTGGTGCCAGGGCCCCTACTAATCCCCCAGGCTTCCCTGGGCCATGCAGATAATCCCCAAAGTATAGTACCTAGGACCGGTCTGCCCACTGGCTGCTGGCCCTTCGCCCCTTCCCTCCACACTGTTGGGGAGGAATGTGACCCTTTGTGCCCCCTGCCCTGACAGCGGTGTTATGCAATATGCAACTTCCACAAGGCAGAATATACATCTAATGAGACTGAGTGCTTGACAGATCATATTTCTCTTTAGGAAAAGATTTTTTTTCCTCTATCATTTGCATAAACAACTGATTTGAACCATGTCAAAATTTTATTGTGTCCACCATTATTTATTTGTATTCCCATAGCACTGATGAGCCTTAAATCGTGGACCAGAACCCCAGTGTACCATGTCTGTGCAGTGCATAGCACAAAGAGATGATTACTGCCCCAGAGAGATTACAGTTAAGGCATAAGAAAAGAAACAGATGGATGGGCAGACAGAAGGTGGGAGTCCAAGGAAACAATATTGGTTAGTATGAGAGACACATGGTCTCAACACAACAGCAGGCTAACCATCAAGGTTTTTGTATGCAGTAGGGAGACCATATCTCCCTGTCTCAAATACAGGGCAGGGAGATACATGTGGGAGGGGTGACTCCTCCAACCCCTGGGGAGCTGGGAAGGAGGCAGCAGCGACCAGCCCTCCCCTGGAGCCCCAGGGAAGCCACAGTTGCCAGTCTCCTTGGGAGCCACAGGGAAGTGGCTGCCCCCCCGGCACTCCCTGAACCCTGGGGAAGTGGCAGCTGCCCACACTCCCCCTGCTTCCCAGAGGCTCAGGGAAGTGACTCCTGCCATCAGCTGTTCCTGTGCAGCTGCTGGCAGAAAAGGTAGCTGGGAGCGGGGATGGCCCAAATACCACACAAGCTCCTTTTAAAAAATAAGTACGGATGCCTTTTTGGCATCCCAAATACAGGACCATCCCACCCAATACGGGACAGATGGTCACCCCGAGGCAGCATTGAAAAAGGAGTTTTTCGTGTGAAGCTGGCAAAAAAAAAAAGGCACATATAGTTTATTTGTCAGGAATGTATTTTGTAGCTAGATTTCAAAGGGGCCTTAAGCACCATTCAAAAATGGAGAAAATGGTAGAGATGGCCTTGTTCCTGATTCACATCCTACAGCCCAGTGGTTGGAGCAATCACCTGTACTGTAGAAGACCCAGGATCAAATTCTCACTCTGGAGCAGAAACTTGAATCCAGGACTTCCCCCTCTTATTGAGGGATTTACTATTGGACTGTTAACTGCGTTGTTTGATTTTGCTAAAAGCTGGGCGCTGGGAGATGTAACTCAAAGATTTTAACTGCTTAACTCTGGAGGAAGATCAACATACAAGGAATTGGGGCATGTGTTTAAAGTAAATGTGCCAACAACTTAGTTGGATTTATAATTATAAAACAACAATTATTGAGCTCAAACTGACAGCTTCCATGGCAACTACTAAAACACAGAGCAAGCTGTTAGAGAGAAATAACAGGACAGACAGACATAGGCAGGGAAATGATTTGCTGGAGAATGTGTGTGTTCTCTGACTTGTCATGCTGCACTACACCATTCTGAGAAGACCCTTAGGGAAGAACAGCAATAGGCCTGGACCTGAGTGGTTAGGCAATTTGGGGGATCTAGTCAGTTGTTTCCATTAGAATGAGAAATTGGTGATGGTATCAGGATATTTCTTTAATGCAGTTCTGTTTACTAAGAATGTACAAAACCCAATATCCCTTCACACTGGGAAGTAGTTTCTTTGCTCACAGTTTCAAGCCTCTTTCAGACAGCACTTTACCCCAAAATACTCCCCTTGTCAGCTATTTTATCAGAGACGTGCTACTACAGCTTCACTGGACCTGTCTGCACATAATTGCTCTTTCTGTGGGTTTTCCAGCACACAGGGAATGCACCACCATTCAATGCCCCCTAAGCCCTATGTTTGATATACGTCTCCAGGAAAATCCCTTTGGGATACATGATTCAGCTTCTAAGTAAAGCCTTGCCACATGGCTGTGTTCTGGATGACTCCTATTGTTTCAATTATCATATTCCATAACAAAGCTTGCTTGTCCCTTTCATTTTATGCCCCACCCCAGCTTCAGAGAGCTTTCTCCCAAGCACACCCCATAATGGGCCATTTCTTTATTACACCCATGAAATTTGCAGACACAACCATGTGCATATGAAAAATCACACAGACGAAGCTTGTATGAAGAGTCACACCAGAAGGAAGGAGGAAACAAAGAGAGAACAACAGAACAGGAGGAACCTACAGAGATTACTGGAGGAACAGCACTGTTTCAGCAAATCCCTTAATAAAAGTATCAGATTATGTTTGGTTCAAAGAAAGAGGCTCAAGTCCAAGTTAGTTATCTTTAAACAAGTAGTTGCTCCATCTCAAGCAGTAACATCTTATAATACAAATTTATTGTGGTTGAGAGCGTTTGTCATGTAGAATATCAACAGGGTCAGCCATCACTGGGGTCTATTACTGCCCAGGTTTTTAGTTCTCAGACATTTTGGCTTTCCAGATGACACACATGCATGATGCATCTACAATCATGGAAGTATCTACGTCATGCCAAGAGTCCTAGACCACTTTGATAATCAGAAATAACCCCATAACCCTCTCCACCATTCCCGGTTATAAACAAGTCTGCATAAAAAGTCTTTTCATATCTGCACAATCACATTTCAACTCCAAACACAGCTTTTCTCCCCTCTCCTTTCTCCTTTCCTTTCCCTCCTTTTATGTCAGTTGGTTAGATTGCTGGGTTCATGAGCCATAGCTGAATCTGAGCCCCCAGCCACCCAGCTCATCCCTCTGATTTCCTACTCCTTGGTCCTGTTATGGCAGCTATATGTAACTGAAGCAAGTAATATCCCTCTTCATGGGAAGTCACAGAGAAATCTCTCCCAGAAAAGTCACTGTTTCAAAACAACATGGGAATTTTGGAAAAGGAAGCCTTTCTATCACCCCCATAATTAGATAGCAAACAATGGAGTAATACACAGTAATGGCCACCCAGGGACTTGCTAGACTTCTATCCACCATAATAGGATCGATACATCATATTGTGGTCACTTGGGAGAAACTCTTTCAAGGAATGATTTCACAGTCTGTTAACAGGTGACTGGTAATTGGCACTGTACATTTCATTAATTAAGAAGATTGCTAATTCACTGACAATCACTGAATGGAATGCTATTGGCTGTTACTCAGGTTTAAATGTGCCCTTATCATGACCCAACATAGGCAGCTGTAAATTGTTGCTTGTTTGTGATGTTACAGCATACAGCCTGCAAATGTTCAACCTTGGGATATGACACGTAAGTCACCAGGTCACAAACTTACATTTCACATCATTTTCAATACGGAAGGAATTGGGAGAATGGAGTGGGAAGAAATCAGAAAAGAGGGCGTAGTGTCAGTGCTTAGCATCACTGGACATCTTTTGTCTCAAAAAACTTTTCCCATTAGTTTGCAGGTATGAGATTTGGGTGCTCAAGACCCAGTCAGTTCATTGGATAATTAAACTGCTGTCAGTGTTGACTTCTCCAAAGCCTTCAGTGTTTCTACACAACTATTTATTAATTCACATTTTCTTAACAAAAATTAAAAGTTTCCACCCAAAATTAGAACCCTTGATATATCAATCTTAAGTTAACCTTACCATATCCTGTGACCATGGGAGCAGCTACTTGGAGGAGGAACTAAGTATGTAAGAAGCAGCTCTAAGTTCTAGCTAGGGCATCATATGAGCCCCACCAGCAGGGGATGGGCCAAATCCGTACGTATTCTGAGTACCTTGGCCCAGCTCTCTCCTTCGCTTTGCCTTCCCACTTCCTGCTCTGCCTCATCCACCTTCAAGTCTCACCCAGGGAGAAGGGTCTTTGGGTGGTTTGCACTACCTAACCCAGGCACATAAGCTGCTAGGGGCCAAGAGTCTGTATTACACCAATGGTGTAAAGTCCATCATAGTTAGTCTATATTTATTTTATGTCACAAGTAATGTTTAAATGGACAATGGAAGAAAAGAATAAACCAAAGGAGAGAACCCTCGTTTGAAGTCTGTCTTTTAAGGAGTTTGTTCTTCTTGCTTAAGTAAAATTAGACCATATTTTAAAATTATTTTCTATTTTCTTTTACTGTCTTTATGTATTTCCCCCAATATGTCATATTACACAAAACCACTCATTCTTCCCAAATTTTAACCTCAAGTTTTCCCAGACTTGGCTAAGCTGAAATCCATAAATCATAAGAGTTTCCCTGGCTAAATTTGTAACAGAAATACCATTTATAATATAGTATACAGGAAACAGTAACTTGTCACAAGCTCTTCAACACTGAGTGACTCCAATGGTTAAGTTCCTTGAGCGGGAGTCAGGGATCTGGGTTTTCTGCTACTAATTTGCTGTGTGAATCTGTGCTTCAATTTCATAGAAGGGAAACAATTGCTATTTACCTATCTCAGAGGGTATTATGAAGCTTAATTCATTAGCGTATGAAAGGCACTCCGAGATACTTAAATGAAAGGTATTTATATATAAACACAAACTTCAGTATCTCCTGCTGCATGGAAGCTAGCTAGATAAATTTTGGAGTGAATAAAATGCAGCAGAGCTCACCCAACTCCTTCTACAGGATAGCTGAGGATGTGTATCAAATAAACTAGAATATCATGCTGTTAACGTTGCTTTACTTGATCATTGTTTGACTGTCAAAACAAAACTTTTTGTTATTGCAATTATAAAAAGAAAATATCATGCTAAAAAAAATAAAAGTGGTACAACTAGGACATGGTGTGTGTTCAAGAACAGGAAAGTCAAAGAAGCAGCAAAGCCTGGGATCTGACTTTCTCCAATAAGAAGCATGTTTAATATCATGGGCCTTCTAAATGTGTGAGTTTGCATAGGAAGTAAGATATGTTTTCAAAACCACTTGGGACTTTCCTACCTGATGGACTTTGTTTCAGAATCTATTGTTTTAAAACCAGTTTGCTCCTTCGGATTCTGAAATAGATTCTGAAACAAAGCCCACCAGCTAGGAAAGTCCCAAGTCCCACATCTTACTTCCTATGCAAACTCACACATTTAATAGGCCCATGATATTAAACGTGTATATTGCAGTATTAAGTAGTATAGTATATAATAGTGTAGTATATTATAGATATTAAACGTGTACTATTGTAATATCGATATTTGCCTCCAGGAAACGAATCCAGAACATAACTGTCTCCCACGTGAACCATGTGAAAACCATTTCTGAGGCTCCGTTCTTACATCCTTCTCATAAGGATTGTTTTGAGTAGGAGCACACATAGTGAGAACTAGGATGAAACCAAAGTCATCAGACTCAAGTACCAAGGCTTGAGTATTGGCCCATCATCTAGGAAATAAACTTGTAATATTTGGTGATTACCCCCACACACCACAAATAGGACATTTTGCACTTTAAATTTGATTCTTGTACATAAACATGAATGAGATTTTGAAATTTGCTTCCCATTAACATTCATTTCAGTGCCACTAAATTGCACAAATGTTTACAGAATGCAAAAGGGGTACTAGCATGGCCCAAGTTTAATTTTAAAATGTAAACATATGATCAGCCCATTTTAAAAAGTATTCTCCCACCTCTACTTTACAGCCAATAAAAGTATACGGTTTAAGTAGTATCAGAGTACACAGGTATGAAAGTTTTACTGGCTCCACTGGTTTTACCTTTTCAGTTAAGAAATAAAGACAAAGGTGCAATAACAAAACCTTCAGTGTATTTAGGTATAGCTTGGAAAGTACCATAAAATACATTCTATAGCATGCCCTCAGAGTTATGAGCACCAGTCATATGAACTGGCCAGTCAACCAGACACCATTTGGAACCCGAAGTACCGAAGCAGGAAAAAAAAAATACAGTACAGTAGGGTTAAATGTTAACTACTAAAAAAAAATGGAGAAGTTTAAAAAGTACTGATATAGTGAGGAAACTATTTCTGTGCTTGTTTCGTTTAAATTAAGGTAGTTAAAAGCAGCATTCTTCTAGGCTACATGCACACTTACATTCCTCTTTCAAAAGAGGAATGCAAATGAGGGAAATCAAAAATGCAAATGTGCACTAATTTACATATCGCATGTTTCATTTGCATAATCTCTTTTCAGAAGAGATTCTTTCAAAAGAAAAAAAGCAGTGTAGACAGGGTTGTTTCAAAAATAAACCCCATCTTTGAAAGAACCCTTCTTCCTATTTTGTTTCAGGAAGAAGGGTTCTTTTGAAAACAGGGTTTATTTTTGAAAGAGCCCCATCTACACTGATTTCTTTCTTTTGAAAGACTCTCTTCTGACAAGATTATGCAAATGAAGCATGAGATATGTAAATCAGTGCCTTATTTGCATTTTCAATTTCCCTCATTTGCATTCCTCTTTCAAAAGAAGAATACAAGTATAGACACAGCCCTTCTGTTTAGAAAAGTTTCAAAGTTGTATTAAGTCAATGTTCAGTTGTAACTTTTGAAAGAACGAGCACAATGATTTGCTTAGAGTTACGAACATTTTAGATTTAAGGAAAACATCCATTCTCAAATGATAAGTCCTACAGCACTTTAGAGACTAAGACATGTATTAGGTCATGAGCTTTCATGGGTAAAATAAGGCTACCAGGATACTAGCTAGGATTTCATGTAGCCTCTTATTTTTACAGTCTATTCTTACCCTCTCCAAACTCTAGTGGCACAATACATTTCTGTCACACCTACTCTCAATGACTGTCTGTCTTAGACCTTTTATGGAGTGGACAAATGTAAAGAGCATAAATATGTCTGTTCTAAGCAGTATGCATTGTATTGTAAACTTTGGAATCTATAGTCCTGAAGAGTCTTTTGAACCAACCTTTCTAAGCCCTGATAAAGCACCTTCAAGAGGAAAGCTTGTCTGGGAATGAGTTTGACATAGTAGATTAGTCAGCAATTAGTGTAACAAAGAGCTCTTGAAAAAACAATCCTCTAAGAGCCATATACAACAAATGCTATTGTCTGTCAGCAGTTTGATTTAAACAAAAGCCTGTTTTACGCCACTTTTTCCTTCCCCTTGAAGCAAGGAATGTTCACAGCCAACTTAATTCTTAAAAATCTAGAACACAGGAGTCACGTTCAGGATCAAAGTAGCTCTTAAAAATGCAGCCTCTGTGGCTGTGTCTACACCAGTGCATAGAAACTGTCTCTTTCATTCTTAGGAGGCCAGTTATAAATCCTGCCTGCTTACTGATGTCACCTCATGGTGAGGTCCTTGCTCTGGTTATCACCTCCACATATATTCGGTGACTTCACCAGAAGGAACTGAGGTGTGACAGAGTCCTTCCAGAGAAACAATTGGTCCACGTTGGCTAAGAAAGGACATCTGCACCCCACTTTTCCTGATATTTGCCTGCCCAGTAGCTATGCAACCTGTGAAGAAAGGCCGTTGGCCTAGTGTTGTGGAAAGGAAAGTTATAACCCCACACAGCTTCCTGACTTCACTTCTTGGGGCTCATGCCAGGTCCCGCACTGGCCTTTACATAGTGAAAGTGTAACTTCCCCTTTTCTCCTTTGCTTACTTGGGAGCAAGCAACACTTATGTTTACCTGGACTTCTGATATTGTTCATATTAAAGGAGACCCTGAGAATTCCAGAGGTGATCTCAAAGAGGTGGGAATCCTCTATCCACTAAAGGAATTCACAAATAGCAGTGCCTCCACCTGGCTGGCCCTGTATGCACTTCAAGACACACCTGGAAACCTCCAGGAATAAGCCCATTCTAATAATAATCTGTGGCTCCAACTCAAAAACCCCACTAATTGTAAATAATATACATCTAATGTACTTGAATACGGCTTAACACATTTACTAAACATAAAGAAACATGGTTTAACAGAGTAATACAAAATATCACACCTAATTTAAATCCATGCCGGGCAGTTGAATGAAAATCAATTAACAAATAAAGTACACGTTAACAAATGAAACTTATCTAGCTGGCATTTCTTGGCCACCATTTACTGTGCCTCTGAGCACACACTGCTCTGGATTCCAGAGTGCCAGACACTTGTGTGGGCGCACGTAAAGATGTGTAGCTGCAGTGGGGACAGATTTCTACGTATCAGTCCAGCCAAGGCAACAAGTTGTACAACCCCTCTGAAGACTGAATCTGGTCCAACTAATGCCGGCAGCTCTGGGTCCTGTTCACTGGGAAGACCACTTGATTCCTCCCCAGATTCACATTCAGTCTCCCTGCTCCTGCATTATTGTGGTGTTTGCGCTCCTTCCCATGCAAGAACTTTCCCAAACAGCTACTCACTGTTACATCCCTGCATGCCCCTTCATCAGCTCCAAGCACAGCAACAGAATCTCCCCTTCAGGGAAAGCTGCCATCAGCATCTGAAGCTCCCTACTTGATCAAAGCCTCAGCAGACTCGAGCTTCAAGCAGCAGCTCCTGGTACAGGAAACTCTGACCCCCCCAGCCCCCTGCAGAATAGAACCCATACCTGCTCTCTCTCCACTGAACACTTCTGGAAGAGAACAGTTTCACCCCTTTTCCCTGAGGCATCATGTGAGTTGTCTTAAGCTAGATTGGCAGCACATAGGAACTTCCTAACAAAGGTCTGAGGCTCCTGAAGTAAAGAAGGCCTATAGGAGCAAACCTAACAACAGCACAATTTATGGAATGGGGAGGGAAGGGAGAGTATACGAAGAAAAATATTAAGACTACAATTTGTAGAGAGTGGAAAAAGAGGCAGAGAAAGATGAAGTGACTGGGCCAAGGTTACACTGCAGACCCGTGGCAGCGCTGAGAATAGAGGAGACTGTGGGTGAAATCTTGGCCTGGCTAAAATCAATGGAAGTTTTGACATTGACTTCATTGGACCCAGCATTTACAGAGTGCCAAAATTTGACCTTTTGACCTCTACATGCAGTCCATATTCCGGTGATACTTTTTAAAGTCACTAATAGTCCTACTTACAACAGCTTAATTACATAGAATCATAGAATAGTAGGACTGCAAGGGACATCAAGAGGCCATCGAGTCCAGCCCCCTGCCCCAATGGCAGGACCAAGTACTTTCTAAACCATCCCTGACAGACATCTATCTAACCTGTTCTTAAATATCTCCAGAGATGGAGATTCCACAACCTCCCTTGGCAATTTATTCCACTGTTTGACCACCCTGACATTTAGGAACTTTTTCCTAATTAACCTGTTCAACCTAAACCTCCCTTGCTGCAGTTTAAGCCCATTGCCTCTTGTTCTATCCTCAGAGGCCAAGAAGAACAAGTTTTCTCCCTCCTCCTTATGACACCCTTTAAGATACCTGAAAACCACAATCATGTCTCCCCTCAATCTTCTCTTTTCCAAACTGAACAAGCCTAATTCTTTCAGCCTTTCTTCATAGGTCACATTCTCTAGACCTTCAATCATTCTTGTTGCTCTTTTCTGGACCCTCTCTAGTTTCTCCACATCTTTCTTGAACTGAGGTGCCCAGAACTGGACACAATACTCTAGCTGAGGCCTAACTAGCGCAGAGTAAAGTGGAAGAATGACTTCTCGTGTCTTGCTCACAACACACCTGTTAATGCATCCCAGAATCATGTTTGCTTTTTTTGCAACAGCATCACACTGTTGACTCATATTTAGCTTGTGGTCCACTATAACCCCCAGATCCCTTTCTGCTGTAGTCATTCCTGGACAGTCTCTCCCCATTCTGTATGTGTGAAACTGATTGTTCCTTCCCAAGTGGAGCACTTTGCATTTGTCCTTATTACATTTCATCCTGTTTACCTCAGACCATTTCTCCAATTTATCCAGATCATTTTGAATTATGACCCTAACCTCCAAAGCAGTTGCAACCCCTCACAGCTTGGTATCATCTGCAAACTTAATAAGCATACTTTCTATGCCAATATCTAAATCGTTGATGAAGATATTGAACAGAACCAGTCCTAACACAGACCCCTGCGGAACCCCACTTGTTACACTTTTCCAGCAGGATTAAGAACCATTAAAAACTACTCTCTGGGTACGGTTATCTAGCCAGTTATGCACCCACCTTATAGTCGCCTCATCTAAATTGTATTTGCCTAGGTTTTTTATAAGAATATCATGAGAGACCGTATCAAATGCTTTCCAAAAGTCTAGGTATACCACATCTACCGCTTCTCCCCTATCCATAAAGCTTGTTATCCTATCAAAGAAAGCTATCAGATTAGTTTGACATGATTTGTTCTTTACAAATCCATGCTGGCTGTTCCCTGTCACCTTACCACTTTCCAAGTGCTTGCAGATGATTTCTTTAATTACCTGCTCCATTACCTTTCCTAGCACTGAAGTTAAACTGACTGGCCTGTAGTTTCCTGGGTTATTCTTATTCCCCATTTTATAGATGGGCATTTTATATTTGCCCTTTTCCAGTCTTCTGGAATCTCTCCTGTCTCCCATGATTTTCCAAAGATGATAGATAAAGGCTCAGATATCTCCTCTATCAGCTCCTTGAGTATTCTAGGATGCATTTCACCAGGCCCTGGTGACTTGCAGACATCTAATTTTCCTAAGTGATTTTAACTTGTTCTTTTTTATTTCAACTTCTAACCCTACCCCTTTCCCACTAGCATTCACTATGTTGGGCATTCCTTCATCAGACTTCTCAGTGAAGACTGAAACAAAGAATTCATTAAGCATCTCTGCCATTTCCAAGTTCCCTGTTACTGTTTCTCCCTCCTCATTGAGCAATGGCCCTACCCTGTCCCTGGTCTTCCTCTTGTTTCTAATATATTTATAAAAAGCCTTCTTGTTTCCCTTTATGCCTGCAGCTAGTTTGAGCTCATTTTGTGCCTTAGCCCTTCTAATCTTGCTCCTGCATTCTTGTATTTGCCTATATTCATCCTTGGTAATTTGTTCTTGTTTCCATTTTTCATACGATTCCTTTTTTATTTTGAGATCATGCAAGATCTCCTGGTTAAGCCAAGGTGGTCTTTTGCCATATTTTCTACCTTTCCTATGCAGCTTGCTTTTGGGATAGCTTGCTTTTGGGCCCTTAATAATGTCCCTTTGAAAAACTGCCAACTCTCCTCAGCTGTTTGTCCCCTCAGTTTTGCTTCCCATGGGACCTCACCTATCAGCTCTCTGAGTTTACCAAAATCTGCCCTCCTGAAATCCATTATCTCTATTTTGCTCTTTTCCCTTCTACCCCTCCTTAGAATTGTGAATTCTATGATTTCATGATCACTTTCACCCAAGCTGCCTTCCACTTTCAAGTTCTCTACCAATTCCTCCCTATTTGTTAAAATTAAATCTAGAACAGCTTCCCCCCGGTAGCTTTTTCAACCTTTTGGAATAAAAAATTGTTTCCAATACAATCCAAGAACTTACTGGATAGTCTGTGCCCTGCTGTATTAGTTTCCTAACAAATATCTGGATAGTTAAAGTCCCCCACCACCACCAAATCCTGGGCCTTGCATGACTTGGGTAGTTGTTCAAAAAATCCACCTCTTCCACCTGGATAGGTGGCCTGTAGCAGACTCCTAGCAAGACATCACACTTTTACTCCTCCTTGTCTAACCCAGAGACTCTCAACACATCCATCTCCACCTCAGCCCAAGTGTGCACATTTTTAATGAATAAGACAACACCTTCCCCCTTTCTTCCCCGTCTATCCTTCCTAAGCATGCTGTACCCTTCAATACCAACATTCCAATCATGTGTATTATCCCACCAAGTTTCCGTGATGCCAACGATGTCATAGTTGTACTTATTTATTAGCACTTCCAGTTCTTCCTGCTTATTACTCATACTTCTTGCATTTGTAAAAAGGCATCTAAGATATTGATTTGATCGTCTCCCTTTTTTGCCCTGACCCTCTTTTTACTCTGACATTGTTGCCCATGCTGCCTCCCATTTCTGACCCATCTCCCAGATTTCCATGTTCTTCACTTACCTGTGGGCTTTTCTCCCCTGCCCCTGTCGAACTAGTTTAAAGCCCTCCTCACAAGGTTAGCCAGTCTGTGTCCAAATACGGTCTTTCCCCTCCTCAAAAGGTGAACACCATCTCTGCCTAGCAGTCCTTCCTGGAATATCATCCCGTGGTCAAGGAAGCCAAAGCCTTCCTGGCGACACCATCTTCAAAGCCAGGCATTCACCTCTGGGATGCACCTGTCTCTGCCTGGGCCCCTACCACTGACATAACAAATTAAGATGCAGAGCTTTACCATTCAGGTGGTGGTTGGTAGCATTAGCTGGTATTTTGTTAATCCACCGGTAACATGGCTTTGAGCAAGCTCTCAGCTGCATGGGGGAGAAGGGGTGGGATGAGCTCCTGCCTTGTGTGCCGATGAATATCAGCTCATGTGCCACTCCTGACACCTGTGCCATGGGTTGCTGATCCTTGCACTGGATCATGGTCCTTCTTGAGGTGTTTTTGTGGGAGATGGAGACTGGGCCACTGTAAAAGTTTCCACATACTCAATCCCACCCCCCAGGTTTTTGTTTTGTTTTGTTTCAATTCTGGTTTGCATTCAGATTTCAATTTGTGTCTAGATCCAGCAAATGACACAAGCAAGTAGAGAACTTTGTATGGTAAGGATTTCATTACCAAAATATTTCTGTTCTCAAACACACAACTATATCAAAAACCCAGAACAAACACATCAAAGCCTTGCTCAGAATTCTAGCTGATACAAAGCATAAACCAGGTTCACCTGAAATATTCAATAAGGTTGGTGAACCTTTTGACTTTCTCCGAGTTTTGAAATTCTAATGAAAGCCAAACCCAGGTGGACTTTTGTATGGTAAGAGATTTTCAACTGAGCTCCTCAAAACAAACAGCACACCACAGATCACCTTCAGTAAGTTCCCTCCCACTTCTCCCCACTCTACCCCATACTCCTGCATCCCATCCAAAAGGCCTGGGTTGAATGAGGCGACAAAAGTCAGAATATGTAGATAAGAAAATAAAAGACAAAACCTGAGATGGGAAAAGCTGGTTTGGAAATTTTCACACCTAGCACATAAAAATAGACTCACTGCACATGAAAATTAGGGAAGAGATTTGTTTATTTGATCTTAGAGACTCCTTTAGCTGATACATGAAACTTTGATCAAAAGATACCCAGGTGTCAGAAATATTCTTGAAGTCTGATCTTTGCATTTAGAAAAAAGAGAGAGCTAGTGGATAACCACATGCCACTACCCTAATAATTATTTTATTTGTCTTTATTCAGACTGTACTTCCCTAGCTTAATGACAAAGATATTAATGTCAACTAGCATCACTTTCTCACCATAGGCACACTTCTGCTCCTTCTGAAGCCTATGTGAATTTTTGAACTGACAAATGGGCTTAGCACCAAAGAGTTGGGAGATAGTCAAAGTTGTAAAATAAATGGCTCATATAGAAGGCTATTTTAATGCTTTAAACCAAAATTGTAACTGCTTCACCCGACCCCTTGTATCATGAACCTTCATAAACCTGAATTTCTCTCTTCTAATTATTACATTCATCTCAGGCTCCTGTTTTCATACCACTATCAGTATTTCTACAATTTCACATTTGAGTTCCTTCAGATCTCTTGGGTGAGATCTATCTAGTGCTTGTGGTTTACTACTGCTGAATGTACCATTGTGTTCCAAATGCAGTAATGAGACACTTCCTCAGATGCATCAGTTAAAAAGAATAGCTTAGGTGTGGGACTGTCTCTTCAGGTCCACTGAGAGGGGTGGGGAAAAATGGCAATTGCTCTGGGGCCCAGTGGTTCAAAGGGGCCAAGAACTCCTGGCCACTGCTCCTACTTCAGCAGCAGTGGTGGTGGCTGGAGCCCAGGTTCCTTTGAATGGCTGCCGAAGAGCCACTCTGTGCAGCTCTGAGGGCTGAAGGGGCATGCTGCAGACTGGGCAGTGCTAAGGGCTAATTGTCCTTGGTCTTGCTCCTTCCACACTTGGTCACACCCCTGTTTCACTCAGCTCCACCCTTTCCTGAGGTGTGAATCCAAACCCCTTGGCTCCCCCACCTGACCTTACCCTGGGTCATGTGGTGGCCCTAGGTCCCACTGTCTCTCTCATCCTCTGCAGGGAACACTAATGCAAAGAATTCATTTATACGCTCCACAACAGCCTTGTCTTCTATGAGTGCTCCTTTAGCACCTTTACTGTCCATAAGCCCCAATGATTCTAGTTTACTGAAATTTTTGCTGCTCGTTTGTGTCTTTTGCTAGCTGCTCTTCATTTCCTTTTTTGGCCTGCCCAGTTCTACTTCTACGCTTCACTTGCCAGATTTTATGATCCTTTCTATTGTCCTCAGCAGGATTTGACTTCCAATTTTTAAAGGATCTCTCTTATCTGCCTGTAACTGCCCCTTTTACTCAGTTGTTTAGTCTTGGTGGCCCTTTCTCGGTCATCTATGTTTTTAAATTTGGAGATATACATTTAATTCAAGTCTCTATTATGGTGTTTTTTAAAAGCTGCCATGCAGCTTGCAGGCATTTCACTCTTATGACTGTACCTTTTCATTTCCATTCAGCTAGCTCTCTCATTTTTGTATCATTCCATTTTCTGGAGTTAAATGCTACTGTGTTAGCTTCACTGGTACTTTCCGCACCCACAAAGATGTTAAATGGTCATTATTACCCAGCAGTTTAGCTGTAACTACCTCTTGGACCAGCCCCAGTGCTTCACTGACGACTGAATCAAGAACTGTCTACTCGCCTTCTGGGTTCCAGGACTACATGCTCCAAGAAGCAGTCATTAATGGTGTCTAAAAAATTAATTTCAGCATCTCATCCTGAAGTGATGTGTGCTCAGTCAATAGGGGAACACAGTAAACCCTCAATTTAATGGACTAATAAGGGAAGGGGTGTCTGTTAATGCTGGAAGTCTGTTAAATCCGAAGGGTTTACTGTATTTGCCATAGTCCCGCCCTCCAGCCAGGCTCCCCCATCCCCACCCCCACAAATAAATGCTGTGAACTCACCAGAGCTGCCACTGAAGGAGCTGCCGTGACTGGGGCCACTACGCCACTGGAGGAGTCCCTGGGGCTGCCGCTGCAGGACCTGCCACATGCTCCTCTCAGCAATGATGGGGCATGTAGTCAAGTACCTCTGGACTATATACATGCCCCACCCTTGGTGGGAGGAGCAGGTGGCAGCTCCAGTGGCTCCTTCAGCCTCTCTGGAGGTTCCAGTGGTGGCAGCAGCCCCAGTCGTGGCAACACCTCCAGCAGCTCTGATGAGTTGCAGGCATTTACTTTCTTTGGGGGCGGGGGAAGGGCGGGTGGCAGTCCACTAAATTGGGGTCCAGTGAACTGAGGGTTTATAGTACAGCAAACTCCTTCCTATCCAGCATTCTATCATCCAGAACTCTCAAATAAGCAGCATTTTAACCATAAGTAAATTTTAGTTACGTTTTCCATAAGTACAGTACAGTGAAAGTAAATACAAATAAATAGAGCAAATACAGTATAAGTTTACAGTGTACACCACTACTGTTGGTAAATAAAGTACTTGGCATACATTTTTGTTTATTTCTCAATAACTACTCTTCTTTTTCTTCAGTGTTATGCATTGCTAGGCATACCTCTCTATTATCCAGAGTATTTGAATATTCAGCAACTTCCTGGTCCCGAGGCTGCCAGTTATGAAAGAGTTTACTGTAGTTGAAATTTCCCATTATTACTGAGTTTTCTATTCTTTAACCTCTCTAATCTCCTGGAGCATTTCACAAACATTATCTTGCTCAGGTAGTCGTTAGTATATTGTACTATTATATCATTACTACTCAAGCACGGAATTTCTGTTCATAGAGATTCTATAGTACCATTTGATTTAAGACTTTTCCTATATTTGACTATGTTTCCTTTCACATACAGTATCACTCCCTCCACTATTTATTTATTTTTGCACATTATTTGCACATATCCACAGTTTTTAGCTTACGGACAACACTCCCTGCTTCTACCATTGGCAAGGGTAGGGCATTAAACTTCATAAAGCTTGGCAGCAGCAGCAGAGCCGGCGTGGGATTGAAAAACATCGGGGGTACTAGGCAGATGGGAAAACACTGGCGCATATGTGGATGGTGCTAGGTGTCTGGAGTGTGGACTGTTAAGAGAGTAACTACCCCCACCCCTTCACTTTCTAACCCTGCTTTCTCAGCTTGCTGCTGTCACCACTTGCTTTCCTTCTACCCCACTTTGATCCAGAAGGTGCAGCAAGACAGCAGGCAGAGGGGCCACCAACATCTTGCCTGATCAGCTGACTCCAGAGTAGCCCCTGGTGGCCGGCAGCTACAACTGCAGGCAATTCCTACCTCCCTGCTGGATCCGTGATTTCTCATATGGGTTGCTGGAATGCACGTCATACAAGATGTTTGACATTTCACAAGCCTGAGCTTATCTCCGGCTTATGTGTACTAAGAGACAGTGGTTTCCTCATGCCTCTGCTTCCTTCAGGGAACCCATATAGACTTGTTATAATTTGACTCAAGGAGGTCACATTGCACTTGGGTCAGACAAAAAAACTGGCAAATTGCCTTTGATTTCAGTTACAATTCTGGGAACCATCAGAAAATCCAAAAAAATACATTTCTTACAGTATCCCATGAATCGTCCTATAGAATAATGACCTCCATATTGTTGTCTATATTACTCTGCAGTCTTCTTCTCTCTTTCTCTTTTTTGGTAAATCAGTTTGAAAACATAAGAAATAAATGCCTGAGCCTTCTAGAAGAGGCATGAAGTAGAAAAGTGCATTTAGTTGGAGCACTTTCACAAGAAGCGTATGACAAATCAGTCATATCTCAGTATCAAGGAAAACGACTGATTTAAAGTAGTTTTCCCTTTGATATCAAGCGGGAATTGGAAAATGGTTATATAGGAAAGAGACTGACTCGCTTAAATCTTGTGTGACAATTCACACAATTGTCACAAAATGACTATGGTACTCTCAAAAAGTTATACGGACAAGGTTAGCAAATGGAAAACTTGAATCTGCCACACATACTCCAGAATTAAATGACGTCAGACCACTCTTGTTTGGGTTACACAGCTTCATGGATTCCAGAAGGGACCACTGTATCAGGTAGACTGATGACCATAGAACTACCCCCCAAAGTTCCTAAAGCAGAGTTTATGGGAAAAAACAAACATACAACCTTGATCTAAAACTTATCTGTGATGGAGAACCCATCATGATCCTTGGTAAATTATGTTAATCATTATTTAGAACAAACAAATTTTTTTCACTATATTTTCAGTCAATTTGCCAATCTTCAACTTCCAGATATTGGATCTATCTTCTTATATGGCATGTAGGAAAATTCTAGTCTATTTACTGATAAATTGCTGCCCACTAATATGGACAGTTCACACAAGTAATTTATAGGCATTTAAAATTAATTTCACTAAGGCTGTATCTAAAACCACAAAAACCACTTCAAAGTTGCTTACTTCGAAGCACAACTTCAAAGTAAGCAACTTCAAAGTAGAGCGTCTACACATACCTTACTTCAAAGTTAAACTTCAAAGCTGGGCACTACTCCATTCCCATCAGAAAATCCTGGGAATGGAGTAAGGACTTCAAAGTTGGGCTCCCCATTTACTTCGAAGCAAGGGAAAATGTGTGTAGACTCTGCTGGCTACTTTGATGTAGTGCCTAACTTCAAAGTTAAGTTCGAAGTTAGTTCTTAGTGTAGACCCACCCTGGCCGTGTCTACACGTGCCCCAAACTTCGAAATGGCCACGCAAATGGCCACGTCGAAGTTTACTAATGAAGTGCTGAAATGCATATCCAGCGCTTCATTAGCATGCGAGCGGCCGCGGCACTTTGAAATTGACGCGCCTCGCCGCCGCGCGTCTCATCCAGATGGGGCTCCTTTTCGAAAGGACGCCGCCTACTTCGAAGTCCCCTTATTTCAAAAAGGAGCCCCATCTGGACGAGACGCGCGGCGGCGAGGCGCGTCAATTTCGAAGTGCTGCGGCCGCCCGCATGCTAATGAAGCGCTGAATATGCATTTCAGCGCTTCATTAGTAAACTTCGACATGGCCATTTGCGTGGCCATTTCGAAGTTTGGGGCACGTGTAGACATAGCCCCTGAGTCTTTCAAGAAAAGTGGAAGGTAGTGGGTTTCCCATAACAGCATGTAACAGTCAAAATATTTTTAAATGCTCATCCAGTGAACAAGCTGAGGATATACGTGAGCTAACATAGGGGATACTCCAGTAGTGCAGGAGTAGAATTCTGAATCCCATACCTGCAATTATATCAGAACTGTAGAATACTAGAACTGGAAGGGACCTTGAGAGGTCATCGAGTCCAGTCCGCTGCCCTAATGGCAGGACCAAGCACTATCCAGATCACCCCTGATAGATGTGCATCTAACCCACTCTGAAATATCGCCAATGATGGAGATTTCACAACCCCCCTAAGCAATTTATTCCAGTGTTCAGCATAGGAGTTCATTCTCGTAAGATGAAACATTGCAGTATCATTGTCCAGTTTATCAGTAGCCTCCTGAGCTATTTCAGCCTACAGTAGGTCTCATTTCTTAATGCTTGATGGTGCATCCCATAGGTCCCCATAACCCACATTTTCAAATAACTCAAATAGGTTTCAAGACATCTATCACTGGGATTCCTGGAATAAGCCTGCAAAGGAGTGATAAATAGCCTTAAATTCCTCCATGATCTTATGAGATCTGAAAGTTGGCCTTGTATGGTCGATGCTTGTTTCCCAAGTGCTTTTTTTTTCAGTCAGTAAAGCTTTAGGATCCCTCTGTGACAGAGCTTAGCCATTGGAAAGGCAGAGAGCAGAGCCTAGACAGTAGCATAGCTAGATTCCTGTGTCACCACCTGTCATTAGTTATGGATATTCTCCTTGGAGCTGATGCATCTACACTGTATTCCAGAAAACTCAAACCGGAAGATGAACTTAGAAAAGATTTCTATGCTTACCAAAAATCCCTAAGCTTTTGAAGAGATGTTCAGCCATGAATGCCTTTCTGGTTGTGTGGCAATAGGATGTTTAAGTAAAAGAGTTCTTACTCCCTTACTTACCTCAGGCAATGAACAGCAGGTCCCAAGAACAGGGTAGGGGCCCAAACCTGAGGTAGGGAGAAAGCTTTACCATCTCCAGGAATACTCAGCCCAGCCTAACTCATATTATCCTGCAAAGCATTTAACTTGTTGTAACAGAAGAGATTCGTGCACCCTTTGCAGAAGGCAATGTCCTATCCCTAAGCAGGGATTTGGTGAGGGTCTCTCAGTTATATTCATTTTGTTCAAGCTTTAAGCATTTCAGCAAGACCAGAAGGCTTATTGTGGTGCCAGCCATCTTTCACTGGAGTCCTTTGCACTCCTAAGCACCTCATCACTTTCTGTCACCTCTCTCACCACTAAATACAGGACAAATGTCTTTGCTGAGGTGAGTGTATCACTGCATGACAAATTTAGGGTTCTAACTGCATTGACCTCTCACTTCCACCACCCATTTCCTATGATGCTCAAGCAAAAGATTCTACAGGTTGAACCTCTCTAATCCACCACCCTTGGGACCTGACTGGTGCCAGACGAGCAAATTTGCCAGACCATGGAAGGTTAATATTGTTTAGCAGGACTACCAACACTTCCACAGTTTACTGGGTTCTTAGATGACATTTAGGGTTAAATTACAGCTAAATAAGAGCACAGCACACTGAGGGCCAGGACTGATGGCTGTAAACAAACTTTATGGGACCACAGGAAACTTGGTTTCACCAAGGATAAGTGGTTATCCAGCTAACTAAAACCATGTCAGATTACAGATGTTGCTTGACAAGAGAGGGGCAGACTAGAGAGATTCAATCTGTAGTCAAAACCTGAAACATGGTTTCTGGGCTCCTCGCCATTATGTGGGAATGGCATGTCTTTGGACAACAGAGAAGGAGGGTCATCATCAAAAGGGGTAAATGCCAAAAGCTAGACTTGTAAAGTAGGCTCAGAAATACTGCAATTGTTACCATCTCACAGGGGGAGCTGAAAACAGAGTAATTGGTTATAGGTTACTCATGACAAGTAACATACAAGGCTTTAAGTAAAGATGCTTCTCAAATAATGATCAAAAGCATGAGACTCTGGAATCCAAACCACCACTCAATTGTTTTTTTTTCCAGTTTGAGTTTCCAGATCCAGCATACAGGTACAATATCGTAGACTGATTTCCTCCTTCATTCCAATTAATTCACTACTATTTTCCTGTGCTGCTTTGTCACCTGTGTTCATCAGATACTGCCTCTCTCTCTTTAATTCAATACCCACTTCCTCCATAAGGGCCAAGATGTGAGTTTAAAAATTAATACAGGCGTGCGCTCCCCTTCTGGATTTCCCAGTACATCTTGTTTTCCATGTGTTTATCTTTTGGGCCAGAATCCCTCAGTCTGCTTTGTATAGGCAGAGCCATGCAACTGTGTGGTGCCAAATCAAGATGTCACATAATAAAATCAGGATGGTCCAGCCTTATTTGTGTACCACACAGCATTAACTACATTGCCAGTGATAAATGAAGGAATCAAAATTCATATGACTAATAATAACCACATAAGAGTTACAAGAATGGAATGAAGTATTGGAAACAGAGGATGTCTAAAGTCAAAAAACCAACACTTCAGTCTTCTTAAGTGTCATATTAAACTAATAAACATGTTTCTTTAAGTTCAGCTCTAAAGTCACAATAACTCCTTGTTATATAATGCCCAGGGGAAAACCCAGCCAGTACAGGAACAAGAATGTTTACAAAGTACTCTTAAATAAAAAAGATTTTCAAAAGTAAACATCTGCAAAGCTATTGAATTATGCATGTCACAAACAGACTCTGTGATTCCAAAAGAACCCCTGGTCTAAGTTAGAACTTGGCTGGAAAAGGAATAGCTAGGTAACGCAGGTCATGTTCATAATTCTGGGTCCAAATCTGCAAACCTCAACAGTGTTTACTGCTCACGTAACTGAGCATTACTGAACATAAGTGATGTAGAATCAAGTACTTGCTAGATGTTGCTCTTACATTTCATGCAGTTAAGATCTTATACCTAAAGAGGGTGTTATGGGGCGATATTTGGACTTAAAACAAAAGATAAAATGGCACCTGATGGCAATCCTTGGGTACCAGTTCACTACTGATTCATAGACAAGAGGGTCATTTGCCTGATTCCTAACTGCCCTTTGGAAATGTCATTTACCACTTCCTGTCCTAAGCTGTTCTGTATCATTACTGAGTTCTGCATTTCACCACAAACGTTCAGTTTCAGGGGTGGGTGAAATGATCCCTCTTATTTGGAAGCTTAGCATATTGCAAGATCTTTGCTTTATAACAAAGCACTATTACTACTTTGAATTGTCCCTTGCAGTAGAGTAGAATAAGAATCATAAGAACAAATATAGTCAAAAAGATGACATTGTTAACCTTTATCAACAGAAGTTTTGTTGGAACATCTCTTCCAACAGTACCATCTGTAGACAGATGCTTCTAATGTAGATGTAGCCTCTCAGTTTACAGAACCACTTTGGTAAAGCATTCCCACGAGTGTCTTATCTAACCTGCTCTTTAATAACTGAACAGGTAATACCTCAGTCATCTCTCTTAATAAGCTCTTCAATTCCTTGCAGATGACAAGGACTCTCTAATGAGGAACAGAGTTCTTCATATGCTCCAGTTGCTGATCCCCAGCTATGTATGTTTAAAGCTACCTTGACATTTTCAAGATAAATTGCAACCGAAGACAGAACTTTGGTTGTGTGTCAATTGTCTCAGGACTGATGAAAAGGTAACTCAGTTACATTATGTTGTATTTTCTCTTTCAACATAATTAAATATAAACTGCCCATATATTTATATTATGAGATGAAGTAGGTCTACGCATCTGTCTCCAGGTCAATTATTGATTGGGAAATGGGAGCGGCAGACACAGCACCTTTGAAATGAAAGACAAGATGGAGGACTGAAAGCTGCTATGCATAATTCATTTCAGGTTACTGAGCAATCCAGAAGCCCCTTTCGCTTTAAAAAGCATTAATTCCTTGTTCAGCGCCATTAAGTCACGCTGAAAAGTATGTCAAAAGTTAAAAATATGCAGAAAACAAAAGGTAGCTCTTTGCTTTGACTATGACTTTTACACAGGAAAGAAAAATGCCTTGAGCAAAAGAAAAAAAGATTGCCCTCAATTCAGTTGATGCACGTGCATAGAATTAAATATAAAAGTGATTTGTCCCAAACTAATGCCTTGAACTCCACTGAACTGAAATCTAAAGTATGTGATGGGTTTTTGTTATGTTTTGCTAACAATTAGGACAATCTATTGATGCCCACAACTTCAAAGCCACTTATTTTAAGACACAATAGCAATCTTAAAAAATGTATACCACGTATAAACTGCATCGGGAAACATTACAACAAATCTTAAGTTTATGTTTCAAAATAATAAACTTGACAGTAGGGTTTTTTTTTCCCTGATAAATTTACTGCACTACAACTTTCAGTGATAGAAGCCTGACGTGCTTCCTAGAAATAGAGCATTAATGTTTTGGAAGTAATTAAATATTTATAGATACTGAAAAAGCGATGCCTCTAGTGTTTATATTAAGATTGCAAAATACCTGTACATAAAATTGTGCAGACTCTCAGTTTTCATATTATTTTATTTGTCCCCTTGCTCCTCACTGGTAGATATATCTGATCTCCATTTTCTAAGCTGCTATTTACCAATACAATGCTTACGTCCAATAATAGCATCAAGTAATAAAAGTAATTTGCAAAGAGGGGAAAACTTGAGGTTGTGCTTTTTGTCTTTTTAAACACAAAAAGTCAGAACTTGTCTGTCGTGGAGCACTATGTCAACTGATGAACTACAAAAATACAAACATCACAAAAATCAAAAGGTTGAACAGCATACAACTGAAAGAAGAGCAGAATTGTACTCAGAGGCTGAGTCTACACAGGAGTCCACCATCGAAAGAACAAAATCGAAAGCCAGAAATCGATATACTGGCTTTCGAAAGAACATGACCATACGGCAAAGGTGGATCGCAGTTCCAATCCACTCTTTCAAAGACCTGGTCCTGTTATTTCGAAAGAGAGCGTCCACACGCGTACGAGTGCTCTTTTGAAAGAAGGGAGGCAGAGAATCCACAGACAGGGTCGCAAGGACACCAAACCCTTCCGGGGCCTGCAGCCAGCCGCCGCCCTAAAGGCCCCCCTCCCAGTTCCCCCGCCCTGCACTAGCTGAGGCCTGTCAAGCTGCCAGGAGCAACGCGGAACCCAGCGGAGCAGCACCACGGCCGACAACACCCTGCTCCTCACAGTGCACGCAGACATTGTGGGCTCTGTTGCCCATATTGTCTGCACGGTCAACGCAGCTGCCCCCTTCCTCCTTGGGAGACAGAACAGCCCCCCTGAGAACGCGAATCCCACCCAGCCTGCACCCCTTCCCGACACCCTGGTGCCTGTGGAGCCACCCCAGCAGCACGGACTGGTGGGAGCGACTGGTTCTGGGGCAATGGGATGATGCCACTTGGCTCCAGAACTTTCACATGAGCCAGGAAACGTTCCAGGACCTGTGTCACTGGTTGGCACCTGCATTGAGGCATCAGGACACCACCATGTGGCCTGCACTCCCCCTCGAGAAGCGAGTAGCAATTGCAGTATGGAAACTGGCCACCCCGGACTCCTATTGCTCAGTGGGCCAGCAGTTTGCGGGGGAAAGACCAGCGTCTGAGCGGTGCTCATGGAGGTAAGCCAAGCCCAGGGCACATTCCCACCATGGGAAGGGGGTCCATGGGCACAGGGACCCTCGGGGGTTGCCAGCTGGTGGGGGCAGAAGGGGGTTGCCAGCTGTCAAATAAGCCCAAATCCCTCAGCCTCTCCTCCTAAGTCATGTGCTCCAGCCTCTTAATCATTTTTGTTGCCCTCTGTTGGACTTGCTCCAATTTGTCCATAGTCATTCTGTAGTGGTGGTTTGGGGTGGGGATAACTGGACTCAATACTCCCAATGTTACCGCACCAGTGCTGAACAGGGGGAAATTATCACTTCCCTTGATCTGGTGGCAGTTCTCCTATTAATGCAGCCCAATATGCTGTTAGCCTTCTTGGCAACTAAGGTACACTGACTCATATCCAGCTTCTCATTTACTGTAATCCCCGGGTACTTTTCAGCACAACTGCTGCCTAGCCAAATGGTACCCAGCCTGTAGCAGTGCTTGGGATTCTTCCATCCTAACTGTAGGATTCTGTGCTTGTCCTTGTTGAATATCCTCAGATTTCTTTTGGCCCAATGCTCCAATTTGTCTAGGTCACTCTGGACCCTATCCCTATCCTCCAGAGTATTTACCTTGTCCCTCAGTTTAGTGTCATCCATGAACGAGCTGAGGGTGCAAACCAATCCATCATCCAGATCATTAATGAACATATTGAACAAAACTGACCCCAGGTCTGATCTCTGAGGTACTCCACTCAATACCAGCTGCTAACTAGACACCGATCACTACTCACTTAACTGGACAATCTAGCCAGCTTTATATCCACCTTATAATCCATTCATCCAGGCCATACTTCTAACTTGCCAGCAAGAATACTGTAGGTGACAAACAAAAGCTTTGCTAAAGTCAAGGTACATCACAGACACTGCTTTTCCCATATTCATGGAGCCAGTTACCTCATCATAGAAGTTAATCAGATTGGTCAGGCATGACTTACCTTTTTGTGCACTTACGTTGACTGTTCCCATCACCACCTTCTCTTGCAAGTGTTCAAAGCTGATTTCTTGAGGACTTGTGTCATGATTTTTCCAGGGACTGAGCTGAGGCCTTCTGGTCTGTAGTTCCCCAGATCCTCCTCCTTCCACATTTTTAAGATGAGCACCACATTTGCCATTTTCTGATTATCTGGGACCTCCCCCCTAACTGCCAAGAGTTTTCAAAGATAATGGGCAGTGGCTCTGCAATAACATCAATCAACTCTCTCAGCACCCTCGGATGCATTACATCTGGCCCCAGGGACCTGTGCATGGCCAGCTTTTCTAAATAGTTCTCGACTGATTCCTTTGCTGCTGAAGGCTCCTCACCTCCTGCCTATACTGTGCTGCCAGTGCAGCAGTCACGGAGCTGACTTTGTCTGTGACAGCACTGACTACTTCAGCTTTTCACATCATCTCTCACTAGGTTGCCTTCGTCCTTTGGTAAGGCTCCCACACTTTCCCTGACCTTCTCCTTATTGCTAACATTCCTTTCGAACCCCTTCTTGTTATCCTTAACATCCTTTGCTAGCTGGAATTCCATTTGCACTTTGGCCTTCCTAATTATACCTCTGCATGTTTGTACAATTTTTTCTATTCCTGTCATCTGTTCAAGTGTCCACTTCTTGTAAGCTTCCTTTTTGTGTTTAGACTGACCAAAGATTTCTCTGATAAGCCAAGCTGGTCACCTGCTGTATTTGCTATTCTTTCTGTCCATTGGGATGGTTTGTTCTTGCACCCTCAACAGGGCATCCTTAAAATAGTCAATTCTCCTGTAATCCTTTCGCCCCTCATATTAGTCTCCCAAAGGATTCTACCCATCATCATTTCCCCGAGGAAGTCAAAGTCTGTTTTCTGAAGTTCACTCTCTGTATTCTGCTAATCTCCTCCCTTTTCCTGGGATCCTAACCTCAGCCATCTCATGACCACAGCTGCCACCTACTCCTAACTTCTCCTACTAATTCATCCCTCTTTGTGAGTAGCAGGTCAATGGGAGCATGACCCCTAGTTGGTTCCTCCAGCACTTGCACCATGAAATTGCCCTCAGCTTTCTTCAAAAACTACCTGGATTGTCCATTTACTGCTGCACAGTATTGCTTTCCTAGCAGTTGTCAGGGAGATTGAAGTTCCCCATGAGAACTAGGGCCTAGGATATGGAAACTTCTGTCAGATGTCCAAAAAAAGCCTCAGCTACCTCCCTCTCCTGGTTTGGTAGTCCACAGCAGATGACATTATGCATCACCCTTGTTGCTCTCACCTCCCAGCTAAACCCTAAGTTTCTCAACAGGCTTTTCTCCAGTTTCATACTAGATTGCTGAGCAATCATATATCCTATCCAACTCCTCCACTTTTTCTCCACCATCTGCCCTTCCCGAACAGTTTATACCCTTTCATGACCGTGCTCCAGTCCTGTGAGTTATCCCAGCAAGGCATGTGAGTACCTTGAATGGGCAAGGTGTGCCAATTGCACTATGGCAGTGCTGTGATTGGATGCAGAGGGAGTGCATGGCTCCCACAGTCAATGTTGTGTACAATCTGCTTGTGCCTCACTTCCTCCGCCCTTGCTTTACATGTGTGTTACTTCAGTAATACTGGCAGGAAAAAAATTACATTAATGGAAACCAGCGGAATCTGCAGCACTGTGCAGAGGCAACAGTCTCATGTACCATACATAGAACCCCAAGGAGCTGCAGGCTGCCCCCTACTGGTGCATGTCATCTTTCAGAAAAATTAAACACCCTGTAGTCCTGACGTAACTGCAATCTACATTTGTGTTCTCTGACAACGTTTCCGAAGGCAGCGCCCAGCTTAGCAGAGATAATTTTAATTGGCCCTAAGGTATCTCTCAAAAGTACTGAAATTGCTGAGGAAATGATCGTAGGGAAGAAGGTTGTTACCTCAGAAGAGTTGAGCAGTCAATGGATTGTAATAATGCTCTGTGTTTCTGACTGGTAGATGTGTTTTGTAGCTGAAAGTGACTGCATTGAGCCTGAAAATAGACCGTGTCAATGGAAGCTTTTATCAGCTGGGTAGCATAATTACCACAACTGTCTGCACTGTGTTTGCATGTGTTGGTTGAGTCTAGAAAGGGGCTGAATGCAAAGAAATAGGCTGGTTTATTGACAGTTCATATAGATTCTTTTTCATATGCTGGAAAACAAAACCATAAGGGTTGCTATTCTACAATTTATTAAAAATCAGTTATAAATGGTGAATTGATATAAACTAAATAATACAGAAAAGTAGAATGACTAAGGAGGAGTATAAACATACGGCTGGAGAATGCCAGGCAGTAATCAGTAAAGCGAAAGCACAATTGGAACTACAGCTGGCAAGGGATGTGAAGAGTAACAATAAGGGTTTCTACAGGCATGTGAACAATAAAAGGGTTATCAGAGAAGGTGTGGGGACATTACTGGATGAGGGAGGTAACCTAGTGACAGATAATGCAGGAAAAGCTGAAGTACTCAATGCTTTTTTTGCCTCAGTCTTCACAGACAAAGTCAACTTCCCAATGATGGTCCTAGATGATGCAGTATGGGAAGGTGGAGGGCAGCCGTCTGTGGGGAAGGAACAAGTTCTGAGCTATCTAGAAAAACTAGATGTGCACAAGTCCATGGGTCTGGATTTAATGCACCCCAGGGTACTGAGGGAATTGGCAGAGGTAATTGCTGAACCTTTGGCCATTATCCTTGAAGACTCTTGGAAATCGGGGGGAGATACCGGATGACTGGAAGAAGGCAAATGTAGTGCCCATCTTTAAAAAAGGAAAGAAGGACAATCCAGGGAACTATAGACCTGTCAGCCTTACCTCAATCCGTGGGAAAATAATGGAGGGAATCCTCAAGGAATCCATTTTGAAGGACTTGGAAGAGGGGAAAGTGATCAAAAGTAGCCAACATGGATTCACCAGGGGCAAGTCCTGCCTCACCAATCTGATCAGCTTCTATGACGACGTAACAAGCTCTGTGGACATGAGGAAGTCAGTGGATGTGATATACCTTGACTTCAGCAAGGCTTTTGATACGATCTCCCACAACATTCTTGTCCATAAGTTAAGGAAATATGGATTGGATCCTTGGACTATAAGATGGATAGAAAGCTGGCTTGATGGTCGGGCCCAACGGGTAGTGGTCAATGGCTCAATATCTGGATGGCGGTCTGTTTCAAGTGGAGTGCTGCAAGGCTTGGTTCTGGGGCCGGTGTTATTCAACATCTTTATTAATGACCTGGATGAGGGACTGGGTTGCACCCTCAGCAAGTTTGCAGATAACACAAAACTAGGGGGAGAGGTAGATACGTTGGAGTGTAGAGAGAGAGTCCAGAGGGACCTGGATAAATTGGAGGACTGGGCCAAAAGAAATCTGATGCGGTTCAATAAGGAGAAGTGTTGAGTCCTGCACCTGGGGCGGAAGAATCCCAAACATTGTTACAGGCTGGGGACCGACTGGTTCAGCAGCAGTACGATGGAAAGGGACCTAGGGGTTATGGTGGATGAAAGGCTGGATATGAGTAAACAGTGTGCCCTTGTAGCCAAGAAAGCTAACGGCATACTGGGGTGCATTAGGAGGTGCATTTCGAGCAGATCTAGGGAAGTAGTTATTCCTCTTTATTCAGCACTGGTGAGGCCACATCTGGAATATTGTGTCCAGTTTTGGGCCCCCCAGTATAAAAAGGATGTGGATTTGCTAGAGCAGGTTCAGAGGAGAGCGACAAAAATGATTAAGGGTCTGGAGCACAAGACCTATGAGGATAGGCTGAGGGATTTGGGCTTGTTTAGTTTACAGAAGAGAAGACTTAGAGGTGAGCAGCCTTCAACTTCCTGAAGGGGAGCTCTAAAGAGGAGGGTGAGAAATTGTTCTCAGTGGTGTCTCATGGCAGAACAAGGAGTAATGGTCAGAAGTTGAAGAGGAACAGGTGTAGGTCAGATATTAGGAAAAACTTCTTCACCAGGCACGTGGTGAAGCATTGGAATGCGTTGCCTAGAGAGGTGGTGGATTCTCCATCCCTTGAGGTTTTTAAGTCTCGGCTGGACAAGGTCCCGGCTGGGATGACTTAGTAGGGGTTGATCCTGCTTGAAGCAGGGGGCTGGACTAGATGACCTCCTGAGGTCCCTTCCAGCCCTATGATTCTGTGATTCTGTGAATGAACTATTTCCATCACAGGAACACTTAGAAATTTGTGGACTGCCTGCAAGCACAAGGCTTTTAGGATCTGACTCCTTAAGTCTTACATGTTTATGTATCAAAACGTGGAATATTTGCATTCACTCTTTATGGCATATGTGGTTTTCTCTTGTTCATATCTTTCTCTTTTAAATCTTTGGGTATGGAATATATTTCAGTACCTCCTCTTTTCAACTCAGCTGCAAAAAGGCTATGCAAGATGACTACTATGCAAGCCAATTCTCACGGATATCTGACTGGCATCAGATGTTCCAAAGAAAATAAAGCAAATCTCTTCTTTACAAAAGGGTTGTGGCAATGCCTCATAGAAGGAGACCTCCTGCAAGTGAAATATCTAATTCCCATGCAGTTTGAGTTTCCTTGTAATTGTATGTACACTCTCATAAGAACTGGGAGTTACTAGAATCATGGTGCTGAGGATCAATCCTATTTGTATAACACCAACAGCATCCTGCACACTTACTAATTCCATGATAGGACTACAAATTTAGGAAATAATTTGCCCTGAAACTGGCCTATAGAAAGTTGCTTGGAATTCAGGACACTTCACATTACGTTTTACTTTAAAGCTTTCCCTTTCCATCACTCCAGACTCTTGAGAGCAGGTGGGAGTGTGTGATCACTCTCTCCTCCTCTTGCTTATAAAGTAGTGTGGCAGGGCCAGGGCAGAGGGCCCCTTCAGAAGGAGAGAAAGGCAGCCCAAACAGGCAGAAGGATCAGCAGTGTACAAGCAGGCAATCACAAGCAGCTGGGTGGGAGTTGGCTCAGCCAAACTGGGGCCAGCTGACTCCATTACTGGCTTAATAAGAGTCCTTTAAAAACCCTCTGGAGTTGGACGGGTGGGGAGAGAGAGCAGAGGAGAAAGTTAAAGGAGATACAGAAAGCAAGAGGAGCAAAAGAGCAGAGGCCTGAGAGGGAGGCAGACCAGCCCCCACTCAGGAACAGCAGCTTGAGGGAGTCCCAGGAGGAGAGTCTGGGCTTCCGACCACAGAGACCCTTGGCAAGCCCTAACCCCTGAGAGTAAGGGGTGAAAGAGACTGAACCTGTCTGTGGTGTAGATAAGAGGGACCCTTGCCACAGTAGTCTCTTTTTTTTCAGATCTTCAAGCTGCTAACTTCCTTCTTCTTCCTCTGGCCTAACTCTTGCATAGTTCTGCCAGATGAGGAACAGCTCAATATCTATAGGTTGTGGTGCCTTTAACATCCTCTCTGGTCTGACTGATATTCACAGCACTGCTGAAGAATCTGCCCCTACATTCATCTGCCTTCTCTCCACGCTGCAAAGCATTGCCAAGAGCATGACTGATGCCCATTGGGTTGGGTGGAGCGATTTGGCAGGGAGTAGCGATACGAGAGTTTTAACATTCCAAAGCTTGTAGCAAGGGGACAACACTGCCCAAAGAGGGAGTTGTCTATGTATCAGCAGAGTCCCAATGGGCCAGGGAATTAACATAAATCATTGGCCAAAAGTTCATTTTTGTTGGATTGGGACCTTGCCTTTTCGACTGCTAACTACTGTTTTTATTCTTATACTTCAAAAACAGCATGGCATTTTTAGGTGAATCTATTCCCAGGGAAAGGCAAAATTTCCCCCTCACCACTCTGTCACTGTGTCCCTGCAGCTGGAGCTCTGTGGTCCATTCAGTTGTTGGCCTCTTGAGATTGCTATCAAAGTGGCTAGAAGGGCATTCCCATCGCATGTTTCTCAGTGTCACATTTTGGGGGTGGGGGTCATTATGCACCCAGTTGGGAGGGTGGTACTGGGGGCAGCTGCACCTGAATTTTGGGGGAAGCCCTCAAGTGTCTTTCTGTGGCAGAGAGTACTGCCCATTTAAAGGTACCCTTCAATGCACACACCAGCAGTCACAAGAGATGTCCAACCTGGTTAGGGACCTGTCTTACAGAGATGTCTCTCTTCTCATATGATTCTGACTCAATTACAATCAGTAAAGATGCTCAAGCTGACAAGCGCCTGTTCTTAAAAAGGAAAGGACAACTTATAAAGCATCAGTGAGGTAGCCAAGTTAGCCTGTATCTTCAAAAACAACAAGACGTCTTGTGGTATCTTACAGACTAACAGATATTTTGGAGCATAAGCTTTCATGGGCAAAGACGAAGCGGGTCTTTGCCCATGAAAGCCTATGCTCCAAAACATCTGTTAGTCTATAAGGTGCCACAGGACTTCTTATAATTTATAAAGCATTTCCCAAAAGCAGTTCTGAAACTCATTCACACATGGTGCAAAATAACCAGATCAGTTGACCTTTAGGGCATGCTGCATTGCTCCTCTATGCTGACTTTGGGATGATCTGAAGGAATTAGGTGTTTGCACTCCAGATGATTCTTAGATTTATGTCGTGTGGGCTGGGTTAGTTTGGACAGCTCAGCAATGATCATTTCAATATTTCCATTGAGGGTCCCAAAAAGGTGGATTTTTGCCTTAAATGTAAAGGAATACCAAAGGTTCCTAATTCCTGAGTTATCCAGTCCTTCCAATATTTTAGTCTAATTTGAAATATCATTAAGGCCTCAGTTTTGAACACACACATATGCTGAAACATGTAAATAAAACTAACCACACAAGAAAGTGTTTGCAGGCTGGGGACATAAATTTGTATTGGAACTGTAGTCTGTCTGAATTATAGATCAAAAGGTTTTCATCAAGCATTTGTCTAATCAAAATTTCCCTTACTGTTTCATCTTCCAAATAAATAAATGCTGTTAAAGCTCTGAATTTCTATTTTCATATGCTGCCAGCCTTTATGGAATCACAAATTCCTGAAAAAAAAAAAAAAAGGCCTTAGCTTTATGCTGACAATTTCTGAAGATTTGAACGTATTAGAAGTGCTTGGGATAACTTGCTGAAGCAGTACACTGGCTCATAATTTAAGGCCACAATCCTGTAAAATGTATACACAACTTCACGTGTGAGTAATTCAATCAACCTCACACACATTAAATTTAGTTGTGTGTAAAAGTGTTTGGAAAACATTTTCATCTAAGGAAAACACTGGCTCCCATCTCTGTTGATGGACAGATAGAACAGGCTAAATAGTAAAACTTTGAGTTACGCTGGGGGTTGCCTTCCTGCAACCCCCATGTAACTCAAATTTTCATGCAAGTTAGGGTGGGGTGCTGGGAACGAGGCTGCCACTTGGTTCCCAGCTCCCTGCTGCTTGCGGGACCCAGGAAACAGACCAGACTGGTGGGCTGGTCAGTTTCCTGTCTGCTTCTCCCTGCCTTCCCCCAGGCGCAGGGCTGTCAGCCTGACAATGGTGCCACTGGGGGAAAGCAGGGAGAAGGGGCTCTTAGCCTGTAGGGAGCTAGTCAGGCTAAAAGCCTTCTCACAGAGGCACCACTGTCTGGCTGACAGCTGCGCAGCTGAAGAAAGGCAGGGAGAAGAGGCCTTTAGCCTGCTTAGCTGCAAGCCGTACAGGAGCTTCTAGTTGTGCTTAACCTGCATTAAAGTGAGTTATGAGCAAATTGAAGCATCGTATTTCAAGAGTTTACTGTACAAGTGAATATTCTTTATCACCTAACATGCCTAAACTAGATAACTTTTTATCTTATTCTAGTTCACAATGGGGTATATTTCAACCAATTTACTCCAGTGTACACTTGCTCAGAATCAGGCCTTCCTTTACCTCATGGTTTACACTTCCAAAATATATTTCTCAAGTTCTACAAAAAAGTAGTGTTTGAAAGACATGAAAAATGGGAGTCAGATGTGTCAAGCTTTCAAAAACATAAAAAAGTGGGGCGGGGGAGAAAGATAACTTTTAAAATCTATTTTACATAAGTGGATCTATGATATAGAATCTACTTAACTTGATTATATAATAGGTCTCTACGAGAATTAATAAAAAAACTCAGTTTCATTTACTAAAGAATTTAAAATATATAATCTTTCAAGAATACTGAGATGGATTTCTGAATTCCCAGAGTGAACTTTTGATTGATGTACTAATGGAGCTGCAAGTTACATTTCACACCAAGTTAAACAGGTGACGTCTGCTTTTCTGCCTAATGTTCTTCAAAGCTTTTACTTGTGTGAAAATAAATCTTCACTTGGAAGGGAGGGGGGAACCCATCTGTGATCAAATAAAGTCTTCTCTCCCTAATCCTACAAATACAGCCTCCACCATTTGTAGAAGCAACCTTAGAATGAACCGTTTGGAGTTGTGAAGAATCCACACAAGAGCCCCTTCTCCCTGCTTTCCCCAATTTTCACCTCCAGTTTCCGTCTAGGACCAAGAGCCAAAAACTATAGACATACCCCATCAAAAGTCTGTTCTAACATTTCTAACCCAATTTTGCAAACCTAACATGTTTGGATAACTCAGATTTCCACTGAACCTTCTACGGTTTGCTCAGCCATCATTCTCACTGCAAAAGCGCTCTTGGGCTCAAATTCTGAGCCAGTGTCTGAACCAACAATTTAGGCTGGTTGCTCAACTAATGAGCAAGGGTGAGAATCCCACTGCTTATTCCTCCAAACAGCTGTTCCTCTTCCATGAGTCTCCACAGACTCTTCCCTGGATTCCTCCGTCTGCATAGGAGAGTGCAAAGAATCTACATAGCAGCAAGTTCTCGAGCCCCCGCCCTTCCTGCACAGATTAGGACAGGGGTCAGCAACCTGCGGCTCTGGAACCACATGTAGCTCTTTAAAGAGCCATTTGCAGCTCCGAGCACCGCTGCTGCTGACTCCTCTGACAGCTCCAGAGACTGCCACTGCTTAACAAAAGAACTAAAGACATGACTGAAATGCCTTGTGTTCATTAACTTCACATATAACATTGCTACACCCATTTCATCATGATATTATTGTCACATAGTAGTTTTCAACTGCTAACTCACAAGGTATATTTTGTACAAAGTTAATTACAGGGAGTGTGAGTACATGGGTGCATTCGGTCACAACATATTGCCTAAGAGCTTGGAACCAGGTTAGCAAAGAACCATAATTTTGGCTCTGCATCACTCACAGAGGCTCCTAGAACATGGTGTATCCTCAGGAGACCATTTACAGTAAACTCTTTCATATTCAGCAGCCCTGGGACTGGGAGGCTGATGGATATTCAAATATTCTGGATAATAGAGAGGTATACCTAGCAATGCAAAACATGATTATATATTAAGAAACTAACAAAAATGTATGCAGAGTATTTTATTTACCAACAACAACAGTATTGTACACTTGTAAACTTATATTGTATTCATTTGCGTTTACTTTGACTATACTGTACCTATGGAAAATGTAACTAAATATTTACTTATGGTTAAAATGCCAGTTACTTGTGAGTTCCAGATAATAGAATGCTGGTTAAGAGAGAGTTTACAATATGTCCCATCTATGCCGCCTGACAGTTCATAGAGCCCTTACTATAACTGAGAACCAAGCCCAATACACATTGTCCAATTTTAAAGCTCACCTCGGGCAATGAAAAACAAACAAAAAGAAAACTAAAGCAAAAATACCAAGACTCTGATTACACTGAGATGGGAATGTTTTTCTTTGTCATTTTATGAAATTTTCCTCAATTTGTGGCAACTCAGGGCACTCATAAAACGGTTGTAAATCAAGAATATGTTAAAAGCTCCGAGGAATGCTAAAATCAACATTATGAAAAACTAAATGCCCAGCAGTCACTTGTAAACTGGAAAGAGTCGCGGTCATTTAATGCATCTAATGTGAAATTGAGAGAGTGCCAAACAAGGAAGACCCCCTGCAGTCAATGAGATTTGGCAGGCTTACTGTATTAACTGTATTGTTTAAGATTCAACCATCTTTTATAGCAGCACCACCAGGTTATTATACTTTAGGTAATGTTAGCATTTCCACTCTATACCCATATTTTCCAGACTTTATAACTACCATAAAAAAATTCAGGTTGAAACTTGGCTCAATGTTTTTATGCTTTTTATTTTTAAACACTTTTTTAATGCTGGTTTGGCAAGTCTTATGTTGTACTAGTGGAAAATGAACCCATTTCAACTTTGGTTTTTCATTTCTTTTAACATTCAAATACAGCATTGATTTCAGAAGTGACATTTGAAAAGTGGCTGGCTCATATTAGATTTCAGTCTGTTTTTCCATTTAAACAAATAAGAGTCACCATAACTAAATTGTATCAAATGCTTTTGGCTTTTTACACAACTCATCTGATGTTCTCCAAAAAAGCAGACCCTCTTGATCTCATCTCATGTTTATAGACTTAAACTTTCTAAATTTCCTTCCTCCTCCCAGTTTCTTAGACTCCACAAACCAGGCCATTTTTACTGAAATACTTAAATATAGTTTTAGTGACCTAATTTTAGGTCTCTAAGGCTATGTCTACACTTGCATTCTTCTTTCCAAAGAGGTATGCAAATGAAGGAAATTGAAAATGCAAATGAGGCGCAGATTTGCCTATCTGGCACCTCATTTGCATATTCTTATTTTGAAATAGCTTCTTTCGAAAGAAGAAAATCATTGTAGACACTGCTCTTTAGAAAGTAAACCCCATCTTAGAAAGAATGTTTTTTCCCATAAAAAAAGGGAAGAAGGATTCTTTCGAAGATGAGTTTACTTTCGAAAGAGCAGTGTCTACACTGGTTTTCTTCTTTTGAAAGAAGCTATTTTGAAATAAGAATATGCAAGTGAGGTGCCAGATAGGCAAATCAGCACCTCATTTGCATTTTCAATTTCCCTCATTTGCATACTTATTTCAAAAGAAGAACGCAAGTGTAGACACAGCCTAAGTGAGACCGGAATAAAATATGTCCAACAACAAAAATTCAACAGGTGGTTAAAACTATGCTCAGCTCCCCCCAATAAAATACAGCATTTTATTATATTTCACACATTGTAGTTGTGTTTCCACAACTTGAGCAGATTACCCTGCATTAGGTTATTGTACGTCCTTTCCATTGACTGTCCAGCGATCAAGGCATATCTTCCCACCGACCCTTCAATTTATTCCTCATCTCAGCAAGACAAAAGATACTGCACTATGATTTGGAAGTTGAGTGGCAAAACAGCTGGAGATTCATGACTGTAGAGTTTACAGAACCACTAAAGAAAACTACAGCCATTCCATTTTCTTCACATCTTCCCTCCCTCTCACGCTCCATCCATGACCCCATCCACTTATAGCATGATCCCACAGAAGGGTGACTACCTGCAAATTCAGTAGGTACAGCGAGCAGTTCAAAAGGCCCATAGAGTCACCTTTAAAATGGCACACAGAGCATGAGAGAAAATATGCATTTTCCCCCTTTATTTTGGGCTTAGATGTGGTTAGCCTGAAAGACTCCACAAAGTTTTCCTGACTTTACTCTGCAGTTATGTGCTTGTATGAATAGTTTTTATCTTGCAGATCTTGAGCCATACATTTTGGTCATGTCTGTGGAATGTGTGATGTAATTGCATTAGATACACGTAATTGCAGATCTATAATCAAAAACCATAACCAAGAAGAGTCTCCTTTTTTCCCCCCAGACTTTTAGCTTCATAAGGAAATGCTCAATATAGCTTTGTAATATGATCTCTCTACAGACCACTGAAATGCACAATTCATCCTCTGAAGGGACCACTGACTACATGTTTGCTGGTGACAAATAGTGAGACTTCTATAGCACCACACTGTAGAGAATAATTATTCATGAACAGCTCCTTCAGGTTGCTGTTTCTCTTCAGCATCTCCAGGACTCATAGGAAAGGGCTTTCACAGCTGCTACTAAAGTCCAAAATGTTCAAATCCACTTAGTTTTATCTTATTGAGTTCCACAGGAAAAGCAAGCACAAAAGTACTTCCTTACCTTAGTAATGACATGGAAAAAGGTCACTAAAATGTGAAGCCACCTAAGTGCTCTAACCAATATTAAAGAGATCTGTGGTACTCACCTTCAGAGCACTGAGGGCTGCACTGGCATATTGTCAGGAGCTGTAACTAGTGTGACGAAAGCTCTATGGTCCATGCAGTGATAAGTGTGCAGAGCTTTCTATTCAGAAGGTTTCCAGAACACACAGAAACTCAAAGTATGACTTAAGAACTAAAAGGGAAGGCTCATCAATAGGAAGACTAGTAGAATTTCTCTGAAAGAAGCATCTTACGGTCTAGCTTTATCTATGAGGACACAGAGAAGATGTAGGTTGGAATATTAGGTGAATTCAGCGTTAATTCAAATTAATATTTATTAATAAATTAATCAAATTAAATCTAAGGAGGCATGAACAAACAGTAGCCGTATGTAAGTCTTAGGTGGGTCCTATGATTCGATCTCTACTTCTTCAAATTTTTATTTAACTTTTTTAAAAGGTGAACAACAAGCTTTTTTCCAAATGAACATTTTCATGGAAACTATTTGATTTCTTCCATATTTTCTGCTTCAGCAAAAATATCTAAACAAATATTTTCAGCTTTTGGAAACTGAATATGAAAATAATTAAAATATTTCACTTCTTTGAAAACTTTTCATGGAAAATACTTTCCATTTCTGACAACCTCTGCTGGAAACTAAAAAACAACCCTGACTGCCTACCTGAAGAACAAGATGCACCTACAAGATGCAAAGATGACAGATATTTCAAGTGACTGTACAAGTCTCAGACATGGACACTGAAGAGCTTTGCTTAGCAGTACCCACAGGAGCAGTCCTCAAGCCCTATGACCACAGACCCTAAACAACCCAAACACCTCACCCTCTTCCTGCACCCTTTCTACCTTCCAGACCCTCACCCTATCTCCCTTCTCCCAGACCCCACACCCCAAACCCTCCACCACCTCCCACCCAGACCCCCTCCTGTATCCTCTTCCGCCCAGACTCCCCACCCACACTCTGCTTCTGGCCCCTCCCTCCCACCCAAATCCCATCACCTCCACCTCTGACCCCTCCCTCTCAGACCCCAAATCCCCCTTCACCCATCTAGACACACCACCCCCAGCTTGCTCCTGCACCTCTGCTCCCCCAGACCACCATTCCTTTCCTATGCCCCCTCCCACCCAGAGCCCCCAATCCAGCCCAGATCACCTAGCAATCCTGCACCCTCCCACCCAACCCCTCCCCGCCACAATTCCCAGCCTGTTCCTATACTGTCCCTCCTACCCACACCCCCACAGGCCTGGCCCCCATCCAGTTGGGGACCAAATCTGTGAGATGTGGGTTTTTCTGCTTCTCACTTCTGTGGCCTCCAACTGATTTGTCTATGGGTCAGTGGTTCCTGACCCAAAAGAATTTCCTTGCCCCTGCTCTACATGGATGACTTGCAAGCAATACTCACAGGAGATGGGATTTGGAGGTTTGCTTTCTTGAAATTTGCATCCAATCCAAATGCAATGTAATGGCATAGTGGTTTGCAAAGGTATGCACAGTGGACTTAGTGGAAGCCCTTCAAATGTTCAATATAAGAATGTCATTTAGAAATGCCACTGATGTCTCATGAGCTATCAAAGAATGTACCTCCTTCAGGAAGCATAGGCTGAGCTACTTTGTATGCTATCGTGATAAAGGATGTCATCCATGGAAAACACTTGACCCTTCTTTTTGGGTCATACATGAAAAACAGACGAGAGGAATACAAAGCTCTTTCTAGACAAACAGCTAGACATCACCTGACATGCCATGTGAGAAGATGTTGCTCCCCTTTGGGAATGAATGTGGCTGAGGGACAAAACACCGATACATACACAATTTGATTCAACTGAAGCTGAGAGCCTACTTTAGATAAGAATTTAGGGTACAACCTCTGGGCCACTTTCTCTTTGGAAATTTGCATGAAAAGAGGCTCTGCCACCAAAGCCTAAGCCTTGCACGTTCTTCTTGCAGATGCTGTCACTAGAAGGCAGGAAAATGTCTAACACGGAAGAAATGGCCAAAGGCTTGAATGGAGGTCTCAGAAGAGCTGCTAAAACATGAAGAAATGAACTTTTTTTACTGGCAGGTGGAAATGAGTGACACCTTTGAAAAGCCTCGTTGCCATGAAGTTTAAAAACACAAACCTCCTGTGGATAGGTGGATGAAATGCCAAAATTGCTGCCAAGTGGACTCTCAGTGAATTAAGTGAAAGACCAGACAACTGATGGTGTAGCACAATTATAGAGTTGTGGGTTTTTTGTTTTGCACTGGGGCCATTAAGGCACCAAAAGAAAAAAAAATATAATGTGCCACATACATTCAACTCACCTGCCAGGGATGGGCATGGAAGCTCAGAGCTTCCCCCCAGAGTGCAGCGAGATAAGCATCAGCTCCTCCCTCCCCACAAGGCTGGGACACCCAAAGTCAGTAAAGACTCAACTTACCTGAGGTGCTGGAACTAGGAGTGTGGAGGATCTGCAGCACCTCTGGACTTCAAGTGATTTCCATTATACACAGGGTTTACAGTTTGCTTCAAAGGCACTCAGCATCCCCCACTATACAAATTGTTCCAGTGCCCCTGGAACTTGTTCAAGCACTGTGTCTCGAGAGAGAGGTCCCTCAAAAGGGATGAGGTGAGTGCATTGGTGCCTTGGCTGTTACCAAACTTGATGGTGGATCTGCCACTAAGATAATGGCGGTAGCAAGGGATGCAGCTGTGTCAAGGGGGCCATCAGTGCTGGGCATAGCCGTGATGACATAATCTGCAGCACAGGTAGCACAATCTCACCCACATTAACCAACTGCTCTAGTAACACTGAACTAGCCCTGAGGTACTACTCCTAGATAACGGAAAAGTTCTCAGAAAACAGGGTAGAAGTGTGAGGTGAAGGCACGCTACAGAGTTCTCACTCTAGTCATGGGTGGTGAGAAGGAACAGAGATAATGGAGTGGTGGTGCTTTTGTGCATCACGGGAGTGGGGGCTGTGGCCTCAGGACACATATGCCACCCAATTAGTACTGCTAAGCAAAGTTCTCCAGAATAAGGAATATACACACTTATGTGGAAAATGCTGCTGCAGCTTCTAAAAGGAAGCAAATTAGGATAATCTCTATATGAATTAACTTTCTACATCATAGTCTGAACATAAACAAACCTTACTCAGAGCTTCACAAAAGGCTTGCATTTAATTCATGTAGATGCACAGCCAAATCCTCTGATGATACAAACTGATGTAGCTTCAATGATTGCAATGGAGTTATGCCAATTTCCAGAAGCTGTAGGCCCAGCCCACAGCAGCTTCTGAAATGTGTTTTGAGTATTTCTACCAGTTCTTTTGCAATCCAGCACTATCACAAAAACAAGCTGCACTTTCAGCTGTGCGCCACATTGTACCAAATCTTGTCATCAGTTGTTAAGCAGTGACAAATACACACACCCTACATGACAAGGAAAAAGGCAAATTCCTTTTGAGATCTTTTCAAAGTCTACTACTACTACTATGCACACACACCACAACCACAAATACGATTATTTATTTTACTATACTTGAAGGAGAAAAGTGCAGATACATTTTCTAATGAATTGACAAACTTCATTTTGACAGCAGTTGATGGTATACAGCAAAGCCTGCCATAGTCACAAAAGCAAGAGATAAACTTTTTATGATTGACATAGTTACCTATTGTAAATGTCAACAACAATGCTTCATAGTGCATTACCCTCCGTCTTGCTATTAAATTCTCATCAGATTCTCAAATTGGATTTACCTGAACACCATATTCAGCAATATCAACGCTGATAAAGATACTATTGGATGTAATGCATCTAATCATCAGTGATCTCAATGGGAGAAGAGGGACAACTGAAAAAAGTCACTGCACTGTTCATATTTTTGCACTATATAAATACCAAAAGCAACAGCCATTAAAATTAAAAGTAGAGGATTCAAATTTGCTAATATCTGACAGGAGTAATTGCACTGAAAGAGTTTTACAATGAGCAGCCACCTTGTAGCCCATTTCTTATTGTTCCTACATTGTTAAATATTTCCAGTTACATGTATATTTTTAAGTTCACTGATACTACACAGATTCCAGAGAATCCTGTCCTCTGAGACATTCACACCTGGGCACTGGAGTGCAAAGCAGGAACTCTGGAGTTCTGCTACCAGCTCTTACACCAACTTCCCACTAGACATCAGGCCAATTACTACTTCTGCATCACAATTTCCCCATTGATGCTACGCGTATAAAACCTAGACTCTATGGCAGAGGGCATTTAATATGACAAGATTTTTTAGAAAAACAAAATTATTGTGCATAATAATTCACAACTGAGTCAAAAGAAGAAGCCATTCAGTTAAATTAGACCTTTGTTTTAAGATTCTGTTCCTTTCAATTCCAAAACAGGCTCTTATTCTACCCCTGTAACACAAGAGAGTTTGTTTCTCGGTTTCCTGTATGCTGCCTCCAAGCTACTTTCTATATACTCTGTCACTTGTTTCTCCCCTGATTGGTGTTATATTTGAAAAGGCATAGAAGACTGTTTTCTACGTCAGTGATTCTTTCCGCCCCGCAACAGCGCATATAAGTTTCTTTAGTTGTATATGTGGACTTGTTTTCACTACATTTTCCTGTGGCTAGAGTACATTTGTGATCTCAAACTAGATTATGAGTGAATCATCATGGCTACTAATTCTCTTTTCTAAATAAGATGTTCCTTTTTTCTTCCCAGGCTCTGGCTTCCTCCTCAGCTCATGACCCATTTTAGGTTGTGTCATCTCACTTTCATGTGATGTTCAATTCCAATGTTCCTGTTTAATAAATGATCCCCCTACCTTGTGAGGTTTTTTTTTCTTCCCTGATGCCTATGTTATTTTTGATTAGCTTAGCATCTTCTCATGAAGCAAGTCCTTTCACAGTACACATCAAGATAATGACTCAGCCATATGTGTATTAAAGTCTTTACCCTCAGTGACCCAATCATTCCAAACACAGAAGACTGTTCCCAGGAAGCCAGTGGTAATAACATATTTCTTCTTTTTTATTCATCTTCCTGAAAAGGGTATTGAAAGGTTTCTGAACTCTGTACAAGGTCAGTTACATTAACAGACAAGGAATTCTTCCTTTGGCCTCATTAATACGTTTCCTTCCTTTTCACCAGTTCTAACATTCTCAATTCTGTAGCTAATTAAGAGTGGAGACGTTTTCCCCAGAATATTTTCTGCAGTTTCTTTATAAATCTACTTTTCCAAGCTGCCACTTATAAAGAATGTGTCTGGAAACACTCCATTATCCTCCACTATATTTCACACCTTGATTCTTGATTATGCAAACAGTTCCCTAGTTCATCCCACTTTTCTCCCTCAGCCCTCACACATACCCCATCACAGCACTGGGTGCAAAATTCACACAGTGTTGCATGGTCAAGTCAATTACACTACATTAAATTTGGCACCAGGCCCAACAACACAGCAGGTATGGTGTGATGCAGGTGGAGATGGACCAAGGTGGCAATTGTACTGGGGCCTGGAAATACAAAAGGGTCCAGAGCTTGCAGTAGGGGCAGCAGCTGGAACCTCAGACCCTTCAAATTGCTGCTGGAGTGCCATGCAGTGCATTCAGGGCACCACTGAGGGCTGCAGGGCAAGGGAGCCATTTCTGGAGGGCGGGGCAGCTCTGTGTACTGGGATGCCATTTGCTCTTCTCCAAGTTCCCCTGATTAGCAGGGAGCAAGGGGAAAGTACACAGATTGTGAAGTACTCCTCTGCCTTCTTCCCTCACCAGCCAGGACTGAGAGGCAGGCATATAAGCTATGCACTTTCCCCTCACTCTCTGACAGTCAAGGGAATAGGAAAAAGCCGTGTCCTGGTCTGCACAGCTGCTGTCTTCCCTCCACCCCCCACCCCAAAATGGCTCCCTTGCTGCGTGGGTTGGGGGGAGCACATGCTGAGGGATGGCTGTCCCAGCCCCAGCCCTTCCACCCAAGGCCCTACTCCTTCTAGTGGTGCAGAGCAGGCCTTCTCCCACCTTGCCCCAGGGCCCTGCAAGGCTGTCAGCCCCACTGTTTGGCACTAACAGTACCAGCTAGAACTTCCCCATTGTCTGTCTTGTTCATTCAGCATGACCTCATCTAGTGTTTTCATAGGGAGTATCTATTCATTGATGTACCATGTTAAAAAGAAAATATCAACATATAAGCTTTTAAAATGAGTTTTTATGCACTGTTTATAAGTCTTCCTTAGAAATTTGAATCTGAGTTTTCCTATATGGTACATACATACTTGTCGGTGTGTTATTGTAAGGCTTTTCCAAAGAGCTTGGGGTGCAGTGTATAAGATGGAGTGTTGTCAGGGGGAACTTGCTCTTCCTCCAATCCCACACCTCTAAGCATAACGTAAAACAATAATGGGCACACATGTCTACACTCACTTTTCTTAAATGACTGGTGATTTTAGGTGCCCACCTTAACACATCTTAAAAGAACCTGGTTTTCAGGGGACATACAGATAACACATCCTGAATAATTGGACCCTTTTAGCCACCTCAGAAGTAGACACCCAAAGTACCTTGGTCACCTCTGAAAATCTATATTATTTAAGAATTCAGGTCAATGACCCTGAGGAGTAAGATTTTTTTTTTCAGACAATGCAATAACCATGAAATCGCCCATTAAATCAGAATTAATGTTTGTTTGAAAAGGTTGGGGGAGTATTGAGTATGACAAAAAGTCATCTCAACCTCAGCCATTTCACACTAGTAGGAGGGTGAAATTCTGAGATACAAATTAAGGTCATGCTGGAGGGCCTTTACCATCTATTTCAACTCTCCAAAAATGTAACAACAAGGCACAAAAAGCCTTTTGTGAAGCAAGTGAGAGCAACCATACCATCTGAGAGCGTATTCACACCTTTCCAACAGTACCAGAGATTAATGACAACTTAAGTCAGGGATGAGATCCTCACCCCTCTGCGCTGGCCCATCTTTGGCAGGTTAAAAGGGCCCCAGCCACAAAAAGGTGCTCTACAAGTTCTTGTTCTAACCACAAGGCTACGGGACAAATTGCTGCAGAGATCCCAGGCAGCATAGCTGTCCACAGAGCAGCCCAGACAGACTGCCATAACTTGGACACATTCCCAGAGCTGTCTATACGACAAAAGGAGTGACGGAGCAGCCCAGGATGAGGAAGGGACAAAGAGGAGATAAGCCACTTTAGGTCTGGGCCTTAGGCATTGCCAGTCCAGAGGAAATTGACCGGCATAGCTGTTCCAGAATAGTGACTTTGATGCAACTGCGAGTGGACTCACTGTTCTGGAATAAAATCACTTTTATTCAGGAATACGATGTGTACCTGGGGAGCTAGTCCATAACAGCAGTGTCCCTGTGTCAACAGGGCCTCTGAAGTGCAGCACAGAAACTCATCTAACAAGTAATCCAACTCTCTGCACAACTGTAGTCCAAGGAAGAACTCAGCAATTGACCTAGCAAGCTGCAGATACACATGGGGTTTGGTTGGCATAGCTGCAGTGCCTTGGGTGTGAATTTTTCACATGCCCTCAGCACTACCTGATTTAAGTGTAGACGAGGCCTGATGTTTCCAGGCCACTGTACAAGACAAATCTTAAGAAATAATCTGCGCTGCCAAATTGAGATTTTGTTGTTTATTCCATTAAACATTTGCGGTGTGATTGTCCCTGCTTCACTTCTTATGCAATTATTTTTGACATGTACAAAGTGGGTATAAAAGGGTCCCCTAGCAGATCAGTAGCACTTCCTCAACTTTGTGCCCGTAGAAGGGACAACACGAGCTTCAGAAATATTGAAATAAATCAATCAGGCTTTCTGTTTGCTAGAACCAGGCATTTACCAGTATCTCTTACCCTATGGCTGACACCAGTGATGACAACTCTATTTTGTATGAATTAACTAATAATGAATTATTTGTCATAAAAGGCTATTGACATATTGTTGGGGGCACATATAATCAAAAAATGTTTCATTTTGTATCTAAACCAAGCTTCTTTAAAAAAAAAAAAGCATCATAAGAGGTAGTTATTTAGAATTCTTCCTGGTACAGTTTAACATATTCAAACTACAAGAGAAGAAAGGATGTGAACATCAACAATTTTTCTGGAGAAAAGGCCTTGCTTAATTAAATTTATTCACAAAAAAAGATGTCAACATTTTTGTTCCTTCTGCAATTACCTCTGTTTTGGAGAAAAAAAATTAGTCAAAATTGATCTAGGATATAGTCAAGGGACAACTATTTTTTATGATTCTCCACCCCTGCCTGAAATTTCAGAAACCCACTGTAGTCAGGGGCCGTGGATCCCCAGTGTTGCCCTCCCTGAACAGTTTTTCATAGAGTGAATGCCAGAAATGAAAACGAAAGGAGGGTATTGGTGTTTGTTCTTGTCACAGCCTCCCAATTAATGTGTGACAATGTTGGAGTATCAAACAGTGCAAAAATGGGACTGGGAAAGGATTGGTAGGATGAAGCTGTACGGAGAGAATGCTGGGTGGGGTTTAAGAATGGAAGGGGTGAAGGGAGAGTACTGAGGCCTTGTCTACTTCTACCAGCACCACTGATGTATTTCAGCTTCAAAAATAGCGTAACTGAAGTTGTTGTATCCCACCATAGTATCTTGCATGTGGTAAGATCAACACAGGCTGCTCTCCCATCCACACTGCCTACTCTTCGTATCTTGGTGGAATACCAGCATTGATGGGAGCAAGCCCAGAGATCAATTTATCACGTCTGGAGTAAATGCGATCAATCAACGGCTGATGGATCAATAGCTGCAGGGTCGATCCACCATATAGTGTAGACAAGGTCTGAGAATGAAAATTAAACTATACTCACAAATAGACAAAGTCACGCCTTCTACTGAAAGGAAGAGGAGAAATGGAGACAAGGAGCTCCAAAATATGAAATATTCATTCATTTCTTTTTAAACCAGCAGACGACCAAACTTCACCAGTCACATAACATCTAAAATGATCTGCTCCATTTAAGTGATGGGTAAGGTGAAGATTTTGTCTCAGATATTTTTAGTAAAACTCACAGACAGGTCACACACAGTAAAGAAAAATTCAGACACACCTATATGATCTGTCTGTGGCTTTACTGAAATATGCATGACCAAATGGGGAGGTAGGAGGTCCCAGCTGCTGGGGCTCTGTGGATCATTCATGGACTGATGTCACCTAGGTATGTGCAAGACATGGATTCTGTGAAGTCCATGATCACCATGACAAAAATCATAGGCTGAGCTATGGGCATTTTGGATTTCCATGCCAGCTACGTAGGTGGGGTAGTTCAATGATGGATCTGAAACACTTAAAACTGGTGGGACCTTACTTGTAAAATTGAAGTTTCTGTTTTGAGGGTTTTTTTGTTTTTGTTTTTTAACTTCAGCCAAAAAGACAAAATACTTGAATATATAATGGCCAGGGCCGGATTAACCCTTCCGGGGCCTGGAGCTATTAGATTTTGTGGTGCCCCCTAGGCTCCAGGGGGGTCCAAAATGAGGGATTCAGGGTGGAGGCGGGGGGTTGTGGGGAGGTGAGGCAGGCAGTGCGGTGTGGGAGAAGGTGAGGGCTCCAACTGCGGATATGGGCTCTGAGGCAGGGCTGGGGATGAGTTGTTTGGGGTGCCAGAGGGGCCTCCAGGCTGGGACTGAGGCTTTTAGAGTGTGGAATAGGGGCTCAGGGCTGGAGGTTAAGGTGGGAGTGTGGGGGTCTGGGTGCTATAGTCGGCTCAGGCCTGGGTGTGGGGTCTAGGAAGGAGTAAGGGACTTAGGGTGTGTGTGGGGATTCAGGGCTCGGGCAGAGGGTTGGGGTGGGGGCATTCACCTGGGGCAGCTCCCTTTTTCAGGGCAAGCTGATGTCTCAGCATGAGGTGCCCTGCCCTGCACTTGCCTGCAGGCACTGCTCTCTGCAGAAACTATTTGCCACTATTCCCAGCCAATGGAAGCTGCAGAGGTGAAGCCTGTAGGCAGAGGCAGTGCAGGTAGGCAGTTGCCCTTAGCACTCATGGTGAAATGGTTCCAGCCCAGAAAGGAAGCAGCAGCACATGGAGTCACAGGGCTGGATAAGGTGGAGAGGTTTGAGCAGCTGCAGCCAAGGGCCCCAGGCTAAGGGGCCTGGCAATGAAATCTGAACTTTTGGCAGCTCAGAGACCAGCTTAACTATGTCCCAGAGGTTTGGATTTTTTACACTCCTGAGAATTTTAGCTATAACAAGGTAACTTCTCAGTGTAGATTAGCCCCCATTTCCTAGCTCTTCCCCCCAGGTATCTCTGGTATAAATTAATCCAGTCCCAGGCTTGATTCACACTTCTTCCAAAAAATCATGGCCAGGATGAAGTGTGAGGAGATACTCTCTCTGAATCCAGCACATCTATTACTGCATTTCCACAGGTGCAGGAATTTCCTGCTGCTTCCAACGAACACTCAGCCTTGCACTGTCAAACAATGTGACCAGGCCGATAATTCTCAGCCCCTATGCTCAGAGATCACTGAAGTCTAACAAACCTTTTCTGAACAAACGCTTCACTGCAGTAGACACGCGATTATCTGGCTTCCAGTGCACAGCTGGCAGCTGGCCCCACTCTACCCACCTTGGCTGGACAGTCAGCGTCTGATCCCACGGCAGCTGGCCCCTCTCCACTGATCCAGGCCAAGAGTGCCAGTTAACTGAGCAGGCTGGTTATCCGAGGGCTGGATAACACAGCTTTTACTGCATGCACTCAATAATGCCCAATATGTTACAAAAGTTTGTCTCCAACAGCTCAGCTTTGCTACATATCTGATGTTGTCATTAGTTCCATTACGTGTGTGTCCCCTATAGAAACCTCTATTACGAAGAGGGAGTGAATCATTCTCTAGACTATTCAGGAGTTGTCCCTTTTAAAGTGATATCTAATCTCTCCAACTACCAATAAAAACCCACAAATTATGCCCAAGTAATGAATTATTTCTCAGTCTGCCTCATAGCACAGGCCCCTACTACTAAATTAAATTTCCAGCATCCCTCAAATTAAAAGAGAACTAGGAACGTCAGTTTACATTTCATAATCCTTTGAGACGTTCATAATAACGAGCCATTGAGAGCCAGCCATGTAGAAATGTGTTGAGTCTTGTTTTGGCACTGTATATGATCCTGGGTATCACGAGGGGATTTTCTAAAACATCAGATAAAGCAACGTGTTCTTCTGTGCCAACTGCCCCCTTTTTAAAGTGTGTTTCTAAATTCAAACCTCTCCTTTGTCAACTGACACAAAACCCAGAAGCCCACTTCCTTGCACAGCTGTGGCCCATCATCTATCCTTCTTTGCAATTCAGCTGTTTGAGTGTAGTGTTATTAGAGACAAAAGGATGAAGACTGAGGAGTGGAGGGGGATATGGTGAGGCACTTCTCCCTCAAAAACAGGGGCAATACGGGGGTGGGTTGAGGCACCCATTATCACAGGAAGTGACCTCATGCTAAATGGGAGGCAGAAGTCAGGGGAGGCACACGTTCCCCCTTCGTCATGTTGGAGAAGGGCCACGTGCCACTCCCACATTTCCTCTGGGGGTACATGACCCACGTCACCTCACTCTGCCCCCCAAATACAGACATAGTTTGATGTCTATAGTCAGACCTCATGACCCAACAGCATCTGCAGAATACTCTAGTATCCTATGGTAAGCTCATAGCCAAACTGTTTTAAAGCTAAGGTGGGAAATGAGACAAAAGGAGTCAGGAAACATGGAGGAATGAGGGTACAGGAACCAAAATGCACTTATAAACATTCTGTATATTTTACATATAACGTGAAAAGAATCTAGACAGTTCCCCTACCACACCGCACACACCTAGCACCTCTAACATACTAACACAAATGCAAAAATACCATCACCCTCTCAGCCACCTCTGCACTCTTTAGAACAGATAGTATCCCTGTATAGTGCAGGTTGAACCTCTCTAGTCTGGCACAATGTCGTCTGGCTATATCCATAATCCAGCATGATTTTAGTTAGCTGGATGACAGCTTGTCATGGGTGTGACCAAGTTTCCTGCAGTCCTATAAAGTTTGTTTACAGCCACCAGTCCTGGCTCTCTGTGTTCTCTGCTGTTATTTAGCTGTAATTTACGTCTAAATGTCTTCTAGGAACCTATTAAGCAATGGAAGTGTTGATGACGCTGTTGGACAATATTGATCTCTGGTGGTCCAGCAAATTCTCTCATTCGGCACCAGGAAGGTCCCAAGAGTGCCAAACTAGAGAGGTTCAACCTGTATTCATAAATGACTCATGCACAGGGCTGTTAGTAAAATGAACTCATAGTAAATGAATGAGAACAAAATTCTGAATTAAGATGTTGAGAATATAAATTATATTTCATAAAACCACTAAATACATAACTATAGATATGTGCAGCTCCCATGAAATATTAGACAACACTTTAAAAGCTGCAGTCTAGGGTACATCACAAATGGCTCCAAAACTGTTAGGAAAATATATTGCAGGGGAAGAATGTTTCCTCAGCAGTAGGGAGTAGAGTCAATAGTCTCTAATAATGCTCTGGGTTTTCAATTGCTACATACATTTTGCGGCTCTGGACAGGATTGCCTAAAGCCTGTAGACAGACCACGTAAGTGGCCACTTTTATTGGCTGGTTAGCATAATTAGTGCAACTCTCTGCTCTGTGGTTTCTTCTGCTGGAAGTTGGGTAAGGTTTTTGTCGAGTTACATAATGGGAGGACAATTGCTTTTACAATGAGCTGCTTTTCAAGAGCAATTCAGATTATACACTAAATTTCACTTTCTAAAAATATGACAGTATGAAAATGACAATGAGGCATGCAACATCTTTAACATGTAAACAGGAACCAAGAGTAATTGTAAATCATTTATGCAACAAGACTTGAACAACACTGGTACAGTATTCCAGGACAACTCCAAGACCAGGGTCTGAGATTCTAGTTAAATACCAAAAGTAAAGTTTTAACATATATTTTCCCTCTGCAACTTATGGACTACTTGGTTTTCCTTTGTTATATTTAGGCCAAGATTTTCAAAGACCGATGTGATTTCATGTATGTCACTTGTAGGTATTCACCACTTCTGACTTCAAGATGTCTCAAGTTTTGACCCCAAAATTGGAAGCACACAAAAATCACTAGGCACTTTTCAAAAGGTTGTTTTAAAATGTTAATCAATTAGCCTTTTGCTTTGCTTGTTTTGGCCTTCATAGGAATCTCTTTTTTTACATTTCCTATTAATTTTTATTGGCAGAAAAGGAACTTTTTTCAAATATTTCTTTACACATAATTTTAACTTATACTATCTGAGCATTGCGTACCTTTGATCTATTGCTATGCTACTCTATATTTCCCAGTTATTGGGTAGAAAGGCTCTGGATCCCTAAGATTCTGTGGCTCAATCATTTTGGCTGACCATGATGGATGGGACCAGGGAACACTTTAAAGGGTATGTCAGAGGATGGTCCTTCAGAAAATTAGTTGTTTTGTTGGAGTAGATCCCACTGCAGAAAACAGAACCAAGACGGACAGAGGTTTTGCAGCAGAAGTCTTGGTCCTAGTGATCCGAATTAAGACCAGGACTGATCAAAAGTCTTCTCTTATGAACGACCCTCCAGACTTCTGCAACTCTTGTTAAGAAAAATGTTAACAACAAGTGAATGATAGTAAAAGCATAGGGAGAGAAAAGCCCTGAGCTGTGGAATGCAGGTGGGAGGAAGAACGAAAGGGACCATGAACTAACAGGGAGCCAAACTTGCCCATAAAGTCCAGCAGCAGAAGTGGGTGGGCAGCAGGGCGAAGCAATCAGAGGGAGCTGGAATCTGCTCTCCAGCCCAGCTCACCAGCCCTCCCTTCCAAAGGGTCTGACCCTGTCTTTGTCTCCCCTGTCTATTCTCCCTTCGTGCCCTCCCTGCTCAGGAAATGTGGTCTTGTGGTTAAGGGTCTTGATTATTATCCAGGATGTATGACTTCTGTTCCCAGTTCTACCACAGACTTCCTGTCACCGGTGCCATTTCAGGGGCCAGTAGCCACACGTACCAGGATGCTGCCTGATCTTCTTCCCATTCCCCTGACCCTCAGGGAGCGTGGAAAATGTATGCCGCTTGTGCGCATGCCTTTCACTCCTGTCCAGTGACAGGAGGGGGCAGAGGAGTAATTCATGCAATCTATGTACCTTCCCCTCGCTCCCTGACAGTCAGGGGAATGGGAAGAAGAACAAGCACCATCCCAGTATTCACTGCTGCTGCACTCCCTCCCACCCCCTTCTGAAATGGTGCCCTTGCTTCCTATGTAACCTTGGACAAGTCAGTTTCCCTCTGCGCTTCATCATCAGTAATAAACACTTCCCTGCCTACTGCAGTGTTGTGACATCAACTTCCCAGATGCTTGGGAAGCATATAAATACTGTGATGATGGAGAATCTTACATGTTCCTGCATAAACAGAAGATTTGACTCACTGAGGCTTTGTTTGGCTGCTGTAGTCTCAGTCCAACCAAGTAGGATACTCTTCTGGTGTGCTGCAAGTGGTCTGCCAAAGGAACAAGCTACCTCCCAATCAGAGTTCCTTGTTCTACTCCCAAGGCAGCTTCAGCTGTAACTATGCCCCTCCCACTATCTCTGAGCTCCAGGGGTGGGAGACCTGAAGCCCAAGATGTTAGAAACCTGGATTCTGCATCTCAGCTGTGGAGAAATCTGCTCCTTGCAGAGCAAGACAAGGAAAGTTGCAGAAGGATCTGCCAGTAAATTGGAAGTATTATGGAAATAAATTTTGTATTTACTTGTAAAATTGGAGGTATGCCCACCCCTGAGGTGGTAGGTAAACATATCTGTATATGAACTGTGGGGCTTGGCTCCATTTTGTTATTTAGAGAGAGACAAAAGTATGTGAGTATAACCCTTCTGTCAGGTAGAGACAGCAGCAGTCAGGCCCAGGCTCAGTATCTAGGGGTTTTCCGTCCATCCTTCCACCAGGGCTGTAACCTAAGAAATTCACATACCACTCGTGGGCCCCTCTGAGGTGCAATGCTTCCCCACTCTCAAGCACAGAGTCTGAGTGTAGAAAAGTAAGTTTTAATAAAAAAGGGAGGGAAGTAACTGGAGAATAACTGATAACCAGACCCGAAGAAGTAGGTCTGTCCCATGAAAGCTCGCAATCTAATAAATAATATTGTTCGTCTTTACAGTGCTACAGAACTGCATTTTTTGATTTGTGAAGAAACAGACCAACATGGCTTCCTCTCCAAGATTGCCATTTGAGATCTGTTAAGCACAGTCTTTTTTGTATTCCCACAACAATTAGAGATGTACCAATTAGCATTAACACAGTTTGTGACCCAACACCACCCAAGATGATTACAAGGAGCAAAATAACAGTCCATCAGCTGACTAACAAAGTTAGCAAAGCAGGAGCAAACTGTATTTACACAGTGATGCCCCAGGTTTCTCTCCCATCCCAGCTAGCTGTAGCGGAAGTATTGCTTCCGCTCTTGCTTACATGAGACATGTCAGGGACAAATTTTATTTAAAAAAAGGACCTCTGGGGAAAAACACTCAAGTGCACCTGGGACCACGTTGAGATTTTTAACTCTTCCTCTGAAGAGAGAAATGTGCCACCCACTATCAACCTGAAATAGGGTTTAAAAATACTCTGGTCAATGAAGCTAATTTCCTTCCTGTGTTTCTCTTCAGTCTGAACTTGAAAGCTCCTGATGAACAATCGCTTCTCTGCTCCCAGCCCCTCATGGGGACTGGGGAGAGTTCCATGAGGCTCCAGACTTTCCAACGCTTACATGAAGCCACTAGAGATTATGAGACAATAGCTAGACTCCGCAAAGCCACAGCAACAGCACCATCTTTCAGTTACCTCAGTGCTCAGCAATATCAGCATTTGATTGAAGCTAGCTGAAGTTGGCTGAAGCTGAATGCAGGAAAATTTGAAATGATGCTGGCATGATGCACCACCATCTTTCCTCTTTGATTCTCAAGATACCTCAGGGTTCTTAGCGATTCCTTATGGTAATTAGATAACCACATAGTTGTAACTCCCAGCATGCCTTCTTCCAACTATGACAGGTCAGGAAACAAAGCTCCATCCTATAAGTTTTGGACCTTACCAGAGTGACCATGCATGTGCAGCTTCTAGGCTTGATTATTGCGAGTAACTCTCCAACTCTAACAAAACTCTAGCTTGTTCTGAATGGTGTGGCCTGCCTATTTAGCAAACAGGTAACCAAGGGCTCCATGCCCTATGTTGAAAGCTTTCCACTGAAGATTAGAACTGAAACTTGAATTCAATTCAATCCTCAAAGCCTTCAATAGGCTTGTCTTAAACCACCTGCAAGACGGCCCCTCCTCCCAAAACAATAGTGACCCTTGATAGCTACATTCTTCAGGAACAATCAAGCTGTCAGCCACAAGGCTGATATCCCAAGCATGGGAAACAGCACTTTCTCAGCAGTTAGTCTACATCTGTGGCTTTTATTTTTGCAAGGGATTAGAATGGACCATGAATTTCGTTGCCTTCTGAACAAAAAACTAAAACTAATTTCTTAATTTTAGCTTTCCTTTTTTGAAAAATATCCTATAAACAAGGGGTAGGAGAGAGAGAACAAGAAACTCCAATTTTTACAACTGAGAAATAAAAAAGCAGTCAAGTAGCACTTTAAAGACTAACAAAATAATTTATTAGGTGAGCTTTTGTGGGACAGACCCGCTTCTTCACACCATAGCCAGACCAGAACAGACTCAATATTTAAGACATAGAGAACCAAAAATATTGAGTCTGTTCTGGTCTGGCTATGGTGTGAAGAAGTGGGTCTGTCCCATGAAAGCTCACCTAATAAATTATTTTGTTAGTCTTTAAAGTGCTACTTTACTGCTTTTTTGTTTTGCTAGTATATAGACTAGCACGATTGTCTCTCTGTTACTTCACAACTGAGAATGTGAGAGGTACATACATACCACAGAGATGCGTGCTAAAGGGAGATCAATCTCAGCATATACAATACTTTCCTGTTAGAAGATGTACATTGGAGCCCAGCCTGCTAATTATGTGTCTGCCAAACAAAGTGAAAGTAAGTAGTTATTACAAACAGACCCTAATCAGACTTCATTCACAGTTGAGACCCTTACTATCCTTAAGAGGCAGCTTTACCATTTGAGCCAAATTGGACGTTCCTTTTAAGCAAGCCAGCGCTGGAACAGGAACTAAGCTAAAGTTATTTGAGACTACATATCCAATTCACTTCTATCACACTATGCAAGCAAATATTTTTTAGATCAACCATTCCACCACTGCTGTAGCTAATGATTTCATCTGTCTGGAAATAATAAATCTATCACAAGCCAGAATGTAGCAATTCCACAATCGCCTTAGGGGACACACATACTCCTTGTACAACAGCACGTGACTCCAGTTGTGAGTCTGATTAAATTAGTATGGAAAAATCTTCTCAACTGAAACTAATATTCCCATAACATTGAAGATTTGGACACATCAACCACAAGTGTATTAGAACCAATGAAATGCCATCTTCTTTGGTACATCACGATGAATCAGACCTTTCTGGTAGGGTGAATGAAAAAGAGTTTTTAAAATGACTTTTTTTTTTAATTTAAATTGGATTTTGACACAAATTCAATATATTTTTCTCTTATAAAAAGAATCTAATTAAAACTGCACTAAATTATGACAATGTATGTTAGGCCTAATCTCACTAGAATCTAATACTAAATTTAAAAAAATAATTTTAAACAATACCTTTGCTTCCAAAGTTTCAAGGGAAGTCAAACCACATCCCAGCCACTGGCACTACCTGGGCTTAGCCAAGGGGTGGAGAAGGCCATGCAGGCGGCACTATCTGAGGCCAGCCTGGGTGCAGGAGAGCTGCACAGGCAGTGCTTCCTGGGGCTAGTCTGGAAAGGCAAGGCTGACAGCTGCTCTCCAGGACCAGGCTGGAGTGGCAGGGGTCATACAGTGGTCAGCAGCTGTTCCCTAGGGGTCCCAGTAGCAGCTCACTGTGGCACTTGCTGCCTCCTTGTGGTCATGGGTGACTACAACTGTCACAACTATTGCACCTCTCCGTTTTCCGTTTGATATAAAACAATCTTATTCCACACACATCCCATAGAATCAGAGAATAGTAGGACTGGAAGGGACCTCGAGAGGCCATCGAGTCCAGCACAGTCCAGTCCTGGCACAACCAAACCCTGACCTTGCTTTAAAGTTATGGTACAAGGAAACTTGGTACCAAACTTGGTAGTCCTAGCTCTCATAGTACAGGAGGAGTTCTTGAACAAATGGACTTACAAATGGATGGATGGATGGACAGACAGATGTGCATTTCTAAAACATAGATAGGTTTCTCATTTGAAATGAAGACTTCGGAGGTGAAGTAAAAACCCCACATTGTAACTAGACCTGGAAATATAATATTTCGATTAGACATGGACTGCTGTTCACAGCCATAGTAGAGCAATTTCCCTAAATGCCAGACACAAAGGATGTGATTTTGAAAAACTCCAAATGGTTTAGGAGCCTGACAATTAGTTCTGTCTAAGCCTTGATCATAGGGCACTGCACCAAGCAAGCTATGAAGAGGCACACTGCAGTTAAAGAGTTATTAGGATTCACATGCAGAGTGAATAATAAAACATGAAGTTCAAACTCTTCTTCCATCACTATAGTATTTCCAAATCTTTATTCAGGCCACCAGTAGCAAAAGGGCAATTCAGTCCAAATCCATTGCTAGTAGCTTCCTCAGCCTTGGATATTCTATTATAATTAAATACATCTCTGAATTGATTTCAAGATCAGTTTCACAAAGTATAACAAGTTTCAACTCCTGTATCTTAGTAAATCTGTCAACCTGAGTATACTATACTTTTCCCTGTAGATGCAACTTCATAATGATGGCTGCCATAAATTAATTGTTCCTCTAATAAAGACCAAGTTAGTGCAATAAAACACGAAAAAGGTCGCAAATGATTTTTTTCATTTCTTATCAACCTGGACTATAATCCCTGTCACTTGGTAAAAGTGTAGACTCTTCAAAAATAATTGTTCCAGGACCAATTTAAAAGCTCTGCACGACCCTAATTTGATCTTCTTTCTCCCAATTAGGTGAAACATACTAAACCAAATGACTATTTCAAGACAACTTTGACAGCAGTGACTTAAAAACATCTTTCTAAAGCTATAAAGAAGGTCTTGGATACCCGAAGCAACATTTTAAAATCAAAGAACAAAATGTTTGAATTTCACAGGTTTTATCCAGAAAACAGCCCTGTGAACAATTGTTCAAATAAATGCGTATTGTCCTGCACTGCTCTGCATAATTACAAGTTATAATTTATTTCATACACTGGAAGCATTTACCATAAAGTAATCACCTTTATGGGAACAAATCTATAATATCTAATTATTTCCCTTTTGTAATTTCGTTAGATTAAATCTCCAAGACTGCTTCATTATTTGTAATTTTGGAGGCTGAATCTTCAGGGTCATTACAGACCTGCAACAATATTAACCTCACAGATGAGCTCACACAGGACCTACAAATAGAGATGTATTTGATGATATTCTAACAATTAGTCCAAGGTCTGAATGGCATAGAGCCTCATTGTTAAATAGTATCCTGTGCCCCTTTTTCTCTTTTGGTTTAAAATAAAGCTTTGTGGTATAGGAATTGTTCATGAAAAAAGTTAAGCAACTGATGATAAAAATCAATATTTCATTTATGATGCATGTAATTCTTCAGTAGCTAATGCCTTAATGGAAGGAAATGAATCACACCAGGGAAGTCTAAAGTCAAATGATGTAATACACAGATTTTTTTTTTAAAGTAAGGTAATCATAGAATGCATTTGGGTGAATATGCCATATTGTGAATATACACATTGAAGACAAAGTTGTGCCCAGTCACTCCATGGCTATGTCTACACGTGCACCCAACTTCGAAATAGCTTATTTCGATGTTGCGACATCGAAATAGGCTATTTCGATGAATAACGTCTACACGTCCTCCAGGGCTGGCAACGTCGATGTTCAACTTCGACGTTGCTCAGCCCAACATCGAAATAGGCACAGCGAGGGAACGTCTACACGCCAAAGTAGCACACATCGAAATAAGGGAGCCAGGCACAGCTGCAGACGGTCACGGGGCGGACTCAACAGCAAGTCGCTCCCTTAAAGGGCCCCTCCCAGACACACTTTCATTAAACAGTGCAAGATACACAGAGCCAACAACTAGTTGCAGACCCTGTATATGCAGCACGGACCCCCAGCTGCAGCAGCAGCAGCCAGAAGCCCTGGGCTAAGGGCTGCTGCCCACGGTGACCACAGAGCCCCGCAAGGGCTGGAGAGAGAGTCTCTCTCAACCCCCCAGCTGATGGCCGCCATGGAGGACCCCGCTATTTCGATGTTGCGGGACGCGGATCGTCTACACGTCCCTACTTCGATGTTGAACGTCGAAGTAGGGCGCTATTTTCATCCGCTCATGGGGTTAGCGACTTCGACGTCTCGCCGCCTAACGTCGATTTCAACTTCGAAATAGCGCCCAACACGTGTAGACGTGACGGGCGCTATTTCGAAGTTACTGCCGCTACTTCGAAGTAGCGTGCACGTGTAGACGCAGCCCATGGGAGTACAGAATAGTGAAGATTCACCTTTGGGAGCAGCCCTTGCAGCCAAGAGCCACTATGGAATTTTATATATAAAAATGTGATATTTGTGTAAAATTCTGTAGACAAGACTTTGGGGTGCAAGGAAGAGTAGAGATTAATCTTGCAGTAGGTGCTAACTTCTGGGTGGGATGCCTCGCATACTCTACCTCTTCAAACTGCATCCAGCAGCCAGCCAAGTACAATAGGGTTTTACACACTGTACCACTGGGAAAAGAGACATCAGCTACATTCATCCTAGACTCCCCAAGGCTCACAGAAGCAACCTGCCTCCACACAATGCTCCCTGATGGGGCTGTGCTATGCAATAGCTTGCACCTGAGGGCACATTCAAGCTCTCATATTTCTGAAATATATTCCTTCAAAAGTGCTTGTTCATATTGTTAACTAAGTGCCAGTTTATCAAAATGGTGGGAGTGGGCAGCAGAAGCAGCACACACTATGCTGAGATTGCCGTACGTTACATCTACAGGCGTGGCTTTTGCCTCTGCTCCTCGCTTCTAAAAAGAGGTTGTTTGGAAGTTACTACTTCTTTTTTACCGTAAGTTGACACACTTTCAGTTACCTACTCACTTTGCATAGTTTTGATCCAGCTACCGTTTACTGAGAACATTTTCTATGTCCAAGTTTGTTTATTTTCCACTAGGGTTTTTAAAACTTTTGAGTACAAACTAGCACCCACAGAAATCAACAGAGAGGGAGCCGTGCTAGTCTATATACTATCAAAACAAAAAGCAGTCAAGTAGCACTTTAAAGACTAGCAAAATAATTTATTAGGTGAGCTTTCGTGGGTCTGTCCCATGAAAGCTCACCTAAGAAATTATTTTGCTAGTCTTTAAAGTGCTACTTGACTGCTTTTTGTTTTGATAGAAATCAACAGAAAGAATTGAATGGTTAGTGAGTGACAGCAGTAATGGGGATGGCCTGGGTGGATTCACCAACACTTGTAATAGTCAGTAAGGATATCTGCTGATGCAGAAAAAATTCTGGCCAATTTGCAAGTTTCACAGTTGACGACAGGGAGGGACAGCAGTCCCACTGATTAAGGTGCCAAGAAGCAGGTTCCTTGGTTTCCAAAACAGATTGCCAGGTCAGGAATGCAACCTCTATTTGCATTTGTTAAGGATCACTAATGATTTATTTGGCTACATGGAGCTCTTAGTGTGCTAAAGCTCTATCTGAATTTTGTTACTGTATCATGCAGTTTGTGGGGTACATTGAACAAAAACAATAGAAAAAAAAATCAGTACCATTTTCCAAACCGTGTCTCTTTACAAATCTAGAAGATCAATTTCAAACACATTAGCTATTAGCACTTAATGACAAAACTTATAATCAAATCCTTGGTTTATTTTCATAGTTTTCTGTTCTTGCTTTTATTACTTAAGGCACTAACAAATATTTCCTCTTTCTTTGTGTGTGTGTGCATTTTTGTTTCTAGTCTTTCATGCTGTTGTCAGTATGGTTGTAGCATAGCTTGCAACTTTTTAAGTGAAGATTTATAGCAATTCCTTTTGGCTTCAATCAAAGTACTTAAAATTGCCCAGGGGTTAAAAGGGCCTGTCAGACAAAACGGCCCTGACATGTTTATACTACAACCCACTGTGGCATATTGGTTTTTGACATTAGAATGATATACAGGATTATCTGCCAGCTGATGTTCTTGCAGTGGTATCAATCTTACCATGGAAAATATACGTCAAAGAACTTGGACAATAGACTGACTCAGCTCTTTTGAAATTGGCCAGCTAAAAAAAGAGTTTGGCAGGTGATGACTACTATTCTTTCACATTACATCAATAAGATACCTTGAACGTTCCAACCACTGTAAAGGTTCTTTTTCGTATGTTTAATTACACTATTTTTATATTTGAACAAATCTTCAGAAAACTCCAAGCAGTGTTAATTAGAATTAAAAAAAAAAAAGGCAAGTGATTTGCTTTATATTAGCCATACTAAATTAGCTAGAAATTTAGAAAGTGCATTTATCATATGGGGATGTCATTATTCCTCATAAACAAAACCATACACGTTGTGCTTATTACATACCATTTGGACTTTGGAAACATTATAAAGGATCACAGTTGGAACCACTGGATAATGCAAAGCTGACCTTTCTGGACAGTGCAATTGAATTGGGAAACTAAACTACAGTATACATTGCCTAAATATTATTAAAAGGAATTAAAAGCCATTTTCATTACAGATTTTTCCAAAGAAAAGTTTAGCTAGGAATTCAATATACCCACACTGACACAGGAGATAGCAAAAGGAAATCTGCATGCTCACAAAACCTTCACCTTGACTGCCTTTTTTTCTACCAGTAAAGTCCAGGGACACAATTCAGAGTTTTCAGCCATAAATTTGTGATTTCATAGCATGTTGGAGGGGTTTGTGGAGATAGTACCTGATGGCTACTACTTCTCTAAACAAACTTTAACACAGTATCAGAAACAAACAAACTTCTCTCTCCCTCCCCGGCACTCTGGCAATGTACTACTATGATCTGCAGAAATGCTCTAGTTAAGTTCAGACATGGAATATTTTCATAAACACATTTCCATTATCTTCAGATCACGGCAACTAAAGGGGAAGGAAAAATCGAAACCTAAAAAGCCAGCTAGATGATGCAATCGGCAATGCTTTAGAATGTTGTCTGAAAGCAGTTATAAAAATAACAGTCCTCAAAGCAGAGATATTTGTCAGTTTTCACTTCATTATTATGATTTCAAAAAGGAAACTACTTTACAAATCATCATTGTGGTAGGGCAGTAGCTTCTCACAGAAACTCTTTAACCTATGTTAATTGCAGACTACCTAGTTGAAGTGTTTGAAACGCTCTGCTTCCAACTTGCCTCCAGAAATGTACATTCAGCTCTAGCTTAGGTCAAAAGTGGGAGGTTTGGTGGGTTCAATGCTGTGCTCAAATGTCTTTTGGACACTATTTTTCATTCTAGTCCAACTTAGCTGCCTTTTCTCAAGAAAGGATCTTGATTGGAATAATGTTGCCTGCAGCTAATGACAGTTTAATTTGCATGAGATTAGTTTAGAAGTCATTGATTTCAAACTGAGTTGGGGTTCTTTTTGTTGTATGTTGCTTTTTGGGAGGGTGGGCTTTTGAACACTAAGTGTGCATCTACACTACAAGATAAATTCAGATTTATTTATATCAATTTTCTAATTCTAGAATTTATAACTTCGATTTTGACCATCCTCACTTCCCACGTGCTCCTCACAAATTCGAGTCACTGCTGCCACACGCAAATTGGCTAACATCGACTGTTGCAGTAGTGCATTGTGGGAAGCTATCCCACAGTTCCCTCATCCCCATAGCATTCTGGGTATCCTCACTAGTCTTGATGTCATCGTCTTCCATTGCATTTTCCTCATTCCCCTCCTGATCCCTGAAAATACGCCAATCCCTGGAAATAATGCAGGGACCCTCAAAGTTAGAAGAAAGAGGATAGAAAAGTCTAGGAAAAGAGAATTTTTGGTTTTTTTCCCCACATTACATTGCCAACATGGGTGCAACAACTATATTCAACTGGCCATCCACTTGTCCCACTTCCTATCATTGCATGCATGTGATCTCTGAAAATAACACAAAGGCCTGAACTGTTTTTGACAGTGAGAAGAAAGAGGATAGAACAGTGTAAGAAACAAAAATTTTGGTTTCCCGACACATTATACAGATATTGCCAACATGAGTCCACTGAGTGTCCCACCTCCCATCACTGCATGGATGTGATCCCTGAAAGTAATATAGGGGCCAGGACTATATTTGAAAGTGAGAAGAAAGAAGATACAAAAAGTGTAGGAAGAAAGAAGTTTTGGTTTCCCCCTTCACTATATTGGTGTTGGGGAAAGTCTTTGGCTTCCCGGTGCACTATAAAGCTTCCATGCAATGACTGTGTTCTCAGTTGGCCATCCACTGAGTGTCCCACCTCCCACCATTGCATTGATGTAATCCCTGAAAATAATACAGGGGCCCAGACTGTATTCGTGAGAAGAAAGAGGATACAAAAGCTGGATGAAAAAGAAGAAATAAGTCAAGCTAAGGGCCCAACTGATATGGTCCTTTCATGGGCAATCAGCCCCCCACCATCTCATGAGGACTTCCCGCCGGCAGCAGCAAGTCCCGTTTTGGTCTTTTCACAAGCGGGCAGCAAAGGTGCATGTGTTTCTTAGCCACCATGGTAGACTTTTCTCTGGAAGCAGCAAGGCCCAGTATGGGCAAAGGAGGGGATCAGTGTGTTGGGGGCCAGTTGAAGTGGTTCTCCCTCACACCAGCAGCAAAACCTCGAATTTCTTAGCCGCCTGGGGAGACTTTTCCTGGCAGCAGCAAGCCCCTTCGCTGCCTGGGTAAACTTGTCCTTGGCATCAGCAAGCCCCTTGGCTGCCAGGAGAGACTTTTCCCCAGTGGCAGCAATGTCCTGTGTGGGCAAAGGGGGGGGATGTTCAGTGGGGGGCCAGTTGAGGTGGTCCTTCCCCACAGCAGCAACAAAGCCCCCAGTACCTTAACCACTGGTGGAGACTTCCCCACAGCAGCAGCAAGTCTCCCTACAGTGGTTAAGACACTGGGGGCTTTGCTGCCACTGTAGGGAGACAGCAAAACCCAGAATACCTAAGCTGCTGGGGGAGACTTCCCCACGATATCTTTCCCACCCTTGGAGCCCTAAACGTGCAACTGGCAGCATGGTCAGCACTGAGCGGCAGGCACATCCTTTTATTGGGTTGGGTTGGGGGGCTACCCATCAATGTGGCTGAGTGCGGGAAAGACCCAGACTGTGTGGCACCTGTGGGGGAGGGATGGGGGTTTGCACACAAATGTAAACTGTGGAGAAGTTTCTTGGCATGTTATGCAAGCACAACCCCCAGCAGAGCCTTGTTGACATGTGGTACAGTGGGACATGGGCTGGTGCCAGCCAGCACAGAGGAAAATAAGTATACTGATAGAGCTGTGAACTCCCTGCAAGGCTATTTGAATGGACAGATGTGCTCACAGGACTAAGACAGACAGACAGACATTTCTCAGGCTCTCATACAAATAGGAGCCCATAGCTAGAGGCTCGTTGCTCCTACTTGGAAATTCACAGTCTTCCTGTTACTGGACAGCAGTGGCCACAGCAGAGCAATGAGAAGGACATTATGGGTTACACATGGGACACCTCTGGAGGCTAATAAATTTGCTTCTAAGACGTGACGCTTCCACACTTGTCTTTAATCAAACTTCTGAATTTGAGCTTGATGCTATACCCATCAGGTGACTGCGATTTTGTAATCTCAAGATTAACGCACCCTAAATCAAGCTAATGGTATTTGCAGTGAAGACAGTCATGTGGTAAAATCAAGCTAACAGAATTAATCTCATGGTGTAGACACAGCCTAAGTGTTCACATTTTCAGCTACTTCCTTACAACAGTGTCTCCCAATTTTATTTGGCTCCAGAACCTTTTAAACTTGAAATAATTTTGTGGGACCTCTAACAGTCTTATATCTGGCTTAGCTCCACTCAGCCCCAAATCTGCCCCCCCACCCACATCCAAAGGATTAACTTGCCTCAGCCCCAAACTGGGCCCTGGAATTAACCCATTCTCGCAAACAGGCCCCCGGCCTAACCCCACATGAACAAACTCTGACCAAGTTAGCTCCTCCCGTTACCTCACCCACCATGGCGGACAAACCTACCTTAGCCACCACTGCTGTTCCAACTCTAGTACTGAAGGCCCAATTTCATTGGCTGCCCTATGACAACGTGAGAAACCAGTCGCAGGCAATGAAAGGTGAGTGAGGACAACACTGGAACTGCAGGACCTGTCTGGCTCCCCTTTTGGAGAGCCATTGGCTCCCCTTGCTCCGCCCCTATTGCATGCATGCCAGCTACTTTGCGAGTGAGGGAGACTCTGCGCTCCCTGCCACCATTGAAATAATGGAACTAAATTCAGTTGGTTTAACGTCCAGATCCCTCTCACCACCCCATCAGCCATTAAACCAATTAAATCTAGTTTTACTCTTTTATTGGCAGCAGGGCAGTGAGCCTCAGAGGAGTCAGTGGCAGCAGCGTCCCAAGATGCAAAAGACTCATTGGAGCCGCATGCAGTTCCGGAGCTGTAGGTTGCTGCTCCTGATCATTTTCCCTCAGAACCCTTATTTTCATTTCTTGGAACCCTGGGGTTCCACAGAACTCTATTTGGGAAACACTACCTCAGACGCATGACGACTAAAAACTTACTTTTGACAAAACAAAAACCCAGTTTCTGACATAATCTTATGTCCCCAGGATCTGGATCATAAAAGAAGACATCAAGTCTCATGATACAATACAACAGCAAGATTCAGCAGCACTGAAGAAGACATATAACTAAAATCTCCATGAAAGAGATGGTATGTTTCCTTAGTTTTCTGTAATGTAAAATTAAGTAACTTTAGCATTTTTGCTCTTTGTGATGGGAAAATGTACAATGCCTCTTTCAAAAACCATTTCCTCTTGGAACTCAGTTTAAACTAGAATTCAGACCAAAATCCATTCATACCAAAGCGGTGACAAGTTAGAAAATTTTTCTTTTAGGATAGCCAGCTCTCCAAGATCACTCATCAACTTAGAGACCATATTGCTGAAAGCATTTGCAAAAGAATATAACTCAGAAATTGTGAAACTGACTCCAAGACACACTAATATTGCATTTCTTTAAGCTTTACACCTCATAAAGTATAGTGAGTAGTTTAAAGATTGTTATTACAACTTATAGCAAAGTTTCCCAAACTTAATAGTGTGCATTGCAACTTTATATTAAAATGGTCTCAGACTCTGACTCACACACATTTTTGTGATTCCACAATATTCCTGACATAACCACAGCGCTTGCCTACATGGAAAACACTTTATTATGGAAATAACTTCATATGTTTCTAAATGGTTTTTAAAGCCATGTACCTTCTGAACATAAACACTGAAGAGACAGAATCATTTGGGCAAGCAAGCAAGTCTCCACCAATATGCACTCCATGGATGTCTAAATAATCCATGCAACTCTTTGTCACAAACCTTTCTTGAAAGTGAATGAGGATAGGGTTTGTTCTGCTAACATCATAGAGTACAGGTTGGACCTCTCTTGTCCAGCACCCACAGGACTGGACCAGTGCTGAATGAGAGAATTTGCTGGCCCATGGGGAGGTCAATATTGTCTAGCAGTTTACCAATGCTTCCACTGTTCACTGAGCTATTAGAAGACATTTAGAAGTAAATTACAGCTAAATAGCGGTACAGAACTGAGATCCAGGACTGGTGGCTGGAAACAAAGTTTATGGGACCGGGGGAAATTTGACCACACCCGTGATAAGTGGTCATCCACCTAACTAAACTCATGCCAGATTACAGATTTTGCTGGACAAGAGTGTGTGCCAAGACTAGAGAGGTTCAACCTGTAATATCCTCTGCACACAGCCCTCTACTGTATGTTGAATAAGGGGTCAAATATTGTAATCCAGTGTGTTCCCAAGCTTTTCCAGGGCTGTGTCTGCACTACAAAAATAAATTCAAAAGGTGCTTACTTCAAAGTACAACTTTGAAGTAAACAACTTTGAAGTTGAGCAGCTACGCACACCCTATTTCAAAGTTAAACTTCAAAGTAGGGCACTACTCCGTTCCTGAGAATGAAGTAAGGACTTCAAAGTTGGGCTCTCTACTTTAAAGTTAATTTTGAAGGGAAAATGTGTGTAGACCCTCTTTTGAAGTTAACTTCAAAGTTAGTTCCTAGTGTAGACTCACCTCAGGTGAACCAAACACTGATGGCTGAGGGCTTGTCAAGAGCTTGGTTTCCTAATAAAAAAACTCCACAGTTCTAAGTAAAACAAGATTTAGAAGCAGCAGCAAGTGAATGAAGTAAGTTGAAAGGAAGGCAAAAGAAGGATCAGATTTGTGCAGTTTCACAGTTGTCTTATTATCAGAGAGGTAGCCGTGTTAGTCTGTAGCTTCAAGAACAACAAGAAGTCTTGTGGCACTTTATAGACTAACAGGTATTTTGGAGCATAAGCTTTCATGGCCAAAAACCCGCTTGCATCTGAAGTGAGTCTTTGCCCACGAAAGCTTATGCACCAAAATATCTGTTAGTTTAAGAGGTGCCACAAGACTTCGAGATGTCTTATTGCTGCCCAAGCAAAGAGTTTGAGAAGATCTAAAGAAGGTCAAAATCTCCCAAGTCACCACAGACTTCATTTTGTTCCTGTTTAGTGGGTAATCTATCGCAAATGATACAAAAGTGAAAGTGAAGGAAAAAGGAAAGAAATTTAGTTTAAACAGCATCCTATTTACAAGGCGTAATACACTTTCTTTAAAAAAAATGGGGGAAGGGGCATTAGAGGAACCTCTACACACAACAGCTTTTAAGCAAAGAGCTCTCAATACTTGACCATAAAACAAATTCTGGGGAGCAAAACAGCACAGCAGCAAATGAGGTTTCCCAGTGTGCCTGAAAAACTTCTCCATCACCTGACATCTCAAATCTCACTCATTGGGTGTGAACTCATAGATTAGCAAGCTTCCTCATCCTCAGACATTCCTAAGGGTACGTCTACACTACAGGGAAAATTGAGCCTGTCATGGTCGATGTTCCAGAGTACAATTTAGTGCACCATGTTGGGACACACTAAATTGAACTTATAGGGTGCTTCCATCAACTGTGGTACTCCTGTTCCCTGTTAGGAGTAAGGGAGGTTGATGGGAGTACAGGCTCCCATCAACCTCCTTTACTGAAGTCAGTGCTGAAGCCTGAATTAAAGTATGTTTATTCTCCCTACGTAATTAATATAGCTGGTATTGTGCATCTTAACTCGACCTTCCACTGTAGCGTAGATCTGCCCTTAGTTTATCTCATTCATTCTGAGTAAATCTAACAAGGTTGTAAAATGTTTTTACTCAGCCACTGGAAGAGACAAATAATATTTGTAGGTTTGGTCAAAAAATGCGTTGTACAGACACCAGAAGAGCAAGGAGATATTGGTCCTTTTGCAAAAGGGAAGTTCCTTTGTACTGCCAGAACATTCCAGACTAGCGTGGCTACATATGTATGTGAGAAGCAACTTCTGAATGATGAAATGTTAAAGATGGCAGTTCTCGGATGTTGTGGAAAATCTCACTTTTGAGCAGGTTGAGCACTTTGCTGGAAGATACACGTTCAGTCTCTCTCTACCCGATATTGAAGCTGCAAAAAAACTTGATTACCAGTTGCAGCATAAATCAGACATCCCACAGTGTGTACAGGATGAGACAGGTTTTTGGTACGGACACCAATAACTTGGCTGGGCAATAAAAGGTAAACTATGTGTGGGCATATTTTAGTATCTTAGTAGTCTTAACTTCCACCAGGATTGTCTTAGCTTCCCTCTCAGAAGCAGGAGAAGAGAGCATTCAGTCTTCTTTAAAAGACTAAGGGAAGGTTTGCACTATAGCAGAAGGTCCAAGTAAGGTACTCATTCTAGCTACATTAATTATGTAGCTGTAGTTGCTTTCCTTTTATGCACAAGGCTTGTTATGGTATTAACAAAAGCTATCAGTTTGGTTTGACATAATTTTTTCTCAACAAATCTATGCTCTTACCTATCACCTTGTTATCTTCCAGATGTTTGCTGATGGATTTCTTAATTATTTGTTCCATCACCCTTCTTGGCACTGTAATTAAGCTGAGGGCTCTGTAACTTCCTGGGTTGTCCTTATTTCCCTTTTTACACATTGACAATATATTTACCCTTTTCCAGTCTCCTGGAATCTCTCCTGACTTCTGTGACTTTTCTGAATGGGGTGCTCTGATACATACTGATACATGGTGTAGGAAGCTGTGTTCACGTTGCCCCACTGCACCATGCATGGCTACAGTCCATGCAATTAAGGGTCTCAGATGCATAAACAAACAAGCTGAATCTCTTCCTGATTATTCCAAGGTTCGTTGCTCATTGCAATGTGTGCAATGCAAATGAAAGGAATGGCTGGCTGAGATTCAGAACCCTGGAGTCTAAGTTTTCAACGGAACTGTTAAACCGAGATTGCCATTCAAATGGTTTATCATAACATATTTAAGTCGGTTTGAAATCCCCACAGAAAGCAAGAACTGGAGAGGAGAGACATTTTAGGCCAACAATATGACAAACCACCTTAAGTACCTGCTATGGGGGGTTTAAAAGTAACTTAGGCATTTGGCATGCACCCCTCTCCTCCCTGCTCCAGTCTTGTTTCCAGCTTATTAAAACGTCCGGGAAAAAACCTAAGTCTGGGTGCCAGGAGCTACTAACTGCCTCCAGAAATACTTAGCCCTGCTGGTATAGGAAAGGAAAGGACAAAAGAAAGGGCCAGGGTTTCATTAAATTAGCAATTGAGAATTTAGGCCCCAAATACACTTACATAATAAGCTACACAGCAGAAATGTAGCACTTTAAAGATGAACAAAATTATTATTTACAGTGCTACATTTCTGCTGTTTTGTTTTGTTGGCGTACAGATGAACACAGCTACCGCTTTGTTACTATTACATAATAAGCTGTATTTTCACTAGATGGCTGTTTATGAAGCATCTCATAATAGCAATATCATTTTAAAGTTGTATTACATGATAAGGTTGTCAGGGATAGCAGAAGACTGGACTCAGTAACCTGGGAGGGCTCTTCCAAAGCTAGGTTCCTAAGCAATTAAAAAAACCCACCATGCTATAAGCAAAAGTTAGAAAAAGAACTCTTCCCTCAAACAATCCCCTGATTATTTGTAACACTGAATGAGGAAAGGAAGGGGAGAGTTTTGTTAAAGAGTTTACAGTGATATAATTTTAAATAAATAAGGCAGTTAAATGATATACATTGTTGGGTTAGTATTGTCTGTCCCACCCACCCATCTCTCCCACCTCCCAAAAATTCCCATAGCTTTGGCCCCTCCGTTTTTGTAAACTCCTCATTTCAGGCACAAGACAAGCTACTCAACATAGTTCGCTTAGGATTAATGTGGGAAATTTACAGCTCACCTAGCCAGAAAGATAAGAACTTTACAGGCTGCTTTGTGTTAGGGCTGTGTGGACAAAGATTCATTTTCTGCTCTTGGATTCACTCACCCTCAGTGCATGGAAATCTGCCTTGTCTTTCAAAATCTGAAACCCCCTGGGAATGCCATTCAGTGTGAAACAAGAAGAGGCTGCAGCGAAGAAGTGCTCTAGCTGTTTGATAAGAATCATAAGCGACGTAATATTTTGATGGTTTGGTGGGGCCTTGATATTTGGGAAAAAGACAAGCAACATTATTTGCAGAGAGTCCATCTGTTCTTTAAAATGCCATACGGCTCCCTTCCTAATAAATACCATGAATAGAAGCATAAGACATTATGTTCTCTCTCTAACTAGCCTCATGCTGGATGTTCAATCCAAGGGAACATTAAGTGCTACAGTCGCCTTGTTCCATTGCTGTACTTCCCTCATAAAGATGCAGTATGCTCTATGATGTGAGGATTGTATTAGCAGCATTGAGTTCTAAACCTGTGACTTGAACGAGTCACTGAACTAATGTGTCAGCAGTCTCCAAGCTATCACAGACTTGATTGGGAAATGTGGGTGGAATTGCACATGCAGGGCTGCTGAGGGGGCAATGGACCCAGTGATTTAAAAGGGCCCAGGGCAGCAGCCAGAGCCCCAGCACCACCCCTTCCATCTGAGGCCCTACTTTTCCAGGGGGGTCTGGAGCTAAGCTGTCCCCTCATTTCCCAGAGCCCAGCACAGTCTGTCTCCAGACATGTGGGTGTGTTATTGGCTAGTCACCTCTTCCAGAGCTGGGATACTATTTTTGTGCAAAGATTTGAGATGGGGTTTTGTCTGCCCAACACAGCAGCACGTGCCTACTGTTTTTCAGGATGTGCCACATCAGCCACAACAGCAACTCAGAGGCTTCAGGAGGGCAGCAAGAAAAGAACCAGAAATGGTGTGAAGATGCATCAGAAGCCAACGCTAAAGCACGCTCTGGAAATTCATAATTCGTTCAGTTCTGAAAGCATGTGGTTGTAGCATTTAGTTTGGATGACCTGCTTTATGGAAAAGCAAAGCAAGCAGCTATTGAGCCCAACTCTTCTGGGGGCTTTGTATTTCATACAAGCTTTGCAATTCAGAAATCAGACCTCTCCTCTCCAGCAGAGGGAACAGAGATGAGGAAAACAATTCCTCTCCAGGATTACTCCACTAAATGCAGTAATGGCAGATGAAGCAACCTACCCTGATCATAGGAAGGGAGTAAAATAAGCAAGCGAACGCATTGCCTTCCCAAAACCACCCACGCTCTAACCGGCCAGACCTGTGATGATGCTGCTTGGCTCCCCAGCCACCGGGGATGGCTAGGGCCATGGTGCAGCTTCCTGGTAACCTGGGGTGAGGCTAATGAACTTCAGCTTTTTCTGCGGCTTAGGGGTGGCCACTGCTATAGGAGCTTGGCTTAGCTCAGTTCCATGGGGGAAAAGGGTGAGGTTGCAAAAGAGGCAGAGCCAGTGTTCCCTATACACTGAGGTTTGGGCAGCCACCCAGGAGAGATTCACGTGCTGGCCAGCTGATTTGCAGACCACCTGCAGCTGGCAATGTGTTTCTATTGGTGGTGCACATCTGAACATGCCTCAGTGCACATAACATTTATTCCACATATGTAGAGAACAAATTAAAGGGAACACTTGATGGGACCTCAGGCAGAAGGGGCGGGGCAGGGCTGGCTCTTGCCCTCCTCAGCTGGGCATACACCCATGACCCTGGTGACCTCCTCAAGAGATTGGAATACTGAAAATTTGTAAAACCATTTCTAAATAGTATTGCAGCATATGAACTCAAGCACTTGCATATGAAATTAGAGTCCTCTGGAATACCTGAAGCTCCTATTTGCTTGACATGCATAGACTACATGCTTTGTGCAATGATTTTCTCACATAGCACAGAATGCTTATCTTTGCCTTCATTCATGAGTCCACCCTTTGGAAATTCTTCTCTCTGTTCTCTTTAGGTTCTTATTCCACATCCACCACTGTGGTACTGGAGTACAAATTTTTCCAAATGGATGCAAGTTTTCAATACACTATGAGCACAAATGTGTTACCAGAATGTCTTTCACCATTAACAATCATAATTTATAGACAAGTTTCCCTTTGTTTTATTGCTCCCATACCAGTGACCCAAATCAACAGTGATTGGGTTCAAAGCTGAAGAAATTGATTAAAAACCCTCAAACAATGTTCCCTAGACTTAAGTTAGAATCATTTTTATTCAGTTAAAATGTATATACAAGCAGCTCAGGTATTTCCTTATAGTTCTCCTTGATAAGGCAATATGTGTTATTCCAGAGTTCTGGATTTGGATCCAATGGAATTGGTTTGGCATGCCACAAACCCTGGAATACCAATGCAGCACAGCCCCTCCTTCGTCAGATTTTGGAGCTGTGTCACCACACACACTCAGCACACTCTTTAACTGGTCACACTTTGCATAAAAGTCAATGGCTCTTCAAGTGGCATTTTTTTTGAGTTTGAATTACAGAGAAGCCGGGAAATATTTTAATAAGTAATCCACTTCTCACTCCACCCAAAAACAGATGGTATAAAATTCCATTGACAAGCTGTGTGAAGGAAAAGCTTCAGAAAAAGTGGTATTTGAAAGCAATAAGAGTCCTAACAGAGTCATAAACAAAGGCCAAACCGTGAGCTCACCAGAAGTGCAAAAATCCCACTGATTTCAGTGGGACCAGGATTTGGCTCAAAGTCATGAAAGCAGAGTCAAATTTAAGACCTGTAGTTTGATTATGCCACAGCTGGGGTAGTGGTTCACATGTGGGTGTTGACTTTTTTTTAGTGCATGATTCAAGAAGCTTTAATACTAAGAAACTGGTAATAAAGAATTAATACCTTAAGTTATTTTTTCACGAGAAGCTGAAAATATGCATTAAGTGTAGAAATACATTAAAATACATTTTTTACAATTCTAATAAAAATAGAATTATGATAAAACTTACAGGTTGTATGAAAATCTCATACGGGGCAGTTATATGTAATCCAGCTATATGTAATCCATCTAAGTGCTGTAGGCTGTAAAATGGAAGCTGTGTAATTACCCACAATTCTCCCCAGGGCCTAGTTTAGTCGACACAATAGCAAAAAATTAATAATTTTCATTTATCCATCACCATTCTTCTGAGGAGCTTTAAGCACATTAGTAACAATCATTAATTTAGCCATGAGAGGCAGGAAAATCTCATCTCACTTTTACCGGGTATGATTTTCAGAGATTGTGCCAGGGTGCAGTCACAGAAGACTTCTGGGGGTGTTCCCCAGTGGGCTGATAATGCCACTGACATCCACCTCCTAGCTCTCTGGGGCACTCTACCACCCTGTCCTGCTGAGCCAGACCTTCTGGTCTCCCCTAGATAAGGCACAGAGTTGAGGTTACCATCCCCTTGCAGACGAGTGCAAACACTGATTAACCACAGCTCTTGGAGGATGAAGCTCTATGGCACAGCACCTGGCAAATCAATATCCAAAAGGGATCAAAACACCAAATTAATCCATCTCCCTCTGTGCAAAAGATTTGCACAGAAGAGCTCATCAGGTAAGCCCCTCTCTATCAATGAAAAGGAGATACGCACCGCAGCAGTCCACCCCAGGTAATCACTATTTACACTGGGCTTGATTATAGACAAAAGATTTTTATGAAGCAAAACAGTAGGATTTAAGTGATTATAAGTAAAAAAGGCAGATCAAAGTGAGTTGAATTAGAATAAAGGAAAAACACATAGTTCGTTCTATTCCACTAAGAATATAGTTAAATGTGAGTTCTTACCCTAAAAAACCATTCAGGTGAAAGCTTATATCAGGGAGCCTCAGAGGGTGAGAAGGTGGGTGTCAGTGCCCTGATCAGCACACTGGGAATCATTTCAAGGGGCCTTCTGTGGATGCACCATGTCACAATGGTGCAGTGAGCAGGTTGATGTGCACAGCTGGTTGCTTAGGATGCCATTAGCAATTTTAAGTGCCTTCTAAGTGTGGTGACTGGAGAACAAAGTGCTTACTTTTTTTGCCATTTGCTTACTCTAGGTAAAGGAAATAGAAGTGGGGGCGGGGAACAGCAAAATGAATGAGCGTGAGGTCCAAAAGAAACTGGAACTTTACAGGAACCAAGCAGCTGAAAAAGAGGAAGAACATGAACAGACTTCAAACTCTCTCAGACAAAGAGTTAATGGGCACAAAACAGACATCAAAACATTCCTGATCCACAAACCAGTTAGTCTACATTTTAATGGAGTGGGCCATTCTGTTAATGACTTAAGAGTTTGTGTCTTATCGAAGAAGAATTTTCAGTCTGCTTTAGAAAGAGAAGCTGCTGAACGCACTTTTATATTCAAATTCGACACATTAACAGGTGGTTTGAACTGGGATGCAAATTTTCTGGGACATTATAGGGGCTCTTTGGCATACTTGGCTTAATCTAATTCTTGACTCCCCTCCCCCCCACTCTCGGATTTGCTCACCTTGATAATTTTTCTGATTTGTCAACTTTGATTACTGTTTTTGGTTCTCTGTGCCTTAAATATTGAGTCTGTTCTGGTATGGCTATGGTGTGAAGAAGTGGGTCTGTCTCACGAAGGCTCACCTAATAAATTATTTTGTTAGTCTTTAAAGTGCTACTTGACTGCTTTTTTGTTATAAAAGACAAATGGAATTAAAACAGCTTGTGATGGAAGCTCAGAGACTTGCAAGAGGCATTTTGTCCAAAGCATCTCTGAATTATTCATATTTATATTCATAACTCATTTTCCATAAAGCATGAGGGGGTCTGTCACAGAGATGTTAAGCATTTGTAATTTCTATTGATTTTTGTGGGACTATTCAGTGCTCAACACTTCTGAGAGTCTTGTCATCAGTTTGTCTGCCAAGCTTAAAGGTACCTGTGTCAAGGCTCAAGCACAACACTGAAAGATTCAGGCACCTAAAAACTACTCAACAGTTTGGAAAATTTGGGGCTAGAAGACTGGTACAAGGTATTACAGGAAGGCAGTGGCAGAGTCTAGAATCTCAGAAACTCATTCTCAGTACTATGCTTCAGCCACGAGATCATCCTTCCCCCTTCCACTCCCAATTGTCATGCAGACATTTAAAAAGTGCTGATTTTGTACTATAATGCACTTCGTGGCAAAGCTGATCAAAAACATCTGAACTATTAAAATGTCATGCTGTGGTTACTGACATATCCACAATAGAACTGCAATTTTAAGAGGACACTTTTTATTCACTAACTATTATTTTATTCACTTCCAATGATGCTAGAGTTCTCAAGTGGACTAGTCATGTTCCTTAGGGAGCTGTATCATATCACTGACATGAACACATTAAAAAGATTATTAAAGTCAAATGCACAAAACAGGGATGAAATGCCAGAACTAAAATAGTCCGTGTAATCTTAATTTGGCCTCCTTGTGCACACACATTATGAAAGAAATGTGATCATAGAAGCATGGACTGGAAAGGACCCTGAGAGGTCATCTAGTTCTGTTGCCCACACTCAGTGGCAGGACTACATATTATCTGGACCACAAACTATTCTTCCTCCTTCCTCCACACAGGAGACTTGTCTCATCCAGTGCACAAGCGGGATGCAGCTCACTCAATGAACAGCTATTTAACCATGTTTTCGCTCCTCTTTGTTCAGCAGGTGATGTCTGTCTTATTTAGCATAGAAATCAGCTGCTAAAATCAAAGATATCCACTGAGCATGTGCAAAGGCTTACAATAGCTTGGCCAAATCTGGGCAGATTTTCACAGGGTCAACAAAAGGCACATTCTTGCCACAAAGGCCACCCGTCTTGCCAAATTTCAAGTCCCAGCTCCAAAGCATGGGATTGTGAAAGCTTGTGAAAGAAAACATCGCCAGAATGTTTTAACATGGGCCAAACAATATATTTTCTCTATCCTCTTTCTTAGAAACAGTTGCACTGTTTTAGATGAAATTTTCCAAAATCATTCACTGATCACAGGAGGGCATGACATGTCCATGAAGGTGGCACTAATACACTGGGGCTACACAAAGAGACACTCTTTCCCAGGGTCAGGGTCAGAGGTAGGTCAGCTGTATTATAAATTTACAAAGGGCCTTTTGCCAAATGCCTTTAGTTTCTGTTAAGCTGTTTTCAAGAGATTTGAGGTTTCAGGCCAAGTTTTATTTATCTTGTATTCAGTAATTATGGTATTAAAATTAACTACTATATGTAGCATTGAAAGACCGCAACTTTACCAGTATTACTTTGTTGCCAACCAGGCATACATTTATCACTGGGGGTCTTCCAGAGGTACATCAACTAATTTTTATATGTGTGTGTCTGCCTACTGTTAGAACAGACTAAATGAAATGCACTATTTAAGGCTGTACAAACTAAAATTTCAGAGACTTGTTTATACCGCTCTGTATACTATACACTGAAACGTCAGTACAATATTTATATTCCAGTCAATGTATTTTATAACTATATGGTGTAAATGAGAAAGTACACAATTATTCAGTGATAGCATGCTGTGTCAGTTTTATTTCTCTGATATTGTAAGTAAGGAGTTTTTAAGTGAGGTGCAATTTGTGATACACAAGACAAATCAGACTTTTGACAGGGGCACAACAGTCTGGAAAAGTAGAAAGCCACTGGTCTAGTTCATGCAGTTGTAATATCCCACTACTCAAAAGGCATGCTGTGTGTGACAGACATCTTCTGCTTTGACCCTGAACTTGCAAATCATGTCATGTGGGTGGGGTCCTGCACCTGTATGATGTGATTGGAAGGTTAGCTACAGGCAGAATTAATTCTCTTTGTGCACATGGATGAATTTTATGTCCATAAGATGAGTGTTATGGATGAAAAAGAATAATGCCAATGTGCTACAAAAATACAGATCTGGATTTTTAAATCAGACCTGCATAATCCAGGCAAATAGACAAGCCAGGTCTGCACTACAGAACAAATTCAAATTAAGCTATGCAATTCCAGCTACGTTAATTGCAAAAGCTGGAGCAGATGTACCTTGATTTGAACTTTGATGCTGTCCCCACAGCAGGAGGTTGATGGGAGAAACACTTCTTTTGACTTCCCCTACTTGTGACTCTGAGAACCTGAGTTGATGGGAGTGGCCCTCAATGTTTGATGTAGTGTGTCCCTAGTAGATGTGCTAAATAGAACCCTTGGAAGATCAACCTCCGTAGAGTTGATCTTTGGGTAAGTGAAAACGTGCCCACAGAATGAGGTTGTTCACCCTACTGACAGCAGCGCAGTGAAAGAAACTAGACCTCCTGGTGCCCTAGGGCAGTCGAATGAAGCCAGAACAGATGAGTACTCTCTTCATGGAAGAGTCATTAGGAACTGCAGGCCATCATTGGAGAAAATAGCCTCGCCCCTGCCTTTTGGCATTCAAGTTGTAGACACACAAATTGATGCACTCAAAGTTACTTTTCAAAAGTCAAGCCAATAAGGTCCCAGTTGTCAAAGACTCTAAGCAACCAAAACTCCAGGTGAAATCAGTGGGAGCAGCACACGCTCCATACCTCTGAGAAGCTGATCATTGGTTGATTTTCACCTTCAGAGCATGACAGAAGCATTAATTAATCCATACAACAGCCCCTTGAAAGTCATACAAAATTTGCACATAAGGGGAAATAGAATTGGATTTGAATTTTTGATGAATTCCCCCATTACGATCACTCCGTATGTGATATAACAAGCAGTTTCTCTTGGATTTGAACTTCAACCTGACGCCTGATACTAATTATCTTTAGAGAAGTAATGTGCTAGTAAACACAACTACACCTATTTTGCAAAGATAGAGTATTCATTTATAGGGGCACATTCATTAAAAAAAGCCATTAATTTTTGACATTTCACAACACCATTGACAGAACTGACTACATGGCTAGCTAAAAACTAGTAGTATTTCAGTGTTTTATCTAAATCCCTATTTTTCAACTCTTGGGGGAACTTGTTTTCCTGTGCTAATAATAGCCTCTGCAGCAAGAGTGCTTCTCTACAGAGAAGGTTGAGTGTATGTTAAGAAAAGAAAAGGAAAGGCAGAACTGAAGGTTGCCTGTTTCAATATGTGACCCTTCACATTCTGAAACTCCTTTAAATACAACTTCCAGCATGTATTTGTAGTCATTTTAGTAGAAAAATCCATTATTTAATGCACAGAGCATTGTTTCCAAATCACAACTATGGTATGTAATCACTTCTCTCTTTTTATAAGCAGTTGCTCAGCAGGTGATTATTAGAAACAAAGTCAGAAACAGAAAATTACATTGGAAAGTACAGTTAAAACATGGCTTTATTATCCAAAAGCCAGATGAGAGGGATGCAGATATAACAGAGGTACCTGCAAAAACACTTTGCAAGTGTATAAAAAAACTAATTATATTTCTCATTTTATTTTCCTAAGTCTTTTTTCTCTTTTCTATTTAAAGTGCTCCTATTAAAGTCAACCCCAAATCCATCGATGTCTTGGGGAGCGTGGTTAGTCCCTCCTCCCATGTTTTTCTTTTAAATCCACAGACTAAAACCCAGCTGGGCTCACTGTTTGCTGATTGCCACAGAGGAGATCAACAGCATTTATTTCTGTCACAGCTGTAGGTAATGATAGGTGCTAGGGCCCACTGCTGCTACCTGAGAAACCGAACTGGACTGAATATAGGCCTGTACATGGGGCAGGAGGAACAAGGGGTTCGAACATCTCCCAATGGGCTGCTCCGCCCCTTCCCCACCTCACCTTGACCCCTGGCTGGGGATTACCAGGGCAGAGAGCAGCAGCAGTGGATCCCAATGACCTTCGTTCCCCACACCTCCCCATTCACCACACTGCAGTCCACTGCTGCCTCCTGGCCCACTGATCCCCACCAGGAGGCCAAGGCAGAGAGCCGCATGGTGAGTGCTGGGGTGGGTGGAGGAGGCGATTCCCTGCACATGCTGCCCACTGCCTGGCCTCTGCCCCAGGTAGTTCTCCTGGGGCCGAGCTGGGTCGGGAGGGCAGGATCTTTGGAATGAGCTGGGGTAGATTCTTTAGGCAAGTGGGATGGAGGGGGCACAAAGCCATCCCATCCATAGGATGAGGTACGGCAACTGTCCCACACTTTTGGGGGCCCCACACGTCAGGGGCATGCAAGGGAATTGCGGGGGGGTGGGGAGTGCATCTGCAGAAGCATGAGCCCTGCACAAGCCCTTCCCCTGCATTCTTCTGTCTTCTCCCCACCCCAGAAATTCCTGTGTACAGGCCTGGGACAGAAACACACCCCAACACCCAAGCACCAGTCCCTAGCTGTAAGAATGTACGAGGGACTTAAAAGCCCTCAAGACGAATGGCCTCACAAGCTGGTAAGAGTCACCATGGATATTTTACCCTTGCCCTGAGAGGAAATCAGACTTCTATCATCAGTGCATTCTCAGTTCTAAACCCGAGGACTGACAAGGATCAAAGAAACCTGTAGGATCTAAGTGTAGCTACAAACAGGCTATGTGCCCTTTAAATAACCTTTCCCAAAACAAAAAAGAGGCTTGAGGTAGAAGTAATTGTACACTGTGAATACCCACAAGTGGTCTCTTGTGTCTAATCACTACACCTTTATCTGTGGTATATATATTGCCTTTCTAAAAAGCAGGTTTAAAAATATTTCTCAACCAATATATTTTTGTTGGTCTAGTGAGCTGTGAGGGACATTGCTTTCTCCCTGGCCAGTTTATCTGTGTGTGCACATGGCCTAGTATCACAGTTTGGTGACTCAGTTAATTTAATCCAATCAGATTACTGTACGTAAATAATGTAAAGAGGTCAACAGGGCATGTAGGGGAAAGAAAAGCAGAAGGTGAGAGGTTATGACTGATTTACTAGCCCTGCTCCTCCAATGTGACATTTTCACTGGGAGTAGCACAGAGATGGAGGTGGGCAGCAGGACCACAGAAGGGGAAAAGTCTCATGATATGGGTAATGGAGAGTGGAAGAGGTATAGAGTGCCCTGGGGATAACAAGTTGACCAGGGTATATTTCACGGGCAGAACTATTATTAACAGAAATGGATATTATAACAACATTTGAATGAAAGTCTTGCTTAAGGTACTGGTTCCAATGGTTTTCAGCTTAAATTCAGTCCACTGGAAGAGGGCAAGCGCAGTTTAGCTATGTTCAATTACGGAGACTCTCAGTCTCCCTCAGTTCCGAACCCTCTCCACAAAGCTCATCTTTCCATGGCCTATCCTAACTGAATCAGTATCCCTTCCTTAGCAGCTAGTACCTCTATCTGCCATCCAGGATTGCCTCTCAGTCCCTCTTTCTCAGCCTCTGTTTTAGAATACAGGTCAGACATCCCCCACAATTAAATATCCTTTCCATTCTTAACATCTGCTCCATGCTCCCTTTTTGGCTTTGGATTCTTCCTCACCCCCGACTCCCGTCTGTCATTTTCTTCTCCCGCTCCTGTCACTCTAACAGCTGTCTTCTCTGTCTTCTGATGCTCTATGACTGATGCTACCCTCACTTGCCCGTTACACTCACTCTTCTTTTGGCATGGTTCAGCTCATTTGATTGCTTAGTTTGGGTACAACTACCATTCCCGCACCCTAGATCCTTCCCTCTCCCCCCTCAGAAAAAGATAAAGTCAGCCATTAAAAACAGCTCTAAAAACAATAAAAGGGTTTGGTAGGTCCTGTCCCCAAACATTTCAAGATAGTTCAATATTACAAGGTTTAAAATGTCTGGAAACCTATTGCTAGCATAGTGAATCACATTGCACAGGAGTTACTCAATATTCTACTAGCTTCTTACTCTCTACTAATTTCTAATTTTAGTGCATGAACAGGGTGCATGTGTTTAATAAATCATTAGTTCATACTTAAGATAATGTACAGTTTTAGTTATTAAATAATTAAGTACATCTATGCAGCCTGAGCTGCATAATGTGAATGTGAGGGAGAATTCCTCCCAGTACAGTCTTAAAATCATTATTTCCAGAAGGATGTGCTACACGCTATGTGCACTGAATGGTGCATTTGAATAAAGCAGCCTTTAATAAGCCATGCAGGAGACTCATTTATTGCAAGTATGGCTGTTATCAGGATCACTGTGTGCTTCAGAGTGGGCAGACATCTGTTACATCTGTATTTCAGTGAAAACCCCCAAGGGAATGTACTGCAGTTTGGCGCTGCATCTGAGTGTTATAATGTCAAATAGGGAGAACGTAACATAGCAGGATGTCCAGGGACATGGAAAGACAATCTAAAGGACTGCCCTAGTTTCTGTTAAAAATGGGTCAAAAGAGCCAGTGTAATCAAAGTCTGGCAAGGCATACTAATTAATGACAGAATGTCTTACACATGCTTTGACTGGAAGAAATGCATATACTACCTGATTAATGCTATCCACAAGGACTGTTTTTAGATATTTAATACTGAAAATGAAAATGCAGACCTCTTGTCATTGAAAATGATCTGTCTCATTTTTACTAAGCTACCAGGTGAATTTCTAGTTAAATCAATAATTAATGGAGACATACATTCCAAGAAATGATTTAACATTCATTACTGCATGGCGTCTGCTGAATTAATATACAAATATATTACCTTATGAATCTAAAGGCTTTTACGTGCAGTTGATTACAGGTCACAACATATTTTCTTATGGTACCAAACCAACAACGATATTCCAGATAAGGACAAATTTTAAAATGGATTGAAGATCACAGCAGGATAACTTTTATTTCTACAAGCAAAATTCTCCTATATAAAGTGTGGGTTCCTGCTACATACAATATGAATGCATGGCCTTGACATCAGCTTTCTCGAGAAATTGAGAAAGGTTATAGAGTAGTATAAAAGCAGAAAACTACTGTTATATCACCAAGATAAAACTAGTTCAGCTTTATCACACAATACCTTTGTGGTTTTAAATTGAGAAAGTTATCAGAAAAGGCAAACATGTGGGAAGAACTGAATACAAGCTGTGAAAGGAAAATACTAAAAAAAAAATTACCTGTTAAATGCATTCTGCAGACACAGTCAAATCAAGGAGTCATGCAAATTCCTTTTAAACAAATACAAGTAGCAAGTGAATATATATTTTGCATCCTAAATGGTCTAATGTATATAGACTGTTTAATCTTTAAATTAATAATTTCTGTCAATCAGTAAGGGTACAGACTGAATGGTATGACCTCTCCCTCCATTAACAAATGCTCACCCATGAGTTGCAAATTATGCATTTACTATGCAGAAAGGCTATGAGTTTACTAGGCCCCTCTTGCACTGGTAAGGATTGCAGAGAAAATGATTGTGTTAATTTATTTTCTGTATGGATTCATCCCTCATTTTCTAGTGCAAGCAGTTCCCATTAATGGAAATTTACTACAATGTTGCTAATAACAGTTTTGTAACATACAATTCAGCAAATTTAAAAGCTAGGAAGTGAGTTGTTCTACAAATTGCTTTCCCAATTATGACTAAATTGCACACAGCAATACAAACAGAAGACATCTATTGTCCATTTTTAAAAAGGGGAGGTGAAAAAAACATTTTTGTATAACCTTTTCCCAACTGGATAACTTTATCACGTAAGGAATAATCTCCTGTCTCAGCAAAATTCCTGTGGTCAACACAACTGTTGATCGTGTTTTATGAATAGAAGTGAAGAGATGGTGCTCTATGCAGTATCAGGGGAGCTGACAGACTTGCCCTTCTCCTGGGTAAAGTGGAAGAAGGCAGCCCACCATGCTGCTCCACCTCTCCCCTCAGTCAGCCTCAGCAAGCCCTTAGACCTTTCTGGAGTGCCGTGCAGAAATTCAAAAAGCAATTTAAAGCTCCTGCCACAACAGCAATGACGAATTTTGAATTGCTGGGCCCCTGCGCTGTTGTCCCCTTCGATACCTTCCTACCGTCCTTTCAGCAGGCCTGTGTACTATGTGTGTATTTTAAAGTGCTTGCTGAAAGGTATATGTCTTGACATTACTGTCAGAAAATGACATACCGTTAGATTTGCTAATGTTGGTGCCGTTAATTCATATTCCACTAACATTAAAGCACATTGTTTTTCAAAGTATTATTCTTATAATAATAAATGTTTGCTAGTTGAATATTAAAATATTCTGTAGTTTCCACAATTTACAATGACATCCAACAAGAAATTTTGTAAACTTATCGGTTTAGTAAACGAACCCACATGAAAATTCTTTGGCTAAATCAAAGGTACCTAGAGATTTGATAAACCCAGTTTAGATTTGCATTTACTTTTATATCTTTCAACTAAAACACAGTGTCCACAACTTTCTAGTAGACTTTTAGCTTGCGTTGATTTTGGTCCAATGCGTGTGTACATACACACACACACACACACACACACACACACACACTCTCTCTCTCTCTCTCTCTCTCTCTCTCTCTCTCTCACTGAACTGCATAATAAGACATACATTAGTTGTACAGGTTACCAAAAGGAGGGTTGAATTATGGTATTATTTGATGAGAAAATTCTACATTTGAGGAGGGAACAGGGAAACGTTTTAAGCCAGTGGATTTTGCTGAATTAGTGGTAGCTTTTTAAAATTCCCTTAACACATTGAATAAATCCTGGGACAGCAGGATATGTAAGACAGAATGCCACTTAAGTGTGATAAATATGCATTTCACATGGCTTTTAATTGGTCACAGAGACACACATTATGGGTTATACATACATCAATATCTACCTATTGATATTTACATTAAGATATGAATTAACAACGTGCAGTCCTTATTGAAATTCATACACTTCTTTAACACATATTCTCAAATTTTATTTAAAACAGGTAGAATATATGCACATTTTTGGCAGCAGCATTAAGACTGGAGTATTTTGTTCTCTGAGGTATCACAACAGGACAGAAAATATTGAGGTCACAAGCACAATGGAGAGATATAGTTAAATGTGCACGTAATTCATTGTAGTGCTCTCTTTCATTTAATAGTGGCTAAGGCCCCCCAAAGAGGTCAAACAACCTAGTACAGCCATGAACTAGAGACCTAGGTCTTAACTGAGGAAATAAAGTCTCCAGTGTTCAGATCCAGAAGTCCAACATTCAGTGCCTTCCCCTGACAATTTATCCAGGGGCATTGTGCTGCACACAAATCTATTTAGCAATAAAATATCTTGGCTGATGTTACTGGGATTTTTTCAAAATAAACCCATTAGGCTGCACTACGTCCTACTTGCACCTCAGCACAACCACGTCTCTCCAGTGCAATACAGAAAAGTAGCAAATCCACAATTCTTTGTGTGCATTTCCCATTTGCACACCTTGGCCATTCCAAAAGCTAGATGCAGAAACTGTTCCCTGACCCCAGATTACAAAAGAAAAGTTTCTGCTCTGACAAACACATGTAACACATGTTAATATTAATGGCAACTTCACACGTGCATTCAAGAAATATATTTAACCCTGTAAGAAAGGCTTCCATCCAGAGCAGATTGCATTCAAAACCTAAACTAAAACAGGACATGACACAAAACACAAATGCCTACAAATAGTGCCCTCATAACAAACCCTGGTGAGCTTGAAACAAGTAAAGGTAAACAGTGTAATAAACATTCACTGATACAGACCCAAGCCAGTTAATTAGAGACTAAAAGATATTGTTTTAGCATGGCTGTTCAGCAACTTGTGTACCATAGGGAGTGAGGGAAAGGGGCTACATTCAACATGGCTTCACACACCTGCAAAATCTGCAGTGGCAAGTGACCCTCACCTGAAGGTTAGAGATATGGCTTCTCTGGAGCTGGCAGCAGGCTGAGAGGAAGTGCAAGTAACAGGAAGAGACAGAGCACAGCAGTTCAAGCACCATTAGGAGACATGGAAAGTTAAAGAGCAAAGGGCTCAGCCATAGCCAATTTTCCCATGAGAAATAGAGCAGATTGGCTGGAACTGCTGCTGTTATCACAGGAGCAAAATGGGGAGTTGTACAGAACAGGGCTCAGATATAGGAGCAGCACAAGCAGAAGGGAGCGGGTGAAAGAGTCCTGCCTTGCAAAGAGCTGAAGGTGAGGATATATTATTAATACTAATTGTTTAGAGGACAGGTTTCTTTCAGGGGCAGAAATGATTGGGGGATGGGTCAGGCATAAGAGATTTTCCTTGGTGGCAGAGACCTGATGTATATGGAAAAACAGAGTTGGTTTATTGGCGAGTAGTTGTGCCAATGTAAATTAATTACACATGAATTTAAGGCATCATGTTTCCTCTTGGGTGACTAAGGTGCTGGTGAAAATATTCAAGCCCTGCTCATAATTCTGCCTTCAAACCATCTGAAGAGAAAGCGAGCGAACTGTGCCACATGAAAAGAAGGGAACCTACCCCCACAGACCTGTATCTCATTCCCTGTCCTGGTAGCGATATTTCTCAGTTGCTGAGACATAAAGGAAGGGGAGGTAGAGATATCTGACGCTAAGACTGGGTTCTAGGACCTGAAACCTTGATGCACCGAACAAACACACACAACCTGCCATGCTGAATAATACAATGTAAAATCTTTTTTAAAATAGAAGTTTAAAAAGTAATCTACAGATATTGAATCCTCTCAAAAGTTTGTGTGTATTCAAATCAGGGAGCAGGAGCAAACATCCGGAACTGAGTTTACCTTGATATTTTTAATGTATTTTCACCACTCAAATACATTTTTATATTTCCTGTGCTTCAATATACTGGCTTATTTTGCTCCCTGTTGTAGTAATATTTGGATTCTGTTTGGACTTTGCTACATTTGCTCTGGGTTGTGCAGTTGGTCTTGTTTGAATATGTTTCCTTTGAATAATAGATGCTAAGTGATGCTTCAGTACAATGTTTGTGAAATTTCAAACCTGCTCTTCAAGGAGAAATGGATTAAATAAAAATAATGTATAAAATAAAAAGCAGCGAGGGCACAGCCTTAAGAAAATGTCGAAATTTCCACATAAAATATTGAAATTGCGAGAACTCAAGTTCTAAAATAAAATCCTGTGTCTTATGATTAAATCATGACATCTCATCATCTTGCTACTACAATAGTCTAGATGCCTTTCCCTAAAAGCCAGCCAGCCTCAGGGGAGCTGTTTTGCTAATATGTCTCAATAGAATGGAGTCTATTCACAATTGCCGTTAATTTTACTTACCTCATTTTCTTGGTATCTCAAGGAGTTTTATAATGGCTGGAATTTTGGTGATTTTTAACACAGGTTTTAAAAGACATCGGCCTGGATGGAGAGAAGAAAAATGCTGCTGTTTCTCTGCATGTCTGAAACCTATTTTTGAGCACCCTGCCATTTTGCTGGTGCAGCTACAACTGCTTCTCCCATAGGCTAAATTTCTCAAGCCTCATATGGCAATTGGGTATAAAACATTAATCTGCTACAGTAATGCAAGATTTATATGGGATGGTGTCAAAGAACAATAAAGGCAATCAGCTGGCGCTTTATCTGTTGGAAGTGACATCGGACAAGACAGACCTGGGTGTTCTGGCTGATCTCAGGGTGACTATGAGTTGCCAGGGTGATGAGGCAGTGAAAAAGGATTATATAATTTTAGGATCAGGCAAGACATTTCCAGTTGAGATAGGGAAGTGTCAGTACCTTTATGCAAGGCACTAATGGAACCTCATCTAGAATACTGTGTGCACGTCTGGTCCCCCCAGATTAAGAAAGATCAATTCAAATTGGAACCGGTGCAGAGAAGGGGGACTAGGATGACCAGAACAATGGAAAACCTGCCTTATGAGAGGCTGCTCAAAAAAATTGGCTTGCTTAGTAACAGAGAGAGAGCCGTGCTAGTCCATACACTACCAAAACAAAAAAGCAGTCCAGTAGCACTTTAAAGGCTAACTAAATAATTTATTAGGTGATGAGCTTTTGTGGGACAGACCCACTTCTTCAGACAAGATACTACATGTAATCTGAAGAAGTGGGTCTGTCCCACGAAAGCTCATCACCTAATAAATCATGTTGTTAGTCTTTAAAGTGCTACTGGACTGCTTTTTTGTTTAGGCTTGCTTAGCCTAACCAAATTAAACCCCCACCCCCACAACACATGCACCAGGGAGAGAAAGGAATTATTTATATTAAGCATCAATGTAAATGGAAGAACAAATGGATATAAAGTGGCCATCAACAGGCTGAGACTTGATGTTAGATGAAGATTTCTAACCATGAGAGGAGTGAAGTTCTGGAACAATCTTCCAAAGGGAGGGAAAAAAACCACACTCTAAGACCGAGGTTGAAAAGTTTAGGGATGGGATGCAGGGCCAGTGACAGACTTTGCCAGGCCCCAGGCAGTGGGGGTGGGAGCATTAGCCCCAGGCAATGGGGGTGGGAGCATTAGCCCCAGAAGGGGAAGAACCTCAGGCAGAAGGGACAGAGTTAGCCTCCCACAACCAGGGTTAGGGGTTAGCCCCTTCCTAACTATCCCCAGTGCTGCCTGGATCATGCCACATGAGGCTCCAGTGGCAATTTAAAGAATGGGAGTTCCAGCCTCTTCTGTAACCTGGGTAGTAGCAGTGGAGACCTGGAGCCCAGGCCCTGTTAATTGCTTGCCCCGGGGCAGCTGCCTCCTTGCCCCCCTGCCACCTTCGGCAGCCCAGAGGGTATGAAGATACTGTCTACAATGGCTTGTAGCTGATCTGCAAGTATTAGCAGCAACTATCTGGGGATGGGACACTACCTGGGAAAGTATCGGAGGGGGAGCCGTGTTAGTCTGGATCTGTAACAGCAACGAAGGGTCCTGTGGCACCTTATAGACTAACAGAAAAGTTTTGAGCATGAGCTTTCGTGAGCACAGACTCACTTCATCAGATGCTGGTCTTGGAAATCTGCAGGGCTAGGTATAAATAAGCCAGAGCAAGGGTGGGGATAACAAGGTTAGCTCAGTCAGCAAGGGTGAGGCTTACTACCAGCAGTTGATCTGGAGGTGTGAACACCAAGGGAGGGGAAGCTGCTTCTGTATTTAGCCAGCCATTCGCAGTCTTTGTTTAAGCCTGAGCTGAGGGCGTCGAATTTGCAGATGAATTGTAGCTCAGAAATTTCTCTTTGGAGTCTGGTCCTGAAATTTCTTTGCTGTAGGATAGCTACTTTTAAATCTGCTACTGTGTGGCCTGGGAGATTGAAGTGCTCTCCTGCAGGTTTTTGTATATTGCCATTTCTGATATCTGATTTGTGTGTATTTATTCTTTTACGTAGAGACTGTCCAGTTTGTCCGATGTATACAGCAGAGGGGCATTGCTGGCACATTATGGCATAGATTATATTTGTAGATGTGCAGCTGAATGAACCCACGATGGTGTGGCTGATCTGGTTAGGTCCTGTAATGGTGTTGCTGGTGTAGATATGTGGGCAGAGCTGGCAACGAGGTTTGTTGCATGGATTGGTCCCTGAGTTAGAGTGACTGTGGTCCGGTGTATAGTTGCTGGTTAGGATTTGCTTCAGGTTGGCAGGCTGTCTGTGGGCAAGGACTGGTCTGCCTCCCAAGGCCTGTGAAAGTGGGGGGATCATTGTCCAGGATGGGTTGTAAAGGCTCAGATACTACAGAGAATTCCCCCTCAGGTGTCTCACTGGTGGCACGCCCTGAGGGAGGTAATACCCTAAAACTGACATAGCTACAGCTACACTGTTTCAATGGCTTGAAAGTTAGAAATGGGAAGCAGAAAAGTGGTTTTAGTTTTAGACTCATTGCCTACACCAGAGTCCTGTATTTCACACTTTCCAAGTTCACCTTGTTTAACCATAGTTCCAACCCTGAATACTCTCCTTTTCCTTTGCAAATATTTATTTATTTACTTCTAGGGCTATAAGGACAATTTTAAAAAATGCAAACCTCAGCAACCCCAAAGCAATACTATATATTGCAAATACTGTAAATCCAAGTCAACCCATGTTTAAAAACCAAACACAAAACCCATAGTCTTAACAGTGCAAAAGAACAGAGCACAGAAAAACACACAAAACTAGCAAACAACTCTTACATCTCAGAGCTCACTTTAAACAAGCATTCAGAACCCTAAGACTGTGTCTACACATGCCACTTTCTCTGAAAGTGGCATGCTAATCAACAGCCCAAAATATGCTAATGAGGCATGAATGCAAATCCCCTGCGCCTCATTAGCATAAGGCACGTGATTTGGAGTCCGGAAGACGCTCTTCCGGACTCCAAAATGCCGTGTAGAAGCGCAGCCCCCAGAGGGTCTTCCAGAAGGAAGTCCTCCTTCTGGAAGCCCTTTCTTCCCAAAAATTTTCTCCTCTGCTCTCCCACCCACTGAGAGTACTCTCTATTATCCGGAATATTTGACTATCCATCAACCTCCCAGTCCTGTGGATGCTGGATAGCGAAGAGTTTACTGTATACCTAGAGTTTTGTTGCAAATTCTCATTCAAACAGCATCCATGGAGCCTGACAAAACATGCAGCCTTCTTGCCTTCACTATATGTCTACATTACAGTGATCTGTGGACAGAAGTTACTGTCGGAAGAGATCTTCTGACAAAACTGCTGTGGACAGATCACGTCCACACACAGACAGGGTCTCATGGATGGCAAGCCCTTCTGGGAGACCCAGCCAGGCGCGCCTTTAAAGAGACATGCTCCCACGCACGTTCCCCACACATGCTGAGGCTTGCCGACTTCCTCGAGGGACAGCATAACTGGTGCAGGGCTCACATGCTTTCTGTGACAGTTTGCTCTTTCCAGTTAGCATGGAGCCAGAGCAGCCCCCAGGTTTGCGCTGAACCCACTCCCTGTTGCTTGATCTGCTGACCACCCTGATTGCATCCATCCTCCACCTTCTCTGGGGGGATGCACCTGCCACCAGGATGAAGAAGCATGCCCTTGGTGCCCCAGGGTCCCACCTGACACCCCCCCTCCCAGGTGATCAGATGGGTCTGGAGGCACACCACCAATTCCAACTGGTTGGATCACCTGGTCGTGAGCAGTGAGATGACCTGCAGTGACTCCAGAACTTCCGCGTGAGGAAGGACACCTTCCTGGAGATCTGCAGCACCTGGCTCGCCCCTTCTCCCCCGCAGACAGGACACCTGGACGTGGCCTGCCATCCTCCTGGAGAAGTGGGTCGCCATTGCCCCTGGAAGCTCACCACCCCGGACAGCTACTGCTCCATCAGGAACTAGTTCAGCGTGAGGAGCTCCATCATCGGGGCTGTCCTCATGCTGGTAAGGCATGCTCAGTTTTCAGGCCCTGCACATGGCGGGGAGGGGGTTACACCCAAGGGGGACCCTTGGGGAGCAGGAGTTGGGGGTGTGAGGAGTCAGGCTGGGAAGGGAGGAAGCCCCGTCCCCAGGGGACCATGCTGTCCCAGCCTCACATAGATCTGCTGCTGGGGGGGGCAGCTTCTTGAGGGGGGTCACCCGGAGTGCTTGGGTGGGAGGAGGGGGTTAGGAGGGGGCAGGGAAGCCCTCATGTGTGTGTTTGGTCTCCGCCTTGTGCAAGTAGTGATGGCCAACAGCACCATCCTGCTCCAGAGGTTCATCTGCATCACAGACCTGGATGTGACTGTGACCAACTTCACCAGTCTGGGGTTCCCAAACTGCTTTGGCCCAATCAATGGGACCCACATCCCCATCCATGCTCCAGATCACAGCATGGTCCAGTACATAAACAGCAACAGGGTTTACTCCATCGTGCTGCAGGCCCTGGTTGACTACTGGGGATGGTTCCTTGATGTTTATGTCGGGTGGTCGGGCTGGCCATTTGCACGTGAAAAGCTCATGTGTTCCGCAACTCCAGCCTGTGCTGGAGCATGAGGCAGGCACCTATGTCCCCTGTTGGGAGCTGGCAGTGGGGGACATGCAGATGCCACCCTCCATCATGGGGGACACCACCTACTCCCCCATGCCCTGGCTCATGAGGCCTATACTGGCCACCTGGATCCCACTTGGGACCTCTTAACACTCACTTCAACCGGGCATGGAACCAGGCAGAGTGTGCCTTCGGCCATCTGAAGGCACAGTTTAGGTGCCTCCTCACCCAAACAAATGCACAGAGTTCTGTCGACATTTTTAGTGAGGATGCTCCAAGAGATTTGTTAACAGAACCTTCTAGTGCAGAAGTGGCCTATGTGTGCAAAGATAAGCCATTTACTGGAGAATGAAGTCCTTAGTATGTATGTAATTAAGAAAATGTCTATTTTACAGCAGGACTGCTGCCCTGCAGGCTGCGTATTAAAGATGCCTGTATTGCCCAGCTGGTGGCTCAGTAGGCTTCTTTTTATGAACTCTAAGTTAGACTTTAGCCTTTCTGTAAATGTAGTATTTACCTTATGCTAACCACCTCCCAGCAATGATAAATGCACTGCATACAAAAACAAATACAATTGTGTATCCCTGAGAATAAAACAGCTACAGTCCTCTTTGCTGCAGCATCTGCCAAACCTGATAGCAATTGCAAGAAGGTAGTCACTATTTGTTTTTGTAATGTGAAAATAATGATCCTGGTAAATTTAAGAGACAATTCAAGTGTGCCTGGACAAAAGCCTGAATGAGGAAATGTTCTGGAATTAAATCCTTGGATACTATTTATTTATCTGTCTTGCAGTAGGCATGGTATCACTCCGAATGCTACGTCTTTGGCTCTTTGAAAAAAAAAAATAGAAACACACAAAATGTTTCCTAAATCTAAAGCTGTGAACAGCCTTCCAGTCTGAGAAAATAAGTTGCCATTTATCAGCCACACATTTGCATGTAAATATTTTCCATACAAGAGATAGTCACATACTATGGCTTGCTATAACCTTTTAGAAATCTACAGCTTATAATCAGTCACATCATTAGAATGGCAGTAAGAGTTCCATTGTGGACAATTTTTTTAAAAATCTCTGATTAAATCCTCCAAACTGGATTACATAAAGGGTCCTTCTCATTAAGAAAGACATATATGCCAGTGAACCAGACTTGCCATCATCACAAGAGCAGTTGTTTAGACAGGAATATGAAAACTTTTGCACACACAGAAAAAAAAATGTATTCTTCCCCCTTTTCCAAGTGGCAGCAAGTTTTGGGTTTCTGAACGTTATTTTCACATTGGAGGGAACATTGGCAACATAGTCAGATATTTACCTAGTACAACAAACACCAGTTCTGTTTTCTTGAACAGAAGTGACTACAAGTTGCACATCCACGTGCATTCTTGCAGAGGTCTCGGTTGAGGCTTTGCTACCCTGGTACCCAAAAGTGGCTGTTTTGGACCTGTATCACTTTGATATCTCCTAGAGACTCACTGCTTCAAATACATTGTTTCTTGTTCCAGTTCAGTCCCAGGGTTTTCACAGCTGAACACTGTTCACTCTAGGAACATACGGCCTTGAAAAGTGAGCATAGGAAGGAGCCCTCCTTTGTTGCTGCTTTGTAATACAAAGGCACCTAAGAAAAGGCCTGAGCGCTTAGACAAAAGGTGCTTTACCCCCAAAATATCCTGCCACCAGCTATCTGGGTGCAGGGAATTTCATCTTCAGTCTTTACACATCAGCTCATAGCCTGTATAGCATTACCACCTTAACCATATTAGCACAGGGCTCAACCTGAATACACTCACTGCTCTGAGTTCTAGAACACTCACTGCAGTGAATGTTTCACCCAGCTGTGACTGCAGCAATGTTTTGTGGGGGAGAGGTCCCACCTAAGAGTCTCATGAATTTTTCATTTCTGCATTCCCACTCAGGTTTGCCCTTATCCAAAATGGCCACCATGCATAGCAAAATGGCTATTACATCCCATTGGCCTTTGCAGGTGAAAAGCAGGCTGCCCCAGCAAAGATAGATGCCATTTCCCATTGTTTTTGGTAGTGCCGATACCATGCTCCCCTGGGACAAGACAGTAGCTGCTCAATAGGCTGCAGGGCCAGGCCTGGGATAGGACAACATGGAGGTACAGTGACTGCAACTGTGAGTCAGGAGAGAGAGATGATGTTTTAGGGAACTATAGTGGAAGCTGAGGTGCCAAGGGAAAAGGAGGAACAAGCAGTTGACTGGGGGCAGTATAATGTGTAACAGGCAGAGAGGAGAATGTGATCCACAGGAAGCTGGAGGGAAATGGAAGGAGTGACTCTGAGAATGTAGGTGGGCCAATTATCTATTTTGTCATGGGGGTGGGGGGGGCAACCTGGCAGGTCCACACACCAGAGCATAAGAGGGGGTAAGTAGAGTCCTGAGCAGGAATGCTACATTTAAGTTTGAATTTGGGCCAAAGATGGCAACACACAAATGCACATTGAAGGTCTGCAGCTTCCCACTGAAGGCCAAAAACAGGGTGAAAAAATGTGGCGTTTTAATCTCAAGATGTAAGCCAATTTCTTGATTTTGGGGAGTCAGCTATGAACATCTGGGATTAGCAGTACAGCCATCTCTGCATCTAGTATCCGATTATGAGATCAGTCTTGCCTTCTGCAACTTAATTTCACTGTGATTATAAAGTGTTGGTATTATACCACTTTCCTTACAACTGAATATTGTAAAATAAACAATGGGGACGAGTATTTCAAAGTGTGAAGAACAAAGGCTCTTAACAGTAGGGTCTCAACATTCGCCAACGTTCCGTGTTTAGAAATGTTCATTTTTTTGCCAATACGGGGGCCCCCAGGCCAGTGGCAGCTGCCGGCGCTCCTGCCCAGGGCCCTGGGGGGAGAAGCGGCTGTCTGCGCTCCTGCCCAGGGCCCTGGGGGAAAAGGCCACTTGGCCGTTCGCAAATAATTGAATTCGCAAACATTAAGTTCACGAATCGTGAGACCCTACTGTACTTTGTGCATTCCTAAATGATAAGCATAAGCATCCAATGTATGCATAGCACATTAATTGCTTATGCAGGCAAACAGCCAGCTAGGCACCTAGTTGCCTATGTGAGACCTGATTTGCAAACATTCATAGGTTATTTGCACACAAATTTGGGAAACAGTAGCATGCATGCATTTGCACATGCCCAATTCTGAATATCTTATCATTACTTATAGACCCATTTCACAGAGGTTTAAAATGTACCACCAGTTACGATTTGGGGGATATATTTTTGAAATTGTACTGAAAAGATCTTAAAATACTGTAAATATGCAATGAAGTTCGTATATCTGTCTAACTGGTAGCGAGCAAGGCTACTAGTTTTATATTTTTAAAAAACATGAATTGTCACAAACAGTTCTTCTATGCTGTGTAGGAGTCAATTATTGTCAAACCACCTGTTCTACACAAACATCAAAACCAGCAGGACTGAAATTTAAACTAAACCAAAACATTCAAGTGAATGATGAATTTTGGTGATGACCTTGCTACTCCTTACGGTACTACCTTTCAAAGGCCTGTAAGTGCTTTCGACTTGTTCATCTTTTGCAGTCCATGTTCGAGACTTTCAGAAGTTCCTGTTTTAATGTTTAGGATATGAGCACAAGAGGCTCCAGATAAGCTAGTAATTTTCAGCGTTTTCTTTTCGCACCTTCCTTGCATCTCACAGGTAACACAGTGACTGCTTCGTTTGCCACCTCATCATTAGATGGCAGTGTGGCAGCACATATCATTGATGAATGATTGCTGTACAGTCCCATATCATTGTGCCCGTTCAATTCAGTGCCCATCAGATGATGGTATTTGTAGGCACTCAGAGTTTAAAAAAATTTATCTGTCTGTGAAATCCCATTCATATTGATTTGGTTTTGCGTTCTTAAGATCTTAAGAATTCCAGTTGACTGGAATTCCCAATCTGGGCAATCACCGATATAGAATTATTCCTTCTAAGGGCACTCTACCAAAAGACATTTTAAATGTTTGGGGTTTTTTTTTTTTTTTTGAAGAAAAACTTCTGATGTTTTCTTTGCAGTATTGCACAGCAAATAAGTGTAGCCCGTCAGTACCATGCAACTGCTCCACTCACCCCGGAAATTTGATCTTCCTAGGCTTAGATTCAGGTAAATAGATTTCAAGGCTGAAATTTAAATTATCAGTGAGTTACAACACATTGACAAGTGGGGAAATGGTAATTCACAAACCTTAGACCTGAGGGGCCTCATTCTCTTTCCATCTACCCTGGTGTAATTCACTCAATCAGAGGAGTTGCTGCTGTATAAATTAATAATAATAATCAAACCTGTTGTTTCTCTTCACAGTCTACAACAAAGTCCTGCAACATACACGTGAAAAGGGTTTTCTGAAACTAAGTAGAATAACTAAAGTATTCCAGTGCCTCAGCTGATGTGGGTTGGCCTAGCTCCGTTGCTGAAGAAACTGATGGTGCCATCATATAAAGCTCAGTCCAGTGCACCACCAATTGCTCGCTAGACAGGAGCAGCAGCTCAGGCTGGTAGTTCTGTTCACTTAAAATAAATTGAAAAATTAGTTTAATATTTCTGCACAAACACTCCCTCCTCACAATACCCATTTTTTAAGCTTTAGAAACAAAAGTTGCAAGTACTGTGGTCGAGAGAAGCATAGTGTGAGGGGAGTGTCTTCAGCCTCCTAATTTGTCAGGCTGAGTTCAGAAGCCTTCATCTCAATTCCTGTGGAAAGTGTTCTGATGTATCAGCACCGAAGCATTTATAAAAAAACTTGTTGGAAAAAAGATTGTACTTCAGTTTGCAGATTTATGAATCTCTCTCTAGGGTGCTTGGTCCTACCAAGCGGGCAGGGGACTGGACTCGATGACCTCCCGAGGTCCCTTCCAGTTCTATGAGATGTGTATCTCCATATTATTTTTTAACTGCAATAGATTTGGTGATTTTTTTGTTTCGACTTACGTATTTCTCATATTTTTTTTCCTTTAAACAAGTGTTTTCAGTACCAGAAAAGTAGGTTTCAACTAAGCAACAGCTGGATTGAAACTCTGGGAAATCTTTATGTTTTTGTCTCTGTTTGGTCTGATTGCTAGCCAGATCATTTCCTGCAGAGGAAAGTCTTATGTCACAAGGTCACCAACTATGATATCTATTTATTTTACAGAAGTGTTAGAAACTACAAAAGTGAAATAAAAGGTTCTCTCATCTTAGACTAATTGAATAAATCTTTAAATTTCTTGCGTACAGATTATGTGGCCAAGTTCTTTAACTACAGACATACTCCTTCAAATTCAAATTGTGTTTTAAAACTTCCCTAGCTTGGCATATGTGAAGCGTCCCCCTCACGTGAGGGGGACCCCAAAGAGACAGCGAAGCAAATGGATCTATAGATAGCAAAAAGGTTCCCTCCCCTCTTTTCAGTAACTTTACTCAGAAAGAAGGGAATAAAAACTACCTAAAGTAGCAGAAACTGAAAACACGGGCCCTTTGGGTAAATCAGCTTTTAATGAAAGCATGTGGAAAAGCTAGGATTTCCAGCTCCTATGCTCTAGACTATAAGAAAAATATCCAACAACTTGTCTTTGTAAAGAATTCATGGCTCCATACATACAGACAGCCATTTATCAGCCACATGATATTGGAAAATACAGTCTATAACTGTTAGCGCCTAAAACACAGGCTTTTAAGTTTTCAGTCCCGGCCCCTGTTGGCCTCTGGCCAACAGAATGTCCTGGAGCTCAGTATTATCAAATCCCAGGCCCTATTTCAATTATGACATGTTCGAAAACTAGGACAAAGAATGGTTTGATTCACCCTCATCCCACTGACCCTGATGGAAACTGTAATTTGCATTCACACTCACCAGCAAGGGCTGCAGCAGGTGCACTCAGCGGGGCATTCATCTTGGAGAAGGCTTGGTGATATTTGTGCTTCTTTATCCTTGGGTATTCTGAAAGGGGGAGAAAAAAATCAAAACACTGATAACTTACAGCTAGTTCTCCACTGGAACCTCCATTTTCGTTATCCGCTTTTTCGTGCTTGGATGTGCCCTTTTGAAGAAAAGTTTTTTGGAAGAGATCTTCCAGAAGAACTTCTTTCAAAGGAGTGCTGTAGTGTAGAGATAGCCTCCGTGTCCAACTAGTGTGAAGTCAGAAGACAGAAGAACAGATATTATGGGCAATCCCACCTGAGACACTCCTACATGTCATGTAATGTTAACACACCCTAACCCAGGATGCTCAAACTAGGGGCATTGCGGGTGTGGAAGTGGCTTGAAGTGGTTTCCATCACTTTCAGCATTTGCAGCTCTTTTCAGTGGGCTGTTAGCCCTGCTACATAATTTGCTCAAATGCCACTGCCTAAACCAGCAAAGTATGGCAGAACTCAACAACAATATTGGGGAAAGCAAAGTTAAATGTGACACAAGACAGTTATTAATTGTTTGCATAAGGAACAAAGCATTCAACATGAAGCTGAAAATTAGAAAATAATACCTTCTGCAGGAGTCTTCAGTTGTACTCTAACCACCAAATTTTACAGGCATTATTTTTAAAAGTAATTGCTGAAGGTAATGTCATAAGTTAGTTCTTTTTGTGTTAGCTTTCTTTTACTTAGCACAGGTTTGTCTGTTCTTAATATATTTTTATCCTTCCTCCTCTGAGTTTTAACAACTAAGAAGTTATGTACCTTAAATCTCTGCTTCCTTTCTACAGGTTTACACCATTGTAACTCACTTTAAGTCAATAGAGACCACCAACATAAAACCAGTGTGCAGGACAGAAAATAAAGCCATACAAACTTACATACAACTCTGGCTGACTAGGTTTATATGGCTGCTACATAAGAAGGACTAGACACAGAGGCTGTGTCTGCACTAGCTCCCAACTTCGAAGGGAGCATGGTAAGTAGGGTGTTGGGAGATTACTAATCGAGTGCTGCGGTGCATATGCAGCACTTCATTAATCTAATTCTCTCCCATGGCAACTTCAAAGCAGCAAACTTCAGAGCGCTGGCTTGCATGTAGCTGCAGCTAACCCGCCGGTACTTCGAAGTCCCTTCCCTTTACTCCTCAAAATTTTGAGGAGTAAAGGGATTTTGAAGTAGCCTGGGCACTTCGAAGTACCGGCGGGTTAGCTGCAGCTACATGCAAGCCAGCGCTTCAAAGTTTGCTGCTTCAAAGTTGCCATGGGCGAGAATTAGATTAATGAAGTGCTGCATATGCACCGCAGTGCTTCATTAGTAATCTCCCAACACCCTACTTACCATGCTCCCTTGAAGTTGGGAGCTCGTGTAGACACAGATAGAGCGTTCTATAATGCACTGTACATGTGTGTTTTTTCCTCTCTCTTCTCTCTGCATAACTATACATCAACAAGCACTGTGTTTCTACAAGTCTGGCAGTGGCATCCTGCAATGCTCCCATTACAGCCAACAGGATAGGTATTTTGGAGGGCGTTTCACCCTAAGTAGAATACTGAAAGGAAAATATGAGTATTAAAGAAAAGTATAAATATATGAGTTTGAATACAGAGTGCAATTAATTCTCATTGGTTACTTTTACACTACAGCAATTTGTCGACAGAAGTTACTGTTGGAAGAGATCTTCTGGCAAAATGTCTGTTGACGGATCACATCCACACACGAAAGTGGATTGAAAAAGCAATCCACTCTGTCATCAGAGTGACCAGACTACCTGGCCACGCTCTCAACAGAACGACTGACTGGAAGCTCAGCAAACAGGACTGCCCAGTGAACCGGAAGCCCTCCCTACAAGAAGGCCCCTGGAGAGTATATGCAGCTGTTTTGTAGGCAGAAAACTGTCAACAAAGGCATTATACCTGAACGCAGAGGGCACAACACTGCCAGCTAAAGTGCCGAGTTTTATCCACAGACTGTTGACACAATGTATTTTTTTTTTGCTTTTCTGACAAAAGCCCGGTTTTGTCAGAAACACCCTTTCATGTAGATGTAGCTATTATGTTTAAATTATATATCAGTTAAAAGATTTAAGAAGCAATATGAATCATTTGAAAACTAACTGATGCCAAATTTTAGGTTGCTTGTGCAACTGTACTTCTGCCAAGCTCATCTGCCCTCCTCCCCACTTTCCTTTTACTCAAGACAAGGATCCTGTAGAATAACCTAAACGTGGTCATCTAATCATGATGCATACATAAGGGAGCTAAGATTACAATTTAGCAGCTAGCATTTCCTAACTGTCCAGTGCTTGACTTTGCAACAGAAACAGTCCTATGTTGGAGGGGTGGGTTGTATTTAATACCCTATTTAAAAAGAAAAAGTAATCCTATGCAACTGTTCCAGACCTTACATCATATACCATCATCAACCCTGAGCCTTCAGCACTCCAAAACAGACCTCTGCCATTTGAGCTACAAGACTAACTGCATAGTAAAACATGAGAGCTACCAGCTGACCAGTCAACCACACCACTCATTTGGAACCAGAAACACACAGCCAACGGTAGAAACAAAATAGCAAATAAACTATTGAAAATAAAGGAAAAGCAGCATTTTCTTCTTCAATAATAAAGTTTCAAAGCTGCATCAAATCAATGCTCTACTGTAGACTTTTGAAAGAACAACCACAATGTTTTGTTCTCAGTTATGAACAACCTCCATTCCCAAGGTGTTCATAGCAGAGGTCTCTTCTATATTAGTAGGAGCAGAAGCAAGCTGTTATGCCGGAGCTAGGGATAAGCCATTCGGATCAGGTTGTGGGTCTGGGGAACGATTGAGTAGATGCTCAAAGTGGGTGTTTGGGGGTACTACTGCTTTCGCCTCAACCAGCTGACTACTGCTACCAGTTCCCAGGCATTGCCAGTGAAGCATGCTGCTGTTGCTGATTTGACCTTGCCAGGTGCCTGACCTTTTAACAACTGGTTCATTTATTTTGGCATGCTGCCAGTATCTTCTTGTGGAACAGAAATGACAAAAGGGAAATTGTGGCTTTCAACTGCTTACATTTCAGAAAAAAACAAAACAAAACAAAACAACCAAAAACTTGTGCAGAATTTCAATGGCCAAAGAAAAAGGCACTTCCCTAGTCTAAGGACTTTGCCCATGCTAATTTAAAAGGCCAGCTGCACACAATGAAGGTGGAATGGAAAGTGCCAGGCAGCTTAAATACAGGGGGTCACCATCCGCTCCTGCTGTAACTGAGTTACCCCTTAAAAAATCCAGTGTTACCTCATCCTCCTGTGTAAAAAGGGCAGGTGCCAAAACAGCAGTTGTTAAGAGAGGGAACACCAGTTTCTTTGTTCAAGCCTGATCTTTATCATTAAAAGATGGACAGATAAGATATCCCATGGGAAGTATAACAATGGCAGTCTTATTTCTCGCTAGACTTGTGGGCCCAGCATCTCATTCTTTTATGCAGCACACCAATTTTTAGGCAACTGGGCAACCCTCTGACATGTGACCCTGTTATCACAAAGCGAATGCTCATGCTCAAAAACCAAAAAGCAAATCAACTAACCGCAGACATATGATATCAATCCCTCACCACATATATAAAAACATCTCATTTCCCAAACAGTTGGTCCCAATTACGTCGGTTAATCGGAGCTTTACTGTACATGCACCAAAATAGGATATACAGATCCAGCAGACTGCAACATTAAAATTGGTTGGTTGGTTGGTTACATGAGGTATTTTGTCCAAAGTATCTCAGAGATGTGCATATTTATATACACAAGCAATTTACATAAACAGTGGGGGGGACTATCATAATATGTGCATCTGGGGGTGCTACACAAGTCTCTGCTCTTCCACCCATTGTATGGAAGATACAAGGAAACGTTTGACCTTGAACTCTCTTTCCCAGGCTCCCCCTACAGCCATCCATAGCAGGGCCAGGCACTAGCTGGCCCATACCTCTCTCAAGATAGATATATTCTTTTATCCTCCTCATGGATTGTTTGCAAATGCAGTTTTCAACTTCAGCTTAAAAAGCTGACCTGCAAGGTCAGCCTTGCACCTCAGATCAGGTCAGGGTCCACAAAACAAGGGACTCAAATGTAGTGGGCACCTTTTTTTAAATTTACTTCTCGAGAGGGTTCTTTTATCAAGGCTAACACACTGACCAGCAAATGAACTGTAAAGACCATAGTGATAGCTCAGGCAGCAAAGAGTCATCATCATCATAGCTCAGCTCTGACAAGTGTACAGGGGCTTCCCATGAGATTCTGAATAGGCGTCGGATATTGTATGCTGCCCACCACCAGGCCTGGCAATGGAGCGGGGTGGGAGGGATAACAAAGGCAGTAGGTGCCCCAGGGCCAAGCGATAAATGTGTTAGAAAAGATATGACACAGTTACCAGGCTTCTTCAATGTTTCTTTAAAGAAAGGTCACTTGTCTATTCATGAAGAATCTGGGCACTTCGAATAAGGTAAATTGGAAATGCTACCAGGTATGAACAAAACCAATACACATCTCTGAACTGCTGATGACTAGAAATCCTTATACAGCTTTGGGCTAGCTTGTCCTATTTGGTGGTAAAGCAGGTGCTTTTAGGTGTCTACTCTTCTTCACAGTAAATCGCACATACCCATCAACCCTCAGGTAACCTCAACTAGTATAGAATCCTGCAGCACGCCTCTTCAGCCACACAGACTGCTGCAAACACATCAAAGATGTCCTTTACAGCCTACATGGTTTTCTGATAGAATATCAAGTCAAGCTCCAGGGCTCAGTTGCCTGGACTCAGCATATCTAAAAGACCACCTAAAGCTCTGGGATAAAAATAGTGGTCAACTCTACCCTGCTACAGTGGAACACAGCCCCCACCAAGGTAATGCCCCTCTGTGCAGGAGACAGCTCCTCCTCTCATTGGCTCAGGGGATGTGCAATGTGACCCACGGGCCAGATGCAGTTCCAGGGTTAGCCCCTGGTGAGCCACTAGATCCTTAATTTCACTGTGTGTCTACAGGTACCACCTCTTGCAGCTCTTACTGGGCATGGTGTGCTGTTTCTTGCCAGTGGGAGCTGTAGGATGCAGTGCTCTGGCCCATGCCACTTCCTGCAGCTCCTATTGGCCGGGTGTGACAAACCACAGGCAACAAGAGTTATGAGCAGAGCTATTTGTCAATGCACAGGTAAATAAAGCATCTGGCAGCCTGTCAGGGACCAACCCTGGTGAACCACAGCCAGCTTGTGGGCTGCTTATTGCCCACCCGGTCCCAGAGCACAAAACAAACTCCCACAGAGCATGAGAACCTCACCACATCCTGCTCAAATTGTGAAGCACATTTATTTGACTCACGTTCTCTAACACATGCACATCACAATATGAACATTTAAAAAAAAAACTGACCAGAACACACCTGCTTCTCTCCTGGTCTAAAAACTACTCAGACCCTTACGTGGGTCCACCACCTCATGCAGTTTATTGTTACCAAGGGAGTTCCACCCCCTACATCACAAACTGCTCCTGCAACAAGCAGGAAAGAGCAACTTCTCTCTCCCCTCTGCTTACTTCTTGCTGTTCCACTTCCTTCCTGTGCCTATTTGTGGGCTCTGCCTGATGGCTTAATTAGCCTTTCTGCCCTGCCCCACCCCATCCATAAATTAGGCACAGCTCTTCTTAGTCATTTCCATTCTGCCTTGCATGACAGGCACTGCTGTGAATAGCGTGCTGACTCAGCTTTTCCTGCCTAGCAGTGTTACAACAAACAAAACAAAGTATGACATTTCACAGGCATCCCCCCAAGAAGACGATGAGCAAAAAAATAAGCACTGACCACACACAACGTTAGTCATTTCACTTAATTGTAGGGAAGTCTCTCAAAAACTACAGCAGTAAGGAAGCATTGAAGACTTGAATAGAATAAATCCTGGGTGAACAAGACTCAGAGTTTTGGTCTGAACAAATGTGTTTACCAGAATCTCAAAACCAGTTGTGGCTCTTCCTACTCACCAGAGCTATTCACAGAAGCTCACCCCTCTTTTCAGTCCTAGGTCTGCATCACCTTTCCCATCCCTGCGAAGCTATTAGTTGGTGCACTATCCCTGGACCCCAAATGGGGCTCCTTCATGCCCTGGATCCTCCACCCCATTCTCTTACTATGGCCCTATGAGTTCCATATCTCATTCAGTAGTCAAGGCACACGCTACCTCCGGTCTCCCATTTTCAATCACTTCAATGCGTCGTGTTATCTGAAGTGCAGCAAATACCAGAGCACACCAGATTTCAAAGCTTGGACCCCATGCTCTAACAGCATCAGCTTGGTCCATCATCTCTTCTTTAAAGATGAAAGACCTAAGCATAGGTGAAGATAGGCAGGGCAGTTGTGGAAACACTAGTGGGAGCTCAGAAGAGGGTGGCACCAGAAGTGGAAAAATGGTTCATTTCACTATATTTTTGAAAGAGAAAACAAGCGAGCATAATAATTTGCACCTAAGTTTTATGAGAACAAAACAGTATTTGTGGTCAAGCTTCTTGGTTTATATTGTAATAGCAAACAGTGACACCCCAACCCCCGTCAGACTCTAAGGTGATCGATTCTGCAGAGACAAACCTCCAGACTTTATTGGCCAGCTCTACCAAGTGAAAACTCAGTGCAGATTTTTTGCAGCTGTTTTAAATCCTCAAAACCAAGGCTCATGTTGCAAATGAACAAACATTTAAGTGCATGGTGGTGTAAAGAGCTAAGACCAATGTATATTTATAACAAACAATAGCCCTTTTGGCAATAGAAATCTTCCATGTAATGTTTTGCCTTTATTATTCAACAGTGTGGGCTCCAGTTTCCCTGCTAGTAGACGGATTCTTCATTTCACCTACATTTCCTCAACTACAGTGAATTCCTTCACATCTGGCATGCTATCCCAGAACCCTCAAATAACTGGCATTTTAACCATATGTAAATTTTAGTCACATTTTCATAAGTACAGTATAGTGAAAGTAAATAAAAGGTACAGTAAATGCAATAATTGTTGGTAAATAAAGTAATCTGCATGCATTTTTGTTTGTTTCTTAATACCTAATCTTATTTTTCTTTAATCTTATACATTGATAGGTATACCTCTCTATAATCCAGAATATTTGAACATTCAGCGACCTCCTAGTCCCGGGGCTGACAGATATGAAAGAGTTTACTGTACTTGCTAAAGCAGTGAACCAGACTGAACTGATTTACACTGTTACTGAGAGGCTGCATATATTAACCACCCAAACAGATGAGTGCTTTAACACTTACAAATCACCATAAGAGAAAAATAGAGGTAGAGGAGTTCATTCATGTGTTCCTCATTTAGATATGCTGATACCTTATCAGCTCAATACAGACTACACAGATGTACAGAGGAGCAGAATTTAAGCACAAACTATCTACATTTGAGCAGTATTTTGTGGCCGCAGCTGTAGCATTAAACAGAGATTTCAGAAGCACTTAAGTAGAGTACACCAAAAATTCCAAATGACACAAACCTACCACACATGAAAACACAAGTCTCAATGCCTCAATTAAAAAAAAATACACACATGCCAGGAAAAAGGATCAAAACAAGCAGGTCCCGCTCAATCCAGTGTAGGAAGAGAGAGATTGATTTAGGGTATATTATATGCATTATTTAATAGGAAAGTATCTGTGGAAAGATGACATGAGAAATACTGCTCAATCCACATTTTGCTGCATGTCACACATTACGTGGACAAGGTGGATGAGGTACTGTCTTTTACTGGACCAACTTCATTGCGAGACAATCTTTCAGGCTTACACAGAGCTCTACTTCTGCATAAAACATAATACAGTTCAGTTCATATGAGCAAATGCCATTTGTTTTGCATTTCAAGAGACTTTTGTCTTGCTTTCTTGAATAAAGCAGGGTGAAGATTTTTTTTCCAGAAGCCCAAGTAAACAAAAAATTTGGCTCCTTTCAAGATAACACTCTAGGAAACAGGAGGTTGAGGTCTGACTACTGCATGGCATGCAGTTTGCTTGTGCAGGCACAGAGGATCTTGGCAAACTCATTCATCTTTACCTATAAACAGAAGTATGAATTAAGAACAAGATGCTTATCTACAATATATACTCTTATCTGACTGGTTGAGGGCAAACATATTTTCATCTCAGCATCAGACTTACCGCACCTTTCATGCTCAAACATTTCCCTTTTACTGTTAGCAGACTTCAGAAATTGTGTGAGTGAACAGGCCACTGGTTGAAATTGGAGTGCATGCACGCTGCAGATCCAGTGCAGAGGAGCTCGGTCCACTCTCCTATATTCCCAAATCAGCCCTTCTCTATCTGTTTTTTTTCCTTCAGCAAGGCATGAGTTTATGATAAGGACCTCACATCTCTGCATATTCTCAGAACAGAGAAAACCCCATTGACAGCTAACAGGATGCAATGATTGGTAGTTTGCTAGTAGCAGGGTAACCATGCACCGGGGCACGAGCTCATTCTCATTGAACAAGTCATCCTTGATTTTGAGGCACAGTGTTTCTTTGTTTGGGGCCAGAGTCTGATACCTTTGCTCACAATGAATGGTACATTAATCCACTCGTTCGTCTCACTGAAGCCAGTCTACTTGTGGAACAACCCACCAATAAGCCACGGCAGGGCTATATATGAAGGAAACTCACCTCCGGAATCACTGAATGCCTCTAGCAAATGGGTGTGGTACTGAATCCTTTGCCCATTCCAGGTGTCCCCTATTATCTTGCTGACCTCACTTGGAGGGCTCAGCCCTCCAGCCAAGTCCCTAAGTCAAAAATGGATCCCTTACAGGGTAATCAAGTCTAAAACAGAAAAAAACAAGTCTCCCAGTTTCAAACTGGACCTGGCCCCTCCTTCCTGAAGGTGCCTTCTCTCTTCAGCTCCTGTAGACTGCCCTGTAGCTCTTCCTGCTCAAGGTGTCTGCCCTCATTAAGGTCTTCAGCCACATCTCTGAGCCCTATAAAGCCCTATACACTTTTAACACCAACAGACACAGGTTGCCAACACCAGGGATTGAACCTGAGATAATAGGGGCTAAAGTCCTCTGCACTACCACATGAGCTAAAAGCCACCTCACTCTTGACCAAGGCTGCAGAGCAGAGACTTCACTCACTCTAGCATGTGGTCTCTAGCAATCATGCACTATAGGCTTCTAAAGGAAGATTGAGCCCTTCTCAAAACTTAGGCCACGGTGCCAGTGGAGGCACAAAGGCCAAACCCATTATTCTAGATGCCAACCAAGAGATCCTACAAAGCAAAGACAACAGCCACATACTGGTTCCTTTAACTACGATTGCAGTCCCTGGGCTTCTTGCTACCTGATCCCATTATCTCAGAGTTAAAATTCTTAGTTCCTCTTGCTCCCAGGCCCATTAAATGCAGCCAGTCAAGTATGTACTCCTTTCCTCACCTCTTTAGTCCCAGCGAGCAAGTGAACTGCTGTGACTCTGCAGATCCTATTGTAAGTGCCTGCTGGGCTCCCACTGACTGCTTCCATGAGGCCTATCTAGGCAGGTTGGGCGGGGCGGGGGGGGGGGCCTGTCCTCTGCTCTTTCCTGCAGTGGGTGCAGTAGGACCATGGGGTCTCCAACAGGAGGACACAGGCTGCAGAGTGCAAGGGGCAGCAAGTTGTGCATTTTGCTCTCGCTCCCTCACAGGGATAGGAAGAGGAACAACAAATGGTTGGGAGTGAGGAAGGGATATGGGCGGGGATTCAAGTGTGTGTACAGGGGAGCAAGAGCAGGGTACAGGACACCATCATGGGGTGTCAGGATCTGACCCTTAAAGAGAGAAGAATATTCACGGCTTGCCCCCAAGTGTATCAGAGAAAGTAAGTAAAGACATCAGAGAGTGTTTGACTTGCATCAGTAAAGCTTGTTCCATAAGGATAGCAACCATTTTATAAAAGGCAGCTTTTTAGTTTAAATAGACCAGAACTCTAGGGGATGTGACCAGAGGTCACTTCTCTACCCCTTTGCCTTAGGGCTAGTCTGCCCAAATGGTGTGTATACTGTAGCTATATCTGCTAAACTAGTAACTAAACTGGTACAAAAAATAATTTGTACAACCAGCCCTTTACGACTTACGGAGTGGTATTAAGAAATTCCAGAGGAAATGTGGAGAACAACAGAGATCTAGAATTGAAAGCTCTAAACAAGAAGGAAAGCAAGTAGTTTCATGTTTCCTAATACAATTTGGAGTATTTTTAAGTATTTCAAACAGCATTTAGTGACGTTTGTAGGACCTAGTTAAACGGGAAAGCATTTATTTTACACTGGCCAGATACATTGTGTGCAATGCTCAATGTGTACCAGTGGGATAGTCTTTCATTTAAAATGGAGATTTCTTCAGCGTTCACAATTTCCCCACCCTGTATTTCCATGCCTGTGCTTTCTCAAAGGGGAAAGATGGGTAGGAAATGGTCCCTATAAAAATCAAAACATGGGGTGTGTACTTGATATAAGACAACTAGTCGGTGCCTACTGGGATAGTTTTTGGGAGTTACTTCTGGTTGAACCTCTCTAGTCAGGCACTCTCTCATCTGGTAACACCTGTGGTTCGGCATGATTTTAGTTGTCTGGATGTCCACTCAAGGCAATCAGCTAATGCTGAACTTAAGACAGGGGTCACTATACCTGTCTGGATATGTCTGTCCGACCTACTGCATTTGTTCTGGTGAGTACACACACACAGAATCAGCGCGGGCTTCTTCTTGGGTTTATTTTGGGGGCTTTTAGTTCCATTGTCTATGTGCTTGTGATTTTTGGTAGATGACATTTCCATTTTAATAAATATATAATCCAGAGCAAACTATTGTCCTATGATAATGTACTCATATTCTTCACAATGATATTATTACGATACAGGCCCATACACAGAAATTTTTTGGGGGGTGCTTTATTTTGTAAATGTCAACCACCACCACCCCATCACCACAGCGGGCCCTGCCCTTCTCCCCCAACCCCCAGCTCTTTAGCTGGGCCTGCCTCTGCCCAGAGCCCCTCCAGCCAGCCTGGCCCTGCCCCTCTCCCCCAGCATGCAGGCTGTCGGCAGCCACACCCATACTTAAAAAGGACACTTTTGTTTATTATTAAAGCCAATGTAAATAATTTTCACTAGGGGAGGGAAGACCAACTGCTGTGCCTCTTTCTCTTTCATTGCTAAAGGCAGCAAACATCTTCATGAACTTGCTCAGTGTAAAACTATTACAAGAGTAAAATGGATTTATTTGAGTGGTGGTCCACTTTGAGGGTGGGGCTCTTGGGTGCTATCAGTTCCCAAGAGCTGAGTTGGTTTAGCATCTGTGATACTCTGCTGGGGAGCTGTGACCCCAATTCCGTGCCTTTGCTGGGGGAAACCAGAGCTTCTGACCCAGCAGAACCAGGTGGTAGGGTGCCCCAGAGGGCACATGGGCAAGCTCAGGGGTATTATCAGCCCACCAGGTGACAACCTCAAGGAGATCTCTCTGATCCAATCCATCACATGCCTCTTGTGCAATCTAGAGAAAAACATCCAGGGCCTTTTGGAGAAACATGGGGTCCTCAATCTCAGTTGTCTTGCCTAGAGAAAGGGGAGATTTCGCAAAATGATTGCTAGTTGTAAAACAATAGTATATGTGCCAAGTTGTTGTTTTGTCTTGATTTAACTGGTCAGTGTCAACCTGCTGAAAACAGAGCAGGGTGACAGTGCAGGGCTTGCTTTGTATATGCAAGTTTTTTACAATATGTGCATTATCACATCACCAAACTCCACTTTTCACCTGATGTAGACATAACTCTGGAGGGTGCTGAGCTCCAAGGCAGGTAAATGGAATGAGGCTGCTCAGAGGGCCTTATTCCTCACCCCCAATGAGCACATTTTCCATACACTAAAAGCAATCTTTTAGCGGGATGGATGCCAATGGGCTGGTAGCAAGGGATGCACTCAATAGGAACAGGATGTCAGGGACTCCTGCTTTTCCTTCTGACTCCTCACAGTGACCCTCAGGGTTAAAAACTACCTGCCCTTAGCATGAATGAATCTTGTCTGTGCTTGTGGTGGATCAGCTCCCTGAAATCAGAGCCTCTGGCAGCAGAAGCTGTGCCTTCCCACAGTCTGAGGACTTTGCCTTCTCGGTACAAGAAGCAACAGGTACCCACTAACGCCCACACGCTAACCACATTTCCTGCAGTGTCTTTCCCCTTATCCACTGAGTACTCACAAAATTAACAGGTGTGCTAGTCTTTGAGGAACAGAACATCAGCTAGTCATACCCAGCCTTTCGCTGAACGCTGCTGCACTAAGATATTTACAGCGAAAACAGAAATATTGAATGTTCCAGGGCAGGAGCTCCCCCCACAAGTGTTGGCAGGATCTCAGCAACCATCAACGACTGGATCCCCTCTTCCTCTCTCCCCAGCTCCTCCTGCCCACTGGTGCCCCCTTCGTCCCAAAATCTCCTGCCTGCCATGAGCAGCAGTTCCATTCTGCACAGGAGGTGCTGAAGAGGAGGGGGACAGATCTGGGTTGGGGCCTCAGGAGAGAGGCAGGGGGATGGAGTCTGAGGCTGAACACCCCAAGGGAAAGGAGGAAGCTGACACCAGTGAACGAAGGTTATAAAAAAAAATACCTGAGAATCAGGAGCTCATGAGTGAGGATACTGGAAACAAACGGTTAGGCATTAAAACAGTTGTACATTTAGTCTGAAAAGTTGAGCAAGTTAACCTACTGTCTATGTGTGTGTGTGTCACCCAAAGTCCTCATCTGATTTTCGACCAACCTGGGTTGATATTTCACTTTTGTGAGTTCAAATGCACAATCTCTGCTTCCGCCCTCAGTGCGGAATGACAGAGCATCGTCTTTGCCTTCTAGAAATACCACCAAAATTCATTGGTTTTACTTATAATTCCTTGAGGGTTTTTTTTGTCCTACAGCATGTGCCTTTCCTTTTAAGTTCACCATCTTTGCATTGGCATTTGATTTAGTATATAAGCGGACACCAACTGCTTTAGCTTACAATGCTTAGTTTACATCCCAATAGAGAGATGCTTGTTTTTTACCTTCTGTCTGGGGGAAACAATCTAAGACCAGTCATGACTTACTTTCCACTTACATGCTAAAGAACATAATTTGCTGCCACAGCTACACAACTCCTTGACCAATACAAGTACATATATTTCACATTAATACTGATGACCAGTATAACACTGGTTTTCATTTGGGCCCTCACATGATGTTCTTTGGTGAACCAAGATGCACACACCAGAATCAGGTGACTCCTATAGTCCCACACCCTGCCTTGTGAGACGGCATTAAGAGGTTCTCGGGTCCGATACCTTCATAATTCCTGGCTGCCAATGATGTCAGCAGATTGTTTTTTGCAGTTTCAATCCCTGACATTTTTTTCCTCTCTCTGCTAATTGGTAATTTGTTCCAGGGTTCTCTCTTACACCAGCCTCACTCTTCTTCCCCCCTTCTCTTGCCTTTCCTGCTCCCTTGCTACATCCCACCTCCTACCATTCCTACATACTCAACTCTTCCTCCTAAAAATAAAGAGATGCATAAAAGAAGTCAAACCAACACAATATGCCCATCACTACCCTGTTTACTTATCATACCTGTTAGTGGTGCCTTTTCCTCCATACTTTGATTCTTGGAGGGGGGCAGTATCTTTTTAAATGGCATGTGGCAAAGAGCTATATCTTGTATGTACACAACACCTAACGTAATGATACCCCAATCCTGATCAGGGTTTTTAGTGTTAGAGCAACATTAGTTAATACCATTATGAAGTTGAACTAGAAACCTGGTAGATAATGCAATTGCAGTGAGCTGAAGTTCTATAAGGGATCAAAATCAAGGAAAAGTTTTGCCAGGTAAATTTAGTCTTCTCCTGCTTCACTGAATAACTAATTTTCTTTTCAGGGAGATTCAACCATACAGATGTAGGCTTGGTTTTCATTTAGACATGGTTCATTAGCAGCTCCCAAGATGTAGCACTATTACAGGTGTCAAGCTCTGTCAATGAGATCTTCTTATGCAATCCTTCACAATTATTAATGCAAAACCTCCCAACACGCTGGGAAATAATTGGCATTGATCGCTGACACGACCAACAGCCAAACACATTATAAGAGTGTAGAGAGAACTTTGTGCTTTTCATTTCATTCACCCATCTTCTGAATAACGTTTTACTTCTTTAACAATAAATAGCAGGACTGCATGAACAATCTGCGTGGTGGGGATGCTGAGCACCATTGAACCAAACTGTCATCGCTGTGTATAATGGAAACCCCTTTAAGACAGCATGTGCCCCAGCACCCCAGCACTACTAGTTCCAACAGCTCTGATGAACAGTAATATCGGCAATTAAACATATGAAATCATATTTCTCTACAAGCAGAACTGCACCTCCCACTGTTACACAGGCAACAAGTATCTGTGTAGTGAACTGTGCTACTCAACATTGCAATTATTGAAACCCAGGTTAAGTTATAGATAGGGATACGAACAATCCAGGTAAATACTTGAGTTACAGGGGTTTATCACTATATCAAAGTTATTTTCTCCCTCTGCCTGAGTATGTACCATGGTTTAGTATTCAGGTGGCAGCTCAGTCGCATCCCATGCTGATTTAAAACCTTCATTATAATTGCTAATGATTACTCATGAAAGAGAGACTATTATACGTAAAAACTGCAATCAGGGCTAATCTATTCACCTATCCATTTTCTACTGATACATTTTCTAAACAAAGCTCTGCCTGAATTACTCATAATTAGCTTCTATTCTTATATTTTAATTATTATCGTCCCCCACCACTACTGTCCTCAAACAGAGTATTCTAGATATACTCAGACTTTTTTTTTCCCAGAGGCTTGGATTGCATTTTTATGCTATGAGTGAGTGAAAACTTGACACTGTACAATTCAGTTTTTAAAATAAAACATACGTATTGTCAAATACTAATTGCCAAAGCACAGACTCAAAAAGTGAATAGCTTAAAACAAGACATAGTCCTCCAAATACAGAAGTGGTCTACATCAGTTTTTTTCCACTTTTTTTTTTTTTATAAAGTTACCTCTTTTTCCAAACAAAAATTACAAATACCCCCAGATTTCTCTTACTTACCCCAAAGGTACACATACCACTGGCTGAGGTTTTGAAACACATGCAATTCAACCTTTCCAGATTACCATATCCTTTTCAGATTTGTTTTGCATACCACCAAGTTACACCTCAATTAAAAACTAGTTACTTACAAAAACATGCAAAAATATCACAGAAGGTTACTGATGAAAACTTGCTGACTTTCTGCCATTAAATAAGTGAACTGGAATAGAAATAGTGCACTTACTTTTCAGCATAATGCATATGAAGCAGTAGAAACAAGTCGTTGTCTGAATGACCTTCTAGATTATACTGGCTTTACTAGTGGTTTTTAATGTAGCTTGTTGTAAAACTGGGCAAATATCTAAATGAGTTGATGTGCCCCCTGGAAGACCTTGGTGTAAACTGAAGGGTAGATGTACCCCTGGTTGTGAAACACTGGTCTATATGCAGAACACATGGAAGTCCTACAGTACTAAACAGGAGATTGCTTTAAAAAAATAAGTAAAATTAAAGCAGGCTACCTACATACCCAAGCAGCAGAGGGCTCGGTAACGGTGATCCTTAGAGATTCTAGTGCCTATTAGCACACTGCTGTCATTTACTCTAAAAGGTGGAATGTAATATCTCATTGGGCAACTAATGACTCAAAGATTATGAATATTCTTGTGTGATGTATGTTTAGTAAACACACAAAGGACTTCATGGGTATATGCTGGAGAGTTAGGAATAAAATGTTTTAAAACCAGGAATATCAGAAGGAATTTGTAAATAGGATTCCTCCAGTCAAAGAGAAGAGGACTCCATCTCAAACGAGGCGTGGCCAAATTCAGTGGGCTATTATTCCGTATTGGAGGTTGCAGGACGAAATCATCTGCATCATAAAAATCACCAGTAGGTGATGCAGCATGGAGTCTGTGACTGTGTCTACATTGCATGTTTTTTCAACTATACTTATTTCAACCTTGGGAGGTTGGAAAGCATAAAGCTGAAAAATTGCATTCACACAATCAGAGCATTGTAAAAAGGAGCACTCTCATTTACGGCCACCATTCACAGCCACCGCATTGCAAAAGGAACATTCACACAAATAGCAGTGCTTTGTTCACATACGCTCATCATTTTCAACCTTAAGGGGTTGACGAAAGCTATTTGCAAAGCTAAAGTTATTATTTCAAGGGAAAAGACCTCCTATCTTGGCTTTTGTGCATGGCAGTGTGAATGCTCCATTTTTTTTTTTTCAGAAAAATGCCCCCCCCCCGCAAAAAAAAAAGGCACATGTAAACAAGCCCTATGCCAGACAGCATGTCATCTCTGCCCAGCAGGGACAATGAAATTAATCTAAGACACATTTCAGAAGAATACCTTTCAAAGGTTGACTGGACTGTAAAGAGGGAGCAAACCCCTAAGTTTATCCCCGCCTAAGGAGTTAAGAAAGCCCTGTGCTTCAAGCTTCAAGTATTGGGCTCTGGCCTGGTCAGTCATGCTGGAAAAGAGACAAAGTGAGAAACACTTCTTTGGACAAGACACTAATTTGTTAAAGCAGGTTTTAGCCTTAGAAAGGTATTATTGCTTTGGTTGGCTTATAACTTAATCTGTACTCCTTACCCTTGGTATCACTTATACCTATGCCTTGTTTAATAAACTTGTTTTTCTTTTACTGGAAACATTTCAGTACAATGGTCGAAATAAGAAAGTGTGTCAAACCCCAGTTTAATTAATGAGCTGCAGCCTATCGTCTCTTTAAAGGAGCAGTGAATTTGACAACTATAGGTATTGAGTTGTAGGGCTGGACACTACAGAGATACAATTTTGGGGAGGGTGTTGGGGTCACTTTGCAAAACAACAGGCAATCAACCAATCCTCCCGCCCCCAACACACTGGGTGAAGGTAGCCCAGGTTACCTGTATGCTTGTATGCTGTGTATTGGAGTCAGTGTTGTGTGCCCCAGCAGGACAGCATTTAGGACACCTCGAGTTGGGCAGGGCAAGCAGTGACAACCCCTTACTTGCCTGAAGTGAACCTCAAAGCATCAGAGTAATTGAAAAGCATTTGCACTTATTTGTAGAAACCATCACATTTAAGAATCTCTTCAAAACCTGTTGGGTTGCTGTAGATAATACACCCACCTCTCTTGAATGGGACAAGCTCTGCGCATTCTTGTGTTCTTTAGGTACCTGACTGGACACGCCAGGTTACCTATTTTAAAAAAAGCATGCATAAAAGACCTCCAAAATCTCATCTCAGAATACAAAACCAACCACACCATTTTACTTTCAAACACCCCTCACCCCCAACAAATCCTTCCCATTTGGTGGGTACTTTAACCTCCCATAGATATTTGGTTATGTGTATTGCTTAGAAATAACCCTCTAGAAAAATTCACATTTTTGTAAAGTGCAATTCAGGTAGGAATTAGCTAAGAGGAAAGAGTTGGAGATTAATCCTAACCATTCTATGCCCAACTTCCTACATAAGACATTAAGGCTATGTCTACACGTGAAGCCTACATCGAAGTAGCTTATTTAGATGTAGTGACATCGAAATAGGCTATTTCGATGAATAATATCTACACGTCCTCCAGGGCTGGCAACGTCGACGTTCAACATCGACGTTGCGCAGCACCACATCGAAATAGGCACAGCGAGGGAACGTCGACACGCCAAAGTAGCACACATCGAAATAAGGGTGCCAGGCACAGCTGCAGACAGGGTTACAGGGCGGACTCAACAGCAAGCCACTCCCTTAAAGGACCCCTCCCAGACACAGTTGCACTAAGCAACACAAGATCCACAGAGCCGACAACTGGTTGCAGACCCTGTGCATGCAGCATGGATCCCCAGCTGCCACAGCAGCAGCCAGAAGCCCTGGGCTAAGGGCTGCTGCACACGATGACCATAGAGCCCCGCAGGGGCTGGAGAGAGAGCGTCTCTCAACCCCTCAGCTGATGGCCGCCATGGTGGACCCCGCTATTTCGATGTTGCGGGACGCGGATCGGCTACACGTGCCCTACTTCGATGTTCAACTTCGAAGTAGGGCGCTATTCCCATCCCCTCATGGGGTTAGCGGCTTCGACGTCTCGCCGCCTAACGTCGATGTTAACATCGAAATAGCGCCCAACACATGTAGCCGTGACGGGTGCTATTTCGAAGTTAGTGCCGCTACTTCGAAGTAGCGTGCACGTGTAGACATGGCTTAAGTGAAGTCTGACAACAATGGTTCTCCTGTTATCTGACGTTGGATTTACGGACAAGCTAGACCTTAATGAGCCACTGCCTAAAATCATAGAGCTTATAGATGGCACCAGCAAATTGGTAGAGCCAATGCAATTCTCTCCAGTGCATTCAGTAGACTTCAGATCAGGGCCATGGTCACCAGGAGTCCTTCACAGCAGGGCTTACAGCATTTACACATTCCTTCAGTCATCAGTAAATCTCTAATCACCCTCGGAGTAATCCAAAGCAAGCACACACAGAAGGGCTGGACAGTGCAGACACTCACACCACAATCGTTCATTCATTTCAAAAGCTCTGAATGTTCATCCTGGGCAGACAAGAGAGCAGAGTTCCTGAATCACAGGAGTCTGATACTTGAAGGACAGAACTGGAAGCAGCTATAGTTCATTGGGGTGACCACATCCACAGCTAATGTGGGACTTGACTTACATGCTTTTACATCACAAGTACCTCTGGCTTCCCAGCAAGTTTTGTAAATTGTGAGCCCAGAAAGGAAAGCTGCTTAAAGATGATTAAAAGCTGCTGTGTGGTATAGTTGTAGCCCTGCTGGTAAGCACTGTGAACCACTTCCCTCTCTTGCTCTAAAACTTGCAAGCTCTCACAGATTAGGCCACAGGTGTTTCTAGGTATCATCAATCCTTGGCTATTTCTTTCCCAGGACACAAGTGTACATTTTTTTTCAAAACAATGGCTCACATATCCCTCATTTTGACCACAGTGTGCCATCAAAGTACCTAAACTGAGCTCTAGATCCTCAGGCTTCGCCAGCCTTGTGCATTGTACAACCGAGGGGAGGCAGGAGTGGCATCAGGGCTAGCCTTTACAGCTGCCTGATCCCAGAGTCAGACAGGTTAAATCCAAGGTGCAACTTCAGCAGCCTCAATGCTGATCTAATTTGTGCCCCCCCCGCAACAGACCTCAAGCATTTAGCTGAAGATTAAGGGTATGCTGGTTTCTCACTCTGCCTACAACCATGAGGAAGATGACATACGAGGAGAATCCACAGGGAGCAGGTAACACTAGTTATGTTACATGTCTCCAGTGATCCTTGATCAGGCAAAGAACTGTGTAATTTCACATCTGTAAGCGTTTATATTTTACTTTTGAATTCAGGCAGCCTTGCATTCCAGATGAAATTAACTCTCAGATATATAAGTTTAAGGTAACATGTTTAATCATAGTACGCTATTGCATTCAGAATCCAGAAGTTCAGCACATGATACGAGTCTTTATTTTTAATCTTATGATCCAGGTATTTAGAACGTTGCCAGTAATTCATTTAAGTCTGAACATGACCACACCATATATTTGGTGAAGTACAAAACCCTCAACACTATCCCCTCTAAGAAGTGAGATCCCCTTGTAAAGATAACCCAGAAACTGGTGAACAAATCTGTATTTCCAGCCATCTGGGCAGTAACCTTCTCCAGTTCGAGCCAGTCCCTCCCCATATCCTACACAGGTGTTCTCCTCAGCTTCTGGAAGGGAAGAAGTTGGTAACTGCTTCATATCCCTTGGGGTATTGCAAGCAAAGAAATTCCACGCTGTTGTCTTTTATCCCTGCTCCAAAAACATGACCTGACTTGTACAAGACTTAAGTATGATTGACATCTCTGGTCAAAACATAGCTGTCTTATAATTGAATTAATGCTCGTACGAGCCTCTTTTGAGAGCTCTCGTGAAATCAAATTAAAAATCATCAGTAATAGTAATACAGATTCTTGGTGGGCTCAGAGGGGGCCAACCTTCACAGCAAATACATAGGATAGAAGCTTTCCTTACATACACAGCCCGAATGGTAAAAATATAACAATGTCACCTTGGAAATTAAGAACGTAAAAGTTGTTCTTGATACCGTGATATTGCCTTGATGTCTGATGCATCTCCAGTACTAGGGACGAGCACACCCCCAAATGTTTTGATGTTTGGAAAAGTCTCTATACAACCCTTCAGAAATCTCCAAATCTACTCCTTCTCCCTTCCAAGCTAAAATGAGGAAATGAGGTTAATTTATCCTGTACCTACAGAAGGGGAGGGATGGGGATCCTCTTCTGTGCATAGATATCACATGGGTTGGGAGGGGCAGGATGGGGAGCATCAGACATGCACAAGAAACTGGGCTATGCGCCTGTGGGGAGGGCCAGAGAGACATACCTTATCCCCAGTAGATCCAGTAGGAACTCAGCAAAGGGTAACAGACTCTTGCTGTGGTGCCTCTTCAGGGATCCCCTAAGCACCATGCCACCCCCATATCTATGGGTCCTTGAAGCAGCAAGTGCAAGGCACCTATGGAGCTATACGCGCAAGGGACAGCACAAAGGCACAAGGCATCAGTGTGGATAGCCCTAGCTTCATACAGTCCCTAAATACTCAGGAGGTTCGGAGCCACAGTCACTGTTTCTTACTTGGGAGGAAGAAAAGACCTTCCAAATTCACAGGGAGCTCCAGAAGGTTCACCTATCTATGAAAAGTATCCTCCTTCCACAAGCTTCAACACATTCTCCCCCCACCTCACTCTTCACCATCCCAAATCCCACAAACTAATCCTCAACTTCCTCCAGGAATAATCCCACTTTAGACCAAGGGACTTTCACCTCACTTTCATTCATTTTTTTTCTCCTGAGCCCCGCAGCACCCCCTGTTTCATCTTCAGAAGGGCCTTTTTCTCTGCCTTTGTTGATAGCACAAAGGGAGCATTGCAGAATCGCAGCAGGGCTGGCAGTTTCTGCCAGGCCAAGGCCAGCTACTATTTTTTACACACAAGTTCCAATGTTTCTCTGGCTCTAGTAGCAGAAAAGCTCTTGCATCTAAAGGACCTGAAGGCAGCAATCAGCAAGTGAAACTCCACCAGATCTGCTGAGACTTTGCAATGGATTTTACAAACAGTCTCAGATACTCAGCTACATGTTTGTATGGGGCAGTTTACCTGAAAATGATACCAGATCAGTATAGCCATGTGACTCCCTAGCTGCGTCTACACGTGCACGCTACTTCGAAGGAGCAGCACCAACTTCGAAATAGCGCCCGTCGCGTCTACACGCGTCGGGCACTATTTCGAAGTTAACTTCGACGTTAGGCGGCGAGACGTCGAAGTCGCTAACCTCATGAGGAGATAGGAATAGTGCCCTACTTCGACGTTCAACGTCGAAGTAGGAACCGTGTAGACGATCCGCGTCCCGCAACGTCGAAATTGCTGGGTCCTCCATGGCGGCCATCAGCTGGGGGGTTGAGAGATGCTCTCTCTCCAGCCCCTGCGGGGCTCTATGGTCACCGTGGGCAGCAGCCCTTAGCCCAGGGCTTCTGGCTGCTGCTGCGGCAGCTGGGGATCTATGCTGCAGGCACAGGGTCTGCAACCAGTTGTCAGCTCTGTGTATCTTGTGTTGTTTAGTGCAACTGTGTCTGGGAGGGGCCCTTTAAGGGAGCGGCTGGCTGTTGAGTCCGCCCTGTGACCCTGTCTGCAGCTGTGCCTGGCATCCCTATTTCGATGTGTGCTACTTTGACGTGTAGACGTTCCCTCGCTGCACCTATTTCGATGTTGGGCTGAGCAACGTCGAAGTTGAACATCGATGTTGCTGGCCCTGGAGGACGTGTAGACGTTATTCATCGAAATAGTCTATTTCGATGTCGCAACATCGAAATAAGCTATTCCGATGTTGGCTGCACGTGTAGACGTAGCCCCTGTGTAGATAGAAGAGGCATAGCCAAGGGTGGGCTGTGCCCCACCCACTTAATAAGGTCCACACACACACACCCACTTCCAGTCCTGGCTCTTTACTTTCACCCAAACACAGGGTTTGCCCCTTCGGCCCAGTGCTCCAGACAGGGCTGGGGAGAGGAGTTGGAGGCATGTAAGCCCCGATGCCCTGAGCCTAGTTCCCAGCATGAGTGCCAGATGGGCAGGGGAACCCCCTGATTCTGCTTTGCAGTTGGACACCAGAGCTGGGGCAAGCCTGGTGCCCTGACCTCACTACCCCCCGGGAGGCAGAGAGGGCCATCCCAGACTACACTCCCCACTAGGAGCACTAGGCCAGGCAGACAGAGCAGGGCAAGCACCAGCCGGGAACGGGGCAGGCCCCACTTCCTGGATCCAACGCCACTCAGAGCACCAAGAGCGGGGAATAGAGCAGGACAAGCCCCCACACACTGATGTTGCTCCATGCTGGGAGCACCAAGCAGGCAGAGCAGGGCAAGCTCCCAATCTCCCTCCCTAGCAGCAGTGCCCCGTGCAGAAAAACGGGGCAAGCCCCAAGTGCCGGGTTTGGAGTGCAAGACAAATATTTATTGGCCCCTCAGGCCAGTGTATCTTTCCCTCCCTTCCCCATGGCCTGCTTGTGGGAGAGGTAAGGGGAAGGAGTGGCCTCATCCTTGCCCACCCATAGAAATTCAGGGTGTACTCATTTGTCCCATCCTGGCTAGGTCACAGGTAAGACACGCTTATTTGGAATTGCAGAACTCTTTATTCAGTTTAATCTACGTCTGTTTGAACTTACAAGTTAGTATTTAGGCTTTGTGCAATAAGGAGTCTTTTCCTGCCAAATAATTGACCCTTATTAACAGGATTAGGTACAAAATTATTTGTTAGTTGCTGATATTTTCATCAATAATCAATGTGAAGCTCTAATGCCAGCATTGACTGCCTCACAGAGGTGTAAAACATAAGCATGCTGTGCTTCTTTCTATTACTTCCCATTGGCATTTTCATTTTGGGTTCAGCAAGACAAGCAAATGACCCATTTATGCTGCAGTTGGAGCATCAGTGTAGAGCAAGACAATCCTAAAGAGAATGAGAATTTGAACGAGAAGATACTGTTAATTGGCATTGATGGGTCCATTGATAACCCACCAACATTAACAAACACTATCCAAACTTGCCAGTTGTGCCATTCAGTTGGCCTTGCCAGAATATTGTGTGATACCCATTTTTAATAATTGGCTTGGATGTTTCCCTAAAGTATTTTAAAGCTATTGATGAGCCAGTTATTTCTATAAGCTAACAATAAAAGCAGCACATGTTTTGCCTTGCAGAACTTTTACATATGACTGCTGTGAAAACTAAGGCTGTTATAGTCGCACAAAATACCTGCAACAAAATTCTACATATGAATAAATTTAGCCTATAGTACATCTGACAAGTACTGATTATGACATGATCTTCAGTGTACTGACACTTCTGGGTGGAAAGATAAGTTGGCACAAATACAGGGTTCTCTGCAGTTGGTGCCCGTGTATGCCAAAACATGCTTCAAAAATCAAGCAGTGAGTTGGAAATCTTAATAAGAGATTCCAAGGTTCCTACTTCTCTTACACTACAGGGGATAGTTGTAAAGTTTCATTGCAAACAAAAATTTTGTCTTGCAAACACAGGGCTATATAACAAGAAATGGATTATCTTATTTGCTACCTTTGGTCAAGCGATTTGTCAGATTTAAAAGGCTCTTCTTCCCATCAGAGGGTAAAGCAGATTTGTTAACCAAAGCCTATTCATCTGTGGGAAAAATAAGATAGCTCTGGGCTGCATTTGTTACCATTACATCAGAGGGTTTTTTTTTTTGTTTTGCGTTTGTTTGATTGGTCAGGGTTATTGGTTTGTTTGTGTTTTAAGTATTCTCAATCACTACTTTTCCTATGAATATGAAAAAGGTGGTTTAATTTTTGTGAATTTCTTTTAATTCTTTATTGAGTAAAAGTGTAGTTAGTAGGATAAATGTAATGCATATGCAAATGCTCAAGTTGCAAGCTTATCTGCAGCTTTATTTTTATTTTTTCACATGGTGACTGTAGCATAAACATTATATATTCAGTGCACCAGCAACACGATCAAAAAACCAAAAGTAAACTGAATTGTGAGAGATGTAAAATAGTTCTTACCTAAATTTGTATAACCACATGCCCTTTGCATCTTCAGCTTTTATCCATTATAAAGCTGGTTAGTGATAATATAAACTAAATCATACAAATAGCTCCATTGTATCTTGTACCCAGCTCTTATTTACAGAGGCTGCCAACAATTCACAATTTTTAGATGACTCACTCGAGTACCTATTTGATATGCATAATGTAAACTACACAGTACTTTTAAAGCACAGTTGATAAACTAATTGCCATAATCTCAGTGATGGGCCACGCACATACTAAAGTATACGTGAGTCAAAGTATACATGCCAATCAACATAATAAACTGTTTAACTGAAAGAAAAAGAGTAAACCCCACATAGTAAGCATAGATGAAGAAATAAGTTTTCATCCTTCAAACCTCTGCAAGCAAAATTGCAGCCATGCTACAAACACCTGATAATGACCTGGGTAGTTGTACGTGTGCCACTCCCTCAACTAGATAGAATTAGAATTGCATGAATGTGTGTCATAGGCCTTATGCTGTGAATGACTATGAATTTGGAGCAGGAAAAGATTAATTCTGTTTCCATCCATTGCTCCGTAGCACTTAATGGCAGTGGCATGGGGTATATAGGCAAAACTGCTATTTCTGATGAAAATGTATCAGCTTTTGGTGGAAGATTTTTTTAAATACTTTTTAAATGTATTTTTAATATTTTTTTAAATGCTTAAACTACTTCGACTTGATAGGAAGTTCGATGGAAAGTTTAACCCAATTCCTGCTAGGAATTCTTATAGTGATTTTATCACGGCTGACTTACACACCTTTTTTCTGTCTTCCAGCCCTTGTTCAATTTTATGTTGAATGCTGTATATCTCATAATCCTGCTGTTATCACAGCTGTTGTATGCTTTATTTTTGATGACTTAGACAGATGTCCCAAAATTGCCCTAGCTCCCCTCCAGCCTTTTCAATTGCATTATACAATCAATTAAACTTCCCTGACCCTATTTCTCTCTAGATAAAATTCAGACGTTGACACTTCAAGAAGCAAATCATGTGTGTGAATTGGTTCTAATGACAGCTATAGTCATATGCAAATGGCATATTACCAGGCATTAAAACATCCAGGAGCACTCGCTTGATGGATGCAGTCAAGAAAAATTAACTTGAAAACGCATACTCCAGATATGTCCCACATTATGTAATGCAATTAAAAGGAGGCAAAGGGAAACTCACACGAGAAACTCTCTCCTGCCGTGCCTATTTATTTCCCATCATCTGTTATTATTGTTGAGAATCTTCATGTTGTATCCCAATTAAGCAAATCTTTCAGAATTAATAAGGGTTTGCCTTCTTTATCCTCACATCTTTAATGTTCGGGACTGAAAACACTGGCACCTCATGCTGTACACGAATGTGTGTCATTAGCATAATAATAGTAAAATGTGCTTGCCAACAAATGATTACAAGTGAAAGCTTTATTGCAAGGGTGTCTTGTTTGGAGAATGTAGTCCAGTTCGACGGAATGACAATAGTTGTAAGCCACTGATACCGAACATATCTATTAAAATGACAATGTATTGCATTTTCAGAGCACGAAACCATTGTTTAGAATACAGATTATTTTGCCACTGTTTGGTGGCCTCAAATAATGGACATTTTAAAATGCTCATTTTCTTCAACTTTCTTGACCAAGTAATCTGCATCAATTTCCAGGCCACTGGAAACAGGGCTAAGGTTCAAATTTTCAGAAGTCTCTGTGACCAAATTACCAAAATTCCAAGTCCTTCTTGAGACTAACTCGGTGGTGGACAACCTGCAGAGCATGAGCTACATGCAATCGATCGGGGTTCTATGTATGGCCCACAAGACATTTTGTTTACCATTGTCCGCATGCAGGGTTGCTGGATTCTGAGGGTTCTCATCCCCATATTTTTTTTCCCCTACAAGAAGTATGAAAGTGGCATGCACATAAAGCAAAGGCATGTAAAGTGAGATGCATGCTGACTGAAACTGTAAGTCACGTGATCCTTCTGCATCAAATCAAAGTGCTGGTACAGTTCAATTGGTATCCCACCCACATCCCCAATTCTAGGTACACAAGTGCAGTTAGGAAAACTAGTGTATCACAGCAGACCATGGTTATGGCAACTTTGCAGCCCACTGAGATGAAGGAGGGACACTCAAATGGCCCACTCACTGTCCTAGGTTGCCCATTGTTGCCCTAACTTTTAAGTCGCTTGTGGAGAAACTCAAATTTATGCACTATGTTCTAATTCCTGAAGTCTTCACAAAAGTTCAGAACTAAAATCGCATTTTCTGCATCTCAAATAACCATATGCTCTTCTGCTTCATAAGCCAGAGAAACTGGAATTTACCTGTGAAAAAAGTCTCCATTTTATTCCTACCTTAGACGCCCACTGAACGACGAACCAGGTGACCTGACCTAGCAATCATAGACTGAAAGTCTAAAGCAAAAGACTACTGCATACTGCCAGAATATCAGATTAAATCTGGGGATCCCCTCTGCCCGCATCAGCCACCCACCAAAAATATACACGTGTGATGCTTTCAGAGAGGATCATCAAGCATGCTGGAGAAGCTGTTAGTTTTGCAGCCATTATTGATATCACACGTTAGTTTTCTCTTTTCTGTATTGTATCAGCCAAATATTAACTTGTGTCCAGTGTTTTCTCTATTTTTTCATCCATAGGTGGAATAAATTTTGTTGTGTGCACCAAGGCATGTGTGGACGTGCACCACCTGCAAAAACACATGCTGCCGGCTGGGGGCGGCCATGGGTACTCCACTAATCAGCTGGGTGGCACCTGAAATTCTTCTGGGAGGCACCCACGCGCTTAACCTACAAGGAATATTGCTTGCATCTTAGTTAAGTGAAGTATAGTAAAGCCATTTGGCTTGTAAACCTCTCAGGAAACCCTACTATTGTGTTATTTATATTATAGCTGGCCTGTTGGTAATACAGCAATTGAACTGGAAGTTCCACAGATATTTCTTCAGGTTTTCCCTGCTTTTTGGGAAATGTATCTTGTATAATATAGACAGAGGCTATTTTAAATTCAAGCCCATTCTTTGTGTTTAGTCAAGTAGAAGTGCCACTGACTGGACCTAATACAAAGTTATGCCTGAAGTCTAAGTAACCTCTTGAAGTTGAATGATTATTCAGTCAGAAAATAAAGCTTCAGTCACATGTAGAGGACAAATTGGAAGGCAATGGCAGACATGAACTATAAGATAGTTTAAGTGAATGCTGTGCGCTCTTTGGTTGACTGTACTGTATCTTTTTGAGGGGGGTAAGGTGCAGTGTGTGATTATTTGACAGAAATGGTTTCTGCAGGCTTGCTGACACTGAAATGGTGGTTAATTTAAAAAAAGACCATGACCAGTAACATCCATCTGTATCGGAGGGGTAGCCGTGTTAGTCTGGATCTGTAACAGCAACAAAGGGTCCTGTGGCACCTTATAGACGAACAGAAAAGTTTTGAGCATGAGCTTTTGTGAGCACAGATTCACTTCATCAGATGCTGGTCATGGAAATCATGCTGGAAATTTCCATGACCAGCATCTGAAGAAGTGAGTTAACTCACGAAAGCTCATGCTCAAAACTTTTCTGTTAGTCTATAAGGTGCCACAGGACCCTTCGTTGCTGTTATCCATCTGTATAAAATTCAGCATTGTTAAATGACCCAAGATTCCCTGTACCACGGGCAGGATTATTACAATAAAGAATACAACCAAATAGAATAAGATGTTTGGGAAAAATCTTGCCTAGTACACCTGTATCAAACAGCATATCCACAACATGGGCAAATGATGGCATTAGTTTAGGTCACGGAGAGGTAGTTATGATAGTCTGTATCTTCACAAAGCCAAAAAGCAGTCTTGTAGCCCTTTAAAGACTAACAAAATAATTTATTAGGGGAGGAGCTTTTGTGTGACAGACCCACTTCTTCAAAAAGTTTCCTTCAGGCAAGGTGCATGAGATGCATGGAAACAAATATTTAAATGAAATACAAAACAGCATCCCTTTCCCATCAAGTGACAGCCGTTTAGATGTGCATTCAGTCCAAATTTTATCCTACTCCTGTTTGCTGTTTATTGTTCGTGGCAAGAACATGGAGTCCTAGATGAAGACAGACATAACCAAACAGGCACTGACAAATTACACTTGCTTTCTTTTCTTATATGAGTAAAATTTGTTTAGGAAGGTCAGCAATAATACCAAAATGATTCCGGTTAGGGTTTGTCTTCACTATTGGCTAAAATTGGCGCCAGAGAGATTCATGCAGCAGTATTGTTTTAGTGGGTCCATAAGTCAATGTTGACATATTGTGGAGTAGATCCTCTGCAAATTGACATTACAGTGATTTAAGTTACATAACTTAATTAGCATAACTTAGATCAACTCACACCAGGCTTTAGATTCCCTGGTGCTCACTTCAACCCTAATGCACCCTAGCGCTTGAGCACATATGTGTAACATCTTAGTCCCCTCACACTCAGACAGGTCTAAGTCTATTTAAGAAGCTCTTTCTACAGTAGCCTGAGTAGGCTATGTCTCGATTGTAGAGAACTGTTGGCAAAAGATCACAAATGAGTTGTGATGGGAGGGGCTTTTCTGACACTTGGCCCATCCACACCAGGTGTCCCTGAATGAGGTGTGCAGGGATGCTAACAGAACACTCCCGACCAGCAGATCTTTGCTGACAGATCTTCAGTCCGGACGCATGCTCTGTCGACAAAACTTCTGCAAAGTTTTGTAGACAGAAGCCTGAAGTCTAGACATAGCCATAGAGTCCAACTTAATCTGCCTTAGGCATTGCTCCTGATTTTGGTCATTAATGTTTATATAATTAATTCTAAATGTAAACTAGGAACAGAAATCCCATTTGTTTATTCCATTGAAATATTTGCAGTTTTTAAGACTTTTTTAATTTTTATTTCAGTAAGCTTCCAAAGGCTCACTTTGGGCCAAAATGTCCTCCTGTGCTCTCTGAGAGCAAGGAATAGCTGAAAAAACCCTTTGTGCTTGCAAATAGCGGAGACTAAAATAGAGCTACTTTGGGGCTGCTCTAAACTTATGATAGGTTTGAACATTTCATGTTACATGAATAAAGAATGAGTAAAGGTCATTCATTATGAACATTAGAATGGCTTATTACAGATTATAACTTCAACCCTTAGTATCACCCTGTTATCGCAATTCCCTTGAATTTGCATCGATAAAAACTCAAGAAGAAAAAAACCAAAAACATCACAAGAAACTAAGAGAGGTTGAGTCTTCATTTGATAAGCATATTAAAATCTCAGCCAGATTCAGAAATTGAAGTAAATAATTCCTTTAACTTTAGAAGTGGAGAAAACAGCCCACAACTCTCTGGCTATGTCTACACTAGAGAGTTTTGTCAACATAACCCGCAAAATGTCCACATTCCCAAGGCATTCTGTCAATAGTTAATCAACAGAACACAGCACTTCTGTTGACAGCCTTCTGCTGCTCCCCCGTGAGGCAAAATGCCTCTGTTGATAGGTTCTGTCAGCAGAAAGCTGGTATGACTGTTCCAGGGGGGCCCCCTCTGTCAAGAGACAGGGCTTCCAAGACACCAGTCAGCCCTATCTGCTGTGCTTGCAGTTGGCCATTTTGCTGATAGAGCAGCCAGGCAGTCTGGCCACTCTGTCGACAGAATGGATCGCTCACGCCATCCGCTTGGCAGTCTGGCCACGATCTGTCAACAGAAGTTTTGTCAGAAGATACCCTCCAACAGAAAGTTCTGTTGACAGATTGCTCTAGTGTAGACTTCCTTGTACGAGCACAGCTTACAATCTACGTAGTATATTGTAAAAACTCAAGTGAAAGAGTTCATATAACATTAAACGCAGAAATAGTTAAATTTATCACGTGTTTATTTTATCATTCACTCAAATACCTTAGCTGCTGGGGGACACTTCCCCCCAGCAGCAGCCAGCCCCTCCACAATCTTTCCCACCCTTGGAGCCCTAACCATGCACGAGCCAGGACACAGTGCTGCCTGGCAGCATGGTCAGCTCCGAATGGCAGGCATGTCCTTTTTGGGTCGGGGCTACCCACATAATGTGCTGAGTGTGGGGGAAAAACTCCGCCTGTGGTGGGGGTGGTTCGCACACAAATGTAAACTGCTGAGAAGTTTCTTGCCCTCTTATGCAAGCACCATCTCCACAACAACCTTACTGCCGCATGCTGCGGTGAGGCAGCAGCTGACACCAGACAGCACAGAAAACAATTCCAAGTGTAGAGGCAGAACCACGAACTCCCTGCTGGGGCTATTTGTAATGGAGAGATGCACTCACAGCGCTAACAGCAAGTAAAGAAAGACATTTCTTAGGCTCTCGTACAAACATGATCCCACAGCCACAGGCTTCCTGGTCCTGATTTGACATTCATGGCCTTCCTGTTACCTAATTCCTGGACAAGTGAAGAGCAGCAGCCAGAGTGGAGCATTGAAGAGGATTGTAGATGACATACGGGCAACCTCTGGAGGCTAAGAAATTTGTTTTTAAGAAGTGAAGCTTCCACACTGGCCTTTGATGGAACTTTTGAATTCGAGCTTGACGCTATACCCATCAGGTACCAATCATATTTTGATATCAACATTAGTGCTCCCTAAATCAAGCTAATGGTATTTACAGCGAAGACAGTCACGTGATAATATTGAACTAACTACCTTACATTTGAACTTATTTTGTAGTGTAGATGCAGCCTGAGTGTCCAATTCTATTCTTATGCCACAAACAGGTATTCTGAGTGTTTGGAAAAAATTAAGAATGGGCATCTTCTCTGGTGTTAACATTTTATTTCTAGCCATATGCTTTTTTATATTATTGCTTTCCACCTTTACGAGAATTGGCTGAACTTAAACTTGTGCATGTCAAACAAATGGTGTAGTTGCTACTATCTTTTTCGCTATCCTGTGCAGGGAGGTGGGATAGTACAAAAACATAAGGCAAGAACATTTAACACATTTTCAGGTTGCTAGAGATAATGATGCCTCAGTAAACTTCATACTCTATGCAGCTTTACTTTGTCAGTAAGCAAAATCAGGATGAATGGATGATTGAGCAAATGGAAATTTAACTCCATCTTCCGTCTTTGTTCTTCTACCTTAATTTCCATAATTTAAGTATTCTTCAGCACTCGGTCAAATGATAGTTGAAGTGCCCCGTAATAAGAGAAAGACTCCTGTCTCTCAGGTTTCTCTGAAATTGCTGCCTATTTAGTTATTACCAAAGAAGGGATAACACTAAAAATATTTTTTTTTTCAAAAGCACTCAGCATTGTCTAATCTCTGCTAATTGAAATCAATGGAAATGTAAATGAGAACAGTGCAGAGCCAGGCAAAATATGGCCCATGGGTTGGACCCAGCCTGCCAAGCTGCTGGATCTGGCCTGCAGGTACAGCAGGAGCCTTATTCTGTCTCCCTGCCTGCGTCACGTCCTCACGCAGCTCCAAAAAGCAGCAGTGGGGCCACGTTTGCCTGAACAGCTATAAGCTGGGGGAGTGGGGAGGGTGGATGGAGAGAAGAGAGACTTTGTGCACAACTCCACCCCCAGCACATTCTTGCAACTTATATTGGCCAGTTTCCAGCCAATGGGAGCTGCCTGTTTAAAGAATGCATGGCAAGCAAAGTAATGCTTTCCCCTCCTGCTCTCGAACTCACAGCTGTTCAGATGCTTATGGCCCCATACCCAGTTGTTCTGAGTGGCAGGCCAGGGTGCAACAGGCAGGGAGCCTGGCTGAGGAAGCTGCTGGGCTGCTGCCCAGAAGTCACCCAAGCAACTATCTCCTGGCTGGAGCCTGCCTCTGGCCCCTGTCGCCCCTCTACTCCAAGTCACAGCCCCTTCCTTTACCCAAACTCCCTCCCAGATGATCCCACGTCCCCTCTTGCACTCCAGCCCCTTAACCCAAGCTCCCTTCTACACCCAGCTTCCATCCCAGACCCTGGACCTCCTCCATCAATGCCATGGAAGAGTGCGGCCCTTGACCACTTACCAAATTCTTGGAGTGGCCTCTCCTCAGAAATGATTACCCACCCCTGCTCTAGAGGCATGCAATTTTGGGTGGGGTCTAAAGTACAGTTATATAACATAGTATCAACAAAATTTATCTTCAGCCACAGATCCTGACTGAGGTAGATTTTCATTTTTTCAGGATAAACATTTGCCCTCAGTCCCCATCCATCCCTTGCTTGACTTTAGTCATTGACTTCCTTACTGACTGCACCTTAGGGTACATCTAGACTACTCAGAGAGCACCTAGATCAGGTTCAGCCTTCTGGGGTTTGATTTCATGTGCCTAGTGCTGCTGCATGAAATCTAACTATCAGAGTCAACTCCTCCTTCTCGCAATGAGAAGAGAGATAAATGGGAGAGTTTCTCCCATCAACCTCCCTTGGTGAGGATGGCCAGATAAGTCGATTGTAGCTGGAATTGCCTATCTGCGACTGACTTAAAGGTAGAGTGTAGACCTGCCCTTGAAGTTTAGGCTGCTATGGTTCTCTTCTATGTCCTATTTCTTCTAAACCAGAGAAAGTAGACCTAAGAATCACAGCTCAGCTACAAGAATAACACAGCTAAAGTCAATGTAGTTTAGGTTGAATTTCTGAGGCATTACAACTGCAAGAGGCTGACAGAAGAAACCCTCCCATCAACTTCCCTTACGCCTCACAACCTGGTGGAATACTGGGAGTTGACAGAGATGCCATCAGCAGTCAATTTATCGGGTCCTTACTAGACCTTTTAAATCAAACCCTGGGAGATCAATCTCCAGGTAAGTGAAGCAAGCCCTAAGAGAAATACCACTTATGAGGCAATACTGCATTTTTCATTCCCCCCGCCCCCGCCCACAGTCCTACTGGGTATGTTCCAGCTGGAGGCCAGCTATAAAGTCTTGTGGAGCAGCTCAGTCCAGACTGACTGCCAGTGGAGAAAGAGGTGCTGGAGGAACTCCTGAAAAAGAAACTGAGGTCAGCCTGAATTGTGGATGTCAGCCATTGAGGTACAGCTGGAGAAGCCCCGCCACCTGTTCGTTTCCAGGATTTGTTGCTTCTCCTTCAGTTGATAAAAGGGTCTCCCATTTTTCTGGTAGACTCTACCCACCAATCCCAGTCACCAAATAAGCTGAAACCTGTTTTATTACTACTACTTTTATAACTTTCATAAATAAAGTTAATTTTTAAAATTAGAATTACTGCTATGAAGCTGACTGGCCTAAGATTCAACTTACTTATTCTGTGCCTTGAATCCCATAAAGCCTGACTTATGTCTACTAAACTTTACTCTCCTGCGTCAAAAAACATCTCCTGTCCAATCCAATTTTACACCCAAGAATGACAGCCCAAAACAAAACAAACCCCCCAGTCCTCCTGCTACTTTCATTCTACTGAGTGGTAGGTGTTTGACAGAAACTAGAAAAAAAATTCAGGACCCTTCATTTGATTCAGGCAATTTCATGATGAAAGTGTAACATGAGACTTTAAAACTGTTAACCATCTCTATTTATGTAGACATAAGTAGTATGAAACTCCATATATCTTCTAGTTGACATCAAATTTGATGATGTGAAGAATTACCTTTGTGGGATATCAGAAGAGTTACACCCAGAGCACAAGTAAGAGACTACTCTCATTTCCTGGCCTCTATCAGATGGCATAGTTCAAGGTTAACAAAAGGTTAATACCAATCACATGATGAGGTCAGTATCCAGCAGATCTAGTAGCTAATATTACAGGGGCCTCAACAATTGTAAGACTCAGATGTAATGTAATAGTTAGATTATTCAGACAACTTCACATGGCTGGGTGTTTTTAAAAGATTCCATGAGGATTCCAAATGTAACATCTTAAAGAAAGCTGAAATGACACAAATGCCTCAAAGATGTATTGTCATTTTGTGTTCAGCACAGTAAGCACAAGTTAGAACAAGTCCATTCCATTATTGTTCCATGTTTTCACACCCTTGTGGAAATGAGTGTACTGCTATGGGATGTGTTTTGCTTTTGTTTCTGGAAAGTGCTAGGATAATTCTGTGATTTGTGCATTTGAAAGAGATACTTAAGATACTTTCAAGTTCTGATCATGGCTATCACCATGTCTTAACCTCTGTCATACACAAATATTGGCTCTGGGGGCTTAATTCACAAGAACTAACCATACAGTATTTATGTAAACTATAACACCAATCCCTATACAGTAGGGTCCTCACATTTGCAAATTTTTCGTGAGGGGCCACCGCTTCCCTGTGGCTCTGGGCAGGAGCGCTGGCAGCTGCCACCTGGCTGGGGCTCTGGGCAGGAACCCCAGCAGCCTGGCTCCAGGCGGGGAGCGCCAGTGGCTGCCATATTCACGAAATTCAATGTTCGCGAGGGTTCTCAACATGGAACCCTCGCAAATGTTGAGACCCGACTGTACTCAGATGAGTTAATAATTGGTTTTATTCATAAGCAGCACATTTATATTAGTACTATAGGATTATTTGCAAATATCCCTTCTCTGTCACTAAACAAAGAATTTTCTGGTTGCTCAGAGCCTTTCAAAATCTAATCTCAGCATATTCCTGCCTTCAGCCCAAGCAGGAAAATACCCCAAAACACAAATGACTGGGACTTTGAAACTGACAAAGAGAATTGTGAAGAACGCCTCCACCCCAAACACTGAAACCCTTTGACTCATTTCCCTCCATCCCACACATTCCTTCTCCTGTTTCCTCCATCCTTGTCTTTCCCTCCCTTCAAGCCAGCACGGCTCTTGTCCACAGAAGAAAATGTGTTGTAACTGTTTTATGACCAGCTTTACAATCAATTCTCTATGGCCAACTGTACAGTTCCAAAGCATCCATTCCATCTATTGCAGCATTCTCCCAAGAGTTTTCTTTACACTGCACTGTGCTCTGCTGACCTTTCCGAAATTCTCAAGACCTGTCTTCAGGCTCAAGTTGCCCAGCTAAAGCTGTTATATGGATGTGCTGGGTTTTTGCAGCATAACAACAGCAGTACATTTCAGGTGCCCTAATCCCTTGGAATGCCTTTATTACTCAGACGAATCAGAGCAAAAATAAGTCAGGCCAAATATTTTAGATTTGTGTGCCTAAGGTTAGATGCTTAAATCTTGTTTAGCTATCTAAGATAGTGGTCTGTTTTACCAAAGGCACTGAACACCTGCATCCTATGTTTACTTTTTGGGTATTTTGCATGCTTAGCAGCTCTCAAATAAGAGCCTGTTATTTAAGGTACAAAAGTGGATATAAGCTCTTAACTTTAGGAACCCTACTATGATTTTTAGCTCTTAAGACTTAGCTGTACAGTTTTCATACAGTTTTAACTCTATTGGTTTGAAACCAAAATTGATAAAAGAAACATAATTCCCTAGCATGCCACTTGGTTTAGAAGTGCTTGTACCTATACCTCTTATTCTCAGAAATTTGCATTATTGTGGTGTGATGACCCCTTAATTAGATTGCATAGCTTTAACTTTGATATGAAAAAATGCTAACTGAAATAGTTAAATTGACACAAATACTGTGTGTGGAACAGACCTGTATGTAGAAAAGCTCAGTAAAAACCTTTTGTTACCCAAATCAAGGCTCCAATCTTCAAATAAGCTCTATGAAGGGAGGCACATGGACTGAGATTTCCACGAACACTTGAAACCTAAATGCTTTCTATTCTCATCATTGTAACAAACATAGCTAACCATTCACTATAAAGGGAAGTTCAGGATTGTTTTATGTGATGGGCATGTTAGTTCAGCTCTTAGCTAACTAAAAGTCCTCCCTGGAGGGCAAACACCACCAGTTTTTAGTGTAGAAATTGAATCACAGTAGCACTGTAACAGTATAATAAAGTTTGGCACATGAAAGCACAAGATGTCTGGTAGTTTGGAGCATGTGCCATAAACTCACTTTAGAAATCACTTCTTAGTGCAACATATATTATACCCACTTTAATCATATTAGTGCACCATAATTAGCACTACCAAGAAAAAATAACCCAGATCTGCAAACCTTATTCAAGAGAAGCAGAATTTCCATTGCACAGTATCAGAACCAAGCAGCCTGACAGCTCACACAAAAGCCTAAAGGATATGCCTTTATTTCTGACCCTAATTTAATGAAAACTGACTGTAGTTCAAAGTATTTGGGAATAATATTTCAGCCATTTCCCAGCTGAACCTCTACCTTGATTATTTTTGTTTCACATTCTTCAATAAACCAGGTGCTTTTCTTCACCCCACACTTCCAATACCAGTGGAATCATCATTTGACAAATATTTTTCACACACACAATATTATACATAGCAGGGATCAGCAACCCCCAGCATGGTTGCCAAGAGTGGCACGTGAGCCTATCTTCATTGGCATGCGAGGGAGCCTGGCCCCTCCTCCCCCATGCAGGCGGGAGCTTGCTCAAAGCCAGGCCACCTGTGGATTAACAAAAGACCAGCTAATGTTACCAATCACCACATAAATGGTAAAGCTCTGCATCTTTATTTATTTATTAATGAAGCTGTTGTAGGTGGGACTATTAGTGACTTTAAAAAATATCACCGGCACTCGGACTGTACATAGAGGTCAAAAGGTCAAATTTTGGATCTCCGCCTCAGAAAGGTTGCTGACCCTGATATATAGTATACCTACGGATCCACTTTGCATCTAGGTGACCTGTGCACCTGCATTTCCACAGCTTGAATGTCAATTGGTACGTGAACACAATGGAATGTGTCCATTCTTACCAAATGCTTGCAAGTCTAATGATTAATTCCATCATCTCTAATGGAAGTGATTGTATTTGTGGAGCGTACCTACAGTTCAACAGGAGGGCAGACATGAAAGTGTGCATTGAGATATAACAGAGTTCTTATGTTACTGAAGTGTTTATAATGTCAGAACAGAGAAAATACAAAGGTGTGCTCTCAAGGTTTTGTTGCATAAATTGCAGCTAAGGTCACTTTTTTCAGGGATAAGAGAACGTTTCTTTCCACTTCCTGTGCATTCAATTTTCCCACTATAAACAACTTTTGACAACACTACATTTATGTGCAGCTATGAATAGGACCAGATCTTCACATTCTTTTTGCTTCATGCACAAACACACAGGCAAAACAACCCTCATGTATTGTGTCTGAAAACTCTGAATAAACTTGGCTCTCAATTCTTCTGTTTAAGTGTAGGTCAATCTCAGAAATCACTTAAAGCTATAATTCTATTATGGAATTAAGTGATTTGAGTTTTGTCTTCTAAATATTACCTATAGGAGGGCAGAAAATAAATGTTTCAAATTGGAACTAAAATAACCTATCAATTAATACTCTGAGGTCTCAAAAACAAAATAATTTCCCAATCACCTAGTTTAATTTTGTACCTTGATTATGTGGTCCACTCTCATGGAGAAGCATAGGGCAGCTCTTCTGAGCTTCAGCGATACTTATTAAACATCAGACACTGGCTGTATGTAATTCTTATTTATGGTTGTGGCATGTATTTTATTTGCTAGAAGAAAGGCTAAGTTTTATTTAATGAATTTTCTACCTCAGAATGATAACAGAATGATAATTTTTTACCTCACAATGAGTTTGACAATCTCTTGCTGAAGTTCACATAATACGCAATTAATTATAAACATGTGAAGGTAGGGGAGAGAATTAGCGTAGAAAGAGAAATATCAAAATAGCTTGAAGGTTCAATTCAACTAAGCAAAATTTTGACACTTACCTGAACATTATGAAAACTATGTGAAATGGAAGATCTGGAGTGGAAGGATCAAAAGAGCATGCTTTCTTGCAAGATCACTCGCATATCTTGTGTCTATTCAAGTGGAAATACCAGGAGAAAAAAAAAGTTACTCTTCAGAATTTGACATTTCTGCTCTCAGTCAGTGCCAAATTAAAAGTGCAGAGTAATGCACAAATGGAAAATAATATTTTGGAAGGTCAAAAAAATTCTGGGGCACATTCTCTAGTAAGTCAGGTTAGGCCACTGGGTAATTTTTGTCCATCTGAGACCTATATATTTTTCCTTGTCTTCATGCATGTGTAGACTTATACATGCCCCATCTTGATATGAATCAGAGATCCATCATGGAACAAAAGCCTTGTATGGCCCAATATAGTAGAATATTCCTAATTTGGTAACTATTTTCAAATTAAAAAAGCAATGAACTGCATGTTCTAGAATTTCTACATGTTTGTAGCAATTCATACCAGTAAAGCTGAAGAAAAAAATAACAGCTGAGACAACAAAAAAAACATTTTTTCACAGGTTTATGAAAAGACATGGTAACTTTTCATCTTGAATTTTGCATGACTAAAGGTACTCATTTTTGCATAAGGAAAACAAGTTTGCCATGAAAAACTGCTTTTCTTCTGAAAATGCCAAAAATTCCTAACATGGCAATTTAATAAAAAAATATAAAGATTTTTCCTGAAAGGCACAATTCTTTCATTGTCATGACAATCTTTGTCTTTTAGGGTAATGAAAGGCTACATCTATAAGGATCATTTTCCTGTAGATGGGACCTGGAAAAGTGTTCAGATGTATACACATGTACATACGTTTCAACTGTGAACAGTGGCAACATGAAAACTAGTAACTTTGCACAGCTCTCTAACCATTAGTTTATGCAGAGATTTTTTTGTGCTGGTACCTGCCAGCACTGACTACTGGCACCTCAGCAGCCCCAGTCCTAGGATTGGCTGAGAGGAGAGGTGGGGAAGGGAGCTGTCTGAGTACTCGCACCTCTAATTTTACAGAAAAGGCATTGACTTCATGCATTTATATTGTTTAATAAATTTAAATACCATTCCACCTAAAATGCAAACTATTGTGAATGATGCATTGCAGCAGTCAGGTTTTGAACAATGTTTGCCATGAACACTCAAAGTTTTCATGGTGCGGACACTAATTTAATGAAACAAAGGCCGTGTCTACACTAGCCCCAAACTTCGAAATGGCCATGTAAATGGGCATTTCGAAGTTTACTAATGAAGCGCTGAAATACATATTCAGCGCCTCATTAGCATGCGGGCGGCCGTGACACGTCAAAATTGACGCAGCTTGCCACCGCGCAGCTCTTCCCGACGGGGCTCCTTTTTGGAAGGACCCCACCTACTTTGAAGTCCCCTTACTCCCATGAGCAGATGGGAATAAGGGGACTTCAAAGTAGGCGGGGTCCTTTCGAAAAGGAGCCCCGTCGGGACGAGTCGCGCGGCAGCGAGCTGCGTCAATTTTGAAGTGGCGCAGCCGCCCGCATGCTAATGAGGTGCTGAATATGTATTTCAGCGCTTCATTAGTAAACTTCGAAATGCCCATTTACATGGCCATTTCGAAGCTTGGGGCTAGTGTAGACATAGCCAAACTCTGCAGAAGCAAAGAGAAAACATAGCCTTAAGCATTATATTATGCGATTCTATATGCTGCTCTTTGTTAAGCAAGCATGATGCCCATCTCCTAGAGCTCCCATTTCCTGCAACAGTTCAGCAGTGTCTCCCTAAACAGCACACAGAAAGGCATATAAGGGTTTCAGTGAAGCTGTACACAATTAAACTGGTAAATATTTCGCATGCTATTCTAGTGCCTGCAGGAGACCAAGCTTTCTGTGGCACTAACTTACTCTCCATAACCAAGGGAAATTATGCAGTTTCAGTCTTCAGATGGCATATTTAATATGGGCTCCCAAAACATTTCAAGTGTTTTTTAAAAAAAGTCAAAGTTAGGAAAGGAACAGTTCAGCCTTGCAATAAAAGTAACATTTATGGCCCAAATGCAACATTGATTTTTCAGCAGAACTCCTCATTGCTTTCTACAGGGACTTCTGCTTAAAACTTGATGAAACAATATGACCTTACAACAGCCACATTATGAAGTGATACCTGTTGAGGGGCTTAATCCTGCTTCCACTGATTTCAGTGACAAAATTCCCATTGATATCAACAGCACAAGATGATGCCTCAGGGCTTCCATGCAGCAGAACTTTTAGGCAGGTACTTGACTTCAAGCATGAAAATAAATGACACTATTTGTGGTTGAAGTTTAACATGGACTTAAGCATTTTGATAGATAGGTACCTGAATTAACTGGTGTTAATTTAGAATAGCGATCCATGGGTTTATTGAATCAAAGAGGAGAGAAGATTAATCAATGATGTGCTAACTTTGTTTCTGAATGTGTTATGCTTTGGATTAAATAACAATTTTACACAGAAAATGGCAAGTGCTTTTTTCTACCTACCTTAATGGATAATAGTTGAAATTTTAAAATATTTAATTAAAAAATAGAATTGGAATGCCAAATTTTGAAAAATCCTACAGAGATTTGGCCTACTAAAGACAAATACATACCTCTGTGGGAATGTGCAGGTGTAAATTACCCATCAGAGGGCTCCACAATTTTCCCCGAATGAGAACACACACACACACAAAACTGAAAACAAAGTCCCACAAAACCAACCAAACACAAGTGCAGCCTCTGTAGTAGGTTTGATTTTTTTTAAATGTATATTTCCATTACATAAGGATGAAGGAGTTCAAAGAGTCATACGTAGTTAATCCTGAGAACGTCAAGCCCTAAGTGTAATGTTTTGCTCAATAGCAAAAAAGAGAAACAAGATGAACACTAATTTCTTATAATTGTCCTATAAAAGTCTCCAAAAATAGGAGTCATTAAAATTTTATACATGATGTGAGAGATTTTGTCTGTTCAGCACAAAGACTTATATTAGTACAAGCAAGTGGATTTTGTACAGTTATTAGAATAACTATGTGATATGACATTCCATATTCTTTTTGAAAACATGCTTATTATATAAATGTTGTAACTGAGGCATGTTTTGTGTTAGATGTGGGATATCATTGGAAAGGTTGGGATTCATGTAGACTGTAGATTTATATTATCCATGTGTTCATGCTGGGTTGCAGGCACCATGGCTAACCTGGTGAAAGCACCTGCCTTGGAAACAGCAGATCCTGGGTTCAACTCCCAGGAGTGCTTCTCTTCACTCTTGTGTGGGCCTTCACAGTCGATGCTGCAAATGGTGATCCCAAACGGAACTACAAAGGCTGTGATCCATAGTCTATGTAGACTGATGGATGCCTACTACATGCTGGGTAAAGCCTACCACTGTCCCTTCAAGCACAACAAGGAAAACACCCAAACAGTCCTGATGGCCTGTTAGCAATAGACTGTAGAAGAGCTTAGTTCTCCTGTGAACCTCTGCATCAGCCTGTGAAGAATGGCTTCAGGAGTCCTAAAGAGATATGTAACCATATCACGTGACACTGGAATTCTGGACTTCCTCATGGAGAGGTGAGGAATCAAAGAAAGATTTCTTGCCTTATAGGATTTCTATTTAACACGTGAAAGAAATCATCATCTTCAGCTAGCTTTACCTCTTCTCCCCAAAGTGATAGCTGAGAACACCTGGAAACCAAAGAACTAACTGAAGGGTTAGGAGGAACAGAACTGTTAGACCCATGCTAAGGCTGACCTGTGAAGGACTTTACCTGAAATGATATCTAGGGTAAGAAATTATTTGTAACCAGTTTTTAATGGTTGTAACTTAGATTGTATGTTTTGTATTATTTTCTTAGTACTTTGCTTTGTTCTGTTTGCCATCTCCGACAGCTCAGAATGCATCTTTTCAGAGTTAATGAACATAACTCAGTTTACATAATTGCTAACTGGGAGGGGTGAGAGGCTGTGTGTACCGCCCTTCACAGCGTGGAAAGAGGTAAACTTAATTTAACTTCCAGTTTGTACCTCACAGTGTGTGTATGACGCAAGAGGGAGGGAGGGCGGGAGGGCGTATATCTGGGTACTAGAATCCTTAAGCTGAATCCTCCCAGCACTGATCTCCATGTCTGTACCTGTACCCAAGTGAGGCCTTACCTGTGGGTTTTAGTGGAGGAGGCTGGAAAATTTGGCTCAGAAAGACCAGGCAAAAGGAGACCCAGGCTGACAGAGAAGGAGGCAGCTCCATAGCATCTAAGCACCTCTGGTGACATCTCAGGGGTCCCGACCCATTGAAATCTACTTGTATTAAAGTAGCACCTGAAGTCCCCAGTCAAACAATGAATCCCATGGTATGTCTACACTGGAGCCAAGAGTGAGCCTTCCAGCACAGGTAGACAGACTCAGACTAGTGTCAGCAGAGCCAGAATGCAAAAACTAGCAGTGTGGACATGGAAATTTTCATCCCCAAAGGTGAAACTTTGTGAACATTTGAGTAACTTAAAAAAGGTGTTATTACAGAAGTGGTCTGCAACCTGAAGTACAGATAAATTATTATGGTGCTAGTTACAATAGTGATTTCTGGTGACTGTGGTTCAGACAGTTAGGTCTGCTGGTTTCTGCAAGGCTGGCAGTGATTGCAGGACTTCAGTTAAAGAGCAGGAGAACTTCAAATTGCCCCCATCACCTTCAAAATGCGGGAAAGGTTAGTGTTCAACTCTGAAAGACCTTTAGAATGTTACCTGACAGTGTGTCTTAATTAGATGATCTCTGTAAAGTGCTTTAAATATCAACTGCTTGCTTCTACCTGACAATATGATGCTCCTCAGGAAACTCAGGTGTTATACTGACAATACAGACCTGGTGTCTTTTAAAGCCATAACTAAATTCTTCTGTGTAGATCACTTGCATAGCTTTTGTTTGAAGGAAAGGAATAGGGTAGGTCTAAACAGCATTAGATTACCACACATATTGCATTATTCTGTTTTCTTTTTTCCATAAAGGAATATATTTATGTTCAAACATCTAATCTGTGGAGACAGATTGTGGAATGAATCTACTATTCATTCGGCACAGTAAAACAGTGCAATTCCTAATCCTATGTAGCTGAGCAATTAACCAATACAATGTTGCAGGGGGAGACCACAAAACAATGCTTGATTATTAAAATCACTGCCACTAACAGATACTTCAGTTTTATAACATTTTATATAGAAATACTGATAACCCCCCAGTGTTCCCAGGGGAGTAGTGGATTTTGTGGTTTAAAATACTGTTTAACCCACTGTTTAGAGGATTCTTTTTTCTACAAAAGCCAAAAGCAGTAGAGAGAGGCACCCTTTTACTGCTCCATTGTTGTTTAGATAACTGCACTGCAGCAATGGAGTCCTCAGACTTCAATTAACTCTTGATAAAGGAACTTTCACTTGATGGGGTGAGAGGAGAAGGACATAACATTTCACTGACTGCACAGGCAGCAACAATGAAAATGAAGGGTAGAAATCCATTGTGTAGAAAATGAATGAATGTTCTTCCTCATCAAAAAAAAAAAAAAATCAGACAGTACTGACTTCAGCTTCCATAATTCCGCTAGCTGGATTTCCAAGAGAACATGGGCATAAGAAAAGCAGGATGAATGCAAGTGCAATTAAGCCAAATTCAGAGAGAAAAAAACACAGCAGCTAATATTAACAGAAGATATATGTCCTTGCTTAATAGTCTGAGGTGCAGAAGAGGTGCCTATACTTGTAAGGTCTGTCTGCACTCCATATTCTGCTGAGAAATCAGTCCACATTTGGAAGCTAGGGAAAGCTTCTACCAAAACCCAATTTACAGTCTATTCTTAATCCTTGTTTTATTAGGCGTTCATCAGATTAAGTACTACAATCCTGGATAAGTATATATTTGAGGATGCTTTGATAGTTATTTGTTAGTCTTTTATATCCATTTATCTCCATCTGAACTTGTTAGAATCATAAAGCATCTGGGAAAGACACATGAATTGCTCTGTAAAAATGCAACATACTTAATGAACTTGCCAGAAAGCTCCTTTAATAACCTAAAAGGTCTTCAAAATTAACTGGATTACAGGTAACCAAATACAATACTATTGTCCAGCCACCAGGCTTTTCTTTCAATATCCGCTGGACTGAAATGCCCTTTAAAAATACAGTCCAGCCAGGTTAAAAATATGAGTTTTAAACCTCCCGCCCTCATAAACCTGTGAAACCTCAAAACCCCCAGTACTCACAAATATGGGGTAAAATTTGTACTTGTCTCCTCTGACCATATACAGCTTGGCAACTTTACTACTTGTCTACAGTATTACACAGGACATACGATTGCGAACAGATGGCTTAGGGTCCAATAACATACATCATAATAGTGAACAACCTAACACTTCATTTTTAACTCTATCCTGAGAAATCTCAGGCAAAATATGAGGCAAATGGATCTGAGGATGATTTAAGTTAATATTTTTTGAAGATGCCCTGGTCAGCCCTTTCAGATTTTACCAGAATTAAATTACTTTTGTGACAATCCCACAAGATGAGCCAGAGATTGCTTGTTGAAGTCTCATACAACTTCTCTTTTCTTTTCTCTTTTGTTTCATGCACATTTAATTTGAGGGAACATGTGAGCAATTCCACCATCCCTTCCAGAAGGCAGAGTTTCCTTAAATTCCACTTCATCTGAGACCAGGAAGGTCTGCACACGGCCAGCCTCAAAAATATACTGACAGATTAAGTTTTTGAATATCAGAAAATCCCAGAGCAAAATTATTCTGATTGGCAATGGTGGGGCCCATTTCACAATTCAGAAGAGCTGATCACTGAATGTTAGTGGTTTGGTGGTTTTATTTTATTTATTTATTTTTTTGAGACGTTAGCTATTTGCAGTGCCATGCCACCAGTGTTTGTAATCTCTGTATTCTTGAAGATGCTAACAGATTTGTGTAAACACCCTCTATCCCATAAGTACAGAAAACCTTCGATTTACTAGACAAATGGGGGAGAAGAGGTGTCCATTAATGTCTAAAGTCCATTATATCCAAATGGCTCTACTGTATGACAATGCACTGAGCTTCCCTGCCCACCACTTGCTCCTGTTCTCTGCCCCATTCTTCCTCTCACACCACCAAATCCTCCTTCCAATTACCAGGAGAAGAGCTGAATGCCAGCCTGGCTCCTTCCACCTCCCGCAGCTCTCAGTGCTGCGGCTTCTCCAGCCCCTGGTTCTGAGCCACCCGCGTGAAGGTAGAGCATGGTCACCCCCAGCCTGCCAGCAGGCAGCAACCTCCGACACCATGGCTGCTGCTTGGCGCCATTCCAGGCAGCATCAGCCCAGCACCAACATGCTCCATGCACACAGAACTGGGGGAGGAGAGCTCCTCTGCCCCACCACAGCCTCGCCCACCCCCAGCTCCTCTGGGCCCAGTGGCCCCAGTCACTGCAGTGGTCCCTCCAGCCCCAGCCACTCCGACAGCTCCTCCAGCGGCTCTGTTGAGTCCCTGGCATTTATTTGATGGGGGCGGGGGTTGGGGGAGCTGGTAGACAATGTCTGTTATTTCCAAAGTCCATTATATCAGGGTCTGTTAAATTGAGGGTTTATTGTAAAGCAAACAAAACCACAGCTTGAAATGTACTGTGAACTGCAGAGAGAAAAACCTAAAGGAGAGAAGATAAAATAGAACATCTAAAGGCATAACCGGATACAAAGACAGCGTAGCTCAGCAACCTCAACCTTCCCAGGAAGTTCTAGTGTGCACCTACCTGTACTGCTGAAAACAATCATAGTCGGTGTGGGAGGCAGTTGCAGTTCTCTTACAACTTGCTTGTTCGACACAATAGTGTAACAGCTGTTGGTTATACAATTTCTGCATATCAGTTTTGCTGGAGGAATCCACTAAATGATCCCCTCACACCCCACCCCATCTCTATTTTCAATGAAAAAGCTGAGCTGGTTCTTTGCTTTCCTAATCTGCGTTTATACTCCAATTGAATGTCATGCCAGCAGCAGTGGTGCTGGGAGTGTATGAAGATGCTCCATAATTGCAGGTGTATTTTGGAAATTGCCCCCTCACTCGTGGTTAAATTGAAATTGCAAGGTGAATACTGACGATCTAATGGCAGCAAAGCAAATGGCAAAAAGATTGATTTTGCATCGTAGAACTATTGAACCTATTAGTATTATTAGAGTTGCATTTGTGAGCAGGGCTCTGCTTTGAGTCCACAAGTGTTGCTAAGCAATGGAAAGAGGGGGAGGGGGAGAAAGTGCAACAGAGAGTCTGACTTTAGGAGTGTAAGAATAAGTGGAAGAGAATACTAATGCTCCTACACGGTCTCATTTGCACTGAATGTTAAAAAGCATGAAATATTTCCCATCTACCTTCCAAACTGCGCACAGCCTGTGCAAAGACTGCTAAATTGTGCTGCTATGTCTAAATCAATGCACATCCTGCAAGGACGAAGCAGTGCTGCATCCTGGAGCACTGGCAAAAGCAATGAGGCATCAGGACTGTTCACATCAGACTCTGGACTAGAAAGGTAAGGGCTAGAGAAACTATTTTAACTCTCTCACTATATAGTCTATACGGATGTAGAAAACAGGCACTTTTAGGTTGGTTATTTTGCGCTGTAAAAAACAAAAAATCTCAGATGCCTGTCATAGCAACCTTTTTAAAATTCTAATTTTATCCTGGCATTTATAATATTTTCGTTAGTATAGCAGACAAGGTACATAAATACAGTACCTTTAATTGGCTTAACATGTCTCATCTGTCTGCTTCTCATCAACAGAATTTTTTTGTTCTGGTGTTATTAGAATCACCACCTGTCATGAACGTCCTTACACATTTTTATGGCTATAAACAAATAAATTGCTTTTACAGGTATAATGTCAAGGCTTACACAAAATATTTGTTGCCTTGTTCAGTTAGACGTCTCAGGCAATTCTAGTATGCTTATTTGAAAAGCATACATTGCTAGGACTGTAAAATGAATTCCGTGTTTCTTTTTTTCCTCATGGAGTTTGGATTTTTTTTTATAACTGCTATTCTGCTGGGCTTATATTTTTAGCACTCTGAATTATAAGCCGTACGTTGGGGCATTTGGAGCCTCCCAGGTCATTTCAGAGCAACCACTCTGACTTTTTAAACATTTGCTAATAGCTCATCTGGAAAGAGAATGACATTATCTCAAAGCAGAAGATGTGTTTAAAGTGTGAACTACTAGCATTCCCTAGCCTAGGGATGAACCAGCTTTTCACAATTACAAATAGGTGAAATTTTGAAGGCCCTCCCCATACAAGACTATATATATACACACATATAGTGGTATATAAAAATCACTTCTTCAGCATCATAATATTGTTTTCTGCCAACATGTCATTCATTTCCCGACTCTGACAGATAAATGACATATGATAGTGCGTAAGTCTCATCTGTTTCCGTGTAAAATTGTCCTATATGCTTTTTTGTATTTCAATCCTTATTTAGAAATAATTCTCTCAAAAAAATAACCCACACATATTATGCCACTCTAAGCCACATATCAAAGAGAATATGCTACAAGCTAGTCACTAAAGCTTGACAAAATGAAGTGCTGAGAGCTAAAAGTTCCACTAGCCTATTACATGAAGCAGGTCAACTGGCAAACTCTGTATCTCAGTATCCCACCACTTGGCACTTTCTTTTTGCCACTGAACGGACACACGGTCAAACCATTCAAGAAATTATGCAGGAGTGGCAATACAAATAGGTAGGAAAAGTAGCACTGAAAAACCTCCCATAAGATAACCCTATTATCGGTTTTGCATAACAAATTTATTGAAATGGAAAGCAAATGTGTGTTGTCAAAAGTATATGTTGTTACACTTTTCATTACTTAATTGACCTATTTGTTCATTTCTTTTGTATTAATAAAAGGAAAAAATTCTTTCCTATCGGCAATAGCAGCAGTTAGTGTAGGACGATGATAATTTCCTCTTTTTTCCTATGCCGAGAGCCAACATAACTAGACAGGAAGAGCATAGCAGAAGCTGCTGTATTTTAAATCACAGAATTGAAAAGCATGGCTTGCTGAAGCTTCATCTCACCTAGGAATGACTTACATCACCACCAGGTGAACTCACCTATTTTGGAATTATGTTATTTCATACCGATAATTTGGAGAAAACCCACCATAATTTATAGCTTGCTTTTTTATTAGGACTTGGGTGTTCGTACGAACAATTTCAAAGAGCTGTGGGGATGCAATAGTTACAAGATATCTAAATACATAGTAATTCACGTATGCCACTGCTTCTCAAATGGCGTTCCACAGAACCCAAGTGTTTCGTGAAGTGAAAATAAGGGTTCTGCAAGAAGATTCCATTACAATAACTAACTATGGCTCCCTGCCCCACTGCCACTGAAACAGTAGAACTAAATGTAATTGGTTTAATGTCCAGCAGGGCAGGACAGTGGGAGGGATCTGGCTGTTAAACCAACTGAATTTAGTTCCATTTTTTCAGAAACAGCAGGGCAGGGAGCCACACAGAGCCCCTCGCTAACTCTACTAGCCAAGTGGCCACACCTCTCTGGTGGGTGTGGCTCAGCTCACACCCACCAGTTGAACAACTCCATGCCAGCCTTCCTTCTGCTGCGTGCATGTGGCCATGTAGGCTCCCCAGCCAGCACTAGACTTGGGTTAGTCCTGAGGGCCAGTTTAGGGCTGAGGAGGGTTAATCCCGGGGGATGGGGAGGCAGGTTTGAGCTGGGAGAGGTTAAGCCTGGAGACAGAAGGGCAGGTTTGGGGCTGAGAGGGGTTAAGCCTGGGGATGGAGGGGCGGGTTTGCAGGATGCGGGGGGTAAAACTTGGTGAGAGGGGGCAGAGGTGGGTAAAGCCTGGAAATGCGAGGTGGGCTTGGGGGCCGAGGGGGATAGAGCCTGGGAATGGGTTTCCACAGAATTCTTTCACATTTAAAAGGGTTCTGTTGCCAATAAAATGGGGAAACACTGACACAGTCTATTTGAATTTTAAGTTGTCTGCAGACACTTTCAAATATTGTTAATTAACCCTGATTTGCTGTAGCTATTTTTGTCTAATTGGATCCAATCTTAAATTTGCCACAATCCACTGAAGTCAATGGAAAGACCCTCATTGATGCCAATGGGTGTTGGGGTCAGGACTCTCCATCACCTTAGAGTTACAATATAACATACCCTAGAACAGTGTTACTTAAACTATATTCCATGGAACAGTGGTGTTCCAAGAACAACTCCCACATGTGCCACGAGCGTCTGACACTTTGATGTCATACATTGACAGTCTATGTTTTCTGTTATTAAAACCAGATACAATATTACTTCTTCATTGTTATGATACCCGATTATTTTGGTTTTGCTGTATATGTTGCTGTTTGGTGGGGGTTTTTTTTTTTGGTCTAACAACAATTGAAGAAAATTATCATAGATGTTCCACATTAAAAAATATTATTGTTTGGCCTTCTGTGATCTCAAAAAGTTTAAGAAACACTTCCGTAGAGCAGACACAAAATGACATCTGGCAGGGGACTGGACTCTGTGACCTCATAGGGTCCTTTCCAGTTTTAATATTCCATGAGCCTATATATGCTCCTCCTCTCCCTCCTGCCAGAAAATAACAAGCTGAGTACACACTGCTTCATAGGCAGCAACTTTGGGCATGTGGCACATCATCTGTCGCAGAAACACCAGAAAGCAGACTTAAGGCAAGTTGGGCCAGTGCCAACTCAGTCAAGAGTTTTTTCTCCCTGACAAGACTGTCAATAAATGGACAGATGGCATCTGATGTGCTGGCAGGCTAGTTCGATTAACAGTCAAATATGTGAAATGATTTCAGATGCATAGTATTCTACGTTGGATCTTATCCTGCAGTTCCCTAAGAGAAATAAAACCTGGCATTCAGTAGATACTGTATTTTACAAGAGAGGTAGATGGAACAATTTGCTTGGGAATATTAAGCCTGCCTTCATGAATACAATCTGACTCTGTTAAATTTACCAGACTGACTTGTTCATAATTTAAATTTCATGCCGTTTGGGGTAGAGGAGTAGAAATGATACAGGTTGCACCTCTGTTAACCAAGACACTTTCATCTGGCCAGAGAGCCCTGGTAGCTGGGACTCAATGAGCAGGAGGGCTGGCAGTGCGTGCCTGCTGGGGTGGCCCCAGTTCCCACCTCTGCTGCAGTGGTCCAGCTCTGAGACCCACCATGGCCCCATCTCTGAGCACCACTACAAATGACACTGTGGCCCCAGCTCCTAGCTCCACCATGGCCCCATCTTTGAGCGCCACTACAAATGCCACTGTGGCCCCAGTTCCCAGACACACCACAGCTCTGGCTCCTAGCTCTGCCATGGGTGTCACTGCAACCCCAACTACCTGTCACAGTGGCCGCTGCGGTGGTGCTGGGAACAAGGATTGTGGCAGCGCTGGGAGCTGGGGCTATAGTGGAAGTTGCGGTGGGGCTGGGAGCTGGCCCTGGGATAGCCTGGCTGGGGCCAGCAGAAGGGTGGCGGACTGGGCCAGAAGTAGGGCCTGCAGCACTGGTGAAGTGCCACCCCTGGTCTGATAAAGTCCCTCATTAAGGGCTGGTCTGGTCCCAAGGGTGCCGAACCAGAGTTCCAGCCTGTACTAAAATGTAGGTCAGTTGACAGTACATGCTGCTCCTCCACATGCCATCAACCTCAAGAATATATTTAAAGGTGAGCTACAAGGATGGACTATTATGGGAGCTGATCAGCCCAGGCATTCACATTTACATACCTGGTTTTACACCACAGTGATCGCCTCTGAAGATGTCCCCCCATACCATTTTGCTCACGCAAGCAACCATTTGGGTGACCAGTGGCTCAGAGTACAGGGGTGGGTTGTGTCTGAGAAATGAGTGTAGATTTTATACACAGATACAAGTTCACTGCATATGTAAAAATTGAGACCAACTTAAGGCTAGCTGAAAATATGGCCCAAGAGCAAATACTAAACTTGAATACTGATTCTCCTTACTCCTTTTACTCTGGCACCACACCAGAATCAAGAGGAACACAATCAGCAGTTGATTTGGCATGTCTTTACTGGACCTACTAACTCGACTCCCAGTGAATCGCTCCCCACAGCACTAATCTTTTGGTAAGTGTAGACAAGGCCATAGTGAAATTACTTCCCTGCCTTGTGCGCATAGTGAATGCACACCAGATCCTCAGCTGCTCTACCGCAATAGAGCAACTGGCTCTTTAGGTCAAGATTGCTATGCATGACTGGGAACCACTTGTCAAGCCCCAAAAGGGACCCATCAAAAAAGTGAAATTGGTGCCAAACATGCATAGAAGAGAGATATTCAACCTTTTACAGTCCAAGAATCAAAGAAAGATCAAAAAGGAAGACAGACATGCAACAAAGCAATTACAAGGTCAGAAGGCAAATCAGCAGAACACGGGAGGTGTTATCATGAACACAGATTTGGCTCCCATTTCTCATACAGTTAACCCCATTTGTCTTAGTTACTACTAATGATCAGCAGTTGTAAAATATGTTTTCTAGTGGGGGTGCTGTGAGCCTTTGAATCCAGCCACAAACTCTTGCAGAAAAGAGATGAAACAGAAATTTGGAGTCATGCTCTGTTTTGGCATAGCTAAATCAATGTTTAAGGTTTGAAAACTAGAAGAAAATGTTATTAGAAACTGCCTTAGCCCTTTTATGTTAAAACATAATGAATGAGAAGAGTTCATAGGAATGAAGAAAAATACACTTCATGGAATTCTCATTTTAAAAAATTACTTTAAAAAAACTGTAACAATCCCCTTTTTAAGAAATCCAGAATAAAAAGTAACTTAATAAAAACACTTTTTGAGAAATACAATAATTTATATAAAGTACTTTTACTGCCAAAAAATTAATTAAGGACTCAAACACCAGGTAAATCTGCTACTATCTCTTGAAAATATAGGTTTTTATTATTTATGAACAAGAGCCCTTATTTCTCTGAATCTTGCAATACTCTGACAACCAGCAAATCTTATGTAGTTTGCAGCTTTCCCAATGAAGGCAATGGATCAAAATACAGCCTATTTTGAAAAAGCAAAGGGACTAAAAATGTGTTCAGGCAGCGAAACCCATAGATAGGGAATAACTGCATGCTTTTCTATGGTCATCTGACCTACATTTCCAGACCAATTCCTCCTTTGCTACACACAGTTCAGGTCAATGTGAAAAACTATTTAGCAAACAAAATAAAGACAACACTTTTTGGCTATAGTTCTAATAGTGTAGGTATTTTTTTTAATAACTGCATATGGCTTTCAGAGGATTTTAAATAACCTCAATTACACGATTAAAAATAACAATATATGCTCTTGATTTAATTTTGAGGCATACCTTTTTTCCATATTCTTTAACAGTCATAGAATAAAGATGCCATTGTAATGCACAGTGTGTAGAACTAAGTTTCTGATAATCAACCATAATCGGACTTTTCAGATTTCTTTGTCATTAAGGACTTGGCAGTAATTTTGCATTAACATGGTATTTTACATAACATCTGCCATTTTGCACACATGTGTATAAATATACATGTATATCTACATATCGACATGTACTAAGCAAACGATAGTTGGAATTGATATGATAGCTTGAACTTCTCTTGCATACATGTGTGATTAAATTTAATCTGTTTCTGTCTAGACAGGTAAGGTGGTGTCCTATTCAATAGTATTTAATAGCAGGGAGATGTGTTTCTTGTGCATGATGTCATGTCTAGTAACGCAGATTAATTAACTGATGTCAGCATTCATTAGGCAGTGTCTCTGTCCTTAGGCTCTGGTTGTACGCTAACTTATCTCTTAGTGGTAAATTGCCACAGGATTGAAGAATCTGTGTAAAGAAGGATGATGTATTTCAATTTTATCAAGTATTGCACCATTGACAAGCTTTGCTCTGTTTTCATTTCCTGAAAACCAGATAGCTATATGTGGCTAAAAGAGGAATAATAAACCATGAAGAGATTTTATTTTGTGGGACCATGAGCTGGGACTTGCACGGAAACATTCCCCCTAAGATGCCACCTTGACCCAGACATATATAAGTGGGACTTTCTCCTGCAGTTATTTTAGGCATCTATAACGACAATGTCCCCCGATGGACTGCAGCTTCTGCCAGGTCTGAAAAGGAGAGTCCAAGGCCTACAAGAAGTTCACTCCAAAGCTGATGATGCTTATGGGGATGGGTCTGAAAGGCTATGCTAGACACAGGGTTTGTGCAGGCACTCACCAGCCTGAGAGTGATAGAAGGGGAGATCTGACTACAATGTATCCATTAGAGAATTCCTAATAATAAGTGGTGAGGGAGTAAATGAGAGAGGGGTTGGCCCCCAATCTCATCTACACTGTCATCCTCAGCTGAGACTCGCCAGGCTTTCGAGACTTACTGCATGGAGCCAACCTCTGGATACCTTCTACCTGGACAGCCCTACAGTGCAATCCCGTCAGAGACAGTGACAGAGGTCAAAGAAGGAGAACCCCTTGGAAATGAGGAGAGGACTCCGATGAGTGTGGTGCCTAAACTCTGCCTCTAAACCCCTTGGTAGCCCCCATCTGACTTCCCATGAGACCAGTGGCATGACCCACCACTAAGGCTGTGTCTACACTATACACAAATCTCGAAAGGAGGAACGTCAAAAATCTAAATCAAGACAAGAGATTTCGAAATAACGGGGCCACACACATAAAGCGGATCACCGTACCAGTCTGCTGCTTCAAAAGAGCCCCCTGGTCATTCGAAAGGGAGTGTCCACACAGCAACAGGAGCCCTTTCGAAAGAGTGGGCCAGGAAACACCACACACAGGGGTCACATGGCCGACACGCCCTTCCAGGTTCCACAGCAAGCGGCTCCCTTAAAGGGCCCCTCCCAAAAACACACCCACCCTGCGCACACAGAGCACTGCAGAGCAGCAGACAGCACTGCGGGAACCGTGCTCTGGGAAAGTCACTGAGCATAGAGCACCAGCAGCTGCCCAAGGCCGCCGCCTCCACTGACACTGGGGCCCAGATGGCCATGGTCATCCTGGACATGGTGGAAGCCCTGTGGTCCACAAACCCCACCAACAGAGTCCTGCAGGCCCTGCCCCCAGGGCAACCACTGCACCCCATTCCCTGTCCCCTACAGTGCCTTTGGAGCCACGCCAGCAGCCCAGTCCGGTGGGAGAGGCTGGTACTGGGCCAGTGGTATGATGAGCAGTGGCTCCAGAACTTCCAAATGTCAAGGCAGACATTCATGGAGCTGTGCCAGGGGCTCACACCCGCCCTGCAGCATGTCGACACCCACACGCAGCCTGCACTCCTGGTTGACAAATGCGTGGGGACTGTACTGTGGAAGCTGGCCACCCCAGACAGCCACTGTTCGGCGGGACACCAATTTGGGGTGGAGCCATCCTCCTGAAGATAAGCCAGGCTGGGGCCCTGCATCCACCCCAGAAAGGGGAGAAGAGGCCCCTGAGCAGGGGGGCCTTGCAGGGGAGGAGGCTGGGGTGGCCTTGCAGGGGAGGGGCATGGAAGGCCATGGGGCTCCCTGACACACAGGCCCACTTGTCAATGCCCCCTCCACAGGTGGTCCAGGTGATCAACTGCTTGATCCTGCAAAGGGCTGTCCACCTCGGGGATCTGGATGATGCCATGGTGGGATTCACGGCCATCAGGTTTCCCAACTGCTTCAGTGCCCTCGTTGGCACCCATATAGCAATCCACACCCCAGACCACAGTGTGGGCCACGACATGAACTGCAAAACAGGTACCACTCGGTGGTGCTGCAAGCCCTCGTTGATGCTCGGCGCCAGTTCAGCAACATCTGCGTGGGCTGGTCTGGGCAAATTATTTTGTTAGTCTTTGAAGTGCTACTGGACTGCCCTTTCGTTTTGATAGAATGTAGACTAACACAGCTATCTCTCTGTTATTGGGCAAGCCCATGGCACCAGGGGAGTCTGGAACTCCTGGCTGGGGTGCTGCATGGAGGACGGTATGTGCATCCATACCTGGAAGCTCCCCATGGGGGACACCATGATGCCATCATGCATAGTGGCGTACCCACTGCAGTCATGGCCAATGCACCCCTCCATAGGGCACACCACCGCCAGTCAAGATGCTTTTAATCACCGCCTCAATCACACCCACAATACTGTGGAGCAGGCCTTCAGGCACCTAAAGGGGCAGTTCCAATGTCTCAGTGCATGGCTGGACATCAGCCTGCCCAACGTCCCCTGGGTGGTCGCAGCCTGTTGTGCTCTGCACAATATAGTGGAGGGCAACTACGAGCGTTTTGTGCAGGGGTGGGCTGTGGATGGTGGCCCTGGGTATGAGCAGCTGCCTGTGGCTCTGTGCCACCAGGAACACAAGGGTGGGGTTAGGGTCCAGAAGGCCCTCTGGGAGGCCTTCGACCAGGAGCCTCACTGACCCTCCTGCTGGCACTCCCTGGCCCACACCCACCCTGCATCACAGCCCCCCATGCACCCACCCTGCATCATGGCCCACATACACAAGGGACACCAGAGTGCGCAACACACCGGCTTACTGAACATCACTCTACCAACACATAAATATACCGCATATGAACAAAAAGTAGTGTGGGGTCATCATAAGTGGGAGATAGATACAGGGGCGAATCGGGGAGAACTATGTACAAAGGGGTGGGGGCATGCCCCTGTGGATAGGGCCATGGGCACAGATGGGCCTAGTCCTCCATGTGGATGGAGGGGCGGGACCCTTGGCAGGTGTGGGGGCCCCGTCACCCCAGGTGCAGGGGCCTCATGGAGGCTGGGATGGGGTTGGGACTACGGGGACGTAGGTGTGGGCAGGGGTTGGGGGCACGACCCTGGCAGAGGGGCTGGGTGGGGCAGCGGGTGGCAGGGTGTTGCGGGGGCTGGGGGAGCAGGCTCCCCCTGGCCTGCTCTGGCAATGAGCCAGCGGCCCAGTGAGACCTGAGCAGCCAGGCAGAGTGTGGCTGGGATAAGGGCGGTGAGTTTGGGGCAGCAGGGGTAGGGACGGGAGTGGCAGCAGGAGAAGGGGGTGGGGCAGGAAGGGGGCAAGATGCCAGAGAGCCATGCCCACCTCCTCCCAGACCGCCCTCTGCCAGGCCCTGTCCTCCTGCTCCATCTGGAGCCAATCCTGGAAGACAGCCATCGAGAGGTTCAGACCCAGCTGGTCATCCCCCAGTGTGCTAGGACCGTTATCATGAGCGAGGCGCAAGACATCCCTACAGCCCACCACATGGGCCAAGAGAAGACCCTGGCTTAAGTCCTGTCCTAAAATCATAGAACAATAGAGCTGGAAGAGACCTAAAAAAGCCATTGAGTCCATCCCCCTGCTCTAAGCAGCCCAAACCCATCAGATCAGCCCAGCCAGGGCTTTGTCGAGGTGAGACTTAAACACCTCCAGGGATGGAGACTCCACTAATTCCCTGGGTAGACCATTCCAATGCTTCACCATCCTCCTAGTGAAAAAGTTTTTCCTAATGTTCAACCTAATGTTCCCAACCGCAACTTGAGACCATTGTTCCAAGTTCTGCCATCCGTGACCACTGTGAACATTTGAAAAAAAGTCAGGAATCTCAAGTTGGGTTCGGAAAAAAAATCAATAGCCATTCCTGAAGTACTGGTTCCATTTCCCTAACAAAAATTCCAAAAAGGATAAATATTTATTTAAAAAAAAAGTGGGGAGGGGAGCTGCCAGTAGGAGATGGATACTTCCGACTTGAGACATTCCATGTGACAGTTGCTTATTCAAAAAGATCTTGTAATAATATTGCCATCTACTTCTTATGCTAGATAAAATTATCACAATATGTTATTTGTGGAGGAGATACTGTATACTTTACAAAACTATTATCGGAGATTATGCATGGGTAAACGTACGGTCTCTGTGCATGTGTGGCCATATGTACTTACAGGATTTAGTTGCAGACAATAGAGGCACTTCTGTACTGGTACAATATTGAAGCCGAGAGATGTGTTCTGGACCAAAGTTTTCCCTGACAAAGCTGTTTTAATGCAAAATTAAAACATTTAGTAGACTCCTGTTTCTGTTCATGCGCTTTGCATCTCTTCCTATGATCTCTACAATATTTTCATTTTCTAAAGCCATCTAATTCAAAGTCCCGCTGCAGGCAGTGGAAAGGATTCCAGCACTTTTTGGGGAATAGGGCTAGGACATTAAGTCACCTTGGGCAATCTGGTTAGGGGCAGCCCTGTGTTTTCACTTCAACCACCAGAGAAGATGCAGCCACTTCTACAGCAGATTGTGGAGCACCTTTGCACAGGACAGCAACATTACATAAACTGTGCATGACCAACAGTGAAATGTGTGTGTCATCTTGTTATCTTTCAAAATGTGTAAAGAGATTTATTAAAAGATCCTCTTGAAAATTAGTATCTGAAAACCACAAAAGATATAAGCACGATTGTTGGATGTGTGACTGACTGTCATACTCTTGTGGATTTGAAGCTAGCTGATAGAGTCAACAAGTCTGACATCGTGCTGTGTTCCATCAATGTGTACAGCTTCTTGCAAGTCTGGTTGTATTGGAATGTAGCAGTGGACCTGGGAACAATGGATACCAGAAAAGAGCTTGAAGGAGAGAGAAGCGAGAGCTTGGAGATGCAGACAGTTCAGGAAGCCTAAATACAGAGGATAGCATTTTTAAAATTATGATCTCATAAATGCCTCATCCGACTTGCCTTTGAGGGAAAAACAAATCTATTCTGGAATAAGAGCATGTGTAAATGCTGAAAGCATTTAGTTTGGTCAAAACTGGGGAGGGCACTGAATTGGCTTTACTGACAAACTTCAAAGAAAGCAAAACTTCCCCTTTACACCAGTGAAAGTGATCAGACTCAACAAAAATCTAATCTCACTCTACCAAGTCCTGTAAAATAAATCAGGAAATTCACAAAGCCATGGTATCAGTGTTTCATATTAGCTCCTACTATGAAGTGAGCCCAAGCTCCTTGGATGGTGTCAACTTACCATGTTTTGTTTGAGCTTTTTTTTAAAATGTGAAGCCACTTGTGGAGTCACAAGATTACATGCTTTACACTATTTTGCTGAAATAATACGTGAATGAAGCTTCAAGGTTCTGTGGTACTTGAATTATGTTAATCTTATCATCCTGTATTTTAAGGATCATGTTAGCCACATTGTACAATTAAGCTTCAAGAGAATTAGACTTTAAGCTCCCACTGTTGTAAAGAATTGTAATTATTGAAGTATTTAAAAAAAAACAACAAAACAGCTCCTAAAAGCATTAAGAAAAAATATGCCATTGTTGTTTTACATTAGGATATTCTTAAATTGCAAATTCATGTGGTTCTTGAGCTAGAGTTGAAACAAGACATGAACAGCTTCTGAACCAAAGAGCAGTTTTGTCCTGGATTCAATTTTAAACTAAACCTTTCTACCCACCTCCCAGTCTTAGTGTACCAGGAGAGGCAGGCATGTGTTATATAGAGCTACAAAATCCACTTTTGAATAATGAAAGTTTTGGAAAGTATTGCCAAGTTAACAAAAGTTAACCTCGTTTTTTACCCTCCCAGTTACCCACCACACATGTCCACAAAGAGATTTCACCATACAGTGTGTATTGAAATGGAAAGCATGGTGCTAGGTATAAACTCTAGATGGGAGGGAATATAGAGATATGGAGTGTTCTAATCCTGATTTGTATTAAGTATTTTGGACAATCTGTGCAGCTACCCCATGTTGCAGGGGACAAAATCCTGCGAATATGCACACAGAGAACAGCACCAGAACCACCTGGGGCAATGCGCTATCACCTAGAGAACTGGCTAGAGTTGACACAGTAACTGCAGCTACCTCCATTGCTGAGTTTTAGCCATATTGTGTAGCACAAACCATGTTTACATTTGATTATACAGGTTGAACCTCACAAAACCAGCATTCTCTGGTCTGGCATATTATTAGACCAGAGACACTAAGTTGGGAGGCTAGAAGGAGCAGGGCCAGCCACCCTGGGCAGGGGAACCTGGTGGGGCTGTCCCCACCCATCCAGAGGTAATACCCATCCAGGGCCAGAGCTGGGTCCAGGGACATGGATCACATCCAGCACCCTGGCTGGGGCTGGAGTCAGCCTCCATGTCTGCAGCTAGCACGCAAGTGTGACCGGGCTGATATCAGCCCAGTAGGGACTTTGATTTGGACGAGAAGAAAGGGGGGCCCAGAGCAGCGGGGGGGGGGGGCAAAAGTGGAGCCAGCAGCATGGACAGGGAGCAGACTGGGTGGCGGGGGGCTGAGGATGTCCCTTAGTCTGGCAAATTTCCTCATTCAGGACCAGTCAGGTTTCAAGAGTGCCGCACATGGGAGGTGAAACCTGCACCACTAACACCATTAAAAATTGTAGTTTGAATAGCAATTTGGTGTAGCAGTTCCCATATCTGTAAATTAATAAAAGTGCCTCCGCAACATATCAGAACCACACCCTGCTCTGAATCCATTTTTACCCAAATAAGTTACAACTCCTATTCCATTCAGATGAGCAGAATAATTAAGACGTTTGTATTAAAACTAGCAAGAACACAATACGTGATATGCAGTTTCATTAAAAACTCAGATCATGTTTATTGCTTGAGATTTAAAAGTCAGATGAAAAGCATAGTTTTGACATTTCAATGTGGAAAAAAATGTAGGTTTAGCTGTGTATTTCAGTTTCAATTTTGGAACTTAACTTAAAACGCAGGTGTGAAATTCCACAGTGCAATATCCACCCAGCTAGAAACATAAAAAAGAAACTGCATGAACACCCAGGGAAAGAAAACAGTTTAGCAAAGTTTTGTGGATTAACTGGGTTCTACTATGTTGGACTGCCCATGACTACCCCTACAGCGTGTTTTATTTAGTCTCAAACTGTTGCTCACTAACTCATCAAGTTGACTATTTTCTCAGCCAAGTATTTCGGGTTTGTGTGTACATGAAAGTTATTCCAAAATGAGGGCTGCATGTGAATTCCAGAAAAGTCCTCCATGAGGGCTAGTTCATACTCTCCTGAACATTGATACAAATATTTCTGGAGAGAATTTCTTCAAGCATTTTTTGGGGGAGGGGGAGGTTGTGGGATCCCTTTGCTCTGCAGAGAACTCCATCTTGTGAGGTCTTTGTTTCAAAAGAAATTATAGATGTTGAGGCTAAACTAGATGTTGACCAATACAGTCACTATAGACATGACCTTCCTGAATGGAGGACAATATACACCTTAAAACAAGACCTATTAATTAGAGTATATTTTTCCTCTTAGCCATTTGACCATGCTAGCTCAAAGGACAGTAAAAAAAGCTCTGGGGTTTAAAGGAGGAAAAAGCAACAAACTAGAGCGCACAGCTCAAAGGAAAACAGTATTTGTTCAGGTATGAATGTATTCATAACTAACCTTTGAACTTGAATGTGAGAGCCAAATTTTCAACTGTGCTTCTCAGGTGGTGCAGCCTGGGGTAGCTGTAAGTCATTTCTGCATGTCTGAAATTCTGAGCTGTGCTGAGGAGTCTGCCAAACCTCTGGCATAAATTAGAGCAGCCTCATGGACTGCTCCAACTTATGATGTGAGTTGGTAGGTCCTCTGAACAGAGGCAGCTTTGACTTCTAGTAGCTTTCCACAATTACATATGGGCCTGTCTATACTGTGCCTAGTCCTTTCAAGAAACTAAACTCATCATCCTGGCCAACAATGGCTCTAAACATATTCATAAGCTATAATTTTCTTGATAACAGTTATTCTTTTCAAGGTGGCCAAAGCAGGAATCACTAATGTCTACTGTATTTTTCTTATTGCACAGACTCCCAAATCAGAGAACTCACGTAGAGACTGTGCTTTTTACGTGTTTTTCTTTCAGCAGCTTCCCACCCTATTAAAAGTACTCTGCAGACACCCAGTATCTGAACAAGAGGAAGCATCGCATCATGAATTTTTATACCACTCAGCCCTGCATCAATGTTGGTTAATTATAAATCATAGGCCTTGTCTACACTAGCCCCAAACTTCGAAATGGCCACATGGCCATTTCGAGGTCTACTAATGAAGCTCTGAAAAACATATTCAGCGCCTCATTAGCATGCGGGCGGCCACGGCACTTCGAAATTGACGCAGCTCACCGCCACGTGGCTCTTCCCGACAGGGCTCCTTTTCGAAAGGACCCCGCCTACTTCGAAGTGCCGCAGCCACCCGCATGCTAATGAGGTGCTGAATATGTATTTCAGTGCTTCATTAGTAAACTTCGAAATGGCCATTTATATGGCCATTTCGAAGTTTGGGGCTAGTGTAGACATAGCCATAGTGTGAAAATCCCTTGTATGGCTGCCTGTGCCTAAGAGTAAAGATATTAAAACATATATCCAGTATAATCTTTAGAAATATATCCAGCTATGACAGCTATTACACTGCAGGAAAAAAAATTCTGTTTTCACTTTCAATGGAGATTGGATGAGGGTGATTCAAAAATGTTTATTATCTCAAAAGATACAGAAAACACACTGGGGGAAGTGAAATCTAACAAAACAAACTCATGTCACGGAGGACAGCTGTGCAAAATAAAATTAGCAACGCTTTCATTGGTCAGTGCACATGCTGAAATAGCTAAAGAACCTGGACAGGAATAATTATACTTTTGGTGCAAGACCTCAGACTTTGCTTAGCTGTAGAGAACTCTACAGTTCAGTCCTTCACTCAGTTCCTACAACCAAGTGTCACTTAGTACCATTTATCCCTTCAAACCTGGGGATACGCTACACTGCTGCATCTACACTACAGTCCCCTTTCCGAGGAGGAATGCAAATGAGGGAGAACAAAAATGTAAATGAAGTGCTGATTTACAAATCTCACACTTCATTTGCATGATCTTGTGCAATCGCTTTTCTGGAACAGACTTTTCCGAAAGCGAAAACAGCAGTGTAGATGGGGCTCCTTCAGGGAAAACCCGGTTTTTTGAAAGACCCCTTCTTCCTATTTTCTTTCAGAAAGCAGGGTTCTTTCAAAAACGAGATTTTTCTCCAAAGGAACCCCATCTACACTGCTGCTTTTGCTTTTGGGAAAGTCTCTTCCGGAAACACAATCCTGCAAGATTATGTAAATAAAGTGTGATATTTGTAAATCAGCACTTCATCTGCATTTTTGATCTCCCTCATCTGCACTCCTCCTCTGAAAGGGGACTGTAGCATGGACATGCACAGTATGTAAAAAGGTTTCATTGCTTGTAGGACTTTTCTCTAGGGGGTGTGGGGTATTAAGTGTATACTTAAATCTATACAGTAACTAAGGCATCCTGGGCCTGATTATGGCCTTCAGATGCCCTAACCCAGGGGCCCTAACCCTGCAGCCAAAACAGTATAAAGAGACATGTTTTTCAAATTCGGTTACAAAAATCAATATGTCAAGAGCCACAAGGCATGTGAATACAAGACAGTCCTTAATAAATCACAGCAAACCATGCGTTTGGTAACCCCTATTTTCAGAACAGTGCACACACAATGGTTTGTATAAATTAGAAACCTAAATTTATTTTCACCCCCCATTCACAGGCTCAACCCCTCTATGCCCCCAAACCCAGGATTAACCTGCCTCAGTAATGAGTTCCTCTAGCTGTACGCACCCTGCCACTGCTCCTCCCCAGCCCACCTCCTTCACAGTGGGGCAACACAGCTCCAGCCAGGGCAGATTTGGCCACCCCCTCCTTCGTAGCACAGCTGTGCGGCTCCGGCAGGGGTAGACTCAGCAGCCCCTTCCTGCAGCTCTTCTGCTCACTCCCTCCACCTGCAGCACAGGTGGCTTCCTGCCCTGCCATGCTTAAATAATGGAACTAAATGTGATGGGTTTAACAGCTAGATCCCTCCCACCACCCTGCTGGCCATTAAGCCAATTAAATTTACTTGCATTATTTCAGCACAGTGGGGCAGGGAGCCACAAGAGAAATCAATGGTGGAAGCTCCTGGAGCCACAAATGACTCATTAAAGAGCCGCAGGTTGCAAGACCCCAGGCCTAATCTATGTCAAGCGTAAGAGGCCCTGTGCCATTTAAAAAAAAATTATTTTCACAGAAAAGACATTGAATATGTCAACAGGAAAGCTTGATGTTCTCAAAGGAGAATGATAAGATATCATTTTTTACATCATGAATAAATGAAAGAAGTTTGATTAATTTTGTTAGGGAAATACTAAGTTTATCTAGACACTATATATTTGCAAATGTTGATGCAGATTTAGTTTGCGGTATGATTTTGATAACTTTTGAAATGAAGTCCGTTTTTCTTTTTAGAGGCTCCTCGTATGGCAAGTCCCTGAACTTGCTTATGTTTTAATCTGGAATTGAAGGCATCTACCGAGTCATTCATTTATCAACCAGAGACATTGTTTAGAAATGATAATGAAGTCACTAAAAATATATACATATAAAATGGCAAATAGGCTAAAATTAAATTTCTAGCCTATTTTATCTTGCTTGTGTAGCGGAAATGTATCCCTTACTGGGTTTGGTCTTTCTATGCAGTATTGATTTAAAAATGTGTTTCGCTTCAGTCAACACAAACGGCATTTCAAGCAAGCTTGTTCCTTTAACAGATTGTCTGAAGTAGAGTCTAGGGTGTAGCGTTATTACTTTTCTTTTTTTTTTTTAATCATTCACAGCCAATAGATTTCCTCTGTTCTCACAGGAGATAGAACAGCAATCTCTTAAGTCCAGCAGAATTGATTACCTACCTATTTAGTTTACTCAGGCTCCATGCAGAATGACTCCCTTAACCACCTAGTCTTTACAACAAGGTTTTCTTTTGAAAAGGTGCAGAGAGTTTGTTTCCATATGCTCATGATTCTGCAATACTGCTGCTCTTACAAACTAGCAAATGAATGCCTCCAGCTAGCAGTAACATTTCTATCAATGTAACAGCCCAGCCCACAGGGAGCTAATTTACTGAAACTGGTTAAGTGCTAAACAAACATCATCTAGAGAGATTAATTGGCTGTTAAAGTTTGATTGCTTTGCAATCCCTTGGTGATGGTTTGAAAATGAAAAAGTGATCTTTTGTCATTACGTAAATACCTTAAGGTACAGCCTACGCATGGGCTTTGTGTACTTTTTCTAAAAAAACACAGCAAGTCTTTTCTTGACCTATTTATTTAGACTGAAATGTAGTGATATTCATTATGGACTACATTTTCCTGCAGTTTATTTAGGAGTAAAGTCTTCCCAGCCTGCAATTAATCCAAATTCAAATACATTTATGCCAATCATACAAACAATTTGCTGTAGACAGGTTTCCATTTGACCACTTCCCAAAGTCTGAAGTAAAGATCCCAGTTACCCTCCTTATAAATACTTTGAAACAGGCACACCAACTCATGGAAGCTTTTCTCTCCATGCAAGTTCCTTGACATAGCTGTGATAATTAAAGTACTAGAGAGAATTTGTAGCTGCTTAGTGACCTATTCAGCTCACCCTTTCCACACCAAACACCATCTCCATTCTAGATGCAGGTAGCATGTTCTGATCCCAGCCATCCTGCAGCATGCCAGGAGACCTGGTGTAGAAGCTCTGAAGGACTATTCCCTTCCTAATGTGGGAAGACCTGGAAAGCTTCTCATACAACACTATTATCTCCCTCTTGAACAGAAAGCTTAAAATTTGACCTCTTAAGGCTGCACCAGAGTTTGTTTACACCATGCTAGAAATGAACTGAGTGGAATTGATCCACTGGGCATCTATTTCTTGCATCACTGAAGACTCAATAAAATCAATCTCCAAACATGCTCCCGTTGAGGCTAGTACTCCAGCAAAATGAGAAGAGTGGGTGGTATTGATGGGAGAGCAGCCCTCCCCGAATCTGGAAGACACCACAGTGTGTATGTCAACTTCATTTACTCAGTTGGTACAGCTGAAGTAGACAGACAGTAAAGGTAAGTGTGGATGATGCCTACCCAGCTCTACCATCCCCCACCCCACCACGAACAAATTAACTGAAGGAAATATAAGCATCAAGCAGTCTCCTGTTTTTTACTGAATATATCTTAGTACCATTGGAGTGATAGGTACGAAACAACTTTCACTTTTTTATTTTCTTTTTCAAAGAGTGACAAAGAACAGCAAATGAGAATGCTACAATACATAAGCAGTCCTGTACACCTGTGACAATAACCAGGGTCACTAATAGGCCACGCTTTAGAATCTTGTGATCCATGGGTTTAAGGAGTGGAACATACTGGAAGAAAAGTAATATAGAGCACCAAGAGATCAATTTAGAAGGACATTTCCACAGGTTTTAATGATGCACTTTTAAAAAAAAGAAAATCTCTCCTTCAAGAGATTAGATTACACTCGTTCCGCATGATAATAGGGGAAATCCAGTTTGATCCATTCAGCTAGCACCAATACAAAAAATGATTTCAATGAATTGAGAAACTAAAGGAAATCCTCTATCTGGCTGACCACTAGTGTTCACTGTAAGCTGAGCTCTTGCGCAGCTACCCAGGAGAGAATCAGACGTTGCCAAGCTGATTAGCAGAGTGCCTACACAGTGACAACAGCCAGCAGCAGGTGTTTCTACTGGTGGTGCACATCATAAAAATTATTCCATACCATTGAGTTTAAATCCTAAAGTGAAAGATGCCCTCTCTCGTGCTAGGGCAGATCCCCAATATACTCAGCAAAGGCATTAACCCCTCTCTTGGTGCCATCAACCTCAATCCACTGCACCTGCATGGCTTGTCAAACTGGAAAGTGGGCAGGACCTTAAAAAGGAAGATCTCTGCTCAGAGCAGGGTGGCAGAACAGAACTATAACTTAGAGCTCACTGGCCTCTATGAGCTGGGGTTGTTGACTGGGGCATCACTTCAGAGCTCGGTGTCCCAATTCCTCAAGAAAATGGAAAGCTGGTACTTTTCCTCCTCTTTGGCTTCCCAAGGTCTAGGACACTGCTTGTTGTGCTTTATAGGAGCATCTTGACTTTTTGTTGGACTACTTCAAGTTGGTCTTCCTTGGGAAGTTAAACAGCATAGTTGGAGAGCCATGTTCAAGGCAGACTCAGGCAGGAATAGCACCCTCCCACTTTCCAAAGAGGCACAAAAAAGCTATAGCCTACTATGCCTCCTTCTAATTGACATTAGTACTTGACACTTTGATGGGGTGCCAGGAACTGAGAAACAAGAATAAGAGACACAGTTTCTTGTCTAAAAATGTGCAGATACAGCAACTATATATTAAAGGTGGGAATTCTTTTCAGTGATCCAATCAATTTTCCACAAAAGCAAATGAAGAATTCCCATATAATGAATAGCTATGAAAATAGAGCCAGTATAACACAGCACCCAGTCTTACGAGAAGAAATTAGGATAAGGCCTTTTTGAAGCTTCAATCACACTTCTAATATATATATATATACACATACATACACTCACACACGCAGTTTAAGAGATTCCTGAGGTCTAGGATGTGACTAACATATAATGTCTTCATTTACATGTGTCAAGTAACATGCTGGAAAACTTTGGATTATGCTGTTTGATGTGATTTCTCTGGAAAGTCTTAGAGTGTTTTCAAATGTTTAAGTGAATTTTAATAAACCGAATGAGAAAATATTTTTAAAAAATAGTTTGATTAACTCTTTCGTTGGTGCCGTGTCAGTAAATCCCATTGGCAGGCTTCAAAGAAAAAACCAGCATGGATCCCCCAGTTTATTGAAACTTAAAGATTAAAAACTTTTGAAAGGAGATTTTACAAAGTACTATATAGGGAGTTTTGCAGGATAAGTCCCATGGCTCTTAGTAGAAGCCAAACAAGCTAAATTTGTAAGTACTCCCTTGAAAATGCTTACAATTTTGTAAAGCAGTTAACCAAATGTTATATTACTTTCATTCTGAAAGTGCAAACTGTCATGAAAAAAACAGCACACAGGGTCAGATTCAGGAAACAAATCAGAACCCTAAATGAGCCTTACAAGCTGGAAAGAGGCATTAGTGTGAGCTCCTGGGATCAGTGTTAGAACCTGAGCATTTATTTATGTCCTGTAATTGTCTCTGACAATGCTGTAGAACACAAGAGTTTCAAGGCTAGAGATCAATGAAAAACGCACAGCAAATAATGAGGCCTTCTCCATTGCAATTAGATACAGGAGATGCAGTTCATTTAAATTCCTGCTTGTAAATTGCAAGATGCAATTCACATAAGCTACTATAAATAGGAAGAAAGGCTTAACAGCAGACAATCAGACAACACACATAAAGGGAAAGAGCCTAGAACATGCTGTCCAGGAAAGACACATTTTCAAATGAACATAAATGTTTGCAAAAAAAGCTGAACTTCTCACACATAGTTGCAATAAGGAAGGCAGAGAGCTACATTTCCTGAGACCCATTGTGTATATTAAAAAAGTGTTGGCTTCTCATTATCTGCTGGTTACATTTCAGAGCACAGTGTGACCCTACTCAGCATATCTGACAGGAAATGGCCACTGTTAAAGAGATACAGGGGAGATCCATGCGACTGATACCCAATACTTAAGAGGAAGGAAACACTTCTATTGTTTCCCCTTAATTTTTTTAAAATTAAGCAATGGCATTTAGGCACAGGAGAGACGAAAGGAATAGAACCTTAATGGGAGAGAATTTGGCCATGGTGAGAAAAGCAAGCAAGCGTAGCTATACTTGTTTTTAAAATGATCCACCTGTATTCACCAATGGTTGTACTTTACAACTATTGTCTACTTAACGCTCAATTTCCAAAAATTCTTAAGCTCCATATATATAGCTGTGTAGTCAGTGGCTTCAATACCATCTGGCCACCAAATTAATTCTTTAGATGAATGGGATAAATGTTACCAATTTTTTTTTTATCCTCATGATAGCCAAACTTCTACCTGCGGGGACCCCAAAATACAATGCTTTTCTTGTAAGACCATAGTCCAAGAATCCTTTATTGTATTCCTACAGTGGCAGCTTGCTGAGCTGACCTGCTGCTGTGTTGAGGCCTGCCATTGGACATCAAAGCAGGGGGGTGGGGGAGGGTGGAAGCTCATTTGGACCACTGTAAGGTAAGGTTTTATATCTGTTTTGGGCATTTGAGTCCTCTTTTGCAAATTATATATGCCAAAAAAATGAGGAGCCAAATTCATACTGAGTTCATGGCATGCAGCTCTGCAAATCTGGGCAGGGAGCCACTGTGAGATGTCCTTCCATTTCCAGCTTCGCATTAAACTCCACACTGTGATTCAGGGCTGCAGTGGGGAGCGAGCTCTCTCCCCAAGCCCTAAAGCTGCTGGAGCTGGCAGATAGGAGACCTTCCCCTCCAGCCCCAGCACTGAGCTGCTAGGGCTGAGGGAAAGAGAACATTGCCAGAGGAAAGGGGGCCTTCTTTGCTCTCCCCAGCAGGGAGCCATCCAGGTAAGACCAAGCCCCTCCCCAGCCCAGAGCATCCTCCTGCAATCCACGCCCTCATCCCTGGCACCATCCCAAAGTCCACGTCCCCAACCCAGAGCCCCTCCTACTCCTGCACTCAACCCTTTGCCCTAGCCTGAGCCCCTGTCCACACTCAGAACCGCTTGGCCCCACTACTGCCACAAGAATTTTGCTATCGGTATAAACATAAGGGTGATGTGTTACACATTGGTGCATATAATAAGATATATTCAGCTCAGGAGTGAAAATAAATGAGAAGAAACACAGGCCATCACCTATTTTCATGTATCAGCTGTGCACCTTATTACCAAAGTGGAGGCGGGGAGTTTTCTTCCACAGGTGTGTAAACTACATGATGAATAGACTAGCGGCAGCGTTATGTGCAAAGTTATTGTTCTTGCATGTTGGAAAATGAATTCAATCGCTTTCCATAAAGTAGCCACATCTTTTAGTGCTGCACTACTGGGCCAGCTATGGAAGCCTGTTATACAGTGGATTTGTATACAAAGTTTGCAGCTTGTATGGTGTCCCAGACCTTTGCATGGAACACAAATGCTGACCTATGCTGCCAAAATATCCACAAATCAGCCTGTACAGAGATTTGGTAGTGAGAGCACGACTATAATAAAAACAAACGAGATCTACGCATCTGACAAAGTGGGTCTTTGGCCACAAAAGCTTATGCTCCAATGAATCTGGTAGTCTGTAAGGTGCTGTTTTTGCAAATAAACACTAATGCAGCTACCCCTTTGACTGTAATATTGCATTGAGCATTTCTGATAACTGATCAAGACTCACTGAAAAATCTTCTCCATCGTTAAGTAAAAATGTTTTTAAGTGCCAGTGCTACAAACTCTCCTTGAACCTAAACACAAAAGCAGTCATGTTGCACTTTAAAGACTAACAAAATAATTTATTAGGTGATGAGCTTTCATGGGACAGAATCAAACTGCTTGTGTGTGTGTGTGTGTGTGTGTGTATGCGCGCGCATGCGTGAGACTACAGACTAACATGGATACCCTTCTGAGATTCTCTTCTCCAGCTTCATCAGCAATCAAGTTTTTGTAAAGCCTACCTAATGTGATCACTCCATCAGCACTTCAGATGTTACCAATCCTGACTGGGGCATTTAAATGCTACAATACAAATTATGTCACCCCTCCATGCCCCGAACTTATGCATCCCTATTGTGGTAATTGGAGGCATGGTATATATAAATGTGTCAGTGAGTTGGCATATTTGATATTAAAGACTGAAACTGTATTTTCTTGACCATCTACCCCATATCTATGTGACTGCAGTTGTATAAAATCATTGCTTTGTATTTTCTCATGCATTACGAAAGGTCCATATTGACAACTGACTGGTGGAATCTCCGATGCTAATTTTAGATATAGTCTTTCAGACCCCAATCATGCAATTATGTGTTACGTTCTGAGCTCTTCTATAAGAAAGTCCCACCTCCAAGGTTTGACTTCAAGAGGAAATTAAGTTCATAAAACATAAGGCAACATTTGAAAAGTTCCTCTGGATAAACACTGCAGGATCCGGAGGAGCTTGAGTTTGTACTGTGTTACCAAACACCATAGAAAATAAGAAGCAGCATTCATCATTTATCAAAAAACTGTCCTGGGCAGTATTTTGCAAGACACATAATACAGTCTTCAGGAATTAATAAAGGAAAAGGAATGAGTTTTTCCAAATTAAACTTAAAAAAAGGGAAAGTATGTCCATTCAGTTCTCATCTATTACATCAGCAGCCCCAACTCTCACCAGATTTTCAATATAAGAGCATTGATCTTGTTCACACTCATGGGGACAAGCACAGAAAGTTTTAAAAGCACCAGTTTCATTCATTCAAACACTGTCAATAACATACCCCTTGAAGGAATGAGCTCCTCTCCCTCTGTGCCAACTACAAGTCTAGGCAATGCTTATTTTATCTGAATCACCTCACCTATCCTGAAGAGAGCATTCAAGGAACCTGACATTTGTAATTAAAATGTATTCAAGCATTTCCATCAACATTTCAGAAGCTTTCCAGAAATAACCTTGATAGTGTCTGTTATGTTTCTGTTGAACGCTCTTAGATGTAAGAGATTGGCCCTTAGAGCACCAACAGAGCAGGAATCGCTAATCAAATATTTCATGCCAGACAGAAGGTATTCATCTCTTACCACATCCTAAGCACTATAGCATTTATTGTAGTTACTCCAGAAACAGCTGTAGTACATTTGACACTATATTTATGAAGCATGTTGGAAGCACAGAAAGCAATAATGCTGGCGTCTGGGTAATTGATCTTTGCTTTTATTATCTTGTTTTCACTAGACAGCTGTAAATGACTGACTCTGATATTGTACTTAGCATAATGTCTAATTTATTCACATTGATTCTACTGAATATTGCAACACTTCTAGTGTGTCACTCTGAAGCATTCAAGAGCCTGTATTCTTTGTCCTGGGTACATTTCGGCTGCCTACAAACATTTTCATGGGTTAAAAAAAAAAAAAAGCACAAACACCACACCCCTATCCAACTCTCCAGCCGTTGATTAATGAGATTGTAAGGTCTACAACTGCTGTTGAATTTAATATGAGCACCTGAAGTGATTGCTGTGATTTCTTCAAGGAGATGAGTAGCATTTAAATGTACTCAACATTAAATACATCTTATCAGACTGTTTGATGAAAACCAGGGCCTTGCCAGGCCATTTCCCCTAACTACTTTACTAAGTTCAAAATTCGGTTCCTTTTTAAAGAACAATACAGGACTTTCACTCAAATGATTCAGTTTATGGAAAAAAAAATATTCTGTGGCTCTTAGACCACCATTGTATTACTGAAGGATGTATATAGTGTTCCTATAAAAAATCCAGATCGTCAAATACAATTTGGTACAAAACCAACATGAATATGAGCTGGATCTTTTTAAAAAAAATTGAAAACATTGCAAAACTGTTGTTTCTCTAGTTGCCATCCACCAAAATCTAAGACAGTCAAGGTTTTAAAAGGCCATTTGCCTAAAAAAGTAATTAACCTTTTGATAGACAAGATAGATGAGGTAAAAAAAATATTTTATTGGACCAGCTTCTGTCAGAGACAAGCTTTCAAGCTTAGAGAGCTTTTTTTCCAGGTGTGGGAAACTTAACATTTTGGTGCAATATAAAATGCACTTTGTGAATATCATTATTGTACAATCTCTTGTCTTGACTACAGTGACTGTGTAGCTCTGAAATGTGTCTCTCAGCAGAAGTTGATCCAATAATAAAAAATATATTACCTCATATACCCTTTTTTTCCTCCTAAAAAGTACTCTATCCCAAGCACAATAGCCTTGATTCATCACTGCAATAGTCCAGTTTTATATCAGATGTAATGCTCAGAGTGTAATTCTTACCACCTATTTTTGGCTGATCTCTTGAAGGGTTCAAGAAGATACAACTATGTTAACCTGCTGTAAACAGAACTCATTCATTTCCCATATTTGACACACTGAATGTTAAAAATCTCAAACAAGGTTTGTGCTGTATATTTGATTAAAGTTCCAAAGTGCTTTTGATTTTTCATACTGTTTCATGGATACATTCAAGGGCTTCCCCTCAACCCAAATATGAACTTTACTGGAGTATAAACAGATGTAAAAATCTGTGATGAAAGATTCCCCCCCCCCACAGTAATGCCAGCATCTTACCAACAACAATCAACTTTTAATATTTAAGCTGAGATTTTCCCCTTCAGCGCCAAGCACAAGGACACAGATGTTGATATAGTCAATGAAACAGGCATCTGGCACAAAAGTAAGCCATTAGAGAACACTGGCAATTTACACCCGCCTCCCTTTTGCATTCCCCTTCACTTCTCCCATCCTATCTTCACCCAAACAGTTTCACTCTCCTGGTGTAGATCTGGATTCTTATGCTCTCAGGAGATTCAAAAAATGCATATTCAAGGACATAAAAAAGAAAATATACACCTGGGACCTCACCCAAAACCTGTTGAAGTCAATGGGGTTCTTTCAGTGGGCTCTGATCACATCTATGGTGATATTAAATTTGGAGGACGGCAACCAGAAGGCACTCCCTGAAGTTAGACTGCCCAGGGATATTCATTGCTAAAGGAGAACATGTTGAAGAGGGCAGAACGCAGATCAGAAAATACTAAGTATGGATATGCTGAGGGCAGATCACAGATGAAGTTACTTTCACCCTGTTCAAGGCTAAGCACCATTTGAAGCATTATTCTAGCCCCAATCCAACAGTGAAAAAGAATAAAGCTGTTTTAAAAATAGATTTGTCATGACAAAATGGAACCCAGTTAGTGAGCGTTTTTCCAGCTTGAAGAAATGTTATTCATTAAAATGGGTCAAGTCACCCAATAGGTGACATATGTCTGAAAGTGTGTGATATACTGTCACAAATAGCCCTGTGTGCAATTTAAGGGAAAATTAAATAAAGCCTGGCAGGTCTCCCAAGTGTAGCCAGTTTTAAAACCAAGTAACATTTAGTCTGCTTAGTTTTAACAAGGGATATGAATGGTTTTAAAATCAGTGTTTGTCTTGCTGGGTTTGGGAATTGGGCTTAGAAGCAAATTTTTTCTCTGCTTCTGAATAATAATGGTGCATGATTGCTCAGCTCCTCCCTGGGAAATAATGCATCCAAATGGCCTATTTGTTCAATTATGTCTGATCATCATTTTTAAATTTTTAATATTGGCAAAAAACAAAAAAACATTCTTCTTGGGAGTTTGCATGATGCTATTGCTCCACTGCCATCTAAACACCATCACTTTCCAGAGCAGTTTGCTCTGATATTGCAAAGAGGATTGGTGGCAGCACAGAATGTGCAGAAGAGAGAGCAGTGAAAGGGTTAATGTTTACATCTTAAGCACCTTCAATCAGCATAAGTCACAGAACTTCAGAGGTCTACTTTTGTTTGCATTAGTACTTGCATTTTTAACATGTGGCAGAAGTGCCTAAAGGCCCAGAGTGGTTGCTTATATATGCTTTGTGTAATTGAAAAACAAAAAAAGCAGAGTGAACAAAATGAGGAAGAGTTACTTTTGTTGGCTGGGACTAAATGAAAGGATACATTACTGATTTTAAAAATAAGAAAAATCTCTAAGCTGTGGTTTTTGTAGCAACAGGAGGCTTCAAAAGCAAGATTTGGTTCAGGAGAAGAATCCAGAACATCAGCTGATAATTCAGTCATCTGCAAAACAGGGCTGGAATCCTGTGAGAAGAAGCTTCAACAAGATTTCTCATATTTCACATTATAAAAAGTCTCTTTGCTTTTCAGGGAACTAGACACAGACCCCATAAAATGAGGAAAAGAGAAGAGTTAGCCAAACTCAAAGGTAAAAAGAGTTGAATGCAAGCATTTGTGAAAATCTAGCTTTAGAACCAAAAGAACATCTTTCCATTAATATTTGCTTCAATAAAAGAGTAATTCACTTAACTTGTTGTCAAACCCTGTGTGTTCCCATTCCAAGGCTACTCTAGGGAATGAGTTTATTGGCAGGCATATTAGCAGGAACAGTGAATTTTAATAAAAAATTAGAAGACATATGACCTTCATGTTTAATCAGACTTAAATAAATGTTCTGTTCAGATACAACCAATGGGCTGCTTGCAAAAGATACACACTCAAGATTTACCTGCAAACAATTGGAAAATTTCAAACAAATAAGTTGAAAGAAAATAGTTTACAACCAACTTACAATCTGTGATTCCAGAAAGAGGCTAAGCAATAAATAAATTCTTGAGTCATTATTTCCTCTGGTCTTGTAATTTTATCCATTTTCTTCTTTCATTTGTCTGAGGCATTAATTTTTCACAACCACAAAGAAAAAGCAATTTGTACAATTATGAGAGCAATATTCTTTCTTCAAGATTCCAGCTTCTGTGGCTCTGTCATAGAACCACAGAGCTGGAAGGGTCATCGAGTCCAGCCACGTGCTTCAAGCAGGATCAAACCCAACTAAGTCATCCCAGACATGACTATGTCAAGCCAGGACTTAAAAACCTCTAGGGATGAAGATTCCACCACCTCTCTAGGCAATGCATTCCAGCGCTTCACCACCCTCCTGGTAAAGTAGTTTTTCCTGATATCCAGCCTACTCCTCTCCTTCTGTAACTTCAGACAATTAATCCTTGTTCTGCTGTCTGTCACCACGGAGAACAGTTTCTCCCCATCCTTTTTAGAGCTCCCCTCCAGGAAGTTGAAGGCTGCTATTAAATCACCTCTCAGTCTTCCGCAAACTAAATAACCCCAAATCCCTCAGCCTCGCCTCATACATCATGGGCTCCAGCCCCTTAATCATTTTTGTTGCCCTCCACTGCACCTGCTCCAACACATCCACATCCTTTCTATACGGGGAGGGGGAGGGGGCCAAAACTGGACGCAATACTCCAGATATGGCCTCACCAGTGTTGAACAGAGGGGAACAATCACTTGTCTAGATCTGCTCATAATGTTCCTTTAGTGCACCGCAATATGACAGTTGCCTTCTTGGCTACAAGGGCACACTGTTTTCCCATATCCAGACTTTCATCCACAATAAATCCCTAGGTCCCTTTCTGCTGTACTGCTGCTTTGCCAGTTGGTCCCCAGCCTATAACAATACTTGGGATTCTTCCATCCCGTGTGCAGGAATCTGCACTTTTTCACAGAATCACAGAATCATTGGGCTGGCAGGGACCTCAGCAGGTCATCTAGTCCAGACCCCTGCTTCAAGCAGGATCAACCCCACTAAGTCATCACAGCCATCTAATGTGGCTCTTGTTGAACCACATTAGATTTCTTCTGGCCCAATCCTCCAATTTATCCAGGTCACTCTGGATCCAGTCTCTACCCTCCAATGTATCTATCTGTCCCCCTACTTTGGTGTCATCTGCAAACTTGCTGAGGGTGCAATCCAGTCCCTCATCCAGGTCATTAATAAAGATGTTGAACAACACCAACCCCAGAACTGAGCCCTGGAACACTGCACTTGAAACCAACTGCCATCCAGATACTGAGCCATTGATCGCTACCCGTTGAGCCTGACTGACAAGCCAGCTTTCTGTCTATCTTATAGTCCATGTATCCAATCCATACTTCCTTAACTTTACAGGCAAGAAATGTTGTGGGAGACTGGATCAAAAGCTTTACTAAACTCAAGCTATATTACATCCACTGACTTCCCCATGTCCACAGAGCCTGTTACCTCATCAGTTGGGCCTGACTTGCCCTTGACGAATCCATGTTGACTACCTTTGATCTCTTTCCCCTCTTCCAAGTGCTCCAAAATGGATTCCTTGAGGATCCCTTCCATTATTTTCCCAGGTACTGAAGTAAGGCTGACCAGGCTATAGTTCCCTGAATTGTCCTTCTTTCCTCTCTTTTTTTTTTTTTTTTTTTAAAGATGGGCACTACCTTTGACTTTTTCCAATCATCCTGAATCAATCCTGATCTCCAAGAGCCTTCAAAGATAATGGCCAAAGGCTCGGCAATGGTGTCTGCCAATTCCCTTAGTACCCTTGGGTGCATTAAATCCAGACCCATGGATCAGTGTACATCTAGTTTTTCTAAGCAGCTCTTAACTTGCTCCTTCCCTACCAAAGGCTGCTCTCCACCTTCCCATATTGTATTGTCTAGCTCTGGAGTGTGGGAGCTGTCCTGGTCCATGAAGATTGAGGCAGAAAAAGCACTGAGTACTTCAGCTTTTCTTACATCATCCATCACTAGGTTACCTCTCTCATCCAGTAACAGCCCCACACCTTCCCTGATAACCCTCTTATTGTTAGCATGCCTGTAGAAACCCTTCTTGTTACCCTTCACATCCCTTGCCAGCTGCGGTTCCAATTGTGCCTTTGCTGTCCTGATTACTGCCCAGCATTTTCCAGCTGTATATTTATATTCCTCCTTAGTCATCTGTCCAAGTTTCCACTTCTTATATGCATCCTTGCTGAGTTTAAGCGGATCAAGGATTTCGCTGTTAACCCAAGCTGGTTGCCTACCATATTTGCATTTCTTTCTACGTAGCAGTATGGTTTGGTCCTGTGCCTTCAGTAGGAATTCTTTAAAATTTTGCCAATTTTCCTGAACTCTTTTCCCCTTCATCTTCATTTCCCAAGGGATCCTGCCCATCAGTTCTCTCAGGGAGTTGAAGTCTGCTCTTTGGAATCAAGGGTCGGTATTGCACAGCTCACTTTTCTTCCTTTTGTAAGGATCCTGAAATCTACCATCTTCTGATCACTGCAGCCCAGGTTGCCACCCACTTCTATTTCTCCCACTAGTTCTTCCCTGTTTGTGAGCAGCAAGTCAAGCTGTGCACTGCCCCGGTCAGTTCTATCAGCACTTGTACCAGGAAGTTATCCCCAACATTCAAAAACTTCCTGAATTGTCTGTGTGCTGCTGTATTGGTCTCCCAACAAAAGTCTGGATGATTAAAGTTTCCCATGAGAACCAGGGCCTGTGATTTGGAAGCTTCTCTCATCTGTCTGAAGAAATCCTTATCTACCTCATCTCCTTGATCTGGCGGTCTATAGCAGACACCAACTACAGCATCATCTCCGTTGCTTCCACCCCTAAGCTTAACCCAAAGACACTCAGACTGGCTTTTCTCCCTTCTTATACTGGAGCTCTGAGCAATCATAATGCTCCCTTACATAGCGCACAACTCCTTCTCCTTTTCTCTCCTGCCTGTCCTTCCTAAACAGTTTATACCCTTCCGTGACCGTGCTCCAGTTATGCGAGTCATCCTACCAAGTCTCCATTATTCCAATTACTTCATACTATTTAGACTGTGCCAGGGCCTCTAGTTCCTCTTGTTTGTTTCCCAGGCTTCTTGCATTTGTGTACAATCAAAGCAAGTCAAATCAGCATGCCATTATGAATGTTCCTCCCCAGCTATCTGCTGAGCAGACAGTAGGAATGTCTTTGCAGAGTAAACTAATGCTAGAGATAAAAAGAAAAGAAAAGAAAAGAAACGTTCTCATGTTGCAGTAACAAAAGAATCCTAGTCTTCAAAATGATAAATCTCTCATGCTAGAGACCAGTGTGCATGCCTTCTAAGTCTCCAGCCAGTAATTCTATTGAAGTCAATGGAATGACAGGAGGTTCATAAACACGTGTACATGTGCAGGTCTGGGCCTAACTCTTGGGCACATTGTGTGTGGTTGCAGAGAGGAGCTCTTAAGTCTCTTCCTTTCCCACCTCAACCACTGGCCCAGGTAGTACTGGAGTCCCTGAGTGATGTGGCTAGACTCCCCGCTCCCTGAGCAGCTACCCTGTGGATCAAGAGTTGTGGCCTTACATCCGCTAGAGTTCCCCAAAGAACAAGTTATTCCATACTTTTCCCCATCCAAAAACCAAAGTAAAATCAACCACCAGTTTACAACAGTGTCCTCAGCATACAACACACCCTTCATAGTCTGCTTGCTGTGCTGTTGGCGGATAATTGAGATGGGATGGATCATGGTTTTTAAGTTGCATTGGACAAAATATAGCTATTGTATCTAGGGGATCTGAGTTCTCATGGCCAGGCATGCAGTTTTCAGCCAAAACGCCAGGTTGAAAAGGGACCCTGGTGGCTCCAATTGGCACAACCACCTAGGCCATTACAAGTCTGGTTGGCAATGCAGCAGTGGGAGAGGGGGCAGGGCTAAGACAGTCTCCTTACCTGCCTGGCTCTGCACAGCTCCCAGAAACCTCCACCAGCCTCTTCAGCCCCCACGCACATGTGCTGCCTCCACCCCAAGCACCAGCTCTGCAGCTCCCACTGGCTGGGAATCATGACCAATGGATGCTGCTGTGGTGGCATCTGAAAGCGCAAGGCCAACACAGGGCCTCCCTGACCACCCATGCATCTACGGGCCACAGGGATTCGGCAGCCACTTCCTGGGAGCCACAGTAAGTGCCACTGGACCTGTATCCCCACACATACTCCCTTCTCAGACTAGAGCTCCTCACCCCAAGCCCCTCATCTCCCCTAATCCCACACTACCAGCCCCAGACTAGGGCAAGTAGTCAGGAGGGCAGGAGGATGATCAATGGAGGGGCGGTTATAGCAGTTTTATGTAATTAGAAAGATGGCAACCAAAATTATGTAGGCAACCCCAAGCAGCCTTACAGTGACACAACTCAAAAAAGCATTCTCTTGTAAAAATTAAAAATGCTTTACTTGCATGTACCAATAGGACATTTTCTCATCCAGACAAGACCAGGCTGGGCTATACCTGAACTTGATTAAGCTTTCTCTGATCAGATTTCTTCTGTGTAGCACATATGATGCCCGTAAATCAAGTGTCAGCTGTGGCCAGGGCCATACGTGTTGGTAACAACTGAAACACAGAGCTGGAAACCCAACCAGCTCACCTTTACATCCCTTTTGTTTAAAATAGGTATGGGTCATATCAGACTGTATTTAGTTAATTTAGGCTATGAGATACTTCTAAGCTGGTCTATGCATTATTCACTTGTAATGCCTCTATTCTGTGCTACAGTAAACTCTCTCATATCTGGCAGCCCTGAGACTGGGAGGTTGCTTCTTTTTTAAATTGGAGATATGCCTCTCCTAGAACTGGAAGAGACCCTGGGAGGTCAGCTAGTCCAGTCCCCTGCTCTCTTGGCAGGACAAAGCACCATTTGTGACATCTATTTGCCCCAGTCCCTAAATGGGCTCCTTATGGATGGAACTCACAACCCTGGGTTTAGCAATGCTCAAACCACTGAGCTATCCCTCCCCACCAAAAAAAAAAAAGGCCCCTTCAAGGACTGAGATCACAGCCCTGGGTTTAGCAGGCCCATGTGCAAACCACTGACCTATCCCTCCCTCCAAAAAATAAATATGGGGATATGCATCTCATAGAACTGGAAGGGATGTCAGGAGGTCATTGAGTACAGTCCCTACCCCTCTTAGCAGGACCAAGCACCTTCCCTTTTCTTTTTTTTTTTTTTTTCTTCCTCCAATCTATTTGCCCCAGATCCTAAATGGCCCCCTCAAGGATTGAGCTCATAACCCTGGGTTTAGGCAAGCCAATGCTCAAACCACTGAGCTATACCTCCCCAAAAAAGGGTCTTTCAGGAACTGAACTCACAGCCCTGGGTTTAGCAGACCACTGCTCAAACTACTGAGTTATTCTTCTCCTTTTTTTGCATATTGCTGGATATTCATTTATTCTGGATAATAGAGAGGCATACCTAGCAACGCAGAACACTAAAAAAAAAAAAAAAGATTAGATATGAAGAAACTGTGTGCAGAGTATTTTATTTACCAACAACAGTAGCATTATACAATGTAAACTTGTACTATATTTGCTATATTTGTTTGTATTTACTTTCACTATACTGTACTCATGGAAAACCTAACTAAAATTTACTTATGGTTAAAATGCCAGTTATTTGAGAGCTGTGGATGATAGAATGCCAGAGGTGAAAGAGTTTGCTGTATAAAGGAATCTGGGAGTTTTGCTAGATAACTGAAAATATTTGTTCTGAAATTTTTAACTTAGGCACGGGAACCAACCCACTCCCCAGTCCATTCAGGAGGGCTATCAAGATTACATGAGCCACAGAGGACTATCACAACACAAAGGACTGTTGGCTGGCCCTATGGCACATTGGAAATGCTACATGCAATGGATTCATGGACTCGGAGGCAAAAATGTAGAAGATAGAAAAAGAGGGTCCCAAGCAAATCCTTCATCTCTGTTATTTGAACTCTTAGGCTACATCTACACTGCCATGGAAGATTGACCCACTCAGGGTCCATCCTCTGGGATTCAATTTTGCTCATCTAGTTTGGACGCACAAACTCAAGCTCTCAGGGATTGCAGTGGACCTTCCACTGTAAAGGCAGACAAGTTAGACAAGCGCAGATACATCAGTTTTAGCTACACAATTGGCAGAGCTAAAACTGCATATCCATGGTTGACTTTCTATGTCTAGTTCAGACATAGCCTTAGGGACAGAGGCACTACACTAAAGAAAAGATTCAGGGCAGATCGAAGGGAAAGAGATTTTGAACAGAGAGATTACCATGTCAGTGATTACCATGTCACCTTTAGGAACCACTAATGGTAACATTTGTGTGTATAGTGTTTTCTTTAATCTGTAAATAATTCATATATATTTCCTAGTTAATAAATATTTAGTTTATTACAGGATTGGCTCTTGGTATTGTCCTTGGTGTACACTCTAGAATACTAATTGATCTGAAGTAAGAGACCTGCGTCTTGGAACTGGAATCAACATGAATATGTTAAAAATTTTGGTACCGTTTGTCACTAAATCCAGCTTTCCTGGGTAGCAAGATAGACTGGAGAGCCTAACACAGACGTGAGCAAAATAGAGCTACTACCACAACCACTGCAGCAACAGCCAGAGCCCCAAACCCATTAAATCACCACCAAAACCCCAGGTGGCACTGCATTGCAGAAGGCCTGGCTTTGGGAGGCTAACCCCCAGCCCAGTCCCTTCCACCCAAGGCCCCTGCATTCCAGGTCCCAGAGATGGGCACGCCCCCCTCTTTTGCCCAGGGGCCTGCAATTGGCAGCTCTGTTAATACTTAAAATGATTATTTAAACACAACTGAAGGAGCTACCATATATTTGAGGGAGTTTGTCTGTGATTGAGCCTGTCTGTCTGTTCCTCCATTCACAAACTTTTCCTAAATTGTAAGAATTGGGACTGCCAAATTTGATATGCAGCTTCCTCTTATTACAAGTTAAAGCAAGGTAACAGTTTGGTTGTGCCACGACAATGGGAGGTGTATGGAATGAGACTGTTTTTCATAACTCCGAAAGGGAGGGGGCTGGGAGCAGGGACTGTTAGACAGCGTAACGACCATCGGTGACAGCAAAGGGACAGAAATGAGGACCAGGGGAGTTAAAACCCTTTGGGTCAGCAGGGGTAGGGGTGGAGGTAATCTTACCACCTGCCAACCAGGTAGCATGGCACCTGCTGCAGCCAGCCCCAGGGAGCCACTGTCAGGGGCATGCAGAACTCGACTCCAGCATCCCCCAGCCCCTTGTCCTGAGCCCCTCTCCAGCCCCCAACCTTGAGTCCTTCTCTGCTCCCCCACCCACAACCCCTTACTCTGAGCCTTCCACATCCCTAAGGCCCAGCTCCCCACCCTCATACACACACTCCCAGCCCTGTGCCCGGAAGGACCTGAGCAACACCAGGTAAGTTTTCTAGTGGTAATACACATCGGTCAATGAGAACTGTACACAGGATAAAATTCAATGTCTACATGCAGGGTATCATTCCTGGCCTGCAATTGGTTGGTTATTCATTGCTATGTTGAAGATTAAGGAACAAAGAGGGAAAACGGAAGAGCCCTCAATTTTTGTGAAGGTTATTACATGGCACTGCATTGCAGTGGAAAAGCAAAGTTTAAAAATGAGTCAAAAGATGAGAAAAGCAGACGAATATTTAGCAAAGAGTGGATTTCAAAACATTTTACTCATGGGATAGGGACCCTGTAGGGTCCAGGGCAGCCCAGGGTTGTTGGTGGGGCACCCAGCCTGCTCTGCTCTCCCACCCCCTAGCCATGTCACTTGGGACAGGAGGTTTGGGGAGGAGGTGGGACTACCTCCGTCCCCGCAACCCTGCACTCACTGGCAGCGGTAGGAAGTGGAGCGATGTGTCTGAGAGCCAACAGAATGGGCAGGTTGAGCCAGGTCATTCTGCATACCCCCACTGCTGGTGAGTGCATGGCAGCCTGACCCCCGCTGCAGGCCCCCTGCTCGTCTCCCAGGCCACATTGCTCAGGGGCAGGGCCTAGAGCAGATGTGGAGGATGTCCTGCCCCTCCTCCCAGCTTTCCCCCTTACCCCAGGATGGGTCTATGTGTGCTTACATTTCGAAGGAAGTATGGCAGTATTCAAAGAATCCAACCAAACTGGCATTCTGAGAGCACAAATGCATCCACATATAACAGCGTGTCTGCTGAAGTCAGAAAACTGCCTGAGATGATTGCTCAAATGCAAAAAAACCAAAGTTTCCTCCACAAAATTATCCACAGCCCAAAATGCAATTACAAGAACTAGCCATATTACTGCACAAAAAATCACCACAAACAGCAAAGAGTTCTCTGAGGGAGACTTTCTTGAGGACTGTTCGGTTGACTCTACTGTGATATTCTGCTCAGCCAAAAAAATGCAGCTTGAAAACATTTTGTCGTCTGGTGAAAGGTTTAGAAGAAATCTTGGAGAACCTGGACCAACCATTGAATAGCAATGTAAATGATTTCTCATACTTCGCACTCGCAATCTGAAGTTGTGATGTTAAAGATCAAGTCCAATTTTTGTTTTTCATTCAAGAATTACCACATATTTGAGATCACAAAAGAATTGGCATCAATGCAGACAATGAAGCATCTGACTGCTGGAGAAGGCCTACCTGAGGCAGTAAATAAGTCTCAAAGTTGGGATTGGAGTGGAAGAAATTGTTGAGTGTGGCCATTTACAGCCCTAATTGGTCAGGCAAAAATGTTAGATTGTTGAAGAGAAAACAAAAGCCAAGTGACAGAAAGAAACCCAAAGCAGAAATTTTTTTCTACACTTTATTATTCACCAAGAGATCCTCTCTGAAGCATTCTGGAATTTAGCAATGTAGAGGATACAGTCACAAAACTGATTAAAAAACAAAAGCGGTAAACCACAGACAATTTGTCTCTCTGCTGGAGAAGCCTTAGTCAGGAGCTCAGGGATGTTCAGTAGAATATAAGTGTTAGATGGATTAGTTTGTGGAAAGCTCTGAAAAGCACGTGGGATCTGAGAGCAGACTGATTTGGTTTTGCAAAATGAAAGGAAAAGATGCGTCACAGACCCCTCTATTATTTATGAATATTGGCTTATGAATATGCCTACCTCAAAGACGCTTTTCCCAGGTGATAACTACCTTGTAGCATTGCTGCCTGTTGCAGCCAGAAGGACACCTTGTTAATGCCCATCAGAGACTTTTCTTCTTCACGCTGAGTGACTTTCATTTCTTTTATACTTAATTTAGTAATGAATGTAAGTTGTAAATAAAAGTTCAGTGTTAGTGTTATTACTACAACTTGTAGAGGTGTTCACAAACCAGTTTTCAGTATAAACTGCCTTCTAAGATAAGCTTTGGATAATTATGTATTCAGTTCATTGTTAAGTGCAATTACTTTGTTGTGTACAGAACACAATGGAGTCTTTTTACAATAGTGGGTGAAATGATTTCATTAACATAGTAGAAATAGATTCCCTGTGATGACTTACCAAAATTTGTGGAGTGGCTTCCCCCAACCCCAACCCCAACAAAAACTATGGCCCACCCCTGACCTAAGGGGACTGTCTAGGAATTCATAGTAAGACTCTTACAGGGATCCAGAAATTCACATTTGTGACTGACTGGATGAAATCTAATTGTAGAACACTGCCAGTTGGGGGTGTCGGCCCTGTTTGTGACAGTCTGCTCAGGGTCCTGAGCGACTCCAGATAGCATGACACCCTGTGTTATAATCAGCACCATAACAAGGGTGAGGTGAGTGAGCAGGGCTGAGGGGGCTCAGGGTGCCATTTGGGGAGCCCAAGGAGTTCCTGCCGCCTGAGTCCATGCCCGCCATGGCTGCCTCCTCCAGGACTCCAACGACAAGGCTGCTCCGAGTCATGAGGCTGCGTGGCAGATCCCAGGGAGGAGAGGGGAGCAGGGCCTAGCGGGGGGCAGGCAGCAGACGCAGTGTAGCCCAAGCCCCACACTTGCTCACAGCCTGTGCCAGGCAGCCACACGTTGCCCAGCTGTGTGCTGGCCCTCACCCGCCACCCCCCCAGCACAGTGTGCAGGAATGGCCCAGCCTCCCAAATGGCTGCCAGAAATCCCTTGTGGGGGCAAGATGCCACCCAGCACGGCTGCAGCTGGCAGCCTCCGTGCACCTCACAGGTAACCACATTCAAGTGGCCGCTAACGGCCTGTTCCCCCCAGGACAGGGGTTGGCAATCTGCAGCTCTGGGCTGCATGAGGCTCCTTAAGGAGCCACTTGCGGCTCTGAGTACTGCTGATGATGATTCCACTTGCAGCTCTGGAGGCTACCACTGCATAAACAAAGCCCACAGGTGAAACAGGCTTTAGGGTTTGTTTTGTTTAAACAGCAGCAGCCTCCAGAGCTGCAAGTGGAGTCAGCGGAGGCAAGGAGCCCTGGAAGAGGAAGCCGGCAGGACAGGGAGATGCCCGTGCTGCACATGGTGGAACTCCAAGGCTGCAGGAGACCTGTGGGGAGGGGTGACTGAGCCTGCCTGCCAGAGCCACACCGAGATGGAGGCAGCAGGAGGGAGCTGTGGGGGCAAAGGAGCAGGGTGCAGAGTTTCTCATCTCAGGCGGTAAATCCTGGGGATACAGGGGTCAGTCTGGGGCTGATCAGGGTTAAACCTGGGGTTGGGGGCAGGTTTGGGGGATGGGTGGGGGGTAAACCTTGGGGATAGGAGGGCAGATTTGGGGAGTGCAGCAGGTAAAGCCTGGAGCTGGGGGAAATAACCTTCTAGCTGATCACTGTGCGTACACTGTTCTTAAAATAGGGGTGACAAAAAAGTCCGGTTTGACATTATTTATTTTGGCCTGTCTCATATTCACATGCACTGCGGCTCTTGAAGTATTGATTTTTGTAACTGAATTGGAAAAAATGGCTCTTTGGCTATTTTGGTTGCAGACCCCTGCCCCAGGGAGTGTGGGGCAGCAGTAAATGCACCCAGCCTGGCTGCCAGTGGGTCAGGAGCCCTACAGGTCTTCTCCCTTGCACCCACACTGGACATGGAAGGTGTGGGGAGGGAAGCCCAGGCAGGGCAGCACCACAGCAGTGGAAAGCTGGTGGGTGTAGAAAGTGAAGGCCAGAAGGGACAGGAGGCCATTACCTTCCCCCACTTGGCCCACCAGAGGCCAGACCCTGCGGTGCAAACGTGCAAAATCCTCCCAGCACCCCGGCCTTCCCTGTCAGCTGAGCACTTGGGCATCTCCTGGGAGAGATTCAGGTACCACCCAACTGCACCTCTGCACATGCCTCTGTGCACAGCACCCACACCCTGTCCTTGTGCACAGCACCACCCATGCTCCCTGTCCCTGCCCCTGCACACAGCGCCACCTCCACGCACCCTGCCCTGAACACAGAGCTACAACATGCACCAGGCCCCTGCAAACAGCACCACCCACCCTCCCTTCCCATGCGCACAGCACCACTTACACTCCCTGATCATACACACGGCACTACCAGAAATACCCTGCCCAGAGCAACACTCCCAAACACTCTTCCCTGTGCACAGCGTCACACGCCCACTGCCCCAGGCACAGTACCACACGCACCCCCGTCCCTGCACAGAGCCACTGCCACCAGCACACCTTGTACATAGCATTAGCAGTGCTTGCACACACACACACACAGACACACACAGACACACACACACCCCTGTCCAGATACACAGCACCACCTGCACACCCTGCTCCTGCACACTGCCCCACCTTCACATACCCTCTACCTGCACACACAAGGCCACCAGCACTTACACACACTTAAGTCTTGGTACAGCACCTCTGCCATTTACACCCTGCCTGTACACACTTCACTATCTCCACACACCCTCTTCTGACACACAACAGCATCAGCTACACACACGTGCATACTGCCCATCATACACACCCTTTTTTTACCTGCACACTGACACTGCTTACACACAGCACTACCAGCACCTCCTCACACACCCTTGGCCCCACACACCACACCACCTGCCACATTACTATTTTGGCTCTGCACCCAATGCCATCAGCAGACCCACCCACCCACCCCCTGCCATCTCATGCTTCCTGCACAGCCCTGCCGCAACCCACTGCAAGCAGACGGTAGGGGCGCAGGCCCCGCTGAGGTAGGAGAGGAGGGGGCATGGCAGGCCCACTACACATCCCTCCCCTCTCCCTGCCAGCAAGCCTAGGGGGAGCCAGATACAGCCACCACTAGGCAGTGTATTATTACGTCCCCTTCTTGTACAAAAAACTACTATGCATATATGAGGGGGTGCAATTATGTATTCTTGCCTCAGGTGCAAAATTAAGTAGTTATGGCTCAGCTTACAATTACAACTGAACAGAGTCAAACTCTTTAATAATATATACACCGGACTTCTGATTTTAGCTGTTGACTAATAAACACCAAAAAATAGCAGTTTTTCAGCTAACTCTCTGCAAAACACAGCATGTGGTTATTTGCTTCTGAGTTTCTCTCTACGTGGAGCAGTTAATGCAGGCAAGTGCTCGGGGGGCGTGATTTCTAAATTTCATTGATGTTGCACATTAAATGGTCTGTACAGTATAGACCCTGCTGGTGTGCTCTGAAGTTTCCCTAACGCGCTTTAACACAGGCCTGTTTACTACATCATTACAGCTAAAAGCACACTGAGAAACATTAAAATCGATCACTCGTTACAGTACATGCAAAGAGGAAGCCCAACGCTCTCTAGATTGCACCACAAGTGTTAGCAGTAAAACTCAAAAATTGCTAAAAATAAACCACAAAAGAACAAAAATGAGCAACAGAAATCCTGTTTACATACCACCTTTCATCCTGAAGGGATCTAGGTGGGGATGTGTTGATTTGTGCAAGTGGACACATTGTGGCAGTTGGACCAAGTGATGCGCACAATCTCTGCCATCTCATACAGCCAATGAAACCATTACACTCTAGTGAATCTGCATGCCCAAGTGGTGAATTGCCTGAATAACCCCTAATTTTACAGTGGTCTAGAGTGCTCGGCATGTCACAGGGATATTCCATATTGTTGTGGTATACAAAGGTATAATTTATAATATCAACATGGCTGTTAACTTGAGATGTGGCCAATAAACCTCAAAGTCCTGTGGTGATGCTCTGAACCACCGCTCTTTCTGCTGCTTGACACTGACTCAGACAGATATTCTAGAAGATTCCAGGACTACCAAAGGGTTTTGACAAACTTACTTTGCCACTTCTAACCAGTAGCATACGCTATTCATAGCCTTTCCAGAAGAAAGCGAAGTGCAAGACTTCAATCAGACATGCTTCGATAATCTCAGGGAACTGCAAGTGTGCAGCCTCTAGTCAGGAGACAAAGGGATGTAAGTCCTTGTCCAGCTTAGGACCTAAGAGGGAATTCCATGAGCAGACCACAGAAGGAGTCAGACGTGCAGTTACCTTGAAAGCTGACTCATTATCCTCATTTAAACCCTGCCTTAGCAACTAATTTTGGCTTGTCTGTGTGTGTATCTCCATTATAATTTGTCTACACAGAGCTCTAGTCCACACCAGATGGGTATCAGTTTTAGCATTCCCTCCGTGGCTGTCTGACCTGTCTTTGGAAACAACATTGTATGCAGGTTCATGCAAACCAATACAGGGCTGTGACCCTGACAGCATCACATGGCAAAAAGGTCAGGAGTTCAATGGCACCTGGTAGTAGGGGTCAGCTAGCCTGAGCAGTTCAGTGCATTCCCAACTGCCTAATGTGTACCTAAAAGGTGTCATTTAAAGTTTTGACAGACTACTAATTTGCTGGTCGTGAATAGTGTGCTGCACATACAATGCACAAAGTCAAAATTACAGACATAGAATCATACCATGCTAGGACTGGGAGGGACCTTGAGAGTCATCGAGTCCAGGCCCCTGCCCTCATGGCAGGCCCAAGTACTGTCAAGACCATGCCTGATAGACATCTATCTAACCTGTTCTTAAATGTCTCCAAAAGGTGGAGATTCCACAACCTCCCTAGGCAATTTATCCCAGTATTTCACCACCCTGACAGTTAGGAACCTTTTCCTAATGTCCAACCTAAACCTCCCTTGCTGCAAAACAAAAAAGCAGCCCCGGAGCATTTTAAAGACTAACAAAATAATTTATTAGGTGATGAGCTTTCATGGGACAGACCCACTTCTTCAGACCAGAGCCAGACCAGAACACAATATTTAAGGCACAGAGAACCAAAAAATAGTAATCACGGTTGACAAATCAGAAAAATATTTCCAAGGTGAGCAAATCAGAGAGCAGATGGGCGGAAGAGGGCGGGGGAGTCAAGAATTAGGTTAAGTCAAGTATGCATAAGAGCCCCTATAATGACCTAGAAAATTTCCATCCCAGTTCAAAACACGTGTTAATGTGTTGAATTGAATATAAAAGAGTTCAGCAGCCTCTCTTTCCCAACTGTTGTGAAAATTCCTCTTCAGAAAGACACAGACTTTCAGGTCATTAACAGAACGGCCCACTCCATTAAAGTGCTGACTGACAGCTTTGTGAATCAGGAGTATTTGTGTGTCTGTTTTATGCCCATTAATTTTTTGTTGAACAGAGTTTGAAGTCTGTTCAATATACAAAGCACCTGGGCATTGTTGGCACATAACGGCATATATGCTGTTAGCCGAGGAACGTCAGAATGTGCCCATAATTCTGTGAATAACCTGGTTAGGTCCAGTGATGGTATCTCCAGAATAGATACATGCACTAAGTTGGCAACAGGTCTTGTTGCAAGGAAAAGTTCCAGGACCAGTGTTCCTATGGTATAGACCTTGGTTGTCGGTGAGAATCCTCATAAGGTCATAAAGGCTCACATCCCTCTGTCTGATCTGCCTTGTTTTTAACTCTTTTGATAGGTCCTGTTGACACTGGGCCATTTCCACCTTGCTGAATACACTTTCTCAGCTCTGGCCCTCCCTTTTGCTGGGACCCCACTCTTTAAATACCCCTCTGAAACCACCCCCCCACCCCCACACTCATGCGTCTGATGAAGCGGGTCTTTGCCCATGAAAGCTTATGCTCCAAAATATCTGTTAATCTAGAAGGTGCCACAAGACTTCTTGTTCTCGAAGCTACAGACTAACATGGCTATCTCTCCGATACTCATAAGGTTGGGAGGTTGTCTATAGGAGAGAACAGGCCTGTCACTGAGGGCCTTCTGGAGTGTGGCACCCTGATTAAAGATGGGTTGTAGGTCTTTAATAATGCGTTGCAGTGGTTTGAGTTGGAAGCTGTAGGTAATGACCAGTAGTGTTCTGTTCTTGGCTTTTTTGCGGCCTATCTTGGAGTAGCTGGTCTCCGGGTATTTGTCTGGCCCTGTCGATTTGATGTTTTTTTAATCCTGGTGGGTAATTCAGGTTTATGAATATTTAGTACAGATCTTGTAGTTTTTGGTCTCTGTCAATCAGATCAGAGCAAATGCAATTGTACGAAAGGGTTTGACTGTAAACAATGGATCTAGTTGTGTGTGCAAGATGGAAGCTAGAAGGGTGTAGGTAAGTACAGTGATCAGTGGGTTTTAAGCCCATTGCTTCCTGTTCCATCCTCAGAGGCCAACCAGAACAAATTTTCTCTCTCCTCCTCATGACATCCTTTCAGATATCTGAAAACTGCAATCATGTCCCCCCTCAGTCTTCTCTTTTCCAAACTAAACAAGCCCAATTCTTTCAGCTTTTCTTCATAGGTCATATTTTCTAGACCTTTGATCATACTTGTGGAGAAATTGGAAAGGGTCCAGAAAAGAGCAACATCTTTCTTGAAATGCGGTGTCCAGAGCTGGACACAATACTCCAACTGAGGCCTAAGTAGCGCAGAGAAGAGCGCAAGAATGACTTCTCGTGTCTTGCTCAAAACGCACCTGTTAATGCATCCCAGAATCATGTTTGCTTTTTTTTCCCCAACAGCACCACACTGTTGACTCATACTCAGCTTGTGGTCCACTATAACCCCTAGATCCCTTTTTGCCATACTCCTTCCTAGACATATTGGAAATTGCTGTCAATGTATGTTTGCCAGGCAGGGCTAGAGTTACAGCATATTAAGGAGAAAAACAAGCAAACCACCACTACTTATAGCGTTAATAAATGAGCAAAGCTTTTTTGAACCAGTGTGGCCAGCAGTGCAGGACTCATTTCTGCAGAGATAGATTCTGAATTAATTTCCTATGACAGCCTCAGCATCTAGAGCAGCAGTCTCGAACTCCTGGCCCAGGACTGTGCAATCTAGCCAGGGTCTCCTGGCAGGACACAGTGGGGCCTATTATCAGCCCCCAAGTTCCCATTCCTACCATTGGCCTGCCCTCTCCACCCCCCCAGGGCACCCCATCCCCAAGCAAATGGCTTTCGGGATCACCGGGGGTGGAGGTTGCAGGGGATGGTGACACTGTGTGGCAATGGCAGTCATGCATATGCCCCATGGCTGCAGGACTGGCTCACAGGCTGGGAGCTTGATACCTCTGGTCTGGAGCAAATAACATTGTGCTCTATCCTACCGGCATTTTTCATCCCACAGGACACTGCATGTAAAACTTGAAAAGTCTGATCTTTTTAACCCTCTAGTCTCCTGTCTCTGCAAATATCCTGCGACACATTTCAGCACTACTGTATTTCATGCAGTACATTGTCAGAGGATCAGGCCAGATAACATGGATATGGGGGGTCCCACTGCAGAAAACGCTTTACATCTGTCAACATTCGAGCCATTTAAGTACGTGTCATTATGCCTAATTTATTTAGCCAAGGAGAAAAGTTGCATATACCACTGTAGGGAGAATATTCCAAGCCACATACAAGCATTTTACTTGTGGAAGCTTGTCAGGCTTGCAAAGTGTGCGCAGAGTTTAATTACACAAACATGCAAACAGAAGTTTTTTACATTATATCTTAAGGCCTAGAACTGTAACTCTGCTCATTTGATTTTTCCAGTTGTTCTGTGTTCAAGTCCCAAGCAGCATAGCCTTTCACAAATTCTGCTGTGTGTTCAAACGAAAGCAGAGGAGAAGAGTCTACCCACAAAGAGTGCTGCCGGATTTGCCTTTCTTGAACTGTTGTATTTATGACTGAATTTTAATATCAGCCAAACTGGAAGTTGAGACTCAAGGAAGGGAGCAGGAAGCTGAAGGTCAAAGTTCAAATATGGCTGCTGAGTCATTTGGTTGCTTTCTGATTAATATAATACTTGGCTCTTTTCATCATAGACAGCCCCCCCGAAGCACTTTGCTACTAGTCGGTAAAGTTTAATTCCTCTGTGGCTAAAAATCAACCATCTCTGGGATGGAATAGGGCAGCAGCACTTTATACCAACACTTCATAATGCAGAGCAAGATGTGAATACTATATGCAGCTGAACTCCCAGGGGAATTTTAGTAGAAAGAATATAGCTACTCAAATATGGTTGAGACTCTTGGGCTAATTTAATGCCTTCACTCTAGACGAGAATGTCATGAGATTTTAAATGAACAGACTTATTAAGACTCTGGTTTCATCTGTAAAATGCCAGCAAAAACAATCCCCATTACATAAGCTGATATATGAGCTAGGTCTACACAGCAAAGTTATTTCGAAATAACAGCTGTTCTTTCAAAATAACTATCCCAGCATCTATACAATGCAACTGCTATTTCAAAATCATTTTGAATAATAAATTAATAAATGCATTCAAAAATAATTTAATATTTAATAAATAATTTTGAAATAGTGGTAGCCTTATTTTGAAATTGGTAAACCTCATTCTACGAGGAATAGTGCCTATTTTGAAGTAACTATTTCGAAACAGGTGCTGTTAAGACAGGGAATAGAGCCTATTTCAAAATAAACCACAGTACATGCAATGGCTCTCTTTCAAAATAGAGCGTCTACACACAGAACCTATTTTGAAATAGCTAAGTACTATTTCGAAATGCATTTTTGTGTGTAGCAGCATTATTTCAAGATAAGCTGTATCCTCATTAGCCTCCGTTGAATTGCCTCATTACCATGCCACCCCCGACAGGAGGTGATATGTGTAGAAGCAGCTTATGTCTCCACAGTCTCCAAACTCTCCTTCCGGCAAGGGCTACAGCCTATCCCTGCAGCCCCACATCCTAGTGCCCATTTCCTGTCTTCACCAACCCAACTCAGCTCACTCCACCCCAGCTGGGCTCCCTCACCCTGCCTCCCCAACATGTAGGGTTCTCATCTGAGCTTGGCTTGCTTAATACGTGGGACTGCATTTCTCCTCACCCAACCCCTGCTGCCCCACAGACTTGGGGCCGGCATCACCACTCACCCAAACATGCCTGCTCTGCAATGTGGCTGGCTGTTGCTGCTTCCCTGAACCCTTCCTCTCCACCACGTGGCTGGCATTGCCATCCCAGTTTCCCCCTCCCCATCACAGGGCTGGCTTTGCTGCTCACCCCTTCCTCACCAACCCCACACCACATATTCCTCTGTGCTCTGTTAGGGATGCAGATGACACTTTTTTGGCAAAAATGGGCTTTTTTCCCCATTTACAGTTGGGGAGACCAAGTGAGACAAGCACCCATGTGTGCCAAAAAAATCCAGGACTGAGCTCAAAAGGGACTGTTCCAGCCAAAGCAGGATGTAGGGTCACCCTATCCAAATACAAAGGGAGTTTAAAACACATGACTGTTTGTGCAGATGAATGCTGAAACAAGAGAAGGGCTAAGCGCCGTCCTGGACATTTTTATTAATTTTGCTTTGCACTTAGTTCAGCCGAGAGTTGTGGTTTGATTTGTTCCACAGGATGAAACATCAAAATGTGACTCTACAGGTAATAAATATGCATCAAGTCTGAGGAAAGAAGTTTGGGGCATTTTGCTTGTGTTTTCTTTCTTCCTTGTCCCAGTCATACATCTTCCTCAAGTTTAAACAAAAGACTAAGTGTTACAGCAAGAGCAGGAGAAAGGTAGAGGAGGGAAACATTACAATATACGTAAACATCTGAAATTTTAGCTTCCTGTGTTAAAGGTATGAGTGGTCCCAGAAGAAGAATTTCTCCTTTCCAAACTTTTTGCAGTAGTGACAAAGCAGATAAACAGAGATTGCTAGCGACAAGCATATTTCCTCCACAGCCTCTTGAGACCTCAAACCTCACTTCTTAATTACCAACCAATTAGTGAAACTAGAAAAGAGTCAGAGAGAGGAATTAGACCCCTGATGTAGATTTGAGAGCACCCTACCTAAATAAATGTTTCTTCACTTAGGAAACAATTAGGCAGTCCTGCCAATCAACCTGGTCTATTCCCACTGCAAAGATTACTTCCAGCAACAATTGTTTTAAAACTTTAGAGCAGGCACTCTTCTTCACAGACGTCTCAAATTCACCAGATACAAGGGATTTTCTTTTTCCTGCCCACCACTGTATTCCCTAACTTCCTTAAATGGTCTCTCCAAGCTGACTCTCCTGTCCTCACCTACAGTAAAGAGAGTTGCCAAAACTTTACAGGAAGTGACACATTCCCTCCATTGTCCCATATATTTAAGCATCTATATATTACAATGGACAGATAATATTTGATGTCAAGTGGAAGAAGACAGCTCAGGGTGTGCAGGCACAGGGACAGGGCGAAGGGGGCAATTGCCCCAGGCCCAGCAATTCAAAAGGGTCTGGGCCTTTCATCCTTGTAGTGGCTGGCCACAGAAGAACCCTAGGCCCTTTAAATTGCCACCAGAGCACCACACAGAATGCCCTGGGTAGCTCTGAGTGCTGCTGGGAGGGGGGTAGGCAAGGAACGCTGCAGGCAGTGCTGCGGGCTGGCTGCCCAAGCTCCACCCCTTCTGCCTAAGGCCCTGCCCCTTCCAGGAGAATGGAGATGGCCCCACCCTCACCTTGCCCAGGGAGCCAGCAATTCTATCAGCTTCCCTGGGGCAGAGGGTGGAAAATGCTTCAAGAATCCCCCTGCAGAAGAGTCTCCTCGTGTCAGTTTGTCAGGGGTGGAGGGATGTGACCCATGCCAAAAATAGGAGTGCATGAGCTCCCCACAAATCCTAGGGGGATCAGCAGGAAGCCATCTAAAAATGGACACCATGCCACAGCACTGCAGAGACCTGATGAGAGGGGATCATCACCACTGATTTCAGGATGGGATCCTGTTTACCCAGGGAAGTGGAGAAGACCACAATTGGAAAAACATTGTTCCAAATATTAAAAAAAAACAACAAAAAAACAGGGGAAAACAGTACATTTACTTTGCTTCATCATAAATTGAAATAAATGCTTTTCTGGATCATTTTCCTGAGGATGCCATCAAGGTCCCCTTCTGGGGTAATTCTATATTACATGTGAGCACAGTTTAGACAACCACTAACTCAGGGTTTGCACCTAGAGCTCAGCTGGGCAGACTATCATAAGAATGCTGCCAGAATTATGAGAGACCTCAGGGGGGTGTCTAGTACAACATCCTTCCCAAAGCATGACCAATCCCAGTGAAATCATTCCACCCAAAGCTTTAATGAAGCCTCACCTTAAAAACCCCTAAGGATGGAGATTCCACCAGCACCTTACGCAACCCATTCCAGTGCCTCACCATCTCTCTAGTGAAACAGTTTTTCCTAATATCCAACCTAAACCCCCCGCCACTGCAACTTGAGACCACTGTTCCTTGTTCTGTCATCTGCCACCACTGAGAATAACCTAGCTCCATCCTCTTGGGATCCCCCCCAGCTTTCAGGTAGTTGAAGGCTGCTATCAAATCACCACTCTCATACGTCCTGTTCTCTCAACCTCACTTCATAAGTCATGTGCTCCAGCCCCCTAATCATTTTTGTTGTCATCTCTCCAGTTTGTCCACTCCTTTTCTGTAGTGTGTGGTTGGGGACAGGATTCAATACTCAGGATGTGGCCTCAGTGCCACATAGAGGGGAATAATGACTTCCCTCGATCTGCTGGCAATGCTCCTACCAATGCAGCTAAGCAAGCATTAGCTTTCTTGGCAACAAAGACACATTGACTCATATCCAGCTTCTCGTCTCCTGTAATCCCCAGGTCCTTTTCTGCAGGGCTGCTGCTTAGCCAGTCAGTCACAGACTGTAGCAGAGCGTGGAATTCTTCCATCCTAAAAGTAGGAGTCAGCACTTGTCCTTGTTGAACTTCATTGGATTTCTTTTGGCCCAATCCTCCAATTTGCCTAGATCACTCTGAACCCCATCCTTACACCTTCCAGCCTACCTACCTCTCCCCTCAGCCTACTGTCATTTGCAAACTTGCTGAGGGTGCAATCAATCCTATCATCCAAATCATCAATGATGACTTGGAACAAAACCAGACTCAGGACCAACCCCTGGGGCACTCCACTTGATATTAGGTGCCAACAAGACATTGGGCCATTGACCCCCAACAATCTACCCAGCTTTCTATACACCTTATAATCCATTCATCCAAGCCATACAACTTTAACTTACTGGCAAGAATATTGTGAGAGACTATCAAAAAAAACTTTGCTAAACTCAAGCAATACTACTTCCATTGCTTTCCCCACATCCACAGAGCCACTTATCTCATCATAGAAGGCAATGTACAGAAAGTACAAGCGCTCATCAACATTGTTTGATCTTAAGTGGATACTGCCACTACGCTTCCAGACAAGTGATTTATGACTTTCAGACATGGAATTTGCAACTCCTTACAAGTTCCCATCTGCAAGAGCATATATGTCACTTTTGAAAAAGGCCACAGAACAGGTTCCTGATAAACTGTGATAGAATTAAAGGCCTTCAGTCACCTCATAGTCTATAGAGTATCTGCTTCACTATTTCAATGCCTTCTTTGCACTGAAATACTCAGTTACAGTCTCCAATACAAACACACTGTGGTGTGGACTGATTTCCAGAGCACCTACATCTCCCATTGACATGCCTCTGAAAACCAGGTTTCTTTTTTTTTCTTTCTTTCTTTCTTTCTTTCTTTCTCTTTCTTTCTTTTTTTTTGAGCAATTCTTGTTACCTGAAACATGTATTTCAATTCAAGTTAAATTTCTGCATCCCCCACAATTCAACTGTGTTTCACAATATGGTCACCTACTTTCAGATATCTGCCCTTCTAGACCTAGTCTACCCTCTTGGGTTTAACATGAGGATTCTAGCTAGGGAGGAAGATCATGGCGAGCCAATGCCTCACTGCAGATCCATGATATTTCTTAAGCATCCTCAACAGACCCACTGACGGGGTGGGGGGCAGGGCGCGAGAAAAGGGGGTAGTTTCCCTATGGGCCAGTGATTCAAAAGCACCTGGGGCTCCTAGCTGCCACTACCGCAGGAGTGGCAGAGGCCAGAGCCCCAGGCCCTTTAAATCACTGCTAGAGTGCTGCAGGTTCTCAGGGCTGGCCAGAGGCAGTGGGAAGAGGACTGTTGGCAAGAATGCAGAGACACCCCTTCCAGGACCTTGCCTTTGAGCCTGGCAAGTCTGTCAGTACCTCTAGCCCCAGATAAGGCCTCAATTTTTTAATCTAGATTGCTTTGCATCCTTCTTTCCCCACAATTTTTAAATTATGATATCCTGCCTGTAGTACATCTCTACTTTCCCCTGCAAAAAAAGTTGATAAAGTAAAGTCTCGGTTGGGCTGGCTGTTCGGTATGCACAAAAACAGTTGTGAACTCTAAAAGCTTCATACAATTCAGCACTTCACAAAATGCAGCATTGAGCCAACATTTGCACCTGAAATGCTTTATCACCTCTTTGCTTAGTAGCTTAGAATTTGCTATTGCCATGTTTTAGAAGGGTTTGGCATCCATCCACAGAAGAGAATGGATGCTGTGTGAACAGAGACAAAGATTTAAGAGTATTTGGGGATTGTGTTGCTCAGACTTACAAAGCATATCCCTTTTCAAAAGGGATTTAGGAGCCAAAATCCAATTGACGTGCAATAGGATTTAGGTGCTTAAGTGCTTTATATTCTTTTTGAACATATTTGGCCTTGCAATGCCAACTGCTACAATACTTGGATAATTTTAAAAACTTGGCCTAAGTGACTAGCCATAAATTGGAAATAATAAATAGTTGAAATGGAGGCTGTTGACAGAATTGCCAAATCCCTGGCCCCAGACAAGTTATGGGAATACTTATCAGCCCTAGAAGGGGCGGTGCTTCTGGCAGAATGGAAAGGACTGGGGTTAGCCTCCTATAGCAAGCATTTCAGCTCTGCATGACCTGCTCTATCCACTGTAGCAGCATCAATGCCCAAGAGCCCTGGCCCTCTTAAAAGTGCAAAGCCCTGGGGCAGTTGCTGTTTCTCCCCTTTTTGTCCCCCCCTCACCCCTATCAGTGGCACTGGCTGAAATGAACAGTTTACAAGACACCTTCTGGTAAAAATCTGGATTAAAATATGTTTGCAGGAACTAGTCAGGAAATGTAAGGTATATTAATAGAATTCAAGCTCTGTTTGCAGAGACACCTCAATTTGCAGTGAACTATTCACCAAGCTCTAGCCCTGGGCATCATATTATCTTTGATTGGAAGCTGACCGAAGTGTAAGCCAAGTCTCCTTGAATCACAGAGGACCCGCACACCATCTATAATAAAACAGCATCCCAACAGTCACAAGTTCCCAGTCACAGCCCACTTCAAAGCCAAGAATTTTTATTTTAAAGAACTACAATTGGCACGATATTTTCCTGCTAGGCATAAACTTTAACAGCAAAGCTCAAATACTCTTTTAGTTTGTATATGCTCAAGGCCAATGCTGCTCCCAAGTTATGCCAGGACAGAAGCTTCTAATAACCTCAGTGTTTAACTAGATTTAGGCTATTTCCTGAATATCCATCTAAGCCCAAGCCGGCAGGCCTGTGTCTGAATGTAATAGAGCCATCACCTTGGCAAGTCCTATATTGAATCAGCAGTGGAAGCCCATCATCCCAAGTCAATCTCAGAATTTTTTGACATTGATTAATACCACCTCCTCATCCACAGACACAGTTCCCCCTCCTCCCCGCCCACCAAGATATTGTCCAATCTCTCTTTCCAAGATCACTTGAGTTTTTCTAGTCACCATATTTCATTCCACATTAAGACCTGGAGCTTCAAGCCATGCCCTTCTGATTGACAAACTAGGCAAGACGATATTGTAGGCATAAAAATCAAGAGGTCAAAATTACTAAGTATCATCTTAAAAGCAGAACTGCAACAGATCAATTATATCTCCCAGATTTTGTCAACAAGGGATTGAAAAGAACAGAGGCATCAAACAGTTCATTGGGTGCCTGGTTAACTCCTGGTTAACACATCAACTGGGCACACTAGCAAAGTAGAATCAGACAAAAACCAAAAGTAAGTTAAACTTTATTTTTACTATAAATTACCCCCCCCCGCCTCCTTAATTATATTAATCAAGATCACATAAAAAAGTGGTTCCCTTTTTCCAACAGCACCAAAACGACAAGCCGTACTCCCTAAGGCTTTCTACATGCTACATGGTGGATAGATGCTGCAGCGATCAAGCCACCAGATGATTTATTGTCTCTGTTGCAGAAGCGATAAATCGATCTCCAAGTGCACTCCTGTCCATGCCTCTACTCAGTCTTGCTCATTCTCCAACTGTAACATTTTCATTTAAGCCTAACTGATACAAAGAAGAAAACAAACAGAGTGCTAGTTCAGAACATAAATCTGTGCTTCTTGACTTCAGACAGTAAATATAACAGCCTGGCTATTTGCTCCAGTCTGTTCCTATATCAGATTATCATTATTAACCACCACCATTCTGCTCTTACTTAAGACTTATCTGAAGAGCTCAGCATTGTTTGAAAACAATTCTAAAAGGTACACAGTACCCCTGGGATGTACAGTATGTGAATGTTACCTCTACTTAGGGTGATCAGATCAGGGCTACCAAAAGAATTGCCAGGTGAGAGGGGGGGCAGGTACAGGCTCCCAGAAAATGTAGGGCCTCATGTAGAAGGGGCAGGGTTGGGCTGGCAGCTAGCCTCCCTCAGGTAACCCTTCAGAGCAACCCAGCTTGTACCACCCGGGGTTGCAATAGTGATTTAAAGGACCCAGAGCCCCAGGGAAGCTACCCTTCTCATGCCCCACCCCTACCCGACCCCTACCAGCAGCTCAGGACCAGAGTGCAAGTGTGATAAACCTCGACAGTGTGTTTGGGGGGGAGGGGGTAGTAAATAGGAGCCTAAATAAGACAACGTCCCAAATATCAGGACTGGCCCTATAAAATTTGGAACATCTGGTCATTCCTTCTCTAGTTTACAGAGGATCAATTAAGCCAGAAATATGTTAAAGTGAAACTCACTCCTGTGCAGATGGCCAGCCCAAGTGACTCAGTGGAATTCAAATGGGGCATTGGCTCAGAACTGGTCTTCTGTACTGGGTTGAAATGCCCATAATTCAGCCAACTATGCTTTAACACAGGCATTGAAGTACTGTCTTCATGGTTTATACTATTATGGATAAAGTATACATTACATAGGTACAGAAGTATTGGCAGCTTCTATTGAATGCAACAAAATCTGCTGTATATAAAAAAACACAGATCTGGAAAGGATATTTTATATTGATGTAGCAAATTTCAGCCCATAGAAACCCAAAGCACCTCATAAATTATGGGTCCCTTCCTGTGACATGCTGAGTCCCTTCCATCCTCCACTGAGCTCGTCAAATGAGTCTCAGGGAAAAACAAAAAGCAAAATAGTACTCTGAAGACTGCACCTGAGCCACACAAACAGAAAGCACAAAAATGTAGCCACCTCCCAGGTAGTAAGAACTATAGCAAATAACATAGTAGGAAGGAATATAACTTGAATTTGGGTCACTTTTGGCAAATTGTTTCAGTGGGAAAAAAAACTGGAAGCTTCAAGACAGTTTGACTTTTCCAAAATGGAAGGTGTCAACATATTATTTTGGAAATTCTTATCTTCATGGAATTTCCTTCAATTTTGCAGTAGAAACTTACGTTAAGAAGCTAAAAATGCCAAAATGAAATTTTAAAATAAATTATTTCACGCTAAATGAAGTGTTTTGGGAAACACAAGATAAACTTGATATTGGCTTTCACCAAAAAAATCTGATACATTTTTGTTTCTAATCAAACCAAAAGTATTTTTCCCCTAGTGCAGCCACCGAATGACAAAACAAAAGAGAAGATAGAAAATCAAGCAGTCCTGACCACTATTACAGATCACACTGCATTAACAGTGGGAGGCAACTGGTACATTTGGTTAAAGACCCTTACAAAAAGTTTGAGATGTAGCCATGTTAGTCTGTTGCAGCAAAACGAGTCTGGTGGTACCTTAAAGACTAAGGTATAAGTTTCTTTAAGATGGCACTGGACTCTTTGTTCTTACAAAAAAGTCATCAAGGGATCTTTAAATCTACAGAAAACGTTCATTATTCACTCTGCTAACAAGCGTTAGGCTGGTTTAACTCCAGACAGCTTCAATCAGTGAGGGCAAAAAAAAAAAAAGGTCCTCTCTTTTCAGAGAACTTATATTGACCAGACACCAAGGCCTGGTTAAATGTCAGGAAAAAATCTCAAACGCAATTGGTAGCCCAGTTGGTGGAACACAGTGTATTCAATCATACTTCATATAATGTCAGTGCAATTGCTTCATGAAAATAGCAATAACAAAAATAGTGAAAAGCATAAAAATGCTTTAAAATAAATGAATGTGTCCTAAATCTTCCGTAAAAGTATTAAAGGTCAAAACCAACCTTTAGAAGGTTGAATTTTGCTATAGTTCTCAGTCACATAGAAGAATACCACTCAAGTCAGTTGCAGAATTATTATTAAGCAGGAAAAAAACAGGTTTGTCTCATTTGCTACAAATCCAAAATCTTGATAGAAAGGCGGAAAACTCACCCTGGGTAAAGCATTAGATCATGTATTCAGAGTGCAAATCATCTGCTTAGGACATAAATTTTATGTTCACTGCAACCACATTGTACTATCCGCCAAAGCTAAACTGAAGCTCGAATTTCAGAAGGAAAATGCCTAGTAGAGAACACATTTATTTAAACCTGAAAGATGAAAATGTGTTTTAATACTAGCTATTGAATTTTATGTGATAAAACACAGGGCTTCCTGAACAGCCAAAAAGTAAATACAGAAAATCAACTGACTGTAGATGGTTGATGAAGTGTGGCACAGTCCATTTGTGTCATGTCATACTGATACTCTTCATAACTGATCGGATATCAAGTTAGCACACTCTGCCACACTCATGTGCATAACCCACTACTGCAATTTGTCTCTATTAGATCAAACAGGTAACTTGATGCTCAACAGCTATACAAAGCGACGTGTCAAAAATGATATCTAACGATATGAAAGGTAAGTAAATATTTGTTTTTTGAAGCATCTAGAAACCTTACTTATGGTCCAGGACCCTATTGTGCTAAGTGGAGCTACAGCCAACATTTAGGTACCAGACTTGTTATTCCCTGAACAGAAGAGTGTGCTATCGTGTAATTGCAGCACTAAAGGCAAGAGTATTTTAGACAGTGAAAAATGTGCAAGTTTTTATGCTTCTTTTATTGTTATTAAAAGAAGCACAGTTACCTTGGCAACTGCTAAATCACATGAGATTTGTTAAAGAAACCCAAATGTTACTTATACTTGCACATTTGCAATCAATTTAAGTAAACCCATTGTGTGGGGTTTTTTTTCAATCTGACTTTTTCGCCCAAGAGCCTACAACTTTCAACCATTTCTCTAAATGGTCATTGGGGCTGTATTTTTCAATGCAGGAGGCACCTGGATTTATGCCCATAAAATCTGCACATTCAGCTACTGTGCATCCAGATCTGGTGTTTAAATGTACGATTAAGGTAGCTGCCTTAGAAAACTTTGGCATTACTCATTTCTCCTTTTTTCAAAAAAAGCTGTAAATTTTTAAGGGAAAGAATTGTATATGGAGGTGTAAGGGAAGAGCCAGCAAATGAGCCAATGGGAAGCAGACTGTGCGTATGTTTGTTTTGTTTCTATTTTTCAAGCAATATTTTGCCTCTGCTCATGGACTGATGCTGGCAGCATCCACTAACCAAAGTACACAACCAACAAATCTCTGTATTTGTGTTGAGAAATCCTCGTGAAACTCATAGGCATTATGAAAAAAAAAGAGAGATATTGTCAATGCATTCAATTTTCAAAGTTCAGAAGCAGACCCTGATTAAGAGCTATAAGCATTTCCCTCCTAGGCCCCTTCTGTTCAACTTGAGCTCAACTCATGGCCTGATGAAAAAACAAAGCAGTCCTGTAGCTCCTTAAAGACTAACAAATTTATTTATTAGGTAATGAGCTTTCATGGGTAAACCCACATATTTATTTCAAGACTGCCATCTATGTGCTAGAATGGACAGGTAAAAAGCTTGATAGACAGATATTTTAGATATTCAATCTAAAATATTTCATCCTGATTTCATTAGATAAATTAATGGATGATATGTCCATCAATGGCTATCAGTCAATAAGCCAAGATATTCAGGGATGCAACCCTATACTCTGGCAGTCCCTAACCTCCAAATGCCAGAACCTGAGACTGGACTACAGGTGACAGAGCTCTCAAAAATCACTCTTGTCTTTTCATTGCCTTTGAAGCATCTGGCACAAGTAACTGCTGGAATACAGGATACTAGGCTAGATGGACCATCGGTCTGACCTTGTATGAATGTTTTTATCCTTAAATTGTTACTGCCTGTTTACAAGTGCACAGGTGAATGACTATGAGGCTATGTCTAAACTGCTGGCTTCTGTCAGGAGCCTGGAGGTCACCCAACAGAAGTCTGACACATCAGGAGTGTTCTGCCAACATCCTGCTCATCCTCATTCCACAAGGAAGAAGGGATGTCTTGACAGAGGGGGTTTTTCTAGCATTTGGCCCCATGGGAATGGGCAAAATGTCCGGAAAGCCTCTCCTGACAGAACTGTTGACAGAAGATATGCAAATTGCACAACACATTTGCATATTTTTGCCAACAGTTCTCAGGAATCTAGACATAGCCTGAGTCAGCTGAGACTTGCACCTTTAACTATGAATTTGTTTCCTTTTATATTTTTAGCTGAAACCCTTAAGGATGCTTTAAACTTTAACATAGATGTTATGGGGCTGTATTTTACACATTGACATTCAATTTTAACTATAGCAGTTGAAGGCCTTTTCACTGCATTTGTTTCTTTAGGGCTTTTTGTGATCCTGCAACATATCACTTGTAACAAGTGAAGGAAATTCCAGGGCAGGATTCATCTCCTAGATCAGAAACGGCCAGTCATCCTAGACAATACTGACCTCCCGTGATTTGGCAAATTCTCTTATTCGGCACAATTCAGGTCCTGAGGGTGCCAGACTAGAGAGGTTCAGCCTGTAGTAACAAACTCTTGCTCTTGTCTAAGAGTACTGAACTGGTTTGCTCCAGACAGTCTCATAAGGAAGGAGACGATTTGATAAGGCTAAAGCATGTCATTGCCTACCGAGCAGCATCCGCACCACTGTCTACTCGGAGGCTTAGGACATACAGTGAGAATAGCTTGTCACTCGTTATTTGAACAAATCTGGCTTATTAAAATGTCTGCTGGAGGAAATCATATTCCAGCTATAGCATCAGAGTAACTCCAATTATGCTGATGTTTTGGGGTCAAGACTGTGTGGCTAGATGGCTGTCATTTCACCTTCACAATGCACTGTACAGTGAAAGAGTGTAAGTTACAAACACAAAGGCTATGCCTACACTAGCCCCCTTCTTTGAAGCGGGCATGGTAATCAGCCTGATCGGAGAATACTAATGAAGTGCTGTGATGAATATGCAGCACTTCATTGGGCTAATTCTCCTCACAGCAAATTCAGCGTCAAACTTCGAAGTGCCAGCTTGCTGTGTAGCCATGGGTACTTCAAAGTGCCTCTACTCCCCCACAGTTTTGGGAGTAATGGCACTTCAAAGTAGCACGGGCATTTCAAAGTGCCCACGGCTACACAGGTTGCCAGCACTTCGAAGTCTGACACTTCCAATTTGCTGCAGGGAGAATTAGCCTAACAATGTGCTGCATATTCATCACAGCACTTCATTAGTATTCTCCCATCAGGCTGATTACCATGCCCCCTTCAAAGAATGGGGCTAGTGTTGGCATAACCAAAATGACTCATTTACACCATCCCAAAAGGCTACCTGTTACAAGACAGCACTAATTGGAAAAGACTGAGCCCAGGTATTACAAATCTGACATGCTTTTTTTGAGGGGGGGGAGAGGGGGCCTCTGTGTTAATTTTTCATGTCAACCTCAAGTTCTATTAAGCTAGTTATGTTTATACTCATTGCACAGGATACCAAAAATAACCCCGGGCAATCATATTTGTTTACAGGAACTAATAAATAGGTTCAATGTCTGTTCTACTTGACCTCCAAGCTTCCGTGCACTTGACCACCACCTCCAGCATGTGCCAAGTTGCACTTTGGTTTACATTACATGAGGATGAATCTATTGTCTCCATCTTATGGGATAAAAGAGTTTTATCTTAACCCCCACAGAAAAAAGTATTTTATTCTTTGTCTATTAGTGTTGCCTCTCCAAAGAAAGGGAGTAGGTTAAAGAGAAGTTCCCTCCCACGCAATCTGACTTCACAGAAGTACTGTGCAATGCGTAACGTACTGCATTTCCACTTCTAAAATTGCGTTTATATCAAAATCTCTTTTCTCTGTGCCCTATCAACGGGCTACACATCAGCATCTCAATTTCCTTCAAGTGCTGTGACTTCTTTTGATTTGGAGGACATCACTAGATGCTGTCATTCACCACAGCTGTCCCATCCATAGGACGGCTTGGGAGAAGGCCCAACCCCTGCTGCCAGTGCAAGGCCCCCCATTAGTCCTGCAGGCAGCATTATTTTCAGGAGGGGGCTTTGAGAGAAAGGTAGCATGGGGATGAGGAGGAAGTGGAACAGAAGTAGAGGTTTGAGGGGTAGGGCTGGAGCGGGGGTTGTCCTGAGCTCCACATCTCCCCTAGGGATGGCCCTGGTTTTCCTGTGTAAGCACCTCATAGTAAAACTGGCCAGCCAGCACTCTCAGCAGGGTACCCCAAAAACAGCAAAATCCATTTAACACACACCGTTCTACATTTAATATATAATTTCTATTGGTTTACAAAGGAACTTATCAACCTTAACTCACAAGATGAGAGTAGAATTTGTCTGGCAGAACAGAAGATTCTTCATCAGGAAGCAGAATAAAATTTCACCTTGTGCTTTGAACACATGCAAAGACTGTAAAACATTTTGCCTATTCTGGCTATTTTACAATACTGAACTGAGATGGTCTGTTGTCTAATTACCTCTCTAGTTCTACTTCAGATGACACTAGAATCAGAGGTGGAAAAAGTACCTTGAAATTACTTGAGTAAAAGTGCAGATGCTTTCACTTCTGGGTACTGGAGTACAATCAAGACATGGTGTGTGTGTGTGTGTGTGTTTACTCAAGTAGTTTTCCAGGAACTGTGGTGACTTGTACATAAGTATGCCCTCTACCAAGCAGCTGTACTTTTACTCAAGTAACTTTTTGGGTACTTTTTCCACCTCTGAGAAGAGCGACAGGGTAATATTACCAACCAGGAACAAAACAATTGCAAATTGAGAGAACATTTTAGGGTTTTCTAAATAGTTTCTGCAGCCAATAACCACAAAGCATTTTCTGAATAGTTTTGGTAAACTCTGGACATCATGAGATGAATGATTCATCATAGCAAGAGTCCTTTCATGTCTCTTTGTAGAGAAGATCTACTAGACAGTACATATAAATAGATCTTCTAGGATCAGTGGAGAAGAGACTGTAAGTTCACCCTTCCCCTCCATGCAACATGCTGAGCCTCTCATGAACCATGACTTTTGCATCCTTCACACAAAAAGCCAGTAGTTATTTGGCAACATGTGCATTTAGAAGAGGGAAGTTTTAAGTACAAAGAGGCAGATCATAAGAACTGGATGGACCAGGAGACTGGCAATCAGATGCAAACATTTTCACATTTAGCTAATTTATATGAAACTCGCTCTCATCAGAAGCGATCCCAAGTCAATATCGGACTGGGACTGAATGGAGACTGGGAGTGGCTAGCTCACTGCAAAAGGTACGTTTTCCTTCCTTTGGTATTCACACTTTCCCATCAACCATTTGGAATGGGTCACATTCACCCTGACTGAATTGACCTCATGAGCACTGGTATGGTACATAGTAATACAAACACACCCACTTCTGCATCTCTCTCTCTTGCCATCCGCATCTGCCAAACAGAAGCTTCCACTCCATGTATCTGACAAAGCCTATGCCCAAATAAATGTGTTAGTCTCTAAGGTGACACAGGACTCCTTTTCACAGCTGACTGATATTCAGTAACTTACGTGAAATGCATTGGTACTGTCAGTCCAGTTTCCCAATTCACAGGTATCCATATCACACATGCTAATCTCAGTTGTCACCCTTGCTGGCTGTCTCAGCAATGAAGTCAAGGGCAGAAAGGATACGGAGACTGAACTAACTTCTCAGACATAGAATGTATTTGTCCCAGATGAAAGCTGAGATGCAACATGGAACTTTTCATGAGCACTGAAATATATTTAAGGAAAAAAAAAAGAGGACCAGAAAGAAACTGGGACTTTTGCTCCCAGATACAGAATATTAATACAGATTTCACGCAGGCACTTACTTTGAACTCTACTAAGCATGTAAAATGTGCGTCTCACATACAGTTACTCTATTTCAATCCTCTTTGAAAATTTGCCAGACATAGAGCCTGTTCCCTGCAGCGTATGCAGTCATTGGGTTATTAACTGCTGCTTGGAATCTAGAAATAGGCAGAGAGGTTACCTGGTGACAAGTGGTGTGATTGTTTAGAGCCAATTGTCTGGTTCTTTGCAAATGTACTCAGCCAAACAGAGTTGAGAGCTTCAAAGTCTGTGAGACTGTAGATGAATTGAAGTGGTAGGACAGGATGCTTCTACCCAACATTCAGAGAGCTGGAGTATTTATATGAATTCACAATCTGCATGTAAACCTTGAAAATGAGCTTTGCCACTTTCTAAATTCAAGTATTTGCTAAACTTGCTATAGGAGTCCAATGTCTTCCAGCTATCTCAGCATTCTCCCAGAGCACTGTTTCTAAGGCACTTGTTCAGTCATTTTACTATTTTGTTTAGTCCATTTGTATTATCAACAGGGTTTTCTTGAAAAAGATTTAATACCTTTGGATTCTATCAAATTACAGGGTGTGTAGGAGTCAAGTTGATTCACACTAGTCTAGATTGGGAATAGGAAGATAAGCACTCTGTTTAAAATATGGAACCCCAGAGGCACTGAAGCCATGTACTAGGGAGAGTGAAATCTCTGTTCTTCAGCTTTGTTCTGAGAGCAAGCTGGTCTTTAGCTCAGGGGATAGAGCACAGGGCTTTACTCCCTACAGTCACAGGTTTACTCCCTTCTGCTACCAACCCCAGGTCAGTTGGTGTTGCAGATACATCAGAAGTAATTGAGAAACTATGCAGAATAATCAGATCTCAGTGTGACTTATGTTCTAGCTTTCTAAATGAGGAACTCTGTCTGAGGCTCCCAGAAACTGAGGTTAGGCAATCACTATTACATAGGATTTGTAATAATAATCCCACCAAGCAACAGGTTATATGAACCCTTCCTCCTCGGACATATCTAACCTTTAACTCAGTGGTTCCCTGCTGTTTCATTTTGGGGATCCATTGTAAGAGAAATATAATCATGAATCACCTTCCAGGCTCCCTGCTTTCCTCGGGCTCAGAGACCAATAAAAGCAAGTGCTCTGCAAACTGGAACGTAGACTGTCTGTCTAAACAATAGGGCTATGGTTACACTACAGCGATCTGTCAACAGAAGTCACTGTTGGAAGAGATTTCCCGACAAGACTTTGGTCAAAAGAGTGCAGCCACACAAAAAAGCCAATTGTAAGTGTGCTCCACTCTGTTGACAGAGTGGCCACACTGCCAGGCCAGTCTCCCCACAAAACAGGCGCCTTGGAACGCAGCAGGCAGGGCTGTCCATTGTTCTGGATGTCGCATCTGCCGAGAGAAGTCCCCCCAGAGCATCCACACAGCTTTTTTGTCGACAGAATCTGCTGACGGCACCACTATGCCTTATGGCTGAAAGGCAGAATGCTACTGGAGAAACTACTGAGTTTTATCAACAAACTGTCGACTGTTGTGTGTTGATGTTCCACTGGCTTTGTCAGCAAAACTCACTAGTGTAACCGTAGCCTAGTAGTAAATGTTTTCGGCTACAATGGTAACTCACCCACAGTTTGGTCGTAGGGTGACCCTGTTTCCCTATGTGAAATATGGGACACACGGTAAAATTGCTTGGAGTTAAGCGAGTTCAATGGCAATCCATTAGAACTATGGAATACAAACATTCAATATAACATTAAGCTGACTGAGCACCTTTTAAACAATATACCTCATTATAACAAAAATAGGTAAAAATTAAAAAAAATACCTACAATTATGCCTCGATTACTCCACACAAGAGATACCTTTCCTGGACACTACACAAATCAAGGATGGCCTGATCAGTACCACACTGTACTACAAACCCACTGATCACTGTACTTACCTACACCCTTCTAGCTTCCATCCTGCACACGTAACTAGATCCATTGTTTACAGTCAAGCCCTTACGTACAATCACATTTGCTCTGATCCAACTGACAGAGACCAAAAACTACAAGATCTCTACCAAAGATTCATAAACTTGAATTACGCACCAGGAAAAATAAAAAAACAAATCAACAGGGCCAGACGAATACCCAGAGACCAGCTACTCCAAGAAAGGCCCAAAAAAGCCAAGAACAGAACACCACTGGTCATCACCTATAGCCCTCAACTCAAACCACTGCAACAAATTATTAAAGACCTACAACCTATCCTTAATCAGGATGCCACACTCCAGAAGGCCCTAGGTGATATGCCTGTTCTCTCCTACAGACAACCTCCCAACCATATGAGGATTCTCACCAATAGCCACAGTCTATACTGCAGGAACACCAGTCCTGGGACCTTTCCTTGCAACAAAGCCTGCTGCCAAGTTTGTCCATAAATCTATTCTGGCAATACCATCTCTGGACCTAACCAGGTTACTCGCAGAATCACAGGCACGTTCTCATGTTCCTCAACTAACATCATATATGTCATCATGTGCCAGCAATGCCCAGATGCTTTGTATATTGGACAGACTTCAAACTCTCTCAGACAGAGTTAATGGGCACAAAACAGACATCAAAACATTCCTGATCCACAAACCAGTTAGTCTACATTTTAATGGAGTGGGCCATTCTGTTAATGACTTCAGAGTTTGCGACTTATTGAAGAAGAATTTTCAGTCTGCTTTGGAAAGAGAAACTGCTGAACTCTCTTTCATATTCAAATTTGACACATTAACATGTGGTTTGAACCAGGATGCAAATTTTCTGGGACATTATAGGGGCTCTTTGGCATACTTGGCTTAATTTAATTCTTGACTCCCTCCCCCCATCCCCTCCGTTCTCTGATTTGGTCACCTTGATAATTTTTTCCTAATTTGTCAACCTTGATTACTGTTTTTGGTTCTCTGTGCCTTAAATATTGAGTCTGTTCTGGTCTGGCTATAGTCTGAAGAAGTGGGTCTGTCCCACGAAAGCTCACCTAATAAATTATTTTGTTAGTCTTTAAAGTGCTACTTGACTGCTTTTTTGTTTTGATACCTACAGTTAGGTGATTATTGCTCTACAGAAGTGCCTGCCTTGTCCTCATCTTGCTGGACTCCAGAGTGTGGGCTGCTAGTGTCTGGGCTGGTAGTGAGACAGAGAGGTGCAGGAACCAGATCAAGGGGCTGAAGGAATGTGGGGAAAGACTGGGGTATGTGAGTGAGCAGCTGGAAAAACAGGGCTGGGTGTGTGAGCAGCAGGGCAGGAGTCTGGAGAGGATGCTGGGAGAAGGGAAGAGCCCTGGGGCTGGGTTCAGGAACAATGTAAGCCATTTGATATTTTTGTAGCAGTATAAAAACACAATGAAACCTACAAGGCTAATTTTACACCACCACCACCATCCCCCATTGAAATTTAACTGGTGTCAATGGATTTACAACAGATAAATTATTATGGTCCTTCTCCACCACACCCCCGCAGTCCTGGCCTAGCTAGCACCCCCATTCCCCAGGGCAGAGCCAGATTGAAGGGCTGCAGCCTACTGATTCAAATACCACTTCCCATACCAATGTTAAAACTGGATGGAAATCATGTATCTGGAAATCCAATTCTAACGAACTGTTTAAAGAACCTGCCCACCTCCTCCAGCCTTTTCAGCCAGCTCTTTAAACACACAGCATCATCATCATCATCATCATCATCCACCATGGGTTCAGCACCATTGGAGTATGATGCCTCTCTCACTATTTCCTTCCATCTTTCCCTTTCCAGTGCAGAGTGGCTTAGTTTCTGTACACTAGCTCCACATCATAAACAGAGAGACCCTGCTGTTTAAAGACCTGTCTGTTTAAAATTCAGGTCCCTGCTTTGCAACATAGAGGACAATTAATCTGTTTTTTACAAAAAGCTAGGACGCTCTACAGGGAGCCTAAAAAGTGATAGTTCTGGCTAAAATGAGAAGGATGGTCACCTTATTTAGTATGCAATAATATTAGAATGTAATCTGTGGTGTGCTAGGGAAAACTATCAGACTAGGAGAAACATTTCTGGTCAAACACTGCCTTGCATCATGGTGAAATGAAGTGTCTGATTTTTTTAATCTCATATATTTTTCTAACCTACTGCCGGAATGGTCATTTTTTCCATTACAAAACTTCAGACATTCCAGTTTTACCATCCAGACCTTGATTTCTTAAGATTAGGGTGGATATTTGATTTAACTATTCCTTGGCACACAGTGGTACACTGCTTCCATATAGCACAACAGACTACATCTCTCTGAAGTCTCTGCAATTGTCAGTTCATCTCCAACATATGGTGTGATGCTTTTAATTAGATTGGTCACCATTTTTACCTAACCATAAAAAGCACAGGATTTGACGGGAACCTGAAGAGGTCTTCTTATGTAATCCCCTGCTCTCCAGACTAACTATCCCACCAGTAATATTTATTTCCAACCACAAAATATTACGGTGCAATGAGTCCACATTTGCCCTTCCTCAATGACCCAATTCAACCCATCTGACAGAATCTTAATTCGCACATTAATTATATTATTCCACTGGGCTGAGGGTACAAATTATGGGACCACAGGTCTCAGAAGAAAAAGTCAATTGATAGAGTTCAAACCTTGCTAATCTCTTGTGCTCTTCTTTCCTATTCTCTCTCCTCTCCACAACATCCTCAAAACTGAAAAGATAATCAGAAAAACTGTCTTATAACTACTTTTCTACCCATTTTTTCAATTAAAGTTCTTGACACCTTTTTTACCAACTTCACTTTAAAGGCCCCAATCCCTCACCACCAAGTAAATAAGGAGCACTTTGCAAACAAAGCATTCTGATCAACTCTAACATGAAGACATAAAGTCAATGCCCAATGTCTATTATTTTTTAAAACCTTTAGTATACATTATGAAGACAAGAAGTGAGAGTGAAAAACTGTCACAGAAAACTGCTCTGGTCAATACTACAACAGAAACAGAACAATAGATAGCGCAGGGAGAGAATTTTCAGAGTTTTGGTTCTAGAGTGAAAATAGGTCATATATGTTTAGGCAGATATAAAAACAAACAAAATTATATACAGAAAAACACCTATCGAGTAAAATAACAAACACAATAGCTATACAAATGTAAATTAATCAAATCTAGAAAAAAATCACTTAGCAACACTTAAAAAAACTGTTGGACACAGAGGCTACGTCTACACGTGCACCCAACTTCGAAATAGCTTATTTCGATGTTGCGACATCGAAATAGGCTATTTCGATGAATAACGTCTACACGTCCTCCAGGGCTGGCAACGTCGATGTTCAACTTCGAAATAGCGCCCAACACGTGTAGACGTGATGGGCACTATTTCGAAGTTACTGCCGCTACTTCGAAGTAGCGTGCACGTGTAGACGCAGCTAGAGTGAGAAATAAAGCCCATTTTTCTTTTACTTTTTTCCAAAATTTCAGATATATAATGTGGTGTAATGGATAATAAACATAAGAAATATATAAACCCAAAACATTTACGTGGCTATCAAAAATAATTTTCTGCAAGATTTTTACTAAAGTTAGGAGGAATATAAGACTGCAGTTCTCCTACAAGAATACCAAGTGAAAAATATTCAGTCCTTCTAAAGTTTCCTAATAATATCCCCTCTCAGATTTTAGGCTCAACAATGTTACAAAATTTAACCTGAACTTTCACAAACTGTCATCAATCATAGGCCTAATTTAAAATATATATATATATATAGTGCAATTGAGAAGTGTGCTTTTTGGCCAAATGCATCTTGTCATTTATCATAGCTCCTTGTTCTTAATAGGTTCTGGGTACATAGACCTATTTCACATGGGCCCCTTAGAAAATTTTATAACTATTTTCAGTCATTTTCACTGAACCATCATTGCACTGGTTTGTGATACAGCTTTAAGAGCAGGATTACAAAAAGCACTTTCCCAGAATCTCTATACTAAAACCTACAGAATAACTTAAATGGGCCTCTTATGAGGTGAATTCTCCCATGCAGTCTATTGAAATATTCTGGCTGGCTGAGTCAGGGCCTCCACATACAATGAGCTATTAACTGCAGCTTATCCCCTGAATTCTCCCACCAACCCATCACAGCAGTGATTAGGCAAAACCTTACTGATTGTCCTAGTATTAGCAATAGATGTACTAGCAGGGATTCCACTTTTGTTCAAAACAAGTGGAAAAAGTTTTTACTTTCTAAAGTACTTCACTGCATATAGGCTTCTGAACATGTAATTTTGCTCTTTTAAAGACAGAAACAAAGTGTTTTCTTTAGCTATTAAGATTTTATAGTTTGCCATTTTCTTTCAATTTCTGCTTTGATGGTTTTGTTGTTTTCATTCTTATTCATCAGCAACATGTTTTACATGCACATGAAGCAATGCGCTGTTAGAGGTGTTCATGAGACAGACACACAAGACAGAGTGGTGCAGATAGACACCTGCCATATGTACTATTCCAGCTTTGGTCACTATTTGCTATTTTGTTAATCCATGTGATTTCAAAATTACTAACTTTAACAAGTGTTTCAGAAGGAACAGAAAGATTTTGCAATCTAGGTAATCAAAGAGAACTTCTAATCTGGCCAACGCTTCATTCTGACAACTCTTTCCACTCCCTCATCCCAATCATTTTCTCGTCCTTGACAGCCCTTATTTTATGATAGGGTTGCTATTTAATCCTTGGATGAATTTCATGCCAAATCTATATCCAAGTACCTGTATTTAAGTACTCTAGGCACCAATCCATACCACAAATAATGCCTCCACCCTGATTTTGCTCTCATTTGCAGTGGTATAAATGAGGAATAAGTCCAAGAAGGTCAGTGGAATTAACCTAGTTAAGATACAGGGATGTGGGCTTACTACATGGAAATTCAAGGTATGCTACAATTCACCCCAAACCTCTGGCATAGTACTCCAGAATAAAAGGTTTGAATATTACACCGCATGTGAAAAGTAGAGCTGGGAAATGCAAGCGGATGAAGAAATGCCAAGGGAAACAGTGGAATTTGCTATAAATTTTGAAGTGCAAATGTGAAGGGAAATCCTCCTCTGCAATATACATTCAAATGCAAGGCATCTGAAAGCCAAAAGAAATCTGACACCTTTTCTTCTCTTTTCACTTTGTCTCTCATTCCCCTCCCCGCCCCCAACCACCACCACCACCACCACCACTGGGAGGTGAGCTTGTTTGATTCCCCTGGGGCCTAGAATCTGCTCTGAGAAGAGTGGGTTTCTTTCTCCCTCTTGGTCTTACTGCAGCTCGTCCTCAGTTTTGTGTTGGTCTATCAATTGTGTTTTTGTAAAGGCTGCAACCTTTTCTTGGTGAATTAGGAAGGTGTGAAAAGTTGGTTTCACCATCTTAAGCTACATACAGGGCTCAAGTTTTCCATTAAAACGGGAGGGAGATGGAGGATTATTCTGGTCAGCAAGGGCAGTTCTGTCTCTACGTTGGGCTCTCAAGGCTAACAAATGGTTCCATAGTAACAGAGAAGTAGCTGTGTTAGTCTGTACTCCGACAAACCAAAGCAGCAGCAATGTAGCACTTCAGTGTTCCCTCTAATTGCTCTCTCCCCGGGGAGCACAAAATGCAGGGTAGGTGGCTGAAATTTCAGAAGTGGGGGCACAGCACGATCAGTTGCTGGGTCACAGACTTTTTCCCATGTATACATGACACTGCCATCAAATTGTTACTCCCTACCAGTGCTGTTGTTGTTGTCTAAGAAAAGTGGGGTGCTGGTACTCAGCTGGCTTCCTGCCCTTCACCTTCAGCCAATCCCGTGGCTGGGGCTGCTGAGGTCCCAGTACTCAGTACCGCCAAGAACCAGAACAAAAAAGCACTGCTGCCTACTTCCCAATTCCAAACCAGTGACCTAGACATCTAATCCTGTTTCTTTCTTAGCTCTGCACTGAGCAGGCCTTTTTAAAGAAGACATTTTAAATTGTAATCTGTTATATCCATCTATTCAGACAGAACAGTTACAAGAAAACGTCATTCCTACATCAAAAGGAATTGTGGCATTCCTATTCTCGGCCATGAGCTGTACAGAAAGGCTCTTGGGAATTACGGCTATTATAGGATATCCAGCTCTCAGGCCACTGACACAGGCTACCAGATCGTGGACTAATCTTGCTATAGGCTGACTAATTAACCAAGTGAACCAGGAAGGGGAGTATAAGCACCTCCTTTCCTCAGTTTGTTCCCATAAAGGATTGACCCCAAGGAAATAGTAAGCTAGGATCTTGAAAAACAATGACTAAGTCAAATCCTGCACTCACTGAGGTCAATTCAAATTGAATTGAAGGATCAATGATACAATTTAAAATCAAAATCCAATAAATAAGCATTGCATATGAGCATTGAACTAAGGAGTCATGGTTATCTTGGCATGGAATAACTCAAGATTTTCAATGGGGTTAGGAAAGGAATGATTGTGTTGCTTTATTTTCCATCTTCTGGCCAGAAACAGGACTAATAGCAGCACAGCAGCCCAAGCATTTGGCGAACTCATTTAATTACAACATTTATATCATTCTCAAATTAGATTATGTTCAAGCACTCACTCTTCATCTGGTAACTTAAATTAAAAATAGTTAAACAAATTTGCACTGCTGAATGAACAACATTGGATTGAGCATACACACACTTGTCAAGTCACTGGAGAATTAGTACTCTGAATTTTAGTATCTGACTGTTCTGGAAGGACAAAGATTTCTGTACCTACAGCAGAGCATAAGAAAGAAACTAGAGTCCTTTTCTACATGATGGTGGAATTAAAGGCAGAAAACCTCCAGTTTTAACTTGAGAATCAGATAGAGGCCTGAAAGTTGATGATCTTTCTAGCATGACACTGATATAGAGATAAATTCTGGGCTGGATCTCTAGTTATTGTCTGGGTTTCTGACAGGAGGGACTAGACCAGAGTCCTTCTAATTTAGTAGTGCAGAGGAAGATCATATATGACTTACATTAGAGTTTTCTCCCTTCTTCCCATCAAATATAGTGCACAATTTTTACTTGTTAAAAGGAGTGGAAGGATCAAACCAATTATAGTTCTGCTCATCCAGGCTTCACATCAGCTGAGCTCTCTATATTATTCATTTTTAAATGCACTATTTGAGCAGGGAAACTTTGTGTGTGTCAAGTAGTAACCCAGGCGTGGACTGTGATACTTCCTTCATTTCGATTGGGTTCTTCAGCTCCAGCTGACTAAGTGGGCTACAACTGGCTTAGTGGAGCATCTTTTCTTTTGATTTGCTTTCATTTCCCAAGCAATCAGAAATTGATTTATTTTTGTGGTTAATGATTCTTACAATCCAACAAACAGCCTGGCTCTTTCAACTCAGACCTTTAAATCTACATTTCTTCATTCAGTCAGACATGCTGGAAGTAATAATGGAATTTAAGGAAGTTTTTCATAGCAATTGAGTTTGAAGTGTTTTCCTTTGCATGTTGTATCTCCCTGTGGTCCCTGGAGTAACAAAGGACAGAAAAAACCCAAACTATTACAGTAATATGTGTTGAGTATCTTTCACAGCAAGAAATGCAGTTAATTCTTTTGAAAAAATGTTAAAAAGCCATTCAGGAACATTTAACATTTTCCTCAAACCCTTGTGTTTGCATGCATGGTTTTGTCTCTGAATTTGAGGTTTTTAAATAATTAAAAGAAAAAGTAACAATGAATATTCATGTCTTTTAGTACAATCAATAATACCTATTTAATATGAGATCTCATCTAGCCACCTTTACCAACTGTAAACAAAAATCCCAGTCTAGGGATAGATTCAGATACAACATAATTATTTTGTTTCCAACAGGGTTGCCAACCCACAAAAATTTCATTTATGGACAAAATGGGAAAAAATTTACAGACAGGTAAATTTTTTTACGGACATAATTCATCCAGTCATAGGACTCATTATTTTCTTCATCACAATCCATTCTTCTCATAGATTTTGACATTGTAAACTTTAACAGTAAACAATATTAAATTACACAAATTGCCAATGTGCTGATGCTAACTTGGTAGGATAATGTAGATAACATCACGTGAATCATGTTATTCAAGTTATGGCTCCTCAAGCATTGAGTTAAACAAACAATTAAAATGTCCAATTTCCGGTGCTCTGCAGTAAAATGGCTGAAGCAGCACAGAAGAACTTTAATTGCTATAAAATAATTCAATAATTGCTTTTTTAAATTTTCTTTTATTGCACTTTTACAAAATTTATGGACACCTAATTTTTTTTTTTACACAGACTTTATGGACATGTCCATTTTCAGCTAATTTACTGATAGTTGGTGATCCTGGTCTTCAATCTGTTCCCCACTAGAAAAGCATAAAAATTACTGTGAGTTTACATTAATATCTTTCACAATAACTTTGGAACCTCAGATTCTCTACCTCTAAAGAGTTCTGTTACCCCATATTTTTAAAACACTAAGGTCCTGAGATATGCGTATACAAGTGTAGAAATATACTGCACATACTGCAGTCATCTCTAGGAGGCTGTATAATGGTAGCAGTAATTAATACACTACATAAAGGACAGGAAATTAATACTGTATCCAATTCAAATTACAAATGTCCTTGTTCATTTTGTTTTGTGGGGGGGGATTTATTTAGGCACACAGTCATTATCTATTCTAGAATATATGCCAAGATAAAAAGAGTTAGCACCACTACTTCTGGGGGGGAAAATCTGATGCAATCTTTAATCACCACTATCCCAATATTTCACCTCCTATAAAAGCAACTTTTGCAGCAGCATTGTCCCTTAACATGATGTTTCAGGACTGAAAAAGAGGCAAGCACCATTTAAGTTATTGCCACTACTTCCTGCTGGATTTATCACTGGAAATTTCCTATCCAAGAATTGAGTTAGATCTAACATATGGCTAGACTGTTGTAAGTGGCTTTTCAGTCCATTAAATATAAACAAGTGGGTTTTTATCCATTTTCACAAAATCACCTCTTTTCCTTTTCTGTCCTACTGAGCTGCAATTATCATAAGTATCAAAACAAAAAAGCAGTGCAGTAGCACTGTAAAGACTAACAAAATAATTTATTAGGTGATGAGCTTTCGTGGGACAGACCCACTTCTTCAGATCTCTGTTACTATTTATCATAAGTATTCACTTAAGACTCTGTTCATTTCTTCCTTCATAGCCTTTCACCCATCTTATGTGTATGTATAGATATTTGGTAGCATGCAGTGCCTCATTCTCATACAGTATGAAGGTGCACATGATCAGTGGGAGGAAACAATATGTCTAATCTTCCTGTTGCTGAGCCTTGCCTTCACAGTTTGTCTCTTGTGGGGGGTGTCTCTCATTTTCCCTCCGTGTGGATGCCTGGTACTTTTTCATACTGAACACCATACAGTTGGGCAACTGGATTCTGGGTTCTGTGTTGCTGCCTTTCATTTTATTCTTGCACCTCAGTGCTGTGCTAGAGGTAGGAAGCCCAGATTTCAGCCACTCCCGATCTTAGAGAGTCTTTGTATATCTGCTTCATATCCTTTTCAAAATGTCTACATTGGAGAAGAAGCACTTACCTCTCACCCTTGATTATGAACCTCAAATGACAGCCTTTAACCTTGGCACTAACCGCTCCTCCTCCTCTCTCATTTCACCTCCCTGCTGCCTACACTGCAGTGAATAATGCTTCCCCCCCACCCCCCACCTTTTTTTTTTTTTTTAATTTCAGTGAATTAATGCAAGCCAGTTCACATTCTGGAAATTCCCACAGAATTCTACTGGGAGGAGCAGTTAGTTTTCTGTAGCAGTTTCCAGATTAACTGCAACAATTAAGGGAAAAGAAAGTTGTCATATTTACACAGCAGCATGTACCGTTAGGAGCAGAATTCGTTCCAGCTCAAACAGAGAGCACAAATTATACTTTCTTCCTTTTTAGAAGGCCCAAACTTGGTTTCATGCCAACTGACAGTGTTGGTAATTAATATAAAGGTTCCCTGGGGTCTTTTAACATCCTTTCTTAGCTCTTGATGGCTTGGACAGACACAACCTGTGTTCTCTTTAACTATCAACATAACTAAAGGGGAGGGGGGAGAATTTAAACACAGCACTGGGTTTTCTTTAAACTCTCTAATGAGCTGTAGATAAAGTAGAGAAGCTTTTACAGAGGGTTTTAAGAAACACTCACCTCCACCAATTGTTCTCCCAAGAGCAAAGCACTTCTGTCTCTTCATAGACATATGAATTCTAAGAACAGCTTTTACAAAGTCCAAGAGCACTGTTTATGTCAAAATGGCATCACATCAGAGATGTATGGTATATGACCACTTTTACCCCATCATCAGCTTGGTGCAGTTTGCTCTGTTTCTATTCATATGTAAATTTAGAGAAAAGATCTTTTATCTGTTTAATTTTTGTTTTAAATCAGATGACATCTCAGCTGCTCATTGATAATTCAGAATTAGTAGCCCATGCAAATAGCATGCCCATTTGCCATTTCACGTGGACCAAGTCACTCCTAACAGGGGGAGGGGTGAGAGGAAAGAATTGAGCTATTGATTACAGCATGGGACTGGAAAATATTTTTGGCACTGATTTGCTTTGTGATATTGGGCAAGTCACTTAATCTCTCTGTGGTTCAGTTTCCACTTGCTCTAAATGGGAAAATAATCACACACTTTGGCTAAGAGTTTAGGACTCCCTGATGAATGGTGCTATGTAAATATACCATGTTATTAAAGAATGTGGCTAAATTTATTTGCAGCTTCAATTTGATAGGATCGTATACAATCATCAAACATCCAGTGTGGAAACAAGAGCTCTTTGGAGTTTTTGATCACATTTTAAACCCTATGTTTAAAGGAAAGTTAAGCACACAAAAGTTAGGAAATGGGTCGATTAAGATTGCCTGCATGTTCTCAACGTGACCTTGTGTGTGTGCATTGTGATATACTCTGATAGCACAGTCACATATGATTTTTTCCCATACAAAACCTTCCCTGACTCTTCAATTAACTTCACATAGTTGAACATACCTCGATTTGGGCCTAAAAGTTTAGCTACCAAGACTGAGAGTACGTAATGAGAGTTTGCACAAAGGCCATAGTTACAAGTTACATAGTTACAAGTGCAGGATCCAGCTGGTGCATTGAGGGTGATCATGTCCTTACCTGGTCCATAGAGTGCAATCGAAAAAACAAACATAACTTTGCCTTCCCTGCAAGAGATGGACAGCCTACACCTTGTGAATTAACACTGTGCTACATTATGTTTGACTGTGCCATTCTGTATAAAATGTAATGGAGTACAACAGTTTACATTCCAAGCCATATTTTTTATCAGAATCTGAATGCTCAGTTTAGAACAGTTTTTCAAAAGATAAAGGAAAATAAGTACACTAGATCATCTCATTTTCAGGAGGGGTGAGTGAACTGGCTCAGGTATGGCAAGAACTGACTCCACACTTGAACCGTAGCTTCGAGGTTTGAATTTTCAGTTATTTTTTCTCCCTACTGTGTTCTCGATCTGAACGTCTTGGTTTGGGCTGGGATCAAAAGCAGAGCATCAAAACATGAAAATATAGTACAGTATATAAACCAATTTCTGTTCTTATAACTACAGGTGTAAGTGAAGCTAGTCCTTGGAATTTCTTCACATTATACATTTACGTAGTTCCATAGGCATGCTAGGTGCCGCACAGAAAAATTAAAGGCAGGCTCTCCCATCAGAAAAGGCCAGTCATGCAACCAATTAAGCAGGTGAGTAACTTCACTTCCTTGAATTCTCTCACTGATGATAGCAGGACTATTCATGCATTTAAAGTTATTGTTCTGTTTGATGGTTGCAGGATCAGGGTCTATAATTCAGACACTATGGCTTACACTTTAATAATAAATTACTTATGATTTTGGTGCCTAACTTAAGACATCATTTTAAAAGCTCTGATTTTCAGAAATGATGAGTTCTCTGAAAATCAGGCCACTTTAAGACATCTTAAGATGGGTACCCTAACATCCAGGCACCCAATAGCAGTAGCCACTTTTGAAAACAGAAGCCAATGAAACACATGAGAGCATCTAATGGGAATTAAGGGAAAGCAAGGATGAAGATTAAGTGCAAGATCATGAGGTTCTTTAGATTATGTTGTCCTCATGGGCTACAGTTACACGACAGCACTCTGTCAACAGAAATCACTGTTGGAAGAGATTTCCTGAGAAAACTTCTGTTGACAGAGTACGGCTACACACAAAAGCCATTCGGAAGAGCACTCCACTCTGTCGACAGAGAGGCTGGACTGCCTGACTGCTCCCTCCACAAAACAGGCACCCAGAAGCACAACACACAAGACTGCCCATTGTTCTGGATGCCCTGTCTGTCGAGAGAAGCCCCCGCCCAGAACGTCCACACAGCTTTTTTGTCGACAGCAGCGTTATGCCTCACGGCTGAGAGGCAGAAGGTTCTTGGTGAAAGTGCCAGGTTTTGTTGACCAACTGTTGACAAAATGCATTTTGTGTGGGAACGCTTCACTAGTTTTGTCGACAAAACCAGGGTTTTGCCAGCAAAGCTTGCTAATGTAACGGTAGCCCTGGTGCTTTTCTTAGAGTTTAGGTGTTGAATCTAAAGAGAAGAATTTGGAGTCGGTGACGCAGACACACATGCAGAACCAAACACACTTCAAAAACACTCTGTTCAGACTGATTTTCCAGTTTTCACAGAAAAATAAAATAAGCACTAACTTCAGCTAGAGCTTTGCTTGCTTAGATAGTGCAAGATCAAATACTACAATTGCAGCCAGCATTTCTATGGTAAAACACGAAAGTATGTTCTAATTAATTTTCCATATATCCTATACTATAAAACGCTAACTGTGAATTCAGCTTAATATTTTTAATATGACTTCACATAGGGGGTTGGCTTGGAAAAGATTTGACATCATACCTAAACTATTCATCCTACATCTGCTAATTGAAAGAAGTTGCCAAAAATCAGAGCCATATTATAGCAGTATAAGTATTTCTCTAACCAATTAAGGATAAAGGTGAAAAGAAGCTGCCATTTTCAACAGAGTTTAATTATACAAATGAACTTTAATATAAAAAAGCCTCCCTGAGACACTAATGAAGACAGAAACACTGGCTGATAATGTACGCAGAGTTGTTGTAGTCACATTGGTCTCAGCATGAGAGCAACCAGGAGGATGAGGTAATATCTTTTATTGCACTACCTTCTGCTGGCGAGAGGGAAACTTTCAAGCTTACAAAGAGACTTGAGGAAGATCTCTGGAAGTGTGAACTTTTATCTCCTCACCAACAGAAGTTCGGCCTATAACAGATGTTATGTAATAATGTGGTAACTTAGCAGGGAGATCAAATGAAGTAAGTGATAACCACAGATGTCTGTTGCATCCAAAATTTGGATTTAGATGGGAAAAAGGCACACCAGAGCAGATTGCACTGGGATCTGCCAGTACAGACTGCTGCACCTCCATGGACCCCATTGACTTCAAAGGGATTTTGCAGAGGCACAGCCGTCAGTCCACGAGGAGCACTCATTGTCACATTCACCCAAGATGCATGATTAGAGTACACAGTGCAAACCATAAGGAACCTGATGCTGATAAAATGTATTTCTAAAATGGAGATGTTTATGCAACAACTAAAAACTCATAATGAAGAAAGCACAGAATTATAATACGACAGTGTCTTCTTTTGTAACTATTTCATTTACTGGGAAAAGGAAACAAATTAAAACCATATTGCAATGGAAGGTCTGTAGAAATTAATCACTTTTGCTGTGAATATTTGGTGGTGGTCATAGCCAGAATTTTCAGCAGAACATCGGTTCTGCTACAGATTGCCTCAGTATGGCGTTTGCAGGATTAAACCAGGAGTGTTTCCTTCACACAACCCAACGTCTCTGTATTTGTCTTAATAAGAAGTAAAAGTCAGATATTGCCGAGCTACTGCTGGAGTCCCACTGACCAAACAGCATCCCCTTTGGCATTCGTTTCCATTTCTAAACGTGCGTGGCTTTGCTCTAAACACAAGACACTCAGATGACTGTAGCTGTGCCAGAACATCAACTTTTTTTCCTAATTAAGAATTTAGATGGAATTAGTTAAAGTGTTACAATTTTGCAGATCTTCTCAGTGAAACCTTAATTTCTTTTCTATTTTCAAAGTTAGGAAGCTAAGGAATATTGCCATATAGTGTGATCAAATGCAAAAAGGAATGATCTAAGTGGAAATGTTGGGTAGGGAAGAAACAAGCACTGATGCAGTAGGGTTGAATTCACCTAATGCAGAGGACAATATAAGGCCTGGGCACCACTTATATCCAATTTGAGGTCTTCAGTGCTGGTCTTCTGCACAGAATTAAATCTTCCCCAGAACCTTCAGGCTCTTGCAGACTCCAAATCATAGCACAGATTAGGTTTTGGGGGTTTACGTGAAAAATATTTACCATTCCTTTTGTCTGCTTTTGTTCACTACGGGGCAGTTAGGCCTATTGTGAAAATGGCATAATGAGAGTTGCAGCTGATGCAGAAAAAAATACTGTTGATGCATGTCAGCCAGATGTTGTCCTCAAGGGATGATGTTTATTATAAAGTAAAATATATCAACGTAAGCAGAAAAGGTAACGGAAACCTCCCCAGCTCAGAGTTCCATTCAGTCCTGAGTGTGAAGCCCAAGCTTCCTACACACACACTTAAAAGCAGCCAATTAATAGCCCTTCCCTAGAGCAAATCCATCTTAACCCCTTCTTCTCTGGAGCCACAAAAGCACCCCCTGACCCAGCAACGCAGGCCTGTGCCAACCACATACCGTGATCAAATCCTATCATGTATACTCAATTTTTATTGTTTCTTTCTGCTGTTTTAAGTAGTAACAGTATTTCTTCCTAACATGCCTTATAAAACATGAAAAAAAAAATCAACTCTCTCGATCCAGCCAAATAAGTCTACAGGAATATTTTTAAAAATAGTAAATGAAACCAGATATTCTAGCAGGAATAAGAAAAAGGTAACTCTAATGACTTTTACAGTCCTGAGATTGCAGGGCCAGAATATTTGATGGTTTTCTGGGGAGTGTCATGTCACATTCCATAATCCCATAATTCTTTCAGTGCACACTGGATGAAATTTTTTCCCTGGTCCAGCCAGGAATTAATATTTTACTTATAGCTTATACTAGTTCGGAAATGGCCCAAGTTTCTGGTAAGGTTTTTACGACAACACAAGCAAGTGTTGAAGACTCTTCCAAGCTCCAGTTTATTTATTTTGCGGGTTAGAATCAAATGTACAGAGACTAGAGTTTGCATGATTTGGGTGAGGAGATAGCCTTTATAAAATACATCAGCTTTTTAAAGCTCCCAGATCAAATTAGTGCTGAATCCAAAACAAGCCACTCTAGACTCCAAAGAATAGAATTTGTTGGATCTCTACGTATCAAATCGCCAGTTCAACTCCCTCATCTGAAACCACATAATTGGTTAATAACAACCTATGAAGTTTTGGATTATAATAAGTAGGCTTCTTTCTTGACAAGGTACAGGTTGAACCTCTCTAATCCAGAACTTGGTTATGTGGTAACATCCATAATCCAGCATGATTTAGTTATCCAGGTGACCACTTATCATGGGTATGGCCAATTTTCTCATCACCACTCTTGGTTCTATGCTGTTATTTAGCTGTAATTTACCATGGAAATTAGTTGTGGAAGCGTTGGTAATGTTACTGGACAATATTGACCTCACGTGGTTTGGTAAATTCTCTTGTTCAGCTCTCGTGAGATCCCAAGGGTGCTGGACTAGAGAGGTTCAACCTATGTAATGGATTATCCAAGGATTATACACTTTTCCTAATTAAAAATGTAGTAAATAGCTGCAATTTCCTGGCTTAGTCCCATATATGTATATCAAGGAGCAAACAAAATTTTGAGGCTGAATAATATGGACAGGAGAAACCTGAGTAGTCAGTTATATCTGTTCTGGGTACTCCTTCTTGTAGGCATCTGGCACTTTACATGTTATGGGACACTACGAATAGCCTTGGGGGAAGAGGGAGCAAGAGGGCAACTGTTCCAGGCCCTGTTGATTCCAAAGAGCCTGGGATGCCTGGCTGCTGCCACTGCAGCAGCAGCAGTGGCTGGAACCCCAGACCCTTTAAAGTGCCACTGGAGCCCTGCATGATGCGGCAGCACTGAGGGCTGCCTGCAGAAGACATGGTGTACGTGGGCAGCTTGGAGGGCTGCCTGGGTGAGGTTAAACCTCAGCTCTGCCCCTTCTGACCAAGCCTCCCCTCCCCCCATCCAGGGCACAGCCACTGCCCCCCCACCTTGGCCAGGGTCCATAGTCTGTCAGCCCCACTAGATGTAGCTGTGAAGTGACTAGTGGGTAAGAACCTCTGTCCAGGAAGACCTTGATGACTTAATGCAAAGTTAAAAAGAGAGAGAGAGATGATAAACCCTCCAAAAACTTGAACACCATCCTTTCACAGTTAGGCTGACAGCAAGACATAGCCTGAGAGTGCTTCTCACAGGCTGGACACGGGCATATGTATCACTTGAGATATTTCTGTTGCTGTTCATTAGCAGCACTTATAGTTTTAATTAACAGCAGCAAGCTCAGCACAGAGAAGCCTGATAAATTTAAATAATTGAATTTTGAACCAGCTACGTGGGTTGGTTATGTGGTGTCTGCCTGTGGGGGAAAAAAAAGAGGCAGATTTATTGCAGAAGTCTACTAGAAAAGTTTTGTGCTTTACTAACGAGCTAGAGAGATAAGATCCTGATCTTAAGGCCAAAAATTCTGAGCTTTTCAGATCAAGTGCAACTGACGAGAGTCTTCTCTTATGGTAATTCATGGCCAGAACATTAACACCAGAGCAGGGATCTTACTCAGATTTTGGAACAAGTGTGCTATAAGACAGAACTGAGAAGGACATAAGATTTGATTAACTTATTTGACGGAGTCACAGCTCTGGAAACTGAACTGTTGTATATATCATTAAGTACAGCAATGGCAAGGGAAGTTTTAGTCAGGCTGCTCTCTTAGCCGGTCTCTGTTCTCCCCTCAAGGAACCACCTGTAGCAGTAAGCAAGTAACAGATGAGAGGCTGATTGTCAGAGATACTGAGCACATTCAACTTCCATTAGCTTTATCTGGACTTAAGAGTTGCCATCATTCTGAAAGACAGCACTCGGGCTGCCTAACCTCTCATGTTTGATTTATAGATTTTAAATTGTTTTAAGACTGTATAAAGGACAAGGAATAAGAAAAAACAAAACTTCTACTGTAGATATCAAACATGTACAAACTATGGGAAAAATATACCCTTTTACTGTAACAGGATGACTTTCTTACAAGTTTGGAAAAATACAAATTTCACACAAGGCATCAGTCACGTTAAGAAAGCGCTTTGTGTTTCAGAGGTAGCATGAATAAATTATTACATGCAGTTGCTATGGTAGCTACTAATTTGTTATTGAATAATAGAGTTACTTGTGTTTAAATAGCTATAAAACTTGCCCTCAGAGCAATGTTAGAAAGATAGCCTATTGTCATTCCCCTTTTTAAAATTAATATGTATTTCAGCTAAAAATAGCGCATTCAATCTTGTGTCCATCTTTCTTGAGGTTACATGTCCTCCGGCGGTCATCAAGCAAAGCATCGCAAAAAAAGAAGAGGCTTATTTAAAAAAAAAAAAAAAAGAGAGAGAGAGAGATACACACCATGCTGTCCCTGAACAGAAGGCTACCACAAATGCTTTAATCTTGCACATGTTCATTTTGATTATCATCATTCTACCACAAGAGATTTTAAAACAAAATTTAACTGGTCTATATGAATCATGAGAACAAAACAACAAAATAGCAGTCAAATATGGGAACTCCTGCCAAACTATCGCAGTTCTAATTAAGCCCAAACAATACAACATATGAAAGAAAGGCACACAATTATAATTCACTGACCTTTCTAATTTTTGGAACTTTTGCTTCATGGTTGAACAAGACAGTCATAGATTAAACTTATTTCAACCACACACACAAATCCTGTAAAGTTGTTTCATTCAGTACTTGAACAGAAAAACCACAAAACTGAAAAAAGTTTTCATCAAATTTAATGAATTCAAAAGAACCTAATTCTAAACCAATGACAATCTTAGAGTCAAACAATGAAGTAAAGCATCTAGAATTCTCTTTAACCTGGTTTGATGTGAAGGCTTTATTTTGTGATCATTTTATTGCATAAACCGGGATGAATAATGGAATTTAGAAAGAGAACTCCTACTGAGGCAGGCTTCATTGACATCTGACTGGTAGTCGAAAAGCCTGCAGAGAGGGTCCAAAGCAAAGCATCACAGCCTCCCAGCAGGTCATTAAGGCATTAGCCAATTAGCAAGCAGGGCTACTGAGTGACATTGTTCACAGCAGAGCAAACATAATTGATTTTTATTTCAACAGGCAAGAGAACCTCCTTACTAAAGAGCTTTAGCATAATTTCTTATTTAGGAGAGGTTTAAAGAGATTTGTGTTGGAGTATTTAATTCCAAACCCTGGGACAGTCTCTGGCAATGTGTATAAATTAAGGGACAGTTGACTTCACTCATTGATATTCAAAATAGAAACTCACTGTTGCTCAAAAGTAGCATGAAGTTTTCTGAGTGATGGCATCCAACACCAGCTGTGCGGGGGCACAGATCTTGTACTCTCACAACTTTTATATAGTTTACATAGCTATTAGCAAGCTGGATTCCAGTTTTAGGGCTACTTTCCTATGCATTTTAACATACTATACACTGTATAAACAACTACTCCTTAAAAGCATCAGGCAGATGGTATTACTCCCTAAAGGCTTTAGCACAATTAATCTCCCTCTTTCTGATTTCACTGTCTATCAATTGGTTATTTTCAGTCTTACTGTATATTAGCACCACTTGGTGGGAATGCTTCTCAGTGACAGCAAGCCTGCAGCAATGAACTCCGAGAATGAATAATAGCATCAGCCATCCCAATTCTCAGTATGTTAAGAGCATCTGCCACCACGTCATTAGACTATCCTTTTTAAGGAAGCCTCATTTCCCTTTACATAAGATGTGAACGCTTTTTCCACTGCAGCTTGGAAAAAGGCTAAAGGAACATGGAGAGATGCGACAACTACTAGTGTCTTTACAAGCACAACATCCAAGTTAAACATGCCATTAAAAATAAGTGTTAATAAAATTTACAAAACAGGATACTATTTTGTACAAGGCCTTTTCTGTACTGTTTGTATGCATGGCGCACAGGAGAACGAATACAGGGGAAATTCTATAAAATTGTAACTTCTCATGACCCAAAGCAATGCAACAAAATTTTTCATTGGAAGTACTTGCATGTTATTCTTCATGTAGTACATATACTGTAGACTTGGCAAATATATGTATTGCACACAGCTCAGGCAGGCAACTGAATCAATCCTTTTAAAAAAAATTCTCAGCTGCAGAGGCTGCTATCCAAGGATTGAACATTATGTAGCAGGATGATATCTAAGGCATCTGTTTCTAATATCCAGACTTTTCCCATCATGTTTGAGACATAGTTTCATTATTTTCACCTTGCTTTCGTTCTTCACCAAAACCTCAGGGCATTTTTGCAATAGAACGTGTTACGTTGATGTACAACCACAATAATTACTGCAGTAGCCAGGGGCAGTGGGTTTTCAGAAATATTAGTGGTGTCCAGAAGGTCAAGAGACTGCACCGCACCCCTACTCAAACATCCACTTCACAGCTACCCACGTAAAGACTCCGAAAGGCAGTTTGGGTGGGGGAGGGGTGCAGGGTCTGGGAGGGAGTTGCGTGCAGTTTTCAGGCTGTGGGCTGAAGCAGGGGATTGAGGTGCAGTGAGGGGAATGTGCAGGTTCTGCGAGGGATCTCGGGTGCAGGACGGAGCCTGAGATGCAAGCTTTGCAATGCAGTCTGGGCACGGACTCTGGCCTGGGCTAAGGAGGCTGGGTGCAAGCTCTGGGAAGAAGTTTGAGGGCAGGATGGGAAAGTGAGGGGAGAGGCTGCAGGCTCTGGCAGGAGTGGGGTGCAAAGGGGAAATGGGAAGAGTGGATGAGGATACCATGCTTACCCAGGGACATATCTCTCTGGCACTGATTCAGGGGATGGCGGGGTAATGGTCTCTAGATGTGGCCATCCCACGCACTCTCGTGTGACCATCACTCTCCCCCTCCCCCACATCCCACCGCTGTTCCTGCTTCCCCCAGGCAGCTGCTGCTACTACCACCAGCAGAGCAGCAGGGGTCAAGCAGCTTCCAGCTGCTTGCTCCCCACAGCTGCTGACGTGTGCCTGGTTGTGGATGGCAGGAGGGGAAGGCAAGGCATCCACGCACCGCTCCAGCTGCTGGACCAACACATGGCACAGAGACACTGTGGAAATTAAGACCCTGTTGCTAAGAAATGGACCCCTACGTATTTTCAGGTCTGGTCTTGTCTTTTTGTAATTGAAAGTGCTTTAGGTTTATACAGTTTAATCAATGGTTAGAAAATTTTGATCCGTATTACTACTAAGACCAGAGGACTACATGAGAGAGGGTTTCCCTTCCCCACCAGTATTCATCCGTTCCAGACCAGTATTTCCTCAAAGTATATTTGGCAGAACAATGGTGTTCCCTGAACAACTTGCAGATGTGCCGTGAACATTTGGAAAAATAATTCAAAGTTTTACAATAAAATAACCATTTTTCAATGACAGAGGTAATGGAAAATACTGAAAATTTTATTTCTACATCTCACGGGAGAGGTAGTAGTCTGGCAACCCCGCAAGGTATACATGGCTCTTCCTTTTTTTTTTTTAATCTGACAACAATTTTTTGAAGAACATTTTCGTAGTTGTTCCATATAAAAACAAAATTATTGTTATTCCTAGGTCTCAAGAAGTTTAAGAAACATTGTTCTAGGCCAGGGGTGGCCAACCAGTAAGAGACTAAGAACCAAAATAGCTCTGGATAGAGTGCAAAGACCCTGTATTATATAGTTTTATTTATTTATATATTATAGAGATAGATTAAAATATATATATATATAATGCACGGCTCAATGCCCTCCCCCAGAGCCAGATACTACCAGGCACCCATGCTCTAACCCAGTGCCCTTCCCCAGCACCGCACTCTAATCCAATCTCCCTCACCCAGAGCAGGTGTCCCCAGCCTTCCCTCTTGTAACCCATTGCCCTCCCCTTCCCACAGAGCCAGGCACTCCCAGACCCCCTGGTCTAACCCAATGTACTCACCCCATGAACCAGGCACTCACCTCAGCCCTAACCCAGAGCCAGGGACCCCCACACCCCTCCCCAATCTAACCCAATGCCTGGTTCTTGCATGGCTGTAGTGGCAGCTCCAGTACTTCTGCCTCCAGGCACTGGGGCACATGCACAGAGTGGCATTGAGCAGTCCAGCTGCACAGCTCTGAGGAGGAGCTGCATTTCATTGAGCAAAGAGCCGCATGCAGCTTGAGAGCCACAGGCCGGCCACCCCTGTTCTAGACGGTTTGTGCCCCTTGTGCTTCCTCTCCCACATATAGCCTCACCAACAACTGGCAAGAATGTCGTACAGAAGCAATGAGATTTAAGCAAACCAAGAAGAATTTTTTGGACCACATGTATTCACATAATTATCTTCATAAATTGTTTGCACTACCATGGCAACTTGGAGTCATCTTGGACCATCACTCCACTGTACTACGGGCTGTACCAAGAGAACAGAAAGAGAAAGTCCCTGCCCAAAGTGCTTACAATCAGCTGCCTGATTCTAAGGGTTGTTCTCATCCAATCAGAATTTTACCTGGTAACTAGCACATCCATTAGTTTCCAGACCAAGAATTGTTTGGCACATACTGAATACATTCATGAAAATTCCTACTGGCTCCCAGACAGTTTGTGAACAGAAAAGAGGTACAAGTCTGATGAATTATTCATTATGATATATTTTACCATCTCTAATTATCACACATGAATTACTGATAATTGCCAGTGACATCTGACAGCTGAAAAACATATATCTGTCCTCCCCTGCTTATACATCTTAATTTTTCCTCCTTCAGCAACTGTTTCTCAAATTAACTCTGCCAGGTGGTTTAGGATTGGGCCTGTGTGAAAAATGCTATTCAAAATAAAGTTGTGCTGTGTCATGTAGTACCTGAAGAGCTCACCTTTATGAATTATATAAAAGATAGTCCCCCACACCGAGAACTAAATCAGTAAGAATACTAGTTCTAGCTATAGCACCACAAGACTCTATCTTCTGAAATTAATGTCTCTTTTCAGCTAGGAGTTCTCTAATGAAAACCACATTTCTATATAAGCATCTAACAAGAACATCTGAAGGCCTTACTTAACATTGGAAGAGAACAGCATAACCCTGTATGGCTTTTAAAACTAACTACTTTCAGGTGCAAAGAGAATGGAACTTTAGTGCTGGACAGCACTGCTTCCAACATAAAGTTTGGATGCCTTTGTTCCTGAGAGTGTAAGGTTTCGCTCAGTTTTACAACTGCAGATTTGTGTTGCATCACACCCTATAACAGATCACCAATGGGCTTAGTTTTACTGTTTTATTTTATTGACTGAATGTTTTATTCAAGCTAATATACACCATGGTGGTAGGCAATAACATCTCAATTACACCAGCAGTACTCTTCCTTTCTTGTAAATGGCCAGCTCTGATCTTCCCTTTATTATATCCACATGCTAATGTGGCAAAGGAAGAGGAGAGAAGGGGGGAAAAAAGCCAAACCTGAAACAGTTCTTTTAAAGTGCTAAAATAGGAAAATTCCTCTTCTAAGTAATTTGGAAAGTTAAATAAAAGCTTTCCAGAACACCATATTTATTTATAGTGTGGGCAAACAACCAAATCACAAGATAATTGTGTAGAAATGGGTGCGGGCCATAAAATTCAAATCTAGACATAAACTTCAAAGTTTGACAAGAGTTGGATCTGGTAATTTGCTTCTGACCCATTTTATGTTGCATCCCCCTGTTGAAAAGTAAGTTTAGGTCAGTAATATGATCACTATGCAAACAAATAACTGGCAACCATTGCTGATCCATTGCTGATTCTGCTATGAGTCGTTAAGTTCCTTGGACACTACAGCTTATTTTACTGAGAAAGAATGCTGGACATGACAGAGTTGGGATTTTTTGGCATTTCCTTAAAAAAAAAGAGCTATTTCATCTTTAGTTTTCACCAGGACAGCCATGACAAAATGAGAAGACGGGTTGTTGTTTCTCATCTCATCTGAAGGATGCCAGCTCTAATGATATAGCACTACAGCATCAATACTGGGTGTGAGCTCAAGTTCTGCCAAAGCACTTGATGGTAAAATAGGACTTTTTGGCCCAGTAAAAAGAATGCCACAGACTCAGACCTATAGATGCTGCATGCACCGAGTCTCTCCAACTAGCAGACACACTCAGTTATCGTAAATCAAATCCTTCCAAGACACGTTAATTTGCAAGGGTTTTTTTTTATAGCAGTCACCAGCAGAATATTCAGGATCCTGCAGTACATTTATAGTTTGATCGTCAAAACCACCATGTGAAGTATAATAGTATTATTATTCCACCTACACAGATGGGCTGTGTCTACACTTGCATTCCTCTTTCCAAAGAGGCATGAAAATGAGGGAAATTGGATACGCAAATAAAGTGCATATTTACATATTTGGCACCTCATTCGCATATTGTCTTTTAAAAGAAGAAAAGCTGCATAGATGCCGCTCTTTTGAAAGTAAACCCCATCTTCAAAAGAACCCTTCTTCCCTTTTTTATGGGAAGAAGGGTCCTTTCGAAGATGAGGTTTACTTTAGAAAAAGCCACATCTACACTGCTTTCTTCTTTTGAAAGAATATGCAAATGAAAGCATTCGATTTGTAAATCTGCACCTCATTTGCATTTTCCCTCATTTGCATGCCTCTTTCAAAAGAGGAATGCAAGTGTAGACATTGCCACGGGGAGCTAAGGCATAATTCTGGTAACACTTCATAGTGAAATTTATGAATTCTTTAATATGGCCAAATCATATATACTCTATAGCACAGCTTTCTAACATGTACTTTGGTCATAGAGTAGGAAATTCAATCACATAATTATTCTGTTACTTATAACTAAGAACTCAAATAGCCATTACTTTAATCACTGAAGAATGAATTTGTGAAGAGTCATGAGGTATTCACACTGCCATCTGAATGTGACAATAGAAAGAAAGCAGAACTACAGGTTGAACCTCTCTTGTCTGGCACCCTTGGGACCTCACTGGAGCCAAACAAGAGAATTTGCTGGACCACGGGATGTCAATATTGTCCAGGAGCATTATGAACACTTCCACTGCTTCCTGGACTCTTAGAAGACATTTAGGGATAAATTACAGGTGAATAACAGCACAGAACACTGAGAGCCAGGACTGGTGACTATAAACAAACTTTATGGGACCACAGGAAACTTGGCTACACCTATGAGAAGTGGTCATCCAGCTAACTTAAATCTTCCTGGATGAGAGAGTGCCAGACTAGAGAGTCTCAACCTGTACCTTTTTATAATGATATAAAGGACAAACATATTAACAGGACTATCCCAGATCTTCAAAGGGCAAAAACTATAAACAGATCTCAAACTTCTCAGTGTTGCCACCACTGTAGGTCATTCCCATCCACAGTTGGATATGCTTCTTGGCATTTGTTAGACAACTGAAAGTGTATCTGGGTTTCTCATGACCACAGTTATACAGAAGGCAGTTATTTGAAACAAACAAACAAAAAACCCCACAAAAAACAAAACAAAACAAAAACAAAACCACCCTGGCACATGCATCAGAAGCCATTTTATCTGGAACTTGTGAAACATGTTTTCCAATTATAAGATACGTAGGGCATGATGTCCCTTTTATACACTCCAGTCAATAGAGTTATATTGATGCAAGAGGATAAATCGAACTTAAAGCCCAATTCTGCAATATACAGGAGTCTTCTGTAAGGAGCTAAATGGCTTCAGCTTCCATTGCTAGTTACAGGAATCAGCAGGACTGCTTCCATCTTGCTGAATAAGTGTATTGCATGATCTTTCAGCTTGGCATTTTGAGGGTTGATGTTTAAGCAGAGCAGGAAAATTCTGAAATTTGGTGGTAGTTCAGTTTTGAGATGCTCTGCAATGCCCCAAAGGGATTCATCTTTGACATACCATTAGAACTAGACTGGAAACAAAGCTTTGCAAGATTTTTGAATTGCAAATGAACACCAAAGAGAAACTGGTGATGTATCGGTATCTTCATTAACATATACTACGGGGAAGCAAGCAGAACACATCTTTAAATCCTTTGACTTTACTGAAGGGCCTTGTCTATTCCTAAGGGGATTTTGACATTGGCAGGGTCCTTTCAAAAAGGACCCCTGTGTAGATGAGCCACCAGCCGAACCGTGGCACTCTCAAAGTGCCGCAGCCGGCAGCATGCTAATGAGGTGCTGAATAGTCATTTCAGAGCCTCATTAGTATTCTTCGATTTGGCCACTAGCATGGCCATTTCGAAGTTTTTTGTAAGTGTAGACACAGACAAGAATTAAAGAACTAGGGGGAAATACTGAGGCTATGTCTAAACTAGAGCAATTTGTCAGCGGAAGTTTATGTTGGGAGAAATCTTGCAACAAAATTTCTGTTGACAGATCGCATTCAGACCTCAGGGAGGAGTGAAAGGGCCATCCACTCTGTCGACAGAGAGGAGCCAGATGGCCCTGACACTCTATCAGCAAAACACCCACCAGGAACCACAGCAGTCAGGGTTGCACAGTGTCCTGGAGGCCTTTTCCACCAACAGAAGGCCCCCCAGAACATCCAGACTAGCGTTTTGTTGACAGACATCCATCAACAATGGCATTCTTCCTTGTGGTGAGCAGGGTATGGCAGTCGACAAAAGTGCTGCATTCTGTTGACAGAACACACTTGGCAATCTGGATGCTCTGTGGATTTTATCGACAAAACGGCTGTTTTGATAACAAAACCCTTAAATCAAGATAGAGCCTGAATGTCTTGTAAGAGTGCTGCACATACAGTCTTGAAAATTTTTGGAAATACACAGCTTGAACATATTGGAGGCAGGCTGCTTACTGAGTTAGATTAAAAACCTTGCACAGCAGCTATAAATTGATAAATCATTTAAACTTAGCCACAACTTTTGAAATAGCAAAACACTCTGAATTACTCAAATAACAGCTAAATAAACTTGGAAAACCTGAAAGTAGTTTAAAAAGTGGAAATTGAAACTTGAATGTTAAAAATCATAACCTCTGAGGCAAGGGGAGAAAGCCCTCAGGTGAAGAAAGCCAAATTTCAAACTACATACACAATGTATGGAAAATATCATACCCTAAGAGATGATGAATGTTCAGTCTGAGATGCACAGTGCCATAAATGCATGAAATATGAGCACTTTACCATTGTTTGCACTAAAGCAGTCAGGCAGTTGACTCTCATTACAGGCAATCACAAGTCATTGTTTCTGGGATGTGTCATCTGTGATGACAGACCTTACATAGCATAATAAATTGAACAGTCATGGCAAGATTATGCACTTCAAAATTACTGCAGGCGCTGACTGATGTCATTCATCTCAGAAGGAATTTACAATTATCTTCAACCCCTCCCAGAAAGAAAGTCACTTGACGTGGAAGTACTCTGAGCTGCATGGGCCCGATCACCTTAGAAAAGCTTACAAAGATAAAAGCCAGGCATTCAGAGTTCATGTAATCAAAAGGACCATAGACCGACGATCTTCTCAGCTGCATTGTGGCAGCTATAATGGACCTAATGGGAATTGTGGAAGAACTGGTGGTGAGAATTTTTAAAAAAGACAATGAAACAGTCCTTGGGGGAAAGAAAAAAAAGAAAAGAAACCACCTTGTCAACGGGATTTTCTGCCCAAAGATCAAAAAAGGAACAGTATTCCCCAAGCTGGCTGCCTCAAGTGGATTCTGGCAAATTTTAAGCCAAAGAAAGGGCTAAACTGATTATATTTATTACACCCTTTGAGAGATTTTGCTTTTGAAGATTACAAAACATTCAGCTGCATAGGTAAAGAAACAAAAATGACATTGGGTCTTTGATGGGTGATATCCTGATACATTTATTAGATCTATGTATCTTCAACAGAAGATCAGAGCAAACTCTACTCATCATCATCATCATCATCATCAACAGCCCTGGGCTCAGCACCCATTGGTGTCTGATACTTCTCTCGCTATTTCCTTCCATCTTTCCCGTCCAATGTGAAGTGGCTTTGTTTGTGTAAATTAGCTCCACACCAATCTACTATATCACCTACTCATTCCCTGTGGGGTCTGCCTCCTCTATTCAAACCATCCATCTACAAATGGCAGAAGGGCGGGGGGGAAGAGATGATTTGCCAAGGATTCCAAACCAACCACAGCCCATCTCTCCAACTAATGGACAGCCATATCACCAAACTGTGACATGTTTAGGTTGCATATTAGAAATCGAGTATGTTCCAGAGTTACTTAACAGACTGATACATGTTGAACTTCAAAGATAGCACGGTACTGTAAATACTGTAGGAATGTGAACCTAAAAGGGGGAGATGTAATAGAATGCTAAATAATTATACTCTTCAGCCAGTAGGTGGCAGAATGTGTAAAACATCTTAATTACACGAAATTCAGACACACCTGGCAGATCATTAAAGGGTGGTGCAATGAATACCTCTGGTGTATAAGCAAGCTCTGTAGTCAATCCACATCTGGTAAGAAAAACACGACATATAGTAGAAGGGAAAAGTGGTTTTGACATCTTTCCAAGGAAGACTTAATAGGAAATTTTAAGATTAGAGACTGGAATTTAAGAAGGTGTTTGAATTAAATTGTCAGAGAAATTAGGGAAGATTAAAGCTTTATTGAAGAGAAACTTTAAACATTTTAGTGCAGAGAGAGAAAACTGAATTCACACTGAGCTAATAGAATAAAATCATTTCATCCCCACTTGAAATTTTACTAGATTCAATAATCAAACAACTGTTTCTGATTCAGTAAAAATCCAGATTTAGCAAGACCACCACATATTGTAATCAGAAGATATAATTTACTACCTTTCTGCATATCAAAGAACTTCTGTTTTAAAGAAAATTGAATCCTCCCAAGAAAAATTAGCTGAAGTCATCTGATGCAGTGGATCTTACCCACAAAAGCTCATCACCTAATAAAATCGTTAGCCTTTACGGTGCTACAGAACTGCTTTTTTTTTTTTTTTTTTGTAAATTTAAGCATTTAAAAATGCTTCCATTAAAATATGAATAAAAAACCTACAAGGAGTCCTGTAGCACTTTAAAGTCTCATGGTTTTATTAGGGCACAAGACTAACACAGACTTTGAATAGTGTAATACCACAACATGTACAACTCCTCGCTTGGGCCATACAAAGATGTTTTCTTAGCAAGATACGTGCCAAATCTTCTAAGATGTTCTGGACAGAAGTCTCTCCACTCATGCCAATGAATTATATAAGCTGAAGGTAGAGGTTTATATATAGACACACCTTTCTGAGTCATGAACAAAAGTCACAAATTTGATATCCATCAGATTTATTGCTCATTGATAGAAAGAAAAAAAGCTATAATTCTTAAGGGCTCCTAGTACATATTAAATTGTTTTTAAATTGTTGTTAAACCCCATAGTTTTATTTCTGAACTATGGAAATTATTGTACAGTGCTGCTATGACTTACATCATAACCACAATATTAAACTAGTTTTAGTTGTCTTCCCATGACACATGGCAAATATAAAATATTAACAACTGAAAAGTGCCCCATGCCAAATTTTGGTGTCTGAACATTTTTCCCAACTGTTTGACTCTGTCTGTAAAAATACCACTGATCTTTTATTTCTCAGTCCAGCACACTCAAATATACTTCAGCACTATCCTACCTGAAAAAATCTTTACTGTACACTGCCTTTTGTAAATAACAAATTATAAGAAATTCCTTGGAAAGCTTCAGTACACATTTTAAAGTAATCTTCTACAAACGGTATGATTTGTGCACAAAAAAGCCTTTGTTAATATTCCTCGTTAGAAGGTGACTGCTGCGTGTGAGCTTCATGACACAAATCTACTATTAAACAATAAAGGCAACAGTACAAGTTCACTGATTCCTGTCTTTTGCCAAAAGGACTCTATTGGCATAGATTCTTTGTTTGTCCAACCTCCACAAAAGAGACACTTCAAGATTCCACACACCCCATTGAAGTATACCCAGGGTGGAGGAGTACAAAACCTATATTTCTCTAACCATTTTCTCTCAAGAAGTCAATGTAAAAGCTCTTGTTGACTTCATTTTACGGGATTAGTCCTTATATGCACAGTGGACCTGACTCTTCTCTGCAAATGGTATATCAACTTATTTTGATGAGACTTCAGATTTATGCTGGTGTGAGATGAGAATTAGGTCCACTGTTTCCAGGCTACAGGGTCAAATTCTGCCTTTGTGTAAATGGGATGCTGTTGATTACAAATCAATGGAGATGGATCCATTTACATGAAGGCTAAATTTGGCCATTTAAATTGTCAAGGAAAGTGGTGTTACCGAAAGGAATTTCAAGGTTACAACGTTAAACTGAAACAGCAAAGGGGAGGGGGACATACAGTGGGAAGAACTTCCAAAAGAAAACAAAAGCTAGAGCATCACCTGTTAAAGATTGTTATGTAAAACCCCCTTTGCTAGGAGAACATTGGTTAAAATGTACATAGGTCAGCAGTGAACAGATAAGCCAAACCCTCTGCAGCTGGATGTGTGTATTTGGCTACATCCCACAGAAGCTGCCTTCTCTTCTGTTAGAACTGAAGCGCTACTGACTGCGATTGTGAGAGCAATATAGAGCTACATAAATACATTAATAAACAAACCAGATGCGAGAGATGCATACGTAATGCCCTTTGAGAGAAATCTGGGTATGCATCTTCAGTACATTTAATAGCTTTCTAGTAGCTGAGATGGTGCAAGAGTAAGGGTATTTTTTTACATTTGTTATGGATGAAGATGATGGGGGGCACCATCTTCTTGCTTTGGGATGGTGTTATCGTTCCTCTTCAATGCCACATTGCTAACACGGTCTTGCACCAGAGAATGACCAGCCAAACCCCTATTCATTCCAGAGTTTTGGGACCATTTAGCTCACCTGCTCCTTCCATGTGACTATTTTCATAGCTGGGGAACAGATATGTTCTCAGAAATCCTGATGAAGGCTTACTGCCATAGTCCTGAGGCCCCTCCCAACAGATCTACAAACAGCAGCAAACAGGGTGGAAGGGAAGTAATGGGAAGGGGAAGGACCAGGTTTTGCAGCCTCTTTCAGCTCCAGGGGCAGATCAGAACAAAGTTTAAGCAAGCTTTCAGCCCCTCAGCAGCACTTTGTTTCACATTCCAGATTAGCCAAACTGATCACTTCTTCCTCCCGTCTTCTTTCCCTGCCTTTTCTGAGGGAGGCAGTTAATTCTTGTGCTTGGTTCTCCGCTCTTGAGGATGATTGTCCCTTTTGGAATGGTTTGCCTAAAACCTTGGCAAAAATGGGGAGAAAAGCCCCTTGTTTGAATAAACTGATAAGATAACAATTAGAAGGCTAGGAAGGATATAATGGGGTCCAGTATTTAGAGTTCTGGACAGGGAGTCATGAGACACAGGGTGTAGTCCCAGCTCTGCCACTGGCCTACCATTTGGCCTTGGTCAAGTCACTTCGTCTCTGTGCCTCAGGTTCTACACTTACCTTCCTTTGGGCAATGTTCATGATTTCTCCCCCTCACACATACACCAAGCCTGGAGCGGGCATCTAGGAGAACAATTACACTAGACCTAAACCTGCCACGTGGACCCCACAAGGAGCTATAAAGAGAAAAGACTCCCAGCTCTGCCCTTGCTTCCCTCTGCAACAGGAAATGCACTTCCCCCACCACAGAGATATGCAAGGTTCATTTTGGATTGAACACAAGCTATTTGAAAAAAAAATTCTAATAAGCACCAAGCCAGTACTGCTGTTATTAATATTATTCACACGTCAGATGAAGTAGGCAGAAAAACACCAGTGTAGATAAGAGAGCTTAGAAATAGACCATATGAATAGCAAGAGCAGTGAGTTTCATAAAAGCTCTTTGCTCCCCCAAAGCAAGGCTTGTCATGCTACATTCAAAATATTTCTCCATGCACATCTTGGGAGCAATCCTGGGCCCAGTGAAGTCAGTGGGAGTTATGCCAGTGATTCAACAGGGCCCAGATTTCACCTTTTACTTTTAACTACCAGCTGCTAGTAAAAGGGGAATTACATTATTGCCATTCTTGGATTTAACAATCAGGTACAAAATTTCGAAAAATATATCACTGGGAGAGCCCATTCTATTCCGCTGATATCCAAGTAGTTCACAACTTTCTAGAATTAGTTATTTTAAACTGTAGATTTTCTGTATTCTAGGAAAGATTTTACTAAGTTTGGGTCCTACTAGTGACAAGAAGATAACAAAAGCCTACTGGGAAATATTTGAGTGAAAGGCCCCAGAGCTCTGAAAGAAAATGACCATCCAGCTGGAGGACCCTATGCCATTTGTTCAGCTCACCCAAGTCTTCTTACCCTGAAGCAAGAGCTTTACCCCTTGAGGCCCTGATTTTCCTCCAAGTGTAATCAGTGGGCTTATTTCCATAGTGCAGGATAACTTTTTTAAAAAGAGACCGATTACTTGCAATGGTTAAAAACAAGGCTTTTTTTCTGGTGGTATGAACTAGAATAGAGTCCTGGCACCCTTTTTTCCATTAGAACACCAGAAAAATTTCACCACCAGTCCCGCAGCAGCATGGGGATCAGGGAAGGAGCCCCCAGCCGGTCCCGCAGCAGTGCAAGAAGTGGGGCAAGAGCCCCCCCACAGCAGCACGGGGACCAGGGCATTAAATTTAAACATCCTAACCCCTGTGAGGAATATTAGGCTTGAGTTCTGGCACCTTCTTTTCCTAGAAGAAAAGCACTGGTTAAGAAGATAAAACTGGCATGTAATATATATTACATCTTCCTGCATGATCCCACCTCAAAGTTAAATTCTTCTGTTAACAGGGTGCTTTTAAATATCTGTTTTATCTAGAGAATCCGTCTATGTATCTATGAGATAAAGAGATGAGAGTGTATTAAGAAACAACTCGCACACTTCACTACTTAAGCCAACACGTTAAAAAATCCATCTGCTACTGGTATAAGTTATGAACAGTATTACTTAAGTCATGTGTCTGTTAACACATTCTTTAGCAGAAGTATAATTGGCTGAATTATTCTACAGATACCTAGCTGACTTGACTGGGATATTTCTATTTCTATCTCCGATTAGCTTCCATTGGCGTTCTTAGTGTCTTTATCAACTCTGTACATTAAAGGGGTCCAGATATATGTTAGGATTCTGCCATAGCATCATGTGAGATTTTGAGGAGCTTCATTTTGTCATTGGTTTATAGCACGAAAAATATTTCATTTCCATGTCAAGATGTTATGAATCCTAGCAGAGCTGCTGTAACAGTCAACAATGCCAAACCTTCTCTTACAAATGCCCCACCAGGGAAGAAACACTCATGTAGCACTGCTATAAGCGCTCCCTAGAATGGATAGTTAGGAAATCCCTGCTCCTAATGAATAATAGAAGCATAGAATACTAGGACTGGAAGGGACCTCAAGACGCCATCGAGTCCAGCCCCCTGCCCCAATGGCAGGACCAAGGACTGTCTAAACCATCCCTGATAGACATCTATCTAACCTGTTCTTAAATATCTCCAGCGAGGGAGATTCCACAACCTCCCTTGGCAATTTATTCCACTGTTTGACCACCCTGACAGTTAGGAACTTTTTCCTAATGTCCAACCTAAACCTCCCTTGCTGCAGTTTAAGTCCATTGCCTCTTGTTCTATCCTCAGAGGCCAAAAAGAACAAGTTTTCTCCCTCCTCATGACACCCTTTTAGATACCTAAACCACAAACCATGCATGCAAGATGACTTGAGAAGTCTAGTTTCCCAGAACCCACAGGTAACTATCTATCGGCGAGAGCAACTACACAACCTGCAAGGCAGAAGTCTAGATACAGTGTACCTCTCATGCCAGCAGTTAAGACTGGTTTTCAGAGCAGTCATTTGACACACTACTGAGAAGTAACTCCTTCATTAATTAAGCTTGTGCACTAGCCCTATTCACAGAGCAGAAGACTGAAAAAGGTACCCCTGGGGGCTACCCAAGGAATCAGAATGAGGAAACTCAACTCAACTTTAGGTTTAGCTTCAAGGTGCAATCTGCTCAGCGTTTTAGTGCCAGCAGCTCCCCACATGACCCTGCACTAATGGAAAAGCTCACAGCTGTCTACACATGACGGCATGCAGTTTTCAGCCATAGTTGATCCTTTCTGACTCTAACGTTGGTGGCTGCTTCCTTTCTGAATGTGACAATTGGTGTCAGCTATGGGTAAGCTCAGGTTTATCTTCTCCTCCTGGCTATGAGTTTTAGCCTTCCCCTACCCTCATGCTTGTTCTCCATTCTCACTTGCCCCCAGCTCCGGTTTCCATCACAAGCCTCCTATTTTTAACCCCAGCATGCCACCCACGCTCTTTGCCCAGCCAGCCCTAGTCTCCCATTTCTTTTTGGTTGTTTGAACTCCAACAGGGCCAGAGGCTGTCTACGGAAGCCAAAGATGCCCAGGGACTGTCTTCTAGACTTTTCCTGAAAGACACCAAATTGACAGGTTGCAACAACTCTGCCACTCTTAAGCTTCAGATGGCAACTCATTTGTGTCTAAAAGGTTAGCTTGCTTTAACCTGTATAAACTTCTATACCTTTTCCCCAGTTAATACACTTTTGGATGGCTTATGACAGGACTGGCCACAGGCATTGTTTCTGGCATAGGACCTAGAGCACAATTGACCTGCAGTAAGTGACTGGTCTTTTAGGATTGGAAGCAACCCTGAATGTAGTGCAATTGGTTCAAATTACCATTTATTATTAAGTCCAATTTGTCTGGGTGGCAAGAGAGATTGGAGGGTGTAAGGAGACTGACTCCCTGGGAAGACTGTTCTAGTGATCCAGGAGTTCACATGTGTTACTGAGCTGGGGAAATCGAGTTCTAGAACACAAACCTATGTGGGGTGTTAGCCCAGTTTTCCCCTTCTGCCCCAAGGTAGATATTCCTGGCCCTGAGCCACTTTAGACAGCGCGACAACCTGAATCACATTAGCTGAAGTTTTTGAAACAAAAAACATCAGCCAAAGGAAGACATGGGGAATGGATATTTTCCTTCAAAACAGTTAGACTTTGAAAATACAACTGAAGACAGTCTGACGATAAGAAGTGCTGAGTAACAATATTAGGCAGTGCTGTCAACAACATATTTGTTGCCGGTCTTTCCCCACAGAGCCTAAGAAAGAAGAACTGATGGCTCTTCCACTGTGGTGCACCAGATGGGCTTTTCTGAGTAACTGCCCTATTCTTGTTTACTCAAGAGAGATTTCCCTACTAGTGAGATTTCATTTCATGCCAGTGCTTCAGAAGTGTAAATGGCTACTTAAGAGTCAAGTAACCTGACCCACAGGAAATTGGGGAAGGTAGGTTATTACAAGCAGCTTCCTCCGTGTAATCTCTAGGTAGATGGATGCTCCCAGAAATTGAGGTAGAAATTGCAAGTGTATTAGTCCCATGGCTAAATACGAATCACGATAAAGCATTTATTTATCTGGCCAAGTCATAGCATAAGTGCAAATTCAAATGCAAGACAGTCACTTTGACTTTGACAAAGAGTGATATGGAGAAACGCCAAAGTAATAAGAGGTACAGGGAGAACACAAGTCTTTTGCCAAAGAGAGAAGATTAGAAGAGTCTGTATACTTTTGTCGACAAAAATCAGGGAGTGTCTACATACAAAATTCATTTTGTCAACAGTCTCAACAAAACAGAGCACTTTCCCCTACAGTGTTACCCCTCTCTGCATTGAAGAATAATGCTTCTGTCGACAGAGAACTGTTGACAAAAGTGCACTGTAGACACTCCAGGGCCCTTCTGTCAACAGGTAGGGCTTCCAGTTCACTGGGCAGCCCTTTTTGCAGAGCTTCTTGTCAGCCATTCTGTCAAGAGATATCCTGGTAGTTGGCTGCTCTCTGTCGACAGGGACAATGAGAAGTCTTGTGGCACCTTATAGGCTAGCAGATATTTTGGAGCATAAGCTTTCACGGGCAAAGACTTTGTAGACAGAATGGATTGCTCTTTTCATCTGCTTTTATGCGCAGATGCAATCTGTCGACAGAAGTTTTGCCGGCAGATCTTTTCCGGCAGTGACTTCTGTCAACAGATTGCTGTAGTGTAGACTCAGCCTTAGTGACCTCTTCCAAAAGAACAATTCAAGATTCCTTTTGTTAGTGTTCATTCACTGCACTGCTTCATTGTCTTACCTCCCATTTATCATAGAATCATAGGGCTGGAAGGGACCTCAGGAGGTCATCTAGTCCAGCTCCCTACTTCAAGCAGGATCAACCCCAACTAAGTCATCCCAGCCAGGACCTTATCAAGCCGGGACTTAAAAACCTCAAGGGATGGAGAATCCACCACCTAGATTAAATATATATTTTTTTTTACATATTTTTCTTCATGGACCAGAACAATACAATGCATTCCCCACACCCAGAGCCTGCTGTGCCTGAAGATCAAAGCAGTTGTTTCCAACAAGCAGCGGAATTTTGGCCTAATCATATAGTTACAGCCAACTGTTGCTCTGCAGATTGCCTCAGTTCAAAATTTTGAAATAAATAATGAATATATATTACAGCATCTTTGCAACTCTTACTTCCAGTGGTTTCAATTTGAACATGAAGATTCAGAGCAGCTCAGTCTGTTGTAGTTCTGCATCCTGCAGAGATAAGCAAGGCTGAAGCACTAATATTGTGATATTTCCCTAATAAGGGGAGAGACATTTCCATTCAATGAGGTGTTATGATAACATTCTTACATCCTGTTGACCCTTAAAAAATGCTTCTCCTACAAATCTGGTTTCTATGTCCTTTACATTGGTGATAGCCCATGAGATACAGATTTCAAAAGTGGCTTTGGATTTTAAAATTTATCAACTGGCATACCTGTGGATCTTAAGTCAGGAAGGCAGTTTTTGTTCATTCAGTTTCCCTGAGCAACTTCTGCTTTAGTGAACCATGTATGGTAGCAAGAGATATTTTTGGTCAATCCCTTCTTTCCATTTTCTTCTTTTGATGGTAGAAGACAGAAGTCTACTTTATTGCAGTTACTATGAGATGAGTATAACTCTTACATTGGTGTTGACCAAGTAGGAATGGTACAAGAATAATCATATAAATAGTATGTCTATAATAACTTGCATGTGGTGTATTGCTCAGACCCCATCATATGGTACACCCCCACCTAATAGAGAGGTATTTCTAAAGTTGCTTTAAAAATTTCTTGTTTATATATTTAGCAAGCAATTATCATTATTTCATTTTTTCCTTCAAGAACAAACTAAGCCATACCTCAAAACAACCCTTTTCAAACAAAAAGCAGATGGAGAGAATAGTGGTAACATTGATAAAGTGATATTATGGATGCTACAAACCTGGAAGTCCTGGACACAGCAGGAACCACGAGCATTGAAGCCATGATTCTGGAAGCCCAGCTTTGCTGGACAGGGCACGTCATACGAATGGAGGAGTCAAGAATCCCTAAGCAACTCCTCTATGGTGAACTCTCCCAGGGCAAAAGGAATCAAGGTGGGCCTTGCAAGAGATATAAATACTATGTGAAGGCCAATATTGCTCATGCTGGTTTAAAACCAGATCAGCTAGAGCAGCATGCAAAAGACTGAACAGGCTGGAATGCTCTCATACGACACACGTATGACAACTTTGAAGAGCAGCAACACATATGTCTCATTGATGCTCATAACAGGAAGAAAGCAACAGCAGCAGCCACACCCACAGAGCCAGCACAATTCCTTTGCCCCTACTGGGAACACCCAGGCCATTCAAAGCTTGGACTCCCCAGCCACATGCAAGTCCACAACCAATGAGCCTGTGCCAGCTCAAGACATCATTGCCGGACATGACGGACTACCTATATTATGGATGCTACTGACATACAGAATAGGAAAAATGCTACAGAAAAGGAAGAAAAAGACAACTTCAGGTGAGTATAGTGGAATGGAAAAGGTAGACGAAAACATAATAGCCATACTGGGTCACACCAAAGATCCTTCCAGACCAATATCCTATTTTCCAACAGTGGCCAATGCCAGATGCCCCAGTGGAAGTGAACAGAACAAGTAGTCATTAAGGGATGCCTCTCCTGTCATCCATTTCCAGCCTCTGACAAACAGAGGGAAGGGACACCATTCCTAGCCATCCTAGCTAATAAGTATTGATGGGCGTAACCTCCATGAATTTATCTAGTTCTTTTTTAACCCTTTTTGAAGTCCTGGTCTTCACAACATCCTCTGGCAAGGAGTTCCACAGGCCTGCAATGCACTGTGTGAAGAAACACTTCCTTTTGTTAGTTTTAAACTTGCTACCTATTAATTTCATTTGTTGACCCACCTAGTTCTTAAGGGAACAAATGAATAGCTTTTCCTTATTCACTTTTTCCCATTCCTGTCATGATTTTATAAACCTCTATCACATCCCACCTTAGTCTCCTCTTATCTCAACGGAAAAGCCCCAGTCTTTCTAATCTTTCTTAATCGTTTTATTGCTCTTTTCTGAACCTTTTCCAATGCCAAGATATCTTTTTTGAGATGAGGCGACCACATCTGTACTCGGTGTTCAAGATGTGGGCATGCCATGGATTTCTACAGAGGCAAAATAATCCGTCTTATTCTCTATTTCCTTTTTAATGGTTGCTAACAATCCACTGCTTACTCCCATCTGGACTTGTCAGTGTTTCCTAACCTAACCACAATTAGCCCAAATTTTCAGACGTAGACACCTAAATAGTCTGATTTTCAGGAGGTGCTGAGCAGTGGTCCACCTATTTTTCCAAGCCATGCACAGAATAAATTTTGTTATGTGCACCAATGTATGTGTGTATGTGCACCACCTTTAGAAACAGGCAACCAGCTGTGGGTGTGCTGCTAATCAGCTGGGTAGCATTTGAATCTCTCCTGTGCAGCTGCCCAAGAGCTCAGCTGAGAGGGAACACTGGTGTTGAGCATTGTCAATACAATAGGTGCTCCCAGATCAAGGGAACTGCGGGTACTTAGTGTAGCTTTAAGGTTTTTCATGTTTTCTTTACCAAGTAGCCATTAACAAGAATAATTCTCCTGATTTTAAAAAAAAAATAAAATAGACTACACTGATTTGCATGTGTCCAAAATACCTCCAATACCATTGTAAACTGTGGTTTTTCTGGACCACTGCTGCAGAACGATATATACGTGTCATTGGACAGCAAGCCCACAGACTCTTCAGAACTACTGTATTACAAAACAGACAGAAGTGTGTACATATGTCAGAGTGAGGTGCCCCGATTAAAGTGCAGTGCCTGTGACATGAACTTATGCAGCCTGTATATTAGCCACACAAGGAACAAAAGGCACTGGAAACACAACCTGAGGTGACAAAGGGATTTCATAGCAGCAGCAGCAGCAAATACAGTATGTTGAGAGATACTGCCACAATCCAAAGCACAGAAATCTACTTCAAAGCCCCATCATTTCACATGAATTAACAGACTGATGGAGTTTCCTGACCTATTTCATGCTCGTACTGTACAATAAGATCTCAGATTTCATGTCAGGTTGGACTTTTATATTCACCTGAACTGATGAAATGGATTGAAAATCCATGGCTCATTGGCTACGTCTACACATGAAGCCTACATCGAAGTAGCCTATTTTGATGTCGCCACATCGAAATAGGCTATTTCGATGAATAACGTCTACACATCCTCCAGGGCTGGCAACGTCGATGTTCAACATCGACGTTGCGCAGCACCACATCGAAATAGGCGCTGCGAGGGAACGTCTACACGCCAAAGTAGCACACATCGAAATAAGGGTGCCAGGCACAGCTGCAGACAGGGTCACAGGGCGGACTCAACAGCAAGCCGCTCCCTTAAAGGGCCCCTCCCAGAAACAGTTGCACTAAACAACACAAGATCCACAGAGCCGACAACTGGTTGCAGACCCTGTGCATGCAGCATGGATCCCCAGCTGCAGCAGCAGCAGCCAGAAGCCCTGGGCTAAGGGCTGCTGCCCACGGTGACCATAGAGCCCCGCAGGGGCTGGAGAGAGAGCGTCTCTCAACCCCTCAGCTGATGGCCGCCATGGCGGACCCCACTATTTCGATGTTGCGGGACGCACAACGACTACACGGTCCCTACTTCGACGTTGAACGTCGAAGTAGGGCACTATTCTCATCCCCTCATGGGGTTAGCGGCTTCGACGTCTCGCCGCCTAACATCGATGTTAACATCGAAATAGCGCCCAACACGTGTAGCCGTGACGGGCGCTATTTCGAAGTTAGTGCCGCTACTTTGAAGTAGCATGCACGTGTAGACACGGCTATTGTGACACTCAGAGAATGTTTAAGAGGTGTGGCCCTCCCCTCTGACCCACCGGTAGCTTATAAGTAATGAAACTACACTGCATTTATAATTTAATTTTGAGCTTTATTTTTCAGCCATAGATTTGAAAAAATGTTCTTCTGTTTTACTGGTGAAAGAATGCTCCTGTAGCCCGCTGGCACAATTATAAAAGTTACCTTTATGTTTCATTACTAATAGCTATTGAATTAACTCTAATTCTGTAAGAATGCTTGCAAGATTTATTCAGGCTGGTAGGTTACCCAGTAGTTTTAACATGAAACTACAAAGGCGTGAGAGAATACATATATGTTGGATGTGCATCAAAAAGGAAAACCTGAGGGATCGATACACTTTCCTCCTATTGAGCATTCAGATCCATAGCCAAAGACACGTGTGTCTACATGTAATTCATTTCCTATGTAAATCTGCTTTTAGAGCTAGGCCTATACTGTTACAGTGATAATAGCCACAAATGATCCACAACCCACACTGACGCACAACTATGGACACTGGAGCCTCCCATGCTGCTTTCTTGGTACCCATTTCTGGGGAAAAGGCAGCCTAATTTTTTTTGTCAATTGCCAACATAGAATTCTACACCCCAAATGTTAATCAGTGTACCGTGGGCATCCATCACAATTGTTCACACACTAATAAGCTCTTTTTACCTCAGTAGTAGCTTGGAGCTAGAAACCAAGTGGACTTTAGTGATCTGATTGGCTGGACAGTAGTACAAGAAAACAGGAAAAATCTGGGACATTCAGAAGTCCTTTCCAATGGTTGGATTGGTGTTGAATCTTGAGAGTAAAATAGTGGTCCCTGAGAAAGGCTCCTTTACTCCTTTACTTCCGGCTACATCCAGGAATTAGCTCTACCAATCTTCTGAGATTTCACTCCATCAGTCAGTCTTGTTCCCCAGGACTAAAGCTCTCTGCTTTGTAGCCTGGCCCTCTGTCCAGATCACGATGGTTTTCCCCTTTAGAGGCGAGGGTTGCACACCCCAGAAAGTCGTTTGGGACCCACAGTTTCCGGCAGTCTTCCCTTTCCATGCCCCTTGACAGCAGTGCTGCTCAGTGGCTGGTTGGGGAACCCAAGTCTGCCCTCTACACTTGGTTCCAACCCAGTGTCCCTACAGTCATGATCTGCACAGTCCCAAATCTTGCTGGAGTTTCCCTTTCTATTTCCTGCCTTGCTTGCGCTCACCCTGAAAGTGACTGCTGTTTCCCTGCCAGCAGCCCCTCCCCTCAGTTTTATACAAGCCCCTCCTTCTCCTGTCCTGATGAACCTCATCTCTAATTAGGCCTTGCTCCCTGGCTCCTCCTGCAGGTGCAGCCTAGAAGGCTAAATGGCTAGGGTGAGCAGATGTCCTTTGCTGAAAAGGGACTCTCACATTTAACCTTTTGCTCTTAAAAATGGCCACATTGTCCCTTATTTTCTGTCTCCCCAGTGTGGCCTGCTGCCAGCCAAATTCCTGCCTGCCAGTTGGCTGCCTGTCAGCAATGAGTGGCAGGGACCGGTGGCCAACAAAGTGGCTGGGTATGCAAGGCTGGAGGCAGGGCAAAGCTGCAGCCTGCAGGGCTGGGCACTTCCCCTGCTAGTTCATCAGCCCCCACTAAAGACGCTGGCTGTGCTCTGCCGCAGCGGGTGAGAATGGGCAGGTACCTGGGAGTGGCCAGTTGTGTTGCCTCTGCTGCCCACCCAGTGGGCCTCCCTCACTTTCTTCTCCCAACTTTGCCCCTTCACTCCTCCTGCCTGCCCCCGCCCACTGCCCCTCCAGAGCTCCTCTGGGGGGCACTGTCCAGCTCCCAGCGCTGTGCAGAGACCCAGCCCCTGGTCAGAGAGCTCAGCTCTCCAACGCCCAGGAAGGCAGGTTCTTTCCTTTTCCCTCTGCTTCTTGCTGGGCAGCACCCTGGGAAAGGTCAAGACCATCTGGCCTGGTGCATTGGCCTGGAGGAGTAGAGCCCTGCATGTGCCAAAGCCCCACATAGTGCTGGCACAGGCAAGCCTCTGCCCTTCCGCTAAGCTCTGGAGTGGCGAGGGGAAGTGATTTCCAGCCTGTTTGCACTCTAACTCCATAGCATCCACAGCAGCCCTCTTCCCCTCCAGGTCCTGTGCCCAGAGAACATGGGACTGCTCTGACCCCCGGCACCATCCCCTGCTCTTTTGCTGGGTGTGCTGAAGCCCCTGCAGCCAGGTACTCTGGTGCACAATGCATTCTTGTGGCTTACCCCTTTCTTGCCCCTGCTGTAGTTGGGGAACCAGAAGTGGCCTGGCTGTGACAGTGGCCAGTAGCATCCTGGAGGCGTCAGCTGCCTTTCAACACCATGGGAAGGCAGGGACCACTGCTTCTGATCCCAGGAGCTGAGGGAGAAGGGCTGGCAGAGGGGCTGGAAAAGCTTAGCAAAAGTGTGGGCCAGGTCACCATTCCTTCCCCTTCTCCTGCTCCCCTGTGGCTGGATGCAGCTCCCATCCCTCCCATTTCACAGACGGCCAAAAGGCTGCTGCTGGCCACATGCTGGTATAAACCCTGGCAGAAATCCAGAGAATGAAGCATGTGACTCTACTGATCCCCATCCATGCATTGCTTCAGGCATGGTGCCAGCTACCAGGAGATGCAGTTCCATCCCAGGGGTCCAGCTAGTCATGGAGGGTGGAGCACTCCTGGCAGGGAGGATTGGGTTGGACACCCCACCACGTGCAGGAATTGTAGATCACCTCTCCCCGGGTGACCTCTAAGCCTTTAAGAGAAGACGGTAAATTTAAAAAAAAAAAAAAATCCAACAATGGAGTATTTCTCTCAAACAGGGAAACAGGCAACTTGAAATGAATTTGCACATTTGTACTGCATATTCTGATTGAGTGACATTGAACTTGCTTGAACAGGAGTAATTATAGTACATGTCCAGTAGGAAAATAGGACATAGGAAATTATGGTCACCAGAGCACCTTAACCCCTTTACAGCTTCTGTGGAATGAACATCTTTTACAGCCCCTGTAAAGGCAAAGGCAAAAGTCCTTTTGACCTCAGTGGATCCTTCATTTCAGGCTTAGCATTTGGACAGGTACATAAAGAATGCACCCAGGGTTATTTAATTCTCTCTGAAAAGGTAGGGGTTGGACAATCTTATAAAAATGACTCATGATGAAGGCCAAGGAGACCTTAGAGACTGCATTTGTTTAAGTATTTTTCATCTTTTTGTTAAAAAGGATGAATTTTATGAAATATGTTATTCAGTGAGTGGCTATTTGAACATACTTCTCTCTAAGGAAAGCCCACAGATTCTCTCCATTACTATCACTTCAATTTGCCACTAATCATTTGTTCACTATTGATTAGTGTTACCATATAAAAAAAGGACACTATTGAGAGGGAGTGTATCTACCAAGTCAAGTATTAATGTTTTATAGTATATATAGTACATTAATACGTTAGTTGGTATTTACTGATACACTCCCTTTCTGCGATGTCCTCTTTTTTAAAGGTCATATATGGCAATCCTACCATTCATAAGCTTTCATTGGTCCCCTGGCATTCTTATTTTTCTCAAGTGACTGATTCTCAGCTACACAGAGATCTTTGACAATAGACATTTAAACATGCTGGTGGATCTAGAGGAGAGGTGGAGTAAGTGTTCTGTGCTGCGGGGAACTGCAAAGAGATTGGCCAGCTGAGGGCAGGGCTCTGGATGTTTCTGGCCGCCATTCATATGTAAGGTTCCCAGGCCAATGCTGGGCATGTGTGGCCCTCCCCTCCTGCTTTGGCTTCCATCCCTCACAGCTAGAGACAAAATCATTCCATCCCCCGTGGCCCTCAGCCCCCATGTCAGACAGCTGGGGGCCATGAGGCAAGAACCCATCCCTGGTGGGCCCAAGCCAACACCCACAGCACCAGAGCAGCAAGGTCACAGCATATCCAGGAGCCAGGCCCAAAGCTTGGGCAGCAGAGCAGCATGGCCCTACAGATCCAGCAGCTGGGCAGCACTGTCCCCGCTGCCCCCGCCAGCCCCTGGAATCCAGCAGCTGGGCAGCATTGTGGCCACTCCTGGGCCTGAGACATTCCCCCCCCAACACTCAGCCTCTGACATCCATCACACCTGTATACCCTGCCCTGAGCTCTCCTACAGCTCCCAAAAACTTACTCATTCCTGCACCCCTGCACCTTGTGCTCGGAGTCCTCCCGGCTCCCAACCTCCTGAACCCCTCCTATCCCCACCCCCTGCCTTGAGCCCCTCAGACCCCAGTCCCACTCCCCTGCCCTAAGCTCCCCCAAACACTGCAACCCCCTGCCGTGATCCCCCATACCTGCACAGCCTGCCCTGAGCTGCCCCGCACCTCCCAAAAATGTGCCCACTCCTGCATCCCGCCCACTGACTCCCACAGCCCTCACCTCCTCAGACCTCAATCCCAGTCTCCCGCCCTGAGCTCCCCACACCCTGCCGTAAGGCCCCAGCAGTGCAGAATGTGTGGTTTGGACAAGTACTGTTGTATCATAACCCTTTCCAACCCTATGCCCTGCTCCATCCCCCACCTTCCCCCTCCCCATCCATGCAGATTTCACTACAACAGTAACAGTAAGAAATTTAAGTTACTCTCACCCCTGTATACAAGTACTGTGCAAAACCATTCTTTCACAAATATTCATAGCTGCCCTTCCTGCCGAGATCCTTGCAAGCAGAGTTTGATCAAAATCTAGCCCTTCGAGAGGTTCATAGAAATCTATGGCCATAGAATTTCAACCTGAAAAGCAAATCAGGATTGGAAACACATTCCAGACAGATCCATATTAAAGGCATGACTGATAATGCTAGTTTCCAGTATTTACTCAGATTGCCCCCAGAAGATTTTTAACCTGTTATTTTTTCCCCTCATTTGGAGTCTGTGGTTTATGGCAATTAAGAACCATTGAGAAATAATTAAGGAAAGAGGGGAGTCAACAAATGTGATTGTCCTTCAAGTGCTGGGAAAGGATCTGTGACAAACCCTTAGCTAACCCGCCTGCATGCAAACAAAAACAGATTTTGAGGACATACAAATACACATGCAGAAGCCAGCGGAGAGAGGCCTCTGGATAACTGAACACTACTATTGGTTTCTGTAGCTCTGAATATGACCTAGCATTCTTTTATTGGCCTGTGGTGTTGCAGCCCAGCCACAAAGCTTTACGAGTTATGTTGACTGAGCAATTTTCAGGATACTGTTGGCTGCCAACAGCGGTGCTCAGCCTGCCAGCGGTTGGCCAGACAAAGCAGTTTCAGAGTCCCCCATCTGGTAGTTGAACTCTACATGCAATATGCGTATTTCCATGGCCAAGGCTCAAAGTGGGACCTTTGTGATGCAGTGGCGATGTTGCTACCAGCTAAGTCAAAAGTGAGCCAAGCCAGGCAGCACAGTGCCAAGCCTTTCTCCCCAGAAAGCGACTCTGCACGTGAGGGTAACACTGACAGTGGTAAGAATAACAGCTCTAAAAGAAGTAGCTATCCATGGCCTCTTTAAAATGTAGCCCTGAAAATTTACCCAGACAGAGGAAACCCACACCACAGACTTGGCAATGCTGCTGGTGCTTTTTTTGCCCTTAAGAGTGAGTGTGAGTACTAAAATCTTGTTGCTCAAATTCGATACATTAACATTTGGTCTCAATAGAGGCAGCAATTATTGCACACATTACAAGCACTGTTTCCCTTTCTTTGGCATACGTAATGATCTCAGGCAAGACTATTCGTATCCCCCCCCCGACCCTCCCCTTCATTTCCATGTATCTGATTTGCCAGTTTTTATTTAATTTTTTTTGGACCTTTGTGCTATATACCTGTCAGTCTTTACTGGAAATGCTATTGATCTGAAGAAGTGGGTCTGTCCCATGAAAGTTCATCACCTAAAATTATGTTGTTAGTCTTTAAAGTGCTGCATGACTGTTGGTTTGTTTTGAAAAAACAAGGTTCATAGAATCATAGAGCTGGAAGGGACCTCAGGAGACCCTTGAGTCCAGCCCCCTGCTGTAAGCAGGATCAACCCCAACTAAGTCATGCCAGCCAGGACTTTGTCAAGCTGGGACTTAAAAACCTCTAGGGATGGAGATTCCACCACCTCTCTTGGTAACGCCATCACTTCTCTCGGTAACACATTCCAGTGCTTCACCACCTTCCTGATGAAGTAGTTCTTCCTAATATCCAACCTGCTTCTCTCCTTCAGACCATTGCTCCTTGTTCTGCCATCTGTCACCACTCAGAACAGTTTCTCCCCATACTCTTTAGAGCTCCCCTTCAGGAAGTTGGAGGCTGCTATTAAATCACCTGTCAGTCTTCTCTTCTGCAAACTAAGCAAGACTAAATCCCTCAGCCTCTCCTTATAGATCATGTGCCCCAGCCCCTTAATCATTTTTGTTGCCCTCTGCTGAACCTGCTCCAGCACATCCACATCCTTTCTGTACTGGGGGAGAGGGGGGCAAAACTGGATGCAATACTCCACATATGGCCTCAACACTGCCGAATAGAGGGGAATGACAACTTCTCTAGATCTGCTCAAAATCCTCCTCCTAATGCACCCTAATATGCCATTAGCCTTCTTGGCTACAAGGGCACACTCTTTACTCAGATCCAGCCTTTCATCAACTATAATCCCTAGGTCCTTTTCCACTGTACTACTGCTTAGCCAGTCGGTCCCTAGCCTCTAACAATGCTTGGGATTCTTCCATCCCAAGTGCAGGACTCTACACTTCTCCTTGTTGAACCACATCAGATTTCTTTTGGCCCAGTCCTCCAGTTTATCCAGGTCACTCTGGATCCTATCTCTACCCCTCAATGTATCTATCTGTCCCCCTAGTTTGGCATCATCTGCAAACTTGCTGAGGGTGCAATCCAGTCCCTCATCCAGGTCATCAATTAAGATGTTGAAAAACACCAGCCCCAGAACCAAGCCTTGGGGTACTCCATTGAAACCGACCACCATCCAGATATTGAGCCACTGACAACTACCCGTTGGGCCTGACTGTCAAGCCAGCTTACTATCCATCATACAGTCCATGTATCCAATCCATACTTCCTTAACTTATGGGCAAGAATGTTGTGGGAAACTGAATCAAAAGCTTTGCTGAAGTCAAGGTATGTCACATCTGCTGACTTCCCCATGTCCACAGAAGTTAATCAGATTGGTCAGGCCCAATTTGCCTTTGATGAATCCATGTTGACTACTTTTGATCTCTTTCCCCTCTTCCAAGTGCTCCAAAATGGATTCCTTGAGGATCCCCTCCATTATTTTCCCAAGGATTGAGGTAAGGCTGACAGGTCTATAGTTCCCTGGATAGTCCTTCTTTCCTTTTTTAAAGATTGGCACTACATTTGACTTTTTCCAATCATCTGGGATCTCTTCCAATCTCTATGAGTCTTCAAAATAATGGCCAAAGGCTCAGCAATGACATCTGCCAATTCCCTCAGTAACCTTGGGCACATTAAATCCAGACCCGTGGATTTGTGTGCATCTAGTATTTCTAAGCAGCTCTGAACTCCTTCCTTCCCCACCAAGGGCTGCCCTTCACCTTCCAATACTGCCTCGTCTAGCACTGTAGTGTGGGGACTGTCCTAGTCCGCGAAGACTGAGGCAAAAAACACATTGAGTTTTTCTTACATCATCTGTCATTAGGTTACCTCTCTCATCCAGTAATGGCCCCCACACCTTCCCTGATAACCCTCTTATTTTTAACATGCCTGTAGAAACCCTTCTTGTTACCCTTCACATCCCTTGCCAGCTACAGTTCCAATTGTGCTTTTGCTTTCCTGATTACTGCCTGGCATTCTCCAGCTGTATATTTATACTCCTCAGTCAACTGTCCACATTTCCACTTCTTATATGCATCCTTTTTGAGTTTAAGCTGACCAAGGATTTTCCTGTTAACCCAAGCTAGTTGCCTACCATATTTGCATTTCATACTATGCAGCAGGATGGTTTGGTCCTGTGCCTTCAGTAGGAATTCTTTAAAATATTGCCAGTTTTCCTGAACTCTTTTCCCCTTCATCTTCATTTCCCAAGGGATTCTGCCCATCAGTACTTTCAGGGAGTCAAAGTCTGCTCTTTTGGAATCAAGGGTCAGTATTTCACAGCTCACCTTTCTTCCTGTTGTCAGGATCCTGAAATCTACCATCTCATGTTTGCTGCAGCCCAGGTTGCCACCCACTTCTATTTCTCCTACTAGTTCTTCCCTGTTTGTGAGCCGCAGGTCAAGTTGCACATGGCCCCTGGTTGGTTTCATCAGCACTTGTACCAAGAAGTTATCCCCAACATTCTCCAAAAACTTCCTGGATTGTCAGTGTACTGCTGTATTGGTCTCCCAACAAATGTCTGGATGACTAAAATCTCCCGTGAGAACCAGGGCCTGTCATTTGGAAGCTTCTCTTAATTGTCTGATGAAATCCTCATCTATTTCATCTCCCTGATCTCACCTGTCCCTATAGCAGACACCATCTACAACATCACCTATGTTGCTTCGGCCTCTAAGCTAACCCAGAGACACTCAACTGGCTTTTCTCCCTCTTTATACTGGAGCTCTGGGCAAACATACAGCTCCCTCACATAGAGCAAAACTCCTCCTCCTTTTCTCCCCTGCCTGTCCATCCAAAGCAGTTTTTTGTCATAACAACAACCCTTTGCTATATTGAAATGACTGGTTATTACCAAAGTTTTGTGTTTAAATCGTCCACTAAGCCTAAGAATAGCAAGAGACTTCCATATGTCTGCTGCTGGTTTGAATCCAGCCCAAGTCCACAACAGCACAAGGGAGGCTGTTCAAGGACTTACATGGAACCAGTTCCTGTTAAACAGCTTACCACATGACAAATGTGAGTGTCTCCTGCCTTACAGGCTGTCATCCCAACAACTGCACCAGTCCTTGCACTGGCCCAAACTTGCATCTGTTGCACACTTGTTATTGTGATGTTACTTTTATTAGGGTAAACAGGAGCCTGAAATTGTAGCTCAGGAAGCTGGAGTTGCATATGCTTTTATGCTAACAAAATGGATTCAGCATTTTTAAAAACTTTATATTATGTTTATTATTTTCCATTTCTCCTTTTTTACAACCTAGTTTCACATGCATTCAGGACAATGCAGGCTGAGAGGTATTTACAGTAGGTACCAGAACTTAATTCAAACAAAAATGCTTCATGGCTTTCCAGTATTCTGGAGGCTGATTTCCACATATTCCTTATGGACTGGACTAGATGCTTCTCTGGTAGGAAACTGAAATTGCTTTTAAATCCAAATTCAGACTATTACCACCACCAAAATGATCACAAGAACCACAATGCAGTGCCTGCTTTATATCCGAAAACCCTACTCCTGCTCTTCCCCCCCGACCCAGAAAAAAAATTCTCATTCCCTTCGTTTTGTATCAGTTCTTGCATTCTAGTTTTGGTCTTTACAACAAACTGAAAGTCCATATAATTCTTTCAGAGGTTAACATTGAAATGGGGACCTTTCCTAGTCATTGTCAGGTGGCTCAAGCATCTATGGATACACTTTGCCCCTAGCATGTATTTTAGCCTTAGCTGCAGTGTCTAATAATTGGTACTGCTTCTCTGTCAGACAGCATGCTCAAGCAAGATGCACAGATTTCTTATCTGGGCTAGATCTCTTCCCAAGAGCTTATTATCCTTACATTCAGAACACGTTAGAAATTATATGTAAATTGCACACATGCACCCACACACACACCGGCCTGATTTAGAAGAAAAGAATTATAGATCTTCTGATTTCTCTCTTGAATTCCATATCTTTCAAGTCAATGACTGCATTATTTCCTTTAGACAACTCATTATGGACACATTCCACCTGGATACAAAAATCAGATGGCAACAGCACAGGTATAATTATACAGAAACTTTGTCCTCACTAATCAGGATAATGATGTGTACAGACGTGGTCACATACTATTGGAAGACAATGTTGAAGGCTTCAGCTGCATACAATAGCAGTCTTTGACACTACTGTATGCTGAAACCCTCTTTGATCTTCAGGGTCTCCTTCAAAGAGGATGACAGCCTGAGGTCTAAACACATCCACAGAGGCAAGTCATTAGCAGCTTCAGCGTCTGAAGGACTAGATTATCACCATCCAGCAGCTCAGTTACAGATCAAAATTTAACTCTTTCCCACCCTGACTTCTTTGCACAAGTTATTCTTTAACAGATAACTTATTTGCTGAATAAAATAAAATTTCACAGGTGCTGTTTACTCCAGCACAGAGAATCCATTTCCTTACTGAATAAAAGACAGGTTTATCAGGCCAATATTTGCACAATCGTTAACTTCAAGGGAGGCTCTCTTACCGTGAGACAGTAGACCTGCAGTACCTTTTTACTCTCCCATTCTCAGCACTCTAGGAGCACTTTGTCCTTAGTGCAGCCAGCAGCTGTCATACCAGGTACAAAAGCGACGATGGGCAACCTTGGTCAGTGCATGGGCTGAAGGAGTGTCTCTCCTTCATCTCAGTGGGAAGCAAGACTGTCATAACCAAGACAGTATCCTGGGTAAGGGTATTGTTGCAAATTATGCTTGTGTACCTAGAATTTGTGGTGTGTGCCAGCTGAACCATAGCAGCGCTTTGATTGGCTCTATGGGGAGCATATGGCTTTCACAGCCCGTGTTGCATGCAATCAGCATGCACCTCACTTCACATGCCCTTTGGCGTGTGAGTGTGACAGAGAGAAAGAGACTTGAGTAATACCAGTAGAGGAAAAACCCTGCACAGACAGAAACCAGCAGAATCCTGCAGGGAGGCAGCAGGAAACAAAATGTATGGCAGACCTCTCACAGAACCTTGATGGGCTGCATGCAGCCTGAAGGCCACAGGTTGCCCACCACTGGAAACTTTGTACAATTTTATTCTATCTGCTAGAGCTGTGTAAGGAATCAATCTCACCAAACTAGCAAAATGAGGAGTGGTATCACTAAAATTTATATTTATTCTAATCCCTAATGAGTCACAGGATGGTGAGTATCCAACTTCTAATGCTTCTCCTCATTAATAGCTGCAGGTCTAAGAAGACCTGCCAAGCCCAAATAGTTTCAGATGGAACAACAAATTCCAAGTATCAGAAAAACAACAAGAAGTCCTATGGCACCTTATAGACTAACGGATATTTTGGATAATAAGCTTTTGTGGGCAAAGACCCGCTTCAGCAGATGTGAGCATGAAAGCTTATGCTCCAAAATATGTCAGTCTATAAGGTGACACAGGACTTGTTTTTGAAGATACAGACTAACACGGCTACCTCTCTGATAAGTATCAGAAAGATTGTACAGATTTCTTAATCATAAGAAAAGTGAAAAATAAAGTGGCTAGTATACTACTGACAGAGGCAGCACTTGTTTCTTCATCTTAAATGATCAAATGATTTAAATATGCATGCACGGTCTGTGTATACACTCATCCCTCGCTATACGAGCACAGTGGGTTCCCAACTTTCTGCTTGGAGGTGAAAATTCATAAGAGGGACACCAAATTGCCATTTAAATACATGTAAAAGTCTCTGATTGGTTCCAAGTGCTCCTAATTCGGCAAAGGAGTGGCAGCACGTGGCGCTGCTTTTGAAAGGTAAGTGAACCTTGGCTTGGTGGGGGGCTGTGGAGGGTTAAAGTCTGGGGGCAGTTTGGGGCCATGAGCAGGAGGGAGGGTTAAAACCTGCCTTACAGGCTGTCATTCCAACAACTGCGCCAGTCCTTGCACTGGCCCAAACTTGCATCTGTTGCACACTTGGCAGCTCCGGTGGAGGAGGTGAAGGTTTGTTCCTCCAGGCTGCAGGAGTGGTACCTGTAGGGGGTGCAGCAGACTGGGGGGGGTTCGGAACCTGGCTGGGGGGGGTGCTGGGAGTGGCTGGCTGGGTCGGTGGGGGGGTGCACAGGGAGCTGTAGGCAGGGGAGTTGTTGGGAGTGGGCGTGGGGAGTTGCCACAGGGGGAGTGTTGGGAGTGGGCCGGGCCGGGACTTCAAGCGTCCCCGCAGCTGGCTCATATAAGTGGGGAAAGTTCACTCATTTTGTGAATTAAGTGTGTGAGTCCCTCATTTTAGCAAGTACTCGTAAGTAAAGTACTCATTAAAGGAGGGATGAGTGTATATGCACATATTATTTAGATTACCTGAATTCTCAGGATCCACACATACTCTTGAATTATTCCATCGTTACTAGCTGACTTATCCAGCATTGCCTAGTTCAGGTCTAGGTCTGGGGGCAGAGTCTGGGTCTAGGGACAGGGAGGGTGCACTCCGCCCGATGGCCTTTCCCTGGGACCAGGCTGAGAGTGGGAGTGGGGGGTGAAGCACTACATACCTTGCCTGCTGCCTTCTCCTGGAGCTGAAGCCTCCCCTGCCAGCTGCTCCCCAGAGTTGCAGGGGCCACCCACCATGACTGTTGGCTTCTCCTGGGGCCAGCCTGGGACAGGGCCATGATGGCCACCCACTGGCACTCCCTGGAGCCATCTCAGGACAGTGAGTCCGCGTGGTGGCTGGTAGCTGCCCCCTGTAGTCATGCATGAGTATAACTGTCTCTGCTCCCACAACCCCTCTCTTTCCATTGGATAGGAAACAATCATATTTCATGCACATTCCACTATCCTGGCACAACCAAACCTGACTTGGCTTTAAGTTGTGATAAGAGGAAGCTGCGTACCAAATTTAGTGGTCATAGCTCTTATTGTTTAGGAAGAGTTCTTGAACAAATGAACTCACAGACAGATGGGCGTTTCTAAAATATATATATTCACATTTTCTATTTGATACTATGCCTCCACCACAAGATTTAATTAAAAATTTCATCATCATCTTAATGGGACAAACAGATTGATGAAAAAATGGTTCTCTTCATTCACCTCTGATGTGACCCTGAACGTGTGTTTTTGCACAGAGCTAGGGTTTCAGCTATGAAATACCTACTGTACCTAAACTCACACAATTGCTTAGTTGTGGCTACCATACAGGAGTGGTTCTTTTGTTAACATGGCTATGTATGCGTTGCATCATATGCAGCGTTGCATAGTATGGTGGAAGTGGGCTGTGAAGCTACAGGCTTCCTAGCACTGTGAATATTGAAACCACCAGTGGATTTGTGTCACTTTCTTTCTAGGTCAGAGGTGCTACATTCTGCCTTAAGAGACTAGCAAAAAGGGGGGGGAAATCAAGACGTAAAAGAGAACAAGAAAAGTTGCCCAAAAACTTTAAAAAAAAGAAGAAAGATACATAAAAATCTGCCTCTTTTACATTAGAAATTCAAGTTTCATGGGAAATTGTGATGACTGGACAACTACAGAAATTATGACACCACAAAGTGAAAATGGAGCAGTTGTGAGGGGGAATCTCTTTGTTTCACTTTTTTTAAAATTTGATTTCCTTTGTTAACACCTGTTTGGTTCCAGTGCCCAACAAACTAAGGAGAAGAGGCCAGGGTATAACCTACCAGACATGTTTTGTTTTGACATCTCTGAAATCCCCAAGGTGTAATTCCCCAGCATAAACAGGGAAGACCAAAGCAAACAGAGAAACATTGCTAAAAACAGCTTTCAGCCAGCTGTACATTATCTTAAAAGAGTAGAGAACAGAAGCCAAATTTTAAGTTTCCTTTGCGGGGCACATTCTAGCTATTTTTGCTGCAACTCAGTTAAGGATTTCCTCCATATAATAAGACCTGGAAACATGCTGCTATGATAATGTTTATTAGTTCTGAATTAAAATAGCAATAGGGAGATTTCAACTACATTGCTCTAGTCCTCAGCCTGAGTGTGTTGAAGAACTAAGTCTGAAATCTTATTTTCTTGTAAAAAAATACATATTAGCTATAACTAGAATAAAGACCTCTATATTGGCTAATAATACAGCTAGCAGGTTTCCATGCTAGCATATCAGTAAAACTTTGAATTTATGCATTACTGAATCCATCCACTTAGAAACCCTACTGAACAGTGCAGGTTTAATTCTACCTAGGTTTCTACCTCTAATCCTATTTCAGTGACCATAAATTCCTGTCACAATCTGGATCCGTACTCTGGTAAATAATCCAATGTATTCTGTGTTCCAGGATCGATATAGGCAAATGACCTTGCATGTCTAATGCAAATCGGCATGGGTTTATGGAAAATAGACCCGGCCAAACTAACCTGATTTTTAATGAGGTTACTAGTGTGGTTAATAGGGCAATTGTGTGATACAATGAATATTTACAACCACAATATATTTTACTTCAAAAACAGAATATTGAGTTCACATGGAGAACATTAAACCAGTGGTCTCCAACCTTTTTAAGCCCAAGATCACTTTCTGAATTTGAGTTTAATTCAGGATCTGCCTCAAATGCCGATACCCTTGGCCCTTTCTCCATTCCTGGCCCTACCCCCATCCCTTCTGAGGCCGTGATCTGCTCACTCCATCCCCTCCCCCTCTCCCACCCTCATTCACTTTCACCAACCTGGGTCAGAGAGTGAGGTGCAGGCTCTGGTCTTGGGCTAAGGGGATCGGAGTGTGGGAAGGGCTCCAGGGTGAACCTGAGGCAGGAAGCTGGAAGGCAGGAGGGGGTTCAGGATGCAGGCTCTAGGAGGGAGTTTGGGTGCAGAAGGGGCTCAGGGTTGGGGCAGGGATTCAGGATGCAGTTCTGGGTGCGCTCTGCTACCCTCAGGTGGCTACTGGGCAGTGGCACAATGGGGCTAAGACAGATTAACCCCCACCCTGGCCCCACACCACTCCCAAAAACAGCAGGCATGTCTACTAATGGTTCCTGGGGTGGGGGGCATATGCAGGTGGCTCCAGGCACTGTCCCTGTGCATAGGCACCGCCCCCACACCTCCCATTGGATCTGGTTCCCTGTGCCTAGCCAATGGGAGCTGTGGGGTGGTGCTTCCAGAGAAGGGTCCTACAGGGATTGCTTCTTGGTCCTAATTAGCTGTTCATGACATTCAAGCTCTGGGAGAGGAGCGGGGGACGCGGGGGCAGAGCACAAATCAGTGAATTTGTGGCACTCCAAAAGTGCTGGGAGTGAAGGGGAAGAGTAGGAATTGCAGGGCTGCAGTGCCTCAGTGTGTGAACCAGAGGAAAAGGGGGGCAGAGACGAGATGCCTGGGCCTCAGGTGGATCCACAGTGGATGGCGGGGTGCTCACCATTGGAATCAGATGGCCCACTGAGACAAAAGAAGGGCCACTCAGGTGGCCCACTCACTAGTCTTGGTTGCCCATTGCTGCCAGGCACAATTTAGAGCTGCTGTTGTCCCTCTCCTTTCGCTCCTCAGGTCCTTTACTGAACCCAGCACAGCCAGACCCTCTGGAGAGTATCTTCAGGTACATCTGTGCCTTCCCAGATGTGCATTTGTGTAGCCAGCAATCTAACTGTGTTTTTGCACATGCTAACATGGATTTTACTGACAAACTGGTAATTAAGCCCACTTTTGAGTACTTCTGCAGTATTTGGCCCCGCTATGGAGCCATTGCAACAGAGTGCTGAACATTCTCAAGTGCCAACAAAAATCAGTGACAGCTGAGCATGCTTGGCAACTTGTTGAATCAGGACCCACTTCTGTCTAGGGGGATGGATCAGAGAGCTCAAACCTGTACTTTGTGTTCAGAGGATTTGGAACCTGAAATAAAGAATTTGGAGGGTCATCCTCTATCAGAAATACCATAGGATGAAGAAAATCAGGCAGATTGAACTTGTTTATTATATCCTGGGAAGCAGTCTATCTCCATTTCCTCTCTGAAGGTTTTTATATCTGTCCCCTATTTTTCCTTAGAAAATGCCCTGGCTGAATGCACCAGCCTGATTGGGTGAAGACCATTCTGATTCCCAACAAGGACACACTGACTATTCAAGCACATATTCCCAACAATATTCCTCAATGGATTATATTCTTCAGCCCTTCTTATGTCAGATATGGAGTTGTGTCAGGGAAAAGAACCGGGAAGTCCCTTTCAAAACAAGATTGACAGTCTGCACAAGATCTTTTTTATTTGTAGTGTGCTATTCCCCAGGACCGGCAAGGTTGCCCCATTGATCACATAAGATCTCTGTAAATCTCCATCTTGACCTACTGCTGCTTTGATGGAGGGGGCTCTCTGCGTTAATTCCACAGGCTTCTCTGAGCCTAGCATTCCCTTCTGATGTCCTTTCTGCTTCCTAACACCTTCCTCGTTGTTGAAACCCAGCCTGCCTCTCCCACATGAGCTGCAATTTTCAGAACACCGTCCCTATTGCTATGGCTGCTGGTTTCTCTGTGGAGGACAAGAATCCCAGAAATTGATGCAACTTCACTGCACAGTCAGAGCAAACAACATTTAAACAGAAAAAAAAAATCACAGCTCTCCTCTGCAGGAAAGATTGCTAGATTATGTACAATTAAATAAAGGAGAGCTTTCTGCTTTGTGGTGTTCATCTTGACTTTGCAATGGAGCTGGGTCAAAGGCTGCTGCAACCTGCTCAGAAATTAATGTCTGTAGCAATGCAACATTGCTATGAAGAGGTAATTCCACAAGGTAAGCAGCAAAAACAGTTTCTGTCCATCCTGACAGTGTTTGGGGGAACAAAAGTTGCTCAGGGGATGGGTGAGGGAGACCTGATTCAGATTCAGCCAACCCTCCTCCACAAATTATTGAGCAGAAGCAATGGAGCCAGATGTTCAGAGGTCAGGTGGGATGAAAAGACCAGGGAAGTTGAGGCCATTCATCATCAACTCAGCCGTTTGCAGTGACCATCTCTTAAACTTTTTCTAGCGTCTATACTGAAGAAATCTGGCATTTTAAGAACCAGTCCTGGAGGGCAACCAGCATGGCATGCACAAAAGCACACAATTCTTAAGCTGATTCAATCACAAAGGGTTTCATTCTCTAGCATGGACACTCACTTAAAGTACAGCTCTCCATCTCGAATATGTTAAAAGAAAAATTGTGGTTTCATACAGACAGTAACATCCCAGTCAATATACACCCTCAGTCAAGATGTGCCCACCTTGGCAGGTAAAGCTTTGAGTCTGTCTGGTCAGTGCTATTAACGATATCATTTCAGAGCCTCCTCCTCTACCACCACTGGCCCTCTTTCCTCTGGGGAGGGTAGGAGGTGGAAAGGAGGCGTAGGAAACCCAAGCATTTTCATGCAATGGCTAATTGCCAGCATTTCCAGACTTCTCTCAGCCAGACTCCACTGGATGATTACACAACATTCATAACATGCAAGAGCAGGAGTTGAAAAAGTTCAGTTTAGCAGAATTTCACACCATGTCAGAGCCCTATTTGCAGCTTAGAGGATGAATTTACCAAAGCTTTGCTGCTATAACTCGGAGTGTCAGTGAACAGATTCTCTGACACCTGCTGCTCTTTGAATCTTATGCCATATTGCAGCATAATGTGTTCTAAAAATAAACTTCATACAACCAGGCAGGTTTCCACTTTGCAGAAGATAATGCAGTTTAGCACCCTTTTTTCCCCAGCACTGTTTTGGGACACCTGTCCTCCCTGATCTGCCCCTCCTGGATTAACACCTAGAATTTTTAAAGGAGGTTTCCGAACAGTAATAAAAAAAAGAAGTTGAAATAGTTCCATGACATCAGCTTCATTGCATATCATGCCATCAACAGCTATATATGCCAATGTATACAATTGCTTCCAAACTGCACCCCCACACATAAAATATATAAGAAGTTGGGAATATTTTCAGATTTGGATGCAAGGAATCTTTGTCTAAGGAGGGAAATATATCCAAAGTCTGAATTACACCAGTATGTTTGAATGTCTATTTGAAGACCGAGAACCAGCTAGAGGAAGCTGATGACAGCCCCACAAGCTAATTCAATTTTTCTTTATACATGTCACTCATTACCCAAGAAAAGAAATTAGCCTGCTGTTTCCCTCTCTAATCAAGACCCATTTTTGTATTATGCATTTAAATGTAATTAAGTGATGCCCTATTCTTTTTATAGGCAACCAGCCACAATTAATGTTACAGGTTTATTCTAAATAGTAATTAGATTTTTTTATAAAGAGACATAGCCTTTAAAAGCTAACTTGCACTTCAAGCCCTGCTCTCTGTCTCCAACTCAGCTGAGCTTACGCTGTAAGAATACTGCAGGGTTTCAGTCATAAGACAAAAATCTGTCAAATCTCTGTCAGTCATGCACAAATCCTTTCAGAAAATATAAGACTATGGTACACAGCCAGTGAACATTTTCTGGTTTTAGGGAACCCAGCAGTTGTTACATTCTGACATCCACGATCAATGTCTTTACAAGATCTATTGATGTAATTTCAAAAATAACTAACGGTGTAGGTGCATCCAACTCCTGCCGCAAAGAAAGTAGCACCCCCAATAAAAACATAATTCTAGTGTAGCCAGTAAAATTATTATTATTAATCATGCCCCTTCTTGGAAATTAAAGTAAAAAATCAAAGATTTTCCACACTGAACAACATCCTGCTCCTGCTTGCAAATGAGCTAGCATGTCTAAATAAACATCCAGAATACTAAACTGTAAAAATGTAAACCTCATGCAAATTGAAAGAAATAAGAGGACTGGTAAAAAAATAAAACAAACACTCTCCCCCGACTATAACCAAATGCTCTTCCATAATGTCTTTGTTATGATGTTCAAGATACAACAAGCAGCAGTAAAAAAAAACAGCATTGGAGTGGCTGACTGAGTCAATTCATAAAGCACTGAGTTTCAGAGTATATGGAGGCTGCTGAATATCTTCCCCTTATCACAAAATGGGGAAGTTAACAAGAGGGTGTACAGCAACATAACTTGCTGGGAGGAATAAAAGGACTCCTGAAGTTGCACATGCAAATTCTGATTTTGGACTCAACTTGCATGGGTAGCATCACAGGATGGTTTGTATATGTAAACTATTGCATAGAAGATGGTAATATTTAGTCCAAAGGTTTCAAGATTTACAAATACTTAATATTTGGGGTATCAATTGCCAGTTTTCTTCTTCACCCAATGGTAGGTGGTTTCAGCTCAAACCATCAAAAACCTCACACTTTACTTTTATCAAAACAAAAAGCAGTCAAGTAGCACTTTAAAGACTAGCAAAATAGTTTATTAGGTGAGCTTTCGTGGGACAGACCCACTTCTTCAGACCCTGGTCTGGCTGTGGTCTGAAGAAGTGGGTCTGTCCCACGAAAGCTCACCTAATAAACTATTTTGCTAGTCTTTAAAGTGCTACTTGACTGCTTTTTGTTTTGATAGTGTATAGACTAGCACAGCTTCCTCCCTGTTACTTTACTTTTATATTGACCAACATACAACATTTTCCATGAACCTAGACTGAAATAGTTTTCAGTATCATATTACGTATGTTACACACACACACACACACACACACACACACACACACACATTCCTATTATCAACAATCTTCATGAAAATTAGAGAGGCCTGAAGAGAAGCTGAAGAGAAAGGGAAACAAAGCAAACCACAAAAGTTTCCCTACATCTGAGTTTCCTTAAACTGCCTTCAAGTTTTGTAGAAAATGCAGTCTACATATGGAAACATCTTAATGGGTACATTACAACAACACGCGCCAATCAATCTTCATTTACACCCTTGCCTATAACAAAGATACATGGCAATCTGAACAAACAGGAAGCAGTTCCTTCAAGAATTCCCCTACTGTGCTCACAGTATTCATCACATCAATTTTACATCTAAGAACATTCTCATGTCCCATTTTAGAGAGACTACGAATTAAATTCAAAGGTCAATTTCACTTGTACCTAAAATTTATGAGTGCATGTTTATATCTGAATTAAACATTTTTATCCAAGTACTCTAAATTCAATAAAAGAGCAACAATGACCAATCTCCGACAATCTAGAACTTCTGAACGTGCTGTAGCCAAAAATCTACATATTACCAAGCCATCTTTCCATTGAAGCAGAAGTCTATGAATTTTATAACTTAAGATCTGACCATGCTATTGATTCATATTACAGCACTGAACAAGCCACTTTTCTCTATGCCTCAATATACCTGTGTATAAAATAGGGATAATATTGTCCTATCTCACAGGAGAGGCTTAAATAGTTAAAACTAATCTTTGCACGGCCCTGTGAGGTCCAGATGAAAGGAGCTGTATAAAGTATTCTAAAATATATATAGACAACAAAAAACAGGCTAAAAGTGTGAAAATTCTTCTGTGAGCCTCACATACAGAGTATGCTGCAAGCTGAAACACGTTTAGAGCTGATGTCATTATGGCTTAGGAAATATCCTCCTTCAGTTAAATGATACACATTGGGGTAGCCTGGATGCATGGATTTTGAAAGCAAATATGTATACTCAGGGTGCTTCTTTTCATACCGTATGATATTGTAGCACTTGGTTTTTATACAGTCCTCTTACCAAGGGCATTGTGACAGTTGTAGAATGGCAAAACAAAGTAAAAATACAGAGGTGTAGCAATTTTACGAACACTGTAAGTGACCTGGTCAGTGAGGTAAAGTTATTGCACGTAAGGGGGTTAAAAGACCTCCCTGTATGAATATTAGCTTATTAGGTGGTCTGTTGCCAGGAAGACGACACTGGTCCCTGAAAAGGGCACGTCAGAGCTCACCTGCAAGACGATGAGTAAAACTATCTGCTTTGAACATCTTCCACCTTGTCTCCAACAAGTTGCAAGCCTTGCTCTGCCAAGGCTGTGAACTTTATGTACCGCAGGGCTATTCACAGTTAAATAGTGGTTTGGCCTTAAGAAAGGAAAAGTGGTCAAAAGGACTAAGCAGCCCCTGAGAAAGAATGGTTTACGGTCTAGGAACGGGCTATGCCAGACCAATTACAGAGGTCTCAGGAGGGTCTATACCTACCTAAAAGGGAGAGTCACAAGACCCAAAGTTTTTTTCCCTTTTAAAAATCATCTGAAAATGTATATTCTAAATTCAGTTGCTGTCTACAATTTCCTAGACAACTACACTAAGCACAGAATTAGCCATTTTTTATTATATCTTCAGTCTACTGGATACAACTATACCTGGAAAAAAGCAGGCATAAGAGGCTGCTGACAAAGTGGGGGGTTTTGCCAGCAGAACCACATTTACATAGTCTTTTTTGTGCTGGCGGCAGCATCTGCCGGTGAGCAAATGAGTGACCATTTGCATTTTTGAGCCCACCTATTTTCATATTCCTGCTGGCGGGTCAGGTCAGTGTAACCTTACCCTGTGGATACGGTTACACTAGAGAGTTTTGCCTACGAAACCACGGTTTTGTTGACAAAACTGGCAGAACGTCCACATGCAAAATGTATTTTGTCAACAGTTTATTGACAAAACTCAGCACTTTTGCTGGCAGTATTCTGCCTCTCAGCCATGAGGCATAATGCTACTGTTGACAGATTCCATCAACAGAGAAGCTCTGTGGATGCTCTGAGGATCCTTTTCTCAACAGACAGGGCATCCAGAACAATGGGCAGCCCTGTCTGCTGTGCTGCCGGGTGCCTGTTTTGTCAAGAGACCAGCCAGGCAGTCTGACCGCTCTGTCGACAGAGACGAACACGCTTCCAATTGGCATTTGTGTGGCTGCACTCTATCAACAGAAGTTTTGTTGGGAAATCTCTTCCAACAGTGACTTCTGTCTACAAAGAGCTGTAGTCTATGAGAAGTTGTTACAAATCATTGTTTCTCATTCCAGTTCTCTTTTCGGGTGAAGTCTTCTCAGCCCATAACTTTTCTTTTTGACTTGGGTCCAACAGCTCATCTCTATCTCTTTTGTAAAGGTTTTTTGTTTCAAGGTACTTTCCCTAGTCTTTTTCCACAGGGGTAGGGGGCATGAGACAAATACCAAACTCAGGATGGATTCCAGCACTAGATGGTATGGTTACCTCTGTTTGTAGGCCCAGTGATAGTTTATGCTTACAGAAAAAACACAAGACTGTTCACAGATTGCTGTCTTGAGCACTGAGCTATTAAATTCCTCAAGCATCGCTAACTGAATTTATGAGAAGACCAAGATTAACAAACAGGTTTACATTCTACATTTCTAATTTCACATACAATAGAATATATATGTTCAGGGGTCACAAGATTTTGAATGATAGGTTACTTGCCCTGTTTTGCATAAAGTATATTTGAGATATGCATATTCAAAAACATATTTCCATAAAAATGAGATGCAGTGTTACAAGAGGACTAAAGCTTGAGCCCTGTTACCATAGTAAAGGGGGCACAAAACCAAATCTTGAGCCCCCACCATCTTGGGTAGGGACGATCACCTTGGGCAGTGGGGCTCAGACTTTGTCTTTGGTCCCAGGACTTTGGTTTCAGTGCTGGGTGGTGGGGCTCAGGCTTTGGCTTCAGGACCAGTAAATCTAATGCGAGCCTGGTGAGCCCCATTAAAATGTGGTTGCAACCCATTCTGGAGGTCCCAACCCACAGTTTTAGAATCAGTGTTCCTTATGTCTCACTAGCCAGAACATGAAGAGGCAACTCTAGTGTGTGGCGCACACAGGACTATAGGTACATGTGGCCATCAAAAAATCTCAGCAGGGAAGGACAGAATAAGCTATTTGTTTTTACAAAATAGGGATGACTAACTCCTGAGTGGTGAAGCAGAGCCAACCCTAAGTTATGCAAGATCCTCCTCAAGGAGTGAAGAGAAATGTTTTATTCAGTGCCTTGTACTGTGTGCTATATTTAAACCAAAAGCATCTCTGTGCATTTTAAAAAATGTTATCTCTTGGTTCTGTGTTGCAGCTGCAATAGCCTCTATTTACACTGATTCAGAAATTCGGATCTACAAAGGCCGATAGGTACTATTGTACACCACCCATCTAACAAGTAACTCATTCAGGAGACCGCAAAAGGCAGAAGAGCAGCACATCCTTCTAACTGAGTACGCCTGAAATGCTGCTCTTTACTCAGTTCAGATTGTTGCTTAAGATAAGAACCACAGGATTACCAGAAGCAAGTGTGCCATTGCATTCTCCAGTTTCAGACAGTGTTAAATGATCAAAGATTTCGCAGTACGTTCTCTCACCAGAAAAAAAAAAATCCAGATTGGTCACTTGGTTTACTTTACTGATAGCTAACAGCAAGGCTGCTTAAAAGAGCTACTTTACTATAATACCTCTTGCAAAGAAGATGGAATTCTCTACTGTGAGCCTTTGGTTTTTCCATGGGTCCCACAGCCAAATAAAGTTGTTTAATTTGCATAGAAATACCAATTGCACAGTTAAGTTTAAATTTCATTTTCAAAATACATTTCAAATCTATTGTACTGGGGCTTGCATCTTTCCTTATGTAACAGGCTGACTAAGAACATATTGCCATTTTGGATGTATTGTTTTTTTGTTGTTTGGTATCTTTCAGGAGGACTTAAATGGAAAAGAAAAAATATCACACAACATTATTCTGGTGTGTCGGAACTTGCATCTATTATGATATCTGGACACTTGGGGTTAGAAATACAGTATTGGAGTATTGTGAAGGAAGCAAGGAAGTTAAAAAGAGAGAGAACAAGAAAATTTGCTTCACTGCTGCAGAAACAGCTGCCATTTTGTGTGCAGGTGCAGGCTGCAACACAGAGGAGAGACCACCATCTCTCTCTCTCTCTATGAGAATTTACCATGGATTAAGAGATTAAACCAAAACAAAGGTCACTCTCACAGAAAGTCGACGATTGCTCTTATATAGCGAAACAGAATACTTGGAATCAAATTTACTGATAAGCTTTCAAAGCGAGAGCTTATGGGCCAGACAGTGAGGTGAGGTAAATCATCATAGCGCCATTCACATTAATGGAATTACAGTGCTGTACATCAGCTGAGGATCTTGTCCACAGTATTTCTAGAACAGGCTTGATAAATTTTTACCCTTTCCCATGCAAAAAAAATTACAGAAGTGAACTGTCTAAATGGGTCTATGTCTCATTTGGCTTACATCTCAGGATATTTAAATCTATTCAGCAGCGTATTCTAGGTTATCCAAACCTGTTCAGTGGTGTAATCATTATTACAAAATTAATAAACCATAAAAACCATAGGAAAAATTCTGGGTGTACCTCTTGACCAGTGGTCAGCAGCCTGCAGGCCATATGTGGTTCATCGGATTTCTATGAGTGGCCACCAAACATTTTGTTTACTGTTGCCTATGGGCAGGGTTGCCAGACTCCATGTGTGTCTGTAGAAGTAGTCTTCCTCGCCCAGTTATCAGTATTACTTAAGAGACATGCACGTAAAGCAAGGTACACAAAGAGAGGTACATGCTCATTTCATGCAACATGAAATGCGAGAGCCATGTGCTCCCTCTGCATTCAGTCAAAGCCCTGCTACATTTCTATCACCACACCCTACAAAGTCTAGGTACGCAAACACAGTTACGAAAAGTACGCTATTGAAGGAGACTATATTGGTTATAACAACGCACTGAGATGAAGGAGGAACACTCATGTGGCCCACTCACCAGCCTAGATTGCCCATCACTGCTCTTGACCCTTCATTAAGTCCTCACCTTCCCAAACAAAAGCTTTGCAGCTCTGAATTCCTGGTTGTCTCATGTAGTAAGCATGTGTGTCAAATGAGGATTGGTAGCATGATGTAAGTCTTAAAGTGCCACATTTTTATTATTTTTAAACAAGCTAGTACTAAATTGCAGCTTTTTTAATAAGTTCCCCTTCTAACAAAAAGCAAACAAAAAAAACCCCAAAGCCACACCCAAACAAACCACCATACACGAATATATCACAGGCAACAGTAACAATAAGCCCACTCAAGTGCTCCTTTTGATTCAAAAAAAATCCATGTCTTACAAACAGGCTCAGTTTGAGTTTCCACAGGAAATATTAACCTTCAGCAATGGGAGCAAAGGCTCATGTCACCTGTCCCCCACCCCCAAACAAGCTTGTTACTTATTGAAGATCTTGAGGTGATCAAGTATTGGAAAACTGATTGGTTTTCCACAAACCAGAGTTCAGTGCTGGACTGGCTGCAAATACCACCATCATGAGGAAAATAACCTCCATCCCTGAGCAATAAAGAAACTGGGAACTGAATTGCTCTCCAGTTGTAGCACCCACAATGACCATTACACATAACTTTGGATGTGGGAAGAATGAGGACCTATACAGCAGATATCCCCTATTTCCCTCGTCATCCCCCGGCCACCCCTGCTACACTAAACTCTGCATGACACAGGGTGCAAAATATTTACATAGCCCTCCCACCTCTATCCTGCTGTCCTTTCTAATGCAATGGGCCTGCTGAGAGGGGAGCCTGTACAGCTATGGAGACAGCCACAGGATTGATGACAACTGTAACCAGATTATCCAATGCCAGTGATTACTTGGAAAAGGTCAAGTATTCTGTACTTGATATTACTACCCTAAGAAAAAGTCTGCCCGGTGTCGGACAAATATCACATCATCCTTACTCGGCACCAAGGAACCAGAAATAACCAAACACAAAAGCAGAGAAACAGAAAGAGAGGAGGAGGAAACAGCCATGAAGGAAAATGTCCTGTGGCTTTGATCTTGGGTGGAAGAGACAGAATAGCATTGCCCCCAGCTTTCTGTACTCTTCCTCTAATCCACCACTAGCCTGGCACGATTTACAAGGCAACTGTTTCATTCTAGAGCTTCTGGGACCATCATAAACCAAAGTGCTGTCTCTGTACTCAGGATATGCACTTCATAGATGATGCATGAATCAATCAAGATGATGGAAGGCTGGGTAGCTCAGGTGGCTGCTAACAGAGTAAGAAACCTCTCAGCTGCGGGTGGCTCATTCCAATCTGGCCCATCTTGGTAGCCACTGATGAAGAGCATTTTGTGCCTCAAAAGCAGGTCTCTGTCACCAAAAGAAGAAGGTCTAATAAAAGATCTCACCCCGTCCACATGGTCTGCCTGCGGAACTAACATGTCTTTTACAAGCCATCATGTTCACACCATCTTTGTTATTCAGGGGGCAAACTATGACCTACAGGCCACATCTGGCCCTTCAGCCATTTTAGTCTGGCCCTCAAGATCCCTCTGGGGAGCATGGTTTGGGGCTTGCCTTGCTCAGCACATGCCATGGCTCTGCGCAGCTCCTGGAAGCAGCAGAATGCCCCCTTCTGGTCAGTTCCTATACATCAGGGCAGCCAGAGGGCTCCATATGCTGCCCCCATCCCAAGCACTACTCATGCCGCTCCCATTGGCTAGGAACCAAAGCCAATGGGAGCTGCAGGGTTAGTGCCTGCAGACTGGGGGAGTGGGGCAGTGCACAGTGCTGCCTGGCCACACCTCCTTAAAATGAGACGGGGACATGCTGTAGAGTCTGGAAGCCACTTGAAGAGGTAAATGCAGCCCAGAGCTTGTACTCCTGAGGACCCCCATGCCCCAGCTCTGATGCACCTCCTGCCTTTTGAACACCTCAGTCCCAACCAGAGGCCTTTCCTGTTACCCAGCCTGTTCATTCCCGGCCCCATTCCAGACTCCCCTCCCTGATGCTCCAACCCACTGCCCCAGGCCAGAGCCCCTTCCCATATGCCGAATTCCTCATTCTTGGCTCCACCCCCAATCTCTCACACCCAGCCAGAGCCTTCATCCCCTTTCACTTCCCATCCCCATTTTTGTGAGAATTTGTGGCCCTCCTTACAGTTTCTATACCCTGATGTGACCCTCAGCCCAAAACATTTGCCCACCCCTTGTTTAGATGGTAAGCTCTTGAAGATGTGAAAAATCCACACCCCTCAGCAACATAGTTATACTGACCCACTCCCTTGTGTAGACAGCACTATGCTGGCATCAAAGCTTCTTTCATTAACATAATTACCGCCTTGTGGGGAGATGGATTAAATTACAGCACAGGGAAGCCGTGTCTACACGTGCACGCTACTTCGAAGTAGCGGCACTAACTTCGAAATAGCGCCCGTCGCGGCTACACGCGTCGGGCGCTATTTCGAAGTTAACTTCGATGTTAAGCGGCGAGACGTCGAACTCGCTAACCCCATGAGGGGATAGGAATAGCGCCCTACTTCGAGGTTCAACGTAGAAGTAGGGACCGTGTAGTCGTTGCGCGTCCCGCAACGTCGAAATTGCCAGGTCCTCCATGGCAGCCATCAGCTGAGGGGTTGAGAGACGCTCTCTCCAGCCCCTCAGCTCCATGGTGGCCGCATGGAGCGGCCCCTTAAAGGTCCCCTCCCCCTCCCTTCCTGCGCAGGAAGCTGAGGGATCGTGCAGGCGGCAGCCCACACACGCGGCCAGCTTGCACCTCCCTCAGCCACCCACCCAGCTGCGATGGCTGCCCAGCAGCCCCCCCAGTGCCCCCAGGGGACCCCCCCCCAAGGGGAGCCAGGGCAGCCAGCCCAGCCAGAAGGGCAGCCAGGCTGGCAAGCGGCAGCGGGGCCCCTCCTGGACGGACGCCGAGCTGCGGGACCTGCTGGGGCTCTGGAGTGAGGAGGAGGTGCTCCAGGTAATGGGGAGCAAGAGGCAGAACGCAGATGCGTTCGCTCGGCTGGCCGACGGCCTGGCTGCCCGGGGTCACCCTGCCCGCACTCCTGATCACGTCAGGAGTAAGGTGAAGGAGCTGCGGCAGGGTTGCTCCCGGGCCAGGGATGCGGCCAGCCGATCTGGGGCCGCCCCCGTCACTTGCCCCTTTTACAGGGAGCTCAGGGAGATCCTGGGCCCCCAGCACACCTCCTCCCCTCCGGCCACCCTTGACACCTCGGCCGACGAGCCCCAGCAGGCCCTGCAGCCGGAGTCCGCCCCGGAGGTAAGCCCCGCACCCCGGGGGCCCCCCCTGGAGCCCACCCCCAGGACATCGCGGCAGGAGGAGGAGGAGGAGGAGGGGGGCTCCTCCTCTGCAGAATCTGGGCTGCAGATCCTCCTCCTGCCATCCCGGAGCAGCAGCAGGGCCTCCGCCCCCCAGGGATCTCCGGACCGTGGGAGCGGACCGACAGGTAGGTAACCCCCTCTGGTGTACACCCCTGGGCTTGAGGGGCGGGGGTAAGAGATATGTGTCCAGGGCCCCCCACATGCTCACATGGCCATGGCCCCAAGGACAGCAGGGCCATGGCCCTCACACCACTGCATCAGCCCCTGCCCCCCCGCACCCCGCACGACAGTGTCATGCCCCATCCCCGGGCCAGGGGGGAGCGGAACCTCGAGGGGCCCCCGGGAGGAGGGGGTGGGACACCCCGCAGCAGCAGCATGTGATGGAGTGGGGGGAATGCAAAAGGGAGACTCAGGCTACATATGAGCAACAAGAGCCGAATAGCTCCCAGGGGCAAAGGAGGATCCTGGGGCTACAGCTGGCAGGTGACACCTCTGCCCTGAACAAAGAGGAGGGAGGAGCCGAGCTGGCTTGGAACTGGGGGGGAGGGCGGGGGCCACAGGTAGAGGCTAGGGGAAGGGAGAGCTGGAAGGCAGCCAGCCTGAGGAGGGGGAAAGCTGCATCCCAGAGGGGCCCCCCCTTGGGGTCTTCTCCCCACGATGGGTTGGAAGGACTGTCTCTTCCAACAGCTGGTGCTGTCACTCCTGGGAGAAACTGGGCATCTGTGGCCTAAGAAACCTCTCCTGCTGTCAGACCCTGCGGAGTGAAGTGAGAGTCGCTCCCACCAGGGGACGGGGTGCAGGGCAGGGGGACCCCTGAACCCCATCCATCACAGCAGCATCTCCCGGGGACGGGGATGGGGAACCTGCAGCACAGGGCTGGGGGGACAAAGGCCACGGCTCGGGGCCCACACTAACGCCTCTCTCCATTCTTCTTCCCCCGCTCCTCTCCTGTGTCCCGCACCTGCACTATCAGAAGGACCAGAAGAGAGCGCCGGCGAGGCCTCAGTCGTCCCGGAGAGCGCTCCGGGACCATCGCTCCAGGCCAGCCCCTCGGCCGAGGACCGACCGGCCCCACGGCGGGCTAGACGGCGGACCCCGCACCACCACCACCCGATGGCGACGGACCCCCAGCTGCTGGCCATCCACCGACAGCAGCTGGAGGTCGCGGAGCAGCAGCTGAAGCTGCAGGAGCGGGCGCTGGCCTGGCGCCAGGAGGCATGGGGGGCCTACATGGAGACTTTCAACCGCCTGGTGGAACTACCTGGCCCCCCATGCCGCGCCGGCCGCCGCAGCGTCCACCCTGCCTGCTCCACCAGCCCCACCACTAGCTGCTCTGCCCGTCGCCGTCCCGTCCGCCGTCGCCCCGCCACCCACCGCCGAGGGCCGGAGCGCCGAGGGACCCCTGGAGCCACCTGAGACTCGCTGGGCATCCTATCTTCCAGTCCAGCCCGCCCCCAGCCAGCCCCGGACAGGGCTGGGACCGCGGCGGGGCTCCCGGCCGGCCACGCCCAGTGCCGGGCTATAGGGGCGAGGGGCCCGGGATGTGGCCCCCCCCTTGTATATAGTTTAAAGTTCTTATTTGGTGTCCCCCGTTTGCCCCGTCCCCCCCATGTAAATAGTTCTCCCCTTTATCCTCCCTGGTTTCTTTTTATTATTGAGGACACTTGTTTGTTAGTATTGTTTTATTTTTGTACATATTAGTTTGTTTCCACGTTTGTATACAGTTTGTTCTTGTTTCATATATTTACAGTTAAAAAAAAAGTTCTGAAAGAAAAAGAAGTTTAAGTTCAGCCACAAGTGCGTGCTGTCATTTGTCCAGGAAAAGTGGGAGGGGGGTGCGGTGGGGTGCTCCATGGTGTGGGCGTTGGGGCAGGAGTGTGGTGGAGGAAGGGGCGGGCAGTGGGGGGCCTGGGCAGAGTTCACCCCGCGGCCTCATTATTGAAGTGGGCCCGCAGGGGCTCCCGGACCCGGGTCCCTTTGGGGTCCTCCTGCCGACTGGGGGCAGCAGGTGGCTGGACGTCTGCCCTGCCGGCCTCCACAGCCCAGCCCTGGAAAAAGGTGTCCCCCTTGCTCTCCACCAAATTGTGCAGGGCACAGCAGGCACCCACAATCTGGGGGATGTTGTGGGGGCCCGCATCCAGGCGGGTCAGGAGACATCTCCAGCGTCCTTTCAGGCGGCCAAATGAGCGCTCCACCACCTGGCGCGCATGGTTCAGGCGCTCGTTGAAGCGCTCCTGGCTAGCGGAGAGATGGCCCGTGTACGGGTGCATGAGCCACAGCCGGAGGGGGTATGCCGCATCTGCGATGACGCAGAAGGGCATGGTGGTGTCCCCCAGAGGGATCTCCCGCTGGGGAATGTAGGTCCCCGCCTCCAGCCGGTGGCACAGGCCCGAGTTCCGGAAAACCCGGGCGTCGTGGGTGCTGCCAGGCCAGCCCACATAAATGTCCTGGAAACGTCCCCGGCTGTCCACCAAGGCCTGGAGGACGACAGAATGGTAGCCCCTGTGATTCAGGTATCGTCCTCCACTGTGATGCGGGGCACAGATGGGGATGTGAGTCCCATCCAGAGCCCCGAAGCAGTTGGGGAAGCCCAGGGTGGCAAAGGCCGCGATGGTGGCATCTGGGTCCCCCAGCCTCACAAGCCTGTGCAGGAGCATGGCGTTGATGGCACGCACAACCTGCAGAGAAAGCACATGGGACAGCACCAATGAGGGGTGAGCAGGGTGTGCGTGGCCCTGCCCTGCCCTGCCCTCCTCTGCCCTCCCCTGCCCTGGCCTCCCCTCCCCTCCCCTCCCCTGCCCTCCTGTGCCCGGGCCCCCCTCCCCTGCCCTGCCCTCCCCCCGTGGGTTCTCTTACCTCCATGAGGACAGCCCCGACGGTGGCCTTGCCGACACCAAACTGCTGTCCCACGGATCGGTAGCTGTCGGGAGTAGCCAGCTTCCAGACAGCGATGACGACCCGTTTCTGCACTGTGAGGGCACGCCGCATGGCCGTGTCCTGGTGCCTGAGTGCGGGGGTGAGCCACTGGCACAGCTCCATAAATGTGTGCCGGCTCATCCTGAAGTTCCTGAGCCAGCGGTCGTCGTCCCACTCCCCAAGCACCAGCCGCTCCCACCAGTCGGTGCTGGTGGGGTAGCTCCACAGCCGCCGGCGTGTGAGGCGGGGGGGGGCGGGCGGGGTGCTTCAGGGTTAGGGGTTGAGCCCTGCTGCCCTGGGGGCAGCTCCTCCTCCAGTGTAGCAAGGAGGTCCTCAGCTGCCTCCCGCATGGCATGGAGCAGGGTAAGCCCTGCTCCTGCCGGGAGGGCTGGGTGGATCTCTGGCTGCTGCTGCTGCTGCTGCTGCTGGGGGTCCATGACTGCAGCGCCCGGGGTCTGTGTGCCTATGGCTCCTCAAACCGCGTGCTGTGCAGGCTGAGTGTGTCTGGGAGGGGCCCTTTAAGGGAGCGGCTAGCTGTTGCCCCGGAAGCGCTAGTCCGCCCTGTGACCCTGTCTGCACCTGTGCCTGGCATCCCTATTTCGATGTGTGCTACTTTGGCGTGTAGACGTTCCCTTGCTGCGCCAAAGTCGATGTTGGGCTGCGCAACGTTAAAGTTGAACATCGACGTTGCCGGCCCTGGAGGACGTGTAGACGCTATTCATCGAAATAGGCTACTTCGAAATTAGCTACTTCGATGTAGCGTGCACGTGTAGACATAGCTGGAGAAACTCTTCTGTCCATGGAGTGTGTGTTAAAAGAAATAATACCAACAGCAGACATGAGTGTTGTCCAGAAGGATGTTGGTGAATTTGAATTCAGGATCTCAGAGGAAAGTTCCTGTTTTTAGGCGCTTAAATTTGTGCCAGAAGACAACCAATAGTCATAATATTTGGGCATTTGACCCCACAGTCTTTTGAACCTCCATCGTATTTTGGCTGCCTGAGCTTCTCTGCCTTAAAGGAAGAATCAATAAGAATCTTCAGCCCGGAATGGAGCACTTACAAATCCATCACATCAGGATTTCTTGAGCTTTCTCTTTCTTCCCTCACTCATGCCATAACCTTCACTAGAAAAGCATAGAAGCTAAAAGCCTACTCTGCTTTTAACCTCACAGATTCTATAGATGTGGTACAATTAATTGTATGGCACTTCAAAGAAGCAGACTGCTATGTTAGAGCTTATTATGATGACCTGCCTCTAGCACAGAAATAAGCACATGGATATCTTTAAAAAAATGTTTTTAGTGTTCATGTTCTGAGTTCTCTAAGATTAACAGTGAACCTTGGCTATAGGATGGTTCAAAGCATTTAGAAAAATGGATGTCATTTTCTATTGACTTCAGTAGACTTTTAGTGCTACAGAACCTTATTGATTTCCCCTTTGCTACTTTCTATGGGGTATTTTCATAAGGGTCTCCCCTACAAACTCCATTTTTACCTTGAATTACTGCCTCAGGCTTGAGGACATAACTATTCTCAACCTCATCTAACCCCCTCCCTTACATAAAAAAGATAAGAGTAAAAAAACTTTCATAATTAGATGCAACAATCAAAATGTATTTATGCTCAAGAAGTTTCCTTTGCTGACATGCCTGCCTGTAGGGAGTACAGTTAGTTACATCTCTAGTTTGGGGGGGGAAAAAAACCTTGACGATGTCCTTGGAATGAATGCTTTCATTCTTTTCAATGAGAATATATTCTAACTATTACCTGAATGTCAGTATCTCTCTCACCTACAAAGAGCTGTGCTGTACCTGAGGGAAGTGGGGGTGAAGTTTACAAGGCTATTTCCAGTCTAGGGCTCCCTATAGTCTGGTGTCACAGTGGTCTATCACCATACAAAACCTGGCCCACTATCCAGGTCACTGTTCAGTCCATTCCCCACATGTGGGCTACCAGACGAGTCTATAAAATAGAAGACTCAAGATCTAATGGCTTTCAAGTCTGTCGCCTAGTCTCTATCTGGCACTCTTCATTCTTAAATTCTTTTTCTCTTGACATCTATGCTTCCCTTCTTGGTCTCAGAGACAGGCAGGGGATCTTTCCACCCCATCCGTTAAGACCCAGCCCCAAGACCCTCCTTGGGCAGCTAAGGACTGTTCTTTCAATCTCTCCACATTTTTCTTAAGCTTGCTCCTATCATTTTCAAGAAAGATGTGGAAAAATTGGAGAAGGTCCAGAGAAGAGCAACAAGAATAATTAAAGGACTAGAGAACATGAGCTAGGAGGGAAGACAAAGAATTGGGCTTGATTAGTTCAGAAAAGAGAAGACATGATAGCGGTTTGCAAATACGTAAAGAGTGTTATAAGGAGGAGGGAGAAAAATGGTTCTCCTTGACTTCTGAGGATAGGACAAGAAGAAATGGACTTAAATTGCAGCAAGGGAGGTTTAGCTTGGGCATTAGGAACATGTTTCTGTCAGGGTGGTTAAACATGTGATTAATTGCCTAAGGATGTTGTGCAATCTCCATCACTGGAGATATATAACAGCACGTTAGATAAACACCTATTGGATGGTCTAGAGACTCTGGACTGTGCTTGGTCCTGCCATGAGGGCAGGGGCCTCGACTTGATGACCTCTTGAGGTCATTTCCACTTCTACTGTCCTACAATTACCATGGTCAATGTGTGTTCACAAGATCTGTAGGCTCTGCTCCCCTCCCCTTCACACTGGTGTTATTCACAACTTCTCCTGGGGCATTTCCTAAAAGGGCAGCCTCAGCTCTTCCCTTCAGCAGGGGGACTGTACAGGTCGCAGTTTTCTTTGCCCCGTGCCTAAGACAGTGAGTATCTCTTTCCTTTGAATAAGAGCTCACCTCTTAGCCACTCTTGCCTCAGAGGAGTCAATACTACCCTATCAGAAGTTCCTCCTTAGCTTTTTCCCTGGAGATGGGGCTCAAGTCTCAGGGCTAGTGCCTGCAGCTTAGTCAGTTGCAAAGGCTCTTGCCAGCTCCAATCTAGAAAGTTCTGAGCAGACCAGCCTTCTCCCGTCAGGGTCTGGCTGTAGTAGGGAGGAAGCAGCCTTTATGTTGAGCCCTTCCTCCCAGCTCATCCCTGGGTGGCTGGAAGAGAAAGAGGAGCTTTGCTCTGCCTTGTCTGCAAGGTTTCAGGCCCTTTAAAAGGTAAAGTCTACAGATTCCTTACTAATCATCATCCATTCCAGGGTACTTACATCTTTAAGGGTAGGTCTACAAAGCAAGATTATTCCAGGGTTATTATTCCAAAATAATGTGTCTGCACTATAGGGAAGCCCCAGAATAAGTAAAATTTATTCTGAAATAGTGTGTCTATACACTATAGAGCCTCTTTTGGATTATAGCCCCTGGAAGCACTGCTCTCAGGGGCTCTAATCCAAAACACCCTGTCCACACAGCAGAATTGTTTCACAATAAACTATTCCAGAAGAGTTCATTTCGAAAGCACCCCTATCTCCTGTCTATATATCCCCTATTCCAAAGTATCTATTTCGGAATAGGCACTATTCTTTGAACAATGAGGTTCACCAAGTTCAAAATAAGCTGTCTGCTATTTTGAAATAGCAGTTGTGTCACGTAGACACTCGCAAAGTTATTTCAAAACAACAGCCATTATTTTGAAATAATTTTGCTGCATAGACATACCTAAGCGTTTGGAAGGGTTCAATCAGTGAATGTAAAGGATAGCCTGATCAATGGATGCTGCCGTCCTTGATGGCAAACTACCCTCTTGCACTGACTCAAACGTTTTTAACCACAGAATCCACAGGGCAAGAAAGAAAGACACTTGGGCTATGGCTACACTATAGTTGCTAGACAAATACAACCCGAACGAGCAACCCCATGGCTAAACACCCTGCTCAAAATAGCAGCACTACTTCGAGCACATTATTCTGGTTCCAGTACCCTTCATCATACTAGAGGTAGTGGAAACTTCAAAATGGACACTTATTTCGAACTTCAGTGCCATATGGACTGCTACAAATTTGAAATAAGTTACAACATCTTTGCAGTGCAAATTGCAAAAATTATTTTGAGTTGCAGCTACAGGGCTTCCTAATACATTAAAGTGACTTTTCAAATGTTTTTAATTCAATGATTCAGAAAAGAATATTTCCCTACTACCATTTGGAAACAGCATTCAAATTTCTTTGGAATGATTCAGTGCTTCTGTGCCCTTTCAGATTTTTATTAACAATTAAAAAGAGGATTCATTTAAGGAGAGAAAGCGAAATGAATAGATACTCTACAAATTTTTAAAAGAAAAAAAAAAAACTCTTTCGAAAGGAACAGCACAAGAGACAACTGGAATCTATAGGAGTCTTTCTGCTGAATTCAATGGGCCTTAGATCAGCTCCAAACAGCAATATTTTCCTCGATGCTCACTCTATCCTTAAAGGGGCTAATGGATACACAATGGCATTGCATGACTAAGGCTCTCTCTAGAGAAAAAATTCATTTTCTTAACATCTCCCACCACTGCTGCTATTGGCGTCTCTCTACTAGGTGGTGCAATTAGCAAACCCGCTACCAATGCTTTTACAGATGTGCTATGTAAGCCAGGCAATCTATGCTACTTACTCTTACCAGTAGCAGCTTCTGTACAAGTTTTAAGGAACAAAGCCAAATGCCTGCAAAGCCAGAGATGACCACGGAAGGATATTTTCCACTTTATGAAATAACAGCATAAATGAAAGTGGTCCTTAGTTGTACTCCCCCTTCTTTATTGTGCATGCTTGAGCCATTTGGACAGAACAATTAAGGGTTCCACCTGTATATTCATTCACAGAATATCCACAAATAACTGTCAAGTCCACACATGGTAAAAACAGCTGAATCTGATCTAAACTGTAGCTTCTAACATGGCTAGCATCAGTAGGACTGCCCCTACTAAGGTGAATCCCAATTAAAATGTTGTCTAGTTTAGATGCAGCCCACTCCAGCAACCGGGGGGAATGATGCATCTGAACTGCTGCCGTAGACTGATCACAGACATTTTATCACCCTTTAGCCATGTCTACACGTGCATGCTACTTCGAAGGCTCTATGGTCACTGTGTGCTGCAGCCCTTAGCCCAAGGCTTCTGGCTGCTGCTGCTGCAGCTGGGGATCCATGCTGCATGCATAGGGTCTGCAACCAGTTGTCGGCTCTGTGAATCTTGTGTTGTTTAGTGCAAGTGTGTCTGGGAGGGGCCCTTTAAGGGAGCGGCTTGCTGTTGAGTCCGCCCTGTGACCCTGTCTGCAGCTGTGCCTGGCACCCTTATTTCAATGTGTGCTACTTTGGCGTGTAGACGTTCCCTTGCAGCGCCTATTTCGATGTGGTGCTGTGCAACGTCGATGTTGAACGTCGACGTTGCCAGCCCTGGAGGACGTGTAGACGTTATTCATCAAAATAGCCTATTTCGATGTCGCTACATCGAAATAAGCTACTTCGATGTAGGCTTCACGTGTAGACGTAGCTTTTCAGAACAAGTTTTCATGATGTGATAAAAGTGCCTGAGCCCTCTCTACACTTAGCAGCAGTGAAGCTGCACTATTGATGGCAATTGCTGAAATAGAGGTGTTAAGTTTTCCAGTGTAGACAACATTTAGGACCTGCAGGTCTCAAGGGACTAAATGTGTCCATGAAATAACAGAAGATGGCCAAAGTCAGTATTCTTTAGCCTGTACTCTGTTGAGCTAGTCCAGAGACAAGGCATGTATTGGGCACCGCCCAACTGCCAGAAAGACATGGAGTGTTCAACAGCTCCCAGTAGCACACAGCACCTTTCAGGGCTGAGTCCATAGGAAGAAAGCTACCATAAAGCAGCAGAGTCATACTAAAAAAACCCCAACCTCTATCTCCTCGGAAAATTCACATTTGCCTTCCAGGAAGTTCAAATTTAGCAACACTGCTGTACGTACAACCTAAAGAAGAGTAAGGAAAAAAGGCCAGGGGAGGATGCAGGGAGAATGAGAAAGAAAACCATGGGGGAAGATGGGTTACAGAACAAGAGAAGATAAACTGAAGGAAATAGAAATAGAAAGATGATTAGGGGAAAAAGAAAATTCTGAAATGTTTAGAAAACTTTGGCCACTCTCTCTCCCACTTCAAAGATATTAAACAAATATCTGGCACCTTCCAACGGTCTGTGTTCCCACGAGCAAGTTTTTGGTAGGCTTCATCTGAACACTGTGCTCCAGGGAAAAGTAAAACTTCACTCCTACAAGCACATAGAAGAATCATTCTTTGTTTCTTTCTCAAACCCTCCTCCAACAGCCAGAATTGTTCAGGGAACATAGCCCCTCAGACTATCACGGTTCTTCTTGAATCCCTCCATACTCTAAGCAGATGTATTTGCAATCTCTCCGAAGATAGAAGTAATCGCTCGTGTATTTTCTCTCTTACATGTAAATATTGTAATTTGCTTTTATGGTTCTCAGTCTCTGTAACTGATGAGTATACCTTATAGATTAACTAAATAATGTTCTAACTGTTTTCATGGAGCAAGGCAATTATTTTTAAGCCCTGCTAGGAGGAATAATAGCTCACTGCACTGAGCCAGCTGTAAAAGGTCTGGCAATGCTCGGGGAAAGCCCAGGCTGAAGTATTCTAAAGCTTAATGATATGTTATGCAGAAAAAAAATGTATTTGTAAGGAAATATCATTAAAATAAGTAAGAGTTTTCTTTTAAACACAAGTCCCAAAAGGGGGAAGAAAAAAAAACACTACATAGTAAAATGCTTGTAAAGGAAAAAACATCAAACTTTACCAGTTTTCAAAAGGATTTCAGAGCTTGTATATCTTGTAAAGAACAAGCCAAGTTCTGGAGAGAAATACCAGCTGGCCTTACAAGACCTTTTTGTTCTGGAAGACACAGTGAAAAAGGTTTAACAGATGCCATTGTTTAAATAAATAAATAAATAAATAAATAAATAAAAGGACATTCAGCTTCAGTATGATTATGATTCTTCAGACTGTAAAATACAGTTGGGAAAATCTCCTCATTTGAAACCTGTAGGGTAGTGACTTCTATTAATAGTACAGAAGCATGTTCTGCCATTGGAATACTAATTTCATATGCCTTCCAATTCCAGCTCTTTAATTTAAAAAAGAAATGCCATTTCAATTTTCAATGTTTTTGATCATTTTTATTTTGTGGACAACCCTTCCTGGAAATATATCCCAGTGAGAATTGTTAAGAATCCTATTTTGCATTTAGCAACCACCTGCCCTGAAGTGACATCTCTTTCCCACCAGCAAGGTATTGGCACGCAATTTATAACGTTAAGTTACCTGCATTAATTGGCCCTCTCCAGTGTCATGAGCAAAAGAAATGAACACCTCCAATAAATGGCCTCAGAGAGAACATCATCTTCTTTTCAGAAGCAAGCTGAAATGTTGTGGATTACATTGCTCATAAGGCATGCACTGTATATTCTACAGACAACAGCCGTGTCTACACATACACGCTACTTCAAAGTAGCGGCACTAACTTCGAAATAGCGCCCGTCACGGCTACACGCGTCGGGCGCTATTTCGAAGTTAACTTCGACGTTAGGCGGCGAGACGTCGAAGTCGCTAACCCCATGAGGGGATAGGAATAGCGCCTTACTTCGAGGTTCAACGTCGAAGTAAGAACCGTGTAGTTGTTGCGCGTCCCGCAACGTCGAAATTGCCGGGTCCTCCATGGCGGCCATCGGCTGAGGGGTTGAGAGACGCTCTCTCCAGCCCCTCAGCTCAATGGTGGCCTCATGGAGCGGCCCCTTAAAGGTCCCCTCCCCCTCCCTTCCTGTGCAGGAAGCTGAGGGAACATGCAGGCGGCAGCCCACACACGCGGCCAGCCTGCACGTCCCTCAGCCAGCACAGCCACCCACCCAGCTGCGATGGCTGCCCGGCAGCCCACGCAGCGCCCCCAGGGGACCCCCCCCAAGGGGAGCCAGGGCAGCCAGCCCAGCCAGGCGGGCAGCCAGGCTGGCAAGCGGCAGCGGGGCCCCTCCTGGATGGAGGCCGAGCTGCGGGACCTGCTGGGGCTCTGGAGCAAGGAGGAGGTGCTCCAGGTAATGGGGAGCAAGAGGCGGAACGCGGATGAGTTCGCTCAGCTGGCCAATGGCCTGGCTGCCCGGGGTCACCCTGCCCGCACTCCTGATCACGTCAGGAGTAAGGTGAAGGAGCTGCGGCAGGGTTACTCCTGGACCCGGGATGCGGCCAGCCGATCTGGGGCCGCCCCCATCACTTGCCCCTTTTACAGGGAGCTCAGGGAGATCCTGGGCCACCAGCACACCTCCTCCCCTCTGGCCACCCTTGATACTTCGGCCGACGAGCCCCAGCAGGCCCTGCAGCCGGAGTCCACCCCGGAGGTAAGCCCCGCACCCCGGGGGCCCCCCCTGGAGCCCACCCCCGGGACATCGTGGCAGGAGGAGGAGGAGGAGGAGGAGGGGGGCTCCTCCTCTGCAGAATCCGGGCTGCAGATCCTCCTCCTGCCATCCCGGAGCAGCAGCCGGGCCTCCGCCCCCTGGGGATCTCCATACCGTGGGAGTGGACCGACAGGTATGTACCCCCCTCTCGTGTACACCCCTGGGCTTGAGGGGTGGGGGGTAATAGATATGTGTCCAGGGCCCCCCACATGCTCACATGGCCATGGCCCCAAGGACAGCAGGGCCATGGCCCTCACATCACTGCATCAGCCCCTGCCCCCCTCCACCCCGCACGACAGTGCCATGCCCCATCCCCAGGGCAGGGGGGAGCAGAACCTCAAGGGGCCCCCGGGAGGAGAGGGTGGGACACCCCGCAGCAGCAGCAGCAGCAGCAGCAGCAGCAGCATGTGATGGAGTCGGGGGAGTGCAAAAGGGAGACTCAGGCTACATATGAGCAACAAAAGCCGAATAGCTCCCAGGGGCAAAGGAGGATCCTGGGGCTACAGCTGGCAGGTGACACCTCTGCCCTGAACAAAGAGGAGGGAGGAGCTGAGCTGGCTTGGAATTGGGGGGCGAGGGCGGGGGGCACAGGTAGAGGCTAGGGGAAGGGAGAGCTGGAAGGCAGCCAGCCTGAGGAGGGGGAAAGCTGCATCCCAGAGGGGCACCCCTTGGGGTCTTCTCCCCATGACGGGTTGGAAGGACTGTCTCTTCCGACAGCTGGTGCTGTCACTCCTGGGAGAAACTGGGCATCTGTGGCCTAAGAAACCTCTCCTGCTGTCAGACCCTGCGGAGTGAAGTGAGAGTCGCTCCCACCAGGGGACAGGGTGCAGGGCAGGGGGACCCCTGAACCCCATCCATCACAGCAGCATCTCCCGGGGACGGGGATGGGGAACCTGCAGCACAGGGCTGGGGGGACAAAGGCCACGGCTCGGGGCCCACACTAACACCTCTCTCCATTCTTCTTCCCCCCGTCCTCTCCTGTGTCCTGCACCTGCACCATCAGAAGGACCGGAAGAGAGCGCCGGCGAGGCATCAGTGGTCCCGGAGAGCCCTCCGGGACCATCGCTCCAGGCCAGCCCCTCGGCCGAGGACCGCCAGCCCCACGGCGGGCTAGACGGCGGACCCCGCACCACCAACAGCCGACGGCGACAGACCCCCAGCTGTTGGCCATCCACCGACGGCAGTTGGAGGTCGCGGAGCAGCAGCTGCAGGAGCGGGCGCTGGCCTGGCGCCAAGAGGCATGGGGGGCCTACATGGAGACTTTCAACCGCCTGGTGCACTACCTGGCCCCACATGCCGCGCCGGCCACCGCAGCGCCCGCCGTGCCTGCTCCACCAGCCGCACCACCAGCTGCTCTGCCCGTCGCCGTCCCGTCCGCCATCGCCCCGCCACCCACCGCCGAGGGCCGGAGCGCCGAGGGACCCCTGGAGCCAGCTGAGACTCGCCGGGCATATCTTCCGGTCCGGCCCGCCCCCAGCCAGCCCCGGACAGGGCTGCGGCCACGGCGGGGCTCCCAGCAGCCCAAGCCCAGTGCCGGACTGTAGGGGCGAGGGGCCCGGGATGTGGCCCCCCCCTTGTATATAGTTTCCACTTATTATTTTGTGCCCCCCGTTTGCCCCATCCCCCCCCATGTAAATAGTTCTCCCCTTTATCCTCCCTGGTTTTCTTTTTATTAATGAGGACACTTTTTTATTACTATTGCTTTATTTGTACATATTACTTTGGTTCCACATGTTGTATATAGTTTGTTCTTGTTTTATATATTTATAGTTAAAAAAAAAATTCTCAAAGAAAAAGCAGTTTAAGTTCAGCCACAAGTGCGTGCTGTCATTTGTCCAGGAAAAGCGGGAGGGGGGTGCGGTGGGGTGCTATATGGTGTGGGCGTTGGGGCAGGAGTGTGGTGGAGGAAGGGGCGGGCAGTGGGGGGCCTGGCAGAGTTCACCCCACGGCCTCATCATCGAAGTGGGCCCACAGGGCCTCCCAGACCCGGGTCCCTTCGGCGTCCACCTGCCAACTGGGGGCAGCGGGTGGCTACACGTCGGCCCTGCTGGCCTCCACAGCCCAGGCCTGGAAAAAGGCCTCCCCCTTGCTCTCCACCAAACTGTGCAGGGCGCAGCAGGCACCGACAATCAGGGGGATGTTGTTGGGGCCTGCATCCAGGCGGGTCAGGAGACATCTCCAGCGTCCTTTCAGGCGGCCAAATGAGCGCTCCACCACCTGGCACGCGTGGTTCAGGCGCTCGTTGAAGCGCTCCTGGCTAGCGGAGAGATGGTCCGTGTACGGGTGCATGAGCAGAGGGGCATGGTGGTGTCCCCCAGAGGGATCTCCCACTGGGGGATGTAGGTCCCCGCCTCCAGCCGGCGGCACAGGCCCAAGTTCCGGAAAACCCGGGCGTCATGGGTGCTGCCAGGCCAGCCCACATAAATGTCCTGCAAACGTCCCCGGCTGTTCACCAAGGCCTGGAAGACGACAGAATGGTAGCCCTTGCGATTCAGGTATCGTCCTCCACTGTGATGCGGGGTGCAGATGGGGATGAGAGTCCCATCCAGAGCCCCGAAGCAATTGGGGAAGCCCAGGGTGGCAAAGGCCACGATGGTGGCATCTGGGTCCCCCAGCCTGACGAGCCTGTGCAGGAGCATGGCGTTGATGGCATGCACAACCTGCAGAGAAAGCACATGGGACAGCACCAATGAGGGGTGAGCAGGGTGTGCGTGGCCCTGCCCTCCCCTGCCCTGCCCTGCCCTCCCCCTCCCTCCCCTCCCCTGCCCTCCTCTGCCTGGGCCCCCCTCCCCTGCCCTGCCCTCCCCCCGTGGGTTCTCTTACCTCCATGAGGAGAGCCCCGATGGTGGCCTTGCCGACACCAAACTGCTGTCCCACGGATCGGTAGCTGTCGGGAGTGGCCAGCTTCCAGGCAGCGATGCCGACCCGTTTCTGCACTGTGAGGGCACACCGCATGGCGGTGTCCTGGTGCCTGAATGTGGGGGTGAGCCACTGGCACAGCTCCATAAATGTCTGCCAGCTCATTCTGAAGTTCCTGAGCCAGCGGTCGTCGTCCCACTCCCCAAGCACCAGCCGCTCCCACCAGTCGGTGCTGGTGGGGTAGCTCCACAGCCGCCGGCGTGTGAGGCGGGGGGGAGGGGTGCGGGGTCCTGCAGGGTTGGGGGTTGAGCCCTGCTGCCCTGGGGGCAGCTCCTCCTCCGGTGTAGCAAGGAGGTGCTCAGCTTCCTCCCGCATGGCATGGAGCAGGGCAAGCCCTGCTCCTGCCGGGAGGGCTGGGTGGATCTCTGGCTGCTGCTGCTGCTGCTGCTGCTGCTGCTGCTGCTGCTGGGGGTCCATGACTGCGTCGCCCGGGGTCTGTGTGCCTATGGCTCCTCAGACCGCGTGCTGTGCAGGCTGAGTGTGTCTGGGAGGGGCCCTTTAAGGGAGCGGCTAGCTGTTGCCCCGGAAGCGCTAGTCCGCCCTGTGACCCTGTCTGCACCTGTGCCTGGCATCCCTATTTCGATGTGTGCTACTTTGGCGTGTAGACGTTCCCTCGCTGCGCCTATTTCGATGTTGGGCTGCGCAACGTCAAAGTTGAACATCGACGTTGCCAGCCCTGGAGGACGTGTAGACGTTATTCATCGAAATAGCCTATTTCGATGTCGCTACATCGAAATAAGCTATTTCAATGTAGGCTTCACGTGTAGACGTAGCCAATGTGTGTACAGGAACTCTGTAGTTTGTATAGCTCTGGCATTTTCAGAAGAGTCTGGGGGTACTAGGTGCCTCAATATTCACCTAAGACTCAATAAGAGTTATGTGGATATTCCCAAGCCCGGCTTTTTAAAAATCACAGCCTTACATTTTTATAGGAAACCATCAGGCAGCAATTGCATAGAGCTTCTTTTGTATTTCACATGTGATTCGGGTCACATAAGCAATGTTTCAGCTCTAAGTGACCTTTCATAAAATGAAAATCAATTCTGACTAGGGATTTGTATTTCAAGTATCTTATTTTTAAATGGTCAATTAAATAAATTAGTCTTTGTACTGTTATATCTCAATAGTGCTTTGATGCCTCAGCCAGTGATTGAAGGCCATGTTGTACTAGGCAACATACAAATGAATGAAACAAAAACAGTAGCAGCTTTAAAAGGTTCAGTCTAGATTATGACAAAATGCACCAGATATTACTTAGATTGTAAATCTTTTGGGGGCAGGGACCATCTTTTTGATCTGTGTTTGTACAGCACCTTGCACAATAAGGGTGTAGTTTAGGACTGGAACATCCAGGCACCACCATAATACATATAGTACACAGATTGAACAGACAAATGGGAATGAAGTGGAACTAGGGAGAAGTTACCAGTAAAGCTGGATAGGTTTGCATAAGTAAATAATTCCATTGATCAGAGTACTGGGTATCTGTTACTTGGGATTTAGTCAAATAAGTAAGAATTAACTGTTAGTGGGATTTTCTTCAGCTTCTTTCCCCCTCAGACAAACACTTGTCAAATCAGCACAACACCAGGAAAGAGCCACTCAGTGGGTGGTGATTCTCCTCCAATCCTACCATCAAAGAATGAAGCAAAGCATGGGCGGACACAACTTTTCTCTATCAGTCTACCAGAAGATTTCCCTGGCATTGCTCAGGTCCTTAACTCAGTTAAGTTTTTGGGTTTTTTTTTTGTTTTTTTTAAAATAAAAGGAAAATATACCTGCTTTATTTAAATGACTGTATTTTTCAAAATTAATGTTATGTTTATTAAATTAATTTTTAGTTTGTGTTAAAAAAGGATTGCTAAAATGCATCCATTTAATGTTTTTAGTACATTTTAATGGCAATTCCATCAAATGTATTTTTTCTTCAGCCCTACAAACTCTTATCATTGACTATGTTTTAACAAACAAGGGCTATAGTCAATTTGGTTTCCAATAACATTTTCTTTTAGTTTTCAAACCTTAAGCATTGATTTAGCTGTGCCAAAATAGAGCATTACTCCAATTTCTCTTTTTGATTTCTTTTCTGTAAGGGTTATTAAGAAGCAGTCTTCCAGGTTCATCTATTCTTTTGGCTCCTCTCATGTCACTCTCATCAGTCACTCAGTTACAACAATTTTGAAGACAGAACTTGATTTGGTGATTCTAGTGTAGACATAGCCCATCAGAAAAGAGACAGTTTTGTTGACTTGGTCAGGCACCAGGAGGAAGGTGCCCACAGAAGGGCTGTAGCTCCAGAAGTGGAAGAAAACCCCTGTTGCCACTGCCATCAGGGTCCCCTGGCAGGAACCCATAGTAGAAGTTGGGCCAGGGTTCCCCGCAACCCTCCCCGTACCACTACAAAGGCAACTCCCAAGAGGAGAAGCTGAGACCAAGGAGGGGTTTCACTCACCTATCATAAAGGTGGCTCAGTAAGCTGTGACCCTTGCCTCCAGAAAGGAAGAGAGGCTATGCTGAGGGTCACAGTGAGTCTCTGAGGCAAGTCCTAACCACCTAGAACCCTGGGACCCCCGAGGTAAAGCTGGCACTCTGAGATGGTAAGTAAAAGTATCGTCAACATGTACATATGATACATTTTTAACCTATATTCAATGGAAGGGATGACACTGTCATCTTCTGTTCATTTTCCATTTTTTTCCTGTTTGTGGAATTGTATTCCATCTTATGTTTCATGCTACTTCACGATCAGTATTAACATACATTTGCACAAGAACGACAACACATTTTCAGCATAACATTTCTGTCCCCTGTTGAAACAAAAATCAGTTTTTAACTTCCAAAGCAGTAATATTTCTTTAAAATGGATTCAGATGGAAGTGCAGTATCTTACAAATTAATAAGCCAAAGAAATTTAAGATCAGCACTGACCAGGTCTGCAAGTCATGCACTGAAACTTTTTTGAATGCAACTTGGCTTCAACCTAGCTTTGAATAACATCTGTGGAAAGTCTAACATAGATGTCAGTGGGAACTGCAGAGATCAAGAGGGTGAAATTTCACAAAATAAAGGGTTCAAAATTCAATAATAATTTTAACCCTATAGTATATTTAACAGAGAAACCAATGTGGTATAAATAGTACTTTGCTCCACACTATCTTGCAGCTGTGAAGACACAATGGAAAGCAGTTCAGAATATTATCAATCAGTTCTGGGCCATTTAATTACAATATATACCATACACTAGAAAAAAGTGTCTATCAAGTTGACATTCTGAATTTAGGAGTCTCATTCATGATACACAGGGACTACGCTATCTCAGAGCATGTTAGTGGTAGAGTGCAAGAATTTATTGATTACACAGTCAGTATCTATAGACATATTCCAAATGACAAACTACATGCGATATAGCACTGATGCCTCCAAATTACTTATTGTAATTCTCTGATATTGGGTACTTAAGAAAATGTGTGCTACTGATCTAGTGAAGCAAGTGCATAGACCATGACCAGTTAGTTACACCAGCGTCACAGAGATCAGAATCCATCCAACTGTATTTAAATTGTAAGAAACTAAAGAGAAGGATATAATACCAATCCAACACAATTCACTCACAGGCAAGAGTCTGACAGCCCTATAATTACTTTCATCAAACACAAATGACAGTGTCTCTTTGTTCCATTTTTTGTCATTTCAGAATCTTGCCTACCATTTGCATTCTCCGTTCTTTTTTACAGAATGGAGTTCTGTGACATGAGTTCAGTGAACTGAAGTACCTCTGATTATAGGTACATCCCCATTTCCAAGGGCAGCCTGAGCACTTTGCCTACCTGGTCTGCCTCTAAAAAGAGTTGCCATTTGAATGCTGTTAGCTACAAAACCAGTCTCCAGAAAACTATATCTAAAGGCCAGAAGCTTGTGCCCCTGTGCATGTGGTGTGCCACCCATTCTGCCAGTCGTCCCATTGATTTCTGGGCCTAATGTGTTATTGCCTTAAGCACTGTCTCTGAGAACCCTGTTTTTGTGATTCACAGTTTCCAGGTGATTTCAGTATGAATACTGGTGGAGCAAGCGGCGATTCAGCATGGAGCCAGGTTATCAGAATCTGGCCATTAGTATTTACATATACTTAGTTCAAGACAGTGGGACGTCATTCCCAATAGTGTTAGAAGTACTCTGATGAATCTCTTGAAAATTTAGTCCTTCACTTCCTTCTTCCAATTTCCAGCCTGTCAGCAGGCAGAGATGTTTCATACTTATAGATACCCAGGTGGTCAAATGGTTTGCCAGGCCCACCTACATTTAGACCTCAATAGGATTTTTTTAAAATATGTAGAAAGGTGCTAGATTGCAGAAAGATTTTGTATATTTCCCTTACTTCTTATTTAAAAAAAATCATGCCCAACTTACATGGGACAATGCAGCAGTGCATTCTGAGTAACCTACCCTCACCCCGTAGCCTGTAGCCTTCTTACCACCCACCTATTGGTACATAAATTGCTGTCACTTACACACAGTGTGAGTTCAGAGAAATAGGATTTGTCTTTCCATCAAATAGCATGTTAGGGTGGCAACCCAAAGCCTATTAAAATCTATTGGAGTCCTTCTATCAATTCTAATGAGCTTTTGATCAGGACCTAGTTCATCCAGAATCTGATAATCCAAGAAAATAAACAGCTTGAGGATAAATATTTACTTATGTCCTGGCCCATAACTTCCTAATACAGTAGTCCCTCAAGTTATGCGAGGGTTGGGTTCCCATGAACCCTCACATAACTTGAATTTCGTGTAAGTTGCGGGGGCGGCTTTTTTCCCCAGCAGAGTGCACATTCTGCAGCCAGGGAAGCAGCTGGAGTACCTGGAGCTCCTTATGAAAGGTAAGTCCTGGAGGTTAGGGACAGTTGGGGAGGGTTAAGACTGGCAGTGGGTGGGGCCATGAGAGTGGGGTGTGGGGGGTAAGCCTGGCATGGGTTAGGGCTTCAGGGGGGCAGTGGGGTGGACTTGAGCTGGAGCCGTGCACGGGTGGTGGTGAGCCGGGGTGAGTGGGATTTTGAGTTGCACTTAACTTGTGTTAATGCGAGTTGAGTGCAACTTGAAATTGCACATTTCACAGGATTACTGTAGTTCCAGTGGATGGTGAGGCCTTACATAAAATATCAACTCTACATGTGAACTTAGAAAATTTATACAATAGAAATCAAGTGCAGGTTGAACATCTCTAGTCCAGCACTCTCTCATCTGGCAACATCCATTTAGTTGGCTGGATAGTTATTTATCATGGATTTGACCAAGTTTCCCGTGGTCCCATAAAGTTTGTTTACAGCCACCAGTCTTGGCTCTCGGTGTTCTGTGCTGTTATTTAGCTGTAAGCTACCCCTAAATGTCTTCAAAGGGCCCTGTAAACTGTGGAAGCATTGGTAATGTTTCTAGACAATATTCACCTCCCATGGTCCAGCATATTCTCTCATTCAGCACTGGTCAGGTCCCAAGGGTGCCAAACTAGAGAGGTTCAACCTGCACATTAATGCAGACTTAAGAACATTTTCAATCAGTCTTTCACCTGTAGTGTATGTCTGAACCCCCATGCTACTGCTGGCATCATGTTCCCGCAAGCTGTTATATCAAGGTACATACCAACAACTAAAATGCCACCACACATAAAACTAGGGGTGCGCGTGCACGCACGCACACACGCACACACACAAAGACATAAATTAAACATATATGCTGGCACTTCAAGTCCCCTGATCCTTCTTTAGAACATAAAAGCCAACAGTCAACTGGGAGAGGTGAAGATAACTATTAAGGACCAATTCTAATTTATCTTACACTGACTTTATGCAAATATAATTCCATTAGTGTCAATGGAGTTACTCCTAGTATGCATATGCTGTCATACATTAAACCAGAATCAGGCCCTAAAATCTGTAAATTTAGACCTGACAGTGATGATGGTGGCATTCTTAACCTTTAGGTAAACATCAGTTCCTGCATGACAGTTGGGCAGGCATTTTTCCCTTCTGTTACATATTACCAGCCTGAGTAACTAGTGATATAGCAATACTCAACTGACCCAATGATTCCTAACACTTAATTTCAATGGTCGCCTAAGGAGGTAAGCTGTTTCCTTTCCAGCATGAATGCACACATAATCATACTAGCTAGATAGTTCTGTGTATGCTTAACATACATGTGCCAGCTAATAGTGTAATTAGTAGTTACTCTGTGTTTATCATAGTAATGGTGTGTCAATACTATAGAACTGTCAAAATAAGGTTTCTACATGTCCTACTGAAAACTTAATATTTTCATCAAATTTTAATACGATGAATGCCATATCTCTATTGCACCAAAATAAGCAATTTATGCTGCATTTGGGTCTTCTGTATCATATTAGCCTCTTAGATTATTTATTCACCTATAAAAGCTATTACCAATGACAGCTTCAAGTTCAAAACTGAATTGAACAGAATAAATTAATTTTCTTTATGTTCAGCCCTGAAATAAACTGTGAGAGGTTTATTCACCCATTAGAAAGGTTTACAAAAGGGAGGGGAAATCTGCTGTATCAAATTAGTTATACTAGACATTCTTTCTTCAAGGAAACGGAAGGGATCATTGCATCGGTTCAATTTTTGGATGTGATCTTGTTAATATGAAGGAGTAATAAACAAAATTAACAGAAATGAGTGAAGTAGAAATCTATAAAAATACCCAGTTTATTTACACTGTGCATTAAATTCATCATTTCATGTGAAAGGGCAGTTATTGCCACTGTAAGGTTTCCCTAGTTCACTTTCAGATAAAAATAAAGAGGGCTGCATTTAGCAGCTTTGTAGACTTTTTTCCCCTTCTGACAGCTTTCAAGTGGCAGCATATTATTTGGTTGCTGCTACATACAAAGTGTCTTAATTAAAGGTTGTCTAAAAAAACAGAACATTTTCACAACCACATCTGCCATTAACTCTTCTGACATTCCAGTGGCATTAAGCACCAGAAAATTCTTTGCCGATTCAATAGAATTCCACTCTTCATGCACACTGTATTTAGAGCAATGGTTACAAATTTAAACAGCATGTTTGCAATTGGAAAGCATAATTATTATTGGAGGTACTGCAGCCTGTTCTACTAAAGCAGCAAAATGGCTATGCTGCTCCTTAGAGACCCACAGTGTGTTCCTATCACAGACTGTAATTTACTCCATTCCTTTACGATTCATTATTTTCGACTAAATTCTGGCTCTGCCATGAAAGCTGAACAAAGAACAGCATGTTGTGCTGCAGCAGGCACTACAGTTGACCTCTCTCTTACTCCCTTGCTTCGTATACTACACTAGAGGCAAAAGCTTGGCCCCATTTTAGTCAATGGCATAACTCTCACTGATTTCAGTAAGGTCAGAATTTCATCACAATTCTATACGCAGTGGAAGGTAGGTAATATCCCCTGGAATGAGGGTTCAGAAATGCTGCTCAGTACATTGTGCAACACAGGCTCTTCCTAGTCAATAATTCTTCCCACCAATTTGCCCCTTTTGCAAAGGAAGAGTATGTAGAAGCTTCACTAAATGACCACTGTAAACAACAAGCAGTGTAAAAAGAGGGACTCATGCCGATGACCAAAGGTGAAAGCATGCAGGTGCGCCCTGCTGTGCAGCTCCAGCAAGAGCCGACTGAGCTCCAGCAAAAGCCGGCTGAGCTCCAGCAAAAGCCAGCAGGGAGCCATTTAAACAGCTGGCAGGGTCCCAGGTTGCAATAGGACAGTGCCTGTAAGAAATTTTAATTTACTTTCACCCCAGCCCTGACTCACCTGCACAAACAGGCAAGCTGAGCTACAATTTTGCCCCATATTAGCAGTTGGCTGGAGTCACTACCTGTAATTCTGTACTTCTATTGCTTTGAAACACCATTGAATTGAAAATAACCACACTAGAAAAGTGGTATCCTATATAATGAGCCATTCATTTTTAAATGGACAGTCTGCTTAAAATGATGCCACACCGTAATGTCTAAAAATACCAGAAAGGCGTGCTAGCGTATGAACTTGCTGGTAAGAGTGTTACATGAGCAGATCAGATATGGACAAAAGCAATGAAGCTGAGCAGATCTGAGGCACAACAAAAACGAGAGATTGCTCTTCTCTCCTGGTGCTCTCACATAAAGAGGCAGCTGACACGGAAAACGATTAAGATGATTGAAAAAGTGGTGGCATGACTTATGGTGGCATTATGAAAGGTGGGGTAAAAGGAGAAACATTAATGTGAAATTTATTGAAACTGTTCAGACTAGAAAGAGTTAAAATGCTGACCAGTATCTCCTTTTTATGCTGTCCTGTGATTTTAAGAAAGGAATAACTCAACTAAATTAATAGCAGGCACATTTAAAACTACAAAGGAAACACTGCTTCATGCTGCCTGCAGAATTTACTGCTACCAAGTCAAGTACCATGGCTTACTAATTACGATCAGCCGCATTTGCAGTTGTGCAGACTAAAATGAAGGTAATTATATTTCATGTTTTAAGAGAAAGAGTTGACTCCTCCATAAAGCCAGAAATGGAATATTCCTGTTTACAGAGCTGCACAGGTTTCTAGATACATTATGAGGATTCACCTTTCTTTGAAGCATCAGGTATAGGTCAGTGCCAGATACTTAATGCAGTAGGTCAATTATCTGAGATACTGTTGTAAATGTTACATCCATAAGATGCTTGTATGGCAATAAGTTAATATAAATACAACATTTAAAGCATTTTATTGTTTTGTGTTATTTAGGAGTATTCTTTAGATTGCAGACCTGACAGTGCAGGCCGTGTCCCTCCGCGCTGCACACCCCCCACCCCCAAGCATCCAGCGCAACATGGTCGGTTGCTGCTGTAATGCACATATACCATAACAACAGTTCCTGATGATGAATATCGTACTGTTACTTCACGTGCAGTCCTTTCAACGTCACCCAGACTGCTAGGGTCATACCAACATTCTAACAAGAATAGCAGAATCAGCTTACTGGTTTATTTCAGTGTATTTGTGCTTCCAAAAGTTGGAGGATTCTGAAAGTTTGTTGACTAATGAGGAATTAAAATTTGATGTTAAAGCCTTATCAAAGCTTTAATTCACAGAAGGTCAAACTAACTCCTGGGAGAAGTTCCCTCTAATTTCTACATTCATATGCAGAATAAATTTTGTTATGTGTATCAAGGCATGTGCAGATTTACATCACCCGTAGAAACACATGCTGCCAGCTGTGGACACGCTGCTAATCAGTTAGGTGGTATTTGAATCTTGCCTGGGTGGGCTCTCAAGTACTCAGTTTACAGCGAATACTGCCCCTGGGAAAAAGCCAGTTTCCTGAGTAAAATGCATTATGGTATGATTTTGATCTCAAAATTTAGCTTAAGTGGCTCAAAGTCCCCTTACTTGCCCTCTACTCAGGACTTCGTGTCAAGAACAGGGGTAAAATGTAAAGGAAACCAAGGCAAGAAGTGAATGGGCCAGAAAAGAAGGTATGAAGACAATTAAGGCAAAAAAACTGTAAAATTGCACCTGTGTGTTTCTATTTAAGAATTATGTATTCCAAATGCCTTATTAACATAATTTAGGGCAATAGCTTATGCAAACCATTTGACCTGATCCTCTTGGTTGAAAGTTATTACATTAACAGAGCATATGGGTGAAACCCTGCCCCTTCAAAATCAACAACAGTTCTTCAGTTGACTTCAGTGAAGTCAGGATTTCACCCTCTTTTGTAAAAGATGGATCAGTGGGAGGGGGAGGGCATTACAACTGAATGCATTGCTTTTGAAAAAGATGGGGCGGCTGGAGAAATACCTGTACCTCTGAGTTTCCTTGCTCTGTTATTAATGTTTTTCAGTTGTTTTCAATTAAGATAAATGTCTGAAACACAATGGCATTATGTTTGAACTCCTTTCTGTCCAATATAAGTGGATTTTAAACAGGAAGCTGACAGTCCTTTTGAATGTGGAACTTTGTATTAGAACCAAATGCAGCTCTTAATCTCATTTGGTACATATACTGAAGTAATTATTGCTTTATGAAGCCTTTTAAAAGATTTATATACTCCATCAAATTATACTTATATGGCTACTGCTCTCTTGTAGAATTCATAATAAAACAGAAAAAAGCTTCAACTTCTTACAACTGTTTTATTTCTTTTTATCATAAAAAAAGCTGTTAAGTGAAGTCATTTTCTCCATTGTGGTTTAAGGCTGCAGCAGTTCTAATAGGTCTATCAAAATACACTTTCCTTGCCAAAGAAAACCTTACAAACTGTTTCACTACAATTGAATTTCACCTAATTTTTCTGACCTGTTCCCTAGTCATACAGTGACCACCCCTGAACTTTGAAAGAAAAAACAACAATTTCATACTAGTACAGGTTGCACTTCTCTCCAGCACTTTCTCATCCATCATCATCTGCAATCCGACATAATTTCAGTTAGCCAGAACCACTTATCATGGTGTGGTCAAGTTTCCCCTGGTCCCATAAAGTTTGTTTACAGCCACCAGTCCTGGCCCTCAGTGTTGTGTGCTGTTATTTAGCTGTAATTTAGCTCTAGATGTCTTCTAGGAGCCTAGTAAGCAGTGAAATTGCTAAGGCAGCTAAACAATATTGCCTTTCAGTGGTCTGCCAAAGTCTCTTGTTCCGCACGGGTCAAATCCCAAGGGTGGTGGATTAGAGAGGTGCACCCTGTACTCAGAACTGTGGATCAGATTGTGGTACTGTAACTTATGCTGAGAAACATGTTTACTTCAGGGGAACCAGTCATGGAATAATATGATTTTCAACGTGAGTGAGAATAACCAAATCTGGCCTTCTAAGGATAAACATTTTGTGTGATTAGAAGGAAGAGTTCTCTCAAAGGAATTCCGATATACTTATTTTTGCTTAGGCATAAAATATATCTGTGTTGCAGATTATTACCACAGATGCAGTCACAACAAAGACGTTCAGTATGAATAGTTAGTCAAATGCTGAATATCTAGCTAACTAAATGTATTTAATAATAAACTATGGTGTCTTCAGAAAAATAAAGTGAATCATGAGTATTAAAGAGGAAAAAGGCATAATAATAGGATCTGCTGAAGAGATAAAACTGATGGTACATTGTTTGAATTACTGATTTCTGTCCAACTAATTTATGATAGGGCTATACTATTACAGTAGCTCAACTAAGATCGTAACCCTGCTGTGCAAAATGATGTGCAAACATATGGAGAGGCTCCCACACACACACATACAAAAATACAAAATAAAACATACAAGCTAGAAGGTCAGAGAAAAGATGTATTAAACACCATCATTTGACAGACAGGAAGCTGAGGCCCTGAGAAATTAAGAGACTTGTCTGAGGCCACAGAAGTTATCTGTGGCACAGCTGATAACTGAAACCAGATTTTTTTTTTTTAAGTCACAAAACCGTCTTATGTTAGTTCTTCCCCTGGGTGTTTAGCATGCGTATGCCTGGCTTAAATTTAGCTGTAGACAGACGGGGCTCTAAAACAGTTAAGTCAGGATGGGAAGGGATAAACAGTGATAGAGCAATGGCTGACCAACCACATTAGAGACCTTTTTTGCCAACAAAGTTTGAAACTGTCCAGGTTGAACCTACCTATTCCAGTACCCTCGGGACCTGACTGGTGCCAAATGAGAGAATCTGCCAGACCAAGGGAGATCAACATTGTCTAGCAGCATTAGTAACACTTCCTCTGAAATGAATGTGGAAGAAGGGTTCTTTTGAAAATGGGGTTTTCCCCCCCCAAAGGAACCCCATCTTCACAGCTGTTTTTACTTCCAGAAAAGCCTCTTCCAGAAGCGCAATCATGTGACAATATGCAAATGAGTCATGAGATATATAAATCTGCACTTCATTTGCATTTTTATTTCACTCATTTGCATTCCCCTTCTGAAAGGGGAGTGCTGGGTAGATGTGGCCTAAGAGAAGGAATATGAAAGGAAGCTATTTCCGAGAAAATAACTCAGGTTGCAGGGTGTTAATTTGGTAGTGTAACAAAAAAGGCTGAGACAGCAAATATTTTTTACTTTCCTCAGTTTAGTAGAAACTCTCCTGGGACCACGAGGACAAAGTTTCCAACAGACAAAAGAGAAGAAATTCCCCTTTCTTTTCCTGGTGTTTTTTGTTTGAGACCCTTGGTAAGGTTTCTGGAAAGAAGGGAGTTACCAACTTCTTTGTCTCATTTCCTATCTGTCATTACCATTTGTTACCCAACAAACCTTCTCACTTCCACTCTTACATTTTAATTCATACTCCTCACTTGTGCCTCAAGGAGCAGGGCTCAGTGAAAGGAAATAACAGCAGCACCAAAGATCCAACTAGCAGCACGAGGTGTAATGGAAGAGAAATGTCAATGCTGACAAATTCTGAACTGGGGAAGGATAAGAGACCCTCAGGAAGGTTGTAAGGAAAATGGTGTATTTGTAAGAGACCATTTCTGCTGCTATATTTGTGTCACTGTATAGGCCTTCTGTGGAATTATTCCGAGGGTACATCTTTTTGAGAGTCATTCACTCTCTCCCCAGTAGGTACCTCTCCCCCATGAAACACTTTTCAGATATGGACCAGACAGATTCTGTTTTGACAGACTGTGCAGGGATGTGTTCAAATCTACCCTTCTGGGTCCCCACAGGAAGGGACTAATACAAAAACATAACAAAGCTCACTGTGACGTAGCCAGTACAGAAGCTCCCATTTGCCTTGCACAGGAAATGTTTGAATGTCCCACATGGGAGGTTTGGCAAAGGACCTTCTTTTGGACCCAAGGAAGGTCACATTCACAGATATCCAGTGTTCCTAAGAGGAAGAGTGTAGGAGACACACCCTTTCCATTTTGGGGTTGGGGGGGAACAAATTATCTGGGCACAGCCTCTAGGAAGGGAGCCTAGAGAGTGCAGAACACCAACAGAGGAGACCTTCAACAAAACAAAAGCACTCCTGTTCTTCCTGTTAAATTCTCATTGTGCCAGTTCACTTTCATCAGAATTTACAGCTCTGGAGAAGTGGGTCTGTCCCACAAAAGCTCATCCATCACCTAATAAATTATTTTGTTAGTCTTTAAAGTCTCTTGTTTTGTGATAATACAGACTAACACAGCTGCCTCTCTGTGACTATTCAGATGAGACCTTTTACACCTTGGATAAACGGATACTTCCTGGGAGCAGTAGAGCTTTCACTCAGACCTAAATTCTGCCACCCTTATACATACTGATTACTGCCGTACTCCTCCAATAGTCCCATTGAGATTGGAGGAATAACTCAAGGCACAAGGTGCTACTTAGTGCAATGATGGTGGAATCTGATCTCTGTGTAGTTCAATGCGGTAACTGATGAGCAAAGCATTCTTCTGGGAAAAAGGGCACTCTGTCTTATATACTATTTTTTCTCGGTAATGAACAGGAATTAAGCTTGCTTCTTTTGGCATCACAGCACGCTCTTACATTGGTGAGTGAACTTATCATCTAGGGGGGATGTCCTACTGAAGTTCAGCCCAGGCCCGTCCATGGAGGGAGACAAGGAAAACTGCATCGTGGCCCAGTGAGCTCAGCTGCAGGTGGGAGTTCCAGGCACCTTTTAAACACTGTGGGAGCATCACTATACTGCTCCACACAGCTTTTGAAGGTGCGGTGGTGGGGAGTCAGCACCATGCCCTGGGCGGTGCCAAGGACTGACAGTCCTGGGCCCTGCCTTTTTTTTTTTTTTTTTTGCAGCCTCCTTGCCCCACATGTCACTTGATAGGTAGGAAACCAGCTAAGATCCTTACATACTGAGACAAAAGGATTTTCTTGCCTTCTTATCACACACTCATTTAAAAAAAATCTTTCATTAAATAATCCACATATGGAATAGTTTGACTAAAGCTAAAGCAACACAAGGTCCTCAAGTTCACTAAAGCACCTGTTCAGAATTATCCCTCTCAGTAATGAAGTGTGAACATAGAAACGACATTAAACTGGTCTCTGCATGTAAATGACAAATCTGTTTTGTGGTATTATTTTTTGATCTCCAATACTCAGTTCAATGTTTAAGTGACTGAGGGTATTGACAGATAAATCTTGTTTATTCTAAAATGGTCTTTTACTCAGAGAAGGGTGAGGAGGATGCCCAACTATCTGCAAACTATATATCAGGGATGCTTGTTCACTTCCAGGAGGTATATATCAGCCTTCACCTAGTACAGGTTAGAAGGACACCTTTATTACAGGAATAGTAGCTTCCCACAATCCTTTATCATTCCACCCCTCAAGGCACAATGATATTTTTTCCTTTATGAATGTTGCAGGGTGAGCGTGCGTTAGGCTTCTGGGGCCTCTCAAAGGGTGCTCCACCCAGCTAGCGTATAGTGTGTGTTCCAAAGGCCCTGGGCCAATAACCTCACCTGGTCTCTGTGAGGCAGTCCAGCTTAGCAACCATAGTCAATAAAATCATCGGGGAGGGAGGCCTAGCAGACCGAGGCTCTGTCTACACTATGAGATAATATTGATTTTAACTCATTTCACCCAATTTTACCAAGTGCCTGTCTTCACTGTAAATTCCATTAGCTCAATGTATGGGGCTCTAAAATTGACATAATATCGATCTCATAATATCACAGTAACCTGATGGGGGGTAGCAGTCAGTTTGAATTTAAAATTCCGAATGAAGGGTAGTGATAAAGCGCCATGTCTTTAAATCGAATACATTAGCCTCCATAGATGTCCCATATGTCCCACAGTTCTCTGCTCTGGCATCTTCCATCTCCACTGCTCTCAGGTGCAGCAGAATTGAGCAACAGAAATACCATTTCAATTTGGCACCTGGAAGCCTGGGGCTCATAAGAGGCTGAAAAAATCTTCTTTTTCTTTGCTATTAGCACCACTGTGGTTCTGTGTATACTTCTGCTAGCTGCCTTTTTTTTTTTTTTTTTTTTTGCGCTGCCTGGCACCAGCTTTTGCCCGCCACCCTGCCCCCACACCATGTGGCAGCTAGGCTGTGAGTGGGGGTCATGCTTGTATGATAGGATGAGAAACTTCTTTTCAGCCATTGACATGTTGTCTTGCCTCCCCGCCATATTCCTTCCCTTCCCTTCCCTCCCCGAGAGGCGCCACACATTCTGGAATTTTCCCTTGCACATATCACGTGACAGCTAGTCTTTGGGTGGGGGGTGCGTGCTTGGACAAGACATTTGTTTTCAGCCACTTACATTTTGTCTTAAGCGCCACATCCTCTCCCTTCCCTCCCCCCTTCGGCACCACGTGGTCTGGAACTTTCCGGAACCCAGCCACATCACATGGCTTGACCCCAAACCAACGAAAGGACATGCTGAGCAAGGCGTCAGGTGGCTTGCGCATGGTGAGGGTCCTGTCACTAGCCAGGGAAAGTCTCACTGGGCGGTCACGATTTTCGGGCAACACAAGAAAATACTTTGCCACTCGAGTGGCTGTCCTTGCAGAGGAAATTCTCGTATAGGCTTTATCCAAAGGCCAATGGCTTATCTATATTCAGAGGTCCTTAAGCCGCCCAGGGGAAGTCTCCCTTGGCAGACACAATTTTGGGGGCCGGCTACAGCTGGGGGTCTTTTAGCCACCCTGAGCTGTGACTGTTTCAATGACTCATTGCAGTTTCAGTGTCGCACCTGTGTCTACTTAAAAAATTTCTTATTCTAAGGGTCTTCTTTTCCAGTAGGTCTATATCTTTGCCAGGTCCAAACCTAGATCCAAGCCTGGACATGCTGTTAATAGGGGCAGGTGGTGGGTCTCCTTGGGCCATCACAATTTTTGGGTGCTGGCTGTAGTCTGGGGTCTTTTAGATGTCTGGAGGAAGTCTCCATTGGTGGCCATGATATTCAGGGGCTGGCAGCTGCCCAAGGAAAGTTTCTGGTGGCTGATATAGTGGGGGGGGGTGGCAGGGACAGTGGAGCATCAAACATTCAGAGGCAGGGGCTAGAACCAGACTTGCCCCCCAATGGATCATCGTTAAAAGATTTAAACTGTGCTCATTCCAATGTGGCAGCTGTCTCTCAGGCTCCCACTCCATAATTAACCCCTCATTCCCCCTTGCCCGTAGGCATAGCAAGTGAAGTTGATCGGGCTAACATTCATCAGCGTAACATCCAGGGGTATTAGTGGTACCTTTCTAGATTATAGATTGGGTGCAAGGGTTCTGCGATGGTTGCAAGGATGAAAATCCTTGTTCTGAGGGTCAGGCCCCACCTGGAAAAAGGGATGTTTGTTTAACGCAGCAGGGGAGTGAGGGAAATGAAATGTAGGAAGATGTTGTCAGATACCCACATCCACTTGCAGGTCATTTTTCCCCCCCATGCTGCACCAATGAAAACAGCCAGAACGCTACGGGGCTCAGGGAACTGTGGGATAGGTTCCCATAATACACTGCTGCAGCAGTCAATTTAAGCTACTTGTGTGTGGGCACCAGGGCAAGGCAGTGGGAGGGGATTCTGGGTCCATGTCCTAGAAAGGCATGGCCAAGGGCAGAAGATGTGGGGCCAAGGGCAGGAAGTCCTTAGTGCTGCCCAGACCACAGCACTGGGCGTCCTTCCAGCCACATGCAGTGGCACTGCAGCAGCACATCAAAGGGGCCCACAGTTCCAGGGGAAAGAGTCCTGAAGCTGAGTTACAAGAAAGCAACACACTGTAAAGGGTTGGCTGTGACAGGTGCTGTAATGTTCCATCTTGATATATCCATGCTAATTATTTTATCATTTAGTTCAACTGCTGCTACCTATTACTGAAAACTACAAGCAGATAACTACATTTTACGTCAGTCACCTGAGCAAAAGAGTGCAATACAATCATATTCCTTAGCTTCACAGGGCAGGTTAGCTGACTCTAATTTGAAATAATCAGTGCACTTGTTTTGAAATATGCCCTTGGACTCAAGAGATAAAAGCACAAAAGGATTCCTGGCAACAGTTAATAAGATAAGTATTTATTTAGCTATAACATTAAAGTCTAATTTGTTTTAAACCACAGATTCTCTGAAAGCTCTCTCCCTCTTTTTAACTAATCCAATTGAAGTTTTCTATATGTAATTAAGAATATAGCAGGGGAGGAGCAGGTTCTCCTTTTAAAATTAAATGTGGAGGTTAACTAAGCACTGGCTCACTTTCAGGTCTATGTTCCTCATTGTACTTACCTCCCAAGTACTCTCAGTAATCTGCACAAAATGTATGTCTAACACAAAACATTCACTTGCTATCATGTATTGTTCATCAATTCATAATGAAGGAGAAATTGCCCAATACTAACTCAGCCGATACCATAGTAACCATCAATCTAACTTTATTTCATAGGTTCTGGTTTCCAAAACTGCAAGATAACTGTGTTCAGGGTGAAGTTGGAAGAACATAGGCCTGGTCTCACAGGGGGAATAAACTCCAATTACAACTCACAGCGCAACACCTCAATCTAATCAAAACAAAAAAGCAGCCCAGTAGCACTTTAAAGACTAACAGAATAATTTATTAGGTGATGGGCTTTCATGGGACAGACCCAATAAATTATTCTGTTAGTCTTTAAAGTGCTACTGGACAGCTTTTTTGTTTTGATAGTATATAGACTAGCACAGCATTCCCTCTGTTATTAATCTAGTCAGCAGAACTGCTATTTACTTTGAAGGAAGAGGCACAGCTTGAAAGTGGGGCAGGGGTAAACTGCACAGCTGGGATGACCAGCATCTTCTTGTTCCTTCATACACTAGAGCAGGGATTCTCAAAGTTCACTGTCCTGCAACCAGGCAGGAAGCAGGCAACTGAACTGCAGCCCAATGATTCTCAAGGGGCCAGGACTCCTGGATACGACTACTGTGGTGGCCGCAGCACGAAGAGCCCCAGCCCTTCAAATCATTGCCAGAGCTCCAAGCAACTCTAAGGGCTGGGGGACTCTTGGAGGTGCTGAGGCCTGACTGCTTATGGCCCCACCCCTTTTGGGAGCATCAAGCCAGGCTTCACACACACGCATCCTGCCCAGGCATGGCTGTGTGCTCCCCTGCCTGCAATCCTATTCTCACAACAAAAATTACAATATGTTCCCCACCCCAGGGGAGGGGATGGAAGCCTAACCCTGACGCCTCAGGCGGGGAGATGGGGCAAAGCCTAAGGGCTTCAACCCACCATGGAGGGCCTGTAACCCAAGTCTTGCCACCAAAAGCTGAAGCCAAATCCAGCCCCCTTACTGTGCAGGCCTGAAGCAAGCTGAATGGCAGCTCTGGTGACCACATTAAAAGGGGGTTGCAACCCACAGTTTGAAAACTGAGTGTTAAAGCTGCAGGGGAGTAGATCTAACATATGCTGCACCAGCAGAGGAAGGGATTGATAAGAGATCCAATCCACCATGCCCCTCACTTGCTCCTCAAATGCCACAGCATGCCGCCTTGTGGCAGTGATGGGAAGGATTCGATTGGTGCATAAGGAGCTCAGTGGGACTGATGGCCTCACCGAGTCCCTGAGCAAGGCAGGGTGAGGAGTCCTGCTTCTTGCCCCCAGAAGAGGTGAGTCTGGGACTAGACCATGTGCGCCCACTCCATAGCCCCTCAGGGCTGACCGGGCCATACCACGTGTCCCTCTGGCAGCAATTTAAAGGGCCTCTGCTCTGGCCACTGCCATTGCTGCAGTAATGGCAGCCAGTAACCCGGGCACTTTTGTAGCACCAGGCCCCGGGCAATTGCTTCCTTTGCCCAGCCCACCCCACCCCACCCCATCAGTGGGCCCAGAGGAGCCAAAACTACCTTAGTCAGATGTCTGCCAGTGCGGAGCTCCCCTGGCATATTAAATCCACTTTGTATCAGTTACTTGGCACAAAATGGATTTAGCAGCTTAGAAATTTGCCCCTGGAGTAGGCTGCATTAAAGCAGCCAAACTGGTTGGTGAAGTCAGGACAAATCCCTCTGTATAGATGAGACCTAGAAAGACTTCATTCAACTGAGGACAAACTACTTTTTAAAACCCCACGGAGATTCAGATTCTGACCTCCATATACAGAACAGGGTCATTCTCTCATCAGATTTATGTTCACAAAAATCTGATGCATGCTTGCCTGTGAAGATTACGTTTCCCACACAGATTTTTTTTTATAAACCAGCTATTTTGTTTTTATACACATTCTATATGGCCAAGTATAAAATATACAGCTGCAACGAGACATAAAACTTTCCCTTTGCCTCTCTGCTTCTACCTCATTTCTCTTTTGCATAATTAACATGTTAGGTAAATCAAATATTTTCTCCCAGCAGAGAGAGAGAGAGAGAGAGTGAGAGTATGTGTGTACACACACAGATTTAGGTGATACTGTGAATTCACAACCATATTGTACCCAAAGATTTCAACTGCATTCACAGTACATTACTAAAGGGAGTAGTTTTTCAGAGGTGCTGAGCTTCCTCAGACCTCGAACAGTGTAGTTGGGGGCTCTATTCTTCTCAAAAATCAGGCCCAAAATAGCAAAAGCATTTTCTCTTCCTCTCTAATTTCTAGAGTCTATTCTCCCCACCCCCCATCCCCACACCCTTGAATCACAATTCTCTGTCTGGAAAATGAATGAAAAACCAAACAAAGTTTAAAATCTGTACAGTTTTTATTCCTGTTTACTTCCCTTGCAGGTTTTTCTCATACAAGCTGCAATGTAGTTGCTGATCCTTTAAGTGAACTGGTTTTATTTCCCCTTAGCTCTAGTAAACCAAGAAGCTTTTACCTAAGGCTGTATTGATCAATACTTTTGAGTAACTTCCCATGTTGTAATTCCTTTTACTAGCCCTATGCTGACAGACATTTCCTTTATTATCGTATGGTATTGTCTCAGATGCTTACCTAGGACTTTTGTTGCTATGCTAAATATCTCCCCTTTTTGGTTTCTAAACAAAATCTCCTTGTTTCCTGCTTGGGACACATAGCTACTTCTCCAAAATGTTTTTCATGAACAGAGTCTTTCCCCTACATCAAACACCCTGTTTCTCACTACTTAAAGTATTATTTCAGAAGTAATTTTCTGAACTGCTGTTACCAGGTCACCCAGGTGATTTTAAGCATGTGGCTTTCTTAAGCACCAGATCTTAATGGTCTACAACTTCCTTCCCCATAGTTATGGAGATACACATCTCATAGAGCTAGAAGGGACCTCAGGAGGTCATGTCATTTTCTCTGTCTCTTCTCTTTTTCTCCCTGGTGTTATGTGCTGCTTTCGATTCCAATTTCTAGTGTTTTTCTGTGTTGTTCATATAATACAGCAAAACAAGAGGAAACCTCCACCTCATGAGTGCTCACATTTCAGTCTTATCTCAAAAGTTTGTCTGTGTATATGAATTACATTTCCAGCTTCTAGCAGAACATTTAAAAGGACTACATAGCAATCTGTGACTCAGACAGCTTCTCACACCTTCCCCTTAAATTACCTCCACCTTGTTCTGCCCAGACAGGCAACAAAACCTCTCAAATAGACAGCTTGAAATAAAATCTTTACAATCAGGCATACCTGGTAAGGGGAGGGTTTTCCCAGTGCTCCTCCACAGGTTGGAGAGAGAAACAAACACTTCCATCTCATGTACCCCAACTTGGGAAAAGCCTGCAGGCAACTAATCCTCTTCCTGCCAGGGTCTACCTTGTTATGGTGGAAGAGGAAGGTCAAATGTTTCATTCCTTCCCAGAAGTTACCCTGGGAAATGGAAGCCCTGCTGCCCTACACTACAGGACTCCTAGGCCCTGAAGAAAACAGTAGCAGAGGAATTTCCAGATACCAGCTGTTATGCCACAGATGCACAGAGTTTAAGGCCAGAATGGGCTCTTGATAACCCAATATTACCTCCTGCATATCACAAGCCATTAATTTGCATCCAGTTATCCCAATCTTGAGTCCAATAACTTGCATTTGGCTAACATGTCTTCCAGGAAGGCATCTGGTCTGGATTTTAAGCCATCAAGAGATGGAGAACCCACCACTGCCAATGGTATTTTATTCTCATGGCTAATTGTCTTCACCAGTGGCAATTGGTGAGGGGGATGGAACCAGCCATGTGCCCCTGTCCTGCCCCGCTCTGTCCTCTCCCTTCACTTCTGGTGAGTGCAGTGGCAGCTCTAGGACCACAGTTCTCCATGGGAGGGGTGGGTCTGCCCCTGCACTCAACAGAAGCAGAATCACACGGTGCTGATGTTGAGTCCGGGGGTGGGGGCAGACAATGGGGGGTGCCTGTGACCCCCTGTGCACCCCTCACACATCGCCTCTGATCCTCACTGTTAAAAATTTGTCCCCTAAAGTTTCCAGCCATTAGTTCTTGATATGTGTCCCTGACAGATTAAAAAGCCCTTTAATAACCCATATTTTCTCCTGCAAGGTTCTTCATACAGTAATCCAGTCACTGCTCACATCTTTTTGATGAGCTAAAGAGATAGAGCTCTTTAAGTCTCTCACTAGAAGGCATTTTCTCCAGTTTTTGCATCATTTGTATGTGTGGCTTTTCTCCGCCCTGTCTCCAGTTTTTCAACATCCATTTAAAAATCTGGACACCACAACTGAATGCAGTATTCCAGTAGCAGTCTCACCACTGCCATTTACAGAAATGCAATAATCTCCCTGTTCCTACTAACTACCCTCCCGTTTAGATATCCAAGGTGCTCATTAGCTCCTTTTACCATGGCAAGGCACGAAGCTCTCAAGTGGAGTTGCTTATGCAGTATGACCTTTAAATCATTTTCAGATTCACCGCCTTCCAGGAAACAGATCCCCATTTTATAGGTATGGCTCATGTCAAGGTTCTTCCCTGCTCTGTAACTTAGAGCGCAGAAAGTGGAGGCCTGCAAAAGACTTTAAAATACCCTGCTACTAAAGGTGTCTGTTTAAAAATACCCCAAGGTCACAGATTCCCTAACGTTGCATGGTACATTGCTATCACCCAAATGCAAAAACTCCTTTGAGCACCCAGGATGATGCATTTGGAAATTTCCTCTTTTGGGGTACCAGCAAGCTCTTTAAACTGCCCTCTGGAGAGAGCTTGGGGGAAAAAAAAAACACACCCTATAAAATCTTTAATGCTGACCTTGCAGTCTTTGGCTACGTCTATACTAGAGAGTGTTGTCAACAAAACTGCCGTAGCATCCACATTTCAAAGACATTCCATCAACAGTAATCGAAAGAACACAGCCCTTCCATCAACAGCATTCTGCCATTCTCAACAGAATCTGTTGACAGAAAGCAAATGTGGATACTCTGGGGAGACCTTTTGTCAACAGACAAGTTCTCCACAGCATCAGCCAGTTGGCCCAGGAAGATGCCCTGTCCACAGCAATCACAGCTACATACGCTCTGTCTCTAGCCAGTCTTAAAGCCACAGGGAGCCCTGAAAACCCTGGGGCAGGAAGTGGAGAGCAGGGAAGCAGCCCAGCATCATGCTTCTGAGCACTGTGCTCAAAAGCCGCTCCCTCCTGCTCTTCCAAGCTATGGCGAGCCAGCCTGCATGCCAGGCACCAAGCCAGCCACCACACAACCCTATAGGGCCCTCTAGGGAGCCACCACAGGGTTCTCAGGAGTCCCACAGCCACTCCCTGGGCACAAAATACCAGGCCCTGTGTCAAGGGTGTCCTCAACCTGTGAGGATTCTACACTGATAACTACTGATTGAGATGCCAGTTAGCCAGTTCTTAATCCATTGCATGCATACTATGATATTGTACAGAGTTAATTTTTTTTTAAATCAGAATGTCATGCAGTACTAAATCTTACAAAAGTTTAAATGTATTATACCTATGCAGCTAAGCTTTTTCAAACAAGTTTGCAACCTCAAAGAACGAATTCTGGTTTAACAAAACCTAATTTTGCATAAAGCAATGTGGACTGGAATTAATTATATTCCTATCCTTTAATTCTTTAACAGTTGAAACCAGTATTTTAACCACATTCTATCGTTCTGTTCAGGACTGATGACAGGCTTAATGATTCATAGTTACCTGCATGCTCTTGAATATCAGTACAACGATATCATTCTTTCCAGTCTTCTGGAATTTCCCTGGTAATCCAAGACTTACTAAAAATTAACAGCAGGTAGGCTAGAGATCTCCTCATTCAGGATCCTTGGGTACAAATTATCTACTTCTGCTGATTTAAATATGTTTTTTCCCTAGCAGATGTCATCCCAAACTCTTCTCTTCCCTAATAGACTAGAAAGTACTTTATCATTTCCAATGACATGAGTCCATCATCCTGCTTCTTCCTAATACAGCACAGAAATATTTATTGACCACTTCTGTGGGTTCTGCATCGTTACACAAGAACCACTTCCTCCGTCTCTCTCAGCATCTGCCTCTTTGATTCCCTCAAAGTTCTGTGTTGGCCACAGAACTCCTGGAATAGGGTTGCATGGTCCCCTATGACTTCCCCTCTGGCCTTAAAAGGCCAGTATGTTCCAGGATAGAATTATTTTAAAGAAATTTTAAAATTAACTTTAATGTCATTAGTAGAAAAGAAGAAAAATCAACCGTATAGTTATGTGAATTCAACAACTGAATATTATTTAGCTATTGTAAACAATCCTATAACAATGGAAAAACTATTCCAGGCATGTATAAAAATAGAAAATTGTTAATATACCAAAATGGGTCAATAAGGAATGAGAACTACAAAGTAGCTGGCTTGACCATATGATTGTACAAATTGGCATATCAGACTTACCATGAAATGGCCTGTACTCCTCAACCCTGGGTAATTTTCATGTAGGAATGCAGAAAGGTTAATCCACAGCAAGAACATATATGGACGAATGATTGGGAGGCATGAGGTAAGCATGTACACACTGTTTTCCTCATGTGAATCCTGCCTGCATACACATCGTTGTTCAGACCAGAAACAGAAAGAGGAAGATGAAACTCCAGGGCAAAGAACAAGAACATAATTTCCACATCTGTGCCAGGGACTAAAGACAGTGAAAGGAACTGAACAGATAAATAATCTTAAAGTGTGTAAGTGGGAGAGAGAGCTGAGCGATGCTGCAGAAGTTGCAAGTCATAGATGTTTCTTCTATAACAATTGAAAAATCCATTATAATGTGGCAAAATCAAAATTTAAGATATTTTAGCAAGACCAAAACACTATTTTAACTACTTGGGCAAGAAGGGGTAAGCAAGTAAAGAGGGACTGACAAAACAGTAGTTACCATAGTGAAAAATAAAGTGAAAGTCTTGGGTTAGATCTGCTTCTCCACAAGGTCCAGATAAGCAGTCTTCACCAGTCCAGATTGCTGTGTTTCACTGCATGTGAACAGAGAAGTAGATAAAAGCAGAAAGAGGACGACCATGAATACAGCACATATGGTAAAATTACTCGTATTCAAGCAAGTTCAATGGCAATCAAAATATGCAGCGTAAATGTTCAAATTCACATCAAGTTGACTGATGCTCTGTTAAAAGAGGATGCAGTAAGGTCTCCGAATATGTGATCCTGCTCTTATGCGGCTGACCCCCATTCCTACAGTAAACCCAGGAAATGCACGATTTCCAGTTGCATTTAACGCACTCCCCACCTGGCCCTGGCTCAAACCCCCTAGCTCTACACAGCCCCAGCTCAACCCTCACTTCAGCTCCGCCCACCACCCATGCTTAGCTCCTGCTCACCCCCATCCCTGCTTCTGGTTCTAGCTCACCACCCTTCACATGTGGCTCCAGCTCAAACCCCCTGTGGCCCAGCTCTTCTTCCTAGTGACACACATACCCATACACCTCTCTCATAGGGATAGAGTGAGTGACCAATACAACCCTCCTTGCCAAGAGCTTGCCATCCTCCATGCTTAGCTGGGCCCCTGCAACAGACCTAAATCTCCAGGTACCTGGCAATACATGGGTCACATGCTCCCCTCCCCCCCCCCTTTTTTTTTTGTGCCAGTGTTCCCACCATCATGTGGCCAGTGGCAGCCTTTTGGCACTGAGGGGTATGCAAAGGATAGGAGCTGCTTCCAGTCACACGGAAGGATGAGGAGGTTGGGAGGGGACAAATTGGCACCTGTCTTTGCTGACTCTAGCTGACTGGAAACAGCACAGATTCACCAAATTGTCAACCCCTTGGAACAGAGCTGCACTGTTAGTTTACTTTATTAGAGTTATGGCCAACACTCAGAGGACATGGGGTAAAATTGTGGCTCTTTTGAGGTCAATGACAACTTTCTCACTGACTTCAGTGAAGCCAGGATTTCACCTTTTATACTGTGGGATCACAGCCAACTGCTCTGGCATTCTAGCCATCTGGCCTTGCACGTTACCCACTACAAGCCAGCTGTGGCCTATGATGGACTGTGGGATCAAAGGCTGTGGAAAGGGCTTACAGTTTTACTACTACAGTTTTAGTAGTAGGAGACAAAAAGAGTTCTGTATGACTTACTACCTAAATAAAAGACATGAGTCTATGAATGCCAAGATAATGCATTTTTTTTATCCAGCGTTTGTGATTTTAATGCTGTCCCATCTGACATCTTAATTTCTATGCCACAAAACCACCAAAACAAATGTTCTACAGGCAAATTAAAAAATAGCACAAATCCACTTACTCAACCTGCAAATAACACAACAGAAAAAACATTGCTCATATTGGGTGACATTACTTATGATTCTTCAGAAATATAAATAACTGGCCTTGGTAAATTTCAGGTGTTACTACGAAGTGTGTCTAAAGCAATCCTGCAGTGACTGGTATTTCTTCTAATACCACGTAACTGCTTTGCTACTGGAATTCAGTGGTATGCAATTCAATCTGCTGCTAACAAGGAGAAATAGTAACACAGGAAGCAAGTTCCCAGAGACATACAACTCAAAATACTATGTGTTATTGCCTCTGTTGTCAGCCCAGCTGCTACATATTCATTAGTGTACCTATTTCACTACCTTCAGGATACCTTCAGGGAGGTTATTGCTAGATAGTACAGCCTAATAATACTTGCAAGTTCTAGTGCTTCACATAACAGCATAATGCTCTGCACTTCTATGATACACTCCAAACTAGGATTTCAAGTTCTTTTAAACTATGACTTAATTTTGCCTCACAATCTCTTTAGTATTGCCAATTTACTAGTAGGGACACTGAGGCAAAAACTGAGTTATTCAAAGTTACACAGGGCTCCTGCCCCAGGCTGCAAGCAGAAAGTTCTCCTCATACTTTACCCTGTATATGAACAACAAGACCATTTACGTTTTTTTTTCTCTATAATATGAGGTTCTCAGAAATATTTCAAGATACCTTGAGTTACTATCCTTTGGACCCTTTGCACCAATGATTCAAAAGTGCAGTGTGGTTCTTGCGGTGCAAGGCTTACTCCAGGACTGGCTAGTATCCCAGGAGTACAGGCAGGAGGGATCCTCATTGCACTTCAGAAATACCACACTAGTTAATATATATGTTAGTTTTGTTTTATTGCAACAAAAAACAAGAATTTGCATTGGCTTATTCACTGGAAGCAGCTGTCTCAGTGCCTGACTGTTAAGGAACAGGTTCTGTTTTCAGTTACATCAGTGTAGAGCTAAAACAAGTCAAGTAATTTTTTTAATGGATTGATGCTGGCTTTACACCTGTGTAATTGAGCTCCACTACGACCCAATGGGCCTGATTCTTCTGTTATTTCAACTAGTTATCAATCCACATTACTACACTGACGTCAGTGGAGTTCCTCCTGATGTACATCAGCCTGAGAGCAAAATCAGCCCAGTTTGTCTACAGGGAAAACCAAAGCACATACCTGTAAAACACAAAAGGTCAATTGCTTTCCAACTTCCATGTAAATTGGGAATGACACTATCCAAGAGTGAAAAACTAGTGTAAGTGAGAGGAGATGCAGAGCTCTAGAGTCATATAATGACTTGTTTATACAGCAGAGACTGAATCAAATTAATCCCTGGTGTTACTCCATTAGCTTCAGGGGGATTGCACCAGGAATATATTGGTCTTACTATGTGCTTCTTTTTAAAATGTTAGTTCTGACAGTTGTCACATTTGTTTGTTGACATCAACTAAATGTTTCAGCTTTTTTCCAATCGTATAATTTCAATTACATCAGTTCTATCAGCCTGAGACATTGCAAGTATCAAGTCTTCCTGAGGCTCCTGCCTAGCCTCATGAAATGGATAATAAATAATTCTTTGATTAGGCAGTCTTCATTAAACAAATCAGCATTCCAACTTGTCAGTTAACTACCTTGCAAGTCTGCGAGTGTTCATGAGTTAGGTATTTATGGAAAATTGGCACTTAAGTATTAAATTGATATTAACTACAGATTTGTGCATAGTAATACAGTAATCATAACTTGAAGTATTCACTTTAGAGCTGAAGCTCATCAGGGCCTGAATCAGTGCTCCCTCTATTTTTTTTTTCCATCAAGGGGTGGAATAAATATTGTTGTGTGCAGCAAGGCATGTGCAGATGTGTACCAGCAATAGAAACACATGCTGCCAGCCATGGGTGGCTGTGAGTGCTCTGCTAGTCAGCTGAGCAGCACCTGAATCTCTCCTGGGTGGTCACCCAAACACTCAGCTTACAGAGAACACTGGCCTGAATCCCAGACTGTCAGTGAGGAGCCCACATTGCAGCCCAGGTTGGGTGCAGAGCCAAAGGGACTTCCAAGCCACTGGCCTTGTCCCCCAACTACAGTAAGTTACAGTAACAGTGAATAACTTATATGGTACCATTTACAGTCGTACTCGATGTGATGGAGTGGGGGGGGGTGCATGTGTGAGTCAGGCTGGATGTCCGAGGCAAACAGCAGCTCCCAGTGGCTAAGGATGACCCTGGGGCTACAACTGGCAGATAACACCTCTGCCTAAACAAAGAGCAGGGAGGAGCTGAGCTGGGGTTTTTGAATCGGGGGCGGCAGTTAGAGGCGAGGAGAAGGGAGAGCTGGAAGGCAGCCAGCCTGAGGAGGGGAAAGCTACACCCCAGAGGGGCACCCCTCGGGGTCTTCTCCCCAGGACAGGTTGGAAGGACTGTCTCTGGCTGCTATGCTGTTGCTTCTGTGAGAAACTGGACATCTGTTGCCTAATAAACCTGCTGTTGTACCTGGTGAGTGAGAGTCACTCCTGCCAGCGGGCGGGGTGCAGTGCAGGGGGACCCCTGAACCCCATCACACTGGTGTCAGAAGTGGGATGCACTGCACCCACGGATGAGCTCCCAGCAGTGGCTGACTGAGCACCAGAGAAGGAAGGAGTCTCACAAGAGCCAGAGGGGGAACAGAGCCATTCCTGCAGCTGCTGCTGGTGAGTGGATACCCCGGGAAATAGCGGGGAGATGGATTATACCCGACTCCTGAAGGCAGAGCTAGCAGGGCTGTGCAGAGAGAGGGGCCTGACCGTGGGGAAGGCGACCAAGGCCCAGCTGATTGCACAGCTGGAAGAGAATGACCGATCCGGGGGGGCAGAGCCTGTCCCGGCAGAAAGTGGCCGGTCAGCCTCGGGAAGCATTTCGGATTCTCCGACAGGAGCAGGGGCTCGACGCCGTCCGACAGACGCGGTGCCCACCAGGTCGCGCTCAGCTAGCGGTGGTCCATCGCGGGCAGAGTCCCCCGCCGCAGAGCTGAGACGGCTGGAACTCGAGGTGAAATTAAAGGAACTGGAGCACCAGGAACGGGAAAGAGAGCGTGAGCGCCAGGAACGAGAAAGAGAGCGTGAGCTTGAGCGCCAGGAACGAGAAAGAGAGCGTGAGCACGAGTGCCAGCTACAAGAGAGACAGCGGGAGGAGAGAGAGCGAGAGCGGGAGCATGAGCGAACCATGGCAGAGGCGAGACGCCAAGAGGCCCCAGCTGCGGTAAGCGGGGAGAGGGCCAGACGGCTCGGGGTGGCCAGTCACTTGGAGACGCGTGTGCTGGCCCAGTGTCAGGACACAGGGGACATGGACGAGTTCCTTACCGCCTTCGAGCGAGCCTGTGAGTTGCATGAGGTTCCCCCAGATGAGTGGCTCCGGCACCTCACCCCCTTGCTAGGCCGGAAGGGCGCAGCAGTGCTCAGCCAGCTGGTGGGGCTGCAGCCTGGGGACTATGAACGGTTCAAACAGGCCCTGCTGCATAAGTTCGGGCTGACTCCGGAGATGTACAAGAAGAAGTTCCAGGAGGCGCAGAAGAGGCCAGAGGAAACCCACGTAGATACAACCGCCCGCCTGAAGCAATACTACCAGAAGTGGGCATTCGGAATGGGAGTCCAGTCCGTAGAGGACCTGATCGAGCTGGCGGTTGTGGAGCGATTCTACGAGATGTGCGCACCTGACCTGAGGGTGTGGCTCGTGGACCGGAAGCCAGGGGACTCACATGATGCAGGGAAACTGGCAGATGACTTCACAAACAGCCGGGCCAGGTTTGAAAGTGAGCCCCACAAGGAGAGGGAGTCTCGGAGAGAGAGGGAGTCCCGGAGGGAGAGGGAGTCCTGGAGAAACCGAGAATCTCAGAGAGACCGGTCCCTAACTGTACGACAGAGGGGACCACCTCTTGGGCAAGCCCAGGAAAGAGGGGCCAGCCACCCACCCCCCAGAGAGCCAAACAGAGCCCGGACAGAGCAGCCGGCCCGAGGGACACAACCAGACCCAGGCTGTTACCGCTGTGGGCGAAAGGGGCATAGAGCAGCCCAGTGCCCCAGGCTCCCAGACAGGTTGAGCAGGCCGGGGGGTCATGGAGTCAACTGGGTGGGGTCCCAGAAGTCAGAGGGGCTGGCGGCCAAGGCGGGTGGTGCTGACAAGGGGCACTCAGATTGGGCCGAATCCGCCCCACAGACCAGCTCCTCAGGGGGACCAAAGGCTCAGAGGCCAGTTTACAGAGTGGGGGCAGCGCTACCTCTGTGGAGCAAGTGTCTCAAACACCTCGAGGTAGATGGGAAAAAGGTCACGGGGTTCTGGGACACAGGCGCTGACGTGACGCTGGCCCGACCCGGGGTGGTGGCACCGGGCTGCATGATACCCGATTCCCACCTGACGATAACAGGAATTGATGGGACCCCTTTCAAGGTGCCCATGGCCAGGGTGCACCTGAAATGGGGGAAGAAGGAAGGCCCCAAGGAAGTGGGCGTGCACAGCCATTTGCCGGCAGATGTACTGATGGGGGCTGACCTGGAGAACTGGCAAGGTGAACGCCCTCGTGCCCTGGTCCTGACCCGTAGCCAAAGAAAACGAGGGGTGCGCTCCCCAGATTCAGGGGTACAGGCCCAGCCAAAGCCACAGGGGCCAACCCTGAGAGAAAGGGGGCTCCCAAAAACCAGATCTCACAGGCCAGGGATGCTGGAGCCAGGCAGGGATGGGGAAGTAGCCTCCGCTCCTGCCCGAGCGGAAGAATTCCAGGCAGAGCAGCAGAGAGACCCCTCCTTGCAGAAGCTGAGGGAACTGGCCAGTCTCAGCCCAGCTCCGCAGCTGGGGGAGGGCTGCAGGGAGAGATTCCTGTGGGAAAAGGGATTCCTGTACCGGGAATGGGCTCCCAGACGCAAAGCGGAGCCATGGAAGGTCCAGAGGCAACTGGTGGTTCCCCAAAAGTACCGGCGCAGGCTGCTGTACCTAGCTCATGATGTCCCGCTCGCAGGACACCAGGGGATCCACCGCACCAGGAGAAGGTTGTTACAGAACTTTTTCTGGCCAGGGATCTTTGCAGCTGTCCGTCTGTATTGCCTGTCCTGCGATCCCTGCCAGAGGGTGGGGAAGAGCCGGGACAAGGGGAAAGCTGCCCTGCGGCCACTGCCCATCATAGAGGAGCCTTTCCAGAAAGTGGCTATAGACATAGTGGGCCCCTTCAGCAAGGCAACGCGTTCGGGGAAGAAATATATTTTGGTAGTGGTAGATTTTGCCACGCGATACCCAGAAGCAGTGGCCTTGACCTCTATCGACGCTGACACCGTGGCAGATGCACTGCTGTCCATTTTCAGCAGAGTGGGGTTCCCCAAGGAGGTCCTCACAGATCAGGGGTCCAACTTCATGTCGGCCCTACTGCAAAGCTTGTGGGACAAGTGTGGGGTCCGGCACACCTGGGCCACAGCCTACCACCCGCAGACCAATGGGCTGGTGGAGAGGTTCAATGGGACTCTGAAGCAGATGCTGAGAACCTTCATGAATCAATACCCCCATGACTGGGACAAGTACTTACCCCACCTGCTGTTTGCATACAGGGAGGTGCCCCAGGAATCCACGGGGTTCTCCCCGTTTGAGCTGCTGTATGGAAGGAGGGTACGGGGACCCTTGGACTTGCTCAGAGAAGAGTGGGAGGGGACGGCCTCCCCTGAAGGGGAGTCAGTGGTACAGTATGTACTGACCTTCCGGGAAAAACTCACCGAGCTCATGGGCCTGGCCAGGGAGAACCTCTCCATGGCCCAAAGGAAGCAAAAGGTCTGGTATGACCGTAACGCCAGGGCCCGAGCCTATGCCACCGGGGATCAAGTGATGGTCCTTATACCTGTGCGGCGGAACAAGCTGCAAGCGGCCTGGGATGGGCCCTTCAAGGTCGTCAAACAGCTAAATGACGTGAATTATGTGGTGGAACTGTCGAACCGGGCCCACCGCCACCGGGTCTATCATGTGAACATGATGAAACCTTACTGGGACAGGCAGAACTTGGTGCTGGCCGTGTGCAGACACTGGGAGGGGCAGGGGGAAGATCCCTTGGTGGATTTACTCACAAGGACTGGAGCCGGCTCCTTGCTGGAGTCTATTCCCCTCTCAGACCAGCTGACCCCTGCCCAGCAGACGGAGATCAAGGAGGTGCTGCATTCGCATCAACAGCTGTTCTCGGACAGACCCGGACGCACTGACCTGGCTGTCCACCGAATAGAGACAGGCACCCACGCCCCTATCAAGTGTGTGCCATTCAGAGCCACAGGGAGGACGGCTCAGGACATAGAGCGGGAGGTTGAAGACATGCTGGCTCTGGGGGTGATCCAACCCTCGTCCAGCCCCTGGGCCTCTCCCGTGGTGTTAGTCCCTAAAAAAGATGGGTCTGTTCGGTTTTGTGTGGACTATCGCAAGCTTAACGCCATCACTGTCTCGGACGCCTACCCCATGCCCAGGCCTGATGACCTTTTAGACAAGCTGGGGGGAGCCCGTTACCTCACCACCATAGACCTCACCAAGGGGTACTGGCAAGTGCCATTAGACCAAGATGCCCGGCTGAAGTCGGCTTTCATCACTCCTGTGGGGCTCTACGAGTTCTTGGTCCTGCCCTTCGGCCTCAAGGGGGCACCCGCTACCTTCCAGCGTCTGGTGGACCAGCTACTGAAGGGAATGGAGAGCTTTGCCCTGGCTTACATGGACGACATTTGCATCTTCAGCCAGACGTGGGAGGACCATGTGTCCCAGGTCAAGCAGGTGCTGGACCGACTCCAGAAGGCTGGTCTGACTATCAAGGCAGGGAAGTGCAAGGTGGGAATGGCTGAGGTGACCTACCTGGGCCACAAGGTGGGCAGCGGCTGCTTAAAGCCAGAGCCAGCTAAAGTGGAGGCTGTCAGAGATTGGCCAACACCCCAGACTAAGAAGCAGGTCCAGGCCTTCATTGGGATGGCGGGGTACTACCGGAGGTTTGTGCCCCACTTTAGCTCCATCGCAGCCCCCCTCACGGAGCTGTGTAAAAAGGGAAAGCCTGACAAGGTGGTTTGGACCGAGCAGTGCCAAGAGGCCCTCTGCGCGCTGAAGGAGGCTCTGGTCAGGGCCCCAGTGCTGGCAAATCCAGACTTCAACAAGCCCTTCCTGGTGTTCACCGATGCCTCGGACGTGGGGCTGGGGGCGGTGCTAATGCAGGTGACTGACAAAGGGGAGAAACACCCCATCGTGTACCTGAGTAAGAAGCTGCTGCCCCAGGAGCAGAACTACGCGGCCATAGAGAAGGAATGTCTGGCCATGGTGTGGGCGCTGGGGAAGCTGCAGCCGTACCTGTTTGGACGGCGTTTCACCGTGTACACCGATCACTCACCCCTGACCTGGCTGCATCACATGAAAGGGGCCAACGCCAAGCTCCTGCGGTGGAGTCTGCTCCTGCAGGACTACGACATGGAGGTGGTCCACGTCAAGGGGAACAACAACACCATAGCCGATGCCCTGTCACGCAGGGAGGGCCCCGAACTTCCCCAGGTCACTGGCTAAGTGACCCCGCTCAGTGCGGTCTGGAAGGGGGGAGAGATGTGATGGAGTGGGGGGGGTGCATGTGTGAGTCAGGCTGGATGTCCGAGGCAAACAGCAGCTCCCAGTGGCTAAGGATGACCCTGGGGCTACAACTGGCAGGTAACACCTCTGCCTAAACAAAGAGCAGGGAGGAGCTGAGCTGGGGTTTTTGAATCGGGGGCGGCAGTTAGAGGCGAGGAGAAGGGAGAGCTGGAAGGCAGCCAGCCTGAGGAGGGGAAAGCTACACCCCAGAGGGGCACCCCTCGGGGTCTTCCCCCCAGGACAGGTTGGAAGGACTGTCTCTGGCTGCTATGCTGTTGCTTCTGTGAGAAACTGGACATCTGTTGCCTAATAAACCTGCTGTTGTACCTGGTGAGTGAGAGTCACTCCTGCCAGCGGACGGGGTGCAGTGCAGGGGGACCCCTGAACCCCATCACACTCCCATTAAACTCAGGGTGCCTTGTCATTGACTTCAAAAGATTTGACACAAAGTTGTGTCTCTTTAATAGAATGTAGATGAGCAATACCAGGCAAATCCAGAGCCACTGTCTGTGTCAGAGGAAGGAGTTGCTGGATATGGAGGGGTTAAGCATGAGTACACTGTGTGGTGCAGAGCCCAAATCAACAGCTCAGACATACTTTCTAGACCTACATTCAGAAGACACAATGGGTGTGTGGTTGGCATGGCTGAGGGACTTTGGGCTGGGACTCCACAGAGTCATTCTGTAACCAGGAACATGCGTCTCTCCTGAATCTGTCTAATATCGCACCTGGAAATTAAAATACAAATAATAGTGAGAAATAGTCATAAAATTTAGGTTTCTAATGACCTAAATTGTGTCCTGGCAGGAGAGGGTATAAATTCTATAGAAATCAGTGGAAACTGTGCCAATTATGACTCTTGGTTTTGTTTTTGTTTTTTTGTTACGTATTTCATATAGATTATTTTTTCCCACACAAACCATATACAGGATATGCTGCACTACTTCTATGCTACCTTAAGAGAAAACAAGTAAAATCAATATGAACCATATAATCTAAACATGTATTTGTGTCCTGGCTTTGTAATTAACAGCTTGTCTTCTTCAAATAAAAACTTCCAGTACTTCAACATTAAGAACCAGCATGGAAAAGAAAAAAATGAGTTTGGCTAGTTTCATGTCTTTTTGCTCTCTATTTAGACAAGTAATAGCTGGCATTTAAAAAAAAAATGATTTTACCAACACTTACTTTTTAACATATACTAGCACCTGTTTATACTTTGGGCAAGGTCGGGGAGACTTTTGAAAAGGCAAAAATACATGAATACAGATGCACATTAAGAAAGAAGATCTCAAACAATACTAACACTAAATGTAACTTTAAAAGACTCTTTAAAAAAAGCTGTTGATGACAGAGATTTAATTAAAATGTAATTAGTTATACATCCTCCTTTGAAATGAACAGGCATATTACAGCCTCCAACTACAGTGAATTTCCTTTAACATTCTTACTCGCCTCTGCCAGTGAAAAGACGTCTTTACAATAAGGCTATGTCTACACTAGAAAGTTTTGTTGACAACACAAAACCCGCATAGCATCCACCTTACCCAGGCATTTTGTCAATCGTAAATCGACAGAACGTAGCATTTCTGTCGACCATGTTCTGCCATTCCACTATTAGGCAGAACGCCCTCTGTTGATAGACCTCTGTTGACAGAAAACCAATCTGGACTTTCCGTGGGGCCTTCTGGCGACAGAAAAGGCCTCCAGGGCACCAGGCAGCTGCCCCAGAGGATGCCCTGGCCACAGCAATCCTTGCTCTATGGTCCCTGCCTCTGGCCATTCTTAAAACTACAGGGAGCCCTGGAAACCCTGTGGCAGGAAGCTGGCTGCGTGGGAGCAGCAGGGCTACAGACTGCAGTCCCCCAGACCATCGCAGCCATGCCTTTTCATTGAGTGCACACAGACAGCAGACCACTAGACAACCTGCAACTCCCCGGGGCCCTCTGAGGACAGCTGGAGGAGTCCCAGGAGCCACCCCGGGCAACAAAACGTCAGTCCTGCCTCCTGGACTGGGCCTGACGGCCACGACCTGCTGGACACATGGGGTGAGGAACAGCCTCTCCTCGACCCCAAAGTCAAAAGGATGGACACCCCTGTGTATGCCCGGCTGGCCACCACGCTGGCAGCATGGGGCCAGCTCATGGGGCAGGTGCAGGCCAAAGTCAAAGAGCTTCAGCAGGGCTACACCCAGACCCGCAACGCCAGGTGGAGTTCAAGGACTGGACCTGTCACTACCCTTACCACAAGGAGCTACACAATCTCCTGGAGGTGAATGACACTGCCCCACCAACCTCCCCCACCCGGCTCCCCACAGCTGGTGGAGGAAGACCAGGATCATCCCGGGACCCAACCCCTGCTGCAGCCAGAGGCAGACACGAGGTCTGAGGCCAACAGCAGCATCCTGGACTCTGGGCCCTCCAGCCAGACCACCTCCAGGGCACCCCTGGAGCTGTTCGAGGGCCCCCTCTGGTAAAGATCCCATACCTCACACACCCCAGGGCATGGGAGGTGGGCACAGATGGGAGCGTGCTGTGAGGGTCACCAGGCTGGCTCAGGTGGGACCTTGCACTGTGATCCCAGCACATGGAACCGTGTGCAAGGCAGTGTGTCCCACCCAGACACAGCAGGGCCTGGTCGTCAATCCACTGCCAGCCCCACAGGAGCCCAGATGAGCCCTAGGCCCAGGGGAGAGGGAGCCCACCAGCCCCTGCCATGCGTGGAAGTAGGCTAGCCACACTGGTGCCTACCTGACCCCGGACACACAGAGGAGCGTGGCTCCCGGCACACAGAAATGCCCGCAGAGAGTCAGCACCTGCTCACACAGATGGTGCCATGAGCCACATGTGTTTGTGAGAGCCCCGGGGAGGGCCTCACCCACCACCCATGTGGGGACCACTCGACGGCTGAACCACCCCCCCTTTGGCTGCTGGCCCATTGAGTGGGGAGGGAAGGGCTGCAACAGTCAGCCCAGTTCCAGAGGCATCATGGAGTCCCTGTGCAGCAGGGCCCACTGTGCACACATGACTGTGCTCCCAGGACAGCCCTATCCTGTGGCCCTGGCGGGTGTTGGTTGTTGCACAAGGTGAGGGGCAGGGCCTTCGCGGCTGTGTTGCATGACTAAGTCACCGTCTCCTCCCCTTGTCTTCCTTACAGCTGGATCCTCACCAAGCGAGGGCCGAGCCAGCCCCACCCCGGCACTGGAGCATGCCAATCCCAAGGCAGCACCAGGGTGAACCAGCACCCCACCACCGAGAGGATGAGGGCCCATGGCCAGAGGGACCATCTCCGGGCAAAGGACAACATCTAGAAGGCCCACACTGCTGTCCTCTGGAGGCTGCCTGACCTCCTCAAGCAGTAGCTGTGGGACAACTGGAAGGGGCAGTTGCGATACCAGGAATGGTGGTTGCAGGCCTGGGACTAATTGATGTCCCACTGTGATGATGCCACTGGCATCTGGAGGAACCTGTTGGCCCAGCCACCTGCAGCTGCTACCCTGCTTCCCTACCACCACCATTCCCCCTGCCCTTGTCGCTGCCGGCCATCCTCTAAGCCGTCCTCGAGTTTTGGCAGTGGATGAGGGCCATGCCTGGCCCCTGCCATGCCCATCTCTCCTCTGTTCCCCAGGCCTCCCTGCTGACCCTGCCAACCCAGACCCCGCTGCAGCTCCACTGCCTCTCTACCTCCCCATGTTCCTGGCCCCAGCCCAGCTCCAACGGGAGCCACGAACCTGCAGCAGGAGGGGATCCCAAGGACAATGATGCTTGGGGTTCCACTCCCGGGCAGGGCTGTGCCTCCCCCGACATCCTCCATGGATTGCTACCTCCACCACCTGTCCCAAGCCCTTCCACTGTATATAGTTCACTGTTTTAGCATTTCATACAAATTTTTTTTACAATGTTTATTTTCAAATAGTTTTTCCTGGGTCAATTAAAAAAGTTGTTTGCTTTCCACCCCCACATCCCTGTTTATTGGGTGAGGGAGCAAACAGAAGCATTGTGGAGGAGACAGGGTAAGGCTGTGGGCATGAGGCCCCCACTGGGGCTGCCCTGGAGAGGGCCATTGGGGGCCGTTGGAGAAACTTCCCCTCAGGGCCTCACAGATCCACAGCCCATCTCAATAGCCCTGGTGGATCAGAGCTGCACCCTGTTGCTCATAGCTATGGCCGGTGTCCACCCCCGCCACCCTGGGAGGAAGGCCTCCCCCTTGAAACCTTCCCCTCCTCTTCCACAATGTTGTGGAGGGCACAACATGCCACCACAATTCGGGGGATGTTGTGCTCCCCCACATCCAGGCGCATGAGGAGGCACATGAACCATGCCTTCAGGCAACCGAAGGTGCACACAGCCTGCATCCAGGCACAGGTCAGGTGGGCACTGAAGAGTCCTTGGTTCAGGTCCAGCTGCCCAAAGCAGGTCTTCACAAGCCAGGGCAGGAGAGGATCAATGCACAGTGGCACGTGCATGTACCTGACCGCCAACTCCCAGTGAGGGATGAAGGGGCCCACCTCTATCCTCCGACACAGTCCGGAGTTGCACACCACCTCGCCTAGCCCAACCCCCCAACACAAACAGAGAGGAACTGTCCCTAGTGGCCGATGATGGAGAAATATCCTTTTTGGTTAATGAACTTAGCCATGCTGTGGTCTGGTGCATGGATGGGGATGTGGGTCCCATCGATATCCCCAAAGTAGCTGGGGAACCCCAGGGAGGCGATTCCACGATTCCAGCCACAACCATGTCCATGTCTGCCAGATGGATGGCCCTCCACAGCAGGATGGTGTTGATAGCCATCACAACCTGCAAGGGGAGAGGACCGAACACACACATCAGGGACTGTGGGAGGGAAATCCTGCCCCGGGAGACTCCCCTACCCTATCTTGCTCCCTCCCCACAGAGCTCTCTGGGAGCCCCCCACCATGAAGGTGCCCTCTGGGAGCAGAGCTGTGGGATGGCACTGCCCCCTGGGGACAGAGCTTCCACCCCACCCCAACCTCTGCACCTCTGACCCTGCCTCCCAAGTGTCCCCCCTTTGGCTGAATGGTCCCCTCCCTCTGTGCAGGGCCTGCAGGTCGAGAGTGCCTTATCTTCACGAGGAGGGACCCAACAGTGGACTTCCCACACCAAACTGGTTTCCTACTGTGTGGTAGCTGTCGGGGGTGGCAAGCTTCCAGAGGGTGGTGGCAACCTGATTCTCCACAGGGATGGCCGGCCGCAGCCTGGTGTCCTGTCTCCAGAGGCAGTGGCAATACAGGCACAGAGCTCCAGGAACATGGCCGTCTGCAGGTGGAAGTTCTGGAGTCACTGCTGGTCATCCCACTGACCCATGATGAGCTGGACCCACCAGTCAGAACCAGGGCTGTGCTTCCAGACCCACCTGAGCACCTGGGGGTGGTGAGCACAGGGTGAGCCTGTGCAGCAGCAAAGACATGCTCCGGGGTCACCATCCCTGGGAAGGAGGCGGAGGATGGCCATGATGAGGTTCAGCAGAAGCTGGAGCACCCCTGGGTGCAACCAGTGGAAGCCCAGGAGCTGCTCTGGCCCCATGGCTATTTGCAAAGTGCTATCTCCATCAGAAAGCATGTGAGCCCTGCTGCAGCAGCTGTGCTCTTCCTCATGGAGGTAGGCATGCCTCAGCACGGGCAGGAAACGGGTGTTGGGAGGGTGGGTCTTTAAGGGTGAATCTTGCCAGGGCTCCCAGAAGGGCTTGCCGGACATGTGACCCTGTCTGCAGCATTCTGGGGGAAGTTCTGTCAAGAGGGCAGCCGGGGACTCTGGTCACTCTCTGTCGACAGAGCAGATTAAAAGAGTGATCCACTTTCATGTCCAGATGCAAATGTCAACAAAAGTTTTGTCAGAAGATATCTTCCAACAGCAACTTCTGTCAACAGAGCACGCTAGTGTAGAAAAAGGCTCAGGGCTTGTCTACACTTGCCCCCAACTTCGAAGGGGGCTTGTTAATCAGGGTGATTACGCAGCACTTCATTAGACTAATTCTCCCATGCGGCAACTTCAAAGTGTCAAACTTTGAAGCCCTGGCATGTATGTAGCCACAGCCACGTCAAAGTGCTGTGCTACTTTGAAGTGCTTTTACTCCCCAAAATTTGGGGGCAAGTGTAGACCCAGCCTAAGCGTCCTAAAGGTAAGATAATTCTATGTAAAATTTTACCATCGAAGTGAACATAAAACAAATTCTTGACACAATAGTACAAAACCCTACCATTATATTTAGGATGTTTTAAGCTACATAGGTGGTTGTGTCTGTATACAAGGAAATAATTAATAAAAATAAATGACTGCATCTATTACAGATAAATACTGCATACAGCAGAATTCATCAACTTGCTGTTTTTAATATCAGAACTCTAACATAGGTTACTGACTTACAACTCAACTGCCCTTCTTTAATTTTCATTTACATGGTTCTGAATTTGACATACAGGTACTCATGTTACGTGTGGTTATGCATATGTGCACAAACTGCTGGCCCTGTCCACTAGATAGCTGTCTTCATGCCTGATGACCTATGGATGCTCCACTGGCAGGCTTTTGCAGGGAACTTGGAAAGATTATTCCAATTCCACATGAAACTATTGCCTAAGTGGAAGCCACAGAAATCCCTGTTAGATATCTAAGCAGAATTGGGCATTCCATGGCTGTCGAGGTCCATCAAGGGAAGGAGTGCCCAATCCAATGGTCATATAAGGCTCCTAGGAAAAACATAAGGTGATGTTGCACTGAACATATATTTAATGGTGGGCAGGCCATTCTTTGTATGACTGAATGATGGATATCTGGGGAAAATAAAAACCTGAACCAGTCTCTTCTGTTGCTCAACCAGGGGGAAGATGAAATGTGTCGTTAGGCCGGAAGATCAAGAATGGTCAAAAATGTGGTTCAACAATACAATGGAAATATACCCTGAGATATTAAACAAAAGACCTCACTTTGAGGTATCTTTATACTTGTACTGATTTTGTCCTGTGGCAGCTGTTTCCTCATCTGACGTCAAGTTCTATCGGTAGAGCAGCCACACGGCAGCTGTTGGGTACCTAGCATAGGTGGGCAGAACAGGCATAGACAGTAGAGTGGCATGGAAAACGAGGCTCCTGCTGCGTGTAGCAGTGTGCCTCCCTTTTGAAGAGAGCTGTTCGCTTCCGGATTCCAGTGTAAACCTCCTTTTCTTTTTAACAGGTTGTCAGGCTGCAGAGAGCTGTCCTAGAACAGCAGCACTCATAAAGTTGAAGAAACATTCTGCTGGATTGGGCTGTTAATTCAGTTTACCCACTTTTAGTGTGGAAAATTGCACTTTTGTGTCTTTAAAACAGGGGGAGAGATAGCTCAGTGGTTTGAGCACTGGCCTGCCAAACCCAGGGTTGTGAGCTCAGTCCTTGAGGAGAATATTTAAGGATTGGGGCAAATAGGTGCTAAATATGGTGCTTGGCCCTGCCACCAGGGCAGGGGACTGGACAAGCTAACCTCCCAAGGTCCCTTCCAGTTCTAGGAGATGTGTGTTTCCAATTACCTACATAAAATGTTAAAATTTCTCAACTAAAAAGTGGTTTAACAATTTTACATGACTGATCTTACAATAAATGACACAGCTGGGATAAGAAACACAAGATGTTTGTTAGGTTTCAAATATACCATCTCTACTAGTGAAGAGATTAATTTTCCAAATAGTTTTAAATATTTCTTGTGCCCTCAATTTTCCAACAAGCATGACCAATTGAACAAATCTGACGTGATTCAGCATGAGCATTCACCAGTTTCACTCACAATCCTTGTAATCAAGCATGCAAAGTTACAAAAATTGGGGTTTATGGCACGCACACTGTAAGACGTTAATTACAGCAGTGGCCCATGCGAAAGCCCCGCTGTCTGCCAGAAAGCTTTTCATATTAAAAGATGCAGCATGAGACAATCATCAGAGCCACAGCAATGTCACCTCTTCCCAAACCAAACCACAGATTTGAGAACCAAAGGCATGCCACACTGTCCCTATAAACAACAGATGGTAATTATACGGCCGATGCTTCTACCCTAACAACTTCACTTCTAATGTCAGGCCTCAAATCTGAAATCCTTATTCATGTAAGTTGTCCCATTGAATTCAATAGCACCCGCCATTAGAGGAAAGATTATTAGATCAGATTCTAATATTCTTCTCAATGTACTTAGACATTAACACTACCATGATAAAACAAATCAGAAAAAATTAAATCAAAAAGCATTGCAGTGGAGTTATCTCTACGATCGCAAAAATTCTGAGCTCAGCATGCCTTGCTATGTGCTTCATGCAACTCCTCGGCCTACACATATGTACATTCTTATGAGATATTTCTGAGATCTACCAGTGTGTGTGTCTGATACTGCTTTGCTTTCACACCCAGAAGTCCCCTGGAAGCCAGTGGGAGTCTCAAGTGTGTAAAGAATGCATGTCCAGGCAGAACTGATAGTCTGTTGTACCCCAGAATCCAGGAGGGCTGAAATTCTATTTGGAGATGAGTATTTGAAAAAAACATTGACTGTTAGCAGTGGGCAATGATATGTTTATTTTTACTACAGTGGTAAACTTAATGCATATTAATAATAGATAGCTGATTAATTAAATATATTAGTAAAATATTTTAAGCTTACACTTCATCACTTCCATCTCAGGATATGAGAGCACTACAAACATCAAGCCTTTAAGCGGTACTACATCCCTGTGAAAGACTGGGCCATTAGTCCTATTTTACCAACAGCAATACTGAAGCGTAAGTTAAATGAATTACCCAAAAGCTCACAGTGAATCAGTGGCCCAGGCACTAGTAACTACAAGTCCTGCATTTCAGGCTATGTCTACACTAGACGTAGCAGTCAACAGCCAATACGTGAGTTTTAGCTACACCAGTTGCATAGCTAAAAACAACTTTTCATCCACTGAGTTCCATGGCTGTCTTCACAGAAAAAGGTCAATGGGAGCACTCCTCCCCTCAACCTTACTTAATCCTCGCAGCTCGTGAGGAGTTACGGAGTCAATATTGACCACGGAAAGTGCCACTTCATGCATGCATGAAACGGTGTCCTGGAAGATCAAACCTGAGCAGGACGATCTTCCACAGTAATGTAGATGTAACCTCAGACCCTTGTTCAACCTCCTAAAGTGATAATGATTTATTTGCCCTTTTCAAATAGTGGAAATATTATCAAAATGTAATGGAAATTTTCATGACTCACTCATAAAAAGATCATATTTTAGCTGATTTTTTTTTGAGACAAATGTAGCTTCTGTGGCTTGGATTAGCTGTCAAAATACAAAGACCCCTAACAACTAAATATAAACTCCATGTAGGCACAAATTAAATCTAGCATTTCTACCATCAGCTCAGACTCAAAATCACCACCCTTAGTATGGGTAAAAATGAAAGAAGTAAAAAGACAAAGGGAAAAACTAAAGGACAAGAGGGTCTATTTACTCATTTGTGGCCCATAGATTTATACAGGCAATTGCTATTTATGCTAATCTAAGTGGGCCATGTTATTCCCACCCCCCTTGGCTGGCAAAAGAGGCCTTTTTACAGTAAAGTGCTTTTGCCTCTTTGCCATATTGTAATTTTATCAGAGACTGTAAGGCAGTGATGGTAAATATAAAAATCTCTATTTTTTCTCAATTTAAATCTAACCAAGCCACTTTTCCTGGTACAGTACATTATTACAGAGCACTATAAAACTCCTCAGACAGCAGATCAATCAGACCTGCAGCAGTAAAGTTACAGGATACATTAAGTAAGACTTGTATTGAGCTGATTTGTTTTCTCACCAGTAATTACACCATTTCCTCGGTAGCAGCAACATGTAACAGTAACTCACAAAAACATTCTGGAAACAAATATGATCATAGAATCGTGGGCTCTTGAGAGGTCAGGGAATCCAGTCCTCTGCACCCACAGCAGGACCAGGCACCATCTAGACAAAGGGTGGGCAATAATTTTGATGGGGGTGAGAATTTAGTAAGTGGTCAAGGGCCACGCTCCTCTGTGGTATTAATGGAGGATGTGTAGGGTCTGGGATGGGGGCTGGGTGCAGGAGGAAGCTCAGGCTAGAGGACTGGGGGACCAGAGGGAATGTGGGGTCTGGGAGAGAGCTTGGATGAAGGAGGGGGTTGTGACCTAGGGCAGGGGTTTGGGATACAGGAGGGAGATGCAGAGTCTGGGAGGGAATTGTGACCTAGGAGGGGGTTCAGAGGTTTGGGTTGTGATCTAGGGGAGGAAGGAGTTGTGACCTCGGGCAGAGGTACTGGGGGAGCAGAGCGTTAGCTGGGAAGGGAGAAGGTGGTGTTCCAGGTGTAGGCTCTGGCTGGGAGATGCTTACCTTAGGTGGTTCCCAGCCACCAGTGCAATGAGACCCTCCGGCTGGCTCCCTGCCTGCTGATACCACTCTAAGTGGGGGTGTGGGCAGCACAGAAAGCCCACCCCCACCCGCCAGGGGTATGCGGCAAGTAGAAAGAGCATGGCCCAGGCAGCCAACCACTTTGAGTGGTGTGGCAGGACACAGCAAGCAAGGAGCCTGCCCAAGGCTCCTGCCAGGCAGTGGGACAGTGGTGGGTGAGATCCATCTGCTGACCATATTTTGTCTGATCTAGACCATCCATGACAGGTGTTTGTCTGACCTGCTCTTAAAAATCTGCAGTGATAGAGATTGTTATCTGCACACACACTGGATCAGGGTTAATATGCAAACACCATTTTATATGCCATAGTGCAATTTATTAAAAAGCTCAAATTCTGATCCAATAAGAATAATGCCATTGAATTCAGGGCACCAAAATTCAAAGGTTACAAGTAGCTTCCAAGGTCCTGATCCCGTACTGTGATCCAGATTGCCCACGAAGTTAGTTCCAATCCACTGGACTCCAATCAAAATAATTACACAATACAGGGTGGAGTGTACATTGTTCTCACAAAACTGCAGACACAAACCCCATATTTGCATGTACAAATCTTGTCTGAAACATGTAATATATATATATATATAGCACATTCTATATACTACACTGATTAAAATGTGAACTTTTGTGCAGAACAAAAGAATATAGCTTGTTTCACAAAAATTATGTGCCCCTAACCTTTGTACTTTTAAATTAAATTTAATAATTAGATTCTGATTATCCTATATATAGACAACTTTGAATACCTCATAGAAATAATGGATATTAAGCAATAAAAGACAATAAATCCCTTTATAGGTTTCAAAGGGATTTTATTAACATAAATTTCCAAAAATCACTCTACTATCCATATTTTACTGTACTCATATGAGATTTTCAAGCAGTCATCCGTCTATGATGACACACATGGATGTACATGTATATAGATAACGGCATGCTTGGGCATGTATTATTGTAGACTTTAGAGGTAATAAAGCGATCTACCTGCACTGAAGAGCGGCTTTTGGGTCATCGCTCCTGGAATGGGGGGGACCTCTGTCTTGACTTCAAAGTGATTTGAGGGCACCCAGCACCTTCAAGAAAGTACTTCACAGCTTGAAGGTTTGGGCCTTTTGTCAGATGCCAGCTGGAATACAATAAACTTGTGAATCAGCAGTTCAAAACATTTGATCTTCTGAAGCATCACAAGGAACTTTAACTGCTTTGGAGTTAAATTTCTCTTTGTTGCCTAATTAGAGCCTCTCTGTTAGAAGGACAATGAGCACAGGAAACACTGATAGGCAGAAGTAGTGTGAATAATCACTTTTTTTCTATTTCAAAGTGACCACAGAAATACAATGCAGGAGTGTAGGCAACTGGAAGATGAGTGGTGGGGGATTACCCTCCACTCCCCACTGCCCCAAATAGGAATTGCATTAATAAATAAATAAAAGTGAGTTTGGAACCAAGACTCCTTTAACTCTCTTTATTCTAAGTGGACAGATTTAAGAGATACAAAATTACTCATTAAAGTAATACTCAACCCCTATTGATGTATAGTTCATGCTAGTATGTCCCCCCCGTGCCCTCCGCATAATACTAGGGCATGGACCACTTCCCAATTAATTAAACAGCAAAGCACTCATAGATTTCAGTGTGAGCAGCAACAACCTTGGTTAGCATTTCACATCCCAAAACAGAGTTTATTGAAGAAATAACCAGGGAAAAATAAAATAAAAGGAATTCCAACTTACAATTCAATGTATATACATTTTATACAGGTTTTTTGCTGTTATCTTTAGACTTTGCTGATAAGTTTCATTTCAAGTTATTGGAAAAAATTATAGAGTAAATTCAGATTAAAATTATCACTATCTGGGAACAAAAGAATATAGTAGAAAGATTTATTTCCTAATAAGCCTGCTCTAGCTTTGAGGTGTGATTTATGAATTCTAGGGGGCAAAAGCTCTGGATAGAGGAAAGAGTAGGATTTCATGTAAGCACATTTTTCCTGTTTTCAAACTAATTCTGTGTGTTCACTCCATGTACATTACTAAAAACACAGAAAGGAATATGCACAGAATCCTTAATTTCTCTCTGGTTTCAACCAACAAACTGAAACTGACAAAATACATTTCATTTTCCCTAGACATCCAAGATTCAGCCCTGCAACCTACCTAGGCACATAGCCCTTACTTTCACAGCTACCTCTTGACAACCTCAGCAGAACCACTTGTCTGAGCAAGGCCTTGAAACCTGGCACACAAGGCTGAGCACCAATCACTTGCTCTGCAAGACAAATATTGACATCTATTTCCAAGTACTCGATTAAAAAATGAGCTTGGGTTGCTTTATGAATTGATAGATCTGTGTACCAAACATAGGGTCACAGTCTAATTTATTATGTGTGGGCGCTATTTCACCCCACAGGACAAATTCCTCTGGCAAATTGTCTCTCTTGGGACAAATTCTGTTTTGATTTATATATAGCTCCTGAAATATCATTGAATTAACTCAGTCATAAATCAGTACAGAATTTGGCCTATTGTGTCTGGTAGTCCACAGGTCATCTGCATGTCATTCTCTGCCTAATCTTTGCTAACATACAGTGGGGTTACAAAAAGCAGTGGATGTGTTTTTGGGCACATAAACTAACAAGGATCAGCATATAATAGGGTGACCAAGTTACATGTGTTACCACTCCAAGAGCCAGCCTCCACTTGTGGGTGATGCTCATAACCTGTACACAGTCATGGGGAAGGGATTGTAGAACTGCTTCAGATGCAGTCTGCAGAGGATTCCAATGCAGGAAGCAGAAAAGCTGCTGCCTCTGCCTCTCCTGCTGCTGTCAACACCCACATTTGGGAGACAGCTCAAAAATGGCACTCCAGATCCTTCTTTGGCTAAATGAGGATAATCCAGACCAGTCACTCCAAAATACACTGAATGGGGAAGAGAAATCAACACACGCTGTCACTGTAGATGCTGTGGGCCTTGCAAAGGAGCATGATCCCTGTTCAAAATCACAGACAGAACGTGATCATGTACTTCTCCAGACCCTTGAAATATCACAAGGAAGCCAAAAAGGGGACCTCAGCCATAGACATGTGAGTTCACTTGTTTTATCCTCAATACATTGGATGAAGAAAATTACAAAATAAATCCTGCAAGACAGAATATTATGTGGAGTTTTGTTTCATAATTACTTATTTCATTAAGGTTGGAAAATTACTGAGACTGGTCAGGCATTTTCACACTTTCTGGCTCCCATTCAGTACCACACACAGGGCTGAAACATGGTGGAAAAGATTTTTAAATCCAAACAGCAAACTGACTGTTTTAAATGTTTCTATTACACTTTCTGAAACCTGTCACTGAGAAATCCTGCTCTGTTGGCCTAAATGTTCTCACAGCAATCCTTTCAAGTCTGCACTTTAAAAAAGATTTAGAGTATTTGAGGAAATATATTGGGCAGGAGGTGACTGAAATAATCTACATCCCCAAATCCTTCTCCCTGGTCATTGATTTTCACCTTAGCATAATTATCCCACAGAAAAAAATAAAATAGTGTTAAAAAAAACCCCACAACGTAACAATCAAACACTTCACAGACAATATAGGCTGCATACATCAGGAGAGTTTTGGAATAAAGAGATACTTATGTAAAATAGTAATTCAAGCATATAGTATGTTACAGGTTTTTCGCTATCCTGCTACACAGATGCTCTCGCCTAGTTTAAAACAAACATTTAAAATGTAGCCATGTCTGCTATATAAATAAAACAGGCTCAAACATGGTACATATGCACCAAGTTCAGTCAAACAGTTTGGATTTAATGAATACAAAACTACTGCAACCTTTGGAGGTCTGGCTTGCATGTTTTTTTTCACAAGTTTGCATTGTTAAAAGTCAGTAAACTTTACAAAGCAATAAACTGTTTATCCAAACAAGCATGTCAACACCAAATAGCCTGCACCACAGTCAGAAAATACCAAGAAGCAATTTCAGGAGGTTAGGCAAAAAATATTGATTGAAAATCCTTGTTCTACTCAAGAAAATATTTAGGGTCTGATCCTGCAAATATTGAAACTACTCTCAGGAGTAACAGATGGCAGGACATAGCCTGTTATCAATGCATCACAACAAAGGAGTCTCTCACGTTAGATTAGCAAATAAAAGTAAACTTTACCATGTAAATAATTTGCATTTCCATGATTTTTTCTAAATACAGCAGTTATTCTGAAATTATAAATATTTTTATTAATTTAAAAATTTATATTTGAAGGGACACTTTTTTCCTACTTTGGTGGATAATCTACTGTCTAAAAAGATCAATCAGCTTTCTTCTTAAATTCCTCATGCTGCCTATTTTTCAATGGAAAGATTATTCTGGAAGCCTTCACAAAGTAAAGATTTCCAGTAACATTAATATGACATGATAAAAACTTTTGTTTGATTACAAATGGGGGGAAGGAATCCAAGTCCAATCTCTATTCATGCCCAATCAAATCACCACACAAGCTATTTTTGTCTGTAATATTTTATTTTATTTATATAGAAATACTTAAAAAAACATGAAGTAGCACCATTACTTAAGTTTTACCTTTATTATGTAGAACTTTAAATGTCAGAAAAATAAAACTCTTGATACAATTTCAAATCTTGTCTCAGCAAATATAATATTAGTATTTGACCATGAGGTTAAAGGCCCTTTATCATAAAATAAAATATACTTTTTTTTTAAACTTTGCTCAGTAAAGTACATTTAAGCTCAAGTAACGTCACCTACATATACATAAACAAGTGGTAAACAAATGTATTAAAATAGAAATACTAAAACTATAGTGGTGCAACAGAATTTTTTGTAATTTCCACTGAATTCTATTTATACAAATGTTAGAAAGCTTCAACAGTTCCTTTTGACATGTTTATACATTTCCATTTTTGTAATAATATAGAATAAAATATGCTTTATATCACTGAATAGAAAATATGCTGGGTGAAGCAGATTTAAAAGACATTTTTCTGAACCTATAAAATCTCCATCCCAACAGAATACTGTTCAAAGCATTACACATTTTATGGTTTGTAATTCCGTCCACAATTGTGTGATATTAAAATAATACAGTGTTCTTTGCCATAAGGCCATACTAAAATAAAAAAGATTTAACCCAGCTACAAAAAGTTCACTGAACTTAAATTAAAATACTTGTAAACATCTTTGCAATATGAAATATAATTTTTCAAGTCAAAAAAGAATAAAATACTTCAATCTGTATTAATGCAATTTATCTTTAAAACCTTTAAACGTTTTTTAATATATATAAGAGATATGTTACAGTTTCTTTTTTTACTTTGATAAAGCTGCAGTATCATGGTTTTCACAGGAACTTCTTGCCCTTTCAAGAACATTCAAAAAAGTATCCACTCATAGATTTAATTAGTTTCTTATAAGCGTTCTAGGAACTACCAGCACGTTTTACTAACAGTCCACACACCATCATGATCATCATCATAAGCATTTCCTACCTTAAAATAAAAATAAAAAAAAAAAAGTCTTGGAAGCTTCGTAATAAAGTACAGTGTAAAAACTAGTCTAGCACTAGAATGCAGTCGTTCGTTATTATTTATAGCATGCATCAGATGTTACAAATATCCCCCTAACCCACCCTAGGCTACAGTACGCTCAATGCAAAATTCATCCTGCAAGGGAGGTCCCCCTTCAAATGTGCGGATACTGCAGCTTTAAATGCTCCCGGGGCACCAGGCAGGCCAGAAGGGGGCTCTGCCTCTGGGACTTGTTGTGTTTTATGAAAATATACGGATGGCCTGAGTAACTGCGCTGTGGCAGACGGGACACTGGGGCTCCGTCTTCTCGCAGATGCGGTTGGCGCACTCCATGCAGAAGAGGTTGTGGCCGCAGGGGACCAGGGCCGCGATCACTTCGCTCTCGAAGCAGACGGAGCAGTCGCGGCTGCCTTTCCGCCGCATGCCGGAGGAAGAGCAGGAGGAGCTGGAGGAAGAGCTGGACGAGGAGGAGGAGGAGGCCGAGGAGTCGGAGGGCAGCCCCGGCAGGTGCGAGCCCAGCCCGTTGCCGTAGAGCGGGTAGGAGGCGGAAGAGATCAAGCGCCCCCCACCGCCGCCGCCAGGGTCGCTGCGCACACGCCGGGCCAGGGGATGCTCCGCTCCGCCCCCGCTGCCGGGCAGGGGCGGGGAGAGGCGGGCCGGGGGCGGGGCGGTGCAGCCCCGCCTCTGCGTGCTCCCCAGCGGCAGCGCCAGGCCGGCGGTGGAGGCAGCGGCCGGGCCGCGCTCGAAGTGGGACCAGAGCAGGGGGGCGCCGGGCGGCGGGGCGGGGGCCAGCTCGAAGGCGGGCGGGGGGGAGTCGAAGGGCAGCTCGGCGCAGCAGTCCGGGGAGGACAGCGCCTCGCCGCCGTAGGCGCTGCTGCTGCTGGTGGTGGCGGCCGTGTGGCTGAAGCTGAGGGCCGGGCTGGGCGGGCTGTAGTCGGCCAGGCGGCTTCCCCCGAAGTAGGAGTCGGTGGAGGCGCTGCCCAGCGAGCTGGAGCTGTCGTTGCGGTAGCTGCAGAAGGGCTTGCGGGCCGGGCTGGGGGTGATGCTGGGCGGGGTGGGCTTGCTCCACAGGCTGCCCGGGCCCTGCAGCTCGAAGCCCACGTCCGTGCCGTTGGCGTGGAAGTCGTTCTCGTCCGTGAGCTCCACGATGCCCCCCGTGCGCATGGCGATGTGCGCCTCGATCTCCTCCCGGGCGCGGTCCACGTTCTCCGGCATGCCCGTCACCTCGAACACCGGCTCCTTGTCTCGGCTCGGGGTGACGATGTACGTGTGCGTCTGCTGCTGGATGCGCTTGATCGTGGCCCCCTTGGGCCCCACCACCAGCCCCACCACCCGGTAAGGCACCCGCACTTGGATGGTGGTCTGGCCGGGCAGGTTCGGGGGCCCCGGCACGGTGCCGTTGAGCGCCGTGTTCTTGTTCCGGGAGGCTCGGATCATGGAGAAGTGCTCCGCCGCCGAGATGATCTCCCGGCGAGCCATGGCCACGTCTTCCTTTCTGCCCGTCACAACAAAGAGCGGCTCCTCCCCGCGGACCGGGGTCTTGATGTAGGTGTTGGTCTTCGCCCGCAGCGCTTTGATCTTGCACCCTGGGAAGGAGGGGGAGGCAGCGGGGAAAGAGAGAAAAGTAGGTGCCAGGCCCGTCTGGGGGAGGACAAACCGCCCCATGCGCCTGGCGAGGCAGGGCATTGTCTCGGCAAGCCCGGCCCCGGCACCACCCCCCACCCCCTCGCTAACACTGCAGCTGGCCCACATGTTTGCAGCGCCGCCGGCCACAGCGCTACAACGTGCCATTCGCGGGAACAAAAACAACTCACGCGCCAGCAGAAATCAGCAGCCCCTCCCCCCGAGAAAAAATCACGCTCCTGGGGGACTGGGGGGGCGGGTTATGATGCGCCCCGGAAGGTAGGAAGTAGCAGCTGCACCGAAGGAGCCACCGTCCCCAATGCGGATGCTTCTTTGCAATCCGACTGTGCAGCTTCCCCCCGCCTCCAGCTGTTCCTTTTCCACAGTCCGTGATTTCTAAAGGGGGGGGGGGAGGGAGGGCGCCAAGGCGCCGCTGTTTTTTCCGATTTTTTTCTGTCCGCGAGGTTTCTCGGTGGCGCCGGGAGAGCGGGCCGCTTTCGTGTGGCTGGGAGGCGAAAGTGCCCCTGGAAATGGATGCGATACTGGTCCCTGGAAGCACCACGTCTCCTGCACTTTCTTTGTCTGGGGGTGGGAACCTAGTCCTGGCCCTAGCGCGAGGCAGCTTTCCCGGGGAGGGCCAGTGTCGCACCTCAGCCCCAGAGCGGCCAGCGATGGGGAGCCGGGGGAGGGGGGGGTAGCTCTGTCACACACACCCCCAGCCCGTTACCCACCTTGCCTGCCCACGATCTCGGCGACGTGCTCGGAGCTGGGCACGGGGACGCATTCGGTCATGTTCACGCTCTTCTTCCGAGGCTCGTTGTCGTAGATGGAGCTCGTCTCGTCGGTATCCAGCCCCAGCAAGGAGAGCTGATCCAGGGCTATCTGAAGGGCTCTTTGGTCATCCAGGGTCTCTCCCCCTCCACCGCCTCCTCCGCCGCCGCCGCTCCCGTTCCTCTCCATGTCTGCAAAAAGCGAGCTGGGCATCGTCCCCGTGTGTGTTCCACCCTCCTCCTCCTCCGGCGCTCGGTTCAGTAGTAAGAGATCAGACACAAAGGAAAGCCCAAGGCAGATGGCCAGCAGGAGCGGAGGGAAGGCGAGTGCTGGAGACCGGGGCTGTTGCCTTTTGCTTGTATATTTTGTATCTTTCTTTTTTCCCAGTGCAAATCCGGTTTATAAGATGTTTTCGGCACCCCCCCACGGCTCCCCCCAGGGGTTTTTTTGGGGGGTGGGGTGGGGGGGGAAGAACAGCGAGCGGAGCTCCGATGATTCCCCCCCTTGAGTTCCTGGCTGGCCACAATGCCAAGCGATGGCAGCGTTTCTTTAAGGAGCCCCTCCCAGCCTCCACTCCACTCACTCAGCGTTTTTCTTCTTCTCCCCTCCTCGGTCTGACCTAGTGCTGCAGCCAGACAGCACTGGAGGGGAGGGGGGAATGAGGGAGCCGCCGCGTAAGCGGCAGGAGCTGACAGCACAATGCTACTGACACTATCGCTGTGTGAGGCGATTGGACAGGCACAGTGCAGAGGGGCCGGCATTAGGCAGGCTGACCCACTCCCTTTTCTTCCCCCTCCCCGCCAGGCAAACTCCTCTCTTTGTTGTCTAATGCAGAACAATAAAGCCTCTAGACACTGGCTTGTAGGTATCAACCTCGCATGCATCACTTTCCCCCCGTTTCCTTTTCCCGTGTGTTAACTGCTTTTATTAAGGAGCCCGACTCGATTTTTAATCGATTGGACAAAAGGCTGGAGGTCAATTAACCTAATGGACTATCTCCCCCCACCGACCCTCCGGAGGGGAGCCCGCCTTTTTTCTTGGCTTCGGGTCATAAATCACTAAGTTCGAGGGGCTCCCTGGCGGGGGTGGGTTCCTGTCCAGCAGCCGGTTGCGTGCATTGCACGGGGTGAGTTCACGGGGCCTGGAGCAGAAAGCACCGTCTTTCACACTCAGCAGTGCCGGGGGGACTCGGGGCCAGAGGGGTGTGACAGCAAACTGTGAAAGCCAGCGCATAAGGGGAACAATGCAATGATCCCGCTCACGGCGCGCTGGCGGCTAACCACCCAGCAGAATCCTACCGTAATGCAACCAGAGGAAAGACAAAAGGGCGATTTTGCACCGCGTAGGATATACATTGCATCGCTCACCAAGGCTTAGCGGCACAGCCCCAGTGCACCGGCACCGCCCGGCAGAAATCTCCCATTGCCACCGAGCTGCAGCCCAGATTCCCAGGTAGGGCTGATTTGCCGGCCCTTCCCGCACAAAGCACGGCCGGTAGCGTGCGCCGCAGACAGGACCAGCTCCTCCTTGCAAGGGCTGGCTTTGCGCCTGCGCCCCCGAGCTTGCCTGGCGCTGCTCCGCCATGCGCACTGGCCAGCCACGCTGGGGTTAGGGTCGAGCCGACTCCTCTGCTCCCTGCAGAGCGCGCGAGCCGGCGCCACGGGAAGAGCTGTGCGCGCGGGGCGGCTTGTCCCGCTCTGCTGCTGGTACGCGGCGCCGCTCACCGCGATCCCCAGGCTGGGAGCTAGGCACCTCCCGCGAGATTCCCCCGAACGCGGGCGCAGCTCCAGCCGTGAGAGCCCCGCCTTCAGGGAGGGATCCCAGCGGCTTAGGGAGGCTCGATGTTGGAGGCAGAGCACCCACTGCTTCCCCCCGAAAAGAGCTGGAGCACCCACCAGCCGGACTCCCCAGGGCGTGGGCGAGGCACCCCATTGCATGGGGTAAATAGTGCTTATAGGGCAGCCCCTCTGCTGAGATGAGCCCCCGTGGAGAAGCACACATCCTCATCACCCAGCCCAAGCCCCTGGGGATCCCTCCTCCAGTCACAATCCTAAGGAGGGAGTTCCCCATCGCACACCGCCTTCCTAGGACACCTGCTGCAGCAAGAGCCCCCCCACCGGGCCTGTGGGGTGGGGCTGATTTTGGGAGGGCAAAGAGCTGGCCACCATGACCCTGCCTGAGCTGCAAAGCTGGCTGCTTTGCACATTAGTGAGGTTCTATCAGACACTTGTTCCAAGTAGGATTTTTAAAAGCATTTACTGGTAGCGACTGACAGGTGACAGAGGGAAGGAATTCACCACCGTCAGTAACAGTTTCCTGAGGAGGAGGGTATTACTGCCCAAAGCCACGTGCCTTATGGAAGGGAAAGGGCTGCAACATTTGCAGTAAGATAGCTCCTACGAGGAGGCATGTGGCGCGCACAGATCTCACCCAGGAATTTGCTGCAGTGCTTGTCAAGGACATCGTCCCTGGCCCAATGATTTGGATCATACCCTTTGGAACAGAGCAACACAAACCCAAAAGCCCTGCTTGTACAGCAGTTCAAAGAAATAGCTGCTTCTCTAAGACCTCATCCCTGCCTGTTCTAACAAACTCATGGAGCTTGTGCATCTCACACACTATGGAGACTATTGTTATATAAATGTCAGGGGGTATTGTATGAGACACAAATAAAGCCAGGCCTTCCTCATCAATCATCCTTCTATTTGTTCTCTATCAGGCAGGAACGAAGCCAAATATTTAGGGTCTACAATGTTACTAGTAAATATTTATGAAGCGTGTTGGCCTTGTAACTTTAACACATTTATTTAATAGAATGAAATTGGAAGGAAAACATCAAACATGGCAAAATGCAAATAGGTATAATAATGCTGGAAAGGCAAATTGTGTCTGACTGCCCCTTGGACAATGCTCATTTGGCATTCCTATGCACATTCACATTCTCTCTTTCATTGTCTTCGTGTTTGGTTTGATGCTTTGTGTCAAGTCCTGCCCTGTGGCCCAACCATGACTAGTCATCAAAGCACCATATCCTCCTCATGCCTGTACCTTGATGAAGGTATCTGATGAAGTGGGTCTTACCCACAATGTCTTATTACCTAATAAATAAAAGTTGGTCTTTAAGTTGCTACAGGACTGATTGCTTAGTTCCTGTACCTTGTTAGGCTGCAAGATTTGGTGGTAGATGATCAGAAAATGTATTGCTGGTCTCAAAAAAATGCCACCATTCACTTATTTATTTTTATCCTTCACTTTTTTCAAAATATATCTATAGGCACCCACATTTGCTCACTCAGTTTCCTTGCCAGCTGTCATGCACCACAAGACTGGCTTTTTTCTTTAGGGAAATTGACTAGTAATTGTTTTCCAGTGTCGAGTTTGATAGGGACAGATGTGTGAGCAGAGTGTCTGTTTAGCCAGCTGCCTGTACAAATAAGTGTAACAAGTCACAGGTAATTGTTTACACCTAGTGTTTATTGCAAATTGCTGTCATTTCCTCAGGATGTTTGCATGTTTTATAGCAAAGCTCCAATGGGCTGTTTTCTAGCAAGAACATACTTTCAAGAGGAACCTTCTTCACTGCCTGTCCCTTTTCCATGGCCTGATTGATTAACAATCCATTTTATTGACAACAATAGCATATAGTGATCAGGATCCAGGACCTTTCATTGGGTTTCATGGCATGCTAGAAACATTCCGATTTAAGAGATTGCTTATTTTACACATTTGCTATTCACTTTCTATAGAAACCACGATGGGTTCTATAGGGAAAAATACATAAAGACATTTCTTACGAATTTGCCTCCAGGTTCCATAAACTTCTTAGCTCTTTCAGAATTGGACATCTTTTTCAATATTGTGAAATAAATCAGATGATCCAGATATTTGATAGTAATGGCAAATTCAAACAATACTTCACTCTTCTGTAGGGATCTTTACCCAAGGAGCTCAAAGAGCCTTACACAGATGGTAGATCAATATCTCTGTGAGGTGGGGAAGTATTATCTCTATTTTATTGATAGCAAAACTGAAACACAGAGACAAAATGATACTTCACTAGGGGGAATAGTGGTATATGTAAGGGAATGGGACAGCAGACAGTTCAAAAGACTGACTTGGTATTAGTAGTGAAATCTTGCAGTTCTGTTCCTTTTCCTTTACTTTTAAGGTTTCACTTAGTAGCTTAAGTGTAAGGCTCACTCACGAAAAAAATACTCCATTCATGCCCAGGATAAAGCTCATTCTTTGTATTGTTGTCTGATTTCTTTCATCATTCTCATTTAATTCTAGCATTTCTTCAAGGATGGGCTCAGCCTGCTCTCTGACAAGGCTTCTGCCCAAAGGTGAGAGAGACATGCTTTGTTACGGTTCTTCCCTGTCCAATGTAACAGGGAAAAGAGAAACACATTATTTGCTCAAGGCTTATCTGCCCCCTCTAAGGGTCAAACTAGTGTTTGAAATGGCTTTAGTTATGTATTTATTTATTTTAATCCTTAACACACAAACTCTAATTCAGGTGTAGTTCAGCCTTTTCTGCAGAATGAGCTTGATACATCTAGTGCAGGGCCTTTTCTGGGGACTATGGCTACGTCTACACGTGCCCCAAACTTCGAAATGGCCATGCAAATGGCCATTTCGAAGTTTACTAATGAAGCGCTGAAATGCATATTCAGCACTTCATTAGCATACGGGCGGCAGCCGCGCTTCGAAATTGACGCTCCTTGCCGCCGCGCGGCGCGTCCAGACAGGGCTCCTTTTCGAAAGGATGCTGCCTACTTCGAAGTCCCCTTATTCCCATGGGAATATGCATTTCAGCGCTTCATTAGTAAACTTCGAAATGGCCATTTGGATGGCCATTTCGAAGTTTGGGGCACGTGTAGACGTAGCCATAGTCCCCAGAAAATCAGATGATCCAGATATCATGGATCCCATGGGAATAAGGGGACTTCGAAGTAGGCAGCATCCTTTCGAAAAGGAGCCCCATCTGGACGCGCCACGCGGCGGCAAGGAGCGTCAATTTTGAAGCGCGGCTGCTGCCTGCATGCTAATGAAGCGCTGAATATGCATTTCAGCGCTTCATTAGTAAACTTCGAAATGGCCATTTGCATGGCCATTTCGAAGTTTGGGGCACGTGTAGACACAGCCTATATGAGCTGGTATTTCTCACCTGCTATGAATCTCAGGGAAGGATCAGGGATCTTGGTCACTATTCCATTTATACTGTTCTGGGAGACATCTGAGAGTAAACTAGGAGAGGAAAAAAATTGCACTGATGTGAACTAGAACAGGGCATACACAGAGGCTGTGTCTCTCGAAAGACTTTGTTGAAAGAAGGGGGCTCTTTTGAAAGATTCAGCAGAGGGTCCACACACAAAAAGCATTCATTCGAAAGCAAATTGAAAGAATGTGGCACTCCTTTCAAAAGTGCTCTTCCTTTCTGCTTTCAGGAAGAACACCTTCTTTCAAAAGGTTCTTTCAAAAGAAAATGTGTCCAGATGCTCCATGAGCCCTTTTCTCAAAAGGGCAGCTCTCATGGCACCTGATTTTTCTATGCCTGGCCTGTTCTTTTGAAAGAGCCGGGGGCTGTGCGGATGCTCACTCTTTTGATCCACTTTTTTGTGCGCGGATGCACTCTTTTGAAAAAAAGTTCTTTTGGAAGATCTCTGTAGTGTAGATGTAGCCAGAGAAAGTGGAGAGACTGGACATTGTTCTGTGGAATCTGGAATTCACATGGCCATGTGCTTGTATGGCAGTGACCACAACACGTAAGATTAATGAGAATCCTCATTCTTCAATGAATGCAAGAAACAGTGCAGGGTTAACTCTGTCACTTAAAATAATCCAAGATGCTAAATTAAAATATTTTCATGTGCATAGCTTGTTTTAGTCCATAACATTCTAAAGCACTTTAAAAGTCTATTCATGCAGAATTACTGGAAAATATCTACCCTTGGGTAAACACAGCAATCAACCAGTTTACAGGAGAAGCTGCTGTTTGGTTACACACACTGCTGAGCAAAGAGTAGGAAGGGTGGGTACCAGAATGTCATTCTCTGTGCTTTTAGTTAGCTTCACTTTGATTCCATTTCCCATTTGTAAGCTGAATTAGTACTTGATTTCTCCAACTGTTTAGCTTGTCTAGGGAGATGGTAAACTCTTTGAAGCAGCAGTTTTCTCTTGCTATGTATATGTATGTCAGGGATTTTTTTATCCCTTGGGCATTATCATCCCCGTGGGTCAAGGGAAACAAGCCTTTGGCCATTAAACATCAATGCAGGTACAGGTAGAATCTAAAGATACATAGGCTGCCATTTAGCAGCCCCCTGCAACGGTCACTCTGTGTCAGTTTGTTTCCCCAGCAACTTGAACTCATGAATAATTCATAATCATGGATTTGAATTCCGGGCCCCTGATTGGACACAGGTGGGCAGTTTCTGGAAACTTCCCAGCCCGGAGGACCTGTTTGAAAACAGGTGTTCAGAACTTTCAGTGTAGTAATCAGGTTATGAATATTTATGAATCTGTTCTATAAATTCAGGTGCCACCCACCATTCGGTGGCCCTGGGAGTTAGCTATCATAATAGCTGCTGCCGCATAGGGGAGCACTGGTTGCTATGGCAACGTCCGCTGACCCTTAGGCCAGCTCAAAACAGAGCAAAGAGCTAAAATCACAGCCGCGTCTGCCCTTTAGGGGGCACCACCCAAAGCTGAAAAATCACTGCGGCACCTGCCCTCAGGCGCCGCCCAGAGCTGAAAAATCACTGCGGCACCTGCCCTCAGGCGGTGCCACAGCTGAAATCACTACAGCGCGCCTGCCCTTTAGGTGGTGCTAACTGGGAGCTGAGGGACACTGGAGCCCCAGGTCACCTCAGGAGCCTATCGTGGCAGAAGCGGTGCCAACGCCCCAGCGCACCCGAGCTGCGCATTGTGTCGGGGAGTGGTAAGCGGGCCCCTTAGCCAAGTCACTGGGTGGCAAACTGGCCCCCACTTTGGTGGGGGTACTGCATACCCGGTGACGCAACTAGGGGCCCGCCACCACTACACACCGGACGTGACTACTACCGGACTGGACCTCAACTCACCTGATTGGATTCACATACCGGACAAGACACGTAATCTTATCTTAACACACACAAACATCTTAATATACTTCCACCTGGGACATCGGGACCCCCAGTGTGGGAGTAGGGGTCGCACCCCTACTGTGGGCTTCCCCGGCGGGGGAGGCACAGCACCCGAGGGCTTGACCCCTAGGGCCGGGCCTGAAAGCCCAGGCTGGTTTTTCCACTTGTACAAACGAAAGCACATTTAATTAATAATTAGTGTTCATTGGTTAAGTATAGTGGATTTTAGTGTTCTAATTGTTGTTTATAATAGTCTTAGCAATAAGGTGAAGGTTCAACCTCCCTTACCCTCTTGCCCATCCTTTTATATATATATTGCAGGTGCAGGTGCAGCCTCCCTGCCTCCCCATTGTTGCTTACCTCACGTGGCCTGTGGTAGAGCAAGCTGCCTCCCAGGACCCTATTTAGTTGAGCCTATTGGGAGTAGCAGGGGGCCTCCCAAAAGAGGAACAGCCTCAACCGCCTCCTAGGCTCCAACCCTTTTGGGGCAGGTTAGCACCCTGCCCCCGGTAGGAGGTGAGGCCTAGCAACCTCACCCCTCCTCTTAAAGGAAGCAATGGGGATTTAAATACCCATTCCTAAATACACTCACCTATATTTATTAACCTAACCCATTTTGCCTTCTGGAATAATAAAATCTTAAAACACCAGCCAAGGAACAACATGGAAACAATGTTAATTGTAAGTTAAAGTTACTGATAGAACTGTTGAAGTTACTAATAGAACTTTAGTAATAGTTAGCTTTTAAGTATTAATATTGTTACAATCTAATTTGTGTTACCCAATAAAGATACTAGTTACTTTGTTTTTGTTTTAGTGGGTTTGTCCCACGAAAGCTTACCTAATAAACCATTTTGCTAGTCTTTAAAGTGCTACTTGACTGCTTTTTGTTTTGATAGTGTATAGACTAGCAGGGCTTCCTCTTTGTTACTGTTTTTTAAACGTAACCCTTGTCCTGGTCTCGGTGTCTCTGCTAGCCACTTCTTTCCAGGAGGCCATAGTGGGGACCGGAACGTATCGGGGTGGCACCCTCCTATCTTGGGGCTGCAGCAGGGTTCTGGTTCGGGTCCTGGGATCCGCATACAGGGGGTTCACGCACCTCCTTGTTCAGGGACTCATTTAAATATTTAAATACCTGTCCATCAAGAGAGTCCCATCAATGTACAGCACAATGGATCCTTGATTTTATCTGAGTACTCCTATAAATACAAATAATTCATAGCATTAGGATCTATGGACCATTCAAAATAGGCAGGACCTAGGTTTTAAAAAGTCTTATCTTAAAGAGAACAATACTGTATCTCAATGCAGGCATGCTAACCACTAAGTGCTTCAAGTGTGAGATATACACCTCTGAACCATGCTCTCAGGCTACATGTATGTTAAGACAACACTACATGTATATTGTATTTTTTGCTAAGGCAATTACTATAAGAGTCTTTTTGCAATAATCTTATAAATTAATATCCTTGGCACCTTGGGTTAGATTGTCAGTCAATTTAGGAGTTCAGTTTTGTTCATAATTGGTTTATGCAGTTCTGTAACACACACAAAGGATCTTCTAACACTTAGCAATCTGTTGTCAAACAAGTTGTACCATTTCTTAAAATATGTAATGGTATACATAGCAGGATTATTACTCAACACCATATTAACCTATATTTTGTGACAGTGACATCACAGAGTATTATTGGGTCAGAATGAATTTTAGTGATGTTTAACTTCACACTATGATAGTTCTAGATATTTACAAACAGCTCATCCCAGAATCTAACCAACTGCAACTGTAAACTTTATCAAGTAATTTATCCACAAGTTATTCTTAGTGTTCCAAACACTTTGCATTGTGGTTTGTGTAATGATTTTTCCAACTATATTGTTGTGGAAATGAATGATAAGAAAGCACCTAGAAGAGTAGCAACTGTTTCAGTTTTGTGAATTACCTATTGAAATAATTAATTTTCCTTTAATTTTCAGAACTCTTTGTCCAAATTAAAACAAACCTCTAGGACAATTTCTGAAAAAAAATCCATAAATTGTAGCATGATGGTGGGCTGATAATGGTTACACTACTCCTATATTATCAGTTTGAAATCAAATTTTACAAAATAGAGCTATGTCCATCACTTTCCTATTGCTGTAGATATGTTACTTATAAATGTTACAGGTTAACAGTTTTCCTGCATGGATTTGGTTTCAGAAGATTGAAACTGAGACACACGCTTTAAAAAACAATCATGGACTATATTTTCCTATATACAGTAAACTCTTTCATAGTCAGTGTTCTATTATCCAGAACTCTCAAGTAACTGGCATTTTAACCATAAGAAAATTTTAGTTATGTTCTCTGTAAGTACAGTACCGTGAAAGTAAATACAAATAAATACAGCAAATATGGTATAAATTTACAGTGTATAATACTACTGTTGTTGGTAAATAAAGTACTCTGCATACATTGCTATTTGTTTCTTAATATCTAATCTTGTTTTTCTTTAGTGTTATGCATTGCTAGGTATACCTCTGTATTATCCAGGATATTAAATGTCTGGCAACGTCCCAGTCCCAGGGCTGCTGGACATGAAAGAGTTTACTGTATGAATTTTTCCATTATATGGCTGAGAGCAATGACCAGGGTTTTGTAATTCCCTTGTAAACTTAGTTTTGGTAAATATGATTATACATGAAAATAAATGAAAGCCAGCTCTCAAAGTTTTAATACACTTTTATTAGAGCACATGAGAAAGCAACCCAGGTTGTCAGCTTACTTTAAACTCTCTCCAAGTTTTAAAAGGCCTCCATCATTTAGCATTTTCCTCGTTTTTCACTTTGTTCATTGTAGTTTAAGCAGAAGAACATAATAAATTAACGCATAGTAAATTTAAGTACAGGAAACTGCAACAATAATATTGGCAAGCGGCTAAAAATTAGAGGAAAAATCCCCTCTGCCGCTCTTTGTATATTGCCTGTTTTGGGGCCCATTACTGCAGACCCTTAGCTCTGTGTGTGATCCCATTGAAATCAATGGCAAAGCTCACGTATATCAGGCCTGCAGGATCAGGCACTTAGCTTCCAAGTTCCTTGGGTCAAAAATCTACTTCATTCTTGGGACTCAAAAACCTCTGAATGACAGTTGGCGAAGGGGTTCAGAGAGGTTAGAGAAATCTCACGAGTCTTGTGTGCATTCCAGTGCTCCAAAAAATGTTATGCAAGGTCTCAAAGCTGGTGTTACACTGATCATTAATATTGTTTTGAAAGGTATATACAGCTGCTGTGTAAGGAAGTATGCATACAGAGAGCTTGGAAATATGATTTTAGTCTTTTGCTAATTATTAGTCACCAGCAAAGGTGGAAAAAAAAGTTTTTCTCCAAACAGGGAAAGCAAAGCAGACTCCTTGGAATTCTGTACTTCAAAGGCAAAAATGGGATTTCAAAGAGCCTGGATTTAAAATGCTGAAATGAACTCTGAAGCTGTGTCTACACAACAGCCTAACCTTGAAATAGGCTATTTCAGCATGTGGCACTGTCTAAACAGTACCACATGCCAAAATAAAGCGCTATTTTGAGGTATCCCTGTACTCCAATGCCAGAATAGCACACCCATTATCTCAAGCTGTTTTGAAACAACAGGCACATTTCTTCGATGTGGGTAGCTTTTCAGGATACTACTGTATCCCAAGATAGTGCCCTCTGTGTAGACATAGCCTAAGTGGCATAAACATCTTTAGATTGAAGGGTTAATCCATTAGTTACATTTAGCCCCTAGAAAGCATGTTATGAATTTGTTTTATATATGAGCTTCAGTTTGCAACATCCTTTCTAGCTCCTAAATATGGAATTTGATAAACTTATTCTTGTTTTCACTTTAAACATACCTCATTGCCATTAAGCAAAGTGCTGGTCCTAAGCTGACTCTTACCAGCTGGTATAAATAGTGTTCCTTTGGGAACTGCTGTTGTGTGATTAAGGGGATGGGCAAGGAATGCTCAGAGTAGGTTTTGGAGTTGGCAGGTGCCTTTCAGTAATTGCACAGGGGGAGCGAGGCTTGTGTGTGTTGCCAGAGGTTGTTGGTTTTAGGACGCTGAACAGCAAGCACAGACAAGGTTCCGTAATAGTAAGGGAAGCTAGTGGTGAGGCACATAACAACCCTGGATACCTTCCTCCCCTGGAGAATGTCACAATTCTAAGACCCTGCTCTTCTATTGGGTGCTCCCAGTGAGGGTCCCTGTGCCCTTAGGAAGTCCTGGGGCTCTCCAAAAACATGCAACTGTCTACACTAGCCTCTCCCAATGTAGGATGTGGGTCCAAATCTGTAGAGCACCTAGTATACTGTCAGGCACACTACAGTAAGGGAAGACAGATTTTGCTTTAATCGGGGAAAAATAGTCTTTGCGTTTTTATGCAGAGCTTGGTCTTCTTCCTCAATTTTAATCTCTGGAATTGTAAGGCACAATTATGGTGATACCACATACAAAAGCCTTTGCTTTCTTTCCTCCCCACCACTGAATTTCTGCTTAGAGTGTAAGCTCATGCTAGCAAAAAACATCTCTTTCTTAAAATCTTTGTACAACGCCCAGTACTTCAGACATACTACACTACTACAAATAGTAACAGGATGCTGTGATAGGGAACCCAGATTCAGTAGTGTCCTTATAGCACCTAGTTCTTGCTATAGTAGTGCTCTTTTGGTAGAAGTTCAGTCATATATAAATGGGCAGGGATTATGTTATTAGTAAATCCTGGACATCATCAATTTTGGTGTCCACACACAAAAAATGTTTATAAAAGCCTAAGTAATGCAGTGCCATTCTTTCTTATGTTAGCATAACATCCCTCAATTATGCATTGAGCTTCCCTTTACTGGGACTCATCCATCCTGACACTTCTCCAGGTCTGAAGTATATCTGGGCCTGACCTCACATATCTGTGCAGCTCTGAGTTTAAGAGTGCTTAAAATCTCGATCTAGGTCAGACTACTAGGTATAGGCACATGTTCGTTCTGAAGAAATATACACTTCTTTTGCAAAACAAAATGCCCCAAAGCATTGATAGCAGCAAGAATATCACTGGAGTTAAGCAGGCTGCTCGGGGGAATGAAGCCATTAATAATTTATCCTTGGCTAGTAGAAAACTGAACATTCTAGCTGGGTAATTGAAAAGCAATGTTTTGCCTGTGTAAAGAGCCCCCTGTATCAGTAACTCTTCCTGCACTGGATGATTTGCTTTAATTTTGCTTAAATAACTGAAAAAAGAAACTGGCATGACAGAAGGTTTGCACATCTAAAATGGGGCATGTACAATACATCTCTCTCTCTCTCTCTGATGCAGCATGCGTTTACATAACACTGACATTACTGTCCCAGCAGATGCTGGAAAGTTTGGCATGACACAGATGCTACTGTCTTCACAAATCTGTATTTTTGGTAAAATTTTCGTACCACAGACACTACTGTCCCTACAGTTCTGCATCTGCTGGAGAATTATTGTTCTGCACAATCTTTTACCCTAGCAGATGTTGAAAGACTGCAATTTCTGTCACCACATATCCACATCTTCAAGGAATTAAATTGCCATGAACACTACCATTCCTGCTGATAACAAAAGCCATGCACTAGTTATCGGGATGAAATAAAATGAGCCAATGAAACAACAATGCAGAGAACCAAGAAATCCAATATCAAATCAGCTGGATCATTGAAATCAATGGCTCTATCCTTCCCAGTATTTCAGGGGAAAATAAATAATGATTTTAACTGAATGTCTGAAAGTTTTTAAAAGTGAACATTTATTCTGAAAAACATGAAAGGAACAAATGTCTGAAGCCTTTTTATGTACCAGATACTGGTACCTTAATTTACACTAATGAAAATTAGGGTAACAGATACAACAAAGCAGTAGAAATATAAGCTGTCCATCACTATTATGTTAACTTTAACCCTGCAGGTACACATCACCTGTGGTAAAACAACAAGAAGTCCTGTGGCACCTTATAGACTAACAGATACAGATAAGGTGCCACGGGACTTCTTGTTGATTTTGAAGATACAAACTAACTCTACCTCTCTGATCCTTATCCCCTGTGCTAGTTCATTTCCACCTTTCCTTTGACTAGATGCTTTCAATTGTTTAGGGAGATGCAGAGATTTAGTCAGGGACGTAATATTTAGATCCAGACTCACAAGCATGCTTGTGTCTTTCACACATATCCATTTTGAGGGGATAAATACAAACTGTGCTTCCTTTCAGGATTTTACACGCTTAAGGTGGTCTGATACTTTCCCACACATCTCAATAGAGATTAAAGCACAGCAAAAATAACATAGCTAAAGGAAAGGAAAAGAAGGAAATAAAAAAACATTAAATAATTAAAGATTATTTTGAGGAAATGATATTGACCTGTGGGCCCCGGTTATATTTTCTGTTATGTTTTAAAGCATTTTAAAGCTTGTTGGAATTGTCAGATGATTTGAGTAGATCTGTTATAATTTTTAATTCCAACAACAAGGAACAGCTGCCATCGAGATTTGTGCAATATGGCAAATCCAAAACAACTAAAGGCAGCCACTAAGGCCTTGTCTACACTTACTGACAACGTCAATCTACTTCAGCTACGTAAATACCTACTTACCACAGGATCTTGTGTGCGGTTAGGTCAAGGGGGGCTGTTCTCCCATCAACACTAGTTAGTCTTCTGACCTTGGTGGAGTACTGACATTGACAGAGGAGCACACTCAGAGATCAATTTGTCATGTCTACGGCAGACACGATAAATTGACAGCTTGTGGCTTGATTGCTGCAGCCTCAGTGTAGGCCTGGTGTAGGCCTGACAGGTGACTCTGAAAATGGCATTGAAGGCAAAATCACAATTAATCTGCATCCCAAGGGACTATGTTGATAACCATAGGACATACAAGAATTCCACTGGGGAAGGATGCAACGGGCTTTGGCTATATCTGACTTATACCTTAGATTTGTTGTTGGTTGTCCTTAGAAACCCAAACCACAAATACATAACGGGTAGCCTTCAGAGGCAGGCCACAGACCCACATGCTCAGATATGATATCTTCACCCTAGTTTATCTACTGTTAAATTTTACTGCAGTAACTGAGGGCAAAATAACCACTGTACCAAAAGCCAAGCCAATCACAACCACAACCCCCATTCAATCTGCAGAACCATGAAATCAGAAACAACCCCTTAAGCAGGCAACAGAGCACTGACCAACACCCCCTTGAAAGCATGATATTTCAGGAACAACATGCTGTTCTCAGTGGCTGGTCTTGTCTCTACATAAGGTTTCCCGCTATGGTTACAGACAGGCCAGGACAGGACAGAACTCATCCTCGCTAAAGATTTTAAACTTCCCTTCCCCTCCTCCCCAGGTTAGGTTACTTAATATCCCTGAAGTTTTCACTTGCACAGGAATGGCAGATACATGAGCAGCTGCCTTAAGCTGAACCAGAGAGAGCTCAAAGAAGAGCCACAAGAATGACTGAAAGATTAGAAAACATGCTTGATAGTCTCTAGTTTAACAACAAGGCAGTTAAGGGGTGACTTGATTACAGTATATAACTATCTTCACATGGGGAACAAATATCTAAAAATGTGGTTTTCAATCAAACAGTGAAAAGTATACTACAATCCTATGGCTGGAAGCTGAACATAGACAGATTTAGACTGGAAATAAGATGTACATTTTTAATGGTGAGAGTTATTAGTTATTGGATTACTTTATCCAGATTGGTGGATTCTCTATCACTGAGTACTTTTAAATCAAGACTGGGTATTTTTTTACAAGACCTCTTCTGGGAATTATTTGGGGGTGGGAGGTCAATGGGCTGTGTTATACAAGAGATCAGATTAGATAATCATGATCCTTTCTGGCCTCAGAATATGAGAATCTATGAAGAAGAGACAAATCCCTCCTTCAGAGCTCTTCAGAGTTATGTTAATTCTATTTCTTGGGAGGCCGCAGAGCTCATCCCTCCCATTCCCTACTTTCACTACAGTCTGTGCCACTGAGGCTTGAAGTCAATGCAGGCACAACCACAAGTGTTCCAAGAGTAGTCTATTCCACTGAAGAAACTAGAGCTGTGCTGGTACTGTGATTCACAGTTGAGAGACACACCTTCCCCCCATCCATCTACCTCTCTGCTACCTTGCCGCCTTTGCTCACACATATATTAAAAGGGAAAACAATTGGAGAGAAACCGGGAAGAGACTGATTAAAAGCAGAAGCATCAGACAGCCTGACTCCTCAGTCATTCATGGTGGGCAACATTTACATAAACAGCCCATTTGGATTCAATGAGATTGTCTGTGAGAGTGAAAGTACTACTCAGCACAAGTAACAACTGCAGAATCAGGCCCTGAATAAACAAGCAGGAATGATAAAACAACCCAAAACAAAACAGGGACAACCGCAAATGAATCAGAGTGAACACAAGCCCTGGATCAGGGAGCCCCAAATGAGAGACTGCTCCCATGCGCCCCAATTAAAACACTAGTCAAACCTGTCTTCTTGCTTCAGGGAACACATAATATACCAATAAAAGAATCCCCCACACCCAAAAAGAATTCCACACCCAAAAAATAAAAAACATCTAGCAACAACCAAGAGAGACACAAGTAGGGCAGTAATGCAGACTAAATGAACTGGAACAGTGGTTTTGATGTTAGTCAGGCAAGGGTAGGGGTCCAATAAGAGAGAAAGAGAAACATGTTCATAGGAGACCCTGTAACCTCTCAGAGAGGAGAGAAAATGTTATGTCTGTTTCTGTCTGATGAGAGGGGGAAACACCAACAACTTTATAGATGTTGCTGTAGGTAAGTAACAGTACTAGGGGTGAGAAAGTGATGGATTTGACCACAAGGGCCTGCTTTACAACAGATGCTCTTTTCTTTTCTTTCATTATAAAGCACAGTCTCTGTCTCTCTCTGTTTCTCGCTCTCCCTTACAAGTGTGCGCATGCACACACACACACAAAATCAGATTTCCAGTATCTGTATGTTCCCATTTCCTGAAAGCTGTTGCTGCAATTCTCAACACTGCTTCTGCAAGACAGAACAATTCTAAGTTTATATATCATTAAAACAATGTATTTATTTATGAAAAGTTGGCCTCCCCAAAATAAAGCTACTGTCTGGTTAAAAAGCAAATCCAATCATTCTATTAATGTATAAATTTGAACTCTGAGGGCTCACACCGGTTGAAATGGTTTAAAATATTTCCAGTTAGGTTTGTCCACAAGCTTCAAAAGGAAAAATCAAAATATGCCTCTCGAAGTGATGTGATGTTAACTTGCATGAGATCAGGGACTGAATTCAAAGCTAAGATGTTTTTGAGATCAGACACTAAAAAAAAAAAAATCACAGAATCTTTATAAATCACCTCAAACTTTAAACATTTGGCATTACTGACTTACAAGTATCCTTGAAAAAGCACCTGCTGGCAATTATTAATATAAATTATTTCTGTATATGGATGCACAGAAACACACATGTAGGTGAAATAAAATTGATATTACCTTAAGAGCAGGCTTTATGTTTACATTTTTGTACAATACTTGAATCAGAATTTATTCCTGTGTATGTGGCTTCCATACATTATAACAAAATACATATATCTTAATGGAAACAATTTTAAATGGAAACTTACAGAAAAAATAATAGGGACCAGGCAGGAAAAGTAATACCTGTTATTGGGCCAATTTCTATTGGCAAGAGAAACTGAGCTCTTAAAACTCTAAGAAAGTTCAAAAGCTTGTCTCACACAGAAATTGATTCAACGAGATATTACTTCACCCACCTTGTCTCTAATATCATGGGACCAACATGGCTTCAATAACAATGCATAGAATGATAGTAGTTTATTCCAAAGCTATTTCTCAAGTAAGGCAGTCTTCTTTTTCATTAGTGGATCAGTGGACCACATAATTTAGAGTTTAAAATCCTTTTTTAGTTGTGGTGAATTAATGTGCTTAACAACAGAAAGTTGGCCACAGGGCTCAGCGCTTAGTGGAGGAAAAAAAATGTGCCTACAAGTGTGCTGGGAACAGCAGGGAGTATAAAGCCCACTAAGACTATGCAATAATGTATGGAATAGGAAATGGCAGGCGGGAGGGGGCCAGCACATGGAAACAATTATTCTCATGGCACATTCTACTCTACATGTGGTGGATGGAACACTGTTATTTGCTGCTCAATTTATTGCTGTTCCAAGGAGCACTGCATCTATGTCTTTGTCCTCTGACCCTTAAAAGGCGAGATCATGTGGGCATTTCTGCTGCTAAAGAACCCCTAGCAGAAAAGCAGCCAAGCAGGCTGTCTTGCTGATAGCCAGGAGGTGCTGGTGGATAGGGAGGATAAATATGGATGCCAAAGCCCTTTGACACAATTTTCACCATCTCCACCCTCAAATTTTGACTTTGCATTGCCAGGCCATCTCCTCTGGCCTCTGGGCAGCTGCAGTGGCTCACAGATTTGCAGGGCATATTGTGACACAATAGTGGCCCCTTGAAAGCCTATCAGTATTGGAGATGAGAGTTTCTTTTCCAGACTGAAATCCTCTCCCTTCATCTAAATGGTCTCAGGGGGTAGATGTGTTAGTTTGCAGCTTCACAAACAAGCAATCCTGAAGCACCTTAGTGACTAAAACATTTATCAGGTCATGAGCTTTTGTGGGTAAGACCCACTTCCACAGATGATTGAAGTAGGAAAAAATAGAATCCAGAGTTTATATAACAGGGAGGGAAGTGGTGGGTGTGGGGAAGGGTTACCTGTCGCTAGTAGGACCAGTTGAGGAAGCAAATTAGGTAGGATGTGGCCCAATCCCACCTTTGATATTCACAGGAATGGAACACATCCTAGTTAATTTGCTTCATCAACTGATCCTACCAGTGACAGGTAACCCTCCCCCACCCCATACTCTCCACTGACCCATTACTGAGCAGAGACTGCGGATCAAACTGCCTCGTGATAGTTTTAAAGTTGCAAGCTAGGGATTAAATCAGATCTCAATGTGACAATTCACAGCACCAACTCATCATCTAAAATGTATATATGAAGAACTTGTACAAAAATATATACAGTGTATCCCTGTGCTCACACACAAATAAACAAGGATTAACAAAATGTAATAAGACAGTATTAAAAATCAACTCAGCACTTTGCAAAAGTTGATTTCCAGTTATGAAATTCTGATGCAAAAACACCCATATATTTTAACTGTTATTATTCTACTAGCGCTATGCAAACTATCCAGAGCATTTAGTATTTTAATTTAATCTTACCATTATTATTATTCACCCAATTTTCAGACCTTAGTGAGTAACTCCCAATGGTATATTAATGTCTGATTTTTTTAAAAATTAAATATCTGCAAAATAATTTCTTTCATTATCCACACAGCTCTTACATGATACAAAGGTATTCCTTCTGGCAAATACCAGACTAACTAGGCTGCGGTCTTCAGATGTGTTTTGCCAATGGCTGACACCCAGAAGCAGACGCTCTGCTCTCTCTTCAATATGTGCACTACAAATAGTATTTTAGTTGGGTTTCCAAATCATGAAAGCCAGAATGGGCTTATGAGTCAGTTCAGAAGTTGATGTACAAAGCAATCCATTCACAAGCTGAAAAGCTGAAGAATTTGGTGGGAAAAGGATGCAGTGTGTGATTGTGAAAAATTGCTATTAGTGGGGGGAGATGGGGGAAGAGAATGAGCATTTATTTCTTGTGCCTAGCTGTGTCAGTATACAGTTGTATTAAGGAGTTATTCAGATGAGACATCTTGCAACTATAACATTACCTGGAATAGGGCATGGTTCCATTCAAAAACTCCACCAAGAGAGGATGCTCTTCTTGGAAAGCTTTCTTCAGTGGAGGATAGTTTACAGCATCTTTAAATTATTGTGAACCTTAGCTGAGTTCTCTTTCTGTGAAAGGGAAAAGAAAAGCTTCTTGTTTATTGTGTTGCAGGGATTCTATTTCAAGTGTGCTCATGTATACAGTAAAATATTTGTTTGTTTGTTTTTTTCCATTGCCAACCCTACAAATGGAGGCTGGGATCCAAATGACCAATAACATTATTTCCTCCTTGTGAATCACACCAATTAAATGTTTTGTCAGCCCTAAGATACTGGTGTGCAACTCACGCTCAGTGTAACCTGCACAACCTCATTGCACAGCAACTGGAATTCAGTAAACTTTCTGATGCACAAGGAATCTCTCTCTCTCTCTCTGCTACATCAGCTGTAAACAGCAGTAAAACATTTTACTCACTAAAGCAAGCCAGTACTACTCCGACCACACAGGAATAGCAGGTCTGCTGAGTAAGAAAGTACGATTTTTACACAGTCACTTTTCCAAGAAGAACCCCATTTGAACATTTTTGTCTCTCTTCTCTCTCTGAGAAGTCTGTAAAATACACAAATGAAAGACTGATTCAGAAAGGCCAGGGTGTTTTTCACTGTCCAAAGGCCAAGTGCCAAGGCCCTTCTGGGGCATGCAGAAAGTCTAGTCATTGTATCTTATTCAAGAAAAAAGCCATCTGTCAACAAACTAATCACTGGATGGATTCAGCAACAACTGGCAATAAAAAGCCAATACGAATGGGCAGATGAGCCTTCAGTCAGATGCCAATGGCAGAAAACACCAATCCCCCTGCACAGCATGGCATTTGGATCCAGCCATTTGTGTCTAAAGGGGGAAGGAGAGCAGTGACAATGCAAAATGATCTTGTAACAATGACCTTTTAAATCAATCAATATGATCATGGAGAGAAGAGCCCAAGCCAAAGTCCTACAGCCAAACATCTCCTGCATCCTTCATAAACGGCAGAGGAAAGCATGAGCGCATGTTCTACCAAATGCTATTTAGGAGTGGAGGAAGCTCTGCCCTTTTTTAATTTAAACCCTGGCGGATACAGACAATTTGACATTTATCCCTTGCTGACAGCAGCCTTAATTAGACTCCTGTTGTTTGGGGGATTTCTCTTCTGAGTGGCTAATTAACGACAGCGTCCAGTGCCCGTCAGAAGGGCAGCACCAGTTTCATTACTTTCTTCCCTTATTCCCATCTGCCCTCAATGGGAGCTCTCTCTCTCTCTCTCTCTCTCTCTCACACACACACACACACACACACACACACTTATCAACTTCCTTGACTGAAAAGAAAAATTAACTTTATTGCCACTACTCCAAATCCCTAGTACTCTGACCATGGCAATGAAGGATATACCCCATGGATGATTACATGTTTTGCATGTGTGTAGTTTCATCACAACCCCTGGGCAGTACTCCAGCCTCTGCTTGATAAATATAATTGTAAGATGTAGAAACAGGATTAGCAGGGACCTCAAGAGGTCATCAGTGCAGGGGGCTGGGCTAGAAGCAGGACTAAGGTTATGTTTATGTCAGAGTAGGGATTTGAGAGCAATACCCTGACATCAGTCTGCTGGTGGTCAATTTAGCAGATCTAATGAAGACTCACCAAATCAAGCACAGATCACTCTGCAGTTGACTCTGGTACTTTACCCCGACAAGAAGAGTAAGGTAAGCCAACCAGAAAGTTTCTCCTGTTGATTCTCCACAACATAGACCCTGAAGCAAGTAGACCTAAAGTACGTTCATTCCACCTACCTTATTCACATAGTTGGAGTTGCATTCCTTAGGTTGACTTTCTGCAGTAGTGTAGACATAGGCTCAGTATTTGTCAACCCTGTTCTTAAAAACTTCTAGTGATAGAGACTCCACATACTCCCTAGGTAATTTGTTCCAATATTTTACTATCCTTATAGTTGGGAAGTGTTTCCTAATGTCCAACTCAAGTCTCCCTTGTTGCAATTTAAGCTCCTGTTGATTATTACTTGTATTACAGTAGCACCTAAGGCTTCAACCAAGATTAGGGCTCGATGGTGCTGGCATGGAACAAATAAACCATAAGAAACCCTCCCTGCCTCAAAAATTTTACAATCAAAACAGATAAAACAAACGGTTAGAGAAAGGAAATAGCATTACTAGATTTTACCAATGGGAAACTGAAGCAGGGAATGATTAAGGCCCTGATCCAGCAAAGCCCTGAAGCACAGGCTTGAAGTTAAAATGGAGCTTACAAGCATGCTTAAGAGCTTTATTGAATCAGAACTAAGATCACACAGGAAGACTGTAGCAGAGCTGGGAATTGAACCCAGCTCCTTTGCCCTAGTCCAGCGCTCTAATCACAAGACCATCCTCTCTGCTGAAAGAGAATGTTTTATAAAAGCCTCCAAAGTGCACTTTCACCAAGCTATTCTCCCCACAGACACATAAGACAGATAGTACTTTGTTAAGTAAATCCCTCAGTAAGAGAGAAAATGTGTGTGCAGTCATTTCATTTCCTGATCTTGGCTTTATATTTGCAGGTGCAAGATGACTTCAGTCATTTGAATTCTGCACCGACTCTGCTTTCCTAGCGGTAGAAATATTGAACACTGCTGAGCGAATCAGGGTTATTCAGAATGCCGGAGCATGCCATGTTAAATATACAATACACCCCAATTTCAGCCTCATTTAAAGAAGAGAAGATTCAGCCTTGCACTAATTGAAATCAACCTGAAGTTGTCAGAGCTTTTTGGAGAGCTAAAATCATAATTGCATTCCTAAAGGCAGCACCTTGTGTAAAAATAAATGTACTTGAGCATTCTGAAGGCTTCATTAATGCAGCAACTGATTGGTCCTTGAAGAGTGCTGTAGATATTTGTCATTCAGCATGGAATCAGGTCAGCAGCTAAAATTAACCACCCACCTCTCCCCTGTACAGCATGCGGAATCACTGCTTGTGGTACTGCTCAGCTTGGGGCCTCCCCAGAATGGGTTTGTTCTTACTGTGAGCCTAAATTATGGATTATCAATTACTCTTGACTCAACACCAATTGTTCCTATTGTGTTAGGATTGAGACTCACAGTCCCTTTGACTCCAGTCTGCATTGATTGGTTCTTGGGCAGCCTGCCATTGCTGTTTGCTGCCTCCTACCCCAACCCTTGTTAATCTGCCTAAGCAAGGCCTGAAAGCCCTACAAAAAGGATAATTTCTCTTCATTAGTGTGATTATGCCTGCATGAATTTGATAACATATGGAATATTATCATAAAGCAGCCCATTTCTCCAATTCATTTTCTTCTTTATGAAGATGATGAAATGTACTGCAAGTATATTGGGCACAACAAAACAGGAGATTCTACTGTATCGTTAATTTTGTATTTAGTTGATCAAATGCAAATAGCTTCTCTGTCCACGTTCGCATGTCCCAATAGTACTGTGCTAATACATTAAAAAACTGCTGACACTCACTCTCCTTCATTTCCTTCAGTCTATTATGGATCTGATTTGTAATGCAAGCCACTTGCCTCGGATGAGATTTTAATGATCAACAGAACTAGCAGATACAGTGTGAGGGAAAAAACCAAGAAGGGCAATAACTGTCTAGTCAACCTAATCAGTGCCACCATCTGACTAAGCCTGAACATGAAAGATAATCGTTTTGACTATGGATTACATACTTCCAAAAATGTGCTTTATATCTCCCTGACTTCCTGCCTATTATAAAAAAGCAGATAACATGAGTCTGCTGGTGTGAGCTGTTTCCGTGCTACCCCTGAAAGACCATGTTGCTTGGGAATGTTGTGGACTGATGTGTAGTTCCAGCTACCCTGGAGATATATTAATTAGTGGGCATGTGTTTCCATTTAATAAGCTGTGCATGCCCTCTACTGGTGCATGAGTGAATTTTTAAAACAGAATTCTCATTGTACACATCTCAATTATTTTATAACTCACTAAAACAGGTAAGAAACAACTCTTTAGTGCATGGTGTCTATTGCTTTCTCTGACTGCAGCACATAATCACTAGTAAATTATTTTACTGACTCCACTTTGGTCCAAGTGAGTTGTTTTGTCATTATTTGCTATTAGTAGTATGTTTTTAAGCTTGGTCACATATGCCATTATTGCTTAGGTTTTATTTAGAGATTTTATATTTAAAACAGTAACAGAGAGGTAGCCTAACCTCTCTAACAAAACAAAACAAAACAGCAGTCATGTCGGACTTTAAAGACTAATAAAATAATGTATTAGGTGATGAGCTATCATGGGACAGACCCACAAAAGAAATATAGATCTGAAGAAGTGAGTCTGTCCTACGAAAGCTCATTAGCTAATACATTTTTTTTTAGTCTTTAAAGTGCTTTAGGATTGCTGTTTTGTTTCATTTAAAACAGGTCATGGTGATTACAAGTTGCATGCATCCTCAAGAGATTTTCTGTATGCACTGTTCCTTTAAGAGGTGCATGGCATGGAGGAGCAGAGAAGAGCCACAAACAAGCCTTGTGCTATAGACTCACAGGCTGAACCGCTCCCAAGTCTTCAGCTATTGCAGGACTTCAAGAAAAGGCCTCGGCTTTCATGGGTTAATCTGTTATAAGAAGTTTCATTAGCTACTGGCAAATCTGCCTGAATTACCAGTAACAACAATGCAGCAAACCACTTTTATCAACAGTTTGCTCCTTAACTTGCTTCCACCACTGATCCCAGCAAAGATGATTAGGAAGCATAAATACCGTCCTATAATCATAAATATGACAATATAACCTTGGACCCATTTCTCAGACCTCTACAAACATTTTCATCTACTTAGATTGTTAAAAAAAATAAAAGCCTATAACTTAATAGGAAATATTTAATTTTAAACAGGAAACCTAGATGAGAACATAGTGAATCCCACCGGCCTACCTCTTTGAAAAAATAGTTTCATGCCTCATCAGGAGAAATAAACACAGAGGGGGTGGTTGAGTCCAGGCCTGGAGAATTGGGCTGGTGTCAACTGAGTGGTTCATAGAAGGTGCACAAAATCATTGGTCCAATTGCCACCTGCAAAAATGGAGAGAATGGGTTAACCATAGCCTATCAAAGGGAACCTCCAAACTGAGAGTAAGGGAAGGCTGGTCAGCCCAAGGCAAATTAGATGTTGCATGAATTTTAAAAATTTTCTCCTGCAGCATTAGAGCAGCAGAGCACAGAGGACTGATGCATTGAGCTGCTCCAGTGAGGCCTGGGTTATATGAGGAAATGTTTATTTAGCTTTGCATAAAGAAGTCCCATATTGTGTATTACTATTCTAAAACATAGTTACTTCCTGCCCCTGCAGAAGCTACTGCATCAGTGTCTGCCTACAGGCTAGAATACAACTCGCCCACAGAGGAAACTGTCAAAAAGTCATTCAGTAATAAAAAAGTACCATCTTTAGGCTTCCTTTCCATGGTGGCCTTGGCTAGACAAGGAGAATAGGTCACGTCCAAAAATGTATCAGTGAGAGCAATTTTAAACATGACTGCACCTACTGTAAAAGAGTTCCCGTTATTTTTTCCATCCATGGGCAGAACACATTTTATTAGGTGTACCAAGGCATGTGCAGCACAAGTAGAAACACTTGCTGCTGGCTGCAGGTGCGCTGCCAATCAGCTGGGCAGCACCTGAATCTCTCCTGGGTGGCCACCCAAGTGCTCAGCTTACAGGGAACACTGAGGCAGCTGCATTGTGATGCCACTCAGAAAGCACTGGTTGGTCACGATCAGCCCTGGAGCAGAGAGAAAGGAGGATAGGAGCAGCTGTGACAAGCTGACTCATTCTGAGAAGTGCTGAAATGTATCAATACTAGGGACAAAGGCACACTTCAAATGGCATTCACTAACTCATATTAACTAGCACGTTTTCAAACATGACCTCCTAGAATAGACAAGGCCTGGGTATAGCCAGGGCAAAGTGTAATTTAACCACTATGTCCATGGAGCATTTTTTTTTTTTTTTGCACATACCCATTCTCTTTTCAGCTACTTGCTGCTGATGGAGGCATGTAACTGGAGGGATAGCATAAGGGACCTACTAGCATTAAACCAAAAGCGATTCCTCTACCTGCCTATTTTGACTCCTTTGCAGCAATGATTGAAGTAGAAGGACTGTTTACAAACCACATCTTGTTAGGCTTCTCCATTCTGGCAGTGCGCCCTGCTGACAGTGCCTTCTCTATCTCCCCAGTGTGGGTATTTGACTTGGGTGTGAGGGCAGGGCACAACTTCTGGCACCAATGCCTGCCCCTAAGCTTCCTGACTGGCGTGCAAATGAGGATCAGACATAGGCAAGGGCTGAGCTCCAACTCCCCCACTCACCCATTGACCAAATCAGGGGAATGAGGGAGCTGATTAATTACAGCAAACCACCAGGCCCTCTTTGCATTCCTGGGCACACAGCAATGGTTTTTGCTACTGAAAGCTGCCTTGTCCGATGGGCCCTGTGTCAAGGTTTGCAAGTCTGCTGGGAAGGTAACCCTAAGATCTTATGGGGGCAGGAAGGAATTTTTCCTTCCAGGGAAGATTATCAAGATGTCGTGTTTCCCAGAGCATCCCAGAGGCCCAAGAGCAGAGGACAGTAAAGATAAGAGAGACCACCTTAAAAACTGTCACGGGGATAATACATGTCAAGTATTGTTGCAACTTGTGGCTGGTTTCCACTGTTGGCAAGATGCTTCCTGGTCAGCTCCTGAGGTAAACCTGAGCAGCAGGCCCAGGCACGCCTGTAGGGAAGAGGAGGCCTTCAGTCTCCACTGAATCCCCTGCCCTTCTTTGCAAGGAGTGAGAATGGGAGTGAGGATGGGGAGCTGAGTCCAGAGGTGCTGGAACTCAGGATGCTGGAAGCACTGCAGCACCCCGGGACTTGAAGTGGTTTCAGTTATATCCGAGGTTTACAGTTTGGTTCAATGCATCTCAGCATCGCCCCCCCATCCCCCCGTAGAAATTGTTTGAGCACCCCAGCGGAGTCTGCAGTGTGCAGAATTGTGAATTGTGACCTTTCAGGAAAAGAGACAACCTTCACTCCTCCCCTTCTCTCCACCCAACTGACGGCCAGCAGTCTGGAGAGTGGGGGTTACTCTCCCACGCTCATGAAACCAGTTTCTAAAGCAGGCTCTTGGTGTGTGTCTGTGCTGTCTTGTCCTGCTCAAACACTGTTTTTTATTCTCTTAGTCTAAACAGGAGGAGAACTTCACATCCTGTGAACAGCTCTGGCTCAGCGAGTAGTTTCAAGTCTGAACGCCTGAGCCTGAGCTCAGTATGAACCTAGCACTCAAGAGAACCGAGGTAACCCTCTCTACACAAGTCAACAGCAAATCGGAACACATATTGCAGGCATAAAGCTTGACGTGTAAAAATAACGCTCCTACTATTTAAAGATCAGACTGCATAAAGCGACTGTATGGTACTTATTAATGGTGACAGATGGAGAACCACGGAGAAAAAAAAATCTTTATATCCACCTAGCAGCTGTGAGCTGAGCAGTAGGAGTTGCCTGTTTATCTCCTCACTCTTGTTCTGGTATCGCATCTAGGAGAGTGAAAGTAGTTTGGAATCCATGCCCATTCACTTATATTAGTATTGGTATTATACTAATAACCTGGTCCAACCAGTTTTGAGGCCTCATTGTGATAAGCATTGTATGTGCACATAGTATGAACAGGCCTGCCAATGGGGCAGGAGTGGGGGCAAAAGGGGCAGTTGCCCTGGGGCTCCCAGCCATCACTATTTTTACTGTAGCAGTAGCACCAGACCCTTTTAATTGCTGCTGGAGCACTGTGCCAGGCACTCAGCACAACTCTGAGGGCTGAGAAGGGGGGCACCTATGGGGCAGAGCAGCACTGAGGGCTGGCTGCCCTGGCCTCCCCCTTCTGCCCAATGCCCACTCCTTCCGGGGGTATGGAGCTGAGGCCCCCACACAACTTGCTTCTGGGCTGTCAGGCCCGCTGAGTACAAGACAGTCCCTTCCCTGGTGCATTTACAATGTAAATAGACCAGAGCACCCTCCAAGTCTTGGGCTTCCGTATGCTACTATCCACTAGCATGCCAATTAATGCCCAGGTAGGTGCAAACTTGTGACATGAAAACTCGTCTGTTGGGAGCCAGAGTTTACAGCTAGTGAGCAGCCCTCAGCCAGGGGCTCTTTTAGGCCACGTCTGGCTATTTGCAGAGCATGAAATAGTTAAAAAGATGAATAATGAAGAACGCTTTGAATAGTCTGAGGAAAATAAGTCCAGTTCATCTTGCATAATGCTTCTCGTAGCATGTTTAGGTATCTCTAGCCTCTGGGAGTCAAATTTTCCACTTCAATATTAGGATGATCGTTGGCCTGACTATTGAGCAATAGGGAAATAGTTTTCCCGTTTGTGCCAGCTGTTTGTTCATCAAGAGAGCACAGACTTGTTGACAACACTGATGAGTCTGTTATAGTGGGATGCAGCCCTAAGCCTTGTGGGGACACCTGCTGGGTGGGACTGGGATCAGGCTAGTGAGGCAACAGAGTATAAAAAGAAAGTGAGAGGAATACGGCAGGGGGGACTGATGTGGTCTTCTGTGCTGGGCTCAGTGAAAGAGGCATTTAGGAAACTTCAGCAAGAAGACTTGCAGGATGCGCAGGCTTCTAACGTAGGACTAGCTGGGAGAGAGACTGACGTCTACACTGCAGGTTTTTTCAGAAATTACCTAGCCACTCTAACGCCTAAATAAGTTATTTCTGAAAAGAACATTGAGACTGCAAAAGCATTTGGAAATTGCATGTTCACACGAGAGAGCCCAATTTCGAAATAAGAGCATTATGGCATGCCTCCCTGGAGGCCGATTAAGTCATAGTTACCTCTGCTTAGTCCACACTGAGTAAATTTCAGAATTGAAAGGGGGAGGGGGTTTGTCAAAAGTCAGTCTTTTTGGTGGAGTTACTACAGTCTTCCCCTGCCCTATGAGGGTAATTCGTTCCTGAAAAACTCCTCTTAGGGCCAATTCTTGTAAGTAAAAAATGTAATTACCATTAATTTCAATGGGAAAAAATTTTATGCGTTCCTGAGCCCCAAAATTTACACCCATTTACACTAAAACAACAACAAGTCTCATTAAAATGAACACAGTTACTTCAATAGTTAACATTAGTTATCATAACACAACCTAACAAGGCATTTTCCCTTCATTAATTACTCTACAATATGTCTGTTTACCTGCAGAGACGGGAACAGAAATCGAAGAGTGCCTGGGAGTGGGGTATAAAGCTGGGTAGCTGCCTGCGGCTGCAGAAGCAGGGCTGGTGCAAGGGGGCAGGTAGGGCAGAGGAGGGCACGGGGAGGCAGCGCGGCCTGAGCACAGTTAAGTGCTCCCCACAGTTAAGTGGGGAGGGGGCAGTGTCAGGGGATGGCCGCGCAGGGAGCTAGGCAGGCACAGGAGGCCCCCAATTGGCAAGGGGCGATGCCTCACTCGTGCAGGGCTGCATGGCGAAGAGGCCCTGCCAGCAGCAGCCAAGGCGCTAAATGCAAAGGAACACCGCAGGCGGCAAGTGGCACCCGAGACACAACTGTGCAGGGCGGGCAGTGGCGGCCCCCTAGCCACCAGGGGAGCGAGCAGCAGGGGCGGGGCTGGGATGGGCTGTGCGGCCAGCAGCCACGTCTCACGGGAGCACCAGGGAGCCCGTGGCCACTGGCTGAGCCAGGGCACGCCACTGCTGCAGAGCCGAGGCGGAGATCCAGACCAGCCACAGGTAAAGGCTGGGCCAGGGGCTTTGGGAAACCACCGCTGGGCGCTGCGGAGAGACGCGCCGGGTGGGACGCAGCTGCGGGCAGCCGTTGCTTGGAGCCACAGCCTTTCTCCCGCTGCAGTGCATCCGTGTCCCACTGAGGCGCATGAAATTGAAATCGGTCCTCATAAATTTGAGGAAATGCCTTGTAAGACGAGATAGGGGTTTTAAATCAAACTCCTTGTAAACTTGAATTCTCATAACCCGAATGGCTGTATCTCGGGGTATGACTACATTTCAAGTTAAATGTCCTGTTCTTTCAGAATAACAAGCTTTGCAGTGTGAATGCAAGGGGATATTTTTTCCCCAGAAAAAAGGGGTTTTCCTGCAAAGAAAAAAAATAACCCAATGTAGACAAGCCTCATGTGTGGTAAGTAGGAAAGGAATAGGAGGAGAGCCACCAGTTGAGCAAGTTTGTTATTCAGAACTCCAGAAGAGGGAAGTCTGCTGCTCTTTGCAGATTACATTCTCTGCCCTTCATGCAATATTTGCATGAAAGCAGGTTGACTTACGTGCTCTTGTGCTCCTGCTGCCTGAGGGCCATATGCAACATGGTCACAATCAAAGCAACCAGCTGAGAGTGACAGACAGATGGTAATTATGGATAGCCAGACTTGTTCCAAAAGCTCAAGTTTGGCTCAGTGTGGATGCTCATTCAATCTTGGAGAGAAGCCTGTGGAATTTCTCTCTCTTATCCAGCGGCATGGTACCTCCAGCTTTCAGTGTAAGTTTCCAGTTCCTTCCCGCTCATCTCTGTGTACACCAGGATCCTGCTCTGTCTCCTCTGAGCTGCAGTGCTGCCACACTATGTTATGGTTCATAATGCATATTGGGATAGCGCTAGTGAGGGCACAGTGCCTTATGTGTACCAATAATACCAAGCTCCAGATTACATTGGAAATATCTGGATATGGAAACATCATGGACCCAACACTGTATCTTTCCAAGCTGGTGAATGAGAGACCAATTGGTAGACCAGCCTGTCCTCGAACTCAGGATACATTTACACTACCACAGAAAACAGACATAAGATATGCAACTCCAGATACGTGAACAGTTTAGCTGGAGTCTCCGTAGCTTAGAGCATTACCGTAGGGTCTACACTGTGAGGGGTCAATGAGAGAAAGTCTCCCATTGATTTCCCATACTATTCTCATCCAGAGTAGAGTAATAGGGTGAACCAGAGAGTGATCTGCAGTTGATTTAGCAGGTCTTCACTAGACCTGCCAAATTGACTGCTGGCAGATCAGTCTCAGAACATTGATCCCCAGCGTAGAGTAGATGTAGCCTCAAAAGGAGCTAAGCTTGGGCGGGGGAAGATCAACTACTTGAAGAACAGGTGAGCAGGTAAATGACAGCTGGTAGCAGAGAGCTGGGTGGACTGTAGGGAGGATGGCTGAAGCCTAGTGAGGAAAAAAAAATTGAACCAATCCTGAGCCTGATCCATCAGAGTCCTCTCCAAAAGTCAGAGAGAGACTATGGTCAAGCTGGTTATTCTATGATGGTATTTTCAGACCTACATATCAGCTTTACAAATGAAGAATGCAAACAGCAGGGTCAGATGAGGTAAAAAACAAAGATCCTGTTTTCAGTAAGTATCCCTAATAATAAAGCTCAGGGCAGAAAATGACACCAAAGCAGAAAGGAATGTTTTGCTGAGTTTTCCATGGGCTGTCAGCAGCTCTCTAAATAGTTCAGCAAAGCCATAAAACCACAGTCCAAGATGAATACAAGCAAGAAAGGTTCAGCACAAAAGTCCAAAAAGGGCATCCCTGAGTGGCGATGGCTCTCTAAGTCGTCAAGTGTCTGAAGGATTCATATCTGATTTTAAGTATCCAGTAGTTGGGGATGCAGAGATCAAGGGGGCAGACATGGGGAGGAAGCAAAGTCTGGGCTTTGTGTCAACCAGGCAAGATGCACATAGGGACAGGAAAAGGAAACCACAAGGCTCTGCAATAACTCTGGAATTATTAGTGGGGAAGATGAGCCAGCTTAGATGAAGTAAGTGACCCTAAACTTTGTTGTGTTTTTTATTTGGTTTTTTTTATTTATTTATTTACTTTTGAAAAAAATCAGACGTGGTTGAGTTTCAGAAAGATTCCAGCTCTTCCTTCCCCACACTCCTCTTCCTGTACTTTTGGCACATTCTGGTTTTGGCTGGATCTGGATGAAAAACTGCCAACATCTCTGTCCTCACAGAACTTCAGGACCTAACAAGAGGAGGAGGAATCAGGACTCTCAGGACAGCGTGTTTCCAGCTTTGTTTTACAGACTCCAGGGTGCTGCTGAAAACCCTGAGATATTGGAAATTTGCTCATTGATTGCTAAGAGGAGACAAATTGTAAGCACAAAGGGAAGAGGATGTAAGAAAACAATGGTCTAACTGGTGTTGCTAGAGAGGATACTGGCTTCCTGTTGGCAATGGTCAGGGTTAGTTCCTGAGGGAAAGCAAGCCTGGCTGGTGCTGGTAGGAATGGCTGAAAACTGAAAATAGGGAAGTCACAGCTTGCTTGCACAGGACAGAGATGATAATATGGCTTCTGAGGAAACTGGTCACCGGGCTGTAGTTCCGGGCAGCTCCATCCAGAGGAAGCTTGGAAGTGCATGCTGAGACAGAAAGAGAAGAGATAAGGAATTTGGGACATGACTGATGAGTGAGAATGGCTGCAATGCCCAATATTGGCTCAAGCAACTTTCAAGTGCCACCAGTTTTTGATCTGGATGCTATGAAATCACACAGTGAAAGGACCACCGTGTTATATTTGCTCCCTCACCCTACCTACCCAAACTAGGGGGAAAACCCAGAGGACATTGCTGGGTTTTATCTAGTTCATTTTAAGATGCACATTTTCTCCCCTAAATTTCCATGACAAGAGCAGCACCAGAACAGGTTCATGGCGAGACAGAATTTCAACAAGTGATGGTGACCACGGCATGAGCAGGGATAAGCCATCCAAGCATGAGCTAGGTGTCACAGAAGTGCAGTTCTTTGCTTCGGACAATGGCAGTGGAGTGATAAGGGACGTATAACCAAGACACCAGATACAAAGGCACTTATAAAGGAGAAGCCACACTAAATTTAAGACAGCAGCAAAACGTCATTTAGTTTTGTCCACACCCTTCCCCATCATCATCAAAGGAAAACTGTATGTCTACAGGAAAAAGTCAACTTCAGACATACTGTGCCTGACCTAAACGTCATCGAGTCAATAGAATGACAGGAACCCATTTCCGAAAGTGTTGGATTATGCCCATTATCGAGGAGTTCGATAAAATCAGTGCAGCAAGAAGGAGCATTGAAACAGCAGCCAAGACAGGATTTAAGAGAGTCAGAAACATCTGAAAGGCAACCCAGAAACACCACAATTCCACCAAGAAAAAATTTATATTACAACTGTAGGTCCGACTGTTACTGGGAAGATCTTGTGTGCAATCTGGCTCTAGAGACTACAATTCCTGTGAAGCTTTGGGAAGAAAAGAGAAGGAAAGTGGGGCTTTTTGGCAAGGCTGGGGGAGGAAGATGGTGGGCTCCCTGTTTTTGGAGAGTTAAGGCTGATCCAACAGCCTTAACTACTTCTGGGCAGATGTGGCGTTTTCTCTCAGCCAGCAACTGCTCTGGGGAGCTACAGCCTGCTAATGACAGACCCTGCAGGGAAGGAACTTTATCTGTGTCTGTTGAAGTGCTGCAGAGGCCAGCTCCAGCTCAGAGGGGCTGGTCAGCTTGTTGCCCTGCCTTGCCTGGACTGATACACAGAACCCTCGCCAGACTTTCTACAATCCAGTGGAACTACAGCTGCGCGCCAACACAAGGAAGTAACTGTAACTTTGATAACTAAAGTGTGCACACTCTGGGGTTAGAGAACTGAAGGCAGCACACACACTAGTTATCTGTTTCATTTATTTTTATGTACACTGTTAATTGATTTTATTCATGTTTAGTCTGTAACCCTGTTTCCTTACATTGTTAAGTAAAGTTGTGTGTTAATTCTAATTCGGTCTATTGGGTATATACTATTTATAATTGCTGTTTGGCAGTAAACTCAGATTCCAACTGCAATAAGTTTCCTGGAGGTTTCCAAAGGCACACTATTAAGAGTGTACAGGTGCCCATCAGGCAGAGGCACCACCATTTAACAGACCTTTAGAAATCAGGGGTGGAAAGGGAATTGCCAACTATCCAACATGACCACTGCGTCACTTGGGATCTCCTTTAATATTAAGCCCATTAGGCGCGAAGGTGCACAAGTGAATGCTGCCTGCTCCCGAGTAACCAAGGGAGGAAAGAAAAGGAGTTACACGATCCTGCTGCAAAAAGCTTTAACATCCACAAGACCAGTTGTGTCAGTGAGTATTTTCAGGGAGCCTTTAGCTGACAGGCAAACTGGCTGTTCTGATTGTGAGTATATATGCAACTGTGGCACAACCTGTGAGGGGAATGTGGAAGCTCAATGGGCCTCACTTTATTTAACCTCCTTGCTCCGCTCCTTCCTCCTCCACCCCAAAGACAAAAATATCCAGCTGTTTCTTTGACAAAGACAGAACCCCACGAGCAGAACCATGGAATGTTCACTGAAAGGCAAACTCCCCTCCCTGATTTCACCCTTTTCCAAACCCCATGCCACTTCCTTTCTCTTGCCCAGGTCTCTGATTCACAACAGTGGTTCATTGGGCAACTTTTGCACCTGGTGGTCAGTAAGTGCCCTTCACTGTGGTGTAAAACCCAGACCATGTCACTAAGAATAATTTCAGCCACTACATTCTTGCAGTCTCTCCAGAATCCAAGGGTCAGCTCTACTGTTTAAGACAATGACATTGGGGTTATATGGCTTGTGTGGAGCTGAGCAAGTTTAGTTTATGTTGCAGTAAACATTCCAGGAGATGCTGGATGCTTGTCCAGAGTAGATGTCTGCCACCTGTGCAGATATAAGTGCACCTACATCAGTGGTAACCAGTGTTCCCTGTAAGCTGAGTGCTTGGGCTGCTGCCTGAGAGAGAGTCAGGTGATGCCCAGTGGATTAGCAAAGTGCCCACCGACACTCATAGCATGCAGCATGTGTTTCTACTGGTGGTGCACGTCCACACATGCCTTGCTCCACATAACAAAATTTATTCTGCCCATGGGTGTTAAAAATTAGAGGGAAGAGTGGTGGTAAGGCCGATAGAAACAATTTTCTGAAGTTTCCCAGGACAGACAGGAGACACAGGGAGAGGCACATGAGGGAATCAGGGAGTAAGGATGGGTGTGGTCTCATTACTTGGAAGATAAGAAAATTCTCAGGGCAATTAGACAAGGAGCAGATGCAGAGACTCCTGGGCTGTTTTGGGTATGTGCAGCTTCTTCGTCTTTGCTTTCTTTTTCCCATGGTAGCGCAGCTCACATATCAGTGTCATTCTGACATCCAAATTTTGTCCTGATATTATTTTGTTATTGTATCTCAGCTCCAGACTCGCCCTGACAAGCTCTTAAAACTTTATGACAATTCTAAGTGCTCATAAAGCAATTGGTGAAACAAAGCGGAACCTACCACACAGAGCGATCTGAAGAGTAGCTACAAGGCTTTCTGGAACTATGTTTTCCTCCACAGTTAAAAATCTTGGCCCTTTAGAATGGATTTCTTTTGTTCCCATAAGCATCCATTTAAAATATTTGCTTAGAAAAACCCTCCAAGTCACATTTTTTGCCACTGGATTGGGGGGTGCGGGGGAGAGAGGGACAAGAAACTTCCCAAATTGTAGTTATTTAAAGCACTGATAGACTTCATAGACTTACAGAATTTGCTGACCTAGCTCCTGCACATCTCAGTCCACAGAGCCTTACTCTCTTCCTTAGTAGGCTCATAGCTTCTGGCTGAGTTACTGAAGTTCTCAAATCCTCATCTAAAGACCTTAGGTTACAGCAAATCCAGCTAAATAAGCAATTGACCCATGTTGACACTGCACAGGAAGGTGAATTTCCCCTCCTTCGTCACAGCATCTGTGCCAATCTGACCTGGAGGAAAATTCTTTGCCAACCTCAGAAACAGTGATGGGTTGGATGCTGAGCCTGAGGGCAAGTCCCACTAGGCAGGCACATGGGAAATGATTCTCTGTAGTAACTCAGAGCCCTCCCCATCTGGTGTCCCGTCACTGGCTGTTGGAGATATTTGCTAATAGCAGTCACAGAGGGGTTACATGCTGTTGTAGGCAGTCTGATCCTACCATCCCCCATAAACGTCTCAGTCTCATTCTTAAAACAAGTTAGGTGGTTCACCTGAAGGGCTTTCCTTGGAAGGTTGTTCTAGAACTTCACTCCTCTGATGGTAAGAAGCCTCTCATTTTGAGCCAACAAATTCCATAGCCATTTGTTCTTGTGCCATCGCAAGCCCTTAACTTAAATAACTCCTCTCCCTCCCTGGTGTTCATTCTGATGATGTATTTATAAAGAGCAAGGATAGTATCACCTCATGCTTTTTTTTCAATGCTATTCAAACTTAGCTCCTTAAGCTCCCTCTTATCTGTTAGACTGGTCAGAGGAATGGAGAATGTAGTAGATCTTCAATGCACCTATTCTAGTTTAAATTCATTTTCCATAAACATGGAGACCAGAACTGGACACAGTGATTGAAAAGCTCTGGGACTGTCAGTGTTTTAATAAAATATGTTTACAATGGAAATGTCAGCTCAGTTCCCACTACTTACTAATGCCACTTTCATCAAATCTCTAGGAGCATGGAACTCTTCTTATTTCTTCTTTGGTTTTACAAAAATCTCTTCATAACACCAGGCATGCAGCTAGCAAGAGACTGTAAAAAGGGAACACAGAAATATCCAGATTAAGCTACACTTACGGTGAGCTATGGCAATACATGGTTCATAATAAATGAATGTGAACAAGCCCCTCAGAGTGCAATGTGAAAGCATCTGAATATGCCAAAGTACTACCTAAGTAGAAATAAATCCAGAATGAGTAGAACTAAAAGAGAGCTCATGGAGAGCTATTGAGTGGTACAGGAAGGGTGGGATTCTTCTTTCAAAATATCCAATATTCAGCACGTGAAAAAATTAATAACCAATCGTCAGGCTCCAGCAGAGAAACAAGCTGACATCTCATCAGAAAACAAGAAGATGGCAATGACTACAATACAATTCTAGGATATACAACTCAAATCTAGAACTCAAAACCTGGAAGATATTTGGCATGATTTGGGGGATAAAAACCAGCTAAAGACTATATGGTAACAGGGAACAATTTTGGAACACCACTGTGCATTTCTCACACTTGGGATTTTTAAAAAGGTGTGGATGTTTTGTAAAGGAAGTGTGATATTTTGATAAATTATACAGGAGGTATTGTGTTCATTATGTTAGATGCCATCTAACAACTCAGTTACATCTCAATGGAGATATAAAAACACTCTCTAGAACAGCAGTCAACAACTCCCAACATGGGTGCCAGGAGTGGCACATGAGCCAATTTTCACTGGCACGTGAGGTGGCAGCTCAGCTCTTCCTCTCCTCCCCCATGCAGCCAGGAGCTTGCTCACAGTCAGGCCGCCTGTGGGTTAACAAAAGACCGGGTAATGCTACCAACCACCACCTGAACAATAAAGCTCTGCATCTTCACTTATTAATTAATGATGATGATGTAAGTAGGACTATTAGTGACCTTAAAAAGTATCACTGGCACTTGGACAGTACAGAGAGGTCAAAAGGTCAAATTTCAGCACCCCACCTCAAACTGTTGATGACCCCTGACCTGGATGATGGGATTGATTGCGCTCTCAGCAAGTTCATGGGTGACACTAGACTGAGGGGAGAGGTATATAGACTGGATGGTAAGGATAGGGTCCAGAGCAACCTAGACAATTTGAAGGATTGGGCCAAAGAAATCTGATGGGGTTCAACACAGACAAGTACAGAGTCCTGCACTCAGGATGGAAGAACCCCACAGACTGCTACATGCTGGGGACAAACTGCGTAAGCAGCAGTGCTGCAGAAAAGGACCTGGAGATTACAGTGGACAAAAAGCTAGATATGAGACAAAAGTGTGTCCTTGTTGCCAAGAAGGCTAGTGGCATATTGCTCTGAATTCACAGGAGCATTGCCAACAGGCTGAAGAAAGTGATTATTTCCTTCTATTTGGCACTGGTGAGGCCACATCTGGAGTATTGGGGCACCCACTACAGAAGGGATGTGGACAAATTGGAGAGTCCAGCAGAGGACAACAAAAATGATTCAGGGGCCGGGGCACACAGCTTATGAGGAGAGGCTGAAAGAAATGGGTTTATTTAGTCTGCAGAAGAGAAGACTGAGGGTATATTTGACAGCAGTCTTCCACTACATGCAGGAGGTTTCCAAAGAAGGTGGAGCTGGGCTGTTCTTAGTGGTAACAGATAACAGAACAAGAACAAACGGTCTCAAGTTACCGTGGGGGAGATCTAAGTTAGATATTGGGAAAAACTGTTTCACTAGGAGAGTGGGGAAGTGCAGGAATGTGTTGCTTAGTGAGGTGTTGGAAGATCCTTCTATAGAGATTTTTAAGACCAGGCTTGACAAAGCTCTGTCTGGAATGATTTAATTGGGGTTGGTCCTGCTTCAAGCAGAGGGTTGGACTGAATAGCCTCATGAGGTCTCTTCCAACCCTAATCTTCTTTGGTTCTATGAATCTTCACCTTCAGGTCACTCCAGAGGGTGCAGCTGCACAGGCTGGAGTCAGTAGAAGGGCAAAGCATGTTTATAAACACATTTTCAGCATTCCTGTGTATACATGTTAAAATAATTTTCTATGCCCCAGTCTTAACTCCAGGTAACAGGAAAAAGAGGAAAAGTAAGAAGAAGGGGGGGAAAAAAAACCCTGAAATCTAGTACTGCATCCTGCCAACAGAAGAAAAGTAATGAATAACCACCACACAGGGCATTTCTCCACCCTGGTTAAACAGAATCAGAACCACAGGTCTTCACAAGGTGGTTCAAGAAAAGAGCTAAAGAGTAAACAAAGGATGCTTTGTTCAGACCAGGAGAAACAAATATTCATCAGTTCACAGAGTTTTAAGCAGTACCTGCCTTCACTTTCCCTTCTCCTCCTTACTTACTGCAGACTGGGCAAATTCAAGCCCAAGCACCTCCTCTTCTTTTTGTCTAGCTTTCCTTTGCCTTCTCTTTATATCTCTGCTCTAACAGGCATCTAAGTTAATTCCCTTCCCTGTCTACAGTAGTTTATGGAGTAGGTACACCAATCACAAGTGTATATATTATGGCCCTTTGTACTTCTCCCTCTGCCCAAGAACATTAAAAAGGCACTGCTCCTAAGGAGCATGTGCAATTTACAGTCCAAACCATCTGGGAGCTTGGTGAGCCAAGTCATCACCCGGAAAACTTTGAAAAATTAATGTCAGGACTGTATTTTAAGCAGCATATCTTTTAATCCTGTTGGCTGATATTTTTCTGAGCATCCCTGAAAAATTCTATTAAAGAGTGAGCTGTGACATGGCCCATTTAGGAGGACTGGCTACCTTTTGAAGAAGTTGTGGAAGAGAGATTTGAAAACCAGGTTTCTGTTGGGAAGCTAGTTTCAGCCTTCACCAGGGCGTATATATCACTACTCCATAAATGTTAATTTTTGGTCACAAATGATGCAGAATAAGTCACTGCTAATACGTAAGTTTTTTTAATGGTAAAGAGCATACAACTTTGAAGACTTAACCCATAAACAGATGTTAGATTATTTTTCCCCATGAAGAGCATAATGAATACATAGAATGGCTTTCCAGACATGCTTGTTAAGGGAAAGTCATTGCATTCATGTCTGCTAAAATAAGGGCCAGGATGGGGAGACAGACCAAAGATAAATATACTGAGGTGCCATGTTCATTATGTAAGAAGTCATCTAGCAACTTGATAGCCTTTAAAACGTAGAGCACTCTCCCCAAAGTGGTATCTAATGTATTTTTGAAGGTGGATTCCTGAATCTCAAATAATGCTCAGAGTAAGGTGAGCTCACGTTTCAAAAATATGTCTTGTCTTTCTCCCAAACATTGGGAAGACAGTGACCATACAATATAAGCTATAAATGAGGGCTCTCCTAAATGGTACTGATTTTCAGGTATTTATTAGAATTTTATAGACATACTACAGTGGAATTGTTTATGGCATTTAAGCACCCTGAGTTTTAATAAAGGATACATCAAAGCATCCACAGCAGCCGTTGGACACTTGTTGTTATAAATCAAACGCAGTAATAATTAATTAATATGCGGAGTGCCTTGCAGTCACTCCACAAATTCTTTGTTGCTGTAATGATTTCTGCTAGTGCATTTAAGCCGTGACCTAACAATTACGCTCTAGTGGTCTGAGAGCATAGTTTATATCTATGCAGATTGAATTTTAAGGACTCCTTGAACACAGGCCATAATAAGACAAATATGTAATGCAACTAACAACCCACCAGGGAGCTGAATTCAGGCCACTAACATGTCGGCCAACTATGTAGATGAAGCAAGACTTCAGAAGATACACGACTAATTCCCTAAGTGCTAAACCTCTCTGTCATCCTAATGTATTTCAGTAAGAAATTGAATAAACTTTTGGGCCACTGGCTTAATGACATATACATCTAGGAAAGAAATAGTTAATTGACATAACAGATAATGGAGAATATTTCAGCAACCTTCCTCGAATACAACGGCTGGTAGGCCTTTGACAGCAGCAGCTGCAGGCTGGCTCGCAGTCTGATCCCTCGCTCAGCTGTCACATTACATACTGGGAGACAAGGAACCTCTGCTAGCCTAACAGCTGTCTCATTTAATGGATTGCCCAGTTCACTGCTTCCAGACATCATCCATTTTTTCCTACTTAAATCCTCGTTGCACACTTCAGTGTGGTTTCTCATTAAAACCACCCTTGGGTGTATAAAGAAACCGTCAAATTCCGGAGTATCTCAGCGCCGGCTCAAAAGAACATCATTTTGTTCTGCACCTCAGATTTGAAATGAGATAACCTTATTGGTGATCTTCACAGATCACAATTCCGTGAAAGCTGCTATGATTTGATAACAAGCTTCACGTTCATTTCTAAATGGTAAATGTGCACAAGGAAAAGAGCCCTGACGGACGGACACTGCAGATAGCAATCTTCCTGCCCCTAATTTTGCTTTCTTCAGTGGAAACACAAAAACCTGTGGATGAGTGATGAAACACAAAACTAAGTAAACGCCTATGCATAAGAATGAAGCTCTTATCTTCATAATCTTCTAACCGTGCTAGGAGCTGGGTAAACAAAGCCAAGGTTAGAATTCTGCTCTGGCTAACAATAGAAGCATGTGGTGCTTTTCATAGGATGAATGCCAGTTTCTTGCTGCAGGTGCACTTGTGGTGTGGCCACAGGAGGAAAGCAATAACTGACATCCTTTTCTATTCCATTCACAGTCAAAAGAGTGTTTGTAATTTAGTAGTTGTCTCGCTGAAGCTCAGCACATATGGTAGCTGTTGTCGGGCAAAGAGAAAAACAGTACAGCACTTAAGCACGAAAGATGTTGCAGCCTGCAAATTAACTCTGCACTTTAAGTGGGCTCCAGCCCAGTTTCATTCTTATTTAAATTGCTGCATTCACACTTGGGATGTGAACACAAACCCACATTTCCTTAATATCACAATTTCCTGTTTTCTTTCACCTTTTGTTCCCTCCTTATTATTGGAGAAATCTGACATACAAACTTCCACATCAACCGCCTAACAAATGAAAAAGATTAAAAGTAAAACTAGCTAGAGAATATGTAGGGAGCCAAACACAAACTACAGTTTGGTTATTTTTCCAGAGCTGTCTTCCTTTCTCCTCCAAATGCGGCATTCCAAAAAGCTTTCATTTTTACCCTTACCCTTTGTTGCACAAGTGGAACAAACAAAAATGGCAGAAATCCTGTCATATGGTAGGGAAGGTGAAAGGGGAGTATAATATTGAATGGAAATGTCTGCATTCATTAGGAAAAATCTCACTCAGTTTGCTTTATACTAATTTTAGAGGGGACAATTACAAAAATTTCCTTAAGAATATGAAAAGAATGTTTAATACATCAAAGACCAGATAAAGGCATTCTGAGCAAGGGGGTAGGCTGTGAAAATGATGCTGACATGAATAGTGAACATCAAAGATTGCTAATCCAGATGAAGTTCTGGTTTTGGGGAACAGCTAGAGTTACCATATTTGACCTTTCAATAAAGAGGACACCCCGAGAGGGAGCGTATCTGTATCAGTAGCTACGAACTCATGTAATATTAATGTACTATATATACTATCAAACATTAATACAACAGGAGCTGGTAGTTACCGATACAGATACACTTCCTCTCAGGAGTGTCCTTTTTTATGCACGATAACCCTAGATACAGCAGAACAAATTATCAGATCAATTTAGTGCACACAGGCTCAGAAAAAAAAAACAATTGAACCTACTGTTCTTTGATTTATCCTCTCCCCCTGTTCTTGAGATCCTCAGGTGGTATGATTGAGCAGTGGCTGAAATGAGGTAAGTGGAGGAAAAAAAGAAACAGAAAGGGGAAAAAGGACAAGATGAAATGTTTGGCTTTGGGTTTCATTACATCCTCATGCTCAGAGCCGGTTTATGAAAAGGTTAATGAAATCACACTCCTCGATAGTGATTTATGGCTTGAGACTGAAAGCCAGGCAGAACTGGGCAACTGCGTTTCACCTTTAAGGAAAACTCTGGTGTTATGAGTTTATGCGTACCCAGCCTTACTAGCTCACAGGCCCAAGTTAATCAATGTGCACTCAATGCACTTACACAGAATCCCCCATCTTAGGGAATCCTGCTCAGATTTGGGTGGATGGCATCACAAATTGGTACATGTGACTGCAATGCTTCTCAGATTTGGCCTGGCTGTCCCCCGCAACCTGCCCACAACACAGGGTGACCAGACTAAATTGGAGTGAATGCATTATGACCCTGGTGTACAGGTTCACAGTGCTACTCAGGTTTGGCCTGACAGCTGTCCATCAGAAGATACCAGTGTGGGGATTCAGAGGAGGGTGTAGGTGCACCAGCTGTATGACCCTCCCCTGCCCCTCCCTGCCCAAGCCTTACTCATGCCCCTCCCCCTCCCGCCCCTTCTGGTGGAAGCCCCGCACTGCTTTCAGTAGGTGCAGGACAGTCCCCTGCTGTCCCCTGGAGCAGTGCTAGGCAGAAAGCTTGTGCTGCTCTCAGGTTGCACTGCTCTAGGGGAGGGGTGGGATTGCCCCCACACTCATCGGCAGCAGTGTGAGTGCAAGGGGTGGTGCCAATGCTGGGGGTGCATGTGACCCCCTGTGCCCTCCGCTGCATCACCTGTGTCCATCATAATGGCAAGAGTGGGCACATTAGGCAGTTTCACCATTACACCGTTGGCATACATACAGGCATCCGCTTACAACATTTATTCAATTTTTGCCCATTTTCACTTGGAACAGGAACTAGCTCAGGGGTGCACAAAGTGGGGGAGGCAACATTTTGCAAGGGGGACACACCTCAATTGGCTCCTCCATCCCCAACCCCGCGGCTTCCGCTGCCTCAACAGCCTTCTGCTTTCTCACCTGCAACCTCCGCCACTGCCATAACCAAGGAGACACCCCTTCTCCCCGTCGCTGGGCCAATCAGAATGTTCAGAGGCCCTGAGTCAAGTGGCGGGCAGGGCCAAGCTGGCAAGTTTCTGGATTGGGTAAAGTGGCCGATTGGTCCCTGCAGCCCTCATCAGGTGGGCCCCCGGGAGTCTCCCAAGATTCCAGTGTGGCGTGAGTGCCGCCTTTACACAGAAATATAGAAAAATAATTGCAACCTTCACCTAATCTTTACACCTTAGATTATGAATAATCTAACTACAGTGTTGCAAGAGGTATTTTTCAAGTCCACAGAGGTAAAAATTAATAATTCAGTTAGCACCAAATCATCTGCTATTAAAATGCTGGGAGTGCCAGGCTGCCTTCAGGCTGGTACCACGGCCACTCATCAACATGATGCAGCCGCGAGTCCCCCACATGTTCAGAGGCCCTGAGTCAAGTGGCGGGCAGGGCCAAGCTGGCAAGTTTCTGGATTGGGTAAAGTGGCCGATTGGTCCCCGCAGCCCTCATCAGGTGGGCCCCCGGGAGTCTCCCAAGATTCCGGTGTGGCGTGAGTGCCGCCTTTACACAGAAATATAGAAAAATAATTGCAACCTTCACCTAATCTTTACACCTTAGATTATGAATAATCTAACTACAGTGTTGCAAGAGGTATTTTTCAAGTCCACAGAGGTAAAAATTAATAATTCAGTTAGCACCAAATCATCTGCTATTAAAATGCTGGGAGTGCCAGGCTGCCTTCAGGCTGGTACCACGGCCACTCATCAACATGATGCAGCCGCGAGTCCCCCACATACCTTTCTGGGGTCCTCCCCTCAAGCATCTCTCCCTCTTTGGACAGCCCCCTACCTGAGCATCCCATCCCCTTCCTGAGCACCTCCCCACCAGCATCATTTCCTGTGGTCCTCCCACAGGTTTGGGGGGAGCCAAAAAGGTGGGGCCGAGGACCAAAAATTTGTTTACCCCTGAACTAGATCATGTTAATCAACTTAAAGGGATAGGTGAAATCTAGTTAAAAGCAGTAAAAGTAGTTATAAACCCTACACCTGCTGACGTCTCTTTCTGCCAAGTGGTAGTGTCTTACGATCACGTTTTCCTATTTTTGAAAATTTTTTCTCTTCCTGGTTGCATGTGAAAAGCCTCTACAAACAACACAGGAAACTGAATATTCAGGGGAAACAGTGAAACTGACTATACATAAACTGCTGTCAAATGCACAAAGTGCCCTGAAAACGGAAGAGGAAAAAAAAATGTTTTTTTCCTCTAATCTTTCAGTTATAGGTATTCTCAGTTGTTGTAACAATGGGAGGAAAAACATTTTCAGGCATCGGAGGGGTAGCCGTGTTAGTCTGGATCTGTAACAGCAACAAAGGGTCCTGTGGCACCTTATAGACTAACAGAAAAGTTTTGAGCATGAGCTTGCGTGAGCACAGACTGATGAAGTGAGTCTGTGCTCACGAAAGCTCATGCTCAAAACTTTTCTGTTAGTCTATAAGGTGCCACAGGACCCTTCGTTGCTGTTACATTTTCAGACAGGAGCATAAGATGCTCTGATACTTATGCTAATCAGACCCCTAAAGGCAGGTCAGAAAATAGACAACTATGCAGACATTTCTAAATTGATGTTGCCCCTTTAAGCATTTGTTGATATAATCCCAGTACAAGCGAGAGACAGTTTGGGGAATCGATCTATGTATAATTTATGACTTCTAGTTGAAGCTGTTTTTATGAAATTTTTACCCTGGGGAATGCCTCTACTATGGGGAATCCTCCATTGGGTAACAGAGACTGCACCAGGTGTCTACCACCAGAGAAGGGACCAGGCAATAGGGAGTTCTTAACCTGAACGACTGTGCTCTGACTGAATAATGAGTATACTAAAAAGATTGCCTAAACAAGGAAACCAGCTCAACCAAATTTCTTTGGATGGGCCTGCTGAAGTGCACCATGAAAAATCCCCAGCAGCAGAACAAACAAACTAGGTGTTGCTAGGGGGACATATAAATTGGAGGGATTCACAAAGCAAGATAGAAAGCTTTGGGCAGGAGAGAGGTAGAGGCAGGCATACTTTGTCGTAGGGGGTCTTGTTTAACTGTGGCACCAGCCCAGGTGACAGAAAGCTAGTTGGCCCTAGAAAGGCTCCATGGTTCTGAGTAACTACCATGAGCTGTGAGGGAAGAATCCAGAACATCCCAGAGGACTCTACACAAGCCCAAGGAACTCTCCAGAATGGTGAGAAACCTGTGGTGGGAAACACATAGAAGCACGTCTTTTATTGTGTGGATCTGTGTATTCCTCATGCTATCTCAGTAAAGTGTTTAGAATCGTGTGCAAAGGCTTTCACTATCACAGCACCCTTGAAGAGTTCAACTAAACTGAGTGCACATGGTTGGTGTTCTGAGAGAGGATGTATTTAAGCTGTAGAGAGCCTGCAGGGCAGTCCTTGGGACTAGATGAGAGTGGGACTGTGTTGTCCCAGCTCTCAGGAGGAGGTTGTAGACAGAGGTTCTGGAGCCTGGGAGCATGCCTACAGAACCCAAGCTTGAAGCAGTGCCTGGGCTTTGTTCAGATGCAAGAGTTGCATAGGCTCAAAGGAGGGCAGCTCAAAACACAAATGCCTAGGAAATGTCCAGTCAGAAAGGAAGCTCTACTGGGGCTTTGAATGTGCAAAGAATGATTTCAGCTAATATTCCAGAGGCCAATTCCATCTCAAGTGTAACTCTGTTAACTTAGCTGACAAAGTTACACAAGGATTAATATGGGCCCTCAAGCATAAGGCATCTGCAAGGATATGACAGGGCCATATCCAAAGGGTAAAATATAAGCACAATTTAAAATAAGCAAAGAGAAGGAGCCAGAGGGGAAGCATTTTTTTTGTTGCAACCCAGTAATTGGCTGTGCACAAAACTCAATTCTTAAGGCTCTCAAAAATCATTCATCCCCTCAACTGCTCACTTGGGGTTTACAGATGTCTGAGCCACATTAAATGTTCTGGAGTGCAATGTGGAGGTGTGTGGGAAGGAAGTGAATACACATCATTATAGAGATCTGAAATGAACCATTTTCAAGAGACAAAAATGGAAGATAAGTTATTTTAAATGAGAAAATTGTGTTGTGTTTTGTTGTAAATCCATTTTTCAGTTAACATGGAAATCTGCTTTAGCTATGAACGCAGGGCACTTAAAGATGCAGAAGGTAAATGGATATGTTTTGAGTACTTTGCTAGGATAGAGATTTAAAAGGTGAATCCAAATGGAAAATATTTTTCCCATGATGTTTCAGACCCTGCTGATGAATCTATTTAGATCATAGAATTAAAAAAAAACATGTTAGAAGGCAGCAAGAATAAGTAAACCATATGGGTTAAGCACATGGTGCACAAGTTAGACTGTTAAATGAGACTGCACACCTCTCTCATTACTAAAGTCTTAAAATGTTGCCTCAAGTAGTTAAAAATAAATAAATTGCATGGCTGTCTAACAATTTCAAACAAGCATGTTGTAGCTGCATGCTGTATCTCTGTAGGTTTTATTAGTATAGCAAGGAGTCTACTGTTGTGATTTACAGTCTGTAGAAAAGATGATGTCATTGTAATGTGAACAAGGTCAGAGTCCCCAAAGACATATTACCCTGACAATAGGATGAGATCATACCATATACTTGTCTGCTCCAAGGGAAAATAGTCAAGCAGCCCTAAATGTAAAAACTGTGCTGAGTATTAGTCAGAATCCATAGAGGCAGCATTTAGTCTAATGTAATACAGTAGAGTGCTGTAGATTTCTTTCTGCGCTTCACCCATCAAATAGCTTGTTCAGCAAGGGCCCAATCCAACTACCACTGTCAACGAGAAAAGTCTTACCAAGGGAGACTTACCAAGGAGCTAGTTCAGAGCCTGAGGATCTGTCACAGGACACACTTAAAAACAGCAAGAAGTCCTCTGACACACTCAGCACACCACAGTATGGGGCCCCTGATGCAGAGAAACACATTTTTAATATATGCAATTTAAAGATGTGAACTCAAAATTATACAACCTTTACAAATGCACCACATCTCTTAAATGCTGTAAAGAAGGAAGGTTTTCTCTGGCGAGTCTTTTAAGTTATGAGAGTTTTGTTTTCCCAGCAGTTCACATGTAGTTAAATTATGTTTACTTTTCTTAAAGCATCCCGAAGACAACGTTTAGTAGATCTAATGTTTACAGTGAATGTTGTGATGTGTATGGAACAGTATTACAGAGTTTAATGAAGAATAATAACCTCTCTACACACTATTTAAACCTTACTGCAGAATTTTATAGAAATGTATGTCATTGCAATAAAATTATATAGGCTAGTTAAAAAAAAAATCAAACCTACAGAAAGTATAAAATGATTTACAAAATTCAGGTCAAGTCCTCAGCTGACACAATTTAGCATAACTCCATTAATTTAAATGGTGCTACAGTGTTAACTATATATTAACTGTAGAGACTTCAACAAAGCTATGTGGTATTTACACCAGCTAATGAAATAAGGTCATAGGGATTTTTAATGTTGCTGAAGGGTTTCTTTAAAAAGTAATTTCTATTTGTTTAATTCCCATAAATTCTACAGTTCTCTTCTATAAAGGGGAATAAGATGGATTTTTTGTTGTTGAAAAGGAAAAACTGTCAGTACACAGCAGGAGATGTACTAATCACCGTAATCAAGAGTGAGCCAGCAAGTTTATTAATGAACTCATTCACAGATTAAAACTGAGTGCTTAAAAACAAAGCTTATAACATTTGCATGTACTATCCAAAAGATTTTCTATATTCCTTGGAAATGGTATACGTGAAATTATGTGAGACCAAGACAAAAAAGCTAAACAAACAAATTTCCAAAGTGAAAGCAAAGACCTACATAGTGTGCCTAAGAAAGAATTACAATTGTGTTTCCGCATAAGACGAGTAGCTTCCTGGATGTGGGTGTTTCATTTAAACTTTGAAGAGGACATCAAAACACATTTACATGAATATAGATCATTGCTTCCGCTGGGAGATTGAAATGTATCCTACAGCTGTGGGAAAGGATTTTCTCACTTCTCTAAACATCCGTCCTTCAGAAAAATAATTAGTAACTTATATTATCATCTTGTTTACATACCATGACCCTAATGCATCCCAATCTAAGAGGGAAACAGTCTCACTGGTACATGGCAGTTAGTTTCAGCTGGCTGGACCAGGTCAAGGCTTCCCAAATCATATGTTATAAAGTGCATTGAATATACATCACGTAAGGTATCACTGGAAAACTGTTAACACATGGATCATTAATATTCTTGCATGGTATATGCATTTCAAATGCTCACAGAACATCCCAAGTATGAAAGAAATATGGTATTAGAATGTGTTTACCAGACAAGTCTGGGAAGTGAATAAGCAGAATTCTCTCAGGCAAAGGATAGGCCAATGCCTTCAGCCAAAGCGCAGAGCCAATTAGCTATCACGTATCAAGTGGTCATTCATTTGCACCAGGGAGACTGGATCCCTTGGTAGCTAGGTAGTCTAGTGGCTAGATCAGAATAGGTGGGCAGAAGTGGGGGGCACTGGCTCTCCATTCCTTGTGCTCCTGGCCTCTGAACTCTAAACCATGCCCTACCTATTATTTAAGTTTGGGGAATGGCTCAAAAATAGTCCAGATTCCCGTTAGTTGGGGTCTCTCAGTAAGCTGTCCCTTTTTCCCCACAGGAGTAGGGTGGGGGCTGACATAATCCTGTGGCTGATGAGCAGACAGACTGAGGTTCCTCCACTGAACCTCCTCCTGTCTCCCTGCTTGTCAGCCCCAAACTGAGCCAGGCACCTTGCTTTTCTCCTCCCTCCAGGCGTGGCACTGGTTGCAGGTAAAGCTGGCTTGGGGCTACATGGGCCAAGAGATTTTCTGTAAGACCTGAAATACTGGGCCCTCCTTCCTTCACCCCCTCACAAGGAGGCACTGGGGTTATCTAGCAAGGTGTAACCAAAAGGCTGGAGGATGCCAGAGTGTGGCTGGAGTATGACAAGCAGGTTGCTGGAATCAGAGTTACTAATCCAGGGTTGCTTACCATACAGACATTCAGTGCATGCTTATATGCTGGCTGGGATATCTTGACAAGGGAGATACAGAATCAGAGCAGTTTAAAGGACCTGGGGTTACAATGGAGGCAGTGACACAATCCTCACAGGTTTGGCTTGCTCCCGAGAACCTGCCATTGGTCTATCTGAACCAGGATTTGCACAAAGACTTACACTGTAAGCTTTGGTGAAACCATTTGAAATCATTTTCAAGTGTGGAGGCTTTGAGGGAACCTCAAAAGAAAGGTAACTATCTTATTAGTCACTGTTTATTTCAGATGTGGCAGATAGGCCAAAGGAAGTTTAAAGTGAATGAAAGTGAAGCAATCACTAAGCTGGGGCTGGCTAGGTTAGAGAATGACAGGCTGAAAGATTAGCATGAACATCAGAAGTGGTTAGCTGAGCACAAAGGGGAAGCAGCCTTCTGATGGACCTTGGTTCTACAAGAGAAGGCAACCACAGAAAGAAGAGAGGCAATATACCCTGCACCATGTCCAAACTTTTATTGCGACGAGATCAAAAGCTGCTAAACAGGACTGCATCACTGACAAGCCATTATACAGAGTCATGCAATCTTTTGAACACTTGGTTGACCAGCCTCTGTAAAAATGACTCCTGCATTAACTAACCCAAAAAGTGTAACATTTTTAATTCATCCATATCTGCAATAAAAGCAGAATTTTTCTGTGCAGCAAAATCCAAAGGAATCCAACAACAACCTTCCACAAGGTCAAACATGCCAAGATATTTAGCCTTGCTGAAGGTATCAGTCATATGATCAGTTCTGGACATAGTATAAACATCTGGCACACTGATAGCATTGAGTTATACTCCACATAAAATCGTATTGTTATCTTTCTTAGGGACTAATACAATGAGTGATGTCCCAGAGCTGCTGGAATCTTTAATTACCTTCAAGTTCAGCATGTTCAGTATTTTGGTACAGATTTGCTCTTGCACTGTGCTCATGGTACAATAAGCTTAGATGGGTACAGGCTGAAGACCCGCAGTGTCAGTTTTATGAGTGATCACATAGGCCTTCCCTGTGTTGCTGGAGAAGACGGGTCTACAGCTCTTCAGTATACACCGAATCCCTGTCTTTCCAGTCTGTTCTGTGTTAATAGTTGGCATACCTTAATGCCTTCAAGGGTAAGTCATCTTGGCATACAGCCATCAAATCTATGAGGGGGGGATGAATTCATTTCCCCTTCAGCACAATGAATCATGTTTATCATTGCGTCTCTGTGATGAGCTTAAAGTTTGTTGGTACATACAAGCTGTGGAGTGGCATAACTGTGAGGCCTTTGGAACTCTTGGTACAGTCGGCTCTTCTATCATTTCAAAGGTTACCTCCCATGAGCTTTGTTTTTTTTTCCCACAGAGATGTGTACCAATTCCCCTACTTCCAAAGAGCGTTCATGAGTTTGTTGGTCATATCATGCCTTTATTTGGAATGGCTGTTCTCAAGATCAATTGGAGCCACCATCATCTTCTCCTTTGCCTCTTGCATGAACCTTTCTACATATTCCAGTTCTGCCTCAGTGGCCCTTTTTCAGGCGTCTCTGATTAGATTCAGGGGTCCCCTCATTTTCCTGTTGTACAAAAACATCAAACAGCAAATGCAGTAGATTCTTGGGGGCACTTCCTTACATGCCAATAGCTGGGTAACATTTCACCCCAAGCTGAGTCTTGCCTGCTGACAGACATCACCGGCATTGATTTTAGTGGCCTATTAAACCTCTCTGCCAGACCATTTGTCTCTGTGTAATGCAAGTCAGCTTTTAGTTGCTCAGGTCACACAAATTTCCGTAACTCACTCGATAGGTAAGAGAAGAAGTTTGACCCACAATCAGGTAAAATCTTGTTAAAGAAATCAACTCTGCTAGAAATACTGAAAAGGGTACAGAATCAACTTCTATGATATACCAACCAGTTGCTCAAAGTATCTAGTGGCAAAATCCCCTACCACTAATATATATTTTTCCTGTTTGGATAGCACAAGGCGTATGGCCCACAGTGCCCATTGTTATCCTATAAAATACCTCTCATCTCACAGGCAAGAAGGGTAGAAGGATTTTAGCGGGGTGGGTTCTGCAGGTCTTTTCCTCTTCTGACACATGCCACAAGAGGTGCAAGATTCTCACATTATTCTGTCTCCTTGGCTAGAGCAAATTCTTCTTGAACTTGTCAGGGGATCCCTGTGCTTCCCAAGTGACCAACAAAAGGGCTGGTGTGGGGTAGCAACATTTTAACTCCCCATAATGCTGAACAGGCACAACTAGCTGTTTTTGTGTTGCCCAGGGCTTTGGTATTTCCCTGGTTGCCAATCTAAGCAACTTTCCTGCCTGTTCAAAAAAACAAACAAACAAACAAACATTTCCCTATTTCCCTTTCTAGAGTTCTCTAAAGAAAAATCCCAAGGTTACTTTCGAGCATGGGGAAACTTACTGTCTGTTCATTTGGAAAACGCTATCACCAAACAACCTGAGCAGCCTCTCCAGTCACAAAGGAAAATTCTATTCCCTTTGGTTTGGTAAACTTGCTACCTTCCTCTGCTAGGAAAGAGTTAACTTTGCCCCTCCAACACCTGAAAGTTCTTTGCTTTCTCTTGCAGAGCTGGGGTTGGGTTGGAAGTTGGGAAACCCTCCCCACAACACACACTATGGCATTTTGTCTGTTTAGTTCTCTCCCGTAAGATCACACAACATTCTCTATCAACAATCATTCTGCACCAGAGTGGCCATAGGAATATTTTCAAGCATACTGACTTTCAAAATTCCCTCCAGACCCTCCCATTCCATATATATATTAGCCAAAGCTACAGTGATTTCATATAGTCCCAGTGCTAGGAGTTCTGCTTTCTCACCAGAAATCACGCCCGACTGCTAAACCATACTTCCCCATTGCTTCGTCAGCTTCGACAAATTAATTTGTCCACACCCACCTCATAGGTCAGACCTCATGAAATTCAGCTGCAGGTGTCTTTGGGACCTAGGATAAGGAGAGCTGTGTGAATTTGGGCTGGAGGGGTGTGGGCTTAGCTTCTTTGATCTAGAAGTAATTAATTATTCTTCAGATGTTCAGGGAACTGCAGATGAAAGGCTTTCTTGGATTGTTCTCCTGCAAGGGATGCTATTCCCCAGCAAAGATCAATTCTAGGCAGGAGACTGTGGGGATTTCCAATTGTTATCTTCCTTCCTAAGGGAAAAAAATGGGACTCTCCTGTAACACTGGGCTTCTGCCCTCTCCTCTGTAGCTTTCAGTCACCGGATGCTTTAGGTTCATCCCACAATGGCATAGCTTATCCAATTTTTTTTTCCAGAACAGCTGCTACAGAAATGCTCCTGTGCAAAAAAGGCAAACAACTGATCATAATTCTCTGACATCTTTGCCTGGACCCATTTTGTCTTTGTGCAGCCTATATACATACTCTCTCTGACTCATTCTCTCATGCATATTGAGATCTCTACATTTCATTCTATATACTCCAGTGGTAATTTGAAACCTTTGCATTAAAGCCCTTTTAAACTCAGCACATTGCAAAGACTGATCAACTGGCTTTTCATTAAAATACATTCAGTGCTTTACCAGACAGCTTTCCAATCAGTGAGGGGACTTTCTTGTCATGTGGAATTTTATGCAACTTGCACAGCCTTCCATAAGAAGTGAAATATTCTTTGCTAGAGCCTGTCTCTGGTGTGGAGGGGATAGTTTCTCCCAGTTGCATATTCCTTTTGGGAGGGAATAGCTGGTGTCTATGGAATTTGTCAATGTTGCTCCATCTTGGTTCGTTTATATCACCTTTCCTTTGATTTTTCTGACTTCCTTTTCTTCCAGTGCCAAGACTCATCAGTGGGCTCCCTCATCAGGGCTTACTGCATAAGCCTCAGTTGAACTACCAAGCTGTATGGAAATGCTGGTTCAATTTATTAGACCATTGTCATGTTCTGAGATGCAAGGCAGACTTTTTAAGATTCTGTCACTGTCCGCCCTATGACTCTGAGTGCCTTAAATTGCTCTGTTGCTGTATCTGCCTTGTCTAGATGTCCTCGACAACATACAAGCAGGAACTGAGTGTCCAAGTGGTAATAAACAACCCTGGACTAGCAGCTCTGATTCCAGCAGCCTGCTTGTTATACTCTAGCCACTCTTGGGTATCTACCAGCTTTTTGGTTACACTGGGCAAGAGGATCCCAGTTCTTGAATTTCCCTGAACCACATGGTCTGTAACTGGGATGCTGAAATTTAGGGAGCTGGGCAGTGTTCCCTCTATTTTTTTTCTCCATCCATGGCCTAAATAAATTTTGTTATGTGCAACAAGGCATGTGTGGATGTGCACCACTTGTAGAAATACATGCTGCTGGTTGTGGGTGCTCTCTGCTAATCAGATGGGTGGCACCTGAATCTCTCCTGAGTGGCTGCCCAAGTGCTCAGCTTACAGGGAACACAGGTGCTGAGGATTAACAGCACTCCCTGCAATGAAGTAGTAATAACAAACACATACCTGGTTTCCTCTTTCAGTACCCACAGCATCCCTGCTCTGAAATGTCCAGTTCTTTCCTGGACTAGTCAAAGGAACAATAAGGTTCATTTGCTTCCCTTAAAAAAATCACTGATCATCATTTTAACTTGAGTTGTTGTTTCAATTCAAACCACAACATTAGGTTGGCTTAGATTACAAAAAGGATTCTGATAAAGTGTAGGTATAAAGGATAGAGTCAAAAATGACTAGAAGCAAATCAAAGTGAAAAATGTGTTCTCGAGGTTAAGACGTAACAAAACCACAGTTTTGGTCCAAGGTAAGATTTTTACCAAAATGGCTGACCACCTTGCTGGGCTTTTTTCTTGGACAGATGGTAAGTTAAAGCAGCCCTTACAAGGAGGTCAAAGCCTCCTTAGCACAGATCCCAGGATCCGATCAGTTCCCTGCTACAAACCCAGGCAGGAGAGCCCCACCCCAGTGTGCACTAGACCCCGCCCAAGCCTCCTAGCGGGGAGTGGCTGGCAAGGAAGGGCGAGACCAAGGACAAGGTACAAGTGAGTGAAACAAAGTAATTATTTTATTAAACTAACTATCAAAACAACAAGCTAACCTTACTTAAAACCCTTAATAATAACTATAAACTTTCTAGATATATTGTTGAAGTGATGATTCCTGAATGCAGTTATAAGATTTTTATTGAACCTGAAGGCAAAAATTAATTTGTTATTGAGGAGGGAAAGGTATAAAGGGTTAGAAGTTTAAGATCCCTGCTGCCAACTTATACAGGCAGAGTGAGGGGTGCTATCCACCGCTCCTGACCGGGGGCAGGGCGCTACACCTGCCCCAAAATATAAACCCGGGAGCGGTCAAGGTTGTCTCCCCTATTTGTGGGAGGCCTTCTGTTTCCCCCTGTGGGCTTTATTTATGAGTTGCTCCTGGGAGGCCTTAGCTCTCCTCCAGGAAGCACTGTGTTGGCAGCCTGTGGGAGGTGAGGAGGGTGAGCCTTCACTCAGAATTATATATAAATGGAGGAATATATAGGTAAAACAGGGTGAGGGTTAATACGTTCCTAAATATTAATAAATACTTCAATATGTACTATAACGACAACACTAATAATATAAATAATTAACAATTAACAATTAAATGTGCTGTATTTGAATACCCTGGGCTCTCAGGCCCGGCCCTGAGGGTCAGGCCCTCGGGTACTGCGCTGACCCCATCAGGCTGGCACACTGTAGGGGCGCGACCCCTACTCCCCCTTTGGGGGCCCCGATGTCCTAGGTGTGTGTGTGGAGTGTCAGTCCAGGTAAGTTTACGTGTCTCGATGTTTGTGGTCCAATCCAGTAGAATGAGTCGTGTCCAGGTAGAGTGGAAAAGCCGGTAGTCGAGATGGCAGCACCGGTGAGGTGGGCGCGGAGGTGTTAAAGATGGCGGCCTGTGGGTTTGGCAGCCAGGAGCGCAGTACCCGCCTGACGGCGGGCGAGTTTGACACCTAGCTGCCACCCCGCAGAGACCGCTTGCTGCAGCTTGGGAGAGGGGCTGCTGCTTGAGGTCACAGGCGTCGCTCAAGTCCAGTCAGCGCCGCAGGTGTAGTGGCAGCACTGAAGTGATTTAGCTCAAAGATGGTGATTTCAGCTGATCTTTGCCGCTCTGGGCTGGCCTAAGGGCTCGGCAGATGCCGCAGATGCAGCCACGCCTCCCTATGTGGAGTAGCAGAAGCGAGTCTGTGTCCTCCAGGGCCACAGAATGGCCTGAGGCACCTGCTTTTATGCAGGGAGTCCATGCATAATTAAATGAATATTCATGATTGTACCTGCAGTTCTCAATTAGGTCCTCTGGGGCTTGGAAGGTGCTAGAAGTTCTCACCTCCACCCAATCAGAGGCCTAGAATTCAAACACCTAATCATGAATAATTCATGAGTTCATGATACCAGGGGAGCTAACTGATAAAAAGTGACCGTTGGTAATGCTGCCAAACGGCAGCCTATGAGACTTTGGATTTTTCATGTGCCTGCACTGATTTTTCATAGCCAAAGGCGTGTATTCCCTGGCCCACGGGGACGATAATGTCCTTAGATGTTATAAAATCATAACACACCTCTTGGGTTAAGATCACCTGTGGGTTATGTCTACATTAAAGTGTTTTGTTGACAAAACCTGCAGAGCATCCAGATTAGCAAGCACGTTCTGTTGATAGTAAGTTGACAGAACACAATGCTTTTGTCAACAGCCACACCTTGCTCACCATGAGGAAGAACACCACTGTTGACAGAGATATGTTGACAAAATGCCAGTCTGGACATTCCAGGGGGCCTTCTGGCAACAGAAAAGGCCTCCAGAGCACTGTGCAACCACCTGCTGTGGTTCAAGGTGGCCATTTTGCCGATAGAGCAGCTGGGCAGTCTGACTGCTCTCTGTCAACAGAGCAGATCGCTCTTTCAATTTGCCCTCTGGTCTGGATGGGATCTGTCAACAGAAGTTTTGTAACAAGATATCTTCCAACACAAACTTCTGCCACCAGATCCCTGTAATCTAGACATAGCCACAAAGTCCAAAATGCTCAGTTTCTTTGTCAACTTAGGTAAACAATAACCTAGGCAGGGGAGAATTGTCTCTCTTTTATAGTCCAATGAACCTTTGAAATGGATGCTTCTGAAGACGCCCTCTCAACCTCACATTCATTGAAGCTGTGTGGAAGGAGACGTGGAGTCTCATGTTGAAGGAAGTTCTATGCTGGTTATTTCCCCACTGTTGTTTGATAAAATGCAAATTGATCCATCCTTGCCTTCTCTGATGCAAATGAATGCCACTTGACATGTGATTGCTAATTGACTCTGATGACACTTGGCTGGAGGCTTTGGCCTGTCCTCTGTCTGGGAGAGGCTTGTTTACCTATTTCTCAGGCTTGTCTAGTAATCACATTGCAGTGTCATATGTTCTTCAAATCTGTACAACCCTGTGAGTGTTTGCTACAGATACACCTTCAAGATTAGTAACAACCAGTGTGTTAATAGTTTTCCGATGGTACTTTACATAAGTCTGAGACATATCTGATGCAGTTAATGACTTATGGTGCTCTGATATGGTCCAGTCAGCTGAAACCAGCTACCAGATACCATCAAAACAAAAAAGCAGTCAAGTAGCACTTTAAAGACTAACAAAATAATTTATTAGGTGAGCTTTTGTGGGACAGACCCACTTCTTCAGACCATAGCCAGACCAGAACAGACTCAATATTTAAGGCACAGAGAACCAAAAATAGTAATCAAGGTTGACAAATCAGAAAAAAATATGATCAAGGTGAGCAAATCAGAGAGTAGAGGGGAGGGGGGGCTCTTTTGCATACTTGGCTTAATCTAATTCTTGGCTCCCTCCCCCGCCCCTCTACTCTCTGATTTGCTCACCTTGATAAGTTTTTTTCTGATTTGTCAACCTTGATTACTATTTTTGGTTCTCTGTGCCTTAAATATTGAGTCTGTTCTGGTCTGGCTATGGTCTGAAGAAGTGGGTCTGTCCCACAAAAGCTCACCTAATAAATTGTTTTGTTAGTCTTTAAAGTGTTACTTTACCGCTTTTTTGTTTTGATAGTATATAGACTAGCATGGCTTTCTCTCTGTTACTATTACCAGATACCAGTGAGCCCTGATTCTCTTGCACTGAGAGGCTGTCAAGAGTCAAATATACATTATTAAAATCATAGCTAAGCCAACCCATCTGTTATCTATTTCTAACTCCTCCCACCTCTCCTAATGCCCAATCTTTAGAATCAAGACCAAGAGTTATGATACTTATTGCGAAATCTTTGACTGTATAAAGAATGTATATAGCCAAATCATTGTAATGACACATTCGGATCATAAAGTCATTTTAAATTGAGGTTTCAGCCCTTTTTTCTGCCTTGTGCCCAGTCTCCTCATTTATTTCATTCCCACACAACAGCACAGCCAACACAGGTTCCAAAGCCAGGTCATTCCAATTCAGATTACTATATCATTGCACTAATAAAGTTCATGTAGTGAGGTGAGAGACTTTTCCCTCAAATATGCCACCTCTGAATATCTCTTCATTTATCCACCAGGAGGTTGTAATCTTGCCTACAGAAGTCATTCTTTTAGAGGAAGCAAAAAGCATCATGAATGGAAACTCACAGTTTTCGATTCGTTTTGTTTGTGAACAAAACAGGACATTTACCTTCCTTGGAGAAAAGGGGGATGGGCACAATGCTACCAAATCCACAGACCTCAGAAGAGTCACTTAGACAATGTGGTATGCTGAAGAGCTATGCTGCTTAAAGCATCTGTAACTCCTGACAGGATGTTGCAATATAACTTTGAGTAGTTGGCATACAAAAATCCTCCCAGCTCTTGGAATTGGTATTGTAAAATCCACAAGTCATTCATTTCACTTCCCACAAATATGCATTTTGCTCTTTAATAATAATACACACTCACAAAACTTCAATGTTCAAAGAGAAATTTGCAAAGGACAGGGAGAAGGATATAGACATTTTGGCAGCAAAGGGCATTTCTGGGGCATCCTCCTTTATTCTGTGCATTCTGGTAAATTGGAAAAGGAAAAAAGCATGCTCTTGAGAATTATTATGAGCCAAGGATAAAAGTTACCACAGGGAGAGATGGTTTGGCAGCATCTAAAGAGTAGGAGGAAATATATAAGTAGCTGGGAAATCCCCACCACCTTTGACCTGAAACACTAAGAATATATGAGATATCCAATACATTTTTTTTAAAACAGATCAAGAGACAGATGATTTCTTCCACCCACAAAACATATCATCCCCCTCCCTGCCCACTCGCCTGCTAACTCCAAGTAATAGTTAATAATGGACAATAATACAAAAGTCCCTTAATGTAGCTCAGAATTCATGGAAGAATGTTCTCCCTTTTGGGACATAATCAAAAGCTAAAGGGATCACCTCTGTTATGACCAAGAATAGAAATCATTATTCCACAAATCCTTTTCAGCATACTCCCATCAGACACTCCAAAATGCCATTTGTGATTGCCAAGGGACCTTTGAGCTTAGATCAAGACCAATTTTTTCTTCCTGCTTTGATGCAAGCCATAATGTCTTCCAATACACTTACATTTAGTTGTAAAACTTTCTACACTAAAGTTTCACAAAAAACGAGCAGTCCAAGAGCACCTTAAAGACTAACAATTTTATTTATTAGGTAATGAGCTTTTATCAGTAAGACCCTCTTCATCAGAAGTGCATCTGCTGAAGTGGTCTTACCCATGAAAGCTCATTACCTAATAAATGAAATTGTTAATCTTTAAGGTGCTACAGGGCTGCTTGTTATTTGTGACACTGCAGATTAACAAAGCTACCTACCCCTCTGAAACAAAAGTTGTCTGTCTATACAACTCTTTGGCTATGTCTACACTAGCCCAAAACTTTGAAATGGCCATGCAAATGGCCATTTCGAAGTTTACTAATGAAGCGCTGAAATACATATTCAGCGCCTCATTAGAATGCCAGCAGCTGCGGCACTTCAAAATTGACTCGGCTCGCTGCCATGCGGCTTGTCCAGATGGGGCTCCTTTTCTAAAGGACCCCAGCAACTTCAAAATCCTCTTATTCCTAACAGCATATAGGAATAAGGAGATTTCGAAGTTGCCAGGGTCCTTTCGAAAAGGAGCCCCATCTGGACAAGCCGCGTACCAGCGAGCCACGTCAATCTTGAAGTGCCGCGGCTGCTGGCATTCTAATGAGGCGCTGAATATGTATTTCAGCGCTTCATCAGTAAACTTCAAAATGGCCATTTGCATGGCCATTTCAAAGTTTTGGGCTAGTGTAGACATGGCCTTTTAGTTGCAATTAATGCTGCATCCATAGAGCTTTTTTTCTAAAAGAAGGTGAAATTAAAAGAAAAAAATGAAATTTTGTCCTCTTATTGCTCATTTATGATGAAAAACAATGCACTGAAATATTTTTTAAACATTTTGATTTGTTGTTAATGTTTGAAATACCAAACATACCAGTCATCACTTCCTTCTCCTTTGTAGTAAGACTTTGCCTCCTGGATGTCATCACGCAGGGCTATACTCTCAAACATCTATCTCTCTGAGGCCTGGTCTATGTTACCCTCTCCGTAGACCTAAGTTATGTAACTTCAGCCATGTGAACAACTAGGTCTACTTAGAACGGTGTCTTCATCTGACAAAGCGGGTCTTCGCCCATGAAAGCTTACGCTCCAAAATATCTGTTAGTCTATAAGGTGCCACAGGACTTCTTGTTGTCTTCACCACAGTAAGTTGACAGCTGACACTTTCCCATTAACTCCAGATACTCTCCTCCTTTTGGTGGAGTACCTCAGTTGATGGTTGAGGGCTCCGTGGTCGACTTATCGCATCTATACTATATGCATTAAATCAACCCCCTCTGGACTGATCACTGACTGTTGATTCAGCAGTGAAGACATACCTTGAGTGACAAAGGAACGCTGACTCATGCAAATCAGCAAAAGGTAGGAGAGCTGCATTTCACTTGCTAATATAATGAAATGTCCCTTTTTATGTCTCCCAAATACCTTGTCAAAGTCCTCCAGCAAAGTCAAGATCTTTTCACATAAAACCACAGGCACTACACAGTGGTTTTGGGTTTTTTCATTTTTTTTTGGAGAGGTGCTGGAAAAAAAAATTAAAAAGTCTTTATCCATCATAAAACACTACTGGAGAACAAAACCAATACTTCTGAGCCCACCATCACTTGCAGTGGTGTAACTCAGGATAAATCCAATGCAAAACCAGTGTGAAAGACCAATATTTTCTTCTCTGTTGTCCACTGTCAATATTTTAGCTCAAGATTTATTACTAGCCTCCAGCCCTTTAGTTTCAGATCATCCAAATATAAAGACACATCTGTAGAGTAGAAAATAAGAGACTCGTTTTGTACTTGTTAAAGAAAGATATGAGGGCTATAAACAGCGTTTCCTAATAATTCCACAAGCTTCTTATTTTAAATGTCAGGTAAGGATTTTGCAGCATGTATTTCAGATTTGTCAAACATACAGTGGCTATCCTACAGAGTGTAAATTTAAAAAAAAAAAGATTAATTGTAATAAAGTTGCAATAAGACACTATACCATAAACTCCAGTACTGTCAACCACAAGCGTTTAAAAAATAAGAGTCAGGCCCCCAAAATAAGGAGACAAATACGGTGATCCTTTTACATGCCCTCTGGGTATTACCCTTTTGGAATACACTCGGGTCTTTTCCTCAAGCTTCTCTTTGCAATCCTGAGGGCTGAAAATATCCTTTAAAAACATGAAATCATCTGACTCCAGCAGCTGGACCATCAAGAAAAACACCAAATACCGTGAGTTGTCTGACAAAATTAAGAAAATTGGCAGCTTTGAAATTTGCTTCCCTCTTTCATAACTGATTTGCTGTTTACAGGAGTTACCAAACTATGAGAAATGTTTCTACTCTCCGAAAGGATAGGTTTTAGCTATAGCAAGACATAGCATAGTGAGCTACATCACAGGTTACCTGTGTACTCATAAACTGAGCACAAAAAGAGTTTAACATATTAGAGGCCAGATCCTCATTTGGTATAAAGCAGAATGCTCCACTGAAGTCTCATCACACCAGTTTGTTAGCTGAGGGCCTGACCCTAGAATTCATGCTGTAGATATTAAAATTACTGGCAAGAACGGTGAGTTGTGATGCAAAAAAAAGTTGTCTTCCACAAGGGAAGGAACACATGGGCACTTGTGTCATGCTAATCTCATGCTCAATCATATGGCTAAATGCAAATAAGAGCTACTATTAACATAGGGATTATGTCTACACTAACATTCCTCTTTTGAAAGAGGCATGCAAATGAGGGAACTTGAAAATGCAAATGAGGTGCAGATTTACATATCTGGTACCTCATTTCCTTATCCTTTCAAAAGAAGAAAAGCAGTGTCGATGCAGCTCTGTCAAAAGTAATCCCCATCTTTGAAAGAACCCTTTTTCCTATTTTCTGTAATTTTTTTTAAAGGAAGAAAGGTTCTTTCAAAGATGGGTTTTACTTTTGAAAGAGCTGCATCTACACTGCTTTTCTTCATTCAAAAGAATATGCAAATGAGGTACCAGATATGTAAATCTGTGCCTCATTTGTATTTTCGATTTCCTTCATTTGCATGCCTCTTTCAAAAGAGGAATGCTAGTGCAGACACAGCCCGGCTAGGGAGGTAACCCTGAGTTTCTGCTAACAATTTCAGTGCAGTCTGTTGATATTTTGTTATCTTTCTCGCCTGCCCCTACCCCAGTGCAAAAAAACCCAGTAGATCTGTTAATAGATCAATAGTAAGTGAACCTACCACAAAACACGATCTTTACACCGTGTTGAGAGATAAAACTGTTTCCAAGTTCTTCAATCAAGTTATGACTGGATACATCATGTTTTACTTTGGCCAGCTTAGTCTGTCACCTACAGGCTTTAGAGGAAAGGCTAAATCCACTCCATCATTTTGGCAGCTGACAATTCTTTCATCTCTGTAGTTCCTCAGCTCTCCTCTGCCAATTGCAAGTGGAGCACTTTCTCTCTGGCTTGGATTGTGGTATACAGTATAGATCTCAAGCACAACTGACTGCTAGCCGGGAATGTTCATGCAGCTCTGAAGTTGCTGCAGTTCCCCTGTTCTACAGGCCTGGTCTTCACTGGCCCAGAAGCCTCATGGCCTTCTTGGAATACAGCAAAACTCTATTATGAATTTGTTCGGGGGCCCAGACTGTTTTGCTGAGAAACCTACAACAAGCACCAGAAGGACAGGATAGTTACCAAGCTCCCTTCATGGAGTTCCCTACCCATCATTCCCTCTAGAAAGAGGGTTCTGGAGTCAGGGTTCTGCAGGTGAAAACTCCCAACCTCACAGAACCCATGGACCCACGCGGAGGGACCCATTTCACAGATCCATGTAGCTACTAGGAGTCTTTTACAATGGACAGCTCCTGTTCTTTAGGCCCCTCTGTCCCCCAGTCTCCAGCAGCACAGTCCAACAGGAGCCCTGGTCTCACTGTCTGGGTTTTTGCAGAGGGGCTTGCCCTCTGCGTAATTTTGATGTAGCTCAGCTGTATCAAACATCCCTGCAGAGAGAGCTGAGTGCCTCCTGATTCCTGGTCTGCCCCTTCCCATTGTGTTATAGGAGCCATAATCCCAAAGAATTCCAGTGGAGGGGCTTCTGTGAAATCTAAAGGAGTGGGAAGAAGACTTGCAGAGGTGAAGGGCAGGTAGTTTCCTTTCACACCAGTGTGAAAATATCAAACCATAGAAGAGATGCTCTGAGCCCAGAGAATTATATTCTGCCTCCTAAATTCCACCACACAGTTTCAATAGAGTACCATAACCTTCTCTATTTCAAACACGTGCTGCATTATTTTGCACCCTCTGTACATTTCACTCAAGAGTGGCTGCATTTGCACTCGGTAATCCCTATTATGTAATTTACCTACAGAGACCCCTTGGAATAAAAGCACCAAACAAGTGCAATATATAGTATTTTTCCATTGCATTTTTACAGACAAATATTTCAGAGCTACCCATTTTTCAGCAGCCAGTCACATTATTCCCCGTTCCTAACACCTGAGTACAATAGGAAGGAACTGGATGTGAGTTTAATCTGTAAAGATTAATTACAAGTAACCTAAGATATCCATATTGAATGAGTGCAGTATTACCAGTGAGAAGACTTGGGTTCAGAACAAGATTAGCTTTCAATCCCCAAACAGTGATGGCTGCCCTTGTCATGAACATGCTGTGCTTAGACTCCAGGGAACATGCAGCTTCATCTGTCATGTACGTACTCCTTCTGTCAGCCAGTCCATGAAGCAATGCCAACTTTTCCTTCTGAAGAGTCAGCCACCTGACTTCCTAAAGGTAAGTGCTGCTGAGACAAGACACACGGAGAATTAGGTGAACAACGTGCTGAGTAATATGCCCATAGCTGGTTACATGATTGGTTCTGGAGATATCTATCTATATCAATGAACCAAAAATTAGCCCGTGGAGTTAGATGGCTAAATCACTTCACTTTAAGGATCATGCAAAAGAAAAATCAAGCAAACACTGTAGAGACAGCCAGAACACATTAATCTGTGATAACTTTATTCATGTCAGGCAAATTATCATTGTTTCTGATCAGATATCACAATCCCTGTCCCTCAGTGACTGATTTTATCTTTTCATCTTGAATCATTCAGACTATTTCACTAAATTTTGAAGTTCTGACTTCCTGCTAATTGTCCTGTCCTTCTGGTCCTTGTAGGTGTCTCAGGAGAAAGTCTAATTAGTATCCATTCATTAAGGATACTGCAACCCAGAGACCCGTTTCAAGTGGCACATTTTTACCTCTGTTTTCAAATGATTTTATGTCCACTTGGGCAAAGAGGGACTAATATCTGAGAAGAACAAAGTTGCAATTTGACCAAACAGTACTGTGTCAATAGATCCAACGTTTACAAGAATAGTTTTTTTTAAAATCTCAGAAATTCCCAAGCACGTGTGGGACCATACAGAGTACTCCTTAAGCTTTATTCATGGAATAGTAAAATCATAGGAGTGGAAGGAACCTCATAAGCTCATCTAGTCCAGTGGTTCTGAGCCAGGGGTAAGTCAACTCCTCTAGATATTTGCCTGGTTTTAGAACAACCTATATACAAACACTGGTGAAGTCAGTACAAACTAAAATTTCACAAGAACAAAGACTTGTTTATACCACTCTATATACAATATAATGAAATGTAAGTACAACGGTTATATTCCAATTGATGTATTTTATAATTATATGGTAAAAATGAGAAAGGAAGCAATTTTTCAGTACTGAGTGTGCTGAGACACATTTATGCTTTGATGTTTGATTTGGTAAGCAAGTAGTTTTAAGTGAGGTGAAACTTAGAAACAAAGAACGCTAGAACTGAAAGGGGCCCCGAGACACCAAGTCCAGTCCCCTATACTCACAGCAGGACCAACCACTGTCTTGACCAGGGATGTCCAATGGGTGGCCTCCGGGCCAGAATCCAGCCCACAGAGCCTTTTTCTCCAGCCTGCAGAGCTGGCAGTGGCGCCGTTTTTAAAAGGCTGGCTGCCACATGGCCGGCTGCCACAGGACCTGGCAGCTGGAGTGTGGGGCCCAGGGCAGAGCCTTAGTGGCCAGAGAGCAAAGCTGCCACCAGCCCCGGGGGCAGAGCCCTGTTTGAGGCACAGGGTCCACAGCAGAGCTCCGGCAGCAGAGCGTGGAGCCGGCCTCGCACACGGATCTCCTGGGTAAATTAATCCTGGATTTGGAGGGGACTGCGAGGGGGTTAAGCCTGGGAACAGGTGAGAGACAGTTTGGGGCTGCAGGGGGGGTCTAAGGCTAGGGGCAGTTTGGGGCTGTGGGGGTGTTTAAGGCTGTGGACAATTTGGGGCTGTTTGAAGCTGTGGTGGGGGGAAGGGTCTAAGCCTTGGGGTGGGGGTTGGTTTGGTGCTGTGAGGGGTTTAAGCCTGGGGAGGACATGGTTTGGGGCTATTTTGTGTTCAGTCCCCAGAACATGTAAAAAATTGCTATGTGGCCCCCAGTGAAAAAAAGGTTGGACACCTCTGGTCTAGACTATCCCTGATAGGTATCTGTCTAACCTGCTCTTAAGTATCTCCAGTGATGGAGAATCCACAACCTCCCTAGGCCAATTATACAAGTGTTTAACCACCCTGACAGGAAGTTTTTCCTAATGTCCAGCTTAAACCTCCCTTGGGGTATGCAAGACATATCAGACTCTTGAAAGTGTGCCATAGGTTAGAAGGGTTGAGAGCTACTAATCTAATTCCCTGTACTCTGGCAGGACTAAGTATTACCTAGTATTCGTTCTCTCTATGCCACTGCCAGCCTCCCTTTAGTAGGAACAGTGCTTATGCTGGCCTCTGACAGCAGCCCATTCCATTAGGTACACCTCCCTTAATGCCAATGGTGCATTATTTTCTTTCAAGAACACCCAGAAATGCTTCTCTGTAGGGAGTCTAACCCACACAATTCCCCAGACACCTTGGCACAAGATTAAAAATAAAGAGAAAAATCATAGGCAAAGGCAGCAGAATGAAGCTTAGCTAGAGTAAATCTATGGCAAACAGAGATAGTAGCTGAGGCCTGACTGCAAATGCAATCCAACAGTTAAAGGAGCTGGAAAAAATAAAACCCAGCCCATACATCTGAGACAGTTTCTCTTGTTTGTCAGCAGCATTATGCTGTCACCTTCTGGTCAGGTTCTGCATTTCAGCCACATCAGGTGCTTCGCCAGCCATAATTAATGCCTCATTGAGTAACCAGAGACCTGCCTATACCGTTCTCCAGGACAATGTGTACAAAACTCTTTCACTGGTATGTTGTGTATCCCCTCACCTAGTCATTCTGACCTCAGGACACAATTACAGTTGTAGTTCCAAGTGAAAACATATTGATCAGGTTCATTAACCATTGTTGATTTCCTCACACACACACACACACCCCCACACACCCCTCTCTCTCTCATAGAACTGGAAGAGACCTCAGGAGGTCATTGAGTCCAGTCCCCTGCCCCCTTGGCAGAATCAAGTACCATCCTTGAACTTGCGTATATGGTCACTCTACAGAATATATACAACTTACAGTGGAATTTCACATCGGAACATATGCTAAGTGCTGCTATAATAGGCCACTGGCTTTCAAGCTAGTAATAATTTTGTCATATCTTTTTCTAAAATACTGTAAATTGCTTCCTGCATGGACATCTTATTAAAATGAAGGCGCTGAAATTCTCTTTTCAGAGACTTACAAAGGTGTTTGTTTTGTTTTTTTTGAAGTTCAAGGTAAATTTCAGAATCAAAAATCCATGTCCAATAGCATGACAGAGGAGAGATTAGTACACACAAACATTACACAAGCAAAACAGGAAGCAACGCACTCAGTAAGTCCTGTCTGATTCTGAGGTTTTCTATTACAGCAACAGAATTACAGAACATTCCAGGGTAGTTTACATAGGTCTAAGTCATTTGGAGAGGCAGTGAAACATGAGTGATTCACTACATGATTTAATTTGTTATTACAGTACAAAGGGCCATATGAAAAATTCTGGAAGAGCTCTCCACAGATGGGGAAAATGGGCACTGAATTGGGGATGATGACCAATTTGCTTTCCATTTTTAGTTCCACTTAAGGATCTGCATATTTCAGATATACTTTGTGCCCATCTCACAAAAAGCAGCATAATGTTACTGACAAAGGAGAATTTGGCCATTGCAGATTTAGGAAACACGAGGTTTTTGTTTTTTTTTTTTAAAAAAAAAGGGTCTATAGATTCTTTTGACAAAACTCCATTTTTGCTTTTTGTTAAGATTGTTATTTGTTGTTTACCCTTTAATATGATGAGCTTTTCTGGAGAAATCTACCTAGAAATATCACTGGAGATAACGAGACATCCCAATGTCATAAGGGTGAAGGACAATATGGTTATTAGAAATGCCAACAGAAAACACTACTGATTTTTCTTTTCTTCTATTCAGTATCTGTAACTCTTACAAAGATATGCCGTTCCTATATAAATATCTCTGTAAAGAGTAATACAAAGGTTAAGGGGTCAGCTCCCTGAAGAAATGAGGCGGGAGAAGGCTAAAGAGTGGTGGAGGGGGGAAGCTTCTGTAGAAAAACAGCATCTGTTGAAGCAGTGAGCTTCTTGCCAAACAGCCCAAACCACACCATTTCATGGCGTCTGTTTTTCTCTCCTCTTGTTCGTCAGGGTTTGAGAGATTTTTATAATCGTGAAGTGATACAGCTGTAACAGCGCAATAATCCCAGCTTGGCTCTCTCAATAGCAGGAGCATGCCAATCAATACTAACTACAGAAATTGTTTTCACCAAGCTGGATTTTTCTCCCATTCTCTTCAGTAAACACAAACCAGCCCCAAACACAAATAAAAGCAAGTGTTCACAATATTGTAGACACTGAAAAACAGCCTAGTAGAACTGAGCTACTTTATAGGGAATTGGGCCACCAGTCAAGGAAACAATCTAAGCAGAACAGCACTCAAGCATGTGTTTAAATATGCACTTAAGTGCAACTGAAATCAAATGGGTTTAAAAGCACAAACTTAAACACATACTTCCACTGGTTCCTGAATCAGAGCCATAATGGCTAAATAAGTCAGATGAACTTTTGAATTTGCTGACGACAATAACAAGCTCCCTCATAATGCAGTTATGGAACAAATTACATAAACTAGTAAAGACAGAAACTAACAACAAACAGTTGTATACATTATTATTATCTATGCACATTCACGCAGGCTTTAAAATAAATAAAATTTGGATGTGCATTCTCTTTCCTCCCCAAACTCCTTTGAAGTCAGTTCTGCAGAAAACTCCCATTAAGTGAGCCTTAGGGCTGAATAACTGGCATCAACTCTTCATTAAAACATCGTTCTGCCTAGTGATAGTGTAAAATATGAACAGATATTTTGACAGGCATCAGTCATAAAGCTGGTGTGCAACCAGCAAATGCCAAGATGCCTGCTGAATCAAATTACAAGCAAAATAAAATCAGTTCAAACAAGAACAAATGCTCTTTATTTCCCCCTCATTTTAACATAATTAAAAACTGATAGAGAGGGGGAGGGAGGAAAACACGACGGAAAAATACACCAGTATAAAAATAAAAATGTTGGCTCAATCATACTTTACTATAATGCTTCTGTGGCACAGGGACCATGTTTGTTTTGAAGTAATTTTTTTAACTACGAAAACCAAGTATGCTGCCAGTGAAAAGCCCTGTTATGTATGAAGGTACATATATATATCTCCAGGTCAAATAACTTTTTGATTCATACTCAAAGTTTCGGTTACACTAAGGTTAAGTTTACAGTGGAGTAGAACATTCCATTGTCAGCTCTGGCCCTCCCTCTTACTGGGACACCACTCTTTAAACACCTCTCTGAAACCACACAGCCCCCACCCTACTTATGCATCTGATGAAGCGGGTCTTTGCCCATGAAAGCTTATGCTCCAAAATATCTACTAGTCTGTAAGGTGCCACAAGACTTCTTGTTGTTCTCGAAGCTACAGACTAACATGGCTACCTCTCTGATAACATTCCATTGGTAGCTCAACAAGGATAGACCATTACCACCTTGAAAGTTTATGCAGATATTTGACCTCCAGAATCATATATTTCAGAGAGATTTCCATTCCCCTGTGTAACGGGGTTCAAGGGTCCTCAAGCTCTGCCTCAGGCGCATCCTTGGACTATCATGAAAGGACAGAGTGACCAACACTGCCATCCTCAAGCAAGCTGGAATCCCAACCATGCACACCCTCCTCAGGCAGCGTCGGCTCCGCTGGCTTGGGCACGTCCACAGGATGAATGATGGAAGGATTCCAAAAGACATCCTGTGTGGTGAGCTAGCCTCTGGCAAAAGACCTCCCGGACGCCCCCAGTTGCGCTACAAAGATGTCTGCAACAGAGACCTCAGAGAGGTAGACATCGAGCTGGACAACTGGGAAGAACTAGCAGACAACCACAGCAGGTGGAGGCAGGGGTTACACAAGGGCCTTCAGAAGGGCGAGATGAAGATCAGACAGCTAGCAGAAGAGAAGCGAGCGCACAGAAAGCACAATAAGGACTTGCCAGACACCCACTACATCTGCAAGAGATGCAACAAGGACTGTCACTCTCGTGTGGGTCTTCATAGTCACAATAGACGCTGTAAATGAAGTCCTCAATTGAAACTTTAAAGGGCGCGATCCATAGTCTATGCAGACTGAAGGATGCCTACTACTACTACTACTACTAAGCTCTGCACTCCATCCACAGCCAGAAGTGACTTTCACTCAGCAGGTGGAAGAGAAGGCTTATTAGGCAATGGAAATTCAGCATGGTCAGCCCAGCAACCAGAAGTTTTCTGTCTGATCCATGTTGCGGGGAGGAGACCCCCCAGAGGGAACCTCAGGCCTGGAGTCCTTGGCTTGGGCCCAGCCTGCCTTTGTTCCTCTCCAGCCTACCCCCCTCCCCCCAAACACTAACTGCCCATTTCTAATTCAAAACCAGCTGGGCTCCTCCCCGCTCTTTGTTCAGGGACAGAGGCGTTACCTGACGGCTTAGGTTACAGCCAGTAGGCTGTTATCTACAGCCTATGTGAGTTGCTTAGCCTCTCTCTCTCTCTCTCTCACACACACACACCCTCCCCACTACATCACACCCTGGATTTTACATATCAAAGGGGATGATAATTGATTGAGTGCTCTTGTAAGTATGCTGTGAATGCATGTTCAATAGTAGGTAATGAATAAATACTAATGATATTTTGCATCAGAGGGGTAGCCAACTTAGTCTGCATCTTCAAAAGCAACAAGAAGTCCTGGGACATCTTACAGACTAACAGATATTTTGGAGCATATGCTTTTGTGGGCAAAGACCCACTTGGTCAGATGCATGAGTTGGGGTGTTCCAGAGGTGGGTTTAAATACATGGGCTTATGAAAAGGAGGGAATCCCAGTCAAGAGGAGGGCCAGAGTTAAAGAGGTCTGTTCAGTCACAGAGAATGTGGCCCATTATCAGCAGTTCGTGTGGAGTTGTGAACATCAAGAGAAGAGAAATTAAGTCAATTCAGTCAGGGAGGATGTGGTCCATTATCAGTGGCTAATGTGGAGGTGTGAACAACAAGAATGGAGAAACTGCTTTTGTAATTGCCCAGCCACTCCCAGTCACTGTTCAGTCACTGGTTGACAGTGCCAAATTTGCTCTGCAGTTCCTCTTTGGAGTCTATTCTTCAAGTTTTTTTTTGTTGTAGGATGGCTACTTTTAAATCTGTTACTGAAGCTGCGTCTACACTTGCACGCTACTTCGAAGTAGCGGCACCAACTTCGAAATAGCGCCCGTCGCGTCTACACGTGTCGGGCGCTATTTCGAAGTTAACTTCGACGTTAGGCGGCGAGACGTCGAAGTCGCTAACCTCATGAGGAGATAGGAATAGCGCCCTACTTCGACGTTCAACGTCGAAGTAGGGACCGTGTAGACGATCCACGTCCCGCAACGTCGAAATTGCTGGGTCCTCCATGGCGGCCATCAGCTGGGGGGTTGAGAGATGCTCTCTCTCCAGCCCCTGCGGGACTCTATGGTCACCGTGGACAGCAGCCCTTAGCCCAGGGCTTCTGGCTGCTTCTGCGGCAGCTGGGGATCTATGCTGCAGACACAGGGTCTGCAACCAGTTGTCAGCTCTGTGTATCTTGTGTTGTTTAGTGCAACTGTGTCTGGGAGGGCCCTTTAAAGGAGCGGCTTGCTGTTGAGTCCGCCCTGTGACCCTGTCTGCAGCTGTGCCTGGCATCCCTATTTCGATGTGTGCTAGTTTGACGTGTAGACGTTCCCTCGCTGCGCCTATTTCGATGTTGGGCTGAGCAACGTTGAAGTTCAACATCGACGTTGCTGGCCTGGAGGACGTGTAGACGTTATTCATCGAAATAGACTATTTCGATGTCGCAACATCGAAATAAGCTATTTCGATGTTGGCTGCACGTGTAGACGTAGCCTGAGTGTCCAGGGAGACAAGTGTTCTCCTCCAGGTTTTTGTATGTTACCATTGCTGATGTCAGATTTGCATCCATTCATTCTTTTATGTAGAGACTGCCCAGTTTCGCCAATGTATATTGCAGTGGGGTATTGCTCGCACATGATAGCCTATATTATATTAGTAGGTGTGCAGGTGAAAAAGCCCCTGATGGTGTGGTTGAATTAGCTAGATCCTGTAATATCGCTGGTGTAGATATGTGAGCAGAGTTGGCACCAAGGTTTGTTGCAGAGATTGGTTCTGAATTTAGAGTTACTGTGGTGTGGTCTATACTTGCTGGTGAAAATTCATTTAAGGTTGGCGGGCTCTCTGTAGGCAAGGACTGGCCTGCCTCCCAATATTTTGCACTTCTATTGTATTGTACTTTCCATGAAAGACTCGCAAAACACTTTGCAAATACTGATGAATTATGGCTCAACACTCATCTCAGGTTCAGTGACTGAATGGTTTTGAGGGGGGGGGGGGGCGCCTTTGGTTTTTAATCATTATTTAACAGAAGGGGAAACAAAGGCCCAGAGAGATTAAGCTATTTTCCAGGGTCACACAATGAGGCGAGAGCCTGGAATCCAAATCTCAATTCCCTAGCCTAACTACTAGATCAGGAGTCGGCAACCACAATAACAAGAAAAGGCTTTTTTTTTTTTTTCCTTTCATTTGGTAAAAAAAACTCAATAATTCAAGAGACGCAATGCATGTGAATATGAGCTGGTCCTTAATAAATAACATCAAACCATACTTTCTGTAACCCATATTTTAAGGGCAGCACAAACCCAATTATTTGTGATGTGATACGTGTTTACTGTAGGACATTCACCATTTATTGAAAACAGGACGGCGGTGTTTTTGACTTTGCAATTATAGCGTAGGGAGCCACAAAGAACTCCTTAAAGAGCCTCACACGGCTCTGGAGCCGCACGTTGGAAACCTCTGCACTAGAGTGTGCTTTTTCTCATTCCAACTAGGCCCATGTTTCTTAACAGTAAGGATGGTTTCATAACTTATTTGAGTAATGTCTGAACCCACTTGCGGCTAAGCCTGACCCCAAACCAAGCCCGGAACATTTGATGGTAGGAAATTAAATCAGCTCATTCCCACCTTCCCCGCACTTCCACTTTGGCCTCTAAAGCAAACAAGAGAATGACACAAGACAGACTCACAGTATTTTTAACCAGGTCACAGTGAGAAATTGGTGGGCATCTCATGAAAATGCGTAATCTCGATGTTTCATGTTCCTAGTATTTTGCCTGAAAATGGCTTTGGTTCTGTTCCCAGCTCTGGCACCCAATCATTCTGAGAGAGACTGTGGGCAGTTACCCAATTGTGCCTCCATTTTCTTTTCTGCCAGATGATACTTTCCTGCCACGAAGCATAATTCATTAAGGTTTCTATAGCACTTTGATGAAAGCAGCTGCTTGCATATACACAAGTGCCAATCTACAGGTCAGATTTTCCTTCTGCACAAAAACGTGCAAGAGGAACAAATTAATGCTTGAATTCCATGGCTCCGGTGGGGATGTGGAAGCCATGTAACCTACTCAGCCCAATTCTCACCAGCCTGGGACTGAGGAACATACGGGAGTGTGGCTCACAAAGACAGCAAAGGTTGAAGCCCTGCAGAGAACAGCAGCCTCCATTTTAATGATCTCAGGCAGATGCTGGCTTCTTGCTTCCATGCCACTCACCCTTTTCACATGATAGGACAGCATGGTAGGTCCAGGAGCAGCCAAGCACTTAACTCGCTGCTCCCTTTAAATTTGATTAGGGCTGACAGAACACCACCAGTAACATTAACCTTCCCTCCAGCATTAACTCTGCGCTTTTTTCAACAGACCAAGCTTTCACGGGAGATGGGGGAAATCCTACTGCTTAGTGTGCATCACCTACTCCAATCCCCATCCTCATCCACTTTTTCTACATGCCCCAGGAGACAGCTCAGACGTTTTGACAAAATGGGAAGGTGCCTGAAGGTGCTCAACTTCATCCTCCAGCCTGTGCACCTGCTGCGCCTTGCTCTGTATATTGGTTACTTTCCGTCATGCATTATCAGGGAGGAGCACATGCTTTTATACACATTGCAGCACATTCAGAAGACATCTGAACTTTTGGATGCTTAGCTAAACCCAACCTGCACATCTGAGGCTCGCCCCACACCAGCCAATGTTTGGAGTCCACACACTCTGAAAACCTATCTGTGCTATCAAAGTAAAAACTTGATTAAGAAGAGAGTCCCAAATCAACTATATTCAATGTGGGTATTCAAGCCGCAAATTTGTTTTGTTCGGTATACGGCCCAATGTTTCTTTCTTCTTATTGGGTTCCACTATAGACCTTCTGGATGAGTGAGGTGCTCAATTTCTCGCTGCATGCTTACAAACATAATATACCATCCTCTAGTCTGAAAAAAGGGGAGTTAGTCCCCAAGAATGAGGGAATTTGATAGTTTTTTAACCAGGGCTATTTTTAAAATTCCACATTTTGGTGAAATAGTCTGCTTCTTGCCCACATCTCACTTCCCTGCCTACCCTGCTGTAAAGCACGGTCAAATTCCTAATGCAGAAAAACAAGGTGCAGGAAAGAGACCATACTGCCCAACATGTCTGCCATCCTTGGCGTACTCTTAACCTACTGTTCTTGTCTGTAACTGGCAGTGAAGTTTGCCACAGGTGGGAGTTTCTCTGTGGAGAGAGACATTAATCTACTATATCATTAGTGCTTGAGAAAGGGAAAATTTTCCTAAACTAGGAAGATAAAAAGAGGACCCTACAGATAACCATGATAAAGGATTTAATTACCACTGAATGTGATTTGTTTTCTCCAAGTAAATCTAACTCTTATTCCTGCTTGTTTCACATCTAGATGAAAAATAATTTGAGGTATCAGGTTTGCTAGTCAGTGAATGGTTATCGCTCTGCGAAAGGTTATAACTACACAGCTATATGCATGCTTGACGTATTTTTCGCACACTGAGAGGCAGATCCTCCGCTGGTTCAAGCTGTCATGGCTTCACAGATGCCTATGGAGCCGTGCCAATTTCCATCAGCTGAGGATCTGCCACTAAAAATAAAAATGCATGGAAAAGCAAAGACTGGGAAATACAATTTAAAAGCTGCTGGTGTTTATTTTAATCAAACACTACATTTAGCAATAAAGCTGGGAATGGAGGATCAGAAGATTTAATGGCTGAGGTCTCCCAATTAAATTTCACCATGGTTTGCTTCATCAGCAAGTTATTTGTCATGCTTAGCAGAGAGTTTCCAAAACTCTGTCATATTGTCATGTGCATGTACCAAGCAGGGAAAAACTGCTCCATGAAGTTGCTTTTGGAATAAAACAAAGAAGTGTGGTTTGCAAGTCATGCTTCATAGGCATTCAGATTCTCCTCCTGCCAAGGTCTGTTACTAGGGAAAGCAGATCCTATGTAAAGTTGCAAAAGTGTTTCCAGCTTACATATTCTTCATTCAGTTACTGATTTCAACAAGTTTTATTTCAAAATGTTTAGATTGAGCAGGTGTCCAAGAAAGCAACTCCATCTCATTCATTTACAAACAGGCTATATGGAAGCCTTTTGCACCCTCCTCATGCTAAGTATATTTTAGATGTAATTTGAAGCCAGACCATGGCAAATATATGAAAATTACAGCAAAATAGAATATTTATTTTTAAAGTCTCAACCTGTTTTTTCAAACTTAGTAGCTCAGATGTATTTAAATAGTCCAGATTTCCCACCTGAAGAGCTGCTGAACGTGGGCAAAAGGAGAGTTTTCCCCAGGCCTCTTTCATATAGGCAGTGCTCAAAAGACAAGTAATTTATGGTTCAGCTTTCTAGAGAGGCAGTGCTGTGGCACCTTAGGCTATGTCTACAAAATAGCATTATTTCGGAATTAGCTATTCCAGAAGAGAATTTGTGGAATAGCTTATTCTGAAGCAGCCCAGCTATACACAAAATGCATTTTGAAATAGAACTCAGCAATTTCAAAATAGAGCACCCAGACACAATAGAGCCTATTTTGAAACAGAGCCATTGGACACACTATATCTTATTTCGAAATAGCCCCTGCTCCTTATCTATACACCCCCTAGTTCGAAATATGTATTTCAAAATAACCACTATTCCTCGTAGAATGAGGTTTACTGTGGGTGCTTTTGTCAACTAGAAGAGGTACCACTCTGTGGTGCTCCAGACCCTCAGACACCAAAGCGCAGTTCATGGACATCTGCATGGCCTGGTTGGGCTGGGCCCGTAATGGCAGGGTGTTTGGCCTGAGCGCAGGATGCAGTTAGGAACCTACATCCTCCCATGGGAGCTCCTGATCAGGGACATGACCATGCCCCACAGCTTTGTGGCCAATGCTGACTACCCCCTGCAGCTGTGGCTCATACAGCCCTGTAGAGGACAAACGGATCTGAACCAGGACCTTTTTAACACCCACCTGAATCAGGCCCAGAACACAGTGGAGCAGGCATTTGGGTGAGTGAAGGGGTGCTTTCAGTGCCTCCTGACAAGGCTGGAGGTTGGCTTTCACAATGCTCCAGTTATGGTGAGGCATGCTGCACTCTCCACAATATTGTGGAGAGACAGGATGAGGTCCTTGTGCAGGGGTGGGCTGCTGAGGCCAGCTGTGGCTATGAGCAGCCAGCTGCTACTCCCTGCCACCAGGTTCACCAGAATGGGGTGTGGGTCAGGGAGGCCCTCTAGGAGGCCATTGACCCTCTCCCAGGCACCCTCCACAATGACCCCCCACACCCACTCCTGACTGCTCCCCCTCCAAGCACAAGGAACATGGGGGTAGTTGGAAATAAACTGTTTAACTGCATCTTGAAACTTATTTAAACTACAAACTATACAAGGGGGTATATACAAGGGAGAATAGAGGGGAACTATGTACAACGTGGTGGGTGGAACGGGGCAATGAACTTGGAGGGGGGGGGTCCTCGGGAGGGGGGTGGGGGGTCTTCATCTTCCATGGGGGTGGAGGGCCGTGAGCCGCACCAGGCACAGGAGTCCCTACCACCCCGGGTCCAGGGTCTGCGTCAGGGCTGGGCCTTAGGCTTGGGGCGGGGGGGTGGTGGTGAAGAAAGGGCAGGGGGGCATGGGCAGCTGCTTCTGCATGGCCCACTCTGGCCATAATCAACTGAGCTAGTTCCACCAGGGCAGCTGGCAGGAGGTCATCCAGGATCAGGGCAGCAAGGTCAGAGGCTGTGGGGGTGCTTTGCATGGGAGCAGGAAGCTGGGACAGGCGGGTGGTCATGGCCCAGGTGAGGTTGTCTAGGGTGCCTGCCACCTGATTCCAGGCTGCCTACTCCAATGCCAGTCACTCCTGCATGATGCTGGTCTGCTCCTGCCAAGCAGCCATGCGGGTGATGGCTTCCTCCTCATAGTGGTACTGGCACGCATCCTGCTGGGACCATGTAACCAGACAGAGTCCCCCCTTTTTGCTCTACTCCACTTGTCTCGCCTAGGTTCTTCAGAGCACCACAGGGTTAAAAGAAACAGCTCAGCCCTGGAATGCCCAGGAGTGTAGATGTGCTTATTTCAGACACAGTCTTTTGATGCTCTGGAGCAAAACTGCGACACAACAACCTTGAATGGGCCGAAACCAGACAACAAAAGACAAATGGGCTAACAGACAGTCGGGGCCTCCGGCTGCCCTTGGCTAGTACCATCAGTTGATCTGCCTACACAAATGTCCCAGACGAGGAAAACTCTGACCCATAAAGAAAGAATGCCCTTAAATTATCTTCCCCTCACAGGCGTGAACTAGATCCTTGAACTCCCTGTGAAAACTAGTGTCACGAGACCATCTTATTCAATTGGCATCTTTTGAGATAAGGAAGAGCATACGTGACCCAATGGGTATAAAGTAGGGCCTGGCAGCCCCCTCTAACTGAGCTCCAATTACCTCTACCTGCCGGTCAGGAGGGTCTTTGCCTCCCGAGGTCCCAGGGGATGCCCTTTCCTCATATCGTTTCTTCCCGAGGGATTGAGTGAAAACGCTGGTCACACCACATTGGGTAATGCAGGGGTGAGAATAAGACCTGTTAAGTGCATTGCTTTTGCTTCTGTGCACGTTCAGTTATAGATCTATGAATTGTTCTATGCTAGCTATTGGTAACCAAAGAAGGGAAGTATAAACCTTGTAATCTTGTAACCATAAGAGTTAAGTTCCTTAGTCAATAAATAAGTAACTGGTTAAGTTTTTAATCTGACTCTTCCTGTTATTGTGCAAACTGAACACAAAACAAAGAACTCAGCTGCTTTTCAGCTGTTTTAGCCTGGTCACTGGTGAGGTGTACTGAGAGCTGAGCGCTGAGTCGTGCTGCCTCCACGGAGCAGACTCTTGGGGCACCCATCAGCCTCCCTGGCTGCCCACTGTGAAGGGACTTTGTCCTAGCAGTTGAAGACTCGGGTGTTAAAACCTTGGGGCATCTGTCAGCCACCACTGGCTGCCCGCTGCGAAGGGACTGTCTGTCCTAGCAGTTAAAGACTCGGATGAAGTGAGGGCACACATGGTATCTCACCCCAACAATCGGCTAACAGACCCGGCATAGGTGCAACTGGTGGGGGTGCCCCAGCACCCTCGCCAGCTGCAATGGGCTGCCCTGGCCTGTGGCCGGCCCCCAGATGGTGGAGCTCTGGAGACAGAAGGGGACAACGGACGACCCATCAGTACTGCAACCCGGCATGCATTTTCTTTCAAAAGAGTTTTTTGAAAGGGGTGCTCTTCCTGAAACAGGAATGGAAGAGCAATTTCAAAAGGTGGGCTGTGTTCTTTCAAAACTCCTTTTGAAAGAACACATTTTGTGTGTAGATGCTCAGCTGGGTATTTCAAAAGGGCCACTTCTTTCTAAATTTATGTTGAAAGAACTTGTTAATATAGATGCAGCCTTAGAAACTAATGAATTTATTAGGTCATGAACATTTGTGTTACTTCCACACATCTAAAGAAGTGGGGTTCACCCACAAAAGCTAATGATATAATAGATTTGTTAGTTTCAAAGGAGCCACAGGACTGCTTGTTCTTTTCGAAATTACAGACTAACATGGCTACGTCTCTGAGACATCTAGAGAAGATAAGGTTTCATCTGCTTGAATGAAGTTTCAGTAAAATCTGAAGGTGAAACAAGATACTTCTTTGATGAAAGCAAAGAGATAGTAAAGAAAAAGGGTAACTATTTCAGTATAAGATAAAGAGTAAGTATGCACTTGTGAAACAAGTAACAAATTTGCCTGTACCCAAGGGAGCAGTATAAATAACTTCTGACTTCTCTAATTGCCACTCAGCATATTTGCATGGAAATTCCAGGTGAGTGCTAAGGGACTAGTGCTCAGTAGTAGTGTACTAAAAACATGGGGACAGTCTGCGAAGAAAAAAACCTTGACAACTATGTATTTATGGTTGTTTGAAGCGGAACACATCCTGCCCCCTTCTTCACTACGGGTGCGTCTACACTAGCTGGCTTCTTCAAAGTAGCTGGCACAATGTCGAAATAGCATGCATCGCGCCTACACACGCCGTGCACTATTTTGACGTTGAAATCGACATTAGGCGAAATTGCTGTTATTATCCAAAGATGGGATAGCGCCCTACTTCGATGTTCAACATCGAAGTAGGGTGTGTGTAGACGATCCACGTCCCACTACTTCGAAATAGTGGGGTCCGCCATGGTGGCAATCAGCTGAGGGGTTGAGACGTGCTGTCCAGACCCTGTGGGGCTCTACAGTCGCTGCGTGCAGCAGTCCTTAAAGCACCACGTACCCAGATTTCCTGTGGCAGGAAGCTGAAAGCGTGCAGGCAGCAGCACACACACGTGCTAGCCCTGCATGCTTTCCAGAGGCCCCGATCCGCACATCCACCAGCCGAGGCATCGAACCAGCACCCAGAGCGCCCCCAGGGCTCCCCCCCCAAGGGGACCCAGGCACCCCCAGCAGCCAAACAGGTCCAAAAAGCAGCAGGGCCCCTCCTGGTCGGAGGCCGAGCTCCGAGACCTGGTGGGGCTCTGGGGTGAGGAGGAGGTGCTCCATGTGATGGGGAGCAAGCAGCGGAACGCAGAAACATTTGCCCGACTGGCTGAGAGCCTCGCTGCCCGGGGTCACCCTGCCCGCACTCCGGATCATGTCTGGAGCAAGGTGAAGGAGTTGCAGCAGGGTTATGCCCTGGCCTGGGACTTGGCCAGCCAGTCTGGGGCCACGCTGCCACTTGCCCCTATTACAGGGAGCTCAGGGCCATCCTGGGCCCCCAGGACACCTCCTCCCCCCAGGCCACATTGGACACCGCAGCTGAGGAGTCCCAGCAGGCCTTGGAGCTGGAGTCTGGCCTGGAGGCCAGCCCCCAAACCCGGGATCCACCCCTTGGGATGGCAGAGGAGGGATCCAGCAGTGAGGAGGGGGGCTCCTCATAGACCTCCCCTCCCAGAGCAGCAGCTGGGCGTCCATCCAGCAGGGTTCCCCTGACCGTGGCAGTGGACAGTCAGGTACATACCCCACAGAGCACACACCCCTGGGCCACAGGCACCAGACACGACTGGGAGCCCCACACACTCCCAGCGGACCCCAACCTACAACTGCCCAGCCATAGCACGGTCCCAAGACGGCAGCATGGCCATCAGTGCCCATCGGCACCCACACCCATGGACAGCACTGTGCCCTAACCCTGGGGGCAGGGGAACCACGCAATGGGAACACCCAACAGGGACACCACACCCACCGATGGGGACGGAGACCCAGCACCCAAGGGGGGATGGGGGAATGGGACACAGGCCAGGGCACAGTACTAACAGCTTTCCCCTCCCTCTCCGCAGCTGCACCATCCGAGGCCCCAGGCAGCCAGGCACCCTCCGTGGTCCCTGAGAGCCCGCCGGAGGTCAGGCACTGCCAGAGCCTAGGGGCACCTCCAAGGCCAGCAGGACGGGCACACCACCCCCAGACCCAGGAGATGGCTCCTGTGGACCCCCAGCTCCTGGTGGCGTGCGGAGGTGGCCGAGGAGAGGCTCTGCTTCGACCGGGAGGTGTCCACCCAGTGCTGGGTGGCATGGCAGGAATTCATGGGTGTCTTCTGGGACATAGCTGGGTCAATCCAGGAGGCTGTCACCCGGCTCCCGCCCCCTGCTGCCCCACTTGCCACCCTCCCCTCCACTCCACCCGATGCCACCCCCGCTGCCCCACCTTCTGTGCCGCCTGCCAGCCCCTCAGCACCAGAGCCCACTGGGGCTGAAGACCGACTGGAGGAGGCATCCTGGCCGTACCTGACCATTCTCCCAGCCCCCAGCTGGCCATGCTAGGCACCGCGGACAAGGGGAGGGGACCGGGACCCCTAGCCACACCGGGGGTCGCGCCCCTCTACACTCACCCCCGATTGAGGGGCTAATGGCCAAGCCATCCGCTGGTCCCCCATTTGTATATAGTTGCCCCCCTTGTATATAGTTGTCCTTCTTTGTATATAGGTTCCAGTTTTTGTTGTGCACATAGGAGAGTTTACCAGTTTTCAATAATCCACAGTTTTATTTTCCAAAGAACCTGAGACATGTTGGGGGGATGGTGTGCGGGCAGTGGGTGCGGTGTGCAAGCGGTGGGGGCGGTGTGTGGGAGGCCCTCCAGGGAAGGCCAGGGAGGTGCTCAGGGGTCTCCCTGATCAAAAGGGGCCTGCAGGGCCTCACGGACCCGTACCCACTCGTGGTGGGCCTGGCGACTGGGTGCAGCGGCCGGCTGGGGGAAGCCCGTGCCAGCGTCGACTGCCCACCCCTGGACGAAGGCCTCCCCCTTGCTCTCAACAATGTTGGGGAACGTGCAGCATGCGCCCACAACCTGGGGGATGTTCCAGAGGCCGATGTCCAGGCGGGCAAGGAGGCACCGCCAGCAGCTGTTCAGGCAGTCGAAGGTCCTCTCCACCACCTGGCGGGTGTGGTTCAGTTGGGTGTTGAACTGCTCCTGGCTGGTGGTGAGGTGGCTGGTGTAGGGGTGCATGAGCCAGGGCTGGAGGGGGTAGGCCGTGTCTGCCAAAGGGCAGAGGGGCACGGTGGTGTCCCCCAGAGAGATCTCCTTCTGGGGGATGCAGGTCCCTGCCTCCAGCCAGCAGCACAGGCCCGGGTTCCTAAAAATGCGGGTGTCATGTACAGCCGGGCCAGCCCATGTAGACATCCTGGAAGTGACCCCGACTGTCCACCATGGCCTGCAGAACCACAGAGCGGTAGAGCCCCTCCAGTTGATGTATCTTCCCTCGCTGTGGTCCAGAGTGCGAATGGGGATGGGGGTCTCATCCAGGGCCCTGAAGCAGTTCGGGAACCCCATGGCAGCAAATCCAGTGACAGCTGTGTCCAGGTCCCTGACTCGGACGACCCTTTGGAGCAGCATGGCGTTGAGCGCACGGACCACCTGTAGGGAGGAAACACAAGGGCCCATGAGGGTATGCAGCATGCCCCAGGCCCCCGTCCCAGGCACCTCCCCAGGCACCCCCCCGCCCAGCCCCTCCCTCCCCAGCCACACACCCAGGCCCCCCTCTGGCCCCCCAGTAGGTGCGTGCCCAGGCCTCCTTACCTCCATGACAACCGCCCCGACCGTGGCCTTTCCCACTCCCAACTGGTGTCCCACGGAGCGGTAGCTGTCTGGAGTGGCCAGCTTCCAGACAGCTATTGCGACCCTCTTCTCGATGGGGAGGGCGTGCCGCATCCGTGTGTCCTGGTGCCTCAGTGTGGGAGTGAGCCACTGGCAGAGCTCCAGGAAGGTCTGCCGCCACATGCGGAAGTTCCACAGCCACATATCGTCGTTCTACTCCCCCATAACCAGCTGCTTCCACCACTTGGAGCTGGTGGGGTAGCTCCAGAGTCGGCGGAGCACCTGGCAGGGGAGGAACAGGGGAGCCCAGTGGTCGGGGCATCTCCATCTGCCCCGTGGGAGGGCCCCCCTGCCAGGAGCTGCTGGGTGGCCTCCCGTGCAGCACCTAGCAGGGCGCTTGCTCCCTGGGTGACTACCTGGAAGGCTTCCAGGTGCTGCTGCTGCTGCTGGGTGTCCATATCTGCTGTGACTTGGTCTGCGAGAGTGTGGCTAGCGCTCTGCAGACCTCGTGCTGTGCAGGCTGGGTGTGTCTGGGAGGGGCCCTTTAAAGGAGCGGTTTGCTGTTGCCCCATAAGGGCTAGTCCAGCCTGTGACCTGGTCCGTGGGCTTTCCTGGCTCCTTATTTCAAGGGGGAGCACTTGTGTGTGTGGACACTCCGCATTTCCTTCTGGGGTGGCTCCTTTCCATGTCCCCCATTGCTACTTCAATGTTGAATGTCGACGGCAGCAGCCCCAGAGGATGTGTGGATGATATGCATCGAAGTAGCCTATTTCAATGTTTTTACTTTGAAATAAGCTACTTCAATGTAGTGTCCTAGTGTAGACGTAGCCTGTGTGTAGTAAAGTTCTAAAAATAGTTGGCAGTAGACTCTAATGGACTTAGCCCTCTTCAGCTTTATTAAATATCAACAGCCGACCAAGGATACTTATCTGGATCATTCAGCCCTAATTCCTCCTGAATACACACCACTTACCTCCTCTTTGTTGCACAGTACTGAGCACTTGAGAACCAAAGGAGCGGATAGTTTATGTGGTATGTTTTTCCTCCTTTTTTCCATTGCATGCAACTGGAAGTTATTATGTCCACTGAAAAAATTCTTTTCACATCACTTTAGTTCTGGCCCACATTACAGCCTTTTGACAGCCATACAAACGCAAGAATCAAAGAGCACAACATCTTGCATACTTTCTGAAGGGGATTCACCTTCAGTTGATTCAAAAGCAACAGGTTCAGTGCGTTTGAAATATTTTCTACTCAAAGGCTAAGAGGGCAGAAATTCTTTATCTGTGCGTGTACATATGTGAGTGAGAGTATTCACATTCAAGCTAGCGCAGGTTGAGCCTCTCTAATCCGGAACACACTCATCTGACAACATCTGTAAACCAGAATGATTTTAGTTAGCCAGATGACCACTTTATGGACCCGTGGTCATCAGCTGTCAGTGCCCCCTGCCTCTCGTCCCCAGGTTTAAACCCCTCTCAACCCCCTGCTCCCCGACCTCACACAGGAGTTCTGTGCTGCTGCTGCTGATCCCCACTGCTCCTTTGCTAGGCTGCTGCCGCCTCCTTCTCTGCCTGACTCCCCCCTGCATTCCTACTCGCTTCCCCCACCTGCAGAGGGGCAGTTCCCTGCCCCGCTGCACTGAAATGGGACTCCATTTAATTGGTTTAAGGGCGGGATCCCTCCTGCCGGCCTTTAAACCAATTAAATTGAGTTCCGTTTCAGCACCGCAGGGCAGGGACTGGAAGCCAGGGGAGGAGTCAGGCACCAGCGTTAGGAGACACAAATGGCTCAGAGCCGCCCAGCTGGCAACCTTTATCAAATCTAATTGTGACCCATGTTCCGGCTGCAACCCATAGGCTGGGAATCCCTGTGTAGACAATATTGACCTCCTGTGGTCTGGCAAAATCTCTCATCTGGCAATGGTGAGGTCCTGAGGGTTCCAGGTTCAAGAGGTTGAATCTGTTGTTAGTTCACAGACCCCTCACCTGCCTAAACTTAATGACTTGAGATTCTTGATGGATATATGCTGGGGGGTAGCAGAAAATAAGACAAAGCAGAGTTTTGTCTGGCCACTGTCAGACAATATTAGGCTTCTGAACAGCGATGGGAATATTTTGCTTGGGAACTGAAGTAGTTTGTAAATCCAACAGAGCTGAAAGTTCAGATTAATAGAATATTTATCATGTTCGACTCTAGGCAATTTGGTACATTGGTGCACCAGCCTGATACCTCCAGAAAGCAGAATCTAAAGCCAAATTAAATCACCAATTAAAATGATCTTGGTGATCAGCATAAACAGCAGTTATTTAAGACAGGTTGAATCTTTTTTGATGTTTACACAGTGCTTAGCACAACAGAGTCCTGATCCAGGACAGGCTGCTACTTGTTCTCTTAATACAAATAAAGGTTAACAATTACAGTTGAGATTCTTATCATAGTAAGGGTAACAGGTACAGCTGGATGTATTTGAGCATAGCTGTGAGGACGTTCACACAATAATACCAACCCAGTGGTATTAGTTCCACACTTTCACATTAGTTCAAAATGTGTTTGTAATTTTTGGAGAGAGGAACAGGTGACATTGACAAGTCTGTCACACTGTACTGATCACAACTGGTAATGTTACATTAATTAAACCGAGAAATCTGATTTTGACTCTTTAAAAAACCCAATTTTTAAAAATTAAATCCTACTTTATGATTGTTTCCCTGTCAGAGGCCGTATCTACACTACAAGAACAACTCTGAAGTTGCTTACTTCTAAGTAACAGACTTCGAAGTTGAGCGTCGGCACACACTACTTCAAAGTTACACTTCAAAGTAGAGCACTACTCCATTCCAAGGAATGGAGTAAGGACTTCAAAGTAAGGGAGCCCAGCTTTGAAGTTAACTTCGAAGTAAGGGGAAATGTGTGTAAACTCTCTTGCTGGCTACTTTGAAATAGCGCCTAACTTCGAAGTTAACTTTCATATTAGTTCCTGGTGTAGATGCACCCAGAGTGGGTTAGCCTGAACCTATAATTTAAGAATTTTTATTAACTTATCTGCAACACAGGCTTATGAACTGTGCAACTTTACTACAAAAAAAAAGTGCTGGTGAACTATGACTATTTGCAAACGTATATGAATGAGTTTCTGTTCACATAAATATTTGGTGAGTAGCTGTTCTTTGTACAAACAGTAATTCACATGACTAACTGGGGTATCCATACACAAAAGGAGTATTCACTTTTTCCTACTTGCTATACCTCTCTCCTCTTTTTGAAGAGTTTAAATAATCCAGGCTAGGAACAGGACGAGTACCATATGATTTAGCCAACAACTTACACACCGTGAACCACACAGAGTGAACAGTTCATGAACATTGCATACACTGAAATTTGTAGTTATGGCAAATACTTGGACAATAAATACGGGGACAGAAATTAGAATCAGTTTGTAACAGAGTAAGGAAGAGAAGAAAACTGCTAAATTCATTGCCTAATTTATTTCCTGTAGATAATTGGACTTAATCTAGTTGTGATTACATTAGGTAAATAAGAAAGAAAAGTTTAAGCAATAACTTGCAATTTTAGGATGGCAGCTGGAGGACAGTATTTAAAATTGAGAGAGCAATCCATTGAATTTCTTGATACGCCTCATTCAACTAAATTATACAAACTGAAGTCTCTATATAAAGGTTGGAAAGGCTCAAGTTTATTAAACCAAAGCCATGGACAAATTACAGCACATAAGAAACCCTGTGTAAAACTGCAAGTCGAAAATGACATTTTGAATCTGCTGTACAGAAAATAATCCACCAGCACTTAGCTGAGTTAGCGTAAAACCGACAGTAGAGGAAGTTACTTATTTCTACTGAGAGTTCGTTGCTTCTCAGCATGCTCCACAATTTTTTCTTCTACATAAAGTCCTTTTCGTTTTCTCACTGCATTCATGTACTTGCGGGCCTGGTTCTCAGAGTCTGCCTTCTCCCCGAAGTGCAAATATTCCTCCTCAGTAGTTGGTACCCAGAATGGGTCACTTGGAATTACCTGAAAACAGAAAATCGTCGTAAGATATAAATTCATTTTTAAAATAGTAGGTTAGTGGCTTTCAAGTAACTTTTTGCATTCTAAATGGCCACATTTTCAGAAGCAAATATCTGGGGGTGGGGGTAGGCATGGCTTCCTAGTGGCCTTCCTATTTGAGATAACTGGGATTAAGTTGATTTAATATGTTCAATGAGTGAAGTACATGCTTCTTGTAATTTTTATTATTTTTATATTTATATCTATATCTATATATGCACACATGCATGCATGCAGAGTTTTGGCAAAACTATCATAGATGCATTAAAATCTACATAAAAAACCCATCCTAAGTCCCAAAAGCTACTTCAGATTTTGAATTTTGTTGGATTTGCCCCATCTTCGATTTTCCCGGTGTTCAGCGTCACTGAAGGTAACACTCATTTACATGTCTCAAATTCCTCAGTCCCTGCACAAAACCTCAGTCAAATCGGCAAGAGTTCATGGCAAGGCCTGGGGAGAGATGAAATCCTCATTCCTGGAGCTAAAGCTTGCCATTGGAGCTGACCTTGTACCAGAAGTGGGTCATAATGTCTGTGGGCTTTGTGAAGCCTCCTCTACAGGACGCTTTAGATGGTGGATCCACAGAGTCACAGATTAAACTGATACCTTTATCTCTGCCTCTGACCAGAACCACAACAATTTCTGCATCATCATGGAAAGAGTGGCAGGGGTTTAGAGTCTCCTTGCATACTCTCCTTGAAACCTTCCCCACTTAACCCTGGGAGACACTTTTGCTCATATAACGATACATAGTATGCATAATTAACAATCTGGTCAATGGTCGATAGCTAAACTTAACTATATACTTTGTTATAAAGATTCTCTGTACTCTTGGATAGCACTACACCAGACTGAAAATGTTCCAGTGTGTTTCCTTACACAGTATAAAAAAAGACATCCACAACCCACAGATAGTAACATTAAGCACTGTTAATATTATGAATTTAAAAGCTTAATAGGCAAATTTTCACTTCTATTAGGTCATAACAAATGGAATGTTTCATATGTGATGAAATAAGTAATATTAGTTCTTACAATATGAATTCATATTTAAAAAAATTACAGATAAAAATTGAATGGATAAGTTAACCCGCTATGACTATGTCTACACAGCAACATTATTTCAAAATAATGCTGGTACACACAAAATTCTTTTCCAAATACCACTCAGCCATCTTGAAATAGAGTGTCTACAAACAATAGAACCTATTTTGAAATACAGCCACTGAAGGCTTTATAGCTTATTTCAAAAAAGGCTTTACACAGCCCCACAGCTATTCCAAAAAAGGCACTATTCTTCATGGAATGAGATTTACCGTTTCGAAATAAAATGACTGCTAATCCGAAATTATTTCAAAATAGCAGTGCACTCTGTAGATGTTCACAAAGTTATTTCGAATAACATATGTTATTTTGAAATAAGTTTGCTGGGTAGACATTTCCAACCCACCCAATCCCCCCAAAAAAGCCAACCACAGCCTGGGTCTGTAGGGATTAGATTCACAAGGGGAACTCATGGACCAACACCCAACTTTTAGGCACTGCTGTCATTCACAAAACCATGGCTCAGCTGCTGTATAATGCTGCAGGACTGTAAAATCTCTGCATGTCCAACTTGCCACTGCTGAAGTTCCTAAGGTGCTACAAATTTGGTTGCTGGGCATAGGCATAGACACTTAAAGGCTTGACACTGCCCAGCAGCTTGGCATCTAAATCACACCTAAGCCCCAGGAGGAGTCACAACCTATGTTTCCCTTGCCTATGTTACCTTTGGGTCCTGATCTGGGATGAACGTTCTGAGCTAAACCCACCTTCTGCCAAAGTAGTTAGGGAATCCTCCTGGGGAGAGGCAGAACAAGTTCAAGTCCCTGTGGCAAGTCTGGGAGAGTGGGGATTCAAACCAAGCTTCTCATCTCCTGGGTGAATGATTTAACCACTAGGATAAATGTTATGGTCATCACTTTTTGATTTTCAAGGACTGATCCAGATTAGGTATCTAACTCCAGGAGAGGTATCAGTGATGAATCCTCAGTGAAGCTAGGTGTCTCCCTCCCTGAAGCTAGGCAAGGCCTCAATTTGAGATGCAGGGCTGTGGCAGACCACATCTTTGTCCTTCCCTTGTCTTACTGGCTCGCTCAAACAACTTCCTGTTCAATGTGCTGGCTTTTGTGACTCCTTTTTGGATGCCTAACTCTCCACATATTATAGAGGATGTGGAACTTGGGGCTGTATATTCCATCAGACTGGCAGAGTGCCTAAAAGTGAGGTGTTGCTAAACTGAGTGTTGTAGTGTCTAAGTCCTCCTTGTGAGTCACTCTGCAGGGCTCCACTAGCCGAAAGCAAGTACAAACTTTTTGATACGCCCTTAGGTTCCAGAAAGAGAGAGAGAGAAATAGCCATGATAAACAGTTGACAGCAGAGTGTGTGTTCCAGTTATAGAGACACAGAGAGCTGTCAAGGTTCCAAATGATTTATCCTGATGAAAAGAAAATGTTGACTTGTAGGCTATGTCTACACTTGCAATCGATTGTTCAGGAGTGTTTAACACCCCCAACCCCTCACTGCCAATGACAAAGTCTTGCCATGGCAAGTTCAAGTGTGACTGCTGCTTTGTTGGCAGCAGTGCTCTCCAGCAGATAAAGTGAAAGCTTCTCACGGGATGGGGGTGGAGGGAAGAAGTATTTTATCGGCAAAAGTGCCAACCAACAGCATTCACGCATGTTCTTTAGTGGCAAGGCTGTGTTGACAGCTTCTTTGCTAAAAGCTGCATAGCATATACATAACCTTATACTTGATGGTCAGATCCAGTATTGTTGAGTTTTTGGAGGTCCAAAAAGCAAAGCAAAAAACACCTGATAAAATGGTGGTCTGGTCGCCTGTGGGTGTTTTGCTGTTGGACTCTTGGTATTCTTAAAAATGCCTTCTACACAGAGTCATTAAAGATCTTTTCTTGGCATAGACATACAAAGGGGGGTGCCACCCTCAAAGCAAAATAGGGATGCTGGTTCCAACTGCTTCTTTAAACATAAAGAACATGTTTGGACAGGAAATTGAAGAAAGCTGGACTCCCCTAGACTGAAGTCATGAAGAAATCTTTATTGGGGGAAAAAAATCACATGATTTATCTTAAATACAGCTACCTGTAATATGTATTTATTTCTAGTCTATAAATGTTTTACTTTATAGGGTTGTATGTACATGTAAAACATTAAATTGAAGATTACAATTATCTCCTTCATTTATGTTTATAATAGAACTTTTGACTGGGAACTGTGCAACTCTAAAGGTGGACAAGTAAGCAATATCTTGTAATAGGTAACAGTTCTTTTCCACTCTATGACTATGCAATTTTACATAAATCATGACCTGAATATGAATACTTAAATCAGCAACATTGTGCTTCTATGTGTGAATCAGAGAGCGAGATCCAGGTACATTCAAGACTGAATACCGGCAAGTACTACTCAGATTACTGGGTTTGAAAAGACAGAGACCTGTTTTGTAATAGGTATTTTTTGAGATGTTTTTCTCATGTCCATTCCACATTAGGTATACATGCTTGCCACAGGCATCGGTACCAGAAGTTTTTCTCTCAGCAGTTCTCACATAGGAGAGTGGCTCTGGCACCCTCTGGAGTAGCGCCTGCATGTCATAGTTTATGGAGTACTGCCAGCTCCCTCTCCCCTGAGTTCCTTCTTGCCAAAACCTCCAACTGTGGGAAAAGGAGGGTGAATTGTGTAATGGACATGAGCAATACATCTCTAAGCATACCAGTTACAGAACAAGTAATTGTCTTTTCCTCTTTTAGTGCTTGCTCATGTCCATTCCACGTTAGGTGACTCCAAGCAGTATTAGTGGAGATGGGTGCCAGTTTTCCGTCATGTAGATTGCAACATAGCTCTGCTGAACCCACCATTGTCTCTGGCCACCTGAGTGATGGCAATAACCACACATGATGGAACCATGTTGCAGCTTTACACATGTCCTAGACTGCGGTATGTGCCAGGAAGGCCTCCGAAGATGACTGACTCTAGTCAAATGGGCTTGGACAATGAATGGCCATAGGACCTTTGCCAGTTTGTATCAAGTCCTTATGCAACAGGTGACCCAAATGGAAGTAATCTGTGAGGAAACCGGGAGGCCCTTCCTCCCATCTGATAAAGCATTAAAAATGATTTGTGGAAGGGCTTGGTATGCTCCAAGTAAAAAAAAAAAACAACGCCCTCTAGACATCAAGCAAATGCAAACAACTCTCCTCTGCCGTCTGGTGTGGTTTGGGACAGAACACAGACAGGAATACAAGGAAGGAAGATGGACTGAGGTCACAGCTGGACATTGTCCTTATAAAGACTATGTAAGGAAGTTCAAAGGTCAAGGCCTTTATCTCTGAGACTTGTCTTGACAATGTCCCTGCTACTAGGAAAGTGACCTTCCAGGACAAATGGGATAGGGAGCAGGATCAGAGCAAGGGTGGGCCCATGAAAATGGAGAGGATCAGGTTAAGATTCCACAGTGGAATATGGAAGGGGAAATCATATATGTTGGTAAAACCTCCTTAGGTCCCTCAGGAATCTGTCATATCATAAGAAAACATTGTATGATTCTGGACCAGCTGGTGGAATGTGGAGATGGCCGCAAAGTGCATTCTGATGGAAAAATGAGCTAGACCCTGGTTCCTAAGCTGCAGTACACAGTCTAAGACAGACTGCACAAAAGAATACCAGAGAGATGCTGGGATCTGATTGTCCATTTGGTCAGGTAGATCAGTCTTGTGGATGGCTTTTCTCTTTCTAGGAGAACTTGCTGGACTTCCTTTGAGCAGCTGTGCTCCTCAAGGTCCAACCATGGTGCATCCACACTGAGATCCAGAGACTGAAGGTTGGTGTGTAGAAGCCTGTAGCAATATGGTCCTGTAACAGCAGGTCTGTATGGTTGGGAATGGGCTAGGCACATGACAGCATGCAATTACCACCATGTTCACGAGAGTGCTGAGCCAGTGATGAAGCCAAATGAGGGTGATCACGATAACCCATGCTTTGTCTCTCTTGATCTTCACTAGGACCCATCTGATGAGACGAATCAATGGGACCATGTACATCAGACCCTTGGCCCATGAGAGGTGGAAAGTATCAGAGTGCAAGCCTTTGCCTAGGCCCTACCTTGTGGCAAACAGTTCTACTGGGGAGTTCCAACCCTCTGGATGATGATGCAAGTTCTCTCTGGGTGGAATGGTCACTTGCGGTGAGAGAAGTCCCCTTGAGGTAATCTGTCAGAGGATTCCTGACACCAGGGAGCTACCAACTTCCAAAGTGTGCTCCCCCTTGCCTGTTGATGTAGAACATCCAAAATGTGCTGTCCAACAGGACTCTCACCACCTTGCCAGCAAGAAGACCCAACAGGCCATGTGAACTGCTTTGAGTTCCTTGACATTTATGTATAATATCTCCTCCTTTGGGGGGGCCCACCCAAATAATCCAGATCTTTCTGAGGTGTGTGCCCCAGCCAAGGTCTGAACTATCTGACAGCAGCTTGAGGGAGAGAGCAGGATTGTCAAATGGGACTGCTTCCAGGACCTTCTCTGGATTGGTCCACCACTGCAATGATGTGAGTACTGCTGAAGGAATGGTTACAATCTTTACCAGGTGGTCTCTGTCATGGCTGGAGAGGTCACATGTGAAGCCTGGCACAACAGACCATGTAAGTACATGCTGCCATGTGCTCCAGCATACGCATACATATTCCTGTGGTCTCCAAAGAAAACCTGGAAATCTCCACAATGAGGTCCATCAGGACCTGGAAACTGTCTAGCATCAGGAATGGTGTTGTGTGGTCAAGTTGTGTGCCTCCCTGATGAATTCTATCCTTTGAACTGTGAAAAGATGCACTTTTTATCTTTGACCAATGGCCCCAAGGAGTGCCACATGGCTTGCAGGACCTTGAAAATGCACTGGACCTATTATTTGGAACTGCCCTTGACCAGCTAGTTGTCAAGGTTTGGGTAAATATGTATAAACCAGTGCCTGAGATAAGCCATGAGTACTGCCATATCCTGGGTAAACATTCTTGGTTCTGTAGCCAAGCCAAAGGGAAGGACTGTAAATTGATAATGGGCCAAACCTCATTATAAAACTAAGAAAGTCTGTTCCCCAGGAAGATGCATGTTTCAGGCTGAGGGTGGCATACCAATGTCTGAGATCCAGGGAGGGAATAATGGAGGAAAAAAAAAGACACCATGTAAACCTTTAGTTCTTCATCAGTAACTACACTAACTGTACAAGGATGAAAGTTTCTATGAAGCAATGCTTCTAAAAGCAGTGACTGTTTCGTGAACTGTTAGTGCCAACAAACAGGAACTGAGGAGGCAAGGGTGGCACCCTTTATTCTGTGCCAGACTGTTGCCAATTGGACTGGTCCTATAGCTGTAGCCTTATGGACATGGCTAAGGGAAAAAACTTCTGGCGCTCATGCATGTGGTGAACACACACATCTAATGTGGAATGGACATGAGCTATCAGAAAATTTGAGTTAGTATGATGCCATCATCAGCTGAGATTCTGGAACTTTGTACACTGAATTAGTTCGCAATAATAAATACTGATTTGATTTTACTACTGTCAGTGACTATCGTAATGAATTAAGAAGTTATAGATGTAAACGTGACTGTTTTAAGGATCCACTTTAGGATTATTCTTACTTAGTAAACTTTATCAGAGTTATAAGGAATAGTTCTAACTCACAGAGTGTTCATCAAATCCTAAGCTTACACAACTGCACGTGTAATCAAATCTGGGAAATGGACCTTGGTGAATTGATGTTTGGGTAATTAACCAAACTTCTATGGGGCCTTAGTCCTGAAATTCAACTTTTCTTTTCCATTAGTGGACTATTACCTATAAAGGAACCTAAAAGCAACTGGAATTAATAAGGCATTGAGGAACTTATAGTTACAATTAACAAGGTGGCCTTGCCACAGTGTTAGATATGAATACTGAATGCTAAATTTGACTACTAAGTGTCAATTTAGAGTGGTAAATTTCTAATAATCAATGCTCTTCATTAATTTCTATTAGGAGTAATAAAATGCATTATATAAAAGACAAAGGTAATCCGAAATATGTTTCTATAATTAAATGCCAAGAATTAATGAGACCAATAGCATAGGTAAATATCAATTGTGTTTTACGTATTATTGTCCTCACAATAGTCAAGGATAATATTTTAATTATTTTTGAAGTAGAGGCTAGAGCTGGCTGTCTTAGCACTCTCTGGCTATGTCTGCACAGCAAAATAATACATTCTGGATTAGCTATTCTGAAATAGTTTATTTCCAAACAACACAGCTACACACAACAATGCATTTTGAAATAGCACCCAGCTATTTTCAAATGGCATGTCCTGACACATAGTGCCTATTTCGAAATATTACCACTGAAAGCCATTACAGCTTAATTCGAAATACCGCTATTCCATGTTTTAACAGTGCCTATTTCAAAATAGCTGTTTCAAAATAGGCTTTATTCCTCCTGCAATGAGATTTACTAAACTTGAAATAACGCACCTGCTAATTTGAACTTATTTCGAAATACCATGTGTGTAGTGTAGTTGCTTGCAAAGAGTTTTTCGAAATAACATCTGTTATTTCAGAATAACTTTGCTGTGTAGACGTACCCAAAGATTTCCAGTTTTAATTATCTTTACCCTTAAATCTGGAATTTTGAAGAGTATGCGTTTTGCAAGGAGTCCTACTGGGTATATTGCACTAGACCCTGTTTTCAACTGCTGTATGATAATTTTAAGACAAGGAGGGCCATTTAGAACTATTTCGACAGAACAAAAATACAGTTAGGAGATACTGACTTTAAACTGGCAAAACAGAAAGAAAAATTCCCCCAAACTACATAGCCTTTTATAAACTATTACTTTAAAACCCTGCATTTGAGACAGCATAGTTTTTTGCTGTCATATTTGCAAATTATGAAATTGTGTAATTTTAAAGAAATTATACTGCACTGTAAATTATGCAGTATGTGTTTCATAATGATGTTACAGTGATTAAAGCTGGAGATGCTTAAGTGAAGACCAAGTGCACTGTAGGTTCAATCTTGCAAAGTGCTAAACGCTTGGATCCTGAGTCATCAAAGTGCTGAAGCACGTGCTTAAAATTAGCCATGTGCGTAACCCCAGTGAAATAAATGGGGCTACTCGTACACAAAGTTAAGCCCAAGAACTCCTAATTCTGTTGATGGAAATGGAACATGTTTATTGTAGGGTGGCAGAGGACCAAGGAAGAAATCGGTGCACTATAACATATTAATATAAAAATTAGCTTCCCAAATGGGACTAGAAAATTTAATACGAAAATTTGTGATTGACCACAGGGACATATGTGAAAATAACCTACATCTGCACATTTCTATTGTCTCTGGTACGTCTGATTAACCAAGGATCACGAGCTCATGATGCATAACAATTCTGACATTTTCAACAAGGACTCAGGCCCTCATAACCTATAAAGCACAAAGATGTTCTCTTGCTTATTTTACAAGTATGGGAATTAGGTTGAACCAAGAACTTCCAAAAAAATTTAGAATAATGTAGAGTCTGGCCACTTTCAGAGCACATTGCTAATTGCTCCAATTCTCTGAAGCTTCCCCATCACACCAGGAAGACGAACACTGGCACACATACACAGGAAGTATGCCTCAAGACAAGCCTGTGATAACCAAGGAAGGGCTATGTCAGAACACTCTACAGAGTCTATTAGAAACCTCATTATATAGAGCTAACTTAATTGGGAAATGTTTAGATACTGCCTTAATGGGTGCTTAAGAAAAAACTAAGACGGACAAATTTTCCCATTAGTGTAGGAAGAAGTTTTTCCACTAATGTTAACAAAAATTTTATGCCTGGATGCCTCTTCTGTTGAAAGAATGGATGATATGGACTTCACCAACATTTCTAGCTCTCAGCTAAGTAGGCTGTCTGGAAACATGCTCAAGGAAAACTAACTACATTGTGGAAGCAGCTAACAATAGGTTACAAAGAGGCCTGGCTAGCCTGGGCATGTTAGATAATATCATAGTAAACTCCAGCAAAGAGGAAGATACAATTAGAAAGAATCTGCTGGGGTTCAGAAAACAAATTGTAAATGTGCTTTGGGAATCCATCAAACCAGCCACAGCAATATAACCTTAACATTGTGTGCAGAGCTATTGTGTGAGGCATAAGAGAAAACTCACATTGCCCATCTGTGAAATATTCTTGAATCAGGGGGGTGAAGACAAGAGCCGAGGAGGGAGATCACAGAGCTACAGACAGCTAGAAATAAAAGGGACCTCAGGAGGTCATCAAGTCCATTCTGCTGCAGTCACGGCACCAAGTGCCATCAAGATCATCCCTGACAGATGTTTGTGTAACCTGCTCTTAAATATCTTCAATAATGGAGATTCCACAACCTTCCTAGGCAATTTATTCCAGTGCTTAACTACTCTGACACTTAGGCTACATCTACACTTGCCCCCTTCCTTGAAGGGGCCATGGTAAGCAGGGTGATGGGAAATTACTAATGAAGTGCTGTGATGCATGTGAAGCACTTCATTGGGCAAATTCTCCCCCATGGCAACTTCAAAGTGTCAAACTTCAAAGTGCTGGCATCCCAAGCAGTAAGGACACTTGGAAGTGCCTGCGACTACATGGCTGCCCGCACTTCAAAGTTTGACACTTTGAAGTTGCTGCAGGGGAGAATTTGCCTAATGAAGTGCTGCACGTGCATCACAGCACTTCATTAGTAATCTCCCACCACCTTGATTATCATGCCCCCTTTGAAGAAGGGGGCAAGCGTAGACATAGCCTTTGGAAGTTTTTTCCTAATGTCCCACATAAACACCCCATGGTGCAATTTAAGCCCATTGCTTCTTGCCTTAGAATTAGAGGCTCAGGAGAATTATTTTTCACCTTCCTCTTTGTAACACCTTTTCAGATAATTAAAAGCTGTTATGTCCCTCCCAGTCTTCTATTTTCCAAACTAAACAAACCCAGTTCTTTCACTATTCCTGTATAGATTATGTTTTTCACACATCTAATTATCTGTCTTGCTCTCCTCTGAACCATTTCCAATTTCTCCACATCTTTCCTGAAATGTGGTGCTCAGAGCTGAATACAGTACTCCAGCTGCAGACTAAATCAGCAGAGTAGAGCGGAAGAATTACTTCTCATGACTTGCTTACAACAATCTTGTTAATACATCCCAGAACGAGGTTTGCTTCCCCCCTCCCACCAAAAGTGTCATACTGTTGGCTCATAGTTAGGACCCCTAGACCAATTTCGGCAGTACTCCTTCTTAGACAGTCCATTTCCTATTTTGTATGTGTGAAACTGATTGTTCTTTCCTAAGTTGGGTACTTTGCATTTGTCCTTATTGAATTTCATCCTATTTACCTCAGACCATTTCTCCAGTTTGTCCAGATAATTTTGAATTATCACAGAATCATAGGGCTGGAAGGGACCTCAGTAGGTCATCTAGTCCAGCCCCCTGCTTCAAGCAGGATCAACCCCCACTAAGTCATCACAGCCAGGACCTTGTCCAGCCGGGACTTAAAAACCTCAAGGGATGGAGAATCCTATAATCTTATACTTGGAAGTACTGGCAACCCCTCCCAAGTTAGTATCATCTGCAAACTTTATAAGCATGCTCTCTATGCCAGTATTTAAATTGTTGATGAAGATATTGAATAGAACTGGCCCCAAAACTGATCCCTGCAGAACCACACTTTTTACGTCCTTCTAGAATGACTGTGAACCATTGATAACCATTCTCCGAGGATGGTTATCTAACCAGTTATTCACCCACCTTATAGTAGCCCCACTTATGTTGCACTTCCCTAGTTTACAGATAAGAAGGTAATGCAAGACTGTATCAAATGCTTTAGTAAGTCTATATATTGTATCTACCATTTTCCCCTTATTAACTAGGCTTGTTATCCTATCAAAGAAAGCTATCAGGTTGGTTTGACACAATACGTTCTTTACAAACCATGCTGTTACTTATCACTCTTTTATCTTCCAGATGTTTGCAGATGGATTCTTTTATTATTTATTCCATTACATTTCCTAGCAAACAAGTTATGGTGACTGGTCTGTAGTTTCCTGGATTGTCCTTATATCCTTTTTTATAAATAGGTACTATGCTTGCCCTTTTCCAGTTTTCTGGAATCTCTCCCATGTTCCATGACTTTTCAAAGATTATAGCTAATGGCTGAGATACCATCTCAAACAGCTCCTTGAGTATTCTAGGATGCATTTCATCAGGCTCTGGTGATCAAGACATCTAACTCTTCTAAGTAAGTTTTAACTTGCTCTTTTCCTAGTTTAACTTCAGACCCTACCTCATTTTCTCCAGCATATTCACTACTGCAGGCGTGTATCAGAGGGTTAGTCTGTAACTGCAAAAGCACTGAGAAGACTTGTGGCACATTATAGACTAACAGATTTATTGGAGCATGAGCATAAGCATTAACTCCAATAAACCTGTTAGTCTATAAGGTGCCACAGGACTTCTCATTGTTTTTACTGTAGGCCTCCAATCACCAACAACTTTCTTGGTGAAAGCCAAAACGAAGTCATTAAGTACTTCTGCCATTTCTACATTTTCTGTCATTGTTTTTTCTTCTTCATTGAGCAGTGGATCTATCCTCTCCTTGGTCTTCCTCCTGCTTCTAATGTATTTGTAGAATGTTTTGTTACCCTTTATGTCTCTAGCTAGATTGAGCTTGTTTTGTAGTTTCACCTTACTAATTTTTCTCCTATTTGTATATATTCATCCTTTGTACTTTCACATATTTTCCACTTTTTGGAGGGCTCCTTTTTGATTTTTAGATCATTCAAGATCTCCTGGTTAAGTCAGGGTAGTCTCTTGCCATACTTCCTATCTTTTTTCACACAACTGAAGAGTGTGTTCTTGCTTCCTTAATAATGTCTCTCTGAAAAACTGTCAACTGTTTTTCTTCTTAGTCTTGCTTCCCATGGGACCTTACCTACCAGCTCCCGGAGTTCGCTAAACTCTGCCTTCTTGAGATCCATTGTCTTCACTTTGAGGTTCTTGCTTCTACCATTCCTTAGAATCATCAACTCTTTCATTTCATAATCACTTTCCCCCAAGCTGCCTTCCACTCTCAAATTCTCAACACATTTCTCCCTATTTGTTAAAATCAAATCTAGACTAGCATCTGCCCAGAAGCTTTTTCCACCTTCTGAAATAAAAAAAAAAAAGCTTCCAATACATTCCAAGAACTCGTTGGATAATCTGTGCTTTGTTTTGTTATTTTCCCAACAGATGTTTGGATAGCCCAAGTCCCCCGACACCACCAAGTCCTGAATCAAGATACAATATCTGTTTCTTAGTCACAGTCAGCCAATGGATTGAAGGAAATGAATATACCAGCTGGTGACCATCATGATCCATACCCTGTTTACAGAGTGCAGGCAGACACAAGGATGAAATATTTCCCTATGATACTATAAAGGAGTTGTCATCAGTTTCCTTTCATTGAGGAGCTGTCAGAACACTGGGCTTAGGTGCCATGGGAGCAGTGCTGAGCAAATTTTTGGTTTTTGAAATATTATTTGTATACTTGGGGGCCACATAGGAAAAACCCATTGGTGTCTATGTGACTGAAATAGAATATTTGTCTAAATAAAACCCTAAATGATTCATTACATTCTCGATAGAACAATCCTTTTGGGATAATCTTAGCTGCTTAACAGAAAGCAGTTAATGTTGATTTTGGAGGAAAAGAAGACATCCACATGTTATTTATTCAATGCTCCTAGTGATTTTCACTAAAAATTCCCTTTTAAAGTTTCCCAATACTTTTGCTTCACTGCAAAACTTCAAAATATAAGATAAAATTGTAACTTATAATAAATGTGAGAACTGAAATGCCAAACTATACTGCACATATATATTAAATATGACAGTTTAACACTTGCTTTTTGCAACAGAAAACTATATTGTATTCTCAGACCAACTCCCTGACGAAACAGAATTAGGAATACACTGCCTTAAAACAATAAAATGTTATGGTTAAAAAATATTAACCTAACAACCTTTATTGTGCCCCATTTTCTACGTCCATCTCCACTCAGGGATTGAAAATGCATATCAGAGGCTATGTGAAACTTGTCTAAGACAAGTTATTCATGCAGTAGTTCTAATACTGTCTATAGGACATTGCTGCAAGGCACTATAACATAAAATCTGGAAAGAAATACACATTGTAATTGCAAATGTAAACTTTGATTTTTTTTTAACCTCTTTGATTAAGGTTTTCTGGCCACTATGGAATAAATGTTTTTGAAATAAAAGCAAGAAATACAGAAATATAATTTAAAATGCCACTGAAGAGGATGCAATTTGACAGAATTACAAACACAAACATTTTCATTTATTTATGCAACTAAGAGTTCTCATTAGTGTATATGAGCTGGTTTTTAGTGCAGCACGACCCAACCACTAGATAACAATCTGCTTGATGTTCAAAGCAAGTAGTAAGGAGGACAATGCCAATCCACAGCTATGCAAATATCATCTCAGAGAGGAAAATGGCTAAGCCTCTAAAGGGCACAAGCTATAACTGGAAGATATTTTTAAATAGATTTGCAAAGCTAATTAAAAATTGTAGCTTTTAAAAGTATATTTTGATACAATATTTGGGCGAAAGATCATTAAAACATAATCTACTTCATTATAGGTGAAGTATTTTTTCTAAATGCATCAATAGAAAACATGATAAAATGAACAGCACACTTTTGCTGAAACACATTTTGAGAAAGGTATCCATTATGTGCAAAGCAATCTGTTTACAAGGGAAGGATGTTTATTCTGCATTTAATAATTATTTCACTGATCTACTATATATATAGCCTTTGGAATTTATATTTTCTTTCTGTTTAAGGTTAGAATTCAATCAAGTCACTACTAAAATTCCATTATGAATAACATCAATGAAAACAGACTGAAAATTGAGACAGAATAATGGCTCACCTCTTGTGTTCATCAACTCACTTGTAAAAGTACAAACCAGTTGAAGGTTCACGTTGGACCTCTAAAACCAGCACTTTCTGGTCCAGCAACATCCCTGATCTGAAAAGGGATGTTGCTGGACTAGACAGCTGGGCAGGAGGGTACAGCCTGAGTCCTCTAGCAGCTCTGGGGGCACTGCAGCCAGCATCCTTTATAGCCCCATGGGGAGGGCAACTGCAGTGGAGCCCTCCTCCCATCAACAATGCCATGAGTGGGGCAGCCATGCGGGACTGGGGCCAGTGTCCCCCTTCTCTGTCAGGCTGCATTCCTGGTGCTCCATGGCTGGGCGGCTGTCACTCCCACAGCCAGGGAGGAGCCCCCACAGGCCTGCAGTCTACAGCTTTCATCCCTGGGGTCCCCTGCCTCTGCTGGGAAGTTGCAGCCCCCAGGCACTGGGCCACCACTGCAGGGCAGGAGCCCCCCCCGTCCAGTTCCCTGCTGTGGGGCACCAGCCAGAAGTAGCAAGGCTTAATCCTGCATTCCCCATGTGCTTCCTGTGGAGGAGAAGCCTCTGGATCCCATGGGGCAGAGTCAGGGCCAGATTAACCTGTGGGCCTGGGGCCCAAACAGTTATGTGGGCCTTTTGGGGGGCAGTGGAGCATGGCACAGGACCGAGAGGCAGGCCCTTCTAAAGAGCAGAACCATTTACTTGTAACTATATATATATAATTTTTTAAACATATTATTAGTTATAAAAATATAGTCTGGCTTTTTTCATGGGTGCTCAGTAAACAATGCTATTTTGAATGTTTGGGCATAGGTCTGATTACCACTGAACTCACTGAAGTCTGAGCAATTTTACCATGTGTCCAGTACCTGGCATATGGAAATATGGTCACCCTATTCATCCTGTCTGACAATGGCAGAACTCTGAATTTTCTTGACCAGGTACACTGGTACTTTATGCAGCTGACTTTACTGTCAGAGTACCAGCAGCAAGAGCACTAATGGGCAGTGAGCTGTATTGGCCCACGGTTGTCAGGCGTCAGAAATAACCCAGGCCTAGCTGCACCAGTCTGGGGCTAGGTCTCTTCCCGGTGCCCTACTGCACATATCCCGAGCTTCCCACAGCCTCCATGTGCACCGCTCTCAAGCATCTCTGCCTGTTCTGGGAAGCAGGCGACTACCCCCTGCAGCACTGCACAGTGCTCTCTTGCTGGCTACTGTTGGCTACAAGGGAGTGGCACTGGGGGTGCAGGGAGATCCAGGATCAAGCAACTGCTGCATCTGAGGAGGGAGATGACTGGTCCCCCCACCCCCAGGAGGCAACTCCAAGTTGCAGGGGGTTGGCAGCCTTATCCTGGATGGACCTGCTGAGCAGAAGCCTGGGGAAGACCTGAGCTCACTGCTGCTGGTAGAGAGAAGACTGGGGGGAATCCTCTCTGGACCCCGGCTCCAGCTCTTTGAGATCCTGCCTGATATAGCCCAAATTTCTCATCTCCAGGCCAGCCCCAAGCCCCACACCTCATCCTGCACCCCACCCAGAGCCACACCCCAACCTCCTGGACCCAAACTTCTCTCAGAGCCTGTAACTCACCACCCCTTCTGCAACCCAGCCCTCTACCTCAGCACAGAGTCTGCGCTCCGAACTCCCTCCCATGCTCATATTCCCTTCCAGAGCCTTACATATTTGTGTCAGGGGACAGGATTTGAACTCACTCTGGGCACCAACAAAAATTATACAAACCTCATCCTCCTGGGCTTTAAAAATCTATGACACTCTTAATGCCCCCATGATTCCACACAGATTTCAAGACCAAAAAGAAACATTATAACCATCCAGTCTGAACTGCTGAATAACAAAGGCCATAGAATTAATCCCAGTGAAACCTTTATCCAGCTCAGTTACTCACGAGAGAACTAGAATGAGTGTAATCCTGGTTCCCGAGAAATCTGGCTACTGATTTCAATGGTGCCAGGATTTCATCTGATGTTTTTTAGAAAGGGATCCAATCTGGAGCTAAAGAACCCAAATCACAGACTATTTTCCATGTTTTTGGTAAGCTGTTTCAACAACTAATTACTTTGTTAAAATTTTGAACCTTATTTTCAGTTTGAATTTTTTAAATTCAGCCTCAGACACTGGATCTTTTATAGTACTCATCAGGCATCTTGTTCCCGTGTATGTATTACCGGACAATGGTAGTTTCAATACAAAATTGAAGAATGCCTTCTTCCCTGCCCTATTATACCTTATTTATCCCCACAGTGCTGTTGGGGCTCTGTGACTCAATGTTTTGCAACTCTAACAGTACATAGTGGGAAACAGATGTCAATTCCTTTTCTGCTTGGAAAAGCCGACTGCTGGTGAGTGGCTGATCCCTACATGACTAGCAAAGCCAGTCCTGTTTCTCTGATACCCATAGTGATATTCCTAGTGATGACTGTGTAGGAGGAACCCAGGTGTAATCAAATCCCTCATGGACTGCAAACTGGTCCCTCACAGACGGCAAACTGGAAATAAAGACTGAATTCTCAACAAGTGGGTGGACTGGGCACTGCCCTAGAAAATGTACTATTAGGAGAAACTCTACATTTGCATGGACATTGACTGCAAGAGCGCATGGATCTTTTCCTATCTCTACATTTCTGGAAATGAGTCCCGAATTACCAAAATTCCCTTCACACGGCAATGAAGATCACTGGGATGTCGAATGCATACTGCTATTTTTGAAACTTTAAGAATATCATTTCTGCTGGAAAGGACTAATCTGAGTATTAGCTAAAAATAGGGCTGTGTCTACACTAGCTCCCTATTTCGAAGGGAGCATGGTAAGTAGGGTGTTGGGAGTTTATTAATGAAATGCTGCAGTGCATATGCAGCATTAAGCAAATTGCCCCCTTCCCCCCTTTACTTTGAAGTCCTTTTACTTCGTTTACTCCTGAGGAGTAAAGGGACTTCAAAGTACCCCAGACACTTCGAAGTACCAGCAGGTGAGCTGCGGCTAGATGCAAGCCGGCACTTTGAAGTTTAACACTTCGAAGTTGCTGCCGGGGGGTGGGGGTAGGGGAAGGGAATTTGCTTAATGAAATGCTGCATATGCATTTCAGCGCTTCATTAATAAACTCCCAACACCCTACTTACCACTCTCCCTTTGAAGTAGGGAGCTGGTGTAGACACACCCTAGCACTAATAAAAGATATATCCAATGGCCAGTGATGGGACACTGATGGGGAGAACTCTGAGTTACTACACAGAATGCTGGCTGGTGGCTCATGTCCACATGCTCAGAATCCAAATGATTACCGTATTCCCGCCTGGAAAGGAATTTTCCCCCAGGTCAGACTGGCAGAGGCCCAGGGTTTCTTTGCGCCTTCTTTTACACTACAGGTGTCACAGAGTGTAGGGGTCACCAGGCCCTGCACCCATCTGCAGGCAGGAGTGACTCTCAGCAAGTAGAACAGAAGTTTGTTAGTCAATAGGGACACAGTGTAGTACAGACTTGTCAGTACAGCAACCAGAAACAGTCAATACAATGGGGGCCCTGAGTTGGGGGTCTTACCCCCTACTCCCTCATCTCTTTCCCCCAGTCCAGGCTAACTGTCTTCCAACTGCCTAGTGCCCATTCAAACCAGCCACGCCCCACTCCCTTCTTTGTTCTATTTCCTGGGAAACAAAGATGTCCCTGATAGCTCACTTTACCACTGTGAACTGATGCCACCTAGTGAAACTTTGGGAAATTGCAATGAACTACAGGGTATCAGGAAACACGTGCAACCTAATCAGAGGAATAACATCCCCATACACCCCTACTTTGTCATAACAGGTCAAATGCAAATTTAAACTGGGGTAGCATGAGGATTATCTGGAACTGGAAGTATTTAAACTATGATCTGAAGACTTCAGTAACTCAGCCATGGGTTAGGGGTCTATTACAGGAGTGGGTTGGTGAGGTTCTGTTGCCTGCAACTTGCAGGAAGTCAGACTAGATGATTACGACGGTCTTTTCTGACCTTAAAGTCTATGAGTCTATAGCAATAGGTTTTAAATGGGGACTAAGGGAAAAGATAAATCCTATTAAAATCTCAACATTAGGATACAGAGCACATTTTATCCTTATAAAGCCTAGAACTTAACATGCTGAAGCATATTACTCTTTGAAAGTAATGCAAGAAAAAGGTGAATAAGTATTTGGTCACAGTCATTAAAGATCTTGCACTCTGTGGTGTTACACAAAGACCCCTGGTTGGGGATGAGCAAAAGTGGCAAAGAGGTAAAATCAGGATGTAAAAGATCCTCCACATTCCTAGGCACCAGTTGACTCAGAATATATTGCAGTTCTTTATTCTTGTTTCGTCACTGTGAACATAGAGTAAATTTGGAGAGTAGTCACTTATCGGGCTCTCCCCACCCCATTTTTCTTTTAAAGAGGACTCTAATATTAGTGAAGAGATTTCTTTGTTCTCAGTGGCATACAATGCAACTTCTATTTTGTTCTAGTTAAAGTTCCACTCCTCACTATGGCATTTGATGAATGGGCCTAAAACACAAGTTTATACACTAGGGCATGGGACAGTTACTATTTGGCAAGTGGTTACCCAATTTTATTCCCAGCCAAAAATAGTATGAATTAACGTTACAGTAAACTTTAACCTTTCAATTTTTCTATACTTTGTGTCCTACATTTTTCATCCTTTAAATTGCACTAACACTAGCTTTTTGGATCAGATATTTCTGTTTGGATTTCTTTCACTTTTGGAAGGAGGAAATAATGTAAGAAGACCAAGAAACTTAGTTCACCTGTAACTAAGAGGATCCTTCACAGCCAAAACAGAAACGATTTAATGGGAACATGAAAAAATGCTCAGGTTAAATATGTAGCACTTTAAAGCTGCTGAACCCAATTTTCTTCAAATGTGGATTCTTCTTTGCTGTTTTAATCTTGATGAAGACTACAGAAGAAGTCAGGGTTGAAGTTTTTGTTGTCTTTGCATATCTTTTAACAATGGCAGACAAACATCAGAGCATATTCAGAAAGTATTTCCTCTTCACTTACAACTCAAAAATAGAATGGACTTTGCTCAAGTTTTCCAAAAATAACTTTGGACCAGCTCAAAGCTTGGAAAATAATTTCAAAGGAGTTTGCTTGAGAAATTATGGGGAACCAAGATGGAATGTACTGACATGGAGTCAGGCCAGATGGCTACAAGGAAGTAACAGAAAGTAGGCATCTTAGCCCCCAATTAAACAAGTCACCATTTCTGTGGTAACCAAGCAAAGTCTACCTCAGGTTAATTAAGACACCTGGAAGCAATCAAGAACCTGCTCGGCCGGTTTAGACAGCTAGGACTGATTGGGACACTGACTGGGAGGTTAAAACTCTCTCCTTTCCTCAATTTAATGGTGTGCCAGAGTGGTGATACGAGGATGTCCTGCTGCAGAGCAGGAGCTATAGAGATGCTGTCAGGAACCCTGAAGTCACAGAAGCCGGGGCAGGGAGAACAGCTCCTACAGCCCCCAGAAGTCCCAGGAATACAGGCAATATGCGGGGGTTGCACAGGGAACTACATGCACCACCGTTTCACCTCCTCCACACCCCCCATGAGCATCGCACTGCTTTCGATAAGTACAGAGGCAATCTCAGCCCTCTCCTGCAGTGGCATAGCCTGAAAGCACTACTCCTAGGTTGCACCCCACCAAGGGTGGGGGGTGGGGACTGCCCCCGCACCCATTGGAAGTGGCGCAGCACTTCTGCGGGAAGAGGCAGGCATGGGCGGAGCAGAGGCTGGTGGGTGGGGCATGGGTGGAGCAGGGTCACTTGGCCAGTGCCCCCTTGCATTCCCAGCACTGGTCACATCTGCTGAGGAAGGAAAACCCCTGCTAACAGGGAGAGACTGAATTAAAAATCTAGTCTGTTGCCTCCATATCTTGCAAGGCCACAACAGACTAAGATTTCCACCCCCAATGCCAAAGATGAGAGTGGCTAAATCAGACTATGCTTTGCCCCTGAAGTAAAGGGGCTAGACTGACAGCTGTAGTGAGCCACTGAGGTGAGCAATTGAGTGGGAGTTACTGGTTTCCCCCGACAGGGAGAGAGCATGCTTAAACCTACTGCTACCCAAGTGCAGGACCCACTATGTGAAATTAGGAGCTTCATCACAGTATGTACGAGAAATAGTGTGCGTGTTTGTTAGGTACAAATTGTAAATTAACTGCATCTGTATAAAATGTGAAGATGGGCAAAGCATAGCTTATATATGACAGTTATAAATTCTTAAATGAATGTATAGGTTAAACCTCCCAAAACTGGAATTCTCTTGTCTGGCAACATCCATCATCTGGAAGCACCACAAATGTTACTGGACCAGAGACACTTCAGGTTGGGAGGTCAGTAAGGGGAGCCAGGTCACCTCAGGCAGGGGAGCCCAGTGGGGCTTGCATCTCTGGTCAGTGGTGACAGCTGGCTTCTCTGGGGCCAGGGCTGCAGCTGGTGCCCACGGAGTCAGGATCATGCAGGCAGCCTGGCCAGGGCTACACAGGCACCCATAGTGCCGGGACCATTCTAGCAGCCTGGCCAGGTCTGCACCAAACTCCCATGAACTGGGGGCTGCGCCAGCAACCTGGCCGGTCCAGATCCAGCCTCTGAACTGGGGCCAGGCTGTGTCTGGCACCCTGGCCAGAGCTAGAGCTGGCCTCTGCATGGCCCAGGGCATGCTGGTGGCTCTGGGGCTATGCTGGCAGATCAGTCAAGGTGGAGCTGGCACCCACGTGGCCAGAGCTGTGGCCAGGGTTGGGGCCGCAGCCAGAGTAGGGGCCATATCCTGCATGAGGCTGGAACCAGCCTTTGCAGCTGGCAGCCAAACGTGGCCAGGCTGGTGTAGACCCAGGAGGGGCCAAGGTCCAGCAGGAGGTAAGGGGTTACCAGGGCTGAAGGTGAGGGGGAGGAGGAGAAGAGGAACAGGCAGCAGATTGCATGGCTGGAGCAGGGCACCTCCCTCGCCTGGTAAATTCCCTTCCCCTAGTCAGGTCCTGAGGGTGCCAGATGAAGGGGGTGCAACATGTACTCTGCTTTTGTATTTATATATTTGTTTATTTATTGGCTCTATGAAGAGCTGCAAAAACATCAAATGGAGTGCAAAGGCCAAAGGAAGAAAAAAAAGATTGACATTATACAGACTGATGAAAAAGCTCAAAAGGAAAAAAAAAGAACATCATAACAACTTTCACATGCAGCACGTAACAAGTATCCTCATTCAGATCTTATATTCCCTGCCTAACTGTCCCTCATTTTATTGCTTCAGGATTTGTCAAGAGCGCTTTCCTGTGATACATGGAGAACGTCTATAAATTGCTGACACAGTGAAGGACTATGACTCTCTAATTCAGACGTATGGTTTCACAATAGCAGCAGTGCTGATCCAGTCTTGGATTGATACAGTGGAGGCTTCAGATGTGGATAAGTCAGAAACAATATCTATCACTGAGACACTGTAGGATATGCCCCCATTAGATGCCAGAAAGTGATCTTCCAATTCAGGAGACTAAGGAGGCGAGAGCTATCTTTGTTTTTTTACACAGAACTATAACAAATAAATGCTGCCTTCTTAATGCACTCAGAAACTTGAGGTGTCTGGTCAGCAGATCAGAAACAGGGCTTCCTGGCAGAGGATCAAAAACAAACAGCAAGGACTGAGAGCTGTAAGAAAGTATTACATAGAAAGATGGAGTCCCCTTAAGGCCTGGCTGAAAAGTTTGCACACAGCTGTGGAGAGTAGGACAGGAAACTCTGAGATAGAAGCTTAGGACCTGTTCCAAGAGAAATATAGAGTTTGGGACCCTGAAAAACATTCCAGAGCCTCACTGTAGAAACTGGAAAGCTACTGGAAAATTTCATTTCCTGAGAAGCTCTTCTCTGGTGGTAACTGAACCTGAAAGGGGAGGGCAAACAGTCTAGGTCAAACAGCCTGCAAATGAATACTGGCAAATGTTTGCTTCTCCACCCAAGAGACATGAAGCCAAGAGATGTCTGTGTGTCAGACGGTGCCCTCCTGGTATCTGTAGTGGGCCACACCAGAGTGGCAAAGACCATTGTTAAGGAGACAGAGCTTCATTCTGTACAAAAAGGAGAAAGCTGTGGAACTCTCCTATAAGTATCACAAGCAACTGAATCTTGGAGATTTTGTTAGACGATAGTGACACACTGATGTCCAACTGGAAATCTCAGCCATAGATGGGGAACCATTTAAAGGAATGTGAAAAATCATCAAGTAGAATAACCAGGGGCAAGAACCTATTTCTGATCTTCTTTCTTAACTCTCTCCAGATCTTCTCCCTGACTAAAGTCACAAGGCAGTAATTCATGGATTCATAAATAACAGTTTTAGGAACTCAATTCTTTCTGTGAACTCCAACTAGTAAGAATGAAAAGGACAAGAGCTAGAAAAGAGAGCAGCACCTATGATACACTAAATTGTGCATACCATAGAAATACCTATAAATAAAAGTTCCAAAAAAGATAGACTGACCTCTCCAGTTACTTAAAACAATCAAAAAACCTCCAAAACCTCCACATTCCATAAGATGCTTCCTGTATGTTTTCATCTGCTTGCTAAGGTTTTAAATAACTAAATCTGTGACACATTTTGAATGGTATCAGTCAAATATCAGTTCCCATTTGTTCCAATTATTTGGAAAAAGTAAAGGTTTTGGTTCAACATTGTTTTGTTTAAAATTGCCTCACTTTGTATTGCTGCAGATATGGAATGGGTTAACATAAAACTATAACAAGTTCTGAACCAAAGAATTATATATAGTACAACATTTGCTTATCAAGTCTATTACATGTACTTTCATACAAGTATCTGAAGAGAGAGACTGTACAAATAGTTTGCTGACTTCAATAACTTAGTTGGAAAATGTATGTAATTTTATTTCTGCCAGTGCCATCTACTCAAACTGGGTCACAAAGATAATTTATTTCAATTCTAAAACCAACTTTCAAAAGTCTCTACCAACCAAAGTAGTACTTTGATCCATGATATTTAATTCTCTTTCAATGGCTGGAAACATTTTACTTTTTTATGATAGTTTTTCCTCACCAAGCCAAAGACCAAAAGTGACACTTTGTAGTATTCTGTAGCTGGAGGATTTTCATTTTAACATCTTCAGAGGGGACAGACTTTTTTTTAATTTCTAAAATTCTCCTAGAAGTCAACCAGGATTAATATCTGCATAGATCCTGCAGCACCTTCTGGTTATGACAGGCACTTGAGGTAACTGATCACTAGCACTCTGAAAAAGTGGTTAGAAACCTAGAACAGGACCTAGCAGTCTATGGGATTTGTACCTAAAAGGCACAAATCAGTACCTTCAGCCTCAAAACTTACATCAACACAATGATATTTTTATATGATCTCTTACTACGGCTACAAGTGATGCATGCTTTTGGTGGTAGCAACAGTGGGAAATATTTTTCTGCTCCTTTGATTTCTCTTCACAACTTTTATTTTATGCAACATGCTGACATATTCCCAAAGCAAGGGGGCGGGGGGAGATACCATAAAATCTTGGCAGGTTACAGGGTGTCAGAAAATGATTAGACTGTTTGGCAATTCACCAGGATATGTTTAAAAGCCAACTTGGCAAGATATTTAAAATTTAAAATGTGTTCTTCAGTTCCAGAATTGCCCTATCATAAAACTGCAGTAACTGAAGTAGGGCATACAATTGCTTGTGTTTAAAGTACCAGATTAAGAACAGCCCCAGTTTCTTAATTCTGTGTTACTCATAATATTAAAGTCTTTGCAGGTAGTATTGAATTCTGATTCTGCACTTTGACACAGGAGTCAGTGACATCATCGTGTGTGCAAAATAAAGCATATGCCTAAGTATGCATTCGTGATGGGTTTCTGTTACTTTCATGCAAAAGTGGAATTGGGATATATTTGGCTGACTATTGTTACTCATGAACCTGTTTTTAGTTCCTTTGATGGGTCTTTTGTGCATTTTTAATATTCACTATTGGTCCCTTGGAACAAAAAACTGAAAATGAAAGCCCTCCCTGTCTTCCGTATATCAATATCAACTACCTGAATGACAGGAACAGAGTGGCACGTCTCTGAACTGATTTCATTTTTTAAAAAGTTTCACCACTCCCATTTCTCCCTACTCAGAGGCATCATTTTCATCTCCCTATTTTTAGGTTTTTTTTAAGTACCAAAGACAGACACCATTTCCTTTCCATGGGAAAGAGCCTTGAAAACATCCCCACCAATCCTGGCTTGGAATTATCCAAATCTATTTCTTCTGCTTTCTAGTATCTAAATATATGTTGATTACTGCCTTGTAACCACTGACACAGCAATAATGTCTACAAAAGCTTGCTGATCAAGAACGTTGACCAATAATATAATTGTCCTATGAGAAGTAATCTTTTAATTGCCACATTTTGTCATAATTGCAACTCATATTTGAAGCAAGTTACCAAAGAACCCACATGAAAACAGTGGCAGATCAACTCCAGGGAAAACAGGTTGTGAAAGAGTTATTTTGTTATCCCAAACACTTCTTTTACTTTTCAAAACAAACCAACTATCCAAACAGGATAGAAATATTTATTTCTAAAGAGCATAAAAGCTACTTTTTTCTCTTTATTTTGAATAGAATGAATCAGACTAAAACGTAATCTTTCCCCCCTATTTTTTCTGCTACATCGACAGGAAATAGACCACCAAAACAGATGGAATGAACAGATCTCTTACCTCCCAGTGGCTGAACACCAGCTGCGGACTGGCCAGGCCACTTGTTCTCTTCCTGATTTCATCTGCAAACCCAAAGCTTTCTGCTACTGGCAGCACTGCCTTAATAATAAACACATCAGTCCCCTCTTTCATCTCCTCTTGTAATACTCGGCCTTCTCTTTTGGATAAAACAGCATATACACGACCTGAAAAGACATAAGCCTTATTAGCTTAGTGAGCATTTCACATTCTTTGCTTTAAGGCAAATATGTAATTATTTATTTAGGAAAGCTAAGTACTATAGATGGGATATACTTTCTATGACTCAGTCTCTTTCCTGTAAGACTGTGGACAAATTAATTAAAATCACACAAAACATACAGTAAGCAGAAGTTGCAAATCCGTAGAAAAGGTTGAACCTCTCTCATCCAGCACCCTTGGGGACCTTATTGGTGCCAGATGAGATAACTTGCTGGATGACAGGAGGTCAATATGGTCCAGCAGCATTACCAACACTTTCACTGCTTACTGGACTCTTAGACAACATTTAGGGGTAAATTAGAGCTAAACAATACCACAGAACACGGAGCCACGACTGGCGGTGTGAAACTTTATGGGACCATGGGAAACTTGGCCACACCCATAATAAGTGGATATCTGGCTAACTAAAATCAGGCCGGTTCACAAATGTTGCTGTATTAGAGAGGTTCATCATGTATGTACATGTTTAATAAATTACTACTACCACTTAGTTTTTAAACTGTGTACATTTTATGACAACACTACATATATTTCTCAAAGACACACTGTAGTAAAGTAAGAATTTGCATAAATATACATTAAACTTGAATGTTTTAAATCATATAAACTGAAAAGAACATGTCAATGTGCCATCAGACCTATTTTTAAAGTAGAAGATTTACCCAGCGTTGCTCAGGTCCTTAGATCAATTATTTATTTTTTTTAGAAAACGTACATGCTTCATTTAAATAATTGTTCTGGGGTGGGCTGGTGAGGAGGGATTCAGTATGCAGGCAGCCCTGGGAGAGAGGACAATCCCAGCCCTCTCTCACTGCAACACCTTGAAGCCAGGTGGGAAGCACTTCTCTATGGTCACTTCAGCCCCAGTGGGCACAGGCAGGGGGAGGGATGCATATCCCCTGGCTGGGCAGATCCAGGTTTGTCTGCCCTCTGAGCGCAACAGCCAGAATGAGGAATGCAGCAAACTGTGCACTTCTCTCTCACGTCCTGATGAAGGGAAACAGCCAGCAATGTCCCCATACAAAAGTGAGGGTATGGGGGGGAGGGGGAGGGAGAAGCTTCATATCCCTGCCCTACATAAATGACACCTGGGGAGCCTGGGAGGCTCAGGGCTCGAACACACTCGGAGGGCCAGTCAGTCAGCCGTTCTCACTTGCCAGATGATTCTGTCGCTTTTCTATGGTTTTATGAGAAGCACTCTCATTCCAGGCACAACCCTTTTTTTTTGGCACAACTAAACCTTTACCATGCTTTAAACGATGGTAAGAGAAAGCTGGACACTGAATTTGGTGGGCCTAGATCTTACCCTTTAGGAATTCTTCAACAAACAGACAAACAAAGACAAACTCCTCCAGATATATAGTAGGTATCCCCATAGTCAGTCTCATCTATTCTCACAGGCTGTTCAAACATTCTGCATACACACAAATGTGGGCATGTAAGAAGCAATGCTTATAAAGTGAAATTAAGTCCTCTAAGGCCAATGAATGGGGCCTTCTGTGGAGAACTTTGCAGAGACTGTGAAGTGGTGGAATCTAACCCAGAGAAAGGCCATACAACTTCAGTGGATGGGAACAATGGCTGGGAACTCTGGATGGGAACAATGGCTAGTGCATATTTCCATCCTCACTGCTAGCAGCTCTTCTCTACCACCTCCAGTGAATATTCTGCTCTTGCCAGGACATCACTGAGCCCCTCATGTAGCCCTTCGCATGTGGAAGAATGTCACCATTGCTGTGTATGTCATCGTCTTGTTGTTTACAAAATTTGAAATAACGTGTTTAGATCCAAAATTATGAAGTCAGACACACAGGTCACAGTATTTTCAAAGACAAACATATGGGGTATGTCCTGCATGTATAAGATTTGTTGATATAAGCTAAACAATTTCAAGCCTAAGGAAACCCTGAGAGAGCCTAGGGAATTGTGAAACACCAAAGGTTGTATTTTTATAAAGTTCACAACTGCTGATTTAGTGTATCCATGTGCATTACTTTAAAACACACACACACACACACACACACACACAGTATAAGAGCATTATCAAGGGCACTGGAAATATCATAGTAATGTACAGAATTTATTAAAACCAATTGATAAAGCAAGTAAATTTCAAATTAGATTATAAGATATTAATATTATATTTTAAAATATTTGTTTTATTCCTTACGTTTCCAAGAGAGCCCTCAAACCTTGCATATACATACACAAGATATTATCATCACCACTTTTTAAAAAGGAAGTAGTGCGTCAAACCTACCGGAGAGGAACATGTTGAGCTATATTATAGGCCAAGTGCTACTGAAGTCTGTTTTCCCCAAACATACAAACTAGAAGAAATTTATTTTTTCAGCTCACTAAACTTTTTTCAATTATATGTATTTCATTCAAGTAGTTTGGATTGTTGTTCCTGCAGAAATATTATGAGGATCTAATTCTAAAAAGTATAACTGTTCTTTAGGATAAATTCTGAAATCCTCCCCTCCTTCTCCTTTTGGACTATACTGGATGGAGAATTTCGGTGGATGAGGGAGTTGGGATCTTGCAAACCATCAGGGCTTGTCTGTACATACTCTGAATGCTGCAGGACCTTGCTCTTGAAGGGAGCAGGGGTAAACTGAATTGGCAGAAGAGGTGCTGAGAGTAGGCTAGACTAGTACTGTGCAAGGTTTTATCCAACAGATTAAAGTACTGGCCATAGACAGTCCTGTCACAGCTCCATGCCTACCTGCCGGCTGATTTCTAACTTGTGCTAACACTGGTTGTGCATGTGCTTTTACATGTGCTGGAGGCACTTTTTAAAATCTCAATACCTGAAAAGGAAATTTATTTTGAACTCATAACAATACCTCAAAAGTAGAGCAATATTGTGATGCTACAACATACAAAAGGCTTGAATAAGGTGTTTATGCATCTGCTCTTAATGAAGTTCAACTCTTTAAAAATAAAGATACAAGAAAGTTCTAATATTTTTTTCATAGTTGTATGTACATTAAAGATGAAATTAACAGGAAATTGACTATTCAGACTCTAGGAAGTAAATAGATTTGCATCCCATATACCTATATTTATATGTGAGCTAGAGCTGTAAAGAATGGTACCACTTATTAAAAGGAACTGGTCTGTCAGACCTACTGGAGAGGAACATGTTTATGTTATCAGTAGAACAGTGCTATGGTAAAAGGGACTTGATCAAAATTTTACTCACATCAGCAAAATCTGAGATAAAAACTTACCAGAAGAGAAAGATCAACAACCTACATGAGAAATTCCTTACCTGATCATTTTCTTGCAGTTAGCAGCTTCTCTCTGAATTCATGAATAATGGGCTAATGCCCCCTCTCCCACCTGTGGAATTCAGAAGTGGTCCAATGTTGTAGCTGGAGGCTCGGAGACTAAGCTCTGCCCTTCAGCACAGGCCACCAGAAGAGTTTTTCCACAGCTGTAGAAATACTTCAGCAGCCAATTACCATTAAGACAACTTGATATAAAGTATTAAATTAACCTCTCCCTTTTGATGAAAACTTCAATTTATATTCTGGTCACCGAATTTGGAGAGCAGCTGCTAAAAAGAAAATGATCAGGTAAGAAATTCTCATTTTGTTGCACATCATCTCTCCTAATTCATTCCTGATAGGAAGTAGTGAGAAGTGGATCCCAGAAGTAAGGAGGGGAAGGATAAGCAGAGTTTAATGCTTATAGTAGAAAAACAGACAGGAATGGAAGTTCGCCCCATATAAGCAAGTGCTTTAGAAACTAAGGAGTTATTTGGGAACCAATCCAGTAGCAGCTTCCTGCCAAAGGATGCCTCTAGAGAGGAATGGAAACACTGTGCAAATCTTTCTCAGACGAGGCTCACACACTTTTCCCCTCACTCTCTCTCTCTGGACTTCTGTGAATGTTTTTCCAGATGCAGAGCACACCAACTGCTGCAGGATTTTGACATCTTGCCTGGAGCAAACTTGAGACCCAAAGGCATTGGCAATTTGGATGCAATGAAAGGTAGAGGGTACAACTGGCATATGTAATCCATATGCTTGAGATATCTTTAGAATTCTAGGAACACAACTTTCCAAAGGTCAGAACAAAATAAGAGAAGTTTTCCCCAGCAAACTTGAATTGAAATTATATAAATAACCATTTCCTCATGAGAGAAACAGGGTGATTCTTGCATAGCTATGGCAGCTAACTGCAAAATTGGCCTTTTGGAGATGAAGGTGACTGGAAAGGACAGCCATAGGCTTGCCTAATTTGTCACTGTGATTAAATTTGGCAACTGATACTCAAAAGAAGGATCCAATGCACTTGTCTACCAATTGTTGGTATGGCTGATATCCATGTTTCTAAGGTGCTTCGCTGTAGGAGTCAAGCAGATTGTCTGCAGAAACTCTACTGTAGCTGAAATCACTACAGAACTTTGGGATTATAATAATATCTGCATCACAACAGCATTCAGAGGTCAGTGACCCACTGTGGGCATAACTCACTCACCGTAATGCTTCCTCACATAAGAAATATGGTTTTTTTAGATTTAAGACAGGTATTTGCAGGACAACTATGCCATGCCTGAATGGGAACAGAGAAGTCGTCCAGCAGATCCAGGTGGCTAAAATCATCACACCTACTTACCCTCTCCAAGGGAAGAGGGAGATTCCAAGTTGCAACTGTGTGAAAATGAATAAAAATACATCTTACAGCAAAATGGTGAAGAGAAACTGAGCTACAAACTTGACTGCCTGAGGCAGAAAATCTGATGGTCTGAGCAGAAAGGCAAAGCTTAGTCCTGATCTGGGGTCACCAGCAAAACACTGGATGGCCTCTGAATTCTCCACAGGTGGGGAGCATTAGTCCATTAGTAATGAATGAGGAAAGAAGCCGTACAACTGAAAGGGAGCAATGTCAACAGGAAGCACCAGTTACATAAACACTGAGCATACGATGCTCAGAAGGTTCATAATGTATTTGCAGTTTTTCAAAGAAAGAACTGTTAAAAAGAAAAAAACACCACCAAAAAAAAAAACAAAAATAAAGGAGGGGGTGAATATAGAAGGAGTTTTGTAGTGAACGACCCAGCAGAATCAGATATTGAATATACACTACAAGGTACCAGAAAGGAGCAGGTGCTTGCAGAAAAGCTTGAAGGTGTTTGTGGGATCCAGGTATCCAATTCAAAATGAAGTGCCATTCAATAAGGTATGTAAACTTACAACATATTTTTTGCCCCTTCTCCCCATTTTTATAATGGCTTCCCTGTCAAAAACAGCAGGCTTTTACAGCAAAATAGCTAATGGGTGTAAAATCCTTGTGGAAACATGGTGTAACTAGCTTTAACCACACTGTGCCTCAGCTAGGTCAATGCAATATTACCCATTCGGGTTTGACCTAGCCTAGACACATTATGTAAAATCTGGCTACACCTTGTCTGCAGTTGGATTTTAGAGTGAAATAGCTAATGTATATGAGTTATCACACTGTAAAAAACCCAGCTTTTTGGCAGTGAAAACAAAGCTTGAAGTAGTAATAAATAACATTGAATTTATAATTTCAGAATTGGTGTATTTACTTAAAATCTAAAGTAGTCAGAGAAAAAGTAGGTTTTGAAAGGTTGCAGAAGCAGTAATCAGTAATATACACAAAACATCCAGGACTACACAAAAAATATAAAATTGCTCTTACATATGTCAGGAATAGTTTTATCTCAATTTTAAAACTCACCCACTCTTTTCTCCAACTTTCCCATTTTTCTTAATCGCATTATTAGCCATTTCAGCTCATTTTGGCCAATTTCCATAATCTAGCACTCAGCTAACATAGATAAAATGGACACTGAGGAGAAACACTAGCAGAAGGTGGTCAGGAACGAAGTGGAGGATGCCATAGAGTGAATGACAGGAAGATCTAAATCACCAGCAGTCACCAATTCCCCACTCTCACCACATGCTGCCTTCAAATGCAGAAGGAGCTTGCACAGAGCAGGGTGCACTACTGGGCAGGTGGATGCATCTCAGCATCCAACAGGCCTATACTGGTTCTGTTGTACAGGGTACTTTAGCAGAGGAAGATGGATGCTAAAGTTACCTGTTTATGTTGGTAAGTATCCCTTGATTTGATGTAAGGTCTGTTAAATTACTTTATTAGAAATGAAAGTGATATTTCATATACTTTCTTATAGAGAGAAACACTTTTATGTCAAGCTTGTTGTGTGCATGAGACCTATTCCAGGCTTCTGGATCTCATACAGCCTCTTGCACCACACAAAAGGATGAAACATTTACAAAGTACTACCTAAATCCAAAACATCTCTCTTCAGTAACTACTCAATCTCACGCTTTGTTGAGGAAATGAGTTTCTTGTTTTTTGTAACTGCTACCAACCTATATCTATTTACAACTGTAGCTCTATTATAAAGTGCCATGTGTGGGATAAAGTTGTGAGCAGTAGTTTGTACTAAGTCAAAATAAATACATTCGTGGCTTTGGGGGCAACGGAAAGTTAGTTTAAATATAGCCTTAATTTACTGGGCCAAATTCATTGCATAAGTAAGCGTACGCTACGTCCACGGAAATCTCTGGCTCAAAATCAGAAGTGACAAATAGTGGTGAAAGTAGACTATAAATGAGTTGAAGTATAAGTAGTAAGGTAATATATATTACACAGGTTTGGCAACGTGGTTTTACAAAATGAAAAACAGAGGCTAGGGGGAAAAATGAAGGTTAATTTAAGTAGAGAAAACTACAGATTGAACCTCTCTAAACCCAAACACTCTCATCCAGCAAACTTGGTAATCTGGCATGATTTTAGTTAGCTGGATGACCACTTATGGGTGTGGCTAAGTTTTCTGTAGTCCTGTGAAGTTTGTTTTCAGACACCAGTCCTGGCTCTCAGTGTTCCAGACTGTCATTGAGCTGTAATTTGCCCTTAAATGTCTTCTAAGAGCCCAGTAAGCAGTGGAAGAGTTGGTAATGTGCTAGAAAATATTGACCTCTCATTGTCCAGCAAATTCTCTCATCTGGCACTGGTCATGTCCTGAGGGTGCCAGATAAGAGAGGTTCAACCCGTACTGCCTGGATGTTAAGAAAGGCTTAGGATTCCCCTTTTATCCTATTTTCCTGTTATCATACCTGAATATACCACAGACTGTTTTAACTTCTTAAATCAATGGGGACCTGGGACATACAACCAAGAGTTTGCTCCTGCTTTAACAACGAGGACAGATTTCCTTTCAAATCCTCTGAAGTATGATTTTGGCTTTACATACAGGGCTCAATGCCTCTTGGATACCACAAAATCATAAATGTTTAAGCTGTGAAACAGTATTTTAATACCTGTGTGTCTATTAAAGGTGCAATTTAATTCTTGTCAGATAATGAATGCTTTTACTTCTTGTCTCCAGAAGCATATTATAGCCCTATTTCTATTTGATGCAAATGCATAAAGATCCTTTGTTATTTTTCAGTATGATATCACTATTAGAGAATCAGAGATTCATGGTAGCCATCAACTGGGCAATTATAAAATATTATTGGTAAAACATTTAATAAGCTAAACTTTCTGATGAAGACTAATGCATAACACTAAGCGATTTAACATTTAGCAATGAAATTATTTATACAGATTACACAGTCTTTCTTACCTAGAACTTCTGAAGTGGCCATTATTTCACATGTGTACATGGCTGCCATAAGTCTCTGCGGTTTCACTTGTAATGCATAACGACAAGCTTCCTTCATTGTGGCAATCAGTTGTCCAGAGAAAGGGCCATAACAATCTGCAAGCAAAGCTTCTCCCCTACGTTTACTTGATTTCTCAGATGAAGTTGGACTACCTTGACCACCACCTTCAAGGTCTTTATTTTCGCTGGATGATTCAGTGGTATAATTACTTGATAGAGAACTGATTTTGTCTTCATTTTTTGTCTGTTCTGTACCATCCAGTTCCTCTGAATCCTGCCTGTGAACTGACATGTGTTCTTCTGCTTTACTCATGTCCCATTTTTCCATTATAAAGCAGACACCCATGAGAGGTTCTTCACACATCGGACCTGAAAGTGTAGCCAACTGAAATCCACTTATTATGCTGTTGTCAAAATCTCGATGTTTGTTCATGTCTCTAATAGTCTTATCAAGGCACTGCCATACAGATTTTTTGTAGCCTTCAAATTTATTTAACAAAATATTAGGCCCACATTTTCTTGGGCCAAATGACCATATCTGATCAACTGCATTTCTCCACTTTCTTCCTTGAAGATTTTGCTCTAATTTTTGTTTAAACTCCAGGATCTTATCAAGAGTCTTCTGATTAATTTCATGTGTTTTTTTATCCTCATTCAAAGATGAATTGAACTGCTCCATAGTACGAATTAAATCACTGTTTTGTTCAAGGAGTTGAGTGACTTCTTCTGGAAGTGGCATGGCTCTTACACTGAGAATGGCATATTTATTTGGTGTAGACATTGTTATGAGGCCATCACAATCAACCTGAACTCCTTCAGGGATTTTATTCTGGTCTTCTTTAGCCTGGTGTATGACCGCAACCTTCTGCTGTTTTCCTATTTCCTCATTCACCATGTCAACTTTTGGGGGTCTTGTTATTGTCTCCCTGAATGGGATAATTGGTTCTGATACACTAATTTGTATCTTTGCAAACCTATAAAATTGTAAAAATATTAGTAAACAAGCTTCTTAAAATAATGCTTGACACTGTAAAGCATGTATCCATTAATAAACTAAAGGGTGGGGGAAAAGATTGCCTCTGGCTACAGCAGAGTTAGTGTAAAAGCACATCCTCAATGGGAGTGTCTGTAGGCACTGTGCTGCAGAAAGAAAGCATGGCCACCGTGATACCTTTTGAAAGAGCACAGTATCGGGAAAGCTTAATTAGCTCTTTTGGAGAGGTGGGAGGCTATGTCCCTGTGCCATTTTGGGAGGTGATTACCATTGTACTAATTAGCTTTGCTGCCTGCATGTAAGGACTACGATTAGGAAATATAAGGCTTCTTAGCCATGCACCCTTCTCACAGACCCATAAACGAGATCATAATCTAGTCCAAAGCATATTGCCTAAAGCACTGTTCTGATGCTGAAAGTCAGTAATCTCTTCTATGCTTATTTGTTTGGTATCCAAAAATCCCTGAACTAATAATACATCTCAAGTGAAAAAAAACATATTATACAGTAGTTCTACATGGAAAACATCAGAAAGCAAATAAATTATTTTAAGAGTCCTTCCTGGATAAGATGACACTATACACAATTGTCAGACAAAACACAAAATGTAACAATATGAAATAATTAAAATAAAACTGACAAACCACAGAAAAAATACGAAACCATAACACAGCCAGAATGCCAATCACCTATTCCCATGTGTCATAAAATAGGAATCTAAACGTTTAAAAAGTGAAAGGTTGTTAAAGAGGATTCTAAGAATCAAAATACAATAAAAATACCACCAAGGTGTTGGTGAAACCCTTTATCAGACTACCTGAAAAAAAGGCAAGCTTTTGATCATGGCCTTCATCAGGACATAGAAAAACAGACTACCAAGGGCAGGGATATAGTGGATCAGGGTGTTGATTCATACTTCATAATTAAAATCTATCGATAATATTAATTGACTTTTTTCAAACAGGTATCAAAACAAAGAAAGAAATCATCTGAATGCAACAGCTCAGCTTCCATCTGCCCATTACACTGTTTCTGTTCTCTGCTACTCAGCATCTGAGCAATCTTTATACAAGTAATTATTTTAGGGAAAGAGATTGAAGGTATGGTCTGAAAAGGACTTATGAATTGATGAGATGTGCTACATACAGCTCAAAAATGCTTTTGGAAACAAAAGATAAACAGAACATAGAATGGCACAGCAGGACACAACTAGTTTGAGGTAAAGAAATTACAGCAATATCAAACATGTCCATAAGGCATTTATAAGCATGATTACTGAAGTGCCACTATATTGCTCACCACCAAAACAATAAGGCATTTCTTTTAGATGTAGCCACCCTTATTTAATTTTCTTGAAGTGAATATTCTGTCGGAAGACCTTCACCTCTTTTCAATCTTGGATGTTTGTAGCACTTTTAGAAGGTACAAACAAAAAATGCCCATCATGTCAGAAGCATCCTGTGACTCAAACTGACACTTGCAATTTTCTTAGACATGAAATTACAATTCAATTATTACAATTTTATGAAACTATTAAGAAATACTATGTACTTAATATTAAACAAGATAACAAAAGAATAACGTATTAGATGATATGCAAGATTTAAAAGGAGCAATGGGTCACAATTTGCCTGGGCATAAATGCACTTTGGTGGGATTAGTATTAATGCTTTCAGGACCAGTAAAAACTTTTCTAAGCCTTGATTCTAGTTCACTGACCAGGAAAAAACAAACAAACAAACAAAAAAAAAATTCTACACCAAACTCCCAGATCCACCAAATCTCTGCATCCAGTCATAATCCCCTAATGACCAGTACCCAATAATCATATTGAAAGTTAAGGTGAAGCTCTGACCTATAGAAGTCATACCAAGAGAGAAGCATTGAAGTTATATTATCATTTTGACCACCTTGAGTGACAGCTGACTCCTCCATTTTATTATCTGTGGATTATATGAATTTGGGGACTCTGATACAGCTTAAGCATTGTGATGGAGTGGGGGGAGTGCATGTGTGAGTCAGGCTGGATGTCTGAGGCAAGCAGCAGCTCCCAGTGGCTAAGGATGACCCTGGGGCTACAACTGGCAGGTAACACCTCTGCCTGAACAAAGAGCAGGGAGGAGCTGAGAGGGGTTTGAATCGGGGGTGGCAGTTAGAGGCTAGGAAAAGGGAGAGCTGGAAGGCAGCCAGCCTGAGGAGGGGGAAGCTACACCCCAGAGGGGCACCCCTCGGGGTCTTCTCCCCAGGACAGGTTGGAAGGACTGTCTCTGGCTGCTATGCTGTTGCTTCTGTGAGAAACTGGACATCTGTTGCCTAATAAACCTGCTGTTGTACCTGCTGAGTGAGAGTCTCTCCTGCCAGCGGACGGGGTGCAGTGCAGGGGGACCCCTGAACCCCATCACAAGCATATCCAAGCTTAAACATATCCAGGCTTTGAGGACAGAGAGAATTATCGTTAATGAATATTGGCTCTGTTTCCATTTAACCAGCAATGGTGGTTTGTTAATATTTTTTAAATTAGGTCTTGTTCTGAGCTTTTATGTATGGTGCAGCTCTTCACACTGGAATGTACTTCGAAACAGATTGTTGCCAAAACTAAGAACTCCACACAGTGAGGATCTCTTAGGGAAAAAAAACTCTGATGAGGATTGTGTTTGAGTTTGCTTCGCATCTGAGCATGAATAGAAAGTGGCAGAATGGCTGCTCCAGTTGACCCTGAAATGCAGCATAGCATCACTGAGACAATCACAACTAAATTCAGTATTTTTAGCTGCAGTCTAAGGACTGCACCCCTATTGCCCCTACAAGGTGATAATGCCTTTGGTTAAGTCACTTGAACATATTCCAAGCCTAGAAAACACTGGATGCGGTGGCATGAGGCAAATGCTATCACAGGAGAGGGGACAATTTTTATATTCCCCTAGTAAGGATTGAGAGCACACAGCTAAACATCACCCTCAAATATGTAGGAGGTTTATATAGGTTCATTAGAAGGGTAGAAAGAATTCCTGATTTAGGTTTAATGAAAAACAAGTTGCAGAGAGTTAGCGTGCAGTAGCAGAGCAGAGGGTCCCAAGTCTCCCTCACCTGACGCTCTTACTGTGCCCTCCCCTCAAGCTCCCCATTTATCTTTCTATCCTCACCCTATCCCAAATCCCACTCCCCTGGAGTCCTCTCCTCCATCATCTAAGACTATGTCTACACTATGACATGAATTCAATTTTATCAAATTCAATCTTCATTCCTCTCCCAGAAAGAATTCAAAAGTTTAATTATTTTTCCTCAGTCTCTGGCTTTGTCTACACTCCTAAAATTAGAGCAGAGCCACAGCAGTGCTTTAAAGTGAAAATGTGGCAGCACAGGAGTGCAGAGAGAAAGCTCTCCCAGTACTCTATATAAACTGCCTCCAACAGGGAAATGGCCAACAGTGCTCAGAATCCACTTACACTGGTGCTTTACAGGTACATCAAATTTCAAAGCCATCAGAGTAACCATTTAAATTCAGCTAAACAGGAAAGAAAATAAAAGTGTATAATAAAAAGAAAAAAAGGGAACAATAGAAAAAGAAAAAACCTTGGATTTCAAAAAATTAGGCTCCTGAATATATATTTTAGCACTTTTACGTAAGTGGCTTGGTTTTCAAACATGCAGACCTCTTACGGGTCTCCATGAGAGCTCAGCATCTCTGAAAATTAGTACTCTTTTTATCTGGGTTCCTAATTTTGTTTTCCAGATTTGAAAAAACTGACTAATACTGTTGAATTACAGCATCCTTGAAGAAGATTCTGTTTTATTAGACTCAGTCATTCAGAACTTCCTTCAATGTCCAAACCTCCTACCCTCTTTTCTGTGTGTTCCAATACACATAGGTCAATTTCCTTTTAGATCCACAGTTTTTGCAATCGATACCTAGACTAAGGTTTTAAAAGTGACTAAATGATTTAGGACCCTAACACCCATTTTCAAAACATACACAAGTACTCAGGAGTATCACTTAAGATTAATGGGACTTATCCTAAATTCTCCTAGTTGTACAGTAGCGATTTTCTTGAGGAAATTGTTTCCAGAGCTAGAATAACATAGATTAAAAACAGACAAGATATCCTAGAAAAGGAAGATACAGGGCACACCTCCCTTATCTGGCATGCTCAGGACCTGACTGGTCCCAAACAAAAGAATTTGCTTGGTAAGGCAAAGTGCAGGGTTCTGGCCCCAGTCCACACTCCCAGGGGCTGTCAAAGGTCTTCAGCCAGCCCCTATCCCCACCATTCCCCTGGGCAGGTGGGGGATCCAGCTCCCAGTGCTGCAGGGCATGCGGCAGCTTCAGCTCCCAGACTTGCACTGCTGGAGGGCTCCAATTTCCGGCCCCATAGCAGCATCCCATCCCTGCTACTGCAGTATAAGCAGGTGCTCAGGCTCCCCTAGCTGCAGCGGGGCAAGGAGGATCTCCAGCTCAGGCCCACAGCAGCTTTTCAGCCCCCACTGCCATTGGGCAGGTGGGGCCTCCAACTCCTGTCCCTGAAGCAGTCTCCTGACCCCCACTGCTGTGGGGCAGTTGGGGACTCAACTCTAGCCTAAGGGCTCTGGTTCCCAGACCTGTGGCAGCATCCCTGCCCCCACTGCTGCTCAGGAACTCTGGTTCCCAGACCTGCAGCAGCCTCCCATCCCACAGTTGCAAGGGAGGCAGAGGCTCTGGCTACCAGCCCTACTGGGTCTCTTGCACCTGTTGGCTAGTCTCTTGTCTGGCTATATCTGTGGTCATGGCGGACGACAGATATTGCCAGACGAGAGCGTACCGGATTTGAGAGGTATAACCTTTACTGCAAAACTGTAGCAGAAACCAGTCAAGATAATTTTTGCTCCTTTCAACATACCTGCGTGATGCGGTAGAAAGGGAAAGTACTGTAACTCTTATATTTTACAACTTTATAATTTAAATCTTTAAACTTCACATCAGCACCTTGAGGTTGGAAAAATCTCTGTTTTACAAATTAAATATGCTGTGAAATAGAAAATCAGTTTGGAAATATTAACTTAAGTCTACCAAATCGTGTATAAAAAAGTAAAACACTTGCACGTAACTGACTGCTAGACTAAGGGCTTATAGCTATAAGGCTCCGAAATATTAGAAAGAATAAAATGAGTGGAAAGAGTTAAAGGTATTAAATTGTTTTGATGCTGAAACTTTCACCCTAAAGCTTATTTTCCATCTGCTCTGCATATTAATTTTGATTATGTAATAAGAAAGAGAAATTAACACAAAGAAAATCCAAAACAAAGAGGGATTATTTTTCTTTAGTGTTACTGTCTATACGTTTTTTATTAGCACCGTAGCCATTAATAATAATGGGAATTACCTTCCTGCTACATTGAAGGTTGCATGAATGTTTCTATGCTGACTTTTTTTAGTCAATCATTCATAAAAATTTTATATATTTCTAGTTAAAGTTCTTCCAGGCTTTCTTTCTTCTCAAAAGTTTATTTTCTTCTTCTTCATACTCCACATATCCTTCAGTAGAAGAGTCATGTTTAACACAGGAATAAGTAAAACCTTTCCCCATCATAAAAAAATGCATACAACTTTTCTATCCCTAGCTATTTTGGCTGTTCAGAATGTTGAAATCTAGACCATTAACAGTCCTCATTGAAGGCCCCTTTGGGTGATGTGAAAAGTGCATATTGAATCATACTTACATTTAACATACAATTCAAGCTATATAATAGAGAGTAACAGTAAAAATTTGTATCTATTACCTAATTTTACAACTATGGGCCATCCAACTTCTATAAAAGTTGAATGGAAATGGGCTTTAATAGGAATCAGAATAGAGTAACACAGACTCACTTCATGAGCTGCATCCTAAGGCAGATCGTGTGGCTGGTTTAAAAGAAAAGGAAGAGTAAGTATGTGGGTGCTGACACATTATCAACAAAACACACCTTAGGCCTTGTATGCACTGGCAGTGGCATATAGCGATGTGTAGATACATGTCCCAATGGAAAAAAAGGCTGTGTCCACACTGCAGTACGCAGCCACTGGCAGCAGTGAAAACGCAGGAGGAGAGAGTGGGAAACAGTTCTGGCTGCAGGAAACTGCTGGAGACTTTTCCTGCTGCCTTCTCTCAGCTCATCCCATCTCTCCATGGCCTGAGTCTTTTACTGCAGCAGGCAAAGGCCCTATCATGTTGCTGCTGGAACTTTTCCCTGCGGTGGGAAAAGACTCAGACAACGGGATGCTACGCTGCTGTAACTAGCAGCACAGATGTGGAAGCAGGGAGTGGGCATGCAGAGAGCCATGTAGGGCTTATATCCTAAAGTTCTGGCATGCCTTTACTCTATTTCCCTGAGCAGCCTTCTACACTGGTTTTATACCCATGGTAGGGGATCTGTGCTATGTATGTACACTACACATATCATAAGAGTAGACACAGATCTCATGTAACACACCAGCCTTAAAGAGCAGCCTGCAGGCCTCAGACAGCAAGAGTGGAAACTTCCATTCCTGTAGTACAGGAAAGTTCCCATCCCTGCGTTACAGCCCATTACAGGCTTAAACTGTGCAAACAAACACCAGATAGATATATCAGTGCTGACACCTGCATCTGAGTTGGGAATCAGCACACAGGGCAGTCTTGGCTTCAGCCTCATGAGAACGCTAAAAGTGGCATTGAGCCAGAGTGCACACACCCAGTAAACAGCAAACCAATAAAAACTTGGGAAACTCCACCCCTGGCTGAGTTCCACTGGGGACTTCCAGCCTCAGAGGTGCCCCGGACTCCTGGAGACACATCTGCCATGGCCCTGATGTGAGGCACTTTGGGACTGGGACTCCGCATGGCAGAAAGGGACATAAACATTCCAAAGCGCCTCTTATCCGGTTGAATACGTTGTCCTGTTCTGCTCTTTGCTTGCTAATGTGTACTTTGTGAACATGTAGTAATTTGACATAGTGAAGCTTAATAAAGTACATTATCCCTAACTGTTTCTGTGTTGAAGTGAATCCAACAATCCTGTCCATCCTTGTCCCTCTGAGTTGACAACAGAGAGAACAGAACTTACAATAGAAAAAGTCAATTAATGTAAAACAGGCAAGAATAGAGAATTAGAGTAAAGAAGCAGATGAAGAAATAAGAAAATATTATAAGATTCTAAAGATACATATCTAAGACTGGAGAAAGTTCTGTGAAATACTGTATATGAGAAACGGCCCAAGTTACAATAATTTAAAACGCACTCATGAACAAGGGAGCAGAGTTAAGGGTATATTTGCATCCCCAGCTTTGTTTTGTCTTGACTTTAGGGAACTGAACTGTGAAACCTCACCATTTTCCTAACAATTTGTTTTTCAGTAGAGAATGTATGCTACAATTCTAAATAAAACTAAGAAACTATTGCAATTTATGACTTCTATAGCGAGATAACCTGCCAAAAAGGTGTTTAAGCCATGCATGAGCAGGAAGTCAGTGGCATTTTCAGCAGCAAACAATTTTATAGCTATTAAAATTTATAGTTATGATCCAACAGTAGTGCAAAAGGCTTGACTGAGAAGGCTACAACCTCCCCAGAAAAATAAATCACAGTTAACTGGCTGAGAAATACCATACTAAGGCCCTGAACTCGAAATATTTCTTTTTTCCCCTTCTAACCTTTCTTTCAAGTCATCCAAGCAACGCTGGAGATGGACTTCTCCTGCTGTAACTAACACATGCTCTCCTGTCTCTTGGATTAAAACTTGGACACATGGATCAGCTTGGTTTAAAAGCTTCATTCCTCTGACCAGCTGAGGCATTTCACCTGGGAAGATAGAAATAAAACACTATTAATAAATTACTACTGCAGAAAAAGCATTTGTATCAGATACAGGATACTTTTTAAGATTGTGCCAGCACACTACATACATAATCAGGATTATGAGAAGATTAGATTTTTTTAAATCAGTAAATGCTGGGAGCTTGATTTCTTTGTATGCATTCAAATCAAATGAAAAATTTACAAATAGAAAAAATAAGAAAAACACTGCTTGAAAACTTTTAGTTTAAGGATATTTACTTTGTATATGTTGACAGTGTGTTTTAATTATTTTAAAGCTTTAACATTTAAACTCAACATTTGCTGTCATTAAAAGATTATAGTCTGACCCACCTATAAATTCATGCGCCTGTGAAAATTTACATAAAAATAGAAAAACCCTTAAAAATAAAAACCAATATCTGTTAAAATAAAAAAAATTGATTACTACAAAGCCATGAGTAGCAACACTTCAATACTCTGAACTCAGTCCTGAGGGCCTAACATATCACTGTCTCTGAATTAAATGAAAACTGATCAAGAATCTCAGGCTCTGGCCCCTTAGTTGTACTGAATGTCAACAGAATATACAATGCTAAATAGGCAAATTTTTACTTTTCAAAATAAAGTAACCACCACTACAGTAAACTCTCAATATGCACGAGTTAAGCGCAAGTTGCAACCCTTCCCCAGCTCCCCGCTTCAGCCCCCAGCTCCTCCAACTGGGCAGACAGACAGCAGCAGCTGCACAGCTTCTCCTCAGCTTTCCCCAGCTCCACTCTGGGAGCAAGGAAACTGGCCAGGGCTGGTGCACTGGTCAGTTTCCTGACTCCTGCAAGCCCAGGGGAGCCAGGAACGCAGAGGCAGCCTGGTTCCTGGCTTGCCCCAACTTGCGTGAAATTTAATTTATACGAGGGCATGCAGGAGCACAACTCTCACACAATTCGGAGGTCTGTGGTATTTGTTTAAATTAGCTTTTAGTAAACCATTTTTACACCTACTGCACATATACTCAAAAATGATTTGCAAAGGGCCACTTGCAAACCTGTATGATGAGATGAAAAGTACTCAACAGGTATAAATAAAATTCTACAATCATCAGCTTCAAGTTAGAAGTTCTAGCTGCAAAGAACTCAGCTGACTCAAAGTCAGCTAGAAGTTTTGTCCCAAGACAAGAGTGAAGTGGAAGAGACTTATAGATGACTTCTGCTCTACTTGGAGTCCAAGGGTGTAGTAGTAGTAGTAGGAGTATCATCATCACTAATATCCAAACAGAAATATTTCCAAAGTACTACTGAAAGGGTACTGAATGAAGCACAGAATAGATTTAAATAAATAAATGGGAAAACTGAGAGCTACCATGCAGTGATAATCAAAAAAGGGAAAACTCCCTAAACTATGAGCTTTTCTTTATTGCGTATGAAATACATAACATATTTACAAAGAGGAAGATGCTTCAAGAACAGAACAGTCTTAAAATTAATGGAAAAATTAGGGAGCAACTCTCCAGGGCGATGTCTACACTAGAGAGAGTTTTGACAACAGACGGGGCCTTCTGTAGACATATCTCCGGGAGTGTCTACACACATAAAGTGTTCTGTTGACAGACTCAAGAGAACTCTGCATTTGTCTCGACAGTGTTATCCTTCGAAAATTTGAAGAACAACACTCTGTTGACAGAAGTGTCTACACCACACTTTTGTCAACAGAGCGGGCTTCTGGTTCACTGGGAAGCCCTGTTTGCAGAGCTTCCAGTCAGCCATTCTGTTGACAGAGAGCATGGTAGTCTGGCTGCTCTCTGTTGACAGAGCGGATTGCTCTGCTGGTCTGTTTTTGCGTGTAGAGGCACCCTGTTGACACAACTCTTTCGACAGACATCACTGTTGACAGATGCTTCTAGTGTAGACGTAGCCCAGATGAGTGAGATATGGTAGGTTTATGTTGCAGTTGTGTGGAGAACTTTTTAAAATCAGTATTTCATGTGTGTCAGATTTTCATAATGTAAATAATATAATTTGAAAGCTTTAATTCCTTTTCTCACTTGACACACAAGGCAGAGAATACACATTGACTTTCTAGGATCAAATGCTCATATTCCAAGGAAGAGTTTTACACAGTTTGTTGTTTGCTCCCAGAGACTATTAAAATAAATATATGACTTTGCTCATTTATGCTAAACTCACAAATGTACAAGACAATAAGCAAAAATGGGAAAAATGGAGGGGGAGTTTCTTCAGACCATATGGCTTATGAGTGCATGTTTTTGTTCAACTGTCGTCTTCTGCAGCAAGTCCTCAGGAACAGCTTTGCAGGTGGGCTTGTTTTGAGAGTTGATGGAAATTGTACTTGAAGATTCTGACAATGTGCAGGACATGCACCCAGTGCAAACATTTACAGGGACTGCTACCAATACTTATATTTCTTATTAACATTAATTTTCTACAAATTAAAAACAGATGCTTTTTCAGAGCAGATTGAAAGGAAACTTCTTTCTAAAGGCATCTGAGTGGTAACTACTAGATTGCGTTACTGAAATTAATCCAAACGTCTTCCTATCAAAACCACTTTACAGTGCCACAATCACATTTACTTAATGTTTTCAATTAGGTAAGAGCTTTAAACAAGATAAAGTCTTAATGTGTTAGTGTATATGGATTAACTACTCTAGACCTATCCCTAAATTCAGTGGATCTAAAGTTTCAATCCAGAACATTTCCAAAAATATTTGAACAACTGCAGGAGGCATGAGATCTGCCAGGAAGGCCAAGACAATTGCTGGGGCCATGGGCAAGTTGAGGGGAAGGTTAGCTTCGTGCACGTAAAAGGGGTGGGGCCTTGGGCAGAAGGGGTCGGGGCTGGGAGGAGTCAGCCCTTAGCACCCCCTGAAGCATGCATGCCCCCCATCTCAGAGCTACCAGGAGTGCTCTGCATGGTGCGCTGACAGCAATTTAAAGGGCCCCAGGCTTTGGCCTCCACTGCTGCTGAGATAGCAGCACTAGCCAGGAGCCTAGGACCCTTCTGAATAGCCAGATCCTAGGGCAACTGCCCTCTTTGCTCCCTTCCCTCTCCCATCAGAGGGCCTGAGATATGCGGATCAATCACCACTAATGCCCTTTTTTCCGATGACTGCAGAGGCATTAACTGGCTGTTTCACAGTGTATGGGCCCTTAGAATATGTGCTAACCATATATACTGAACTATTTGTTCAATCTTGTATTTAACTCTGATCCTTCTCAGTTTTGTTGAGGAAAATAATGTTGACATACAAAAGTCACCCAAGACTGTTTACACGCGTTCCTTTTGTTGACAGTTTGTCTCTATATCTCTAGCTCCCCCATCAACACCGGGACATCATCTGTTGCTAGGCACTGTGGGAACATGGACAGAGCATGGGGCAGCTCGAGACTGTGAAAATGTTCCATTAGAAACTGCTTTGTATAGGAGCTTCCAGCATCCTTTCACTCTGTTTTACCACCTGACAGTCTCTGCTGTGCATTCATGAGGTCGTGAGGACCTCACACAACTATAATGCACTCATCAAAATTAATGGAATGTGGAGAACTTTCGAATTTGTTTCTATTCATTTTGTTAATGTGGGGTGGGACACATTTCTTACTGCAGTGGAGAAAAGTTTTGCAGAAAAGTGCTCTGCTAAAAAGATTAACGCTATATCGACACTTGCATTCCTCTTTCGGAAGAGGAAGGCAAATGAGGCACTGATTTACATACCTTGCACTTCATTTGCATAATCTCTGTTCAGAAGACATTCTTTCCATAGGAAAAAAGCAATGTAGACATGGCTCTTTTTTGTTCCTAACTGAATGAAGCACAAGATATGTAAATCAGTGCCTCATTTGCATTTTTGATTTCCCTTATTTGCATTCCTCTTTTGAAAGAGGAATGTAAGTGTAGACATAGCCTTAATCTTTTTGGCACAGCACTTCTCTGCAAAACTTTTCTCCCCTGCAGTAAGAAACATGTCTCATCCCACATTAATAAAATAAATAACAAATTCTTCTTAAGTTCTAAAGTTCTCCACAGTCCATTAATTTTGATGAGTGCATGAAGCTATAGAAGTAAAGTACATTTGTCTTGTTCTGTGCACTGTATTTTCAATATGTAAACACAGGTTGAAGCTCATGAACTGTAAGGGTTTTAGTTGGATTTTAATTCTTTAGGTATCATTCTCCACGCCCCACCACCCCGCCTTTTATCCCTTCATTTATTTTGGGGTACATTTGTTTGAAGTCTTTTAGCTTAACTTTAGCTTGATAATCAAAATTTTTAATGCATTAGTAGTTACATTTATCCTATTATCAAAGTGCTTGATTTGGATTTCCAGTAACAAGTGTAAATTTAATTTAAAAGGCATACAACAGACTTCTGAAAAGATTTTTGTTCTAATTCCATAGAAACTAGAGGAATTTGATGAATATTCCTTTTTGTCTACATCTACACTAAAGGGTTTTGGTTGACAAAACTCAGAGTGTCTACATACAAAATGTGTTTTGTTGACAGCCTGTTGACAAAACTCGGCACTTCCACCAACAGCTTTCTGCCTCTCCACAATGAGGAATAATACCTTTGTCAACAATTTCTGTAGATAAAAAAGCCATGCAGGTGCCCTGGGAGGCCCTCTGTTGATAGCCAAGGCTTCCAGTTCACCAGGCAGCCCTGTTTGCTGAGCTTCTGGTTGTCTGTTCTGACAAGAGAGCAGCTAGACAGTCTGGCAACTCTGTTGACAGGGTGGATTGCTCTTTTGATCCACATTTGTGTATGGATATGATCTGTCAACTGAAGTTTTTCTGGAAGATCTCTTCCAACAGTAACTTCTATCGACAGATCACTGTAGTGTTGATAAAGCTTTTTGAATATACTATAATTGTGACTAAAAGGGATATTTTAAAAAGACAAGCCCAGTGTCTCACAGTTTTAATGCTGTTTTAAAAAAACTGTTAGTCATAACATGTCATGATTATGAGCAATCCTCTAAAAACTTACACAGATGACAACAAGAAGTCCTGTAGCACCTTACAGACTAACAGATTTATTGGAACATAAGCTTTTGTGGGCAAAGGCCCACATCATCAGATGCATTAGAGTGGAGATTCCAGAGACAGGTCTAATTATACAGGCTCATGAAAAGAAGGGAGTACCCATCAAGAAGAAGGCCAAAGTTGATGAGACCTATTCAGTCAGGGAGGATGTGGCCCTCTTCCAGCAGCTGATGTGGAGGTGTGAACACCAAAAGAGGAGAAACTGCTTTTGTAGTTGGCCAGCCATTCCCTGTCTTTGTTCAATCTTTGATTGATGGTGTCAAATTTGCAAATAAACTGTAGCTCTGCGCCTTCTCTTTGGAGTTTGTTTTTGAAGTTTTTTTTGTTGCAGGATGGCTACTTTTAAATCTGCTTTTCTTGACCAAAATGACTTTGTCAGCTCTGGCCTTCCTCTTGATTAATACTCCTTTCTTTTCATGAGCCTGTATAATTACACCTGCCTCTGGAATCTCCACTCCAATGCATCTGATGAAGTGGGCTTTTACCCATGAAAGCTTATGCTCGAAAAATTTTGTTAGTCTGTAAGATGCCGCAGAACTTCTTGTTGTTTTTACAGATAAAGACTATCACGGCTAACCCTCTGATATTTATGTAGATGAGTAGTTAATGGAATGAAAAGCCTTGTAAAAAGTTATTTTCTCCTCAAATGTACAATAATTGCAGTTTGATAGAGACTCTACTGTTCAGAAGTACCTTAGAGATAGAGAGAAGGTCTTCCCTTCCAAGAAAGCTTCTGGCAATATGTATGCACAGGTAATACAAGCATATGATTGCTTTTTTTAATCATTTATTACAGCCATTTCCAGAAATGTATCTCAATATCAATGCCTCTTCTAGGATTCGGCCTCAAAGTCCACCATTGCAAAACTTTACTTACAAAGCAATCCTTTAAAATAAATTTCACTTATGACGCAGAACAACTGAACTCTTACTTGGATGCTTTGGTTCAACAGCAACTCGCACAATAGGGGTGGCTTCAAAGTTCAGAGGTGTAAATGGTGGGCAGGCTGGTGAAGTTGATAAAGTTGCTGACTTCAGTATGAACTCTTGCAAACCTCCTATTCCTATAAGTACAAAACCAGAAGCTTGCATAAATAAAAAGGAAAAAGTTAACATAATAAATATTAGATACAGAGTAAGAAAGGTAGGTTTTTAAACATAGTGATACTTGCTAGAAAAAGGATGAGAACTTTTCCCTCTAATACGCCATTTTTATCCTTCAATATAAAGTTATTCTGTGATGGTTTGGTTTTGCAGAATGAAATATTTAAAGTAACTTGAAACTGTGTCACAACATCTCAGGCTAAAACACCGAAGCCTGTTGGAGAGGATGTATGGAATTTGCGCAACATTTAGGCCATGTCTACACTTGGCCAAAACTTTGAAATGGCCATGCTAATGGCCGAATTGGAGAATACTAATGAGGTGCTCAAATGAATATTCAGCGCCTCATTAGCATGCTGCTGACCACAGTACTTCAAAAGAGCCGAGTTTTGCTCACACGTGGTTCGGCTACATGGGGGGTCCTTTTTGAAATGACCCTGCAAGGCTACGTCTACACGTGAAGCCTACATCAAAGTAGCCTATTTTGATGTGGCGACATCGAAATAGGCTATTTCTATGAATAGCGTCTATACGTCCTCCAGGGCCGGCAACGTCGATGTTCAACTTCGACGTTGCACAGCCCAACATCGAAATAGGCGCAGCAAGGGAACGTCTACACGCCCAAGTAGCACACATCGAAATAGGGATGCCAGGCACAGCTGCAGACAGGGTCACCGGGCGGACTAGCGCTTCCGGGGCAACAGCAAGCCGCTCCCTTAAAGGGTCCCTCCCAGACACGCTCAGCCTGCACAGCACGCGGTCTGAGGAGCCATAGGCACACAGACCCTGGGCGACACAGTCATGGACCCCCAGCAGCAGCAGCAGCAGCAGCAGCTAGAGGTCCACCCAGCCCTCCCGGCAGGAGCAGGGCTTGCCCTGCTCCGTGCCATGCGGGAGGCAGCTGAGCACCTCCTTGCCCCAGAGGAGGAGATGTCCCCAGGGCAGCAGGGCTCAACCCCTACCCCTGCAGCAGCCCGCCCCCCCCCCCCACCCCGCCTCACACGCCGGCGGCTGTGAAGCTACCCCACCAGCACCGACCGGTGGGAGCGGCTGGTGCTTGGGGAGTGGGACAACGACCGCTGGCTCAGGAACTTCAGGATGAGCCGGCAGACATTTCTGGAGCTGTGCCAGTGGCTCACCCCCGCACTCAGGCACCAGGACACGGCCATGCGGCGTGCCCTCACAGTGCAGAAACGGGTCGGCATTGCTGTCTGGAAGCTGGCCACTCCAGACAGCTACCGATCCGTGGCCCAGCAGTTTGGTGTCGGCAAGGCCACCGTCAGGGCTGTCTTCATGGAGGTAAGCGAACCCACGGGGGGAGGGCAGGGCAGGGGGCCAGGGCAGGGCCATGCACACCCTGCTCACCCCTCATTGGTGCTGTCCCATGTGCTTTCTCTGCAGGTTGTGCGTGCCATCAACGCCATGCTCCTGCACAGGCTCGTGAGGCTGGGGGACCCAGATGCCACCATCGCGGCCTTTGCCACCCTGGGCTTCCCCAACTGCTTCGGGGCTCTGGATGGGACTCACATCCCCATCCGCACCCCGCATCACAGTGGAGGACGATACCTGAATCGAAAGGGCTACCATTCTGTCGTCCTCCAGGCCTTGGTGGACAGCCGGGGACGTTTCCAGGACATTTATGTGGGCTGGCCTGGCAGCACCCACGACGCCCGGGTTTTCCGGAACTTGGGCCTGTGCCGCCGGCTGGAGGCGGGGACCTACATCCCCCAGCGGGAGATCCCTCTGGGGGACACCACCATGCCCTTCTGCGTCATCGCAAATGCGGCCTACCCCCTCCGGCCGTGGCTCATGCACCCCTACACGGGCCATCTCTCTGCTAGCCAGGAGCGCTTCAACGAGCGCCTGAACCACGCGCGCCAGGTGGTGGAGCGCTCATTTGGCCGCCTGAAGGGACGCTGGAGATGTCTCCTGACCCGCCTGAATGCAGGCCCCAACAACATCCCCCAGATTGTGGGTGCCTGCTGCGCCCTGCACAATTTGGTCAAGAGCAAGGGGGAGACCTTTTTCCAGGGCTGGGCTGCGGAGGCCGGCAGGGCACATGTCCAGCCACCTGCTGCCCCCAGTCGGCAGGTGGACCCCGAGGGGACCCAGGTCCGGGAGGCCCTGCGGGCCCACTTTGATGAACAGGCCGCGGGGTGAACTCTGCCCAGGCCCCCTACTGCCCGCCCCTTCCTCCCCCACACTCCTGCCCCAACGCCTACACCATGGAGCACCCCACCGCACCCGCCTCCCACTTGTCCTGGACAAATGACAGCACGCACTTGTGGCTGAACGTAAACTTTTTTTTTTTCTTTCCGAACCTTTTTTTTTTAACTGTAAATAAATATTTGAACCACAAACCAAAAACTATGTACAAACATTGAACAAAAGCAATATGCACAAAAATAAAACAATACAAAGAAACAACTGTCCGCAATAATAAAAAGAAAACCAGGGAGGATAAAGGGGAGAACTATTTACATGGGGGAGACGGGGCAAACTGGGGGCCGAAAACAACAGGGTCCAACTATATACAAGGGGGGGGTGCCACGTCCCGGGCCCCTCACCCCTATAGCCCGGCACCGGGCGTTGGCGGCCGGGAGCCCTGCCACGGTCGCAGCTTGGTCCGTGGCTGGGTGGGAGCGGGCTGGACTGGAAGGTACGGTGGCCGGCGAGTGTCAGGTGGCTCCAGGGGTCCCTCGGCGCTCCGGCCCTCGCCGGTGGGTGGCGGGGCGACGGCGGACGGGACGGCAACGGGCGGACCAGCTGGTGGTGGGGCTGCAGGAGCAGGCAGGGCGGGCAATGTTGCGGCCGGCGCGGCATGGGGGCCAGGTAGTCCACCAAGCGGTTAAATGTCTCCATGTAGGCCCCCCATGCCTCCTGGCGCCAGGCCAGCGCCCGCTCCTGCAGCTGGAGGTGCTGCTCCGCGACCTCCACCTGCCAACGGTGGATGGCCAGCAGCTGGGGGTCCATCGCCGTCGGCGGTTGGTGGCGCGGGGTCCGCCGTCTAGCCCGCCATGGGGCCGGTCGGTCCTCGGCCAAGGGGCTGCCCTGGAGCGATGGTCCCGCAGGGTTCTCCGGGATGACTGACGCCTCGCCGGTGCTCTCTTCCGGTCCTTCTGATGGTGCAGGTGCAGGACACAGGAGAGGAGGGGAGGAAGAAGAATGGAGAGAGGCGTTAGTGTGGGCCCTGAGCCGTGGCCTTTGTCCCCCCAGCCCTGTGCTGCAGGTTCCCCATCCCCGTCCCCGGGAGATGCTGCTGTGATGGATGGGGTTCAGGGGTCCCCCTGCCCTGCACCCCGTCCCCTGGTGGGAGCGACTCTCACTTCACCCCGCAGGGTCTGACAGCAGGAGAGGTTTCTTAGGCCACAGATGCCCAGTTTCTGCCAGGAGTGACAGCACCAGCTGTCGGAAGAGACAGTCCTTCCAACCCATCCTGGGAAGAAGACCCCAAGGGGTGCCCCTCGGGGATGCAGCTTTCCCCCTCCTCAAGCTGGCCGCCTTCCAGCTCTCCCTTCCCCTAGCCTCTACTTGTGGGCCCCGCCCTCGCCCCCCAATTCCAAGCCAGCTCGGCTCCTCCCTCCTGTTTGTTCAGGGCAGAGGTGTCACCTGCCAGCTGTAGCCCCAGGATCCTCCTTTGCCCCTGGGAGCTATTCGGCTCTTGTTGCTCATATGTAGCCTGAGTCTCCCTTTGGCACTCCCCCCACTCCATCACATGCTGCTGCTGCAGGGTGTCCCACCCCCTCCTCCCAGGGGCCCCTCGAGTTTCCGCTCCCCCCTGGCCCGGAGATGGGGCATGGCACTGTCATGCGGGGTGGGGGCGGGCAGGGGCTGATGGATGCAGTGCTGTGAGGGCCATGGCCCTGGTGTCCTTGGGGCCATGGCCATGTGAGCATGTGGGGGGCCCTGGACACATATCTCTTACCCCCACCCCTCAAGCCCAGGGGTGTCCACCAGAGGGGGGTACCTACCTGTCGGTCCGCTCCCACGGTCTGGAGATCCCTGGGGGGCGGAGGCCCTGCTGCTGCTCCGGGATGGCAGGAGGAGGATCTGCAGCCCAGATTCTGCGGAGGAGGAGCCCCCCTCCTCCTCCTCCTCCTCCTCCTCCTGCCGCGATGTCCCAGGGGTGGCCTCCGGGGGGGGGCCCCCGGGGTGCGGGGCTTGCCTCCGGGGCGGACTCCGTCTGCAGGGCCTGCTGCGGCTCGTTGGCCGAGGTGTCAAGGGTGGCCGGAGGGGAGGAGGTGTGCCGGGAGCCCAGGATGTCCCTGAGCTCCCTGTAAAAGGGGCAAGTGACGGGTGCGGCCCCAGATCGGCTGGCCGCTTCCCGGGCCCGGGAGTAACCCTGCCGCAGCTCCTTGACCTTACTTCTGACGTGGTCAGGAGTGTGGGCAGGGTTACCCCGGGCAGCCAGGCCGTCAGCCAGCCAAGCGAACGCATCCGCGTTCCGCCTCTTGCTCCCCATTACCTGGAGCACCTCCTCCTCGCTCCAGAGCCCCAGCAGGTCCCGCAGCTCGGCCTCCGTCCAGAAGGGGCCCCGCTGCTGCTTGCCAGCCTGGCTGCCCTGGCTCCCCTTGGGGGGGTCCCCTGGGGGCACTGGGGGGGCTGCCGGCCAGCCATCGCAGCTGTGTGGGGCTGAGGGTGGTGCAGGCTGGCCGCGTGTGCAGGCTGCAGCCTGCACGTTCCCTCAGCTTCCTGCAGAGGAATATTCATTTCAGTGCCTTATTAGTATTCTCCGATTTGGCCATTAGCATGGCTATTTTGAAGTTTTCTCCTAGTGTAGACATAGCCATTGTGATAAAAGAAAAGAAACAGTAAAACTACAGAAGATGCAAATGAATAACATAGCACTGGTATAACAACCATTTTACATATTTAGTCTTGATTGCCAGGAGCACAAATTAACAAGCAGTCCAGGTACAGTATAACTGCTTCATGCCTACTGCCTTCAAATTATCAAGCAAAACCCTTGGCATATTGAGATATTGTCTACAACTCACTGGTTATAGCTGTAACAGTGACAATTTGACTTAAGTTTAAAAGCAGAAAAGACAAATAAAGGTTATATAGCTAAATAAAAATGGTTTTATGTGTTTTCTCTCAATGACAACAAATGCTCATGTTTTTAAATTAGAAACATCTCTGAAGGAAGCACAGTGTACATTAATCATGCACCTACCCGTAATAACTAAGGATTTCAGAGCAAATCTCTTGAAGTTCTAAATTTTAAGCAAGTATAAGCATACTGAATTTGATTGAGTAGGATGAGCACATGCTTCTCTTTAGAGCAGACCAGCAATGAAGCATGATCCCAGCAATACTTTTCTTGAGTCACAACACACGTACAGACATATATGTTTAATTGGTCTGATAGACATGAGGACAAGCCCAGAACAGGTTGGTTTTCACCCACACATTACCTCAAAGGCCTGCACAAGGGGGCTACTGCATCCATTAAAAAACAACCTTTCACAGAGTCAACATTTACACCATTAAGCTATTGCTACAGCTCAGAAGATTTCATTTTTTGCTCAACTGGATACACTAACTAGAAAGGTCACTATGTGGGGACAACCTGTCTCCGATTAACTGGTAGTAATAAAATATCCAAAACTTTAAAAATAGAACAGCAGATGCGATAAAGGAAAAATTTCTTCATAAACACACCCTGCATCTGATTATCTAATATTCCCTCTACTCTTTTCCATCCATGTGCATTTATTTTCCATCCACGTGTGGAATACATTTTTTTATGTGCACTGAGGCATGTGTGAATGTGCACTACCAGGAGAAGAAAAAACTAGCTGTGGGCTATCAGCTAATGAGGGAGCATGGCTATGACCTGCATACACTTCATCTCTTTGTTCAAGTATCATGATATCTGAAAAAAAAAACAAATATTGCATCTTCATCATCACCAGATACTGAGTCAACAGATGGTCAGTTTATTCTGAGCCTCTTTGGTTGATAAAGAAATTCAGTAACCCCTCGATTTTGCAGACCCTGGGAACAATGGATGTCTGCAAGCCCCCCGTTGTTCCCAAAGTCTGCTGAGGTCTGTAAAACCCTAAATCCCACCTCCCACCCACCAAAAAAGTAAGGCAACTTACCTGAGCTGCTGGAGCTGCTGCTGCGGCTGGAGGGTCCTCGCTTTCAGCCATCGTAGTCCACCATGGCTGAACCTTCCACCACATCCTGAACTGCCGCCACCACCACCAGAGCCCACCATGCACTCCTCTAACCAGGGTTGGGATGTGTCAGCACTCATGTATGTGCCCCACCCCTGGACAGAGAAGTACATGGTGGCTCCAGCAGCAGTGGCGGCTCCTCAAGGCTGCAACAGAGTCTCCAGCTGCTGCTGCGGCAGAATACCTTCAGCCACAGCGGTGCTCCAACCTGCGATGGGCTGCCTTCAATCGTGGCAGCAGGGTACCTCCAGCTGCGGCAGCACTCCAAGCCACAGCAGTATTTCAACTGTCGTCATTGTCTCCAGCTGCAGCAGGGCTCCAAGCAGTGGCAGCTCTGGCTCCAGCAGCAGTGGCTCCAGTGAATTGCTGGCGTGGTTTTTTTGCGTGGTGTTTTTTTTTTTTGTGGCGCGTGGGGGGACTGGGGATGGGAGAGCCTGGCAGGGTTGGGTGGGTGCTACAGTGAAAGTAAACCCTCGGATTTAACAGACTTTCAGGTTTCGCAGGTACCTTCCCGCTCTGTTAGCCTGTTAAATCAAGGGTTTGCTTAATGACGCACAGGGAAGTGAGCTGGTTTTTTTCCCCACAGCATGATGTAAACCAGAGGAATCAAGTTACCAAATCTGTTGTTCCATATCAAATCTATCCTCTTTGTTGATTCACAAGGGTATATAAAAAAAAATCAGGTATAAAACTCACGAGGCACAGAGTGTAAGTGTATTCTATTGACATCTGGCAACGCAGTCAAAACCTGTCAGTGTTTACATCAAAATCCCAGTCTGAAAGAGGTTTATAGCTTTGCATGCTACATTACATCATGAAGCAATTACAAGAGCCAACTCCCAACCTAGATGTGAGTTTCAATTTATGCAGTGTGGTCAATTTTAATGTAAATCTGTGCAACACCTATAAAGATAGAAGGGCTTCAGTTGTTCTGAATATCCATCAGATTTCAATAATATTTTGCTGATTTCCATATTACATTTATGTGCACCAATAAAGTGATAATGAAAACATTATTTTCTGTGCATAATATTTTACTACATCAAAATTTTGTGAAGTATATTAGTAATCCCAATTTACCACGATAGAATGCAAATAAAAGGATGATAGTAGTTACCATTTAAACAACTGCAAAGTCTATAAAGACATCTTTTCATTTCAGATATTCTAAACAATACTCAATATATTAACCACTTTCTTCTTGGACTACTATTCATATTACGGATACATTGCAACTACTTCAGAGTTATGTTGGTAGCTGGCTTTCTATTGTACAACTATTTTTGTTCAGCACGTAACATTAAAAAAGGCCCTTTTCTCCTCATAATTGTTTTCTGTGATGTGCTCATCTTGCAGAGGAACATTATAGGGCACCAAAGGGAAGACAATTTGACATGAAAAGGATAAATTGAGAGATAAGAATTTGAAAAACTATTGGTATTTCCCTTTAAAAATGTTCGCTAAATTATTTTAAATAGTCAGCTCATCATAATGAGGAATTATGCCTTTAAGAAGTTTTCTGGTAAATTTTTAAATTATTTTGTATGTTTCTCTAACCACTCTAGCCAGCAAGGTCAGGACTCTGCAGGACAAGTATGTGTCACTTGGATCATTGGCCTTACAGGTTCCACAGAAACAGAGAAAAGCTCCAATTCCATCACTTTTGGACATCATATAAACTTCGCAAAAAAAATCTGCAGATGGATTTTCCATATATTCATATATATTGTCTAACAGCACTCTACATTTTGATAGGTCCTTAAGAATAAAAGTTTAACTTTGTGAAGTTATATATTCTTGAAACCACATAACATTTTTCAATTAGATTATTGTGACACTTCTTGACTTTATTTCCTAGCGGAAAGCAAGGGCTCAAATTCCAGTTTTGATGGTAAAGAGTCCTATTCAGCAAATAGTTCTCACCATCCCATCTTTTCTCCTGTACATAGGCCCAGCGATGTTAAAAGAGCTGCAGCAGGGAGTAAGGATATACATGGCAACATTTCTATCATCTGGTCCCAGAGTTGGAGAAGTGTACTCACAGATCGGGCAGGAAGTGTTCAAATAGAAGGTTATGTGAGGGCACCAAGGCTATGTCTACATTAGAGCGATCTGTTTGCAGAAGTTACTATTGGAAGATCTCTTCTGACAAAGCTTCCGTTGACAGAAGTGCCAAGCGGAATGAAAGAGCGATCTGCTCTGTTGACAGAACAGCCAGACTGCCCAGCCACTCTCTCAACAGAACAGCCAACCAGAAGCACAGCAGATAGGGCTGCCTGGTGTCCCAGAAGCCCTGTCTGTCAACAGAGGGCCCCCTGGAATGTCCAGATTGGCTCTCTGTCTACAGAGTCATTCTGCCTTATGGGGAAATGGCAGAACGATGTCAACAGAACTGCAGGGTTCTGTCTATTTACTGTTAACAGAATGTCTGGGGAATGTGGACACTCCGCATGGGCTTTGTCGATGGTAAGTGACATCAGTGTAAATTGTGACCTATCCTGGCCTTTTTACTAGAGATTTGCACTAGTGGCACTAAACTGGTGGCTACCACTAGCTGCTGCAATTGGGAAAAGGCTACTGAGTAAGTCTCAGAACATAAAAAAAGGGTAGACAACAGTGCAAACGGAATATCATTATATTTACCACACACAACACTCTTAAGAATGCACCTGCACAAAAATGAGAAAAAATGTGTAAATAACCCAATTTCTTATGCAAAATAAGACATAATGGTGTCTTTTGAAATATACTGTACCTTAGATGTCATCTCTGATATTACAGAGAAATGTTGATTCTAATTTATGAATACTATATGTCAAAACGGTTATTGAGATATTTTATTAATATAGTGTTTTAGTTTAATTTAGGTAGCTAGGGAAATATAAACAGGAAACGAACAAATGGCTTAAGACAAGCCACTTCTGAGGAAACACTTCAGAGTTAAGACTCTTGGAAATACAAGTTATGAAAAGAATGATGGCATACAGGTTTGACCTCCTGGTCTGGCACCCTCAGAACTTGACCTGTCTCGAACAAAGGAATTTACTGGACCAGGGGAGGTCGTCAGCCAGCCCACCTCACCCCAGCAGGCCACCTCTCCCTGTCACCAGCTCTGCTTCTGTCCTGGCTGGACGCCCGGCCTCCATCCCCCACTACCTCCAGCCCCAGCCAGTCCCCCTACCACCAGGTCAGTGTGGCTTTCACCAGCCCCATGTCGAGCACTGTCCCCTGCCAAGCTGCCACCAGCCTGCAGAGGTCGCCTCTGGGGCCAGACCACAGAGATTGCTGGACAATAGAGTCCCAGTTTTGGGAGATGCAACCTGTATTTAAAAAGGAAAATAGCATTATCATCATTGCATGAGTTGGGGGTGGAACTAGACTGACACACATGAAACCCTGCTGTGGGAATCTAAAGAAATTAGGTCTACCTAGGTTACCATCCAAGAACAGTAAGCATGTAGGTAAAATACACAGGCATGTTAAAATCTCTTCTAAAATCCTTCTTTAAACGCTTTGTTCCACCTGAATGGCGAACAACTCTGTGTTGAAAAGACTATCACCACTGTATACCACTGATCCCAAATGAACAAAGAACTGCAAATGTACAAATCCAGTTGGACCTGCAGAGCAAGAATTGTTTATACATGGGGTATTTTAGCACAAGATCTAAGAGTTATTATACGTTGTTTGTATTACGGCAGTGTTAGGAGCCTCAGTTATGGACAAAGCATTCCCACTCAGTGTGTAAGAATCACAGAATCCTCAGAAACTGGAAGGCCTCGAGAACTCATCAAGTTCAGTCCCCTGCGCCCATAGCAAGACCAAGCACCATCTAGATCATCCCTCAGAGATTTTTATTTAACTTTCTCTTAAATATCACCAATTATGCAGATTCCACAACCTGCCAAGACAATTTATTACAACACTTAACCACCCTGAGAGTTAGAAAGCTTTTCCTAATATCCAACCTAAATCTCTCTCACTGTAAATTAAACCCATTGATTGTTGTCCTATCATTAGAGGTTAAGAATAATTCCTCTACCTCTTCAGAATAATAATGCCTCCTAATTCTTAAAAATAATTCTTCTACCTCTTCCTTGTAACACAATTTTATGGTACTTCAAAGCAGTTATCATGTACGCTCTCAGGCTTCTCTTTTCCAAACTAAACAAAGCCAGTTCTTTCAGATCCCCCTCACAGCAGAGGCAGGATTGTAGGGACTGTGTGGGGGAGTATCCCCCCTGGCAAAAAACAAACAAAACAAAAACAAAATCCTGTTTTCTTCAAAAATCATCAGTGGAAAACTAAACAGGTTTTTCAACCAACTGAACTCAGAAGGCAGACAATGCTATAAAGTGAACTGTCCAGAAAATAGGAAAGAGAGAGTGTTACAAGAGAGGATACAAACTAAGCTTGCTTTCTTTTTGGATTGAGTTATCTTGATTTTCAAGCAGATACGCTTTTATGTGGATTAAAACAAAAAAGCAGTCAAGAAGCACTTTAAAGACTAACAAAATAACTTATTAGGTGAGCTTTCATGGGACAGACCCACTTCTTCAGACCACAGCCAGACCAGAACAGACTCAATATTTAAGGCATAGAGAACTAAAAACAGTAATCAAGGTTGACAAATTAGAAAAAATTATCAAGGTGAGCAAATCAGAGAGCGGGAGGGCGGGGGTCAAGAATTAGATGAAGCCAAGTATGCAAAAGAGTCCCTATAGTGTCCCAGAAAATTTGCATCCCGGTTCAAACTACGTGTTAATATGTCAAATTTGAATATGAAAGAGAGTTCAGCAGTTTCTCTTTCCAAAGCAGACTGAAAATTCTTCTTCAATAAGACGCAAACTCTTAAGTCATTAACAGAGTGGCCCACTCCATTAAAATGTAGACTAACTGGTTTGTGGATCAGGAGTGTTTTGATGACTCTTTTGTGCCATTAACTCTTTGTCTGAGAGGGTTTGAAGTCTGTCCAATATACAAAGCATCTGGGCATTGTTGGCACATGATGGCATATATGATGTTAGTTGAGGAACATGAGAACGTGCCCATGATTCTGTGAATAACCTGGTTAGGTCCAGTGATAGTATTACCAGAATGGATATGTGGACAAAGCTGGCAGCGGGCTTTGTTGCAAGGAAAAGTTCCAGGACTAGTGTTCCTACAAAACAGACTGTGGTTGTCGGTGAGAATACTCATAAGGTTGGGAGGTTGTCTGTAGGAGAGAGCAGGCCTGTCATCTAGGGCCTTCTGAAGTGTGGCATCCTGATTAAGGATAGGTTGTAGGTCTTTAATAATGCGTTGCAGTGGTTTGAGTTGGGGGCTGTAGGTAATGACCAGTGGTGTTCTGTTCTTGGCTTCTTTGGGCCTATCTTGGAGTAGCTGGTCTCTGGGTATTCATCTGGCCCTGTCAATTTGTTTTGTCATTTCTCCTGGTGGGTAATTCAGGTTTATGAATATTTGGTAAAGATCTTGTAGTTTTTGGTCTCTGTCAGTAGGATCAGAGCAAATGCGATTGTACCTAAGGGCTTGGCTGTAGACAATGGATCTAGTTATGTGTGCAGGATGGAAGCTAGAAGCGTGTAGCTAAGTATAGCGATCATTGGGTTTTCGGTAGAGTGTGGTACCGATTAGGCCATCCTTGATTTGTACTGTAGTGTCCAGGAAATGCATCTCTTGCATGGAGTAATCGAGGCATAAGTTGATGGTGGGGTGCAGATTGTTAAAGTCTCTGCAGAATTCTTCTAGAGACTCTATACCATGGGTACAAACCATAAAGATGTCATCAATGTATCTTAAGCAGAGGAGGGGTAATAGGGCATTAGAGCTGAGGAATCGTTGTTCCAGGTCAGCCATAAATATATTAGCATATTGTGGGGCCATGTGGGTGCCCATAAAGTTCCACTAATCTGGAGGTATAAATTGTCCCCAAATCAGAAATAATTGTGGGTGACAACAAAGTTACAGAGGTCAGACACCAGATTGGCTGTGGTGACATCAGGGATGGTATTCCTGCTTGCTTGTAACCCATCTTCGTGTGGAATATTAGTGTACAGAGCCTCTACATCCATGGTGGCAAGGATGGTGTTGTCAGGAACTTTTCCGATGTTTTGTAATTTCCTCAGGAAGTCAGTGGTATCTCAGAGATAGCTGGAAGTATTGGTGGCATAAGGTTTGAGGAGGGAGTCCATGTAACTGGATAGTCCGGTGGTAAGGGTGCCAATAACCTGAAATGATAGGTCGTCCAGGGTTCTCAGGTTTGTGGATTTTGGGAAGTAAATAGAATAATCCAGGATGGGGCTCAGATGGTGTGTCTGAGTTAATAAGGTCCAGAGTCGAACCAGGGAGTTCCTTAAGTAGCAGCTGTAATTTCTTTTGGAATCCCAAAGTGGGATCAGAGAAGAGAGGTTTCTAAAATTTCGTGTTGGAGAGTGGTCTGGCAGCCTCCAGTTCATAGTCTGACTTATTCGTGATGACAACAGCACCCCCTTTGTAAGATGGTTTGATTGTAATGTCTGGGTTATTTTTGAGACTCTGGACAGCGTAGCGTTCAGCATAGTTGAGATTGTGTCTCATTTGGCATTGTTTGTGTATAATGTCAGTCTGAGCACAGTTGCGGAAGCATTCTACATAGAAATCCAGACTTTCACTATGGCCATCGGGGGAGTCCACATAGAGTTCTTCTTCTTTTGGTGTTGGTCGGGGGGAGGGGGGTCGAGAGAGTCGGACTGGTGTTCATAGTATGTGGATTGTATTCTTCATATGTAATATGTAAATACAACGTCATTTTTACATAAGCTACGTTCACATTATTTTGGCAAACTGTTCACATGGTCCTGAGGAAAACATGAATTAGAGATATTAATTTCTCTCTAGTGGTTATCAGCCTGAGAATCCAAAAGAAAAACTGGATTAACATAACTGCCTCAGTACACAGGTCACCTAAAGGTTAAGGAAAATGCAGCAAGCCCAATCACTTGTTCATTGAAAACAAGTCTAAACAAATCACTAGCAAATGTGCAATAGCAAGCAAACCTGCACCGATCAGAATAGATTAGATTAATTAAGGTCCTCCCTATTGCTAGCACATTGTAACTATTTGTATTAGTAACTATGAGCAACAAAGCAATGGCATGAGTAGCTGCATCTCTGGTGTTTTGGGCAAAGTCTGAAAAAAAATCATTAAGTCACATGGTTACCAATAAATACAAAAATACCAAGATATGATGGGTGAAATTTTCAAGTAGTCTAGGAGGCTTAGGACATATCTTCATTTGCTTGTTGATTCTGAATTTAGCTGTCACCCATCACATTTTACACAAAATAATTGTGACCTTTAAAGGTAAAGTACACCTTTTCAACAGAAATCTACTATAAAGATCTGGACATATGACAGATCTATTACAGGATACAGTTAATTAGTTCCTCTTGAGGAACAAAGAATAAGTATGCTCCTAGATGCAAAGAAAAAATGCAGCAAAGCAGAACACTATTAGAAAAATATTTCAATCAGATAAGGAAGACATTTACTTTGCTGTGTGAAAACCAAACAAAACATAATGAGGGCTGTTTAAATTTTAACCTCTATCACACTGTTATTAGTCTCTGCACATCAGTTCTGAGGATCTGTATCTACTCTCAGGGATGATATCACCACTTAAGGATCCTTGACTGCTTTGGAATGGAAACCTGTCATGTTTTGGGCTAACACTTTAGGTGAACTGAGTAAAACAAAGAGCTGATGGAATAAGCTTCAAAATGAAATGCTGTCTTCAGTCAAATCTATCACTTCTTATCAATGCTGTTTGTTTAGAAAGATTAAGGCCCTGTGACACACAAAGCCTTGAGACTGAAATGCTCCAGGCATGCCACTCTGATCAGTGAAGGAAGACTAATACTTGGTTCATCTAAATGGAGACAGGATAAGATTTTCTGTAAATGCACAAAATCTTAAAACCTTAAAAGTAGTATTTTATACCTCATTTTGACGGTTTAAAAATAAAGGCTTTTACAACTCTAAGTACAGTGAACAAAGACCAAAGTATTATTTTCTAAACTAAACTCTAAGCGATCCACTTGTAAAGAAACATTTTATAAAAAGTTATTATTAGACACATCCATGATTACAACTGTCAGCAGGAGATTTACAATGCAAGCAAATCAAAGTTGCAAAACTCCAGGAAGTTCCTAACATCTTTTCAAAGCAGACATTATATTCACCAGTAAGTAAATACATGTAGTACTAGTTAGCCAGTAGTGCTAATATCAGCTATTATTCACATTTTTGATGTAATATCTTTATGAGTCTTCCCCTGTAAATACCCTCGACTCTACCTCATTATTTTCCGTTAAATCGCTTCTTAAAAAGTCTCCTTTGTTTAATATATAAAATAAATTTGCCAATCTCATAGATAGCAAGCTCTTTGCAGCAGAGGTCCAGATCATGACTCCATGATCACACCATTAATATATAATAAATAGTCAGATGATTACTGATGATATAATGTGGTATTCTGAAAATGCGATTCACAAAAAGCAGTAGATCCTGGCCTACAAAGCAGAAGAGAAGATTGTTTCTTTTACTCTGGCCAAGGTCTTGCCTCCTATCGTTTTGAAGAACAGGATATCCTCCAAAGTCCCACTGCTCAAGGATTACAGTGCAAGACCAGTATTGCCACTATTTTCTAGACATAAAGCAACAACTACATCAACACAGGCCACTTCAATACATTTAATTTACAACCATTTTACAGTAAACTCTCAATTTTACAGACCCTGATTTAACAGACTTCAGGAACAATGGACAATGTAAAACTTCAGGCCCTGTAAAAGCCCAAATCCCCCTCAACCCACACCCACAAAAGTAAGGGACTTACCCATATGCCACAGCTGAACACTCCATGGACGCCTGGACTGCCACTGAAGCCACCATGTGTTCCTCCCACTGGGGCAGGGAGTGTGCGTGGGCAGATGGCACTCGCATACAAACCCCACCTGATGGAAGGAGCGTGTGGCAGCAGCTCTTCCAGCCGCATGCAGCAGGAAAGCTCCAGCCACATGCTGGCAGGGTCCAAGCACCAGCAGGGAAGTTCCAGCTGCAGCGGTGGGGTTGGCACTTCCAGCCACGGGAGGCTCCTCCCCTGGTGGCAGTGGCTCCTTTGGTGAGTCCCGGGCATTTGGGGGGATAGGTGCGACAGGGGCTGAGGGAGCCTGGCCGTGGCGGAGTAAACCCTCAATTTAACAGACTTCCAGCTGTAACGGGCACCCTTCTCCCATTAGTGTGTTAAATCAAGTGTTTAAGGTACCTATTTTCTTTAACTTCCATGATGATGATCATAGGGGAGGAACTCCACTGTCATTTTAAGAAGAGACATTTTTCTAGGCAGAAGAATGCTTTTTGTAAGAGAAAAGAATTTGGTTTAAGAAACTGTCTCTCATATTCCAGGTATCTCAAAGTAGTTTACACAGCAGGGAGTTAAATAATGTTAAGTGAAGAGACTTTACGCAGGTCAAATAGTTATTACTACAGCATGTCCTCAGATTCAGCGTGGACTCCAGAGAAGCCAATAAATCCAATAATTGGACATCTGAGGAGAGAATTTATCCCTTTTACATTAGAATCTGTTTTACTAAGATGGCTGTGAGAAGCTGGGAATATATGCTAGTCAAGACACAATGGCAATCTTGTAAAGATTTCATTAATCTTTTCCCCAGCATGCACAACTCCACACCTATTTGTGATTGTCTGGGGCATCTGTCTTATTCATCATGATCATATGACCCCTGCAGCAACTTCAGCAATTGCTAAAGTTGAAAAGTAATACTAGGAAATTATTTGTGTATCCATAGCTGTTTTCAGCGTAACTGCTTTGTTATTTCGGGGGGAAGGGTGCGGCGCCATGGAAGGTAACCACATTACCTTTTTCTCATTAATTTTATTTATCACAGCAGGAAAAATGTAGAGCCCACATTATGTATACAAAACCAGTTCTCTTAAAATCGCCACATATCACAGCTTCAGAAACCTTCGCCTTAAAGTCTTTCAAGGAAAGATCTACAGAGGCTGGCAAGCAGAAACTGGATTTCAGTCTCTCACTCTGGAGAAGCTTAAAGTCAGCAATTCCCTATTGGTAGACCATACCGTACCAGCAGGTCATAGAAAGGTAGGGTTACCATATTTGATCTTTCTAAAAAGAGGACACCCCTGAGATGGAGTGTATCTGTATCAGTATCTACCAACTCATGTTGTATTAATGCACTATATAGAACATTTTAATGCAATGTGAGTTGGTACATACCGATACAGATGTACTCCCTCTCAGAAGTGTTCCTTTTTTAAAATGATAAGCCTAAGAAAGGTTGTAGGGGTGTTGCAACATGGGTCATCTTACTAAAAAGTTTAGAAACCACTGTTCTAAGCCATGCAAAGGACACCCAGGATTGAACTATATTTGAGACATTGACCATATTTCCTTCTGGGAAGGAAGAAGAGAACTATCAACTAAGACATGAAGGATGTGATACTATGATGGTGCATTACATGCAGAAACCAAATGCAGTTGCATGAAATACTTTGATTTGTATTGAAATAATGAAAAATAAGGCATAAAATGTACGAAGACAGACACAAGTTTTTAGGAAAAATTTGACAGTTGAAAATAAAGATGTACATATCCTTTTTAAAGAGCTGTGTAGGTTATCGATAAAAATAAGAGCTTTTAAGATGGATTATAGGCAGAGCTAGTGTCACCAGAAATTAAGATTCACTAATAATTTACATAAGACCTTTTATCAGTTGTTCGTAACTTTGACAAACTAACACTCCAGCTCAAGTTTTTCATTTTGGGTGTCTGCTTCAGCCTGAATTTTTTGCTGGAAATTTCAACACATTTTGGTGGCGTCTACATACTACACATTACAAAAAAAAACAGTTATGTGGCATTTTTAAAGACTAACAAAATAATGTATTAGGTGGTAAGTTTTTGTGGAACAGAACAACTTCTTCAGATCTGGAATCACTTAATCACCTGGTAGCTCATCCCCTAATAAATTATTTTGTTAGTCTTTAAAGTGCTACATGACTGCTTTTTGTTTGTGAAGACACAGACTAACATAGCTACCTCTTTGTGACTATATTACACATCATCATTCTGATAACTAGTGTAACCTGCTTTAAGTGCAATTCAGGAGATGAAGCAGTTAAAACTACTGCAGCTGCATATATATGGCAATAAATAGTAAGCCCACTGCAGTGATGTTTTTTTGTAATGTGACCGCACACTCACTATAAAATAGGTTGAGGGCCTAACAAATCACTTAGTATGAAAGTTTAATTCTTACTAGGAAAGCTGTCCATCAAACTAATATTTCTAGCAATATATATGGAATGTGTTTAACACCATCTGAAGCATTTTAATACTAACAGCTCTTTGAAACATAAACCAAATTTAGGTATGATTACTGAGTAAATCATTTAAATATGACATGACAGGAACACAGCTGAACTTGAACAAAAATGTCTATCAGAATTTCAGAGACAGTTTAGTGTGCTTGCTACTACAAACAACTGAGATGTAGCAAAATTAGTTTCAATTCAATAATCCTGAAATCACTTTGAAATCTTGAACTGTTATCTGTCATTTCACAGTGCTTGAGGGAAACCACGGAACTAACCACACAGATGTTCCATTTGAATTGATAAAATACAAATAAAGGAAATAACTCTGCCTAAAAGACACCTAAGATACAAATGAAGAAATCTTGCCATAAAACTGTGTAGCTGTTCAACATTCTGACTGACAAGATAATCATTTTTTGATTTCAGCATGGTAGCAGTATTTTTCTAAGGGTGTCACACTGACAGCACTGGAAATTGCTGAGAAGCTTCCTTAAACTTCTGCGCTATTGGTTCAGGGCTCATACACAGAACTCTTAGGGCTGATGCAAGAGTAATTCAATCAAAAAGGTTCCTTTTCGTGACCCATATTTTGAGACCATCAAAGATTACAGTTACAATGCAGACACCTACCCACTACTATTTGAACAGAGAACATTAACTGGCTGTTGACACTTCACAAGACTGCTCTACAGAAATTGTCAGATGTAAACATTAATACTCTTCAAACTGCAGTTATGAAAATTTAAGTTTATCCAACCCACAAAAATAAACAGCGAATGAACTAATTTTCCAACACAGGACTGGTGATAACCACAAAAAGAGATGAATATGATGCAAGCCCAGAGATATTTCCACAAAACCATGATTATACTTGGCCTACACACAAGTTATATAAAGAACAATTTTTCTGTGTATATTTGGCTGATGTTTGTCCTTTTCAGCTGTAGCTCTGGGTAATTTCTTCCAAACTGGCAAAACAATCTAGTTCTGCAGCCTTGAACCTGTGTATTTATGATTTCTTAAAGCTAGAAGTTTTTAACATGTTTTATCCTGATCTTTTATTTACATGAGTAAGCCTGATAACAAGAAATCAAGAACGAAAAAAAAATGGTAAAAACATTGCCTACCACTAATCTGAAATTAATCCTTAGCCTGCAATTACTGAAATTATCGAAGATGGAAAATAAGGCAAAAAGAAGCCCTAGAAATGTGAGGCTGTGTCCCCTCAAAGTTAGTCTTTTAAATACTAAAAACTCAAACTGTCTGTCATTAATATATTTATTTGCCTGATACAAATATTGTTGTTTTTCAACTATCCCACAGTCATATGGTAATGAGCACAAAGGTTCCTTCTGTATATAGTCAATAATTGCATCTAATGTTGAGAAATTAAATACTTCAAGTATGCATTCTCAGTCTCCAGATTTAGCCACAAATTTTGAGGCTCCTACAAAATTACAGTAGAAATGCTACAGAGCAAAAGCACTGTGTAGGGAACCTACTCCATCCACTCATTATATCTTAAAGAACTACACAACATGACAGCATTTTCTGCCAGCCCATGTTGGGAAGGCTATTGCAGGTGCGTGTGGAGAGTAGAAAACCTTTTACAAGTGCACTCTAACTCCGTAATTCTCTAAACACTAAAATGCATGTATGACATAATACAAGGAGCAGGCTGTGGCTGCAATTCTAATCCATGTAGTACAGTAATTCCTCAATTTACACGGAGGTTGCATCCACGTAAATCAAATTTTATGTAAATTGTGGGGAGGGGTGGGGTGGTGAGGTTGGGGAGATCCCTGGAACTCCCCTGGCTGGGGGGGAGCAGGCAGCTAGGGGAAGTGGAGGGGAACAGACACATGGCCTCTGGCTTCTCCCAGCTGGGGGGCACACAGCTGCTTGCAAGGTGGTTTTTCCCAGCTGGGAGAAACTGCACTGCAAGCAGCCGTGTGCTCACCAGTCTCTTCCAGCTGGGGCAAGTGTTTCGATTTGCACTTAACTCACGTTAACGCGAGTTAAGTGCAAATTGAAATTGCGCTTCTTGAGGGTTTACTGTAATCATTGTGGAAATACAGTGTGCTACACCCATTGGTGAGGAAGAAAGATTCAGTTCCTGACATACTTGTGCCAAACAAAATCATTTCATTTGGTTTCTGGTACATGAGACAAGAATTTCAATGTAAAAAGCACACATTTACAACTCTATGATGTGTTTATTCCCAGTCTGTCAAGTTTGATTTTCAATACCATATCTGTACCCACAGATTTTGCTTATAACCTCTAATCATGGAGCATCAACCTTTCACAGCTAAGTTACTGAACCATCTGTATCATATGGATCATTGTCTGTTCTGTAGAAAACTCTGCTATGCATTATTTTTCCAAGTAAAAGTTCTCTGATAAAGCGGAAATTGAATCAACTTTTTAGCTCCCCCCCGACCCCGGCCATTAGATACAGTGACAGAAAAGGTGTTAAGATGTTTCCACTACAATTGTGCTTTCTGTGCTAACAGGAGCATGCACATGTTTCTAAAAATGACTTCCAAAGAAATTTTATGACATTATAGTGGCCTGAAATATTTTTCTTGTTATTGCTGCTGCTTTGAAGAATGATTACTATTTTTCTGCATTAGAAATTCAAGTCCCATCTAGACTAGAAGAATCTAAGATGTCTGGAGAGCTTGTGAGAATCGCCACACAAAGTAAACAAGTGAAAGCTGAGCTAGTTGGTGGGAAGACATTTTTAGTCATATTACAACTCTTTTTGGGGGTTGTTCACATCTATTTCATTCCAAAAGCTAATGAACCCTATGTATAAACAAAGCTTCCATTAAAGATCCAACTTCATCAATCTTCAGTTAAAAAGCTGGGAGCTCAAAAACAAAACAAAAAAAACACCCAACAACAAAAACCTCTCTCCTACTTGCCAAAGGTTGTCTAAGAAAACTAGGCAAGACCAGATTGTATATTCATTACTTTTTAAGGTGAAAAAGGAAGGAGAAAAAAAAATCAGACATTTTTAAATAAACTTTTCATAGCCATTTCATACAGCATATGAAACAAAACAAAACGAACAGAAAAACAAAGAAATTACTTTAATATTACAAATTTTTTGCTCACCACCTTCAACATCTCCCACTGCCATAGGGAAAGCCAAGTGGCAATAAAGACACAGATTTCTTTAGATCTGGAAATAACAGATAAATTCAGATCTTACATGAATTTGACAAATAGAGACGGACCGCTGGTTTTTTAATGAACCTGAAAGGGGTAGGAGAGAGAGGAAGGAAGGAAGTTTCTGGTCCAAAATTTGTGAATTAGAGAAAAAAAAAAAGGCATCGGCATTATCTGCCTTGTTTGTTTATGTACAGACAAAAACATGTAAAGGCCAAGAACAAAAGTGTTAGCTAAAAAATGGCTTATTAGAAAAATGATCTCTTTCAATATTAAATATTTATGCAAACAGCGCTGCCATAATATCCACGTCTGTCAAACTAAATGGCTGCAAGACAGAGAGACTAACTGAAAACCCAAACATTGCAAAATCATACGAGTTAGATCAGGGTGCACCAAGTGGGGGGATGTGCCTCCTTGAGGAGGGGGTGAAATTTGTAAGGGGGGGGGCACAGTGTGGTCAGGTCACTCCCCTCCCCCTACGTTGCAGCATCTGTTGCCTTCCCCACAGCCACTCTGCTCCTGTTACACTGTGGAGAGCTGTTTCCTTTCCCCCCCCGCACCCTCAAAGCAGCTGCTCACATTTAGGTCTCTCCCCCAAGAGGAGGGTGTGGCCTTGATGCAGGACAGTAGCTTGATTAATGACCCTCGTGAAGGGAAGTGAGGCAGGGCAGGGGAGGCTGAGTGTTTAGGTCAGGAGTCAGCCACCTGCAGCTCTTTAAGGAATCACTTATGGCTCTGGGCTCTACCATCGCTGACTCTTCCTGCAGCTTCTTACCCTGCCATGCTGAAATAATGAAACTAAATTTAATTGGTTGAACAGCCGGCAGGGTGGCAGGAAGGATCCGGCCATGAAACCAATTAAATTTAGTTCAATTATTTCAGCGTGCCAGGGCAGGAAACCGCCTGTGTTGCAGGTGGGGAAGTGAGTAGGAGGGCTGAGGGGAGGGGCAGCCAAGTCTTCCCCTGCTGGAGCTGCACAGCCCCACTGAGAAGGGGGCAGCAGAGGAGCAGTGGCAGGGAGATCGCAGCCGAGTCTGCCCCTGGTAGTGCCACGCAGGCCTGCTGAGAAAGAGGTGGGGGAAGGGGAGCAGCAGCAGAGCACACATGTGCAGCTGGAGGAACTCATCAGTTGAGGCAAGTTAATCTTGGGTTTGGGGCTGAGAGGGGTTAAGCATTGGGATGGGAGGATGCAGTTTTGAGGAGGAGAGGGGTTAAGCATTGGGATGGGGGGTGAAACAAACGAACAGTCTAACTGCTACAGATCATTATGAGCACCCCGTTCTTAAAACAGGGCTTACAAAAAGTATGGTTTGCCATCACTTATTAAGGACTGTCTCGTGTTCACATGTTTTGCAGCTCTTTGAATGTGAAAAATGGCTCTTCTCACTATTTTGGTTGCAGACCCCTGGTTTAGGCAAACTCTGGCAGAGTTTCACACAACTTGCCCCATGCCTTACAAAAGGCTCTGCTTGCAGCTACCAGCAGGAGAAGCTGCGGGACAGTGAGGTTAGAGAAGCAGGATGGCCTCACACACTAAACAGGAAGGCCTGCTGCTCTCTCCCTGCTCTCACCAGGCAGGGCCAACAGAAAAAGTGAGTCTCCATTCAGCGGTGTGCTGAGATTTCCCAAGTGCTGGTTTTGGGCTCAAGCTCCACTGGGAGCTTTGCTTTACAAATGCTAATTCTATTTTATGACATAACCAAAAACAACAAGAAGTCCTGTGGCACCATATAGTCTTTGCCCACAAAAGCTGATGCTCCAAAATATCTGTTGGTCTATAAGGTGCCACAGGACTTCTTGTTGTTTTTGAACATACAGACTAACACGGCTACCTCTCTGATACTTTTCTATTTTATGGGTCACGTTCAGATTTAATTCCTTGAGGCACTCTGGGCTGGGCTTGCTTCAAAGCTTCTGAGAGTTTAACATAAAGAACGGAACATATTTTGTTTAAAGTTTTACTGCTGCTGAGAATCCCTTACAGCAAGAAGCACTGTAAGTTACAAAACTAGCACATACTATCAACCTCCTTCTGTTTAGTGCTAGGGTCAGAGAAATGTTCCTGGGGGCCCAATTGATAAAAAAGTAAATTTATAAAATTTTTCGCTGGTCTCTTTTCCTTGAATGAACTAAAAATAAAATCCAAGCTTTTCAAAAGAGCAAGTGGCATTCAGAAAGCTAATTTATCCACTGCCCCCTTCCTTGCCTCTCCCTACTGGCACTGTTGCTTAGGCGGAGCAACATGTTGCTTCCAGGAGTCCGTCACTCAATTCCATGCTGTCCAGCGGGTGAGGGAGCCCTACTAATTTTAGGGACAAAAAGTGGGGCCTGATGTAAAAAGTTTGCTTACCCCTGAGTTAGACAAATAACTACTGAGTGGGAATAGTAACAGAGAGAAAGCCGTGCTAGTCTATATACCATCAAAACAAAAAAGCAGCAAAGTAGCACTTTAAAGACTAACAAAATAATTTATTAGGTGAGCTTTTGTGGGACAGATCCGCTTCTTCGCTATGGTCTGTAGAAGTGGGTCTGTCCCATGAAAGCTCACCTAATGAATTATTTTGTTGAAGTGCCACTTTACTGGGTGAAATTCAACCCTGATATAAACTCACTGGCTTCACTAAAGATGTGCCACAATGCATTTTTTCTAGAACTCCTTTCAGTTTAGATTTTTTTAAAGAGAACTTATCCCTGGGTCTTTTGTGAACTATCAATTCCTCCAGCTCTTCCCTTTGATGTTCCTGAAATTTATTAATATCTTTCTATTAATATAGTGATCATACTGAAGTTTGCTTTTTGGCTTTAAAGATATTAAAAAGGAAATTGGTTAACAGGAACCCAAAAGACCTGTTTATCTATTCAAGCTTTTCTTACCAGCAGAGACCAGAAGTTAAGTCCCTTTCCGTCCCTTACCCTCACTTCTGTTATTTTAAACACCAAAGTCTCATAGTAAATGATACTGGAGTCAGAAGGATTTGCTAGGGCCACTGAGAAAATAAAGTTCAATAATTGTTTTTCTGCAAATATTGTGAAGGAATGGAAAATTATTACTACCTAACACTCATGCCCTATTTTCATTTCTATATGGACTCATGCAATTTTTTTAAAAAGCCACAGTGCTGCAGGCATGCTGTAGGCAAGTAATAAGTGTAAGAATACAGTAACATACTGAAGAGATCCTAGATACTACAGTGCACTAAACTTTCAATTTTTAATCAAAATAGTTCCTACAAGTGAAAAATCTCACTAATTTCAGTTCAAATATTAATAATCTGAAAGGACTTCTCTTACAGTTAGACAAGAGTAAATACAGCTTAGCTATCCGCAGAGCACTGGGAAGGATTGCCATTTTCCTCGTTTTTACCTTGAGCACTATGCGAATTTCGATACTCTTTTCTTAATTTGTAGATTATAAAAGACAAGTAGCATCTGTTACTTGCCAGATGTTGATTATAAATGCTGTTAAAATTAATGAGGCCTTCAGGCAGTGAGCAAAGAAATTCTGGTAATCTACAGGAGTCTTGGAGGTTTTGTCTTGTTTGCTTAAAAAGGAATAGAGGAACATATTGCTACAAATTCTGCCATTAGGGAAACAGGGAATCTTTGAGACTTAAAATTAGCTAACTCCTACTTAAAATATAGCTGGAAAGGTAGGAAAGGTAGGAAGACAAAATAAACAAGGTAATTCAAAAACTTGTTAGTCTCTGTTCCAACATGGTAGATTTCAAGATTGTCTAGATTATGGGTCCAAATTCAGCTGAGTCACATCAATTGTTAAACATTCTTTGTAGATTGTAAGTCACATTCCCTTCAAAAAAATGAGATGACTGCAAAAACAGAATAGTCAGCTTCTTATACATTTTGAACATTATAAAGATGCATATACATTATCATATCTGTCTAATATCCCATGGAAAATGCCTTATTGACCATTTATTCTGTTATCTTTCAAGACATGAAAGGACAGCATAGACATCTCAGGAATGGAGGTTGTTCTCATCTCTGAACCATTCTCTAACTGAACAAGAGGTTACAGACTTCAGCCATGGAGTTGGGGGTAAAAGCAATGCCAGGGGAAGAAGGGAAGGAGGATGTCAGGGTTCTGAGTAGGGGAGGAATCAGGGCTGGTTGTGCCCAATTGACCAGTAAACCTGAATGCTGAGGGGCTCCAGCAGCAGGGCTCAGGGTTCCAGCCCCACATCCTCACTCAAAGTGTTACTGTCAGGGGAGGGGTGGTACAGCTCTGGTCCCAGCTCCTGTCCCAGTGTGCAGCTTCATTATCTGCTTCAGTCCTGCAAGTAGTGATCAGGCGCCCCATGGCTGCATTCCCAGCTTCAGGGGAGGACAGGGTAGTGCTGGGACTCTTGGCTTTTGTTAGAGGTGGCGAAAACATAGGCTGAAAGCAGAAATGCTCCTCTCTTAGCTAAAACCCCAAGCCCTGGCGGTCCCCTGTAGGGATGAAGCTGACACCAGAGCCATAGGGCTGACACTGGGAGCAGAGCTGTGGTGCTAAAGCCCCAAGCCCCAGTGATCCCCACATTCTAAAGCACTGAGACTCAGTGCTCCTGAGGGACAGAAGCCACAAGCCTCTGCCTCCATCCAGAACCCCAGTGCCCACCCCAATCTCCTGTGGCTGAATCTTAGAGATGTGGCATCCCCATGGGGCTGAAACCCAGAGCCCCAGCATTCTCCCCTGCGTCCCAGTGCTCTAGAAGGTCAGAAGTACTGAGACTCCCTCCCCCACCCGCTCTGCGCAGAGTCCTGCCCTCCTTCCTATGGAGGCAGCCCCAATCTGCTTCCCCCACCTCCCCATGTCTGAAGCCCTGAGCCCCCAAGGTAAAGCCCATAGGTAATAAAGTATTTGCTGGGCTTTTAATTTCTTTTCTTTGATCTGCACTGCTGCCTGGTTAATTACTTCCGGTTGCATCCAGTTGACCAGTAAATCTGGAACACTTGTGTTCATATCTTCAAAGCTTATCATTATTCCCGCTGCCTAACATTTTCTTTTACAGGCCAACTTCCTCCAAGTTACAGTTGTTTACAAATGATTTCAGAGTGCTTACTTTGTTGCACTAGGAACTGTGTCTGAATATGTTCAAAAGTACCATTAGTAATGGATAGCACCAACGTACATCCTACAGAAATTAGTGTTTGTTTATGATCAAAATAATGAAAGCAAGATGAAAATCAAACAGATAAAAAGATTAAAAAGGTTTTAAAATAAGTCATTTGTACCCTCTGTCAATATCATGAAGAATCAGCAATGAGGAGAAATATTCTAACAAATAATATTCCACCATTCTAACTTCTTTGGTACAGACAGAGCTTTTGACATCATGTCAACAGAGGTCTTAAAATGGGATATGAATAATGCCTTAAATATACAAGATAGGTGAGGTAACCTTAATTTCCTAACGTCACATTTCAAAAAGTATCTTCTGTGTTTCAGAAGCACTTTGTGATAGCATGTGAATCCATTTAAATGGAATATCTAAAAACTTAATTTATATTCCTATTTCCAGGGGCTGAGGAAAAATTGTCTAGAATGCACCTGTCCCATGATTCTTAACGTCCTTCTGAATGTCTAATGTGTTGAGGAAGACAGCTAGAGCGCGCTAGGTATCCCCTCTTTAATTTCCCTCATAACACTGAATAAGCCATCGTTAATAAAGCTTTCTTACGCTCACTGCTTGTCTTGTCTCCATCCACCACTCACCCAGCAAACACGTTTTACTCCCGGAACACACTTTTCGAGGGGCTTGGCAGTTTTAAAGTCTGATAGCTCACAGTTAATGGTATTCCAGAATCCAATGCTATTAAACAGTATCTCTATTTCCCAGCTTCTCAGATAAAGAATGGTAAAATCACATGAAATAATAGCTGCAAAAGCAATTGGTCAGTGGGCCAGTTAATATCTTATCCAGAACAATAAGATGGTCTACTTATAATTTTTCAGGGACCAGAAAGATTTGATCCTCAGTATCACCCGGTCCGTGAATATTGTTCCACACTTGAAAGACTTACATACTTGCAGACACTGAATAAAGAAGATGTGGGACGAGAAAAGAGTAACTGTAGCTGAGTGCAGCTGAGAAACAAAGACAGATATGATGTCTATAGCCAACATAGATGTACTTGTAAAGAGTAATAAGAAAAGGAAATTACAATTATTACAAAAGAAAACCTAGAGGGCAAGAAAGCCAACAGGAAGAAGCAACAGCAACACCTTTAACAATCAGTCCACTGTATAACTATTTAGGAGACTGCCTTTCCTTTTATTCCAGCAGCATGTGGAGTAAACTCATGATAATGGAAAAAAACTAATTTCTCTCAGTGTCTCCCTGACACCAACGGCCCTTCAGAAACTAGGCTAGTCTAGCTAATATTCTGCTGACTAAACAAATTGCTTCACAAGCACAGGATCACATATCAGCCACAAGCAACAACAGTGGCTGGGCTGCCTCTTCCAGACAAAGTAAAACCCTAACACTCAGAACGTCAGCTGCTTTTCTGAACAACAGAAATCTGATCATTTACTAATGCTAGATATGAGCTTAATATATTGTGCAGGAGTAAAACTCACGCACCTTACATGTCCACAAAAATGGTTCACGTGGTATTCGATTACTTTAAAGTCTATCAGTTGTGAAGAACGGTCTGTAACATAATACCACATCTCCCCTTTGGGATATAACAAGTTCCCTTTTAAAAAAGGCTTCAAAAAGAAGGAGGAATCACCAAACAATTAGTTTCTTGTAGAAAATCTTGGAAAAGTTTCTTAGACTTCAGGGATATTTAACTATCAATTCAAATGCATCTTTGGGGTCTGGTTTTGAATGGGTCTGTTAACTGAAGGTACAATGTTCTCAGAATTATGTCCAGGAATATAAGTTACCTGATTTTTGGACGCAGTAATTTGTCATCAGACCACATCATTTGTCCTTATAATTGGTTGTACCCACTAACTGGTTAAAAAGGAGAAGACAATTTTTAACACTCTATCCTTGGATTTTATGTCAATATTATTTCCTTAGTAAGAATCAGACTTAGATTTATATTAATCTTTTGAAGGATTTGAAATTATTTATCCAACAAAAGTCAACTCAAAAATTTAACATCACAATTTATTAATAAAAATCTCAAAATATTGCACTTCCATAGCACTTTTCAAGTGAGTATCTCAAACAGCAGTGCTCACTAAATTAGTACTTAGAAGTATCAGAATAGTAAATAATACTGTAGCTCACCTTTTATTTACACCAGAAATGGCCAAGTTTCACCTGACTTCATTTCTAATAGTAAAGAAAAGATTACTAATAAAAGCTTTGCTTAGGCACCAATACATTAATAACATTGGAGAGTTTGAAAATATTACCCAAGTTTGGAGTGCAGGATTTTTTTAAAAGTACACAGGGGTGGCTCAATTTTGCTCCCACAGAAGTCATCAGGGAACAGAATTAGAACACCAAGTGCTTTTGAGAAACTCACTTTTCAAATCTATCATTAGGAAGACAGGAATCTCACTAACCCTGAAGGAAAGCTTTCTCTTTAAAAAAAATCTCTAGCCTGTTCCTTTATAGCATTACAGGATTATTCCTGAGTTCCCATTATCTCTCAACTTCTGATTCAGGCTAGAATCGAAAGCTGACAGTACACAAAATTCACAGTTAAATTGCTTGAACAATTTACACTAACAATAAATCCAAGCACCATAACACAGAAAAACCAAAGAAGTGCCCCACAAGTTATAGTCCTTAACTCCTATAGCAGAACTACAGCCTTAATGAGACTTGAAGCCCTTCATTTTGAAGTCACTTGTTTGAATTACATCCAGATCCATAGCACATCACAACAGAGAGAAGTAGACTGAGTGAGAAAGGACTGCATGTATTTAAATTTATATTATACAGAGAGAGAAAAGCTCGTATGGTTGGTGCCAGATACCTTTGCCAAAAATGTAAAATAAAATCAAATTAAAAGTAAAGCCAGCAGCTGTTCCTCCTCTTAGGCCAAAAAGCCAAAAATACAATCTTCCTACCAAACCTTAGACTTTATGTCCTTTCTTGCCTAAAAGCTTGTGTAAAGAGAGAGGTCTTCATTAAAAAAAGAAATTCCTTTACCTTTAACAAACATAAATAAATAAAACATTATTTGTCAAGTATATTAATGTAATTTGCTGTTTCCAGTTTCATTTCCATGGAACCAAAATAGTTAATTTCAACTTTGTTTACACTTGGCTGTTAGTTATATTATTTGGGCTCTGGCTTCTACAGCAAAATGTTTCAACTAAAACCATTTTTGTTTGGATTTCGTTTTCATTTCATGAAAACATTTCTATTAGCTTTTGTAATTTCTTCTTCTTTAATAGCACACCCACACAAAGTCTAAATCTGGGGTCTAAGCTGTCTGATGGTGTCCCTTTAACATTGCCGATTTTTGCAGTGTTCCACAGAGTTTGACATCACTTGATATTCCTAAATATAGCTCTGCCTTAACTCCCCCCACAGTTCACAAACCAGACAAAGCCAACTTTATGACTCACACACTTCTTCAGGCCAAAACAACCCTCAAAAACACTTTTGCAATTTACCATGCCGCATGAAACAAAATGGAAATCTCAGCAAAATACTTCAAAAATATATAATTAAATGTAGCCTTTTATCTAAACCTTTTGACTTATACCTTACACTTCTAACAAACAGGATTCTCAATCATCTCACCTCTGTGCTCGCAAACATCAGGATTAGCTGCAGAAAGGAACCCAAAATGAGTAGCAAATATATTATTTTGTTTTCTGTTGCAGCTCCTTCAGCAAATGTTAGAAATGGTGGTAAGAGAGGATAATGAAAATTATGAAGAAGTAAGCAAAGCAATAAATGGCTTTTGTGGTTAGTTAAAATGCTGAAGTAGACAGAGGCATTATGCAACCACATTACAACAATGTCCCACATATGAATGCTAAACCTATTACCCAAGATAAACATTTAAAAAAAAACACATTTTTTCACATGAGGGTCTGAAAGCATGTATGATGCTTCTCTATCAGTTACAATGGCTAAGGTAGGAACTCTTACAGAAGAATTTAAAAGGATTCAAGGGAATGACCCTTATCAATTAGTAGTTTAAAATACATAAATATTTTAAGTGGAGAAAGTATTCAAATTTGCTAAGGTGTAATTGGCTCAAAATGATTTCATACTATATCTCATTAACATGCAGTAACTTGAGGGCAGAAGAGAGGCCAATATGTGAAGGGGAGGAGAGGAGGAGTCTAAAGACGAAGATTTGGTTACATCTTAGAGAGATGTAGAGACCACAGGCTATTTGAATTGATCAATTCCAGGGTCTAATCAAAGGAATTCTTCACTCTGAATTCTGTCTTTTCATTCCCATGTCTTACTAAACATCTCTGCTGACAAGCATTAAATAAGTATGCGGTTTCTCTCTCTGGGTTATTCAGTGTAGCAGGGAAATAAACCTAAAAAATAATGAACTAAGCCAGGATTTCTAATATAGTAGATATTTACATGTTACAGCCACTTATTATATATCACCTGATGATTTTTTCAATGAAAGTTAAGGCTATACTTCCTCTTATAGAAATTGAGCCATATGTGCTAAGGAACAAATGCAGCAGCAGTAGCTGATTACAAAGGTAATCTGCAGTCTAAAGATGTCACCATCTGATTAAAATAAAAAGAACTTCTAAAATATGTCTAGAAAAAGTTGCATTTTTTATAATCTGCTAAATGTAGAGCGGAAGAGGAATTCTAGTTTTCAAGAATTTTCTTTCTGCAACATTAACATATTTATGATAAATAAAGTAGATTTATGGTGTCCTATTTCGATGACATAAAGGACAACAAGAAAACATTCTACAATCATATTATATGCAAGAGGAAGACTAAGGACAGGGTAGGTCCACTCCCTCAAAGAAGGAGGGAAAAACAATAACAACAAATGTGCAAATGGCAGAAGTTCTTAATGCCTTCTTTGTTTTGGTTTTTACCAGGAAGGTTGGTGGCAACTGAATACCTAGCAAAATGAAAGCGATTTCCCATTTCCTATTTAACTTTTGAAACTATATCATTTTCTCCACGGTGAAAGCTGAAGAAAATGAGATAGGTTTAGAAGTTAAAATAGGAAATGAACAAGTTAAAATTACTTAGAAAAGTTAGATGTTGTCAAGTCACTAGGGCTAGATGAAATGCATCCAAGAGTACTCAAGGAGCTGACTGAGGTGGTATCTGAGCCATTACCTATTATCTTGGAAAAGTCATGGAAGACTGGAGAGATTCCAGAAGACTGCAAAAGGGCAAACACAGTACCCCTCTATAAAAAGAGAAGTAAGGACAACCCAGGAAACCACACTCAGCTTAACATCTGTGCCAGGAAAGATAATGGGGCAAATAATTAAGGGATCTATTTAAAAACAACTGGAAGACAGGAGCTGGTAAGTAACAGCATGGATCTGTAAAGAACAAATCATGTCAAACCAATCTGATAGCTTTCTGCATAGAACCTCCATCTTTGGATATATTTAAAGAGCAGGTTAGACAAATATCTGTCAGGGATGGTGGTCTAGATGGTGTTTGGTCCTGCCATGGATGCTTGAGACTGGACTTGACAACATCTCAAGGTTCCTGCCATTTCAGGCATTCTATGATTCAGTTTCATGTCTCTCGAAGCTATCTTTTTAAGATGCATAGGTCCAAATTCATTCCATTGTTTGGATCCACTGAGTTCAACCACAGTACACCAGAGCTGAGTTTCGTCATTAATTTAAAATTCAGAAATGTGCCTTTATTCCATGTACCGCTTTCATATCGTAGCTCCAACCTAATCATCCGTCAGTAAGGGTTTGGAATAACCATCACTATTATATAACAAGCTGAATTTAGATGGCTAGTTTAAAATTAAAATAAAAAGGAAAACATATGTACTCGTACAATTTTTTATTCAATTAAATTTTAAAAAGCCATTATTAAACACTCACATATTGGTATTAAAGCACAATTTAACCTGCTGCATATGAAATGGATACAATAACTTTATCATTTTAACTGGTTTGTTCTATTTTATTCAAAAAACACTGGAACTCTCGATGCGTGTGTTTTTTTCTCCAAATGTGCCACTCTCACTGAAAAAAATGAAGGTTAATGACTCAAGTGCAGTAGGGTTGAGTTAAAATCATTATGTTCACCTGGATGTCAGATACACATGAATCTACTATGGGAGGATGCACATGTATGTAAAGGGGAGGTGGGTACAACAGAGAGTGGTTACTGTGGAATATGGTTGGGCAAATACTTCAAATATTCTGCAAATATTTTTCATTTGAAAAACTAGATTTCCTGTGGTCATACTTCTTGTGTGTTCATTTTCCAGGCTACTTCTGCCAAATGGGTTTGTAAGCAGAAATATTCACAGAAACAGCAAACACACAAAAATATTCACTGAAAAAAGATTTTACACCTATCCAGGCAAGCAGCTAAACTGAAAACATGCATAAGATTGAAAATCAGCTCTTCTGGAAAGAAACAATACTATTTGTCCAATTAAAACTAAAACAGCATAGCTTGAATCTCACAAATTGGATACTGCATTTAACCCTGTTTGCTAACAACCTATTAAGAATAATTTATAGAAAATACTGAGCAAATAGGTCCTGATTCAGCAACGTACTTGTGATAACCTAATTTTAAGACATAAATAATTGCATCAAGGCTTCAAATATCCCATTACACACTCCACATATCCCTTGCTCTTCAAAACTTCCCTGCAAAGACCTTCAACTTATACTGAAGCAGGAACAAAACCATGATCATTACTACTACAACAGCTTCCTCCTCCCCTGTCTAGCATGGTCGGGACCTGACTGGCCCCAGACAAGAGAATTTGCCAGACAAGGGAAGGTTCCCTGCTATGGCCCCCATGCTACCCCCACCCCACCTCCCACCACTGGGCTGGCTCCCTTACCTCTGCCCTGGGGCTGCCAGGAGAAGCTGGCTCATTCCCACGCTGGGACTGCTCCATGGGGCTGCAGGGAAAGACAGCTCCGGCCCCAGCCTGACAGTGGAAAGCCAGCTCCAGGCCCATGGGGCTGCTGGTGGACTGAAGCTCCAGACCTGAGTGCCTGCCCTCCCACAGGGGTTGTTGGGGTTACGTGGGCACCGCTGCAGCCCCTCTGCCCAGGGCTGCCAGAGGATGCAGGCTGCACCCTCTTGCCCAGCTCTCTGGTCCAGTAACATCCTTCATCCTACTGGACAAGGAATGTTGCAGGACCAGAGAACTCAGGATTTAGGAGTTTCAACCTGTACTACTACTGTTTAAACACCTGGATCTTATTTTGTATCTATATCTGGCATATCTATAGACTGTTTAGATTTTGAATAAGAGTAGACATTTAGTCCTAAGTAACAAAGGAAAAGTCCAGAAATACTTCTTCAGACAGCTCTAAGGAAGTTTTTTAAGGCAAATATTCACAGCAAAATACCTCTGCAAAGGAAACTGTCCAGCTTCGTAGGTTATTTTAAAAGAAGGAAAACAATCCTAATGCCTCTCTCCCAGGAAGACCCAGCTATCTAACTTAGAGGGGAATCCTTATTAAATCAGTTATATGCATCTGTGCTCAAAACTGAACATTGTACACTAGTTCCTCAGATTACACATGCTTAACCTGCTTACTCTAGGGCCTGAAAATCCAAGTTCCTCACCAAATTGAGGTCTCCCAATTCATCATGCAATATTTCTCAGCTGTACCAGCAGGCAGGACATAGTTACATATGAGCTTCTAGCTGATGCCCTTGAATCCAGAGCTGAAATAAGTGAGGTTCATTAATCACAGATAAATGCACTGCAGCTATATAGTCCTGCAAGTTTCAAATTTCTAAGATAAGTCAGATGGAAACCTTCAGAACTACATCACAAGCATGTTGTAAACACATGGCTATATAGCAAACTATCATTTATTGGACAGACGTACTAACATTTCACTCCAAGAAAAACCAAGTGATATTATTGAATCCAGAATACTAATAATATTTCACATGCATATTTAGGATACAATTTTCATACGCTCTAAGGAGTATGCCTTTAAATGACTCTTTGGCATGGAACAGTTTGAAATAGCAAAGTAGTTTAAATCCAGTCAAGACTGCATTGTATTGAGCCTCTTCTCTACATGCAGGATGGCTTCAATTAGCATTTTTTTGCTTTAACAGGAGTTACAGTCATTTCTAGGCAGACAACTCTGTAAACTACTCTATTTTCACTGTCAAAATTATTGAAATCAGTGACAATGACTTCTATAATACATGTGAGCATTTAGAATACATAATCAGCATAAAATTAGTTGCCTAGGCTCAGAAGAAATTTTAAATACAAGGCAACAAGCACTGTTTACTTCTGCTCAAATATTAATGATGATTTCCTTCAATTACTAAAAACCATGAGTCATCATGGGAATTTCAATGTTTAAGAGATCCGCTGCTAACTATATGGACTTTTGAGAGCCACTACAAAAAACCATCTAAATTTACATCCTGTATTTGTAACTGACTGGCCAAGTAATCTGAACATTCTCAGGATAGCTTTGGTAAGGTTTTGTTTAAACTCACTTTCTTACACTATTCTCCCATCTTTACTGTATGGTGTTTGTCAAAACCAATTTTCCCTGGGGATTCTTCCAAAAGCTGCATTTGAGCTTGTAAACAAAAAAAACCTTATGTAGTAATTTATTTTGTTTTTCAGTAGTGACCCATCGTCTTTAAAATAAGTACTTCTGAACCCGACTTTAATTTAATTAAACTAGCCAATGACTAAAGGTACATATTAAATGATTAAAATAGTTAATTATAATGAGGTTTCCACGGGCATGTCTTCACTCTGAGGAAGATCAGTGCTCCCTTGGTCAATCTTCCAGAGTTCAATTTAGTGCACCAGATATGGATGCACTAAATCAAACTCACATGACACCCCAGTTGGTGCTGATATTCCTGCCCCTCACAAGGAATAAGGGAAGTTGACAGGAGAGAACTCAGAGTAGAAACAGTGTAGGCACCCAAATTAAGTTACGCCAACTTCGTCTACATAACTAATGTAGCAGGAGTTGCATACCTTAATTCAACTTTCTCCTTTAATGTAGGCCTGCCCGATGTGTATTTTAGGGAAAGTATATGAAGAAGCTAAACCAAGGACTACACAAGCATACATCTGAAAAAAAAAAACAAAATTAGCCAGTTTCTGTTCCTTTGTTTTTGTAGTCTGTAGCTTGCTTCTGTATTTTCTCACTATTAACTACGTCTATTAAGTCATGATGGAAAAATATGCCACATAATACCTTCCTGCTTTTGGTCAAGTACAAAGATATGGAATTTCTGTTTACTTTTTAATGCTCTTCTTCGTAACTAGGATTAACCCAGGATTCAAAATAAAGTTTTAAGACTGCACAGGCTCACATTGTTTTAACGCTGTTCACCAAGTAACTACCAGATATATTTTTTTCTTAAATACACCCACCACTGCTACCATTGGATGCAGCTTTCCCACTGACAACAAGGGAAGAAGCAGAAATGGAAACAGAGATGCACACATTGTCCGTGTTCATTCAAGTGTGTTTGTGCTTGCCCAGGTAATTTAGTGCTGGTCAGAGCAGGCCTAGACAATACAATGACGCCAACAGCTAGAATCATTCTGTATACATGCCCTAAGGTCTTGGTGTGGACCAGACACAGCAAATTATGATAGTCAAAGATAGGAATGACCTGCTAGATTACCTACCTCATCTTTTGCAACACAGATTAATGCCTAAATCAACTGCCACCATTTGGCAGATACCCTTCCAGCCTTGAAGTTTCAGTAGAAAATTATTCAGCTAGTCATCCTAATTTTTTCTTGCATGTAAAATATATTGAACAGGAATCAGATATAACTTATATCATAATGCAACGGAATGAAGGAAGTGCTTTAAAGAAAACTATAATAATTCATGCCATTCTAAACAAATTCAAAAATGAAATAATCTGTACGTCTCAAGGAAGAATTTTACATACCGCTTTAGAAACTAAGGGTGGGATTTTCAAAACACTGAGCACTGGCCCAACTATGCTTTCACCAAAGTCAATTATAATACTCCCATTTGATTTCAATGGAAACAGAGTTAGGCAAATGCTGAATACTTTTGAAAAAAAATCTTATCATAAGTTTCTTGTACTATTTTCACTTTATGCTAGTGATAGTCATACTCCTCATGCTCTTGTGCTATAGGATATGCACTAGTTTTAGAATTCAGTGCTGTGGAAAAATAAGATGCATATTATATACACTTCGTGTACAGATGATCTCCCGTTTTGTATTTGAGGATACTTGTTATTTAATTTTCAGACTGAGAAGTAAAGTCAACAATAGTATGCTTAGCATTAGCCAAAGGAAATTACTATCATATAAAGGAAAAGACCACAAATATATAAAACATATAAAAACCACTCACTCTCACCCAATCAGGCAGTAAATAGCAAAAGGCTTTGATATATTTTGTAACAGTTAGAACCAAAGAACTAGACCTATAATCAACACAGGTATTGAAATTTCAAGGGCTTTTTTGACTATCAGGAGTCTGAGAAATATAAAGGCCCAAATCTCTAAACCTCCTCTTGCTGCTGCAAGGAAGGCAGAGGGAGCATCTGCTACTCTAACCTCTCCTAAGTCTAATTTTTGGGTCCTCCTCTCCACTGTAATAGCTACAGTGTCGGTCTCTGCTGCCAGCTTTCTTAAGCAGCAATAGTATGAAATTGAGCTGACTCTTGTTAGTTTCAGTGCTGCCCAGATGCACATAAATAACGACAGTGAACAGTGGCAAGCCCAGACAGTTTTCACTATGCTGCTGTTAGGAAAAGCTCAGAGCTGTGGAGCACTGGAGCTGTCTGCACACAGATTCCACCTGGCTCATGTATGAAAGGTTACCTATATCTATATATCTCTGTGTGTGTGTGTGTGTGTGTGTGTGTGTGTGTGTGTGTGTGTTAAAATGAAAGCTCAAGTTCCTCTCTGATGTTTTATATTCAAGTATTATGTCAACATTAGGTACAACCTCAAGGCTAAAAAAGCACTTGTTTCTTCATTTTGCTGTCGAGACGATAAAATAAAACCCTTTGAAATTAGGTTATCAATACAATAACATGTGGCACTGGCGGAAGCAAATGGATAATTGCTTGGAAGTATACATTTAATAAGTGATAAGCATAATTGTATTTCTAATTGCACTGGATACCAGTTTATTAGCAATGCACTATGCTACAATGCCCAATAGGCAACAAGTACTTGTTGAAACTATCAGCAACCAAAGAACAATAATAATTGAAAAATGACCAAGGACTCTGCACTTGAAATATACAACTGAGACAAATAATGACATTAATATAAAGTACTGGGAAGACGCCAATCTGGATTAAAAAATGTGTTTATAATTATGCCTTTGGTTCAAAATAGTGATGCAAACACATTGCGATTTGACAACTTAGTGTTTCATGACATTTATAAAACACTCATGTAGGAGGCTAACAGACACAGAAAGATACTAGATACCCCTAATAACTAACAGGGATACAGCCCATTCAAAACCAAATTTTACTCAGTTATGTATCTTTAACCTAGTAATATTGTTAATGTTATACACTACTTCAAAATACTGTGCTTCTTGTTTTTGTAATCAGCACGAACCTACTAGCAAAATCGCCAACATTATAGAAATAAAGACAAAGGTTCCAGTTTTCTTTGTTTCATTTACTGTTTTCGCCTCCCTTCAATAACTTTCTTGAGAAAGAGTGCCCTCATGTGTTCATTAATCTAGCCTGAGTCAAGATACTCCATTCAGCCAGAATCACTTCAAGCTGGCTACTTTTTACAATCACATTACCAATTCAGAGTGCAAAATTCGCCTACCAAATGTTTGCACCGAAATAAAAGGATAGTGTAACAGCAAGGCTGTTCCTAGGGCTTTCAGAGAAGGTAGTAATGCTTGCTTATTGGCACTGATCCTGGAAAGCCTTTCTGGACCTTTAAAATGGCATCACTGCTTGCAGATGCTCTTTGCTCTAAGCAGAAGCTACTAATGAAAAGCTCCCAAATCATTAGAAAAAATCCAAAAGGGATAAAATGCTCATTAGACACCCTGCGGCGAACACAGCCATATTACTCTATCTCACTCCGAGTACCGCCTATAACATCATGTACAATAAAACCAACCATCCAGTAAAGTAAATCTATAATTACTGAAACTCCAGATTTCTTAGTAATTCACAATTCTAAATGGCTTTTAATTCCAGAGTTTAAAATGCTTTACAAAACAACTATGTCTTGCAACAGTCACCTGAGAGAAGCAAGGATGAGTATGCTTTACATGTGGAAACTGAGGCACAGAAAGATCAAATGACTTGCCACGGAAAGTCTGTGGCAGAACTGGAAATAGAAGTGACTTCTAACGCTCTGCTTTTAATAGGATTCCCTGCCCCCACCCCGTAATACCAATTTAAAGAATAAACTGTTAGGTTTTCAGAACATTTCGAAAAAAAATCACACACCCATATGAAAGAATCAGAAAATCACCTGGCCTGTTATGAGTGTCCAAAACACAACTTTGTTCAGTAACAAGTCACACTATTGTAGCAGCAAGCAATAGTTTCTCTCTTAAACTCACCCAGCAACATATCATCCTATATTAATAAACAACAACAGGCAGGGCCAGAAATCATCCAGTGGTGAAAAAAATCAGGCAAGATACTCAAAAGTGGTGGGATATTCTCAAAGATGAAGTAGAGAACTCAACATACGTAGATAACCATCCTCTGTTTTTGTTGAGATGGTGACCACAGCTCTAGGCAAGATGGCCACCATCTCTTTGGCTATGGTTACATGACCCAAACTGCCAGCAGCAGTATGCAAATAGGCAGTCTTGAAAATGCCAATAGCCACTGATTTACAAAGTCACTTGCTGGCAGAGGTTGCTGCCAGCAGAAAAAAAAAGCAGTGTAAATGTGGTTCTGCCAGCAAAACCCCCACTTTGTCGGCTGCCTCTTACACACCTGGAAAAAATCAGACATAAGAGGTGGCGACAAAGGGCGAGGTTCGCTGGCAGAACCACGTTTACACTGTTTTTTCTCTAATGGTGTGCATCTATGCAAACGAATGCCCATTTGCCATTTTGAGACCACCCATTTGCATACTGCTGCTGGCAATTCGGGTCAGTGTAACCATAGCCGTTGCAAATAATGCTGGATGTGACCACAGACATCAGTTAGTTGCCTCGGGAGCTCCATAGCATTTCTGAAGGCTTTGATTCCTAAAACTAATGTTTGTATCATCTTCCCCAATAAGAGGCAAAACAACAAAGGAGTGCAAAAGTTATGTAATTATGCTCTGGGACTCCAACTGGACTACTGGGTACATGAAAAGGCACAAAAGGACAATCTACAATTCCTGTAAATTAGCAAATTCGGTAATGGCATTTTCCTAAAGGTGTGTTTTGTTTCTACCCTAATGTATAATCCAACTGGAATATAGTCCAGGGACCATGGATCTCCTTTATTACTCTGAGGAAAGAGTTGACAATATATTGCTTTCCGAAGGTGTGAGTTAGATACCAATACACTACTATGCACAAAGTGCCAACCATAAACAGCTTGAAAAAAATTAACTGATACCTACTAGCCCAACTCTAACAATCAGGATGAAAAAAAATCAAAAGTATGAGCAGCCTCATCTAAGTCCCAGTTTGATTCCTCCTGTAATTTAAAAGACATATTCTGTATTGTTTCCTGTGTTCTGTATTTACAGTAATATTATCATTATATTATCATAATGTACAGAGTCTCAAGCTGCATTAACTTTTCAGCAAACATGCTGCTTCTTGCAGCTGGAATGAAAAAATAGCATAGCTATCCTCTCCACATGCTGTCTCTCAAAAAGAGAGGGACCTCTTTTGTATACTGATTACCACACCCAAGCCCACCAACACAAGGAAGTGGCAGTGGCCAGAGTCCCAGGCCCTTTTAATCTGAGTATGACACAGGGCTCTCTGGGGCTGGCAGGACCAGAACAGTGCATTCTGGGTGCACTAAGGGCTGGCTGCACCCACCACTGGCTCCTTCTGCCCAAGGCCCCGTACACTGCAGGAGTGTGGAGCCAGCTCCCTCACCCCACCATGCTCAGGGGCCAGTCAAGTCTGTTGGCCCTCTGACCAGACCACAGGACCACCATAAAATGGTCAAGTATGGTGCGGAGTCAGATGATACTTCCATATAAGATGTGGTAATAGGTGTATGAGTTCTCAGAGTGCGAGAAGGGCACAGCAAAACCCTCTTGTGTTTGCAAATGCCCCAAATGCCACAAGACGATTAAATAAAAATACACTTTCTAGAATAGTTAGCTTCATAGCCATTCTATGACAACACATGGTAAAATAACTGTTAATATTCAAGACACCACACTGAATCAGGATGTTTCCTGGGTAATTGTTTTTCTTTTTTAAAAATCATTATTCTCCAGTCTAATTTATTCCACACTTATCTCAAGTAAAAGATGTCTTGGCATCATATTTTAAAAAGAGAGTTACTGTTTACACAGTTACTATCCAGTTGACATTAGCTCATGATTCTCAAATTAAACTTTTTGCATTTCTAAAGGCTTAGTTTTCTAGTAAGATTTCTGGTGTGTTGTTTTTTTCTTTTTGGTGTTTTGGGGGTCGGGGGGTGGGGAGAGATATTTCAAAATCTGCTTTCATTTTACATCGGAACAAAAACGAGACCTGTCAAAATGTTTCAGAAACACATGAAAGCCTTCCACCTCAGAAAGGTAGCATTATGGCTGTGGTACTCACCTAGGACATGAGAAACCCCAGGTTCAAGTCTCTGCTTTGACTCAAATGTGCCAAGGCCTTCTCTCTCTGCCTATTGTTGGGGTAGGGGTGCGATGAGGGTGGTGAACAGACTGATGATGTGATGTAAAACACTCTTCCCATTCCACTAATATCTCAGGAGAATGTTAAAGTTAAACCTTTTCATATCTATATAATTTGAATTCATGAATTTTAAAAGAGCTGACTGAGGCACTGTAGGACTGTTTTCATTGATCTTCAACAGTGGGCAAGCTCCAGAAGACTGGAAGAAAACTAGTGTTGTGAAAATATTTAAAAAGGATAAACAGAATGACCCAGGTAATTGCAGACCTATGAGTCTGACATCAGTTCTGGATAAGAAAATGGAGCAGCTGTTAGGGGACTAGATTCATGAAGAACTAAAGGAGGGTAATGCAATTAATGTCAATCAACGAGGCCTTATGGAATATAGATCCTGCTAAACTAAGCAGGTTTTTTTTAAATGAGCCTACAAGTTTGGCTGATAAAACTTTTTTGTAACGCTGTTGTAATATACTGAGCCAATTCAGAAACTGTGTGATTTGATATTGCAGAACATTTTGATTAAAAAAATAAAACCATAGAAAATGAATAAGGATCAGTTCTTGGTGTTGCAATATTTAAGATTTAAATCAATGACCTGGAAGAAAATATAAAATTCTCAGCAATACAATTAGCAGATGATACAAGAATTAAGGGAGAGAGAAAAAGTGAAGATAGATCAATAAAACAGCACAATCTAGATCTCTTGGCAAACTAGGCACAAGCAAATAATATGTTTTAGTATGGCTAAATGTAAATGTATACATTCATAACAAATGCATACATCCAGAACAAATGATGCAGGCCATATTTATAAGATAGGGAACTCTATCCTAGAAAGCAGTGGCTTGGATGTAGATAACCAGTTGAATGTGAACTCCCAGTGTGACTCTGTAGCCTAAAGGGCTAATGCTATCCTTTGATGAATAAACAGCAATATTTCAAGTGGTAGTAGAGAAGTTATTTCACCTCTGTATTTGGCATTGATGTGGCTGCTGTTAGGACCCTGTTTCTAGAGTCTACAATTCAAGTGGTATATTGACAAACTGCAGAGGAATCAGAGAAGAGTCATGTGAATGATTAAAGAATTAGAAAATATACATAATAGTTACAGACTCAAGCTCATTCTATCCATTTTAACAAAGAGCAGGCTATGGGCTAACCTCATTATAGTCTACACATACTTACCTAGGGAACAGAGAAAAATATAACACGATACAATGGCTGGAAGCTGACACTAGACAAATTGGCTAAGCTTACACTAGCAAGTTTTGCCAACAAAACTCATGGAGTGTACACATACAAAAGTTTTGTTGACAGTTTGTCAACAAAACTCAGCACTTTTGCTGGCAACATTCTGCCTCTCAGCCATGACACGGCTGTCAACAGTTTCTGTTGACAAAAAGCTGTGTGGATGTGCTGAGGGGCATTCTCGACCAACAGGGCATACAGAACAATGGGCAGCCCTGATCTGCTCCCAGGTGCCTGTTTGGTTGAGAGAGCAGCTGGGCAGTCCGGCTGCTCTGTTGAAAGAACGGAACACTCTTTTGATCCGCTTTTAGTGTATGGCTGCACTCTGTCGACAGAAGCTTTGTCAGGAAGTCTCTTCTGCTGACAGAGCACTGTAGTGTAACTGTACCCATTTGGACCAGAATAAGGTGTCATATTTTTTTTTAAAGTAAACTTTTTAATCATGGAAAAAAATTATCAAGAGGTATGGCTGATTCTCCATTCTAAGCAAATTTTAAAATCAAACTGAGTAAAAGATATGCTCTAAGACTTATTTTTGGGGAAGTCCCCTGACCTGTGTTATACAGAAAAATCAAACAAATTGTTCCTTCTTGCATGGGAATCTAGGAACTTCCCTCTGTATTCCATGTTGGACCAGAGAAACCTTCCTGACATAAATTTAGTTGAGACCAAGTTTCTTCAAAGAGTTCTAATGTCAACAAACTGACATTTTTGGATAAAAATGTTTTATCAAAAATTCCTGACCATCTTTAACTGCAAAGACCCCTATGCAGAATGACAGCACTGAATCCGTCCCCAAACATGCATTTGGGTGTTTGAAAATTGTTTCTCTTGTCCAAAAAAACAAAAAAAAACATTGTTTTTTTAAACAAGAAGTCACTTTTCTGAATGGAATTCATCCTTCATAGATGAAAGCCCCTACGGGACAGGAGGAATTTTAATGAACTCACTAAATTCATGCAAACAAATGATGCCAGTGTAAATGACAGAACTGTGATAGTAAACAACATTAAGAGCCCTGTGTAGACACAAAATTTGTATCTGCATCAGGCTGGCTGACGGGCAAGGGGGCGTAAGGGGGAAGACAGCTGTGGCTGAATATGCCTTAGTTACCTAAACCCTCTCTAATTATTTTGCAAGACAGGTAGGCACCACCACTGGAAGAATGGGAAAGTGTTAATAAATATCAATTTTAAAATAAAACAAATTATTTAAGCTAAATATGAAAAAAATGTTAAGTTTTATAGGATGACAAGAGATGCAGTCAACTTTTAGGGCCAAAGGAGATAGATAAAGTTAAAACCAAAAGTGGCCTCAATCTGCCTCCAACTGGGTGAATGAGCATGTCAGCTTTCTATACAAAACTCAGTATCAGGTGCAAGACATAGGGAATTGTTAAATAATTTCTAATTCCACAACCCATAAAATTTCAGCATTTTTCAAAGGTTCACCTTATTCAAGCCTCAAACATGTTTAAATGGCATTAAAAAGAAGTCTGCTAAGATGATGCAGAAATGGACTTTTCAGAACAACTATGCATAAACAGAGGCCACCCCTTCTAGATGTAATACTGCAAGGTCAAAGACCCAGAAAGGAGCTTTGCTTACAAGTAATTGTTTGTCACATACCTCTTTTCTCCCATTTTACAAGAGACAGAGATGATTAACAATGGTAATTACTCAACCTACCAGAAAGGAAAATATCAATCAAAGATAAGTACCAGATATCACCTTCCTGTCTGAGAACTTCCAAAGTAAGAAGTAAGTCCATTAAATCTCTCTCAATAAGCAGCATGTCTTAAAGGGAAAGGTAAGAATGTAACATAAGGAAAACAACTTTAATTAACAGTTATCAGTAAAAAATTGTCCTTTGTTTTACAGCTCTCCCATTCTATCAGAGACAGTTGTGACTGACAAGCAACGTAGCAAGCACTGCACCAAAGAAGGTAGACAAACTATAATGTGCCACGTAAAACATTTTCCAGCTAAATGAAGTTCTTGGAAGTGACAGATTGCACTGGTAAAGCTGGATAAATCCAAATCCAGAAGACAAAGTAGCCACCTTGTCAATTTGAATGACTCATGCCCCAAATAAAGAAGTTATTCTCCTGCCAACTTGACATTTTACAAATTTAGAATGGGGCTGTTTGACCAAGTCACATGTCTACATATACTTAAAATAATCTTAGAGGTGCCTGTAGCTGCAACAATCAAAATATAATGTTTTAACTCCCTGACATTGTGGGTGAGATAAAACTTAAGGGAGTGCTTTAAGTACAAGTGATATGAACAGCTTTTTCCTGAGAAAAAGGTTTAGAGCACTAAGAAAGCAAGTCAAAAATTTTGCTAAGTGGAAATAAGAATTAACCTTTAGAAGAAATTTCCGGGAAGTGGAAAACACATACTACAATGATAACCAGAAGGCATATGGGCAGTCAAATAAAAACTTCCCTGCCCTATAAAAATTAGGGGTAAGGAAGAGAGGTAATCAAGAAATATCTTAGGAAAAATTGCTATAACAAACGGGGGGTACTGTACCTTAAAACCTCTTATACTGAATAAGACTGTTTATAAGTGACTGATTCAGAATCCAAACCACCCTGTTGCTTGTTCATAAAACAATATTTTGAAAAATAGGAGGTTTTTTTGTTTGTTTGTTTGTTTTTTAAATAGTGCCTTAGAATGCTGGTCAAGGTTTTTTCTCAGCCAAAGGTGAATGTTTTCATACTTCAGTACAATGACTTCCCACATTTTCAGCCAACTGTCTCAAATGCATACGTCCTACAACTGCCTTGAAAGCATGTGCATTCTAATGCAGTGATAATTCCTAAGTGAATTTTTCCACTTCTTTTCCAAAGACTTTGTCCATTTAAGAGACTACAGGTAGGATCTTAATATCTAACTGCTGGCATAGAGCCTCTTCTGGAAATACAGGCCAGGGGAGAAAGCTGAAAAGCAGTTAACTGATTACAGTAGCACTCACTTGACAGACAAAAGAAATTTCACACTCTTAACATTTGTTGGTGAAAACCAAAAACAGAAAGGATCAATCATTAGTGCATATAAATCTCCATTTCTGTCTACATAGTATATTAGTGCACATCAGCATTTTCTAACTAACTGGCTGCACAGATCCTGCTGACATACAAGGTTCTTTACTGCAGACTGAGGTAGTCCTTTTTGAAACAAGCAATCATCAATATGTCTGGGAACTTTTAGTCCACATCATCAGCAGGAGCCAAAGGGTTCAACACATTAGCATACACAAAAATTTATACTTTATCTGGTACATGCTAACCCACTGTAAGACAAGCCCACAGAGTCTACAAGCCAAATGCTTTTGTGATCACATAAAAAACATTCCACACGAGAAAACAAAGCTCCTGACAGACAAGCAGTTCAGAACGATCACATGCTTATCCATGAGACCTCAGGAACATCTTTATTTGCTCTGTTAGATGTAATTAACTTCTTAATCAGAAACTGTGCAAAAATTCCATTAACTCATCCAGTAGATTTGTGAGAAATGAAATTGCAAATTGCAGATTCTGAGACAGATAAATAGATAATAAATACATGGAAACAGGCATACTGTTTAAGAGTTGGTAAGGAAAGGTCTATTCAAGGCATCCTTCAGTCTGCGTAGACTATGGATCGCACCCTTTGTAACTTGAACAACTTTCCTGACAGCAAGGTTGTAATACAAATTAACAAAACCAAAGTGGACTCTCACTCTTTATATCCTTTAACTTCTATATTCTAACATACAAAATGTTACCTGCCTCTTGAAATTCCCTGTAGCACTTACGGATATTAGGGAAGGATTGAGAATGGTATTTCACTCCTAACCAATCTCTTTGAATTGTGTAGTAACCCATAATCTGAATGCATGTTTGCCTTTCTAGTACAAGTTCCTTGAAGTTCCAGGAAGAAGTTTCTACACATGACACACATCAGTTCCAAACTTCTCAGTTTCTTAAACACTTACAAAAAGATTAATTTGTCAAAGAAAAGTTAGCTGAATACAATGACCAAGATTAATTTATCAAGGAAAATGTAGTTGAATACAATGACCAATAGCTGAACACTGTCCACATCTTCATTTAGATAATCTTCGCATCAAACAATTTATTTGGCCATTACATTTGATTAGAAATGAAAAGGGAATGCAAGACTGTTCATCAGGACCTGGCAGAAATTCTGACTTTTTAGAGCTTGTTATATACAACCTAGAACAGAAAAAGTAATAACTACATAGTTTAATTTTAAAAAGAGAAACAGACTATCACAATTAACTGCTTATTCCATATGGCAATAATTTAATTACTGAGGTAAAAATCAGCTTCCTTAATTTACTAGATAATTTACAAGTAATTTCCTTATATGGCTGGAGAGAAAGCACTTATGCATCCTTTGAAGCCGAAAGTAAATTGGCTTTGAAACAGAAATGACTGTTACTAACTGCAGTCATAAAAGCCTAGCACTAGCAATTATTACAAGTTCCCTTTTATATGGAAGATACTGCATTCACTCACTGAAAAGTCAGAAGAGGTGTTTGCTGAAACTATATAAATTAACAATGTACCTTAATGGGAAGAGAAAATAAACGAACTAGAAGACAGATAGGGTTCTTAACTGTTCTGAAAATGCTTAAAATGACATCAGATTATTAATGATGCTTCAGTTTGTATGTTCCAGATAGTTATTAATGCAAACCCATTTGTAAGTATATCCAGAGATCAGATTCAAGTGTGCTAAAAGTGTGAAATAATAAATATGTTACCTAACAGCTTTATTTGCTTTAGTGCCAAGTCTGATCTTCTCTTACCGAAGAATAATTTTGCTCATAAAATCTAAACCAAACTTGTGCCACTATTAGGGATGTTTCATATTTCAGAAAGGATCTACATTTAATTAAAAAACTGCATCTCCACATTTTCATTATACGAAAGGTGAACTCAATAAAGCTCCACCATTTTGAAAGATTCTTTTTGTTCCAGAAATACTCCTTTTTAAAAAATATAATTAAGAATTTTCTGGAAACAGCAGACTTTCAGACCTGCAAACCCTTCTAAGGGTGTCTATTGCACAGAGATAAACAGCTATGACAGTTATAATCAACTGTTTTTTATGGGTCAGATCAACAACGAGAGCTGTTTTTGTTCTTTTAAATAATTCATAGTCATTCTGTTAACTCTCTGAAATATTAAAAGCATACAATGTGCATATCCACTAATTTTTAAAACAACAAGAGGATAACTAACCATATTCAAACTACACTAAACCCTTGACATATGCTGCTTCAAGTTGCGCATAACTCACTTTAATGTGATTTAAGCACAACTTGATGCTGCTCTGCAGCCCCTTCTCCCTGCCTTCTCCCAGCTGCACAGCTGCCAGCCCGACAGACGTGCTGCTGGGGGAAGGCAGGGGAAGGCTTTCAGTTTTCTCCTGCCAACAAACAGCGACTACACAGGATTGCTTACAGCAGCACAAGTCTAGCAGTACAGCTGTGCCATTGTAAAGCTGATAGTGTAGACATAGCCTTGCATTCCCCAGCTGCTGAGGATCTAGCCAGTAGGCACATACAGAATGATAAAAATATGATAGTTAGTGGTTAGCATGTTTACATGCCTATATTAGTGGAATCCACCCTTGAGCCAGTATATAACCGCCTCTCATTTTTAAAAATGAACACACTACAGTACAAAAAGTTGGAGCAGAAGTTATTTCTTTTAGCACCTGACCCTATATATATAGATAGATATAGATATATATACAGAGAGAGAGAGAGAGAGAGAGAGAGAGAGAGAGAGAGAGAGAGTGAGAGTGAGAGAGAGAGTTCCCTCCCAGCTCCCCTTTTCTAAAACCTGGCAACATTTAACAGTCACAGTAACATAAACATCTGGGAGTCTTTAGGTTAGCATGAGAGAGGTAAATTTATGAAAGAATTCCTATTAGCAGAAACCATGGCTTCAACTTTCTCTCATTCTTTGAGCTCCGTTTTTTCTCTCTGTCCACTGAAAGGCCACGTTTATACTTATCGGTAACGTCAACGGCTGCTACACAATTTAGATACGTCAATTGCTTACCTAAAATCAATTTTGCAGCTGTCAACATTGGTCCTTGCCCTCACTGCAGAACGTCACTGGGAGCGTTACTCCCGCCAACATTCTTTAATCTTTGCAGCTTGCAAGGAGTTCCTGGTTCGACATTGATCCCGGAATGCACCATTTCATGCATGCATGAAACGTCACCCTGGAAGATCGAACTTCAGCTTTTGATCTGTCGTGGCTAATATAGACTTAGCCTGAGTCTTTGCTCCCAAAAGCAATCTGAAGAGCAGTCAGTGCACACTGGCCTTCATTTTGTCTTCAGCTCTGAAGAGTCAGGTTTTTTTTTTTGAGAAACATGGTATGTAACATAAGCTACCTCAATCTAAGTTTGCATACAGGAAATTATGCTTTATTCAAATGCACTGGATGTGTGTATTTCAAAATAATGTGTTTCATACCAACGTATTAAAAATATGCTATTCTTAACTATATATGATGCATGGGCATCGTGCAGATTTTGGTAAAAAGACACTTGTATCATATACCATGAACTGTAAGACATAATTACTTGAATTATTTGAATAATTATTTGAATAATTATTTGAATTATTATTTGAATTATTATTATTATTTGAATGGAATAAAGGTAAATTAACTCTATAAACAGATTTCAGCAAAGAACAAAAATTACATTGAACAGGATTAGCTAATATCTTCTACAAATGATGGATTTCAGCAATCACTTACTAGAGAAATCAGAGATGAAGGTAATGTTCCAATAAGGAATGGAACAACATTACTGCCTTTTTAGGATCAGTAGGGTATATTTATTCCTTGAAATGCATGTTTAGTTGAAACAGTTAACACACCATTTTATACTGCTACCATAGTATCTACAGAACATAAGAAAATTACTAACACTATACTAAAAGGTCCTCAAAATACATAACATTAACAAGTATGGTCAAAAATGAAGTTTATTGGTATTCATTAATTTCTCAACTCTGTCAAAAGATTAATATCATATTGTGTCTGAAAATGTTTCTGCAGCTGTTACTATTCACTTTAAAAGAGAATGACTTAGAAACATCTGGAACTGATTCAAGTTTCCATGACAGGTCTAAAGATTTGAAAACTTAAGTTAATTTCCTGCAGATTTTATGAGGAGTTAGCAAACATCTATTTTTAGAAATACACATGTGCTTTTACAAAAAGCTGATGTATATTAAGAGATCATTAGTCACTTCTAAGTTCACCACATTTTATCATAGTTAGATTAATACTGGCTGGTATTAAATGCTAGATCATCAACAGTTTTTTTTCTAAAGCACAGGCTATTTCAATACCAAATCAGTTCAAGACCTTCTATCTTCCGCAGCTAAGGTCAAATGTGAGTGTCATGGGCCACTTGTTCATTCTCAAGCCCTGGGTTAATAACTGTTACCTGGGGGATGCAAGAGGGGGAAGCAACCACTACGGATAACTCTCATTATTAAAGGAGGGGAACATCTTTATGAGGATTCTTGCTCTCAAAATTTTACAGAGGGTAAGAAGGATTTATTAAGGGATTTGGTTTCCTGAGTGGTACCAGTGACCTGATAGCAGAGTCATTCCAGAGATGAGCTGGTTCAGTATCTGTTGTGCCACAGTGGGGTGGTAACCCCAGTTCTGTGCCGTGGGAGGAGCCCAGAGTTTTTGGCCCAACAGGACGAGGGATGGAAAGCCCCAGACGGCAGGAAGTTTGGCTCAATGGCTTGATCAATACATCGGGTGACAGTCGCAAGGGGACTTCTATAATCCAACCCGTCACAATGAGAAGTACCATATTTACTGGATTTTGTGAGTCACAGAAAGTGAACTTTGTACGTTTTATACAAAATTCATTCACCACAATCATTAATTGTTCAAGCTAGCCATGGTATATTTATCTATTTTTGAGACCAAATTTTACATTTAGAATTTATAAATTACACACTTATACATCATATGTGGGGCCCTACCAAATTCACATCTATGCAAAACATGTTGCTGACCATGAAATCTGGTGTTCTTGCATGAAATCTGGCCTTTTGTGCGCCTTTACCCTATACCATACAAATTTCAGAAGAGAAACCAGCTTTTTCAAATTGTGGATCCTGACCCCAAAAGGGAGTTGCAGGAGGCTCACAAGGTTATTTTAGGAGGGCACAGGATTGCCACCCTTACTTCTGTGGTGCCTTCAGAACAGGGAAGCTGGAGAGCACTGGTTATAATGTTGGCCAGGTGCCCGGCTCTGAAGCCAGCACCCCACCAGCACCAGTGCAGAAGTAATGGTAGAGATACCATAAATGTCACCCTTACTTCTGTACTGCTATTTTCAGTGCTAGACATAGGGAGAGTGAAAGCTGTTGACTAAGGTCCCTGCTGCGGGAGGTAGCTCTGCATTCAGAGCTGGACTCTTATCCAGCAGCAACTTCTCTTCCAGCTGCTCAGGTCTGAAGGCAGTGCTGCTGCCAAGAGCCACACAGAGGTAAGGGTAGCAGTGGCGCAACCTCCTTCCCACCCACAGTAACCTTGCAACCCCCCAAACAACTCCTTTTTGAGTCAGTGCACCTACAATTACATCACTAAACTTCAGATTTAAATATTCAAAATCATGAAATGTCCCATTTTAAAAATTCTATGACCATAAAATTGACCATAATGGACCATGAATTTGGTAGGGCCCGAATCATAAGGGTATTTTTATAAACTGTTTTTTATTTTTCTTTAAGCTTTCTATCACAATATGACCTTTCATATTTTACCAATGCTGATTAACATGAGAATGGCAAAATAATGAAAAGTTAGTTGATTCAATACTACTACATAACAGTTTAAACATGAAAGTGCTCTATTAACAACTTTGTTTTAAAAATATAGTGCTTTAGTAATATATAGATGAGGGACCATACCAGGTTGCTATCTGTTATATTCATAATATGTAAAGTTTAAAATATATAAATTAATGAAAAATATAGAAAGTGTTAAGTTTTATTATCATGCATGCAAATTTTGAAGAAAAGCTACAAACAAAATTTAAATTAAGGCAAGGGTCAAAAGAACATAATGCTGTTTTGAGGTAAAAACATAATTAATAAAAGAAAGAAGTAGCAGGAAATGGTGAGTGACTCAAGCAGCAAAGCAAAATGTTCAGTACTGAACCTTCAGTATGGAGCAGAACAAAAAGATTAAGGTGATTTATTTATCCTCCAAAAAAACTTAAGCATGGGGAAAAATGTGAGACTTGTTGCAGGCATAAGAATGTCTCTTAATTATCACTGGTCTGAGATGAGGATTTGGAAAAGAGTATTGGTCATGAAAGAATCTGTATTGCTCTAAAGTATTTGTGGTCTTTGCAGGCTCAGAAAATCAACATTAAAATCTCAATTATTTCCAAATACCATTTTGAAAAATTACCCTGGCTCCTACCTCCTCAAAAAGGTAAATTATGATGTAATTTTAGCCAACAGACAATACAATATACATGTAAGGACCTTTGGGCAGAGATATGGAATTTTATAATTTTATACAAAACCTAACACAATGAACACCAGTCCTGATAAGGGCTTCTCATGCTACTAAAGCACGACACAAAGAGTAAGAATACCACCACAATGTATCCACACTGCAAGAAAACCGGGATTGTAAGTGTTCCACTACTAGGAAGCATTTCTAATCCTTGCAGTTCATAGAACACTGGATCCTAATATTGCTGTTAGTCACACCTACTGCAGAAGCTTTCCTGGCAGTGGTCCAGAACTGAATATAAGCAGGGACTCAGACCAGTTTAAAATTTAAATTGCTGAGCTGTCCCAACTAATGCATTCTTCCACATCCTGATTGAAGAGTCACAAATATTCCAATTAAAATGGCCTAGTCCTTTTTCATGTTCAATTCACTTCGTCTATTAAGTCAAAAGTTTTAAATTAATATTTATTTCTTACTGACTTTAATCTCGTCTGAAGGATTTTGACAACTTGTATATACTGAACAACCTCAGGATTCAAGGTATAAAGAACTGAACCATTAACACAGTCCTACCTAGAACATTGCCTGAAGGCACTTCTTCTAGATCTTCCAGTTCTCTTCCCATCAGCAAATAGAGATTCTCTAATGTACAGCAAGCCATGTGAGGTATTGATGGAAGATCGTCTGCAGCAGCACAACCTGATGGTAACTAGGCACATAGAAAAAAAAATGTTGAATATTTATCCTTAAGTAACCGCTATCAACTTTGTTCTGAAGTGAATCTAGAAGTCAAGAACTGAAAAATACATACTCATAGCATTTTAGTCTCACAAGGTTATCTGATAAAATTATTTTATTCACACTCATTTGTAAATCAAAATTGTGGGGAAATAAGAGTTCAAACACAAGCCATGAACAGTTACTGTTAGAAAGACATAGCAGCAAGAGCACAGTGTAATTTGTAAATTTTCAGAGGACATTTATCTCAGAACCTTTTTCATTTTATGGGTAAAACAAATATTTTCATAATAAATTAGCTTTTATGAACACAGCTCCAATACCAAAAGCCAAAAGTTAATACAAGTAATTAATTAGTAAATTTCTATGCCTTCTACATCCCTCACCATGTCCAAGAAAAAGATTTTCTTCCTAATCGTTTTCTTGAAACCTTCCAGTGGTCTAGATATTGGAGTCAGTAGTGCAGACTGTACTCAAAACTATTCTGGCCATGTTAACTCTGAACATACATAATAAGATTGTTGTCTCAACACAGTCAGCTGAAACTTCAAGAAGTATCAAAGAATGTCTTCACAACAACATAGTTGAAACACATGCCTTCAAACAAGATATTCGAATATAAGGAGATAGAGGGTTTGAAAGAGTCTGGACTGAAATAGAAGATCTGGAAGAAGAAAGTTACCAAAAAGGAAAAGTTTCAATCTTTAATCTTCTGTGTCACTTCAGACAGTATTTATGAAATAGAAGGGAAGGAAAAATGTCAAAAATGCATTGCAAGATGATCAGTCTGACCACCATGCCCACAGTAAGCAAATTTTGAAATGACCTTTAATTTTGGTTGTCTAACTTCAGACACGCAAAGCTTATGTTTTCTAAGTCCAATGCACTACAGTTCCAACTTTAACTAAAATCAGTACGAGTTTCAAAAGTTCAGCATTTGGGCAAATTAAGCCATAGCTGTCCAGAGCCAGAAAACAAAAATCAGATGTAACTTTTGAAAATTCAGGCTTGGTTCTGTAATGCATTAAAGATCGACATGAGCTCAAGCAGTTACATTAAATATCAAAAGATGTATCTACTTTCTCTGTTCTAGAAGTGACCACTAACTGAGGAGACTGATCTCAAAAATTTTATAATTTCTTTTCAACTAATGCTGTAAGCGTCTCAGAAGAATTATTTTGTCCATTTAGGTAAAACAGACTTGGCAGAGCCCTTATTCGGAATGAATATACTCTGACATCCACAGTCTTGAACCCTTCTAAGATAAATCACGTCCTAGTAATGTACAAACAGTGCAATCTGCCTTCCTAAGTATTATTCAGGACAAAACATGGTAAAAGGCATCCTCATGCCTGGAATACAAAGAAATAACTTTTGGTGAGAGAGTGGAAGGATCCCGGCACTGCCTTATTCAAAGTAAAAAATAAGGCTACAGCGCAGGAATTAAAGTTCATTAACTTGTCTGGCTGAGCAGACATCTATTACAAACAAAACTCGGACAAGTCAACTGAGTTCTCCAGAGTTTCAAAGCCTTTCTTACTGCTTTCTAAGAACATGTTAGCATGCTCCCTATTAGGTGATGGGGTAGAGCTAATGAGCAAATTGGGTGACAGAAAATGGGAGCACAGTTTGGTTTTAAAGGTGGAAAGCTGGAAAGAATAAAAGAAAGAAAATGCAAAGTGTGAGAGAGACTTCTCTCACTCCCTCCTAGTGAGCATCTTGTCACTGAAAGCAGATCTCAGCAATGATGATCTGAAAGCTATTCGTACCTACCTCAATGACCGCTTAGTCAGCTGTACATTATGAGATTTCCAAGACCAGAATGTTTGAGAGAGATGGAGGAACAGAATGGGGAAGCATTTTTATTTCTTTGGTCTTCAGTATCAGCTGATTGACATATTGTATACTCCACCCAGAGGGTGCCAGAACTAGGGTTCAATATACAAAGGTATATATATCTCACAGAGCTTGAAGGGACCACAAGAGGTCTTGGAATACAGTATCCTGCACTCACAGCAGGAACTATCACCATCCCTGACAGATTTTTTTCCCCAAATCCAATCTGCCCCAGACCTCCTCAAGGACTGAACTCACAACCCCGAAGCTGCCATAGAAAGGGTATGACATCTGCAAATAGCTTTTAGTGTACTCAGACCATCTTCTGTAAAGGAATATGAAGTTATCTGAAAAATCAGAATTTTTCTATCATACACACAAAGTTAATTATTGTAATAATTGCATATTTACTTTGAAAATAGGGGAAGTAAACAACAGATAAAAATCTGACTCAAGAAAAAATTGTAACAGATGAAAAACAACTACAGAACTAAAATATCCTTTTGAAATACCAGACATTTGGCCAAAATTGAGGATAATGTGATCCTCTTAAAAGATACCTTAGATGGCTGAGATGGCAGTGAGGTGTACTATAATGGATGACACTACCAGGTTGCTCACATGTTTTAAGGGCAACAGATACTCCAGAATAAGTGGTATGGAAGCCTGAAGTGGAATTTTGTGATTTTTTGTACACCAGCGGGTGAAACTCATCCCGTTGGCTGGATAAGTGGCCCCAGTAGATGATTTCCTGCTGCAAAATAAAACCTCTCAAAGGCTCTGAACACAAGAGCTCTATCAAGTTTATAACCATGAAACTTCCAGGCTGTGAGATGGAGAGACTGGATGTGTGGGTGGTAACAACTTTGATCCTGTGTGATCAGGTTGGGGTAGAGACAGAACAATACAGGCATCAACTGACAGTTCTAGAAGCATAGTGTATCAGCGGTGGCAGGGCCATACTGGGGTCAGCAGGATTAACTTCTTTTTGTCTCTGCAGATCTTGAGCAGCCCCTTGCATACAAGTGGGACTGGTGAAAAGGCACACGAGGGAAGCCTCCACAGCAGAAATGCATTTGAGATCATTGAGGCTGTGTTTCTTGAAGGAGAACACTGGACACTTTCTGTTGCTCTGGGTGCCAAACACAGCTAACTCAGGAAACCCCCTCCTCCGGAAGGTGGAATGTATTACATCCAGATGGACGGACTACCTGTTACTCTGGAATGATCTGCTAAGGTGGCCTGCTACTTCATTCTTCATGCCAGGGAGATAGGACACCTCCAGGTTAATGCAGTGGGCTGTGCAAAACTTCCCTAACTGAAAAGCATAACAAGCAGAGTGAAGCCTGTTCTTCCCTGATGTAAAACATGGTTGTGGCATTGATCCTCATCATTTCCATACTGAAAACCACTGGAAGGTCAGGACTGGAGAGCAAGTCATCCTGCTTTGAGTTCTCAGATATTGATATGAAAAGAAAGCTCATCCGGTGACGAAAGGCCTGGTGTTCAGAGGTCTCCCAGATACGACCCTCAACTCAGAGCTGACACATCCATTACAAAGGACAAGGAGAGATAGGGGCTGTCAAAGTGTACTCTTCCACACAGTACCAAGGTTAAGCCACCAATAGAGGGTCTGGAGTACTTCCTCTGGCACTATGGACTCTGGGTCCAGTCTACTGCATCCTGGGCAATACACCGAAACAAGCCAGGTTTGCAAAGGGGAGGAGAGTGGGTATTATAAGACCCACAGGAACAACAATCTCAAAGGTTTAACCAGTTAACTATTTAAACAGGATTTTACATCCCTACTTACAGCCCACAGGCCATTTACCACTCAAGTAGTCTCACAATCCGGCCCGGGAGTCCTAGCCATACCCGTGCTCCTAGTCCCACCCCTTCCTGCCACTGTTCTGCCCTTTCCACCCATTGCACCCCTTGTCCCGAGGATCAGGCTTCAGGGACTTACCAAGAGACAAAGGTCTGGTGTGGAGTAACAGCGGGGGTCAGGCCCCACTGCACTCACCCCAGTGGCAGGAGCCATGAGGAAGCGAAGTAAGTGTGCTCACCAAGTGCATTCCCACTGCCCATGGTGAGTGCTAGGGGAACCGCTGCTCTTCCCCTCAAGCTCTCAGGTGTCCTCCCTGTCAGTGCCTGGGGGCCTTTGCACTGGCTCTTGTTAGGGGAGCAGCTGCCTGGTCAGCTGTTGGGGCTGTCACCATGATTGTTTCAGCCACACCCTGGACTGACTGTTCCTGAGGTGCCATTGTTTCTGATCCCTGATGGAGCAGGCAATCTTTAACCCACTGGAGGGCTCAGGTTTCAGAAATCACCAATAAGCCCTGGGCCTGATGATAAGTCCAAAAAGGCCAGTGAGCCTGTAGTTGCCAATGTGGAGGCGATGCCACCAATTCCTCACTTCTGCACCTATGTGATCCGCACCCATTACTGTGGATTAAAAGGAGTCTGTCCCCAACTGACACGACGATAGCAGGCCCAACCTGTATTGCACATGGGACAGGTGTCGGGAATCCAAAGTTGGGGACGGGTGCTACTCTGTCAGGGCCAGAGATCTAGTCTGATGTCTAGATAGAGCCAGGGAGCCACGGACAGGAGGTCTCAGACTTCATTCGTACCTCCAGCTCCACCATTCGTACATCCAGATCACCATTCGTAAGTCCAGATCACCCCTCCACGCATGCCCAAGCTCACCTCCCCCGGGGGGGGGGGTGGCGGCTCCAGCCACATGCCTAGGGCTCCCCTCCAACCCCTGGAGACCTGGCTCCAACCTCCGTGACCCAAACCCCCCGCACACCCAGGCCCCAACCCCTCATCCTGTGTAGCCCCAGATCATGCTTAGCATGCGCAGGGCTCTAACCTTCCCCCCTCCGCTCAAGTACCCTACCCCGGGGCACCCTGTTCAACCCCTCCTCCATCTGGCTGAACCCCGCCCCCAGTGGCCCCAGCTCACTCCCCCTCATGGAGCTCCAACTTCAACCCATGCTTGGGGCACCAGCTCCCAGCTCCCCTCCACTCAACCACCCCGCCCTGGTGCAACCCCATTCAACCCCCCTGCCCGGCTCAACGCCTCCCTGCTGTGGCGGCGCCAGATCACCATCAGCCCCGAGCCTGGGACTCTGGCTGTCAGTGCCAGTGGCATGCGCAGGGGCTCTATCCCCCGTGACAGCTCAACCCACCCCCACCCCAGTTCACCCCTGTTCAATCCTCCCTCCACCCAGCTCAGCCCTCCCGTCCCCCACTGACTCCGCTGGCATGCACTGGGCAGTCCGCCGCCAGCACACATGGGGCTTCAGCAGTCAGCCACTGCAGGTGCATGAGGCTCTACCCCCCTAACTAATCCCCTGCCCTGGTTCACCTCTTTCAATCCCCCCAGTTCCCCCCGGCCCCAGCTCACACTCCCTGGCACTTGGGGCTCAGGCTTCGACCTGTGCCCAGGGCTCCCAACCCCCGGCACACGAGGTTCCAGCTCCAACCCCCCTACTCACTACCCCCCACAGCACCGGCTCCAACCCCCTGGCTGTGCTCAACCCCCGTCCCAACCCCCTGCTGCCTGGGTCCGACCCCCTGCATGCCCCAGCTTAACTGAACCCCCCCCACCACCCCTGCTGCCCTAACTCCCCCCCACCCCCAGCTTAACCCCCTACACCCTCCCAGGGCCCCAACCCAAGCCCTCCCTGACTTAAACGAAATTCAAGGTATGCGACGGTTGCATGGAATGCAACCTTTGCGTACCTTGAGGGATTACAGTATAAGGGTATTTCCAACGTACGACCAAACCGAGTTACGACCAGGTGTTCGGAACATAACCCATTCGTAAGTCAGGGACTACCTGTATCAAGCCTGGGTGTCAGTGCCTCGGTGACGCTGAGTGCACGAGGCACCAAGCAGAACACAACAACTTTCAGATACAAGCCAACTGAATGAAAAAAGTCACATAGGGTAGTACAAGTCACATGAAAAATAAGTAACTGATAAACATAATACTTAGATTTTTACTCTTAAAAACAGGATACACACCATACAAAACCCTCTATTTGACAAACCCCGATGTAATGGACTTTGGAAATAACAGACGCTGTCAGCCAGCCCTCCTGTCCCTCCCCTAAATAAATGCAGGAGACGCACCAGAGCTGCCACTGAGGCTGGAGGAGCTGCTGGGACCCCAGAAGAGCCAGGGGAACCCTGTGGCAAGGTGCAGGAGCTCTCCTCCTGCCAGCCCCATGTGCATGGAGCATGTTGGCACCCAGTTGCCGCAGCCTGCAATGGTGCTGAGCAGCAGCCATGGTATTAGAGGCTTCTGCCCACTGTCAGGCTGAGGGTGGCCACACTCTACCTTTGCATGGGCAGCTCAGAGCCAGGGGCTGGAGGAGGTGCAGGGCTCAAAGCTGCAGGAAGTGGAAGGAGCCAGGTCAGCATTCAGCTCCTCTCCTGGTGACTAGGGAATGGAAGTGCGAAGGGAAGAATGGGGCAGGAGGTTTGAAGGGAAAGCAGGGCAGAGCACAGGCATGAGTGATGGGCAGGGAAGGTCACTGCATCATCACAAAGTATAACCATTTGGATATAACAGACTTTTGGCATTAATGGACACCCCTTCCCCTGTAAGTCCATTAAATCAAGGGTTTACTGATCAAGGGTTTGCTAAATTTCCACTCAAAGTTGCAATGCAGGTGAGAATCCTAGCTCCTTCTTTTACAATCTATGATTAGGCATATAATGCTTCATTTTGTTATAAGAAAAAATAAAAAAACTAAGTAACATTTTGGCAAAGTTTCTTAAGTTAAAACAAAAAGCAGTCAAGTAGCACTTTAAAGACTAGCAAAAGAGTTTATTAAACTGTTTTGCTAGTCTTTAAAGTGCTACTTGATTGCTTTTTGTTTTGATAGTGTATAGACTAGCATGGCTTCCTCTCTGTTTCTTAAGTTACTTTGACATTTCTGGAAAAAAAAAAAAGTTACCCAAAATAATTATGGTGAACAGCATATTATTATGGTGAACAGCATCTGAAAAGCTATTGTAAGTTATCAATGCTGTGAAATAATCCCAAACTACGTTAACATTTTACAATCATCTCATACCTTGTTTAGAGATTCGGCAGGATCATATTTCGGTGCCAGAACAAAGATCTTTTGCCCTCTTCGCACCACACCACTGAACACTCTAGCAAAAGCAATGAAAGACTCCTTGTTGTCTGATTCTTGTTTTATAGTTTTTAAGGTCATGATCTCTGTTTGTCTAGTGAGCTCTTGCTCATCACCTGGTCAAAGTTAAAGAATAAAAAAGTTTAAAAAACAGCTTTTATGACTCAAGATTCAGGTCTTAGCCACACTTGTACTGGTATAGCTTTTTGGTTGGAGCCAGATTTTTCCATCAAAATATTTTTAACAGCACTGCCCTTATAGAGGACAGCATTACACTGGGATTAAGGTGCCTTACACTGACATAGCTTGTTTCCCTTCCCACACAGGACTAGCTCTGCAGCTATGAAGCACTTTTATACTGACGTAACTGCACCCATATCACGAGGTTGTACTGGGCTTTAAGACCCACAACGTGTGCGCAGACGAGCCCTTAGACAAACCCACAGAGCCGAATGTCCCTCTGAATTGTAGGGATGGTGTGTTGAATAGAGTATTATGGAATGAGAGGGAAGTGTTGGAACAAATAGCCAATCAAATTAGTAAAACCGATTGACTAATTTGATTGGCTATTTGCTCCAATGCTTTCCTTTGCTTCCTTCATATTTTCTTCACCTCACCTACCCTCCATCTGGCCTAGAGGCTTTCCTCTTCCCCTTCCTCACTCTTCATCCCTACCCTCATATCCAGCTCCCTTGTCTTCCCTCTAGCAGCTAATCCCACTTCACTAAACCACACCTAGAAAATTTAAATAACCCAACAAAAATCTGTGGCACTAATTTAGGATCTGCAAACCATCACACTATTTGCACATTCTATGCTTTTCCTGACTTGTAAATTTAGACTCTAAGCTCTTCAGGGAGGTACTCTCTTCTTATTCTTTATTTGTACAGTACATGAACAGCATAATCAGGTCCTGTTCTCAGATGACCCATAAGCACTACTGTAATAAAAGCAAAGTACTTCCACAGGAGAAAACTGAATGACAAAAGATAATCCTCAGAACCACTGTACCTTTTGGCTCACCAATCTTCACAGTCAGTTCAGATTCATTTCCAGAAAGGATCTGTTCTGGTAGCTCTTGCATTTGACTAGCAATCATTTTTTCCGCATGTCTTCGTCGTGCAAGTTCACGTCTTTGAGCAATTTCTTCTGGTGTTAAAGGTCTACAGATAATTTAAAATTATTAAAATTTGGAAACACCATCAATTTTCCAAAAAAACCCATAAACTACAGTGTGTCTGAGACAGGCAAAACTTAAAATAAAAAAAAAAAAAATCAACCAACCTTTATTAGTAAACATTTCAAGCAGTTTTAAAAGCAGTTATAAAATATCCCACTCTTCTACTACATGCAGGAGAAATCTATTATACTACATTTCTGCTGATACTTGGGTAAAAACAAAACCACCGTATGCATAATTGTTGTGAAAATTATTCTTTGGTGAATAGTGACTTAGGAACAGTCACGATAACTAGGATCACAAGTAACAGTTATAGATAGGAATAAAATGAAGCATGAATTTTTAGAAAAATTTTACCACACTAACTTTGAACAAATAGTTTAAAAAAGAAGAATCTAACCAACTATCAGTAAATACATTCATTTTCTAAGCCATGACTGGAAACGATCTAGAGTGGAGAAAATATTGAGTTTGGTTCACCTGCCCTCTAGGCTAGCAAGTATCTACCCTAAATAGCATGCAAAACCATCTACTTTCATGAGCTGAACAGGAAAGAGTGGAGGGAAGAGCATCACAAAAATTCCTAACACACACTTGGAGTGAAATCCTGGCTTTATTGAAGTGAATGGCAATTTTGCCACTGACATCAATGCAACCAGGATTGTACTTCCTGTATTTACATTTCCTTCATACACCAGTTCACTGGATACTGCAGTTTAGACTCATGTGAAATAATTCCACCCAAAATAACTGCATTGTGTGTGTCTTGGGGAGCAAGAGAATTACATTAAAAACAGCCAAAGAAAATTTTAATATTCTGGCACTTCTTCTCATTAGCCCACAGTCCCCCTTTCCTGAAAGAAAAACAAAAACAACGAAGATTATATTACAAATAAAAAACAAATGTACGAAGTCACAAGCAGAATGACCTGGAGGGTGGAGATCTCCCTATATTTAAAGAACTTAAGCAAGCTCTGACAAAAGTTGATTATTTTCCTCAGCAAACACCTTCCAAAAGGTAATACAGGTATATTTTTTTCTAAATACAAAGTTTCCTCAGAGATTTTTTTATTCCATGTCAATGGCTTATTTTAAAGTTACTTTAAAGTACCTGCATTTTTCAAAATCTGACCATAAATAAAAGCTATGATATAAGACACTCAAATATGTGGTGCCATATAACCATATGAATTTTGGACACACAATTTCTGTCCAATCTCAGTCACTCCCAGAATGTTTTCCATTAGCTTCCTCTCTGTAATGTCTCACCAGTCAGCTATGTATACCCTGTGATCTCTTCCCCAGCCATCATTTGCAAATAAAAGGCTTCTGTGTGAACTCCTTCCAGGGTGGAACTCTTCAATTCATCAGGATAGAACCAGTTCTATTTCCATTGTACAAGCAGAGTTACAGGGTGAGTGGTCCCAGAATCATAGTTTTGTGTTGGAAGAGACCTCAGGAGGTTATCTTGTCCAAGCCTCTAGTCAAAGCAGGACCAACCCAACTAAATCATTCCAGCCAGATTTCTTGTGATACTTCATTCTTCTTTGTAATTTCTCACAAGGGCATCCTCAAGTTATAGGTTTTGATTTCTGCATCTCTTTCAGGGTGGAACCCACAGTTCTATGAGTCTCCAACTGGATCCTGGCTGAGATAACTGTGTTAACAGGGTTAGCTCTGCTGTAGTTGGTAACTGTCAGGTTCTTCTCTCTGGAAGCTAGTAACCAGTGGTGAATTAAAGTGATTCAAAATAGCTCCTTCCCAACAAATATACTGGCCATCTGCTCAGAGGCTCATGATAAACAAAGAAAAGAGTGAGGACACAAAAGATCTACATATTTGGGTTCCACTCAAAACTCAAAAGCAGTAAAGTAGCACTTTAAAGACTAACAAAATAATTTATGAGGTGATCTTTTGTGGGATAGACCCACTTCTTCAGACCATAGCCATACTAGAACAGACTCAATATTTAAGGCACGGAGAACCAAAAATAGTAATCAAGGTGGACAAATCAGAAAAATATTATCAAGGTGAGCAAATCAGAGAGTAGAGGGGCAGAAGGTGGGGGTGGGAAAGTCATGATTTACATTAAGCCAAGTATGCAAACGAGCACCTATAATGACCCAGAAAATTCCCATGCTGGTTCAAATCTCATGTTAATGTGTCGAATTTGAAAATAAAAGAGAGTTCAGCAGCCTCTCTCAAGAGTGTTGTGAAAATTCCTCTTCAGTAAGATGCAAACTTAAGTCATTAACACAATGGCCCACTCCACTAAAACTCTGGCTGACTGGTTTGTGGATCAGGAGTGTTTTTATGTCTGTTTTGTGCCCATTAACTCTTTGCCTAAGAGAATTTGAAGTATGTCCAATATACAAAGCATCTGGGCATTGTTGGCACACGATGGCATATATGATGTTAGCTGAGGAAAATGAGAATGTGCCTGTGATTCTGTGAATAACCTGGTTAGGTCCAGTGATGGTATCTCCAGAATAGATACGTGGACAAAGCTGGCAGTGGGCTTTGTTGCAAGGAAAAGTTCCAGGACTAGTGTTCCTGCAAAATAGACTGGGGTTGTGGGTGAGAATCCTCATAAGGTTGGGAGGTTGTCTGTAGGAGAGAACAGGCCTGCCACCTAGGGCCTTCTGGAGTGTGGCATCCTGATTAAGGATAGGCTGTAGGTCTTTAATAATGCATTGCAGTGGTTTGAGTTGGGGGCTGTAGGTAATGACCAGTGGTGTTCTGTTCTTGGCTTCTTTGGGCCTATCTTGGAGTAGCTGGTCTCTGGGTATTCATCTGGCCCTGTCAATTTGTTTTGTCATTTCTCCTGGTGGGTAATTCAGGTTTATGAATATTTGGTAAAGATCTTGTAGTTTTTGGTCTCTGTCAGTAGGATCAGAGCAAATGCGATTGTACCTAAGGGCTTGGCTGAAGACAATGGATCTAGTTACGTGTGCAGGATGGAAGCTAGAAGCGTGTAGCTAAGTATAGTGATCAGTGGGTTTTTGGTAGAGTGTGGTACCGATTAGGCCATCCTTGATTTGTACTGTAGTGTCCAGGAAATGTCTCTCTTGCGTGGAGTAATCGAGGCATAAGTTGATGGTGGGGTGCAGATTGTTAAAGTCTCTGCAGAATTCTTCTAGAAACTCTATACCATGGGTACAAATCATAAAGATGTCATCAATGTATCTTAAGTAGAGGAGGGGTAATAGGAGATGAGAGCTGAGGAATCGTTCCAGGTCAGCCATAAATACATTAACATATTGTGGGGCCATGCGGGTATCCACACAGTTCCACTAATCTGGAGGCATGAATTGTCCCCAAATCGGAAATAATTGTGGGCGATGACAAAGTTAGAGAGGTCAGGCACCAGATTGACTGTGGTGACATCAGGGATAGTATTCCTGATTGCTTGTAATCCGTCTTCATGTGGAATATTAGTGTACAGAGCCTCTACATCCATGGTGACAAGGATGGTGTTGTCAGAAGCTTTACCAATGTTTTGGAATTTCCTCAGGAAGTCAGTGGTATCTCGGAGACAGCTGGGAGTATTGGTGGCATAGGGTTTGAGGAGGGAGTCCACATAACTGGATAGTCCGGTGGTCAGGGTGCCAATACCCGAAAAGATAGGGCATCCAGAGTTCCCAGGTTTGTGGATTTTGGGAAGTAAACAGAATAATCTGAGATGGGGATCAGATGGTATGTCTGAGTGAATAAGGTCCCAAGTAGCAGCAGGGAGTTCCTTAAGTAGTTGTAATTTCTTTTGGAATTCCAAAGTGGGATCAGAGGAGAAAGGTCTGTAAAATGTAGTGTTGGAGAGTTGTCTGGCTGCCTCCTGTTCATAGGCTGACTTATTTATGATGACAACAGCACCCCCTTTGTCAGCTGGTTTGACTATAATTTCTGGGTTATTTCTGAGACTCTGGACAGCATAGCATTCAGCATAGTTGAAATTGTATCTCATTTGGCATTGTTTGCGTTTAATGTCAGTCTGAGCACAGGTGCAGAAGCACTGTATGTCGAAATCCAGACTTTCACTACGACCATCGGGGGCGTCCACAGAGAGTTCTTCTTCTTTTGTTGTTGGTAGGGGGGTCGAGAGAGTCAGACTGTTGTTCATAGGTGTGTTGGAAAAATTCCTTTAAACTTAGGTGAGCCCAGCTATCTGAGATACGCCACTCTAACGGTCTCAGCACCACATCCCTGAGCTGAAGCAAGGTAGAGAACGGTTCCTGTACAGGGAGAGACAGGCTGCCCCCTTCCTCTGAGCAGCCGCTGATTGGCCTCTACCTCCTCTATTCTCATGTCAGGGTTTTTTAAGGAATTAGTGTTCATCTGATTTAGGACCCAACCCCGGGGGGGGAAAAAAAAAAGTCAGCCAGGGCAGGCAAGTAGATAGGTACATAGCTTTTTACCAATGAACAGCTCACCCTCTGTCCTGTTATAGATTGCTGGTACTTTCCCTGGAGGTCTCTTATCTCTATTATTGTTTCATTTCCTCCTTATTTTCAGCTTACAGCTTTCGTTGATTTAATTCCATGAAGTCAGACCAAAAACTATCAAACCTAAGTGGAGGTACACATTATGCACACCAAACACTACTGAACTACCTCACCCTCCATGTTACATTACATTAAATTCAAAGTCCTCCTCACATAATTTTGCCTCCACCTGGATCTCTGCCTTTATTTCCTCTTAGTCTTTACATCTTCAAATCCTATTGCCTTTCTTTGCTCTTTTCTTCTTCCTTTGAGATTTGTAGCTTTTATACTGAGGCCCCATGGGCCAGTAAAATTATCCCTTTTCTCATCTACTAATTATCTTTCCTCTTCTTTATGGCTTCTGATACTATTTCCAATATTGTTCTCATAAATCATTCCCTTTCCTCAGCTATTGAGATGCATCTTGTCTTGGTTTTCCCCAAGACAAATCTCTTTAGGGCACTTTGTAAACAAGTTTGTAAACCTGTACATTTATGAAGTTATGTAAATGGATTTTAATATTACCATCATCTGAAAACCAGGCCTTTCAGGTATGGTGGTGAATGGCTTTGAAATTTAATGCTGTAGAATACAGAGCTCTTAACATGTTTTCAACTGTCATAGCTGATGCTGATAAAAATAACTACCACACAGAAGATGTGCAATTCTTTCTAAGAGAATACATAGCTCAACAGCTAACACTCCCAGAGAAATCCACTTTGTTGTCCCCATCTTTAATTTTGAACTTAAGCTCATAACTGATGTCACCATCTCAGTCAAATGGTAAACTTAAGGAATTTTACACTTCAATAGATATTTACAACTTTAATTACATTGTAAAAATGTTCCCCTAAAATTCAGATTAATGAAATAATGTTATTGGTGATAAAGCTTATATATTTAAGACTCATTTACTCCTTATCTGTAGGATGTTAAATAATGATTATGATAATTATTATTTATTAGAAATATACCCAATCATAATGGTGCAAAGAGGAGAGAAACTGGTTGTCAATGCTGGTGATAAAGAGAAAAAACATAAAGAATGGACAAATCAAAGGGGTGGACTATCTGCTGTTAAATACCCTCTTACATTTCAATTTTGGAAACAAATAATATCTAATAAAGATTTAACGAGCAACACCCATGCACAATTCTCTTAATGTTCTGGCTTCAAGCCTGCATCATGAAGAATGAATTCAAAGCAATAACAGTACTTAATCAAAATGTGTCACAACAAATCTTGATATCACACATGTCCCTAACTAATTTTGTTTTGCTTGGCTAATATCTTAGGAGTTACTGGTAGAATTTAGCTAGTGAGACCTCCAGTTTAGAAAAGCACTTAAGCATGTGCTAAGTCACAATCCCTATTCAGGACAGCAGGTGCTTAAATCATTACTTCAATTAAGTGATGTCCTGGATAGAGAAAGACCTAAATATGCACTGTAGGCTCCAATTCAACAAGTGTTTAGAGCATTTTCGTATGCTTTATCGGTCTGGTGAGAAACAGAAAGCGAGAAGAGAGAACTTCATAAAAGCAATTGAGAAAGGAGTATTCCCATATGGGACCCACAAGAAGTCTTGTGGCACCTTATAGACTAACAGATATTTTGGAGCATAAGCTTTCATGGGGAAAGACCCGCTTCATCAGATGCATGAGTGGGGGGTGGTTTCAGAGGGGTATTTAGAGTGGGGTGCCGGTAAGAGGTAGGATCAGAGCTGACAAGGTCTATCCAGCAAGGTGGAAATGGCCCAGTATCAACAGCACTTTTGAAAAGAGGAAAAAACAAGTCAGATCAGACAGGGGGATGTGACAAAGGCTCACATCCCCCTGTCTGATCTGACTTGTTTTTAACTCTTTTGAACAGTGCTGTTGATACTGGGCCATTTCCACCTTGCTGGATAGACCTTGTCAGCTCCGACCCTCCCTCTTACCGGGACCCCACTCTTTAAATACCCCTCTGAACGCCCCCCGTGCATCTGATGAAGCAGGTCTTTGCCTACGAAAGCTTATGCTCCAAAATATCTGTTAGTCTATAAGGTGCCACAAGACTTCTTGTTGTTTTCGAAGCTACAGACTAACAGGGCTACCTCTCTGATACTTGTTCCCGTATGGGGGCAGCTTAGAAGAAAATTTTCCCTTCTTCCCGTCTATGTAGAGATCATACGACAAATAAATCCAATTTATTGCCCCCATACGATATCTGAATTTCCAAGCTGATGACTGTTGTCTGCTTAACTAAACATGTACTATTAAGGATTTTTGAACTTTCCTAGATATTTACAACTTCAACTATATTTTGAAGATTTTTGTTTATATCTAATCTCCTCTGGGTATGTACACAAAAAATTGATTTGATCCAAGAACAAGATGTCACCTTCATAAGCACAATCCTGGAGCAGAGCTATATTACAGACTTCAAGAGAAGAATGAAACCTAATGGGCCACTAACAACACTCCCCGAAATATCTGGGTTTCTTTGGAGGTCTTCCAAAAGAACTGCAACGCCCAGCAATATTTAGTTTATGGAGAGGTCATCAGATTACAGAGATGACGTGGCATTAGTAATTCATTATTCTACCTCAGGAATTAAGAGGTCCTCATAATTGATTAAACAATATTATATTCCATCAGATGTAATATATTTTCAAGTGCATAATTTACAAAAAAATGACTCTACTCTTGTGCTCTAAAAGGCAGAGCACTGTTAAATTCTACAAGTCATATTGTTTTCTAATGGAAGTGGACCTTTTTCTGGTTTCAAGAAGTTCATGTTTTTAACTCTTAAACAGAAAATATATGTAAGATACATAAATTCTTTGGTGCTTTTAACCATATTCAGTTAGCAAACCATTTTGATATTGGACAATGTGGAGTGCAATCACATCCAAATTGTGTATTTCTTATACTGTAGCTTTTAAGTCAAAATGATAAGAAATTCCTATAAATAAATTTGTCATTTTCTGCTTGTGGATTTTTCTGCATAAAGTTTTATTTGCCATTCTTTCTCTATCATCCTGAAGAAATACCCTAAGTAGGCACAGCTTTAGCTAAACAAAAAAAAGAGAAGCATAACTGATCGAAGAACATTTCTTCTGAACTAAAATTTCTACATAGTGTTGTTATATAGCATAAAAAATGGACAGAGATTTGAGTCCCTCTGAAAACATGTAACAAATTTTATGAAAAACGCCTTAATAATAATAACCTCAGCACAAAGTAAGAATCACAATATGCAAATATTTATCAGCATGGTTCTGTTTTTAAGTTTCTCCAGAATGTCATGGGAAGAGGATTTAAGCAGTCACATTTTCCAAGACAGAGCAGTTAATATTAAAAAAAAGTAATATAGCACTTTAAGGACTAACAAAATAATTTATTAGGTGATGAGCTTTTGTGGGGCAGACCCACGTTTTCAGATATGGACACAGTGCTGTAGTGGAAATAGTGCTGAAAGTGAATTGGCATGAGTTTCATAACAGAGAGATACAAACAACAAAAAACGAAAGGAAATCTGACAAATCAGATACATAGGACACCAGGGTGGGGGGCCAAGGATAAGGAGGAGAAGGGAGAGAAAATTACTTACTGCAATTGTCAATTAAGTGACTTATCTGAGATCATTACGAATACCAAAGATGGGGAAGCTGCCTTTGTAATGCTTCAGGTAATTGCAATCTTTATTGAGGTGAAGGTGCAAAGTATCGAATTTGAGCATAAACTCTAGTTCAGATGTTTCCCTTTGTAATCTGGTATTAAAGTCTCTTCCTCTTAAGACGCATATTCTCAGGTCTCTAACAGTCTGGCCCACTCCACTGAAATGCTCACTGACAGGTTTACATGTATTCAGATTCCTAATGTCTGCTTTGCGTCCATTCATTCTTTGGTGAAGTGATTGTCCAATATACATAGCAGAGGGGCGTTGCTGGCACATGATGGCATATATAACTCTGGTTCAGGTACAGGAGCACGAGTCCCTGAACCTGTCAGTGACATGGTTAGAACCTCTCCTCCTCCCCACCGTTTGCCCCCCCCGCCCGCCCCAAAAAAGGTCATCACTTAATAAATTATTTGGTTAGTCTTTTAAGTGCTACATGACTGCTTTTTTGTTTTGTTAGGATACACACTAACTTGTCTCTCTCTCTGTTACCGGTTAATAATATATACAGAACAGTCAGTTTGTCTGAAAAGATGAAACCAAAAACAGAGGGATGATAAAACAGAAGTAAACAATGCAGATTAGTTTGTAGTTTCCTTTCTTTCCCTTTGCCTTATTTTATGCTCCTCTTTTTCTGGTCAGTTTAAAATAAAGCAATGGTCCAACTGGAAATCAAGAAACAATCACTTGATGCTGATCTTCCCGCTTGTTAACCCCTAATACCACTGCTGGCCCCTGCTGCCCATGCTCTGCCCAGGTAATCTCAACCATCTATAGGATGGCTGGGGGTGACCACCACCAGGCCCCAAAATATGTGGGACCTGGGGCAGCCGCCCCACCTCATTCTATGGATCGGTTGGCTCTGTGTGCACCACTGTTAGCATGTGAGTCCCTGCAAACTGGGAAGTGTGTCCATATGCTTTTCCCCAAGCCTCACCCCTACTGTGCCCATCCTGCCTCTTCCTACACCTGCTCTGCCTGCTCCCTCACAATGCACCACTACTGTCAAGCCCCATCCCCTTGAGAGATAAGACCTTTGCGATTACCAAGGCAGTGAGGCGGGGAGTGGTCTGACATGAGCAGTAACAGTGATCAGCTCCCCTGGAGTGACCATGGTAGCAGGAGCCACAGGGAAGCAGAGTGCTGCAGCAGCTTCTGCTCCGCTGACATCTTCCAGACAGAGCCTAGTCACTGTACTTCACCACTCAGCATACACTTCCACCTGGGCCACAGTGACGAGATGTCAACGACACAGAGCTAGCAACCAGAAGTCTCTCACCCTGCTGTGCTGCTAGTGGTTGTGCCACCAGTGGTTGTGCCAGGGGCTGTGGGGCAGAGGGGTAAATCACTTGGGGTGGCAGGCAGGGCTCGGGGACATGCAGCGATAGGAAGCGTGTAGGCCACAGACAGAGCCAGGAGACATATGGAGAGGAGAACAAGCAGAAAACTCCACCTCCCTCCAAGTCCTGCTAGAGGCTCACTAGAAGGATTTGAGGATTGGTACTGGCTCTAAGATAAATTGAGTCTGAGACCCTGGCTCTAAGGTCAGATCACGCCATGCAACACAAATCACTTACTGCACTCCTCAAGGAGAGAGTTCTTCAGGTCTAATGCATAAGAAATCTCTTCTGCTCATCAAGAGAGTCCTTTTCAGGTCAATTAGGATAAATTTAAGAAGCAATTATTGGTGTTTAGAAAAAAGAAGATTCTGAGATCAAAAGGAATGCTACAAATAAAAGATGTGTGGATAGCTATTTAGAAATCTACTTTTTCTATTTAAGATGTAACAGGTAGAAAAACACAAAGGAATAAGGCACATTGTACAGAGATAGCTGTAACTGAAAAGATCTATGAGAAAGAAAAGGAGGAGAAAGAGGACTGGATGTAATACTAAAGGCTCGACATCAAGCTATTATGATGCAGAGAAAAGATAATAGGCCAATATGGCTGCACAAGGAGCTTTTTAGTGACCTAAAACCAAAAGGGGACAGATAAAGGAAATGGAAGGAGAAGCATGTAATCAAGGAAGTTTACACAGGAATAGCAAAAGCATGTAGTAAGGACAAAATCCAGAAAGCCAAAGCAGAGAACAAGTTACAGCTTACAAGAAATATCAGAGACAACAGGATGGATGTCTTCAAAATACATCAGACAAAAAAAGAAAGATCAAATATGTTATGGGTCTCCTGTTCAATGGAGGTGAGCTGGTATTAGAACAGACTTGAGCAACAGTTTTTGTTGGGGAGCTACTCCAAGATTTTGACAAGCGGTCAAGGGCCAAACTTTTATATTGAAGGGGTGCAGTGTCTAGGATGGGCGTTGGATGCAGAACGGAACTTGGGGTAAGGGACTGAGATGCAGGAGAGGACTTGGAGTCTCAAAGGGAGTTGTGACCTGGGGCAGGGTATTGGGTGCGGGATCAGGGAGGGATAGGGGTGCAGGAGAGGATTCTGGCCTGGAGGAAGAGTTGCAGGTGTTTGAGTAGGTGCTGGGAGGGAGTTGTGACCTGGGGCAGATTGCTTATGTGCATTCCAGCAGGTGACTCACAAGCAATTTACCTGGAGGAGAGGTTGTTGAACATCACCAGCCTGCTGCCCAAAGAACCACTCTACCAAACACTGTGTCATCAAATGCCTGTTGGGTGATGGCATAATGGGAGGTGAAGGTGTGAATGACTAAGTCACTGCCCTGCAAACTGTTCTGAATGGGGATTTGTGGGAGGTATGCCACTGAGGATGCCTGTGCTCTGGCGGAGTGAGCTGTCAGAGCCAAAACTGAGAGCTTGGGCAGATGACAGCAGATCCTGATGCAGACCATGATCCACAATGATGCACACTTTGATGATATGACATTATTCTTTAAGCTATTGTAATAAAGAACTATGGTGGTTTACAAAATGGCTTTGTGCATACATGAGGTTTTGGGCAGAAAGCCGATAGGAAAGTGTCCTGGTTTACACATAAGTTAGGTATATTTTCCTGAGAACAGCAGGACAATGACACAGACTACCTCTGGAGTTTGTGGAAGCTCCTTCACTGGATGTTTTCAAAAGGAAAATAGCCATCTGTCTTGGATGGTTTAGACACAATATACCTTGCATCCTGGCAGGAGACTAGACTAGATAGCTCTTGAGGTCCCTTCTAACACTATGATTATAACTGGGAGCACAGTGACATGTCTGTTATGTAAGCTAGACTACACCCAAATAGATAGATATTGCCATTTACGGAAATTTACCTAACTTTCTTCAACTGATAAATGCTTTCCATCTAAGTAAATGGTTACAGTATTTTTTTAAAAAATTGTAATAGAGTCTTTTCTCAGGTTAACTTCCCCATAAAAAGTGTAAAGATTCTTTTTCTCTCCTGTAAAAATAAAATATGTCTGAGACCAAAAAAAGCATCTGACATAATAGAAGTTTTTATCTGCATGAGTTTGGGATGATGAAAACAAGAATGAATTATACAAGACGTGCCAAACACCTGCTAACAAAATTTGTACATTGCACTATGAAAAACTTAAAACCTCTCAAATGTGACCTAAAATAACTTTCCAGAATATGACAGTTTAAAAGCACGACATCTATCTCAAAATATTCCAGGAATACACGTGTTGCATGCCAATAGAAAAAAATGGGAAATGTATGCTACCGAAAGTATGAAGTTATCACTTATACCCCTGCAGAGACTTGACATATCAGCTTTTATAACGGTTCATGATCAAATACTTACCTCTTTAGAACTTGGACCAATGTAATCTATGGCATGTCTGTCATCATGGGAGAATCAATAATTCCAAATCTGAGACAGGTTGGTGAGAAAGAAGCAATTTTATGGCTTTTTTTAAAAAAAAATTGTAATTGTCTGATGCTACATAAGGCTGTAGTATACCCAAATAAATCTCAGAAGACGAAAAGAATGGTATGAGATGGTCATAAGTGTGGTGCCATAAATATACAATAGATACAAGTGAATGCAACCACACACACATCACCACACCTTAAAAAACATTGACAAAATTTCCTTTGGATAAATTAATCTTCAAATTTATAGGAAAAACAGAAGAACGTGTACTTTAAGGTATAGTGTTATGTAAGGCAGCTATGATTCCAATTGTAAAAGGAAGAACTAGAAGATAAATTGTATAAACTGCGTTAAATTAATTTTACTCCTAGTCTGACATGTAATCCATTAAATTAGGGTTGTTGTTTAGCCAGTAAATTTAGCCTTGATTTTATTCTGGCTTTTCTCAATGTCAATTTCCACATGACTAGTCATTCCAAGCACAATTATTAAAATTATATTTAAAAATAACACTGTCATATAAATTTTATAAATGTTACAGCATAAGGAAGCAGAACGCAAACACAAGATTAACTCACATCGGGTTACAGATCTATAAACATACTTATGATCATTTATATTTTGATTTTAAGGCCTACATTCTCCCCAGTTGGCAAAATCAAGGTGAGGTGAAAGCAAATTTTAACTACTGGGTTACCCACGTAGACAACCTTGGACTTCCAACACTCACAGAAGAGGGATTTGCAGCTAAATGGAGTGGTCAGGAAAAGAGAACCAAAATTTGCCAGGAAAGACTGAAAGAAGGAACTAGAGAAGGATGAGGAGTCTTTGGTGCCAGTCCCACCAATCACAGAGAAGCTTCATGACACATGGTGCTCAGCCAGTGCAAGAAGCATTACTTTCTTATTAGGGATCACTGTCATGATGTCACTGACTCATCTGTGGTTACATACAAATGCCACTGCAAGTTAAAGAGAAGTCATGAAAAACCTAATGTTGTAATGTGCACAACCAATACCAAGCATTCACTGAATTACTATCAGGTAGGTTTTCACTTGCAAATCCATCAGACTTCTTGGGGAAAGCAAGTTTCCCACTGCTTTGTTTGCTCTACTGGAAGATGCTCAGCAGCAATCTGCTGACTTCCAGCTGCAGTGTTTGTGAAGTGCAGCTGAGAAAAAAAAAAAAAAAATCAACCTCCCCCTCTTCAACTTCTGCTTTTCGATCACCTTTCAGGCTCTTCAGATTCTCTTTTCCTCCTCTCTGGACGTCAGTGTTGTGGCAAGAAGAATTCAATGCTAGAAGCGAGACACTGCACTACAGTAGTCAGGGTAGGTATTAAAACTGAATAAAACAAAAACTCACATACTTCAGGTTAAAATAGTTATGATATTTCAAAATATATTTAGGGTCTATTAAAAACTTTTAAACATATTCTAGTAAGGAACCACTAACCTTGCCCAACATATTAATCAAAAACGAGTAAATATTAGATTTAATGGGATTTATAAGGTTACCTATATAGAAATAATAGGTAGTCAGACATATCCTTAAAGTTTCAAAGGCACTTATGACTTGCTTAACTTTTCCGTCTGATTAAAATTTGACGTGTTTGACCTCAGCCTCAAAAGGGTTTTTGTTTTTTAAAATTTAAGCAATATTTAGGAATAATTCACTACACACAGAACTCAAACACTAACAAACTATTTTTTAAAATGTTTTGGGTTTCCATATATCTGAAAGTTAATGATTAATAAATTAAGATATTAAAATTAGTTCTAAGTTGTCTGAAAAGCATTAAGTGAAGCATATTGGCTGTTTGTTCATTAATAGTTTATAAGGAAAGTTTTGGTTTCTTAAGTCTCAACCTCTCTCCACTTCTTTTTTTGTTTTTTTTTTCAACTTTCAAAAAACAAGAACATCAACACTATGTTCACTAGTTTTCTGCGTTTCTCCTGAAGGAGTTGCTGAAATACCTCTGAAGAAGCAAACCTCTCACGTCTTTACGATAAGGGACTCCCTAAAAGTCTTCCTTTCTCCATAACATGGAAAAGTAGTAGAGGAACAATGAGGCGCTATATTTTCTGATTACATTTTGAAATTTAATTGTACAGCATAAACTTTTAGGTAATAAAAAAGTACTCGTATTTCCTTTCTGGAGCTTGAAACACCCTACCACACCCTACCAGACACCTGGTGAATGGGGAACTACAAAATCGGGACAAAGAACGACAGCCTCAATCCAATTTATGGCTGCCTTGTAGAACTGGTCAAAATAATTTGACAATGCCAAAACATTCCTGACGAAATTTTCATCAAAACCAATAGATTTCCATTAAAGGTGTCTCAGACCCAGGATGGAATTTCTGGTGAGAGATAAAGAGAAAGAGAAAAACAGACACTCCATGTACACCGCTCTCCCGCCCCACCCCACCCCGCCCTGCCCCACCCCACCCCTCTTGAAAGCCAGGGCACTCAAAGGGACTCACTTGAAACATGTGACACTCATGGTCAAGTCACTGCTCCAAAACAGGAATAGCAGGGACTTGAACCAGCATCCCAAGTGAGTGCTCTTACCATCACGCTACTGGCTATTTGGCCAGATCTGAAGCTCTCTGTTTGTTTGTTGTTGTTTTTTTAATAAAGATCTTGTGTTTTCACTTCCCATCAGAACAAAAAGTTGAAAATCTTCAATGTATTTCCTGAAAAGGAATTTTTTTTCTGGCCAGCCTTACCGCTTTGTGATACTCAGGCAAGAGATGAACCAGAATGCTGCACGAAAGGTGAATCTCTAGGTTACTTAAAGCTGGCACAATCATCTCTCAGAACCCACTTTTACAAAAAATACAAGATTAGCATGCTTTGTTTTCTGGATGTTCCTTGACAACACAATAGCCCCTATGAAACTATTTCTAGGGAAGTTCTTCCCTAAAATAACCCTCTAACTCTGTTTCCATTCAACTCCACCAAAGACTGGCTGATCCACTAGGGAACCTGGGCAATGTCTTGGTGAAAAATCTAGTCCAGCTTCCGGGAAAGAGGGTTCTGGCATTTCAACTAGAGTGTGTGCGTGGGACTGGATCTTTACTATTTGTGATTAACTATTAGATATGGTCATTTGAAATGGCACTCCCTTAAGATATACATGTAATCGTAACTGTTGTCCTTTGTTCCTTCTACTTACACATCTTTACCAAAGGATTTTTTTCTCTCCAGCAGTAGCTGTTTGCTGTAGCAGCTGGTTCTGCACAGTGCTCAGAAATTGAACTGATTGGGCCTGGACTTATATATAGCTGATAAAAGGGTTGTAGATACACACAAAAACTGTAAGATGAAACTTTCTCCATCAGGAGCTATGCTTTATTTCATATTATTGTACAACAGAGAAGATGCACAGGGGTCCATGCAAAGTTGCTGATGGCTAAAATCTTTGACAGCAGAAAGCATATCCGACACAAACTCACAAAAGAAAGGAAACAAAATGTTAAATCACCTAGCTATGTTCCTCCTTCTCCCTCACTTACAGACACACAACACCTTTCTCATAACTACTGTAAACTATAGCCCATGCACTGCTAACTTAACTCTGTCCCCCAAGGGTTACCAGAAGTTCATCACCTCCTTTTACCCTCTCTGCCTGTCTTAGTTATTTATACGGCCCATTTTATCATAGATTCTAAGCCAGTGGCTCCCAGTATTTTCAGTAACACAGAACACTTCAATGAGACAGACAATTCCATGGCACACCCACTTTTTTCAACTGAATCCATTGTTCATGAACGTCACATTTACTGTGGTTACACTCTTACTAGAGAGGTTTGCAACAAAACAGTACACACAACAAGGTAAACAAAGATCAAATGCATTAATGTTTCAAATCCCCCACAGAATACACCATCTTAGACAGAGAGTGCAGACACATTTTCAAAATCTCCTCAATGCTATGCTAGTGATGTTGAGTAAATGAGTAACCACTGGAGGTTGCTCCAGAACGCAGGATTTCCTCCCCTCCAGCCAACTGGAATTAGAATGCAGCATTTAAACTGGGTCCCAACTCCATCTACAGGCTCCCACTCTCCTTCCCCCTTGCCATAGCAGCGAATGGGGACATGCTCCCTGCCTGCTCATTTGGGCCAAGCAGCAGCTTTTTAGCTGCCTCCTAGCACACAGGGAGTCATGCAGGGTTGGCATTTTCTCTCACAGTGGCTCTGTAAAGGGACTCCATGGGGGGAAATGACAAACCCCACACCAGCTGGGACTCAGGAAACCTTGCTGCTTGAGCCCCAGCTGGCATGGGGTCCTCAATTGCCTTTTCTCCCCGCTCCCCGTGGTGACTGTGCAAAGAGACACAGTGAGGGGAAACTGACTAAATTTCACAGAACACTTGAACAGTTCTCACAGCACATCAGCATCTTGCGGGACACTGGCTGAAAACCACTGTTCTACTCGTATCCCTTCTACATCCATGTGAGATAGGGAAGTGCAATTGTCCCCATATTACAGATGGGGAAAAAGAGACTGATTTGTCAAAAGTCACCAAGGAAGTCTATGATGGAACTGAGACTTGGGAGAGTACTCTAACCACTGGACCAGTTCTTCCTTTGCTGTGCATACTCCTGTGCTGTAGTATGCTCTCCCAACAACGTTCAGTCAGAGTTACTGAATTAGAATGAACAATGACTAAAAAATTACCCTAAACCCAAATAGTAAAACAAAAATCAGAGAGTAGTTAGTTGCACAGATTTACTCAAGATGTTCCTCTCAACTTCTGAGTTGACAGAAAAAATATTTTAAAAGATTTCAGTCAATGAAAATTAGGACTAACATGGACAAATTTCAAAAACAACCAAATCATAAGATACTGCATTAATAATTTTTGAAGAAAAACAAACAAAAATTGAAGAGAAAATTGAAAGGCCATGAAAATTAGTGTGAAATTTCATGCCAATTGGCCATCTACTTTTAGAAGGTAAAAAGGATTTTTGCCCCATTTTATGATCTTTTAAAATAAGCAATCCTAACAATGTAGTTACCAGGCACCTCCCTAATTTCAGAGATGTATAGTTCCTTTAGCAAATGTCTGGAGATATCTTCCCTACGCACTCATAGACAGCTAAAGAGGCTAAAATGCACTTTAACAATCAAGTCTGAGGGCACTATGTCCTCAATTCATCTCTTCCAGTTGTTTAAATTCCATGAAGTCATGGCTACAAGCAAAATCCTATCTGTCAAACTAAGTAGGAACCTGCCATCTATAAAATCTATAAACCCAAGGAAATTCCATGAAGTCCTGTGAGCTAATGGCATAAAGAGTGCTTCATGATTATACTCTCCATGATTAAATCCAACTCATACAGGCTTTTCTGCCCAGTCATTGAAAGACATCCTTTATACAAAACTCTCAAGGGTAGATTCTGTTAACTGAAATTTAACTCATACATGATCAAATTGTCTTTTAACTTCACAATGTATTTGTCAGTCTAAATCTAAATACGGAGAGTCCAAAAATATACAACGCTCTAATCCTAACCATGAATTAGTACCCCCAAAACTGACTTTATGTTCAGCAACATCTTAAAAAGCTGACTTTATAAGAGCAATTTCCATTCATAGTAATTTAGAACACAGTAATAAAAACATATTTTTCTACACTTGCTACAGATGACCAGAAATTCTAGACAGCTCGTAGAAGATATGAATGTGATATAGCAATAAAATAAACAAAAATAATTACAATTGATATTTCAGACAACATAAAACCTGAGATCTTATAAAGATGAGGCAAAAAGAAAGGTGAATTGAACAATTTTTCCATGTTGTTTAGTACAGCAATTATCATTAAATTTAATTTCATGATATATACTTCAAAACTCATTAACCAGCTATGAAGTGCTAGTATGTGTCATATCTGAACTATGATTTAGCATGTAAGAAAAACTATAAATGTGTGATTGTGACCCTAGGACCCTTAATGCAATCTGGTAGATGGCCCATCATGCTGTAAATCATAGCAGGCCAGACACCCTTGTTGTTTCCAACATACTGTTGTCAGAATATATAGCTAGAAGTTGTCGTGTAAGCTATCACACATAAATTAATGGAACAGTGGTTCCAAAAATCATGAGGTACATACAGATTAGGTACAAAGAGTTATGTGAGTGTGCTGGAAATACATTTTTAAAATTGGTTTCGGAAGCAGGGCATACATCAAGCCTGACCAAGTCCAGACAAAGGAATGTAGCTTTACCTGTTTGGTCAATCTGATTACAGGCAACTAACAAGATAAGTACATTTAAATATGAGGTAAACAAAATTAACAAGTGGCAGAGGATAATGCTTAGTAAGCATGCTGGATGACAGAGTCGCTATCCCAGGACAACATCTTAGCTCTTGAAGCAGAGACAATGGGTTTTGGATAATGTAAATGGAACAACAAGGCATTTAAGTTATCAATCACCTAAAGTTCAAAAAGACCAGAATTATTAGAATCTGTGACAGGTACATCCTCCCACCTTGTAGGCTAACACCTCCGAGAAATGACTACAGGTGAGGAATTGCCTAAGGCCAAGATTGTAATATGCCAAATTTTAGACATTAGACGGCACACTTTATTTGTTTTGCTTGTAAACATACCTGTTCTTTAATGTCTTTATTGAATTTATTCTTGTTTAAGATAAAACCCTCTCACTGATGTGCATTATTGTGAACTGTGACTCTTCTGCTAACCTAGCAGGCTAGAGTGTACACTGTCTCTTTAGAGCAGAGATTCCCAACCCATGAGTCAGGACCTAAACAAGGGTCTCCAGGTAGGGAAGTCCAAGTCACAAGTGGCTTCTAAGGAACCATTTGTGGCACCCATCACTGCTCACTCCTCCTGCTCCCAGTCCCTGCCATGCCACGCTGAAATAAAACTCAATTTAATTGGTTTAATGGCCAGCAGGGGGGATCTGTTCATTAAACCAATTAAATTGAGCCCCATTTCAGTGCAGCAGGGCAGAGAACTGCCTGCACTGCAGGTGGGGAAAGGTATTAGGAGGACTGGGGGGAGCAACACAGAGGAGGTGGCAGCCCCCCAGCAAAGAAGCAGCAGCAGCAGTGCACAGAGCTCGTGTGAGGTAGGTGGTGGGGGTGGTTTGAAGCTGAGAGGGCTTTAAGTCTGGAGGAGGACTGGGTGCACATCCCCACCCCTCCCAGTTTTGATTTGCCTTGCGTCAAAGTCTTACTGAATTGTCAGAATGGCTCCCTGTCTCAAAATCATTAGAAATTGCTGCTTTAGAGATTGCACAAACTTAATTTCTGTGATTGTCACCCAGAGGAAAAGATGTCTCTGGGAGAGTCAGGTTTGCTGACTGCTACCTGCAAAGCCAGGTTTACACTCGCAGATCCTTGAGGAGAGTGCTGATAGAGCAGACAAACCAATGTGGCAGAGAAAGAACATGATTCTAGATGTTCTAAACCCAAAAACCCAAAGCTCGCTGTGATACATTTGTAGGATGCTATAAGTTATCACTTTCTAATCTCAATTACGTAGTACCAAAAAAGAGAGACAAATTTCACTCACGAAAACAAACTGTACATACAATCTACTTTTTAGCTGGACTCAAATATAGCATGTATCCACACAAATTAAGAATTCATTTCAAAGCAAAACACATTTAAAAGATTTTGTCCCTTTTCTGAGACTATATTTTACTTCGTTAAACACATAAGTGTCACACCCAAATATTGGCCTATACTTCTGACAGGATGATCAACTAAAACATCACTGTTCACTGCTATAGATTATACATTACAGAAACTTTTAAAATAAAAAGCAGTCAAGTAGCACTTTACAGACTAGCAAAATAATTTACTAGGTGAGCTTTCGTGGGGCAGACCCACTTCTTCAGACCAGTTGGTCTCAGAAGGGAGTCTGTCCCACAAAAGCTCACCTAATAAATTATTTTTCTATTTTTTAAAATGCTGCTTGACTGTTTTTTATTTTGATAGCATGTAGGCTCGCATGGCTCCCTCTAAGAAACTTTTAAATGCAAGTGTCAGTTTACCTGTAAGAAGATGGTGAGTTTTCACCAAGTTTAGAGGTTTATAAATGTTCACTTATTTTGATTAAATGCATTTGCAATGTTCAAGTGTAGCAAATTGTAACTGTTCATACTTCTTTAAATATAATCTTTAGGGGAAAATCAGACAGGAAAATGAGTGAACTAAGAGTTTAAGTATACACCAACCTGTTGGTTTAAGATATGCAAACAAGTGGCAAGCAGAAAAAGAGGCAATCATCATGCAAAAAGCCTAACATTATTGTTGCATTAAGGCTATAAAACCAAGCAGCCAGAAAACCAGGAAATTTCAAGTTAATGATCTCCCAACACAACCATTCTTCTATTACATATATATTCAGTGTTTTCTATTCTTCTTAAATTATTAAATGTAAAGATGAAAAATTATATTGTGCTTATTTTTACACACATGGGGAGGGGGAGAGAGAGATAAAACAAAGACTGTGTTCAATGTGGCCAAGTTAAGACCGGTGCAACAACTTGCTAGAACTGCTTGATCTGACTTCTTGATCTCACACTTACTGCTGCCACACAGATATCTTTGCTGTTAGATGTGTATACAGAACAGAGTGACTGGTGTAATTAAAAAACACACTTCAAATCGATGCAAAATTATATTTTTTTTAAAGGACCATACTTTGCTTTACTTAGGCAGTTTCTTCTCTTTACAAATGACATCACACACTTTTGTGGATTGCTCAGGAATTGTTTAGTTTTAAACTCAAATACAAAAGAATTTATAACTGGCTAAGTCTCTGACTTCCATAATGAGATCCAGCTTTTACATTAGATCAGTTATTTCAGTGTGAAATTAATGGAACTGTCTAATCACTAAATCTTTATGGCTTTGATAATGAATAGAGAACTCTTAGCAAAAACAAAAGGTGTAATTTAACAACATTCAATTACCAACCAAGTTAAACACTTTAATTGGCTAGTTAAAGCTGTCTATTGAAATACTTCTGATGTGAATATGAAAACATGAGGCACCAAGTCTTTTAAATCTATTTAAAATGTGTGTGTGGGGGGAAGACAATTGTTTTTTTTTTTTTTTAAAAAAACTTAATAATCATGAAAATGTCTAAAGTCTTCCAGGAAGAAGTCAATTACAACTAACACCTGCTTTCGATGGAAGCTCTAAAAATTGAACATTTGATGAAATAATCGAGATACCAAAAAAGATTGGATCAGAGGGTTTCTGCAGCAGTAATTCATTACCTTACAACTGCTGCCAGATAGATGCAGATTTCTCCAGAAGGTTTATAGCAGCAGCTTATTCAGCAGATACATTGTTTGAGGTTTTTCAAAAACTATGCATTTATGTTTCAAAATACCTATCAGAGTGCAAAAGCATAAACCATTTGTGACTACCTGTCTTCAACTAATAGCAGCAGAATTTATTCAAACAAAGAGAAAATGTGGTAAACATTAAAATTTTGCAATTATATTTTACACATAAGTGCCATGTGCACAAACTACACTCATGAATAGTTTCATGATACAAATCATTCATTAAAAGGCAGATAGTCTTGTTTTGGAAACATGACTTTAAAAATACATATCTTAAACAATAAAAAGTAGGATACAAGGGTCTACAAATACCTGAAACATGTAAATCACTGACAGGGCAGATGAATGGTTAAGGAAAATAAAACAGACAAAAAGAAAAGATAGGCCGAATACCTATGGAAAACGGAGGTGGGAGAGTAACAATAAATTGTAATGGGCTGTGGTAAATGACAGGGAAGAAGAACATAGATACCAGCATCTGAGGAATCCATTAGCTTTGCAAAGTCAGTATCTCACACAGCCTGAGGACTCACAATTATTACCATGTACTTTTGGCCAGAAACCTGAAATTAAAACTAGCTTATTAATATCTTGGCCTCCTGTATTCAGCCTGCAAAAAACCAGACAGCACTTATCAAAAACGCCCTCATTCCATTAACAGGTTTTGATCCTTCTGTGAAAGAAGGAACGGTGACTCTTCTTTTTCATGATTGTACTCAGATATTGGACTAGTAAAAATGGCTCTGCAGGGAGAAAATATTTCAAGTTTTACCATACACAGTATGTAAACTGTGTTTATAAATCAGGGTGAGAAAGATGTCAGCTCATGGAATGGAAGATAAAATAGTCACAAAATTAATTTTAATTAAAAGTTAAGACTTAGAGTAAGATAAAAGTTGGTAAATTACATCAGACATGAAAAAACATGCTTTTTGTTTTAAACTGTCATTTTTTACATATTTTTGACCAATAAGATCAGTGTTACTCTATACTGAAATCCAAACTATTATCACGTATTACAGTCTTTGTAACAGATGAAATAACTGAACAGCACCATCTAGTGTTAAAATTCATTATCCGTAAATCCAATGCATCATTTCCCATCTGTGAATGACTACTCAAATTGACACAATCTAAAAGGAAAATACTTCATAAGCATAATACCCAAAATGTAAAGCTAACAGGTGAGCCATAGCTCTCTGTACACATCACCAACCCATAATGCATTTAAAATGTAGTCAAACATATCATCTCAAACTTGTTGACTTCTCTACCTTTGAAAATGCATCTGTCTTAAGGAAATGTATCTGTGTGTTACAAAGAAAAGATTCTATATTGCTTTCATCTAGAGGTGATTTTGCAGTTTCATCAACGATTTAGATATTGGCATAGAAAGTACGCTTATTACGTTTGCAGATGACAGCAAGCTGGGACGGGTTGCAACTGCTTTGGAGGATAGGGTCATAATTCAAAATGATCTGGATAAATTGGAGAAATGGTCTGAGGTAAACAGGATGAAGTTTAATAAGGACAAATGCAAAGTGATCCACTTGGGAAGGAACAATCAGTTTCACACATACAGAATGGGGAGAGACTGTCTAGGAATGACTACAGCAGAAAGGGATCTAGGGGTTATAGTGGACCACAAGCTAAATATGAGTCAATAGTGTGATGCTGTTGCAAAAAAAACAAACATATTTCTGGGATGTATAACAGGTGTGTTGTGAACAAGACACGAGAAGTCATTCTTCCACTCTACTCTGCACTGGTTAGGCCTCAGCTGGAGTATTGTGTCCAGGTCCGGGCACCGCAGTTCAAGAAAGATGTGGAGAAATTAGAGGGCCCAGAAAACAGCAACAAGAATTATTTAAAGGTCTAGAGAATGTGACGTATGAAGAAAGGCTGAAAGAATTGGGCTTGTTTACTTTGGAAAAGAGAAGACTGGCGGGCGGGGGGGGGGGGGACATGATAGCCGTTTTCAGGTATCAAAAAGGGTGTCATAAGGAGGAGGGAGAAAACTTGTTCTTTTTGGCCTCTGAGGATAGAACAAGAGGCAATGGACTTAAACTGCAGGAAGGGAGGTTTAGGTTGGACATTAGGAAAAAGTTCCTAACTGCTAGGGTGATCAAACGTTGGAATAAATTGCCAAGGGAGGCTGTGGAATCTCCATTGCTGGAGATATTTAAGAACAGGTTAGACCGATGTCTATCAGGGATGGTTTAGACAGTACTAGGTCCTGCCATTTGGGCAGGGGGCTGGACTAGATGGCTTCTCGAGGTCCCTTCCAGTTCTAGTATTCTATTCTAAGCATCTGAGTTGCTGAAAAATCAACTGTGTGATTGGTTTAAATGTAACTGTACTAATTGGTATTCTCACAATTAAAAACATTATTTCAACCAATAGGGGAACACTTTAACCTCCTTGGACATTCAGTAATGGATTTAATAGTAGCCATTCTTCTACAAAAGAGTTTTACCACAAAATTACACAGGGAGACATCTGAATTGGAATTTGCAAGTTAGACAGTGTAAATTAGGCCTTAACAGAATTCTCAACTATCTTATCCTATTACAAGGGCAATTTTTCCACCTTTAATATTCACAGGAATGGCACACATCCTACTTAAATTTATTTGCTTCATCAATTGGTCCTACTAGTGACAAATAATGTTTTTATTTTTCTCCATCCTTCCCTGAACCTCCCTGCTACATAAACCCAGGATTCTAATTGTCTGCTCCAATAATCTGAGGAAGTGGGTCCTACCTACAAAAGCTCAAGACCTAATAAATGTATTAGTCTTTAAGGTGCTACATGACTGCTTGTCATACTTGAAACCAAGTATAAGATTCCCTCTTCCTCTGGACTCTATTATATGTAATCTTTTTTTGTATAACAACCAGGTAACTATATTAAATCGATAACTATATTTAGACTAAGCCTGAATGGAATATATGAAAATGATCAAAGGACTATTACTATAAATGTAACATTTCTACATCTCACAGGTCATGTCTACACTTAAGAAAAACTTCGAAATGGCCATGCTAATGGCCAATTCCAAGAATACTAATGAGGCACTGAAATGAATATTCAGCACCTCATTAGCATACTGCCAGCCATGGCAATTCAAAAGTGCCACATTTCGCTCACACGTGGCTCTTCTACATGGGGGTCCTGTTCGAAAGGACCCTGAAAACACTGAAATCCCCTTATTCCTATTAGCTGATAAGGGGATTTCGATGTTTACAGGGGCCTTCCAAAAAGGACCCCCATGTAGACTAGCCACACGTGAGCAACATGCAGAACTTTCGAAGTGCCACGGCTGGCAGCATGCTAATGAGGCACTCAATATTCATTTCAGCACCTCATTAGTATTCTTCGATTTGGCCATTAGCATGGCCTCTTCAAAGTTTCTCTTAACTGTAGACGTAGCCACAATGTTAGAAATGCAAAACACGTTTAGGAATAGTAAACTATTATAAACTGAAGATTTTAGGGCATTCTTCAAACATAAATAGGACAAGAGAAAATTTGTTTCTTTAATTCACTGCTGTTCTACCTAAACTTTAATAATGAATAGGGCAAAAAGCGAAAATGGAGAGATTGTAAATGAGAAAACCAGGTACCGAATTCTTTAGGAGTGTTTAAAAATGAACATGTGGACAAAAGACAGATATTTCATTACAGAATACCAATCTATGGTCATGCAATTTTGGCCAAAACATACACAAATGCAGATTAAAATAATCTTCAAACAGGAAAATATACCATAAAGCATTCACAAAATATATAAAAAGATGCACAATGTTTTTTAGAAGACCCTGTAAGATCAAGATATAAAGAAAGGAAACTTTATGAGATTTAACATCAGTGAGTTGTCTATGTGAAAAAAAAACTATAGAAATAGTAGTTCTAATTTTCATATATTAAACATAGCAATAAGCCATACTAACCTTAATCAGTAAGCAGTCATCTGCACGTGAAGACTGAGGGTACGTTTACACTTACTGGGAGACTGACCCATTCAAGATCGATCTCCCGGAGTTCAATTTTGCACGTCTAGTAAAGATGCACGAAATTGATCGCTCTGGGGTCCACAGTCAATTTCCTGTACTTCTGATCTAGTGAGGTGTAAGGGAGGTCGACGGGAGAAACGCTTCTGTCAACCTCCATCAATGAGGACAGACCTTACAGTTGACTGCAGATACATCAATTCTAGCTGTGCAATTGTCATAGCTAGAATTGTGTATCTGCAGCCTACTGTAAGGTCTAATGCAGATCAAGCTTAAGTGAAACAATAATAGGCCAAGATCTAAGAGACGGCAGTTATGTTCTTCACTGCTTTTCCACATCTATATTCACTCAGTGTAAGCAGTGGTCCTAGTATTCACAATCATAGTGCTATGCAGAGGCTACTTAAGAGCGTTGTAAGCTATTTAAAATGCCATAGAAATTTACAGAGATCAAAGATTACGAAGAATCCCATTATTATGCACTTCTCAAGGAAATATATACCCTCTTAATAGAATCTGATAAATTATTTGAGACTGTTTCATCTAAAGCATTCCACTATCACAATGAAAGGGTGTCACAGAAACATGTTATCCAACAGTGATATTTGAAAAACAATAAGCAACATATGTATCAGGATTGGGTTCTGAGTAATAATGTTGTTTTCCAAAAAGTAAGAACACGTTTTGGATTTTTGACAAAATGTTTACATTAATCTTCAACATGAATACCAATTTTTCAAAATGAAACATGAAGCAGACGAGCATGTCTTCCATTTTTATTTGGTGATCCTTCTCCTTGCTAGAAGGACTTGACAGTATTTCAGAGAAGAATACTGAATAACTTTCTTTCTTCAAAAGGAATCTGTGCAATTTTTCACTATAACTTAGTTACACTGGAGTGACTGAACCTTAGCTGGAGGTATCTAGTTATCAAAATGGATAAAGTCCAAATGACACATTTTTCTTACCTTGGTTTGTTGTATGGTAACATTTTAGTATCAACTGCAAACATTTTGGAAACAAAGACAATGACTGGTGCTGTGTCATCACTGCTGCATTTCATGAACACTAAACAAATGTGAAAGGAAATTGTGATGTAATTTTCCAAAACTGTGGATACAAGATGTCTATTTTTTTCATGCTTTATACATACCATTATGTTTTACTGCTATTTTGTACAGAATACGTAAAGGGTAAATTAGCAGCAGCTGGGAACATTGACTTAGCATTAATATTTGATAAGTTTGCTTATGCCTTCAACTCTGTTTCACAACATGAAATCAGGAGAGCATATTTGTGAAAATGAAAACTCTCTGTAATGGATGACAAATTACAAAAATTTCAACAACATAAAAATCTTAGATTAGATTGAAAAGAAAAGAACCATTTAACACTGGAACACTGAACCATCTAGCCAACTGTATAAAGTTCTTTTCTCTTTTTTTCAAAAGCACATCAACAGTTCAACGAGTAGCAGTAAATGACCTGGATGTCAGTGTGTGCATGAATGTTCACTGATTTTAAAAGGGGATTCAGCAAACATGGAGCTCCTTGAAGGTTCCTGGACATAAAAACCCAACAGGTGGGCTGGGTCTACACAGACAGCTTCTATCGACAGAACAGCCCTTTCGGCAATAAAACTCACCAAGCGTCTGCACAGCTAAAGTGCTCTGTTGAGAGTTTGTTGACAAAACTCAGCTGTTCAGTTGACAGTGTTATCCCTGTTCCTCCTCAGGAATAGCCCCTCTGTCAACAGTGTTTTGTTGACAAAGCGCCCATGTAGACAGTTCTATCAACAGAGAGGTCTTTCAGTTCCCCAGGCAGCCCTTTTTGCAGAGCTTCTGGTCAGCTGTTCTATCAAAAGAGGGCAGAGGAGTGTGGGTGGTCTCTATCAACAGAACGGATTGCTTTTTTGATCTGCTTCTATGCATAGATGCATTCCGTCAACAGAGGTACTGCCAAGGTTTCTCAGTCGACAGTGACTTCTGCCGACAGAGGCTGCCTGGGTAGATTTAGCTGAGGTGTTTTTTGTTATTTTCCTCTTCTCAAATTGTATACTTAAGAGTATTGTAAAATGAGCTCCATGATACACAACTACCTTTACATCTAATTTTGTACTTCACTGAGTACATTTTGAGTATTTACATTTTTTTCCTTAACTGGCAAAAACCAATGTCAAATGATAAGAAATTTCTCTTGCAACTCTTTTTATAAATATAGAAAACTTATTCTTCTCTTGACTCAACACAATCTGAAAATATCCTGCAAATTATTTCACCAAACAATCTACAGAAATCTTATTATGAGGCAATAAGACTAAAATATCAAGGAACATAATTGTATTATATTTTCATAACTGAGAACAATCAAAAGACACCATGAAGAGATTTCCTCTGATTAACTTTTATGGAGATCAACATATTTGATTGTTTAGCTTCATTAAGCAACAGGTTAAAAACCTGACACTCGTCGAGAAAACAAATCCAAAGGACTGTCAATTGGACAATAATGAGCTCAATTCACATAGATTTTTTGAAGATCTCTTAAACAATATTACTGCTGTAGGAATCAAGTTATGTAAATATTTAGGTAATATTCAGATATATACTTTAACAGCTATTGGCACTTTAAATGTGTATCTTTCCTCTATTGTTAAGTTCTACTGGAATATTTCTAAAACAGAACAGAGGAGCTTTTTTATAACATTGTATTTCAATTACGTTCTGTAATAAATATGGGCCCAATGGAAACAGAACTTTTCATACAAACCAAAAATGTGTGGTTTCCTATTTGATCACATCCTTTCTTACAGAAATCTGAAAAATATTATTACAGTTTCTTCAGAGTATCCAGGATGTAGGGAAAAATAAGATCTTAAAAACATACTGAACAATAAAACAAGACACCTAATATTCTAGCACATAATCAAAGATAAAAATCTGGTGAAATACAGCATAATGCTCTAAATGACAGCAGCAAAAGCAGAGGCTTTCCTGATAACCATGACTGAAAGACAGACATGGTGAGTGAATCAAAAAGGTAGTGGTGGGGGGGAAACCCTGATGGTATTTCACATTGCTGAGAAACATTTACTTACCCTTTTTGAGTTCCTGAGTTTCTGGAGGCAGAGAATCAAAAGTTCTAGCTCCAACACACATCAACTTTTCTACCCTCTCAACAGTAATATCAAGAGGGCTAGGGAGTTTATCACATACCATAGCTAAAGTATATTGTTAAGAATGTTCAGAAATCATACATATGATTCTTTATTAACAAAAATTAAATATATGCATCAGATACTGTATTTATCAAACTTGTTACCACTTGTATGCATCAACTGCCAATGTAGTTATCCTTCAAAGAAAACTTTTTAAACTACATACCTATGATCAAATAGCTACCAAACAGAAGCTCATTGTAAGTAAGCATGTTAACCAGTAAGCTTCACCCCAAACTAATGAGTCTTACCAGTTATGGTTAACCAGAAGGGGCTGGAGTTAATTGAACAGGATTTTACATCTGTAATTGTAAGCTCATCTGACCTCAAATACTTTAGAAAAATCACATTAACATATGCCTTATAGGAACACTAAGATGGTAGAAAACAGATATTAATTACTCAAATGTAAATGAATATTAAAACAGAGAAAATAAAAACAACAAAGTAGTCCTGTGGCACCTTACAGACTAACACATTTTTGGAGCATCAGCTTTTGTGGGCAAAGATTTCATCAGATGCATAAAACCCATAAAGTATTCGTTCACATGTTTCATGTCATGCATCTGACAAAGTGGGTCTTTTCCCACAAAAGCTTATGCTCCAAAAATCTGTTAGTCTATAAGGTGCCACTGGACTTTTTTTCACAATGTTTTTCACAATACAGACTAAACACAGCTACCCCTCTGATACTTGTCACCATGCAAGAGAAAATAAGTTCACCACTATACTTATGTGGATAATATAAACTCCTTTAAGCATAAATCTCAATCACCATGTAAATAAGGGAAACAGACTGAAAACATTAAGACTTTTTTAAATTTATTAGGACTGTATCAGCAAACAGACTAGAAAGAAACAAAACCACTTCTAATTACCACAAAATAAATCTGATACTGAGCATAACCCTGATGAGAAGTTGAATCAACAACAGAAGATGTGCAGGGAAAGATGAAAACCCATGTATTTAGAAAGCCCATGCTCGTATGCCTCACTACCTACCCCCAACAGAGCACAGTAACAATTAATGAAAATTTTACATGGATATAGTCATGGGACAAAGGGACTTGACAAAAATGCAGCTTATTAGGAAAAAAATAACAGGACAAGAAAGAATTAAGAGGGTATTGAATTGATACAGTAAACTAAATTATTAAACTAATGGGAATTTATTGCTACGGTCAGACATCTCCCCTTTGCAACAGGATAAATTGCAGAAACAAGTTCTAGGAAGACTGGAGCAGCTTTTGACATCAGCAAGTCCTCCCAGGATCAGAAAACAAAAATGTTTAACTTGCAAACTTGGCTAAACATTATCCCTTACTAAAAAAAATGGGAGCTTTTAAAATATAAACTACAGCTTGATTAACTTATTAGCTTCTCTTCAAATAAATTATTAACAACTGTTTGAATGTAAAAGAGGCATATAATAAATTCTCTATTTTCTACTGTGCAGTTATTCTGGTACACATCATATTCCATGTTGTGATATATGCAGGAAAACTATCTGCCCCAGTTAAAGAGTGAAAAACAGTACATCTTTTCTCCATGAATAGTGACAGAGAGATAGCCATGTTAGTCTGTATTCTATCAAAACAAAAAAGCAGTCGTGTAGCACTTTAAAGACCAAGAAAATAATTTATTAGGTAATGAGCTTTTGTGGGACAGACCCACTTCTTCAGATCACAGCCATACCAAAGAAAACCTATGAAGAACAGCTATCTTGGAAGGAGGGGATGGGAGAATTAGTTAAAAAGAAAAAGATGTTGAAGACTAGATACATACTTGATACTTTAAAAACATTTTACATAAATTATACAAAAACACATAAGTAATCACCATTAGAACTCTCTGAACTGCTGATAAACCACCAAACAGCTTTTTCCTTAAGGATACAGAGGACTGCCTGGGATATGGGTAACCACTGACTGCAAATGGCATTGAGATGAACTTTAGGATCTGAATGACGTGACTCACGTGCACCAATTTTCAGTCCCAGAGAGGTGACAATTTTATCTATTTTCTCTTTGTCTCTATGAGAGAAAAAAAAACAGCAGCCAAATGATATGGAACTAGCATCTACAGTATTTGATTGTGATAATCAGAACATTTAAAGCACCTTCATCTCTACACACAGCATGTGAAAAGGATTCAAAGAGAACCTTGGGACTTCTCCTACCTTTTCATAACAGCTTCATATAGACTCCATATGTTGTCCAACACCAATTGCACAAACAGAGGTTTCTTTCCTTTTAACTAGAAGAACACACACAATGTTTAGGGGTATGAATACACATTACATAACCAATAGCTTAGCACTGATCAGTTTCAAAATAAATAGGTCTGCATGATTAAAAAACCAACCTCCACAAGTACTGTTTAAAACTATTCATATGAAACGAAATCTGTTATTAACCTAGCTGTATATAAAGTATGGTAATTCAACATCCCTAATCAAATTTAGATGGAGTAAATTACTGGGCAATATACCAACAAAAATGTCAAAAGACATGTTTAATCTTTAATAAGAGAGACTGATCAAGCCTGTCCAGAGTCTGGTTACCAGCTACACTCTAAGTATTAATTCTCTCTTTTCTTCAGACAGAACAAAAGCTGTATACTAAATGAAGCGGGTGAAAAACTTCTCTGCTCTCCCAAGTTTAACAGTGGAAATGCTTCACACAAGAGAACTGAATATTCTTGGCCTCAGTTGTCCAAGAGGCTAAAAACTCATATTCACTCCATGAAGCAAAGGAGATGTATAAGGCAAGAATCTCAAGTCTGGGAGGGTACGTTTATGATGCTCTCCTGGAGCAAAATCATTCTAAAGTTGGAAGAACCTACAGATAGCACAAAACCATCAAAGTGGCTTTTCTATAACTTTTCTCTTGCACTAACTCTCATCTTTTGTCATAGAGGTATTGGCTAGCATCTTTTTTACCTTGATGTCTGTATGCTAGTATGCCTTGTACATTGGGCATGGAAATGAGGCACGCAGGTGGCATTATGCTGGTTTTAATATACCTGAGGATTCCCGTGTGCAAGAGGAATCTCTCCAACAGTCAGATTTACCTCCTATCTCCTGAGGCAAAAAACTGCCCCCCATGAATGAGAGGCTATCAACTCAATCTGTGCAATATCAGTTAAAAGCTATATTGAGATCAGAATTTTCCAGCCATACTTTGAGGAACAGAATTAAGAGAGATCAAGGTACAGATTGAATAACGTATTACCAACAAAGTTCAAAGGGCCAAAAAGGAGCTTCAAAATAACATGTAACCCAACAATATTACCTGGTCACCCTTCATTATCTTCTTTGCCTTTGTATTTAGATAATAATCTCCCCACAGGGTCTTCAAAAGCACTGCATGTTTGATTCCAATCTTTTGGCTATACAGTTTTGCAAAATGCTCAATGCTAAAAAGAAAGGAAAATCTGTCTTCATACAAATATGTAAGCACAACATTACACTTACCAATGTAAGAACTTGTGCGATATCAAAGACGACCTGCATTCTTATTTACCTCCATAGTTTCTACTTTTTTTTCTTTAGTACAGGATACTTAATTTTAAAAATAATACTAACAGCAATATAAATTTTTATTAGTTTGTACATTTTCTAAACTGAAGGCCAATTTGAAGTGTGAACCTATATTTTACCTAAAGTGACTGATATTCATATAAGGTCATTGCAACACAACAGTACACAACATAAAACTTATTAGGTAAGTAATTTCAAGTTAATTCTGTGTGGAGGATCATGTTACATTTTTTAACAAGATTCTTGTCCAGAAATGCAAAGTTAAAACCTAAAGTGGGACTAGGATTATGATTTACCACTGATTATATATACACACAAAACAAGAATGCCTACCACAGGTCCCCATGACTTTTTGATTGTTTATAAACTACAAATATAACAAATCTACTAGCTGTTGTAACTACTCCAAAAATTTCTGTGAACTCCCACAAACATCAATACCAAGGGAAAAATAAAGAATTAAATAAAGCCCTTAACACCTTCCTCATGATTCCTCACTCCAACAGCAAGGGAGAACAAATGGGTTTTACAGTGGACACTGAAAACAACAAATGCAGGCTATTTCATACCAAGAGAAGGGAGTGAGTTCTAAAGCTACCTTGCTGAGAACACTACCAGCAATACCCTCTCTTTTATACTGTGAGGTTTTCAACTTGACTTCCTCTGCTCATCACGACTGCAGTACTATCAAAAGGAAATAGAGTCACACTTTCAGATGGGTAGGTCTAAAGATGTTAGACATAAATGGCTTAACTCCCACCCCAAAATCAAACAATAGCTACTGCAGATCATAAATCATCTGAATAACATACTCACAGGAATATCTGCGTAAACCTTGTTAAGCTGTGTCAGCCATAAAATGAAAACATCTGTCTTTAAGTACAGATTTCATTATCATACATTCTTCAATATTGCTGTTGGCACTTTTTATAGAATATGCTTCCCAATTTTTAGAATACATGCTATTATTATTGCGCTGTTTGACCATTCAAAAAGTACATGCATGGAAAAAGACAAAAGCAAAGCATTTAACATTTTATGAAATAAAGCTTTTTTACCTGACACTTATGGCAAGTTTTTCCTGGTATTTATATAACTTATTTATCCAGTATATTCACACAAGAAGCATATATCTATTTTGAGTCTAATAAATCTTGCTAATTGTCTTCTAAATTAATTCACTTTACACAAAAAAAAATCTTTCCAATCAAAAATTCTCTTTAAACATTAAGGCTGTGTCTACATTACCACCTTCCTTCGAAGGAAGGATGGTAATGAGGCTGTTCGGAGTTTACTAACGAATTTTGAGTAAGGGGACTTCAAAGATGCCCCAGCACTTTGAAGTACCAGTGGGTGAGCCGCGGCTAGACGCATGCCGGTACTTCGAAGTTTAAAACTTCGGCGTTGCCGGGGGCGGGGGGGGCGGAATTTGCTTAATGCACGGCAGCACTTCATTAGTAAACTCCAAACAGCCTCATTACCATCCTTCCTTCAAAGGAAGGATGGTAATGTAGACACAGCCTAAGAAGGAACAGAGAAATAATCACTGTAAAACCTTTCACTTCTATATTGTAGTTTGCATATTACCCCTTGTCAAGAGTGCAAATAAAAGTGAGATTTTTATACAGTGAGGAGACACAGACAGATGTATATATGTGTAGAAAATGAGGGCAATGCTATTTACACCACATAGTATCTGATTAACTTTCAAACACGAAGGTGGCCATCTAGGACTTGACACTCCTGAGGAAAGACACTAATAACCTGTCCAATCAGCAACATATAAGTTATGCCTCTGAAAAAATTTCAAAAATATACTTTCTTCAGAAGCTTATGCCATGGCTTTGGAAAAGAAAAACCTTGAGAATTTGTTGAACACTGGTGACTGCTGTACCGAGACTTATTACAGTCTTTCAACATCTGGACTTACGAGAAACACAGATGTGTCAGCCTCAGTACCGGATCAGGCAAATACTATCTAATGACTTCATTTACTCTACCACGAAAACATGGAATCCTCCTTTGGAATGGTACCACAAAACATTACAATGTGCCTTCTTCATTAAGCAAATGCTTCATTGATCCACATTTCAGCAGATGGTCATGCTGGCAGCCTCAACAGATCCTCCTGAGATTAATTAAGAAAAATGTTCCTTTTTTCATCAAACTGAATTTCTACCACAGCCATCACTAACCCAGATCATACCTGCTACTTTAAAAAAGGAAAGGAAAGGAAAAAAACAATGGTCCTTTGGACCAAACAGCTTTCATCCAACTATAGCAAAAACATGAAAGCTTTTTTTTGACGACACAAACGAAAACACAGAATAGGCAGCAATTCATCAGGAAACCACTAGAAACAAGAGCATTACTGTTCTGTTTAAGATGTAGAAAGTTTTAGGTTTTAGAGAACAGAATAACAGAAGCTAAACTATTACTTATACGTAGATTCACAGAAGCAAAGCTGACTTAAGTCAAATGAGATTCTAACATGAGATTCATGAACTCCCGAAGTGCTCCCTTGACTGAAATACTATCCTGTACATGGAGAAACAATTCACAAAGAATTTCAAGTCTTAAAACAGAAGTTATTTATCAAATTAACCTGTGGGAAATCTTAACACTGAATTGTACTATCATTTGTCAATCAACTTGAGAGTATTTTTAAACTCACTACCTGAATACAGTAAGAAACAGCTATTTGGTCTAGCGCATCAATGTATCACACTCACAAATGAGCATTGGTCATAGCTTGAAGTTTAAACAAAACTAAATCTGCTTGTGATTATTTAAGGTTTCAGTCTTTCACAAGCCCCATATCCCGAAGCTCTGAGCACCCTATCTGATATGTAGGACACACAAGAACAAGCCCATATCATACCAAGTAAACAATGAAGTAAATAGAGACCAAAATAACTCTTCTCCCTATCCCACCACACTTAATCACCAGCCATGTGACCAATAAAGCTTAAAAACCCATCAAAATATCTACTAGACAGAAATGTTACTTTGTTACAGCTACATACCAAATAGTAAATAATTTGAAACAAAACAAAACCAAAACCCTATACATAAAGCCAGTATCTCAGAAAAAAATATTTGAACGTTCATTATGCATTGCAGCTCTAATCAGTGCTATTTTCAACTATTTTCATTTCAGTGTAGCCTTAAAAATTTCCACATAAATGATTGTTATGAACACTTTCCCATCATGTCAAGTAAACTTCGGTTCTACAACATTCTCTGTGTCTATGACTTAATAAAAATATAGTCACACACATAATCATGTTTACTTATCAATTCTCAAACTGGAACCTGAAATCTGATTTTTTTATCTTAAAAATTCTCTCTGCTCAATTCTTGCTAATATTACAACCACTTAAGCTATATATTGTTTAATTACTTTGGCATAAAAACAGATGTCTTATCAGGGGCTCAGTTAATAATCACAGATTATTTTGAGAACTTCTGAAAAAAGATACATAAATACTGAAGTACAAGGTTATTATGCCTAAGTTATTTTCCTCAGTCTACTGACTAGAGTATTGCTATTATCAAAGCCCATATAAACCCCTGAAAAGCCCAAGGAATTAGACTTTCACATGACACATTTATTGTTAATCTGTTTCCTTTAACTTTTTCAGATTTCTAACATAACAGCTACAGTCAGGAAAACTGAAGCCCGTAAAAACCAGAAACACGTTTAACACCATGGAAGCCAACGGACTGAACAAATACTTGCTAGAATTTGTCCTAATAGATGCCTATATCATAAATATTGTTTAAGGCCAGCAGAGTTCCGTCTAATTTTTTTCATCCATGGGCAGAATAAATTTCATTATGTGCACCAAGACATATGCGGATGTGTACCACCAGTAGAAATATATGCTGCTGACTGTGGGTGCTCTGCTAATCAGCTGGGCAGCACCTGAACCTCTCTTGGACTGCTGCCCAAGTGCCCAGCTTACAGGGAACACTGAAGACTAGTAGTGTTTCAATTGGCTCCCAAACAACACAGGTTTGCTAATTATCAGTCTAGGATTTTTCTTGACATGAGAAAGATACATTTCCTTTTAAATGATAGCAGTAATAAAAGTATATTTTTCACAGAGAGATAAACAATTATTGATCGAAAAATTATTGTGAAATCAAACAAAGCAGCTGAAAAATAATCTCAAAACAAAAAAGCAGTCAAGTAGCACTTTAAAGACTAGCAAAATAATTTATTAGGCGAGCTTCTGTGGGACAGACCCAACTTCTTCAGACCATAGCCATACCAGAACAGACTCAATATTTAACATTTAATATTTAAATCTCTGTGTCTTAAATACTGAGTCTGTTCTGGTATGGCTATGGTCTGTAGAAGTGGGTCTGTCCCACAAAAGCTCACCTAAATATTTTGTTAGTCTTTAAAGTGCTACTTGATTGCTTTTTTGTTTTGATAGTATATAGACTAGCACAGCTCCCTCTCTGATACTGAAAAATAATGTGATTTATAATTAAAGCTTGATATAATAGTTTTATACAAAATACTTAAATTTGATTGCATCTATCATCATGCAGTTAGTGCATCTATCATCATGCAGTTACTGCTAGGATCATGTCACTATTCTGTAAAGTGACAGACAAATCTCTCACTTCCAACGGCTATCCACTCATCTTTGATTAGATTGTAAAAATATGTTAAGAAAGAATCTAGTTCTCCCAACTCCAAAGATTATAATTAATTTCATTTTGAACCTAAATTGCATTGCAATTGCTGTTTAACTAAATTTTTCCAGGTTGAAAGAGTCAGACTAGTCAGAGAGAAAAGCCATAGCACCAGGATGCTGGCATTAAATACCAGAACTGCAATACTACTATTAAAACAGTTATTTACATTGAACGGTGAATGCTAAGAAGGACATGGTCAAGCTGAAAAGAATGAACAAATTCATCACTGTGTGGCTAGCACAACCTTAGATTATTGAGAAGTGAAAACTTCTTAAAATCTAATTTCTTTTGCTTCATCTATGCAGATTGCACCTTCTAAAATTATCACTCTCTGGTCCAGCAACATCTCTCGTCCAGTAAGACCAGGGATGTTCCTGGACCAGAGAGCAAGGCAGGAGGGCAAGCTGAAACCCATATCCTCAGGCAGCCCTGGGGGTCTGGAGCCTGCGTCCCCCCAGCAACCCTGTGAGGGCGAAGAGCTGCGCAAGGCATGGCTCAAATTCCAGTGGCAGTCCTGTAGGGCCAGACCTAGAGCCCCATTCTGGGAAGCCCTACAGAGCCGGAGCTGCAACCATATCTCAGGCAACTCCATTGGGCTGGAGCTAGGGCTGAGACTAGGAGCAGCTGCAGGGGCTGAAGCCAGAGCTGGCTTTTCCTGGCAGTCGCATTGGAACAGGGGCAGCTGCACAGGGCTGAAGCCTCATCCCCGTCAGCCCTGTGGGGCAGGAACCAAAGCCATCATGCCCCAGTAATCCCATCAACATAGGCAGGAGCCCCAGCAGCAGCCTAGGACAGGGCACCTAAAAAGTGCCAGAAAGGTGAGCGTCCTCATGAGATAGTGGATGGGGGTTGGCAGCTTGGGGGCCAGTGACAAGAAACCTCCCCGGACTGGCAAATTCTCTTGCTTGGGACCTGTTTGGGACCAGTAAAGTCCTGATCATGCTGGAACAGGGAGGTGCAACTTATATTATTAGTTTTTATCTTGTATGTTATTCTGAGTAAATAATTAAACTAACACAGTCAATTTTGCTTTCTGATTCTTATGCAGTGGCATAAAGCTGTGCATTTGGATTACAAACTTCACAGGGAAATAGGTAAATCCAAATAAAAGACCATACTTAACAGTTTTTTTTAAATAAACTGATTAAACATTAATTTTGTCAACTCATCAAAAATATAGAATTAGAACCTACATTAACAGACTGTATCCCTGTCAGAATCTAGGTACACAGTAAAGACAAAGACAAGCACTCCACCTTGTGGTAAACAATCAAAATGTTTACAAAACTTTATTATGAAGCATCTATCCATTCTGAAAAAAAGCTAAAAACAGGTACTTAATATAAGAAGGAAATACATTTTAAAAATATATATCCTTGAGAAGACACTATAAAATACAGACTTCTGTGTTTTCTATAGCTGTTTTATGCTTGATTTCATGTAATACCCTTGTCATCACTATATAACTGATGTGCAAGTATCATGTTGAAATATAATAGAAACTTCATAGATGATTACAAGAAAACTAAGTGTGCTTGCAAAACACGGAAGACAGCATCTAAACATCATTGTACAGTAGTAGCGCAAATTATGTGAGGGTTGGATTCCCATGCACCCTCGCATAACTCGAATTTCGTGTAAGTCAGGGGAGGTGCAGCTTTTTTCCCCCTGTGGAATGCATGTTCTGAAGCCGGGGAAGCAGCAGAAGCGCCTGGAGCTACTTTTAAAAGGTAAGTCCTGGGATGGTGGGGGCAGGTGGGGAGAGTTAATCCTGGTGGTCGGTTGAGGCCCTGGGAGGGGGGCAGAGGGGTTAAGCCTGGTGGGGTTAGGGCTGTAGGTAGGGCAAGAGGAGTGGAGCTGAGCCAGGGCCACATGGCCCTGCAGGGGGATTGAGCTGGAGCCACATGTGGGGGGGATGGGGAAGCCGGAGCCCCACGCAGGGTGGGGGGAGCTGCATGCATGGGGGCGGGGGGGGCGGGGCGGTCACTGAGCCAGAACCACTGGGAGCTGGATTTTGAGTTGCACTTAACTCATGTTAATGTGAATTAAGCGCAACTCGAAATCACGCATTTGGAGGGATTACTGTATAAGAAAATATTTTTGAAAGAACATAAAATCCTCAGAACTGTAACTGTCAAGAATGAATATACTGATTTCAAGGACATTATTCAAAACTTTGAGAAAAAGCGACTATTCAACTTTCACATCCAATTAAATGTACAGAAAAATGCAAAATAACTACCTCTAAAATATAACTAAGCCAATCCAAATAATTTTTCCAGCTACTTTAGTATTAAATGTTAATGACACTTTAATGAAATCCTAGATTTATGTACTTACCCGAAGCCCCAACCATCAATCGCACTGGCAAATACCACATTTCCCTGGTCTGGTGAGAAATAAAGGTGCGAATCATCAGTATCTTCCAAGCCAGCACTCCAGTCATAAACTTGATCTCCATGTACAGAATTGGAAATCCCTTGAGTGTCTGCTTCTTTCTCAGCTCTTTCTTCTAGGACTTTAGAGGTGAAAAGAGTTCCAGTGATTGCATTAACCTAGGGAAGCATAAGTAAGACCACAGACAAGTATAGTTTGTGCTCTAAAACACTATGACCAACCTATGTACTGTAATTATCTAATCATACCATTATTGCTTGAAAACCCAAAGGCAACTTGCTTAAGCTTAACAAAATGCTTAATATAGAGACATTGTGGATGAAATCCTGGCCCCTGTGAAGTCATTTGGAGTTGACCCATTGACTTCAATGGGTACAGGATTCTACCATCTGTCTGAAATACTTTACAATACCTAGTACTAATTAATTAGTACGTAGTATTAATGGGATTTAGTTCTCAGATTAAAAACAGAAAAAACAAACAAACAAAAACCTATCCTTTTTCACAATGAGAAAATAAGTAGAATAAATAAAAACAGAAAGGACTATATGACATTTAGGGAAAAAACAGCTAACTCAATTTATAATTAAATATTTAAAGATGACTATTTAACAATGTTATAGGTGGATTAAATCAAGTAGGCAGTATTTCTGACATCAAACATTTACTGTTATTTCAAGAACTCAAACAATTTATAGTAAACAGGAGCTTTAAAAAATTATTGCAGATTGAAACTCTTTTGCCTGGCACTCTCTCGTCCAGCAACATCCAATGTCTGGCAGGACAATGGATGATGCTGGAAAAGAGAGCACCTGGACCAGAGAGCACTCCAACTGTGTGGGGCACAGCGGAGCCCTGCTGGTGGCAGTGAGCGACACTGGCAGCCTGCTCTGGGGAGCCCTAAGGGCAGCCACAAAAGCCAGGATGGGGAGCTCTACTAATTGGAGCTGGCTGGGGCTGGGGCTGGGGTTGGGAGCCACGCCCCCCCAGAGGAAAGCCAGTGAGAAAGCCAGGCTGCAGCACAGAACCCCGCCAGCAGCGGCGGGGTCCCCTGCTGGAGGAGGGGAGCCCTGCAGCTCCATGGTGGGGAAGTAGCTGGGGCAGGGGGCCCCAGCAACAGCCCTGCAGTCCTGGGGACCCTGGCACCAAGGGAGCCCAACAGCCACTGGGACCCGATCCAGGACTAGGAAAACCCCAAGGAGCGACATGGTGGGGAGGCAGCTTGGGCATGGAGCACTGCCAGCAGCCCCACAGCTTTGGGGACAGCAGCTGGGGGGGGTACCCTAAAGGAGTGGACCCCCACTCCAGGCAGGCTGGGGGCTTGACCCTCCCTTTGTCCAGCAAATCCCTTCAACTGGGACCTCATGTCCCAAGGGTGCCAGATGACAGAGGTAAAACCTCAGAGGGGTAGCCATGTTAGTCTGGATCTGTAACAGCAACAAAGGGTCCTGTGGCACCTTACAGACTAACAGAAAAGTTTTGAGCATGAGCTTTCGTGAGCACAGACTGTGATGAAGTGAGTCTGTGCTCACGAAAGCTCATGCTCAAAACTTTTCTGTTAGTCTATAAGGTGCCACAGGACCCTTCGTTGCTGTTAGAGGTAAAACCTGTGTATCTATCAAATCTCTGAAATATACAATTAACGTGAGAATGCCTCCTGCTGGATTGTAGAAAAGAATTCAATATTCTTTTCCCACACTGTATACATTACAAATGCCCAGAAAGGTGAAGAATAGATATTAAATAACCATAAGTTTCCATAAAAAGGTTTAATTAAAATAGACACAACAATGCAGGATTTATCGGAGGGTACTGGATATCTCAGCCTACATTTAGTATTGCTTCTAGTCCACATAAAAAGATTAGAAAGTGGCAGCAGCCCTCAATTAGAGCACTGACAAAAAGGGGGAAAAAAAAACCCCTGCAAAATGCATTGTCCTAATGTTGCTCTGAAAAGAGTCATACCTGTTCTAAGATATTCTTAAGGTGTGAATATGCTTCCTGAGGAGTTAGCTTGAGTTCCACTATCAAACGATCAATTTTATTAATCACCAAGACTGGACGGATATTTTCTAGCCATGCCTGTCGCAAAACTGCTTGAGTCTAGCAGGGAAAATGACATGTTAACATAAGCATGGAACAGTTAAGAAGGAAATCCATAACATCACAAAATAAATACAGTGTTAAAGAGAGCCACTAACTACAGAATCATAATTAACTACATTACTGATTTCTGGTTCTAAATATGTCTATGAATTGTATCTCAAAATAAATGAAGTTAGTTGTTACAGAATTGTGGTGTAAAAAGAATTTTCATAGCAATACAGATTTCCACAATATTTCTTACAAAACCTTATCACAAAGGATAAATATACTAGATATGTTCATTTATTCTTGGATAATATTGCTCTTTAAATAAAAAAAATCATAAGCTTAAAAAACCCTCTATACCCCCTCCAGGTTGGCAATGGAACGTTAGTACAAAGAAGACACACTGGCTACATCTACACTAGCCCAAATCTTCGAAATGGCCATGCAAATACATGTTCAGTGCCTCAGGCCGGGGTTCTTCAAAACTGCCTCTTTTCGCTGCTGTGCAGCTCGTCCAGATGGGGCTCCTTTTCAAAAGAGCCCCAGGAACTTCGAAATCCTCTTACTCCTATGAGCAGATACGAATAAGAGGATTTCGAAGTTGTGCAACATTATTTCAACCACGTTATTTCATGAACCCATTCTATGATTAATCTCTCAATCACTCTGCAGTAATCAGACCTCATATGCAATACACGGTGTATTGAAAAAGCTTGGCACTTCACAAATCTTCTGGCCATTGGTTGCATGTCTATGTATGTACCATTTTTCTCTATTCTCTCATTATCAGTTTTTTTAAAGTATCACCTGTGGACAGACTCCTTCCACTGCATCTACCACTATGATACACCCATCGCAGAGTCGGACAGCAGTTGATACTTCTGAAGAGAAATCCACATGCCCTGGGGAATCTATTAGATTAATGAGATACTCCTGATCACCTGGAATTAAACAACAATTTATTTTTAAATATAGAAAAGTGACCATTATAAAAATGTCTATGTCCATCACTTAGCTATAGATATTAATATCAGCAAAGGCACCAGAAGCCTCACTGTCAAAGATATTTAGACAATTTAATAATGTAGATAAGCACTTCTGAAAATTCCACTATGTGCCTAATCAGGTTGGCTAAGATTCCTGCTTAGATGCTTTTGTAAATCACAATGGCTGTGTCTACACTTACATACCTCTTTCGAAAGAGGAATGAAAATGAGGAAAATTGAAAATACAAATGATGTGCTGATTTACATATCAAAGATTGTGCAAATGAAGCATGACATATGTAAATCAGTGCCTCATTTGCATTTTCAATTTCTCTCATTTGTATTCCTCTTTTGAAAGAGGAATGCAGGTGTAGGTACAGCCAATAGGTGCTCTTCTGTCTCTTTAGGCACTAATAAATAGTTGGCCCTAGGTGGCTTAGTAGAAAAGCATACCAATTTTGGAATACCAACAGCCAAAACACTGGAGAATCATATTAAAATTTAAAAGACACTAAAAATAGCTCATCTTGAAAGTCAGTCCTTTAAATTTTGAAAGATAAATTATTGAAGTATCATGTAAGGTGGAAGATATATTGTTCTAAACAATTTTCATAATCTGTTTCTTTATCCCACATGTATCTGTAGATTATCAAAAGGGGAAGAAGTTTTTAAATCTATTGTCATCATTTGTTCATTTTTGCACTGCACTCATCTTAGAAATGACAATATAGTCTGGTCAGTTTTAATTTCTAACTTTCCTGTATAGTCACAAAGTTAAAATGTTGTGTCTGCAAACCCTGGAGGGGAGTATCTCTACAACGACGATAATAATAGTTGAAAAAAGTTTTCCTCAACCTTAAAAAAAAAACACATTTACATGATGCTTTTAAATTTCTTAAAAACAAAGAACAAAAAAGTTAGATTTTGGTCATTCACTCTTGAAAGATGCCCTTTAAAACACATACCTGAACATTAAGCAGCTTCAAAACCTATACACCCAATTTTTATTTTAGATATAGTAATATAATTAGTAAAGTCTGAAAGAAAACATATATAAAATATAATGCTTTCACCTCCTTAAACTGGGACTCTCTCATCTGGCAACATCCCTTGTCTGGCAGGACTGCAGATGTTCCCAGGCCAGAGAGCTCCAGTCACTGGGACTCAGGAAACAGAGAGGCTAGCAGCCCAGCTCTGCCATGGTGGCCTCAGCTCCGAGCCCTTCCACAGCTGCTATGGGGGCCTCAGCTCCCAGCCTTGCTGAGGCAGCCACACTGGTACTGGGAGCACAGTCACTGCACACCACATTGGAGGGGGGGAGCTGGGGCTGGAGTTGGTGGCAGGGTGGCCTGCAAGGGCCAGAAGTGGAGCCGGAGGGCAAGCTCAGGCTGGCAGCAGGAGACCACCCATTGTCCAACAAATTCCCTTGTTCAGCATCAGTTTGGTCCCAAGGATGCCAGACCATGGAGATCCAAGATGTGGAATATTATAATCAAACAGCAGTATTCATTTCTAGCATACCTACCAGGTAGAAAAACCAAATAAAAGATTAATGCCATGTAATCTGACCCCAACTACACAACTGCCCTGGAACTCATGATCCTGACTCTGGTACCATACAGGAGCCCTGGACCCTGAAGCCCACTGTCCCAGTGGCCTTTAGCACACATCTATGGCCCAGCTGTGTGCTAAATGGGGTGCATGAAGCTCACTGTCACAATCAAATGATTAAAAAGGCCAACCAGCGGTTTAGGTAAGTAGGCAACCTGCTGGAACCAAATGTGCCTAGATCTGAAATGACAGAGACAATAAAGGCCTCTGGAACCATGAAGTCTGCTTTATTCAGAGAAATAGCTTCATGAATGTTAGGTGTGAAGAAATAAAGCAATATCCGGAAGGGAGAGCAAGACTAGACCATGGGCAAAGGCATTAGTCCTGCCTGGGCTGGGACGCGTCAGTGGTCACACACCAACATACATGGAAATGTATTTTAATTTTCATGGTTATTGATGAATAATTGCATCCATCTTTTAAAGATGCATAATCTAATCACAAGTGAGCTAATTCCCCAACACCTTAGCCATACTGTTAAACTGAAATCAGGAAGATGAAAAAAGTATAACCACATTCTAGAATTACTCTGGTTGCCATTCAAAAGTAAGTAAATGCAACAGTGTCTCACTTTCCCCAGAAAAGCTACCTTATGTTACAGACACACCAGCAAATACTTCATGGAAGCACTGAAAGCTAGGTTAAAACTGCTCCCTAATAAAAGAGGAAATTGATGGGGAGAATCCAGCATTTCTATTTGCAAAACATCAAAAATATTAATGAAAAAGATGTATGCAGTTTTTTAAAGAGGAAAACACACCTAACCAAGTCTACGTTACAGAAGCAACAAAAGACTTAATCTTTTAAAAGAGTTAAAAAGCTAAAAAAAAAGCTAAAAAGACAGTGAAAAGAATAAGCAAGGCAATTCTATTCACTCAAACTTAGCAATTATTTCTAGTACTTGCACACACCACAGTACCCTCAACCACTTTATAATCACCATACAACTAAAACAGAAAAGCTTACAATGGTTGCTAGTCCCTAGATGTTTATTTTATCTCTTAGATCTGTTACATGAGCCTAGCAGAATCCATTGTGCTCAACAGCTCTGACACTTGAGGTGACAAAAGGGACAAGAACAAAGGACATTCAGACAAATTTAGCTCTTCCACTCTGACAACTAACAATGTGGCAAACTCACATCCTGACATAAGAGTATAACAGTATCCAATTAGTTATGTGTGCAATTATTACAGATTCTATCAGGTGTACTTAGAGAAGTGGTCAAAGGAAGATGGTATTCATTGATGGCATTGTTTTAGAGCCAAAGACTCAAAAAACAAAAGAACATTTGGACTTACAGTAAAAAGATACCAAAACCAAAATATACTGGAAACAAATGTGGAAGACAATGAACAGCTGATCATCCTACAATGTAGTATATTTAAAAAAAATACAAAACACACTTTTATTTAATAATTCTTCCAACATGCTTACAAAGGCCAGCTTTAACAAATGGCACACCTTACTTTTTCACCCCCATCATCATTTTCCATTCCAGGACATGCATCTAGATGCAGGAGGATCTAACTTTGAAATTAAGCACTACATCAAAGTAGCCAGCAGAGAGTCTACACATATTTTCCTTTACTTCGAAGTAGGGAGCCCAACTTCAATGTTCTTACTCCATTCCCAGGAATGGAGTAGTGCTCTACTTCGAAGTTTAACTTTGAAGTAGGGTGTGTGTAAACAATCTACTTCGAAGTTGCTTACTCTGAAGTTGTACTTCAAAGTAAGCAACTTCGAAGTTATTTTTTATTGTAGACTGCCCAGGAGACATAAAAGGAAAATAATGTAGCTATAATGAACTATATTTAAAAGCAGCATGCAGATGTTGAAGAAAACTTCAGTTATTAGCAAAATCAGAGCAATAGCACATAGTTGGATCTCATACAATTATGTTTCCAATGCTCTTAAGAGTCAGCTGTTTAAAAATGTATTTGTAATAAGATGTTAATAGCCCACAAAGCTAGTTTCAAATATATTTGAACTTAATAGTCCAGGTGCCTGAGACCCAGCAACACCCATGGTATAGACCCCTGAATATGGTTGGAGTGCCAGCATCGGCTCCCCAGGCCTCACAGGCTAGATTCAGGTAAGCCACAGGCCAGATATGGCCCATGGACTCTGGCGGTGAGAGGAGGAAGTTGCTCTTTGTGCCACCACTTTCCTCCCAGCACATGGCTGGGAGAATACAGTGAAGCTCTTTTCTAGAGATTTCCTGCCCCCCACATGCAAATCATGTCCAACAGGAGCAGCAGGAGGCAATGCCTAGGAGCCAAGTGTGCCCCATAGAGCAGGATGCCAGGTAAGTGCTCAACACCAATCCCCCTCATGCACCATCATCCATTTTACACACCCTCCCAGACTCCTCATCATTACTCCCCACAAATAGTGTCAATACAGTGCATAAAGGATTTATCTTATGACACATCACACATGTACAGTACTCTACATTAGTTTGTACATGTAAAAGCTTTAGTAACAGACTTTGTTTACCCTTTATAAGGTAAACACCCCTAGTCTGGAAAATTCCATAATCTGATATATGCTTGAATTTCTTCAATCCTTTAACCTTGGGAAACAGCCTATTAACAATTTGGGCCTAAACTTTGGTGAGTAATTTCTTCTATACCAATAGATATAGGCATACCTTTTAACTATTCTCCCCTCCGTCCCCCCAAAAAGTGAATATAGCAGCGTCATTTACTCAGAATAGGTGAACATTAACTACATTTAGTGAAATATAATCTAAGTATCCAATAAGGAAAAATTCTATATGTCCATCAATACTCATGTAGCATTTGCCTAGGACCAGTGTATCAAAAAGTTAATTGCTCTAAATTGTGGCCAAGTTTGTGAAAAACTGATGTTATTTCTGAGTTTGGGAATCTTAGATGAATAAAAAGGTCCATTAAAAACTATTTCTGTGCATATGATGAAAATTTATTCAATTTTGGGGACAGAGACTGAATCATCCACGCCACTGCCCAATAAAATAAAAAACAGCATGAAAACTGAACTTCCAACCATCCACAGAACATTTACAGTAGAGGTAGACACTTCCCAAATACTGTTCCAATCAACTCACTTCCACTATATATGACTGAAAGGACAGTTCAGTTCCGTACAATTCTCCTTGGAGAAAAGACACCAATTTTAAAGCAGATTTTAGTGACGAAGTAGTTTTCAACACACACATTTATCTGTTCACATACACTGGCTTTGTTTGCATGAAGGGCTGTTAAAAATATGCTCCTTTCAACCAGTGTTTCCTGTAATCTTTTCCATGAGTGGACATTTTTCCATCTGTATGCTGAAAAAAATTTGTGTGCACCAAGGTGTCTGCAATGTGTACCACCAATAGAAACATGTAACTTAGCTATGGGCACTCTAATCAGATGGACAGCATGTGACTCTCTCTTTGAGTGGCCACACAAGCGTCCAGCTTACAGGGAACGCTGCTTTGAACCACAATTCATTTGGAAGACATACTTGAAGATGAAGAAATATAACGTAAACAATGGCCATATGATGTTTTCACCCAAACATCTACATCTGGTTCATTTCCGCCTTGATCCTGCAAAGACTTTCCCACATCCTGAACTTTAAGCACATGTGGGTCCCACTGAATTTATAAATGCATGTGCATCTGTTTTTTAATTATAATGACTAAAAACACAAGGCTGAAAACGTGAATCTCTGCAGAACCAAGGCATAAAAGTCAGAAATTCTGTGGAGTTAACTGTAGAAAAAAAATTTGAAAGTGACAATTAATAGAAGGAAAAGCAAAGCAAAAAAATCATAATAGTCTGTACCCTTTTGCGTAGCATCATTACTTTACCTTTTTCAAAATGAAGTGATATAGCACTCGATTTCATAGTAATTCCTCTGATCTGTTCATCTTCTCTACTGTCTAGGTATCTCAGCTACAAGAGACCACAAAGAGGTGGAAAAATTTGCATCATTTTCCCAACCTGTATTTCCCAAACGTATTTTCCCAACCTGTTCTTTTGCATATTTAAAGGAAGACAATTTGTAGAAAGTCTTAAAAATGATATTGATTTATGATATTAGATTATAACTGTACCTTTCCTGCCAATCGACTGGAGATTATTCCATTGCTAGATATCAGACAATCAGCTAGAGTGGTTTTGCCTGCAAAGGAATATAAGTGACCTTATTTTAACACAAACACATGAACATATTATCAAATTTGATACTCCTACAAGCTAGTAGCAGTCAACATTCATACAGGTTTCTTTAAAAATAATTAAAAACAAGTTATGATTATTCAACATCACCTATGTCTGCTTCTCACAAGATATGTCTCTCTTCTGCTCCACACACAAAAAAACCAAACAAACAAAAAAAACCTGATCATAACTCCTCTTTAAGACATGAAAACATAGATTAAGCATTAACAACCTCCTAAATCAATAAACATTATTTCAAATTACTTCCACTTAATCAAAATATTTATTTCATTATCCAGCACAATCTAGTTAAAAATAACGTAAAAACCACTAGATACTAATCATTTACTAAAATATACTGCCGATTCAACATTACAAACAATTAGAAAACATTGATTTCTAGCTACTTTACATGATCAACATTTAAAGCTGTACGTTTTCATAGAATCATAGAAGAGTAGGACTGGAAGGGACCTCGAGAGGCCATCGAGTCCGGCCCCCTGCCCTCATGGCAGGACCAAGCACTTTCTAGACCATCCCTGAAAGCCATCTTTATGTAGAGGCAGCAGGAAAAGACAACTTAAGTGAGGGATGAAAGCAAGACAGGTAAAGCAGGGAAGGTGAATTCACAGTTGTCATCTTAACTAGCCATATCCAGCTTTGAAACAGTTAAGTTGTGCATATGAGCTCTCAAGTAACCTTAACTAGCTTTAAACAGTTCTTCATTTTCTGAAACATATAATGTACTGCGTGCATGCACACGCACAACTTAGTTCTAGGTACACGTGTTTTGATTACACTCATCCCTCACTATATGAGTGCAATTGGCCCCCAAATTTCTGCTCGTAGGAGAAAACTCATCACAGTGACATTAAATTCCCATTAAAATACATGTAAAAGTCTCTAATTTGTTCCAAGTGCTTGTAACTTGACATAGACCAGTTGAGTTTAGGTACTTTTCTGATATATTTGAATAGTTTGGCACCAGAAATAGGATGCAGTGTGTGTATGTAGAGCAGAGATTCTCAACCTACGGGTCGGGACCCAAACATGGGTCCCATTAGATTTGTTAAAGGTCGCCAGCTGGGCAGTTTCCAGCTGCATGTGGCTGTTAAAGAAGCCATTTGCAGTTTCTTAATACTGCTGCCTCAGGCAGATATCTATCAATAGCAATAGCTGCTGGAGATGGCAGCTATCTCTATCACTAGGGATAGCCATTACTTTATGTGTAGGTGCTGAAACCTTAACACTTGAGTTAATTGCTGGGAGCAGGAGGGCTGGGGGAACCACCCAGTGAAGAGGCTGCAGGAGGAGGAGGAGTGTCAAAGGCTGGGGCTGTTGAAGGATGCGGGGTAGGGGGCCGGGTCTAGGGCTGCAGGGAGAGTCTAATGCTGGGAGTGGTTTGGGGCTGGAGGCAGTTTGGGACCTTGGGGAGGTGGGTTTAAAACCTGAATGAGGGTGAGGTCTGCGGAGCAGGAGGGTGGGGGATCAAACACAATAAACCCTCAAGTTATCCAGGGGTTGTTCCTGCAACCTCTGCATAACTCAAATCTTCCTGCAAGGGGAGGGGAGCCAGGAACCACCAAGGCTGGTCAGTTTCCTGGCTTCCAGAGTGGCAGGAGCTGAGTACCAGGGGCAGGCTGGTTCCAGTCTCCCCATGGCTTGCGGGCTGGGAAGCTGATCAGTTTTTGGCTGGTCAGTTTGACTTTCCTGCCATTGCAGGGGAAGGAACCAGGCTAAGCGCCTTCTCCCTCTCCTCCCCCAGCTGAAGGGCTGTCAGACAGCTGCATGTCTGAGGGAAGGGAGGGAGAAGGCTCCATCTGCAGAGCTTCAGGTCTCCCCACCCACAGCTAGGGAATCAGTGGCTTGAGCTGAGCCAGCCACAGGGCTGCAGGTCTCCCCGCTCCCTGGACAGGGACTCTGCTCATATAAGCAGGGGAAGTTCACTCATATAGTGAATAAAGGTAGTTATTTATGTTCCTCATTTTAGCGAATACTCGTCAGTAAAGAATTCGTAAAACAAGGGATGAGTGTATTTCTATTACAATGTGGCTTGGGAAGGGAGGGGTTTTTTTTAATATAGTCTAGCCCTCTCATTTTAAAGCTACATATTGCAGCAATCATCCCAACCCCACTAATGCCACCCAACCACTCCATAAAAATAGAAAGCAAGGTACTTTTCAGGTTTCACACATGTTGATTCCCCTGACGGAACAGATGTCACTTGACTACATTACAGTTTCCTTTCCTTTTCATTTTTTCCCCCAAATACTATGGATGAGCGCAGGTTTGACAAATAATACCACTGCCCACTACTGCAGAGTGCAGCTAAGCAACTTATACCCCCTTCCTTAGGGATCCATGGTTCATCACACAGTAGATACAAACTCCACTAAAAATAAAGATACAGCCAGAGTTCCACAGCCTGCTATTCAAGTAAGGGGTGAAGGTATATGAAAAGCATATCACCCAACAATGATTGCCAGTCCATTACTGTCTACTTTAGAGGTTATGTTACCTGCTACTCCCACCAACATCACAAGACACAGATGGCAGGGGTGCCTTCTAGGAGCACTTCTAACTATCAGCGGCTCTGTGTCGTGGGTCAACTCAATAAACTGAACCCATTCATTTATACATATGAGAAATCAATGCCCTGAAACATTTACTTTCAGCAAATGACAGAAATATCCCTTATTTAATCCAAACACATAACAACATAACCCTAAAACACTGATCACAGCAAAAAGTCCATCTTACCATGGTCCACATGAGCTAATATGCAGATATTCCTGATACTGGCAGGCTTTTTCTGGAGGTCAATCATTTTCTTCAAACTAGTGAGAACCATGATGACTTATTTCTGTGAATAAGGAAAAAGTATTATATACGAGCATCATGACTCAAGAAACATCTGAATTTTTAAATGCATACACACAAGCATTTTTAGTTTAGTTTATATATAAATATCAACTAAACCTTCACTGTTCACAGGCAGTATATAGGTAGCTAATAAATAATGTTTCTATAGCATCGTTTACTCCAAATCAGAGACCAAAGAGATTTACAAATAAAAGGAAAATGTTCCATTTCTGACACACAGTGGAAATCTGTCCATTTAAACTGGGCAGAATCACACGCACAATTTAAAAGGATGCTGCAACTTTACAAGCCACCACTCTTTAAAAATAGGTAAAACAATTCCTATGGTGACTACAACTGCCTTGCAATTGTCTTTTTTTTTCCCCCCCAATGTGTTTTTATGTCTGACAGTACTCTGCATCTATAAATACACTTAACTGTTTCCTCAGACAGCTGATCTTGCAAACAAGAAATAAGTGGGTCACTTTACTTGCACCAGTGACAGCAGGGAGGTGACTCAGGAGTACAGTGACACCTGCTCTGGAGATAGTAAAATGGGATCGTCAAAAGTTTCATCATGTGGGTATTCCAGTGCGACAAATGAGAGAAAAAAAAAACAAAGAGAAGTCCTGTGGCACCTTGTAGACTAACAAATTTTTGGAGCATAAGCTTTTGTCGGCAAAGACATCTGATGAAGTGGGTCTTTGCCCATGCAAGCTAATACTACAATAATCTGTTAGTATATAAAGATGCCAGAGGACTCCTTGATATTTTTACAGATACAGACTAACATGGCTAACCCTCCGATACTTGTCTTCATGCAAAGCAACGGAGAGAAAAGCATTTTGAAAAACAGGATCGTAAAAACCCCAACGACTGTGAAGGGTTTTGCGGGGAGCACGTGTGTAGGCTCCAGATTCACTTTATGTCTAGTTAATTGCAGTTCACGTTAATGGTTCCCCTTTCATGTAACTCTCTCTGTCGACAAGAGCAACTTAAGAGCCAGGTAGACACCAAACTGCACGGCAGAATCTGTGTGGGGGACGCCAACTCTTACTGCACATAGCCGCGCCCGCCCAGCTCAAGAATCACAACGCCCTCGGCCCGCGTCTGGGTGGGGAGAAGAAGGATGAAGACCCGAGGGGACCCGTGAGGCCGGTCCGGCTGCATCTCCACCCCCATTTGCCCCGGAGATGACCTCAGCCCATTGTGAGATCATTGGGAGGCCCTGCAGTTCCCTCTCTTGGGGCAGTGGACACAGGCCGAGCCCGACGGGTCACTCACCCCGCAAAGTTCCCCCCCTCGCTTCTCCTGACAGCAACCAACTACCCACGCCCGGAAGTCACTAACACCACGCGCACCGTCCTCTCTCCACCCCCCTTTTGACGTTCTACGGAGGCCGGGAGAGGGCTGTTGTAGGGAGGCGGTTGCCAGGGCGACGGGTCGCTTCCCTGGTTACCGTAGCTCTCAGGGGAGAGAGAGGAGAGCCGGGCACCTGGCGGCACAGGAAGGATGAAGGAGCAGCGGTGCCTGTGCGAGATATGTACCTGCGGGTAAGAAGCCAAGGGGACCCCCGAGAGCGGCCCCTTCCCCGTGGTCCCTAGCCTGGTCCAACTGGGAGACTTAACTTCTCCACAGGGACCCTGTCCCGGGGGCCAAACCGCTTCCCAGGGAACCTGAATCCTCGCCACTCTCCTGACGTCTGCTGCCTGGGGAGCAGGCCCCATAGCCCCCGGGCCAGAAGCCGAACACCCCCCACCCCTGCCGTGACAGGACCCGAATTTCCTCCGCCCCGGGACCGTCCATGCCCCAACATGGACTTTCCGGGATCCAGAGCCTCCTGCCCCCGCATAGGCACTGGAGCTAGGGGAGCTGCTGCACTCCTTGGCTGACTTGGTTGGGGGCGAGCCTGCCTGAAGCAGGGGGCTGGACTCGATGACCTGCTGAGGTCCCTTCCAGCCCTAGGATTCTATGATACTGCAGGGGGTTTACAGCGTGGTTTAGTGGCTCTCAGAGCTCCTTCTGTAGGCATTGTTCCAGCCCCCTTGTGGCCCGACACCCGAGCGAGCAAATCCCACCAGATCCTCTAACTGTCCACAGAACTCAACTTTTTGGAACCAAACTGTCCTGAGACCACAGACCAATTCCCTATGTCCTAGAGTCAAACCTCACCGACCAACAGCTTTTCCCTGTCTTAACAGGAACTTTCCTTCCACTCCTCAAATCACCAGGTTGTGGGGTCTGAACCTTTGGGGCCCAAAAACCATTTTTCCTAAGTAGCCCAAACTGGTTCTACTTCCCATCAAACACTCTGACCCTGCTCAAATGCATTTCATTGTGATCTTATCTAAAAGTATATGTATTTTACCACCACCTCATCCACACCTGGGGTGTGAAAGTTCCCTAAATTTTTGAATGTAGATCCAGCCAAAAAGAAAAAAAAATGTACACAACGTTGGTTTATTAGGGATTAGCCAGGTTACATACTGCTAGTCAAACACCCATGTGTGTCTGCTCTCAGCATATCCTAGTACACCCTTGTTCCTAAGGCTCCAGGGGAAACAAGGAATCTCAGAACCAGTTATGCCAGTTCTGACTCTGCCCAGGAAGATTTCTGAAGCCCAGAAGAGAATGCCTTATAGCTGTTTCATGGTATCTTACTGGCAGAGTTGGCATAAAGGGGACAAAATAAACAACTATGAATCCCTGCCCCTGGCTTTTGTTTGAAGCTCTGTGAACTGTAACCACATTTTACAGCACTACACTACCCTTATCACCTGATTAATTATGGAGAAGTTAAAATAGGTTTTTTTAAAAGTGAGTCTGTTTCTTTAGAAAAGGGAATAAAGAGAGAAGTTATCTGTGTTATTTTTAAGTCTCTTTGAAATAGTGTTCTGAAAAAGGAAAAGAGTGTAGATTTTTAATTGTAGAAGTGAAGTTACACTCTTAGGCTTTGCCTAGAATAAAAACGATGTTTTAAATTGTTAATTCTCTTTTTTAAATAAAAACCCCTCTTTATGACTGGGTTGTAAGGTTAGATTGTGCCTTAAAGCAAAGCCTGCATTAATGTGTTTGCAGATGGGAGCAATTTTGGCTAACTGATTCAGAAATCTTCCTGGGTAGAAAGCACAGCCACAGCAGCTCTTCATCCTTTTCCATAAATGCAGTATACTAATACTGACTCTGCTCACAGCCTGCTCTGCTCACTATGATGGAGTGGAGCTTTGTCATTGTCTTACTTTTAACCATCCCTTTTGGAAGAGGTGCAGTTCATCATTGTCCTACAGCATGTCTGAGCCAGAGAAGCTGGTACAAAAGGGTAGGTTAGGAAAAAGACTTCTTACAAGGAATGCTACCCCCACCCCTCCGAAGGTAGTATTCTTGAAGGCAATATTACCTACCTCAGAACACTTCAAAATCATGATCCAGATTTCAAGAAAAATCTTACGGTTGGCTTAAAACTTATGAAATTTAAAAATAATAAACTTGAGGGGTATTTTCATTTGCATTCAGTATTGAAATTCTTACATTGGTTTACATTGTCATGAGAGCTAAAAAGCTAATAAAAAAGAAAGCGAGCTAAGGTTTTCATATAATCATATACACTCTGTATCTGGTACTTTAAGAAATACATTATGTATCCTCAGACTTGTGAAATAAAACTATAACTGTTGGCACCCCCTTGTACAGGAGGCACACAACTAGCTTTTCCAACTCTCCACCATTGTTCCCACATACAAAAGACTCTGCAGGTTCTAGGGTAGGACAAATAGGTCAGGCCAGATTAATTGGGGGGTGGAGGCAAGGGATCATCACAGCACCAGGGCATTAAAAGACACTAGTCTGTGTCCTATCAGTGACCACTGTATTACAGTACTAAATTAGCCTTCCCCTAACAGCTGCTCAATAGCAGAGACAGAAGTTCCCTGTCCTCTGTCCCTGTATAGGCAATTCTGTTCATTTCTTCACAAGCCACATTTTGGTTGACCCAGAGTGAAAAACAGAAGAGGACCTGTGTCAGGCTACTTGCCTGCTCTTGCTCTGCCTCCTAGCTGTAATCTGTCCCACAGAGTTTTATCTCTGGGATTAATCATGAGATAGTGAACTGATCGTTTCCATGAAAAGAAATCAGAGGTATGCCATCTAGCATCAAACATAAAGATGGTGTGATACGACTTTGTTCAGGAGGGAAAAATAGCACCCCAAGTGAAAAAAAAACCCTCTAAATTCAAAGATGAGACATTATATAATAAGAATAAATATTAATAAGGTAAAATACACACAAAATACTTGGGTTCAAATACACTGCTGAAGGTTTTGTGTCAATAAAATCACAAGAGATTATTGTTTTAGGCAATTAATTGTATTTGTTTTGGCATTAGCCCTACAGCGTTTCTGTTTTTTATGGGAAAAGTAGTTGCTTGGCAGTGTTACCTGGGCAGTGAGATACACACAAGAATATTGGGATGTATTGCACAAGTTTTCTTTAGCAATCCACTTGAGTCTTAGTTCTGAATTACTTCAGGTACATTTGTAGTTCATTCTGACTGTTAAAACATGGGGAATAATTCTACTAGCTATAGTTAGGGCCAAGGAATAATCATGTCCACCACTTCAACAAATGTCAGCCAGAAAGTGTTCATCTCAGACCAGACAGTGCAGTTAAGACTATTATCCATACTGAATAGCAAAGACTCATGAATAATTCCTTTTAACTCATGTAATAAAGTCTCGGGCCTTTATATCCTGAGGTTCTAGGTTTAACCCCCACTGCCAACAATACAGTCAGTGGTATGGTGTACACATGGTGGCCCATATATGAAATTGAGTTTGGGTGGTAAAGCTTTGAAGTTCAAGAAGAGTTTCCCTTCCCTACACGTCACTGTAGTGCTCAGTCAGGCTGGTCAGGTGAGTAAGTATTAATCATTCTAGCTAAGGGCTGTATGATCTGGCCCTTATTTATTATATATTCATATTAGTATGAGTATTCTAGGAGTATACACTAGATCCGGGATGAACACATTTTTTACACCAGGCCCTACTTTTCAACCCTGCAGTTAGCAAGGCCCTCCCCCCAGCTTGTCTAATGTCATCCAAACCAATGGAAATTTCAGTTACTGCATATAAAAAAAAAACTCTTTCAGCATGTGTAAGAAAATATGTATGTAGAATGTAAAAACTTTATTAATCAGTGTATAAAGGTGAATACACAGACTTAAAAACATTAACATATTTCAACATTTTAATGAGATGGATGAGCTTGAGACCCAACAACCAATTGTTTTGCACCCCTGACCTTATGAAATTTCACTCCCTCACCCACAAGGGATCCCACACCCCACTTCGCGCACACCTGCCCTAGACCTACCTCCCAGGTCCAAAGTGATATTTTCTGAGCCTGGACCAGGTATCAACTACCAACTCTTTTTGGGATCTATCCATAAGAAGAAGCAAACATTTTTATTTACGTCTTTACCTTGTGTTGCAAACATGCTACAGTAATACTAAAGAAAAGGTACTCCTGTTGTGAATAGAGCCAGGATTCAGATTTCTTGCTTGATATGAAAGTCTAAGTCTAAACCAATGGGAAGATGGGGCTTTTGAAACCAGAGGTCCCTTTGAAAGGCCCGTCTACACACGTAGCATATGTTTCAAAAGCAGCGCTTTGGAATCACGCATGGATACCACTATGCCAAGGAGGTGCTGCATGGTCATGGCAGCACCTCATTAGCATCTTCCAAAATCCTTCATTAACGTGCCCCCTTTGAAAGGAGGGAGCTGGTGTAGACCTTGCTTAACAACCAGCAAGAACAGGATGTGACTTTTGCTCTCCAGGAGCAGAGAATAGCCCTGCAGTAATTATAGGACCTCTCAGAGTATAGCTAAGAGTAACATCTGTTTATAGACAAGAAAGGTGCCCATATGCAACGGTTTAGTCCTTTACTTATGTTAATTTTGGTATATAAAAATACAGAACTATTTACTAAAGTTAGTCCTTCAGTCAGTTTCCCAATCCTTCCACACTCCCCTCGTGTTTGTTGTAATTTCCTGAAGGAGAAAATTTCTCGAGAAATTGTACTAAGAGGTGAAAAGAAGTTTGAATGAAATATGAGATACTTAATGCTCAATTCTTAATACATCTAAATGCTTGCAAACTCAACAGAAAATTAAGGATGGCGTTAGGGAGTACTAGAGCAATACGGGAAGACAACGTTTAGTCTTTGCTAGGCAGCTCCTCCTCTGACAGAAAAGGAAAAGGAAAGGTTTATCAAATGGGATGCCACAGGACAGCTCATAAGAAAATGGAATAAGTCAGACAGTCCCCAGGAGCTCTTCATGCAGCAGGTAAAAGGAGAATTTAAATATATTTGTATATATATATAAATAAAATAATCAGAACAATTAAAATAGACATTCTAGTAGTTAAAAAGAGAACAGACTGGTCTCCAGTATTGTGAGTTGTGCCCTATGGGAGGATCCCTGCAGCCAAGCAAAGCCTGACTGATTTTATGAGGGCTGTGCTCAGGCATAAACGTAAGTGCAGAATTCCTCACAGGACTGGGGCATAAATAGCCTTCACACATACTGGCTATGTCTACACGTGCACGCTACATCAAAGTAGCTAATTTCGAAGTAGCAACATCGAAATAGGCTATTTCGATGAATAGCGTCTACACATCCTCCAGGGCCGGCAACGTCGATGTTCAACTTCGACATTGCACAGCCCAACATCGAAATAGGCGCAGCGAGGGAACATCCGCACACCAAAGTAGCACACATCGAAATAGGGATGCCAGGCACAGCTGCAGACAGGGTCACAGGGCGAACTAGCGCTTCCGGGGCAACAGCTAGCCGCTCCCTTAAAGGGCCCCTCCCAGACACACGCAGCCTGCACAGCACGTGGTCTGAGGAGCCATAGGCACACAGACCCTGGGCGACACAGTCATGGACCCCCAGCAGCAGCAGCAGCAGCAGCAGCAGCCAGAGGTCCACCCAGCCCTCCCGGCAGGAGCAGGGCTTGCCCTGCTCCGTGCCATGCGGGAGGCAGCTGAGCACCTCCTTGGTACACCAGAGGAGGAGCTGCCCCCAGGGCAGCAGGGCTCAACCCCTAACCCTGCAGCACCCCGCCCCCGCCCCCCGCCTCACACGCCAGCGGCTGGTGCTTGGGGAGCGGGACGACGACCACTGGCTCAGGAACTTCAGGATGGGCTGGCAGACATTTCTGGAGCTGTGCCAGTGGCTCACCCCCGCACTCAGGCACCAGGACACCGCCATGCGGCGTGCCCTCACAGTGCAGAAACGGGTCGGCATCGCTGTCTGGAAGCTGGCCACTCCCGACAGCTACCGATCCGTGGGGCAGCAGTTTGGTGTCAGCAAGGCCACCGTCGGGGCTGTCCTCATGGAGGTAAGAGAACCCATGGGGGGAGGGCAGGGGTGGGGAGGGGGGCCCGGGCACAGGAGGGCAGGGCAGGGCAGGGCCACGCACACCCTGCTCACCCCTCATTGGTGCTGTCCCCTGTGCTTTCTCTGCAGGTTGTGCGTGCCATCAACGCCATGCTCCTGCACAGGCTCGTGAGGCTGGGGGACCCAGATGCCACCATCGCGGCCTTTGCCACCCTGGGCTTCCCCAACTGCTTCGGGGCTCTGGATGGGACTCACATCCCCATCCGCGCCCCGCATCACAGTGGAGGACGATACCTGAATCGCAAGGGCTACCATTCTGTCATCCTCCAGGCCTTGGTGGACAGCTGGGGATGTTTCCAGGACATTTATGTGGGCTGGCCTGGCAGCACCCACGACGCCTGGGTTTTCCGGAACTCGGGCCTGTGCCGCCAGCTGGAGGCGGGGACCTACATCCCCCAGCGGGAGATCCCTCTGGGGGACACCACCATGCCCTTCTGCTTCATCGCAGATGCGGCATACCCCCTCCGGCTGTGGCTCATGCACCCCTACACGGGCCATCTCTCCGCCAGCCAGGAGTGCTTCAACGAGCGCCTGAACCATGCGCGCCAGGTGGTGGAGCGCTCATTTGGCTGCCTGAAGGGACGCTGGAGATGTCTCCTGACCTACCTGGATGCGGGCCCCAACAACATCCCCCAGATTGTGGGTGCCTGCTGCGCCCTGCACAATTTGGTAGAGAGCAAGGGGGAGACCTTTTTCCAGGGCTGGGCTGCGGAGGCCGGCAGGGCAGACGTCCAGCCACCTGCTGCCCCCAGTCGGCAGGTGGACCCCGAAGGGACCCGGGTCCGGGAGGCCCTGTGGGCCCACTTCAATGATGAGGCCGCGGGGTGAACTCTGCCCAGGCCCCCCACTGCCCGCCCCTTCCTCCACCACACTCCTGCCCCAACGCCCACACCATGGAGCACCCCACCGCACCCCCCTCCCACTTTTCCTGGACAAATGACAGCACACTGCTTGTGGCTGAACTTAAACTTTTTTTTGTTTCCGAACCTTTTTTTTAAACTGAAAATATAGGAACCAAGAACAAAGTATGTACAAACATGTTGAAAAAAATAATATGTACAAAAATAAAACAATACAAAGAAACAAGTGTACTCAATAATAAAAAGAAAACCAGGGAGGATAAAGGGGAGAACTATTTACATGGGGGGGATGGGGCAAACGGGGGGCAACAAAGACGAGGGTCCAACTATATACAAGGGCGGGGGCCACGTCCCGGGCCCCTCGCCCCTATAGCCCGGCACTGGGCGTGGGTGGCCGGGAGCCCCACCGCGGTCGCAGCCCTGTCCGGGGCTGGCTGGGGGCGGGCCGGACCGGAAGGTACGATGGCCGGCGAGTCTCAGTTGGCTCCAGGGGTCCCTCGGCGCTCCGGCCCTCGGCAGTGGGTGGCGGGGCGACGGCGGACGGGATGGCGACGGGCGGAGCAGCTGGTGGTGGGGCTGGTGGAGCAGGCAGAGCGGGCGATGCGGCGGCCGGCGCGGCATGGGGGGGCCAGGTAGTCCACCAAGTGGTTAAATGTGTCCATGTAGGCCCCCCATGCCTCCTGGCGCCAGGCCAGCGCCCGCTCCTGCAGCTGCAGCTCCGCGACCTCCAGCTGCCGACGGTGGATGGCCAGCAGCTGGGGGTCTGTCGCTGTCGGCTGGTGGTGGTGCGGGGTCCGCCGTCTAGCCCGCTGTGGGGCCGGTCGGTCCTCGGCCAAGGGGCTGGCCTGGAGCGAGGGTCCCGGAGGGCTCTCCGGGACGACTGAGGCCTCGCCAGTGCTCTCTTCCGGTCCTTCTGATGGTGCAGGTGCAGGACACAGGAGAGGAGGGGGGGAAGAAGAATGGAGACAGGCGTTAGTGTGGGCCCCGAGCCGTGGCCTTTGTCCCCCCAGCCCTGTGCTGCAGGTTCCCCATCCCCATCCCCGGGAGATGCTGCTGTGATGGATGGGGTTCAGGGGTCCCCCTGCCCTGCACCCCGTCCCCTGGTGGGAGCGACTCTCACTTCACCCCGCAGGGTCTGACAGCAGGAGAGGTTTCTTAGGCCACAGATGCCCAGTTTCTGCCAGGAGTGACAGCACCAGCTGTCGGAAGAGACAGTCCTTCCAACCCGTCATGGGGAGAAGACCCGAAGGGGGGCCCCTCTGGGATGCAGCTTTCCCCCTCCTCAGGCTGGCTGCCTTCCAGCTCTCCCTTCCCCTAGCTGCTGCCTGTGGCCCCCACCCTCCCCTCCCAATTCCAAGCCAGCTCGGCTCCTCCCTCCTCTTTGTTCAAGGCAGAGGTGTCACCTGCCAGCTGTAGCCCCAGGATCCTCTTTTGCCCCTGGGAGCTATTTGGCTCTTGTTGCTCATATGTAGCCTGAGTCTCCCTTTTGCACTCCCCCCACTCCATCACATGCTGCTGCTGCGGGGTGTCTCACCCCCTCCTCCCGGGGGCCCCTCAAGGTTCCGCTCCCCCCTGGCCCAGGGATGGGGCATGGCACTGTCATGCGGGGTGGGGGGGGGCAGGGGCTGATGCAGTGCTGTGAGGGCCATGGCCCTGCTGTCCTTGGGGCCATGGCCATGTGAGCATGTGGGGGGCCCTGGACACATATCTCTTACCCCCGCCCCTCAAGCCCAGGGGTGTACACCAGAGGGGGGTACCTACCTGTTGGTCTGCTCCCACGGTCCGGAGATCCCCGGGGGGCGGAGGCCCTGCTGCTGCTCCGGGATGGCAGGAGGAGGATCTGCAGCCTGGATTCTGCAGAGGAGGAGCCCCCCTCCTCCTCCTCCTCGTGCCACGATGTCCCGGGGGTGGTCTCTGGGGGGGGCCCCCGGGGTGCGGGGCTTACCTCCGGGGCGGACTCCGGCTGCAGGGCCTGCTGGGGCTCGTCGGCCGAGGTGTCAAGGGTGGCCGGAGGGGAGGAGGTGTGCCGGGGGCCCAGGATGTCCCTGAGCTCCCTGTAAAAGGGGCAAGTGACGGGGGCGGCCCCAGACGTGGTCAGGAGTGCGGGCAGGGTGACCCCGGGCAGCCAGGCTGTCGGCCAGCCGAGCGAATGCATCCGCATTCCGCCTCTTGCTCCCCATTACCTGGAGCACCTCCTCCTCGCTCCAGAGCCCCAGCAGGTCCCGCAGCTCGCCCTCCGTCCAGGAGGGGCCCCGCTGCCGCTTGCCAGCCTGGCTGCCCTTCTGGCTGGGCTGTGAGCCCTGGCTCCCCTTGGGGGGGGGTCCCCTGGGGGCGCTGCCGGGCAGCCATCGCAGCTGGGTGGGGGGCTGAGGGAGGTGCAGGCTGGCCGCGTGCGTAGGCTGCCGCCTGCACAATCCCTCAGCTTCCTGCACAGGAAGGGAGGGGGAGGGGACCTTTAAGGGGCCGCTCCATGCGGCCACCATGGAGCTGAGGGGCTGGAGAGAGCGTCTCTCAACCCCTCAGCTGATGGCCGCCATGGAGGACCCGGCAATTTCGACGTTGCAGGACGCGCAACGACTACATGGTCCCTACTTCGACGTTCAACATCGAAGTAGGGCGCTATTCCTATCCCCTCATGGGGTTAGCGACTTCGACGTCTTGCCGCCTAATGTCGAAGTTAACTTCGAAATAGCGCCCGACGCGTGTAGCCGCGACGGGCGCTATTATGAAGTTAGTGCCGCTACTTCGAAGTAGCGTGCACGTGTAGACACGGCTACTGTAAATTATGCACTCTTTTAATGAGAGCTGTTCTTGTGGGCAGGGGAAGGACAGCACATGGCCCTCCCACACCCTGGCTACTTCTAAGACTAGGAGACAGACATCATGTCTGCTTCCAAACCTGGGAGCTGTGCAGCACAGTGGCTAGTAGGGAGCCTGCCAGGCGAACTGTGTGGTGCAGTGGCATTACCCACCAGAGAGTCAACAGCCCAGTCAGTAGTGCTACCCAGAGATGCCAGGATCCCTTTTTGAATGGGTATTCCAATCTAAAACCAGACACCAAGGCGCCCTGATCTTCTAGTGTACATGTAACTGCCATCAGGTGGGCTTGAATCTGGGACCCCTGGAGCTTGGTGCATGAGCCTCTACAGTCTGAGCTAAAAGCCAGCTGCCTCTCAGCTAAGACTGTAGAGGACACTCATTTTTTCTTGCTGTAAGGGGTCTAGGTGCCATGACATGTGACAGTGAACCACACCCAGTAGGTGTGTGGGGGTTATATACACAACCACTAATTGTCCCTCAAAGGATAGTCTGCAAGCTGAACCACCAGAAAAAACAAATATTTTCTCCTTCTTACACAATCTCCCATTCATTGGCTTCTGATGACTGACCCCATGACATGTCACATGATTGACTGCTTGGTTCCCTACCAGATGGATGAATGAAGAGTCCCCTTCTGTCAGTCAGACAATGGCTACACTGCACTCAAAACACAAAATAAGATATGCAAATTGTGCCGTGCAAATTGCATATCCTATTTCGAGTTTATTTTGAAATGGGCTACTTCAGCATTTGGCACTGTCTACACAGTGCCAGATGTCAAAATCCTGCACTATTTCAAGGCATCCCTTACTCCTCCTGCAATGAGGTGTACAGGGATGCTAGAATAATGGGCATGTTTCATAGATGTGGAGTAGCTATTTCGGGGTACCATGGTATCTTGACATAGTTCTGCTGTGTAGACATAGCCCCAGTTAGTTAAGTCAAAACAGGGGATTTTCATACTCCAGTTTCTCCTCCTCCTCATATGTCCTCATATTGACAGGCTTTGACAATGACATTTCAGAACTAACTAAAAAAATGGGAAGCATATACTCCTCAGATTATCTAGCTCTTTAGCTCAGGCATTCTGGGTGAATGCCTATACTGATGTGGTCCCAAAACAGAAAAATTGCACTTGCAGCCGTCTTTTCATTAAGATTTAGGACTTTAATTGCTTTCAGATAGAGCCTTGCAGTGTGTAAAATGATGAAGGGAAAGAAGAAAAGGTGACAAGGATGACTTACCTGTGATATAACAATCTAACCAAACACAACTGATTGTCTAGAAGAACTGGAGGCAAATGCATGCAGGAAAGGAGGTTAGATTTCTTCTGACTGTGCAGGCATTAGCTTTGTTTTGTTTAAACCTCAAGATGGATTTGTCAGTTATCCAAAACCATGAAATACATGGTCTGAGTCTGATTCCCATTTACACTAAGGCCCCCTTAATGCTGCCATTTACTCTCACTTGACGTCCTCTTTGCACTGCCAAGACAGGGTAAAGAAGCCTCAGTGTAACTGAGAATCAGGCCTTGCATGTTTTTTTGTTTTATGTCTTTTGTATTTAGTAATCTGTATGTGCTATTCTCCTACCGTTACTCTCATTGATTTGTACCTAACTCCTGAACAGTCCCATTGAACTCTCTGTAACTGTTTGTATTTATGCAATATTCAATATGAGTTAACAATTTTGACTCATCAGAAGCAGTGAAGTCTTTTACAGTCATGCATGATTATTTTTTACTAGAGATGCTTTGGCTCTCTGGACAAAAATAAAATGGCATTGACATTTTGATCATTCAAACACTGATGGAATCCATTTAAATTATCTCATGATAATCTTTGGGGGGTTTTTGGGAAGAAAAGATTATTCTAACAGATGTCTCTGCTTGTAGCAAGTATGTTACTGCAGGAGGTATAACAGTTGCAATGATAGTGTGGGAGATATTTGAGGTGTGCTCCCTATAGACAACATTACTTGGAAGAATTTCCTTTCAATTTCTTATACAGGCGCCATCAGTGCCCTCACATATACACAAAGATTTATGATACTGGTGGACAACCTTCCCTCATGACGGAATACACTGAAAAATATCCCCAGTATGGCAATGTCCCTCCACCCCAGAGTCTTAAGCCAAAGGAGGAATACCGAGCACATCATGGAAGAATGGAAGGAATCACTACATTTAAGTAAATATTTGAAGCAATGTGTTTTGGAGCTAATGTTATTTTATAGTGGCCTCATTTTTCATTTAGTGAGAACAGCTCAGTTTATTTCAGTCATTTTCCATTTTGAAATAATTTCATTATTCATTGTCTCCAGTGGTATATATGCATGAAGTTTGAGTATAAACTGGCACCTGTCAATTGTGTCAGAGTTAGCAGGTGAGATGCAAAGGAAAAAAAAAAACCTCTTTCTGTCATTTTTTTCTTTGGGGATTCATTTTTAATTTCTAAAGACAATCTAAAAAGGTTTTGGGGGAGAATTTCTGTTTGTTTTATATATTAGAAATCCATGTCTCACCAAACTTGGTTAACACCACTGATGGCTGGAGAACTACTATTGTATGTATGAGATACTAAGGAAATGAAAATTGAGTTAAACAGGTTGAAAAAGTGATGCCAACACCAACACCTTACTAAGTACAAAGAGTACACCATATATCAGAGACCAAGTGTCTGTTGAATGGTTGTTTTCTCACTTTTGTTTGTGTAATGTTGATGATGCTGATCTTAAATCAGCAATTATGTTCCAAGTGTTAACATTTTAGTCATTCCACAAATGATATGATTTAGTTTTTGCTAAGTTTCTATACAGTAAACCCTTGAGAAGCGCAATTTCAATTTGCACTTAACTCGCATTAACATGAGTGAAGTGCATATCTAAACCACCACCCCCATCCAGCCTCTGGCTCTGCCAGCTGGGAAAGCCCAGCAAGCACACAGCTGCTTGCAGTGCAGTTTCTCCCAGCTAGGAGAAACCACAGCACAAGCAGCTGTGTGCCCCTCCCCCTGGCTGGGAGAAGCTGGGGGCCATGGGGCTGCCCCCCACTTCTTCCAGCTGCCCACTTCCCTAGACAACCTCCCCCAGTTTATGCAAAATTCGATTTACATGGAGGTTGCCCAGGATTCAACCTCCACATAAAGCGAGGAATTCCTGTATATGGAAAAATATTACAGTTTTCTCAATCAGCAAAAAGTAGCAAAGTGAAGCAGTTCTGCATGGTTCTCCTTTTCAGGTCTGATTATCTTCCATATGATGTTGTAAATCGACCTTTTCGGGTTCAAGAAGAGTATAAACCAAAACCTGGAGAGATTGATCTTGGAACTACATACAGAAGAGATTATAATCCTCATAAAATACAACCAGTGACATTAGTAAGGCCTTTAGAAAGAAAACACATTAAAGGAGGAAAATTAGACACCATACCAACCTATCAAGGTAATAACATGCCATTTTTAAAGAGACAAAATAGCCAAAATGATGATATATTCTAACATAAGAACGGCCATAATGGGTCAGACCAAAGGTCCATCCAGCCCAGTATCCTGTCTGCCGACAGTGGCCAGTACCAGGTGCCCCAGAGGAGGTGAACCGAAGACAATGATCAAGCGATTTGTCTCCTGCCATCTGTCTCCAGCCTTTGACTAAAGGCTAGGGGCACCATACTTTACCCTTGGCTAATAGCCATTTATGGACCTAACTTCCAAACATTTATCAAGCTCTTTTTTAAACTCAGTTAGAGTGCTGGCCTTCACAGCCTCCTCCGGCAAGGTGTTCCACAGGTTGACTGTGCGCTGTGTGAAGAAAAATTTTCTTTTATTAGTTTTGAACCTACTACCCATTAATTTCATTTGGTGTCCCCTAGTTCTTATATTATGGTAACAAGTAAATAACGTTTCAATATTCACTTTCTCCACACCATTCATGACTTTATATACCTCTATCATATCGCCCCTCAATCTCCTCTTTTCTAGACTGAAAAGTCCCAGTCTCTCTAGCCTCTCCTCATATGGGACCCTTTCCAAACCCTGAATCATTTTAGTTGCCCTTTTCTGAACATTTTCTAATGCCAATATATCTTTTTTGAGGTGAGGAGACCACATCTGCACGCAGTACTCAATATGTGGGCGTACCATAGTTTTATACAGGGGAAGTATGATATCCTTCGTCTTATTTTCTGTTCCTTTTTTAATAATTCCTAACATCCTATTTGCTTTACTGACTGCCGCTGCACACTGCGTGGATGTTTTCAGAGAACTATCCACTATAATTCCAAGATCCCTTTCCTGATCTGTTGTACTAAATTTGCCCCCATCACATGGTATGTATAATTGGGCTTATTTTTCCCAATGTGCATTACCTTACGCTTACCCACACTAAATTTCATTTGCCATTTTGCTGCCCAATCACTCAGTTTGCTGAGATCTTTTTGAAGTTCTTCACAATCTACTTTGGTTTTGACTATCCTGAACAGCTTGGTATCATCTGCAAACTTTGCCACCTCACTGCTTACCCCTTTCTGAACTGCCATATTGAAGTTGAGGTTTGAATTCTTAACTTTTGTCTCTCCTTCTCTGACTCAGTAGGTCACAGCAGTAAAGAGAAAATGTCCTATAGATTCTATTAAGTGTTAACATTAACAGGCTCTGAAATAAAAGCCCACTCCAGGTTTTCACAGCTGGAACTAGGGCAGCTGTTAGACTGTGGCAGAAATATAGGAAACCAACTAAAGGAGAAGGAAACTTTGGGGTCTTATGTTAGTTATAATCCAAGCACATCTTCAAGATAAATGTGGAGAAAATATTAACTCCCTTGGTAAGAAAGATTATAAACAGTATCAAATAGAAACATGTTAGTATTATTATGGACACTGTATCAAGAGTTTTGCTTTCACTGCTGGACTTATCTTAACTGTTGGGTATCATTAATATTTAACAGTGCTTTTTGAAGTGCCATTATTTGTGGTGGGCACTTTCTGAATCCAGTTTTTAGAATGGGGCTGGAGCTGGATGGGAGGACAATACACCTTATTTTAAGACCATCACCATCTTCATTTTCAGGTCGCAGGATACCTTAGCTTCTTTGTGGTGAAGTTCCAATTACTGTATTTTGACGTAGACTGACAAAGCAAACTTGATTTCAGATTCATTTTTACTGTATACTTGGTAGATCATTCTGTTTAAGGTCTATCTCAACAAGATGATCCTCTGTTAGTCATCAATGAAACAATTTCTAAACAGCTTGCTTGCAGAATATCCTGGCAGGTCACCTTGGTATACAAGCAATCTTTTTACATATGAGCTGTTATACTTAATAAATTCATTGTCGCACTTCTGCTCTGCAATCCAGATTAAAAATATCTGAATGTAGATTATTAGCACTGCCTTCATGAAAGGCAAGTGATGCTCTGATGGTGAAGACCAAGGCTACTGGGCCAGAACAGAGAGACCTGAAGTAGTGAAGATCAGGCCAGGCCCCTCAGAGTAGGAAGTTAAAAGAACTGGGGTAGAGTAGATAGAAGTAAAGAGTGCAAAGTGGCAAATGTAATGATAGTAGAAAGAACTGGGCAGCATTAGTTTATGTGGGAAGAACTTCTCTGACTACAATTCTATTTTTGATCAGCTTCTGACCATTTAAGGTTTAAGATGTCACCAGCATCTCTATTTAAAGTTACAGTCCACAATTCATTTTGTTTATATGTATTTCATCCACAGTCCTGAGATAACATCTAAAGTTTCGCAGATATAGCATATATAAAGATATTTGTGTTCAAACAGAAATCAAATATGTACATATAAAATATTCCTTTTTTTCTAAAAGTAATTATCATTATGTGATAGTAGGTGGCATTTTATTGCGTGTTTGCTGTATTCCCATTGCAGCAGGTAAACAGAACTCCTAAATCTACTAGTAAAAACAGAATTATCTTTGTTATTCAAACAACTCTGTTGATCAAAGGGGCCGGTGGAGAAGAAATTACGTTCTTTTAATATGGAACAGCCACCAAGCAATACTAAACCTATAATCTTTCTTTCTATCATTAAATATTGTTTGTGTCTTAAAGATGACTATAGATCATGGGAAGTTCAAAGAAGGGAGCCAAGTAAATTAGAACACATCTATCATCCTCCTACAGAAAAGTTTGGGAATTCTACTACATTTCAAGATGACTTTGTTTTTAGGGAGCTGAATCCCAGACAAAGTTTTAAGCCTCCAAGTGTGGCCAGGCTTTCAGATGTACCTTTTGATGGTGTTACTAATCATCGCAGTTCTTACATTGCTCATCAACTGGAACCAAAATTTGTAAGACCAAAGGAAGAGTACAAGCCAACTAGCCAACCCTTTGAAGACCTCACAACCCATAGGAATGATTTTAAAGGGCTACTTGGAGAGTTTACAAAAAGCTGTAAGCCTGAATATACTAAAGTTGGGTCTAATGCTCACTTTGATGGAAGCACTGAATTCCGGGATCGTTTTCAACCATGGCCAGTATCCTTGCCTGAGGCTCGCAAAGTGAGAGAGTATGTTCCACCTTCAGGTATTATGGATTTTAACTCCACAAGCCATCTGGATTATGTTCCGCATGTGATCTGTCCTGTTGCCCCCGTAAGACCAGTTTCTTATGGAAGAAAAAGTAATATCCCTTTTCAGGGGAACACCACAATGAAGGAAGACTTTCAAGCTTGGGACAGCTGTCGGCAAGAAATTATTAGGAGACATCAGGAAATTCCAAAAGCTACTGGAAAATTTGATGGATTGACCACATTCAAGTCTCATTATATACCCCATGAGATAATTCCAGTTCAGAGTTTCAAACCTCTACGTGTTGTAGTCCCTACTTTAACTCCTTTTGCAGCTGAAACCATGTATCGTACAGAGTACACACCAAAGAAACAAGAGATCTGTCCAGCAAATTATCCATCTCCTCCAAGATATGTCTTTGTAAACACAGATTCTCGTGGTCACAAGTTTTTCCGCAGAGTTATTCCAGAAATCAATACATTTTCCCAGCCAAATGGTAATCATATTCCAAAAGAAGTAGCTGTTGCTTCATAACTTTTAATTTTAATAATTTACACATTTTTAAAACTGTTTAGAACCCTACAGCTTAATTTTTTTCTGGGCTAAGCTCAATGGCTGTGTCTACACGTGCCACTTCTTCCAGAAGCAACATGGTAATGAGCCATCCAGAAGATGCTAATGAGGCACAGATGTAAATTTCCCATGCCTCATTAGCACATGGGCACATAGTTTGGAGTCTGGAAGAAGCTCTTCCAGACTCCAAAATACACATGCAAATGCGCAGCCTGCAGGGGTCTTCTTGAAGGAACCCCTCCTTCCAGAATCCCCCTCTTCCTGAGGAAGAAGGGGCTTCCAGACAGATGGTTTCCTTCTGGAAGATCCCCATGGGCTGCACACCTGGTATGTGTATTTTGGAGTCCGGAAGAGCTTCTTACAGACTCTGAACCACATGCCCATATGCTAATGGATGTGAGAAATTTACATCAGTGCCTCATTACCATCTTCTGGATGGCTCATTACCATGCCGCTTCCAGAAGAACTGGCATGTGTTGACACAGCCAGTGAAAGATGGCAAGAACAAGTAACTTTAAAATTGTTAAATCACTTGATTATAGCTTTTTTTTAAAGAAATGGAACTATTTTTATTACAAGATTGATGAAGATTAGGTGGCCTTTGTTAATAAGATACGTCTGAACATTTTGTGTACAATCTGTTCTTGCTAATTGTGTATCTTACAATTATCTTGTGTTTCGATTTTCCCTCTTTTCTAACCCAAGAACCTACTGTGTCTATTTAAATGAGATTATAACTTGCAGGAAATCATTTTGGAATATGCATGTATACCATAGCAATTATGTGCCTTAATTGTAACTTGAGGCCTATTTAATTCTCACTATGCAGCAAATGAAACTATAATAATCTAAGTACCTAAAAGGATATTACAAGGAAGAGGAAGAAAAAAATATTCTCCTTAGCCTCTGACAATAGGACAAGAAGCAATTGGCTTGAATTGCAGCAAGGAAGCTTTAGATTGAACATTAGGAAAAATTTCCTGTCAGTGTGGTTAAGTACTCAAATAAATTGTAGAATCTCCATCACTGAGATATTTAAGAACAGGTAGATAAATACAGGTGATACAGATGGTGCTTGGTCCTGTCATGAGCACAAGGAACTGGACTTGATGACCTTTTGAGGTCCCTTCCAGTTCTAGTATTCTGTGGTTCTATGAAATGAGTAAACCCTGCCCATGCTACTTTTGAAACATTTTAACATGACTTCTGTGACCAGTGTGGAAAAGGATTTTTTCCCCTGGAAATGCTGATACCCAAACTGTATTACAAATTAACCTCCCATGTAACCTATAACATGATCACAAAATGGAGTTCAGCAAATAAATATCTTTTTAATGCTAGTCCAGGACAGCATGTTAGGCTGTTTCTAATCGTCTTTAACTTTGCTATTATTAGCACAGTTTCAGCCTATTATTGGCCAAAGTCTAAAGATGTGATTCTGCTCCAAGAGGCATATTGACCATGAAATAAAAATTATCTGCTAACTTTTCCACACAAATGTAATTGCAGATTTTTTCTGCTACACAAAACGGCTGATTTAACTTTGTTCCTTAGTTTCCTAGATGAAGAATTTTAACGTTGTTTCAGATACGTAGATGGAATAAATGGTTTATTTAAATAACATGTATGCACAGAGAACATGGTAAGTGCCATTTCAAAATACTCTTATCTCAGTAACAGACAAGAGGTACAGGATTTACAGTGACCCCTTCCGATATTTATGTTTTCTTATCGCTTTCAGTATTAGTAGCAAATAAATCTATTATCTTTTACTCATTACTATAGGAAAGCCATGTTAGTTTTGCTGCATCACGTATTTGCATGTATACCAAATCACCAATAGAAGGACTAAAATCAAGTACAGTAAGATGTTGAAAGCAGGAACAGAATCACTTGAGCTCCAATCAGACCAGGCAGAAAAAGAAACTCGGACTGCTGGAAATGCTTGTTTATAACTGTTACATGAGGCACCTGCTATTCTGACAAGAATGGTTGCTTTTAGATGGTCTTGATTCTCTTTGTGCTATATTAGTTTGGTTTATACTAACTGAAAAATAATCAGGTACACTAAGTTTTTGAAAACAGTTTACGTGTTTCCCCTGTTTTTAAAGAAGTTTTTTGAGTTGGATTTTTTCATTACATGTTTAGGACAAGACTGTACAGACCCTAACACCGCTCCCCTTTTGGCATCAACAGCCAACCTGGCATCGTTCCCATAGGATCCAGGCACTGTGAGCTCCTGGAGCTGTCTCTACCCATTTATTTGTCTACGATACCATGCACCCACCTCTCTGGCACTGCACAAGTGGACCTCACAAAAGCTGGTTTGCCACTCAGCTTGTGGCTGTTTGGGTTATCCCCAAGAAGCTATTCACCGTTTATCTAATACTTGCCAAATGCAATATCACTGAAATCAAACAGGCAGGCTAGTAAAATGATACAGCTATTTAACAGTGAGACTAATTAACCAGTGGTATGATTTACCATCACTTGGAATCTTTAAATACAGAGTGAGGCAGTAGATAGGACATATTGTCTTCTGACACACACAGATCAATCACCATTTGCCTGGCAGGATCCAGAAATCCCTGAGTGAAATGCTGTGGACTGCATAATGCAGGAGGCCAGACTAGGTGATCACAGTGATTCCTTCTGGCCTTAACTTCTGGGAATCTGTGCAATCAAAGCTTTAAAAGGAGACAACCTATGAGGGCTACTTACAGTGACAGGTAGCCAGAAAGCTCATGGAGATTTGGGGATTAAGGAGAAACATTACCTTGGACCAACTGTGTGTTTGGTCTGGGTTTCTCCAGTCATTCACTGTAAGTGGAAAATGGGCTAAAAGTGTATACTCTTGGAATCAGCTTCTCTTACTAAGGGGGCATTCAACATGGCTTCCCCCCCCCACAACTTCATGGCTGTGATGGCAGGGTACACCCATGGCAATGACTGTGCCAGCACAGCTCACTGCAAAATTCAGCTGTGGTCATATACACACATACCATAAACCCCCAGTTGATGCTGGTCCTGGGAGGTGCTCTTTGAATGGATGCAAACTTACAGAGACCTCTCTGCAGAACTGGATGTTACACAAACTTTTCAAAACACTTAAATTAACTTAAGCTCCACTAAAAACAGAAAAATTGTAATTAACCATCCACCTTGGGTTTGTCCAAATACAATTGCACAGATCATATCCAATAAGAAAAATCTCACCATTATTTTCAGTGTCACCACGTTCTAATTTAATGACAAGTCAATGGAGAGATTTAGTGAAACCATGAAAAACTCAAGAATGGGAAATGGGAGTGTTAAAAGGCTGTGAGTTTGCAAACCCAGGTTTGTCAATATGCAGACTGCGAGCCAAATCCCAACTGCCACTGTTGAACAGACTCTGAAATCTTTTTATGTATTTATCATCTTCATTATTGTTTATTATTTTCTCTGGTGTCTGGCTTTTCACTATAACTTGATCAAGAAATGTGGACCATGATAAAAAATAATTGACCACCCCGATGCTAACTGTGCTTCTGTTTGGAGACAGAGTCCAACTGCTTTGCCCCAGGCAGCAGGTTAGTCACCTATGGAGTGCACAAGGCACAAGGGAGAGATGGAGGAGAAGAGTGAGAAAGGGTAGGGCCTAAGGGCACAGGTGGTGTAAGGATACTTGGTTTCCAGTCGTTAGAAAGCTGGCCTTACTATCTATGCCTTTCTGATGTTGCTATTGGAAATACTGGCGATGATGCTTCTAGGAATAACATGAAAACACAAGAGCCCCACCATGCTGCAGGTAGTGTTATAAAGTGCAATTGATATAAAGCACAACTGTAAAGCTGTGTCTACACTAGCCAAAAACTTCGAAATGGCCATGCAAATGGCCATTTCGAAGTTTACTAATGAAGTGCTGAAATACACATTCAGCGCCTCATTAGCATGCGGGTGGCCGCGGCACTTCGAAATTGACGTGGCTCGCCGCTGCAGGGCTTGTCCAGACGGGGCTCCTTTTCGGAAGGACACAGGCTACTTTGAAGTCCCCTTATTCCCATCTGCTCATAGCAATAAGGGGACTTCGAAGTAGCTGGGTTCCTTTCAAAAAGGAGCCCCATCTGGACGAGCCCTGCGGCAGCAAGCCACATCAATTTCGAAGTGCCGCGGCCACCCGCACGCGAATGAGGCGCTGAATATGTATTTCAGCACTTCATTAGTAAACTTCAAAATGGCCATCTGCATGGCCATTTCAAAGTTTTTGGCTAGTGTAGACGTAGCCCAACAGATGTTTTCAAGTTTTCAGGTCAATTCTTCTCTATATGAAGTGGGTATTAAAAATATCAGAAGAAACAGGGTGGAATACTAATGTTCTCAGTGAAATATCCTTCTTGATGCTTAAAAATCAGGATTTTATACTGCTTCAATATTCAAAGATGCAAAAGTTTGAACATGACTGAAACATGTTCAGTCACAAGTCTAAAAGACAATTTATATACCATTCCATCAAAATGATCCATATAATGGTTATGCAGAATTCATTACGTCTGAAGGCTAGTCATAAAATGAGCTGGTTGGTGGCACAGAAAGGATACTGTAAAATAGAATTCCATGTACTGTATTTCATTATTAACATCTAGGGTTATGCCATGCGTGGCCTTTGGGCAAGGTGAGCAAGGTGGCTGCCTGGGGCCCCGTGCCCACATCCACCACCCACCAGCTGTGCCCGGCTGACAGCGTGCAACCTTGTGTCCTGCAAACTCTTTGGCCAGGCCTGGGTTACTCTTTAAACTCCATTTCTTCAGCAGAGCAGAAGGGCTCTACTCCACATTTGCATGCAACTCAGATTCTGGAACTGATTCAGTGCTCAGTGCAATTTACAGCAGCCTCAGGTTTGTTCTAGTAATGCACACCCATCTCCTGTGACGTCCAAGAGGCTATTTCAGGTGCTGTAACTGCTAGCACAGAGCAGTACTCCAGCTCTGTCCTCCCCTCTGCCTCCAAATTGTTTCATGTGCCAGGAGTTACAAGGTGTGAATGAGAGAAAGAGTGTGAGTGTATTATAGAGCTGTTCAGAAGAATTTTTTGGGTATTGGAAGGGTCTCTATCTACGTAAGCCAGTTTAAGTCTGCATCACATATCTAGAGCCATGCCAGGCAGCATTAGTGGGGCTGAAGATCTGGTCCAGAAATCAGCAAAATGAGAAGTACTGGGTGTTTTAAATTAAAAATAGGGAGGAAACAGGAAACCGTAACACTGGTGACAGTTACAAAGCTTCTGTGGAAATGACCTTAATAAACAACGTCTGTATAATAATGCAGTTGAATAATTAACAGAGTTTATTTCAGAAATATCAATGAAAGATAAATGTTAGCCAGCGTTGATTATTGGAGTAGCAGTAAAAATAACCAGGAGGAATGTCATGCCAATTGCAGTAAGAAGCCTTTACAGCACTGCCTCCAAATAGCATGCATGGTACACTGAAGATAAAATAAAAGCAACAAAGGAGTGTTACATGTTAACATTTACAAACTTTAAATACAGTGAAAAACCATGAATAAGAAATTTTGGTAATAAGAAAAATATATGTCCCAACATCTTTATTACACACTGTACAAAAATATTGCACTTTTAAATCAGACAATAAATATATACAAAAGTATTTTACAATTGTTTTCTTTTAATTTAAAAATTGTTTAAACAACCAAGACCCAATATTGATTAAAAAGGTATGGATCAGGAATATTCTTCCTTTGCAGTCAGCTAGGACACAAATGACCACTTCAAACACTTTCTGTACAGTAGTGCTAGTCTAATTTTCAGTTATACAAACTCATGATGTAGGAGTACCATTTCTAAAATTGTTTTTACAGCATACCTACTCATCACAATTCAATGCAGCCTAGTAATCTACTAACACAGGATCCAATTCAAGATATGCATTCAGGCTTCCAATTTGTGCACTAGCTGGAATCTGCAAAAGTCATCTTCAGCGTTGCACAGGCTTGTCTGGGGTAAAGCCAAATGTTTAGACCTATTAGGCATATAACTTGCAATCCAGAAAAGATTTATTTAAGGATCTTATGATCAGAATTTATTAGCGTGCGCACGCGTACACACACACACACATTCTCTCTCTCTCTCTCTTGACTGGATAATGGTCATGATGAAAAATCAACTTGAATGAAATTGATTTCTCATCTTCACATTTAACAACTCTTCCCTCTTCTTCCCGTGTCTGGAAAAATATAAAATATTGTTTGAAGGGGTAGAGTTGGACAGGCACACCTGGCCACTTATTGGCTTTAGTTCCCCATTTGATTATGTGCACGAATATTTCATTCATCAATATTTCATTCACAGCTCTTATAAGAATGTCTTGAGTTTAATTTAAAATCAGTAGAAAAGATTAATCATGCCACAACTTTGATCATATTCCAGTGAGAATGAATAGGAGCAAAGGAAAACACCTCATCCATTTAAAACCAGATCCACTGCTGTTTTGAAAATCGTAACAACATCTATAATGAAAACACACATAAATATAGGAATGAAAAATTAAATGTACTGCGGTGTATCCTGCCGACAGCTAAACTTAATAAAATTGCCCTGTGAGATTGACCCCTACTCATAATTTAAGCTCAGGCTGTTTATAAAAATGTAGTCACTGCCAAAAATTTTATAGCTACAAGCCACCAGTCCTATAAATTTAAACATCCTATTAAATTTGCTAACACAATGAAAATAAAAAGGGAGGTCAGTTGCTGCATTCCAAAATTCTTCAAAGGATTTTGTGACTTAGGTTTTCTCATAAGTAAAGGGAAATAAGCATTATCTGGTCCCTTTTAGATAATGTTATTTTTCCCCAATAAAATTGTACTCTAATGACCTGTGAAGTTTTACAAATGATGTGCCATGATATTCTCCTCTTAATCCAGACACAAAAATGTTTAAAACATTAAAATTTCCATTGCAGTAAAGTGGACAATATAAGCTTCCAGCAAAATTTCCTCTCAAGCACATCAGCTTACAATGCCATTTTCATCAATCCCAGGTATTCATTTAACTGTTATGCCTTCTGTCTTATTTACACAAGCATATTCTTTGAACAGTCTAGATTTAATGAACCTGTTTTCTTAGTTCTTCCCTGCAGCATCATGACTTTTCCAAAGAAGAACTACATTTCTTGACATGACTGACAACACCTTTGTTTGTAGAGGTCTATTAAGCATAACTTTAGCTGTTTTACAAATGTACAGTAGTGAGTTGTATCCTTGCCTTCGCCTTCTGAAAAATATATTTAAACATGAAGAGGCTTTATAATGAAGGAGGAATAAATACTAAAACTAATCATTGTAGTTTCACAAAAACAAGGTTTGATAGTAACAGTTGTTATACTAGTATTTCATCTCTAAAAACAGGAGTTCAAATGCTGTCATAAATAAAGTGACAGGTGATCTCATTCTATCCACTTATCTATTGTCCATTTCACAAAACTACCCCACAATTTGGTGAAATCAGCAATGTGCACAGAGACTCATAAATGATTTTTACTGGCATGACTGCATAGGGAAATCTGTATATGACTAACCCATAACATGTCAATTCTAACAGGTGCTTCTAATTTTTAAATACCAAAGTGATCCAGAACTGGAGAAAAGTATAGTAGAGATAATGAAATGTTTGTTGGAGAAAATAACTTTACCAATGATGTGCAATCAGACGCATGCAAAATCATTTCGGGTACAAGTTTGGAGTTGTTCTCTAAATCTAACTACTACAAACAATGACTATGCTCAGATATAAATAAATGTTTACGTACTGCCACAGGAAGTGACATTGCAATGTTGCCAAGTCATTGGTCTCTTCCTCCACCCACAGTACTGATCAGCCACAGGTTTATTACTCTTCCTGTGTACACAGTTTACTCGTCGTGACTGGAATCCACTTCCACAGTCTGCACTGCAAGGCCTCCATGGACCTGTCCACCAATAAACATTGCACAGATCTGAAGAACAATTTCTTCTGACAGCTGATCTATGGAGAAAAAACACAATATAGGATTTACTTCTGTGCTAAATGCTTCTTAGCTCAGAGTTATTTCTTATACAAAGTCATCACAAAAGGAAATATGTCCCAGTTTGTTTTAAATACTGCTCCTTTACCTTGGGCCAGAAGAAATGTAGTATTTATGCAAAACATTGACATGAAAATTATTGGTAGAAAACAAAGCCTATTTTCAAGTAAATTCTTCATTTCCAGGTTGAATGCTACAAATGCTTCATACATAATCGCTTTCTTCAATATAGAATAGTATCTTCCCACTTCTCATACATATTTACCTTCTGAGACGAAACCCTGAGCTCTTCAAATAAGGAGAAGTTTTGACATTTAATTTATGGGAAAAAGATTTCAGCTCGAATATTTAGTGAAAAGTCTTACAAGTGCTCACAACTGAGAAAGTCAAGGTAAGTGAGGTTATTTCTTTTACTGGGAGAAGCTTGTGTCTCTCTCCAACAGAAATTGGTCCAATAAAAGATACAGAATATTTTGATACCCATTTTTCTCTCTCTAAGACCTGGTCTACACCACTAAGAGTTGATCTAGGTCAGTGATGGGCAACCTAGCCTAGTAAGTGGGCCACATGAGTGGCCAACCTTAATCACAATGGCCGTTTCTACACAGGCCACTTTCCTCGAAAGTGGCATGGTAATACACAGCCCGAAATACGCTAATGAGGCGTGGATGCAAATTCCCCTTGCCTCATTAGCATACGGTCACATCATTTGGAGTCTGGAAGACCCTTCTTCCAGCCTCCACAATGCAGTGAAGAAGCGCAGCCCCCGATGAGCTTCCAGAAGGAAGTCCTTCTTCCGGAGGCCCCTTCTTCCTGAAAATTTTTGGGAAGAAGGGGCCTCCAGAAGACTGGAAGACCCCCTGGGAGCCATGCTTCTGAACGGCGTTTTGGAGCCCAGAAGAACGGTCTTCCTGACTCCAAATCACGTGACCGTATGCTAATGAGGCGTGGGGAATTTGCATCCACGCCTCACTAGCATATTTCAGGCCGTGTATTACCATGCCATTTTCGAAGAAAGTGGCTTATGTAGAAATGGCCAATGGGTCACAAGATTGTCATAACCAAGACAGTCTTCTGGGATAGGGTAATTTTGTTAACTGCGTTTGCATACCCAGAATTTGTGGGGTATGGCAACGCTTTCTTTGGACACAGATGGAGCACACTGCCCTCCCAGTCAGTGTTGTGTACAATTCGCACACACCTTACTTTATATGCCCTTGTTTTATGTGTGTGTCACTTTAGTAATAATGGGAGGAAAAAACTGTATGATTGGAAATCAGCAAAATCTGGCTACCCTGCCACAGGCAACGATAAACAAAATATCTTATGGGCAAAACATAGAACGCTAATGGGCCGCAGGTTGCCCACCACTGATCTAAGTTATGCAATTTCAGCTCCATAAATAAAGCAGCTGAAATCAACATACTTTGATCTACTTGCCATAGTATCTTCACTGTGGTGAGGCGATGGCAGATGCTTTCCTGTTGACTCCACCTTTTCCTGTTAACTCCACCTACACTTCCCATTCTGGTGCAGTACTGGAGATGATGGGAGAGTGCTCAGTGGTATATTTATTGTGTATAGATGCAATAAAATCAACTCCTGCCGGATAGATTGCTGCCCATCAATCCAGCAGGTAGTGTAAGCATGCGCTAAAAATCCCAGGATCAATATGGCTACAACTACACTACATAGCAAAATTTAGGAACACTTTTATCAGACAAATATTCAGAGTTGGGTCTAACTAATCTACAAACCTTGATTACAAATGTGTATGTGCTGATTACATGATCTTCCTATGCTTTGCCTTATCTGTTCATCTGGACATTTGATGCCATGTGGGATAAACTTTTCCCCCCACAGGTCAATTTAAGTCAGTCATTAATATTGGGCAAATTGTTCTATTAATTTTTGAAAGTATACCACCTTTATGTAGGCCAGGATTCAGTAAAACATTTAAGCACATGCCAAAAATATCCCACATAGAGCTACACAATCTTCTAGAATTAAGATGTTGTTGTGATGCCAAAACTGTAATTTTCCTTTAACCAGGATTTACTTAGAAGCTAAAAAGAAAACAAAAGAATGCCTAGGAAGGACATGGCTGTGGAGAACACATCATCAGTATTATAACCTCTTCTTTATTCAATGTTCTGTTTCTTAGCCTAAATGTAAAAGGGTGGACAGCTTTGGCATCATACGCTCAGAGGAAGCATACTGTGTGCTTCTGAAGCGCCTTATTTTAGTTCTCTCAAAATTGATCTATATGCTACATACTATGATGCCCAAAAGAGTGCCGTAATTTTACAAAACACAGTATTCAGTACAGTACTCAGAGGCTGTGTCTACACTACCACCTTCCCTCGAAGGAAGGATGGTAATTAGGGTGTTGGGAGTTTACTAATGAAGTGCTTTAAAACTTTGAAGTTGCCGTTGGGGGGGGAATGTTTTGCTTAATGAAGTGCTGCTCCCTATGCATGGCAGCACTTCATTAGTAAACTCCCAACATCTTAATTACCATCCTTACTTCTAAGGAAGGTGGTAGTGTAGACAAGTCCTGATTGGTATTACCTGGAGAGGCCCAGTTTAACAATGGTAAGAGAACTATGGCAGGCCTCTATTAAAAGGTAGACTTATTTAATTTTAATGTTTTACTGGACCCAAAATACAGTTGGATATTAAAAAGTAAAAATCTGTTACCCACAATATATGCATGGTACAGAGAAAAAATTCCCGTTTCCCAATGGTCTGTTTTGTCATTAAGTGGTCGTAAGTCAAAGACACACATTGTGCCCATGTTAGTCCATTTAGGAATCAAACAGTGTAAAAGGAAGTGACATTCCTGTTCTAGAGTAAGGCAGAACTTGAATTTTATTGTGGTGTCTGACACGCTGTTCTCCTACCCTGTCTTTCAGCAGGGGAGAGGTTCAGTGCAAGGATTAGAAGGATTCAGAAATAGCAAAGGATGGTGTTTTATTTCTGAGTTTTTTCAGTATCACTTACAATTAACAGTGATAGTCAATCCAAGTGATGCCTGAAAAGAAAGTCACAATCTCTAAGATAAAATTAAGCACCTTGGTTCCATATTATCTTTCCATGTCTCCTTCCTGGCCATCATCCTTAAATTTTTTTTGACCCTGACTCCTACCCTGGACTAATGTTGTCCTTTGTGTGATTAATGTTATTTAGGCGCATGGTTTGAACATGGGACCAGGAATCAAGACTGCATGGTTCTATTCCTGGCTTTGGAAAGTCAGCTAACTTCTCTGGGCCTTGAGTTTATCCAGTATGCAGCATTGGAATAATAATATCACTTATTTCCTGGGGGACTGGCTTAATTCCATGTTTATAAAAGGGCTCTGAGATATTGGATGGAAGACACTTTAAAGTAAAAAGCATTATCTAGATCAGTGTTTCTTAAACTTTTTGAGACTACAGAACACCGAACAATAATATTTTTAATGCAGAACACCTATGGAAATTTTCTTTAAAAAAATGGTTGTCAAACCCCATCCCCTCCCCGAAACACATATACCAAAACCAAAATGAAGTAATTTAACCAGGTGTCATAGCAATGAAGAAGTAACATTGTATCTGGTTGTGATAACAGAACATATAGACCATCAGTGTATGATATCAAAAAAGCATCAGATTCTCGCAGCTCCCTTGCGAGTTGTTCATAGAGTACCAGAGTTCCACAAAACACCCTTTAAGAAACACTGACCTAAAGCATCCAACTTGCCACGACAATTTCTGTACTGACTGAAACTTCATACCTCTTTCTTTCATCACAATAAGAGTCTGGAAGGAAGGATCCATTGCGATGTTGACATATAACATGACGGTGCTGTAAACCCACAGATGGGCCCACACAGTGACCAGAACACTAGAGAAATAAATATTTAAAAATATCTTTACAGAAAAAGATATTCTTTATGTAGGTGTGCATCAAACAGAACATATCTGCTTATTTTTATATCACAGGTCATGGTCCATTAAAACATTATTTCTTTGCCTATACCAAAAAAAGGACAAGAGACATTTAATATGGATTTAAACAGGTCACAAATTCATTAATAGAGGTCTGGAACTCGCTGGCAAACAAAAGTGTACAGTGCAGGTAACCCCTTGTTTATTCTGTTAATACTCCGGGGGGATTTACCAGCTGTCCCTTTTTCCACTCAGATCCCTCCAGCAAATCCATTGCCAGAAACTTACCATCCAGCCCCTGTGTAGGACCCACTGTTCATGCAGTTTTGGCTGAAGCTCTGGGATCCTTTGAATTCCAGTGGCAGAGCTGTGCCATTGCTGTGTGTAGCTGGGAGGTGGGGGCGGGAGCTGGCTTTGTGTGATTTGCCACACCCATTCAAATCTAGGCCTGCCCCTTTTGTGACATAGAGCACTCCCACCTTGCCACTGGGCACGGCTCTGCTCTCAGCGATGCTGGTTCCAGCACAAGTGAACTAAAAGCAATGTACCAGTACTGGTGAGGGAGGGAGGGAAAGAAAACAACCCCAGGCTGCTGAGCAGTGCTCATGTTAGGATTTCAAAGCATATGTTTTGTTTTCTGTGCAGGACTCACTTGTCAGCTAAAATTTACATATGCCCTGCTCACATCTCCACAAAATACCTTTTCTTTGCCTGATAAAGTTAACTTTCTACACGTAGCAAAATAGAGGGGCAAGACTTTTCAAAACCACTGTCGGAAACCTCACAATAACTTACCCCACTGGGACTTTTTCATTTTGGCTATATACAAGCCCTAATGCCAATTAAAGCCTTCTATATAACGCCACAAAACAAATATTAACTATTGTTATATGAAAAAATACCTATGAAGATTTCAGCAGTTAGAGGACTACAAAGCATAGACATCAGAAATTTAAATATCGCAATGTGGTGGCACAACTGTGAGTTTCCAGTCAGGATTTTCAGATGGTATATTACCTGTCCCCATGACTGAGTTATCCACTCTGTACACGAATGAACTGTGCAAGTTTTCTTCCTCAGTGGGCTATCTTTGCTGACACAGGCATCTGGTGACAATCTCAAGGTAGTGCCATTCGCTTTTGTTTGTTGACAAGTTACTTGTCGTTGGCGAAATCCATTACCACAAGAAGCAGAGCACTCAGACCATGGACTAGTCACCCAACTGAGGTAAGATAAATGGACAAAAATATGAAAATAATGCAAACACAGCAGTATCTCACAGCAACTTCTCCAAAAATAAAAACTACAGGAACTAGCCATAATAGTTGCAAGTTTGCCTAAAGTCATTTCCTTAATCTGAGAAAAATATGAGCCAGTATTATGACTTTCCAAGCAATAGTTCTCCTGAGCCATGACTAATAAGGATGATTTTCAGAAGACAACCTTTTAAGAAGTAGTTATGGACTTTATGAAGAAACTACTGGGTGGATTTCTTTGGCCTATGTTATCCTGGAGGTCAGGCTACAAGACTACTCATAGAAGGGACCATCATGTTCATCTAGTCTAACCTCCTGCACATTTCAGGCCACAGGACCTTACCCACCCACTCGTGTAATATGCCCCTTACCTGTGGCTGAGTTACTGAAGACCTTAGACCACAGTTCAAAGATTTCAAGTTACAGAGGATCCACTGTTGACCATAATGATCCCATTTAGCTTTAAAAATCTATGACTCTAAGGCTGCGTCTACACGTGCACGCTACTTCGAAGTAGCGGCAGTAACTTCGAAATAGCGCCCGTCACGTCTACACGTGTTGGGCGCTATTTCGAAGTTGAAATCGACGTTAGGCGGCGAGACGTCGAAGTCGCTAACCCCATGAGCGGATGGGAATAGCGCCCTACTTCGACGTTCAACATCGAAGTAGGGACGTGTAGACGATCCGCGTCCCGCAACATCGAAATAGCGGGGTCCTCCATGGCGGCCATCAGCTGGGGGGTTGAGAGATACTCTCTCTCCAGCCCTTGCGGGGCTCTGTGGTCACCGTGGGCAGCAGCCCTTAGCCCAGGGCTTCTGGCTGCTGCTGCTGCAGCTGGGGATCCGTGCTGCATATACAGGGTCTGCAACTAGTTGTTGGCTCTGTGTATCTTGCACTGTTTAATGAAAGTGTGTCTGGGAGGGGCCCTTTAAGGGAGCGGCTTGCTGTTGAGTCCGCCCCGTGACCCTGTCTGCAGCTGTGCCTGGCTCCCTTATTTCGATGTGTGCTACTTTGGCGTGTAGACGTTCCCTCGCTGTGCCTATTTCGATGTTGGGCTGAGCAACGTCGAAGTTGAACATCGACGTTGCCAGCCCGGGAGGACGTGTAGACGTTATTCATCGAAATAGCCTATTTCGATGTCACAACATCGAAATAAGCTATTTCGAAGTTGGGTGCACGTGTAGACGTAGCCTAAGAGATTCTTTCAGAACTGACAACACACACTCTGTTTCATAGCTTACATTCTACAACAACATGTAGTGAGCCAAATGTAATTAATGTAACAGGTGCCACAGGTCACCAAAATTTGTTAGTAAACAGCCTGGCTGCATGTACAATAGCAAGTTCTTTTGAAAGATTTTCAAAAGAAGGTGGCTCTTTCAAAAGATCCTGCAGAGTGTCTACACACAAAAAGCTTTCTTTCAAAAGTAAATCAAAAGAATGTGGCTCTCCTTTTGAAAGTGCTCTTCCACTCCTGTTTCAGGAGGAGCGCCTTCCTTCGAAAGAGAAAGTGTGTAGATGCTCTGCAGGGCCCTTCTTTTGAAAAAGTGGTCCTCAGGGCACCTGATTTTTCAGTCCCTGGCCTGTTGCTTCAAAAGAGTGGAGGCTGTTTGGACACTCTTTCAAAAGACCAGACCACTCTTTTGATCCACTTTTTTTGTGTGTGGAAGCAGTCTTTCGGAAGTTCTTTCAGAAGAGATCTTCCAGAAGGGTTTCTTTCAAAAGATCTCTGTGGTGTAGACATTGTCCTTGTTATGTAAAGGACTGACCTGAACATTTTTCTAGTAATGATATATTGGATAATTTAGTGTTTATTTGAGCACCTGGGAACAACAGGCACAACAGAAGAAGCAAGATGTAGTTCATTTCATTCTATTTAATAATTTTCTAAATCCATCCTAAAAATAGGGCTTGGGGCATTACTTTTAAGCGTAATTGTGATAACAGGAGGGATGTGCTATACTCATCAGCAATGATCTTGCTCCTTTGTAGTTGAGTAGTTTACCCACTCAGGATGGATTACTGCATTTAAAAGTAGGACACCTGTTTTTTTGTCCATTTCATCTTTCTTTCAAACCACGTACAAATTTCATTTAATTCTTTCATTTTTGTACACAATTACAGTATTTGTATAATAGGTCAGTATGTCCCCAGGTCAGCAAGGACTTAGTACATTCTAAGTCCCAGCATGAGCTTCAAGGTAAGCAAATTCTGAAATGTTTTGCTATGTCAGTACCTATGATTGAATTCCACATACGAATATGAGTCAGCCTGGGAGTGGCCCAGTGGCTAAACAGTAATGCACAGGAGGTGGAGGGTCCAATGCTTTCTACTTTCCCTCCCTGATCAGTGACCATACTGGAAGCAACAGGAAAAAAGGGAGTTTGTGACAGTCACTAGCAGCTCCAGCTAGGCCCATTTCTTAGCTATCAGGAGACCCTCTTTGAGTAGGAGACATGGGTTCTGTTATTAAAGAAAATGTTTTTATTAAGGGAATACACTCAGATAATTTCATTCTTCTCTGTCCCACAAAAGCTCATCACCTAATAAATCATTTTGTTAGTCTTGCAAGTGCTGCATGCCAGCTGTTCAATTTTGTTACAATACCAACTAACAGGGCTATACATTTTGTTACTATATAAAATGCCAGTGTAAATAGAGAAAAATTTAAGCACAGTAGATATGGAAATAAACATTACAATTCATGCAGTCTAATGCAAAATTCTAATTAACTACATGTATATTAATAAAATATTTGAAAATTCTAACAAATCTATGCAAAATACACAGTAGAAGTAAGACAGTAAGCTAAAGCAACATAATGAATACTTTAGGTCAGAGAGAACTTAGTTATTAGTATATTTTGTTATATGAGTTAACTGCAAGAGTTTTGATGTAATTACTCTGGGACCAGTTTAATACAGTTTGCCAACGTGAGTTCCAGAATTCATCAAGTGTTTGGAATTCTGCACAGATGTGCATAATTACCCAAGGTATTGGCATTACTCTCTCCTTTCTTTCACTTGAGTTGACTGGCCTGACTTTAGAAAAAAAACAACAAAAAACAAAAACAAAAAACGAAAGAAAATAACCTTGCAGTGGAGCCCAGACCTCTCAAACTCTTTCATATTATTATTTCTATTTTAGTGTTTTTCCATTGGCAGAAAATCTGTTTGTTATGGGACAGCCTGACTCACAATTCAGAGTGATCTGTTTTTTGGCTCAAATATTGAAATAGAAATAACTTTCTTCTTATATTTATTAGTTGCTATGTTTTTATAGGGGTGTGTGTGTGTATATATATATATATATATATATATATATATATATATATATATACACACACACACACACACACACACACACGCACATAACACAAAATTTAGAACATACTGGCAATTGTAAGTTAAGGACAAATCACTTCCCTTCCACAATTTTCCAATGACCAGCAACTCCAACACACATGCATGACTTTTCCCTCCCTCTGCATCAACCCTGTTCTGCTAGCCAGGGTGTAACAATAGTCCATGGCAAGCTCTGCTGTCTAGCACCACAATTGATGCTAACCACACTCTAACTTTGTTGTTTGGACGTGCAAAGTCCAAGATTCAGGGTCCTGTGCAAGTGCGCACAGAGGAGAAAGCACGCTTTGCACCACTCTTTTCCAAACAACGTTTAAAACCAAGTAGAGCTAGACACAGACTACTTCACAAGCAGATTAGCCAGTCCCAGTGAGTGGCCCCACTCCACTTGGAAACTGGAGGAAATTTTGGGAAAGCTTGAAGTTAATCTGGGACAGGATGCATAGCCAAACCATATCTAAAAGTAATATCGCAAGTGTGCTGCTACTGCAGCTCTTTCATTTATTACCATTAACACATCCTTAGCAAATAATAAGCAGTCCTGTGGCACCTTAAAGAACAAGAAGTGGATCTTACCCACGAAAGCTAATAAATTTGTAAGTCTTTAAGGTGCTATGGGACTGTTTGTTATTTGTGAAGCTACAGACTAACATGGCTACCTCTCTGAGACTACTTCCTAAGCAAGTATGTTTTACCAGGCTTTTACCATCCAATCCACAAATATAAATCAGTTGCATTTTAAGAATTCATTTTGGCCTTAAAAATGATTGCAGGGGGACCCCTCTGCTAGATACTTTGAAATTTCAAGCTCTGCTATGCTGTTTCAATATCAACTTGCTTAAAATTCTGACTGAATGCCACGCCATCTGTAGAAGAATTAGAATTCCTGTAATTGCTGATGGTCGCTCTTCATGTCTCCCTTGACATGGGACCCATCCTGGGTATATTTCAGAGTCACAGGAGAACAAACAGAAACAATTTCAAGGGTTTGTGAGCATATTTTAAAGGGAAATATTAATACAAATCAAAACACAAAAGGAGCGGGTTTACCTGGCAGGGCAGTCATGCTTGTTGCAGGATTGATAACTAACCACTGGCTTCTGATGGTCTTCACAAAATGATTCATTCACTTTTTGTTTTTCTGAATTTACACACTGCAGCCTTCTGAAGTAGGTTCCTAAATTCCCACAGGTGACAGAGCAAGGACTCCATTCAGCATATTCCCATTTATAGTCTTTTTCAATAAGAGAAGAAATGGAAATGAAAACTAGTGTGAAAAACCATTACAGATAGTATTTGAGCAGAAAATGTATTGTATACTGCAGTTGCCATTAGACTGATAGCTACCACATTTATGAGGGAAAAAATCTTAGTTGCTGTCAAACACATTAGATCGAATTCTGCCTTCAGGCATGCACATGAACCTCCCTAGGAAATCAGTGGGATCACCATAAGTGAAGAAGCACAGAAACTCTCACAGTAGGAAATTATGAACTTCTTTAAAGACTTCCATAGCACTTTTCATAAAGTGAGCATTAAAAAAAGGAAGCTGGACATATTGCTCTCCACATTTCTTGCTGTTCTGTAAAGAGCCTATTCTGTATAGATCTTATAATTACTCCAGACCTCTTGTATAATTTCAAGATTTAAGAGACTCTTGCCTGGTATAAACTACAGAAAATGCATCTAATGCATAAATAATTAGCCACTAAAGCAAGGTGAAACAGGATATTTAAAAAAACACATTACATTAAAGACTGATCATCTCCAACAATTATAGTCGTTACATTTGGTCACAATTCCAAATGATTTTCTTTCCACGGTTTTTGACACACCGTAAAAGATGAATTACTATGTAACGTTGACAGATTTTTATGTGACTACAGGACTCACATTTTTCTGAAATAATATAATTAAGGAAAACTGATAGCTACCAGCTGTGTCCACAGTCTCTATCCTACAGCACACACTGAATTCTTTAATAACAACAGAGAGAAAGCCGTGCTAGTCTATATACCATCAAAACAAAAAAGCAGTCCAGTAGCACTTTAAAGACTAACAAAATAATTTATTAGGTGATGAGCTTTTGTGGGACAGACCCACTTCTTCAGATCATAGCCATGTTCTAGTATGGCTATGGTCTGAAGAAGTCGGTCTGTCCCACGAAAGCTCATCACCTAATAAATTATTTTTTAGTCTTTAACATGCTACTGGACTGCTTTTTTGTTTTGATTCTTTAACTTATTGTTTTTCAGTGTTTCCTAATTACTTCTGAATTTCTTAATACCAAAGGTCTTTTCACAAAGCAGATATGGTTAAATTTACTAACTGCAGCTGTGATGGAGAGATTGTATTGTTTGTTTAACTACGATGACATCATGCAGCATTTCCTACCGTACAAAAAACACCAAAGAAGTCTTTGCAATTTTTAAAATGTTTGGGTATATAAATGAACAATCTACATGTGCAATTCTCAGAATCAAAACTCATGACTGGGAAAAAATTCCCAGTAGAAATACTGACCAATATCAATATGAACAAGCAAAATGCAGCAGACAGAAGTCTGTAGATGCCATATAATTAGCTAGATACATAGGCAAAATTCTACTACCTTCAATAACATACACATTAAAGGAGTGAGGACAGGATATGACCCTCACTTGTAATGTTTTCCCATAGTTTTAATGAAATAATTCTTAGCTTTACTGGTCATCAATAGGCAATATTTTGACAATGTGAGTAAAATTGCTACGTTGTCATAACCAGATAATGTGGGTTCTGATCCTGCAAGACGTTACATAAGTTAGTCCTCATTCACTATCTAGTGACAGTCATTGGAACTACTCATCCTTATCCAAGTAAAAGGCTGCAGGATCACACATGATATCTTCTATTGGACTTTTGTTCATAAACAGTAAGCCAAAACATATCTGTAATATATGAGCAAGGCCCTTTGTTTTTGACTTTTGTATTGTTTAAAATTCCCCAGGTACATATCAATGTTTATAATAATATTAGAACAGGTGAAAATCAGTGCAAATTCCTTTAGGATTCTCCTGATACTGACTTATTGGGTGAGAATTTCAAAAATGTCTAAGGGAGGCAGGGGTCCAACCCCCAAACTTTCAGTGTGACTTGGGTACCTAGCTTTCTTCCGCACTTCTCAGAATCACACTCCCTACTCTTTTTATTTTTTTACAGTACAAATGAATTACAGGCACACTTAAAACTTATGCATGTCACCGTAAAGTGTTTGTGGAGGAGATCTACTCTACTGTAAGTGTGTATGTAAGTCTCTCTCAGGCACCAGTCCTACAATACTAAGGTGACCATCTGTCCCATTTTTGCCATGACTCTCCCTTTTTTTAGCTCCCCGGAGAAGGTCCCAACTATAAAAAAAAAACCCATAGGCTAATTGTCCCATATGTTTTAAAGCAGAGACCTGAATTTTAAAGAGACAGCTCTTTAAGCAGCACGGGCTGTCTGTTTAAGGTGCTAGCTGCAAAAGCTGGAGGAGGTGGGAGGGCTCTTTAAACAAATTCAGTTAGAGTTGGATTTCCAGGTAAGTGATTTCCATCAAGTTTTAGCATTTGTTTGGGAAGGAGTATTTGAACCAGTAGACTGCAGCCCTTATCTTAATCCAACCCTGCCATGGGGAATTGAGGAGCTAGCTAGGCCACGACTGCAAAGAGGGCAGGGGGAAGAAGGGGTGGCTCAAAGGCAGCAACTAGGAAACTAACAGGCACCATAACACATCTGTTGTAAATCCACTGACTTCAGTGAAATTTAAATGGTATGTGTGTGTGTTAAAACTGGCCTAGTAGGTTTCACTAGCTACGTGTACACTGGGACACTGTGTCGAAATAGCTTATTTCAACATAGCGAAATTGAAATAAGCTATTTCGATGTGTAGCGTCCCCACATCCTCCAGGGCTGGTGCTGTTGACGTTCGACATCAACGTAGGAAAGTGCTGCATTGAAATGGGCCCTGCGGGGGAGTGCCTACACACAAAAGCAGCCCCAATCAAAATAAGGGGGCTATGAAAGCCTGCAGACAGGGTCACAGGGTGGACTAGCCCTTCTGGGGCAACAGCAAGCCACCCCCTTAAAGGGCAGCCTGCACAGCACGAGGGCTGCAGAGCTGACAGGTTGCAGACCCCGTGCATGCAGCACAGACCCCCAGCTGCAGCAGCAGCTGCAGCAGCCAGAAGCCCTCAGGGCCATATCTAAGGCAGAGGCCGCCCTGCTCGGCGCTGCGGAGGAGGCCACCCAGGACCTCCTGGAAGACGAGCTCTCCTCCTCGGGGGATGAAGGAGCCACCCCAGAACACAATGGGGCCCTCCTGGCCCCGCCCCCCAACCGGGTGCACCACTGGCTATGGAGGTACCCCACCAGCATGGAGTGGTGGGAGCACCTGATTCTCGAGGAGTGGAACGATGGACCACTGGCTCCAGAATTTCCAGATGAACCAGCAGACATTCCTTGAGCTCTGCCAGTGGCTCACCCCTGCCCCGCGGCACCAGGATACCCCTGTGTGGTGTGCCCTCACTGTCAAGAAATGGGTCGGCATTGCTGTCTAGAAGCTGGCCACTCCGGACAGCTACCAATCCATAGGACAGCAGTTTGGTGTGGGCAAGGCCACCATTGGGGCTGTCATCATGAAGGTAAGTAGGCCCAGGAGGCAACCATGGGGGTGGGGGGACCCTGGGGAGGGGGAACTCCGGGGGGCATGGGGAAGCCCAGGGACAGCTCGGGGGGACAGGCACATCCTACACATCCCTCAGAGGTGCTCATGTCCTCCCCCTGCAGGTGGTCCGCATGCTGAATGCTCTGCTGCTCCACAGGCTCATGTGCCTCAGGGACCTGGATGCGGCCATCGTGGGGTTTGCCAGCATGGGCTTCTCCAACTGCTTCGGGGCACTGGATAGAACCCACATCCCCATTTATGCCCCGGAGCACAGCGGAGGATGCTTCCTGAACAGGAAGGGCTACCACTCGGTGGTCCTCCAGGCCATGGTGGACAGCCGGGGACGCTTCCAGGACATATATGTTGGCTGGCCTAGCAGCACCCACAACACCCGCGTTTTTAGGAACTCAGGCCTGTGCTGCCGACTGGAGGCGGAGACCTACGTTCCCCAGAGGGAGATCTCTCTGGGGGACACCACCGTGCCCCTCTGCCTCATGGCAGATGCTGCCTACCCCCTCCAGCCATGACTTATGCGCCCCTACACAGGCCACCTCAGTGCCAGACAGGAGGGGTTCAACACCCGTCTGAACCAAGCGCACCAGGTGATTGAGAGGACTTTCGGCCGCCTCAAAGGCTGCTGGAGGTGCCTCCTCACCCGCCTGGATGTGGGGCTCCCCAGCATCCCCCACACTGTGGGCGCATGCTGTGCACTCCACAACATGGTGGAGAGCAAGGGGGAGGCCTTCGTGTAGGGCTGGGCTGTGGAGGCTGGCACGGCCCATCCCCAGCCAGCTACTGCCCCAAGCCACCAAGCTGACCATGAGGGGATCCAGGTCCGGGAGGCCCTGCAGGCCCATTTCGACCAGGCTGTGGGGTGAACACCGGCAGGGCCATCCCAGTGGGCCACTGACTGCCCCCCTAACACACACAACACACTACTGCCCCCACATCCACACTATTGCACCCTGAGAGCACACGACACACATTTTTGTTTTAAAAATAAACCTGAACATTATTGAAACCAACAAAACGACGAATATTTTTAAACAGGAAGGGGGAACTATGTACATTGGCTGGGGGGAACAGCTACTAAAGGCGGGTTAGGACACGACAACTATGTATAATGAGGGGGGGCACTATGTACAAAGGACGGGGGCCTGGAGGGCCCAGTCCTTGGACCCCTTCCCTACTGGTCAGCGCCTGGTGTTGGGGGGGCATGACCCACACCTGGGCCGGAGGCCCTGTCGAGGCCGGAAGGACCAGCAGGTATGGCCAGACCTGCTCTGAGCCCCATGGTCCTCCTCCTTGGCAGGCTCCAGGGCAGGTGGAGGGCGGCTGGAGCAGCGGTGGGCGGCATCCGCTTGGCGATCTGCTCCAAGGTCCCAGCAATCTGCTCGAACGTCTGCATGAAGGACTCCCAGGCCTCCTGGTGCCAGTCCAGCACCCGCTCCTGCAAGTGGAGCCAGCGCCCCTCCACTTGCAGGTGGTGCTCTGACACCTCCACCTGGCGCTGGAGAGTGGTGAGGACCTGGGGGTCAGCGGATGCCCACAGCTCTGGGCATCTGGCGGTGGCAGGCTTTTCCCAGGGCCAGTCCTTGCTCTGTCGCCTGGCTTCCATGGCGCCATGTCCCGGGCAGGCTGTCCGGCACGAAGGATGTGGAGCCCGCACTGTAGTGGCCCTCAGATGGTGTGGCTGTGGAAAAGAGCGGGGAGAGTGAAGACATCCATTAGTCTGGGCCCTGACCTGTGGCCCATGCCCCCCACCCCTCTGCTGCTGGGTCCCTGTCCCTTGTCCCCTAGGATGATGGGTCTGGTGTCCCCGTGGATGACCCCCTTCAGGGGTTCTGCTTCCCCCTAACTCCAGGGATGGGGCATGGTGTTGTCTTGGGGGGAAGGTGGTGATGGGCTCTGGGGGCCATGCCACTGCTGTCCTAGGGCTGTGGTCTGGCTGGGCAATGGTGGGCCGGGGTCAGCTGGGTTTGTGGGGGACCCTGGTCATGTCCCTTGCCCCCGCCCCTTAACCCGGGGGCGTGCTCCCGGGGTACATACCTGACAGTCTGCTCCCATGGTCAGGAGACACCCGTTGGGTGGACGCCCTGCTGGAGCTGTGGGAAGGGAGGTCAATCAGGAGCCCCCCGTCACTGGAGACCTCCTCCTCCTCCACTGTCCCGGGGTGGGCTCCTTTGGGGTCCAGGGCTAGCCTCCAGGCTGCACGCCAGCTCCAGGACCTGCTGGGGCTCCTCAGCCAAGGTGTCAAGGGTGGCTGGGGGGGGGAGGTGTACTGGGGGCCAGGATCTCCCTGAGCTCCCTGTAAAAGGGGCAAGTGGCGGGGGTGGCCCCAGACTGGCTGGCCGTGTCCAGGGCCTGGGAGTAACCCTGCTGCAGCTCCTTGACTTTAGTCCTGACATGGTCAAGACTGCAGACAGGGCGACCCCGGGTGACCAGGCCCTCGGACAGCCAGGCAAACGTGTCTGCATTCTGCCACTTGCTCTCCATTACCTGGAGCATCTCCTCCTCACCCCAAAGCCCCAGCAGGTCCCGGATCTTGGCGTCCGCCTCTCCCCCCGTCAGCTGGATGGCTGGGAGCCCTGGGTCCCCCTGGGGGGTGTGCCCTGGGGGCACTCAGGGGCTGGCTGGCTGCCATGGGTGCTGGATCAGGGCATCTGAAGGGGGTGCATGTGTCTGTACTGCTGACTGCATACACTCAGCTTCCTGCAACAGGAAATCCAGGGGCGTGGAGCTTTAAGGGCTGGTGCATGCAGTGACCATAAAGCCCCACAGGGGCTGGACAGAGCGTCTCTCAACCCCTCAGCTGATGGCCGCTGTGGAGGACCCCGCTCTTTTGATGTAGCAGGATGCGGATTGTCTACATATGCCCTACTTTGAGACTGGACATCGAAGCAGGGCGCTATTCCCATCTTCTGATGGAGATAGCAATTTTGACGTCTTGCTGCCTTACGTTGATTTTAACTTTGAAATAGTGCACGATGCGTGTAGATGGGCTGCGCCCTATTTTGAAGTTGAGGGCTGACTATTTCAAAATAGCTGGCTAGTGTACACACAGCTACTGTCTTTTTATACTGCTGTAAAAATATCCAATGGCTTACATTGTTCCAGAACCCAGCCCCAGGGCTCCTCCCTGCCTCCCGTCCAGATCCTCCCCACATCCCTGACTTCTGCCTTCCTGAACACACACCCAGCTATGATTTTCAGCAACTCACTCACATACCCCAGCCCTCCCCCACATTCCCCCAGCCCACTGCCCTGGCTCCTGCACCTCTCTCTCTCTCTCTCTCACTACCAGCCCTCAGATTAGCAGCCCACGCTCTGGAGGACAGCAAGATGACAACAAGGCAGGCACTTCCATGGACCAATAATCAGTTAATTGTAGGTATATATTTTTAATTTTTACTTATTTTTGTATTAATAATGCAGTATATCATTTAAATGGGTGCGCAGTCAACTTAACGTTCTATTGAATGTTTTGTACTACATAACGAATGGATTGCCATTGCACTTGCTTAACTCCAAGCAATTTTACCATAGTCACCCTATAAAATGTGTAGCATGCTGAAGCTAGTGGGGCTCTCACAGGCACATATCACTATGCAGGATCAGAGCCTTACTAGCAACCCTTAAAAATTTGAAGTAGGTTTGGATAATTAACCACACTTTGGTCTAGGTATGACCTAGTAACTACAGAGTGGTATAGTAATACAGCAAATACTGAGCAAATACCCTATCTATTAAAGGTAAACTGACAAATTTAAGAACAATCACTGTAATAGACTTAAGGTCATTATAATAATAGCAAGAGATGAATATTATAATTGATACATTCTCAAACATATTCTCAATCATCTAATAGCTACAATCTTTATCCAAAGACAGTTTTGTGAGTCAGACTGCACTGTCAAGATTCCACTATATAGGACTTGTTGAAGCAGATCTTTGAGTACAATCAGCCTGATTTCATCTCTGCGTGAACTATCAAGTCGCTGAATTGAGTAGCATTATCTTAGCTTCTTGATGACATAGTATAAAATAAGTGAATAAAATCAGAATTCACATAAAATTCAAGGCCTTGATCCTGTATTTATGCACTTGTGTAACTTAGACTGAAATGAGACTACTCATACCTATAAAGTTGATTATATACCTTAGTGTTTACAAAAGAGGATATGTAACACTTTATATGTAAAAATAAGCAATAGAGCAAAGAAGTTCACAAAACGCAAGGGATAAATATTATTAAAAATAAGTATTTGTCACAGAATTTTCAACAAACCTTCCTTCTTGACATTTACCCAAACAGACAATGGCTTTATGCTTGTTGAAGTTTGACATCTGTATTGTCCAGCAATTTGACCTGACACGGTGTTCACCTCCAGTATTCGTCCTCCAATTAGGGCTCTATAAACCAGGTCTTTAACTTCCTCAACAGGACGATTTCTGAAGAACCACCGAATCATGTTTCTGTGATTAGAATGCACTGGACAACCTAGAAACCAATGGCATTTTAGAACCTTTTTTAAGCTTCATGAATATATATGTCATATACGTATATACTGCCATATCTATATTTTCTATGTGTATATAGGTGTATGGAAGCTTCCCTCAGTGCAGGTAAAGAGAGAGGCATGTATTATTTACTGACATCCGAAGTAAGGCAAAACTAGTCTCAAATGCTCCCAGGTGAGCTAGCTTCCATTTAAGCTGAAGTGGAGGCTCTTTTGTGTCTTTGCCACAACTTCTTACCACTTTGAGAGTTTATAATGTTCTTTAGGAATCAGTGGTGATATCCTGACTCCATTGATGTTGATGGTAAACTCACACTGACTTTGTCAGAGTCAGGATTTCACTCCAAGACTATGAACAATGTTTAAATGTGGCTTCTTCTTTTTACGACATACATGGTTGATAGAGGTTGATACAGACCACTTCGTAGCAACAGACAACGGAAACAGGAATTTTAGTTTAGATGGAGAATTCAAAATCAAGGCTGCAGTGCTTGTGGATCTCACATTTATCATGGCAGCTCAAAGAGAAACTTTACTATTCAGTCCAGTGATGATGCATTTAGAGAGGCCATGTGATACATAGTTACCATTTTAAAATTGTTTAAAATATATATACTATATAAATTATATAAAAATTACTCTCCAGCTTTTCTTATTTTGTCCCTCTTCAGTAAAAATCTGGAGAAGACAACAGCATGTTCTGATGACTGATAAATCAGAGTTCTGACTAGTCAAGGCAGAAAAGATAACGACCCGTAGGAAAAAAGGAGGAACCCTAATTATTTCAAGAGGAACGTGGTGAATGCCTCAGAATGAGTAAATTTGGCTGAAAACAATAAATCAGGTTAGCATGCAAGCATGATATATGGGCACACCTATATTTACATGAAGGTCCTATGCAAAATACCAAGATGGTAGTGGGCAACTAAGAATGAACAAAATAAAATTGCTCATATGTCTGTTATATCTTTATTGCTCCTCCTCCAGCTTTATTTCTGTAGTTTTACATTTTAAGATAAGTCTTGAACTACTATTGCCTTTGCTTGTTAGCTAATACATTTTTAACAGCAGATAATACTTGTAACCAACCAGGCTCGGGTTCCCCAGAAACAAGGCTGCACCCAGAAGGCGAGTGCTATATTGGTTTATTGAAAGCGTGACACCCGTGACAGGAGCCCCGGAAACGCCGCAGTCACCAGTGGGGGAAAACCCGATGTGTCGGAGCTTCGCTCGGGGGACAGGCTCTGTAACAGGCCTCCTAACGCTAACTAATAAAGCTTAAACTCATTTACATAAGATTGCTTAAAACTGCCTATGCATTACTCTTACTATCTCTTGTGGCCTACTGCCAGCATAGCCGTGAAGTTTTGGCAAGCGTATTTTGTTTTGCAGCTGTTGTTTTGCAGCTTTTCACCTTGCACAGACTGGCCTGTTTGGAATTCTGAGGATTCACAGAGGGGTCGGACTGCACTCTCGACCGTTACAATGTCTTCTCGCACCCTACACTACTGAAGGACATAACACAGTATGCTTGCTTGTTCTATCACAATGCACCGCAGCTGTACACCACATGTATAGTGTGATGACTAGAGAGAATTTTGGGACATCCTCCAGTTCCTGAGTGACACTATTTCTCTGAAGATAAAATAGATGTTCCTATGAGTTTACTCTTTGTGGTGGGGCCATCCTAACAATGTCCTTTCTATTTTAATACAATTATTACTTACAAAACTTTTAATTCTGAGAAGAACGAAGCCAAAGCAACATACCTATCCTTAATACATCACCACGTATCACAGTAATATTTGTGCCGATTCCAGATGCCATCATGACACGCTTCCTCCTCCTACCTTTTGCTGAGTCCATGTTAGTCTCTCGAAACTTTTTCTCTGGAAAACAATGCATTATAATACTCGATCAAAAGATATTCACAAGGATGATTTTGATCAAATTATTCAATGTTCTATTTATGAGACTGAAGAACAACAATATTTTGGAACTCTTTAAGATCATCATCTTGTACATTAATGTACTGAAACACAAAAACATCTCTCATTCTTTTAGAGGGTCTTTCTAGAGTAACATTTGTAGCTGACCCTCATTTAAAATTTCATCTTTTAACAAAACAACCCTCTTATCCTTCTGGTACAATAAAAGTTTTACATAAACTTTGGCCTTCTTTATTGTTTCTCATGAAAACGTCATTTATCATGCCATTATCAGACATTCATATACAGCAGTTTTTAAAAGCCCTCTCACTGGAGTCAGCTTGACCTCTTGGTTTCTGCTGATGGGAATATGGCATTGCTAAAATAATAAAAAGAAATCATCTTAGAAATCTACTCTGCAGTGCAAAGGTTGGATAATATGGCTGGAATCACATGCCTGTCACTATAGTAACATCTTCTTTTTCACATTAGTGCCAGAATAACTGCCAAAACCATGGTCAATCTATCAGTAACACATAGTTCTTACCACTTTGTCCAAGTTTATTTTTAATGAATGCACATTTAATACAGGATCCTGCCTCCTTCTGTGGTTTAGGTCTTTTATTGCTTTTTTATTACTTTTTCAGGCTTGCTCCCATTAATTGAACTCTTCTGTATTTTTTATTATGCAAATAACAAAGGACCTTCTGATGCATTTGTGTGCATGGGTGGTGTCTACAGCCAGCTTAAGGCCTGACTACAGCTAGCCTTGGACTGACACAAAGAGGAGACAGGGTCCATTCTTTGCTGCCTCTCCTCAGCAGAGTCCAGCCACATCTTCAGTACTTCTCAGGGGTGGTTGGTTTGTACAATTTTTGGTGGTGCCCAGAATGATTCCAAGTCCCCCACAACTACTTTGTAAGTTGATATATATATATATATATATATATATATATATATATATTTTAAAATAACTGGAACCAGTCCCTCTCCCCCTCCCCGCCCCAGTACACAACCCCAGGGCTCCATATACTCAGGTCACTTCTCCAAATGGGCTGTGCTGGGCATCAGCACCTGTGTTCTCCTCCCTTTCCTTGCACAGCCCCTGGGCTGCTTGAGATGAAGGAGCAGCCATCCAGTGTATGAGTGAGCACCAATGGCAGCGGCTTTGTGCCTCCCCGTGGCTCAGTCTCCCCAGGTGGTTGCAGGAGTTAGGGCTGCAGAAGGTACAAGGGGTAGGAGTGAAGGGACCCAGTGCAGAGTGCAAAGGAACACAGGGGCACAGAAGGGGAGTGCAGGCATTAGAGGAAAAGGGAGGGAGATGCAGGGATTGGGAGAAGGGTTGTGTGGGGAGCCTATGGGGAACCAGGGGCAATGTGGGACAAGATGACCAAAGGGACCAGGGGCACTAACATGCAAATTTGCCCAGTGTGCCATTTTCCCTAAGGCCAGACCTGTGCAAGACACTCATCCTAGAAGCCCCCTCAGGCAGCTGGTCAGGTGCAAAGTCTATTTTCACTTCCTGCTGTGTCAGTGGGAGGAAGGGGTTGGGTGAGGGGAGCTGCCAATCGTGTCGCATTCTCCTCCCTCCTGCCACACGGGTGGAGAAGCCAGGGATCACGTGCTGCGAGCCTACTGCCTCAGGCACTGACCACGAGTAGGTCCTTCACAGCTCTGCCTGAAGCAGCTTTCAAACGCTGAGGCTAGGTCTACACTGCAGGTTATTCCACCCCCCGCCCCCCGCCGTTACTTATTGTGACATCCCAAGGTTGAAACAAATAAAGTTGAAAAATCGTATTTATGCAGCCACAGCCTTGCAAAACTGGGAATTCTCATTTCTAGCCGCAGTTCACAGGCACAGCCCTGCAAAAGGAGCCTTCACGTGAGCCAGTAATAGCTGGGCTTTGCTCACACACATTCCTTTTTGACGTTGAGGAAGGGGGGTCAGCAAAAGTTGTTTGCAGAGCTGGAGTAATGATTTCAAGGGAAAAGCCCTCTTATCTTCAATTATTCTGCTTGGCTGTGTGAACACTTCGGGGGAGAGGGAAGTCATAAAAAAGGATTTTTCTCTGACAAAATCCCCCAATGTAGACAAAGCCCTGCAAGACCTGGGTTTCTGAACATTTGCTGGAGCTGAGCATCAAATCATGAATATTCGTGGAGCTGGGGAACTGGCAACCCACATAACTCACAGCCTATGGTCCTTGTACTCCATGAATGTGAAGATTACATACATTTTATGCTTCCACATAACTTGCCAGAGGGTGTAGAGCTACTGCCTTATCTACAATGCTTTGTGGGGCTCTGATCATTCATGGCCCCCAGAATAGCCAATTCTTCAAGTCCTGACTTTGACAAAACTTCCTCCCCATTAAATTGGTGGGAATTTTGCCTGAGCATAGAGTAAAATTTTTGCAGGATTTGGCCCCTATTACTTACTTCAGATTCATTTATATTGACGTGAGGAGACCAGGACAAAAAATAAAGTTCAGGCTCTCATGAGCAGTCCTGTGATACACATCTGGCTCCTTTGCTTCAGCCAGGAAGGTTGAAGCCATTAGTTATCCTCGTGACGCTCTTGTGGTATGCTCCACAACGTCACTCTTACATAGAGACTCATATCTCTCTGGCCCAGTTTTTTACATGAAGAAAAAGCCCACCACCACGTGTAAGCCACCCAATATCCGTGTGCTTAACAATGTGGGTTTGTAGCAGAATTCAGCATGCTTAGCTAGCACACAGTGCTTGGGGAGTTACTTTTTACAGATGGAAGATTGATTCACTGTAGATGCTTACGGGGTTGGTAAGGTTGAGCTGTGGGATTTGACATGACTAGTTTATTAATAGCAGAGTTGATTAACCAGCCATTTTAGTTTTTTGTTTTCAGCATCTTACCTCTTACTAGGTACATACAGATATTCAGGGTAGGCTGCCCATCTTCTGTAATTTTTACTTTTCACTTGTGTATATTTTACTGTTCTCAGAGATTAGAAGTATAACTCACAGTAGGGTTAGTGGGTTGTTCTGCCCCCTCCCTTTTTTTTTTCGTAAACCATGCCCTCTGTCTATATGTGAGAGCATCACACACTCTTTATCAGGATTTATCTCCTAAAAAGTACCAACAAAGTTCTGTAAGACCCAGGTCTTCTGCTTAAAAGCTTTGGCCTATTTTCCAGAAGATGGCATAGTTGTTAACTGGCAAGTGGCTGGAGCACCAAGGAAGAGGCATGAGAACTCAAATTCCCTGTGCTCAAAGTCAGCATTAACAGACAGCACAGAAGGAAAAATATATTTCAAAGGGCCAAATTCCATCAGGAAATTCCAAACCCATGTCAATTAGAAGAGTAAGTATTTCTCCAAACACACTTCATCCGTTCTAAGAACACCACTGTATGACCAAAATGGTTTGTCATTGCTTATGAATGATGAACTTTGATTTACACTTACCAAATAAGCGAAGGACAGATGTGGCTGCTGCTTTCCCAAGAGCACTGGTTGCTGTGCAAGTATATGATCCTGCATTTTCAAATGAAACATTCCACAGAAATAAGGACCCATTCAAAAGCAAGAAAGAATTGTTTCGTAGAGATTCTTTCTTCTTAAGCCAAGTTACATTCAGGAGGGGAGCACCTTAAAAAGACAAACGATAACAATGCTGATCACCTCACAAAAAGTCTTCATTTTCATCTCTTAGGGTTTCATGCCACTGTCCATCACTGTAGTATCTGAGTGCATTGAGTTGTAATGTAATTTTTTCAGACAGCATATTCTAAAACAGTAGCAGTCTTAACGTAATAAGCACATTTTTGCAATCACAACAAAATATCTTCCAATAGCTAGTTCTCCTTTATAACACTCAGTTTTAGTTGTACTTCAGCACAAAGCAGTGATAAAAGGTTAAGGGAAGCTAACAGAAGAGCTTTACAAAAGATGGTTAACCCTCAGAAAGTAGCAAGTTAAGAGCCTATTTTGCGCAAACCAACGTTCAAGTGATTTATCTCACTAGCTGCCGGAAACTGTTCAGATGAAAAAGGACAACTCATGTAAAGGTTTGCAGCATCAGGCCATTTCAAACTGCGCTCTTTATCCAAACAAAATAAACCTACACAATTCTTGAAACAGAAGCAGAGAAAGACAGATTAATTTGGAGGCATAGTTGACATTTGGGAGGGCAGGAAATATGCACACATTTGCCTAGGAGGCTGGAGAACAGATGGGAGGGGTGTCAATGGGCACCAAGAGTACAAGGGCTGTTCCATATAACAGCATGAGTAGGGGTAGCCCAGGGAACAGTGTCACACACAACACTCTTATTTGTTGTGCTGCAGAAGACTAACTGTATTCTAGCTGCTCTTTAATTAAAATTGTCATTTTTTCCTATTATAACCATTAACTTCCCAAAATTCACTCTTATCTGGTACTTGACATCCCAAGTGTGAAAATATTATTTCTTTTCTTTTCTATTTGTCAGTCAAACAGCATGATCAGTGCTGGATACTTTCTAAAGTTGCTCTTATCCCTGAGCATCTGCCTTTAAATTGAAAATTTGCAAGCCACTAATGCAAGCACATTAAAAGCACTTTATTACCAGCCCTGCATGCCAGCTGTCAGATCAATGGCATTCTTCTCCAGTGAAATCACTCTGTCATATCAGACACAATGGCCCACATGTAAGGGACACTCTGCATGATGCACGTGAAGAAGTTAAATTGTCTTCTGTACAGTGTTTTCTTGTCTAAAAACACTTCTCATTGGCCATGTAAGGATATTATAATGGGTGGATCTGCCTGATTATGTGGGACATTTGGAAATATTAAATGTTAATTCAGTCCCCTTTCTTCACAGGTCATTGTGTGGTATTGCCTTACAGATTATGTCTTCATGATGTGAAATCGTCCTTTAACAATTCAATCACTGGATTACTACTTTCAATGCACACCTCACATTTTTCCTTCAGTATAATAGAAACCAGACATATTTTTTGGATTCAGCTGTTTCACTGGAGGAAAATGTTCCTCACATCAGTTTGTCTAGAAAGCCATCAGAAAGAAACATCCTACCATAGCATCAAAGATTTACACTACACAATCTAGCAACTAATAAGTGGCTTTAGGTTCACAGGTTTGTATTTCACTGAACAAAGTGACATAAAATAAGCTATGGTCTGTAGATTTCACAAGTGTCCAAAATCAGAAAACATCCTTCAATTTGTCCAGAAGAGGCTTTACACCATCTTGAGAAATCCTGCTGGACTCATGAAGAGCTCTTGTTTTAATTAAGTCTTTTGTAATTAACTTAAACTTTTTGGCTGACATGAGTCCTTCTCAGATAGTAATGGGTCTATTTACATCACAGATTGACTCACTATGCCTTATGGGACACCGCTTTAAATGCAGCAAACTGCTTTAAACACAGTACACACACACACACACACGCACGAGTCCAAAATGAACCCAACTTCTGGGATTTAGCTGTATTCTTAACTTAAATAAAATATAAACCATAAAGCACAGGCTTTTGAACTTCTTTCAAAGTTCTCTTGTTCCTAGGGCAGGGGCAGTCTGTTATTTTTAATGACAATAACAATAATGATAATAAGTAAATAATATGAATTTATGCTCCGTTTAAAAGGATCTGGCAGTCTGGCTTTGGCCTGAGGTCTGCCTTCTGCCTAACCCCTCCTAGGGCTTCTCCCTGTGAAGTCACTCTGTCCCTGCTCCTCATTCCTTCTGATCCCCTTTGGGTACCTCTACACAGGAGGTGGCAGTCTACAGCAGTGAGGCTAAGAGCCAGGTTGACAGACTTGTGCTGTGGGGGCTTAGGTACTGTGCTAAAAATAGCTTTGTATTTGTTGAGGCTTGAGTTTTGAAGCTGGGGTGAGGGGAAAAGGTTGAGAGACAAAGCCACAACAGCTAGGCTGTGTCTACACTTGGCCAAAGTTTCGAAAGGGCTACACTAATGGCCAAATCGGAGGATATTAATGAGGTACTGAAATGAATATTCAGCCCCTCCTTAGCATGGCTGCGGCACTTCCAAAGTGCCGCATTTCAATCATGCGCGGCTCGTCCACATGTGGCCCTTTTCTAAAGGGCCCTGCAAACGTCAAAATCCCCTTATTCCTATCGGCTGATTTCGACGTTTGGGAGGTCCTTTCAAAAAGGGCCCTGTGTAGGCGAGCTGCACGCGTTCGAAATGCAACGCTTTCGAAGTGCCATGGCCAGCAGTGTGCTAATGAGGCGCTGAATATTCATTTCAGGGCCTCATTAGTATTCTCCGATTTGGCCATTAGCGTGGCCCTTTTGAAATTTTGGCCAAGTGTAGACACAGCCCTAAGTCCTTAAGGAGCTGTACAGGAGCTCCCCTGGCCTGGGGTCCAGAATAAAGGAGTTTGAATCGCACTTCCTCTCCCTGCAGATTCCAAACTCCACCGCCTGTCAAACTCCCTTTTAAAGTCGGAATCATCAGCAAATAATCTTTCTGCTTCAGCAACCTCTGTGAATTTTGGCTGGGTGAAGACAAGAAAGCAGCACTGCCCACAGTGGGCCCAACTGCCCACATGAATAAAGATTGAAGAACTGATTTTTCAACCTCGGCCCCTGTAGCCAGACATGAACCCCCGCATTTGGCCTTTTCTTCTTCTCCCCCTCACTGGGAGAGACAGAGAGAGAAATAAGCAGGGGAGACAGGTAGCCTTTGATGTCCTGGGAACGCAGGTGTGCTGTCTCACCCAGCCTCTCTACTATACACAAAAACCAGACAGTGAATGGGCTAGCTAATGGCTGCCCTTCTGGCTGATCTCGGTAATTGACACGCCTTGATCACTTCCCCAGGAAGAACAGGGAACCCCGCCTATCACCTCCAAAGGTGCCCAATTGTCCACAATTCACAGGTGCAAATTGAGCCTTGCACCTTCCCTGGGAAACCTGGGGTCCAAAACATATTCCTCCCAATTGGCCACTTGAGACCAGGAAGAAGCGTACGTAACAAAAGCAGTATAAAGGGGCTTGGCAGACCACCCCCACTTTGAGTTTCAATCACCTACACCTACGGGTCAGGTCTGGAATTAACTCCCGAGACTGGGGACGCCTGGTTCGTATCTACTTCTTCCCGAGGGATTGAGAGAAAGATTCTGGGTCACACCGGATCTAGGAGGCAGGGGTAAGAATTACACCTGTATTACACTTCTTTCCTATAGGAATTGAGGGAAAAACTCTGGTTCCACCAGGTCTAAGAGGCAGGGGTGAAAATCACAGCTGCAACTTGCCTTTCTTGTGTACACATTAATTGTATTAGTTTAAGCTAGCTAGTCTGTCTAAAACTTTTCTAAAGTTAAATTGTGTTGTTTCCCCTTTAAAAACCATGAGTACTAACTTGTACTTTAATCATTTGTCTTAGTTAAATTGTTTCTATCTTTGTATAAATAAAAAGTAACTGTTAAAGCCTCTCTAAGTGTAATTTTCCTCTTGCTGCTGTACCCGAACTAAACACAAACCAAAGAACCCAGCCTGCCCTGGCTGCTTAGCGTAGCTGCTGGTGTGGCATCACCCCCTTTGCCCCACCGGACCTTTAGCTAGCACCTGGGCATCAGCTCACAGCCCCCGACATAGAAGATGGTGCTAGGGAATACACAAACTGCATGTAGCTGTTTTGCAGTTTACCCCTTGTAGAAAGCAAAATTAACCTGAAATCTGCTGTTTAGGGTCACCATGAGGGGAAAATATGCAAAAAAAAATTCTAATGTATCTTTAAAAATTTAATTTAATTTGGGACAACGAACACTAGTATGCACTGATCATGTGTGTATAGTTATTGCCTGGCATCACTGCAGTGCAGAGTTGAGTTTCTTTGAATTCCTTTACTTACTGTTCATGTCCATGCTTCAATATGTCTGGATTTTTTTTTAAGGTTAACCTTCAATTTCCTATTTCCTAGGGGATAATATTTGTATCCCAATAACGTATTTCACCCTAAATTCCTGATAAACACTCTCAGTCTTGTGTGCATGTTGTGTTTTTATCTGCAAATTGGTAATAATTAAGTGTACTTCTGATTCTGAGTGTGTTTACCTTACGCTTAGTTCAGCTGACCTCCTTGTGACCATTTTTGGGGTCCTTCCCCCAGTTTTTGCATTCATTACTCCTTTTGTTTTCCCCAATCTTCGAGCTGAAAAAGAATCCTTTTTGAGGTGGTACTGAGGGCTACTAAGCTATTTGGTTAAGGGTGGTCTAATTTACTTTTGGTTGTCTTACTAGTTGTGTTAAATGCTGAGTGGCAATAGAAGGATTATGGCCCAGCCAATGGCAGTAAAAACATTCCCTCATGGCCATGGTTCTCAGCCTGTGGGGCTGCTAGCGGCTCAGCTAGTACTCAGTTGTGGCTCATGTGATATCCTCAGCCATACAGGTAGTCTGTATAGTTTGTGAGCACTGGTGGCTCACAAAAAATACAGAGCGCTGCTTATGTGGCCTGCAGAAGTAAACAGCTTGAGAATCACTGCCTTAGAGCAAATGTACACAGTGAAGTAAAACCCATGGCTGTCCTGTGCCAATGAAGGAAAGGTTACTCACCGTAGTAACGGTGGTTCTTCGAGATGTGTCCCCGTGGGTGCTCCACATTAGGTGTCGGGCTCGCCCGGCGCCGCAGATCGGATCTTCCAAGCAGTTTCTGCCGGACCGCGCATGCGCCGGCGCGCGCCGCCCCCCCACGCACCCCCGGCCATGCGCGCGATCCGGTCCCCACCAGTTCCTTGACCAACCGCCTCGGATGCTCCTGCAAAACACTAAACAGAGATCCGGAGCAGGGAGGATGGGCGGGTAGTGGAGCACCCACGGGGACACATCTCGAAGAACCACCGTTACTACGGTGAGTAACCTTTCCTTCTTCTTCGAGTGTCCCCGTGGGTGCTCCACATTAGGTGACTACCCAGCAGTAACCCAAGATAGGAGGTGGGTAATCGGATTATGTGCAGCTTGTCCCCGAGAGGACCGCTGCCGAGAGACGGGTATCCTCTTGGAATACCCTGTGAAGGGCGTAATGTTTGGCGAAGGTGTCACAGGATGACCAGGTCGCCACTCTGCAAACGTCTTTTAGTGCAACGCCCTTGAAAAAAAAAAAGGCTGTTGATGCTGCCACCGCCCTAGTGGAATGAGCCCTGGGCGTGGCCAGTAAAGGAGTCTTTTTGAGTTTGTAGCACATTTTTATGCAAGATACGATGTGCTTAGAGATTCTCTGCGAAGAGAGACATTCTCCTTTTGATTTGGGAGCGATAGAGACTAGGAGCCTATCCGTTCTCCGGAAGGACTTGGTCCTGTCCATATAGAAAGCTAGCGCCTGCTCACGTCCAGGAGGTGTAGGCGCGCCTCTTTGTTAGAGTTATGAGGCTTTGGATAAACAAGGGTAAACAATAGGTTCGTTAGTATGAAACTCAGAAAGAAACTTTAGGAACAAAGGCTGGATGCAGCCGTATGGTTACCGCCTCCTTGGAAAAACAGCGCAGGGCGGCGTTGCCATAACTGCCTCAAGCTCGCTCACCCTGCGAGCTGACGTGATTGCGAGAAGAAAGGTCGTCTTCATCATAAGGAGGCGGAGGGAAACCGTGGCCAAAGGCTCAAACGGTGGTCCCCTTTTCGCATTAAGCACCAGGTCCAAGTTCCACAGAGGTGGAAGCGGTTTCTGAGGGGGGTATAGGCTTACCAGCCCTTTGAAGAACCTGGTAACCATGGGATGGGCGAACACCGTGTGCCCTTCCTCTTCATGTCTGAATGCCAAAATGGCGGCCAGGTGGACCTGAAACGAGGATAGCGAGAGTCCTCCTCTCTTGAGGTCCAGTAAATACTCTAATATCACAGCCATAGGCACCGAAAGGGGGCTAGCTGTTTGGTAGAACACCATGCCGTAAAGCGAGTCCATTTCTGCTTGAAGGTCTTCCTGGTGGAAGTCCTCCTGCTACTTTCTAGGACTTGCTGCACTTCCTCCGTACATGTGCTCTCTAGGGAGCTGAGCCATGGATTAACCACGTTTGTAGTCGCAGGCTTTGGGGGTGTGGATGCACTATGGACCCCCGGGCTTGCGTGAGCAGATCCCGCGCCACCGGAGGGGACATCGGTGGCCGGTCCGACATGCGCAGGAATAGGGGGAACCATTGCTGTAGATCCCACGTTGGGACTATTGGGATCATTCAGGCTCCTTCCCTCCTGGCTTTCTGCAACACTTTGTGGATGAGCACTGTGGGAGGGAAAGCGTAAAGCAGGGGGCCCCTCCATGAGATCGCGAAGGCATCCCTCAGGGACCCCCGTCCCAGTCCTGCCCTGGAGCAGAATCGTGGGCACTTCTTGTTGTGCTGAGTAGCAAACAGGGTCTATCTGGGGAAAAACCCCATGCGTGGAAAAATCGGTTGCAGCAGATCGGGACGGATCTGCCACTCGTGCGTGAGTGCGAAACGCCTGCTCAGCTGGTCTGCCTTCACATTGCGAGCGCCTGGTAAGTACGAGGCTTTCAAGGTTACATTGTTGGCGATGCAGCAGTTCCACAACCGGACTGCTTCTACACATAAGGCACGGGACCGAGCTCCTCCTTGCCGATTTATATAAAACATGGTGGAGGTATCGTCTGTACAGATCCCGACTACCTTGCCTTTCAGTTGGTCTCGAAAGTGTCTGCAGGCGTTGAACACTGCTTTGAGCTCCAGTATATTTGTGTGCAGTGACTGCTCCATAGAGGACCACAGCCCTTGCGTCACCTCTCCGCCCATGTGTGCTCCCCACCCTATGAGGGGGGCATCTGTAGTAAGAAAAACCAATACGTGTGGTTGGTGGAAGGGTACCCTTGTTAGCAGGTTCTCGGGGTTTACCCACCATTGCAGGGATTTGCGCACCTCCGTTGTGGGCGACGCCATCCTGTGAACAGTGTGTGCTGCCGGTTTGTATACGCTCGCCAGCCAATGCTGCATGCTGCGCATGTGTAACCTGGCGTTCTGTTCTACGAAACGTCGCTGCTGCCATGTGGCCCAGCGGCTGTAAGCACGTCAGAACCGGCACCATAGGGCTGAAGGTGAAGCCTTGCGCGAGGGAGCCGATGGCCCGAAAGCGAGTCTCTGGTAGATACGCCCTCGCTGTAATAGAATTTATGCGTGCCCCTACGAACTCTATGTCCTGTGTGGGGTCTGTCTTTGATTTTGTCAGATTGATAAGCAGGCCGAGCGAAGAGAACGTGCCTGCTGTGACACATATTATGCGTAGTACCTCCTCCTTCGAGGTCCCTTTGAGTAGGCAGTCATTCAGATACTGGAATATAAATACCCCCTGTCTGTGCAGGTAGGCTGACACCACTGCCAAGGTCTTGGTGAAGACTCTGGGGGCTGAGGAGAGCCCAAACGGTAGGACCTTGTAAGTTGAGGGCTGCGAACCAATCTCCATCGTCTAGTGCCGTAAGGATGGAGGCGTTTGTGATCATCCGAAAACGTTGCTTGCGCAGGTACCGGTGAGGCCTCGAAAATCTAAGATGGGCCTCCCCGTGAGGAAGTACCTCGAGTAGAACCCTCTCCCTTGCAGTTGCTCCGGCACTCTTTCCACTGCCCCTACGAGCATGAGATGGTCTACCTCCTGCTTGAGCCTCACTACATGGGAGGTCTCCTGGAGGTGGGGCCCTGGGTGGAGGTCATGGCGGTGGGAGCAACTGGGAGGGGATGGCGTACCCCGTGGCTATGATCTCCAGCACCCATTTGTCTGTGGTGATCCTTTGCCACTGGTTATAAAATGGTCGGATGATGGCCTTGAGCACTGGTTTCGTGCCCTCTGGAAGCGAGTCCATGAGGGAGGTCAACCTAATGTGGTTGTCGAAATTATGGTTCGCTAGATGCGCTGCGTAATTTGCCATTGGCAACAGTAGCGTGGAGGAGGAGTAGACCTTTCTGCCCAACAGCTCTAGCTTTTTGGCATGTTTGTCTATTCCCCCACGTTGCGACGACTCCACCACCAAAGAATTTGGTTGTGGGTGGCTGAACAGGAACTCCATGCCCTTCGTGGGCACGAAGTATTTTTTTTTTTTTTTTTTCCGCTCTTTTGTGGACAGGCGGAATAGTCGCAGGAGTCTGCCATATCATAGTGGCAGACTCCAAGATTGCGTCATCAGCGGTATTGCTATTTTGGAGGAGGCCGGAGGTCTCAGATTTTTGAGGAGCTTATGGTGTTGCTCTTGCACCTTTGCTGTCTGGAAGCCTTGCGTGAAGGCCACCCTCGTAAAACAGCTCTTGGAACTGTTTGAGATCGTCCGGAGGATGGACGCCCCCCGGGGCCGTAGCCTCATCCGGGGAGGAAAGCGAGGAACCGCTGGGGTACGTCTCTCTGGACCCTTCCGGTTCCTGCTGATGATGGTACACCCTCTCACTAGAGGTGTGCGAGGAAAATCTCGGGGTTCCATAACCAGTCCCCCCTGAGATGCTTAAGTCTCTGTCCCCGGTCGCAATTGCCCTCGGGGGTACGAGATCGTTCGTAGGGATCTTTCCCTAGTAGATTGCCGATGGTGTCTATGCCCTGCGTGGTAGGGGCAACCATGGCAGTACAAGCACTGGTCTTGGGAAGGTGACCTAGACCACTCCCTTGGTGCATACCCTTTGCGTCTGGGGGAGGGAGACCGTCGAGACCCCGGAGAGAGCGACTTTGCCTAATAGTCCAGCGGTTCAAATCCCAGGAAGGGTGGAGGTGGTCCCAGCCAGGGTGAGGCTGGTTGCAGAAATGGAGAAGGGGGCTCTGGGTAGGCCAAGGGGGGGGGGACCCCTGCCTTCTAGTTGGAGTCTGCAACATAGCGGAGGGCTGTGAGAAAGCAACTCCACAGCCCTGTGCGGAGAGGGGCTGCAATGCCTCCTCTTGTGTGCAGTCTTCCCCCTCCCTTGAGGAGGTAACTCCGCCCCTGACATACAGGGGATCCCGGCCCCGTCTGCACCGAGCTCGGCACACTCGAAGTCGGTGCCGCACGTGCGGTGTCCTTCAGTGCCGGCAGGCTGCGTGCCTGCGCGCTCTGCACCGCCGGTTTTCCGGGGGTCGGTGGTACCGGCGCTTGTTTAGCCGCCGCCCTGCCTGCGGTGCAGGGCGGCTGGCTGATTATCGAAGGGTGAGCCGCTTGCACGTGGCTCTCCATGCCGCCGCCGATCAGCTGTTGCTGCGGCTGGGGGCTGCTCGCTCCTCCCGTCCCGCTCGCTGTTGCTGCCGGCAGGGATCGGGCTGGGGAGCATACAGGGCATTCCGGCGTCCGCATCGAGCTCGGCACGCTCAAGGGCGGTGCCGCATGTGCGGTGTCCTCCAGTGCCGGCAGGCTACGTGCCTGCGCGCTCTGCACCGCCGGTTCCCCGGGGGTCAGTGCCGCTGCCCGCGGTGCCACCGGTACCGGCGCTTGTTTAGCCGCCGCCCTGCCTGCGGTGCAGGGTGGCTGGCTGATTATCGGAGGCTGAGCCGCTTCCACGTGGCTCTCCGTGCCGCCACCGATCAGCTGTTGCTGCGGCTGGGGGCTGCTCGCTCCTCCCGTCCCGCTCGCCGTTGCTGCCGGCAGGGATCGGGCTGGGGAGCATACAGGGGATTCCGGCCCCGTCCGCACCGAGCTCGGCACGCTTGAGGGCGATGCCGCATGTGCGGTGTCCTCCGGTGCCGGCAGGCTACGTGCCTGCGCGGTCTGCACCGCCGGTTCCCCGGGGGTCGGTGTCGCTGCCTGCGGTGCCGCCGGTACCGGCGTTTGCTTAGCCGCCGCCCTGCCTGTGGTGCGGGGTGGCTGGCTGAGTATTGGAGGCTGAGCCGTTTCCACGTGGCTCTCCGTGCCGCCGCCGATCAGCTGTTGCTGCGGCTGGGGGCTGCTTGCTCCTCCCGTCCCGCTCGCTGTTGCTGCCGGCAGGGATCGGGCTGGAGATACTTTCCTCCGTTTCCGCGCTGATGGAGTGAGGGAGGCAGCTTTCCTTTTAAGGGCCCCGGAGGGTCCCTCCTGCTGCGGCCGCTCCGGCGCTTCTGGCTGGAGGGCCTTATCAAGAAGCAGCATTTTTTTTTTTTTTTTTTTTTTTTAAAGCCTGAAGAGGACATTGTTGATGAGTCTTTGAGTTTTTAAGTGGGTACTTAGCACCTTCTTTGTGCCGTTTTCCCCGTCCGATGGCCTGCCTTAGCAGGAGGGCTGATAGCCCTAGCTCCTGGCCTCCGGCGCTTGTTACTGGGACTGGCTGAGCTGTCCCTCTCCTAGCTTGTTCGTTGTATTTTTTTTTTTTTTTTTAAACAAAATAACAACCGGCTAGCTTTAGTAGCCTAAGTGCCTGAAAAAACTTTAAGAAAAAACAGATAAGGTCGTTGAATACACTACTTGGCCTTAGCCTAGTTGGATTCCGTCTGCAGCCGACGGCGGTTAAGAGGAACTGGCGGGGACCGGATCGCGCGCATGGCCGGGGGCGCGCGGGGGGGTGGCGCGCGCCGGCGCATGCGCGGTCCGGCAGAAACTGCTTGGAAGATCCGATCTGCGGCGCCGGGCGAGCCCGACACCTAATGTGGAGCACCCACGGGGACACTCGAAGAAGAACTCAGGGTTAGGGGTTCAGGCTGTGGAACTGTTTCATTGCTGTGAACTTCTGGGCTCAGGCTGGAGCCCAGGCTCCAAGATTCTGCACTTTTCACATTCTGCTATGTATTTCTTATGCCACTCCGGCACAAAACAGAGACCATAGGAAGTGGGGACAGTATGGGTCACGTGGCAGGGCCAAAGCATGCTGCTGTGCTCCACAATTCAGAGCAGCCCATAGGCAGCCATGTCAGGTGGCTGTAAATTAAAGCAGCCCCAGAGTCCCTTCCCTGGCACAGCCCAGATTCCGGGAAGCATAAATGTGGCATAAAGCTTTCTGGGCTGCACCTTTGGAGGTGTGTACCCAGACATCTATAGCAGCCTGTCAGAAACTGGGTTTTATTGACCGCTGCTTTGATGTCTGGAGATAAGCATCCTACAAAGTGATTAAAAAAACAAAACCAACCAACCAAAAGGAAAATGTAAAGCAACACTTTGAACATTCCTCCTTTGCCTTCTCATGGTGTCCAGCAGCCCAGAGGACTAAATATACACAGGATGTGGTACAAGACCATGGCATAGAAATTAAGAATCGCTTTCTCCAGAAAGAAGAGTTAAGGCTTGTGTTTTACCCATTAAAAGCTCACATAAATCAGCTTTAAAAGTTGTTATAAATATTTCGGGTTCTTTGCCAAATGGAGACCAAACCAGTAATTGGACTATGTGGAGTTTTTCCCTTTTAGCAGTGACAAACTGAACAGAAACCAAAATGTTCTTTAATCCTATTTGTTTAAGTAAGATGTAAGTGGTACCTAGCCCTCTGCACAGGAGTGAATGTCAGCCTGTAAGCCTAATTCTTGTTTCCATTAAGGACCATTAACACTGGGCCTTTAAAAAAAAGCACAAATTATATTTACTCCCGTTTTATGGCCTCTTTACATTGCCAGGGTTGTGTAAAGTGTCATTGTAAGAGTATGTCTGCACTGCAGCTGGAAGCATGTTTTGCAACTCAAGCAGATGGACACATGCTAGTTCTGCTCAAGCTGGTGTGCTAAAAATACCCATGCACATGTGAGTTCTAGGGGTGGCAGCTGAGGCTGGCCACATGTGTGTACTGTTGCCTAGATACATTGGGCCCATATTCGTGCAGCTAGCCTGAATCACCACACATGCTACCCTTGGATACTCAGCTATCTTTTTCAATCAGTGGCCCTCTGGCTATTTTAAGTGATGCTGAGGGCTGGTTTGACTTCCAGCCAACCCGAGAATTAAGGGAAGAAGTAGCTTGCAGACACTAAAGAACAAACATATAGGTGTCTAACCTTCCCCAAGCAACCATAAGGTTGCAAAACACCGGGGACAATCCAATTCCCACTTATGTCCAGGGAGTTTGGTCACCACATCCTATGGCTTCAACTGAAAAAAACACATAAGCACATGATTAAATCCATCCCTATAAGGGAAAGCAAGTAAACAATTGTCATGAATGAGTGCAGGGAAGGGGTTAATCTCCTTAAGTAGCCTGAATCCCAGGTGAGCCAATGTCACAGAATCAGCCATAGAGGTGTGAGTATCAGACAAATGTACAGTTAGATGTGTTCAGGTTACCTGGTTATTTTAAATTTGGATGGATGATCTGGCTTGTACTTTGTTTTTCTTATTGACTGCTGTTTTTCTCGTTTGTGTTACTGTTTTTAACTTGGTGTTTTCCACCTGTATCTTTTAAGCTGAATCCCAGGGAAATACTTCCTCTGCATGTAACCCATGATTTCTTTTTCTCTTGTTTTGTGAATATATCACTGTTTTTTTGCAATTGCCTGTGAAGGGCTTGTCTGTGAAAAGGTCTGTGTGCGTCTGCCTTCGGACAGAAGCTAGTTATCAAATTACAGCTCGTTGTCTAAGCTCTCTCTCTCCCAAGGGAGAGTTAAGAGCTTGGGGACCTCCACAAGAAGGCGCCTGACCGTGTCTTCTTGTGGAAGTCGGGGGTGTTTTCTCAGTCGGTGGTGGCAGCCTATCCTCCCAGAGTGCAGAAATTTGTGACCTTAGGAAGTTTTAAAGTAAAGCCCATTTACAGGCAAAGTGTTTTTCTTTAAATCTCTGCGGGGCCTCAATTTCTGCATGTGGAGTGTAGGGTGGGGAGTACTTCTGGCAGTAATTAAGGCAAATAAGAAACGAATAGTACATGTTTAAGCATGTACCCTGGATCAGAAGCTGCTGTGGCAGGGCCAGGGTGAAGGAAGCCTAAACAAGCAGAAGGGCCTGCAGGGCAATCAGAGGCAGCTGGGTGGGAGATGGCTCAGCCTAATTAAAGCCAGAGGGCCCCAGTGACTGGGCCAATGAGAGTCCTTTAAAACCCTCTACAGTGGGAAGGGCAGGGAGAGAGCAGAGCAGAGCAGAGAGAGAGAGAGAGAGAGAAAGAACAGATTTGAGAGGAGCAGAGGAGAACAACAGGAACACCAGAGATCACTGAGAGAGATCAGGAGCTTCTACAAGATCCAGAGTGAAGGCCCATAACTGCAACAGCCTGGAGAAGGTACCGGGGGGAAATCGTCTGGGGAAGTGGCCCAGGGAGGAGAATTGCCATGCCAAAGACCAAGGGAGTCAGCTCCTTTCACTGGCAGCTGCACAGGGTCCCTGGGCTGGAACGCGGCACGAGTGGTTGGGGTCAGGTTCCCCCCAGACCACCCCTCGTCCCAGTGAGGGCAACAGGGCCCTTAAGGGGTCCTAATGGACTGACCAGAGGACAGAGGCCCAGGAACTGGACTGACTTTGTCAGACTGCCCAGAACCATTCACTGTAACAAAGCTGGAACAAATACTGGGTAGCATCAAGTGTGGAACAACCATGAGCTATGACAACATATCTTCAGAATTCCTGAAAAACCTTGGCCTCCATACAAGACTTTGGCTTATGGAAGTCTTAATCAGGGTCATCAGGGAAGACAGACTACTAAAGATATGGCATACTACAAACGTCATTGGTGTCTGAAAGTAAGGAATGGATCCTGTCAAGCATCAAGCTACTGTCTCACATCACTACTGTTGGTGTGACTCAAAGCACTGGAGCAACTGGTCCTGCAGAGCATGTTACCCAGCTTGGAAAGAATTTTGAGTCCTGACCATGTCGGCTTTTTCTTGACTCATGTGACCAAGTACTCACACCTGCACAATAATGGAAGATAACTTTTAGAGAAACTTGAAAACAGGCCCCATTTTCAAAGATCTAGCAGTGGCATATGATACAATAGAGCACATGGGCCTGATCGTGTAGGTATCAGGGGTCCTGCTACTCTGGGGTACAGGCGTCCCTGACCTGTTCTTCTGTGATAGGCAGTTCAGAGTCCACATGGGGAAGAAGACAAGTGCTTGGAGATAATAGGTCACCCCAGGGCTCTGTGCTTTCTCCAACCTTATTTAACCTTTACATCAATGATCTCTCAACAATGGAGTCACAGAAATTCATTTACGCAGATGACCTCTGCTGTGGTACTCAGGCTTGGATATTTCATGAGCTTGATGTCACTTTAAACCAGGATGTGGTAAAATTAACAGACTATTGTAGGACTTGTTCCTTCAAGCATCAGTAAAACAGTCTCCAGCTTGTTCCACAGTTATCATGCTAGCACAATCCAAGAACTGCATGTTCATCTGCATGGTCAGAAGGTGAAGCATGAAGTAGAACCAGTCAACCTACGTGTGACCACAACTGTACCCTGAGTTACTATGCCCCCACTGGAAGAAGACAGCGGCTAAAGTTCAGACACACAACCATCTTCTTAGAAGACTGAAAGGTTCATTATGGGGGTGCTTGTGCTCCACCTGTGCACATCTGCTCTTGCCACTTTGTATTTGGTGGTGGAGTACTGTGACCATTTAAAATTACCCTGTGTATGTTTGCTGTCACGTTGCCCATTATCAACCCCATAACCTGCCTGCAGGATTTGACCTGTCCTGTTGCCTATGGTCCCCGTTGAGCATGTTCCATACCAGGCAAGGTCTCTGTGCAGCCAACTAGTGCTGCTGTGGCCTTCGTGAGAGCCCTTTGTGCAACTGCTGCACAACACAGATGACAACGCACATTGTCAATGAATGCCAGCTGATTAGGTTCAGCAGTGACCTAGAGGAATTCCATCACACCACTGAAGATACCATTGCTTGGATAAATGACTGCACATATGCTAAATAAATTCATTAAGTTTCAGCCTTTGCATTTCTTCCCTTCCTGACAGAGATGCTTTCCTGAACTGGAGCTTGATTAGCTTTTCTTAACAACTTTTAAACAGTTTTTTAATCCTGCATGGATCTAAAATCCTCTGATATTAAAGCTTTCTGCTACAGACCTCAAGAGCTATACAACTAATTTTAAAGTTTAATCTATTTCTCTCACACCAGATTATTTTCCACCAGCACTAGAGCAGCTCTAAAATACTCAGTATGACATGGAAAGAAAAGAAAGTAGCTTTTGTTTTGTTTTGTTTTCTTTTTCCAATGAGTGGCCTTGGGACAGCAAATATTAAGGAAAATATTCCAGCTCTGGAGGGACTGTGAAACAAGTGTTTTTTAAAGTCTGTACTACAGGGTATCTTTAAAATATTCAGTGTGCAAAAACAAATTTCCTCCAATCTTGAAAGCCCTATGAATTATTGCACACTATGAAAATCTTGGCCTGCTATATGGTTGTTCTAAAACATTAGATGTTTCTTTAGAACTCCCCCTAGTCCCCAGCCATGCAGAGTCTCATAAAGCATCCTGTGTTTCCCACTCAAGGGCAAGGCAGAACGGTGCTGACACATCACTTTTTGCTGAACACTTTCTTTTCCCAAAAGTTTACTCAACTTTAGAATCTGAGCTAGCATGTCTCCTTTAAGAGGTGACAAGCCTCAGAAGGAAGCCATGTTAGCCTTTAGCTGCAAAACCAACAAGGAGTCCTTTGGCACTGTAAAGATGAAGGCTTTAGCTAAACTAGAAGCATCTGTTGACAGCCCTTTCTGTCGCAAGAGATTTTCCAACAAAACATACGTTCACAGAATGCGTCCATGTGCTAAAGAGAATCAAAAGACCGGTAGGTTCTGTCGAAAGAGTGGCCAGACTGCCCAGCTGCTCTCTCAACAAAACAGCCAACTGGAAGCACAGAAGAGAGGCCTGCCCAGTGTCCTGGAAGCCCTTACTGTCGACAGAAGGTCCCCCAGAGCATCCACACAGGTTTTGGCAATAGGATCTGTCAACAAAGGCTCTCTTCTTCATCTGGGAGAGGCAGAAGTGACAAATTTTTTTGACAGACTGTCAACCAAACTCATTTTGAAAACAAAAAAGCAGTCCAGTAGCATTTTAGAAACTAACAAAATAATTTATAAGGTGATGAGCTTTCGTGGGACAGACCCACTTCTCAGATCATAGTCATACTGGAATATATTCAATATTTAAGGCACAGAGAACCAAAAATAGTAATCAAGGTTGACAAATCAGAAAAATATTATCAAGGTGAGCAAATCAGAGAGTAGAGGTGCAGAAGGGGCCGGGGGGGTGTGTGTGTCAAGAATTAGATTAAGCCAAATATGCAAAAGAACCCCTATAATGAGCTAGAAAATTCCCATCCTGGTTCAAACCACATGTTAATGTGTCAAATTTGAATATAAAAGACAGTTCAGCAGCCTCTCTTTCCAATCTGTTGTGAAAATTCCTTTTCAGTAACACGCAGACTTTCAGGTCATTAACAGAATGGCTCACTCCATTAAAGTGCTGGCTGACAGGTTTGTGAATCAGGAGTGTTTTTATGTCTGTTTTATGCCCATTAATATTTTGCTGGCACATGATGGCACATATGATGTTAGCTGAGGAACATGAGAATGTGCCCATGATTCTGTGAATAACCTGGTTAGGTTCAGTGAAGGTATCCCCAGAATGGATAGGTGGACAAAGTTGGCAATGGGCCTTGTTGCAAGGAAAAGTTCCAGGATAGGTATTTTTGTCATATAGTTTTTGGTTGTTGGCGAAAATCCTCATAAGGTTGGGAGGTTGTCTGTAGGAGAGAACAGGCCTGTCACCTAGGGCCTTCTGGAGTGTGGCACCCTGATTAAGGATTGGTTGTCGGTCTTTAATAATGTGTTGCGGTGGTTGAGTTGGGGGCTGTAAGTAATGACCAGTGGTGTTCTGTTCTTGGCTTTTTTGGGCCTATCTTGGAGAAGCTGGTCTCTGGGTATTCGTCTGGCCTTGACGATTTGTTTTATTTCTCCTGATGGGTAATTCAGGTTTATGAATATTTGATAAAGATCTTGTAGTTTTCGGTCTCTGTCAGTAGGATCACAGCAAATGCGATTGTACCCCGCTATCAACTTATGCCTCGACTACTCCACGCAAGAGATACATTTTCTGGACACTACAGTACAAATCAAGGATGGCCTGATCAGTACCACACTCTACCAGAAACCCACTGATCGCTATACTTACCTACATGGTTTTAGCTTCCATCCTGCACACACAACTAGATCCATTGTTTACAGTCAAGCCCTTCTGGACTGCTCTTTTGTTTTCATAGTATATAGACTAGCATGGCTATCTCTCTGTTACAAACTTATTTTGTGTGTGGAGGTGTGGCGAGTTTTATTGACATAACTCTCTAGTGCAGCCATAGCCTCAGAGATTTACTTATGTTTTACCACTGAAAGCTTAAGCCCAGATAAATCAGTTAGGACTGTCTACACTAGAGGGTTTTTTCCCAACAAAACAGGTATTTAGTCGACAAAACCCATGGAGAGTCCACACTTTGTTGTGTTGACAGTGTGTGGAATTGACTAAAATAGAGCATGAAATTGGTAGGGCCCTCCTTATTCCGAATGGCTGTTCTGATATCATCAAAGTCACACATTCAGCTGCCTCTACATTCTCTAGTCTGTTCTACAACATCTCCCACATTATCCTTGCAACTGTTATATCTCCTGCACTATCATACTTGATACAAGCAGAAACAACATCCATTAGAATAATCTTTTCTTCCCAAAGGACTCTGAAGATTTTCATCAATTAAATTCCAATGGATTCCATTAGTGTTGATCAAAATGTCATGACATTTTATTTTTGTCAAAGAGAGCCAAAGCATCTCTTCTAAAAAGTAATCATGCATGACTGCAAAAGACGCAGCTATTTCTCATGAGTCAAAATTAACACATAGTGAATATCCATAACATACGAATAGTTAATGTAAAGTTCAATGGGACTATTCAGAGTTAGGTACGAATCAATAAGACTAATTGTAAGAGAATGGTGATTACAGATCATGAAATACAAAAGATATAAGCCAAAAGACCATGCAAGGCTTGGATCTCTTTTACACTGAGGCTTCTTTACCCTGCCCTGGCAGTGCAAAGAGGACATCAAAGCCGTGTCTACACGTGCACGCTACTTTGAAGTAGCGGCACTAACTTCGAAATAGCGCCCGTCACGGCTACACGTGTTGGGCGCTATTTCGATGTTAACATCGACGTTAAGCGGCGAGACGTCGAAGCCGCTAACCCCATGAGGGGATAGGAATAGCGCCCTATTTGAACATCGAAGTAGGGACTGTGTAGTCGTTGCGCGTCCCGCAACATCGAAATTGCGGGGTCCTCCATGGCAGCCATCAGCTGAGGGGTTGAGAGACGCTCTCTCTCCAGCCCCTGCGGGGCTCTATGGTCACTGTGTGCAGCAGCCCTTAGCCCAGGGCTTCTGGCTGCTGCTGCTGCAGCTGGGGATCCATGCTGCATGCACAGGGTCTGCAACCAGTTGTCGGCTCTGTGGATCTTGTGTTGTTTAGTGCAACTGTATCTGGGAGGGGCCCTTTAAGGGAGCGGCTTGCTGTTGAGTCTGCCCTGTGACCCTGTCTGCAGCTGTGCCTGGCACCCTTATTTTGATGTGTGCTACTGTGGCGTGTAGACGTTCCCTCGCAGCGCCTATTTCAATGTGGTGCTGCGCAACATCTATGTTGAACGTTGACGTTGCCAGCCCTGGAGGACGTGTAGACATCATTCATCGAAATAAGCTATTTCGATGTAGCGTTCACGTGTAGACGTAGCCCAAGTGAGAGTAAATGGCAGCATTAACGAGGCCTTAGTGTAAATGGGAATCAGACTCACAGCATGTATTTCATGGTTTTGGGTAACTGACAAATCCCTCGAGGTTCAAATGAAATGGCAATCCAAATATTATCATTAACAGACTATCTTTCTAGAAATGATTACAAACAACGTAAGTTTCAGGAGAGTGGAGAATGAAACCTGAATTCTAAAAATATATTGAGGACCATCAATCAAAGGGTTTAGAACTGACTAGTGAAATACGATACTTATAATTTGGCTGAGAAATATTTTAGTCCCTGATTTGTGTTTGTTATTTACAAATGTCTTTACCTACACTTCATCATCATCTTTTATACCAGACTTATTGATCTTTTAATATACTTTGAAGTGCATGTGTTTCTGACTCATGAATGATTGATGTCTACTCTCACGTGGGTTATGATTTCTTCCTTCCATGCGCAATACTGCTGACTTATTGCTCAGATTACATATAAACAGAGAACTCTCAATAAACACCATTTGGGCCAGGTCCTCAGCTGTTATAGACCAGAGTAGCTCTGTAGATTTTAACAGACCTATGCTGACTTATTCTTGCCAAAATGCTGCATATAATTTATTTTCTCATGCTAGCTAGTTTCACCCTTGAGATCCAGCCAGAGTACGTCCTCCCCTAGAATAAGATTGATCATGAGAAAAACAATAAGAAGTCCTTTGGCACCTTCTGGACTAACAGCTATTTTGGAGCACAAGCTTTCGTGGGCAAAAACCCACTTCGTCAGATGCAAAAATCTCCTCCTGGAGATTTTAAAGCACATGGGCTATGACTACACTAGAGAGTTTTGTCAACAAAACTTGTGGCACACCCACACTAAAAATGTGTTCTGTCGGCTGTGCGTTGACACAACTCCACCCTTTTGTCAACAGTCCCACTGCCTCTCCACCACGAGGCAGAACGCTTTTATCAACAGATTCTATTGACAAAAAAACAAGTGGAAGCTCCATCCCCAGCAATCACAGCTCTATGCTCTCCGCCTCCGGCCGCTCTTAAAGCTGCAGGGAGCCCCGGAAACCCCAGGGCAGGAAGCTGAAAGTGTGAGAGCAGCAGAGCCACATGCTGTCTATACCCCACCCCTCCCAGCCACTCCCAAACTAGGAACTCGGGGTGGAGACTGCCTGCGGAACCCCTGGCCTCGCACAGGATCTGCCAGAGGGGTCGCAGGACCCACCCTGGGGGTCAAAGAAGGAGGGCCAGACGAAAACAGGATCCAAGCTGCAAAATCTCCTGGGCCTCTGAGTTCACTGCACTAGACCCCTCGGCTAAGAGGCGAAATGCCCCAGGGTACACACACCTGGCTGCAGCCCTGGCGGAGCACAGACACCCTACCCACACACTGGAGCAGGTGCAGGTCAAAGGGAAAGAGCTCTGCCAGGGGTATGTCCAGGTATGGGACATGCAGTGCAGGCTGGGGGCAGGGACCGCCACCTGCCCCTACTGTACAGAGCTATACCAGCTCCTGGGAGAAGGGCAAGGACGGCACCCCCAGCCAATGGGCCATTGATATGACTGAGGAGGCTCCCCCACACTGCAGCTGGAGCTGGAGAAGCTAGGAACTCTGCTGGAGCCCCAAGTGGAGCCAGAGTCTGACGCTGCGTCCAGCCAGGGGACCTGGTCTTTGTCCTGGACTCAGGCCCCTCCAGCGAGGTGACCACCAGGATGTCTCCGGACCTCTTCAGAGGACCGTCAGGTGTGTATCCCATGGGTCACACACCCCAGGCTGTGGGGGGCGGGCATGGATGGGCTGTGCTACGAGCCTCGCCAGGCTGGCTCAGGTGGTCCCCCCATACTGTGGTCCGAGCACATGCAACCATGTACAAAGCAGCGTGTCCCTCCCAGACCAAGCAGGCAGCCCCAGGCCCGGGCGCCAGCCCACTGCCTGTCCCACAGGGGGCTGCATGGGCCCCGGGAGGCGGGTGCCTGCCCCTGCCCATGCCCCTGCCATAGCTGGGAGTGGGCCAGCCACATGGACAACAGCCCAACCCCAGACACAGTACCAGTTGTTTTGCACAATTGGTTCTATTTTCAAAGGTAAGAGGTTTTGTTTTTCCACCCCTGTGTCCCTCATTACTGGGCAGGGGTTGGGGAGGGATGAGTGGTGAAGGGCGGGGTCGTGGTGGGGAGGGTGTAAGGCTGCGGGCCCAAGGCCCTCATGGGGAGGGGGCCCTCTGGGGACAGTGACTGGGGGCGGCAGGAGAAGTTCTCCTATAGGGCCTCCCAGATCCACAGGGGGGAACTACACCCAGCTGTTCGTAGGGTAGGTGGCAGCCCCCCGTGACGCATCTGCACCTACACATCCCCAATGGCCAGCAGGGGATGTAGATTCTCACCTCTATCTTCCAGCACAGGCCAGAGTTGCAAAACATATGGGTGTTGTGTGTCTGGCCCAACAACCCAACATAAATGTTCAGATTCTGTCCCCAGTGGTCGACCAGGGCCTGTAGCATGATGGAGTAGTACCCATCGTGGTTTATCAAATGAGCCACGCTGTAGTCTGGGGCATGGATGGGGATGTGGGGCCTGTCGATGGAGCTGAAGCACTTGGGGAACTCCAGGTGAAGCCAGCCAAAAGCACATCCAGGTCTGCAAGCTGGACAACCCTCAGGAGCAGGAAGGTGTTGACAACTGTCACTATGTATACGGGGCGGAGACCGAGCACACACCTGAAGGAGTGAGGGAGGTTGTCCCTGGGTCCCAGTGGGCTCTTCTATCCCCTCCTATCCTCCTTCCCTCCCAGATTCTCTGGGTGCCCCCTGGGGGAGCACCCCCTAGCAGTGGGTCTATGTGAGAGTGGGATAGCATGGTCCTCTGGGGACAGGTCTATCCCCTCAACCCCACACTCACACACCTGACCCTGCTCCCCGAGGGTCCCCCTTGGGCAGAACCTTCCCTGCTCCCATCTTCATGCAGGGCCTGCAGCCTGAGTGTGCTTTATTAGCATGATGATAGCTCTGACAGCAGATCTCCCCATGCTGAACTGGTTCCTGATGGAACAGTAGCTTTCCAGGGTGGAACGCTTCCATAGGGCGAGGGAGACCTGCTTCTCTGGGGATGGTGGGCCACATCCAGGTATCCTGCCTCTGGAGAGGGGGGATGAGCCATGTGCAAAGCCCCAGGAAGGCGTCCTTCCTTATATGGAAATTGCGGAGCCATTGCTGGTCATCCCACTACCCCATGACCAGATGATCCCACCAGTTGAAAGTAAGGGTGTGCCTCCAGACCTGCCTGAGCACACGGGGGGGTGGGTATGGGTGGGACCCTGGAGCATCGAGAGTGTGCTCCTTAATCCTAATGGCAGGTGTCCCCCTCCAGAAGAGGTGGAAGATGGCCGTGATCAGCAGCTTGAGCAACTGCGAGTGGGTTCAGCACAAACCAGGGTCTGCTCTGGCTCCATGGCTAACTGAAAAGAGCAAACTCTGTCACAGAAAGCATGTGAGCCCTGAAGTAGCTACGCAGTCCTTCGAGGAGGTAGGCAAGCCTTAGCAAGGGCAGGGAACATGGGTGGGATGAGTCCCTTTACGGGTGCGGCTGGCTGGGTCTCCCAGAAGGCCTTGCCATCCACGCGACCCTATCTGACATGGTTCCAGGGTCTGTTTTGTCGAAAGAGCAGCTGGCTGTGTGGCCACTCTCCATTGGCCAAGTGGATTGCTTTTTCGATCCGCTTTTGTGTGTGGACATGATCTGTTGACAGGGGTTTTGTGGAGAAATCTCTTCCAATGGTAACGTCTGTCAACAGATCGCTCTAGTGTAGACACAGCCCTTGCAATTCTTTAAGAGGAAAATACTATGTCTTGGTAACTTACCTCGGGGAAGTTGCCTGAATATTGCTTGTCCAACAAACACAGATCTATGGTAGGGTTAAACTTTATTTCTGAGATACACAAAATAGAAAACCCAACAATGCGAATGCATAACTTTTCACCATGAGTCTATACAAAGGCAAGAGAAGTAAGATTAAGAGCTCCCCCCTCCCTTCTTTAAGCTAATAAGGAATAGAAACATTTTGTCTTCTATTCCTGTTACTACATGTGAAATTTTAGCAAAACACCAGAGCGCTTCCCCATCCACAGACTTTCGAAATTCACTATTAATTTGTATCAAGAAGTACAAAAGGGAAACTAAACATGAATGTTTCTCAAGTCCAAGGATTTTATAGATTTTTTTATGAAGTGAAAAACAAAATATGAAGGACAGAGTACATCATTAAAAGCTTATTTAGTGCAGGCAAATTTAAAGGAGAGAGGGAAGATCAAATTGTTAGCTTTATCTGCAATGATTTCAACTGTGTAAAATTGCTTATCTGATTCTGATGGGTAAACAATTGGTTCATATCTGTTTAATGTCTGTAAATAAGAGAACTACTAACAAGCTAACAGTGGGTCAATATTTTGTATCATTAACGGGATTTTAACAGTATAGCAGTATATGCAGAGCAGCAAAATTATGTTCAGTGCTGTACAAAATATAGATTAAAATGCAGCCTCTTACTTTGAGACGGTTCTAATACAAAATAAGTCAGCAGGTGCAATAAAATGTATGGAATGTTTACAATTTAAACACAGCAGTTTTCCTTTCTATTTTCTCACCAGAAGATGGCACACAGTACACAGTCTATACATACTGGTTCATTTTCCCCCTCATTCGCTCCACACCACTCTACTCAATTTCAGCTCAGAACTTTCTGTCTTTTAGAACAGACTCTGATAGGTTTAGTTTATTTTCTGTAATAACGACAAAAAATCCTTCTGCAAATATAATAAATGTCATCCAGTAGCAATTTGGAGTAAATGCTATTGATATTTATACCACATGTGTTGATTGAAAAGTAGTTGGCTAAAACAATGGAATATGAATTTTTCCAGAATGTTATGAATATTTCCTAACATATATGGCTTACGTCCTCTAAAATGAGTTTGTTACAATTAGAGGGAAATACTCTTATAAATTGAAAGGAAGACAGAAATCTATACTATTAGCTTCAACAAATTAGTAGAAATAATTTTCATAGCCCTTGCCCTCATAGTCTGTTACTTATTAGAATAAACGCTTTACATGATATAACTCCATTTTTGCAATTTTAAACTGATGATTAGAGTGTGAGAGAAAGTCTTTTAGAGAGAGAGAAAATCAAATTAATCAGTGAGACATGAAACATATGTTCTTCTGGAACATTAAAAATGTAATATTAAACTTCTTTGTTTGATGGTGTTAACGGATACTCACATTGCTCCAGGTAACACAGTCTAATAAGCTAGTATCCCAAAGTATTTTGTTCAGGGTAAAAGCATTATTTTGTAGTCTTGTTGGCTATGAGTCATTCAATTAAAGAGTATACTGTAGAGCCACTAGCTGGCCACAAGGTGATGCTAGAAAGTTCATCCTTCCTTTACATCTTCAGCTCTCAGCATGCTCTCTCAGTATGGGAAGCTGCTCCTAGTCTCCACTCTTTGCACTGGTGAACAAGCCACTAAGGCATCAATTTTGTACAGATCCATAACAGTATTTTCCGTATGTTGCAGCAAGACAATTGCTATGTGTGCAGTCACATGGATGGTACTGCCAAGGAGAGGCAAGTGTGTGCACGGTGAGACAGAGATTACAAAAGTACAGTATGTGAAGAATGTGCCAGAGAGAAATCCCTGGGTTGCACAGCTGTAACTGAGAGTAGAATCTGGTTCCACAAAAAAACACCAAAGCCAAGAAAATGTGTAGTCATTTAAAAATTCTGCCAAGAACCTGGCACTACTTCAATATGCCATAGTGTGCACTCTATCCTTCACACATACATCCTTTTTTGTGGGGTGGGGAACATGGCAAACATCTAAACGGGCCACAGGCAATCATATTCACTTAACATGCATTAGAGTTGCATGAATAAGGTCAGCAGGCCTTGCTGAGCACTCCTCCGCATATCTTGCTGAGCCTTGTCTGGTAATATTTAATACGCAGAAAGAGGCAGGCTAGTGGTCACAGAAAAGAAGTCATTGCAGCTGACCTTCACCTACTTAAGAAAAGGGACAATAGTGGAAACCTCACCCCACAAACTAACCAGAGTCTCCTGGACACTAAAAGAAAAAGTCTACCTTCTAATCAACATTATCGGTAGATACAGATGATGAGAAACAATTGGTGAACCCATAAATACCACAGACCTACATCTGATATTCCTTCAAATGCATTTCTTGGGGGAGGAATAAATAAATAAAAACAAGAACATGTGCTTATCACTTTTCATCCTCAAGTCACAGAACCACTTTCAAAGACGGGAAACTATCAACACCCCCAGTTTACAGGTGTAGTAATTCAGACACAGATTTATCCTACAACAAGTGAATGGCAGAATCAGGTATAAACCCAGGTCTCCTGGCTGGCAGTCCACTTGTACAGGTTCCACCTCACAAAACCGGCAATCTCTGGTCCAGCAAGCTTTGTGATCCATTAAGACCGCTGATGTTACAGAACCAGAGAGCCCTTGGCCATGGGGATGTTCTGCTTGTGATGTCCCGCTCGTGATGTCCCATGGCCAGGGCTGACGCCAGTGCCCCAGGGCTGGGGTCAGGGTCATGTTGGCAGTCCATGTGGACATGGCTGAACCCAGTGTCCTGGAGCCAGTGCCCAAGCTGGCAGCCTGGCTGTGGCTGGAACCAGCCTCCATAGGACCAGAAGCTGGGGCTGCAGTCAGCAGCCCAGTCGCATCTAGGATGAGGCCAGAGCAGGCCAGGCTGGAGGTAAGGGGGCAGTAGGGGCTCAAGTTGTTTGGAGTGGGGTGTCAGAGGGCCAGTGGGGCACAGAGCTGCCAGCAGGGAGGGGCAGCAGATTGAGGGAGGGACAGCAGATTGCAGGAGGGGTAGGGAGACCTCCTTTCATCCAGCAAATTGCCTTGTTCAGGTGCCGAGGGTACCAGACGAGGAAGGTGCAACCTGTAATCACGAAACTATGAAAATTCTACATGAAGTGTCAAAAATATTCAACATGTTTTATTTATAACATGAGCTTCAGTTGAACCATTGACAAATGGAACAGGAAAAATGCACTCAATAACATAACTGAGTACACTGCATGTCCTTTTCCTGCCTATCTGGACTAAACAAGTGATGGACAACCTAGACTAATGAGTGGGCCACAGAGTGGCCCGCCTTCATCTCAGTGGGCTGCAAAACTGTCATAACCAAGAATGTCACCTGAGATAAGGCAGTTTGCTAACTGTGCTTGTATACCTAGAATTTGCAGGGTGTGCCAGCTGAACCATAGCTGTGCTTTGATTGGATTCACAGGAAGTGCATGGCTTTCACAGTCATGTCATGTGCCCTTGGTTTATGTGCGTGTCACTTTAGAGTCATAGAACACTAGAACCGAAAGGGACCTCAAGAGCCATTGAGTCCAGTTCCCTGCCCTCCTGGCAGGACCAAACACCACCTAGACCATCCCCGAAAGGTGTCTGTCTAACCTGCTCTTAAATATCTCACACAATGGAGATTCCACAACCACCCTGGGTAACTTATTCCAGTGTTCAACCACCCTGACAGTTATGAAGTTTTTCTTAATGTGTAATCTAAACCTCCCTTGGTGCAATTTAAGACCATTGCTCCTTGTCCTCTCCTCACAGGCCAAGGAGAACAATTTTTCTCCCTCCACCTTGTAACCCTCTTTGAGGCATTTGAAAACAGCTATCACGTCCCCTCTAAGTCTTCTCTTTTCTAAACTAACAAGCCCATTTCTTTCAGTCCTGCCTCATAGCTCATATTTTCTAGACCTTTAATCATTCTTGTTGCTCTTCTCTGGACCATCTCCAATTTCTCCTATCTTTCTTGAAATGTGGTGCCCAGAACTGGACACTATACTCCAACTGAGGCCTAATGAGCACTGAGTAGAGCAGAAGAACGACTTCTCATGTCTTGTTCACAACACTCCCGTTAATGCATCCCAGAATCATGTCTACCTTTTTTGCAACAGCATCACACTGTTGACTCATATTTAGCTTGTGGTGACCCCTAAATCCCTTTCCACAGTACTCCTTCCGAGACAATCGCTTCCCATTCTACATGTAGGAAGCTGTTTCTTTCTTCCCAAGTGGAGTACTTTGCATTTGTCCTGATTAAACTTCACCCTTTTTTCCTTAGACCATTTCTCCAGTTTGTCAAGATCATTCTGAATTATGAACTATCCTTCAAGTACAGGTACTCTCTATGCCAATATCAAAATCATTGATGAAGACACTGAATAGAACTGGTCCCAAAACAGATCCCTGCAGAACCCCACTGGTTATGCCCTTCCAGCATGACTGCAAATTATTAATAACTACTCTCTGAATACAGTTTATCCAGTCAGTTGTGCATCCACCTTATAATGGCACCATCTAAGTTGTATGTGCTTAGTTTATTGATAAGAAGATGATGTGAGAGCTTGTCAGATGCCTTAGTAATACTGGCTGGGAAAAAAAAATACACGCAGATGGAAACCAGCAGAATCTGGCAACCTTGTGGGATAATAGTAAACAAAATATCTCATGGGCCACACATAGATCTCCAATGGGCCACAGGTTGCCCACCACTGGATTAAGCAGTTTGGAAACTGCAATTTTAGTCAAAAATTGCTTATTCTTCAGTGAAGCCTCAGTTCAATACTGCACTTAGGACATGCTCAACTTTAAGCACATGATATAATCCCACATGAGCAAAGTTATGCACATACATAAGTATCTGGAGGTTCCAGATTTAATTGTGCTGTCCTTATAGAGTACAGAAATATAGTCAATTCTTTTCCAATGCATATTTTTTTGGGATCAAGCATTAAAGTGTTCTGCATTTTCACTAAAGTTTGAAAAAAATCTGTAAACAAGGCATTACTAACTTTTCTCACAAAAAACAAAAATCTCATTTTTCCTATAAAGCACATTCTGGCAGGTTTGTTCCTCTCTTATAATAAAACAGATTAACAAGGCTTTTTAACTCTCTGCTATTGGAGCAATTCAGTGATGTACAACATTCGATTAATGAAAGGAAGACAAAAACAAGTGTCCTTACCTCATTTCTAAACTAATTTTTCTGCCATTAGTTTGATGGATGTTTTAAAAAGTGCAAAATACATTTCTACAAATAACTTCTACTTCTCAGGAATCACAGGAAATAAAGCAATAAGATAAATCATTTGAAGTCAACAGTGGTGTAATGTTTTAGCATAATTAGACCCTGCCCACTAGCAAACACAACTGTAAAGTCTAGAAATTAAAACCCTCCTGGGTGGCTATTAATTGATATTTAGATTATTAATGCTTACCCATCCTAACAAAATTAATACTAACAGTGTGACTTGAACTCTCCTGAATCTGAGATGCAAGTCAGTGGTACAAAGTATTGCCAAATATGGCTGGAAAATATTTCTTCCCCAAAGCAATAGCCTTAGTTTGAAAAGTGCATAACAGAAGCATTTGCCCCAATATCCGTCAGTCTGGCACCACTATTATTTAAAAGTATTTGTAGAACTATTTAAATTCATATACTTCTATCACTATTTTGGTCTAATGTCAACATCTTTCTTCTGGACAACTGCAAATACAGTTTCCCAAAAGCAATAAGAATGGAGCTGGCACACTGACTTACCTAATAATTTATTTTCAACCATCTGTAACTTTTGTTGTTTCCAAGTACTAGTGCAAACTCATCAGGAATGTGCTAACTGAACATTCACCTATGTTCGTGATTAAACAAGACACCAAATGTTGACCCAGGCTTTATTAAAATAATAATACTATTATCATGGTGAATTAACTTTTAAGGTGATTAGTTTAAAGAATGTGACAAAGAGATTAACACATTATGTATCAACCTTGCCTGCACAAACTGAGATATATAGAAGTAAGATGAGACACTGAATTACCTAATATACGTAGTTTCTTCACACTCGAATTGCTACTCCAGAAGTGCTGAACTAAAGAAACTCTACATATTTTTGTGACCCAGCATTCAAGGAGCCTCATGCTCTTTGTCTGTTTCCCAAAATTACAAAATGCTGGTTGCAATAGGTAAACTTATTTTCCCATCAAGTTTCAAGTTCTGCAGGAGTGAGCCTGGAGATTTTATTTGCAGTTCTTTATGGCCTAGACACCTGAGCATTTCCTATGAAGGCAAGAGACTACAATGGTGCAGCAAATTTTCTAATAAGCAGGTTAGCTGGCTGTGGAGCCAATACTTAAGATGGTCATCTGCTTTGGTGGTCCTCAGAGAAAGAGAAAGAGAGAAAACATCTGTCCTTCTCTAAGGCTAGAGCCACACTACAGTGGAAAATTGACCCACTGAGGGTCTATCTTCTGGGGTTTCATTTTGTGCATGTATGAAAAGACTCTCCCGGAGTTGACTTCGACTTCTGTACACAAGAATGGCTATACTGGGTTAGACCAAAAGTCCATCTAGCCCAGTATCCTGTCTTCTGACAGAGACCAATGCCTGATGCCCCAGAGGGGTGAACAGAACATGTAATCACAAAAGTAATCCCTCACCTGACATCCATTTCCATCCTCTGACAGAGGCTAGTGACACCATTCCTATCTACCTTGCCTAATATCCATTGATGGACCTAATCTCCATCAATTTATCTAGTTGTTTTTTGAACCCTTTTAAAGTCTTGGTCTTTACAACCTCTTCTGGCAAGGAATTCCACAGGCTTACTATGCACTGTGTGAAGAAAAACTTCCTCTTGTTAGTTTTAAACCTACTACCTGTTAATACAAGTCTCTGGAGTACATCCTTCATTAGGATGGGTCAGCAACCCTTCCAGGCTCTGTTCACAGTGAGAGGCAAGGAATAAGGAAGACGGATGGGAGAAATGCTCCCGTTGACCTTCCACCATGATGAGGACAGACACGGCAGTCAAATATGGATAAATCAATTTTTACTACACAACTGGCGTAGCTAAAATTGGGTATTGGTACTTGATCTCTATGTCTAATATAGACATAGCCTAAGAGAAAAGGGATACACAGAGCAAAGCTGACATACTAAAAAAAAAGGTATGCTACCAGTAACAACCTTCTTTTTTTTGAGAGACAGAGAACAAGGCAAGCTTCTTTTTCCAACACTAAAAGGAATTTCAACCATGTTCTTGCTTACCTTTCACGGGACATTTAATTGTAATGTTTGCTCCAATTCTTGCCACTATCACGCCTCCAACAGTTACCGAAAGATTACTAACTTCCAGATTTGTGACATTTATTCCAAGGGACAAAATGACAGGAGCCTCTTCAAAAGAAAAGGAAAAGAACTGTCATTTTAAAACATATGAATTTGAAATTTAATGTGCTTCATAAATCTTGTATTTTAAATGATCATGTAAGCAGAAATAAGTTTGAAATCAAACATACAGATAAGTAGGATGAATCAGCTAACTTGACTCATGGCTGGTGTGGCTTTTGTTGCAATACAATTTAAGAGTAATCAGAAGTCTTTATTTCTAGTTACTATGTCAATCAAATTCAATCCACATTTAGGAGGGGAGGATGGGTCTTAGTGCTAGACAAAGAAATGACTCTCATACTACAACAGATGCCATGATCAATCTTACCTGCATACAAGAGCAAAGAAGTTGCCCTATCAGAATCAAAGTCATTGACCACCACACATCCATACAGGCCAAGTTCCTTTTGGGTAGGATTGAGAATCTGTACTTTTCCAGTGCCATCCAAAATCACTCTAAATAACAGTTAAGGAGAAAAAGAAGTTTATTCATGGAGGAACAAATTATGTGCCCAGCTCACATATTTCATCTCTAAATCAAGTCTCCCCTTAATAATATAGGAGTAAGAACCTTCCAAACAAGGACACACAGCAGCCCAATAGAATTCACTCAAGTCAATCGAGTAGAGAACCCTCCATGCCTGCAATGTGCCTCCTTCCCCCATGATGGCAAGGAGAAGCAACAAAAGAATGTGTGCAGAGACAGATCCTCCAAGTCATCTTTTCCTCTCAAACAGCAACGTGGAGCTGCAGGAGATGGACATGCAGGAGATTGGCAGCATCTGCATATTCTCACCAAATACATCCTCCTCACTGTGCAGCAGAACAACACTGGTTGCTCTGCCAGGAGATCTCCCAGACCTACTGGGAAATGGGCAGGATTTGACCTTAAATGAACAAGCTTATGTGGGACAGTCATAACAAAAATGAGCAATTTAATGCGGACCCCACAGATAGCACTGCTTTTCATCTCAGATCAGCAGTTTTGGAAACCACAGTGCAAGGTGACTGGGGTATAACTTATGGAAAGTCTTAGGACTGGTAAGTGGTGGGATCGCAGGCTCTCAGCAGGGGGAGGAAATAAGAATCAGGGATTTACATGTTTAAGGGCTACCTGATTTTTTGTACTGATATAGTTTTAAATTATTTTTCCCCTTAGCAATAAAGCTGCAGCCTTTCCACAAGTACCGTATGCCATCTGAACCCCTTTCCTAATACGTCAGTGGCAAGGTACATGACCTAAAGCCATGTGGGAATAGTTTCAAAATGCCAACCTGATGTATTTATACTTTTCCCTTGTCAGATTTACCAGCAGCAAGTAACTTTAGCTACAATGAGCTTTTGTGGGAATGAACTGCTCCAGAATCTGAAGAAGTGGGCCTTTCCCATGAAAGATCATTACCTAATAAATAAAATTGTTAGTCTTTAAGGTGCTACAGGACTGCTTGCTTTGTTTTGTGAAGATACAGACTACCATAGCTATCCCTCTGAGACTATTTAGTTACAACGTGCACCACAGCACACATAAATAAATTGTTGATCGGACATCCTACTTGACTGGCTAAACTTACAAAAATAAAGCTATATTATGTGGGAAACATAAAAGCATGTTAAAAGAAAATCCTGCTTCGTGTATGGGATAAAATCACTTATCTCGCAAATTAATACATCTAGGCTATGTCTACAAGTCAATGTCAACAAAACCCGCAGAGAATCCACATTAAAAATGCGTTCGGTCTACATACTGTTGACAGAAATTGGCACTTTTGTCAACAGCCTTCTGCCTCTCCCCCCATGAGGCAGAATGTCTTTCTCAACAGAATCTGTAGACAAAAAAGCCATATGGACACTCCGAAGGTGGGGGTGGGGCCTCCATCGACACACAGGGCTAATAGGTCACTGGGCAGCCCTGTCTGCTGTGCTTCTGGCTGGCTGTTCAGTCAAGAGAGCCGCTGGGCAGCCTGGCAGCTCTCAGTGCTATGTGCTTTCATGTGTGGCCATGATCTGTTGATTGAAGTTTTGTTGGAAGATAGCTTCCGACTGTAACTTCTGTCTACAGATCACTGTAGTGTAGACATAACCATAGAGCACAACGTCCATACCAACGACATATTTTGCAGACACATTAGTGTATGTCCCATACATTTCTGAATATATATATTATTTTCTTATTACAAAAAGAGTGGAATTGAGACCGAGTTGCTAGTGACACTGTAAAATAGTACGAATTTCTCTGTGAGAAAGGGCAATTTATATTGTACACATTCGAAATAAAAATACATATCAACAAAACATATGCTAACAATGAAAACATTAGTTGCGACAAATAAATATGAAATTACAAATGTCCCATGAACTAAAAAATAATTGGCAGGGGCATCACACTCCAAAAACGTTTTCATTCTTCATTAAAAAAAAAAAAAGAACTTATTTTTGGCATCTCTGCTTTAATTGATAGCCCCACAGAACTGTATTTTTCTTGGCAGTGGGGTAAACCAGTTAAGTATGTTGAGGAATATCCAAAAATTCCTTTATCATTTCAGAATAATTTCTTTATTATTCAAAGGTTAGATATAATTCCAACAGGCTAAACCATAAAGCTAATACTAATATTATCAGGTAAGTTCCTCAGTTACCAACAGTGGAATAAAGTATTTGCTCAAAACTGAACAAATATATGAGAATACACTTTGCTCTACCTTCTCTCCAACTATATTTCTAAACTGTGGTTGTAGTGTACATCTTGTTAAATTTTGGCATTCGATTACCTTTAATAAAAAAGATTCAGAGGTAATGAAGGTTTAAAAATTACAAGGATTTTGTTTTTTTCTAAATCAATATTATGTTTTACAAATTCTGCACAGTGTGTGCATCTAAAAATCATTATCTTTTCGTGAAAGCAAGCTTTTCAGAGACGTCTCCTATCTATAAAATGGTGAATAATACTAGAACAGATAACATTTCTAGAACTGGAAGTAACTTTTTATGGATGTGGTATAGGATCATATGACTGTAAGGGACCTCAAGAGGCCATCTAGTCCAGGCCCCTGCTCTCATGGGAGGAGGAAGTATTCTTTAGACCATTCCTTATAGGTATATTTGTATAACCAGTTCTTAAAAATCTCCAATGACAGAAATTCCACCACTTCCCTGGGCAATTTAATCCAGCACGTAACTACCCTGACAGCTAGGAAGTCTTTCCTAATGTTCAGTGGCTTAGCTCTTGCCACAGTTTAAGCCCGCTGCTTCTTGTCTTATTTGTAGTAATTAAGGAGATTTAGGAGAACATTTTTTCTTCCTCTGTCCTGTAACTGAAACAAGCCCAATTTCCCCCAGTTATCCCTCATAGGTCATTTTTTTAAAGACATTTAATCATTTTTGTTGCTCTTCTCTGGATTTTCTCCAATTTCTCCCCATCTTTCCTGAAATGGGCGTGCAGAACTGGACACAATACTCCACCAGCTGAAGTTAATCAACACTGAGTAGAGCAGAAGAACTACTTCTGATGTCTTACTTACAACACTCATCCAAACACATTGCTTTATGTGCAGCAGTGTTAAACTGCTGACTCTTATTTAGCTAGCGATCCACCATGACTTGCAGATCCCTTCCTGCAATTCTCCTGCCCAGGCAGTTATTTTCCATGTTGTATGTGTGTAACTGAGTGTTCTTTCCTAAGTGGAGCATGTTGCTTTTTCTTTATTGAATTTCATCATATTTACTTCAGATGATTTCTCCAGTTTGCCCAGCTCTCCTTGACTTTTAATCCTATCCTCCAGAACACTTATAGCCTCTTCCAGCTTGGTATCACCCACAAATGGTATTAGCGTACTTTCTATACCATTATCTAAATCACTGATGAAGATATTGAGCAAAACTGGGTCCATGGATATTTGCTTTATATCTGTGGGTATTCACATCTGCAGCTCATTTTTGCAGATACAAATGTGGCTACAAATGTATTTAGAACAATACAAATTTGTGGATATCCACTTTATATCCCCAGGTATCCCCCATTTGTGTATGTTAATGTGCACAGCTGTGGCTCACTTTTGCGGATACAGATATGGATGCAAAATTTTGTATCCATGAGGGGCTCTACTGATCTCTTGTGGGATTCCACTGATAGGCCCTTCCAGTTTGACTGTGAACCACTGATCACTAAGCTACTCTACTCTATGGTTTATCAAAATGTGCTCACACTCCTCCCAATGACATTTACTGTAATATACATCTATTCATTCACCAATGCATATAAGCTACTTTAGACAGAATGTACAAAACATATAGGCTATAGCTGCCCAGAGGGTTTTTCCAGCAAAACTGGACTTCTGTCAGAAAAAAACATGGAGAATCTATACACAAAATGCGCTTTGTCAACAGTCTGCCAACTAACTTTGGCACATTCACCAGCAGCGTTATACTTCTCCCCATTCAGGTATAATGTTCTTGGGCATTTTTGTTGACAGGCAGGGCTTCCGGTTCACCAGTCAGCCCCGTTTGCAGAGCTTCCAGTCAGCCGTTCTGTCGAGAGAGAGCTGGGCAGTCCAGCTGCTCTCTGTCGACAGAGTGGATTGCTCTTTTGATATGATTGTATGTGTAGCTGCAGTCTGTTGACAGAAATTTTACTGGGAAATCCCTCCCAACAGTCCCTTCTGACAACAGATGCTTCTTATGCATATGTAGCCATAAAATACATTCTCCTTTGTCACATAAAAACCAATCCATATATCAATGGATTAAATGTGTGCTTTTCCTTTAATGTTCCTTTAATTTGTGGGACAATCTGAGACACATTTCACATTTCACATTTCTAACAAAGAGGTGAAAAGCAGAGCTCATATTTACTTCATTTTCACAATAGTTTTTTAACTTTACATAGAAAAGTAGATTTGAATATTTGCTAATAACATAACAAAAGTCATATAAAACCCAAAGAACCCCTATTTACTTACTTCTCAGAGGATTTTAATGCTTCACCATCTTTTGTCCACGTATATTTAGGCTTACTAATGTCTGTAGTTTCACACAGTAAATTAACAGTACTAGTACTCTTAGTCAGAAAAACTCTGTTTCCAATTTGTACAGTTATCGTTTTATTAAAGGAAATTCTGGGAACTTGTTTTTGCCATATAATACCAGGTCTCTTTTGATTGAACATCAGCTTGTCTAGAGTTTTTGTGTTGAAACGTTCAGAGATGTTTGGTGATTTATCAGTGAGTTTTGAAGCTAACTTTTCTCCACGCAAGCCTTTCAGTTTTTCAGCAGTAAGTGTCAGTGGTGCAGATAATTCAGCAACTAACTGATATATGACTTGGGATGCCAAATCATCACTGATCTCTCCAGTTTCAATGAACTGACTCACGTTCCTTATTAGCTCTTCAAACTGTATAGTATCCATGCTGTAAGCACCTTGAAGAACTGCTGCCTCCAGACGTTTGCTCTTGAACTCATGTGAGTTGTACTCTTCTGCTGAATTACTCACATGGGTTCCAAAATTTCTCAGGAAAGGTTGATCATTAACTTGTCCATCACCCAGATACAGCTCATTCTTTTTACTCCACAATTGCCACATTTTGCTCATTTTATGCCATTTGGCTCCAAAACTGTTGGCTTCATTGTGATCTGTACCACTGTTCTCATTTGCATGTTTTCTAAAAGCTGGAGGTTCTATTAGCCGATTGTCGGTGCCAATAAGTTTGAGAACAAAGGTATCGTGCACAGAGCCTGCAATACACCTGTACACGCCGATATCTACGGCTCCAAGGCTATGTATTTTCAATGATCCTGATTTAGTGATGCCAAGTCTTTTAGAGTTTTGTAGATGTTGCCCATCTTTTTCCCATTGGATAAGTGACTTCTGAAACCTTCGTACTGGGCACTTAATTACGACGGATGTTTTTGGAAGTAGATAGGCTCGGCTTCCAATGGTAAAATTAATGCGTTTCTCTTGCCGTGTCTGTATGTAGACTCGGTGGATACTGACAATCTGAGGTCCCTGGGCAGCATGTTTTTCTGTAAGCTTGGGTTTAATGCCTTGTTTAATCTCTGAAACAGCAATCAAGAGTTGAAAAAGACTGAATCACAGGCACTCCCCCTAACAAATTCTGTCTTTCCAAGAATGCTGGTCATCACATTTTCTCTGACATAGTTCAGGTCAGCTCACAACATGCCGACTTTTTATCTGTGTCACATAAATACAAACAGGAACAATGCTATGGTCAGTTTTCTGGCCCTGATTTAGGTATTCTTTTAGTTCTCTCTAAATTTCCTGGAGCTCTTTTCATATCAATGTGAAGGCACTTATATCTGTATAGAGGAGAATACTCGGAAGAAGGGAAAGAAAGCAGAAGGATAGGCATGCTACGTCTGTTATTCTTATTGCTCCCAGCTGAAAGGGCAAGAAAGGGAGTAAAATGAACAAAGCAAATAAAAGGTGGAATGTCACGTCACTTTTCCCACATTTGGGCATAGCTACAGCAACCGGAGAGAACCTGAATAACACAAAGTCCATTAGAAAAGCAGGATTCTTCTTCCTAAGGCTGTTAGACTTGCTGGCTGGCTGATTTTACTGATTGGCAGGCAGAGTGAGATCAAGTTGACAGTAGCCCAGGAGGTGAGAACAGAAGTCAATGAACATGCAGTGAGGGAACAGAGAAGGCCATGCTACTATCAGTGAACTGGTGGTCATTTTTTGGCGGGTGGGGGTGGGGGGACAAGCTTTCTTCACAGAGTTCTGTGGTTGGCAGGGGTCAGGAAAACAAGAAGGAAGGAGAGAAAGGGAGAAAACAGTCAGATCCTTGACAGGGCCGGTAAGTGAGAAGGTGCCTGCTAAGAACTTGAAGAGAAAACTGAGCAGAGCTTCATGCAGGAAGGTGCAGAAGTAGAATGATGAGCATGGTAAGACCCTTCCTGCATTTTAGCAGAGGAATTAGAAACCCACAAGATTTTTGGAGAGCTGCCTCCATGACAAGAGCCAAAGATAGGCCTTCCCAGCAGTAGCTGGAAAGATGCTGGGACACAGTGTGAAAATGACTGCAGTATTTCAGATACCATTTTGTTGACTCACAGAACAAGACAGAAGGACAATAGAAGCATATGCCTTGGCTATTCACTTTGTGCCAGGTGAAACTGGCCAGCCATGGGAGTTAGAAAACTCCCTAGATAAGTGCTAAATAACACTCGGTTTTTCCTGTTCACCCTGACAGAGAACAAAACCCAGCAAGCTGCAGAATGACTTGAATGAGTCAGAGAAATAGACAAATTAATAACACAATCAGGCACGTGGTTGAATCTAAAATCATTACTACTCTACCATTGGGTGAGAACATAAATAAAATGATAAACCTTGATAGCAAGTCATTGCAAAGGTGGAGTGCTTCAGATATTATATACATATGCTTTGGATATGTTGTAAAGGAAGAATACATTTCATGCTTATAAAACAGAAGAGTTATTGTCCATGTTTTAACTAATGAATTCTGAACAATATGAACACCATGGGTTCATAATTACATAGCTCTTAAATAAGTTTTGTTGTCCAGATACATGATTTTCTTCACTGACAATTTTATATTGTATTAAAAAAATATTAGAGACACAGAGCTAAGATAATTAAAATGCTGTCCTGTTTTCAATAAGTAATGGTCTCAAAAATGTTGCATTAATGAAAATGTTTCAATATTAAATATTTAATTTCCAAAACCCGCATACACATGCAATAAGCTATAATTTTATACTTACAAAATATTTTGTGCTATGTTTAAAATATTTATTCCAATACAGAATTAAATCTAATGTACATTTATAAACCTATTCAAGTCCAACTTATCCATTTCACCTGTTTTAACGAAAGATTATACCAACTCTTCTTAATGCAGCAGCAGAGGGTGTGTGTACACACACATACTATTGGCAGGGTTACAAGTGAGACAGCATTCAGTTTTGCGGACTGCAGGACAATGGGACTTTTTGAATTGCTGACAGCATCACAATTTGCAGTTTCGGAAGAGATGGTTTTTCTGAGAAGGCTTTCCTGGAAGCTAAACCTGCTGAATACATTACCCTGCACCAGTTCCCCAGAGGCTGATCATCTACTGGTGTAACATGGTGTCCAACAGATGTCCATGGTGTCTGTTGTCTCCAACAGAGCTCCACACATTTTAGTCAACTAGAGATCTGGCTATTTCCCAGGACCTAGGAAGCCAGCAATATTTCTGACTGGACTGCGCCTTCATAAAGTAAAGATCATGACAAGAGACTGTGTCTAGGTAGTCAGGTTTAGACTAACAAGCCCTACCACCATAAGCAGCTAGTAAAACTTAAGGACTCAATTGTGCCCTGAAGACTGAGTCCTGACAAAGTGGCATTGAAGAAAGCCACTTGGTGACAGACTGTGCATGGTGAACTATCCCTTTGAACAGTACAGCTTGTAGCCATGCCATGTTCCTGTCTCCCACCCACTCCCTTTGGAGTGAGGTGAGCAGAACCCTGGATGTAGTAGGAGGAAGCAGTCTCTGCACAGTCCTCTGAATCCCAGGGTTGCTACTGTCCTTTGCCCTTGGAATAACAAGTAAAGTGGTAATGTCGAGTGTGCCCCTCTCTCAGCCCCACTGTACTCATATAAATGCCAGGCAGACTCCCCCGATTCCAGGCTAATGAATTTAAACCCCGCCCCCAAACCCAGAACATTTGGGAACTTGACAGGAGAGGCTGGTCACCAGTTCTCTTTCATCTTTTGGTCTGCGCTCCATTGCCTGCTCTGCTAACTACTGTATGTCGTCACGTGCTGCTCCCTTCTCACTACAATGAAAGTTGACAATGTTACTTTAATATCACTCTCCACTAAGCAATTTGCAGACCACATTGCCATTCAACCATCCACAATAAGTTACATTCAGCAAGATATGCAGCTCAAAATATTTTATTAAACCTTATGCCAAGGACATTCCTGAAAGTCCACGGGGTTTTATTTAAGTGGTGTTTTTAACCTCAGGATTTTGGCATGTTAATCTGAAATGAAGTCCAGGGAAAGAAGTTTCATATTATGTATGAATCAGTAATTACTCTATTATTTTGTTTTGTGAATAACCATTTATACAATGCTAGAAAAACATAATGAAGTAGCTATTTCTGGACAAGACCATTAACTGGATCAAAATCAAAAAGCCCACCTGTTTTATCAGGTATTTACAGATTGGTGTGATGCAAAACTTCTAATTCTTTCAAACCCAGGATGAATGCTTTTAACTGAACAGTTGTTGTGTTGAGTACAGTTTTATTAACTTGTATCTGACATTAGGCTACTCATAAAAGCCTTTTTTTCAAAAACATAAACGTATATCCTCCATTCTACACGAAGAAAAGCAGACACCTACACTGAGGGAATGGTGGCACACGCACTCACCATAGCTGTATTTAAAAGAGACATCTAACTGGTGATTTCACATGTGCTGCTAGTGCAATTACAGTCATTGTGAGAAGATCATGCTCAAAATTTAACACCTGCATTTTTGCAGGAACACGTCTAGAAATAATCATCCAGTTACAGTATTGTTTTTAAAAATGGTGCCTACTCCTGCTATGGCTGCGTCCTCTAAGTGCTTTGTGTTTCCCTTTCGCTTATGCACTTACAGGAATTACTTCTGCAACCGCCACTGGAATGGGAGTTTTGTAACTGTTAACAGCACCTATCAGAGTGTAGCAACTAGCATGTTAAGAAAACACACTGAAGAGATACACAGTGGGCCCAGTTCTTATTTACATTAAGGCCCCTTTTCATTGCTTTGGCAGTATAAATGGGATCTATGGAAGTATGAAAATAATTTATACCCAATCAAAGCCACCTTTATGTTCTCAGAATTACATAGCGGGTAGATTAGAAACCAGGCCAAAACATTTCAGTAACAGTGAGACCACAATGTCCCTTAGCACGTATTCAAAAATTACATTTAAAAAAATTGAACTGGACCCATTGGACCACTGGTTTAGGCTGAGAAGATACACATTTCATAAAATTAAAGCGATCTTACACGTGTTCGCCCTCTGATCACAATGCCTATGTGATCAGTAACTATGAAATGTAGCAAAGACAGATAAATGAATTAATTTAGCAGCACGTACACAAGTTTTAGTTGATTATGACAAATCATCTAGGCACTATGTAAAGTAACATACTTACTGTTACAGTCATTCACGTGACAGGACCTTACAAGTGAGGAAGTAGGGAGACTGCTACACATTGATATATTTAATGTGACATTTTGGCCCTTTGCTGTTAGCTTTTGGCAGGCAAGTTTCCTTCTTTGGATTCCAACTCCACAGCTTAGAGAGCACTGCAGAAAGAAGGATATAGTCAGAGTGAACCTTGTGTCCTGTCTCATGCATGCTACTTTTAATGTGATTTTTTAATGGATGCAGTTTCACATGGATCCCTCTGCTACCCAAACCTCCAAGGGCTCTCCAGACTTAAGTAAATACGAATGTAAAGAGGCTAACTTTTTCCACCAAACACCTCAGAAACAACAAAAGGAAAATGAGAGGACTTCTCATTATCCTACTGAGGGTGTAGTGCAGAATGAGACAGACATATAATTTAGCAAGCTCTAAATTGATTGGGCTGAGTCTCCGAAGTCACTGAGCATGTTCATTCTGCATATGGGCAGGCTTTTTAACTATAACCTTTAACTATGCTTAGGCCTTTTAGTGGATTTTTTTGGGAGGAAACTGGGACCTTGGAAAAAATGAGAGGGTGAAAATAGCATCGGTACAGTATTTTGCCTTTCAGAAATTCAAGATGGGACTAAAGCTGAGTGATTGTAATTTCAAGATGCTTCAACCAGGTGCAACCAGACTGAAAAAGGAACAGGAAGCATCAGGGCCTCTTGTTTCTCATGAGCGCAGAAAGGGGATGGGCTTAGTTGGGTCTATTTTTTGTGGCTGGGTGCACCGGGCTCTGTTTTCTGGAACATTTTACCATCTTTCTCCCCAGAACTTCAAGAACTGTGTTGGACAGGTAGCCCCCTTTGCCTGTTTGCATTCCCCATGGAGCCCATGTAACCTGCACCCAAGGTCCCATGTAGTGGGACTGGGATCATTTACTGAGAGAAAGAATGAGTCTTCTCTACAGCCTTAACTGAGAGCGCCACCTGGCTTTTAGTTCAAACAGTAAAGGCTCCTGCATTAAACTCAAGAGGTCCCTGGTTCGAATCTGCCTGTGGGTGGTTACACCCACACTACATACTGTTATGATTATCTGGTAGCCTCCCAGCTAAATATCCCTTGAGTTCCCTTTATATTAGCAGGTCTGGTGAGCTCCATTCTGGGCCACTCACCTTGGACCATTCTCCTACAACTAGCTGAGGTGGACAATCAACTTTGGCGCACAATTTATGAGCAGACAATCTAGGCTCCTGGCAGATCTCATCAGAGAGTTTCAGAAAGCTTCCATCTGTCAACAACTGCTTGCAGTGAATTTTGCGACTCTGAGTCCCTCCGCCACAGGTACGGGAGCACTAAGACACAGATAAGAATGCGGAAATCTTAGCTGCACACACACCAGTCCTCAGTCATTTATACTATTATTTTATACAGGCTTACCTAAAGCAGCCATCACCAAGTTCTCTTCGAACACTTTACTAGTTAAGATTAAACAGTGAGCAGGCTTTTTCTAAAACCCTGGTAGCCCTAATTTAGCTAATGGGCCAGGAGCCAGGAAAATGCAACTAGTGAGCACAGTGCCAGACAACTCCACTGCAAGGAGTTAGTGGAAAGCCTAGAAAAAGACATGTACTTTATAAGGGGAATTGACCAAGTCAAGGCTCAAGTGCACATATGGTGTGAGGGGAGGAAGTGTCACCTTTGGGAGAGATAAGTTAAGCACTGCTTCCAAATGAAGCTTCTCTCACTTGTGGAGTATGGGGAGAGAGGTTAACTGGACTAGTTGGTATCTAAGCCATTCAGGACTCCTGAGGTGTTCACTAGCACCTTGAATTTCACTCAGAAGGGAACTGATAGCCAGCAAAGGGAAACTAAAAGTGTAATAAGTCTGATGTCCAGCTGAACTCATTTTATAATAACAAACTTTGCCATTTTCCCACTTTTGATATTCACAGAAATAAGACACATCCAACTTGATTTGCTTCATTAACTGGTCCCCCTTCACTCCCCCGCCCTCCAATTCCCTACTATACAAACCACGGATTCTGTTTTTCCACTCCAAATCCATCTGATGACATGGGTTTTACCCACAAAAGTTCGTGACCTAATAAGTCTCTAAGGCACCACTGGACTGCTTGTTATTTGTGAAGTTACAGACTAACTTGGCTACCCCACTGAAAGCCTGTAGTGACATTCCAGGTTACTCCAATTAAAGCAGATGGGGTAACTAATCTGAAGAAAAATGCCTACAACTAAACAATGTCCACAGTCTGCTGTACCTGTTGCCATTCTTCAGCATACCAAGCAGGTGGGCAGTCAATCTGGTTACAGGCTTGTAAGGCATGAGGCTTTTCAGCTTTGCAGTCTTCGTTAGCAAGAATGAATCCCTCGGGTTGCTGGCACGACACAGTTCTTGTCTGTATCCCAACTCCGCAAGTAGCAGAACATTGTCTCCAGGGGCCAGTTTCCCACCTGTGCCAAAAAACACATTGGGGAAAAAATCCACTCTGATTAAACAATGCACAAGAATAGTGCATCGTGGCGGGATTACCCAGACACAAATTATACCCATGTAGTGCAAAACAAGGTAGAAACGTAAACATATTTATATTAGAAGAGTCTGGCTATCACCTACATTTGCCATTATGGAACTAAACAAATTACATTAATAAGCTTGAATGTAACAAAGTTATCTATATTGCTTCCCATAAATACTATAAAGTAATAAAGAGCTAATTCAAAAAAAATGTATGTGTTTATATTTAGAACATTCCTCATAAGATAATCAGCCCCCTGTTAGCTTCATGCCAACATTCATAAGATTTAAGAGGATTTTTCTTATATCTATTAATTTTTTATTACATTTATATACATTTTCTATCAAACTTTCTGCTCCTGTTAACTTTTAAGCACATGTATTTCAGGAGAAAGTTTCTATACACACACTTTGCTTTGGCTTTGACCTTCTTCTCTAAACCATAATTTTCTCATTGAATGCAATATTCTAAGTTTTTGATAGCTTAATTACATTTTACAAGTGAAAGGGGGCATCAGAGTTTCCTTCACAAAATTTATATCACTTTCTGAACTAAGGATATACCCTTTGACTCTATGCAATTAGTATTTAACCCTGGGCTCTTGGGAAAAGGAATTTTTCCAGCGGGTTATATGCTGGGTCTACTGAAGAGCTTCATAGTCAAGTGATTTTCACACAGACCCCTGCATTGTGAAGCTAAACAATTGCACCACAAAAAAGCAGCCATGTAGCACTTTAAAGACTAACAAAATAATCATGTTAGTCTGTATTCTATCAAGACAAAAAAGTGCTATGACTGCTTATTTGTTTTGATAGAATACAGACAAACACGACTATCTCTCTGTGATTAATTATACCACAGTATCTTCAGATGATGTATTTATTAAATCCTGTCTTGCCTTTCTGAGGAGACTGTACTTTTCATATACAAAAATAAGAAAAATAATCCAACCCACAGATCTACTTTAGGAATAAACAGTAAATAAGAAAAGGTGCCACCTGAGTAGATTTTACATGCATACAGTATTTTCAAGAAATGACAGTCTTTTTTTTTCTTTCCTCATTATTCCCTCAGCAGACTAACTCTGATTAGTTAAAGAAATTAAACTACGTATTATATGGTTCTGAAAACATCATTCCACAACAGGAGTATAACATTTAATCAAAAAGATGATTTCATTTGGGTTTTAAATTTCTGCAAATGAAAAGGTTAAACAGTCAGTCCTTGTAAGTCAGGATGTAGCTGGTTTCAAGAAAAGTAGAACACTGTCTTTGAAAAAATATTGTTTTTTCACACAAAAATGAAGAGTAATTTATTTGGTAATGTAGTATTATGCTTGTGAATTGTGCTCTTTTCACTGAAAAAATATTGCTTTTCCACTTGGGGCTGTCATCTGAAGATATTGATTTGTTTCACAGATGAATCTTGACATTTTTATCAAGCAGAATAAAACAAAAACAACACGTCTATTGACAGAAATAGTGAAACTGCATTTAAAAAAAAAATCACAGGCCCCGATCCTGCAATCTGATCTTTGTCTGGGAAAGTCAGTAAACAATGTAGAGTTATCTAAGCCATATGAACCTCTTCTTTTCCACCATGTAATTTAATTATTAAAGCATACCTTGGTGGGCACAGTTTCATGTTGCAAGTGCGAGTCATTGCTGGTGGTCGCATGGTACTGTCACACAAGGTATCGTTAACAGCTTGTTTTGTCTGCACATGCAGACACACTGCAATAGCTTCTTGTGTCCCTGGATTTAAAAATAAAATCACATGTGAGATACTCCGGGGACAAAGCAGCAATTTTTTGCCTTCTCTTCCCCCATCCCTCACAATTTCCATATGAACTAATTAGGGATGCCAAAACTAGACTGCAAATTTAATATTAACAACTTGACTCATTAACACACTGGAAATATTTTAGAATATATTTGAAACTCAGAAGACATTTTGCAATTAAAAAGAGCATTAAAATGCAACATTTCTGGGATTTCCTACTGACAGCCACCAATGCCCCAAGTTTGGATATTTTTCTAGATTCAAATCAGGTGTTCAAATGGATACAAATAAACAATAGTAATAAGGTCCCAGTTTTTATTTGCGCCCCTCGAAAAATCAATGGAAAATTGTTTGTAGCGATTTTGTCTTTCTTTCCATAACACCAAGAAACCAAGACACCATATTTGGCACTCTGATGACCTGATTTTGGAAAGCCCCTTCTATTTAATAGTGCTGCTCTAAGGCCTGGTCTACACCAGGGAACAAGTTTATCCCAGATATGGTATTCTAGCTATGCCACTAGCGTAACTAGAAATGACATATTAGGATTGACTTTCTTCTCTGCAGTAGATTAGGGCTCTTCAGGCTCACACCAATGTGCCTTACTCCACACGATAGCATGGAGTACCAGGGTCAATAGCTGAGCCCAGAAAAATCAATTTTGTCCTGTCTTCACATACTCAGCAAAATCGACCCCCAGAAGATCATGGCACATCAAGCCCCCCATGATTATAGACAGAAGGCAATTACAGTTATTTGGTTGGCTATCAACGTATAACACATTTCTTTTCAGAGAGCTTGACTCACCCTGCAGAAGCAGGATGCAGTTTTATTCCTACTGATTTCAATGGGATTTCAAACAGCTGAGAATTTGAGAAGATAAAAATAGCATACATCTTTCTAAAATGTGGCCAAGAAAATGGCTGACTGAGCAGATAGAGATGGTCAGCTCCTCAGCTGATGGACACAGGTGTAGCTCCATTAAAGCCAATGAATCCTCAGCTTTAAGAATCTATGCCCAGTGCATACAGCATGCCCTTACACAGGTTCTTCCTCAGTTTCTCTCCAAAGTGCAGTTATACACATAGTTATGCTGAGACATGAAAGAATATTAATAATTAAACTTTTATCAGTCAAAAAAATGATGTAATGCAAGTCTGGTTTAGATCAACACAACTTGGTGAGTACTTGTCAATTAATGAGGTTTACTGTTTGTTTTAAAATTGCATAGTATATTCTGTTTCATATTTTACATAATTCTGCAAGGCAGTATGATGACCTCCATTTGAAAATCCTATTCACTCAATGGAGAAAGGCACATACAGGACACAAAACTTAGTAAGATGCTTTGAAAATTTTCGGTATCTATGCATTAAAAACAACAGCCATTATCATTAACCTGTTGAATAGAATGGCATTGAAATGCACTCTAATATGCACTTTTGTTGTGAACATACAAAAATGACAAATATAATACACAACAGCTAACATAGTCACAGTTTAAAGAATCTGCTTCCTCCTTTCTAAATTTACTTTCCCTCCAAAAGACCTCCTAGGGCTACAAATGTGTTTTCTGTGGTAGATTATACTCTTTGTCTGACATGTAAAAGCTTGAAAGGTTGCTAATATGTTTATATTTCTAACTGGAATTCTTGTTATTTATGTATGGTACATTAAAATATCACACATTTTTTCTGTTTTATCTTATGACCACCAGACAAATGTTCTTATAAATAATCTTGCTTGTAGGTAAATTTGTACATGATTGTTTTTTTGACACCTATTGGTTATTTAACAGTCCATATGATACAGCTATCTCCATTAAATAGTTTTGGAAAACTTTCAGCCTCAGGTTAGTTCTGCACAACTTTCATGTAAGAACCGTCTTTTTCTTTCCTAGAGAGAGCGACAAATGTTTTTATAATGTGCTCTCAAATGCTTCCATCTGCCACTATCATCTGAAACTTTGCACTTGTACAGCCACTGGCCATCATAATGGTACACTAAAGACCAAATGAACCGCATCATGCACTTGAGGCAAAACACTTATTTTTCTTCACTATTATAATTTAGTAGCAGGTACACAGCATTTAAGGTTACTCCAATAACAGTTCCTGCAATTGTCTCTCTGTCAAGAGAAAAAAAATTTATTCTTTAACACTGACAATTCCTATCACAAGCCAATACTGCCCTATCAATTGTCTTGGTACAGTCCACCATATTTATTCTTTCAAGACCAAGGCTGCAATCCTTCATTATGATAACACAGGTACCAATTTAACAATTTCAAGCATAATACGAATCATACACGTAGGTGGAGTGGCTGTATCCAACACCATGGATTCTAGCTTTCTTTTGGGCTTTTCCTGGTAACCATCTTAATTCCTTTTGGGGCTGATGCTCATTCCAGGCAGCCTTTACTGTGTAATTGCTTTGACTATTTCTGCACAGTGCTGAGTTTTTACTGAAAAGGAGCACTGGCGTTGTGCATAATTGACCGACTGGTCACTTGTATTAAATAAAAGTAATCAAGTGTTGAAAATGGTGTTGTAACACATACCTCTACTGAAACCTTCTTATATTCTTTACATCAAATGTCCTCGTAAGATGATCCAAGGGTGAAAATACAAATTCAAAGCAAATCACTGCACATGATGAATGTTATAGAACTTTAAGGTTCTATCCCAGAGACTAAAAACCAGGAAACCATGGTTACTACAGAACCTCCTGAATGACTGAATAAATACACCATCAGAAGAAACAGCCATTTTGGTTTCCTTCAGTTTCCCTGAATAAGAAATATATTGCTTGTAAGGTACAATTCTGAAACAAAGATCCAGATGTACAGATTCACTGAGGTAGAGCTGTGGAAGAGGTTATCAGACAAGCTCTCAAACATACATTCATTGTTCATCCAGTTGCTAGGCCCATGCCCGCACTGGGGATAGCATTAAGGGTTCGTTTTCGGCTTCAAGTGTTTGTTCGTTGTAGCTCCACACACATGGCTTCTCAGTTGTTATTTTAGGTCAAATTTTACCCATAGAATTGACTTAAAATAAATCTCTTTTAAAGTCAAAACGGATAACCCTATTGTTTAACTATGGGTTATGCTGGGTAGTATTTTCTGCACTTCTCACACAGAGAGGGTGACATGATATGAGATTTGTACACTAAGCCCTCTGCAAATCAGCAGTGCATATTACAATTTGCGGTGAGTATATCAATGAAAAACAAGAAGTGCCACACCTTTTAAGTTTTTGGCTGTGACACGCCACCTTGGTTTGGGGTTAGCGTATGAGATGTTTTTCATTTAACTCATCACAGAGCCACAAGCTGCTACTCCACGTGGTTTAAGAAAATAAAAGCTACCATATGTTTTAGTGTTGTAAGTTACAACAGACCAGATATTCTAAAAGTTTGTAAGGCAGATTTATTTTTCAGATATATGATACTTTCCAATAAACAGTTACACCCTTCTGAAATGCTTCAAGAGATTGTTCTTAATTATAAATTTGTTTGTGACTACAAATTAATATTGGTTTATAATGTGAATCAGTGACAAACTTCTTATATTATGGGGTTAGGGATGCCTCTTGCAAAACCAGAAAAGTGATAAAATCTTCAGGTAAATACATTGTCATGTATGTGATGCTCTTGCCAACACAGCAGAACATTGTAATTACCCTACTAATCAGAGAGACTGAATATTTTCCATTTTAACCCTGCACACAACCCTCACAAACTCAAATTTTTTCATAACTTTTTACTGTGGAAAGAAATATACAGTGCATAAAGTTGTGTTAAAAGATCAACATGTTTACAAAATGAAAACTTTATGATTTTCCCTTTCTAGAGTTAAAACAACCAGTGAGTACAGGAGATGCTAAATGTAAGTGCTGGAAGGATAGTCTCTTCTTTCTCAACCTTACACCTAGAAAAGGAAAAAAAACTTAATTCAGATTACTCTTGTCTTGCATCTTAAAAAGAAATCATCCCTTTAAAACCTGGTCAATTAAAATGAGTTAGAAGAAATTTCATATATTATACATGGTTGAGTCTCTCTGCCAGATTTTACATATATATAGTCATATTTTCCTCTGTTAATGGACAGACTGCAAATTGTTCACGCAAGAGTCAGCAGTTTTTTTTAAAAAGTACTCTCAGTGACGCCAACAGGAGCAGTCATGGGAATAACTGCTCACCAACATGAATAACAGAGTGTCCCCAGCTCTCATCACTTTACTGTGAGCCCTGTAATACTTGGTGCTTTTCTTAAAGCACCAATACCTGGAATCCTCTGATTGTGCAAGAGTCTCATGTTTCATAAAATAATGCATTTCTAGCTCTCAGGATTGCTGAGAAAAGCTTGCACAAATGTAACCTACATGCATGCTAAAGTCTCAAAACCCAGGAAGAATAAAAAAAGATTTCTACATTAATTTTTTTAACATGTTATGATTTTGAACCAATCTCATGATTCTGGGGCACTTGACTCCAGATATTCAGTTGTTACACGGCTGGCAAAGAGATTCAAAGTCTGTTCTTCCATGTTTCTCTCTCTCTCCGGTTACTGTGTGAAAGGTTCACACAGCTTAAGCAGAAAGAGTGAAATCAACAATACAAAAAGGGCTACCAAAAGTACACACAATGAAAGTGTAGAGGTATTTCTCCAGTTTATTTCACCATTCTTACACATTAGGTAAAACAATTTCATAGACAAGCTGGATTCTTAAGCTGATGGCATCTTTTAAAGGGAGCATTTATTTAAATACGGTCCTTTTTTTTTTGTACAAACAAGCTTCTGTAAACCCTTCAACAAAAAGAACATTTCCCACAATTTAAAATAAAATCCAGTGAAAACAGTTGATAAACACACATTCTCCTTTCATCTCTGAAACCCAAATATTGCAGCGCTTGGAACCTTAAAATGAAAGTGCTCGTTACGGAAAGTGAGAAAGAGTTGATGCATTCTCATTGTCCAAGTAGAAAGAATGCGAATAAGTATTCAGAGCATTCTTAGTGACAAATAGAGTGGTCTGGCAACTTCTATAATCAAAAGTATAAGTAGATAAATTTGTTTTTTAAATTAGATTGTATAATTTTGAAATAGAGTCTGCTAAGAATACTGGATCTTTATTAACTAATTGATATAAACACTGAAGAAATACTGCACATTTAAAACAAAAATAATCAGGTAAATTACAAATACTGGCATTAATTCTTGCAGACAGTATCATGCATACACCCCCTTTGCTTGCATCAGAGACAAGGTTCTTCAAACAGCAAAAGAACAGTGCAAAAACAAAACACAAAATAAAAACCAAGCTTACACTTTCTTTGGACAAATGAGACAAAACCTTGAGTTCCCAACTCAATTTTAGTCAATCAAAAGCATAAATACAGTAAAAGCTCTGTTATCTAGCATGCTGGGAAAATGGGGAGTGCTGCTCAATTGAATATCCTGGTTAATGAAGAGTTATATTTTACCAGTGGAATATCAATTCTCAAATAATTAGAATAGAATAAAATGAATAAATTATAGAATAATATACAGGTACTCACCAATTCAGTAGCAATACTGCACTGCAGAGTGGTTGGTTTCTTGAGGCAATTAGGCATATACAGATGAAGTTTTCTATGCAGTAGTTTATCTTAGGACATTACATATCATTCTGGGCAGTGCACGGAGTACACCCAGATCAATAAAAATGCACATAACACTAAAACTATGCTAAACATAATGTAATATCTTTATAATCATTCAGAAGACCTGTCAGGATCTTGAAGTGCTTTGGGGTCATCTTTATCAACATCAATTGTCATTGCAGGTGTAAAAGGTATAGGAAATAAGCTTAATCTGTAATGACCCTCTGACATCCTGGAACCTGCTATTTTGAAAAAAATCTCTGATATTAGCTAGCTTACTTGTTTTCTGCCTCTTACATAAAAGTAGAGGGCAGAGCATGTCACTGCATACCATGTTGGGCCATATACTAGTCCCAACTACTAAAGTGATGATTTATGTTGGGAGATATCAGAAATGCAAGTTAATTGAGCTTTCTGGTTAATTGAATGCCGGATAACAGAGGTTTTGCTCTAAAGCAATGGGAGATGCCCTGATTAACGACACATATAAGCAACATCCTCAGGTTTTGAGCCATGATTTATGTAGTGTGTGGATTTCCTTCAGGAATAATGGGAAATATAGAAGATAGTTCAAATTCTTGGGAAGGTCTCTCTCACTGGGCAACTTTAAAATGGTGCCGGCTTCACAATTAATTAGCATGGAAGAACTACTACTTGCATTAATGGAAAGACTGATGACAGAAGTGATATTTATGATGAGAGATAATATAGCTAATGGTTACAAGGCACTAACTTTTATGGCACCCAAAATGCTACTGCATCATGGGCCAGCCATAAGGGTTTATAAAGATACAGCGCAGAAAAATCATACAGAGTAACTGACGATTTCTTGGAAAACTAGGCTACATCTACACTAGTGAGTTTTTTCGAAAAAAACCAGGACTCTTTCGAAAAATCCCATGGAGCATCTACACACAAAATGTGTTCTTTTGATAGTAAATCGGAAGAATGCTGCTCTTTTTCCAGTGACTCTCTTCCTCTCCCAGATGAGGATGAGAGCCTTTCTCCAAAAGATTCTCTCAGAAAAAAGCATGTGTAGATGCCCTGAGGGCTCTTTTTTTTTTCTCCTTCCAAATAGCAGTCCTCATGGCACAGAATTTTCGATCCCTGGCCTGTTCTTTCAAAAGGGCAGGGGCTATGTGGATGCTCTCTTTTAAAAGAGCAGATTGAGTTTTTCAATCTTCCTTTTTGTGTGCAGACGCACTCTTTCGAAACAAGTTTTTTTGGAAGAGATCTCCTGGAAGAACTTCTTTCGAAAGATCACTGTAGTGTAGATATAGACTTACTGTATAGGAGCTTTAGTCATAGACCAGGACACATTGCATTAGATGCTGTAACAAGAAGCCAAAAGATGGTCTGTTCCCCAGAGTTCACTTAGCTTAACAAAATAAAAAGCGAAGAGAATTGCAGACAGGTCTTTCTTCATATTTCTAATAAAACTAATGCTACTGATGCATTTTCATCTGTTTTTAGGAGCGGGGTTGAGAGAGTTTACATTAAAACATTGTGCGACATGAGGATTTGGGGGGAAGGTACAATAAAGATGCATATTCAGTGCTTGCTGAATTAGTATACAACGGTGTTTCTTAAACTTTTTGAGACCATGGAACACCAAACAATAATATTTTTATGCAGAACACCTATGAAAATTTTCTTTAAAAAACTGTCAGACAAATAACCCCCCAGACAGCAACATATACAGCAAAACCAAAATGAAACCATTTAATCAGGTATAATAGCAATGAAAAAGTAATGTTGTATCTGGTCTTAATGACAGAAAATATATGCTATCTGTGTATGATATCAAAAAAGTGTCAGGTGCTCGCAGCACACCTACACCAGTGTTCTGTGGAAACTTGTTTAAGAAACAATGGTATACAACATAGTGAAAATACAGTCTGCAGCTTGCCTAAACTTAGCAGATTGCCTCTAGATCAGGGAAAAGCTGGCACTGAAAAACTGAGGGAAAACCTCCAAGGCTATAGAAATCCTCAGGAATGTACTTTAAAAGCCTACGAAAGATACATGCAAATTAGAGACCAAGAAGTTTCCTTATTTTACATTACATTTGAATATTCCTAACTTAAAATGTCATATTTCTTTCCTTATAACTAAAAAGTTCATCTTACTGAAATGAGATATGGATTTAAAATGGAGCTGAAATTGATGAGGTCCTTTGACCAATGGAAAAAATGAAATAATGAGACCAGAGTTAGCACACTGCAATAAGTTTGCATCAGAAGTCTAACTTCTTAAAATAATGCACCCACAGATAATTTTTAGTCTGCTTGAAAGTGTTTGCCAAGGCAGCTCAATGAACAGCATAGCACTGATAAGAGGGCAAACTCACAACTATCTGACTAGAGTAACAGCAAGAGTATGGCTGAAGCTGTTTTTGATTAAATAGTCTCAGGCTAAGTTTACCCTATGAGATAAATTCAGATTTAAGACAGTTAGCTCGATATTACAAGAAGTCTGTCTTCATTGTAAACACCATTAGCTCAGTTTAGGGAGCACTAATATCAATATCATAATACTGTTAGAACTGGCTGGCTGTAGCATCAAGTTCAAATTTAAAAGTTCGAATTAAGACCAGTGTGGAAGCTCCGTGTCTTAAAATCAAATTTATTAGCCTCCAGAGGTGTCCTGTATGTATCCCACAATACCCCACAGTACTCTGCTCCGGCTGCTGCTCTCCAGGTGTGCAGGAATTAGGTCAAAACAAAACAAAACAGAAGAACCCAACAAGCAGTACAGTGGCACCTTAAAAGCTAACTATTTTGTTTAGTAGGTAATGAGTTTTTGTGTGTGTTGTTTTGTTGTGAACAGCAGATAGTGATATTCACCATCAAAACAGCAAACAAATAATAGACACACAAGCCATGTCTTCTTGGGGCTAAGCTCCTGTGATGCCCAACGAAACAAACATGGGCTGGCAGAAAGCACCTTGCATGATCAGACACACTGTCATTATTAGAGAACAACAAGAAGTCCTGTGGCACCTTATGGACTAACAGATATTTTAGAGCATAAGCTTTCATGGTCAAAGACCTGCTTCATCAGATGCACTGCCCATGAAAGTTTATGCTCCAAAATATCTGTTAGTCTATAAGATGTCACAGGACTTCTTGCTGTTCTCAAAGATACAGACTAACATGGCTACCTCTGTGATACTTGTCATTATTAGGGATCAATGTCATCAGTAAAACAAGGAGATACAATAATAAGGGAGGCTTTTATATTGGTTACTTACCATCATTCTGACAATGATCTGGGTACCTTTCTCAACTTCTTCTGTCTTTAAACTTCCAGAAGGTGAACACTATAAAGGAGGCTACTTTCTATGAGCTCTAGATTGGCTATTCACTTCCCAACTGCTGCTGCTCAGCCCTTTTCTACTTATTACATTTCTTCTGTGGGTACAATTGTCTTCACTTCCCATTGATGTCATCATTCCTGTCACATACAGGTGTGTTCACGATTCCACTGCTTCCACTTCACACATCACAACTCACTTCTATGGTCAGTTCCAAAGTACCGTATATAGTAGCAACACTAGCAACGTTGTCTAGCAATATGTACTTCAGATGGCTGAAAGACGAGATTACATCCAAAGGAGGTATATGCCCAACTCACCAGAGAGAGAAGGATATCACAGATTTCCTACAGAGGGATATGCTGTACCAAATATTGAACAATATCCTATTTGACCTCCATCCCAGCCATTTGTGGACAGGCATTTCCCTGCACTATCCTATAATACATTTACACTACCATAAGAAATGGCAGCATTTTGCACATAGTGAATAGTTAATACGAAAATTTTCATTCAGAAATGGCACCCTTAAATTTATAGGAGAAAAAGGAACATCTAGGCATACATGTCAATAATTTGTTATACATATTTTCATTTATCTAAACCCATAAACTGGCTAGTAGCTGAAGAGATTCCTTGTAACTTATCTTTTGGTAATACAAGACTAACTGCTGCATCAGTTTTGAAAGAAAATTTTTGTAACTTGGTTGACTGAACATAACCCAGTTTCTCATTCAAAGATTTATATAAAGAAAACCAATTTTATCTCCATTACCACCTTGGAAGCAAGGGACATTTAGACTCTATTATCAATGGTAAAAAGAATTAACCCAAGTTAAAAATTCAGATTTTGCTATTAAACACCAATGTAATAATTTGGAACAACATCAAACAGTTACTGAGAATGTCAAATTTAACACAATAATTAAATATGTTTAAACTACCTCCAACACATGTGGCTGAACATGGAGTAAAACCAATGTATTCCCAATCATAAATCAAACTGCTATCTTCCATACGTGAAAATTCTGGGGCGAATGGGATAGGATCACTGTTGCAGGACGCCTGGTGACATGTTCGTTCCATTGCTGGTTTGGGGTCTTCACATTCCTCATCAGGCAGATCCATTTCAGTTTGAGTAAATGTAAGAAGAACACGGCATTTCACCTCTCGCACCTGAGTGCCATGGCCACAAGTAGTACTGCATGGAGACCACGGTCCTGGAATAAACCTGCAAATAATCATAGTGCATAACTTAAAAGAAAACTGAAGGAGAAATTTGTTCTTGATATGTGTGTGCGTGTGCCCAGGTATGTGGAGAGTTAAAATATTGCTACAAAAAGTCAATGTTATATAACAATGCACATATGACCAACATGCTAACAAAGCATATGATGAATATTATGGGTTATACTGAGATACAGTTAAAGAGTGGACCCAAATCCTTTACACCTTTTTCCCTTACCCACAATTCCACATAACTCATCAAAAAGAAAAGAAAAGCTTGCAGGGGAGAAGAAAAGTCATACATATCAATGCAAAGCGACACATCTTTTTGAGAAAAATGACAGTATCTAAAGGTAGCTCAAAACTTCTGTAATACTCTGAAGGACAAGCTGGATATATAGGTCTACAAATCAAGGGTCAGAAGCTCTCAAGGCATGCGGTGTCATACATCTGCCAACAGCACATCTGCACTCTACATCTCCAAGAGGGTCTATCACAGGACATGATTGTAATGACATTTAATAGACCAAGTGAAAGGTACTTTTCCAAATGTAGTTAACTCCAGTGTAGAATATTAGAAGATGCCATTTAGATTCCATCCTGTAAGAGGCTCAGCACTGATGAAGTGATTAACTTGCTTTACGGAATATCTATCGCTTCTATCAGTGTATCTTTATGCTCCTGATGAACTATAATTAAATCTTACTGTAGACATCTCCTTAATATGTGGACTATGGGTCAGCAACCCCCAGCACGGGTGCCAAGAGTGGCATACAAGCTGATTTTTTTTTTGGCACAAAAGGTGGGAGTTCAGCCCCACCCCTCCTTTCCCATGCTGCCAAGAGATTACTCAATGCCATGCTGCCTATGGATTAACAAAAGACCAGCTAATGCTCCCAACCAACACCTAAACAATAACGCTCTGCATCTTAATTTATTTATTAATGAAACTCTTGTAAGTAGGACTATTAGTGACTTTAAAAATTATCACTGGCACTTGGACCCTGCATAGAGGTCAAAAGGTCAAATTTCAGCACTCTGCCTTGGAAAGGTTGCTGACCCCTGGAGTAGAGTTTAAAAATGTGTAACCTTCCTCTAACAGGGTCGCCCTACTCTCGAGTGTCCCTCTGCAGCCAGTCCCTGTGGAACTCTGTGCAGTCTTGACTGCTGCCTTCTGAGTCCTGAGGGGCGGGGTGGGGGGAGGGACAGGGAGGATCTGACACACCCTGTCCAGGGTGCTGTCAGCTCCTTCCCCAGGTTTGTGGCCAGTCTTCAGCCACTGAGCCTGGGTCTTGCTCAGGTCAAAGCTCAGCACTCACTCAGAGCTGTCCAAGTGTGGCTGGCTCCCAGGCAGCATAGGCACCTGCCTGGGTCAAGCTCCTGAATGGAACTGCTTGGCCCTAGCCCAGCAGCTTCTTTTATATTGGCCCGGTGGGCCCTGATTGGCTGCCACTGAGACAGCTGCTCCATCCTCCCTGGAGGACCTTTTGTTTGCTCCACACTGGGTGTGGCAAGGCCTCTGGCCTCCTCTAGAGCGCATCTGGGATTTGTCCACCCCATTACACTTCCATGAATTCAGGGGCCATTACCATGTCAGATACTAACGTTCAAAATTAGGCTTCTACCATAGGGCTGAATTCCACACGTCATCTTGGGTAGATTTGTGAATCAAATACATAATTGCATAGTATCAGACAGGAAGCCATGTTAGTCTGTATCTTCAAAAACAACAAAGTCCTGTGGCACCTCATGCATCTGATGAAGCGGGTCTTTGCCCATGAAAGCTTATGCTTCAAAATTTCTTAGTCTACAAGGTGCCACAGGACTTCTTATAATTGCATAGATCATTTCTAAAAGGTCTGAAACACTTGGTGAATGAAATTTACAGACTTGCTAAAAAATTTCCAACTGGAGTGGATCTACATGAAATAGTAAGGGGAAATAAAAACATGTTTTTATCAGCTCCTAAAATACAAGAAAAGGACATCTGTTTAGGAACCAAATTAGACATCTATTTCCTCCAAAATATTTCCTCCTCTTTCTTCAATTTAAAAAAATCCATTACTCTGTTGCAGAGAAATATTATTTTTAATATTTAAAAGGCAGTTATACAGGAATGAGACAAAACCATTATTTTGACCTCTGTTTTTTCTCTAAGTGCAAACAACATTTACACAGCATGGCTAATATTGGTGCCTCAGCTCGGATTGCTGCTAAATTTGAAAAGTTTGTGGCCAGATTACTATATCAAGACAACTGCCTTCTGCCACTGCAGAGAGAAGCAAGAGCAACAGATAACACAGTAGTTACCCTGCAGATATATTCTCACTAAGCCTTGGGGCTACTGTCCAAGGAGTATCTGTTGTGGAAAAGAAGGAAGAGTGACACCTTCCTCTTCTCTCAAGAGCACTGGCTAATGAAAGTTACGAAGAAGACATTCACCCCAGAGGAGCTGCTGCTGAACATTCTCCACAAATCCTGCCCCAAAAGGATTTACATAGTTATCAGGATTTGCCTTTATTTTAAGTTAACTTGAGTAGTACCACCCCAAACTTTGGCCTGATCCTTAGGATGCTAGGTGCATGTGGAAAGGTGCTGAGCATCATGACCACCTATTGAAGTCAACAGGAATGGAAGGTAAAAGAGCAGTTCTGTAGCACTTGAAAGACTAACAATCGTATGTATTAGGTGATGAGCTTTCATGGGACAGACCCACTTCTTCAGATCTGGAGAATAACTGATAACCGAGGGAAAAAAAGAATGTATTAAAAAAAAACTGGATACAAAAAAAAAAGAAAGAAAAAAAGACTTCACAAACCAAGTAGATAGTTAGGTGTGGGGGTGGGGGAAGAGAGAGGAAGAGACAGAGAGAAAAACATCTGCAAGTGTCTCCTAAGTTGAGAGGGATGCCTGCCATCACTGCAAACATCAAAGATGGAGAAATTGTCCCTGTAATGCATAAGATAATTGTGATCTTTGTTGAGTCCAGGATGATAGGTATCAAACTTGAAATGAATTCCAATTCAGATGTCTCCCTTTATAATCTGGTGTTTAAACCCCTTTGTTTTAAAAAAGGCACCATTAAGTTGCCAAAAGCGTGCCCTACCAAGTTGAAATGCTCACTTACCGGTTTATAGTAACAGAGAGGGAGCTGTGCTAGTCTATATACTATCAAAACAAAAAGCAGTCAAGCAGCACTTCAAAGACTAGCAAAATAATTTATTAAATATTTATTTTGCTAGTCTTTAAAGTGCTACTTGACTGCTTTTTGTTTTTACCAGTTTATGTGTATTCAGATTCCTGATGTCTGATTTGTGTCCATTCATTCTTCGGTGAAGTGATTGTCCAGTTTGTCCGAGGTACATGGCAGAGGGGCATTGCTAGCAGATGATGGGTTAGTGGAAGTGCAGGAATATGAGCCCCTGATCATGTGACTGACATGGTTAGGTCTACTGATGATGTCTCTAGTGTAAATATGGGGACAGAATTGGCAACGGGGTTTGTTGCAACAAGAAAATCCAGGATTAGTATCTCTGTGGTATGGTGCGTGGTTGCTAGTGAGAATTTTCTTGGGGTTGGGTGGTTGTCTGTAGTCAAAAAAAAGGCCTCTCGCCTGGGACCTGTGAGATGAAGCATCATATTTCAGTATGGATTGTAGATTGTCAATAATGCACTGGAATGGTTTAAATTGAGGGCTACAAGCGATGACAAGCAGTGTTCTGTTATTAACCCTCTCGGGCCTATCCTATCTCTCCGATGAATGGAAAGTGTTCAGTCTATCACAGTTTTGACAATATTTGAAGTGCACTAATATAATCTTCTACATTGGAAGAGTATTTCCAGAAACCAACTACAGGTGCTCATATACTGCAGTGACAGGAAACAGGAAACGCCATACCGGCACTGATTAGCTGTCCTTCCAGCCCAGTAACTTGTCTCTGACAGCAGCCAGATGCTTTTGAATGAGAAACCCTGCAGCACACAGCAATGGGAAAACCTGCTAACAAAGTACTTCATTTCCACTCCAACTCATCAGATGAAATGGGTTTTACTTCTGAATAAATCTGTTAGTCTCTGAGATGCCACAGGACTGCTCAATGGCTAGGTTAAGGACCAAAGAGAGCCATATAAAATATTTAGACATTTATGTAAAAATGTTCTCAATCCTCCTAAACAATAAGCATGGAGCTAACTTCAAATAGGTCACAGTTGTTGCTTGAAATCAGCATGTCTGTAACATGCTCACAGTCAAACATGCTACGCACTTTGTTGGATCAGGGCAACTGCACACAATATTTGACAAAATTCTCATGTTCTCTTTCATAAAAAGAACCATATCTGGATAATATTTCATATACACAGAATTTACAAAGAAACTCAGAATATTCTAAGTGATTATTCCTTCCCTTACACTGGGTCTATATTGTATTTGAGGGATTCTTCTTGAATATTAGCACCTGAGCTTTCAGAACAAAGTTCAAGCAGAACAAATTAAAACATGAGTTTTAAAATCCTCCCTCGTCATTTGCTAATCCAAATCACATGATGGGTACAGTTAATTAAGACAACCCCAAATAGCTAAAATTAAGTAAAAGGTAATGGAGCTTATGGAGACTACTACTACAAAATGCACGCATGTAGCACTGGGCAGCACATACAGCTCTGGAAAGAAGACAATACTCTAACTAAATCATGAATATGGATCAGGTGCTAATTTTGCATTAATTAGCTAAATTCACAGGCTGAAGAAGGAATTATGGCCTTCAGTGTTCGACTAAGCTGTAAAATGCAATAAGGTACCAGCATCAGGGGGCATATATTTTTCATTGGCTACGTCTACACGTGAAGCCTACTTCGAAGTAGCTTATTTCGATGAATAACGTCTACACGTCCTCCAGGGCTGGCAACGTCGATGTTCAACTTCGACGTTGGGCAGCACCACATCGAAATAGGCACAGCGAGGGAACGTCTACATGCCAAAGTAGCACACATCGAAATAAGGGTGCCAGGCACAGCTGCAGACAGGGTCACAGGGCGGACTCAACAGCAAGCCACTCCCTTAAAGGGCCCCTCCCAGACACAGTTGCTCTAAACAACACAAGATCCACAGAGCCGACAACTGGTTGCAGACCCTGTGCAGGCAGCATGGATCCCCAGCTGCGGCAGCAGCAGCCAGAAGCCCTGGGCTAAGGGCTGCTGCACACGATGACCATAGAGCCCTGCAGGGGCTGGAGAGAGAGCGTCTCTCAACCCCTCAGCTGATGGCCGCCATGGCAGACCCCGCAATTTCGATGTTGCGGGACGCGCAACGACTACACGGTCCCTACTTCGACGTTGAACGTCGAAGTAGGGCGCTATTCCTATCCCCTCATGGGGTTAGCGGCTTTGACGTCTCGCCGCCTAACGTCGATGTTAACTTCGAAATAGCGCCCGACACGTGTAGCCGTGACGGGCACTATTTCGAAGTTAGTGCCGCTACTTCGAAGTAGCGTGCACGTGTACACACAGCTATTGTGTGTCATGTGCAGCATATTGAGCTTGAGAAGTCTCCACTACAGTCAATGTCAACTTTGTCTTTGACTTTACTGGAAACAGGGAACTCAGCTTGAGTTAAGTTTGGGATTCCCTATGTCTGTGGGGAGAGGACAGGGCTCCCCTGTGGCTGGATCCCTGCTTTCTTAGGGACCGAATGTGTGTGGCTGGGGTGGGGCTCCCCACTTCCTTCTGGTGTGCATGTGTATGTGTGGCTCGGCTCCCCCTTTACCTCTTGGGGTGAGTGTATGCACACCTGCTTTAAAAATGCATCCATTATTAACTAATGGGTGTGGTAATCTTTACGATCTGAAGAGAAACCAGAGTTTATTATTATCATTATTATTATTATTATCATTATTAACTAAAGGGTGTGGTGCCAGGGTGGCACACATCTGAACAAACACACATGACCTCCGTATTGGTGCACAAGACAAAATTTACTCCACTCATGGATGAAATATCTTACAGGGAACAGCGCCCTACAGCCCAACCCCCTGCCTCCTGAAACTCCTCCACATAACTCATTCCTCTGTCCTGCACTCCCTTCACTCCACCCAACAATTACATTTTTTAAAGGCACTGTTTTACCAGACAGTCCACAGGGGTATAGGTTGTGAGAGTATACCACCTGCAGGTAACTTGTTACTTTGACACCTGCTTATGAATAAATACAAAGGATTGGAAGGAGGTTCCAATCCTAGTGCTTCTCTAAAGATTTGAGAGTATAAACATCACCTGATGACATTCACTGAAGGTACGCAAGCTTGAGAGACTCTGCTACCCTCAGAAATATTAAAAAGTAAACAGGAGCTAAGACTAGTTATCAGTTGGAAGAAAAGGATAGTATAGGGGACACACAGCTATAAAATGCCTGGCTGCGCAGGGCAAAGATCTGTAGTTTCTGCACAGTAACCAGTAAAAAGTTGTTCCAGGAAAGTGCAGAATGGAACTAAATGGAAAAATAGATGCTCCAGCCCCACCTTGGGGTACTGTCAATCTGTCCCCTTTCCCAGAATTGGGGAGTTGGAAAAAATAGAAAATTCTAAAGTATAATGTAAGCAATGTTTGTGGTGTGACAGCATGTTTATTCACAGCAGGGAAAGATCCCAGCAAGTGGTCATTCTTCAGTTCTCCTGCTCTTACAGCACTCCTAGGTGACAGAGCAAACAATTGCCAGCCCCGGGGTGGGGAAGGAGAGAGAAGAGTGTAGAGAAAGAAAAAGTAGCTTTTCAATCAGTATGGCTAGGGGGAGAGGCATGGGGCTGCTGCCCCCGTCCCAAGAACTAATGTCCAAGGTTTGCAGAAGCATCCAAACATTTGGGTTCTTATCTGAGTAGACTCTCCAAAACACTGGTCCATCACTCAACCATCTCTATAAAATGCAGAGCCACAAATTTTATCCTGTTGAGAGATTACATATTGGACAAAATACATGACCAGCTTCCTGTGGAGAGGCTTCAAGGAAGTCTGAAATACATATACTTAAAAAGGGAACAAATGGGGGATTTTTTTTTAAAAAAATGCAACGAACAGGAAACTCTGAGGACTTCACCACGTTTCAGTTTTGGTAAATGCAATTATATTCAAATCTAGAGAACAATCATTTTGGATGATCTCATGTTGCAAACAAAACATACCAGCTTTCAAAAGCATTCTAAAATTATCCTCTACTTCTCCAAGTTATTAAAAGAAAAGGTGGGGAGGTGTCTATTTCTTTAACATATTATTAAAAGAAAAGGCTGCAAAATCTTGCTGAAGCCTTGCTGTGAATCCTACTGTAACTAAGAAGGCTCCAGGGAGGAACATTAAAAATAATGATGGGTATCAACTGTCATCACATTCCACAACTAAAAGCTCAAAAGGTCAAACCTACATTTTTCTTGGCCTTGGTTTACCAGCAGTCATTTTTAAATTTTCCTAATAATAATAATAAAAAGGCTTTTGAACATTCACCCTCTATGTAAATTCAGGATTCCAGCAGTGGTAGACCACAGCAGCAGAGGTATTTGTCTTCCTGGTTTGGCACATCCCGTTTGTGGGGTTTGAAAACACAGCTGCATTTATTTCCTTATTCATTATCAACTACAATATTGCCTGAAGACACAAAAAACAGCTATAATAAAAGGATAAACTAAGTGCTGAGAGTTCATGTCGCAATTTTAGTTTGGACGACAAAAGAATAAATAATGTTAAAAGTGGCAATGTACCAAGGAAATTGTGAACACTTTGCTAGCCAGAGGTGGGCTAGACCTTGTCATACTGTGTCACATATAAACTACAAAAGCTAAGTTAAACATACTCTAAAGCAGGAGGGAAAGATAGGTTACTCACCATAGTAACGGTGGTTCTTCGAGATGTGTCCCCGTGGGTGCTCCACAATAGGTGTCGGGCTCGCCCGGCGCCGCAGATCGGATCTTCCAAGCAGTTTCTGCCGGACCGCGCATGCGCCGGCGCACGCCGCTCCCTTGCGCGATCCGGTCCCCGCCAGTTCCTTGACCAACCGCCTCGGATGCTCCTGCAAAACACTAAACAGAGATCCGAAGCGGGGAGGATGGGCGGGTGGTGGAGCACCCACGGGTACACATCTCGAAGAACCACCGTTACTACAGTGAGTAACCTTTCTTTCTTCTTCGAGTGTCCCCGTGGGTGCTCCACAATAGGTGACTACCCAGCAGTAACCCAAGATAGGAGGTGGGTAATCGGATTATGTGCAGCTTGTCCCCGAGAGGACTGCTGTCAAGAGATGGCTATCCTCTTGGAATACCCTGTGAAGGGCGTAATGTTTGGCGAAGGTGTCATAGGATGACCAGGTCGCTGCTCTGCAAATGTCTTTTAGCGCAACGCCCTTGAAAAAGGCTGTTGATGCTGCCACCACCCTAGTGGAATGAGCCCTGGGCGTGGCCAGTAAAGGAGTCTTTTTGAGTTCGTAGCACATTTTTATGCAGGATACGATGTGCTTCGAGATTCTCTGCGAAGAAAGACCTTCTCCTTTCGATTTGGGAGCGAGAGAGACTAGGAGTCTATCCGTCTTCCGGAAGGACTTGGTCCTGTCTATATAGAAGGCTAGCGCCCTCCTCACGTCCAGGAGGTGTAGGCGCGCCTCTTTGTTAGAGTTATGAGGCTTTGGATAAAACGAGGGTAAAACAATAGGTTCGTTAATGTGAAACTCAGAAGAAACCTTGGGAACAAAGGCTGGATGCAGCCGTATGGTTACCGCCTCTTGGAAAAAACAGTGCAGGGTGGCGTTGCCATAACTGCCGCAAGCTCGCTCACCCTGCGAGCTGACGTAATTGCGAGAAGAAAGGTCGTCTTTATCGTAAGGAGGCGGAGGGAAACCGTGGCCAAGGGCTCGAACGGTGGTCCCGTTAGCACGTTAAGCACCAGGTCCAAGTTCCACGAAGGTGGAAGCGGTTTCCGAGGCGGGTATAGGTTTACCAACCCTTTGAGGAACCTGGTAACCATAGGATGGGCGAACACCGTGTGCCCTTCCTCCTCGTGTCTGAACGCCGAAATGTCGGCAAGGTGGACCTTTAACGAGGATAGTGAGAGTCCTCCTCTCTTGAGGTCCAGTAAATACTCTAATATTACAGGTATAGGCACCGAAAGGGGGGGCAGCTGTTTGGTAGAACACCATGCCGTGAAGCGAGTCCATTTCTGCTTGTAGGCCTTCCTGGTGGAAGTCCTCCTGCTACTTTTTAGGACTTGCTGCACTTCCTCCGTGTATGTGCTCTCTAAGGAGCTGAGCCATGGATTAACCACGCTTGTAGTCGCAGGCCTTGGGGGTGCGGATGCACTATGGACCCCTGGGCTTGCGTGAGCAGATCCGGTGCCACCGGAAGGGGCATCGGTGGACGGTCCGACATGCGCAGGAGTAGGGGGAACCATTGCTGTCGATCCCACGTTGGGACTATCAGGATCATTCGGGCTCCTTCCCTCCTGGCTTTCTGCAAGACTTTGTGGATTAGCACTGTGGGAGGAAAAGCGTAAAGCAGGGGGCCCCTCCACGAGATCGCGAATGTGTCCCCCAGGGACCCCCGTCCCAGTCCTGCCCTGGAGCAGAATCGTGGGCACTTCTTGTTGTGTTGAGTGGCAAACAGGTCTATCTGGGGAAAACCCCATGCGTGGAAAATCGGTCGTAGCAGATCGGGACGGATCTGCCACTCGTGCGTGAGTGCAAAATGCCTGCTCAGCTGGTCTGCCTTCACATTGTGAGTGTCTGGTAAGTACGAGGCTTTCAAGATTGTATTGTTGGCGATGCACCAGTTCCATAACCGGACTGCTTCCGCACATAAGGCACGGGACCGAGCTCCTCCTTGCCGGTTTATATAAAACATGGTGGAGGTATTGTCTGTACTGATCCCGACAACTTTGCCTTGCATATGGTCTCGAAAGTGTCTGCAGGCGTTGAACACTGCTCTGAGCTCCAGTATATTTATGTGCAGTGACTGCTCCGTGGAGGACCACAGCCCTTGAGTCACCTCTTCGCCCATGTGTGCTCCCCACCCTATGAGGGAGGCATCTGTAGTAAGAAAAACCGATATTTGTGGTTGGTGGAAGGGTACCCCTGTTAGCAAGTTCTTGGGGTTTACCCACCATTGCAGGGATTTGCGCACCTCTGCTGTGGGCGACACCACCCTGTGAACGGTGTGTGCTGCCGGTTTGTATACGCTCGCCAGCCAGTGCTGCATGCTGCGCATGTGTAACCTGGCGTTCTGTACTACGAACGTCGCCACTGCCATGTGGCCCAGCAGCTGTAAGCACGTCAGGACCGGCACCGTAGGGCTGAAGGTGATGACCTGCACGAGGGAGCCGATGGCCCGGAAGCGAGTCTCTGGTAGATATACTCTCGCTGTAATAGAATTTATGCGTGCCCCTATGAACTTTATGTCCTGTGTGGGGTCTATCTTTGATTTTGCCAGATTGATAACCAGGCCGAGCGAAGAGAACGTGCCTGCTGTGACGCGTATCATGCATAGTACCTCCTCCTTCGAGGCCCCTTTGAGTAGGCAGTCGTCCAGATACGGGAATATAAATACCCCGTCTGTGCAGGTAGGCTGACACCACTGCCAAGGTCTTGGTGAAGACTCTGGGGGCCGAGGAGAGGCCAAACGGTAGTACCTTGTATTGAAAATGTTCTTTGCCTACCATGAACCGGAGGAATCGCCGGTGAGCCGGATGGATAGTTATGTGAAAATACGCGTCTTGCAAATCGAGGGCTGCAAACCAATCTCCATCGTCCAGTGCCGTAAGGATGGAGGCGATTGTGATCATCCGAAAACGTTGCTTGCGCAGGTACCGGTTGAGGCCTCGAAGATTTAAGATGGCCCTCCAGCCTCCTGTCTTTTTCTCCGTGAGGAAGTACCTCGAGTAGAACCCTTTTCCTTGCAGTTGCTCTGGCACTCGTTCCACTGCCCCTATGAGCATGAGATGGTCTACCTCCTGCTTGAGCCTCGCTACGTGGGAGGCCTCCTGGAGGTGGGGCCTGGGTGGAGGTCGTGGCGGTGGGAGCGACTGGAAGGGAATGGCGTACCCCGTGGCTATGATCTCCAACACCCATTTGTCTGTGGTGATCCTTTGCCACTGGTCGTAGAATGGTCGGAGGCGATGGTGGAATAGCCGTTTCGGATGACCTTGTGCGATGGTAGTGATGGCGCAGCCCTGGATCTGTGTGTCAAACTTGTGGCCTTTGGCCCTGCCCCGAGGACGCACGGCTCTGTTGTGAACATCGCCTGGGAGTTCTGTACTGCTGGTGCTGTTGATGTCGCCCTTGCTCGTAACCCCTGTGGTACTGGGGACGCTGTTGCTGGTACTGGTACCATCTCTGTTGAGGGTAGTACTTTTTCTTTCTGTATGGAGGGGTGTAAATCCCCAGGGTCCTAAGTGTGGCTCTTGAATCTTTACTGGAATGAAGGACTGAGTCAGTTGATTCAGCAAACAGCTTCTGCGAGTCGAAGGGAAGATCGACTATCTTTGCCTGCAGATCCCTCGGTATACCCGAAGTCTGGAGCCAGGACTCCCTTCGCATCACCACTGCCGTAGCTGTGGAACGTGCTGCTGTGTCCGCAACATCCAGGGCGATCTGAACTCCCGTCCTCGAGGCCGCGTAGCCTTCTTGCACGATGGCCTTGAGCACCGCTTTCTTGTCCTCTGGAAGCGAGTCCATGAGGGAGGTTAACCTAGTGTAGTTGTCGAAATTATGGTTCGCTAAATGCGCTGCGTAATTTGCCATTCGCAACAGTAGAGTGGAGGAGGAGTAGACCTTTCTGCCGAACAGCTCTAGCTTCTTGGCATCTTTGTCTGTTCCCCCTGTCTTGAATTGAGATGTCTTTGATCTTTGTTGCGACGACTCCACCACCAAGGAATTTGGTTGTGGGTGGCTGAACAGGAACTCCATGCCCTTCGCCGGCACGAAGTATTTCTTATCCGCTCTCTTGTGGACAGGCGGAATAGTCGCAGGGGTCTGCCATATCGTAGTGGCGGACTCCAAGATTGCGTCATCAAGCGGTATTGCTATTTTGGAGGAGGCCGGAGGTCTCAGATTTTTGAGGAGCTTATGGTGTTTCTCTTGCACCTCAGCTGTCTGGATGCCTTGCGTGAAGGCCACCCTCTTAAACAGCTCTTGAAACTGTTTGAGATCGTCCGGAGGATGGACGTTCCCCGGGGCCGTAGCCTCGTCCGGGGAGGAGAGCGAGGAACCACTGGGGTACGCCTCTCTGGACCCTTCCAGTTCCTGTTGGTGATGGTACACCCTCTCGCTAGAGGCTTGCGAGGGAAAATCTCGGGGTTCCATAACCAGTCCCCCCTGAGATACTTGAGTCTCTGTCCCCGTTCGCGATTGCCCTCGGGGATACGAGATCGTCTGTGGGGATCTTTCCCTGGTAGATTGCCGGTGGTGTCTATGCCCCGCGTGATAGGGGCGACCATGGCAGTATAGGCACTGTTCTTGGGAAGGTGACCTAGACCACTCCCTTGGTGCATACCCTCTGCGTCTGGGGGAGCGAGATTGTCGAGAGATCTGGGACACTGGAGAGAGCGATTTTGGATAGTATTCCAGCGGCTCAAACCCCAGAAAGGGTGAAGGTGATCCCAGCCAGGGCGAGGCTGGTTGTAAAAATGGCGACGGGGGCTCCGGGTAGGCTAGGGGGGACCCCTGCCTTCTGGTTGGAGTCTGCAGCATAAGCGGAGGTCTGAAAGAAAGCAACTCTGGAGCCCTGTCTGGAGAGGGGCTGTGGTGCCTCGTTTTGTGTGCAGCCTTCCCCCTCCCTTGGGGAGGTAACTCCGCCCCCTGACATGTAGGGGATCTCGGCCCCGACCGCGCCGTGATCGGCACGCTCATGGGTGGTGCCGCACGGGCGGTGTCCTCCGGTGCCTGCAGGCTGCGTGCCTGCGTGCTCTGCACCGCCGGTTCCCCGGGGGTCGGTGCCGCTGCTTGCGGTGCCGCCGGTACCGGCACTTGTTTAGCCGCTGCCCTGCCTGCGGTGCAGGGCGGCTGTTTGATTATCGGAGGCTGAGCCACCTCCACGTGGCTCTCCGTGCCGCCGCCGATCAGCTGTTGCTGCGGCTGGGGGCTGCGTGCTCCTCCCGTCCCGCTCGCTGTTGCTGCCGGCAGGGATTGGGCTGGGGAGGCTTTCCTCCGTTTTTGTGCTGATGGGGTGAGGGAGGCGGCTTTCCTTTTATGGGCCCCGGAGGGTCCCTCCTGCTGCGGCCACTCCGGCACGTCTGGCTGGAGGGCCTTGTCGAAGAGCAGCATTTTAAGCCGCATCTCCCTGTCCTTCCTTGCTCTGGCTGTTAGTTTTGCACAGAAGGAGCATTTCTGCGTGACATGGGACTCCCCCAGGCACCTTATGCAGAGACTGTGCCCATCAGACGCTGGCATTGCCTCTCGGCAGGACTCACATTTCTTAAATCCTGAAGAGGACATTGTTGGTGAGTCTTCCAGTTGTTAATGGGTACTTAGCACCTTCTCTGTGCTGTTTTTCCCCTTCTCCGATAGCCTGCCGCGGCAGGAGGGCTGATGGCCCTAGGCTCCTGGCCTCCGGTGTTCCGCTTGTTACTGGGACTGGACTGAATGCCGTCCCGCTTGTTGTTTTTTTTTTTTTTTTGAAAAATAACAACTGGCTAACTTGCAGTAGCCTAAGAACTTGAAAACTTTAAAGAAAAAACAGTTAAAACCATTGAATACGCTAACTTGGCCTTAGCCTAGTTCGGATTCCGTCTGCAGCCGACAGCGGTTAAGAGGAACTGGCTGGGACCGGATCGCGCACGTGGCCAGGAGCGCGCAAGGGAGCGGCGTGCGCCGGCGCATGCGCGGTCCGGCAGAAACTGCTTGGAAGATCTGATCTGCGGCGCCGGGCGAGCCCAACACCTATTGTGGAGCACCCACGGGGCACTCGAAGAAGAATTAATTGTTACCATTCACTGTGGGGGAAATAGCAACCGTGTGTTACAGTTTTAATTTAGACCCAATGCTTTGACTCCCAAAACCTTATTCCAGCTGGAAAGGGCCAGATCACACAGGATAAAAGATTCAAAAGGTGCTGCAAAAATTGTCATGATTGTAAAGTACTGTTCATGTGACTGAAGGGCAAACTGAAAGGACGAAGGCAGAATCATTCTATTTTGCTCGAAAACAGAAGCCTCAGTTGCCAGTCTCGAGGACGGTGATTAATTTCAATCCATATGTTTCTGCTATAATGTACATGCAGTACTCTCATGCAAATAGGGAGGCTAGCTGGGAAGCGGCCTACTCCAGTCATATACTTTTGTTCAAGATCAGCTTCACATATAGACCTATTTAATGACTTTTGAGCTCCTCTTACCTACCAGCCTCCTCAGAAGAATAGGGCAAGAACAGGTCTAGCATCCTAGTAGCGATAAGAGAAAACTGCACCAACATAAGAAGGTAAATGGGGGAGCTGTGTGGGATATAAGACCTTGGTCTCCGGAGACCACAGAATAGCACTGTATAAACGACACCATGGAAATTAGTATAGTCCAGGGGTTTCATGGAATCACTAGTGATGAGAGGCTGAAGGGCCTGTTTGGATCCAGGTCCAAATATGTTTGCTCTGATGATGTTCTGATGACGGATCCTTGGGGGTGAGGCAGGGTACACTGATTGACAGTTGAACAAGGGTTAGGTCTGCAAGATGGGAAAAAAGACTGTGCTCAGAAGGGAGGACCAAAACTAGGAGAATGAGGATACACGGAACACCTAGCTATATGCATAGTGTCTTTGAATGTGGGGCATCTGGGAGGAAAGGCATCTGTACCGTAATTCAGCCATACTGAGGTATGTATCTGTTGTGGTTGTAAGTTTAGAATAAAACCCATTACAAAGTTTCTGGTTCTGCTGCTGTTTCAGCATATTCAGATCTCTAAGCTGAGTTGACCTGTTCTCACTAATTTGTTCTTTGCTTCTTCTGTAGAGATATCACTGTGAGAACCCTAAGAGCCTGGAGAGTGCATTAGTTCCCACCAGCATACCCCACCACACCTCTAGAGATGATTTCACATCTGTCCATTCCCAGATGCAGGTACTCAACATAAAGAGGCTTATTCAGCTAGCATTATTGCTCTGAACAATCATAGTAATGGAGAGGTATCCATGTTAGTCTGTACTCCAAAAAACAAAACAGCAGAAATGTAGCACTTTAAAGACTAACAAAATGATTTATTTGGTGATGAGCTCTCATGGGACAGACCCATTTCTTCAGATCAATCTCATTTCCAATACAGACTGACATTTGTAAGTACAGAGGACCAAAAAGAAAAAAAAATGCAATAAAAACCAACAAATCAAATAGGATTGAAGGAAGAGGGTGAGCTCACATTCAGACATGACCTCTGCATTCACGGCCACCAATTTAGAGGGCAGAGTAGCCACTCATAAGTAATCAACACTTGGCCATAGTCACCAGTCAATGAAAAATGTCCAGCAGCAGTTAATATAATAGCTTGTACTAACACCTGTTTGGCACAAGGTGTCCTTTGTAAGCCAGTGCAGGTATCAAATACTTAGTCTTGTTGGCACTTGTTAATATGTATGAGCCAAAACAGAGAATAGCTAAGTTGCAGGAGAAAAATAAAAAGTCAGGTTCCTACATTCTCCTCTCAGGTGTAGTAGTGTAAACGTTCTCTCATCTGAGTAACTTCAGATTTACATAATTAGAATTAAGAGGTGAATTTGGACCAAACACTACACGTTACAGTGAATGCTTTGGAAACCCATGTAAACACATGCTGCAGTTAAAATATATGGCAGAGACAAGCATCACCCAAAGTTATTCTACACCCAGGTGATTCTATGAATGTTCATTGCATCAGAAATATGAGCTGGACCAGAGGGGTATGAATAGAGCTGAACTCAGGGGAATGCCAGTTATTGAGAGCAAAACTACTTCTCAGCCCTAGAGTCAAAGTCGTGGTAGGTTTTGAATGGCTTTGATAAATCTAATTAACTCCCCTCAAATCACTGGCATGGTTGGTACTATTTGGATGGGGTGGGGAAGGATCAAGGAGGTATGTCCCTTTCCAGCAACATGCTCTTCTCCAGCTCCAACACCACCATTACACTGTCGAGTGGAAGGGAATGGTTAGCTTAAAGCAGTCTACACTGGCTTACATCAGATGAGGACTGTCTGACCCACTGGAGAAATCCTTAACAGCTCTCAAGACTATCTTAAGGTCCCCTCTGTTGAGGCACAGCAAGCCATCAATCTGACCCATATATTCTATGCCACACAGGAGAGCTGTTCCAAAAGCTAGGCTGTCAAGATATAAAACTAGGAATAATAATCCACAACGTAGCACAGTCCCAAAGCGCATCAAATATCAAGTTGATCTTCAGGAAAACAGGCTTTGCAAATGACCTATAACATTTTTTCCCACCCAGGAAGGGGAACTTACATTGGTTCTTCTGATGCTGTTCTGATCTCTTCTATTTCTTGTGCTTGTTTGAACCAGGGTAGTTTAGCTTCCACAGGACCTTTTTCTGGTAGGGGTGAAAAGCATAATTCTTTCCATCAAATCTGAAGCATTAAATACACATTGCTTTATTCACTTCATCACATTACTTTCTACATAGTACATTGAATAAGGATAGGTCCAAAACAAAAGCCCAGATGAAAAATTCCTCTTCCAAATTCTAGAGAAATGTGCAATTGAATTTGTCTGCAGGTCCATTTCTGCTATTGAAATGAGTAACAGTTGAAGTATTAGCTGTTAATTTTTGTGACTGACAACTGTCTTATCACTATTCATTAAAGGCATGTCTAAACTAGAGAGATCTGTTGACAGAAGTTACTGTCGGAACATACCTTCTGACAAAATTTCTGTCGACAGATAGCAGGCACACACAAAAGCAAATCACTTTATTGATTGGCTCTGTGTCGACCGAGCGAAACAAATGGCAAACTGGAAGCATAACAGACAGGGCTGCCTGGTGATCCAGAAGCCCTACCTGTTGACAGAAGGCCCCCTGGAGCATCCACACAGCTTTTTTGTTGACAAATTCTCTCAAGAAAGCCATTCTGTCCTGTCAGGGAGAAGTCTGTCAACAAAAGTGCCACACGCTGTTGATTTACTGTCAACCAAACACATTTTTAGTGTGTCTGCTTCATGAGTTTTGTCCACAAAACCAGGTTTTTTGTCAACAAAGCTCTCAGTGGAGCCATAGTTGAAGTGTTTACGTGATATTTCATTTGATTTGTCTGCACCTACCTGGGCACAAATACAAGCATTCTGCTTGGCTCATTAAGAGATGAGAAAGCTGCAGCAACAACAAATTTGGCACTGCTTTGTTTTATGAATAACTTCAGGCATCTTGACTCACTTTATTGTAACTATCTATGGAAAGGAAGAACTTAAATAGGAAAATAAAGAAGTCTTTATGGCAAACAATGTGATTTACCACAATTTTTTTTTAAATTCCAATGAAACTGAACAAAATGCTTAACTAATCTGCAATTTTCAGCATACACAGAAAACATCTTAGAATTCTTTATAGAGTAACGTTTAAAATTCAAATAAGAAAACTGTTCTCCTTTTGCACTTGGCCTTGTAATATTCATTTATTATTTGAACAATGGATGAGATAGGCAGCACTACAAATCTTTTATTCCATAATAAAATTTCCTCTGTATTATTATGGCATTGTTATTGAACCCTGACTTCCAGGAACACCAGTAATTCAATATCCATGTCCATTCAATCTTTGTCTTCTTTTCTGAGTCTCCCAAAAATGCTGCTGGCTAGTGAAGCTATTTTTGAGGTGGACACCTAAATCTGTAATAGACTGCCAGTGCCAACTCCCCTAATATGGTTAGAAGAATTGCCAAAGGTGTAACACCTTTCAGTCATTATGCAGCTAGGCTGGATTCAAACCAAAGACTTCCACATGAAACACTCTGGCTACGTCTAAACAAGAGAGTTTTGTCAACAAAATGCCAGTGCCCACATTACAAATGCATTCTATCGACAGCAAATCAGAAGAACGTTGCACTTCTGTCGACAGCATTCTGCTGTTCCCCCATGAGGCAAAATGCCTCTCTCAGTGGAGATCTGTTGACAGAAAGCCAGTGTGGATGCTCTGGGGGAGCGTTCTGTTGACAGATAAGTCCTCCGTGGTGTTGGCCACCTGGCCTGTGGGGACGCCTTGTCCACATCACAGGCCTCCTGCTCCGGCCGAAGCCTCAGAAACCTTGTGGCAGGAAGCTGACAGCAACACTTTACTCTTCACCACACTGCACAGCCACACTTGTCAGCTGGTTCCGCTGAGGTGGCGGAGAGCCAGTCACAATGTAATCCCCCAGGCACTTCCAGTGACCAGCTAGAGGGGTCCCAGGAGCATCCCCGGGGCACAAAACACAAGCCCCCGTCCTGGATAGGGCCCAAGATACAGGACCTCCTGCCAACACACCCTCCTGTACCCCTTGGCCAAGAAGAGGAACACCCCGGCATACGCCTGTCTAACCACCAACCTGGTGACACGGAGCCACCCCACCTGTATCATGGAGCAGGTGTGGGTGAAGGTGAAGGACCGGCTTCAGAAGTACACCCGGGCCTGTGACACATTGTGCAGGACCAGCCATCTCTCCCTATTACTCGGAGCTCCACCAGCTCCTGTGGGACGATGACATCTCCCACCTGACTGCCACTGTGGACATGGTTCAGGAACTCACCACCCGGCCAGAAGCTGAGGAGAGGTGGAGCACACTGGAACTCAATTCCTGCCAGAGCTGGATACAAGGTGCAGGGCCAGTGGCAGCACCCTGGTGATCACCCTTGACTTGGGCCTCTCCAGCCAGGCCACCTCACGGGCATTGCCGGATATGTTCGAGGAACCCTCCAGCACCCCACGTCATACAGCATGGAGGATGGGTGCAGATGGGGTGTGCTGTAAGTCTCACCAGGCCAGCTCAGGCAGGATCTTGAGCTGCAAGCCCAGCACGTGGAACCATATTCAAGGCAGCGTTGCCCATGCACTTCCAGAAGGCAGCCCCCAGGCACAGACTCCAGCCTGCTGCCAGCCTCACAGGAGGCTGGACGTGCTCCAGGCCCTTGGAGATGGGGGCTTGCCAGCCTCTGCCACCCACAGAAGCAGGCTAGCCACACGGGCAATAGCCTGACCCCAGACACACCATGGAGTGTTGCTCCCAATATGCAGGCATACCCGCAGGCGAGAGTCAGCACCAACTCCTGTGGACAGCACCGCGAGCTGCATGTGTGTGTGTGTGTGTGGGGGGGGCCTTTTGTGGTTGGACACCTTCCTTGGTCACTAACCTGTCAAGTTGGTGAGGGGACCACAATGGTCAGCCTTGTCCCAGGGGCACTGTGAGGTTCCCAGGCAGCAGGGCCCACTGCGAAGGACATACTTGCCTATGTTCCTGGGACATCCCCAGCCTGTGGCCCAGGAGGTGTTGATTGCTGCCCTCAGTGTGAGGCACGGCCTTAAAGGCTGCATTGCATCAATGACTCACCATCTCTCCTCCCTGTCTTCCTTACAGGTGGACCCACTCTGAGTAAGGGCTGAGCCAGCCCCACCTCACCTCCAGGGCCAGCCAGCACGGAGGCAGGACTGGAATGAACTGGCACCCTGCCTGACTGGCAAGAGGGCAGGACCATGGCTGGAGGGGCCTTCACTGCGTGGAACAGACTTCCAGAGGGCTCACACAGACTTCATGGAGTGGTGGCTGCAGGACCGGGAGTGGCAAGCACTGGCAGGGGACCAACAGCTGTCCTGCTTTGACACTGCCACGGGTGTCTGGCAGGACTGGCTGCTGCCCCTGCCACCATCGCTTCCCCTGCCTTCCTGCCCCACAGGCCATCACACAGGCCATCGTGGACTTGTTTCAGTGGGCGATGGCCAGGGCTGCCCTCCCTGCTCCCCAGGCCACCCCCCTGCTGCTGACACAGACCTCAACACAGCCCCACCGCTTCCATATCTCCCCATGCTCCTGCCCCATTGGGGACCCTGAACATAGGGTGGGAGAGGTTCCCAAGGCTCATGCTGCTCTGGGTCCTGGTCCCCCAACCACTCCCAAGCCCTCCCACTGTATATAGTTACCCTTTATTGCACTTAATCTGTAAACAGTTTTTTTTATGATGAGGTTTATTTGATACACATCTATCTTTGTTTGAGTAAAGTGTTATTTGTTCACCACCCCTGTGTCGCTCTTTATTGGGAAGAGGTTGGAAAGTGGGGAGGGGGCAAAGAGAGGGGTTGTGGTGGGGATTGGGTAGGGCTGCAGGCCCTGGGTCCCCCCACTGGGGATGCCCTGGGGAGGATCCTTGGGAGAAGGTCTCCCTTGGGGCCTCTTTCATCTGCAAGCCATCCTTGTGGGCTTGATGGATGGGACCTGCGCCTGGCTGCTTGAAGGCCCCCCCACGTCAGAAGGAAGGTCTCCCCCTTCCCAGCACAGCTCACCACCACCACTTGGGGAATGCTGTGCTCCCCACATTCAGGCAGGTGAGGAGACACCTAAAGCATGCCTTGAGGTGGCCAAAGGCACACACGGCCTGCATCCATGCCCAGCTGAGCTAGGCATTAAAGAATTCCTGCCTGATGTATGGTGTCATAAGCCAGGGCATGAGGGTGTAGGCAGCATCCCCCACAATGCAGAGCTGCATGGTCACGTCCCCAACCACCCAGCGGGGGATGTAGCTGCCCACCTCCATCCTCTGGAACAGGGCAGAGTTGGAACACTGAGGCACCATGTGCCCGGCCTGATCACCCATGTACAGATCAAGGAGCTGTCCATGGTGGTCCACCAGGGCCTGCAGCACTATGGAGTAGTATCCTTTTCTGTTGATACAGTTGGCCGCGCTGTGATCCTGGCCATGGATGGGGATGTGGGTCCCACCAATTGCCCTGAAGCAGTGAGGGAACCCCAGTGCAGTGAATCTGGCCCTGACCATCTCCACATCTGCGAGGTGGACAATCCTCTGCAGCAAGATGGTATTGATGGCCGTCACAACCTGCAGCAGGAGGAGAACACACACATCAGGGACTGAGGGAGGGAGTGCCCTGCCCCCACCCAAGCCCTCCACCCAAACCTCCATGGGATTCCCCCCGTAAGAAGCTGACCCCTGGGAGTAGGTCTGTGCGAGGGTGGGATGGTATTGTCCTGCAGGGATGGGGTTTCCCCACCAATCCCACCCCTCACATCCCTGACCCCACTTCCCAAGTGTCCCCCTTGGGCAGGAAACCCCACTCCCCCCATGCAGGGCCTGAAGCTTGAGAGTGCCTTGCCTGCAAGAGGACGGCCCCGATGGTGACTTTCTCCAAGCTGAACTGGTTCCTGATGGAGTGGTAGCTGTCGGGGGTGGCAAGCTTCCACAGACTGATGGCAACCTACTTCTCCACAGGGATGCAGGCCACAGCCAGGTGTCCTTTCTTTGGAGGGCAGGGGCAAACCAGGCGCAGAGCTCCAGAAAGGTGTCCTTCCACGTTTGGAAGTTCTGGAGCCTCTGCTGGTCATCCCACTGCCCCATGATAAGCCAGTCCCACCAGTCAGCACTGGTGCAGTGCCTCCCATCCCACCTGGTCACTTGGGGGGTGGAGAACAGGTGGGTTCATGTGGCAGCAGGGGTGTGCTCCTCGATGGTGATGTCTGGCTCGTCCTCCCTGGGGAGGAGGATGGCTGTGAGGAGGTTCTGCAGAAGCTGAAGCACCTCTGTGTGGGGCCATGCAAACCCGAGGGCTGCTCTGGCACCATGTCTAACTGGAAAGCCCTGTGTCTCTCTCAGCAAACATGTGAGCCCTGCACTAGCTATGCCGTCCCTCGAGGAGGTAGGCAAGGCTCAGAATGGACAGGGAATGGGCGTGGATAGGATGCCCTTCAAAGGCGCACCTCACCAGGGCTCCCAGAAGGGCTTGCCAACCATGCAACCCTATCTGACGGTGTTCTGGGGGCTGTTCTGTAGTGAGAGCAGGCAGTCTGGCTGCTCTCTGTCATCAGAGTGGGTTGACAGAGCGATCCACTTTCATATGTGGCCACAATCTGTCAACACAAGTTTTGTCAGAAGATATCTTGATTGTCTGTGTCAGTGTATCTCAACCAGGTCCCCAGCAGAGGTTTAGGGGGAGGGGAGGATGTCTCAAGAAGGGCCACCATAAAGGGGAGGAGGAAGCAGCGCAATTACCCATGGCCACAGAAAGCTAGTTTACATGTTTCAAACTTATGCTCCAAGGGAGGCTGGAGCCTCACACCTCATGGGGCTGGAGGTAGGTGGTTACTTTTTTTTTTTTAAGTTCATAGGGGGCAGCCAGCACAAAATGTTTGAAAACCACTGGCCTAAGCTAAGCTATGTTTATTTAAACTCTTTTTGGACCATGCAAATACACACTGCATTCATGCCAAGTTCTTCTCCTTGCAGGTCCCCTAAAGTTCCATACTTTTTCAGTTACAATTTTGCTGCAAGGCTTCGAGAATTCTATTGTATTCATCCCTTGATGGTTTTGCCTAAGTAACTCCTTCAAAACTCAAAACATCCTGGTCCACTGACTTACCTGTGGGTTTTAATAATGCTTCACTATATTTACTTTTCATTTTATTATGCAAAACTGCCTCTTGAGTTATACACAGCCCCCAAAAGATTTTCACATAAATATGAAAAGAACGAAAATACTTCCAACCCTAACGTTCAAGGTCCAGGACTAGGATGTGGACACAGATGCTAACCTATGTATCTAGGCACCTACCTGTTGTACTTAAGATAGAAGAATAGAATAGGAAACATCACTTTTATGTCCTCTCATACCTCTTGCTATTCATTTCTTCTTGTTTCCCTATGGCATCTCACCTACCTTTCATCATTCCTCAATTAATTTTTAAAGGGTATTTGTTGCTAACCCATGTCATTAAGCATTAAATACTACTTAAAGAATAGTGGGAAGAAAGAGGAGAGGGAAATCAGCATTGACATTATTTAAGGGTTTTCTCTGTTGCATGCAGAATTCTGTAGCACTAGCTTTAGACACAGACTTTTTATGTGTCATACAAAATGTGTGAGCTTGTCATACAGCTTCCTGAAGTCACAGATCCTGTGACTTCTGCAGCAGCCACTGAAGCTGACCCTGGGGGCCATCTGAGCCGCTCACGTAGACCCTGGGTCAGTCATACCGGCTGCTGCCGGGGCAGTCTCAGACCACCATACTCTCCCTCAACCTGCAGTGTTTGGGCATGGCAGGCGGCTGAGGCACAGAAGAAGGTGAGGGCTCAGGGGGTGATTGCCTCGGGGGGCAGCTCTCTGGAAGTGACAATATCCCCCTCCCTCAGTTTCCAGATTGAGGTAGCTCTGCGCATTGCCCCTGACTGCAGGCACTGCTCCAGCCTCTCCCATTAGCCATGGTTCCAAGCCTACGGGAGCTGCAAAGCCAGCGCTCAGGGCAGAGGCAGTGTGTGGAACTCTGTGGCCCTGGCTCTGCCTGGAGGCTGAGGAAGAGGGATGCTGCCATTTCTAAGAAGATGTATAGCTAGGGAGGGAGCCTGCCAGCCTCACTAACCATCCTTCCTCCAATTCCCGTGGAGGTATCAGGCCATGTGTGCTGTCCAATGCCAGCACCCCCAGCACACACCCCCACCCCGGGCCACCCCACTAGCACCTATGGCACCCCTTGAAATGCACGCCCCCCCCAGCACTTACGGAGCTCCCTCAGGCCATTCCCACTCCCAAGATTCAGTCAGGGTATATAGTACATGTTGTGAATTTTTATTTACTGCCTGTGACCTGCCCATGCCATTTACTAAAACCACCTGTAACTAAAATGTAACTTTAACTATGAGCTCTATGAACAGATTGCTTTTGTCATTTAATATGATATTAACCCTAATGTACTGCTCCCACTCTTCCCCTATTTAACTTATCTATTTTAATTTAGAGAACTTGTTATTTCCATTACAAGATATGTTACAGTAAACTCTTTCATATCCGGCAACCCATGGACTGGGAGGTTGCCTGATATTCATATATTCTGGATAATAGAGAGGTGTACATATCAATGCATAACACTAAACAAGATGAGATATCAAGAAAAACAAAAATGTGTGCAGAATACTTTATTTACCAACAAGAGTAGTATTATACACTGTAAATTTATACTGCATTTGCTGTATTTATTTATATTTACTTTCCCCATACTGTACCTAAGGAAAACGTAACCAAAATTTTCTTATGGTTAAAATTCCAGTTATTTGAGAGCGCCACATGATAGAATGTTAGATATGACAGAGTTTACTGTAACAACAAAAATATCACTCAGATAACTTTCCTATCACCAATGGCAACAGTAGTTCTTTTTGCCAACACTAGAACAAGTCTGGACAAATTTCAGCTATCAGCACCTCAGGGGGAGGTGACCAGGGATCCTTTACTTCTGCTAACAAAATGCAGAACAGTAACACCAAGATAAAGTTCCAGTTACCTCTTGGCTTGCAGCATGGTACTGGCACAATGCACTCTTCCTTTATGTGTAGCTTAAGTTGTGGATTACAGCCCCCAACATGCTGACCACGATGGTCAATACACAATACCACTCGGTAACGTAAGCCTCGGCCACAGGTCACTGTGCACTAAGGGAGACAAAATAATCTTATTCCATAGAGTCTTTTAAAATAGTTTTAACATTGCCATTCATAAATATTAATTTGGAAGCTGTAAGTCCTTACCCAAAGCCCACTGAAGTAAAGTGGAGTCTCTCCCTTGACTTCAGTGAGTGTGGCATGAAGCCTTAGGTGAAAACTTTTAAGTGAAAATGGTAATAGCTTTTCCATCAGATTTCAAATAAACATTAAATCTAGCCATGCTTTGGAAAGTGACTAAAGTACAGTAATGATGTTTAGTGATGGACAAACCTTTAGAGGCTTGGGAGGGAGGGTATTTTCCTGGTTTCTGCAAAGTTTATCTGAACAGCTACAGTCTATAATGGAACTGAGACTCTGCTGTGAATAAGCTTTCATTCAGTTTAAACCTATAACCACTGAACATGTTGTGAAAGAAAAATAAAAACATTAGAATGTTTCTCTAACTTCATTGCAATGATCTTATTTGGATGAACTCAGGAAACACAGGCATGCTACCTGTTCATTTCAGATAACCAGAGCCACGATAAGATAGCTTTATAGTCCTCTTACTATAGTGAAACAGAAGTATGCATGGAAAATTATCCATACAGATACCTCTCAATCCCAAAAGAGCCACACTTTTAGCAAATTATCTGCTGTGAAGGATTACATCTATCAAAAAGTGGGAGAAAAAAAGTCCTGATTTTTATACTTTGATTTTTTGCTATAATTCTTCCTCCATGAAAAGTTGCAAGCACAGCTCTACAGGTACAAAAACTGTACATGCATTTTACTCCAAAAAGATATCTTGCATCATGAACTGTAGGCTAAATCAGGTTGACAAATATGTACAGGTTGAACCTCTCTCGTTGAGAACCCACAGGACCTGACCAGTTTTGGATGAGAGAATTTGAGGCCTACAGGAGGTCAATATGGTCCATCACATTACCAACACTTCTACCTGGGCTCTTAGAAGACTTGGGCTCTTAGACAATTAGGGGTAACTTACAGCTAAATAACAGCACAGAACACAGAGAGCCACGATTGGTGGCTGTAAACAACCTTTATAGGACCATGGGAAATTTTACCACCTCCAAGATAAGTGGTTGTCTGGGTAACTAAAATCATGTCAGATTATGGATGTTGCCAGATGAGAGCATTCCATATTAGAGAAGTTTAACCTGTACTGCTAAGTGCTACAAAATATGCCTGCAATTATTTTTGCCCATAATTATATGATTGCACAAAATTAGAGGCTGCCTTTCAAATATAGGTACAAATATTTTTTCCATTTACCTGAGACCATTCCATAGCTACCCACTTAGGACAATCAAACAGATTACAGGTTTGCATGACCTTGGGCTTGGGGGCATACATGCATTTCCATTCTTCTACTTGTAGTATCTCTCCATGTATGGTCTCCTCTACACAAACAAAGCTCCTCCTCTGAATTCCACCTCCGCAGGAAACAGAACATGCAGTCCAAGGATTGTGTTCCCAGCTAGGAGGGAAAAAAACCAACCCAACCCTAAATATGTTAAAAATAATACCTTCTATAAAGATAGCAAAATACTGAACCCAGTCTTCCTTCCATTGAGGTGAACGGAAATCTTGCCACCAACTTCAAAAAGGAAGTAAAAGCAGGTCTGTTTTCTGACATTTATACAAAAATTTATAGAGCATCTGAAACCTATTGTGCCTCTGTTTCAGTCTTCCAGTGCAATACTGTATGTGCCAACTAAGTGCTTGAGGCTGTATAAAAATAAAAGACAGGCCCTGCTCTGAAAAGCTTGCAGGGCTAGAGATAGACACATGGAAGACTGAACTCACTGTGACATCTGAAGTGGGGATAACAGTAAAGTTAAAATTTCTCACTGTCTTTATCTCATACACAAAACACAATATGCATATTTAGAAATTAACTCTTTCACTGAAGACAGTAAACAAATATTGACATATTCAAGGACGTCCCTGATATGTAATATGTAACTGAGAATGATTGGCTTAAGGCCTTTATCTTTCACTCTTCCTTTGGTTCTCTCACAGCCCTACTCAATCCCTCATTGCCTTCCTCCTGCCTGCTCCCCCTCCCATGCACAAAGAAACCTGGGGAAACAGTTAGGCCCTACACCTGGTCTCAAAGCCCATCACATCTTGGCTTTGGAAAATCAAGGCAGGAAGTGAGTAAGAAGATTTTCCTATGGTCAATCTAAAACCTTCATATGTTACAACTGCAGTGGCTCAGAAAAGAACGGTGAGAAAAATGACATCATAGGCTCAGCAAGTACAGCAATATCCGAACTAAATCAATTCATCAAGAGGAACATAGGTTTTATAGAGGAAGTCATAATATCAGAGTAGATGGAGCAGAAGCCTATAAATCAAAGGCAGACATCAGTAAGTACTACCTACGCCCTACCATACAGAAGGTAACTCAAGAAGACTTCTTTTTTTAAATAATTCATTAAACTGTCTACAAGAAGCATATCAATCATGCTCAAGCACTATAACACAGAGTCAATTTTAAACATACAAAACCTCCTTTGAACTTTAAATATAGGCTATATCCCCAAAAGCAGGCAGCTGAATGACTACTCATTTCACATTACCTGACAAAAAAGCATTTAAAAAGTCCCAGCTATACTTTTCATTAATTTACTTAAACAAATGGCCAGTGTGAAAATCAACTCATTTTCTCTGCAAATATCAGGAGCTCAAGTGCAATTAGCTGTTCAATGAGTTAGCAGCTCATAGATTCATATCCACAAAGCTGACTGTACTAGATGTAATACTACTCTTAGAAGTGTTTATAGCATGAAGTTTTATAGTTGTTTTTCTTTATCTCATCAGTTTCAAACACACTCCAGTTCCCATATTCCCACGAGCATTTTCAAGATGGAGTGAGGTCCAGGGCTACTGGGGGGAGGAGGGGAAGTGCTGTGGGCAAGCAGTCAAGGAGATACTTTCCAGAACCCGCAACTGTCAAGGGATCCTCAACAGTCCAACAAGTCTGAGATATATGGAGGCATTCCAAAAACCTTAACAGAAAATTTTTATCCTGGGAAATTTTTCTGTTTATTTCAAAGATCTCCATCTGTAGAAATATTTCAGTAGGACGTTTACAGCTGCAGCCGCAAGAGAACTCTTTCAAGAGCCTGCCGTGTGCATCACAACTTTCCCACAACTTCCTCATTTGAATGAGAAAATGGTGGTGAATACCACCGGACTGAAAAACAGCCCTGCACGTGGCCTTTGTGTTACTTGGGAGGTGATTGCTGCTCAAGCAGAGGGAGCCAGTAAAACTTTGTGGAAGAGCATCTACGGCACTTTGTTTTATGCCTGTTAGGTGTGAACAGCCATGCTCAGCACATGCTCAGCTCAAGTAAAAAAGAGAATTAACATGGAACATCTGCACTGACTTTACAGCCAATAAGCACAGGGTGCACATATGCTACAATTGCTGCATTATTTAGCTCGTGACTCGGCCAGATTCACCAGCTGGTGCAAAAATGTGCAAAATGGCCAGGTGTTTCCACCACTGCATTTCTTGTTCTGTTATGGAAGGGCAGCTTTACTCTCTCACTGTGGCTCTTTAAGAGTGTGCCCAGGGAAGGCTACAGCAGCAATATGATGAATCTGCCTGCCTTGTTCTGACCCCTTTCTTAGTGAATACCACTAACTTTTGGGTATGGGCTGGCTGCTTGTTCCTCTCTGAGTGGTTGCCTTAAGCCAATAAAATCAACACAACCTCCTGGTTAGCTGTCACACATGGGGACCAGGCCAGTGTCTGCTGGCCCAGACTTGAGTTCCTAATGCTTGAAATGAGAGCAGTTGTCCATGACTTCATCCTCCTTCAGCATGGGCAGTGTGGTGCAGGCTCTATAGGCTCAGTACAGCAGAGAAAGGAAACTAAACCTTAATTCCAACGCCTTTCCTTACTGAGGCACTGGGAACACAAAGGACTGACGTAAAGAAACTATGTTGCGATCAACACAGAGACATCTGCAGAGTCTGGCAGCAGAAAGAAAAGAGGAAAGGGGAAAAGATAGGAGAAGGATAATTGCAAAACTCCAGTACTAAGCCACAGGAGAAAACGTCTCCACCTATCTGACAAAGCCAAAAAAACATCAGAGAGCAGCATATCGTCAGCTGTGTAAATTGTCAAATCAATGGAGCTAGGACGATTTATACCAGCTGATGGAACCCTAGGAGTTCGACTCAGCCAAGACACTCTGCAAGTTCATTCTTCTGCCACCATATCTCTATTTATTCAGAAACATGTATTTTTAATTTTAGTTTTCAATTAAACATCTGGCCAGATCCTAAGATGGTGCAAGTCTGCTCACCTCCAGTAAGTACATGGATTTAAACCAGCTGCAAATCTGAACCAGTATTTCAAAATTAAAACCCCATCTTCTTTATAAAAGAATCCAGAACTTTTCAGATGAGCTCTAAATTAATTTTCAGAGCACCTCAACTGAAAAATATTATCAAACCAATTCAGTAATAAAGCAGCACAGAAAATTCCATATCTGCAAAGTACTAAAGCAGTGTGTGTATGAGCAAACAGCATGTACGAATAAACTCCCAAAAGAACAGAAAAGCAAAAATATTTTATAAGGCAAAGAATCCTTTCCCAGAGTAGCACATTATATGAATAGTTACGTTGAATGCATACATTTTTATTAATCAAACCAAAATATAGCTTCAGAAAAATGAATGGATAAACATTTGCATTTTGGAGCAAATTTTGCCACGCTATGACTTCTGCACTAAGTGGGTATGCCCTTAGCATGTTTTTTATTGCAGTAACAGAGGGATCAATCCGGCAAGCATTTACAAATGTGAAACACTTCGGAATAGCCCCCTTCAAGTCACTCTCTTATTTGCTCTCTAATGCATAACTTGGAAGATCAACTACTACAGCAGTAGACAAAGACAATAGATAATGCTCTCAGTTTATAAAATGATTTGTCTTTGCATTTAAATATTAAATTTCCTGTGGAAATCTCAGCCTAATGCTGACCTACATGTTCCAGTCCCCATACATACCGAGGAAGAGGCTGGAAATGATCATAGGGCATGATTTCTTTAAATCCATCACTGTCAATAAAATAAACACAACATTATTATTTCTCATATCCTAGAAGTTATTTGCCCTACATGTTATGTACAATCATATTTAAAAGTGCACAGATCCCACCATAAGATCAGAAAATGAGAGACTAATGACAAGATCTTCCCACGGAACAAGATGACCTGTAATGCACCCATCATTTCTGAAGATGCTGGAAGCAGTTTATCATCTCCTTAATTAACGCCACAAAAACGGAAAAAGCTCAAAAGGACATGCATGATAATTTAACAGTTCTAGTAATCCTCTTAAGTGTGACTCCTCCCCCAGGTTGTCCCATCTCCCTTGGATGCACAGTCATTTCTTGACAAAGAAATGGACACCGTGGACAAATCCATAATGAAGGCATCCGTGGACAGTGCATGTCGCTGAAAAAATACACGATAAGGGTTCAATCTATGGTGGTTCCTAGCACTCCCTGGAAGATGCTCAGCACTCATCAGCTGCTGACTTGAATTACAGAAGTTGCTCAGCACCTAGCAGGAGTCGGCTCTGGGGTTAAGGAAAGCACATTCCCTAAGTCTACAAGAAGTGAAATATGACATTATTCCACCCCACCCCCCATTCCCTGGTCTGTCTCTGTACGGAAAATTTCTATAGCAAGAGCTCACAATTTCAACTTTTTTACCCCTTTTACTCTCATCTCAGTAATGTTATATTCTACAGCTTTCTCAGGTAAACTACTAAGGTCTTGCCATTCTGCTTGTCAAGTGGCATTTTAGAGGAGAACTTTTTGAAGTCTGTACATTTACGCTTAGTGAAGTTCGCCATCAATGATTATGTTTAGCATGAATGAAAGGAAATGGACAGTTTAGTTATAGGAAATGAACTCCATTGAGAGTGTTTCCTCCTCTTTTTATGTATAATGCTCATCCACACAGATGGCATATTAATGTGAGGTTCTGAAACTTGACACTATGAAGTTATTTTAAGATATTGCAGCACAGCCAGGAAACCTCACCAGGCAATCCAAAAGTAAGTTAGTTTTAAATACCACTGTGCAATTCAGTACACTCTATGTATACTGTAATCCTTATAATTTGGCAATAATATTGAGAATTATTTGCAGCAGAAATACCTTTACTTTGAATTTGTTTTTTCTCCTGACTATCTTGGAATGTTAAAGAAAATGTCAACAAACTTTAAATATTTTGTCACCAATTGTGGAGTGAAAATGAATTAAATTTTATGGTACACAGATGGACAAACCTGGATAAACCATGTGTGAGAACCATACGCTGAATGAGGAACAGAGCTGCCTTTAATGAGAAATCCCAAATGACATAAGACACCAGTGATAAGTCCAAAAGCAGATGTATAATCCTTCATATTCATGTCTTCCGACAAAATGTATGCACTATTGCCACAGGGTAGGCCTGCACCATAAATCGGGAGGCACAAGTTCAGACTGTATAGATATAGCCAAGCTAGCTTTGATTAAGGTGGCTTGCTAAAATAATGATATTGTTGAAGTGGTCCAGACGAGCCACGTGAGTACAATTTCACCTAGGACCCTCAGTGCATATTTGGGGTGGCTAACCCATTCTCTTGTCTTTGCCGCAGCCACCATACTGCTATGTTTGGTGAGCTAGATCAACGCAAGGAAGCTTGAGTATTTCTACATGTGCTGTTCTAATGGCAGGGCAGACATACCCATAGTGCTCTCCAAGAAATCTGCAGCAGAGGTAGGCCACGAACAAAAACAAATGGACTTTTGATATCCTCTGTAAATCAAAAATTGTCATTCTATTGTATAAGAGGAAGAAAGTGTTATAAGTCTGCTTGTATTGGTGCCAATGGCAAAACTTTCTTTAATCTCTTGAACAATTGCGATAAAGCAGTCCTGAAGGTGGAAGTGTGTCAAAAGTCAAATAAACATGGGTTACTTATTCTCTAGTAACTAAAAATACCACCTCACCTCTGCGGTATGTCATACAAACCTAGAAGGACAGGGATCCATGTTGCATTCCTTTAGTTTAGGCTTTGGTTTTTTATTTTCTGGGTAGTAGTGACAGTAGTGATCAGGAACAACACGCTTCAAACGAATATCCACACATTCAGCGGAGTTAAGCTGATAACCTAACATGGGAGCAAAAGATGAACGCGCTCATGCTTGTGATGAAAGGTGAATGGCTTTCTTTTCTCACATACTGAACTACACACCCAATTAAATACTGTGATCTTTGTGTTTTTCTTTTAAATAAGGAAACACTGTACTCGTACAGAAGGGTTTACTAAATGCACTGCTAAGAGGTATGCTAGGTGGGAGGAAAAATACTTAAAACAGAAATCCAGAAGAATTGATGAGGTCCAAAGACATTGTTAAGTTAAACTGAAGGAAACTGAGAAATATATTTTAGAACATTCCTATTTAAAGAGCCAAGAAAAGAAAATCTGAAGTAACAACTTGGTGCAAATAACTGGGTAAAAGAACTGGTTAACAGAAAAGATCTAAGTTTAATATACCACTAAGTCACTTTCTTGGCTCAGAAAAAAGGGACTTATTCACGGGACTTGTCTTTGAGTGAAATAGGGAAGACAAGAAGGATGTTCTGGTATGTGCTAAAAAAAGAAAAAGGAAGAAACCATAAAAACAAATATCCAAATGGAGTCAATAAACTAATGGCATAACTGTGTCTACTGAAAACACTAAAGTATCATATATCAATAGCTTCCCTTATGTGGCTCTTGGCCGATCCAAAGTGTCAGCATGCATGACAGTGATAACCATAAAGAAAAACTAAGCAGTTCCTGCACCTTGGGCATGCCTGTGCCAGTTCTTGTGAGCATCCAGCCGACCCAGAAGAATTACAATTTGCAAACAAAATTCATTCAGGTTTTTAAAACTTTCCTGTTGATCTGTATTTGATTGTATTTTACAAGTCATTCCCAAACCACATCTCTCCTCTCAGCTCCCTCAAGCCCCTCTCTCCCGCACACAAAGACTACAGAACTGAATATGGAGTGATCCAACTGAGCAATGATTTATTTGTGATGCAGCTGTTTCTAATTTTTTGTTGTGTGGGACTTTTTTTTTTTTATCTGAAATGTCTTAGTCATTTTAATGCTGGTGAAAGAGCTCAGACAGCATCTGGAGACCAAATCTCCTATAAGAAGCTAGACAGCAGCCGTGCAAATTTCCTCAGTAACATCCCGTTCTCAACACTGTTCTTAACTGGGGTCAGTGTGTAGCTCAGTCTCCAGGCTCATTTATTTATTGGCCCTTCTCTCAGAACAACCAACAGGAACACCAAGCTTTACTGGTAAAGAGGCTGATGTCCTAAAAAGGATATCCATCCACAAGGAACTGCACTAAAGCCATTAGCCAATTTCAGGGAGAATAAGCAGCTACCAGCTGGTAATAATTTTCAAGATAACACTGTCTTAGATTGAATTTGAGCCATAAACCTAGAAGATAAGGTGTTCATTGAGCTATCCAGTGTTTGCTATGCTTGCAATAAAAATTATTGCACTCTTCCTTCCCTGTGAGGAACATAAGGGAAAAACACTTAAGTCTTGTAATTCTACTTCGTTGACGATACCCTTACATAGGATTACCATTCAGATTTCCAGTGAGATTTACATCTCAGAGAGTCAAAAATCTTGAGTGATAAAGGAGTTCCCAACCCAGCATCCCATGGTTCTGGGTAACGACATAGGACCTAGGAATAGTAATTGTGAGAGCATATTATTTCCATTTTTCTGGTGGAGAAACTGAAGCATAAGGCAATGTTGTGTGACTGGTCTGAGACTGCTGAGAAGAGAACCTGGTCGTCCAGACTCTTCACTGGTATTTTAATCACTTGACAAGGCTCTCTTATTCTTTTTTAAAACCCTCCCCAGCATTTTATATAATTATTTAGACTATTTTGTTTTTTTTTTTAGGTTGACATGAGCAATACCAGGACATTTGCTAAACGAATGAGTGAAAAACCATTAATCCCTGTGTCAGATGAATCTGCACTGGAATAAAGCAGAAAGCAAATATAACACCTATATCTTTGTCATCTACTTCCCCAACCACCACCTCTGCGTAAAGGGAAGATAGACTGTCAAGTGCAGGGCTGAGGCAAGAGAGTGGTGTGGTGGAACAGAGCTCACTTTTCTAATCCCCTAGGGCAATACACCTGGGCTACGTCTACACGTGAAGCCTACATCGAAGTAGCCTATTTCGATGTGGCGACATCGAAATAGGCTATTTCGATGAATAACGTCTACACGTCCTCCAGGGCTGGCAACGTCGATGTTGAACATCGACGTTGCGCAGCACCACATCGAAATAGGCGCAGCGAGGGAACGTCTACACGCCAAAGTAGCACACATCGAAATAAGGGTGCCAGGCACAGCTGCAGACAGGGTCACAGGGCGGACTCAACAGCAAGCCGCTCCCTTAAAGGGCCCCTCCCAGACACAGTTGCACTAAACAACACAAGATACACAGAGCTGACAACTGGTTGCAGACCCTGTGCCTGCAGCATAGATCCCCAGCTGCCGCAGAAGCAGCCAGAAGCCCTGGGCTAAGGGCTGCTGCCCACGGTGACCATAGAGCCCCGCAGGGGCTGGAGAGAGAGCATCTCTCAACCCCCCAGCTGATGGCCGCCATGGAGGACCCAGCAATTTCGACGTTGCGGGACGCGGATCGTCTACACGGTCCCTACTTCGACGTTGAACGTCGAAGTAGGGCGCTATTCCGATCCCCTCATGAGGTTAGTGACTTCGACGTCTCGCCGCCTAACGTCGAAGTTAACTTCAAAATAGCGCCTGACTCGTGTAGCCGCGACGGGCGCTATTTCGAAGTTGGTGCCGCTACTTCGAAGTAGCGTGCACGTGTAGACACAGCTCTGGTTGTGCAAACTCTGGAGCAGCAGTGGGAATTGGAGTAGGCCCTCCGCTCTCCGACTTTCACTAGGACCAATCAGCTAAGGTTCAGATTGCCCTAGAGGAGTCACTTCAGCTATCACTGTATACCACATCAGCAGGTAGTGGAGAATCAGGGCACAACAAATAGAACTGTATCAAATAAAACAGTGAATAAGTTTTAAAAGTGGTTCTTAAACACTGGCATTTCTTTTATGTCACTCCATTTCTATCCCTTACTCTTTCCTCATTCCCAGCTTTGTCAGTGTCGCTGATGTTCTCTTCCAAGTGGCTTCACGAGCAATTCTGATATTATCTTGCACGCTCAACTGTTTTTTTTTGTGCCATACATGTCTCATGATGCCAAAGATTATGAATTTCACCTCTTTTAAACACTTCACGTACCCACAAGTCTCATACTTTTGATACAGCAAAAATACTGCCCATGTGCTCACAACCTGACCTCTAGCTATGCAGAGGAGCAAGTTAGTTTGTCAAAAATCCTATCTTTGGACATTTCACTTGATCCAATACCATGCACCAAGTCTACAAATTTTGCCTCATTGTCCACCTACCTCATCTCATTTTTTTTTCACTCCACTGACTTTTCTATCTATTAGTGCTACTCTAATATTCTCACTCTAACATTTGAATCCTATAATCAGAAATTCCTCCTTCCCCACTTCTATCTCAATTTCCATCTTCGCATTTGATCTCTTTGTCCATCTTCCTGCAGTTTTGATACAGCAATCCATTCCTTCTCACTTCTAGTCCCTTGTCATTTTAACACCCGTCACTTTAGTTTTCTGAACCTCTTTCTCATAAAGTAATTCATTTTCTGCATATGTGCATTCAATTGCATGTAAAACAATAAAATACAACAAATATGTTTATAGTAACTGAACTGCTGCTATTACCTTGTACTCAGTCACTTATTTATCTGAGCAATGCAAAAGGCAGCATGCATTTAATTGATCTAAAAAACAACACTGCATGAAAGCTATTCATAATCCACAGTAGTAAACACTCCTGAGGCACAGACATTACTTACCTCCTCCACATGTTACAGTACATGGGAAGAACTCTGTCTGTCTCCACTGATGACTTATGGGTTGATAGTAAAAGAACTGAACCACACTGTCTTTTGGGGAAGTATACCTGGTCTAAAGAGATTTCCATTACAACACATTTGTATATTGTATGCCAATATTCATGACATTTCACAACATATCTTGTATGTAATAATAATGCAGAAAGTTTTATAGCAATAAGCAGAAAACCACACAGAAATCTGGAGCAATACAAACAGAAGTTTCTAATAATCAAACATTTGTATGCTGCCTTTTTCAAATTATTCTCCTGTAATTATGTAACAGTGCTGAGAAGACCCTCTGGTGATTTTTCTTCCCGTGCTGGCAAAGCTCCTGGATGCACCCTGCTGCTTTATAGCACTTTAAGCTACATTTTCAAAATTCAGTAGGGGATAAATGGGGCAAGAATTTGAACTGAGTACGGCTATGCAGATTCATGTTCAGATAAGATCTGGATCAAATTAGAAGTGAACAGAATATCTGAAGTGTAAAATACTGTGCCTCAGTTTATTTCTAAAAACCATGCAAAACAAAATGCCTCCATCAAAACAGAGTTATGACGTACAATCATTTGTCTGCAGTGTTGTTGTAGACATATTGGTCCCAGGATCTAAGAGAGACCTGCAGAAGAGTTCTGTGGTGCCTGAAAGCCTGTCTCTTTCATAAAACAGAAGTTGATCTCACAAAGGATCCTAGCTTGCAGGATCATTTGCCATTTTCAATGGAAAAAAAAACTATATCTGCCCAGCAACAGAGAGGAAGCCGTGCTAGTCTATACACTATCAAAACAAAAAGCAGTCAAGTAGCACTTTAAAGACTAGCAAAATAGTTTATTAGGTGAGCTTTCGTGGGACAGACCCTCTTCTTCAGACCATAGCCAGACCAGAACCTATGGTCTCAAGAAGTGGGTCTGTCCCACAAAAGCTCACCTAATAAACTATTTTGCTAGTCTTTAAAGTGCTACTTGACTGCTTTTTGTTTTGATATATCTGCCCAGGGATACAGACTAATTTTGATATTTTGTGCATTTTTAAAAGCTGTGTACAGTCAGTCAATCTATAACCTGCACACACCAAGAACTTATGATAAAATCATCTGACTGGAAGAGACCTGCACTCATACTTAATAATGAGGTTTGCTCAGTAATTGCATGGCAAACTCCAAAGGCTGCATCTATGCTCAATAAAAGAGCACAGCATGATGATAGGGCTACATCTAGATTACAGGGATTTGCCGACAAAAGTTTTCATTGGAAGACATAGTCTGACAAAACGTCTGTTGACAGATCGTGGCCAAAGTGCCAAGCAGATTGCAAGAGCACAGACCACCCAGCTACCCTATCAGCAAAACGGGCAACTGGAAGCACAGCAAAGAGGGCTGCCCAGTGTCCCAGAAGCCCTGTTTGTTGACAAAGGGCCCCCCAGAACATCCAGACCGCCTTTCTGTCAACAGATCTCTGTCAACAGAGGCATTATTCCTCATGGGGTACAGATGTCAGCAAAGATGTTGCGTTCTGTTGACTGTCAACAGTATGTCTTGGGAATCCGGACACTCCATGGGTTTTGTCATCAAAACAGCCATTTTGCCAACAAAACCCCCTAGTGTAGACATAGGTTAGCTGCCCTGAGTTACCTGACTTGGATTTGTGGAGCTCGGGGTGTAGGGCTATAAAATGGCACAAGGTGAGAGCTCACAGATCTACACTGCAATTTTTAGCCCAAGCTCTGTAAGCTCAAACCATCTGATCCAAGCTATGAATATTGCTGCTGTGGTTTTTCACTGCAGTGTAAACATAAGCCTAAGGGAAACTTGGAGTGCTGCTGAAAATGGGGATGGTGATTCAGAACATAGCAATCTTCCCCTTGATTCAATACTAAACCCATGCTATATTATTTTGTCAGGGAGCACTGTAACATTATCCTTTGAAGGAAATTTAAACCAGAGATCTTGGCTGCTTCAGTCATTAACAATCACATGGTGCTTTTCATTACAGTAAAGTTGTTAGCCTCAGAGTCTGTCCAAATTTCATTTTGGCTAGTTATATTCTGCCCACCTAAACTACCTCAGCAGCTTTAATTAGCCAGAATTTCTCGGCCCATTTGTGCCCAAACTCTGTTGCGGTGTTGCTGTATGTTGCAATCAACTTCCACTTCCTACACTAAAGTAGGTGAAAGGAATTTTATACATAATTTGTAATGTCCTTTGGTATCTTTGACATGAAACGTGTCCTATAAATGTAAGACACTACTTATAAATTAAAACACGACAGGCCCCAGTCATTTGCTTTAGCTACTGAATGCTCTTCTAGGACTGCATTAGAAAGGTCAGAATCTGGGCCCATATGCACACAGGACTATTATCTACATAATCTTCACAAAGAAATAAAAGCATCAAGTGAATAAGAGGCAGGCTTTACCATCAATGATGACAGTTAAATTAGCCATACTAAATAGGCTCCACTCTTATTTGAAAAGCTTTAAAAAAATCACAATTTCCTTCTGCAGTGAAGGACAGAACGCAGGGAAATTTCACTGCAAGGACCCTGATTGTAGAGGTGGCTTTCCTTGCATGATCTACCAAAGACAGAGTTAAACAATTGTCAAAGCATGGGAAAAGGCAGATCTTTCATATCTGCTTGATTATAAATGATTCCTGGGGAAAATAGTGTAATTTTTATGTTGGTGGATAGTTTAATGTAAACTGTTTTTTCCAGCAGTACATATGCCATTGTCACTACAGCATAAAAATTACAGCAATAATATGAAAACAAAAAAGCAGTCCAGTACCATTTTAAAGATTAACAAAATAATTTATTAGGTGATGAGCTTTCATGGGACAGACACACTTCTTCAGATAATAACTAGAAGTCACAAATGAAGTGTATGAAAGCTTAGTAATTTTGTTTTTCTCTGGGGAGTTACATGCTATGCGTGTATAACTTTTGGCATGTTCTTCAAATAAACCATTATTTTTAATCCCAGAAAGGCATTTCATTCTTTAAATATATTACCCAAAAGGGGACATAAAATTTCCAGGAAACCAATTAGCAATGTAACTTAAACATTAACTTAAAATTATTTGAGAGGGTAGTGAAAAAAAACAACTCAGAAAAAAATAAACATCTTACATTGTATCTTAAATTTGGAATGTTTTAATAATTAGGAAGACCAGATGAGTGAGGCAGTATCTTTTATTAACTGCACCCACCTTGTCTCTCTATTATTCTAGGACAAACGTGGCTAGAACTACAATGCCTATTATCAATAATTAGGGTTATTTACTTTACAGTTAAGCCAACCTAAACAAATATAAAGCTCAAATGTCCAGTAACACAAAATGGGTAATTAAAATCAGAGTTCATACAAGATAAGAGCTCATAGATTTGAACATATCAAATAAGAATGTACAAATAATATGTGCAGAAATATTCATGTAGTACATTTATCACAATCTTCGTATTCCCTTGCTTAAACCAATATTTAAAATAAGTCACTCTTTAACCCAATGCACAAATACACATTGAATGTTCTTTACATTTAGGTTCTGTAGTAAAAACTTTGCCAACAACTCTTAAAAATGTAGTCTTTAATCTCCTGTTTTGCACCTACCTGAACTTGTAAATCTAATGATCTCTCCTTTATTTTTCATCCCAATATACTTCAGATATATTGGCAGACAGAGCTCACAGCATGCCTGAACACATTGTCCTACCTTGATAATGAAATCTGCTCCCAGAGGTCCTTGAATCTTTATAGTTTCTCTATCTGAACCCTTCTGAAATTCAACAGTGGTGTTTTCTACAACAAATATTCCAGGGACATTAAAGCTGTGTTCTCCCTGGTCTCCCTGCAGTGTCTTTGACTCAATAACTAAGAAAGAAAACATATAATTGATTCAGTTAAATAGAGTATATTTTTATTGTCAAGTACATCAGAAAGCAAATTGCACAAATCATGTTTTGCAAAAAGTAGCAGGGCATGTACATAGAAAAAGTGCATGAGCAGAGAATGCTATTAACTTTTGTGTTGTAAAATGATGCACACTTTCATGAACTAGCTTGAATTTGCATGAATTTGGAATAATGTGTCCACTCATAAAATCTATTGCAAAACAGCACTAGGCTATTTTGAAACGGAACGTCAACACTTCTCGGACACTGCAACGGATTTAAGACCACCTGGAAGCACTTCTAGCAGGGCATCAGATCGGCACTTGCTTCCCGTGGCTGCTGCTTGAGACTATCTGAGGCTGGTACTTAAAGGTACTCCCCAGACAGCCGTTTCTCAGGTTTCCCTGCTCACTTGCCCACCTCCCTGAGGGACAATAAAGCATTGTCACCATGTGCTCTGGGTTGCCCTCCCTCAGGACACCACAACACTCCCTGCCATGGAGATGGAGCTTGCCCCGGCTGGTCTCCACCGCCTCCTGCTCCTGTCCTGGACTGTGGAGTACTTGCTCCCAGCTGACTCCCAGGTCCTATTTCCAGGACCAGAATCTGAAGAAGTGAGTTAACTCACGAAAGCTCATGCTCTAAACTTTTCTGTTAGTCTATAAGGTGCCACAGGACCCTTCGTTGCTGCTACAGATCCAGACTAACACGGCTACCCCTCTGATACCAGGTCCTGCAGTAACCCATCCCTATGCCCATGTGGCAGACCCTCCTCAGGCAGCTGTGAGAGCTGATCTACCAGCCTGAGGACTGGAGCCCATGCCCTGCCACATCTGGACGCCCGTGCAGACTGATGGGATGTCATCCTGGAGTGCTGGGCAGTACACCATGTGTGCAGACAAGCTCAAGGAGATCAGACAGGAGGAATTAAGGGATCTCAGTCACTTCTGCTTGCTGGCTTCTTTAAAATCACTTTGGATTAATGGCCTCTCATTTTAATCTGTCCAAATGGTCAGCTTCTCTCTTCTATCCCCCAGAATTTTAAAGGACAAGGCAATTATTTTGCAATAAAGAAAAGTTTGTTTTTTAAAGAAATATACATAGAATAATTAATGTGATAAAACACATTTTGTCACATTTTTGGAATGTCTGTTTTTTTTCTTTGGTGACCTAAGTTTACTGGTAAAAATAGACCCTCAACCTCGTGTCTTGTCAAAAGCTTTCTGTCCACTTATGACTGAGCAGTAGTAGTCGCCATAGGAGAGGGCAAACTGGTGGACAATGAGGCTGCGTCTACACTACAGCTCCCTTTCAAAAGGACAGCTTTCGAAACTGAATGTCCACACAGGCAAACAGGGAGCGAAGGTTCGACCCACCCTTTTGAATGGCCCCCACCGCCCTTTCGAAAGAGAGCCTCCACATGTCCCATGGTGCTCTTCCAAAACTACAGGGGCAGGAAGTGCTGCAGGCAGGGTCGTCCACAGCTACCTCCTACCATCCCTTTAAAGGGCCCTCCACCCCAAGCCTCGGCCTGCACACACTGAGGGCTAGATCCCTGTCCCCAGGCACGCAGGGAGAATGGGTGGAGGAGGAACCTGCACCCCCACGGACCCCAAGCAGCTCCTTCTGCCCTGCAATCAAGGCTGGGGCCAGTGCACTGGCCACCATGCACCAGTGGCTCCAGGTGGCCACCCTACTAGCCACCCTTCTAGAAGCCATCCTCAGGGTGCAACATCCCCACCCGGTCCCCCGGGTCATCTGCTGCTTGTGGGGCTTCCCCACAAGCAGCAACTGGTGGGACCAGCTGGTGCAGGAGGACTAGGGCAACAACCGGTGGCTACAGAACTTCAGGATGACCAAGAGGACATTCCTGGAGCTGTGTCACTGGCTATCCTCCAGCACCATGACACTCGCCTGAGGCCAGCACTCCCGCTCCAGAAAAGGGTGGCAACCGCCCTCTGGAAACTGGCCACCTCAGACAGTCATCGATCTGTCGGCCACCAGTTCAGGGTGGGCAGAGCCAGCATCAGGGCTGTCCTCAACGAAGTAAGCCATGCCTGTGTCACACCCCCACCACAAGCAGAGGCCAGGGGGCAGAGTGCACCCTGGCAAGGGGCACCATTGGAAACTGGGGGGGGGCAGCCCTCCTGCCAGGAACAGGGCAGGGGTGGGGATGGGGCCAGGGAGGCATGCAGTGGACGGGGCCCCAGGGAGGCTTGCTCTGCAGGCCACACCCCACCCCACACTCGAGTGTGGCCCCGCACACCCTGCAGGTATCATCCAGGCTATCAACAAGGTGTTCCTGAGGCAGCTGATCCATGTCGGGGACCTGGATGATGCCACCAAGGGCTTCATTGAGTTGGGATTCCCAAACTGCTTCAGGGCACTGGAAGGCACACACATCGCCATCCGGGGCCCAGAGCACAGCTCCGGGGCCCATGTAAATCACAAGGGCTACCACTCCGTGGCCCTGCAGGTGCTCGTCAACGCCAACGGTCGCTTCCAGGACATATGCGTAGGCTGGTTCGTCCACACCCACGACACCAGGGTGTTCCGGAACTCAGGACTGGGCCACTACATGGTTGAGGAGATCTTCATCCCCCAGCGGGAGCTCTCCGTCAGGGACGCCACAATGCCACCCTGCATCATGGTGGACACGGCCTACCACGTGGCGGATGCGGCTGATGAGGCCATACACAAGGCACAGCCGAGGCAGCACATTTTTAATGAGCCGCTCAACCGGGCCCACAATACATTTGAGCAGGCATTCGGCCACTTGAAGGGGCACTTTGGATGCCTCCACACCAGGCTGGAGGCGGGCCTCCACAGCATCCTGGCAGTGGCTGGGGACTGCTGCACCTTGCACACCCTCATGGAAGCAAAGCAAAAGCTGTGCAGGGATGGGACGCCGAGGCGGGGTGCAGGTACAAACAGCCCCCTCCCACCCTGTGCCGCCAGGCCTACCAGGACGCAGTACAGGTACAGGAGGCCCTGTGCCAGGCCTTTGAGTGGGGGCCACAGTGACTCCCCCACCCTGCACACATACACACACCCCACCACCCCTATCCCCACAGATGCACAGGGGACACAGGGTTAAACACAACAATAAATAGTTTACTGGAACGTAACTAACTGCCTCTGCATGATCAAAGGAACTATGTACAGGCGGGAGGGGGAACAGCTAATGGGGAGCTGTGGGGAACTATGTACAGGCGGGAGGGGGAACAGCTAATGGGGGACGGGGGGAACTATCTACAGGGGGAAGGGGAAACAGCTAACAAGGGGGTGGGGGGAACTACATACAGGGGCATAGTGGCCCTGAGCAGGCACCCTGCAAGCCCCAGGTGTCTGGGGTTGAAGCGGCAGGACTTTAACCCTCGAGGGGGGTTGATGGCCTGGATCCCTATCGTTCGCACCCGCCCCTTCTCTCCCAAATCTGGGGGGGCCTGTCGGAGCTGGGCCGGGGCTGGCTGCACGGGGAGATAGGGACACAACTGGGGCAAGGTCCCTGCGGCCTCGCCAGGGTCAGCATAGGGGGAGTAGGGGGCGAAGCCTCCACCTGGCTGCCCTGGCCAGCAACATACAGGCCAACTGTATGAGGGCAGCCGGGGGCAGGGAGGTTGGGAACAGGGCAGTGTGGGCAGTGGTTTTCTGCAGGGAGTGGGGTTGGAGGAGGGACTGAGACGGGGGGAGCCTGACGGGGGACTGGGGTGGGGGGGCGTTAGTGGGAGGAGAGGCGGCGGGGCAGTGGGGATGTTGGAGGGGGAGAAGCAGTGGGGCGGCCAGGTGATGGGGTGAAGGGGGATGGTGGGGTGGAGGCAAGAGGGGCAGGGGCAGGAGTAGGTCTCAAGGGGGTGGCGGCCGGGCCAGGCAGCCAACCACAACCTGGGCCAGGGCGTGCCGGTTCTCTGCAACCCAGTCCCAGGCCTGCCACTCCATGGTGAGCCACTCCCGCAGCACACTGGTGAGGTCCCGCAGGGCAGTGGTGTGGGCAGCATCCCACGCTGCCTTCTCCACACCCTGGTGGCGCTGGCAGATGGCCTGACACTGGCCCCGTGCAGTCCCTGCCTGGGGTCCGGGCTGCTCCCCATCGCCCTCGGTGGGGAGGCTTGTCTGGCTGCTGGAGCTGTAGAGACAGATGGGGTGAGGGGAATGGGCCATTAGTTCCAGACACTGTCCCCCTTGTCCCCGTCCCACCCACCTGTCTTGGGGGCACTGCGATGCCCACACCCCAGGGTTCCCTCAGTGGGTGCCGTGGGCACAGGCTACCCCCTACTTCCTCCACTGCCAGCCGGCCCATGGTGCCATCTCAGCCGCGTGGTGCTGAGTGCCACACATTGGCCCCCTGAGGCCCAGGGAGCATAGCTGTCCAGAGTCCCCAGGCACTGGGGCTGGCGGCCTGTGGCCACCCTGGGCGGAACCCAGCACCCCCTCCCCAGACCCCGGGGCAGCTGGCATGCATGCCACCAACCTGTGGATCTCTCCAGGAAGTCGAGCGAGCTGTGGGCGGATGGGGTCTGGCTGGATGGCCCGAACAGGATGTTGATGATGAGAGATATGGACAGGATACAATTCTGCTCCCATTGAAGTGGTTTGAGTTTAGCCATTTACTTTGAAAGGAGCAGGAGCAGGCCCCTAATTCCTAATCCCATTACTGAAATAAGATCCAAGGATGCTAAATGACTCTCCAAGACTGCAAAGGAAAGCTGAAATTATGCTACAACTGTCTTAAAACACAGGGTTATATTAAATTGGATGTAAAAGAGTTAGTCTAAAGTACTGGCAATTTTACAGGCTGTGAAATTTTGATGGCTCTTTAGACACAAGGCAGAAAAGTGTTGCCATTTGGTGCAATAAATTCTGTACTGTATCATACAATAAAACTTTTCATTACTGTACTTATTGTACTCATTATTTAAAGTTACTGTTTTGCTCATGCTTATCCCGATCATGTGACCAACCTTATCTCAGAGGAATTTCCTGAAGAAGCCAAAGTTCTAAAACTAAGCAAGGAGTTGACTTACAGTCTAGTTGTAAATTTCAATTTAATTTCTGTGGCACTGATGCTCTTGGACTATTAACATTACAGAATTACACTAGGTCACAAATAAAAGTAATGGAAATGGCTATTGGATACGCTTTTTCATGTCACAGATGCAGTGCTGAAGTGGTCTCTGTCAATTTTTGAAAACTTTTTAGAAAGTAATTACTTGTATCCCTTACCAGAAAAAGGAGACATACAGTTGTCATTTTAGAAGAAGCAGCTATTTCCTTGAACAACTTCAGGTGTAAAACTGCAAAAAACTGTATCATATGCTTGGTAAAGAATGTCTTCTACTCTTCTAATAGGTAGAAAAGTGAGAGGATTCTGTACATGCGTTGAGAGAAATTTCAATAAAAGAAATTCCTCCAAAAGATATTTCAATATGGTCATGGGTTGAAGCCAAAAACAATTTTTGAGAGCCATCAAAAAGTAATCAGAAATTAAAATGCCCCATTTTCTAAGTAGTTACAAATGATCAGGTCAGAAATAACCATAAAGACAGGAACAAATTTTTATAGCACTTAACTCTTATTTTAGTTTCTCCCTCATGTCTTCTCTCTTCAATTATTTTGAGTATTTTTCCTATGATTTCATATAAGACTTTTGTACCACAGACTTCAGAGACCCTGGCACAATTTGGGGTTTATTTTTGCCATGAAAAAGACAAAAAAACTATTTATGGGCAGTGGTGACTTTTCTATTTTTCAGGAACTGAGTACGTAGTTAAAAACAGAGAAATTCATTAAGGGAAATTGCTGAGCACTGGCAGATTCAGGTCTAGTCAATGAGAACTGCAGGTGTTTAGGACCTGTTAGAAGCTGGCTCTATGAGAGTATGAAAAAAGAGACACCAGTGTATTAGTGATGGGTGAGACTTGAAGTTCAATCCATTCAGAGAGCTGAGCCAAACCCGTATCTTAACATTTCCAATCTCTAAGCTTTTCTTAATAAACTAATTAAACAAAAATAAAAAAAAAACTGAGAAAACTGGCTAGAAACTGTCAATATGAAAATATAGTCGGTCAAATACATCCTTGGTGCAATGCCAGCAAGCATAATTAAAGTCTACAGAAGTACACCAGGGAGTAATTTAATGTGTTTAAGAATTTGTAAAATCCATCTGTGCAGAGACAGTCTCCATTTCAGGGGGAGAGCTATGCTGAATTTAGAAGCAGCTACTCAGATTTTCCAAGGAAACGTGTCACTCAGTAAGATGACAAACTGTTCCACAGCACAGTAGATAACCTTTGCTGCAATATATTCCCACTCGGCCTAAGCCACTGCCTGTTGTCATAAGCTTCCCATGCAGAACAAAATTGACCCATTCACAGGTAACATGATACAATTACTTCTGAAAATACAGGGATACGTCACGGAGGAATTTTTTTTTCCTGCAGGCTACCATCTAGGCATCTGGAAATATCTACAAATAATCTTCCTAGGTGCTTCAGCAAATGTCTCTGAAAAAATATTTAAAATAACCATACGTTTACCATTCACATCTAGAGAGATTTGAGTATGGATATAATGTTATTACCCACACAGAACTGGATCGTGAACCACTTATTCTTACTAGGAAACAGGAAACTGAACAAGTGTTCTCACTGATTTCAGTACAGTAACTAGCTGCTAGCTAAGCAGAGTTTACAGGCTGGCCCACAGGGAAACATAGGAAAAGAGTTCACCAAATATTTCCCCAGAATTCAGAACTCCAAATCCTGTGCTCCAGCAGATGTGGGAGTCTTACCTCCAGAGCAGGGGTAGGCAACCAAAATGGCAAGAAGACCTATGTTTAATTCGTTAAAAAGCTCAATAATTCAAGAGCTGCAATGCATGTGAATACGAGGAAGTACTTAATAAATAGCATCAAACCACACTTTTTTGTACCCCCTATTTAAAGAACAGCGTGCACAAAGGCAATGCCTACACTACAGCAATCTGTTGACAGAAGTTATTGCCAGAAGAAATATCTTCCAGCAAAACTTCTGTCAACAGATCATGTACACACACAAAAGCAGACCAAAACAGCAATCCACTCTGTCGACAGAAAACAGCCAGACTGCCTGACTGCTCTCTTGACAGAACTGCCAACTGTAAGCCCTGAAGCCCTGTCTGTCAACAAAGGGCCCCCAGAGTGTCTACATGGCTTTTTTTGTCAACAGAAAACCGTCAACAAAGGTGTTACTCCTGAATGCGGAGAGGCACAATGCTGCTGGCAGATGTGCTAGGTTTTGCTGGCAGTCTGTCGACAAAGTGCATTTTGCTTGTAGATGCTCCGCTGGTTTTTCCAACAAAAGCCTAGTTTTGTTGGAAAAAAAAATCTCTTGTAGACATAGCCACAATGATTAGTAATGCAGCACATGTTTACTGCAGGACATTCACAAACATTTTACATATTCTATTTTCTCATACTTTACACATATGTGTTTGTACCACTAACTTCCTGACTTTTGCTCCTGAACCCACTTTGATTATGCCAATTTTACTGCATGTTTAATTTCAGTTTTCTTTCTTAAAATGTGTGCTGCCCATCACAGCAGGAATGCTGCAGGTTTCCTTTTCCTTTTCAAAGTCAAGACTTTATTAAGTAACATGATCAAAACACAGATGCAGTATCATATCCCACAATGCACTGCACATATTAAACAAGAAGTTATCCAATGTTTCGAGATCACATATAGTTTAACATTTAGATAGGAGTTGTTCATTGTTGGGCTTTTTTACGTTTACCATTTATCAAAAGAAACTCATGAGGGTTTTTTCTTTTCCTTTCCAATTATAGCATTGGGAGCCACAAACAAGTCCTTAAGAAGCCACATGTGGCTCTGGAGCTGCAGGTTGCAGACCCCCACTCCAGAGCTTGCTCCCCAACCCTGACCAATGGAAGCTTTTCAGTGGCTGGCATGCCTGCACATGTACTTGCTAGAGAGTTCCAACTTCAGAGCAGAGGGCGTAGAAGACCTGGAGGGACTCCTATGGGTTTCTCTTTTGATAACACCCAGAAGAAAGCAGACCACGTTTATACAACCTAAAATTAGGGATGAGTTAATCTGTTCTGTATCAGAGGGGTAGCTGTGTTAGTCTGTATCTGCCAGAACAATGACAAGTCCTGTGGTACCTTGTAGTCTAACAGATTTATTGGAGCATAAGCTTTAGTGGGTAAAAACCCACTTCATCAGATGCATCTGACACAGTGGGTCTTTGGCCACAAAAGCTTATGCTCCAATAAGTCTGTTAGTTTATAAGGTGCCACAGAACTTCCCACAGTTCAATCTGTTCTGGTGCCTTAAAGGGCTTAACAGTTATGCTGAGGACCTCGGGCTGTGTTATCTTATGCGGTTTTCCCCTTCGCAGTGTAGAACCACTCTTTTCAGAGGGGAATTTGTGGGGCTAGCTATGGCTGAGGTATCTCAGAAAAATGGATCTCTACAGTTTTGGAGGAAAGCTACCGCCCCTTGGGCTCAGCAGCATAGGAGCCAGTTGTTCCCAACAGCACGACAGGGGCTTGGGACATTAATGAGTAAGCCCTGTGCGGATCTCCCATCTTAGGCATAGATATGGGGGTGGGGTGAAATATGTGAATTAAATGCGAGGAAATCCCTTGCCCAATGTAAGAACCTTCCTCAAGTTTCCTCTCCCATACATAGATTATTCTCACACAGGGGAAAATAGGCCCCTGGAATAAAAGCAGCTGATCTTTTCTAGTTATGCACTGTGTTGCAACCCTTAATAAAGAGGCATATTTTAATGGAATCTTTGCATTACCATATATCATTGTATTTCCCTGTATTATCCCGTATATTGTAATATGAGCTTTGTACCGCTTTGTATCTAACTCCATATTGTACCTAACACTCCATTTTGAGGGATATGCTCTTCTGGATTAGCCTGTAAACCTTGTGCTGTCTCTGTGTGGGTGTGTGTGACATCAACCTGCAGATATGAATGTGGATGCTTAGAGAGTTACCCTCTGGAGCCCACCTGCCCGGACGACAAAGACTTGGAAGCTGAAGAACAATGAAAACTGAACTGTACACCGGTGCCCCAGCTGGAGAGGAAGATTAAGTCTCATCTGTAGGTGATGAGTCACACAGAAACCTGGGGCCATAGGAAAGGATCAAACCCATCTGCCATTGACTGGTGATTCTTTGTGCCTGGGGCAGTGGGACAGAACCAGGACTGTGGACTCAAAGCTATAAGAGATGTGTGCACCACCAACGGGTTGGGTTCCTCTTTCTCATCTTGTCAACATCAGAGCATTGATCCGGATCAACAGAAGCTGGCTGCAGACTCACCTCTAACTGATCTGGCCAATAGATTAGAATGAGCAACCTTTGGTAAGTATAAGCAACCACAAGACAGAGAGAGTGAGTGAGTGTGTGGGTGGGCGTGTGTGCCTCTCAGTAAACTATGTATATTATATTCACATAATATAATAGTACTGCATTATCAATAAGCACATTGTTCTTGCCTTGTCCCTCTATAAAGATCCTGTGTGCTTCTTATAAGCAAAATAACTGCATATTATTTCTTTTAATACTGGCCAAGAACAAAAACAAGTATTTGTATGTATGATTAAATGCTTAATAGCTCAATTAATGCATGTAGGATTAACTAAATCTGCATAAGGAGGAACAGATGCACCATCTTTCAGCTTCTTCTAACTAAACTCATGCTCCTAAAGTTCATGAACTCAGTTATCTAGCATTAGCCACTTGTGAAAATATTAGCTTCTGGTTTTCCTGTTTTTTCTGCAGGAGGCTTATTTACAGAGGATTCTCTTTCTTTTGTTTCTAAAGTTCTTTAAACAACTATTAGAAAAACCACAAATTTAAAACAAAACAAAAACATAGTTTCATAAACCAGTTAGGTACAAAGTGGCAATGATGTCATCTGTTTCATCATTCACAAACTTCAGTCACTAAAATAGGGGGTCAGCAACCAAAACAGCAACAAGACCTATTTTTTTTTCAAATCCAGTTGCAAAATCTATACTTCAAGAGCCACAATGCATGTTAATATGAGACAGCCCTTAATAAATAACATCAAACTGTACTTTTTGTCACCCATATTTTAAGAACAATGCACACCCAATGATTTGTACCAGTCAAAAAGTTGTTACCCCCACCTCCAGGCTCTGCCCACCTCAGCCCCATTGCTAAGATTTATCCCCCCATCCTGCACACTCACCCCCTACTCCCAGCCTTAAAGCCTCTCAGCCCCAAACCTGCCCACCTCCCCATCCCCAGGATTAACCTGCCTTCCCCAACTCTCCGGTGGGCTTAGCACTTCCCCCAAATGCAATGTGGGAGGCTCCCTGCCCTGCCAGCTTTCCCTTGCAGGGCTCTCTGCCCTGCTGCAGCTTTCTTCTCTGGGGCTCCCTGCTGTGGCTGACTGCTCAGCGGCTCCAGAGGCTGTCTCTACTTAAACAAAAAAACTAAATTCAGTTTGGTTTAATGGCAGGCAACTGAATTTAGTGTTTTTTGTTTAAGTAGCAGCAGCCTCCAGAGCTGCAAGAGGAGTCAGCGGCAGCAGTTCTCGAAGCCGCAAGTGGCTTCTTAAAGAGTCGCATGTGGTGCTGGAGCTGCAGGTTGCTGATGCCTGCACTAAAAAGTGACACCATGAAAACTGTAAACTCCTGGGGACAGGGACTAAGGTTTCTTATGTGTTAGCAGAAAGACTAGTATAATGGAGCCCTCTCCTGACTGCTCAATAAATAGTCATACATCTTACACTGTCCACAAAATGAACAAAAAAGTAGATCCTTTCCAACATACTTGGATTTTGTCAGAAAATTCATTTTCTGGAACACTGTTTTCCTCATAATTATCTACTTACGACATGAAAGACCAAATTTTAGTCTATGAATCACCGTGACAGCTATGCTTCTCTGGGGCTTGGTCTATACTAGATTTGATAATCAACTATAGATATGCAGTTCTGGCTACGGCAATTCAAGCTAATGACATTTAATGTTCTTTAAAAAAAACACCAATGACATTGTCTTAGAACAAACACATTGATAAATGGAGACAAAATGTTTCATTCTTAGCATCTACACTTGTCACAGCAATAAAAGTCCTTTTTATTATTATGATTCAGACTAACAGCCCCCTAAAATATTTTAATTTCACTAATAAAATATTGTTTGAACTATTGAGTTAAAAAGTTGTCTCTGAGGATGTTCAGATTTCCCATTTAAATGACAACTTCTATATGGAAAAACTGCTTGTTGGTAAAAAATGAACTCTAAGTAATAACCACAAATGTAACCAAAAACCAGCTGGAAAACATTTGGAAATAAATACTTCCCAAAGGCACCAAACTCTTGATGAAAAGTGGGAAAAATACACAAAAATTTCACCCATCTAATACCTGGAGAGGAAGTACCACCCATCTGCATCAGCTGTTTGGGGAACCTGTCAAGGCCTATGGTGAAAGGGACAGTTACAGTTTCTTCTGGCTTCCAATGCTCCTCCATCCTGCCTTCAACTCCAAAAACAGAATCTTTGTTGGGAAGTGCTGATCAGATATCCAAACCGCTACTCATTTCACATAGACCCAGGAACCCATTTTGGGGCATTATCGGATTTTTCTGGATTTGAGCTGGTGGCTGTGGCTGTGGCTGCAAGAACAGTGGTCTTTCTCCGTCCATATCTCAAAGATTCATAAGTCGTGCATCCCTCCTCTCTCTGGTGTATAGAAGTGTCACTGATCTAAATAAAGCCCACTCAGTCATCCACTGAACATAATTCTGATGGAAGTATTTCCAGGTCCCATGAACAATGTATTTTATTTTAAATACTCTTTACAAGAATTTTTGTACAGTTCAGCATTATAAAGAAACCACAACTACACATATATTCATACCATTGAATTTTTTTTTAAACAGGCCTTTTTGAAAACATACCAAATTCAACATACAATTAATGTTCTGTACAAGCAGTTTGGGTTGAAAATTAAAAAAAATGGGAAGAGGAATCAAGGCCTTGATCTTGCCAAAACATTTGAAGTTTGGATGTACTTAGATAAAAAGGTCTGGTTTTATTCTATTAATAATATATAAAGCTGGTCATACCAAGGTGTGCTGGTCCTTTCAGTGTAAGTCTCACACTGCGGCTCCCATGAGGTATAGCAATCACAATTTCTTCCCCTAGGAAAATTAAGAAACTGTTTTAGGAATTATCTTGCACCAGGGAACTATCACATCATGTAACTAGACTGAAAACCGTTAAATGTGTCTCAGAAAATATTTAACAGGTTCTGCAATTTTTATTAAAATAATAATATTATTTTATTAACTATAATACTTGAAGTCTGTTTGCTAAGATGTGCAGCTATTAAGACCTACATATGGACTTGTAAATCCTTTTTACTATTTTCTACTAACAAAAAGCAACTAAAATGTCAGTAGTATACTATGTTCATATTTATGACGAGTTGTCCTAGCTTTATATTCTAATCACTGGATGGACTTAAGGGATTTGCTAAGCAGTGTTTCTCCTTGCAAACCCATCCACCACTCCAACTGTACAGTTTCATTTTGCCCACACCTCATTTCTGAGAGCAGGTCACAACTTTAATAAGTGGTAGGATTTACAGGAAATCAATCATAAAAACATAACTCTAACCCATAACCAATCACAGAACAGTTAGGAACAAATTATAACAAGGTCTCCTTGTACTTTGCAATATAAGATCATTCCTTCCGAGAATTTTCTCAAGTTAAAACTATAAACCAAACCAGCATCAAGAAGGATATGCCAACCAAAAATGCTGAAATACCCCTTAACAATGATCAGACTTAACACATGCATGGATGGTTTTATCTGTAGATCTCAGGTGCTTTCCAAAGGTGGGTAAGTACTGCCTTAATTTTATAGATGGACCACCTGTGACTTACCTAAGGTCCAATGGCAAATCAGTGGAGAAGCCAGCAGACCCTGACATCTATTTTGCCCCAATGGCTTCCTCAAGGATGGAACTCACAACGCTGGGTTTAGCAGGACTATGCTCAAACCACGGAGCCATCCCTCCCCCTTTTATTTGGAGATACATAACTCCTAGAACTGGAAGGGACCTCAGGAGGTCATCAAATCCACTCACTTGCCCTCTTGGCAGGACCAAGCACCATCCCTTGGGTCTAATGATTGTGGATATGGATCTTCTCTAATTCATCATGTGCCACAACCTCAGGACGGGGAGATCCAACATGCAAAATGGATCAGCACTGCCCTGAGTTCTAAATACCCCCAGGCTGGGTCTACACCTGCCCCCAACTTTGAAGGGGGCATGGTAATCAGGGTGATGGGAGATTACAGCATATATACATAGAGCATGCTGTGTAGCTGCAGGCTCTTTGAAGTCCCCGCACTACTTCCAAGCGCCTTTAACACCTCAAAATTTGAGAGAGTAAATGCACATCCCATTTGCCCACATCCTTCCCATAATGGGGGACCCAAAACTGGACACACTACTTCAAATGTGGCTTCACCAGTGCCAAAGAGAGAGGAATAATCACCTTCCTTGATCTGCTGGTAATGCTTCTATTAATGCAGGCCAATATTCCTTCTTGGCAACAGGGGTACTGGACGGAAATAGTGAGAGAGGCATCAGACACCAACGGGCGCTGAGCCCACGGTTATTGATGATGATGATGAACAGGGGTACAGTGTTGCCTCATGACCAATTTCTCATCCACTCTAATTCCAAGGTTCTTTTCTGCAGAACTGCTGTTTAGCCAGTCGGTCCCCAAACTGCAGCAGAGCTTGGGTTCTTTAGACCTTTAAATGCGTTCACTGTTTATTGAAAATAATCAGGAGTGTTTTCTTCAGTTTGCAATTATAGTGTCTGGAGCCACAAAGAAGTCCTTAAAAAGCTGTGTGTGGCTCTGGAGTCACAGGTTGCAGACCCCTGATCTAGCCAGCTTCCCATTCACCGTACAGTCTATTCATCTAGTTCAAACTTCTTCAACATGGTGGCAAAAAATACTGTGGAAAAACCACATTCCAAAATTTGCTAAAATCAAGGTATATCATGTTTACTGCATTCTCAATATCCACAGGGCTAATTATCTCATCATACAAGGCAATTAGGTTGGTTAGGCATAACTTGCCCTTCATGAATACATGCTGACTGTTCTTTATCACCTTACTCTCCTCCAAGTATTTTGAGAAAGATTCCTTGAGGTCCTACTCTCCTAGACTCCAGTTCAATTCACATTAGCCTCCCAGGGATCATGCCCATCAGTTCCTCAAGAAAGTCAAAGTCTTCTTTTCTGAAGTCCAGGGTCCATACTCCATTGTTCTACTTTCTTCCTTTTGTCAGAATCCTCAACTTGACCACCATATGGTCACTGCTGCGCAGATTGCCACCTTCTTCTACTTCCTCTATCAATTCTTCTGTATGAGCAGCAGGTCAAGAGGAGAATGAAACCAAGTTGGTTCCTCCAGCACTTGCAACAGGAAATTGTCCTCAACACTCTCCAATAACTTTTTGGATTGTCCGTGTACTTCTGTATTGTTCTCCCAGCAGATTAAAGTTCCCCATGAGAACCAGGGCCTGTGATCTACCCTACCCTCCAGTCTACCTCCCTCTTTCCCTAACTTGGTTAAATGTCCAAAAAAGCCTCCTCCACACCTCATGCTCCTGGTCTATAGCCAAGGCAACTATGACACCTCCCTTGCTGCTCTCACATCTAATCTGAACCCAAAGTCTCTCAGCAGGCTTTTCTCCAGTTTTATACTGGATCACTGAATGATCCTACTGCTCTCTTACATACAATGCATAGATACAACCATTTTCTCCCACATATGTCCTTCCTAAACAGTTTATATCCATCCATGACAATGCTCCAGTCACATGAGTTACTCAAGTCCATTTTGCCAATTACATGATAGTTCCTTGATTGTGACAATACCTCCAATACTCCCATTTTGTTTCCCAGGCTTCACGCCTTTGTGTACAGGCACCTAACATGATTAGCCAATTGCCTTACTTTCTTAGTACAAATCAGGTGACTTCTCTTGTTCCACCCTTCCCCTTGTGTTTCCTCCTGATATACTACTTACACACTTGCTGCAGGGCTTAAGTCACCACCACATAGCAAACCTAGTTTAAAGCCTTCCCTATTGCAAAGGTCCCTGTCTTCATTATGTGGATTCCATCTCTTCCTTGCACTTCCTCTTCTTGGAGCAACATCCCATGGTTGAAGTATCCAAAGCTCTCTCTCTGACACCCTCTGTGCAACCCCTCATTTACCTCTACAATTCCATGGTCACTACCTGGACAAGAAGACAACTTGCACCTCAAATTCTTTTATCCTTTTTCCCAGAGCCACACAGTCTGCAGCCACCCATGCAAGGTCACTGCTGGCAATATCATTGGCGTCCATGTGGAGAAGCAAGAAAGGATAGCAGTTTGATAGCGTGATCAGTCTTGATAGACACTCCATCACATCCGGAATTCAATCTCCAGGCAAGCACCACACATTTCGACTTTCTCTGTCTGGAGGGCATTAGACAACTCCATCCCCCTTACAAGAGAATCCCCAAGCACCACCACCTTCCTCCTCCCCTTGGGAATGGTGGTCATGGAACCCTCACCCCTAGGGCAATGCCTCCCATGCCTTCCAGTTAAAAGGTTCTCTTTCCATAAGGTCTTCATTTTCTCTGATGCAATGCTGGGTTGAAAGTTGGATGTTTCATTCTTTAACTCTATCTTCCAATATGAAGACGAACTTGCATATCATACAGACAATATCACTTTTACTCTCTCCGACAAACAGGTCACATCTTTTGCAGGTCAGAATAGTTGATTGCTCACTATCAATTTTGTCTTCCTTCTAAGATCCTCTTCAAATGTTCTATTTATTGATCACAGAAGCCCAAAAGGCAAACCTTCCCACCCCACCCCCCAGGAAAAATCCAAATAAAAAAAAAACCCTCTGTGGGAAACCCCCTTCAGGTGAACTCCCTCTTTTTCCTATGTGTTCTCCACTCATTTGGGTTGCAACTGGCTGCTTTTTTTTCCTTTTAATAAGGCTGTTGGTTTGAAGCAGCTAGCCTAGATCAAAGCTTTTCCTTCAATCAACCACTCAAGGCCCACTTAGAAGAAAGCAATCCTAATTTACACTTTTTAAACAAACAACCACATAGTCAGACAGTCTCTGTAACTAGCTCCAGTCAAACAAACACCCATAGGAACAGGAAAAGCCTCAAATCCAATTAACTGATTCCATAGATAAGTCTATCCTCACGTTACTTGTTTCAGGTTGAACCTCTCTAATTTCATCCAGCAATGTTCATAATCCGGTATGATTTAAATTAGTTGGATAGCAATTTACCTTGGGTGTGGCCAAGCTTCCCATGGTTCCATAAAGTTGGTTTACAGACAACTGTCCTGGCTCACGGTGTTCTGTGTTATTTAGCTGTAATTTACCTCTAAATGTCTTTTGAGAGCCCCGCAAACAGTGGAAGTGTTGGCAATGTGCTAGACAATATTGACTTCCAGTGTTCCAGCATATTCTCTCATCTGGCACCTATCAGTTCCTGAGGTGCCAGATAAGAGAGATTCAACCTGTAGTTTGATCTGGTAGATTTCACTGTTGTGGGCTCAAGAAAATATTAATAATTTATTAACTGAAGTTCAGTGATATGCTGCTTCAGAAATATTCAAACAGAATTTTGAGAATATCTGAGTTACTATTTTTAACAAAAAATAGTTGATTTTTTTCCCTTTCCATGTTAAACAAGGCCTTTTAACAAGAGAGGGTACATTATCGGCTTCTGGTTTACTACTTCTGAGCATTAAAGTATGAAATGCTGCCAAATGCTCAGGCTACTTCAAGAAAACACTGCAATTACTTTGTTCTGAAGTAATCACCTTCTTACGTTTCAGTTTTAGAATTTCCAACCTTTAGGAAGGTTTTCTTTTTTTAAATATAACAATTTATTTTGGACTTAATGAAATATGACCATTATTAATTTCATATATAAGTATTCCATCAGAGTGCAAAATACTACAGTCAAAACCATAATACAGCTAAGGACTCCTGGAAAACACATGAACTACTCAGCCAATTAATATCTCTTTACTTGTTGGTTCTTCATGGTCTGAATTTCATTCAGTAGCCAAAAAGTAATGAATGACTATACTTATAAATGCAATGAAATAACTGCTGAATTCAAGAGTCAGCACTAAGATAATAAAAACAATAAACAATAATAAATACCCTCCAGCATTAAAGACAAGACGGATTTCTAGGGCCCTGTCTTACCCGACTTAATAAACAACAGTGTTTCGGACAGGTAGCCGTGTTAGTCTGTATCTTCAAGAAGAACAAGACACTCAGGCATCTGACAAAGCAGGTCTTTGCCCACAAAAGCTTATGCTCCAAAGTATCTGTTAGTCTATAAGATGCCACAGGACTTCTTGTTGTACCACTGTTTGTAAGCCAAAAAGACCATAGCCAGGGCCCACAGCCTCGATTAAGGGCTTCATCCTGGGAAGCACTGAACACACTGAGCCATTGGTTTCAGAGATAATTTGGGCCCCTCCTGTGAAGTGCCGCAAAATCATGAATTCATAGGGTTGTGTGGTGGGGGTGACTGTGCCTCTATTCTTTAAGGTGGACAAGTTATGATTGACGGCTGACACTGGCCCTTGGGAGAACAGGCCAGTACAGTTGTGATTGGTCAGCTGATCCTAACTGGTGTTCAAAAGAGGGTCTGGTGGAAGGGGCGAGAAAGGACAATACCTAGTTAGCCAGAGACTTATTAAATCACAATGTGAGAAAACAAAGAGGGGGAAGGTCACAGGTGTCTGAGCCACACAGGAGAGAGAAGCAGCACACAAGAGCCGCCAGGAGTTACTTGGTGAGGGACGGAGCTGGAAGCAGAACGGTAACTGAGCTGCTGGTGAGGAGCTTGAAGGAAAACTGTTGGTAAAATCTGACTAAAGCTAGGGCCCCTGATGTGCAAGAGACATGGGCAGTGGACCTAAGGTAAAGACCAAGATTCAGGTTGGTCACAAGATACCAACTCTGGAAGCAAGGGGCAGGAAGACAGATCCCATGACCACAGACAGGACTCCCAGCAAGGGAAGAGGTCTGTGGGATTGGAACAATGCAGGATGAGGAAGCTGAAGCCTTGAGTGAAGGACAGTGGGAAGATGACAGTCAGTCTTAGTCAGGGAAGTCTAAAGCATGGAGTCCTGGAACAGGAGTAAAGGAAATTGAAAATAAGGGCTGCCTTCGATTCTGGGGCCTTCCTGGTGATGTCTTTCGAGAAAGAACAGGAAAAAGGGTTTCTGTACTGGAGCTACTGGAAGTCAATTTCACTAAACGGTTTGCGGGGAGTATTACACTGGTGTATGGAAGTAAATTATGCCCAGAGATGGGCTTTGTACCAGACACAAAGAAATGATGTTCCTTTGTGTGGGCCATGGAAAGGGGAAACAGGCACACTTCTCATGCTGCAGCCTGAGGTAGGTGCTCCAGGGGAGGCCACACTATGACTTCCGCCATTCTTCCCCCACCTCACTAGTCCAGTTCAATCTGAGCAGTCTTGAAAACTGCAATATCATAGTCCTTCAGCAGAACCCCTGACACATTCCACACTCATGGGAATGTTCCCCGGTGTGGCCCAAAGTTGCTAAGTTTGCTATCATGCTGTTTGGTAAGGCTGGCACCACAATAGGAGTCTGCTTGCTTCCTGAGAGATGAAAGGGCATGCACAACAACGTGTCTGGACCAGCCTGGTCACGACTATTGCTCAGAACAATATTTCCACACAGCTCCCAAAGAAAAAAACTGAAAGGGTCCGACAATGGGTTTATACCCAACTTAGTGCCTGATCCATGGTTGAGGCTCTTGGCACCACAGTAATATTGTTAACAAGTGTGGGATGAGCAGACAAGCAAAGAGGATGGCACAACTGAGGACTCCTCATACTATGGGAATCCTTAGCTCCTGCGGCCTCTAGGGGAGCTTTATATCAGAGCAAAGAGGACATAGCATGAGCCAGGAACTGACTCTAAATCAATAAGTCTTTGGTTCTCATTACAAACTATATATGCTACATGCTTACTGGAACCCAGTTCCTTGTATTTCCAAAGTGGTGCCATTTCCATTAAATCAACAGGACACACACTGTTAAAAGCATTCAAATGCCTATAAACCTTTAAGAGAAAGTGACTCCTCCAGGTTCTGTATTTAGAGATTATAAATTTTTTTTTTTTTTTTACTATTTTTGCTTCTTTGACAATTGATTGCTAGCTTTTATCTGTCAATGAAAATCAAATGAGCCAAAAATCACAACACTATTATGCACAAAAAGAAATGCTTGACATTAGGTCACCATCATTCCCACTTAAACCAAGACTCACATGATCGGCACATTGCATCTCCCTCCTAAGGCTGCTTATTTTATAGACTTCTGTTTTTTTAAAAAAGTAATCTTACTGTCATGGAGTAATATTCTATGGCGTGTCCCAGCTCAAGGACTGCCCACTATCCCCTGTCAAATAGAGAAACACACACAAAATTCAGATACACATAATAAATCTGGCACTCGCTTTTCAGCACATTTGATCACTTCAATTTTAAATGATAATTTTAGATGACCATGTGGGAGCTGGGACACTGGATTTCAGAGAGGGCTTCAGCAAGAGTAAGACCACACTTGGATTCCCGAGACTTAAAGTGGGGGAGACATATTCCTGAGCCACCTCTGAGACTGTTATGTGACTATTAGTTAGAACTTAAAACACACCCTTATCTTTAGCAACTTCCAAAACATGTGTGACTGAACAATATAGTCTCCCCTGTCTAATTATAAAGCAGGGTTGCAAAAGGCTCCTAAGAACATTCATGCTTTCCTGAAATGCATCTCAAAGTTGCATAAAACACCCTTATTGCAAACTTTAAGACTGGGGCGCAGAGTGCATGGCATGACACAGAGCAGTAAAACTGCTCCATTTAAGTTGGTCCAGCCCAATATCGTCATAAGTTAAGTACACTGTGAGTGGAAAAGTGGGCTGGCTAAAGGCTTTAACATAGTAAATTTAAAATGCAACAGCTATTTGGCACTAATTCCTTATGTGGACACTTGCATTCCACACGAAAAACGTCTTTGTGCCATTTAACCTAGTAAAATTTTAAACAGCAAAAATGCCCCTGAATACAGAATGAGCATGTCCACATGGGGAATTCATGAATAGCTACCGAACTTGAGAATCATAACCTGGCTTTTCATGCTTATTTTCTGTTCAGATGAACCTAAATATTGAAACGTTCATGGCAAGTTTTATAAAGTAAGAAGAATAATGAATCATTATGGAGATAAAAAAAAAACAGCTGAGACAGACAGGAGCCACTCAACATGATGAAATTTCTGCTGCCACTTTTTCTAAACTAAGCAGAATCCCCAGAGATGTCTGGGAGTAGGGAACAGGGCAAAATTAGACATATCACTGGATAACATCAATATTTAGGAAGGCTGTTATATTTACGCAGCCCGCTACAGGAAGCTAAAGTATTGCAGCTTTAGGGTACTTGTTTGAATCAAACATACATGACTGGTTTAAGGCAGAAGCCCTAGATGATTCTCATGCTGCCTCTGGACAGTGATTAGACTGTTGAATAGTTGCTGAAATTATTACAAATGGTTTTTGCTCTAAAGGACACTATATAAATGAGACTTCATAACTCCTATGGAAGCTCTAATGGCACTGGCTAGGATTCCACATCAAGTAAGGCATGAAGCATGAGCAAGACTGGAGCAGGTTATCAATTGTACATTGGAGAATACTGAATATTTTTGCAATCTCTCCTCTTTCACATACGTATAACCTTTTACTTTTACATAGCATTTTGCAATAATTAGGTAACTATTAATTCCATTTTTATAGATGGGGAAACCAAGACTGAGAGAGGTTAAGATACTTGCTGCAAGTCACTGGAAGAGAGAGAAATAAATCCCAGGTGTCTTGACTCCCAGTTCCTGCATTTAAGTCTGAGCGAAATAAATATCAAAGGTTTATGTCTTCAGTCTTTGCCCAGTCAGAACCTGATAAATTTAACAAATAAAAGCATTGTGGGTGTTTGTTTTATGACACCCAAACAATTCTGGTAGCTTGATTGAGGCCTTTGAGTGCTAACTGTATTGACAATAAATAACGGAAGAAGATAGTGCAAGGGAAATATTACATCTCTGCGCGTTCATGGTTAATACCACTTATAGAAGAAATAGTGGAAGGAAAATATTACATCTCTGTACATGCATGGGTAACACCACTTGGGACCTTGGTATGGTATGTCAGGGCACCATTATCTTAACCAAAATCAAAACCAAAGATGAGTGGGAAAATGGCCCCTTTATATGACAAGATTTAATCTAGTTGCCCTAACCTAAATCAACAGTTGTGTAAATTTCTTACCAGCTCCCATTCCAATACAATGAACTAGCCCCCAATGTTTTCCTAACAACTTTGCCTTGATACAAGCTGTTGCTGGGTGTTCTCCAACTTATCAATCCTGACTCTCAACCCTGTATTCTAAGTGATGCTGAAGCTTGGTTCACACTTTATTTTGCCGGGGCAGTGAGGCCTTTAGATTAGTAGCACAAGTTACATGATGCCTTGTACACAGCTCTGATTCTGATTCTTACAACTTGAGTACATGGTGTGTTTACAGAGGCAAGCTGGACAAATACAGAAATGTTTGCTTCTGCTCCTCTGACTTACTTTCTAGATGATATCGTGATCAGTTTACTCATGTGAGTAATGCCACTGACTTACGTAGCACTATTCACGAGTAACAGAGATGATTTGGCCCTTTAGTTCAATTCGAACAATGTATCAGATGGGCAGCTCTTAATTCAAGGACAGGTTATCAGTATTCTTTTTTACTGCTATTTTAAAATGTTTGATAATCACCAATCAGTGAAGTATTATCAATGATGCAGGAATAAAGACCATTGGTCTGAGGGGCAATGAGCTGTCTCATTATTATCCTATGATGCAGCCTTCACTCTGAGATGATTAATTATGATTAATATTTAAAGCTGATCTTCAAACAGAGAATACAGCATAAATCACAGTCAAAACTTAAAACTGGGGATCTACGTAGCATTCTTGCTATCTTGTATTCTGTGGCAAGTAACGAGTTTTGCTTATGAGCTCAGGCTCTGAGCCTGCAATGAACTCCTCACAGGCACATCCTCACACCAACGGTGAATTTAATTGGAACGCCATTGCCTAAGACTACAAATTCAATTACTTATTATATACTAAACTACTGCACATTTGAAAACTCTCCTGAGTTTGAGATCAAGTTTTGTTTTAGGTCTATCAGAAGTATCATCAGCCTCTTTTAAAGGGAATTTTAGCTTAGAGTAAGACTTTTTTCCAGTTAAAATTTGGAACAGAACAACTCAGTCTGTCACTTAAATCAACAAAACTCTCCCACTGATATTTATGAATAAAGACATACAATTAGCAGCCCATCAGGCAAATGGAGCTCAGGGAAATGAAATGTACAATACACACAGCTGGACAGTCAATGGCCATAAACCAAAGCTTTTCTACCCAAGCCAAGACAGATCAGGAAAGCAAGAAAGTATTGTAAATCCTAGTGTAATTCCAAACCAACCAACCAACTGAACTCCTATGACAAGAAAGTAGTAAGCCATTCTTCCTATAGCTGGTGAGAAAAGACTAGATAGATTCCACTCTGTCAAGTTACAAGATCATTCCCCATTTGGGGAAGGAATAAAGAAGAGAAGAAAATATCTCATGCATTTCACACAAAGAACAAGCCTTATACTCAAAGGCTATGGCCACACAGCCACCTTATTTCAAGATAACAGCTGTTACTTCAAAATATCTGTGCTGTCCTCTGTATTATGAACACTTTATTTCAAAATAAATTCCAAGTAGCGGGTGGGTTATTCTGAAATTGATAAGCCTCACTGCAGGAGGAATAGTGCCTATTTCACAAATAACTATTTTGAAATAGTTGCTGTTAAGACATGGGATATGCTTATTTCAAAATAGCCATTTCAAAATACAGTAAATCCTTGAGTAACCCCGCATAACTCAAATTCTTGCACAAGTCAAGGGGAGCTGGGAACCGGGCTCCTTGGGTTTGCAGGAGTCTGGAAAACTGACCAGCTCACCAGAGCTGGTCAGTTTCCTGGCTCCCAGCTTGGTAAGGAGCTGGGAACAAGGGGGCAGCCTGGTTCCAGTCTCCTAAACACTTGGGGGACCCAGGAAACTGACGAGCTCATGACTGGTCAGTTTCCTGGGTCCTGCCAGTGCAGGGGAGACAGGAACCAGGCTGCCACTTGGTCCCCAGTTCCCCACCTCTTGTGGGAACCGGGACGCTGACCAGCCATCAGCAGCGAAGAAAGGGGAGACAAGCACTGCTGCTGGGGTCTGGGCTAGGAGCCCAGCTGCTTCCCTAAAGTGGGGTGGTGGGGAGTTAGTCAGCAGAGGCATGTTCATGTGGCCTCTGTACCGCTTGCACGCCCCTCTGCCGACAGCGTAATCTTGTAATTAGCCATGCGAGTTTGCAAATGAGGAACCATTTGCAATTTCTAGAAACTTCCTTTGCATAGCACTGCCGGCAGCAGTGCTGTGCTAAGTGCCCATGTAGATGTGGCCTAGGAGTACAGAAGAAATAGACTGTCTGTTCTCAATTCCATAGCCCAGCCAACCTCCTGGCCTGAAGCTCCTAGAAGCAGCACTTCTGAGCTACATACTAAAGCTCTCGGGGTGGTGGTGTATGCACAAAGAAGGGGATCAGCACCAGGAATTGTGATGGGTGAACCACACCACGAAAACCAAAGAATTCTCTGCTGGACTTCGTATCAGACGGGTAGCCGTGTTAGTCTGTATCCGCAAAAACAATGAGAAGTCCTCAACCTCTGGCACCTTATAAACCAACAGATTTATTGGCACATGAGCTTTTGTGGGCAAAGACCACTTTGTCAGATGCATGGGAATGCATGGGAGTGCTGGGCATGTGCAACCTGCAATTTGTCAATAGCTTATAAATTTGATAATTGGGCAGGTTTTCACATGGGTGGCAAAAGGAATCCCTTATGTAAAGGCAGTCTCTGTGACTCATCTAAAGTGCTTCCTTCAAAGCATGGAAGAACTAGAGTATTTCAAAGACAACTGGGATGGAAAATTTCAGCCCTAACGGTCAAGCCTGGAAAAGTTATAAGCAACTGGAAATATCGTTTTGTAATGGAAGCATCAGGCAGCTTCAATAATACACAGTGACTTCCAGTCCTACCTATATTATAGTCAAATTTAAATTAGTTTTGTGATTAAATAAATTCTGTTTGGGGATAAAACTGTAAAGTGACAATAAGTAACCAACAGTAAATTGTATGCTGGCAGTAAGAAATAAGAAAATTAAATTATTATACTTTGCAGCTACAATCTTTTGTATGAAGTATTTAGTGAAGAAATGACAACAATTAAAAATCCAAAGCTATCAAATAATTTTAATGAATTGAATAAGGGCAGATTTCATTAGCTTCCCATATCAAATTCCATTTCCTGCTAAGGTCAGACCCAGAATCTTTCATTCTCTATTGCCTTCAGAACTGGAACACTTTCTCATCATCTTTTGCCAGTCACTCAGAAGGAAGGGGGAAAAAAAGAGCCCCAATCCTTCATACTTTCCACATGCACAACTATGCATAGAGGACGAACCATATGCAGCCCAGGGTAGTCTATTTCCCAACGGCATGGTACATTTTACAACCAATTACACTTTCTCTTCGAATGTTTAGTCAAACATTTATTTATTTATTTAATATTTAATAATATGCATGTAAAATATTTAATATTTTGTTTACCAGTAAGACAGAATCAGACTTATTTTGCATAAATTTAGATTATTTTGTCTTTCAAATATAATTAAAAATTCTTGGGAAAATGGAAAAAAATTAAAATGATCATTTCATATTTGCAAAACTGTATATTTTCTTTCAGTGTTGTTCAACCTTATGACCCAAGTAAAACATTCCCTGTTAAAGAGATAAAACAAAATAATGAGACCATTTATGGGTAGCCATTTGTTATCAACATCTCAATTTTTAATAAAAATATGTCCAACATATCTAGACACTTTTCTTTAAATTTTAATACCAAACCTTTTTTCAAAATGTCATATAAATATTGTCTCTGGATAAATGTTTCCTTTCTCCATAAAAAATCTTTTGGCTCTCAGTCTCTCTCCAAACCATAAATTTGCTTCACTGTATAATGGAAGTCACATCTCATTCACGAGCTTGCATGCTCTCTCTTCCAGCGTGCCAATGTTGTGTATCTCAACACTAATGTAATAACATTCCAAGACACAAACATGCTTTTGGCAAAGATTTTGAAAGGCTGTACTTATAAGGTATGCCTTTACTGATACACTATCACAAAAAAAAAACCATGGCTTTATTTCCACATTTCATTCACACAGAGGATAATTATATGGAATCACTTCCATATGGTATGTGAACAATCAAAGCCAAAAAACATTTTACGTCTGCTAGTATCACAGCAGTAATGCTAAGGCAAAAATGATCTGTATGTATATTGTATTGCTTACGTGTCCGATATACAGTATTTATTTTTATAACCAAATCTACCACAATAGAATATAGAACTTAGGAGAGATAAAACTCAGTCAAATCAAATCCTGCTCAAGAAACTCTCACAGCAGAATGGAGAAAACAATTAGCCATGAGTCTAATCCCAAGCTGTCATAGACAATGGAGGAGTCTTTCCATTGACCTCATAAGGACTTTAGATAAGCCCCCTTCCCACTGCAAGGTCTCAAGTACCGAACTAACATTTACATGGATTATTTGCGAACTTCCTTGCCACTACAGTTCCAGAAAAACCTGGAGCTCTGCTATTTATGAGCTCTTTCTATTATTAGTAATAAATATACCCTGAACCTCCACTTCAGTTGTCACTCAGTGGACACATTCTTCAGTCTGCTAATTAGGTGGCATGAAGTGCATATGAACCACGTGGGTTCTACCCCTAAACAATTTTCCCCTCATAGTGGAATCTCTGTTGGTTTAAATGTGGTGTAGCCACTTTCTACACCAGCTGCTGTCCATCACTGGTACAAGAGAAGGAGATAATGGAGAGTCAGGCAAGTTGTGCAGTTTCATGTTGTGCAGAAGCTGAAGTGGGAAGGGGCAGAGTGGAAAAGAGATCCACCACACCAGATGTCCCTTACAGAGCTTATGCCAGCAGCATAAAATAGAGTAACCCTCCCCACCCCTGACACACACACACACACACCACTCTGAATTCCACTAAGGCTAAGAGCCTGGGGGTCAGGAAGCTGCAGCCTATGCCTTCTGGCTGCCATTACTCTCTATATTGGAGCTGTGCTTAGATGCAGCGCACAACCAAAAATAAACTTTACTTGGAAATGTTGAGACAATTTCTATTCTCAGTTACATCCATTGCAACCCCCCATGGAAGTGAACGGAGTTGGAGAGGTACACCTGACAACAATGTTTGGCCATGCACAATATTTGAGGACACCTGAAATGTCCTGTTTTGATTACATAATACATTTGGGTTTGTAGTAATTACAATTTTTCTTTCTGCTAATGAAATAGAATCTGCTCAGTTTACAGTCTAATGAAATGAGCATTCAGCACAATGAGCAGTGTGTAGAATGAACAGTCAAATGAGCATACACACCATCTAAACTGCTCTAAACTTTAATTATGAACATGATGAACAATGAAATATGCCTCTGTCACTGTTTCACTACTGAGTCAAGTTAGCATTATCAACACCAGTGTAGGTCAAATAAATTGCATGCCTTTACCTTCTAGAAAAGAATTTCATTACCCTAAAAAGTATTAAAACAGAGGATGTAATACTTTAAAAAATCTGCCTTTTTAAAATGTTGCATTAGCTATAAATAATGGTTAGATAACATGAAACATAAATCTTAGTATAGGAAGAACCCTGACATGACATTTTACAGTCCAGGCCATGTTACCACAATGTACTATAATGTGCATCACCAAGACAACTTGTAATGTATTTCAAATTATACTTACATTTAAGTAAAAGGCAATTGACAAGATATGACATGGAAATGGCATGAAAATATTTAGTGATACCGCAACATATGCTGTTATGTACAACTCTTTCCGAATTTAATTAATAGTAAGCGGTTTGCAGGCTGAATCACAATGATTAACCCAAAAGTGTTACAATTGGTGCAGCCCTCCAAGGTGGGCAATTACTCTACTCTTGATCATTGCTATATCATCTATTCATACTTGCTTTGATCGCTCTGATTTCCGAGATGCTAGCCCTAGGTAGCTGTGCAAATGAATATGAAGTCAATAGGGCTCAATTCCACTGCACTGCACAAGATTTATCCACATTGTGAATCCAGGAACATTTGGGAGGAAAAAAGGTCCAGGCAGCTGCCACTCACCAACCATGAGCAAGCAGGAAAGGAGAAGGCAAAGAGGGAGTTGTGAGGATTGGAGAGAATGCAAAGCCACAACTTCATGGATCCAAGCACCTTCTAGCAGAGCTGGTTGAACTGGAGAAGAAAAATAGGACTGAGGAGAAAGCCTCAGAGGGTTACCCTTCAATCACGAATTCTCTCTGCAGCTCTGCCTGCAGGGAAATGCTACATGCTGTCCCATACTCTAGTCTAACCCAAATGGCCCAATTCTGCCACCTTCTCACTTTGAACTCATGTAGAGCGTTGCTCATGTCCACAGAAGTACTCAGAGAACAATGTACCTCTCATCATGACGAAAGGTGACAGACCTTGCTGCAAAGTGTACAGATTGATGCAAACACATAACAATTAGAAGACACAGTCTTACTCCTAGTTCTTTAAACCTTGTATATTCTGCACCATGCAAGTAGTTAACATGCCTCAGAAACACAACTTGGAAGCTTAAAAAAGAACAGTTAGCTTAAAACCAAGGCATTTTAAATCACTTGCAACAATTTCCATCAGACCATCCACAAGATGTTTTCCATGATTTGAAAATGTTGTTGATTGCATATGTTGCAACAAGGGGATAACCCTGTAAAACAAGATGGACAGCCTGAGGGTTATTCATGATCGAATAAGTTGAATTGTTCTTTTTTCTTAAAAAAAAAAAAAAAAAGAGGAGGAAAAAAGCATTTCTCAAATTCTTTCATAGCTATTTTCTAATATGTGGTATCCCTCATGGAATTTCAGTAAACTAATTTAGCACATACTTTACACTAAGTACCTCTGAATAATTGCAAATAAGTGCATAGTGAAAAGATCAGACTCTCCAATAGGCCTGTGTTAATATACAAGCAGAAAACACATTCAAAGATAAATCAATATAGGATCAATTTGTAACCTACTTTTTTCTGGAGAAACATGTGCCTTAGCCTGTCCTCTCACAAGCCTGCATGTTGAACCATCTCCTGCACAGATTCCACAGTTGTCTTCCTTGGCATTACTCCCAAGTTGTCGATCACAGCCTACTACCTGCCAACATCAACACCATAGTCAGAAGGAGGGCAAAGCTATAGTACACATGCTCAGGTTTCTGGAATTTTACTTCTTATGTTATCCTTTTGATTTTATGAGCTGGCCTCTTTATTTCAAATCATATCTTGCTTTTCAAATTTAAGCTATGTAGGGCCTTAAAAACAATTTCCATGATTTTTAATGATGAGCTAAAACAATCAAACATGTTGAAATATCCAAGCAATGAAATACAGGACTCACATTATTTTTCCTAATGTATAAAATAAGGTGTAATTCATTACAACATACAAGGTGTCAGCTGTTATTTTATTTAGGATTTACCTTTCGTCACCTGCTAACTTCAGTCTCAGAGCAGAAGAGCATTTAAACCACAAAAGCTAAATATTAAAGAAGCACATTGATTTTATATCCATAGTTAAAAAAACTTGGTAGTTTTCATGAGCTAATATCTTGGTTATTCAGAATTTAATTGATATGGGCCCAGACTACTGGATAAAGTTTTTCTTCCTATTAGTTAGTTTACATCTGCTATTTTGAGTTTAGAAAATTCAAATCCAAAGGATTTGAATTCTATTTTATTTGAATTTACTTTGTGTGGCACTGTCTCCAAACTCAACTTCTTAATGCTGACATAAATTCTAAGTATGGAAAAAAATCTTTGGAAGAGCAAAGCAGTAAACAGGTTCTTTGAAAAAAAAAGCTAAATAAAAACCCCACAACTTGTGAGGCAAATAGATACTATATCTGTCTCTTTATTTGAATCAGTTTCTTCATAAGACATATTGTGGGTACGAGGGAAAGCAGTTGAAGAGCAGTCCACAGAATTGATCAACAATTTCTATTTGCTGAAAGGGAAATCAACTTTTTGTCCCACTTATTTTTACCTGACATTTTGCACCAAGATAATGTGCACGTCATACCAAATATTAAGTAACACTTGAAGGACGCTTTGCAACCTCAAGTCTGCCTTGTATGACAAGCTGCACTAAGCAAGTAACCCCCAGAGGTTCTGTTAATCCATTATGGAAAAACATTCTTTACAAGCCGAAGTGACAATCAATGAAAAATGCTGTGAACACAACTAACAGCCAAGGTAAAACTGTGAAATTGGCCCATACCATATAAAAATGCAAGAAAATGGCAAGGTTATCTGTCAAGAAATGGCACGTGCTTTGCTTAGAGAATTAGGGATGGAGTCATTACATAAAAGACTGAGTCCTACAATTTCTGTATAGGCCAAAGATCCATAGTCACAGAAGACCCAAATCATGCAAACAGGTTCTACAAACTTTGGGTGCTGCCACACCTCCTGGTTTTAAGTGGTTTCTATCATATGTATATGATTTACACTTTGCTTCAATAGCTCCCAGCACCTCCCACTGCACAAACTGTTCCAAGACCTCTGGGGGCAGATCCATAGCCTGACATGTTTTTACACGTCTCATAGAAGTGGAAGGGACCTCAGGAGGTCATCGAGTCCATTCCCCTGCCCTTTTGGCAAGACCAAGCACCATCCCTTTTTTTATGCTCCACATGTATGATTTTGCGCCCATCTGTGCTACACTGTAGAGAGGTACAAGCAATACGTACATTCTGCTGGGTAGGTCAGAACTCCGTAATGCGTTACAAAACTTGCTGAGTGGCAGAAATCTAAAGGGCGCAACAAAGGAACTTCTTGTGCTAGCCAGCTTCTCCCTCACCTCACCCCACCAACAGAGCTGATTAGAGGAATGGTAGGCTCATGGCTGGATCCTGAGTGTTGAGGGGACACAGTGGTTGCCTCAACACAAATTTGGACCCCTGGATTTTTGCTTGGATAGAAAGTACAAAGATCTTTGAGATTCTGGTATCTCAGCTGTGGTTTATTGCTCAAACCAAACAGGTCAGCTTGGCATTGCTATATAGCAAATGAGCAGCTGCAGAATCAATATTTACTTACTTTTGATGATTAAAAAACAAGATATAAGCGGGAAGGAGCGATAAGGAAAAGGGGGAGGAAGCATTGTGAAAAGAGGAGAAAGGAGGAGGGAAGTGTATGGCGTTGCAGACTTTTCATTACACATTAACTCAGTGTTTTGCTGTTAACAAAGAAACAATCAATCAGTGTTTCAGCTTTGTTATTCCTGTCCTTAGGAAACTTATCAGCCTCTTCTGATCTTGCAGACCCATACTCCGGGGGTGCAAAGGAATCCGCCATGTCCAGCTTCTCTCCCTTTTTCCCTGCAGTGCTGTGCAAGGGGACCCTGCAAGACATAAGGGAACCCGAAGCACTCTGGGAGTTGTAGTTCCTTGGCCAGCCCTGCCTAGAGAGCTGGCCCTGGTGCAGGGAAGGGACTATATTTCCCAGAATGCCTTTGACTGCTTTCAACAGAAAAGGGAGGGAATGAATTTTCTGGAATACTGTTTTTCATTTACGATATTACAGCAAGATCCCAGAAGGTAATTTCTATAAAATGTTTATAACTGTATAAATCTTTAGCATAACAAAATCATTTTACCAGTCACTATTTCCATTCAAATTTTTCATTAACCTCTCTTACGCACACTCATTCCATGACTATTATGAACTCTTTTATGTTTTTAAAAAAGGTGGTCCACATTTACAAAAAAAGCACCACCATTCCCTGAAATTCCTGCATACAAGCCTGTCTCAAATCATCTACAACTTAAAGGAAGCAGCTCCAGACCTGGAACAAAACCACAGGAAGGCCAGAAGGCTTCTCAGAGTTCCTGGACTAGATTCTGTCCTCAGATAGTATCGGGGGTAGCTGTGTTAGTGTGGATCTGTAACAGCAACGACGGGTCCTGTGGCACCTTATAGACTAACAGAAAAGTTTTGAGCATGAGCTTTCGTCAGCACAGACTCACTTCATCAGATGCTGGTCTTGGAAATCTGCAGGGCCAGGTTTAAATAAGCCAGAGCAAGGGTGCGGATAACAAGGTTAGCTCAGTCAGCAAGGGTGAGGCTTACTACCAGCAGTTGATCTGGAGGTGTGAACACCAAGGGAGGGGAAACTGCATCTGTATTTAGCCAGCCATTCGCAGTCTTTGTTTAAGCCTGAGCTGAGGGTGTTGAATTTTCAGATGAATTGTAGCTCAGAAATTTCTCTTTGGAGTCCGGTCCTGAAATTTCTTTGCTGTAGGACAGCTACTTTTAAATCTGCTACTGTGTGGCCTGGGAGACTGAAGTGCTCTCCTACGGGTTTTTGTATTTTGCCATTTCTGATATCTGATTTGTGTGTGTTTATTCTTTTACGTAGAGACTGTCCAGTTTGTCCAATGTATATAGCAGAGGGGCATTGCTGGCACATGATGGCATAAATTATATTGGTAGATGTGCAGCTGAATGAACCCACGATGGTGTGGCTGATCTGGTTAGGTCCTGTAGTGGTGTTGCTGGTGTAGATATGTGGGCAGAGCTGGCAACGAGGCACACACAAATCAGATATCAGAAATGGCAATATGCCACACAGTAGCAGACTTAACAGTAGCTATGCTACAGCAAAGAAATTTCAGGACCAGACTCCAAAGAGAAATTTCTGAGCTACAATTCTGAGCTACAATTCATCTGAAAATTCAACACCCTCAGCTCAGGCTTAAACAAAGACTGCGAATGGCTGGCTAAATACAAAAGCAGCTTCCCCTCCCTTGGTGTTCACACCTCCAGATCAACTGCTGGTAGTAAGCCTCACCCTTGCTGACTGAGCTAACCTTGTTATCCCCACCCTTGCTCTGGCTTATTTATACCTGGCCCTGCAGATTTCCAAGACCAGCATCTGATGAAGTGAGTCTGTGCTACCAAAAGCTCATGCTCAAAACTTTTCTGTTAGTCTATAAGGTGCCACAGGACCCTTCGTTGCTGTCCTCAAATAGTGGCTTTTAGTCCTCCTGAGACAAAGAACAGTTCCCCTGAAGTCAGCAGCCAAATTCCACCCGTTCCCAGGAATCAGGATTTTCCTCACTGGCTTCAACAGAAGATGTGTACAATTAACTGAGTTCTGAATTTGGATAGTGAATAGCAAAACTAGAGGTCAGTATGAAGGGCTCAGTAATAATCCTCTTTAGGGCAATGGGAGATTTATGATTAGTTTCAGAGAAAACTGAACTGGTTCCAGAAAAACAAAACAAAAAGCAAATCCTGAGCTGATCTGCAACTACAAAATGTTTATGACCACAACAGAGTATGCATGGAGCTTAACAGACTGCAATTTAGGGGACAACTTTTCCACCAATGAAGGCATTTTCGTTACCATTCACGGAACGTATGCTTGTAGGTACACAGGAAACTGACAAGCAGAAAGAGGGTTATGAACATGCAGAGCAAACAACGCGGAGTTCCAAATGCCTGCACTTCTGGCTCTGATCTTTGATTTCCTCATTAACTGTTTAAGAAACAAAACTTGTGAATTCTTCACCCAATGTCAGATTGTTCCGAATTGGTTTTCTCTAATTTGGACACTATTTTGTATACTATGATATCAAGATAGAAAGAAAAACCTATTTTAGTTTTACTAGAAAGGTGCTTACTTAGAAGGAAATAGCTTTTAATACTGTAATAAGAACTGCCGCAGAATAGTACACTTACAAGAGGAAACTTTGCTTTTTCTGCAAGTATAAAGGCCTATGGTATGTGCTGATCTGAGAGGTTTCAACCAAGTATTCATTTAAAAAAGAAGTTAAGTGCCATCCCTGAGCAATCAAGCAAAGGTCTGTGAGACAGTGCAGAACAGTATATGCAACATTTCCAACAAACAGCTTAACACATAAACAGTTGTAGAAAAAAGACAGTGCTGTCCGCATACTTCAGGACTGGGTTAGGGGTTTAAAAGTTATCACTTTAAGAACATATTTTCAGCTTTGTACTGAGGCAGGGGTAGTTATTTGTTGTTATTATCAGTTTGAGCTGCTGTACATTCCTAAGGATGTGACCCAAGCAGGCAGAGTACTTGCAGGATTAGCCCCTTAACATCCAACATGACATAATAAACAGTGCATAGATGAGCTATTATGTACAGCATTGGATAGTATGCAAATAAACTCATAGTGCATATGACAACAACAACAACAAAAATACAACTGTGCAAACCCAAGTCGGTAATGAGTCCAGCACTGGATGCAGTGAGATAACAGTTTCAGCCCAGCTGGAACGTTTGGGATACCTGCAATGGTTGATAGCCCTCCACTATATTAAAGAACCCTCAGCCAACTGCTTCATGAGGTGGCATTTGTGTCAGCCATTAAAGAGAATATGTATATTCACCAATAGTGCATTAGGGATGGATGTTAGTAAATAAACCACAAAATAGAAGTGTGGTTTAGGCACCAAATGAGCAAAGCAGATGCTTAATTTTAAGCACTTAAATAATCCCACTGGCTGCAATGGGTCTGCTCACATGTTTAAAGCATATATGTACACATTTTGCTGGACTGAGAACTTGAATATGGCATACACAATAGGTCAATGTTTGTGAACTTGGATGCCTCTTACAGCTATATTTTGACACCTACATAGAGCTGACCTGACTTGCACAGTTGCTGAGCACAAACTAATACCACAGAAGCTGCAGGTTGCTTGGCATCTTTGAAAACCAGGCCACTCTTACTTGAGTGAATAAAAATGTATTTTGGACCCTAACTTTAGACACCCAGGTTTGAAAATGTTGGCCAAGGGTTTTATTGAAAAATAGTTAAAAAATCTCTAATTGCAGATAAAACATTGAAAACTGTTAGCGTTATATTTTGTTTCAGGAGAGAAATTCATGGTGGAATGCAGCAATATGTAATAATCAATTACCTTCCTCAGCTTGACGTGCCATGTCAGCCAGCCAGAAAGGTCTGAAGATTTTAATGATTAAGGCATTCGTTAGGACTAATCTACCCCATATTGTTGGCTATTTACACAGCAAAGGGATCAACTATAAATGTTATAGGCAGACTGGGAGAACATCTGTAGGCTTTCAGGGCATATTGAGAAATAATTATATTAGGTTATTTTAACATAGATTGCATAACTGAAGCAAGCAACAATATAAGCCATATAATGTAAGAATAGGGACCATATTGTTATAAAAGAACCATTAAGATAAAATTATAAAAAGCAATAAAAATACTATAATGACTAGATTGTAGGTAAATTCCCACAAACAGATAAATTGAACTGGTATATTTTCCTAGAACCAGTGGCATATAAAATGGGATATCACATAAAGGGAAATTTAAAACAAAGAGGGGTTTGAGAAATGGGTGCACAATGTATCAAATAAAGTTTTTACAATACCTGAACTGATTGGGCACCTGCAAATTTGGATAGATTGCAATTATTTTCAGAAAATATTTCAATCAGAAGATATTTTAGGCCTGGATCTGAACAAATTGTTTGTTACTATACTCTCAAATAAAAAGGCACATGAAAAATATGCAGAGGGCCCAATTTTCTGTTGGTGTAAATAGAGAGAATGGCACATGCTTATGCTAACTGTGAATAGCACCACTAGCTTTTCCAAGATTTAATATAAGCTGAAAATAACTGCGTTCCTGTTATTTGAGAAGATACAGCTCAGGCATACTGTATTTTCTGTGGCAATACTGTAAATATTTCAACCGAGTTCTTGAGGCAAGCCAGTGTATAAAATACAGTAATACAAATGTAGGAGAAAGATGAAAAGGTTATATTAGAATTGACTCTGTAACTTCATAAATATTTCACAACTGTGAATCCAGAAATCACTCAGAAGTTTCAAGACGGGTTTCAATGGTCCTTATTCCTCCCACTTTTCTTTTAACTGATAAAGTAGATTTAAATGAAAAACATGAGCGTAGGATACTTAATTTTTATTTGTGCAGGGTAGCATACAGTCTGCCAAATTCAAAAATCTTAATTTTTTACAAACAGATGCTTAGATTTAACTAGTGCCCTCTTATGTTTTTAAAAAAAAAAAAAAAGGAGGCAGTACTCAGCCAGTTCCCTAGCCCCCATCCCACCCAGCCAACCCTGCAGCTGAGGCTGCCAAGGTGCTGGTACTCAGTACTGAATTTAACTATAATGAGAAAATGGACAGGTCTGGGAAGCAATAAAATTACCGATGAAGGTCCCAGTCCTACAAGGAGACCCATTCTGGTGGACCCCCTATGTACATGTTAAGCTTGCTTTTAGTCAACAGGGCTCCATTCAGGCACTTGGGTTTGCCCATGCAGAACTCAGTGCAGGATCAGGTTCCATGCTTTAAATCTTTGGGTGTTTGAGAGGTTGTCATAGCTGCATTTCTTCAAATTGCTTACTCTTATTTTTCCCCACCAGCTTCCTACTCCCCCAAATACAGAGTCACCCTGTTTACTTGAAAATATGGATCACAGGCATTCGAGAGATCTGGATATGTACATTCCATGGAGCACTGGAATTAAAATAGACTAATCCATTCTGAGTTTGTTTTATGTCCGTGTTGTCTTATACTAAGCCCTTGGCACAGGGACAACTTGATTTTTCAGAACACTTCACAACTGAAGACATTATATACAATAAAGAATAATTATTACCCTGAACTTTCTTTGATGTTGTATAGTGCCCTAATTTAATAGATCTGCCCGTTAATTATTCATATACTGCTTCATTAAAAAAATGACACTCTCATTCATTGTGCTTCCCAATAGTCTACATTCAACTGGACCAGAAGCCATGAAGGTCAGTGAGTATTACTTTTCTTAGCATGATGATTTTAATACAACACAACAGAAAACGAATTCAGACTTCTCTTGCAACACAATTATCATGCTAGTCACTACAGATATATACATTCTGTAATCAAATTTCAGTCTGCTCCCTGTAGGTTAGCACCACTGAGTTTCAAATTGCCATGTTAATTTTGAAAACTGAATAAAGGTAGGCACCCATGCAAAATTCTGGTACGGAAACAAAAAACAGTAACATAAAAATGTACGTGAAAATGCAGCGAAAATCCCCTAATTTAATTAAACAACAACAGAAACAAAATAAACAACCAACAGTTAGTTCAGGGAAAAGTCTTGGCTTCCTTTCCATTGACCCATAAAGGTTGAAATACAAAAGATACACCACATTTCTGCTGTGTAAGAAGACAGACCAGAGGCAGGCTGGTAGGGGATAGCCTAGCAGTGCATGAGCTGGGGGAATGCAAGAGATTCTCCTGGGGACTTGTGAAGAACATGGGAATTTGCTGATCCCACAGAATTCTCTGCCACAACAGCACAAGTGGAATAAAACCAGAGAGTGGTTTTGCGGGGCAGGATTAAAATAACAGTCCGCCTGCTCTGCAAACAACATGAATGCCAAGGCCATCAGGCACCACACTCCAGTCACCCAGCTCTGAAGGCAGGGCTGCTGCCAGCAGCAGCGCAGCCATAAGGGATTACCTCAGATTAGAACTAATGGAGGGGAGGAGGGGCATTCTGTGAATGGTAAAGGAGGGTGCAACAGGAAGTTTGCGTACTCTTGGGATAATACACAATTCTCTTTCAAATGAGCTCTGGTAAAGTTCTGTACCTGGAACCATGACAAAAGGTGTTTTGTTTGAGATCATAAACAAATCTTTAGGGTGTAGGAATAAACCTTCTCTGATGGCAGGTATCCCGCAACTGTCTCTTTGCTTTTTCCTGTGAAATAGCTAGTACGGGACACTTCTGGTGAAAGAATGCTGTATCTGCTGAATCCCGGCTCTGATCTGGGATGGCAAGTCCCATGTTCCTATTTTGGGAACTGAAAGGGAGGCAGGTCAATGGATCTACCCACACTATGACTCCATCATGCCACAAAATCTCGCAGAAGGTGGTGATCACAAAGAGCATAGCTGCTGCTTTACCTTTTCAGCTACTGCCAGGTTGTCCCAGCACAGTTTCCTCATCCAAAGTATTTTTAACTGAGGTTTGCATGGAGGAAGCCAAGATAGGACATCTAATTTTCTAACTTCAGCCTTACAATGGTAGGAATTAAAAATGACCTCAGAAAAATAGCTACATATTGCAATCAGTATGCAAGAGAAAACATTTCCTCGGGAGTTTCTGGCAGAAATCTACCCTTCAAGCACTGAATGGGCTGAAAAGGGTCACAATGTTTCTTTCACATCTGTAGTTTAAAAAAAGGAGTATGGTAAATCCCTGAAAAAAACTCATAAAAAAGAAAAACAAAAGTTACATTCTGAATTTATGTACACATATGCTCATTTGCATAGCTCTTATTCCATAAACATGAGTTACCTACCACACTTTCTTCTGCCTTGTTTGCATGACAACAAAATCACATGACAAGAAGATGTTAAGGATTTTAGCCTCTATATAACAGACAGCGAATTTTAAATATGGTCACGGGAATGCCTTTTTATGACCATATAAGCAAGATCATAAAATCCATCATGGGAAATTTACGCTGCATCTTATGCTAACATTTCCCATGTATCTTTGCCCTGTTGTAAATTGCAGAGACTATGATGTAAAGCATGTCTCTTCATTTTCAACATAACCCACATGCAACCTTCTGAATTGTGATAGAACCTGCTGATAGTCTATTTCTAAAATGGGTGAAAGAAAAGTCAAGTGGAGCACAGAAAAAAAGCTCACAAAGCTCCTTCTCCACACTCAGCCTCAACTCAACTCAGTCACACATAAAAAGATGGACAGATAACAGGACCTGCATATTTAACCATTTTCTGCCATGGCTAACAGCAAATCACCTTCACCCTTGCTATTCCTAGCTTGAATGGCTCATTGGTTGCCATTGGGGCTGGACTGAAATTAGCAGCAGTGGGAAATGTTAAGAAAATGTTGCCAATGTCAATGTGGCCTGTCTCTAATTTATAGGACAAGGGGACTGGGGGCTGAGGAGCAAAGAAGTGAAGGGGAGAAAAATGAGAGTTGAGACTTGGGGAACAGGAGCATAACAGGGGTTCACCATCAATAAACAGAGATACCCAAATCCCCTGTCCTCAATACAGAGCTAAGGAACGTTAAGCAATGAAGAAAACAGAAGAAAAAGAAATGCAATACCAAATAGCCACTGCATATAAAGGGGTTCCACAAAAGATTTCCCACATATTTTGCAATATTTTATATATGAAGGCAAGAAGCTAAAGAACATGTTCTGGAACTGTAAATCCACTTCCAACAAATAAAACACAGTGTTTAAAAAAAAAAGTCAATTTTTATGAAAGAATGTATGAAAGTACAATGTGCACTTTTGAGACTACAGGACCACCCGCTATTGGAACAAGTGCCCCTTGTTACACGCAACTGTTTCCAGTTCAAAAATATTGGTTTGGGCCCAATGTAGCTAATCTGCAAGAATGTTGTTAAGTAAGTAAGTAAGTAAATAAACAAACTTACAGAATCAGATTACTCTATCACCCGCTTTTCTGACTGCGTGAATATACTTTTATGAATGCAAATTTGGCTTAGAGACACTTGCATGTGATTGAGGGCAGGTCGACACTAGAACTTAAAGTCAATCCTAGACATGCAATTCCAACTACGGCAATTGTGTAGCTGGAATCAATGTATCTACAATCGACTCATCTGGCCATCCTCAGTGAGGGCAGTTGATGGGAGAAGTGCCCCCACAAGATTGAGGAGTACATGGGTTGACTGCTGACCCCTAATTGTTCAAGTGTGTGTGTCCCCACTAGGCACAAGAAATCAAACCCCAGAAGATCTGCTCTGACTGGGCAGATCTTCCAGTAAGTGTAGATGTATCCAATGATCTCAAGTCAGAAAGATACTTAACTTACGCACCTGAATTGTGCCACTGAAGGAAATATCAACCACTCATATGTTTAAGTACCTCACTGAACTGAGACATACAAGCGCATTTGTGCAAACCTCACAGCAAAACATAACCTGGCAAACCAAGTACTACAATTCTCTCAGATAAGAGTGTGGATAAGAGAAATTAGAGATCAGAGGGAATCTACTATATATTTGACAGTATAAAGAAAGAAGGGATAAGGTCGTAAGACAAAGTTCCTACAGGCAATATTCCAGAATTAGCAACTTTTGTTTGGCAAACAAAATGTCCAACAAAAGGTTACAGTTTCTGGCAAATATAAGAAGTTACTAGGCACAACATTTAAATATGGGCTTCTGAAATGCCTTATTAACATCTCAAAGTTCCTTCACAGTAAGATCCTTGTCATGCTGAAACAAAGGTGTCTGGGTCTGATGTACTGCATTATACATATGCTCCAGGGGAAGATCACATTGCAAGCTATCTTAGCACAAAGCAACCTGAAATCAATTCTTCCCATCAGTAATTTGTTTTAAGTTGAACTGCTAAGAGAATGGGAGAGGATGGGGAAGTGGACTTAGGCCTTTTCATTATTATTATTCTTTCTACAGCATAAGGAAGACCTGAAAAGTTTTAGAGCCATAATGAGAAGTCTAGCTTCTCTACAATCTACTTATGTCTAGGAGGATTGAAAAACCATTGGCATCACAAAGGCTAAGAGCAACTTTATTTATTTTTGTTATCAATGAAGTACTATGAGCAATTAATATTTTGGGAAAATAATATTTTTGGTGAAACCTTAACACTACTTCCCTTTCAGTTACAGTAGCAGAATAATAATATATCTTCAGTCCCTTCTGTATACAGGAGTCTCTGACTGTTACTGGAAAGATCTTGTGTGCTGCAATCTGGCTCTAGAGACTACAACTCCCATGAGGCTTTGGGAGAAGGAAAACAAAGTGGGGCTTTTTGGCAAAGCTGTGAGAAGAAGATGGTGGTCTCCCTGTTTTTGGGCTGGTCAGCTTGTTGCCTTGCCTTGCCTTGCCTGGACTCATACACAGAACCCTCACCAACCTGTCTGCAATCCAGTGGAACAGCCGCCATGCACCCATGCAAGCAATTAACTGTACATTGATGACGGAAGAGCGTACACTCTGAGGTGGGAGACCTGATGCTAGTTACTTAAGTTTCATTTATTTGTGTGTACACTGTTAATTGACTTTATGTTTCGTATGTAACCCTGTTTCCTTAAGTTGTTAAGTGAAGGTGTGTGTTAATTCTAACTCACTGTATTGGATATATACTATTTATAATTGCTGCTTGGGCACTAAACCCAGATTGTAACTGGAATAAATTTCCTGGAGGTTTCCAACGGCACACCATTAAGAATGTACTGGGGTGAGTCAGGTGGACACACGGCCATTTTACAGACCTTTAGAAATCAGGGGTGGAAAGGGGATTCCCAACTATCCAACATGACCACTGGGACACTCAGGATCTTCTTTAATATTGAACCCATCAGGCGCACAGGCTCACAAGTGAGTGCTGCCTGCTCCCGAGTAACCCAGGGAAGAAAGAGAAGAGGTTATATATCCATAATCTGATTCCAATCAAATCCTCCAGCAAACCCAGTGAAGAACAGACTGGAGATTTTTCATATTTTAAGGTTAAAAATGAGAAAGAAAAAATGACTAAAATAAATAATACCAAAATATTTTCTGTGCTCCTTTAGATATGATAAGAAAGCAAACCAAGAAACAAGCCCTTTTTTCAAAATATTCCTTGACAGTTATATCTAAAATTGAAGTCCATTTTCTGGGGGCAATTTACTGCAAAACTTAGATGGAATAAAGTGTCATTCACATTATTTTTCTCACAGAAGATACCTATCTCAGGAAGCGTAAACGTTTCTCAATCAGTAACTTCTTGCAGACCTTGGATAAGCCCTCAATGCAGACAGTTGCACAGTAACAAACAGACTCAGAGTGCAAGTACACATAATACCTCAGACTAGTACTCTGAAGAAATATCGTTTGGAATGAAGGTGATCAGGTTCAGATCGGATGACTAATTCCATCTGATTTTAAGAATTAAGGAAAGAAAACAGGCAGGACAGACTTGACAGCTTACGATTACCATACGTAAGAAATCAAATAAAGAAACATTTACATCCAGGGTCAGAATGTGTTTTATCATCATCATCATCATCTTCATGTGGCAAGTGTGAAAGGTGCCTACCTGACACATCACAAAGTAGTGACATACCCAGAGCAGAACGAATATGGCAGAAGTTGATGGCAGGCCACATGACAGCTAAATTTATACCATATGCTGCAAAATATTGCACAGTAACTGTCTTTCTTTGGACCACAGACCGGCTGACACTTGATGAAAATTTCAGCTGAAGGCATATATCTGTTTTGATCAGCTTGTGACAAAACTGCCCTGGTTTATACTTTCAGAATCCAATCTTTCAACAGATGCACATACATGCTTCCCAAATCATTGTTTCAGGTTAGGGAGATTATCAGTTCCAGGTGGTGAAATGAATAAGGAGTCCATTTTGCATTTGGCAGACAGAATAGGGCTTCACGAGTTAGAACAAAAAACAAACCACATGCACAAAAATTGAACTGAAGGGTTGGCCCTGATACAGATATTGTCACTGGTTAAATGCTGCCCACATGTTTCTGACATGCAAGGTTTTTTTTAAAACCTCCCTGCCCACAGACCTCCCGCACCCAGATAGACACAGCAGGAACACATTATCAGGAGAAATAAGGTAGGAATTGTGCTGCTGTGCTCATGTATAGAGACAAGCTAAATATCAGAAGTGTGAAAATCTCCCAGGCAGACAGACCGTTGACTCATTCCTGTTTAACATAAGAGCTCCAGATATTTTCTTTGATAACAGGACCGAGGCAGCGGCAAACTAAGATGTGATTGAATGGTTTGTCTGAGGTGAGCCTCAAGCAGCCCCCAAAATAACTTAATGGTTTGCCCAAGAAGCTTTTCACTGCATTCTCCTCAGATTTCTCTCTCCCAGAAGCACCAAACCTCTCTTATGCCGAGGAAAGTTTTCTGGTTTCATATTTTGTTTGGGAAAAGGGCTTAATTTAGTCTGAATCTTTCCATTAAGTGAAGTACATAGAGTGAATGAGAATTTAAGAAGGACGACTGTAACTGATTTAATGCTAAAGTACTATACTAAGGAGAGAAATTATTCTCGGATCTGGGTCGAATGATAGAATTAGTGAACCATACTAAACCTACTAAGAATATGAAAACAGATGGAAGTGAAATCATACTTATGTTAACAAGGCAAAGATCTTATTAGAAAACTTGCCAAAATTTTAAGACACTAAATGAGCAAAAACAGCAATAGCTGGAGAGGAGAATCAAGCAGGCCAATCTCCTCATACTAGTTTTTTGGTGCTCCCAGGCACAAAAGCAAAGGTCTCTGCATCAGCAGTGTGACATGTTTATTTAGATGAGTTCACTGTAAAAACATTTGCCAAAGTATTTGCAGTCTATGCCAAGTATATGTCAGGACTCAACAGACTAATCTTGTAGCAACAACTGTGGAGAATCACAACTTGTGCTGTCTCTCTCCAGAACAGCTGTTGACTACGCAACCACATTTTGCAGGGAAGATTAAATATCAATGTGTTTATTTTTCCTGCTTAAGCAGAAGTATTGAGAAACATTTGTGTCAGCTTCTGAGGAAGTCTCTAAATGTTACTTTTTAAGTACAGTGACCAAAAATACTCTACTCCCGACTTTTATAACAACTGATATGATGACAATAAATGCAATGTATGGTTTGGATCTTCCTGGTCCAGCACGCTGAGAACCTAACTGGCCCCAAATGAGGGAGTTTGCTCAACCAAAGGAGGTCAAGTGGGGCTTCTCTGCTAATGGACTCTGGGCTCTCCCAGGGTCCATCGGCAAACCCAACCACACTCTGATTCAATAACATTCATGGGCCTGCCAGACAACGGATGTTGCCAAACCAGGGTGTCCTGGACCAGAGAGCTTCAATCTGTACTATCATTCAACGTGATTTAAGATGTAAGAAGTCATTATAGCAATTAGGCACACTTATTCAATAAGCAAGTTCAAATACTAACAAACCAAGAGCTATATGTTAATAAATCCTTCCAACTATTCATGTAATACCTCACCAATGGTAGAATATATTTTGATTTTTATTCCATCTAAGGAGCAAAACCTCATATTGAATTGTGCCATCCCAAAATGATTTGAGCAGCAAGAGCAGGTTAAAGAAGGAATCTGATATTTATGCACAAGTATCTTGGCAATAAGGAGTAACTAATAAGGAACAGAGAAAAAGTGTCTAATGCTTTATGGAGTTTGGATGAAATTACGAATCACTAGACCCAAACCCATAAGCCATGGCACAGAACACACTACAGCAGTCCCTCAAGTTATGCGAGGGTTGGGTTCCCATGCACCCTTGCATAACTTGAATTTCGCATAAGTCGGCTAGGCAGTTTTTATTCCTGGTGTAACACATGTTCTGCAGCTGGGGAAGGAGCAGGAGCACCTGGAGCTCCTTTTGAAAGGTAAGTCCTGGGGCTGGGGGTGGTTGGGGAGGGTTAAGCCTGGCAGTGGGTTGGGGCTGTGGGAGGGAGGTGGGGGTGCTTAAGCCTGCGGTGAGTTAGGGCTGCAGGGGGGGCAGGGGTGGAGTTGAGCCAGGGCCATGCTGGGGATGAAGCGGGTCCACATGCGGGGGGGGTGGGGGGTGCGTGTTGAGCTGGGGCCACGTGCAGGGGGTGGAGTTGAGTCAGAGCTGGGGGGCGGTGTTGAGCCAGCACCATGTGAGGGGTGGGGCATGAGCCAAGGCCATGCCGAGGGGGTGAGCTAGAGCCAGACGCAGGGTGGGGGGTGAGCTGGAGCCAGACGCAGGGTGGGGGTAAACTGGGCCTGGTGGGGGGTTGAACCAGCTGGGGGAGGGGTTGAGCCAGGGCCATGTGGAAGGTGGGGGGTTTGAACCAGGGCCAGGGGGAGCAGGATTCGGAGTTGCATTTAACTCGCGTTAATGCAAGTTAAGCACAACTCGAAACTGCGCATTTCGAGAGTTTACTGTACCGGTTGAACTTCTCCAATCTGGAACTCTCTACTACAGCAATATCAATAGTCTGGCACAATTTTAATTAGCTAGGTGACCACTTACCATGGGTGTGGCTAAATTTCCCACAGTCTCATAAAATTTGTTTACAGCCACCAGCCCTGGCTCTCAGTGTTCTGTGGTGTTATTTAGCTGTAATTTACTCTTCTAAGAGCCCAGTCAGCAGCAAAAGTGATGGTAGCACTGCTAGACAATACTGACCTCCCGATGTCCAACAAATTCTCTTGTTCGGCACCGGTCAGGTCCTGAGGGTGCTGGATTAGATAGGTTCAACCTGTAATGTTCTAAGCACCTATTTTTTAGAGCCTTGCAAACCTGTGGCTATCCAGAGCTCATTTTTGCAACTACATACGTGGATGCATTTACCAATTTTATATCCATGCAGGGCTCTACTTATTTTTCCCCAACAGCTGTGGCCACACTTGGCCAAAACTTCAAAATGGCCGTGCTAATGGTCACATGGAGGAATACGAATGAGGCGCTGTACAGGTGGGCAGTTCTTTCAAAAAGCTGAGAGCAATAAGGGGATTTCAAAATGTGTGATGTCCTTTCGAAAAGGACCCCCATGGAGCTGCAAGTTTGAAAGAGGCACTTTTGGAGCCTGGCAGCATGCTAATGAGGCGGTGAATATTCAGTTCAGCGCCTCATTAGTATTCTTCTATTTGGCCATTAGTGTGGCCATTTTGAAGTTTTGGCCAAGTGTGGCCACAGCCCAGATGTTGTGTGACGCTGAAAAATCTTTACACTTACATGAGTAGAAACAACAGTGAAAGGAGGCCCAAAAAAGAAGACTTCTTGGGTCTTTTCATTATCGTTAGCTATGTAAAAGGGCTCCCCCGCATGTCTCAGGAATTAAGCTAGCATTACTATTTGTGCTGTTTCTAATAAGTGAACACACAGCTAACGGTACTGTGTGTCTGCCATGCAGAGCACAGGAGCACCTCAGTACTAGAAAGAGATACTCAGGAGAAACCTGTGTTAAATATACATTTTAAATCATTCTCTACAAGTTCAAATACTGGCAGACTGGATTCAAACTTTTCAGATATACAGAGTCCTGCGCGTCTGTGCATATCTGCTTCATATCAGCAGCTATCTATGGATGCGGATATCGTTGGCCCATTTCTGCAGATAGTGGATCGAATGCAGCTACAACTACATAGGGCTCTAGTCACTGGTGGTTGGAGTCCCATGTCATCCAGCTCAGGCAAACTGTGGGCTGGCAGCCAGTGGCTGGGCAGTGAAGTCACATCCACATTGCCTGGAAGATCAATCCACTCAGGCTCAATCTTCCATTCTTCAATTTCACACGTCTGGTAGGGACGTGCAAAGTCAACCTATTAGGGGGTCGGCTGTTGACCCTGTACTCCTCTCTATCACAAGGTGAAAGGGAGGTCAGTGGGAGAAACTCTCCTCAGTAAGGACGGCCAGGTAAGTCAATTGCCGATAAGTCAATTCTAGCTATGCAATTGCCATAGTTAGAGTTGTGTATCAGCAATTGACTTACCTGCCTAGTGTAGACCAAGCCAGAGTCAGGGCTGTCAAGCGCCCACTTGCCACTCTGTTTTCTGTCCAGCAGCTTGGGCAGCACCAGCATCCCCACTATGGCCTGGCCTGGCAGCACTGGCCATATTCCCAGTGCTGGGCCTGGCCCCAAGCTGTCGGCTCCTGGGCAGCAGGACTCACCTCTGGCCACAGGGACTGGAGAAGGTGGAGTTCCAGTGTCCCATCCCACCACCCCACTGTGATGCAACAAACACTGCTGTTGCCATGTTCTGTCACTTGCAACCCCCTGGGAGCAGCAGAGGAGGTTTGTGAACCCCTGGGAATGGCAATGTCCCTTACTCTCTGTCCGTACCCCCATGCTGCCACTTAGCCCCAGTCCCCATCCTCATGCTGCCTCTTCCTTACAAGATCCCACCCTTGTTCATTTCCAGCCGCCACCATTGCTGCCGTTTGGAAGACAGCTTTCTGCTGTGTGTGCGGATGTTGATGTAGATATAGGCAAAAGCTGGCTAGCAGACTGCGGGTTGGATGTCAGGTGACACTAGCAGATGCGGATCAGATGCAGATCCTTGTTTTTTATATCCATGCAGGACTCTACAAATAGGCAACCTCCAGGCAGCATACTTGTTGGAAGGGTTAGGACATTATAGTAGACGCTGGCAATCCTATGGTATTCTTCATAAGGATCCCAGTATCCTGATGAAACACACACTGCTGGGCTGCTTGCAGTGCTATATCCCATATGCCAGTCACTCTGCACCCCAAGAGCAATGACTGTCTTTAAATGTGATACTCTGTGAAGCACTATGCCAGACTCCAAGGTGAAAGCTGCTCTAAATGCTAGAGATACCATTACAAAAAATCCATATTTGCCAATTGCTACCGCAGTTACCATAGTAATCTCCTATTTTAAAGATAAAGGGAAATGGGGCAGTATCAGATACCACTGTGTGGTTGTTTTGGCAAATGCTGACTCTTTAGTGGGAGCACTGTGGTTGTTTTTCTATTTCAGAGGCAGCAGATGTATTATGTGTTGGTGTGACTGGTACCAGGAGTATGAAATAGATAAAAGTCACAGAAAACCGACAGTAAGGCCCACATTACACATTAGGGTTGATGTAGTCTTTTGCCAATGGTCTTAAAGTTTCCCTTTTAATAGAACTATGACACTCATTAAGCCATGTCATGAATTTATAAGTCACGCATATTTTACACATTTAATAGAGCAATAGCCACTTGCAGAGAAACCGAGTCTAATTGCAATACCATATTCATGCTACATAAAATGTCTTCTGTACATAAAATGAAGGACATAATATCCCTTTATCAATTGGAAGCTGACAAGCCTCAAATATGAGGGTTTTTTTTACAGTTATTATCTAGAGAATAACTGGAATTATATCATCTTATCCTCCTGTTCCACCTTCTTCTCCTTCCAGCAGGCCAGAAGGAGCAAAGGGAGGAGTAGGAGGGTTACACACCCGGATGCGTATGAGCTGGCTAAAACAAATGCTGATAAAAGAGATGTTTCAGTAAAGAGGGAAGTTTTGGTAAGTTATGACCTCCCCTCCCCTGATGGTGCATATCCATATAGATTGTCGATGTAGCACAAAGTGCTATAGCCCTGTTGGATGGCTTGCTATTTTACGACATGCGCATAACAGTAGCCAGATGGACTGTGTACATAGGGGTGACCAGGAGACTGTGCCTGCTGTTCCAGGCCTAGCTCTGGAGATCCATGCCGTCATCACCCTCAGGCTCCAGCACGACCAGCATGTTTCACCTGGATGTGGAATTGAAGACCACACAAAAGCTTCATTGGTTCTACAAGCAGTGGATTACCTGCTGGCTAATACAGACCAAAATTTCACTCTGATGCAGTGAGTCCAACCCAGTACTACAGTCACTCCAATGTTACTCTTGCTCCTAATCTATGGAACACTCACTGGGCTAGACCCTGACAGTCAGGCATTGGCATACTCTTCCAGGCAAACCACAGCAGCTGTGTTAAGCAGGAACTTGGTCTCTGACAGCCTCGCACATGGCTTTTGGTGCTGTGAGTAAAGCCCTCTTGGTGCCAGGTCTCCTACTATGGCATTTCTGTCCATAAGCAAGTGCTCTGTATCTTACTATACGGAAGCATCTCTGTGTGAAAGCCTTCCCACAATAACACTTGGTGCATAGACTAGGAATGCTTCCCTAGGAATAAATAACAGGGGTAATACACATGCGATCCCAATCCTGGAGTCACAGGAGCCAACAGCAAGCCTGTTATTGCTTCACTGGGGACAAGCATAAGGCCTTAATGAAATACAAGACCAAGTGAAGACGACACCCCTTCATAACAAGTATTATTTCATCTAAACTCTTCAGATATCACAGTGATAGTCACATTAGAGAATAGCAGAATAGCAAGTTTTGCTAGACTACACAGATAATAGTTGGCTAGATGACTGAGAATCAAGTTCTGAATAGGGGTTATATTAACTTATAGAATATTAATGGGCATGGCAGCTAGGTGCTTAAGGACAAACGTAGAAGACCAAACTGTCTACGGTGGGCTATGTTTAAGAACAACTTTTAGTGCCTAAAGAAATGCTGGTAGCCATATTCAAGCCATATTCCTATCTAAAACTCAAAGATAAGAACAGAACAAAACTATTTTAATACACAAAACTCAAACAAATATACCTTCCATCATGCCCTAAAATGCTATAATAAAAGGAAAAAAAAGTCATCAAAGGATACTTTAGACAGACAATAACAACATACCTGACATATTCCACTGATACACATATCCAAGGATTCAGTATTACAGCGAGTACCATCTAGTACTTTTGGGGCAAGCTCCACAACCAGTTGTTTCCCCAAAGCCTGACACTTTAGGGCACATGGTGCACTGGGATCATTATACACAGGAAGCCACTCATAAAAATGTCCTTGGTATTTGACATCATTATAGGCTGAACACTGTTGTGCTCTGAAGTCACCAACATCAGAAGGGCAATCCTAAAAACAAACCAAAGAAAATCATCTTAAAAAATAAATCATGCCTTACTTGTGACAATAGCATCTGATGAATTATATAGAAACTACCCTTATTTGCTTGAAGAAGGATTGGCCTAACCCAGGGGTCACCAACCAAAATAGCAAGAAGAGCCATTTTTTCCAATTCAATAAAAAAATCAATAATTCAAGAGCCTCAATGCATGTGAATACGAGACAGTCCTTAACAAATAACATCAAACCACAATCTTTTGTAACTTCCATTTAAAGAACAGCACACAATCAATGATTTGTAATGTGGCACATATTTACTGCAGGGCATTCACAAGCTTTTTATGTATTCTATTTCCTCACACTTTATATGTGTGTTTGTACCACTGTCTTCCTGACTTTCACTGCCAAAACTCCTCACTCTCTCTGGGAGATGCTAGAAGGAGTTATCCAACATTTTGAGAATATATATCTTTTTGGCTCTTTAGATATGAGTTATTCATTAGGGGGCTTTTAGATTTTCACCATTTATTAAAGATAATCAGGAAGCTGGGCTTTTTGTTTGTTTTTGTTTTACTTGACAATTATAGCATCAGGACCCACAAAGAAGTCCTTAAAGAGCTGCATGCAGCTCTGCAGCCACAGGTTGCAGACAGCCCATATTATAGGTCCTATTTTAAGGATTAAACCATGTATTTTGCTTAACCTTCTATTTGCTGTAAAAGCATGTGACCCCCAACAACTGGCACAAGGTCATATCCCCAATCATATCTGGGTTTTTTTTTTTGTTTTGTTTTGTTTTTTTTTTTTACGATTGGTTGTACAGTAAATAAATGGTGGGGGTGTTAAAATTGGGTTCTGTACTAAAATTTTGCTGTAAACGTATGTCCATATTTGAATCACTAGGGCCGTGTCTACACTAGCCCCAAACTTCGAAATGGCCATGCAAATGGCCATTTCGAAGTTACTAATGAAGCGCTGAAATACATATTCAGCACCTCATTAGCATGCGGGTGGCTGCTGCACTTCAAAATTGATGCGGCTTGTTCAGACGGAGCTCCTTTTTGAAAGGACCCTGGCTACTTCAAAGTCCGCTTATTCCTATCTGCTCATAGGAATAAGGGGACTTCGAAGTAGGCAGGTGCCTTTCGAAAAGGAGCCCCGTCTGAACGAGCCGCGCGGCGGCGAGCCACGTCAATTTCGAAGTGCCGCAGCTGCCCGCATGCTAATGAGGCGCTGAATATGTATTTCAGCGCTTCATTAGTAAACTTCAAAAGATAAATCCTACAACATAAGATAAGATAAATCCTAAGGTAAATCCTACAACATATTTAATACTTTATACTTCCATAGCTCATTTCATATTAGGATCTGTGTTTTGCAATAATTTGATAAATTTCATACATTCCCTATAAGGTATGGCATGCTAGTTCCATTTACCAACAGAGAAAGGGAAATACAGAGAAGCAGAGTTGCTTGCCCTCTTTCACGCAGGTAGCAAGTGACAGTCAGGAGTACAGCCCAGAACTTTTGACTCCTAGACCTATAATCTGATACAAAGACATGCTCTTTTTCATAAGAAAATAGTTTTAAAAATTAAACAAACCTCAAGTTTGTCATTACTGATTTTGTAATTTAAGTCTTGTTTAGCAAACTCAATTTCTTTGTTCCCCAAACATTTAAGTAAACAATTTTAGTTTAGCACATGTAAGCATTTAACCCAAACTACAGTGGTGGCAGCGAATGCAAATGGGTTATTAATGTGAAAAGAACTTTGGGAAGGATCTGACAAAAGAATTACTGTGTCAAGCAATCTCTCACTAAAGACTCAATTTAAAACTATGTTCAATGTCAAAAAGTCTATATGCTAGTCTGAACACATATGCTTCCAGGAATTCCACCCACACTTATATACCATATGTGCAAATGAGTCCAACAAAGTTTTATTTTCATTGGATATAAAAATGAAAGACTGTGACATGCAAACCAAATTCAAGGAACTTGTTACTAAGTGTCAGCTAGCACTGCTGCACCTGAACAATGCATCAATGCCATTCAGACTGATGGATTTAAATCCTCTCTGGAAAATGCTAACACATTTATGACCACGTTTCACAGCACTGGCTACAGACTGGAGTAGCTGGAAGAGAGATTTAGATGAGGCAGGGAAGAGTTCCATGCAGCTTCTCGGTCACTTTTAAAGGCATCCTCTCACCGCCACCTCCACCACACGCATAGAGCAGGACAAGCTGCAGAGAAGCCACTGCATTAGCCTACACCCTGTTTCAATGCTCTACCTTGTTTATTGTGGCTTGGGTACAAAGTAATGATCAAATTATGTTACTAAGTTTTTTGTACAACATGTAAAATTATTAAAACAATAAGCATTATTGTTTCAGCCAGGTGTGCAGAGTTTTATCCAAACACCTTCTGTAAATCAATGGGACCCATGCAATGAAACCCCAGCCAATTCTTTGAAACTTCATCCAATGTTAATTCCTAATGGTGAAAATCAATCAAAATGAGGTAACTACATTGCATTATTATTGTATTTAACACAGAAAAAAAATCCACTGGGCAGTTATGAGAAAATACACAGTGAGTGGAAAAGAGAAGTTACTTAACCATTACTACAAGGAGTCCTCTGGCATTTTGAAGACTATTCCTTAACTTTTCCTTAAAGATTTATTAGAACATAAGCTGTCATGGATAAAACCCACTTCATCTGATGCCTTACACCCCGCCCCCCACAAAAAAAGAAGGGTGATACTTATCAAGCATAGGTCACTTCAGCCAGGATGGATGTGGGTTACTTCCACGGGAAAGTCTACATATCCAGAGAGGAGGAACTGCCTTTGTAGTGAGATAACCATTCTGAATCTTTATTTAGTCCTAATAAAATCACATTAAATTTGCAAATGAATCGCAATTTTTCCATTTCTTTCTGTAGTTTGAAGTCTTTTTGTAGAAGCATGGCTCCTTTAATCCACTGCTGAGTGTCCAGGGAAGTTAAATTCTGGTTTATAAATGCTTATGAATGTTCCGTTCCTGATGTCTGATTTGTGTCCATTTATCTTTTGGCACACTGAGTGCCTGTGTCAGCCAATATACGTGGCAGAGGGGCACTGCTGGCACATGATGGCATACATCATGTTAGTATACGTGCTGGTGGATGATGGTGTGGCTTATGTGATTAATTCCTGTTTAGGTGTCACTTGTAGAGATATGTGGACAGAGCTGGCAATGGGGTTTTCTACAAGGATAGGTTCCTTAGCTAGTTGGGTGCATGTGGCAGCTGGTGAATATTTGCTTCAGGTTGGGAGGTTGTGAAAAAACATATTGACAGAGCCGGACAAATACCCAGAAGTCACCTAATTCAGGACAGGTCCAGCAGACCACTGGTTATCACCTACCACCCAGAGTTATCTGGTTATCTGGCTTTCTCTTACCTTCCACAGAAGAGAACATAAAAAGCAGAACGGTACCAACAGAATCTCAATTTTTTATGGGCACTTGATGGTTATCTTCCATCACAATAAAGGGAGTTGCAGCCAGACGATAAGAATAACTTTTAGAAGTTAATTCTGGGTAAGGCTAGAAGTTACCTGTCAGACTACAGAGCAGTGACACTCAACCCCAAGCAGCTGTAGAATCTCCTTTCCATCACACAGAAGCAGACAGCCATCCACAAAATAACTAGGGAGTGATATCATTACACAGGATTGTGACATGATAGTGTTACCACCCATTATCACTGGGTGCTAATGCAATGTCAGGACATAAACATCACAATGACAAGGCATCATTCACTGGTTTTTCTGTAACTCCTACCAGCTCATTACTACAGAACAGCTACTTTTTCCTCCCACTTGTTGCTTGAAGGGAGAAAGATTTCCCCTCCCTGCCTCCATTCTCTCTTGGCTACTTGGAGGGACATGAAAGGATTAAGCAGCTCTGGTTTCTTTGCTCACTCCACCTTCCTCACATTTCAGCTTTATTCCAACTCAGGGACTCAGCAAGCACCTGCTGAGTGACCCCCAAAGCACTGCATTTTTATTATTTACTATTTGTATTACAACAGCAGTTACAAACGAACCAAGATCAGGGTCCTGCTGTGTTATGCACAGCATAAATCATATGGATGGAACAGAATTTATAATCTAAACCAAAAAGACAGACAATAGGTGGGAAGAAATAGATGTAAGTGGATGCAAGCTGAGTGAACAATATGATAATTGGTGAAAAATATGATGATTTGCAAATAATAGTTTCAATTTTAGGGGCAGCGGGGTTAGACAACCAGAAAAGAAAGGTGATGTGATGTGAACAGAAAAAGGTTCAGAAAGCAGGCAGGAAAGGTGTTTGGGGGTCACCAGGCCCTGCACCCCATCTGCAGTCAGGAGGGACTCTCACTCAGGCGGGAGAACAGAAGGTTTACCTGTTGACAAGGACACAGCATGATACAAACTTGTCAGTACAGCAGCCAGAAACAGTCCAATATATATTGGAGAGAGGAGGTCCCATGGATGGGAGGTCCCCAAAACCAGGACCTTACCTCTTTTGTTCCTCTCCAGCCTCAAGACTAACTACCTCGAACTGCTCAGCTTCCCATTCAAAACAGCCAGGCTCCACCTAATCACTTTGTTTGTTTCCTGGGGAACAAAGGTGTCACCTGGTTGCCTAAGTTACAAAGAACAGGGACTTCCATTGCTGACATGGTGCCCATGACCGCCCCCCCCCAACACCACTTCATCGCAAAAGGTAGCCTGAAGTGAGATAAACGTACAGACATACACAAGTAGTAAGCAACATACGGCCTGAGCGCCACAGGTTCATTGTGATGGGTGCATCTGCAACATGTTTAGTACAGCTAAAATAAAGGTTAGTGATATAGGCGCACAGGTGAGAGATATACAGATAGAACTAGTATTGCACTACAACTATTAATATGTCAACCAAGAAACTCATAGTGAGGTACAATGAGATTAACATTACTTAGCCCCTGTTCTACACTACAAGGGTTATTTTGAAAAAATGGGTTGTCTGTGCACACTAGACAACCCATTATTTTGAAATGACTGGGAATTATTTTGAAATAATGTCGTCCTGGCTTTGAGAGGGGTAAGCACCTTTTTTGAAATAATTATTTTGAAAGAACACTAGTGTGCATGAGCAGGAGCTGTTATTTCAAAGTAATTGGCCTCCAGGGATCTGGCACAGCTGCAGATCTGACCACTCTAGGCACTCCTCCAGCCAACTCTACTGCTCACCCCCTTGCAGAGCCTTAAAGGAGCCAGCCACAGGCAGAAGGGTTGGCTGGACATGAAGCCCTGAGCTGCAATGCAGGATAGACAGAAGGAGCCATGAGCCAGGCCAGAGCTTCAAGGGAGCCCCAGTGGTTGACAGCACTGCTGGAGCTGCTCCCATTGTGTGTATTGCCCCAGGACATAGGCAAGCACTGTCAGCGCAGAGATCCTGGATCTCATAGGGCTCTGGAGGGAAAGAGAGCATGCCCCAGGATCTGTGCACCAGACTGCTGCCAGCTTGGTGAAGGGGCACACATGGAACCTGGAGCAAGACCAGCTCAAAATCAAGGTTTTGCACTAGGGCTACCACAAGGCCCAGGAGTTCAGCTGCTCTGGAGCAGCGCCCACAGGTGCTGCTATTCAAAGCAGCTGGATGCTATCATGGGGGAGAGAGGAGTATGTCACTACCCACTCCCACTCACCCCCACCCTGCAGTCATGGAGTCCAGCCGGGACATGCCTGATGTCACCCTTTAGGTGCTTGAGGATGGCAATGGAGAGGAAGAGGAGTAGGAGGAGGCCAGCAACACCACTGTGCCCGACAGCCAAGAGATCCTGCTAACCCTGGAGCCAGTCCCCCCCCTCCCAGAATGTCCCCCAGGAAGAACCCTTCAGGTGAGTTAGAAACCTTTCCATATCGCCTAGGGGGAAGACATCAGGCAGTGGGCACATACCCCTTGTGGCCCATGCAACCTGGGGGTCACAGAACAACCCGGTCACCTGTCTGCACATGGCCACCAGTCTGGAGCAATCAGTTCCAGGATACCCCCCAACGGAGACCCTGCAGAGGCCTGCTGTATTCTGATCTCCACGGTACAGCACCTTTCCATGAGAAGCCACCACTAAGTTGTCTGGGGTCAACAACACACACAGCAGTGCCGCTCATGGACCAGGCTCAGGCCTGCACTCAGGCAGCAAGCACTCCCAACATAGCATGGTGCTGCAGGCAAAATGGATGTTGTTCAGGGGAACTTGCCAGTGGTGAGTGGGAGGCAGAGGAGGAGAACCTGGTGACCTTCCCCCATAGGAAGCAGCATTTGGGGGTCCCAGGGGGAAACGCTCCCAGGATGACCTACTCCGGGAGCAGACAGCCTGCCCATGGACTGTCATGGAGGGCCTGAACAAGGAGCAAGCAGAGAGCCGAGCAGACTGGAAGCACCACCAGGCCCTCTGGGACCACCTGATGTGCCAGCAGGACACCATGGCCACAACAGTGGAGCACCCGATGTCCTGTATGGGGCAGGCCACTGACCATGTCCCCACTTCCTTCCAGTCTTCTCCTCCACTTGTTCACAGGGGCAACTGTGACCTCACAACAAAGGGCAGCAAGATCTCCCCAGGCAGCTGGAAGCAGGCAGCACTTGCAGCCCCATCCCTGAGTTCCCCTCCCACATTCTACATTCCTGTCACCTTCTGTCTGCAGTTGTGTCTCCCCCAAAAAACACTCCAGTTTGTTCCAGAAAGTATTCTTTGTTTGTCCTGCAAAGGAGGGGGAGATGGTGGGAAGAGAGGGCAGGGGAAGGGTGGTGGTGGGGTGGGGGATGAAAAGCACACAAAGCAAAGCAGGGGCTCCTTGTGGAGAGGTGCATGGAGAGAGTCTCAGAAGTGATCCTGCAGAAAAATGTCCTTCAAGGCATTTCTGATGAACCCAGCCCCTTGATGTACTCTGTGCATGGCACCAGTTTCTGACTGCTCATAGACCTTGGCCAGGTATTCTACCTTAGCCCTCCATGCTAGCAGGAAAGCGTCTCCCTTGTTCTCACAAACTGTGGAGCACACAACGGTGATGTTATGCTTACTGACTTCTAGGTGGGTGAGGAGACACCAGAACCTCCCCTTCAGACGGCTGAACATGCATTCCACTTCCATGTGGCACATGCTCAGCCTGGCACTGAAGTCCTCCTTGCTGGGGTTCAGGCTGTGGTCCATGAGGGCCTGCAGCACCATGGAGAAGTAGCTCTTGTGTTTGATATAGTCCATGGCCTGGTGGGTGGGGGCCAGAATTGGGATGTGCATGCCACCCAGGGCACCTCTGCAGCTGGGGAAGCCCATGGCGGCAAAGCCATCCATGATGGTGTTCACATTTCCCAGAGTGATAACTGTGTGCTGCAGCATCTGGCTGATGATATGGACAACCTGCAGGAACAAAACCCTGATGGTGGATTTCCCCATGTAAATTGGTTCGCAACAGAGTGGTAACTGTCTGGCATGACAAGCTGCCAGAGGGCTATGATGGTGTGCTTCTGCCTGGGGATGGTGGGTCTCATGTGGGTGTCCTGTTGCCTGAGGGCAGGGGTGAGCCACTTGCAGAGCTCCTGGAAAGTGGCTTTCATCATGCAGAAGTTCTGCAGCCACTGCTGATCATCCCATCCTTGCAGGATAACATGGTCATGCCACCAGAAGCAGCACTCCATGGTTTGCAGGGGACTGAGGATACTGTCGGGCAGCAGGAGCATGAGGGCCAGGGTGAGGGATTCCAGCTGGCCCTCATCATCAGTCCATTGGAGCAACATGTGGGTGACTTGGAGGAAATGTGCCATGAGATGTGGCTCGAAGACTATGAGCTTAGCAGTGGTTTAGAGCCACTCCAGCTCCATGCTGCAAGTTCTGTGACATCCACAAGATCAGCCAGAGCACAAGGCTGCATGTGCCCAGTCCATCCCCTTTATGTCCCCAGAGCAGAAAGGCAGTGGTCAGGTGACTCATGAGACAGCCCTGCAGAGCAGCGTCTCTGGTCAAGCAGCCACGGGAAGTACCCACCCTCTTGCCCTCCTTGGAGTGTCTCTGGCGGCTCCAATCCAAAATAGACTCTACTGTGTGTGGATGCGCTATTTTAGAATAAGTTTTGCTTATTCCAGGGCTTCACTGTAGTTTGGCTGCATTATTCCAGAATAGTTTATTTTGGAAAAACTCTGGAATAAGCTACTCTTCAATAACTCTGTAGTGTAGACATGCCCTAATTAGTGATTAATATGTGAAAGCTGAGATGATTGGAATGTACTATATTCTGAATAGGTGTAAGAATGATCTATAAATAATGAAAGTTCATATTGGAGTATGTGTTGGCAAATTTCTGTTACTATATCATGTTATTTCTGATGCATGGAGAGACACTACTGAAAATTAAAGTGATGTTATGGCACATAAGATCAAGAAATTTATGCAGACATGGCCCAGATTACTTGTTCTGTGAATAGGACTCTAAGATCTTGTCTTTAACAGTTCTACAAACTGCACATCATAGCATTAGAATTTAACAGCACAGATGAAAATGGAAATAAAAAACTGGGCTTAAGAAAGATTGAAAATCTCACTGGGTAACACATAATGAATAGCCTATATAGTTTATTTCTCTGAAGTATCCATTAAAAAGTTTGACACACACATACATTTTAAAAGAATCAAATAATTGATATCAGAGTTATGATTTTAAAAAAAGGAAAGCAGGTATATAATGTAGATTAATAATCCATTCACTTATTTTGTTCAAACTCATTTTCTCATTGAAATATCATTAACATTATTCTGGGACCTCCGGATTGTGCCTGAGTTTTGTGAACTTACAACTATTTTATTAGAAATCCAGATGAAACCAATTTTCCAGTAAAATGATTCTTGTTCTTTTCATTAAAATCACATACATATTAAATTGTGCTTCATTTGTACTCCTCAATATAGATTTTAGTGGTGCAATGTATCATGTAGCAAAATTACATTTGCAGACAATCAGTTTTATGCAGTATATTAACTGAATTTCTCATGTGGTTAACAATAACACCTACGAATACAGAAAGAAGCTGGTATAAAATCCCAATTTTCAAACAGATATGTTACTCATATAAGAAGTATTCTTTTAAAAATAATGATATTGGTATAACAATTCATTTTACACAGAGTCAGGATGGATTGCTTCAATCTGGATCAGATGTATGCTGGAGGGCTGCACTAAAGGTAAAATAAGGACTGGAGTTGAGGTTTGATTTCAGTGAGGCCAAAATTCCACGAGCTCTTTTCTTAAGATTTCAGCACAAACGAGTGGTAATCTCAAAACAGCAACTCTTCTCAGAAGTTTTCCATTTATGCTGAAAGCTCAGGAGAACAGCAGCCCTTGAGAGATTCTGGTCACATCTGAAATGAAATTGGAAACTAGGAACCTTCCAGACAGGATGGCTCAGAACCAGAACTGTAAAGGCAGGATCAGACTTTAAAATCAGACCCTGAATTTGCAAAATATCCATAGGGATTCAGGTTCAAGGTTCCAGTTTGGAGCCAACTGTTATTTTACAATATAAAGTACAAACACTATTAATTTCAGTTGGACGAGGAACTCATCCAAATCTCTAATGAGTTCAACTTTATAAACACGGATGTTAATTTTCTAAATCTTTTAATAGCATCTTCCTTTAAATACTGAGCTCAAACTTTGTGATTGCTTAAGCTTTCGATAATGCAGCCCTCTGTTTATTTCATAAAGGTGAGCACAACTGGGTCTTAAATGTTTCTTCCCTTTTTCTATATGCTATGTGTGTATTTATTCTATTGTCACTTTTGTAAGATGAGTCACAGATTTTATGTTTAATTATTTTTATATAAGTGGGTAAGGAGCATTACTGTACAGCAGCTCAAATGAGCCAAGGCATTATTTCTACATAAACTATACAGGATTTATTCAGATAAGAAATGCACCAAATGTATAATTTATGTACAGTAAACCCCCAAATACCCCTGAAATACACAGATGCATGAGTTGTGCATGTCTTGGGTTAACACAACTGTCACTCCTGACAGAGGCTGCAGACTGACCCTTGTTGCCCCGACATGAGTGGTTTCTCTGCCCCGGGAGTGGCAGAGAGCCAGGAGCCAGGCTGTTGCCTGGTTCCTGGCTCCCTGCAACCCAAGTGTAACTCCCCAAGTTACCTGAAAATTCAACTTTCACAGGGTTGCTAAGTATGCAACCTCTGCGTAAGTCAGGGACCTACTGTAGTGGCTTGTTTATTGTAGAGCATGACTGCTTCTTGTACTTGCTGGATGCATTTTGTTTATGACCCTTTAAGCTGCATTTGTACATGCCATTTCAGTGTTTGGGTCATGGCCGTTGTATAGGAGCACGGATATTACCCTTTTACTCTTGAAAGCATTCACTGGGCTTGACTTTAACGGTTTCCAGTAGCTTCTGTCAGCAGACACTTGGGTTTCTGGCCCCAGTGGTGAAAAGATAAGCCCAAGATGGGGTGCATGGTGTCAAAACAATTTAAGGTGCCTATCTGCGCCATTTTGCATGGCTCTACTAGTGACCAGAGAATTGGGAGCCCAGAGCCCTTACATTCCACTGAAGATACCGGCCATAGGAACTTGACTGGAAGATCTTTTGAGTCCCTGATTGAGCTGGGTGCATTAAGACAGAAAGAGAAGTAGGAAGTTACTTGTGCAACAAGCGGAATCCAGCTTCCACTGACACAGACTCTGCTATCTGCAACCTGACTCCTGCTTCATCCTGTTTCCTGACTTTGACCCATCCTGGTTCCAGCTCTCAGCTTTGTTCTGTCCCCGAACTCTGTCACCTTGGTGACTGACTGCTCTGGTGCAAACACAAGGCTGGAATGATTCAGCTCTCTGGAGCTGGAGGGATTCAACATATCTCCTCTGTAGTGGTCAATATCAAGCCTCAGATAATTGTCCTTTACTGTTGCTGGCTGCTTAGGCTGGCAGAGATGCAAACACCTGCTCTTTACTAGATAAAATACCACTGCCAGTCTCACTGGTTAAGGAGTTCTTGTGTGAAAAAAGCTGTCCCTTCCTCAGAATCAGTGGTCTTGAATCAAGTTCATAACAATAAAACACAAATGGGAACCTTTTAAAATAATAAAATTACACATTTCTGTCTTAATTTTTAGTCACCTTCTCTCCTCTCTTGAATGGATTTACTTTGGGAGGTAAATCATGGTACGAGATGGCTGCTTGTCATTAAACCAACCCATAACAATTTACAGTACATTTATCCATACACTTTTATTGAGAGGGATCACAAAGCGCTTCACTAACTACAAACCAAAGAAATTCAGCAACTTCTGTGAACAAAAATGTGACAGCTGTTTAACAGCACAACCAACAAGATAATTGATCTTAATAGATACGTGTGCAGAAGCACACATAAACTTTCCACATGTAAATATCACAGTTATGAGAACAGCATACTCACATGTCTATTCAGATACTCATTTACTGAGACTGCTTACACAACTGTGGGAACTGTGCATGAAATAGACAAGCAATTCTTATACTATAAATAAGAAAATGTGGGCCTGACAGTGCAGAGGAAATACTGGCAGTAATTACTCAATTTAAAATTTCAAAAGGGAAGTGGGATTAGCATCCTTACTCTTGTGAAGAGTGCCCCAGGGTCTTCCATGACTACAAGTGGCCTAGAACTTGGCTCTGTGTCTCATTCAAAAAATGACTCCTCCAGGAAAGGCTCTAGCTAATGTAGGATGAAAACAGATTAGCCTAACAATTCACATAAAACATTCTCATTGTTAGTTGGAACTAAAATTCCAAAAGAAAATGTCCATTCAAGAAATGTAAATTCAAAACCCAATGGTGTTAGACAATGAGTCAAATCTTTACTACTGGGCAATAATACAGAATGGGAAAATAATTATCAAACAAGAATTAGAGAGTTAATGAAACTTTATGTATTATTTGATTTGAAGAAGTAAGAAAAGTAAAACTAAATTACAGGGCAGACTCACGTTATTGCTGCAGGATTTGTATCGAATATTCCGACCTTCACAATTCCTGAAAAACACAAGGTCTTTGACTAAAAGTAATAGTTAAAAGCAGCATGTTTTTCAACTAGTTTTTCTCTTGAAAACTGACATTTTATTGCTACAGCTCTTATGTAATCTGTCCCCAAAATACGAGGTTTAAACATAAACCTCACCATAAGGCTTGAGAACTGAATAGGTCACATTGCTGTCCACCCTATGATACATTGCTTACCTTTTCCTGTCAGGTATCATTTATATTATGATCCTTACCTACTGCAAAATTTACAAACAACAAATTTACTTTGTGAGAAAGTTTCACATTATTCCTTATGCCCCATTCTAAGTCAAACTCAATGGATTTGAATAGAATTTCTTCTGATTATTCCTGGGAGAATTCTGGGTCACTGTGCATGCGCAGAATTCATGTTCTCCACAGATTTCTTTGCTGCGCTGCAGAAAAATTACTCCTTATAGTGAAGCAAAGGGATGCCACGAAAGCAGTCATGTGTTCCTCCCTGAAAGCTCTGTTCAGGTGCTTGGAGCAGCAAGTAGAGACATAAATCTCTCAGGGTGGGAGAGGGACTGAGCAGTCTTGTGTGTGAGTGATAGAGAAATACTCTATCCCTTCTGCCCACTATTATGGCATGCTCGGCATTCAGGGGCAGAGCTTTGGGATGTTTCTGAGGAGGTAGGCATAGTATAGGCTCTGTCCCCTCACCCACAGGAAAATGTAGCAACCAGCTTGCTGAGTGAATTGTTCTCATTGTCTTTGTGAATTCAGCCAGGTGTATAAAACAGGTGTGAATGTTTTAAGAGTCCTTTACATTGCCAAAATGGTGTGAAGAACAGTATGTCCTTACTAATTCTTAAGGTTCTTTTGTGATTATAAGTGATCTGAATTTTGGGACTGACAAAAAAAAAATCCCCTAGTAAAATGAGTTCCATGAACTATTTGATACCTTTCTGGAGATGGTCAACAGGAAACAAATTGTGAGTTTGATACCCCAACACTCACTTGCTCTTCAGCAGCCTATGAATGAACACTGAGCACGACTGAATATATCTGTTGACTAATAACTAGAAATTAAAGGTCAAACCTAGCCATATTACTATTAGAAAAAGGGGATTTGGGGATTTTCTCCAATGCACTGCATTCAAATTCTCTATCCATTGTATTGTAGTTTAAATAAGTTACCGAAATAACTGAAATAAGCACCATAGTCCAGGCAGACCTGAGGGCTGACTGCCTTTGACCCTCCTCTTTTGTTCTGGGCCCTGGAGCTGAGCACGCCCCCCACCCCCTTTGCTCCAGGACCAGGGGTGGTTGTCAGTGTCACTGCTGTAACCTATTTGTATTTATACATGTGTCAGTAGAGGATTACATACCACTGATAAAGGGCTAGGTTTACTATCCATACACAGACAGAACTCAGTCATAAGCAGTCCCACTAGCCAGAACTTGTGATGGAATAAGGTACTACCTATCATGAGGGCTACGTCTACACTAGCCCCAAACTTCGAAATGGCCACGCAAATGGCCATTTCGAAGTTTACTAATGAAGTTCTGAAATGCATATTCAGCACTTCATTAGCATGCATGCGGCCACGGCACTTCGAAATTGACGTGCCTTGCCACCGCACAGCTCATCCCGATGGGGCTCCTTTTTGAAAGGACCCCGCCTACTTCGAAGTCGGCGGGGTCCTTTCGAAAAGGAGCCCCATTGGGAAGAGCCGCGTGGCAGCGAGGTGCGTCAATTTCGAAGTGCTGCAGCCGCCTGCATGCTAATGAAGTGCTGAATATGCATTTCAGCGCTTAATTAGTAAACTTCGAAATGGCCATTTGCGTGGCCATTTCGAAGTTTGGGGCTAGTGTAGACATGGCCGAGGACAGGTGGCCCAATCTAGCCCTAAATAGATACCTCCACATTCAGATTTTAAATGACTTGACAGGTAGTTAGCTAAAATTAACATTATTTCTAAAAATTAGAATAGTTTTATTACTGATAAAGAATTGCCTTCAGTGCAGAAAATGAGTGAACCTAAATATTTGCATATCGTGTACTGAATTAACTTCCCTTTGCATTATTTCAATTTTTTTTTAATTAGAAAAATATCCAATAAAATGTATATGGAACTGCAAAAATGCAAATATAAAAGGACTAGTCAGTGGAGGCTGGAGCAAGAGCAAAGCCAGCTGTGCTGAAGAGGAACACCCCAGCTCAACACAGCAATGATTTGTTGCCTCCAGTTCCCAAGCTTACGCAGGGATGATGTGTGTTAATTATGTTTTCAGCATACAAAAATGTGAAAATATGGTTTCCCAGTGTGTGTTTCCCGGACATAACAATAATTAAAAAAAAAAATCACAAAAAAACTGGACACTATAAATTTGTCACAGTATAGGAAACGTGTTTTTTTCCCTCACAGGGGAATATATTACAAATATTAATGAAAACTGCCTGGAATTTATATTGCAACTATTTATTGTACTCATTCCACAGTTACTAACATAGTAATAGAGTACTGTGGCTCTCTTCTGCAAATATTAGTACACTTAAAGATCCCTGTGCAAAAATACACATTGAGAAACAGGAAGTGTTTTAAAAATGGTCAGCTTTAGCCATGTATTGCTGGGACTTGACTGGCGTATCACATTACAAGCTATAATTAAGAGAGATTGACTTTCTAGCTATTATAGCATATATTGTGCAATCATAACAAAATGGGTACTTAAATACCATGGCTAAAGATTCTGAACAATGTAATCAGCAGGAGTTTAATTTAAAAAAAGCAATTATGGACTGAATGGTGGAACCCTTCAGCAAGAAATCCTTCCTTATAATAAAAGGCCCACAAAGGACCACAAGGACAAGATCTATAACTAATCCATCTTTACCCTTCTAGGATTATTGAACTGAAACAGTTAACAGTCAAATACTTGTGTCTCATTTTGTGGATTATTTTTTTCAATTGTTTTGTTTAACAGACTTTTCATAGACAGCAGTTTTCTTTCCAGCCTCCATCCAGGCTCATCTCTGAGAATTGTATGAGCTTCCTGGGCTGGACAGTTCTGGGGGTAAGCAGCTCTTCTGTCACAGCTGTGGAATGTGATATTAGCAGGGTGGGTAAAATCAATTTAAAAATTTGGTTTCTTTTTAAAAATTCATTGTAATAATATATTGTTTAAAACAATACACCTATTTAAATCAATAGATTAATTAGATTAGAGTAATTAAAATCAATGTTAAGGTCTAATCTATTAAAATCATTTAAACTAAATAAAAGAATGCTATTAAGCAGTACAGATTCAACCTCTCTAGTCTGGTATCCTCGGGACCTGACTGATACTGAAGGAGAGACTTTGCTCAACCATGGGAGGTCAATATTGTGTAGCAGCATTACCAACACTTCCACTGCTCACTGGTCTCTATGAAGACATTTAGGGGTCAATTAAAGCTAAATAGCATCCCAGAACACTGAGAGCCAGGACGGGCAGCTGTAAACAAACTTTATGGTACCGTGGGAAATTTGGGCACACCCTTGATAAGTGGTCATCCATGTAACTAAACTTATGACACATTATTGATGTTGCTGGATGAGATAGTGCAGGACTGCAGAGTTTGAACCTGTACATGTTTGCTACCAAGTTTTAAAGAAAGTCAAATCCCTGAATGGTGGAACTGGCTAAGCACGAGAAATCAGACTTTGTTCATGTACCAAACTAACTTTTGACAGCAGTAGATTCTTCAGAAGGTGCAGAGCCAATATTGTCTTCAGTTAATTCAACTAGTTCAGTTCAATGACTGACTAATTCAAAATATAAAAAGCAATTGGAAGCTGTCAAAGTAGGAAAGTGTGTTTTCTTCTTCCAATCTGTAAATAAAGGCAAGGTCTGAAAAGGAGAGATATACTGATTTCAGATTCTTGGAGGACATGGAGACCAGAAACAGTCAATTCAACTCATTAACTAGAGAATGAGATATAGATAGTTCCTCTGTTCAATATATGAGTTTGTTTTAAATTTAAAATATTTCAAAACCATTTTTCTTATATATGCAATACTTTAAAGATAGCTTAAAACACATTAGGCTATGGTTACATTACAACTATCTGTTGACAGAAGGCACTGTTGGGTGAGTCTTCCTGAAAAAATCTCTGTTGACAGACTGTATGTACACACGAAAGCAAACTGGGAGAGTGCTCCACTGTGTCAACAGAGCAGCCAGATTGCCTGGCTGCTCTCTCGACAAAACAGGCACCCAGAAGCACAACAGCAGACAGGGCTGGCCATTGTTGTGGATAGCCTGTCTGTCGAGAGAGGCCCCCCTTGGGGCATTTTCACAGCTGTTTTGTCTACAGAAATCTGCGGATAGCAGCCTTATGCCTCGAAGTTTTGAGACAGAACACTGCTGGCAGAAGTGCTGGGTTTTATTGACACACAGTCAACAAAACACATTTTGTATATAAACACTCCATGAGTTTTGTCAACAAACCCCCTGTTCTACTGACAAAAATCTCTAGTGTAATAAACTCTCTAGTAGCCATTAAAGTGCTATTTTGGGGGTGTTTTATAATTATATTCAAATTCCCATCCAAACACAGAAGAACCCAAATCACAAAGAAAAAAATTAATATCCCTCTAGTAAATAGCAAACGCATCATTCACCATTCAAAAATCTGCATAAATATAAATTACGTAATTGGGGATATATTTATATATACAGTGAAATGCCAAAGTTTCACGCAAGTCAAGATGGAGAGCCAGGAACTAGGCTGCCACTTGGTTCCCAACTCCCTGCCACTTGCGGGACCTGGGAAACTGACCAACTGCACAGCTGGGAGAAGGCAGGGAGAAGAGGCTCTTAGCCTGCCTAGCTGCCTGCAGATGCCGGCAGCTAGGCAGGCTGACAGCCACAGAGCAGCTTCAAGTTGTGCTTAACTCTCATTAAAGCGAGTTACGCAGAACTTGAGGCCATGTATTTTGGGGGTTTACTGTACATATACTCACAAACATAGAAAGAGAGGTTTAGTGAAGGTTTCCTGCTTTCAGATTTAAATGATTAAAATCAGTGATTTAAAATGCTTTGATATAAACCAATCCACCCTGCTTAGTATGCATTCCACAGACATCTCCTTCACCGTGCAGTCTGATCGCACAATGTTAAACTCTGGTGGGAGCTATCCAGAAACTACTGGGGACAGGCTGTTCTCCAGCAGTCTGAGCTCGGAAAAAAATTGTACTTGAAGTCTTTGTTCACTATAGTTCTTTACAATGTATAGACAGAGACAGGGATTTGAAGATAGTGTGATGAAGAGCTGCTCTTCAGTCATACAGGGTAGAGACAAGAGATACTACAGCTGTTAGCATGGGGTGGATAGACCGAGACCCCTTCCCCAGCCCTCCCTCACCCGCTACAATCACATGGGAGGATGGGGGGGAATTTGGAGCCCACCACCACTATTAAATTGAGCAAAGCCCTCACTATTATTCATCTCCAGTAACTAGGGATGGGAGAGCCTCATCTCCACACATCCCCCAACTGCACAAAAAGCTCTCCCTAGCAGGAGGTAGCAGCTCATGGGAGCTACCCCTGTCTATGGGGCTACTGTGACTTTGGAAGCCTTCATCGCCCCAGCAGGGCAAAAAGAACAGGAGCCACAAAGGATGGAAGCAGCATGACACCGCTTGTGCATGTGGAATGAGTTATTTTTATTATACTGCAGTCACAGGCAATCTTCCCCTTCCACACTGGGCAAAGGTATGCTTGCATATCCCTTATCCTTCCAGAGTGGAGTTTTCTGAGTTTTTGATAGTGAGTCATTTCAGCTATTTAAGCCTCCAATCTAGGACAACATCCCTGTTCAGCAAAGCAGTTAATCATGGTACGTAAAGTATTTACCTGACTACCCCTAAGGATTTATAAAAACACGCTGGATTTTATACACATACACAGTCATTTGTCCACAGGGAGAATACAGCATTACTTCCCAACACAGCATGGAAACAGAGGGAATCAGGACATAGCTGATGAGGAATAGAACCATAGCTTGTAGGAATGGGACTAACCTGCCATTTAAACATCTCCTTAGAGAATATGATGCTCCCCCTCCACAAGTCCGTGAGCAATCACTCCATGCTCCCCAGGCATCCCAGGCCTCCTCTTTATCTTCATCAGAATGTGCAAGTCTGGAGGTCTGTTAAATACAAAAATAAAACAAAGTAACTGAATTTGCTTGGAGTATTTAACATTCTTTTGCTGATTATTTACCCTTGGTAGCTTACTGCTCTGCTGCAAGGCTACGAGTTCCATTTTCAAAGATTTATGTTTAAGTTCAAGTTAACATTTTTATGAAAAGGATATGATAGTTATTGTGACAGGGTGAGGTCACAGAAGACTCCTTGGGGGTTCCCCGGTGTGCTGATCAGGCCACTGACACATGCCTCCTTGCTCTCTGGGGCTCCCAACCACACTGTCCTGCTGAGCTAGATCGTCTGGTTTCCCCCAGCCAAGTCACAAAGTTGAGGTTACCAGCTACTTTGCAGAGCAATACAGACACTGATTAAGCACAGTTCTGGGAAGGTACAGTTCTTGGGCACAGAACCTTGGAAATTAAATCCCAGAAGGGATCAAAACCCCAAATAAATTTGCCCTTTTTGTGCAAAAGGTTTGTATACTTGTAGCCCTCCCCAGGTAAGAACAATTTACACTGGGCTTGATTTTTAATGAAAGGGTTTTTATGAAGCAAAACAGTAACATTTAAGTGATAATAAGAAAACAGGCAAATCAAAGTGAGTTACCAAATTAAACACATGAAAATGCATAGCTAGTTCTAGTCCTCTAAATATCCAGTTACTTGTGAGTTCTCATCCTAAACCGCTGCCTCTAGATAAGGTGAAAGCTTCAAGTCAGAAAAGAGATTATCCAGACCAGGGTCTCCAGTAAAATATATAGCACTTCTGTTTCTCCATAGGGTGTGTCAGGCAATTTCCCAGGTTGTCTGAAGACAAAGGCGGAGGAACCACAGGGCCCTCCCTATACGTTTCCCCCGTGGAAGGAATTCCATTGTATAACAGTATACTCCAGGATGGGAATTGTCACATGAGTGAATCACTTGTCCCCGTCCTGTCCTTTTTGGCAACTAGCCATTGCCTACTTGCTAGTCAGAATGCAGATAGCAAAGTTCTTCAGGTGTGGAGTGCCCCCTCCCCATTGTCAGTTAAGCACTGCTAAACCTGACAAGCCATACTCTCAGAATAGGCTAGCCATACTTCCTGTTGAGGTCTACACAGAGACAGACATTTGGAACACAAATATGTAGGCAGTACTTGTAACTTCAACTACAAACATGATACAGGCACAAAAGCAGGATTTACAGAATCAGCAGGTTGTAACACCAAAAATGCCAGGGGTTGTAAAGCAGCTTTTGTTCAAGGCATTGCTGAGTTATGCATATGTATATTTATAACCCATTTTCCATAAAGCATGGAGGTGGGGGGGTTTGTCACAGTTACAGTGAGAAAAGAAACAGACTATATGAACATGAGGTTTTCTCAATGCCTCAAGCCTGGTGTCAAAACAGATACTGCAGGCTGGGGAACCCCCAGCCTGCAGTCTAAATCTGGACCCTGCAGCTCAGTACTCCCCTCCATACCATCTGGCCTGCAGTGGTGTGGAGGGTTTGGAGCTCCATGTCTCATGGGCTGGATTAGGTAACGGGAAAGGGGAGGGGAAGTAGCAGTGGTCTCAGCAGCACTGCCCGAAGCCTTCATACCGCTGCTCTGATTGGCTATAGTCCCAATACTCAAATGCCATACCAGGAATGTGGTGGTCTCATAGTCACTGGGGATGAACAATAGTGGGGGCTTTGCCTCATTTAGTAGTGGTGGTGGTCTCGTAGTTTCAGGGCAGGCTATGCTTTATACCCTTTTCACACACCCTATGGAGAAACAGAAGTGCTATCTATTTTACTGGAGACCCTGGTCCGGATAATCTCTTTTCTGACTTGAAGCTTTCGCCTTATCTAGAGGCAGTGGTTTAGGATGAGAACTCACAAGTAACTGGATTCTTAGAGGAATAGAACTAGCTATGCATTTTCATGTGTTTAATTTGGTAACTCACTTTGACTTGCCTGTACACCCTTAAAGTATACCCTCCAGATGACAAGACTGGCTCCTTGCATCTCTCCCAAAGAGTGGGGCCCCACCATTCAGCCACTCTTGGGCTGGATCTCTGGCGGACCCTTTGTTTACTGAACAAGTCTGAATGCCCAGCAAATTGTTTCTAGGAAAGAAGGGGAAGATCTGAGAGGCAGGTTAGGTCCTGTGACTAAGGCACTGAACTGGGACTCAGGAAAGCTGTGATACATACTTCTATTGTCCTTTGGCAAGTCACTTACGTTCTGTGCCTCAGTTCCTTCTCTGTAAACTGGAGATAACAATACTTCCTTTGTACCACCTATTACATGTCCTGCAAAATTTTGGCGGTGGGGGGAGGGTGGGCAGGGCAGGGACTGTCTCTGATTAAGTTATAAGCATAAAAAATATCCCTTAATTCAGTCAGCTGGGGCCTCTGGAACCTACTCTAATGCAAACAGAACTGTAATAATTCATTATAAATAATATATAACAATAGTAGCAACTAGTAACAATAACCAACAGTAAAAAGGAAGTAGTCCAAAGTAAAAAAGCTGCCATATTCATTAACTGAGTAACAGTGTTTCAGTATGAACAGCTTCTTTAAGTAGAGACAAGGTGCTAAGAAGTCTCTGGAGGAATTATGGAAGATGATATAAGGTACAAAGAGAAAACCAGTACACCTTGCTTATCATTCAAAATTTCAAGTACAGCCTCTCCGCTGCATATTAAATAACCCCAAGTTGGAGCTGCTGGTAAGTGAATTTAAACCACGATTAACAACAATTATTCATATAGCCTTGAATTCAGCAGATGAACACATTGTATTGTGTCCTAGTAGTTTACACAAATTATAATCCCTGAACAAGACATTTCTTTCCAACAGACTGTCAAAAAACTATCAGCCTGCACATTAGTCCAGCTGGTGTTGAAAGGATCTTAAACTGTTTTCACTGGCAAACCAACAGTACTTTGACTTTTGCATAAGCTCCTGCTTGCATTCCAATTTGGTTACTTTGAGCAATTTCTCTGAGATACAATTATAAAGGCCTCATCTTACCAATATTCATTTCTTATAAATACAAAGACACCTCAAGAACTAGTGATTAGCCACAGTTTTCACTGAGGTCCCAGGAAGCTGCAGAGGCTCAACAGCCCTTTCTGATTGGACCAAGTGAAGGTTCCATGGTTTTGTTGAAAATGGCCATGGCACGGCAAAGACCAAGTAGCTTTTTGTCATTCAGATGAGTGTTGATAAATATATAGAAACATTTCTGTTACTGTGGTGTGGCGGGACAAGAGTGGGCTCTGCTGTGGGACACTTTTCAAAAGGAAATGAGGCAGAGTGAGATTCTGAGCATTTTCAGGACTGTATGAAAGATCCACATTTTTCATAAGTGCAGTGACCAATCCCCAAATAAGAAAATTGGAGAGAAAAAAGTAGAAGAGAAGAAGAAATTATAACAGCAGCAAAATAAAACACCTATGGAGATCAGGAACTAGGGCAGCCTGTGTAAGAACTGTCTTTTTAATCACACTCTTGTATGAGCTTAGATACCACTGTGTTTCTTTCTATATATCTTCTTGAGGTACCTTCATGGTCTTCATTACTAGGGGACCTCATCAGGGAGTCTCATGAGCATTTGCTGTTACACCCCAGCACTGCAAACTTGGTGGTGAATCAAGTCTTGAGGTTTACAACCAAATCGTGGTTGCTCTGAAGTCACTGGGAATTCTTCCAGTAACTTTTAACAGAGGACAAAGTCTAAAGACTTAAAAAGTAATTTTAAAGCTATTTGAAAACTGAACTACTTAATTAGAAAGCCTGAGCCTCCTCTCACTGACTTCAACAGGAACAGAGTAGACTTCACCACAACAAACTTTGATCCCTACGAAAAATGAGTAAAATTATGTTCTTCCCTATCCCCTGCTTTATAAAACATGCTGCTTTTCCATTTCACGTAATTATCCAAAATCCCAAAAAAGCAATATTTTGGAATATAGCACTTCCTTAATCCAAAGAGGACACAGTTAAAATGCAATACAATCAGAATTAAGAGCTAACAGTATCCTGTTTGAAAGAACTGTGGCTATGTTCATTATTCTAGATCCAATGTATGTTTCTTGATGAAGAAATGGAAAAATTTTCTCAATTTTCTCAAGCATTCCTCTCTCTTTTCAGTACATCTTTAATAGCTGTTCTAGTTACAGCCTATTTTTATTTTTAATTTTCATATTTTATATGTATTTTATTTTTATCCTTCTGTGTTTGAAATTAAAAAAAAAAAACAAAAAAACCTTTTTCTGGGAGGGGGAAAAATATGCACTGTGCAGATCTTCAGCAACCAAAAGGCAAATGATAGTGAATCTGTGGTTGCTAGATGCATTTACATGATTGGACTGCTATCCTAAGGAAATCAGAACTTTTATTTAAAAAAAAAAACAAAAAAAAACCCCTTATACCATGAACAACGGTATCCATAGGGTGCACATGGAATGAGAACACCACAATCAGCTGATTTCTATGTGCTACAAAGCTAAAGCTTGGCTATAAACTACTGTAAACTCATAATCTGAATATATTACTACAGTCACTAACGATATATTGTGGATAAAAAACAAAATAAAACAAATTGTTTCCCTAAGATGATACAAAACGTGAACTGGCATCTGTCTCAGTAAAATTACAGACTGACCAAACACAAAGCATTCATCACAGTTTTATGGAAACAATCATATATACCCAGTCAGTTATCTAACCAGAAGATCATTTCAACCAATTAACCCACAGCTGTAAGATCCCTGTACTAGAAACTAAGTACCTGACTCAGAGTGTGAAGAGGTACTGCCAGAGAAGACCCTTTGGAAATGTTCCCCAGTGCACTGATTATACCATTGAAACCTCCTTCTTGCTGTCTGTGGCTCCCCACCACACTATCCTTGTGGGCCAGATCCCAGTCAAGGCATAAAGTTGAAGAGAGCAATGCAGACACTGATTTACTTCAGCTCTGAGAAGATGCAGCTCTGGGGCACAGCACCCAGGAAATCAACCCCCAAACAGGATCAGAACCACAAATAAATCCATTTCTCTCTGTGCAAAAGCTTTGAACAGGGAAGGCTCACCAGGTAAGGCCCCTTTATCAATGAAAGGGGGTGGTGCCCCCTGCGGTAATAATTACTTATACAGGTCTTGATTATAAACAAAAGAGGTTTTATTATATAGAAACAGTAGGATTTAAATAGTTATAAGTGAAAACAGATCAAATTAAGTTACTAACATGAAGTGAAAAGAAAATGCATAGCTAGTTCTATATTCCCTATGAGAATACTGATTCGTGCCCTGAAGAGCTGTTCTCACATCATGTAAAATCTTCAGAATCAGAGGTTCTCTTTCTCTCATTTGGGTCAAGAACCTTTCATAGTTTTCTTTTTCTTTCTTTCTTAGGGTGTGTCAGGAAGATTCCAAAGCAGGTTGAAGACAAAAAACTCAGCTAAGAAAGACTTCCCCATAGGGTAGGAAACCTCTCTTCTAACCCCCACATCCAATGGAAAAACACCAGCTCAAATGGCTTTCGGTAGCAGGTGATATGGTCACATGTCTTTTTAGCACCAACCACCTTCTAGACTTACAAGGCTGTTTACAAGACATTTAGCTGAACACACAGGTGGTAGGGTTCTGAGCGCAAGAATAAATGGCTCTCATTAGAACATTTATAACTATGAACAGACTTATATTTAACATTTCTAACTTCCCACAGAAGAATTATATATGTATCAAATAGAATATACAGATCCAACAGATTGTAACATTAAAATTGGTAGGTTACATGAGGTATTTTGTCCAAATCATCTCTAAGTTATGCATGCATAGATATTGTCATAAGCCAATTTTCATAAAGATTCGGGGAGGGGCAACAAACAGAGCTCTAAAAAGTCAGTGGAGATACATCCTTTGATTTCAGTCGGCATAAAATTAAGCCTCAAATAGCTAAATAGAAAGATACCACCTTTTCAAAAGGTGGTGAGAACCCTAGTCAATAATTCGTTCATTCATTCTCTCTCTCTCTCTCTCTCTCCAAAACAAAAAAGGCAATCCTGCAGCACCTTAAAGACTAACAGTATGATTTATTAGGTGGTGAGCTTTCACAGGACAGACCCACTTCTTCAGATCTGGAGAATCCTGACAAACTGAGATGAAGAGAATTTAAAAGAAAGGTAGAAAAAAATGAAATAAAAACTGATGAATCAGAAGGAAGCTGGAAAGAGGGAAGAAAAAAGTTTCTGCAAGTGTCTCATAAATTAAGTGGGCTGCCTGAGGTCAATTGTTATGGTGTAAAAAAGAGAAAAATAGTATCATTTACACTGGCCCCACAAACTCCTCTTAAATCAGAGCCATGCTGGTATGATTCACTCCATTACAAGCCCTGTGAAAGGTGAATCAAAACAGAAAATCCAGGGACTTCTACGCCAAAAGGGACAAAAATCCACCAAGCTACTTTTTAAAACAGCACCATATCAGCAATAATCCATTTGTTAGAGATCAGTTCTGTCAAAAAAAGATTATCAGCCTGACAAAATTGAAAGTAATTCTGAAATACAAAATTTAAAGAGTCTAGTAAATGTCTAATCTCTTACATGTAATTAACATTACGTTACTTTACCTCTGCCTCACTGATCTTTTTCTCTCACTGCTATTGTAATGAATTATTATTGAACTAAGCAGCGTTCTAGATACCCAAGAAGCAAAAATTTAACAAGCTTGCCTTAAACCAATAAATCTAAGGACAATTAAATGAATTATTTAGAAACTTCAATAAAGGTAATCAGAGTGATTACAAAAACAAGCATTTCAAATCTTAAGGTATAATCCTAGCCTCAAAAGGACAAGTAGTTTTCAGAAAAATAAAAGAACAAACCAATCACCAATTTTATTATACAAAACATGAACTGAGTCATCCCATTTAAGCAATAATAATCTGAAGGATTTGGTTTAAACATTTCAGTTAGGAACTTCCTTACCTGCTTATTCCCAACAGTTAGTTAAAGAGTAAGAAACACTTACTGTAAACTTCTAATATATGCAGGCTAACTTGTTCCAGAAACAATAGAGCCTTATTTTTCTGAGATCCCTGTGGAATTTCAGAATTGGCATTGGATTTATTTTAATATAAGAAGCAAGGCCACTGTTGAAATGCATGAATCTACTGACTTCAGATATGGATAGAGATCACTTTAATACTATTAAAGAGAGAAATGCTACGAGGAACCATCATAATAGGAAACTAACTTCACAGCTATAGACTGGACAATAAATGCTTCTAATTCTGGTAAGGCCCAGTTATCCCTGAATGCGATAGGCAGTAGTTTTCCCTTCTCTAATCATCTCCTGCATGATGACATTTTAGGCTTGGTTTTGATGAGAAAAGAAAACATAGTACTTAGTCCTGCCTGGCGTACAGGGGACTGGACGAGATCACCTCTCAAGATCCCTTCCAGTCCTGCAATCTATGGTTCCATGACATCACAGAAGAGCTGGCCCTAAGAAATAACCTTGGATCAAGTGATCATGAGTTGATTCACTTTAAATTAAACAGAACAATAACCAAAACTAGACTGACAATTACTTTTCTTTTAATTTCAAAAGACTTTGGTAAAGTACAGGAACTACTTAAAAGAAGTCAACTGGAATGAAAGGCACAAGGGTTTAAATGGAGAGGAGGCTTACAGGTTCTTTAAATCAACCATTTAAAAAAACAATCTGCATTCTGAGCAAGATGAAACAACTTGTCATGAGGTTCTGGAATAATGACTCAATAGCAGTTATTTTTGAGAGCAGTTATTTTTGAGAGAAAGTTGGACAAAATGGTAAATAGTGTTGTATGACAGAACTGCATGATGGTAGGGGGCAAGACTGTTGGGATTAGTGATAGTAAGGGGCATGATTCAGCAACTTTGGGTCCATTCCAGTCAATGTCTTACATCCCTGAAAGCTCATTCTTCAAGGCTTCAGATGGTCACTTGCAGGGCTCAGAAAGATATTATGCGTTGGGGCTTTTTTGATTTTTTTTTCCTCCACTAACCACTAGAGATGGCACACTGGACAGGATGGGCCAGTGCTCTGAGGTGGCACCAAGCATTCCAGTCTCTCCTGGGCTTAACTGACCAGCTCTCACTCACATCCTCAGGCTTTAATTGTTTGCTATAGGTGGGGCTTGGAAATAACTTTCTGCCAGGTCAAATTGGCAGTGACCTGGGATATGAGCAGTGCAGGGTTATATTTCTCTGCAGCATGGGACACAAGTCACTTGCCGTCTTATCTGAGAATATCTCACTTAGGCTACGTCTACACGTGCACGCTACATCGAAATGAATAACGTCTACACGTCCTCCAGGGCTGGCAACGTCCATGTTCAACTTCGACGTTGGGCAGCACCACATCGAAATAGGCGCTGCGAGGGAACGTCTACACGCCAAAGTAGCACACATCGAAATAAGGGTGCCAGGAACAGCTGCAGACAGGGTCACAGGGCGGACTCAACAGCAAGCCGCTCCCTTAAAGGGTCCCTCCCAGACACAGTTGCACTAAACAACACACGATCCACAGAGCCGACAACTGGTTGCAGACCCTGTGCATGCAGCATGGATCCCCAGCTGCAGCAGCAGCAGCCAGAAGCCCTGGGCTAAGGGCTGCTGCACACGGTGACCATAGAGCCCCGCAGGGGCTGAAGAGAGGGCGTCTCTCAACCCCTCAGCTGATGGCCGCCATGGCGGACCCCGCTATTTCGATGTTGCGGGATGCAGATCGGCAACACGCGCCCTACTTCGACGTTCAACTTCGAAGTAGGGTGCTATTCCCACCCCCTCATGGGGTTAGCAACTTCGACTTCTCGCCGCCTAATGTCGATTTCAACTTCGAAATAGTGCCCAACACGTGTAGCCATGATGGGCGCTATTTCGAAGTTGGTGCCGCTACTTCGGAGTAGCGTGCACGTGTAGACGCGGCCTTAGTCAAGTCCTTGCCACTTCAGATGCATAGATGCATCTCAGTCTCTCTGATTCTCTGCCAGTAGCATATTATAGTTTAGATTCCTCTGAGCTGAAATACTCAGACCCTTTGCACTGGGACGGATTGTTTTATTTTTTCAAAGAATTGGTTATAGATGAAGTGCAAATGCTGATGAAATCTTTGAAAAACAACTATTGTATATAAGCAGGTGTGACTTGTTTTCAAACACATTGCACAGGTTTTTGAAGTAAAATGCTGTTAAATGTAATGAATGTATCCTAGTCTGGATTTTCTATAAAATACATTGGGAATGGGTACAATCCCATGTGGACGAGCTGGACTAAATGCAAGAGTGATGGCATTGGATACAACTGCCATCAAACGATATATAAAGAATAACCAATTTACCTTAGTTTTACTCGTAATTGTATTTGTTGCCCTTTTCAGTTACTGTGTCTGGATTTGCAACAGCCTCAGTCATGTTATTCAATCTCTCTTTCGTTCTCTCACCGACACACTTATACATACACATAAGACTTCATCATTTAATTAAAAACATCAAAAGGAAAATCACACTAAACCGTCATTACCAAAGAGCGTTAGAATCACGTCTTTAACTCCCAGAAGCATGAAAACTCAGAGTTCAGAAGCAAAGTATGTATAAGGTCCCTATGCACAATATAGCTCTTCTGTACCCAATTTTAATTAGTTAGCTCTTGATTTAATTCCTATGAGCTTTGAAGGTCTTTTTTTATTTAAGTCAGCTTTGGTAATCTTTTTTCTTTCTTATGTTTGAATTGGGTACCTCAGTGCAGACAAACATGATATATCAAGTTTATGAAAGCTGACAGCTAGTAAATCAATATTATTTTGCTAGTAAATTACCAGGCTAGTTCAAGCAGCTTTTAACTCTTTCCCATGGGGCATATGATTTGAATGGGCTGAAGTTTAAGTCAACACTGTGGGCACTGATTTAGCTGGTGATTATGAAAAAGGCTTTGTTGGCGCAAACCTGAGCTTTGATCATCCTAGTAGTTGGAATTTTTGAATTAGTTACAGTTCTGGACAATAGTTTTATCTAAGCCATTTAGTAACAATTGTGCATTGTTTAGGGGGTGTAGATGAAATTCTGTCTGTTAGTATGATGTAACTGGCTTTAACACAAATAGTGAAGTTGTGACTAAGTTAAATGTTGTCACTGAAGTGTCCAAAGAAGCCAGTTATTTTGAGAGAGAGAGAGAGAGACAGGCTTGACTTGTCTTTGGTAATCACGAGGTTCTTCACTTTTTTGGTTCCTTTGTAATAGGACAAAAGCATCATTTGTCTTTAGGTGAGGTAATTATACATTCTCATTTAACCTATAGATTTTTAAATTACACACTTCTTATGTTCCTTTTGTCTTTCATTTGTTTTGGGGCCCAATCTGTTTATGTGATATCCTGAAAGATGCTGAGCACGTTTTCTTCTCATTGAGCCACAAAGCTGAAGGACAAAAGGATCACCAGATCATCTCGTGCAACCTTCTCTATATCTAGACCACCAATACCACCCACGATCCACACACTAAACAGCTGAAATTTAGGCATAAGGGACTGGTGACGGGCGGGGGGGAGCGGGGTTAGATGGCAGAGGTACGTCCACATGGCCTCTGCACTGCTGGCACCCCCTCTGCCGAGAGCGAAATCTCATGTGGCTATGCTAATTAGCCAGACGAGGGTGCAAATGGACCTCCATTTGCAAATTTCTAGAACCATTATTGCATAGCTATGCTGGCAGCAGTGCTGTGCTAAAGGGCCATGTAGACATGGCCAAAGTGAGTAAGCACAGCAGAAGAAGGTCCTTGCAAAAGCAAACAAAAGCCCAATGTCTCCAGGGCTGAGAATAAGCATAAAACAAAGTGATATTGTACTGTAGAGTGTTATCCCCAGTAGTCATTATAGCTGCACAGACATATATTACAGTGTCAAACACAAAGCTGTAATGTGGCAGAAAAATTGCTATCTGTCCAAACTTTTGTTTAGCTATTGTGAAGAATGAAATAATTGTATTAATTTGGTTATGCAGACTTCACAGGAGATACTGTGCCAAAGAACGAAGGTCAGTTTATGGAGTTTTAGTATTATTCAGACATCCATTACATAAGACTTGGATATGTGAATATTTAGCATTCAGTGGTACAAAGATTCCACTTTTTAACACAAGTGCCTGGGTACATTAAATGTTTGTTTTTTCACAATTTTTAGACCTAACTGAATTTTAACCATACACATACATACAAGTACAACAAATTTATTCTCCGCCTCCAGTTCTGTTTCTGAACAGTTTTACATATCTGAACAGGTGCAACAGATAGAAAGTGTTGCAACGCAAATTAAAATAAACTAGAGAGACAAGAGGCCAGATTCATCTGCTGGGCCCTGAGAAAGATGTAAGGTGCCCCAAACTCCCAGTCCACCAGGAGCACAAGAACCACTGGGGATATCTCAAAATTGGACAGGACTGGTCTGGAAAAAGGAAAGGACAGATCAGCCAGAACTACCATCCTTTGCCAACTTGCACTTAACAACCCCTGCTGTATGAATGCACCAGGGAGCAGCTGGACCAAGTGCTGCAAGATGGAACTAGAGGTCCTGCTCCAGAACAAGCTGAGCCCTCAGAGAGCGAGAAGATGGTTATAGTTATGGGCAGTGCTTTTTGCAAAAAAACAGGAGCTGGTACTGAGCCATGTCCGCAGGCCCACTGCTGGGGATCCCATGGCTGGGGCTTCCTGTGGGACTTTGTGCTCCAGCAGCTCCGAGCTGCAGGGTTGGCAAGGTCCCCCCCACCACACGGCTGTTGTTCCTATGACTAGGGCTGCCAGCAGGGTGTTTGGGACTCTGGTTCCCAGTCTGTGCTGCTGTGACCTTGGCAGGGGATACAGCTCCTGGCCCCTGCTGCTGAGGGCAAGCAAGGGCTCTGGCTCCAAGGCCCATTCTGGTGCATGGCACATGGGCTCTGGCTCGCAGCCCGACAGCAGCCTCTCAGCCCCTGCACTGCTGGGGGACAAGCAGGCAGCTGGGAGCCAGCTGTGGAGTTAAGCCCCACCAGCAGCCCCAGCCACGGGATCCCTGGTGTGGAGGAAAGAAGTGAGGACACTGATGCAGAGGTGCCAGTACACGGTACTGGCATGTACTGCCCCCCGCCCCCAAAGCCTATGGGGCATGTACATTACAACAGGGAGATGGGGTGAGAGAGAAATAGATTGAGCTGGGAATTCGGGGTGGCTCTTTGATTAGGGTGATCACATTGCCCTATGACATATATAGGATACAGGCCTCCACGTATGGCGGTCTGTTGTTCCATGTCAGGGCTCCTCAGCAATGGAGCCAGCTGCCCCACAATGAGGCACAAGGGATGCAAACTCCACAACCTCCCAGCAGGCGTGCACCAGCGAATGAAGGGGGAGCTGTCTCCGCGGAATGCTAGGGAATGGGGCAGCCGCCCAGTGGAGGAGCTCCCTGGCTGCAGGGATTGCCACCTTGAGACACCAGGTGCCAGGGAATAGGATCCCCACCAAATATGGGACAGTTTGCCAATTTTCTTAAAAAAAGTCTGGACACCTGTGAGACAGCTTAAATGCAGAACTGTCCTGGGAAACACGGGATGGATAGTGCCCCTGTCTTTGATACTGGAACTTTGGGGTATGTTGCCATGTGAGTGGTTCAGAGATAGTGTTAGGGGAGACCATGTTCAGATCCACCACTTTGTGTACCTTTGCGATTGGATCTGGGGAAATCGTGTGTGCATGACAGTGGTGCGGAAGGTCTGAAACTGTTTAAATAGGTTATATTGGTGGGGCTAACAGATGTCTGCAGCTGGGCTTTTGGGCTGCAACCCTGGTGCTGTGTCACATGTTCCTGCCTTGTTTTTTTCCTTCCCCCATTTGGAAAAACTGGTTTCAGCACCTTCTCATAAATTGAGGGAGTGGTAAATTAAAGAAGAGGGCAGGTCACTGATGCAGAGCAATCTGGACTACGTGGTAAAATGATTGCAAGCAAACGCTGTGGTTATGTCTTCACTAGATGCATTTGGCTATAGAAGTTACTGTCGGAAGAGATGTTCTGACAAAACTTCTGTCCACAGATTGTGTCTACACATAAAAGCAGATTGAACTTTTGACCTATCCGTTGACAAAAGGGATCCTGGAACATCTACATGGTTTTTTTATCAACAGTTTCTGTTGACAAAATGCATTTTGTGTGTAGATGCTCCATGAGCTTTATCGACAAAGCCCCAGTTTTGTCTACAAAACTCTCTACTGTAGACGTAGCTTATATGTTTTAATGTAGTGAAATGTAATATGCATCTAGGAACAAAGACCTCCAACCTGGGAAGCAGTGACTGAAAAAGATTTGGGGGTTATGGTAGCTAACTGCCTGCAAATGAGCCCCCCATGTGAGACTGTGGCTAAAACAATGAACGCAACCCTTGGATGCATACACAGTACTTGAGCAGGAGAAAAGAGGTTATTTTATCTCTGTGCTCAGCACTGGTGTGATCATTGCTAGAATACTGGGTTCAGTTCTCATGCCCACAATTCAAAAGGGATATTAATACACTGCACAGGTTTCAGAGAAAGGCCGTAAGAATATTTAATTGATCAAAAGAAACGTGCCTCACAATGAGAGACTTCCAGATCGCAATATGTTTAACTTAAGAAAGAGAACATAAATGGGTGAACTGCTTACAGTCTCTAGCACTTTTTCAATCTAGCAAAGAAAGATAGAACAGGATCCAATGGCCAAAAGTTGAAGCTAGACAAATTTAGACAGGAAATAAAGTGTAAAGCTATTAACAGTGAGAGTAATTAACCTTTGTAACAATTTACCAAGAGTTGTGGTGGATTCTCCATCACTGATAATTTTTAAATTAAGTGTGGATACTTTCTATTTTAGCAAAGTTCTGTGGCCTGTGTTATGCAAGAGGTCAGCCTAGATTACCACAACTGTTCCTTCTTGCATTGGAATCTAAAAATTTCTAGAAACAAATTCACTGCAACTTCTTGGCAGCCCCCACATGTGAGGCTGCTATGGAACCTGAATGAATTTTAAAGATGCCTTTGTCCAGGGGAACTGGTCTTCAATGGGACAAGGCTCATGAGCAAAGAATAGTTAAGGGAGTAAGAGCTCATATACATGGAAAAATTGACACTCATAGCTGTAATTATGGCAGTATAACTCTTTACAAGGACTTTCTCAGGATTGAGAGTAGCTTTTTTTGGTTTCACTTTATGTCTCTGTGGACATTGTTTAAACTGAAAAATGCATTCTAAATCATCATCATCATCAACAATTGTGGGCTCAGCGCCCATTGGTGTCTGATGTCTCCCTCACTATTTCCTTCCATCTTTCCCTGTCCAGTGCAGAGTGGCTTAGTTTCTGTAGACTGGCTCCACACCAATCTACTATATCTTCTATCCATTCTCTGTGGGGTCTGCTTCTCCCATTTCAACCATCCATTATGCTGAATACCAGGGTCTTGATTCTTCATTTGTCATTCATTCTACAAATATGCCTGAATAGCATCCCAAAGAGTAATTACACCACTCTTCCTATTCTGGACAATTATATTGGTATGGCTATGTCAGTAATCCCCTCCGCTCCATTGACAAGCTCTAAGAGTTTATAAATTGAAGCCTTTTGACAAATTGAATGAAATTCATCCCACTTCAGAAAACCCATCTGAGGGTATTAGAAAAATTTAAACCTCATTAAACTTCTAAATTATGGCCACAAGTACTACATAAGGTCTGGTGCTGGTCCTCTGAACTGGAATAAATTTAATCCCTTGTCAGTATTTTGAATAGAGATTAAACCATTTCATTTCAGTTATTTTTTCACTCTGACAACCCCTTAATATTAACTCTATCCCAACTTTCAGGGTCTTCCAAATTAGAAGGGCATTTTGGCATTCAGTAACTTTTATACATAGCACAGCATGCTGCAGTTTCTTTTGGTTGCACTTAGGATGCCTCCAAACAGAGGTAGCTCAAGAAATTATGGCACTGCAGAAAAAATACGCTTCCTGAGTTGCTTCTATGATGTGATTCTCAGATTCTTCTTTCCAGACACTCTACTGTATGGGAAAGATATCAAATTGTATTGTTGAGTGTCTCCATGAGCAGAGCGGGTGTTTGGAAGAATCAACAATTTCTTATGGATAATTGGTAGAAAAGCTGGTTGGTTGTAAAACCACATCTTTTTTGGGCTGTTATATCTATAGCATCTCAAAAGTCTATAGTTGAAATGTCTCCGTGCTAAGAGTACACAGAAACTATTTGATCTTATATGTTAAATACAATTTAAATAAGGTGTAAAATGTAGATTACATATTTAAAAGGAATCTTTTGATTTATTGAAGTAACTAAAAAGATGAACAGTCAAAATAAGTCAGAGTATCTTATGAAATCCTGGATGCATTGAAATTAATGACCCAACCCCAATTTGACTTGAGTAGGGTTAGGATTTTTCATCCCATATGCTTAGTAGTAGGCATCCTTCAGTCTGCATAGACTATGGATCACGCCCTTTAAAGTTTCAATTGAGGACTTCATTTACAGCGTCTATTGTGACTATGAAGACCTACACGAGAGTGACAGTCCTTGCTGCATCTCTTGCAGATGTACTGGGTGTCTGGCAAGTCCTTATTGTGCTTTCTGTGCGCTCACTTCTCCTCTGCTAGCTGTCTGATCTTCATCTCACCCTTCTGAAGACCCTTGTGTAACCCCTGCCTCCATCTGCTGCGGTCGTCTGCTAGTTCTTCCCAGTTGTCCAGCTCGAAGTCTACCTCTCTGAGGTCTCTGTTGCAGACATCTTTGTAGCGCAACTGGGGGCGTCTGGGAGGTCTTTTACCAGAGGCTAGCTCACCATACAGGATGTCTTTTGGAATCCTTCCATCACTCATCCTGTGGACGTGGCCAAGCCAGCGGAGTTGACGCCGCCTGAGGAGGGTGTGCATAGTTGGGATTCCAGCTTGCTCGAGGACGGCGGTGTTGGTCACTCTGTCCTTCCATGATATTCCAAGGATGCGCCTGAGGCAGCGCAAGTGGAAGACGTTCAGCCTCTTTTCCTGGCGGGCATACAGGGTCCAAGTCTCGCTGCCATAAAGGAGGGTGCTGAGGATGCAGGCTCTGTAGACTTGCATTTTGGTGTGAGTGTACAGCTTGCTGTTATTCCACACTCTCTTGCTGAGTCTGGACAGAGTTGTGGCCGCTTTTCCGATCCTCCTGAGCTAAATAGGAGGATCGGAAAAGCGGCCCATATGCTTATATTTTGTGCAACTGTTCATGCATTATACTGAACTGTTTGCTAATTTAATCAATATGTGACCTTATTTTACCTCTTGATAACAAAGGGTTAAGGTTTTTGTTTCTTGTTTTGCTTGTTTTACTTTAAGAGGGTTGCACCCAGAATTACAAGCTACTGAAGAGGAAAAAAGGGATGGAGAAATTACCACTTTATATAAATTACAAACAATATACTTGGAAATAATTTCACCCACTTTAAACTGACAACATTTTTTGCTACCAATTGTAAGTAAACCATTTCAACATTACTTACACTAACTTTGTGTACACTTACTAATAACTCCGTCTTTCAGGTTCTGAAATTGTGGATTATGAAAATTCAGGTGCAGAGCAGCATAGTCCTGAACTGGATGTAGGAAAAGGACATTTATAAGAACATAAGAACATAAGAACGGCCATACTGGGTCAGACCAAAGGTCCATCGAGCCCAGCATCCCATCTGCCGACGGTGGCCAATGCCAGGTGCCCCAGAGAAGGAGAACAGAAGACAATGATCAAGTGATTTATCTCCTGTCATCCATCTCCTGCCCTTGTACTGAAGGCTAGGGCACCATACTTTATCCCTGGCTAATAGCCATTTATGGACCTAACCTGCAAAAATTTATCAAGCTCTTTTTTAAAAATATCAACTCAGTGAAGCACAGTATCAGCCAAGGGGAAGCACCAGAACTAAATGAGCTGCAGAAAGCAAGGATGGCTCAGCCAAGCTCCACAGGAAAGTACAGGTAGGGCTCCACATAGCAGGGAGCCCTTTACTGCTCAGTCCTGCGGCACACAGACATTTTGCAGCAGCTTTGATTGAAAATTAGGATTTTGTGGAATTAAATATGCATATGAATCACACACTCAGGATAGTATTCACATTTTGATATTAAATAGAAGGCAAACCTCTGTACTGGAATGCTTTTAACGTTGTATTGTGCCATAGTTTTCACTTGTCAATCTGCTGAAGAATTTCATATTGACAAAATAGAACTATGCCATAAGAGCTGCCAGAAAAAGAGGGCTGTTTGGGCACCTACTCCTGCGATACTTGAGGATTTTGGTATCCAGAAAGGAATGAAAAGTAGTTTGGTTGTCTGGCATCTTGGAATCTGCCCAGGCCTTTGGCAAAGATGAGTGTCTGCATCCCACCTTTCCTTCCTGTGAGCAGCAACAGAAGGAGCTGGAATCTGTAGGCATGCAGTACAGGTTGAAACTCATTAGTCTAGCACCCTTGAGACCTGAATGGTGCCAAACCAGACAATCTGAAAGACCACAGGAGGTCAATACTGTCTAACAGCATTACCAACACTTCCACTACTTACTGGGCTCTTAGAAGACCTGTAGCGGCAAACTAGAGCTTTAAAACAACACAACACAGAGTCAGGATTGCCGGCTGTAAACCAACTTCACGGGACTGCAGGACACTTGGGCACACCCATAATAAGTGGACATCAGACTAGCGAAAATCATGACAGACCACGGATGTGGCCAGACCAGAAAGGTTCAGCTTGTGCTTGGATGCCCGGTTCCAACACCAGCAACCTGTGACAACAGAGAAATGCAACTGCCTCTCACCCAAATATATATCACTGTGCCCAACAACAATGGGTAACACGTTATCTGCGCGTTTCTGATAAAATGATCAGCTGTGAAGAAGTTAATAAAATATTGACATTTAAATCAGTGTCAGCAGGTTTATGAGTTGCACAGGGGTCGGCAATCCCCGGCATGCATGCCACTGTAAGCACACGAGCCAATTTAGAGTGGCACACAGCGGCAGCGGCTCTGGCCCCACCCCTCCTCCCCCAAGCAACATGGGAGAGAATGGGAACATGGGGCCAGAGCTCTGCCATGGTGCAGGGCTGGGGCCAGAGACCTCCTTCCTGCCCAGAGCCCCTCTCTCCTCCTAGCCTCCCGGAGCCCCTTCTGCAAGGCTGGGGACAGAGCCTCCTTCCCTGCCCCCCCAGCCTCCTCTGCAGGAGGGAGGGCAGAGTCCCACTGCAGCACAGGGCCAGGAACTGAGCCTGTGATGCAGTGCAGGGTGGGGGCCAGACCCTACCTTTTCCCCTGGAGCCCCAGTGCAAGGCCAGGGCCAGAGTGCAGGGCCCCCACCACGACATGGGGCCAGAGTGCAGAACTGCAGCATGTGGTTTGGGCCAGGGCTGGAGGCCTTCCCTGGAGCACCAGCTGGGGTGCAGATATAGGGCTGGATTCTGCCTTTCTTGTCCCCGACCACCCTCTGCAGGGCAGAGCCAGAGCCCCTCTCCCCTCCCAAGCCTCCTCTACAGCGCTGCAGCTGGAGCCATGCTGCGGAGTCCCTCACTGCAAGCCTAGGGCTGCAGCCCCCTCCCTGGAGCCACCTCCACAGCATGGGGCTGGGGCTGGAATCCTCATCGTGCTGTAAGTAGGACTATTAGTGACTTTAAAAAGTATCACTGGCAGTCGGGCTGTACATAGAGGTCAGAAAGTCAAATTTCAGCACTCTGCCTCAGAAAAGTTGCTGACCCTTGACTTGGCAGAAAGGAAGACATGGTATACTTCAAACAGGTTTATATTAACTAATGAGCTTAAAAACTTGTACATTATTTGTTGCAGTGTGACCAGAATCACCCCTGTATTCACACCGTATGCACTAATAATCACTGTGCAAAATATGACTTAGTAACATTTAAAATGAAAAGCATACAGCTCATCAACTGTGTGATGCACGGACCAAATGAGTATCAAGAGTTATTAAGAAAGTGAAATTATGACTATAATGTGTTTGTCAGGCAAGCCTGGGGATGAGACAAAGACAAAGGACAAGCTTAAGGCTTTGCCAGGTGTCACCAAAGCTCATTGTCATGTGGCCAGTCTTTGGCAAAGCAGGGGGCATGATGTGAATTTTGTCAAGCAACATGCAGTCTCTTTCACCACTGCATGCTCCTTCCTAAGAGGTGGAATGAACTTTATGTAGGGGTAATCCTTAGGAAAATGTATTCAAAAGTTGACTGTACTATAAAAGTAACGTTGCAGGGCAGGCGGAGACACAACCTGTCATTGTTATGGATTGAATCCCAGATGAAACAGGCAGAGACTTTTTGTTCTGCAATTGTACAGCATCTAGCTGAAAGGGGACTTGGTTCATGACTGAGGCTCCCAGACTACACTAATATAAATTATAATTAGTATTAATAATTACATTTGATAGATTAAACCTTTGACTAAGAGGAATTAAAATTTTAAAGGATTTTAAACAGTATGTTATTTTTGGAAATAACGATTACATAAGAACATAAGAACATAAGAATGGCCATACTGGGTCAGACCAAAGGTCCATCCAGCCCAGCATCCCATCTGCCGATGGTGGCCAATGCCAGGTGCCCCAGAGAAGGAGAACAGAAGACAATGATCAAGTGATTTATCTCCTGCCATCCATCTCCTGCCCTTGTTCTGAAGGCTAGGGCACCATACTTTATCCCTGGCTAATAGCCATTTATGGACCTAACCTGCAAAAATTTATCAAGCTCTTTTTTAAACCCTAATAGAGTCCTGGCCTTCACAGCCTCCTCGGGCAAGGAGTTCCACAGGTTGACTGTGCAATGTGTGAAGAAAAATTTCCTTTTATTAGTTTTGAACCTACTACCCATCAATTTCATTTGGTGTCCCCTAGTTCTTGTATTATGGGAAAAGGTAAATAATTTTTCTATATTCACTTTCTCCACACCATTCATGATTTTATATACCTCTATCATATCGCTCCTCAATCGCCTCTTTTCCAAACTGAAAAGTCCCAGTCTCTCTAGCCTCTCCCCATATGGGACCCGTTCCAAGCCCCTAATCATCTTAGTCGCCCTTTTCTGAACCTTTTCTAATGCCAATATATCTTTTTTGAGGTGAGGAGACCACATCTGCACGCAGTACTCAAGATGTGGGCGTACCATAGTTTTATATAGGGGAAGTATGATATCTTTTGTCTTATTATCGATCCCTTTTTTAATAATTCCTAACATCCTATTTGCCTTATTAACTGCCGCTGCACACTGCGTGGATGTCTTCAGAGAACTATCCACTATAACTCCAAGATCCCTTTCCTGATCTGTCGTAGCTAAATTTGACCCCATCATGTAGTATGTGTAATTTGGGTTATTTTTTCCAACATGCATTACCTTACACTTACCCACATTAAATTTCATTTGCCATTTCGCTGCCCAATCACTCAGTTTGCTGAGATGTTTTTGTAGTTCTTCACAATCCCTTTTGGTTTTGACTGTCCTGAACAACTTGATGTCATCTGCAAACTTTGCCACCTCACTGCTTACCTCATTTTCTAGATCATTGATGAACAAGTTGAACAGGATCGGTCCCAGGACTGACCCCTGGGGAATACCACTAGTTACCCGCCTCCATTGTGAAAATTTACCATTTATTCCCACCCTTTGTTTTCTGTCTTTTAACCAATTCCCGATCCATGAAAGGATCTTTCCTCCTATCCCATGACCACCTAATTTACATAAAAGCCTTTGGTGTGGGACCGTGTCAAAGGCTTTCTGGAAATCTAGGTATATTATGTCCACTGGGTGCCCCTTGTCCGCATGTTTATTAACCCCTTCAAAGAATTCTAATAGATTAGTTAGACACGACTTCCCTCTGCAGAAACCATGCTGACTTTTGCCCAACAATTCGTGCTCTTCTACGTGCCTTGCAATTTTATTCTTTACTAGTGTTTCTACTAATTTGCCTGGTACTGATGTTAAACTTATCGGTCTATAATTGCCAGGGTCTCCTCTAGAGCCTTTTTTAAATATTGGTGTTATATTGGCCGTCTTCCAGTCATTTGGTACCAAAGTGGATTTAAAGGATAGGTTACAAACCACTGTTAATAACGCCGCAATTTCACATTTGAGTTCTTTCAGAACCCTTGGGTGAATGCCGTCCGGTCCTGGAGACTTGTTACTATTCAGCTTATCAATTAACTCCAAAACCTCCTCTAATGTCACTTCAATCTGAGTGAGTTCCTCAGATTTGTCACCTAAAAAGGCTGGCTCAGATTTAGGAACCTCTGTAACATCCTCAGCCGTGAAGACTGAAGCAAAGAAATAATTTAATCGCTCCGCAATGGCACTGTCTTCCTTGATCGCTCCTTTTATATCTTTATCGTCCAAGGGCCCCACTGCTTTTTTAGCGGGCTTCCTGCTTCTAATGTATTTAAAAAAACATTTTACTATCATTTTTTGAATTTTTGGCTAGCTGTTCCTCAAAATCTTTTTTGGCTTTTCTTACTACATTATGACACTTAATTTGGGAGTGTTTATGTTCCTTTCTATTTTCCTCACTAGGATTTGACTTCCACTTTTTAAAAGCTGCCCTTTTCTCTCTCACTGCCTTTTTAACATGGCCGTTTAGCCATGGTGGTTCTTTGTTAGGTCTCTTACTGTGTTTTTTTATTTGGGGTACACATTTAAGTTGGGCCTCTAGTATGGTGTCTTTAAACAGTTTCCATGCAGCTTCCAGGGATTTTAGTTTAATTACTAATAGTTTAATTTAATAGTTTAATTTAGTTTAATTACTCTACCTTTTAGTTTCTGTTTAACTAGCTTCCTCATTTTAGTGTAATTCCCCTTTTTGAAATTAAATAAATTACACCTTCACAATTTAAAAACGCTCACTTACATATTACAACATACAGATTCAAATTTTTTAAAAATAGTTTTCCTGGCTTGAGTTGCTGTCTGCCAAATTTCAGCTTGATGCAAAAAACTTTACGGCTAAATTCCAAACCCATGAATATGGGAATGTACAGGGAAAACAGGAGCACAAGAATAAGCTGTTGTAGAACTAGCAGTTACAGAAAAGACTTCTCCACACATTTTGCTTATTCCTAATCTGGGAAACTCTGTTAGTCCAATCTTGACTCTGTCTAATGCAGACATTTTTTATTGAGACAAATTATTCTGATAGTTTGATTACTCATGTTTATAACACATCATTCAACGAGACTTTCAACTTCACGTTTGTAACCTAAGTAGAGATTTCACCCATGTCTCCTGACTCACCCAGGTATTTAATACTATATTTAGAACTTTTACTAGGAATATTCTGTGAAAGTAATGCAAGGAAGATCTTAGAACAAACAACAAATATTCCTGGCTATTGAACAAATCTGTCAATCATTGGAAAAACTTAAAGCCAAATTGTTAGATCAGAACAATTTTAAGAATTTATTTCTCCTTTTCAAAAAGGTAGAAAATAACCAAATTCAGATAACAGAAAATCCACTACAGATTTCAAAACAATCATGTATTTCACAGCAGTTCTGCCCTAATTTTTGGTGGCAACTATTTAACTGTGTGAAACTTTTGTTAATTAATAAACTATAAAGTAATTTTATTTTTCCCCTCATCTTAGAAATGGTTTGAGTGTATTTTATATTCCTCAAAGTGAATCTAAGATTTAAGAGCCCCATTTTGCTGACATATATACCAATATGAGTCCAGAGTAATTCTACCAATTTTCATGCAGTTTGCATTGATGTAAGAAAGAACAGAAGTTGACACTTTAACTGCAGGCTGTCCTATGAGTAACGGGCAATGTGGTATGACTGATTTGGAATCTAAACACAGTTTTAAGGATTCTCTTATTAACCCCATTTGGCAGCAACATATGTCTTAGGGCTAAATGCACTCCTAGAACAAGAATGCTCCATTCACTGCCTTCACTGGACTTGCTGCCACACAGTCAGGTGTAGATTTGGGCCCTCCTGTGAAAGGTACGCTTTCCATAATGGCACTCTGACTCCAGGGGATTGTGAGCTTTTATCAGTTGTTAAATGTGCAAGAGTGACAAATGATTTACAGTCAAGGAAACACAAATTGCTTCTGTCTGTGCTGATGACCCTGATACTGCCACATCTACTGCTCAAAGGGACAAGTTGGATGAGGTCATCTTTTATTGGCCACCATCTGTTAGTTAGAGTTAGAGAGAGAGAGTAGCTTTTGAGTCTCTCTCACAAAAAAAAAAAAAAATTCAGTAAAAATATTACTTACTCACCTCATCTCTGTAACATTCTGGAACTAATACAGCTGCAACATTGCATATCTAATGCTTGAAAGATGTACCTTTTATATAAACTGCCAGTACCAATCTATACTCAAAGCTGTGCCTCCATTTTGTCTCCATCCTTCTTTAGATTTCCACACACATCTACCTCAGAGCACAGCCCCTCACCCCAGAGTTTTGGAGGAACATGCAATTTAATTCATGTAGTTTAAAAGCAAAACTTACCTGTCTTTGGCAAATTTTTTAGATGAGAAAAGTCAAAAATGTAAAGGTATGACAAAAAAAAAAATCAATATTCTTGGTGTACTGATTTGTGATGGCAACGGTTGGTTGCAATGGGGAGATTTGTTGAAAAAAATTGCAGAATTAAGCCCTACATTCAAAGCTTAGTTTTACAGAATAGCCTTGTTATTTGGGATTTTTAAGTATATCACATTCTTATATGAGCAGTTGTAGCAGGCCTACACTGCCTACTGCTGTAGACAGTTACACATCCAACAGAAGGGAAAATGTCACCTCGGAAAAAGAGTGAGTGAGTTTTAATTTGCAAGAATCATTCAGAGAAGCCATTCAGGCTCTTGTGCCAAAAGAACCACCAAGACTTGGTCCACCTGTGGCAAGAAGGAATGAAGGAAGCAACAGCCAATCAGGATCTACCAGATGAAATAAAAAGGCTTGCTTGCTTCTCCTATGCAGGACTGCTGGGTGGTGCTCAGGCAGGAGAGTAGGACAAAGCACCAAGCCCTGGGACAGTGCCTGACAAACTGACTGCACTTTCTATTAAACTGCACAACAAACTGTTAATTTTGTTGTGACATTAAAAGGTCAGGCAGCCATTTTATTGTTGACTTTCAACTGCTACAGGGGTAGTTAAGAGCAAGCAGCATGAGACTTCTTGTGGCTGGTGCTCTGTGTGATTTATATATTTCTTCTGTTATTTCTTTCTGTTTTATTGCTTCAAATAAAATGCTGTCTAGTGTAACTTACTCGCTATCTAGAGAATTATATTTTCCTTTATTGATTTCCTAGCTCCTAACTTAAAAAATACGTATCATGGGAAAACTTGCACACGAATCTCAGGGTTTGTTTCAATTCCCAATTAAGTTATTAACAAAACTCCCACCAATTTTAATTGAAGCAGCATAAAGGCCAAATTACATATTTTATGTAATACAATATATTCTTGTTACTGAAATAAGTTAGAAAGTAAGCTAGTTTATAGGATTTTGTGTCTAGCATCCTGTTTTTATTCCCTGAGCATAACAATTTATAGCTCCAATTATGCATAATTGTGGAAGAGAGATTATTTTATCTTGAATCTTCTTTATCTATACTTTATTCCAGAGCTCTACACACACAGAGACACTTAATTACAGCATCTTGAATAATGGTCCAGGGTAACAACTAGGAATAAGGAATTTTAGCTTACGCTACCTCCACCCATCTCAGTGGCACTGTTTCCTGTTATCAATCCAGTATGTTACAGTTACTATATTAGCTGCCTGGCAATATTGTCCTAAGTTCTGTAGTCTGAAACCTCCATTAACAGATGCTAAATACAACACTTAGGATTTTTCTTCTAGGTATTCCAAAAGCCCATAAAATGAGTGGTCAGTTTTTCCAATTTCTAAAGAATTTTTCCAAGGTTTGAATGGGCAACATATAAAAATACTAAAAGTGCTCTTGGCAGGCTATTCATTTGGACTGAATTCTTTCTGCCAAGCCAACTAATGAATTGCTTATTCCACGATAGGGCTTCCGTATGAGCTTTCTAGTGCAATGGTGAGAGTTTCTATTTATGTAGCACTGATTATGCCCTGGTTGCCAATATGTGAAGATTGGGATTTTTTCCTCTTCCCCACACCCCTCGCTTTGTTAAAAGGGACATTAGTATTATGGCTTTGATGTGTTTGGGACAAACCTTCCAGCAAACCTCCCAAATGCTGTAGCTAAACTTTATACTTTGCTAAACTAAATTAATTTAAAACAGAAATAAGAGTTGGCAACACATTTCTGAGTGGCAAATTGCACCTGGTCCAAAGTCTATTGCAGCCAATGGAAAGTCTCTCATTGGCTTTAGAGGACTTTGCATTAGGTCCTAGAAGAAAAGTTGAAATTTGTGCTCTACTTGACATATAACCAGAGATTTATATTTCATTCCATATTTGTGGTCCTAGATGAAGGTCAAAGCACAGAGGAAAACCCCGTTTAATTGTTCCCCCACACTATAGTTCCTTTGCCACTTCCATATGTATGAGGCTCCTCCTATGAAGTAAAAACCATCCAATATCTAAATTTAAGTCTAAAACTATACCTCCTCTCCATACACCAAAAAGGAAAGCAACACTACTCAGTCAACTGCTTTATTTGCATCAAGAGAAAGAATCAATTACTGGTTGATGCAGTTCAAGGTATGCCTTAGATTACCAAGGTAAGCCTTAGATTACCAAGGTAAACCTTAGATTATCAAGGACTGCCTTAGATTATTAACGACTGCACTCCAATAATAAAGCCCAGTTGACAATTAGCCAATCTATGTTTCATCTCAAACCTCAATTTCATATATATTTGCAAAGATCTTCACATCCATGTTGAAAAACGGGATTGACACATAATTAAGAAGGAAATTTCTATGGTTAATTGGTGACTGGAAACGCCACAGTCAAAGACTGATTGATATGCTTCTAAGAAACTTAAAAGAAAATGTAGTTACAGGTATTGTCCCATACAGGAAGGCTGACTCATTGCCATGGTGCCTCCTTTGGTTAGTCTGGGAATTAGCTCTGACCATTGAGTGCACAACTTGTGGAGATCAGGAGAGATCCCAGATAATTGATAAAAGGGAAATGTAGTGCCCATCTTTACAAAACGAAAGAAGGACAATCCAGGTAATTATAGAACAGTCAAACCAGTCCCTGGAAAAATCATGGAGGGGGTCCTCCACGAATCCATTTTGGAGCATGTGGAAGAGGGGAAGTGATCAAAAGTAGTCAACATGTAATCATCAGGGCAAGTCATGCCTGACCAATCTGATTAGCTTCTAAGATGAGGTAACTGGCTCTGTGGGCATTGGGTAGTCAATGGATGTTATGTACCTTGACTTTAGCAAAGATTTTGATACAGTCTCCCACATCATTGTTGCCCATAAATTAAGGAAGTATGGGTTGGATACATGGACTGTAAGATGGATAGAAGCTGGCTTGATGGATGGGCCCAATGGGTAATGGTCAATGGTTCAATGTCTGGTTGGCAGTCGGTTTCAAATGGCATGCCCCAAGGATCAGTTTCAGGGCTAGTACTGTTCAACATCTTTATTAATGACCTGCATGAGGGGATGAACTGCACCCTCAGGAAATTTGCAGATCACACTAAGCTAGGGGGCCAGGTACATACACTGGAGGGCAAGGACAGGGTCCAGAGTGACCAAGACAAATTGGAGGATTGGGACAAAAGAAATCTGATGCAGTTCAACAAGGAGAAGTGCAGAGTCCTGCACTTGTGATGGAAGAATCCCAACCATTGTTACAGGTGGGGACCGACTGGCTAAGTAGCATTTCAGCAGAAAAGGACCTGGGGATCCCAGTGGATGAGAGGCTGGATATGAGTCAACAATGTGCCCTTGTAGCCAAAAAGGCTAACGACATATTGGGGTGCATTACGAGCATTCCAGCAGATCTAGAGAAATTATTATTCCCCTCTACTTGGCACTGGGGAGGCCACATCTGAAGTACTGCATCTAGTTCTGGGCCCCCGAGTATAGAAAGAATGTGGACATATTTGCAGCAGGCTCAGTGGAGGGCAACAAAAATGATAAAAGGGCTGGAGCACCTGACCTACGAGGAGAAGTTGAGAGATTTGGGCTTATTTAGTTTGCGGAAGAGAAGACCCAGGGGCGATTTGATAGCACCCTTTAACTTCCTGAAAGGGGGCTCTAAAGAGGATGGAGTGAGACTGTCCTCAGTGGTGACAGATGGCAGAACAAGGAGCAATGGTCTGAAGTTACAGAGGGAGAGGTGTTGGTTGGATATTAGGAAAAACTATTTCACCAGGAGGGTGGTGAAGCACTGGAACATGTTACTGAGACAGGTGGTGGAATCACCATCCCTAGAGGTTTTTAAGTCCCGGCTTGACGTACGCATGGCTGGGATGATTTAGTTGGGGTTGATCCTGATGTAGGCAGGGGGCTGGACTAGATGACCTCCCGCGGTCCCTTCCAGCCCTAGAATTCTATGATTCTTGCTCTGCTCTACTTGTCTCCACCATTTGGCTTGGTCTGTTTTGTCCACTTCAGACTACTGGCCTCCAGCAGTGCCCACTATTTCATTGTCTCCCACCTTCTAGGGGCATCAGCAGTCTCAGTCCATACACCCACCTGAGTGGCCAACTGCAGCCCCATTCACTGGGCCACTTCCCTGTGAGCCTTCCACCTTTTCAGTCCTTGTATTGAGATCACAGCTTGGCAGCATCAGCCTAGCTCATTCCAATCCTGGGACCCAGCTCCTTCCCTTTCGCTGGTGAGAGTGAGAAAGAGTTCCTCCCAGAGGGTGCCTGTGCAAACCCAGCCATCTTTTAACCCTTCTTTAATCTTTTAACCCATCTTTAATCCTGCCAGAGTGAGGAAGCCAACTCACTACACTCCAGTTTTAAGCTAACAAAAGACTTCTCCACTATTCCAACAGACAGGAAAGCTCTTTCAGTTCTTCTTTTTCAACATGACCAAAATAAGTTGGATCTGCTTGTATTTTATCATCATCATCATGAATTAGGTGCAATTTTATTTTCATGTCTTGAAAACCTGCCCAATGGCCTTTGGATACACATAATCATTTCAATTTTTTAAAATTCTTTCTTATACTCCTTTTCTTCAGAAAGATTTCCCACAAAGATAATAGGCTTGAATTAGACTATTCATTCTATTGAACACAACAGGTAAGCAATTTACCAAAGTTCACCTATTGTCATCACAATATTGCCTAATCTTTTATATCCCAAAACATCTCTCCTCCTTCTAAGCTTCCAGGTGCATATCTTTTCATTACAAATAAAGCTCAGCATTTCATTCCACAACAAGATGATAATCATTTCAATTACATTTACACTCCTGCATAACATGGAGACCAACATCCACAATTTTTCTCTTTATAGTGTTATGGCGATTCAAACAATTTTTTTCTCTTATATACAAAGCCACATAACACACATATCTACAAGAAAATATCTCTGTAATAATAACATTGTATCTTATTCAGTTACACTTAAAGAAGAGACTTATCTTTTATCACGGAAGAGAGATAACATGAAAGTGAGAAAAATAATACTTGGCTTATGTTCTTGATTTATTTTGTGTCTCCAGCACAGTAAGAGCAGAATCCATATAAGAATAATTGATAAATAAATAAAATCTTTTATTTCTTCCCTGTTTTGTCTCCCATGTGCTCATATTGATAACAACTTAAGATTTTTTCTATTCTTCCAATCCAACATAGTAAGCCAATAGAAATAAATGAAGCATTTTTCTCCCCTATCCAGGGAATGCTTTAAGTAGTAACTTCAAACTTTATCAGCTAGCCATATTGTAAATTTATTGCCTGACCTGGAGGGTATGAGGGAAGAGGCTACCCTGGCTATGAACATATTCTGGGATGTCAAGAACAGCTTTCGTTTCCTCTGACATTTTCAAAAATTTGGACAATCTATAGTGACTATAATAGTAAAATTGTGCCAGATACTCGAGTACAAATTGAATGCCCAAATCCTTAAGCTTTTTTCCCTTCTCTCTCTTCTTTCTCCTTTTTTTTTTTTTTTTTTTTTTTTTACTTCCCCCCTGTAGCAGCATGGGAATAAACTCTTACTCTGAGTTCCTGCACTGCAGTCAGGAAAAACCACTTAATGTTTTCCATTATATTGTACAGAATCCATCTCATGTTAGCCGTAGGAATGTTTCCCTTATCCTAATATTTTACCATTTTAATTACATCTGCACAAGTTCTATAACTCAGGGTGGATTTGGCTATAAGTTTCAATGAGTCTGTTCCAGGAGCAGTATTTACTTTTTGGTGGAAAAATCCCCTTTAGCAAATTATTAAATGGAAGGATGTGATTATCCCATCTCCCATCTGCTTATCCAGCCCTCTGTAAATGATCAGCAGCATCTGCCATACGATCAGACAGTCTTAAACTCAGTGGTCCTTTTACTCAGCTAGGTGAAAGAGATCTTGCCAGGTTGCTACATTTCTAACCCATTCTTTATTTTAAGTAGTCCATTCCTTGACAACGACATATTTCAGACACTCTTCTCTGTACTGTTTTGTAACTTGCTCTACACAATGTTTATACTCTGTTTGCATAATGTGCAGACTCCTTTGTATCATCCTCCTCACCTCTTCCAGCCTGAGCAGGGAGCAAGATGCTGCCTTCTCTTCAGATTACATACCTCTGTTTTCCCACTCCTGCCACAACACCCCTGGTAGATGATTTCCCCAGGGTTCATAATGGAGTCATACTATTTGGGTTAGTGGATAAAATGTAGTGACTCTGGTGGGACAGCTGAGACTCCAGTATCCAAACTTACAATGAATCAAGTCACTACCATCTGGATCACATGTCCCATCCCTCCTCCCTCCCTCCCTCCCTCCCCCACCCGCCCCTGCCAAACTCCATCACGTGCCTCATTTAATATAGAGGTCTGGATTCTGTGCTGCACCTCGTAGGAGGGGAAATACAGATGGCGGAGCAGAAGGAAAGTAATGAGAGCAGAGTGAGCTTTCTATCCCCTTTGCCCCATCCGGATTCTGCACTGTGGCAAAGGTCAAAATGTCCCCTGGTATAAGTTATAGCATCCCCAGTGACTGCTCTAACTTACAGTAGCTTCCTCAGTGCTGTGTGTCTATGGGTTTTACTGCAGCCCAGAACCTCTCCAGCGCTCAATACCTCAAGCATACCCTCTCTTGCCTACGATACTCCTCATATGCTGTTGAAAGAGGTAAGCCAAGTGCTACCCCTCACAGTTCTTATGTCAAATGAATTCTCCTGAACCCCAGACATCTTTAGAGTCCCTATGCACAGAAGTGTGTGAAGGCGTGAATGCAAGGCAGAGTAAGTCTTGTAGTTTTTAATCTTTTTTGTGTGTGTTAGTGATCTCATTCAATCAAGATTGTTGATCTCCCTGTAGCTAATCACTGTCTATCTTAGTTATTATATATAGATATATATATATATATATATATATATATATATAGCTAACAGTGTTGCAAGTGCAATTTTACCCATCTGTATCCTAACCAAGAGTTCACAAATACAGGAACAAAATTCATAGGATTCCAATAAATGGTTTTAAAAATAAAACTCTGAAAACATGACCAGGAAATAACCTACTTTTTGTAATTTTGCTAAAGTTATAGAATTGCAAGACAATCTATTCACAGGCAATCACATGTTTTTTCTAAGTCTAGTTCTCCCTAGAGAAAAAGTACTATATAATAAGGAAGCAAAGCTCTTTTATAGTCTTGGCTAAATTCAAGAATGTTTTCAATTTAAGAGTGTTCATAATCTCATAAAAACTGAAATAATTATTGCATTATTTGTCTATACAAGTAAGACATCTAAAAATATGTTCTCTGGACAGTTTTCTGAACGTGACCTACAATATGATAAACAACACTGTATGCTTGTGCCACATTTATATGAACATCCTATCCTGTAATTAAAGACAGATTTCAAGTGTGTCTGTTTGACTCGGGGGGGAATATATAAATATCTCTAAGTCGGAGATGTTCCAAGGAAAAGTAAGTTTCTGAGGACATAAGGCCCCTCAGACAGGCAATGAATAGTATCACCAAATAAAATACACTTCCTAAGTTAGCAGTAAAACTTCTTATGGTTTTAAAAAAGCCTCCCTAAATTTATAGCTACCAAAAAGCTTTTCGTAAACAGAATGACAAAGACACAAAATGGCATAGCAAGGTCCAGCCAAATTAACCTTGGTTGTAGTACAAAAATACCATATTTTGAGTTTTTATAGCAACTTCCAAAGCTAAGACTAGAAATGTGCTTAAATCACTCATAAATTAAAATCACATGCACTCCTGTAAAATGGGATTAATTTCATGGAGTCATGGATTTTAAGACCAGAAGAGACTATTATGTCCTCCAGTCTGACCTTCTGTAACATACTTAGGTTGGCCCTTACCTTGCACAGCTACACCTTTTCATAGTGAGTTCATAGATTTGGAAACCAGAAGAGATCACTGTGACCATCTTGTCTGATTCCTAGTAGGGGTTCTCAAAATTCCTTGCATTGCGACCCACTTCTGACAAGAAAAAATACTACCTAGGAGGGGGATCAAAGCCTGAGCCCACCCGAGTCCCACTGTCAGGGACCTGTAACCTGAGTCCCAACACACAAGGTTGAAACCCTCAGGTTTTGGCTTGAGGCAGTTGGGCTCAGCCTTTGGCTTCAGCCCTAGGTGCCAGCCAGTATAAACCAGCCCTGGTCACCCCTTTAAAATGGCGTTGCAAACTGCTCTAAGGCCTAACAGTTTGAGAACCACTGCTATATAGCACAGACCATTTAATATAAATTTCTATTGTACTGAGACTAATACAGGAATAAGTAGAATATCAATCAATTTTTCTTGGAAAAAAATTAGACAGCATTTTTCTTCACTAAGATAAAAGGCATGACTTTAGATTATGTTACCTAACTTTTTCTAACTAATACGTTCTAAAACTCTAGTGTTGACCAAGGGAGTTGTAGTTTAGCACATCAGTGGGTTAGGATAAAGCCTACATGGATCACATAGGATGATACTGTGTATCTGCTTCTGAAAAGACATACAAGTTATTTTTTATTTGTTTGCTTGGGTTTTTTTTCTGTTCTCAATTTTGGAGAGTAAATGTGTCTGGATAACAACTCAAGGATAAGAGCATATCAGTTTGCGTTAAAGCATGGTTCAACGAGAGCAGCACAACCACCACCTAATGAAATACTTACTCTATTGCAACAACTTCAGACATAACACTAACTTAACACAAGGGATTATAATCAATCCAATCAACTTCCTGAATCCAACATGGCAGTAAAACCCACTTAATCAGAAAGCAATGTAATGGGATGCCTGGCTAATTGGAATGCATGCTGTGGAATCCTAATAGCTCTTTTTATCTTAGAAGACAAATTTTATGCTTAACTGGCATAGGTTTGCTTAATTATTCACTCGTAGTCAAATCCTGCAATCCTCTCTCAGTCCTTCAATAGAAGTTTGGACTAAAGACTTAAGAATTTGGCTCTCAGCACAGCTGTAGCATTTTGTAGTGGACTCAGATTCAAACATCAGAAGGAACCATTGTGATCACCTTGTCTGATTCAAGAATAGCACTGATCAGAGAACTTCCTAGAGCAAAAATCTTTTAGAAAAACATTCAAACGTGATTTAAAAATTGAGAGTGACAGGAAATCCACAACTCCTAGCAAACTGCTCCAATGGTAAATTAGTATATTTCTGTTAAAAATACACAACTTACTCCCAGTCTGAATTTGTCTAGCTTCAACTTCTGGCCATTGGATCCTGTCATACTTTTTTCTACTAGACTGAACTGCCCATTATTAAATATTAGCTCCCTTTGTAAGATACATGTTGTCTATAAATCCAGTCCTATTAACCTTCCCTCTATTAAGGAAAAATAGATTGAGCTCTTCGAATCTACCACTATCAGGTATATTTTCTAATCCTTTATTCATTCTTGTGGCTCTTCTCTGAACCCCTTCCAATTCATCAACATCTTTCTTGAACTGTGCACACCAAAGCTGAGCACAATATTCTGGCAACAGTCACACCAGTGCTAAGTACAGAGTAAAATAACCTCTGTGCTCTTACTTGAGAATCTCATTTATGCATGTTAGGATCACATTAGTTTTTCTGGTCTCCATGTCGTGTCGGGAGTTTATGTTCAGCTGGTTATACACCACAATGCTACAATCTTTTTCAAAGTCATTGCTTCCCAGGATGGAGCCCCCATCTTGTGAGTAAGGCCTATATTCTTATTTCCTGGATGTATACATTTGCATTTAGCCATATTAAAACACTTCGTTTGCTTCCACCTAGTTTACCAAATGATCCACCTTACGCTGAATTAGTGACCTATACTTTTCAGTACTGACCAATCCCACAACTGTATGCATCAGGGCTGACAGCCACTGTGGATCCTGGGGCAAGGTGGGGGGGGTGCTGGTTGAATGCCCTGGAAGTGGTGAGGCCAAAGGCATAAGAGGAGGGGCTTAGAGCAGTTAGCCCTTAGCACCACCCTGACCACAGTGCTGCCCACACAAACACACAGCTGTGCGGAGCAGTGCTGCTGTGGCAGTTCAAAGGGGCATGAAGCTCAGGCCACCACTGCTGCCAAAGTACCAGTGGCAGCGGCCAGAGCTCTGGGCCCCTCTGAAATATCGGGCCCCTGTGGAACTTCCCCTTTTGTTCCTTCCAGCTTCCTCCAACCCCCAGTCAAGGTGCCTGAGTGTGTGTCATCTACAAAGTTCACCAGTGATTATTTTATGCATGTTCCAGATCATTGAACACAGGGTTAACCATCTTAGAGCCAAGAACCAATCTTTGAGGTAAACGTACCTAGTCAACGAGTATTCCTCACTTACAAATACATTTTAAGACTTCTCAGTTATCCAGCTTTTGATCCATTTAATATGTGCCATGCTCATTTTATGTTACTTGGGTTCTTTTGCATTAAAATTTCAAGCCGTATGAAGTCAAACACCTTTCAGAAGTCTAACTTTATGATGTTAATACTATTACCTTCATCAACCCCATTTGTAATCTCATCAAAAACAGATATTAAAGTATCAGTTTTTCATAAACCCATATCTTTCAGATTACATTGGCCCCCTTTTGTTCTTTATTAATCAAATCCTTCAACTGACTCTCCATTATCTTTTCTGGACCTGACGTGAGGCACACAGTCACCCCATGTCATCTTTGTTTAAAGTGGTACAATAGCTTTCTTCTAGTCTTCTGGAAATTTTGCAGGGTTCCAAAACTTACAGAATATCAACTTTAATGGTCCAATGATCACCGGATAATTTTCTGAAACTGTTGAATGAAAAGTTATCTGAACTATCTGATTTTAAAATGTCTAACATTAGTATTTTCTATTTAACATTCTGCAGAGATATTAGTGCAATACAAAAAGTGGTACCACCATATGACAGCACTCTCTCATTTCTTTTTTACCCAAATGCAGAACAAGGTCTTAATTTAACATCTTCATATTCTGCATTATTGTTGATAATTCTGCCATTACCATCTAGTTCAGACTAATACCATTATCAGGAATGTTTTTTTGTCTCTTAATTTTTTAAAAACTCCTTCTTATTGTCCTCAATTCTGCTGATTGGAGATTTCAATTCATGCCCCTTTGCTTCCCTTCTCAATTTCCACAATTCCTTACTTCAAATATGTATTCTTTACGGACAGCTTCCCCTTTCTTCCATTTCCTATAGTTATTTTTTATAGTGTTCACTTCTCCCCTAACCAAGGTCAATTTTTTAACCAGTGCAAGCCTTCTTCTTTGACTGTAGCTTTAGGGCATCTAAATAAGATGTTCTTAAATATTTTCAATAATAATTCACATTTTTCTGATTAAATTATTCCTCCCAGCTGATTTGGCTCACAATTGTTTTCAGCTTTGTGGAACTGGCCCTATTAAAGCTCCAAGGATATCTATTACTTGTCTGGATTTTATTTTGCTTGCACCTTATAAAAGGGATAAGTCATGCTAATTTGTCCCTAACCTACTACTATTTTTTAATTCCGTGATCAGTTCCTCATTATCTGTTAAAACATGCTCTTATAAAAGAATGCCCAATGCTGTCTCAACACTTTCTGAATTAGGAAATTCCCACGTACAATGTTTAGAAATTCCAAGCCTGTTTTTGTTATGGGAGCATGAGACCTCCACCACATGCACTCAAAGTGAAGCCATCCCCATAAGGATGCATAAGGAGAGGGTCCCCCTTTTCCCTTTTGATTTATTGGTCTGTAGCAGACACCAACTACTACCCCATCTTAGGACAGGGGTGAGCGAACTTTTTATGTCAGACCCCACTTTTTATCCCTGCAATTAGCAGGGCCCCCCACCCAACCTGCCTAATATAATTCAAACCAATGGAAATTTCAATTATGTTAATTAAAAAAAAAACACTTCTCAGCACATGTAAGAAAAAACATGGGAAGAATGTAAAATCTTTATTAATTGGTATATAACTGTAAATATACATACATAAAAACAGTAATATTTCATTTTTAATGAGATGGATGAGCCTGAGACCCAGAAGCCAATAAATGCTGCACCCTCCCTTATGAAATGTCATGCCCCCTCAAAGGGGCCCACCCCCCACTTTCAGGACACTTATCCATAAGCATTCGTGCAGAATAAAACAATCAATAATGGTGTACTTGTAATTTCCACCCATGTGGACCCACTAATAACTTGTTTTCTTCCTGCTGGTTGCTAATCAGAGCAGCCTGATGAGAATACAGTGTTAGATAATCCAGAATCTCCCCTCGAGTTGCCATCCTCAAGAGTGGGAAATTGTAATATTTCAAATTGCCTGTCCCAAAGAATTATGCCTTAGGCAGCAGCCTGATCATTTCAGGGCCATAAAAATGTTAGTTTGCCATACAGATGACAGGAACAGGGTTTGATGTGCTTGGGTTCTGGTCTGACTAGGGTGCATGTACTATGATTACATATAAAAAAAAGTAATAAACAGCCGAGAAAGCTGTTAACCAATGTGATTATCACACCTGAGAGACTGATCTATTACCTTCCTTGAAACATAGGACGTAGGGTGAGCAAACCTATGCAGTACTTCCATTCCTCTACATAACTTCCACTGAAGGGGACTCTCACTTATCTGGCACACTTGGCTACCCGTGGAAGGCAGTGAATGAGATGCTGTAATGTTAATACAGGACACAAAACTAGGGGGAGAGGTAGATACATTGGAGGGTAGAGAGAGAATCCAGAGGGACCTGGATAAATTGGAGGAGTGGGCCAAAATAAATCTGATGCAGTTCAATAAGGAGAAGTGTAGAGTCCTGCACCTGGGGCGGAAGAATCCCAAACATTGTTACAGGCTGGGGACCGACTGGCTCAGCAGCAGTACGATGGAAAGGGACCTAGGGGTTATGGTGGATGAAAGGCTGGATATGAGTAAACAGTGTGCCCTTGTAGCCAAGAAAGCTAATGGCATACTGGGGTGCATTAGGAGGAGCATTTCAAGCAGATCTAGGGAAGTAGTTATTCCTCTTTATTCGGCACTGGTGAGGCCACATCTGGAATATTGTGTCCAGTTTTGGGCCCCCCAGTATAAAAAGGATGTGGATTTGCTAAAGCAGGTTCAGCGAAGGGCAACAAAAATGATTAAGGGGCTGGAACACAAGACCTATGATGATAGGCTGAGGGATTTGGGCTTGTTTAGTTTACAGAAGAGAAGACTTAGAGGTGATTTAATAGCAGCCTTCAACTTCCTGAAGGGGAGCTCTAAAGAGGAGGGTGAGAAATTGTTCTCAGTGGTGTCAGATGGCAGAACAAGGAGTAATGGTCAGGAGTTGAAGAGGGAAAGGTGTAGGTTAGCTATTAGGAAAAACTTCTTTGCCAGGAGGGTGGTGAAGCATTGGAATGCGTTGCCTAGAGAGATGGTGGATTCTCCATCCCTTGAGGTTTTTAAGTCCCAGCTGGACAAGGTCCTGGCTTGGATGACTTAGCAGGGGTTGATCCTGCTTGAAGCAGGGGGCTGGACTAGATGACCTCCTAAGGTCCCTTCCAGCCCTATGATTCTGTGAATACAAGTCTTTTTAAATAAAATGGTGAAGGTGAAAGACTGCATCGGGGTAAATAGCAAAGTAGGGTGCATAAAGTGAAGATAGAACAAAACAGACAACACAAAAGCATCAGCTGGACTCCATTCTTCCACTAATACACAGAAGTGTCAGGCAGAATAACTGGGAAGAATGGTTAACATACAATGCATCATATCCAATGAAGCTGAGCAAGAGAAAAATATCTGTGTCAGGTACATATATGGCCAATGAAGACAAAATGAGGTGCTAAGGTGACAGGGATGGTTTCTATAAAGGAAAAGAGTGCACACTTCCCAGGATGATATTCTGTAGTTTATTGTTTTTCTTTTAAAGCTCTAGTCTGAAAAAAAATGGGACAGAACAGCAAAATTCTATAGTGAGATGATCACCATACAGTAGCAGCAATAGAGAGTTACCATGAATATCAGATTAAGTAAGGATCTGGAGAAACTAGGGTATCTCTGAGCTAAAACTAAAACCAATGCTACATCAGGCTGCTTTCCAACCATGCAGAACAAAAAGGGTCAAATCCTGTGCTCAGGTGGGTGTAGGTCTCCAAGACCGAAGAGCAAATTACATGCATGCATATGAAGAATGGATTTAGCTCTTGGGGTCCCCCATTAAGATTTTAATTTTATTGTTGCATTGTCAAGGGATCCACCCTCTAAGCTCTTTCAAAAGGGAAGCTCCCCAGATTGCATGTGGAGAGAAGAAAAACCAAAAGAGTAAAGGGGAGGTTTTAGTCTAACTTTTGCCCACCAATCCAGGTAGCAGTGCTGGCTAATTGGAACTGACAGCCAAAAGGAACTTTGATATCTTTACCAATCTACAATGTGAAGATTTACTTCTATTTTCTCCACTATCTTGGGCCATTTCTGCTTCCTTAAAGTCTTAGACAACCTTAAGACAACCTCAGAGTTACCAATTTTGGTTGGCTGTATTCCTGAAAATATCATCACTTGACATACTCTTATTCCTAGAGACTCCAGACAAACCTCAAGGGTTGGCAACTGGAATAAATGTAGTTCAGTTCCTCTTTTCGCAAATTTGCTGCCCCTCTGCTATGGTGAGCCGCTAGAGCTACTGTTCTGTAAGAGAGCTGCAGGAAGCCTCGGATGCCACCTTTCTGCCCCAGTTACTTACAGTGCTGCATGAGCGATATATTTCATGCTGTTGCTCAGCAAAAATCTTCCACATTCATCTTACTGGAGAAGGCAATGGAAGAAGGAGAGGCTTAGTCCACACTCCATGTTCAAGCCCAGAAACTGGAAAGTGGGAATCATTTCAGAACAGGCTAGTTATTCTGGAGTAGTTTATTCCAGAGTTGTCATTCCAAAATAAGATATTCCAGAATAATGTGTCTGCACTACAGGGAAGTCCCGGAATGAGCAAAACTAATTCCAAAATAGTGTTTCTACACACAACACTAGTGCTTTCAGGATCTCTAATCCGAAATAACACGTCCACACAGCCAAATTATTTCAGAATAAACTATTCTGAAATACCTTATTTTGAAATAGCCTTTACACCGTGGTTGTGGCTACACTGCCCCTCCCTTTTGGAAGGGGCATGCAAATGCAGCTGATCAGAAATGCAAACGAGGCATGGATTTACATATCTCAAGCCTCATGTGCATACTCACGTGGGTTCTCAATTCTGGCAAAGCTTATTTTGAAAGTCAAAACAGCTATGTAGGCGGGGTTCATTTGAAAGGAAACTCTGCTTTTGAAAGCACCCTTCTTCTTAATTTTTTTCAGGAAGAAGGGTGCTTTCGAAAGTGGCGTTTCCTTTCAAATGAACCCTGTTCACATGGCTGTTTTGGCTTTCCAAATTAGCTCTACCAGAATCAAAATCCCACACAAGTATGCAAATGAGGCATGAGATATTTAAATCCATGACTCATTTACATTTCCAATAGGCCACATTTGCATGCCCCTTCCAAAAGGGAGCAGCAGTGTAGCCAGAGCCCCTGCCCACACAGCCTCTAGTCCAAAATAACTATTTTGGAATAGGTGCTATTCCTCATACAATGGGGTTCACCAAATTTAAAATATGTTGTCATGAAGAGGCTCGCAAAGTTATTTTGAAATAATGACCCTTATTTCAAAACAACTTTGCTGCGCAGACATACCCTAATTTTCAAACAGAGCCACAGACCATTTCAGTACTGAGTCCAGGCCCACTCTTGCCTCGGAATAAGCCTCCAGCTGAGACCAAGAATTGACTTTGAAAAGCCATGTGATCCCCACAGTCATACAGGGACTCTAACATTCTGATCAATACACTTGCACAAATCCCAGTGATCCTCTTAGAACAGTTCTTACAGTGTGGGGAGAAAAGCTGCTCAGTTATTCAAAACCACAAAGCAAAGGTATCCTTTCACACCACGTATTATCTTCCATCAATTTAATTTTGCTCTGAGCCCCCTTTCCATGAATAAGGAAATGGAAGCATGATTTCTTTCAGAGAGTGTTGTGGTCTCAGCCAGGTTTGTGCCTCTCACAATTATATGTGAAACATAATGACAGATTACAGGAAATAAGCATACGGACAGGGTGATTTATAAACTTATTTAAACAATGTAACTTTTATCAGTTGTGTTACATTAATCACAAATACATGAACAATTATTTTCTTGTATATGATACTCACAAGAGTGATCAGGACAGGATTTGCTGACAACACATTTTAAAAAGTGAATAATACATTGCACTTGCTTTCTGGGCAGTTTAATGGTTTCATACTGATAAGAAAATCATGTGCTTTCAGCAAGCAGCCAAGAGTGAACACAGAATCAAAGAACACTTGGTTTTGTGTCATGATGGAAAACAGTTCTTTTCAAACAAACAATGAGACAGAAGACAAAGGTAACTGCATAGCGCTAGTGTACTCATAAAGCCTTACAATGTCTAAGGCTTTGGTACTGCACAGAATTCCAATTGAAAATTAGCCCCATGCAGTATCGATAAAACACACACATTAAATGGATTAAGAACTGGCTAGCTGTCAGGTCTCAAAAAGCAGCTGGCAATAAGGAATCTTTGAACATGGGCGGAGGTGGCATTTCTAGTGGGGTTCTACAGGTATCAGTACGAGGCTCAACATTACTAAAATAGTTTCATTAATGATCTGAAAGTAAGTATGAAATCAACGTGAATAAAATTTGCAGATCACACAAAAATTGGTGAAGTGCCAAATAATGAGGTCCAGGCAGCCATACAGAGCATATGGCTCACTCAGTAAGTTTGGCCCATCAAAATACACTTTGTTTGAATGCAGCCAAATGCAAAATTATATATCTAGGAAACAGGAATGCATGGCATACCTACAGAATGATGGGCCACATACTAGTAAATAGTAACTCTGATAACAATTTTGGGGGACCAAGCAAACAAGCCACTAAAGAGGTTCTCCCTTTGTTAAGCTGTAGCCAAAAAAAAAGACTAATGAGATACTTGGCTGAATAAAACAGGGAGTACTGATTATCAGTAGGGAGTTGATTTTAACTCTGTGTGCAGCATTGGTGAGACATGCTGGAATACTCCATGTGGCTCTGGTACCCAGAGTTTAAAAAGAACATTAAAAAACTGGAGAAGGTGATAAAAAGATCCACAAAAATAATTCAAAGACTGGAGCAAATGCCTTATGGTGAAAGATGTAAAGAACTCAACCTGTTTCTTTTATCAAAAAGAAAACAGAAGGGTGACTTGATTATTGCATGTAATCTTCAGGGGGAGAACATACCAAGTATTTAAAGGCTCTTTACTCTAGCAGGTAAAGGCAGAAGATGCATCAGTGGCTGAAAGGTGAAGTCAGAAAAGTTCAAAAGTAGAAATAACACACTTTTTTTTTTTTTTTTTTAAACAGGGAGGATGATTAATCACTGGAACTTACTACCAAGGGAAGTGGCAGATTCCCCACCACTTTTTGTCTTCAGCTCAAGACTGGAAGCCTTTCTGAAAGATATGCTTTAGCCAAACCCAAGTTATTTGGCTTAATATAGGGTAACTCAGCAAAACATAATGATATAAAAGAGGTCAGACCAGATGATCTAATGTCCTCTTCTGTCTTTAACCTTTATGAATCTATGCAAATTGGGGGATATTAAGGCTAATGTGACTATTTAAGGTAATTCCAGAGAGAGAGATGATAAACCACTTGGGCAAACAGCTACTTAGGCAAATAGCTTAGGAATAGCAAAAAAAAAAAAGAATACAAGTATACTTGTTTTGCCGCTACATAGTGTGTGTAAACAGATACAAAGCTTCTCATTAAACGAATGTTACTCAGGTTGAAAAATCAAGGTCTCAAAAGTTAGGAAAAGCTAGAATGCAATTTGCACAGTCCCTATACAGTATGTAAATTTAATGAAAGGGAGAGAGAGGATATTCCATATTATCATTAGCGCTGTGAAATGGTAATCAAGTACTTCTGAGGTGTGCTATCCATCATTCATACAAGTACCAAAATGAAACACAGTGGGCTAACATTCCAGAGTGGCACTGCACTAACTCTGTCATCTGAGGCATTCAAAATTAATTGGCAACCTGAATGTCCTGCTGTCTGGGACCATAACAGCAAACTGTGCATTTAAAATGGTGAATGAAATAGAATGCATGGTTTGGTGCACATATAATTGCACCCAAGAGGTGTTATGCTTTCCTAGTTTTACATGCCCTGGTGGGAGAGAGATACACCTGAAGGAATTGGGCGTGGAAGAGCTCAGAGTGTCATCCAAAGCAGCAGCACTGACTCTGCTGTGTTACTCCACTGCATAGACTCTATGTCAAACCTTTGAAAGTTGAAGGTTGGTGGAAGTGAAGGGGCAGAACACAGGGAATTGCTAGTGTATGTGGAATGCTCTCTATTGGAGCTGGGCGAGAGCTGACTGAAGCAGGACTGCAGAATACAACAGGCAGAAGGGAGAACAAAGCCAGAAGAAGCCAGGGTGGCAAATTAGTTTCACAATGTTTTACGTTTCCAAGCCATGAATTTTGATGATGAAAAAAAAATTGGGTTAATCTGGAAGGAATCAGGGGAGGGAATTCATGAATTCCAGAAGAATCTCAAAATATTAATTCATCATCTAAGGCTAAGTCTACACTAGGCAAAGTAAGTCAACTGCAGATATGCAATACTAGTTATGTCAATTGTGAAGCTGGAATCGACGTATCTGTGCTTGTCTTACCTGGCCATGCTTACTGAAGAAGGTTGACAGGAGAGTTTCTCCCACTGATCTCCCTTGCTCCTCATGTCTCGCAAGGAGTATAGGGGTTGACTGCAACCCCCGAGAGGTCAATTTTTCGCATCCTTACCAGACACATGAAATCAAATCCCTGAGCAGGTCAATATTCCTGGTTAGCACAGACATAAACTAAGTTTACAGCATTCACAACTGTCACTTTATCTCAAGAAAGCCAGAGGAGGCCAGGAAAAGAGCAAACCAAGGGAACAAAAATTATTGGGGCAGTGGTTTCTATAACAAGAGAGATTCCCAAAGGCTTGTTGTATTTGGAAACCAGAATACAGAAGATTACAGTATTATGTCTCCGTGCTGCTCTCTGAAAGGATGACCACAAGAATGTTTTCCACCTTCCTACAAAAAAGACTATCCCAGTTTAGCCTGCTTGTTATTTACTGGCCTACCATCCATCAAAGAAGCTGGAGAGAGAATTGCATGGTCCCAAATCATAACCCAATGTGACAATACTAATATGAGGGAGGGTCTATCATAACAACTATTGGAAGATTGGAAGGATGGAACTCCATGGTATAGGTCTCCATGTATTCAGGTAGTCTGGAGCAGATAAGTACCCAAATTAAAGCTCTCAAGTGCTGATTTAGCATATGGACACCCACTTCCATGGAAGCAGTGGTTGCATAGGACCTCTGAAAATCAGGACCTAAACACCTCCTGTTTGCCATCCAAAAACTGAGGCTCACACCATTAGAAAACATTTGTGAAAATGTCTAATCCTTTCTCTACTCTCTTGCAATAAGTAAGTTACCAAAATAAACACACCGCTGCTCTGAATCATGTCGTATTCACATATGGGAAAAAATCTCTTAAGATAAGTGAGTTTTCAGTATGATACAGATAGTTTTCCAGCACGCTACTTATACAGAGACCCCAATCTTCCCTCGGAACTTCAAAGTGCTTCAGCCATACACCCCAAAAAAGGTAGAACAAAATTAAAGAGACTTTGGCTTTTTTTAAAAAGGCGAGAAAAGAGCTCTATTTAACAGAGCAGTAGAGGGCACTAAAGCACAGAAAAGCCCAAGTGTCATTCTGGAGAAAAGGATCTCGCAATATCACACTCACCGAGCACGCTCTAATGGTTAGAACACAGGATTCAGATTCAGGAGACCTGGATTCAAGTTCTACTCATAGCAAATACTGAGTCACTGTGGATAAATCATTTAGTCTTCCCAGGACTCAGTCCCCCCCACCCCCCGCCACAGGAAATGCAATTAAATTAGATTTACTCTAGCTAGCTCACAAGGGCTTTTCCAGTCTTACCAAACTAAGGCCGGATTTTCAGAGATGCCAAGTGTCTGCATCTTCCACTTTAGTCAATGGATGCTGAGGATGCACAACATTTCTATCAGGTTCATATATAATAACATAAAAATGGCCATACCGGGTCAGACCAAAGATCCACCTAACCCAGTATTCTACCTTCTGACAGTGGTCAAGGTCAGATGCTTCAGTGGGAGTGCACAGAACAGTTAATCATTACTGAGCCATCTCCTGTCACCCATTTCCAGCTTCTGGCAGCCAAAATTTGGCGACACGTTCTCTGCCCATACTGGCTAATATTTGAGAATCCTTGAGAAACATTTTGTGAGACCCAGAGAGGATGATTCTATTTAAATATTAAGTGATGTTACTAAAATAATGCTCCTTTGAACTAAGGCGAGATTGTTATTCTATATTAATCCTGGCAAGGATTAGACCAGTGTTTCTCAACTTTTTTTTTTTTTTTTTTATAAAGTACCACCAATTCAGAAACACAGTCCTAATGTAATCTGAGATCTTGAAACAAGTGCCATTCAATCTTTCTAGATTATCGTACCCTTTTCAGGAGCCAGATTTGTTTTGCATGCCACCAAGTTATACCTCACTTAAAAATTATTTACCAAAACATGCAAAAATATCATAGAAAACTACTATTGAAAATTTGCTGACTTTCTACCATCTCATTATCAAATAAATGAATTGGAATAGAAATATTGTACTTACATTTCAGCATAAGGCATATGAAGCAGTAGAAAACAAGTCATTGTCTGAATGAACTATTAGATTGTACTGACTTCACTAGGGTTTTTATGTAGCCTGTTCTAAAACTAGGCAAATATCCCCATGAGTTGATGTACCCTGTGGAAGACCTCAGTGTACCCTCCAGGGTGCATGTACCCCGGTTTGAGAAACACTGGTTTAGACTACTTTCACATGGGAAGCTTTGACCTCTGAAACTTCAAATAGCAAGTCATGCCACAAAGTCTCCAGAGAGCCTTCTATTCAGAAATATCGCATAACCCCAGATCTTACAGAGGTGCACAAATCTGATTTATGTTTGTTACTGATGACTCCAAGTAAGCGGTTGCTATGAAAATTTGTTACACACATAGAAGAAACCAGTCCAGGGAAGGAAAGTACTTCCTGTTGTACTGAGGCATTTTCACTAGCCAGCGCCATTCAAAATAGGGACCATCCCCCCAAGCCTCCCAAAAGGAGACTTTGCAAGTGACTCACTAGAAAGATAGCTAAATTTGCTCTGTGACATCCATGTCTAACTTCAGCCTCAGGTGACGGATAACTTTTGTAGTCCTTGAAGCCATAGCACTTGACACAGTTGAGCCGCGTCTACACGTGCCAGCTACTTCGAAGTAGTCGTGCCAACTTCGAAATAGCGCCCGCCACGTCTACATGTGGTGAGCGCTATTTTGAAGTTGACATCGATGTAAGGCAGCGAGACGTCGAAGTCGCTATCCTCATGAGGAGATGGGAATAGCGCCCTACTTCGACACTGAACGTTGAAGTAGGGCACGTGTAGCCAATCCGCATCCCGCAACATCGAAATAGCGGGGTCCGCCATGGCGGCCATCAGCTGAGGGGTTGAGAGACGCTCTCTCCAGCCCCTGAGATCTATGGTCCCCACGTGCAGCGGCCCCTTAAAGCTCCCTGCCCCCTGCCTTCCTGTGCAGGAAGCTGAGAGAGCGTGCAGGTGGCAGCACAGCCACACGGCCAGCCTGCACGCCTCCCTGCAGCCCAGAGACACCCCCACCCGCTGCGATGGCCACCCGTCAGCCCCCCAAGCGCCCCCAGGGCACGCCCCCCTAAGGGGAGCCAGAGCTTTCAGCCTGGCAGCCAGCCCTGGAAGAGGCAGCGGGGCCCCTCCTGGATGGAGGCTGAGATCCGGGACCTGCTGGGGCTCTGGAGCGAGGAAGAGGTGCTCCAGGTAATGGGGAGCAAGAGGCGGAACGCGGATGCGTTCACTCGGCTGGCCAAGGGCCTGGCCGCCCGGGGTCACCCTGCCCGCACTCCTGACCACATCAGGAGTAAGGTCAAGGAGCTGCGGCAGGGTTACGCCCAGGCCCGGGATGCAGCCAGCCGATCTGGGACCGCCCCTGCCACTTGCCCCTTTTACAGGGAGCTCAGGGAAATCCTGGGCCCTCGGCACACCTCCTCCCCGCCAGCCACTCTTGACACCTCGGCCGACGAGCCCCAGCAGGCCCTGGAGGTGGAGTCTGTCCCGGAGGCAAGCCCCGCACCCCAGGGGCCCCCCCAGGCGCCCGCCCTGGGATGCCGGAAGAGGAGGAGGAGGGGGAATCCTCCTCCAGCGACGGGGGGCTCCACATCGCGCTGCCGTCCCGGAGCTCCAGCAGGTCGTCCGCCCACAGGGTGTCCCCCGACCATGGGAGCAGACTGTCAGGTATGTACCCACCCCTAGTGCACACCCCTGCGGTTGAGGGGTGGGGAAAACAGACGTGACCAGGGCCCTCCACATGCCCAGATGACCATGGCCCCAAGGACAGCAGTGGCATGCCCCTCAGAAGAGTGCATCAGCCCCTGCCCCCCCAGCAGGTCAGTGCCATGCCCCATCCCTGGGGATGGGGAGAGCGGAACCTAGGGGGTGGGACACCCATCAGCAGCAGCAGCATCTCCCAGGGACAGGGATGGGGAACCAGCAGCAGAGGGGTGGGGGCACAAGGGCCATGGCTCGGGGGGCCACACTAAAGGCTGTCTCGACTCTTCTTCCCCCCCATGTTCCGCAACTGCATCATCGGAGGGCCCGGAGAGCGCCGGCGAGGTGTCAGTGGGCCCGGAGAGCCCACCGGGGCCATCCCTGCAGGCCAGCCCCTCGGCGGAGCACCGACCAGCCCCAGGGCAGGGCCGACGGCAGACCCAGCACCACCACCGGATGGCGACGGACCCCCAGCTGCTGGCAACCCTCCGGCGGCAACTGGAGGTCTCAGAGCAGCGCCTGTGGGTGGACGAGAGGCGCCCCCAACTGCAGGAGCGGGCACTGGCCTGGCGCCAGGAGGCATGGGGGGCCTTTATGCGCACTTTTGAGTGCATCACGGACTAGCTGGCCCCCCATGCCGTGCCAGCCGCCGCTCTGCCTGCCCTGCCTGCTCCACCCACCGTCCCACTGCCATCCGCCACCGACGGGCCTTCCACCGAGGGGGACCTGGGGCCTGCTGACACCCACCGGCTGTATCTGCCGGTTCACCTGGCCCCCAGCCAGCCTCGGCCAGGGCTGAGGCTGAGGCAAGGGTCACACCCGCCAACCCCCAGCGCTGGACATTAGGGGGTGCGGGGCCCAGAACGTGGCCCCCCCTCCCCCTTTGTACATATCCCCATTATTTTGTATATAGTTTGTATTAGACCCCTGTTATGATACCTGCCCCCCCATGTAAATAGTTCTCCCCTTCCTTGTGTTCCACTGTTTGTTTATCATAGAATATATAATATATTTGTAGTAATAATATAATAAGAGAATTCACCGTTTTGTGGTTTCATGAACAACAGGTCTATTTTTATTTGCAAGAAAAGTGGGGACGGTGTGCTCTTGGGTGCTCTGTGGTGTGGGCGTAGGGGCAGGGAGTGTTGTGGAGGATGGGGGGGGTGCAGTGGGGGGCCTGCCGGCGTTCACCCTGTGGCCTGGTCGAAATCGGCCCGCAGGGCCTCCCAGACCCGGGTCCCCTCCAGGTCCACCTGGCGACTGGGGGAAGTGGGTGGCTGCATGTCAGCCCTGCCAGCCTCCACAGCCCAGCCCTGAAAGAATGCCTCCCCTTGCTCTCCACCAGGTTGTGGAGTGCGCTGCACGCGCCCACAATCTGGGGGATGTTGGTGGGGCCCGCATCAAGGCGGGTGAGGAGACACCTCCAGCACCCTTTGAGGTGGCCAAATGTGCGCTCAACCACCTGGCGTGCATGGTTCAGGAGCGTGTTAAAGCACTCCTGGCTGGCTGTGAGATGGCCGTGTAAGGGTGCATGAGCCAGGGCCAGAGGGGGTACGCCGCGTCTGCAATGATGCAGAGGGGCATCGTGGTGTCCCCGACAGGGATCTCCTGCTGGGGGATGTAGGTCCCCGCCTGCAGCTGGCGGCACAGGGCCAAATTCCTGAATACCCGGGCGTCATGGGTGCTGCCAGGCCAGCCAACATAAATGTCCAGGAAGCGGCCCCGGCTGTCCACCAAGGCCTAGAGGACCACCGAATGGTAGCCTTTCCTGTTCAGGAAGCATCCTCCGCTGTGCTCCGGAGCTCAGATGGGGATATGGGTCCCATCCAGAGCCCCGAGGCAATTTGGGAAGCCCAGGGTGGCAAACCCCAAGATGGCAGCATCCAGGTCCCCAAGCTGCACGAGCCTGTGGAGGAGCAGGGCGTTGATGGCGCGGACGACCTGCAGGGGAAGGACATGGGAGAGCACCAGTGAGGGGTGTGCAGGGTGTGTCTGGCCCTCCACCCCCAGGGCTCCCCTCCCTTCCCCTCCCCTCCCCTCCCAGGGCTCCCCTCCACCCCCAGGGATGCCTCACCCTCCCCATGGGTCCTCTTACCTCCATGAGGACAGCCCCGACGGTGGCCTTGCCGATGCCAAACTGCTGGCCCATGGATTGGTAGCTGTCTGGAGTGGCCAGCTTCCAGACAGCGATGCCGACCTGTTTCTCCGCGCTGAGGGCACACCGCATGGCAGTGTCCTGGCGCCTCAGTGCAGGGGTGAGCCACTGGCAGAGCTCCAGGAATGTCTGCCGGCTCATACGAAAGTTCTGGAGCCAGCGGTCGTCGTCCCACTCGCCGAGCACCAGCTGCTCCCACCAGTCGGTGCTCGTGGGGTAGATCCACAGCCAGCGGCGTGTGCGGGGGGGAAGGGGGGCTGAGGACAGCAGGGTCTGGGGTTGCTTCCTCCTCCCTGGGGGCAGCTCCTCTTCTGTGACTAAAAGGTGATCAGCTGCCTCCTGCGTGGCATTGAGCAGGGTGAGCACTGCTCCTGAAGGGGCGGCTGGGTGGACCTCTGGCTGCTGCTGCTGCTGGGGGTCCATAACTGCTTCGCCGAGGTGTGCATGCCTATGGCTCTGCAGACCGTGTGCTGTGCAGGCTGAGTGTGTCTGGGAGGGGCCCTTTAAGGGAGCGGCTAGCTGTTGCCCCAGAAGTGCTCGTCCGCCCTGTGACCCTGTCTGCAGCTGCTCCTGGCACCCTTATTTCGATGTGTGCTGCTTTGGCGTGTAGACGTTCCCCTGCAGCGCCTACTTCAATGTGGTGCTGCCCAACGACGGCACCAGCCCTGGAGGAGGTGTAGATGTTATTCATCGAGTCGCTACATGGAAATAAGCTATTTCAATGTAGCATTCATGTGTAGACGTAGCTTTGGAGTGTTTATGCAAACAGCGTATTTCTGAGTGCATATGTATGAACTGAGTGCATCACAACTGCCTTGCTGAATGAGAAACTGTTTATTATTTTAACTCCATGTTACATAGGGATTCTTCTGCTACATTCATATTGTGCCTGTGAAACGCCTGGCTAAGAAAGCCTCCACCACTACTATCTGTGATTACACCATGAGCTACAAATCAATCAATTCTTTATTGCTGCTGAAGCACAGAGTCAGTTTCTGATAGCCGACAACGATTCTGCTCATCTGAGGTGGTTAGGGGAAGACAAATATATCAGGGAGGGTGAAACACACATTCACATTTCACATGTTGTATTTCATGTTGTATTTCATACACAAGGTATCCCGAATCATCATGTTATGAAAGATACTGATAATTAAAGGGCTCAAACAGCTACAGACATATAAAGGGATCAGAGTAGCCAAAAGCAGCACTACAGAGTTGAGCTTCATGGTTCCAAAATTATTTCCCTATTCCTTTCTCCTATCCCAGATCTCTACCTGCTTCCTAGATCTTGTGTTTGTTTCCTTTCTTGAGTCACAGTGGCTTTCAACCATTGCCTTCTAGAATACTTTGTGTAAACTGAATGTTGATAGTGCCTTTGATGACCTGGAGAGTTGAATCCATGTGTAGCAAATCCTCTTGCTGAAGGACATGTTATATTTGTTTCAGCACATGCATGTCAGCAGAACCCAAGAGCTGAACAATGTTCCTGGGGTACTATAAACACGAGGTAAAGGAAGTCAGAGCTTTGCAGAAGAGTTATTGCTCACTGGACAGATTTAAGAGCCCAAAAGTGAAATCGTCTAGAGGCCAGATTATTGAAAGCATCATTTGCAAATATGGAAAGAACCTTTCTATTCTTCAGTACAAAGACTATCACCCTGTGGAGGGGAGGTGGATTTACTCCTGAACACTGTTTTATGAACTTCTGTTGCTCCCATTAAGACAACGGCAAAACTCCCATTAGCCTTAGCTGGAAAATGCAAATCCATTGTGTATGTGCACATTACACATGGAGGTCCCCAGATTTAGTGGACCCAATGTGATTCCATTTTCACAGGGATGGATTTGCAGACTCATTGAAGAATCCAATCTCCCTGTGAAGATCTCAGAGGTGTCTCTGGGTCAGCATGTTTGTTCCTCATCTACACTATAATTTACAACTACATTAGTTAACGTGTTAACTCAGGAATAAAAATTGTAGTATAGAAGAGCTGTAACTGAATACTTCTTGGTTTTCTACTGTTAGGGCTTAAAGTTCTGAGATCCCACAATCCAGAAGATACAAGGAGAAGGTCCACTTGTGTAGCTGCAACCTTTATGCCAGTTTGATGTCACTTTTCTAAGGAAGGTAACATTACAATTTCTCTTCATGAAGATGGCCAATAGGAACAACAGGACCTGAGATGGATTTACATTTAGTGTAGAAAGAAACACGTGTTTGTTTCTCTTCATGATGAACTCTCAGGTGCATGCCACATTGGCTATCCACCTGAGAATTAAACCTGAGCAGAATCAAATTTCCTTTTGTCTGAACTACAATATTTAATCCTGTTAGCAAACACTATTTAAATACAATTAGATGTTTTAGTCTACACTACTGCACAAGGTCATCCGACATATTCCTGAAAACCCATAGGCTGTGGCCACACTACCCCTCCCTTTGGGAAGAGGCATGTTAATGGGGCAGTTTGGAAGATGCTTATGAGGAGCTGACATGATATGAAGCACCTCATTAGCATAATGGCAGCTGCGCATGATTCAAAAGTGCCACTTTCGGAATTCACATTGCCCATGTAGACAGGGGCCTTTCGAAAGGACCTCCTGACTTCAAAAGCCCCTTCTTCCTAAACCCAAATTGGAAGAAGGGGCTTTCGAAGTCAGAGGTCCTTTCAAAAGGCCCCCGTCTACACAGGCAGTGTGCGTTCCAAATGAGGCACTCCCAAATAGCGTGCGGCTACCATTATGCTAATGAGTCACTGCATATTCATGGAAGCGCCTCATTAGCATCTTCTGAACTGCCCCATTAATATGCCCCTTCTGAAAGGGAAGGGTAGTGTAGCCACAGCCACAGAGTAACAAGAAAAAACAAAACACAAACCTTGCAAAGACTGGGAAATGGGTGAGGCTTCACACACAGCCAAATGACTTTTGCAAACAACTGAAGAATCCTTTGTTCAAACAACTTCAGCTCCCACACCCACTCTCCCACTTCAGAAACTGACCTCAGCCTCAGATCAAAACTTGTAACTTTCAGGCTGATCTGGGCTTCATTTGTTTGTGTACTTGTGTAGGGCCAAGGGTGTGTATGAAATAGATCTTGAATACAAAGCGAAAATATGGCTTTACACTGAAATTCATTTGCAATTTAGCTACAAAGAGGCAATTGCCTTCCCATAATCAACAAAGCTTAGCCCTGTGACAACGAACATAATTCATTGACTACTGTCCAAAGAAACGAAGGGTCCTGTGGCACCTTACAGACTAACGGAAAAGTTTTGAGCATGAGCTTTCATGAGCACAGACTCACTTCATTAGATGCTGCTATAAACATGCAGCATCTGATGAAGTGAGTCTGTGCTCTCGAAAGCTCATGCTCAAAACTTTTCTGTTAGTCTATAAGGTGCCACAGGACCCTTTGTTGCTGTTACAGATCCAGGCTAACACGGCTACCCCTCTGATACTTGTCCAAAGAAAGAAATTAAAGAATGTTGATGCAGCTAATTACCAGCTTTTGAATCAAATCTTAAAACCTCAAAACTAGTACTTTACTTGAATTCTTGATATATCAGCATCTGCCTGAGTACCAAGTAATATAACCTTGTTGAGAAACTATCTCTGCAAGTAACAATCACAAGTGTCACTCTACTGACAAGAGAATAAAAGAAAACAATAACCATTTAGCAAGGACAAATCATCCTCCAGTCTAACCAGGTGAAGGGAGATTTTCAGATTACTACTAGGCTACTACACATGTCCCTGAACGACGTAAATTACACTGACATAATACAGGTGTGGACAGCACTATATTGGCGGGAGAACTTCACCTGACAACAGAGCTACTGCTGGATTAGTAGTGCCGACAGAAAAGTTTGCTCCCATTGGCATAGAGTTGGCTACACCATAGATCCTACAGCTATGTCACTGTAAGCTCTAGGTGTAGATGTAGCCTTAGTGTATATGAATGGATGCAAGTTTTAGCCATTTATGGTAACCCATCAACCAAAGCTGTTGAGTGCAAACCTTCCACAAGACAAAACACCAGAGGTGGAGATATGAGATGAAAATAACAAACTGGGTTATTTCATTTCTGAGATGTCAAATCATGTTTCTTCCAGAAGCTTGTTTAAAAACAGTGCCCAAAAAAAATTGATCTGGGTTATGTTCCTCATGATTTTTGGCAAAAAAACAGTGCTTCTCTACATTAAGTAGCCAACAATGAATGAAAGTAAATCACCAAGTTAAAGAAAAAAGCTCTCTCTATGTATTTTGAAACAGTATACAGCATATTTAGTCCCTTGCCCATAAAAAGAAGAAATCACTTGTGTTTCTCAGTTGATTTAGTGTCTTCACGTGGGTTTAAGATAGGTTTGTTTAGATTAGACCTGCTGCTGAAGACCAGGTTTGTGGTACTTACAGGAAATATACAGGGCAAAACTATACCCAGCCCTTCTGCAAAGAGGAGGAAGGATCCAAGGAGCACAGGGGGGCAATATAACAACAAGCTTTGTGTGGTGGGAGCAGAACTACTCAAAGCTAGCACTGATGCTGAGGCAGACAAGAACAAGTGTCACCCCCTCTTCAGTGGCTGTGCTCTGACTGCCTACCCCATAACACAATGCCTTCCACTAGGCAAGTGACTCCACCTACAACAACAGACAGCCATATTTTCATGTGACACTCATCTGCCAAATAGGGGAAACAAACTAGTTATTATCTTTGATATGCACATCAAATACAATTATTTTACACATCTGAGCCTTCTTCCGATGTGGGGAAAGGTATTTCTTGCTGAATATGGAATAAACAAAAGTTATCTAGTGTCTACAGAAGAGAAGCAGGAGTGTCTGGGGTCTGAATAAATCACAGAAGGCAAGTGCCTGCTGGGGTCCTACTGTCTACCTAGGGTTAGGGGGCACATAAGAATCTGAAGCCTCAAGGGAGGTGGGAGGACAAAGAAGGGAAGGGAAGGAGTGAAGTAGACAGTTTTGTCACTGACTTCAACAGGAGCAGAATCTGTGCCCTCGAAATGAGCAGATGGAAGCACTTGTCTACAGGCTTTAGGAGCAGGTGTGAAGCATCATTTCAGACAGCAACAAAAATCCATAATTAAACACCATGTAAAAAGTTCATTACTGTGCAAACAAAAGAACAGGGTTTAAGCATTTAAAATGTACCTTCTTAAATACAATTTTTTTTCAGAAATTCTTTCACTAACTTGCCCCCATAACTATATTAAACTCTAGATTATGAACTCTTAATTCAACAGAAAATGTTACAAAGTTTCCACTCATTTTAAATACCTGTTTGGAAGAAAAGCTGTAATTGAGAAAAGATCATTTAAAAAGACTACTTTATTCCTAGAGTTAAATAAAGTGAAATTTTATAAGCAGGGCAACTTAATAAAAATCATCAGTGCAATAGAAATATAATTGATATGGCAGAGATGCCTAACACAGAGACGCCTAACAGCATAAGCTAAGGATTTGTGAGGCTGGACTAAATTTGGTGAGACAAACTTCAAGGTGAGAAAACAAAAGAGCCCACAATGTCTATGATTTGGTTATGAAGCAGCAATGCAGAAGCTACTAAAACAGTTTTTCCTCTGACCTATTGAATTACATGCTAATGTGTCACTTCTAATTTAGTCACAGAGATACACATAGAGAAAAGATTTATTAAAGAAAAATAAACATTATATACACACATGAACATTCATTCTAACTAAACGGCATTTCAAGCAGAAACTCTGCTCCAGCTATATACTGCATCGTCAGGAAGACAGTAAAGCACGGATGAAAGGAACAATCAGGAAAAGGTCTGATTCTACACATATAACAATACTATCATGAACATGAAAAATCCTAGCCATGGTAATAAACCAAGCCCTGGTATTCATTCTAGAAATTTAAAAGCACCTTGTGTATTATGGGAATGATTTGCAGGCAGGCATGTATACACAATTATTCGGCAAGCAGCATAGTTTTCCCTTAGCATTAACCTCAGTGCTGTCATGCATAATGGCTACGTCTACACTATGTTCTTCCAATTTAATATTGGGAAAACGCATTTTTTGTGTAGATGCTCTGCGGGATTTTTTGAAAGAGCCCTAGCTTTTTCAAAAACACTCACTAAAGCAGACCTACCCAATGAGAAAGCAGTTATACCGGGCATCTGGCATACAGATTAAGTGGGGAAAAACCCCAACACACTTTATCATCATTATCTCTATATGGTGGTTCCTGAAAGCCCCAGCTCCTGGATTCATGCTAATGCATCAGTCTGAGCTTTCATTTAAAAATACAGTTATGTTTCTAGTCCCCATGAGCTATAGAAAAAAGTTTCAAAACACCGAGAAAAAAACCCCCAAATTAGTATTTTTTAGAATCTCATGGATTTGGGATACAGGAAGAATTGGCCTGTGAATTTTGAGGTAAAAAATGCCACACTGTCGCTTCATTTTCAAGCAAGACAGACTGGGGCTGCATGGGCGTGGGTGAGAACATATATATCAGAAGCTACACAAGTATCTAGCTAGACAGACCAACAGAACCTGTGCAATGCATAAAGTAGCCACTGAGCTGGTATGTGGCTTGATTTAATACTGGAAACAACCCATAGGCTGGGAAGTATGTTAAAGAGTTAATGATGTAGGCAAGCAACAGACACGCTGACTCCTCTGTCTCTTCCGAGTAATAGCCAAGAAAATATTTAACAAGTGTCTGTGGTCCTTACTCCTGCACAACCCTACAGCAACCATCCAGAGGATGCTATGCTACCCTAAAGGGACGATAAAACCAAATTACTCCAGTGCAGTTTCCGCACATAGAAATCGATGGGATTATTTGTATGAGTAAAGAGAGGCAAGATTAGGTACTCAGGCCAGTTTTTGCTCAAAAGAAAGCGAATACAATGGACCATTTGACACCATGCTAGGGAGTTTACCGGCAATACCTGTTATAGCCTGTACTAAAAGGTAAAAGACGCCTTCACAAATTACAGTCTGTCATGCTCATTTAAACAGCTATTCAACCAATGCTTATCTCTGCATTTGGCAGCAGCCTGCAGCTCCTTTTACTTGGAACCAACCGTTGTGGTTTATCATAATTCTGCTTAGGCACTTCATAAAAAGATGCTTTTGGAACCAGCAGACTGTATAGCTCTACTTGAAACATTATGCGGCTGTCTAAACAAGCTGTAATGTCTCATTAATGCATCCATTTTCACTTCTAATGCCAATGGGCCCAGTCCAAATAAAATAATGACTATCGCCACTTTGACCTTCTACAGTGTCTTCCATACAAACTTCCCCAAGCACTTACTCACCCTCACAACCCCCTGGAAAGTAGGTATGTGTCATTTACCTCATCGACTAAAACTGAGGGACAATGAGCTACATACTGTTCCCAGGAATACTGCGAGACTTCACTGATTAATAGTAAGACTTCTACTGGCATCTTTCCTTTGGAATAAATGACATACTCTATAACAGAGCAAGTTTGTGACAGAGCTAGGAATATAATTATAGAGTTTAGATTCTTTGAATTTTAGTGTAAGTAACTGATGAGCCTTTTTATGATGGTAATTTTTTAAAAAATAGAATGGATATTTCTGAAGAACTAGATTTGGGGTTAAATTTTTTCAAAATCATCTAAAATTAAAAAAAAATTAAAAAAAATTCCTATGATTTTAAATAGCAACTAAATATTTTTAAGTGTCTGAACCTTAAAAAAGTAGAAAGGAAAAAAGCCAAAGTGCCAGACCCACAGTAGGCCAAGTTTCATTTCTGACTATGCTTTTGCAGCCAAGTGAAAATGTCAAGGGAAAAAAATAGGGTTTATAAATGGAAAATCTGGTCAGCTATTCAATGTAACGAAAAGGTGAAGAATATTTCACTCCTTTAAGCATGTTAGCAGTAGAGGAAACAGTATTAAAACAATTTTAAAGTGTTAATGTTAACAAAAAGTAATAAAGATGAAAATACAACAAGAAGGGCTGATCCCGTGATAGTCAATGAAAATTTTTGAGATACTTCCTTGCAGATGTCATCTGGACAATTCTCTGAATATTATCAGCACCCAAGGCATAACAGTCAAGTTCAAATGAACAAAATGCAAATCTAACAACAGCTCTTGCTTAAGCAAACCTTTCACTGAAGTCACTGGAAATTTTGTTTGAATCAGGATTGACAGAATTATCCGTCTCCCAGAACAGCGCCCTATTTACTTAGCTTGCTCCTTAAAGTTCATAAAATCAATGAAGGTATCAATGCAGAGGCAGATCTACAGACTTTTACTTGTGCACGTCAGGAATATTATAACCTCCCTCAGCATAAATGCAGCCTATTTTTCTATTTGTCATCTTCCCTTTAAAATGAAGAAAAATATCACACTTTTCACTAATAAATAAGAGGAAAAACTTGTGCTATCAAGACCGCCATCTCTGACTCATTATAAAGCATTAGCACTCTAGTCTCATCTTTTTTGGCTTAATATGACCAGAAGTCAGCCCTGGAAGTCACAAACCACCCAATAAATTAGCATTTTATGTATTTTATATACTACTAAGTTACCAGAAATCTACAAAATTTGGGCTAGAACATTTGCATAAAATAGAACTATGTTTTATATTAAGGATATTTGCAAAACTAGCTCAAAGATAAATTGATCTAGCAGGCAATAGCTTATTTTTGGAAAGCTATCTTCATATGTTATTGTAGACTACAATATTGTGGCCTTGTCGGTCTCAGGCTATTAGAGAGACAAGGTAAGAAGAGGTAATATAGTTTATTAAACCAGCTTTTGTTGGTGAGAGTGTCAAGCTTTTGATCTGAAGAAGAGCTCTCTGTAAGCCTGAAAATGTGGCTCTTTTACCAACAAAAGCTGGTCCAACAAAATATTACCTCACCCAACCTTGTCTCTCTAAATTGTAGTGCAGCCACATTGCAACATCTTACATAACCTTATCAGTGCTGATACCAAGCACGAGCCAACATTTAATACCTAAACCAGCAACAGACTAGGGCACCAGTGTCTGTGCATAAATGAACCCTCCACATGCAAATGTTTTTTTGAACCTCCTTCACGGAAACTGGTTAGCTATGACACTGTCCTATCCCGTCTCATTCCCATCCATCATGACTCACCACCTCTATAGGAAATGTTCAGAGATACCAATACTATTTTAGTCAAAAAACAGTAACTTATAAGGAACTTTTTGCCCTTGAATGCAGCCCACTCTTAATTATTGCAGCATGGGTACTGAAACACAGCAGAAGTACTGGTTGGGACAGCTCAGTTTGGATTTCAAGCCCTAGAAAAAGGGCATAACACTTTTTAATTAACAAAGAAAATGCCAGGGGTAATAATGTAATAAACAGAAATGATGGATGTTTCCACATTATACGGTAGTGAAACAATTTGCTTTTACCATAAAAGGAGCTTTGCCTTCAGTTCATATAAAGAATTTGTATGTAGCCTTATTCTCAAATACACTGTAGTCAGTATCAAATTCCCTGCAATCACAGATGAGTCAAAGGAAAAATGTCCAGAACCATGGGTCAACAGACGACTGATTAGGCATCAAACCCATAGGCTGTTCTGTAGCCAGTTTAGCAGCCAGCAGTTTAAGATTAACCAAAAGATGAAATCAGTGCCAAGTCTGTACTGCAATTGGTTGCTCCATTACGCATAAGGAATGCTTTTACTTCAGAATTTTGTACAGCAAAATGCAATATAGGGGTAATAGTAATTACGAATTGATAAATTTTACTTTTAAAGTCATGATAATAATATCAGTAATCAGATGTCAGAAAAAGATTTTTCTTCACAGATTTCAAATCTCTTTTAAAACATGGACTAGCAAAACAAAAGCACTAGAAAAATCTAATATCAAATGGAGGTTTTCAATAATGTTCCATGGTTTGCTGTCTCTGTTAAACCTACTGTTATATATAAAAGCAAAGTGGTAATGAAACAGGGAAAAAAGTTTCCTCAGAGTGTCCTAGTGATCCAATATAATCTACCTAGCCTTGCCTACCAGCAGGGCTACCAAAAAGGGTTATGTGAAAAGGAAGAACACATTGCCAAGTAATTTGCACTGTTTGTACCATAAAGATAACCACAAACTTTCTACGCACACAGTTTGACTTTTTTGTCCATCTTGTTGAAGAAATGTATAGTGGTATACTGGTGTCTATCTTTGTCTAAATGGGAACTGGTAGCCAAGTGGGAAGCTATTATATGATACCTTTAGCAAGCGTGTGTCTATTAGTATATGTAAAATGAAACAAATATCTTTATTTTTAATATGACTGTGTGTCAGACACAGAACAAGTATAAATTCTTCTCAAAAAGAGAAGACCTAAAGAGAAAACTGTTCTGCTACGAAATAAACTCAATTACCCACCCCATTTCCCTCAAATACAAGCATATACCCTCATATATTTGTTAACGTACGATTTAATTAGCATTCCAAAAAGCATTTATTTAATAAACCATTTTCATGTTGCTTTTTCACTGAACTGTCTCTTTTCAATTGAAACGCTGGGGACTGTAGCAGCTTCCATTCACCACTAACCTAGGGTGATTTTGAACCAGTGAGTTTGAGGTACAAGACTCAACACCTATCATTAATCACTGGGACCAGCTTTCCCTCTAATTTTTTTTCCATCTGTGAGCAGAATAAATTTTGTGATGTTCAACAAGGCATGTGCAGATGTGCGCCACCAATAGAAACACATGCTGCTGACTTTGGGCACTCTGCTAAACAGCTGGGCGGCACCTGAATCTCTCCTGGGCAGCCACCCATGCGCTTAGCTTTCAGGAGACACTGGTTAGGACCATTCCGTATCCTGGGAGAAAATTTTTAAAAGAACTTCAACACCTCTTAGGGGGGAAAATAACAACCCGCACTTAAAAAAAAAACAAACATAAAATTAAATATATATTTTGTGACTTAATTAGGATATGCGCGCGTAACTCTTCAAGTTTGAGGGAAACCCATCTTGATGTGTTTTTGTTCAATGTTTTATTACTGGTGAACTAAGACAGAGGTTTCCAAAGTCTCATTCTGCGGACTGTTTTAGAACAGAAACAGCACTCTGGGATCACCTTCCTTCCAATCTGCGTTGGAGCATGCCTTGCCCATTGTGGTGTGTTACAAAACAAAGGAATGTACTCTGCAGTTCTTAATCAAGCAAAACTCTAACTTCAAAGGATGTTTTGGTCAATTAAAGGTGGTAGAATTTTGGCCCAAAGTTTGAGAAATGTAGCATGCCCCATGGTATAGAAGAGGCAGTCTCCCTAATCTTAAAGGAAGACCTGCCACACTCTGCACATTTAAATCCTGTCTGTGTTACTCCTCTTTTCAGTACCTGCTTAAACAGAAACTTAGATAAAGGAATTCCATCTGCATGTAGCAAGAATTTAATCTCCACTCAGTGCAAGTGGATGTAACTGGATACAGTATGAAGTGCACAGAAAGCAAGTGTTTCCAGGTCTGTTTTGGGTGATCTCTGTCTCCCTCCCTCTCCTACGTCCTCCTACATTGCCCCCAGACAGAAGAAAACATGTTTCCACAGAACCCATAAGTAGTCTAGTGCAAACTTTGGGAGAAGGGGACCAGACCTGTAATAAACGAAAAATAAATGATTATGAATGCCGGAATAAAAAATGATTTGAACTCACAGTTCTCCCATAAATTACATATGTGGCTTTAAGTATTCAATTGAAGAAAGTGAGTGGCTGCACCATAGATTAACTGAAATTTCAGTGCAACCTTAGAATCACAGAATCATAGAACAATTGAACTGGAAGGGACCTGAAGAGGTCACTGAGTCCAGTTCCCTGCCCTCTTGGCAGGACCAAACACCATCTAGATCATCCCCAATAGCTGTCTATCTAACCTACTCTTAAATATCTCCAGTGACGGAGATTCCACAACCTCCCTGGGTAACTTATTTCAGTGTTTAACCACCCTGACAGTTACGAAGTTTTTCCTAATGTCTAATCTAAATCTCCCTTGCTTTTTGCTCCTTGTCCTATCCTCAGAGGCCATGGAGAACAATTTGTCTCCCTCTTCCTTGTACCCCTCTTTGAGGTACCTGATAACTGCTATCATGTCCCCTCTGAATCTTCTCTTTTCTAAACTAAACAATTCCAGTTCTTTCAGTCTTCCATTATAGCTCATGTTCTCGAGACCTTTATCATTCTCACTGCTCTTCTCTGGACCTTTTCTAATTTTTCCATATCCTTCTTGAAATGTGGTGCCCCAAACTGGACACAATACTCCAATCGAGGCCATCCTGAAGGTTCATCATATTAAAGCATATTGCAAAAGCCAGTATAGATGGTACAACGGCATGAGTACGAATGGGGACAGCTGCACACGAAAGGAGAAGTTACAACATTCTTCCCAATAAAGATGGGACTCTTGGCACTACCAACCTCTGGACATCCAGGAGCAAAGAAGGGACTAACGGGAATCCAATATTGCAAACTCTATTAAGCATACTAAATGAGAACCATTTTCTCAATATGTAAACTTGCAACACACTAGGTCATTGTAAAACCTACTCTGCATATATGCTCCTGTTGATATACTGAAACCAATGGTTTAGAATCTGGAAAGTTTTCTCTGCTTCAAAGGAACCAATTATTTTCTTCTAAATACTGAAAGCATTGCACTATATTGCTTATCTAAATTCTTTCATAAATTCAAACATTAGCCCTGGCACAATCACAACATTTATGTTTAAGGCACTGTTCAGTGTCACAGCCTGTTCTTTCTGTTATTTCAGTAACTCTGTCTCAATGAAAACTGACCTAATGCTCTCTCAGTCCTTGGTGAATAACTAAATTGCTTTCTAAGTCTGCACTAGAAAACAATTTACTGATAAGGTAAGCCCTCAAAAAGAGCATCACTTTTTTTTTTATTATTTTAAGCCACATGTAATATGAACTGTCTTTGCTGTTCAAAAAGTCAAGACAAAGCTAATTTTCCAAAACAATGCAAAAAGATTTCCAACTTAAATGTAGACAGAATATCTGTGAGGGATTCATCAAGGTACAACAGGCACAAAAGTTGGGTTTGTTTGTTTGTTTGTTTAGAGCCTACTAAAGAAATATTTCATTTAAAAAAGGAATCATGAGAAATTAAATTTGATACACCCACAACATTTACAACTCGAGCACTGCAGCATTGTGTGAATGCAAGAGAGACTCACTACAGGTTGAATCTGGCAAACTCCATAATCTGTCATGATTATAGTTAGCTGGACAACCACTTATCATGGGAGTGGCCAAATTTCCCGTGGGTCCCATAAAGTTTGTTTATACCCACCAGTCCTTGCTCTCAGTATTCTGTCCTGTAATTTAGCTTTAATTTATCCCAAAATGCCATTTAAGAGCCCAGTAAGCAGTGGAAGTATTGGTAATGTGCTAGAAAATATCGACCTTCCATGTTGTCTTGGGCCTCCCAGGTTTCCATCGTCCTTCAGGCAGCCAGTAAAGCGCTCTCTTTACAGTGGTGCCTGCCTACCTTCCCATCAAGTGCCCTATCCATCTCCAGCATCTTCTCATGATGATAGCAGTCACATTCTCCTGGTGGCATCACAAGAGTAGGTCATGGTTGAAGATTATTTTCGGCCAAAAGATGTGAAGTATCTTGTGAAGGCCAGTGGTGAGAAAGAATGAGAGTTTAGCAAGGTTGCACGCTGTCATCCTCCAGCACTCTTAGCCAGATAGTAGTGTTGATATGACACAGCTCTGGTACAGCTTAAGCTTAGTGTGGACACTGTACTGTCTAGATCTCCATACATTGTTCATGCTTCTAAGGACATCCCTGGACTTGCTTAGTCTACTCTGGATGTCGTTCTTGGTGCCTCCTTCATGGTGGATGCTGCTGCCTAAGTATATAAAGATGTCTGTGCTGGGTCAGTCTGCATCATCTATCTTGACTGGTGCTGGTGAATCTATGTTGAGAGTCATACTCTCTGTGGTTTTTTGGTTAACTCTTAGTCCAACCTGGCATCCAAAGGCACATGGGCACTGTGGTCTTTTCCTGCATGTGCTGATTAGTGTGGGAAAGCAAAGCAAGGTCATCCACAAAGTCCAGATCTTCCAGTGTAGAAAAATGTGTCCATCTGATATCCCTTGACACATCTGCTATTGTTCTCCGCATCACCCTGTCAATCACCGCGTTGAAAAGTACTGCAGACATGACACATCCCTGTATGAACCCAGTCTTGACTTCAAAAGACAGATCATAGTATCCCACGCTGCATGTGAAGTCGGTAAAAAAAACTCTTGATGAGCTGGACCACTTGTAGAGGGATTCTGTAGGCTCCCAGAGTGCGCCAAAGGCTCTCTCTGTGTATGCTGTCAAAAACCTTCTCAGAGTCTACAAAATGTATGTACAACTGTCTCTGCCACTCTGCGCACTGCTCTATGATGTTTCTCAGGGTCTCACGGTGAAAATCTGATCTATACGTCCCCTTCCCTTGTGAAATCCAGCTTGTTCATTTCTCAGAGACTTGTCAACAGCATCTGAGATCCGCTGGATGATGACCTTGGCTAGGATCTTGCTGGGTACGGATAGAAGGGTGATCCCACACCAATTACTGCAGTCACTGAGTGCTCCTTTCTTAGGAATCTTGACGATGACACCTCTGGTCCAGTCCTTGGGTATTTATTGTCCTCCCCAAATTCCTGTAACAGTGGTTGGAGAATGGTGGCTCCAAGCTGTGGGTCTGCTTTAAACAGCTCCATGTTCAGGTTGTCAAGTCCTGCTGCTTTTCTGTTTTTCAGGATTTTGATGGCTGCACTGATTTCTTCCCTCTCTGATGGATCAATGTTAATATCAAGGTCCTCGTCAGACTCCTGGATGTCCACTTCTTCTTCAGGTGGTGGTCTATTCAGGACTTCTCTGAAATGTTCTGTCCAGTGTGCTTTTTGCTCTCTCTCTGTTGTCAATAACTGTTCTTGTTTGTTCTTGATGGGGGCACTTGTACTGCCATGATATCTGGCATAAACAAGTTTGGTGACTGTACACATTTCCTTGCTCCCCTCAATTAGTTGCATCATCAGCTTTTCGCAAGGTCTTCCATGAAAGCTCACTTGTCTGCCCTCAGTAGCTTTTTCACTTTTTGGTTTGCCTCTCTGTAATTCTGTTTGTATATTTCTTGAATTCTGGCTGATTTAGCAACTACCAGTCTCTTCTTTATGTCCCATCTCTCTTTGATGGTCTTCCATGTATTGGGTTTGATACACTACTTCCTCTTCTTCCTATCCTTGAAACCCAGACAAGCCTCGCTGCTCTTTGAGTAGACTGATGGAATCTGTTCCCATACCGTGGTGATTTTACCTGTGATACGGGTAGATACATCATCCCTTAAATCTTGCAAAGCTTAGAATCAGTTCCTCAGTTGAATGGTAAAGGCAGTCTTCATGGTGACATCTTGTATTTTTCAACATTGAAGCATCTTTGTATGGGTGTCTTAATGCCTGTTCTTCACAGCTTGAGTTTCACAAGTGTCATCACCAGGTGGTGATCTGCTCCTCTCCTCACTTTCACATCTTCCAAGCAACATCTTCATGTACCATTGATCATCAGATGGGTGATCTGGTTCTTTTTAATTTTAAATTACACTTTCCACTCTGCAGAATATTTTCCTTCCATGCTTTCGCTTTAGTTTTTAAATGCATTTATGATTTCAGCTCAGAAACCTGAACAGAAGCATAGATGCAATGCCTCTGCACCAAGAACCGCCTGAGCATCAGTTTCACTTTAATGGAGGAACTGTACATCTCTCTTCATTGGAGCATTAAGCAGCAGGGAATGCAAATCTGTGCAAAACTCTCTCCAAGAGCACAGTGGAAGACAATGGGTCAAGCTAGCTTTGTCCACATTCCTGGTGAGGGCAGTTGGTTGCCACCTGAGCTGCACTGAGGGAGTTCTGGCCACACCTCTTTTTATAACTCTTAAGAAAAGCATCTCTCTCCATAAGGCCTCCTTCTCCCCCAGAGTAGCTCAGGCTTCAAAGCTATAACTGAGTCCTAAACCTCACACATACTGAGCCTCAAATTTTCTCTGATAATACAATTCATGTACAACTACACCAAAGTCTCAACAAAAGAAACCACAACATACACCATGATATCATATCCTTATGCAAAAGTCTAACAAATAGGTCATCATGCCTTGGGGCCAGATGCAATCCAGTTAAGTCAATTAAAAGAATCCCACAGTGAATTTTGTCCCAGTAAAACCAATGGGAGTTTGGTGACTGACTTCAGGAGAGCCAGGACTGCATCCCTATTGACTTCCAGGGATTTGGATCAGATCCTTAATACACAGAAGGCGCAAAGCCAAGACAAAAGGAATGAATGATGTACACGTTTCAATATCAATGTTTTAACAATGCTCCCTGTTGACTTGGCAATGAACACATAATGAGCTGGACAACTTGGCCTCAGTACATGGTCACCGTGGATCAAAAAAATCTGGCACCATGGAGAACTGCTCTTTCAAAAAAAAAGCGTCCCCAGAGCATCTACACATGTTTTTTTTTCCTGAAAAAATCTTTCTGAAAAAGGTGCTCCTCCTCATCCAGGAGTGGAAGAGGGCCACAGGAAAAAGTGCATGTTCTTCCAATTTAATATCAAAAAAATGCATTTCGTGTGTAGCTACACCACAGGATTTTTCGAAAGAGCCTTTGCTTTTTCAAAGAAACCTTGCCATTGTAGACATAGCCATTGTGATTTATCTAGCTTTTGTGTCTGTCGTATGAACCAAAGCCTGTGCCACTAAACAAGAAAGCAAAATACTAGCTTGCCATGTAAACTTGCATGAGTGATCAGAGATTTACCAATCACGCACCTTTGGAAGCACATTCCATATGAGTCATAGCAGAAACCAGGTATGTAACACCTTTTTTCATTACACACTAAAACAAATGGTTTTGCGCAGTTTTTCACATGAGAAGAATCTACTCTCTAGGCAATACTTAAAAACAGCAGGAATCATCTTATTTGAAGACACACAATCCTATAAAATTTCAATACATTTGCCAAATCAACTTAAATAGTATTTGGAAGCATTTCTGTTATTGTTCTTTGGCAAAAAATCTGCTGGAGATGTATTCAATGTATTCTTCGCTATATATTACCTTTGGTATGTTAGTTTAGTGGAAAGAATTTTACTTTAAACAAAATGTTAATAATTATAAGGATAACAAGATAAACTGTACTAACAAGGGAACATAAGCAGTACATAGAGTACTTATCACCCACAGCATGCCAGGAATGCTCCTAAAACTAGGTTTTTGTGTGTATTTTTTAACTTTTAATTTTATGTGCATTCCAAAACCAAGATTTTTTCAAGAGGCATTTAATCCATAAACCAATGGGTAATGCAACTAAATGGTCCCAGTATAACCATCACTGAAAACTTTTTAAATGACCGTTTCTTCATAAAGTAGTAGCTAATTAATTCATACACCATAAAATATGAAATGTTGTTGCAAGTTGAGGGAAAAATATCTGGATTATTCTTTAGAGTGTGTGCTTTATTTAACATGACTATTTTCATTCTGTTCAAACAATTCCGACAATCCATTTTTTTCAAAACAGGAGAGGTACCCTATTTATGTTTCAGTGTAAGTGATAACTAGCAATTATGTTTTATTTTTAAATGCACCTATCCCTAACTAACCCTGCAAATATTCCACCTTACAATATAACTACTACATCACCGCAAGTAAGAAGCAGAAAAGTGGGCCACGTAATATTCCAATATTGCGTATCTTGGAAGTCGTGGGCCCAACGGCGGAATGAGTGGGGCCTACAGCACTCAGCCCTCGGCATTACCTGGATCATGGTGCTGCCTCCCACATCACTTTCCTAAAAGCAGACATAACGGCGCAGTGGCACGGCCGCAGCAATTCAAGGGGGTTTGGAGCTCCAGCTGCCATTGCTACTTGGGCAGCAGCTGGAGCTCCAAACCCCTTTGAAATGCTGGGCCCGGTGGGGGGAAAATGCCCCCTCTGTCCCCATCTGCAGGACTGATAAGAAAGCTGGCTTAACTCACCAGCCTCATTTGGTTTCACCTCCTGGGGGCAGCAAGGCAGCCTTTGTATTTGAGTCACACTACCATAATCCAGAGACAAGAACACCCAGACCCACCCTGCTCTAACAATATCTTCCCCCGGTGCCAGGCACCCCGTCCCCCCACAGACTGCTGGCGACTCACCAGAGCCACTGATGCTGCTGGACCACCAGAGCTACACAAACCATGCAAGGGCTAGAGCCGCACAAGGCAAGTCATGCCAGGGCCACGGCTGTCCGAGCCACAGAGCTGTGCAACTCTGGGCTGGAGCTGCAGGAGCTGCAGTGAGGCAAGAGCTGTGGGAGGAGCCGCCACCACGCACTTGACCAGCCAAGTGGTGAGGCACACGCCTGGAGCAGTCAGAGGGCTCTCCATGTGTGCAGCTCTATGGAGCCACATTTCACCAGACCATGGTGTCCAGTTCACCAGATGTGGCGAGTGGCAAGTATATTGGACACCACAGCATTGGTGGATTTTTCCTCAAGCGTTTAAAGGGATATTATATTACATTCCTCAATGCCATTTTAAGAGCTTTCCAAATACACACATATTATTATCCACATCTAACACAGAACACTATACAACCTAACTAAAAGTTGTGGGCATTCTATCCCAGACTCTCAAACTGCAAGGGAATAGTGTGTTGAATAGCATACCCTGGAAGGGCAATTCATTAACTAAGCAGTTTATAAATTCAGGCACACAATTGGCTTTTGCACTATATTATAGAATTTACTACTAATTTACAGTTAGCACTAGGTAAGTTGTGGTTCTATATCTGGTTCGTTATGATTACTAAATTCTAACCAAGAATCAAGAACATCTTTCATTTTCAATCTGAAACTACTCTTCTAAGCAAGCCCGCAATATTAGTAATAAAACAAAATAAAGTTGATTCATATAGTAAATAGCCTCAGAAGGGTATATATGTAAGTCTGAAGCATCATGAATAATAGGCAGTCCTGTGGCACTTTAGAGACTAATAAATTTGTTAGGTAATGAGCTTTAATGGGTAAAATCCTCTTCCTCAGATCTAAACAAAACAAAAAAGCAGTCCTGTAGCACTTTAAAAACTAACAAAATAATTTATTAAGTGATGAGCTTTCGTGGGCCAGATCCACCTCCTTAGATCTGTGGGTTTTACTCACGAAAACTCAAGACCTAATATATTTGTTAATCTCTACAACATCTCAGGACTGATTGTTATTTTCTTCATAAGATTTAACTTAATCTATATAACCTAATGCTGTTCAGAGAACATTGGCACCAGTGCAGTGATCTGTCTGTGTAAGGAACACAGGATCAGACCCCTACAATGCAAAACCGAAAAGAAACATGCAATGAGTCTGTCTTGCTTTTAAAAAACATCCCAGTTCCTCGGCCCCTTATGCATCCACTTCCACTACTGTCTGTCTTTTCCTCTACCCAGTCCACTTCAGTTTGTACTTAACAAAAAGCTACATAAGGCTCAGGAATACATTATTTAAGCCAAAAGCCACGTGGAAGTGCCTTGTAGTTAGTTGACATGTTTTTCCTTAAAATAATGTTATATTTCAGGCAGAAATGTTGTTTTTCTAAATGCACCTCATTTATAATCTGTAAGGAAGTTAAAATTATTCTGAGCAATAGAACAACTGGCTTGCAAAGATGGAAGAATATCTTACCTGAGCTGATTGAAAGACCTAGTAACATATGACTGAAAGGTTCCTGAATCTTGTTAATTTCACAGCCACTCATCACGGAATAGCAGTGATGAAACCGACCAGAATTGTTAACTTGACATAAAAAAGTTCACTTTTTTTGGCTTTTTGTCCCAGTTTTTGTGGACAAATTTCCAAAACTTTAAAAATTTTCATGAAGTTGAAGTAATGCTCCCTGGACAGCTATACACTTCTATTCCTAAATCCTGTCAACACCTCTGGAAATTTTGCCCAAAGCCTCATAATTTTTAGGGCTCATATGTCACACAGGAACTACGTCAATCAATGGCCAATGCACTGCCAGACTAAGGCATAAGATAAGTAAACTACAGGTTAAGGCTTCACAGTATGAGGGACCTCTACAAAAGAAAAAAGGAGACACAAGCAAAAGAAGATTCTTTCTAAATATAGACATTTTCATTTAAATATGACAAAAAATGGAAACATCAGATTACATAAATACCATTGCTTCTCCTTTATCCTTCACCAATTTTTTATTATTGACATGTGGAAAGGCAGAGCAGAAAAAAAATAATAATTGCACTTGTAAAATTAGTATTTCTATGAATACCTCTATCATCCTCCAAAGAGAGGTTTTTGTTCATCAGCAGCTACTGGCAAAATTCTAACTGTGCCTCCATAACATATTTAATTATTTATTTACTTAATCTCACTGTCTAAATAAATAAATAAATAAAAGGAGGAAGAGGAGGGACTGGGAGGTCAGAGACAACAGTGTCATGAAGCAATCCTGGCAAACATACTCCTATGAGACTTGTCCTAGGGGCGACTTCATGTATAGCATCCTCCTCATCTGATAGTAGCTAGAAGGCCACCACCTTTTGTTTACAGTCTAGCATGCTTAGTCCTACAGTGCCTTCAATTTGTTTTTCTTGGGTTTTCTTCAAGAGTTAGTGTGTTCTTTCTTCTTTTGTGCAATTGTGTATTTCACTGTGTGCACCCCACTTTCTGTTTCATGCACTAGCCATGCTTATGACTTGTGTCAAGTGGATCTTGATGAGGCTACATCTGCGTTGGCTTCTCTTCATTAGCTTTGGGAATCTTCACTGTATTTTAGCAGTACGGCAAAAGAAAAATTCCCAATGACTCAGTGCTTCATAGCTAAAACTAAATTAGAATATACATTTGCAAATATATTTTATATATCATCTGGATAAATTTTTGTATTTATTCCTTTGAAAACAAGAGTTATTTTCCATTTTGATAAGTAAATATAGGATTTTGTATATATCTCCTTTCTTGTTTTCCTGTGAGAATACAAAGTTTCATGTTTAGATATTCACATGCTTTCTGTGAAAATAATAAAGTCATTTTTATGGTATGGGCCTCTTATACATGATGTAACTTGGAGCCTCAGAATGTCATAACCCTGCCCTGCAAACCAGGGCCTGGAAATACATGATCCATTTTCAACTCCCTCCTCCTCTGCTGTAACCACCTAAGATCTGTCCTTATGTTCTCCCTACTCTTGTAAGATCATAAGTATAACTGTACGGTCTCAGATCAATGGCTTACCCTTTTTTTACAATAGTGGCCTGCTAGAGCCAGATGCTGCACAGGGAAGGAACACAGCCAAGGCCACTATTGTGCAATCCATTCTCTAGCATCCAATCCTAGCTTCTGGTAGTCAGCTGTGGAGGGACACTCAGAGAATTGGGTGGTGTCTCTGACCATCTTGGCCATAAACTGATAGGATTCTGTTTTTGTACTGTTATACTTTTGGCCTTTTCAACCATGTCTCCTATCAACTAGCTCCAAATGTTGACTATGCATCACATGACTGTCGTTCCCAAGGTTGCTCCTCGAGCTGCTCCCAGAATGCAGCTGCAAAAGTCTTCTCTCTCCAGTGACATCTCACTTCTCAGGCTCCATCTACTGGCTTTCTGCTATACCAAATTCAAGTTTCTTGTCCTCATCTACAATGCTTTGCCTAGCAATACATAATATGAAAACAATAACAACTATGTGAGGAATAATCCAAATGGTCCATATTAGAAAAAATCAAAAGATATAAATTTTTATTTATAACTCAGCCAAGTATAACATCTGAATAATGCAGATATCAAAGGAGTGCAAACAGAGAATTCACCTAACAGTTCATTTCTATTTTACTGTTTTCATTATACATTGAGCCAAATTCTTAACTGATTTTTGCAGACGCTTCTCAAGTGATATTTCTAACTCTGAATTTTGCCTTGTTACTCTTGTCTAGCATGGCTAATTAAAGTTTGGAGATTAGAAAGGCAAAAGGTTAACTAAATCTTAAGCAGAACAATATAGGTATTTTGTTTTCTCAGTTTTGAAAGCAGGGTTCCATACTGCAGAAGTCTAGAAAGCCAGATTCCTGGATGCTTGATGTTTCAGTAAAAACTTATCGTTGAGAGATTGTACCAACCTGAAAATTTTCAAAGGTAGCAACGTAAGTTGTTCCGGATCAATTCATAAAATCTGCTTGTAACACTTTGTTCTTGAAAGAAAAAAAATAAAAAGAAAAGAAATCCTGACATACCTTAAGCTTACTGTAAAGATAAAATTCTGGATATAAAATCAAAATGACTTCATTGAGTACATTGTCAAGTTCCAAAAGAATACTAGATGGAAGTTTATACAACATGAGGCACCTGCCAAAATGAAAGCAAAAACCTAGCAAATTATATTTCAGATACCTTGACATTGCGTATGGTCAGTTTCACTGTCCTTTCCTATGCTGTAGGCTGAAATCTTGAATACCAATCTTATTAAACTACAACTCTGAATTTATCCACTATATGTAACATTCCAGATGTTGTACCAGCTGGGAACAGGCCCTTAGGCCATCTTTAGTTGATCTCTTAGTCACTTTCCAGCTTTTGCCAGGCATTCTTCCAAAAATATGAGGGAAAGTGTTTAAAAACAGATGTCAGAATTAATGTTTTTTTTCTTCTTAGTGGTAGGAAATACAGAAAGCTTGCACCCCACACTTTTTTATGAAATATGAATGTTGTCAACAACCCTAAGTTAATTTTAAATTAAATCATAACACAGTAAACTTAATTCTGACAGTGCTTTTTTGACAACTGGCCAGTCTCCATCAGTCTGTTCTTTGAAAATATTACACTGTCATTTGGATTTTTTCATTTAGTTGGAGAAAACCTCTGATGTCACCAATGCACAAAAAGGAGTTTACATCCTTCATGCTAAAAAAAAAGTACAAAATTTAAAATGTGATTCACTATAAATTTTAAGAGAATGCTTAAATAACCATGCACTATTAAACAGTCTTGTGCATTGCTGTATTGCATGTAAAAGAAAGCATGATGGGCATAATCATACAAAATGAGTTATTTTAGCTTTCGTTCACTGCAGCATAAATGGAAGGTGCTTGGTTTCTCCCAGGAGATGGCTGTTATCATCTGGATTGGGTCTGATAGGAGTTTAGCCATGTACTTCAAAAGAAATGAATTTAGAACTACATCCTGATCCATGAAGCATTCATCCATGTTGTGTAACTTACGTGAGTAGTCCCACTGATGTCGATGGGACAATCACATGAATTAAGTTATATGTGTGCATAAAAGTATTTTCAGGATCGGGTCACAGGCTGTAAGGTTTTAGGGTCAGGGACCACGTGTTCTATATGCTCTACATAGGTTGCATCCTCCCACGGAAGTAACTTCAAAGTTAACTTCAAAGTTAGGCACTGCTTCGAAGTAGCCAGCAGAGAGTCTACACACATTTTCCCTTACTTCAGAGTAAGCAACTTCGAAATTGAGCATCTACCCACACCGTACTTCGAAGTTAAAACTTCAAAGTAGGCCACTACTTCATTCCCGGAAATAGAGTAAGGACTTCAAAGTTGGGCTCTCTACTCCAAATTAACTTCGAAATAAGCAACTTCAAAGTTATTTTTGTAGTGTAGACACAGCCGTAAAGTCTTAACAACATTCTGTCCACACTCACTAAAGTACTAACAAACATATGAAGAATGAATCTTTTGACAAATTTGATCAAAACCTTTGTGCTACCTTTAAATTTTCCTTGCTGCATGTTTTAGAAGATTTAGGATCTAGGATTCCCTGCTTTGGGACAACTTTTACACAGTCTCTGAACTGTCTTTTGCAGTGCACCTGAAAATTGGACCCAGTCCTTCAAACAGTACTGCCACCATTCTAATAGCCGGTAACTGGACTGCCCTCCCCTTACCAGACCCTGGCCCTACTCCACTGCTTGCCCCACACCCCAAGGACCAGTTCTGTCACTCACTCACTAGCATAGTCAAGGTCACTTTGCCCATTACCTGCAGACCACACAGGGCCATGCATCACTGTGAACCTCACAAGCAACCTGGTGCCACAGACAGCAGCGGGTGCTGTCATTGCACTGCACCCTTCCTCTTGCTGAAGTTGCCACTTTTTCTACAGATCCAAAAAAACAAAAAACAATCAGGACATTGGGGTTGTCACATGGTATCCAGACACCAAACCCGCTCTGGGTGAAAAAGTGTGTGTGGCAACCCTACTTTTAAACTAGTTCTGGGCTGTAGTCTACTAAAAGCAAGTCAACTTTCACTCATTCCCTTCCCCTCATATTCATTAAAACACAGGGCTGAAAATATGAGGAAAAAAGAATATTTTCTAGCCTTAATCTTAATGCAGCAGAAATGAATGAACACTAACTGGCAGATTCATGCAAGAAGGATTTTAAATTTACCAGGGGAAACAAACTGTCTTTTCAAATTGGAATGATCAAAAGTGAGGGGTGCCTTTTGAACTATTCCAAAAAGTAAAATTAGGTCTTTAGAACCCAATTCTGTTATGTACACTCACCTAGAATTTACCTTTTATGGTAAGTACAACCACCTCCCCACCCACCAAATCAACAGGTAAGCAAAACTGGGGCTTCAGAATATTTACTCATAAGAGAACACATTTTGTATTTAATATCATCATCCAAGGATAGGTCTATACAGCAATTATTTCAAAATAACTATCCTAGCGTTGACACAACGCAATCTCTATTTCAAAAGAATTTCAAAATAGCCGTTGGCTTACTTTGAAATAGGTAAACCTCCTTCTACGAGGAACAGCACCTATTTTGGAATAGCTATTTCAAAATAGGTGCTGTTAAGATAGAGACTAAAGGCTATTTTGAAATAGGCCATAGTGCGTCCAATGGCTCTATTTCAAAATAGAGTTTATTGCCGTGTCCACACTAGCAAGTTCCTTTGAAATATTTTTCAAAAGAAGGGGCTCTTTCTAAATATCCAGCAGAGTGTCTACACACAAAAAGCGTCCTTTCAAAAGTAAATCAAAAGAACATGATGTCTCTTCCTAAAGCGCTCTTCCCCTCCCGGATCAGGAAGAACACCTCCTGTTAAGACTCTTTCAAAAGAAAACACGTGTAGACACGCCATGGGCCGCTCTTTCGAAAGAGAGGTTCTCCATCGTGCCGGACAGCTGGCATGCAGAGACGCCATGACTAGTGCAAGCAGAGCTCTATGCTCCCTTCATCCAGCCACTCATAAAGATGCAGGGACCCAGAAACTCCATGGCAGGAAGCTAAGAGCATGCTGGAAACAGCAAAGGCACAAGCCTGCAGCAGCATGCCCTCCTGCCAGCTCTCCACCACATCAAGCCAGCCCACAACCCGTAGGGCCAGCAACCAGGAGCCCTGTGCCCCCCAGGGACTCCCTACCAATCCAGAAGAGGGCTCCTAGGCACCAAAATGCAGGCCCCATCATGGTCTGAGCCAGGGCTGTGGGACTTCCTCGGCCTCTGGGGGGATGAGGAGATTCTGCTCTAGACCACCAGCAGGTGCTGGAATGCCTCTGCCTTTCCCCAGATGGCCACCAGCCTGACCACCCAGGGACACCCCTTCTGCAACCCAGGCCAAGTAAGGTCTAAGGTGAAGAAGCTGTGGCAGGCCTATGTGAGAGCCAGGGACACAGACAGCCACTCAGGGGCAGTGCTCACCAGCTACCCCCACTACAAGGAATTCAACAGACTCCTCGGGGCCAAGGACATAGCCCCCCTCCCTCCTTGTCACGGTGCCAGACACTGCAGGGCCTGAGCCAGAGCCCCAGCTGGAGACGGAAGAGCTGCCAGGACCCTCGTGCCAGACCAACCCCCAGGATCAGAAGCCAGAGTGGAAGGGACCTGCAGACAGAACTTTGGTCTTTGCCCTCCCATTGGGGTTGTTCAGCCTGGCACCCTTGATCAGGGCCTCCCCTGAGTTCTTTGAAGGACCCTCTGGTAGGCACCCAGCACAATGCACATCTTGGGGTGTGGGGAGAGGGCAGCTGCCTCCACCACAGTTGGCAGCAGGCCAGCCACATGGTCACCAGCCCCAGTCCAGACACACCTCGGACAGTCACTCCTCCCAGCCCACAGAGGTGGCCATGCGCAGCATTCAATACCCACTCCCAAGGACAGCACCACCAGCCGCACACCCGGGGAGGGGGTGGAGGGTGCCAGATCATGTCCAGCACATGCCCCTCCATGCAGGGACCCCTCAGTGCCCAGGATCCCCCAGTGCCGATGGGCCATCAGACAGGGGAGCAAGGGGGATTCCCACCAGGGGTAGGAGGCACAGCCCTTGGGGCTAGGCCACAGGACTGATTGGTCATCTCTCTCTCCACTTGCGTCCCTACAGTTCTGCCCTCCAAGGGCTGGGCAAGCCTTGTCCAGGAGCTCGGGAGCCCTGCAGCAGCTGCTGAGGAGGCCGGGGCATCGCCACCTTCAGTGCCCAGGCAGGCCTATGCCTGGAGGCCAGGTTGCTGTAGGCAGAATGAGAAAGCTGCCATGTACATGGCCGCCCTCCACCAGCAGAACATGTTACTCTGGGACTCGCTGGCACTGGAGTAGGTCAATGTGGCCTGGCAGCAGGAGGCTTGGGGTGAGGTGGCAGAGGCCCTTCACACCCACACCAAGGCCATCACTAACTGGCTGCTCCAGCCTCCTGCCACCGCCCCCCGCACGCCATCCCTTCTTCTGCCTCTCCCACCACCCCTGCCCTCACTGCCTTGTTCCTACCCAACCTCACCACAGCCACCATGCAGGAACTCACTGACTGGCTTGTGGCCAGGATGGGCCCTGCCAAGCCAGCACCCCTGTCCCCCGTACCCCCTGCTGAGCCAGAGGCTGTTGCACCCCTCCCATGCCCCTACCTCCCCAGAGCTGGGGTGGTGCGGGCTCCCACAGCTGCCATGGCTCACAGCCCCCACAACCCTGCAGAGGACTAGGCCCCCCAACTCTGTCCCAGAACCCCGCAATGTATATAATTCCCCCCTCATTCCCCACTGTATATAGTTACTTGCACAGTTTATCTTTTCACACAATTCATACATTTCATTAAACAGTTTATTTTTTCACCACTTCTGTGTCCCTTGTGGGAGAAGCAGCAAGGGGCGGATGGGCAGGGGGGTTGTGGTGGAGGGTCAGTGGGTGCCCGAGTGAAGGCCTTGCAGAGGGCCTCCCTGACCACACCTCATCCCAATGGGCCAGGTGACACGGGATAATGGCCAGCTGCTCATAGCCAGAGCCAGCCTCAGCAGCTCACCTCTGCATAAAAAGCTCATGCTTACCCTCCACAACACTGGGGGGCATTATGCCCCCACAATGGTGAGCACATTATGGAGGCCAACCTCCAGCAAGGTTAGGAGGCACCTAAACCGGCCCTTTAGAAGCTCAAACGCTCGCTCCACAAGGTTGCAGACCTGTTTGAGGTGGGTTCTAAAAAAGTCCTTGCTTGGGTCTGTGTGAATGATATACGGCTGCATGAGCCATGGGTGGAGGGGGCAGGGAGCATTAGCCACCATGCAGAGGGGCATGCAGACAACCCAGACCAGGAGCTCCCGTGGGGGAATGTAGGTCCCCCTCCTCCATCCTTCATCCAAGCCACAAGGTCCTGAACATCCAGGCATCATGGTTCCAGCCCGACCAATCCATGATGCCTGGATGTTCAAGACTTTAGGGCTCAGGTCCTATTTGGTTTCAGGAAGAAGGGGCTTTCAAAGTCAGGAGGTCCTTTTGAAAGGCCCCCGTCTACATGCGTGGCATGCTTTCCGAAAGTGGCACTTTTGAATCGCACGTGGCTGTCATATTGATGTCGGCAGCTCGTTAGCATCTTCTGAACTGCCTCATTAACATGCCCCTCCAAAAGAAGGGGGCAAGTGTAGACACAGCCCAAGAGGCCAAATTAGAAAAAAAAAAGCCTTTAAGTCAGTGCATCCTATTACAAATACTGACATATATTTTAAGTATCTAATTTTTGCACAGTAAGCAATTATGTGAAGCAAATCTATTTTTGTAGGTGGCGTAACAACAAGAGATATTTTGTTACAGTGCCTTATACTGAAGTTTGAAGAGCTGTCTAAAGGATGATATTGGTTACAACAGCTTACTACATCCAAAATTATCAAAATTAAAAAAAAAAACACTCAGAAGAACTTCGCTGCACAGGGTATGTAAAATTATGAACATTTTTATTAGAGATCAAACAGAGTCCTGCAGAGAGGCCCATTTTGCTGAGACTTCATGCTGCACTGTGGCATACCATTACAAATAATGATGTAGCAAATCATTAAAATGAAAATGATCAAAACAGTAATTCCATGATTTGTGCGATTAGGCACTCTCTCTGTGTTTGGTCACTTGCATGTTAATTCAGAAAATTCTACTATTGTTAATGACTCTGTCCCTCACCGGTGCAACTCAGTGAGGTTTTTCTGTGTGACGTGTTTTTCCTACAGCTTTTTGCATTACATCAGATCTGAAAATATTATAGCTAAGGGTCTTTCCCTGAAGAGTAATGAAGCAACAAGGGTGTTCATGTTCTCTACTATTTATTCAAATTTCCATTAACTGCTTAACAAGGCATTTTGAAAATATTTCTGCCGGGGCACCCATAACTCCACAGTGCCTGATCCTCACCCCACTGAAGTTAGTGGCAAAACTCAGGCAGACTTTAAGGACTGGGAGGTTTGGATCAAAGCCTAAAACAGCAAGCTAAGTGAAACCTATAGATTTCTTACTATACTGGTAACCATCTCCTGCAGGCTAATCTGAAAGCTAAAAAAAATGCCACATATCAGACTTCAGCAAAGTTTTACTGTTGAGCTTAATTGGTCTCAAATTATTTTGCCTGTCTTTCATAAACTGGGAAATCAGTTACCTGTCCTCCAACCCACCCCAAGGATGTCCCCCATTACAACCTCTGCAGTGGGAACAGTCAATTGTAGTATATTTCAGAGCTCAGGAAGAGGCCTTTTGACTCACTCTCTCTGGGCAGCTGTCAAACAACAGGTAAGGGTTCTAAACACCACATATCAGGAGAGCTGTTTCAAATTGAAAGATTTGCTCATAAAGCTGTGAGCATTTTAGCATTTATGGAATTATGAGGAAAGACAGCCTTAAATCATATTGTAACTGGATCACGGGCTGCATGCACAACATATTATTACAGTATTAATAGGTAACACCACAGCGTCTGAGAGCTGGTAAATAAAGAATACAATCCTCTTTTTACTGCTCTATTAAAAACACTTCAGTATTTAATGTTATAAAGCCTAGTGCAGTTTGTGGTTCACATTAAGAGATTTAAAAGACTCAGAATGCCTTTTAGTCTAACGTTGACTTGTATCACAATGTGATACATGGTAAATGTTGAATAATAATAAACACTGATGTCAACAACTACTAAAATGAATCCAGTAAGGAAAAGATCCACTCAGATATCTATGTTTAGTATTTTGGCTAATTCCAACAAAGTCTTTAACTAGCGTATGTAATCCTCCTTGAGGCCAAACAACTTTTGAAGACTTTGAGCTAGTGTAAATAAAACAGAATTACTTGCAATGTTGATAAATATTTTTAAAACAATGTGGACTAAAATAAAATGTTTTAAGTCGCAAAACTATAATGTGTTAGCTGGAATTAAAAGGTCTGTCCCATAGCTGGTTCATTATACAAGTAGTAAAATGCAATCTATGTTTTTCATGACTGAGAAAAAACAGCCAAAAATAAACCTGTGCAAGTTGTTGCTAGAAAATATATTTGTACAGGTTGAACCTCTTCAGTCTGACACACTCTGCCCCAGCAACATCTGTGGTCCACCATTATTTTAGTTAGCTGGAAAACCACTTATCATGGGTGCGGCCAAGTTTCCTGCAATTCCATAAAATTTGTTTACAGCTACCAGTCCTGGGTCTCAGTGTTCTGTGCTGCTATTTAGCTCTAATTTAGCCTAAATGTGGTTTGGTAAGTTCTCTGGTTTGACACCAGTCAGTCCCAAGGGTGCTAGACTAGAGAGGTTTAACCTGTACTACTTTAGTAATACAATTGAATTAATAAGTTGACTATAGGCAGATAAAGCCCGCTATCTGCTTATGCCGAAGAAGGACAAGACACACTTGATATGGATTTTAATCAGGTTGTATTTTATTATACAGAAGTCTGGGACTTCCCAGCAGATAAAGTGCACAGTGCAGGCAAATCCATGTTTATTCATATAATTATATGACTACCTGGGGCTTCCATCAGCCCTGCCTCACTTCCCATCCATGTTCTTGAGCTGACCCATGATTTATCATCCACTCCCTCATACGAGGGGTAAGTAGCCTATAAGAATAGAGCTGGGGGAAAGACTGGCACCCTCTCATATCAATCCCCCATATCAGTCCCCACCTTCCTCCCCTCTTCTGTTCCTTTCTCCAGCACCTCTTTTTAAGTTCCTTACTATGCTATTCTTCTGGTCACTACATACCTTTCCTGTGGAGTATCTGCTTTGGATATCCACCACAATGAAACAACAACCATTAGCTTGGCTGCCTCCCTCCAAGTCACAACAGGCTCCCAAGAGATCTGCCAATGGCATATTCTGTTGCTGCCTGTACAAGTGAAAGCCACATTATTTCAAAAGAATCTGTCATTCCCTGCAGAGTGCCAGGAATGCCCACGACCAGATAAAACCAGAACACTCACTCTGCAAAAGGCAATTTCAGTGGCAAACATTCTAGATCCTGCAACTGTGGCACATGCTGGGAAGACAAAACAGGCATTAAGGTTTAAACATAGTACCACAAATGCCCTCACTAACTTCATGACCCTAAGATCTGGAAGTTTGGAGTTTGATAACTTATTCCACTGCCACGTAGGCACACCAGAAGCATGCCCTATTGTTAGCTAGCTGAGGTCTCCAAATAACCACAGCTGCTAAAATGGGAAAATTTAAGAAAGTTACCTTGCACATAAGTCCATGTGCCATCCAAGTGACAGGCCATTCCTGAGAACACTGCCCGCCCTGAAAAAACACCCCCAATACCTGTACCACCTGAAGCATCCAAATGTTTTTTTTAAACCTTGTAATAACTTCTCTAAACGTGATGCTTCTGCAGTATAGTTTGAACCTCTATAGTCTGACTCTCTCTGGTCCAGCAACATATGTGATCTGCACGATTTTAGTTAGCCGAACATCTGCTTATCATGGGCATAGCTGTCTCCTGTGGTCCAACAAAGTTTGTTTGCAGCCACCAGTCATGGCTCTCCATGTCCTGTGTTTTTATTTAGCTGTAATTTACCCTTAAATGTCTTCTAAGAACCCAGTAAGAAGTGGGAGGCTGCATCTACAGAGGCAGTTTCTGTCGACAGAACAGCCCTTTTGGCAACAAAACTCACCAAGAATCTACACAGCTAAAGTGGTCTGTCGAGAGTTTGTCAACAAAACTGAGCTGTTCAGTTGGCAGTGTTATCCCTGTTCCCAATCAGAAATAGCGCTTTTGTCAACAATATTTTGTTGACAGAGTGCCCATGTAGACAGTTCTGTTGACAGAAAGGGCTTCTGGTTCGGTGGGCAGCCCTGTTTGCAGAGTTGCCGGTCAGCTGTTCTGTTGAATCTGTCAACAGAGGTACAGCCGAGATTTCTCTATCTACAACGATTTCTGTTGACAGATGCTGCCCTAGGAGAGGTAGCCGAAGTGTTGAGAATACTGCTAGACAATACTGACTTCCTGTAGTTTGGCAAATTCTCTGGCTCAGCAGTGGTCAGGTCCACAGAATGCTGGATTAAAGAGGCTCAATCTGTTCCTGAAGCATCTTGTTTTCTTAATTGGAAGCATCCCTGTTGTGCTGTACTTCAATGAACTCTTTGTGATAGATGAAAGTAGGGGTGTTTCAGAGCAAGAAATATCTTTAACTGACTCCAGCCTTTTTAGATCCTTAATTTAGAAAGCAAAAGCTAAACCTTTATCAATGTCAACATTCTTGGATAAGTAGCTGAGCCAACTGAGAGATGTGTGTGGAAAAGTACTAATTACCATGTACAAATCTGAAAATAATGCTTCTGTGTAACGCCAAAGAGGGTTTAACAATTTTTACATTTCACTCTTCATTTTTCTCCAGTCAAAGATGTCATATAAAAGGTCTGGTATATACATTGCTAATTTAAATCAGATGTTTAATTTATTACCACAGAAAAATAAATGGAGGGATTTATTTTCATGTGCACAATCTTCTAGTAGCTCTTAGAAAATTAACACACTAATCTAAAAATACCACAAGGAATTCAAAAACAATTTGCGAGTTATAAATAGAAAGCCTCAAAACTGGAAAAGTAAATGAAGTGGATTAAAAAAAGAATGAAACTTTTACAGCAAACACAGAGGAGGAGGGAGAGAGAAGTGGAAACACAAGAGATGAAGGTTTCTGTCCTGCTGCAAACTCTACTTATGAGAACAGTCCTTACACATGCACACTCATATCCTTGGATCAGCGTGAGCCCTGCAGCTTCCCTTCTCCTGTACTCATGTCTTTCAGTAAGACTACTTGCACGAACAGGGAATCTGTAAGATCAATCCATAGGAGAGAGGCCCATGCATGAAAATACACCACACACAAAACAAACATATGTCAACAAAAATTAGATATCAAATACAAGCCAGAAATTAAAAAAAAAAGTGTGGAAAACATAATTAACAAGGAAAATACTAAAATGGACAAAAAGATCCAAAAATAATAGATTTTAATCCTCAGATTGTGTTCATCCTATTAAAAACAAGGTACACTATTTCTCACAATCTGTATAAAATGCCTTAAGTAAAAAGCTTCGTCTCATCTTAAGGCCTGACCCTGTTCCCGCTCAAGTTAATGACCCGCTTTCGAATTGCATACTGCCTGTTGTTGACAGGGGGTCTTTCTAAAGGACCCCTCAGTCTTCGAAAGCCCCCTTTTCCCAACACCAGATAGGAAGAAGGGGCTTTCAGAGAATGGGAGGTCATTTTGAAAGGCCCATCAACACGGGCAGCACACAATTCAAAAGTGACCCTTTTGAATCACTGTATCCTCCATTATGCTAATGAGGCACGGCATATTTATGGCAGCAACTCATGACCATCTGCTGACCTTGCTCATTATCATGCCCTTTCCAATAGGAAGGGGCTAGTGTAGACACAGCTTTAGAGAATAGGGAAACTTTGCCCTTGCGCCGTCCTTCTCAGACAAGCCCTTTCTGGGAAGCACCTTGAGAAAGTTAATACAGGAGCTGCTCTGGTTGCTTCATGGTGTAGGGAACCTCCACTATTGGCTGAGCAGACAGGATTATTTCAACCACAATATGAACAAGTTTCTGACCCAAAACTGACATCAGTGGGAACAGCATCAAACTTTTAGTTGCTGTTTGTGGAAGGTATGTAATTAACCAAACCTTAAATAGCATAGTTTATAAATGGTTGGCTATATTTTCAAGCAGGCAGAGGATGTCTCTTAACAAATTACATTATAATCTTCAAACATCATGTTAAGGCACTGATCTTGCAAAGGGGCCAATTCAGAGGTCCACTGGCTGTTGCACCTAAGGTTCCACATGCACAGATCTCTTTCCAAGCTCAGGCTACAACTACACTGACTATGGAAGATTGAACCTGAGTGAAACAGTGCATTCAGGGGCCAATGTCAACCTCGGAACACCTTGTGAGCTGCGAGGATTAAGGAAGGTCGATGGGAGCTGTGAAGACAGGCATGGTAGTTGACGTCTGAAAAGTTGATTTTAGGTATGGCACCTGGAATACCTAAAACTTTGTATCAGCAATTGACCTTCCAGGTGAGTATAGACACAGCCTCAGATTTCTTCAGCAATAGTAGATTGGGAATCCCTCTCCCCTGTGACTGTCCGACTCCCTTTAACTTAACTACCCGCACCTGTGAGATTTACAATTAATAACAATTGAAAACTATGCTTAAAAATTAACAGCAATATTATCAAATTTTTAAGAGAATCACAGTTGAATTCTGCCAGCCTGAGGTAACATGAAAAAAACTGAACCAAGAAAAGCATCTATCCACTAGAAGTGGCAATTATAGTATAAATGGTGAACTACAAAACCCTTGAACCTAAACATTTTAGTCAGAGCTTAAGGAGTCACCAACCCACAGTCCACTTTGCCAAAAAAACTAGCATTTGCTAAAAGACTATTTAGCTCAATCCATCATGCAAAAATATACTATTGCTGCTGCTTTAATACTGAAGTATAAGCTAGTTACCGACTACCCACAATTGGTTAACTGAAATGCAGCCAATCAGTTAGTCTAAACAAATGTAAACACATCTAAAATTACAAACATGGCTACAGTGCTTAATTTACAGTATATCAATTCATGAGACATAATCTGCCTGTAACTGTAAGTGATTTTCATTAGTGTTTTCATTGCTGTCTCCCATCCCCAATTCCTGACTCCCCAAATCAAAAACACATGTCAGATGATTAAGGAACTAAATTTTGTTATTCAAATAGTTAAATGGTTTTCTTTAAATTCACAAAACTGCTCATGACATACAAAGAGAAAACAAACGTAAAATGACAGAATAAATGACAGGGAAAAGAGAAGTCAACATAAATGAGCTCCTAATATCATCCGAAGTTAAATTCCACAGTGAAACACCTATTCATGCACATATCTTTACACTGCTTTACCAATGTAATTTTATGCATACTGCGTGCAGATGTGGTCTCCTCACCTCAAAAAAGATATACTGGCATTAGAAAAGGTTCAGAAAAGGGCGACTAAGATGATTAGGGGCTTGGAACGGGTCCCATATGGGGAGAGGCTAGAGAGACTGGGACTTTTCAGTTTGGAAAAGAGGCGATTGAGGGGCGATATGATAGAGGTACATAAAATCATGAATGGTGTGGAGAAAGTGAATATAGAAAAATTATTTACCTTTTCCCATAATACAAGAACTAGGGGACACCAAATGAAATTGATGGGTAGTAGCTTCAAAACTAATAAAAGGAAATTTTTCTTCACACAGCGCACAGTCAACCTGTGGAACTCCTTGCCCGAGGAGGCTGTGAAGGCCAGGACTCTATTAGGGTTTAAAAAAGAGCTTGATAAATTTTTGCAGGTTAGGTCCATAAATGGCTATTAGCCAGGGATAAAGTATGGTGCCCTAGCCTTCAGAACAAGGGCAGGAGATGGATGGCAGGAGATAAATCACTTGATCATTGTCTTCTGTTCTCCTTCTCTGGGGCACCTGGCATTGGCCACCGTCGGCAGATGGGATGCTGGGCTGGATGGACCTTTGGTCTGACCCAGTATGGCCATTCTTATGTTCTTATGGCTCCTCAGACTTCACAGGGAGTTGAATAATGTGCCAAAAGCCACACGGAAGAAAAATTTCTGGATAAAAGCCCCATAAACCCAATTATACCTCTGAGATACAGGGAAGAAATTTTCATGTCTGGACAGACAACGTAAACTCCCTCATAAATTTCCACCACAACTTCAGCAACCATTATGCAGCCACGAAACCTTCTCTGGAATGCTGCCACGCCACACCAGCATCAATTTCCTGGGCACCACAATCAGCTTCACCAATGAGAGCCCACAGACAACCACACATAAGAAACCCACAGATCACCACACCTATCACCAAAGAGCCAGTGACCACTGCTAACAAGCCAACAGACATGTTATCTACAGCCAGGCACTCAAAGACCACAGAATATGCTCTGAGAAGACAGTCCAGAATATACACTCTAGGCTCTCAAAACTGCCTTCACCAGACAAGGATACTCCACCAGAGAAGTACATTGCATCACAGAATGAGCCACACGAATACCTTGAGAGAACCGGCTTCAATACAGAGATAAAACCCCTTCCAACCACACCCCTACTTCTCATCTACTAACCCAAACTGGAACTCATGCCAGGTATCAAGGAACTGAAACCTATACTCTGTAGGAACTCCATCCTGAAAGAAATATTTACTGAACCTCTCACCTTCAACCAAAACCCCACCTTCATCAGACGCATGCAGAGGTAAACAGGGTAGGTATTGCGAGGGGGGCACCAGCTACGTGCCCCTTCTCCACCTTCTCCCCACCCCTACTCCTCTCATACCTCACCCCTCCCTCTCCCACTTCTGCTCCACCCATGCCTCACCTTCCGTGCCTCCATCTGCCACTTCCGGTGCTTGTGGAGCCATCCTCCCTTGGAGCTGTGCAGCCTAGGAGTATGCCGCTGTCATGCTGCACCACTTTGGCGAAGGCCCCCACACTCACTGGAAGCATTGACAGTGAGTCCCCTGTACACCCCACCCCCATGCGCTGCCTATGGATGCAAGCACTGTACAGACCAGAACACATCAACTCAAAGCAGCAGCAGATCCTTCCAGAACAGATGCAAACTTACAGACGTATCTTCACTGCAACTATGATCAACACCCAAAACCAGATGGGAAGAAGGGCCTTTTAAAATCAGGTGGGTCATTTCAAAAGGCCCCCAGCTACATGGGCGGTGTGTGTTTCAAAGCCAGCAGTTTTGAAGCATGTGTGGCTGCCATTATGCTAATGAGGAACTGCATATTCATGACAGCACCTTATTAGCATATTCCAAAGTGTCACATTACCATAGCCCTTCTGAAAGGAGGGGCTAGTGTGGCCACGGCCAAGGGGTCTAAATGGGCCACTTCACCTTGAAATGTGTGTTGACTATTCATGCTAACCAGTCTGTTTAGCTGTGACATGTTGAGTAAGTTTTCCAGACCTGAAGAGGAGATCTGCGTAAGCTCAAAAGTTCGTCTCTCCCACCAAAAGAAGTTAGTCCAATAAAAATATCACCTCCTCCACCTCATCCCTCTAATATCTGGGGATGGACACAGCTACAAAAAACACTGTGTACAGTATATATTGCATGTTACACAGTAAAAACAAAATATATTGATAATTGCCCATGGATGCATTAGAAGTGAAGAGCCTGGCAAATGAGATTTTACATCAGTTTGTTAAATTTCACATTAAGGCCAAAAGTATGTTTGAAAACATGCACTTATGTACCATAAACACAGAAGTGCAGCCCTTGGTTTCACTGAAGAGAATGACAGTCCAGCTGAGAGAGAACCCAATTTCAGTTATGCTTCTTGAACAAGCTATGGTCACTGAGGTAGATTCTGATCTTGGTTACACCAGTGAAAAGTCAAAACAATTCTAATGAAGGTTTTCAAATGTTACCCCATTGCAAATAAGATCTAGCTTGTGGTTTTCTGTGCTTTACTAAAACTATATCTTAAGAGCACTGCGCTATTACATGAACCTTTGCTTAATACAGTAAAAGCTGTGTTATTCAGTACTTTCTCATCAAGAATGCTCTACTGACTGGCATTTCTGGTAACTCCCTACATAAATCTTCAGCCTGGTGACTGGGACTAATATACCGCCCAACACATTATGCAACTGCACATTCTGTACTGTCCTTTTATGCAAAAGAGGCAGAACATAATAAGCAAGCTGAAATCAGGAATTTATTTAAACAAAATGTTTCCAGGACATGTCATAGGGTGATTACAGATTCTGCCCAATCTCCTACACCTTCTGCATGTACAGTGATGACTGATGTTGGTAATGATGACCCTGAGGCACTGCAAGATCCTGAAGTGCCTTCTGAATTACCAAAGGTTAAATTATGTTCAGTATAGTGTTAGGTGTATGTGCATTTTTAGTGAATTGGCTGTATGCCATGCACTGTCCATAAGGATGTGCAGTGTCATAAACAACTTACAGTCCAGAGGACTTTACCTGTATGCACTTAAGTGCTTCAAGAAATCAATACATGCAACAGTGCAGCACTACTACTACTGGATTAGTGAGTACCTGTCTAGTATTGTATACTTGATTTATTTTATGTATTCTAACTAGGGATTTAAGAAGTTAAATGGTTCCCTTTAAACATTAGGCTTACTAGCATGCATACCCAGTAATTGGTCAACCAGACCCTCCACCCTGAAGCAGCTCCCTCCACCTCCAGGATGTGATGGGTCCACTCAGCAGGACCCTAGTTATGGCGTGGCAAGCCAGAACAGCCCCCTGTCTGCAACTCTTTGAGGTTAATCCATTAAATTATAATTGTAACTGTTTAACCAGTATACTATTTTAATTGGATTTTACATCCTTTATTCTATGGGTAAAATATAACTCTTAATTACCCAGAATATTTGATTAGTTCACACTCCCCATTCTCCCAAAATGCTGAGTAACAAAGCTTTTACTATATCTACTTAGAATAAAAGGAGCTCAGATATTCATCTCCTGATATCCTTGATGTTCTGGGTTGCATGGGCTTTTTGTGCCATTTTTAAAATAGCCTTCTGAAAGTTTTATTTTAGAAAACAGCCAAGATGTGGGTCCTCTTGGAGGACCAGCAGACAGACGCATTTCAGTTTCTCTAAAAAAAATTCAGTCTCCCTAGTTTGACCTGCACCCAATGGCAGATTTCCCCTCCTGGCAAATCCAGAAAAAGACTAGATATTACCATAGTTACACCAATTAATACACTGCAACATACACTGGAAACACACACACTGGCCCCCATCACTTCTGAAGCATCCAAGCACACGCTGAACTGTCGACGTGCAGATTTCCATTATATTAATTTCTTGCTGGCTGATTTCTCGAAAAGCTAATATTTACCACCTTTTCTGCTCAAAGTTTTTAAAGATGTGTTTAGAAACAATGTTTTCTTGCCAAGATTTGACAGTTTAGCTTCTCAGCTGATGCCAAATTCATGACTCTCTTGTTAGGAGTTTAAGATGACATATGTGAAACTCAGAAGATGCAAGATCCACAAAAGACAACGCCTTTTCTCACTTAACAAGGGAAGATATCCTCTTTATTCAAAATCCGTCCTCTCCAGCCAATCAAAGCGGAAAGGTGCTTCAAACAGTTTTTGACCAACAAGTTCCCACTGCTGCCTTTGTTGGTGGTCTGTCATATGGAATAGTTTTAATTCTTGGAAGCAGTACCTCAAGTGTCAAAATAGAAGAACACTGTTTCTTCATTTCATTTAAGAAAACTTTTCATTTAAGAAAACTTTCCAGTACTACTAGTATTTTGGAAAATATATATTTCCTTGTAGTAGATTAAAAGTTGAGAATCCCAAAATAAAAACATACAAAGTAAATTATGGCAAAATACACTTAGCATCTCAAAATGGGACATACTTGTTTTGAAAAAGCTAAGATTCAGAATGAGGAGGAGGAAGTGAAGTTTTCTTTCTGGTCTGGCATGTCTCAGGGCAAGCAAAATCTTTGACCGCATACCAAAATTTATTTCATACTATGTTACATTTAAACAACATTGACTCAATAAAATTTTATAATTGTAGTACACAATTTATCCATGCAAGATGTAGCTTATTTAACATTTCAGGTGCTATTATAAAATGCATCCTCCTACATTTGAGCAAGTTGGTCCTTTCAGGGAACCCTTAAATGTACCTGTTTTAATTTACTGTCTACATTTTCGCTTGAAGAAAAGAGAAAATATTATAGAAACTGTGTTACTGACAATCATAAACTTTTCTAACTGTGCACAGGCAGGCCATTATAAAGTTTCTTCTGCAATCATAGATTTCCTTAGAAAAAACATTTGATCAAATATATTTAACGGTGATCATAGAAGCCAGCTAACAAATGTACTTCATCCGCCAGTAATTCCTTAGTATACTTATTCAGCTACCCAACTTGTGAAAGGTTTAGCATAATCTTTTAGAAAAATTTAAGCACACTCTTGCCAGACCAAACCAGAACAAAACGTACTATGTTGCATACCCATATGCAGTTCTGTCTGACCAGAACAGAGCACAATGTGTTCCCATTAATACTTGCTTTAAGCTTGTCTTTTAAGATAGCAAATGCTATTGAATACTTAAGTAACAGTTTTATTTTACCAAGATTACTTACTAACAATGGAATGAATGGTCCAGATTAAACTGGCTCACTGCTTGAAAAATATCACACACAACAGCCAAAGAAAACTTCTTTTAAACATTCCTGTGTTTGGAGAACATAAGGAAACTGATCTTGGATCATGACAATGATGCTAAAACAACTGATTGCTGAACTCTGTATTTTCTAAGCATTAAACCTGAATGTAAAATAAATACAGCTCAAGATACAGACTATTTCATAGACAGTTGGGACTGATGGGAAACAGCTCTCCTGAGGTCTGCCAACAATGCAAACAATATCAGGAATGTGACCAAACTAATCATGGTTCAGATCCTATGCTAGTATATTTCTATTGACTGATGTTGATTTATATCAGCTGAGGATCTAGTCAAGAGAATACAGAAAGTTACCTTATGAAGAGTTTCATATTCTCCTTTAGAGTTTCTACCATTCCAGAGAGAAATATGGAGAATTAGTTCATTCAAGTTTTCAGCTTTACCAACAGGTATCGATAACGTGCATGTGTTTCATGGGAATGATGCAAGGAGCTCCTGGCCCTCAGAGACCGAGTGCGTGCTTTGGAGGCCAGGGTGGCTGAACTGGAGGAGCTAAGGAAGGCAGAGGTGTTTGTGGATGAGACTTTCCGGGACATAGTAGGGCTGTCCCACCTCCAATCTGACAGTCCTGAGGCTGTTACGGAGGATGAAAGGCTCAGGGAAGGAGAGCAGTCAAGGGGAGCAGAGGGAAACCATCCCGTAGTTGGGACCCTCCTTCCAGAGGGTGATGTTGTATCCTCTCGTGCCGAGGATACTTCTCCGGGGGAGGGAGCGCCAGCTGTTAGGAAGAAGCAGGTTTTAGTAGTGGGGGATTCGATCATTAGAAATATAGATAGTTGGGTTTGTGATGACCGGGAGAACCGTATGGTGACTTGCCTGCCTGGTGCGAAGGTTGCGGATCTCTCGAGGCATCTAGACAGACTTATGGGCAGTGCTGGGGAGGAGCCGGTCGTCGTGGTACATGTTGGTACCAATGACATAGGGAAGGGTAGAAGAGATGTTCTGGAGGCCAAATTTAGGTTACTAGGAAAGAGACTGAAATCCAGAACATCTTTGGTGGCATTCTCTGAAATGCTTCCAGTTCCACGCGCAGGGCCAGATAGACAGGCAGAACTTCAGAGTCTCAATGCGTGGATGAGACGATGGTGTAGGGAAGAGGGGTTTAGATTTATTAGGAACTGGGGACACTTTTGGGGTAGGGGGAGCCTATACAGGAAGGATGGGCTCCACCTAAATCAAGGTGGATCCAGACTGCTGGCATTAAACATTAAAAAGGACATAGAGCAGTTTTTAAACTAAGAGGTGGGGGAAAGCCGATTGGTGCGGGGGAGCACCTGGATCGGACGGAGACTTCTCTTACACGAGGCTCCATAGACAGGGATTCCCTAGAAGTTAGTCAGATAGGGAACGTGGGAAATAATATATGGGCAAGATCAGATGTAAAACAATCGTGCATAAAAAAATCCACCGTGTCTGTGAAAGGCGGACATATAAATAGTGGTAGTTTTCTAACATGCTTTTACACTAATGCTAGGAGTCTGTCTAATAAGATGGGTGAACTGGAGTACCTCATATCAAAGGAGGAAGTTGACATAATAGGCATCTCAGAAACATGGTGGAATGAGGACAATCAGTGGGACACTATCATACCGGGATATAAATTATATCGGAAAGACAGAACAGGTCGTGCGGGTGGCGGAGTGGTACTATATGTGAAGGATAATATAGAATCAAATGAAGTAAAAATCCTAAAGGAATCAAAATGTTCCATAGAATCATTATGGATAACAATTCATTTCTCTAATATGAATATGGCATTAGGAATATATTACCGACCACCTAACCAGGACAGTGATAGTGATGCTGAAATGTTAAGGGAGATTAGAGAGGCTATCAAAATAAAAAACACAGTAATAATAGGAGATTTCAATTATCCCCATATTGATTGGGTGCATGTCACCTCAGGACGGGATTCAGAGATTAAATTTCTTGATGCCTTAAATGACTGCTTCTTGGAGCAGCTAGTACAGGAACCCACAAGGGGAGAGTCGGTTCTCGATCTAGTCTTGACTGGAACGCAGGATCTGGTCCAAGAGGTAACTGTTACTGGACCGCTTGGAAATAGTGACCACAATATAATAACTTTTAATATTCCTGTGTTGGGAAGAACACCGCAGCGGTCAAACACTCTGGCATTTAATTTCAAAAAGGGGAATTACACTAAAATGAGGAAGCTAGTTAAACAGAAACTAAAAGGTAGAGTAATTAAACTAAAATCCCTGGAAGCTGCATGGAAACTGTTTAAAGACACCATACTAGAGGCCCAACTTAAATGTATACCCCAAATAAAAAAACACAGTAAGAGACCTAACAAAGAACCACCATGGCTAAACAGCCATGTTAAAAAGGCAGTGAGAGAGAAAAGGGCAGCTTTTAAAAAGTGGAAGTCAAATCCTAGTGAGGAAAATAGAAAGGAACATAAACACTCCCAAATTAACTGTCATAATGTAGTAAGAAAAGCCAAAAAAGAGTTTGAGGAACAGCTAGCCAAAAATTCAAAAAACAATAGTAAAATGTTTTTTAAATACATTAGAAGCAGGAAGCCTGCTAAAAAAGCAGTGGGGCCCTTGGATGATAAAGATATAAAAGGAGCGATCAAGGAAGACAGTGCCATTGCGGAGCGATTAAATGATTTCTTTGCTTCAGTCTTCACGGCTGAAGATGTTACAGAGGTTCCTAAATCTGAGCCAGCCTTTTTAGGCGACAAATCTGAGGAACTCACTCAGATTGAAGTGACATTAGAGGAGGTTTTGGAATTAATTGATAAGCTGAATAGTAACAAGTCTCCAGGACCAGATGGCATTCACCCAAGGGTTCTGAAAGAACTCAAATGTGAAATTGCGGAGTTATTAACAGTGGTTTGTAACCTATCCTTTAAATCCACTTTGGTACCAAATGACTGGAAGACGGCCAATATAACACCAATATTTAAAAAAGGCTCTAGAGGAGATCCTGGCAATTATAGACCGATAAGTTTAACATCAGTACCAGGTAAATTAGTAGAAACACTAGTAAAGAGTAAAATTGCAAGGCACATAGAAGAGCACGAATTGTTGGGCAAAAGTCAGCATGGTTTCTGCAGAGGGAAGTCGTGTCTGTCTAATCTATTAGAATTCTTTGAAGGGGTTAATAAACATGCGGACAAGGGGCACCCAGTGGACATAATATACCTAGATTTCCAGAAAGCCTTTGACACGGTCCCACACCAAAGGCTTTTATGTAAATTAGGTGGTCATGGGATAGGAGGAAAGGTCCTTTCATGGATCGGAAATTGGTTAAAAGACAGAAAACAAAGGGTTGGAATAAATGGTAAATTTTCACAATGGAGGGGGGTAACTAGTGGTGTTCCCCAGGGCTCAGTCCTGGGACCGATCCTGTTCAACTTGTTCATCAATGATCTAGAAAATGAGGTAAGCAGTGAGGTGGCAAAGTTTGCAGATGACACCAAGTTGTTCAGGACAGTCAAAAGCAAAAGGGATTGTGAAGAACTACAAGGAGATCTCAGCAAACTGAGTGATTGGGCAGCAAAATGGCAAATGAAATTTAATGTGGGTAAGTGTAAGGTAATGCATGTTGGAAAAAATAACCCAAATTACACGTACTACATGATGGGGTCAAATTTAGCTACGACAGATCAGGAAAGGGATCTTGGAGTTATAGTGGATAGTTCTCTGAAGACATCCACGCAGTGTGCAGCGGCAGTTAGTAAGGCAAATAGGATGTTAGGAATTATTAAAAAAGGGATCGATAATAAGACAAAAGATATCATACTTCCCCTATATAAAACTATGGTACGCCCACATCTCGAGTACTGCGTGCAGATGTGGTCTCCTCACCTCAAAAAAGATATATTGGCATTAGAAAAGGTTCAGAAAAGGGCGACTAAGATGATTAGGGGCTTGGAACGGGTCCCATATGGGGAGAGGCTAGAGAGACTGGGACTTTTCAGTTTGGAAAAGAGGCGATTGAGGGGCGATATGATAGAGGTATATAAAATCATGAATGGTGTGGAGAAAGTGAATATAGAAAAATTATTTACCTTTTCCCATAATACAAGAACTAGGGGACACCAAATGAAATTGATGGGTAGTAGGTTCAAAACTAATAAAAGGAAATTTTTCTTCACACAGCGCACAGTCAACCTGTGGAACTCCTTGCCCGAGGAGGCTGTGAAGGCCAGGACTCTATTAGGGTTTAAAAAAGAGCTTGATAAATTTTTGCAGGTCAGGTCCATAAATGGCTATTAGCCAGGGATAAAGTATGGTGCCCTAGCCTTCATAACAAGGGCAGGAGATGGATGGCAGGAGATAAATCACTTGTCTTCTGTTCTCCTTCTCTGGGGCACCTGGCATTGGCCACCGTCGGCAGATGGGATGCTGGGCTTGATGGACCTTTGGTCTGACCCAGTATGGCCATTCTTATGTTCTTATGTTCTTATGTTCTTATCTACTTTTTATCCCACACTTACACCTTCACAAGAGGTATTAAAAGTAGCTTTAATTATTATAATTTCTTCTATCACCTACTAACTCAATGGAAGAATTTTCCCAATTATGAAAGAGTTAATTCATTCACAGGAGACTTAGTCACAGAAATATAGCAATTACTAATTGCATTCAACAGTCTGATAGTAGATTAAAAACATCTCATAGAACTGAAGTCCCACTCTAAAAGTAATAGTACTTTTTTTAAAAATTACTTTTGAGTTCTTCATTTATAGAGCTACTGTTTTAATGGTTCCAGGAATTCAAAGTTATTTTTTCAGTATGACTAATTCTCATTCCTTGGGAGGTGCTGTTAAGTAGCGCAGCATCAGACTAACTCTGAAAACAAGCTCTTTTCCTGCAAGCAAGCTCCAAGATTACATGATGTCTGTAGAAGATCTACTCAGGTTGTTCACATGCAGGATTTGATCCAGACCACATTGAAATGAATAGGAATCTTTCCACCACCACCAACAGGCCTCGTAACAGGCATTTTCAGAAATGAGCTATGGTATTCACCATATACTGTATTTGGATTTATTGTCTTCTTCTCTAAATATTGCTCCATTCAATGGACACTGTTTTGATCAAAAGTGCATAGTCTTTATTGAATTTTTTACAAGTTTGTCATTAAATTCAGCTGGTGCTGCAGCTGTGTTTTACTATTCTGTAAGTTATTACTTTCCCAGGTGTTTAGTCCAAGGGATATCACATCTAAGTACCTTCTCTATAGATCAGTCAAAAGCCTCCAGGAAAACAGAAGTATTAATTACTATACACATATTTCAACAGTATTCAAATAATTTACAGTAGTTCAGCAGGTTCTCTTTTCCTAAAATAATTTTCTTTTCTCTTCCTTAACAGGTACGCAGTTTTAGGTAAGAAGAAGCTACAAAGGTCACCTCAGTCTTTGCCATTAGAGTCAGCAGTTAAACACCACAACATTTCTTCAAAACAGATACTGTGAGGAGATCACCCTTCACAATAAAAATGGCAACTAATTGCAGCCATCATGCCCCGACCTGAGGGCAAAAACTGTTCTTCTTTCACTTTACACGCATTATTTCTCAAGAACCTTCCTACTTCACGCACTGTGTGTGTCCACAAATGCAACTCAGACAGTTTTGATGTGGAATTCAATGGGCTTCTGGAACATATCGTGTTATGAGTAAATTTCCACACTATGCCACACACTTCCCAGATTTACCTTAGATCTTTTGCCAAGATTAACGTGGTTTCTTTCATGTTACTTTCTGTACATTTATATCTATAGTCCATGTTTAGCATAAATTAATCTATAGAGTCTGGAGCAAGCATAACTGTTTTTAATTAAGATACAAAGTGTGTTAATTTCCAGAAAGTTTGTTACTTTGTTATGATATTCACTGTTTTTGTTTCTTGGCACATCACTTTGAAAACATGCTGGATCACTGACTTCTAAATAAATTAGAAACACAAAATATCATGTAGCAATCAAACAATTTATAAAGGTAGAATACTTCACATTCCAGTGTAATTCAGCCCATAATGTTAATTCAATTTTTGGTCACTTGGAATAGGAAAATATAAACTGCATTCACTAATCCTTCTCTATAAAAACAGACTTTCTGAATAATAAATATTTCTGATTTCTTTTTAAAGTGACTTATGAACAGTAGCAGTAACTTATAAGTGGCTGAGCTCAGGACCAGGAGTCAAGAACTTCTGAGTTTTAATGTTGGCTCTATAATTGACTGAATAGCGTTCGAATAATTGAGAAATTTATCACGAACAAGATTCCCCCACAAAAAGATCATATAGAATATAATTAAATATGTTATGATTTCTGTAAGTTTTAAAAATATGTCAAAGGATATCTTCCTTAACGAAAATTTATACCTGCTACAGAACTCTAAGATAATCCAAATGAGCTACATAAAGGATATAAATTGTTATTACCTGAATATATTTTAAAGTATTTAAAATATAAAACAAACTTAAAATATAAAAATATCCTCTGAACATTACAGAGTCCCTCTCTATAAAACTCTATACAGTGTTTCCACTGGTGTTACTTTATTATTTCTACAATTAACTGATGTAATTTTACTTCTTGTTTAATGTGTTATCATTTGAATCAATGTACTTCAACCTGACGTACAATCCAAAAGCAATACAAAATAAATGACTGATTTGCTCCACGGGGACGTTCAAAAATTCTTAGTGTCTCACTGGGGTGAATATGACAAAGCTCTATTGTTTTTACACACAGCATACTGACCTGATCATCATAGCGGTAAGTGAGGTATTGATCTCCTGTTGTATCTTCAAGAAAACTCCCCTGTGGAGAAAGTGCAAACTCACGCAAGAAGTAAGCACCTTGCGGCTCTTCTGCTCTTATCTGTAAGAGATAAAAAGAGGTCATTTTTATGGTTTTGGGTGACAAGTGCCAAAAATTTCAACACTACATGCACACAATTGTATGCACAATTATGATGACCACATGCCTGCGTATGAGCAAATTATGTGACGTATTTTATGCACAATTTTGTGTGCTGGGTTTTAAACATCTGGTCTGGAGCATATGTGATGAGAATGTTACAATCAGGTGGACAGCTGATACCAACTTGATTTAAGACTATTAACTTGAAATGGAAGGACTAATTACAGGTTAAGCAACCTTAGTAATCTATAAACAAGAGACATTCAACATACAACAGTGTATAACTTTTCAAAAACATTCTGCCAATTTGAACACTAATCCTCTGGACTGAATGGGAGAAAGCCATAACCCTTTGCAAAGAGGCTCAAGTCTGAAAGCTCTGTCATAACCATGCAGTGACCACATCACGGGCAAAGTGGTCTGGAGAACCTTACATTGCTACTGATTGCCCTGTACCACTAAAGGGCGAGTGGGAGGAAGCTCCTCGCCCTGCATATGGTGTGGTGTTTGCAGCGGATTTACTGGAGGGACAGGGATGGAAAGGAGGGAAGAGCTGGTAAAAGCTACCCAAGTAATTATGGAATCAACATGGGGGTTACCTGCACTATACACTGTTAGCTGTCAGCTAGTCCAATACATCTATTCATAAAGGTGCAGCCTGACTAAACCCATGTCAATGTCTCCTGTCCGTCCATCAATATTGGCAGACAGGGATTTCCATGAACCCATTCTGCAATGAAGAGGGGATGACAGTTGCCTGGGTGATAAACCATGTCACATAGGAAGGGCACTAAGTTAATTTAATTATTTTAAATTGAGGAATCATATAATTAGAAATTGTTTGTAAAAAGCGTATCTTGACTAGGGACAATGACAGCAATTTAAAAGTGTGTTAGCAAACAGGATTTTAGACAGGGTTTCACAACTCAGAACAAAACAGGGTTATGTAGGTGTTAACTGTTCAAAGTCAATTCAGGGCTCCCCCTAAAGTTCATCACACAAACAAGTACTCTCTTCAGTAACTCTTATGTCAAGCCAGCTAGTTTTGTCAAGCCACAAATTCTCTTGTGCTGGGTCCAATATGCCCACAGCAGTATCAACCATAAACATTGTTAGCATAACCCCGATCCCAAATCTTTAGAAGTAGTTGGGAGATTTTTCCACTTATTTCAATGGGCTATGGATCAGGCCATAGATAAGAGTCTAGAAATAAATGAGAAGAATATGGTCTAGTGACATGAACAAGGTATCAGTGGCAAATAATAGTGGTTTTGGATAAATTACTTAACATTTCTACCTACATTTTCCCAGGTTTAAATTGTGAATAATATTCACTGATCTATTTACAACAGTTTTGTAAAAGTTAATTTACATTTATACAATACTTTGAAAGTGAACAATGCTAAGTGTTGATGTTATAAATTGCTAACATTTTGGAAAGAGTTGCTCAGCTCCTGGATAAAAAAGAATCCAAAATATTCCACCACAGTTCTCAGAAAAAGTTCTATAACATACTGTTGCTTAATTTCCCATAAACAAGTCTGCCACAAGGATATTCAGTGATTAACTTGTGTTCCCCATCTTTAAAAGGTAAATATTTAAAGTACAAAGCATTCAGACATATATCATTAAGCTTTGAATACATAAGATGCCAACATCTGAAGCTGAAATAACAATTTAATAAGTGTTAGAAGAGAAATTCAAATACGTTTCACATGCACATTTATTTAAGTGTCAAAAACTAATGAGCAGTTAGCCACTGGGTGAAATACAAGACTACTTGCTAGATTAAGACAAGTAAACTTTGGCCACAATCATGGAAAATTTCAACACAAAAAAAAGAGATGAATGTTTTAGAAACTTACATTAAGGGATTATAATGGAAATTTGTTTGCTGAGCAATATTGGGTGCTATTAAATATCAAATAGAATTGAAGGACAGCAATATATAGTAGCGATTTGGGTCAATAATAATAATAATAATAGTAACAATAATAATAGAATCTAACATGACCCAGTTGTCATTGCAAACCAGTGCTGAGATCCATTGACTGAACTTTATTTTTAAAAAAATCATTAATACTTTTCAAAAGGATTTCAAGAAAGTCTCAACAAATCTACTAGCTAATCAAAAATAAAAAAGTTCATAAAAATAATCTAAATTTGGAAATCTTTTTCAGCCAGATTTACAAACAACTTTTGAACAGCCTTAATGTGCGTTCGTTCATTTCTTCACTTTATTTGTTGGAACACAGTATATCCAGGTTCATTCCATGGTCCATTTTTCCATGTGGGATCTTTCAGGATTCTTTTTATTACTATAAATGCTTTGCTTAGATAGTCATTCAAATTTCAGGACTCTATGAGAGTTCCCGACATTTTTAGTCAATGGCGTCAATTTTAATGGCTTCACTAGTCTGCAATAAATTTACTACTTAAATGAAAGTTGAAGATTTAAAATGCCTCTCCTTTCAGAAAACTATTACATATCACCCTGGTGTTTTAAGTCCACTTAACAGACAGTGTAATACTACTAGCTTCTAGTTAAATATGTCAGATGGATTATAAATGTGTTTAAGATTTAGAACAGTCATTTTAAACCAGATTTTATGCTGTTCTTAAACGTTATTGGGATGACGTGTAAATATGGTAGGTGAAAATCTAGGTAGTCAAGCTTAATAAAAATAGTAATTGCATAAAATATTTTTTTTAAATTTGAACAAATGTCAGATTGACATTAAAAGCAGATAATATGGACCAGACATAAGTCAAGAAGACTTAAAGGCAGGAAAGAAACAGGCAAACATGAATGTGAAAACTAAAAAGCAGTCCAGTAGCACTTTAAAGACTAACAGAATAATTTACTAGGTGATGAGGTTTCATGGGACAGACCCACTTCTTCAGACCATAGCCATACCAGAACAGACTCAATATTTAAGGAACAGAGAACGAAAAATAGTAATCAAGGTTGACAAATCAGAAAATATTATCAAGGTGAGAAAATCAGAGAGCAGAGGGGCAGAAGTGTGGGGGGAGGTCAAGAATAAGATTAAGCCAACTATGCAAGAGAGACCCTATAATTACCTAAAACATGCCCCTGGGCACTACGAGGCTTTTCTTGTACTAGACAAGAAATTTATAAAGCACATTTCCACTCCCTACAAAAAAGAAAAGAGAATAAATTTTCTAAATTACTTCGTATCTCAGGATACTACAACTACAACAGCTCAATTAACAATATTGTTAATGTTTCCAGCTACCAACTCAGCCCAGCAGAAGAGTCTCTCTTATCCCGGGGTCTTTCCTTCCGCCCCACTTCCTCCACGAACTTAATACAATTCTGTGGTGACCCTGAAGCCTTCTTTCGCCGCCTCCATCTAAAGAAGTTCTTCCAACACACCTATGAACAACAGTCTGACTCTCTCAACACCCTCACCAACAACAAAAGAAGAACAACTCTATGTAGACTCCCCCTTATGGTCGTAGTGAAAGTCTGGATTTCTACGTACAATGCTTCCGCAACTGTGCTCAGGCTGACATTATACGCAAACAATACCAAATGAGACACAATCTCAACTATGCTGAATGCTATGCTGTCTGGAGTCTCAAAAATAACCCAGACATTATAATCAAACCAGCTGACAAAGGGGGTGCTGTTTTAATCACGAATAAGTTTGACTATGAACAGGATGCAGCCAGACAGCTCTCCAATACAAAATTTTACAGACTTCTCTCCATTGATGCCACTTTAGAGTTCCAAAAGAAATTATGATGACTACTTAAGGACCTTATTCACTCGGACACACCATCTGAACCCCAACCTGGATTATTCTATTTACTTCCCAAAATCCACAAACCTGGAAACCCCAGACGCCCTATCATTTCGGGTATTGGCACCCTTACCACTGGACTATCCAGTTACATGGACTTCCTCCTCAAACCATATGCCACCAACACTCCCAGCTATCTCCAAGATACCACTGACTTCCTGAGGAAATTACAAAACACTGGAAAAGTTCCTGAAAACACCATCCTTGCCACCATGGATGTAGAGGCTCTGTACACTAATATTCCACACAAAAATGGATTACAAGTGATCAGGAATACCATCCCTGATATCACCACAGCCAATCTGGTGTTTGACCTCTGTAACTTTGTTCTCACTCACAATTATTGCGAATTTGGGGGAAATTCATACCTCCAGATTAGTGGAACTGTATGGGCACCCGCATGGCCCCACAATATGTTAATATATTTATGGCTGACCTGGAACAACAATTCCTCAGCTCTCGTCCCCTATTACCCTTCCTCTACTTTTGATACATTGACGACATCTTTATGATTTCGACCCATGGTATAGAGACTCTAGAAGAATTCCACAGAGACTTTAACAATCTGCACTCCACCATCAACTTATGCCTCAACGACTCCACATGAGAAATACATTTCCTGGACACTACAGTACAAATCAAGGATGGCCTGAGCAGTACCACAATGTACCAGAAACTCATCGATCGCTATACTTACCTACACGCTTCTAGCTTCCATCCTGCACACATAACTAGATCCATTGTTTACAGTCAAGCCCTTAGGTACAATCACATTGCTCTGATCCTACTGACAGAGACCAAAAACTACAAGATCCTTACCAATATTCATAAACCTGAATTACTCACCAGGAGAAATAAAAAAACAAATCAACAGGGCCCGACGAATACCCAGAGACCAGCTACTTCAAGATAGGCCCAAAAAAACCAAGAACAGAATACCACTGGTCATCACTTATAGCCCCCAACTCAAACCACTGCAATGCATTATTAAAGACCTACAGCCTATCCTTAATCAGGATGCCACACTCCAGAAGGCCCTAGGTGACAGGCCTGTTCTCTCCTACAGACAATCTCCCAACCTTATGAGCATTCTCACCCGCAACCACAGTCTGTACCGCAGGAACACCAGTCCTGGAACTTTTCCTTGCAACAAAGCCCGTTGCCAGCTTTGTCCACATATCTATTCTGGAGATACCATCACTGGACCTAATCAAATTATTTACAGAATCACGGGCACATTCTCATGCTCCTCTACTAACATCATATATGCCATCATGTGCCAACAGTGGCCAGATGCTTTGTATATTGGACAGACTTCTAACTCTCTTAGACAAAGAATTAATGGGCACAAAACAAACATAAAAACACTCCTAATCCACAAACCAGTCAGCCAGCATTTTAATGGAGTGGGCCATTCTGTTAATGACCTGAAGGTTTGTGTCTTACTGAAGAGGAATTTTCACACTACTTTGGAAAGAGAAGCTGCTGAACTCTCTTTTATATTCAAATTCGACCCATTAAACACATGGTTTGAACCGGTATGGGAATTATTTTAGGTCATTATACGGGCTCTTCTCCACACTTGGTTTAATCTACTTCTTGACTCTCCCCCCGGCAACCCCGACACTCTATTCTCTGATTTGCTCACCTTGATAATATTTTTCTGATTTGTCAACCTTGATTACTATTTTTGGTTCTCTGTTCCTTAAATATTGAGTCTGTTCTGGTATGGCTCTGATCTGAAGAAGTGGGTCTGTCCCACGAAAGCTAATTATTCTGTTAGTCTTTAAAGTGCTACTGGACTGCTTTTTTGTTTTGATAGTATATAGACTAGCACGGCTTTCTCTCTGTTACTATGAATTTGAAAAATTTCCCAGATAACTGCTAGCTAGAGACCAAACGGTGGTCTCTCTTGCACTCCTGTTCCATTCCATCCAACCAGTGAAGTCCAGGCCAGACATGGCAAGATCATTTAGTTCATACTTCTGACTGCTGGGATTGGAAAGATGGATTTCTATTAAGGTGCTCATGTTCCTGAACCAGCCTGATATCAGCCTGCAGTCAGTGCATACTTGCTCAAATTGAACTTCCCCAGCTCCCTGACTGCAGGAAGGGAACACTCTCCTCATTTTCATCCCCTTTCCCCTTCTTCCCTAAACCATTTGACCAGTGAAGGAACAAATTATTCTCACTCTTCCTTATTTCTTACTATGGGAAAGGATAAAATCAACTGCTAACACCCAAATCGCCATTCTTGCAATTCTCCAAGGGTATGTCTACACAGCAGTTTTATTCCTGAATAAGCTATTGTGGAAGAGCAGCATTATTCCTGATGCACTACAGCTTATTTTGAAATAGGGACTGTGTAGATAGGGAATATAGCCTATTTTGAAAGATCTATTTCAAAATATGCAATATTCCTCATACCAATTTCAAAATAAGGCACTGTTGCAAAATTATTTTAAAATAGTGATTGTGTTGTGTATTCGCTCACATAGTTATTTCAAAAGAGAAGCTGCTATTCTGAAGTAACTCTGCTGTGTAGACATACCCCCAAAAGACTGCTTCTATTTCTACTGTAGAGCAAGAGAAACATAAATACTTATTTCAGATTTCCTTGCTACCCACAGGGTTCTGAGCAGCAGCTGTAAAGCCACTTATGGATACATCTACGTTACTGCAATCCTTTGAAAAAAGTTCTTTGGGAAGATCTCTACCGAAAAATTTCTTTCAAAAGAGCACGTTCACACACAAAAAAGCAGATAGAAAAAACTGACCCGGCCTTTCAAAAGAGAGCATCCACACAGCTCCAGCTCTTTTGAAAGAATGGGCCAGGGATTAAAAAATTCAGAGCTGTGAGGGCTGCTCTTTCAAAAAAGGGCCCATAGCGTGTCTATATACAGTTTTTTCCAAAAGAATTTTCCAGAAAAAAGGCGCTCTTCCTCATATGGAAGAGGAAGACGGTCAGCAGAAAAAATTGTGCATTCTTCCGATTTCATATTGAAATAACGTATTTTGTTTAGACACTCCATGGGATTTTTCGAAAGATCCCTGGCTTGTTCAAAAAAACTCAGTAGTGTAGACGTAGCCTATCTGCTATAGGGTTTTCCATAGCTTCTACAGTAACAAATGCTAAATGCTTTCCAGTTTAATTAGATCTACATAGACCCCAATAGACTGCATAGAACCTTCCAGAATCTGGTTCATTTCACTCTGTGGCTGTCTGGAAAAGCTCTGAAGCAACAGAATTGTCTGTCTGCAGACTCAGTTAGATGGCGCCACAGCAGTTCTATGCAGAAGGCCTTCTTTGCAAGCATAAAAGCTAGAAACCTAATTTTTTTTTAAGTAAAGGCTTAAATTATGCAAAAACTGATCTCAGGAGATGTTTTCTCCTTAATTTGCAAGGGAAAGTCTATTACAAACCCTTGGCCAGTAGATTTTTTAAATATTGAATTAACAAATCAATTTTTAAGAGTTCCTGAAAACTACAGCTCACGTTCACACATGAAATCTTTCAGATAATGGTCTTTCCTCATTGTGCAAGTATTTTAGGTATGTGAAAACCCTAAGACAGAATACAAGTTGAAACTCTCTAATTCAGAATTCTCACTTCTGGCAACATCCATTATCCAGCATGAATTTAGATAGCCAGATGATCACTTACGGGTGTGGCCAAGTTTCCTGTGGTCCCACAAAGTTTGTTTACAGACACCTTTCCTGGCTCTCAGTGCTCAGTGCTGTTGGTTAGCTGTAATTTACTCCAAATGTCTTATGTGAGTCCACTATGCAATGGAAGTGTTGGTAATGTGCAAGACAATAGTGACCTCTCATGGTCCAGCAAATTTTCTCATCCAGCATTAGTCACGTCCCAAGGGTGCCAGACAAGAGAGGTTCAACCTGTATGTAAATCTGCCCATTTTATTGGCTTCATATTCATAAAAAGTCTGATTTTAACATTCACTCTGGATATGTAAAGTGACTTCCTCCAAATGTGTTCACCAAGCCTAGTTCAAACCCCATTCGTTCCTTACTGCTTCGACTCCCTCCCTCTGATTATTTTCTCTATTCACTTTTCCTCCTATTCAGGTTTCATAATCAATACCCAACTGATACACAACAAATTGAGAATGGTGGATTCTACCTAACACTAAATGTTACAGAACTCTTAGATAAATATTAGTCTTCAGCAGTGTATTAGACACTATGGCTGTCTCTACATTAGCTCCCAACTTCGAAGGGAGCATGGTAAGTAGGGTTTGAGGAAATTATTAATGAAGTGCTGCAGTGCACATGCAGCACTTCATTAAGCTAATTCTCCCCTGCAGCAACTTCGAAGTGGCAAATTTCGAAGTGCTGGCTTGCACATAGCCGTGGCTAACCCGCTGGTACTTCAAAGTTCCCAGGCGACTTCAAAGTCCCTTTACTGAGGCATCTGATGAAGCGGGTCTTTTCCCACAAAAGCTTATGCTCCAAAATATCTGTTAGTCTATAAGGTGACACAAGACTTCTTGTTATTTTTGAAGATACAAACTAACTCGGCTACCTCTCTGATACGATAAATCAGTTATTCCACATCTAAGACAACATTGTATGTTAGTCAACAATAAGTAGGAAAACATGTACTCTCCTCAAAACAAACCGTACCACATAATGATGAAAAGATAATAAGAAAATCAAACTGATTTTATAAATGCCAGAGATAAAATACTATATATTTTCCTGAAGCTTCTTAAATGCTTAAAAACAAAGGCCAATTTGCAGACAGAAGGCCAGATTCTCCCAAACTTGCTCAGGAATTTACACCTCTCTGCCTCAGCTAAAATTTTGTACCATCTTTGTAATTTAAGTTTCATTTAGTTTAAAACTAAGTGTCATGTAATTTAATTTCAATTTAACAACATTCATCTGATGAAGTGGGTCTTTGCCCAGGAAAGCTTATGCCCCGATACATCTTTTAGTCTAGAAGGTGCCACAGGATTTCTCGTTGTTTTTGTGGATACATACTAACACAGCTACGCATCCGATACTTCTAATTTAAGTTTGCTGTTTGACATTTATAACTAATTTATTTGGGATGGTTACAACAAACAACTTGTTTGTGATTGAAGTTAGAGATGTTATGGGTAGGGAGCTGCAAAATATTTCTTAGACTAGAAAGGAGTTACTAGCTTCAAAAGTTCGGGAAACCAATATACCATATAAACAATTACACGGGTTACAATATTTTCCAAGAACAGACCAGTTCAAAAGTAGCAGCAGGTTTTCAGAGAGGCCCTGTCATTTACCTAATTTATATTTGGGTTGACTGAAGCACAAGGAAACCAAGTGACTTGCCAAAAAATCTGAGTCAATCAGTGGTTCAGGCAGCATTAGAGCCAAGTTACTCCCGGTTCCCAATACCTTGCTTTAACCAGGTCACAAATTCAAAGGACTACCATATCAAATATTGTATATGTTGATCATGTAACATTCAGTCACTTACACACAATAGAGAGAGTATACTTAAGAAAAAAAAAAGAAAGCAAAAGGATAGGATCACCAATATTTACCCTTCTCTTAACTTTATGCACAGTAACACCCACCTGAGTCTAACAAGGAACTGGTGTTTGGTGTTCCAAGTGAAGGTTAAAAAAGCACCAAAATCTATGCCATAAAAGAAAAATCCTTCCCATCCCTCTCTTGTCAATAAAGTTTAATCCTCTACATGTGAGGGCAAAAGACACACAGCCTATTTAGTCTATTAGTAAAGTAGCAAGGCCCCAGCCAGCAAAATTCTTATGTGTACAAATAAGTAATTTGATGAATCACAGCCTCATACACTAGAAAATGTGTAATAGGAAATAACCCTTCATTATTATCAAGGAAAAAGACTGGATGTACTACAAAGTCTTCTTCCATCTCTAATTCTACGATGAAACAACAATCTAAGAGAAGGCAGTAAATTCCCTCTGACTTGATGAGTCTTGTACTGGCAGGGGCTGGAAAGAGTAACTTGGAAGAAAATTGCAAAGAAGGAGGAAGAAAGAGTCTCCAAAATGAATCCAAACATTTTGTTTTAAACAAAGAATGAACAAACAGATGGCAAATAGAAAAGAATTGGAATCACATTCTTATTGACTTGCAAATACATGTTTGTTAGATTACTATGCACTGCAAGTCCAACCATAAGTGTTCACCTTTTGATTTGACTCTTCCAGTCGGTTAAACTGTTGTATCATACGATTTATGCCCTAGGGAAGAAATATACCAGCTAACGAGCAGCTAATTTTAATGCATTTTCAAGGGATCTGTAACAAAAACGTTGGGTGGGTTACACTGCAAGACTTCAGTCACAAATCATCCAGTTGTGAGATTTCAGATAAATAAAGAAAAATCACATGAAAAGGTCTATAATTCCACAACATTTCTATAGTTAATAACTATGATGAAAAGATATCAATGAAGAATGACTAAGACTAGCTATTTATCATGACCAGTATTTTCAAAAATAGTCTTGTGATGAGGTCATGTCTCTTAAGGATAGTGGGACCTAATGGTCATTCATCCCATCAGATAGCCTGGCCATTTTAGTGGTTGAAAAGTATGACTGTATTGTCTATATAGGAAGCTGTCTCTCAAGAGACCCTGGAAGAGAGGAAGCAGTCCTAGGAGTGAGAAGGGTTCAGAAGGAAAGCCTGACACTGTTTCTTTGATAACCTGAGACCAGGAGCCATCTAGTGAGGGGAGAGCAAAGTTCTCCTCACCCAACCAACTAGAAGATAAGCTGGAAGAAGGGGACCAAGACAAAGGCTGCCTCCTCTCACATAGCAGGATAGACACCAGGAAACATCAGCAGAGAAGGGCTGGCCATGTGAGCACCCTGTAGTCTATTTAAGGAAAGGGATCAGCAGAAGGGAAAAGGCGGATTAACCCATAACTCAGGTCCAGGGAGCAGAGCTAAAGGCTCCTGCTTAAGAAGGAACAGAGGATTGGATTAACAGAACCAAGCTCCAGAGAAAAGAGATGGGGAAAGGTGTCTGTTTAAAGAGCGAACAAGAGACTAAATCAATATAGCCCAACCCCAAAAAGGAGAGCTGCAGACTTGTGCTTAAGGAAAGACTGAAGAGAAATAACCCAGAGATGGTATTAGGAGTGGTTCCAGAAATAGAGATTGTTCACAAAAGCAGGAAAGAGCAATCTCCTGACAGAAGAAGACAGAGACCAACAGTTGGATGTAGCTGGAAATGACAAATGTCCCCAGATGTATTGTCATGAACCCCTCCTTATATTATATTTATGGCTCTTGATAAGCAATAGACCATTGGAAAAGGGGTGCTGTTTGATTTAAAAGGTCTGTCTAGACTTGTTTATAACCTGGATGAACAGAAGTGAGGCAGTGCTTACCAGTGACACCACACCGGACTGCAACTCTACTACAGGGTTCCTAAACTTAGACCTCTCCGTCCACATTTAGGTGCCTATGTAACTGAGCTCATTTTTCCATGAGAGCTGCCAGCTGCACTGACCTCATGAAAACAAGGCCACATATATAAAATATTGAATAATATTCAATTAATAGTTAAGACTTTGAAACTTCGCTTTACAAACATCCACTACAATTAATATTTACACGTCTGTTTCTGTAAAATATTCATGGAGCAGTCTTGCTCAGCAGCTGGCTGCAACAACAGAGGCCAAGCATTTTTATTTCAAAAAAATAAAATTAAACCATTTCAGTTTTTAGTCATAAAAACCATAGTCATGGTAAGAGGTGTGGACAACAGTACTCCAGTTTGTGACTCTCTAATCCCCCTTCTTAGTGCTCACTCGCTCTTCACTGAAAGCAGGATTTCATATCTCCCAGGTTCAAGCGGGAGCTCTAACGGTTTTCCCTAGTCAGCTAACTCCTATTCTGGGCACCCACAGTTCAAATGTAAATAAAATGTGCCCTGAGGAAACATCCCAGTGGTTCTCAAAGGTCATGTGTAGGTATCTGAAAGACTATTGAGGGGTCCATCCGGTTTTGAAAGAAGAGGGAGGCACCATTAGTGAGCAACTCATCTAGCAATAGATGGATACTATTTCTGAGAATGTATCTATAAACCAGTCCTACAGCCAGATCCATGTTTGTGAGACGGCAACACTTTAAACAAGTTCTGATTCTCTGATTCAGTTGGATCCAAAGCCCATTCAAGCTAATGGGAGCTCTTTCATTGCCTTGAATGGGCTGTAGACCAGAACCAGAGAGCACAAAAAGTAGGTCTTGGAGTGGATTTTTCCATGGCCCTAGGTTTGCTTAATTCAGGCCAAAACTGAAAAAGAGAAAGCTAATCCAAAGCATTTTTTAAAAAATACGGTGCTGTCATTTTTTCAGGCTCTTTTTAAAGCCTGTTTTTTTCCAAAACTCATGTCAATTAAATATAAATATATTTCCTTTGGCAGAATGTTTGCTGCAGGCTGTAGATCAAATAAATTTGAACTTTTTTCCTGTTCCTTTTAAAATTTATCCTAGTGATTAAGCATTTGGATATTTACCAACAACTAATTGTATTTTCTCTTGATACAGTTTGGCTAAGAGAGTTAACTTTTCACTGAAATGCTTCAGTAGTGCTTAGCCAAAAGACTATTTAGTTTCAAACTCCAGTTTAACTCTCAACTCCATTTCACTTTTCCAAATGAAATGAATTCTAGAATGTTATGTTTGTTTCCCTCAAATGAGCTGCTTCTGAACATTGTGAGAGGCAGAGTCTACTTCTTCTTCACAAGACTGGAGTGAAATGTAGTGTGACCATATTTCCCTAAACTGGAAATTGAATACATGGGTGTGGCCCAAGTCGCCTGATGTTACCACTCCCCTCATCCTTCCATTCCTCTGCACCTGCGAATGGGTCAAACAGCAGACAAGGGGAAAGAGAAATGGATATGGGCTGGAATTAGGGCAGCAAAAGTGGGTGTGAGTGTTCAAGTGTGAGTACTCTCAAGCTTGGATCCAAGAGTTGAAGTTATCGAAGCTATGATCCATTATTATTGTATGATGCCTGTTTTGGGGCTGGCATAGCAGAGGAACAGGAACTAGGCTCTGGTTAGTGGGAAGAATCAAGGACACTCCAGAGAGCACCCCTGGGAAAGTGAGGGGAGGCTGAGATACAAGGCCACTATTTCAGATGTTGACGGGGTGGGCAACTCCCACCTGGTAGTATGAAACTCAGGGAGGCAGATGACCCTATACTGCCCTCCTTAGGAGGCAAGGTTGTGACAGAAATGAACTACTGGAGACAGACTTGGAAGGGAAAGAAGTTAGATTGGGGTGGGATGGAATGGGATGGCATGGGATGTGCTAGGGACTGGAGAAGACACCAGGGACCGGCCTCAAAGGGCAGTAGGTGGGAAGGGGACTCCAGGGACTGCTCAGAGGATCATCTCACTTTTGATGCCTCAACTTAAAGTGGATGCTGCAGGAACAAGTCAGGAACTTACCATTCAGACTGTAGGGTAGGGCTCCGGGTTCTAGCCATAGACAACTTTGAATTAGGTCCCTTACTGCACTGCACTCTGACTGAGCTACAGAGTGACATGTGATATTCCATTGCTCCCTGAATGGAGGTGCAGGGCATAACAGAGACACAGACAGGAGAGACTCCTGTACCCCCTCCCTCAAGCATTACTTCTAGCCTCATCCAAGGTTCCTCCACACCCTGTAGGGAACAGCTCTCCAAGTTTTTGGCAAAGCTGAGAATTTGTCCCATTTGCTTCTGACAACTGATTGCCAAGAGTAAACAGGACAAATACATAAGTTTTGCCCAAACACTCAGGATGTCAGGGACAGGGCTTAACAAGGGGATGTCCCGGGAAAATCATAATGCTTATATTTAAACCACCTGCATAAGGGGCATCAGTTGATTCTGTTCTCACTGAAGTCAACTACAAAGTTCCCTTTGACTTCACTGGTGCAAAATCAGTGTTTAAATATAGGCATTGTATTTTCAAGAGTACAATACTACATAAAATAAACTGTTCTTTTATTGCTATAATTACTAATGGTTACCCAATACATTTCAATTTTAGATAGATATAAACAAAGATGAAAATAATGGAGTAATACACAGATACTAGGGGCATCAGAGGTGATGCCACATTCCCAGGCATGAAGTGGTTTTCGTAATTCACAGGATTTACAGTTCAAGTCAGTGGCTCTTTGGACCCTCACTGTACAAAGTGTTCGAGTGTCTCTGGAGTAATCTCCAAGGGAAAAGCTGACCCTACAGCAGATCACTTCATATCAGCATTCAAATCAATGACTGGGAATCAGATTCCTCTCTTAAAAACTCCGATGCATATCTGTAGTGCCTCAGTTTCAAATGTAAAATGGGAATAGCAATATTTTACCTCAATTCAAAAGTGCTTTCACCACTAAGATATCCAAAAAGTATATTTTTCCAGGAACTAGAGCACAGAATATCATCTTCCATAGAAGTCACTTGACTAATCTGTCATATAATTTTGTGTAACCTCCACACAGAAGAAAATCATGCCATGTGCAAATCTTTTTCAAATATTGTATGGTGAAAATAGTGAAGCACAAGATTTTGAATGAAAAAGGGAGAGGGAAGAGAAGTTTCACATATCATTGTATTTTCTTGCTAAACTTCCTTTAGATTAAGTTTAGGCTTTTGCAAAGTCTTGGATGAAAATTCTCTCAGTGGAAAGCACTTCAACTCTTAAAACAGTAAAAGGGAAGCAATCCCTTGTAAAAAGTCTGGAAATGAGACTGAAAATACTACTTCATTAAAACCCATGTATTTCTTTTTTTTTTGAAAAAAAGCCTTGTGAGAGAGACATAGACAGAGGTAACTGTAGTCTTCTGAAGAGGTCACCCCTCCCCATCCCCACACCATATGTTCAGCCCCCTTTCCAAACAGACACCACCTTTTCATTATTTATTTAGTAACCTAATAATTGGCAAAATTCTTCTCATAAATCAAACCCCCTTCAGTATTATTAACAGCATGTTCTCCTGGAATCTATTTCTCTCTTACTCAATGATATTTTCTAAGGGTCTTAAGAGTCTGTACAAAAAATATAATGGGATATTTTGTCAGTGACTTTAGAAGAATAAATCGGGATAATCTATATTATTTGTGAAATTGCCCTTTAATGTCTAACATTATACACTGAAGGAATTTCTTCTTACCACATTGGCAAACTGCCACAAGTTGAACAGACTAATTTCTAGAAAACATAAACAGCCAATCTTGCTTGTTTATCTCTGGGCACATGGCTGCAGTGCATTTGGTGACATTCTGTAGGAGGCTGTAAGTATACCTGTCGAACAGCAGATTTATTTTTGCAAGGCAAGGAAGGAAAGCAGCTATAGTTATATAGAATTACTATCAGACATAGCTGAATTATAAAATCCTATGAACGAATACTTGTGCTGGAATGAATACAGCACATTAAAAGAGCAGAACAAAACAATCTGGTGGGAATCTCTAGTGGTAAAATTAATCTTGAGCAATCCCATCATTTTCTAGCTGTCTGAGGTATGCTTCTGCACCACCACCAAATAAGCTGTAGGTAACTTCTCCAGTGCACTGAAGAGAGGAGAAAATGTAAAGCCACATATGTGCCTAAATAACTAAAATATTTGCTAGCACTGGGAAATCAACTAAAAACAAACGTCACGGGTGTTGCATGAGCGACTTTACTCCATAATCCTGGACTCAGATGTACACAAGTGAACTCTTGCACTTGTAACTGCCAGCAGGCAGAACCTATCCTGGAACCTCTGGAACTTAGTGCATTAGTCTTTATCACATGAGCTAAAAGCCAGCTGGCTGTTGGGGAGACTCAGTCTCTCCCTCTAAGTGGTCTAAACACCACTACATGGGACAGTTGACCACATCCAGTAGGTATGCGGGTTACCCCTTTGATTTCACTGGAGTTTGGAGTGGTCATAGAGACTCACCCACATAGGAGTGATTGCAGGATCAAGGCTTTAACTATCATCATAACAATATGTCTGCCCGTGGGTATAAATATTCCAAAAATTATAAAAAAAAGGAAGAGCAATTGTGTATGTACATTTTAAAGGTCCTAGCACAAGTCTGCGCATTGTAGAAGTCACTAATTACCAACAGATGTACTATTCCCTGATGAGAGATAACAGAACACACGCAAAAAAGAACATTATCTAGCTCTTAAATACTGCTATTCATCAGTAGAACTCAAATCACTTAACAGAAGTGTCATTCTTGAGACTACCTATTGTAAAATGAGGATATAGTCTGGCTAAAGGTGACATGGGAAACCTGACTCAATTTCCTTATATTTTTAAATTAAATTACAACCTTAATGTAATTAATGTTATGTTAGTGTAAATTATTTGTATTTAATTTCCTTTGGAGTTTTTTTTTCCTCTAATAGTGATATAATCTGAATTGACATAGCAAGATGCTTTTCATATACTTAGGTTGAAATTGTGCCTGAGGGCACTGAAATTCTCATCCACAAGCTGTGCAAGCAAAAATTCCATAGCATTAGCTGCCAAACACCTGCTATGTCGACTGGAGAATCCAGATTTTTAAGAGGATTCCTGTTGTACAATGAAAGAACAGAAGGAAAAGGGTGAGGCTGGGGAATGGCATTCCAACCGTAGCACTTACAGAACAAAAAGTCCTGCCACCATGGCTATGTCTACACTAGCCAAAAACTTCGAAATGGCCATGCAAATGGCCATTTCAAAGTTTACTAATGAAGTGCTGAAATACATATTCAGTGCCTCATTAGCATGTGGGTGGCAGCGGTGCTTCGAAATTGACGCAGCTTGCTGCCGCGCAGCTCATCTCAGTGGGCCTCCTTTTCGAAAGGACCCCAGCTACTTCGAAGTCCCCTTATTCCCATCTGCTCATAGGAATAAGGGAACATTGAAGTAGGCGGGGTCCTTTCAAAAAGGAGCCCCGTCTGGATGAGCCGCGCGGCGGCGAGCCGCATCAATTTCAAAGCACCACGGCCGCCCGCATGCTAATGAGGCGCTGAATGTGTATTTCAGCGCTTCATTAGTAAACTTTGAAATGGCCATTTGCATGGCCATTTCGAAGTTTTTGGCTAGTGTAGACATGGCCCATGAGACAACACAGAGCTAGGTAATTCACATTTTCATAAGTTCAAGTATAGATGGCAGGGGTTGGGGGATGGCATGTATTCCAGCCCCACCAGAAGACCAGCCAGAGGTGCTACTCAGTTTTAACCAGACTACACAGGCAGTGTTGTCACTAACAATTAGATGCTGTATGTCACTTACTCAATGTGTACAGTCATACCCCAAGGTATGCCCACTCGGGTTATGAGAATTCGAGTTTACAAGGAGTTTCGTTTAATACCCCTCCTTCGTCTTACGAGGCATATCTTCAAATTTACGAGGATACGCTGCTGTGGCTGGTCTGGATCTCCGCCTCGGCGCTGCAGCAGTAGTGCACCCCGGCCCGGCCAGCGGCTGCGGGCTCCCAGATGCTCCTGCAAGACACGGATGCTGGGCGCACAGCCCATCCCATCCCCGCCCCTGCCGCTCACCCCCTGGGCAGCTAGGGGGCCACTGCTACCTGCCCTGCACAGCTGTGCCTTGGGCACCGCTCACGGCATTCCGTCGCATTTAGCACCTTGGCCGCCGCTGGTGGGGCCTCTCCGCCAAGCAGCCCCACATGAGCGAGGCATTGCCTCTTGCCAGGCAGGGGCCCCCTGTACCTGCCTAGCTCCCCGCGCGGCCAGCCCCTGGCACCGCCCCCTCACCACTTAACCTAAGCTGCACTCAGGCCAGGCTGCCTGCTCTGCCCTGCCCGCCCCTTTGCACCAGCCCCGCTTCTGCAGCCATGGGCAGCTACCCAGCTTTGTGCCCCTGTCCCAGGGGCTCTTCGATTTCCGTTCCCCTCGCAGCCCTGTCTCTGTACCTGGGACAGCCCCCCAGCTCTAGGCCGCACTACTGGGAGGACTTTTTTGATCTCCGTGCCTCTCCTGAACTCCCGCTTCCTACTGCGGCCCAGCCACCACATCCTGGTGATGATGCAAAACAAGGCAGCGGTGGCTTCCTGGCAGATCTCCCTCCCCATTTCTTGTACTGTAATTAATGAAGGAAAAATGCCTTGTTAGGTTGTATTTGGAGAGGAAGATGATGTCTGTATCTGTGCAAGTTTTTTCATGAGCTTGAGGGATTTCCACTCATTATGACTAAATGTAGTTTCTGGCATGGTGACAAGTATCAGAGAGGTAGCTGTGTTAGTCTGTAGCTTCGAGAACAACAAGAAGTTACCTGTTAGTCTCTAAGGTGCCACAAGACTTGTTGTTCTCAAAGCTACAGACTAACACGACTACCTCTCTGATACTTGTTAGGTTTTGTAATGATAACTAATGTTAACTATAAGTAATTGTGCTCACTTTAATGGGATTTGGTGTCGTTTTAGCATAAATGGGTGTAAGTTTTGGGGCTCAGGAATGCATAAAATTTTTTCCCATTGAAATTAATGGTAATTGCGTTTTCGACTTATGAGAATTCACCCTAAGAGGGGTTTTTCAGGAACGAATTACCCTCATAAAGCAGGGAAAGATGGTATTTGAAGAAGTGCATAAGTAGCACAACTACAATGGAATAATTGAGTGGTGGGAGAGAGGGCTGTGGTCTATATATACTAACATATTAGTGCCACTTTAGGATTCTCTACAGCCAACCTATGGATGCTGCTGCAGGAAAATCCTTCCAACAACTATGAATACAGCACACATACACGTACTTGGAATTGACATGAGCAAGCACTCAAAGTTTTGGTCAAGCCATGCCAGCTCACAACTGGACCCAAAGAATATTTTTCTGACATACATGGAAAGGTGACCAAGTCTGCAAGGCTAAACAGTGAAGGAAGTGAAGACAATCTAAAGAATCTTGTTCTGGTTCATGGACTTTCACCAGGAACAAACATATGCAGATTGGACTAAGTACAGGCTAGTAAGCATAGATTCACACACTGAAAATCAGGCCCCAGTGGAGACACTGGGAATTTTCCATTGATGTCAAAGGGGGCAGAATTTCACAAAAGGGACCATTATGACTCATGCACAACACATGGAATTTCACCAAGTTATTCATGCATTGATCCCTTAATTTCACTCTAGTGTTCCATTTAAAAAGACATCACATCTTGACTGAAAGATTTCCATGTAACAGAGGACCTATCACATCCCTAGAGTTCTTGTTTTGATGGTTAATTACTTTATTTGTTGAAAATGGTCACCTCATTTCTATGGATTTTGTTCAGCCTTTCACGCTTACTATGCCTTCGTCTGCTACATTTAAAAGTGGCTGTAATCAGAAATCTCTTCCTTTTGTACGTACCTCTAGACCACAATCAAGGCACCTTGTAATCTCCTCTTTGTTAAGCTAAACAGCTTAAATAATATGGCTCTCCATCCTATTTATTCTGGCAGATATGCTGTCTTTCCAGGTAGAAAGTGTAGTCAGAAATGTCCCAGTTCACTTCATCCTAACTCACAGGCAGTTCAAAGAACGAGGACCTCCAACACAAACGGGACAGACTCAATCTTCCCCTCTGTTCTATCACCTCTAATAATTATTTCTGTTTTAATAAGAATCCCTTTGTTCTTGTCCATCTGTCTGTCTCTCTGTTGTACCCCTGTCAATAAGTATCTTATAGGAATTATGGTGTGAGCAGCCTAGCACACTGACTCAATCAGCCACCTTTTCACAACAAAAGAAGCAGTTAGCTGGTCCTGCTCTGTTGCAGGAATGTTGGTTTAAGACTAGTAATGAGGCATGTGAGGTGAATGCCTCCCACCCGTGCATCCTTCACTCAGGCACACCTGTTTCAGCATGATTTTAAGACATTTCTCAAAAATAAACCCTGTGCACAACACACAATCCACTATCCATCCAACCCCACTATAGATCTCAAAAGCATATTTACAAATACTCTACTTACTAGCCTTTTTTGGACAGTGCTGATTCAAAGGAACTCTGGCAAACCAGGACACTTTAGACTAACCTTTTTTACACTAGGTGATGATTGTATGATGTTTATAATTTTGTCCATTACCTCATCATTATCTACTCTATCTACTGACAACAAAATAATCCCCAACTAATCTCTTTCTCCTAAAATTTATCTTTTTGGCCCACTGATCAGATATTGACCTTCTCCTCTGCAAAAACACTTTCCCATTATTCCACTTCTTACCCTCCATCTTCAAGGTTTTGCAGTACCCCTCTTGGCCTGTATCGCCAATCTCCCCTCAGGGTATGTCTACACTTGGGAATAAAGTTGCATTTATTAAAGTCAACTTTTTAACACTAGATTTTATAAAGTTGAAGTTGAGTGTCTAAGAATGCTCACAAAGTCAGCTTAGTGTGTCCCCATCAGATCATCTAAATTCAACTGTGGCAGCAGTGCATTGCGGGCACCTGTCCCACAGCTCCTGCAGAGCCACTGCATTTTAGGATTATGTGTCAGTGTCCTGTGGGAAAAAAAAGTCACTGCGAGTGGTTCTGGGTTTCTGGTGTCATCATCTCAGAATGTATTTCCCTCACTTTCTACTTCCTGCTGAAAAGAAATGGACAAAGAAATGTTTGTGCCACTGTTACATTGACTGCCACCCACCATCACAAAGTATAACATGGATCCGGAGATGCTTCAATATTTGGCATAGTGTTTTGTGATGAATTTCCACACTGCAATGCAGTATATTCTGAATGTCATGCCCCTGGAGTATCAGTGGCTTGATGTGGGGAACACTGACAGACATCGAGATCTGGAGAATAGCACCACCAAATTGACTGCAGCACTGGAGTCACTGTACACTGTGGAGTGCAGGTTTTGGACCCACAAACCCAGCTCAGACTGGTGGGATCGCATTGCTCTGCAGTCATGGGATGATCAGCAGTGGCTGCAAAACTTCTGCCCTGAAGTGCAGTGATACCAGAATGAGACCTGCTCTGACAGTTCAGAAGCATGTGACAATTGCTCTGTGGAAGTTTACAATGCCAGACAGCTACTAGTCAGTGGGAAATCAATTTAGAGTGGGCAAATCGACAGTGGGGGCTGTTGTCATCCAGGTAGCCAAGGCGATCACCAAGCTTCTCCTGTGAAAGACAGTGACTCTAGGGAACACGCAGGACATAGCGGACGGATTTGTTGTCATGGGGTTCCCTAACTGCAGTGGGGCCACAGAAGGAACGCACATTCCCATCCTGGCATCGGACCACCAGGCCTCAGAGTGCATTAACCACAAGGAGTATTTCTCTCTGGTGTTGCAGGTGTTGATGGATCATAAAGGTAATTTCACCAGCATCAACGTGGGATGGTCAGGAAGGTTGCGTGATGTGCGAACCTTTAGGAATTCTGGTCTATTTAGAAGGCTCCAGAGTGTCACTTTCTTCCCAGACCAGAAAATCTACACTGGGGCTTCAAAATGCCCATAGTGATTCTTGGTGACCCTGCTTAACCCTGTTCTGTTGGCTCATGAAGCCATACACAGGCAGCCTGGACCCACTAAGGAGCTCTTCAACTACCGGCTGAGCGGGTACAGAATGGTGGTAGAATGTGCCTTTAGCCATTTAAAAACCAGATTCAGGTACCTTCTGACCTGCTTAGACCTCAGTGAAGAAAACATTAGCCTTGTCATTGGGGCCTGCTGTATTCTTCAAAACATTTGTACAGCAAAGGGGGAGAATTTCATGCCAGCATGTGGGGCAGAAGCAGATCTGGCTAGTAATTATCAGCAACTGGACACAAGGGCCAACAGGAAAGTACAAAAAGAGGCAATGAAAATCAGGGATGCCTTTCAAACCAAGTTTATGAAGGGTCATGCATCTCATGCCATTAATTAGCATTTGCCCTCCATTCCCAAACCCATGCTGTTTCCTTACCCTTCCTGAAACTGCCTCCAAATGCACGACAACCCTGACCACCATACCCAAACCCAAACCATGGACCCTGAGGCATGTTAACTAATAAACAAGACTTTCTTTTTCCAACCTTAATGTTTTTATTTCAGGGGGCCGATGGCAGAGTGGTGGGCAGAGGGAAAACAAAAGGATAATAAACTCATGGTTCCTAATAAGCTAGCCTTCTGCTGGTGGGTGATATTCCGGGAGTAGAGTGCAGGGACCTCCACGACTGCCCCCTCAATCTGGGGCCCCATCAAGATGAGGGGGCAGAATGTGTGAAGGAAGGAGGTATGCAAAGGGGGGCACAGATTGGACGGGGGATGCAGAGCTCCAAGCAGGGGAGGGAACTGATCATGTGGAAAGAGGTCTGAAATGTGGGGGCCTGGAGCTGCCGAGGGATACAGAGCCCTGACCACTGGAGGAGAATGAACGTGGAAAGGGTGGCATGTAATGGAGTGCCTGGAGTGACCAGGAGACAGAGATCCCCGACCAGGTGAGGGGAATGAATACAGATATGGTGGCATATAATGGGGCATGTACTGCATAGGAGGTGTAGACTTCGTATAGTTTGATTTTTGAAACATTGCTTCCATGATCTCTGCCTGCCTGTTCATTATTGACAAAACTGAAGCATGCATTTTTCATCTGATTGTCCACTATGCTTTTCCTCCACTCTCTCAGCTCCTCTTTTTCCTTTCTTGCCACTTCAAAATAATCTGCCATCGTTTCTTGACATTACGTCTCCGTCTTCTGCATTTGGGACAACCTCATTTTGGGGGGACTGGGGCCTCTACTCCTCTTAATCCTGGTTGCAAGGTCATTTCCTGCATAAAAAAATGTTGAAATATTAAGGGCGCTGTCAATAGCAACATTTTTACCATTACTCAGAACAATGAGCATGCTGACTGACTGAACAGCTGTCTGTCTCTATGGAAGAATATATTGCAACTGCAAGGTCATTCTGTAGACTCTTAGGGCTGAAGAATGCATGATTCCAAGTTGAACGATTTAAGCTCCTCTGAGTTGACATTTACCTTGAACACAATGGTAAGCCATCTTAGGTTCATGGGAAAAAATAATGTGGAAGCACTCCTTCTGCCATTTGGATGGGGCATGCCACTGAGTGGTGGTGGTTTTAAAGCAGGCTGCTCCAGGATTTTAAAAATAATTGAAAGTTACTGCAGGCATGCGTGTGAAACAGGGCAGGGTCCAATCACCTACCAGCCTGGAGGGAAGGGGTGGAGGGGGGGCTGCTGTGTGTCCAATCACCTACCAGCCCAGGAGGAGTAAGGGCTGCCACGTGGACTTCTTAAAGCAGCACCTGGCTATTAACGGAGGCCAGCTACACCAACATTTAAAAATCATTGAAAGTCTTGGAGGTACGCATGTGAAACAGGGAAAGCTCTAATTGCCTGCCAGCCCAGGGTGAGGGGAGGGCTGCTGCATGGGCTTCTTACAGCAGTGCCTGGATTTTAAAGCCATGCCATGATTCAAAAGCCCATCAGGCTGCATGAGTTTCCCTCTGCACTGGATGGGTCACAAGCAAAAAATCAGTAGTGACTGATGAAACTTTCCAAGTGTTCTAAGTTGCCAAAGAGACATCAGCCTCCTTAGAACAAGAAAAAGGGATAAGGAAAGATTACTCATTATGTCCAGGTACAATGCTGGAAAATCTGCAAGAATGCTCTGTGATTCCATGATTCCAGATTACTTACTGGTGGCTTGGCATGGAGAGGTGTCTTACTGTGGAAGCAGGAACAAGTCGGCTCTTCCCAAAAATCTCATGAGGAGAATTCAAAAATGCCTGTCCTGGACCTTCAGTGAGACGTCCAAATAGGATCAGCACTCCATCACCAGAACTATTAACAAGCTGTTCTAAGGGAAACAGGCATAGACCCTCCTCGGCTATGACTGCACCATTCTATTATCAGTAGGAAAAAAAGCATACTCACCAGAAGGGACAAGTATCAGAGGGGTAGCCAAGTTAGTCTATCTTCAAAAACAAGAAGAAGTCTGTGTGGTATCTTACAGACATAGATATTTTGGAGCATAAAACTTTTGTGGGAAGAGACCCAAGTGGGCAAAGACCCATGCTCCAAAATATCAGTTAGTCTATAAGGTGCCACAGGACTTCTTGTTGTTTTCACCAGAAGTGCCCTCTCCAGCATCCCGATTTGGTTCTGAAGCCTCCTCCTGACACTAGGGGATGGGCTCCAAGTCCAGAAACAGCTCCTGGCTTGCAGGATTGGCTTCTGCACTCGACTGCACCCTGCTGTCAGCCACATCTTCCTCGTCCAACAAATCAGACCCTGCTTCATCATCCCACTAAGCAACATATGCTGAGGAGTCCATGCATCTTCTGGGGGAAGAAGTTGTGTCTGTCCCCAGACAGCATGAAGCTCATCATAATATCACCATTTCTGGGAAGATGCCCCAGACCAACCATTCACTTCTTTGCACTTTTGGTAGTTTTGGCTCAGCTCCTTGATTTTAATGCAGCACTGCTGAGTGTCCCTGATGTACGCTTTCTGAACCATGCCTTGCAATATTCTCACATTAATAATGACATTTCTTTTACTGTCTTTGAGCTGAATGAAGATAGCTTCTTCCCCTCCATACTGCTGAGGTCCAGGATCTCCTGATGGTGCCATGCTGCGGCTCTTTTGCGACCCTGGGAATTCAGGGCTACTAGGTGTTCTGCAAAGGTGTGCTACTGACATCAGAGGGTAATAAAATCAATTTTAATAACACTGCCGTTTGCACTAGTATAGATCGACATTGTAAAATTGACTTTTAGGAGTTACTCCCAATGAATTTGGCATTACAAAAGCCAATCTTAGAGCCCCTTAAAATCAGTCTATTTAGTGCTGTGATGAAGACTGATGGTTTATAAAACAGACCTAAGACCCTTAAATTTGATTTAATTTCTTAGTGTAGACCTGACCTCAGTCCCTTTCCTGCCAGTTATGCCATTTTCAGTATCCAATTTCATTCCCTTCTACAGTTTGTTTCCATTCCCCTACCACGCTGCCCCATACTACACACAGATGATCTCAACTCCATATTTTCACCCACTCCTGAAAAAAATCCCCCCTAAAGACTCACTTCTGCATAGCCAAGTAACACTTGGACACATCAAACACCTTCTCTCCATGTTCACAAAAGATTAAGTAAGTTTTAAAATAAGCTACATTAACACTCTCCTCTGTATTTCCCAAAGCAACTTTTCTTCTCTGCATCTTTCACTCGGTATATGTCTCCGCTAGATGCTGTTTTTAATCTGTGTGTCTTTTTCACACCACAAACATTGGCAAGATTTAACTAAAAGTTGCTCGGGAAAATGTTTGCTTTTGTTCATATGAATGGACACTACAGCAAACATAAATAGTGACCAAAATACACTCCTTATGGCAGGAAAAAATGGGCCATACGTCAAACAAAAAGGGATACTGGAATCTGCACATAAAGACTAGAGAGAATACAGATGACCACAGTTGTGTGTGCAAAATGTGCAAAAGCCTTAAAAAAAATCCCAAATCTGACACCTTGAAACGATTTATATTTCCAGATATGAAAGGGGAGCTACCATCACTCCTATGCCTGTTTCTGGTCACACCCAATCATCTAGAATTAGGTTACAATAATTAATGCAAACAGGCCCAGTGATGGGGGGAGTGTCAAAGGGGGAAGTTGCTCCCCAGGCCCAGTCTTTCAAAGGGGCCCAGAGCTCCAGCTGCTGCTACTGACAATGAAGTGGCAGCTGGAGCTCCAGGCCCCTTTGAACTGCAGTGGCAGCACAGCTCTGGCTGTGCACAGCTTGGAGGGGAGAGGGGCAGTGCTGCAGTCCCAGCGGTGCTGAGGGCTCAACGCCTTAAGCCCTACCCCTTCCACTACTGTCCCCACTCCTTCCAGGGTGCAGCACTGGGACCCCCTCCCTCCTTGCCTCAGGTCAAGTGGTGGCTCTCAGCAGGGCTGAATACTTACGGTTAATATCAAGCCAATAAGTAGGCAAGTGTGTAATATCTGTGCAAAAAGAACTTCAGTGGAAGGTATTGTAATCATCTGTTAACTGACATTAATTAGCAGTAATGGTCATTAGCTTAATGGGCTGTTGATTTTTCTTCTCTCAACGTATGCAAGAACTCAAAGAAGAGGAATTGGTCCACGTGCTGGCAACTTAGGACATTCAGAATTAGCATGTTCTCCATTCTAGGTCCCTATCACACGGATTTGTTGGAAAGTACTGTAACATACCGGGGGCTAACACTTCTTCGGCTAAGACTCAAAAGTCTGACCAAGGGGACTCAGAGATCCAGAAGGAGCGAATGCTTCCAAGAACGAAATTGATCTGACAAACCCAGCACAGAAATATAGGAGGAAATCACAGTCAGAATGGAGGGAAGGGGGCTCTTACAGGAAAAAGCTAAAGATGGTCATGGGATCTCTATTGGAAATAGTGAGTAAACAGACCTTGGGAGTGAATACGAAGCATTAGAGTGCTGAGAGGTGATATATAAAATGGAAGATTTCCATTGATTCAACAAAATGACTGCTGGAATGATAATCAGAGTGATCTGAATGTAACTATCACACCACTCATCTTCTGTAGCCAGCAATAAACGTTTAATAACTAATTGATTCTAAATATGATGTTCAGGTGACTACAGACAGACAGCCATAAGGCACTGAATGTGATGAATAAGGAAGGAAGGAAACTGGAGAACCCATTAATGTGCCTGTGTCTTCTTTTAATATATAATGCATTGTACAAAGAACTGTCCTGTGTCTCAGTACCAGGGAAAATGGTAAAGGCCACAACAGAATATGGCAGAGACCCTATTGTTGTCTGTATCAGAGGGATAACTGAGTAAGTCTGTATCTTCAAAAACAACAAGAAGTCATGTGGCACCTTGTAGACTAACAAACTAACTTCTAGACTAACAGATATTTTGGAGCATAAGCTTTTTATTGTCTATATTATACTGAGGTCCTCTTTGCTGTTTTGTAGTGTATAGAGAGCACGATACTGATTAAAACTCATGCCCACAAATGAAATTGATGTGCCAGCTCATATTTAGTTTTATCATATTTGTTTGGTACTTATGGGTCTAGAGAGTAGGCACTATTCTTCTTGCAACAAATCAATGCCTACATTTATGATATCCATTGAACACTGATGAAAATTTAGCTGCAAAAACTACATCCAAATAACCTTTGGCTGACTTTTCACATCCCAATTGATTTTCCATAGAATAAAAGAGGAAGTGTTTCCACCTCTGTCTTAAGTTGAATTCCCCACCTTCATCTCAGAATACGCTATGGGTTATTCATTAGGATGAAGAACATCACACAAGGAAATCTGAGCAGCTCAGAGCAATGTGGCCCCTCAACCTTTCTAAGCACCTATGCTGCTTTAATTGCCAATGCCTGTATTAGAACAGATATGGTGATCTTATATTTTAACTCTGTAAGTGTTTGGGTATTTAGAAATTATATCATAAGCTACATCTGCAGAGGCTGACCAACAGTAACTGCTTGTGGCAAAATGCAATGTTAGGCGTCCTCAGTTAAGATCTTAGAAAGAATACTGAAAAAATAACCCTCAGATTATGTTACTTACTAATCAGCCAAACACGTTTTAATCCAATTCAAAGAGCCAATGTAGGGCAAATTGCCTCAGTATCTACCCAGCATGATAGAATCCTTGGAAATTGGTTACTATGTCTACAATATGATTTGGCAACACATACAACCTGCATGTTGAGGGAACTGAAGACTTTCCTGTTGCTGAATATCTTCTCATCCTGCATGGGTGTTTAGAAGCAGAAGTGTATGTACAATGGATAGCTCCCAGGACAGCTGACTTGAAATGTGTCATAAGAAATGCATTGTTTTTCCTTAATATTGTCCTTTTACAGGACTGGTAACACGATTTTACTTCTTCAGACAAGCACAGTGAACTTAATCATGGCATGACAGATGGCTAGTAAGATAAATTGTCTCTAGTGTCCTTTTATAGAAGGTTTTCAGGCTGCTGCAGGTTTCAGTACAGCAAGGTACTTACGTGCTCGCCTAATTTTAAGTACGCAAGTAGTCCTGTTGACATCAGTTGGATTACTGACATGCTGAAAGGTATACACATGCTTGAGTATCTTGCTGAATTTAAGCTTCCTGAATACAGTCTCAAATCACCTTTGCTTATATCACTACAGTTAAGGTACTACTAGGCTGACTTTCTCCATGTCCTTATTACTGCTGGAACACATCAAATTGCTCTCTTGGTGATATCTGTCCTTCAGTAGGGTAGAAAAATGCCTCTTTTAGACATCATCCCTTCTGTCACATTCTCAGGTGTTTCAACTACATTGAGATCCTAACTGTGCTTCTCAGAGGTAGCAGCTAGCAGGTAGATGACTGTTCTGTTCAAAAGCAGTTTCATATAAAGAAGCTAACTGTTTAACCATTTCTTTCATCCCACTAAAGCAGTGCATATAATTTTGATTTGCCCACCTTAATTTTGCATTTTGGTAAGATTTTGTATACATCTCCATGCATGTATCTGTGCTGCAAACAGACACCCTCAGCTGAAGCCCAGAGACCCTGACTGTGCTTCAATGTCTACATTGCAACTGACCAGCCCTGCAAGCCCAAGTCAGCAGACATGGGCCAAATACCGAAATGGAATTGCAGCACAGACCTACCTTACATGATAATGCACACCCTTCCAACTGCCTTTACAATGCCTGGTATCTTAAGAGAGCAGGGACATTGGGAATTGTGCACATCTGTGAATACGCACAGGATACCTAACCAATAGCATATGAAGGGCTATTCTTGTGTCTTCTATAGAGCCTCTTGCTTAGGCTTGCACATAACATGAAACAGAACTGTTGATAGAATAGTTTAATACAAAAGGTTCACCAAAAAGCACTTTTATATCCACCCCATTCCAACAAGATACACTAGTCTGTCGAGTTAGGCGAGGGTTGCATTCTCACGCACCCTTGTAAAACTTGAATTTTGTGTAAGTCAGGGTGTGGCTTTTTTCCCCAGCAGAACGTACATTCTGCAGCCAGGGAAGCAGCAGGAACACCTGGAGCTACTTTTGAAATGTAAGTCCTGGGCTTGTGGGAGGGGGCAACTGGGGAGGTTTAAGTCTGGCGGTGGGTTGTGGCCATGGGAAAGGGGCCAGCTGGTTATGCCTGAGCTGGATTAGGGCTGTGAGGGGCAGGGAGGTGGAGTTGAGCTGGAGCCGTGTGGCCCTACAGGGGGTTTGAATGAGGGCCGGGGGGGTTCAACTGGGGCCGCACAAAGGTGGGGAGCTGGGGCAGGGATGGTGAGCCAGAGCTGCACACTGGAGTGATGGGCCAGAGCCAGAGCTGCGCACCAGAGTGGTGAGCCGGAGCCATGTACAGGTGATCTGAACGAGGGTCAGGCAGGGGGTGGAGGGGTTGAGCCAGGGCCAGGAGGAGTGGGATTTTGAGTTAACATGAGTTAAGTGTAATTCAAAATCACACATTTCAAGGGTTCGCTGTACTTAAGAATTCTTCCTTAGTATGCTTGGCTCTACCAGGGGCAAATAACCTACCCAGGATTTACTTATCTATAGTCAGTTCTTGGTTTACTAACACAAGCTAAATTTAACTATGAAACCAGAAACATAGGAGCTCAAGTCTGAAGTTCTAGTGTGGCTCCAGATTCTTGTGGTTGTTTATCATTTAGCCTTCTTATACTTTTAAAATCCCAGAATGTATCCAAAAGTGATGGATCATGAAAAAATTTGGAACCAAATTCTTCCCTACTGTAGCCAGACATGAACCCCCCATTTAGCCTTTTCTTCTTCTCCCCCCCCCCCCCCCACTGGGAGAGACAGAGAGAGAAATAAGCAGGGGAGACAGGTAGCCTTTGATGTCCTGGGAACGCAGGTGTGCTGTCTCACCCAGCCTCTCTACTATACACAAAAACCAGACAGTGAATGGGCTAGCTAATGGCCGCCCTTCTGGCTGATCTCGGTGATTGACACGCCTGATCACTTCCCCAGGAAGAATGGGGAACCCCTGCCCATCACCTCCAAAGGTGCCCAATTGTCCACAATTCACAGGTGCAAATTGAGCCTTGCACCTTCCCTGGGAAACCTGGGGTTCAAAAACATTCCTCCCGATTGGCCAATGGAGACCAGGAAGAAGCCCACATGACAAAAGGGGTATAAAGGGGCTTGGCAGCCCACCCCCCTTTGAGTTTCAATCACCTACACCTGCTGGCCAGGTCTGGAATTAACTCCCGAGACTGGGGATGCCTGGTTCGTATCTACTTCTTCCCAAGGGATTGAGAAAAAGATTCTGGGTCACACCAGATCTAGGAGGCAGGGGTAAGAATTACACCTGTATTACACTTCTTTCCTATAGGAATTGAGGGAAAGACTCTGGCTCCACCAGGTCTAAGAGGCAGGGGTGAAAATCACACCTGCCACATGCCTTTCTTGTGTACACATTAATTGTATTAGTGTAAGCTAGTTAGTTTGTCTAAAACTTTTCTTAAATTAAATTGTGTTGTTTCCCCTTTAAAAACCACGAGTACTAACTTGTACTTTAATCATTTGTCTTAGTTAAATTGTTTCTATCTTTGTATCAATAAAAAGTCACTGTTAAAGCCTCTCTAAGTGTAATTTTCCTCGTGCCGCTGTACCCGAACTAAACACAAACCAAAGAACCCAGCCTGCCCTGGCTGCTTAGTGTAGCTGCTGGTGTGGCATCACCCCCTTTTGCCCCACCAGACCCTTAGCTGGCACCTGGGCATCGGCTCACACCTGCACCACTGATTAATTTAATCCTATCTCAAATCTCACATAGGAGGAGCTCACATCACCAGAAGTGTTTGAAGCTACAACTAGTACAGCGTAATCAAGTATTCTTTCAAATAAGACTGAAGAATTTTATGCCACCAAATGTTCATTTTGATCCTATTCCGCATAAAACTCTATGATGCTCTACATCTTTAGTTACCTTACTAGTAAAAAGGCTATAAAATACTCTTACTTTCTTAGTCAAATCCTGATGGATTTAATGATATAGGTAATCCTGTTGATGTCACTGGGATTACGTAAACAGTGTAGCACCAATCATACTCTGAATAAAGTAAGCACATTACATGCAATCCAAACATACACACTTCCTGAGATCTAGTGACTCAAACAGCAGCCAAATGTAAATCTCAACCTACATCTTCTTCCAAACTTTGGCTGTACCTAGGATCATCAATGCTGGACCTCTCTGTCCATATCACCCAGAGAGCAAGGGATGGCGGGGGATGGGAGAGGGCAGGGGCCCAAGGCCTCTCTCCCACAGTCCCACACATTTGGTCCCCTCCCCTTGCAGGTCATGATAGACATCAATAGCATCCTGCTGAGGATGGTTGTCTGCCTTGCAGACCTAGACACTGTAATTGCCAGATTTGCTACCTTGGCGTTCCTCAACTGCTTCACAGAAATCAACGGGACCCACATCCCTATTGGTGTCCCAGACCACAGCACAGACCAGTTCATCATTGGAAGGGATGCCTCTCTTTTGTGCTGCAAGCCCTGGTTGACCACCAGGGGTGGTTCCTTGACATTTATGTCAGGTGATCGGGCCAAATACATGATGTGTGGGTGTTCCACTACTCTGGCCTGTGCTGGAGGATGGAGGCGGGCACCTACATGCCATGCTGGGAGCTGCCATCAGGCACATGCACATGACACTGTGCATGGTGAGAGACACAGTCTACTCCCTCATGCCTGAGCTCATGAGGCCATACGCTGGTCACCCAGAACCAACACAGGACCTCTTTAACACCCACCTAACCTAGGCATGGAACTGAGTTAAGTGTGCCTTCGACCACTTCAAGGCACGTTTTAGGTCCCTCATGACCTGGCTGGACATGGGTGAGCACAATGTCCCCAAAGTAATGGCTGCATGTTGTGCACTCCACAACCTTGTGGAGTGCAAGGGGAAAGCCTTCCTTACAGGGTGGGAGGCTGCCACAAGCAACACCTATGAACACCCAAGCACATGTCCAGTCAAGACCACAGGGATGGGGTGCAAATCTGGGAGGCCCTATGGGAGAGCTTCTCCAACAGCTCCCAATGACTCTCCTCAGGACACCCCTATAGGGGCCTCAGGCCCACAGCCCTCCTCAACTCCACCACAACCCCTCCCTTTGCTCATTCACCCTTCCCCAACCCCTCCCCAATAAAGAGTAATGCAGGGGTGGTGAAGAAACTAAATTTTTACTTTAACATCAGAACACATGTGAAAAGTAAACATTGTGATACAAAACTATTTACAGTGTGCAATGATACAGTACTATATATAGCGGGGGCGTGGAATAAGGGGTGGGTGGTATTGGATGGGGGAATTGAGGCATCATTTGGGCTACTACCCCACAAGGGAGCAGGAATCCAAGTGGCATAAGCCTTGGGATCCCCTCCGGCTGCACATTCAGGGTCCCTGTCAGGGCTGGGAGCACAGAAAGATTCATAGGTTTTGAGGCTGTGGCAGGGTTAGGCTCTGAAAGGGGACCAGGGGTGGGGGCCTAGGTTGCAGGGAGAGTGGGCATAGCAGAAGTAGCCTGGGGAACAGGGAACCTGGCCCTGCCATTGCCACTGCATCATGCCTAGGGTCAGGGCAGAGGGGATGGGGTGGCAGTGTGGCTGGCTCACTTCCAGCCATGGCAGAGGCTGGTGGGCCACTTCTCTCCCAGGGCTTGGGGCTCATCCAGCCTCACTAGAGGCTGGCAGTGGGCTGGCATCCGTGCCTTGGCACTGCCTGCTGGATCCAGGTGGGACATGCTGCCTTGCACATAGTTGCACATGCTGGGACCACACTGTAAGGTCCCGCCCAAGCCAACCTGGCAAGTTTTGCAGCACACTCCATCTGCACCTGTCCCCCATGTCCTGGGGTGTGTGACATGCAGGGTACTTACCATCGGGTCCCTTGAAGAGGTCCAGGGATACTCTGTTTGTGGCTGGTGTCAAGGTGCCTGAGTCCAGGGCGATCACCAGTGTGCCCTCTCTGGCCTTGGACCACGTATCCAGCTCCAGCTCTGGCTGGGTCCCATGCTGCTCCTCCTCTTCCTCAGGCTCTGGTGGAGCACAGGAGCAGGTTGCATATCCTGCCCCTGAACTCCAGCAACAGTCCTGGGCCTGGATGTTCCCCCACCGGAGCCCCTTCATCTTCATCTGCGCCTGCCCCATGGTGCGGGTGGGGTGTCCCCGGTCCCCAAGGGCGGTGGCCAGCCAGTCATACACCAGCGTGTTGCACCTCCTTACCAAGGGGTCCAATAGGATCTCCTCCTCGGCTGAGGAAGTCCTTTATCTCTGGCCCAGTCCATGAAGGGGCCCAGAATTGTGTTTGGGGGGGGGCTCCTGGAACCCCTCCAGCAGCCCCCTAATGGGCCCCAGGTGCTCACGAGGTGGCAGCTGGCTCGCCATCACAAGGAGCAGCAGGAGGGTGTGGCTGTGGGAGAGACAGTGAGGAGCAGTGTGCTGCAGGGCTGCCTGCACACTTCCCACTTCATGCCATGTGGTTTCCAGGGCTCCCTGAGCCTTTAAGACAGTCCAGAGGCAAGGAGCATAGAACTGTGATTGCTGTGGACAGGTCATCCCCAGCCGCCAGCACCTGGAGGACTTATCTGTTGACAGAAGCCGCCCCCCGCCCCCCACCCCCCGACCAACCCCTGAGAATCCACACTGACTTTCTGTCAACAGATTCTGTGGAGAAAGGCCTTCTGCCTCATGGGAGGCAGAACTCTGTCAACGGAAGTGCCACGTTCTGTCAATTTACTGTCGACAGAATGCATTTGCAGTGTGGATGTTCCAAGAGTTTTGTTGACAAAACTCTGTAGTGTGGACATAGTCTTAATTCCCTCTGTCCAGAGATACAATCCAATCCATTTTATCCTGCATGGAGACTACAAAACCCAACTGCTACTCTGGCTCAGCACAATTACACTGCACTTTCACAGATGTTCAAACATCTGACCACCAACGTCTCAGAAGAGTTCTGCACCTACATGGAGGGTCCTGAAATCTGCCACCTATTGCAGAATGGTTTTGAATATCAGCTGAGCAGGATTTGTCCCTTACTCCTGATTTCTCTCTTCTCTTAAGGTTCCTACATCTATCTATTTTCCTTATCTTTTATTTTATCCCAGGTTTAATGATGACAGCAGGAACATTCATTACTTAGTGTTCTATAAAATAACACAGCAAATTCAAAAAACAGAAGGCTAAAATGGAAATTTACTCACCAATATAAAATTATTCCCTGAATAAAAAGGAGCTGAATACTTTAGAAGGAAGTATGAAGCAGTAATAAAATTTCCAAGTCTCTGCAACAGTCACAGCCCTGTGCTGAGATAACCTAATAAAGTTTCTAAATCCCAATATAAGGCAAAACCATTCATCATCACAACACACGAACAAGGAAACGTCTCAGCTTGCTTAAAAGCAACTGAGTTGACCAAACTAGTCACTTGCGCTATGCAGATTAATGAACATTTTATGTATACTGGGGAATACTACGTTCCTAAGTTCCTGGAGCCTCAGTCCCAGTCCAAAAAGACATTCTTAACTAACAAGTTTCATTCCCCTGTTTCCCAGATAAGCAGCTTACAGGGAGCTTTATTTTCACCCCATTGATACATATGAAATTTACATGCAAGACTCCCACTTGCATTAAGGTACGCTGCACATCTAAATCCTCGATGAAGCTACGGGTTGAAAGAAAACTTCGCTATACCTAACAAATATTTACTTAATCTCCTATTAATATTTTTCCTCTGGTGAACATGTAAAACACAGGCAATCTTGTACCATTACTTGGATTGTTATTTGGGAAATAATAGAAGTGATGGTGGCACCACTTCTTTAAAAAAAAAAAAAAATCTAAGAAACCCAATCCAATCCATGTTCAGTTCTGAAAAGTTTTAAAGAAATTAATGTTGATGGAATAAGCCCCCCTCTGTAAAGCTCTTTTTATAAATTTCCTTTAGTTAAAGATAACAACATATTGGATTTAAGTCCATATATAACATATTAAATACTTTTTGCCACAGAGGATCTATTCATAGACATTTGTATTTGCAACATATGCAGCAAATTATGCTATTAGACACTTAATCCTAATAAAGCTTAAATTTCATTCCTAACAATAAAGCTTACACAAAGCTTGCTATGCTTGAAATAGGAGTCTAGAACTAACCTATAAAAAGAAGTTTTAGGTAACTAAAATGGCAACATTAATTAGATGTTAGGGATGTAAAATTAGCTGGGAGAATTCTACCTGTTATGATTGAAAATCAACAATAATCGTGCATAAAAGTTATATTAATTACATATTATTTTTAAAAGTATATCATTTCCCTATCTTTTAATTCAAAGCCCTCTGCTGGAACATCCAAAGAAAAGAAAGTATGCAACAGAAAGGGGTGAAATTCCCATGGGTGCAATGGGGTTCACATATGGCTGTATGAGCCACTAGGGCCCCAGTTCACCTTCCATATGGCAGCACAAAGCAGAACCATCCGACAGAGGGACTCCATAAATCCCGCACACCTTGAAGTAGCTAAGCACTGTGCTAGTCCCTTACAGAGCAGTGGAGGGCAGTAAAACGTCTACTGCAATTACAAAAATCCACTGATCTTAACTCTCCGTGGAAGAGGTACGAAAGCATTGCAGCTGCCATGGCAACCCAAGAATGGTGCAGTGGCCACAGACAGGCGGTGCCCCAATCTTATTTTTGGTTGAAGGAACAGATTTCAACCCACTAGCCTCCAGACATTTCATCACATATAGCTTGTGCGGGTTCTAGGCAGACAAACTAAAGTCATCCTAGCTGAAGAAAATGCTGGAAAACATATTCAAAGAGGCAGTGAACTATTTATACAAAACCGCAAGATTATGCCTCAATTCCAAAAATGACTGTGTCTACCATTATCTTTACACATGCACATACTCTCCCTGAATTCATTAGAGCTACATTTCGGCATAAAATTATTTATGCCCGTAAAGTATCGGAGGGGTAGCCATGTTAGTCTGGATCTGTAACAGCAACGAAGGGTCCTGTGGCACCTTGTAGACTAACAGAAAAGTTTTGAGCATGAGCTTTTGTGAGCACAGACTCACTTCATCAGATGCTGGTCTTGGAAATCATTTCCAAGACCAGCATCTGATGAAGTGAGTCCGTGCTCACGAAAGCTCATGCTCAAAACTTTTCTGTTAGTCTATAAGGTGCCACAGGACCTTTCGTTTCTGTTATGCCCGTAAGTGATTGCAGGATCAGGACCTTCCACTGTACTTTTAAATGTGTATTAAAGGGTACTAGAATATCACAGAAGCACTTCATTTTCCTGCTGCGTCTTAAATAAAAAAATAAATTTGATGAACAGAGCTGAAAAATATTGATACAGCTGATGCCTCTGCAGAGACTATTAGAGGTCTGTGAAAGCAGGATCCGTGATAATCTGTCATGCTCCTATGTGTTTGGAGTGCATTCTAAATTTTTAAAGTGACAATTTTCTACCTAAGGATTAAATATATAATATTCCTCTTAAAGTGTGCCTACTCTAACCAGTTCCTAATATATTTTACTGAAATTTAATAAAATTGCTATAAAACTTTATCTGGAGTAAAGAGATTTTTTTCTCCCCACTCGTACAAGTGCACCGTAAGAGCTTATTTTAATTCAATATTCAAGTTTAGCAAGCAGGCCCATCTTCTTGCAAAATCTGTCGTTCCTCACTATGAAGCCACAAATCAGAACAAATATTCGAGCTGCCTGGAGCATGAAACTTCTTTTCAATCCCATTTTTTAGCAGCAGTTGTTTAAACATGCCAGAACATCAGATTGTGTCCACTTTCTCCATGCAGACTAATTGCAGAGTGTAAACCCAGAACCACATTTATATTGTTCTTGCACAGCAATCTTGAAAATTAACTGCAGATAAGACTCCATCATTCAAATGCCCACACTGGATATGAATATAATTGCTCTAAATTCAGGTGAATGCTGTGCATGATTCTTTGTTGTTTTGTATACTTTGAGAAGAATATAACAGAGGCTTCGGTACTGAGTCAGTAACCGATGTTACAGTGAGAGTGAGCACAAAGAGAAGTATTATCCCTTTGTTACGCACTTCAGCGATGAGCTCAGTCTTCAAATCTGACACAACTCTTCAAAGGAAGACTCAGTTTTTAAATGCTCAGTTTTTGAATTTTTTTTTTTTTTTGGTCTCCACACAGTCAGCAAACAAACACTCTCTTTCTCTTCCCCCCAGATCCCCAGTGATTTACTGGATGCAAGTAATTTTTGAAATATTAGAATTAAATGTAAAGAGTTAGGTACTAAATATCTTTGAGGGTCTGGGCCTTTAGGACTTACAACCCTGTGACTGAAGCCAGATTCTCAAAGATTTAGGTACATAATGCCTGGGCGTTATATGCCTACATACCTTTGAGGATATTGTTAAAACCTGGCAAAGGATTGTAAGCCCTTTTTGGGAAGCTGTACTACACTTATTCATGATTTATCAGCTACTTCCAAGAGGAAAATCGGGTGATTTGTAAAGCTAGTCAGTAATTGTTGGTAGATGTCCACTTAGCTCAAAGACACCGACTCAGAGCTCCCACTGAGTTAGCAAGTTAATATCAGAACGTAGCTAGGTGAGTATAAGTGGCAGGAGGGGCTCACTGCCTAAAGTGCATGCCTATCAGAGATACCACACCCTCACTCAGGTTGGCTAAAACCTCCCCTCCCTCTTGCACTGCTGCAGTTACATTTTATTCTTAGCAAGCAAGCTCAATGAGAGCTACTTCAGGTCTGTCTCCTCAAGAAGAAGTCACATACCTACAGCTATAGATGTACTTACGTACAAAACATAGATGTATTTACAGTCAGGTGGGAGAGCTGCAAAGAGGAGGGTGGTGCCTGTGGCAGTCTGGTTCCCACTTAGACAGCCTTTAGCAGGAATAAGGAAGAGTTTCTAGGACCAGAGAAACTCTGGCACAAAGCCCCTGAGTCATAGGAAGAGACAGATTTGGGATGTGGAATTTGTATTTCCAGTTTTATGTGGAAGAAATAAAGTTGAAGAGTTGCCAAAGGGGGCCTGGATCAGATTCTGTGAATGGTATCTATCTTCCTGGGCTGGAGAGACGGGTCAGCAATTCATAGTCCTCAACTTAATTGTCCTCAATTTATGGACAGTTTAATTGAGGTTTGATTGTATCAATAACTGAACAGTCAAATGCATTGGCTACTTCCATTTTCCAAAGTTACAAGCCTGCTTCCTAACTTCCAGCAGCATTCCATATGGAGAGCATGTGGATCCAAGATAGTGGGAGAAACGTGCAGGTGGGGTGGGGTGAACTTTAGAGGAGAAACAGTGCTCAGAATGATAAATAGGGAAGTGACTAATGGCAAGAAGGTGAGGTTAGTAGGATGAACAGGGGCCGGGGGGGTGGAAGCAAGTTAATGGGAATAAAGAGGTAGCAGTCTATGGATGTACACAGTGCTGTGGGTTGTAACAGCAAGTAGTATATTGCCCGTGCACTAAATATCTTCAGCATATTATCGCAGTCCATGAAAACGTTTAGGCCGTGTCTGCGCTAGCAAGTTCTTTCAGAAAATCATCCACATGCCAAATGTGCTCTTTCAATCTGAAATTGAATGAAGTTCTCTTCCAGAAGTCCTCTTCAACTCCCAGACCAGGAAGAGCACCTCCTTTTGAAAATTTCTTTTGAAAAAAAGCACATGCAGCAGATGCTCCACAGGCCTTTTTTGGGGGGGGCTGTTCTTTTTTTTAAAGCAATCTTCACAGAGCCAGATTTTTCGACCCCTGGCCTGTTCTTCTGAAAGAGCGGGGGCTGTGTGGATGTTCTTGATCAAAAGAGCAGATCAATCTTTCAATCTGACTTTTTGTGTGTGGATGCGCTCTTCTGAAAGATCATCTTTCAAAAGATCACTGTAGTATAGATGTGGCCATAATGCCCTGATGCCAATGTCACTTATGGGTAGATCAAGAGGAGGTGCATAGCAACCAAAGGATTTAGACTAGTGTAAAACATACAAAGTTTAGATTTGCTCTAGCTACTAAATCCTTTTCCAGTGTTGGATTACAGCTTTAGTCTAGATAAGGTGGCTGCAACCTGCTGCTCCAGAGCCATATGCAGCTCTTTAAGGACTTCTTTGTGACTCTCGACATTATAATTGCAAAGTTTTAAAAAAAAACCAACTTCCTGATTATTTTCACTGAATGGTGAACATCTAAAACGCAAAAATGAACAACTCAGATCTAAATAGCAAATGATATGTGATCTCGAAATGTTGGATAACTCTACCTAGCATCCTCCAGAGAGAGAGAGAGAAGGTTGAGTAGTGGAAGTCAGGAAGTCAGTGGTACAAACACACATGTAAAGCATGAGGAAATAGAATATGTAAAAATTTTGTGAACATCCTCAAGTAAACATGTATCACATTACAGATCATTGTGTATGTGTTGTTCTTAAAATAAGGGTAACAAAAAGTATGGTTTGATTTTATGTATTAAAGATAATTTTTGTATTCACATGCATTGCAGCTCTTGAATTATTGAAGTTTTTTACCAAATTGGAAAAAATGGCTCTTCTTGCTATTTTGGTTGTCGATCCCTAGTCTAGATCACAATGATCACAGAATCACGACTCAAAGGGACCTCAGGAGGTCATCTAATCCAGTCTCCTGCACTCATTGCAGGGTTAAACCATGAACATTATCTAGACCATCCCTGATAAATGTTTGTCTAACCTGTTCCTAAAATAATATGCACAGTTTCTATAATACTGAAAATTCTCTAAAAGGATTGATTTTTCTATACAATTACTACTAAATTCTAGGGGCCAGATTATACCCCTACACTTCAAATCACACTGAGATCTCTTTAACAAACAGCACCATAGAAATTAAAGGCAGTACTCAGCATAAGGTACTACTAAACTTGAGTAAGGATGCAAGTATCTATTTAACAACTACCTTTGATTCTTCTGATGAGGGCATGCAAATTATTAATTATGAAAAAATATGCAAAAATATTTTATGCAAGAATAATCTCTTATTTTATTCATTGTTGAATTCCACAATCAAAATAATACTGAGCTATTATGGAGACAGACTTATAAAAATCAAAAACTCCCTTTGAAACACACGCTTTCCCGTAAAAGCGGCTTGCAAAATGCAAAACACGGTCAACATTCCAGCACAATGATGTCAACTTTCATATGCACGGACAAAATGCTATATGTAGAATTCAACTCTATATCAAGCTTTCTTCTTTAAGATGGGCTTGTGTTTTCTTCTTTACTTACCTCAGAAGAAATGCACTGGACAGTGGAGAATACACCCTCATAAAGAGTTCAAAAGAATCTTTTAAATCTAGTTTTCATGGCACAAAGCCATATACATTTTTTAAAATGAATTTCCATGTTCTGCTTCAATTCTTTTGAAAAATAGCGTACATGCACTAAGGACTATTTCTGATGTTTCCCTCTTCAGTAATTCAGGGAAATCCCTGCCAAAAGAGATGGTCTGGAACACCTGATAAAATGCTCCTCAATGACACACAATAAAAAGTGACTGCAGAAAATGGGAATTGCTTCAAATTTTGTAAGGGTTATAGGCAATACGCAAATTATCTTTCTGAGGATCTTTTTTTTTCCCCAAAAGGAATAAACAGTGCCAATTTCTAAGAAAACTAACAGCTGTGGAAACAGCTTTAAATGTCATCTCTCCTTTGTAGTAAGATGAAGAAAAGATAAAAATGATTCACCCCATGCAAGAAGAGAGGCTATCATAGCCAACTAGTTAACACGAATGACATTCAGCTTACATTTGCTTCTAATGACAAAGCCTTCCTCAGGAAAATCTCCCACCGATATCTCTGGCAAAGTTCTCACTCACTTCACTGGCAGTTTTGCCTTTGTGCAGAATTCATAGTACAGTCCTACTGAACTAAAAATCCTGGACTTCATAAATTTAAATCCCAGACCTGGAACTGACCTGGATCTCTGGAGTTTATGCCTGCACATACCCCCTCTGAAGCATATGGGCTTTGTAAACATGCATCTGATTCCAGGATCTGGATGTATGCAGCCAGGCCTTTAGTCCTCACACAGGCGAAACAGCTGGTGAAGTAAACGAATGAGAATTTTGCCAAGAAAATGAACGATCAGGTCCTTTTTCACCACTCCTACATTACAGTCAAAGAGAGCAGGACTTTGTGCTCTCTCTTCCCTGATGGAGTACTCCAACAGGGAAGAAAGAGCACTAGCATTACAACTTGAAATAAGAAGCAATGTTGGGTTAAAATTCTTCTCCCTTTTTTGCAATTTTTAAAAAAAGAATGGATAATAAATTATGGCTCGCTCACAAAATTCTAAAGTCTGCCATAAAAATTAGCATTTGTGTTATAACATTTCACAGGTGCCCACCGAGGATGAAATTCTCCCCTGGGCAGAGGGTCATACCAAGACTATGCAAAGCATAGTGGTTACTTATGTAAATGGGCTTAACTGAGCCCTTAGCAATATACAGGTCCTGTGCCAGCTCTCGCCAAAGGGGTATGTCACCTCTGAAAGTTTATTTTTTTGACTACATCTGTTATCCTTACAGAAACTCTGGGACTTAAATATATACGTTACTTTTAGCCTACACTGGTTCAGGATACAACCAGTCATATTTCCTATTACATATTAATCATGTTTCCATGAAGCAACTTAGACCCATCAAATATGGATACATTTTCACATTGAAAGGACTGTTACTTAAAACTATGTAAAGATTGAAAACATTGTGATTTAAAAAGGTGATGTTAACAGGATATTTGAAAGACCCATGGGACTCACAAAATGAAGTAAAATATGTTTTCCTACTCATTTAATTGCTTACTAATTATCAAGCTATTCCCATAGGGTGAGTAATGCATCTGAAGTCTAACATTTGGCATTAAAAATACATTTATAGCTTCCTCTTAGCAAAAGACAAACAGCTACACAGTACAAAACCATACATTAAGATGGCTTTCTGCATTTTTTGTTATGGTGTTAAACCAACCTACTCTATTCTAAATCTCAAAGATGTGGGAAGGGAAACAAAAGTCTGAGTACCTGATATCACATCGAAGTTAAGCAAAACATGCAGTCGTGCACAGAAGGAGTCTGGAATATGCTCATCTTGCTCACAGGACTGATCACATGGTGAAAGCGGACATTATGCAAGACTTATTTAGTAAAATATCAGTTGCCATTACTCTGCCGCGGTCCCTCAGCAGCAAGAAAATATTAGTGTGGGCCTGACAGACAACCACAGCAATCAATCAATCAGCATAGCCTGTCTCTCTGCAAACCTAAAGAAAGGTCTATAGAGTTTCTGAGTTGAACAGTAAGAGAAAAAAGATACAAAACTATAAATAAAGAGTTGCTTGTAAATCAAAAAATCTGGTACAAACCAGCAATGAAACTCTGGAGCCCAATTTTAAACAAAAAAATTAAACTTTCGACTCCTTCAAGAGCAAAAGCTTCATAGTCTGTACATTCAGACAGAAAACGCAGCCATTAACCACATCAGGAATTTCACTGGCTCCACTGAAACATATCACATCATCTGCAAGGGTTACAGTATCAGACCACTTTTGAGTAAAGTACAATTAGAGCCCACCCAAACGGTGCACTGACTTCTGGTATTTATTTGAACCTATAGTTCTAATGGATGGAAATTACAGGGTACTACTACTATAGTAAGTGTCCAGAACCCATAAAACTCATACAGAACATATCTTTGGTAGACTCTCGCTCTCTTGCCTTTTGAACAAGTGTTGATGAGGTCAGCTGAAAAAGCAGCAATACGTGAAACATACCCTAAGTGCTCCAGTTAGAACAACGTTGCCCTATGAGCAGCCCATACGAAGGACAGTACTACATAACTTGCTGATCTCAGACAGCAGCCATGTCAGTCAGAGCGGTTATAGTTTAAGATTATATGGGAGAGGGGTTTGAGTCTCCAAATGAATGAGGGCTTCAAGACCTTTAATAAAAAGAAACTCACCCCAAGTCAGGGAGCCAAATTCTATTTTAAAGCAGGACATTATCTGCATCAGATTTTTTGCATCAAGTCCTGAGATAGAAGGTTGCGGCAAGGGGGAAAGGGATACGGAATCCCTGAGGGAGTGTCTCCCTGGGCCTGCTCTGGAGCAATACTGGTGGCACTTTCTGTTGACTCGGGTTGCAAACAGGTCTATGCACAGCTGACCCCACAGCTGGAACACATGATTGAGGGCCCCTGTGTTGATTTCCCACTTGTGGTGATCGCTGAAAAAGCGACTGAGGGCATCTGTGGTCATGTTCAGTACCCATGGAGCTGTGTAGCCATCAGAGTAATGTGGAACTGAAGGCACCAAGTCCCAAGTTTGCCCTGAAGGTTGATATAATACATGCAGGTGGTGTTGTCTGTGAGGACGTTGACTGACCTGCATGCACATTGCTGTTGGAATGCCAGCAGGCACAGCAGACCACTCTTAAGTTCCAGGAGGTTTATGTGGAGCACTCGGTGAAGGACCATTTGCCCCGGACCATGCAAGAACCCAAATGGGCCCCTCCATCCCATAAGAGAGGCATAAGTAGTAAGGGTAACAGAAGCAGGGAGGCAGGCGGAATGGCACCCCAGTGAGAATGTTGTCTGGATATGTCCACCGCTGAAGGGAGGTGAGAACATACAATGGTATGCCCACAGTTTTGGACAGTGGGTCGCTGGCCAGGGCACAGGACATGGCCAGCCATGACTGAAGGCACCACATGTGAAGCCTGGCCAGCTTGACTATATACGTGGTAGCTGCTATGTGACCCAGTAGCTTGAGGCAAACACACACCATGATGGTGAAAGACAGTCACACCACCAGGATGAGTTTGCACAGGGCCTAGAATCTTTGAAGCAAGAGAGCAGCCCTGGCAGTGGTAGTGTTTATGTGAGCCCTGATGAAATCTAGGGACTTCATGGGTTGAAGTGTGGACTTCTTGTAGTTCATGTGGAAGCCCAGGCTTAGCAGGAGGTCTGTGGTGACAGCCAGCATGCGAAGTGCCTCTGGAAATGATGGCTCTTTTATGAGACAATCGTCCAGATGGGAGAAGATGATGGCCCCATGATGGCACAGGTTGGCGGTCCCAACTATAGGAGACTTGGAGAACACCCTGTGCATGGTGAAGAGACCAAACAGGAGGACCCAGGACTAATAATGGTGGGATCCCACCGTATCGAAGGAAACACCTGTGCACCAGATGGATTGTGATGTGGAAGTAGGCATCTTGTAGGTCAAGAGTTGACAGCCAGTGATTTCTGTCCAGTGCAAAAATAATGGTCATGAAAGTCATCATTTTGAACTGTCAACAGAAAATGTATTTGTCGAGCCTCCTGAGGTCGAGGATGGGCCTCCACTCCCTCTTTTTCTTTTGGGTTAGGAAGTACGTGGAATAAACCCTCCTCCCCCAAAACTCCATGGGGACCAACTTAATGGCACCCAGATGGAGGAGGTGCTGTACCTCTTGCTCAAGGAGATGCTAGTGAGAAGGGTCCCTGAAGAGGTAAGGGTAAGAAGGGTGGGTAGGGAGGGTAGAGGCAAACAGGATAGAGTACCCCCAGGCAACCAGCTCCAGGACCCACTTGTCCAAGGTAATGGCGGCCCAGTGGTGGGAAAAAAGGGTGGAGGCAGTGGTGGAACAGATGGCACCCAATTGTGCAACGGGTGGAGCAGAAAGATCTCTCGGGCTCTGGACCACACCCTCAAAGCTGCTTCTTACGTTGTTGAGGGTGGAACACCCTGGGCTGTTGATGCTGTTGCCAAGAGGTCTTTGCCACTGGGATCTGTGCTGTTGGCAAGGTTTGAAACATTGCAGTTGCTGCTGGAACTGCTCCCATGGTCTCTGATTGGAAGGGTACCAGGACCTGTTGAATGTTGGGGGTAATACACCCCCAGTGTATGCAGTGTAGATAATCCTTCACAGAGTAAAGGACCTTATCCATCTTCTCCACAAACCGATGAATTCTTTCAAAAGGAACGTCCTCCACCTTCTGCTGCAGATCTTGGAGACCCCCAAGGGCTGGAGCCATAATGTGCACCTCATGACTATGGTGGAGTCCGTGACCCTGGCCACCGTGTCGTTCACATCCATTGTGGACTGACATGTCATGCGGGCAATGATGTGCCCTTCGTGAATTACATTTATGAGAACTGGGAGTTGCTGCTCAGGTAGAGTGGAGTTTGGAGTAGTTAAGGTGGTCATAGTTTTTAAGGTCATAGTAGTTAAGGTGGTCACAGTCGGCCAGCATGGCTGCATAGTTTGCCACCCACAGGAGCAACGTGCTGGAGTAATAAACTTTGTGCCCCGTGATGTCCCACTTCTTCCTCTTTTTGTCATGAGTGGAATGAATGGATTTGGTTCTATTGCAGACAGCTTACACCACTAACGAATTTGGGTACAGATGAGTAAACAGAAATTCTGCACCCTTAGAGGACACAAAGTACTGTTTGCCAGCCCTCTTGTTAGTGGGAGGAGTAGATGCTGGTGTCTGCCAGGTGACATTGGTAGTGTCCATAATGGCCTCCTCCATGGGCAGTGCAATCCTGGAGAAGGAAGCTGCAGGGTGTGGAGAAGTCTGTATTGTTTAACCAGCACCTCCTGCAGATCCTTTTCCTGGGCCTGGGCCACTGCCTAAATAGCTCCTGGAAAGTCCATAAGTCATTCACAGGGGGAAGCAAAACCAAAAGCACGGCATCCTCCTGTGAAGACGAGGAGTGGTGTGGCACCGATCTAGCCTCAACCTCCAAAAGGGAATCCTCAGCCCCAGAAGTGTTGCAATGGTGGATACATCGCCAATGGAGTGGGCTTTGGTGACATGGGGCAGCCCCTGAACACCATGGGCAGTGCTGGATGAGCAAGGGAGCAGGGCAACCTCGCCTGTCAAGGTGAACGCTGAGTAACTGGTTCTTGAGGGTGCAGGTAGTGGTGTGCAAACCACGGTGGAGGTGGCTGCATGTAAGCCATGGTTGGCGACATGTCCTCCCAGTTGGAGTGCACGGGACTGGAACGCTGTGATGAGATGACACTCCTGAAGTTGGATTCACCCCTTCCCTCCCAAGCTAGGTGGTTTGGCTCCTGAGCTATGCGAGAACCCCAAACGTCTAGACAAACACAGGGATGTAGGCAGCACTGGAGACACGGTACAGTGAGCTGGGCAGTGCTGGTGCTGTGTGTATTCTTGGTGATGAGTCTTCACAGTGCTGCTTAGATGCTGTGCTGCGCTCCTGTGCTGGAAGGTTCGGCAAAGCAGTGTCTCCGTGCCAATTCGGTGCCTTCTCTGGTGCCGTGCAAGACTCGGGCAGTGCCTCGGCCCTGGACTTGCACAACACCCAGTCCAGTGCCTTGTACAAGCAGCGTGAAGACTTGGAATGGTGCCACTTGCACTCTGGGTCCGGCACCAACAGCGAGGTTTTGGTTTAGGAGGACCTCATGCGCCCAGGGCTAGAGGCAGCCAAAGCAGATAGCGCTGGCAAGGTCAGAGGCCCTGAATATTGGTGGCTCAGTTCAATGTGTGCCGGCTTCAGTGGTGCTGGCTTTGACTTGCTTTTCACACAGCCCATGAAGACGGAACTGGAGGCCAGGAATGTGCCAGAGAAGGCCCCGCTTTCAAGGACTGGGTGCTGACTGAGGTAGAGGGACGTGCGGAGTCTGTACCTTTGTCTCCCATGCCAGTTTCATGGCAGAAGGCTGCTCCGGGACTGGTGGGACTTTTCATACAGACCAGTCTTGAGACTGTTGGCTTGCTCCTTCCTAGCCCTCACTGTGAGGCTGGAGCAATGGGTGCAGGATTGGGTTTGGTGGCCCTAACCCAGGCACTTGATGCAGGAGGCTTGGCCATCAGAGGTTGGCATAGCTTTTCTGCACATTATACATCACTTAAATCCCAGGGAGCCCAGCATGGCAATGATGCAGCAACAAATTCTAACACTAACTAAACTCATCTAAAACTTCTGTTGTTGTTAGAACATCTAACAGGAGACACAACTTGAAGAATGCTAAACTAACAAACTAAATTCTTTTTTTGTCTTTCAGAGAGAGAGAGAGAGAGAGAGAGAGATCAAAACCCCGTCTGCAGCTGAGGATAGTAGAGAAGCAGCTGAGGACCCTGCACCACACGCACATGCCAGATAGCATGAGAAGGCATTACTGCAGGTGTGCGGCGCAGGAAACCATGACTAGAGAAGAATCTCCGAGTGCCAGCGTAAGGATACACCAACACCCAGAGTGGACCATCCACACTGACACTACTTGAAGGACATTTATTACCAAATGAAGGAATACCCTACCTTAGTCCTCTATCACATGGAAGTGCAGGTATGTCAGCTATCAGCCTCATTTTACTTTGACTTACGTAATAAATGTACAGATCATCTACCTAAAACTCTCTAAAGTTTGCCATGGCCCAGGCAGCCAACCATTGTAGGTCACCTGACATACACAGCAGATACCGCACGCATCAGTACAAGCAGTCTGCATATACTGACAGGATAATGAATGCCATAAATCTTAAGCAACCGAGGTTTTTGACAAACCTACTGACAAAAGAAAAAACATTGTACAAACCAAGAAATAGGACATTTCTCCAAATAAACAAATGCTTCACTTAGATCTATAAAATTTCATTAATAAACAATGGAGATCTCCCCCTGTGACAGTCATGACAACATTAACCATACAGCAGCAATCTAGTAATTACATCCCTAAGTGCATTTTTAACAATGTTTCACATTTCAATCAAGTTGACTTGTGTTCACTGTTTTTCTAGCGGATCCAGAAGCATGACAAACTGACAATTCCTGGAAACCACATTACTCAAAACAGACTGGGAATACTATTTTCATTTTCTTTCCATAATTATGTTAAATCTAATAAATATAAATCAGACACAGAAATAACACCATTCCAAAACAATATTTTATATAACATGGATGTCTGGAAGTGATATTTCATTCCAAATTTTCCTTTTGTGCACATGTAACATTTGCGCAAGCAATTTTCAAGCACTAGCCAATACCCACTCACATTGGAAGCCTATTTTTCAGATTTAAGAGTAAAATTAACACAAGTAGCTGGGGTCTCAATTAAAAAATGATTTAGGCTCTTAAAGCCAGATTTTCAGAGTATTTAGTTGCCTATGGATGCAGATATGTTTTTTTGAAAATCACAGTAGGTACATACGTAGATTAAGTGCCTTACTCCTATTTAATACCTAGGAATCAAGCTCATAAAGTAAAATTTACAAGAGTGCCTAAGCAGGTAAAGTGCATAACAGTAGGTCTAAATTGTTGCACATTAGTTTTGTGGATCCTCTGCACAAACGAGAATTTCATTTGTATATGGATAGTTGTACACATGTGATAAGTTGATCTGAACAACATACACAAGGTTCACAGGATTCTAATGCATTACTGCACATCTGTGGTATGAGACAACATTGAAAACAAATAGAGACACAAATAGAACTGTAGTTTCAATTTTATAAGCTTTTGATATCCATTCATAATATAAGTACACAGCAAATCTTACAAAAAGAGAAACAGAAAGAATACTCTTACCCCTAAACTGATGAAGCTGTAATACCTCTTTTGGTACACATCCACACAACAAGGATATGTCTACACTAGAAATGCTACAGTGGCACAACTGCAGTGTTGCAGCTGCACTGCTAGATTGGAATCACTTACTAAAGAGATGGAAAGGGTTCTTCCATTTTTGTAATACACCTAAATTTCTGAGAGTGGGACGGGGCAGTTACCTTGCAGTTGAGAAACAAGGGTTAAACCCAGACTTGGAAGAGGGCTCAGACTGTGGAGCCCACAGCTATGGCATGTATCAGTCTACTTTGTCTAAGGGTTGTATAAATGGAGGCTCCTGGAGGGGAGAAAGAAGACTCTTGCTCCAGTTGTGTTGCAGGAGAGACCTAGCTGCCAGAGAAGCTACAGAGGCTTCCTGAGAAAGAGTAATTCTTGGGAAAGGTAAGCATGCAGAGCTGGGAAGCTCTGGCTTGATCCCACTCTCAGCGTGCAGGGCCTGAGACATAGGGTCCCCTTGCCAAATATGGAACATTGGGAATGACCCTCATCCCAGCCAAAACGGCATGGAAGGTCACCCTATCTGGGGCTCCAGGAACAGGGCTGCTGCCCCACCAGCAAAGCTCCTAATTTCCCCGAGCTGTGGGTGGCAGTCCGCACCACGACACCGGTCCAGCTCCCAACTGCCCCAGCTGGGGGAAGCCAGGCATCTCCGACTCCAACCCCACGGCGGCCACAGTTCACCATCCACCTTGCTCAAACCCCCCATGGCTCTGGCTCCAGCCACTCCCTGCCTCCAGTGGCCCCATTCCAACCCTCCCTCGACTCTGGCTCCCACTCCAACCTCTGTGGCCTGGCTCCAATCCTGACTCCCACTCCAAGCCCCACAGCCCCAGACCCTGCTCCAACCCCCCACCACCCAGGTCCCAGATCCAACCCCACTGAAGCCCCAGTTCACCCCTCTGCGGCTCCAGCCCCAACCCCCGAGGCCCCATTCAACCCCCCAGGCTCCCACTTCAACCCCCACAGTCCCAGCTCAGCTCCAGCCCCCACTGATGGAAGCAAGGTGGTAGCTGAGCTGCTGTGTGGTCTGGCTCCCAGCTCCCCCAGGTGGAGGAAGCCGATGAACCACTATAAAATACGGGACAATTAGCTCCTTTTGCAAAATAAATTGGGATGCAGAATGGCACCCAAAATACGGGGCTGTGCCTGTTGAAAACAGGATGGATGGTCACTCTACTGAGACAAGCCCAGAGTGTACTAGGGCTGGAAGGTGAGCATGGAGAACAACTGATGACCTCATTTATAAATAGCCCATAACACATTTGTAGACTGTTGTCAGGCTTCCTTCAGCCTCCTTTTCTCAAGGCTGAACATGCCCAATTTTTTTTTAAATTTTCCTTACATGTCATGTTTTCTAACTACTTCATCATTGTTTTTATTGTTGTCTGGATTCATACTAATTTGTCCACATCCTTCCTAAAAAACAGAGCCAAAAATTGGACCCTATAGTCCACCCTCTCCAGCACCAAACAGAATAGGAAAATGACCTCCAATTTCTTACATACAACACTCCTGTTTATTCACCCCAGAACTGTATTAACCTTTTTCACCACTGTAACACACTGTTGACTTATATTCAGTTTGGGATCCACTGTCATCTCCAAATCCTCTTCGGATGCATTAGCAAAGTACTACTTAGTCCCTATTTTGTAGGTGTTTCCTGTCCAAGTGAGATACTTTGCACTTACATTTATTGAACTTCATCTTGTTGATTTCAAACCAAATTCTGCAATTTATCAAGATCATTTCAAATTCTAATCCAGTCCTACAAAGGGTTTACAACTCCTTCCATCTTCGTTATCACCTGCATATTTTATAAGCATTGAACTCCACTTATTTATCCAAATCATTAATGAAAATATTGACTAATATCAGTCCCAGGACTGGCCCCTGTGGGACCCCACAAGCTATGCCCTCCCAGCATGACAGTAAACCATTGACAGCTCTTCCAAAAAATATTAAAGCAAATCACTTCATTTACACTGGTGACAACCCAGACCCTTGGTCATCTTACAACGCTGGATTTAGTCTATTATAGATTAGCATAAATTTGAACAAAATGAGTATGTTTCCACACTGTGACTTGAGTCATAGATTCAAATTCATACAGAAATATTCTGGCAATCTGGTTCTTTTACATGGTAATTGAACGGCAGCAGCAGTTCAAATGCTATGAATATTAGTTGAGCAACCACTATTAGTTATAAATTTACTAAAGGAATGTACCTAAGATTCTTGGTAAGGCTGTCATTGAATAACAAGTTTGTCAATGAGAGTAGAAGCATCAACCTAAAGTATATTTTGCAGAGTCTCAAGTGCTGTCTGTCCAAAGGAGTGGGGAGGGCAGAGGTTTATCTTCAAAACATTCAGAATGAATTCTATAAGTACCTAGGTCAATGGCAAAACTCCTATTGATTTCAGTGGGGGCAGGATTTTATCCATAGTGTCTTAAACCTACACAGAAACAGTTTAGTTGTTGTAGCTTTAGACTCAGGATTTGCAAATCTCATCATGATATTTTGCATGAAGATTATTGAGTGGGTTAAGCATTCTGACTCTTGTATGGTACGTGGATCAAAATCTACTTCCTGAACATTAGTATACAATACACCCAGTTACTGTAAAACAGTATTCCAAGAGTTTTCCATGAAGATGATCTCCAAGTTCACTATGTCATATAATGGACATCAGATTTTTGGACTTGCAACGTCAACCCAACTTTAAAGACATTTACTCCGTTGGTAGTTTTTGGCAGAATCAATGTGAGCAAGATAATGCTTTCAGCATGTACACCTTCTGAATCAAGAATATTACAGATTAGAAAAAGGAACAGAACACATGTAGGGATTGCAGAAACATAAGTCAAGGAAGGCAGTAAGCAACACTAGTTCCAATTATATGTGACCTATGAAACACACTTTTCCAAATTAAGCCTGCTTTTAATATGCTTTCAATGTCCAGACAAGACGCATTTCTTGTTATTCTATCATTAGATATTAGCAATTCCATTCCTCAGAAGATAAAGGAACAGATTCAGAGAGGGCTCATCTAGTATAATTCCTAGATCACAGCATTGTATCTGTGCTTTGAAAATTATACAGAATAACAATGTACAATATGAAACCTGGGTGTCAAAATATTGATGTAAATAAACATTTTGTCTACTTAAATTTGCTATGGTTCATTATTAAGACTACAAAATCATATACTTCATGCAAAGTGTAACAGTGTGTACAAAAACTATGTTAACTAAATGGTATGATGTGATATTAATCAGGAGATGGATCCCATGATGAAAGGAAGAGGCTATCTCCATTACCATCATGCAGAATCAACTCTCCTTAAGAAATAAACATAAAAACAACAAAACTGCATTTCAGTACTTCTGTCTATGATGCATATTGATTTTGAAACTACTTGTCTTTTTAGGATCCATATCTGCAATACATCCTTTGGACCACTGCCATCTAGCAACACAAAGGAGCATCTCATTTTTGTGCTAGAACACTGCATGCTCAGAAATATATAAAGGGAGTGTTAAAACCAGTCCAGGTCAAGTGTGAGCTTACAGAAAGATTTAGTGAATGACCACAAATTCAAGTACTGTACTGATTCTGGGACAATGAGAGTGCAGAAGTCATTATAGATACAGACTCATCATCCTAAATCCTTGATTGATTTAATGACATTTCTGCTTTTTCACGTAAAATGGCTAAAGAAAGCTTTACAGGCCTGCTCCTACTCCGATTTACACCAGTTTCATACTTGTGTAGCTTCACTAAGTTCATCAGAGTCACACAAGGCTTAATAAGTCAGCCCTAAGTATAAAAAATACCCAAAATGTAAGGTTTAGCATACGAATAATCAGTTGATTATTTCTCTGGTCTCAAAAGGTCAAATGTGTGCTGCAACCTTCCAGCACAACATACATTCCTTCATTAGGACCCCACTGCAAAGTTTTCATTAGTAAAGTATTTACTGGATTATCCTATGTAGGTGGAGTCAATGCCAGTAATATTGTCTGTCATAAATCTGCACATGAAAACTAGCCTGGCTGCAACTTGAGACAGAAACTGAAAACCTATGGAATGCAATTCCAGAGTCACAACCTATCTAACTGTGTATGCAGTGCTCATCACCATGGCATCTAAGAATCAGAGTGAACTTCCATAACCCAAGTTAACTAGCTTCTTTCCCCACAATAGCTACTTCCTTCTGATAAGTCATGCTGCATTTTTCTTTGCATCCTATTCATGCCACATTTCCAACAGATTCTTTTAACCTGGTCATTATTTGATTTGGTACCTGCCTCAACCAGGATAAAATTAATCAATTACACACAAGTGGCATGACACAGATATGTGGCCTTGCCCAGCATCCAACTGTTTCAAATTGATGAGCTCTAAACAAGCATTTTAATAGACAAAAACCAGCACAACCGTAAGTTATTGTTCAATATGAAAAGAGAATGGCTGCACATGGCCCATAGAATATGGCCTGAGCAAGCAATTAAATAAAGATTGGATATTAGAAGCCAGAAATGTAGTGTTAAATAACATAAAATAGATTTAACTCCACTGAAAGTATGATAAAACAACTATCACTTAGGAATTCAAATAGTTTTCTGCAAGCTTGGGGTAAGTATCCATGCCTTATACTGCCCACAATCATATATTCAGATATTAAAAAGGAGGGTCAGGATCAAAATTTGACCTGGATTAAAATGTTCATGAAGCTACTCACAACATACAATTGATTACTTCAATGTGTTCTTTAAAAGAGAGAGGGAGAAGTGAAGCAATGCCAAAACCATTGTGGGGATGAGGGAACTATGCCAATATGCCTTCAGTTCTACAGTGAAGGAAAAAAAAACTGTAAGACTTAGGTTTTCTCCATGATCACAAGATTCATAGCCCAAGATTTAGATAAGACATCTGTCTTTACCATGGACATTGATTCAGAAGCTGTCTGCTCTGATGCTTTTGGTGATCCAAGCCGTAGACATGGAAGGCACAGCAGCCCCTATGCTCCTTGAAGCTCTTGGCAACCAGGCTCCTGTGGCAGATGGACACTAGCAGTACTCGCAGGCTTGTGTCTGAGGGGTTTTCAGCATGTGGTTCAGACATATGGCTTGCTCCACTATCAGTAATAATTTAAACTTGATGTCTTGATTTTTTTCAAGATCTACTTTTAAAGAAGTTCTAAATTTTATATGTGCTAGGGAAATCAGTTATCTCCCAAACAACCAGGATACCAAGGATGCCTGTCACTGACCAGGACAGCTTACCATTAGGAAAGACATCTCCGAAAGCCCTAAAACAGGGGTGGGCAAATACTGGCCCGCAGGTCAGACCTAGTCTGCCAGGCTTAGTCCCTGGCAGGTCCCCATGTCTATATTTACCTGTGGCTCTGCAGGTATTGGGTGACTGGAGGTTTGGTTGGCTGCAGATCACTGTTTCTGGCCAATGGGAGCAGTGGGAAGCAGCATCTTGGTCTGCACTGCATCCCGCCTCTCCCATTGGCTGTGAACAGCGTTCCACAGCCAACGAGAGCTGTTTTTGCCCAATACCTGAGGAGGCACAGGTAAATATAGCAGTGATGACCCGCCAGGCACTAACCCTGGAAGGCTGCCACATTTTTATTGCTTCTACCCACCCCGCCCTAGAATCCTGACATACTGCAGATCAAACTCCAGAACAATCCCATTAAGAGGGTTTAAAAAAAAAAGAGGAGGGGAACAGTCCCAATTAAGCCCAACGCTATCCATCTTAAAACTAAGTTGTGAAGAGAACAGGCATGCTCTGTGCTCCGACTTAGGCTGAAGGCAGTTGACGACGAACTGATGGCAGCTTGCCCACATATATCTTCATTACTGGGAACAAAGATGTGTTGGATGCATGTGCAGGGAACACAGGTACTGTAACCAAATATTTCTGAACAAACTTGAAGTAAAAAGTCTGAAGCAGAGCACCCACAGGGACACTCCTTGAAGAAGACCTTCATTGCATAATCCCATTCATAACTGTACCAAGCTCTGGGCTTTGCTACGCTGCAGCCACACAACTTCGGTGCTGTATCTCTGTCACTGTGACATCATCGTGCAAATATTTGTTTCAGCAATAGACGGGGTTTTTCCATCAGGGTAGTTAATCCACCAATTTGAGAGATGGTAGCTTGGCTGATGGAATAATTCCTCTACCAATCTAATGGTGTCTCTACTGAGGCTTAGGTTGACAACTACCAGGAAGTGACTTTCTTTGCACCCCTGAGAGACCTAGCTAAAACAAGCTAAGTTCTGTGTGTATAACAGGCCTTTTTAATTTTATTATTAACTGGGCTGTCCAGCCCACTACTCCTATTGAATTCGATTGTAAAGACCTGTGTTTGTAAACAAGACAATGAGTCTTTGATCAGTGACTGTGGCCCCTCAGTACTACTGCAATAGAAATAAACAATAACAAACAACAAAACATTATCTATGGCTGTCCAATTCATAATAATTGTTTTACCAGGTATTTATTTTAAAAGTTTCACCACAGTATGATCTTCAGAGACTGGTAAAATATCGTTTCTGCAATGTGTCAAACTCTTCTCTCTTCTTCTAGTGATTGCTTGATTTGTGGGGATTTAAAACTTCAAAGAGCACTTCAAACTTACTGCACTATTAGTGCAGAGAATGACATACTGTGATGACATCTACGTTGTATGGAAGCACTCCATAATTTTTAAAACTACTCATTTCTTGGAACTGATTAGACTTATGTGTCAGGCAATAGATCAGCTGGCAGTCAAGACTTTTCTCCGAGGATCATGAATGCACGAAGGATCTGGATCCAAAGCCCATTCTGAAGTCAGTAGAAAGACTTCCACTGACTTGTATGGGTTTTGGCTCTAGCTGTCCATGTACTTATATGGCCCTCATCACCATGGTAACTGAACACTCTCTTGTTCTTCACTCTCCTGAGGGCAAGAGTTCACTGCATCACCTTGAAGCAGACCAGCCATTTGACACCTAGCAAGAGCACGAAACCCACGTTGTAAAGGCAGGTAGGATCTTACTAGCAAAAAGGAAAATACTGATTTCCTGCATTGATTCCTTTTATACTAATTTCAGAAATGGAAAGTTTTGTTCTTGACATCACTGGCTGGGGCACGCAGTTGCCCGAGCAATTTTCTGTTTAAAATACTGAATGGAAGTGTCTAAAATGTGCAACAAAGCAATGTCCTGTAGTTAACACAGCCACACAATCGTCACCTACCTGGAGATGGGTAGAGATGACAACGGCAAGCCAAGTGATCTCCCAGAGCAGCCCTCTGGCTTTGAGGCTGGCCATCCTCCTGTCCCCTGGCTCTGCTGAGAGGAGGTTTCCATTAGAATTAAACAAACTCAAATACCTCCAGCCAGAGTCAAAATGACTAAAACAAATTGGGCAAGGGCAGGGAACTTGGCTTTGGAAGAGAAGCAACCTAAACACCCGAGGTTTGTGCTAGCCAGCAGAGCAGACTCACAGCTTACACCATAGGCGCAGCCGGCAGGGTGAGGTAGTTCCAAAATGGGAAATAAATACCTTTAGAGAAGCTGGCAATGGAGTGTTGAGCTTGTTTCTCTCCTGCCTGAGAGTTAATTTATCAAATCAGCAACCCCTCCCAGCCCAATTGGCAGAGAAAGGGAGTTCTGATGAGCTCTTTTCTTCAGCATCCTGACCCACTCAGAACCCAGGGCCTAGCCCAGGGACTCGGCCATTTGTTTACCCCCTTTCCGAACGGGCTAGCTCTGTACCACTCACAGGCAAGTGATCAAGAGAGGGGAAAACAGACCCCTCAGTTTAGTAGGGCTCCCCCAGTTGGATGGCTACATCCAGCATCCTGCCACCTTTACTGACAACTTCCATTTAACCCTTGCACAGGAAACCTGTCACAAAGCCACTTTTTTTTTTTTCAAACTGACCTTCAATGTAAATCCCTCTTTTCGGCCCTGTTTAGCCGGAGGGGGATACACAGCCCTTACCAAAGGGATAGCATCCAACAGGCTGCTGGGGGCTCCCCTCCTGCCCCCTCCTCTTCCCAGGGACACCGGGCAATGACCCAAAGGGCGCTCAGCACAAACCCCTTCCCCCGCCCCGGCTCCTTTGTAAAGAGCCCAAAGGGCCCCTCCAAGGAGCCAGCTGGGAGTGCACCTGACCCCCCGCCCTCCTGGTGCTCCGAGGCTAGAGCCGGCGGCTCCCCTCCCCGCAGCTCCCAGGGAGGCCGGGCGCCTTTGCCAGCCCCCGTTTTAATCAAGCACAAGAGGATTTCTCCCCCACCCCCCCAATCCGATGCCCCCGTTATGGCTCCTGCCTGTGCCGGACCCCTGCGGGCCGGGCCGGACTCGCGGGGTGACAGGCGCGTCCCCCCTCGGCTTTACCCGCGGGGGAGCTGCAGGGGGCGCCTGCTGGCCAGGGACGCGCCCTGCCCGCTCCGGGGTCGCCCCGTCCGGGCTGGGGAAGGAGCCGCGGCGGGAGGGGGCGCGGGAGCCCCGGGCCCGCTCCCCAGGCGCCGTGAGGCGGCGGGGCCCCTTCTCCGCCCTCTCCTGCGGCGCCGCCCGGCCGGGTGCTCTGGTCACCCGGGCGCTTCCCGCCCGGAGCGGGGCTGGCCTCAGGCGCCGTCGCGACCTCACCCACCTGGTGAGGGGCTGCTCGGGCGACGAGTGCAGCGGCAGGCGGCTCTTCCCGCGGCCCCCGGGCTACAGCATCCCGCCCGCCCCGCGCCTGCGGCCCCTCCCTCGCCAGGCCCCAGCCCACCGCCGCCCCCTGCGGGGCCAGCCGCGCCGCCACCTGCCGCCCGCAGCCCCGCTAGGTCGGGATCCCGGTCTGCGGCGCCTCCGCACCTGGCAGCGCCTCCGCGGCAACTCCCCGGGGTGCCGCCTCCCAGCTTCCTGCAGCACAGCGCAGCAACCCACCTCGGCGCCCCCACCTCCAGCCCCGGGCCGGCGCAGCTCGGGCAGGTAGTGACCCAGCGGCGCTGCTCTGGAAAGCTTTCCGCCAGCGGGCGAAAGCCGCCTCCCGAGCCCACGTGCTTCCCCCAGGGGCCTGCAGCTCTTCTCCCCGAGGTAAGTTCACCAGCAAGCGAATGCGGAGCGATTCCCCACCCGCAGCCAGCCGGCTCACTTGTCAGCGGAGTTGCAAGTGTCCGTGCACAGCAAAGACCCCTTCAGGCTCTCTCCTGCTGTAAAAGTAACCGGGGTGCCCCAAGCAGGACTTCGGGCACATTTCGTCCCCCTCCTTGGCCTTGATGAGCTACAACACTGTGCAAATCCTTTCGCCCTTGCACTGTAGTCTCCCCCTCGGGGGGCAAAGGAAACCTCCGGTTACATCGCATCCGAGACAGGACTGCTTTATCTGTGCCACTGAAATTAAAGATGCACGCCAGCGAACTAACGGTGAAGGATGACAGGCTTGTTCAAATCCGTTGCGTTAGAAACTTTTTCAGTTTGTTTAGACTCCTCGAAAGCAAGCTAGAAATTTCTCTTCCATAGTTAGGACCGGAGCGCCCTCTAGCGAAGCGGATAGATAGACAAGAGAAGCAAAGAGAAGATGTCTCAGACAGGTAGCGATGTTAATCTGGATCTTCAAAAACAAGTCCTGTGGTACCTTATAGACTAACAGGTATTTTGGAGCCTAAGCTTTCGTGAGCAAAGACCCCCTTCGTCAGATGCATCTGACGAAGGGAGTCTTTGCCCACAAAAGCTTATGATCCAAAAGAGAAGATGGAAGTTAAGGTGAGTGAAGGGTCAGACAGAGGGACCTTCTCAAACACAAGCTATCCTATCTTCTCCAGTGAGAATTGTGTTGCACTTTACTGACTGTGTACAAATAACTTTGTGGGATCCCAGCTTATTTGTGGCTCAGTCCTTCCCTTATCAAAGGTGCTCAGTTAGCACGTAAAGAGAAATCTTGTCTAAATGTCAGCTCTGCAAACTCAGGCTACATCTACAATACAACATAAATTTGATTTTTAACCTCATCCTTATGCATGCAAATATAAGTGTCCACAAACCTCCTTGAAATTTGAGCCATCATTTTTTCATGTTCAGTTTCCGCGTCCCCATTCCCCTTTGCAAGTTTGACAGCCTGAGCAGTGCATTGTGGGTCCCTATCCCACAGTGCCTTATCCTTAGTTGCTACTGGGTGTTTCATGTTAGGATCCCAGAATGCAAAGCACTGTCTCAGAATTCAGAGCACTCAGTAACAGAATTCAGCCCTGCCCCAAACCCAACCAGGTTCCCTGTGTTGTGAGTCCTCTACAGACATTGGAATAGTAGTGGGCAGCTGTGCTGTTAGCCCTGTCCACGCCCATCCAGTTCTGTCAGCTGCACATCCACTGCAGATGTTGGCGCAGCAACAGGCAGCTGTGCCTTCAGCCCTCTCCCAAACCTACCCAAGTTCTCTGTGCCACGCGTCCTCTGCAGACATTGGAGTAATGGTGGGCACTTGTGCTGTCAGCCCTGTTGATCCCTGCCTGGTTCTGTCAGCCACGCATCCGGACCTTTATATTTGCAGGCCTAGCCGCTGCAGAATTCAAGTTCAAATTCTAATACAATTTAAAAAATTGAGGGCTTCCTGTGACCTTCCTGCACACCTGATGGAGAGCAGCAGAAAAGGAAAAAGCTGTACATGGACGGTCACCATGTAGCTTTGTGGGATATGTACGGGACACTGCTGGAAGCTAATAATTTGAATTAAAAACATGGCGGTTCCACACTAGCCTTTATTCGAAATCTTAAATTCAAAATTGACGCTATACCCATACAGTAATATCGACATTTTGTTATCAGTATTAGGGTTCACTAATTCAAGCTAATGGTATTTACAGTGAAGATAGTGATGTTTTAAGAAGTTTTGTCAGACAATATCTTCTGATAGTAACTTCTGTCGACATATCTCTGTGGTATAGATGTAGCACTAAAGTAAATAAAAGACAGTTACCTGTTCTGTAACTGCTGTTCTTCGAGATATGTTGCTCGTGTACATTCCAAGTTGGGTGTGTGCATGTGCACGTGCACACCCAGTTGCTGGAAGCTTTTTGCCTTGACTGGTAGCCATGGGGTTGGTGCGGCACTCCCTTGAGAGGCACCGATATGCACCGCCTGATACCGTCCGCGCCCCCCACTCAGTTCCTTCTCGCTGTGCTGCTGGTTCTTGGGCACTGGACTTGCCCTCAATGCCAGAGGCATTTTGGGGGGTACAAGGACTTCTACAGATAACGGTGCTGGGTCCTTCTCCGTCTATGAAACAGAGCAATCGGGGATCATGGATGGGACACTGGCACCAACCCCTATGCTCACGTCAACGCCAGCACCAACAGCATATTCGGTGCCGAGTGCTTTGGTGCTGACCCAACACAGTGTGGACCAGTTTCAGGTGCCTTATACTCCAGCACCAGCACCATCCTTGGTGTGCATAACATTAGTGCCAACTCTGATGGCCCCGCTATAGTCATTGGCTTCTGAATCAGTGTCGGAGTTGGACTCCTTCTACTCGAGCTCTGGACAGAGCGGGAGCTTGAGAAGGTTGCACCGTAACTGTCACAGGCACCATAGTTGTCTTTCGGATGATATGGGTTGGCCACCAGCTTCGCAGGCAACTCAGCAGTGGCCCTTCTGGATCATGTGGGCATTTCACAAGGCACAGGGCCCGGCCACTGCAGTGCTTTTAACGGTGCTGGGGGCCCCACCAGTCCCACGCTCATCACCATCAACGGAACTGGGCACCCCACCACTGGAACAAAGACAGGAAGCAGTGGTCATCGTGGAGTCACCTGTTCCTTCCTCATCAGCGTCGATCTCAGCACCGTCATCGGCATGTTGCAGCGGAACTGGACCCCTTCGGTGTCGGTGCATCTGTAATCGTACGTCCAGTGCCAATGGGGCAGGCACCAGCCCTGAAATTGGCACTGGCTCAAGTGCAGGGAGCAGTAATGGTGCCGTCTGTGCCTCCCATGGCAGGGTTTTTGGGACAGCCAGTGTCTATGCCAGCTCTGCCTATGGTGTCCCCCGGTTTGCCCATAATTTCCATGGGGGGCCACGTGCCTGAACAGGTCACTACCGCCCTTCCCCTCCAAATTAAGGAATAAGGGCTATCATCTTCTTCCTCCCTGGAAGAGGCAGTGGCAGGCTCTTCAGCCTCACCTGTACTGGAAGATGGCAGGGCTTTTCAACAGCTCCTTAGGAGAGTAGCCCAAAACTTGGCGGTGCAAGCAGAGGAGGTCTGGGATGAAATGGACCCTGTCATGGACATTTTGTCCTCTGCAGGCTCCATGAGGGTGGCTCTGCCCATAGTCAAAACAATTGCCACTACAGCTAAAACAGTGTGGCAGACCCCTGCTTCTGCCTTTCCTACGGCCCATGGGAATGAGATACAGTACTTTGTCCCATCCCAAGGCAATGAACATTTGTTCATGCACTCCCCACCTGACTCCCTGGTAGTGGACACTGCTAACCAAAGAGAGTGCCAAGCATTCCAGTGTCCCTCCCCAAAAAATAGAGAAGCTAAATGCTTGGACCTCTATGAGAGGAAAGTCTATTCAACAGGAGGGTTGCAATTAAGACTTGCTAACCAGCAGGCTGTGGTTAGCAGGTATGCCTACAATACAGTCAGCACCCTGTCTCAGTTCTCTGAAATGGTGCCACCCGAAGCCAAGCAGAAATTCACAGCCATGGTGAAGGAGAACAAACTGATCTCAAGGGCAGCCCTGCAGGCAGGATTGGATGCTGCACAAGGGTTATGGCCTCCAGAGTGGTAATGCGCAGGGGGGCTTGGTTTCAGGTTTCCGGCCTGCCTCATGAGGTCCAGCAGATGATCCAGGATGTCCCCCTTGATGGCTCTATCCTATTTTCAGATAAGACAGATAAAAGGCTGCATAGTCTGAAGACCCTAGGGCCACCCTCTGCTCCTTGGGCCTGCATACACCTGCCAACCAACGCAGGCATTTTAACCCCCGTCCTCAGCAAAGACAGTTTCCGCAGCCACAAAGGGATGGCAGTAGAAGGCAGAACAAGACAGGCAGGCACCATTCAGGCCAACAACCTCAGGGCCACCAGAAGGGCTCACAGGAACCCAAGCCGCAGTTTTGATGGCACAGTTAGGAGCGTCAAGTCCATCTCACCCACTCCTGCATCCCAAATTTTTTCGTTCCACCTATCCCCCCTTACCATATGTGATGCAGCATCACCACAGACCAGTGGGTCCGGCGTATGGTAGAGAGGGGGTATGCCATTCGGTTCTCTTCCTACCCTGCTTCCCAAGCCCCTTCCCTGTCCCTCTTCAGGGCCCCTCTCACAAGATCCTGTTACGGCAGGAATTGCAATCCCTCCTGGGTTCTGGCACCATAGAAGTTCTTCCCATGTTCAGGGGACAGGGGTTTTATTCCCGGTATTTCCTGATTCCAAAACCAAAGGGGACTTGAGACCCATCCTAGACCTAAGAGGCCTCAATGAGCTTGTGAAAAAGATAAAATTTTGTATGATATCCCTGGGTCTCACACTCCCGATGCTGGAGCAGGTGGACTGGTTTTCAAGTCTCGACTTACAGGACATATATTTCCATATTTCAGTCTACCCTCCTCACAGGACGTTTTTCAGGTTTATGGCAGATGGAAATCATTACAAGTTCACAGTCCTGCCTTTCCATCTGTCTGTGGCCCCAAGGGTCTTCACCAAATGCATGGCAGTAGTAGCAGTGCACCTACGAAGGCAAGGGGTGCAGCTGTTCCCGTACCTGGATGACTGGCTAGTCAAGGGTCGTTCCAGGGAGCAGGTGATTCAGCATGCACAGTTGATCCATCAAAGCTTTTAAAGCCTCAGTCTCTTGATCAGCAAGGCAAAGTCAGTGCTGGTCCTATCTCAATAAATAGAGTTTGTAGCGGCACAACTGGACACCAGGTGTGCCAGGGTGTTCCTGCCAGATGACACGTTCAGGTTCATGGGGGCCATCATCTGAGACATTCTGGCAGTTCCCACCATGATGGCCAGGTGCTGCCTGTGTTTGCTGGGTCACATGGCAGCATGCACCTTCATGGTACAGCACACCCCTTAAAGGATGCACCCTGTACAGTTATGGCTGTCATTGGTGTATTGCCCTGTAAGGGACAGTTTAGACTTGGTGGTTATGGTGCTGATGCGGATTTTGTCGACGCTGTTCTGGTGGTTAGACGGGAGGGTGGTCCTCACAGGAGTCCCCTTTGACCCTCAGCAGCCCTCACTTTCCCTAGTAACAGATGCTTCGGACTGGGGGTGGAGAGCGCGCTTGGGTCATCTACGAACCCAGGCTCATTGGAGTGTGTCAGACCTTTGGCTCCACATAAATGTGAGGGAGCTCAGGGCCATCAAACTAACGTGTGATTTTCAAGGCCAGTCTGGCAGGATATTGTGTGTCAATCAGTACAGACATGACATCAATATACTATATCAACAAATGGGGGTGGACGCTCCTCTCCCCGTGTCATGAGGCCATAATGCTTTGGGATTCCTGCAAACAGCACGACATCATGCCGCAGGCCCTTTACCTGCCAGGTGTGCTCAATTCACTGGCGGACCAACTCAGCAGGTCCTTTATGGATCACGTGTGGTCTCTCCAGCCAGAGGTCGTTCATTCTATTTTCCGTCTGCATGTGTATTTGGAGTCTGGAAGAGCTTCTTCTGGACTCCAGATCACATGCCCACATCCTAATGAGGCATGGGAAATTTACATCCTTGCCTCATTAGCCTCTTCCGGACAGCTCATAACCATGCTGCTTACGGAAGAAGTGGCACATGTAGACACAGCCATTGACCACAATAGTACATACTGGTAGTATTTGATGGATTAGTGCAGTCTCCTACAGGTATTTTGTGGACAATAAATCTATTATAATTAATATTTAATAGACATGCTCCTGACCCAAATCACACAAATGGCATGATTTTTTTGCCATTGCATTCCACTCTACCATTTTTATTGTTTTTGACTGTTGAATTAAACTGTAGATTCTTGTAAAGTGCCACAAAACCCCATGAAACAACAATATACTGGGAACATATACTGCAATAGTGATCATGTACAGCACAAATTTTAATTGTTATCCACATTGAGTATGTGGGGTTTAGATGTACTCTTTGTAGTGGGAAACAAGTCTGATATTCTTGTAGACTCCAAAGTTCATGTGCACAATTTATTAAACTGTTGTCAGTAGTTATGTTTTTCATTATACATATTCTTTCCCTTTTTTTGCTGGACTGTAAAATACATATAATTTAAATTAATATTAAACATGGCAATTGCAAAGCCCTAGATCATAAAACTGTGAAATATGAGTATTTATGTTTATTTAATTGAACTATTGCAGTTATGATCCAGTCCAGCTGTGCAGCTGGCATGGTTGGTCCCACAAGGAAGTTGATTGGAACTACGATAGCATTATTCTTTATTTATTTTGAGTTAGCGTAAGACCATGGGCCTTTGTTACCGATCCCAGCAATGAAACACCTTCTCAGATCCAGATTTAGGCATGATTTTAACTACTGAATTTTCCAAATGTGACTGAACATTGCAAACAGGACAGACATGGAGAAAAGAGGTGTTCGTGGAGCATAGACAAAGGTAAAATCAAAGAGAGAAAAAAATCTGATTTTAGCCAGTCACTGGTGTTTACATTAGCTCAGTTTAAGTGAGTTGCAATGGTCAAAATTAAGCCCTTAGCTACATGCTAGCAGAGGCTGTGCAAGCCTAAAAAGGAAAATTAAAAATTTTGTGTCGCTGTCATCATCATACTCAAGGGCAGGAGCAAACTATCACTCTCATTGAGATATATCCACCCATTCATGACACTGGTCTTTGAAAGCATGCTCAGTTGAGTCAATCAGAGGTTCATGGGGTCTGTTTTCTTTACATAAGGCAAGTCTACACTAGAGTGAGGGCATGTTTGGCAAAGCTACAAGTCTGAGTTCCACTAAAACAGTGCAGAACAGCTTTTGGCTCATAAGTCAGAATTAAGTTTAATGAGTTCCAAAAGGCAAGTGTCCTGCAGACACTTTGTGACTGTAACTGCGGAAACTAAATGTTGGCTGAGAGCCCTAAGTTGTCAATAGGAGCTACACCTGATTGACTAGCAAAAATAAAATATTTAGTTTCATGTAACCAACATCACAAGCATTTCACAACTTGTCCTGGATATTGTATTGTACTGTTCTGGTGTATGCTATTAAATGACGAGCTCTTTGAGGCAGGGATTATACACTGTCAGACCTCACAAGTGTACAATGCTATGTAAGGATCAAATTCTTAGCTAGTGTAAGTGGGTGCAGTTTACGTATGGTTGTATAGGTTTGATCATCAGGAACTGTGGAAGGCATTGTGTTCCACATTGCCCCTTATCCAGTGCTATTAGTATATGGTCAGAATATCAGGTTGGAAGCAGTGTCTTTGTTTGACATTTTAGCTTATGGTTAAATTTATATAATATTAACTCCTGCAATGAATGCAAATGCTCGTTGTTTCAATTATTTTAATAAAAAATTATCCCTCTTTCCTGATCATATTCCTTTCAGCCTCAACTGAAAACACTTGACTCATATGCATATTTATGATCTTGCACAGTATTAGCAGATGTCTGAAATGTCACTACTTTCTGCTCCAAAATAAACACAACTTGATTCAGAAGGCATACATTTATTTTTGTTGTGCTTTAATGGTAAAAATTCCATTTGGAGCTCAATTTTTAACACATTTACATGATTGTTTATGTGGTTTTGTGACAAAGCTTTTTACAGAGGGATTGAAGTGGTTATTGTGTGCCTAATTTAAAATTGTGTAAACATGCACAGATGAAGATCTGTATGCAGATAAGTCAAAGAGAAAGTATATTGCCAAGACAAAGTATGTAATGTTTACTTATTCATAATGTCTGTATTCCTTAACCATTTTGTTTCAAACATTGCAAAACAAATGCATCCAAGAACATGCCACGTTTGAATTTCTGAGTCCTTGTGTTTTTCATTGTTTGTCCTTCTGCAAATGTGTGTCTGATCTCTTTCCCCAAAGTTTCGCTGAGGTTACCTGCAGTTCTCATGAATAAGGTGTTCTGGGGTACATCAGTGCCACACAAGGCAGGCAGTTTATAGTAAATAAACCAGCCCAGGAGCTCAGGGCTGGTTAAAAGCCAGTGTCATTAAAAGCCATGGACAGCAGCAGAAGAACAAAACTCTATATTACTTACTTTTTCTCCCTGAAACTCTACAAAAAGGATGACAGGAAGGGCATGAACGGCATAGTAGTTTTACTTGTCCTGCCACCATGCAAATTACTGAAATGCCTATGGAAGAGAGAGGGGGAAATAAAGAGTGACCCAGAGGGGAGAGTATCAGAAAAACGGAGTGATTGAGGAGCAGAAAGAGGGATAATGAAGGAGAGGGAAGGAATGACTGAGAGGTCACTGGGACCTATGAAGAAAGAAAAGCAAGGTGAATAGAAGAGGTTTAGTAGCAGAGTACTTAAAAATTCTGGACATTCAGACTGTGAGGATATCAAATACAGCTGGCAGGGAAAGAACTGTGTATGTTTTCCAAAATATTTGTCAACATTTTTCTTTGATAGCTATTTTTCTACCAGCTCTATTATCCTACATACTGGGACTTCCTCTGCCTTATAACCTGGGCCATTTTTTCCTCAACGTGAAAACACAGATTCAGTTATGACCTGTTATCCTGGAATGAATCCATAATATTGTTGTTTAAGTCAATATCATTATAAATCTGGAGTAACTGAGAGCAGAATTTCAGTCCACTTTCTCATTCCAAATGGGGATCTCATACGGATATCAACGTGTGTTCCTGACAAATGTGAGGGGGGCGGGGTTGAAGCATAAGGAAGTACATGGCCTTCCAGACTGTGATCATGTGGCTAGAATTATTCTGTATTTGTAAATGAGAGCAGAATAATCTAATACATCAGTAAGCAAAGAATATGACACTAAATCCGGGGTGGGTGGGGGGAGACATCAATGACAAAACACTGCCATTGCATACATACCTATTTCATATCTTGTCAGAGAAACATCAATTGTTTATGTTTACACTTTGCTCATAAATAGATAAAATTAGTGCTAAAATTGTAATTCAAAAATTAAAAATCTTCAAAATATAAAACATTTGGGGATGGGAAAATGTACACAAGAATAACTGAGTGTATAAAGTTGAAGTATAATGTGCAACAACTCAAGAGTACAAAATAACCTTTGAAAGCTATTTTAAAATAACCCCCTTTAAATGTTTTAGTACTTTTTCAGTTCAAAACTTCTTTTCCTGAGTGCTTAAAATCTTTTAGTAAAAATATGTGGTGATTTACCTGACACTGAGCCAGCAATTCTGCAGCATAATGGAACAGAACCAACTAGGATGCAAATAAAAAGATTTTACAAATAGTTTACGTAATATGTCTGTTTCTTTGTTTTGTGATGACCATTGTGAAGCGAGGAGTGTTCTGAACCCATTTTATGGGCCACAAAACTCTAGTCTGGTATTTGACTGTGCTATACACTGCTTTTTTAATTTCTTTTGCTCTAATTTCCTGGTGGGAGACTCTTGACTTTCTCAAGGAGTTTCCATCTCCCATCCAGTTATTATTAGTAATACATTAGCAGAACTATTATCAAGCTGTCAGGTCTCACAATCCCACTTCAGTGAGGTTCTGTAGACAGACAGAGGCAATTGAGGGCTAATGCCTGAGCCAGAAGCGTTAGAATGTTTACAAGTGGTTTGAGGCTCTCCCGTCCATAAACGATTGTAAAGAAAAAAATGTTTATTCATACAATAAACTCTTTCATATCTGGCAGCCCCAGGACCTTGAGGTTGCTGGGTAGTCAAATATTCTTGATAATAGAGAGGTATGCCTAGTAATGCATAACACTAAAGAAAAACAAGATTAGCTATTAAGAAACAAAAAAAATGGATGCAGACTACTTTGTGTACCAACAACAGTAGCACTGTACACTGTAAACTTATACGGTATTGTATTTGCTGTATTTATTTGTATTTACTTTCACTATATTGTACTTCTGGAAAACATAACTAAAATTTACTTTTGGTTAAAATCCTGGTTATTAGAATTCCCGATGATTGAATGCTGGATATGAAAGAGTTTACTATGCATTCAAATACATACAGTTAATATCACTCGTCTTTTAATATAAGAAAATAGTGGTGTATAACCTTTTTTTAACTGTTATAGTATGATATATATACATATATATATATATACACACATATATATATGTGTATATATATATACATATATGCGATATATGGAGGCTGTCCATTGTCCTGTTTTTTATCCAAAAGATGATATTAAGAGCCTAGACTGCAACCCTGAATACAGGTGGTTAGGACAGAAAATAAGCAGCTCTCGATTTCCATTACCCACCCATAATGTATCTTTCACTGTCTTCTATTCCTGCATGGTGGGTCAGATGAAAACTACAATAGATAAAACTGCCTACTTTTGAACCCTCTCATAGCACTTTCTGTTTGATCTATTACAGAAGTATTGGGAAGCAAAGTGAAGATTCTCAGAATAGCAGATTTTTTGTTTTTTTCTACATTTATTCCAAATGCATAAGATTATATTGTAACAGCTGGATTGTACATGCATCCCTCAAACATCATCATGATGTATGTCCTCTTAAGGACACAGAGGATTCAGAGGCAAAGTTGACCCTCACATGTATTTATGTAGTTTTCCAAAGACACCTGATCAAATTTAAGTCATCCTCAAGAGTTTTCTTGTGTCAATCTTTCTTGGTAAATAATAACAACATTTAAGAAAGAAATGATAATTTGCAGGAAAGAGGAAGTTCCTGTAATTTTTACAGGGATAGCCAGATGATCATACATCACCATAATATAGTTGCATGAACTGTTTGCCACTTCAAATACAATCTTAGGCATTTGGGTTTTATAGCTGTTATTTAACCATATTAAGAATAGAATAAACCCGGAGTCACCCATTCTTCTATTACTCCATCTACGGTATGTAATTCTTACTAGTTTTCTCATATATATTGGATATGATTAGCTAGCCAGCCTCTCGCTCCAGGGATTGTGTTTTAGGTTGTTTTATTTAGTGCCTACCAGCTTGTAAAGTGGCTGCCATGAATAAATTATAAATGAAGAATGCAACATATAATTGGCCTCCATAAATTTACTAAAACCCTCACTTTTCATTCAAGGCATTTTAAGACCTCAGAGCTCAAGTTGTGCATTTAGGCTGCATGATGCAGACCACTTATACATTGTAACCTGTAGGATGGGGCTTCATTCAGGTGCACATAAGGGGCTGGAATGTCCTGGGCATGTAGTTTCAGGGTGAATAACATGGGGAGAGTGCAAGTCACATTCTGCACAGTGGCCACCTGCAACACTGCTGATAGGAAGAGCAGAGATTGCGTTACCAACTCTGTGAACACTCAGGCCCAGATCCACAAAGGCATTTAGACTCAAAAGTCAGGACCGTAAATACCCCTATATATCTGAGTCTAGGAGTAAAATCCTGGCCCTACTAAAGACTATGAAGTTTTGCCATTGACTTCAGTGTACTCAGTTTTTCAGCCTAGCTGCCAAAAAGGAGGCCGCATCAGAACATAGTTGTGACAGCTTCTCCCCAGCACAGTACCTGATCAGCAGCAGAGCCGATTAGGGGCAAAACAGAAAGTCTGCTACACGCTATTCAAAATAGCTTCATGGGCCAACACAGCTGAAAGTGCCACCATCACAAATCAGCTTTGCCTTCCAAAATTATCAATCCACAAATTGACAACCCCAACAAATTTCCTTATGAAAGGGACATTACAAAAATAAAATATTAAAAATCAATTTTATCAAACCTATAATTAATAGAATTGTTTTCACAATGTCTCCAATTAAAGTGAGAACATTTTTATTTGGATGTTAAAAAAAAATCTTCCCAACTATCTGTATCTTAAATCTTGCACAGTTTGGTGCCTAAGACTCAGAATCTGACCTGAAAGCTAATGATGGCCATAAACAATGAAAAAGCCTAGCTTTATTTAGACTGGTAAGTGAAAATAAACGTTTAAATAAAAGTGAACAGAAGGTAAAGCACCAACCCAAGAGGGGAAGTGAGATTTGAATGAGTGTTTCCTTTGTAACAATATGAACACAGCAGCGCTTACCACAGCAAGCAGTCCCGTAGCATCTTAAAGACTAATCATTTTATTTGTTAGGTAATGAGCTGTCGTGGGTAAGAGCCACTTAAGTTTTAATGAACGGTGTGTCAGGGCTCAAGCAATTCCGGGCCTGGGTTGTGCACTGCCAACCCTGGAAGGAGGGTCTCAGCCCAGGCACAAATTAAGCCCCTGACCGCTGCTATGGGTAACATAAGGAAAACCGGTTCTCCTAATACGAGCTTTTAACGCAGTCCCCTTACGATGCTGAACTGAAACTCAAGAGCTAACAGCGGTACCCCCTGGGTACCCCCACTCCTACCCGGGGGCGTCTCTTCTCCCCTGCTCCACTAGGGCTACGTCTCCAGCGCTAATCGCCTACGGGACCGTGGCGTCTGCGCTGCTGAAATCCAAACCCCACGCCTAGCAGGAGCCCCGAGCCGGAATCCCTTCGCCGCCTCCTGCAGGCAGCAGCTCTAGCCCTTTAAATTACCGCCAGTGCCGGAAGGGCCCGGGAACGCCAGCTGGTGGCTATTTATACTCGGGCTGGAGCCGCGGGAGCTGGACTGTGTCTTTTTGCACCGGGAAAGGCCGCAGCGCCCAGGGGGCGGGCGAGCGACGGGATTTCACGGCTCGGTTGTGCTGCGGACCTGCAAAGGGGCGTTGCCTTCCTGCCATGGATGTAACGGGGGCCTGAAGGTGCCTCCCCCTACCGAGGTGGTGCGAGCAGCGGTGGGCCCTGAGGATCGAGCCCGTAGCGACGCTGCCATGGCCACGGCGGTGTCCTCCACGCCGGGCGGCAGCGGGCGAGCTCTCAGCCGCTCGGCCGCCTTCTCCCCGCTCAGCCCGACCCGGCTCAGCCGCCTGCAGGAGAAGGAGGAGCTGCAGCAACTCAATGACCGCCTGGCCGCCTACATCGACCGCGTGCGGGCCCTGGAGGCCGACAAGTCCGCGCTGGAGCTGCGGCTGGCGGAGCAGGAGGAAGGGAGCAGCCGGGAGCTGGGCAACGTGCGGCTCCGCTACGAGACCGAGCTGGCCGATGCTCGCAAGGCGCTGGACTGCATCGCGATCGAGCGGGCCACGCTGCAGGTGGAGCTGGGGAAGCTCAGCGAGGAGCACAGGCAGCTGCACGCCAGGTCGGTGTCTCCTCTGCGCCAGCCGCGCTGCGAGAGGCTGCTCCTCCTGGCCTGGCCCCTGTCACATGGCAGGGGGAGTAGCCGCTGGCTCCGGCGGCTCCGGCTACCGCAGCGCCCCCCGCCCGCCCCCCCCTTTCTGTCTCCTTGGCCCTCCTCCCCGATGGTGTCCTGCCTCCGCCTCTCTTCCAGTAGCTCCGAGCCACTCCGCATTCCCCGACCGTCTCCGCACCCAGAAGGGGCGGTATTAGGTTCCCCCGGGACCAAGCGCTCACCCCCAGTGACGGGCACATCCGATTCGTCGCCCGGAGCTAATGCACATACCAGGGGAAATCGCTCCCTGCTCAACAAATGACAGACGCTCCCTCCAGGAGAGGAAGGAGCCCGGCTTGAATGGGTTACCCATAAGGGGTCGGGGGGATGCCGGGCCAAACTGACTGGAGTTGCATCTTAGTGGCACGTTAGGGTTGGCTTGCGAACCTGGCTCTAGTACAGGCGGAACCTTTCTGATCCGGAACTCTCTCGGCAGGCCGAGGGGTGTTGGGAGCAGCTGGGGTTGTGGTGTCTCGGGGTAAGCTGCAGGCGGGGGTGCGTTGGGAGTGGAACAGGCCAGGCAGGGAAGTGGTGGGAGTGGGTTGGGCCAAGGTGGGGGGAGCTCAGCAACAGGGAGCAGGCACTGGTGGGGGAGGATCGAGCTGGCTGGATCCTCCCTGCCACGTGTTATGTCGTCTTCCTCACATGGGCATCAGCGAGCCCCCAGCCGGGGTAGCAGCAGCAGCAGCCCACAGGCACTGGGCAGGTAGTGCAGACCGCCAAGTGTGATGGCAGGTGGGCAGACTGAGCAGCTTCTGCCCCCTCATTCTGCATGAAGTAAAGGTCTGGGATACTTGGGTCCCTGGATTACTTTAGTTAATCTAAATGGTGTATGAACCATGATTTGGTCACTGGCATCCAAGGGAGCACGACTCCTTACATCACCTCAGGGAAGACCACCCTGTCAGAAAATACCCTGTTGCCTTGTGGGTAGGTTCAGGAGATCCAAAGGCTATGGGAGTAAACCCAAACAGAAAATCGGGAATGGAGACCCTAAGGTGGTTAGGAGGGAGGATTTGTCAAACCTGCTTTCTGGCATCTCCTTGTAGTCCCCTCAGTTCCAAATGTACTGACTTCTGTCTTTCCTTTGGATCCAACTGGGGTGACTGAGGGGGGGGATCGTGCCACATCTGCCCTCCTCATTGGATGCATGGGGATAGATCAAAAAGTAGATGTAAATGATGTACCCACCAAAAATGAAATAATCAATAAACTTGCCTCTGGCTTGGTAGCTGGAACATGTGGACCATGTATCTAGGACTTGTATCTGCCTATAATCGTATGACTACTGACTCAATATGCAAAACAGCAGTCCATAGATCAATAAATAAACAAACGGAATGTCGACATCGCTGCTTTCCTGGAAACCAGGCTGGCAGATACTGGGTCAGGGAAAGAAACCCACTATGCTTTCTTCTGGAAGGGCTTAAGTTCAGAGGACCACCACCTCTGTGGAGTTGGATTTGCTGTTCAGAATAATCTGCTGAAATCTATCAATATGCCGACAGCTGAATCAGAATGTATTAAATCCCTGAAGCTCTGCACCTAGACTGGATATGTCAACATCATCGATATTTATGCACCCACGTTGGCATCATGCGCTGAAGACAAGAACTGCTTTTATTATAATCTTCAGTAAGTTATTGACTCCTTTCCAACTGGCAAACTACTGTACATCCTTGGCAACTTCAATGTTAGAGTTGGATGCAACCATCGCTCCTGGCCCGTCTGCCTCAGTCATCACGATGTGGGGAAAATGAATGAAAATGGTCAAAGACTTCTCAAATTCAGGTCTCAGAATCAGTTCTGCATCACTAATATCTTCTTTAATGTGAAAGAGTGTCCCACGGTTTCATAGCACTACACCAGATCTGGTCACTGCCATCAACTTGACCTTGTACTGGTATGCAGGAAACACCTCAATGCTGTCAAAATTACATGCACATCACAGTGCAGATTGTGACACTGATAATTCCTTGGTCATCATCAGAGTGAAAATTGTCCCAAACAAACTCTATATGACAAAGGAATGCAATAAGCCAAAAATCAACCTCTACCAGAGATGCACTGAAATGCTATGTCTTCATAGATGATCTCACTCACAAAATGGAATACAAACCAACCAGCAAACCATTTGATGAAACATGGTTCATGCTGAGAGATGCAGTATACAAATATTCCAAATCTGCCTTTGGAGCATGTAAATTCTTTTACAAAGACTAGATCAATGAAAATGCTAACATTTTAGGTTCTTTTTCAGGTGTGCCTTGTGTTTTTCCTCAAGAAGAGGCCTTTCTCCAAACACACGAGATCAACTTGAACACTCAAGATCTGCTCTTCAGAGAGAATCCAGGCGGTGTGTGAACAAGTATTGGGCCAATCTATGTTTTAATATTCAAAAGGCATCTGATTTGAGTGACCCAAAAACTATGTATGATTGACAAAAGCATGTGGACCAAACATTACCAAAGTTGCCCCAATGAAGCTTTTAAATGGACAGGGGATCACAGACAAAAAGCTGCAGGTGTCCAGATGGGTGGAACACTGCTCAAGTTTGTATTCCCATGAGCATACAATACAACCTCATCCAAACTCTTCCAGAAGAGTCTGAGCTAGATGAAGAGCTTATGGTGGAGGAACTTTATCAAGCTCTTGATGCTCTCTCCAGTGGAATAGCACCAGGAAATGACAGAATTCCAGCTACAGTCCTGAAGGTAAACAAGTCTGTGTTTATTCCCCTTCCTCTAAGATTTGCTCCTAAAATGTTGAAGAGCAGGAAGCTCACTTAAGTGGGTCTGTCCCACGGAAGCGCAACTAATTTTTTTAGTCTTGAAAGTGCTACTTGACTGCTTTTTTTGAACCTATTAAAACAAGGGTGACTACAACTACAGAGACATCTCATTACTGAGCATCACAGGCAAGGCATTTGCCTGTCATTCTCAAACACTTGCAGACAGTGTGGCTTCAGGGCTGGCAGGTTAACAGTGGACATGATTTTTTCACTTTGACACCAACAGGAAAAATGCAGCAAACAAGGAAAGCTGTTGTTCACAGCATTTGTGGACTTAACAAAGGCATTTGACACAGTCGTCAGATCGGGACTATACAGAGGATTAACCAAGATTGGCTCCCCACCGACCCTACTCAAGTTCATAACATCCTTTCACAAAAACATGAAGGCCACAGTGCAACATGATGGATCTACATCAAAACCATTTGCGATGAACAGCAGAATCAAACAAGCGTGTGTTCTTGCTCCTATCTTCTTCGGCATGTCCTTCTCAGTTGTACTAAATTGCATTTCTAAACTCAGGCAGTGATGTATTTCTCCGCACAAGTTTAGATGGCTCTCTACAACCTGACAAGACTCAGGGCCAAAACTAAGGTCAAGACAGTCCTCATCAGGGAACTCCTCTTCACGGATGATGCAGCTCTCCACTGCTCAAAATGAAGACACATGGCAGTAACTGATGGATTCTCTATCCACAACCTGCAGGTTGTTTTCCCGTGACATAAGTGTGTTGTATTCACTCAAGGTATACTTCAGTGACCCAATGTCATTCTGGATAACAGCCCATTAGATGTGGTTCAACAATTCTGTTACCTTGGACCTAATGTCCCCACAAACCTATGCATGGACAAAGAACTGACCATCAAAATTGGGAAAGCAGCTATAACTTTTGTCAGATTTATGAAACGAGCATGGAACAATCCTAAACTGATAGAGAAAAGAAAGATACTAATCTACCAGGCATGTGTATTGAGTATCCTGCTATGTGGTTCTGAGGCAGGGACCACCTACTCAAACCAGGAGAAAAAAATTGAACCGCTTCTATCTTTGCTGCCTCCACAGAATTATGAACATCAACTGGCAAGATAAAGTTTCAAATGCATATGTCCTGTCAATATCTGAGATACCTAGCCTCATAGTGATCCTCAACAGCAGAAGACTATGATGGCTTGGTTATGTGAGAAGAATGGGTGACCAGTGTCTTCCCAAATAAGTCCTCTTTGGTGAATTGTTATGTGAGTTGAGAACAAGAGGAAGACCAAAGCTAAGATACAAGGATATGCAAAAAGTCATAAAATTCAACGTGGATCCAAAATCTTGGGACTCAACATCATCCGATCAAAATACCTGGTGGCGATTGCTACAACAGGACACATCATCCTTTGATAGTATATGCGCAAACCATGCAAAAGAACGTCATCTTAGAAGGAAGAACTCTAAGACTTGAGAATTCGGAAATAGACTGAAATGCAGTTATTGCAATCAACCATGCAAATCCAGTATTGGATGGATAAGCCACAAGACAAGCTGCAGACTCACACTGCCCATAGATCCTCACCACTGCTGCTAACCACTGTCTCTTGAGACAAAAAAGGGCCATAGTGGCCAAGTTTCCTGTAGTCCCATAAAGTTTGTTTACACACACCAGTCCTGGTTTTCCATGTTCTGTGCTGTTTGTTTAGCTGTAATCTACCCCTAAATGTCTAAGATCTAAGAGTCCAGTAAGCAGCGGAAATGTTGGTAATGTAGGACACCAGGAAATCAGTATTTTCTACAAGTTCTCTCATCTGACACTCCTGAGGGTGCTGAACAAGGTAAGTTCACCCTGTAATTCTTACAGGCATGTAAGGGCTCAGCTGTTGAGTGGGTCTCTACAGTATTCCTATTGCAAACCTGTACCATAGCTTTTTGTCCTCTCTTTGGAATAAAGCCTATGGGTGTTCCTAGACTGGAGCAAATACTTTCTCTACTTGGCTACTTTCTGCTGCTTAAAACTTTTGGACTTGTGTTGCATGCTTGGTTTTGGTTCAGAAGTTGAAGCTTCCTAAAAACATCCTCTCTCTCTTTGTGATTGGAGAGCAAGGAGAGGGCTGGTGCCAGTTCTGAGGCGTCATTTTTATTTCCCTTTTTCTCCAATTACTTTGTGGTTTAACTCTGCAGGCTTTATTTATAGAACCCTAGATTTGGCTGATGTGTAATCCTGTGAATTGGTGGGGTTTTTTTTTCTGCTTTCTAGGCTCATGAAAAGACTAGCTTTACAGCTTCTTGAAAATGGTGGTGTTCACATATGCTGTACATTTAGCTAAGGTTACCATATTTGACCTCTCAAAAAGAGGGGAGGACACTCTTGAGAGGGAGTGTATCTATATTGGTATAAACCAACTCCATATTGTATTAATGTACTATATATACACACTATAACACTAATAGCACGTGAGTTGGTAGATACTGATACAGCTATACTCCCATGCAGGTGGGGGTGTGTGGTTTGTTTGTGTGTGGTTTTTTGTTTTGTTTTTGTTTTTTAAATATGGTAACCTTAATTTAGCAAAAGATATGAGATTGAAGTCCTACTACTTAGAGGTGCTTTCTTCTGTGCAATTTAACTGCAAGTGTCCTAGGTGACATGTAACACCCTTATCTTGTCGCTAGCATGAAATTGACATACTCTTTTTAAATAGCTTAGAATTCTTATGAGAGTGACTAGTATCCAACACTCTTCCTGGAGGCAAAAACCATTACTCTTTCAACTTGCTTTGCTACAGAGTGTTCAATACAATTCTTTTAGGCTACAGTTACAGTACAGCAATCTGTCAGCAGAAGTCATTGCCGCAAGAGATTTCCCAACAAAACTTCTGTCAGAGTGCGGCTACACACAAGCTGATTGGAAGAGGAATCTGCTGTGTCCACAGAGTGGCTGCCCTGCCCAGCTGCTCTCTTGCCAAAACAAGCACCCAGAAGCACAGCAAACAGGGCTACCCATTGTTCTGGATGCCCGGTCTGTCAAGAGAAGCAAAGCCCACCCCCTCCACCCCACCCCATGAGCATCCACAGAGGGTGGCGTGTGTGTTTTCTCCCATCAACAAGTGGAATGCTGCAGGTACAAGTGTTGAGTTTTGTCACCAATCTGTCAACAAAACGCATTTTGTGTGTGGACATTTGACCAGTTTTGTCAGCAAAACTCACTAGTGTAACCATAGCCTTAAAGTATAAAGAAGTGAGATGCAAGAGCGTATCTGGAGGAATAGTCATAACTTAAGAGCTAGTCACAGGATGTGTGAAAAGAGTGACTGGAATAGCCTTGCCAGCGGATTCATAATCTCTTCACGTTTGTAGAAGGATGAGAGCAGGAAGGTTCTAGGTGTGGCTAGTTTTAGAAGTATAATTCTGAATGTCCAAATCATGGTTCCACCTCAACTGTGATCTACAGTGTGGCTTTAGAAGTAATCTAATCAGTGGGTTTTAGATATCTGCCAATCTGAAAAACTGTGTGTGTGTGTGTGTGTGTGTGTGTGTGTGTGTTTCTTTAGTGAGAAACTAGCTCTGAAGACGGGTTTAAGCTTTTCTAGCCAATGTGAGATCCACACTGGCTAGGACCATAGAGAAATAAAAATAATTTTGTGCCTTGGGGATGGTGTCCATCACTCCTAGTAGTGGTATTGGCTTGGTGGATGGCTAATTAGTGAAATGGCATATACTGTTCTAAAAGCCAGGATAGAAAAATTATTCAACAGCCATGTTAAGGAGCAATGTTTAATTTGGTTTTAAAAGGGTAATACAGACTTGTAGAGGGCAGAAATATAGAAGCACAGGTTCACAAAGAGAAAGTGTCCAAACTCAAACTTGTGGATCAAAAATTCCACACTAATAGAAACAGATGACCTACAGTGTCTGTCCTCTTGTTCATAACTATACAAAGAGTAAATGTTTGAATTGTGTAGCAACTCTTGGTTGGGGAACCAATAACTATACGTTCGTACTGAGCAATAATTACACTGTACTTTGGGACAGGGGAGAGAGGACAAACTTGGTGACCAACTAGGAAACATATCCATTGTGACAGTTCTCCCACTGTCCAGATGACTGACCTCGGCACAAGAAAATAAAGGGTTTGTTCCCTGGAATCTCAAACTTGAGCAGAGTATTATTTGACAGTCGGGAACATGAATTCCCAGTGTCGGTTTTAAGAAATTCATGTCTGTAGCTGTTTGAGGCCAGAAACATTCCAGTGCCTCTGAATGACTCCTGTGCTAAGCAGGAGGCCTCCTTAGGGCTTGGTCAAAACCACATAGTGCTAGGGAAGGAAGCGACTATTGCTTGGAGAAGGTGGAGGTCATACCATACTTTGCAATGTATACAGGGCTCCACCAAACAGCCTACTGTGTCCTGTTTTCTCCCCACCCTGCCCCCTACACACAAAGAAATCATCTTTCCAGAATCCTCTCCTGGATGCCAGGTCAGATCTCCCTCAGAGAATAAAGTGGATGAGCCTGGCGGCACATCCAGTCCTGAGGCAGAGGCCTAGTGGCCCTCCTGGACCATTTTCCTGGCTCATGTGGTCTTTCTGCTCCATGTAACTGCTCTGAGCCCTATGCTTCTTTCCTATTGAGTGTGCTCAAGAGATTGCCTTTAGGGTTGTGCCCTACACTAATCAATGCCAAGATGGTGGCCTTTTAGGGCCAAAACTCCTTCTCTTTCATGGGTGGCTCCATTACAAGGTGCTGGCACTTGATTAGCGGATGGTGCTGGAAATGTTTCCTAGGCTGTTGGAACTACTTTAACTGGGATTTGGCTAAAGTTTGAGGCAACAGCTACACATTCATAATGCTAGTGTCTGGTTAATTCAGTCAGAGTGCCAGAGCCAAGTAAGATGCAAATCACATGCCTGGTGCTGACTGAAATTCCCCTGCTGTTCTGGCACTGTTTAGACCTGAGCTTGATGCTTACCAGAGAAGTAAGCCACCTAGTCCAGAGGAAGATGTGAAAGAAAAGTTTTGAGGGTCACATTTGAAGGTTAAATTACTAGTGCCCCCCTCATACTCTCAGCTGGTGAGACAAGATTGTTGGTATTTTTACTACTACTGGTGCGTCATGGGGGTTCTTCCCCTGCCCCCAGCTGGCAGATCTTACATGTTGAAGATCTGTGTCCTAGCTACTTGGAAAAAAACTTTCTCACCCACCTCACAAGAACTGCTGCAAGAGCTTCTAGCCGTTTGTTCAGAAAACACTCCATGAGAGACTTTATCTGTGACTATTCTGAGTTTGGGGGCGGGGTGGCCAAGTGGGTACTGGAAGAGCATGTACAGAATGACCTGGTAACAAGTGTCTAATGAAATAATACAGCTGCTAATATCTCCATGCAGTTCTGTTTTTGTTTTTTGGTGTAGTTTAGTTTATTCTTCTAGGGTGAATGGTGAGGTATACTCCAGTGTTAATCATCTTCTTTTAATAAATAAAAATAAATGGCTGTCTGTGGTAGAAACTATAAGAATGTAAGCAAGATTAAAGCAGTCATTCCCTCCATACCTGCTATAAATGTTTATCAATGTAAAACTTTCACTTACAGGAATTCTAAAAAAGAGGCGGACTTAAACCTGGCACAGGCTCGTGTAAGAGACCTTGATGCTCAGCTGAACTCCAAGGAAGCTGACTTAGCAACAGCCTTGAGTGGGAAAAGAAGTTTGGAGAGTGACCTTCAAGAGTTAAAGGATCAAATAGTCACTGTAAGACTAATGTTGCATACAATCTGCTTTATTTTATGGCTGGTGATACTGAAGTTCAACTACAATGATTTCCCTCACTGGACTTCTTTGTTGCTGTTTTTAATATTCATTTTTTCCCCAAAAGGTTTATAAACTCTTGAAGTTTCTTGTACTTAAGTACAAGATTTGGAGAGGACTTGTTGTTTTCATCAAAATTCCACATGTCCTGGTCTCTCTCTTCCCCCGACCCCTGACCAAAACACACTGTGGGAAGCATTTTTCACTGCTTGTAATTCTGCTTCATAATATGATTTAACAGATTATAAAAATGTGGTCTTCTAGTTTGGCTTAATAAAATTGACACTTTTCATCTCCTCTGTATGGACAGGACCAACCTTTGCTCTTTACATGCTAGTTAAAGCCTGTGTAACCTCCCCTGAAATGGAAATGCTTGGGAGGGGAAAAATGTCTTCCTGTTCACCTAGATTAAAGGCTTTTCTTGGTAGATCTTTAAGTGCTTTACCTTTCCTTTTTAAGGGAAATCTTCAACTCATTTGATTTAACTTAGATTTTTATTAAAGGATCCTCCTGCAAAGATTGCCTGAGAAGTTTTGGATTTAGAATTCTATTCAATCTTGAATTCTTCAGGGGTTGGAAGAGATTAATAGAACACTACAGTTTGAGGCCTGTTGGTTGGTGGCCCAGCTCATACCTAAGAGGACAAAAGTGGCAGTTGCCCTGGGGCCCAGTGATTTTTAAAAGGGCACCAGGCTCTGAGCACTACTTCAGCAGTGCAAAGGTGCAGGCCATTTAAATCGGTGTTTCTTAAACCATGTTCTGCAGAACACCAGTGTTAACAACTCACGTGTGTGCTATGAACTGTTGGAAAAAATAATTCAGTTTTACAATAAATAGCTGTTTTATGATGATGATAGTAATGGAAAATACTGAAACATAATTAAAGTTCTAAATCTTGTGAAAGGTGTAGCAGTCTGGCAACACAGCAAGGTTGACTAACATTGTGCTAGCTTCCCCACTCTGATCGTCTATCTGTATGGCAACAAAGCAACTAGCAGCAATGTGCAGCGCATGTGCCAAGCCAGCGTGGTGACTATGCTGTGAGCTGCTGGATGTCGGACAACATGCATGCAATTTATTGAATAGTTTCCCCTAACATGCATAAATAGCGTACAGTACATTTCTTCTTTAAAAAACTCAGAAATGAGTGAAAATCCTACTGCTGAGGAACCAGTGCCATCAAGTGAAGTGAATTTTCATCGGTATTTGGCATAAATATTATTGTTTTGGTGTTCACTGTTTCTACAACTTTGAGATTCCAGATCTAAATCACAACCAGAGCCTGGGCAGCACTGAGGGCTAGTTGCTCTAGCCCTGCCCCTTCAGGGGACCCAGAGCTGAGCTGTCACCCACATGCACGTAGACTTCCCTGGGCCTTGGGCACTATCACTAGCTGTGGGTCTGACGTAAGCATCTCACTAGAATGGGTTAATATGCTGCCATGAAATATAAACATCTTGGCCTAAATGTAAGAATTATACTTGCAGGATATAACTGAGTTTTAGACAACAAAGACAGTTTGCGTTTATTGGAGCTACCTATTTGATTTCAGGCCTCTGGATTTTCTTGATTCACAGATTAAGAGGCTTGGATCATTTAGTGTTGTGGTTTGTGGAGGGGGTTGGTGAGGTGGATGACAATGATCTTGTGCAATTAACTGTTCCTTGGCAAGGGAAGAAAGCAATAGTTCCACAACTTAGCTGGTCAGTGACTGAGGAGGCTTCTGTACACCTAGCTGGTTCAGTACCATGGCTTACTCTGGAGAGCCAATCTCTTTTGAGGTAGAAAACTGCCCTGTTTAAGCTTCATGGGACGGAATGGGAAGTGTCTTCAGTGTAAAGAACCCTACAGTATTCTGAACCTTCTTGATGTATAAACTAATAGTGAACTAAATCAGATTCATTTCCTTAAAATTGTTGACTGTAGAAGTAATTGAAATCTAATGTATTGTAACTTTTGCTGTAATATAAAAGTCACTTTTCTTGCACTCTGATTTACCCCAAAAATCTTTCCTTTCCTAGCTTAAGTTGACATTGGAAGATACCAAAAAGCATCTCCATGGTGAAATGTTGAAGAGAGTAGACCTGGAAAACCAAATGAAAACTCTCCAAGAACAAATGACATTCCAGAAGCACCTTCATGAAGATGTATGTCTAAGTAAAGTTTAGCAGGGGTTTCCTAGATGCCATTGCCCTGGATCTCCTTACAAAAGTAATGTTAAAATGCACTTGATTCCTAAAAAGGTAACTAACTGAATCAAGCTTTATGACCCTCCTGCCAGTCAGCAAAAGCCACCTGGGTCAGTAAAGTCCAGGATGTGCATAAATTCAGGTACCATCAATTGTCATTATAGTTGCATGTCAATCCTTTCTCATCACACCTTAATTTACATCCAGTAGAGTTATTGTATTATGCCAGTGTAAATCAGACTCATGATGTTCAAATTGCTCTTCTAATACACGCGGGAAAGGTGTGTGTTTAATCCAGCTACCTGCTGGACCAGGGGTGGGTGATAATATTTGATAGGGTGGAGAGGCTGACTTCAAAGGTTCAGTATGTGGCCAAAGGCTGCACTTTCCTCTAGAGGGAGTGTGGGATCACAACTGGAGGTTGGATGCAGAAAGGAGCTCTGTGTTAGGGGACTGGGTACAGGACAGAGTGTGGGGTCTGAGAGGGAGTTTGGTTGAAGGAGGGGTTGTGACCTGGGGTGGGGTATTGATGCAAGAGAGGATTCTGACTTGGGAGAGGGTGAAGTGTCTGGGAGGGAGCTGACACATAAGGGATGGGGAACAAGCGGGCAGAGGGTTTGGCTGTTGACCTGGGACAGGGGATAGGAGTGCATGGCCCAGGAGAGGGGTCTGGCTGCAGAATGCAGCAGAAGATTCTGGCTGAGGACAGGGGTTTAGGAGTGCATGCAGGGTGTAGTAAAGAATTGTGGTGCAGTAATGACCAGGCTTCAGCTGCAAGGTGATTATCTACACAGCTCTCAGGCAGCCAATGGAAGCTGAGAAATTGTGCTGTGCTGCTCCTCCCCCAGCAAGCTCTTTCAGCTCCCTTTGGCCAGGCTTGCATGCTATCCCTTATTACTGAAATCTCTCAGTCCCTATAGGTAGGAAACTATCCAACGGATGTCTGTCTTTTGCTGGGTATGGGGGAAGTAGCCAGCACACTCCCACCCCATCCTCAGCTATAGGAGCTGGCTGTGAGCCAGATTAAAAGGCTTGGCAGGCTGAATCTTACCTGCCCCTGCACAGGAGTATGAGATTGCAGAAAGCCGAAAGTAAATAAGCACCTGGAAGCCCTTACAATTTTGACTGTTTTATCTTTCTCTGTCAGATTACACTGGCTAAGATGATTTAAAGACCTAATACTACTTAGGTTTTATTTTGTGGTTTGTTTGTTTTTAGTTTGTTTTTAAATTAGACACCCAACTTCATAGTGAGAACACAAATTCTTGATTCTAAGCAATTTCTTCATGTAGCTTTCTCTTTATAAAAAAAAATTCTCTATACTATACAATTAACTGAATTTAGAATCCATTTAGCTGTAGAATTGAGCTTCTTAGGATGAAATTTTCAAAAATGTGTAAGTACCCTTTTAAAGCTAAAATCCCACTGAATTTCAAATAGACAATGTTGGAGGGAGACACTTCTGGTTTAATGTTTTTTAAATATCTATTCTAGCTAGACTGATAACTAGGGAAAGGTGTTGACAGTATAATCTGACAGACAGGGACATACTTTCAGTTAATGAGAAATCCATACCTCGGAGATTGTAAGACTGAAAAGTAATAGGGGAAGGGGAGAAAATAACCTGAGCATTGTCAGATGAACTTGATCTAATGGGCCTTTCCATCTCTAAGACAGTGTCTACACTAGCCAAAAACTTCAAAATGGCCATGCAAATAGCCCTTTTGAAGTTTACTAATGAAGCACTGAAATACGTATTCAGCACCTCATTAGCATGCGGGCAACCGTGGCACTTCGAAATTAACATGGCTCATCCAGACGGGGCTCCTTTTCAAAAGGACCCCGGTGACTTCGGAGTCCCCTTGTTTCTATGAGCAGATGGGAATAAGGGGACTTCAAAGTAGCTGGGGTCCTTCCGAAAAGGAGCCCCATCTGGACAAGCCACGCAGCGGTGAGCCATATCAATTTCGAAGTGCCGCGGCCACCCACATGCTAATGAGGCGCTGAATATGTATTTCAGTGCTTCATTAGTAAACTTTGAAATGGCCATTTGCATGGCCATTTTGAAGTTTTTGGCTAGTATAGACATAGCCTTTATCTCCTGTGATTCCAAAAACAAATTACCAGGTACTTTTACCATAAACATCTGCTTTACAGAGAGCAACCAACTTGCTACTTGGGTTTATTGTTAACTGAGTGTACGCAACTGCTTTAAGCTAAATTATGGCATCTCACTTGACCTTTAAATGATATACTTCTCCTCCTAGGAGCTCAAGGAAACAAAAAGATTCCATGAGAGCAGGATAGCAGAAATAGAATCTGGCCGTCAGAGGGAATTTGAGAGCAAACTTTCAGATGCTTTGCAAGGACTCAGAAAAGAGCACGAAGAACAAATTCAAGAATACAAAGATGAATTGGAACGCACCTTCAGTGCCAAAGTGAGTCTTCAAAAAATGGAAATCAAATGAGTAAACTGTCATGCTTTCTGCATCCTCCTATGACAAGGCTGACAATTCCTTAAACTAGCTGGGTAATGTATGTGGCACTGAGATTGGTCCATCCTCTTAAAGTTGAGTCCCATGAAACTGAAGACTTGTTATAAATCATTTAACCTTTGAACAATCTAAGATCTGCCTGTTGAAGTGACTGTCTGCTGTCACTTAATTGCGTCCAGTAAAATTGGTTGAGATGCATAAATAGATGTTATCCTCCATAACAGAAGTAGTTGGGAATGTTTTAAAGTTATAATTCAAACTACAGTTCTTGAGACAATGTCTGAACTAACTCCTCCACCATTCTTGAGCAAGGTCCACCACCATCTCACATGCACAGAACAAAAACAGTCCTATCCAGCTTGTTTGTCTTTGCACATCGCTTTTCAGTCTGCTGAGAAGCAGAAATTGAAAGCCCAGAACTTTGAAGAAGCAAGAGCTAGTAGTTATATTAGATGGACTAGAGCCATTAATTCAGTTTGAAATTGTAACTGAATGTAGAGCATGTTTGTGATGTAACTGTATTGAAATAAGAACTTAGCATTTTTTTTTTTTTTAAATCCAATTTAAATTTTTTTTTAAATTGAAATCCTAGCCCTAGTACCACTAGTGAACTTCAGTTTCTTCTCTCATGGCTTCATTTCTGTGCTTCTAGAAGCCTAAGAGGAACTATTCACTAGTTCGGGCCGTTGGGGAGCGCTAAGTTAGGGTTATGATTTTGAATTATGTCACTGGAAGCAATATTATAGTTTTCTAGTTTATATAAAACTGTTTTTTCAGATACTTTGCATCTTAATTCAAACTAATTAAATCTGGTCTCTGTAAATTCGTGGCTTTGTATTAAGTGTCACCAGAGTCCTAATCCAGTTATTAACAGATACTTTTTCATAGATGGAGAACGCCCAACTTTCTGCTGCAAAAAATAGTGACTTTGCTAATGCTGCTCGGGAAGAGCTGATGGAAACAAAGATGAGAGTTGACACTCTGACGTCCCAGCTTAATCATTATCAAAACCAGGTAGCGATTGGCATACTTGAAATGAGATAATTGGGTTTCTTCCTTTAGTGATGCTTGTATTATCTACACATCTGCATTTCCTCCCCTTGCCCCAAAATTGCTCTAGTGACTGAGCTCTGTTGTTGACATCTCTTATTCAGAGTGCTCACTGATAACTAAACCTCTTCATTACATCTAAGAACTCTGCACTGGAGAACAGAATAAGAGAGTTGCAGGAGATGCTGGACTATGACCGTGAGATGCATCGAAGGCATATGGCTGAAAAAGAGAAAGAAATGGCACAAACACGGCGCCAGATGCAAGCACAGTTGGAAGAATATGAGCATCTACTAGATGTGAAACTAGCTCTTGACCTGGAGATAAATGCCTACAGAAAGATGCTGGAAGGAGAAGAACAGAGGTAGATACAATCTAGAGCTATACAGGAAGACTTTCTTCCAACGTACCTTAATGCTATAAGTCTAGGTGATGAGTGGGAGGGGAGAAATATGACGTTACTCTTGCTTCTAGTTAGCTACTGGGAGAATTCATTGACTACTGGCCTTGATACATAAAATACTGACATATAAAGGCCATCTTTAGAAGAGATTGCATATACTGAACAATAAAATGCATTGAGGATACACACAAATTCAAGCAAACAGCATTAGTATCATTATAAAGTGTCAAAATGGCAGCTAAGGGATTCAAACTTTTCTATAGGGCTAACATTACTATTTAATGTCTCCATGCTTTAAGTCCCTTGAAACAACAACTTCCTATAGAGACAGAGAGAGCTGTTAGTTCTGTATTCTATCAGAATAAAAACGCAGTCATGTCGCATTTTAAAGACTAACAAAATAACTTATTATTTGATGAGCTTTTGTGGGACAGATCCACTTCTTCCGATCAGAGTCTTACCAGAACAGACTCAATTATATAAAGCACAGAGGTCCAAAAGTTATCAGGGTTGAGAAATGCTCGCAGGAATCTTAGTTTACGCAGTGTCCATGGAAAAGAGAAGTTCAAGAGCTGAGGGATGGTGGGGAGGAAGGAGGTGGTAGGAATTTCATCGCTTGTTCTGAACTGTTCTTGGAAAGCAGGCCATAATATGTCCCAAAATGGTCACTGGGAGAGTCCTTGACTTGAGACAAAATACCACATAAGGCTTCAACTAAGCAGGTGTGGCCAGAGGGGAAGCTATGCTAGGTCTGGGCACAATGGGGTTGGGCAGTGGACTGACATTCTCCATAAATTACATTCCTAACATGGTTGCTTGGCTCTTCCTAGGCTAAAATTGTCATCTAGTCCATCTTCCCAAAGTGTTGCAACCCAGGCAACAACCAGCCATGGCCGTCGCTTTTTACATGGGAAAAAGAGAAAACTGAAAGAATCCCAAAAGGGAGAGCACAGCGTCAGCTTTAAGATTGTTCAGCATGCATCATGCTCGGGAAGCGTGTCCATAGAAGAAATTGACACAGAAGGGAATTTTGTCAAGCTTAAAAACAACTCATCTGAGGTACCACTTTTTTCCTCTGGTGTTAATGGCTGATAGCCCATCAGTCTCCTCCTCCTCTTTTCCCCACTGACACAACCAATATCCACATATCAGACAACTTTTTTATCTTGTCTATTCATAGTCTAAAAATATGTAATTCCATGGTGTCCTCAGAGGTTTCTGATCACTCCACTAGCTATTTCTGTGCTGGGAAGTTAGATACAAATCAGTCAAGACCAGTATCCCTGTACTCAACCGACATGTGTTAAGGGTTTGTCTGTCAGCTTCTGATTGTGACCCACCTTTTCATAGCCAAGTGGACTGGACACTATTTGTACTACTGTTCTAGCTGTGGAAAATAGAGGGGCATAAGATTATTATTTTGTTGGGTATCTTTTTGCACAGTGGCTGAGTGTGCTGGCACAAGAGTCTTGGCCTGTGAGTTTTTTAGCTCCTGAAGCTACATTTATGCCACATACCTCCTTTCATGGAGTAGGCTTCCTATCTGCTTTGGGTTGGGATGGACAGGATATAATGTACACAAATATATCCCTTAAACAGGAAAATATTCACAGATTTAAGGAATGATTCAGCAAATAAGTGACTTGGTCCTGGTCCCCAAAATGACAGAGCCAGATACAGGAAGAAAATGCAGTACTACAATGGTACCTTTTTGCTCTCAGACAGAGGGTCTCTCTTGATGCTTAGTTTTTAAGATGGCAACTGAACTATAGAAAAGCTCTCCTATCCAAGTGTGTCTGCACTCATAACAGGCTTGTTTGACTGCAGTGTATGAACAATAACAGTTCTCACTTGAACACCAAACAACAACTCCAGCACTGGAGAGAGGTTAAGATTCCCAGACCATGCATCGTGGTCTTGACTCTTACCTTTAGAATGGTTCTAAAGTTCTCTACTGAAGTGGCTGGAATCTCCTCTTTGCCTTCTTGACTGGGACTGTTACGCTATGTCTACACTGCAGCAGAATTTTAGACTAAACTATTCCAGAAGAGCTAATCTGAAATAATTTATTTTAAAATAACTAACTGTTACACACCATGTGCTTTGAAATAACACTCAACTATTTTGAAATAGACTCTGTTTCTGGATGCTCTAGTTCAAAATAAAACCTTTTGAATGCATTAGTTATTTCAAAATAGCCCTTATTGCCTGTCTAAACATCCCCTATTTCAAAATAGGCACCATGCCTCTTAGAGTGAGGCTTACCAAATTTGAACTAAGCTGCCTGTTGTTTCAAAATGATCGTTTGCATTATGTAGATGCTTGTAACGTTATTTCAGAATCGTGGCTGTTTCTTCAAAATAACTTTAGTGTGTAGAGACACCCCAAAGACCTTCTGAACTAATGAGTAACTTGAAACTAAAATGTACAATGACTTACAGAATGCATTCTCAAATGCAAGCTCATGATCCCCAGCCCAAGGGGGGTACATGAGTGTCAGGTCCCTCCTATTCCTAACTCGGAAGAGTCATATTAGGCAATCGACCTCTCCAATCACTCAGTCTAACCCTAGCTGAGAACACAGACTGAAAAGTATGAAGCAGCTTGAGAGTTCCGGCATCCTTCAGCATAAAGCAATATATGGTCACTTTGTCATTGGAGACTATTACCTAGTCTGACTTGATTAAAGTGTAATACTTACTAATCGGTCACTGAAAGCTGCTTGCAGCAGTGATCAGGAACATCTTGGGTAATCTATATAATTTCTGGCAGAATCTTCAGTGCTAGCATGGAACACAGTGTTAAATTGAATTTATACTTTAAATGACTCATCTCCAAAGGAAATAGTACCTTTTACAAGCCAGAGGGCTGGTCTACACTAGCACCCTCTTTTGAAGGTGGCATGTAAATGAGCCTGCTTGGTGAATAGCAATGAGAAACTGTGCTGCATATGCAGCACATCATCCGTATAATTCTAATTTTGTAAGTAAGGGAACTTTGAAGTTGTGTGGGCACTTGGAAGTGCTTGCAGCTACGCAGCTTGACGGCACTTCAAAGTTTGTGCAGTAAGAATTATGCTAATGAGGTGCTGCATATGCAGCACAGCACTTAATTGACATTCACTGAGTGGGCTCATTTACAAGCCCCCTTTGAAGGAGGGGGCTAGTGTAGACGAGCCCAGAGTGTAGGAAATGCCAAGTGGCCTAGACTAACAAAGGGCGATAGCATGCTGGTGTGATCTCTTTAGGATGTCCCTCTAGTTACGAACTTGTGATGGTATCTTGCCTTCCTAACTCTCTGTAGGATCAATCTCTTAATGGATGGGTACTAAGACGGCGACTTGGAAGCTTGCCTGAAATAATATACAGGTTCCCTGCTCGGTTTGTCCTTCAGGCAGGCCATGTAGTTATGGTAAGTAACTTAATACTGCCTTGCCCAGCAAGTAATTCTTCATTACTTTAAAAGTCCTCTTATTGCCATCCTAATAAGAAAGCAAGCATACGTGGTGTCTATGGTGGGGAAACAATTTGGCAAGACTGACAGATGGCAAGACCCCTAATCCTCAGTGTAACTCTAAGAATAAAGTGATTTTGAGCATATTTTAATAGTTGAGGCCTGGACCTAACCATAGAGGTGTGACCTCACCTATGCTTGTCGAAGTGGGGCTTATTCTGAGCCTAAGTTAGTTTCTTGTGTTACAAGCTAAGAATGGGCACGAGGAACATCGATGCCATGTGGCTTGATTTCTATCCTGTGCAATTCTTTCTCTTGGCAAGGGCTGTGGAGGCTCTTCATTTTTGCGGGAGGGTAACAGACCACAGTGGCAGTTGTAGAGCTGCCCCGTGGCCTAGAAAGAGCTGTTCAATAAAGTCTTCTCCTGATCTCCTTGCTCAAGGGCAGCTGAAGCAGCACAGGCCATTTGCCTGGTAATGAACTTGAATCTGAGCCTTGCTCTGTATGGTGTGGCTGCTTTGGCTCTGTTTCCCAAAAATTGTTAGTGGTTCAGCTGCTCCAGTGGTAGCAGTGTTGACCCCATGCTGCCACCAGCTTGTTATAGTCCATATTTGTCAGGCCTACTCCAAACAAGTGTAACCAGGCTTAAGCACTATCTTCCAAAGCTTGATCAGAACCGATCTAGCTGCCCTGCACAAAACCCCTGTAGGTAAACTTGCATAGATAAGACACTACTGAACACTAAACAGACCTGCCAGCCTTAGATCAATGGCTCTAAAAGTCTGTTGCAGGGAGAGTTGTTAAACCACACATACAAACCCTCCATTCAGAGAGGAGAGTGTGCCACTTGCAGCTCTTCCTGCTGCACTTCTTCCATGCTGCTACTCTGACGGGAGGACAGTGTTCTGCCACCTACAAACCTTCTGTTAGCATCTGAGTTTAACTCCCTGCAAGTTTCCAGTGTAAACACTCCAAACTGGACTTGGCCTTTCAGTGTTTCAATACTGGTCTGATTGGTTTAAAATGATGATTTTAAAGCTCATGAGTTACATATCTCCCCTTTCTCCTCTCTCAAGATCTGGGGTGCTGATGCTGGTGTAAACCAGAGCCCTAGTGATCTGGTTTGGAAATCCCAGAAGTCATGGGGAACTGGGGATAACATTAGTGTTGTACTTATCAATGCTGATGGAGAGGTAAGTGAAGCAATAACCTGTTGCACCTCTTCTAGTCTTCAACTTGCTTAGAGAACAAACTTAAGCTTATTTTTCCTTGGGGTGGGGGGACGGGGAACCACTTATTGCAGGAGACTGCAGAGCGGAAGATCATTCATGTACCCAGAGGAGAAGGTGGCAGTGAATTGGAAGAAGAGTTTGATGAAGAAGAAATAACAGGGAGCGAAATGGAGTTTCGTCGTCGGGTGAGCATCTTTATTCAGAACGTACTAGCAATAAACGTTGCTTTCTTTTGTAGTAAAAAGTACTAAAAATCTGCCCCCAAAATATTATCCATAGCCTACAATCTTGCCATTTTTCTCCCTGATATGTCAGACCAAAAGAAGAAAAAAGAAATGTTGTTTGGTGTCATGATTGTTTCCTGTGACCATCTCAAAATAGGTGAGACCGCAGTGAGCATCCTTCTTGTGCACTCTGAAACAGCGTACTTGTTTTCTTGCAGAAACGCTTTGCTTCATCATAGTGCTGCAGCCTCTTGCTTGTGTGTAGTCTCTGCATGGCTTTGCACGTGAGCTGACATCAGTGCTTCACATCTGATCTGGGAGCACAAGGTTGTAGTAGCCAAGTGGAATGTTGGCTAAGACTCTGACCAGTGAAAAATACTCAATCAGTATATTAATTATTAACTGAAGGTACTATTAGCAGTGTCTTTACTGTGCATGAGCAGGAGCAAATTCACAAGCTAGCTGTAGTATAAGACAGGAAGGACAATGTTTCTACCAATGTTGTGCATGTAGCTTATTGCAACTAGGTGTCTTGTGTACTGTAACCAGTTATCTTCCATTGCTTTCACAACTGAGAAGGGGAGAAAGCAGAAAAGGGAATGGGAAGTGATTATTTTTTTGCCTTCATTTTGAATACCAGATCAGGCTGTCCCCTTGATAGTGTCTCCTCATGGCAACATCAATCTGGACTTTAGAAGGAAAGTATATTTCCACTGTAATGTACAAAAAGTACCCGAATAGGAGCCCAAATCACTGTGAAAAAGAGTGCTAGCTTTCAGAAGCATCTATGGAATAATGGCCTATCCACAGCCTATAGATGCCTAATTACAGCATAATCCTCACCTACTAGAGTCTACTTTCCCCACTGGGATTGGAGAACAGATGCAGGTCATACTGTCAGAGTAAGCCCATTTAAATATCTGAAGCGTGTTCTAGCTTCAACTTAACTGTTTCTTGGCCATTTTAAAGGTCATGTTTCCCATGAAGATACCCCCCCCCCGCCCCCGAATGTGGCTTGAGTAGCAGATTACAAACTAATGTGTAGTGAATGTGATAAAGCTTAATTGGTGTACTTGATGTGTTGGCCACGTAAATTAAAAGTGGATTCTAAACTAAAGTTTTTGGTAGCAAGACTTAATTATTGCATCACTTATGCCCAGCTGCGAAATAAGTTTTACAGCAGAGCTGCCAATAGGGGTGGGAGCCAAGGGACAGCTTTTCTGGGACCTGGAAACTTTTAAAATGGCCTGGGGCTCCCAGCAGCAGCCAGAGGCCTGGGCTCTTTAAATTATCACTGGAGCCCTGGTTCTCATAGACTTGGCAACATGGAAGGGCTGTCTGCACAAGGCTAGCCCCCACCCCTTCTTCCTGAGGTCCTGCCCTTTAGGAACTTGGAGTCTTCTGCCACCATCATCTCGTCAAAGGGCCTTGCAGTTCCATAGGCAGCCCTGACCTCAGTGTTGACCATGGAAGTGCTGACATCAGTAGACTATACTCTAAGTCCTGCTTTTATACTAGCTGTGTTGAGAGCGATACCTAGATCAGATACCTAACTTCGGAGTTCTTAACTTCCCCAAAAGTCACCAAGTAGAGTAAAATTGGTCTCTCTTTTGAGCTTCATTTTCTGCTACATGGATGTACTTACAGGGCTCTGTCTGCAGCCATTTCTCGTGGGCGTCTACAGTCTTTCATGCTATAAAACCATTAGCTAGACTAAACCATTTTTTTTGCCTCAAGTCACACACATGGGCTAGGGGAGTTTCCAGATGGAATGAACCAGTTGTCCCTTGTTCAGTATACATCCAGGTGCCTTTAAGGGAGGAATACCATGCATCTAGATAACTACAATACTGAGCTCTTGGAAGAGTGTCTGTCTTCCTGATGCTAGCTGGTGACAACCTTACAGTGCAGAACCAAGGTTCAGAACTTTCTAAAATATATATATCAGGTTCTCAACTTTTTAAAAATCACATGCCCCTCAGCTCTTATCTTGGAACTCCCCTAACAAAAAAATGTAGAATCTGCTTTTTGAATAACTGACCTTTGAGCCTGCTCTCTAACTGCATAGGCACTACTCTTTAAGCACATTTAATTAACAGCAAAGATTTCAGGGCTGTATTGCTCAATTTCAGCATCAGAATGCTAGTGGGCATTGTGATCCCATTCCGATGACCACAATTGCTCACTGAAATTTGACCCAGCTTCCCTTCTGCTATGGAGGAGAAACAGCTGAACCAAATTTCAATGAGAGCATTAAAAGACGTATGAGGGCTTATTCTGTCTCTCCATCTTCCAGTTGAGACCCATTGGTGTAAATAATGACCTGTCCTCAGAGAAACTGTGGACATTGGCTAGTCTGAAGATAACTAGTTATGAGAGACATGTTTCATTCAGCAAGTTCATAACATTTAATATGGGGGGGGGGGGTGCGCACAGATGCATGTGATAACATGTCTCTCGTAACTAGTGTCTTGGGTGTTGTCCATTTAAGAACACAAGAACACTGAAGTCCTCTAATTTCAGTAAGACCAGACAGGTTGATCAGCTTGAGACCAAAAGACCCATTACCTTCCATGCTTGACTTGTGGTGTCATGTTGGTGAGCTCCTGAATAGGAACTGGAGATTAATGTATGCATCTTTATTTGCGTTTGTCTGACGAATGGCAAGTGTGTAATTCTGCATTCCGAAGCTAGCTGGAAGATGCTATTTACACTTTATATTAACTGTTATGAACTCTCTGAATGAAACTAGATTGAGACAGCATGCCTAGTCTTAAAATCATTAAACTAAAATGACACCCTATCCTAGCAAAGTAGGCTACAATTTCCTGAACCTATGTGGACTCGACATCTCTTACTGTTGTTCCTATATGAACTAGCAACTTCATGCCCATTCACAATCCCTGAATTCACTTAATTAACGTTCAGCTGAGAAATTAATGAAACCAACTTTCTGGGAAAATGTTTCCGGTTTTTTTCCAACTTAGTTCTAGTTGTGAAACTCAGCTCCCATTCTTTAATTGAGCATCCAATACACAACTCTTAAACTGACAGCTTTGCTTTCATTAGGTTCACTTCAGGCTGAGGGAAGGAAAACTCATCCTCCTGTCTGCTGCAGTCCATTTTGAATCTAGTATTAGGATGAGCCACAAAAAATGTACATCACTAACCTATTGATAAAGGCACTGTGGCCAAAATGGCACTAAAGCTCTTAAAATCGGTTGAAATCCAAATATTGCACATACTAAAGCTCTCTAATCTTGAATTAAAATATCAATACCCACCTTTGTTAGCAGCCTAAAACAAACTTAAGCCATTACTGTCTGCATTAAAAGTTCATGATACTCAATCTCTTTTCTACTGTCTGTTAACAAAACATCAAGTTCTGCTAGAAAAGATATCATGAGAGCTGTAAGATCCCATTGTATTACTAGAGGGAGTGGGGAGAAACAGAAGGGTAACCAAGAACTATGTATGAATCCTCACGTATTGGTGCAATGTGCAGGTGAAAAGACTGTGCACTGTAGTTCTAATAACTAGGCCATTTCTTTTACAATTCTTTCCTATTGCTTCTGCCCTGCGCCATGTTAGTTACCTTTCTAAAGCATGATTTTGCATGCAAGGTGACAAGCTTTGAATTCATTAGGCTGTCTTGCTTGCCTTGAGCATTTTGCAATCCACACGTCGCTCCTGTGGCATGGTTTGAACTTTCCTCAATACAGAAATCTAATCTTCTAAATGGTTCTTCTCTAGAACAAAGATTCACATTGTATATGCCAAATAGTTCATTGGGCTTAACCTACTCAATTTCTCTTTGTAGTGTGTCCAGCAAAATGAAGATCCTAGCTGTTGTATCATGTAACTAAACCACGGTAGTGACTACCTAAAAACACACAAACCAAAGTAAAGCTTCAGAATGCGTGAATTTTCAGCAGCTTCTGGAATATATGAATCTTGGACTTTTTTCTTATCAGATCAGCTTTGAAAAAAGCATCTGTCAGAATGTGAAACTTCCTATCTGATGCTGGGCCTTTTCTTCAATGAAACTAGAGCAGTGTTTTTCCTTTTTCAAAGTCTCTTTCCATGGCAAATATAAGTATTGTTTATTCATCCATGACTACTTGTCCTAAAGGACAGTGCATTAAGTTTACAGTAACCTACTCCTAGACACATCTCATCCTAGCAAAGGATGACAAATGCTTGCATATTTAATGGCCTCAGCTTTCTGAACTTGTAATTCAAAATGTTTTGTTCTGAAAAGTAGACTTGGAAGAAGCTGTTTCAAGCCTGACTTTAAATGAAAAAAAAAAAAAGTGGACCAAATATTACATTGATGTACACCTTGTGTGGTTCCACTGAATTGAAAGTCAAAGTTGGCTGTTATCCTCATTTCAAACACCCCAGTACTCTGTGTTTTGGACTTTGATACTAAAGTACAGACAACTGGTCTAATCAAAATGATATGATCTACTAATGTAAAGTTTTAAAATGAGCAAGCTATTTGTAAAACATGTATTTTTTAACTTGTAGTTAAATAAACTATTGTACTGTTTCTCTAGACTTGTACCTGTTAACTTAAAATCTCTTCTGTATTTATTAGTGTACATAATTTAAAGTGTTTATAACTCTGGGATGGGTAGCTTTGCATTATAAATGTGAACTTAGTCAGATAGTGACATAGTAATCTTGGTACCTTACACTGTGGTTAAATGCTTAATTAACAAAATATTTATGGGGACAGAACTCATTTAATTGAACAGTTTGGTATACCTGGCAATCATTGGAGTATGTGATTGCTAAGTCTTTATCTTTTTAAGAGAGTTCATGTGTCTATTAAGCATGTGAAATAGGGATGTTCACTGTACCCTGTAAATATTTCTGTACACAGTTGAGGCGAGGACAACTTATATTCTGTCAAATAACTAGATAGGTTCCCTATTACCACTGAGTTCAAGTGGATGTACAACAAACATTGTAACAAGGTACAGCTAAAAGAACTAACATACAGCAGCTGGTCATGGATAGCCACTACAGTTCATCACTGTAGCTTTATTTTTTATTACTAAATTGTAAGTGGCTATACTGCAAAGTGGGAGATAAACTACATACGTTTTCCTTGCTGAAAATGTTAGCTGGTAATACAGCCCCATCTAAGCACTGGAGCAGCTTTTGGCATTCTTTGTGACCTTGCCAAAAGTTTCTCTAGTATGTGGTATGTCTGTCTGAACTTTTTTTAAGATCTGGTACATGTTAGGACCATAATTTTTAATGCAAAGCTCTTGCTGGAATGCTTTGAGTTGCCCATCAATTAATTATAGCATTTTAAGACACTGGACACTTAGCTGGTGAGTGAATTTGGGCTTTCATATTTTAGCAGACAACTTTTTTTGTTGCACCTTGTCACTTTTTAGATCTGTTTATGATCTTGCTGTGTTTATGATCTTGGGCAATTAAACTTTTTACTATTAAAGATATTTTCCATGCACATTATCATTCTCTGGATTTAATGTTTAAATGTTAAACTAAGTTTAGCAAAGTGAGCATTAGAAAAATCTAGCTTGTGAATTGTAATTGTAGCTAAGAAACGTAGGCTAAAAGAGCCAGGACATCTCCTTTCCCTTATTAAGCAGAAAAGAGAAGTTTACAATAGACTAATCTGCATTAGAAACTATCACACACTAGTCACATTAGTAGGCTTTTCTTCCTGCATAAAGCTGAAATTGCTATGAAGATAGGGTTTTTAGATATCTAACGGGAACAACCACTATACTGAGCTATGGGTATTTCAGGTCAGAATGCCAGAGTTTGCAATTCAACCATTGCAGGTTTTATAATGTGAACTATGTACAAACTGCTAGTCCATTTTATTTTCAAATAGCTAGACTTCTAGAAATCACCTTAAACATAAAACCACCCATTTTCTGTAAAATGTATTTCACTAAAAGTCCAATCAGCATTGCTTTAATATATATACATTCCAAATTAAAGGTTCCAGCCATTCCAGTCCTACTGTAGTTAACGCTAATTGTAAGTAACTTAGAGCAGACACTTCCCAATAACTCCAGCCATCAGTAAAGGAAAGGTATGAATGGAAAGAACAGATTTTCATGTTAAATTTATATTGCTATTAACAAAGCACCCCTTTTGGTTAATTTTATTATCTGTGGGAGAGACTGTAGTCGTGAGGACAAGGGCTCATGCTTAATATGAACAAATGAGGACTTTGCCCTCTCTTTAGAAGAAATGTTGAAGGAAAGTCGGTTCTCATGTCTCTACATTCCTGATTTCAACACGCATCACAGGAGAGACAAACTGTCCCTTTTGTAGGGATAGTTTTGACTCTAACGCTCTCCATCCCTTGTTTCCCACTAGGGTGAGGACTTTATCTCCATAACCTTTTTTTTCAAACTGTAGGTCCATCCTGTGTCCGCTGAGCCTACCCCTCTTCCTTCTGTATGACTGTCTTGCCTGAGGACTGGTGGGCTATGTAAATTTTTAGTTGCTGGTGGTATTGTGCACTGAGAACAGAGTAGTGCCAGTGAAGGGCTGGGTGAATAAATGACAATGCAGTCACCAGCATGGGAAGCTTACAAGTGTAATGTAAAAGGCAAGGGGGAAAAGTCATGGAACAGCTAGATGAACAGGCTCACCCCTGCTTGTAATTCTCGGTTCCAGCCCCAGTCTGTCCCCAGACAGAGTTGGTCTATGTGTATGCAGCTCTTGTGGTGGAGTTCTAGAGGGCTGCCCGAGCAGCTGTGAACTGTATGAAAAACAGGAGGCAACACACTTACTGCTGATGTGCAATGGAGAACTCCATTTGGCCTCTCACAAGAGTGGCTGTTCCTACTCTGACTGCTCATGCTGATGTCTTTTCCTCTGTCTTATGCTTTCAAGAATTTGGGTGTTTCAGAGGTTGGTAGCTCAGTATCTAAGGGTACTCAGGCTCTGTCTCTACAGACCCTTTTTCTGCCCTACAGCTTTTAAATGTCTTTAAGTTCTTCATTTGCAAATTGTTACCTTGAAATCATAGGAGCTTCAAACTGGGCCCCTCAAGTGAGGGGCAAAATAAGTTCTTTGCTAACCCCTGCAGGGACCATCTCCCTTTAATTCTGCTGAGGTCCAGTAGCCAAATCCCTTCCCCTGAATGTGGTGTAGCTGCACGGACCACATGTGTAGACTGTTTTGGCAGGTCAGTCTGGTCTCATAGCTTCTATGACTGTGCAAGATGCAGTCTGTCTGGCAGTTGCAGGCTGGCTTTGGGATCAATCTCATAAGAGCTTAAAAATGCAAGTGTTAGTCACAACTTACTGTATAGTTTAATGTTTTTTGGTAAGCCAGTCTAGCTTAACATAAAATAGCAGCCCTGTTTGAGGTGGCCACTGATCTGTTCTGCTCCTTACTGTCCCTGTGGTACAAGGCAATCAAAAGGTTGCTTAATGTGATTTCTCAAGCATAACACCTGTGGGGTGGGGGTAAAATCAGCTCCTACTTCCCACAGTGGGTCCTAGGACACTCAATACTCCTACAAGCAACTGCAGCAATCCTACTCCATAGGCTTTTTGGCTGGGTCAAGTCTGGGGCAATTAGGATACTAAAGTCAAACTATTCTGAAAGTACTGGGTCCTGCACTGACAGCTCTTCTGCTATATGAGGGGCAAACACAACTTGTACTGATTATAGGCAAAAGTAATAAACCCTTGATGTGTTTTAATAATAGCTCTGCTGGAGCCCTTTTGGGGAAGCTATGCCTACTCACCCTTGGGTAGACTTCCTTGGTTGCTTATATTTCAGACAACTTGTGGCCAGAGGGAAGAGAATAGCCTGTGTCAAGTTTCTAGACTAGGATTACCATATTTGAACTCTCAAAAGAGAACATGCTCCCTCTCAGGGGCATCTCTGTCAGACTCTAACAACTCATATTTGTGTGTAAATATACTGTAACAGAGGGGTGACCAACCAGTTAGAGACTAAGAACCAAAATAGGTGTGGCTGGAGTATAAAGAGCAATATATTATTTGATATATAGAAAGCTTATATAGCTATATTTATAGAGACAAAATATTTATGGCTCAGTACCCACCCGCCCCCCCCTTTAAAGCCAGGCACCCTAGTCATCTTGCTCTAAACCAGACCCACTCTCCACCCTCAGAGCCAAGCACCTCCTGCAATATTTTGCTGTCAGTTTAGGAAGCTGCTTTTTGCTAGCTCAGTTTGAGCACAGCCTGGCTTTTTTCACCCCCTAGTCTCAGCCTGTGGAGTGTTGCTGGTGGTGGTCTGTTCCTGCACAAGTTTCTGTTCCTAGCTGACCACAGTCAGCCACAGGAGGCTATTCATTCTCTGGTCTAGAAGCAGGTTAGCTTATCCCTAGGCAGAGGCAGAAAAAGCACCCAAAGTTACTTGACTAAGTACAGCTGCTTTGGGGGAGGTGTACTTAAGTACAAGTCACCAGTGTCTCTTTGGAAAAATACTTGCAAATGTACACGTGCATCAAATCTTGATTGTACTTGTCCAGAAGTGAAAGCAGCTGCATTTCTACTTAAGTACTTTTTCCACCTCTGTCCCAAAGTATCACTGGAAGGCTTTAAGCCTTTAAAATATGCATTTTCCTAGTGAAATAAGATCACTTACCTTTGGTGAGGAATGGGGGTGTTACATATAATAAAACATAGCTGTAGGAATTAACATAGTACAATGTGAAACAGAATTAATTTTGCTGGGAACTCTCCACACAGTGAGGAACTGGACAAGGAGTAGTGCTAGTGGCGATACTGTAGCTGACATGGAATAATAATGTAACGTTCACTTATGCTGCTGCAGATTAGGACAGGGCTGATGGGAGCCCAGTTTAAAGCTCCTGTGACTTCAAGGTACTGACAATGCAAATGAAGAGCTTAGAATAGTTTAAAAGCCGGGCTTGTGGGGGAAAGAGAAAAGGATCTGCAGAGACAGACAGGGCCTGAGTGCCTAAGTACTGGGGAAGGCCCCCTGCTTAAGCCTGGTACCAATTTGCATGAATCAAATGCTAAGTTTAGGTCGGACAGCATGTAGACTCATTTTCAATGATTTCTCTCTTCCAAACCTAGTTAGGGCTGCAGTGGTAGTATACATGGTAAAAGAATACTGGCAGCTGGTGATCTAGTCAAAAGAATGCAAGTGGATAACCGGATTTCATAGTGAAAGAAGGGAGGTGCAGGCTCCTGGCTGGACTTGATGCCCTAGAGGGAGGCTAAGAGAGCTAAGGTACAAGTTCAGCCCTGAGTTGTACCACCTAAAGTTGAGCTAAGTTGCCTGATTTGAAAGTACATTGTTCTCTGCTGGTGACTTCTTTAGCCATTGCTGTTTAATTTAAGTTTTGCTCTTGGTCTTAACTATGCATCAAACAGGCTTTACCTCCATTGCAGAAATAGGCTAAGTCACTGTCCCTGCCTTGATTTGTTGTTCTTAAGCTCTAGAACTTGCATCCACACATTCTCTGTACTCATCCTCCCTTCCCTTTAAAACAATCAATTAGCAGTGTTATTTCAACTTGCTATAAGCCAGGCTTTAGCAATACTCTCTTCCCTGTTCATCTCAATTTATCGGCTACAGCTTGACCCTAGCCAACATGACCAATTTGCACTGAGCTCAAATAAATATGAAGAGAGGGACTGCATTTTGCCCCTCGTCAGGAAAAGATATTAGCAAGTATTATGAAGGAAGGTGTGTAAGCTACATTTTTATGATTCTGTTTTAAGTGAGACCACAATGTTCCTAAGGCAGCAGCTGACAATTCCAGGAATGAGTCCTGACCATTCATTTTGCACACTAGGAATAACACCCTCTGAAAACTGGAAAGTGTTCTTGCACAACATAAACAGTGCTTGAAAACAAATGCCAATGTGTAAGCAGCAGTCTTTACACTTTCCCCACAGTAATATTTATTAAATATGGTCAGTAAATTAGAGGAATATTCAGTTTTAAAACTTTGTACTTAGTACAACATCATGCTAGCCTTTTGTCAACATACAATGTGAAACACAGATTAGGTTGTTCACAGTAAATTACATTGTGGTGGATGAAAGGCTGACATCCATAACTCTTAAGAACTGGTTACAGTTAGCTTTACTCAGTATTTTTTAAAATAGTCTTTGATGGTAAAATCATTGCAGCCACAGGATTATTAAAAAGGTTCCACGTATAGAAAGAGCAAGGGAATGCATTTTGGAGCAACTGTGAGATACCAGTAAACATTCAGCCAGTAATCTTCCAGGCACAAAGCAAAAAAAGTGGAGGCTGGGTTTTCTGCATTTTTGCATAGCCAAGGAAGGGCTGTGTTGTTGGGGGCTTTTGATATACAAACTAAAGGAATACAAAATAAATACATTTAAAAAAGATGCATACAAAAAGTCAGTCGGTCAAATAGCAAGGCTTTCACAGAATGCCACACTGATAAAACAATTGTGACTCCATTTCAATCATGAAATTATGTTCACAGTTTGAATTAGGTGTTCACTGAGGCAAAGGCACCATCACTTCAACATAATTAATAGGGAAGAAGCCAGACTCGCCGTGTAACATCCCTTCGTACCAATTCTCATCAATTTGATTGGTCAGAGTAATGATGTCCCCTTCCTTAAACCCAAGCTCGCCTTCGTTTTCTGGCTCAAAGTCATATAGAGCGTGGCAGCAGGGCTGATCCATGTGCACTGAAGAACCTGCCCCAGTGACAAAAGAAAATATTTAATAACTGCACTTGCCTATTGAGCATGAAAGCTCTAGGAGACAAACTTAGCCATGCTGTAGACAGCACTGGGTCTATACATGTGGTTACTGTTAGTTTTCCACCCCTTCTACCTACAAGTCTGCTCCTGCCATCTAGTGTTATGTACAGCACAGAGGATGATGAGTTGCACGGAGGGTAGTTCTCTTCTTTTCCTTAAAAGCAGATACATTTTTATTGCCCTTTGAATTCTCTTGGGAAACCAGAATCACTTTAACATGTGGTGCGGTTGTGGATTCTATTACCATCTGTTGGGGGAAGGAGGTTTAAGAGTTTTGTTTTTTAAATAGGTGAGTGGATGGGCTGGATGGCAAACAGCTGAACACACATCAGTTCAATCTCTAAGAGCTGGGCTGCATGGAATTTGCTAGCAGACGGGAGCACTATGCACCAGAACTATGAAGGACAGTTTGAAGAGCTAGTCCCACAAACATATATACATGAGAATAGTGCAGCTGAAATCAGTAGGACCACTCATGTGCAAGTGTTTTCAGGACCTGGCTCTTAATTGCCGAATGGGGAAATGAGGGTCTATCCTCTTTGCCACATGGAAATTACAGCTACACTAGCCCCTTCCTTTCAGAAGGTGCATGGTAATGAGCGAGGTTGGAAGATGCTAATGCAGCACTGCCATGAATATGTAACACCTCATTAGCATCTTCCAACCTCACTCATTACCATGCCCCTTCCGAAAGGAAGGATCGAGTGTAGACATGGCTGAAGAGAGACAATTACCTCTAAGTTGTATTTACAGATCTCTGGTGTGTTCTTGTGTTCTGCCCTGTACCTTAACCAGATCAACAGTTAAATTAGCAACAGCAGTGCCTTTTAAATTTTTAAACTATTTTTGGATGATGATGAAGTGCAGCCCTCCTTCACACAATATCTGACTTCCTTTGTGATTTTAGTATATTGTGATTGGCTTGGTTACACTCTAAGATGTTCACTTCAAACCTTTTTTGTGTAAAATACTGGTGGTATTTACATAAATACTAAAACCAGTACTTAAACTTCTGAGGGAAATGTCAACATGGATAATTAGTGGATGATAATTACATGGGTGATAAAGTACAAGAGATTTTCAATGCTAGCCAAAGTGACTACTTTTCAAATGCAACCTTTTCAGTGTAGGCACTCTCATCTATGGAAGGTTATCATAAATTCATGCTAGCTGGGGATATGTGAATAATATTATTATTAGTCATTCATTCAACCTATGAATAGTACATTATTCTAACAGCATTACTCAGCTATTTGTATTCTAGATATCAGTTCTGTGGGCAGAGGGCTTACCCTTAGGTTCAGCTGAGGTTCATTTTTTCTGTGACATTAATTAAAAAAAAATTACCTACTTTACTAAAGAAAAATCCAGTGATTTTGAATAAGTCTATTAACAAAGGAAAAAAGGGTTCCTGCTACCTCCTGCTAATATACAGTAGCAAAGTGCATTATATAAAGAAAGAGAACTTTTCAATTCTCTCTAATACATACAGCAAAACATCCAATGAGGATCTTAAATATTAAATTATTCTATCCTTTTTGCTCAAAATCTTCACTATTCTAATCTTCTCTGGCTCTCCAAATTGCCTAGCATGTTAATTGTGCAATGAGATTGAAGACTAATTTCTATCTGGAATAGTCTGTACATTCTGTTAAATATTGCAGTACACGTGCAGCTTTTCAAAAGCAATAAAGTGGTTAAAAATTCCATGTCACTAATTTTTTTAAAATCTGCTAATCACAGCACTATTATTATAAACAGAAGAAAGGAAGCCATAACAAGTAGCTGCTCGCACTTTCTAGAAACAAGAAGCAGAAAGAGCATCTTGAGCAAGCAAAAGTACTCAACCCAGTAAATATTAACAGACAGAAAGCCGTGATAGTCCATATACTATCAAAACAAAAAAGCAGTAAAGTAGCACTTTAAAGACTAACAAATTAATGTATTAGGTGAGCTTTCATGGGACAGACCTACTTCTTCAGACCATAGCCATACCAGAACAGACTCAATATCTAAGGCACAGAGAACCAAAAATAGTAATCAAGGTTGACAAATCAGAAAAAAATGATCAAGGTGAGCAAATCAGAGAGTAGAGGGGGAGAGTCAAGAATTAGATTAAGCCAAGTATGCAAAAGAGCCCCTATAACGACCCAGAAAATTCCCATCCTGGTTCAAACCACGTGTTAATGTGTTGAATTTGAATATAAGAGAATTCAGCAGCCTCCCTTTCAAGACTGTTGTGAAAATTCCTCTTCAGTAAGATGCAAATTTTTAAGTCATTAACAGAATGGCTCACTCCATTAAAATGCTGGCTAACAGGTTTGTGGATCAGGAGTGTTTTTATGTCTGTTTTGTGCCCACTAACTCTTTGTCTAAGAGAGTTTGAAGTCTGTCCAATATACAAAGCATCTGGGCATTGTTGGCACATGATGGCATATATGATGTTAGTTGTGGAACATGAGAATGTGCCCGCAGCAACGAAGGGTCCTGTGGCACCTTATAGACTAACAGAAAAGTTTTGAGCATGAGCTTTCGTGAGCACAGACTCACTTCTTCAGATGCCCACACAGATGTGAGTCTGTGCTCACAAAAGCTCATGCTCAAAACTTTTCTGTTAGTTTATAAGGTGCCATAGGACCCTTTGTTGCTGTTACAGATCCAGACTAACACGGCTACCCCTCCGATACTTGAGAATGTGCCCGTGACTAACCTGGTTAGGTCCAGTGATGGTATCTCCAGAATAGATATGTGGACAAAGCTGGCAGCGGGCTTTGTTGCAAGGAAAAGTTCCAGGACTGGTGTTCCTGTGGTGTGGTTGTAGGTGAGAATCCTCGTAAGGTTGGGAGGTTGTCTGTAGGAGAGAACGGGCCTGTCACCTAGGGCCTTCTGGAGTGTGGCATCCTGATTAAAGATAGGTTGTAGGTCTTTAATAATGTGTTGCAGTGATTTGAGTTGGGGGCTGTAAGTAATATTCATAAACCTGAATTACCCACCAGGAGAAATAAAAAAAAAACAAATGGACAGAGCCAGACAAATATCCAGAGACCAGCTACTCCAAGATAGGGCCAAGAACAGAACACCACTGGTCATTACCTACAGCCCCCAACTCAAACCACTGCAATGCATTATTAAAGACCTACAACCTATCCTTAATCAGGGTGCCACACTCCAGAAGGCCCTAGGTGACAGGCCTGTTCTCTCCATCACTGGACCTAACCAGGTTATTCACAGAATCATGGGAACATTCTCATGTTCCTCAACTAAATCATATATGCCATCATGTGCCAACAATGCCCAGATGCTTTGTATATTGGACAGACTTCAAACTCTCTTAGACAAAGAGTTAATGGGCACAAAACAGACATCAAAACACTCCTGATCCACAAACCTGTTAGCCAGCATTTTAATGGAGTGAGCCATTCTGTTAATGATTTAAAAGTTTGCGTCTTACTGAAGAGGAATTTTCACAACGGTCGTAAAAGAGGGGCTGCTGAACTGTCTTTTATATTCAAATTTGACACATTAACATGTGGTTTGAACCAGGATGGGAATTTTCTGGGTCACTATAGGGGCTCTTTTGCATACTTGGCTTAATCTAATTCTTGACTACCCCCTGCCACTTCTGCCCCTCTACTCTCTGATTTGCTCACCTTGATAATTTTTTTCTGATTTGTCAACCTTGATTACTATTTTTCATTCTCTGTGCCTTAAATATTGAGTCTGTTCTGGTATGGCTATGGTCTGAAGAAGTAGGTCTGTCCCACGAAAGCTTATCACCTAATAAATTACTTTGTTAGTCCTTAAAGTGTTACTTCACTGCTTTTTTGTTTTAACCCAGTACATGCTTCTCTTATATTGGTGGATGTGCACTAGCAAGGGTGTTTAAAGCAATAATGACAAAAATAGGGGTGCAATGTTATCTTCTTTTGTAGCCCTAAGATTTCAATATTATGCTTTGTGGATGGATTCTCTATCCCTTCCCAGACTATCTGCAATCCTCAAGTAATATAAAAAGGTAATAAACACAAACAAAATGGCCACAGGGAATTCCCTTCGCCAAAGGTGCTGCCCTTAGATGCTGTAGAGAAGATGGACTGCTTTTATACCATTTCCTTCACAGCCTTGCACTGGGAGCTGTAATGGGGTGGGCATGGGGTGTGGCCAGAAGTGGAGCTAGCCACCTCACCAGGCCCCTGCATGTGGGGCGGGGGAGGGGGTGCTCCAAACCCGTGGAAGGGGTGGGGCCTTGGGTGGAAAAAGACAGAGCTGGGCTCACCCCCCCCCCAGGACTCCAGCAGCAATGTAAGGGGCCCCAGAGTAGCTGTCCTCTCTTTTTCCCCCTCCCTCCCACTGTCATCAGGCCTGGGCCAGAATGTGCTGAGCACTGGCTGTTCCCACAGTGGGAAATCAGGCAGCTCCTGTGTCTGGTGGTCATTTAAAGCTACTTTTGTAGCCTCTGTCTGACCTGGTGTGCTAATCCCAGTTCAGATGCAGGACAGGATCTGGGCCATAGTCTTCCACAGGAATTGGGTGAGCAGTTTTAAAAATAGAGCATTTTCAAACAGCAGTTTCCTCAGCGTACAACTGGGAAGCTGTAAATGCTCATATGAAGTTCCAACTGAAGAAGCCTCTCTGAATAACTGAAAACATTAGTTTTCACCAGCTGTTCTGACCAGGGCGTGACAGACAACATGCACTGGAGCAACCAGTTTATTTCTGACAGCAAGATGTGTGATGTTGCATTGATAATACAGAGTGCAGACTGTATGTTTTGAATGCTTGAGCCTTTCAGGATCATAACTACACAGTATAGTGCATTGGTTTTGTTTTCTTAGAGGAATAAAAGGGTTGAGAGTCAGGAAGGAGCTTTTTGCCTTTTGGGCTGCAAGTGTCTGAGGGGCAGGGTGGGGCCAGAACATCTCAGGCAACACCAAAGGCTCTTCAAGTAATGGGCACAGCTATTCCAGAACCTAGTATCAGTCAAGGGCCACGTCTACACTAGCCCCAAACTTCGAAATGGCCATGCAAATGGCTATTTTGTAGTTTACTAATGAAGCACTGAAATGCATATTCAGTGCCTCATTAGCATGCGGGAGGCCGCGGTGCTTTGAAATTGACGTGGCTCGTCCCGACAGGGCTCCTTTGCGAAAGGACCCCGCCTACTTCGAAGTCCCCTTATTCCCATCTGCTCATAGGAATAAGGGGACTTCGAAGTAGGCAGGGTCCTTTCGCAAAGGAACCCCATCGGGACAAGACGCGTCAATTTCAAAGCGCTGCGGCCGCCCGCATGCTAATGAGGCACTGTATATGCATTTCAGTGCTTCATTAGTAAACTTCAAAATGGCCATTTGCTTGGCCATTTCGAAGTTTGGGGCTAGTGTAGAGGTAGCCATGGTCTTTATTTGAGTAAAGCCACTGCTGCTAATGAACTGCATCTGGTGTCACTGCGGTCCTGTCCAACAAAACAAAGCTTCCCTGCAGAACAAAACAGAGGCTGTACTGGTTGCCAGTCTTAAACCATGTAACTTAAGAACCCAAAGAGGCCACATGGCTCCATCCCTCTCCATAGTGCGAACAAGCAGAAGGCTGTTGCAGAGATTTAAGAGGCTAAAAAACTGCAGCACTGTTTCTGTTAATTTACTGTACCATGCCTGCCTCTTTAATTGTAGCTGAAGCAAGATGCCCTACTGCAGTTGCTGAGTAAAACTGACCAGCCATGGATTTAGATGGTAAGCCCTAGGGGAAGCAACTGGCTTTTTATGCTACACTTGTCTAGCACCTTACGCAAAGGGGTCCTAGTGGCTGACTAGGCTCCCTGATGCTATGATAATGCAAACAATGAATCATACACGAGCATACTGAAAGTCTCAGAAGGGTAGCCATATTAGTCTGTCGCTTCACAAACAAACTGTCCTGTAACACCTTAGAGACTAACACATTTATTACATCATGAGCTTTTGTGGATAAAATGGCATTATGAATTCAAAGGCAGATTGAATTTATAGTGAAAGAACACAGAAAAAGTATTGTAAAGACCAAGGCTGCGTGTACTTTTGGGACTGTACTAGCTGATGCCACATGACCATCCAAAAATGCCTTTTTTCCTCAAAAGAAACTTCCGGTAGGTGTCGCTCCTCTATTTGCATCACACTGTAGCTCACATACGGTAACAGAAAAGAAATATACAGTAAAGAAAGAATCCCATCTAGATGTGCCTGAGGAAAGGATTAGTTTTGCCCTTTCTTACAGCCTGGTTCTGCAAACCCTCAGGCTCGTAGGTTAACTTCACTCCCATGAGTTAGTCCCTTTAAATTCAAACATAGGACAGCCAACCAGAACTCCTTTCCTTTGATGAGCAAAATGAATGAAAGAAAGGCAAGATGTGGCTCTGCACTTCAACTGTTTCATAATGAGCCAGATGATACTCTCAGTTTCTACTGATTAATTAGGACATGAGTGAATTAGAACAAAACATAGTTTTGTCCTCTGCAGTTCATCAGTACAGCAGTTTAATCATCCAGGACTCCCCTTCCCCACACCCAACAGGGTTTCTCAGGAGCTGATCCTGCAGTGTGTTTGCACATCAGTTATTTCGCTCCTGTAAGTCATCCTACTGAACTAGGAACCCACAAAAGGAAAATACTGCCCCTGTGCCAAAGAGTTCAGTGTACAAGCCATAATATGGTGAAATATGAAACAAATAATTCCAATCCACAAGCAAAGGACTAAGCCAGTGACGGGGAACCAAGGCTAGTGAGTGGGCTGCAAGACTGAAATCAGGCATGTTCACTAACCATGACCCCAAGAATGAGATTAAATACGTTGCCTTTGATTCTCCCTTTTTATCATGCCTTTTTCAAAACAAAGTGATCCCTTATTAGGGGCAAATTAAATTTCCGGCAAAAGTAACAAAGAAGCAGAGGGAGCACACGGCGCTCACAACGTTGTGTGCAATCAGCATGCACCTTACACATGGCCTTGCTTTCAATCAGTGGTTCTCAAACTTCTTGGCTTGTGGATCACACCACTCAGTGCAAACTCTCCTTGGACCATCAGCCACTTGCTTATAGAATCATGGAATCCTAGGGCTGGAAGGGACCTCAGGAGGTCATCGAGTTGAGTTCCCCTGCCCAGCGCAAACATTGAGTCCAGCCCCTGCCCTAAGTAAAGCATCCCAGCCAGGACTTTGCCAAGCTGGGACTTAAAAACCTCTAGGGCTGGAGATTCCACCACCTCTCTTGGTAAGGCATTCCACTGCTTCACCACCCTCCTGGTGAAATAGTTTTTTCTAATATCCAACCTACTCCCGTCCTGTAACTTCAGACCATTGCTCCTTGTTCGGCCATCTGTCACTACTGAAAGCAGCCCCTTTCCATGCTCTTTAGAGGTCCCCGTCAGGAAGTTGAAGGCTGTTCTCAAATTGCCCCTCAGTCTTCTCTTCTGCAAACTAAATAAGCCCAAATCACTCAAGCTTGCCTCATAGTCCTGTGCTCCAGCCCCTTAATCAGTTTCATTGCCCTCCGCTGAACCCATCCCTGTCAGCCATCACCCAGGACCCCAGCATGTGAGGCGGGGGAAGAAAGGAACAGAAGGGGGTGCACATCCTGCATTCAGAGGCCACATGGGGCTCACCACTGTACTAGACTACAATAACTGATACACTCACTTGGCAAGAAGTCCCCATTGATTTCAATGGCTATATTTGAGTAAGGGGCTTATTTAAAAGAGTTCAGGCTCTAGTCCAAAGGGACCAGAGAGATGCCCCACATACATTTGGACAGGGTTCGCAGGGGTGGGCAGAGAAGGTAAGTGTGAAAATGTTCATTTCCATAGCAAGCAGCAGAAGGTTTCTAGGACTGAGGAGAAAATGCTGAATGTGCTGTCAAGCTTCCCCATCTCCGACCATCTAAAACACTTGGCACCATTTTGCATAAACTGTCAGAACTGTATTGTCTAAATCATATACACTAGAAGTCACATCTGTTCCATTATCCCAGCCAGTGGAGCAAGCCAATGGGAAGCAAGCTTATTATTCAGCAGTCCTACTGCATGCTGGTCTTCCTGAGAAAGAAGCTCAGCTCCCTGAGGCACACTCCCTCCAGCTGCGCTCTTCAGGAGGGTGCATCTCTGCAGCATCCCCTGCCACAGGCCTATGACTCAGTGTCAGTGCTTGGCCCTTAGCAAGGACAGGCATTTTAGGTCAGCAGGCTCAAGTAATGCAGCATTTGTGATTTCAGTCTCTTTAAAGATCCTTCCTTGGAAACAAAAATAAATGAGAGCTGGCAGCTCTGCCAGCTAACTGACCAATCCAGAACACAGAGAGGTAGCCGTGCTAGTCTGTACTCCAGCAAAAGAAAGCAGCGGAAATGTAGCACTTAAAAGACTAACAAAATGATTTATTCGGGGGTAAGCTTTCGTGGGAAAGTTTATCTGCGAATAAATCATTTTGTTAGTCTTTTAAGTGCTACATTTCCGCTGCTTTGTTTAATCCACAACATGTGAGTATCATGCAAGGGACAACAGCTGTCTGGCTAGCTGTCCACAGTATCTCATAACATGTTTCAGGCAGGGCTGGATTAACACAGGGGCTTTAGGGACTGCAGTCCAGGACCTCAGGGCAAGTGGCGGGAGCTTGTGGGCTAGATGCAACCTACTGCTCCTTTCCACCTGGGCCACAGGCTGGATGCTGGTCCCCAAGCTGCACCCTCCCCATCCCTATGGGGCTGTAGCCACAAGCACCAGCTCACCAGTATGCCCTGCAGCTCCTAGGCAAAGGGCATTCAGGGAATCTCTGCGTGCGGCCTCTGCCTCCAGCACCAGTGCTGCAGACCCAATTAGCTGGGAACTGTGGCCAATAGGAGCTGCGGGGATGGTGCCTCTGGCACCTGCAGGCATAGGCAGCGTGCTCCATGTAGAGCAGCCGAGCACCTCTCTAGTGATTGGACACACCAGCCACCTTTGGTAGTTGAACAGTGTGAAACCAGGGCAGGCAGGGATCCTGCCTTAGTCTTGCTGTGCTGCCAACTGGAATACCTAAGGTAAGCACCTCCCCACAGAGTCAGCACCCTGCACCCCAACTCCATTCCTCAGCCCTAGCCTCACCCAGGATCCACCTTCCCCAGCTAGAGCTTTGCTTCACTCCCCACCCCAATCTCCAGCCCTGAGCTGCACTCAAAGCCCCCAGCAACCCCACAAAAGTCTAAGAGCCCTGGGCCCACTGAAAAGTTAATCCAGCCCTGCTTACAGCTGCATAACAAAGCCATAAGGAGCAGCAATGCCCCTTGGGAGCGAAAGACAATTCAACAGTCAAGCTTCTTGACTGATATTGACTAATACAGCTATAGCCTCAAGCAGAACTAAGCTCTGCTCAACACATCTCTGGGCCACAGAAAAATCTGGGCCACAGAAAAGGCCTCAAGGCCTTTCTAACTTGCACTGGCTGGAATGTTCCTCACTCCTGTTTGCTCTAGTGAAAGTCTGTCTACATGGGCCATGAGGCATGGTCCCAGCCTGGTGTAGATGTCTCTCTCTTCTAGCTGGGAGCAGGAAGTACAGCCCTATAGTTCCATCTTCCTTCACTTCCAATTCTCCTTTTTTTCTCTCTCAGTTTCTCCCACAACTGGAAAAGGTGACTAAAACTAGTATAAAATAGCCCAGAGAATAAATGGGTCTGAGTTAACGGCCAAGTCCTAATTCTCAAGCTAAGTGAAGGATGGGATTATTGCTTCTTCTGGGCTTCCCTTTCTGATCCTGGCTATGGAAAATTTGCTGGTCGCTTCTCACTCTCTTCCTTATTATTGTTGTCTTTTGTGTCTCACTATTTGCCTTTGCATACAGCTCAGTAAGGATATAAGAGACAGAGGAAGAAGGGCCTTTGATCAGTGAGATGAGAAATAAAGGGTCTGATCCAACATTTATATTAATTGTTTCACATTTCCACTGACCAGAGCCAAGAATAATGATATTATGTACCTTGAAGAGACTTTCAAAAAAGTTAATATTTTTTTTCCATTCGGTAAGCATCTATATGCATGACAGATAGCTATACCTATTAACGCATGTCTTCCCTGCACAGCCTAAGTTTTGCACATTTTATCAATCTGGCTTTGTGGCACCAGAAGCAGTTAGTTGCTAATGAAATAAGTTGTGTTCATATTGGATTATCTGCATTACACCCAAAGTTTTACACTTTAATGGTTTTAAAAGTTAATGAAAACATAAAGACAACCATTTTCAAATGTGAGTGGCTAACTGTAGGTGTAGGCTGCCTAGCTGTACAGATAACTAATAGTTATCTAATAGTTTACTAATAGGTTTACCACTAGCATTATGAGAGCAACACTTCAGCTCCAGTACTTATAATTTTTCTGTAAAAATGCATACATCGACATGCTGATTCCATAATCATGGGCTCACCTGATGTTTTTATTGAAGAGCTATATGAAATCCCATTGTGTTGCTGATTATCGCTGATTTCCAGAGTCGAAGTTATTACAGGTTTTGGCTTGAATTCACGCTTAGGACGCCTAGATGCTCCATTGATTCTGAAACACAGAGAAAGATTGGCCAGAGGTTTAATTCAGGAAGACAGCAGGATCTACAGAGCTTCTGGTTGGACTCAATGCTTTAACAACTGGAGGGCAGATGGTCTAAAGGAGGGGTGGGGAACTTCCCACCCACAGGCCAGATCTCGCCCTCTGCTTAACTTCCTCTGACCTCTGGCAAGAATTTGTGCCACAAGCCAAAAAGAATGAGCACTGGTGCCCTGAGCCTGTTTCCACTATGGGCAGGGCCAGATTAAAAAAGGGGCTTTAGGGGCTACAGCCCAGGTCACCAGGATAAAAAGATCTCAGGGCTCTCAGAAGCTCAATTCTTTTTGCAAAGCCCCCTTAGCCAGGGTCCTGGGCTGCAGCCACTAAAGCCCCTGTATGTTATCTGGTTCTAGTGAGAGGATTCCCCACCCTGCTATCCCCATCTGTTGGGGTCGAGCTGTATCCCCACACTGACCTTACCTGCACCCACCATCCTACCTCAAGCCACCCTGAAGCCTAGGGGCTCCCACAAAATCTAATAGCCCTGTGCTTCCAGAAGAGTCAATCCATCTCCGACTACAGGAAAGTTGAGTGAGGCTGGTTTGTTAGTTAGCAGGTAAGTTGAATGACATTTTGTGGATTGTTTTGTTTTGTTTTGTTTTTGTGGGGGATGTTTTGCTCTTTCTTTGTTTGCGACCAGGTGAGTTGCGTGAGGGTGGTTTTTTTGGCTTTTGTGTGGGCCCCCGACTCATTTTTCTGTAGGTTAATGGCCCTGAGAGAAAAACATTCCCCATCCCTGGTTTGAAACGTTTTTGTTTTGTTTTTTGCAATTTATTCCCCTAGATCTGCCTGACTCCAGTGCAATATTTCAGAGTCCTGGCTCATCTCCAGCTTTTTAGGTGTGTTGACCAGGGTAAACAGCCTTCCCTTCAGCAGTGCTGAGCTCCCACAGCTAACATTCAGTTCAGTGGATGCTCTGGGTGTTAGGCACTCCTGGAACTCAGGCTAGAAACGATGTGTAGAAACACAGCCAATAAGTCAATGATGAGTCAGATCATTTAGAAGGCAGATGCTTATTGGGTCTAACTCTGAAAGCATAAAGAATAACTACTAGTGATAACTGTTTTTCTTTTTGCTCAATTAAGTATCACACACCGTCTCTATGGCCAATCAACACATCACCTACAGCACAACTAGAACTGTGCTCCTAGCCACCTGGCAACTTCTTGATGCATTGTAGAGCTTTATGGTTTACACCACTCAGCTCCATGAATGCATCAGGTGTTTTTAACAAAGTGTCCAAAAATGTGGCTCAACAATGTGCAGCCACGTCTGTTTGTATGCACAAGACATACAAATGTTGTGTCCATACAGAACACACAAGGGCAAATAGAGACGCTCCCGATTAATTCCAGTATATGCAAGTGTGCTGTTTGGCATGAACACAAAAGGATGTATCCATAAGTTTCGTGATCAGATTTCATTATATGGGAGGGCAGGCAGGGTCTACAATGCTTCAAGATCTACAATGCTTCAAGAAGTCACAATTAGCAAGAGCTTAAGGTGATTAAGTCCACAAGGTACAGACTTTAACAAATGAGCACAGATATAAATACATGCCTCTCGGAAGTATCTGTGAGATGCCACTGCTTCTGAGGTGCGATTCCATGTCTCCAGGCACTCCTGAAATGCTAGCTACAAATGATGTTGAGAATTCTCTGATCAGGTTTATTCTTACCGGTTTTGCAGTATGTTCTGCAGTTCCTCCAGAATTTCTGTGGACTGTTTATGGTAGTCTAGGGCTGCTTCTATAAATACTGCCAACTGGCTAACTTGCTCTACCTGAAGTATAAAATAGAAAATGACTTTAAAGAAGTCAGCGTGCCCATTCTGGAGTTAACTATAAGCGTAGTAAACAGCCAATAATAAACCCAGTTGAACACACTGAAACTAAACCAGGTATCTCACAAGATCCTGGGATCTTACAGGGTCATATTTCTATACAGTAAGGATTTGACATGGCCTGCAGTGAACTCCATGTGGGCAGAGAGCCATGTGACTGCATAGAGTCCGAGTGGGGTTTGTTGCAGGGACAGGACCTTAATACAAGACGTATTTTTGCAACTTACTCAAATGAAGTAACTTGATCACATACATTTATATTTGCCCCTAGTTTAACTGGGAGAGATCCTGAAACAGACGAGGACAAGATCCCGTATCAGGTAACAATAGTTTTCAGTGAGGTCTGGCTAAGAGAAGTGACACCATATCTTATTACACAACCCATTAATGTTGTATTTGAATTTCATTAGTCCACCAACTGGAGTCCTGAGAAGGTCCAGACTTAACTCACTAGGTGGCAGCATTTATAAACTGATAAATAAAACATGAGTTATCTGCTCAGATTTTAAAACTGCAGCTAATGGTGCCAGAATCAGCATATTGAAATGGAGGAGGGAGAAGGGAAACACCGTTCCCTCCCACACTCCCAAAAATATTTTTTTTAAATGGTAAAAATACTCTGTCCCACAGCACAAACATGTCAATCCAAGAATAGCACTGATAAAGTATCAGAGAGGTAGCCAGTTAGTCTGTGTCTTCGAGAACAAGTCGTCCTGTGGCACCTTGTAGACTAACAGTTATTTTGGAGCATAAGCTTTCGTGGGCAAAGACCCACTTCATCAGCTGACGAAGTGGGTCTTTGCCCACAAAAGCTTATGCTCCAAAATAACGGATAAAGTAGTGGCTATTTTTTTTCATCTCTCTCTTTTCAAAAATACATTACATTTACATGAGCCCTGACAAAGTGAAATGCAACGTATCACCTGGCTCTCAGACCTCCACTGCAGCTGATGAGGAGAAGGCATCTGGAGAGAGTTGTTAAGATCAAATCACTGGTTTGTGTTGATTTTATGCAATATTTTATCTGCTTTCTCCTACTCTGTGTTTACTGAAAACTCAGCTAGAAATCTAATGAAGCAAAACACTGCTGCACAATATGCATAGTTTAAATACACAGGGCCAGATCCTCAGCTGGTGTAAAGTGATGTAGCTCCACTGAAGTCAAGAGACCAACACCAGCTGAGGACCTGGCACAATTTTTTTTTTCATTTCATGAGCCTTCACATATGTGTTTCCATCAGCAGTGCTGAAAGCCGCCATGGGGCAAGGTGGTGGTGGTGGGGGCTCTGCCCCCAGAAGTGGCGGGTCCCCGAGCTGTTAGGGTGGGACCAAGAATGCTCTGTTCTGGGCACTTCCCTGACCGCAGGCCCCCCATATTGCCGTGCACAGGCAGAGCAGCATTGCCACAGCATTTCAAAGGGGCCTGGACCATCGGCTGCCACCACTGCCAAAACACCAGCAGCAGCAGCCAGCACTCTGGGTCCCACTGAAACACCAGGCCTGGGGGCAACTGCCCCCTTTGCCACTCCACTCTCCACCCATTGGCAGGCCTGGTTTCAATACATATCTAGATATTCCTGCCTGTCTTTCCCACTGTGGTTTGAATGCATGGCTGATTTAAATGACTACAGCTGCTGGATGAACTTAGACACGCACTCGGTGATGTTCGTGAAGACTGAGGAAATTCTGACACTGAGTAAAGCTGGATGAACAAATCTTGTGCAGGGCACATGCTTAGGGCTGGGGAAATGGCATCCTTCCTTCCAAATCAGCAGCAAGATACTCAGGAGCAGCTTAGGTGATCCTAACAGCTCTCCAGTGCATGCCCCTCTGCCTAGTTTTGAGCACAAGGGCCATGACCTTGCCAATTTCCTCCCTCCTACAAACTTTCCACATATGATGCTACAACACTGCCCTAGCGTGTGCTGATCCATAGCAGTGCAGGGCTGTGGAGTCCCCTTAAAGGACACAGCAGTACTTCCCTTTCTGAGCCACAGAACCTGAGGAATTTCTCTTCTTTTCAGTCCTGGCACACCTGGAAAGGAGAGGTGATGACTTATCCCATCACAGGTCCAAGCTCTCCCTTCTGCAGACAAACTTACGTCATTTTCTAAAAAGTTGAACATGCTTCTTTCTGCCAGCTCCTTTGATTCTTCAAATTTTTCTACTGCTTGTTTAACTTCTTCATCTGGGATCTTCCCTAAACGCTTCTTTTTATAGTCATAATCCAAACGCCGGCCTTCTAGCTTCTTCAGATGATGCTAAATGAGACAATTTGATCCCATTAGATCAGATGGAGACAAAACCAAAACAAGCGTGTTGTGATTGTCAGTGGGTTTTGGTTATGGATGCAATTATATTTATTCGTAGATGAACCATAAGATTGCAGAAATGTCAGGAAGCACCATTTATGAACATTGACACCTGGCTGCCTTGACTTGTTCTCCAAGGCATCCACCCCATGAATTTTGCTAAGCAAGCAAAAGCTGCAGATGGTTTAAATTAGGAGCAGGATCTAGTTGAAATGTGCCTTTCCATTACAGTTTGGAGATCATTCAGTTCTAGCTGCTGTGTTATTTGCAGTGTGACAGCTAAATTTAAAAGCGCTATTTTCTCCTCCTAATACAGGAGTGAACTCCAACTAACCCCTTCATTCATCAATTCTTTGTCCGGTATTAATCTGACCAGGGAAGGCTCCTGAAAGGGGCAGGGCCTCGGGTGGAAGAGGTGAGGCAGGGCTATCTGGAGTGGGCCGCCTGGTGCTCTGGTGGCTATTTAAAGGACCCAGGACTCCAGATGCTGCCACTGCCACACTAGCAGCAGCCAGGGAGCCTGGGGTCTATTGAATCTGCTGCCTCCCATACCCCCGTTGGCAGGCCTGAAACTGATATTCCTAGATGAGCAAATTGCACAAAGCTTTCCTGCCACCCAAACTCCTGTACTTGGCAGACTCCCAAAACAGAGTGAGGGAAACTGCACCAGGTGCTCATGAAAACATAGTTAAATGTTTTCCCCTCTTTTCATCAGTTTAGGACAATAACAACTGAGAACAGTCGCTCAGCACATGAGAAATCTGTAGCCACTGCGAGATTACCATCTCTCGTCTCTTTAATTTGTGAATAGGTTTCAAAATCCATTTTGTATAAAGTTAACTGTAATTTCCATTTCTGTGTTTCACCAGGGTTTTAACTTCTATGTTACCCAAGTCTACAGGAATTCGGAGGCTCTGATTTAAACTCAGCCTGACTTTTGGGCAGTTATTTTATCATCAGTAAAAGCACTGAAAAACATTCTTCTAAAGGCTTAAAATTTAAGTCGCCCAGTTTTGTAGTTATTGTCACAATGGTTCATGTTATTTGTCATGCTGCTCCTAGGCACATATGACACTACACTGCTATTGCCCTAAACAGCCTATATTAGTAGTCTCATCTGACTCCTTTTCAGAGCTATCACCAACAGAGCAGAGTCAGAGGCAGGCAATTCAATAATAGAATAAACCAGGCAACTCAAAATCAACCAGAATAAATTCAAATAATTGGCACGCACCATAAAACAATTAATGTTTTATTAAAATAAGCAACAGAAAATATGAATATTCCTTTTCTCTACTGTCCATTGTTGTATTCAACTTTATTATACTATAAACAGACTAAAACAGGTAGCCATGAGCTATATATCCTGATACTTGTTTTGAGCAGATTTCATCACCAATTTCACAGGGGAGTTCTGCTTAAAATGTGAGGGCGTAATATGCTGTGTAAAAAATTCCTGCAGATTTACTAGAGTGGCCAAACCTCCTGGTGTCACCAGGAGCCTCTCAGAACTGGAATCTATTTTCCAAAGGCAACTGAAGCCAACCCAGAAGATTTTAGGGCACTAAACATCTGGTGGTGCAGGAAGGCTAAGGCAGGTTCCCCGCCTGCCCTGCCCCCATGCCATTCCCAAAAACAGCTGGCATGTCCCTGCACATGCTCCCTGCACAGCTCCCATTAGCCTGGAACTGCAGCCAATGGGAGCTTCAGGGCAGTGCCTGAGGGAAGGGAAGCGTGCACAGCTCCCACCCCCTATGTGGGGCCTGCCAGCTGCTTGCAGTTGTGTGGGGACTGGGGATCCACATCCTCACACCCGGCCCCAGCCATGAGCCCCCTCCTGGAGCCACCACCTCGCACTTTCTCCTACATCCCGAGCTCCTTTCCCCAGCCCTGAGCTGCCTCTGCATCCAAACGCTCTCCCAGAGCCCATATCCACTCCTGCACACCAACCCCTTACACCAGACTCAGGCCAGGGCCCCCTCCCATGCTCTAAACCCCTTGGCTTCACCCCTGAGCCCACACCCCATCCCGCATCTCGAGCCCCCTGTCCAAGCCTAGTCAAAGTGACTAAGAGAGGGAGCAGAGCAGGTGACAGAGAGAGCAGGGATGGAGTGACTGTGGCAGGGCCTCCAGGAATGGACGGGGCAGGGGAAGAGCAAGGATGTTTCAGTTTGTGCGACTCGTCTGTTGGCAATCCTAGTTACTTTTCTAATGACCTTTTCTATATTCATAGGTTTTCAGTGTCATGACTCATACAGCTAATTTTCAACCTCTGAAACTCACCCCAATCTCTTTTAAGTCTTTGTCCTGGAGTAACTGCAGAGGATCAATGAAGTTTTGCTTGACATTAATATCGAAAGAGTCCTTCACCTCTGCCATCTGCTTCATGCTTTCACCAGCATCCATCAGTGCAATGCCTACAGGGAAGAACGTGATGTTTATACAAAGTAGACAGCACTTTATGTGAAAGCAGAAGACAATTTTTGTTAGACAATTCTTTAAAAATGTTGGTTTCAGGCCCTTTAAAATGTAGAATACAAGACTACACTCCTGCCTTCTCTTCCTAGTCCCCCCCAACTAGAAAGAAATTTGTCCCAGTGTTTTCCATTGTCGTCTACTACCCCTTCAAGAAAATTATGGTTGGCTTGCATTATTGTCTTGCTTCTTGGATTATTCAAAATGGGACAGGCAGTTCCTTCTGCAGCTGCTTCTCCAGTTGGAAGGCCCAGGAGCAACTCGTATAACAGTCATAGGGTAACTGTGGTGGGTATTCCCCCTCTGTGGTCACTTAAGGGTCTCACTTAGGGTTTCCAATTCCTACCTGCCCTCTCTCTTGGGTGGGAGACCTGCCTCCCTTTCCCTCCTCTCAGAGGGATTGAAGGCTGTACTGCTGTCTGCTATACTCTGTGATACCGTCTGCGTAAAGGCCACTTTGCTTTCTCTGAGAGCTATGAAAAGTGTACTGCCAGCTGTTACAAGTTACCACATGGATCTTTCTGAGCAAGCACATTTATTCTTCAAGTAAAAACATCAGAGAAAAAAACATTAAAACAAGAAAAGTGTCTTTAAACACATGCTAAAAGCTTACCACAGGTAACCCATCAGTCTTATGCCGGCCTTAGTCTTTCCAACCCTCTCAGAGGGTTGGAGCGTCCTTTTGCCAAGAAGGTGCTGTCCATTTGTTGGAGCAGAAAGAAGGACCAGAGCTGGTTTAAATGCAGCTTTTTTATACCAAAACACTTTGGTTTGATGGTCTCTGGAAAACTCAGTATATGTAAGCCATCCCCAAGGGTGGTGCCTCTCTGGACCAGTATACAACTAAGGTGAGTCACTCAAATCATCCCCCTCCACCCCACATACACATTGTCTTTAGGTCCTGCTGCAGCTAAATGCAACCCTCCCCCCAGAGTCACATGGAATCCCTGGCCCACAGGTACACATACACCATTTATAACCAAACATACCATGCATGGTTGCAAAACGTTTCACAATTAGTACCTACAAGTCTAAGAACTCGTGTTCTCAGGACATCAGATGTGCACACAGAACAACATGAAGACAATAAGCAATTTTTTTTACGTTTTACAAGGTGGAAACCAAAATAGCTAATCTGAGTACAAAGTGCCCAAAAATATTAATATCTGTTATCCACACAAATGTAATTGTACAATATCTCAGATGCCCCACAATTACTTTTCATTTGTCCCAGGTTTTGGCCAAAGCTGCTATTAAAAAATTAAAAGCATTATAGCATAATAAAGCCTAAGCATGCAGTAGTGTAGATGATTATTTGTTAAGCAAACAGAACAAGTTCAGATATGCCGATGCAAAACATTGTTTGACATTTCTTCCCCCCCCCCCCCGCCCCATCTTGGTTCCAATTCATATCCCCATGGCATCTGCAAATACACAAACATACCCAGCTCATGCCTGGTATTGCTCCACCTCACTCATTCCTAAGGATAAATAAACCCAAGGAGAATAACCGTGTCCTCCACTATGTGTTGCACAGGCTGGAAGTCTAAGCTGCTCTTGAGTCCTAGGTCTTCAGTGCCTACCTTGCTGTTGCTCTTTCAGCAAGCAAGCCGGCTTATGCAACACTACAAATACAATCTTACACAATGCAACATCAGCTTGGGCATCAGTAGCTAAGTGGTCACAGAGCACAACAGAGACGGGCTGCCTCCTGTCAGTTCCAGTGCCGAACCCCATCCAAGCCTACAGCAGCCCTCATTACAAGGAAAATCCTTCAGAGCCCCGTATTCCTAGACTGGCAAACACGCCATCCCTTTGTCATACATGTGCACACTGCTCACATGTGGAAGTTGTGAGAGGATGGAGCATGCTCAGTTGTTCTGTGGGGATGGTGGATATACAGAAGCGGGGGGCCCTTTTCAGGTCAGAGGCCACTAACCCATAGATAATAGGGGGTCATGGGCTCATACATTTTGTGGCCTCTCTTGGTTCTGGAGCTGGCGTGTGGACGGAATGAGGGGTTCAGTGTGGGAGGGGGCTGCCTAGAAGTGGGCTTGGGGTGCGGAGTCTGGGTGGGAGAAAGGGTGCAGTAGTGGGTTGGGAAATGGGGTCCGCGGGAGGTAGTACAGGAGCAGGCTGGGAATGTGAGGTCTGGATGGTAGGAGGGTTTGGGGTGCTGGGTCTGGAAGGCAGGGGCCAGAGGTCTGGGAATGAATGGGCAGGAGCTGGGTGGGGTTGGGGAGTTATGGTGGAAGGGTGCAGGAAGGGGGTGGGAGTGGGGGTCTGGATGCGAGGGGGCACAGGAGCAGTCCAGGGGCTTGGGTTTGGGCAATGGGGCTGCACTTACCTGAGCAGCGCACCTGGCTCTGCACCCTCTCCCCCCAGCTCCCAGGCACCGCCCTCCAGCCAATCAGAGCAGTGTGAGGAAGCCTCCAGGCAGCACTGCCAAGGTGGCTGTTGCTTCCCCTCCCCTGGCTGGGGGAACAGCTGTGAGCAGCACCAGCACCGTGCCAAGCTGCTTCCTGCCCCCTGATCCCTCAGCAGAGCTTGGGGCTCTGCACCACCAACCCCACTGCAAGCCAGATGCTATGGAATGGACCCCCAAGCCTCAGGGTCTGGATCCAGACAAGCCACGGCCCAGGTACTGATCACAGGCTGACAATTTACCACCTCTGATGTACAGACTTGTTCGTCAAGTCTCTGAACATGGGCAAACCGCAATTTTTCAGTGCCTGGTAACTTGGTCAAATTTGGATTGGATTTCCAAGAGTCACAACCCTGCCACAAAGGCCACTCCCACTACCGAAGTCCAGGCTCCTGTGCCAAAGACAAGGGCCTCCCAGCATCTCACAGAAATGGGTGCAACAATTTTTTTTACCATGCTCAGAACACGCTTTTCCCCAGCTTCGTTCTCAGAAATGACTGAGCTCTTTTTGGCTGAAAGTTCACAAAAGTCAGCCAGAGGCAGACACTGGGCATGAAAAATTTCAGCCCAAATGGCTGAAATCTGGAAATGTTACAAGTAACTGAACACAGAGTCTTGTAACGGGAATTATCAGGCAGCCTTCATGATAGGCTTTAGTACCAGTCTTACCCATATGAATAAAAAAAAATGCTTAATGTTGCCATATATTTATGTTAGGCATGTAGGCTTCCATATTCTAAGCAATAATAATATATGTACAGGTTGAACCTCTACAGTCCAGCACTCTCCCATCTGGCAACATCTGCAACGTGGCATGATTTTAGTTGGCCAGATGACCTCTTACCATGGGTGTGGCCAAGTTTCCAGTGGTCCCATAAAGTTTGTTTCCAGCCACCAGCCCTGGCTCTCAGTGTTCTGTGCTGTTATTTAGCTGTAATTTACCCTTATATGTCATCTAAGAGCCCAGTAAGTAGTGGAAATGTTGGCAATGCTGCTACACGATATTGACCTGCCATAATCTGGCAAATTCTCTCATTCGGCACCGGTAAGCACCCAAGAGTGCTGGACTAGGGAGATTCAGATTGTAGCATTATTCCATGTACAACATATGCTGAGACATTCACAGGGGAGCTATGAAACTCACCAAATGTAGAATCCTCCCCAAGTTCTCTGCCATACCGAAGCATACAATCCCCCAATAGCCCTTCTGTCTGAGGATATCCTGTCGTTTTAACTTGTCCTCTGATCTTCGACATAGTGTTCAGCATTCCCAACTTGGCTCTGTATGCTTAGAAGTATTATAAATCATATGAAAGAGCATTTATTTACAGCATGATTTTCTGTAATTGATACAGACAACTCTCCAATACCACATTCTACAAGCCACTATTCCATGATCCCACTGAGGAATACACAAAGAAACTGCAGCATTTGCTCAAAACCGTCCCTATAAAAACACAGGAACTGATCTACACAGACACACTTCTTGAACCCAAACCAGGTTTATTCTACCTTCTATACAAGATCCATAAACCTGGGAATCCCAGATGCCCCATCATCTCAGGCATTGGTGCCCTCACCACAGGATTGTCTGGATATGTGGATGTTCCTTTTAGACCCTATGCTACCCCCTATACTTTCTTTGAGATACCACCGACTTCCTCCGGAAACTACACTTCTTTGGTGACCTTCCTGAAAACACCATCCTGGCCACCCTGGATGTAGAGGCCCTTTACACCAATATCCTGCATGAAGATGGACTCCAAGCTGATAGGAACATTATCCCTGATGAGACTGAGGAACAAATGGTGGCGGAACTTTGTCCTCACCCACAACTATTTCAGATTTGAGAACAATTTATACCTTCAAATCAGTGGCACTGCTATGGGCACCTGCATGGCCCCACAGTATGCCAACATTTTTATGGCTGACTTGGAACAACGCTTCCTCAGTTCTTGTCCCCTAGTGCCCCTCCTCTACCCGCGCTATATTGATGACATCTTCATCATCTGGACCCATGGGAAGGAGGCTCTTGAAGAGTTCCACTGTGATTTCAACCCCGCCATCAACCTTAGGCTGGACCAGTCCACACAAGAGATCCACATCCTGGACACCACTGTGCAGATAAATGATGGTCACATAAATACCACCTTATACTGAAAACCCATGGACCGCTATGCTTATCTACACGCCTCCAGCTTCCATCTAGAGCACACTACATGATCCATTGTATATAGCCAGGCACTAAGGTACAACCGCATTTGCTCTGATCCATGAGATGGAGACAAACATCTTCAAGACCTTTACCAAGCTTTCCTCAAACTACAACACGCACCTAAGGAAGTAAAGAAACAGATTGACAGAGATAGACGGGTACCCAGAAGCCACCTGCTACAAGACAGGCCTCACAAGGAAAACAAGAGAACACCACTGGCCATCACATACAGCCCCCAGCTAAAGCCTCTCCAACACATCATCAGGGATCTGCAACCCATCATGGACAATGATCCTTCACTCTCACAGACCTTGGGAGGCAGGCCTGTCCTTGCCTACAGACAGCCTGCCAACCTTAAACAAATTCTCACCAGCAACTATAGACCACAACACAGTAACTCTAAACCTGGGACCAATCCCTGCAACAAACCTTGCTGCCAACTCTGCTCACATATCTACACCAGCAATATAATCACAGGACCTAACATCAACCATACCACCGGGGGCTCCTTTACCTGCACATCTATTAACATAATAGATGCCCTCATGTGCCAGCAATGCCCCACTGCAATTTACATTGGCCAAACTGGACAAGCTCTACTTAAAAGAATAAATGGACATAAATCAGACATCAGGAACAGCAACATACACGAACTTGTAGGTGAACATTTCAATCTCACCTCAGTAACAGATTTAAAAGTAGCAGTCCTACAACAAAAAAAAATCAAAAATAAAATGGAGAGAGAAGTCTCTGAGCTGCAATTCATTTTCAAATTTGACTCCATCAACCAAGGATTAAACAGAGACTGGGAGTGGCTGTCCCCTTACAAAAGCAGTTTCTCTGCTATGGAAGTTCACACCTCCACATTAGAATCTGGCAGTGGGCCATCCCCCCCCGACTGATTTGACTTGTTTTTTCTCCTCTCTTGGTGTATACTACTGCTAATGAGCCATTTCCACCCTGACTGAATAGACCTTGCCAGCTCTGGCCCTCCCTTTTATTGGGACCCCACTCTTTAAATACTCCTCTGAAACACTCCCCGCCCCCATGCATCTGATTAAGCGGGTCCCTGCCCATGAAAGCTTATGCTCCAAAATATCTGTTAGTCTATAAGGTGCCACAGGACTTGTTGTTCTTGAAGATACAGACTAACACGGCTACCTCTCTGATACTTGTAATTGATACAGTACTTCAAATTGTTTGTGCAAATAATTTCAGTGGGTGATTGTTGGGCTGTGGATTCATTAGCATTTTGTTGTAGGAATTCAACAATCAACATTGGAGACAGGTTTTTGTATGGGTCATATGATACTGTTGTGTTCCCTGATTGGATAAGCTTAGCTGTAACAGGTTTAGGGCATGAATAATTGCATTTAAGAGTTCAATCATCACCAATAGTCGATTTATACCAATGTTCATAATTTCCATGAAGATTCAAGCCAGAATTTTTAGAGAAAGCAAAACACAAAAGGCATATGAATGTAGCCAAAGTCAACTTTCATGGTTTTATTCGCATTAACATTTGGAGGACTACTTTCCACTGGAAAATCTCCCCAGCTCCGCATGCCAAGATGCTGGGAATTAATTTTTTTTTAGAATGGCTCTAAAGTTGATTCCATCTACGTCCTGTGTAAGCAGTGTCAAAAGCAGACCTTTATTTATGAGGAGTTTTCCCTACTCCATCATTAATTTTCATCCCCCCATAGCTTCACATAACAATAATAGACTTATGCTGGTCATTCATGGCTTTACCTGGCGCCTCCCAGACAATTATTAAGCTTTAGTAAGGCCTAATCCTACACTCCTTACTCAAGGAAGCCCACTGAAGTCTTCCTCTGGCCATGGCTCTCATGCACCCAAGCTGAATGGATATCTCACTGAAGTCATTGCATCAGGACTGCAGGATCAGTCTCTGTCCTATTGTTCTAATGAAAACAACAAAGTTCTTTCCATTGAACTGAATGGAGAGCGTATCAGTCTCCTAATGCCCTGTGTCTTGATCACATTAAATCAAACCAATGACCAGCACGAATGTCCCTCCCACTTTGTTCTCACACTGAAATTTGAAATAGCCTGTAAATTAACTCTCTGATAACTGTTATGGAGGCCTAGGAGGCTCAGGGAAGGAGATTAAGTCATTCAAATAGGTAGAGAGAGATCCTTATCTTTCACGGATGTGTTTCATATTCCTTAAAAGTATTAGCAACCCACAGGAGTTCGGTACATCCCAGTGGAGGCACTGTTCAAGTTCAGCTCATGATAAACAAACATGATAAACAAACAAACTCAGTTTACCTGGATTTGGCTGAAGATACTCTGTGGATTTTGACAAAAGCTCTGCTACAGCTTTGCTGGTTACATCAATTTTCTGGAAGAGAAATGTAACAGGATATTAAATACCACAATCCTTTATCTTCTGACTAGATGCAAAATATTATTCTGGCAAACTAAGATGTTTCAATTAAAATCACTACAAAATATTGTCCACTTTAATTTCTGTAGTGCCAAAGCTTTCCATATTGATGTTGAACAGAAAGGAAGTTGGATATTGTGTTGAGTAAACCCGCTTGCCAGCATCAAAATGCAGAAAGACAATTAATGCTTCAGAGCTATTAGTCATTCTTCATTAATAACACTTCTATATTTGGAAATCTCAGTTTCCAACCCAGCCCTCTTGTCCCTACTATATCAACCATGTACCTAAAAAGCTGATTCAGGAGTTCCTACCTCACAGTCCTATGTTCTGTATACTTCAGTGCATGTGGCTGTATTGCATCTTCAGTCAATACTATCTAAGCAAGGGCTGGCAGCCCCCAGCACGCCTGCCACTTGTGACATGCAAGCCTATTTTGACTGGCATGTGGTGGGAGCTCAGCTCCACCTTTCCTCTCCCCCATGCAGAAGGGAAAGTGCCAGAGCACTGGGCTGGGGCCCCTGCTGTGGTGCATATCTGGGGTAGGAGCTGCACCATTAAGCCCCTGCTGCAGCACAGCACCAGAGTCAGAGCCCCAGCCACAGGCCCCCGCTGGAGCACAGGGCTGAGGTCAGACCCCCAGCTACAGGACCCCACTGGAGCACCGGGCCCAGCCACAGCCCCAGTCGCAGGGCCCATCCCAGAGTAGGGGGCCAGAGCCCCTACCACGGAGCCCCTGCTGGAGGGTGGGCCAATGCCCCACTGGAATTCAGGGCCAGAGTAAAGGGCCCCCAGCAGAGCATATTACAGTAAACTCTTTTTTATCTGGTATTTGAGGAAGTGGCACACTCAAATAACTGGCATAACTCACAACTGAAGCTCTGGGAAGCAGACACCAGGCGGGAGCACAGAGAAGCAGCATTATGGCTGGGGTGTGTGAATTATGAAGCCATAAATTAATTCCCTCAGGGCCGGCCTGCCCAGCACCCACCCTGCGTCCCCCTGTGTAGCCTGTGTGTGCAGCCAGAGACTCCTCTGCTCTCCTGCCCAGTGTCTGCTGCCCAGAGCAGCTCCCCAAGCAGCACGAGTCCCCCGTTGCCTTCATCAAGTGCCTCCATGCTGCCCCCACCAAAAAGGTAGGGGTGGTGGTTGAGCAGGATCTGGTACTGGAGTGTGGGGGAGGGGCTGTACTTTGTTATTGTGGGGGGCCACTGACCCCTCACCTGTGCCTCTCTGTTAACAAGAATGTTTGCATATCTGGCAACCTCCCGGTCCCAAAGCTGCTGGATATGAAAGCATTTACCGTACAAAAGGCCAGTCCTTGACTAAACACTTTACAATCTGGCTTGAGGGGGTCTTGTCTGAGAGTCAGGTATGATCTTATTTTATCCTTTTGCTTGTTCCTAATATGAAACTAGTTTACAAAATATAATGCTTATTTAATTCAATGCAATTTAACACCACTGGTCATCACCTACAGCCCTCAACTCAGACCACTGCAACGAATTATTAAAGACCTACAACCTATCCTTAATCAGGATGCCACACTCCAGAAGGCCCTGGGTGACATGCCTGTTCTCTCCTACAGACAACCTCCCAACCTCATGAGGATCCTCACTAACAGCCACAGTCTATACCCTGGGAATACCAGTCCTGGAACCTTTCCCTGCAACAAAGCCCGCTGCCAGCTTTGTCCACATATCTTCTCTGGAAATACCATCACTGGACCTAACCAGGTTACTCACAGAATCACAGGCACTTTCTCATGCTCCTCTACTAAACATCATATATGCCATCATGTGCCAACAATGCCCAGATGCTTTGTATATTGGACAGACTTCTAACTCCCTTAGACAAAGGGTCAATGGGCACAAAACAGACATCAAAAACACTCCAGATCCACAAACCAGTTAGTCAACATTTGAATGGAATGGGGCATTCTGTCAATGACCTAAAGGTATGTGTGTTACTGAAAAGGAATTATCGCACCGTTCTGGAAAGGGAAACAGCTGAACTGGCTTTTATATTCAAATTCGGCACATTAACACATGGTTTAAATCATGATGGGAACCTTCTGAGTCACTATAGGGGCTCGTCTGCATACTTGGCTCAATCTAATTCTTGACCTTCACCCGCACCCCTCCACTCTCTGATTTGCTCACCTTGATTATCTTTTTCTGATTTGTCCTCCTTGCTTACTGTTTTTGGTTCTCTGTGCCTTAAATATTGAGTCTGTTCTAGTCTGGCTATGGTCTGAAGAAGTGGGTCTGTCCCACGAAAGCTCACCTAATAAACTATTTTGCTAGTCTTTAAAGTGCTACTTGACTGCTTTTTGTTGTGACAATTTAAGGGTTATTTTCACTGCCGCTTTAGAGACATTTGCTGCACATTGGAGTTTTCCTTAGCTGGGCCTTATAGGAAAGAACTACTTTTCCTTCAAGCAGAATATAAAAGACTGGCTCAGAAGGAAACTCTACTGTTGGTAATTTAACAAGTTTTCAGAAAGACAACCCTGAAGGATAAATTATTTAGTGGGACTGGCTTGACAGCTGCTTTTGAAAATGCAAAAGCTGGACAGAAATTACTTAAATTTGAAAAGAGCTCTACAGGATTCAGAAATGTTGGTCTGCTTTTGTCATTATCCAACTCACCAATAGGTGTTCAGTCATCTGGGCTGTGATTTACCTATGTATTCTCCCCGGCAAAACAAAAGAATCAAACACAATTTCTGTAGGCAGATTTTGGCACATTGTTTGAGTTTCACTGCTGCTGATGGCAAGAAAGAGTGGGAATTGTTGCCATTCTGTATCTGCTGGGAGTCAGTATTTGCCTGGCACAAAGCGTACCTACAAAAATATACGCGGTGGCACAGTTTGACACGGCAATTAATTCTCCTTTCGTGAGCCAGAGCTGAAACTGCATCGATCCTGTAATGCTAGATGGGAACTAATAACACCTGTACATATGTAATAAGTTCCCAAAACTCATTTTTCAGAATACCTGTTCTGTGTTATTCTCTTTAGGGACTATGACTAAAGCCTTCTGTTCAGTTAATGGAGACCTTTTCTGACCCCAAATATAACTTAATGCTTCTCTTCCTATACCTATCTTCCCTCTAGTGTATAGCCTCAGAGACTGTGTTTCCAGAAGCCTGCAAGGGAAGGACCGGAACTGGCCGCAGGGAGGTTGTGGTAGTGTTTGACTTGGGAGGAGAGGGAGTGGGCAGGAACCAGATTAGAGCAGAGGATGAGGGGAGTGAATGAATGAAGCAGAGGCTGGCAACCCCCAGCATGCATGCCAAGAGTGCCATGTGAGCCAATAATCAGTGGTACGCAAGGGGTGGGAGCTCAGTCCTGCTCGTCCTCCCCACATGCAGCCACTAGCCCGGCTGCAGCCCTGCCACTCAGGGGGATGGGGGCAAGCCCCTCATCGCAGTGTGTGGCTGGGGCTGGAGCCCCCATCACAGAGCCCCTGCTGGAGTGTGGGGCTGCACCATGGGGCCTCCACCGGAGTCAGCACTTTTGTAACTGTAGGGAGAAAAACATTCAGATCCCAGCAAGAAATGGCCCTTTATACTGGATAAAACAATGCTAGGGTAACAAGAAGGCTCTTCTACCAATTGTAAGTAGGACTATTAGTGACTTTAAAAAGTATCACTGGCACTGGCACTGGGAGGGTACACAGAGGTTGAAAGGTCAAATTTTGGCACCCTGCCTCAGAAACGTTGCTGATCTCTGATGTAAAGTATACCAATATCTCTTCTCTTTTCCCCTCTGTGACTCACACTGCATTTTCTTCTTGTAAAACAGATCATTCTTTTGGAACCAAAAAAATTAAAGCTTAGATATGTTTATACATATAAAATAATGAGCTTTTGTGGGTCAGATCCAGTTCATCAGAGGAAGCGGCTCTTACCCATGAAAGCTCATGACCTAATAAATAAAACTGTTAATCTTTAAGGTGCTACAAGACTGCTTTTTTGGTGCAGCTACAGACTAACACAGAGACCCCTCTGAGATTATATAAAATAAGTGTATTTAAAACAATTTATGCAATTAATTTTTCTTAATCCACAAAATCTCAGAACAGATACGAATGTAGTTGTGTGGAGCACAGAGGGGTTGTTTGCTCCCCCTGGCCCCCACACCCCACAAAATAAAGCGTGCAAGCCTTGGGTAGATGCAGAATTCCCCTCCCCTCCAGGGCCCCTCATCGGCTGACTGAAGCTGCTTACCAGATATATAAATCAGACCATGCCTATGCAGAGGAGTTCCTAATACATGTAACAAATATATCTGACAAAAGACCCAGAATGAAGGACTGAGAACCAAAGAGCAGGAACCAAAAAACAGCTGAGTAACATTGTTTCAACTGCCCTACTGCAGTGCTTACACAGAGGGTAATTCTTAGGCATTTTTAAATTCTTACACTTCTACCATGAGTATATGTAAAAAAAATCCAACACCTTCCTGTTCCTGCAAACAAATTCAGTTCTCAGAGCCTAAATGTTGTTCCTGATAAAGTCATAGATAAAACTTTCCGGGTCAAATTCTTCTCAGTGGCTGGAGCACTGGCCTTGTAAACTCAGGGCTGAGTTCAATCACTGAAGGGGCCTTTCAAAGGTCTGGGGAAGGTTAGATGAAAGAAATAAAAATCTGTCAAAGACAGGTACTGCTGTGAGTGCAGCGGCTGGACTCAATGACCTCTCAAGGTCCCTTCCAGCTCTATGAGATACGAGTATCTCTATGTTTCAAGTGTGCAATCCCATTGAATTCAATACTTTAATGTTACTGTAAGAAGAATTTGTCCCGTATATAGACATCAATAAGGACAAAAATTGGACCTTATAAACATACTAGAAGATTTGCCCAGCATTGCTCAGATCCTTAACTCAAGTAATTTGTTTTTCTTCACTAAAATCTTTGCTCTGGGGTGGGGCTGGGGAGGAGGGGTTCAGTATGCAGGTTGCCCCAGGGAGAAAGGTGTACCCTAGCCCTCTCTTACCACAGCAGCTTAAGGACATGTGAGAAGCACCTCTCCATGGCCACTGCAGCTCCAACAGGCACAGATGGGGAAGGGGTGCATGTCCCCTGGCTAGGGCAGCTTCCAGATTCATTTGCCCCCTGTGGTCCCCAGCCAGAGTGAGGAAGGGAGCAAACTGTATACTTTCCCCACACTTCCTGACAAAGGAAACAACCAGAAAAGTTCCCATACGACCCTCCCACTCCCATAGCCTCTCTAAAGAGCAGTTGGGGAATATAAGTCTTGGGGCTGTCCTGAACAGGGGATGAGGGGGTGGAGGGTGTGCTCCCAGCCAGCCCCTTTTACCTGACTGGTGATTCTGTCTCTTTTCTATATGGTTTTGTGTGTCCCTGTACACATGGTGGGAGAAGCTTCAGGCAAATATTTTCCTTGTTTTAAATTATGATAAGAGGAAGCTGCACACCATATTTGGTGGTCCCAGCTCTTACTGTTAAAGAGGAGTCCTTGAAGAGACAGACAGACAGACTCCCTCACGCACAGACAAATTCTCTCCAACATATAGTAAATAGGGATTTTTTTTATATACTTTTTTTTTGATTCCATATTTTGTTACACTAAAGAATTAATGAAACTTTCTCTCATTACTGGCATAATCTTGAAAAGCTCACGTTGGATTCCTTACCCTTTCCATCTCCTGAAATTCGTCGTCTAGTTTTGTTCCTTCCGCTCCACTAATTTTTTCACTGAACAACTACAAAAAACAAAATAAAGTATGGTTAGTTCATGAAAGACTATATTTATATACCCTCGAGTCAAAGAAATTTATTAGAGACTGGAAAACATTAGTTGAGTGTCTGTAGCAAATACAAGAGAAACATTCCTTTCTCTTCAAGCAAAATATAATCTATAGGGAGGGGGAGCAATGCCCAGATAGGAGTTTTTAGGAAATCACTGATGCGATCTAGAAGAATAACACCATTTCTGAGGCTTGAATCATTTGCACTCTAAGAAGTCGCACTATGGGTTTCAGATATAGATGCCTACTGGCCAGATCACACTTAAATTTGTGTAAATCCAGAGTAATTCTTTCAAGTCAAGAATTGTTACTGCAATTCAGAATGAGATTAGATTCTCGCCCTGAATTCCTGTAAGCGCATTCGTAAAACTCCCATTAGCATTAATGGGCCCTATGCACGGACATTCCAATCAGATGGAAGATGTATCAACAACAGCCCAGCATAAGATATTTGTGCAATCTACTCTCTTTTATGCTATTTAAAGAAAAAAGGGGGGAGGGCACAGCTTTCAAAATTGTGCTTCTACCAGATACATCTTCACTTGCAGGATTCCAGCCAGGAAACTTGAAACATTTTAAGGTACCTGAAATGTCACCTAATCTTATAGTATGCAGGATACAACAGCCCATTAGTGTTATTTTTGGTCTTCAAAAATATTGTCAAGAGACCTGTGCTTTTAGTTCACTCAGGGGCTTTAAAAAGCCCCATCAGACATCACACAAGTCATGCATTGCTTCTTGTAATTTAAGAAGTCAGCACTGTGTTAGTAATAGGATGGAAAAAACACTAAAAGGAAGATACTCCGCTAGTGTAAACTGTCCTAGCTGAGTGTCATTTTACAGGCAGCATTCCCTCCGCTCCCAGGCTACGTCTACACTAGGGGAAAACTTCGAAATGGCCGTGCTAATGGCCAAATTGGAGAATATCAATGAAGCACTGAAATGAATATGCAGTGCCTCGTTAGCATGCTGTGCTGCGTTTCACTTGCATGCAGCTTGTCTACATGGGGGTCCTTTTTGAAAGGACCCTGCAAACATCGAAATCCCCTTATTCCTTTTGAAAAGGATTCCCGTGTAGACAAGTTGTGCGTGAGCGAAATGCGGCACTTTCGAAGTGCCATGGCTGGCAGCGTGCTAATGAGGCGCTGAATATTCATTTCAGCGCCTCATTAGTATTCTCCAATTTGGCCATTAGCATGGCCATTTCCAAGTTTTCTCCTAGCATAGACGTAGCCCCAGTGTTGCAAGCTTTTCCCTGGGCCACTTCACCAAATGACCCCTCCCAGTACCTTCCCTTCTTCCTGGTACCTGAGCTAGTCCTTCTTACTCCTCCACAGAACATTGTCTCACTCCTCATCCTTAGTTTCCTCTACCTGCTCTGTTAGGAAGCCCTTTAACTCAATGCCAGAAGATTCTTGATGGGCTGCAGGTGCTTTGATTAATCTGTTTTCTCCCTTGCTTTGGGCATACACTTGATTGGCTGCAGGGGCCTGTAGGGTTGCCAGATGTCCTCCACAAAACTACTTGACATTTACGTGTCCAGTATTGTTTGATTTTTTTAACTGGACAGAGAGCCAAAATACTGGATTGTCCAGTTCAACACCAGATGCCTGACAACCCTAGATGCCTGGTGGATTATACTGCAGCAGCCTGGTCTCAGTGGGAGGACCCTTAGCACTGGGGGGGCTTAGGTCTGCCCACTTCCCAGCATCCAAATAGTCACTCGGGTAGCAGAAACTATTTACCCAGTGGCCAGTATATTTGTTTTCCCCCAAGCTCCTGAAGCCAACTGGTCTGGGTCTGCCACACCAGCCTACAGGAAATTGGAGTCACGTAAGTTTCTAGGGGACCCAGACCAATAAAAGAAAAGCAGGAGGCTAATTTTATGGACACACACAGAATATGGGTGTAGACAGAATCCCATGGGAAAAAATGGACATGCCCAGAATCTTAGAATCATAGAATACTGGAGGTTGTGTCCAGTTCTAGAGGTCATTAAGTCCAGTCCCCAGCCCTCTTTGGCAGAGCCAAGTACCATCCAGATCATCCCCAACAGATACCTGTCCAGTCTGCTCTTCTATATCTCCGGCAATGGAAATTCCACAACCTCCCTCAGAAGCTTATTCCAGTGTTTAACCACCCTGGCAGTTGGGAATATTGTTCTGATGTCCAACCTAAACCTCCCTTCCTGCAATTTAAGCCCATTTCTCCTTGCCCTGTCCTCAGAAGTTAAGGAGAATAATTTTTCATCCTTTTCCTTGTATCACCCTTTTGGGTGCTTGAAAACTATTATCAGATCCCTTCTCAGTCTTCAATTTTCCAAACTAAATCAACCCAACCCTTTGAACCTTCTCTCACAGGACACGCCTTCTAGACCTTTAATCGTTTTTGTTACTCTTCTCTGGACCCTCTCCAATTTCTCCACATCTTTCTTGATATGTGGTGCCCAGCACTGGACACAATAGTCCATTCGAGGCCTAATCAACGGAGAGCAGAGCAGAGCAGAGCAGAACAGAATGACTTTGCATGTCTTCCACAAAACACTCTTAATGCATCCCAGAATCATGTCATTAGCCTTTTTTTTCCAATAGCTTCTCACTGTTAACTCAAATTTAGCTTGTGGTGCACTATGACCCCAGATCCCTTTCTGCAGTACTCACAGTCATTTCCCATTTTGTATGTGTGAAACTGACTGTGCCTCCCTACGTACAGTACTTTGCATTTGTCCTCATTGAACTTTATCTCCAGTTTGTCCAGAGCATTGTGAATTATGACCCTGTCCTCCAAAGCACCTGGAACCCCTCCCAGCTCAGTATTAACTGCAAACTTTATAAGCGCACCCTCTATGCCCTTATCTAAATTGTTGATAAAGGTATTGAACAGAACCAGAACTAAAACTAACCCTCTGAAGAGCCCCTCTTGCTATGCCCTTCCAGCATGACCATTAACCATTAATAACCAGTCTCAGAGGGGAAGCCGTGTTAGTCTGTAGCTTCACAAAAAACCAAGCAGCTCTGCAGCACCTTACAGATTAACAAATTGATTTATTAGGTAATAAATACTAATAACAACATGAATAAATATCCTCTGAGAAGGTTATCCAGTCAACTATGCATTCACCTTATAGGACCCTATCTAGATTGCGTTTCCTTAGTTTTTTTTTTTTCTTAAAAAGAAGGTCACATGAGGCTGTATCAAATGCTCCAACAGGAGCTATCCCTTTACTGATGATCAAGCCACAAGAGACCCATCAGAGCCTAACACTACTGTCAAGGATGCAAATATAACTGTCTTTGTAACTTGTGCAACAGTTTGTGCAGAATTTCTGTATGCTGGGGTGATTATAACTTTAATTGTAGCATTAGCAACATTTATTGTATTGGTGAATGTATGTGTGGTTACTACTTTTGGTCTTTGTGTGTTGCAAGAGACTCTTAATCGTGAAGAAAGTAATAGAAGTGACTTTCACTCTGTTAAACTGAACACTGTAGCCACCAGAGCCAAAGCCAGGGTGATATACCCTAATACAAAGTTTACTTTAAATAAAATAAAGGGCTACAGGCTTGTAAGGTGGTTGATGTTGTTGGGACTATTGCATCCGCTGGACTCTCTTCTTATGAAATAATGTGTTTTCATGGGGCCTGTGAAGTTTATATCTTCCACACCATTGGCTATACACAGAGTACTTTGAGTGATGCATTTTACATATGCAAATATTCTTCTACTTCCATATTACCTTTTCAGGTTCCATTTCTGAAACCCAGCAAAAACTGTTTTTCAGCGTTATTTTTGACTGTTGTAGTTTGACAACATTGATACCAGGATGGAAAATCTGCAGGGACAATGAGTCACTGACTGTGAGAGAATCTGTAGGCCTGCTGAGCTGCCAGGGAGTACAGAGTGCAATTAAGGAAAACCAACACACTGCAGAAGAATTAAATAATTTCTTTGCAACAATCTTCATCCAAGAGGGTCCTGGCGAGAGATTTATCCAACATCTATTATTTGCAGATGATAAAGGAGCAATTTTGCATTCAAAATTTGCTGTCTAAACTATATAAATTTGCATCCACATCTAAATATTAGAGTTACAGACACAGTCACACAAAACCATCTAAATGACCTACATTATGCTCACAACTCATTCCAGTTGCAAAAGCATTAGCCAGAGTAACAAAATATCCAGCTGTACAGCTTCAAAGTTCTGTTCACACATCAACCAGTCAGGCAATTCCTGGCTCTGCTGCATATTTCCTGTGTAAAGTTACACAGCTGCTCTGAGCCTTACTGTTTCTTTAGCTGTAAAATGGGGTTAAATACATCATTATCTCACAGAAATGCTCCTTATCCATTGCTTTGAGCCCCTCAGAGAGAAGGTGCTATCAAATATGTTATACAATTCTAGGATTGCAATTAATTTCACATTGGCTCTGGATCGGTTTTACTACCCACATTAAGAAATGTAAAATTCTTCAACCACGACGTGCTCTGGTCATGCTGAAGTTAACAGTTGTAAGAGCAGCACAACTAATCTGACTATCAAATGTCAGAGGATGCCCAATGAATTACTGCAAATGGATGTACCACGGAATGGCTATGGAGTTTAGTTATGGGACTATGTGACAAGACAAGCATCATTGTCAGGCAGTCAATATAATGACTTGGATTTAAACAGGAACCAGTTGACAGTGCACCCCTGGGATTATAAGGCTATATACCAACAGTGGCCAAAATTACTGGCCCTCTAAGCCGCACCTGATGATCTGCAGAAATTCGAGAGCGGGAGTACACCTGCTGGGGCTCAGGGCTTCTGCATTCCTGCTGAAGTCCCAGCCCTGGGACAACCCTTCCAGCTGCTAGGAAGACATAGCAAGTCCCCCACTTCAAGTCTGTTAATGTATGGGAGTGGGGCTCTGTGAGCCACACTTACATGCCAAAAGAGCTGCCTGCAGATTGCAAGCCCTGGTTTGACCACCCCTGCTATGAGCCAATCCCAGTCAAGTGCAGAACTCACTATTACAATTCACCTGGGCCTGTGACTGCAGCTATTTAGAATTATTTGTAAGAGGCAATTGCTGAGATGCAGCAGAGGGTGGGCAATTTCACTGCACAGGGCATAGGCCAACATTCAGGAGCCTAACAAACAACATGAGTCCACAGGAGGGCCTCCCTGCACATTCTTCCTCAACGGCAGGCCAGAGCTGAGAGCTATGGCTTCACTGATCATTCTGCTTGTCAAGCCAATGCAGTTCCAGATCTAAATAGGGCTGTAATCTACTCTGATGGCTAAAGAAGAGCTCCATGGTTTGCCAATGGAGTAAAATAGCTTCCCTTCAAACTTCTGTCCAACCCACTGCACCAAATCTAGCCACTCAAGCTTGGTCAGGGAGTAAAGTGACTAGAGCTTTTATTCACTTCCCACAATATTTCTCCACCCCTATGTGAAGGGAACAGACGAGGAAGGGTTCACTGCTTAGAACTTTTTCTGAAAAAAAAAGAAAATGTAGTAGGCAGAAAATGAGTGAAAAACTGTAATATTACCCAAGTTAGCAAAAACCCTCTTAGGTGATACAACACACAGGCTCGTACATTAGGGGCTTGATTGAAATCAGTGGCTGCATTTGTGCACAATATGTTGAGCCCAATTACACTCCTGCAATAAAACCCTTTTTATGATCTGTATTACTGTTCCAGTTAGTTCTTATTCATAATTGCCTACTACTACATGCTACTGAGTCAGAGTATATAACAGAGCCAGTATTCTCTCTAGCATACAAGGAAATAGTTTCTGCACAAAGAAATACTGCACTTCAATATGCATAATCCCTTCTTGGCTCCAGTCGCTTCCCAGACTCTGCCGTTCTTTTTCAAATTGAAACATTAAACACAATGTTGCAGAAGTATAAACTAAAAGCCTCTCTCTGGAATGTGCCTGACTGACAGATTCAGAGAAAATCATCAAATGGGATTCAAAAAGAAACAAAACATTGTGATGCTTTAGATAACTCCATACACACCATGTTGAAAATACACAAGACACTTCTGTAGCACAGCTTCACGCAGTACTTGGAAACGTCCATCTTCTAAAGCATTCACACCTCCAACAACCTCTGGCTTTTGCTGTGTGGAAAAACACTCATCCATAAGCTGAAAGGTACACAGGGCTCAATTCTGATCTCATACCAGTTTTACGTAAGTGCAATTTTTTCAATTTCATTAGAGTTCTGATACACATGTCCTAAATGAAGTCAGAATCAGTCCAAAGTATAGTGAACATTGATGGTTTGAAATAAAATCTCCAGCTAATTAGCTCTTTGCAGTCAACAGGACCTATCTTTCATTTTGCTTTTTAACTATAATATTTTCAACATTTTATCAGACCTATCTATGGAATTATAATCTATATTTCACAATAATCAGGTGCAGTCCATTTCCATCATCATACATACTGTAATATGAATTTTAGAAAAACTTATCTTGCAAAAATGATTTATAAGATCAGATATGCTTTTTTTTTTTTTTTAACCAAAAAAAGAAGAGCCAGTATTCAGGTGCCTCCTCGCTCCTCCTTCTAGCCAATCCTGCGGCTGGGGCTGCCAAGGTGCTGGAACTCAGTACCAGCTAGTACCAGCAGAAAAAGAAGCACTGCAGATATGCCCTCATCCAACTTCAAATTCTGCTAATGGAAATTACTGAGCATTCGAAACACCTTCTGGTAATGCTGCTTTGCCCCTTCGGTGCTCACTGCTGTGCTATGATGTACTACTGTTTGCTTTTCCACTTTCCTGGCTGTTGTATAGCGCATAGGTTAGTAGATATACTGGAAAAATAGGGCAACTGTTACTGGAGACACTCTAGAATGGTGTAAGGAGAAGACCAACCCCTATCAAACAGCTGAATCTACAATACAATTTGCCTTAAAGAGCTGTAACTGAGAATATATTAACAAGTCAAAGGAGCAGATCCTCAATGGAGCTATAACTGCGCACACCAGCTAAGGGTCTGCCTGCTCCTTGAATATCCAGACTGGTAGAAATTCAGCCCATATGTTACCAAGATTATGGTCAGAAGCTTCTATTATTTTCGAGTGGCCAGTTTAGGACAACAAAAGCCTGATTTTCTCCTGTTCCCATGTTGTGTTCTACGTTGTCTGCCATTGTAAAAATTAACAGTTTACACACACAAAAATAATGTTGTTATTTCTAAATTTGCTAGTTTCTCTATGCATCTTTCAAACATGTGCCTCAGAGCAGTGAAAATTTATTTTTGAAATTCAGGTGCCTTAACCCTCTTCACATGAAAAACAGTTAAAAAATAAAAAAAAATCCTGTGTCGCCATCAAGTTTCTTCAAATATTTCATTCTGTGTCAAGCTGTGGGCACTTTTTTCAGAAATCTTTGACTTATGTCTCTCTGTACCTTTGGGGATATGGAATTATCAGGCATAATGTAGACAAAAAATCAAAATATTTTCATGTGAAGTGATATTTCTGATACATTCAGTGATTTACTGGTGAACTTTTAAGGAATCAGCTTGTCATTTTATATCACAACTTCTTCACCTTTTTAATGCTAAGCAGCATAAGGAATGATGTAGACTTCTTGGATGATACGTTCAGAGGTAAATTTTCATTGGGATGGATGAGGATCTAGGCAAACAATTATTAAATATAATGGAATATTCCGTTTTATTTATATGTATCACAAATTAAAGGTTAGAAAGCCCAAGTTCAAAAATGTACCCTATGGCTACGTCTACACTACAGAGATCCTTTGAAGTTCTTCTGGGAGATCTCCTCTGAAAAAACTCCTTTCAAAAGAGTGCATCCACATGCAAATAAGCGAATTGAAAGATCAATCCGTTCTTTCTATTGAGAACATCCACACAGCCCCTGTTCTTTCGAAGTAATGGGTAAGGGATTAAAAATCTGGCACCATGAGGACTCCTCTTTCAAAAGAAGGGCTCCTTGGCGCATCTACACACACTTTCTTTTGAAAGAAGATGTTCTTCCTGAAAGGGAAGCGGAACAGCACTTTTGAAACGAGCACTGCATTCTTTCGATTTACTTTCAAAAGAATGCTTTCTGTGTGGAGACACTCTATGGGATGTTTTGAAAGAGCCCCCTTCTTTTGAAAAACCTTTCAAAAGAACCTTCTAGTGTGGACGCAGCCTGTGTGTCCAAAGTCCCTAAGATTTCCACAAGGGACTTGATCCTACTATCAATTAAACGAAAATTTCAAGCATATGCATTTGCAGGGGGACCCTACAAAGACTAGGCAGCTGCCACAACAATAGTATATTTCTGTTTGAGAATGAAGAATCAGCTTGTGCCCCAAGGTATTCATTGCTGCCTTTCAGTGGCTCCACCTGAAAACCCAGATCCAAAGCCCAATGAAGTTAAGTCTCCTATTTAAAGAATCCAACGGGCCTCACTTTCCAAAATACCAAATATGTCTCCTCCACTCTGAATCTGAGTGACACAAAAATGGAATCCCCCACGCAGCAAAAAAATGGAGCGGAGAGCTTGGATTTATTTCCTATCTGTGGTTCAGCCTGCCGATGCTGTATAAACACTTGACTTCTTAATTCATTAATTCTAATATGAACAGTTCACAGTAATATAAGGGAGACCACGAAAGGTCAGAGGTAAATTTAGCCCTAGAAGATTGGTTTACAACAATGAACCTTATGATGAGGAACAATGGAAAAATCTGTTTGCAATGTGACTGGTCTCCACTTGCCTGGGAAACAGGGATCTAAAGCTGTCCTGTGTGTGTGTTTCCTGCTGAGTGATATTGTGTGAGCTACTGATATGCCACTGTTAGCATAAAACATTTTTACTGATAATAGGTTGCATGTGGACCTAAATAAATCATTATTATTAAACCGACATTATGACAAGGAGCAAATCTTTCACAGCTAAGCATGATCCAAAACCTAAGGCAGTCCAGCCAGCCAATCAGCTGAGACCAACTAGAGTCAATTCCACAGCTGCCAGCATCAACAATGGTGGATTCAGTCCACCAAAGGAAAAAAAAAAAAAAAAAAAAAAAAAAGCAGCCACAAATGCAAGTACAGAAGAAACAAAGTTCAGATCTTGGAATGCTAGGTCAGTAGCTACCAAGGGCAATCAATGAACATCTTACAGCTGTTGAGCTGTAGGAGCACAGTCCTGGCAGAGAATCAGAACTGACAATTAGGTTTTCTTTAGAACGAAAGCCCAAATTTTGTGACCACCCCATGCTGGACTGACAAAATCACTATACGTGCCTGTATACGCCTGCATAATTGCACTAACGGTGAGCAGAGAGCCAAATTCTTTTTTGCAAATTTGGCGTGTCTGGCTATGTAAACTTTTACCAGAGACAATCATGGGCCATTACCATGACATTTGTCATTCAGCAAAACTCCCTAATGACATCAGTGGGGAGTTCTGCTTCCAAACCAATGGCACAGTAAGTTCCACTCCTACTCCCACAAGCAGCCCACTGGTTTCAATTCCTTAAGCAGAGTGCTATTTTTCAGCAGTCCTTCCCATTCATTTCAGCATGACTCTCGTAACTACTACTCCTGGGAGAATTCCACACTAAAAATTCAAAATTCTGCGCACAGTATTTTAAAATGTTTCACATTTTTTTGTCATAACACAATATAATTCCAGTTTCAATTATGTTGGCAGTTTGTTTCAAAATGCCTGTCAGCAAGTATGTCTGTAATGATACGGACAAGAAAAAAATTATTTAGGAAAAAAATTGACAGATCGATTCCCCACAAGGCATATTAATGCAGAATGTGGAGTAATAATTCATTTAAGCCATTATATAGAAATGCATTTCTTGTGCCCCTTCAGAAACAGTGCAAAGGCCTGGGGGAGGTCAGGATCCTGGAGGAACTGAGTGGGAAGGAAGTAATTGCTGGGAAGGAGACTGGGAGTGAATCTGTAAGGCTGTTGGGTCTGGGAGGGGAAATATGGTTATTTGTGGGTGGGGGATTGTTAGGGAGTTAGGCAGCCTCACCCATGCAGACACTGCCTGATCACTAGCCTCTCTCATTCAGTCAAGCACATCTGCCCATCACCCTGTGGCCACGCACCCTCACTCAGCCACTCCGGCCCCCATTCCCATGTGGCCCTGCACTCCACTCCCATTCAGTCCCTCCCCCTGCCCCAATCTGTCCCTCATTAGCCCTTCTGGGGTAGTCTATGACCTCACCCTTGCTAGTCCCCTGTGCCCATGACGTCCCTTCATTTCATATTCTGTGCCTCCTCACTGGACCCAGGGGCAGGGTTCTGAGAGCAACACAGCTTCTTTACCTTCCCTGTCTACAGCAGGCTGCTCCCACCCAGGGGTGCCTGACCTCTGCTCTGCTGCCTCAGCAGCCCTTGCTGAGTGAAAGGCATAACTGCAGCATCACTCTGACAGAATGTATTTTCTGCAGAGAAAAAAAAAAGAGGTGGGCTTGAATTTTATGCATGCAGAGTGGTGCAGAATTTCTTCAGGAGTAAACTACAGTAAGCTTGGGGAACTATGGGTTACAGAGTTGAGTGCTAAAATACTAGCTTTGACATTTGTTTTATCTACTGGCATAGGATAGAAGCCACATCAAACTTAAAGGAGGGAGTTCAAGAATTGAGGCTCATTAGGCTAGGAATAGAAATGAACTAGATTAGTTACATTAAGTTAGGGGTAGAAGTGCATAGTTAAAAGCAATGCTTTTTCTGGTGCCAGTTCTTGCCGGTACTAAGTACCTGCACCTCAGCAGCGGGATTGGCTTGTGGGCAGGGAGCCAGTTGAGTACCAGCTCCTCATGTTTTTACAAAAAAAAGCGCTGGTTAAAACCAAAGATTTCTTTTTGCATTTGAGAGTTATTTGTAAATAAAGTATTAGGCTATATAACTGCAGAGAGTTTTGACAAAGATAAGGAGTTGTTGTTTTTTTTTATAACAACATCAGCTGGTGTGTGAAACATGAGATGTGAGTGTCTGACTGCTTTTGAATTGTCCTAGCAGCCTTTTAATTATTTCTACTGACATAACTCTCATGTGCCCAAAACATTGAGTCCTGCTTTTGAAAATATGGACAGGACAAAAATGCACAGAAGGTCTGGAAAAATCTGGCCATGTATTTGGAGTCTGTAGGTGCTTCTGAAGTTCCAAATGGTTGAACTCACTGGGAAACAATGCACTACAGAACAGCAATAACTGCACAAGTAAATTGAAATATCCAACGTTAATGGTTTAATCAGCTGTAAAAACACCACATTGTGCTAGTCATGGCACCATAGTATATGAATATCAGTGATGACTTTTAATGAATTATTATTTATGACTCACTATGTTATATACAATAGCTGTAAAATAAATTAACGCTGAGTTTTGTTTTCTTTGGTAACAATGTTTAAAGCGTTGCTTCTGTTTCATAGCTATATTCTTTCTCGTATTTTCCACATATGTAGCTTTTTACAGAAGCTGCTGCTTTGGTCCTGGGAACATTATCGAGAGAGGATATACTGTAGCTGTGATGCCCTTTCAAGATGTTCTGTGGGAAGCTGCACACAAAGAGACTGATCCAAAGACTGATTTGAAAAGGTTTTGTGAGCACTCAGCATCTCTCGCCATCAACTCAAAGGTACCATTCCTGAATTCACTGTTTCAGTGGATACATGATGATCAAGCCACAGATGAATCCAGATGCAGTCCTTTTAAATAAATCATCCTCAGCTTAGTCTACGTTATTCTGAAGGAGGTTTTATTACCTAGGTGTCTGCTTAAACTATATGCAATGTATATATTGTAAAATGTGTTTAAAAGCTCCCTATAATCTAGCCTGTGGTGGCCAACTCATGGCCCATGGACCAGAATCCATCCCACAAGCCTGTTTATCTATCCCACGAAGCCTCTTCCCATGGTAGCAGTGCCATTATACCCAAGCCAGCCAAAGTGAGTGTGGGGTGCAGGATGTGATCTGGCTGGGGAAGGGGGTCAGCAACCTGCAGGTCTGGAGCTGTATGTGGCTCTTCAAAGGAGCCACTTGTGGCACTCTGCCCTGCCACAGCTGAAATAATGGAAGTAAACTTACTTGGACATCAGGAGGGATCTGGCTGTTACACCAATTAAATTTAGTTCCCTTATTTCAGTGCGGCAGAGCAGGGAGCTGCCTGCACTGCGGGTGGGTGAAGTGAGCAGGAAAGCGGAGGGGTGGGGCAGCCAAGTCTGCCCCTGCTGGAACAGCATAGCTGTGTTGAGAAGGGTGGGGGAGACATGGTGGCCATGGAGGAGCAGCGGCAGCGTGCGACTCTCATACCCCAAAGCAGGTTAATCCTGCAGATAGGGTGGGCAGCATCGGGGCTATTTTGTGTTCAGTACCCGGAACATGTTAAGAATTACCATGTGGCCCCCAATGCAAAAAGGTTGGCCACCCCGATCTAGTCTGTAGTATCCTTTCGGTTGGCAATTACTTACCCACAAGTGTAGACCCACCAAAGGCAATGTAAGTAAGGGTTGCACAATGAAGACCTTCGCCTCATTCCCAAACTCCTCCTCTTCTAAGGTATTCCCTTTCAAATGCCATTCTACTGAATTTTGAACACGTCATAATATTTTATCTTCACCATGCATGGAGGTACAACTGGCTTGGCAATTTGTACAGTATTCCTGGAACCGTGGGTATATCATAAGAAGAATATTATGCCTGAGCAATAAATTCTACTTCTGATATATCCTGTTTAGCTTCTGAGTTCCTTTCAGAGTAGGAAGTATTCATAAAAGAGAAGGTATTTTGAATATGAATAACAATACCTACAATTTATGAAGGAAGATCTCAAAGAACTTTACAAACATTAACTGAAGTTTCTCAGTAATGTATGTATTAAAGTCAGTTGTTTACAGAAAGGAAAACCAAGGTGAAAAGAGTTCAGCTCATAGGGTAGCAACCTGCAGCCTAACGGCCACATGCAGCCCATCAGGGTTTGTGTGTGTGGTCTGTGAGACATTATTTACTGTTGCCCATGTGCAGGGGTGCCAGATTAGGCTGGTTTATGTCTGCATGGTTATTTTTCCTACTGGTGACATGCACTTAAAGCAAGGGCACATGAAGTGACCTGCAGGTGACTGCACACAACATTGATTATGAGAGCCATGTGCTCCCTCTGCATCCAATCAAAAGATGCACAGACCACAAATTCTAGGTTCATAGGCACGGATAGCAAAACAACCATATCCCAGGAGACCATCTTGGTTATGACAAACTTGTGGCCCACTGAGATGAATGAGTTTCTGTAGTGAGGTGCAGTGGCCCCACCCTGACTCTGAGGCAGAGGAGGCCTCTCTGAAACCCTGGTGGGTGGGCTCAGAGCATCTGTGCCCTGCCCTGCCCTGCAGTGAGTGGCACCTCAGACCAGAAGTGCCAGAGGCGGGGCCCAGGGCTTATTAAAAGGCCAGCCTCTGAGCTGAGTGGAGGCTTCTGGCCGGGCTCCTGCAAGCAGAGGCCAAAAGGCCTGCACCAGCCAGACCAATTGGCCAGCAGCCCAGACCAAAGCACAGTGCCACAACCAAGCCTGCCTTTGGCCAGGTACCTGGAGTTCCTGGACCTACCTGGGCTCTCTGGCTGATGGTGTGCCCCATATGCCGAGGTCCAAACCAAGCCAATGAGCCTAGCCACTGCTGGCTACCCCAAGGGCCCAGACCTGCCTGTGCTGGTGAGTCTCCCCACTACCAGTTACCCCAAGGACTAGGACTGGCCTGAGCCTGGGAGCCTAACCACTGCCATCACCACTGAGCCCTTAGACCTGCCCAAGCCTATGGTCCTGTCTCCAGTCCATTACCCCAAGGATATGGATCCCCACTGACCAGCTCCCGGTGGAAGCTGTTCCGGGCCAGGGTGCAGTGGAGTGGAGTGGGTGGGCCTGTGCTCCCCTAACCCTATTCCCCTTGCCTCTCCTAACTCACACTGCTTTGCTTGTGTGATGGTTACCTTACCCTGTGCTAGGGCCAACCCCGATGTACTATTGGGCTAATCAGTCCTGCTAACAAGGCGCTGAGCCTTACCCTGCTGCCCTGCCCCATCCCAGGGCTTACATACTGCTGGTGGGCTCAGCCTAGCAACTCTGTGCTGCACTTTCTTGACTGCTGTCTTGCCCTGCCTCAGGGTCAAGACTTGTGGACGACATGGCCTGCTCCACCCTACTGCAGGGGCTAAGCCTGAATAAATGATTGTGGCTCCACCCATACTTATGGGCTGGGTGGGGCTTATGCACTGACTGCTTGTTTGGACTGCAGCTAGCCCTGTCCAGGGCCTGGGCACACACACTACCTGCATGCAGCCCTGTTAAAGGGGACTGAACCCCACAGAGACTGCTGTCTGCCCAGGATCAGGCAGTGCCTAGACTTTGGAGAGGTGCTGTGGCTTGCTACACCCCAGAGGGGGTGCATTCCCCTGGCCAATACCTCTGCAAGGCCATTCATGCAGCCCTCTCATTAGCCTAAATTGCCTATCACTGGTTCAGCTGATCTGCCAATAAAAAGCAGATCTGGAATTAGAACACAAGAATCCTGACTCCCAGTGTCCCATATCACCTCTCATAAGCTATTCTATTAAAGTACTTTTATGAAGTGTAAGTAAATTGTAGTTTATATGTTAGTTAAAAAAAAAGTAGTGACAGTGTAATAACTGACAGTCACAAAATTAATTACAAGAATTCCAGATTTTAAATCAGGAACCAAAATTAAAACACACACTGTGTATGCAAAGTGCAGTCTGTTGAAAAGCTGAAATTGAATAATGATGTAATACTTGTTTTCTATGATTAAGTTAATTTGACCAGCTGTTTCCTCTGTCATCTGGATTTTCAGTTTTGGAATGATGATACCTTTACTAACATCTGAGATCTTCATTGGTTTAGAGTGCTGACCTATATAATCACAGACTCTGAATAATTTCAGACTTTCAACTAGTTCCATTTTCTAAATATTTGAAAACTTTCTTTAGTTTGTTATTCCTTCTAGCTCTCATGGCTGTGGTCTTCGGAAATGCATCCCTTATCTGTGACTAATTACAATGAAACATGACATCCTCAAGTGAAACTTACAAAATGTATCTGAAATTTATGTTTTGTCCTAGGAGCTCAGTTGCAACACATAGCAGGGGAAACTAGGTATGCAACGCCTATGAAAAATACTGGGCAAGAAACCTGACTCTGTGTATAAATAGCATTGAGGTGAAACCAGAAATTACAAGTACACAATAGTCAAATAAGTCATAACTATGGCATAAAAATGAGAACAACAAAAATAACCTAAAGAGAAGGAGGAGAAGAAAAAGTAAGCAGCTATAACAGGTCACTTGTCCTTAGAAAGTATGCAATTACTTAGGAGCCATAGAATTTTTGTTAATTTTTTTAAAAACATTTGCCAGTTTTGTACCTTTGAAAACTGAAACTGCAAAGTTTGCATGGGAGAAGTATCAAAACATCAGTGTTCCTTGTCTATCTTAACACTTTGCAGATATGTCCACCTAAAATTAACAATCATTTTAAAAGTGACTAATTGAAACATTAACCAAGTCATCTGTTAACCACAGTTAAATAATGAATGAAGCCACGAAGTGAATACAAGCTTTCTACACCTAGCGCAAAAGGCAGGCTATTCTTGAATGGAATCCAGAGAATAACTTGAGATGTGTTCCTATCATTACTTCAGAGAGCAAAACAGAAAATTTATTTTAAAAAACCTGAGGAGTGTGGGGAATCGCAAAACAACTGTAATTAGGAAAAGGTCACTTTTAAAGCAATACAATATTGAGATACTGGAATAATTCAGAGAATAACCTTTGAACTCAATGTTCCTCTGTAAAGTGCAGCTGTGGAATCAAACTAAATGACAAGTAACAGGAAGAAGAGTTGTAAGGACATCACAGTGGAAAATACATTGTGCGTGAGTTGCATGCTAAGACCATATGAAGGATAATTTTAAACCAGCTATGCTGTGCTTCCACAGGTACAGCTCAGTTCATTAGCCCTGAACAAAATAAACTATCCTGGTAAAAGCAAAACTTTATCAATATAGCTACAGCCACACTCCATCAAGAGACCTTTAAAGACCCCTCCATTTCAATAATCTTATTCACACACACACATACACCCCACCATTCCATCTGGATGAATGACAGTAAATGAGAAACCCATTTGTGCTGCCCGCTATAGGCAGTTTTAACAACCATCTCTCTGCCTGGTTCCAAACTACAGTAAACTCTTTCATATCCAGCATTCTGTTATGCAGAACTCTCAAATAACTGGCATTTTAACAAAAAGTAAAATTTTAGTTATATTTTCCATAAGTACAGTATAATCAAAGTAAAAACAAATAAATACAGCAAATACAATGTTTACAGTGTACAATACCACTGTTGTTGGTAAATAAAGTACTCTGCATACATTTTTGCTTGCTTCTTTATATCTAATCTTGCTTTTCTTCAGTGTTATGCATTACGAGGTTTACCTCTCTGTTACCCAGAATACTTGAATATCTGGCAACCTTCTGGTCCTCGGGCTGCCGGACACAAAAGAGTTTACTGTACTGTGAAGAAAACCACTCCAGAGATATCTAGTCACACCAAACAAACACTTGACCACAAAGATATATGAACAAATGGGTATATATGTACCCACTATTTCATTTGTGAACTATGTCATGTGTGGAGGCCTACAAAAGAGTGTCTAACATATATTCAAAATACTAAGGATATTTGAAGAAAGACCAAAGAACAACATGTACCTTTTTTTCCCAGCAGGATAAATCTCACATTGAAAACCACCACCACAGTGGCTACAGCTACGCTTGCATTCCTCTTTCAAAAGAGGAATGCAAATGAAGCACTGATTCACATATCTCACACTTCATTTGCATAATCTCTTTTCAAAAGATTCTTTCGAAAGGAAAAAAAGCAGTGTAGACGCGGCTCTTTCAAAAATAAACCCCGTTTTCAAAAGAACGCTTATTCCTAACTTTTTTTCCTGATTTCCTTCATTTGCATGCCTCTTTTGAAAGAGAAATGCAACTACAGACATAGCCAGTATGTAGGTTGATATAAATTCTTTCCTTTGTGAAATGTTTATTGCACCTATCATAATGTGGTCCTGGTCTGTGACTGAGGCTCTTCCAAGCTACAGCAATAAAACAATAATTGTAATTGGATAGTATGCTGTAAAGCAAACCAGGTAGTACAGTGATGAGTGCAGGCTAAAACACTATATAGAACAGAATAGAATGTTGCACATATACATACAAACTAATGTAAATTTCTCCTTGGAAAAAAATGGCACAGATAAAACAAACAATTAACATGATTTACTATTAACTCATTATTATTATTATTATTATTATTATTGTTGTTGCTGCTGCAGGACTCCTATAGCAATTATTTTCTTTCTATAAAGGACTCGTTTCTTTTAGGAATATTCCATTCTTCCTGACCTAATGCTTCACAATCATTAGCATTCTTTGTCATATTAGTAGAGCTTGATCAACTAGATATTTTTCAAAGTTGGAAAGATTTCCCAGCCAATTTTCCAGCCTGTACCATTAGTGACAGCATGAGGAAAATACAAAAAAGCTTTACATGAAATTGCAGTGGTGCAAAACATTACTATGAAAGAGCAATATACTTGGTACATTGAAATAAATGGCTTAAAACTTGTATTTATTTACTATCCTCAACCTAACATGGCCTACATTTTACCTTCCATTTTGTTTATGCAACCTTCAAACAGATTTTGGCCTTATAACTTTTATTTAAAACACAATTGGCTCAATTCCCCAGCTCCTCATCCCCAGAGTTATACCATTTTGTGCCAAAATAACTCAGGGGTCAGAGCACCAGCTTACAGAAAGTCCACCATTACGACGACTGTTGCTATACAAAGGACAATTAAGTAGTCAACACAGGTTCAAAAGTGAGCAGAAGTAACAAAGGATGGCATATATGTCCAGCAGTCAGGGATGCATTCAGCGTATGCCCAAGGCAGCTTCTGGCAGCAGAGTTCTTGTGTAGCCCTAGCTACAGATTAAAGCTTTCTTTCCTGAGTGAACCCTCTAGGGAAGGCTGTTCAAACACTGCCCTTCCTCCCAGATGAAAAGAAGAAAACAATTTAAAATTCCTTTGTATCATCATAGGTGAACTGATGCCGAACAAGTGTAAATTCCTTGGGCCAAACCCTACTCTCTGCTACTAGCTGTTCAGTGGGGCTGTGGTAACTGAGACCATGATTTGGGCCAGTGGTCATGAACCTAATTAAAAGGTGGGGAGGGGCGAGGAGTCACTTCAAAATATCTCATTCTATGAGGTGCCACAGGACTTCTTGTTGTTACTGATATCATTATATTAGCTGCCACTACATTTCAATGGCAGTCAGATGAATTAACTGGTTGAGCTATAACAGTTTTTCTTGACAGTCCTATTTGCATGCTTAACCACAGTGTAGCACATAATCACAGAGCTGTCACTTTCTCAGATCTCTCAAGTATTTCTACCAAGCTTTGTAGCTTTCTGATACTTCTTTTTTTCAGTTTCAGGAATGTGAGATGGCTGCCAAGCACACTAAAGTACTGGAAAATAATTTAACCCATTTTAGATTTCACCTGTTCCATATCCCTTCCCATTCCCACTTGCCTAAATAGGCTAAATTTCTATTTACTCTCCATATTTTGATAACATGTGCATGCTTTTGTGTCTCATGATAAGATGACTATTTACCTCCTTCCCTTACAGTTCATTCTCTTCTCTTCTCTTGCACTTCCATTTCGTCTGCTCTCACTTGCCTCATATCTTGTGATTGGCTCACCCACCTGCTGTCTGTTTACTCGTCTCTTCATTTCCTCTCTCTTTTCCTTTTGTATCACTTTTCTCTCCTTACCTAAAGAGTATAACATTCAAGTTCTGGACAAAAAGGCGCTATTTCAGATCTGCTATAAATCTAGTACAGGGGTCTACACAGAGACCCATACTAGCAGTCGGAAAGAACATGCCCAGGGCGTATGGACCATTTCCCATAGCCCCTGAAATCTGCTATCATAAACCCCTCACATGAGCAGAACCCACTATGGAATAGTTTTCAGTCTGTTGTGGTTTTAAATTTAAACCCACTGAAGGTGGTTTTCCACTCATGCTAAGCAGAAAAAGTGTTGGTACAGCTGTGCTGCAAAAGCTTAAAGACAACGGAAGGAAAAGCTTGCAAAACTTTCTGTTGCACTGTAGGTCATTGACATGGCCAGTCGTAACAGAAGGTTACTTGATCATTATGTATCTATTGCTCATCATCATCACCACCCTATCTGTGTGCCAACTTCTCTGCCATACTACCCTATGACCCTATCAACACACCTTGCTGATTTCCCAGAGACTTCAGATGTTGGATAAAAGAATGGGATAGAAAGAGAAACAGGCATCTTTATTCCTATTCTGGAGTGAGCTTCAAAATTGATTCTAGAAACCATGTTTTTCCCCCTCATAGAAGAGAGTGGGTGGCTGTATCCCCTATTTCTACAGATGACTTGTTTTTAATGATTATGTTTTATTCACAAAGATTCTAAAAGCAATTGAGTATGTGCATTTTTCAAATTTAAGTTAACTGAAAAAGTTGCAATTAACTATTTCTCAGATGCGTAGAATGATGAATAAATTACTATTTAAATCTAAACTCTTTTACATATTTATTGCAGATCTGTGGGTCACTTCCACATTACATGCAGGACTAATACTGCAAATTTAGGGAGATATTCTCTTCCTCACACATGCAGGTAGAACTCAGCGATCATAATGGAGTGATGCATAAACCAAGAAAGAATAAGCTCCTTTGTTTTGATACTATTACACTGTCTTTATGAATCCTTTACTGCTTTAAATATGGTTTCTCATATTTTCATTTTGCCTATTATGGGAAAGAAGATTAACTTCTGGTTTTTTTTCTAGTCAATCTTCTTCCCTGTTTGTCTAACGAGTTTTGAATAGTCTGTATGTTTTGCAACAGACGTTGTACCAGAATCTGACACTTATGCACTTATATATGTATTTATCTGGTATAACCAGAGATGGGCTAAACCATTTTGAGCAGCCAGTATCTCAGAACACACAGATACCGTCTCTGTGTGTGTGTGGATAAGATAAGTATTGTTAGGGTATCCACACCTCATTTGCTATCTTATGATACGGACAGCAATTTTAACCACTACTTCAACTGGCCCTGGAGGGATTCAATTTACACAGACACTATCAACTTCAAAATAATAACTTTGCCTAAAAATGTTTTGTGTTGCTACAAGTACCCCAGAAGAGAGCTACCTGGAAGGGGCTGGATGATGAACGAGAAAGGACTAGCGCATTTTTCAGTTCTGTGCAGCTGACAGCTCCTTGTGTCTAGCCAAATCCCAGTTTTACCTTCACAGTCAGTTGCTCAGTAACCTCCGTTTCTGTATTTCTCACAGCAATAGGGACAGTTTTGTTTCTTTATTTTTAAACCTGACAATGAAACTGTAATTCCACAGATGGTAGCAGGAGACATCCAGGGCCATGGCAGCACCTGAAACGAATACAGCTATTTCAAAAATAACCAAATTTCAGATGGACGGTGTCCATTTATTTGACAGAGCTCCCAGTGTTCCAGTGAGCTATTTCATTTTGCCATATAGTCAAACGGTGACTTCCGAGTGCTGACATACACTCCAAGGTTGAGAGACAAGAAACACTGTTATTTTGGAGCCTAAAATTTCAGTTTACTGTTGAGTATTAGAAGCTGAAATTAATACAGCTATCTAGATGTGCCAGCCCTGTTATTTCCAAGAGCGGAAAACATGAGACAAGTATTACCAGCTATCAAACATCAGAGCCGGCCCAGCCCTCAGACAGTGTGCGTCCAGCTGCAAGGAAGACAAGGAGAAGGGCTGGTGAGTCATAGACACGACACAGACCCTCAGGCCCTACCCCCACTGTGAGTAGCAACCAACACCCACCCAGGCCAAGGGATGGGGATGTCCTGGAGCAAAACCGTGTGTGGCCTACACAGTGGGCCCTACTGCATGGGGACTCGGCAGTGCTTCTGGGCCTGTGCTGACTGCTGTACTCCCCAAGCCCCCCCGAGGAATGGGCTAGCAGCCACAGGGGGTATCCGGCCACAGAGGGCTCTCTCATTGGTGGTATGTGAGCAGGGAGCAGCCTGGCCCTCTGCAGGGCGCACTCACACAGCTGCAGCTCACAGCACTGTCTACAGGAACAGGCGCTACCTTGCACCTGTGGGCATGCTGTGCACTGGGAGCCACACTCCAATGTGTTGGTGACCTGGTGGTCAGCTCACTTCCAGCTGTGGGAGGTGCTGGCAGGGCCTCCTCCTGCTCCCCCAGGGCATGGGTCTCATCGAGCCCCCAGTGAGGCTGGCAGAAGGCTGGCACCCATGCTTGGGGCTGTTTGCTGGGTCCAGATAGCACACACTACCTTACACATGGTTCCATCTGCTGGGACCGCAGTGCGAGGTCCCGCCTGTGCCCGCCAGGCAACGCTCACAGCCCACCCTATCTGCACCCGCCTCCCATGCCCTGGGACATGTGACATGCAGGGCACTTACCAGAGGGACCCTTGCTCAGCACTGATGAAGCCTGGAAGGTGGCCTGGCAGGTGGGGACCAGCTGCAGGGTGCTGCTGCTGGCCTCTGACGCTGTGCCTGCCTCTAGCTCTAGCGGGGGTTGGGACTTGGAGGCCAGCTCCTCCTCCTACAGGGGCTCCAGCTGTGGTTGGGATCCTCCAGCACCAAGTCCATGGTGCAGGTTGGAGGTGATGTGGTCCCCCCACCCCACCCCACAGGATGTCGTGCAGCTCCTTGTAATAGGGTTGGGGGTAGGTCCTGCCCCAGAGCATCAGCCAGCATCCCAGGTCCAGAACTCTTTCACCTGCACCTGGACCTGCTTTATGCTGCGGGAGGGAAGCAGGTGCATTCTGCAAGGGCGGTGGCAATCCAGGCATAGGCGGGGGCATTACAGTGCTTCACCTTGGGGTCCCGGAGTAGCTTCTCGTTGCCCCACAGGTCCAGGAGGGCTTACACCTCAGCCCCAGTCCAGGAAGGGGCCTACTTCTTAGTTCCCCGAGGTGGCTCTGGGACCCCTCGGACTGCTCCCTCAAGGGCCCGGGCGGAGGGGCATTCAGGGTGGCTGTCTGTCTCCCATCTGCAAAGGCTCTCAAGGAAGGAGTGGCTGTGAGGGTATGGGGGACCACAGATGACACCTCTGCTGCTTCCACGCTCTGAGCTTCCAGCCACCGGGTTTCCTGGGCTCCCTGTAGCTTTAAGAAGGGCCAGAGACAGGCACCACAGAGCACTAGTTGCTGTGGACAAGGTGTTCCCTGGGGCACCTGTGCAGCACCCTGGAGGGCTTTTCTGTTGACTCAAGGCCCCCTGAAATGTCCAGACTGCATTTCTGTCAACAGAGGCGTTCTGCCTCGTGGGGAGCAGGATAAGACTGTCAACAAAAGTGCTGCATTCTCTCAATTTACTGTCCACAGAACACTCTGGGAATCTGGACACTCCCTGGGTTTTGTTGACAAAACCACCTAGTATAGACACAGCCTTACTGTCAAGAAAAAAAAAACTCCACTGCCAAGAGCATTTGGTTGATGCCTGTACAGGAGGCAGCTTTGTTATATTCACACAAGAATTGTGATGTTTGGAGACTGTTAATTAGTGATTCTATTTATGATGATGATAGTTTATTCAGCCTTCTTTCTCAACCACCAATACACCCTCTCCCTGCACCAAGGCTATAAAAATAGGCTATATGTCACATTACTTTTTTTTTTCTCCCATGCTCTGCATAGCATATGTTTATTGGCTCACCCTTCTGCTTTTCTATCAGACTAGGAGCCTGGTTTTATTATTGATTTATGCTGCCTGAAACTCAAGGTTGAAAGAATAGAAAGTCTTAGGAGACATATACTGTAGCAAACTGACCAGAGAAGAAAATGTACTTGCTATTATTTTGAGAAACAGATAATAATGGAGAGAGAGGAGAAAGAAAAGGAAGAAAGAAAAATAATGTTGCTCTTCTGCTTTCGAGAAGAGATTGGAAATAAAACTTGTAAATGCTGCTTGCTCTCAGCTTTAACATCTATCATAATGATATGCTTTGTTTACAATTATTTCTTTGATTACTCTGGCCTTACTGACTTTAAATTGCCAAAGTACTTGAACTTGTAACAACAGATTAAAACACCACCATCTTGTTGCTCACTGGAAACAGCTAGGTAGGAAGCCTATTCTATTACTATTCTATTCTATTCGGAAGCCTATTTTATTACTGTAATGCAGGGTTCAGGAAAAGATTGCATTCTCATGTCTCAATAATCTAACAAGAATAGTGAAGTCCTACAGAGTTTATTCACTTGCATGAAAACATTATCAGTAGTTATTAAAGGGACAAAACCTTTAACTCTCAGTGTGAAAAGCTTGTTTCTTAGAGTCTTACCCTGCTCTCTTTGAAGTCAATGGCAAAAACTTCTTTTAACTTCAGTTGTAGCAGGTCAGGCCCTGAAATTCTGCCAGAGAAGATTACAAGAAAAACTGATAATCTGAAGAACATGTGAAATGTTTAATGTTCATAAGAACATAAGAACAGCCATACGGAGTCAGACCATAGGTCCACCAAGCCCAGTATCCGGTCTTCCAACAGTGGCCAATGCCAGGTGCCCAAGAGGGAATGAACAGAACAGGTAATCGTAAAATGATCTATTCCCTGACGCCCATATCCAGCCTCTTGCAAACAGTGGCTAGGGACATCGTCCATGCCCATCTATTATGAAACTACTGACCATGTTTAAGAGAGTCTGTTCTACCATTTGCATCTTAAAGCAGATTAAATGTCTTTCTTATCCTGTACACTATGTGGGGCACAATACTTCCCCATCTGAACTGTATTTGTTGTAAACTATTAAGCATCCAGTAACTGTACATAGATATCTGTGGCAAGACAGCATGTTACAGCTGTGAAAGTACTGTCTTTTATTTCCTCACCATTAATATATAACAGCTTTTCCAGCTTCCTAATTATATACATCCTTTATTCTTTTTTGAAAAGCAGCACCGTGTAATTTAAATGCTAGATGTGGAATTATGTGAAAAAATATGGGTTATACACTAGGAAAAAAAAAGATCAGATGTCAACAAGCAGATTACCAATAAAGAGAACTAAGTGACTATCTCAACTGAGATGATCAGTATTAGCTAATCCAATCTATTTTGGCCACCTGAGTTACACTCTGATGAAAAAGAGTAATTTGGTATTTAAATAAAATGATATGCTTTTCCTCTGTCCTAAAACACTTTTTTAAAAATTGTCATTTATTTTACATATCAAGAAAAATACACTCACTAGGCAAAAGAACCAGCTTACTTTCAATTAAATTAGGAGAACATTGAAGTATGCAATTGTTATAGCTGTGATGGTCCCAGGATATTGAAGAGAGAGACAAAGCAGGTGAAGTGCAATAAAAGATGTTAACTCGCCCACCTTGTCTCTAACAATTGAACATACAGACATGAGGATGGCCCTGAGCCAAACCCAATCCCCTTAGGCTAGATTTTATTACTGATACTCACGTGGAGTCATATCATACATGCTAAATAATTCCACTGGAATCAATGAGGCTATTCACAAGTAATGGCCTAATTGTTACAAACCGGTCCCATAACCCATAGGAAAGTTATAATTCTGTTGTGAGTGGACCTAATCATTGGATTCCAAATGCTTCCAAGTTCATGGGTCTAGATAGAGTCTAGTCAATGATTCTAGCTCTGGACTCTCAGGCAAACACCCAAGACCCAGGCCTCATCCGAGGCCCTTCCTTGGGACAGGGAATATCTCCAGTCCAGTTTTGCTAGACCCTGAAACCAACCTCAGATTCCCACAGGCTCTCAGTCACTTATTCTCAGAGCTACAACTAGGCTTGCAAGCACTCTGGGCTCATGTGTTTGACTCATCTAACAAAATAATGCACAAAAACAAGGAACACAGGCTCCACAGAGGAATTCCTTAACCAAATGACTTTACTCTTACAGCATTCAAAGTTACAGATCTCTGAAAAAATCCAAAGTTCAGAGACGCAACCACCTCTCATCTGAGCTGACTCCTCCTGAGATTCCACAGTTCATCAGGATTTCAGGCTTCACAGAGTCCCTCTCTCAAGTCTTTATGTGCAGCGATGGTCAGCCCTATGCACAGGGGAAAGCCCACTCTGAAGCAGGGCCTCCAGCTCTGTGCCACATGCTCAAAATTTGGAGTGTCATATCTTACAGTCAGACTTGTCTTTTCTACACATTAGCTTTCAGGAGAATGGCAATCACTCCATGGGTGGGCAAAAGCTGAGATTCAAAGTTGAAATACCCAGATTGCAGCATCAATGTTGATCCTAGGTGTTGGTCCTTAAATGAGGTGTCCCCCTTTCCCAGGCAGGGCAACTGGAATGCACCATAGCAGGCTGGCCTGAAGAAGCCAGTACTCTCTACAGGATTACTTGCATGCAGCTACTGAGGCAAAACTTAATACCATAGACAAAGGAACTTTTTGTCCGTAAGAGAAAAGAAGAAGAGACTTTGGACTACACAGTATGATTTTGCATTTCTCTGTAAAGCAAGTCATTCTGCACCAGGCAGTGACATGTCCCAGTATTACTGTGCATTCCAGTCTAATCTGTCTGCTGAAGCTATTCTTCAGTGTACGCATCGTACAATAAAAACTACTTACTATTCCAAAACCTTCAAGACTTGCACAAATCTTCCTTCAAGTATCCGCACGGAGGCCTACACATGAATTTATGAATTAACAATTGAAAGTCATCACTCTTGGCAGATATCCCAAAAGGAAAAATGCTGGCTAAAGCCTCAAATCTAACAAACAAATACATACTCAGATCCACACACATTGTTCCTCTGGGATGTTGTACCGGGAGCCACTCAAAGTCTTCATGGTCATAATAAGGAAAAGAACTGAAGTCCTTCATGAACCCGGGCTGGGGGTGGGGGGAACCCAATAGCCCCGTGGTTGGGAGCCAGCATGGAGCTCTGCCAGCAGCCCTAGCCATGGAAACTTCAGCTGGGGCAATCTGAAAAAGGTGCTGGTATGCAACAGTGGCACATATGGGCCCAAAAAAAAAGCACTGGTTTTAGGGTGAAATCCTTACTCTGCAGAAAATCAACGGAAAATTCACACTGACATCAGTGGAGCTCTCCTGCCCACAAAGCAAACATCGCTTGTAGGGTGTAGATTTTTTTTTTGGCAAAAGTGCCAACAAAGAGGCCGTGGCTACACTAGCCCCTGCCTTTTGAAAGGGGGATGCTAATGAGCCACTTCAGCAGAGGCTAATGAGGCGCTGCCATGAATATGAAGCTCCTTATTAGCATAATGGCGGCTGCGCACGTTTTGAAAGTGCCACTTCCAAAGCTCATACTGCTCGTGTAGACAGGGTCCTTTCGAAAGCCCCTTCTTCCCAAAACCAAATGGGAAGAGGTGGCTTTTGAAGTCCAGCTGCCACCTAACCTTTCTAGAGGTTCAAAAGGGCCGGATAACGCTGAACCTTTTGAGATTCACCTATCAGACCTGAAGAAGTGTTTTGTGTGGCTCAAAAGCTTGCCTCTCTCACCAGCAGAAGTCAATCCAATAAAAGCTATTACCTCACCCACCTTGACACGCTAGGCATGATTATGAAGAGAAAGAAGGTGCAAAAGGTCTGAAATGCACCATGTGAACATGCAGGCAGATTATCACAGAATTTATTATGATGGATGAGACTTGAGCAAGTCAATACTAATTACATAACATGGCACTACGTTTTCCACACTTCTTTCAAATGTCTTGCTTAAGGTAGAACGAATAGCCACTTCTCTCCCTCTCTATGGGCAAGCACTGGATTTAGGAAAACAGAGCAAGGGTTATACTGAGATTTATATACTAAACTACCAGATGTTCCCAGCATTGCTGGGTCTTTAACTGAAATAATTCTTTGAAAACAAATGAAAAGTGTGCACACTTTTTTCAATTACGGTATTTTTCAATAATGAAGAAAAATGAAGGCTGAAGTGAGGGTTCGGGGGGTGTCTTAGGGCAGAAGGTTGGTGGGGGCTCAAGGTGAGAGATGGGGGTGCAGAGGTCAAGGCAGGTGAGAGGTGTAGAAGTTAAGTCTCAGGACAGGGGGCTGGAGGGTGAGGTGTGGTACTGACAGGGCCACCTGTAGCAGTGAGATTGGCGCTGCTCTGACAGCAGCTCCTCATGGGTGTCAGGGCAGCTCCTCCTGGAAGGGAGGGATCCAGGGCTGTGTACTTGTTGGATGGGGCTCTGTGACTACCTACAGCCTACAGCTGTGCCCTGGCCTGCAGCCTTTTTTTTGCGGGGGGTAGTTCCTGGAAGCAGCCCCCAGTCTGCTGCTGCCTCCCAGGTCTGCAGCTTCTCCAGGGACTCTTTTCTTAGGGTAGTGACCACCTCATCCAGAGGCCTGGTGTGGGGAGTCAGTGCTCTGCAAGCTGACCCCAGCCTCCAGTTGCAGCTTCTTTGGTGGGGTGCTCCAGAGGCTGGCCATATTCCAGCAGGCTGACCCCCTGCCTCGAGCGCCTCTTGTGACCTGCAGGCTGTCTGAGGGGGACCAGGCTCGGGGAGCTATTCCTCCCTTAGCAGGCCCCCTCCCAGGCAGCCTGCAGGCTGTTGAAGTGTGAGAGAGGCTCTGGGGACTGCCGCTCCCTCCCGTGGCCACTTTTTGGCCTACAGGCTATGGAGAGGTGAGGCTCTGGGAAATGCCCCAGTCTCCAGTGTGCTCCTCACCTCCCAGCCTGCAGGCTGTCTGGGTGGGGACGCTGGCTGTGGGGGGCTGCCCCCCAAGTGGCTCCCCACAGTGTGAAGACAGTCTGGGGTAGGGCCAGGATCCAGGGGTGGCCTTCCCCTTCCCTCCACTGCCTGCAGACTGTCTTGGGGGGCAAGTTTTGTGCAATGACCCCCCTGAGTCAACCTCCCCCGCAGTCTGCAGGCTGTCTTGGTAGGACAAGGTTCTAGGGGCTGCTCCCAGTCTCCAGCAGCCCCTCCCAAGGCCTGCAGGCTGTTTGGGGGCTGCCCCCACTCCAGCAGTCCCCTCTGTAACCTGTTGGCTCTCCACAGTGGAGGCAGGCTCTGAATTTGAGGCAAGAGAGGTACCTGCCCGGTCTTTGTGGCAGGCAAGATGGTGGAACCCCAGTTCTGCTGGCCCCTGTCTTGGTACTGCAGCTGCCCCCAGTGGCCACTCTTAGTATCACATCACTCCTGTCTTTGCCCTTCCCCTACTGTCTTCTGGAAAACAGTCTCTTCCCAGCACTTCCTGTTTTCCAGGCACAACCAAACCCTGATCTTGGTTTAAGATAGGGTAACAGGAAGCAGCATGCCAAAATTCATGGTTGTAGCTTTAATATATTAAGAGGAGTTCTTCAACAAATGTGGCACCAACAGAAAGGCACATTTTAAGATACATATATAGATATTTCTTTTTACCGGATACTCAAGCAAATACTGAAGCAAAAATGCATCTGGCAAGGACACAATTATAGATTCTAACTCTGAACTTAACCTTAAACTTTGTACTTATAAGGAGGTTATGACTTTCTTCTGGCGTCCTCTTATGTGTCCTTGAAAAAAACTGAGAAAGGCGGGTTTGGTGATATAACACAAACATCAACATTCATTGATTTCAGGGCATAGCATTCTGGTCTTCTCCCCATACACACAAGGACTCTTCATATTATCTTCATAACTCCTCCAACTCCTGCTTGACCTTGATCTCCTGGCATTTGAGAAAGCTCTCAAAAGCCAGTCTGAAGCTTGTTTCTATGGCTAGGAACAAGCCAGCATAAAGAGGTTCCTGAAGAGATTTAATTTTACCTCAAAAGTATCTAGAATAAGCAATGAATATTTAAGGCACACATATCTACATTACACATGCTGCTGGAAGGGTGACCAGATTGCTTTACCCCTAGCTGAGAGCTGGAGAAGCAAATTCGTTCATTAGAAAGAAAGGAAGTCAGGCTCAGCTATTTCTCATAGAGTGTGTGGTGTGCGGCCTTCAGGATACTGGTCAACAGGTTTAGCAACTGAGGGTTCCACTGTTGGGGAGAACAGGTGCAGAGAGTTATAGCAAGTTCAACAACTTGTTGGGTTGACCAGATTATACTGCATAAATGTATATTTCTCTGTGGCAGCTGTGGCTGGGAACTCTGGGCCCCTTCAAAATGCTGGGCCCCTTTGCAGCTGACCCCTTTGCCTCCCTCTGTTGGTGGGCCTGGGCTAGGCACAGGCTTTAATCTCGACACATTGCTTTGTAGTACCTTGCTGAACCAAGCCCTAGTGATCGGTGAGATTAAGAACAGGTGGGGCCTGGGGAATGACACAATTTAAACTAAGAATGTCATGACACATTTCTCTTGCTCTGGTCAGCAAATTTTTTGAACAAAATGAAGTTATGGAGCCTTGAGGACCCTCATGCTTGAAGGTCTTGGGGCAACTGCCCATTTTGCCCTTTTATCAGTCAACCACTGCTAGTCATGCACCAGCGTATTGCTCAGTATCTTCAACAATGCACCAGTGTACTGCTGAGTATCTTAACAATGCTACTATGGGTAGCATTAAGTGTCACATGGACAGTTCAGAGAGTTGTGATGAAATATTAACCTGCAATGTTTTTCTGCTAAAAGTAACATTAGCCAGATTTCAAATAAAAGAATAAAAATAAAAAAATGAGTTAATTAAATGTGAAATATTATACAGCATATGAATCAGAGCCCATGTGTGTAATGAGCAACTAATACTTGAAATATTTGCATCACATTGATTCTTGAATGCCACAAACTTTACTCTATTATTCATGAAAACCCACTTTCCCTGCTGTGATATTCATGAGCAGGGAGATGCCTATTTATTGGACAGCTTTCACAGAATATTTAAAAAAAATTAAAATCAGGTCTGGTCTAATAGTGGAGCTCAGCATACTTATAAAAAATATAAAAACAGGGAATGCTGGACCACATCTGGAGGACTTTGCTCACTCACTGTTTCTTATTCTGCATTATTCCTCAGGCAAATTCTAATCCCAGCATGTCTGAACCCTACAGTTGTTCCACTCCCCACCCCCACACCCCATCTTCTGGACTTCAGTGGCAGCTTTGCTGGAGTAAGACTGAATAAAAGAGAGCAAATGATTTCAACCACTGCGGAGGAGGGGTAAATTAAGTTTAATTCTGTTTTCCACAATGTCAAAGTAAATCAGGATCAATTTCTCTGCAGTCAGTGGAGTAATCCCAATGTAAATTTGGTATAACTGGGAACAGAATTCAGCCCTATTTGCTTTATGTGGTATTTTTTTGCACCAGTACAGTTCCATGGGTAGTAGCAATGGTGGGAGTACTACTGTGGACAAGATATATACATTTTGTACACAGAGCTTCTGAATTGGTTTTGACAGATTTTGAATTAATTTCATTGCTACTCTCCCAGCGCTATCCCAATGTTCCACTCAGTGACAAACAGTAAATTAATTCTGTGTGCATGAAAATTTGATAAACCGTTGACAAACTATCTGGCAACAAACTCTATTTATTGCTCTTTAAAAAAAAAAACAAAACAAATAAAACCCCCAAAAGAAGAAATAGTTATAGGTTGCCAGACACAGCAACAGCAGGGTGGGGGAGGGAGAGAGAAGAGGAGGTAATTGCCCCGGGGCCCAGCAATTCTAAAGGGCCTGGGGCTCCCAGCTGCCGCTGCTGTGGCAGTGGTGGGACCTGGAGCTCCAGGCCCTTTAAATCACCACCAGAGCACTGGGCAGCACAGTCCAAAGCCATGATGTGCTCTCCAGGTGGCTGTTAGAGACAGCAGGGGCAAGGAGTGGGGAAGGGGTCTCAAACAATCTGAACATCACTAAGGTCTGGATGTCCCAGCCTTACCCCTTCTGCCCAAGGCCCTGTCCCTTCCAGGAACACAGACCTGCACCCCCTCACACTCACCCCAGATTGACTCGGGACCCAGCAAACTGTCAACCACCATCTAGATGCCTTCAACCCTAAATAAATAGTTTATTTTCCACCATAATCTGGTATTAAAAATGTTGCTTACTCTTTCTGCATGTATTTACCGCGTGAATTTTATTAATTCCCCTGCTAATTGTTTTTCATTACCCACTATTTCGGTTGAGGTAGCAGTGATTATGTTTCTAGGTGTAATTTCCTACTCTTTGAAGAGGGGTGGCTTTAGGATTTCTGTTGCCTTTAGGGAATTGGTAAAACGTCCATCCCTTACCTAATCTCTCTGTCACCCATATTGTTACAGTACACTGTATGGACACTAATATTTTGCTGCCCTAGGTAACAACCTTCTCTGCTCGAGTGAAAGAACCAACCCTGCCTTTGAATTATCAAGGCTTCCTTGTCTGTTTTGCCTCCAAGTGCTTAAGTTCACTTTGACTTCTCTTTTAAAAATGACTGGCCTTTGTCAGAACCCACAAACAACCTTTTAGTTCAAGCATACAATGTGTGAACAATAAAGCCATGCTTCTTTCTGCTCATGTGCCCTTTACATAATTGAGTTGACCATGATGTAAATTGCTTTATAGGCAAAGATTCGGAAAGTAAAAATCTAGACGAGTGGCTCTGACAGTAGCTAATGCAACTCCCAGTGAAGTCAATGGCAGTCTCACAGCACCTCTGGCTTTAATGGGAGTTGAATGAGGCTCTCAGTGAATTGGGAAGGAACGTAGGATTGTTGCACTCAGTACAGATGCTGCCCAGATGCTAATTACAGTTCTCCTGTGTTATTTTAAAAAAGCAAAAACAAACCTCCAGACAAACATTACTGTGGCTGTTGAGGGTTCTATTCATTCCACAGCACAATTCAATAAAAAGAGAAAAGCAAAAACACAAATAAGCTTGCTATTTGCATCACTATCCCTGGTCCCACCTCAGCAGTGACTGTTTGTAACAGCTATTGAGATGAAGAACTCTCTGCTTCTTTTTGTTTAGTTTACTGCTACACCTCAAAGCAAGCCAGCAATTCAACTATCAGAACTTTACTACATGCAGTCCTGCAAGCAGAAGCATATGTATGCCTGGTTTGTGGTTCTTAAACCTTAGCATGGGTGGTTCAGACCTAGAATCACAGAACTGGAAGGCACCTCAAGAGGTCATCTAGTCCAGTCCTTTACACTCATGACAGGACCATGCGCATACAGACCATCCCTGATAGGTGTTTCTCTAACCTGTTCTTAAAAATCTCCATTGATGGAGATTCCACAACCTCCCTAGGTAATTCCAATGTTTAAGCACCCTGACAATTAGGATGTTTTTCTTAATGTCCAACCAAACCTCCCTTGCTGCAATTTGAGCCCATTGCTTCTTGTCCTATTATCAGAAGGTTAATGAGAATATTTTTTCCTCCCTGATCCTTTTAACAGCTTCTTAGTTACTTGAAAGTTGTTCTCATGTCCCCTCTCAGTCTTCTCTCTTCCAGACTACATAAACCCAACTCTTTCAATCTTCCCTCATAGGTCATGTTTTTGAGACCTTTAATAATTTTTGTTGCTCTTCTCTGGATCTTCACCCCTTTATCCACATCTTTCCTGAAACATGGTGCTCAGACATGGACACAGTATTCTAGTTCAGGCCCAATCAGCGTAGAGTAGAGAAGAACTGGTGCTTGTGTTTTGCTTCTAGCACTCCGGTTAATACATCCCAGAATGATGTTTGCTTTTCTTTGCAGTAGTGTCACACTGTTGATTAATATCTAGGTTCGGGGCCACTGTGACCTCTAGGTCCCTTTCTGCAGGACTCCTTGATAGACAGTCATTTCACATTTTGTATGCATGAAACTGATTGTGCCTTTCTAAGTGGAGTACTTTGCATTTGTCCTTATTGAATTTCATCCTGTTTATCTGGATTGCTCAGCGAGGGTTCTACTTCTTCAACTCTCTCTTAGCCTCCTTTTTGATATCCTGCTTTCGGGAAGGGTGTAAAGGGGTTCAGAAGCGAGCAGCCTGGGTATGGTGTGCTCCTACTGTGGTGTGGAACAAGCAGTGAAGGTAGGAACATTTCTTGTTTATTCCTCCATATCTGTGCAACAACAGAGGGGCAACACTCAGTCAGGCCCATAGCATGTAAGACGTAGAGAGACTGATTGTCAAACAGTGGCCTCCTTCCATGTGTGCAAAAAGTTATTGGTGTGCACACCTATGTATTAACTTGGCAACACTAACCCCTGAGCAGGAAGATAAACTATTTTAACACTGGACTATCTGGCCAGCTTTAATTCCTCCAACTGCACAGACATCTAGGCAGTGTTTGGAAATCTCCAAGCACAGACAAAGAAGGAATTGCAACGAAGACCCCTTTGAAAGGCAGCCCAGAAATGTTATGCAAGAGATCAAGAAACATTTTGACTCCTGTGTGCGTACACACAGTACTCCTTGTACTCAAAGCTTCCTACTGAAGACCAGTGAGAGAAAGGGATAAACATGCTTTGCTCGAGGGCCCAACCACAAGGTGACCATCCTTCCAATATTAGGTGGGAGGGTCCTGTATTTGGGACGCCACAAAGGCGTCCCTTCTTATTTTTCAAAAGGGACTCATTGTCCTGCATTTGGGCCGTCCCCCGCTGACCTTTTCTGCCAGCAGCTGCACAGGCACAGGTGCTGGCGGGAGTCACTTCCCTGAGCCTTGAGGAAGTGGAGGAGCATGGGCAGCTGCTGCGTCCTTGCCGCTTCCCCAGAGCTCCAGGGCAGGACTGGCAGCTTCCGCTTTCCTGGGGCTCCTGGGGACAGCCAGTGGTTGCCGCTTTCCCGGGGTTCTGGGGGCAGGGCTGGCAGCTGCTGCCTCCTTCCCGGCTCCCTGGGGCTTTGTAGATCCAGGAGGAGCCACCCCTCCCCCTGATATCTCCCTGTCCTGTATTTGGGACAGAGAAATAAGGTTGCCCTACCCAGCCGACAGATTCCAAAATAAAAATGTTTAACCACAACTGGAGAGATCATTTAAATCTAAATAACTGGAGCTCACAAAATGCTTCCAAGGATAATTTTATGGTAGATGCATTGTAGATACATAGTGAAGCCAGCAATGTGGCCTGGTACATTCTGGCCAAATAAGGTGATCAGAAAACATCTATGGAAATGATGTCCTCATTTATTAATAATCTTTCCAACTTTACGATAGCTCACAAACTGACTCACAAAGGCCACATGTACACTACGGTGATCTTTTGAAAGACGATGTTCCTGAAGATCTCTTCCACATAAAAAAGTGGATCAAAAGATCAATCTGCTCTTTCGACAGACAGCGTCCATACTGCCCCAGTCTTCCGAAAGAGCAGTCCATGGATGGAAAAAACTGGCACTATGAGGACTGCTTTATCGAAAATAGGACCCATGGGAGCATCTCCATGTGCTTTTTCTTGAAAGACGCTTTCAAAAGGAGGCGCTCTTCAATTTCAAATGGAAGGAGCACATTTTGTGTGTGGACATTCCACGTGTTCTTTCAAAAAAGGGCCTGATTTTCTGAAAGAACTTGCTAGTGTAGACACGTCCAAAGTGTTTTGAGATGTCAAAATCTTTGTGGAATAATAAATCAAACAAACAATTATAACAAAATCTGGGATACTTCCACACTCAAGTCCCATTACTAAATCAGCCCATAGTATTTGTTTTAACATAAATTTGATTCCTGACCCAGACAAAAATATTTTCAATGTCTGCTATACTTGTTTGGTATTTGACATTTTTGTGGAGGAGGAGAACAATCATACAATATTTGTCGTTGTTCTCCATTAAGACTTTAAAATGCCAATATTTTGAGTCATTCTTAGAAACAGCCTGAATGAATTTTTCTAAATGAATTCATCTAAGCACATATTGCAATTTTTATGTGTAGTGAATACTACAAAAGCAAAAAGGCAGGCAACCAGGCTTCCTGCACAGCTGTATGGCACTACTGATTAACACTCATGATAAGCTAGGTTTGAGAGTTGTAATTTTCAGACTTAAAATTAGTTCACTTTACATTAAAAAACCACAATAGAAACTGAACTTGCTTTCACATAACCTGGAATATTTAGGAGAATATTTAGAACTGTTATTCTAAGAAATGAAACCGGAATAATCTTATGTTTAACATGCCCATACTACCATTTAGCATGTTCCATCTGAGAAACTGAACATATGAAACATACTCCATTGTGTAATGCAATCACAACATATTTAGGGTTGCTGTATGAACGAATTTACAAACATACTATATGAATCAATTAAAATTAGTCTTTTTTGCTGCATCATCGCTCTTTTTGAATTGTTTGTCCACTATGACCCCTAGATTCTTTTCAGATGCATTACTTCCCAAGATACAGTCTGTGTCTTGTGTGTATGGCTTATATTTCTTGTTCCTAGTTGTATAACTTTGCATTTGGCCTATATTTAAAACTAGGGCTGTAAAGTGATTAAAAATGTATTGGGATTTAAAAATATTGTGATAAATTGTGCAATGAACTGCACAGATTAATAACAGGAAACCATTTATTTAAATATTTGGGTGTTTTCTACATTTTCAAACATATTGATTTCAATTACAACCAGAATACAAAATGTACAGTGCTCACTTTGTATTTATTTTGATTACAAATATTTGCACTATAAAAAAAAAACAAAATCACAAGAAATAGTATTTTTCAATTAACCGTATACAAGTACTGTAGTGCAATCTCTTTATCATGAAAGTTGAACTTACAAATGTAGAATTATGTACAAAAGCTGCATTCAAAAATACAATAATGTACAGCTTTAGAAACTAAAGTCCACTCAATTCTACTTGTTCAATTAATTAACAAGTTTGGATACAATTTACAGGCCATAATGCTGCCCGCTTCTTGTTCACGATGTAACCTGAAAGTGCAAATAGGTATGTAGCCGGTGCTGCAAAATGCCTATGTGCCAGATCCACTAAAGATTCACTTCTTCATCAGGCCTGCTGACAGGGTGGTAGGAAAGCAGGCAGATGCCCTGAGGCCCAGCGTTTCAAAGGGGCCTGGAACTCCAGATGCTAATACTGCAACTTTGGCAGTGGTGTGGCTGGAGCTCCAGGCCCCTTTGCAGTGCCACTGCAGTGCTGTTCTGATGTTTCATGTGGCTGTGAGAAGAGATGTCAAGATACTTCACTTTAAAAAAAGTTGGTATGGACTATACACGATCTGAAGGGATAAAAGGTTACGTTCCCCTGGAATGTGCTGTAGGAAAATATACAAACAAAAATAGAAAAGATGACTTGACTCCTAGAGTAATCAAACCAGAAGTAATTGGGGGAAAAGACTTTGAAGGCATTTCCACAAAAAATGGTACAACCAAAAACTAGGGGGCAATTACCTCATAAAATGTAGCAATGTCTGGAAGGTCAAATAGGCTGGACAGCCTGTTAAGGAGGTAGAAAGGGATCATAGCTAGAAAAAACAGCCAAGTAACTAATGACAATAAGCCAGTTTCTAAAACAGAAGGAACGTTGGGGGTACTAATTTTGCACCACTTTATACTTTCCGCCAATTAAACTTACAGGCTACGTCTACACGAGAAGCCTCTGGTCAACAGAAGTCACTGTTGGAAGGGATTTTCTGCCAAAACTTGACGACAGATTGCATCTACACATGAAAGCAGATCGAAAGAGTGATCTGCTCTGTGGATAGAGAGCAGACTGCCTGTCCCTCTCTCAACAGAATCGCTGACCAGAAGCTCTGCAACCAGGGCTGCATGGTGAACCGGAATCCCTTTCTGTTGACTAAAGGGCCCCAGATCATCTACATGGCTGTTTTGTTGACAGAACACTGTCAAGAGAGGCATTATACCTGAAAGGGGAGAGGTATAACACTGATGGCAGATGTGCCAACTTTCGTCCACAGACTGTCAACAAAGTGCATTTTGCATGTAGGCGTTCCCCAGTTTTTCCCAACAAAAGCCGAGTTTGGCCAAGAGAAACCTCTCATGTAGACGTAGCTATAGTGTATCGTCCCACAGAATTCTGTTACAAAACAGGTCTTATAATTAAGCACTGTAACCTGGTGTAACTTTGGGCATGTGAGTGAATTTCATCTTACAGAATCCTAAAAACAAAAACAAGATGCACATTTAGTCATCTTCAATTTTGTGCCCTAGAATAATGCAACAAGAAATTGAACGCATTTTCTAATGTATATATACACTTGTAACATCAACTGACAACTGTGTGCTCTTGTTGATCTACAACAGTGGTGGACAACCCACAGGCCACATGCATCCTGTATGGGGCATGAGACAATTTATTTACCACTGCCCATGCGCAGGTTTGCCAAGTTCGCCGGGTTTCTTTCCCCAAAATTTTTTCCCCACCAGTATCACTAAACTGACGCACATAAAAATCAAGGGCTGATGAAGTGAAGTGCAGGTTGACTGTACACAAGATTGACTGTGTGAGCCATGCGCTCCCTCTGTATCCAACCAAAGAACTGCTATGGTTCAATTGGCACGCACCCCCAAACTCTAGGTACACTAATGCAGTTAGCAAAATTACCCTACTCAGAGAAACCATCTTGGTTATGACAGTCTGGCTTCCCACGAAAATGAAGGAGGGCCACTCACTAGCCTAGGTTGTCTGCAATCGGGAACTTTTAGCAAATGTATTTATTTTAAGACACTGAATACATAAGAAATGTGAAACTTGAAATTCTATTTCAGGGCCTGGCGAAGAATTGACTGTGAAATCCTTAAACATTACGTCCACCACAATCTACCACCCTGAAGAAAGTCCCTAGCACCCAATCACAACATATCGATCATAACATAACAATGGCCATTCTGGGTCAGACCAAAGGTCCATCCAGCCCAGTAGCCCGTCTACTGACAGTGGCCAGTGCCAGGTGCCCCAGACGGGGTGGACCGAAGACAATGATCAAGCGATTTGTCTCCTGCCATCCATCTCCAGCCTCTGACAATCAGGAGCCAGGGACACCATTCCTACCCTTGGCTAATAGCCTTTTATGGACCTAACCTCCATGAATGTATCTAGCTCTTTCTTAAAGCAATCTAAAGATCAACACACCAACCTTGACAGGTCAATAATCATGCCAGACACACCAATAACCATAATGTTACTTAGAGCCAGGTGCTCAGATATCACACAATATGCTCCGAAGGGGGGGAGGAGGGACAGGATATGGATCTTAAAACTTAAAGCCTCCTTCATGAAACAAACACACTCCACCAAAGAAGTAGATTGCATCATGGAATGAGCCACCTAAATATCCAGGGAGAACTTGCTTCAATTCAGGAAAAAAGCCTATCACCAGCACATCCCTAATTCACATCTACCACCCGCTAATGGCACCCCTACTGGGTATCACTAAACACTTGCTATCCATACTTTAAAAAAATCTTTCCTGTACCTCTTCTTCTGGCTTTCAGTACAACTCCCAAACGCCATTATCAGAAGCAAACTCCCAAGAGACCAGGATACTCAAAGCAGCCCTGATCCTGCCAAAACAACAGATGCAAAACCTGCAGGTATCTCTCCCCTGCTATGTTAATATCCACCCACCAACACATATCTCAAGATCAATGGTTCCTACACATGCCTATCACAACACATGTGTACTTCATCCAGGGCATCATATGCCCCAACAACTATGGAGCAGAACTGGACATTCACTAAACTCTTGAATGAGCATGTACAAAAATTTAAAAAGCACTCTGTCACCCACAGATGAACATATTCACAAAGCTATCACTCCATGGCTACGTCTACACGTGAAGCCTCGATGTAGCAACATCGAAATAGGCTATTTCGATGAGTAACGTCTACACGTCCTCCAGGGCTGGCAACGTTGATGTTCAACTTCGAAGTTGCGCGGTACCACATCGAAATAGGCGCTGCGAGGGAACGTCTACATGCCAAAGTAGCACACATCGAAATAAGGGTGCCAGGCACAGCTGCAGACAGGATCACAGGGCGGACTCAACAGCAAGCCGCTCCCTTAAAGGGCCCCTCCCAGACACAGTTGCACTAAACAACACAAGGTACACAGAGCTGACAACTGGTTGCAGACCCTGTGCCTACAGCATGGATCCCCAGCTGCCGCAGCAGCAGCCAGAAGCCCTGGGCTAAGGGCTGCTGCCCACGGTGACCATAGAGCCCCGCAGGGGCTCGAGAGAGAGCGTCTCTCAACCCCTCAGCTGATGGTCGCCATGGCAGACCCTGCTATTTCGAAGTTGCGGGACGCGCAACGACTACACGGTCCCTACCTCGACGTTGAACATCGAAGTAGGGCGCTATTCCTATCCCCTCATGGGGTTAGCGACTTCGACGTCTTGCCGCCTAACGTCAAACTTAACTTCGAAATAGCGCCCGGCGCGTGTAGCCGTGACGGGCGCTATTTCGAAGTTAGTGCCGCTACTTCGAAGTAGCGTGCACGTGTAGACACGGCTCATATCTGGCATGATCCTCAAATAAAACTACTTCAAAGGACAAGCCTGGGAACTTACATTCATAACTTTGTTAGGTCCATGGTTTTGAGTGTCCAGCAGAGACACTGATTTTCTGGCCCATTACAACTTTTAACACACCCTGCTGCCTATTAACCCTCCATTGTCCTGAGACTAGAGTGGTGTTAAAGTGGCGAAAATTAAGTGAGCAATTTCCTAGGACATGTGCGAACCCTTGGTCCTAAATATTCTCTCCCAGCAGGCCTGCCAATGTGTGGGAGAGGGAACAAAAGAGCCAGTTGCCCTGGGTCACAGCATTTCAAAGGCACTCAGAGCCCTGGCCACCACCACTGCTGCAACTTTGGCAGTGGCAGTGGCTGGAGCTGCAGGCCCCTTTGAAGTGCTGTGGCAGCACTGCTCTGCTGCTCCGTGTGGCTGGGAGAGGGGGCAGGGTGGGGGAAGAAGCAGTGCCATGTTCTGGGGGCACTGAGGGATGACTGCCCTCGGCCCCACCCCTTCCATACTTGGCTTCGCCCCTTCTGGGGTGCAGGGCCAGGCCCACCTCCCACCTTGCCCTGGGGCCTGTGGTGGCTGTCAGCTTCATGGCGTCCCATCTTGTATTTAGCTTGAACATGGGTTTCTTTCTCTGAACTTGAGGAAGAGCATTGTGATAAATTTGAAAGCTTGGCCCTTTTACCAACAGGAGTTGGTCCATTAGAAGATGCTGCCTCATTGACCTTGTCTTTCTCAAAAGAGAACTAGACATTTTACTGGATTTTGATTTTCAGGCACCCTTTAAATGATGATTATGGGTAACTATTTTAATTTCATCCATGAGGTGCTTCTGTTGGGTCAATACCCTGAAGTTTCGATTTACTGGGATTTACTGTAATCCCGTTTCTGATTCCACAGCAATATGCAGGGATGCTAGAACAGTTTTTATAGTGGGGATACTGAGAGCCTTTGAACCACACCGTAAATCCTGTATATAATGGAAGACACTTGAAGCCATGGGGTGCTACAACACCTCCTGCACCACTAGTTCCAGCATCTATGGGAAAATGTAGGATTTTCAGTATAGGAAGCAGCCATTAAAGGAAATAAACTGCTAAGGGTAATCAGCTGGATAACTGCTACGGGTTGAACTTTTCTAGTTTAGTATTCTTTGGTTCAGCAACATTCGTGGTCTGGCATGATTTTAGTTAGCCCAACGTCCACTTATCATAGGTGTGGCCAAGTTTCCCTTGGTTTCATAAAGTTAGTTTATAGCCATCAGCCCTGGCGCTCATTGTTCTGTGCTGTTATTTAGCTCTAAGTTACCCTCTAAATGTCTTCCAAGAGCCCTGGAAGCAGCAGAAGTGTTGGCAATGCTGCTAAAAATATTGATAGCCTATGGCTTGGCAAATTCTCTTGTTCAGAATCAGTCAGGGCCCAAGGGTGCTGGATTAGAGAGGTTCAAGCTGTACTGTATGCAGGGTCTGAATGAACTCTCTCCTAACATCTAAGTGATGTGGAAAGACTTCAGCAACAGACTGCAATTTGCATATATTTGCCTGCTCTCATAGTTGCACAGCAGATGGAGCTGCTTTGCCAAAATGTTCAGTTTTGCCTCATTTTGGGTTACAAATCACTGTAGCATGTTGAGCATGGGGGTAATGAAAAGTTGTTATTCTGAAGTACTGTGTGAGTAAAAGCAAGCAGAACTATGTTTAACATGGCCTGGTTGACGGAGTCACCCTAAAATGAACCCCACTAGCTACAAAGGGAGAGATACCAAATCCCAGTGAAGAAGAATGTGGGTGGGGACAGGGGGTTCCCACCAGGTACTGTGGGCTCTGAACAAAGAGTCCTAGACACCATTTGAACTGCCTCGTTCAGCATTCAATGTCAGAGCTGGTTAGACTCATTTGAGCGTCCTTGTTTCCAGCTGATGTTTCCTACCTTGGGCACTCTCTGCTGTGGTGATCTTGGAACTAAACTTTAGACTTTATGTATGACCAGTGCACACAGAGATTGCACAAGCTCTGAGGTTCCCCTGCTACCTGCTCAAGTCACTGAGAGCTGAAATTGCTATCAGCTGGATTAAATGGCAGACCTTCAGCACATGATGTCATGAGGGCAGGAAGCTCTGGCAGCTCACAGAAACAGAGAACAGTGGGCAGAGAGTGTAGAAGTATTGCCTCTTAGAGGCATCGTGGGGCCGGTGTTAAGTTTTCCTGAGTGGGACTCAAGCCAGTTCTGTTTTGTCTTGGTAAGAGGAACTTCCTAGCTGTTGAACTCAGCCCTGGCTGCTGACTCCTGCACCTGGCAGAAGGTTTACACTACTAACAACCTTTAGAAGAGCAAAAACAAATATTTGGAGCAAGAAATAAATATTTTGGCTAGCAAAATCTTCCACTAGAAACTCACATTTAACTTGGGGTGCCTTCTGTGGCATTTTCCTCAAAAATTGAGCTTTCTGCCCATTTATTTTTGACTTACCTAATTCAATAGCTAGAGATTCCCAGTCATGATAACCTTGGCAACATTCCAGAGTATGTTTCCAAGCAACTGCCAGGGAGGGGAATTAGCTTTCAAGTAATCCTGGAACATCTTTAATTTGATGACAAAATGGATCACTACCCATTTTGTTCTTAGTCCCCAATATTCATCTGAACATGTGGCACCACTTCCTTACAATGACATTCATACTATATTACAAGGAACTCTTATAAAAGAGACTACAATAGCATTTGATATGAGCGCATTAGGATTAGTGACACCACAGAGAACATCAAACTAATTTATTTTGATGGTGCATTAAAATTAAGGTTTACATAAAAGTACTCCCCTTCCTCCAACTAAACCGAACACACTGAGAAAACAACCTTCAGATTCCCTCCAGTCAGTTTTGAACTGATCTTTCTTTAACTGTAAAGCTGAAAATCAACATCACTTGTGTTTCTTTGCCTGTATTTCCAAATGCATGTCATTAATTTAATAAAAAGGGGAAATGAAACACTAAGGAGAGAGGCCTGGAGATGCAGACTAGCATGAACGTAAGCTACATAATAAGCGTGGATAACTTCCATCGAGTTGCACCGTTGGAACTGATGGAGGAAGCTGGCCATAGAATGTGCGTGTTGGGTGGCAGGGATTGGCAAGAAAAAATGCCAATTTTGTGCTATTATTTTCTTCGGCTTTGCTATATGTCATCCTTTTTGCACAGCTATCTAGCTCACAAAAAAGAGAAGCTAGGAAAGTGTGGTGAGGAAAGGTTGTGAGGCAGATGCTCTCCCCATTTACAACAACTCTCTTCTAGTGACTTCTGCAGAATTTACTTTGGATTACACCACTGTAAACAACAGCAAAGTTCAACCTGTTTTCTTTTAGAAAAAGACATATCATGACGTTCTTTGGAATGGATTTCTAGACAGCAAAATGAAAATGCTAGTGCTGAAGTGGATGAAAAGTTATAGGCTTTGACTGATAATTTACTGTCGCGTGGTTTCTTTCCCTCTTTACTATCACAGAAGTCAGAATGAGAAGTGTTATATCCTCTTCTAGAGACAGAAAACAAGTGTGTACTGATGGTATGCTGTGTCTCAGGAGACAGTGAGGTCGCCTTTCAAAGTTCCACCTCTACCAACAAGAAAATAAAAGGTCAAAGTATAGAATTCTAAATGAGAGCAACAGCCTGAGACAGGTATCATATATTAAACAGATTCTGGTTAATCACTGTCTGAAGACCCTAGCTCTTAAATTTTCACTTTACAGTAAGACAACCATTTTAAAAATCAGAAATGTTAAAGGGCCAAATTCATCCCTGCTGCAATTCTGATGAAATCAGTGGAATGACACGGGCAATAAATTTGGCCCAAAGGAGATCATAACACAGTTTTATGCCAAATAGCAAATGCAACCAAAATTTAATAAAAGGGGGAAAATTAATGAGTAGCAGATTGTATCCTCTATGCAGATTTGAATCCCATTAAGGTCAGAAGTTAGAATTTCTAACAAAAGGGCACAGGATTTGGAATAAAGACAAAAGAAAGCTAATCCTGCCTCTGCCCCTGATGTGCCATATGACCTTAACAAGTCACTTCTCTTCCACATACCTTAATTGTCCCAGCTGCAACATGGGAACAATGGTACTACCTTCCTTTGTACAGCACTTTGAAATCTATGGAAGACTAAATATTATTATTTAGCATTGCTTACAATTAGAGGCTTAATATTCTATTTCATTAAGCTTCTAAAAGGAGAACAGGAAATTTTTTCCATTCCTTTTGGCTATAGGTCTCTAATCCAAACATGGGGTGCCACAGGACTTCTTGTTGTTTTAGCTGATATAGACTAACAAGGCTACCCCTCTCATACAAAGATCACTGGAACTGCCATTTATAGGAAAAAAAACCAAACAGATTTCGTATTACGTCTGGGCCTCTGTACTTATAATCATACTCTCTTCCTAATGAGGCTGATGTCACTACAATGATGACTCTTCAGGGGCTTCATTAACCTAGGTACAATATAAAAATTATAGTTTAATTGGCGTAGTACAAAAGCAGATGTTAATCTCAGAGACGCAAAGACCCGTTAGTCAGAAAGAAAGCATGTGTGTGTGTGTGTTTCACTTACACAGCTCTTGAGAATCAAGATGTTTTAAGTAACTGAAGGATATATGCTCACATCAATGCACATGAGTAACTGATACTAATATGTTTGATGATGAGAGAACAAGGCTGTATAGTGCAGAATTCGATGGAGCATGATGACACTCAACAATCCACCTTCTAATAGGGTCTGTAAAAAAATGTTACTAGAAATTGTATCTTGTGCCCACCATTTCCTAATTTTCTAAATGTGAAATCATAACACAGCTCCTGAAGTGGCTTCATGAGATCCATTTATAAGAATGGTACAGAATACGGAGTTCTCCTGTCCTAATATACGGACATGAAAATGGTACAGTAGCATCCTGAGATACGCACACTCAAGTTGTGCAAATCTTTGGTTAACATGATTCTGAGTGGCTGGGGGCTAGTGCCTGGCTCTGGGCTGCCCACCATTCACGGGAGCCAGGAAACTGACCAGTGCAGCAGTGCTGGTCAGTTTCTCCACTTCTGTCAGCGGCAGCAGCTGACAGCCTGGGAGGAAACTGTTCCAGTCAGGCTGCCATCCCTGACAGGAGCTGGGAAACTGACCCTCTCCTGTGAGCAGCGGCTCAGCCAACTTTCGTGGCTCCCCCAAGTGATGCGAAACTTGACTTATGCTGGGTTGTGCAGGAACACAACCCTCTGCATAAGTCCGGGCTCTATTGTATTAGTGTAAGAATTCTTTAACAACACAATTACAACTCAAGGCAACAATTTTATTACAAAAGGGATGAACATGAAGATATTTCCTAGCTTCTCATCTTTCTTGTATGTCTGCATGGAAGTTACAGAAAGGCCAGATTAATGAAATGCACGATAGGCAGGCAGAATATATATTTCAACTCATTCTTCATTTTAGTTTTGTTTTTAAATTTCAACTGTGTCGTGTCCTTAAACATGCTGTGATCTCTTAGTTATGTCAACAGGAACGGTGCATTTAGATAAGGCTGTGAGGGGCAGATTCTGATCTTGGTTACACTGTTTCATTGCATATGTACCAATAACTAGACTGAATCACTGAAGATTTACCTCAACGTAACTGAAAGCAGTATCTGTCCTTGTGTGTTTAAAATATGGCCCCTGACGCAAATTCTTATGCAGAGGTAGACATCTGTAACAACTAAGTAATATTTAAGATAACAGATTCAAGTAGCATTTAAATAGTGAAGCAAACTAACAATACAAAGACATTGAAAAGTGATACTGTGCTCAACTCGTCCACTTGACCTTAGTATTCCATGTTCTCCGAGGAACATACCATAACATATCACACAGGATCACATATCTGTCGTGACTCAGACAATAACCTGAGTTAAGAATGGACTGACAGCTTCAGTCTGGAGCTTCATTATGCTTGTGACACACTCCAATAAGGCAAAAGCATTTTGAAAGGGTACACAACTTAAGGGAGACAGTTCAGATGTGACCCCATTACAAAACAATTTTCTGTACTGTAATGATTTTCTGAGAATGTTTCACACACCTGCAAACCCTCCAAATTGCAGCCTGTATCCAAATTAGATTCTCAGCTTCCAGACGCAGCAACCCACCTACTGCAAGCCTTAAGAGTTCCAGTTCTAGGAAACATGAATGCATACGGATATATTATTATCATCTTACGCTAGTTCATAATCTGTAAGGAAATTGCAGTGGACACAAGTGCTTCCCTTGGAGACATGCCCTCATGTGTGGGTGTTCTGACCTGGGGATTTAAGCATCCTGGTAGCTTTAATTTTAGAGAGCAGACAGTTTTTAGAAAATGTCTGGTCTAAAAAAATAAATAAATAAATAAAAACTGGAAATAGCCTTGTACAGACATCTAATTCTGTAATCATTTGCACATCTAAAGTCCCCTTCTCTATCTGCACGTTCAGGTAAGCACGCCTCACAGTTTTCCAGTGATATAGATATTCCTATCATCTGTTTACACATGTTTAAACTGAGGCTATGTCATAGAGATAGCAGTTGACTGCTGATAACGCAATTTTAGCTACGCCAATTGCATAGCTAAAATTTACTTGTCAGCGGTCAGCTGCTAGGGCTGTCCTCACGGAAGAAGGTCAACAGGAGCATTTCTCCTCTCAACCTTCCTTAATCCTCAGCACTCACAAGGAGTTCCAGGGTTGATGATGACCCTGGAAAGTGCTATTTCGCCCATGTGCAAAACAAAACCACAGAAGATTGACCCCGTCTTCTATGGTAGCGTGGCAATAGGCTGAGACAGAGAACTTAAGCAACCTGCCTTCTATTATACAGGTAGCATGTGGAAATGCTGGGAATAGATCCCAGACTGCCTTTCAGTCTTATGATCAACTACAAGTTCTTCTTTCTTTCCTTGTCCATCTTGACTGCAACCCTTTTACTGTCCCCTAGTTGTGAATCATTGATGTTTAAAGGCTTACATACACCATTCACATAGTTTCCTACTGTTCAAATGAATATGACTTAAAGTTTAGGGAGGCTTCCCCTCACTGTCCTGAAACCACATATGCAAAAATCTGGCAAATATTTTATTAACGTGGTGGCTGTGCAGACTAAGCATTTTTATGATAAGCGTAAGGACTGTAATTCTCTCTAGCTCAGGACTTATCCCATAGTAGTTCAGCAGTTAACAGATTGCCCTCAAAATACACCTGTTTAGTTTTACCAATGGGGAGCTGAGATACAGGAGGATTATATCAGTTACTCAATGTTACACAGGAAGTCTATCACAGTGCTGGGAACTAAATCATTATCCTTCTTTGACAGGATACCAAGACTTGTGGATAGGTGTGAAGCAGCAGATGTGATTTCTTGAATTCAGTAAAGCTGTGGTACTGTTTCACTTGACCTTCTCATAAGGAAACTATGGAAAGACAGTCTAGGACTAACCTACTATATGAGGTGGGTGCACAAATCATTTGAAAACTGCACACAGAGAATAGTTATTGATAGTTCACAGTCAAGCTAGAAGGGCATATCAAATGGTGTCCCACCAGGATTCATCTGGGGTCTGGATCTATTCAATATCGTCATAAATAATTTGAAGAGTGATATAAAGAGTAAACTTACGAAGTTTGTGGATATACCAAGCTGAGAAGGCTTGCAAGCACATTAGACAACAGGATTAGAATTCCAAATGATCAAGAAAAATTGGAGAAATGCTCTGAAATAAATAGGCTGAAATTCAATAGGGACAAATTTAAAGTACTACACTAAGCCTAAGTCGCCACTATGCTGGAAGATCAACCCACTGAGGGTCAATCTTCCAGGATATGATTTTGCGCCTCAAGTATGGATTTGCAAAACTCAACCTCACAGAGGTCGCAATCGACCCCTGTACTCCTCGCGAGATGTGAAGAGTAACAGAGGTTGATGGGAGAAACTCTTCTACCGACCTTCCCCAGAAGGTACGGCCATGTTAGCTCAGTGCAGATATGTTGATTTTAGCTACGCAATTGCCATAGCTAGAATTGAATGTCTGTGGTCGAGTTAGCCTTAGGAAGAATAATTAATTGCACAAATACAAAAGGGGAAATAATTGCCTAGGAATCAGTACTGCAGAAAAGCACCAGGAGGTTACAGACAGATGTGAAAAGTAGGCTGGCACAGCATACCAGTTAGCAATGTCTGACTTTTAACTATAAGGCTGCAGGTACCAACCTGTACACAGTCAACAGCAGCAGCATTTTAATATTGTTATCCCTTCCCCATGCCCACGCTATTCTCAGCCCTGCTGGTAGGGTCTGGCTCTTTTGCCCCTCCTCACCCACAGGGCCACTAAATTGGAGGACGGCAGGGGGACAAAAGGGGCAGAAACAATAAAGCACTGCTTTGGAAGCGCAGCTGAACCCTACCATCATGACAATTGACATGAGTGGACAGGGCTGCTGACAGGGAGCAAAGCAAAAGGGGCAGCTGCTCCAGGGCCCAGCAATTTCAGAGGGACTGGCAGGCTCCCAGCCACTGCTGCCACTACCACAGCTACACCTGGGAACAGCTGGCTCCCAGCCCTGCCTCTTCTGCCTAACACCCTGCCTCTTCCACCCGAGGTCCTATATCATTATGATAGTTAAGTTACTTTCACCCTGATTATGAGGGATCACAAACTAAATGAGAGTCAGCAATCTAACACCGCTGATAAACAAGCAAATATCATTCTGGGCTGTACTAGTAGGAGTGTGGTAAGCAAGACATGAGAAATAATTCTTCCACACTGCTCAGCACTAATAAAGCTTCCTCTGGAGCACTGTGTTCAGCTCTGGGGGCATGAAGTGGCATCAGGGTCTTCAAGTATTTAAAAGATTGTTATAAAGAAGGGGATGCTAAATTGTTCTCCTTAACCTTTAAGAACAGGACAAGAAATAATGGGCTAGTATTGCAGTAAGGGAGATTTAAGCTAGACATTACGAAAATTTTCCTAACTGAAAAAGTAGTTAAATACAGATTGTGGAACCCTGGTGGTTTAAAAGAATGATGAACACCTGTTGTTCTGCAGAATCTAGATAATACTTAGTCCTGCCTTAGTGCAGGGGACGGGACTAGCTGATCTCAAGGTCCCTTTCAGTCCTACTTTTCTATGATCTCTCCAGTCCCAGTTCAGGGACTTAACCATAAGACCACACTTCCTTCCAGGTCTTTACACACTTGTAGTTAAAAAAACCATGATAGAGAAGAAATTATCATTTTCCAAGGACATTTTCTCTACTGAGAAAAACAAAATTATTTTTAAGATATACAGACAGCTACAGCGTCTCTCTGGAGCTTTTTTGCCACTGAAAAGTGATCCCTGCAAAATCTACACTAATTGCTTTATAATCATCAGTCTACAAATATCATGAAAATTAATTCCAACTACATATTATCTAATAAGTGTGGGAGAGGAAAAGAATACTGTAGATATTGCCGGGTTGAATGTCTACATCTATGTCTGTGGAAGAAAGACAACTGATTTCTTGTTATCTTGGCAGCATTATTATTAAATATTCAAAATACACAATATTCCACCATCCATAATTAAGCAATTCCAGACCAATACCACAAGACAACTGATGAAACAATCAACTTCCTTTTCTACTTAATCTTCTGCTGATTGCCTCCCAGACGGGAGCAACAAACTGCTCTCTGACATCTGGCTACGCAATATAAGAGCTTTCTGTTTACGTTCCTGATTCATCACACCTAGTTCAAATTGGTGGTGGACTCCATGTTACGAGTCAGAGGTCACTTGGCACAACTGTGAGTGATGTTCAGCCGAAGTGTCTCTCTCCATTTCAATAATGAGACTTAGGATATATTATTTGCCCCTTTTTGGTTGCTACATTCTCTGCTTCCGCTAATATTTACAAACCCTTATGAGAGATAAACGGTGGGCGAGATGATATCTTGTACTGAACCAGCGTCTGTTGGTGAAAGAGACAAGCAATTGCACTCACACAGAGATCTGCAGGTCTGGGAAATGCATTCAAAGTGTCACAGCTAGATATGAGGTGGACACTGGGTAACGCACAGGAAAGGTTTATGTACACAAGACTTTATGTAGGCAATACTGGTGTAGCCATGTTGATCCCAGGATATTATAGATACAAGATGGGTAAGATTTTATCTGTTATTTTATTCCTTTTGGTTAACATCACTTAACTGATGTTTGGGCATTCTGGTGAAATTCAGACCAGTGGGCATTCAGCCTCTCACTTGCCCTATAATTCTGAGTGAGCCAAATGTTTTTCTACTGTAACACACAGCCTGGGACAGTCACAAGTAGCACCAAACATGCAAGTCACACCCTGACTGTCTGTGTACAACAGCAGCAACTGCGACTCCAGAATCTTGCCAGCAACGCACCAGCCACACTCTCCAGTCCCTCCAAGTCTTAGTTATTTCTTGCAGTATGACACAACAAACTCCCAGTGCCAAATTTTCTCCAAAATGATGTGCTCTGTAGTGTCCAGCCCTCTCCCGGATACTACACAGAAATAAGAAAAGTTGTTTGTCCTTCTACAGACACACAAGCTCATCACAGGTTACTAATTTAACTTAGGGCTGCCAACTTTCTAACTGCACGAAACCCAACAGCTTTGCCCTATTTCTTCCCTGAGGCCTCACCCTCTACTCACCCCAGCCCCTCTCACTCCATCACTTGCTCTCCCTCACCATCACTCACTTTCACAGGACTAGGGTAGAAGGTTTGGGATGCAGAGTGGGTAAGAGCTCCTGGTGGGATTGGAGGCTCTGAGGTTTGGTGGGGATGAAGGGTTTGGGTGCAGGAGAAGGCTCAGGGCTGGGGTAGGGGACTGTGGTAGAGGAAGGGGTGGAAATGCTGGAGGGAGTTTGGGTGTGGAAGGGGGTTCTAACCTGGGGCAGGAGGTTCAAGGTGCAGGCTCCAGCTGGCAGCACTTAACTCAAGCGGCTCCCAGGCAGCAGTGAAGTGGAGCTATGGTAAGCTGCCTACGTGCCTTGCCTTTGCCCTACTCCTGGAAGCAAGTAACATGTCTGGCCCCTAGAGCATGGCACGACAAGGTGGCTCTGCACGGTGTGCTGTCTCTGAACCTGCAGGCACCACTCCCACAGTCTCTGCTGGCCTTGGTTCCCAACCAATGGGAGATACGGAGCCAGCACTTGGGATTGGGGGAAGCACGTGCAGCTTCCCTGGATCCCTCATGGCTGCAAGGACATGCCAGCTGCTTCCAGGAGCTGTGCGGACCCTGCCTTAGCCCGGATTGCCTCTGAAAGGAGTTTTAACACCCTGTTCAGCATTGCTGAGTGTAGCTGCTAGGGTCCCTTTTTGACAGGGCATTTTAGTAAAAAAAAATCAGGTGCCTGGGTACCCTAACTGAACAGAGGCAACTTCTCCCTTCCATTTAAATACAGCACTGTGTTAGTTTATAGTCAAAATAAAACAAAATGATTAACAAGAGGACACTGACAACCTATGTCAGCACTGATGTAAATTAAGTTATAACAGACTGGCACTACAGACTGGCTAATGACATCCACCTTAGTGTTATGCATATTAAAAAATAGAGAGAAAGAAAGACACATAGAAACAAATTCTTCCCTAAAGATGTAACCAGTATCTTCATTCCGACCATACTTACATGAGTAATCCTGAGTTATTCCACTTACATCAATGTAGTTAGAACAATGTCAAAGAGATCAGCCTCTGGTCTCAAAACAGGCATTGGTGACAGCAAACAGTAGAATCAACACAAGGAGGTCTTGAAAAATATTTGCTACAGATCCATTATTTAGGGAGACTTTTGTGTCATTAAGGGCATGTCAAGAGAAAAGGTCACAGGAGAATATTTCTTTTTTGTATTGTCAGTCAGTCTTTGGATACCAGTCACTAACATCTCTGTGTTTGTCAGAGAACTACTACTATCTTCAGAAGCCAATGCAAGGAATATATTTGATAAACTATTTAAGCAGAGTATTTTGAGTAGGCTGAGATATAAATGATGGTGCTGCATAACGACTTGAGCACCAACCACAAGTTTTATAATTTTTTTAAAGCCAGAAATATATTGAGAGTTCAACTGAAAGCTCCCAGTGTCGGGCACCATGGCATGTATTCTTAAAGGAGAATAAGGGCATAAAGCACTCAGATGACACTGAGTTGGGCCCAGCCCTTGGCAAATACCAGCTCATATCTCCTGTTCTGGTATTGAGCTCCAAAACAGTGTAAGTCCCAATAAGAATAATAGCTCATAATTGTTAAGATGTATTCTGGACCATCTCTGTTTTGGTTTAATAAATGGAGATACCACTCCAAACAACATTCCTACCTTATATCTGCAAATGAAATCCAGCATGAATTTGAGTTACCACCATGTAACTGTGATATGAAAAGCATTATAAAGGCATTAGCGAAAATTAACACAAATGTGTGATGGCAAAATGGTTTTTTGAGTTAAAAAAACAGGAAACAGAAGCTAGAACTGTGGTAGTACACAACTGTCAACATACAATAGGTCCCCAGCTTACACTGGTAATTCGTTCTGAAGGTCACCATGTAAGCTGAAAACCGCTTAAGTTGGAGAGGGGTTGGGGAATGGGTTGGGGCCCTGGGAGGGGGAATGAGGGTTATGCCTGTGGTAGATTAGGGCTGCATGGGGGATGGGAGGGTGAAGTTGAGCTGGGCCATGCAGGGGGTTAGACCCAGGCAGCTGGGGGTTGGAGCTGGAGCCCCGCACGTGTATGCAGGAAGCCCCGGGTGCAGGTTGAGGCCAGAGCCCCATGTATGGGGAAGGGTTGAATGGGCTGAACCACGGTGGGGGACTAGCTAGGGGGAAGGGGAGCCACATGTGCTTGCAGCAGCTCACAGCTGGAGCCCCCTCATGTGCTGGTGGCTGACAGCCCAGCATGTAGTTTGCGGGGGGGTGAGCTGGGGATGTGGGGGATTGAGCTGAGCAGAAGGGGGATTGCATGGGGGTGAACCAGGGCTGGGGTGGGTTGACCTGGCGGGGGGATAGAGCCCCTGCGCATGCCGGTGGCGGCTGACAGCTGGAGCCCCCCACTGGGGAGGTGAGCCAGGGCACATGGGGGTGGGGCAATTGGGGGAGGATTGAGCCAACGGGGGGTTTAATGGGAGTGAACCAGCATGGCCGTCAAGCGGTACCAGTCTGGGAAGGCAGGGGGCAGAGGCTCTTAGCCTGCCGAGCTGCCCACAGCTGCAGGAAGCTAAGCAGGCTGAGAGCCCAGCAGCTTCACATTGTGTGGAACTCACATTAAAACAAGTTTTGCGCAACGTGAAGCCACGTAAAGTGGGGGGTCACTGTATGAATTGGGGGTCAGCCGTGTAAGAGCGGGGTCACATACTCTGAGACCTTACTGTATCCATGTAACTAGGACCCATGTAAATTGGGGACTTACAGTACAAACTATTGATCAAACAGAAAGCTCTCTGGAAGTCACATTGTTTTAAAAAATTCAATTTGGAAATATATCAAGACACAGGAGAAAATCTATGTTTTAAATGAGGCCTGTAATAAAATTAATTATTTCTCAGAAATATCCTGCCCTCAGAACCACTGATCAACCAATGAGAGTGTTTTTGATGATGCAGTATTTCTATCTTGTGCTTTATTGGTTAAATATCTTATCAACTAGAAGAGGTATATGGGGATGTGAATGCTCCTGGCTCCAGTTTGCTTACATAGTCTGAATTTAAATTCAACCTCAATAAGATGATATATAATAAAGTGAGTTTTGCCATTCTAATTTTATTCAAGATTCTTAACTTCTCCACTACAATCCCCCCAAAAGCTATTATATACTTAAAGCCAAATTCTAACTTTACGTGGACTGTCTGAAACCAGAATTAAATCAATAGGCTTGCATGGGATACAAAGCAGGTCAGAATTTGCCACTTAGACAATGACATAGGCAAAAGTGGAAGTAATATAGCAACGAAGAGCTGAGTTCAAGTAGTAAACAAAAAGAGATTCCAATGGCTTTCTATCACTGACCATCAGCAGTTACTACCAAATAGTGGACTTGTGCTTCTAAAGTAGGTGGGAAAATACAAATAGGGCAAACCTTCAAGAAACATTTACCATGAACTCAAAAATATGGTCACATATCCCTAAGCAAGGGGATCTTTTAATACCCTGACCAAAGAAACAAGACCATATCATCCATAACTTTCTGTGAACTCCTTTAAAGCAGTAAAAACAGGCCACTTTTACTTAGAACCCTTAAAACAAAACGAAATTTATGTGATCACAATTTTTGACAAAATAACGTATTAAGTCAGATCCACGTTATTCAAGTAGTCAGTTCAGAAACTTTTGTGATGTACAAAAAACCCCCAAACTTTGTAATTAAGTTTTTTTCTCCTGAAATTCACAACTTCAATTAAAATTAAAGTATAAGAAGCTTGTACAAAGGTGATGCAGCACATTAAAAAAATGAAAAAGTGCTCTCTTTCTATTGAATTCTCTGAAATCTTCTCGTGTTTTGGTCCCAAAAGCAGCAAGTAGTTCAATGACAAATTCTGGAAGTTATATTTACAACAAATGGAGACATATACGAGCGAAATTCCAAGTTCAAGAGACTGGAACAGAGAGCTCTGCAGAACAGAATATAAAACCTGTTGTAACTGGACAAGAATCTCTTGCAACATAAAATGCAAGGGTCTCTGTATTTAATATTATGAATGCATTTGGTAAGTGTAGACTCTGATTTCATTTGCTTCTTTCTTTTGGTTTCTTGTTTTCAAGTTCTGCCCATTTTAAAATGTTCTCATTTCTTTATCACATTCCTACATGATCCTCATTCCCTTCAGTATTTTCTTGCCCTCCTCTGGGATTTTCGTCTGCTTCTGTCATCTGCCCCCATCCTCCTTTGGGAATGCTAATACAAAGATTTAATTTCATTCCCCCACCCAAGTAATACCCACCTCTTCTGTCAATGGTTATCCCTGGCATCTTTTATTCATTCCATATACAGAGAGATACTTATGCCTCCTTCATTGGCTCTTAGTCTTTATACATTTACAAATAAAAAGCCATTATGAGCAATATTCTTTTCATGCTCTATATCTGCTTCTCTTGTCATTACGATAAGTACACTCACTAAATTTAATTCTGTCATAATATTACCAGTTGGCATAATCTCTTTATTGGACTGGCTTATTGTTTGATCTCCTGTTTGTCTGTTATAAATTTGTTTGAAGTTTATGGAGTATATTTGTGAGGTGGATGGATTAGGTAGGGTTAGTCATATTAGATCACACACACATTTTAGCCATACATAAACTGCTAATTTCTCCTGTGTGGTTTCCATCTACTACTTCATCTTGCTCCATTTCACCCAACGCTAGCTGCTAAATGCATCCAAATATTGTCCTAAAACAATAGGTTGGGGGGGTTGTTTCAAACAATTTCAAAAACACAATGCAATATGCCTTCCTCAATTCCAGTCCACCTTGGACTTTCCACTTTTTTTTTTTTTTTTTTTTTTTTTTTAAAGAATCACAGGTGTCTTGAGTCACTTCATTTCATATGCTGGATTCAATCCTGAACCACAAAAAGAAATGGGAGCTTTGTCACTGACCTCAATAGATCTAAGATCAGGCTCAAGGTCATGACATGCTTTTTAAAACGTCCTGGTTATGTGCTGTTCTGTACTGAGTATAGGAAACAATGCAATAGCACATTTCAGTATACTCCTATTACCCTGTTATAGATATACAAGCACCTTAGTTTCTGTTAGCTCATTTTCTCCCACAGGACTGGACTGATTGCAAAACACTGTCACTAGCAATTTCTACACTATATGTTGCTTTTGTTGTGGTTATGTTTCTAACTTCCTCGGCTACAGGCCTTTTGTTTTCAGCATTGAGAAGGCACCATATTTAAGGTTGTACCATTTATCATAAAAGATCTTAAACTCAAGGTGTACAACAAGCTCAAACTATCTGCAAGGTAACCCTGAATGTCTTTACCCAGGGAGATCCACTTTTTGTGATGGGCATGATGAGAGTTGAGCAAAGCATTTATATACCTGTGACATTGTTTGATGCAAACATTATACAGATATGTTGAAAAGACATTAATACAAGGAAAGATAAGAACAGGAATCCCCTCCAAATATGTTTGATGTGTGTGCATTGTTCATAAACCATAAGATACTAGAACTCAAGAAAACAGAACACAACAAGAAGACAGCCCGGAAATCAGGCACTGAATCCTCATTTTCTCTATTCCCAGCAAGAACAAGCTGAGCCTCAATAGACTCAACAGGTTGCAGGTGATTTCAGTGCTGCCATTATCATTAATAATGACAAAGAGAATTACACAACCCTTGTGGCTTAGAACAAATAATTTAACCTACAAAGCTATCTGGGACTCCTCAGCCTCTTCACTGAACAGATTTCAGGTACAGAGAAACTATCAGCAAAAGTATATGTTTTTCATGTCAGCTCACCCAACACTGCAATCAATTCACCTGCCACAAGAGGGGATTTCATAACCTGGAGAAAAAAAATCAGCAGCAATAGGCTGATAGTCACATGACATAAAGAGTAGAAAATAAAGAGGAGAGAAAAGGATGGTGGTAAAAGGTGAAGCACTGGGATGGGAAGAAGAGAAGGGGCAATTCCTTGGAAGATGAGACTGGTAAAGTCCCCTACATATGGATAACAAATGACCCCTTGAAAAGGGGGGAGCTCCCTTAGAGAGTTAGTAGCCCCTAACAGACAAGGGATTGATATCCTAAAATAGAAGAGTAAAACCAAGAGAACAGGATAGTCCCCCAGGTGGACTAATTGAGGAGTAACTTGTGGAGGGATATGTGATAAAGAATAGTTTGGATGAGTGAGACCTGTGTACAGCACCTAGCACATCCATGACTGGGCAGTGCCACAAAAAGTTAACATGAGTAAAAGCAGAAGCCTGGGGAGAGAGGTAATGTCCTGGCTGTGAGGGGAAGTAAGGGAATAGTACCGCAGGCAGGGCAGATTCAAGAGGATCATGCTCCTGAGAAGCCTAGCACAGGAGTGGATAATGGGATCTATCCCAGGGTAATAAGAGTCTGACAACTCTCTCCCCGGAAGGGAGGGACTGGAGTTAACACCCCGGCTGAGTGGTAACCACCCCCAGCAGGGGCAGCTAAAGAGTAAGTGACAAGTGGGGTCCTGCCCCCTGGACGGAGAAGGGGAAGGGAGACCCCTGCGGGAAAGGGGGTAATTCCCCACAGGGTGGCAGAATGCCAGACCGCAGGGGCACTGCCACCCCCGCCCCAGGGGGTGCGTCTCTTACCTGGCTGGCTTTGTGGAACTGCTTCTTCAGCCCCGCCACCGACATCCTGTCCCCGCGGCGCTTCCCCGCACTGGGCTCTGCAGCGAACAACAGGCGGCCCGTAGCGCTGCCCAGGCCGAGCACCCGGCCAGCTGGTACCAGCCCGGCCGCGGGCTCTCTCACAAGCACCCACCGCTCTGGAACCCCACGGATGGAAACATTGCCTTCCAAACAGGCTCCACAGCTGCCAGCCCATTGGCCCCCGGAGAGGTCTATGCAAATGCCTGAGCCTGCCGATTGGCCACTGGCGAGGATTATGCAAAGAGGGGAAGTGGATGACGCCCACGCTACCCTGTTGCATGGAGACGGCAGAAGGAGGGAGCAAAGAGGTTTCAGCAGCGCGAGGCGGGCGGGAGGGAGCGAGCGTGGAGCTGCCGGAGAGGTCCCCGCCAGGCGGCTGCCAGCCCGAGAACCACGCACACAACCTCTGACTGCGGGTAGGGGCGTCGCTCCCCGGCTGTACGCTTCTCCGAGCGCCCGGCAGCCGCCGGTCCCCTCTGGCCGCCCAGCTCCGTAAGCCCCTACCTCACCAATTTCCGTTTCAGTCCCTCACCCTAATATGGGGAGAGACACGTCTCATAGCGCTGGAAGGGACCTCGGGAGGTCATCAAGTCCAGTCCCCTGCTCTCTTGGCAGGCACAAGAACCACCTCTCACGGATTTTTTTTTCACGTCCATGTGCTTCAAACCCCTAAATGGCCTTCTCGGGGGCTGAGCTCCCAACCCGAGGCTTAGGAGGCCAGTGCTCAAACCACTTTGCTTTACCTAGCTCACCTCAGCCCTAGCTAAAAGACAACCTCCCACACCTCTCCTGTCGCTCTGCTAATGCTCCCTATTACCACACCTGGGACAGCTGCTCCCAGACCAGGACCCCGATGTGCTATGTGCTGTACAAACACACACCAAAAGTGAATCCCTGCGCCTGGAACGCTTACAGTCCAAGGCCTTGGCCCCATAACCCTCCTCTGCCCCCTGTCGACCTATCCTATGAAATTCCAGTTATGCAAATAGTACAGTATAGCTGAAGTCCACAGCTCACCTCGGTGTCTGCTACATGGCTCTCATGCCAACTCCGTTGACTCTTTTGACATTGACACTCAGGGACTGATGTATTGTGTCAAAGTAGCAGCAATAAATTGATGCCTGTGGATTGATTGCTGCCACCTCTATCCATTGCATAGTTGAAACAAGCCCTTAGTATAAGACAAGAGACTGCAGAGAGAGACACAGAAAGTTTCTGGGATTAGAAGGAAATAATGGTGATGCTATTGGCCAGATGAGGGCTGTGGTCTTAACACACTCTCAGCCCAATCTTATTTTTGTCATTTTTATTTCATGTCAACTTTGTTACCCCCAGACCTGCTTACCTACCTATGTACCCTACACCCATTTCTAGGGCTGCCAATGGATGGGCCAAAGATGATTAAAAAGGCACCAGTGTTTGCACCTGCTATCACCATTACTTGTGGCAGTGACTGGTGCTCCAGGCCCTTTAAAGTGCTGCTGGAGCTCTGGGTAGCACACTCTGGATGCCCCTGAAGGGCTGGCTGGGCAAAGAGAGGAGCTAGCCACAGCTGCCTTTTCTGCATGAGGCCCTGCCCCTTCCAGGGGCACAAAGCAAAGCCCCCTCCCATCATGCCCAGGGGCCTGGCTAGTCTCTCCTCATCACTGCTTGTGTCACTCTCACAGTTGTGTTTGGCACAGAATTTTGATTGCTACAAGGTAATCGAAAAATACGAATACAGTAAAGAGAAGGCAAGGCATTTCCAGAGTGTTTTGGAACTGACTCGGTTAATAATAATGATCAAGAGCTGGGCAGCAAAACCTCACACCTGAACTCATCCAAATTTCAAACTCTGTTGTCAGGAATTTGAGCTTTGCAAACAGAGCTAGCTGTGTACTGGCCAAAAATAAAATATCTGTTCCAAATTTGGCATAATTCAAAATTCACCTCCTTAAAAATAACAGAAATTATTGGTAACACTGGAGTAATGATGCTGTCCTTTAATTTAGCAGTAGCAGTTGCGAAGGATTTATTTGGTGGGCTCTGACTCATGATCTTTGAATGCTTGGGGTAGGCAATCCTGATTGTAATACTGCCCACCTAAAGCATTCAGAAATCACGACTCAACCCCCAAAATCATGAATCTGTCTTAAAATTCATGAGATCTAAATATTATTTTTCCCAGGGAGGGGTTAGTTTGCTTTGATTGTTTGAGTCTTTAGGGGAAGCTGATGACCCTTAAAGCGTATGTATTTCACGGTGCAAATTCAACCTGAAACATACATGCTAAAGTCAGATGAAAGGATCCAGATGGCTAGTGAATGGGCCTCCTCTTGTCTTAGCCATTAGAATGGGGCAGTAACCATTCTACCCAATCCAGCCTTCTCCCCTATCACTAGCCTGTCTCCTTCCCCTCAGTTTCCCTCCTCAGCTCATCCATTTTCCTCACCCAATCACTTCCCCTGCTCTCCTGGGGTGTGTCTACATGAGCCCCTTGCTTTCAGGAGGGGCGTATTAATGAGGGAGTTCAGAAGATGCTAATGAGGCACTTCCTTGAATATGTAGCACCTCATTAGCATAATAGTGGCCATGGCAATTTGCAAGTGCTGCTTTCAAAACGCATGCTGGATATATAGCTGGGGACCTTTCAAAAGGACTCCCAAATCATCAATAGCTCCTTGTTCCCAAAACAAATGGGAAGAAGGGGGCTTTGAAGACAGGGGGGTCCTTTTGAAAGGCCGCCAGCTACATGGGCAGCACACAATTTGAAAGTGGCACTTTTGAATTGCCACAGCCACCATTGTGCTAATGAGGCGCTGCATATTCATGGCAGCATGTCATTAGCATCTTCCTAACTCCCTCATTAACATGCCCCTTCCGAAAGGAGGGGGCTTGTATAAACACACCCCTATAGTCCGCTGTCCTCAACTCAGCCCCTGTAAACACTCTTACACATTTTTGCTCTTCAAACCCGTATTCGCACAGCCTTCTCCTAATTTTAGCTTTTTATTAAGACAAAGTTACAATAACATTTTAATATACTACATATGTTAGTACACGTTGAACCTCCCTAGTTAGTTACTCTCTGATCTGACAACATCCATGGTCCTGCATGATTTTGGGTAGCCAGATGTCCACATATTATGTGGCAGATGGGCAACTTTCCACGTGGTCCCATAAAGTTTGTTTACAGGCATCAGTCCTGGCTCTCGGTATTCTGTGCTGTTATTTAGATCTAATTTACCCAGTGTGACAGAACGCTACAAGAGCTGGGTCAGTACCTTCCTGTTCCCTACCTAGGCTCAGGTAAGGCAGCCCAACAACTACTGCAGGCAGCTGGAGCTCATTAAGAATCAGTCTGCAGTAAAAAGGCTAATCAGACGCCTGTTGCCAGTTAAGGCCTTCTGGCTTGCAAGTGGGGAGAAGGAAGGAGGAAAAAAAAAAAAAGAGGAAGGGTGGGGCAGGGGCAGGGGCAGTGGCCCTGGTTAGGCCCCAAGGTTAGGAAGAGAGAAGCAGTTCATTTGGGTGCTAGAGGAAAGTGGTGGGAGAAGTGGCCCAGGAAAAGGCTGCCGTATTTAGGGCAGGGGAAAACCCCCATCAGCTGCTTCCCATCTAGGGTCTCTAAGCCAGAGCCCAAAATAGTGGGGGAGCCTGGTCTCCCCTACCCTTCCCCTGGAGAGCTGCCCTAGTGGAAGGATGAGGTATCAGAACCTTCTGAAGTGGTCTTGCACTCCCTTTCCCACCCCACGACTTGCCTATGATGAGAATGGGTTGGTAAGTGGAGACCCTTGTCTCTGGAAAGACCCAAGGCAGTGGAAGGGCCACTATGAGTCTCTCTCAGATAACTAGATCTCTTCATTTGATGCTGCCTCTGTAGCTGCCTGCTCTGTTGCGGAAGAGTTGGCCTCTCCTTTCACATTCCTCTCCCATATCACACCATGGTTGGTCAGTTGGTTTTATTCCTGCTCTTTGCAGCCTCAGTCCCCCTGCTTCCTAATATCTCCTCTTTTGAGCAGCACTGCATCTAACAGTTCTCTCTTTGCCCTTTCTATACTCCTATCGTCTACTGTCCACCCAACACCTTCTCATCAGCCTTCCTCTCTCATTTCAGTAGTTGGCTCTCCTCCTTCATAGTCTCCCACACTAATCCTTGGTAACTTCAGCTTCCATGTTGGTGATCCAGCTTTTCCCTCAGCTGCACATTTCCTTGCCCTTGGGGACCTTCATTTGACCTGCAGGCTTGCTTCCGAGGTCCAACTCCCAACAGCGTTGTTCACTTGATTTTGCCTTCATAGGGTACTGCTCTCTTTCTGTCCTCTCTGTTGTGGCAGTTTCCCATCATCCATTCCCTTTCAGCATTGCCCATTAGCCCCATTTGTCTTGTCACTCAGCCTATCACTGCTCTCTTTTCTGCCCTCAGGCCTCTCCTTCCTGCTTGTTCTTCCTTTTTCCATTGATGTGGCTGTTGAATTATTTCCTTGCTTCAGTCTCTACCATCCTTCACTCATTTGTTCCTCTCTTCTATTGGAAGATCCACTATGTCAATAGCTGGTTTTGACTGACACCCAAAATCTGCCTCCTCTGGTCCTCCTTTTATTCCACAGTGTCTCTGGTAAAATTCCTATGAGCAGGGTTCCTGCACTTCAATTTTTTTCTGTCCTTCTTCAGTTCTGATATCTTCCAAGATGAACAACTCTAATTCTCCAACTTAAATGAATCCCTGCAGTCCTAGTTGCCTTTTCATCACATTTGACTTACTCTTCAAACCCTTTCCCCATCATCCCTACACTTCTCTCTCCATACAATATCTCAGAAATTTCATCCCAAATTAAAATGACAAAATATGACATGACTTTTGCACTTCTCCTGTGGATTGCCGCCTCTTTCTACTCTACAATTTCTCCAGTTGTAGTTTGAGCCTCATTCTTCCCTGTAGGCTTCACTTCCTAGTGAAACTAAATCTCCCAAGAGGCACATGCAGTCATGTGACTCCCATAATATGACTTAGTCAGAGGGAAAACTATTTTGCATGATGGGAGATGTAGTCAAACCAGTGAGGCCAGTCCACAGAGGAGAATGGAGAAACATGTATCCAAATTATAGCTCCCATGGTGCACGATCACAAAACAAAAAAGCAGACATTTAGCACTTTAAAGACTAACAAAATAATGTATTAGGTGATGAGCTTTCATGGGACAGAGCCACCACTTCATTTCCAGATCTGGAGGTAGTGACTCTGTCCCATGAAGGTTCATGGATCTGTTTCATGAAAACTCATCACCTAAATCATTATTGGTCCTTAAAGTGTTACATGACTGCTTTTTTGTTTTGAAAATACAGACTAACGCAGCTACCTCTCTGACTATTCATGATGTACTATAGCAGCTTAATGTTGAACTGACTCAATGTCATTTTTAAACACCAAACTAAAGAATTTTGATTCAACACCAAACCAATTAGGTTCTGTTTGAAAAATTCTAAAATGAAACATTTCAACTTTTCTGAACTGAAAAGTGTCAGTACTTTAACTTTTCATCCAGATTTGGGACAAAAAAATAAACGTTGAAATACTGGAATTTTCCACAGTATGAAAATCCTGATTCCCGCCCCTCCCCCAGGCCCAACTGCCAGCATTATTAAGTAGTCTAATGTCATAAGTTTCTTCTATGAAAATAACATAAATAACTGAAAATGACTGAACTAAGGCAAGTGCTCAAGCTATCCTTGTTAATTTGAATACAAAATTAATTTGTAGATTAATTTGTATAGGTTTAAGATAAGTAATATATACCAATAAGATGCAAATAAGTGCAGGGATACAGTAAAGATTAATCTGATGTTATTATATATAACTAGTTAGGAAAGGTAATGTATATTCAGTGTGTGTACATGTGAATTTTAGTAAAAATGATCTGTTCAGTTTTGTCAGTAACAGACTGGCAACCAGCAGGGGTTTGAATATAGATCTTTCAGGGGAATGTGTTTAGAGATTTTCTTTTCTTAATTGCAAAGAGTAAAACATTAAATATTTTGGCTAAACCACGCTCACAAAAGCACTGTTTTCTTTCGATTGGTTTCAGTTCATAATGTGGGATGCAGGGTTAAAATAATTCTTGTGACAGCATATTTTATAACATAAATGCAACTTAATGTAACATTGAAATATCTTTTACCTGTAATGTTGGTGAAAGTAAATTGGATATCAGCATGCTTTGCGTGTTTTAGACATTCTTGCACCTTGCTAGGAGTTTGTGAACATTCACATGTGCCTACTTTTACAGCATGGGTAGGGTGGTTTTTTGTTTTTGTTCTTGTTTTGTTTTGTTTTTTTCTTTCGCTGTAATTTAATAGGACTTTTGAGAGTTGCCATGTTTGAACATCTGGGAATCATCACATGTCTGATCTTTGAGGCAACAGGAGAGGCCTGATAGGTCACACATGTTAAATATGGCACCATTTCATGGACTCACTGGATCACAAAAAGGAACTATCAGATTTTAAAGTTTCGTTAGGCATCATTGACTTGATCATGTTCAAGCAAGCCACACAAGCAGAAGACCTCTTTGTGACTGTGGTGGAGATTACTGGAGTTTATGAATTATTCAAAAATATGTGGATTTGGAGGAGCAAAATGTTACTGAACTGCTTTTACTATCAAATATTTACTGTAAGAATAATTTCACATTTCCCTGCTTACTGGAATTGATGATGAGATCTGTCTGCTACGAGAAAATTCTGTCATTCTTCACAACATGAAAAAAGAAGTATATTAAGTTGCTGTGCACTTGAAATAAGCCAACATATTTACCTGTGCAAATTACGTTGTTAGAGAATTTATTTTTCTTCCAGATGCTTCTCTGGCTTGAGCTATGCACAGATGTGCAAAGCAGAAATGGCATTTAGTAAACTATTAATGCCACCTTCTGGCTTCACTGAGAACTTTTTTCGAAGTCTGAAAGAAAACATAGCACCTTCACCCAATAGCTGCTGGATACCCTTCTAAGTTCATTTTAAATTATAGAATTGGTAAAATTATGTTTTGCAAATTTGTACAATAGGGTCTCAATATTCATGAACCTAAGGTTCGCAAATTCAATCATTTGTGGCCGCTTCCCCAGGGCTCCTGGACATAGAGTGCTGGCAGCCGCCTCTTCCCTGGGGCTCTGGGCAGCAGCGCTGGCAGCCACCATTTATCCCAGGTCCCTGAGCAGCAGTGCCAGCAGCCACCACTTCTCCAGGGCCCCAGGCAGGAAGTGCTGGCAGCTGGGGGCTGCCATATTCGCAAACTTCAACATTTGTGAGGGTTCTCAATGTGGAACCTTCGTGAATTTTGAGACCCTACTGTATGCCCTTTCTAGCTTGCTAGTTGAATTTCAAATGCCCCCAACATATTTACTTTCCTAAGGAAATTAGTTAGTGTAAAAATAAATGCACCTGAATTTGATTTTTTATAGTCACAGCCTGGAAAAAATGCAGTTTGTCCTTTAAAGTTACAGCTGAGGCAATACTCTGGGTGAAATCCTGGCCCAACTGACATCAATACGAGTTTTGCCACTGACTTCCATGGGGCCAAGATTCACCTCTATATTTTGAGGATTGCACTTGTACACTGAAATTGGTATTCTCAAAGGGTCTTAAAGGAGTTAGGTACCCAAATCTTATTGCAACTCAATGGGATTTCAATGCCTAGTTCCTATGGGATTTTGAAAATAATCCTGTTTTGAAGGTCCAATTCTGGAAACGGCTGAACAGTTTCTGCAAGAAACCATGGGAATTATTTTTAAATATTCACAGATTAGACCAATTTAAAGATGTTGTAGGGGCAGATTCATTGTTGCACTCTGGCTACGTTGTGTTGTAACAGGTCTATGACTGACTTGTGCTCCTAGAGCAGCTCAGTGCTGATAGCGTACCACTGAATATGACTCATTAGGCATTTGTTTTATTGATGTGAAATGAGTTGTCAAGTTAAAACAAAATCCTACCCTGCTATATATTGTACTGATGTAAAAGAAGCAGGGGGAAAAGAGCTAGGGAGCTTCTCTCACTGGGGTAAGCAGCAGATGGTCACTCAGAAGAGCATGGGGTAGATGGGCAGCTAACCTCTCCTACACATACAGACGATGGCCTGGTCTATACTAGTGAGTTAAGTCAACTGCAGATATGTGATTCTAGCTGTGCAATGGCAATCGACTTACCTTGCCGTCCTCATAGAGGGAGGTCAGGAGAGTTTCTCCTGTTGCTCTCCCTTACTTGTCGCCACAGCGAGAAGTGCAGCGGTCAACTACCTACCCTAGACAGTTTGATTTCTCTTGTCCCTATTACGCATGTGAATTGAATGCCAGAAGATCAACCCTAACTGGGTTGATCTTCCCAGAAGTGTAGACCTACCTTATGTTAACCCCTCTCAATTTCACAAATTCTTTACCCAGCTATCCTAATTGGATGATCATTTGCAGATTGTTCAAATTCCATTTAGTTTTTTCTTATTGTTATTGGATGATCAATGTTAAGCTGAGATGAAAGGAAAAATAATGTAAATGGGCTTAATCCTGCACCTGTACAAGTCAATGGGAGTTTAGCCACCTTTCTTCACACTCTCCCCCTACTTCTTTTGTATGTCGTGTGGAATGCTGTTGGATTTAGGCCTAAACTAATGGGTCATGTCACCTTAATATTACAAAATGTTAACAATTTTACATATGCCTGGTCTATGATTTATTTAAAAATATGAATAACATTGCCAGATGAGCATTAAACTGAAGGATTCAGCAAAACCAAATAAAAATGGAAAAGATTAAAAGTAGTCACTATTAGTCTATGAGCAGTGTATACTCAGATAACAACAACAAAAAAAGTGTAAGGGAAGGATTTTGCAGACAAATAAGCTGAGCTTCCACCTGAATATTTCAGTTGTGAAATATGGAAGAATCCTTATGTTGTCACTTTTGTTCTTCCCTACAGTTGTTTTTAGACTTTATCTTAAACTTAATGGGCTCTTTATCTGATGTAGATATGTAAGCAATTTTGCAGTAATTTAAAAATGCCACCAGCTTCTCCAGAATTGTCTTAGTATTTTCATGGTGGGGAGAAAGGGAGAACATGACAATCTTTCAGTCTAAATGGTAGTTCCAGATTTTTATAACAGTTTCTAAAAGTGCCTCAGTGTTTTGCAGGTGTATCAAATTGTAAATACAGCTCTGGTCTTATGGTTGTAATTAGGTGCCCATTTACCAAGCCCACATATACAAATATCCAAATTTGCTGTCGCTATTTGAGAGGCCCTTCAGAAAATTTTATTCATAATGTCTTTTATTCACATATTACAATAAAGTTCAATGGAGACTTTTTTATTCCGCATGAAATTTCTCAAGGTTCTCAAGGCTCTTAACTAGTATATGGTGCAGTAAACACAGTGCACTTTTCCTACACAGTGAGTTGAGCAAAGTTTTCCTTCAGGAAATAGGGAGAATGATGCTTTCTCTTTTTGGGTGGGGATGAGCTGAGTAGAGGGAGGGGAGAACAGAGAAAAGGAGGGAAATGGGATTGAATCTCAAGCCAAAGACCTTTTGTACTGCTGTGTGTCGTTAATTATAGTACATACCAATAGTGAGATACTAACTCCAATCTATAGGTGGCAGTGACCTTCCACGATTACATTAAGAAAAAAACCCACAAAAAGAGTGTCAAATGGTTCTGTAAAAGCAAGTTAAATCTGAAGTTTACAAACTTAAAAAAAATGCAAAATTCACTATGTGGGAAGGATACTGGATCCAATACTAATACTGTAAACCTGGATTTCATGTTTGAAGAATGCACATCAGAATTAATATCTCCTATCTCTTTTATAAAATGGAAAATTATTTATTGAATTTTTAATCTACAGAAATGATGTCATTAATAATTATACATTTACTTGCTTTGAGTTAGAACATCAAAACATGGTGTCACAATCCACAGAATGAAATACAAGTAGATTAATGGCAGGTGAAACCTCAAATGGCATTATCTCCTCATCTGCTTTTCTGAGTCTTTTTTATTTATGTATATTAACTGAAATATTTTTCCTCGTGTCTTTTCCTGATGCTCTGCTCCCACTTATTTAATGGCTTCAAATTAGGAGCAAATCACCCACATTTATTTTCAGCCCTTGCTGTCAGTAGTTATTCTAGTGGCAATAGATTAGTTTTAAGTTTTCCAGTCAAATAAAATATAAACGGAGTGTTTATAATGCTCCCAATGTAATTAGGTGGTGAAATTACGGACTTGATCCACAGTCCATTTGAAATCAGACCATCTTTCCATTGACTCCAGAGAGTTTTGGATCAAGCCTCATCTGCTAGGAACTTTTTTAGTGGGGTTGAATCTTGCTGGGGGCTATTGTTGAGTGTCTTTCTCCACCCACTACTTGGTTTTTGCTCCATGAACTCTCTCCCTGATGACTGATTGTGAAGATTTTCAAAATACAATAGTGAGGAAATCCATCTGGCTGCATGATTGTAAAATACAGTCCCTTATGAAAGATAGGTGCTTTTCAGAATTTTACTCAGTGACATAGGTACCTAAATTCCACTCTCAAATCTCACGTAGGCACTTAGGCTATGTCTAGACTGCAAGGTTTTGTCAACAAAATCTGGGGAGCATCCAGACTATGAAGCATGTTCTGCTGGCAGAATGGAGCATTTTTTTCTTTTTCAACAGCTGCATCCTGCTCACCATGAGGAAGAATGCCTCTGTCGAGAGAGATCTGTCAACCAAATATGGAGGCCTCCGGGATGCGGTGCAGGTGCCCCTGCAGCCACCATGTCCACAGCAATAAGCGCTGTGTGGTTCCTGCCTCGAGCCCTTCTTAAAGCTGCAGGAAGCTGAGAGCATGGGAGCATCTCAGCTACACGCGTCAGTCCCCCACACCCTCACAGCCGCACCTTTCCTCAAACCTTGGATGTGGCTGAGCAGCAGGGAGCCTGAGACCCACCTGGGACCTCCTGGGAGCAGTTTCAGAGGTCCCAGGATCCATCCTGAGGATCCAAAAAGCTGGAGGGCCTGGATCTCTGGGCCAAGAAGGAGATGGTACAAGTCTCCAAGGATCACCGCAGGAATGTGGATGTTCACAGCTGCATGGCTGATGCCTTTGCCTAACAGGGCCACGCCCACTGCGCCCTGGAGCAAGTTGTGGCCAAAAGTTAAAGAGCTGTGGCAGAGGTACGTAAGTGCCTGGGATGCGGCAGGATGCTTGGGGGCAGAATCTGACTGCCCTGGGTGGGGCTACTGGGGTCCTTGGGAGAAGGACATGCAGCCCATCCCTGGTGGGCCTGTCAGATGGTGGCTGTGCTTGGCTGCTCACAGACACACCCCGGCTGGCATCTGTCCCCCACCCCAGGAGGAAGACCTCCCCCTCCACGGTGCTGTGCAGGATACAGCAAGCCCCCCACAACCTGGGGGATGTTGCGCTCCCTGCATACCATTGAGGCATGTCTGCAGGCACCTGAACTGTGCCTTGAGGTGGCCAAAGGCATGGTCGGCCTGCATCCTGGTACAGTTCAGGCAGTCGTTGAATTGTTCCCTGATGAGGTCCAGCTTTCCAGTATATAGCTTCATCAGCCACAGCATGAGAGTGTAGGCCACATTCCCCATGATGCAGAGTGGCATCTGCAAATTCCCAATCACCAGCTCATGCTGGGGGATAAATGGATAAATGTACCCACCTCCAGCGTTGGGCACAGACTGGAATTATAGAACATGTGGGCATCATGTGCCTTGCTTGACCACCCAACATAAATGTCCATGAACTGTCCATGGTGGTCAACCAGAGCCTGCAGCGTCCTGGAGAAGCAGCCCTTTTTGTTGATGAACTTTGGCTGTGTGTTGCTCTGAGATGCGGATTGGGATGTGGGTCCCACTGATAAGTCTAACACAGTTTGGAAACCCCAGGGCAGTGAATCCAGCCACAACCTGGTCCAGGTCTCCCAAATGGATGACCCTCCAGAGCAGGATCAAGTTGATGGCCCTCACAACCTGAAGAGGGAGGCAAATGAACACATGTGACAGAGACAAGGGGAGGGAGTACGTGGGCCTTTGGGGGGGAAGGTGTCCCCAGCCCCCTCCTGCCCACTCCCCATGCTCTCTGGGACCCCCCCCACACCAGCCCCCCGTATAGCAAGGCTATGTGAAGGTAGGATGGCACAAATCCCCTGTGCACTGGAGGAGGTGGGTGCAGGTGTGTGGCTCCTGCCGCCAGGGCAATGGCCTCAAAGGTGATCTCAGGGTTGACCTCACTGAGGAACAGGAAGGCAGCTGCCAGAAAGTTCAGCACAAGCTGCAGCTTGTCCATGTGGAAAGTGCACAGGCAGCTCCAGCAGCATGGCACCCAGGAATCAGCTGTGTCACTTGCGAATGCAGGGCAAGCACAGGGGGCACTGTAAGAACTCTGCTGTCCCTCACAGGGATAGGCGAACTTACAGCAGGGGCAGGGAACAGCTGTCGAAGTGCGCGTCTTTGCATGGCTCTGGCACCAGCTCTCAGAAGGAGCTGATGACTTGCAACCCTGGCTGGCCACCTGGAACCACGCCATTGTACCAAGAGAGTGGCTAGGCTGCCTGGCTGCTCTGTTAACAGAGCGGATCACTCTTTCGATATCGGGACACAATCTGCCAAACAGGAGTTTTGTCGCAAGATATCTTCTGATACAACTTCTGCTGACAAAATCCTGCAGTCTAGAGATAGCCAGAGGGCCAAATTTGGAAAATATTTGTACATAAATATCAAGGTAGCTCCTCTTAGGTTTACAGAAATGCTTAAGCAGGTTTGAGTTTTAACTCTAATGTCTTGCTATGGGAGTTTGGTAGCACGTGTTGTCATTTTTGTAAACCGTACCAAATGCCTGTCTATTTTTAGGCTCCTAAACACCTTTCAAATCTGCCCTTTAAGGCTATGTCTACCCAGCAGAGCTATTTTGGAATATCTTGGTGTTCTGAAATAGTTATTTCACATCTTGCAAATGTGCCTGTTATTTCAAAATATTTTTTGAAAAAACAGGCATGCTCCTTCAGCATCTCTGTACTCCTTGTTGCAGGAGGAGTAAGGGATGATTCAAAATAGCGCATTATTTCAACATTTGGCACTGTTTAGACCATACCAAATGTCAAAATAACCTATTTTGGAATAATATTGAAATATGATAAACAATTTGCATAGCACAAATTGTGTAGCTTATTTTGAGTTTAGGGTTCCATGTAGACATAGCCTAAGTGTCTAAATCACTTTTGAAGATAGAAGTTAGGCTCTTAAATCACTTAAGTGCTTTTGGAAGTTTTTACTGAAAAGACCAAAAATGTAAAAATTACCTTCAGCTTTTAAGACTGGTGAAAGCCCATGATGGTTTTAAATGGGACTAGTGTTGGATAGCATGGGATGAGTCATTTCTGAGACATTTCTATCACCGTAACAACTGCATGAAAAATGTATGCATTGAGTCAGACTCTTCCAGGGTCATTAGAGATTATACTGTTCAATCCGTCCACACAGCAAGATCTCTGCAATGTCAATAGAGCTAAGCTGTAGATATAGAATCTGTCTTTCTCTCATTCAGTCAACTGGAGTTCTGACAGATGTAGTTCCAGCTATTAGCCATGCAGTGAGCCTCCATAAGATCTATGCATCTCTTAAGATGTTTTTGGAAAGCTTAGGTGGGAGTTAAATGATGCATAGACTTTTGCTGGCCCTCTGCACAGGGATGAATTTCAACCAACATAAGGTAAAATAGAGAGGGGCTTGCATTTCTCATACTATTGAGGTAACAGTGTTTTCTACCACTTCCACTGGTAGATTACTATAGCCAGTATCTTGAGGCTTTTCCTGATACTCAGCCTAAATTTGCCTTTTCTTAATTTCATCCAGTTACTTCTAGTTCTCCTCTCTTGCTGTGCTAAATAACATCCCTTTTATTGTTTATACCTTTCAAGTAATGTAGACTATAAAACAAAGGATTTCCTGTTTTTTTCTATAAATCGCCAGAAATGAATAATAGTTTTATCGATTCAATATGTTTACTTAAGCCCCAACCCAGCAAAGCTTTCAAGCACATGCATAGCTTTTACATACTTGAGTAGTTCAGCTGAAGTCACTGTCACATACAGGTTAGAATTAGTATTACTGTATTATTATTAATGTGCTTAGTTTACATATAATTGAAATGTGTTACTAGTAAGGGACTTATTTAAGTCTTGGTCTTACACCAACCCTTCATCATGGAGTGCCTATCCAAGAATCCCCAGGAGTACCTGAGCACCTAACAATCATTCATAGATTTTTCTCCTCATAACATCCCTGCAAAATAAGGAATAGATCTGTGCCCTAGTTCCCTATTGGGGTGGCAGCACAAACTTTGGGTGTCAAGCAATTAAATATTGTGATTAAACAGTGTTGTGAATTTCCTTAGGAACCTCCCCACATATAGCTGCTGATGCTAGATAGCAGTGTCTGAGGCTGTCATGTGATTGGATTGCAGGTGGCCTTGCTGGTCTATGAGGGTACCACTTCCCTTTGATTTTACTTTTGATTTTGAGGATTTTTTTTTCAATGCAATAAAAAAATCTTATTCAGATTAGATAAAATACCATCCATGCTGTCTTTTTTGAAGTAGCTAATTCCCAATGATGAGATATGTATTCTGTGTGTGTATCTCTGCATTAGCTGTAAAACACAGCCACTTGCAGATAACCAGCATCTGAAGAAGTGAGTTAACTCACGAAAGCTCATGCTCTAAACTTTTCTGTTAGTCTATAAGGTGCCACAGGACCCTTCGTTGCTGTTGCAGATAACGTGGCACACTTTAATAGCTGATTTTATTAGTTGTGGCAGGTGGGGGAAACAGGTAACAAAGTAGTTCTCTTCTATGAAAATAACTGCATCTTGGGGTGGCCTGCTGCTGTATAAAATGTGAAAAGAAAAATATGTAAAGTTGAGTAAATTTAAGTAATTCAACTTTCTTGGAACATAACTTAATATATTTAATTGTCTCATAGTGAATTTTTGTCACACAATGTTAATCCAAACAAGTATCTCCGACAGTGCTATTACTACATTTTATACATGGCTGCAGAATAGGACAGAAGGGGTGACATTGAATGAGATCTTTTTTTCTTTGTGTTAGTGTGTTAGGACTGAAGGAAACCCTAGTTCACCATCAATCTCAAGATGCAGACTGCCTAGGCTAATGAAAATCAGGTATGTTTTGGAACTGATACACTTACTGCATTCCTTCTGCATGCATAACTCCCAGTGAAGTGTATTAAACAGTATCAGGGTAGGAGCGACACAATCTGTAGAGAAAGCAGTGTCAAAGTTCTAGAAACCCTCCTGTACAAGACAGGAAGTATTTTGTCTGATAGATGAATTTAGCCCTAATGAATGGTTTGGCATTTAAGAGAGCATTGTAATCCAACCAAGTTTCCAATTTGTCCACAAAACAGACCCAGGCAGCATTAGTTCAGACTTTCCCACACCACCCCGCAAATATGCTTCAGCTGGGACCCAGAGGGACAGCTTAGGAAACATGAGAGCTTCATTTTCTTGGACATGCAACTCTTAATCTTTATGCTCAGGCTTCAAGCAATTGTATGTTCCTTTTACAATCCACAATATGGTGATCTGCTTATGAATGGAAAAAATCAGAGGGAACTCTGAAGAAGCATCTTGAAAATATGGCTGCTGGTCCAAGTAATTTTGATAGAATGATTGGTAAAAGATGCCAATAAAGTACCTTTTATAGGTATTAAATACATATTTATATGATTCAGGGTCAGTTTCAGAAGCGATCATTTTAAAAAGTTTCTACACAACATAAAAACTGCAACTCTCCCACCAAAGTGGTTTCAACCTTTACTGATCATTAAATTTTATATTTGTGAACGCCTTAAAAAAAAAACAAAAGTGTTGGGTCCTCACCCCTTCCCCACTGTTAAATTTTACAAACAGAAAGTTGTGTAACTAGTAGCAATGGCCCAGGGAACTCTTCTGACTTGTTATACATGAGGGAGAACCCTCAAAAGAGGACCTGCTTCAGTGTGCAGTTCCCAGCATGAACCTTCAAACTTTAGCCATTCAAAACTGTCATCAACCTCCTGTGTTTTTGTCCCCTGCTGAACCCAGGAAGTGTTAAACATGACAGGAACCCCTGCCATCCGATGGCAAAATCTTCATAGTCTGGAGGACTAAAGGCAGCGCCCGCAGTCAAGGAGTTGACTAGGATCAGGGTTTCTGTTAGATTCTTCTGATGCTTGGTTAGCTGAAAGTCGTATGCTGGTTTCCACATGGCCTCATTTTACATCATGCCCTCTCAGTGGGGAATTTTGTAGGCAGTTTGGAGACCTTGGCTAGCTTCTCTGTCAGCTCCCCCCTGTGCTCAGCAACCAGATTGGAGGTGTCTACTGGGATGTCATATGTGAGCTAGCATAGAATAACAATTGTGCTTTAAATTCATGCCTAATCTTATTTTGCAATCACCTTCATGTGTAGCCAACCTCTTAGACTTTGAAGGTTACTCCTCTTTGAAACAACCAGAACTGGCAAAATGGTGAGTTACAACTTTTCCTGTTGTTTACATTTGCCTGTAAATTGTCTTCTGCAAAGTGAAACTAACAGCGCAGCAGCCCATCTCTGTCTATTTAAATACTTATATAGTTATAGCAAAAGGTTTGGTTCTTGATGCACATTCATTTTGGGAAAAAATGTTTAGGGGATTTTAACAAGAAGGCTGTATGAAACTGCAGAGGTCATTAAGCAGTCATATATATTAGTCCCTGTTAATTGGTCTTATTACTCTCAGTGGTCAATCTTTGACAGAAAAAGGTGAGTCCAAATGCTATTGTGTGTATAAGTAACAGGAGAAAATGGGAACTTGAAAACTTAATCTGCCGTAGATCGAGGGAGCTGGTAAAGAACACAAAAGTTCAACCAGCCACAAGGGCTTAATAAAAAAGATCTGTGAATGCAAAGGTGTAGCTATCTGGACAATAGCCTGATGCTGACAAGCTGGCCAGAAAGGTCACAGAGAGGAAATTTCTTTCAGGAAGTTACATCTTTCAGGATGTAAGTTATCTGCTGCTGTTCTTTTCTGAAACTATGCCGAGAAGGCCTACCTTGTTTGGCTTTTGAGAACTGTAAATTTAGATAGGTTAAACAAACCGCCCTCTGTTTTAATTCCATTTTCTCTCTGGACAAGTTTTTTGAAACTGACTGGTAATTCTGAGGGACTCCATGTTTGTGGGCCCAATCCGAGACAGCTGAAAGAGGGCTTGATTTTAAAGGGCAGGAGCACTTTCTACAAATCAAGACTCTTGAAGCTACCTTGTATTGGGTACCCAAAAGCAGAGGCACCTAAAATCATTAGCCTCTTTTGAAAATTTTGGACTCCTGTAAAAATTCTGTTTTAGTTACAGTGAACCTCTAAGAAGAGAGGCCGAAAGGTACAGCTTTTCTGCAACATACAGCCTCTGTCAGTCTCAGTCACAGGCCTGGTTCTCATAGGAGACTTTAATCATCCAGACATTTGTTGGGAGATCAATACAGCAGCACACAGACAATCCAGGAAGTTTTTTGAGAACGTTAGGGATAACTTCTTGGTACAAGTGCTGATGGAACTGACCAGGAGCCATGCACAAAGTGACCTTCTGCTCACAAACAGGGAAGAGCTAGTGGGAGAAACAGAAGTGGGTGGCAACCTGGGCTGCAGCGATCATGAGATGGTAGATTTCAGGATCCTGATAAAATAAAGAAAGGTGAGCCATGAAATACAGACCCTGGACTCCAAAAGAGCATACTTCAACTCCCTGAGAGAACTGATGGTCAGGATACCCTGGGAAATGAAGACAAAGGGGAAGAGTGTTCAGGAGAAGTGGCAGCATTTTAAAGTATGACTGAAGGCACAGGACCAAACCATCCCGCTGCATAGTAAGAAATGCAATTATTGTAGACAACCAGCTTTGCTTAACAGGGAAATTCTTCATCAGCTTAAACTCAAAAAGGATGCATATTAGAAGCAGAAACATGGACAGTTGACTAAGGAGGAGTATAAATATATAGTTGGAGAATGCCAGGCAGTAATCAGGAGCAAACGCACAATTGGAACTGCAGCTGGCAAGGGATGTGAAGGGTAACAAGAAGGGTTTCTACAAGCATGTTAACAATAAAAGGGTTATCAGGGAAGATGTGGGGCCGTTACTGGATTAGAGAGGTAACCTAGTGGAAGATGATGTAAGAAAAGCTGAAGTACTCAATGCTTTTTTTGCCTCAGTCTTCACAGGCAAGGACAGCTCCCACAATACGGTGATAGACAATGATGTGTGGGTAGGTGGAGGGCAGCCATTGGTAGGGAAGGAACATGTTAAGAGCTACTTAGAAAAACTAGATGTACATGTATCCACAGGTCTGGATTTAATGCACCTGAGGGTACTGAAGTAATTGGCCGTGTCATTGCAGAACCTTTGGTCAATATCTTTGAAGACTCTTGGAGATTGAGAGAGATCCCAGATGACTGGTAAAAGGCAAATGTTGTGCTCATCTTTAAAAAAGGAAAGAACAATCCAGGGAACTATAGAACCAGTCAGCCTTACCTCAGTCCCTGGGAAAATAATGCAGGAGATCCTCAAGGAATCTATTTTGGGGCACATGAAAGAGGGGACAGAGATCAAGAGTAGTCAACATGGATTCACCAAGGGCAAGTTGTGCCTGACCAATCTGATTAGCTTCTATGATGAGGTAGCAGGCTCAGCAGCCCTAGGGAAGTCAGTGAATGTGATATACCTTGACCTCACCAAAGCTTTTGATCCAGGCTCCCACAACATTCTTACCCATAAATTAAGGAAGTATGGATTAGATACGTGGACTATAAGATGGATAAAAAGCTGTCTTAATGGTTGGGCCCAGCAGATAGTTGTCAATGACTCAATATCTGGATGGCAGTCGGTTTCAAGTGGAGTGCCCCAAGGCTTGGTTCTGGGACCAGTGTTGTTCAACATCTTTTATTAATGACCTGGATGAGGGACTAGATTGCACCCTAAGCAAGTCTGTGGATGACACCAAACTAGGGGGACAAGAAGATACATTGGAGAGTATAGAGATAGGATCCAGAGTGACCTGGATAAATTGGAGAATTGGGCCAAAAGAAATCTGATGCAGTTCAACAAGTAGAAGTGTAGAGTCCTTGGGACAGAAGAATACCAAGCATTGTTATAGGCTGGGGACTGACTGGCTAAGCAGCAGTACAGCGGAAAGGTACCTAGGGATTATGGTGGATGAAAGGCTGGATATGTGTCAATGGCGTGCCCTTGTAGCCAAGAAGGCTAATGGCACGTTGGGGTGCATTAGGAGGAGCATTTTGAGCAGATCTAGAGAAGTTATTTCTCTCTATTCGGCACTGGTGAGGCCACATCTGAAGTATTACGTCCAGTTTTGGTTCCCCCAGTATAGATAGGATGTGGATGTGCTGGAGCAGGTTCAGCGGAGGGCAACAAAAATGATTAAGGGGCTGGAGCACGTGACCTATGAGGAGAAGCTGAGGGATTTGGGCTTATTTAGTTTGTAGAAGAGACGACTGAGGGGTGATTTAATAGTAGCCTTCAACTTCCTGAAGGGGAGCTCTAAAGAGGGTGAAGAGAAACTGTTCTCAGGGGTGACAGATGGCAGAACAAGGAGCAATGGTCTGAAGTTACACAAGGAGAGGAGTAGGTTGGATATCAGGAAAACTACTTCACCAGGAGGGTGGTGAAGCATTGGAATGTGTTGCCTAGAGAGGTGGTGGAATCTCCATCCCTTGATGTTTTTAAGTCCCAGCTTGACAAAGTCCTGGCTGGGATGACTTAGTTGGGATTGATCCTGCTTGAAGCAGGGGGCTGGACTCGATGACCTCCTGAGGTCCCTCCCAGCCCTAGGATTCTATGATTCTATGTAGATGGAATTACTTCTCCCAAGAAGCTGTGTGACAAATGAGAAGACAAGATCGTAGAGTAGGTGACAATGGTCCATCAGTGTACAGGTTGAACCCCTCTCATCCAGAACTCTCTTGTCCAGCAACATCCAAAATCCAGCATGATTTTAGTTAGCTGGATGACCATTTATGGGTGTGGCCAAGTTTCCTGTGGTCCCATAAAGTTTGTTTCCAGCCACCAGTCCTGGCTTTCAGTGTTCTGTGATGTTATTTAGCTCTAATTTACCCCTGGTTGTCTTCTAAGAGCCCAGAAAGAAGTTGAAGTGATGGTAATGTGGGTAAGTGTAAGGTAATGCACATTGGGAAAAATAACCCCAATTATACATACAATGTGATGGGGGCAAATTTAGATACAACAGATCAGTAAAGGGATCTTGGAATTATAGTGGATAGTTCTCTGAAAACATCCATGCAGTGTGCAGCGGCAGTCAGTAAAGCAAATAGGATGTTAGGAATTATTAAAAAAGGACTAGAGAATAAGCCGAAGAATATCATACTTCCCCTATATAAAACTATGGTACACCCACATCTTGAGTACTGCGTGCAGATGTGGTCTCCTCACCTCAAAAAAGATATACTGGCATTAGAAAGAGTTCAGAAAAGGGCAACTAAAATGATTAGGGTTTGGAAAGGGTCCCATATGAGGAGAGGCTAGAGAGACTGGGACTTTTCAGTCTAGAAAAGAGGAGATTGAGGGGTGATATGATATATAAAATCATGAATGGTGTGGAGAAAGTGAATATTGAAAAGGTATTTACTTGTTCCCATAATATAAGAACTAGAGGACACCAAATGAAATTAATGGGTAGTAGGTTCAAAACTAATAAAAGAAAATTTTTCTTCACACAGCGTACAGTCAACCTGTGGAACTCCTTGCCGGAGGACGCTGTGAACGCCAGCACTCTAACTGAGTTTAAAAAAGAGCTTGATAAATTTTTGGAGGTTAGGTCCATAAATGGCTATTAGCCAAGGGTAAAGAATGGTGTCCCTAGCCTTTAGTCAAAGGATGGAGACAGATGGCAGGAGCCAAATCGCTTGATCTTTGTCTTCGGTTCACCTTCTCTGGGGCACCTGGCTTTGGCCACTGTCGGCAGGCAGGATACTGGGCTGGATGGACCTTTGGTCTGACCCAGTATGGCCATTCTTATGTTACATTCTTAATGCTGCTAGACAATATTGACCTCCTGTGGTCCAGAAAATTCTCTCGTCCAGCACCAGTCAGGTCCCCAGGATGCTGGATTAGAAAGAGTTGAAGCTCTCTATTGGAGCATGTCCCCAGTACTTAAAAAATAGACATCTGCCGTGCTCAACTTTTTCGTTCCTCATTTCCTTTGCAAAGAATGTGTTTTATATTGCTATCTAATAATTGTGGAGAATCCAAAGCCTACAAAACTGAATTAAAGACTTAGGAAACTCAATTACAGTCAATGGGATGGATTTGCAGCATGGGTCTGAAATAGTCCTTAATTACTTTTGCAACATGTCCTTTAAGAAACTGAATGGCAGCCCCATAGACTGCCAGTCATTAGTGAAGAGTCTGTTGAAACTGCTTAAAAACATGTTCAGTTCTCTTTAATTTTTCTTCCTGAGCTGAAACAACACTGAAGTCACTGGTCAAAAAAATATAAGGCAAACCACGCAGAGCAACCCAACTTTGGAATTTGAGCCAGCTCATGTGAATTTCAGGTCAACCAATGGCTAATAGCATCTCCACAGGGATTCGAAGCATTGTCTGCTAGTAAACTGAGCAGCCACAAATGTAAATTCATTCATCCATTCAAGTCATGTTGAACATTTATTGAAGCATGACTTGAATCAATATACAGAATTCTAGGCAACCTTTGGTGAAAGTTTGCTGAGCAAACTAATGAAACATGATTTAAAGTAAAATGTCAGAATCCCATTGGTACTTGCTATTGTTCCAAGTTCTACATTTTTTTAAAGGCTTGATTCAGTACAAAATTGCCCTTGTAGTACCTATGGGAGTTTTTCAGATCTCCTGACCTCCAGAATCAGAGAGGCTAATCACAGTTCCCACAGGATAATTTAAAAATGCCCTCCCTCTTTGGCATTCAGTCCTCTCTAATGTATACTGTATATCTCTGCTAAAATCACTTTCCATTAAGGGGTTGAAAATGGGATGAGCTCCAAGAACTATGATGGTCCTTCCTATAAAGCTTAGAAAACAGTATCCTCTTCTTTGATTGACTAACATGTCAATTTCTTGAATTAACCAGGAAGAACTGCACAGAATATACCAGACACACAAATGGGCCTTGCTTCTGAACTCCTTTGCAGCAATTTTATACTGGTGTAAATCAACTGACTTCCATATCCTTCCTCCTGATTTACGGAGCTACACATCTTCTGTCTCCTGCAGATGTGGCTGTTAAAACAGTATGGTTTGTTGAACTATACTGAGTTCTACATTTCTTCCTGTGTCAATTCCTGTGTAATGATAAATCGTGAACTTTTAGAATGATGCCCAGACAGATTCTGATCCTTGTTTGTTTGTTTGTTTAAGCAGATCTCCTGAATAAACTTTGACTTTAAGTTCCTTGAAAAATGTGGTAAGATGGATGTGACAGACCAACTATAGTTGTATATATCTTATAACCAAGGGCGGGGTGAAGATTTATGGAGGGGGAGGAATTCCATTCAGGCAGGTGAAGCTCCTCAACGTTAATGAGTACACCCACCAAAAACAATAGGTTGGGCAGAAATTTACAAACCAACCTGTCAGATGCTATTCTTAAGGCCCAGCACTTGGGCAACTTGCACTTGAAGGGAAATGATCTTGCATGAAGTCTTAGAAAGAACTGATCTGGGAGGAAAGATGACCCCAACCTTATACAATACGTTAGACCAATGGTGAAAATTGGGTATAAAAATAATATTAAAATATATTTTGGGGATTTTGGAACATGAGCTACAGATACATCCCAGAAAAACCCAAACCAATTGCAAAGATATTAAAGTATTTATGACAAAACGATGTTCTGAAGAAAGGATTAGCTGTTCAAATGACCATGTTAAACAAGACATGAGTAAACATAGTAAACGAACTGGTGAATTCTGAGGGCAAACATTCTGCCACACTGTATGAAACTAACTTTTGTGCCATTCCCACAATAGCACCAAATGACAGCACACAACAAACTAGAAAGCATGGGCCTGAGCTTGCCCGCTTAATATTTTCTTCTTTTTTGCTTTGTTCACAAAAAACAAACAAACAAAAAAAAACACCTTAAGAAAACAGTGGAGGAAAAGGATAATAAAATGACAAACCCCAAAATCTGTGGGGGTGGGAGAGGGACAGTTTTCTGTAAAAGGTTCCCACAAAAAACATTTTAAAATATAGAGACATTCACAGGTCCTGGAGTATTGTTTAATGTTGGCTTGTTCACCATCTCTCCGCCAGTCTCTTCTACTAAAACTCAACACCACAGAGCAGTGGCATATAAATACTGAAGCTTTATGTATAAATGCTTGCTTTCATATAAAGCTACACCATCTTAACATGTATAAAATCCATATTATTCCCCTCACCAGAGAGCAGACTTTATAGTCCGTGGTCACAATGCTCTTCAAATGAAAGAAAACAAATCTTTCTGCCCATAAGCTGGTAGTACGTAGCATATATAGTCGTATGTAATGCAAATGCTCACCTCTCCAGTTTGGAATATGTGACTCCAAATGTGGCAAACCTAGAATTCCTGCATTACACAAAAGAGGTTCTGACTTTCCTTATTCCAGATACAATATAGTGATATTTTGGACCTCTGTGGCACCCTACATCCAAGGATCTCAAACGTTTTACAAATGTTAGTGAAATAAACCTTACCACTACTTTATAGGTGTGTGTACATGTGCACAAAAAGTTGAAATAAGTGGCCTTCTTTCGAAAGAGCGGGCGGAGCATCCACACATGTAAATCCGTCTTTAGAAAGAAAAGCGAAAGAACGGAGCGCAGACTTCGAAATCTGAACCCCAATCCCGTATCAGGAAGATCGCTCTCCTTCGAAATACTAAATCAAAAGAATACACATGTAGATGCTCCACAGTCCGCTCTTTCGAAATACGGGTCTGCCATGGTGCCAGTCAGCTGGAGCACGGGGCCGCTCCACCCGGCAGCAGCGGGGCTCTATGGTCCCTGCATTGGGCTGCCTTAAAGCTGCATGCACTCAGGAAACCCGTGGCAGGAAGCTGAAAGAGTGCCAGGAGCAGCCTCCACATGTGCTCCAGCCACACGCTCCAGCGCTGCAGCATGGCCAGCAGCCAGCACCCCCCCCACCCCCGCAAGCCCCACAGCCCCACCTTCGATCCCCCGCAGGGCTCCCAGGGCTCCCGGGGAGGAAAAAAAAGGGCCCCCTCCTGGACGGAGCAGGAGCTGCGGGACCTCCTCAACCTGTGGAAGGACAAGGAGATCCTGCACCACATGGGGGTCAAGCGGCACAATGCTGCTGCATTCGGCCGCCTGGTGCAGGGCGTCCACACCAGGGGCCACCCGGAGCGTACCGCAGAGCAGGTACCCTCCAAGGTTAAGGAGCTGCGCCCGGGCTATGCCTGGGCCAGGGACCAGGCCAGATGCTCCAGGGCAGCTCCAGCAACATGCCTCTTCTACAGGGAGCTCCGGGGAATCCTGGGACCCCAGGAGAGCTCCCCACCCCCAGTGTTCCTGGACACCACTGACAAGGAGCTGCAGCCAGAGGAGGAAGAGGAGCATCCCGGACCAGGGACCCAGGAGAGCAAGGGGCCACCGAGTGGTTGAGTGAGGAGGGGGACCTCACCATCATGATCCCATCCCGCTCCTCCAGCCGGGCGACCATGAGCCGGACGTCCCCAGATGTCGCCGAGGGACCCTCCAGTACATACAGGGAGGGGTGCACACCTACTCTGCAGGGTGGGGGCAACACAACGGCTAGTAGCCCACGCACAGGACTGGTGGTCCTGGGCCGCACACAGGCCACCCCCCACATGGGATGCGGCACCCCGTGGTGGTGCACCAGCAATGCCCAGCACCCGCCCTCAGTGGACAGTGCCGCGAGCTGCACAGGGGTGGAGGACGGTCAGTGCCAGACATCACCTGGAGCCCGTACACCACAGGCCGGGAAGGGCCACCTGCAGGAGAGACCCCTGGATGCACCCCCATACTGGGTGGCCCAGCCCATGGGGGGTGGGTTGGTGCCCCCTGGGGGGTCAGTGTCCTTTGGGTGGCGGGGGTGGGTGGGCCACAGTCTGGTCCCCTCCATCCGGGGCACATTACTGACATGCTCTGCTCCTCTCCACGCAGCCGCACCATCCATGGTCCAGGGGAGCCCTGCACCATTCCTCGTCCCTGAGAGCCTGCCCACAGCCCTCAGAGGTGTCCGGACGCCACCCCAGGTAGCACGCTGTCGGGGCCGTGGCTGGAGGGCCCCTCGCTGGGCCAAGGAAGACCCAGCCAGCCAACACCAGGCTGAGGTGGCTGAGCAACACCTGTGGCTCGCCCAGGCAGACATGGAGTGGAGGACGACAGCCTGGGAAAGGCTGCTGTGCACCCTGAAGGGCATTGGCCACGCCGTCCAGGACCATACGGCCACTGTTGCCTGCCTCCTGGCTCCCCGGCTGCTCCCTCTGCTGGTCCTGCACCCTTTGCCCCCACTGAGCCTTCCCCCCCACCCCCACTGAGCCCCCACCCTCCGCCCCCACCAGGCCCACTCACTGGCAATACCTGACAGTGCTACCGTACCCTCCCCTCCCTGCTGGGGACCCCACACCTGGGAAGGCAGGGGCTCCAGGGGCTGATGGGGCTCACAGCCCACCACCCCTGCCCTGGAATGAGCGCCTCGCCCCCCTCCGAGTTAAGTTTGCCCCTGCCCCCCTCCAAGTTAGGTTCCCCCCGTACATAGTTACCAACGAAAATAGTTATATAAATGTTTCTTTATTGTTCACCACTCCATGCTATGCTTCTTGGGGGGGTGGATGTGCGGGTGCGGTGCTGATGGGGGTGGAGGTGGTGAGGACAGTGGGTGGCGGATGTGCGTGGGATGTGGGTGTGCATGCAGATCAGAGGTGGCCGTTGGCAAAGGCCTGCCTGAGGGCCTCCCGCATGCGGTGGCCATCCCGGTGGGCCTGGCAGATGGGGGCAGCGCCTGGCTGCTCATAGACAGCACTGGCTGGAGGGGCCTTCCCCAGGGACATAGGCACCCCCCTTTCCCTCCACGATGTTGTGGAGGACACAACAGGCACCCACCACCTAAGGCATGTTGAGGACCCCGACCTCCACCCGCATGAGGAGGCACCTCCACCACCCCTTTAGGCGCCCGAAGGCCCGTTCCACCACATTGTGGGTGTGGTTGAAGTGCTCATTGAATGCCTCCCAGGTGGGCTTGAGGTGTCCCGTGTATGGCCTCATAAGCCACAGCTGCAAGGGGTATGCTGCATCTGCCACTATGCAGAGCGGCATGGTGACTTCCTCCACCACTGGCATCTCCCACTGGGGGACGAAGGTGCTGGCCCCCATGCGCCGTCAGAGGCCGGAGTTCCAGAAGACCCGGGCACTGTGGGTGCAGCCGGCCCAGCCCACACAGAGGTCGGTGAACTGGCCCCTTGCGTCCACCAGGGCCTGGAGCACCACCGAATGGTGGCCCTTCCAGTTGATGTACTGCCAGTGCTGTGTGGCGGGGTGCAGATGGGGATGCGTGCGCCATTCAAAGCATTGATGCAGTTCGGAAAGCCCAGGTCCTGGAAGCCGGCAATGGTGTTGTCCAGAACCCCAGGTGTACGACCCTATGGAGCAGCATCGCGTTGATGGCCCTGACGACCTGCAGAGGGGGAAGGGGGACACGTGCTCTAGTCGGGTGTGGTGCCCGTCTCCCCCCACCTCGGACCCATTCTGCCCCCCTTCCATCCACCCCCTGCCCCGCTCCCGTCCAGCCCCTGCCCCATCTGGCCACTTGCAGCAGAGGGTGCCCCTTACCCCAGCCCCCCCCACCCACTCAGCCCCACCTTACCTCCATAAATACAGTCCCGATGGTGGCCTTGCCCACCCCGAACTGCTGCCCTACAAAGCAGTAGGAGTCCAGGGTGGCCAGCTTCCAGATGGCAATTGTGACCCACTTCTCCAGGGTGAGGGCTGGCTCCATGCAGATGTCATGGTGCTGGAGTGCTGGGGTGAGTCAGTGGCAGATCTCATCAAAGGTCTGCCTCAACATGCGGAAATTCTGTGGCCACCTTTCCTCGCCCCACTCCCCTAGCACCACATGCTTCCACCAGTCAGTGCTGCTGGGGTGGGTATAGAGGCATCGGGGCACCTGGGGGGTGCCCGGTGGTGCCCTGTGGGGGGAGCCCTGTGGCCCCAGGGGGACCGCCCAGCCACCCAATGAGATTAGGTGCAGCTGTGGCGATGGTGCACACCACTGCCAGCAGGGCATCCTCCTGCAGGAGCTGTCACTGTGCCTCCATGGTGGGCACGAGTGGGCTCTGCCAGGCTCGGAAAGGCTGGGCAGCACTCAGCTCATGCGGAGGGGAAGGCAGAGGGAGAGGCCCTTTAAAGGAGGCGGCTGACTGCGGCCTCGGAAGGGATTGTCAGCCATGGGACTCCATCAGCACCGTTTCCTGCTACTCCCTTCTTTCGAAAGAGGGCTTGGAGCTGTGTGGATGCTCTCTTTCGAAAGACCTCGAAGGGACTTCGAAAGAGCAGATCAAAGTGCCAATCCGAAAAATGGCAGCGGGTGCTTCCTTTCGATGGCCGCTATTTTGGCTGCCGAACTTCAATTTTCACCTTTTCAAAAGGGCACTCGTGTAGACACAGCTTTTGTGATTGGCAAGTAGTACCCTCATTTTGCAGATCAAAAAACTGAGCTGCAAAGATGTTAATTGGTTTGACCAAGATCACAATGGATATTGACAACAGAACTGGAGAAAGAACATGTTCCCTGATTCCCAAGCCTCTGCTTTAGCCAATTAGTTATCTTAAAGGCTGCCTAATGTTCACATCAGTGACTGAAATGGGGGATCTCATTGCTATTTGATGATCAGAGCCTCACCTCACTGTATAGAAAATTAAAGGTAAAACTGCTTTTGCTATTTTTAACTCTTGACAGTGAAAGAAGAATTCTGAAAGATATCTTTGAGTCTACATGCCGTGTTAGATGGTGGCCATCACCTCAACATATGCTTCAGGAAAAGAACGGTTAAGTACTTCCTTAACAGAACAATCAGAATCAATTACTCCTGTACTCCGTGGGAGCTGTCACTTCACCATGACCATTTGGATATGACATTTAAGTGTACACACCTGTGAGTGACATGCACAAAGTACAGCTAGGCCACAGTACAAGGAAGACAAATTCATAATTTGAAAATGAATTATATAAAAGGCAGAAATCATGAATGTGTTGCTGGCAGACCAGCTGCCAGCTCATGCTAAGGCTCCCAGCCTAACTGAACACTTACAAATACAAATCTGGAAACCAGTCGTGCTTACCTGTATGCTAGCATTGTCAAAACCGATGCTGGATGTTACGTTGTTAGGAATGTGTTTAGACTTTACAAAATGCTTGCAGCATGCTGCATGTATTGATCTCACTTGCAGCCTTTGTAGTCCAACTATAAATTGTACTGAATGTTTGCATGTAAACCTCTGTACTTGTGTAACTCACAAACAGGAAAAGAAGCATTACTTTTAAGGTAAAATGCTCATCCTGCATACAAGATAGCTCTTTGGTGGCAGATGAGGTATGTTGAACTCTGGCGTGAAAGGGATACAAATCCCTGACAGGGAGGGATTAGATCTCTCTCACTGGCTATCCTGGCTTTCATGGGGCTGGAGCTATTAAACAGAGATCCACAGGATCAACCTCCATTAACCCTAAAAGATGTTCAGTGCCAACAGATTGTTACTATTCTGTCACATTTTGGAACCACAGCCTATAATCCATTTGTGTTCATTTGTAATATACATTTGTCTGCCTTAACCTGCAAATAACTGCCATTTATTTTTCTTAGTGAGCTTAGTTTACTCTAGGGGTACGAGTATACAGCAAAGTTATTTTGAAATAGCAGCTGCTGTTCTGAAATTACGTGAACATCTACACAACTCAACTGCTATTTTGAAATAATTTCAAAATAGTGGGTGCTTTATTTCAAAATTGGTAAACTTGTCTGAGTTTGAAAACATGACCCAAGTGAATCCTAAAGATTCAGAAATTTGAAGATAACTAAAAATAACCCCAAATGGGTTATTTTATTGTGATTATTAAGCCAATCATTTCAGTAATCAATTGGTAAAATTGTATGAGGAATAGTGCCTATTTCAAAATACCAGCTGTGTAGATTGGGAATAAAGCCTATTTTGAAATAAGCCATAGTGGCAGCATCTATGCTAGCAAGTTCTTTGAAAGATTTTTCAAAAGAAGGGGGCTCTTTTGAAAGATCCCATGGAGCGTCTCCACACAAAAAGTGTTATTTCAAAAGTAAATTGAAAAAACGCAGTGCTCCTTTTGAAAGCACTCTTCCACTCCCGTTTCAGGAAGAACGCCTTCTTTGAAAAGCTTCTTTCAAAAGAAAACATGTATAGACGGTTTTCAGGGTCCTTCTTTCGAAAGACCAGACCTCATGTCACCTGATTTTTTGACCCCTGGCCAGTCCTTTTGAAGGAACAGGGAGTGTGTGGACATTCTCTTTAGAATGAGCAGATCACTCTTTTGATCCACTTTTGTGTGTGTGGACACTCTCTTTTGAAAGAAGTTCTTTTGGAAGAGATCTTCTGGAAGGGCTTCTTTTGAAAGATCTCTGTAGTGTAGACGTAGCCAGTGTAAACAATGGCTCTGTTTCAAAATAGACTCTATTGTGGGTAGGTGCTTTATTTTGAAAGAGCTGAGCACTATTTCAAAATGTATTTTGTGTGCAGCTGTGCTATTTTGAAATAAGCTATTCTGTAATAACGTCTTCTGGAATAAAAACAAAAAGCAGTCAAGTAGCGCTTAAAGACTAGCAAAATAGTTTATTAGGTGAGCTTTCGTGGGACACACCCACTTCTTCAGACCATAGCCAGACCAGAACAGTCTGTTGTGGTCTGGCTATGGTCTGAAGAAGTGGGCCTGTCCCACGAGAGCTCACCTAATAAACTATTTTGCTAGTCTTTAAAGCGCTACTTGACTGCTTTTTGTTTTGATAGTGTATAGACTAGCACGGCTTCCTCTCTGTTACTATGTCTTCTGGAATAGTTTATTCAGAAATAATGCTGCTGTGTAGACATAGCCCTAGAAGTGGCAACATCATTGTCTTTGGTGTGAGATATCTGAAGTACAAATTGACATGGGATAAATGATTAGTCTCCTGGAACTTTTCTGTATGGCAATAAATTATCTAAGTCCAACTTGCCTGAGTGACAAGATAGTCTGGAATGCCCAAGAGGGCTGTCTGTGGCTGGAGGGCAAGACTGTTAGAGAGCTTTAGGAGTTCACGTTTGTTTGGGCCTTGCTTTTTAACACTCTGCCTTGAGGCTAGTACTCATAGCTGTGAACCATTCCAGACAGCATGACAAGAAGTTATAGCACACTGTGTTCTTTGCAAGCCTTAGAGGAAGGCTGGCCAGTACAAGGCCTTACCTAATGCCCACTGACGTTAGTGAGAAGACTGTGCTAGGCTTCAGTAGCATTGGGTCAGACTTACAATGGGCTTCCTTTGCTGGTGTCGACACAAAGGCCAATCCTTCTTTTGGGGACAGCCAGTGTAAACTCATGAAGCTCAGCTGATTTCAGTGAAAGTAGGCTGATTTACACCAATGAAGAATCAGGGATAAAATCCTAGCCCCTTGTAAGTTACTGGAAATTTTGCCATTGACATCACTGGGGCCAGGATTTCACAACTGGTCTTTTGCCTCTGTCCCAGTTGCACACCAGCACATGCATTAGTCATATACCTCACATCCCAACTCCCCACCTATTAAACTGACCTGTTAATCAGCCTGAAAATAAACATCACTGGCCAGCAGGATAACCCCAGATTTCTGCCATGTGATCCACAACAAATCCTCATGGAGCTTTATAAAATGAACGATCTCTTCCTAATTGTTCTCCTGCTTGCCCAGGGGTGTGTTGCGGAACCATGCCAGATTAAAACTTATTAAGCACATTTTCAAAAACTCTGTTATCACTTTTAATTTGTAGTGTTTTTTCCAAATTTTAGTTGCTCTCCAGTGATTGGCTTTTTCTTTTTTTTTTTCCAGAAGCACATCTGGAGCAGGGTGTCAGTGCTATGCAGGAAGCAACCATGTGTGTTAAATGACGACTTTCCCTGTCTCTTGCTTCCCTATGTAATCTGGCCATTTCTACCATGATAGCCAGTTAAATCGCATAACTTCTGGCCAGTACTTCTGAATCAATTTGCAATTGCCAATTTGTCTAACTTTGTATTCTGGCGGATATAAGGATTTAGCTGAGATGACTGCAATGGTCCTAAAGGAATATGTGTCATATTCTACCAGGCCAAAAAAACTCAAAACTCCAAACATGCTAATTGGAAACATCACTTCATTGCCTTTACAATTTGGACTCCTGATAAAGGTGTTTCTCACTCCCTAAACAAATGTACTTGCAGATATATTCTGAGAAGACTGGGTGCCTCCACTATAGAATAAAACAAGATCTGACAATTTAGGAAGAGTGGCCTGTACGTGTAACTGCTTGAAAGCGCTCGACTCATTTCACTGAATAAAAAATAAATATAGTGTGACTTAAATAATTTGGCCACCCTCTAAAAGGCATCCAGAAGCCACCAGTCTCTCTGTGTTTCCCAGCAAAAACTAAAAAAGAGAAGTACAGAACAGTTACTACACTGAAGCAGGTTCTTAACTTTATAAAAGTGCTCAAGCGCTATGCTGAATTAAGGCCAGAGTGCGGGACTGAAATCTCGTATTACCAGGGCTTCACTGATTTTATAGTCTATTGCTATACTGTAACATGAACGTTTACCAAGTATTTTCATAAACTATTTAAGTACGCTTGCTAAACATGGGCCAAATCCTTCACAGTATTGAGCAAATTGACTGAGAGTTGCTTGGCAAATTACAGACTCATGATGTGAATGGATATATTAATTCTGTCTTATAAGTTACTTGGAATGTTTCCCTTCTGTTTTCAGTGTTCCTAGCCACAAGTGAGTATACACTCTGAATCAGGCCATAAAACCTTAAGTGATTGTCTTAATAATCACAATAAAATAATCCATTTGAGGTTCATTTTAGGTATCTTCAGCTTTTTGAGTCTTTAGGGTTCATTTGGGTCATGTTTTCAAACTCAGTTTCTTCAACCATGAGGGTTAGAAACTTAGGGTTTGTTTTTTTTTAATGGAAGCTGTCTCTATTATAATCATGTCAGCCAGAGCTGGGACTTTAAGGAAAAGCACCAACTCTTACTAGATTAATAAAATCACAAGAGTTGGCAATACTTTTTATTAAGTCACTGATTTGCAAATGTAGCAATTTATATTGGTGTTCCTTATCATCAGTGTTTAATTAGTAAGATTCTAGTGCAACAGTTAATAACATAGGTTCCATTATGAAATTGAAACTACCATGCACTGGAAAGCCTTCTGTACAACTTACAGATAAAAAGTCGTTTGTCATCATATTGTGGAACCTACTACCATTGGCCTTAAGAAAAGTGAGGATATCCTTCACTTCATGAAAGAATACCTCAGGACTAGATATGATCCTGTTTTGACATGTGAGAATTTTTTTCTTCCCACACTGCTTCAGTTCTCTATGCGCCTTGAACAGCTTCATAAACCCACTTTTAATTTGAAGTAAATAGTAAATTCCATCTTGTTAAATTTGATCCTCCATTTTCTGAGGGATTGAAAGTAATCAGAGCTGGGTTTAGGATCAAATTAAAGATGGGATTGTGGATCTGTGACCTAGCACTCTACTAGCTGTGCCCAGGGCTGGGGCGAAAAAGGGCCATATGGGCATAAGAAAGATGGAGTGGATTTGTGAGGGGAATGAGAGACTGAGAAGTGTACACTGAGTCTGCTGCACTGAATACAAGCAGTCTTTTTTTCTAGGGATGAATCCTTGTGAAGATCACAGAATCATAGAATAGACTCCTAGGGCTGGAAGAGACCTCAGGAGCTCACTGAGTCCAGCCTGCTGCCCAAAACAGGATCACCCCTAACCAACTTATCCTAACCAGGACTTTATCAAGATGTTACTTTAAAACCTTTAGGGATGGAGATTCCACCACCGCTTTAGGTAACACATTCCAGTGCTTCATGACCCTTCTAGTGAAATACTTTTTCCTAATATCCAACCTAGACCTCCCACCCTGTAACTTGAGACTGTTGCTTCTTGTTCTGCCATCCGTCACTACTGAGAACAGTTGCTCTCCAGCCCTTTAGAACCCCCCTTCAGTAAGTTGAAGGCTACTATCAAATCTGCTCTCACTGTTTTGCAAACTAAGTCAGTCCAAATCTCTCAGTTTTCCCTCATAGATCATGTGCTCCAGCCCCCTAATCATTTTGGTTGCCCTCCACTGGACCCTCTCCAGTGCATCCACATCCTTTTGATACTGGGGGGCTCAGAACTGGACACAATATTTCAGAGTGGCCTCACCACTGCTGAATAAAGGGGAATAATAACTTCTCTAGATCTTCTGGAAGTGCTGCTCCTAATCCTCCCCAATATGTCATTAGCCTGCTTGACTACAAGAATATACTGTTGACTCATATCCAGCCTCTCATGCACTGTAATCCCCTGGTCCTTTTCTGATCTAACAATCTAATATCTAAGATCTAACAATTTTACTTACCTTTTTTTCCTTCTTGTTTTTTCACCTGGTTGATGCTAGATGACACTCAGACATGCTCTAGAACTTCTGGATCAGCTTGCATTCCATGTCCTGTGAGAAGAAGAGTTAGGAAAAAAAATCTAAACTGATACAGCATAAGTAGTTAACTGTCGGATGGTCAGATTAACCGACAGTACCACATTCAATATATCTGGATGTTCCACTGATTTCAGTGAGGCTTCAATGAAAGGAACAAAATAGCATAAAAAGGAGAAGGCACCAAGGACAAAGAGGTAAACATCAATGGGCATGTGGTATTATTCTTTAAAAGTCTCCCTCCTCCCAAGTTGATAACATCATGTAAAATATATTTAAAGCACCCAGATAATACAGCTTATGAAATCTCTTTTAACAACGCTAAACAAGTAAAATACCAGACATATTTACATTTTAAATTATGAGGTAATTAAGCCCTTCTTCCTTCACTACTTTATCTGTGTAATTTGTCTTGGAATTTACACACAGCTATGGCTTGATAGAAGAAATGTACCTTGTTCATAAAAGATTGAAGAAATATTTTGCAGCTTTTATTATGAATATACTGTATAATGCAGTCTGGTGAGAGACATACCTGGCATCGTTATATATCACCATGTGAAAATTTGGGCCTTGTTGCTGAGCACAAGTATTAAGGCTTGTCATACTGGTAGGAAGCTTCACCAATTTTTCTCTAATGTTCCCATGTCTGATGTTTTAAATAAGCCAGCACATACAAATCCTGAAAGCTTTAGTATATCTATTTCATGCAGAAGTGTTTTACTTCAGAATCAACTGAGGAATGAATGATCTTGAATATAGTTCATCTAATTCCCTCTGCTGGGCTCAGTGAATTTGCAACGTGCTGCTCCTTAGCAGGATCTGTCACAATCCATCACTCAATTTTCATGTAGATTTCGGTTCAGGTCCATAACCTTTTGTTGTACACTTGGTAAGATTTATAATTACCTGATTATAAGTAACTCTTTGTAACTACAGCATTAATGTGGTTCATGTTTCCTGCATGTAGTTTTATAGCTTACCTTTCATCTTTTATCATACAGTAGGAATGTTAAGAAATTTAGGGTATGTTCATTTATTAATTCCATAGGGAGTTATTAATATAACTCTCAAGAATACCACCACCTCTATGGTATTATGTTTTTACATATACACAGTGCAAATGTACGCCATCATTCTAAATAACTTTTCCATTTTACTGAGGGAATGATTAATAAAAAATAACAAATATAGGCCACGTCTACACTAGCACACTACATTGAAGTAGCCTATTTCGAAGTAAGGACATCGACATAGGCTATTTCGACGTGTATCGTCTACACGTCCTCCAGGGCTGATGCCGTCGACGTTCCACGTCGAAGTAGCAACGGGGAACATCGAAAGGAGCCGCACCAGAAGGAAATTCGGAGCGTCCACACACACAAGCACTCCCCGTCGAAATAAGGGGCCAGCAAAGCCCCAAGCTGCTCCCTTAAAGGGCCCCTCCCAGACACACTTGCCCTGCACAGCACGAGATCCACAGAGCTGACAACCAGTTGCAGACCCTGTGCACGCAGCATGGACCTCCAGCTGCAGCAGCAGCAGCCAGAAGCCCTGGGCTAAGGGCTGGTGCATGCGGTGACCATAGAGCCCCACAGGGGCTGGACAGAGCGTCCCTCAACCCCTCAGCTGATGGCTGCCATGGAGGACCCCGCTATTTCGAAGTAGTGGGACGCGGATCATCTACACACACCCTACTTCGATGTCGAACATCGAAGTAGGGCACTATTCCCATGTTCTGATGGGAATAGCGATTTCGACGTCTCGCCACTTAACTTCGATTTGAACGTCGAAATAGCACATGGCGCGTGTAGACACGACGCGTGCTATTTCGACATTGTGCCGGCTACTTTGAAGTACATAGTCCTCTTCTGTAACAACAGTGCACTGAAGTGAACACAAAATGGCTGGTAGTCTTTGCAGGAAAGTTAGATTTTGGGTTTGTCTACATTTACAGCACTGAAGTAGCTTGGCTGCAATGGTACAACTCCACCTCTGCAATGCTTGAGAAGAGGCTACCTGGGCAGACAAGTGATGCTCTCTCGATGGTGTACATATTCCACCTCCTCAAGGATTGGTAGTTATACTGATGGGTGGGCTTCTCTGTCAACATAGCACTATCTACACTAGGAGTTAGGTTGGAAGAGCAACATCCCTAAGCAATATATATATATATATATATATATATATTAGCATAAATTGATAGTGTAGACCAAACCTATGTACCTCCTTGTTGCTGCGTGGAGTCAGTGGAAGCTTTGAGCTGGCAAAAAATGCAGAATCAGGCTTTTGATTTAGATTGCTGTATTTTAATTCCATAGGTATTTTCCATATACTAAAAAAACAAAAACAAACCAAAACAAAACAAACCCTCCCTACTCTTTCATAAATTAAGAGCTGTATTTAATGTAGACAAAGCTGCTGAGTTTTTAGTGAGTGTTGCTGAGTTGTAGATTGGTTTGTTGTGGGGGTTTTTTGTTCTTTTTTTTTTTTTTTTCATTTGTGTGTTTGTTTGTTTGTTTGTTACTACCTATGTCAGAGATTTGGGGCCTGAACCTATGAGCCTTTTTTGTCAAGTATTCCCTTTGAACTATTGGCTGGAGCTCTGCCAAGGAGGATGTTTAGGGCTGAGCCTTTTAACTACAAATTACTTCAAATCTTTAAGAATATGAAAGTCTCACTTTTCAAAAAATGCCATCTCAGTCATTTGCACTGCAGTGTTTAAAGTGTTTGGAATGCAGGAGAATGCTATGTTGATAGCTTGTGTGAGTAGATTGTAGTAGTGCTTCAGGCAGAATTTTAGAAAAATGTACAAAGAGAACAGAAAATGAAACAGCTTAATTTAAAAAAAACCTCAGGGTTACAGTTACTTTTGTTGTTGTTGTTGTTGTTTTTCAAAAAAGGGGATAGGAATCATATTCAAACTAAAATGACCAGAATATATGTGCTGCAGCTAGTCCACATTTTAATTGATGCACTGTACGCTTGCTCATTTAATTTTGTTGCTCTATTATTACAGGCTGTACACAATAATTCTTTGGTAATCAGTTAATTACACTTATCCCACTTAAGATGCCAAAATATGATAGCTGTATGGGTTGTCTTTTGATATTTGATATTTATTATCAGAGGGGTAGCCAAAGTAGTCTGTATCTTCCAAAACAACAAGAGTCCTGTGGCACCTTATAGACTAACAGATATTTTGGAGCATAAGCTTTCACGAGCAAAGACCCGCTGCATAACAAAGCAGGTCTTTGCCCACGAAAGCTGATGCTCCAAAGTATGTTAGTCTATAACATTCCTCAGGACTCTTGTTGTTTTGATATTTATTATATTTTTCCTCAAATAACTGCACAGCAAGTATAGGCACAGGAATGAAGGAACTGTCATTCTGGATCAGACTGATGGTCCACTTAGTCCAGTATCCTGCCTCTCTCACAGGTTATGTCTACACAGCAGTGTTATTTCAGAATAAGCTATTCCACAAAAGAGTTTCTAGAATAGTTTATTTCAAACTAGAGTGTCTACACATGTAGGCCATGTCTACACTGCACCATCCTTGCGGAAGGGGCATGCTAATGAGCTAAGGGAAACATTCCAGTAAGGTGTGGATTTAAATATCTCACACCTTAGCTACGTCTACACGTGAATGCTACATCGAAATAGCTACATCGAAATGTAGCGACATCGAAATAAGCTATTTCGATGAATAACGTCTACATGTCCTCCGGGGCTGGTGCCGTCGACATTCAACGTTGGCGTTGGGCAGCACCACATCGAAGTAGGTGCTGCAGGGGAGCATCTACACGCCAAAGTGGCACACATCGAAATAAGGGTGCCAGGAACAGCTGCAGACAGGGTCACAGGGCGGACTAGCACTTCCGGGACAACAGCTAGCCGCTCCCTTAAAGGGCCCCTCCCAGACACACTCAGCCTGCACAGCACGCGGTCTGCAGAGCCATAGGCACGCACACCTCGGCGAAGCAGTTATGGACCCCCAGCAGCAGCAGCAGCAGCAGCCAGAGGTCCACCCAGCCGCCCCTGCAACAGCAGTGTTCGCCCTGCTCAATGCCATGCAGGAGGCAGCTGATCACCTTTTATTTGTGGAAGAGGAGCTGCCCCCAGGGGAGGAGGAAGCAGACCCAGACCTTGCTGCCCTCCAACCCCCCCACCGCCACACACGCCGCCGGCTGTGGAGCTACCCCACGAGCACCAACTGGTGGGAGCGAGTGGGACAATGACCGCTGGCTCCAGAACTTTCGCATGAGCCGGCAGACATTCCTGGAGCTCTGCCAGTGGCTCACCCCCGCACTGAGGCACCAGGACACTGCCATGCGGTGTGCCCTCAGCGTGAAGAAACGGGTCGGCATCGCTGTCTGGAAGCTGGCCACTCCAGACAGCTACCGATCCATGGGCCAGCAGTTTGGCATCAGCAAGGCCACTGTTGGGGCTGTCCTCATGGAGGTAAGAGGACCCACGGGGAGGGGGAGGCAGTCCTGAGGGGGGAGGGCAGCCCTGAGGGGGAGGGAGCCCTGGGGGAGGGCAGCCCTGGGGGGGAGGGCCAGACACACCCTGCACACCCCTCACTGGTGCTCTCCCATGTCCTTCCCCTGCAGGTCATCCGTGCCATCAACGCCCTGCTCCTCCACAGGCTCGTGCGGCTTGGGGACCCGGATGCTGCCATTGCAGGGTTTGCCACCCTGGGCTTCCCAAATTGCTTCGGGGCTCTGGATGGGACCCATATCCCCATCCGAGCTCCAGAGCACAGCAGAGGACGCTTCCTGAACAGGAAGGGCTACCATTCGGTGGTCCTCCAGGCCTTGGTGGACAGCTGGGGCCGCTTCCTGGACATTTATGTTGGCTGGCCTGGCAGCACCCACGACGCCCGGGTATTCAGGAATTCGGGCCTGTGCCGCCGGCTGGAGGCGGGGACCTACATCCCCCAGCGGGAGGTCCCTGTGGGGGACACCATGATGCCCCTCTGCGTCATCGCAGACGCGGCGTACCCCCTTCGGCCCTGGCTCATGCACCCTTACAGGGCCATCTCACAGCCAGCCAGGAACGCTTCAACACGCGCCTGAACCATGCGCACCAGGTGGTTGAGCGTACTTTTGGCCGCCTCAAAGGGCGCTGGAGGTGTCTCCTCACCCACCTTGACGCGGGCCCCAGCAACATCCTCCAGATTGTGGGCACATGCAGTGCACTCCACAACCTGGTGGAGAGCAAGGGGGAGGCATTCTTTCAGGGCTGGGCTGTGGAGGCTGGCAGGGCTGATGTGCAGCCACCTGCTCCCCCAAGTCGCCAGGTGGACCCGGAGGGGACCTGGGGCCGGGAGGCCCTGCGGGCCCATTTTGACCAGGCCAGGGGGTGAACACTGGCAGGCCGCCCACTGCACTCCCCCCATCCTCCACAACACTCCCTGCCCCCATGCCCACACCACAGAGCACCCAAGAGCACACCCCCTCCCCACTTTTCTTGCAAATAAAAATAGACCTGTTGTTTTTGAAACCACAGAACGGTGATTTCTCTTATTATTACTACAAATATATATATATATATTATGATAAATAGTGGAACACAAGGAAGGGAGGACCTATTTACATGGGGGGGCAGGTATCATAAAAGAACAGGGGTCTAACACAAACTATATACAAAATAATGGGGATACGTACAAAGGGGGGGGGGCACGTCCTGGGCCCTGTACCCCCTACTGTCCAGCACCTGGGGTTGACGGGCGCAACCCTGGCCAAGGCTGGCTGGGGGCCGGGCGAACTGGCAAATACAGCTGGCGGGTGTCAGCAGGCCCCAGGTCCCCCTCGGCGGAAGGCCTCGCGGTGCCGGACGGCGGTGGGACGGCGGGTGGAGCAGAGGGTGGAGTGGCGGGTGGAGCAGGCAGGGCAGGCAGAGCAGCGGCCGGCGCGGCATGAGCAGCCAGATAGTCCGCTAAGCGCTCAAAAGTGCACATAAAGGCCCCCCATGCCTCCTGGCGCAAGGCCAGCGCCCGCTCCTGCAATTGCAGGCGCCGCTAGTCCACCCGCAGGTGCTGCTCGATACCTCCAGCTGCCGCCGGAGAGTCACGAGCAGCTGGGGGTCCGTCGTCGTCCTGTGGTGGTGCTGGGTCCGCCGTCGGCCCCGCCTTGGGGCTGGTCAGTGCTCCACCAAGGGGCTGGCCTGCAGCGATGGCCCCGGTGGGCTGTCCGGGACCACGGACACCTCGCCGGTGCTCTCCGGTCCTTCCGATGGTGCAGCTGCGGAACACGGGGGGGAAGAAGAGTGGAGACAGCTGTTAGCGTGGGCCCCGAGCCGTGGCCCTTGTCCCCACACCCCTCTGCTGCTGGTTCCCCATCCCCTTCCCCGGGAGATGCTGCTGCTGCTGATGGGTGTCCCACCCCCTCCCCCCCGGGGAACCCTAGGTTCTGCTCCCCCCATCCCCAGGGATGGGGCATGGTGCTGTCCTGCTGGGGGGCAGGGGCTGCTGCACTCTTCTGAGGGACATGCAACTGCTGTCCTTGGGGCCATGGTCATCTGGGCATGTGGAGGGCCCTGGTCATGTCTCTTGTCCCCACCCCTTAACCCCGGGGGTGTGCACTGGGGGGGTACATACCTGACGGTCCGCTCCCACGGTCGGGGGACACCCTCTGGGCGGATGCCCTGCTGGAGCTCCAGGACGGGATGGTGATCCACAGCCCCCTGTCACTGGAGGAGGATTCCCCCTCCTCCTCCTCCGGCATCCGGGGGTGGGCTCCTGGGGGGGCCCCTGGGGTGCGGGACTTGCCTTTGGGGTGGACTCTGCCTCCGCGGCCTGCTGGGGCTTGTTGGCTGAGGTGTCAAGAGTGGCTGGCGGGGAGGAGGTGTGCCGGGGGCCAAGGATTTCCCTGAGCTCCCTGGAAAAGTGGCAAGTGGCAGGGGCGGCCCCAGATCGGCTGGCTGCATCCCAGGCCCGGGCGTAACCCTGCCGCAGCTCCTTAACCTTACTCCTGACATGGTCAGGAGTGCGGGCAGGGTGACCCCGGGCGGCCAGGCCCTCAGCCAGCCGAGCGAACGCATCCGCATTCCACCTCTTGCTCCCCATTACCTGGAGCACCTCCTCCTCGCTCCAGAGCCCCAGCAGGTCCCGGATCTCGGCCTCCATCCAGGAGGGGCCCCGCTGCCTCTTCCAGGACTGGCTGCCAGGCTGGGAGCCCTGGCTCCCCTTGGGGGGGGTGCCCTGGGGGTTCTTGGGGGGCTGGCGAGCGGCCATCGCTGCAGGGGTGGTGGCCTGGGGCTGCAGGGAGGCGTGCAGGCTGGCAGCGTGTTACTGCTGCCTCCTGCACGCTCTCTCAGCTTCCTGCACAGGAAGGCAGGGGGCAGGGAGCTTTACGGGGCTGCTGCACATGGCGAACATAGAGCTCAGGGGCTGGAGAGAGCGTCTCTCAACCCCTGAGCTGATGGCCGCCATGGCGGACCCCACTCTTTCGATGTTGCGGGATGCGGATCAGCTACATGTGCCCTACTTCGACGTTCAACGTCGAAGTAGGGTACTATTCCCATCCCCTGATGGGGATAGCGACTTTGATGTCTTGCTGCCTTACGTCGATGTCAACTTCGAAATAGTGCTCACCACGTGTAGACGTGGCAGGCACTATTTCGAAGTTGGAGTGGCTACTTCGAAGTAGCCGGCACGTGTAGACGCGGCTCTTGTTTGCATATTCCCATGAGATCGTGCTTCTGGAAGGGCCTTTTCCAGAATCAAAAGTGCTGTGCAGACAGGGCTCCTTCAAAAGGAAACCCCGCTTCTGGAAGAACCATTATTTTGAAATAATGCTGCTGTGTAAACATAGCCCAAGACCTCCCTATTTTGAAACAGCCCCCGTTTCCTGTCTATACAGCCCCTATTCTGAATATCTATTTAGAAATAGGTGCTATTCCTTGTATAATGGGATTTACCAAATTCAAAATAAGCCATCCACTATTCTGAAATTATTTCAAAATAGCAGTTGCGTTGAGTAGATGCTTGCGAAGTTATTTTGGAATGATGGCTGCTGTTCCAAAATAACTTTGCTGTGTAGACACACTCACAGTGGCCAATAAAACGGAAGATTTACGGAATAAACCTACTAATTTTCATTTGTGATCCTCTCATGAACTGAAACTGGCACAGAGCCTTAGCTTATCCTGTTGTTCAATTCAGGAGTTTGGAATGGTTTAGGCAAGTACCTCATCATTTAGGACCACATCCAAATGGACTCCAGCTATTCATGATTTGCTTACTGATACTTTTACTTGTGTTTGATTGTCCACAGCATCTAGTTGGAAGAAAAAATAACTAAAGTCTGCCCACCCATTAATTGCTAAAGCTACTGCTAATGGTCATTACTCACAGTATAGTGCTGTACTATGCGTTGCAGTGAAGGAAAACCCTCCACGTTATTTGTTTCTTATTATGCAGGAACAACTACAAAATGACTGCAAAATAATTATAAAAATTAGAATAATATTCCACCCTTTGTCTTTTCCTCCATCATCTGATATATATTCCTTTCAAACATGAAATAGCTTTTGAAAGAGGGCTGACCATGGTGAAAATCAATACTTTTCCTCTAGCTGAATCTACTTCAGAGAAAAGCCCGGTCCTGTCCATGCTCTGTGCTTGCATCTAAAAATTCCAGGTTTCATTCCCAGTGGTAGCTATCATCACTATACAGCTGCTTCATACAGTATATATTGACTTTGTAAACTGTGGTTGTTCTCTGGTGCACGGATCAGTATTCTGGGCTGTGCATCCAAGTGTGGATACAGGAAAAGTCTGACGTTCATAGATGTGTCCTTTCTCATGCTCTTTGTGCATATTCCTGGATAGAAAATCAATGGTTACACATGAATCATCAGTGGTTACCTATTGGAAGTAGGGAGATGCTTCCCCCTACTCTTGAAAGATGCAGCGATTTCTCATGTTATCAGCAATGGCAGCATATAAAAGACAAAAATGTATAACCAGGCTTAAGGCTGCAACGCCAACCTGATAATGGGAAGCAACAAAAGTCATAAGTTTATAGTGAGGTGTTCAACACACCAAGAAAATCCTCTGCCAGAACTCTAGCAAAAAGATTTTGCTTTGAGCAAAGCAGAATCTCCTGGCATTGCAGGGCAAATCATACAAGGAACAAAGGGATACAAGTGAAGCTGACAAAAAACGTAATTATAACAAAATAAGAAAGAGGAAAGAATGAAGGCCAGAAAAGGAGCTTTAATACCAAAACCAATAATAAGGCTCTTGGACCCTACCTTAAACTAAATGCCTACGGCTGCTGTAGTCAAGACTTTATGCTACACTTGATTGTTATTAATTACTGTGGCAGAAACTTGAGGCCCCAGTCAGGATTAGGGTCCCATTGTGCTGGACACCATCTAAACACAAAATAAAAGAGGGTTTCTGCTCAGAAGAGCCGCATCTACACGTGCACGCTACTTCGAAGCAGCGGCGCCAACTTCGAAATAGCGCCCGTCACGGCTACACGTGTTGGGTGCTATTTCGATGTTAACATCGACGTTAGGCGGCGAGACATTGAAGTCGCTAACCCCATGAAGGGATGGGAATAGCGCCCTACTTCGATGTTCAACGTCGAAGTAGGGAACGTGTAGTCGTTGCGCGTCCCGCAACATCGAAATTGCGGGGTCCTCCATGGCGGCCATCAGCTGAGGGGTTGAGAGACGCTCTCTCCAGCCCCTGAGCTCAATGGTAGCCGCGTGGAGCGGCCCCTTAAAGCTCCCCGCCCCCTGCCTTCCTGTGCAGGAAGCTGAGAGAGCATGCAGGCAGCAGCAGTAACACGCGGCTAGCCTGCACGATCCTCTGCAGCCAGAAAAAAACCCCAGCGCTGTGATGGCCGCCCCCCCCAGCGGACCCCCCCAAGGGGAGCCAGGGCTCACAGCCCAGCAGCCAGGTGGGGAAGCGGCAGCGGGGCCCCTCCTGGACGGAGGCCGAGCTGCGGGACCTGCTGGGGCTCTGGAGTGAGGAGGAGGTGCTCCAGGTAATGGGGAGCAAGAGGCAGAACGCGGATGCGTTCGCTCGGCTGGCCGAGGGCCTGGGCGCCCGGGGTCACCCTGCCTGCATTCCGGATCATGTCTGGAGTAAAGTGAAGAAGCTGCGGCAGGGTTACGCCCGGGCCCGGGATGTGGCCGGCCGATCTGGGGCCGCCCCCGTCACTTGCCCCTTTTACAGGGAGCTCAGGGCCATCCTGGGCCCCTGGCACACCTCCTCCCCTCCGGCCACTCTTGATACCTCGGCTGAGGAGCCCCAGCAGGCTCCGGAGCTGGAGTCCGCCCGGGAGGCAAGCCCCGCACCACGGGGAACCCCCCAGTAGCCCATCCCCGGGGCACCAGAAGAGGAGGAGGAGGAGAGGGACTCCTCCTCCAGTGACGCCGGCCTCCACATCATCCTCCCATCCAGGAGCTCCAGCCGGGCGTCCGCCCCCCGGGTGTCCCCCAACCGTGGGAGTGGACCGTCAGGTATGTACCCCCCCGGTGCACACTCCCAGGGTTGAGGGGTGGGGGTAATAGATATGGCCAGGGCCCTCCACATGCCCAGTGACCATGGCCCCAAGGACAGCAGTGGCATGTCCCTCACAGGAGTGCATCAGCCCGTGCCCCACCCCCAGCACGAGAGTGCCATGCCCCATCCCCGGGGCTGGGGGGAATGGAACCTCTAGGGTCCCCCGGGGGGAGGGGGTCGGACACCCAGCAGCAGCAGCAGCAGCATGTGATGGAGTGGGGGGAGTGCAAATGCGAGACTCAGGCTAGATATGAGAAACAAGCTGAATAGCTCCCAGTGGCTAAGGATGATCCTGGGGCTACAACTGGCAGGTTACACCTCTACCCTGAACAAAGAGGCGGGAGGAGCCGAGCTGGGTTTCAATCAGGGGCAGCAGTTAGAGGCTAGGGGAAGGGAGAGCTAGAAGGCAGCCAACCTGAGGAGGGGGAAAGCTACACCCCAGAGGGGCACCCCTTGGGGTCTTCTCCCCAGGACGGGTTCGAAGGACCATCTCTGACTGCTGTACTGTCGCTTCTGTGAGAAACTGGGCATCTGTTGCCTAATAAACCTCCTGTCGTACCTGCTGAGTGAGTGAGAGTCACTCCTGCCAGCGGACGGGTTTCAGTGCAAAACCCCATCACAGCAGCATCTCCCGGGGATGGGGATGGGGAACCTGCAGCAGAGGGGTGGGGGGACAAGGGCCACGGCTCGGGGCCCACACTAACGGCTGTCTCCACTCTTCTTCCCCGCCTCCTGTGTTCTGCAGCTGCACCATCGGAAGGACCGGAGAGCGCCGGCGAGGCGTCAGTGGTCCCGGAAAGCCCTCCTGGGCCATTACTCCAGGCCAGCCCCTCAGCGGAGCACCGACCGGCCCCACGGCAGGGAAGATGGTGGACGCAGCACCACCAGCCGACGGTGACGGACCCCCAGCTGCTGGCCCTCCACCATCGGCAGCTGGAGGTCGCCGAGCAGTGGCTGCAGGTGGAGGAACGCCGCTTCCACCTGCAGGAGCGGGCACTGGCCTGGCGCCAGGAGGCATGGGGGGCCTACATGCGGACACTCAACCGCATCGTGGACTCCCTGGCCCCCAGGCCGTGCCAGCTGCTGCAGTGCCCGCCCTGCCTGCTCCACCCGCTGCTCCAGCCGCTGCGCCGTCCACCGTTGCACTGCCACCCGCCACCGAGGGCCATTCCGACGAGGGGGACCTGGGGCCAGCTGACACTCGCCGGCTGTATCTCCCAGTCTGCCCGGCCCCCAGCCAGCCCCGGCCAGGGCTGCGGCCGAGGCGGGGATCCCGGCCGCCCACCCCCAGCGCTGGACTGTAGGGGTGTGGGGCCCAGGACGTGGCCTCCCCCCTCCCCCTTTGTATATATTCCCCCCGCTAGTTTATTGTTCTTTTCTTGTAAATAGTTTGCATTTGTGACCCATTATTATGCTGATCCTTACTCCCCCATGTAAATAGTTCTCCCCTTCCTTGTCTTCCCCTTTCATGTTATCCTGATTTTTATAATGTATATATATTTATCAGTTTGATGTCCCCTGTACATAGTTTGTCTTGTTCAGAATATTTATAATAATAATAATAATAATAATAATAAGAGTTGTAGTAAAGAGGTTTGATTTGACAAACAACTGTCTGTTTTTATTTTTACAAGAAAAGTGGGGTGGGGTGTGCTCTTGGGTGCTCTGTGGTGTGGGTGTAGGGGCAGGGAGTGTGGTGGAGGATGGGGGGGTTGCAGTGGGGGGCCTGCCAGCGTTCACCCCGCAGCCTCATCGAACTGGGCCCGCAGGGCCTCCCGAACCCGGGTCCCTTCGGGGTCCACCTGGCGACTGGGGGCAGCGGGTGGCTGCACATCGGCCCTGCCGGCCTCCACAGCCCAGCCATGAAAGAAGGCCTCCCCCTTGCTCTCCACCAGGTTGTGTAGGGCGCTGCACACACCCACAATCTGGGGGATGTTGGTGGGGCCCGCATCAAGGCGGGTGAGGAGACACCTCCAGATCCCTTTGAGGCGCCCAAATGAGCGCTCCACCACCTGGCGCGCATGGTTCAGGCGCTGGTTGAAGCGCTCCTGGCTGGCAGACAGATGGCCCGTGTACGGGTGCATGAGCCAGGGCCGGAGGGGGTATGCCGCATCTGCGATGACGCAGAGGGGCATGGTGGTGTCCCTCACAGGGATCTCCCACTGGGGGATGTAGGTCCCCGCCTCCAGCCGGCGGCACAGGCCCGAGTTCCGGAATACCCGGGCGTTGTGGGTGCTGCCAGGCCAGCCCACATAAATGTCCAGGAAACGGCCCCGGCTGTCCACCAAGGCCTGGAGGACCACTGAGTGGTAGCCCTTCCGGTTTATGTAGCGTCCTCCACTGTGTTCCGGGGTGCGGAAGGGGATGTGAGTCCCATCCAGAGCCCCAAAGCAATTGGGGAAGCCCAGTGTGGCAAACCCTGCAATGGTGGCATCCGGGTCCCCAAGCCTCACGAGCCTGTGGAGGAGCAGGGCGTTGATGGCGCGGACGACCTGCAGGGCAAGCACATGGGAGAGCACCAATGAGGGGTGTACAGGGTGTGTGTGGCCCTCCCCTCCCCTCCCCTCCTCTGCCAGGGCTGCCTCCTCCCCCTCCCCCCCGTGGGTCCTCTTACCTCCATGAGAACAGCCCCGACGGTGGCCTTGCCGACGCCAAACTGCTGGCCCACGGATCGGTAGCTGTCTGGAGTGGCCAGCTTCCAGACAGCGATGCCGACCCGTTTCTCAACGCTGAGGGCACGCCGCATGGCGGTGTCCTGGTGCCTCAGTGCGGGGGTGAGCCGCTGGCACAGCTCCAGAAATGTCTGCCGGCTCATCCGAAAGTTCTGGAGCCAGCGGTCGTCATCCCACTCTCCAAGCACCAGTCGGTGCTGGTGGGGTAGCTCCACAGCCGGCAGCGTGTGCGGCGGGGGGGGCGACGGGGAGCTGCAGGGTTGGGGGTTGAGTCCTCCTCCCCTGCGGGCAGCTCCTCCTCTGTGGCAAGGAGGTGCCCAGCTGCCTCCTGCATGGCATCGAGCAGGGCGAGCACTGCTCCTGCAGGGGCGGATGTGTGGACTTCTGGCTGCTGCTGCTGCTGCTGCTGCTGGGGGTCCATGACTGCGTCGCTCGAGGTGTGCATGCCTATGGCTCTGCAGACCGTGTGCTGTGCAGGCTGCGTGTGTCTGGGAGGGGCCCTTTAAGGGAGCAGCTAGCTGTTGCCCTGGAAGCACTAGTCCGCCCTGTGACCCTGTCTGCAGCTGTTCCTGGCACCCTTATTTCGATGTGTGCTACTTTGGCGTGTAGACGTTCCCTCGCAGCGCCTATTTCGATGTGGTGCTGCGCAACGAACCGTTGCCAGCCCTGGAGGACGTGTAGACGTTATTCATCGAAATAGCCTATTTCAATGTTGCTACATCGAAATAAGCTACTTCGATGTAGTGTTCACGTGTAGATGTAGCTAAGAACTTGCAACCTAAATATCAGACAAAAAAGCAGCTCACAACCAACTAGCATTGGTTATTTTCCCTATAATTCCTTAGTACCCAGTCTATACCTTTTATCCTGTATAAATGATCACAAATCAGCAATTAGTTTGTATGTTTTTTTTTAAGGGGCTAGCAGTTACAGTTCTGAGAAGAGCAAGAACCACTCTTAACAGATTTTCAAATGTGGAAAACAAAGCAAAATATATGGACACTCAGGCCTGTACTGTTTTTGGTTGAGGAACCGTATCTTACTAAAAATGATAGGCCTGATTCTGCCCTTGGTTATGCCCTGTGCCAAACCACTGATAACATTAAATTGCAGATTAATATAAAGTGACACACAGATTAAGCATTTTCACAGCTCAGAGAGCGGCAAACTCGTGAAGGAACACCTAGATATTCTACATTTAACTAGTAATATCTCGCAGCTGCTAAATGTGCTCACAACATAGAGTATATATATTACATATCATGCAGGTGGCAGTCATGTCCTATCACTGTTGTAAAACAGTTTATTAGGCATACACCGTATGACAGGGAAATGGAAGACCGCCAGGAATCTGATCTTACCTGGTGCTTTCTGCTGCTGCTTCACGGTCTCTTAACATGCTCACAAGTCCTTTGCTTTGTATTTGCTTCAGGCTTGCAGCGTCAAAGTGTATCAGTTCTTTTACCAAGCCACACAGCATCAGTATGACATGTGAAACTAGCCAGTTCTGCAGCACTTTACCCTTCAAATGCTTTCATGCTATTGAGCCTTACCAGAAAAATATCAAGAAGGCCTGATCCTGAAGCCTTCCACTTCTGAATCAACCCGTGTATGTCACCAGTATTCAATAGCAAAGGTAAGATTAGGTGAAGCAATATAAAAAAATTCCTGACCTAGCATGTGTCAGTTCCAAATACCTTCCTACCCCCTACCCCGCTTTTTTAAGACTTCAGTTCATGGAGGGCTTTCCATTTCCCTTTATTGCTCCTTGCCAAACCTGCTTGTCAGGCAGTGTCCTGGAGGTGTAGTTCAGCCACCATTCAAAACCACATCCAAGCTGCTTAGTCTGGGCAGGTCATTTACGTGTGGTCACTAACCCCTATGAAGGCTCTGATGCATTGAGGTATTTAACTATATACCTTACCTGAGTCATGCGAGACATCCCAAGGCTCACGTTTGAAGTTAGGCACATGCTTTAATACCTTCCTGAACCTGGGTCCAGGCTTTTAGTCACTAGGAATTAGGGATGGTTACCATTAACTGGTTAACCATTAAGCTTCGCCCTAAAAGGATGAGGTGTACCGGTTACAGTTAACTAGTGGGGGCTGGAGCAGGCCCCCACCTGCTGTGGACAGGGGCTGCTCCAGTTTTGTGGGGCCCAGCCCGGGTGCACTCCAGCATGGCCAGAGCAGCCGTGGTCCGTGGCGGCCCTGGGAGCATTGCAGGCAGGGGATGCTTCAGCACAGTCGGAACAGCCCCCCCAGCTGCACCCCTCTAGCACCCTGTTTAATCAGTTAACTGGCAACTAATTAAATGGGATTTTATACCCCTCTTAGGAATCTACATTACAGGTATGGATTCAAACTAAAGCGGAAGCTGATGTGTCTGAACGAGTAGCTGCCTCCTCAATGCATTTGATTAGTTTTGCTATCTCACTTTCTATACTCTCCATCTCTCTTTTTCTCCAGCAACACTCCCTCATTGCATTGCTCCATCTAGCCTTGCCCCCAGTCTGGTTCCCAATTTCTTTGTCTGAGTTTCTTCCCTTTCACTGAGTTTTACTCTCAGACTCCAAGCCACGTGAGAGATTTACTTGGTAGCTGCTAAGCATGTCGAGTAATTTTTTAGAATAATGTAACATTCCAGCTGATAGGTATGCATTCTGGTGCCTGAACTGAAGGAAAAAGACTTGCTTGAGTATTTATGACTGTTTTGTCCCCTGTGGCTGGCACAATATAAGACTTGCCACTATTAATTTCTAACATAGTTGCCTTTTTGACTCACAGGGTAGCATCCTCTCTTCTGAAGTCAGCCATGAGTTACATGGTCTTTTCTAGGCAGTAAACCTATGTTTTAGTTCAGGACTATGGTGTGTGTATGAAACCATGAACCATTACACCAAGAATGAGATCCCCTGCTTATGGACATAGACTACCAAACAACCATTAGTTGGTAGGATCCAGGCCTTACTGATTTGGGTCAAATTCATACTGGTGACAGAAATGAAGGGCTTAATCTCTCACTACCAATTCTCTGAGCCAGCCAGTTCTACAGTTTTATCCTTTGGTAATAAAACAAACGTTAATATATTTTAAATAAAATATTGCAATACATTAGTAAATAATGGGAAACTACCTATTGGAATTTTAGAAAAACCTGGCTGAGTAACCTCATATTGAAAGATGATCGCTGTATACACAATTTTTTCAATCAAAACTTCATAATGCGTTTTTAACATGTGGGTTTTGTTCTCACACCTAACACCTTAAAAATGTATTGGTGTAAGTCTTTAGGTATTGGTCTGATAGAAAAACTGTTGGATTCTGTTAAGTAAATGGGAATTTTAAGAAATCCCTAAATACAAGATGAACCTCTCTAATCTGGCACTCTCTTGTCCGGCAACATCTGTAATCCAGCATGATTTTCGTTAGCTGGATGACCACTTATCATGGGTGTGGCCAAGTTTCCCATGGTCCTATAAAGTTTGTTTATAGCCATCAGTCCTGGCTCTTGGTGTTCTGTGCTGTTATTTAGCTGTAATTTACCCCTAAATGTCTTTTAAGAGTCCAGTAAGCAGTGTAAGTGTTGGCAGCGTGCTAGACAATACTGACCTCCTGTTCTGCAAATTCTCTCGTTCGGCACTGCTCAGGTCCTGATGGTGCTGGATTAGAGGGGTTCAACCTGTACTTATTTACCTGAGAGACCTTGACTTTTCTGAAGGAGTCATTATGGTCTGCTGTGTTCATACTAAGCCTCATAAAAGTCTCCAAAGTACATTTTAACACATGAATAGGCATTTGAAGGCATTCCTAAATTCACATGATATGAACTAAAAAGCTTTCAAAAATTATTTTACTTCAGTTACTTAAACATTAACATTTAACAGTTCACATTTATTTATAAATATAAAAATAGGATCTAATTGAAAATCATTTTTGTCGTTTCTGGTGCCTCAGTCTTAACTGGGCCTTCCTTTGTGTCTGAAACATTGGGGTGCACATAACTACTGCACACTTTAGGCCATTTATACACAGAAGGCTTATTTCTTCAAGGACTGAGAATTCTGGCCCCAAACCAGCAAAGCACTTAAGCACATGCTTAAATTCATGTGCTTAAACTCCTCCAGGGACCAGGACCCAAACTTTCAGAACCTTGTAGGATAAAGGCCCCCAGACTCTGATTTGTGCATGCACTGAGGTCCTCAAAGGACTTAATTCTCTGAGAAAAAAACGGTGAATGCAAAATGAACAAAGCCACTGCCATCTTTTGTGCCCATCAACTGCAAGTGAAAAAAAGACAATTGAATCAAACATTCTCTTACTGTTTTTCCTGCCATAACTGATGGCAACAAAGTCCTAAACCAGAGTGTTTTCCTGCATTCCTGACACTGCTATATGGCATCATCATGCAGTCTTATTATGAATATGATGCTCCTTCAAGTATGGGAATTTAAAAGCTTGTAGATGTCTGGCATGTCTTCAAACACTGCTCTTAAACATGGAATCAAATTCAGACCTCTCCAGGCAAGTGAAGGGGAAACTCCTTTTCAGTATTTTGTTTTAGAATAGAAACATATTTGTAGCGTTGAGTTAGTAAACAGCCCTTCTTCTTCTAGTGGTCCCCGTGGGTGCTCCACAGTAGGTGTTGGGCTCACTCCAGAGCCGCAGATCGGAAATTTCCAGCAGTCTCTGTTGGGTCGCGCATGCGCCAATGCGCGTCGGTCCTTCGCCAGTTCCTTCTCAACCGCCAACAGCTGCAGACGGAATCTGCTCTGGATCCAATGCCTGAGAAAGATAAAACTGTGATTTCTTACTGTTAATAGTTGTTAGTTGATAGTTTAGTTATTGCCGTTGAAGTTGTTTGTGTTAGAGGTGTATATAGTTAAAAAAAAAATAAAAAAGGAGAGAAGAACAGAGGCAGCCACCTCAGGCGGTTCTGCTATCTTAAGGCCGCGAATGTTATCTGGATCAGGACTGATTAGCTGTTAAGTGCTCTATTAACATTCAAAGACTTAAATGCCCAGGCAATGTCTTCGCCGGGGTTTAAGAAATGTGAGTCATGCCATGAGGCCATGCCTGCCTCAGATGGGCATAGCAAGTGTATCCGTTGCCTTGGGGAGACCCACGTTCCACAAAAGTGTCCTCATTGCTCTAAGCTTACAGCTAGAGACCAAAAGGACAGGGAAACGAGGCTGAAGATGGTTCTATTTGATAAGACCCTCCAACCTGGACCATCAGAGAAGCCCCACAAAGAGGGGCCCTCAGGGTTGCACAAGAGGAAGGCGGCTTCCCTAACCTCCTCTGTGCAAAAGAAGAAGAAGCTCTCCCCAGCTTGATCCCTGCCAGTGACATCTGCAAGCGGGACAAGCGGAGCACAGGGCCCCGATCCGTTGGCTGCTCATAGCAGGAAGACCGCAGCACACGCAGCTGCGCAAGGGCCTCTGACCATTAAGCAGTCAGCACCGAGGTCCCCGCGGCACCGATGGCACCGGAACAAGGGTACCTGGCATGGGGCCCAATGGTGCCGGAGGAAACTACCCACGCGGCACCGTGCACAGCGGCACCAAGCGCGGCACCGACTACGGTGCCGAGGTCTCCGCCTCCGGAGGGGGTGGCACCTGCTACTCAGGAACGGGGAAAAGCAAAGGCCAAAACCCAGCACCGCAGCCCATCTCCAGACGTCATCACATTGCCGTTATCACCTAGCTCTCCCCCCGAGATACATCGGGCAGCAACTCCAGCAGCCTGCTTCAGACCTCCATCCCCGTTCCTTCAACCACCATCCCCCGGCTCAGACAACTTCCACCAACCTCCAGCAGGGATCCCTACAAATACTATCACAGAGCATCTCCACCATTGTCAACGTCATCTCGGAGGTCATGCCCTTCTAGGCACCATATGTACACATTCCGGTCATGGTCCAGATCTCCACCACCGGGCCCTTGCCCCTGTTGTTATGGCCATCCTTACCATACTGAACATTGGCACAGGGGGTCCAGATCTGGGGGTAGATCCCCATCCACACCTCACCAACACTCCTTCACACAGCCTCACTCTGTGGGAAGATCACAGCTTTCCCAGCCGGAAATCGGTCCAAAGGCCCTGGACCCCCCTCCTGAACCCTCAAAAAAGCACGTATACGAGCAGAGTCAGGAACCTGAGGAATTAGAGGACGTATATCATAGCGATGCCTCCTCGTCCTCCCCAGATGAGGCGGTTGTCCCTGGGGATATCTCTCCCACGGATGACCTTAAGCAATTCCAAGAACTGTTCAAGAGGGAGCACAAACACAGAACATTCAAATAGCAGAGGTGCAGGAAAAACATCATAAACTCCTGAAAAATTTGAGACCCTCGGCTTCATCCAAGATCACCATCCCACTAGATGAAGCGATTATGGAATCAGCCACCAACATATGGCAGACTCCGGCCTCCATCCCACCCACGAATAAGAGGGCGGATAAGAAATACTTTGTTCCAGCCACGGGCATGGAATTCCTGTTTAGCCATCCCCAGCCGAATTCCCTGGTGGTCGAATCATCACAGCATAGAGCCAAGACACTCCAATATAAGTCAGGAGGGTCAGATAAAGATGCAAGGAAATTAGACCTATTCGGCAGAAAGGTCTATTCCTCGTCTACCTTACTACTGCGAATGGCAAATTATGCCGCACACCTGTCAAACCACAACTTCAACAATTATTCCAGACTTACCTCCCTCATGGATTTCCTTCCAGAGGACAAGAAACCGGTTCTGAAAGCGATTGTCCAGGAGGGCTACGCAGCCTCACGAGCAGGAGTTCAGATCGCCCTGGATGCAGTGGACATGGCAGCACGTTCCACAGCCACAGCAGTGCTAATGCGTAGGGAATTGTGGCTCCAGACATCCAGTATTCGCAGAGATCTGCAAACAAAAATCATAGATCTTCCATTTGATAGATAAAGGTTATTTGCAGATTCAACCGACTCGGTCCTACACTCCAGCAAGGACTCGAGAGCCACACTTAGGACCCTGGGTATATACACCCCACATACAGGAGGAAGAAGTTTTACCCACAGCAAAGGCATTACACTTATCAACCACAGCGCACACAATATCAATGGGGTTATGACCAGGGGCGCCACCAACAGCAGCAGCAGTATAGGGCCCCCAGACGTCGCCCCCAGCAGGGTCGTGCACCCTTGGGGCAAGCCCTGAGACAGCAAGTTTGACGGGTATGTCGAGGACTGCAAGATCAAGACCATCTCTCAATGCCAATCTCAGCGTATGTTTCACCATCAGCTCAAACCGTTCTATTCTCAATGGTGAAACATCACTACAGACAAATGGGTACTGGAGATTATAGCCACGAGATACACGATCCCCCTCCAATCACTACCACCACTGAAACCTCCCACCAGGTCCTTTTTCAAGGACCCCCCTCACGAGACAAGGTTAAAACAGGAGGTAGACCATCTCATGTTTTTGGGGCGGTGGAGAGAGTACCGGAACAATTCCAAGGGAAAGGATTCTACTCACGATACTTCCTAACAGAGAAGAAGACAGGAGGCTGGAGGCCAATCCTGGATTTACGCGCCCTCAACCGGCATTTGCGCAAACAGCGTTTCAGGATGACTACAATTGCCTCCATAATCACGGGACTGGACAATGGAGACTGGTTTGCAGCCCTCGACTTACAGGACGCGTATTTTCCTATAACAATTCAGCTGGCACATAGACGTTTTCTCCAATTCACAGTAGGCAGGGAGCATTTCCAATACAGAGTTCTTCCGTTCGGTCTCTCTTTGGCGCCCAGAGTTTTTACCAAAACGCTGGCGGTAGTATCAGCTTACCTACACAGGCAGGGTGTCTTCATTTTTCCATACCTAGATGACCGCCTACTGAAAGGGGCTTCGAAGGCAGAGGTCCTACGCATGATACGCATCACTACAAACACATTCGCCTCGTTGGGCCTAGTTATCAACCTTTCAAAATCAAAGACCGAGCTCACGCAAAATATAGAGTTTATGGGGCACGCATAGACTCTATTACATCAAGAGTATACCTGCACGATGCCTGTTTCCGCGCCATCAAATCCCTGGTACAAGTAATGACGTACAGCCCCACAGTGCCAATCCTAACATGTCTACATCTGTTGGGACACATGGCGACCACCATGTTTGTGGTACAGAATGCCAGGCTGCATATGCGAGACCTGCAGCATTGGTTGGCGAGTGTCTACAGACCAATAGTCCATACCATCCACAGGGCAGTATCGCCCACAATGGAGGTACGAAGGTCACTGGCATGGTGGGCAGATCCCAAGAACTTGCTAGTGGGGTGCCCTTCCGCCAACCACAAATTACAATTTTTCTTATGACAGACGCATCCCACATAGGATGGGGAGCGCACATCGGCAACAAAGTAACTCAAGGGCTATGGTCCCCCGCGGAAAAGACACTGCACATAAACATACTAGAGCTCAGAGCCGTATTCAATGCGTGCAGATGTTTTTGAAAATACCTGCATGGCAAAGTAGTCGGGATAAATACCGACAACACCTCCACCATGTTTTATATCAACCGACAAGGAGGGGCCAGATCTCGCGCGCTCTGCGCGGAGGCAGTCCGGTTGTGGAACTGGTGCATTGTCAACAATATAACCCTAAAAGCCTCATACTTACCGTGTGTCCACAACGTGAAGGCGGATCAACTCAGCAGACGCTTTGTGTTCACGCACGAGTGGCAGATCTGTTCCGATCTGCTCCGACAAGTGTTTCACAAATGGGGGTTTCCCCAAATCAATTTGTTTGCCACTCACAACAACAAGAAATGCCCTCAGTACTGCTCCAGAGCAGGCATAGGACAGGGATCCTTGGGGGACGCCTTCATGGTGCCATGGAAAAGCCCTCTACTCTACGCATTCCCTCCCACAACACTCATCCACAAGGTTTTAGAGAAAGCCAAAAGGGAGAGAGCACACATGATACTCATAGTCCCAACCTGGAACCGACAGCAATGGTTCCCTCTGCTTCTGCGCATGTCATGCCGCCGCCACTCCCCCTACCGGTAGTGCCGGGCCTTCTCACGCAGGCTCAGGGGTCCATAGCGCACCCACATCCTCAAGGACTCTGCCTACAGGCGTGGCTAATCCATGGCTCAGTGCCTTAGAGAGCACATGTTTGGAGGGAGTGAAACAAGTTTTGGAGTTCAGTCGAAGGAATTCCACTAGAAGGACTTACGCGCAGAAGTGGAAACGATTTATCTCCTGGTGCTCTTCTAAGCAGTTAGCTCCTTTGGACATCCCTATAGTTGTAATTCTAGAATACCTGCTGGAGCTAAAACGAGACGGGCTCTCCCTATCCTCACTAAAGGTCCATCTCGCAGCTATATCAGCGTTTCAATACAAAGAGGAAGGGCCAACCATATTCGCCCATCCTATTGTCACTCGGTTCCTAAAGGGGCTGGCAAACCTGTACCCCCCTCGGAAACCGCTACCACCATCATGGAGCTTGGACTTGGTCCTCCACACGCTGTTGGGACCACCCTTTGAACCACTGGCCATGGTACCCCTCCGGTTACTTACCGTGAAGACAACCTTCCTTCTCACGATTACGTCAGCCCATAGGGTGAGCAAACTTGCAGCAATAATGGCAACGCTGCCCTGCACAGTATTCTCAAAGTAAGCGGTGATCTTATGATTACACCCAGCCTTCGTTCCAAAGGTTTCCTCCGAGTTCCACATTAACGAACCAATAGTATTGCCCTCATTTTATCCTAAGCCTCACAACTCCAGAAAGGAGGCGCGGCTGCACCTACTAGATGTGAGGCGGACGTTGGCCTTTTACATAGACAGAACTAAGCCCTTCCGGAAAACGGACAGACTCGTGGTGTCCCTCGCACCCAGGTCGAAAGGGGAAAGTCTATCTTCACAAAGGATTTCAAATCACATCGTATCCTGCATAAGACTGTGTTACGAGCTTCGTAAGACCCCTCTGCTAGTTCCACCCAGGGCTCCCTCCACCAGAGCGATGGCAGCATCGACAGCCTTCTTCAAGGGAATCGTGCTAAGAGACATCTGCAGAGCGGCGACTTGGTCATCTTACGACACCTTTGCCAAGCATTATGCCATGCACCGGGTGTTTGATGAGGATACAGGCCTGTCGACAGCAGTCCTTTCAAGGGCAAGCTGCACATAAATCGGGTACCCATCTCCTTTTTTGGGGTCACTGCTGGGTAGTCACCTACTGTGGAGCACCCACAGGGACTACTCGAAGAAGAAAGAGAAGTTACTCACCTTTGTAGTAATGATGGTTCTTCAAGATGTGTCCCCGTGGGTGCTCCACTACCCACCTGTTCCTCCCCACTTCGGAGCTCTGTTCTGTGTTTTGCAGAAGCATCCGGGGCGGTTGGTCAAGGAACTGGTGGGGACCGGATCGCGCACATGACCGAAAGCGCGTGAAGGACCAACGCGCTTCGGCGCTTGCGTGACCTGACGGAGACTGCTGGAAATTTCCAATCTGCGGCACCGGGGCGAGCCCGACACCTACTGTGGAGCACCCACAGGGACACATCTCGAAGAGCCATCGTTACTACACAGGTGAGTAACTTCTCTTTATTTTTTACTGATTTTGGTGCATATGGGTGGTTTGTTTATAGAACCTTGTCAGTCCACCTTGTACATGAAAACATCCTCCTAAATACAGTGGCCTAGATTCCCTGGACTGTCTGTGAAAGGAGGGTATAATGGCACTAACAGTATGTCTACACTGCAGTTAGACATGTGCCTTTGTCAACTGACTCTGGCTTGTGGGCTTGGGCTAAGGAGCTGTTTAATTTCAGTGTAGACATTCAGGATCAGGCTGCAACCTGAGTTTCAGGATCCTCCAACCTGTTAGGACCCCAGAGCCTGGATGCTAGCACCAACCTGAAGTCTTACGCTGCAGTTAAGGAGCCTCTTAGCCTAGGTTTGTGACCTCAAGTCACCTGAAACAAGCAAGCTGGAGGCATTTTATTGCAGTGCAGACTACCCAGAGGTTGCTTAGCAGCTCCACAGCCCCAGCACAAGTTAGCAGTCCAGGCAACCAAAAGGACTCCAAATGCATGATTCAAGTTCCCCAAAGCCCCAAGATAGTTTCAAAAATCATGAAATTAATTTTTTTTTTAAATTAGAATTTTGGTTCCTTTTATTTGTCTTCTAGTTTCTAAAGCTCTAGGGTACACTTGGGTCACATTTTACTTGCCTTATAGTTTGATGGTCTGAAGAAGTGGGTCTGTCCCACGAAAGCTCACCTAATAAACCATTTTGCTAGTCTTTAAAGTGCTACTTGACTGCCTTTTGGTCTGTAGAGTCCATTTGGATCACATTCCCAAGATTTTCTATGCCACCATGAAGGCTAAAAACTTTTTATTTTAAAAAGAAAGCTGAAATTCTCACCTCAGCACTTTGTTTCAGAAACTAGGGCTTGGGAAAGACACCAAATAGCATTAGACTTGCTATGAATCCATGAGAGTAGGAAATAATGTGATGATGGAGCAGCATCAATGTTGTTCAGTCTTATACCACCAGATGATGGCTTTATAGGGCCCCTCCTGAAGCTGGGAATCAGGCAGACCATGGAGTTCCTTGGCCACATGATCTTTTTGCACTTACACTCCATCTAGAGATAAGGCGTATAGACTTCATTTCATCAGCTCAGCACCACTTGGGGAATTTCTTCCAGCCAGTGAATCTGTAGGTAGCTCCTTAAACTGGCTTTCCATCCGCTGTGTGCTGCAGAGCTAATGGGTTTCAACAGAGGACCAAATTCACTCTATGGTGTCAATAGCAATAGTGAGCAAATCTTCCTAAATCTCAAAAATAAAGGCATGTGCTCCAAATATCACTCAAAGTCACACAGAAACTAATGCAAGTGCCTCATCACTCCCATTGTCTCTTAGCGCCAACAAAGTCTTTCTTTTCTAAGTCTTCAGCGGCACTGGAATGCCAGCTCTATAGGTTTCTTTCTGTAACACAGAACTCCAGATGCAGCCCCTGTAGTGTTGATCCCAGGAGTCAGTTGCTCTAAAGCAGGCGTGTCCAACCTGCGGCCCGTGGGCCACATGCGGCTGTGGACAGCTAGTAATGCGGCCCCACAAGATCATAAACTTTTAACATTATTATGTGATTTATATACATTAACTATATTACATATTTTGTACGTGGCCCAAGACTATCTCCACTCAATGCGGCCCAGGCAAGCCAAAAGGTTGGACACCCATGCTCTAAAGGTTTGAAGTGTAACACAGGTTATTTAAACAGAGCCTGCAGTTGTTACAAAAAGAGATTCCTAGGTTGCTGGCCTTCTGTTTAAGGCAAACCAAATCCTGACATACACTGGTAACCATTCTGCATTTCAATCCAGCAAATTATTCCAACCAAAGCATGGGAGTTTTGGATCATCTTCAGAGTTTTGATTTGGCTTATTCTATAGGGAGGAACATGCTGTGAAGTATGGATCTGTATCTACCATGTTGGAGAGTTTTTCGCAACTGTATAATCTAAGCAGAAGAAATAGATGCCCTCTGCCCCAGAGGCATTTTGCAGTTCCAGTGTGTGCCCCCTCATTTCTTCTATCTTCCTAGAGATTACCTCATTTTTTATAATCAATGATTTATAGAAAATGTACCCTAAAATAATATCAAGGCCTGAATTTCTTTTTCACCACGAGAAAGAAGCAAACAGACACGCTCATTGAACAATGAGCTGCAAAAGGCTAGAGACCCAGAGGCAAAGGGATGAATATATGTACAGTCATTATATACAGTAAACAAACAAGCCAGCAGTCGTAACTAGAATGTGGCTGATAATGTAATACAGATTACACTGATTTTTATAAATTACAGTATAGTATGAGACTTACTCTGTTTATAACTAAATTAATTACGAGTTTAAATCTTTTAGGCTACCAATCTTCTACTATTTCTGCTATAAACTGACTCTCTTTTGTGATATTCTGACAGACACAGCTCAACCCAGCAGCAGTCAACAAATATCAATTATACGTTAATGATTTTTTAAAAAACAAGTGTAGTAATTTGGGATTTATTGATGAATCTCTGTCTTCACTCAGTTTTTAGGTCATATGAGTTTTTAGGTCATTTCATTGATTTTACCATCTCTAGTAAACACTGAAACAAAATTCAACTAAGGAAAGTCTAAGTTATGCTTAGTCCTTTTGATTCATGAAATATTTAGGTAATAAAGGTTTTAAAAGAGATTTTTTTTAAAAATTAAGATCTGTAAAGAGCCATTAAGAATTCTATAGCCACATTAGCCACATTACAATTCTCATCAGAAATCAAGTAACTCTTTGGCTACATCTACACCAGCACACTACATCGAAGTAGCCTATTTCAACGTAAGAATATTGAAATAGGCTACTTCAACGCGTATCGTCTACACGTCCTCCAGGGCTGGTGCCATTGACGTTCAACGTCGAAGCAGCTACGGAGAACGTTGAAAGGAGCTGCCCTGGAAGGAAATGTGGAGCGTCCAAACACACAAGTACTTCCCATCGAAATAAGGGGCCAGCAAAGCCCCAAGCCGCTCTCTTAGAGAGCCCCTCCCAGACACACTCGGCCTGCACAGCACGAGATCCACAGAGCCGACAACCGGTTGCAGACCCTGTGAACGCAGCATGGACCCCCAGCTGCAGCAGCAGCAGCCAGAAGCCCTGAGCTAAGGGCTGCTGCATGCGGTGCTATAGAGCCCCACAGGGGCTGGACAGAGCGTCTCTCAACCCCTCAGCTGATGGCCGCCATGGAGGACCCCGCTATTTCGAAGTAGTGGGATGTGGATCATCTACACATGCCCTACTTCGACATTGAACGTCAAAGTAGGTCTCTATTTCCATCTTCGGATAGGAATAGCGATTTCGATGTCTAGCTGCCTAACGTCGATTTCAACGTCGAAATAGGACATGGCACATGTAGATGCAATGCGTGCTATTTCAACGTTGTGCCGGCTACTTCCAAGTAGCTGGCTAGTGTAGACTCAACCTTTGAGTATAGATTCAATACAGGCAGTAAAAATACATATAATTACTTCCAAACTGAATTTGGATTGAAGGAGATAAAAACATTGTTTTTTCAATCATGAAGGCTAAGCAAAAGTCCACAAGGGCATTGTAGTTGTTTTGGAACTATTGTACTGTATATTGACTTTCAGACTTAAAAAATAAACTAAAATAATATAGACAAGGGCTACGTCTACACGTGCAGCCAACATCGAAATAGCTTATTTCGATGTTGCGACATCGAAATAGGCTATTTCGATGAATAACGTCTACACGTCCTCCAGGGCCGGCAACGTCGATGTTCAACTTCGACGTTGCTCAGCCCAACATCGAAATAGGCGCAGCGAGGGAACGTCTACACGTCAAAGTAGCACACATCGAAATAGGGATGCCAGGCACAGCTGCAGACAGGGTCACAGGGCGGACTCAACAGCAAGCCGCTCCCTTAAAGGGCCCCTCCCAGACACAGTTGCACTAAACAACACAAGATACACAGAGCTGACAACTGGTTGCAGACCCTGTGCCTGCAGCATAGATCCCCAGCTGCCGCAGAAGCAGCCAGAAGCCCTGGGCTAAGGGCTGCTGCCCACGGTGACCATAGAGCCCCGCAGGGGCTGGAGAGAGAGCATCTCTCAACCCCCCAGCTGATGGCCGCCATGGAGGACCCAGCAATTTCGACGTTGCGGGACGTGGATCGTCTACACGGTCCCTACTTCGACGTTGAACGTCGAAGTAGGGCGCTATTCCTATCTCCTCATGAGGTTAGCGACTTCGACGTCTCGCCGCCTAACGTCGAAGGTAACTTCGAAATAGCGCCCGACGCGTGTAGACGCGACGGGCGCTATTTCGAAGTTGGTGCCGCTACTTCGAAGTAGCGTGCACGTGTAGACGCAGCTAAGGTGATGTAACTCAGATATTGATTGGTAACTCCTGTATCGGTGAATTAGGGCATCAAATACATGTTACATAAGGAAATTCACAGCTGGAATCTTTCTTTGAATTGATTTACATAGTTGAGTTAATTCAAGCTTGGAATGTTACATTAGTGTGTTGATAATGAAGAGGAGTTTAATGGGTATTTTCAAACTAAGGTTCAGAGAATGTATGAGGATGTCAAAATAATGGCTGAAGATAATAAACCAAATTCATCCTTGGTGTAATGCCACTAATTGCAACAAATTTATAGCAGAGATTTATTTAACCCATTTTATCCACATAAATTTACTACTTTCCTGTTGACATAAGACTTCAGGATTTATAATAAATTAAGGTATGTGCTTTTTCTACAAGAAGGGTATATATCTATTAATTTGATCTGAAATGGACGATGCTTCAGACCTGGTCTTGGTTCAACAATTCAATAAGGAGAACAACTAATGCCACTTATGGCAAGTTTGAAATAATTCTGCCTTCTTTAGACCAGTGTTTCCCAATTTTATTTAGCCATGGAACCCCTTTAAACTCGGAAGAATTTTTGTGGAACCCCATTCCCAGGCTATACCCTCCTGGTCCCCCAACTCCAGGCTTTACCCACCACAGCCCCCAAATCTGTCCCCTTTCCCAAGCTTTACCCCCCCATCCCACAAACCTGCCCTACCATCCCCAGGCTTAATCCCTCTCAGCCCCAAACCTGCCCCCACCCCCATCCCCAGAATTAACCCACCTCAGTCCTGAACCATCTCCCAGGACTAACCCATCTATGGCGCTGGCTGAGGTGCCTACACTGGGCAGCCACATGTGCCCAGTGGAAAGAAAGCTAGCATGGAGGTGTTCCGCTGATGGAAGTGAGCCGAGACATGCCCACTGGAGGGGTGTGGCTGCTTGGGTAGCAGGGCGAGTGAACAGCTTTCTGTGGCTCCCTGCCCTGCTGTCACTGAAATAATGGAACTAAATTCAGTTGGTTTAATGGCCAAATCCCTCCCACTGCCCTGCCGGCCATTGAAGCAATTCTATTTATTTCTACTGTTTCAGCAGTGGCAGGGGAGGGAGCCATAGAGAAATCAGCTGTCGTAATGGAATTTTCTCACTGAACCCTTATTTTCACTTTGAGGAACGCCTGGCTTCCGCAGAGCACCACTTGAGAAACACTGCTTTAGACACTAGAGATGAAATTTTGTCTCTGGTGAAGAAAATTCTCATTTAAGTCCAACATATTTATCTCACGTGTCTACATCAGCCTAGGAAAGCAAAGGGTGCATTAGACCAACATACTGCTTCTGCACCCAGAACGTGGGCTGTGATGCAACACAGGGAAAGAGGAGTGTTGTGGGAGTGTGGTCATAAGTGGGTCTTCTCATGCCCAAGCCTGGGGCAGCATTATGTGTAGGAAAGTAGGAAAATCTGCAATTCCTCCAAGTCTATTTATTGGTTATCAGTGCCCTGTGAAAACACTGCAGTATTTTTCACTTGTTCTGCTAGTCAAAGTGGAAATTTACATACTGACTCAGGTCTGGACACAAAAAAGCTTTGCTAATAACATTAAAGTAATCTTCCTGTGGGCATTTCCATTGTAGACTACAGTCCCCTGTTCAATTGTGTATGTTGCGAAGGGATGGTGAAGAGGAGACCATGCTGTGATTGTTGTGATGCCTAAAGCATATTTGTCACAGAAAGAGAGTTTTGTTGTTTTTTTAAGACTACCAGACCACAAAGTCTACTCATCCTTTTTGATTTCTAGAGAAAGAAATGTATCAGTCTTTACTGTCCTGGAGCTAGGCTGAGTTACTTGTCAAGAATGGTGAAAGTGTAGATCACTAAGACAAGTTGCTTTACTGCAGCATGTTTACAGTATATTATAGAAAGACACTATGCTGTCCTGCCAAGTACAGTGACAAATTCTGCCTTAGCTGCACCTTTGTCAAGCCAGTTAAAAACTGGGTTGGTTGCATATATTGAAGGGTGGAATTCAACCCCAAAGTGTTTTGCAGCAGCAGTACCAGCAAACTTGTCACTCATCTTCACTGACACTGAATACCACAGAGTGGCGATGAGAGTTAACCACAAAATTATATACGTACTTGAGGTCACTGTTCATAACACAGAAGAGTACATTAATTCATTTGCACTGGTGATATGGCATGATGTTCTGCAGTATGTAGAAACCATGCAAGTCAAGTCCTCTCTAGCAATGTGCAACATAAGTTATAGACTGTTTACTTTATTTTATTAAACTAAACTAACCAACCTGCAACGATCATGTTCATGCCAAGAGAATTTCATTTACAATCCCGAACTTACAGTATTCTGTTCCTGGCAAGTTATGCTTTGCTTTGGCAATGGTGCATATTTTCATCTTGACCTTAAGTGGCTAGTTTTCACAGCCTACTGAACAATGCTGAAGAAAAATGTGCTACTTAAGATCACAAGTGTAAATATACGTTATCAGTTATCTCTTATTTCCATAATTATACAAAACTCACATATTATTTTCCCTTATGATAGAAAAAATGTCAAGTAGATTGTCTAATGTGCCCCTTAGGTACACATGGTGGGGGCATGCTAGGAGCTAGAAAGCAGATGCTACTGCTCTCACACAAGTTTTACTCGTGTAACTCCACCGATTTCATGGTGCAAAAGGTTTTCTTTGTATTTCCAGCAGTAAGAATAATCTAGCAAAATAATCAAATTGAAAATATATTTTTTTGTAACGTATGCTTCACAGTTTAGCAGACCCAAAGGAGCATTTGACGAGACACCAGAAGCACTTGTATCTTCCAAAAATTGTTTGTGTTGTATTATCATTTCTAAAGCCAGTGTGTCTGTGATCATACTAATAGAATAGTACGTAATAAGACAGAACACAAGCATTGGTCCTGTGCTTGCAGTCTTTGTGGGGGTCTCATTGTGCATAATTTTGTTGACCTCAGTGGGACTATTTACATGAGTAAGGCATATTTTTATAAGGTTAATTGATTGAGCTGTTGATCAGGAACAAGACAAGAACCTCACTTCTCAGCAGTGCCCAGTAAGTGGCAGAGTAAGCTGAGGGAGGAATTGAACCTGAGAACTCCCAGGGGCCATTCCATTCCTTGGCATAAATCAGAGCACCCTCGGGGCTGCTATAAATTATGTCCACCTGGCTACTGGACCCCAAGTTGCTGGTGTGCCAGCTGGATATCACCAGAATACAGTGTGCTCTAGCCATACCTGCTTATTGTATTATCACATTCCTGTCCTGGGACAGAGAATGGATGGTGTAGGAGGGCACCATAGTTTTTATTCAAGAGGAATACTGAAATATAAGGATCTGCCAGGTTTCTGACCTTTTGAGCCACTAAACTGGAACATGGACTGCAGCAGGAGTCAGGATTGAGCCCAGAACAATCTATCAACCCATGAACTTGCATAATTTCTGTGCTTACCAGCATGATATCTTGATCTGAAGCGTTTAATGCTTATTTGTTTTATTATTACAATGAGTATTTCCTGGGGAACTGCCAGTGAATTTACAATTAACCAGTTCTCGTTAAAGCTTCAATTCACCTATTATAGGCACATACCAGAAGCAATGACAGCGGGGTCTTCAGTGCATGCTCATCACTATGAAACGAAGAAAACTGCTACAGCTGGTATCTTGCTATAGCCATCCATACAGCAGATTCTGTCCATGTCTGCTTTTCTTCTGCAGTATATGACATTATATCTAGTGTACCGCCCTGGCCAAGATCAAAATTGGTAAAAGAAAAACCTTGTGACATTTTCTTTAATGAAAACCTGTGGTCTAAATGGTCTGTACACGTTTTAACCTTTGTATATATATTAAATTCAAGAAAGAAAAAGTACAGTGAAGCTTAAACACTGGAACCTGTTACTTAGGAATGGCTCCTGCAATGTGTGGAATGCCTCTCACTAGGGTTAGAGGATGCGCTTAGCACATTGGCAGGACTGGCCCCTTGTTGAGTGTTTTTTTTTACTGTTTATTTGGGGCAGAAGATACATTATGCGATGTTCAAAGGAGGAACTAAATGAAAAAAAGATTCAATCCACATGCCCTACTTTGGCCAGTCTGGCAGTGTGTATGATATCACAATGAGTAGTATAGTGGCATATTTGCCTTGGGTGCTTTCTGATCTTTTTTAGTACTAAGGGATTGATATACTCAGGCGTATTGCTTAAATAAAGCCTACAGCTATTTAGTATTTTGTACTTATTTTTGTAAAAAGTCTGTTAGAAACCACCATCCTTGGATAACGTCTTCTCCTCTTCCATATATTGTAGATACGAAAATGAAGAGATGTTTTTTTGTGGCAGCACTAAAAGAGGATTTATGTCAATTTATACATTCCCAGCATTTAGTCACAGAGCCATTAAAGAATTTGCATTGCCAGGTACAAATTCTTGTTCCTTAATAGATAATTGTTTGTAAGACTTCTGAAATCAGACACAATCTGTAAAACGCTTGTTAGGTCTTTCCCCAAATAACACTTAAAACCAACATCCTGCATTGAAAAAATGTCTCAGTTGGATTTCGAAATCAGATCTCGGTTTAATCTCAAGATTTTACCAATTGCATGTCTCAAATCCATTCATTCCATCTGACCTGCAAGTACACATCTGCTGCATGTTAGCCTTAGTCTGCCCTCTGACAGTGGCACTCATTTGAATCCTCATCATTTTGATTAAAGACTTGGTTTTGTTAGGATGTCATATACAGTATATCAAAGGAGATCAGTAACCAGTCTGAAAGTCAGATGACAAAGAAAACAATCAGCACATGCACAGTTAAGCATAGTTTCATGAAGAGAAGGCTTAATGTAATGAGTCATAATTTGGAAAAGTGTCCATAAGTGGTCTCAGCTCTCCAACTACATGGTGGGCAGTTTAGATTTTGGAACTAATTACTGAGTATGGCTAGATATAAGAGATGTGTTGTCTTAGGCTCTGTCCCAGTCCAAGTACAAATTGGTCATCTCAGGTAATCAAATGGTATAAACATTCCGTCTGAATGCTCAGGACAAGCAGGACAGAGTACCTTTCAAAACATTTGGCAATAATTTACCTAAAAAGTATTGTGATTTGTCCAGCTGTTCATGGATCTAGATTAGAAAACTGGTTTTCCTTTAATCAATGGATAATGAGGAGCATTTGTTTCTGACTTGCAAGATCATCCGCAGTACTAATTCTCCCTTCCTTTAGTGAATATATGCATCCTCATCTCTCAGACACATACACTTAAAAAACCCAGCAAATTCCTTGTTGGCTTCTGCTCTTCTGACTCATTTCTATTTTCAGCCTCTTAACCCATTAGGTTTTCTATCTTGTGTATATTAGTTCTAATTTGTGTGCATGTGTGTGTATGGAAGGAGCATTAATCATAGCAATGGCAGGAAAATGAAAGGGAACTTCTAAGCCTGTTGAAACAGCAATACTGTTCCAGTAAGTTCAAGGTCTGCCAGGATTAACATTTGGCTGATCTGAGCCACCTGTTCCTCAAGTGAACACACAGAGATGGGGTGAGGGTGCAACTCCCAAAGAAGAGAACATCGTTTAGCCAAGAGAAAGGCAATAACCAGACCTTTGTGTAGCAGTAAAAATGGTCTGGGTTATCTTGGCTGTAGATCACATCAAACTTAACCGCAGTGTCTATTTTTCACTGTTGCTAGTCAGATAGCTCCATCTCAGCCTGTCTTTGTGGCATAATTATTCAGGAGGTATACGCTCTTTGTGTATCTCCTAAAGAAACACTCTGGTTGATGTTTGAGATTTTCAGAACTGCTTAAGAAATGTATCTACACATTTTTCATTAACTTAAAAATTAGTGTGACTAAATTCCCTGAACCATTTTTAAAATTGCACCTATTGCTCATATGGTCCCTCCCTCCTTTAAACAGTAGTGTTTGCAGTCTGATCCTGCAATCTCTTAGTTATGTGAGTAATCACTAAGCATCTAAGTAGCCCCATGGCAGTATCACATTCTTCCACTCTATGTAAATGGCCACTTCTTCCTTAAAACTTAGAGAAAGCTGTAAAGAGAGGCAAAAAAACAACAACCCACCAATGGTGGACAACTTACGATCAGTAAATATGTGTTCATTGTAGGACATCTTTGAAGAAGGAAAACAGTAGCTCTCCATAGTAAATTATGACTAGAGCCCTGCACAGATACAAAATTGTTATACGCCTCCATATCTACAACGTGATCCACAGATATAAAGTGCATATCCACAAATTTGCAGGGTTCGAGATACAGAATTTTTATCTGCATCCACAAAAATGGCCATGGATATCTATTTCCACATCTGTGGATATATGGATACTTGTGGATTTGCAGGGCTCCAATTATGATTGTGCCAGCATGCAGTTACCTGGACCCCTATGTATTAAATGCATGTGGAAGGATAAAAAAAAATTCTTATACACTTACACAGATAATATTTAAGCAATACTACTTAGTGGAAAATTATAATCTCATAAATTTGGCTGATGGTTTCTTTTTAAATAATTTGTGTTTTATTGCAATAGGAGAATATCCTGGCTTGCATCTTCTGCATTGATATTTGCGCAGAACTTTCCATGGTATTCCATTATTTATGCCCAATTTTCAGCAGAAGACATATCATATGGCCCTATAAGTCAGGTGCCAGCTATTATAGAGCAAGGATAACAAGTGGTTATTTTCAAAAGTGATTATATTGCTTAGAAGCATGAGTTCTCACTGACGTTCAACAAAATTCTTGCTTCTAACTCACTAGGTGCTTTTGAAAATTTCGCCACACAACTTTTAAGCAAACTCAAATTTTCTTCACCAGACCATCTTGATATATATTACTGTGATTATGTTTTGAAGTCAGGCAATTACCTCCTCATTAGGCACATGCAAGCTATTGCTAGTATGCAGCAAACCTCTGAAGCATTGCAATTTGAAGGGAGAAAGGCTCTTTATAATAGGTCTACACTGCAGTTAAAAACCTGCAGCTGGCTTGTGCCAGCTCATGGGGCTTCAGCTGCAGAGTTACTTAATTGAGGTGAGCCTGGAACCTTTCCACTTCACAAGACTTTTAGAACATGCTAAATTTATTATAATCTAACAGTTAGAAAGAGAAAAATATCCTTGCAGAAGAAGTACAAAAGGAGAATAAATAAAAGTGATGGTTCAGTTATTTAAAGTCTATGGTTTACAATAAATGTTTCCAGGTTTACCAGCATCCTCAGTAGTGAGCATTATTTCACTATAATAAATATGAGTATTGAATGAAATTTAAAAAATGCATATTACTATCATTAATTTAGATCAGAGGTCAGCCACCCCCTGGCACATGTGCCAAGAGTGGCACGTGAGCCGATTTTCAATGGTACTTAAGGGGAGAACTCGGTCCCACCCCTCCTCCCCCATGCAGCCAGGGGGCTTGCTCAAAGCCATGCCACCTGTAGAATACAAAAGGACCGGATAATGCTACCAACCAGCACCTGAGTGGTAAAGCTCTGCATCCGAATGTATTTATTAATGAATCTGTTGTAAGTAGGATTATTAGTGTCTTTAAAAAGTATCACCAGCACTCTGACCATACATAGAGGTCAAAAGGTCAAATTTCAGCACTCTGCCTCAGAAGGTTGCTGCCCCAATTTAGATCATTCAGAGTAATCAATAACAGGAAAACTCTGTAATGCCTTCTGCCTACCTACCTGCTTTTTCTTCCATCAATATGAATTTAGCAGCCACACTCTCTAAACTACCACACACTCTGAGCTGCATTGCTACATGCTTAGCCAGGGGGATCTCTGCTGCAAATGCATGCATATAGCTGACCGTAATGTCAACACTAATTACTAGTATTTTATATTTATGTAGTGCATTCCTTCCAGAAGGCTCCAGAAACACTTGATAACTTGGCCCTATCTTTCATTCACTTGGCATAATAAACAACCACTGGAGACAAAAGGCAAATAAATGAAGTGTGGGTGTTATGTGAATGAAATGCAGCTGCCTCGGAGGTAAAAATCTTTGCAGTGCACTGAAAGCTGTACAAAAATGGGAATGTGGAATGGGGAGGATTTGGCCATGGACACTGAGACAAACCCATACTGATACAAAGAAGGCCATGTACCATTACCCTACAACCATCCTCAGAGTCTACATTGGTTTTGTTTGGATAGCTTTTCATACACAGTTGCTCAGCTGATGGAAGCAAAAGTTATGTTGTCTTACATTGGCTTGTTCACATACATTTGCGGGTGCAAATGGCCAGGTTACACTCATAATTACATTGATTGCACAAGCACAAATAGGTAGTCACATGGATATGTAAAAATTCGAGTGGACCATATGTATCACAATGACAAGCAAGCTTTTCATATCTGCCTATAGTATGCAGGACCAGCGTTTTACTGGTATCATCTGAAGATCTAACCCCAGAGCCTAGTGAGGAGAGTTCAGTTTATTTCCTTGAAATGATAATGGGACAAGTCAACCTCATAACAATGTAAACCTGTGGATTCCGGGCATCTTTGGAGGTCTCGGCATGAAAGAAGGAAAGAATCTGCAAAATGGAATCTCAAGGACCCTCAGATTTGGAAGGAGTAAACCTTTGCCCTTAGCATTTCCAATTTCTTTTCCAGAGGCTGCCAACTAACTACATCCAGTCTGAATTTCTGATTTCTGAGTTATCATGACTTTAAAGTGCCTCTTCTCCTTGAGGGGAAATTTCTGGAATGTTTTGGTAAGACAGTCTCCCACAACCCATTTTATACTTATCACTAAAATAGCACCTTCCTTCTGACAATCTCAAAGCACTTTACAAACCCAGCATATATAAGTAAAGTCCACCACTTTGTGGGATAGGAATATCTGGCCATAGGTTGCAGACCCCTGATGTCACATACCATTTCAATTTGTGTTACGTTTACTGGGAAACCAAAATTCTGTTAGTAACAAATTTAACAAAAACCTTGTTAAAACAGCCACTTGGCGGCATGTGCTAATTCACCGATGGGCAACCTAGATTAGTGAGTGGGCCGCATGAGCGGCCTTCCTTCATCTCAGTGGGCTGCAAGATTATAGTAACCAAGAAGGTCTCTCAGGATGCAGTAGTTTTGTTAACTGCGCTTGCATACCTAGAATTTGCAGGGTGTGCTGAATGAACTATAGTAGCACTTTATTTGGATGCAGAGGGGCAGCACAGCTCTTGCAGTCAATGTTGTGTGCCATCAGCACTCATCTTCTGTGGCTTTACATGCACGGCACTTTAGTAAAAACAGCAGGTAAATACTACTCAGAAACCAGAAGAATTTGGCAACCCAGTGCGTGGGCACTGGTAAACAAAATGTCTCGTGGGCCCCAAGCAGAACCCTTGGACCACAAGTTGTCCACCCGCTCGGTTAGCTGCACGTGTTAAAATATGCAAGGGCTACATTTATTCACGTAAGTCATTCTCATCCATGCAAACAGTTAATTTACTTCAATATGCTGTTTGTTCAAATAAGGACTACTCACAAGAATAAAGATTTCATGACTGGGCACTAAGTACTAAACCAACTAATTTTAGTGTTGGGAATTGCCAAGGGAATATCTTCCATTTCCATCAAGTTAAGTCTTGCATGGATAGCAGTCATGCTCCTATTTTCCTAACGTGGCTACAGTCCCTCCCTTCTCAGACAGTTGTTTAGGTGTAATTATAAGGTGCCTGCAGAAAACCCCATTAAATGACTTTAGTTTTTAACTTGTAAAATGTCTACATTGTATGGTTTATACACTGATTTACATGTTCAAAAGTCAGAGCAAAATTCCATATCAAGAAGTATGGCATCTTAGAACATTATTTTTAAATGAATACCAATACTGTAACTGCTGTGAAATCAAAGGAATTTTTCCTGCACCATCAGAATGGTTTTGGTGGAGTGAGATTTTTTCACTTTCCGCATAGGAAGTGTCAGGGAGAATCTTTTCAGATAAGAATAGATATAATTCTGCATGATAAATCTGCTGATGTAGAAGAATCATTAGACTTTCCCCATTAATCTGAAGCCAACAAAGGCAGTGTAGCAACCCACATCTTGGAAGTGCATCATACTGACTATAGCAATGAGTAGTGAAGAACCCTATGAGGCAAAGAATTTCATGTAGCTGGGAGAAATTTTGTCAGAAACTAACTTAAATGATTTAAAATTGTTCCTTGAATTAAGAAAAAATACATGGCTTGAGTATGGCAGGTTAGAATACTGTGTCTAAACTTTCTCCTTTCTACTGGTTCTAAACCAATGCAATTCCATTTACTTCTGTGGATTTACTCCTCATTTATACAGTTTTGTAGGAGAATTAGATCTCATGAGTCCAGAACCAGCATGCCATCTCCCACAGGAGGAAAGACAAATTTTACTATGCCGTACTTATTTCTACTTTACGGCTGGAAAACATGAAAACCATAGTGCTGCCACAGCAAAGTGCTAGAAAAAGTAATCAACAGCACCTTTAAATTATTATGCATATCAAGTGGCAAGATAAAATCATGATTTAAAAAAGTTCTGCAAAGAGGTTGCACAACAGCATTCAAGCAATCTTATAAAAGCACATCTTTTACTGGACTGGACATGTCCCTTGCATAGAGGACAAAAGGCTCTAGAAGAAAAAGAAGTCTGGAAACTTTTTCACATGTATAAGATCAAGGGACTGATAGAAGCATGAACACAAAGATGCCCTGGAAAAAAAGAACCTCGCCCACTGTGACACAGATAGCAACATGTGTGAAGTTGCAGTGGCAAATGAATCATTATAGTGAGCCAAAATAAAATCTGTTGTAGAACACTTGGAAGCAAGACAAATCAACAAAAAAGAGGGCAAATGGCAAGCAGGGAAAGTGTACAGAAATTGCAGCTGCAAGCCACAAAAAATGAATTTGTGAAAACTGAGGTGTCTTTTAGCAATCTACAATTCCAGAAATGCTCCTGCTTAATCCGTTGTCTTCAGTAGGAAAGACAACTGCTGGTGATGACAGTTCCACAACTGGGACTACCGGCCAACACCTCGCATAAGCCACTGTCACCTAACATTTTCTCAGCTCTGCAGGTTCTTCCTGACTTCAGCTGGTGCCTAACGTGAGATGTCAACTTAAAAAGTGGTGTCCATTGAAGTGACATTTTAAAAAAGCAGTTAAAAATCCAAAGGGAAGCGCCTTTCGCATTTCTAAAATGGAATTAACAATAACAGATTGCTACTACAAAAGCAGCTCTCTGAAAGTTATGCGAAGAACACCTCCTGTTTCCCAGCAATCACTGTGAGTAAAAGGAATTGCCTCATTTTTACATTTTGTCCTTTTGTGCAGTGGAGTATATTCCATTTGTACAACTGGTTCCACAGGAGTCTTAGTTGCATAGGAGACATAAGAGAAGGACATTAAGTTCCCATCACTTCTGTGAACAAGTTGCCAAGTCAACAAGTAATACCTTTTGGCTTAATTATTGATTGACTCATGTTCCTTTAGGACATAGCACAAGCAATAACAGCACACTGAGCAGCTCTGCTGGTTTAGATACTTATGCCACATAAGGGGTGTGGCACTTCTAACCTAAGCACAGCTGCACTCTGTATTGAAGTCCTCCTAGGAGACCTAAATGCCATCATCTTGCACAGAGAAAAAACTGGATTAAATCTTTGGGTCTGAGTCTACCCTCAATCCAGTGTAACTCCACTGATTTACTCTTGATCTACACCAATGTAAATGAGTAATGAATCTGACCCTCTCTACTCTGGCATGCCAACTATGATAATCCACTGTGGCTTTCCCTGCATTATAGTTGCCCCTATATCAGCTATACTAGTGCTTGTTTGGGTACTTCATCTTACATGTACCAAATCCCAGGTTTGTAGAAAACAAATACAATTATAACATAAATCACACACAGAACTGAGATTAACAACTCTGACTCTCAGCTTCAAAACACTGGCCTCTAATATCTGAGTTAAAGAAAAACCTCCCTTGCCCGCTGCTTGTATCAGCTCACTATTCTTTCTGAGATGCAGCCCTAAAGAATAATAGCACATACATGTGGGCACATAAAGCTAGTACATTACAGATGGGTAAGTAGCAGAGCAGCAACTATCAAATGTGTTGAATACAGCAGTGTCAACTGGCACAGCTGTCAGTAATGTGGGAGAAGACAAGTAGAATAGAAGTGAGGGTGGAAACACTTTTGAACACAGTAGACCTGAATCAGATCTTATTTATACCTTTGTAAGTCAGGAATATCTCCACTGAAGTTTCCTGAATTACACAAGTACGGTAACAACCCCCCCCCCGATTTAATGGACACTGATTTAACGGACATCAGAAATAACAGACATCACCCACCAGTCCCCTCCCCCACCAATAAATGCCAGCAACTCACCAGAGTCGCCAGAGCTGGATCTGCCGGGGCTGGGGAGCAGCCACCACAGCTGGGGCCACCAGGGCTGGAGGAGGGAAACTTTGTGTCCGTGGGAATGCCCAGCTTTGGGTGGGTGATGAGTGGCAGGTGAGCCCAGAGGCTCTGCTCTGTAAATTGCGCAAAGAGCCTGCTGCCAAGCTCTCTCTTCCAAGCCCACTGCGTTCCTCCCAGGTCTCGGATGAAGCACTTCCTAGTGCATGTTGCAAGGTGCTTCCAGTCCTGCAGATTCAGATTTAATGGACTTTCGGCATTAACAGACACCCCTTCTCCCCATAAGTCTGTTAAACTGAGGGGTTTTTTACTGTATAAGAAGACAGGCAGGTCCAGTATCAGTTGCATGGTCAGGCAGGACCATTAAAGGATAGGACAAGAGCAAGGTTAAATCGAAGGCACAGTCCTCCATTTTCAGAAGAAGTCACCTGAACTGTGTTCAGTAAAAGGCATTTAGATAAAATGGATCCATCTGAGTCTAAAACGTCCATTTGTGCATATAAACACATGATCTCTACACTTTTTTCAAGAAACCACTTTGATAATTGGATCCTCAGTTTTTATTTTAAGCACATTATGCTTGGAATTAAGCACAAATAGGGAGAGCAAAATTCTTCAAATCAGTGCTGTCATATTCACCTATTGCATCGTTTTATGTTTCAGACACAAGTTGTAGACACATCAGCTCCCTCTCCTGCTTACTTTGTTGGTGCTGTTCAATCATTTGCATAGCGTGGGACAAAATAAGTGATGTGCACAGCTTGGTTCTTTTGGAGGATAGTTACATAAATAGGCATGGTATATAAGACAAAGCTTCAGGTTATAACTTAGTCATATATGAGTCAAGCTAGATTTAATAAGGAGCACTGTGTCATTTTTGCAACATGGTTAACCCCCCCACAGAGAGTTATCTACATATCTTAATGTGCTCTCACAAGTCACTCAATGTATTCAGAAGACTTTGCTGCAGCTGCGCATTGGGGTGACACTGCAAGATATCCTTTTACAATAAACTCCAAGTCTCTTTCCTGGTTAAAAAAGTTAAAAAAAAAATCTGTGTGGAAATAGATTTGACATCCGTTGAACTGAGGATATTTCCCTTTCAACGTATGGCTTTGCCACTGGTGCTGGAACAATTTTTATTTTGGGGGTGCTGAAGAAGGAACTCATGTGTTTGCTGTTACTATTTCAAGCCCGAGTGTACAGCAGTGCCCCCTGCACCTCTAATTTTAAGCTCAATGGGCTGCTTTGCTGTTTCTCAGAATTTTCTGTTGTTCCCTAGGAAATGTTATCTGCAAACTGTGGGCTTGTCTACACTTAACCAGAGATTGACATGCCGGATGTCTATCTCCTGGGGTTGATACAGTGGGTCTAGTAGGGATGTGCTAAATCAACCACTCATTGGTCTCCAATTAACTCGTGGGGTCACAAGGAATAAGGGTAGTCTACAGAAGAGTTTCTCGTATCAACCTCCCACCATGGGGATGCCACAGAAATTCAGCTTAAGGTATGTCAAATCCAGCTACTCTATTCATGTAGCTGGAGTTGCATATTTCAAAATGACTCTCTCCCTAAGCGTAGACCTGTCCTATAAAATCTATGATTCAGTTAGTTTTGACTCAGGCCAGGTCTACACTACCAAAGAAGTTCAACTTAAGATATGTTACTCCAGTGACAAGAATTGCCTAGCTGGAGTAGATGTACCTTAAGTCAAATTTCCAACACAGTCCCACTGCAGGAGATTGATGGGAGAAACTTTCCCATTGACTTCCCTTCCTCCTCATAACTGCCAGCAGTACCAAAGTTGACAGGAATGCCCTCAACTTTTGACTTAGCACGTCCTGACTAGATGCACTAAATCCAATCTTGGATGATCACCCTCCAGAGTGTTAATCTTCACATAAGGACAGACATGTCCTAACCCACTGGACTGAGACTCAGGATAGCTCAGTTCAGTTCCTAGCTGTGACAACTTTGGGCAGGACACTTTTTCTCTGCACCTCAGAAATTCCTATGTAAATGAATGAAACACAGTAATTCTTCTTTTCTCCAACTCTTGGTCTCTATTGTGTACCTTGATGCTAATCTTTTTGGAGAAGGAACGGTTTCTTAAGGTATTCCTACACCTGGAGCTATGGGTCACTTCCAGCTGGTACAGACACTTGTGTTAGCTCTCATTGAGCTAGAGCACTCAAAATAGTAGTGCGATGAGAGTAGCACAAGCAGTGGAGAACAGCCACATAGGCTAGTTGCAGTGATTACAAGCCCGCCTAAAACCTACGGGTATGCAGTGGGCACGGTTAGCTTGTGCTGCTGCTTGCCACGGCCTCTACTGCCCCAGCTGCACTACAATTTTTGGCATGCTAATTTGGTAAGAACTAGTGTAAGTACGTCCATGTAAGCTGATAATCACACCCCAATGGATATTGCAGAAACAGCCTAAGCATGTGAATGGGGCCACCACAATCTCATTTGGGGCTTCCAGACACTACAAAGAAATAATCCTCCTTTCATTTCATTTTCAGTACTGTATCTCCATCAAGATAATTTATTTAAATAAGTTAACTCAGATATGTGTGTTGGGGGGGTGGCTCATGAATTATTTTTTTCTAGCGTATAAAAATGTTCATTTTTGACTACTAATTGTTCTTGCCTTGTAACTACTTACGAATTTAATAAGCCAAATGCTCTCTGCTGCTTGACCCTCTTCTCCTTAAACATTAATCTCCTGGGTAAAACATTGTCAAACAGATTCTGAAAAATCTAACAATACAATGCCCACTGTATACCCTTTCTTGGCAGTGTTGTCTTCAAAGAATTCCAAAAGGGTAGTGAAGCCTGACTTTCCTTCCTAAATTATGTTGTCTGTCCTTAATCGGGCTGAAGGATGCCTTTACTATGTACTCCTCCTCTTAATCCGTTAAAGTACTTTCTAATATCTTCCCTACAGCTGAAATTAAGCTAACTGGTCTGTAATTCCAGCTGCTAAGCACTTTATTACACAAGGCTCACAGTGAAAGAAAATAATGATAGAGGAGAACATATAATTTGTGTGGGTTTCACAGTTATGCTGCCATTGCAGCTGTAGCAGGGACACAAAAGTCCTGATTTGCAAAGAAATGATTCAGTGTTTCACAGTGAGTCAGGCTTTCCTTGTCTGCACTTAAATATGACACTTAAACTGACCATTGGTCAATCTTCAGGAATATCTCACAGATTAAGAGTCTGAGTCTACTGGGCCCTTTTTTGGGTGGAAGAGAGGTGGACTTAAGAAGCTTTACTTTACCTTTGCATAGTCCACTGAAGACAGAATTCTGGATTTTTCTCTCCCTACTCCCAGGGGCACATAGATCCACAGTGGGCAAGGGATGAAGACATACATATGCTTCCCTGCACATCATCCAGGGCAGCCATGAGTCGGGGAGCCTGCTGTACTCCACAAATAAAAGAGTGCATAGAATACATCCTGGTGCTCTCTCTCTGGGGCAGGGTAGCTACCCACAACAAGGGCTACATCTACAACATGTAGTCAAACCTTCAGTGAGTTTTGCCTATAAACAGCAGTAGTGCTTTCTCTGTTTTCTGCCTTTTTCCTGTATCATATGAGGTACATGATATGATCTGACAACTCGATATGAGCACAGAAACAACCTGCTTACCTTTTAGTGACAAACCGAAAGTTTGAACACACAGAGCAGTTATGCCACCACTACATTCACATTTCAGTCTCATAGACTGAGGAACCACTCAGCTGGCAAAGGGGTAGCAAGTCAAAACACTAGCTAGGTTGGCATAAGTAATCAAAAACTGAGTTGAGGGTTTTCACAACCTTGCAAGTTTAGAGGTACAAGGTACAAGGAAAGGTACAAGAAAAAAACAGGAACAGCCAGAAGTGAACCTGAACCACATCATTTTCAGGGGTATGATTAGAGTGTCCTTCTGGGAATAGATACATATCTTGCTTATTTGCTGGCAGCAGGATGAGCTAAAACACAAAAGCAGAATACGTCGTCATATGTGAACTAAGTCACCATTGCACTGGATTCACTTTTTACGTCCAAATGCCATTTTCCTTCAAGCCATTTTTGATTCTAAGGAATTTACACACTGTATGTTAAAACTTTACACACAATTTCTTTTATTGAAGACTCATGCAGTAGGCTCTTTTATGACGATAACAGGCGCTCTATAATTATATGCACCTGGTATGCTCATCTGATCATTTCACAGTGCTTAGATCAGAAACCATCACTTGTATTCCTAGCTGCTTTACTCCAAATAATCTATAATATAAGCAATTTATTGTATTTGTTTAATACATACACTAGATAATATTTATGAAGTGGTAAAAGTTATTATTACAGGACAAGGTTGGCTCCAGATTCCTTTCTCAGCTGCTTCTGAACATTCAGGTTTTTTAATACTGTAATACCAATGTGCTTTTCTAACAAACTAATAGGGCATCCCAAAACATATCATGGGCCAAATGTTGCTATCCGCTACACACAGTGTGATGCTGTGCCCACCTATTGGTCAATGAAATTCAGCCTGCTTATAGCAAGTATGAAATTAGCATTGTGAGGTTGGGGGAAACAGGAGTAGCCTTCAGAGATCCAGAATGCTTCCCTGGGGTCTTGGGTTTGCACAGTCCCTTTGTGGGGGATGCAGGTCAGTATTTCTCCAGGGCCATGTCTACACTACAGTGATCTTTTGAAAGGTGATCTTCCAGAAGATCATCTTTCAGAAGAGCACATCCGCACACAAAAAAGCAGATCGAAAGAGCTATCTGCTCTTTCGATACAAAGTGTCCACACAGCCCCCACTCTTTCAAAAAACAGGTGAAGGATTGAAAAATGTGGCGCCATGAGGACTGCTCTTTTGAAAAAAGGGCCTGTAGAGGGTCCACATATGATTTTTTTCCTGAAGATTTTGAAAGGACATCCTCTTCCTGATCTGGGAGCGGAAGAGGGCTTCTGGAAGAGCCACATTCTTTCAATGTCAGATCGAAAGAGCGCATCTTGTGCATGGGCGCTCTGCAAGTTCTTTTGAAGAAGAGCCTGATTTTCCAAAAGAACTTGATAGTGTAGATGTGGCCTGGACGACTGGCTGCCTTTGCTGGCTAGTGCTACTTCTTTCTTTTTGCGGGGGTGGGGGGAAGGGGAGGGAGAGGTAGACCAGAAACCTGACCACATTCTTTCTACCTCTGAAGGCATGGCAAGAAGCATCCTTACACCTTCCCTGAGTAGTCTGCACAAGTGTAGGATGGCTCAGCCCCTCTCCTCACACATGCTTGCACAAAGCGGAATCCTGGCCTGTTTGCAAGTGGTTGTTTCAGAGTCTAGAGAAGTGCTCATGACATGCACACATGCTCCCAAATCTTTCCACTTTGTTCCACTACTCAGAAACCAGCACTCTAGGAAATGGAGAGTGTGATTGGGGAAATGAGAATATTGAACTATCCTATTTTGCTTTGGACTTTCCATTTGTGGAAAATCTCATACAACGGGTCGAGGTCTTGAACTTAAATTCACTGTGCTAAATGTTCAAGAGCCTGGCCAGGCTACCTGAGATCAGTCCTGCAAGCTGCCAAGAAGGAGATGCTGATTCAGTTTCAAGTACTTTAAATGCACACTCTTATGCCAGGGCTGAATTCAGCAGCTTTTCTCTCGGACTTATTGATCTACTAGTCTTTCAGTCCTTCACTCTCGTAAGCATCAATTCACCTTCCAAAACAGAAGTGTGTTAAATTCCTGTTTACAAAATTATAGCAATACTCAAATTCTTAAAATTTTCTCATTCATATATTTATCCAATTCAGAATCATGCTTTGTCTAAGTATTTAGATTTTTTCAAATCATTAGGATAGTGACTTTTAAAAATATAAGTGCTACAAGAGCTTTATCCTACATACAGTAAAATTGAACTGATAACAAGTTTTCATCCATCCTTGTAAATCCTTAAATGCACTATATTTATAAACACATGATTTTCTAGACTTTCAAAGCAGAAGATGTTTCATGGCCTAGTTCATTCTAATTCCTGATGATATCACAAGATGTTAATAAAAATTAGTTCTATCAAATGTCTTTGTAATGGTGTTTAAAACATTTTATTAAAGAAAAATAGAGTTAGTAACAATTCAGATTATGGTACTAAATTGCTGTGGAAATTTTCCAAAAGGTTAGTATCTCTTGTTCCATTATTATTAGGGTGCTTTATTTCTAAAACTTTGAAATAAGTGTTCTTATTTTAAATTACTTGTTTCTTATCATTTTTTTTCTAAAATTTATTTATTATAGTACCTCAGGGACAAAAAAGCAGCAAATACAAAAAGCACAAACTGAAAAAAGTCTTAATAGCTAAAGAAATTACAGTGGTATTTTTGAAAGCAATAGCCATATATTACTCTGAACGTACCTGTTTTTAGTTTATTGTTTAGTTAATTCATCTCAGTATTAATTTGCATGGAATTAATACTCTGATGTTGCAGGTGCCCAGTCATGTGATTAACTATACTTACTTCAATATTCTCAATTTAAGTCAATGGAACCAGAGAAAGAATAAAGTTACTCAAATGTAAACTTTTACAATTTTGGACCCAGTAAGAGTACTTAATCATATTTGCCAGCTGTTGTGTAAAATAATGTCTCTCGGATGCACAGTGTGCTTGTTCAATATAAATTACAAACTATTTATGTTAGCATTGTGTATTACTGAAATGGTAGTGCTGTGCCTGTAACAAGGCTGACTCCCAGAAGACTACGTTAGAATCTCTAGAGACTCTCTTCACTAGATATTGCTGCCAGAAAGTTAATATATTTCCTGATTCCTGCAAATACAATATATCTATAGGGTATCCTCAAAGAATATGTATTATCAATGTTATATTTGTATGCTTTGTATAGATGTTTGTTAAAAGTTTCACACTTACGACTTCTGTACTTCTACATATGTATGTATGTCTGCTTCAGATAACAAATATAAATAATTCATCTGTTTACATTTCAATGTGTGGGCACATCTGAGTAAATCTTGGGCCCCCTGTTTAGCTGTGGGAGACCCAAAGACAAAGTGAAAACTCTCTGAGACAGATTCTTCCCTTACTCTTGTTTTATTCTGGTGTAATTCCAGTGATTTACATGGAATTCCTCCCAGTTTATATTTGTAAGATTCATAGACTTTAAGGTTACAAGGGAACCTCATGATCATCTGCTCTGACCTCCCTCACACTGTAGGCCCCAGAACCTCACCCACCCACAACTTCAGTGGACCATTATCTCTGGCAGTTATTGAAGCCTTCAAAGCATAATTTAGCGATGTCCGTTCCAGAAACCCTATCATTTACTGTAGTTTAAACGAGCAAACGACTCCCCGCTCCAAAGGATGGCAACACTAGAAAAAAAAACAGCCAACAGAAAAACCTGAAGGTCTCTACCAATCTGACATGGGGCAAAATTCCTTCCTTCCTTGTGTCAGTAAGATCCACCTGTTCAACACCTGGGAAACAATACACTCTCGAGTCTTCCCCAGCTAGTGACCACTATCCAGCTGTTCAGTATATTTGTTACTAACAGTGACAGATGGTCCACAGAACAGAACCGAACTCTGTCTAAAAGCCATATACTTCTAATGAGATACAGAGGGCTCAGGACACAGTTAACTGCATAAGTGGACAGATGGACTTTTGCTCCATCCAGAAAGCCCTGCAAATCCAGATATCCACTTTACTTCCATGGGTACCTGCATCAATGGTTGTGGATATCTGCAGCTCTTTTTGTATATAAGAATGTCTACGTAGGTCCAAAATTTGTACCTACAAACCTGAAAACTTGCAGATATCAACTTTGTATCTGCATCTGCAGATTTGGATATGGATATCCACAGATCGTTTTTTTCAGATGGGGATATCCATTTTGCATCAAAGTAAGGCTCTAACTGTACCTTGTAAAGTGGGCATTGGGGACCTGATCGTGGGAGGCGCAGTCTCCATAACTGGGGAGAAGTTCAGGAGACCGGGGACTATGTGCCACTTACAAACAAGAGCCCAGAAAACATCACAGCTCCTGAGGACCACGTTGACAAACTCTGAGGGATGCCTTGCACCTGAAACTTCAGTTGTAAGACTTCCCAAGAGTGGCCCCACTGCTAGGTGCACCCCAGCAGTCACCCATCTTTGCCTTTTGGCTGGGGGAACACAGCACCAACAGGCCCCTCTCTGAAGCCAGCTGAGGACCAAGCTCCCAGGGCAGCTAAGTGCAGGGAGAGCCCTCTGGTTCCCTGAAGAGATCGGCTAAACAGCAATCGGGCTCCTTGACCCCCGCCCCCGACTGAAGCCTGGGCCAGCTGCCCGCGCTCCCAGGGCGCGCCTAGCTCCTGTTGCTCCCCCGCCCCGGGAAGGGCCTGGCAGCAGCCCCCACGCGGCGCTCCCAGGTGCGGCTGGGCAGGTTCGCCCCCGCGCCGGGGGACCTGCGGGGCAGGTGACAATCAGTATGTCCCCTCCCCACTGCCCGGGCCGAGCCATTAAACGGCGGGGCCGCTCGCCAGTCCCGCCCGCCCCACGGTCAGCTGCAGGACACGCGCCAGGCTCGGCTCGGCCCCCGCACAGTGCTGGGTGCCCCCTGCCGGGGGCCCGCTGGGGATGGAGGCGGTAAGTCCTTTCCGGGCCGGGTCATGCAAGCGGCTGTCTAGCCAAAACACCCCGCTCGGCGGCGGGCGGCCGCTGGTGCAGACACGTGGGCAGCAGAGCCGGGGAGGCTGGGCGGGGGTGCAGCCCCCAGCGTGCAGAGGCTGGCGAGGGAAGTGTCAAACGCCCCCCCCAGCTCTCACTGGCGTGTAGCCCAAGGGCGGGGCCCCTGGCTGCGGAGCGGAGAGGAGGCAGCCGGGGGCTCTGCCAGTGCTATGGGGCGCCGGGCGGGAGCGGCACAAGGGCCAGCGCTATCGGGCGCCTTCCAGCGCACGCACATGGGGGGCGGGCGTGCGGCCTCAGAAACGTCGCCTCGCCCCCGCCGGTGTCTATTTGCAGCAGGCTGGAGACGCTGCGTTCGGGGGCGGGACAAGCACTGCCGCCCTGGGCCGGGCCTTGCCGCGGGGCAGCCGCGCCTGAGCGGGTGTATGCCCCACTCTAGCTGCTCTCTGAGCGGCCGCAGAGCCCGGGGTGGGGGGCCCGGGGAGCGATGAGGGAACAGCCCGAGGTGCAGGCACCGCCTTGGGCTGGCTGCTGCCCCGGGCGAGGGAGCACAAGCAAAGCCCCGACCCTTCAGACTGCAGCCAGCCACTGGCTTCTGCTGAGACTGGTCCGCTGCTGAGTGGTTTTAAACTCCACGTGCTGCCCCCTGCGCGCGAGTCCGCTGGTGTGTGCCGCCCGCTCGTGCTCTGAGCACGTGGTCCTCAGCGACACTGGAGGAGCCTTAGGGGGTGGGCTGAAGGAGTGAAAACTGCGGGGGGTGGGCAGACTGCGAAGGTCTCCTCTCGGTGTGCTACAAACGGGGACAGAGGGGAATCTGTCAGGGAAGCCTCCGCTGTGCTGCTCCTGACCCCGCCCCATGGCCTCTCAGAGGAACGGGTGACCACATTTGGGTTGTCTGGCAAGGAAGAGGGGGGTTAGTCAGGCACATTCAGATGTACTGTGATGGCTTCCAGAGGGGATTTCACTCTTGGGCAATGTAAATATAAGCCTAACCCCTAATCCCTAAAATTAGTTGGGTGGAATCTTTATGTCTTCAAGATCATTTATTTTTTTACCATTACTGTCTTTGGATTTTATTGCAGAAGGCCTCTGGTGTTTAGACACATGGGCTATGTCTACACTATAGAGATCTTTCAAAAGAAGCCATTCCAGAAGATCTCTTCTGAAAGAATGTCTTTCGAAAGGGTGTCTCCATGCACAAAAAAGTGGATCAAAAGACTGATCTGCTCTTTCGAAAGAGTGTGTTGACCCTCTTTTGAAAGAATGGGCCCAGGATCAAACATCAGGCCCAATGAGGACTGCCCTTTGGGGGGGGCCCTGCGGAGCATCTACACACATTTTCTTTCAAAAGAAGCTTTTGAAAGGGGGAGCTCTTCCTGAAATGGGAAAGGAAGAATGATTTCGAAAAGAGTGCCTCATTCTTTTGATTTATTTTCGAAAGAACACTTTTTGTATGTAGACACTCCACTGGATCTTTTGAAAGAACTTGCTAGTGTAGATGCACCCATGGTGTGGTTAGATAATGGCTAATTTTTGAGAGACCCAGAACTCTCCAAAACAGATAAATGAACTGTTCTAGTGCACCATTTAAAGAAGAGTTTAAAAATCCTAACAGTGCTTTAAAAAGTCAACAGTAATTTCTACAGATTTGCCAACGGTAATAATCCATGATGATCCTCTTTGTCAGTTTAGTAGCTGGCTGCTATTCCATCTATGTCCTCTGATTAGCCTTCTAAAAAGTCACTGTCATAGCAAAGATCTCTGCATTATGAGTTAAGTGCTGCTTTAAAACATTTCATCTCACCTTGCTGGGAGCATCCCCTGCAATTACAGGGAGTCAGGCACCAAGATGAACTTTCACTTGCCAACAGACTTTGTGATTGCATTTGTTACTTATAGATGGGTATGATCTTTTCAGGTAGTCTACAAACAAAAACATGAAAGGCCTCTGTGAAGCAATTGAATGTTGATGTGCTTTTACCCTTTTTGTTTTATGTCCTAATGTATTTTCTTGAAACCTTGCTATAACTCTTCTTATAGCCAAATCAGCATGTGTTAGAGTACAAAAAAGGCCAAGACGTTTATTTGTAGAATGGGTTGTGTTAATTGTCGTATTTCATTGGATGTTTGCATGAGCTGATCACTTCTCCAGTTGTTGGGTAACTACTTTGAAGGACCATTTTGAATCAGGTATACTGTCACTATCCTTGGGATATTTTCATGACTGCCTGGGTTTATATTTATCATTTTTTGTCTTCCCCTCCCCTTTTTAAAATTGCTGTCATAAAATTGTTGTTAATTAGTAATGGGGGATGTCAAGTGCAAAGTATCGAGATCTATTGGAGTTTTAGGGATGCTAATTTAATTCTCAAATCAGACTGAGACAGGACTGTTGTGTGGTCTGAATTCAGAGTAACTAATTTTAAATCACTGAGGTTAGTCTTGAGTTAGGTCTGTGTACAAAGAACAGGATCTGGCCCAATAGCGCATATAATGGGCTTCACAGCAAGCATGGCCACAAAATATTGTTCTTCAGTGTCAAAGCCATTGTGGTTCTACAGAGAATTAGAATTTTAGACAAGTTCTTGCAAGCGGGAAAGAAGGCCAGGGTTTAACTATGTACAATAGAGGTTTTGTTGACTTGCATGCAGTTTTCTGTGAAGGCCAAACATCTACTCTCTTGTCATGGCTGATGGGTTCTTGGATGTTTGCTACCACGTTTGCATAATGCATACAAAAATACTGCATTTAAAGAACGTTAAGATGGATACTGTTCACTGAATGGGAAACAATTTAATATTTACATTTATTCTCATTCAGTATGTGGCCGCGTGCCTTATTTACTGCACCCTATTTATACTCTGTACTGCATCCAGTATTTATTTTTTTTCTTGGGCTTTTCTAAAACACGCATCACTTTATCTGAATGTTTTGAAAACATGAATGAATTTGTCTTTGGAACATGCCTGTAAGGCGTAATGATATTGTCTGCCTTTTACATCTAAGGGTCTGATGTTGTTATGGCTGAATTTGCCTAGCATCTGTTATGTTTGGCTGCCAAATTAAGGTGTGCCTTACCTTTTCACTTTTTATGGCACTTTGTAAATTCAGTCCTTATTGACCAGTTGCCATCAAGAGCGCTCAACCCTTCTGCAGATCAGTCCTTAGGTGTCTCAAGTTAAACACTGAGGAACACAAGGAAAGACAAATTTATTTTGGGACTTTCCCAGCACTACACAGAAGTCTTTCAGAGTGACATTCAGTTGCCTTCAGCCCAAGGCCATCTTTTCTCTTCTGGCAATCCCTTGCCTCATTCATTGAACATCTCCCAAGTTCTTGTAAAATAAGGTCAGACAGACCATAACTTAACCCAACACTGCCCACCTTGTGCACTGAAAGAAGCACTGTCCACTTGACCAGGTTATCAAAGACTACCATAATACAGGTATAAAAGGAGGCCTAATTCAGATTGCACAGTCAACCTTCATCATGGCATTTCTTAACGTCAGAGTGCTCAGTGTTGCAACTTCAATTTTGTTTAACATATTTTTTTTATTTATTTCCTAAAGCATTTTTTAACCAAATGAAAAAACACCTTGATCCTCCACACCTGGTTATTAGCAAAGTTGGAAACTTTAGAACCTTACACCATACAGAACTGTAACTTGGGGTTAGTGGTAGTAGTAAAAGCTGGCTATAATCCTGGGTATAGATCCACTACTTGAGGGGAATTTGGCATGCGTTTTTCCACTCACTTTCACGGCTATTTGAGAACAGCAGAGCAATATTGGTACTTGAGAATCCTGGTCTTTTCTGTTTCCTTTGCTTCTATTTCCCACATATATGTTACATATCAAAACAAAAAAGCAGTCTAGTAGCACTTTAAAGACTAACAAAATAAAAGTAGTCTTTAAAGTGCTACCAGACTGCTTATTTTGTTAGTCTTTAAAGTGCTACTGGACTGCTTTTTTGTTTTGGTGGGATATAGACTAGCACGGCTTTTTCTCTATATGTTACATGTGTTAGTTCATGCATACAGCCTGCCCAAGTGCTTCACTGTTCCACTTTCCCCTGCGCTCACTCCTTCAGTGTGCAGCTGTCATCCTCCTCTCTTGTTTCTCATCTCTCTGTGTTGAAGCAAGTCAAGGTGCTTCTTCCACTTTTTCCTTTGTGCTGCTTGTGTACCAATAGGGGGAGTATTGAGAGCACAGATGCACATGGTGCTAAACCTTCACGAGTACATGAAATTGCATGGGGGGGGCTGTCAGACAGTCAATTATCGCAGACACTGAGATTCAGAAAGTTAACGCTTTATAACCATTCAAGCACAAATTGTCAATAGCACATGTCAAAATGCACAAAACAAATATTCTTGGGTCAACAAACCATACCTGGTTTTACAATTATTCAGTTGTCCTCTTGTAATCGGGCAAATTCACTGGATTTTTATCTCAAGTTCTCAGGCTGTATTTTTCTAACGGTGCTCTTTTGTTAATTTCAGTTATTATAGATGGAAGTATTTTGGCCTTCAGTTTGTATGTGTGTGGGCAATAAAATCAACATTCACTCCTTCTAAGCCTACCTGTAGTCCAAGGATTTTCCACATCTGTAGCACCTGCTGCCTAATACTGCTCTATAAATAGTGGTGAATTGACCTTTGAAGCACCCCTGTGAGGCACGGAAGTATTTGTCTTATGCATAAAATAGGAAATAACATGTCAGTGAGGTTGAGAGTCTGTCTTTTTCCAGCTACTAAGCACTGACAACGCCAATGGGTGTTCTGTGCTTTTGAACACCATGCCCTTCAGAGTGAGCTAGCTGTGTAACACCACAAAGAAAAACTGTCAAAGCCTGGAGCAGAACCTTACATCTCCCAAACACAAGTCTTGTGCCGCAAGGTACTCCCTAATAGCTAGTGTTTGTGCTCTCTAAAATTGCATCTTTGATCGTATTTTTCTCTCTGGATCTCAAATCCCAGGAGCGTATGTGACCGTCTGGCACAGAAGAAAACTCGTGGAGTTTCATACCTGCCCAGCTGAATCTACCCATTTTATTTTGAATAACTATAGGAGGATATTCACATTCCAGAGTGCAGAGCAGCAGAAACAAAGTACAAGTTGAACCTCTCTAGTCTTGCAACATCCATAATCCAGCATGATTTGAGTTAGCCAGATGACCATTTATCATGAGTATGGCCAAGTTTCCTGCAGTCCCATAAAGTTTGTTTAAAGCCACCAGCCCTGGCTCAAAGTGTTCTGTGCTGGTATTTAGCTGTAAGTTACCCTAAATGTCTTCTAAGAGCCCAAAACAAAAAAGTCCTGTAGCACTGCTTCTTTGCTTTTTTGTTTTGTGAAGATACGGACTAATCTTTCTAGGAGCGCAGGAAGCAGAAGTGTCGATAGTGTTGATAGACAATATTGACCTCCTGTGGTCTGTCATATTCTCTCGTTTGGTACCAGTCAGGTCATGAGGGTGCCAGACAAGAGAGGTTCAACCTGTAATGAGATTACCTAAATATCTGTGAAATGCATTAGCATAACTCATGCCGCACAGCAGGAGGGAAGAGGTTTTTAAAGTTCAGGGAAACTCAGTGGAGCCTGAATTTTTCAAGACTAAGTCTAGCTTATTTAACAAACAGAAAGATCAAACTGCTTTCTCTATATAAAAAATGTTGGTAAAACTTTTTGCGATCTAATTTTATATAGTATATTTCTAATACATATTTCAAAGAGTCTGTCCATCTGTCTGTCTGTTCAAGAACTCCTCCTAAACAGTAAGAGCTAGGACTGCCTCATTCTGTATACAGCTCCCTCTTCTCTTAACTTAAAGCAAGGTAAGAGTTTAGTTGTGCCAGGCAAATGGGATGTGCCTGTAATGGGATTGCTTCTCATAAAACCAAACAGAAAAGAGACAGAATCACCAGGCAGGTGAAAGGGCCTGTCTGGGGGCACACCCCCTGCCCTTCCCCATCTGGAGTGCCCCAGCCTTGAGCCTCCCATACCCCTAGGCACCCTTTAGGGAGGGCTGAGTGGCTGAAGCACCCTCCCCCTCAGCCCCGATTAATACGAGAATATTGCTGCTTGTTCCCCTTCCTGAGGGAAGGAGGGGAAGTGCAGTTTGCTGCATTCCTCACTCTGGCAGGGGAATGAAGCAGCAGACGAATCTGAACATGACCCAGCAGGGGGACATGCACCCCACCAGCTATGCCCGCTGGAGCTATAACAGCCATGGAGAGGTACTTCTCACCTGGCCCCAAGCTGCTGCAGAAAGAGAGGGCTGCAGTTGTCCTTTCTTCCCAGGGCAGCCTGTCTACTGAATGTCCCCTCCCCAGTCCACCCCAGAGCAATGATTTAAATGAAGCAAGCACATTTTATTTTTTTTCCAAACACCAAATATTAATTGGGTTAAGGACTCAAGCAATGCCAGGTGAATCTTTTAATATATATGGTATAGCTAAAATACACATTATATATTATAAAATGTTTTAAATTAGTCTGAAAAGTGCTTTCAGAGCTGGATTTAACAAATAATTCAAGTTAAAACTAAAACTAGCATATAGCTGTTCTACATTTGGATAATATCATTTTATATGGATTTATTATAAAAATAACGGATTAACCTTTTTTTAATAATGAAAATTGTCCAGTATCTTAGCCTTTCACCCGCATCCAGAATACACTGTAACAAAAGCTCTAAAACACCAATGGACAACCTAGGCTAGTGAGTGGGCCACACGAGTGGCCCCCCTTTATCTCAATGAGATGCAAGATTGTTGTAACCAACATGGTCTCGTGGGGTAGCATAGTTTTGCGGGAAGTCCTCATCAGAGACATGCTGTTTGCAGACAATGCTGCTGTAGTGTCTCACACAGAAGACCAGCTTCAAAAACTGCTGGATCAGTTCTCCAAAGCGTGCAGGGACTTTGGGCTTACCATCAGCCTAAAGAAGACAAACGTACTCGGTCAGGATGTTGCTGAATCCCCATCAATCAGCATTCACAACTATATGTTAGAGGTCGTCCACGAGTTTGTTTACCTCGGGTCCACCATCATTGACACCCTGTCGTTGGACACTGAGCTAAATAGGAGGATTGGAAAAGCGGCCACAACTCTGTCCAGACTCAGCAAGAGAGTGTGGAATAATAACAAACTGTACACTCACACCAAAATGCAAGTCTACAGAGCCTGCATCCTCAGCACCCTCCTTTATGGCAGTGAGACGTGGACCCTGTATGCCCACCAGGAAAAGAGGCTGAACGTCTTCCACTTGCGCTGCCTCAGGCACATCCTTGGAATATCATGGAAGGACAGAGTGACCAACACTGCCGTCCTCGAGCAAGCTGGAATCCCAACCATGCACACCCGCCTCAGGCAGCGTCGGCTCCGCTGGCTTGGCCACGTCCACAGGATAAATAATGGAAGGATTCCAAAAGACATCCTGTATGGTGAGCTAGCCTCTGGTAAAAGACCTCCCGGACGCCCCCAGTTGCGCTACAAAGATGTCTGCAAGAGAGACCTCAGAGAAGTAGACATCGAGCTGGACAACTGGGAAGAACTAGCAGATGACCACAGCAGATGGAGGCAGGGGTTACACAAGGGCCTTCAGAAGGGTGAGATGAGGATCAGACAGCTAGCAGAGGAGAAGCGAGCGCACAGAAAGCACACTAAGGACTTGCCAGACACCCACCACATCTGCAAGAGATGCAGCTAGGACTGTCACTCTCGTGTGGGTCTTCATAGTCACAATAGACGCTGTAAATGAAGTCCTCCATTTAAACTATAAAGGGCGCGATCCATAGTCTATGCAGACTGAAGGATGCCTACTACTACTAGCTAGTGCACTTGGAATTTGTGGGGTGTACTGATTGAACCATAGCAGCGCTTTGATTGGATGTGGAGAGGCTGCACTGCTCTCCGGGGCTTGTCTACACTCATGGGAAGATGGACACTACTGTGATTGAGTGTCCAGAGTTCAATTTAGCAAATGTTCAGTGGTCCCATCAACCCTAGTGCTCCTTGCAGTCATGAGGAGTAAGGTAAGTCAACAGGAAGCTCCCACAGTGGAGATGCCAGAGGAAGTAGACTCAAGTTATGTCAACACCAGCTGGAGTTCCATATCTTGGGTTCAACTTTCTGCCCTGGTGTAGACCGACTTACAGTGAGTGTTCACTTATGGGCTCTTCCTTTGTGTGTGTGTTACTTTAGTAATACCAGTAGGGGAAAAAAACCATGTGGATGGAAACCAGCAGGAGCTGGCAACCCCGAGCATGTGGGCAACAGTAAGTAAAATGTCTCATGGGCCTCACATAGAACCCCAATAATCTTCATGCAGTCTGCGGGCCTCATTGTTGATCTAAAATGTTTTGTGACAGAAGTGCAGTGACAATCCTTATTTTGATTTTGTTTTACAGTCTTACAGAGTTGCTATGCCTTAACATAGGAACACAACTTTGTTCTTTATGGACAGTTGTGCAATTTACATCTCTGTCTTAGTTCTATTTTTGTTTGAAATAATTCTGTAAAAAATCACCATTGAAGGATTTATCTATGTTTAAGAGTATTTAATACACATTTCTACCCCAAACTCCTATTTCTTAGTATTTATTTCATTGTAGTCCCGTGGAAAAACTGTGGGGAGTGGATACTGATCCATTAGAATGTTTTCCTGTGGTGTTCCTTGTCTGATCTTATGTAGAGTGTATCCTCAAATACTGCCATGTCAATGTTCTCTTAAAAATACTCCCTACTGAATGCATACATTTATAAATAAGTTTACATTTCAATAACAGCTTGTTTAGAAGACGCCAGAGTTTAATTTTCTGGTGCATTCCTTATTGCTTCACATCTCCAAGACCAGTCTTGCACCATGACTGGAACCAAATGTTACTTCCTAATGAAAAGTAATGCATGATGCATGAAGTGTCAGGCAGTTCATCAGGAACAAGAAGGACATGGCCCTAAGGCAAACAGTTTGCTCTTTAGAATATTATAGCTACTTAACCCTTTGGCAGGCCATGGAAGATCTGTAAAGAGACAACTTTTTAAGAATACGTTTACCTCTTGAAATATCTACTTGATGCAGAACATGCAATGAAATACAGATTCTACCACTTAAAATGTACAGTAGTTAATCAGATGTTAAGTCCTGAATCCACCAATGTTTGTATGGATGTGGGGAGGATTCAAACAATTGTATTGACTCTCAGCCTAAGTTCTCTTCACTTTGTACATTGAGTGTTTTAGCACTATCAGTAACATGTTACTGACGTTAAAAATAGTTACAGTAAATGTTGAACACTAGTGTTTACAATAAGTCCAGCACTGATGGTTGTAAACACATTTGTGTTCAGCAAGATGGCAGTAATAGTTTTAAGAATTCTCTCTCTCTCTTTCTCTCAATATAATGCCTATCACAAATACGAGAAAACCGAAATGGGATAATCATTTAAAGGGATACTGTCAACTTGAAATCTAATCAGTGAAAGAAGTGAGTTAGAAGTATTTCCATAAAGTAGACTGCTCATATGTTTGCATGACAATATTGCTGGTCTGACCCTATTTTCCTTTGAACTATGTTTTTCTCCCTATTGCTGTAAAAAAGAACTTCACAAACTAGGAAGACTAACAAAATGCAGGAGAGACAGTAAAATGAACTGGATTAAGTGCTAGAAATGTACAAAATAAAGTAAATGAAACAGAGGGACTGGTTTTTATCTCTAACGTGTAAGTCATCGAGGGTGTTACATGCATCTGCTGTTACGTTTATCTATAATAATAAGGGAAAGAATTTTTAGAGGAATTGTGTTTTAAGCTGACTCTGTCCCATTTTAAATCAAATAACATACATTGAAGTTGATGTTTTTTTGGTTACAGATTACCTTGTGAATAACTACCATACTATTTACGGTGCAGAATTTACATTTTGTTGGATATTTTTTATTAAGATGCTATTTTAAGATAAAAATGTTTTGTTTTTTTTTAATATTTTTCTTTACACACCCTCCATTTCATTCCAAACGCAAGTAGCAGTTCTAGATCCTCATTCAACAAAGCACTTAAGCATGTGTGTAACTTTAGGCCAATGGGACTGTTCACATGATCAAAGTTATGCATATGCTTATGTATCTTGGGGCCTGATCCAAAGCCCAGTGAAGTCAATGGGAGTGCTTTCATTGATTCCAGAGGGTATTAGATCAACACTTTACTGAACTGGGGCCCTACAGAGCTTAAGGCCAATTAATGGAAGTTCTGTGTGCAATGCAAAATTGGATCTTAAATGTAGTAAGCCTAGCATATTACTCTGATTTTTTTATTACCTTATACTGTGGTTGAGTAAGCTACATAAACAATGTTATGCAAATCACGCTAGACTGTGGCAATGTAATAGAGGTAACATCAACACCCAAGATCTTGCATTTGTCTAAAGAAAAGTTATTCATATTTTTCATCTAGTTACATAAAGTTTAAATGGCTCATGTTTAATTGTTGATTGTCATTATTACACCATGCCCATTCTTTCGGTTAACTTAGGCATGTTGAAATAAGTTGTGTCAAAACTATTATTCTAATTTTTTTAAAAGTACTCTGCTTAATAAGAGTTCAGCATAAGAACGCAGCTTCTTCCTGAAAGGGTTAATACCACAAAACTCTTAGACATCTGGCAGAAGCTGTGGGTGTTGGCTGTGGCAGATCCCAGCTCTGTACCAGTCTCTACAAGGGAGCTGTCATGCTTGTTGATTTATCCTTCCCTAGTGTCACGGGGTATGTGATGTTGAAACTGAGGCTAGAATGTGAAATACTAAATCATAATAGTCATTTTTTGTGTGTGTCTGGGGAGGCTCATTTTTGGCCTCTGCTCACAACTTTTGAGCATGAGAGGCAATTCCACATATTTACAAAACCTGGTATGTAGCATGAAAAAGCAATGGTATTTTGGCATTCATAACTGTGTATTAGTGCACAACAATGACTGATGGCAAGGTGTTTAATCAAGGCATACACAAATTTATTACAATAGATAATATGGACATACATGGAAACTATTTGCATATACTACATTAAATGCACTGAACCCAGTGGTGTTGTAGTGGAAACCACATAACACACACATTTACTGCACAGAGAATTCATTTTCCTCCTTCAACACAGTTTGGCTAATTAACTAAGCTTCACTATAAATATGTTATATTCATGCTTTAACATCTTCTTGAAAGCATGTAAAATTTATATGAAATTACTTTTCTGCACTTGTGGATCGATGGCAGAAAATATGTTCTAGCTTGCATTAAACTTTGCCTATAAGCCTCAATTTTTCCCCCCATTTCCTATCACAGTGAAGCATACCATATATAGTGGGTTATGCTACTGAGCAGAAAATGTCATGAATTTTTATTAATGGACCCATATATAATACTCTGTTCAACAAGGTAAACTTAACAATTTGTTCTTCTGACAGAGTAGATTAAATGACATTTTTCTTTTTTTGACAACAATTAATTGAGTATTCTTTTCCTTTTCCAATATATTTAGCTACTTCTCAGGACTAAAATAATAAAGAAGGCGTAGCTCTTGACTATTAAAAGTCCACCGCAAAAGATAATATTTATATTCAAGTCTTACCTAATACTCACTTGCAGCATTATGATTTCCCCTCTTCTGCTTTTTTAAGTAATGATGGTAGAGGAGATATAGCACTCATGGGCTATGTCTACACGAGCCAAAAACTTCGAAATGGCCATGCAAGTGGCCATTTCGAAGTTTACTAATGAAGCGCTGACATACATATTCAGCGCTTCATTAGCACGGGGGCAGCACTTCGAAATTGCCGCGGCTCGCCGCCATGCGGCTCATCCAGACGGGGCTCCTTTTCGAAAGGACCCCGCCTACTTCAAATTCCCCTTATTCCTATGAGCAGATGGGCAGATTTGCATGGCCATTTCAAAGTTTTTGGCTAGTGTAGACACGGCCATGGTGATAAAATGAATGTAAGGTGATAGCAATATTAACATTTTTAAGCATTAAAAGTTTCTAACAGCTGCATCTTTTCTTATGTCATCATACATAAATTTTACATGTTGGACTGTGTTCTCTCCTGCATGCATTACTTCTGTAGGTCTCAATACTTGGCATGTTAACCAGATGAACATATATTGCAAAACTCGAAATCTGTAATTTAAAACATTGCTTTTTTTGTTAATATTTTCCCAGTAAGCAAATAAATACTGGGTTTTTTTCGCTTCTGCAGAATAAATCCCAATTTACATTGGTATGACTGAGATAAGAGTGTGACACTGAATGAGCGTATTCCAAATAAGCAGTCTATTTGAATGTATTCAAACATAGACTAAAGGCCAAACTCCACTTTTACACCAGCACAAATCATGTGCACAGGTTGGAACCTTGAAATCTGGGGTGCTCTTGTTTGGCAGTGGCTTGGAGGGGGCAGCTAGGGCAGTCACAGATTGGCTGGTGGCAAGGGGGACTAGGAGGGGTGGCCAGGAAGCCAGAGCCTGAGAACAGGCAGGAGAATTTTGGCCTAGGAAGCCAGTGACCTAGGTCAGGGAGTAGAGGCCCACGGCAGAGGCCGTGGCGCAGCAGCCCATCACTGGAAAGCTGCAGCTGGGGAGCATCTGGGAGAAGCAGTGGCCGGGACCCATTGAACTGGTGCTGGGGAGCAGCCAGGTGGCTGGGGCCCATTGAGCTGCAGCCAGGAAGAAAATGCCAGGGGAATCCAGGGCCAGGAAGTGGATGACTGCGGATGGGGGAAGCCGCAGCTGGTGCCAGGAAACAGGCAGTCAGGGCTGGGGAGCCATGGGTGCTGAGCAGCTGCAAGGTTGGAGTTGGGGAGCAGGTGGCTGGGAATGGGAAGCTGGCAGCTGGGGAACCATTGTCTGGGAAATGGTGGGGGCTGGGAATGGGAGGCTGACGACTAGATGGCTAGGAAGTGGCACAGGTGACAGCTGGGAAAGGAGCTCAGGAATGGGGGCTGGAGGCCTCTAGGGGAGCATTGACATCCCTGGCCACCACCCAGTCTGGCAAAATCCCTGGTGTGGGACCATGTAAGTCCCAAGAGTGCCAGACCAGAGAGGTTCAACCTACATTTACCCTGAAGTTAACAGTGGTAGCTGTGTTTATCTTTATCCATGTTGGTCTGTATCATGTTTTTATGTTTGCACCGATGTAACTAGAAGCAGAAATTGGACCTAAGCAACTAATCCTACTTTGCTTAACTCTATGGTAAAATTGCTATTGATGTTAACAAGGACAGCAGTAGTCTCTAAATCCTTACTTAGGAGAGCATGTCAAACGATTTTTCTAAATATGACTCTTTGAGGTTCCAAACATAGTGTGCTCATTTATTCCCTTAGCAGATTTTCTCATTTGACAAGTAACAATTGTATCCCCATATTTGGTACACTCATAAATTCATTGCAGTCTTGGACAGCTATACTGGGTTCTTTCTTTTTCATGCGTCTGTATGAGTCATAAAGATTCTGCAGGCCAATTTATACAGTTAAAAACACTTGTGCAAGCTGTTGTCTTTATTGATCCCCTTTTCACACTTCTTTAAAGCTAATGGAATTGCATAGCCATTACTGAGCACATAATCAGAAATCAACAGAATTGCAGTCATGGCTGTGGCTACATTTTAAGGTAGAACTTCACTTTAAAGCAGGGTGCCTGTCTTGTTTCATGAGATAATGTGCATTCTTCTTTTATATGGCAACATAAAAACAACACAATAGATGGACATCACAGTTATCCATCCACTCTATGGCTTCCAATGACTTGGAAGGATCTTAGAAGGCAAAGCTTTAACAGATATTCCATGGCTTGGATGTCTTTCTGTGCACATTATCTGGCTGCCCTTTTTGTATGTGTGACGTATGTAATTGCAACTCCCTTCTGAAGTTTGCATGCAGTTTGCTGTGATTCATGTATTAGGTAGAAGATGTTTGATTGATCTGGAGCCCTCTGTTTTTCCGATTAGTCTCCACTGCTCATCTTTTCATGACTGTCTTAAAATTTTCAGAGCTCTGGTCACTAATCAGATGGGTTTCTTGAATTTGAAGTAGCATCTAAGGTGGTGCAGGGGTTGGAGATTCAAAGTTGCCATTGTTGGCTACATTCACAGGTCTTCAGCAAACACTTCTTTGATGGTTTTCTTATAGATATTCCAGATGGCTTTCCTAAAGTCCTAGTGTTCTTTCTGAGCAATGTGATGAGGAGGACTTGAAGACGAACATGTGTGATGATAGGACAGTGTTGCTTGTGTGGAGAATTGTCAGTAACAATAAGTGCCACCAGTAGGGACTGGAATGCAGGGCCATAGCTGAAGTCTGCCCAAGTAGTCTTTCCTCTGTCTTGTGGAATGAAAGGTTCTTGGCTGCTCGCAGTCTGACATTAAGTGCTTGTTGTGGCTCAAACCCATTCAAAACTTTTGTTCACCCCTGGTATCATTGTGGCTTCAGGATGTGCAATGCTCTTGACATCTCCAACCCATATTGAAGGATGGGTGGGATTCGGTAAAAAGAAGTGTGAGCCAGAGATCCTTTGGTGGCTTATAGATTCAGATGATCAGAGCAGCCAATGGGGGCATGGGGCAAAGGAAGCACTTACATAGGGGCCTGGTGTTTCAAAGAGGCCCAGAGCTCCAGCCACCATTGCCACTGCTCCAGGGAGGGGGGCCCAGTGTCACAGTCTGAGTAGTGTGAAGGGGTGACTGTCCTACGCCCCACTCTTGGCCCTGCCCCTTCTGGGGGTGCGGAGCCAGGTCCTCCTCCCACCTTGCCCCAGGACTGTCAGTCACGATGTTTGATTGTAAACCTACAATCAGTGGGGCCAACAGCCACCAAGGGTAGAAGGGGTGGGGCTTCAGACCACAGTGTCGAGCCCTCCCCATTCCCCATAGCTGCATGGAGCATCAGAGCAGCCCTTGTATGTTGTTTCAAAGGGGCCAGAACACCGGCTTCCACCACTGCTGAAGTAGCAGTGACGGCCACTGATACGCTGGGCCCCTTTGAAATGCTGGGCCCTCGTGCAACCACCCCCTTTGCACCCCTCCTGTCAGCAGGCCTGCTCATGAGAGCCAGTGTGATGGCATGTGGTGTCGATGAGCTAGTCCACAGAGGAGATACTGTAGAGTTCTTATCTCACAAACATTGCCGGTCCATATTTTGGCTAATGCTGTCTGGCTGCAAAGTGGCGTCTAGGGGTGTGACGTTTCAGTGCTTTTATGCCGTCCAATAAGTGAGTCTCTTGTAACATGAGAACCCTGATTGTCTGTTCACTTAACAGGTATTGCATTTTGCAGGAGAGAGAGGTCTTTTTCCTCGATGTGTCGTACACAGATGTAAAGCAGGACATTTGGAGGTACAGGTTGAGCCTCTCGAATTCAGAACTCTCTCCTCTGGCAACATCCTGAACCTAGTCAGGTCCCGAGCATGCTGGATTAGAGAGGTTCAGCCTGTAGCCTGAATCCAAGGGACATGGCTTAGCTGTATGAGCCAAAGAAATGGAGTTACAGATATTTATTGTATATGTATACACCAGGAAGTTAATGATGTCAAGTATACAATCTCACACACTGATGAGCCAATAATCATCCACATACCCTCTCTGTCTTGGCATGATTTATCTTTCATAAACACATAGTCAAGCCAGACTCATAACTTACACACCTCTGTTATTCTGCTGCCTCCCCCCTGCACATACAAGAAAATGGGTTTGGAAGGCAAGTGCAAACAAGGCTTCTTTTTCTTATTCTGTTGCCTTCTCAGTTCCATATGTGACTGGAAATACCACACATTACTGTGCTTATGAATTATGTTAACTGTGTCTTGTCATGATCAGGCAGTGTCCCTTGCTAATGTCCAAAGAATGTACAGTATCTCCTGTAAGAAATGTATGGACACTCAACAACCTGATCGTGCCCTTCTGTGTCCCAACTGCTGGAAAAAGTGAAATCAGCTTCTCTTGCATGTAAGGAAGGTGGATGGTTTTATTTGGGAGGTTGCTGGAGCAAGCTCTGAAAGTTGTCACTGAGCAGAAAGTTCATTCTTCTCTTGACTCCTGAAAGCCTGGTGGTGGGAGTATGTCCAGGATTTTCACAGCCATGTAACTATAATAAGGGGTCTAGGCACCCATCTGGTAGAGGGAGAACCACAGACTGCCCTTCAAGTATCTTATAATGGGAAGGCATTATCCTGCTCCCTTGATATTAATGAATGCAGGATCAAGTCCTTATTTTAAGAGGAGACACACCAGCTGATTGAAACAGAGGAAAGGGACAAGGATTGGGTAATGGTAATATACATGCTCACTCAGACTGCTATTTGCGTGGTTTTCAGGGACAAAGTTTTCAATGGAGGCGGATAAGTAGATCAGAAGCACTTATTTTACTGTCTGGGAATGGCAATGTTAGAATGATTCAAAACTCAAAACTCTTGTTAGCCATTCTTAGTACAGGAGCATAAATTATTTCCTTCATAGTCAGTCTGCCATTTCTGCTGCATCTGATTTTTCCAAGAGTTACTGACTGAAAAAAAAGGGACAGATTCTGATCTCAGTTACACACATGTAATTTGAAAGCCATTAGACCTACACTATATATAAATCATTAATAAGTTTAGACTCTGCCCACAGTGTGAAATTTCATAAACTCAGTTGTATCAGAGTAAAATTTCATAAAAGGAAATGTACTTTGTGAATAAAAAAAATTACTAGCGAGAGATCTGTAAACTTATGGTTTCCAAGTTAATCTGCCTTGAGAGCTTGTCATTAATTTCTAATAAACACTGCTGTTTGTACCTTCAGAAAATAGCTTTTTTGAATGTAAAGTTTCATCAGCTTTTTAAGATGATTTCAGTCCGAGAGTTCTTTACATGTAGACTTTTAAAAATATGTGGAAGAAAGTGCTCCCCTTCAAGATTTTGGTGTCAGTTGCATTTTTGCAACACTACATTTAAAATAGTTCATTAAAAAGTAACGAAGAGGAAGCTGGGCTAGTCTATACACTATCAAAACAAAAGCAGTCAAGTAGCACTTTAAGGACTAGCAAAATAGTTTATTAGGTGAGCTGTCGTGGGACAGACCCACTTCTTCAGACCATAGCCAGACCAGAACAGACTCAATATTTAAGGCACAGAGAACCACAAACAGTAAGCAAGGAGGACAAATCAGAAAAAGATAATCAAGGTGAGCAAATCAGAGAGTGGAGGGGTGGGGGGGGGAAGGTCAAGAATTAGACTGAACCAAGTATGCAGACGAGCCCCTATAGTGACTCAGAAAGTTCCCATCACGATTTAAACCATGTGTTAATGTGCCGAATTTGAATATAAAAGCCAGCTCGGCTGTTTCTCTTTCCAGAAAGGTGCGATAATTCCTTTTCAGTAACACACATACCTTTAGTAACAAAGAGGAAGCTGGGCTAGTCTATACACTATCACAAAAAGCAGTCAAGTAGCACTTTAAAGACTAGCGAAATGGTTTATTAGGTGAGCTTTCGTGGGACAGACCCACTTCTTCAGACCATAGCCAGACCAGAACAGGCTCAATATTTAAGGCACAGAGAACCAAAAACAGTAAGCAAGGAGGACAAACCAGAAAAAGATAATTAAGGTGAGCAAATCAGAGAGTGGAGGGGTGGGGGGGAAGGTCAAGAATTAGATTGAGCCACGTATGCAGACAAACCCCTATAGTGACTCAGAAAGTTCCCATCACGATTTAAACCATGTGTTAATGTGCCGAATTTGAATATAAAAGCCAGCTCATATGTTTCTCTTTCCAAAATGGAGCGATAATTCCTTTTCAGGAACACACATACCTTTAGGTCATTGACAGAATGCCCCATTCCATTCAAATGTTGACTAACTGGTTTGTGGATCTGGAGTGTTTTGATGTCTGTTTTGTGCCCATTGACCCTTTGTCTGAGGGAGTTAGAAGTCTGTCCAATATACAAAGCCTCTGGGTGTTGTTGGCACATGATGGCATATATGATGTTAGTAGAGGAGCATGAGAAAGTGCCCGTGATTCTGTGAGTAACCTGGTTAGGTCCAGTGATGGTATTTCCAGAGAAGATACGTGGACAAAGCTGGCAGCGGGCTTTGTTGCAGGGAAAGGTTCCAGGACTGGTATTCCTGGGGTATAGACTGTGGCTGTTAGTGAGGATCCTCATGAGGCTGGGAGTTTGTCTGTAGGAGAGAACAGGCATGTCACCCAGGGCCTTCTGGAGTGTGGCATCCTGATTAAGGATAGGTTGTAGGTCTTTAATAATTCGTTGCAGTGGTCTGAGTTGGGGGCACTCCAGATCCACAAACCAGTTAGTCAACATTTTAATGGAATGGGGCATACTGTCGACCTAAAGGTATGTGTGTTCCTGAAAAGGAATTATCGCACCTTTCTGGAAAGAGAAACAGACGAGCTGGCTTTTATATTCAAATTCGGCACATTAACACATGGTTTAAATCATGATGGGAACTTTCTGAGTCACTATAGGGGCTCGTCTGCATAGTTGGCTCAATCTAATTCTTGACCTTCTTCCCCCACCCCTCCACTCTCTGATTTGCTCACCTTGATTATCTTTTTCTGATTTGTCCTCCTTGCTTACTGTTTGTGGTTCTCTGTGCCTTAAATATTGAGTCTGTTCTGGTCTGGCTATGGTCTGAAGAAGTGGGTCTGTCCCACGAAAGCTCACCTAATAAACTATTTTGCTAGTCTTTAAAGTGCTACTTGACTGCTTTTTGTTTTAATTAAAAAGCAATGCCAAAAAAAGATGGAATTGGGATGGGTGTGCGGGATTTTCTCACTGGTCTTCAGTGTATCCTCATTATTATGGGCGCACAAAACTGTGGGTGAAATTTAGAATGTACATTTATTTGTTTGCAGATTTTGGTTCACTCTCGGCTACTAAATCTCTGCTCCTGGAAATTAGGGACTTAAACATTTGAGGTCTAAATTGAAGGTGCAAATAATTACGCTGTTGTTTGCACCAACTAGACTGAAGGCCAGTGTAGAAAATGTATATCTTTTAAGGGTCTAGACCACAGTGATAGGGATGGAAAATGCAGCTTGGGGAAGAGATGTGTTTTAAATAACAAAAAAGTGTACTTGTTTTAAATCTTGTCGACATGCAGTGATGCATATGGAGTATCTGCTTTATTTGTGTATGAGAAAAAGATCAAACCCTTGCACGATATCACTCTGTCTGATCTTTCTGTTCTGGTCTGGATATGGTCTGAAGAAGTGGGTCTGTCCCACGAAAGCTCACCTAATAAACTATTTTGCTAGTCTTTAAAGTGCTACTTGACTGCTTTTTGTTCTGATCTTTCTGTGTTTCTTCAAGGCTTTGGATCAAACCTTCTCATAAGGGTCTATTTACATGTATTTGCTGTGTTGGGCCTTTAAAAAGAGTTGAACTGTTCTGAGTCAAGCAATTAATTTTGAATGCCTGAAGTCTTTTCTTTTATAATACTAAAAACAAGTTATGTTGTTGTTGTTGATTACATTAGATCTGTGGGAGAATACACAGGGAAATGTGGTATGCAGTTTACTTCAAGTCTTGACAAGATTGCCAACTTCTGTACAATTAAAGGTAGCACCTCTGAGATTTAAATCTTGCCAGTAGGTTGCCACATTGTGCTAACTTAAAAATATCTGTCCCTACCTTAGGCTAATTACTAGTAATTCTCTGTAGTTTGACATGCAGTTAAGCACTTCTTGAGGGTCTTACCCACATCTTTCATGAAAGCTCATTATCTAATAAATACATTTGTTAGTCTTTAAGGTGCTGCAGGACTACTTTTTGTGAAGCTACAGACTAACATGGCAACCCCTCTGAGACTAGATTAATCCCTCAAAATGCGCAATGTTGAGTTGTGCTTAACTTGCATTAACACAAGTTGGCTACGTCTACACGTGAAGCCTACATCGAAGTAGCTTATTTCGATGTAGCGACATCAAAATAGGCTATTGCGATGAATAACGTCTACATGTCCTCCAGGGCTGGCAACGTTGACGTTCAACATCGACGTTGCGCAGCACCACATCGAAATAGGCGCTGCGAGGGAACGTCTACGCGCCAAAGTAGCACACATCGAAATAAGGGTGCCAGTCACAGCTGCAGACAGGGTTACAGGGCGGACCCAACAGCAAGCCGCTCCCTTAAAGGGCCCCTCCCAGACACACTTGCACTAAACAGCACAAGATCCACAGAGCCGACAACTGGTTGCAGACCCTGTGCATGCAGCATGGATTCCCCAGCTGCCGCAGCAGCAGCCAGAAGCCCTGGGCTAAGGGCTGCTGCACACGGTGACCATAGAGCCCCGCAGGGGCTGGAGAGAGAGCGTCTCTCAACCCCTCAGCTGATGGCCGCCATGGCAGACCCCGCTATTTCAATGTTGCGGGACTCGGATCGGCTATATGTGCCCTACTTCGATGTTCAACTTCGAAGTAGGGCACTATTCCCATCCCCTCATGGGGTTAGCGGCTTTGATGTCTCGCCGCCTAACGTCGATGTTAACATCGAAATAGTGCCCAACACGTGTAGCCATGATGGGCGCTATTTCGAATTTAGTGCCGCTACTTCGAAGTAGTGTGCACGTGTAGACACGGCTGTTAAGTGCAACTCAAAATCCTGCTCCGCCAGCCCTAGCTCAACACCACCAGCCCTGCGTGGCACCAGCTCATTCCTGCCCCCTGAATGCGGCGCTGGCTCACTTTCGCCACCCCCCGCCCCGGTGCACTGCCCTGGCTTAACCCCCTGCAGGGCTGCACGGCCCTGGCTCAATTCCATCCCCCCCGTGCCTCCTGCAGGCCTCACCCAGCCCAGGCTTAAACCCCCTACCCAACTCCCACGGCCCCAGTGCACCACCAGGCTTAACCCTCCCCAACTGCCCCCCACCAACTCCAGGACTTACCTTTCAAAAGTAGCTCCAGGTGCTCCTGCTGCTTCCCTGGCTGCAGAACATGCATTCTTCCAGGGGAAAAAGCTGCCCCCTGACTTACGCGAAATTCAAGTTATGTGAGGGTGCGTGGGAACCCAACCCTCACGTAAATCAAGGGACTTCTATATATAATATTTATGATACTGTCACTTAACCAGCTATAATTTTCTTATTAAGTTCCTGTTATAGGCCAACATACTTGGGTGAATGCGTACTTTTAAATCACAAAATACAGGCTTTGGGTAACTCCAGTGATCCAGTACACTCTTGACTGTCATGATAAGGATCATGTGGTGAACCCCTTACTCGCATTGTTGAGCATTTAATGGGACTGTGGTAGCGAGTAAAGTTCAAAGGAAATATTTCTGTGAGTAATTGCTCAGCAAGAGGGGAAGGTAATTCACAGTCTGTCCCTAAAGAACCACTGCTACCTTTTGCAAGAATAAGATATATTGACTTCAGTTCCCTAACCAAATTCTGCTCAAGCAATTTCATAATCTATCTACATCTTATGGTCCTTTAAGTTGACTATGACCCTCTTTGCTCTCTGCCCTCAGATGTTGTGTGTGGGTGCTGTCGGTTGTTAAATAGTTATCACTCTACGCCTAAACCTCAGCTGCATTTCACTGAAGAGTGAAGTGATTCCTACATAGTTCTTTCTTTCGTACCTTGCGGAGGTGTTGTAGCTTAACTAATTGGCTGCAAAAGTATTTGCAGCAGAGGAGAAATATAGAAGTATACAAGAGTTACTGATTTATAAACGAATAGATGTTTAAATTATTGAAACAGCATGTCTAATATACAGAGCTTTATATTATTGTGTAATAAAAATGTACAGATGAAATCATGGACTCATACAATGCTAGAACTGGAAGGGATCTCAAAAAGTCATCAAGTCCACTTCCCTGCCAACACATCAGGACCAAGCACCATCTGTATCATCCCTATTTGATATTTATTTAACCTGTTCCTAAGTATCTCCAATGATGGAGATTCTACAACCACCCTAAGCAATTTATTCCAGTAATTAACCACCCTAACAGAAAATGTTTCCTAATGTCCAGTCTAAACCTTTCTTGCTGCAAGTTAAACCCATTGCCTCTTGTCCTGTTTTCAGAGGCTCACGTGAATAATCTTTGTCCCTCCTTTGAAAGCTGCTATCATGTCCCCTCTCAGCCTTCTCTTTTTCAAACTAAACAAATCCAATTCTTTTAATCTTCTCTTGTAGGTCATATTTTCTAGACCTTTAATCATTCTAGTTGCTCTTTGGATCCTTTCCAGTTTCTCCACATCTTTCATAAAATGTGGGGCCCAGAACTAGACACAATAGTACAACAGAGGCCTAAACAGCGCAGCGTAAAGTGGGAGAACTATTTTTCGTGTCTTGCTTGCAACACTCTTGTTAATGCGTCCCAGAATCATGTTTGCTCTTTTTGTAGCAGTGTCACACTGATTCATGCTCAGCTTGTGATCCACTATGACCCCTAGATCCCTTTCTGCAGAACTCCTTCCGAGGGAGTCCGTTCCCATTTTGTGTGTGTGAAACAGATTGTTCCTTCACAAGCGCAGTACTTCGCATTTGTCCTTACTGAACTTCATACTGTTTGCCTTAGACCATTGCTCCTTTGTCCAGATCTTTTTGAATGCTGACCCTATCCTCCAAAGTGCTTGCAACTCCTCCCAAATTGATATCATCTGCAAACTTGGTAAGTGTACTCTCTATACCACTATCTAAATTGTTTATGAAGATACTGATCCCTGCAGAACCCCATTTGTTGTTCTCTTCAAGCATGACATTGAACCAGTAATAACGACTCTCTGTGAATGGCTATCCATCCAGTTACATGCCTTTCTGATAGTAGCCCCATCTAGGTTGCATTTCGCTGGTTTACTGATAAAGAAGATCATGTGATACTGTACCAAATGCTTTACTAAAGTCTAGGTATACCACATCCACCACTTCCCCTTTATCTACAAGGCTTGTTATCCTGCCAAAAAAGCTATCAGGTTGGTCTGACATGATGTGTCTCTGACAAATCTATGCTGCCTGTTACCTATCACCTTATCTTCCAGATGATTGCAGATGGAATCCTTAAGTATTTGTTCCATTCATCATTCTTGGTACAGAAGTTAAACTGACTGGTCTGTAATTTCCTGGGTTGTCCTTGTTTCCCTTTTTAGAGATGGGTGCTATATTTACCCTTTTCCAGTCTTCCAGAATCTATCCTGACTTCCATGACTTTTCAAAGATCAGAGCTGGTGGTTTGGATACCTCCTCTACCATCTCCTGGAGGATTCTAGGATGCATTTCATCAGGACCTGGTGGCTTGAAGACATCTAACTTTTCTAAGTAATTTTTAACTTTTTTCTTTCTTTAGTTTAACTTCTTGACCTACCCAATTTCCACAAGCATTTGCTATGTTACGTATTCAGTCTGCATCAACCTTCTTGGTAAAAACTGAAACAAAAAAAACATTAAGTACCTCTGCCATTTCTACGTTTTCCGTTATTGTTTCTCCCTCTTCATTGAGCAATGGGCCTACCCTATATTTGGTCTTCCTCTTGCTTCTAATATACTTGTAGAATGTTTTCTTATTTCCCTTTATATCTCAAGCTAGATTGAGCTCATTTTGTGCTTTTGCCTTTCTAATTTTGCCTCTACGTTCCTGTGTTGTTTGTATTCCTCCTTTGTATTTTGACCTAGTTTCCACTTTTTATACAATTCCTTTTTGCTTTTGAGGTCATTTAAGATCTCCTGTGTTAGCCAAGCTAGTCTCTTGCCACTCTTCCTATCCTTCCTATGCAGGGAAATGGTTTGCTTTTGCACCCTCAATAATGCCCCTTTTGAAAAATTGCCAACTGTTTTTCCTCATAGTCTTGCTTTCCCTGGGACCTTACCAACCAGCTCTCCAAGTTTACTAAAGTCTGCTTTTCTGAAACCCACAGTCTTTATTTTGGTGTTTTCCCTTCTGCCACTTCTTAGAACCATGAACTCTATTTTACAGTCACTTCTACCCAAGCTGCCTGCCACGTTCACCTAGCCCTTCCCTCTATTTTCAATTTACAGCAATAGTAAGTCTCCGAAAAAGTCTTCTTTGTAATTTAAGGATCAACTGGACCTCAGACTGTTCTCCGAACCAGTCATCAGTCTTCAGGGGAAGACTTGGGCTTGGATCATCATTGCTAAAATAGGCCTAGTGCAGCCTGATCTCAAATACCAGTAAAAGCTGGACAATATTGTACCTACAAAACTACATGCTTTTGCTTTTTAAGCAGTACCATATGCTGGATCCAGTCATAGGGGATTTGGACCAGAGCCTGCTCTCAGATTTACATCACCAGAAATGCATTTAGGTTCTAGCCTGATATTTCACTATTGAGTTTGGGTGGTTTGGATCAGGCATCTTTGCTTTAGAATATTGGTGAGAAAACTTTTGTTTATGGATGGGGACTTCTTTAAATTATACCATCTGCTCTGATCTCACAGACACCACTGTGCCAACCAGATATCAGGCAAAGTTCCAGGAGCTCCACCCTTTAATGCTTTGTACACAGCTGGATGTGCGAAAGAGCAGGTAGCATAGAGCTGGCTACGTGCCATCCCAGGGCTGCTCCCTGATGCAGAAAGTTGCAGAGTATATGGGGCTGGGGCTGAATATCTGCTTGTGGCTCTTATAAAAAGAGTTTTGGACTGTATTTGTGAGTTTATTGTCATGATAATATTTATCTTAAACAATTACTGCTTTTTCAAAATGTAAAGAAGTCATTTCTAAGGGTAATCCTTTATTTGATCGTCTTGCCTTTGAAAACATGTTTACGACTGGACACAAAATGTATCAAAACACAGGACTAATCACAGATACATGTGGATGCCTCTCAGGCTTCCAGCTTAACATTATCATCCGTTCTGTATTAGAAATCAGACCTATGACTTGGTTGGTGCATCTGGGTGCATAACCTAGAGAAGCAATAGGTGGGAAGCAGAGGAAATGACGGCTGTGTTCTCTGCCTGCTGTCACCAGCAATATTATTTGGTGAGAGTGAGCACCATGGAGAGGAGGGGAGAAGACAGGAAAGAGAAATCCTGCAGATCTGAGGTGCCTGGTTACCAAAGACACTGAACAAGGACAAAGGGGGGTGAGTATGAGCCTTCTGGCCATCCTGGAAAGCACCAGAGGAAGTTACCAATCAATTGGGCCTTCCTGTGAGATAATAGGAACTAGAAGGAGGCAAAAACTGCTGTGGGTGAGGAACCATATGTAACTCACATTCCTATATAGTAGATAACATTCCTGCATTGCTGTTTACAAAAGCTGTTTCAGAAAATTGCAGTCTGGCATTATCTTGTTGTTTTCAACCAAGCTTTGCTCCTTTTGTGTTACATGAAACTCGTGACACTTGGAAACAGCTAGGTAGATAGATATCTCTCTAATTTCGCAAGTAAGGACAGGTTTTGTGACTTCCCCAACCCTGTAGCAACCACAGTCACAACTCTTCCATTTATTGGAGCAGCTCTAGTGCTGCAGATCTGTAATTATCCTACAGTTTGGTTTCTGTTTCCTTCATCAGGAGAACTTTGCCGTTGGGTTCTGTCAGCAGTTTATGCAGTCAGATGTGCTGGGTATGGAGTATCTTTCTGAAATGTACTAATTGTACCACCCTGAATAGGTTTTTATTGTACTTATCTATCACCTTTTGTCAGTTAGCATCTTGAGCTCAGATGCGTATGTCCCGCTTTCAAACCGTACTTCCTCTGTATTCCGGGTGTTCTCAGTAATCCAGCGCTTAACACAAATCTGCTGCCTTTGTTAGCTATTTGAAATTCATCGCAGAAGCAACATCTTTGGGTCAGACTTTATGAGCATAGTCCCCCTTTATGTCACTCCATTGTTCCCAGCCTTGCAATTCCTTGTTATTTTCATTTGAATTTGCATATCCTTTTGCCAGTCCCTGCCCGTTTCCCATGCTACAGGAAAGTTGCCCTTTATGTGTGTCAGAACCATTGTCAGCATAAATACGAGTGTGCTGAAATGTGAACTTCAGCGTGTGCCAAAGCCACAGGAATGAGGAACAGTGTGTGCTGCACTGATGGGTCCACTTCATAGTGAACAGACCTGCAGATCACCAAAGCACTGGCATGCTTGGTAATTTCAGTAGAGAAGCAAAAGAGTGATCTCCATGGAACATTTATTTCTTCCTGAATTCAGAGTGGTTTGAGGCTGCAAACAAATTCACAGGATAATGCAAGGAAGTCACCAGTATAGCCTGTGTAATATCTTTTCCCAAGCTAGCTAGTGGACGTTGCTCTCCTTGACCAGTGTTCCTTAACCTATATTCTGTGGAACGCTGGTGTTCTGTGAACAACTTGCACGTGTGTGGTGAGCATTTAGAAAAATACACTGATGGTATACATTTTCTGTTAAAGACCGATACAGTGTTACTTCTTCATTGCCATGGTACCTGATTACACCACTAAATTTTGTTTTTACTGTATATGTTGCTGCTTGGTTTTTGTTTTCTGGGGGGTTTTTCCTGACAAATTTTTAAAGAAAATTTTCTTTTGCCGCATAAAAATATTATTGTTTAGTGTTCTGCGATCTCAAAAAAGCTTAAGAAATACAGTCCTAGACTGCTAACCTTGCCTATTTTTGCTTTGGTGGGCTTTGTCCACCAGTCCTACTTATCAGAGAGGCTTGCACTTGTCAAAAGGAGTAAATTCAAAATTTGTATCCTTTAACACCAAAAAACAAACAACAAAAACCACATATTTACTACATCCGAATATCTCTAGAAAACCAGGAAGCAGCCTTCTCTGTGTTGAAGCTTTATACAGGTTGAACCTCTCAAATGCGGAACACTCTCTATGGAGTTTGCTGGATATCCGGCATGGTTTTAGTTAGGCGGATGACCACATATCATGAGGGTGACCAAGTTTTCTGTAGTCCTATAGAGCTTATTTACAGCCACCAGCCCTGGCTCTCAGGATTCTGTGCTGTTATTTAGTTGTAATTTACCCCAAATGTCTTCTAAGAGCCCAGTAAGCAGTGGAAGTGTTGGTAATGTGCTAGAAAATATTGATCTCCTGTTGTCGAGCACCGGTCAGGTCCTGAGGGCTGTGTGAGAGGGCTTCAACCTGTAATTACAAAACCATTTTAAATGGGTCATGTCTGAAAGCACACGACACACTCAAAGTCTAATATTTGCAGTGACCCATTCATTTTCTTTCAAAATCTTGGGTATAAGTTTGTTCCCTCGCTGAGAACTTCCATAAGACATGTCAACTTGGGGCAACACTGAATAAGAGGATTTATGATTGAAGTGACAGCACACCTCTTAATTGTAACACCACTGGCACACCCCTGAAATCAAAAGCACATGTTTGCTGCAGTTTTTAAGGCTCAAGTTGATATCTCCTTTGCTAAGTAGTGACTTATATGCTTTCTGATGTTTTTTCAATTTAAAATATTTTCCTATTCAAATTTGTAAAGAATGTTATTAGGGTGTGGTGGGACTGATGGGCTGTCTCCTCAAATGGTGTATAAATCAGTATAGCTCTGACTTCAGTGCAGCTATGCTGATGGCATAAAATGTGATGACTTTAGGGAGCAGCTAGTTTGCAGCATTCTTCAAAACAAAAATAATTTTGATTTCTGTAACTTATTTGAGTGCCACTTAAGTTAGCAATATTGACTGTGTCCGAGATTCAAAAACCCTATTTAATAGTGCTTAGCTGGGCTTTTTTGCCTAGGCCTTGTCCTTTCACATATGGGCATGCAGAGGGTCAGTAGCACTTACGTGAACTATCGTAATGGGAAAAGCAAGGCAGCTCCCATAGCATCATTGGCTGTGTCTAAACTACAAAAATAACTTCAAAGTTTCTTACTTTGAAGTACAACTTCAAAGTAAGCAACTTTGAAGTTGAGCATCTACTCACACACTACTTCAAAATTAAACTTCGAAATAGGCCACTATTCCATTCCCGGGAATGGAGTAAGGACTTTGAAGTTGGGCTCCCTACTTCGAAGTTAATTTCAAAGTAGGGGAAATGCATGTAGACTCTCTGCTGGCTACTTCAAAGGAGTGCCTAACTGACATTAACTTCAAAGTTAGTTCCTAGTGTAGACAGGCCCATTGAGTGTCAGGCAAAAGTTCCTTCTCTTTATAAGGTAAAGTACTTAGTTCTGGGAAGTGAAAGTGGTAACTTGATAATGTGAGACCTGATCCTGCACTGGGATCACCTGCATACTGTATTCTTATCTATTTCATAATACTTTATGTGGGAGCACCCAGTAGTATCAAAACTGCAAACAGCTGAGAGTAGTTAGTGTCCTAACTTCTTTGTGAAAGTTTCCAGGTGAGAATGTGGCTATCTGGGTGACAGGAGTGCATTGTAGATTTACTCCCAAACTTGCTGTGCACTGTCAATCTAGATAAGCCCTCTGAATGTGGCTCAATTTAAATTGGAATGAGGCATTCTTATTCAAGAATAAGAACTCCACATAACAAATTAATCAGAAATAGCTATTCCAGAATAACTCTCTATGTAGACCAGCCCTGTGTAGAATAACTCTGTGTCGCGCCTGAAGTTTTCTCTCCCAGTGTAACGTATCTTTCTGAGATTGACAACAGCCGTGCAATCTAACAAGCAACAACCAAAACAGCTAGAATTGGCTCAGCTTCATCCTAATGATGAAAGATGGTTGCCATTGACAGCTGTTCGGTGAACTATTTGAGAGCTCTCAGAGGTCGTGCTCCTAACAGGGACTGCAACATACTGCTGGCAGTCTCAGAAGGGAATCCAAGGTTAGAACAGGCTTGGAAACTGAACAGTCGTCTTTCTCTCACAAAGGTTTATTCTCCTCAAGATTGGTGTGGAGAGAAACTTGTTCTATAGAGACTATTGCTTGTGTTGTATCTGGTATGGGGACTGATGAATATCTTGCTTCTAATGGGCTGTCAATCTCGTGCACTTCACAAGCATTAAATTCCCTTGAAAATGTAAATAGCGGAGTCTGAAATAATTTGTCTAGAAGCACTAGAGTCAAGTTTACATGTGCTGGGAATACTTCTGCTGGATAACTGTTAATATTGTGCTGCTTAGTGTTCCTTGGTAGCTTGGTCAGTTCTACCTTTCTCTCTCCTCCCCCTCCCGGCGCCCAAATTTATAATACCCTGCTGCCCAAGTGATCCTTGTGCAAGCTATTTAAAGTCACTTGTTTTTGCTGAAGACTGTCATGTCTGTTTCTCTTTAAGAGCAGGTTTGGCAGGGGGGTGGGGGTGGGGGAGTAAACATATCCCATAAACTTTTCAGCCTGTGTAATTTCTAGGAGCAGTACTCAGTGGTGTTATCACTGATTCTTAGACTAACTTTTAGTAACTGTGTAACATCATGAGTAATAATCTGTTGTTAACACACTGTCCATCAGAAATGTTTACTCTTAGAGTGACAGTTAACACATCTGGACTACATACTGTGTTTGATCTGAAATACCAGATGCCATGTACTGGTAACAATGACAAAACCATGCTCTGTCTGAGCAGTTCAAAGCAAAAAAAATCTAAGGACCATTCTGGTATTCAGTTAGACTTTTTTGTTAACTGTATTTGAAAGCAAAAATCATCTCTGGTGTTGTACTTCCCTAATAGTTATTTTAATGCCCAACTTGAAAGCACTAGCTGAAAATATTTCAAAGCCAAGCGAGGAAAATTATTCTTGTGAGGATCTAAACTGTATTTTTGTAATACAGGAGGTGTTGAGTGCATACAGTGTATTTCTCCAGAGCATAGAGACTACTATGTATAGTTAATATTAGCAGGCAGGCTGGGTCAGCCAATGCTCCATTTTTAATTCAGAGTAATTCTGTTGGGATCTGTGCAGTATAGTGGTGTAAATCTAGCATAAACAAAACCTGATTGTATGCTTCTGATCTCTGCAAGAGCCCTCTGTGATTGGATGACACCCTTCCCAGACATAAAGGGGATTCTGTCTTCTCCCAGATAAATACCACCCATTCAACTTCCCTGGACCAATACAGAGGGTGTTCTGTGGGCCCACACGTTAGGAAAGGGAGCTAGGCTTGTGGGAGGTGCATCATTTCTCCCCCTCCCTGCCAACACTTTGCCTTTGGATATCAGGAAGGAAAGATAATTTAGTCCTAACTTGAATTACCTTTCCAGTGAGCATGCTTCACAATAGACACCCTCCTTCTAAGTGGGATTCCTGGGAAAGCCCCTAATGGCAGGGTCCCTGTTGCAAGGCTCTATTGCAGTTACATTCCAGATGGACATAGGGATTACCAGACAAACACAGTTCCATGTAAATAGACCTGGTCCGCGGCTAATGCTTATAGGTCTGCAGAAGATGTAGGCCACTTCCCCTCAGTCTGTTCCATGGATAGGCCAAAAGCCATTTCTCCACTCCTCACCCCCCCCATCACTGAGTACCTTGTCCAATGGCTGGCTGTTTACCCTTTTAACATCAACACAAAAAAATTATGTAAAATTTTCAATGGATGATGTCCACAGGAGAAAAAAAAAAAGCTTGAAATTTCCGATGAGCTCACCCAATAAATTATTGGTCATGGACATGGGTTTTTTTCCCTCCACCTGTCAAAAAGGGCTTGGGAGGAGATGGAGCCATATCTTTGCTACCCAAATACTCTGGCTCACTGACCCTGCTGGCAGGGCAGGGAGGTAATCCTGCATCCTGTAATGGAAGGTTTCAGTAGCAGGTATGCTGATTTTGCAGTTTGTGGAGATCCTGAAGCAAAATGCTGGGGTAGTACTGTGAACCATGGCATGCTCCTCCTTCCCAGATGTAGGCTTGCACCTACAGCACGGTGTCACACCTTCATACACAGAATTCTACATTTGCCCCCTTTCAGTAGTACTATGCAATGTCTGTGTCTATAAGGATTTAGTGCCAACAGCTTTATATCTCACCTCCATGGTAGGGACGAAATCCTCAAGTCATTACTCAGCCCTTGCCCAGGTCAAACAACCACTGACTGCAGGATTTTTCTCAAAAATTCATTTAGGACCAGGTTTTGAAATTCTTATTTACATTAATGATGCCTAAGTGTAAGAGTGACCACTTTTAAATCAATAGGACCAACCACGAAAGAACGTACTTATTGCCCAGTGTGAGTGGGAGAGTGGAGGCCAGATGCAACTTTGTTGAAAAATCTTCAAAATACCAGATGTACGTAAAATACATACGAGTGCACATCTTTGCTTGACAGGAGCAATTCAGTAATGTTTTATTTTCAGGGGTCGTATTTAATTTTTTATTTTTGTTTAATTATCTTTAAAATAATAAAAAGACTCTTATCCAGGGCTAGTACAATATTTTAATGCTCATACATATTTAAAAGATAAAATCCCAGTAGCATGAAAGATAATACAGTAATATACACATCTTGCCATATCCATCCTTGGATTCGCATTAGAATTCCAGGTTGTGGGAATGAATGCATCCCACAGCCAATACCAGGCAACAAGTTGTGTGCACAGTGACTCATAGAATTGCGTATTTTGGGCAAAAGTGTGACTTTTGTATACGTTGTCTCTAGACGTGAAGTTAAGACATTTGGGTTACAGGAACTAATGAAGATTTTTGAGAGAGGGAAGTACGTAGTTGGGCAAGAGTATGTTTGTGAGGCTGTTACGTCCTGCTGTATGTTACCCTTCAAAAGGAGCAGAAAAAAGAGCAGCTATGACTAATAATTGTTTTTGAAGATGCTTCTGAGTAAATGCAAATGATGAAGCATATGATCAGTTCCTCTGTGGGGAAAAGGGTATTTTAGCATGTTTAGATGTGACTTCTGCATGCAGCCATGTATTTTTATGAGCCCAAGTGAATGTACTTGTCTAAGGAGAGGTCTTTAATTTTCCATTGGATTTGAGCAATTTGTATACAAAAAATCTGTGGCAAAAAAGGCTGGTATTTTTGTTAAGTAGGTTTAGAGACACCTGTGTTTATACACTTCATTTCAGAAGATCAACATTTCCCCTCAGGTCTTTTGAGGATCGCAATTACAGAAAGTAGTTTGCCCACACATATACAGTGGCTTAACTCTTTCAGAACAGCTTGTTTGAATACAAACAAATGTTTCTCAATTGTTGCTTAAATATATAGTTAATTTAATTAAAGTATTTGTTGTCTTCAGAAATCTTTCTTGTGTTCCTTAAATTCCTTGGTAATAGAAACTGATGCAGTTGTTGGCACAATCAGGATACAACAGGCTAGATATTGTTCAGACATGCAACAAGTCACAACTCTTGCCCTGTAGAGCTCACAATTGCTTGCCTTTATTCTCTGTAAAGGAATATGTTTTGATTTTAATGGGGTGTGTAAATCAACACAGGAAATTGGTGAGGATCTTCTCAAGGAGGAATAATTTGAACGCGTGCTGCCTCTTAAAAACAAATAACACGTGTGTATAAAACTGTAAACATCAACGTTACACAGTCAGATTGCAGTGACTTCTAGACGGTATTATGTTTGATGCCCCATTAGACCCCAACCTAGAACACAAAACTATTTAGTTTTCTCCTCCTTTTTGACTGTGGCTGTTTCACTATTAACCTTGTCCCCACACCTGCCTGTGGTGTTGGCAGCTCTCTCCTGAATTTATGGCTATTTTGCCAATCTTTCCGTGATTCAAGCAGCTCCAGCTTTGGAGCAACTTTGGAGTGGGCTGAGGAAATGCCCTCTCAAGTTGAGTGTTTTCCCTACATCCCACCTTCTGGAAAAGAGCAGTCAACTGCAGCACTTCCAAGGGATAGATAGCATGCCTCCCTCCCTACTTTTACAATCAAAGGTAAAGTGTAGGTTGTGGAGGGTGGCGGCTCTGGGAGCAGCTGACACCCTTCGCAAAAGTGGAGAAGTGATCTCAGGGTGACTTTGCTCTCCTCCCACCCAGTCTTTTCCTGTGGAAAAATAGCTCAGCCTGTTTTCTGAGACCCCTCCCCAGCCTCTGCTGCAAAACCAAGCTCCGAAAGTGGAGAGGAGCTAAGTCCTGGGATAGAAATGACACCCCCCACCCACCCCTGCACTTCTGCAGGAGCAGCAGAGATGTGCTAAGGCAAGGGCGAATAGGAGACTGTAGGGTCTATGGGAGTTGTGTGGCTGGGGTTGCAGAGTAGATGTGGAGCTGAAGGAAGAAAATGAATCAAAAGGGGAATGATGGCCAAAGCTGTATTTCTTACTGTAGATGCACATGTACATTCACACAAACACAGGAGGCATTAAATATCAAAAACAACTAAAAATTATTTAATCCTCTCTTTAAAAATCATGCATTCTTTTAAACATTTGGGGCTGGCAATACAGTATCAGTCTATTATCCATCCTCCTGTTGTGTCTCTTCCTGTATCAGATGCCTTGGGTCAGGGATCTTCTTCTCATGTGTGTACGATGTTACTGCAATGCATATACTAAGTACAAGTAAACTATTTCATATCCGGCAGCTCTGAGACCAGGAGGTTGCTGGACATTCAAATACTCTGGATAATAGAGAGGTATACCTAGCAATGCATAATACTGAAGAAAAACAAGATTAGATATCAAGAAACAAATGTATGCACGGTACTTTATTTACCAACAACAGAAGTATTGTGCACTGTAAACTTATACTGTATTTGTTGTATTCATTTGTATTTACTTTCACTATATTGTACTTATGGAAAACATAACTAAAAGTTACTTATGATTAAAATGCCAGTTATTTGAGAGCTCCCAATGATAGAATGCTGGATATGAAAGAGTTTACTGAAACTATACTATCCAGTATTTTAAATTTTGAAGATGAGTGATAGGAAAAAATGTCTTTGTCCAGTGATTTTCCTACTTAAACCAACAAATCTTTCTTTAGTTTCTTAAATCCATTTTGGTGTTATCAGCTCACAAGTTAGCTTTTAAATGGCTAGGTATTTCTTCCAAAGAAGTAATTGCAAGAGTGACGCTTCTCAAGGCAGAAGAGTCCTGTTTGTTGTTTTGAGTTTAAGCACTGATTGAAATAAATCTGCCTTTTGTGGTCTTTGAGGCATAAATGGAACAGGTGTGGGACTATCACAGAAACGGGAGCCAAGTCAAAGCACAATGAAATCATTGTAAAACACCAGTGGTCTGGGTATTTACAGACAGAAACATTTTAAGAAAGCTTTCTCTGAGCTGGATTCCAGGTGATCTATAGGAACGACTTTATTCGTGAACCCACTAGAAGATTATTAAATGGTAAAGAAGAAGGAGCTCCTAGGCACCACTGAGCTAGCTGCTGGACTCCTTGCTGACACTATGTCGGCCTAATTGTGTTTGCCCAGGAAGAGTTACTTATGTCTGAACAATCTGTTTGAAATGACTGCTGCTGACTCTGAAGTGGCTGTGCATTCCTGCACTGTGTTATGTTGATCCTTGGGTGCTAAGAAGTTTGGATTTCCTTAAAGCTGTGTTTCCCAGATGGTGTTCCATGGGACCCCAGGGTTCCGCGAAGTGAAAATAAGGGTTCTGCAAGAAAATTCCTCAGTGGCTCCCTGCTGCCACTGAAACAGCTAAAGAACTAAGTTTAATGGGTTTAATGCCGGGCAGGGCAGCATGAGTGATTTGGCCATTAAACCAACTGAATTTAGCTTCATTATTTCAGCAGAGGTAGGGCAAGGAGCCATGGAGAGCCCCTCACACGCCCTGCTACCCAAATAGCCACAACCCTGTGGTGGGCATGGCTCGGCTCATCCCTGCCAGGGGAACATCTCCACACCAGCCTTCCTTCTGCTGGGCGCATGTGGCTGGCTGGCATAGTCTCCCCAGGCAGTGCCACAGATGGGTTAGTCCCTGGGGGCTGGGTTGGGGGCTGAGGCAGGTTAATCCTGGGGGTGGGGGAGAGTAAAGCTTGGTGTAAGGGGGTGGATTTGGGGGCTGAGGCAGGTCAAGCCTGGAGATGGGGGTGAGTTTGTGGATCATGGGAGCTGGAACCTGGGAATGGGGTTCTGCAAAAGTCTTTCAAGTTTAAAAGGGTCCTGTGGCCAAATAAAATTGGGAAACACTGCTTTCAAGCATTGCCTCTCTGTAGGGACAAGGGGGAGAGTTCAGTGGCAGATCATTCTGGGTGAATCAGGAAACACAGAACCCACTAAAAGATTGTTAAATGGAAAAGAGGGAGGAGCTGCCAGGCAGCACCCAGATAGCTGCTGGCCGCCTTGCTGACACTTTCAGTACTCTGCTGGGAGTGAGGAAAAAAAAAACAGCTTGTATAACTCACTGGTTCTACCAAGTACATGGTGGTACTCTGAAAATAAACTCTCTGCTCAGGTATTTCTGGAGTTCTGCCTCAAACCAAGTGGATAAGGAGCATTTACGACTCTAACAATAAAAATTCTGCAGATGTTGATTTCGTATGTACCATGCTTAAAAGGAAGGCCGTGCTATGCCTTGATCAGACTGACTCTGAATACGTACAAGTGTAACTCCAGGTAGGGGATTGCACTTTTAAAGCTATCTGTGGTGTTTTGGTTTTTTATGTTTTTCTAAGTACAGACACTGAAAACCTACTTGAAGTCCCACGTTAAGCTCTCGAGAGTGACAAGAGGATGGTTTTCTTTGCAGGATTGAAATATCTGGATTAGGTCACTTAGCTCTTGTACAGCTGTAACCAGCCTCAACTTGTGCTGTGGTGACACACATCTGCTGACTCGATGGATCAGCGCATTAAGCTTCAGGCTGACTGGTGGGCCATGCTTGAAAGACTTCTGGCATATGCTGGTGCCTGTATTTTCCACCCTTGACTGAAAGCATATGCTTCATACAATTGAGACAGTGTTAGCATGTGGGTCTCAGGCAGCTTCCTACACATCTGGCAGAGCCGGGCCCTCCTTCCAGGTGAATCATCTCTCCTGGGAGGGTGGCTTGGAGCACTGTGGCATCTGCAGTGGCAGGAAGTGTCTGAATTCATCTGAGAGTGATTTTTATCTCCACATGCTTTTCCAATTTCATCAGACCCCTCATGCTACATTCCAAGTGACATGATTAAACCTGCCAAAGACAAAAAGAGGCTGATTGATAAAAATTATCTTTGACCCTTCACAATCTGTCATAGTTTAAGACAGCAGTGGTAATAACTAGCTGCAGTGAGTGTTGTGTAAAGGGAACCTGTGCATTCTCTGCTGCTGTTTGTGTTTAACCTCTTTGAATCAAAATTATTCTCTTGCTTTTTGTTCCCGTCGTATCACCCCCATTAACTTGTCATCAGAGAAACAGAAGAATGTACCACGCTTGAGGTATAAACTTTACACTGAAGTTTACAGTGGTACTTAAAATATTCTCATTTCCAATACCTTGGTTTATTGTTTTTAATACGCAAGCTTAAGATACAGTAAATCCACCAACCAGCCACTAAGAATCAGTGTTCATAAAGTGTAGGTATTTTACAGTGTAGTTATATTTTAACTGGGAGATTGTAGATCTGTTAGTCAATCTGAAATGAAAATCCTTGAAAGAAGGCACTAAACATACCAGGAATTGCACAGTGATCAGGGCATTTTGTAGGCATAGTGCATAAAAATATTTTCATCCTCCAGTATGCTGTGTTAGTCCAGACACTTGGGTTACATTTCCTCCCCACCAAGCATCTGGTCGAGCATAGAATATTACAAGAAAGGAAATTAACCCCTTCGTATTGTCAGATGTATGATAGAGTGCAGCTTGTCTTTTGGGGGGAATTAAGCTAAAAGCTGCAGTGCCAGTGATAGAAATGAAAGTTTTCTGATGAAAATATATTTGAAATTTCTCACCCTCCCCATTTTTTGCATTCTCTTGAGTTTTAGTCTAGCTCAGGATAAAAGCATCCTTCCCCCAAAAGGAAAAAATAGTCAGACCATGAAAGTTTTGGGAGACTAAAAAAAGTACAAGTGCCACTTTTATAGGAGACATAGGCTATATTGAAAATCTAGGGGACTAAATTCCATTCTTGGTTGCACCAGTGTAACTCTGCAGTAATTCTATTGACTTCCTTAGAATTATTCTAGACCAGTGTTTCCCAAAGTCTGGTACTCAAAAGAATTTGAAGGAGTATGCAGCAGAAAATAAATTATTAAAAATCTGGAGATAAGCCCTGGAATGGCACTGGGAGAAGGGGTACTCCAATAATGCCAAAGCCCCAAAAGGGGTATGCAAATGTTTTAAGTTTGGAAACTAGTGTTCTAGACTAACACTACTGTAGTGAGGGCAGAATCTGACCTACTATGTTTTAAAGTGTGTTTGGGATCCTTTTTCTGTCTGTAACTGTTAAGTTCTTTCAGGATCCTTGGTTGAAAGGATAGACATACACTTCTGATGCACAAGATCAAGATGGCAAAGCTAGAGCCATTCACACAGCTCCAGACAGCTGCAGTTTGCTACTTGGATGTATTTGGGGATGGACTCCCTGTGACCTTCCCCTCAGAAGCTAGCTGTGCGTGGGAGAACTCAGTATCCTGACCAGTGCCAAATCCCACCCTGATAACTGGACATGTGACAGGTAGAGATAACTAGTTAAAACTTTTTTTCAGAAAGTGACAGATTCCTCTCTACCTGAGAGGAAATCGGTGCTAGGGCTCATGTTACACAGACAGGGAGACACTTGCATTGCTGTTCCAGGAGTGTCAAGGCAACTAATAAATATTTGCTGGGCATATTGTTCCTAAAGGCTTCGTGCTTAGAATTCTCTGCAGCAGGGCCTAGCAGATAACTGCTACCACAGCAAAGCTTGTGGCCACCGAGTAGCCTGATGATTTTTTGATATTCTGCTGGTTCTTCCGGATATTTTACAAAAGAATAGATATTACTTTGCATATTAACAGGGACTCAGACCCTAATGTTTAAGGTAAAAATTGAACTCCAGGCATCTCTCCGGAAGAATGATCTAGTTCAGCAGTTCTCAAACTGTGGGCGAGGATCCCAAAGTGGACTGCGACCCTCTTATAATGGAGTCCTGAAGCCACAGCCACATTGCCAGGGCTGAAGTCAAAGCCAAGAGCTTCAACCCTGGTCAGCAGGTCTCAGGTTGCAGGCCTCTGCCTGGGGCTAAATCCCTTGAGCTTCCATTTTACCCCTGTCCCTCTAACAAAGAACAGTGTGGCTTTGGTGGTCTCAGGCTTCAGTCCCCCCTCCTGGGGTTGTGCAGTTAATTTTTTTGTTGTCAAAAGGGAGTCCCAGTGCCATGAGGTTTGAGAACCCCTATTCTAGATAATGTTGCCCCAGTCTGCTGACAAGCAGGTTCTTTGACATGCTGATAAAAGAGCAAGTGAATTTTACTTGGAACTAAATGTGTCACTCTTCTCTTCATTTTTTCCTATTGGATTTATTTATTTATTGGTTGTCAGAAAACTTGATATATAGCTGGCCAAGTTGAACAATTCTACAATTTGTTCATTGTGTGTAATGTTTGTTTTTCATTTAGAATGTTTATAAGAAATGCACCTGCCCACTGTTCCTGTGTGGACATTCAAAAACAATAACAACAAAAACCTTTTGTGCCGGTAGTTCATTGATCTACTCTCTCTTTCCAGCTAAAAGTTCTCTTGGGCCAAAAGCCATCCAAAGCACAGATCCCCTTACATGTTGTTAAGGTTTATAATTGCATGGCATGTTCTAACAAATTACAAATTTGGGTTCTGCTTTTAGTTAAATGTTGTTTGAGTATCCATTTTTGCACAGATCTTGAAGGAGGAGGGAGCAACATAAATTGTGTTACTTGACCCTCTTGGTGTAACCCTCTTTCATTGCTGATGCAATGCTGATAGCAACTGTCATTTGACAGCTATAAAGCCTGCAGCTCATAGATACGCCATCTGGAAAGATGTCAGCATAAGCTAAATCTGAAGTCCACCGAGTTGTGGAAGGGAGGCCGGTGTGGGGAAGGAAAAACTGCAGACATGGCTCTGAGGGGTATTTTGTCAAGGCTTTAGAGTGCAGTAAGCAAATGAATAATACATTGGGATGAGCTAGTAGAAAGTGTTCAATACCCACCCCAATCAATACAACTGTTTGTGATCATTAGAAATGTTACAGTGACTAATATATAAATTGGAAGTCATTTATAAAGTAATTAACTTCTAGTGTTTACTATGCAATGGTGTTTTTCTGTGCATTGACTATACTTTTTGCCATTTGGTGTGTATCACAGTGTTGTGTATATATACACAATTCTGTATACACAGATTTTAGAGTGTGTCTGTCTGTGAGTCCACTTATTCAAGGACTCCTCCTAAGTCATAAGAGCTAGGACTACGAAATTTGGTATGTAGCTTCCTCTTACCCTAACTTAAACCTAGGACAGGGAAATGGGAAGTGCTAGGAATGGGACTGTTTTCCATAACATGGAAAGGGAGCAGCAGGTGTGGGGGGGGGTAGGGGGACGGGGATGGGGACAGGGACATGAGAGGGAATTGCACAGAAGGCAGGGATGTGATACCGAGCATGGCGACTGGGGGCAGTTGCAGCAAGAGAGGGGCCAGCAGGGCTGGGGCTTCACCACCTTGCCTGCCACCAGATGGGTAAGTAGCCCCTGTGCACCAAACCTGGAGCCTGCCCTCCACCGTGGAGAGCTTGCAGGCTGTGAGTTGGTGGGGCGCACTGGAGGGGGTGGTAGCCCCCAGAGCCTGCCTTCCCAAGGCAGCCTGCAGCCTCAGATGGGCTGGTAGAGGCCGGGGACAGCCCCCAGGGCGTCACCCTTCCCCCACAAGAACCTGCAGCTTGAGGGGGCTGCTGGAGGCTAGGGCAGCCCCTGGAGTCTCCCCCACCCACACCCTGCAGGATACAGGGTCCCAGGAGACTGCCCAGCCCCTGGAGTGCACCCCTGCAACATGCTACAAGATAGAGGGGGCTGCTGAATGCTGGGAATAGCCTCCAAAGTACTGCCCCCCTAGATCAGCTGTAGGGTGGGGGGGCAGTTGGAGCCCGGCCCCAGTAACCACATCCCCCATCTCCTAGCCCCCTGTCCTGAGTTCTGCACCCCCCTCCCCAATCCTCTGCCTTAATCCACCCACCCCGGCTCCTCCTCACTCCCAAGGCCTCACTCCAGCCTTCATTTTCCTTCATTTTGACAATAGAACAATTGAAATAAAGCATGTACTTTTTCCATTTCTTCTTAAGAATTACTTTGCTTAAAGACCTGAGCAATGCCAGGTACCTCTGGTAGTATTTTCTATATATGAAGGAATCCTCTATGTTGTCAGGGGCATAAACAGAAGATATACTTAACAGACTTTTCACTTAACATCAATGAAGAAAGTGTAGCCAAAAGAAACTTTCTCCTTCACTTTTGCCATAAAAAATATTCTTCTGTGAACATAGCTATGGTTAAGGTTACATCAGCATTTCCACTTTCTGTATTTCTAACCCATGCAGAAAAGTTTATGCTGGGCTGAAAGTTGGCTTATGTATTAGCTCAGGAGCTTTATAATGTTTGATTGTGGGACTGAGGCCAAAAGATGAGAAACCCTTTGCGAATAATGCAACCTTATGATTGCACAGTTACAAATATTAAGGTCAAGAAATGTTAAGGTTTATATTTGTCCATCGCTGTCATCCCATACATGTTGCACATATGTGGTAGTTTCTTGCTAACTTCATAGCTTGATAGGTTACTGATTTTGAAGTAAAAACGAGTATCATAAAAAGTATAAGATTTGCATTTGGGGCAAGGTAATATTGTTGTAGAAAAGTTTTAACTTCGCATTTCCTGAGAAATCATTTTAACTGTAACCTTAACCATACATAAGAAAGGAGTTGTACTTAATTTCTTTGAGTTTTTTTAAAGAAGAAGTGAAAAATATTGCCCTTGCAAAGCGATGGCAGTGCTGAAATCATCACCATAAACTTTGTAGTACACAGTGGTGCCAAGAGCAGCTGTAGGCACCAGGGCAAGGTGGGAGTGGGGCCCCAGCTCTGCACTCCAGAAGGAGTGGGGGCTAAGGGTGGAAGAGGTGCGGCCAAGGGCAGTTAGCTCTCAACATGGCCCAGACCATGCCATGGCACTTTGAAGAGGCCTGGGGGACTACTGCCTCTCCCCCGTCCCTGTTGGCAGGCTTGAATACACATCTATTTTATGAGATGCGTGAGAAAGTAGTGGGGTCAGCTGCATCCTGTGTGCCTGCTCATAGCCAGGGATGCCTCTCTAGTGCCCTGATAACATCTAGGGCCAGAAAACACCATCCTAGCCACCATGGGTGTAGAGGCTCTCTACACCAACATCCCACACATAGATGGAATAAATGCTGTCCAGAACAGTATCCCGTTGATTCCACAGCACAACTGGTGACTGAGCTCTGTAAATTTATCCTCACACACAACTATTTCAGTTTGGTGACAATATATAGCTCCAAATCAGTGGCACAGCTATGGGCACCCACATGACCCCTCAGTATGCCAACATTTTTATGGCTGACCTGGAACAGCGCTTCCTCAACTCTCGTCCACTCACACCCTGTCTCCACCTACGCTACATCGATGACATCTTCATCATCTGGGCCCATGGGAAGGAGACTTTGGAAGAATTCCACCAGGATTTTAACAACTTCCACCCCACCATCAACCTCAGCCTGGACCAGTCTATGCAGGAGATGCACTTCCTGGACACCACGGTGCAAATACGCGACGACCACATAAACACCACCCTATACCATAAACCCACTGACCCCTATGCCTACCTTCATGCCTCCGGCTTCCATCCCAGACACACCACACGATCCATTGTCTACAGCCAAGCACTAAGATACAACCGCATTTGCTCCAACCCCTCTGACAGAGACAAACACCTACAGGATCTTTACCAAGCATTCTTGAAACTACAATACCTGCCCCAGGAAGTAAGGAAACAGGTCAACAGAGCCAGAAATGTACCCAGAAGACTCCTACTACAGTACAAGCCCAAGAAAGAAACCAACAGAACACCACTGGCCATCACCTATGGTCCTCAGCTAAAACCCCCACAGCACATCATCAGTGATTTACAATCCAACCTGGACAATGATCCCCAACTTTCACAGGCCTTGGGAGGCAGGCCAGTCCTTGCCCCCAGACAACCTGCCAAACTGAAGCAAATTCTCACCAGCAACTATACACCACACCACAGCGACTGTAACTCAGGAACCTACCCATGCAACAAACCTCGGTGCCAGCTCTGCCCACGTATCTACACCAGCAACACCATCACAGGACCCAAACAGGTCAGTCACACCATCACAGGTTCATTCAGCTGCATATCTACCAATGTAATATATGCCATCATGTGCCCGCAGTGCCCCTCTGCTATATACATTGGGCAAACTGGACAGTCCCTACGGAAGACAATAAATGCACACAAGTCGGATATCAGATATGGCAATGTACAAAAGCCTGTAGGAGAGCACTTCAATCTCCCAGGACACACAGTAACAGATTTAAAAGTAGCTATCCTACAGCAAAAAAATTTTAAAACCAGACTCCAAAGAGAAACTGCCAAGCTGCATTTCATCTGCAAATTTGACACCCTCAGCTCAGGAGTAAACAAAGACTGTGAATGGCTGGCTAAATACATAAGCAGTTTCTCCTCTCTTGGTGTTCACACCTCCAGATCAACTGCTGGTAGTAGGCCTCCCCCTCCCTGACTGAGTTAACTTCATTATCTCCAGCCTTGCTCTGGCCTGCCTATTTATACCTGCCTCTGCACATTTCCACTACCTGCATCTGATGAAGTGGGTCTTTGCCCACGAAAGCTTATGCTCATACATTTCTGTTAGTCTATAAGGTGCCACCGGACCCCTCGTTGCTGATAACAATAGTTCTTTCAGAGGGCTTCTTAAATGTCACACAGGCTTTTCTTGTCCATTTGCCCACCTTTCTCAGGGGTCTGAATTTATTCACTTAAATAAGGCTCCAAAATTAAATTCAAAGGCCAAACAATCCAGCAGTTTTACCCTCTTACAGGTCTCTCCCACTCCCTGCAGTCTAACAGCCCATGCCCCAGGTCTTCCTGCCAAAGCTTGCTCATTCAAAGGAGTCTACAGTTCTCTCTACCCTCAGGCCTTCCTGCTTTGGTGGGCCACTCTCAGGCCCAACCTGGCTGGAGACTTTGCTTTCTAACTCTGGTTTTCAATCCCTCTGCTGTGATGATCTTCCCTAAGAAAACTTTTTTGCTTCCCCCTTTGCTGCAGCCAGCCATTGTCCTTTTTAGGGAATTAATCATAATCGTGCTCAGATGTGATTTATTCAGTAATCTGGGTTGGCTAGCTCCAGCCTAGCGGGTGAGCCCCCTGGTTGTAGAGATATTTCACACCTCGTGGGGTTGAGTAGCATTCATCTGGGATAGGACATAACCTTTGCTACAAGTGGAGGTTTTTCTAGGAATGTTTTCTACAAGTTGGGTTAATAGAGCAGCGACTTCACCTGTTCACAGTGAACTCGATCCTTCCGCCATTGAACTCAATGGCAAAAATTCCGTTCATGTCAGTGAGGGTAAGACTGAGCTTGGTAGTAGCGAACCTGGAATTAAGTGGATTTTGCAAAAGAAAACAAATATTGTAGATATAGACTAACCTGCTGGATCTGCCATTTTTTCTCCTGTTTCTGGTTTTAAGGCAGTAGTTTTATGGAAAATTTCATTGTATGTTCATCTGAGATACACAGGATCTTGCAAAATATCAGTTCAGCAGCCTGGTATCAGTAGTTAGGTTTAATAGCTGCCTGAATCCCCTGATAGGGACAATAATGGAGAATGCATAGTATGATCTGACATGGTACTGCCACCAGAGCATACAAAGGGATATTCTTTCACTCACTTTGATAACTATAACCATCACCACTAATTTTTATAATGAATTCCCAAAGGCCTCTCCTTCTCTTTGGCAACTTTTCAGAGCCATGTCCTAAAGTTTAGCTATTTTTTGAATGAGTCCAAACAGACTTTTTTTTTTTTAAATAAAGGTGACTTTTTTCACGCTTGCAGAACAAATCCTCTAACTTTTTAAAAACAACATAGGCCAGGCACGGAAAATTTCAAATACAAAGAGTTAATTTTTTTTGGTGAAGGTGAAAACAGATGTGATACTGAATGCAGTGGTCACTACCAGATTATATATTTCTCTCACTCTCTCTTTTCAACAAATTGTAGCTCAAGAATTACTTTGCAAAATGTGTTAAACAGAGTGAGGATAGTTGTGGACTTAGCAATAATTATTTTACTGTGTTAGAGCTCAAACTCCCAATCATTTGCATCACTTGTATCCTGGTTAAACTCTCACAGCTATACATTTTAAATTATTTTATTTCTGTTACAGCTGCACTATAGAGTTCCTAATAACACCAATCACTTGTTCAGAATTCACAATTCTTTGCCAACTACTTTCCCTTGACTCAACTGTTGTCCTTCCCACAGCCACCCCTGCACACACGCTGCAGGGTGAGGCCAGTTTGCTTCAGAGAAAGGAGGCCTGTGAGGTAGATTAGACTGCAGGGTTGGCTCTGTTTTGGAGCCATTATAACTTGATCTTTCATTTCCCAATGGCTTTACTAGGAGCACCTTGCAAAAGGCATGTGGTCCTCACAGGATCAGACCATCATCCTGTAAAGGGGAAGGGTTCAGAAAGACATGACTTTGAGCACTCACTACATCCATCTTTACTTCCATGTATTCAGCATGCTACTCTCACAGAACTCCTGGTGCTTAGAGCCTATTGTAACATGTTAGGGAAACATGCGTATATGTACCACATGATCATGTTTCAGTTTATAACAATGTTAGCCTGTGGTTGCTGGAAGACTAGAACGTAGTTTGCCGTGAGATTCTCCATCACCTCAATCAGCGTAGTTCACCTGGGTCTGTCGCATGCAGCCATGCACATTTATAAGGTTATGGATGGTTAAAGTGAGACTGGGTTTGTACCCAGTCCTTTCACTCTTGATTGACTATGGTTAAAATTGTGTCACAACCAAACTGAATTCCTCTCTCCACATTTTCTACTCTTAATTCTTTTGTGCTGGGACTGGGTGTGCGGGAGGGAGCAGGGGGTTGTGCTCTCAGATCATCACGTGAAATTCATATTTAATTTTAGGAAATTATTAGCTATCATAAATTCCAGTCAAATACACAAAAGCAATAGGACAGACATAAAGCGGAATGAACATCCCAAAAATATTTCTAGTTTTTCACTCCTTGAGCACAATTCTCTTGCCCATATGGAATGATATAAGGAATACACATACAAGGCAAATGTCAGTTGTAACTCTGAATTTCTTGGCTTTAGAGAGTTTGTCAAAACCTACAATTCTTAAGAAGCTTGAGAGTGAATTTGAAGTTCATGCAAGTAATAGCATAATAGCAGTAGCCTTAGTTGGGCTCTGTCCACATTTTCCCAACATAGCTTGGGAAGAAATCCTCTGGGCTGGATTTCTGTTTGATCAAGTTCTGCTTTAACTGAGACAAGGGACACAGTTTCAGAGTAAACCAATTGACGGTATTAACAGGGCCCTTTGGGTACCATGCAAGAGTGCTTCAATCCTGTCTCTTGTGAAACTAAACACCAACTGCATTGTCTCGCCTCATTTTCCCTTATGGGAACGATGACCCTTACCGAAATGCTGCTTAGACTGACAGGTACATTCCTACCAATTAAAGAGGAGAGGTTCCTTACAAGTGCTGCCAATGCACCCACCTAGCTTGAACAGACGTTGCCAAGTGTAATAACGTCAAAGTGTGCAGTGGTTTTGGGATCTATTCCAATGGAGACCGAGATGAGATGATCACACCCAAAGTGAGTGAAAGTCTTAACTGTCCTTAAAGCCAGAGCTAGATCTGTGTGTTTTTGTACAGAATGAACTTGGGGCCATAGTCATCGAATTAATGCAGTTACCCCAATGATTCCTTTGGCTTGGCTACTTTTCCCAGTGGCACAGTACTACAGAGAGTAGCCTACAAAGCAACATTGAGATCTGGATTAGATTTAGTTTCAGGCTTGGGCCTGAGTTGTGAAGCCAGATTAGCCTTTGAGTTCAGACTTGATATCACTAAAACTTAATAATAATTAAGAATCTGCTTATTATATATGAGCTGCAAATGACCATCTTGTAAGATGTCCCTGCATGTGAACCAGAAAATAAGTAGTTTCTAATCTTGGATCCAGTCACGTTCTGAGTCCAGAGATTTGGATTTGGAGGAAGATTTTAATCCAAACTCCCCTTATATTTGAAGGGTGTTGGATTCAGAATTCTGATTTAGGGAACTCTGTCATTACTATTAGCATAGTCTCTAAGCTCTTTTACATTTCTTTTCAAATGGGTGTTTCTGCTCAGCGATAATACAGTTGGCGTTGTGGATATGCATAGATGTTTTCCTCACTCTGTGACCACTCAGAAGTGTGGACGCCTAGTTGTACAAACTGCTCTACTCCACCTCTAAAGCATTTGAGTGATTCAGCTGTTTCCCAGTTGAGTAGCTAGTACTCTACTTAATCTGATCATACATTAAGCACTGTAATATAAGACAGTGATACAGGTAATGCCATAAAAAGGAAAGACATCTAAGATGAGTCCAGTCCATTTAGCTGGATTCCTCTCTGCACTTGCACATGGCATGTCTATGCCTTGACTGTCTGGAGGGATCTGCCAGCACTCTTCCCTGTGGAAGATTTTGCTAAAGACTGCTTTAAACATGGGGCAGTCTGGATTAGATTAAAGCATAGACCCAATGGGCCTGTCCATAGAACCCAGATCCTGGGATCACATAATTACTTCAGAGTGGCAGCTCTCTTCTTTATTATGTATCCTTTTTTTTTTTTTTAGCCTGAACAGCTATGAAATAAAACAGCTTGAAAACATGACTGGAGTGAAACTGATGTAGGTATGTCTGCCTGCGTCTGAGACGATAACTCTGACAGGAGCGGTAGTAGCCACACAGCTCAATGGGGTGTTAACTCCAAGACTCATTCTTCTGGTGGGGTCCTCCCATTCCCAGCAGAGGGCTGCGTACGTGGCAGGAGTGGACCTGTGTGGAACAGAATCAGCCAACCCTCTTGGGCAGATGCATCTGGGGTATGTACTGGGGCTACAGCTGTTGCCCTTGTCTCTCAGCAGGGAAAGGAGAGAGGGGCACCACTCTGGAAACAGAAGGGAGGCATTGTGCTACTATCTTACCTCTTGGGAGGGGCTGAAGGATGCTCTGCTCTCTGCCACTCCAAGTTGGAGGCAGGGCCGCATACACTGGTGTGCCTCAAACCTGAGATTCCTTAATCCAGCCCTGGGGGTGGTACAGATGCATGTTGCACACCTGGCTGTAATGGAATCCAGCTGCTCCCCTTGGTTACAAGAAGGGGAAGGCTCCCGTCCACTCGCCCATCCGCAGTGTGTTGTACGGTCTCTGGCCCCTGCGTACCCATCAGTGTTTGGAAGGTAGAAATAAGATCTTTGGGGTAGTAAAAAGGGAATCTCCTTCCAAAATGGGGCTGTCTGGGGGACACTCACTGAATACCTTGCTAGCTGCCTGGGAAACCGCTTCCTGCCAAGTCTGTGCCTGACATAATTTATGTCGGAAGCAGAATTGGTTGAGGCAAGTTTGTGACTGTAGCTGGCATTTCTGCCATGCCTCATGCTGACTGCGGTCTCCCCCTGCATCCCCAGTGTCTGAACACATTATGTGCTCTGCAAGAGGAGAGCCTCAGAAGTCAGAGCTGGGGAGGAGAGCCACAGGGCAGACGACTACACAAGCTGAATGAAAACAGAGTCATAATCTGTTCTAGGCGTGTTAGAAAATGGGGGATAGACTTGCCACCTCATGTAGAAATGGCAGAGAAACAGTTTGATCGGAGGCAACATTACCAGAATACAACTGGTGATGTATGATTTCTGCAGAACTAGAATACAGCTGGTGCTATTAACACATTTTGTCATAATAGGCTAACCTATTTAAAGAACTATATAGGGAAGTGAAACGGCTGTTTCATTTTGCAGTGGGATTATACTAATGCCATTAATAATGTTTGGCTGAAGTGCTACCCAGCTCCTGTAGATTGCATTTTTTTTTTCATTTACTCATCTCATGACTGGCCTTAAAATTCTCCTTCCTGCTACTTCCCCACCTTGCAGTCACAGTGGAACTGTCCCTTATTATTACAGACAACATGAAAATGATGGTGGAGCCTCTACTCAGGTTAGGAGAGAATTACACCGGAAAAGATTTCCAATAATAGTAAGACATGGAGCCTAATCCTCCTCTTGTTCTGAAGCTTTATATTGGTTTCAGTGGTGGGAAGTTCAGGCCCCTTATCGGGTTCTCAGTAGATACCATAGATTCAGCTATAGACCAGCATGGAACGGGACTTTCTGTTCTGTGGGAAATTCCAGAGTTTCAGAACTTGTTTTGAATGGGAAGGAAAAACCTGAGATTTTTTTGCAAAATTAAAAATGTTCATTTAGGACCATCAGATCATTTTGCTAATGTTCTTGCTATTTTGCTAATGTTGCATTGTTTCAATAATATCAATATATTTCAATTTGACTTCTCTATTACAATATTGAATATATTTTGATATATATACAATATTAAAGTTAAAACATAATGTAAAACAAAAGTCTAAAATGACATGAAATAATGACATCAAAACTAAATGTTTTGACCTTATTGAATTGAAACATTGTGACATTAGTGAAATGATATGTCTGAGAACTTCATTGGCTAAATGAATCAGGCAAGGTATTTCCGATAGAGGTACAGAAGTATTCATCACATGATATAAGCCACTGGTAAGACCTCATTTGGAATATTGTGTACACCTCTGGCCATCCACATTGAAAAAGGATGAACTCAGTTTGGAATAGGTACAGAGAAGAGTTGGAAGGATGACAGTATGGCAGTCTTATGTGAGGAGACTGGAAGAGCTTGTCCTTTTTAGTCTAGCAAGTGAAGCCTGGCAGAAGATGTGATTGCATTGTGTAAAGACACAAAAGGTTTCATATCTGTGAAAATGAAGAGCTGTTTGAACTAATGGACAACACTGCCACTGCACCAAATGGTTATAAACTGGTCATAGACAAATGCGCCTTAAACTACAAGGAGTCTGATGGCACCTTAAAGACTAACAAATTTATTAAGGAATAAGCTTTCGTGAGTTGCAGGGGTGAGATCTGGAGCAGCCTCCCATAGGAGACGTGAGAACAAACAACTAAATTAGTTTCAAGAGAGAGATGGAGACATTTATGAAGGTGAGTGCAGGATAAAGTTGCTTGTGATTTGCTTGGGGCAGGGCTCAACAGCCCTGGGGCTCACCTTTGGTTTATGTCTAAAAGTTTGCTCCTAAAATCTCATCCTTTAGGTTTCAGCCTGACATGTGCAGTAGTCATGGAGACACTATTCCCCTTCTATATATTCTTTCTTTTTTTTATTTCCCCTTCCTCTTAAGCATTGGGAATGGCCACAGCTGCAGAGCGGGCAGAGGATGGAGTGAGTTACAGCTTTGAAACACTACTGGAATAGTCTCTCTCTCTCGGAGGATTGGACTGGTTCTTCCTCAAGGTCTTACTGATCGCCATATGTGGGATCAGGAATCAATTTAGTCCAAGGTCAGATTGGCAGTAATTTTGGTGGGAGGGCACAGTTTCACTTTACTCTGCAGTGTATGGATGCAGGTCATCTTGCCAGGATTATCTGGATATATCTCACTTAATCATTTCCTTCCTATTGCAGGGACCTCAGGCACTGCTGAACCAAAGTCCCTCCCATTCTCTGCAAATGGCACATAGTAGTCTAGTGTTCTGTGGGCTTTAATACTTGCATTTAAGCTTGGTTATTAGGTAATGCTGGTGACCTACAATATACAGGAAATCAGACTAGAAAATGTAGTCGTCCCTTCTGGCCTTGTATGCTGGAAGTTTGACTCTTTTACAAGTAGAAAATTTAGTGAAAGAGACACGTTCCTGTGAAGTTATTTGTTTTTTGACTAAATTTACATGTTTTCAAATGTATCTATCAAAAATTGGTTTTGGCCAGCTCTATTCCGATACTTTAAAATGAATAAACATTTTGACTGAATTTTATCACTCATCCAAGTGAGAAGAAACGATAGTGCCTCAGTTCAAAGACAAAACACTGCTGGGCTGTGCAAAGATTGCTGAAACTCCTGATCCAGAGACCATTCAGTTGAGTAGGAGTCTCATGACTGAAGTGGGCTTTGGATCAGGCTCTTGATGTCTCAGTCCAATCTGGCAGCAGCCTTTCTGTCCTATGACTAGGCTTATTTAAACAAGACTGCTCAATTTGAAATTGCCTCAGACACTGGTGATTTTGTGATGTGTATATATATGCCCACTAGGAACGAAAGGGAGGTAATCAGACTTGCTTCACATTTGACCCAAACTTTCATAAAGGGAAAAGCTGGTGCATTAACCCATTAGGCCACTGGCCCCTCACAACAAGAACATGGATGCTACTGTATTAAATATGTACAAAAGAGGGTGTTGCTCTGCAGTATTTTTGCAGAAGTACTAGCAACTTGCACAATGACATCACATGAAAATTGAAGAGGTGTTAGGTGGTCAGACAATTATACATTTAAAATGGGAGCCCTGGTCTGAATTTAAAGCTAGGTTCTGTGTGGCTAATGTACTCACCCAAAACTTCACAGCTGAATCACTGGGGATGTTGGGAAGAAGAAGAGAAGTGGTGGAACCCAGTTCTGACTGTAAACCCTTCTCTGCTTTATACTATACAAAACAAAGCAGCAGTCCCGCAGCACTTTAAAGACTAACTAATTTATTTATTAGGTGATGAGCTTTTGTGGGACAAACCCACTTCATCAGATCTATAGCATTTCCAGCCCAGACACAGTTATATAGCACCGAGTTCCAATGCTGTCTACCTCTGTGCTGTATAACTGTGTCTGGGCTGGAAATGCTATAGATCTGATGAAGTGGGTCTGTCCCACGAAAGCTCATCACCAAATAAATCATTTTGTTAGTCTTTAAAGTGCTACAGTACTGCTGTTTTGTTTTGTTAAAATACAGACTAACACGGCTACCTCTCTGTTATTATACTTTGAAGTTACATTTCTTTGTCAGAAACCAAAGTCCTTTTGAGAAATTGAGATTGTTAACATACACGTGGCTTTTGAGGTGGGATGTTAACAAGGAAACTTCAAAATTGTATCAAGGGTTTGGGACTGTGAGAAAATTGATGGATGTATATATAGGTTATTTTTGGTTTGTGGTTTTCTAATTTTGGTTTCCTGGTCGTAATTTGAAGTATATGAGAAGGAGGAAACCAATAGGAAAATCTAGTGACTGGTTTAATCCAAAATCTAAACTGAAAAGCAGAATTCAATGACAAGCAGATGGTTTTTACCGCAGGATTTTTACTCCCCTTATGCTAAATGAGATTTCCTGAGATAAGACGACAGAGGCTACTTTCTGACATTAGTAACCTCTTTGAAAGGAGGGGACAGAGCGTGTGAGAGAGAAAGTGAGTGTCGGGGAAAACTTTACTGAGCTCTCAAATATAAGTTCAGGTACTATTCCTTCTATCTTGGAAAACTGAAGAGCACGAATGGCAACAAAAATGGTACTTCTGACAGCTGTAAGAGCAGGAACTAAAAAGGTAACTTAAAAAAAATAATTGATTTAACATAAGCTACTTTCTATGAGCATTCTTTGTTGAGTATACACTGATGTTCTAAAATCCAGCTTGGCATCCTGAAATTTTGCATTTTGATACAGAGCAGAAGCAGCTTTGGGTTTTGTAAGATGACAGGAGCAGGTCAGTGGGCCACAGAGCTCCTATAATTTCATCTTCTGAAAATAGTATTTTAGAGGGCATTAGGAGGGATTTTTTTTTTTTTGAATAAATCTTGACTTATGTAACAAGGTTTTTATTTCAAGTCACCTGTCTGTTTTTTATTACATCTTTTATTTTGCAAGGACCATAAAAAAAAACCGTGAAGAGGACCCTTGCCTGTAGCAGGAAGCATAATCTCTGTCTCATTATTATATGCTGGCATGAGCACACTGACATTGCTAATTGCCTCCACATTACACTGGCTGAATTCCAACGGTAGTGGCATAAAAATTAATGAACAAGACAGAGCTCACACATAAGGAACATATGGTGCAATACCGGTCAATTACATTTGAGTTTAAAATAATGTCTTGAGAGTCCTGATCAAAGCATTTTCACAAAATGACAAAGGGCCCGATTCTGCTCGCCTTGCTTAGAAAAGCATTCCTGTTGTTCTTAGTAGGATTCCTGACGTGAATAAGGCTAGTACAGTATTGCACAAAATGGTAAAAAGAGTCTTAAGTTGTATGCTTATTTAAACATCCTTTTATACCACTTCTATTGGGAAAAATATTTTAATTTACCTTAGTAAAGCATGTTATGGAAAACAACTGATTTCTTCGTAATGTGTTGTGAATTTTTTTAAGATTTTATCAGTGTCTGCGTAGCCTGCATAACCTGCTCTATGAATGAGTTGTTGCAAAAAGATAATGCATAGTTATTACCCATCATCAGAAAATGCAGAACATGGAATTTAACGGAATTGTTTTTATCCATGTAGATGCTGCTTCCAAGCACAGATTTAGAATCAATTAAGAAAGGTTTTAAAACAGGACTCTTAAATTGTCCTTCAAGTTGAAAAGCTTACCCAAGATTAATGGAAGAATTTGGGTTCTGCTTTCTTGCTAAAACACGTGCCAGGTAACTCCTTGTTAAATGTTAATAGGAGTTAAATTTTGCACTGAGTAAATTGTGATTGGGGTTTTAAATACAGCAATTATACAGATATGTAATGTAAGACCATTGCTTACTTATTACTCTCTTCTGCCCTAATCTGAAGTAAGTAGGTCCTGTAGTACTGCTACGACCTCCTGATTCAATAGAAATTATTGACTTCATCATGCTGGTGATTTCATGTTGTTATAAAATACAAGACCTATTCTTGACCTAACAGGCATTGATCATCCAAAATTCCCAGTAGCTAACATAGACCCTATTCCACACAATGGAAATCAGCGGCTGAAGTCTGTGAAAGTCTCTAGGGCAGATGAGGCTGATTTTCTGTGATCTCTGCGCTTCCTGTAGCACTGGCCAGACAGAGGCCAATTTGGTCCCTGCTGGAGTTGCCTGAGTAGTGCCCCAAATAAAGTCTGACTTCTGGTGGCCCCACTGGACCATTACTACATCTGGAAAGAGCTTAGGAGTAGAAATGCTCAAGATGTGCCCCCAAAATGCTGTTATCTATGGGAATTCTCTGGGGACCATTTCAAGCCGCTTCATCGTCCTTTCTATCAATGCACAAGCAATCCATATAAAAAACATGAATTGGGACTAAGAGAGATTAAGGGGCAGCTCTTTGTATATTTTGCTGAATACTTTACTATTGTAACCTACTACTACTACTACTGAACCTTTGTACTCCGCTTTGAACATAGGTTTTAACCTAAACAAAAAACCAGTCCAGTGGCACTTTAAAGACTAACAAAATAATTTATTAGGTGATGAGCTTTACTGGGACAGACCCACTTCTTCAGATCATAGCTGTACTAGAACCTACTGTAAATGGATGTGTTCTTGTGAAGAGTGTTAAAATATCCCTTTCTTAAATATTTTGTCATCCGTATTTTCTCTTCTGCATATGCTTACCTAAAGCACTTAATTTAGGCTTTTGTTTACTTGTTTGAGGGCTGTAGAAAATAATCATATAAAAGGCTTTTTAAAAATAAGTTAAGATTTATTTCCTGTTTTAGAAAAAGGGAAACACTAACCTCTTAAGAAAAAGTAAGCAGTAAATAGTTGAGCACACAGTACAAAGAGTGCCGTATAATGGCATAAATATGATGCTTTTTGTTTGCAGTGCAGTTAGGTGTGGTGTTCTGCTGCAGTCAATAGACCAAATGCCACTGTTAAGTATTACATCTGTATAAAACTCATATAACTCTATTCGTATCAACTGAGTTATTTGGGAGGGGAGGTTAAACCAGAGGAACTGTGAGTGGAAGTCAGTGGAATTACTGTATTTTCACCATTGCTTACTGACAGCAGCATTTGGACCATTGTAGATCATTTCCATGTAAGAAGGCCAGGGGACCAGCTGGCATCTGGTAGCTTTCCTTCTAGCATATAATTTATTTCCAAGGCGTAGAGTTGTGAGGAATCCTTAAGTCATCCCCCTAGAGTCACATATTTGGTGTCTTGCCAATGACATATAATACACTTCCTGGCACACACAGTGGGGCTGCGGCTACGCTAGCCATCTATTTCGAAGTAGCAGGCCCAACTTTGAAGTAGTACGCATCATGTCTACATACGCTGTGCGCTACTTTGAAGTGGAAATCTAAGTTAGCTGCAGAGACATCGAAATCACTATTCCTGTGAGAATGTGGGAGTAGCACCCTCCTTTGAAGTATGACATGTGTAGACGATCCATATCCCGCTACTTTGAGATAGCGGGGTCCTCCAGGGCAGCTGTTAGCCCCTGCGGGGCTCTGTGATCTCTGCTCTTAGCAGCTCTTAAAGCTGCATGGACCAGGAAACCTTGTGGCAGGAAGCTGAGAGTGTGCAGGCAGCAGCCATCACACACAGCCACTCCGCACATCGCAGTGACACCCCCTGCAGCCTCTGAATACCATGGCCAGCCAGCAGCCAGGTGAGCAGTCCCCAAGCTCCCCCTCTGACTGCCCTCATGGCTCATAGGCCTCCAGCCATGGGGACAGGGAGCAGGGTCCCTCATGGACTGAGGCCGAGCTCTGGGTCCTGTTAGGGCTGTGGGGTGAGGAGGAGATGCTCCATGTGATCGGGAGCAAGCAGCACAACGCAGCTGCCACCACCTAGGGTCACCCTGCCTGCACTAACTAAACTAAACTAAAATAACTAAACTCACCCTGCCTGCAAAAGAGAAATAAAATTAGTTCCGAACTTTAGAGTTGAGTTTCGTTTAGTGTACGCTTTGAACAGACCTGATAAATGGCTAGTAGGTATGTTTTCATTAATCATTTATCTTCTTAGTTACACCCTAACGTCATCTTTGCAGGTATGGACAATTCCAAAAATAGACAAACAGCTGAACTTTTGCTCTTTGACAAGAATAATCAAATATCACTCACCGCTTAGCCAGTTTTCTGATACATAGGATAGCTTGTGAGTAAATCTGGGAAATGGGAGAAAAAACTAGATTACTCTTCCTTCAGAAAATACTGCTATTTGAAATGTTTGGAGGAAATGTCATTTCCATCTGAACTTTTATCGATATTTTTACAGATGTGGGGAAAGAAATATAGGTAAATCTGAGTGATTAACTAATCAGATTATTTCTTGTAAGTAGAATTAGTGTTGGTATGGAAGAAAAACACAATGATTAATTTGTAAAATCTTTTTTTGTAAAAGCTTTTTTTTAAGTTTGGAGGTGGTAGTGAAACTTTGAGAAGAAGTTGAAAGTTGGGGAAAAGTTTCTCTCAATGGAATCAAGAAATAATTGCGTTACATTTAGCCACCAGGAAGCACTGTGTATTCCAATGCAATTTTGAATATTTCTGCAGATTTATTTGCAGAGTTTAATCATAATGTCAGTGCTTTTCTGTCTGGTGACTTTCCTTGGAATCTGAAGAGTAGGTGTTATTTAGGTGAAGTTGTTTGGGCTTTTTTATTGTATATGCCTCTATGAAAATATTGGCTTATTTCTTTTAGGGAGATAATTTTGAGTCATTTTGCACGCAACTAAGTCCCCTTCCCCTCTTCTATTTGGTGCTGTAGAGATGAAGTGCTTCTCATATTGGTTTTCTGTTTTCCCCTTGTAAACTCTTGGGCTGCGTCTACACTACAGCGATCCTTCAAAAGAAGTTCTTCCAGAAGTGATCTTCCAAAAAAGCTTCTTTAGGAAGAGCGTGTCCACCCGCAAAAAAGCGGATCAAAAAATCAATCCACTCTTTTGATAGAAAGCATGCACACAGCCCTGGCTCGTTCAAAAGAACAAGCCAGGGATCAAAAAATCTGGCACCATGAGGACTGCTCTTTCGAAAGAAGGGCCCACAGAGCACCTGTGCATGGTTTGTTTGTTTTTTTCCCCAAAAGAAGCTTTTGGAAAAGGTGCTCTTCCTCATCTGAGAGAGCGGGGGCTGCTGGGAAAAGGACCGTGTTCTTTCGATTTTAGATCAAAAGAGCACATTTTGTGTGTAGATGTTCCATGGGCTTTTTCGAGAAAGGACCATCTTTTCCAAAACACTTGTTAGTGTAGATGCAGCCTGGATGACTTAAGGATCTAATTCTGATGCCCTGTCTCACAGTCCAAGGACTCAGAGGCCTCACTCTTTGCACATGGAGATGTGTTAGCTCAGTGTATATTTATGTATTTTTGAATAAGTTTGGTTTGGTATATTTAGACTTTCACTAATCCACATTTCTTCAAATGTCTCTAATTGTTTTGAACTCCAAAAACAAATGATTTCTAGAAGAAAATGAACTTTCGGCTCTGTCCTTCTGTGACAGATTCCAGAACATCTCTACCTTGAGGCACGTTTGGTCACCATTTTGTGTGTGTGACCCTTCCTAACCTGTACCAGTCAGCAGGCTAGCACTAATGTCATTACTGTTTACTTAGACAAGACTGATAGCATCCAGGTGGGGTTTCCAGTCCTTTTTATTTAAAAAAAAAAAAAAAAAGGTTGTGGAATGCATATGCTAACCTAAAAGTTAAGCAGCAAACTCTTTAGCAGATCAGATTGGTCTTTACTTTCCAAACTAATGCTCTGTGATCAATTTCCTTCACAGAAAAACATAGGGCCAAGTCCCTAGTTGGTGTAAACTGTCAGTGATGTTATGCTATTTTCTCTCCACTGAGTGTCTGACTCACAGTTTCTGAATTTTTGTTTATATTTCCTTTTCCTAGTATAGTTTTCACTGCAATTTGCAATGGGCTTACAATGCTTCAGTTACCAGCTGGAGCCAGTGATGCTGCCACAGTTCTTTATGACCGTGTTTCTTAAACACTGGTGTTCTGTGAACAACTCACAGTTGCGTGGCAAGTGTTTGAAAAATACACTGATGTTATATATTTTCTGTTATTAAAACCAGATATAATGTTACTGCTTCATTGCTACAATATCTGATTAAATTACTTCATTTTGTTTTTGCTGTATATGTTACTCTTTGATTTGTGTTTGCTGTTGATTTCTGTTTTGGTCTGACAACAATTTTTTAAAGAACATTTGCATAGGTGTTCCGATAAGAATATTATTGTTTGGTGTTCTGTGGTCTCAAAAAGTTTAAGAAACACTGCTTTATGGTATTATGCACACTTAGGTTTGATGTAATAATCTGTGTGCTGATTTAATGATAAATGATGGCTCATATGTGGGTTTCTTTTTTTTTTCATTTTTTATAACTTTTCTCCTTGGTGAACAGAGCTGTGCAGATTAGTATAAAATCAGTGCACTTACAAATTCTGACTTTCTATGATCTAGCTACTGAGCTACAGCTCAGAAGAATTCAGCATAATCCTAAAACCGAGGATTTGTGCCATTTTACTCCCTTTTTTTAGAACACAGTTTCCATCAATTAATAATAGACCTTTAGAATCACTTTGAAAATACTATGGATTTGAATTGTAGAGAAAAGTGCCAGAGAAGGGAAACATACCTGTCATATAGCTACCACTGGTAGTTCTACTCCCCTGGCCATCATGAAAAGGGAGAGAGACCAGTCCCACCCCCAACCCATTGTGTTTTTGGAAACCTCTCTTGCAAATATTTGAGTGGTATTTATAGTATTTATAGTTGCCTTATACAAATATTCACAGAATAGTTATGGCTCTATCTTCAATGGAAGGGTTTTCAGAAAGAAGTACTGAGTTTGTTGTAAAGTGCCAATTCTTAGAAATGGATAATTTTTAAAAATCTCTCTTCATCTAGAACTGTAATTAAAGCACAATATAATGGCAACACGTGTGCATCCACTTTTGCTTTGTGGCAAATGTGGTGTGATTTGCACAGCAGCATTGAGTTGCTTTATTTCTAACTGCGTGTCTCACAAATAACTTACTGGGGCCTGGTTTTAAGTATATCTACAAGAAAATGTAAATTGGTAATCGTAGACTTGCAAGGAACCTCAAGAGGTCATCAAGTCCAGTACCCTGCACTTATGGCAAGACCAAACACCATTTAGACAAGGGGTTTCAAACTCCTGGCTCTTGGGGTATGTACAGGCTGGAGCATATTTACAATCTGGTCCTGGCGGATCAGGGTGGCGGGGAGGGTTATGTCCAAACCACACTCCTTCCTGTCACTGCCCCACCCTGTCCCCCAATTCAGCCTTGGAGATTTCTGGGTGGGAGGGGCTAGCAGAAGTCGACAGCTGTGATTGGTCCTCTTCCCCACTTCGGTGACAGGAGCTGCAGAGAAGTGGATCAACTCGGTGGGCACACTTGCTCCTCTTTGTTCTGCTTCCGTGCGGCTCCTGCCACTGCGGGAAGTGGGGAGACACCCACTGCTGTTGCCCTGTGCTAGTACTCCATGCGGACAGATCTTTTGGTGATGAGGTGCCACGTGGGGGAAGCACACAGAACAGTGGCAGAAAGGGGTGGGGCCTAGGGTACGGGTTTGGATACACCCCATCCCTGCCACCAGGTCTCCCAAGCCAGATTGTGAATATGCTTCATCTTGTAGATGGCCTGCGGGCCAAGAGTTTGACACCCCTGATCTGGGCCATCCCTGACTAGTGTCTTTTGAGCCTGCTCTTAAAAATCTGCAGTGATGGAGATTCCACAACCTCCCTAGGCAAGTTGATCCTGTGCTTAGCCATTCTGACAGTTCGGAAGCTTTTCTTAATGTCCAGCCTAATCTTCCCTTACAGCAATTTCAGCCTGTTGCTTCTTGTGCTATCATCAGGAGTTACAGATAATAATTTTTCTCTCTCCTACTTGTACCAATCTTTTAGGTGCTTGAAAGCTGTTTTCATGTCTCCTGTCTTTTCCAGACTAAACAAACCCAATTCTTGCAATCTTCCCTCATAGGTCATGTTTTCTAGATCTTTAATTACTTATCTTGCTCTCCTCTGTACTTCTTCCAGTTTGTCCACATCTTTCCTGAAATGTGCCCAGAGCTGGATACAACACTCCAGTTGAGTCCCAATCAGCATGGACTAGAATGAATCATACTGAAGAGAAAACTGTTGATCCAATACTTAATTCACTGAATCACACATTGAACCTCTCTCGTCCGTCACCCTTGGGACCTGACCAGTGCTAGACGAGAGAGTTTTCTGGATTATGGTAGATCAGTATTTTCTAGAACATTATCAACACTTCTACTGCTTACTGGGCTCTTAGAAGACATTAGGGGTAAATTACAGCTAAATAACAGGAGAGAACACTGAGAGCCAGGACTGGTGGGTATAAACGTACTTTATGGAACCACAGGAAACTTGGCCCCACCCATGATAGATAAGTGATCGTCTGGCTAACTAAAATCATGCTGGATTATGACATTTGCCGGACAAGACAGTTTTGGATTAGATAGGTTCAACCTTTACCAAGACAAGAAGTTAGGAAGCATTTTAGAAGATTTTAAAACTTGTTTGCTCTTTCATTTGAAGAATGATTTACTGGCTGACATGAACATTAACTAGAAGAAGAAGAATACCTAACTTTTATATATTGCGTCCTCATCAAAATATACCAAATTGCTGCATGTAGAAGGTTGGTATCATTAGCCACTTTTGAAAGGTGAAGAAAATTATGCACCAGGAAGTAACGTGGCTTGTCCGCGATCACCCAGCAGGTGATAGCAGAGCTGGAATGGAAAATAGCTCTTCCAGCTTTTAATTTAGGGCTCTGTGCACTAGGCTGTACTTTCTGGAAAAGTATGTGAGTGGCAGCAATGCAAACCAAAAGTATTTGAACCAAACTGGTGCCCTCCGGATTGCTAGAATTGTTTAGAAAATTAGATATAGTTGACCAATATGGTGTCTATTTGATATCTGATATTTAGTGGAGAAATTCTTTCCTTAGTAGGTAAGTGCTTATTTACAATAAAGTTGCTACATGTCAAATGCAGTGACACACCCATCACCAACACCAACAGAAAAGACAATCAAAACAGAAATAAAACCACATAAATAAGGTGTGAACCAGGCACTAGAGTGGGGCTCTGGCAAACTGCCAGCAAGAGCAAATTCCAAAGGTTGGGGCCATCAGTTGAGAGATTCTTACTGCCAGCCCCAGGGGATTTTACCTTAAAAAATCTGACAGCAAGAGCTTCCTAGTTGATCTTTAATTGTTGGAACTGAGGGTTTATGGTGAGAGGCTGCCTCTGATCATTTGGTCCAGAGCCCTTCGAGGCTTGAAAGAACTTTACAGCCCCTTAGATAGCTCCAGGAAATAAACAGAAAACCAATAATAGATCTGAGCAGTGATGTTATGTGCTTACAAAGGTTACAAGCTACAAACAGAGCCCCTTGACACTTTGGCCTCCAATATGGTGTCCGCCCTTGCAGTGGTAACACGTTAATACAATGATTAAGATAGATGCCTATACTTTCCCTCGCAGATGGTGATGTAAGGTACTGTAAACAACTGGTTTGCTATTACATGCTAAATCTGTCCTGTGTTCATGCAAATACTTTCCCTGCCTACATTAATGGACACAGACATAGAATAATTTTGGCCATGAAAGGGCATGAAATTATAACCATGTTTGATTAAAAAAAAGCATGCATAGACAAACAGCTCTTATGGCTGTATCTGCATGCTAAGAAACACAAGACAGGAAGATAGGAAATGTGTTTGTGTTGCTGTACTTGATGTGATATCAATCTTTCACAAGCACAAACCACAACAGAGAGAGAATATGGCCGTTGGTGGATGAAAATGATGTCTGGATCATTGTTATTCTTCTTGAGATCCTTACATGACAAAATTTTCACTAGACATTCAATTTGAATGCAGTTTTCTTTCTTTTTCTCTTTTTTTTTTTCATTGTATTCTCCTAAATCCAGTCCACGTCACTTGTGCCTGGAAATTGTTCTGAGTGACACGTGCTAGTGCTGGATCAGACTAATTCTTACTGGAGAGGTGTTCAAATCACAGAATCACCAGCACAGTCTGAGGAAAGGCTAGGATTTGGATGCTTCACAGAGAGGGAACTACCCTTTCATGTTCTGAGAATTGTTCTTCCACATCTGGATTTAAGCACATAGATAAGACAACATAAGAGAGTGTTGACTGTCATTGCTCAGGCTGTGCATGTGCTGTGACAGAGGACCTCAGCTTCCAGGTCTGCCCATTCACTGCTTTTCATTTGCACTAAATTCTTAAAGAAATATATCTTTACTCTTTCTCTAGTCATCCTGTTGGATTTCACTACTGTAGGAGATAATCAGATTTTTAAAGGTACTTGATATTTGACTCGGCATAAGAAAATTAAGGGTGGGTCTACTCTAACTATCATAGCATCTGCGCAATGATAGCAGTTGACTTGTTTTGAAATTGGTAAACCTCATTTCACAAGGAATAGTGCCTATTTTGAAATAGCAACTGTTTAGACAGGGAATAGAGTCTATTTCAAACTAAGCGACAGCACATCCAGTGGCTTTATTTCAAACTAGGCTCTATTGTGTGTAGAACATGTATGTTGAAATAGCGAAGTGATGATGTGTTCAAAATGAATTTTTGTGTGTGGCAGCATTATTTCCAACTAAGCTCTTTTGGAATAGCTATTCTGGAATATGTTATTTTGAAATAAGGCTCCTGTGTAGACATACCCTTAGTTAATTTTAAATATTGCATTTTTAAAAAATGGGGATGACAAAGTCTACTACGACACATGGACTAGTGCAAGGATCATCTTATACATACACACATACCCTGTGGATTGCAAAACTGGCTATGTACATTATAGGTAGGAGTGGGATTTATCTTCCTCTGCATCAGAGCCAGGATAACAAACTCCATATTCCCCTTAGGCTAGCTCTCTACGATATGTATGTATTTTAGTTATTCTCATAGTCCTTATAAAGAAGCTGTGGTTTTCAGAGCGCAAGCACTTTTTTTCTAATATGGATGTCTGTCTTTTCCCAAGACTACTGTTATTTTATCAGATCATTAATTTTTTTCAACCACATTTCAAAGTTAGTTGAGTATTCTGAGTTTCTGATGGATGGTATAAGGCCAGTTGATCATTTAAAACCCTGTATACAGCTGTCAGTCACTAAGGAGATACAACATAGACTTCTTTGTTGAAAAGCAGGTGTTTCACACTGTGCTTATTTACTAGTAAAGTAATCAGGCAGGCTTCTGATACACTCTTGCTCACAACTTACATTTAGTTATGCTTGCTGTGGCACTTTTCCCCAATTTTGACTGGCTAGTCACGATGTAACATTCTAATTGGTAAGTACAACTAGCAGCATGATCCACTGCTAATAGCTGGAGCTGTGCAAAGCAGCTGCTAATTAGACTAAAGTACTGCGAAATATTGGCATTTTCAGTCAGGCTTTGCAACAGCTTATTTACATCACAAAAACTCTGCATAAAAGCATCTTGCATCCCTCCTTCCCTGCCAACATACCGTATGCACTTGGTGGTGATAGTGCTCCCAAGGGCTACATCCACACGTGCACGCTACATCGAAATAGCCTATTTCGATGAATAACATCTACACGTCCTCCAGGGCTGGCAACGTCGACGTTCAACTTTGACGTTGGGCAGCACCACATCGAAATAGGCGCTGCGAGGGAACGTCTACATGCCAAAGTAGCACACATCGAAATAAGGGTGCCAGGAACAGCTGTAGACAGGGTCACAGGGTGGACTCAACAGCAAGCCACTCCCTTAAAGGGCCCCTCCCAGACACAGTTGCACTAAACAACACAAGATCCACAGAGCCGACGACTGGTTGCAGACCTTGTGCATGCAGCATGGATCCCCAGCTGCAGCAGCCAGAAGCCCTGGGCTAAGGGCTGCTGCACATGGTGACCATAGAGCCCCGCAGGGGCTCGAGAGAGAGCGTCTCTCAACCCCTCAGCTGATGGCCGCCATGGCGGACCCTGTTTTAGCCGGTGGCCAGGTAATGTGCGGTGAGGTACTCCCCTGGGTCCTAAGCAACCCAGTTTTTTACTGTTAGAGCAGGCAGCTCCTAGCACTCTCACCCACGGCCAGGCTGTAGTAACCAAATGGTTAAAGTTCTTTTGTTGTGTCGGCTGTGTTGCAGTGACAAAAGGGTTAACAGCAGGGTCAGGCTCAGAGCTTAACTAGTTACAAGTTTATTAAGCTACAGTTATAAGCATGCGGTTACAAAGGCTATTGTTTACTTCTTATATGCTAGCAAAGTACAGGTGTTAACAAGTTACGTTACAATCCAATACAAAGATATCTGTTACCATCTAACACAATGATATCTTGACACAATGACATCTAGTTACAGAGCTCTAATTCTTTAGCTGTGCACAAAAAAGTCGGAGACCTAGCATGGGTGTATCTTACCCTCTCTGCGTCTCTCGATACCAGCGTAGCCAAGCTGGATCGGTCACTCAATTCCGCGGAAAGACGAATACGAGGTTGGGCGTCCCCAGTTGTGGACCTCGGGAGGCAATCACCTGACCCAACCAGCAGGTAGTTGGTGGAATGCACTCAAAGTTAGAGTTCTGCTGGGCCCACCTTTTATACCCCTTTTGGGTTACGTATTCTCTTTCTTATCTATGGTGCCAGATCATACTGGTCTGTCTTTGTGACGCCAGTTTGTTACAAGGGCATTTCTTACTTAATTTGCACTTGTAAGACAGGAGATAAGCAATTTGAGAGTACAGGACATTCTTTTGTGTGGACGGGGCACTTCCCCTTCTGGGATGGTTGTGTGTGTGTGCATCATATCGATCAATGCCAGCTGGGGTGATTTCTTGAGGGTCTCCCCCCCCCCATGTTGATAGTTTGGCCTGTTAGCCTTCTATCTGTACTTTCTGCTTCTCAGGGTCACGATGAGCTAGCACATCTGGGCCTCAATGAGGGCATCAAAGACTGTGCTGTCAGCAGCCATTTCCATGCCCTGTGTGCTCCTCAGTGGGGGGCGGGCAGCAAGCAAGCTGGCTTGTAAGGGGGAGACTTTGTCTGGCTACACCCCGCTATTTCGATGTTGCGGGACACGGATCGTCTACACTTGCCCTACTTCGACGTTCAACTTCGAAGTAGGGCGCTATTCCCATCCCCTCATGGGGTTAGCGACTTTGACGTCTCGCTGTCTAACGTCGATTTCAACTTTGAAATAACACCCAACACATGTAGCCGTGACGGGCGCTATTTTGAAGTTGGCGCCGCTACTTCGAAGTAGTGTGCACGTGTAGACGCGGCCAAGATAAGGTAGTTTGGAATATAGTGGAAACACTTTGGACGTGTCTACACTACCCATCCCTTTTGGAAGGGGTCTGTAAATACTGCAGATCAGAAATGCTAGTGAGGTGCTGATATGAATATTCAGCGCCTCATTGGCGCAATGGCAGCCACCCGGAGCACTGAAAGTGCTGTTTTTGAATTGAAAACTAGCTTTGTAGATGGTGTTCCTTCAAAAGGCAAACCTGATTTCAAAAGCACTCTTCTTCCCCCCAGAAATTTGGATATACAGCACTTCATTGGGTTAATTCTCCCCTGCAGCAACTTCAACGTGTCAAACTTCGAAGTGCTGACATGCTGTATAGCCACGGGCACTTTGAAGTGCATCACAGCACTTCATTAGCAATTTCCTATCACCCTGATAACAATGCCCCCTTCGAAGTTGGCGGCAAGTGTAGACATAGCCTTTGTGATTTATTGAGTAAAGGAGAGGAATGGCAGATCCTGGTGTGTAGTTAATGTAGGAGAATTTATGACAAGCTAAGGACTTTGGAATAAGACGTAGAGCCAGCCGAATAAAAATGTCTCCTGGTTACGCTCTAGGGTTTGATCTTGCTCTTCTTAAAATGAGTTCCAAAACTCCTATTGGCTTTATGGAAGCAGCGTTGGTTCTTTCTAGTTTGTGGAGACTCGTAATTGTGTGCAATAGGGGGCTTTGTCTGAGTCAATGAAAAAGGCACCATAAAAGTAGTCTTGAGTTCCCATTAACCTCTTTGGAGCTGCCTTGTCTGTCAAAGTATCTTTTTGTTTGTAGCCCATGGTATGGAGATTATGAATAGGAGAAACAAAAGGTAAAATCAGAATGCCAATTAAGTATTCAGTCATCATGTTAAATAATTATATAGAATTGTGCCCAGCAGAGCAGCAACACATGGATCCCAAGAGGAAAGCCGGGATGGGGAAAGATGAAGACAGGTTGCTGGGAGACAGATTAAGATGCCATTTTATGATGGATCAAAAAAGGAGAGGGCTCAAAACAGGGATAGTTTTGCTGCTTGCTGTACCCCAACAGAAAAGCGAAACAGAACGTTGTGGGGCATATGGTTGCATGTATCAACAGAAGCCATTGTAATCTTTTCTGGAGGCACAGACTTGTCAACATACATACCTGAAAGTGCCTAACATATTTATGGGCTCCATATAAGTAATAATACAATATGCTGCATAGGTCTATAATAGGAAAAAGCTGAAGTGGCAGCAGAACAAATTCTGCCTTGTATTACACAAGTGAAATTGAATTCAACTCAGTAGCTAGGGCTGCATGCAGATAATTTGAGCAGGGAGGTGTGAATTTGTCCTAGGCTGTGAAAAAAGGCACCAGAGCTAAACTGTTTTCATTGCCTCCAAGTAGGTAAGAATAGAAAAGGAAAGATGGAAACTGAGGAAGTGTTTGTCAGCAAAAATATATAAATATGTACACAGATTAGCAGCATGAGTTGGAGTCTGAGAACATGACCTGGAAGTGGCTACGCCTTCCAACAAGCACCAGCTAGGAAAGTACAACAGAAGGATCACCCTGGAAAGTAGACTAAAGCAGTACAATCAGCATGTCTTTTTTAATCACTTTCTGCGTGCTTCTGATAGAGGATATATTTCACTCATTCACAGACCCACATAAAAAACGCAGTTAAACTGTGTCATAGTTACAGAACTAGCCTCACCTCTGTCCCATTTTTGGCTACGAACAGACTTTCCAATGTGTCATGACATCATGTCTTTACCTGTCCTAGGTGGAATTCCACAATTAACCTGTTTTTGCTGCTTCCAAGGCTATGGAACCTAGTGAGTCATCCATGCTTACCATCCAGTCTGACTGTGCACAGACCCCAGTTGTTGTTCTCTTTGGGAGTCTGTGACTAATGGTATTTGGTACTGAAATGGCCACCTTAAACACCAGCGTATTGTTTATTTTAACAGTAAGAAGAAGCATAAGAGGAAAATCGATGGTCCATGTATACATCTATTTTGCCGTTTACTGTTTCTGCTGGTTACTTATGCAGGCTTAACTTCTTCAGATACACTAGCAAGTGCCTGTCTCCCAGTCGAGGGCCCAATTCCTCTGAACCACCGCTCCTTAAACAAAGGTGATAAAATGACCCAAGAAGTCACTTAAATAAATGTACAGCAATTTTGGGGGAGGAGGAATGAACTTACGTACAAGTCACCCATATCCCTCTGGAAAACTACTTAAGTAAAAGTACACACGTACACGCCTGTCACATCTTGATTGTACTCAAGTATCTAGTAGTGAAAGCTCTGCACTTTTACTCAAGTAACAAATAAGTTTTTTGAGTTCTTTTTCCACCTCTCTTCTTGAGAGAGTCTTTTTCACATTGGTCACGTTCTTCTTGATCTTTCAGTTCCCAGGCCTTTTCAAGATCTGAGGTTATCTCTTAACAGCTCAAGTGTTTGAGAAGTGACTTCTCTTTGGGCCATTCTGTTCTTGCTTGCTTGCTTGTTTTTCATTACAAGATCTCATTTAAACTAACTCTATATAGTCATACATTAAGCATCTTGTGACCAATATAGTCATACTTTAAGGCCAATATGCAGTATTAATCTGTTATCACAATTCGGCTACACGACAGTATGGCCTTGTTACAAGTAGAGTTGGGAAGGAGGAAGCACTTGTTAAGCACATGCAGCTTCAATAATTTACTTAATTCTACCCTAAACAACTGCTCGTTGCAAAGCCCTTCCCCATGTGTATCAGAGGTGTTGGACTTCTGTAGCTAAAAGGGTTCCATTAGCAGGAGAGCAACTGGATTTCTGTTGTATCTCAGGCATTGTTTATACAAGGGTGAAGTGAGTTGCAGTGATAGGGCCTCAAGGCTGTATATAGGAGCAGCACATGAAGATAGTGTGGTTGCACTGGGAATAGAGTACAGTAATTCCCCAAGATACACGAGGGTTGTGTTTGATGCAACCCTCACGTACCCCAAAATTTGTGTAACTTGGGGGCTTGGGTGGTGGGGGGGGGGTGTGGCGGTGGGCGTTAAGCCTGGGATGGGTTAGGGCTGCAGGAAGGGAAGAGGGGGTGTAGTTGACCCGGGTCTGCAGAGGTTGGGGCCTGGGCGCACAGCGGTGGCTGAAGCCAGGCCATGCGGTGGCACTCAGGGGAGGAGTTGGCTGCTGCCAGCTCTGTTGCCCTTTGACAAGGGGATCTCCTTCCCACTGCACCTTGGCGTATCTTGAGGGTTTACTGTATACAGTATGAATAATGGGTCAGCCACGTAAGAGCAGGGTCACACACTCTGAGACCTTACTCTATTACAAATGACCATACGCAGTCAGAGGGAGCCTAGCCTGAATCCACAGGCATGAAGGCCAGAACAAATGTTTTATTTGCTCTCTCAGCAAGCTGGCTCCAGAATCGGTGAGAGCAGCAGAGGAGACCCACAGTGCCGGTTTAGTGGAGGTGCTGCTTGGACCTCAGCCATTCCAAACCCGGCAGGAAAATCCATCCGTAGGGAGTTGTGGTCAGCCTAGAGCTGGGACTCCAGTGCACTGTGCAACTCCCCCTCCCATGCTCCTCCCATCGTCCCAGCCATTCTGTGCAACTCCCGCCCCCATATGCACCTCCCATCGCCCCGGCCATTCTGTGCAACTCCCCACATGCACCTCCCATCGCCCAGCTGTCTCGTGCAACTCCCCCACCCCCACGTGCACCTCCCCCCACCACATGCACCTCCCATCGCCCCGGCCATTCTGTGCAACTCCCCCACTCCCCACATGCACCTCCCATCGCCCAGCAGTCTCGTGCAACTTCCCCACCCCCCACGTGCACCTCCCATCGCCCCGGCCATTTCCATCACAGACTCCAGGTAAGTTTTCTCATTTGGTACAGCAGCATTACAGTTCACAACAGCAATTTACATGTATTACCACCCGCACAATGCAATTTCCAAGCCCTCTCACTGGTGCCTCAGCTCCAAAACTAACTGCTGCTTCCAGCACTGAATGCACAAATCCGGTTGCTGAGAATCATGTTCAAATGTGTAAGTTTAATACCAGCCTCAGCAAGTGTACGATCTCCAACCAACAGACTTGCAGTATAGAAATCTAGAATGTTACCGCTATCTAAGAGAACAGGTTCCACCCGTATCGAAGGTTCTGCCTGTGTCCAAAAAATCTGCAATCAGAATGACCAGACAGTCAAATGACGACCGGTCACAGACTGACAACATGGGAAGGAAGCAGGGCTTGGAATCAGGGTGCAAATATGCAACAGAGCAGGACTCCATGTGTTTAGCCTGCGTCTCTGCTGCCCCATGGCGAGGGCCTGGCTGGGGTACACAAGAAGCAAAGTTTGGAATCCAGAGAGACAGCATGAACAGATAGGCCAGTAAGGCAGTAGTAGACAACAAATGGAAGCTTGTACCAGAAACTGATGGACAAGTCATCTTTCTTGACGTAAATAAAAGGGTTGATGTAAAGAAATAGAAGAATTTTTGTGGGCCTTTCCCCCCGCCCCAGTTCTAAAATTTCAAAAGCTGCTTTTTTTTGAGATTCTATAATAATGGGCATGGGCATATTTTTGAGTTGTCATGTTCATATCAAAAGAGGGCGAGGCCCCAGTTGAGATCAATGCCCTCTTGTGCTAGAACTGCTTCTTAACAGAAGACACAATGTAAAAAGAATAACAAGACAAATAAAGTCTGGGGATATGGAGATAAGCAAGGAACCAGTGGAATGATTCAGAAAAGGAGATCTGTTTAGCAATGGAAAAGGAAGATGATCTTAGCAGGTACGGATTGGTGGAGAGAGATGCAGTGGTCATAATGGTAGACGAAGAAGGCCAGAACCAGAGTTTTAGCTTTATTGTAGAAAGTAAAGGCCACATTCTAGAATTACAGGTTATACCTCTAAAATCTGGTACTGTCTCCTCTGGCAACATCCATGGTCTGGCAGAGAGTAGCAGCCGGTGCAGGAGCCAGTGTGTCTGGGAGCTGGAGCCCCCACCTTTCCCATGGCAGCATGGGGGACAGGAGGCTGCCAGGGCAGGGAGTCAGAGCCTCTGCCTGCCATGGCAGTGCAGACTGGGGGCTGGAGATCCTACACGGCCAGTAGCAGAGCAGGGGCTGGCTGGGGCCCTGTGGCAGCCCCTGGCGGGTCTGGGCTGGGGCTAGAGCCCCACAGGAGAAAAGCTGGAGGCTGGGGCTGTAGCAATCCTGGAGTGCAGGGCTGCCTAATTGCTGAAGCCCTGGACCCCCCCTCATCCAGCAAATACTCTTGTTCGGTACCTGTCAGGTCCTGAGAATGCCAGGTAAGGGAAGTGCAACCTTTTATTAGGGTGAAAGAAACATCAGGCTGGGCACATGGCATAGGAAGGCAAAACCGATGTTGGTATACCCAGTGACTCACAATGTGAAGAGAAGAATTTGGGACATAAGATCTTGAATTCAGTTTTGACCGTGTGGAGCCCGTAGTGACTGTTGTCAGTGCGTTGTTGGTAACTTGTTGATGGGATTCATTCAACATGATAATAAAATAAACTCAATTGTGTGCAACAGAATTTTAGAAAAACACTCTACATTTTGACACAAAGGCCATGTCTACACACGCTCTTCCCTTTCGGAAGGGGCATTCTAAGGAGGCACTTCGGAACAGGTTAATGAGGCACTGACATGCATATTCAGTGCCTCATTAGCATAAAGACAGTCGCAGTTTGAAAGTGCTGCATTTGAAACACAGACTGGCTGTATAGATGCGGGTGCTTCAAATTAAACCCCACACTTTGAAATTCCCTTATTCCCCATTTGTTTTCCTTTAGGCTCCTTTGAAAAAAATCAGTCTGTATGTCACTGCGCTATCGGTATGTATAAAACTTCTAAACATGTCTGCTGCCCAGCCAGTGGAAAGATGTAACTGGATAGACGCTTGCTGTGGAGAAGGGAAGAAAGACCAATAGCCATGGTGTAAGCACAAAGCCTGATCGGAAGGCACACAGCTGGTGTGCATTGTGTGTGGGAGCTGGAAATGCTCATCCATAGTGTAAACTGAAAAAATGAAACAGTTGATTGGCTTGCCCAGTCAGAAAATCAGAACTATGATTCATGTGATCATTGCGACTAATCCAGATTAAAATGTGAAAAGGCTTATAAAACTTGCTGCAATTGTCAGTTTTTCTTATAGTAACACTTTTCTACCAAAATTATTCATTTTAAAATGAATGTTTAACAGCATCCTTTTTCTTACCTGCTTAACAAACATTTAACCTGTAGCTAGAAGAAAACCTATATAATTTTATGACTGAATTTTGGCAACCCTTTAGGCAGGCAAAATACTCATCTCCTTCATTCTATCAGTTTGCCACTGAGACACATCATAGTCATCTGTGTAATATTCTAACACTCCCATGAAACAAGCAAAATTGCCACTATTAGCGTTGCTGGCATGTTACTCACTGGCTGTTACACTCCATGCTTTAAACGTGTAATAAAACCACTAACTGGTACTAAGCAGAGTGAAAATCCCAGTGAAGTGCTGGCGGCTGTGAAAATAAGAAGTTTGTTTCTGTAGGCAAGGGTGTCCACTGATTTGTAAGATATATTGACTGGGATTGCATCACCTTTGCTGGTGCAATATCAATATTAATGTTTCAGGGTAGCAAACTACACATTTTTTAAAAAAAAGAAAATTACCCATACCATGATTGCTCCCAGTTGTGACAAAGCTTCTATGGAGACTTGGACGCACCCATCAGCCCAGCGTCACACCTTTTGGCCTGGAGAGATAAACGTGGTTAGTGACGCTTCCTTTTATGAAATTTAGTGTCTCTGGCATTCTGTCTAGGCTGCTGTTAATTAAATTCCTCAAAAAGTATGACCAAGCTAGGGTCTGTCCCAACTGTATTCCTGCCTGATTTACTGTAACTTAACTTTTATTTTTGATAGACCATTAGAGTAGGGAGTTCTTTTGTTAATTACTAAACTCTTACCGACAGACAAATCCTGCCTGTTAAAACTTGTGTTGTAATTTGAGGATTAAATGCTGTGCCTATGGGAAATGTCAGTATCAAAACTGATTTGTTGCAGGAGACACATATTGTTGGAAGCTGCAACACAACAAAGTAGATTCTTCCGTAAAAGTGCTAGCAATTAAATTTTGTAAATTGTTAAGTTACAAGATACGTGAAAAGGCAGCTCTTAAAACAGCACATTAAAGGGAAATGCACATAGCATCTGTTTAGTTTCCTCTTTCTGTTTTCCTAAAAATGCCATTGTGTAACTTCTGCTCTCCTGTCCATCGTAAACCAGCAGGAGAAATAGTCTGTGTGTCCTTTACTCTATTAGTTATGGCATTCACCTGCAATGTGGAAAACCTGTATTTGGTTCCCTGCTCAGCATGATTTAGAACAGGGATTTAAACTTAGGTGTCCTACTGCACAGGAGAAAACCCTATCCATTGAACTATGGGAAATCTTAGGGCAAGGCTTCCCTGGTGAAACTGTTCCATTTTGTATACAGTACTTGACTAGTCACTGAGCCAGAGAAAGTGAAAATCACTCTCTAGCCTGTTCTTTTTTTTTCTCCCTGAAACTCCCAGAGAACTGAAAAATGACTTTTTGCCATGCTGTAATTTATAGGACTTTTTCAAGTTAGCCAAAGAACTGCAGGTTCAAACCCTATACTAGCTCTTCAATAGGCACTACATCCGAACTATCTTTCAGTGCCACAATAGCTAACTCACTCACAGGTTAAATACAAATCAGAAGTGAAGATAACTAGTGTAGCAAATGATTGCTTGAAATCAGAGCCTTAGAAGGGAGTACAAAAGTAACTAAGTTTTAAACGATCTCCTTACTTTTCTCATGTTCTTGAGCCCCATGTATACCAGGTTGTAAATCAAGATAAGGATAAGCTTAGATATGGCTCTTGCTACAACAGCTGTGAACACAGTTTGACCAGTCACTGGGTTCTGTATATACAACCAACCAACCTTAGAGCCAAAATTTTCAAAAGCATGTAAAAACGACTTAGGAGTCCAAGTCTTACTGTCAGACGTTACATAGGAACTGTGGAGCCTATATCTCATTGCAAGTCAGTGAGACTTAGAAGCAATACTTTTTAAAATAGGGCTTAAGCTCTTAGATCACTTTGGAGTGTTAGAAATTGTATAATGAAACTAGAGCTGGCACTGAGGAGGAGACCCCCTCCTTGCTCTGGGTAGCAACTATCTGAGCCCATGGCTATGTCTAGATTGCAGGGTTTTGTCGACAAAACGGGTGGAGCATCCAGTTTGCGAAGTGCTTTCTGTTGACAGTAAATCACCTGAACTCAGTGCTTCTGTCGACAGCCATACCCTGCTCGTCATGAGGAAGAACGCTGCTGTTGAGAGAGATCTGTCGACAAAACACCAGTCTGGATGGTCCGTTGGGTGGGGCTTCTGTCCACATAAAAGGCCTCCAGGGCACTGCGCAGGTGCCCTGGCAGACACCTTGTCCCCAGCAATCAGCGCTGTGGTTCCTGCCTCTGGCCCTTCTTAAAGCTGCAGGGAGCCCTGAGAATCCTGTGACTGGAAGCTGCCTGCGTGAGCAGCTGAGCAGCACGCTGCAGTCCCCATGCCCTCACAGCTGCTTGTTACCAGACAGCAGTGACATGGCAGAGCAGGAGGGAGCCCAAGTTCCCCCTGGGCCGGAGCTGGCAGGGCCTTAGGGGCTGCGTTGTGTGAGTGACTCACCATCTCTCCTCGTCTTCCTTCAAGCTGGACCTATACTGTCCTAGGGCAGAGCCATCTCACCCTTACCACCAGGCTGAGCCTGCAGCTGGAGGAGCCATTGAAGAGTCTACGAGGACCTCATGCAGGAGCACATTGCCGCCCTATGAGCCATCCATGGGACCATGGAACACCAGCTCAGGACTGACATGGAGCAGCGGTCACGGGTCTGGGACCAACACATATCCCACTTTGACACTGTCACCAGTATCTGGCAGGACACCCTGTCCCAGCTGCCCGTGGCCAGTCCTCCTGCATGATGCCCTGGACACCTGCCATGAACCCCAGGCTCTCTCTGCCCACCCAGACCCCACTGCAGCCCCTCCTCCTTTGTATCTCCCCGGGTCCTGGCCCTGGCCCTGGCCCCAGCCCAGCCTCCATGGGGGCCATGAACCCACATCAGGAGGGGATCCTGAATCTGATGCTGCTTACGATCTCACTCCCCTGCAGATTCACAGCCTCCCAATCCGCTCCATGTTCTGAGGTCCCTCACCTGCTTTCCCACCAAGCCCCCCAACTGTAAATAGTTCATTGCATTTTGCAAACTTTCAGAGGGCGATGGTGACCCATTACTCCGTGTGCGTGGCAGGCTACAGCTGGATGTCATGTCTCCAGAGCACAGGGACAAGCCAGGCACAGAGCCCCAAGAAGGTGGCCTTCTGCATGCGGAAGTTCTGGAGCCACTGATGGAGCCACTCCATGACCAGCCAATCCCACCAGTCTGAACTGGTGCAGTATCTCCAGAGCTGCCTGAGCACCGGGAGGGGGGGCATTGCAGGTGTGCATGTCCTGCGGCCAGGGGGCTGTCCCCAAAGGCGCTCTTGGGCTTGCCTTTGGTGAGGAAGAGGAGAATGGGTGTCAGAAAGTTCAGCAGAAGCTGCTGCATGTCTGTGTGGGGCCACCACAAGCCCAGGGGCAGCTCTGGCCGTATGGCACCCAGGGACTGGCTGTGTTGTCCCCAAAGGCAGGGTAAGCACAGCAGGTGCTGGGAGAGCTCTGCTGTCTCTCGCAGGGGTAGGTGAGCTCGCAGCAGGGACAGGGAATGGCTGAGCAGAGGGGTGCCTTTAAGTGGCCGTCTCTGCAAGGATCCAGCACTGGCTCCCAGAAGGAATGGGTGACCGGCAACCCTGACTGATATTGTTCCAGGTGGCAGTTTTGTCAAGAGAGCAGCCAGACTGTCTGGCTACTCTCTGTCGGCAGAACAGATCGCTCTTTTGGTGCACCTTGCTGTCTGGACATGCTCTGTTAACAGAAGTTTTGTCACAAGTTATCTTCCGACACAAACTTCTGCTGACAAATCCTTGCTATCTAGACGTGGCCCATCTCTAATTTAAACTGTGGTATCTTCTCCAAAACTGGCACGTGAGTCCTTGTTCTGGTGTATGCAGACTAGTCAGATTGCTAGTAACCATTGTGTTCTGACTCCTTTTTAAACATGGGTCCCTAACTGGGTTTAAAATTAAATCGTTTAAATGAAACGACTTTTGCATTTGCTGTCAGTTCACACCAAAAAGGAAATCCTTATGGGCAGAGCAAAATGTTTTGTTTGTCATAAAACTAAATGTTTCATTTGAAATTTGAGTTTTCTAGCTTAAACTGAAAAAAAAAATTAAGAAAATTTTTGAAACAAAAACTTTTTCAAAAAAAATGAGAATGACTTTTTGGAATTTTCTTTGTTTTGTTTTCCCAAACCAACCCCCAAAATTGAGCAATTCAGCAAAAAACATAATCAACTAATGAACTGTTTCAGAATCAACAAGCCTGCAGTTATACTTTTAAACAAAAAAATAATAAGTTTTGGCCAAATAATTTTACCCAGCCCTTGTTTAAAGCCAAGGACCTAATTCTAGTTAGCACAGGAAAAAAAGTCCTTCTGTTTTATTGGGCTGTCACTCACCTTACACTCCTTCTCCTTCAGTATTTTAGTATGGTGAATGTGTTTCTCTGTTTCATGGTTCAAAGACCCCCTCACACCTTCTCTTCTTTGCTGCAGATTATGTCACTGAATTCCTTCCACCTGAAAAACAAACACATCCCAGTCCCTTTCAGAGTGAGCCCAGGGCACGGAGTTCATATTTTGAGTAGTGTTGTGTGAAAGGACTGATCCGCATTTTGCATAAAATGTTGCTTGAAATTTGTCACCATTTTGCTTGAGGTAAGTTTGTACCCCTGACATATCAGCTATCTGCCACATTTTAGGGAAGCAGTTCAGTTTTGCTCTTGACTGAAGTGGGGTGGGAGGGCACTTTCACTTGAAATCTCACACAATTGCAAGCAAAAGTGGTACAGCTGCCTCTTTGGAGTGTGTCCATTGTGTGCTGTTGGTGAGGAGGGAGGGTTAGACAAGCAAATTTATTATGCAGGAGATTGTTGCTATTGATCCCTGTCAGAGAAGATACTCTCCACTGTCTTTACTTCTGTGCACTATTATAATTCCCTTTCATCCACTTTTTGTCCTCCCTAGTAGTGAACCATACTGTAATGTGACAACTCTCTTATCCCTGTCATAGATTCCTGCCCTTAAGGAGACCCATTGAAGGTGACCCATTGCTCTACCAACTGACCGCTGGTCCTCATGGCTGTTTTGAGGTGAAATTCTAACCCCCACAACTCCCCAAGGCAACAGACCATAAAATGAGTGCCAGGGTCTTTGCCAGCACTGAGTTAAATAAGAGGGAGGCCGGGCATGTGATGGAATGTAGGTCAAGCAGGCATGAGGCAAAGGTCAACATCATTCTTCAGCAAACAGCAGTAGGAATGAGAGAGAGAGAGATGGTGCCCAGATGCGAAAATAGATGCTCATTGGAAGTAGCTGCAGCAGTTAGAAGGGTCCTGTCCCCCCAATGTAATCAAAGCATTAGTGACTGTTCTTCCATCAGCAGCAGATCAAGCCACAAAATTCAGATCTGGACCTTGATCTCCAGAACCCGCAAGCTCCAGGGTATTGGTGCCTCGGGTGATGGGCCTGTTGTAGCTACAGAGTCCCAAAAGCAATGATGATATCTTTAAAAAATAAAAATCCCTAAAGCAAAAGCAGCAGCCGTTTGCCAGCTCTCAGACAGGAGTTCTTCCCTTTGTGATAAGTAAGTAGCTGAAGCACTTCACCTTCTGACCTACATACTCAGACACTCCTATCCTGCATTGAATGTACAGGCCGAGACATGGATAGGGAAGAGGTTAGAGTACAAGGGGAAACAGGCTCGGGCAGAGGCTAAGGATACCAGGCTGGAGAGAAAGGCGTTCCCATTTTACCTCTATTATACCTATTATCACTGCTTTGTAATATGTTAGCACCTAAAGAGCTCAACCCACCAGACGAGGCTGCATGCATACAAATAGCTCCACATCCAAAGAGTTCACAATTCAAATAGACAAAACAAAATGGGAGAAGAGGAAAGAGGTGAAATAACTTACCCCAGGTTAAACAGCAGAGCAGGTCAGTAGCAGAGCCAAGATTAGAATGGAGGTCTCCTGACTCTGAATCTAGTAGTCTGTCCCCTAGACCACACTGCCTTATACCTTCACTGTTTCCCTACACAGCTATATCCACTTTGGTCTCTCATTCCATCCCCAGTTTCCGTTTGTTTTAGTCATTACAGAGCTGGATAATCATTGTGCAAAAACAAGTGTGTCCGTCTCATGAAACACATGACAAAGAAACTCTTATAAATGTTAATATTTTGTCATTCCAATAGAAGTTGATCTATCAATTAATATTGTCACTAGCACATGTGAAGAGGGGAGAAAAGCTTGTCACAGATCTAAATTTTAATTGCTTACCATTTTGAAATAAATTCAGCTTATCTGGCAGTTTTTAGAACCCTAAACCACTCTCCTAGGTTTTGGTGAATAATTGTCTGTAGACACTCCTCTGATATGACATTCTGAACTGCTGTTTATTAAGAATTAAATTCATACTCATAAGAGAGGCCATTGGTTTTAAAAGGTCTCACACAAAAGTGTGTGATTGGGCTTCATCTTCATTACAGAATTGTAACCTGTTAAAAGACAGCTGTTGAAGAGTCAGGTAGCTAATAGGATGCTGACAACAACTTTGTTTGCTCTTTTGTATTGGTTAAGAAACTGGTTTCCCCACACAGCTTACAAAGTTAAAGACATAACTGTCAAAAGGCATTCTCTGAAGGGTTGAACTTTCAGACACATCTCTATGTAGAATCATGGCAGTAGAAGACTAATTTATTATTATTTGTGTTACCATAATAGCTAGGAGCTCTAGTCATGTACAAACATAGAGGAAAAAGGCAGTCCCCACTCCCAAAGAAATTACGATATGACGAGACAACACACTGCGGGAGGAATACAAAGAAACAATGGGGATGTCTGCACCACATTAAGCACTCAGGCTGGTCTGCATCCTCTGACTTGGTTCGCACATCTCAGTCTGCCAGGCTATAAAACTGCAATGTAGACAGCTGGGCTCAGGCTGTGGGGCCTGAGCTCTGGGACGCCCTCCCCCATTGCAGGGTCAGAAGTCTACACTATAGTTTTAGAGTCCCACAGCGCATAAGAACAGCCAAACTGGGTCAGACCAAAGGTGTATGTAGCCCAGTATCCTGTCTTCCAACAGTGGCCAATGCCTGATGCCCCAGCGGGAGTGAACTCAAAAGGTGATCATCAAGCAATCCCTCTCCTATCATCCATTTCCAACCTCTGACAAAGAGGGGCTAGGAGCACCATTCCCACCCATTCTGGCTAATAACCATTGCTATAGACCAAAAGCCCAAACCCAAATTAACTTACACAGGCCAGCCAGGGCCATGTAACTGCAGTGCGGGCATACCCAATGGAACAATATTGATCAGCATGATGGGCAGTAATATCAGCACCCCAGTCGCATAACTATTGTCAAAGTTTTTTATAGGTCTCAAGGCAAGGGGGTTTTGAGGCAGAAGGGGAAGGAAGATCAGGTGTGTGTTTTGAAGAGGTTTACGAGGAGCAACTCCCAAGGGTGAGGGGCAGCTTTGGAGAAACACCTTCTCGTTGCATTTCCAAACAAGTGGGTGTGGAGAATGGCATTATGGGACAAGCAGAGGCAGAAGTCCAAATGTTGCTGGTGAATGAGAAAAGATAGGTAGAGAGGAACAGACCCATGGTGTCCAACATGCCTGCTGTTGGTTACTGTGGTGTAACAAAATGCAGCTCCTTAGAGCTGCACATGTGGAGCACCCTCTGCCCGCTCCGCGCACGACCCCACCATTTGGTGGGACAGGAGCATGGCGGTAGCAGCAACGGCTCTTCCTGCAGCTCTGCCCTGGAGCCATGCAGCTCCTGTGGCCCTGGTGGCCATGGCCTGTTGTCTCCAGTGGCAGCGTGACCTCAGCAGCCCAGCGCGGCTCAGCAGCTCCAGAGGCAGTGGATCGGGTGAGTTGATGGCTGTTTGTGCGGGGGGATTGTCTGGGTTTGGGAGATGGGGAGTGTTGCAGCGATCCCTAAACTTCTGTTGGGCACCACTGGAATAGTAGACTGTTTAGAGCCAGGGAATTGAAGACAAGCAGCATACGTACCTAGGTAGCTCTAATAAGCTGGCCGTTCAGACACAGCTGCTCTTTTTCAGAAATGTCCAGCAGGTTTGGAGGGGTATGAAACTAAATCTCCCTCCCTGTTTTCTGTTCTTATTAACGTTCTGTATGAGAAACATAACAGGGTCAGGGAAACAGAGACGTAGGGAAGACGTGCACCTCACTGTGAGATTCTGGGACAGATTTTAATCTCACAGTGGTTTTATGCTTGTATAACTCCATGGACTGCAAGGGGGCTATGCTGAGTTTACACCAGTAAAATGTGAGCTCAGAATCAGTTTCTGTTTGCAAAGCAGCGTTTATACCTGTAGCAAATATAATTAAAGGATGAAAATTCCTGTCAGCAATTAATTGCCTTTGCTGACTTTTCTCCCCAACCATTCAACTGCCTGCTGGCTCTCGTGTGGGATAACAAATATCCTCAGATGCTCATAAAGAATTGCCATTGAGTTCAAAGCACATTGTCTATGTATATCATAATTTGTTCCAACAGCCCAATAAGAAATACTAATTAATATAAAAGGGGCAGAACAAGGACCCAGAGAAAGGGGATGACTATTTATTTGATTTAATTTGATTTGATTTTTCATTTATTTCTGCATCCTATTTCTTGGCAGTTGGAATTCTAACTGCTCAAGGAAGGGAATTTATCAGGTATGGGGTGACTATGAGAACCTGGACCAAATTCACATTTAAGTCACTTTTGTGCAACCCCTTCATGTGGGAAACTGAACAGATTCTGGCCCAATTACTGGTCATTAATTCTCTGCTCCTCTTCATTACTCATATTTCATCCACAGAAGTCTCCAATTGGTATATTTCTATCAAAGTCTTTTAAACATTTATGTTATGTTTATAAAAAGAAAGAAAACTCAATTAATTTCACTGAAATGTAAGCCGACAGAGGAATTTTAATCAATACAATGTTTTATTACAAATATTCCTATCAAAAATGAATTAACATTTAAGACCTGAAAATGCTAAGTAATAAATACAAAATCCAAACTTCCAAGTTTGGAGGGAGGTTAGTGTTAAAATAATGAATTTAAAGAATGAATAGCTTGTTTGCAGATAGCTGTACATTTTTAAGGAAAAAGTAGTAATAGGCCTTGGGTCAGCAACATTGATTTAATGCATTTACTTAGGCTGCCAGAGCAGAGGTAGAATCTCCTCACACTGCATTAGGAGTGCCCCAAGCCTCTGTGACTCCTTTTGATCAAATCTCTGTGAAAGATGAGTGTCATGGCCTCTTCAAGCCAGCTGTGAGGGGGCTGCCCTGTGACTGGAGGGGCATGCTGGAACACACCACTCTGGGGCACTGAGGTGAGAGCTCGCTGCCGAGGTGAGAGGCAGACACAACTTAGTATTGTAGGTCTGGAGAACACCAAGGGGGAGGATCTTATTTCACTCCCTTGTGCGCAGTCTGAGCATACATCAGACCTGGAGGTGCTCAGATTCAGACAAGAGTAAAGAGGCGTGTGATGGTTCTGCCTTAGTACTTGTACAGACAGGAGTGTTTCCAGGACTTCTTTGTACAACTCGCTGAGGGAATGGGAACCTGTTTTATAGCTCTGGAAACATATGCAGAGTAAGAATGTCTGAGGTAAGGAAAGTTGTTTGCAGTTAAAAAAGAATAAATATTTTCTCAGTGCAACTTCTACTTGTGGCTATGTACAGTAGAAACGACAATTTAGGTGTGGATTTAGATATTGGCTTTATTTATTCTTGAGCTGTGCTTTCCGTTTCTGCCTTAATTATTAAAAGAAATTATGGAAGTGTTAGTTTATTTACAGAATCCTGTTATTCCACCTGATATGCACAGAGAACAGCTGTGTGGCTCTGTGAAAATAAATAATGAAGATTGTAAGAAAGCTGTAATGAAACAGAACTGCTGTTTGGATAATTGTTTTCCTATTGAAGTAGTGGCATTTGTAAATAATAAATCCTTAAGAATTGTTTTTGTAAAAGTCTGGAATATACATTAATAGCGACAAAATCTGTGAACTGCAACTGAAATGTATTCTGAGTCAAGTGCTTTAAGCAAATACATGATCGTTACTGTGATGTATAAATGCACTGCAGACCAGACAACAATATCATTTCACTATGAAGTCCGAGTGGAATTAGCTCTAAAGTGGAGTCTAATGTATGCCCTTTATATTCAATTCACTGCTTACTATTCACCATCCAGGAAAATAAGGCAGTAATCTTTTTTTTTCTTGGAGATCCAGTCTGCATGTCTATTTCAGGTGTTTTGATTTTTTTTAAGTAATTAGAGTACTCAAGTAGTGAATCAGAATTTGACGTTCTTTTCTTAAGATTTTTCACCATGGGAAAAAAAAAATTAACTGTCAATTTAACCCAGTGTTATTTTTTGGTTGTGTCTAAAGAAAACAGTTTACTTTCCGCTTTATTAATTGGTCAGATATGCTAGCCTCCAGCTGAACAAATGCTTGTTTTAAAAATGAAGAGTCGGCAGATTGCTAACCCATGTAGAGGGTTCTGATACATTCAGATTATGGTTTATCCTTTTTTAAAATGCAGTGGGTAATAAGTGACAGTTGCTTTAAAAATGTTGCTTCTGTGTTGGATAATTAGGAACAGTGGGGTAATTGTGATATTTTGGGTTTGAGTAACTATTTTTATTGTTTTAAATTAAAACAAAACATTTATTTGAAAGGCAACAAGCACTAAAATTGCACAGCTGATCTGGAGTGGTAAATTGTGCTGTGTTCATTTGGTTGAGTTTGCTGTTCAAGTGTTTTATAAATCCTTTTTAAAAAAAAAAAATCATTTCACTAGTTGGCTTCCTGAACCTCAGGAGCTGATTGTTTGCCTTATCTTTCGGTGAGCTAAATCTGTGTTATGTTGCAAAACCTTCAGGCATGTTGTGTTTCTTCGTGTTCCTGCAGTCTGCAAGTGAAGTCAGCTTCATTAGTTTCATGATGGCACATCAGTGCATGGCTGGTGTTGCTGCTTCCTTCAAGCTAGTCCTGGAGCATGATCTGGGTTGCCTTGATTTGGATAAGCTTGTAAGGATTTGTCAGCCAGATGTGACAAGATTGTCAAGAGGCAAGTAAAGAAGGAGATCTGATATTAATCAGTGCATAGCTTGGAGCCAAACTTTCTCAAATGCAGTGTAGTAACATGTTCTTCTCATTTACTGCTTCTCTTTGTGGCTATGAAACTGCCACTGTCTGAATTTGACGGTTAAAGGGAATGCCAGCTAATAGCCTTTAATTGTAAGGATAAAATTCTAGGTGGAAAAAAGATCATACGTTTCTATTTTTAACATCTTTTCAAAAATATATCTCAGTATACTGAAAAGTGCAAGGCACTTGGTTCAGGTAAGAGTCTCAATATTTCTGTAGTCAGATTTTAAAATACTGAAACTGGGGTTCATCCCCACACACTCAGGGAACGTGAATTGGGGAAGCCCCAGCGTTGTTTCTGGTTCCAGTGGGATGATGGATGCCAGGAATATTTTTAATTGCTTTCAGTATTGTGGATTGCTTTTCTTTATTTTGATGGTGACGGAAAGTGGATAGAATACACTGAAGAATGCTCCCCCTTTATTTTCAACTGGAAAAGATCATTAGTATATTTAATTGACTTTCAGAGAGCATACCCTGTCCTATTACATTGCCTGTATGCCTCTAGGTTTATCATGCCACAAAGTTTCTCTAACAAATACTATAATTGTGCATTTCGATTAGACTTAATCTTTGGCATTATTTAACAAATACAGTATTTTATAATCAGAGTTATATTTTAGCAATAGGGGAACAGATGTGAAAGATATTTCCAATCCCATACATGAGGAGTTTTTCCCCCCTGAACACCCAATGTAAAACTTATGGGAACACAAACCATGACAAGAATGTTTAATTGTTTTCCAAGTTCTTTAATCTATTACACCTTTCCTTCCTGCATCTTTCCTTCAAATTTTAACTGGAATCATAAGTATGTGCATCTGTAAGACAACAGAAAAGTTTTCTCCTAGATTTGGACCACATTCTGCACTTACTGAAAATTGAGGTGAAATATTCCCTCACTCTAGCAAGATGAGATTTGGGTCTTTTGGCATCAAATGTCCTGAATAAAGCAAACTTGTACTTTAATAACATTGAACAATATTATAAAGAACTCTGTTCATGTACAGACAATATCATTTAATTTCCAATCAGATAATCCATGGATGAAGGTGATATTTTCGGAAATAAAGTAGCAGTATTTCATCTGAATAATATGAGTGCATTATATGCAAACAGATTTCTGCTCTTTGATTTTTGCACCATCTTTTATTTTTTTAAAATCAGTTGCTATATATTTTCTTATATTTTGAATGTTACCATGCCTTTAAAAAGCTGAAATTCAGGACTGAATTTTGAAGTCCTTACTCAGGCAAAGCACACAGTGAGTAAGGACGACAGTCTGGTCCTTACCCTGTTCCAATTGGCTTCAAGGTGCAGGTTCAGGCCCTTTGTTTCTGTTATGTTCTCTCTCTGCCTGCACCATTTTTGTCCTAGCAAATGCTAGAGGTATAGTTGTAAATCAACTTTCATTACAGCCCATAACTAATCTCCAAAATTTCTCTTGAGACTAATGCTGTCCATGCCTAGAGAAGATTTTTTTTTGGAGGGGGGAGAAATCTCCATAGATATTTTAGAAATATGAATCATGAATATTCATTTTCTATCTTAAAATCACTTTAAGGCATTTTTAGCAAACACATCAGTAACTACAAATGGCCAAATTTTAATGCTTGAAATTTCACATGTGGCTAGCCCACACTGAGAAGTAGTCACAGTGCATATTTGGAAAGTAAACTACAGTGTTTAGAAGAAATTTAAAAATTGTTTCACTGAAGCTGAGGGAAAAATTATTTAGTTTTACATTGTTCCTATGTTTAGATTGCCCACAGTTCTGTTGGGAGAGACTTTTCCAACATTTGGCCCATCCACATGGGACCAAATATCATGAAAAACACCCTCTGCCAAGACATCCTTTCTTTTTGTGGAACAAGATGTACAGGGTTGTTGACAGAACTCTCCCATCCGGCAGAACTCTGATGATAGATCTGCAGTCTGGATGTGTGCTCTGTTAACAAAACTTCTGTCGACAAAAGCCTAGATTCTAGACATAGCCTGTATGTCTGCCTGATGTGCTGTGGATTTGAATAAAATGTTGCATCAATCTGTAGCATATTAGATAGCATCTTGTGTGTTTGTTCACACAGTGTGAATTTAAAATTTATATATATACATAAAGCAAAATTGTATGTTTGTTGCGGAGCATGGTTAGCATTTATTTCTTTTAATGTTTTATTTATTAATAAATTTATTTTGTATTTAAAAGTTAAATACAAAAAGTTAAGCCCATACAATATTATGGCTGCAGACTTAAACAGCGAAGTGAAGAAAGAAAAACGTTAAAATTCTCTTAGCAACATTAACTCACCTACGTTACTCATCTGTAGAAATTCTGAATATTAGTAAGACTGATGTTGTTCATTCTCAATTATGCATTTATGTACAATGTGGGTTACCTAATATCGTTTACATTTTTTGTTTCCTAACTATTGTGTGTAAATTTGAAACATTAAGTTAATGTTAACATAGGCTTTTATTTTTGTTTAATTAAACTTGAATGGAACTGTAGCTTCAATTTGTAACAAAGTGTTGAAAAATGCATGTATGCAGGCTACACATAAAGATGTGCAAATTATATGCATGCAGCATCATATATTATATAAACATTAAATGAGAAGCACTCAGGTTATTTTTAATAACTTTCACATTGTTCAAATTCAATGAGCAGTCCCTAGTTCAGAATCCTTAACTAAAAGCTTTATTGTTATACAGTAAACTCTCGATTTAACAGACACTGATTTAACAGACTTCAGAAATAACAGACACTATCCCCCAGAAATAACGGACACTATCCCCTGCAAAATAAATGCCAGTGACTCACCAGAGTTGCCAGAGCCGCTGCTGGAGCCGCCAGGGCAGGAGGAGGGAAACTTTGGCTGCTGCTACACTACCACTCCCCTGTGGGAGGTGGCATGGTAATGAGGCAATTTGAAGCAGGCTAATGAGGCACTAATGAGCATATTCAGCACCTCATTAGTATAATGGCAGCCTCACAAACAGACTTTGAAATGCAGATTGACAGTGAAGATGGGGACATCTTCGAAATAAGCAGCCCACTTCAACATTCCCTTACTCCGATCTAGTACTGTGGGAGTAAAGGAATGTCGAAGTGGGGCGTTTATTTCGAAGCTGCCCCCATCTTCACTGTTAATGTGCAATTTGAAGTATGTTCATGTGACCACCATTATGCTAATGAGGTGCTGAATATACACGCCTCATGAGCCTGCTTTAAATTGCCTCATTATCATGGCATCTCTGTAGCTACTAAGTTTCTGTGGGAGTGCCCAGCCTTGGGTAGGTGAGCAGCTCGTGGCAGGTGAGCCTAGACTCTCTGCTCTGTAAACTGCGCAAAGCGCCCACTGTGTTTCTCCCATGTCTTGAATGTGGGAGTCCCTAGTGTATGCTGCGAAGTGCCTCCAGTCCTGCAGATTCAGATTTAATGAATTTTGGGCATTAACAGACACCCCTTCTCCCCCAGGGAGTTAATTGAGTTGGTTAAATTGCAGGTTTACTGTACAGATGTTTTATCCAGTGAGTATGTAGTGATCTGTAGATAATGAGGAAATTTCCTATGCTACCAGAAATAGGTTGCCTTCTACATTTACTTTAAAAGAAACTTCTCTTTTTTATAGTAACTTAATGGAGTGGGCCATTCTGTTAATGATCTGAAAGTTTGCATTTTACTGAAGAGGAATTTTCACAAAGGTTTGGAAAGGGAGGCTGCTGAACTCTTTTTACATTCAAATTCGACACATTAACATGTGGTTTGAACCGGGATGGGAATTTTCTAGCTCATTATAGGGGCTCTTTTGCATACTTGGCTTTATCTAATTCTTGACTCCCCTCTGCCACACCCCTGGCCCCTCTGTTCTCTGATTTGCTCACCTTGATAATATTTTTCTGATTTGTCAACCTTGATTACTATTTTTGGTTCTCTGTGCCTTAAATATTGAGTCTGTTCTGGTATGGCTATGGTCTGAAGAAGTGGGTCTGTCCCACGAAAGCTCTTCACCTAATAAATTGTTTTGTTAGTCTTTTAAAGTGCTACTGGACTGCTTTTTTGTTTCTCTATTTCATGTAATGGGTATTACATAATCTGTTAAATTTTGCCGGATATTGCAGTCTGTACATTCCAGTATTGTGGACAGTTATGTAATGTGCATTGTAACATTGTTATTGATTCAGTATATATGAAAATAATTTCAGTTTGGATGTAGGGTTAAGCATAAATAATACTCACAAGATGATGACACTGAGACAATTTCTAACCCTAATTTCCCGTTTCAAATACATGTGAATCATTTGCCCGATTTGAGAAAACAACTATTCAATGCATACCTGTTTATAAATATGTAAGGCTAACTGCAAAGATCATATATCCATAAACACCTTGTCTAACATCAAACGGGTTTTACTGTCCAATGTGTTTTGTTTAAAAATTGCTGTCTGTGTGTGTGTGCATGCTTGCACGCTTTCTTTTGTCTTAGTAATTATTTTGACAGTGGCCATTAACAGAAGTTGCCTTGAGGGGCCCTGGAGGGTAAATGACTTACATGAAGAGTGTTTTTCATCCCACTAGTTATGTTATCATTAAGGTCTGGCTTTATGTTGTTACCTTTTTGAGAAAATCCTCCATTTGCTTACTCTGAGTTGCTCTGGCTGAGGCTCTCAATCTTAGACACCAATCTGTCAGCTACCAATATTGCTGTTAAGCAAGACTGAATGCTTATATTAAATTTTGAAAGTCTTTATTCTGCATAATCCTCTGTTGTGGATATTTGCTTTCAATGCAATGTTTTGTCAGGAGGCTAACAAAGTGATTGTGTGGGCCCTTAAGTCTGAGGTCTGTTCTCAACCATTGAAGTTAATGCATATGTGTGATTTGTATGATTTGACTAAATAAAATCATCAGTATTGGGCTCATATATAGAAAACGTGTAGACAGTACTAATTCTGACTTTAACTGGATGTTCTTTGCATCCTCATTTGTATGGTGACAAAATATTGCAGAGGCAATTTAAGCATTTCAGTATCTAAGCATCCGTTTTTACTCAGAGGTGAGATACCTGGACTCGAATTCAGCACCGACTTATACCTTGTTCATGTCAACAGAAGCCATAGGCATTCAAATTATGTAAAACGTACCTCCATGTACATGGCTCCTCAAATTATGGGTGGATAAAGGGACTTCAAGTTTGAGTGTCTGACTCTAAATACGCAATATTGCCTGTAGTTGAATGCGTGAACTAGGGCTTCAGATAATGAACCATATTTTCTTGTCTTCTGCAGTCTTCTTTTATAAAGTATATTAGAATTGGAAAACACTGAGATCTTCACATTCGTTTCAGAATGAAAGGTGTGGGCCTTAGAGGTATAATCTCCCAGCATAGCACATTTACACCGACTTCAGTGATGCCATGAGACTGGCCACAATTTTCAAACTTGAATGCCTGCAGTTAAACTTCCGAATCCATAGTTACCTTCCTACATGAAAGATTTTTGCTCAGGTAGTTTGTGCTCTCTTTGACTTTATTGGGAACTTGACTGTTCAGCACTTCTGAAATTGCGGTCATGTATTTAAGAGCTTAATAATGGATTTAGGAACCCACCTGTAGTCACCCATGTATCATAACAGTATTTGTACTTATGTGGGATTTTCAAAGCCCTGTGCTGCCACTGAAGTCAGTGATTGAAGTTGCATGTGCCTTGTGGCCTGCCTCTGGTTTGAGGAGGAGTCTATTCCACTCGTGTCCTACATGCTGTTCTCTTGCATAAAGTCCTTTGCACAGGCGACCAGAATTTCACTGAAACCTTTTGCTCCTGAGCAGTGTGCAGAAGTGACCTGCATCAGCTGGAACTGATATTCATAGAAGTTCAATATGGAAGAGAGGTCTTGGATCATGCAATCCATTGGGTGTCCTTGTAAAAATGTTTTCTTATCATAAAGAGCATTACTCAAAAGCTGTATTTTCAAAATATCCATGTGTATATTGGCAGGACAAAACACTCTCAAACTTGTTCATTGGCCGTTCATTAAGGGCAGACATGTAGCTATATTCCAAGCACTGTTCTGAAAATCTCAACCAAGGATCCCAAAAAGGATTACAAGAAACATGTCCAGAGGAGTAACACAGGGTCAGGTCTTGGTAGGCCACATCCTCAACTAGTGTAAATCAGCATAAAGCCATGAATTTGATGGAGATTTGCCAATTCACTCAAACTCTTTTTTTGATTGCTTTCCTTATATAGAAAAGCTTCAGCCGTCCAGTGTGGGAGCAACAAAAATCCCCTGCGACTTAAGTGGCCAGTCGCCCACTATATACATTTTAGGTGTTCAATGAAATAGATTGAGCAAATATTTCACAAGCAACGCATGGGCTGCAATATTAGGTAAAATTTACCCCTGTGCAGAAGACCAGCACAAGTCCTATGTACCATGTAAAGAGTATACAAGAACAGTATATGGTCTTCATTGTGGCCTTCTTCACAGAGGTCAGTTTCACACAAAGTGTTGACTAAATGATAGGAAACAAGTTAAACTACTAAAGTCTGTTCTCAGATGGTTAACTAATAGAAAAATGGGTATATCTATTTACATTACTCCCTACAAATAGTTTGTCCAGTTCTAGGCATAAGCTTGAGGAAGAGCAGATAAGACAGGACTCTCCAACTATAAGGATGTTAATTATCTGGCAGGAAGCAGTCTTATTATGGTAATAATAAGGAGGTATAAGTCAGATAAGGAAAATGGAGGTTGAGCACTTGTAAACGCTTTCTTGCAATGAGACCTGTAAATCTGTGGGGAAGAAAAATCCAAGTGGAAGCCTTGTGGGGAAGATAAACCTTTGGCAAGTGTGCTGTAGGGAACTTGCTCCGCATTAGCAAGAAAATGGGCTAAATACTTCATAGAGTTGTGCTTGTTTCTAATTTCAGTGAGTGTCTAAAGTGAGTGAAATGTAAAAGTAAACAGCTCTAAATAATTGATTTTTAAACTTTTCAATGGTCATAAGGTAAGTTATCAGTAACACAGGACAATAAAACTAGACAGGAGGCCCAATTTTGGCTTCATATCCATATGTGTAGCCTTAATCAGCGGGAGAGGCGCATCAGATCTGAATCAAAATTGACCTTTGCTTTTCACATTTTACAGTGTTAATGATCCATCCTTTAATGTTGCAAATAGTTTCACAGACGTAAGCTAGAAAATATTTCCTAATAGCCATGTATACATCTTACTTGTAGTGTTATTTTTACAAGCCGAAAAAGGGAACTTAATCTCCATGGATCTTTTTTATCAAGAGGTCAAATTATTATCCAGTTCCTAATATAAAGGTACAGGTTGCACCTCCCTCATCTGGCCCCTTTGGGACCTGACCTGCCTCGAACGATAGAATTTGCCAGGTGAAGGGAGGTCCCCTGCCTCCAGCCCCAGACTGCTGGCTCAGCCTTCCGCCAGCTCTGCTTCCTCCCCTGCTTCCAGCCCCCGCCTCTCCAGCCCCAGTGGTCCCCTTACCCCAGCAAGGCCCCCTGGTCCAAGAGCACAACCAGGACACAGCCCCAGCCACCATCCCCACAGTGGCCGGCTCAAGCCCCAGTTGGGCTGCTGTATGCAGCCCTGATCTGGTCCTGAGGGTGCCAGCTTGAGCCTCTGCTGGGTGGCCAATGCTGCCCTGGCTGTGCTGCCAAAGTGGCCTCAGCCCTGGGGGCACAGCCCCTGCCAGACTGCTCTGCACAAGGCTGCCAGGCCCGCTGTTGGTGGGCTCCTGGGCCCTTAGCCTAATTAACTCCCAACCCAGGGCTCTCTGCTCCAGTAACATTTGTGGTCCTGCTGGGCCAGAGAATCCCTGTTTTGTGTGGTACAACCTGTCTGACACCCTTCAAATTTTAGCCACAGGGAGAACAAAAAGATGCTAAATTATTAAGTGGCCAGCCCATATCTCTGTTGTAAGCATCAGCCCCTCCTCCACAGGTACAGAGGTCGCTCTTACAGTGCAACTGGTGAGGTTCTATTGCACAGAATTTGGGGAACTTTCAGTTCACTGCCACTTACCATGTGCATGTCCTGTGCACCATGGAGCCCAGCTCCACAGAATGTTCCAGAGAGCTCGTGGGATTTTCTTCTGGGAGATTGTGTCCAGTGGCTGGGAGACCCTTGCACAGGGTGCACAGGAGACTGCACCTGAAATTCATATTTCACATGTTGAAAGTTTCTTTCACGTTAGGGAAAGTTCATGCAAAAACCACCAAGAACCTCCCTTTAGACCAGTGGCTCTCGAAGTGCAGTCTGTGGACTACCAGTGGTCTGCAGCTGCCTTGCAAGTAGGCCATGAGCTCAGGGCTCAACCCCCCCAGATCCCCAGATGAGGAGCCCATGCTGGCACTCCACCCCCGCACATACACGCCTTGCAAGTTTGGAGTTACAGCTTCCACCTGTGAGTGGGGAGAGCCCCAAACCTCATGGGTCAGATCTGGCTGGCAGTGGGAGGAAGCAGCTCCACACACTGTCACTCCCACTCCCCCTGGCTGGAGAACAGCCACTCAGGAAACCACTCACAAGAGGCTTTTCCCCACTGCTCTCATTGGCCAGAATTGCAGCCACTGGGAGCAGCAGGGAGTGGTGACTTGGAGCAATGAGGAGACGGACCCAAGTAATCACCCTCGGGGGCCCTCTCAAAGCCCTGCACCCCCCCATTCCAGCCCCCTCTTGCATCTCACCTTCTGACCAGACTCTGCACCCCCATCTCTATCCTGCTCCCCAGCAGCATGCTTACACGCACTGAAACCCTCTTTTTTGGCCTCACCCCAGAGCCTGGGGGACCCACAAAATCTATTAGCCCTAGGACCCCAGCAGAGTTCATTGGGCCTTTGGGAAGCCCTGAACCTTGGTCCTCCTCCCCCTACCTGCTGTGGGGCTGGAGCATAAGGGGAATGAGGTGTTTCCTGGGGTCCACATCAGTGCAGGTTGGGGGGTTGGTTTTTGCATCTCCCTTTTGTGTGGTTCCCCAACTTATTTTTTCCCTGGTTGTCAGTGACTCCCTATCCCTCCCATGAATAAAGATGATATTGAAACCTGTTTTTGGACCTAAATTAATGTTTTGCTTGATTTAAAACAAAGTTAGGTAAACTGACATGAGGTACCCAATAAGACCTAAATATATGCCCCCTTATCTAACCAACCTGTATGTGTTCTCATGCTCCTGTAACTTAATATGAGTAATTTAGTATTGAAGGTATTTAGAGACAATCAAATGCATTTTTTCATCGTGGGTGGTTGGCTGGTGGTCCACTGAAAAGTTTGCATTGAGCAGGGTGGCCCACAGGCCAAAAAGTTTGAGAACCACGGCTGTAAACTAAGGGAGCAAATTACTAATCCGCGGCACCAGGTGATATGGATGGCGTGTAAGGTTTGGCGCTTCATCTGCCACACCATTTTGTTCACGATCTGGGTGATGATAGTAGTGACGATACAGACTCAAAGTCTAGAGCAGGCGTGTCCAGCCTGCGGGCTGCATGCGGCCCTGGACAGCTAGTAATGCGGCCCCACAAGATCGTAAACTTTTAACATTATTATGTGATTTATATACATTAACTATATTATATATTTTATATGCGGCCCAAGACAATTCCTCTTCACTCAGTGCGGCCCAGGCAAGCCAAAAGGTTGGACACCCATGGTCTAGAGCTCCCCAAACAGCTCTATGCCAAAGACAAGATCTCTTTTGATGGATGTCCACAGCTTCCCTAAGAAGGATTTAAACTATGGTGGTGGCATTCTGTGCATTCTAGAGATCCCCGAGGGCGGCTAACTTGTATGGGAAAATGAGAAACCTCCATTCTGCTATTTTTCCCTATGCCTACACAAGCAACTATGACCCACTGCAGGTAGCCTGGTTGGTTGGGCTGGGAATCTGTCCCTCAGCCATGCAGCTCATTGAATTAGGTTTGTTTTAGCTTTTAATTCTGAATATGCAATTGGACTTCAGAAACAAAAATTCTCCTCTCAACTACACACACATACACACCAATATGTTTTTATGCCTATAATTTTCGAGCCATTTAAACTCACCCCTATGGCAAGGTGATCTCAGAGCCCACAAACAACTAGTATTTACTTCAGGAAACAAATCTTAGGTGTTTGCTGAGTATCAAGATGAACTTGTTATTTTGTGCCTTTCTTTAACGATGGAGGCTGAAGGCTGAAGTATGAAAAGAGAGCATGAGTGTAGCCTCACAAAGCATAATCAAAGCCATGTCAGGAGTCTGTTAACTTGTTTTGGCAATGATCTCTGCCATTTCAGTGATAAGTTGTTAGCTAGCTTTTGAATATTCAGTTTGTTAAAAAATTTATACCTTTCCTGAATATAGGGAGTCTGTGGACTTCGTCGCAGTTGTGCTGATATAACCAGGTACAAATTTGGTGCTAAATCTTCAATACTAGTTATAAAAGTATCTGTGTGGGTGATGATAATTCTGAAAAGTATGAGATTAGGAAATAGGGAGTAACTGGAAAGCAACGATAATACCCTTGATAAGACCAGAAGACTTTAAACATCTTCTGTATGTCTGGAAAAAGGGAACAAAATATTAAGAGATCTGAGTGAAAGGATGACACTTATTTTTCCCTTTTAATTTCCAGCTGCGCTTCCAATTCTCTAATTAGGATTCTGAATTTTTGCATGTATAAAATGTAGAAAGTTATTTTTTGTTCTACAGATAGAAATTCCCTGTGTGTATTCTGGTTGGTGAGATAACAAAGCATATCAAGCAAATATATATCAAAAATATTCTAAAGCCCTGTAATTATTTGTTCCTTTATAAAATTACAGTGTATCATTCTAGATCTTTAGTTAATTATTTGGTCATTAAACTTTGTTAACATTTGTAAATTTAGAACTAATCTTAATACAGTGTCCATAAATTTCTTTACTAGGTTGAATAATGATTGAAAAATTTTTGAGATCTTGAATCTTGGTTGAATCAGGTTAAAATCTAATTGACCATATTACATCTTGCTCTTCGCTGTAGATATTTAGAAGTTATATGGAAAAGTGCCCAGAGGAAGTTGGAATGGGTCATTCGTACACAGTCTGTTGGCGTGGAGAAGTAAAAGGAACAATCTATAGAACACTCCTTAAGCAGAAAGTGAGACCAAATATATTATTCATAAATTTGGAAACTACATTTTTAACATTTCAAATTAAAGGAAACAGCTTGAAAAATCGCCTTTCCGAAAATGCAGTACCTCATGTATTTACATATAATTCAAAGACTAGAATAACTGCAATACAAATGTGTCATTTTTCTCTTTTTTTCTTTGCATTTGCCAGCACACTGAGCATTTATGTGCGTGCACAGCTGAGGCCTGTCTCTATTCCTTCTCATTTATGTAGTGCTCCTTGGCAGTCTGGGCATGGCATGCCACTGATCTGCAACTCATTGTCCCCTTTGGCTACTTACTCTGTTCTGCACCTACCTCTCCTTAATGTTTGTGTTCTTTTGAATAGCCTGCTGATTTCTCCACTCCCATCCCCTTCCAGGATATCCAAAGTCCAATATAATAAGTCTAGGTTTGCCAGCTTTCTACTCACCCAAAACCGAACATTCTTACCCCATTCCCTGCCCCACTCCTCCTCCAAGGCCATGCGCTTGCCCTGCCCTTTCTCTGAGGTGCTGCCCCCACTCATTCCTTCCCCTATCCCACTGTCCCTCGCTCTCCCATGCTCATTCATTTTCACTGCACTGTCTAAGGATTCAGGTGCAGGAGGAGGTGAGGAATCTGGCTGGGGGTGTGGCTCTAGGGTGAGGCTGGGAGTAAGGCATTTGGGTGCAGGAAGGTGCTCAAGCTGGTAAAAAGGGGGATCGGAGTTGGGGGTAGGGCTTGGGAGGGGATCAAGGTCCAGGCTGTGGACAGTGCTTACTTCAAGCAGCTCCTGGAAGCAGTGGCTTGTTGTCCTGTCCTTCCCCCTCACCCCTGTGCTCCTAAGCAGAGACGTGACCCTCAGGTTCTGTGTGTCGCCCTTTCCACAGGCAGCACAGCTCCCATTGGGTACAAAGCTGGATCTCATGGTGGGGACACTGTGTGGCATCCCCGGCTGCTCCTACACATAGGAGCCAGAGCGATGGTAGGCAGGGAGCCTGCCTTAGCCCTGCAGTACTGCTGACTGGACTTCTAAGGGCCTGGTTGGCAGTGATGACCAGAGCCTCCAGGGTCCCTTTTTGACCAGGTGTTCTGATTGAAAATGAGACACTTGACAACCTTAATTAAGCTCCAATCAACCATAAACCATAAGGTCCTTCTGCCTCTCTCCAGGCTTGCATCAAGGTTGCCAGCTTCTCTCTGTCCTCCCTCAGGACTTCCCTCACAAGACTTCCTTGCCCCAATCAACTTTCTTTTTGCACAAGAATCCTGCCTTTTCTGCAATCCTTCACTCTACTTATAAGGTCAGGGTGTCCAATGAATCATCACCTTGCCAGACCACCTCTGTACCCCAGAGGTATTATGGGGTGTCTGATTGGAGGCATTCTCCCTTCTGGAGCAGGTGATGAGGGAACACTATCATTGGGCCATAGTCAGATTCCTCACTGGAAAGCCCTTTTAAAGATGGTGAAAGAAATGTCCAAAAAATCCAGGTCATGCCATTCTGTGATTTTTGTATCAATATGAGTAGTAGCATCCTTCAGTCTATGTAGACTATGGAACACGCCCTTCGTAGTTCCGTTTGGCATCCTCATTTGCAGCGTTGGCTGTGACTGTGAAGACCCACACGAGAGTGACAGTCCTTGCTGCATCTGTTGCATATGTAATGGGTGTCTGGCAGGTCCTTGCTGTGCTTTCTGTGGGCTCGCTTCTCCTTTGCTAGCTGTCTGATCCTCAGCTCGCCCTTCTGAAGGCCCTTGTATAGTTCCTGCCTCCATCTCCTGCAATCGTCTGCCAGCTCCTCCCAGCTGTCTGGCTTGATGTCTACTTCCCTGAGGTCTCTCTTGCAAACACCTTTGTAGCGCAGCTGGGGGCATCCGGGAGGTCTTTTGCCAGAGGCTAGTTCGCCATACAGGATGTCTTTTGGGATCCTTCCATCATTCATTCTGTGGACGTGGCCAAGCCAGCGGAGCCACCGCTGCCTGAGGAGGGTGTGCATAGTTGGGATTCCAGCTTGCTCAGGGACGGTAGTGTTGGACACACTGTCCTTCCACGATATTTGAAGGATGCGCCTGAGGCAGCGCAAGTGGAAGACGTTCAGCCTCTTTTCCTGGCGGGCGTACAGGGTCCAAGTCTCACTGCCGTAAAGGAGGGTGCTGAGGATGCAGGCTCTGTAGACTTGCATTTTGGTGTGAGTGTACAGCTTGTTGTTATTCCACACTCTCTCACTGAGTCTGGACAGAGTTGTGGCTGCTTTACCGATCCTCCTATTTAGCTCAGTCTCCAAGGACAGGGTGTCAGTAATGGTGGACCTGAGGTAAACGAACTCGTGGACGACCTCTAACGTATAGTTGTCAATGCTGATTGATGGAGGTTCAGCAATGTCCTGAGCAAGTACATTTGTCTTCTTTAGGCTGATGGAGAACCCAAAGTCCTTGCAAGCTTTGGAGAACCGATCCAGCAGCTTCTGAAGCTGGTCTTCTGTGTGTGACACGACAGCAGCGTCATCTGTGAACGGCATATCTCCGATAAGGACTTCCTGCACCTTAGATTTAGCTTTCAGCCTTGCAAGATTGAACAGTTTCCCATCAGATCTTGTGTGCAAAAAGATGCCCTCTGTTGAAGATCCAAAGGCGTGTTTAAGGAGGAGTGCAAAGAAGATCCCGAACAATGTCGGAGCAAGGACGCGTCCTTGTTTGACGCCGCTCCTGATGCTGAAAGCGTCCAATAACGTGCCATCATACTGGACAGTTCCTCTCATGTCTTTGTGGAAAGACTGGATCATCTTGAGTAACCATGACGGACAACCTATCTTGTGGAGCAGTTTGAACAGTCCACCCCTGCTGACCAAGTCGAAGGCCTTGTTTAGGTCGATGAAGGCAATATAGAGTAGCTTCCTCTGCTCCCTGCATTTCTCCTGCAGCTGCCTCAGAGAGAAGACCATGTTGACGGTAGATCTTGCTGCGCGGAATCCGCACTGTGATTCAGGATACACCCTCTCAGCAATCTTCTGGAGTCTGCCGAGGATGACGCAAGTGAACAGTTTACCAGTGATGCTTAGGAGGGAGATTCCACGGTAATTGTTGCAGTCGCTTCTGTCTCCTTTGTTCTTATACAAGGTTATGATGTTAGCGTTGCGCATGTCCTGTGGAACCTCTCCCTCTCTCCAGCACAGGCAGGGTAGCTCATGCAGGAGTTCCAGGAGAGTGTCTGTGGCACACTTGATTACCTCTGGTGGTATACCATCCTGGCCCGGAGCCTTTCCTACTGCAATGTTGTCAATGGCTTTCTTCAGTTCATCCACAGTTGGTTCCTGATCCAGTTCATCCATTACTGGTAGGAGTTCGACGGCATCGAGAGCTGAGTCGACCACAATGTTCTCATGTGAGTACAGCTCGGAGTAGTGCTCGATCCAGCACTCCATCTGTTTGGCTTTGTCAGTGATGACTTCACCAGATTTGGATTTCAGAGGTGCCATCTTGTTCTGGGTGGGTCCTATCAATATTACCAATATTCCTATCAATATTAGGAATATAAGAAAGTGAATTTAGAAAAACCTGGTTTAAGAATGCTCTTGGACAAAGAACAAATTCATGAGCTAGCCACATCTAAGTGTGTTTCCAAGAAGCGTCAATAGCTGGATTTTTGAAAATATATTATTAATTTGGAGGGAGGGGTTATATTCCCCCTTCTAATTATTTTTACATGTATGTAAGTAGGTATGGCCTCCTTTTTCCAGTTTTTTTTCCTTGAAAACATATTACATATAGAATCATAGAATGCTAGGACTGGAAGGGACCTTGAGAGGTCATCGACTCCAGCCCCCTGCCCTCATGGCAGGACGAAGTACTGTCTAGACCATCCTGATAGACATTTATCTAACCTGTTCTTAAATATCTCCAGAGAAGGAAATTCCACAACCTCCCTAGTCTCTGGTCTGGCCATGGTCTGAGGAAGTGGGTCTGTCCCATGAAAGCTCACCTAATAAACTATTTTGCTAGTCTTTAAAGTGCTACTTGACTGCTTTTTGTTTTGATAGTGTATAGACTAGCACAGCTTCCTCTCTGTTACTATTCAACCTCCCTAGGCAATTTATTCCAGGGTTTGACCAGCCTGACAGTTAGGAACTTTTTCCTAATGCCTAATCTAAACCTCCCTTGCTGCAGTTTAAGCCCATTGCTCCTTGTCCTAGCCTCAGAGGCCAAGAAGAACAAGTTTTCTCCCTCCTCCTTATGACACCCTTTTAGATACCTGAAAAGCGCTATCATGTCCCCCCCACCTGCAATCTTCTTTTTTCCAAACTAAACAAGCCCAATTCCTTCAGCCTTTCTTCATAGGTCATGTTCTCTAGACCTTCGATCATTCTTGTTGCTCTTTTCTGGACCCTTCCAATTTCTCCGCACCTTTCTTGAAATGCGGCGCCCAGAACTGGACACAATACTCCAACTGAGGCCTAACCAGTGCAGAGTAGAGCGGAAGAATGACTTCTTGTGTCTCGTTCACAACATACCAGCTCAGTGATTTGAGCATTGGCCTTGTGAACACAGGGTAGAGTTCAATCCTTGAGGAGGCAACTTAGGGGTCTGGGGCAAATAGGGGGAAAAAAAAAAGAAGGAAAGAAAAGAAAACCTGTCAGGGAGGGTGCTTGGTCCTGCCCAGAGGGCAGGGAACTGGACTCTGTGACCTCTCGAGGTCTCTTCCAGTTCTATGAGATATGTATATGCATAGTAAAGACAAGAGGGCAAACGAAACAGATTCATGCACTAAACACGAAAGGTATGTGTATATGTAGTTATACGTATATGAAGTTAACTAAGATGAGGGCATTTAATATTGCAACCTATGAACTGCAGTATTACATGCCCTTATCTTAGTTAACTACGTATAAAAAGAATTGAAAAACAGTTAGAGATCGATGGCATATAGAATACAATAGAAGAAAAAAGAATGTGAAAGCTTGTGAAATAACCTCAATTAACTTACCATAATGATAGCAGTTTTTATTGTACATCTCTGTGTTATTTCTCGCAGCACAAGTAGTAGCGCTGTGATGCTGTTTGGAGGGGCTGCTACAGAAACATATGTGAAATCCTGATCTAATTTAGGGGAATCACAGAACAGCATTGTGGAAGAAGGTGAAATCTATGCAAGTTGCAGTGTATTATGGCCCAGTGAGGTAGAAGAATTGAACCACACTTTATAGTTTGACATCTCATGATGGAAATGAGTCGTCAGCCGAGCTTTGTAAAAGAAATGTATGGCTTTTTACTCTCCTGTAAAATATTTCTGCTTCTAAGGCAAAATATATCATGCACTAAAGTGAAGCAGTTCAAAATGCCTCCTGGGCTGATGTGTTTTGTTACGATTTTACAGAGCTCTCAAAATTTATCTTGATGGCTTCTTTAAGGGATTAAGAAAAAAAAATGATTGTCGGCTGAATGGCCATGTTGCCACTTGTTCCAGATCTAAAGATGAGAATGAATCTCACCTTGTAGTCACTAGAACCTAGGTGTTTGCATGCTCACTGATCTTGTGAGGTAAGATGTGTCCTAAAGTGCCCCAGATGTGAACTTCTAAGGTAGGGTTCTCTCCTTTCCAAGAGACTCAATGGCTGGAGAAATACACAGGGCAAAGAGCTCTGTCTCAGGCTCTGACATGCTGAAGTATTTGGTCTCTTCATCCTCTCCATCTGCTGGCCATTTATGACCATATAATAGGCAAAATTGGAACTTGCTGTATTTATTAAAGTTTGAAGAACCCAGAGCAGTCTCTGGTATCCGCTGAAGGGCACAAATATTCAGCATAGGTGGCTGGCATAGTTCCAGGCTGTAGGGGCCATTCAAGTGGGGAGGATGGCCACAAATAGCTCCTCCATGATGAGGTGTACCCAAGGCCCCAGTCCTGCAAAGAGTTTTGTACATAAGTAATTTTGTCTATATATCTTCACAGGATGGTGGCTTGAGATGCAGATGTTGTGTGAAATAGCCCTGTGAAAGTGATTGCTTTTCAGTCTGCATATTTTCTCAGGCATGGGTCTCTTGAAAAGTGGAGCAAGAAAGGAGAACTGATTAGAAAGTTTGGCCACTGAATGCCAGACTTATTGGAAGTTCAATAGGTTGAAAGAAAACTGCCTTGAACTTTTAACACTGTTTTAGAAGCCTGCGGAAAAATCCACTTAATCACTATATGCATGTAAAGAATTCTAAAGGAAGCACTTTCAACTAGGAAACGCTGAAAATGTTTCAAAATCGTCATCCACATGAATCCACGTGTGCAATCCTTGGGATGCCTTTTTTGAAAACAGCAATAAGAAATGCGGCCTGCGAGCATAATATACATACATCTGGAGGGCTGTAATTGGAGTGAGAGACAGGGATCAAGAGATTTCCACAAGTCATTGTAAGGAAGAGCTGCATTTTTCTGTGTTGCAGGGAAAGGCTGTTCATCTTCCGATTCAGTGTTAAAGAAGCCGTATCCCAAACCAAAATCAGAACATGCTTTAAAAGAGCTGTGAAAACTTCATAAATCTCTTCCCGTTCCCTGTGTCTCTGGCTGCAGCTCTTAATGCCCTGTTTTGATGTACGACATCAGGATAACTGTTTCCTTCTTTTTTATTTCATACTAACTTATTTTGCTTTTATAGTGACAGAGAGGTAGCCATATAAGTCTGTATTCTACCTAAACAAAAAAGCAGTCATGTAGCTCTTTAAAGACTTAACAAAATAATTTATTAGGTGATGAGCTTTCATGGGACAGACCCACTTCTTCAGATCATAGCCGTACCAGAACAGTAAGGCTATGATTTGAAGAAGTGGGTCTGTCCCACGAAAGCTCATCACCTAATAAATTGTTTTGTTAGTCTTTAAAGAGCTACATGACTGCTTTTTTATTTTGATTTAATGTATATATTCTGCATTTACTGCATACAACATTTAAAAAAATAACTCAGCCATGGTCTAGATTAGATCCAGTCACTATGAAGTGTTTTATATTCCAATGCACTTTCTGCTACATGAATTCCTTCATGTTAACTCCTCCTTAATAAATATTTCATTCATGTAAAAAGTATATTCAGGCTACTAAGTGCTGTACTGAGAATTACGGAGCTAAGAAGTACTTGGTCGTACAAATGCTATGCTCTGTAGCATTCCCTGTGGAGATTTAACCAGGACCTCAAAGTTGTCTGTTCACTTCCTGCACAAGATGTATCTGTACAGAGGGAAGTACGTGTTCCAGGAAACACAGCTCCATTGGCCCGTTGCATATGAGTATCAGAATACTACGTAGGATTTGTTTCATAGATAACTCCAGTGAAAGTGAAGGGGCACACCCATTAAACTGTGCAGCAGTTTACTAATCTGTGCTTTTTCTCCTATAACAGTGAAAAATTTTGCTTACGTTGCCTAATATTAATCAAGCCTGTCCAATCCAAATACTTGGAATAAACAAAATGCAGCCACTATAGCTCTATCAATGAGGATTTGTAATACTTATTTATTCTAAATTGCAGTGTTGTTACTGAGAGTGGAATGAAGAACTTTTTTGCCCCTGAGAGAGTACATCTGCCATTTGGATACTGCTAAATAATCCCTGCCTGAGATAACTTTTATCCCTTGATCTTAAAGATGCTCTGTAGAGCAACTTATATTCTTTATATGATGCACTGGATTGCACTAAATATTATTAACTTTCTCCTAGAATTGGTGAAATGTTTTCACTAAAACTTTGTTTTTCTTTTTGGCAAATGTATGCAATTTCTGTGACATTGAAACTTTTCTCAAGTTCACTTCAGTTTTGCCTAATTGTTGTGGTTAAAATTAGAAAAATCAAAAAATGTCTTGACATTTTAAAAATGATGTCAGTTTGGCTTAAAATACATTTTCATATTAGAATTTCTTTTAATTTTATAAGTCAAACATATTTTTAAATGGTCTAAACTAAATTTCTCATTTGAATCAAATGATTTTTTTTTTAAATCAAAAAATCCATTATTGGCCCAGTGGTATAATATCAGGGAACAGAACTTTTTATCTTCCTGTTGTCATTTCTCTTTTCAAAGTCTACTGAAAAATGGATTGCAAGCTTCAGGTAGACATAGCAGTTTTCTCATGGACAACAAGAATTTACTTTAAGGGTGCATTTAAGTTATTTGACACATGTAGGGACAGAACTAGAAGTTCTGCTGCTACTCACCAACCAGCTTAATATTTTGCTGCCTTAGAGGATGACCAGCAATGCCAGTGGACAGCAGCAGCCCTGTTAACTAGCATGGCTGAAGTGGTAATTGGGATATCCACCTGGCTAGATGGATATGTGTATTCATTCCTGATCTATATGCATTATTCATATGTATTTATACCTCATTAAAAAGTCTGTATGAATATATAAATTTAGTGCTCATGCTCCAGATGTTGTTTGTGACCAGTTAACCTGTTTTGATAATTTCCAGGCTATCCGATGCACTCTGGTGAACTGTAGCTGTCTGTGTTTCAAGCCTGGAAAAATAAACCAACGACAGTGTAACCAGTGCCGACATGGATGGGTAGCGCATGGTAATATTCCTTTTGTAAATCTGTCATAGTTCTTGCATGGTTCTCCTCATCATAGTATTTCAACTCTTTGATTTTTTTTAATACACATCACACTCAGTTTTGTATAACTCTTGTCACTCATGTATTTTCTACTTTCTTTTACTTTTATTTCCAGCCCTAAGCAAATTAAGGATCCCCAACCTGTATCCAACAAGCCAGGTAGAGATAGTGCAATCTAATGTGGTCTTTGATATCAGTAGCCTCATGCTGTATGGAACCCAAGCCATTCCTGTCCGGCTCAAAATCCTCCTAGATCGTCTCTTCAGTGTCCTGAAGCAAGAAGAGGTAATACAGATTCTCCATGCACTGGATTGGACGCTGCAGGATTATATACGTGGATACGTGCTACAGGTATTATAGTGAAAGCCTCCTTGATACAGAAAAAAATAGTTGATCAAAGCAATGCCCTTCAGTTTAATCTTGGTACCTGTGGACCACATTGTGTCATCTATTTTTAGTTGAATTCAGTGGGAACTTAGTCAACCGTAGACTTTAGGGCTGCATCTACACATGCCTCTTCTTCCAGAAGTGGCAAGCTAATGAGCTCTCTGGAAGATGCTAATGAGGTGTGGATGCAAATTTTCTAGAACTTAGTAGCATATCAGCACGTGGTTCAGAGTCTGGAAGAAGCTCTTCTGGACTCCAAAGTACACATGCAGATGCGTGGCCCACAGGGATCTTCTGGAAGGAAACCCTCCACGGGCCGTGCGTCTGCACGTGTACTTTGGAGTTCAGAAAAGCTTCTTCTGGACTCTGAACCACGTGCCGATATGCTAATGAGGCACAGAAAATTTGCATGCACACCTCATTATCATCTTCCAGATGGCTCATCAGTGTACCACTTCTGGAAGAAGCTGGACGTGTAGAAACAGCCTACAAGTTTACTATTGTAAGAGCAGGGCCACGAGTCGGTTTTTATTTAGTTATTATTCCTGTGTGTGTGTGTGTGTGTGTCTTGAAATTTACCAGCCTGTGGGGAAGGAATTCAATAGCAGTCTAAGTAAAGGCCTCAGGAACTGACCGAAAGTATTGTTTAACAATGAATTTTATTTTAATTTTGCACTGTAGGGTAAGGCATTTACAAGTTAACCTGTCAACATTTAAACACCATGGCCTATATTCTTCTGCAGTGCAATTCCAATGACTTCAGTGGAAGCTACACTGAAGTGGAGCTAAACCAATGATGAAGTTGGCCCTGGGTGCTTACACAGAAAATACTGTCTGGAAATTATTTTTTATGTAAAGTAGCATTATGATCTTATATTATGACACAAATCAATATTTAATGGTCTTGATAATCTTGCTTTTTAGTGTTAGGATTAAAAATATGGAATCAATTACCTTGAACCTCTTGCACATGAAAAATTTATGATGGTACGTTCATCATCTTAGAAACTCTTACATGCACTGTGAAGAATCTCAGTAGGCCATCAAATACATGTTCTGTGATAAAATATTTATTGTAGTTATTGGGAAGATTTAGGCATAGCTGGAGTTTGAAAGAACTCCAACACTCTAGTGTAATTACAGCTGTGCTCTCTGAACACTGGCGATAGATCAATACAGGTTCATTTGTTCTCTGATCTTAGTTGCTTGGAAGATTATTAAACCTGCAGTGGAAGAATACTTGACTTAAATGTGGAGCTAAATATTGGTCTGATTGGTCCATCACCACTCTTTGTACTCACATGTTGCTAAGTGTTGTTCAGATTCCACGCGTCTTAATTTTTGTGAAAAACTACAAAATAGCTTGTTAGACAACATTACTATTAGTTCAGAAAGAAATAAAATCACCACTGTGTTGAAACTCAAAAGACAATATCACAAAATTGCCATCAAACTGTCTGTAAGTAGAGTAATTTTACAAACTTGCTAGAGAAGAATTTCTGATCCCTGAGAAAGGGCAGTCTCCAATATGTTTAAATGAATGTATCACTCTTTTAAATATGCTTTGTTTTAGGATGCTTCAGGAAAGGTGCTGGATCACTGGAGCATAATGACTAATGAAGAAGAACTGGCTACTCTGCAGCAGTTTCTTCGTTTTGGAGAGACTAAATCCATTGTAGAGCTAATGGCAATTCAGGAGAAACAAGGGCAGTCCATTATAGTACCTACGACAACAACTAATTTGGATATTAGGGCATTTATTGAAAGTTGCAATCAAAGAAGCCCTAGTCTTTCTTCATCCATGGACAAAATGAGCCCTGCCAACATTCATCACTTTGAGAACATTGTAAATAATATGGCTTTTGTGCTGCCTTTCCAGTTTTTCAGTCCAGTGCCTCCACCTTTAATAGGTTCACCATCAGAAAGATATTTGCTTGACCAAAGTCAAGACTGCAGCAGGGAAACGAAACAAGATGTTCAGATACTATTTTCTGAAAGCAGTGTCGTAACTTCCAGTTCTTCTTCCTTTCAAGTTGAAAATGAGAGGCACATGAATAGCCCAGATGGCACGACTAAAACTGAAGATGATGCCCCTTTAAGTGATTCTAGTTCACATAATACTGTAACAAAGCTTGAAAGGACACCAGTATCTCCAGAAAATAAAGTGAAATCATCTGAAAAAAATGGCATTGGGCCAAGGAAAGGACGCGTTTTCTGCACTGCCTGTGAAAAGACGTTTTATGACAAAGGAACGCTGAAGATCCACTATAATGCCGTGCATCTGAAGATCAAACACAAATGCACAATTGAAGGCTGCAATATGGTATTTAGCTCTTTGCGTAGTCGAAATCGTCATAGTGCAAACCCCAACCCGAGACTCCATATGCCAATGAACAGAAACAACAGAGATAAAGACCTGAGGAATGGTTTGACTGTCGCTGGGCCTGAAGATATTAAAAAGACAGACTTTACCATTTTAACCCCTGATAGCAGACCCATTACCAGCTATGTCAGCTCATGTGTGGATTCAAAGGTACAACCCAGTTTTCCCAGTATTGGACAGAACGGTGTTCTCTTTCCAAACTTAAAGACAGTTCAGCCAGTTCTTCCTTTTTATCGCAGTCCAGTCACACCAGCTGAGCTTGCTAACACTCCAGGCATACTCCCGTCTCTACCTCTCATTTCTTCATCAGTACCTGAGCAGCTGGTGGCTAACGCATTGCCTTTTGATGCGCTACCCAAGAAGAAATCCCGGAAATCAAGCATGCCCATCAAAATAGAGAAAGAAGCTGTTGAAACAGTGAATGAGAACAGCAGCCTTGCCAGCTCCGATGACGATACACCTCTGCAGGTGGTAAGTGATGGAGAGGTGGAAACCAGTGAGCATAGGATAGAAAAGCAGATGAGCGCCAGGGTGGAAGAGCACCCCCATTCAGGTAATTCATGGAACTCTCTCTCTGGGATAGAGGGCCCAAAATATTTTGATTCTGTCATTGAGCCAAATAACAAATACATCAAGGAACCCTCTGAAAATGAATTTGATCACTCTAAGAGACAGGTTAAGCCAGAAGAAAAGCAAGCATTAAAAATAGCTTCCAGTGAAATTGTGTGTGAAGATCCCAAACAACAACACAGTGATGTTATAAAACCAGTGACTACATCCTCTCTTTATATTAAAGAGCAGCCAAAGCACAGGATTCCTAATAACGATTGCGCTGAATTACACCACCACTTGCTAACTGGGGGCCTTTTCAGTGCTTTCTCAAGCAGGGCTGCTGCTGTTCCTTGCTTAGAAGACTCTAAAGATATGGATCATATCAGCCAACAAGTACTAGGGATTCAGAAGGCAGAAAGCCGCTTTCATTGTGACATCTGTAAGAAGACATTTAAAAACCCTTACAGTGTAAAAATGCATTATAAAAATGTACATCTGAAAGAAATGCATATTTGCACAGTTGAGGGCTGTAATGCTGCTTTCCCTTCTCGTAGAAGTCGAGACAGGTAAGACAACTATAAGCAGAGTTCTCTTTATTTTACCCTCATAATGAGGACCTAATCTGAAATTTAAATAAGTGTTTGTAGAATATGGAGCTGCAGAATTTTTTTGTGTTTCTCTCTATAACGGGTATGATAATTTATCAGCGTGTTCACAGAATGAAAATCCATTGAAAGAAATATTTCTTTCCACTAGACTACAAGGATTTAAGTAAACCCTTGAAAATTTCATAACTGACAAAGATTGCAGTACCTGAAAAACTACTTTAGAATATCAGTGAAAAGCCACGCATTTGTGAATTCAACCATTTTCCAGGATACACACTTGGGGATTTGTGGGTTTAATATGTACTTTTGCGTATCTCAGTGTTTTTATAAATGCAAAAAATAGGGGGCTAAATTATGATAACTTTGCTCAGTTTTCACTCTGTCCTTGCTTTATACGACTAAAGTCTCACTGGAAGATTTTAAACCAAGTGGGGAGTAAAAAAATATGGAGAACAGTGGGATTTTTCTCTCGAGCTACTGCAAAATTAATATTGCACATTACAATATCAGTATATGCAAACGTTAAAGGTGAACATGCAATGTTAACTACCCTTTGTGTGTGTGTGTGTGTTATAATACTGTCTTTAATAACAAGCTCATGCTTGGTCTTAGCCAAAAGGTGAAGCCATGGGCCCAAGTTACTGATGCTACTTCTGTTCTAAGCCATGGTAAATCCATAGATTTCAGGCCACATATGCATAAGTTAACAGAAAAAACAAGAATTGAAAATGCTCCATATGAGCCACTTAACTGTAATTTTGAAATCCTCAGTTTTGTATAGTTTATTGAGATATGGTATGTGGTAACATATTTAACAATTACCAGGAGTCCTGTGGCACCTTAAAGACTAACAGATTTATTTAGGCATACGTTTTTGTGGGTAAAAAGTTGTTTTTATTCATGAAAGCTTATGCCCAAATAAATCTGTTAGCTTTAAGGTACCTTGGGACTCCTTGCTGTTTTTGCAGATACAGACTAATACAGGTATCCCTCTGAGAAAATAATTAAAGATTATGACCTTGACTCATTGGATTGGTACCACTGTGTAGCACTGCTGTAACTCAGGCTGTAGGCCCAGATTGTAGAAAGTCTGCCTGGATGGAATGTGTAGTGACACAAGATACCAGAACTCCATATTCTGCTGTGAGACTGTCATTTTCGAGGAAACTGTCTGTTTAAAGCTTTTTCCTTGTTAGTCTGGATGACGCCCCTGCAGCCATTTTTTGTTAGATAAGGGTATGAGTGAAAAATAGCAATGACTGCCTGTACATCAAGAAAGTTGATTTATATTGAGCAAAGTGATGCCTGTTTGAAAATTGTGTTGTGGACATAGCAAAGCATTCTGTTGAATGCAGAAGTGAGCTCGTCGGGGAGACACATGCATAAGGGGTGCATCTGCAGCACAGCACCTGTTTGACGGTAGAAGGAAGCAGTCTTCAGCAGCTTGAGCCCTATGTTTTCTGACTGTGGAACAGGTCCAGTTGCCAGTCTCTCTCACTTCTTTGTTCTGTGGGGACATAGGTTCATAGTCAACTATCCAGCTCATCTAACATTACCCAATCCATTCTTGATATGTGAGTCCTTCAGGAAGAGGTCATCCAGGCTATTCTGTAACCCCACTAAGCCCGCATTAGGTCTGGTATGTGAGTGAAGCGTAGGAGAGTATCTGGGCTGCTGACTTCCAGGAAGTTATTTTCGATTCACACAGGAACAAGTGAGAATAATCTAAGTCAAGCCAAAGACCTATCCCAATGTATGAATTATCTCTTTTAATGTTCTAGTGGCACCTGATTAATCATATGCATTTCACACTGGCTACCAAATATTGGGTACTGTTTGCTAATTAATAGTTTTCAAAGAGTTGATGTTTGGTATTGATGAAAAAATCATTTTTGCTAAGCTTCTCTTTGTTCTTCTAGACATAGTTCAAATTTAAATCTTCATCATAAGCTTCTGACCAAAGAGACACTGGAATTCAAGGACAACCATTTCAACGCAACATACCTCTTAAAAGACCTGGCTAAGGAGGTTTGTCAAGATGTGTCTTTAAAACATGTTGAACAGACTTCTGTTATCTTCAAAGGAATGAACAGAGCAGGCAGCTTGGTTTTTCCACTGAGCAAAATCAGAGAACCCTGTTCTGAGAATTATGGGTATGATCCGATGAATGATGGTGCCGTTCTGGATTTAAGCACTACTTCCAGCATTAAATCTGAGAGCAGTGCCCATTCCTCTTGGGATTCTGATGGAGGAAATGAAGAATGCACCATACCTTTGGAGGACAGTGATGAAAGCTGTGAAGGACCAAGCCTAATATCCAGTGAGGAGCTCTACCAGGACTGTACTGTAATGGAGAAGGTGAATCCAAGTTTTACAAGTTTACCTTCCAGTTTGCCAATAACTTGTCATATATGCCAAAAAAATTACAGTAATAAAGGCACCTACAGGGCTCATTACAAAACTGTGCATCTCCGCCAGCTCCACAAATGTAAAGTCCCAGGTTGCAACACAATGTTTTCCTCTGTTCGTAGTCGAAATAGGCATAGTCAGAATCCCAACTTACACAGAAGTTTAACCAGATCACCAAAGAGCCTCCAGTAACATCATACTAATCTCTATTGACTTTTTACTAAAAGTAAATCATTTCAGATAAAGTAATTGAAATAATTTTTAAAACAAAACACAAAAAACAAAACAAAAAAAACACCCCATTTCATGTGAAACAAGCTCCATTAACATATGGGGTCAAATTTTTCTCTCAATTACACAGATGCTTTGCACATTCACTGAGCAAAATGTAGTGCCACCATCTTTAAACCATTATTTTGTTTGATGTTAAATAACATCAAACATCAATTTTTTTATGGAAAAGAAATCAGTATTTGCATTGGGGTGAGTGTGGCACCGTTAATTGAAGTCCTTTTTGATATTGAAGTTCAAAGTAGAAAACTTCGATTTCATGGATTCTGTTGTGTTTACATGTTAAATGGGATTAGTTTTCTAGGGTGTCAATAAATATGGGGGAGGGGTCTTGGGTTGAGGCGTTGAAGACTGTCATTTCATTCCTTAGGCCATTGTCCAAAACTCACTTGCAGTATTAAATTATGGTTGTTTTCAGTTCAGTTTTCACTGAATTTCAAAAGCCAAAATGCAAATTTTAGAAGAATGTAGAATGAGATGCAAATCCTCTACAAATTCTATAGTCCTCATTCTTTGATTTTGTGGGAATTGTACTTAGACAATGCTTGCATTTTCTGGCCCTTTGAGAGTAGACCAGAACTAGATTTAGAACAAGAAATACTTATTTCCATTCAAGAGAGTGTCTTGGTGAAATCTGAGAAATCATGATATCTATCAGCAGAAGAAAGTTAAGTGTATTGGTTCCCAAACAGCAGCAAACACATCTAAGAAGCAGAAAAAAAGTAAATCCTCTATTTTAATACATTTTGACCTCTACTTTCAGAAAAAATGGAATATTGGTGGAAACTCTTCCAAATTATTTATAATTTTAAAGTTATATTTTTTTTTCAAATGTGAGGGAAAAAGTTTAAAATATCTGCAGTAGGCAGTCTGGTTGATTTGTTGTTTGTTTGATTGTTTGTTTGTTTGGGTTTTTTCCTCATCTATGGGAAGAACACACTGATCTGTGTAACAGTAAGAAAAAGAGTGCATTTATTCTGATTCACACACTTTTTTGATATTAGAACCTTGCTTGAGATCAGTTAAAATATTTAATGTCCTTATACCTGTCACTGTAATTAACAGTATTCTGCATTATGTTCTATGCACTTAAAAAGACTAATTTGCATTGTATTTAAGAAAACACTTTGATAATATTTAATTTGTAGTTATGTCATACTAAGGCTGTATGTGTATATGTGGTACAACGATGTGCTTTACTGAATCATTTTTCAATAGCAGAAAGGCTAAAGCAGGCTTTAAAAAACACTTCGAAAAAATGGCAAGCTTTTTCATTTTGAGTCAAGTTTTCATGAATTGTAGTAGGCAAGCGTGATGATGACAGCACAGTTTGTACATAATATACCAAAGTGTTTAGAGTATTTGTGGTTTCTAGGACTAATCTGGATCTTGGTCTTTATTCATTTTTGTGACTGAACAAGATTTGACTGAATTTCTGGATTTAGGTTTTAGAAAGACTGGTGCAAAGTTATTGCCATATGTCTTGATGTTTAACTTATTCTAAAATATACTATGGTATTGTAACCATTTTATATTGTACAAAGGAAGCTAAAGTGAACTAAATATTTCATTAATTCTTTTGAAAATCTGGTTGTGTATGCACACAAGGAAAAAAAGTGACATTTGCAGTGTTGTACATGTTTGTGCTTGCTGAAAATGGGTTTCATATGTTGTGTACAGTAATCTTATTTTATATTTACGGTAGATTTCTGTGATATTAAAACAATTTGGGCTTGAAGCAGTTAGGAAAAAATGTTGCTAGGCTGGGACCAGATTGTGCCCTCAATTTTTAAGCAGGAATTAATGTGGATGGGAATTTTAGCTTAAAAAAAAACCAATGGTATAATTTTGAATGCTACAAAAGACACCCTCCGCCCGGTCTTCTGATGGCACAAATGACTTATTAGCAACTATTTGATATGTTGGCTTAATCATTAAGGATCTGTTTGAAACCAAGTGTGATGTAAATGAATACTGTAATGCCTGGTTATTTAGTTTGTCACCATTTCCCAAATGGTAACTTAATTTGTATACCCTAAAAATTTTGTACGTGTTAATAAAAACATATGATAATGTCTTTGATTCAAAGCAAATAGGTTTCTGTAACTAGAAAATTATCATTCTGCCACTTTGTGTTTACAGGGTTGTTTAAAAATAGTCTCTCAGCTAAAAGAACCTTGGTTTGACAGTTGTTGTAACTGCTACCACAAAAAGGAAGCCCAATTACTTTAACGAGCCATTATAAGTGACAAGGTAATTGTTACCAGATTATATATTGATTTTTCATCCTGTAATGTGCAATTTGTTTAAATATTGTTGCATCTACAGTACGTGGAGGTAAAGCACTCAGCACTGAATGTTGTTTGAATTCAATATTTTGGCCTTTACCTTAAATATTTATACATGAGAAAAGCTTTTATATTTCTTGAGACTCTTTGTTGTTTACTCTCACAGTTTTGACAAGATGAAAGATTGCCTAAATTCTTAAACTCAGTGGCCACATCTACATGGGCAGCTTCTGTCGACAAAACTCAGCTCTTTAGTTGGCAGCGATATCCCTGTTCCCAGTCAGGTTTATCAGAGTGCCCATATAGACACTTCTGTCGGCAGAGAGGGCTTCCAATTCCCTGAGCAGCCCTGTTTGCAGAGGTTCTGGTCGGCCGTTCTGTTGGCACATGGTAGGGCAGTCTGGCTGCTGTCGACAGAGCTGTTTGCTCTCTTGATCCGCTTTTATGTGTAGATGTGATATGTCGACAGAGGTACTGCCGAGATTTCTCTGTTGATAGTGACCTTTGTTGACAGAGGCTGCCCATGTAGATGTGACCACTTAGTTTCCACACTGCCATTGCTGGGGGGCATGGAGCAGTGTTCAGATCACATTCCTTGTAGGTACCTGGCAGGGGAAGCTAATGATCCACCCAGTGGACCAAATCTGGGGATGAATCGTGTTCGCATGCCACCTGATGCACGTTGCCCGTGTGCTAAGAAAACGGCTGTCTTTCTATTTTAGAAATATATCGTGCTTAGAACTGCTGGCATTCCTTATTACCTTATTAGCAGGGAATTCAGGGAAACAACATCATGGCAAGACATAGTCGTAGTATTTTAGGGGCTTGTTCACACAGTTTCATAGAAGTTATACATTGCTATTGCTCTTTTGGGGCCTGACTCAAAAGTAACCCCTCAATCAATGGAAATCCTTCCACTGAACTAGGGCTCAATCAATCCTGCAAATGTTTACAAACATGATTAAATTTACACATAAGTAGTCTTCTTTATTTTAGTGTGATTGCTCAAAGGGAAAGAGAAATGTGTTGTAAACATTTGCTGGATCAAAGCTTGACATGGGAATTGACTGGGCCTAGACATACTAGACTTTACAACACAAATACTCCTTCCTCTGGATCTGTTCCATTGTGTTATTGCCTCTAATTACTTAAACTAGATCTTGTCACTACTCTGGGATTCGCGAGGAGGCAGCATTCAGGAAAACTACTGCATGGCCAAGCTTTAAGTTGGAACAGCTGATTTGCTTAGAGAAAGGGAGGGGCTTTTATTTTGAGGGGGAGTGGGAGGGTTTAATAATTCCTGATATTAGTAGGTGCAGCTGCGACAGTGTGTGCACCCAAAGGGCAGGTCTGTACTCCAATGTTGACTTAAACTATGCAACTCCAGCTATATGAATAGTGTAGCTGTTGTCAACATGCCTTAGGTTGAGTCGCATTGGGGTCTCCGCTGTGGATCAACAGAAATTCTCCCATCAACTTCCCCTTTTGATTCTTGCTCCAGTGGAGTATTGGAGTCAATGAGAAGAGCAACTGGGGGCTGATTTAATGAGTCTTTACTAGATTTGCCAAATCAAGCCCTGGGGACTTCATTGCTGCAGTGCTGATCTCCCGGTAAGTGTGGACCTGCCCTGGTGTACATAGGAGGAGCCAGCGAAAGTCCTTGCTGAGTAAGTAGACGGGATCTCCTGTTGGTGTGGTTCAGCTGAAGTTACTCCTTGAGAGTCTGGCCCAAGAACTGCAACAAACCTCTGGCCGTGGTGACAGACATGTCTTTCCTGAGTCTTCAATACAGTGTTGTGAAAAGGAGAAACACTCTGCACCTATCTGTCAACAAAGGCATAACCAGAATTTCCCTTAGGAAGAGGCCCAGATTCAGAAGTTCTGGAAAAATGTGTAGGTGGGGCGGGGAGGATGCTCCTTGTTTTTAGGGTCTTACATCAATACTACTTAAAATTGCATTGAGTAACTGAAGTAAGAGGTAGTAACAAAGAGGAAGCCCTGCTAGTCTATACACTATCAAAGCAGTCAAGTAGCACTTTAAAGACTAGCAAAATAGTTTATTAGGTGAGCTTTCGTGGGACAGACCCACTTCTTCAGACCATAGCCAGACCAGAACAGACTCAATATTTAAGGCACAGAGAACCAAAAACAGTAAGCAAGGAGGACAAATCAGAAAAAGATAATCAAGGTGAGCAAATCAGAGAGTGGAGGGGTGGGGAGGAAGGTCAAGAATTAGATTGAGCCAAGTATGCAGACGAGCCCCTATAGTGACTCAGACTAATGGCAGAAATGTGAGGGAGAGGGGCGCCAGTGATACTGGCTTGGGGGGCGGGGATTTGGTGTGCTGGATATAGTATTTAAATAGTGGGTCTATCAGGGGAAATTAGTGGGAAAACTAAAAGCAGGAATGAAAGTTTGATCTTACCTTACCAGCCCTTCCCATCATGCCGTTAAACTTACAGTTAAATAATTTTGTCGTGTTACAGTTTTACGAGGCAGCAGTTGGTACAGTTTGTTAATCTTTCTGCTGTGCCTATAACAGTGTAATGAGCTGAGCACCCACATGTGTATGTCAGTGTTCTGAGTAGGGGAGGAATCAGGGCTGGTTGTGTCCAATTGACCAGTAAACCTGAATGCTGAGGTAGCCCAGGGTTCCAGCAGCAGGGCTCAGGGTTCCAGCCCTACATCTTCACTCAAAGTTGTAGGGGGCAGACAGGCAGGGATAGCTCAGTGGTTTGAGCATTGGCCTGCTAAACCCAGGATTGTGAGCTCAGTCCTTGAGGAGGCCGTTTAGGGACTGGGGTAAATAGATGCCAGGGTTGGTGCATGGCCCGGGCAGGAGGGGACTGGACTAGATGACCTCCCAAGGGCCTGTCCAGCTCTAGGAGATGTGATGTGTATCTCCATTATGTGCTTTCAGAGCTGCCCACATCAGGCCTTACTTTCTTTGTCAGCTAATAGAGATTCTCTTTCCCATCCTATGGTCAGTGCCTATGTCCTGGGAGAAGGAAGATCTAAGTTCTATTGCCACTGTTGTGGTGAAGTTCACAAGACAGACACCTGTGTAGTGCCTAGATGGTGATGGATTTGTTACCATGCAGTGTGTGTTACTGGATTTGTCAGTCATTTTAAGCATACAAGCCCAAACACACCATGCAGATGAATGTAGCTGTGTTTGGAGCTGCACCATGAAAATAAATAACTGCAAAGTAACTGCATGTGTTATGGATGTGTTCAAGTACTGCACATCTGGTACAATCCAGACAAAAAATACTCATACAAGATAAAGGAAAGTGATATCATTTCCAGGTCAGTAATAACTGTTAACAACGCTCAGGGGAAATCAAGCATGTGTTTTTTGCATTCAAATTCATGTCACAAACCTTGAGAAGTCTGCAGAGCCTTTTACTAAAACATGCCAAAGACAATTTGAAATCCTGCATTTTAATAACGTCGTAAATATGTACCGAAAATACATAATAAGGGTAGAAGATCACCAGCACGTGCTCTATTATCAGCATGTGTACTCCCTAATGTGGAACCAGTGTGCAGACAAGTGCCCATCGGAAACCCCTACCGAACATGCCTGAATAGAACCGACTTCTACTATCACCTAGTCTGGTATTCCAGCTGTTAACAGATTTTTAAAGGAAAATCAAATACCCTATAAGGTACCTGGCCAGTTGCACAGGGGAGAAAAGAGAATCCCATTCTGATCTTCAATCAGCTTCCCCTTTTGTACTTGCAATTGAAATTCTAATCATCAATGAATTGCAGTCATTAGCTGTACAGGCATTTCTCAAGCACCAAAATTATTCCTCTTGCAACTACCATTTATCCTTTAAAAAATCAGCTCTACAAACTTATAAACAGAGTGAGCAAGCACGTGGACTCATGACAACATCAAAAGGAGTCTGAAGGCATTTCAAATCAAGATTAAAGTGTTTCATGCAATATACAAAAAGTATCCTCAAGTGAAACAAGACAACTGGAAAGAGAACTCCCCAGGGTTCTGGGCCTGCAGCCTCTCAAAGGCCTGAGGCAGGCCTGCCGGAAAGAGGGGCAAAGGGGAAATTTGCATTGGGCCTGGCAGGTCGAAGGGGCGGCAGCTCTAGGACTCTTTGAATTGGCACTAGAGCACCACTTGGTGCTGCTCTGAGGGCAGGGGAGGGGGATGAGGGCAAACTGTGTTTTGAGTGGTGCTAAGGTCTGTCTGCCCTTGGCCCTGCCTCTTCCCCCCTTGGCCCTGCCCTTTTTGAGGGCACAGAGTTGGGGCAATCCACACCTTGCCCCAGGGCCTGTGGTGGCTGTCAGCCCCACTGACCAGGAGGATGAGCACTGGGTCACAAATAGAATTGAGAGTACCTGCTTGATTCTTACTTAACTGGTTCTAGTTTACAGAATACCCGCCTGCTCTCTCAACACAACGACCAGCTGGAAGCTCAGCAGACAGGGCTGCCCAGTGTCCCGCAAGACTTGTCTGCTAACTGAGTGACCCCCAGAGTGTCCACACTGCTTTTTTGGTGAACAGATACTGTCGAGAAGGGTGTTCCCCCTCTTGGGGAACAGGCAGAAAGCTGTTGACAAAAGTGCTGAGTTCTGTCAATTTACTGTTGACAGAACAAATTTTTAGTGTGGACACTTCGTGAGGTTGTTATCAAAATTCTCTAGTGTAGACATAGCTTTTAAGACCCACTTTGAGCTTGAGGCCAAGGCCAAATGGCCCTTCTGGCCCTCGCTTTGGTTGGTCCCGGCAGTCACATAAACTGCACTCACCTGACTACATATGAACAAAGCAAGACAGGTCGTGTCAGGGCTCCAATTCCAAATGGTAGAAGAGAGATTTCCAGAGCATTGCATCACAAGCAGTTGTTATCTTCCTTTGCCTTATCCTTGTTCTTCAATGCATATGTACATCCATACTTGTTTAAAATGGCCATATTTTAGACTCTCTTCATTTTTACAGTATTGTACATTTACACACCATAGCAATGAGCATGGGATGAAAAAATTTAATTCATTCCAGCTATGTGGTCCCATCACCAACATATCTGATCTCTTTGTGGAGACTTCCAGATGTTTACCTATATCATAAAGGCTTACACTGTAGCTCTCTGTACTTCCTGTCCATGACTTCAGCTATCTTCAACCAATTGGTCCGTAGAAAGCTCCAGCTTTTCTCTCAAGGCTGAAAAAGGGCTCAAAGTAACTGCTTAATTTTGGACTGAAGCCTCTGAGAAGCACACGAAGAAATTATTTTAAGCGCAGACAATGGCGCTGTCCTTGTCTGCGAAAAGTGCCTATTAACTCGGTGGAATGGGCACCACAGCTTGCCTCCTCTGCAACTGGGCAACCCTGGGTCCTTGTCCCCTTTAAGGGACGGCTCAAGGCAAGCTCACAGTTAGGGAGCCCAGCCCTCATTTCGGGGCTGGCAGCAGGCAAACACACAGTTGGAGGCCTGGCCCTTGGGGCAGGGCAGGGCAGCAGGTAAGCACAGTTAGGAAGCCCAGCCCTCAGTTCAGGGTGGGGCAGCAGGCAAACAACTAGCCACCAAACGGGGTGGCTTAGGAGAGGCGAGAGGCTGCCCCTCCAAGGAGGGGAGGTAGGGGAATGCAGGACCTCCCACTCCACTGCGCCCCAGCCCGAGGCCCCTAATGATTGCTCTCACCCTGAGCTTGGTAGTGGGGATCCAGGCTGCAACACACCACCATGGGCTCAGGGGAAGCATTCCCCGGGCCACTTCCTACCTCGACCTCTATCGGCGCTGGGTACCAGTCGGCTTGGTCCACCAGTCTAGGCTGGTGGGTCTCCTCCAGGAAGATAGCCCTTGGTAGGTCCGGCCAGTTGGACATCTCCACGTTGTTCAATTCGCCCACCCATGTCAGGACCATGGGCTCCAGACTGTTGGAGGCCTCAGTGCTGTGGGTGTCAGGCAGGACTCCAGGACCGTGCTCCTCTGGAACCCCAGGGTAATTAGCCACAGGCAGTCTCTCTGGTCCAGGCAGGGCCTCAGGGGAGGGGGACTGCCACAGGCGCGAGGGCCCAGGTAGATCGGGAAGTCGGGGTAGTGGCCCAACGGCAGGCTTGGCGGTGGCTGCCTAGGCTGGTCTCAGCTGCTGGGGGTCAGCTCTCACCGGTGGGCCAGTTGGTGGCAGGTTCCCCAGTCCTGGCACCCAGGAGCCTGGTCAGAGCCCTCCGCCCTGCTTGGAGGTCAGGCCTTTAATGAGCCTCGAACCCTGCCCCTAGCCTTCTGGCCCCAGGAGCCACCCTCTGAGGGGTCGGGCACAGGTGTTCTGGCTGTGAGCCCACCCGCCAGGGTCTCTGAGTGGTCTCCTCTGCTTCTGAGTCAGGGTGAGGCCACAGCATCTCGCCACAGGACCCCCTGGGTTCCCTACATTTTTCTCCATTTGTGAAGGATCATATTTCATTGTGAGTCACTTATTGCAGCGAAGAGCATTGGTTCTTGTAAAAGATGCAACAGACGTACAACTAATGACCTGTGCTGGTAAACCTGGAGCAGCCAGCATGAGTAAACATTTCCAGGCAAATTCTGCCCTGTCCTCCCTGCACCAGCCAGTGAAGTTGAGTATGGTATCCCTGCAGATTAGGGAGCTCCCCAAGGCATGGTGTCTCTCGGACCTCCCACTAAGCTGACATCAGGTGGCTCAGCATTATCCACACACCCTGGGGTTATGTCTAAAGGTAAGATCTCTCCTTGAATAAGGGAGCCACTACCAATGTGAAGGGATCCTGTTGATTCCCAATAAGATACAGCAGGCAGGTAAGAGAGTACTTTGCTTTTTCCATTACTGAGTGGTATTTAGTGGCCTGTGATATGTGGGAGGTCAAAAAGATGATCACATGGTTCCTTCTGGCCATAAGCTTTGTGACTCTAATGCCCATATTCCCAGAGCTGGCAAGTGGGAAGGGGGGCTCTTTATGGGTGGACAGTGCAGCCAAGTTACACTCTTATGATTTGAGTTTGCTGGATTTTTTCAGTTTGCATCTTAGCTTTTCAAGGTATTTGCATATGTATTTTGGTAAATGTTACTGGTTTATAAAAAATCCTAGTTATTTATGTAGTTATCTGCAAATAAGCCAAAACCCTCAGAGCATATTATGAAAACTTTCAGGGTAGAGAAAATATTTTCCTATATTAATATAATCATCTGTTGTGTATGGAAATCCATCTATTTATAGAAATATATGGGGAATTTTGAAATTGTGGATCCTCTCGGTTTGCTGGGGAATAATTTTTAAGGAAATTTAGATGTTTAAAGCTGCAGATAAGTTCCTAATATGATTTTCAAAAGCAGCAAGGTGCGTAAATCAATGGGAATTAGGCACCTAGACATCTTGAAATTGGCACTGAGCACCTATCTGGATTGTATAGGAAAAGACCATTTCACCAGGAGGGTGGTGAAGCGCTGGAATGGGTTACCGAGAGAAGTGGTAGAATCTCCATCCCTAGAAGTTTTTAAGTCCCATCTTGACTGGGATGATTTAGCTGGGATTGGCCCTGCTCTGAGTAGGGGGCTGGACTTGACCTCCTCAAGATCCCTTCCAATTCTATGATTCTAGCTGCATCTTTATGCACTTAAATACCTTTACAAGTCTGATCCCTGTTGCCTAGTCCTTTGTTCTAATCAGCGTCCAATACCACCTCTCTACAGCAATATTTGTTTTCTAATATGTAATTTGTCACATTTCAATGACTCATAGGTTCCAAGGCCAGAGGGAACATTTATGATCACCTAGTCTGACCTTCTGTATAGCACAGACCATGGACTTCCCAAAAATAATTCCCGGAGCAGACCTTTTAGTAAACATCCAATCTTTGATTTTAAAATTGCCAGTATTGAAAAATCATAACCTTGTTCCAAAGTTTAATTACACTCAATGTTAAAAATCACAAATCTGCCAAGAGTCCATTTCCAGCCACATTATGTCTCTATCTCATAGACTGAAGATCACATTATTAAATATTTTTCACATGTAGGTATTTACAGACTGAAATCAAGTCACCCCTTAACCTTCTCTTGGGTAGGCTGAATCCATTGAGCTATTTATGTTTATTATTATATGACTCATTTTCTAATCCCTTACTCATTCTAGTGACTCTTCCCTGACACCTCTCCAATTTATTGCCATTCCTCTTGAATTGCGGACGCAGTATTCCAGCAGTGGTTGCACCTGTGTAAGTCATAAGAACTTTTTCAGAGCCTGCTGGGAAGGAGGATTCAAAGTGGTGAAAATGACGTACCCTTATCAGTGTTAGTGGGAGGGGCACCTTTGCAATATTTAGCATACAGAGTGTTACCAATCTCACAATACATCACAATTTAAGTAACGAAGCTTGTTTAGATGTACAGTTGTATGCAACCTTATATTCCTCCACCACCACCCTTATAATTTGATTACACTGACAAATTTGAATCGCTCTGTTTATTTTGCTATTGATGTTGTTCAGTAATTATGGGCATTGATTAATGGTGAAAATCCAGCTGCTGCAACCTCCTCCTGATGCAAGTGATCCTTAATCAAGCCCAGTATACTATGGTGTAGATAAAGATACTTACATGTGCAGAGTCAAGCCCTATACATTTCCCGTTAGCCCCTTGCTCTGAAAAATCTCACTGTCCTTGTTTTAAAGTACCAAGTATCTTTTAATAGCTTTAGAGAGACTTATTTTTCGGTTCTGTCTGTACAACTTATCCATGCATGAAATTGCCAGTGACTTCTGGTGTAACACCCGCTAATTGGTTGCAAACCATGAATACACACCTGCATGTAACTGAATTAATCACATTCACAGAATTGTAAAACAGCTAAATAATAACAGAATTAGAACGAATCTGTGGCAGGTGCCATATGCATGAGTCTTCTTTGTTTGCAAGTTCTGAAGTACTGAAAAGTTTTAATGTATGTAGCTCTAAAAATTCTGACCAGGGCATTGTCTTTGACTCATAACTTACCCCTTTCAACACATTGGGTTGGTGATGTTCCTCTGGAAATTTGACTATTTGCAATATACAGCTGAAAGTGCAGGATCACATATGACTGGGAATTTCGGCTGCTGAATCCTTTCAGTCCCAGCTTCTGTTCTCACGTAACGCCTGCAGCCCTGCTGACATTGGTTCCTGGGGGGAATCCACGGTTCATATATTTTTTCCAGCTAAGAGGGAGAGTAGAACCGTACTGCCCCAAAGTGGCTATACAGTGGCTAATAAGTAATAGTTCTCATTTTCAGAGATGGCAGAAGGGAGAAGCACTACAGCTTGGGATCATTCGAACTGTGGACCAGGATTGCTCCAGGGAAGCTGGGAGGGGACGAGCCAGAACAGGATCTGCAATCCCTTTCTACAGGGCACTTCTTGCAGTCCCTTTCTTAAGGCTAATACACATAGGAACCTGTCTCACCCCATTCCCAGAGATGAGACTAGTGCCACTGGTGGGGCATATCTCTCTCATTTTGAGACCACAGAGAAATCATGATTTGTCATCTTATTTTAAAAATATTGACATTGAATAGAGGACATTCATCAAAAAGTATGGGTGAGGAAGCATTGCAATTATCTGACCACTTGCTGAGTTGTTCGGATACCATGACGATTACAAAAGTTGAATGGGTGGACACCAAAGTTGCAATGGAACTAAGAAAATATTGGTAACTTTGTCAAAGTAATGTGGGAAAAAACCTATCCAGAAGATATTGCATTATGATCAAAACCTATTTCTTTGGATCTGATAGAATATTTCTTAGTAAATGAACCCAAAAACATAGATAACAAGAAAAATCTGAGAAAAGAGTATGAGGTTGTAGGATGAATGCAATTTAGAGGTTTTCATGAGTCCCATTTTCTGAGGATGAAGAAAAATGATAACACAGAAATGAATAATTGGTTGATTTTTTTTTAAAGCCACAAAGGCAGTCTACTGTCATGTTTGCAATTTTTCCTGACTTTAGTAAAGGAAAACAAACATTTGTTGATGGGCACTCTAACTGGAGAAATGTTGCAAGAGATATTGCTGATCCTGAAACTTCCAACTCTCATATTAATTCTGTGTGTAAGTTTGTTCAAAGATGCAAATTACCCAGAAGAATTCGTTCTGTTACCTGCTCAGTTTGAGAAGGAGTGTTCTTATTGAAGCAAAGTGCTGAGATACATTGTTGCCATGGTGAAACTTCTGTCTTCTTTGGGATGACCTCTAAGAGGACATGAGGAGTCATCAGTGTCAAATCAAAAAAGGTAATTTTTTCACCTGCCTTGAATATCGTAGTGGATTTAACAATTTTCTCACTGAACATTTGAAAATGTATCAGTATTGTAGCTCAGAGAAGATCACCTTTGTAACGCACCAAACTTACAGCGAATTCATTACTCTGATGGCAGAGCAGCTCAGAAACCAATTCACTGATGAAGTAATGCCAGGTAATATTCAGGTATGAGATATGTAGACCAATGAGCAATAATTTTAAGATGGGTGATTGACATTGGTGAAATTATAGAGGAATTGCTTTGTTTTGACTCACTAAAATCCTCCACTTCTAAATATATAGACATAATGGTTTTGGAAACCATTGCAAATTTAGGTTAGTACATCAAAAATTGTCGCAGGCAGAGCTTTAATAAGGCTACAAATATGGTAGGAAAGTATTCAGGTCTGCAGGCAAGACTGAACAATGTAAATCCCTCTGCTTTATTGATACCATGCTCCAGCCTTTCCTTACATTTAAACTCTAATGCTACAGCTGAATCTTGTGAGGGAGCTACACATTTTTGCATTCTTCAAAACACATATCCTTTTCTGATTTCTATGTATCAGTGGAGTATGTCACAATCGTGCTTGGAACAGGCAAATGAAAAACATTTGACAGTCAAAATAATTTGTGACATCAGGTAGTCTGCTCTTGCAGATGCAGATTTGGCTTTGAAATGAGCTATGATGTTATAAAGAGAACCTGATTAGACATAGCCACATCAAGTTCTAAAAAACATGTTCAAAAGCTCAAGCAAAATCCTTGCTTTCCTTGCAGAAAAGTTGGAAAAATATGATACTGTGTTTTTACTATTTTTGTGGAATTGTTCACTTCAAAGAATTAATACTGTCAGCAAATCACTGCAAAAATTGATGGAATCATGGAATCTGAGAGTTGGAAGAGACTTCAGGAGGTCATCAGGTCTAAAATCCCCTCCTCCTCTTCCACTCGCTGAAAGTGAGATGTTACTGTCGACAGATGCTTGTAGTATAGATGCAGCCCTTGTGAAATAATTTTTCCTAATAGCCAGCCTGGACCTCCCCCACTGCAACTTGAGACCATTGCTCCTTATTCTGTCATCTGTCACCGCTGAGAACAGCCTCTCTCCATCCTCTTTGAAACTCCACTTCAGGTCATTGAAGGGTGCTATCAAATCCTCCCTCAATCTTATATAGACCAAATAAGCCCAAGTCCCTCAGCCTCTCCTCATAGGTCCTGTGCTCCAGCCCCCAAATCATTTCCGTCCTGCACTGGACTCTCTCCTGTGCGTTCACACCCTTTCTGTAATGGGTGGCCCAGAACTGAATGCTGTACTCGGGATGCAGCCTCACCAGTGCCGAATAATGGGGGATAATCACTTCCCTGTATCTGCTGGCAGTGTTTCTACTAATACACCCCGCTGTGCCATTAGCCTTCTTGGCTATAAGGGTACATTTGTTGACTCGTATCTGGCCTCTCATCCACTGTAATCCCAAATCCTTTTTGGCAGAACTGCTGCTTAGCCCATCAATCCCCAACCTGTAGAGTGTTGGGGATTCCTCTATCCTAAGCGCAGGACTACTCTGCACTTGTCCTTGTTGCACTTCATCAGCTTTCCTTTGGTTCAATCCTCCAATTTGTCTAAGTCTCCCTGGACCCTCTTCCTGTCCTCCACCATATCAACCTCTCCTGATAATTTAGTGCCATCCACAAATTTGCTGAGGCTGCAACCCATCCCCTCATCCAGGTTGTTAATACAGAAGTTGAACAAAGCTGGCCCCAGAACTGACTCGTGGGGTACTCTACTTGGTACAAATTTATTAAACTCAGCGCAATTGTTAGCCTCAGTTACAGGTTTTGCTCTAGAAGTTAGAAAGTACTATAGTTATATGGAAGCAGAGGCACTAACGTCAACAAAAAATATAGGTTCTCTGATATATCTGAGAAGCATAAAAAACCAAGGAAGTTATTTTTTAATCAAACTAGAGATAATGAAATCAATTTAAAAGGGAAAGAGAAGATCATATTGAGACTATCATTGCTCTGTGTGACACGATAATAGTGTAATTGCAGAATAGAGGTGAATCTCTAAACAAAACTGTTGATTTATTTTGCATGTTTTTGACAAAAGTATGGGTGAAGAGGTTAAAAGCCAATACTGTAAGAAATTTAGTGAATTCTACTGAGAGAACATAGACACAAATCTTTTTGAAGATGAAGTGAAGCATTTCATTCATTTTATCGAAAATGATGAGGTGTATGCTTCAAGAGCACCAGGTGATTTGTGTAGACAATTTGAGGCAACTTTTCCAAATGTGGAAACCTTTTTGAAAATATTTTTAAAAATACCTGTCACAGGTGCTTCTGGTGAACAATCTTTTTCTTTATTGAAACAAGTTAGAAGTATTTGTGAAATATGAATCAGGAACATTTGAAAAGTTAGCAATATTGACAATAGAATGTGCTTCTTTACAAAATATTATTTACGATGACTTAACTGATGAATTTGTAAAGAAAAAGTAGAGAAAGAAAGGTATCTGAATATTTTTTTCAAGCTGAAAATAAGCTTCTTCACTAGAAGTTAACTTTTATTTTTCCATTCAGGCATCAGCTATACATTTTATTTTTACGTTTTTCATGTTCACATAACACGAATACAAGTTTTGATCCAGACTAGAAGTTCTCAAACTGTGCTCCAAGAACTCCATTCAGGTGGCATGAAGAAAGTTATGTTTTTTTTTTAATAGGGTGCTCTTATCCAAATCTGTTCACAACAGTTTGCTAATGACACAAATGATATTTGGAAAGATTATTAAGTGGTCTACCAAGACCCCTGGCAACTTTCAAGTGCTCTGCAGGGGGAAAAAAGAGACTACAAAAACGAGTTGTAACTGACTTTATTTTCATTTACTTCTTATTAATTATATAGGAGGAGGATGAAATAAAAAGCATGAAAAATGTGAGGGGCAGGAAGAGTGAATGTTCTTTTTCTTGGTTGGATCCCCAGGGGGGCCCTAAATGAAGCTGAGCACAGGCCCTCAGCAACTTTAAATCCACCCATGTGTGAGCCCAACTCAACAAAAGGATCTCAAGGTTTCCAGTTTCCCTGCAGCTGGACATCTCCTGGGCCAGTTGCCTCCTTGTGCTGCTGACTCTCGGGACAGCTGGTTCACCATAGTACAGGAGTCCTGTACCACTACATGCATGCCAGGCTGTAGCCCAGTGCAGTGGTTCCCAGCCTTTTCAATAACACAGCACACTTCAAAGAGACAAACAATTCCACGTCACACCCACTTTTTTCAGCTGAATTGATTGCTTAAAAATGTCACATTTACTTGCATTTACTGTGTTTACAGTCTAACTAGAGAATTTTGCTACACAGTAGCGATTACAACAAGATAAAGGATCAAATGCATTAATGTTTCAAATCCACCACAGATTACACCATTTAAAACAGTGAGCGCAGACAAAATCTGCTCAATGCCATGCTAGGGATGTTGAGTAAGCAAGTAACCACTGCAACCAGGATCTCCCTCCCCACCAGCCTGTTGGAGCCAAGACACGTCAGTTCAACCATGTCCCAGTTCCAACAAGCTCCTGCCGCACTTCCTCCCTCTTGTGACAGAAAGGACTAGGGGCAGGCTCCCTGCCAGCTCATTCGGGCTGGAAAGCAGCATGTCAGCTGCACTCCTCCCCATGTAAACAGGGTCCTGCAGGGTCGCCAGTTCCCCTCATGGTGGCTCTGCAAAGAGACACAGTGAGGGGCAATTGACAAATTTCATGGCACACTTGGACAGTTCTCATGGCACACCAGTGTACCACAGCCTCTGGCCTGGAGGTGCATAGCTAGCAAAGGGCTTGACAATGGGACAATTAATCTCTCCCTGTGGGATGGGAAAGGACCCTGGGGTGCCACTTGACAGATGTTATCTAAGCTGTCAGCAATGACAGTCAACACCTCCATTTCAAAGTTCTTAGGACTTCTCAGCAGAGTGAGATGAAGCAAGGCGCAATCAGTGATCAGACAGAAAGGAGGAACTGTGTAATGGTGTTTCCAGCCTCTCTCCCAATCACTCCATGAAGTAGATGAGTGAGTAGAATTACCCCTAGTTTATAGATGGGTAAACTGAGGCACAGAATGCCACGCCTTTGCTCATGGCCAAACAACAAGCCAGGGCTGGAACAAAGGCATTCCCCCTCCCACCTTGCAGGGTCCTCCCAGAAGTCACACATGTGTGCAACTAGCCCAGTTCAGCTGGCATGAGCCAGCTCTGGGTGCCCAGCTGCTGCGTAGGTTTCCCTTCATATCCCTGTTTCTCAACAGCTTCCTCCTGTCCCAGTTGTGGGGTTTGGCTTCTCCCCTGAGAAGGAGGGGTAGCTGGTTTTCCTTGGAAGAGCCTGTTTGCTTTACACCCAGTAGTGTGAACTTTACAGTTTAATATTTGCTCTGGGAACCGAAAAAGAATGGGGAAATTCAAACCCCAGACTGCGTGTTGTGTGTTGCTTTCTCTCCCTGCAACAGCATGTGGCCGCTATTGCCCGGCCCAAACCTAGCCACAATGCATCTGTAATGCATCCATCCCCAAGGAGGGAGCTTCTCTGTCACAGTGGATGTAACAGATAACTGCGATGTGTTATTTCCTAGCAGAGTGTTTCCTGACTTTAAACTACAGGCACCTCCAGACATGAAATCCTGTGTTTGCTTCTCCTGGTAAATTTATATTCAACTCACAGAAGCTGTTTAACCTGGGAAGACGGACTAGGCAAGATTTAACAGGACTTTTGCCCTGTGTGCTTCCAACCACCCTTTAATTCTTAGTAGGCAGAGACCTCTGCTGGAAACAGTTGGGTACGACAAGAAACTTCAGGTGCCTGCTAATTACAAGCGGAGCTGTAAGGGCTTGGAAGCCCTCCTGAGGAGCCAAGTCACAAGCCAAGGGAGGATTAATTGAAGGCTCTCGAAACAGTCTTCACATGACCTTTCTCTGTCAGAGTTCAAACTAAGTAAATGCTCCAGTTTAGACTGGATTGACTTTCCTTTAGCTTTTCCATGTTACTGTAACCCTATGCTTGAATTGGCCCATGGCAACAGAAACCTCACACCTGGCTTGTGGCAAAAACTCACACACCCAAGCCTGTAGTGTGCTAGTGAGCCACCATGTATGCAGGCATATACTTCCCTGTTTCACCCCGGCAGCACATCATATTTCAGGGGAAGTCTGGCCACTGCTATGGGCAGGGGTGAGCAAACTTTTTAGGTCAGTCCCCACTTTTTGTCCCTATAATTAGCAGCCCCCTACCCCACTCATTAATGTAATCCAAACTGACAGAAATTTCACTTACATTCATAAGGACAAAAGCCCTTTTGGCATAGGTAAGAAAAATAAGTCTGTAGAATGTAAAATCTTTATTAATTGGTATATAAATGTAAATACATGTACAATAAAACAGTATCGTATTTCAACATTTTAATGGGATGGATGACCCTGAGACCCAGCAGCTGATCATGCTGTGCGCCCCTTATGAAATGTCATGCTCCCCTGAGGGGACCCACCCCCCATTTTGCTCGAGGGCACACACCACAACTCCCAGGAATATGTTTAACTGGAAGAAGGTGAGCCCAGTCCTCTAGCTGGCTAGCGCATTATATTGCTATCTGCAGAAAGTGCTGGGTGACTTCAGAACTACAACCTGCAGTAACTAATGATAAATAATCTGCAATCTCCATCCCTGAGCTTCTGTGGCCTGCAAAGCAGGATGCCTCCTTCTTCGGATTTCTGAGTCTGCTTGTTACTTCAGTGCTTTTAATTTCTGATGCATGGCTGGCAAGGTGCCCCCAGCCTCTCCTGGCAGTGCAGCCTGACAGGTGAGAGCAGGATTTGGCCTGTTGGGTTTCCCCATTGGATCACAAAAAGGGGAACATGCTGCATTGTCTCGAAACCTCTTTCCGAAGCAGTCCTTGCTCATGAGAGTGAAGCAAGTTCTGCTCCTGGGGATTAGTTAGTGTTCAGTAGCTACAGTCTGAAAGAGTCTTTTATTCGTCTCATGACAATGGGATCCAGGGATCTCTGCTGAGAAGAAATGAAAGCAGCATTTCATTATTTTCCCCAAATGCTCATGATAATGGTGGGGTCTGGATCAGGCCCAAACAGCATCCCTAGTAAGACCTCCTCAGTAATTTTCAGCCCATATAGTAAATGACATCTTAACACATTTTCCCAAACTGGTTATCACATCCACTCCTTACCCAGAGCAATTCTCCATAGTGTGAAATGAACTGTAAGCAGAACATGCTGGTGGCTACATGTATAAAGAATAATCATTAAAGTTTCAGTGAGGTTGATACAGTGGGACAGACTTCTTGGGAAGTGGGGCTATTTGCCTTAAAGCAAAGTTTGGTTGGATGGTTAAGCTATGATTGTTTGCAATCTATGCATCCTAAAAAAGAGGCAGAAAGCAGGATGCTGACGGACAGTGAAAATCCACTCTTCCAGCAATGGTTAGACACATATTCACTCTTTTATATGCATTGAGAAATAACATCTGTGGAATGCTAAATGTATTGGATTGATCAGTTTTGGCATGTGAAGGAAATTGATTCCCAGCAGCAGTATTGTATCTTTAAAATGGTCCCCTGTCCTATGGACATAAGTTCCAATTCATTCAGCATAATCATGATCCTTCTCTTGGTACAGAAAATCAGAGTCAAGACATTTTGCTGGGAAGGAGGATACTATGCAGAATAGGATTTTTTCCGACTGCTGTGTATGTTCGAGCATTGACTGAAAGGAGAACTAGTATAGCCACAGAATACAAAATACTACTGAGCAAGGGCTGAAAAATAAGGCTTCTGGTTTGGGGAGTAACCAGAACTTTTTGATAAATGTTTCAGGAATCACAGAAATACAGAGATGAAAGAGACCTCAAGAGCTCATTTAGCCCAGCCCCTTGTGCTAGGGCTCACTACCACTTTATTATCCTTGGAAACGAAATTTAAATGAACTTGGCCATGATTTGCATATTTAGGGACCATCCTCTAAATGAGAAACAGAAGACCTGTCAGTATGAATCAGGCCAGTGGTTCATCACATCTAGTATTCTGACTCTAACTGTGTCCAATACCAGATGCTTGTCAGGGGAAGTTACAAGAAACCCCATAGCTTTCAATTATGGAATAATGTGCCTCCAAGGGGAGTTTCTTCTGGCAGGAGAAGGGTTTCTATTCCTCTTTTGAAAAGGTGACTGTGCTTTGCTGAACCTGTAGATACTCCTATTATCTGCCTATATGGCTAATCTCTTTGGCAACCTTGTAAATTCCTGTTTTCAGTGAGTTCCACGGGTTGATTGTGCATTGTGTGAAAGTACTCTGGGAGGAACTGCTCATGTGCAATATAAACCAACTCAGCTTACACAATTCAGCTTACACAACTTACACGATTCAGGAGACTTCTCCTGCACAAGAATGTAAAGTGAGCATATTTTCTGCTGCAAGCTGCAACACAGGGCAGTTTTTGCTCCGAGGTGCCTGAGAAGCCCAAAGGCAGGTCTACACCATAGCGGAAGGCTGAATTAAGGTACGCAATCCCAGCTGTGTTAATTACTGAGCTGTAGATGACATATCTTTATTCAAACTTCCATGTCATCTCCACTGAAGAAGTGTTCGCTCCTTTACTCCTAACTTCAGGACTGGGTTCAACATCTGTCAACCCTGCACATTTGATCTTCTGGAGTTGGATTTAGCGCACCTGGTAGGGAAGCACTAAATCATTCTTCCCTGTAGTGAAGATGTACCCCTAGACTATAGTAGGCCCACCCCCCTACTCATAGTGGAAGTATATGGGGAGGTGGGGATAATTAATAGGTGCAGCCTGTGTGCCCTCTGTGCTACACATCCAGTTCCTCTGTTCTCTTCCGTGTGGGCAGTCTGAGACGTGTCAATGGGAGTTGCGTTCTATGGAATAAGAGGCTATGGAAGAGAGACCATCCACTTGTATTTTAGCCTGCATTGGATTGGGCTTTACAAGGTCCTTCAACTCCTGTGGATGCAGGATAGTAAATAACAAACAAAGATGTGGAGTGGAATAGCATTGAACCCAGTTCTGAAGTTTTTACTCAGTGTCCAGCGAGGTAAAATTGTCACTGAAGACTTCAATGGGAGCTTTGCCTAACTCAAGCCTGCAGGACTGGTGCCAGTGGGAGGGCACAGTTTGTAAACGCCAGCATATTAAGCTATGGCTACACTACCCAGTTATTTCAAAATCACTGAGTTGTCATCTATACTATGCATACACTATTTTGAAATAATTTCAAAGTAGTGGGTGCGTTATTTTGAAATTAGTAACCCTCAAAGTGACAGGAATAACACCTATTTCGAGCTTGCTATTTTGTAATAGGCAGTGTTAAGACATGGGATAGCACTGTTTCAAAATAAGCCATAATGGATTCCAATGGCCCTATTTCAAAATAGTTCTATGGATCAAGAAAAGCTATTTCAAAATAGCTTGGTGCTCTTTGGGTTGCACTTGGGCTGTGTCTACATACCCGCTCCCTTTTGGAGGGGGTATGTAAATCTACAGGATGGAAATGGCAGATGAGCTGAAGATTTAAATATCCCATGCCTCATTTGCATATTTCAGTAAGATGGGGCCCTCGAAGTGGGGCGATTTCAAAAGTGAAATTGCCACGTAGATGCTCGCGCTTCTAAAGTAGACCCTTATTCAACTGGGAATAAGGGAATTTCAAAGTCAGGGTTTCCTTTCAAAGTGCTGGCGTCTACACAGCATTTTCACTTTCTAAATGACCCCATTTTGAAGGCCACACCTCCCAGGAATGTGCAAATGAGACGCGGGATATTTAAATCCCTGGCTTATCTGCAATTTCAAGCCCACAGATTTACATACCCCCTCTGAAAGTGATGGGCTATGTAGACACGGTGTGCAGTTGTGTTATTTCAGGGCTGCAGTGTAGCTGTAGCTTTACAAGGTCTGTCATTGTCAATTCTCTCCAACATTTCATTTCATAATATTCTCTTTGACTTTCTTCATAGTAACTAGATTAAATATTTTATGTGTGTGCCTGGCGGCCTCTTGCAAAGTCCTTTGCTGACGATGGGTATTGGACGGCTGCATATTCTGAAACATTACAGCCCTGGGACCTTTTCTGGAAAGGTTGGAGCCGATGTTTCTCTTTGATAAGGAAGGTTCCATCTAATTGTAAACAAAACCACGATCAGCACCAAGGAAGGAAAAAAGGAACTAAACAAGTGACCCACGGCTAATGGCAAGCCGTGTCCTCACCAACTCATCATATTCTAATTAAAAAGTAATGCCTTCACTTCTCCAGCAACATCTACAATTCCTACTGGTGATAGTGTCTCTGAAAAATCTATTCAAATGTGTATGCATTATTCAGTAACATTTCTATTCTAACAGCTCAACAATTACAGAGGTGACTTGGGTTTGTCTTGCTTCACACTGAGGTAAATCAGGAGCAACTTTATTATGGAATCATAGAAGAGTAGGACTGGAAGGGACCTCGAGAGGCCATCGAGTCCAGCCCCCTACCCTCATGGCAGGACCAAGCACTTTCTAGACCATCCCTGAAAGCTATCTATCTAACCTCTTCTTAAATATTTCCAGTGATGTAGATTCTACCACCCCCCCTTGGCAATTCATTCCAGTGTTTGATCACCCTGACAGTTAGGAACTTTTTCCTAATGTCCAACCTGAACCTCCCCTTCTGCAATTTAAGTCCATTGCCTCTTGTTCTATCCTCAGAGGCAAGGAAGAACAAGTTCCTCCCAATGCCTTATGACACCTTTTAGATACCTGAAAACTGCTATCATGTCCCCCCCTCAATCTTCTCTTTTCCAAACAAAACAAGCCCAATTCTTTCAGCCTTTCTTCATAGGTCATGTTCTCTAGACCTTTGATCATTCTCGTTGCTCTCCTCTGGACCCTCTCCAATTTCTCCACATCCTTCCTGAACTGCAGTGCCCAGAACTGGACACAATACTCCAGCTGAGGCCTAACCAGCACAGAGTAGAGCGGGAGAATTGTCTCCAAATGAGTTAAAGTGACATAACCGGGAAGAGCACAGGGCTCGTAACCTTCAACTCATCATATTCTTGCACTCCCAGGACCAATGCACTCCCAGGAAAGGGCTTGGAGTGCATTGGTCCTTTGCTTGTATGTGCAGTGGCCCTGATGATGATGATGATTTATTTATTATTATTTATAATAATCTAACTTTCCAAATATTAAAAATATCCCTGCCCTGGAGAGTGTGCAAATGTAGAAAGACAAGGTCGGATGACAGGCAACGGAAAGGGATACAGTCTACAGAAAAGCAATCAGGGAGCGGATGGATTCATATCATGTTAGTTACATATTTGTAGTAACTAGCAAATTGACCCAGTGGCACTCAGATATTTAAGCGAAGTGAGGCATTTCTTTCCTCTTGAAAGTGAAAGGAAAATGTATCTGGTTTATGCAAATAACTGTATTTTTGGAAAATGAAGGAAAAAAAACATTTGTATTAGTAAAAGTCGGAGAGTGATTCACAGATTACACAGGGCTTGTTGGTAAGCAACATTTGCAGTCTTTCTGACTTTTGCGAGAAAGAACAGAGGGGGACAGGAGAGTGTCAGGGTGTGGGAGGGCTGATGGTAGGGGTGGGTGGCATAGGAGGGAGGATGAGGGGTCAGAGCAGGGGGTGGAAGGTGCTGCAGTGGGGGCACCGGGTGGGGGATAAGGGCAGGGGGCATGTTGGATGGTGGGGCTGAGGGTAGGGCATGGGGATGGAGAAGAGAGGGCAGGGGTGGGGTGTGGGGGGGGCTCAGGACAAGGAGTGGGGGTGCTGGAGTGAGGGCAGGATGGTGGGGACTCAGAGCACAGCATCTGGTATGAGTGAGGGGGGTCTGGGCGGGGGAGGGGGTAGATGTCACAGCTGAGGTTTTGGTGTGGGGGCAGCTTAGGGCAGAGGGGAGTGTGATAGAGGGAAGGTGGGGGTGTACTGAGGGCAGAGGTTTGAGGGGGTGCTTAGAAGCAGTGTTGGGAGCAGTCTGTGGCCAGGGGATGTGGATGGAGCTGTGCAGGAGCTAGGAGAGTAGCGGGTCTTAGTAGACGGGGAGAGGTTGGTGTGGTGCGGAGGGGGGGCTGAGAATGAGGGCAGAGGGTTTGCCATATGTCACAGGATCAGGGCACAGGGTGGCGGTGCACATGTCACAGTAGAGGTTTTGTTACAGGGGGTTCAGGGCAGGGGTGGAAGGCAGTGGAGCGAGGGGAGGGTGCAGGGGGCTGAGGGCAGACAGTTTGGTCAGGGGTCACGGTGTGGGGTGGGGGGGTCACGGAGCAGGTGGCTTATGGTAGTGCGTTGAGAGGGCTCGGGAAATTTACCAGGGTGGACACAGCAGTGAAGGTGAAGCTGGTCTGTGGCATTTTCTTGCCGGCGTCTGGGTCTCAGTTCCTGGTCCCACTGTCTCCAGGGGGAGGGCTGGACTGGGCTGGCTTCTGCAGCTCCAGCTGGAGCTCCTGAGGGGAGGCACCTTCCCACACTTCAGGAGAAGCTGTGGCTGGGTCCTTGCTGGGGTGGGTCCCCTCCCCCCTCTTCCTCCCCCTCCTGAGTAAGAATGGGGGAGTGGGGGCAGATTGGAGCTGCAGCTCTTTTCCCTGGCCCTAGCACAGCTGGGGGGGGGGGGGGGGGCTGGGGCCACAGATTTTTTCACTGGCTTTGGCACAGCAACAGTGCTGGAGCTAGGGCCGGGGCTCATTTCTCTAGCTCATTTCTCTAGCTCCGGGGAAAGCAGCTTGGGAGCTGGGGGTGCGGGAGGTGGTTTTGTGGCCCCAGCATCAACATGGGGGGGCAGGGCCGGGGTTCATGGCCCCAGTGTCTTGGAAAGGGCCAATTGTGTAGGGGAATTGCAGGGGCAGCAAGAGGAAGCTGCATACCAAATGTAATAGTTGTAGCTCTTTGGGTTTAAGAGGAGCTCTTAAGCAAATGTAGCACTGACAGATAAACAGACACATTTTAAAATATATAGTAGGTTGTTATTAGTAATACATGTGAATTTACACTCCCATCCACTGTTATTTCCCTGCCCCATGAACCTCCAGCTCACATTCCAGTCTTCATACACCCTATAGTCCCCTATACTTCAACCCTAGATAGACATGGCTAGCAAGTGTGGTGGCAGAACCATGCCTCTGAAAGGGATTTAAAGTGTTGCTTTTGAGGAGCAAACGAGGAAGGACATTCCATTACTAGAGGGGTAGTGTGGAAGAAAATCCTGAGATGATTCTGGGAGAAGTGAACAAAAAGGATGCTGGCAAACAGGAAAACACCATGCGACTGCAGCACAATAAGATCAATGGTTAGAAAAGCGGCACAGCTATGTAGGGCCTTGCAAAGCATCACAAGAAGCTTAACCTTGATGTGGTGGTTATGGGGAAACCATTCTGAGGTGACTGTAGTGAGCACAACAATGGGCGAGGAAGATGATCTCAGCAACTGTGGTTTGTGTGCCCTACAGGAAGGTGATGTATCAGAGGGGAGGAGGTTACAGTACTCAGAAATAAGGGACCAGATGGAGAGAGAGGTTAGATGTTAAAGAGCAGCAAGATTTGGGCAAGGCCTGGATGTATGAGGCAAGGGGATGGGAGGAGATGAGGATGACACCCTTGTCACAGGCTTGAGTTATTGAGTTTTGTCCACAAAAATAGCTCATGGGGGCTTGGAGACGATTGACAAGGAAAGATTGGGATGAAGTCCTTGCCCCAGTGAAGTTAACGGGGCCAAGATTTCATTCCAGCAATTCCATATTGGCTATATTAAACTTACACCGATGACACAAGCTCAAGGAACAGGTAGCAGATGGAATTATCATCATTAATTAGTGTAATTCAACATCTGTATTGTGGCAGCTACCGAAATCCAAAGCCAGCTTGAACTGGGTGCTAGACAAAGGATGAGGTGCAGAACCGGATGAAGGATGCTGGAGGCCTAGGAATGGATGCAGGTGAGTTAGTCTGAAATCTCAGACCTTTAGTCCTGAATATAGTTTAGCGGTCTAAGTGAGACAAAGATAATTTGAGGGGCTATAAGTGAACCACACAATTTCTTCCAATGCCCCGTCTTCTCATTTGGCCAGTCGGGTGACATAAAAGGGAAGTTACAGCACTTCTTAAACAAATTTGTACTGCTGTCCACTTCAGGACATACTCACTTATTCAATCACATTTAGGCCAGGACAACACTAGACATTGAAGTTGATTGTATTTACACAATTCTAGCTATGACTTTTCTCCAACTGACTTATCTGGCCCTTCTCACAGAGGGAGGTTGGGAAACTCCCCAATGACTTTCCTCACTTCTTCTGATATTGAGGCGCACAGGGGTTGACTGCCAACAATTTTGTGTATCCCCACTAGGCCCATGAAATCAAACCCTGGGAGATCGACCCTGCCCGGGTTGCAGCAGTGAAGACATGCCCTCAGAAAAGCACTTAGATGAATTTACCATAAGGTATGTAGAGAAATCCTTTCTAACAGTATTTATGAGAGGAACATATGATGGGGCAAGTGTCATGAATCTGGCAGTAAATTGCTTGTCCTGTCAGTTCTCAACCTTTTTCTCACCTAGTACATTTCCACAGCTTTAGATGACATATTTAACAAAAATGTTCTTCTGAGGAGAAACCATTATTGCAGTTTTTCTCTCTTAGGCACTATGGCTTTCTAACATCACGTGTGGAGGGTCATGTGGCTGTCGGTGAGATTGCTTTAAGAGGTGTTCTGCCGAACGGTGTTACAAAGACAGATGAAAATGTTCATGTTAATGAATAACAATCAGTCCTGTGGCATCTTAGAGATGAACAGATATTTTGGATCATAAGCATTTGTGGGCAAAGATGAAGCAGGTCTTCGTCCACGAAAGCTTATGCTCCAAAATATCTGTTTGTCTATAAGGTGCCACAGGACTTCTTGTTGTTTTTGAAGATACAGACTAACTCAGCTATCTTTCTGATACATGCTAATGAATGATGCTTCTACCAATCAGAAAGTTAAAAGAAAGGAAGCAGGGAAAGAAAATGGCTGCACAAAATCGATCCCACAAGCTAATACCAATAGTACAGGTGACTCGATCTGGGTATATTAGCAAAAGCTACCAGTTTGTGATATGTGCGTCTCAACAAATTTACAGTGATAATGCCCTATTAAAAATTATTGCCGTCAGAATAAATTACATTAAAAGAGCATTCATTTCACAAAATAGTCAGAAGTTAAAAAATGCCAGAATTAATGTTGACTCTGCACCTTCAGTTCAGTCCCTTTGTGCATGTGCATTATGAGGCAGTATTTAATTATATGCTCACATGCTGCTTTTTCCAAAGACCCCTTGGAGACTGTTGTTTGGGACCCATGGTTCATTTGTTGCAGATGTTGGAATGTGTGTAATGAATAAGGCATGGGATTGTAGGGATAGGAAGGAGCAAGGTCTCGTGGGTAAGGCAGTGGAATGCTGCCCTGGAGAACTGCCATCAAGTTTTTATCTAATGCTGCCCAAGTCACTTAAGCCAAACTTTTCAGAAGTGTAACTAATTGTGTATTCTTCATGTTCTGAGTGCCTAACCTGAGACCATGAGATCTGGTTGGCAGACATGCAGAGCACTCAGACCTGCAAGTGAAGTCTTTGAATATATGAAGTGCTCCATAATGCTAAATATTCTGAAGAATCAAGTAGTAGACTTTGATCACTATGTGCCTCAGTTTGTCATCTGTAAAATGGGGATAATACCCCCATCATCTCAAAACTGGGGTTTTGTGATACTACATTTGTGCAGAGTAAGAATCATTTAGGTATGATATTGATAAGCATCAGAGAAAAACTCATAAGGAAATGAATAATTCTGAATTCAGTGCAGGGTTTGGAGAGTGTGGAGTGAATACTGCATGGAGCCACATGCTGACTGATGAGAACTAAAAGAGCTATTGAATACCGGCCCATGCAGTGAGCACCATCCATCTTGCACTCTGAGTGAGAAAGTGGGGAGGACAATATGGAAAAAATCATGCATAATCATGTAATTAAAGACTGCACCATATGCATACTCTCAATGGGGGTGAAGTAATATTGCACAGGCAAGCTAGATTCAGGTAAATGAAAGGACTCCAGTTTCTCAGTATTTCTTTCAAACAGGTCCTCAGCCAACCTGATGTTAATTTGAATGTATGTCCTAGACAGTTCTGATGGATTGCAGTTGAACACCCAATGAGTAATTTTACCAGGTCTTCCATATTTAGCACAGGGATAGAAAAGCTGGCTAGATTGCCAGCACCTATTGAAAGCTGCTATTAAATCCCCACCTCAGTCTTCTCTTCTGAAGATTAAATAAATCCAGTTCCCTCAGCCTCTCTTCATAAGTCATGTGACCCAGCCCCCGAATTATTTTTGTTGCCCTCTGCTGAACGCTCTTCAATTTGTCTACATCCATTCTGTAGTGGGGGCCCAAAAGAGGATGCAATACTCCAGATGTGGCCTCATCAGCACCGGATAATCACTTCCCTAGATCTGCTGGCAATGCTCTTATTAATGAAGCCTAATATGCTGTTAGCCTTCATGGCAAGAAGGGCACATTCTTGACTCCTATCCAGCTTGTACTGTAATCTCCAGGTCCTTTTCTGCAGAGCTGTACATGAGATTCTTCTATCCTAAGTGCAGAACTCTGCACTTGTCCTTGAGGAAACTCATCAGATTTCTTTTGGCCCAATCCTCTAATATGTCTAGGTCACTCTGCACCCTATCCGTACCTTCCAGCATAACTACCTCTCCCCGCAACTAGTGTCATCCTCAGACTTGCAGAGAATCAATTCACTTCTTCACCCTGATCATTAATGAAGATATTGAACAAAACCGGCCCCACGACTCACCTCGGGGGCACTCTGATTGATACCAGCTGCCAACTAGACATGGAGCCATTTATCGCCAAACTTTGAGCCTGGCCAGCTTTCTATCCATTTTACACTCCATTCATCCAAGCCATAGCTCTTTAACAAGCATCCAATGAAGTGAGTCTTTGCCCACAAAAGCGTATGCTCCAAATGATCAGCTGGTCTATAAGGTGCCATAGGACTCTTCCTTGTTTAACTTGCTGGCAAGAATACTGTGGGAGACCGTATCAAAAGCTTTGCTAAAGTCCAGGTCTTTGATGTCCACAGTCTTCCCCATATCCAGAGAGCCAGTTATCTCATCATAGAAGGCAGTTAGGTTGGTCAGGCATGACTTGTTCTTGGCAAATCAATTTTGTCTGTACCTGATCACCTTCCTTTCCTCCACGCGTTTCAAAATGGATTATCTGGGGACCTGATTTTCCCAGGGCTTGAGGTGAGGCTGATTGATCTGTAGTTCCCTGGTCTCTCCTCCTTCCTTTTTTAAAAGATGGGGACCATATGTGTCTTTTTCATTTGTCTGGGACCTCCCTTGACTGCCAAAATTTTCAAAAATAATGGTCAATGGCTGTGTTATCATATCAGCTATCTCTCCCGGCACCTTCACATGAATTAGATCTGGCCCCATGGACTTGTGCATTTCCACCTTTTCTAAATACTCCTCAGTGGGGTCAAGAGCCACCACGGGCCCTGGGGCAAAGTGGCTGTTGGCCACAATGAAGACTGTTTAGAAATAGTTGTGGGAAGGGGATCCAGCTTTGCAGCCCTGAAAGGGTAGTCAGCTCTTACTACTGCCTGGCCCTCAGCACTGCGACTTCTCACACAGCTGCATGAAGCAGCACTTCAAGGGAATTTTGAACAACTGCTCCCTTTGCCCTTCCCTGAAAACGGCGGGCCTGATAGCCCTTAACACGTTCCTTTGCCACTGACTGTTGCCCGCCTTTTCTCCATACCATGCTATCGAGTGCTGCTGGCTGGGAGCTGACCTTGTCTTTGAAGACTGAGGCAAAAAACACACGGAGTACTTCAGCATTTTCCACATCATCTGTCACTGGGTTGCCTTGCACGTTTCGCAAGAGTCCCAGACTTCCTCTCACTTTCTTCTTGTTGCTAACATATGTGTAGAAACCCTCCTGGTTATCTTTCACATCCCTTGCTAGCAACAATGCCAGCTCTGCTTTGGCCTTCCTGACTACATTCCTGTAAGCTGGAGCAATATTTTATGTTCCTCCCGAGTAATCTGTCCAAGTTTTTCCTTTGAAGGTTTCTTTTTTATGTTTAAGATCATGGAAGATTTCTCCTTTAAGCCAAGGTGGTCGCTTGCCATATGTGCTATTCTTTCAGCATTGGGGTGGTTTCTTCCTGCACCCTCAATAAGATTTCTTTAAAATACAGCCAGCTCTCATGGACTCCTTTCTCCCTCAGAAGAGTCCCCCCTCCCCTAGTGGATCCTGCCTATCCATTTCTTGAGAGATATCTGCTAAACAGTCTAAAACAATGTTTAGATGCAAGAATCCTGGATGGTGGTCCAGGTTCTGAAAAACACTGTGTGGTGGTACCCTTCTACCCCTGTCCACCAATTTTCTGTCCTGTCCCCTAGCCTAACCTTCTCTGCTTGTCTGGTCCTATCCTGCTCTGCTCTTGAATCCAAGCTGGTACTACAGGGAACAGTGGCATGTGATAGCCAGGCAGCATACAATTTGCCTAAATACCCCGGGTATATACCAGGCATAGCTAGCTTATGTCAACCCTTGCCACTGCCTGTTCTCCTGGCTACACCACTATTTTGGTGCACGAGCCCTCACTCAGTAGAATGATTATGAGACTCATGCCCCTTGCTCCTAATGCAGATATGTGCACCCTTCTCTCTCCCAAGTTTATGAAACATACTATTTGAGATCGACTGGTGAACTTCCTCTCTCTCCAGTAATTAAAGGTACCCTAAGGGGCATGGTAAGTGCCTTTCTGTGCATGTTGGGATGGACATATAACATCATGAACCCTTTCTGCCTGACATGAAGTAGCTCTGTAATTGCAAATAGTGCTCTCAGGCTTGCTTTGAACAAGGGAATGGTGCAATTGTGGTCCAGAACAATTTCCTATTAAAATATTTATCAGACAAGCAGTAACTTATTGTGGACATAAGCAAAATACTAAACATTGTAATCTCTGCCATTAAGACATATTTTTTCCATACAGGAAAAGGAGTTGCAGGAAAAAATAAAATCAGGGCCAGATCTAGCAGAAGTGCTCATCAGTTATTTTAAAAGAAAAATATTATTATTTGTTGCTTCTCAGCACATTCTAGAAAGGCAATTAAATCTAGTCCCTGCCCTAGAGTTTACAGTGTCATTTCAGAAAGGCTTCAGATGGGGAGGGGGAAGGGGAAGACAACCACTTAGAGTTGGCTAAGGACAGATGGAATTTTAGGGAGGGATAAAACAATAATGTGTATAGTATGTAGCTCAGTAACTTTTGTTAAAGTTTGACTTAGACTCACAATTTATCAGACCACTTTGTTTTATTAGCAAAGCCGCTCTGCTAATACATTTAGAAGTGAGCCCCCCGAGTGGGGCTTGTGTCTCTTAATTTATACAGTTTTTTGGAGAACAAGTTACAGAGAAGTTACAGACAAAAGAAGAAAAAGATTTTAGTCACCACCCTTCGAGATCCCTGAGACCAGTCACCTATCTTCAATTACCTGCCACCCTTAACAATCTCCTTTAACAGCTTCCAGTTAACTTAACTAATTGCCCTTTACACCTTCCATTCTGATGCCTGCTTCTTAGACGTGCTGGCTTCATCTTAATTGCTTCTCCATTTAAAAGCTAACTGTCCCTACGTGTGCTCCCTCAGATACTTTGTAACATGTTTTGGCATGCCCTCTCATATACAATGTATCCAGCATGTTCCCTTATACAACGTTATACTTATACAATGTTATACTTCCACAATCCCCCCTTTTGGTCAAGGCTACGCCCATGACCAACGACTTACTGGATTTTATACATTAATCGTTCTTTTTTATTACTTTCACTGCTGACATTTAACAACATTAGATTAGCACTTTGGTTTGATCCCAGGTTGAGAGGAAGTTTATCTTTTCATACCCGGTTCGCCATTTTTCAACCTTGTTTGAATAGTCCCATACACCATGGGACACACTGTATTGGAGACAGCTGCTCCTCCCTAGATTCAGCCCTGTCCCATTACACACCCAGCACTAGTGGCCCTTTCCTTTCACCACACTTATAAGTTTAGGAACATATGTTTTTCCCAGCCCCCAAGTGTCATTTTCCTTCCATGTCCTTTTAAGTGGATAGGGTTCTCCAGCAAGCTCTGAGGAATTTAAAGGGATTGCCATGGTGGGGATACTAGCTTGTGAGTGAGCTGGGATGTGGCTGCAGACCCAGCAATTAGATATATTCAGGATCTGGGCTATTTGCACCTGTTGTTGGATGAAAGAATTGTTACTGTTACTCTGGATTCCCCAGACCCTCAGGACACAGTAGCTGAGGATTAAGCTTCTTAAAGGACACATGTTTGAAGCAGGACCCTTTCTGGTTCCGACAACCCCTTTCGAGGGAACTGCAGTCACGGTTTTACGTCCACCAGGCAGCAGGCGCTAGGCTCACTACTGCTTCTTGTTTGTTGGGTCCTGCTGTCTGCTTACCCTCTGCTTCTGGCAACCCTTACGAGAGCGCAGATTGTAAGGTATTGCAGGCTGTTCCTCTTTGTCTTCTGGGGTTGAAGCTGGTTCTGCGTGGTCTTGCAGAGGTGCTTGGTCCCCTGGAGGTGGCGCTGGCTTACACTGTGAGGCGTGGATCCATGCAGCGATGCCGGATAATTTCACTGCTGTCTGGGTGGTGAGCAGTACCTGGTATGGACCCTTCCACTGGGGTTCCAAGGCATGCTTCCGGAGGTGGTGCCACAGGTAGACCCAATTACCAGGCTCAAGAGTGTGACAGGCAGCAGAGGTGGGTTCCATCGGCCAAGCTGCTCGCACCTGCGAATGGAAGGAGCTCACAGCTTGCATTAACCCTTTGCAGTACTGGAGGAGCGTGCTGTGAGTTAGGGTTAGGTCTGGGACTGGGGTAATAGTAGCCATTGTTCGCATAGGGCATCCCATGATGATTTCAAATGGACTTAATTTGTGTCTCTGGGATGGGGATGACCGAATTTCCATAAGGGCCAGTGGTAAAGCAGCTGGCCAGTTTAACCCTGTGGAACTACAGATTTTTGCCAGCTTATTTTTAAGCACACCATTTCGCCTTTCAACTGCCCCTGCACTCTGTGGATGGTAAGGGCAGTGCAACAGGTGGGTGACATGTAATACCTGGTTTAGATGTTGAACAATTTTTCCAGTAAAATGTGTTCCCCGGTCACTAGACAAAGTGGCAGGAATTCCCTTGGTAGGGATAATGTGGTTTAACAGACATTTTGCAACAGACAATGAATTAGCTTTGCGACAGGGAAAGGCTTCAATCCAACCCAAAAATAGACATACTATAACTAAAATGAATTTATGTTTCTGACACTTTGGCATTTGTACAAAATCAAGTTGCCAGTGTAGGAAAGGTGCTTGAGGCAAACCCCGGAACCCTTGTGTTACTTTTACAGATTTGCCTACATTGTGGCTTTGACAAGTAACACAAGTGGCACAGTGGCAGGTTGCAAAGGAGCTGAAATGGGGAGCCCACCACCCCGCCTTACTCATAGCAGAGACCATCCCCTCCTTGCCGACATGCGAAACACCATGTAGCAGGGCGGCTAGAGACGGGTAGAGTGAGAGGGGGGGCTACAAAGGTACCCGTGGGCGATTGCCAAAGGGAATCAGAATGCAAAGAGCAACCCAAAGCACTCCAGGAGTCTTTCTCTGTTTCTGGGGCAGAATCCTGGAGCTGAGCGAGATGAGACAGGAATGGTGGCGTTACAGAGACAGAGAGGGGACCAAGAAACGCTTCTGGTGAAGGTTTTATAGTGGCGGCATGTTTTGCAGCAGCATTAGCAAGTGCATTACCTTTTGCCACCTCGGTGTCTGCCGCTGAGTGGCCAGTACACTAAACAATTGCCAAGGCAGACGGTAGTAAAACTGCATACAGGAGGGCGGCAATGTAGGGGCCATTCTTGATAGGGGTATCAGTAGAGGTAAGAAGGTGCCAAAGTCATGCACAACCCCAAAGGCATACCGAGAATGAGTAAAAATAGTGGCAGAGAGCCCCTTGGCTAGAAAGCAGGCACGGGTTAGGGCAATCAGTTTAGCCACCTGGGCAGAGGTCACAGAGGGTAAAGGCGCAGCTTCTGTGGTTTCAGAGAGAGAGACCACAGCGTACCCTGCAAGAAGGTGGCCTTGGTCATTTCTATAACAGGACCCATCAGTGAATAATACCAACTCAGAGTTAGGGAGAGGTACATCTGAAAGGTCGGGGCGCGGGACAGTGATAGCAGCACTAGGTAAAGGAAGGAGGGTAGCAGGGTTTAACCGGGAGCAGCGCTTAATAGTGATATGTGGGGCTGAAAGCAGCAAAAGTTTATACCTAGTGAGGCGAGCAGAGGAGAGGTGAGCAGTGTTGCGTTGCAGAAGGAGAGTTTCCACAGAATGGGGAACCATGAGAGTGAGAGGAGAGCGGAGGACAAGGGACTCAGACATCTCGACCAGGCGCGCTGCAGCAGCTACAGCGCGTAGGCAAGGGGGTAAACCCTGGGCTACAGGGTCCAAGGTTGCAGAGAAATAAGCCACTGGGCGATTTCTGTCACCGTGCTCCTGAGTAAGAACCCCAAGGGCACAAGCAGATTGTTCGTGACAGAAAAGGGTAAAAGGCTTGTTATAGTTAGGTAATCCTAAGGCAGGGGCAGAGGCTAAATTCTGCTTAAGGGAGATGAAAGCAGCATTTGCTTCAAGTGGCCATGGCATGGGGTTAGGTACAGAGGATCGAGTGAGTTCTTGGAGTGGTTTAGCCAGAGAAGCATATTGGGGAATCCGTTGCCTACAGAACCCTGTCATGCCTAAGAATTTTCTGACCTGGCGTGGAGAGCAAGGCTGGGGAAAGCTAAGGATGGCTTGTACCCGGGCTGGCGAGAGTGTACGGGAGCCCTGGGAGAGAAGGAAGCCTAGGTATGTGACAGAGGTTTGGCAGAGCTGCAATTTTGTGCGAGAAGCCTTATGACCCTTGTTTGCTAAAGCTGTGAGAAGTGTTAGTGAATCAGTTTCTGAGGCAGACAGAGAGGGGGAGCACAGGAGTAAGTCGTCCACATATTGGATCAGTGTGGATCCTGATGGGAAAACCAGATCAGCGAGATCCCTGGCTAGGGCTTGAGAAAAATAGGATGGACTCTCTGTATACCCCTGGGGAAAGGTAGTCCATGTATATTGCTGACCCTTGTAGGAGAAGGCAAAGAGATACTGGGATTCAGAGTGAACTGGGACAGAGAAGAAAGCGGAGCACAAATCTACAACAGTAAAGTGGGTTGCATTTGGAGGAATAGACGCTAGTATTGTAGCGGGGTTAGGAACCACTGGAAAAGAAGGTATGACAATACGGTTAATAGCTCGAAGGTCTTGAACAAATCGCCACGATTTGCCATCAGCCTTTTGAACTGGGAGGTTAGGGGTGTTACAGAGGCTGGAACAAGGGACAATAATTCCTTGTTCTTTTAATGCAGATATAACTGGAGCAATCCCAGCCTCTGCCTCAGGATTCAAAGGATACTGAGACAGGTGAGGCAGAGGTTTGGAATTGTTTACAGTAATCCGAACTGGGTCAGTATTTAATCGGCCCACTTCAGATGGGTGAGATGGCCATAGGGAGGAAGGAACCTGAGAGATTAGGTGCTCTAGGGACGGAGTTACGGGACAGCAAGGGACCGGAGTGGAGAGGGAAGTTTCAGACAGCAGGGAGGCTACAGAATCACATAAGGAAGACTGAGGGATTTGCAGATAGACACCATCTGGGGAGCAGTAAATAGAACAGCCAAGTTTGCATAGCAAGTCCCGTCCCAGAAGGTTTGCAGGGGTGGAATCAGAGAGGAGGAATGCATGCTCCTCAGAGAGGGGACCGACCTGAACAGACAAAGGTTTTGAGAGGGGAAAAGAGGTAGGGATTCCTGTAATGCCAACAGCAGACACAGATTTTCCAGATCGGGGAACCACAGGCAAGTCAGTGGTGCGGATTGTAGAAAGAGAAGCTCCAGTATCAACAAGGAAAGGGAGAGAGAGATCATTTACAGTCAGGACACATTCTCCAGTAGGGGACACAGGTAATAAGGGAGCTAAAACTTTCTGAGGTTCCCCAGCATCCCGTCATTGTTGGGGTGAAAAATAGGGTTGGGGATCAGCTGGAGGAACCAGCGGGGGGTTCACTTGATTTCCCATACAATTATTAGGTCATCTTGGACACTCTCTTTTCCAGTGTCCAGGCTGTTTACAGTAGTTACAAACCCCAGTTAATCCAGCCCCCCGCCCCCTTCTGCAACCCCATCCCTGTCCCCGGTGTGGTCTGCTTAGCCCTGAATAATGCTGTATATTGAGAGCCATTAACTTTTGGGAGGACTGTTCCTCCTTTCCTTTTAAAGTGCGGTGGCAATGCTCTGCTACTGCCAGCAATTTGTCCATGGTTTTAGTTTCCCATCCCACACTTATTCGTTTTAACATGCTGCCTGTGGCAGGGAGAAGACCATCAACAAATGCATGTGCCAAGGCCCCCTGCCCATTTACATCAGGCTCTTGTATTCCTGAATGTTGTAGGAAAATATCAGTTAGCCGGGACCTATAGTCGCCTGGGCTTTCTCCTTGCCCTTGCTTACAGCAACGTATTGCTGTCCAGTTTGTTTTAGGAGACCACACTTTGGGAATGGCTTGATGCAGGCGCTTCCAAAGAGCCATACACCGGTCTCTGTACACTGAATCTGGGCCAGTACTTTTTATGGTTGAGTGGTGTGCCTCAGCTGGCCAGTCTGCGGCAGCCAACCATTTATCATAATAACTGGCAGGAGCTAACAATTTGCACAGTTGGAGGAGATCTGTCTCAGAGGGTTCATAGGTTTCACAGATTAACAGAAACTCCTCAGCACATTTGACAGAGTTTTCCTGTGGTTTGGGAAAACCTTTAACTATAGATAAAAGTTCCATACGGGTCCAGGGCTTATAATCCCATATGGACTCACTTTCTCCCATCTTAAGGACTCGTAAGGGTGCCACAACAGTTTGATCAGAGTCTCTCATTAACCTCCCATCAGGTTCTCTTTTCCAAGAAGAGATGTCAAGAGAATCTTTGCAGTCTGCTTTGGATTTCTTCTTCATAATATTTTGCAGAGCTGCGAGGCCAATGAGGGTATCTTCTTCACTTTCATTATCTGTAGTCACTGAAGATTTTTCTTTTTTTGATTTCTTATTTGCGCAGGAGTATGGTGGGGGTCGGGTTTGATCCGGATCATTGCACAGGACTGGGCAAAGGGGAGCGCTCGGACTAGTGGTGGGAGAGACTGCATCCAATTGAACTTTTAGTTTTTTTGCTAGAATTTTTAAGAGAGGTGAGTTTTGACTCAGTCCATCTACGATTTGCCTCTTCCCACCACTGCATGAAGCAGTCTACTTCTCCTCTCTCCAATTTGGTTTTTGGGAGGACGAGTTTGCTTTTTAAAGCATCCACTCGATCCTTGTCCCAAGAACCTAACAGTGGCCACTGTAATTTGGGGTTTTCTAGAGCTAATTTGGACCATTTTTTAAGAAACCTACAAGAGTCCGGACCCCTCCTAAAATACATAAAATAAGCCGGAGTTCCCTTAGGGAACTGTTCTACCTTAGACTTCTGATTACCCATCCAGGAGGACTTTACACAGCACTCACACAAGAAGGAAATTCGGGCTCGGCAGAGCGGTACCCGGTGCAACACACAGAAAGGAGCCCACAGGCTACTGCCTCAACTGCCCTTGCTTTCACACCAGGGGTTATACCCAAGGTGTGGTGCGGCTGCAGCTGTGCAGATTCCACTTATTTAGACCGTGGGGATGGGGACCCCTTGGTCAGCCAGTCTCCGGACAGAGATGGCTCCCAGATTCACACACACACCACAGGGAAGACGGATAGACACAAAGACAAGACAGTCCTCAAACCGGTTAAAGCACAAAAATAATAATTACCTGAGACATCTGATTCCAGAAGCTGGATCCAAAGACCCCTACCCGAACAGAGTGGGAACCAACAAGTTCAATGGCGTAGACTGCGCTGCTGCTGTGTACCTTTCTGTCTTGTGGAGGATCGCTTGGACTAAGCGTCCAGGCGCCGGCTGCCACGATCTTCCTGCAAGGCAGTCAGGGATCACACAGCCTCAGCGAAGCCGCTTGCCATCTCGGTGGAACCTCCAAATTGTCAAAGTTTGACTCAGACTCACAATTTATCAGACCACTCTGTTTTATTAGCAAAGCCGCTCTGCTAATACATTTAGAAGTGAGCCCCCCGAGTGGGGCTTGTGTCTCTTAATTTATACAGTTTTTTGGAGAACAAGTTACAGAGAAGTTACAGACAAAAGAAGAAAAAGATTTTAGTCACCACCCTTCGAGATCCCTGAGACCAGTCACCTATCTTCAATTACCTGCCACCCTTAACAATCTCCTTTAACAGCTTCCAGTTAACTTAACTAATTGCCCTTTACACCTTCCATTCTGATGCCTGCTTCTTAGACGTGCTGGCTCCATCTTAATTGCTTCTCCATTTAAAAGCTAACTGTCCCTACGTGTGCTCCCTCAGATACTTTGTAACATGTTTTGGCATGCCCTCTCATATACAATGTATCCAGCATGTCCCCTTATACAACGTTATACTTATACAATGTTATACTTCCACACTTTCCACAAATAATTGTATTTACTGAAACGCTTAAGGTATATTGGTACTGGGGCCTATATGTTAGGTAGCTCTATCTCGCATTAGTAACCCCCTAATTTTTATGCAATTATCCAAGTAGTATGTGATAAAACTTATGGAACATTTCGTGCACCAAAAAAAAAAAAATTGTGTTTAAAATTACAGTCATGAGTTCAGAGGCCGCATTTTATAGTCAGGCCTTTTATTTCCATACACTTTTCTGTTAAGATTTATCCAAAGCCTTCTGAAGTCAATGTCTTGCTTGACGAAAACTTTCAACCAGCAATTGGGCCAAGTTCTCTGCAGGTGCACATGGATGAAGCTCCGTTAACTTCAAAGAGCTTAAGGTCAGGACAGAGCATTAGCGAATTCCCCATCCTTTCCCACTTAGGATCTTACCCTTCTCCTTACATTATAAAAAAAAGATGCCTTCGCTCTCCTTCCCACTCTTGCTTGTCCACTGGCAGGAGCAAATTAAGTGGCCTTAGTAAAAGCATAAGAGAAATAAATACAATATATGCTGGTGTCTCTAAGGAGAATGTTTTGCATACTTCTCAAGATGGTTTCAGTGCTCAGTGACTGATCTTATATTGTTATACAATCTAAGGAGCATAAATGCACTGAGCTTTTCTTCCGTTTATGTCGGGCTTTCCAGACATCAGCAGAAATGTTTGTGTGCAAAGTATTTTATGAATAGTTTGCCTGGTTTCAGTTATCAAGAGTGTCTGCCTTCCTTTTCTTCCTATCTTAAACCATGCTCTTAAAAATGTGGTAAAGGAGGTTTTGCTTACAATGACCCATTTTCAATGTTTGTAGAATAGTGTTGAGTTAATTAAGGTTACTAGAATTCTTAAACTGATAATGATTCCACCTGTTTTAATAAATATGAAAGCAGATCAGAGCTACATCTCCTCATCAAGTCCAAGGGACTGGTTTTCTATTTAGCTCAAGCAAAGGCTTATCTTCACTGCATCACAGAAACATTAAATCCATCCAATGCTTCCTGTGGATGTGTCTAAACAGCAGTTATTTTGGAATAAACACCGCTATTTAGAAATAACTTTGCAAGCGTCTACATGATGCAACCGCTATTTTGAAATAATATTGAAATAGTGGATGCCTTATCTCAAATGTGGTAAGCCTCATTCCACAAGGAATAGCAACTATTCCAAAACAGATATTTCGGAATAAGGGCTATATTAAAATAAGCTACTCTGGAATAGTTAATTATGAAATAACTCTGCTGTGTAGATGTGGTATTTAGTGTTAGAGCCCCTGGAAGCATTGCTGTCAGGGGCTCTAATCTGACATAGACTCCATTTTGGAATAGGTTTTGCTTATTTTGGGGCTTCCCTGTAGTGGTATTCCAGAATAGCTTTTGGAATAATAACTCTGGAATAGCTATTCTGGAATAACTCTGTAGTGTACACATACCTGTATGTCCTGCACACATCTGAATTGGCACAAATGGATCTCCAAAAGGGTTTTTTGGGTGAGGGAGGTGTTTGTCAAATATTTTAGATTCTGCTTTCAATGCACTGGCTGCATGGCAGGGCAGTGCAGGAAAAATACTTCTGTATATTCAGAGCTTCCTCCTCATAGAAAACTGACATGTACCCTCTTTTGCCTCTGATATGGTGTAATATTAAGAGAGTTCTGGGCACTGCTGAGACAACCTACCCTGAGCAACTTGCTTAAAACTGTGCCACTTACAGCCCGGCCTGGGGCCTTCAGCTACCAAAGTACCTCTGCTAGCTCCTCTGGCCAGCCAGAAGCTACACAAGCAAATGTGCCAATTCTCCAGCAGTTTCAGTGCCCAAACCAGCACCCTTCCTAGGCAAGAGAGGGCTTATGAAAACCTATTTCATCAAATCCACACAGATTCTTCCAGCCCCAAAGGGACTAGCCATGTTCCCAGGTCAATATATACTTAGCTCTTACCTAAAACAGCACGCTGTGCCAATCCTTTAGAATCTAAAATGTAAAGGTTTGTTAATTAAAAAAAAAGGTGAGAGAGAAATTGTTGAAGTGGTTAGCTACTGTTGCGGGAGACAGCCAATGTTAAAAGCTGCTACCTTGAATGTCTCTGCAAATACATCCTCTGAGGGACAGATCCCCAGTTCATGCAGGCTTAGTTCATGAGGACTGAAAGACAAAGATGACCACTGCCTGAGTCATCTTTATAGTCTTGCCACTTGAAAAGAAACTCTTCCTCAGCACGTGCTCAATGGAGCATCACCTGATCAGGTTACGGGTTAGAGGCATTCTGCCATTGGCTGCTTCCCAGATGACATATCTCAAATTCTTGAGATGTATATTGGAGTCTGGGTCTTTATTTTAGCCCATCTTCCTGGCTGTGAGGACACCACACCTTCCACTGTGATCCTTAGCTCTAAACCATTTCTAAGACAGGCATAGAGACAATATCTATAACTTCACATACAAACATGGTACAGACAGCAGCGTAAATAGATTCAGTAAATTACCAGCTTTCATTAGACACCCCACTTGGCACAAGATTTGGTGCCAGCTTAATACAGTGGATACAGAAATGGCTTCACATTTATTGTAAAAATCCAGTAACATCACCTATGGGATCACTAGATCCAGGTCTGCACAGATGTATAAACAATTGTCATTGCAGACAGGCTAGTCCTGAGGCAAAGAACAAAAAGTGCAAGTTGGACCACTTTGGGCAGTTATGATTTGCATCTATTTATTTCATACTACCTCAGAGGAAACTGCACTCATACTCTTCAGACTGACTCACTAAAATATCAGCAATAATAGCTACTGTAATCATCTAGCATGCATAAACTCAGAAATCTAAAATAAAATCCATTTGGCATGAGCTGGTGGAATTGCGGGCATCTGGGACAATGGACACAGAATATGCAGTTGTATAGGACAGTGTTTCTTAAACTATGTTCCACGGAACACTAGAGTTCCATTAACAATGCGCAGGTGTGCCAGGAGCATTTGGAACAATACACTGACGGTTTATAGCTTCTGTTATTCAAAACAGATACAATGTTACTTCTTAATTTCTATGATGCCCAATTAAATTACTTCATTTTGTTTTTGTGTATATGTTGCTTTTGCTTTTGCTTTTTTTTTTTTGCTTGACAATATTGTTTTTTGAAGAAAATTTTCATAGGTGTAGCTCACCAGGAGATCTGGGATACCACCAAGTCTTAATGTCCACTCACTGCCTCTTCCTAGCCGTGTTCTGTTTTCTGCCCGAGGCACTATCATTAACTTACAAGTGAAAAAACCTGCCACACCTATTAACCCCTATTCTGCTAAGAGCCCTTAAAATGGTAATAAAGCCATTTAACAGGCATTTGCCAACTCCTATCAGTTTCTGAATTTACTGTGTTAGTCTACAGGTCCTTTGTTTAAAATGTGTTTTAAAATATTTCATTAGTGTATTGCTGAAGATTATAAAAATCACATCTCTAAAACATCATGGTCCCCCCGCCAGCTGCCATCAGGCATAGAGGCACCAGTGTCATAGTACTGAGTGGGGCCCCATAAAGCCGAAGGACAGCTCTGGGTCCCTCAGCAGGAAGTGCCATTCTGAAAGGAGTCTGCACTGGTTTCTATAACCCTCCCTTCCTGGGTTGTTGGAGACCCAACAATGTGTGGGGCTGGCTGATCAAGAAGGAGGTATGACTAGAGTTGTCAGGGATGTGACAATTCTATTGTTCCCTTGGTAGTTTCCACAAGCAGGGCTCCTACTTAGACCCTCTCTGAGATGAAATTTGCTAATAGAAATGCTACAGAAAGACATCCCGTGGGTGAACATCCCATAAGGCCTGGTGGGCCAGACTGGCACAAGGAGATGCAATTACCAGTCCAGTTCTTCAGAAGAGTGAATCTGGTCCTTTGGTACTACACAAACCAACAGTGGGGGAGGGGGAAAATCCTCCATAGAGTGTGAGAGGAGACTTCAGTCTTTTATGTTGTGGTTCATGCATGTCTGGGATGTGACAGGCATGTCCTACAATGGCTTCTTGGATGTGCCATGTCACAAGATAGCCATGACACATAGTCCAAGCTAGGCAACATCACAGTCAAAGAGCAAGTGTGAGGTTCGCTCTCGCTCACATGCCTGCTACATGGGATAAAATGCCGCAGATCTTTTTGTTTTATCTGGGAGTACAGTGAACGTAGGTCTGTGAAGGCTCCAGGATGGGACATACCTAGTCTTTGGCCTGCTGTGATACAAATTATTTGAGGGCTAGAAACATATTTTCTGGTGTCATCCAGTAGGTTAGCTCAATTCAATAGCAGAATATCAAAATAAAAAGCAGTCAAGTAGCACTTTAAAGAGTAGCAAAATAATTTATTAGGTGAGCTTTCATGGGACAGACCCACTTCTTCAGACCATAGCCAGACCAGAACAGACTCAATGTTTAAGGCACAGAGAAGCAAAAGCAGTAATCAAGGAGGACAAATCAGAAAAAAATGATCAAGGTGAGCAAATCAGAGAGTGGAGGAGGCAGGGGAAGGTCAAGAATTAGATTAAGCCAAGTATGCAGACGAACCCCTATAGTGACTCAGAAAATTCCCATCCCAGTTCAAATCACATGTTAATGTGCCAAATTTGAATATAAAAGCCAGCTCGGCTGCTTCCCCTTGAATAGCGGTGCGAAAGTTTTTTTTTTCAGTAACATGCATACTTTTAAGTCTTTAACAGAATGCCCCATTCCATTAAAATGTTGACTAACTGGTTTGTGGATCTGGAGTGTTTTGATGCCTGTTTTGTGCCCATTAACCCTTTGTCTAAGGGAGTTAGAAGTCTGTCCAATATACAAAGCATCTGGGCATTGTTGGCACATGATGGCAGATTTGATGTTAGTAGAGGAGCATGAGAAAGTGCCCGTGATTCTGTGGGTAGCCTGGTTAGGCCTAGTGATGGTATTTCCAGAGAAGTTATGTGGACAAAGCTGGCAGTGGGCTTTGTTGCAAGGAAAGGTTCCAGGACTGGTATTCCTGGAGTATAGACTGTGGCTGTTTGTGAGGATCCTCATAAGGTTGGGAGGTTGTCTGTAGAGAACAGGCCTGTCACCTACGGCCTTCTGGAGTGTGGCATCCTGATTAAGGATAGGTTGTAGGTCTTTAATAGCAGAATGTATATGTAAACATGAGAAACACTTCTATTTTCAAAAAAGAACTCAGTAAATTCATGGAGGGTAGATCCTTCAAAGGCTGTTAGCCAGGATGGAGAGGGATGTTCTCCCTAGCCTCTGTTTGCCAGAAGCTGGAATTGCATATCAGGAATAGATCATTTGATGATTAGCTGTTCCATCCATTCCCTCTGGGGCACTTGGCATTGGCCACCATCAGAAGACAGGATGCTGGGCTAGATGGACCATTGAGCTGAACAAATATGGCTCACGTTACGTACCACTGCACCTTGCCCCAGAAACGTTGCACTGTTATTATGCCTGCCTTGGAAAAGTGGAAAGTAGGTGATAAGATTAAAATTATTTGGCAGGTGTCATGCTGTCAGGAGTACTTCACAGCTGTGAGCCCCTACCTCAATGGCACCGCAGTTGGAGTATTTTCATAGGATTCCCATACTGCTAGTCAATTGGGTTTAAAGATCATAACCCAACAGTGTTAAACATTTAAATTTGATATTGAGAGTCTTAAGAGTTAAACAAGAGGCACAAGAAGTGTCTCATAAGACTTGGAAATGATGATGTAAAAATAGGGGACCTGAACATGAAAAACAAGTCCCAAATCAGGAGAGTTTTGTTCATGGGCTTTGACCAAAGATGGGGTCAGAGCATCCCCATATGCCAGATGCCACAGCAACCTCTGCATCAGAACAGGTTTGGCTGAGGCTCCTGGAATCTGAGAGAGAATGGTGAAATTCTTGAACAAAGAGAAGAAAGAAACAGAGGAAGTTGAGGGGAGAGACTACCAAAGATGCCAAGGTGATGTGAAAACTGAGGAGGAAATCCAACAGTGATGCATGATTCAGCTGAGGAGAGAACTCCAGCTATGGGAAGCAGCAAAAAGAACAGCCACAGACTGAGAGTTCCTCCTCTCTCAAAACCAAGAAAGGGAGAAAGCCTGCCCAGTTTATCAAGAGGTTGAGAGTTCCTCTCCAACTTTGAGAGATTGTGATGAGAATCCATAAGATTCCAAGTATCAGAGGGGTAGCTATGTTAGTCTGTGTCCGCAAAAGCAATGAGAAGTCCTGTGGCACCTAATAGACTAACAGATTTTTTGGAGCATGAGCTTTTATGGCAACAATCTGCTTCACGATTCCAGAGGATAAATGAATGCTAATCTTCAGAATCAGGTTGACTGGAAAGCCAGACAAGTATTTAATGAGATGGAGGTGGATGATGATATGATATATAAGAAATTTAAAGAAAATATGTTAGAGAGGTTTAAGATCACCCCTGAGTCCTACTGGTTGAAGCATAGAAATTGTAAAATGTTTGACAATGTCACTCCTGTGAACTATGTGCATGGGATGTCTAATTGTGTGGGAAAAAATGGGTAGTCAGGGCAGGGGCTGAAAGCAGCTAAGGCAGCCCCTTTGATTTGGTGGCACAAAAGCAATGAATTTGTTCACCTTTCCCTTCATATAAATTATTTCTGTCAAATTCTGTAGGGCTAGACTCCAGCACAGTAATGTAGAATTGGCTCCCATAGCAACCCCATCAAGGTCCAGTAAGACCTCTATTTAGTGTGTAGAGTACAGGCTAGGCTGGATGACAGCATTCAGTTACCTGTAACTCACTCAAAATCTCATTGTTTTGTACTTTTTTGATACTGCTTCAGTGGGAGATACCAAGTGGCTTAACTTAGTGATTTTAAGCATGCTCTGTACCTCCCACTGGCTTTGCTTCTGCATTTCCCCTTTAGCCCAATATTCTAAACTAGGAGCTGGACAGTATCCTCAGGGTTGAATGGAATATGTCCTCTTGCCAGTTAGACTTGGCCAGTTGGGAATTTGGGAATTTGATATAAATAATTCATATCAAGGGAACAGCGAATGTGATTTTTAAATATTTACGAGTATATTTGGTGTTTAAACTTTGTGAAAACTAATGGGATGTTATAGGTATTCTTTTCAATTATCTGTGTCTTTTGTATCACAATAGCAAATACTTACATTGTTCATGTAACCAAACACATCAAAAGAGAACAAATCCTTGCAGAATGTAAATGAAGAACTTGAATAGAAATATGCTAATTTCAAAGACTCAAAATATATTCCTCCCTCTTCATCACCAAAGGAAAATCCACATGGGTAGTGATGCTGTCAGTTTGTTTACTTTGAGAAGAAGCTGTAAGTATGGATTCAAGGAAGGATTCAGCATCTCTGGACTGGACTGTTCTGGAGGGGTATACTAGATGCAAAGCAGAGATCCCCTGAGCCAATCTGGCTACCTGGAAAACAGCTCTGGGAAACTAGCAGTTTGTTACAACACTTCCACCATTGAAATTAGACTGTGACTCACCTGTGCATATATTTTACCTGCTTTAACCTCTCAGCAATTCTTTCCTCTTTTCTTTTTTAAGCTAATAAACCTTTAGTCAGTTTACTATAGAACTGGGTATCAGAACTGTTTTTAGTGTTGGATCTACAGAACAACTGACCTGCGGTAAGTGATTGTCTCTTGGGGGGCAAGATAGTGTGAAGATTCCATGGTCAGGCTGTGATAGTGATCCAGGAGTTCACATTTGCCACTGTCTTGAGGAAGTCTAATTATAGACCATACCACCAGCTTGGGGGTGTCTGCACTGTTTTCTGACAGTCTGCCTGAAGGTAGACACTTACAGCTGTGAGCCATTCCAGGCGGTGTGACAGTAGAGTCAGTCATCAAGCAATGGCAGAGCAAGGAGATGAACCCAGAATCCTGCCAAACAATTTGTGCTATAACCACTAGTCTGCATTACTGCACCCTAATCACCTAGTCACCCAGAGGTTGGATAAGGCTGACTGAGAGGTATGCATGCACAGCTTCTGATGGATAAAATATTCTCCACACCACAGCCATAACACTGCCCCCTAGAGATACCAGCCTCCCAATACTCTCTTTAAGTGAGCTCCTGCTGATATCCCTTTACCAAATTATTTCCCCACAACACTAGTAGTTGTGATTTACAAAGGGGCATGGCCAGAAGGGTGAAACAGTGCAGTGTTCAGATTGTGGTGAGGTTTGTGGTGTTTTATAGTTGTAGTGCTGATAAGTGCTTTCATAGATGGAATAGTAGAGGGTATGGCTTTGCTTTTCTGTGTGTATGTTGGGAATGTTCTATAGAATCACAGAAACTCAAGTCTGGTCATCTAGTCCTCCTTGTGCTGAGAGTTGATACATAGGTGCCTCATTGCTTTACTACAAAGATTTTTTTGTATTAATTTACATGAATTTCTAAGAATGTAGGATGCCACACTTAAAGACTACCAGGGTCCATGTCCCAATGGGGCTCCGTGTGGCACTAAGACATGCTGCTGTCAAAAAGGTGGTTTGTTCTAAAACAACAAGAAGTCCTGTGGCATCTTATAGACTAACAGATATTTTGTTCTGTATTCAGGCAATAGAATGTTGGGGGTCTGAGCACAAAAATCTGCAATGATCCCAGAGCCAGATCTCTGTGGCATGAGATGCTGGGAATCTAGAATTTTTGGTTGGTTGCACGGCCTAGGTGGGGTTGGATGTGTTCAGTGGTGGTGCACATCTGGATGTGCCTTGGTGCACATAACAAAATTTGTTCCACCCATGGGTAGAAAAAATTACCGGGAACTCTGTATGTGTTCTGTAATTAAATTGTGAGACTTGGGGGCTTGGGTACAAAATGGGCAGATTCCACCACGACTTCAGGTCCATGATGCTGCCTTTGTTGTGCTATTGTGATGGGACACGTGGGGCCCTGGAATTTTGGGGGGCACTAGCAGGGGTTCCATGTCTTATGAATGTAGACTCTTAAGTGGGGCAAGGGTGTCATACGCCATGTCCTGCATCCAGCTGCTCGCAGTGCTGAGATGGGCTGTGGTTTTGGTGCAGTAGGAGTGGTTGCATGCACTCTGGCCCTGGGAGGTGGGATTTGGGGGTCGCTCTTCCCCCCCCCCGGCCCCCCAGCAAGCTCCACGTCCTAGATCCCGCTCTTTGTGCGCTAGGGCTCGCCTGGGTCCCTTATTGCAACGCAGGGTGAAGGGGAGGGAGGGGTCTTGTATTGAAGCGGGGGGATTTTGAAGCGGGGGCGGGGGTAGTGCAAGGATCTGCCCAGCTCCATGTAGATCCGGCTTTCCCTTCAGCCCCCCGTGGAAACGGCGCAGCCGGGCGGGCGGGAGGCTGGCAGCCGGCGCCGCTGTTTTTCCAAGAAGCGGATCCGTGTACCTAGGAAATAACAGGAAGGGGGCGGGGGGGAGCGCGACGCTCCTGTTTTCGGTCGCTGCCCGAGGGAGAATTCGGAGGAGAAGGCTCCATATTTCCGCCGCCGCCGCCGAGCCGAAGATGGAGCGCGGGGCTCGGGCCATGTAGCGGGGCTCGGCCGCCGGCCACGCTCTCTCCGCCCGCGCGGGATTCCGGCCTCGGCCCAGGGCTGCGGGCGCCGTGCTGCTGGGGGCCGCTGGGGCTGAGCCCAAGGCCGCTGCCGCCGCCGCCGCCTCCCCCTCGGCGCACGCCCCCCACCTCGGCGGGTGCCCGGGGCCCGTCCGCGCTGCGGCGGCTGCCTTTGCCTGGGCGGATCGCAGCCCGCCGGGGCGGCTGGTTGCAGGGGGCGCGGGGCGGGCGGGAAGCTGCCGATGGCGCGTCCGCGGCCCCGAGAGTACAAGGCTGGAGACCTGGTGTTCGCCAAGATGAAAGGCTACCCGCACTGGCCGGCCAGGGTGCGTGAGTACCGGGGCGGGGGGCGGGGTGGGGGGCAACGCGGGGGGCCCGATCCCCCCGCGCGGCGCCCGGCCCGGCCCGGCCCGGCCCGGCCCTTCCCCGCTGCTGGATCCGGCGCAGACCCCCGCCCGCAGCCCTCCACGCCAGCCCCGGCGGGGAGCCCAGCCCTGCTCCCCGCTGGATTATTGTGCATCTTGGCTTGGACGTGCGGACCCCCGCCCCCCCCCGCTCCCCTCCCCACCGCCGCCGCCGCCGCCGCCGCACACCCCCTCCGGGGAGAGGGGGGAGGGGCTGGAGCTGAATTCTTATGGTGGGGAGGAGGCCCGGGGAGCGGGCGGCGCTGCAGGATAATACCGCTCTGGCTCCGCGCCCGCCCCCTCCTCGCGACGGAGAGCGCTCGCCCGCCGCCCCTCGCGCACAGGGCCGGGCAGCGGCGGCGAAGCTGCCCTTAGCCAGGCGAGGAAGCCCCCGAGGGAGAGAGACAAACAGGCACAGCCCGGAGGAGGCTGAGGCCGAGGCGGTGCCTCCCGCCGCCCAGCAAGTGTCGGGGAGGGGGAGGGGGCACAGCGAGGCCTAGGGCTGAGGCAGCAACTCTTTGCAGGGGGTTGGACGGACGGAGTAGGCCGTGGTCGGGGCTGCGCGGGGGAGGCGGCAGGGTCTGCTGCGGAGATTCAGGGTGGCAGGGACACGATCCTGAGGGCTGCGCGCTGGGAGGAGGCGTTGAGGTGCATGGCTTCCCTTCGCCCGTGCGCCCCTCTAAATGCAGGCCCATCGGCTTTCGTTCAGGGGCTGGTCAGGAAGACAAGTTCTGGTCGTGGGAGGGGTTGGTTTTGGTTTGGGGTGTTGAGGGTTTTTATTATTATTAATTATTATTATTATTATTATTTGATTTTATTATTGGGTTATTATTCTTTTCTTTTCTCATCCTTGGTTATAAATCGGTGTGAAATAACTGAGTTGAGAAAAGCACCAGGGCATTGGTCAGCCAAATAAGCATCCCATTGTATTGTAAATGTCCATATTCAGTATAGGCCCACTGACAGAGCAGGACACTAGCAGGGATGAGCTGGTACCATGGCCTACTTACAGCCTTCTCTTTCCCCTTTATGGTCACCATAATAGACTTTGTTGAGCAAGCTACCTAGCAAGCGTCTTCCATCATCAACAACCATGGGCTCAGCACCCATTGGTGTCTGATGCCTCCCTCACAAATTCCTTCCATCTTTCCCAACGCAGCGTGGAGTGACAGTTTCTGTAGACTAGCTCTGCGCCAATCTACTATATCATCTACCCATTCTCTGTGGGATTTGCCTTTCCTATTCAAACTCTCTATTATGCCGAATACCAGGGTCTTGACTTTTTGGTTGTTATTCATCATCCAGCATAGTCTGTGTTTATTCATTGTCCATTTCATTTTCCTGGGGAGGGGGTCTGCAACCTGCGGCTCCAGAGCCACATGTGGCTCTTTCAGGATTTCTTTGTGGCTCCCAATACTATAATTTAAAAGTAAAAAAAACCCTCCTGATTATTTTCAATATTTCTGTGAACATCGAAAAGGCCAGCCATGAACAGTTTGTATCTAAATAGCAAACTATATGGGATCTCTAAAGGTTGGATAACAACCCCTTTCATATGTGCAGTGCATTGTGGGATATATGTGTGTGCTATTCTTAAAATAGGGTTCACAAAAAGTTTGATGTTGTTTATTAAGGACCGTCTTGTGTTCACATGCATTTCGGCTCTTGAATTATTGAGTTTTTTTAACCAAATTTGAAAAAAAAAAAAAAAAAAAAAGACTCTTCTTGCTCTTCTGATTGCTAGCCCATGTCCTGGGGGAACCCACAACTATTCGATGCTACATTCTGTTTTCAGTCACAAGTAAAAGAAAGTTATGGTGTTTAAGTTCTGTGAGAGCTTGAAGATTTTAAATTGTTGTACACATTGTGCAGGAAAGTGCAAGAGAGTGGGGTCAAGGCAGTGTGGATTTGACCATTATCCTTGAGAAGACAACAAGAAAAGGATGCTTGTGAGTGGTGAAAAGTGAAGCAAGCGGAATTGTGAGTGTGACTGAGAATGGTGAATTGATGGAAAAGTGCTCAGAAATTGATTTTTCACATCTAAGGAGATGCCATAAATCAACTGCCATTGGATTCACTGCGGCATGGATCCACTGAGTAGTGAACACAATCCTTTAGTGCTTATCTCATGGACTGGTCCTTGGGGTGCTGGTAGAGGGGTAGGACCTTTGCGGCGATATGGCCATACCTGTTTCTTTCAGATGGTCAGGCTTCACTGTACAAGGCGGGAACTTCAGTATCGGAGGCTAAACAAGGTTGATAGAGCAGGGAAAAATCAGGAGATGTTAAGTGGAACAGAAAGGAGGAAGCACACTCAGTTGCTTTGGAAGAACAGGGTGAGATTGATTTGTGAATCCTCCTTGTTGGTGGTCACTCGATAATATCATGTCATACTTTTATTTGTAAGTCTGTTGATGGCAGATCAGCCCAATTCTGGAGCCGCAGGTCTTATCACAGAAGAGACAGTTGTTGGTAGATGTTGGACGGGCACAGAGCAGTTTTTACCACTCTTCTTTTCTGCCTCTCCTCATCTGCACTGCAGTGGGACCTCTCAAATTGTGCCGTATTTGTAAATAGCCATAAGAGCATCAGAATGTAGACCATAAGAATGGCCCGGCTGGGTTAGACCGATGGTCCAGCTAGCTCAGTATCCTGTCTTCTGACCATGGCCAGTGAAATGTTCTTCAGAGGTAATGAACAGAACAGATAATTATCAAGTGATCCTTGCATTGGTAATTAATGTCTGTGATCAGCATTTAGATTCTTACATCAGCTTGTGCTGGACAACATCTGAAAGGTGATGGTTCATGTCAGTGCAACGATGGAGTCTATTGTAAATCACTTTCTTGTTTCAGTAATGGTTTGATTTCATCTGAAAATGGATCAGCAAGTGACTTTAACACCTCAGGCCATTCCAGCTTTGGGTTTGATCCTGTTCCCATTGAAATCAATGGCAAAACTTCCAGGCTGTGTCTACACGTGCCGCTTCTTCTGGAAGTGGCATAGTAATGAGCTATCTGGAAGATGCTAATGAAGCATGGATGCAAATTTTCTGTGCCTCATTAGCATATCAGAATGTGGTTCATAGTCCAGAAGAAGCTCTTCTGGACTCCAAAGTACACATGCAGATGCAGGGCCCTCTTCCGGACTCCGAACCATGTTCCGATATGCTAATGAGGCATGGAAAATTTGCATCCACACCTCATTAGCATCTTCCAGATAGCTCATTACCATGCCGCTTCTTCCGGAGGAAGAGGCATGTGTAGACACAGCCCCATTGATTTATTAAGAAAACTACTGCTCTTCTTGCTTACATGTAACAACTTTCTCCTTGGACTGCGGGGAAGACTAGCTCCATGGCCTGATCCTCCTAAATAAAGAGGGTGTGTTGTTATCTAATGTGGTAACTAACTGAAGTCAATGGAAAACAGGAAAGGGTCTTTTGTTTCGGTACACTGTATTTTTATCATGTGCAGAATGTAGGTGGCCATATGTGTGTTCAGCAGGCTAGTGAAAGGTGTGGCTCACAGCATATGTCTTCACCAAGAAATAAGATGTGGTGTTCACTTGGGTTAGCTAATGTGTGTTAGGTGCAGACCCCAGTGAAGACAAAGCCATCCATCATTTTAACATGAGGTGTTGCAGTTTGAGGTAAAGGCTAAGGGACCTCTTTGTCTTCAGTAGAGTTTTACCTTGTGTTGGTTACCATGTCTTAGTGAACACAAGTTAACAAAACAGCTTTTTTCCTTGGGAATATAAGGCTTCAGGGTTTACACTAATGTTCTCTGTGCTCCAAAGACCCAAATGTGGAATGAAAGCGAGGAGTGAAGAAGAGAGTTTTTGCAGGTGAGAGGGCAGGCAGGTCAGTTCCCCTGATTTAACTGATCCCCAGTCATCAAGAGTCATTAGCCTCAAGATCTTTGTATGATCAGAGGTCAGATGTGCATATCCTTTATATTTTATTTTAAAAATACTGGTTTAGTAGGTCAAAGAGTTTATTATTTATTGTTGCATTTAAATAATTTATTGTTGCACTGGCCCTTCACAGAGGGCATGTTGAGACTGTGGTCCTTGGCAGGAAAGAGCTATAGAAGGCCAAAATAGTTAACTGTGTTTAGTGACATGGAGCAGTATTACAACAGGACAGAAAGTAGTTAGCCAGCCACTTCTCACCCATGTGAGTCTCCCATTAATTCTGTTGACTTCATCGGGAAGAAGGTGAAGCCCTGTGTGGGCAAGAGCAACCTTCTGCATAGTGGGAGAAGACTTGGCAAGTGGCTGATGTGCAGAGGAACCAATAGGGAGCTTTATCCCAAAATGGATGGCATGCCATGGCTCTTGAGCATCACCGAGCTTCTAATACTGAGCATCATATTACATATCAATAACTTACAAAGGACCAAATCCTACAGTCCTTAGTCAAGACTCTAGTTGAGAGTTGCTCAGGTCATTCCATACTCTGTTAGAAAGACTTGCTTTACAAAACCATGTCTTTGTAAGATACTTTTGGATACTTGGAATATGAAAGATGGCACTGAAGTCATATTGACCTGAAAGATTTCTGTTTTGATCTTGCAGTCTTCACTCAGACAGAACTCCCATTATGGTCCTAATGTAGGCTAAAAGGATGGCAGAAATTGGCCAGAGTCTGTACATTTGGTATCCAAGTAACATATGTGACTGGATCAAATACTATCTGATATCAAATGGAAGAGGAGCTGTTTGGTGTAATAAGATGTGTGTAGCACTCCATGTTTCTGAAGATATTTTTCAGAGCCATGAGATGAATCTTTCTCTCTCTCGGGATCCCTTGTATCAAGTAAGATTTCACCTTGGATGCCTATAACTGATGAATGCAAAGGTGGAAGATTAGGCCAGTTCTGGGAAGGAACACTCTCTGGCAGTTGCTGGACTTTCTTTGTCTCCATCGGTGCTGACACCAGCAGTGCCAATGAGGGCCCAGGCATGCTCCTTATGTTTGGCTCTTTGGTCTTCTTCATACAGATGAAGCTTGATCTCCAAGTGTCAGGCACGGTTCTTGAGGGTGGTCTTCCAGGTTACCAAATCATCCAACTGTCTCTCCCAGGTGTCAATATCTCACTTTACCAAGATGTCCTTAAGGACATCTCTGTAGCGCTTCCTCGGCCCACCACGAGACCTTTCCCAGTCCTCGGCTGAGTGTAGAGAATGTGCTTAGGCAGACATGTGTTAAGCATCCTGACCATGTGATCTGACCATCCTAACTGCCTGTGGGCGATAGTTGCGTCAGTGCATCTTCCCTCCCAATGACCCCATTCCACAGGTGGTAGTCAAAACTTGTCTTCTCTGGGGATGTTTCTGATGATGTTCTTGAGATGTGTGTAGAAGATTCCTTGGTATTTTCACTAGCTTGTAGGGTGGGAGCATAAGCGCTGACTTCTGTTGCTAGCTGGTTGTTGGCCAGACTAAGACGTAGCATCCTTAGACATTCACTGATTCCAATAGGGTGTTCACTGAGGCTACCCATAAGGCTTTTCTTAATATCAAAGCTGATGCCATGCCCGCAGTGCTCATCTTCACTTTTACCTCTTCAAATGAAGGTAGAGCCACCACTGCTTTCTCTAATCTGGGAGTGAGGGCTGTTCAGTGCTTAGGCTGGTGAAACTTGTCACTGTCCACCTGTGTCCTGACATTCCAGGTTCCAAATCTAAGTGTAAGTGTTTTTCTCTTCTTATTGTTGCCCCTGCAAACTGAAAGGTGTTTCCCCCCCCAGGCCTCTGTTACCAGGCAGGTTGAGTTGAGACAGACTCTTTTCAGGGCACCTTTTCTAGTCCTCTCCCCATTTGGGGTGAGCAGAGCAAATCCTAAACAGGGCTGCTCAGCCACAGCTACAGCTGTCAGGACACACTTCTGTCTTGTCCAAGTGCATGACGACCACCTTGCATCTGCTGCCTCCATGCCGCGTCGTGACTAGAAGCTTCCAGATGCACGCGTCTGCCCCTGTTGTCACTTACTGATTGCCGAAGGTCTTGAGTCATGGGAATGAGAAAGATGTAGAGATGATTATCCAAGGAAGAGTCTGTGCATGGTAGAGTTTTATGGGGAGGCACAATTGTACGTTGGTAATGACAGGATGCTTGACCAAGGCACAGCTGGGAGCCAAGGCCAAGGAAGTTCAAGGTGGTTGGGATGCCACATCCCGAAGCATAAGTCCCAGCAGCTCATCCACCGGAAGCTGTTGGTTTCTTGACACTAAGATGGGGAAAGGTGCTTCCCTCACCAGCCAAAAATCTTCAGCTGACTGCCTGCACGGTTTTCAACTGCTCAGACAAGATCAGGAACCAAGGTGCACCCACATGTCCAAGAAGGTACAAGGAGGTAACCATATGAGTCAAGTGTGGCTTGTGGACCAGCGCATCTTGACCACTTGAAAGAAACAGGTGTGGCCATATCGCCGCAAAGGTGCTACCACTCTACCAGCACCCCAAGCACCAGTCCATAAGATAAGCACTAACAGCTTGTGTTTACTACTCAGTGGATCCCTGCTGCACTGGTGAGTCCAATGGCAGTTGATTTATGGTGTCTGCTTAGTTGTAAAAAATCAATCTCTGAGCACTCTCCCATCAACTCCAGTACTCCACCAGGACAAAAATTGTAGCTGGAGTTGAAGGGAGAGCAGCCCCTGCCAACCTTAACCAGACAGAAGACTCAACAGTAAATACATCAACTTCAGCTATGTTATCTGTGTAGCTGAAGTTGCATAGGTTAGGCTGACATGGGCGTTGGTGGGAGGGAGTGTTTACCATCCCTCTTGGTAAAAACTGAGACAAATAAGTCATTAAGAACTTTTGTCATTTCTACATTTTCTGATACTGTTTTTCTTTCTTAATTGTGTCATGCTTAAGGAAGGCAACATTTGCCAGTAATTGCCACAAAAAGGTTTTGTGAGGTATTTATACATTTAGGGAATCTGTGTGTGATATGATACCTCTTGCCAGTAACTATTAATAAACAATGGCATTGTAATGAGGACCATTCTCTGTGATATGTTCAGATGCAGAAATTATTTTAATAATGTGCCAGGGTAGGCTCGTAATTTCCAGTCCAAAATATTTTAACACTGTTGTTAACTGTGACCAAATCTAACATGCCCTTTAAGCACATGAGTAATCCCAATGTGGAACTGAAGTTAAAGTTAAGCATGTGCTTTGTTGGATTGTTGTCTAGAACAGTAACCCTGTTACTACTATCATATTAAAGAACTTTAAAAAAACACTAGCAAAACAGTATTACATGGAGATACCACCGCACATCAGCAACCACACAATGCTTGTAGTCAAAAAATACTACCACAGGGCAGGACCAGTGAAATAATTTGAGCAGTCATGTTTTTACTCTTCAGTCAAACAGTGAAGAACAGTGTGGAAAAATACATTTTAAGACACACGCATAAAAATGTTAGAAACAAACTATGGCCCTGATATTGAACTGGGCTCTACTCATGTGGACTTCTCCAGGATTGTGCGTGATCATGGCATCTTAACTGATGAGTTCCAGAGCAGGACTAGGGCCCCTGCTTTGCACAGTAAGTTAACATGCTAGATGATTACAATTTACTAACTAAAATGTATATGGATGTAATCTTGGAAATATCATCAAAGAAACATGGAAGTAAGGTTCCCCATTGGAAAGTGTTTGATATTTTAAAGAGATCATTTGTTTTCTCTTTGGACAGAAGACAGGAGGAAGTAGGGTTTCCCTGGCAGAGTTTTATTTTTTTTGGCAAAGAGTGTTGGACAAAAATCACTTTAGCTCCAGAAAACTTCAAAGAGCATACACAGATCTTTAGCTGTATTTTCATGCCAAAACCAGTTGCAGTCAGAGTTCCCTGTAAGCTGAGTGCTTCGGCAGCTGCCCAGGAGAAACTCCAGTGCAGCCCAGCTGATTAGCAGAGTGCCCACCGCTGGCAGTATGTATTTCTATGGGTGGTGCACATCTGCATGTGCCTTGGTACACATAATAAAAATTATTCTGCTTATGGATGGAAAAAATTGAGGGAATGTAGGTTGCAATCTCCGAGCTTTTCTCTTTGACCATTTAGGACATGTCAAGTCCTTTCCCATTTGCTTAAAGAGCACTCTGTGCTTTTCCTCCAGCCTTCCTCTGTGGTTGGTCTGATCTTCCGTCACTTTTTACCCTGCTGCTAAATCTGAGTGTGTCATAGCTCCTCCTCTTTACCTGTTCACCCATGGAGCTCTGCAAACCCACTGCCCATGTGGGGGAAGTCTCTCTTTGTGTGTCCTTCACGCTGCACTGAGAGCAGAGTACAGCTAGGGCATCATTGTTTACCATTTGCGTTCCCCTCCCAGGTTTTGCTGTATGAGGTTCTTCAACCTTTTTTTTCCCCCTATCCTTGATCATGGGGTATGGATTTCTTTCCCATGGGAAGTTTGTCTCCATAAACTTCTCTGTTCGTGATCACCTTCAGTGATTCTGGCTGGTGTCTCCAAACTTAGACCCAGGTAGTCTCAGGGAGGTGCTGTGTAAATTGCTGCAGAATAATGGACTCCGTTGGGGCCTGGATGTTCTCTGTCTCTCCAGCTATCGGCAATCATCATGTGACCCAGTGTGATAATTTCTGTGCAAAGGTCCTGGGACACATCCCACCATTCCAGCTGCCTGCCCTGAATTTTTGGTGATATTTCTCATCTGACAGGGTGACCCTGGCTGAAATAGCAGCCTTCAGAGTTTCCGTAGTCTTTCGCTTAATATGTGTGCTCAAGGCTAGACTGCCTGAGAAAACAAAAGAGGGTGCTCGAGTGCCCATGCAGCGTTGTTGGATCTGGCATTAGTTGCCCATCCGCTCAATGGTAGTAAAAAGGCATCAGGATCATCCCCTGGGTCCCTCTTGTATGTATAGACTAAGGCCCACAGTTCCACTTGTACTCCCCTCACTGGACCTTACCAGCCTCTACAGGAACTGATGCTGTTTCTGGGCTTGCTCCTTAATGCATGCTAGGAACATTGGCTGGAGCTAATGATACCCTTTCACACCACCTTATGCCTTTGTCACTCTCAGAATTGTGCAAACAGTTTTCCCTGGTAGGCTTTCTCTTTTGCTGTCCTATATTGGATCAATCTGTGGTATGGTTTCATGATCAGCTAATAAGGGGCTATAAGGGGTTCTGCATGCAAAATTCCTGTGACTTCAGCCGATAGTATGCATGTGAAATATCATGAGAGAGGCCCTTCACGGAACCCTTTCTCCAAGACCTTTTGTGCTAAGTTATCACATTTTGCTTTGATAATCCGAACTGAAGCATTATTTGCAGGTATAGGAGCAGATAGATGTAAGAGAGTGCTTTTTTATTGATGTCAGTGGCTCATTGTATTTATAGCTAATATTGTTAGCTGAATGCATCTTGTACAAGTTCTTTCATTTTCTAATAGCAATAATGAAAAATGTAGGTATAACTCTCCCTGGTATTTGGGGGTTGTGGGATGTTCTCGAATTTCACACCATTTAATGCTCTGTTTTGAAGTATATTTTAAAACAGAATTCACCTGAGGGTCATGGCAGAAGGCGTAATGACTGCTATAATTGGGGTTTATCATTAAAATCACATTAGACCTTCTTTTCTAATTGCTCATGACTTTTGGCAAACAAATTCTTTTATGGGCTGAAATATTCCATGCTTGGATTGAGCCCAGACGTAAGTGTTCCAAGGAAATTTCAGCAAAATGAATCATTTTTCCTTAGCTGTTCATTGGTTTGTTGTTTCAAACAACCATCGCCAACTGTTCCAATAAGATTTTTATACATAAATAATAGTAGCTGGACGTATTTTGTTAAAACATGGAATGATTTGTAAATCTGAATGAATATAATGAATGAGCAAGGGTAACGGATGTTAATTCAGTAGTTTTGAAACTATTAAGTATTGAAAGTTTTTTGCGCATAAGCGCTAAGATTTTCAGTTGAGTGTCTTTTTGTCTCATAACTTTAAAGCTACCATACCAGTGTGCATCAGTCATTGCAGGTTTTGTGAATTTCAGGTCAAAGCCATTCTTTTAGTATGTGGAAATGATCCCATGGAAATCTTGCTTATGGTAGAGGTGGATCTGTCCCCAGACTGAATCTTGCCCTGAATCAGGTTCTCTCAACTATGTACTTAATTGTAACTCACTCCTGAGAAGTATAAATTGCTAGTTTGTATTATAATTACATACATTCTGTTAATTGGCAGATAATGTGTGATACTGGCAGAGCATAAGTTCCTTTTTTTACTGTATTTTATTTGCTTTAAAGTAGCTTTTAGAAGCTCCAGTGTTCCCTCTAATTTTTTCCATCCATAAGTGGAATAAATTTTGTTATGTGTTCTGCAGCATGTGTGGATGTGCACTACCAAGCTAAGTACATGCTGCTGGCTGTGGGTACTCTGCTAATTAGCTGTGTGGCACCTGAATCTCTCCTGGGTGGCTGCCTAAGCGCTCAGCTTACAGGGAACACTGTCTCCAACTGACATTTGCCCCTCATGGCACTAGGACTATACAACCTTAATGTTGTGTTGCATTAAATGTAGAAAGATGAGAGTTAACATATAGGGTGCATCTACACTCGCCCCTTTCTTTGAAGGGGGCGTGCTAAGCAGGCAGGTTGGAGACGGCGAAGGAGGTGCTGCAATGAATATGCATCACTTCATTAGCATAATGGCCACCATGGGAACTTTGAAGTGCTGAAAGGCAGTGTAGCCACGGGTGCTTGGAAGTACAAAGTTTTGCGGGTAAGGGAACTTTCAAAGTTCAGCACGTACTTCAAAGCACCCGCGGCTACGCTGCCTGTCAGTGCTTCGAAGTTAGCAGCTAGGAAGTTCCCACACTGGCCATTATGCTAATGATGTGCTGCATATGCATTGCAGCACCTCGTTAGCCTCCTCTGACTTGCGTGCTTAGCATGCCCCCTTCAAAGGAGGGGGATAGTGTAGATGCGCCTATAGAAAAATGTTTCTAATATTTTGCAACAATATGACTGCTGATAAATACACACTTTCAAACTATATATGAATGTCCTTTGAGAAAAGATCAAAAGGACTGCCTGAGAGTGATATGGATTAATTAGTGATGTAGAAGCAGCTCGCTTTGGAAAGTTAAATCTGATTTGAACTGTAAGCCCTTTGGGAGTAGAGACTTTTTTCTACATGTGGTCTAGCATAGCTTCTTAGACCCAATGGAGTAGGTGTAAGTACAACAACAACTAGAAAATACAGTATGTAGGGAACCATTTGTCACTGGCAAGATGTTGACAAAGGACCATATTTTTAAAGTTGTTTAAGTAGCTAAAGATGCAGATTGGTACCTAGTGGCCGCATCTACACGTGCACGCTACTTCGAAGTAGCGGCGCCAACTTCAAAATAGCGCCCGTCACGGCTACACGTGTTGGGCGCTATTTCGAAGTTGAAATTGACGTTAGGCGGCGAGACGTCGAAGTCGCTAACCCCATGAGAGGATGGGAATAGCGCCCTACTTCGAAGCTGAACGTCGAAGTAGGGCACGTGTAGACGATCCACGTCCCGCAACATCGAAATAGTGGGGTCCGCCATGGCGGCCATCAGCTGAGGGGTTGAGAGACGCTCTCTCTCCAGCCCCTGCGGGGCTCTATGGTCACCGTGTGCAGCAGCCCTTAGCCCAGGGCTTCTGGCTGCTGCTGCTGCAGCTGGGGATCCATGCTGCATGCACAGGGTCTGCAACCAGTTGTCGGCTCTGTGGATCTTGTGTTGTTTAGTGCAACTGTGTCTGGGAGGGGCCCTTTAAGGGAGCAGCTTGCGGTTGAGTCTGCCCTGTGACCCTGTCTGCAGCTGTTCCTGGCACCCTTATTTCGATGTGTGCTACTTTGGCATGTAGACGTTCCCTCGCAGCGCCTATTTTGATGTGGTGCTGCCCAACCTCGAAGTTGAACGTCGACGTTGCCAGCCATGGAGGACGTGTAGACGTTATTCATCGAAATAGACTATTTCGATGTCGCTACATCGAAATAAGCTATTTCGATGTAGCGTGCACGTGTAGACGTAGCCAGTAAGTTTTCAAAAGTGCCTGGCAGCCTAGTTGCCTGCTGGGCACCAAAATACCTTTCCATTTGAAGGCCTAGATGATTTAATGGGTACTTTATGTCTCTAAGCTTATGAAAAACATTGCAGTGGCATATATTAGAGACAGAAGCCTAAAACCTAGATGCAATGAAAGCATGCCATTTAACTGTGCACTCTGACAGAGGCAGCATCAACAAAAAAGGCTCCAGTAATTTGGATGGCTCACAAGAGGCACAACTACAATAAACAGTATTTTAAGGGAGTCCAAGAAATGTTTGGCAGAAGAAAGAGTTTCATGAGGTAAACCTCCTAAAACTTAAAGGAGGAAATGGACCCGGCCTCCCCTCATTTTGTACTTGCAGAAAAGGCTCTGAATTACTGGCTTTGTATATTTGAGCGTGTTTTATGTATTTTTAACAGTTCTAAACTGGATACAGAAGTTCAAAATAGAGTGCAGATACATTTCCAGTCTTGCTTTGTTTTTTTATTCTTACTGTGTGACAGAGATGCTGAAGGGCACATGTAAACCTGTTTTTTTCTTGCATGGAAAACAAACAAAAGTGAAGTAACTAATTAGAAGAAATACTATAGTGACATAAACTAGCAGACATTCAGGGTCATGCTGTAACTCTCACTTCTCCATTCTAAGGTCCCACATCTTCCAAATGATCCTTGGTCAACCCACACATTATCTTTTGCATCACTGCTGCCCCGGAAAGAAACAATGTTCTTGGATTTCAGCAAGAGTTAATACTTGTTTCCCAGGCTTTTGTAAGACCTCCCTAAAGTCTAGAAAGGCCGCCCAAAGTCAGCACAAAAGATTGGAAAAAACATGCTGCAATGCTGTATTCAGTACAAACCCCCAAGACTGAAGGGGTTTAAATCTGGTGAATATGTCTCTTGGTTTATGAAAACATATTATATCCCTAAATCCATTTATATAGCCTCTTACACCAGAGTGCAGAGACAATTAGCATACAGCTGCAGCCCTAAAAATACAAACTGGAAACAACAGGTTATTTTGCCTTGCAGCGGTATGTAAAGCCTACAGAGAAGCTTGCTGCCAGCTTCAGTTTAGCAGCTTGAACTGAAGGCACCATATAACACCAGAGAAAGCAAGTCAAGCCATGAATGTTACATACACCAAGAATTTTCTTAAGACCATAAGTTAACAAAGCAATGTGAATATGACACCCAGCCAGAGCAAGTGAGCAGTGAGGGAAGAAAGGGAAAATAGACAGATGAACCATGAGCTGGAGAAAAGATACCAGACTGCAGTGACTTGGTTTGGACTGGCAGGAAGCCAGGATGGTAATCATAAAAGGCTCTTTGAGCCCAGAAAGCCAACACACTTGTAATCACTCTTAAGACCTGGTAATGCATGCCTAGCTGCAGATAAAATTGCAGAAAAAACATGCTGACACAGTGGGTAAAAGAAATTTTAAGAAGAGACACACTGTAACTGCAAATTGTTTCTGGGAAGTAGACCCATATCTGAATGTGTTACTATATTTACCAAAAATGAACACATTCGCTACACCTAACAAAGGACTTTATTCTATGGACAATTATGGATTGTTGTGGTATTACTCACATGCTTAAATTTAAGCATAGGCATAAATGCTAGCAGAATCAGGGCTAAATCTCCTGCAGTTCTTAGTTTATACTGGGGCCTGCAGAAGATTATGTCAAACCTCTGAGACTCTTGCCAGCCAGCATGGAGCAGGTAAAAACCAAGCAAGCAATAGCACTTGGGAAATTCATGGGAACACAGACTTAGACAGACTTAGATACCACGTTATGAGTCAGAGGACTGTCAGCCTACCAAAAAACAGGCAATTTCCAGTTTACACCAGTTAAACAGAAGAGTGTACAAGGAACAGTCTCAGTTCTGCACATGAAGCACCAGTGAAGTCCATGAGATAGCAGAGGGACCTTCTGGCTTGAGGACTGCTGCTCTTCATCTGTCTATTGCCCAAGTCTGGTTATTACATTTTTTTTTCCTTTCAGAGAGCTGCCAGTGGGTAGAGTTGGGTCAATGAAATATTTGTCTGTAGGCTCTCTTGTGGTGAGTTCCACACAGGTTCTTTTTGCCCCTGTGCATCCTGTACACAAGAGGCCAGCTGGTGAGGCAGTGAGACACTTTGTTACCAGGTGTATCCATGTTTGCCTGACTAACAAATTCCTTTTGACTCAAAGCAGGACAGTGGAGTTACTCAGCATTCAGCCACTCACCAACAGAGGGCCTTAAATGTGAAAGAGTTGGCTGAAAGACTCCATTCAGAAAAGCTCCTTTATCTGGCCTGCCCCAGCAGGTTGCTCTTTTATTGGCTCCCTAGAAGCCTCTCCCTGATTGGAAGGGTTTGCATAGGCTCTCTCTGGCCTGGGTTGAACCCTTTTCTTGCCACCTCACTTGCAATGTCATTGGCCTCAGTGGAGTTTCCACATTCTTATGCTGGTGTGAGGGACAAATCATGTCTTCGTCCTCACTGGTATTTACAACCTTTTCCAGTGTACTAGCACAAATGCCATCTTCTGGAACCTAATGAAGCTATTAAAGGATGCTGTTCCTAACAGAGCACCCACCCATGGCTGACCTCTCCTACAAATAGTATATGATTTTATTTTTTACCATGATCATGTGCTTAAATCAGTCATTTCTTAGTCAGCGTTCAGTCCTGATGATGCTTTTTCTCTCTGAGCCAACGTGAATTAATTTTTTAGTAAGGATATTATCAGATGCTGTTACCTTAAATCAAATCAGATTACATCCATTCATGGATTACTCATATGTGGAAATGTTTGCAAGATCAAGGACTTATGTTTATCTTGCTTTTCATAGTCCTGTGCTTCCTATTACTCATTTTTCTATTATTGTACCAGGTACTTATTGATTTTTAATTTTTTTGTGTCTCTCTCATTGTTTTACACATACCTTCATGCAGCAATAGTGGTCAGTTAGAGCAGATCCATTTGCAGGAGAGGAGTCTTAGTGTCCCATGCATTGTGAGCCTTATGGAAAAAGGAAGACACTGGTTATACCAGGGAACACCAGACTTTAAGGACAGTCAGCCCTGCCTGTGCAGAACTCCATTAAAGCCAGGGGAACTTATGCAGGTGCCAGGCTCTACCTGTGTATTGCAAAGCTGGACCTAAAATGGACCCACTCTTCTTTGCTTTTGGGAAAATCCATATGATATTTGCTTATCCCAGTACCTCTCCAGCTACTCATATGATTTTTTTAAAGTAATTGTGAGTAGTGCAGGAAACTCAGCAGATGGTAATTGTATATCACCTGAACCAGCTGATTCCTGCATGTTCACATTGTTTGAGTATTCCGCTACCATCTCTTCATCACTAGTTCTTTTTTCAGATTCATCCGTCTTTACCGGTTGTTCACACTTCTTATCTCTGTTTGTCCTGTTGGTGGCAAGTACACACATTTATTTGCCATATGTTCAGAGTTTGAAGACGGGGTAGCAGAACATTATTAAGCCTGGTGGTTGAAAACTGAAAAATGGCAGTTTAGTAGTGAAACAGTTTTTGATTTACCTGCATTTTTTGGAAAGTGTCTGTCCTGAGGCTTTTGTTTTTGTGGGGGATTTGGGTCAGGTTTCAGGAGAAGTTTTTTTTTAAATTGGTACTTCTGTCAAAATGATAAAATTCCTACATTAAGAGGTGGAAACATTATTAAGGATGTATTTCTCAGACAGAACTCCTAATTAAAACTCAATATTTTGTACTGATCTTTTTGCAAGGCTTTTTAGGGTATGTCTACACATCAAAATTATTTTGAAATAATGGCCACTATTTTGAAATAACTATGGGAGCATCTACGCAAAGCAACTGCTATTTCAAAATAATTTATAAATTGTGATTTGTCTTATTTCGAAGCTGGTAAACATTCCACAAGGGATAGCGCCTATTTTGAAATGAACATTTCAAAATAGGGTCTGTGTAAACAGAGATTAGGAGCTATTTCAAAATAAGCTATTCTGGTGTAGCCTATTTAAAAATAAAGCTGCTGTATGGACATACTATTTTGGATTAGAGCCCCAGGAAGCAGTGCTTCCAAGGGCTCTAATCTGAAATAAGCTCTGTTGTGTGTGGACACACTATTTCAGAATAAGTGTTGCTTATTTTGGGGCCTGCCTGTAGTGTAGATGTGGTATTCCGGAATAGTTTATTTTGGATTAATAAACACGGAATAAGATAGTCCGGAATAACTGTGTAGTATAGACATACTCTTATACAATATCACACCTCATGAATGAATCCATTCTCTTGCTGTGATAGTCACAATTCTGGAGGGGATCTAATCCTGCAAATCCAAGTTTGGTGCCTACAGACCTTACAGTTTGGTGTGTACCCACATTTGCTCACATGGGATTCTGCACAGGATAGTGCAAGGCTGGAGAAGCTGATAAGATAAGAAAAGCAGAAATAAGAGCGGGTGTGAGGGGGGAAGACAAATGGATCTTGAAGAGCTAGGACAGTGGTGGGCCAACTTTCTGGCTTGAGGATCACATCTGAGTAGTTAAATTATACGGCAAGTCATAAGTGCTTGTTGACCTGCCCCACTCCCAGCAGTGGTTTAGCCACTAGACTAAAGGGGCATGCCAGGGGTGCCAGCCAATTTGGGAGCCCTGGAAAAATAGGCTCCCCCATGCCACCAGCAGATCTGACTTCTTGCCCAGTGTTCCAACAGGGGAGCAGCAAGCGAAATGGGTCTCTGACTGTGCCCCCTGGCCAGAGTGATGGGCAGAGCAGAGCAAGCCCCTGACCAGGGTGCCTGACTGGTATGGTGGGCAGAGCAGGACAAGCCTACAGTGTTCTTCCTGGTGGGAGCAGTGGGCAGAAAGAGCAAGCATCCGCCACACTCCCCGCTATGAGCCTGCGGCCTGGATGAAAAGGCCTTATGGGCTAGATATGGTCCATGGGCCATAGTTTTCCCACCCCTGAGTTAGGAGAATGTGTTAGATCTAAATTTTCCAAGGAACACGTTCGAGGCAGACTGGAATGGAGAAGGACTCAAAGAGCCAACCTACTATAGATAGACTAAGGTTGGAAGAAGAAGACAGTGATGACGAGTGGTCAGTGTTTCAGAGAGATGAACCATTACGCCATTGCTCCACCTACATCTAATCTTTCAGAACATTGGTTCCCTTTGAGCTTTTGAAAGAGTTGGTTAAATTGGAAGTTAGCTTCTACAGCAGTTGCAACTACTGGATTATTGCTGTTATTGTGAGCTACCTATTGACAATTGGGTTGGGCTTTTGCATGACACAAATGTTAATTGACTTTAGTTTATAGAAGGGAAGATAGACATAATGAGGTGATCACCATCTTGTCCAGCACATTGAGAGTTAAACTGGGGATCTCCAGTGCTATAAAGCATAAATTGCTATTTGAGCTAAGGTGTCCCAGGCTCTTTATAGTCTGTAAAGAGATGGAGGAGAACTGTAAAACATACACACACTCGCTCCCTCATACACTGTTGCATGTTACAATAGCAAAACAAGAGACACATTTGAACTCGATGGAAAGGCATGAAGTCTAATTCAGTACAATATTTGGATCCCAGCATGAATTGTATACGTTTAGTGCTCCCTGTTATTCTTATCAGCATCAAACATATATCTTAGTAACTGGGTGTTTTACTCCTTGTAATCGCCTTTGCCAAGTCATTTGCACAAGATGAGTCAGTGTAATTCTTCACAGCTGCTGTGGAAAACGAAATAGTAAACTGATGTTAAACATTTTTAATGAGGTACTGTGGTGGCAGTGGTGAAAACCAAGCTCTCTTGCATACTATGTATGTCATTTTCTGTTTTAAAGGAAAAACAATTACAGTAGTTAATATTAATATGCATGGAAAAACAGCAAATTAGATTGAGCTACGGCTGTATAGTCAGGTTGCATAAATGCATAACATGTACTTTATATGGGAAAACATAAATATGTTAACATTTGTGGAGGAGGGGGGCCTGCAGATTAAGGCCCCAGTACAGCAAGCATTTAAGCATGTGCTTATTTTTTCCGCTCGAGTTTACCCTGAGGCTGAGCAGGAAACATTGCATCTAAGCTAAACACAATCACACTTCATTCTACAATTCCATTGTTATTTAATGTATCATATTTTCTCTGGATTGGATTCATGTTGATGCAATTTGTTTTACTTGCAAAAAAGACGAGTAGCTGGGCTTTACAGGGAGATTTTAATTTGGGAGGCAAAATCCATTCTGCAACCCCCCCAAGATAGAACTTGGAACTATAGTATGGCCCCTCCCCTGCAGGGCCGGCAGCCACCATCGGCCTGGGGCAAGGTGTGGTGGGGGCTGGCCCCATGCCTTGGGCGGAAGAGGCGGGACCAAGGGCCGTCAGCCCTTAGCACTGCCCAGAGTACAGTGCTGCCCTCCCTGCCCCCCAGCTTTCGGAAGCTGCTCGGAGGGGCAAAGTGACACGGTTGTGGCATTTCAAAGGGGCCCAGAGCTCCCAGTCCTTGCTGCCAGCTACATTCCAGGCTCCTTTGAAAGCTGGTCCCTGTGCAGTTGGCCTCCTATTCCCTCCTCTCCTTTCAGTGGGTCTTTTCCTCGCTCCCCTGGAGTCACCACTCCAGCCTTAGAGCTGGAATAACAGCCACAGGCATGGAAAACTAGGACCATGAGAGCCATGTCCTCCTGCATCCTGTGGCCCTCTCCCACCCTGCCCTCAACACGAGTCTGTGTGGAGCCAGTGCAAAGACTTCCTCCATCATGTCCAGGGACTGCAGACGCCACTGCTTTGTGTGGCTGCTCGACTGACTCCCCACAACTCCATCCGGTACAGATTGCCTTTTGCTCCAGCATGAATTCCACCCTTGGTTGCTAACACCTTTAATCCACGAGAGGTACTGCACCTGTAAGTGAATAGGGGCATAAGGAATGTGACCCAAGGTGACAGACTTAACGGTGAAATTAACAGTGGCCCAGATCGTGTGAAGAACTACAGCTGTGTGGATGTTTGTGCCTGTGCTTTCAAGTCAGTGGACTCTGCACTGCCCCTTGCAAAACACTGGTACCCATTGTGTGTCTGTTGGATGTCTGTCCATTCCTGTTTGAATGACAAATACACCCCTTGACAACACTGCCCTGTCAAAGTAGAATGGATGTCAAAATTGCATTGAACTGCAAAGCACTCTTAACGTTGTACAGTGAAACCTCGCGTTACATGGGGGCTGTGTTTCTCCAGTCCCCGCGTAGCTCAAATTTTTGCACAGGTCGGGGTGGGGAGCCAGGAACCAGGCTGCCGTTTGGTTCCCAGCTCTTCTCCGCTTGTGGACCCGGGAAACTAACCAACCTGCTAGGGCTGGTTAGTTTCCTGGCTGCTTCTCCCTGCTTTCCCCCACCGGCGCAGCTGTCATTGGATCCAACCCACGCTGGCTCGGTGGAACCCTGGGTAGACTCCCTGTTTGCTGCGGCCCTGCACACTGCTCAAAGCAGATGTCTGCTGGGGTCAGTGTGTGAGTCTCTGTTCGCACCATGAGGGAGAAGGGTTTTCATGTCCTGTTCGCAACCTCGGCACCACTGGAAACCAGCCAATGGGATCTGCAAGGGTAGTGCATGTAGGCAGAGTGTGTGGCTGGGAGAAGGCAGGGAGGAGGGGCTGCAGAGCAGAGTCAAGTTGCGCTTAACTCATGCTAAAGCGAGTTCCACGCAACTTGAAGCCGCGTATGTCGAGGCGTTTACTGTAATCCCATAGTTGTCATCTTAGATCAGAGCTTGTCGACCAATTTATGGTACCCTCTTTAGTGAGGTGCAGAGGCCTCAGTGCACTGTCAGAGCTGGTCAAATGGGAGCGGTCAGTGACATTGGTACTGACTTGCGTGGCTGGCGCAACCTTGGGGAAACAATAGGAAGTGCAGAGCACCCAACAGCAGCCAAGCTCCCTCCTCTGCCTCCCTTCCCTCTGCCCTTCACCTGCTGGTCCTGCCGATCTACTCCTCCTCCCAAACTCCAAGTGCTTCCAGAGCACCACGTACAGCTGATTTGCAGTGTTCCAGAAGCCCTGCAGGGTGAGGGAAGAGGTGACCTAGGAAGAAGTGGGATGGGGGAAGGGGCTTGGGGGAAGGGATGGAATGGGACTGGGTGAGGATGGAGCAGAGGTGGGAAGAAACAGGGTGGGGTCTTAAGGAGAAGGGGTGGAAAGAGGACTGAGGGTGAAGGCCGGTGGGGTCCACCACCCCCTGGCTAGAGGGGAAGTCAGTGCCTAGAATCAGAGATATGAGGCAGTGACTACTTTTGGCCATAGTTGTATGTGGGATCCTCTTGATGGCCCCACATGTGAAGGCTGCCTGCAGCCTGACTGTCCTGTTCACAATCAGTTGGAGTGCCAGAGCAAATCGAAGCCTGGTACATTCATGGTTGGGTCAATTATAAGAGGCAGATTTCTGACTGCAGCCACATTGATGTCATAGAGATATCTGGGCAGGGCAGGTAGACCCATTATGGGTGCCTCGATGATGGGTGTGTTTCGGAGCGTAGAAGAGAGCTAGGTATAGTGATAGGCTTGGGTATAGCCTGGAATTTCTCAGCCATTCTGGCTGTAGCCTCCCCCTGCAGATGTGCGGGGGAATGATGTGGTTTGACATGGGGAGCCAGGGTTCTGGTGTAGATCAGAGTCCCAGTTCTGATGCTCACGGTTGCATATAGCTGTGCGTCAACCAACTTGACATGAGAAGACTAGAAGCAGAGTGCAGCACAGCATCCTGCTGCAGAGTAACAGAAAGCTGAACTGGGTAATTGGTGCATTTAAGCAATTGCTTCCCAGGATGTGCTCGCCAGTTTGCTTAGAAGCTTATTATGCAACCACCCATTAGCCACAGTTTTCCTCCAGTGGTTAAATATGTAGTAGATCTATCTAGGCATTAGTCTATAGTAAACTGGGTGGGATTTACATCTCAACCCATGTTTGTTGAGAGAGAGACTTGGTTCATGGGTTGCTCTGGAGTGGTAAAGGTGGAACACACTCAGAACTGCGTTGGTCGTACTTGGTTGTAAATGACCCAGCCACAGAATTCCACCGTCCTAATCAAGTCAGCATTGGGGTGGACAAAATATGGCCTGCGGGCTAGATTCAGCCCACCAAACATTGGATCCAACCCACACTGGCTTGGTGGAACCCTTGGGTAGACTCCCTGTTTGCTGCGGCCCCACATGCTGCTCAAAGCAGATGTCTGCTGGGGTCAGTGTGTGTGTCTCTGTTCACCCCATGAGGGGAGAAGGGTTTTCATGTCCTGTTCACAACCTCAGCACCGCTGGAAACCAGCCAATGGGATCTGCAAGGGTAGTGTATGTAGGCACGTGCAGCACACAGAGACCCCCTGTCCCTCCTGCCCCCGAGGGGTGTGCAGCACAGGGGTACACAAACTGGCCCCTGTAGCTGATTGCTTTGAGTGGCGTGTAGGGCCATGGCAGCCAGGGATCCTGCCTGAGGGTCCCACTGAGCCACCGGCTAGGAGCCACCTACAGTAAGCACCTCCTGGCCAGACCCTTTACTTGGCATCCCACCCCTTCCTGCATCCCAAACTCCTGCCCCAGGTCACAATCCAAACCTGCACACTTTCCTGCACCCCTGTCCCAGAACACAGCCCCTTCCTGCATCCAAATCCCTCTCTGACCTCCCCCGCACTCTGTACCCTTCTCCCAGGTCAGAATTCTCTCCGGGACACAAAATCCCTCCCAGAACCCACAGCCCTCCTGTACCCCAGTCCCCTGTCTGAAGCTGCCCCCTGTACTCACACTCAGTCCCAGACCCACACCTTCTCCATTCATAGAATAGAAAAGTGAGTCCCCGATCACTTACCATATTCTTAGAGTGGCCCCTTGTCAAAAATCAGTGCCCAGCCTTGGCTTAGGATATCTTCACATTGTGGGCGTGACAGCGCCGGGTCACTTGAGGCATATGCTCTCTGTGTGTGAGAACTTGAAGGACTCTGTAAGCAGAAGATTGATGGTGCACAGGCTGAGAAGTGTCCTGCCAGCACAGAGCCCGGAGGTAGACTGTTGGTTTGTCTTTTCTACATGCTAACTCTGTTTCCCAGGTATGCTCAGAAGTGTCTGTTGTGGAGGAAAGGTCAGTGACTATCCATTGTAGGAGTGTTCTTGATAGTTGGACTAAGTGCCTAGGAAGGAGCAGAGAAACTGCCACCTGGCAAAGCAGGGGTTAGAGCAACCCCTTGTTAGCTCAGCTAGCCCTGCCCCGCTATACCTGCTGCCAGTGCCAGGTCTGAAGTAGGAGGAAAAGGAAGGAGCGAGGCTCAGTTTAGGGGCTGACTGGCGAGGAGGCAGGAGGTCTCTGGTTACCTGCCTGAAGGGACAGATCACAGACCTGCCAGCCAATGCAGCCATTGGAGGCAAGTAAGCTTTCCTGTGCCAAAGAGGGGGTCATAGCTAAGCCCCAGCTAGTGGGTGAATAAACTAAGAGGGTCAAATCCCCAGCTATAGAGGCTTTAATAAGTAGTAGCCAGGGAAGCATGTCTTGAACTCCACCTCTCGCTCTCCAAGCAGAGATGGACCCATCGACCCTAGTTTAGGGGTTGAGCTGTGCGGGGCCCAGCGAGGGTCTAGGTCCTCTCCGGTGCTCTCTATAATTTTTTTCCATCACTGTGTGGAATAAATTTTATGTGCACCAAGGCAATTGCAGATGTGCACCATCAGTCAAAGCACATTTTACTGGATGTGGGCAGCTCTGGGCACTCTGCTAATCAGCTGGGCAGCACCTGAGTCTCTCCCAGCCGGCCGCCCAAGTGCTCAGCTTACAGGTGACACTGGTCCCCTCCAATGCATTTGACAAATGATCTAGCCGCTAGGCTGCATGTCCACCGAAGGCTCTATCACAGAGCCCCATGTGCCAGACTGTGTCTTATGCTACTGTTGGGCCCAGAAATATGGCTCCCATCCTCGGGTTGTTGTGACACCATTTTTGATTATGGGTGTCAAAGCCAGCACTGGATCTTAGGTGCCCCAACCTCTCAGAAAGCTTGACACTGAGTATTGACTCCATTTCTAAAGGGGGATAAGATGCTCCATCACCTGGAGAGGCACGGACAAAAGAGAGATCGTTCAACAGCTGGCAGCATTATGTGGGTCTTTCTCTTAATCACTGCTTTTAAGGAACAGAAATTGTGTGTGTTTTTTCAAGGAAGGAGCATAGTAACCACTTGCATTCAAGACAAAGAGTTTCAATAATCCCAACAGCTAGCTCTGTAGCTGTGCAGCACGCACTGAAGACCCAGGCAAGCAAAGAGACCAGCAGGTCTATTTTGTGGTACACCTTCCTTGAGGAATAAAGTGGTGTGACCAGAGCGCCAAACAGCATCTGAAACAACAGGAGTGTCAAACGGGGAGCCACACTGGCAGCAGCTTTGGGGTTGCTTTGCATTTGCAGAAAATGGAGCCCGCTGCATCCTCCCTCATCTTCAGTGTGTTCCTGTCCATTCACAGCTAAGGGGAACATTGTAGCACCATCATAGAATCTATAGGCTTAGAGGGGACCTGCAGGCTCATAGAATCCAACTCCCTGCCACAGTGCCAGATTCGTTGTGTGTAAACCATGCAAGACAAATGGCCATCCAGCCTCTTTTTGAAAACCTCTCGTGGAGGAGCATCTGCAACTCGCCTATGTAGTCTGTACCTTTGTCCTACTTTTAAGAACATAAAAATGGCCATACTGGGTCAGACCAAAGGTCCATCCAGCCCAGTATTCTGTCTGCTGACAGTGCCCAATGCCAGGTGTCCGAGAAGGAGTGAAACCCAACAGGTAATGATCAAACAATCTCTCTTCTGCCATCCATCTCCAGCTTCTGACAAAGAGAGGCTAGGGACACCATTCCTATCCATTCTGGCTGATAGCCATTAATGGACCTAACATCCATGAATTTATCTAGCTCTTTTTGAAAACCTGTTATAGTCCTAGCCTTCACCGCCTCCTCTGGCAAGAAGTTCCACAGGTTGACTGTGCGCTGTGTGAAGAACTTCACTTTATTTGTTTTATTGTTATAAATTATTGCTGCCCAATAATTTCATTTGGTGTCCTCTAGTTCTTACATTTTGGGAACAAGCACATAATTTTTCCTTATTCACTTTCTCCAGGTCACTTAGATTTTATGTACTTCTATCATACCCCCTTAGTCTCCTTGTTTCTAAGACGAAAAGTCCTAGTCTCTTTAATCTCCCTTCATATGGGACTTGTTCTAAACCTATAATCATTTTAGTTGCCCTTTTCTGAACCTTTTCTAATGCCAGTATATCTTTTTTGAGATGAGGGGACCACATCTGTGTGCAGTATTCAAGATATGGGTGTACCATGGATTTATGTAGAGGCAATAAGATATTTTCCATCTTGTTCTCTATCCTTTTTTTAATTATTCCTTACATCCTGTTTGCTTTTTTGAGTGCCACTGCAAACTTCGTGGATGTTTTCAGAGAACTATTCACGATGACTCCAAGATCTCTTTCCTGATTGGTTGTAGCTAAATTAGCCCCCATCATTTTGTATGTATAGTTAGGTTTATTTTTTCCAATGCGCATTGCTTTACATTTATCCACATTAAATTTCATTTTCCATTTTGTTGCCCAGTCACTTGGCAAATGAAATTTAATGTGGCTACAGTGAGGTTTTTCCTGAGATTTAATCTAAATATACTGTGTAGTAGTTTGAACCTATTTTCTCTTATCCTACCTTTCAAGAGAGAACAGTTTTTCTCCATCTTTTTTATGGCAGCCTTTCAAGTATTTGAAAACCGCTACCACATGCCCGCTTCTCTTTTCCAAACTAAACATTCCCAAGTCTCTCGTCCTTTGTTTAGATGGCTGCATTCTGTCCCTTTGAGCATCGTTGTCACTTGCCTCTGGATCCTCTCTGATTTCTCTGCACCCTTTCTGAGATAGCCAATGCCAAGTGGAGTGGTCACCATTGCTTCCCATGACTTGCATGCTATGGCTCTGTTAATGCAACTCAAAATTGCATCTGCATGGTTGACTTGTGAAAGTTGTGATCCACCACAACTCCCAGATCCTGCTCACGAGTGCTGTGTCAAGCCAGTTATCCCCATTCTGTATTTGTGCATTTGCAGTTTTCTATCCTAAGTGTGGCATAGCACCTTGTGTTTGTTTTTGTTGAATTTCATTTTTGTTTATAGCCCCAGTTCTCCAATTTATTGAGACCCCTTTGAATTTTAGCTCTGTCCTCCAAGGTGTTTGCAGCTCCCTCTAGCTTTGTGGCATCTACAAATTGGATCAATATGCTTCCCATTCGTCCATCCAGGTCATTAATAAAGATGTTAAACAACACTGGATCCAGAACAGATCCTTGTGGAACCCCCTCTTGGGATCTCCTTCCAATCTGGCATCATTCTGTTTAAGAGTTTCTCTTTGGTTGCATTTACATTAACCGGCAATGTATCTACCTAATTTCATTTTATCTAGCTCGTTTGTGAAAATGTAATGTGGGACTTTGTGAAAAGTGTAGCTGACATGCAGGCATACTATGTCCACCACATTTCCCCTCCACTGAACCAGTTGCCTTATCCAAGAAGGAAATCAGTCTGGTGTGGTATGGCTGGTAAGACCTCTTGTAGCCACATTGGCTTCTTATGGCTCTTATTTTTCCGCCGCCTCAGAATAGCTTGCTGCTGAGCCTCTAGAACAGTGGTGTCCAATATAAATTTAAAGATTGCCACAGCCCCCACCTCACCCCGCTCAAAATAAACGCCCTCCCCTAGAGCCAGGCAACCATGCTCCCTACCCCCGTGCAAACTGTCAGCAACACACCAGAGCCGCTGCTGCCGCTGCCGCTGGACTGTGCGAGCTGTGCCAGGCTCCAGCCGCCAGGGCTGCGCCGGAGCCACAGGAGGAGCCACCGCCGCTGCTGCCAAGTGCTTTTCCTACCAAGTGGTGGGGCACGCGCAGAGCGGAGGGTGGGCACTCTGTGTGTGTGTGGCTCTAAGGAGCTGCATTTCGCCACATGGCGGTGTCCAGTTCACCACATGCAGTGAATGGCAAGTGTGTTGGATACCATGGTTCTAGAATTATATCTCTTACGATCTGCCAGCTCCCTTCTCCATTCTGGTAGTGTATCCTACCTGTACCTATCCTGTAAGTCTCCCTGGCTCCCATTGCTTTTTGCAAATGGGGCTGGTCCAGGGCCACATAATATACAAGACTTTGTGTTCTCTGCAGTTAGCTGAACCAATGCTCCACATCAGGACTCCTGACATCAGTTGTAGCAGATTGGAAATTGATGCGGCAAGTCCATATTAAAAAATTAAGGGATTTAAAAAATAAATCTGAAAATGACGAGTAAAATCAGTCCAGAGACTGCCGAAGTCAGCCTGGGGGTGTGTTTACACTCGGTTCATGTTTTCAAAGTTGCCCTTTCAATTGCAAAGACTAGTATAATTTTTTAATGAAAGCTTGGAGCCTGGAACACACAGTGGTGTTGGACTGTGGAACACATGGGGCTCTGGTTAAAGAATTTTGTTGGAGGCGTTTGGCCAGAGGTCCGTACTCTGAGCACTCTCTATGTAGATGAAAGGATTGATACATCAGGCAAGCTGGAATATTTAATTCATTCCTGATTTGACATTTCCCACTTTATCGCAGTCCCCCTCCCCTGTCAGACAATAAACAGCCCATTTCAACACTGTTATCCCAACAATAAAAAATTCAGTTTTGTGAATGAGCATGTCATGCTTTCAGCCCACTCTTCCTGACAGCTATGGGAGGACAGTACAGTAGACCCCAGATTTATGCAAAGGGTGTGTTCCTGGGGACTCTCATGTAATTCAAATTTCATGCAAATCGGGAGGAGCCAGGAACCAGGTGGCAGCTTGACTTCCAGCTCCCCTGTGCTTGTGGGAGCCAGGAAACTGACCAGTGCTGGCCTAACTCCCAAAGTGGCAGGGAGCCAGGAACCAGGCCACAGCCTAGCTCCCAGCTCCCTGCCACTCCCAGGGACTGGGAAACCGACCAGAGCAGCAGTGCTGATCAGTTTTCTGTCTCCTGTGAGTGGCAGGCAGCCTAGAGCCTGCTGTCCTGGTCAGTTTCCCCGCTCCTCTGAATGGCAGGGAGCTGGTGCCTGGCAGCCCAGAGCTAGGCACCAGCTCCCCGCCACTCAGTCACACTAACCAGAGGTGTGCACATACTGCATGTGGAACATGGCAGAAATTTTGGTCCCTGAACATAGCAGAAAGCAGGACTTTGGTCAGTTTCAATCTCCTTTTGGCTCTGGAGAAGGAAGCTGGCAGAAGCCAATGGGGATATTTGTGCTCCTGCAGCCGCTAAAATTTCTCATTTGTGGTTTCAACAATTAAACTTGGTTTAATTGGTTTTTTATTTTCTGTGTGTGACACAACCAAGCTCATTTATCCTTTATTCATAAATCACAAACCTTTATATCTTAGGGCTATAACCACCAACCAGGATGGCCAAATTTTGCCCACTCAAGAACAGTCTTGTTTTGGCAACCTGTAAAGCTTGGTTTGCTTGGGTTGATATAACCTGCAGGCAGCATCTCTGCATTTAAGAAATGATTTGGTTGGAGAGAGAAAGTCAGACACAACAAACTCTCTACTCTGCTTACTAAACCAACCTGAAAATTTGTTAATAAGTCAAATTTGTCTAAAATCAATTCCTTTACGCTGAAAGTAACAGACCTCACAGTGGTACCACCTGGTGGCTGACAGTCATATTGCAAAAACCTCACTGAGCCTGCTGCAGGCACACTTTTGTTAGCAGAAAATGGAGCAATTTGCAGCTGCCTTCTTTATGTGACCATCTGGCTCAAGGTGGAACATAGCATTCTGGGAAGGGTAGGCCCTAGTCCAGAAAACAAAACAAAACAAAAAGCATATGCATAATTTCAAGCACATGGTCTTGTTTGCTTCAAAGTTATGGACGTCTTTAAGAGGCTTGTTGGATCAGAATCATAAGCTCCCGAGTCCTAGCTTCGTATTGAGGATTAAGGCAGCCCAGTCATAAATAAGTTTTATCTTTCTGGTTTTTTTCAAATATTTTGCTAATAAGAGATGTGTTCAGCTGCTCCTGCTTAGCATGGCTATGCCTGCCAGGGTTGTTAGAGCTCCAGTTAACCCTTTATTGTCTTCTTTCAACCTTGTTCTGGTCCTGAGTGTGCACAGAGGCAAGGGCAGCATTGATGCCGTTATACAGTTAACTCTTTCATATCTGGCATTCTGTTTTCTAGAGCTCTCAAGTAACCGCCATTTTAACCATAAGTAAATTTTAGTTCCGTTTTCCATAAGTACAGTATACAGAGAATAAATACAATGTAAGTTTACAGTGTACAGTACTACTGGTGTTGATAGCTGAAGTTCTCTGCATACATTTTTGTTTTTTCCTAATATCTAATCTTGTTTTTCTTTAGTGGTCCTGTGCTGTCATTTCTTGCTTGTCTATACGATATTCGTCACTCACTTTCAGCAGCGCTCCAAGGTGCCACTCTGCTCTTTTTTCATCTTCTTCTTTTCTAATTCTCCTTTTCACTTGCCTTGACTCTTATTATTTTTTCTCATTCGAGCAGAGCAATTATTTTATACAAAGTTAGAATCTGTTGCTAGTCCCACTTTTGTGATTTTTTTTTTTGTAAAGCAGTTAAAAATGTGCATGTGACTGCATTGCCCACTTGTAGTTTTAGGGTATGACATACAGCAGAGGCAGAATTATGCGATAGTTAAAGTGACATTCAGTCCTGAAAATCCAGGTCCAAATTTTGCAGTTCTTAGGCAATTTCTGTGGAAGTTCAGTTTAAGTACCACAAAATTAGGATCATAGAAACTATCAATGGAAAAGATTTGTTAGACCAAAGTTTTAAATAGTGGAGGTGGATGTCTGCATTCAAAGTACGCTGCGTGCATATTATATCCCTGCATATCTGGTATTTGCATGAGAACTTAGCCCGGCCCTCCATTGCACCAGATGCAGAGAAGGCTGCATTTGGGGAGCCGAGTTGGTGGTTGCATTTCACTAAAGCAATATGTTCATAATTTGTGAAGTACTTCGGGATCCTCTGTGAAGAAAAGCATGATATTAGACATTTGTTGAATGATGTATTATTTGAAATGATGGCACTAAAAAAGATCTATTCATTCTGGTAGCTGGCAATAGCTTACATTACTGTGTTTAAACAGTATCAGAGAGGTAGCCGAGTTAGTCTGTATCTTCAAAAACAACAAGAAGTCCTGTAGCACCTTATGGACTAACGAAGCAGGTCTTTGCCCACGAAAGCTTGTGTTCCAAAATATCTGTTCGCCTGTAAAGTGCCACAGAACTTGTTGTGTTTAAAAACACGCACTTCCCATCTTTAGTTGAAATGTGTAAGATAATGGAGATAAAAACGCCAGCATGGGGGAAAACAAGTAATACGTTCCATCATTGGATTCTGAAACAGGTCATCTTTAGCTATTATTTCTGTTAATTAGCTAATTCCAAAATTCCAAGATGTTTGCTCTTCGTTGGTGGTAATGAGCAACTTTAAGTAGTTTGCTCTTGCACTTGGTAGCTGTGCTCTGACTTCAGAGATTTCAGTGGGAGATTTGGATCTCTACAGTGCTTCTGTGTGCTTTTGCCAGGCAAAGGCACTTACTATGCATATCATAACAGTCAGTGGTTATTTGCTTTGCAATTTACATTCCCTGGTCATGTGGTTTCTACATGCACATATATCTGTGCTCAATCAAGTTAATCTTTCCTGTTTGCTCCCTGTTTTCCTGATGGCAAAATATGTTCACACTACAGAATATGGTGTCAGACGTAATGGGCCAGCCACTGCTCTGATGCCACCAAGCAGCCAGTAGAACCAGGTCAAACGATTGCTTCCTCCCTACATGGGGTGATGGCCAGACAGCCAAGGACCAGAACAGTGTTATAGGGGTATGTCTACACTACAGAGTTATTCCAGAATAGCTTATTCTGGAGTTGTTATTCCAAAATGAGCTATTCTAGAATAACACGTCTACACTACAGGGAAGCTCCAAAATAAGACAACTTTATTCTGAAATAGCGTGCCCACACACAATGGAGCCTATTTTGGATTTGAGCCCCTGGAAGCATGCTGTAATCCAAAATACTCTGATGGCGGTGGTGCTCTGGGGACCAGGCTGCTGAGGACTTCAAAGAGGGGAGCACTGCTGTAGTGCAGACCCCAGCCCGTGGCATAAGGCCCCCTAAGGTGGGGTTCTGGGAGCGCAGAGCTGTGCTCGGCTGAAGGGGCACAGAGGCTTCTGACCTCTTTTTGCACTGGACCAAGTAGAGTCAAAGGCGAAGCCCCCCACTGCGGCCGGAAGCTCTGGGATGGTGAGTGTGGTTCTCACACAGCCCCGCGGGGGCACTGTGTTTGACGGGGTGGGAGGCGCTGCTCTTGCCAAGTGGCAGAGGCCTCAGGCCCACTGAGAGACACCACCTTGTTCCCTGTGTAAACGGAAGAGACACAACAGGGAGCCGGCCTGGATTGCTCTGTGCCCGTGGCCAGCAGCAGCTGGGTTTGCCAGAGCCCCTCCTGTGCCCGGCAGCAGCCCCTGCGGGCTGGGAAAGGGAGAAAAACTGGGTGAGCCGCTGGGAGCATTGTGCTGCCTGGGCCTGACCCTGGAGCTTTCGTCGGGTAATGGTGAAGGGATCCTCTTGGTTATCCATAATATTTGAATATCTGGCAAGGTCCTGATCCCGAGGCTGCTCAGTATGGCAGAGTTTACTGTATTTCTTAAAAAGTGATTGTTGTTCACTAGTAATTGCAGAAGTGTCAGTGCATCATACATTTCTCCCCACCTTTGTCTGGGTATATTATAAACTCTTTGTTGTGGACTCTCTTTTCATGGGCATGTCCAGCACTGTCTCCCTGGAGCCCTGATCTTTGCTGGGGTCTCTAAACACTGAATAACTATAATATTAAATAATGTGAAGCTATTTATGGGTGAAGGCTGCAGAATCCAGCCTTCAGGAATCAGTGGGGGAGTACTACATGAGAAGCCCACTTCTGTGCAGTGACACTCAGAGCAGCAGGAGCAGGTTCTGTTCGTTGTTTACAAATGAAAAGGATTCGCATGTGAAAAATTACGACATTTTCCTTTACCCGTTTCAGGACAGCTGCATCTTATGTTCCTCCTCCAGGGCCCGTCAAGGGCACCCACTTTCAGCTCCCAACAGTCACCTCTCCTCTGGGTAGAGATTCACATTCACTCCTTCCTGACCAGTGATTTTAAGGCTGTGCTGCTCCCCAGTCAACACTGTAAAATCTCCAGCAAGCCAGGCTGCCTGAACAGGCCAGTTCCTGCCTTTGCTTTCACTCTGAAGGTGACAAGTATCAGAGGGGTAGCCGTGTTAGTCTGTAACTACGAAAACAACAAGAAGTCCTGTGCCACCGTATAGACTAACAGATTGATCAGAGCATAAGCTTTGCTGGGCGAAAGCTTTGCTGGGCAAAGACCCACTTTGTTAGCATGACATGCATCTGGTGAAGCGGGTCTTTTCCCATGAAAGCTTATGCTCCGATCAATCTGTTAGTCTATAAGGTGCACTCTGAAGGTGATGCCCAGTGTGTTACCAACAGCTTTAAGTTACCATCCAGGACCTTGTAAGCAACCACATCGATTCTTGCGGTAAAAGCTTTTTAGAGGAAACATTAAAATGAAGAGAGCACCTACAATTGGGTGGGATGATTTAGTTGGGGTTGATCCTGCTGTAGGTAGGGGGCTGGACTCGACAACCTCCGGAGGTCCCTTCCAGCCCTAGGATTCTATGATTTGTTGGTTCCTAAAAGTCTCACCCCAACTCCAGCCTAGGGCTCTGGTAGATTTTAGTTCTGCAGCTCCCGTAATGAGGTTTTCCTCTTGATTACTAGTTCATCTGTCTTTGCTTCAGAACCAAGGCTGATCAGCCATTACTCCATACAGCTCAGGTCTCTTCTCTATGAATTCTGTAACAGATAATCATTGAACAGTGGCCCTTTTCTGAGGGCCTAGCACCAAACAGTGGTTGTGCTGCAGTAATCACTCCCTATGGATTTCCCAGAAATCCACTTACTAGTTACTGTCCCAAAAATCCATACTGGTCCGGCATATTCTCAGTATTGTCGAAACGGTATTGTCTGTCACGTCTGTCTCCACAGAGGTTACCTGCAGTCCCAGCCTGCAGTAATACATAAACAGAATACAATAAGGTCTTTCAAGGCTATTTCAGGAAATTAATGTATTACTCATGTTTGCTCGCCTTAGCAACATGCTGTACTAAAACCCCTGCACTGGCTAATGATGTGAGGAGTGCATGTTCACCTCAGAGACCTGCACCTCAAAGATAGCATTTAATTACCACAAACCCAGTGAAGGGGCCCTAAAGCTGGGCCCTTTGGCTAGCGAACAAATGCTGGGAGAGGCTGCTGCACTGAGCTGGTTTGAAAAGAAAGCTATTGTTATTCATTAAGTACATGAAAGCCCCAGAAGTAAAGGAGGAGAAGAATGGAAATCTGAAACCACCCTTTTTAGCTGAGCAGGAATTGAAATAAATGTTTATGATGTGGTCGACGCGTGGATCAGATTCACATGCAGCGCGTCTCAGGTCTGGCTGGAGCAAGAGCCAGCGCACCATCCGTTTTGCTGTTGAAAAAAACAAACCCCTCTGATTTGATTGCAGGGTACAGCAGGCGCTTTCAAAGCTGTTTGTTTCCTCTCACAAGCAAAATGAAACAGCAGTGAGGCTGTGTAGTAGACAGATGCTCCAGTCATTAGCAATGTTTCTGTGGCTACAGCATGCTGTCTTAACATGAGTGCACTTATCTCTTTGGTTCCCAGTTTGAGCCATTCAGGGCTTTTTCCTTCTCTCTTTGATCTTGCTGACGTTGAGGGAAATATCACATCCAAATTCTAGTGGATTTAACCAAAACATCATGGAGGACAGCAGTCATTGGAGACCGGCACTATGACTGCTGTCCTTCTAGGTATCCCTTTGTGGAAAATGGCACAGGCTGAACATCTCTAATCTGGAAATCTCTGGTCCAGCAACATCCATAATCTGGCATGATATTTCAGAAAACTCTTTCCTTTCTGGCAGCTCTGGGACTGGGAGGTTGTTGGGTATTCAAATAGGCTGGAAAATAGAGAGTTGCATAACACTAAAGAAAAACAAGATTTAGATATTAAGAAACAAACAAAAATACATGCAGAGTACTTTTTTTTAATCAACTGTAGTATTGTATGCTGTAAATGTATACTGTATTTGCTGTATTTATTTGTATTTCCTTTCTGTATGCTTTACTTATGGAAATTTACTAATGGTTAAAATGCCGGTTATTTGAGAGTTCTGGATGATAGAATGCTGGATGTGAAAGAGTCTGCTGTAGTTAGCTGGATGACCACTCATCATGGGTCTGGCCAAGTTTCCCATAGTCCCGTAAAGTTTGTTTGCAGCCACTAGTCCTGTCTCTCTGTGTTCCATGCTGTTATTTAGTTGTAATTTACCCTTATAATGTCTTGTAAGAGCCCAGTAAGCAGTGGGAATGTTGGTAATGTGCTAGCCAATACTGACCTCCTGTAGTCTGGCAAACTCTCTTGTCCGGCACCGGTCATGTCCTGAGTGTGCCAGATTAGAGAGGTTCAACCTGTAGTAGTTTTCAAGGAGCAGTGAGGTTATTCAATTAGTCTAATAATAGGCATCTAGAACTTCAGCAGTCATTCAAAAGGGTTTGGCAGGTAAGGCACATTTATGCCTAACATCTCGTGCAGGGGGCTGTACAGAGTCTTCTAACACAGAGAGAAAGAATAGAAAACATTCTGTGTTACTGAGGGTTGAGTCCTGCTCCCCCTCAAGGGAGCTTTTGTCTTAGAGTTGACAGGATGGAGTCCTGTTGGCACTGAGGACATGCCGTGATAAAAGACTTGGGGAGTGGCCACAGTGGACTTTGCTCAGGCTTGGGCTGTGTGGCTAGAAACTTGCAGAGTAGATGTTTAAGGTTGTGTAGCTTGCAGAGACTGCCACTGTGATCCCAAATGCACTGCTCCCTTTGGCAGCATTGTCTGGCTCATTCTGGACCCGGGTTCTCACCTGGTCATACTGAAGATGAAGGTGACTGCAGTATTACCCAGTCCTACAAATAGGGTGCACCCCCAGGCTCCTGGTAAATTGTCACTGTTAGCATGAAGTTTAGACGCTTCTAGCTTTGAGTATCAAAATACTTATTGCAGTCTGAAAGCCATGGAAACCCTATCTTGCTACCAATGGCAGACTCGGAATGTTTCCCTTCATATTCTTTTTCTTGCAGCTGCAGTGTGGGACAGGTTGAATCTCTCTAACCTGGAACTCTCTCGGCTGGCAAACCATGTAATCCAGCATGATTTTAGTTAGCCCCATGACCACTTTTCATGGGTGTGGCCAAGTTTCCTGTGGTCCCATAAAGTTTCTTTACAGCCACCAGTCCTGGCTGTCAGTGTTCTATGCTCTTATTTAGCTGTAATTTACCCCTATATTGTCTTCTAAGAGCCCAGTCAGCAAAGGAAGTGTTGGTAATATGTTAAAAAATATTGACCTCCCATCAACCGGAAAATTCCGTCACCTCGCACTGGTCAGGTCCCAAGCATGCTAGACGAAAGAGGTTCAACCTGTACCTGTATTTAAAATAGGAATTAACCGGGAAATAATCTGATTGTTGGGCCCTCATTTCAAAGAGATAATGAATTTCAGTGAAAATTGGGGCGCGGGTAACACCCTGGACAGTATTCCCTCCCTCTGTTTCTGGTATTGCAGGATGCACAGACTAGCCTGTGAAATTTGTTCTGTAAAACCACCTGCGAATTACCATGGGGGTTTTCTTTTGATATATGTGGGCCTGAATCTCCTTTTGCTCCAACTGTTCTCAAGCTGTGGCCATGCTGAGGTCAACTTAGGATGTGCTGCTAGTTGGAACCCTCAGTTACTCTTTGCCCTTCTTTTACATGACTTTAGATGAGTCTCCTAACACTGGCATTAGTGCAGATAAAACTGGGTAAAAGTTTCCATGATATGTCCTAAAAAATCAGGTGCATTGCTGGCTCACAAGCCAGATCATCAGCTGATGTAACGTGGCACCACTGGGCTGGAGGCAGTGGAGCTCTGCTGATTTACATCAGCTATGGATCTGGCCTTTGGACCTAGATTGAAAGTTTTTACCTTCTGTCTGTTTGGTGACCTGTGTGACATGATCTTGGTGGTTTCTGTCCAGTTCTTGGGAGGTAAATGCACACACCACAGAAATCTTCAGCACAAGGCTTTGTAGCTTTCTTGATAGCCTCAGCAGAGACGAGGAACCCAATTCACATGGAGATGAAGTTAAGCTATATCTACACTAGGGAAAGTAAGTAAATTGCAGATATGTAGTCGTGTAGCTAGAATCGACATATTTGCAATCAACTTACCTGGCTGTCCTCACTGTAGAAGGTCAATGGGAAAGTTTCTCCCATCAACATCCCTTACTCCTCAAGTCTAGCGAGGAGTATGGGCGTCGACTGCTGACCCTGATAGGTTGATTTTGCATGTCCGTACCAGACACACAAAATGGAACCTCAGAATATTGAATGTAGCCTTGTTGTTCCCAGTGCAGTAAACAGATGTGACTTCTCTGGAAGAGGATTAAGAGGATGTTTGGCCCTATGAATAGTTTATTAGCTAATTAGTTTATTAGTGGTGAGCTTGTGGCCCTAGCTTAGAAATGAGGAAATCTATGTGCAAGTCCCTGCACTGTCCCAGGCTTCCTGTATTACCTCAGGCAAGTCAGTTAGTCTGCCTCGTCCTCATCTGTAACATGGGAATAATGGTGCTTCTATAGCTCACAAGGTTGTCATGGGGATAAAAACAGGAAAGATTGCCAGGCCCTTAGATACTGCAGTTATGGCAGCGTGTGTATGTGTGGAAAGGGATATGTATACCATAGAGAGATACATTGGAAGTGCAGGGTGGTAGAAGGTTGTCTTATGGCTGCCCCCATGTCCATGTTCTGTGACTAAACAGAGGAATCAACGCTTCAGGTTTGCCAGTGAGCTGCGTCACAAACACAGACCCTTGTCATGAAATATAAGCTGATTAAAATAAGCCCTAAGCACAAAACTGGACCTCCGAGAAGTTGTGAAACCTCCAGCCACACCTTTGTGGTTTGTCTGACTTCTGAGATCAGATGGAACGCGGTAACGGTCCTTTGTCCCTTTCTGTCCCACAGATTGATGAACTCCCTGAGGGAGCTGTGAAGCCTCCAGCAAATAAGTACCCTATCTTCTTTTTTGGGACTCATGAAACGTAAGTGAACGAACATGGTGGTTGCTTTTGATATGTGTGGGTCTGAATCAACTTTGCTCAAACTCTTCTCATTCCGGTGTCTCTCCATTGACGTTATGGGAGTAGATCTTTATGGAAACCAGGCTGAGATTAGAATTAGGTAATGTGGGCCTGAATCTGGATCTGGTAGTGTAAAGGAACCTTAATGTGGATGCCATTGTAGAGTGCCAGGATGGTGCCTGCTTGTCAATGGGAAACCGGCCCCGTGTTTCTTCCATGTATGCACTTAGAAATGACTGTTAATGGTTCACCAGGAGCCAGATCTGTAAGAAAAGTACATTGTATGTGAAGTAACCAGTGTTAATGTGTTGTATTCAAACGCTTCTTTGGACTCAGTCCAGTCCCATTGCAGCTGGTACCAAAATTCCCACTGACTTCATACGGGTCAGAATTTACCCCTTCAGTAATAAAGAGGGATCTAGAAAGTGCTTTTCTTAATTGAAACTTGGGTGTTTCCAATTTTTAGAGCAGGGTAGTAACTGACTCACAGCCAGTGAAAAAGCAAAGAGTTCCTGTTGACCATGGGCCAGATTTTCCAAGATATTTAGTGATGTAGTGAGATTTTCAAAAGCCTGTTGGAATGTCAAACCCCGTTTAATTGGTTAACCAGTTAAATGCTAGGTATAACCTGTTCACCAATTGAATGTGGGAGGCGGGGGTGGCAGCTGGGAAGGCTACTCCACTCCAGTTTGGTGGTAGCAGCCATCATCTGCAGCAGCCCAGCCCAGCTGGAACAATCTCCTTCCCTTGGGGTCAGGGTGGGGAGGAAGCAGCTCCAGCCCGTACTGGTTAACCGTAATTGGTAAGCCTCATCCATTTAGAGTGAAGCTTACCAGTTAACCCGTTAACTGGTTAAACTTTAACTTCCCTAGTTGGAACCTAAAACCCACTGAAACCAATGGTTGCTCAGGCTGTATCTGCACTGGGCAAAGTAAGTCAACTGCAGATATGCAAATCTAACTACGGCAAGTGTGTAGCTAGAATTGGTGTATCTGTGCTTGGCTTACTTGGCTGTCCTTACTGAAGAAGGTCAGCTCCTCTCCTTGCGTCTCATGTGGCATACAGGGGGTCAACTGTGACCCCTGAAAGGTTGATTTCACGTGTGCCTACCAGACTTAGGAGATTGAACCCTGGAAGATTGACCCATTCAGGGTCAGTTTTCCAGGCTAGTGTAAATGTAGCCCTTGGGCACTTCGATGCATTTGAGAATCATAGGAGCTATTTAAATACTTCTAATACTCTAGTCCTATAAGCTCATATTTCTGCATAAATACAGAACAGGAGAGGGTGAGAAGATTGGCGGTGGGCAAAGGGAAGAAGAGCCAAGCTAAATCAAGAGTCTCATACTTTGCCACCTCGCATTTCAAATAAATATTCTTCTGTTTTTGTGGGGTGGAGGAAGGCGGAGCAGCAGGGATGGTGGAAGAACCAAGCTGGGTAGGACTATGGCTGGGCAGGGAGAAATGGGTGGGAGTAAAAAGTCTCAAAATAATTAATTACCGCCTTTGAGAATAAGAATAATATTAATTAGAGGTTGCTTACTGTTAACTCTGCAGTGGCTTCATTTTGGGCTCATGAACTCGTTTGTCCCAAGAGTTATTTTTAGCCTGTGACCTGGTTTTTACCTCAGACACAGAAAACACACTATGCAGTTGTCTCCATATTTTATGAAGAATAACTAATAATAAACAGCAGAGTGAGTCTCATTAGCTCTTTTATGGCTGTGTGGTGAATACTATCCTCCTCCACAAAGGACAAAGATCTCAAAACACACGTTAGCATTTTTTATTTTTCTAGCGTACCTAAAAACTGAACTAAAATTTCCACGTGTTATGGATGATATAAATTCAGGTGTCTTGTGATGAGTTTCATATGATCCTCTGTAATTTTGTTGTCAGCCCTGCCCATCTCAGCAGCAACAAAATTAGGGAATAATTCCTTAGAGATAAAGGAAAGTTAATTCCTTGCAGTTCTGTGTTGTGATGTCACTTTTGTCTCCTGTCTTTAGCTGTTAAGTAACTGTACAGTCTCCACAAGAGGTGAAAGTAACTTAAATTTCTTACAGGTACTCTTGTATCACAACAAAACACCCTCTACCACCTTGGCAGGGGGGCTGCTCAGGAGGGTGAGTGAAGGGTTGAGATAGGACAGTACCTGTAAGAAATTTAAGCGTGGGATGAAGTGTGAGGGGTCCAAGCGCAGGGGTGCTGGGGGATGCAGGAGTCAGGGCAGGGGGTTGGGAGGTGGAGGGCACAGGGTGGGGCTGCAGTAGTGAAAGCAGAGATGAGGGGTGGGAGACTCCTTGGAGGTATAGGAATCAAGGCAGGGGAGTTGTGAGATGCGGGGAGTTTGTACAAGGGATTGGGATGGGGAGCTCGGGGCAGGGGTATGGAGGATGTGGGGGCGCAGAAGTCAGGGCAGGAGGTGCGGGGACGCGAGGGACTCAGGGTAGGACTTGGGAATGTAGGGGGGAACTCGGGGATGAGAGTCCAGTAACTGCACTTGCCTAGCCACCAGATCCCAGGGCGATGGCCAGTGTACAGCAGAGCCCCAGGGCTTACCAGGGTGGCAGACACCATGCTGCCCAGCCACCCAAGCACTGGGGCTGGCCGAGTCGATCTTCCACATAGTGAAGACATACCCTTAGCTGCAATGCATACCAAACACCTTTGCAACAATTAGGCACCTGGTGTGCTGACAGCACTGCTAGTCAAGCTGAGCAGCATTGTTCCATTGTTTCCTAGAATCCCCCATCTGTCCATCTTGGCCTGTTGTCTCTTGCCTTACACTGAGATGTAAGTGTTAGTGGGCAGGAACCATCTTTTTATTCAGTGTTTGTACTATACCTAACCCAATGGACTACACCTAGCCCAGTCATGGACGAGACTGAGACTTCTAAGACAATAATAATAAATACCACGCCCATTATTGCCACATAATATAATGTGCAGGTTTTTGCTCTTGGATTCTAGCTGTTCTCCATGCACTTTAATGTTCTTATAATATTATTTTTGGTCTGTTCCAATTTGCAGAATTTTCATCAGTAGTTAATATAATGCATGAGAAAATTAATAATTGTCTTAAGCACTTTACTGCATGATTTCGTAACATCAAAGTTGGGATCCTAACCAAGGCTGTAAAATCTATTAATGCAGACTCACCACGCTAACACAAAATCAGCCAGAGTGTAAGAATTTAATAAAATGAACAAAAGAATAGGCATTGTATCCTCAATATATCGTTACTTTGCAGGGGGAAAAAAATTCTAAAAAGATTTTTGAATGTCACTTTCGTTAAAATGCAGTGCGTTCCTGGGGCCCAAAGACCTCTTCCCATATAAAGAATATAAAGATAAGTTTGGGAAGTCAAATAAGCGAAAAGGATTTAACGAAGGACTGTGGGAAATAGAAAACAACCCTGGAGTCAAGTTTACTGGATACCAGGTAAACGACAACTTCCCTTCTGTTCCTCTTTATCTTACTTATATTCCTTTTGACGGTATCTTATCAGTGTAATTGTTCCATGCCTGGTGCTAGTGTAACCCACACACGTATATGATACCGAGACCACTTCACAGAGAAAGAATAAATGTCCCCTACAGCCTAAGCTGAGAGCCAGCTGGCCTTCAGCTCAAGCTGTAGGGGCTCCAGAGGTCCCAGGTTCAGGTGTGCCTGAGGGCAGTTACACTAGAAGGCCCAGGCTTGGGTATAATTGAGGGGGTTTTGAGCTGGTAATGGGAAAGGAATTGTATAACATAAAGATCACTGTGGTCTTGTCCTCTGTGACAAATGGGCTCTTAATTGTACAGCATAGCCACTTAGTCTGTGCAGTACTCTGGAAAATTTTGCAGTAGATTTAGGTGAATTAAAAATGGAGGCTGTTTTTTGAATTCCATATAAACTGGTGCCCAGTTCCATGTGGGATTTATTTTTATAGCAGTGTGCTACCCTCTGACTTGACATTGTCAGTGGGCTGAGGATTTTTGCATTGACAGTGCATAACAGCAGAACTTCAGAGAAGGGGGAGGAACAGAGCAGGAGCTTTTGACAGGAACAGTGACTGCCATTTAACAGTTATCCCTATCATGTGTCAGAGACAGAGTCAGTAAGCCAGAAATGAACAGTCAAGGAGCTATAGAAGCCCATAGTATCTTACGGTCCTTCAAGAATATAAGCCCCCTCCTAAAGATGGAGGACACCTGGGCTACGTCTACACGTGAAGCCTACATCGAAGTAGCTTATTTCGATGTAGCGACATCGAAATAGGCTATTTCGATGAATAACGTCTACACGTCCTCCAGGGCTGGCAACGTCGACGTTCAACATCGACGTTGCGCAGCACCACATCGAAATAGGCGCTGCGAGGGAACGTCTACACGCCAAAGTAGCACACATCGAAATAAGGGTGCCAGGCACAGCTGCAGACAGGGTCACAGGGCGGACTCAACAGCAAGCCGCTCCCTTAAAGGGCCCCCCCAGACACAGTTGCACTAAACAACACAAGATCCACACAGCCGACAACTGGTTGCAGACCCTGTGCATGCAGCATGGATCCCCAGCTGCAGCAGCAGCAGCAGCAGCCAGAAGCCCTGGGCTAAGCGCTGCTGCACACGATGACCATAGAGCCCCGCAGGGGCTGGAGAGAGAGCGTCTCTCAACCCCTCAGCTGATGGCCACCATGGCGGACCCCACTATGTCGATGTTGCAGGACGCGGATCGGCTACACGTGCCCTACTTCGATGTTCAACTTCGAAGTAGGGCGCTATTCCCATCCCCTCATGGGGTTAGCGGCTTCGACATCTCGCCACCTAACGTCGATGTTAACATCGAAATAGCGCCCAACACGTGTAGCCGTGACGGGCGCTATTTCGAAGTTAGTGCCGCTACTTCGAAGTAGCGTGCACGTGTAGACACGGCTCTGTTGTCCAATGGGCACATGTGTATGGAACCTGTGCAGGAGGATGTAGGCATCTCCATCCCTCCTGAACCAGGCAGAAGATGATCTGTATGTTGGTAGAGGTAGAGTTAGTTGCCTTGTGGACTCCGGAAGGAGGAAAGTCTGACAATTTTTCACCTCCTGGTCAGATTTGAAGCTTCCCTCCAGGAAGAAACTGGTTTGGGGGGGCTTTCATAGCTGGCCACCCTTTCTACTGCTTAGGTCACTCTCCCATGCAGTCAAGATCTCTGAGTTTGCATTGCATGACACACACATGGGAAATGACAGATCCTTCTGAACAGAATCAATAGTTCTTCATTGTGCAGACTGTCATCACCTGCGCTTCTGATCCTTTGTAAACCTCTTTGCATATGGCATCTCAGAATAGGCATCTCATAACTATTTTCAAGTGGCTACTGAGGAAGTGGCCTCTGCCAGCCTTCTATTTTGATGGTTGCAGGATCACGCTAATTTGTTCCTGAGTGGAATGAGTAAGATGTAAGCTGTCTCTTCTTAGGATGTCCCTGTTCAAAATATGACTTGGCAAAATTTAATTATTTGGGGGAATTTTATTTTATTATTATTGTTATTATTATTATTTCAAAGGCGATTCAGCAACAGAGCTCATCAGAAACTGAGGGCGAAGGAGGAAATACAGCTGATGCGAGCAGCGAGGAGGAAGGTGATCGGGTAGAAGAGGATGGAAAAGGCAAAAGAAAGAATGAAAAAGCAGGCTCAAAACGAAAAAAATCCTACACTTCAAAGGTTATCTGGGAGCTTTTCCATTGTCACTGATTTGCATTGTAATGGCAGCTTAGCCCTGCCTTCTACAGCATCTAGATTTCTGTTCCAAAATGGTGGAGTTTATTGAATTAGAGAGGAAGGCTGGTCCAGGGGTAAAGACTCTAACATAATATTTGGGAGACCTGGTTTCAATTTCCTGCTCTGCCACAGACTTCCTGTTTGACTTTGGGCAAGTCACTTGGGCTACGGTTACACTAGCAAGTTTTGCCTACAAAAACCCTGATTTTGTTGACAAAACTGGTGGAATGTCCACACACAAAATGCTTTTTCTTGACAGTTTGTTGACAAAACCCAGCACTTTTGCCGGCAGCGTTCTGCCTCTCATCCCAGAGGCATAATGCTGCTGTCAACAGATTCTGTCAACAAAAGAGCCACGTGAACGCTCTTTGGGGGGCTTCTCTTGACACACAGGGCATCCAGAGCAATGGGCAGCCCTGTCTGCTGTGCTTCTGGATACCTGTTTTGTCTAGAGAGCAGCCGGGCAGTCCGGACGCTCTGTTGAAGGAGTGAAGCGCTCTCCTGATTGGCTTTCATGTGTGGCCGCACTCTGTCAACAGAAGCTTTGTCAGGAAGTCTCTTCAGATAGTGACTTCTGTTGACAGATTGCTGTAGTGTAACCATAGCCTATGTCTCGCTGCATCTCACTTCCCCATCTGTAAAATGGGGTTAAAGGCATTTCCCTACCTCACAGGGGTGTTGGGAAAATAAATCTGTTAAACTTTGCCAGGGACTCTGTCTCTGTCTCATGAGAGCTGCATAGGTTCTTGAGATCCTATTATTCACTTTCATATATCTGTCCGTCTTTCAGCACAGTGGCACTCGTGTTTTATTCAGTGGGCCTGGTCCTCAGCTGGTTTAAATCATCACAGCTCCGTGCAAGCCAACAGAGCTATACCAGTTCATACCAGCGGTGGATCTGCTCCAATGTGTTTTACATACTTCCCAGATAATCATTTTTATTAGGTCAGAGAAATTGTTGGTGCTGAAAAGAAACTGGATGTTTGGCAGCTGTGTAATGAGTATTTCAGGCATTGGCAGCTGACCAAGGCAGCTTGGGGTGGTGGGACAAGCGTGTTTAAATACAGATAAAAGATGAGTGAAACATTTAACAAGGTCTATATTTGAATAGTTTTCTCTGGTTTTCAGAATTAACACTGCACTGAGATGAGTGAAGGAGTTCACCCCTCTCAGAGATCTCGTTTCAGCTGCCTGCAAACTCTGCTTTGATTTATACTCAGTTCACATTTCAAGCTTATTTTCACCACCATAAAGACTAAAAACATTGGGCCATGCCATGCAATCAGTTTTAAGTAGAGATCCCAGGGAGTTAAAAGTCAGCAACAGAACATGGCCCATATTTTTCTTTTAAAGAAATCTTGGGCTCTGGAGCTTGACTCTGCAACAAAGGGTGATTTCCACAGCAGAAATATGTGACTTCGAAATGTGGAATACAAAGGCATTGATTATAATCGCGTGTATGATGCAGCTGTCGTCACAGTCGTGTTTTGATTAATGTGCTCTCGAGAACAGCTCAAGATGACTTTGCTCTTCTTTTTGTATTTTTAACCTAGTTTAATTATGAGCCAGATCTGAAGCCCACTGAAGTCAAGGAAGAGAATCCCATATAAGAACCATTGCTTGATTTGTCTTATTAATCTGGCCTTATACAACATCAGTGAGAAAAAATTTCATTAATTAAATTTTATTGGAGGGCCAGTTTCAGATTTGCTGAGCTCTGCATTAGAGATGGGCTGGGATTTGAACAAAAGCCTTCGATCTCAGTACTCCAGAACATGTAGGTGTACAAAAAATATATAAAAAGATTTTTTTCCCCCTGCAGTGTGTTTTCCACCTTAGAAATTCAGATCTTGTCTACTTCCTTTTTTTCTGGGAGACTTTGGAAGAATGGAGAATTAGTAGGTTGGTGGCTTAAAGCCACAGCCTATCCTTTTGTGCTGGAGAACTCCGTAACATAAAAAAGAAGAGGAAAGATGTCTTGGTTCCATGTGGTTTTAATGTTAATATACTAAAACTGACAGCTCTAAGAAAGTATGGAAAACAGGTCTGCCAGTTCCGCTCTCGTTTCACACCTGCGTGTAATCCAAACTTTTGTCTGTCGGGCACCATTGTTTCATTAACTAACCAAACCTACAGTGACCCTCCTCCTGTTACCCTCTGTACCTCTGATTAGCAAAGCTCCCCACCTACCTCAGCTGTCACTGTCTCCTGTTGTTTCATCGGTTGCTGTAACTCTGAATGTTGAAACCAAAATATGCTTTCCACCCCCATTGACTGTATCAAGGAAGAGCTACAGACAGGGGTCTGTGAGCTAGCACACGAAGAATGGACTCGCTCACCCATTGTAAAACACAAGCTGCGTCTTTCTCGCTCCGCAGTTTGGTTTTTTGTTTGTTAACTGTGTTGTTGATCTGTTTAGAAATCCTCCAAGCAGTCACGGAAATCTCCCGGAGATGAAGATGATAAGGACTGCAAAGAAGAAGAAAATAAGAGCGGCTCCGATGCTGGAGATGCAGGCAATGACACAAGAAACACTTCTTCAGATTTGCAGAAAACCAGTGAAGGGGTAATCTTCCGTTCACATTCCCTTTGTGTGCCGTTTGTGACCCCAGAACGTCAGACCGATCGGTGAAGGGCATCCGGTGCAGAGGCCTGTACACACTGCCTAAGTCCTGCTCAACGCCTGCTTGAGGGTGGAAGCGGCGTTGGCTCTGCACGGGGATGAATTTCACCCTTTCTGAGTGAGCGAGCCTTAGCAAACACTGTGGCCAGGGTTTCTCCTCTCACTGACACCAGCGTAAAGCAGGAGTAGCACCGCTGAGGTCAGTGAAGTTGCACTGAGGCAAAACTGATGTGAGAGCAGAATCAGTGCCTGTGCATGCTATATTGTGCTTTACTCAGTGCAGGGGCCCTGCATGTTCTCTCACATGTTTCTCTCATAATTCTGATGGTTTCTTTGGAGCTGCTTTTGATTCACCCAGGTATACGTCAGAGGAGAATCAGGCTGGATGTGTGCAGGTTCCTGGGCTGATCCTGCTCTGGGTTTCACTGTGCTGAAGGCCATTGTGCCCTAGAGCAGTTGGGCAGCTGAGCAAAAAAGTAACCTCCACATCCCTCACAAGCTTGATCCACATATACTTGTGTCCAGGGCACACTCTTGCATTGTTATTGAGCCCAGTAATAGACAGAGTGAGTGCTGGACAGGAGAATTGATATGTCATGGTGGGTTTATAGCCTATCCTGGCCTGTCCAAACAGGTGAGCAGCATCTACCTTTAAAAAAAAAAAAACCAATTACTCCTAGCCTGTCTTGCCATACTCTGTTCACACTGCACAGATAACCGGCCTGATGATAACTGGAAATGATGCATTCCACACACACAAATGTATCTTCTGAGATCACCAGTCAGAGTAATTCGTGCTTGTGTGGGGTTTGTTGTTGTTTTAGCCCTTTAATTGCTGAGTTCTGTACTGGGCCTGCTCGCCAGTACACGGGGCTGGCTCTGTCACTTGCATATAGAACACTAAGTCAGTGCTGATTTAGGCACGCTGATTGGTGCAGAGTGCCTTACAAATGCTTGGGTCAGACTCCCAGACATGGGAGTTGAATGGCGGTAGGTTACCTCCCACGTTCAGAGTTTGGTCGGAAAGTGCTACCATGCATGGAGTTTTGCCTGTTTACAATAATAAGACCAGATGAATTTTCAAAGCACAGGATAGTCTTCAGGTCAGGATCGAAACACTTAATGATTAGTTGTGGTGAGTGACAGTGGCATAACATACCACGATACTATGTCTCACATATGGATGAAATTCTTACACCTCCCCTGCTGCACCAAGTGTAAGAGATTTCTAACTCCGTGGAGGTTGGAGTGGAATGAAACCCACCTCCACAGCCTCCAAGCAGGCAATGGGGCTGTCCATTCAGCCTTCCAGCCCCTGTGCTGGAATAGGATCCGCAATCCTTGCACACCACCTCAAAGCAGATTTATGAGCACTGACTCCAGGTGATCACTCACTGCCATGTTCTCAGGCCACCAGACACTGCCGTGCCATGGTTTCTGAGGGGCTGATGTGGAGCACTAAGAGAATGGCATCCCCAGTCATGCTTGCTTAGTGGCCGTCCATCTCACATGTAGTGGAACCACTGTGGTTCTCCTGTGCTAAGGGACTTCTGCGCCCCCATACACTGAGTACATTTCATGCTCAGTCCTCCTCAGGATTTCTCACTGGCGCATTCCAGCAGTCCTTTCAAGTTGTGTTCCATGGAAGTGGTTGAATCTTCATCTCTTGATGTCTTCAGATCAAGACTGGATATCTTTCTGGAAAAGATACACTTTAGCCAAACTCAAGTTATAAGGCTCAACGCAGGAGTGACTGATATATCACAGACCAAAGAATTTCACTCAGAGGTGAGACTAGCTGATTCAGTGATCCCGTCTGGCCTTATAATCTATGAAAGAGCATTTGAAGAGCAATGCCTAACTTGAACACAGTGTGCCTGCTTCTCTTCTCACACCAGTGCAGCTCCCATTACCTCAGAAAAGTTAGAGCTGGCTTATACGGGCATGAGAGGGAAATTAAGCTCAGTGAGTTTATCTGGTCATAAGAAGAGACAAAAATACAAAAATATAGCTTGGCTGCTTGTTCCCTCACAGAGAAGCTCTGGGATCAGGAAATCTGTTGCTTTGTTATGGTTCTCAGTGAATAAGAGATACTGGCTTTGCCATCTCTAATTATGAGCAACCAACAGCCTCCTTGATGCTCCTCTCTGGAGTGTATTTGGTCATCCCTGCCATTTTGATTTGGTGCTTGAGCAATGCAAGGATCCCTGCCTGCCCTCAGGGCCTCTCATGCTATGGAAGGCTATGGAAACCTAGAATGGTAGGAGGCCTAAAAACATTCCTCTCAACATAACTGCATGGCTGCCCAAGAGAGCAGAGCTCTTGCTGATGAGTTCCCTTGTCACTGGTGCTCCCAGCATTCATCCTTCCATGGCCATGCATGGGCTACCCAGAGGACACAGACTGTTTTTCATCTAAATAATATCACAGTAGTCACTGCATTTATATAGGGGTCTGCATGATTTTCCACTGTGCTAATCTTCAGAAGGGACCAGGTTTATATTTTAGTCAGCATCACTTTGACTGACAGGTCGGAGATCAACATGTGCCTTTGGGTCGTAGTGCCCCTTAAAAACCTTCCCTATCTGACTGATCCTTGGTAAGTTAGAGAAATGCTACCATATTGGAACATAAGCTAGTATTGCTGGCTGTCACATTGGCCCAGAGGTCTGCTCTTCCTTTAGGCTTGCTGCTAAGTTCATACCAGCCACCTAGCTGTTCCTAGGATCGGTCCTCTGGCTACCTCTCTCCCTTGCTCCTGCTGCTGCCTCTCCAAAACTGTACTCCAAAATTACTGCAGCTTGTACTTGAACCTCAAAAGTATATTGGGTAATATGGATCTTAACAGAGCTTCTATAAGCTAGCAGCCGCTGAGACTGCTTGCTCATTGGATGATACAGTCCTTTTCTTCTATCTACTCAGCTGCATTCCTATGCTTAGGCTTCCTCAGACCACCTTCCAAACAGACTATTCCTGTGGAACATTTCTGATTTCTAATTTTATTTTCACTTTCCCACTATAAAACTAGCTGGTAAATGGGTAAATCCCCAAAAGCAGATTCACATTGCATATCTCGACATCCCGTGAGTTGTGGCTTTGCTTTTCAGCAGCTATGACTCTTAACTGGAACTGGAGGCATAGTTTCTTTTTTCATTTTACTACTCTGAAAACTCCTGTAAGGGCTTTGTTGAGCATACTCATAAATGCTTTGTGGTGGGATGCATTTGTATGTCAGTGCTACTGCTTGGGTCATATGATGAATATTATACTGTGTACTGATATATATGTAATTTATTTAAATCAAAAGCAAGGCACAGGCTTGAGGATGAATACAGTCACAGTTCAGGGGTTGGCCAGTTCTGTGGACTCTGGAAAAGAATGCATTTATGAAAAGTAAAACAGGTGTGGTTTTCCCCGATGCAGCCCACGGACTGTCATGGTTTTAGAGGGTCAGATTGTGATCTCCTGACTCACCATGGTGATCAGAGACTTTGCTTTAAAGCAGTGGACCTCCACAGGGGAGTAATTGTTCATGCCAGTGTGAAGAAGGTGGCTACAATCCACTCCAAAGTGATTATCATCTGATACCCTTACTACTGAGAGAGCGTACTCAGAACAGTTTGTGATTGAGACATTGGTGTTTTTGTGGGAGACCGTCATCCCTAGTGACTTCTGTGAAACATAACAAATCCTCAGACTGCAGTAATGGCTGCCAGAAGACCTCTTGAGCTCTCTCTACTACAATAATAATCTTCTGTCCACATGTTTAGTAAGGGCTAGCTCCTCGAAACTGATCTCTGATTGTCACAGCATGTGTATGAAGAATGCAAATACCATTACTCCCATCTTAACAAGTAGAGAAAAGAAAGCAGAGAGATTAAGTGAATTGCCTAGCACACTGCTAGTATTAACACAACCTTCCCCAGACCCTTGAAAGGCCCCCTCAGGGATTAAACTTGCAACCCTGGCTTTACAAGGCCGAGGCTCTTAGCCACCAACCTAAGCTTTTCAGGAAGGCTTTATCATCTTGCTAGTGCAATGCAAAAGCACTCTGGTGCTGAAGCGGTGACTCACTGGAAGCGATGCCAGTAAAGGCACTCAAAGCTGTAGCTGTGGTTGTGTGGATGCCCTCTTGTGGAAGGAATGAAACCCGTGCTGATCAGGGGCAGGGTGGACACCAGGATATGTAGCAGGGGGATAGGCATCGTCCTGGTGTTGTAACCCTCTGTCCATCAGTTCCATAGGGGTGGGGCCATCTGATGACATCTATGCTGCTAGCTGGTCCCTGTGGCATCCTGCTGCCACAGCCCCCCAGTGCCTTAGGACGTTTGCAGGTTGTCAGCATTAACACAGCCTCTGCCCATCCCTGCTGTGGAGCAGCTCTAGAAGGTGGTTTCTGGGGCAGCGGCCAGTGGGGGACCTTGGCGGCATAGCTTCGGCAGGAGATCAAGGTAGATCGAGGAGCCCGAGCAGAGGCACAGGGTTGATGCGGATTTCCTGACGACTGTGTGGATGGACCATCAAGGGAGCTGCTGGTTTGGAGGCCGGCCCTCTGCTATATTGGCAAGACCTGCGCTGTGGCTGGGGGGCAGGGTATCAAACTAGATTTCTGTCGTCCGTGCAGCAGCAGCCTCATAGGGGATGGGCCGACCCCTTTCTTTGAATGCTATCTCATGTGCCCAGCTCTGGCCCAGCACTTGGGTTGTAATTCTGGGCAGGGAGGGGAAGTTGCTGTGTTAACATGTGACTGAGCTCCAATAAGGGTGACAGCCACAGCTGCCCCTTCATCCCCTCAGTTCACCCTCATGAGTACATTATCCTTAGCCAGGGCCAAGCCTGCACATTGCAGTGGGACAGCTGTACGGATTAACGTGACATGTTTATTGTGGGGACTGAGCAGTGCAGCCCATACCTCACGCTCGTGTCAGGAGGGAAGCGTAGCAGACAGGTGTTGGTTGACTAACGGTTGTGTAATTGTTTTAATGGGTGCCTGCACCTCTTCCGGAAGGCAGCACAACTGCAGAGCGCGCACCTCCTGGCAACGTCTCTGAAGCCCCTGTAAGTATCACCTGAGCAACGCATAAGCAGGAAAGAGTTAGTGTGGGGCTCCTGAGATCAAAGCGTCACTGCCCTGGGAGCTGGCGGGAGAAGCCCCTGAAGGACATTGTGTATGTGATAGAGAATATATTTTGCAGTAGCCCCTCCCATGGATAAGGGACAGAAACCAGTAACAAAAGCGTAGCCCTTTATTAATTAGACTTATATTTCGTAGTGCCTAGGAGGAGTGTTGCCTGTAGGCTATGTGCTTGGGCAGCCATCCAGGAAACAGTCACATGTTTTGCCCAGCAAAGCGCCCACAGCCATCAGCATCTGTTTCTACTGATGGTGCACATGCCTTGGGGCACACAACAAAATTTATTCTACATGTGGTTGGAAAATAAATAGGAGGAACACTGCCTAGGAGCCCTGATCGCATACTTAGCTCCCCCCTCCGCCCCCCATGCTAGATGCAGTATAGACAAAAAGATGGTCAGAAAGTCATAAGCAGTTACAGGCCACAACCAGAGTGGGGGCCTGTTGTCAGCTGATCCACTTGGGTCAGAGAGACATGCTTACCCATAGCCATGATGTGACAACTAACGGTGTTGCACTGGGTTGTACAGGGCAAGAGCACAGGAAGGGTGTTGCTAGTGCCACAGTGTTAAAATGTTTTGTTTTTCCTGTTCTCTTCCAGATCCTGTGTAAAATGAAAAGCCCGTTATCCCCTGCGGATTTACCCTCAGCCCCCTTTCTTCCTGACATTGATTTTTTTTTCTGAATGAACAAAAACAATTACATTGTTGATCGCTTCACGTGGACTCTGTGTGTTGTGTTTCTTTCCTTCGGTAATTCACATGGGGGAGGATAGATCAGGTGACACTCTAAATCCTTCCTTTACAAGTCATTTTCAGTACTGTCCCTAAAGGGAAACCCCACATGCATGTTCAGTATCTTCCAAGAGCTAGACAAAAATGAATGGATCCCTGTGAGGTAGGTAGGTAACATAACTCCATTTTACTTGGAGAAACTGAGACATGAAGACAAGAGACTTGCCATGACACACACAGAGAGTCTGATTCTGCTGCTGTTAATGTAAACAGGCACAAGAGCTGGACTTGACTCAGTCATAACATGGGAGTTTCTTCCTATGTTTTTCATCCCACAGAGAGCTCCAAGCCAGGCTGTCCTGTCTTCTGCAATAACAAAAACACCCTCAGATTTTCTATTTCTTTTGTCGTGGGCAAGTGTTCGTTTGCTTGAGCAGAACGCATACGCATTTCTAGTGACTTCTTGCAAGGCCCAGGAGCTCCTGTGGACAGAGCAGTGATCTAACCTTTTGCGTGATGTATTATCCAGGGTTTGATAAAACAGAAAACTACAGAACTTGGTTGTATTTGGTGTATCCTACACCTGTCATAACAAAATTATGGGGAGGAAACAAAATCCAACAACATGAATGGAACAAAGCTTTTCATTTGAAGAAAGCCCTGAATGCTCAAGTCATGTTCATTAACGTGTTGTGAGAGTGTGAGTTTATGATGCAGCACAAACTGTTTCCTTTAAAACAAATCTTGCCCATTGCTATGTCCCACACAGTGTAACTGTAGCTCTGAATTGTAAAGATAAGGCGTTTTCTTGGTAGCTTAATGCATTAAACCTTACATTAAATGCAATTGTTTTTCTCTCTTTCAGACTTAACCAACATAATGACTTCTGCATACTAAGGGAAAACAAGAAGGTTACGTGTTTGGTTGTCTAATATTCTTGGATTTGATATGAGTCAGCACACCTATTCATTGGTATCATCAACAACATCCCAGTTTGTATGCACATTCTTCACATTCCTATCTGTTGTGTTTGCAGAAATGACATTTTACCCTTTTTCTAAGGGATATGGTTTGAATTTCATATTATTTGGTTGCATGGAGTTGCCCTATTCCAGTGGCTGAGGTTTATAGAAACATCGCAGATTGTACATGTAGTAAAAGTCTTTTCTAAAGAGAAAAGGCAGAAACTCCAAATTAACTAGTTCAAAATCTGCATTTTTGTAAAACAAGCAAACCTTAGAAATTAGAATCCCCTACATGCAAGCCCACAAGAATCTATTCCACCTATAAACATGACTTTTTAAATTACACTATATCCATCCTTTCTTGTTTTTTGATCAGTTTATGAAACAAAAGAAAAATTCTTCGGCTGAGATCATTGCAAAGGTCAATACTGTAATAAAATATCTTTCCTTATTAGAAGTACCTAGCTAGTTATACTCGTTAATATTTCTCAAAATCACGATGTAATGTACACTATCTGGCTTAGTACTTATATGTGGAGTTAGTGGAAGTCTTTTTGTGTTTCTTTAGATTAATCCAGGATTTTTTCCAATGCCAACACAATTTGAGCTCATTCATTTGGAAGCTTTCCATTTTGAAGCTTAATGTGATACAGAAGCCCTAAGAAAACAAACCAAAACATCAAATTTTCAGTATTGAAAGGCTTAAAAAAGGATCCTGTCATTCTTCTGGTTTTGGTTTTTTGTTTCTGTTTTTTTAATTTTGGAAATAGATCTAGACTAGGAAGTAGGCATTCCAGACCCATTATTCTGTGTACATTATTGTTGCTATTGTGATAATAGAGAATTTTATTTATTTTTATGCCAGCTTTTATTGTGAAAACATACTTAGTCTGGTTTTATCAATCCTCGTTATGCTTGTCCTTGGAACATCTTTTGCGTATTCAAGGTTTGTAGTTGACAAGTTTACTGTAAAAAACAAAACAAAAAAAACAAAAAACAAAAACAAAAAATGTATTGTTTTTACAGAATAAATTTATTGGAATGTGTATTGGGAGTAAGGTTTGAGGTTGTAAGCAAGTAAGTTAGCGTCATATTTGGCTTCATACGTGTAATAATGTGAGGTATTAATGTAACTCAAGTATTAAAGCAAAACATTCTGTTAACACTGAGTTGACAGTAATAGATATAAGTCCAGGTGAGATTTTTTTTTTCTGTACATGGCTTTTTATTCTGGATAACAGGAGGTTATTAAATTCACCATGATCATATTCAAAGTTTCGTTGAAAGCACTAGAGGAAAGCACGCTGGGAGTACAATAACTATTTGAGAGACACTATGTCCTCCTGTGACTGAGCAGCTCTTGTTTTGTTTTCTTGGGGAGAATGTGCTGGGATGGAGCTGACTGGCTGGAATTCAGAAGTATAAGGGAGGACTCCACACCCAGGAAGTTTTGGGTTCTGGAGGAAATAAATGCTGTGAGCTCCTTTCTCCCAGTCAAACATGGCCTGACGTGTTATTGTAGAGACAAGCTGGGTGGGGTAATCTTTTATTGAACCAATTTCTGTTGATGTAAGAGAAAGCTTTGAAGCTTTACAGAGCTCCCCATCCAATAAGTGATGTTGCCCAACCCCAGCTTGTCTTTCTCAGACCCTGGGACCAACACAGCTATAACACTGCCACCAACATGTGCTCTGCTAGTCTTGCATCCTGCCCCGTTGGCTAGAGCAGTAAAGCGTAGATAGCCTCTTCTGACCACGTTGGGGTTTGACATTCTCTAGTTAAATTATGAACCTCTTCCTCTTCTGAAAGTCCCCCCATATAGGTCGAAATGTGCAAACAGGGGAGCCGACAGCTTCCATAGGCCTGTGACCAAGGTGAGGGAGTGGCTCCCAGAAGTGGGGGGCCTTAGGTGGAAGGGTCAGGGCTGGACAGCTAGCCCTCTGCACCCAGAACAATGCTCTTCTCTCCCCGCAGCACTTAGAGCTGCATAAAGATTATCTAATATTCTTGGATTCCATTCACTCCTTTCAAGGGCTTGGGTTTCCAGCCAGTGCAGCTGGAGCAGTAGTGGCAGCAGTGGCTGGGAGCCCCTGGCCCCTTTGAATTGCCAGGTCCCAGGGTAACTGCCTCCTTTGCCTCCTCCCCCTCACTCCAGCAGTGGGCCAGCATGCGCGTATACAAAATAACCCTGTATTTAGAGTATAAAAATGAAAAAAGAACCCTCCAATGCAGAACTTCTAAAACACACAAGCATGAAATGTTTCCAGTTAAGTTTACACTCTATTTTCACCCATAAAAGAGAGAGAAGTGTACTATTTTTAGAATAAAGACACTCAGATGCAACAGAAATACTTCTAACTGCACATAGAAATGTAAGCCCCACCACTCAAGGCCTTATTAAATTCTATATTAGCTGCTGCTTGTTTGTAGCAAACGATCAGTAGCAAAAGCAGCTCTGTTGAGAACGACGGTGGAAAAACTCCTTTCTGACAACACCTGGAAATACTTAAGGCCTGGAGTCTCCTGCATGTTGAGCACTCTGACACCCTCCAGCAATGCAGTTAAACATGTGCTTAAAGTTAAGCATGTGAACAGCCCTGTCAGTTTCAGTGATTAAGCATGTGCTTCCATGCTATACTGGATGAGACCAGGAGTGCTCAGAACTAAATGCTTCAACAGCATTTCCATAATCACCTATAGATTTGCTTTTCACACGTAGAGGGTTGTCCACAAGATTTCTCGGGATTTTTAGCGGGGCTGACCTGCCTGAAATAGTTTTTTGATTCACAAATGTGTGTACATAACCATGTTACGTATATAAATTGTTTACATGTCCAAGTATTAGCCAAAACAATCCACTGTCGTTTTACGAGAGTTGGTAATGCTGAAATGGTTCAGTCCTGGGGGAACTCTGTGCCAAAAAATTAAAATTCTGAAAAAGTCAGCACATTTTCTTTGTTCAGATGACACCATATAATCAGGCCAGTTGCAATTATTTTGGTAATTTATTTCAAAATACCTATTGGAAAATATGTCTGTAACAAGCAAGAAGAGTTAAAGAAACTTAGGACAACTCAGTTCCTGTTTCCCTGCTCCTACAACCCCTCCAGAGACCAACTAACGGCAGGGGCCTGTTTTGCATCCTCACACACACAACCTGAGCCCAGCCCTGCTGACCCCAGCCCAGACACTCACTCCCTCTCCTCCATCCAGAGCCCAGCTTCAGGGCACCCCCAGCCCAGACACTCACCCCTTCATCCCCACAGCTTAGGCATCCAGAGGGAGAAACCACCTGATGCTGGGTCCCAACTCCCAGGCTTGCACAGAATTTCCTGCATGCTGCTGCCTTCTTCCTTCAGGCCATTCAGCTGCTGAGAAGCATCCAGTTCCTTCCTCCTCTTCCTTCCTCACCCTTGTATTCTATTTGCAAGCTGGACTTTGCTGAGTCCAGTGACCCTAATGATGGCCAACTGTTGTGCAGCCCATTTCTGATGAGGGGAGTGGAGGGGAGGAAATTCTGCACATGCAGCATTAATTTCTGCAAAATTCTGCATTGCACAGTGGTGCAGAATTTTCCCAGGAGTAGTCTGTGCAGGCAGACCGTTGTAATAATTGTTACTTAACGCCATGTGTTTTCAATAAAAAAGCTCAAATCCGCTTCCTTTCCCAAGAAGAGCTTTAGAATTTACTCCATGGCAGAGTAAAAGCAAAATGTTGAGACATGTGAACTGAAGGCAGTTGCCTTTATTTTCTCTCCTTACAGAAAGATGCACAAAGCAAACTGTGGTAGCTTACACATTTTTTTGATAAACCACATATTATTTAGCTTCTGCGAGAGAGTCCAGTTACATCAAAAACATTTATATACACAGCAAAAGAGAAAAAGTGAAAGCAAACTTTCTATTGAGTTTTTTCTTCTTCTTTTGCTTTCATAAAAAACTCCGGTTTATTGACACACCTGTAAGCCAGCAGTTGGGGAAGGATTCCATACACTATGTTCAGTACTAGAAAATAGAATTTTGCCTCTTCGGGGACTCTGTAGATGTAAGGTGTCCGAGCATGAAGAGAAGCACCAATATGGGAAAACTGAGCCTGTGGCAGATGTATACATATAAAAGAATGGGTAAGCATGAGCTCTATTGTGGAATGACATTGCTATGTTCATATACAGACATTACCAATAACATTTTTCAAGCTACCCACTTTATGCCTGAATCACACTTCTCCATTGTTCTTTAGGGCTATGTCTACACCAGCCAAAAACTTCGAAATGGCCATTTGCATGGCCATTTTGAAGTTTACTAATGAAGTGCTGAAATAAATATTCAGCGCCTCATTAGCATGCAGGCGGCTGCAGCACTTCGAAATTGACGCGGCTCGCCGCAGTGCGGCTCATCCAGACGGGGCTCCTTTTCGAAAGGACCCCACCTACTTCGAAGTCCCCTTATTCCTATCTGCTCACTTTCCAAATTCTTGGAGTGGCTCCCCCCCATCAAAAATATTGCCCACCCCGATATAGATTTAGCCTCATGCCCATAGGACTCAATAGTAATGTTACTGTTGACACCAATGTGTGCAGAATCTGACCCTTAGTTTGTATTAAAATGTTAGAAACAGAACATGACAGAGCTAGTTAAGTCTTCCCTCAACCCTGGCTCAATTCTGTAGCCTGGTCTTTGGTGAAACTCTCAGTGACTTCTGTAGGCATTCTGCAAGATCAGGCCTGGGAGCGCTACTGGGCTGGGTGTTGGAGCATAGGTTAAATGCACAGCTAAGCTCATATGCAGAGGAGAGCTCACCAAGTTGAAGCATATTTTTAGCATAAACATTTATAGATGGCAGCAATAGAGAAGCACTTGGGATAGCTGCTGTGTTTTGTCTCCATCTGTTATCTGGTGTGTCAAGCAACAGCTCATTTACATTAACTATCATCTGCCCAAATTGATGATTTGGCAGCAGAACTGTGGAAGATAAACATCAGCTTGCTTGATTTTGACAGGGGACGCCGGAACTGAATAATGCAGGGATTAGATGATGGGTAAAACCCTGCTCTCTGCTGACTTCAGGAGGAGTTACCCAGGGTTCCAAAGTGGAGGAACTTTGCCCTAGGGCTAGCACAGCAGAAGGGCACGAGAGCAATACTGCCTATGTGCTTGTACTGCTACACCACCTGCTGCAAAGAGGTTACCTAGAGATTGTGCATTAAAACGGAAAAGGAACTAGTAGTTTCAATAGCTGAAACCACCTGAGCTGACGGGGGGACGCTGCTCGAGAAAGCCCTAGTCTGGCAGCAGAGGAATGAAGGGAAGCCCGTATGGCCTGAGTGACACTTGGTGTGGCCCTAAATATATGTCACCCAGAAAGCCAAAGCTCAGGGGCATGCCATAAATTCCTTTTTATTTAACAGATAAGCAACTGTCCTTCTCCTCCATACTGCTAGCTCCCATCCCTTGCAGCTCACTAGTGCTGGGAACCTGACTTGACCCCACCCCCCGCAGACTCCTTGCTTCACACTGGGAACTACACTGGGCCAGGCAGCTCAGAGAGCCATTAAAAGCCAAGGATGAGGACCTCCAGGCATGGAACCCAAAGCATCTTATGCTGAGAATACAACAGCAGAGATAAGGGGCAGAAGGCTCTTTGCTGGGCTACAGTGGGTTTGTCCAATGGTGTGGCCACCCCAAAATATCTAAGGTCTAGAGAACACTAGAGGTGGAAAGGGTATCTATAAATTGCCAAGTGAGACTGGCCCAATGGGCACACCAATCCGGTAACCGCTGACAATGTCGATACTGAATGCTTCACGGTATAGGGCCCTATAATGAACAGCTATGCACTCACCTCTCTGGAAGACTGTCCATCATCTCAGGCAGTGAGCGCTTAACATATGAGAGATTATAACCCTTCCACATATTTTATCCAAACTAATGAAAGTTTGGCTATTTTTATTATTCCCAAAAATAGAATTTGGATGCTATTTTTGGCTTCATGTCTACCTCTGTGGACTGAGTTTCACTGACTAATTATGCATCTTGTAAAATGAATTATTCCTATCAGTCGCCGCTTTGTTGTCTTTCAATTTCACTGTGGTTCTTCTGTTTCTTATATGAGAGAGGATCAACAGTCACACCCGACAGACCCACTCTCCTTATTTGTTATGCCACATGCCCCCTCCTTGTCACTTCTTACTCATTTTTTTCGGAGCCCTTCTATTCTCTCTTCAGCTGCAAGCTGGCTCATTTCTCTAATCATTTGCATTGCTCTGCTCTGGGCCTCTTCTATTTCTGCTATCAGTTCAGATAATGGAATTCTCCTCGGGAAAAAAAAAAATCAAATGGCTCTGTCTGCCTATCAGTCACCACGAGCCTGATCTAGCAGCCTTTACAGCCAATGGACAGTAGCCCACTGATTTCAGTTGGGAGCCACATCTTTGCTCAGCTGGCCAGGAATGTGTCAGCCCTGAGTACCGTTTCCATTTTTGCAGAAGCCCAGTCTCCAGGAAAGGAGATTTCACTCCATTGGCATCCAGAATTCACCCATGTTCTCTAACTAAAAAGAGAGCCACAGGAAGGGGTAGAATTCTGCATTGATAACTGCGTTAGCACCAAACAGGCAGGAAAGGCTAGAGCTGCTTGGGCGCGATTTCCTTTTATGGCTAAAGATTTTCATCTCATGCTGGCAAATTGTTGATACATGAGGCGACGTTTCAGGTGCCACCCAGCTGAGTAGCAGAGCACCCACAGCTGGCAGCATATGTTTATACTGGTGGTGCACATCTCTACCTGCTTTGGTGCGTGTAACAAAATTTAGTCCATCCCAAATGGAAAATATTAGAGGGAAGATGCATTCTGAATAGATATGATGAAAATTTAGCTCTCACCTTTTTCTATGCAGTGCCTTAGCTGGGACATCCAGCAGATACACACATGTGAGCAATGAACTGACACTCCTAGAACTGAGAGCAAGATCTTGCTGAGTATGATTTCTAAAAGCATATAGCATGAGGGAATAAGCCTTTCCTAGGTATCCTCTAATACTGATCCTTTAGAATGGGGAATGTAGGAGTTTGCCATGGAGAACCCTTTAGAGCTAAGTCCAGGCTGGAACATTAGGGTGACTGAAACGTGATAAATCAGGAAGGGGATGGAGGGTATTATAGAGGGCAGCTATGTAAGAAAAAGCCCCAACTATTGAAATTGTCCTCATAAAATCAAGCCAGCCAGTCACCCTATGGATCATTGAAATGCTAACCTCAGTCTTTACTGCTGCTCATTGATGCTCCCAGCAGCGTCTAAGCTGCTAAATGCCAGGGATGGCATTGTCCTGGCTGAAAATCCCTTGCTGTTTGCAGGTGTCATTCACAAAGCATCTCACTTACAGAAAATGTTTTTTTCAAGCACATTTTGGCTGCAGGCGGCTTATGCCTGCTGCTCAGAGGGCATCACCATGTTTGTATTGTCCAGCCCAAAAACCACACTGAGCCAGAGGAAAAGAGGGCTGAGCTGGACAAGAGAAGGGGAAGGAGCAGGTTTCCCTCTCTCCTGGGCCTGTTCCAAAGTCAATTGACAACTAATAACATTGTCACTGATTTCCAAGCATAGGTGCCTGGTGTCTGTGGGGGAGGGGAAAGCTGGGGGGGGGGAAATCCCAAGGGGGGCAGAAGGGGGACCCCATTTAGCAATTTAAACTGTGGCATGGGCAATGGGGGGAGGGTGTACCTCCCAAGTGCTACCATGAGTCACCTAAGCTTCCAAGAGGTTTGTATCAGGTTTTTTGAGCTCAGTGAGGCCAGGGAATTCAGCAGGGAAAAACTGGGACATGTGGCAACCAAGTGAACCCTTCCGAGCTCCCTTTAGGTATCAGGAGCTCTATAGACTAGCCACTAAAGTAGTCAGAGGTGTTGGGGGAGAGGTTCCCCATGTCTCTGTGAGCTACATAGGCTGTGGGAGGAAGGAGGCTGTGGTCTGGCTTCAAGATTCCTCAGCTGGGCCTGGTTAGCAACTGTTGAGAAACTTCCTACAGCTCAGCTGTGGGAAGGGAGAATTCTTTGGGCTGTGGCTGTATGGGCCAGACAAGGGAACTTCTGCTGCAGCACTGAGGTGAACCCTTTGTCACGTCATGTGTAAGTCCTGTCTTCAGTGTCTCCTATAGGTAACTGTGGGTTTTAGTAGGACCGTAGAGGAGAACTAGTCTTTGTAAAATCAAGGCTCCTAATGTGCTACTCTTGTAAACTTTAAGAGCAGTGCCACAGGATGAGTGACCCGCCACCCCCGAAGGTCAGAACCCACCTTTGGAGTCTCAGTGACTCAAACAGAAGGGTTCTGGGAGAGGGGTCGCTCTCTCTCTCTATGCTAATAACTAGGCACTTTCAGAATTTTGTTCCTTTGTTCAGTGCAGGTGACCCTATTCAGGGACTGACATTTGCAAATACAGAAACTGCAAAAGGCAGAAATAAAAAAGTCTCCCACTGATGCGGCTCTCACTGGCAGAGTCTGACTGGATACAGTACTTGAACTTATCTTCCATTTTCTACTTTCCTGTTGGTGGGGAGGGCTTGGCTCTTTGTCTACAACAGAACACAAACCCACCCAGTTTAACTAGTAACTACAAGTGTTAAAACTTTAGCAAATGCAAATTTTGAAATCGTGTCACTTGCATTAAAAAGCCCCCCCAAACGTGAAAATGACACCCCTTGCTGCCCCCAGCCCCAGCTTCCTTTCAAACACCCTCCCACCCTCGTTTTCTTTCTCAGTACTTAACAGGTATGGGCACGAGACCAAATCAATGTAATTGCTGTTAATTGGAAAATGATTTTTGCATTCATTCTGCAGTGCACTAAACCACTGGGAAGAAATGCCTTTGCAGATTGCCAATGGCGAAGTACTTGTATTCTGAGCAAGCTAGTAGTACATGTGTTCTCCTTCTTAGGTAGAGAAGGGAAGAGTCTGGTAACTATGCTAAAAGATGTACTGCTTTTGACAGATGGTTTCCCTGATGCTTAGGTCCCAGATTTGCTTAAAAGACAAAACAGAAAATCGGTAAGACTCGGTTCTGGGTGGCCGGAGGCATTCTCTCTTTTTCCTCCATTTATAAAATCAACAGTGTCCTTCTGCCACACCACAAGTGAGCAGTGTTCCCTCTAATCTGAGTGCTTGGGCAGCTGCTCAGGAGAGATTCAGGTGCTGCCCAGCTGATTAGCAGAGCGCCCACAGCCACCCACAATAGGTGGCATGTATTTGTGCTGGTGGTGTACATCTGCAATACCCTAGCGCACAAAGCAACATTTATTCTGCCCATGGGTGGGAAAAATTAGAGGGAGCACTTCACATGGGCCAGTGTTTTACAGACTTCAGCAAAGAAATGTTGAACATGTCTTAAAAAAACGCTGATATATACACAAGTTATGAATATTTGCTGAAAGAAAGCTATGGTGAGAAAAGTTTTCAGTCTTCATGCCTGCAGATGCTGAAGTTTACACTGCCGTGATAGTGAAACCCAACATGTATTTTGACTTTTGATTTGCTTTTCCTCTTGTTAAATAAGGGTTGAAGAAGTTTCTTCTCCACGAATGGCTGAAACGTGAGTAGTCTGTTAAAAGATGCAGGTCACTGATATGCTTTTGCTGAGTGTATTGATGCTGGCTTGCCTATGTCAGCTTGCTGGTGGTTTTTAATACATTTGGGCCTCATACAAACACTGTGCCAGCTCAAACATGCAACATCATTTATGTTCTCTTTTGGCTCTCTGGTTCTTTCCATTTACAGATCTTGCCATTTCTCTGGTTATAGTATTATCAACTTGAAACTCACCTGGGAATATCTTTACAAAGACATATATGTAATACCTGGGCTAGTCCTCCAGCATGTATAAGAGTTAAGTCAGGCATCCAAGTACACCCAGGCACCAGCAGGCCATACAGTGCGATCATATAACAAGGCACGGAGTAGAACATGTATGTCAGCATCTGCATTTTAAACAGAAACGTTAGCTGTTTTGGCTTTTCTGAGAGAGGTCTCTTTAGGAATCAGCCAATTGCTGACTGAGAAGCTGGAATATTCCAAGATTATGTTCACTCAGGGATGTTTGCCAGTGAGGAAAGATATGCATGCATGACTCACAGGAATCAGCTGGCATGTCTCCTCTCTCGCTCCTATTCATAGGGGCAGCCAGCGGGCTCCCCGCGCTGCCCCTAGCACAACCCTACAGCTCCCATTGGCCCGGAATCACAGCCAATGGAGTGTGGGGACAGTGAGTTCAGATGGACAGAACACCCACAAAGCCGCCTGTCTCCGTGTAGGAAGAGGTTAGGAACATACTGCTGCTCCTAGGAGTTGCTTGAGGTAAACACTGCCTGGAGCCTGCACCCCTGACTGCCTCCTAGGCCCTCTGCCCCAACCCTGATCCTCTCATAAACTCCTCTGTCACAGCCCAGAGCCTCTTCCCACCTCCAAACCCCTCATCCCCACCCTACCCCAGAGCTTGCATCCCTAACCAGAGCCCATGTACCCCCACACTCCAACCCCCTGTCCCACCCTAGAGCCCCCTTCAGCTCTCTGAACTCCTCATTTCTGGCCCCACCCCAGAGCCTGCACCCCCTGCAGAGCCCATACCTCCTCCCATATGCCATACCCCTACCTCAGCCCAAAGTCCCCTCCCGTACTCCAAAACTCTTGGCTCCACCCACCCCCCCAGCTGCGAGCCTCCTCCCACACCACAAACACCTCAACTTTGGCTCCACCCTAGAACTTGTATCCCCACAGTAGCCCTCGTCCCTTCCACACCCCAGCCCCCAAGCTAGCCTGGTGAAAATGAGCAAGTGTGCGTGGGCAGAGCAAGCACTGGAAGGATGGAGCCTCAGAGAAGGATCAGTGCAGTGGCAGAGCATGAGAGAAGGGGTTGGGGCCTGGGCAAGGCTTCAGATGAAGGGGTGGGGCAGCATCAGGGCAAAGAAGTTAAATTTTGGGGCAAATAGGAGGTCAGCAGTTCTACTATCTATACCATTTTTGCACTGTTTAAGCCTGGTGTTACACTCAGGGAATCCTCATCTAATGCCTTACAGGCAACTTTTAAGTCTGCGTTGTAAATCCAGTGCAACACAAAGGGGCTTAACGAGAGGCTGAAGATCTGATCTGGGGAATATATGAAAAGGAAGCTGGATGGTCAAGTGATAGGACATGTAACCATCCTTGCTAGGTCCCCAGTCTGGTAACCCAGCTCAATGACTGATAAATGGTATCTTGTCGCGGCTGTTCAGAGGCCTGTGTGAAATACACCGTGGTCTCAGTCTCACTCCCGGTGGCTAGATGCCACATCACAATTAGCCCCTGCATTGGTAAGCCCAGTGCAGGGTTCTGCAAGCTTCGGCTCTTTAAGGATTTCTTTGTGGCTCCCAACACTATAATTGTGAAGTTAAAAAAAAACCAAAAAACCAGAACAAAACCCAAATCTTTCTTGATTATTTTCAATAAATGGTGAACATCTAAAAGCCCAACGATGAATAACTCATAGCTACATAGTGATATGTGATCTCAAAATATTGGATAACGCCCCCACTTAATAGGTGCAGTGCATTGTGGGATATGATCCTGTTTCTGTATTTTGATTGTGTTGCCAATAAACCCTTGATTTTTTGAAAAGGAAAAGGAAGATTGCGGCTTTCCTGCTGTGACAGGCAACATGCATTTTAAGGAAGAAAAATGAAATTAAATGTGAACTAAAACTGGCACAAGTAAAGTAGACTCAGGAGTGAAAGTTAGGAAGATAGTGGTGCAAACACACATGTAAAGTGTGAGGAAATAGAATATGTAAAAAAGTTTGTGTCCTGCAGTAAACATGTATCAAATTATTGTGTGTGTGCTGTTCTTAAAATAGGGGTTACAAAATGTGTGGTTTGACATTATTTATTAAGGACTGTCTTGTACTCACATGCATTGTAGTTCTTGAACTACTGAGTTTACCAAATTTGCAAAAAATGGCTCTTTTTTGCTATTTTGGTTGCCAGCCCTTGGCCCAGTGAAACCTACAGCTTCCTAGTTATGCCTGTTTACCCATCACTCTACAGCATCCCACTGTGAGCCATTAATTCTTTACCTGAAGTTTAGGATAAGCAGCAGGATCCTTGATGTAGGGTTCATGAAGCTGACTATATAACCGGCAGAGTTCAGCAGGACAATCCAAAGCAATCTACGGGAATGTTAGAAATTACATGTGATCAAAGAAGTCACCCTAAAACACACTATTTTGAGTCTTGTGTGCTTTACAACTGTGCTCGCTGTTGCCCCACAGATGGCTTGCTTACACACCGGAAGGGACTGGGTCTTTGGTCAAGAAGATCCACTTGGTCACCACAACAGAAATGAGCTGGCATCACTGCTGGAATGTAGTCTTCCCTTTGCCTGCCTACTATGCCCTTTCAATGGTTCATAGAGCAAATTTTGAATATCTAACACTGAAAAAATAATTTTTCATCAGTAGCACTCAAAGGCACTTTATAAAGTGGGGGGCATCATTATCCCCATCTTACAGGTGAGAAAACTGAGACAGGCGGAGAAATGATTTACCCAAGGTCATCCAGCACATTAATGGTAGACACTAGACTAGAGCATTAGCCTTTCATATTTTAGGTCATTATGCTAACTAGTAGGCCAACAACAGCCTTACTTGTTCACTGGAGAGTAAGTTAGCTAGTATACTGGGTATGTGTGGTTCATACTGTGATAAACATAGAACACCCTTTAATTTGTCCTGACAACTATGGCTTGACTGAATCCATAAATCCCACTGGAAATTCACCCAATAGTATGAAATTCAGGTAAACATATTTTTAAGGTAAGGTGAGCTTAAATATGGATCTAAACAACAGATGCACTGTAACAGGGAGAGTAATGCTAATTCCAAAATCAGCTACTGTAAAAAATGTAATGGGGGAAAAAGAAAGAGATTGTTGGATTTCATCTAACTGTAAAGAACAAACTTGACAATAAATGCTCCATAGTAACCCAACTTCTAATGTTAAAAAATTGAATTCATGCTAACAAGCAATGATTACAAAATATACAATACTTTTCTAAAACGATGCATCAGTTTTGACAGCAGTTTAATAAGAGGTTTCCCATGAGACATTGTTGGTGTCTAAATTATTGACAAAGCCCAACTGGGTGTATTGCAGCAGCCTGCTGCACTAACATTTGTAAGTCTACATTTGTGAAAAATATGACAACTCCCATTTGTACATGCCACAAGCACATCTTGGAGAGGGATACGCATGGAATATGAAAAACAGGTGTATGTCTGTATTAAGGAACCACAGCTTATTGGCCAGGCCATATAGCTGCAGTTAGTGGAGCCTTACAGGTAGCTGTTCACGTCATCGATGGCCGAGAAAATGATGTCATTGAATCAGCCCCAATGATGGGAGAGGAACTGGGTAATGAAACTGGACAAAAAAAGCTTAGAAACAATGAAGGAATGGCCTGGCTGTTTGTGGTTGGGTGCTTGGATAAGAGATGGCACTGTGAAAAATGAATTTCTCATTTCCGCATTATGTTGCCAGTGGTTTATTCAGTCAGCACCGACAGTACTAGGGGAGTACCCTGGGGTGGAACAAACGATGATGCCGGTAACAAGATAGAAGTAAACAAAAATTAGAAGATTAAAGTGGGCAAATTTTTCTCAGAAACATCAGAGAGCAATATAGAGCAGTAATGCCAGCCAGCAGAACTAGAAAAGAGAGACATGCGCTCAGTAGAACAAATTGCTGCTGCCACCGCCTGCCCCTGCCACCCATGTCCTGTCCTAGGTAATGCTCCCTCCTCCTATGCATAGGATTCCTGGGGCGGCTACTGCAGGGCCCCCAAAAGCACAGTGTCTGGGTTGGCCACCCACCTCATCCTATGGACAGGACAGCTCTAGTTTTAGTCAGGTCGGTCCTAGGATATCAGAGAGATGATGTGGGTGAAGTATCCTTAAATATCTTTAATTGGACTCATTTCTGTTGGTGAGACAGGGAAAATTACAGAAGACCTCCATCTGAGCTCAGCAGCCTCCGTCTCGTGCTCACCAACAGAAGTTGGTCCAATAAGATATTACCTCACCCACTGGTCTCTCTAAGAATGCCAGAGACACTTCATTTCTTCTTTTGTATTCTTAGAACCCAGTCCTGGTCTTAGTGAGAAGTTTTCTATTTACTCACTTGGGAGCTGACTGGTGGTTTGCACACAGCACACACACGTTCACACACAGAAATTCTTCCTTTGGAAAAGCAAACAGATGTAACAGCTTTGGGAATAAACCATGGAGATCCCAGTCCATTACTGCTCAGTACACTTACCATGCCTCTAAATATGCCAAACCCAATGGCTAGGATGAGATATACAGCCAACATTAGATCTAATGGTCTTCTCAGTAGTCCTTTCTTCTGGACTTTCTGAATTGTCTGCAAAACAATATAGGGTTAAGAACAGATCACAAATACTACAGTAAATGTACTTAATTTAAAATCTCTTCCTAAAGAGAGTTAAAATGGTGGAACACCCTGACAAGAGCCAAAGGAAGAACATCTGCTTCAGCTACTTCAGCGTATATGCAGAGTTACTCCACTGATTTGAGTGCCTAAGGGGGTGGGGGCAACATTTCTGTGTGTACTGATGTAACCCAGAGCAATGATATAATGGAAAGCAGAATCAGGCCCACACCACTCAACATTAAAGCCAGCTCACACTTCATGAATATTCTCTAATGATCTACCCAAGGAAGGATCAGTGTTGATTTACATGTTGACTGTTTTACCTTTCCTCAGTCAGTGACACTTCACATAGTAATTGACAGAAAAATAATAAAATGGCTTTTGCAAACAAACACTCTCGTGGCTCCACTCAGGTTGTGTCTGGACTAGCCCCCAACTTCGAAGGGGGTGTGGTAATTAGGTGTCGGGAGATTACTAATGGAGTGCTGTGGTGCATATGTAGCACATCGTTACGCTAAATCTCCCCCACGACAACTTCGAAGTGCCAGCTTGTGTGTAGCCGCGGGACAGCCGTGGGTACTTCAAAGCGCCTGTGCTCCTTCAAAGTCCCTTTACGTTTGAAGGGTCAAGGGCCTTTGAAGGAGCGCAGGCACTTCAAAGGACATGCGGGTGACCCACGGCGAGATGGAAGCTGGCGCTTCAAAGTTTCACACTTCGAAGTTGCCGCGGAGGAGATCTAGCCTAATGAAGTGCTGCACATGCATCACAGCACTTCATTAGTAATCTCCCAACACCTAATTACCGTGCCCCCTTCGAAATGGGGGCGAGTCTAGACACAGCCTGAGTGTTCTGTGTATGCCCACTTTATTTCTAAAAAACAACAGTTCCTATCCATGTACGTGGGTCCATAAGAAAATATATGATGTAATCAAACATAGTATTTACTTATTTAGTGGCTGACCAGGGAAGGAAGGATGACCTCATGGCTAAAGTGGTAACTTGGGACAGCAGAGGCGCAGGTTTATTTCCCTATTTCGACACAGACTTCCTGTGAGATGTTGGGCTTGTTGCTTAGTTGGCAGAAGCCTCTCTTCCCGTGCTTTAAAACTGAGATGATTCCCTTCCTCAGAGGGCAAATATGTGAGGCACGCTGATGTAATAGGAGCTGTATTAAGTACCTCAGATTAAAAAAATAGTTTGGGACAATCAAGAGAGCTCACTTGCTGCAGAGTTTTCACTCTAACCTTCATTCCAGGATGCGTATTTTTTTCAGCATTTTGCAGTTTTGCCCAACAAACAGATGCCTGTACTGGACTGCAATCTCCTGGCAGTTGAGGGAACAAGCCATCTTCCTCATTTAAGAGTTAGCCATTTATATGACACATTCATGGCCACTTCCCTTTTGAACAATAGTCCATGCAGTAGTATACTCGCAACAAAAAGACTTCCCACAAAAGAGATTTCCTTATGGTTACATACTACACTGATGTCTCAAAATATGTTGTACAATTACCTAATTATAAACATTCATGTTCAAATTACAGAACAGAAGAAAATATTTTTCAGGCAAAACTTCTAAAGGAGGACTGCAGAATTTGGCTCATAGTTTAACTAAAAAACAAAACACTTCCATTTCAGAAAATTGTTAAAATAGGGGGTGAAGTTTCAGAAACAGACCACTGAACAGGTTCTGCTGTATCTTCTTGATTCCTCATGCTAGATCAGTAGGTAAGCTTGTGTGAGTAAGGCCAGTAGGATTTAAACTTGTATTTTTCTATAATATTTAAGGTGTCAAAGCTTGCTGCTGTAGCAGTGTTCACAAAGTCATTGGCAAAGTATGTGTTTAATTCAATAGTATTAATAGGAAAAACAAGAGGTTTTTATAAGGGAGAAGTGTTACAAACACTTTTAAGATGGAACTGCCAAAGAATAATTGCACAATCAATGAACTGTTTCCATGTAACTTGTGCGTGAAAGCTGAACTTTAACTGTATATATAACAGCTTTTTCTCTGAGGAAGGCAGTAACACAACATACATATTTATGAGTGACACACAGCCGAGTGTTATGTAGAGAGCACTTAGAATGATTAGTCAAGGTGACAGTGAGGACAAACCTATCCAATAGAATTTGTCTGTCTTGGGGGTAAAGAAAACGCCTGTCTTTTCTTTTCTATGGCAGTATGTATACTTGCTTTCCTCTTTTGAAAGAGGCATGCACATGAGGGAAATCAAAAATGCAAATGAGGTGCAGACTTACATCTCAGACACTTCACTTGCATATTCTTTCAAAAGAAGAAAAGCAGTGTAGATGGGGCTCTTTCAAAAGTAAACCCCATCTTTGAAAGAACCCTTCTTCCTATTTTGTTTCAGGAAGAAGGGGTTTACTTTCCAAAGAGCCCCATCTACACAGCTTTTTGTCTTTCGAAAGCAGCTCTTTTGAAAGGAGAATGTGCAAATGAGGTATCCGATATGTAAACCAGTGCCTCATTTGTGTGCCTCTTTTGAAAGAGGAATGCAAGTGTAGACACAGCTCAAGTGTATATACTTATGTACATAAAGGCAATGTAAAGCAATAAATAAAGTAAAAAGACAGGCCAACAATTTGAAAGGCAACACATTGTGCAAAGGCTTAGTGCTGGACTAAAATACTTTGTCTACTAAGTTATTGTGCTTCTCTCTTTCTTCTTTTTAATATAGCAAAGTCATAACCTGGCATGAATTAAATGCAACAACTGCTCCTGTCAGGTCAAAATTGACCCACTGCTGCCTTCCTTTTGGCTGACTCCTCTCAGGTCTTGGCTAATGGTGTTGTTTTGTACGTTGGAAGGAAGTCTGCAGGCAGAGTGAGAATGTTCTCCCATTTCCCTATCCTCATTTGGGGCCCCTCACAGGTTCAGGCTCTAAGTGCACAGAACAGCCAACTAGTGTCAACAAAATGCAATGTGTTGAATGCAACAAAACCAGTCCCACCAGCACTCATGGTCAAAGCTGAATTTATGCTTTCCTCTCCCTCTCATTAACTTTTCCTGACATTAAATTACTTGCAACTGTTCCCTGAGATACTGCTATATTTACAGATCTGTCCACCAAGCCCTGTAAGTACCATATTACAGTTCAATTTGAGTCTAAATACCAGCACAACTCCCTGTGCCTCTACCTGTGCTTTGAAAACCACAGACTATTGGCTGTTATCCAAGTGTATGTATTTACGTGGTTTATTGTAAGTCTATAACTATGAATGGCTTATGCAACACTATAGAATGTTCTAATACTAGTACTAGTATATATTAGTACTTTGTATATATTTATACATTTTAAAGAACTGTCATGCCATTTGTTTCCTAAATCCCTCATTATTGTCTCTTAACAATGCTAGTTCAAAAATTACGATTGGATTTTCAAGTTGATCATAAACAATTAAACAATCTGCTGAAAAGGGGCCAAATCCTTGTAAGATTTAGTATGGTTAATTGTTAACTAAACAAATCAATATTAATAACACACAACTATTTTCTGAAACTAGATTTCATTTACAATTGCCTAAAATATTCAAATATTCAGAGTTGTACAGTTACTAAACTTTAGAATGCGTGCTAGGTACTCAGCTAGTCTTGTTTTGTACACATCATATGTTAGTTGTGAAGGTGTAGTTTTGTTTTCCCACAGGAAAAACAATTTCATGAAAAAAAATCTAAGCCTGGATGAAAAGATTCTATATTTAGAATTACACTGAGGACTTTACTATGACCTTCAGAGAACAGAAACTAAAAGGCTTCCATTTTTACATACAAAAGCACTGTTCAGTAAAACCTGAAATTTTAAAACATGTTCAGAACACCTGCTTTCTATGCATTTGCCTTTTTGAAACACAATTTTTAAACACAATTTTTAAAAGTTAAGCTTGATTGAAATATACATCAAGGTGACACATAAAATGGGGTTAACAAAGTAGCAGTAATTACCAGTCTCATAAATGTAACAAGCTTGAATAGTAACAGAGAGTAAGCCGTGCTAGTCTATACACTATCAAAACAAAAAGCAGTCAAGTAGCACTTTTAAGACTAGCAAAATAGTTTATTAGGTGAGCTTTCGTGGGACAGACCCTCACCTAATAAACTATTTAGCTAGTCTTTAAAGTGCTACTTGACTGCTTTTTGTTTTGATGTAACAAGCTTGTGTATGGTTCTGCAGCCAGACAAGCTGCCATGTTTTAGCTATAGGCAGCAGCTTCTGTGCTGTTCTTGGGGCTAGGAGAACAAAGTCAAACTACCCACCCCTACACAATAACCATATTCACTTCAATAAGACATGTTGTTGTATTGGAAGCAACTATCAACATGACCATGCTGCGCTTTGGCCCAGACAGACTGACTCTAACCCATTTTCATTCCCATCATGAGATTTCTGAGGGTTCTGTTTATGCAGTACTCAGATCCTCTCAAATCCTCACTGAGCTTTCCCCTGTCTGGCCTCCATGGAAATGAATCCTAATTTATAAAGCAAAAGCTATTCAGAAGGGCCTCATGTGATTCTGACTTAGGAGTTGTACCCAGACCCACCAATGGCAGGGAGAGGAGTTCAAGGGGCAAGTGCCCAGGGTCTAGTGATACAAAAGGGCCCAGAGTTCCCAGCCAACACTACTGCTATTTCTGTGGTGGTGGAGGCTGGAGCCCAAGGCCCTTTAAATTACAGCTGGAGCAACGCCTGGTGCACTCTGGGCAGCACTGAGTGCTGCCGGGAAGGGACGGAGGATGCAGTGTTCTCCAGACAGCGATGAGATCTGCCTAGTCCAAATCCCCCCCTTTCCACCAAAGGCTCTGCCCCTCCCCACCTTGCCAAGTGGTTCTGTGAGGCCTTTGGCCCTGCTGGTTGTACCCACTCACTACCCCCAAAATTCTTTACTGCAATACAATCATTATCGATGTGTCTTTCTCAAGCGTCTTAGAGATCTTCCAGTGTATCTGCTACATCTGCTGTGCCCTGCAAAGTCACCTGCACATTGAGAGACTTTTAGATTTCTAAATGTCCTGGGGTAGTATCTCTCGCCTATTATAGTGCCTATCACAAAATGAACCTGTCTGGGGCCTCTGGGTGCTTTGGTAATGCTATTAATATGTGGTATGTTGATGCTCAAAATGGGTTTAGAATGTGATCTGGCTGTAAGCCTGGCTGCCTCTAGCCACAGATAACATCATGTCATTCTTTGTTCTACTCTTCAAGTAACCTTCCCCACCCCCACCATGAGTGAAACTGCATAAACAAATGTTGCATATTGTGGCTGCCCAATGCATCCTATTGTTGCCCAACTATTGTCTAGGGAAAAGGTCTAGTGAGTTTTTAAGTAGCCACCATCCTTGCAGACAAACATGATTGTAAAAGTGAGCTATGGATGGCAATGTGAAATCACTTCCTTACAATCTAGCATGATAATAGAACTCAGCTGTAAAATCCAATAGCAGGCAATGCTAACATTTTAAAAAAGCTAGCAGGTGTTCAATTATAGGCAATCTCACAGTAATCTCTGTAACACCCTTCTTGCCATTATATAGCACCTTTATCTAAGTATCTTAAGCAGCTTTACAAATCTGGGGAACTATTACTATTTCCATCTTACAGATGGGGAAATTGAGACACAGGGATGGTAAAGGTCACTCTCTCAGGCCAAGTCTACGTTACCAAGTTATGTTAACATAATTATGTGGGGAAAAAATCCACAGTCCTGAGTGACGTAATTATACTGATCTAAACCCTGGTGTGGACAGCACTTTGTCAGCAGGAGGGCCTCTCCTATTAACACAGCTACAGCCTCTTGCTGAAGTGGATAAAATATATCAACAGGAGAAACTCTTTCATCAGAGAGGTTGCATCTCAACAGAAGCACTGCAGTGCAAATCTGCCCTGAGTAAAAGGTAGTCAGGCACAGAATATACATATCCTCATCCCTCGTCCTTTACTCTAACCACCTAATTGCCTTGCTTCCCTTCACACTCCACAATAAAACTAACTAAAATACTCTATGGAGAATGCAGCTGGCATGTTTTCACCATGGATGCATGATCCTCCATCAAATACTACTGAGGTTGAACCTCTCTATAATCTGGCACCCTGGGGACCTAACCAGTGCCGGATGAGAAAATTTGCTGAGTCACAGGAGGTCAATATTGTCTAGAAGCATTACCAAAACTTCCACTGGTTACTGGGCTCTTAGAAGACATTTAGGGGGTCAATTAGAGCTAAATAATAGCATAGAACACCGAGATCCAGGACTAGCTGCTGGAAACAAACTTTACGGGATCATGGGAAGCTTGGCCACATCCACGATAAGTGCTTATTTGGCTAACTAAAAACATGCCAGATTACGGACATTGCCGGACAAGAGAGTTCTGGATTAGAGAGGTTCAACCTGTACAAACACAAGAATTACACTCAAAGACTGCAGGAGTAATGAGCAAGTTCTGTGGGTTTCTTAGTACTATTAGTACTGTAGTTTACATTTAATACAGTAAGAGTACCTTTATAGGAAGATTGTAAGTCACTGAAGGATGATTATAGATTCTGAGCCCAGCCCATATAGGAAGACAAATGTATGGTACATTTAAGAAAGAAGCAGGACACAATCTTGCTCCATATTTACCTATTAAAAGAAACAATCATGAAACATGAAGAAGTTGTATAATTGTGAAGGGAGAAAATTATAGTATATCACATGGAGCATCCACATCAAACAGCTATGAAAATACTGGATGTGAAAAGCTATTTAAATGTTTGCCACCCAGCATACAAATCTGGTGGGAAAAGCCTGTACTGGCAAATGGAAAAGCTACATGCAAGCAAGTATATGTTGAACCTCTCTGTCCAGCACCCGGGAGACCCGACCATTGTCAAACCAGAGAATTTGCCAGCCCACCAGAGGTCAATATTGTCTATCAGCATTATCAACACTTCCACTGCTTGCTGGGCTCTTACAAGACATTTAGGGGTAAATTAGAGCTAAATAAGAGCACAGAACCCTGACAGCCAGGACTAGTGGCTGTGAACAAACTTTACGGGAACATGGGAAACTCGGCCACGCTCGTGATAAGTGGACATCAGGCTAACTTAAATCATGCCAGACCATGGATGTTGCCAGATCAGAGAGTGCCAGACTAGAGAGGTTCAACCAGTAGCAACTAAATACACTATGTTGTTGCAAAGATGAGATTTTCTTTGTGACAGCCAACTGCCTCAGCCACTGACTTGTTTTGTACATATTCTCAGAAGTATCAGAAATCAAAAAGTTGTTACACAGTCTGCTCTAGATAAAGTCATCTTTACCCCAAAAACACAAAACAAACAAAAAGCTGACACCTTTAAGTCTGTTGTTATTCTGTTTGTTACATCTTGGTTTCTGAGGTGGAACAGTGACAATGGTTGGGAGAAGGGTCACTAAAAACAAAAATTCTGGGCCAGATCCCCAGCGGCTGTAAATCAATCTGTATGGCTACGTCTACGTGAGAAGTCGCTGTCAACAGAAGTCACTGTTGGAAGGGATTTCCTGACAAAACTTCTGTAGACAAATTGAGTCTACACAATCCATTCTGTTGACAGAGAGCAGCCCAGCTGACCAGAAGCTCTGCAAACAGTGCTGCCCGGTAAACTGGAAGCCCTGTCTGTCAACAAAAGGGCCCTGGAGCATCTACACGGCTGTTTTGTCGACAGAACACTGTCAAGAGAGGTGTTATACCTGAATGGGGAGAGGTATAATGCTGCCGGTAGATGTGCATTTTGCATGTAGATGTGTGGTTTTTCCTGTAGATGTAGCCTATGTCAAAATCTGTGACAGAGAGGACTCCCTGAAAATCAGAAATCTTGAGAGGTGAAGAGCATGTGGAGCATAGTAAAAATCTAAAATGTCCATGTGTAAGTGTGAGTGAGAGAGAGAGGACTGACTGATCGGGCTGAACCGCAAGTGCTCCATCCCAGCTATCAATACCTGGGCTGAGATTTTCAAAGCCAGCCAGTGGCTGTAAACACATTAACATTCATTTTGGACAGTAGTGTGTCTAACCTACCTCTCCGCTCAGTCGTCTTTAAAAAAATCTTAATTTTAGGTTTTTTGCAAGAGGGAAATAATTTATGTAAAAAGTTTAAAGCATTTCAAGTCAATATTTGTAAGCTTCAAACATAATTTAAGAACAGCTTCTCAAGGCCCAACAGCTGTGAACTTGTCCGTCCAAAGTTCCAGGAAATCAAAGTTTCTTTTGAGCAGTGAATACATTCCAGAACACATCTATAAAAGTGCCCTTTGGGGGCCCTTTTGCCCTGCTACCTAACTTTAAACCAGCAAGTGCTTTTGTATGCTAATCTATTGATGAAACAATTTTTAAATACTAATAACAGACACAATTATGTTCTCCTGTTCCAAACTAAAACACGTTGGCTACGTCTACACTAGCCCAAATCTTCAAGATGGCCATGGAAATGGCCATTTCAAAGATTACTAATGAGGCGTTGAAATACATATTCAGTGCCTCATTAGCATGCTGGCGGCTATGGCTCTTCAAAATTGCCGCTATTCACTGCCGCACGTCTCGTCCAGAAGGGAGTCCTTTTTGAAAGGAGCCCTCCAACTTCGAAATCCCTTTATTCCTATGAGCAGATAGGGTTAAGGGGATTTTGAAGTTTGAGGGGCCCTTTCGAAAAGGACCCCGGTGCGGATGAGCTGCGCGGCAGCAAAAAGCAGTAATTTCGAAGAGCCGCGGCCACCGGCATACTAATGAGGCACCGAATATGTATTTCAACACCTCATGAGTAATCTTGGAAATGGCCATTTAGGCTAGTGTCGACACGGCCATTAAGTCAATGAGAATCTTTCTATTGACTTGTGTGCTTTGGATCAGGGCCTTATTGCCAATGGCAAGATAAGACAATACACTTTTTTTTTTTTTTGGCAGCATGGCACAGTAAATCCACATACTTCCCAAAGTAAAAAAACATCCTTGTTAACTGTTCTGTTCATATTCCTAAAGTCCCTCCAATGTTATATTAAAGAGCAATACGGTATACTGTAAGGTCCCCACATTCGTGAACTTAATGTTTGTGAACTCAATTATTCGTGAGTGGCTCCAGGGTGGGGAGCACCCGTGCCGCTTCCCAGGGCCCCGGGCAGGAGTGCCAGTAGCCGCTGCTTACCTGGGGCCCCAGGCAGGAGCGCTGACAGCTGCTGCTTCCCGGGGCTTTGCGGCTGGGAGCGCCGGAGGCTGCCATGGCTTCCCGGAGGCTCCATGGTTGGGAGCACTGGAGATGCTGTGGCTTCCCTGAGGCTCCAGGGCTGGGAGCACCGGCGGCTACCGCAGCTTCCTCAAGGCTTGCGGGGGGGTGGGGAGGAGGAGTGCTGGTAGCCACCACTTCCCTGGGGCTCCAAGCCCCCACCATTTGTGAAAATCAACATTCGCGAGGGTTCTGAACATCGAACCCTCACAACTGTTGCAACTTAACTGTATTTTGGTTATGAGATTATGTAGCCTGATTTTTTTATTAAGCCAATATAGGCAAGAGAAATCAAAACCATTTTCATGCTTCAAATGGAAAAGTTGGTTATCAGAGTTATCACCTTACCCACAATAGTTCCAGGCAGAAAGACAATAATGCTCATGCCAATGGATCCCAACCAGTACAGGCCAATGTTTCTGTAACTTTCTCTGAAACAGAAATAATTTGTTTAATGAGCCATCAAAAGAATGTTACCATCAAAAACTGTTCTCAGAGGTTATACTGATTTCTGCTGGATGCATCGTAAGAGAGAAGGTCTCTTAAGAGACCTCTAGAGAAAAGGGTCTCTAAAGTATGTTTACACAGTGGCATTATTCCAAAATAAATTATTCCAGAAGAGTTTATTTTGAAATATTGCTGCTACACACAAAATGCATTTCAAAATGGTGCTTAGCTCTTTCGAAATAAAGTGTCTACACACATAGAGCCCACTTCAAAATAGAGCCATTGGATGCACTGTGGCTTATTTCAAAATAGGTGCTATTAGCTGTGGCCATGTCTACACTAGCCCCCTCCTTTTGGAAGGGGCATGGTAATGAGGGATTTCATCAGATGCTAATGAGGTGCTAGCATGAATATGCAGTGCCTCAGTAGCATAATGGTGGCCGTGCACAATTCGAAAGTACTGCTTTTGAAACACATGCTGCCCATGTAGACAGGGGCCTTTCGAAAGGACCTCCCAGTCTTTGAAAGTCCCTTCTTTCCAAAACCAAATAGGAAGAAGGGGCTTTTGAAGTCAGTAGATTCTGTGGACAAAAATGCTGTGTGGGTGCTCTAAGGGACCCGGGGGGGGGTCTTCTCTTGACAGACAGGGCATCCAGAACCATGGGCGGCCCTGTCTGCTGTGCTTCCAGGTGCCTGTTTTGTTGTGAGAGGGGCTGGGCAGTCCAGGCACTCTGTCGACAGAGTGGAGCAATCTTCCAGTTGGCTTTTGTGTGTGGCCACACTCTGTCAACAGAAGTTTTGTCGGGAAATCTCTTCCGACAGTGACTTCTGTTGACAGATCACTGTAGTGTAACCATAGCCTCAGAGAGAAGAAGAGAGAGCCTCAAAGGTAGTTAAGCTTCTAGCACCATTTGACCATCTGGGCCTAATGCGGTTGTGAATGGTGGACACAGGGGAGTGGTAGAAACAAACCTACGGGGTTGGGGGGACACTTTGCATTTTTGTGTATAAACCAGATAATTATATAAGCAATATGGGATCATATGTTTAATTGCCTGTTTTGTCGGAGGTTTACTCACACAAAAGATGACTGGGTACCTGTTGCATAGGCTAGAAAATAAATTGCTTTGCATTTTGTGTTCCCAAAAGGTTCCTGTTTCAAAACAGGATATTTTGAAATATTTTCCCTTCCAGTGTGCATTTAAATAATTATTTCTTCAATTTTTTCAACAAGAATAATAAAACCAGCACTACCATCAAAACATTCACTAACCAATCTAATTAACTGCATGCATTTTGAATTATTCTGCAAAGGCAGGAGAACACAAGTTGATTTATTTGCTCTCTCTTATGCAACTGAAACAAGAGGCCACCAAAAGAGTGATCTAACTCTGCAGAGCCATGAAATTTCAGTAGGGCTTATTTTCGCCCAAGGAATTTACACAGCACCAAAAAAATATTTTAAAAAACCCTCAAAAATTTAAACATTGCATAGCTACAGGACACGAATTTCCTTTGCAACTTCTACAGGGATGTTCAAAGCTAAACCAATCGTACATAAACATCAGACTGACTTACTCCCATGCAATAGCTGCCACCATTAAGAGATACATCAGATAATGCACAGAGCCATCCCAATAGCAGATCACGTGGCCATGTGCAGTGTTCAGATGAGGCTCCCCCTAAAGAAAAAGGATTTTAAAACAGTGCAATGGCAAAGGAGATTCAATGAACCTTGAACATGTATTAAGAATAGCAGGTCAACAAGCTGGAGTAAAGTGAGAAGTGTTCACTCAGTCTAGGGACCCATTTTTTCCTGGCTGCCAACTCTCATGTTTCCAGGCATCCCTATCATCTAAGAGCTAGCACAAAATAAATTCCAAACAGACACACCCTTTAGACTATTGTATTGCGAAACTGGGTGCACTCTGGTTAGGAGGGGGTTCTGCCGTGCTCCTCACTATTTGGGAGCAAGCTACTGAAACGCTGGCCTGCAACATTATGGGAAATTTTGTTTCTGAAATAAAAATTCAAAAATCTTAAAATGACACATATATCTGTGATGAAATTTAAAGACTGATTGACTTAATTCAGCAATGATATATTTAACGATCCAGAGACCCATCACTATTGCTGAGCACATTAACAACAGCAATGTTTAAGCTCATGGGGCTCTTGTGCAATTTTTGGTGGACACCGTAGAGATTCAGCAGAAGACAGATTCTGCTAACTTGATATCTGGCATCCTCATGTTTTTCACTCCACTTTGGTTTCTTTTACTAAAGGGATTAACAAAAACACAAACATCATTTTTCTTCTAGGTGAAGCTTATAGATTTTGTAATACTTCACTTTAACTCTTCATTAATGACTGCTGAATTTTTATTGAGTTATGCAGAAACGCATGCATCAATTACACTCAATGCCATAGACATCCACTATGAACACTATTATTGCATCTACATGACATAATAATGCTGGAGTTTTAGTCAATGAAATTTTTGTCAGTGACTTTAATGAAAATAGAGCCAAACCAAAGAAGATTGTTTTGGACACATAAATACTGTTACTTATTTTGTTAGGAGAAGAGCCAAATTGCAGTCGTAATATATTTCAAAGCCGATATGAAAACAAATAAATTACAGTATCATCTTCAAGGTCCAAAACATGAAATAAATTACACTGAACTTTATATAATGTTAACCTTCTATGGCTTTTTTCTGCCATGGGCTTTTTTGTAAGAAAGATTTTATCCAATCATTGTCCTCAAGCTTTTATTTAAATTCATAAGCTAAAGTATTGTTTACCTCTTTCAAGTAGTATGTCATAAATCCATCAATAATTCCATCCTGTTCAAGTCCAATTATAAGATTCACTACACTGGTAAAAGCAAATACAGCATAAACTGTAGTAATACAAAAAGAAAAGGAGAAATTACTTTATTTTAAAAGGCTTTCAAATCCCAGGCTGTCAATATATAGTCTGAAATATTAAACTGTTAAGGAATTAGCATCTAACTGGGGAGGGGAGATTTAAGTTTTGCCACCAAAACATCCAGACACATATCTAATGGACAGTGTAACTTGCTACCTACCAGTACATACTTTAAATATTTTAAGATAGCAATATTTTGCCAGAGAGTGTATACCTTTCAAAACAGCTACACTTAATGATATGTACCTCTGTATAGCCACATGCCCAGCTTCCAGTGACCTCAGTGGGTGACTGGCATCACAGGATGAGGACTGGGTAGCCCTCAGAAACTATCATAGAACATAGCCAGCCTCAGCTGCAAACATCTAATCTTCTTGCGGGTAAACTGAACATTCCAGATATACCTGAGAAAAAATGGGAGTGGGAGGGCTGGCACAAAACAGAAGGAAAATGTGACTTGCCCACTCTGTAGTGGAGCCGGGTGAACTTGCTTTACCAATATGAGCCATGACCATGTAGAAGACCTATTCTGCAAGGTGCTGAGCATGGGCAGAGGGTGAAGCTGCTGCTTGGGAAGGCAAGCACCCCAGCCTGTAGCCACACACATGCTCCACCCCTGCTTCTCCCAGATCGCCCGGCTATCCCACACCCTTTCCAATGTCTCCCATTTCTGCCTGCTTTCGAAGAATTTATATTAAAAAACTATGGCTGAAGATTCAAGCATATAGGCATAAAGTTGAATACTCAGATTGTGCATCTAAGTATCTATGCAAAGATTTTTTTTTAGAGATGTGATTTTATAATCTCCAGCCACAAACTAATGAAATATTTGAAAGCAAATTTTAAACAACGGTTCTATAGACATAGTAACGCACATCTGGTTTTGTCAGTAAATAGGGTCAGCACATGACCTGAGTAAAATGGGTCTTTCACAGGCTCGGTCTTATGCTAATAGGTCTGGCAAGCTGAAAGACTTTTTACTTTTAAATTAACAGAGACACTTTGGGGGAAGAGTCACCAGTTTGCAAGCTTCAACAGCCTGCTGGGGGAGCCTCAGGAACTGTTAGAATAGGGACAGGAAGAGGGGAGAAATTGAGTGCTAAGACTCAGTGGAGGCATTGCCTCCTTTTGCCTCTTATTCCCGCTGCCCATGATGCTGAATGACTCTGGCTGTGTCTATACTACCAAGTTCTTTGGAAAGATTTTTCAAAGATGGGGGTTGGGCGGCTTTTTCAAAATATCCTGCAGAGTGTCTATAAACAAAAAGTGTTCTTTCCAAAGTAAATTGAAACAATGGCCATGTCTACCTAGCCCCAAACTTCGAAATGGCCATGCAAATGGCCATTTTGAAGTTTACTAATGAAGCGCTGAAATGCATATTCAGCGCCTCATTAGCATGCGGGCGGCCGCGGCACTTCGAAATTGACGCGGCTCGCCGCCGCGCGGCTCATTCAGACGGGGCTCCTTTTCGAAAGGACCCTGCCTACTTTGAAGTCCCCTTATTCCTATGGAATATTCCTATGGAATATTCCTATGGAATAAGGGGACTTCGAAGTAGGCGGGGTCCTTTCGAAAAGGAGCCCCGTCTGAATGAGCCGCGCGGCGGCGAGCCGCGTCAATTTCGAAGTGCCGCGGCCGCCCGCATGCTAATGAGGCGCTGAATATGCATTTCAGCGCTTCATTAGTAAACTTCAAAATGGCCATTTGCATGGCCATTTCGAAGTTTGGGGCTAGTGTAGACACAGCCAATATGTCACTCCTTTCAAAATCGCTCTTCCACTCCCATTTCAGGAAGAATGCCTTCTTTTGAAAGCTTCTTTCAAAAGAAAATGTGTTCAGATGCTCCTCAGGGCCCTTCTTTCAAAAGAGCAGGCCTCGTGGCACCTAATTTTTTGATCCTTGGCCCATTCTTTAGAAGGAGCGGCAACTGTGTGGATACTCTCTTTCAAAAGAGCAGATCATTCTTTTGATCCACTTTTTTGTGTGTGGATGAAGTCTTTCAAAAAAGTTGCTTTGGAAGAGATCTTCCAGAAGGGCTTCTTTTGAAAGATCTGTGTAGTGTAGACATAGCCTCTGAGTGCAGAAAATGGGGGCCTGCAAAACCTTTAAAAATACCTTGCCTCCATAGGCGCTGCTATTATAAAAAAAAAGGTTTCCCAATGTCACAGATTCCCTGACCGTGGAAGGTAGTGCCACCACCACCACAAAGTGAAAAAGCTTAATGTTTAAGCAGCTTGTCTGGGTCTTTCAACTCCAGCCCAGCATACACACGAAAGACACTTTCTCTTGGCAGGTCACTGCTTCAATTCAAAAATCCCTCTCTTCTCCCATTAGCTTACCTGGCTGTCCCCCACAGAGACACATACACCTTACCTCTGGATTTAACCATTTACAGGAATTCATTCAACACTGCATGTATGGCCTGTGGGCTCTGGGCTCTGTCCTGCAAGGTGCAAAGGAGTCAAGGGGTGGAGTTTGCGGCAGCTAAATGAGCCCGTAATTTTTCTTGTGCATTTCCAAACGTTGCCCCAGAATCTAAGCTTTCACTTAAGAAACAATTACATCTCCCCAGCCTTATGGTTGTGACAATAACCTTCAATTATGGAAAGAGTGCTTTGAGGCCAAGATCTTTGCCTGAGTCTCTGGGGAACCTAAAATGGTAGCACTGAGAGGTGAGAAAGACACCATTCACCACACTTTGGTGTTAACACTGAAGCCTAACAATGGCCAGTAGATATTGTTAGTGGAATATTTCTTGTGTAAGAATGAAGAGAGATGATCAGATTATGGCTGTGCTGGTTAGGCCTCAGTTGGAGTATTGTGTCCAGTTCTGGACACCGCATTTCAAGAAAGATGTGGAGAAACTGGAAAGGGTCCAGAAAAGAGCAACAAGAATGATCAAAGGTCTGGAGAACATGACCTATGAAAAAAGGCTGAAAGAATTGGGCTTGTTTAGTTTGGAAAAAAGAAGATTGCAGGTGTGGGGGGCGGGGGGGAACATGATAGCGGTTTTCAGGTATCTAAAAGGGTGTCATAAGGAGGAGAGTGAAAACTTGTTCTTCTTGGCCTCTGAGGATAGGACAAGGAGCAATGGGCTTAAACTGCAGCAAGGAAGGTTTAGATTAGGCATCAGGAAAAAGTTCCTAACTGTCAGGGTGGTCAAACCCTGGAATAAATTGCCTAGGGAGGTTGTGGAATTTCCATCTCTGGAGATATTTAAGAACAAGTTAGATAAATGTCTATCAGGGATGGTCTAGACAGTACTTGGTCCTACCATGAGGGCAGGGGGCTGGATTCGATGACCTCTCAAGGTCCCTTCCAGTCCTAGTATTCTATGATTCTATGGCAAGCTGTACATTCGGGGCAGCCAATCCTGTGGAACCCAATGGCGTGGAGCTGCATGGACACAAATCGCAAAGCAGCCCATTTTCCCTTCATATTTCAACCCCTGTGGAGTTCCTTCAACTTCCACTGGAAGTTGAGGCCCACTTATCCTACAGCATTGGGCCCTAAATTATGAAAAGGTTGCAATCAGGCAAAAGGCATGTTACCCTACAGACATAAATGGTAATAGCCATAAACGATGTCCATGTGAGACGTAGCTTTCAAACCAAACAACAAATCTTAATTACATTTTATTATACTAATACATACCATAAAACAGTGGGTCTTTTGGAGTTTTTCTTTTGACCAGAGTACGAGCTACTAGAGCAACAAAAATCAGAATCAGGGATCCAACTGCTACAATTGCCCAGGAACTGAAATTATTTTAAAAAAACAGAATTAAAAACATGCGCCCACATGACACCTTCAATTCTTCAATTTTTCTTATCAGCTAAGCTCAAAAAAAAATCACTTTTCAAAAGCAACAGTGTACACTCTTCCTTAAATTAAATGCAATTACTAATGAAATCAGGAATTACTGGAAAATTGTTACTGTTTTGAAGAACTTCCATGCCTGCTTAATAATCATCTATAAAAAGAAAATACTAAAACAGCTTGACAAATAACTACGCCAGAAAGCTAGATTGCCTGACTAAATTCAGCTTCCATGCTGACATTGGAAAAAATAGGCCATAAAAGTTATATGCATAGATTTTGAGGTCATAAACGGCTACAGGCTGAACCTCTTTAGTCTGGCACTCTCTCGGCCGGCAACATCCGTAATCTGGCATAATTTTAGTTAGCCAGAGGATGGGCATGGCCAAGTTTCCCGTGGTCCCAGAAAGTTTGTTTACAGCCACCAGTCTTGGCTTTCAGTGTTCTGTGCTGCCATTTAGCTGTAATTTACCCCTCAAAGTGTTTTATGAGCCCAGTAAGTAGTGGAAGTGTTGGTAATGCTGCTAGACACTATTGATCTCCTGTGCCTTGACAAATTCTCTTCTTCGGCACCAATCAGGTCCTGAGGGTGCTGGACTAGAGAGGTTCAACCTGTATTATGAACACTGAGTGAACTGCTACAGTAAAGTACCTATCTGTGAAAGAACAAGTTTGCAAAATAATAATAAGTAATAATTAATAATTCCAAAAAAACAAATTGGTCAGCCTGGTGAACTAGTGCAGTACCCTACAATAACTCTGGGTTCAATTTCTGGAGTCACTCTCCTAGGCCCTAGAGTGCCAAGGGGAAGCAAATGTGACAGAAGTATTCTCAGGCGCTAATGAGGCATGGTACGTGTGACTCATGGTGAATGCTTTGCAAATAGAACTGATGGGTTCTGCATGGGAGGACCTCCTTTTCCATAAGGATGAAGGACATAATATAAAGGCTGGAGATTCCATGTCGGGGGTGTGTGTAAAGTGTTGGTGGGAAATCTTTGAGGCACAGAGAGAGAAAAAAGGAAAACAGTTTTCTGGTGAGCAAAAAAAGCAACGGAATTCTTTTAAAACCTAGAGCAGCAAATTGCACTAAATCCTCTTTGGGACAGATTCTGGAGATCAAACCATTCCCTCTCTGCTTATATACAAAATAATATAGCAAGAATTAGCTAAACCATAAGATTTTTCAAAAATGTATTTAGAATTTTAGAAACATCACGATATGGTTTCAGAAGACGTACTGGTTACGAGCATCATTATTCTCCTCAAGGAAAAGAAATTAGATTTTTACATTTAAATAATATAAAAACTGACAAGAAGTTAAGAATTCAGTTTTACATTTCAGACTTGACCCCTCACTCTTAATCCTGCTAGTTAGCCTTTGTGGATTTTGCATTTGATCTGTCTATTGAGTAAAGCTTGAAGGTCTGAGTACTTCAGCTGTATAAAAAGTGTGGTGGTGTGTGCCTACCAGGAAGAAATATTGGCAATTAATCAAACATTTCCAAACTTTTAGAAATCTGCGCAATTTTACAAAAAATTGCTGACATAACCCCACCTTTCTACCCCAAACCAACTACACAGTCTATTTACAAGCACTAACTTTTTGAAAAACTTTTTGGCAGTGGGGTATACTGCCTTGTCTGATGTTAACTGGGTCCCTGTGCTTCTCTAATCCTGCAGTGTCTTGGGAGACAGGCTCTTGAGATTTTTTTTCTTTTCTACCTTTGAAGTCAAACGTTTATCTCAAGCGTTTGTGGAACTTTGTACAACTCTGGGAAGTCTTCAGGGTCCTTTCATGAGCACAGTTGAGGAAACTCTCCCTTGGATGGTGGCAGGCAGAAAAACTGAAACTACTCCAGTTCAATAAGAATTAGCATCTGATTCTTCACCCACTGAGGCCAGCAGGAAACCCTTTAACTGACGTCCAGGGCAGCCTGAGGATGACCGTAAGCTCTGATGACTCTGGAGCTGAGGGAGGGGGGCGGTGACTTCCAGAGGACTGAGACAGGAGCCCCTCAGGGATGTCTGTAGCAGGGCCCAGGTACCGTCTGGGGGCTGGCGTTGGGCGCTGCAGTTTCCAAGGGAAAGCCACCGAAGAGCTCTGCCCAGCCGGCTTGCACAGCAGCAGCCCGAGGCGGCGCCGCCGCAGGTGAGATACCGGCGCTCTCCCCTTTCGTGCCACTGGTTAAACTCACCGATTTGGCGTGGTTGTTTTGCTGCAACGAGGGGCAGCCTCTTGCTCCAGCTCCAGCCCCAGCCCCAGCCCCGGGCAGCCCCGGGACCCAGCGCTCAGCTCAACCCGGCTTCTGCAGCCCCGTCCTGCCCAAGCCACTTGTCCTGCTCCCAGCCTGACTCCCCCAGCCCCTGTCCCTGCCCCGCCCGAGCCCCTGGGGCTGCCCGCCCCTTCCCGCCCGCCGGCTATTGTTGTACCTCCGCAGGTCCTCGTTTGTCCGCCTGCTAAAAATACTCCGCCAGCGAGTACCCTGGGAGCGCGCCCAGCCCGGGATCGACCCCCACCTCGGCTCCCTGTGCCCGGCCCGGGATCGACCCCCACCTCGGCTCCCTGTGTCCGCCCCGGCCCGGGCTCCAACCCGGGCTCAGCCCCTCCCCAGCTCCCTGTGCCCGGCCCGGGATCAACCCCCTGCAGGCTCCCCGTGTCCAGCTCGGGACCTGCCCCTCCCCGGCCCAGGACCTGCCCCTCCCCGGCCCCCCGCGTCCAGTCCGGCCCGGCCCGGCCCGGCCCACCTGCCGCTGGCGGCGAAGCAGTTGGCGAGGTAGGTGGCGGGGATGGCGGTGAGGGACAGGACGAAGACGCCGGTGGCGGCCGAGGCGCTCATCCCCGCGGCGGCCGCAGCGGCTCACGGGGCGCTCCGCATGGCCGGGGCCAATGGCTCTGCCCGGCCGCCCCGCGGTCCCCGCCCGAGCGCGGCGCCGCCCTGAGACCTGCCCCCCGCGGCCGCCGCGGCCCCGCTCATGGCGGGCTGCCTGGGGGCGGGCGAGCCCCAGAGGTTGCCGCCGCGGCGGCAGAAACCGGAGCCCCCGTTGTTCGGCCAGCGGCGCTGACGGGACTGACAACTGCGGCGGCCTCGCGGCATTCCCCGCCCGGGGCGCGCCCTGCGGCCGGGGCCAGCGGCGCGGGGTCTATTGTGACCTGGCCGGCCCGAGCGAGCCAAAAGCCTTTCACCCCCCCGCTGCACAGGCGCCCGCGGGCGGGAGGCCGGGCGGGGGGGAGGGGGGTTGCATTGTCCCAGGCAAGCTGGCAGCTGGCTGGGAACCCCGGAGCTCCTGCAGGGGGCGAACAGCTCAGTGGCCTGGAGCCAGGAGACCCCTGGGGGTGGTGAGTGTGCAAGGCGGATGGTCCCGCTGTGGTGGTTACACAGCTGCGCTGGCTACGTGTAGGGCAGGCATGGGGGCGGGGTAGCCCTGTTAGGCTCTATCCCGCAGAAAGAAAGGAAACGTCTTTTCAAAAAGTGTGTCCGCACAGGCCAGTCTAGGCTTGCCTTCCTCTTTCCGAAGAGGAATGCAAATGAGGGAAATTGAAAATGCAAATGAGGCACTGATTTACATACTTTATGCTTCATTTGCATAATCTCTTTTCGGAAAAGAGTCTTTTGAAAGAAAGAAAGCAGTGTAGATGGGGGCTCTTTTGTAAATAAACCCCATCTTCACAGAACACTTCTTCCTGAAACAAAATAGGCAGAAGGGGTCTTTCGAAGATGAGGATTATTTCTGAAAGAGCCCTGTCTACACTGCTTTTTTCTTTGGAGAGAATCTCTTCTGAAAAGAGATTATACAAATGAAACATGAGATATGTAATTCAGTGCCTCATTTGCATTTTTATTTCCCTTATTTGCATTCCTCTTTTGAAAGAGAAATGCAAGTGTAGACCTAGTCACACAAAAATAGAGATCAAAAGAGCAATCTGCTCTTTGGAAAAAGAGCATCCACACAGCCCCTGCTTTTTCAAAAGAACAGGACAGGGATCAAAATAATCAGGTGCCCTGAGGACTGCTATTTTGGAAAAAGGGCCTATGGGGTATCTACACATTGTTTCTCTTGAAAGAAGCTTTTGAAAGAAGGTATTCTTCCTGAAACAGGAATGGACGAGTGCTTTCAAAAGGAGCGCTGAGTTCTTTCAATTTAATTTCAAAAGAATGCTTTTTGTGTGTAGATGTTCTGCGTGATATTTCAAAAGAACTTCTAATGTAGATGTGGCCGTTTTAACAATGTGCCTTATTTAACAGTAGAGAAAATTTTTTCAATTTTTTTTTTCAGACAAAAATGTGGGTAAAACCACACTCTGACCTGGCCTTTTGCAGTGTTCTTGCAGGACATGAAATTTACAAGGAAGCTCTCTGCACTAGAAACCAAAGTGAAAACCACTTGCTTATTTGATTCCAGCAAGTTAAGTGAAGCACACAGAGTGCTAGGTACTGGACAATTATATTGAAAGGCAGCACATTTAAAACTGATAAAAGGAGTATTCTAACCCCTCCCCACAGTGATGCTGAGATCACCTGTTGATTTGAAAAAGCATCTCTACCAAGTGAAGGATGGTCTCCTGCATATCCTCATAGTTCTCTAATTTACGTCTTCCTTCTTTCTCTCCATGGTTTGTCCTATTTCTTCACGGCAACTGTCTTTCCTTTCCCCTCTAAATCTGTCTCTAGACTCCCACAAATAAGGGCACAGTATTGTTTGTCAATAGCCTATGCTCCACGACCTAGGAATGGAAGAGGCTTACCACTGCTACTGTTGGTACCTTTTCAGGTCCACTGGATTGGTTATGGTGAGAAGGAGTGGGGTAGGGTGGATCCTTACCCTCAGGATCTTTGGGGGCATACTTAGGGTGATCAATATCTCCCCTGGCCAATTATGGGACATAGGAGAATGACACCACACTGTCCAAAACAGGATGGATGGTCAACCTACCTGGGAGTCAAGTGGTGGCTGCCCTGTGGAGGCTGCCACCTTGCTGGAGGGGGTTGGGGGTGGGGAGGCAGCTGCTGCTCACGGCTGCCCCATTTCTTGGGGCACTGGGAACTCAGCTGCTGCCCTGCCAGTGAAGCTCCCAACTCCCCACAGCTCGGAAAAGTCAGGCAGCAGCCATACGCCATGTGGGACCAGTTCACTGCTCCCCCCAGGCAGGGGAAGTCAGGTAAGAGCTACTAAAAAAGTGGAATACAGGGCAATTAGCCCCCTTTGGCAAAATAAATCCGGATGCCAAAATGACACCCAAAATATGGGGCTGTCCTGCTCAAAATGGGACAGATGGTCACTTTAGGCATATTGCTGTTAAAAAGCTGTATTTACAGCCCTACTGCTACTCTGAGTGAAGCCAGGGATCCATGCACCTTCCAGCTGCACCACAGAGCAGGAGAAACAGAGTGGTGATGATTTTTCTAGCTGCATTCTCTTAGGTGAGTAAACCAAATGCATTTTCATCATCTGTCTGGAGTTACTTCTGGCCAGTGGTGGCTATGCTGTTTCTTCTCCTTGTGTTCTTTCCTGCTTTATTCTATCACACTGAATTGCCTCTGCCTCTTTCAGAGTCTTCTGTTCAGTGGAACAGTCCATTCTTATTCTGTCTTAGTTTTGTCCTAATTATAAACCTGCACATGGGGTGGTGACATATTATTTTCCTCTGATAGGCACATGCTTTCACAAAGCCTGACAAGCCATGAGAGATGATACATGGCATCAAGTAATTTAAGATTGCTGTTGTACTTACAGAAAAACTCCAGCAGATGGCAAAAGGATCCAGATTATTTATACCTGATACATCTGTGCCAGACTATTGTGGTATGATCTTGATTTAAGATAGCTTCTTCCAAACAATTTATTCTATATTCTTATTGCTATACATTTTCCAGTTGGTTATGCTGTAAAATACATTTTATCTAATCAAATTTATGTGAGGAATGGTATGTAGGCAGTATACAATTACCCCTTGTCTTCCTGTCCATCACAGTTGCATTGAGGCATCTCATGTGGAGTGCAGCTGCACTAGAGTACAATGAACACGGGATGTGTCAGAAATGGCTTCCCCTCAGAAATTGATACTGAGCATACCATTTTTCGCATTCCCCTTTTCACAGGCTTAATTAAAAAGGATGTGATCTTTGTAGTTCCTGCACCTCATCTTTCCACATCCCTCAGGTAGGCTGTTGCCAATCCTGTCAGATGAAGTGTCTGTGCCAAAATTTGCAAGCCTCAGAGGTATCCACTGGATTTTAGTTTAAAAAGTGGTTAATAATTTCTATTTCAATATTTAGAAAATGTATGTATGCAATATATTTTAATTAAAGTAATTATTAAAGTTTTGTGGTTTTGGTCACAAATCCATTAAAATATAAATGTGGTATGCATACTTCAAAGGCAGAATTTGAAGAAACTGAAAAATAGTTATTTTAAATTTGTTAAAGTATAAATTTGAGTTGTTCAGTGCTATGTGTATTACAATATAAATTTCTGTAACTAGCACAACTCTGTACAGTTTAGTGCAGTTGTACTTTTTTCATATTATGTCAGGTGATATTTTGCTTGTCTTGTTCTGGAAGACTGGACATGTATGTCCAATTGCAGGAGCGACACACTACCTTAGAAAAGTAGGAAGGTGTCATTTTCATTTCTTATTCAAAATACTATTTAACTTAAATCATATATGAGTGTGGCTACGTCTACACGTGTCCCAAACTTCGAAATGGCCACGCAAATGGCCATTTTGAAGTTTACTAATGAAGCGCTGAAATGCATATTCAGCGCTTCATTAGCATGAGGGCGGCCGCAGCACTTCGAAATTGACGCGCCTCGCCGCCGCGCGGCTCGTCCAGACGGGGCTCCTTTTCAAAAGGACCCCGCCTACTTCAAAGTCCCCTTATTCCCATGTAAGGGGACTTCGAAGTAGGCGGGGTCCTTTCGAAAAGGAGCCCCGTCTGGACGAGGCACGTCAATTTCGAAGTGCCGCGGCCGCCCGCATGCTAATGAAGCGCTGAATATGCATTTCAGAGCTTCATTAGTAAACTTCGAAATGGCCATTTGCGTGGCCATTTCGAAGTTTGGGACACGTGTAGACACTGCCTATGAAATAATATTATTTTACTGAACACTGGCTGGAGTGAATTTCACTTTCTAGAGAGCTATAATCTTTAATCACATTATGGCTCTACCAGATGCGTGTGAAGTATTTATTCGTGCCATGGTATTACCACAAGCCTGATACCACAAGCATGGTATCACCCAGTTTATCCACCAGTTTACACAGTTTATCTACCAAATCTTCGTTAAGAGATCAAGATATTTGTTCTTAATCTAGAAAGTCATTTTTACATTTTATCAGTTTACTGTGTTTGTGTTCTTTTTTCCCTTCTATTACCATCATCCCCTCCAACATCTCCCCTACACCAGGACATAGAGATGGGCAGCCTTAGATGTGCTTTAGACTGGGGGTGCACAAATTGTGGGGGACCAATTCAAGGGCATAAAATTTTGTAAGTGTGGGGTGCAGCACAATCAGCTTCCGGGTCTCACGCTCATCCATCTCATTAAAAATGTTGAAATATGTCACGTTTTTATGTATGTGTATTCACATTTATAGAGTGATTAATAGTTTTTACATTCTACTTATTTTCCTACATGTGTCAAATGAGTTTTTTTTTTAAATGAACATAAATTAAATTTCTGTTGGTTAGGATTACATTAGACAGGACAGTGGGACAGCTAATTGCAGGGACAAAAAAGTGGGGCCTGACATAAGAAGTTTGCTCACAGTTGCTTTAGACCAGTGTGCCTTAAACTATGTTCTGTACAGAACAATGGTGTGTCGTGAACAAATCACAGGTGTGCCACAGGCGTTTGGAAAAATACACCCATGGTCTGTATCTTCTGTTATTAAAACCATATACAATGTTCATTACTATAATACCCGATTAAATTACTTCATTTTGTTTTTGCTATATATGTTGCTTTGGCTTCTTTATTAGTTTATTTATTTCATTTTGGGCTGGCAATTTTTAGAAGAACATTTTTCGTAGGTGTTACTCATTGAAAATATATTGTTTGGTGCTCCGTGGTCTCAAAAAAGTTAAAAACGCCGCTTTGGACTACACGGGGCACGGGTGGGGGGTGTCTAACATACGGCTGGACGGAGGCGTTGGGCGGGGGGAATGCTGAGATCTGGGGCTCAAAAGTCAGCGCTGCAACATGCACCAACCCCCCCCCCCCCCCGCCCCCAAGGCGCGTGCAAAACAATCTGCCGGAGCTCCGCTCGGGCCAAGCTCCGGCTGCACTGAAGTCCTGCAGCGCGCCGGGAGGGACGCGACCGCTCCGCACGTGCCGACACCGGTACCCGCTCTGCCTCTAGCTCTCCTGCCCGTCGTTCCACCCCCTCCGCCGCCCCCCGCCTCTCCCGAAGCAGGGAGTGACAGCAAGGAAGGGCAACGTGAGGGCAAGGTCGTCAGCCGCTCGCACGGCGCATGCGCAGCTAACCGGACCCGCATGCGCAGCGGCGTTCGTTCACGGCAGATCGTTTGGGACCCTGACCGAGGGTCCGAGGCCCCCGCGGCGGGATGCGCCTGCCTCGGGCGGAGTGAGCCGCGCGCGGGGCTGCGATGGCGGCGGCGGCGGGCTCGGGCAGCCCCCCGGAGGCGGCCCCAGCGGCGCTGCAGCGGGAGCCGGTGTACAACTGGCAGGCCACCAAGGGCTCGCTGCAGGAGCGCTTCGCCTTCCTGTTCACCAACGAGCTGCTCAGCGACGTGCGCTTCGTGGTGGGCAAGGGCGGCCCGCGGCAGCCCGGCGGCGGCGGGGGGCCCGGCCAGCAGCGCATCCCCGCCCACCGCTTCTTGCTGGCCGCCGGCAGCGCCGTCTTCGACGCCATGTTCAACGGCGGCATGGCCACCACCTCGGCCGAGATCGAGCTGCCCGACGTCGAGCCCGCCGCCTTCCTGGCGCTGCTCAGGTCAGGGCCGGGCGGAGAGACGCCCAGCTGGGAGGGAGGGGGCTTATGTGCTGGGCTTGGGTCCTCGTCTTCTGCGGCGGGGGTGGTGTGTGTGTGTGTGTGAGTGAGTGAGTGACAGCGCTTGTCAGCCAGCCGGCCTCAGGCGCCCTAATTATAGCCCCGCATGGCTGCGGGTGCCTGGCTCTCTTGCCATCTCCCGTCCGGCCCCTGTGTTTGCTTGCCCCAGCATTTTTCTTCGCCCGCCCCAGCTCTCCCACGCTTTTGTGGCTCTTGCACAGATTCAGCTTGCTGGGTGTGTTCCCGCTCTGTGTGTTCCTGGCACAAAACACATAGAAACCAGCCACCTTGTGGTTTGGCAATCAAGGTCAAACTGGCACTTGTCTGCACAGAAACTTTGTGGTTTTGGACCCTCCTTCGTCTTTGTTTGAAATTTCCTTTTGTGCAGATTATTCTTATACCTTCCTCTTCCTCACCCCTGAAGAAAATGCTTTGGGGCAGTTATATGTCCTTGGAAAGGGATTTGCCTTTGAAGTGATGCGGTAGGGGATGTAGTATAACAATAGATCTCTCTTCTGTGTGTGTTGCAACTATTTATTTCCAAGTAACGCATCAAAGAAGGATCGAGTCTTCTGTACTTTGCCCTTGTTTATTGATTAGATTCATGGATTTTATGATTCTTGGGCCAAGTAAGCAAAAAAAGAAAAGATTCCTGTTGTCAGGTCATTTTTCTTAGTGGTGACAGTGAATTGCTATTCTTGTCTATTCACAGATAACATGCAGTCCTGTAGCATCTTAAAAACTAACATTTATATTTATACTAATTAGTTAGTCTTTAAGGTGCTTACAGGGCTGCTTATTATTTGTGAAGCTACAGACTAAACACAGCGGCCCCCCTGACTTTGTTGTTAATACAGAGATTGTTCACCCAGATGCTAGCTATGTCTGGCCATTGCAGAGATTTCAAAAGGGAGGAGGGGGTGATGCTCGTTTAACCAGCTTCAAATCTCCATGAATCTTGCCAGTTTTAGCTCTACATATCATGTTTTTGGCAATTGTCAATGGCAATTTATGAGAGGAAAAAGGGTACATTCAAGGTTATTACAGAAAATTGATAATTTGAATAAAGTGCAGGTAACCCTTGAAGTTCTGCTCAGTCAGTTCAAAATGCTAAACTTTTTTTTTTAATAAAATATAAAAACTCATTAAATTTCCAAACTGCACAGAATCATTGAAAGATAGGGCTGGGAAATACTGTCTTGACTTCCATATCCAGATTCTTATCCTGTGGCAGGACATAGTAAATCAACGCCATCCCTTATAGGTTTTGTCCAATTTGTTTTTAAAAATCTCCAGTGATGCAAATTTCACACCTCTCATGGAAGCTTATGCCAGAGTTTAACAGTCCTTATGTTTGGACAGTTTTAGGTTCGATCATAGGAAGATCTTTGCTACAGATGAATTCCATTATTTCTCATGGCCCTGAAGAGCACAATTACTGTTATTTTGTAACACCCTGATATTTGGAGACTGGTTTCAATGTATATGTAATGTAATACAATAAATGGTAGGATAGAGGTAGGTCCTCTTTCACAATCAAGGTTTTGGAGAGAATGTTACTGTTTTAGGACCACCCCCCAACCCCCAGACTTCTTCAGTCCAGTGGAACAAATGTTGTAGAGTGGGGACATCCTGCCTTTTACACTAGGGACCAACAGGCACAAGCAATTAGTGGTAAAGAGAGTGAGCCTCCTGCACATACACTTAGCCAGGCCCTTCCATCTGCCCGACATGGACTTTTAAAAGCCCCATCTCCTGGGAGGAGCAATGGAAAAGAGCAACAGACCTTTACTGTCTGCATCAGCTTGAGGACATTAGTAAAACGTGTCCTTCCTGCTCTGCAAATGACATGGGTATATAACCATAGATTTCAGTCATGAAGGAATGGCAAAAATGCATAGAAGCAGGTGTACAGTAAGTAGGTAAAGGTGTGTCGTAGACAAAATGTTGGTTTCTCATGTTAAAATGAAAAACTGTATATACAAGGTTTTTTACACAAGCAACAGCCATGCTTAGACTTTTTTATGTAAATGTGACCTCTAGGATTGAAGACTTGAGATGATAATTTAAGAAATTAAATTTTGAAAATTAAAGAACAATAGGTGTTTAAACTGGTTATAGTTAGAACATTATAAAAATGGAAGAAGGATACATGATTCTGTTATAGGTGCCTTAGAATGGGGTAGAAGCCATTATAAGTACTGACAGACTAAGTTTGCTGATAATTTAAAGGTTACAATATGTTGGGTGCCATTTGACCTGGAAATATACATCTACACCATCAGAATGCGTCTGAATTATATAATGCCAACATAAGGGCAAAATGTAAGTTGCAGTGGACTTAAAAAAATAAACCTGTCCTAATGAAAACACCAATACAAACAAATATTTGACTTTTTACCTTCATACTATACATTTTTTGACAATTAACTTCAGTAGTAAGACTGAGAATACAAAAGTTAAAAGGATTGATCTCTGTTTCCTGGTAATACTGGAAGAGAATGCAAGGAATATATATTATGTCACATTCTTGGCAAATTTATAAACATTAGTGTTCTTTTGCAAGCGGGCATTGTAATAAATGTCCAAGTGGGAAAAAATGAGGCTTTAGTGGTAGGGGATGATACAGGTAGTAATCATCAGTGTATATGTATAGCAAATGAGTTGAAAAGTAAGGAAGAGATGGTTGTTGAGACCCTACGTGAGAATTTCCTAATTATTTGATGAGGGGCACCTAACTGCACTTTTGTTCCTCGGAAAATCTCTCTGTTAAGCTATACTAGTAGATGTATACAGTCAAAGCTTAATGTAGGTGCAGTTACACCAGCCAACAAAGTCCTTTTGGTGGTATAGCTTATACCAGATCCCCAAGTAAAATAACCTGTTACCAGCAAGAACATAAGAATGGCCATACTGGGTCAGACCAAAGGTCCATCCAGTCCAGTATCCCGTCTGCCGACAGTGGCCAATGCCAGGTGCCCCAGAGAAGGAGAACAGAAAACAATGATCAAGTGATTTATCTCCTGCCATCCATCTCCTGCCCTTGTACTGAAGGCTAGGGCACCATACTTTACCCCTGGCTAATAGCCATTTATGGACCTAACCTGCAAAAATTTATCGAGCTCTTTTTTAAACCCTAATAGAGTCCTGGCCTTCACAGCCTCCCTCCGGCAAGGAGTTCCACAGGTTGACTGTGCGCTGTGTGAAGAAAAATTTCCTTTTATTAGTTTTGAACCTACTACCCATCAATTTCATTTGGTGTCCCCTAGTTCTTATATTATGGGAAAAGGTAAATAATTTTTCTATATTCACTTTCTCCACACCATTCATGATTTTATATACCTCTATCATATCGCCCCTCAATCGCCTCTTTTCCAGACTGAAAATTCCCAGTCTCTCTAGCCTCTCCCCATATGGGACCCATTCCAAACCCCTAATCATCTTAGTCGCTCTTTTCTGAACCTTTTCTAATGCCAATATATCTTTTTTGAGGTGAGGAGACCACATCTGCACACAGTACTCAAGATGTGGGCGTACCATAGTTTTACATAGGGGAAGTATGATATCTTTTGTCTTATTATCTATCCCTTTTTTAATAATTCCTAACATCCTATTTGCTTTACTAACTGCCGCTGCACACTGTGTGGATGTCTTCAGAGAACTATCCACTATAACTCCAAGATCCCTTTCCTGATCTGTCGTAGCTAAATTTGACCCCATCATGTTGTACGTGTAATTTGGGTTATTTTTTCCAATGTGCATTACCTTACACTTACCCACATTAAATTTCATTTGCCATTTTGCTGCCCAATCACTCAGTTTGCTGAGATCTTTTTTGTAGTTCTTCACAAAAGATCTTTTTTGTAGTTCTTTTGGTTTTGACTGTCCTGAACAACTTGGTGTCATCTGCAAACTTTGCCACCTCACTGCTTACCTCATTTTCTAGATCATTGATGAACAAGTTGAACAGGATCGGTCCTTTTATTAATATGACTGCATCTGTATTAAGAGAGTTTGTCAAAATAGCTGTGTTCACCAACCCCACCCCTGACCTGCCAACCAATGAAGTGATGCCTAACTGACATACAATACGCTTGGAAAGTTTTGCTGGCATATACCAGGCCTTTAGAAGATTTTCATGCAAGGTTCCCAAATCAGTCTAAACTCTGCTTCTTCAGGCTACCACTTTAAGGTTGAAGTTAGGTTGTTGTTGTTGTTGCTATCGTGAAGGAAATATATGATATTTAAATTACAAGTAGCATTTCCAAAAAAGAACTTCAAAAATAATTCTTATGTACCTAATGAGACAGGAGTTTGTCAGTGTTATTTTTTGTAAGGCGCTCTTCATTAAATTTGTGTTGGACACCACTGCTCAAAATAATTAGTTGAAATATTAGTTTCCTGCAGAGGGAAAATGCTGACATGGAATTGTGGAAATTCTTGATTTGTGTTCCCTAATGGCTGAATGGATAGCAAGCAGTTTCTGTCACTTGAGAGCAATTGTATAGGACTAGCAGCTCAAATTGGAGATGATTTGGTTCAATAGCAAGAACTATTTAACAGGTTAAAAGTAATTCTGCTGCTTCAGCTCCTGTTCGCTAGCTGCACATATCTAATAAACCAGTACAGCGAGATTAGTTTTAGGGAGTGTTACACTGTGTATACAGCTCTAATGGCATTAGTTCACATGTTGTCACTTTTAACTAGTACAATTTTTAGTGCAATTCTTTAACTTATTTTGTCAGTACAAAAAGGCTTTTAGTCCTTTTTTAAACTTAGTTGGTCTGTTGCACACACCCTCAGATATATCCCTTTTTATCCTTTGGTATTTGTATACTATTTCCAGGTTTCTTTATTCAGATGAAGTGCAGATTGGTCCTGAAACAGTTATGACTACTCTCTATACAGCCAAGAAGTATGCAGTCCCAGCCCTGGAAGCACATTGTGTGGATTTTCTCACTAAACACCTTAGAGCAGATAATGCCTTTATGCTTCTGACCCAGGTAACTTGAATAAAAATTTGGTTTATTATGAGAATGTTGTTTAATAAATCACCACCGAAGGGCTAATATTTTACATAGTGCTATATGTCTTGGTTTTGTAGCCTGTCATAGAAATATCTATGCAGTGTATCATCTGTCTTTTATGCAAGCATCTTACTGTAGCTTTGTTGCTCAACTCCTTGAGTAGGAAATAACAAAGGAAAAAGACTATGTAAATAAGTTTATTTGTATATAGTTATTGGAAAATCATAAACATGGGGCCTGTTTTCTCTTCAGTACTTTATCATATCTATTATTTTTGCTGTGGCCATCCGTCTGTCTGGGCAAGGTTCTACCATGTCACACCCCATCCACGAACTGTGCAGGCTCCAACCCCTCCCCCAGCTCCTCCCCCCGGCAGCACAGGGCCTGGTCCAGCCCCCTGATGGCCCGCTCTCAGCATGCCAGCCCAGCCCAGCTGCCCTCGCAGTGGAGCTCCCCCCCCCCCCACACCTTGCCAGCCTCAGCCCCACCCCTAGCCAGCACAGGGCCCAAGTCAGTCCCCAAATGGAGCACCCTCTCCCCCTTGCACCCTGCCAGCTGCAGCCTCTCCCCCTGGCCAGCACAGGGCCCAACTCAGTCCCCTAACAGAGTTCCCTCGCTCCACTTGGGTCATGCCAGCCGCAGCCCCAACCCACCCCCCAGCAGAGCCTTCCCCCTGCCAGTGTGGGGCCTAGCCCTTACACTTTGGATGTGTTTTACAACAGTTTTCTGTCTAAACCTTTCTTCCAGCCCAACTTCTGCTTTCAGCCGGCGCTGCAGCGGGGTCTCTAGTTAAGATTAATAGTGTAATGAATAAATCGGAGGCTCTCTGAGAACCTTGTCTGTTTTGATCCAATATTGTAGTTTTGACTTGTTAATTTCAAATATAGAGATTTGTCTTTGGCTGTGTAATAATAATAATCAGGCAGGCGAACTCGAGAAATCTGATACAAAAACTCTTAGGCTGTGGCTGCATGTGGCCAAAACTTCAGAATGGCCATGCTAATGGCCAAATCGGAGAATACTAATGAGGCACTGAAATGAATATTCAGCACCTTATTAGTGTGTTGCTGGCCACGGCACTTCAAAAGTGCCACGTTTTGCTTGCACGTGGCTCGGCTACACGGAGGTCCTTTTCAAAAGGACCCTGCAGACTTCAAAGTCCCTTATTCCTATCAGCCGATTTTGAAGTCTGAAGATTTTGAAGTTCGCGGGGTAGCCGAGCTGTGCACGAGCGAAATGCAGCAGTTTTGAAGTGCCGTGGCTGGCAGCGCACTAATGAGGCACTGAATATTCATTTCAGTGCCTCGTTAGTATCCTCCAATTTGGCCATCAGCATGGCCATTTTGAAGTTTTGGCCAAGTGTGGCCACAGCCAATATGAAATACTTTGTTCAAGAGCTGTTTAATGCAAACTCAGGGAATACCTGAAAGGTAAACTGAGGCTGTCTGTATAGAATGTATACATTATTCTGGAGTAAAAACTTGGTTGTTTGCGTTATTTCATAAATCTGTTGGCTGCAACACCACATGCATACCATTTATCTGCAAACAATATATTATCTCCGTAGGCTCGATTATTTGATGAACCTCAGCTTGCTAGTCTTTGTCTTGATACTATAGACAAAAGTACAATGGATGCAATAAGTGCAGAAGGTTTCACTGATATTGACATAGGTAAGTTGCTCTTTACTATATTAAGATTTATTTAAACTTTATAAAAGAACTCTACTGATTTGCACTGTTAAACTTTATACGTTTTGTTCAAAGCCTGCACTGAAACATATACAGTATGGAGGTTCTAAAAGATCTCGTATTAAAAACCACCACATTAGAGAATTCTGCCAAAAGGCTTAGCCATTTAAACAAACAGATTAGTCCTAACTGACTTGTTTAACTTGACCACTAAAATCCCTCTCATCGTGTGGATTTACAGGTATCACAGACTTTCGAAACTTGTGTTTTAGCCTGATGGGTTTAGGATCAGATTCTTGGTATGTGCTCACATTGATTAGCACCAGTTAGAAATTAATGAAGTACAAGGATTTTACCTTAATATCGTTTTGAAAGATTTTTATATGCTAGTCTATTTTGTCTGATTAGCGTACACATTTTATTGTTATATTAGTATTATTATTATTTATTATTTTTGGCCATTGTAGTGTACTTATTTTTCTATCCGTGCAGAAGAAACATTAAGTGATACTAATGTGAGTAAATTTTATAGAACTTGCTATAAATTAGGAAGTTTGATATTTTTTTTATGCATTTAAATTTTGTATTCAGTTTTACCTTATTCTGACTGTTACTACTTTCACATGAATATTCAAAGATTTTTTTTCCTGAATGTTAGCTACACATTTCTATTACAATAATGCTTTGTGTGATGTCTGTTTAAATCTGTATGAAATATTCAAAAAATCTGAGTGCTTACTGACTTGAAAACACTCCAGATTTCTGTCTGGTTTGGTCCTGTTTACTATAGATGCTGTATTTATAATGCTGCCTCTAATTTTGCGTTAGTTCACTACTGTGACTTAAATACTATCTGTCATTGGATTTACCATGAAATTGCTCCCAGTATGGCAAAAAAAAAAAAAAAAGAAGAAGAAATTGGTTTTGTAAATACCTTTGCTGCATGTTCAGTTTTACTTGAAACGTTATGGTTAAATTTCTCTTTTTTGAGTGTCCATTTGTCAATCCAGTTCAACTACTGGGCTGGTCCTGCCAACTTGCAGCTATGAAAGCAGCATATGTATGTTCTTCTTGATTAAATTTATTACTGTAAATAGCACAGACTGGCAGCAACTTCCAGCCTATGAATGGACGTGAGCCTAGACTTCCAGGAGGGAATAGGAGAAGCAGGCGACAGCCAACCTCAGCAAAGAGTTAGTGTCTCTGTAGAGGTAAGGGGGAGGAAGTCATCATGGTGTATAAAGTATACAAGGAAAAAGATGGGACAAAAGCTTATTTTGCTGGAGGCCAGGGAAGGAAAAAACAAGTGGAATTCTATATTAAGATTAACTTAGTTTTTTGTCGTGGGGTAGGAATGGGGACATAGAGGATGAATTGGAATTCAAAAAAGAATTAAACAGTGAATAAATGAGGTTCAGGTTGATTGAGGTTGTTTATAAAACTAAGGGATAAATTCTAAACAAGACAATGAGAGCTAAGAACTTCACACACTCATTTGCATCTTTTTATCCTGCTGTTCCTAGTGTAGCCTGCAGGCTTTCTGGGACAGGAACTTTTCCTCTTTTCTGTCTGTAAAGTACTCAGCATGCCTTTAAGTTCTTTATAAATACAGTCCATCCTTTGCAGCAACTGAAGCTGCATGCTTTTTGACACCTTGACTTACTACTTCAGAAGACTACTAACTTTCAGCTACTGTGTTTCCTTTCTTACTATGCCTCTTTCTTCGTCCTACCTTTTGGATACATCTACGTTCCAGTGTATGTTCAGTGTTCATATTCAGGGTCAAACCTAACACTCCATCCATTTACACTCAAACCACCTTAACTCAGGGTTCTGACTAAAGATCTTGCATCCCCAGGGTTGGAGAGTGTGAGCCTAAGTCAAACTGGGACAAGCCCTGTTGCATTTCATTGTGTACACAGCCCCACTGGACTAGGGTTTTGAGAGTCTGCTGAAAATATTCCACAATCACGCTCACTAACTTCGTGCTCCCTGGACAGTTGAGTTTGATGGATTTCTTGGTCTCTTCTAGGGTACCACCTTCAGAGGTGGGGAATTGGTGATCATACTGGAGTGGGCAACCTGTCATTCTGCTTTGCATTTGAGCCTGTTGGTATGATGTAGCTCAAGCCTTTTGAGTGAGGGCAGGGCCAAAAAGAAGTCTCTGGCTTGGAGTTCCTGCCTGAGGGTTAAAGTGGTAAATAGACAAGGACTCGGGCCTTCTGGGCATAGGTTGAGAAACAAACAGGCAATGGCTCAGGCGCTTCAGTCTAGGGGTTAGCAGTTGCCCAGTCCTACATGTGAGACAGACCCAGCATACTCTGCTCCACCAGGTTCCAGATCAAGGTCCTTGGAACAACAGGTGATTCTATCGTGGGTTCAGCAGGGAAACATGAGGTATGATCCAGTCACAGTGTCTTACAGTCTCCCAGTTGTAGGCATGATCAGGCCAGAGATGAGTCATTGTAGTGAGAATCCAGTTTGAGAGACAGTCAGGATGGAAAATGTCCAGACTTGTTTAGAAATCAACTAGAGTGTAAAGAAGAAAGTTCAGATTGAGGATAGATAATCTGAACCTATTTTAAACCAAGAAAATCACATCACCTGCTCCTTAAACTTCTTGTGTTTGGATTTGCTTAGCTGCTGGCCTGTGCTCATCTTCACTTTTCACAAGTTTCTTCAGTTCTACATGGACAGGGACTGCCTCCTGTACAAGTTCCTCTCCATCTGTACCAACATTTTCTCCATGATTGACAGTATTGTAATAACAGCCCTTAAGGAGGAGCATAATCTGCAATCTGAGTATGTTTCTTCCTAGTCCAAATATAGAGAAACAACTCCAGTAAATCTAGTTTAAAAGATCACTTTTACAAATCCGGTGTGTCCTGATAAATGGATAGGAGAATAGAGCCTGGGTACATTTTTCAAATAGTTTATTAGAAAAAAAAATCACTAGTCGTATTTGTAAAGTGCCAAGCTGACTAAACAAGGAAGAAAAATTTGTTTAAGTTCTTTTTTAAATTGTAACATTCATTGTGTAAAGTACTTTATAAGAAAAACTCCCATGTTTTGCTACAGCATGTTCTCACCCAGGAACTAGCTTTCATGTCATTGTCTCTCATGTCTGCCTTCTCTAGACCAAATTTTTTCAATTGTTCTTGCTTTGTTTGGGAGAGCCTACATTGTTCATACGTAAGAGTCAGTGCCTTTTCTGATGTGTAGATATTATCCAGTTATCTGTCTTTGTGGCTTGTCCTGTGAACGCAAGGAGTCGTCTTTCCCTGGGTAATCCTCTTTTCCTGCTTGGATCCCTGAAATCCCTACTTTGGGAGACTAGTTCAGAAGAATCTGAGTTGGAAACACCTCTAGTCGTCTTTTGGTTCCAATATGTCAACTACTGCTGTTGTTTTTGGTGGACTTAGATTCATATAAACCTTAGATCATCTCAAGACTACAAAAAGATATTTCTTGAAATTATCTAGAGAGCTAGTCTGCATTTGTACAGTGCCTAGCACAGTGGGGGCCTGGGCCATAAACAGAGCTAGGAGATGTTACTGAGATATAAATAATAAGTAAATTGCCTTTCCTCCTAAATCAGGATGTTTCCTAGTCTAAGTAGATGCATCTACATTCTCTGGATGCCGGAAGTTCTTACCCCTTTCCACAGGAAGATTTTTCTTTAGGAAATTGTATAAGGTCACATTTACAGAGATTACCAAAAAAAAAAAAGGGGTGGGCAAATTATTTATGGTCACATGTTAGCTGGCAATTAGTGAAATATCAGCAGGATTTCTCACTTAGATTTGTGCCTATTTTAATAGGTCTTGTATGAAGGACAACAGACTTCCACGGGGAGAGGTCTGCAAAACCATGCCTTAAAAAGGTCCCACTAAAATCTGATATTGTATATATAAAAAGAGCTGCAACACCATGTTCAGCCTTTAATTTTTCAGATGTTATTTGCCTGTGTGTTTAAAGGTTACTTTTACTTTATCCTTACAGTGTCACTTTCCCGTTTTTATGTGTTCTGCTGGTTGTTGCATCTGAATAGCTGATCCAGATTGGCAGATGGACACTCAAATGAGGACATTATACTATAAGTAATTTGGCTTTCCCATAGTGGTACATTCACCAATCTGCTCGATCACTTCCTTTTTTTGATCTTGCTCTAGCTTTGGAAATACTCTTTGGGACAATGAGAGCTGGCACTAGATATATAGTCCTAGTCTTAGGAATCAAGAAGAAAGTTCATATGCAGTTTTGTAGCAGGAGGCGGGCAGGACAAAACCTGTTGGACTGGATGCTGTACACTGTTCCAGAAGACTGATTTACACGTAAGACAAAACAGTCTTATCTGTGGTGTTTTTTTGAAATACATTTATTTACTCTTTAAATGAATCTCTTACATGTGTATTTATTCAGTTTTCTATTATATTAAAGTACTTTTGGCTCTTAAATCAAATAGCTTATTCTTACCTAAAGTATAATTTAAAAAACTATTTTCAGATGACTTAACATATAAAGACCAAATTGCTATAAGAGAAGAAAACTGACCTAAATTTATAGGTAACTTTTTCTCTTTAGACACACTATGTGCAGTACTAGAAAGAGACACACTTAGTATTCGAGAAAATAGACTCTTTGGAGCTGTTGTTCGCTGGGCAGAAGCAGAGTGTCAAAGACAACAGCTGCCTGTAACATCAGGAAACAAACAGAAGGTGCTTGGAAAAGCTCTCTCTCTAATCCGTTTTCCACTAATGACTATTGAAGAGTTTGCAGCAGGTAATTGTGGGTTATTTTATCTTTCTAATATGTTAATGTAATTTGCAGAAATATGATCTACTAGCAAGGGACTAACTTTACAAAGTATTCACAACTACCATGTTAGTAACAAATGCATTTCATGCCGTCTTATCAAAACGGTGCATCTTGCAAAAGTAACAATGGTCTGAGACAATCATGATGGTCTGTGCACTGTTTGTTTAAAAAAAGTTATGCAGCAAATCAGAATTTAAACTTCTAAGGTCTATCCTTGTCTCAGAAACATAATTCTTCTTTTCCTAGGTCCTGCTCAGTCTGGCATTTTATCAGACCGGGAGGTGGTAAATCTCTTTTTGCATTTTACGGTCAATCCCAAACCTAGAGTTGATTATATTGATCGACCGAGATGCTGCCTCAGAGGAAAAGAATGCAGCATAAACAGGTTTCAGCAAGTGGAGAGTCGTTGGGGATATAGCGGAACAAGTGATCGAATCAGGTATTTCCCCTGAGCTGTCCAAGAGAAGAAAACGTGACTGAAATACCACTTTCAAGGACTGAAAACAAATAACATAATGGTTCAGCATGATGCATTATTTGCACTGTCTTTTCTTTTTTTTTTTTTTTTTTTAAAAAAGTAAACTGTGTGCACACATGCGTAGATTAAGTATTTAGAATAAAAGGATATTCTGGAAGAATAGGCTGGTTGGATTCTAGAGTATATCTTGTGAATGATAACATGTATTGCTATGTCTAAAATAGCAACTGTTAAAATACAGGTATTTTTGTGATTCAGTATACAGAGTCCTTCAGAATGACATTTATGGAATATTGGGGTCTTTAGTTGTAAAACTGAGGTCTTAGGATGCCATTCCTTTAATATAACTTCATTTTCCCGTAATCCTGGTTCGCTCTATTAGATTGTATATAGTACCATATCCTGGGACTGATCCAGCATCTTTTAAATCTAGGAGAGTCTTTCCTGTGACTATTGTTGAAATATGATATTTATAAATCACCTTTGTTTTGTGTCAGGTTCACAGTTAATAGAAGAATTTCCATAGTGGGATTTGGATTGTATGGATCTATTCATGGACCCACAGATTATCAAGTCAATATACAGGTATGGTATGTATTTCACTGCTTCACTTTGTAGAAACTAATTTTGTACAAGGAACAATACTTAAATAAGGCCTGCTATGAATTTGATTTAGGCTGCAGTTATTCAGTCCAGATAGATTATGACACACACACAGCGTGCAATGACTTCAACAGTATAATTCTATTGTTTGTCCCTTGGGTTTGATAGAGAAAGAAAACAAAACTTTTTAAGACCTAGTCTGTGCAAACCTTTTCATTGCAATTCTTTCATTTTTCTCATTTGTGCAATATCTAACTTAATGGGGTGCTGTGGCTGACTGGGGTATATGGTTGTTAGTATGCTAAAAATGAGGTAGGCATATTTTGATATTTTGCTGGCTGGCCAAATTCTGCAAGAACTGTCCAGTTAAAATGGATCAGAAATTGCCATGAACAAGGAAAGCAAGAATCATGTAGGAGTGTTATTTCCTTAGTTTTAGCAAGCTATTCCTATTTTTCCCCTTAAAACTAACATAACTGTGTGAGATCGATAGAATGTCGTCAGAATATAATCTGTAAAATGAACATAAAACAAAAACCAGAATTGTGTAGGAATAAAGTGTTTTGTAAGGTACTATGTGAAAAGTAATAACACACTGGTCAATAAAGTGATGAAATATATGTAGCAACAGTATATGTAAAGTTATGAATTCACCCTGTATGATGATGATAAAAGACAACCCTGCCAAAGCAGAGGTTGTTAAATAGGCCTACGCTAAAGAAAGGAATGTATATTTACTTCAATCTGGTAGCAAACAGGGTCCTCAAGACAGCAGAGGAAGGAGGTGGCAAGAAACAACAGTTTGCATTTTAGCAAAAACAAGTGGAGGAAGAAAGCATATGGATCCTTCTTTACCATCAGACTCCATGTTGCCTTCCTTACTGCTTGGATAAATTTTTCTCTGAATGGTAACCTTCAGAAGAATCTACTTCCAAGGTTCACTGGCCTATAAAAGAAAGGCAAAGAGAACCCAGGTTCTAATCTAAATAGCAAAGGCCCTCTTCACCTGTGGGTCTGTAGGAAAAAGCTGACCAGGGAGAGGGTCACATACCATCTTGTTTTTGTCCCTCAGTCTTGCAACCATGTTGAAAAAAGCCCTTAAGCCAAAATTTTCTACATTGTTTTCAGCCTCTAGACAGGTTTTCACTTTTATTTGCTTGTAACCATTTCTAACTTTTATCACTTAAAATCCTATCTATTTTATTCCAAGGCTGTGTTGAAAATAAACTGTGTGATAACTCCAGTTAAAGTAAAAAATGGTTGAATATTAATTCCTTAGGGGAGCAACAAATCTTAATGTTGGAGCTATCCAGAAGGCTGGACAGTTTAGAATACATATTTTGGGGGAAATCTGGGTCTTGAGGGAGTATGTTAAGGGTCATTCTGCCAGTAGTAACCAAGGCTGGTGGAAGTCAGACACTGGCTAGTGTTCTGTAAAACTTGCTGAGGTCAGAACTGCTTTTCATTGGTGCAGCTGTACACGGACACTGAGGGTTTGACCTCTTGTCTGGCTACACCTCTATGCTGGTAGGCTATGAGCAGTCCAGTTTGGGAGCTACAGCAGTAAAACTTTGAGGGCTTGTCTACACTACTACCTTTCTTAGAAGGAAGGATGGTAATTAGGGTGTTGGGAGTTTACTAATGAAGTGTTGTCCTGCATAGGCAGCACTTCATTAAGCAAATTCACCCCGCGGCAACTTTGAAGTTTTAAACTTTGAAGTAGCAGCACACGTCTAGCCGTGGTGCACTTGCCAGTACTTCGAAGTGCCAGGGCAACTTTCAAGTGAGTAAGGGGACTTCAAAGTTGCCCCAGCACTTCGCAGTACCGGCGAGTGCGCTGCGGCTAGATGCATGCCGGAACTTCGAAGTTGCCGCGGGGGGAATTTGCTCAATGAAGTGCTGCCTATGCAGGACAGCGGTTCATTAGTAAACTCCCAACACCCTAATTACCATCCTTCCTTCTAAGGAAGGTAGTAGTGTAGACACAGCCTGAGTGTCATCCAGGGTTACAGGGCAGGCAGCAACAAAACCCCTTACTGGTTTGAATTGTATCCCAGAATGAGACACTTATATATGTTGATGCTGGACTGAGTTTTTTTTGTGACTAGAATTTTCTTCTTCAAAATTGTAAACTAGTTAACAGTGATAAGGACACACTTTTACTTTTTATTTTAATGCAGATAATTGAATATGAAAAAAATCAGACACTGGGACAAAATGATACTGGATTTAGTTGTGATGGAACTGCTAATACATTCAGAGTTATGTTCAAAGAACCTATAGAGATCTTGCCAACAGTTTCCTACACAGCATGTGCAACACTCAAAGTAAGCATACTTAGTGTAAAATGAATGTAATGGAAAGTTGTTTGGAACCAATATTTTACACAGCTTTAAACTGTTATCTGGTAGGGAAACATCCTCCGAGTCTCTCTCTCTCTCTCTTTTTTTTTTTTTTGAAAGTACATCAGCAATGCTACACAATGACTGTTTGAGTAGGCGATAGAGGGGATGGGTGTAGTTGATGTGGCTTTATGCCTCTTGAGTGCTGAGTTGTTCCAGGAACTGGAGCAAATCCCATTGTAACTGTCATCAGCTGCCTATAGACAGGTGCATTGCAACTCCTTTACTGCTCCCATCCCATCCATGTCAGATCAGAAGTTTCAAACATTTTGAAGATTAGTACAGTCTTACCTAGTGAATACACACAATAAAAACATTCTGGCATATCAGTTGCTGGAGGAGGAGCAGACAAGTAATGTTTTGAATTCTCATTCAAAGGTTATCACAAGCTTCAGCACTCCTATCGTGTGTGGTACCTCTAGAGAACTTTGCATAGTATGTAATGCAAGATATTTTAGGAAATAGTTTTATAAAAATTAAATCTTTCTCATCACAAAATAACTGAATTGGAGACAATATAGCTAACTTCTTCTGTTGTTTATTTTAGGGACCTGATTCCCATTATGGTACAAAAGGATTGAAGAAAGTAATCCATGAATCTCCCACTGCTAGCAAAACCTGCTTTTCCTTCTCTTTTTCACCTGGTAACAACAATGGTACATCGATAGAGGATGGACAAATACCAGAAATAATATTTTATACATAATTACACAGGATTGTTCATCTCAGATAATAAAGTAGCAATGTATAAATTTACATTGGCATAAAGTACTTTCTATGGATGGCAATTATTAAAATTCTATGAAATTACATAAATATTTAATCTCCATGTGTAATATGAAACTAGAACATTTTTTATAGGCAGTATCAGGAAAATTTATTTTTCTTTCTGCATAATTATTGCCAGTCAACTAACAGACATAATTCCTTTTACCTTTACGAAGTCTTGAAAATAAGAATTACTCTATATTGTAAACATTTTATTTACCTTCCTGATCCTTTTACAGTGTCTTCAGAATTTGGCAAAATTGTCCTTTGATCTCCAGGTTTGTTATGGATTTCTTCCTGTTTTTTTTTTTTGGCGGGGATTGTGGGAGCGGTCTTCAAAAATGCAACAGCTATATTACATTTTCCCCAATTGAATTTCACTCTAGTACTGCTGCAGTGATTATTATGGACTCAAATTACAGCAACAAAACTGGGTTTATGTATTTTAAATGAGCCATGAAGAAATATAAGGATTGAAACTGTAAACAGTACCTGGAATTGTATTAAAGAAACATAGCACAGGCTTATAGCTGAGATCTGCAGAATACAATACTTCAGTGGTCTTGGTTTCATTCACACGTGTATTTTACAGTAATGCACTGGAGTGTGTGTGTGTGTACATTGATATGGAGAAGATTTGTTTATAAATATGTCTGCAAAAATGTATAAAGTGAAGATATGAGAATACAAGACTTCTGTTTAATAGTAGGATCTGGATGCCCAAGCATTAATTAACACTAAAATATTGATGTGATTTAACTTTATCTGTTTGTGCATTTAGTTCCAGAGAATATCTACAAATGGTATGAGGCAGTGCATCTTGTTGAAAGGTGCAGAGTGTCTGTAGATGATCAGTCAGTGTACTCTGCAGCATTCTCTGCAGTTGTTTGAACAATCAAAGTGTGAAAATTCCCATTCACCCCCCACAGGATCCTGTACACTCCTACAAACCATAACATAAGAAACTAGTATATAGCTGAAAGCACTGACTGTTTCTCTGATGTTCTACATGACCAGCATACATATGGCACTGTGTACAGATCCTTTTGACTTTATCTATAATGCCACTAATGTTAGCCGATAAATGAAAAATAATTAGATTTTAAAGTGAACTCAAAATGAGTAATAAAATCCCATACTATTTTTTGCTTTCATACGTTATAATTTTTTTCATACATATAATAACTGCTGAGGTTGAATTAGAGCAGCATTAAAGTTGCAGTCACATTAATAGCAATGTAAGACGTCAAACTATGTAAGAAAAATTTTTTTCAAAAACCTTGTGATTCTTTAGTTTAAATAAGCTTATTGGTAGTTAAAGTGAAAATAGGTATCAGTTAAAAGAAGAATTTCTTTTAGATAGCTGTTGTTAGGGCCATATATCTAGATACAGATATTTTAAGTCATTGAAGTCCCTGTGACATACAATATAGTAATAAATAGTTGTTGCTGCCTTATGTCAGCGTATATTAGGTGAAAAGAGAAATATGACCTTAGATATGTAAACCATGGTTTTGATTACCTTTATGCTCTTGAATTTTCCTTAGGTTTAATCTGTACTTTCAGGTCTGAAGGCTACAGTCAGGGAGAGCATCATACAGTTCTTGAATTTGAACTGTACTATCTTTTAAAGAATAGTTGGTGTACTGATAAATACACCTGAGTTGAGACTTATTATAGTCAGTCCTTTATCCTTACTGCTGAGCCCAGGAGCTGGTGTTGGCCTGATAGTTCTTTAGTTTGGAGCTGAATGATAAGAATGGACCACATAAATTTTCTTCCAGACTTCCTGTGTCAGGTGTAGAGGACTGGGTCCAGAAGATAGCCTTTTAATTGCCCTTTAAATCTTACTAATTTTAGCAAATGGCAATATAATTGGAAATGTGCAAGCAGCTAGCCTGCTGTGTAGAGGCAGGGAAATTTTTTTCCTCCAACTGCTGTATGGGAAAAATGTTACCACTATCTAGATTGGTGGAGAAGAACTCACAGAACCCTAGTAATCAGGTTGGAAATTGCTTTTCCTCCTTGTTACACGCAGGTTAGGTCTACACTAGCATTCCTCTTTTGAAAGAGGCATGCAAATAAAGAAAATCTAAAATGCAAATAAGTTGCAGATTTACATATCTGGTACCTCATTTGCATATTCTTTCAAAAGAGCTTCTTTCGAAAGAAGAAAGTGTAGGTGCAGCTCTTTTGAAAAGAAACCCCATCTTTGAAGGAACCTTTTTTCCTGTTTTTATAGGACTAAGGATCCTTTTGAAGATGGGGTTTATTTTCGAAAGAGCCACATCTCCACTGCTTTTATTCTTTAGAAAGAAGCTCTTTCAAAAGAATATGCAAATGAGGGGACCAGATATGTAAATCTGCATCTCATTTGCATTTTTATATCCTTCATTTGGGTGCCTCTTTCAAAAGAGAAATGCAAGTGTAGACAGTGCCTTATTCATTCATTACTTCAAAGAAAAATGATTAGTATGTATGCTGCAGGACAGGAGATAAATCTGTGGTAGAAACGAGCTAATGTTGAAATTCAGCAGGAGCATACCTTGAAATGTAATGAGCTACTGAGAGATCAGTGGTTTGAGCATTGGCCTGCTAAACCTGGGGTGAAAGAATCCCAAGCATTGTTATAGGCTGGGGACCGACTGGCTGTGCAGCAGAAGGGGACCTAGGAGTTATGGTGGATTCAAGGCTAGATATGAGTAAAAAGTGTGCCCTTGTAGCCAAGAAGGTTAACAGCATATTAGGGTGCATTAGGAAGAGCATTTTGAGCCGATCTAGAGAAGTGGTTGTTCCCCTCTATTCGGCACTGGTTAGGCCACATCTGGAACACTGTGTCCAGTTTTAGGCCTTCCAGTATAAAAAGGGTGTCGATGTGCTGGAGCAGGTTCAGCGGAGGGCAACAAAAACGATCAAGGGGCTGGAGCACAAGATCTATGAAGAGAAGCTGGGAGATGTGGGCTTGCTTAGCTTACCAAAGAGAAGATGGAGGGGTGATTTAATAGCAACCTTCTACTTCCTGAAGGGGAGGGTGAGAAACTTCTCAGTGGTGTCAGATGGCAGAACAAGGAGTAATGGTCTGAAGTTAGAGGGAGAGTTGTAGGTTGGATATTTGGGAAAACTACTTCACCAGGAGGGTGGTGAAGCACTGGAATGCCTTGCCTAGAGAGGTGGTAGATTCTCCTTCCTTTGAGGTGTGTAAGTCCCAGCTTGACAAGGTCCTGGCTGGGATGACTTAGTGGGGGTTGATCCTGCTTGAAGCAGGGGGCGGGCTGGACTAGATGACCTCCTGAGGTCCCTTCTAGCCCTGATTCTATAACCTAGGGTTGTGAGCTCAATCTTTGAGGGGTCTATTTAGGGCTCTGGGGTAAATAGATTTAAAAAAATTCCCTTGGGGATGGTGCTTGGTTCTGACGAGAGCAGGGAACTGGACTCAGTGACCTGGTGAGGTCCCTTTTATCTCTGTGAGATATGTACGTAAACTAAGAAGTGCAAAGAAATCATATTTATTTCTATCATGCTGCTAGTAACTGCTTAAAATGTATTTTGCATTGACTTTCTCTGATAATATATTGGAAATAGTTGAGCTTTCTGGTAAATGATAAATTGCTTAAGTTTAGCTCTTTTAGGTTAGTTCGATGCTAGGGGAAAACTTCAAAATGGCCATGCTAATACCCAAAAGGGAGAATACTAATGAGGTGCTGAAATGAATATTCAGCACCTTATTAGCATGCTGCTGGCTGCAGCAGTTTGAGAGTGCTGATAGGAATAAGGGGATTTCAACGTTTGCAGGATCTTTTAGCAACTCGGTGCTTTCAAAGTGCTGTGGCTGTCAGCATGCTCATAAGGCTCTGAATATTCATTTCAGCGCCTCAGTAGTATTCTCCAGCTTGGCCCTTAACATGGCCATTTCAAAGTTTCCCCTAGTGTAGACATGGCCATATTTTCTAATACCATTGTGCAAACTCATTTGTCAAGTGAAAGTCACCAGTTAGCCTAAAAGTCTCCCTAGGCCTCCATCCTTTATTATGCATAACTTACTGTAAAATCTGCTCTTTGCTTTCTAGAGGGTCTGAAGAGGGCAAACACGGGACAGGACGTAGCGGGATCTGCCTGGAGCCTGAAAATTGACTGGGACGGGGTTAGGGAAGGGCCTGAAGGGCAAAATCAGTGACGGGGGAGAAGTAGGAGGGAAGATACACACACAGGCTGCGTCTACACTAGCCCCTCCTTTTGGAAGGGGCATGTTAATAAGAGAGTTCTGCATTTGCTACTGAGGTGCTGCTATGAATATGCAGCGCCTCATTAGCATAATGGCGACCGCGGGGATTCGAAAGTGCCGTTTTCGAATCCCGCGCTGCCCGTGTAGTTAGGGGCTTTTCGACTCGACACCCGCACCCCCACCCCCACCCGGACTTCGAAAGCCCCTTCTTCACCTTTGTCCTCCGTCAGCTCACCCCACTACCTTCTATGTGCGCATGCGCATCGCTGCCTGACCCTGAAAGCCGAATAGGTTCCGGGGGTAGTCGCGTGGCTGGAACTGAAGTTCGCTCTGTGATGCAGGTGGCCCTAGCCGGCTTCCGTTGGTATGGCGCCTGGAGGCAGGGTCCCGTCAGTTCATACGCGCGGAGCTGCGGCGGCGTCATGCCGCGGAGGGTCAGTCAGGAGGCGCGGTCCGGGGCGCGAGCTCTGCGGAGGGAAGCGGTCTCATTGGCGTTGCCGGTGGGGGCGGGCGGGGCGTTCAGGTGAAGCCCATGTGAGCCGGGCGGTAGGTCAGGGTCTCGCCGGGCTGCCAGGTCCCGATGCCTCTAACGTACCCTCGTGGTCTCGGGCCTGCGCTGCTGAGGGAGCGAGAGAACCAGGCCTTCCCGTTCGCTTATCTGCTCCTCCGGCAGTGGGCCCAGCTTCGTGCGTCTTGCGGCGCAGGGCTGCAGACTTCCTCAGGACACAGTGTTGGCTGCCGGCGCCCATCCCACTTGCACTGGGCAGGGCAGCGGGTTGGGGAGAGAACGGGGATGTCGGGTTGAGGGTGTGGGTGGGGTCTCAGGGTTGGGCAGGAGATTGGGGTGCAGCCTGCGGACTGCAGAGGGAGTTTGGTGCCCGAGGGGCTCCGGGCTGGGCGGAGGGTTCGGTGCGTGCTTTGGGAGGGGGCTGTGGTGCAGGAGGATGTTCTAACCTGAGGCAGGTGTTGCGACGTGAGAGGGGAATTAGATCCAGGTTATTGCTGTTTGGTGGTGCAATGGGGCTAAGGCAGGCTCCTTGTCTGCCCTGGTTTTATGGGGCTCCTAGAAGTGGGTGGCATGTCCAGCTCTGAGGTGGAGGGAGAAAGGGACTCCATGCAGGCACCACCCCAACAGCTGTCATTGCTCCCTGTCAATGAGGAGTTTGTAGTTTCACTGATTTTTTTTCTCCATCCCCAGCTCTTCCTTACGTGCAGCAGAGCATATGTCACTCCGTTTGAGAAGCTGTGTGCTGCCAACCAGATTTTGAATGGTTCTCACTGGAGCTACCAGTATCCCTTTTAAATTGAGGGTTCTAGTTTTTTGTTTTTTTTTTAAAAAAAAAAAAAAAAAAAGCAGACACTTGGCAGCCGGAGGCAAGTGATGTGGGTAGCTGCTTCCCCCACTAGTGGTGGGATTGGTCATGCAGCATCAGGAAGAGAGCATGAGAGCATTTTGGAAAACAGTGATTCAAAAACCATAATTGTTTCTTGGGAGCCCAGGGGAGACTTAGAAGCAGGAGTAATGGCTGCAACTAGTTATAGTGTCTTATTTAGTTGAGTAGATTTCAAACATGCAATTATACTTTAACAGCTACTGGTGTTTTTGCTTGTTTTTTGTTCAGGGAAAAGAAAAATGTAAAGATGCAAAGCCACCTGTTCCATCAGGTCCAGTTATAATTGACAAAAGTGGTTCTGTCACTATTGCTATTCATGCCAAACCTGGATCCAAACAAAATGCTATAACAGGTATATCCCAGTGAAAATTGTAAATGTGTGGGAACTGAACTAGTCAATTTAATTTAAATTATTTGGGAAAGGATGATTTTTCTGCTCTCTTGCACTATTTCTTTGAACAAGCTATTGTTCCTCAGAGATCCAGGTGATAGTGTAACATTTCTTTATGACCTTCATTATATCAAAATGACCTGATGTTCTTTGCGTTCCATTTCACAAGGTGGTGTTGATTGCATTGGCAGAACTGGAAAGATGTGTTAAAGTAAATCCATCTTTTTACAAGCAGAGGGTTCCTGGTAATCACTTGATTTTAGCTGTAGTCCAATATAACTGCTTAGTTCAGTGGCAAGCAAAATATGGGAAGGGGGCCAGGCAGCCACGGCATTTGGCCCCTCCTGCATGGAGATTTAAGATGGAGCTTCTTGTATCACTTCCCTGCGGGCAGTGCAGGGGCCTCTGTGATTCTCCTCCTCTGCCTGGTGACTAGGCAGAGGGTGCAGGGAAGAGCCCTGTGTGGGTTTCTGCTCTGCTGTCCACTGAGATCCCTGGATATGTAGGAGACTGTAACATTTCTTTTTCTTTTCCTGTTCTGTTCAGCAGGGGGAGCCTACTTACCATTTATGACAAAAAGCTTACTTAAACCTGTTCTCTTTGTAGGGAACTGTCCTTTGTTAGAAAACTACAAGCATTGTAATCCTTGTTATGTGTGGTATAAACATACATTATTTTCTTTTCATTCCATGTAGATGCAGAAATAATCTGGTTTTTGTAAATAAAGTAGCAGAATTCAGTATGAAAAACTTTTGATCACCTGAATTGGACTGGCCCCCAAGGTAGTCAAAACTTGAGCTTCTACAATGAAGAAAACCAAAGAATTAACAGACAACCAAAATACTGCTTAGGCTTTCTTTAAAATAAAAAATATAAGGCAATCTTTTTCTTTGCAGATCACCTTTGATGCCTGGTTTGTGCTTAATGATTTTAAACACAATTTAAGTGCTTACAGACTGCGGCCGTGTCTGCACTTACTAAAAACTTCAAAATGGCCATGCTAATGGCCAAATATAAGAGTGCTAATGAGCCGCTGAAATGCATATTCAGTGCCTCATTAGCATGCTCTTGGCTGCGGCATTTCGAAAGTGCCACGGTTCACTCGCCTGCAACTCGTCTACACAGGGGTCCTTTGAGAGGAATAAGGGGATTTCGATGTTGGAATAAAATCAGCTGTGGGCGAGTGACCCGTGGCACTTTCGAAGTGTTGCAGCCGGTGGCATGCTAATAAGATGCTGAACGTGCATTTCAGTGCCTCATTAGCATTCTTCAATTTGGCCATTAACATGGCCGTTTCGAAGTTTTTAGTAAGTGTAGACGTAGCCTGTATGTTTTTAAAATCTTCAAATGTTTTAAACCAAGGAGCAAGTAATACAAGTCTGGATGGTGCCATCTTCTCACTTATGTGCAAGCAAGCAGCATTCTTTGTGTAGGTATGCAGATTATACTAATTTGATGAGTCTGTTATCTGTAGGATAGTTCAGCATAAGATTTCATCATATAGAGGGACAGTAGTTGGTATTGTTACAAAAGAGATAATAAAATCAGAGCTAACTAATCGTAAAAGCTACTAGAACATTAACAGCAATTTCAAAATCAAATTATAGATTGAACTCAAGTCTGGAAGTAGGAATATCAGTAGAAGGGGATGTGAAGAACTAAGTACCTCTTATTCACACTTGGAGAAAACTATGCAGAGTCTGCAGCAAAGCCACACTGTATCCTGCAAACTCATGGAACAGTATACGGATAATTACAGCATGAAACTCATTAATTTTTAGAAGCATCACATCCTGAAATCTGAAGTCTATATTTATAAGGACACTTTTTTTATTAATACATGCATCTGAGGAATTGACTAGCTTTGCTGGTGAAGGGGAAAAACAAGTAGTAGAATTCAGTGGATGGTATTGTTATAGTAAAAGTCATAAGATCTGTCATCAGCTGGACTGTTTGTCTGCTTGGTTTCACATAAACCTTTGTTTAAAAACTATAAAAATTTGTTAATGCTTTGAAGATAAAATCCTAAAATATTTGTTATAGATGTGACAACTGAGGTAGTAGGTGTAGCTATTGCTGCACCTCCATCAGAAGGGGAGGCAAATGCAGAGCTGTGTCGCTACCTTTCTAAGGTTCTAGGAGTGAAGAAGAGTGAAGTTGTTTTAGATAAGGTACAGTGTTTTTTCTTTTCTGCTACATTTGGATTTCCAAAACATATATTGTAATAGCAAAACAGAAAGCAGTCAAGTAGCTTTCTGTTTTGACTGCTTTCTGTTTTGATTGTGTATAGACTAGCACGGCTTCCTCTCTGTTACTATTCATATATTGTAATAGAGATCACTTTCCCCATACAGCAGACCAAGTTTCTACTTAGGAGGTTTGTGCGCTCTGTGACCTTAAAAATTTCTTCATACTGGATCTAAAGTCTTAGAAAATGAGAACATCTAGCACACAGCTCGTTTCCAAGTGATTTTATTTTCTTTATTTTTTAAGTTTTTTAATATTTGAGTGAAGGATCAGTGCCTAGACACTTGACTCCACAGTGATGAGCAAAAAAATAGCAGAAATGGGGTTAACTTCTGTCACAGTCATGATGGGAAGTCAGACTTCTAATACCAATAGTGAATTGTCAACTTAGGTTGGTGGCAGTAACAGATGGGCTGTTGAGAGGAAATAGGACATTCTGTGTCCTATTTTGGGTAGACTACCAGTTATTTTTAGGTTTATGTTACTCTCATGTTTGTGAAATCTGAGCTTGTCCCCTAAGTATAGTAATTTATAGTGCCCTGAAGATAAGGAAACTCTCTGGGATGGATGGTTTTCCAAGTTATATGTAAATCTAAATACTGTAAGGGCCCGACATTCCCGAGTTTAACATTTGCAAATTTAATTATTTGCAAGTGGCTGCCTCTTGTCCGGGGCTCCAGACTGGGAGTGCTGGCAGCCGCCACTTCTCCGGGGTGGGAGCAGTAGCCACATCTTCTTTGGGGCTCTGGGGAGGAGAGCGCTGGCAACCGCCACTGCTCCAGGTCCAGGAGCCCCAATGGCCTCTGCTTCCCTGGGTCTCCAGGAGAATTATATTAATCATTTGTGAATTTTAACATTTGTGAGGGCTTTAAATGCTGAACCCTCATGAATGTTGTGACCCTACTGTACATGTTCTTTGTGCGGGGGGCTGAGGGGAGAAGCTATTAGAGGCTGTATTTTCTAACGGACTGAGCGCTGTTTGGTAGACAGGAACTCAAAGATTTGTATCTTTGCTGCTGCTGCTGGTGCTGCAGACTGGACAAAGAACTTAACTTTTATTTCAGTTTAGCCCATCCATAAAATGAGGATTACACTTGCTTATCTACCTCCTAGCCATTTTGAGGATTAATTAGATTACATTTGAAAAGCACTATATGATTGCTAAGACCTAATGAAGGGAACATTGTTCACCCTATTCTAGTCAATTCTGGTAATTCTAATCTGACCTTCATTTTATGTTCTGACTCATCTACTACAAGCCTTCCAATCATTCTCAATTGTGTGTAAATTGTGGTGGGTCTGGTGACTACACCTAGATTGAAAATCTGGCTGAAAAGACTAATGCGGTATGAGAATTACTACCTAGCATTCTCCTTTGCCTCTAAGCGGCTGAATAAATCAGTTCTCAGCTGGCAAAGGAGCAAACAAAAATTGAAAATGCAGAATCGCATTTGTTGGTCTTATTTTATTTTGCCTGAAACAGAACTTTTATTCTGTAATACAATACAGCTCAGCCACAACTTGAGAAACTGAAGCATCTTCTTAACAGTAACTATCTTCTAATAAAGGTGGAGAAATTATACTCAGTAGATTTTAGGATACTGTGGGGCAGTCTTTTAAGATGGAAAGCTGCTAATTTGTGCATTCAGTGGAACTTTTATACACGTACTATAAATGTAATTCTAGATTTGGAATCTTCATTCAATCTAGAAATGTGGCTGTTTACTGGACTCTTACAAGAGATTAAACATCTTGTTGGCTCATCCTTATAAAAAGTAAACACTAGTCAGACTGTTTAAATAATGCCTTGATTTTCCCATTCTGAAGAAGTCAAAATCAAATGGAAAAGCACCATGGAAATGTAAATCAAAACTTCATACTAAGGATGACAGACACACAGGCTCTTTTCACATGTTTTTTAGTTGTATACAAGATAGCGGAAGGAAAAGGCTGTTTGTACACCTGCAGTAGATTTTCACTTAGCCTCAGCAATTCAGTGTGCCTGTGTCGACAGGATGTGACAACTGCCCACAATTTAACTGCTTAAGATAGCACTTACACACGTACAACCCAGCTTGATTCTGTATTTCATGCGATGCAATTCCTTATTCCTCTTTTGATAATGAGCACAGCGAGAATTCAGCTGAACAGTAACAACTAGTATATGTGAAGGCATCTTCAGGATATAGGGTTTCCATCTTTGTAATGGCACAAAACTGAACACATTTTTCCTGCCGCTTACCTGAGGCCCTGCCCTCACTGTCCTTCCTACCGCTCCCTTTCATCAGATTGGGGTGAGGAAAAGGATAAGGCTCCAGCTGGAGGCGTGGACTCCAGGATTGGGCTGGGGATGAGACACTGTGGGGTGTGGGTGGTGGGTCAGGATGGGCAGAGGGCATGAGGGGTGTAATTCCTGGTGGGAGGAGGCTGTGGAGCTGATGCTGGAGGTGGGGGCCTCGTGCAGAGCCTCACTGGCCCCCAGTATGGCTGAGAGTCACAGGGACCTGTCTGTTTCCTGGGAGTTTTGCAGAGCCAGAGCAGCAGGTAGGGAGCTGGCTTTAGCTCTGCTGCAGTGCCAAATGGGCTTTTAATGGCCTGGTCAGCAGAGCTGCTGGGATCCCTTTTCAACCAGGGATTCCAGTTGAAAACTATATACCGCCCCCGCCTTAGGGTTAAAATACAGAGCAGAACTTCAGTAAATACATCTGTGGGTGGCATCTGCATATTCCCACTTGCAGGATACATTGCTGAGCTGGGATTGCATCTTGTTTCACTCTCCCACTCACAGCCCATTGAATGAACAGCAGTGCAGGGCATGCTCTAGAGCAGGGTGGACAAATACCAGCCTTCAGGTGGATCCAGTCCACCAGGGTTAGTCACTAATGGGTCCCTGCCTATATATTTTCCTGACCCTCCGCATGATGAAGTGAGCACAACTCTCATTGGCTTCAGATTGATGTCAAACAGCAATCGGAGTGGCAGGAAGCAGTAAATAGTGGTGGCAGCCCATTCAGGGCTAACGCTGTTGGGCTGCTGCTTACTGTCCATCATTGCTCTAAAGCCTGCTTGACTACTTTGACATATGTAACAGATCCAGCAACTCTGCTCCTGCAATAACTAGTGATGATGTTGGGTGCCTGGCCCTATTCAGGCCCCTCACCCAGGAAAAAAATCATCTCCCCCCACATATAATTACATGAGTGGGTAAGTGGGTTTTTAAGGCCTGCCTTAAAGTTTGTTTTGCTAAGGCCAAGCTGGCATCCCTGGCCTCCTTTTGTAACCTTATAGAAATCTTAGGCGTTGCAGAGCTGCTGCCTGCAGCTCACACCCACTTTTGTTTAAAAGCACACTGGTCATCTAGAGTCAGTGTTACTTTCAGAAGAGTAGTTCTGCAATTCATGATTTGTGCCTTCTCAGGAGCTCTTGCACAAGTCAGACACCAGCATCTTAAAGAAAAAAAAAACTTTTACTTAGCAGTAAAGCTAGTACTTTGAGTGTGCTGTCTGCGGTTTTGTTTTTGACTAGATGTCAGTCATTCTCAGATAACTGTGGTGTGTTGGAAGGAGTTGTGGTTGTCACAACTACATGGCCCTCATAACTTCAAAACGTGTGGTACCACAAGAGGGTGCTCACAGAATCCCTACACACACTATTTTCCATAAGAAAAAGCAGTCAAGTAGCATTTTAAAGACTAGCAAAATAGTTTATTAGGTGAGCTTTCGTGGGACCAACCCACTTCTTCAGACAATATCCAGACCATATCTTCATATCCATATCTTCCATATGGTCTGAAGAAGTGGGTCAGTCACATGAAAGCTCACCTAATAAACTATTTTGCTAGTCTTTAAAGTGCTACTTGACTGCTTTTTGTTTTAATAGTGTATAGAGTAGCACGGCTTACTGTGTTATTATTTTCCATAAGGTATCTGAGACTGTGTGGCAGTACAGGATATGCTTCACTTATGTGTCTATACCGAGGAAACAACTGTGACTAGAGTTACTGGTGAATAACCTTTTTCACTACTATTGGCTGTGTATAATCTTAGTACTATTTACAGAGTACTTGCTATATTGGTACTGTGATTAGTTTTTAAAAATGTGTAAGCAAAGAAGTAGTTCACTGAATTCGTTTTTGTTTTGAAACAGGGTGGTAAATCTCGTGAAAAATTGGTGAAGATATTGGTGTCGATGAGTCCAGATGAGGTTTTAGAGAAACTGAAAAGAGAAGCTACTAGTTGAAACAGAACAAAAGCAGGAAATGGAACAACGTGTCTTGAAAATCTTCCTTTGTAAAGAGGAGGGACATTCTTAAGTGAGAGCGCACAAATACAGGCTGTGTGTCTCTCATGAGAAACAAAGATATTTTTGTATAAATATATAGATACATTTAAGTACATTGTAAATTATAAATCTCTCCCCTATTATTCCCTATTCTAAACTGGTTTAAATAATCCCACGAAACGGAGACCTAAGATAGAGGCTGACGCAGGATTTATCAGCGGATACAAAAGTCATCTTAATTCTGACACATAGCTGGATGTACATTATGAATTTAGCATGACTGGGCTCCTTTTCTATAATTACCTTCAAAATAGCCTCCTAAGCATAAACACATCTGATGAGTATTTGGATAATGCTTGTGAAGAGGGATAATTATTTTGGTTCACAAAGTAAAAGGCTTGGAGTAACAAGTTTATGATAAAGCACTGGAACAGTGTCAAGAGAAATATGCCACAGAAGGAAAAATCCATTTAGATGTGAGAGCCTAAAAGGGCCATCAGTGTAATGTATAGTGGCATGCTTAGGGTCCACTTCTACTCCATATCACTGTGAATCCAGAGTAATGCCTTTGAAGCCAGTGGCCTTGCCCTGGATTTATATAGGAGCAGAACTTTTCCCTTAAATCAAAATAATTGAGCCTGCAATATGAGAAACTGATACAGTACTTAAAACAGCAAGAACACACAAGCTTTCTTTGATTCATTATGAAGCTTATAATCAAAGAGATGCTTAATAAAAAAGAGCTTCTAATAGAGTGGTTAAAATTGCTATCTATACCTTATGTGCCAAATGTAGCGATTTGTTTTGTTTAGTAATAACAGTGAGCACTGCATATCATCAACAGTTCTCTTTTTCAATGAGCAGATTTTTTCTAGCTGTGACACTATCAGTAAAAGAAGAATAATTTATTTTCAGTGTTACCAAAAACAAACAAAATTGCTGCAGATCTCTGAGCTTAAATAAATGAGATGTGTTCAAGAATCTGTTTCCAAGGCACAGAAAACTGAGCAAAGTGGAGTCATATATGGAGTGATGTTACAGTGAGGGCAAAGATTAGACATGAGAAGAAATGAGTAGTAGTTGCAATTGTCTTAATCACTCTTGACAAAGTAGTGGACTGTATGCTCGTGTTCCCCATTAATATATGTGAAGTCACTGTGGCTGTGTCTACACTTGGATTTCTCTTTCAAGAGGCATGCAAATGAGGTGCATATTTACATATCTGGTACCTCATTTGCATATTCTTTCAAAGGAAGAAAAGCTGTCTAGATGTGGCTCTTTAGAAGTAAACCCCATCTTTGAAAGAACCCTTCCCATAAAAAATGGGAATAAGAGTTCTTTTGAAGATGGGGTTTGCTGTCAAAAGAGCTGGGTCCACAGGACTTTTTCTTTTGAAAGAATATGCAAATGAGACATGTAAATCTGCACCTCATTTGCATGCCTCTTTTGAAAGGAATGCAAGTGTAGACACACCCTGTATGTGGCTGCTTCAGTGATTCTCTTAGGTTGCAGCTGTTGGGGTTAGCTTGTGTTACCTTCTACATTGTTTCTTTCTAACAGCTGTAATGTGTAAAAGTGATTTTGTAAATTTAATGTCTAGGTCAATTAAAAGGTCTAAAACACTACGAGAGTTCTGTATCTTCCACTGGGAAAAAAAATCACAGAACCATATTTTAAACAAAAAGGTTTTCACCAGCTGTGCATAAAGCAACAAGCTGCATGTCAAGTTTCAGTTTTCTATAATCAAAAACTGCTTTTCATTGTAAGTCTGCCTCCCTTTCCATTGTCAACAATGCAAAAAATGTTGCTAGTCATTCTGTCAGGATGTTTCTCTGTACTCGCTATATGCTGCTAAGGCTAGTTACTAGATGAATAAAGGTTGTAAATATGATGTACTACTTAGTACCTGTTTTGCATCCTCAGGCTGCTGGCTATGCACTGCTTTGTGTCTTATGTCCCACGTGACAGTCTTGACACACTGTACCGTTTTGGCTGAGATTAATGGGTTTTTCCTAGTTCAGTTGCCCTTCTACTCCTTTGATTTCCATAGATGCTTCTCATTGTTTCAACTGCTTTGCCCAGCAGAGGCCTTCACCCTCCTCATCGAGGGAAAATTAAAAACAGATGCATGTTTGCTTTCCTCTGTAGTCCTCAGTGGTATATACTCATGGGCTATGTCTACACGAGCCCAAAACTTTTGAAATGGCCACGCAAATGGCCATGTCAGAGTTTACTAATGTGGCGCTGAATATGTATTTCAGTGCTTCATTAGAATGCGGGCGGCTGCGGCACTTCAAAATTGACATGGCTTGCAGCCGCGTGGCTTGTCCAGATGGGGCTCCTTTCCTATCTGCTGTTAGGAATAAGGGGATTTCAAAGTTGCTGGGGTCCTTTCGAAAAGGAGCCCCATCTGGATAAGCTGAGTGGTGGTGAGCCACGTCAATTTGAAGTGTCGTAGCCCCCCGCATTCTAATGCGGCGCTGAATAGGTATTTCAGTGTTTCATTAGTAAACTTTGAAATGGCCATTTCAAAGTTTTGGGCTAGTGTAGACACAGCCAGGTTCTGAGTGCTGCTCAGCATTTATTAGGAGTGAAACGGAAATTCCCTAGCTAGAAAGAATGGGGAAGTTCCCTCTGCATAACTCTCAACTATTTTTCTTGCTAAATATGTCTGCATTTCCCATCAGAGAAAGAACTCTGCAGTAGCGACTTACATCTTGGCTCTTTGAGTTTCTCCAGTTATGGGTGCCTACATCCCTGCTGTGTTATAAAGAGTGACATCTCCCAGGCAGCAGAGTGACACCCTTATTTCAAATTTCTGCATTGAACTTATTACATTTTTCCACCAATTTATGACCCAAAGCGGTGTTTAGTCTTGAAAGGAGATCAAATCAGGTAATATATGATGAGATTGATCTCTCAACAGCTCTCCCGTTGCAGCATTAGCCTACACAAACCTCTTCCTTCCCTTCCCCCATTTTTTTCTGAAGGTGATATTCTGTCCCAAGAGCTTTGGCAGCTTTTGCTGATGAGAGTTAATGTGTCCTAAACTCCTCAAGCTGGCATTCCAGATTGAGCCTGATTGATTGAAAAGGAGCAGTCTTCTGTGCCTTGAATACAGCAAAAGTGCCTTAGTTACCACACATACTGTCATGATGATCACTGATGTCAATCACACTTGCCCTATCCAGCAGGGAAGATTATTAGTGCTTTGGAAATGAACATCCTGTCCTGTTTCTGTTCCACGTCCCCCTTTTCTAAGACATCTCCTTGTTCTCTTGTAATTAACACCTACCTGGCTCTCAATCCCCCACAATTCCAGGCTGTTTGACAGCCTCAATGCAGGTCTGAGTGTCTCAGAGCCATGACAAGTAGCACCCAGTTGCAGCAGAGGCATGGAAATTAAATTCCCTTCTTGTCATCAACTCTGCTGTCTTCTGCCCAAGATTGAGATGCCCATGGTGAGAGTGTGGAAGAGCTTACAATATGTCTACCTACCCTGGACTTGTTCTGTGAACAGAAGATTTATTTGGCATGTGTAAATTAAATTACATGCTTTTAGTGATCAGTATTATACATAAAACAGTGTGTGTGCCACCTTCTTTCATATATGAAAGCCTCTTGCACTATCAAACTTCGGAAGTTTTTCTTCCCACAGTGCATAGTAGGCCTGTGGAACTCCTTGCCAGAGAAGGTCATGAGGATCAAGACTTTAACTGTGTTAAAAAAGAACTAGGTAAATTTATGAAGGTTAGGTCCATCAATGACTATTAGCCAGGATGGCTAGGAATGGTGTCCCTAGCCTCTGTTCATCAGAGGTTGGAAATGGATGTCAGGAGACGGATCACTTTCATGATTACCTCTTCTTTTCACCCCTCTCTGGGTCATCAGGCATTGGCCTCTCAGAAGACAGGATACTGGGCTAGATGGACCTTTCGTTTGACCCAGTATGGACATTCTTATGTAGATGAAATAGGAGACCATGCTCACTCTACCAAAATTAAACATCTTCCATCGTGCTGGGGGAAAAAGTTGCAATCATTCCCTAAGCTTTCACCAGGTAAATTTTTCAGAAGGGTAACACTTTGCATTTCTATAAGGTTGTTCATCCAAGGACTTCACAACAGTTTATGAATATCATATTTCAACAAGTTTTTGAAGCAGCTTGTAAAATTTGCACAGTTGCTACTATTCAGTGTTAACAATGTCTGGATGCCACTCCCCCAGTTCAGCTGAGTGTGTAAGCAGTAGGACTGAATACCTGCTTACAGTTAGGCACACACTTTAAGTAAACATTCAATTTTTTTCCTAATCTTTGACAAATATCATACATGCATCAGACAATCATGTACAAAATTGTATTTTAGTAGTTACAGAGCTGGCCAGCAGCTGCAGAACTGTATTTTCAAAGAAGTTATTTAAACACAGATGTAAATGTAAAGGCAGTATTCCCTGAGAGAGTACCATTCCAGGAGCTGTACTACAAACAGCTGCCTTGTTTTTGCTAGGACTCCATCATCCATGTCATGTGCTCTCAGTTTTCTGATTCTATGGGGTTTATTTTCTGAAATTTGACTTTGAAGGGGCATGTGTGATTATATTATCTGTTCCAAACTGCTAATTAAGGATATTTAATTATACCCTCCCTAGCTGGCCTATTTGCTCCTTTCCTTTCAAGTCCAGTCCATTTATCATTTGCAACTCATTCCTACCCTTCCCATAGTCCCATGTGTCTCTAAATATGCATTCCCTCCACCTTCATCAATCTAAATAGTCTTGTATAAGTGACAGCTTTGTCAATAGCTGGCAGTGGCAATTTACCAGAAAATGCAGCTTAATATCTCCCTTCTCGCCTCCAGGAAGATAGAAACACCGGATCCTTCTCCTCATTACTTCAAATGCCTCTTGCCCTCATTATTTCCTCTCTCATGCCATTTTGGTGTGTATGTAAAACCTAAACCAGCTGTGACCTGATTATTTATCCCAACCTACTGTATTTCCCCCTTAATGTTTTTAACTTCTCCGTAGGATGATCCATTGCCATATTACCCAGTATGAAAATGCACCACTCAGTCTCCCTCTGAGAGCAGGGTGCCTTACTTGCTTGTAAAGCATGAGCTGCTTATTGCTCTCTATCAATTGCAGCAGTCTTTCAAAAAGCGTCGCTAATGTGAGAGTCCTTCACTCAAGCATTCTAAGCAACATTTAAGAAATGAAACATTTACTACGTGTGGGAGTCTGATACTGCTATTATGAATTCCTTTCCTCTCCCTCCTTTGGTTTTTAGCTGATCATAGTCTTAAAAAAGCTCTTTAATCATCAAATCCTGTATTTAGGTGGTGATGATGTGTATATCTGTGTAAAAAGTTCAGGGTCCCTCAGTGAAATAGTTTGAAAGAGAAATTCCTAAAGGAGCCCATCATGGGCCATTTCTAAAAATGCCAAGCTGCTGTCATTTGGGGCTCCCTTTTTGGAGCACTGATTAAATGATATATTGGTTTTTCACAGATATCCTAGGCCCAAATGAAAGAGCCAGACAATGTAACACATAAATTCACTTTTACCATTCAGTCTCTACAGAAGAAGAGAAGAAAAATCGTTCACTGTAACAATAGGTAGAGATTTGTGGGGTAAGAGAGAGGTTAAAAAAAATGGCCAAAGCCTTGTTTTGTGCAGCTTGGGTAAGACATCTGGATAGTTACCCTGAAGTAACAGCAAGAGACCCCAGTAAGGGGTGGTGCACTAGAGGACATATATAGACTGAGTCTTACATATTCCCCACCTACATCCTAGACAAGCTGGGTTATGCCTATTGCTTTTGAACTTTATTTGCTTGTTCTTTCCCCTTTAACCCACCCTCTACTGCAAAAAAAACTTGCCTTTGCTTTCAATTTGCTTTAAACATTTCCTCAATAGATTGGAGGTAGTTGTTTCTATGCCAACCACTCCCCATTACTTACCCTGGAGGGAGGGGCTGGAACACTGCTGTGAGGCCCTGGGGTATGGGGAACTCAGAGCTCTGCCAAGTCAGTGGGAGGCAGGCCACCGACAGGTGGACGCTTCCTAGAGAAACAGTGTCAGTGAATGAGGTCCCAAACAGGTCTATTTTAAAGAAGCACCACAAGCCTGAATGTTTAAAAAGAAGCATTCTAAAAAGCTTGGTTTTCTAATCAGCCCCAGCTCCTGTAACCAGCATGGCTTAAAATCCCTGAGGGTTTTCTGGTCACCTGCTGATGTTCAGAAGTAGAAACTTGAGCACAACAGCTGACTGCCCAGTTTACCCTTCCTCTTCCTGCCAACTCCACTTCCTCCTTGCCTGCTGCCTCGTCAGTTTTGCTTCTCTTCCTGCTGCTACAGGTAAAAACCCTCTAGCAGAGCCTGCCTTCTTACTGTACTGTAAACTGCCATAGGTGTTTCCATCCTTTAACATTTCTTCACTATTACAGGTGATGCTCATGCCCTCTAGATGTTTACATACTTTAAAGGTTATTTTTGCTATCCAGTTTTCTAGGCCCAGCAGCATTGTGAAATGCTTTGCTTATGCAAGGACCCAAACACAAAGTGACTTCCTTCTGGCAGGGTCAGATCCTGTGGAGTATCTGCAGCCCCTTAGTGTTTGCCCCGTTAATGAAATGCCTTGTGCTGCCTTCGCTAATTCTCAGAGCCATAAACCTAAGCGCACGTGAGGTCAGTTTCTTGCAGTGAGAAAAATTGCTATTAGCTACCATGATTCATTTTTTAGCAGAGACTTTTCTTCAGTATTTCAGCTAGTTCTTGGTGGTCTTTTTACAGAGAAAATGCAAGTCTGTGCTCAATAAATGTGATGGATTTTTATTTCTCTTGAAGGCCATAAGTGAACTCATCATCGACAGAAAAAACATTAGCACTAATATTCATATGGGACCCGTTAGGCATATTGTACTTTGGTCATTTCGGCTTAATAAGGATGTCTCATTCTGCTCAGTCACCTTATTGCCAAGTTTAGGTTGAGTGACTGCAAGTAAAGTAGACTCAAGGAACCCAGGAGCTTTGAGTAGAATGTTTTAAAGAGATAGCAGATAATGGCATGTTTGGCCTGCCTGACTATCCAAGGTCACTGTGACTGCAACTCTGTTCAAATCAGAGTTCCCCTCTATACATGTTGATGCCATTCACTATTACTGGTGGTGTCCAGAGTTAAAGGATCTCCAGTGTGAAGTTAGAGCAGGTCTGGAACATCATTGCACCATAACCTTCTTCTGACAATACAAATTATTCCATAGCACCAGGAAGTGGGGAGGTGAGGAGGAGGGACACAAAAGCCTGAGTCTGCCCAAGCCCCACTGGCTTGAGTGAGGGGGGCCAAAACCTGAGGCCCACAGCACCAGGTGGGGCAGGGCCCAAAGCTGAAGCCCAAGAAAAGGGGTGGTGGGTATAAGACTCAAGGAGAGACAATGCTTTCCCTGGGGCTTAGTGCTCAACTTCTCTCCTCCTCCTCTCCCTATTCTGACCATTCCTGAAGGCTCCCATAGCAGGCTGTTACAAACAGGTGAATCTCTCCACACACACCCCACCCCAGTGGATCCATTAACTTAAAAGTGAAAAGCCTTCCAGCTTGACAGAGCTATTAGAATAACACTGAACCTGTGAAAGAGCCATTAAGTGGTAATGAAGCCACTTAACCCCCATATGCCAACCCTGAATTTACTGATAAAAACACTTGTGCATGAAAACAAAAAAGTAGTCCAGGAGTACTTTAAAGACTAACAAAATAATTTATTATGTGATGAGCTTTCGTGGGACAGACGCACTTGTGCATGAGTATGTCTACAGGACCTTAGTTTAAAGTTTGCTTTAAATATTTTGTTAGTTTGATGCTGAAGATTATAAAATCACCTCTCTAAAAATCCTTGAATAGATTTTTAGATGCACAATTTGATTATTCAGCTTTAGCCTTAAATGTTTGGACCTTCAGACATAATTTCTTTTAGTATAAATTCTTCAAAAGAGCAACCTTGTCTAAAATAAACATTTTTATTACCATAGTACAAAAACTTGCTTCCAAAGTCTTTCTGTCTTTCCCTTCATTCCTTCTCTCCTTTCACCCCCTACCCCCATTGAAGAGAGCCCTTAAAGGGACAACAATCATTTTTCTCCCAGATAGCTAGAGAAATCCATTTCCTTTTCTGCACTTCTATCTGATGAAGTAGTTTTAAGAGAACCCTCCACCAAAATACCTTACTAAGATATAAAATCCTTTGTTATGCCTGAAATCTTTGAAAACATTTTAACATAATATGGTAAAATGTCATAAACATGTCTGTAGTTATGGAAAGCACACAAAATAAATAGGTGTTCCCTTTTTCTAAAAGGGATGAAATTTGTCATGAACACATTAAACTACTGTGACTGATTAATTTAAAATAATGTCTTTGTTTCAATGCGTTAAATATGTAGTAATCTGGAATGATTACTTTATGAGGTTTAAGAGTGCATTTAAAACATAACTTCAGCTTAAAAATACTAAGAAAATCTGAAACAAAAGAGCTGCATTGTGTACTCCATAATATTGTATTTAGCAGGACAGCTGACTTGCCATTACTACAAAGTTTTTGCAAATAAATCTCTGACCAGCTTCAGGGTATAGCAAAAAAAATTGTGACTGACACTTTTTATTTCCAAATTAGTGCTTTTAATTAAGCACTCTCTGCATTGTCTACTCTTCACATGTGGCTGCAAGGGGGTGAGCAGGGTAGGAAGAGAAGAGAGAGAGACAGTGGGAAGGAGGTGGGTTTGGGCAGAGTGAGGCCAGGGTGGGGGCAGAGCAGGGTGGAGTATGGGTGGGGCCCCACACTGGGGAGCTCACATTCCCAAGCAGCAGTTTCGCCCCTCTTCCCCATCTCCATACCCAAGAACTGTAACTTGAGCCACAACTGTCAATGCTGAAGCCCTCAGGGTTTGGCTTTCGCCCCGGGTACCAGCAAGTCTAAGCCAGTCCTGGCAAACCCATTAAAATTGGGTCACAACTCACTTTGGGGTCCCAACCTAATGCTACCAACCACCTCTAAACAGTAGAGCTCTGCATCTTCATTTATTTATTAATGAAACTGTTGTAAATAGGACTATTAGGCTACGTCTACACGTGCCCCAAACTTCGAAATGGCCATGCAAATGGCCATTTCGAAGTTTACTAATGAAGCGCTGAAATGCATATTCAGCGCTTCATTAGCATGCGGGCGGCAGACGTGCTTCGAAATTGACGAGCCTTGCCGCCGCGCGGCGCATCCAAACGGGGCTCCTTTTCGAAAGGACGCCACCTTCTTCGAAGTCCCCTTATTCCCATGAGCTCATGGGAATAAGGGGACTTCGAAGTAGGCAGCATCCTTTCGAAAAGGAGCCCCGTCTGGACGCGCCGCGCGGCGGCAAGGCTCGTCAATTTCGAAGCGCGGCTGCCACCCGCATGCTAATGAAGCGCTGAATATGCATTTCAGCGCTTCATTAGTAAACTTCGAAATGGCCATTTGCATGGCCATTTCGAAGTTTGGGGCACGTGTAGACACAGCCTAAGTGACTTTAAAAAGTATCACTGGCACTGGGCCTGTACATAGAGGTCAAAAGGTCATATTTCAGCATTCTTCCTTGGAAAGGTTGCTGACCCCTGAGTTAGTGATTGCTCCTTAGAGTTCAGGTGGTCTATGGCAAAGTAAAGGGTTGAGAGCTCTTCTTTGCCATTCTTTGACCTTCAGAATGATTTACCCTTAGATAAACCCTACCAATGTTAGGTTTTGTGACACCTGTGCAAAGTAGGTAGCTATCGCTATCCCCATTTCAAAGATGAGGAAACAAGGTCAGAGCATTTGTGGCTAACCAAGGTTTTTGTCAGAACAAGGGTAGTTCTTCTGGTTCTCATCCCTATGCATCATCCACTAGTGCTCCCAAGCCAAGGCAATTAACCTCCCTGATCCACTGTCTTCCCATTTGGAAAATGGGGACAATGAGATTTATTAGAGGTAAAATCAGGGTGTGGGGGTCGGAAGCCATTACATTTTAAATGTCAGCAGCCTCAGATAGAAGGCAACTATTATCACCGATATACAGGTTTAAATAGAGACTCCAGACTGTCAAATCCCCTTGACAAGAGAGCTAAAATCCACTTCAGAATAAACAGGTGTCATCAAAACCCTACACGGCTTTGAAATGGAAACGCTGCTCTGGAGACTGTCCAGAAGCTTAGTCCTAGGTGGTTTTATTTGCTGTTCTAGTGTTTAACTAACGCTCACAAACTCTCAGCCTAAAGATTTTAAAGGCAAATGACTCGAATTATGTCCTACCAAAGCCACCTAAGAAGTGCTTATACATAAAATCACAAATTTTCCATATTAAGTTGGATGTTTAACATTACCAATAACTAATGTAGCAGAATATTTGTCCAAACATGGAAACACTTACTCTGTCCATTGCATATGCTCATGTTACTAATGCTGCTAATGTAGGACAAGAGCTGCAAACGTTACTCACTCACTGGTTCATTTAAGTAGCCTCTGGTCACTTATGTGGGCAATAACTGATCACGGGGATAAGAACTTGCAGATCCAAACCGAACTGGAGAGGCTAATCTCTCTTTATTGTCTAGATCAGTGATTCTCCACCTTTTCTCTAGTGTGCACCCCCAGACACTGCTCCCAAACCATTCATAGATGCCCATCTAAGCCAATTCTGTTTTCTGTCACTATTTTTATTTAACTTTCTTTTTTTTTCATGGACCCCTGCTTGAGAACAACTGGTCTAGATGAAATCTTAGTGATTTCCAGGCTCTTGGTACAGTGCATTGTAGCCAGCAAGGATTAACTTCAGAGCTGGGTAGAACTTTATAGCCAGTTAAAAGAATCTGATTTTGGATATCTACTTGTCCTCGCTTAGTACAGGATTGCATGGTTTAAAGAAACATAACACCTTACTAGATCTCCCAGGTCCCAGCTGTTTCAACTACAGGTTGAACTTCTGGTCCAGCAGGACTGTGGATGTTGCCAGATCAGAGACCTCCTGGACCTGAGGCCCCAGTGGCAGAGATTGCCGAAAGTCGGGGGGTGAAGCCAGTCTGGTGCAGCCAGGGGGGCCAGTTGGACAGGAAATGAGCCTGGACAGCAGCCTGGGGACAGGGAGCATGGCAGGAGATCGGGTGTCCAGCCAGCAGGCCAGGAGAGAAGTTTTGCTGGCAACCTGGAGGGAGAGGGCAGGGATAGTGGCCAGGAGGAGCACCCAGCTGGCACTGTGCCAAAGGAAAGCTGTCCCATACAGGTGATGTGATGAAAAGTAAATGTTTTATAGCATCCAGGTTACAGTTTGACAATGAAGTCAGAGTAGGAGAAAGAGAATATGTCATAGGAATAAGGTACTTCTAGTCATGTTTTCAGGAGCCTTTGTAACTGTAGTAACTCGCTTCAGCCTCTATACATATTCTCCATCAGAAAAGGATAATGATAATTTGTGTTGAACAGTCAGCTCTGTGCTGAGGACAGTGCTGGCTCACTGTATATGCAATTAGAATGCTAATAGCCCATGGTATATAACCAAATAGAATACCTGCACAATGTGATATATAAATGCCTTTGACTTTCAAACAGTTGATTTCCCATTGAACTCATAAATATGGGAAACACTAGATTAACTGTTTGATTGGCAGGCATATTCAGGGGTATAAGATCCTATTAAATATTTTCTATCAGACTTGTAGTGCATATATTTATTGAATACACAAAACAACGTTTAAAAAAACATTATTAGGATCCTGCTGTAGCACCTTGTGTGCGGACATACATTTTGGAGAATTTAGCTGTGTTACTGTAACAGGTGTACTGAGCAGTTGGAAACTGATTCCCCCCGTCCCCCATGAAGGCTGATAAATGAGATGGTTTTGAGTGCATTTTCACAAGGACGGGAAAAGGCACATTCCTGAAACAAAGATCATACCCTGGCCAACCTCAGGTCCCTGCTCTAAAGCATGATGGGGCCTTTTCTCAGAAAATATCTCTATAATCATTTAGCCTAGATAAAACAATGAGTTGCAGGCTAGCCTCATTTTGAGACACATTTGATCCATGTGGGATGAAATGTACCAAAAGAGTTCAGTCTCAGGCAGATGCCCGGCTTGGGAAACTACAGTGAAAACACTTAAAATGAGGCCAAGTTGTAAGCAACTGTAAACAGGGCATTTTAATGGGAATTGTTGGGCCATCTTATTAATAGCAGCCTTGCCCGGTGCCTAGGTGTACATGAAAGGGAAGCGAAAGAGCCTTCCAAGTGCACTTTGGAAAAACTTTCTGGTTTGAACAGCTGTTGTTAATATCAGGTCTCAGGGCTGAATTCTCTGCTGGAGTAAGTGGGCACAAGGCAGGGACAGCAGAGGAGGTATTCTGTGTGAAAAAGGTGTTTAAAGTTTGGTTTCCAAGTGGCTTGAGGTTGCATCTGTGAGCTCCCAGACACCTAAGCTGTGCCATTGTAGCCCAGTAGCTCCAACAGGCTGTCAACACTGGCTGTCAGCTCGTGCTGCACTTCCTGGTAGGGCATTTCTAGGTCCGTATCAGGCTCCCCTTAGCTGGGGCTGCCGTTCAGCCCTTGCAAGGGGTGTCCTGTGGAAAACATAATACAGCCCAAGGCTGCATTGCCATTTTTCTGTCTAAATTTCACAGGATTCGAGCACAGGATGAAAATTCCCTCTGTCCCTTCCACTGCCTAAGGCACACACTTCTGTAGCGGGGACATCTCTGTGTGGAGTAAGCCCTCTGGGCAGGGGGAGGAGGATAATCTGGGGTAAAGTAGATAAAGCATCAAAGGCCATTCACTTGTGCAGGCCAAGCATAGGAACCAGGGGTTTAAACTATGTGGTGGAGGGAAAGGTTTGTGAACCCCTCAGAAATAGTTCCTCCACCTGATCCAAGTTGCTTGATTCTCGCTATGACCTAAGTTTCTTTTTCCCCATTTTTTTCCTGGCTGAACTGTTATCTTTGCCAGCAAGGCAAGTCTAACACCCTGTAATTGCTGTGAGAAGTTGGCACATCCCACTACCGCTCAAGCTAGCCCGATGCATCTCTTTCTAGTGTCTGGTCTCATCAGCAGAGCTGCGTGCAAAAGGTTGTGAAGGCTTCTGCAGAGTCCCATTGTGCTAATTTGGCGTCTTGGCAGAAGTGCCCCCAGGCTTTGGCGGAGGGAATAGCTGTTGCCAGAGAAGCTGGTTCGGGTTCAATGGATGTGGGGAGAGCCATTTGGCAGGGGGTCCATATCCATGGGCAACAGTACCAAAAATTGCTATAGAGTGGCAGCGTCCCTCACTTCAGAGTCTGCAAAAAACAAGCAGTCCCTGTAGCACCTTAAAGACTAACAATTTTATCTATTAGGTGGGAACCGTCTTGAGTAGTAAAAGGCAGCCTTGCTGCTCTCTATAAAGCAGAGCACTGGGAATTGTACCACAAATCTGCTTTCTTCTGCCGATCAGCTTGGGACCCATCCTCCTACTATATTAATTCCTTTGCCCTCCTTCCCCATCACAGGAGTAAGTAGCAATCCCTGACGATGCTCCACCAGTATGGTGAAGTCCCCAAGGAATGGTCACCTCAGGTTTTGGGGTGAATTTGTCTCCTTAGATAATCCCACGTGCCATGGAGTTGACTTCTTCTCTCACTTTGTTTTGCACTTGGACAGTATTAAGCAGAAAAGACGCTGGTTTAAGCCTCATCCAAAATCCTGCTCAGCCCAGAGAGCAGTCCTGGTTCTGTGTCCCCTCTGAACTGTCATCCACATCTGTGCATGGGAAATTAAGCCAGGACTTTTCGGCTACAGCAAAAGGGGCTGACCGGCTGAGCTACAATGACAAGAGCTGGCAACACGGGCAGTAGACACTGAACAGTGAGGCTATAATAAACTGTTGATTGGCAGCAGGCCTAATTACTCTTTGTTTATGCCTCTTGAAGGGAACTTGTTTTAAAACCAGTGGTCACCAACCAGTAGATGGGGATCTAGCCTCTGACAGGTAGTCCTGGCTGGTTGGCTGGGAAGCTACCAAGTGCAGGCACTTCAGCTGTCCTTCCTCCCCCCATAGCTGTGCGGCTCCTGCCCTCTGCCTTAGAGCTGCTTCCCCTGAGCTTCCTGCTTGCTGTGCAGAGTGGGGAAAGCTGGGAAAGGGTGGTGCTGATGTCAGGGTGATCCCTCTCCCATCCTTCTACACCAGCCCATGTGGGGAGTGGGCAACAGGGCTCAGGATGGAGGGAGTTGCCTGGCAGTTCCTCCTATGCCTGAATGTTCTCAGCACCCTTAACGGGGCAGTGCAAATCTCTCATGCTCACAGCGTGTGAGTGACAGACACCCACAGTGTGTCTTTCACACTCACTACTCGACCCAACACACACTTGTGTTGTTACTTCTTTAACTCCATTCAAAGTGTGGTATTGGGGGGTTTGGGTTGCTCTGGGCATTCGATTCCATAATTTTATTTTTCTCTTGAGCTGAAATGTGAGTTTTTGAGTAGTAAGTTCTAAAATGCTCAGCCTCCCATGACTGGAATAATTATCCCAATGAGGATTTTAAGAAGTACACATTGTAGCTAGACGTTTGGTTTCTGTGGTGGTTCGCATCCGCACGTTGCCTCAACGTGGGTACGTGCAACAAAATTCACTCCTGCTGGTTTTTTTGTTTTTTTTTTCTATTTATGTGGGAATACTGGCTGGGAGTCTTCTGGAATACGGCTTGATCTCCTGAGGCTGCTACTGCTAAGTCGTGAGATTGGCCATTAGCAGTTCTGCAGCGGAGGGGGCTGACGTAGACACACACAACCTCACAACCCACCCTGGCCCTGTGCTGCTCTTGGAAGCAGTCAGCACATTTCTGTAGCTACTAGGAGAGGCGAAGCAGGAGGTCTCCACACGCTGCCCTGGTCTGCAGACGCTGCACTGCACCTTCCATTGGCTGGAAACTACAACCAATGAGAGCTTTGGGGGTGGTGCCCGTGGATGAAGGGCACCAGGTGAAGCCACCTGCCCTTCTCCCTCTAGCAGCCACTGCTGGACATGTTGTCTACTTTTGGGCGTGGCACAGGGCCAGGGCGGGGTGCGCCTGCCTGAGCCTCATTGCCTGGAAGCTGCCTGAGGAAAGTGGTGTCTGGCTGAAGTCTGTGTCCTGAACTCCTGCCCCAGCCCAGATCCCCTTCCTGCATCCCAGTTCGTCCTGTACCCCAAGTCCCTCCCAGAGCCTGCACTCTAAACCTCCTCCTGAACCCCAACCCCCAGCTCCAGGTTCAGCCCGGAGCCCCCCACCCACACACACTCCAAACCCCTTAGCCCAAGACCAGAGCCTGCACAACCCTGAACCCGAGCCTCTGCCCCATCATGGTGAAAGAGGGGGAGTGGTGGAGGATGGAGTGAGCAGGATGGGCCCTTGGAGAAGGGGTGTGGCAGAGCTGAGAAAGGGAATCAGTTGGGAGAAAGGTATTTGGGCTTGAGGTAGATCTGGATTGTACTTACATTCAAAAAGTGTCCTAAGGCTTCAAAACATGGGGGACCTCTGTTTTACTCAACACATTCCAAGCAGGTTTCAGAGACCGGTACTGTTGATCTGCTTTGTCTCCAACTTCATGAAGGATGGAATTCTTTCCAAAGAAGGTTTTACAATGTCAGCAAGGAGAGGATGGGAGCATGTAAAAGGGAGGCCAACTCACTGCCCCCTTTGACCTCTTACCCCTCTTCCTCTCTAGGTTTATCCCCACTTATGTAAGCACTTTGAGACATGATCTTAGTCTGTTTACGTGCAGCACAGCCTAGAGGGCTCTCAGCACGACAGGTACTGGAATTAGGGGTGTGGAGGGTGCTGCAGCACCTCCTGGCTGGAAGTAGTTTCCTTTATAAACAGAGTTTACAGTTTAGATTAGTGGCTCTCAGCACCCCCACTGTAAAAATTGTTCCAGCCCCCCGGTCAGCACCACTGTAATACTAATTATTAATAACAAGACTGTAATCAAGGCTCTGTGAGTTTTGTGTTCATGCTGAACATTAGAGACTTATTGTAATTATAATGCCATTAAGCAGTATTTGAAAATAAGTAAATACAAATAAACAGACCCTAAGAAGAAGCTGAAATTCCTAGTTGGCACTCTTGTATTACACGAACATTGGATGCATGTCCTGGGAAACAACCTTGAATCATTTTTAAAAGGCTGGGGCCCAGATCGGCTCTTCTGTGTCCTGAGCCAAGGGACCAAACAAAATATAGCTGGTTAGTCACTTTGATGTTATTAAGCTGTTGTAATAAGACGGAATTACAGAGGACTCAAAAATGCCTTCCTAGTTCACAGCATATTTGGGAACTGTTGTAGCTAGCTGCATTTAGTAGTGCACAGGGTAAGCATCATTGCTGGATGAAAATAAGGTGATAGGTAACAGCCAGCATCGGTTTGTAAAGAAGTAATCATGCCAGACCAATCTGGTAGCGTTTTTTGACAAGATAATGAGTCCTGTGGAGAAGGGAGAGGCAGTAGATGTGGTATATCTGACTTTAGTAAGGCTTTTGACATGGTCTCGCATGATCTTCCTATCAATAAACTAAACACATACAGTTTAGATGGGGCCACTATAAGGTGGGTGCATAACTGGCTGGATAACCATTCTCAGAGAGTAGTTATTAATGGTTTGCAGTCACGCTGGAAGGGCATAACAAGTGGGGTTCTGCAGGGATTTGTTTTGGGACCAGTTCTATTCAAAGCTTCATCAACAATTTAGATATTGGCATACAGAATATGCTTATTAAGTTTGCAGATGATATCAAGCTGGGAGGGGTTAGAACTGCTTTGGAGGATAGGCTCATAATTCAGAATGATCTGGACAAACTGGAGATCTGGACAAACTGGTCTGAGGTAAACAGGATGAAGTTTAATAAGGACAAATACAAAGTACTCCACTTAGGAAGACACAATCAGCTTCATATTTTTGGAATGGGAAGAGACTGTCTTGGAATGAGTACTGTGGAAAGGGACTTGGGGTCGTAGCAGACAACAAGCTAAATATGAGTCAACAGTGTGATGCTGTTGCCACAAATGCAAACATGATTCTGGGATGTCTTAACAGGAGTGTTGTGAGCAAGACACGAGAAGTAATTCTTCTGGTCCACTCAGTTCTCATTAGGGCTCCACTGAAGTATTGTGTCAAGTTCTGGGCACAACATTTCAAGAAAGGTGTGGAGAAATTAGAAAAGGTCCAGAGAAGAGTAACAAGAATGATCAAAGGTCTTGAGAACATGAGCTATGAGGGAAGACTGAAAGAACTGGGCTTGTTTAGTTTAGAAAAGAGAAGACTTAAAGGGGACATGATAGCGGTTTTCAAGTACTTCAAAGAGCGTTACAAGGAGGATGGAGAAAAATTGTTCTTGGCCTCTGAAGATAGGACAAGGAGCAATGGGTTTAAACTTCAGCAAGGGATGTTTAGATTAGACATTAGGAAAAACTTCCTAACTGTCAGGGTGGTTAAACACTGGAATAAGTTACACAGGGAGGTTGTGGAATCTCCATTGCTGGAGATATTTAAGAGCAGGTTAGATAGGCTTCTATTGGGGATGATTTAGATAGTGTTTGGTCCTGCCAGGAAGGCAGGGAACTGGATTCAATGACCTCTTGAGGTCCCTTCCAGTTCTATGATTCTATCATTCTGAAAAATGGAAAATTTCTGTGCAACTATTGACCTTACACAGCTGAGGCCAAGTCTTCAATATAAAATTTGACTGGTTTGGCTGATTTGATGCTGAAAACTGTTAGTTCCGGGGCACGCGTAAGCTAGCCCAATGCCATCACATATAGTGGTAGTTTTTCTTCCTACCCTTGAACAAGGTTTTAAAAATGTGCTGACTTTGCAAATGGGAATTGGAGACTAATTGCATGTGTTAAAAGTAAGAAAGGTGGCAGCTAGAAGTCAGGTACTTACGGACTATGATCCTACCAAGTTCTAGTCCAAACAGGCTTGTGTATAGTTTACTTCTACGCTGACATTGTTGTGTTTCTCTAAGATTGTCTCGTGATTATTCCAAGTTACCCCCATGGAATTTGTGTACCCTATATACTACTCAGGTTTTGATGGAGGGGTTGGTGGCCTCTACAAGCTGGTATTTATGCTGTAGAACAAGCAGAGAAAGGAAGTGAATCTTACAGAAAAATAATCCAGTTGCCATTCAAACTGTGTGTAGTAAAGCATCAAAAAGAACAAAATAGTTCTGCAGTTTATAACATCCTTCCCAATGTTCATCTCAATTCCTTTGGCAATTCAACGTCTCCCTCTATTTAGAATTAATAAAAGCATTTGGAAGATCAGATTTTGCTTTAGAAATAACAGGACCCACTGTTTCATTGTATGCTAAAAGTTAAATGGTTCCTGATCTTTTCATTTGTAGGCTGACAGTTAGTTCAGACAGTGACAAGACACTGTGTCAAACACTGTTTTAAGGGTTGATACAGCCAGAACACGACTGGAAGGCTGCTGAGTTAAGGGAGAACTACAGATGTGAAACTGCTCCTTATTTCAAGGTGTACATAGCTGCTGTAGGGTGGTATATTAAATAGCCTCCTTTAGGCACCTGCTTTTAAGTGTCAGAGAGGCAGTCATGTTAGTCTGTAGCTTCACCCGTAACAAGCAGTCCTGTAGCACCTTAGAGACAAACAAATTTATAAGGCCATGAGCTTTTGTGGGTAAGACCCACTTCCTCAGATGGAAATTGAATGGAAAAACACAATCCAGGGTTTACATAGTGCGGGGCTGGGGGGCCAAAAAATTACTTAGTGCTAGTAGGACCAGTTAATGAAGCAAATTAAGTTGGGTGTGTCTCATTCCTTGTAATATCAAAGGTGGGGAAATTGCCCTTGTAAAGCATAAGCCCTTTTAAGAAGTGGACTCTCCCTCCTCCTGTCGTAAGAACCAAATATGATTATCCGGCATGTCAAAGGGACCCAGCCAGTCCCTCAGTGCCCTAAGGTTGCCAACCCTCCTGAACTGGCCTCGAGTCTCCAAGAAGTAAAGATAACGTGATTAAATCTCCAGGAATGCATCCAACCAAAACTGGCAACCCGAAAATGCCCTTACTGGGGGGAGTTATTTATTAACTGCCTAAACTATGTCAGAGAGACTCAGCCTGATTGGGACACCTTTGCCTCCCAGCCAGAGAGGATGGAAGAGTCCATCAGGAGGGATGCCTGTCTATTCCTTCCACGATGTGAAGCAGCGAAGTTGGGAAGTGGTTTCTTCTGCATTGCCTCTTGATAGATGTGACTGATGGTCTTTCCTAGCCACAGTACAACAGTAGCTTCACCCAGCCCTTGGTACACACATGCTCGTGTTCATGGATGAGAGAAACCAGGTACTAAGTAAAGTGGGTGGTTTCTAACCTCGGGGCTGGCTGGTTCAGGTGGTTGGTAATAGGATAAAAATCCTTCTACCTTGAGGCTCTGATCATCCAAATACATCCCAAGCTGGTAATGACCAAAAATGATTTCTTTTGGTACCTGTCCGTATGAACCACTGTAATGGTGGTGGGTTTTTTTTGTTTTGTTTTTTCCTCAATCTAGTTCTAGGTGTCTACGTCACAAAACCCGCTGCTCCAGAAAAGATGAATTAATTGGTACTCTTGATTGGAATCTCAGTAGGGGTGCCAAAGAATGGCTGGGGTATGGAAACGCTGAACTGCTTTTCAAACCAACAAGGAGTCCTGTGGGACCTTATAGACTAACAGATATTTTGGAGCATAAGCTTTCATGGGCAAAGGCTCGCTGCTTCTGATGCATGAGTCACTGCTTTTGGTTTCAGGGATGTTTCTTCCATGGCAATGTTTGTCTGGTAAATCTGTCAGGATTTTTAATTCACATACACATGCAGAAAGGAGATGTCCTCCCTGTTTAAAATGAAAGAAACTACTGGCTGCAAGGCTTGTCAGGAGCTACACAGCATGCCACTCAGGCCCGCCGCGCTGTTCCTGCAGGACCTGCAAGCCTAGCTTTAGTGCCAGGAGGCAAGATGTCCGAAAATAAGCAATAGCAATGCTGCGCCCTCTACTCCTCTTCTGTAGTGGGCTTCTGTGGGTGGCATGCTCTAAGGGCAAGAGTTTCCTTGGACAGTTCAGACTATTTCAAAGCTAGTATCATCCTAGGCTAGGGGATTTTCTGAGTGGGCCGCAAGCCATCCACACTGTACAGCCTAGGCTCTAATTCTCCAGCATGTGGAATGAAATGCTCCTAACTTCCATCCATGAAGAAGGCTCATTATTAGAACAAAAGTTTGGATGCTTGATCTTCTAATGCACAAGCTGAAACCATCTCCACAGGACCACAAGCAGCATGTTACAAATGTTGCACATATCGTACACTGCAGCTAAAGCGCAGCCTCATAGCAAACATGAAAAAAAAATCTAGTTTATTCTCCTTTCATTTTTTTGTCACCCATTAATACACTTCCTAAGGAGAAAAGCTGTTGGTCACAACAAATATTATTGAAAGCCCACACTGCCCTGGAGGTTGCCCTGATTCATTAAAAATGAACATTATAACAGCTCCTCCAAATAAGTGGTGTAGAGCTTTTTCTTTTTTTTTCTAAAATACTCCCAAGTCTTACTTCCCCTCCTCTTCAATTTTTCACATTTGAGTTTCATGGCAGTAGGCTAATGAAGAGGAATTAGAAAGTAATTTTTTAATTTGACCCCACTCTAGCACTTACCAATATTCAGAATGTAATGCAGGTCTCCTCCTGAGGTAATGTAATAAAATGAAACTGGCTAAGTCAAGGACACAAGATGAAATATAAATTATTGCTTTAAATGAAATCATAAAAACAAACAATATTCTATTAAAATGTGTTTACACCATAAACTTACAACGTAAGTTGCCCTAAAATTCTGCATTTAGTTTTAATCTGTCTCACAGATAATTGGGCTCACTGTATAATTTGCCTGTCAAAAATGCTGTCTCCAGGCCACCAACAACAGGTGGATGAGCAATGCCAACATTGTTTTGAATAAGAGTGCAGTTCCTGCTTGGCACTTCCCAACCTAATTGTGATGCAGCTGTTATATAAAATACACAAGAGACTCCATAGGAATGGAGTGGAAATTGTTTTACCTGGAGCCAAGACTGATAAACTATTTCAAAGCCTGGAACATATGCTTTGCAAGATGCTGCTATTACTTGTAGCCTTACACCATGAGCCATGCCATATTTTTCTTCAATAATGCTCTTAAGATTAAATCCCTACCTGTCCAGCGTGAACAGCGGTACAAGGCAGCCTGACAGTGTGATTAAGTGGTTTGCTGGAGGGTTGAGAACAGATGGTAGAACAACTCAGGCCAACACCCTGGGTAAAGTCCTACAGCTTCATGATGAAGCTGGGAGTGGGGCAATCTCAGAGGCGCCTGGAGATGAGGCAAGACTGATGGCTATAGAACCTAACCATGTGCATTGTAATGTTCATTTAGGTATCCAGGAGGTTGTGTTTGGCTGATTGACTTCAGTAGTATATATGCAAATTGTAGCCATACCGAAAAATTCCATTGAGCAATTTACACATAATCAGAATTAAAATAATACAGTTTGGAACTTTGGACCCCTTCTAATCTCTGTGTTGCTAACACTGACAGCAAAAATAAGAGGCAAACAGAGCCTTCCCTCCGAGCAAAGACTGAAGAAATGGGGACCATAATAGGAGAAAAGAAATAGTTGAGAACATGAGCGTAATGTTCTTCCAGTAATGGATAGCATAGGGAAAACGAATTGGCCACTGTGGGTTACTTAAACCACACTGTATTTTTCTGACCCACAGACACCACTGTGATGGGCACATTAGAAACCATCTCAGTTGCCGTCAGTGTGAATTGAGCAACTTCCATTGATGCAGTAGTGGCAGTTTCGTCAGACATTTACGTTTTGTCTTTAAACAAACACCTTAAGGCTCATGAAACTAAGGTGCTTAGACCATGAAAAAGGGGAAGGAAAATCTGAGGCAGAAGAGGCTTTTCTTTAGACTTCAGTAGGCTCTTCAAGCTTCATTAAGTAGCTTCAGTTCTTTGTTTTGTTTTGTTTTTACTTTTATTGCTGTGCCCAGCAACTTTGGACTTAGAGCTATGCAACTGCGAGAACCAGTGAACCCCTTCTTTCCTGTCTGCAGATATCTGCCATAGAACCAATCTGAGATGCAAGGCATATTTTACTTCAGGGGATTATTTTATTGCAGAGACGGGAAGAGGGAAGACTGGACCCAGCCACAGCAAATATCAATACAGAATAGATTTTAAAGCAGCAAACATGGTGTATTAAGAAGTTGGACATTCTGTGCTCCTCTGGGAGGAGTGGTCAGACACAGGACAATTCTGTGAAGGGGTCTCATTGCAGGTTTGAGTGGCAGGGGGTGGGGCAGTGGGGTGGACAGCCATGTCAGGCCCCAGGGCCAGGTGGGAGGAGGTCCAGCTCATGCCTCCAGAAGGGGCAGGGGTCAGGGTGGAAGGAGCAGGGCTCAGGGGAGCCACCCCTTAATCCTCCTCCCAGGTTGGTGGAGTAGCAGTGTGTGTGTGGGACTGGGCTGGGGCTCCCCCCTTCCCTCTGGGGTGTGTGCATGTGCGTGTGTGCGCATGAATGCCTGCTTTAAAAGTGCCTCTGTTAGTAACTGATGGATGTGGTGCCATGGTGGCACACATCTGAACAAGCACACGTGACCTCAGTATTGCCGCACAAGACAAAACTCACTCAACTTGTGGATGAAAAATCTTAGAGGGAACAGTGCCCCACACCCCAACCCCCACCTCCTGAACCACCCCTCACATCCCATCTTTCTGCCCTGGAAACACCCCCACTACACCCAACACTTACATTTCTTGCAGGCACTGTCTTATCGCAGAAGCTCCCAGGGAGGGGGTGGGGGGGACAGGGGGTGTAGGTTGTGATAGTACCCTACAGCTATGTCTACATGTGCCCCCTTCTTCGAAGGGGGCATGTCAATCAGCCAGAGCGGAGAATACTAATGAAGTGCTAATGAATATGCAGCACCTCATTGGGCTAATTCTCCCCGTAGTAACTTTGAAGTTGCAAACATGCTGTGTAGCCGCGGGCACGTGGAAGAACTGGCGCAGCTTTGGGGAGTGAGGACAATTTGAAGTTGTGCAGGTTCTTCGACGTGCCTGCGGCTACACGGCATGCCGGCACTTCGCAGTTTGCAACTTCAAAGTTGCCACGGGGAGAATTAGCCTAATGAGGTGCTGCATATTCATTAGCTCTTCATCAGTATTCTCCGCTCTGGCTGATTACTGAAGCAAGTGTTGACATAGCCTACCTGGAAGAAATTTGTTACTTTCACACCTGGTTATGAAAAAATACAATGGATTGGAAGGCGGTTCCACTCCTGGTGTTTCTCTAAAGATTTGAGAGTAGAAACATCACCTCCATGACATTCACTGAAGACAATTGTGTTTCAGAGACTCTGCTACCCTCAAGAATATTAAAAAGTAAGTAGGAGCTAAGGTTACTTACCAGTTGAAAGAGAAGGATAGTACAGGAGAGACACAGCTATAAATTGGCAGGCTTCTTAGGGCAAGAATCTGTTGTTTCCGCACAGCAGCAAAGATGTTCAGGGGAGAAGTCCTTCGAATTAAAAAGTGCATTTGCTGTTCTTCTGAGGAATCAACATTTGTGGGTACCAGTGTGGGCGCTTCCTGGTAATCTGACCCAGCCCACTACAAAAGAAAGAGTCAGACAAGTGTATAGTGGAACTAAATGGAAGAATAGATGCCTCACGCTGGAGAACTGTCATTCTCCCCCAGAAATTGGAGAGCTGGAAAAGCCAGGAAAGTTTTAAGTGTAATGTAAGCAATGTTTGCGGTGTGACAACATGTTTGTTTCTTGGGGAAAGATCCCAGCAGGTGGTCATCCTTTTGCTCTGCTGCTCTTACAGTGAAACATTACATCTTGGTGCATAGGCCATTGACAACCATTCACCAGCATCTCCAGTCCTGGGTGCTCTTTTCCAGTTTTGACCAAGCATATCCTGTCGTTTAGTGTCTGCCTTCAGGTCTCTACACCAGGTGTCTCTTGGGAGTTCACTTTTCCTTTTCTCTTATGGGTTCCAATTTAAGGCTTGCCTTGTGATGTTGGTGGTTAGTTTTCTGAGAGCATGTCCAATCCATCGTCATCTTCTCTTCCTGATTTCTTCTTCTGCAGGAAGTTGGTGAGTCAGTTGCCATAGGTCTTGGTTGTTAATGGTGTTTGGCCAGGGGATCTGGAGGATTTTATGAAGGCAGTTATTGATAAATGTCTGGGTTTTTTTTTTTTTTTGGCAATCCTCTTTGTTGTCCTCCGAGTTTCTGCTCCATAGCACAAAGAATAGCTAGCCCGAGGGGATGGGGAGGAGAGAGAAGAGTGAAGTAGCTTTTCAGAGTTGCTGGGAGCAGGTGAGGGGGAGAAGGAGCCTCAGAGAAACAGAAGAGCCAGAGATGCATAAACAGTGTCCTACTTTCCTCATGTTCCTAAGTAGAGGGGAGGCAGGAGCCAATGTCCTGCAGTGACAGGGTTCTTGCGGGAGGGGAGCAGCTGCTTCCCTTCTGCTCCCCTCATGATGCCCTTGGTTCTGTGTCATATTGTGGCCCTCGTACACTGAAGGAAAAAAGAAAAAAAAAAACAGAACTCTGAAAACGCCTTTTAACCCCAAAGGAGACTGCTGCAGGGGCCAGGACACCAATCATTTGTAACTCTGCAAGGAAGTAAACCTCATTTTAACAGTGAAATCCACCGGAGGATGTGAGAAAATCAGTGAAAAGCAAAATAATAGCCCACACTCAGCCTTTTGCTGAAGTTAAACTAAATAGATTTGAAGTCACACTTTTAAACCGACTTAACTTTTGTGTTCGTGAGTGAGCAGGTTAGCCCAGTCCATCACTGACTAGAAGTTAGTGATTCATCCGTCTCTCTGTGTGGGTACAGCAATCTTTCAAATAAAAGCTTTAAAAAAAATCCTGCACTACCATTGCCATATTCAGTGAAGACACCTGAAATCTGCAGGCCAGATTTTATTCCGGGTTAGAAATGTTCTCATAATTTGGGAGACATGAATCCAAACAAGAAGCTCATGGATTTCCCTTTTCATGCACTTTTTCTAATTGTTAACAGTAGTGATTAAGTGAACTCTAGGAGCTCTGCTTGGCCTCCAGTGAGCTCCCTGGAGCATGTGCTGGGAGACCCACCTCCTAGCAAGGTAGCCCCAAGGAATACTTACAGGCTACTGCCTTTATAAACATGTCTTGGGAGAGTGTCTGGATATACGGAAATGGACATTTTTAAGGTCATTTGAACATCTTTTTCCCGGCCTGTGCCACTTCCATGTGCTCTTGTGTGTAATCAGGTGAGAGAGATGAAGGTGGAGACATGCCAAAGAGCAGCTGAATGTGTGGAAGGTTTTGAATCCCAAGTCACAGTGGGAACAGGTGGGAGGTCTAGGAACCTTCCCCAGAGCATTAATGAAAAATAGATGCAATCTGGAAGGGTTTTCATGCCAAGACAGTATGACGCCATCCCGCTCTCTTCCAGTTCTCATTAAGCATATCTGGCTTTTAAACAGATTTCTATTTTATGAGATGATTCCACATTCCCTACTGCTCCTGACACTTATCTGACCTTGCAATAGATTCTTCCAGAGATGGGGCCTTTTCTGTTTCTGGCAGGAGGCAGTTTTTCTGCTTTGCTGGATCTCCATCACCCCTCGCTCTTCTCTTCTCTGATATTTTCATTTCCCTTTCCTCTTTCTCTGACCAGTTCTTCCCTCATCCCTTAGATTAGCACTTCTCCCTCCTTGCCCAGGAGAGCAAGGTCAGGCTTAATTTTCACACTGCTAATGCCTGATTGCTTAACTGTGCAAACATAACGTTGCATTAACATTTTTTTTTGCATCCAGTTACATAAAATTATCATAATTAATGCATTATGGACAGGGATCTTATACACTATGGCTACGTCTACACGTGCACGCTACATCGAAATAGTCTATTTCGATGAATAGCGTCTACACGTCCTCCAGGGCTGGCAACATCGACGTTCAACATCGACGTTGGGCAGCACCACATCGAAATAGGCGCTGCGAGGGAACGTCTACACGCCAAAGTAGCACACATCGAAATAAGGGTGCCAGGAACAGCTGCAGACAGGGTCACAGGACGGAGTCAACAGCAAGCCGCTCCCTTAAAGGGCCACTCCCAGACACACTTGCACTAAACAGCACAAGATACACAGAGCCGACAACTGGTTGCAGACCCTGTGCATGCAGCATGGATCCCCAGCTGCAGCAACAGCAGCCAGAAGCCCTGGGCTATGGGCTGCTGCACACGATGACCATAGAGCCCAGCAGGGACTGGAGAGAGAGCGTCTCTCAACCCCTCAGCTGATGGCCGCCATGGAGGACCCCGCTATTTTGATGTTGCGGGACACGGATCGTCTACACATTCCCTACTTCGACATTGAACATCGAAGTAGGGCGCTATTCCCATCCCCTCATGGGGTTAGCGACTTCGACGTCTCGCCACCTAACGTCGAAGTTAACTTCGAAATAGCGCCCAAGATGCGTAGACGTGACGGGCGCTATTTCGAAGTTGGCGCCGCTACTTCGAAGTAGCGTGCATGTGTAGACGCGGCCTATGTCAGTCGAGGACTCACGAACTCTGCAACAAGGTGGAACTAAATTCAGTGCAAAGGATTATAAAGGACTATAAAGTCTGCAGCAACAAATCCATTTTAAATGCATTAAATAAAAATAAATAATAGACTCAGTGAAACCATCTGGGTTATTTCCATTGATGGTAATTTCATTTTGTTTATGCTGGTCATATGTTTCATTATGCTCCTAATGCTGAGCTCATTTAGAGTGGCCACTATACCATCTCTTCGCTGGAGGGAGTGAAGAGAAGCTAAGGTAGCAGCACAGGTGACCTGCAGTAGCGTTTGGGAGGTGCACAGCCTCCTAAACCCCCACCAAAATTTTAATTTCTAGGTGGAGTGTCCCCACATGCCCCTCAGAGACTTCCCTGAACCTCCTCCCCCCACAGGAACCAGTCACCCTGGTAGAGGTTTGTGACTTTTGGCATCTAAGGAGACAGTTTGGGTTTGTGGGATTTTCACAGTCCTACAATATTTCTGCTAAAATGACCGGCATGTTGACTAAACCTCCTCACTGTAGTTTTGAGTTGCCTGCCAATGTGTCCATTCCTGCCTCTCCGTGACTGTCTGCAGATGCCTCGAGACAGCCCCATGCTGATTTACATTCTGTGGTTTTTAAGTTACTTTCACAGTTATTTCTTAAGGAAAGCCTAGTGTGGTGGCAGCATTCCGCAGGAAGGGATGCGGTCTGAGATAAATTCACTGGCTACAGGATCCTGTATGCACAAAGTCTTATCTGCCATGCACATGCTGTAAATTACATGATATAACTTTGTAGCACTTTAAAGACTGACAAAATGAAGTCCTACATGACTGTTGTTTTGTTTTGTTAGAATACAGACTAAGATGGCCACCTCTCTGTTACTATGCTATAGTATTAAAACAAAAAAGCAGTCATATAGCACTTTAAAGACTAACAAAATATAGTATAAAATATATATGTTATATATTTAAAATATAAATATATATAAAATATAACTATAGTATTGTATGAGATGGACTGCATTTAGATCAAATCATTGTGCATCGTTAGGAGATAAGAAATATGGAGTAGCAATTCTCTCCCACCCTTTAAATCGCCCTCCTGGTATTATGGTGGAACCTAAAGGCCCTGATTAGTACTAGAGATCAGTTGTGGCAGACGCTGTACAGACACTGTCCCAAAGAGCTGACAATCTAATCAGACAGAGGGTGGGAGAAAAGGATTATCATCAACATTTTGCAGATGGGAAGCTGAGAAACAAAGGCATGATGTGACCTTTTCAAGGTCAGACAGGAAGTCTTTGGCTGAAGTGGAAAGTACTTTAACCACGTGACCATTTGACCTCTATTTGACCCTTTTACGTAATAGGGATAACTTGCCATGTTGTGAAGTCATCTTATAGGTTTAAACTAGATCAGGCTCTTTCTGAACTAGATTAAAGCATGTACAGAAAGGAGGCAGGATTCAGCTGAGCATTCTTCACGTCATAAGTGGACTCCCTGCTTTCCAACCTTAATGTTGTACTGACCTGTTTGGCATTTAATTCCCCTAGTTTTTAAAGGGGTAAAACGGCCACATTCTCATTCTTATTCTCTGCTGGTGGAACTTATGGAGAGTCTTTCAATGGGACCTATTCAGATTGAAGACCTTTTAAGTTTTGTTATCTGTAGCTATTTGGCTATCCGTCCCATGAGCTCGTTCACCCTTGTGTGAGATCTTGGAACTCTGCAAGTCAAAAAGTGAAAAAGGCACCTGGTTTAACTGCAGCAAAGTTCCTAGGGCCAGTTTCTGCCTTCATGCACAGATAGGCTGTATCTTAGGGATTTCCTCGGAGTCTGTGGAGTGGGAAGTAATCTCTCCTTTCTCCCACAGGCTGTGGAGTGGCAGAAAAGTCACTTGATGGCCACTAACTCAGTCTCTGACACTGCATTCCTGGGAAGAGTTCAAGGTACAGGACAAAATGCCCTCTGGATTTGTGACACAATAGCTCCTTTTCCTGTCCCATGCAGGGAGAACAAGACAGTTGTGTGAGGGTTTAAAACTCCTCTTTATCTTCAAACAAAAGGAAACATTTCTTCACGCAACACACAGTCAACTTGTGGAACTCCTTGCCAAAGGATGTTGTGAAGACCAGGACTTTAACCAGGTTCAGAAAGACAGCTTGGAAGTGAGGTCTGTCAATGGCTATTGGCCAGGGTGGGTAGGAATTGTATCTTGGCCTCTGTTCATCAGAAGCTGGGAATGGGTGCCAGGGGAGGGATCACTTAATGATTACCTGTTCTTTTCACTTCTCTGGGACACCTGGTCTTGGTCACTGTTGGATGGCCACTGTTGGCAAGATGAACCTTCAGTCTGACTCAATATGACTGTACTTATGTTCACAACAGAACTAATCAGGACGTTTTTTGTTTTTTTTTTGGTGATTCTGAAATTTTTGCTGCAAGTCTCTTTAGGTCCAGAATTTGTATGACAGAATAAATGCCCCTTTCCCCCAGAGAACCAATCGCTCAGTGTTTAGGGCACTCCCCTGACTTGGGGAATATCCAAGGTCTAGTTCAGTGACCAAAAGGCAGCGAAGTGTGGCAAAGTGTGGCTCAGGAGAGGAGCACATGTGGAGCACCCATCCAGCCACTCTGTGCAAACACCCCATCACATGGTGAGATGAGCACATGGCAGCAGTGGTGGAGGCGGCTTCTCCAGCCCAGCTGGGCTCCAGCTGCATTCTAGTGCAGCTCATGGGGTAGCAGCTGCTGCTGCTGCATTCTGGGGCAGCTTCCATGAGTAATCTGGGGGGTGCCTACTAGTGGAGGAGGGGCGGCACCAAATGGGGGTGAGTCCTGTGGCGATCCCTTATATCCCTGTTGGACAAAAATGGTCCAAAAGGGATGTAAGGTCCTGCTCTGCCTGATTTGGCACCAGGGCTTGAACCCAGCTCTTTCAACCACTGGGCTACAAAAATCAGTCACCTTTGGCTTTTTTCCCTTTAGCCCAAGGACTTCTTATACAAAGTGGAACTGCTGCACTGAGTCTATAGTAGATGTAGGAGAGACAGGTTCAAATCCATGCTCCAAAGCATGGACTAGATCCTGGGTCTCTCTCAGCCAACTGAATACCATGAGCAGGGGTCAGCAGCCTGTGGCTGGGGAGCCACATGTGGCTCTTTAAGGAGCCACCTGAGGCTCTGAGTGCTGCTGCTGCTGACTCCACTTGTGGCTCTGGAAGCTGCCACTGCTTAAACAAAGTCCACTGTTAAAACAAGCTTTAGGGTTGATTTTTTTGTTTTGTTTTTTTGTTTAAATGGCAACAGCTTCTGGAGCCACAATGGTGGCTAGGAGCCCCGGAAGGGAAAGCCGGCAGGGCAGGGAGCTGCCCGAAGGGGGATGGAGAACTGTTGGGAGCAGCCTCTGAGCCTGCCCTGCTGGAGCTGTGATGGAGAAGAGGAGGAGGCCAGGCAGCTGCCAGATGGCAGAGGGAGGGCAAGAGGGCTCTGCCTCCCAGTCACATGGGAGCTGATGTCCAATACAAAGGGCTGCTTGACCCTCCTAACACATTCAAACCAGCGTAAACGGGGCTGGACTGTGCAGCTTGCCACGGTTGTTTTGAGCCCAGGGTGCGCACCCAACACAATGACCCCTTCCAGCCTCAGGGGCACTGCAGGTTCCCTGCCCCCTACCCTGGGCTTTCAGCTTCTCCCCACTGAAATGAGTCACTTACCTTCAAACAGCCCTTAAAATAAGCACCCAGGTGGCAGGGGGGAGCAGCGGGAGAGGTGGTCGCTTCAGGCAGGTAAATGCTGGGGATGTGGGGGAGTTGGTGCTGATAGGGTTTAGCCTGGGGGGTGGGGAGGTGGTTTGGGGTGATAGGGGTTAAGCCTGGGGATGGGGGAGTGGTTTGGGGGATGGAGGTAAAGCTTGGTGATAGGAGGTTAGATTCTGGGGCTGAGGCAGGTGGAGCCTGGAGATGGGGCTAACAACTGTCTAACTGGTACAATCACTGTGTGTGCACTGTTCTTAAAGTAGGGGTGACAAAAAGTACAGTTTGACATTATTTGTTAAGGACTGTCTCATATTCACATGCATGGCGGCTCCTGAAGTAGTGATTTTGGTAACTGGATTTGAAAAAATAGTCTTCTTGCTATTTTGGTTGCAGCCCCTGGCCTTGAGCCTTAACCAGAATTATCACACTTTGTTGTAGGGTGAGTGCTCTGCAACCACAAGGTGGAAGAAATAGATTTGCCCTTGACAGCAGTTCAAGGTTAAGCCTCTTAGAGCAGTGTAGCTGCAGCTATGTTTAGTCCGTTCAAAGATAACCCACTTCGCAGCCCCCAGCATTTTAAAAGAGCCCTGGCACAGAACAGAGCTCAGCACCTCATGGCTCTTGCCACTAGAACTGATGAAACCATATTCTTCAGCATTAGCTTAATTTTTAGATATCTGTGAGATCTATAAATCAAGCTAAATTGAAAAGAAATCAGGTAGTAGCCATAAAATTATGAATACTTGAAGACTATATGCACACCATAGCAATCTGTTGACCAAAGTTAGTCAGAAGGTATCTTCCAACAAAATTTTTGTTGACAGATTGGGGCTACATATGAATGGATCACTCTGTTGATCTGCTCTGTCAACAGAGAGAGGCCGGACAGCCCGGATGCCCTCTCAACAGAATGGTCAACTGGAAGTACAGCAGCAGGACTGCTGGTGACCCGGAAGCCCTGACTATTGACATAGGGCCCCCCCAGAGCAGCCACCTGGCTTTTTTGTCAACAGATTCTGTTGAGAAAGGCATTCTGCCTCACGGGGAAGAGGCGGAAGGCTGTTGACAAAAGTGCCAAGTTTTGTTGACAGTATGTCAACAGAACACACTTTTAGTGTGGACATACCCTGGGTTTTGTTGATAAAATCCTCTAGTGTACATATAGCCAAAGATAAATGCATCTTTAATAAATGCATCCTGAAAGTGGTTTCTAAAATCTGGACAGGCAAGCTCATTTTGGTTCAATACTTCCATTCCCCTAATAAAGGGCTTGTCGAAAATAGGGGGGAAATGTGCTCTTAAATATTTTTAGCCTGTAAGAGAGGTGTTTTATATATTTATAAAGGCTGGTTAAATTTTTTTAACTAAAGTATTCATAGACAGTGTCTGCTTTTTGCAGAAAATTTAGACTTTATTAAAAAATGTAACTTGTAAGTCCAAACAAAATAAAATCTCAAATAAAAATGCTAAACTTTCTGCCAGAAAAATAACCATTTTTCTAATCAGCTGAAATATTTGTTGTACATTTCAACATTTTGAAGGTGTTCTATACATGTAAACAAATCATATCATATATTTATTTGTGTATCTTGGGTCCATCCTTTTCCAGCCACAATGCTAATTTAAATATTGTAAGTAGTTTAATTCATTATATTGCTGTCCATGTAGCTGATGAGATATTTCAAAGAGATTAAATCTAACTTGGCATTGGATTTTAGTTGAAATACTCCTTTCCCACTTCTATCTCCTTACTTGTTTTTTTTTTACACATCTCTTTTTAATACTAAGATTTTAATCATTGGGTTTTTCTATGAAATAACTCAGCAGTTACTTTTTCTAAAAAAATTCACTTTATATAAACAATTAGCTAACCCTTCTCATATTATCATCAAGAAGATTAGGTAATGAAGTGCCATGTCATCTTTTATTTAAATTAGCTAAGAAAGTTTGGGATTATTTAGGCAAATTATGAAAAATAACAGGAGACTATTTCTGGAAAACTCTTACGTAGCTGAACTAGTAAAACAAAATTAACAAACTGACCTTTAAGGGAAAAGATAAGCTAAAATAAAATGTTGTCAGAAAGAAAAAAAAGTGCTGGTTCCTATTAATTGTGCTATGAGCAGACTAAGGACAAATCTGTTTGAACCATTTTTACCATCCTTTTCAGTAAATTTGCATTTAATAGAGCAGATACTTAGGAAGTCAAAAGATCAATTGTATAAAAATAGCATTTGGGCATCCTCATTAAATGGAACAAAATGAGCACAGAGTCAATGCTTTTTGTCATGGCTTTTATTCTAGGGTAAATATGAAAATAAATGCAGGTCTGCAAGGTATAATGAAAAAATAATCCTGAGAGGAAAGAGATCATTATGCATCACGGTACTGACATTGTCATTGATAATACTGACAGTTCTGGAGCCAGTGGAACTTGTTTTGATCTCTTGGATTTATGTGCCTGTGTCCTGGCTCATGCTGCGTGTTTCCTAAGGACTCTGAAGGACTTGTAAGTGGTGCATAATCTTCCTTGTTTGGTGACTGACAGAATAACAGAAATGCATAATTTAAACAGAGGATTATACAGCTCCTTACTTTAAAACAGGGATATGAAGGTGCAGTACGATTTCTTGGTTACCAAGGAACGTTAAGTCATTATTCATTGAACCTCTCTAGTTAAAACTGTAACACAGGACTAACAATGACTATGGTGGGCTGATTTACATATTGCTTAATTTCAGCTACACCTATGAACACAAGAACTAGTGTTCATTTATCTATTGCCCCAGTCAAATTATTGTTCATAAACCCTTCATTTTTTCTACAATGAAGGTAATTTTGATATCACTGTCAGCTTCATTATGCAAATGCTAAACTGCATAGTTCTCACCCAACTTCTCACTCTGAAGAATGATGCAAAGTAAGGATTTCACTCACAAGGCAATTTCTTTTACTTATTCCTACAAGAAGCACTGCAAATTTTACACAAAAACTAACCAGCTTTCTGTGTGTAGGTAACCAGGAACAGCTATTTGTAGATCAGTATTTGCATGCTGGCTAGTAGGGATATTTTATATGAAAATTAATTTTAGCTAGCTAAGAATATTTTTGAAGAATCTTTAAAAAAACAGGAAATCCCTTTTATTTATCAAAGAGCTAGAAAACACCACAATTTTAATCTTAAAATAACTTCATATGAACACATACAGTAGTCCTCTTCCCCCCAGCCACTCCACTGAAAGACAGTAAAATGTTCTGGATAGTAAGCTAACCAAATAAACACATTGACAAGAGAACACTTAATCATGAAACTGATCATTCCAGTGTATAACTCAAATGCATTTTTGTGGACTAGATGTTGAAATGCACCTTACATAGAAACTAGGAGTGGAACAAAAATGCCTTTCACCATCCATCTCTGAATCTTTGGTTATGTACTTCCTACAGGTATGTCAGCTTCTAGCTAAACTTTCCAGGCAAGACTGCATCCTACCACAGCCCCTTACAAAGTTAATCCAAATATACATAGTAAAATTGTGATTCAATAGACCCGATTTAATGGACTTCAGAAATAACGGCCCACAAGCCCCTCCTCCAAGAAAGTAAATGCCGGAGACCCACCAGAGTAGCCAGAGCTGCCGCTGCTGCTGCCACAGGAGTGGCTGGGGCCTGAGGAGCTGCCAGAGCAACTGGAACTGCTGGAACAGCTGATACCACTGTGGCCAGAGGAGCCACCACTGAAGCTGAAGCCATTGGGGCCAGAGAAGCCACTGGAGCGACTGGAGCTGCCAGGGCTGGAGGAGCCACAGTGCTGAGCGCACTGAGAGCCAGAAAGCGCTAGGTCAGTGTGCAGCTTCTCTACTGGTAATTGGGAGAGGAGATGGGGGTTTAAGGGGAAGAAACGGGGAAGGGAAGTGGGGCGAGGGGGGCAGAGGACAGGCATGAGTGATGGGCTGGGAAGGTCAGTGTATTGTCATACAGTAAACCATTCAGGTTTAACCAACTTTCGACATTAACGGAAACCCCTTCTCCCACTAAGCCATTAAATCGAGGGTTTCCTGTACAAGCAACAGAGGCTAAATTTCAAAGAACACTTTAGTGCACAAAGCACAATGCAAACTCTGCATTCATTTTCTTTTGCCTTTCAGTTTGTTCCAGTTTGGAAGAGCTTTGAAGACATTTTTCATCTTTAATATTAAAGTCAAAAACTGAGAGGTACAAAAAACACAGAAGTTGATATTATGGTTCTCACAGAAATTATAATAGGGCACCATTGCAGTTACAGTATACAGTATTCTGGAGAACATATTTTTTCAAAATACTACATGTATGCAAAGGAGCAGTTAGAACTGCAATAGAAGCCATAGTTTGAACTTCCAGCCTAGCGTGTTTACATTCTTGATTATAATATGGCATGAAGTCACTTGCACTAAACATATGAAGTTAACTGAGTTTGCTTTTTCTTCATTTATTTTGCACAAAGTTCTGTTTACTTTCTTTCCAGACGTCTGATCAAGGGTCTATAGGGCAGGTGTCTTTGAAAATCAGGTTCCAAATACTGATATCTCAGGATAACCCTATGGCATATTGAAGGCAAAGTGTTATATAAACACTAATTATCACTATTTTACTTTAGTATCTGAAGTTGCAAGACATGTTAAAAAAATGACAGTCCTGAGTTTCATCAGCCTTAACATAGCCCCAAGCAGAAGGGGAGAAATGTTCATGTCACAGCGCATGCTTCCTAGATGCAGCTAATGTGATGGAGAAAGAAAACCATGAGAGACTGCATTCTGTCACATTCACTCATGTTAGTGGCCCTGGCTGCCAATAAACTAATCTCAAACTGCCAAGGTCTAGATGAGGCCCAATTATATTTTAGTTCAGTGTGAGGCTGGCCTATATTTGTTTTGAAATAATTTAGTCATGCACAAAATTAGGTTTCAGCACTACTATTATTCTACAGAAGCTTTTCAAAGTGCGCAGACATTTACTCTCTACTCTGATTTCTGAGGCACGCCAAGAGCTTTAATGCTGAAACAAGTTGTATGAATAACACTATTCAGACCTCAAGAACAAGGAGACAGGAGAGTCTAGAGCAAGGGTTGGCAACTCTCGCCATGTGAACTGATTTAGAGTGGTACGTGGCTGGGGGCTCCGGCCTGTCTGTTCCCCCCCAGTAGCAGGGGAGGGGGCAGGAGTAGGGGCTGTGGCCAAAGCCCCGTCACAGCCCGGGGTTAGGTCTGTGGCCTGCAAAGTCCCTGCCACAGCCCTGCTGTGGAGCAGCAGCATGGGGTCAGAGTCCCACTGCAGTACAGGGCCTGGGCCCCTGTGCAGTGCCCCTGTTCCAGCACAGAGCCCCTGCCAAGGGGCCCCCACTGGAGCTCCTACCAGAGTATGGGACTGGAGCCCCTGCTTTGGGGGTGGGGCTGGGACCAGGGCTGGAGCCCCAGCTGTGGGGCCTCCACTGGAGCACAGGGCAAGAGCATTGGACCTCGCTGCAGTGCAGGGTGAGAGCCAGGAGCCCCTGCCACAGGGTCCCTGCTGCATGGTCCCTATTGGAGCACATGACCCCTGCCAGATCATGGTAACCCCACTGGAGCATGGGGCCCCTGCCAGAGTGCAGGACCAGAGCCCCAGCCATGGGCCATGCTCCCCACCAGAGCAAGGGGCCACTGCTGGAGCGTGGGACTGGGGCAGCACAGCAGCTGGCCAGGCCTGCCCCATGCACAGCCTGAAGGCGGCAGATATCTTCCGCCCATTGCACTAAATGGTAAAGCTCTGCACCTTTATTTATTAATGAAGCTGTTTTAAGTAGGATATTAGTGACTTGAAAAAGTATCACTGGTTCCCCGACCATCCAGGGAAGTCAAAATGTCAAATTTCACCACTCCGCCTCAGAAATGGTTGCTGACCCTGGTCTAGAGGATTGGATCTCAATCCTTTGCCCAGGTATTCCCGAGCTCTGCCAGTCGCTTACTGTGTGATTTTAACAAGACCTCTCTGTCTCAATTTCCCCATTTATAAAATAGGACAATAGCTTACTTACCTACCTATCTAGTAAGGACTATTGTGAAGGTTAACTGTTTGCTTGTGTTGCAGTTTAAAGATGGAACAAACTATCAGTTCGGAGCACTGATCACTGGCCCAACTTTACAATGTACAGAAAACTCTTTCCTGGCAGCTCCAGGACCAGGAGATTGCTGGATGGTCAAATATTCTGGATAATAGAGGTATACCTAGGAACGCATAACACTAAAGAACAATAAGATTAGATATTAAAAAAACAAATGTATGCAAAGTACAGTACTTTACCAACAGTAGTTTTGTACACTGTAAACTTACACTGTATTTGTATTTACTTTCACTATACTGTACTTATGGGCAACATAAGCAAAATTTACTTATGGTTAAAATGCCAGTTATTTGAGAGTTCCATGTGACAATGTTGGATATGAAAGAGTTTACTGTATCTTGGCATTATAGTAGAATGGCATGGCTGGATCTGAACTTTGCAGAACGACTCAACAAAACATTAAATCGAGGAAACACACTCATCTCCTATCACAAATGTGCTTATCAGATAAACTAAAGGGTTGTGACCCTATAAGAATATAGGGTCAGGTAATGGATTAACACTCCAGACATCTAATCAATTACAATTTGTCTCATCCTCTTAACAGAAAGTCTGCCTTAATTGAAAGACATGGTTTACTCAGTTAACAGCTGCCCAGTATGAACCGTCTGTTAGTAAATGTCACTTCTTGTGCTGCTATCAATCTAAAATGCCAGTGTTGTGACATAACAGCATTCTAAGAGCAGCGTTCGTAATTATTCACAGCAATTCCTGATTCTTCAGTTGTTTGTTTTGTTATTATTCCTTTATTCCAGCAAACAGAAGAGCTCAATGCATAAACAAAAGATTTAGTAAGTATATTTCCTTGCATTGTACTTGCTTTTTTTTTCATCCAAAAAACTATATGCAATCATCAAAGGAAACTACCACAAACAGACATAAAAGTGGTAAGACAACCACCTAAGTATTTATTATGAAGTAAAAAGCTTTTACAATAACCATCATAATATTGTATCTGGCACTGAAGGAAACAAAACTCTCAAAGAGACATGCACCTTCAAAGTTCATTTGAAAAGGATGTATCATTCTTGATGTGTCACTTCTAAGTGCATCTAAACATAGTGATAAGCTGTTGGAACTAGAAAACAAACACATCCAGACCGAGTTAGTTCATTTAATATCTTACTCTTTTTTTTTTAAAGAAAATGCTTATGGCATAGAAAAAAATATAAAAAGCTACAGCAAATGTTAAAATGGACCTGAATTTTTAGGGCCCATAAATTTTGTCCCTCAGTAAGCCACAAGAACAGCTGTCAAACAAAAGTATATTGCAGAAACATAGCAGTACTTTAAAGAAAAAGATGAGGAAAACTGGATACAAATTTAAGCCATAAATTCAGCAGGGGGAAAGATGCCTCAAAGAAGAGTCTCATTTCACATCTTTTACAATTCTTCTTCTGCTTTGCTTTTTGATCAACAGTGGTAAACACAAACAGCAATGTCTTCCTTGAACTTTCATGAACTCCAGCAGCATTAGTTAGCACAGTAGTACTAGTAGTTGAAAAACAAATCCCATCCAGATTACAAGCTTTTCTTCCCTTATGGATGACCATAATAAACAACACCCCTCTCAAGCAAGGGAAGCAATATGCACCAGAATTTCAAGAACAACCTGGCACATCTGCACAGAGTCATTGCCACGTACTTCAGATACAAAGCAAACATGCATTTTTTTCTGAAGTATTTTTAATAGATATAATATAATTGGATTGTGTTGAAGGCTGGGAGGGGGAAAATAGCATACTAACGTGCATCTAACAAAAAGAACTGGAGGGAGAAACTTAATTGTGTTGTTTGTAGGCTCAGTAGAGATTATTCATAGAATTTTATTACAACAAAGGTTACATCTTTGTTCATTTGCACTACAAAATGACATCAACAGGCTCTCTAAAACAAATATCCATTATCTAAAGTTACAGAGAAAATACAAGAAAATTGGGCAAAACAAACCCCCAAATCTGGTATTCAAGTGAAATGTTCAGTGAACATTTAACAGCAAAATACCATATTAGTAGCGACCATAATGAGGCCTTGGATTGTAGGAGTTGTAGCCATAATCATATTGGGGGTAGTAAGACTGTCCTTGTCTGTGCTGCTGGTAGTTGTTACCCCAGCTTCTTCCTGGCCACTGATTAGGTCTACCTCCTTGCCAGTCGTGTCTGTCCCCTCTGCCTCTAAACTGCCTGCCATCATGAAACCTATAATAAAAAGAAATTTGCATAAACACCAGCGCTGAGATTTTAAAGGAGGGAAGACACTGAACTACTTCACAAACAAATTATTTGTGTATTCCTATAATCTAGCTCGTTATTTACATAAACAAAATAACCTGCCAATCCTTTCTCGAGCAAAGTATATATGAAAGATGTGATTATTTAGAGCTATTCTAGGACTAAAGACAGGGAGATAGGTCAACTACTTTCCACCATGCAACAAACTACTGGCTGTTTTACAAGGAAAAAATATTTCATTTTGAACATTTTGTGTGAAGGCTGATAAGAGAGAAGAATTATTAAAACTTAGCATAAAATTTCACATAATTAATGCATAAAACAGATATTGAAACCTTCCTCAACAATCACCAATCTTGGTAAATTCTAATTTACAACTTAAATCTGAAGTTACTGACATATGTAGAATGATAAAAATGTTATATTTAGTTTTAGAAAAATAAGGCTCCAATCCACCAAGCACTTACACACCCGCTTAATATTCTGCATGAGAAATTCCACTGGTGTGTCTAAAGTGTTTGCAGACCTGGTACCTAAGTAACGTAACATGAAATCCAGTATCAGCAATACTTTAAAAAATTGCCTGAACATCAAATGCAGCAATTATCCTTTTTTCAATCCCCAAAACCAAATGTCAGTATCTAAAATTAAGAGTAAAAAGTAACACTCACAGCCTGGAGAACAACAATATAATTCAAAACATATTTGGTAGGCATATAACACAATCTTCCAGTGCACTTGTGGGAGGGAGATATAGTCTATAGTTCTTTCAAACAGACAAAAGCCATGTAAGCTAGCATAGTCACAATATGTTATATGTGTGGCAAATAATATATTTTTTGCTAGTTGTAGAAAAAGTGTCCTCATGACTCTGGTGTGTTCACTAGCAGACTCAGTTTTCCACTGACAATTATGCTTCCAAAGACAACTTGTTTGTGGCTGAACAAACCTCTGCTCTTTCCCGTTATAAAATCAATTTGTGGCTAAGCAGCAATGAGTCCCATGGGCAATGATTTAAGTGCTTTCAGCTCATTTCTTACAGCAGGGGTGAGCAAAGTGGGAGACATGCCTCTGGGGAAGGGGCAGTGCAAACAGCCTTCCCCACATCCCCTGATGTCTCCACTGGTTCACCTGCAGCTCTTCACCCTATCCAACCTCTCTCCCTCTACTGTTGCAGATGAGCAGAACCAGCCAAAATGCAAACAGCTGCAGCCATTGCCAGGCATCCATCCTGAGCTCACCACCTGCAGCCGTGCTGCCTACAGAAGCTGAGCAGAGGGCACCAGAAAGGTATCACTGAGCAGTCCATGACTTGCACAGAAAGCAAGGGAGAAGAATGAACTATTGGTAAGTTGAGCTGCTTTACTCTATTCCTGTCTTGCTCTGCCCTGCTGCTGGTCCCCGCAGCCTGGGGAGGGAGCCTTGACTCTTGCAGCCAACTTTGCTTGGGCTTCTCCGGATGCTCCACAAGGAGCTGCTGGGGAGTGAGGAGGCAGGTGCAAGGGCTGAGCATAAGGGAGGGAGTCTGGAAGGGGGTGTGTAGAACTAAGGCAGCAGTCAGCAGGGGCAGGGTGTGAGCCCTAGCTCTGCCTAGGGGAGCGCATGAGGGACCCTGGCCAGCCCCCTTCCTAAGAAAGGCAGCAGCAAGTGTTCACCCTACACATCAGTTAGGCAGGATGCCGTCTCTCCTAGGATACTTGCCTGCAGTGAGAGACCAGTTAATGTGATGTCCACAGTCATCTATTCCAGGGGTACACAAAGTATGTGTGTGTGGTGGGGGGGCAAGAAATTTTGTAAGGGAGGTAATAGTGTGACCAACTCTCTCCCTCGGAGGGAGCACCGCTTACTTCCCAGGCTGTTGGGGAGGAGAGGCCTGCTAACTGCAGGGATGAGAAGTAAAAAGTTTGCTCACCCTTGCCTTACAGAATAGCAACTTGTTTCATACTCTTACATAGAACACAAAAATCAAGAAACCTGCTCAATAATAAGGGGAAGAATATAGCAAACCCATGTCTCTTTATTCTAAAGCCAATAAACATTCTAGAGGGCTAGTTATGACTTCAAACTCTTTGTGAAAATAACATTTTTAAAAATTAGTACCGATCTCTATTTCTCTGGTTACCACCAGATCTGTTTTTCCATTCTTCTACTATAGGAGGTGGAGCCGTTGGGCATTTCAAATACTCTTGATACTCCTCATCATCCAGTGTGAATCGATGAGAAAACATCTCTTCGTAATTCAAAGGAACTTCAAGAGCAGAAGTCATTCTGAAATTCTATTAGACATAAAATACAATTGCAGCCGCTTAAATATGAAAAGGACAATTAAAATATCTACTTCATGAAAACAGAGCTAATGAGATGTTACATTTAAAGTACTGGTTTTGTATTGGCGTACAATCCAGACACTGAAATATCAGATTCAGATAAGAACTAATTTCCTTTCACTGTCTCAACTTCGTACTGGATAGACCACTTCTAAGATAGAAAGAGTAGTCCCGTCTCCATGGGTATGATTACACTAGCGAGTTTTGCGGACCCCAGCTTTGTCAACAAAACTGTGGAACATCCACACACAAAATGCATCTTGTTGACAGTTCGTCAACAAAACTCAGCACTTTTGCCCGCAGCATTCTGCCTCTCGCCCATGAGGCATAAAACTGCAGTCAACAGATTCTGTCAACAAAAAAGCTGTGTGGATTGGGGGGGGGGGGGGAGAGAGTGGAGCTTCTCTCCCTGGACAGGGCATCCAGAACAACGGCAGCCCTGTCTGCTGTGCTTCTGAGTGCCTGTTTTGTGGCGAGAGCAGCCAGGCAGTCGGGCCGCGCTGTCGACCTTCCGATTGGCTTCTCTGCGTGGCCACGTTCTGTTAACGGACGTTTCGTCGGGAAATCTCTGCTTCTGTCGACAGAGCTCCGTAGTGTAACTGTAGCGCAGGTGCTTACAGCCTCCGCCACCAAACGCTGCGTGTGACGGGAGGTGCGAGAGGCAGCTAGCTACGAGAAACCCGCTTCTTACACCTCCGCCTCCTACCAGGGACAACACTCACACAGCAACGTGTTTCCATCACTGCCGGCCTGGGCTGTGCTACAGCCAGTCAAATCAAGGCCTCGCGTTGCCCTCTGAGCTCCCAGTGTCACCACGGCCCACAGCTAGGGAGCGGGGCGGGGTAGACAGGAGTGAAGCGGAGACAGACAGCAGCGCCCCAGGCAACGAGAGAGGCGTTATTTTGCCCCCGCCCCCCCGCATCCTCCTCCGGCCCCCTCAGACCCAGCCCTCCCCACCCCCCACACAGCGAGCCCGCACCTTCCGTCTCACCCGAGGCAGCCGCCGTCTGAACCCTTCCCGCAGCGCGAGCTCTTCCCCTTCCGGGCCCCTCCGGTTCCAGCTTCCGGCGCGGGGCGGGCGGGGCCGCAGCGGGAGCGGGCGCTGGGCCTCGGGGCGGCAGGCCGCGGGCACAGCGACGTTCCGTCCCCACCTCCCCCCAACACCCCCGCGTTCGGGGCCGTTGCACCCGCGCGGAGCGCCGCTTGCTCAGTGAGGTTCCAAGGCCTGGGTGCCCACGGGCCGCAGCTCGGGCAGTTCCTAATGCCCCTGGGCTGCAAACCCCTGTGCGGGGAGCGGGTGAGGGGCCGCGACGAGCCCAGGGCTGCTCAGGCCGTCGGTGTTCGCGGTGGCTAGAGACGCTCTCGGCAGTTCCATGGCCTCGTTAGTGTCCGGGTGCCAGTAAGGCCATTCCTCCGGGTACTGACCCATTGCACCCTGGGTCCCTGGCAGCTCTGCATAGCGCCTTGCTGCCTTTGGGTGCCGCTCAGCCAGCGCCTGCTATGGACTTGGGGCACCCGCTTACTTTCCTCTCTGGAAACTGTTCGGTTCTGCTGCACTGGACTAAAACGACAAGCAGTCCTGTGGCACCTTAGAGACTAACATTTTGGAGCACAAGCTTTCGTCGGCAAAGACCTGCTTCGTCAGAGGGGCGCATCTGACAAAGCGGGTGATCGCCACAAAAGCTTATGGTACAAAATATCTGTTAGTCTATCAGGTGCCCCAGGACTGCTTGCAGTTTTTGAAGATACGGACTAACGGGGCTCCTCCTCTGATATTTGCACTAGACTCATCATCACCTGCCCCTGCAGAGCTTCCCAGGCACCCCCGGGATAAACCCATAAAGACAAAGAACTACACATGGGGTTAGCGGTTTACTCTGCCTCTAGTTCTGTGTGCTGTGGAATGTCTCCTGCCAGTTCTACCAAGGCCAGGTCTATACTAGAAGAAAAAATTGATTTGAGATATGCAACTCTAGCTATGAGAATTGCATGTCTGGAGTTGAAGTTTCTTAAATCGATTTTTGCTGCCACCCCCACAGCAGGAGGTTGAAGGGAGAAACTTTCTGGTGGACTCCCCTCACGCCTAGCTACTGCAAGGAGTACTGGAGTTGGCAGTGGTGCCTTGATTGTTCGAGTGAGAACAGCCTCACTAGTACACTAAATCAAACCCCGGAAGATAAACCACCAGCCCATTGATCTTCCAGTAAGTATAAACCTACCCCAAGTGTGTACACTGTGTGTGATGGTTAGATCCGATGTAGGCAGCTGGTTATGCACTCTTCGGGCAAGATACTTTTTACTGCCAGAGCTCCTTGAGACAAGCAAGGGCACCCAGTATTTTAATATATGGCTTTTTATTTAGTATATGATGAGGCAGGCTTTTTACATCAGTGTAGCATTTGTGTGCGTGTGTGTGTATGCGTATGCATGCACGCGTCTTCTGAGTAACACTGATCTAAACAAAACTCACTGAATAAGATACCAGTGTTTTCCACCTCTGTAGCTCTCTGTACTGAGAATTTGGGAGGCTAAACCTCTTAGCATCTCAAATTATACCAAAGGATATTCATTACTATTTAGAGAATTAATACATATTTGAGGTTTATTATGTAAAGTCTGGAGGAGAACACTGCAATATTCATTGTCTTGGTATGTTTTGCAGTTGTGCTAAGTGAAAGAGAAAAAGTAAATATGGCCAAATCTTGTGAGCAGTTATGCCCATGATCATAGTTACTCATACATGGAGTGATACTGAAATTACTGGGAGACTCTGGCTACATCTGCACTTCAGCGATCTGTCAGCAAACATTACTGGCAGAAAATATTTTCCAACAAAACTTCTGTCCACAGCTCACATCCACACATGAAAGTGGATCGCTCTGTCGCTCTCTAGAAAATTTTCAGGAAGAAGGGGCTTCCACAAAGAGGGTTTCCTTCCAGGAGATCCCCCAGGGGCCGCGCCCCTACACACTGTTTTGGAGTGCAGAAGAGCTTCTTCTGGACTCCAAATCATGTGACCATATGCTAACGAGGTGCCAGGAATTCACATGTGCATCTCATTAGCATTTTTCAGGCCATTTATTTGCATGCCACGTTCAGCAAAAGTGGCATGTTTAGAAACAGCTGCAGTGCTTATATTCCTTCTTATTTACCTCACTAGGATTGGACTTTCACTTTTTAGAAGATGGCTTTTTATCTCTCATTCTTCTTTTACATGGTTGTTAAGCCATGGTGGCTCTTTTTTAGGTCTCCTACTATGTGTTTTAATTTGGGTAGACATTTAAGTTGGGCCTCTATTATGGCGTCCTTGAAAATTTTCCATGCAGCTTGCAGGGATTTTACTCTAGTCACTGCATCTTTTAATTTCTGCTTAACTAACCTCCTCATTTTTCTGTCATTCCCCTTTTCGAAATTAAATGCCAGAGTGTTAGACTGCTCAGATGTTCTTCTCACCACAGGAATGTTAAATGTTATTATATTATGATCACTATTCCCAAGCGGTCCTGTAATAGTTACCTCCTGGATCAAACCCTGAGCTCCACTCAGTACTAAATCAATAATTGCGTCTCCCCGGTAGGTTCCTGTACTAGCTGCTCCAAGAAGCAGTCTTTTACGGCATTTAGAAATTTTATCACTGAATCTCATCCTGAGGTGACATGCACCCAGTCAATATGGAGATAACTGAAATCCCCTATTATTGTTGAGTTTTTTATTTTGATAGTGTCTCTAATCTCCCTTAACATTTCAATGTCACTATCACTGTCCTGGTCACGTGGTCAATAATGTATCTCTACTGCTATATTCTTATTTCACTATGGAATTACTATCTATAGTGATTCTATGGAACATTTTGATTCATTTAAGATTTTTACTTCATTTGATTCTACATTATCTTTCACATACAGTGCCACTCCATCACCCGCACGACCTATTCTGTCCTTCCGATATGTTTTATATCCCGGTGTGATTGTGTCCCATGGATTGTCCTCATTCCACCAGACTTCTGTGATGCCTAGTATGTCAATCTCTTTTAATACAGAGTATTCTAGTTCATGCATCTTAGTAGTTATGCTTCTTGCATCTGTGCAGAAGCACTTTAAAAATTGCCACTGTTTATTTGTCTGCCCTTCCCTGATGTACTAGATTCTTTATACGTGAGTGTTTCCTGCCTGATCTGGTGCATATTATATCATCTTCCCTCCTCTTCCTGACTAAAACCTAGGGAATCTCTATCAATGGAAGTCTGTCCGATCCATGTACTCCATACCAATCGGCTTTCCCCCATCTCCTAGTTTAAAAACTGCTTTACAACCGTTTTAACGTTTAGTGCCAGCACTCTGGATCCACCATCCTTCCTCTATAGGCTCCCCCTCTCCCAAAAGTGTCCCTAGTTCCTAATAAAACTAAGCCCCTTCTCTCTACACCATCATCTCATCCACACATTGAGACTCTGAAGTTCTGCCTGCCTACCTGGCCCTGCATGTGAAACAGGAATGCCACTGTAGAGGTCCTGGATTTCAGTCTCTTTCCTAGCACCCTAAATTTGGCCTCCAGGACATCTCTCCTACCCCTCCTTACATCATTGGTACCTACATGTACCACAACCACTGGCTCCTCACCAGCGCTACACATGAGACTATCTAGATGTCTCGAGAGATCCGCAACCTTCACACCAGACAGGCAAGTCATCATACGGTACTCCCGGTCGTCACAAGCCCAACTATCTATGTTTCTAATGATTGAATTACCCACTACTAACTCCTGCCTCTTCCTAACAACTGGTGTTCCCTCCCCCAGAGAGGCGTCCTCAGTGTGAGAGGATATCATAACATCCTTTGGAAGGAGGGTCCCAACAATGGGATGATTTCCCTCTGCTTCCATTGACTGCTCTCTTCCCCTGATCCTTTCATCCTCCTTAACAGCACTAAGGCTGTCAAACTGGAGGTGAGACACTACTACAGTGTCCTGAAAAGCTCATCAACAAATCTTTCTGCCTCCCTTAGCTCCTCCAGTTCAGCCAGCCTGGCCTCCAAAGCCCGAACTTGGTCTCTGAGGGTCAGGAGCTCCTTGCACTGGGTGCACATATATGCCACCCACCCACAGGGAAGGTAATCCTACATGTTACGCTCGACACAATAAACAGGATAACCCACACTCTGCTGCTGGGCTTCTGCCTGCATTTTCTCCTCAGAATAAATTTGTTATATATGGGGCTTTTCTTTAAATGTTTGGGATATAGTTTTATAAAGTTTTACATCAAAATGTGGTCAGAAGTAACTAGCGCCCTCTTAGTACCCCCTTGAAACTCCCCTCTCAAAACTCCCTCCTGTTCGCAAACGGCCTGGTCACTTACTACCAGGGTTTATGAAGCTTTGGTTTCCTGATAGTCCCTCTGGCTGTCTACGGCTTGACCAATGAGCAGAGAGTTTTTCATTTCAAATCCTAATTAAGGCTCACAGCTTCCAACTGCCAGGCTGAGCACACGGCCTTTCAAACAAACAAACAAACAAACAAACAAACAGGTCAGCACTCAGAACTCCAAACAAACAAATAAACTCAAGCCCCGAGCCCCCAAACAAACACCCACACATTCCAGACAGCCACTTACACCGAGGTGCTGTAAATTGCCCCAGCCTTCACCAAGAGAGCTCCTCTCAAAACTCCCTCCTGTTAGCAAATGCCCTGTTTGCGAGCTCCCTGGTCACTTACTAGCAGAAGGGCTAACTGGAAGCACAGCACACTTCTGTGCTTTGTATATTGAGTCTGTTCTGGTAAGGCTATAGATCTGAAGAAGTGGTTCTGTCCCACGAGAGCTCATCACCTAATAAATTATTTTGTTAATCTTTAAAGTGCTACATGACTGCTTTTTTCGTTTTGATAGAATAGAGACTAACATGGTTATCTCTCTGTTACTACAGAAAACAATGGTGATGGCAAATATTTTATAGACTGTCTAGTCTTGTTAAAGCTTGTTATTTTATGGTGAGTCTCAATAATTGGTGGCTTTTTTAAGGTCCCAGTTTCTGGAATTATGTGCTTTCATCAGAGAGGCAGCTGTTTTCCACTCCATGCCACTTTGACAGTACATGAAAAGAAGAGAGTGACTTTATCAAGTGGAGGACCAGTGCTAGTTAGGCAGTTCCCTTATTTTCATGTGCTAGTACTGTAAGGTCCCCACATTCACGAACTTAATGTTTGTGAATTCAGTTATTTGAGAGCAGCTGCTTGAGGCCACCACTTTCTGGGGCTTCGGGGGAAGGAACGCTGGCAGCCACCGTTTCCCTGGGGCTCTGAGGCCTTGACTGCTGCTGGCCATTGCTTCCCCAGGGCCCCGTGGCAGGAGCGCTGGTGGCTGCTGCTTTCCCAGGGCTCTGGGGTGAGGAGCACCAGCAGCTGCTCTGAGCCCCCTTCCTGCCCCCTCCCCTCCGTATTCATGAAAATCAACATTCGCAAGGGTTCTGAACACAAAACCCTTGCGAATGTTGAGACCCGACTGTATATTTATGCCTGCCTCTGTAATTGCCATTCCATGAACCTGACAAATTGGGATTTTGCCCGCAAAAGCTCATGCCCAAATAAATCTGTTAGTCTTTAATGTGTCACAGGACTCCTCATTGTTTATGTGATTTCATGAGAATCTCATTTTTCGTTTAGAGAACAAGTAAATTTCTTACTCTCATGTTTATGGAGAAAACCTTTAAATGTGATCTTACTGTGCCTCGATGACTCAAAGCCAAATAAAAATAACCTGAAATTTGATTTAAAAATGTTAATTGTTTAAAATCTTGTGGTTTTTATGCTGATCTCCTGTGATTTGGGGGCCTGACTCATAATACTGAAGAGTTGGGATAGTTAGAACAGGCAGTTTAGTGAAATGGCAAGATGGTACTAGGAAAAGGAAATTGCAAGTCTGTGTAATTTTATAACTTCCAGCAGGGAGGAGTCCTTTTAATCATGACTAGTATGTACTTGGAGAAATCAACTAAAGAACTGGCAGTTGTGTCCTTTCTGGCCAAAGGAGAATTTCCTTACATATGGGCAAGGTCTGGGCAAGGTCTGTGATTCTGCCAAAGAGAGTGTCATAGATACTTATGGTATACAAAAGAAGAAAGAAGCAGCATCTTCTTTTATCACATATTACTTTTTTGCACGTTTATTATGAAAGCTAAGATTTCCTTTTGCCTTTCAAATATTTTCACAGAGTTCATATTTGCTATTTACATGCTTTGATTTTCTTTGGGGATTTTTCTGTTCTAGTCTATTTGATATTAAAAGTTTATCTCTTTTGTAAAATCAAAAGTTGGCTCCTTACATTATTTCACTGTAGGAAAGAGATGTTAACAAGATTGAGATCTTGTGCTCTGCCTAGATGCAGGTAAAAGAGGTAAAAATGAAAACTTCTTGCTGATTATAAATCAAGAAAGGCTGGGGTTTCTGCACATGAGATAACACAACTGTAGTCATTGAATAAGTGACCATACGTTACGGATTAGCAGCATATAGTCACACTGAAAGAGATCAGTACGTAATGCTCTTGCATAGTGCAATGACACAAAGTATTCAGAGTTGTATTCTTTCAAGCCTTCTGCACTTACAAGATCAGTGCTCATTGTTGGATATTATTCCCTTTGCTAGAGAAGATCTTTGCCTGGAGGATTCTCATTTAAATAACAAGAAAAGATGAGATATGGCAAATATTACTGACAGACGTGTTGACGTCTGTGTGGTAATTCTGTCAGATCATTCCGTAGTCTTTGACATTACCTTGTATTATGCCAGTGTGCTTAAAAATGTCCTTCCCACTTCTCCATATCAGATTGTAATGTGGAGCACCGAGATGAAGAGTACAGTACACAATTCCAAACTATGTTCAGCACAAGAAATTTCTAAATGAGTACCTTCTTCCCTTAGCAATGACCTTTAAATGTTAATTGCCTCAAAAAAAGTTCCCTTTGTTGTAAAATATACACACATGCATGCACACACACAAAACAATTCCTGATGTCAGCTTTTTTTACAAAGAACCCATCTAGGCTTTTGGAGGGACTGATTCCTCTTCTGCTAGCTTTACACTACTATAATTCTTAACTTTCTATGAAGTTACTCCTGATTTACACTGATTTGAAAGAAGGGTATCTCCCTTCTTCACCTTCATTAGTGTGCTCTTCTTGATCAGGTTTTTTACAGGATGGTAGTTCAGGATTGGTATTATGTTTTTGGTAGCCTTCCTCTGCTGCCAGTGTTCTATAAATTTCACCAAAGTCTTGCTGCCGTCTGTAACTTTCACGTTTTAAAAATGACTAAGCCACCTGAGCACTCCTGGTTCTTTAAGAGTGATTCATTTTTTGTTAATTTTGCTTTCTAAGACAGTAATTACATATTGCAGCACATTTTCTTATTTTTTCTTAACATGATGGTGCCAGTTTAATCTTTGATGTAATGCTAGTGGCTTCAATAGAGTTACACTGCAAATGAAACTTGCCCCTATGAGACTTATCCAAATGTTAATTTCTTTCCGCATCATTGCTCAGTGGAGCCATAAAGGCAAGGGGAAGAAGATGAGTCTCTGACAGAAAGATCCTAGTTCAAACAGCCTCCCTGTTGCTGCCACTCATGCTGCTCCATATGTTGCTCATTTGAGAGGGAGGTACGTAAGATCCAGTGCAGCCTGTGCTGATATGCAGGCTGTGGCTGAAGGATAACAAGAAGCATTCACCATAGCAAATCTTGTGCAAGTTTCATGAAACAGCCACAGTAGCAGTATGCAGTCCAAATGAAACCGAGTTCAAGGAGTGTTCAGCTATTCATGTATTATGCCGAATTGTTTGAAAGCTAGGAAATGAGGTAATGTATCTACAAACCAGACTTGCTGTATTTGTCAGAGATTTGCTCGGGTTCCAAAAATTAAGATTGAGTGGCAGATTAGATTTCAGGAAACCCAAGGCTGAGTTGTGTTGTTGCAGTTTTTTAATGCTGATATTGGGTCAGCCCATTATAAAGGTAAGAGATGTGCAAAGATCTGGGTTCAGATTTTGTTCTTGCCCAATTTTTGGTTTTATTTGAAGTGCTGATTTTAGTTTGGACTTCTCTCTAGTATGTCATATCCAGTCTAATAATCTTCTAGCAGCTCTGTTAGAATATGGAAATATAGACATTCCTGTTAGAGCCAGACTGATAGTATCGATTGCGTATAATCTGAGTATTTAAAGAAAATTCCCTATTGCACTCTAAGAAGGCTGCTGGGGTATTTGAAAGAGAAACTGAGTGGGAGTGCTCATGAGTACAATTTTGTGTATGTACTGGTAGGGCTCATACTACAGCCATGAGCCAGCAGCTTACTAGTACTAACCAGTAGTGCAGAATGGTGGAATGGTAGACCCTAGCTTACCATAACCACCACCCACAAAGCTGCCATTCAGAGGACACATCCAGCTTCTTCCCCCACTACATATTTAATCCTTAAATTGCAGACAGTGGGACTTGAGCACATTCTTAGTAGCAGAAGCAAATCAGGGCCTTAAATGGGTGTAGAAACGTGATGTAGATTTGCTTGAATAAATCTGCCTGCACTAACAAGAAAACATTGTCCTCTCCAGTGAACTTTATTGGCAAATATTGTTAGCCTACGAATTTGCCAGCTTCTTTTTCCCTCTTCCCACTGTGCATATTTGAGGGAGACTTCCTAAGCAGCCCTCCTAATTTTTATAAGACTAACAGGAGGGTGGAAATTGTCCTGGGGTAGCTAAAGAGATCTAGGTGTGAGTATGAAAAAACTCCTTTTTCAAAAAATGTGATCTTTGTGTTTAAAGTACTCTCCAGAGGCACCAATCGGGACTGAGACTTCTCTGTGTTAGGGATTATATAAACACTAGAAGATTCACCTGGAGTTGCTCAGGTCCGTCAGGGCAGGCAGTTGGGTGTATGAGGGAGCAGGAGTCAGGGCTGGAGGGAGAGGAAGGGCTTGGAAGGGAGTTGGTAGGGGGTGCAGAAGTCAGGGTGGGGTGGTGCTCAGGGCTGGAGGTGTGCGTTTTCTGCCCCAAGCTAGCCTGGGATAGGAGGTCCCATGTGGCCCGGGTAGTGGCTACACCCTGGGGGTGGCCAGGGCGGCAGTGGCCATACTGCTGGCCAGCAGCTATTCCCTGTGCTATGGTGCTTGCTGCCCCCGGTCACCATTTGTTAGTATAATTGTCCCTGCTCTCACACTCCTCCCTTTCCCTTTGATAGAAAACAGCCACATTCCATGCACATCCATCGTCCTGGCACAGCCAAACCAGCGCCTTGCATTAGGTTATGATAAAAGGAAGTTGTACACCAAATTTGGTCATCCTCGCTCTTGGTGTTCAGGAAGAGTTCTTGAACAAACGGACTCACGCATTTGGATGAACACACCGACACACACAAACGCTCTTAAATAGACACTAGATCAACTGAGCTACAGAAAAGCCCTTAAGGCTTCCTTTGGATTGTAGATCACTGTTATAGTAGAACTTACCTATTTCATACTGAGTGGAGCACAAAGTTTTTTAAAAAGATGCGACTTTACATTTGAGCACAGGTGGTGAAGTCCTGATGGAGCTGACTTCACTAAAACAAGCAGACAAAAGTGCACACACACACAAAATCTAAATACCAGGGTTTTGGTGATACTTTGAGTATGATTGCTCCTTTGGACCATGCTGTAGCTGCTTATTCTAAAAATAATACAGGAACTTTCATCTGAAATGCTACTCTGGGAGTACTGCAAACTTCCTGAGTAACCACGTCAGCTAGAAAGCAAATCTCAGAGCACTAGCATCTATAGCATATGACAAAGACAACAAGACTTTGCCAACCTAAGCAAGGAAGCACGATTCTAATTAAATTGGATAAAAAGTTATAAATGAGTTATAAGGATCTCAGTTACTAAAAAAATATGACAAAGATCTTCTAGTCAGGTGACAAAAGTTACTGTCAGATGACACAAGTTACACAAGTTTCATCCCACAAGGGGATGAAATTCTTACTGTGTTGAAGTCAATGGGAGTTTTGACTTGAACTTTAATGGAGCTGGGAATTTGTTCTGGTATTGGACTTAGATAAGAGCAAAGAACGCTTAGGTGTTGCTGGAAGTGATGTTGGTGATTCAGCATGGGCGTTAAGCTCTGTCTTCTGAAGATTATCATATGTGTCTTAGAGGATCAATACGCTTGGCCACCCCGATCTATGACTTAGTGCAAGTGAGTTTATAATAATAATCTCTTTACTCAGACACGATATTGCACTATTTGGTAACTATTTGTCATATGGCCCAGAATAGTCAGTGAGGAAATCAGAGATCTTGGAATGAAGATTTGAAGAACATATGTTGATTGGGCTAACCTTTGGCTTTGCACGTGATATGCCTTCAAATAATGATCCACACTGCCCTTTAAGGGTCTGCTTCTTTTCTTATTGAAGTTCATGCTTAGAATCCTATCTGAAGTAACATCAACAGAAAATTTGGCTTTAAGTGTTCTCAGAAAGCTAAATAGTAAACAACTAAGACCATCAGGCATGCTCTCTCAGATTAGGTAAAGGTGAATCCCTTTGGGAGAAAAAAAATGGAGAAAATAGTCAGATCTCCTAAATCTGACAGCCTTTGGCTAGATATGTGAGACTATAATATCCCTGGCTTACTTCTGTCACATGCCATTTATGACTTCTGAAGTACCACTTGAGATTTTAGGGCTGCTGACATGAAGGGACAAGTTATATCCTTGAAACACATATCTTAAAGGGTGTTTACAGCTTCTTCATGCAGACTTAGAAAAGAATGGTCCTGTAGTATTTTGAAAAAAGAAATGCTAGCCAGATGGACATAGCAGGAGGAAAGAAAAGCCAGGCAGCAGAGCTGGACTGAGCATTCTAAAGGTGGGTCTTGCTGAAGATTAATTTATTCCTGGTATGTGTGTGGGAAGGGGGATACCAAATTAAACTTAGAAGAATGTCAGGGTGTACAATATCAGATACCCTATATCAGGGGTCTGCAACCAAAACAGCGAGAAGAGCCATTTTTTCAAACTGAGTCACAAAATCAATACTTTGAGAGCTGCAATGCATTGTGAATATGAGACAGTCCTTAATGAATAACCTCAAGCCATATTTTTGTAACCCCATCTTAAGAACAGTGCACACACAATGATTCTATACCGGTTAGAAAGTTTGTTACTTTCACCCCTGGATTGGAGAGAAAATGAGGACAAGGAATAGGAGATAGGCTCTTTAGTAGGAGGAGCAATGTTGGCATCAAACTTCCACAGTCCCCTACAATCTCCAAGCTTTACCCACCTCATCCCCCAAACCCATCCCTCCATCTCCAGGCTTAGCTCCTCTCAGCCTGAACCCTGCCCCAACCTGCCCACTGAACCTGGCTCTTACTCACATGCTTCTCTCTTCCCACACGTGCTCTGGGTCTCCCAACTCTCCTCTCCACAACTTCTCAGGCCAGAAAGGGCCTGCAACTTTCCCAGCCACTCGCCACCCAGTAGTGCTGGTGCCAGACTCACCGGTTTCTGGGGATGGGCGAGGAGCTGGGTTGGGTCCTGGGGGAGCTGAGATTGCACCACAGGATGTGGCTCCAGGCTCCAGTGGCTTCCAGCAGAAATGGGGAGGGGCTGTGGCTGTGAAGCAAGGAGGAGCTGGGAGGCGCCGTGCTGCCCAGGGGGAGGTGCCGGCCCTGCAGGGAGGGAACCTGTGCTCGCTTCCCAGGAGGCCTCCCCCTGCCTCTTCCTCCTCCTCAGTGGAGCTGCTTGGCTCAGCAGGAGCAGACTCAGCAGCCCTTACCCCCAGCTCTCCTGCTCACTTCCCCCACCTACAACACAGGCAGCTCCCTTCCCTGCTGTGCCGAAATCATGGAACTAAATTTCATTGGCTTAATGGCCGAATCCCTCCCGCTGCCCTGCCGGCCATTAAACCAATAAAATTTAGTTCCATTACTTCAGCGGTGCCAGGGCAGGGAGCCACAAAAGGAGTCAGTGGCAACAACATCCGGAGCTGCAAATGACTCCTTGAAGAGCCGCATGCAGCTGTGGAGCCACAGGTTGCCAACCCCTGGCTTGTATTTTGTATACGTTTCACTTGAACAATATGTAACATTTGTGCCTTTATAAAATAAAGTCAGTCTCGCCCATTTAATATCTAAGAAAGATTTTCAATAAATGTGTCAGATTATCACTCCACTGGGTAGGGATGAATTTAAAGCAGAATAGGTGACGTGGTTAAATTTATGTTGTGCTGTAGAATTGTATATATCTTTTGACAATTTTGATCATAAAGAGAAGTTTAACTAGCTGGTTTAAAAACTTCAGTTGTACTGGGAAGTAATTTTAGGAGAAGGCAAAAGCCTTATTCTCCTCCTTCTACTCACTGTTTATTCAACACCAAAAAATTTCTGGAGCAGTGATGTAAATGTGGCAGAATACTAAATGGAAAACAAATAACGATTCTCCAGATTTACATGAGTGTAAAAATGAAGAGTTTGACTCAATGAGAGTTTTGTCTACGTGAGGAGAGCTAGATATGATCCAATACAAGAGTCAGCAACCTTTTGGACACAGACAAAATTTGACCTTTTGACCTCTGTATGTTCCAAGTTCCCGTGATACTTTTTAAAGTCACTAATAGGCCAACTTACAACAGCTTCATTAATACATAAATGAAGATGCAGAGCTTTACCATTTAGGTGGTGGCTGGTAGCATTAGCTGGTCTTTTGTTAATCTGCAGGCGGCATGGCTTTGAGCAAGCTCCCAGCTGAAGGGGGCAGGGCTGAGCTCCCACCTTGCTTTCCAATGAAAATTGGCTCACGCGCCGTTCTTGGCACCTGTGCTGGGGGTTGCTGACCCCGATCTAATATATGAATTGCCTCTTTGAACAAAGACAGCTTTTGGGTGGCACCAGGGTTGCCAACAGATTTGCCTGGCCTGTATGCAACGTGTGTTTGGGGGATGGACCTGCTCCAGGATCCTGAAGCGGAAGGGGGTTGGGCAGAAGAAGTGGGGTTGGGGGCAGCCAGCTCTCAGCATTTCCCAGAGCACACCATGCCACAATTCCCTCCCTGCTCCTGCAGCTCTCAGAGCCACTCAGGGCACCCCATGAGGTGCTCCAGTGACAATTTAAAAGGGCCCAATTAAACAGGATGTTACATCCCTATTTCAGAAGTGGGATAAGCCTGAGAGTTTCCTCCAGGGAAACTAATTTTGATAAGCACCCTTCCTGAAATAGGGTTGTCTTTTGGAAAGACTTCTAAAACTCCTGAGAGTCTGCCACAGATAAACCATCCAGGACATCACAACCATCCAAAGAAAGAGAGAGATGAAGGAGGGCAGAGCTCTGCCCTCCACGACCTGAAATTGCACCCCTCTGGGAGGAAGCAGAAGTGAGCTGTTCCCCCTCAAAACAGTAAAGCATATTCAGACCCTACTCTGACCATCATTCTGTGTGTTGTTTGGAGAAAAAGAAGCCACAGGCAAAAGTAGCCCTGAATTTGTAACATCCAGGACAAATGCCAGGCTTTACAGGAGCTTGTCAAGATTGAACACTGGGATTTGGGCATCTGAAATGAAAATCCTACTGCTATGCAACAAACCACTTTCACATGACTGGGGTGTCTCCTTTCCACATGACTTTTTTTTGTGGGAAAAAAAAGACAAAATGAGTAAGTTAACAGCAACAAACCAGGGGTGTGCAAGGATTTAAAGACAGAACTGCCTCACCTCTAACCCACTACCTATACTCCTTGACCAACAAGCCACATGTGAGAGCAATGCAACAGCCATTCCATGCTATTTTTTTGGAAAAGAAGCAGGAAAAAGGAGCCCAACAGATTAACGGTACAGAACAGAAACAGTCTTTTGCAAGAGCTTGTTTGATATTTGACCCTCTCATGCTGTTCAGACAGAGGGACAGACAGTCATAATGGTATTGCAGTTTGGCACCTGTATGGGAGGCCACCAAGGCCGTGACTCCTCATAGCACTGGCTTGTGCACTAAGTGAGCAAGACAGGAGAGATTCTCCAGCTAAGCAGGAAACAGGGTCTGCAGAGACCAGAAATGGGTCCCTAAATGGACTGGTATTTGCCCTTTTCTTCCCCCAGTAAATATATGAACTGGAAGTTACTGATTATTAGGTCAAGTTTTACAGGTATTATAATTCCCGGATATCTGCTTTAGTTGTCAGGTCTTTGGAATGTAGTTATTAGGTCTTTGGAATCAGATATAAATATATTTAAACCTTCTTGGAGAAAAGGGGTGGGCAATAATTTTTGATGGGGGGCACTCCAAGATTATGGTGAGTAGTCAAGGGCCACACTTAACCACAGAGTGGGCGAGGGGTCTGGCATGGAAGTTGGGTGCAAAAGGGAGCTTGGGGTAAGGGTTTGGGATGCAGGAGAGGTGCAGGGCATGAGAGGTGTGGGGGTTTGAGGTGGGCATTGTGACCTGGCGCGGAGTTTGGGGGAAGGGTTCAGGAGAGGGTATCAATGAAGTAGGGGCTTCTGACCTGGGGAAGAGGCACAGGTCCGAGAGGGAGTTGTGACCTGGCGAAAGGGGTGTACAGAGGATTTGGGTGGTGACGTGGGGCAGGGAGTTGGCATGGGGGTGGTGTGTCAGGTGCAGGCTCTGTCCAAGAGGTGCTTATCAACTTGGTGGTGCCCAGCTAGCAGCCCCATGGGACCCTCAGGCAAACTCCCTGCCTGCTGCAGCCCCAGGGCCATCATGTGCTGGGGGCAGGGGCAGCACATGAAGTACCCCCCGTCCTGGGTGCACAGCTCAGAAAAGCACATGGAGCAGCCAGTGGCTTTGAGTGACCTGGGGTTGCAGCAGGCAGGGAGCCTACCTGAGGGTCCTGATAAGGCAGGCTGGGGCCGGATCCAAAGGCTTGGCAGGCTGGATCTGGCCCACCCCATCCTCAAAATTGGGAGCATATCAAATTTGTCCCATTTAGTTTTGAATCCTGTCATTGATCTGAATACTCGTAAAGAAATTGGGGGGGGCAATCTTACCAGATATTTTGCATTCACCTGGATGGATTTTGATTTCAGTTGTGTGCGTAGGTGAGCATGTAGCACCATAGGCAAGGACTCAGGCAATATAAAGTACACACAAGAAGAAAGCATCCATGGCACATGGCACAGCTTGGGCAAATATATTTGAGAAGCAGCTATTTGCTCTGATGGGTGCCTTGGATCCTGTCCATAGGTTTAGCCAAAACGCAAAGTAAATAATGAATCCATATTTCTCCAAGCCAGAGAAGAGGAAATCCTAGTCAACCTTACCGAGTGCTTCTTCAGCATCAAGAGATTTACTAATGCATGAGTCAACAGAATCTTGGTATAGAGTCGTGAAAGCAATGACGCTGGAGTTGGGTTGCCTGAATTGCGCACATTGTGGCAGATCCCTTTTGGATAGGGTGAGTGATATTAAGTAGGGTATTTTCTAGTCTTCATGACAAGACTTTTACCAGTGTCTTGCAGTGTCACCTGGCTCTAATAAGACAGTAATCAGGGCCATCTAGTTTAAGACACGCTGTTCTATGTTCCGCAGAACACTGGTGTTCCATGAACAACTCATAGGTGTGCTGCAACGGCGTAGCAACTAGCAATGACGTGTGGCACACGTATATATTTTCTGTTATTAAAACTAGATACCATGTTCATTCTTCATTGCTATGATACCTTATTAAATTACTTCCTTTTTGTTTTTGTTGTATATGTTGCTGTTGTTTTGTTTGTTTGTGTTGCCTTTTTTGTTTGACAACAATTTTTTGAAGAAAATTTGCGTAGGTGTTCCACGTAAAAATATTATTGTTTGGTGTTCCATGGCCTCAAAAAGTAACAGAGAGAAAGCCGTGCTAATCTATATACTATCAAAATAAAAAAGCAGTCCAGTAGCACTTTAAAGACTAACAAAATCATTTATTAGGTGATGAGCTTTCATGGGACAGACCTACTTCTTCAGACCATAGCCGTACCAGAACAGACTCAATATTTAAGGCACAGAGAACCAAAATAGTAATCAACGTTGACAAATCAGAAAAAAATTATCAAGGTGAGCAAATCAGAGAGTAGAGGGGCAGAAGGGGGAGCAAGGAGTCAAGAATTAAATTAAGCCGAGTATGCAAAAGAGCCCCTATAATGACCCAGAAAATTCCCATCCTGGTTCAAACCACGTGTTAATGTGTCGAATTTGAATCTAAAGGAGCGTTCAGCAGTCTCTCTTTCAAGAGTGTTGTGAAAATTTCTCTTCAGTAAGAGGAAAACTTTCCAGTCATTAATAGAATGGCCCACTCCATTAAAATGCTGGCTGACTGGTTTGTGGCTCAGGAGTGTTTTTATGTCTGTTTTGTGCCCATTAACTCTTTGTCTAAGAGAGTTTGAAGTCTGTCCAATATACAAAGCATCTGGGCATTGTTGGTACATGATGGCGTATATGATGTTAGTTGAGGAACATGAGAATACAGAGTCCAATGCAGCCAACACAGTAGAATTTTAAATGCAGGTCTCTCATGGTTGCTTGGAAATGTAATCTGACGTTGGTATTATTTTAGAGATCTGTTTTTCAATCCAAATTTCTGTGTGATAGAAGAGATGGGTATTTAAACATATGTCTGCAACTTTTTAAGAACTAGAGACTGAATTACAGATGGTGGTGAGGGTCTGAGAATTAAAAACATCTGAACTACAAGAAAATTTACATGTGAGAAGAAATGTTTTATTGAAATGAATGATCCTGAAATTCAATATGTTTGAAAACCAAAAAATGTGAAAACATCTTTCTCGTTCCATATATTCACTGTCTCATTGTTTCACTAAAATCTTTGTGACTTCAAGACTTCACTAAAGTCTTGACTTAAGTAAGGCTTTTCATACAGCCTCACGTAACCTCCTTATGAACAAACTAGGGAAATACAATCTAGATGGTGCTAATATAAGGTGGGTGCATAGCTGGATGGAAAACCATTCCCAGAGAGTAGTTTTCAGAGGCTCCCAGTCAAGCTGGAAGGTCATATTGAGCAGGGTCCCACAGGGATCCGTTTTGGGTCAAGTTCTGTTCAATATCTTCATTAGTGATTAGATAATGGTGCAGAGAATACATATATAAAGCTTGAGGACAATACCAAGCTGGGAGGGGTTGCAAGTGCTTTGAAGGACAGGATTAAAATTCATAATTGAAGAATTGGTCTGAAGTAAACTGGATGAAATTCAATAAAGATAGATGCAAGTATTCCACATAGGAAGCAATAGTCAATTGAACACATGCAAATGGGAAATGCCTGCTTAGGCTGGAGTACTGTGGAAGGGGTTCTGCGGATCATGGTAGATCAGAAGCTAACTATGAGTAAACAGTGTGACACTATTGCAAAAAAAACAAAAACAAAAAAAAGCAAACATCATTCTGGGATATATTAGCAAGAGGGTTGTCAGCAAGACATAAAAAGTAATTCTTCCGCTCCGCTCTGCAATGCTTATGCCTCTTTAGTAAGATGAAGACATAAGCCCATGCTAGCAATGGACAAAACATGGCTAACAGAAAGCTAAATTGTGAGCAAGAGGCAGGCCCCTGATAACAGAACTTGGCACAAACAGGGCCAAGAGTGCAAAACAATAATTGGTAATTGGCCTAGGTGCAGAACAATAATTGGTTCCAGTCATAATTTGCAATCACAATGTACTAGCTCATTAAAAAGACCTTGGTAACAATTCATCACAGATACAGACCCAGGTTTAGGAAAGTGTCTAAAATGACAGCATGATGGACAGAGATGATCTAACCAAGCCATGAGGTACAGGTGATGGGTGGTACCCTGAAAACCTCAGAGGGTGGCTGCCTGATATGTCAGCCGTGCGGTGTGGTTTGTTTGTATCTGGATGTAAAGTGGTGTCTTGGGGGGGACAGTTTCTGCATGACCTAGGGGGCAGTGGAACTTTCCCACTGACTGAGTCATTACATTGAGGGAAGTACATATGCACAGTGGTTCAGTAGACTTTACTGGCAACTGTTATTGTACTTTGCTTTACAATACACCTGGCCTGGCACTTTTGAGCCTTATCTGGTCTGTGGTCTATCATCGTCAACGAAGCCAGAGACCCGTGAGGACACCACAGCCATAATTCCTCCTAACTACTGCCTCAGCATGACATTTCATGAATGATGTGGACAACAGAAGAAGTCCAGAGGAGAGCATGGAAAGTATTGAAAGTTTAGAAAACATGTCCTATACGGGAAGATTGAAATACTTGGGCTTGTGTAGTTTGGAGAAGAGAAGACTGAGAAGGGGGCATGATAATAGCTTTCAAATACATAAAAGGTATATGCACACAAAAGAGGGAGAGAGAAATCATTTTCCTTAACTCTTGAGGACAGGGTAAGAAGTGATAAGTTTAAATTGCAACAAAGGCAATTTAGGTTGGACATTTTAAAAAAACCCTTCCTGTCAGGGTAGTTAAGCCCTGAAATAAATTGCTTAGGGAGGCTGTGGAATCTCTATCACCCAAGTTTTAAGAGCAAGTTACACAAATACCTGTCAGAGATGGTCTAATACTTAATGCTGTCATGACTTCTGGGGATGGGACTAGATGACCTCCTGAGGTTCCTTCCAGTCCTATGATCCTATTTGTAGCCTTCTCTCATGCCACAGTTATTCTGCAATATCAGGGTCTATTTACAATACAGAACATCAGAATTCAATGGCCGTTACATTTTGCTTTTGACTCACAGTGGTTTATTCCAACAGGATGAAAAATGCGATCTCAGGTAGGTTACAAAGAAAACTATATTACACCAGCTGAGGAACTGGAGCCTTACTCTTCCCCAGTTTACACTGGTGTAATTCAGGAGTAATTTATCTAAAGGAAATAGAGTCACATGATTATAAAATTGGAATGAAATCAGAATGGAATTCAAAATGCTAACTGTACCCCCCTTTTCAACTACTTCAGTGAATTTGAAAATAAAGTCACCAAAATAAACTTAGATTAAAAATGCCATATAGTATGAATGAGAAATAATTTCTCTTGGGAAGGAAAACATGCAACTACTCGGATACCTTATAGGATTCTAAATAAGTGTATCAGCTCAGGAGAAGACTCTAACCATTCTTATGTATAGTCATGAAGATCTCTGCTCAGAGAGAAGCGCTGGTAAAAAAAAAAACGAGAAAGATGTTAGGCTGCATAAGGAACAAATGGAGTATAACAGGAAAAATATTATAATGCCATTACGTAGATTAATGTTGCAGCCTCATCTGGCATAGACGGTGCAGTACTAGCACCCCATCTGAAAAAGAATGTAGCAGAATTTGAGAGAGTTTTGAGAAGGGCAACAAGAATGAGTAAAGGTGTAGACAATCTCTTGTATGAAGAGAGATTGAAAAGGTTGGGATTGCTTACCCTAGTAAGAAAGGACATGATAAGAGTGCAGATTGAACCTCTGTAGCCTGGCACTCTTGGTCTGGTGGCATATGTGGTCCAACATGATTTTAGTTAGCCAGATGACCACTTATCGTGGGTATGGCCAAGTTTATCATGAACCCATAAAGTTTCTTTACAGCCACCAGCCCTGGTTCTCAGGGTTCTGTGCTGTTATTTAGTGGTAATTTACCCCAAAATGTCTTCTAAGAGCCCAGCGAGCAATGGAAGTGTTGGTAATGCTGCTGGACACTATTGACCTCCTGTGGGTCGGCTAATTCTCTGGTTCAGCACCAGTTATTAGACCTCATGTATCAGGTCTCAAATTTGTCTCTAATTATGAGGAGTTAGCACGGGTTTGTGGAGGCAGAGTATCCCACATCTATTTACTGTGGTATTTTTCATACCTTCCTCTGAAACAGCTGATGCTGGCCACTGCAGAGACAGAATGCTTGATTAATTGGAAGACAGATCTGAGCCATTATGCCAATTCCTGTGTTAGAGAAATAATAGGTGCTGCATCAGTCATTGTATGGAGGCTGCATGGATCATTTCAAATGTAAAGCTTTCAGAGTAACACCTTGAATCAAAATCCTCTGAGAGCAACAGCTGAAGATGGCCCAAGTAATTTGGGAAACAATATGTACTCTCAAATGATACTTCAGGCATTGAACAAAGAGCTGAATTTGATAGCTAATATATTTATTATTGCTTTTGCATGGAGGTTCTTCAAGATAAACAGGGACAGTTGTTGAGTCAAATACAGTAGTAGCTTTTAAAATAGGTTCTGAGCATGTCTCTGTCTATTGGTTCTTCCTGCCCACTTTCACTCCTCTGCTGTTTTTGATAAGTAACATAACAGTAACATTTATATACCAATTTTTTTCATTGTACAGGTCATAGAAAAGTGATTTGGTAAAAAACTTGGGGTATGTCTATACTTACCCAGCATTCAATGCGCCACAGTCAAGCTTTCAGAGTTCGATTTTGCCGTATATGTGAAAAATGCAGCAAAATTGAGCTCTCTGGGCTCGTCCATCAACCCCGGTACTCCACGTTATTGTGTGGCATAAGGGACATGGGCACAAGCCCAAAGAGCCCTGCCCTATGTTAGGGCAGAAAGTCAAATCTTTATATGTTGCTTCTAGCTACACTAATAGCATAGGTAGAATTGCGTATCTGGGATCCACTTTGCTCCGTTGTGTAGACCAGCTTTGGAAACTCTCTCTCTCTCTGACCTCCTCTATCTGTATTGTGATGCTCCCCTTTCTGGCAGATAAGCACATACCAAGTGCAGAGTGAGGCAGTCAGGTGCAGGCACAACATTTTCTCTAAATATGGGACCACCTTTGGAAATGCTCTCTATTGATTTTTCAGCATCAGGAGCAATGTACTGTAGAATTGTTTATGTGGTATTCTTTGCTTGCTCACATTTTGTCAGGAAACTCAATCAGAAGTGGTCCTTTGCCCCCCACTGTTCAAGTGGTAAAACTTAAGCAATGCCTATGTTCTCTCAAAAGGGGATAAATTTAATCTAGGTAAAAACTCGATTTGAAAAGATTGTATCTGGCTTTTCTGTAGCATCTTAATGTAATATTTTAGTAAAAGAGCAGAGCAAATTAGGGCATTCCAGTTTCAGACTTACCAAGTTCAGCATGTACTCTGTGATATAATTCAATCTGGATTTCTATCAGGCCAAAGTATGGAGAATGCCTGGAGGACCTGTATTGAATTGTTTATTAATGTTGACAGCTGCGCTCAGACTATACCAGAATTATTAGATGTTTTGGCCACCTCTTACATTTTGGCAGCCTCTAACACTTACCAGTTTAAAGACCCGTGTTGGACAATCTGGCATTTTTTCTGGTTTTGCTGGATTATTTTGTGAGTGTGTATTTTTGTTTTGAAGACCGCCCCCCACTTTTTTTTGGTCATGGATTTGTCTTCACTGCAAACACATAGGGTCCCATGGGGTGACTATAGTTCTTTACATTCACATAAAACTGCTTTGAGCTAATATTTGCATATTTGTACATTTTCCAACATTACCTTATGAACAGAGCTGGAAACCACTTTGTATTAGCACTGTAAATCAGGAAATGTCTAGCGCTAGCCCATTTTATATAAAGGATAAAATCTGAAGAATAATGAAAGAATCTTCTCAATCACTAATCTCTGTCTACCCCAGGTTCCCTGAACTCTAACAAGCTGCCTCCTTTCCCCTCACTGAAATTAAATATTACAACACAATTAATCTTTAACTTGCTCTTTTAGGATGAACTGCAGAGGGCTTTTAAAAACCAGGATTGTCTTTGATTTATTTATTTATTTATTTAGTAGGCCTGAATAATTGTTTTTTTTTAAAGTGCTTTGTTTTGTGTAGTCCTTTTTTTACCTTAGAAATCTCAGGAATGTCAAGTCTGGTTTTCTTTCCCTTTGCTGTTGACGGTCTCAGCTGTTTATTTGAGCCCTGACATTTTAATTGAAAGGAAAAGGCTGTTGAATCTTTTAACAAATAAATGCTTTGTCCAAAACATTTGTTAGTCACTGGACTAAATAGATCTTAACAAAACCAATCATAAAGCAAAACGTTTTAAAAGTATCTGATTTAAAATCTCTTCCTTTCTCAGTGACTTAGCTTTCAGTCTTTTGTTTCTTGTCTGATTTCACTTGTCCTCCAACTACCTGAGAATCTTCTAAAGGAGACAAGAACTCATTTTTGTAATAAAAACAAAACTCTTCACCAAAACCTTGTTGACCAAATCGTTCAGGCCTTATTTATACTTCATAAATAAGGTTGCGTATTTTTCATCACAAACCAAAACTGGAAAAAGCCTGACTATGACATGGTGAAAAATGCAAACCTTATAACTCTAACAGAGAGTTATAAGTTTACAAAAAGTCAAAACACACAGTAGCTGTGTCTACACGTGCACGCTACTTCGAAGTAGCGGCACTAACTTCGAAATAGCGCCCGTCGCGGCTACAAGCGTCGGGCGCTATTTCGAAGTTAACTTCGACGTTAGGCGGCGAGACGTCGAAGTCGCTAACCTCATGAGGGGATCGGAATAGCGCCCTACTTCGACGTTGAACGTCGAAGTAGGGACCGTGTAGACGATCCGCGTCCCGCAACGTCGAAATTGCCGGCTCCTCCATGGCGGCCATCAGCTGGGGGGTTGAGAGATGCTCTCTCTCCAGCCCCTGCGGGGCTCTATGGTCACCGTGGGCAGCAGCCCTTAGCCCAGGGCTTCTGGCTGCTTCTGCGGCAGCTGGGGATCCATGCTGCAGGCACAGGGTCTGCAACCAGTTGTCAGCTCTGTGTATCTTGTGTTGTTTAGTGCAAGTGTGTCTGGGAGGGGCCCTTTAAGGGAGCAGCTTGCTGTTGAGTCCGCCCTGTGACCCTGTCTGCAGCTGTGCCTGGCACCCTTATTTCGATGTGTGCTACTTTGGCGTGTAGACGTTCCCTCGCAGCGCCTATTTCGATGTGGTGCCGCGCAACGTCGAAGTTGAACATCGACGTTGCCAGCCCTGGAGGATGTGTAGACGTTATTCATCGAAATAGCCTATTTCGATGTTGCTACATCGAAATAAACTATTTCGATGTTGGCTTCACGTGTAGACATAGCCAGTATTTAATTTAATATTAAATTGTTTGTTTTGGAAAATAATGAGAAAACGTGTCAAAAAACAAATAGAGTAAAAAGATCCAACAGCACCTTTCATGACATAAAAATATACATGGAAAGTGAAATAAAATAAGGCAAAAAAGTAATTATGGCAATAGCAAAAGCTAAACAAAGAGAGTAAAACAAATATTGAGAGGTCAGAAGAGATGGGCAATGTCTGAGCTTATGGCAAGCAGACCGACTACATATATTTATTTTTGCTAGGACGGTTTTGTTTGAAGGACATGTTTACTGTGGTTCACAGGAATCAGAAATACAGGTAATATATTTTACAGGCTCCAAGGCACAGTAGAAATCAGCCCTCTAAAAATTATTTTCCATTTGCAGAATTTAGATGAATTTGTTTCATGGATTGGATAGTGCAGGCAGCTTCTCCACTTTTTAGCTCTCGCAGTTTTCTTGAATCTTGCCACAATAGTAAGAATACTCTTATGAATAATACATCATGGCTGAATCATCTTCAACCGTATTGAAGCCATATCAGAAAAGAAATACATTCTGTGTGAAAGCTGAGGAACTAATTAATTATAATAGCGGATTTATAATCCTTATTTCAAGCGATCCCACAGTGCTTTAAGACTGCCTTTGCAAAGTCAGAACCACTGTTTTACATCTTTACCAAAAGATGAGTCTGAACTCCTACTGTAAAATAAAGCTTCATACTGGGAGAGATCTCTCCAAACCCAGTAATATAAAATACACTTGCTGCTGTTATTACAGAAGACAAGAATGAGGGGGATTTGATAGCAGCCTTCAACTACCTGATGGGGGTGTTGAGGGCGTGTTCCAGAGAGGGTGGACTCAGTGGCTGCAGATGAAAGAGCAAGAAGAAATGGTCCCAAGTTGGAATGGGGGAGATCTAGATTTGATATTAGGAAAAACTACTTCACTTGGAGCATGGAGAAGCACTGGAATAAGTTACCTGGGAGGGTGGTGGAATCTCTATCCTTAGAGTTTTTTAAGGTCAGGCTTGACTAAGCCCTGGCTGCTATGATTTGGTTGGGGTTGATCTTGCTTTGAGCAGAGGTTGGACTGAGGTCTCTTCTCACGCTAATCTTCTCTGATTCTATCACGATATCACAGTGGTTGTCCTTTTGGCTAACACACCAGGGACTGCACCAGAGATCCTCTGCAGACTGGCACCTGTACCATATACTTAGCAGTCAGTTATATATTCACATCCATCCATTTGCTAAATTTGCTTGTGTGGCCTTAACTTTTTTTTTTACTGTAGTACAGTAATTCCTGCTTCACACCTTATATTGTATTAGATGACAGGTTAGAAAAGCTGATTATTTGACAGTAAGATAAATGCAGTTCCAGTTTCCTTTTGATAGTGAAACACTCTACTTCAAAGATGGATTAAGGTAGTCTGCGGCCCTGGCAGAGGGATCCTCCCATTGCATCTGTTTATTGTTAACAAGAAACTGGTCTAAATGCTTGGCCCAATCAAAACTGAGGGGCTGCTGGGTTTTATTTGTTTGCTTGTTTGTTTTTCAAATAAAGGACAATGAGGAAGTTGTAAGGAGCTCTGTCACTCTGGCACCTGCTCTTTTATTGGGCACCTACTTGTGAACAAAGTATGATCACCAATGTGCATCCACTCATACTCCTGCACCAGAGCCTGTCTGAATGCACTGAACAGAGTCCCTCATAAAGCCTAGAGCCCCTCATAAACTCTGGTCCTCAGGCCATTGAGCCACCTCCTAGCACAGGGGTGCGCAAAGTAAGGGCATGATATCTTGTGAGATGTGGTACAGCGTGATTGACTCTCTCCTTGACACCGCTGCCTCGCCAACCCGGTGCTTTCTCCCACGCAGCCTCCACTGTTGCTATTACCAAGGGGATACTACCCCCACCACCGCTGGGCCAAGCAGAATGAGCAGAATCCCTGAGTTAAGCAGCAGGGGCAGCTGGCAAGTTCACGGCTTGGTAAGGGACCCTCCAGGTCCCTCCTTGGCACCCTCCTGGGGTCTTCCCCTCAAGCACACCTCCCCCTTTGGGGCACCCCCTGGAGCCTCCCAGCACCTCTTTCCCAAGCATCCCACCTCTGTCCTGAGCACCCCCGCCCCTATCTCTTCCTGTGGTCTTCCCACAGCCTGGGAGGGGGGCCCTGGCTAATTGTAGGGGCAAAAAGTAGGGCACGATGTAAAAAGTTTGCTCACCCCTGTCATAGCACATAAGACATGGAACAGTTTCAAGCCCAGGAATTGAATCTCCCTTGTCCACTGGCTCTTGCTTTACTGGCCTTTGAATCTTGTGCCCTTGGGCATGTCTTGTGCCCTAGGCATCTGATGAAGTGAGTCTGTGCTCACGAAAGCTCATGCTCAAAACTTTTCTGTTAGTCTATAAGGTGCCACAGGACCCTTCGTTGCTGTTACAGATCCAGACTAACAGGGCTACCCCTCCGATACTCTGCTCATATGGGTACTGCTGTCGTGCAAAATGTTGTCTATCTCCCCACTGGTGGAGGAGATGTGCCCCCAGCCCCATGGCTGAGAAAGCACTGAGCAAAGATAATAATACCTTAGGAGAGGGTGAGGCTGGCTGTCTTGCTACTGTGTGAACTGGCCCTGGAATCAGGATCTGTGGTGCATAATGCCAGATTCCTGTGCCTGTTCACACGGCCACATGTGACAAACAAACTAAATTGTGAGACTGTGGTGTGCTTCTCTCAGTTGGGTGGCTCCGGGTGTGCCATCGTGCATGCTGGCTCAGAGTCTGATCTTGCTGTCCCTAAACACCCCTCGGGCCGAGCGGACAGCTCAGAACCCAGCACACCATGCCCCAGGCGTGGCCAAGCAGGGCACATATAAAACACATCTATTTTAGAGTCCTGGGTTTTGCAACAGGGACCTGCAAACAGGAGACATTGCACAGCGCTGGTTGGCCATGCTCCCTTACGTCGTGGGACCAGGGAAAGGGCTATTTCTGACACTTTTGCCTTTACTGTCTCCATTTGACTGGCCTCAGCCCCAAATTTAACTGGGCCCCCTTCTCCTGCTGGGTTGACTTGAGGCCTTCCTTGAACCCAGGGCCCTGGAGCAACTGCGCCACTATGTCCTGGTTAATCTGGCATTGCTCTCCTTAGTAAAGTAATCCTTAGTAAAGCCTTACTCTCCTTTACTAAACTGGACTCCATTGGAAATCTGTAGACGTTCCTATTGAACCACCTATAAGAGTACCCTGTAAAGTGCACTGTTCACTGAAACAAACTCTTTGACTAGGGAATGTCTGTTTCATATGCTAGCATTGCTTCATCTGCCGTATAGTTTAAGGTAGGAGGGATATGAGCTGAAGGTTTAAAAAATAAACTGTGAGACAAGGATGTCAAATCTAACCCTGAATTGTGGTGAAAGCTGAATATCAGGATAAATTTAAAATGTCTAATACTGTCTTCATGATTCCCCTCAGGAGGAACTAGAGGGTTTCTTTTCATCTGAGATTGGGAATGAAGAGAAAAAGAGAAAATGCAGAAAAGGATATACGAAAGTGTTGGGCTTTAGCTGTCAAAACTCCTTCAAGTAAGTTTAGTATTTGGAACATGTAAACTAGGAAAACCCATTTTAAAATCTGTGGTAGTACATTTGGCTGTCATTATTACAAACTTCATGACAGTGAGAAAATCCTTTGGTGAACACTGTATAGCCATCCTGAAATTTAGAATGATACAGCTACTTATCTTCATGGCATTTTTAAAATGCCCTTTTCCAAGTTTTATGCTGAAAACATCCTAGAACTTCTTAGCCTCATACAGCTGTAATTCCATCTCAGGGTTTTAATGACATGAATAAATGACTGAAGCTTCACTTGAGTGGCTTATGATATCACCAGAAACCCTAGATGGACTGTCAGTCTTATTTTGCACAGTGGGGACATGGTTCCTTAAGTCACTGATTAAAATTTTCTTCTTTACTTAGTTCCCAATTAATGTCAAATTACATTTACAATACAGCCATAATGCAGAGCACTAAACCAAGTAAATTTAAATAATTTACCCACTCCTCTAATCTTTTTTTTTGGGGGTGGGGGGTGTTAAAATAATATTCACAAATAAAATGTAGAAGGTAGTCATTGTGGAAAACAGTATATGTATATATATATAAGTAGTCCAATCAATTGTAATTTTGAATGGGAGGGGAAGTTAAAATCCTCTTCTATGTGATGACTGGGTATCTTTCCCCCACATAACAGTAATGTGAGTGTGCACAACACATATTTGCAAACTTACATTTGCAAAGTGAACATTTATTTATGGAATTCATGCACAGTAGCGTCTATATACAGGAATGGGGAGGTAACTATAGGAGAAGGCAAGTCATGTTATGGCCACAATGAGAGGACCAGTTAACTTAAGGATAGTAATGCATGCAGGGTAGTGTGTTTTTGAGTCTGTCGTGATATTAACAAGGTGATTGTGAGTCCTACAAGCTATCCTAAAGCTCTTTCAGAGCCTGCAAGAGATCATCCCATTGTGATTTTGCACCTTAATGACAGTTTGGCACAATTGCATCAGATCTGATTATAAAATGACAGTCAAACTCATACCGTAGCACTTGGAAAGGACAAATATAGAGTGGTGGGGATAGAAACTGCTAAATCTGTGCAAAACTCAGAAAAACTGGGTAGCATAGCTTGTGGGACTCCAGAAACCTAAAGCCAGATGTAAATAAGTGCAATTCCACAGAAGAATCAATTTAGACCATGGTGTCAACTCCTGTCACTCACTGAATAATTAATAAGGACTTACGATCTCCATCTGTAAAACAGAGACTATTGTCATTTCTTTGTGTTAGAGTAGCAGCAGGTATAACCCCAATCAAGCATCATTGTATCAAGCACTGTACAAATAAAAAGGAAGCTAGTCCCTGCCTCCAGACAGCCTTCTGTCTAGAAGATAACAATAAATACCCACTTTTGTAAAACACTATGAGCTCTTTCGATGGAAGGTTCTATAACAAAGTAACCCTATGAAATATGCAGAGATGCATCTGATGAAGCAGGTCTTTGCTCACGAAAGCTTATGCTCCAAAATATCTGTTAGTCTATAAGGTGCCACAGCTTTGCGACCGGGTACTTGCGAACAGGAGGGAGTGTTGAGAGGCTCTCCTGGAGGAGGAGAAGGAAGGAGCAAACTAAAGCACCTTGGGGTAAGTGGCTGCTTGTGTTTGGGGGTTCTGGGCTTGTGTTTGTTTGTTTGTTTGTTTGGAGTTTGGAGTGCTGAGCTGAGTGTTTGTTTGAAAGGCCGTGTGCTCAGACAGTTGGAAGCTGTGAGTCTTGATTAGGTTTGAATTGAAACACCGTGTGCTGATTGGCTGAGCTGTAGGCAGAGGGAGGAGCTATCAGGGAGGCCGAGCACTTAAACCCCACTAGTAAGCGACCAGGGTGAGTGCTAACAGGAGGGAGTTTTGAGAGAGGAGTTTAGAGGGGGAGCTTGGAGGGAGCCAGTGACTTCTATTGCTCTTAAACTTAAATCCTTTATAACAACCTCTATCTGAAACATTTAATTAAACCCTCATATATAATTAGAGTAGGAAATGGAGGCAGAAGCCCAGCAGCAGAGTGGAGGCTATCCTGTTTATTGTGTCGAGTGCAATATGTATGACTACCTACCCTGTGGGCGGGTGGCTTATGTGTGCGCTCGATGCAAGGAGCTCCTGGCCCTCAGAGACCGAGTGCGTGCTTTGGAGGCCAGGGTGGTTGAACTGGAGGAGCTAAGGAAGGCAGAGGTGTTTGTTGATGAGACTTTCCGGGACATGGTAGGGCTGTCCCACCTCCAATCTGACAGTCCTGATGCTGTTACGGAGGATGAAAGGCTCAGGGAACTAGAGCAGTCAATGGGAGCAGAGGGAAACCATCCTATAGTTGGGACCCTCCTTCCAGAGGGTGCTATGGTATCCTCTTGCGCCGAGGATACTTCTCTGGGGGAGGGAGCGCCAGCTGTTAGGAAGAAGCAGGTTTTAGTAGTGGGGGATTCGATCATTAGAAATATAGATAGTTGGGTTTGTGATGACCGGGAGAACCGTATGGTGACTTGCCTGCCTGGTGCGAAGGTTGCAGATCTCTCGAGGCCTCTAGACAGACTTATGGGCAGTGCTGGGGAGGAGCCAGTGGTTGTGGTACATGTCGGTACCAATGACATAGGGAAGGGTAGAAGAGATATTCTGGAGGCCAAATTTAGGTTACTAGGAAAGAGATTGAAATCCAGAACATCTATGGTGGCATTCTCTGAAATGCTTCCAGTTCCACGCGCAGGGCCAGATAGACAGGCAGAACTTCAGAGTCTCAATGCGTGGATGTGACGATGGTGTAGGGAAGAGGGGTTTAGATTTATTAGGAACTAGGGACACTTTTGGGGTAGGGGGAGCCTATACAGGAATGATGGGCTCCACCTAAATCAAGGTGGATCCAGACTGCTGGCATTAAACATTAAAAAGGTCGTAGAGCAGTTTTTAAACTAAGAGGTGGGGGAAAACCAATTGGTGTGGAGGAGCACGTGGATCGGACGGAGACTTCTCTTACACGAGGCTCCATAGATAGGGATGCCCTAGAAGTTAGTCAGATAGGGAACGTGGGAAATAATATATGGGCAAGATCAGATGTGAAACAATTGCATATAAAAAAATCCAAGGCGTCTGTGAAAGGCGGACATATAAATAGTGGTAGTTTTTTAAAGTGCTTTTACACAAATGCTCGGAATCTGTCTAATAAGATGGGTGAACTGGAGTACCTCATATCAAAGGAGGAAGTTGACATAATAGGCATCACAGAAACATGGTGGAATGAGGACAATCAGTGGGACACTATCATACCGGGATATAAATTATATTGGAAAGACAGAACAGGTCGTGCGGGTGGCGGGGTGGTACTATATGTGAAGGATAATATAGAATCAAATGAAACAAAAATCCTAAAGGAATCAAAATGTTCCATAGAATTATTATGGATAACAATTCATTCCTCTAATATGAATATGGCATTAGGAATATATTACCGACCACCTAACCAGGACAGTGATAGTGATGCTGAAATGTTAAGGGAAGTTAGAGAGGCTATCAAAATAAAAAACACAGTAATAATAGGAGATTTCAATTATCCCCATATTGATTGGGTACATGTCACCTCAGGACGGGATTCAGAGATTACATTTCTTGATGCCTTAAATGACTGCTTCTTGGAGCAGCTAGTACAGGAACCCACAAGGGGAGAGTCAATTCTCGATCTAGTCCTGACTGGAACGCAGGATCTGGTCCAAGAGGTAACTGTTACTGGACCGCTTGGAAATAGTGACTACAATATAATAACTTCTAATATTCCTGTGTTGGGAAGAACACCGCAACAGTCAAACACTCTGGCATTTAATTTCAAAAAGGGGAATTACACTAAAATGAGGAAGCTAGTTAAACAGAAACTAAAAGGTAGAGTAACTAAACTAAAATCCCTGGAAGCTGCATGGAAACTGTTTAAAGACACCATACTAGAGGCCCAACTTAAATGTATACCCCAAATAAAAAAACACAGTAAGAGACCTAACAAAGAATCACCATGGCTTAACAGCCATGTTAAAAAGGCAGTGAGAGAGAAAAGGGCAGCTTTTAAAAAGTGGAAGTCAAATCCTAGTGAGGAAAATAGAAAGGAACATAAACACTCCCAAATTAAGTGTCATAACGTAGTAAGAAAAGCCAAAAAAGATTTTGAGGAACAGCTAGCCAAAAATTCAAAAAATTATAGTAAAATGTTTTTTAAATACATTAGAAGCAGGAAGCCCGCTAAAAAAGCAGTGGGGCCCTTGGATGATAAAGATATAAAAGGAGCGATCAAGGAAGACAGTGCCATTGTGGAGCGATTAAATGATTTCTTTGCTTCAGTCTTCACGGCTGAGGATGTTACAGAGGTTCCTAAATCTGAGCCAGCCTTTTTAGGTGACAAATCTGAGGAACTCTCCCAGATTGAAGTGACATTAGAGGAGGTTTTGGAGTTAATTGATAAACTGAATAGTAACAAGTCTCCAGGACCAGACGGTATTCACCCAAGGGTTCTGAAAGAACTCAAATGTGAAATTGCGGAGTTATTAACAGAGGTTTGTAACCTATCCTTTAAATCCGCTTCGGTACCCAATGACTGGAAGATGGCCAATATAACGCCAATATTTAAAAAAGGCTCTAGAGGAGACCCTGGCAATTATAGACCGATAAGTCTAACATCAGTACCAGGCAAATAAGTAGAAACAATAGTAAAGAATAAAATTGCAAGGCACGTAGAAGAGCACGAATTGTTGGGCAAAAGTCAGCATGGTTTCTGCAGAGGGAAGTCGTGTCTAACTAATCTATTAGAATTCTTTGAAGGGGTTAATAAACATGCGGACAAGGGGCACCCAGTGGACATAATATACCTAGATTTCCAGAAAGCCTTTGACACGGTCCCACACCAAAGGCTTTTATGTAAATTAGGTGGTCATGGGGTAGGAGGAAAGATCCTTTCATGGATCGGGAATTGGTTAAAAGACAGAAAACAAAGGGTTGGAATAAATGGTAAATTTTCACAATGGAGGGGGGTAACTAGTGGTGTTCCCCAGGGGTCAGTCCTGGGACCGATCCTGTTCAAGTTGTTCATCAATGATCTAGAAAATGAGGTAAGCAGTGAGGTGGCAAAGTTTGCAGATGACACCAAGTTGTTCAGGACAGTCAAAACCAAAAGGGATTGTGAAGAACTACAAAAAGATCTCAGCAAACTGAGTGATTGGGCAGCGAAATGGCAAATGAAATTTAATGTGGGTAAGTGTAAGGTAATGCACATTGGAAAAAATAACCCAAATTACACGTACAACATGATGGGGTCAAATTTAGCTACGACAGATCAGGAAAGGGATCTTGGAGTTATAGTGTATAGTTCTCTGAAGACATCCACACAGTGTGCAGCGGCAGTTAGTAAAGCAAATAGGATGTTAGGAATTATTAAAAAAGGGATAGATAATAACACAAAAGATATCATACTTCCCCTATATAAAACTATGGTACGCCCACATCTCGAGTACTGTGTGCAGATGTGGTCTCCTCACCTCAAAAAAGATATATTGGCATTAGAAAAGGTTCAGAAAAGGGCGACTAAGATGATTAGGGGTTTGGAACAGGTCCCATATGGGGAGAGGCTAGAGAGACTGGGACTTTTCAGTCTGGAAAAGAGACGATTGAGGGGCGATATGATAGAGGTATATAAAATCATGAATGGTGTGGAGAAAGTGAATATAGAAAAATTATTTACCTTTTCCCATAATACAAGAACTAGGGGACACCAAATGAAATTGATGGGTAGTAGGTTCAAAACTAATAAAAGGAAATTTTTTTTCACACAGCGCACAGTCAACCTGTGGAACTCCTTGCCAGAGGAGGCTGTGAAGGCCAGGACTCTATTAGGGTTTAAAAAAAGCTCGATAAATTTTTGCAGGTTAGGTCCATAAATGGCTATTAGCCAGGGGTTAGGTATGGTGCCCTAGCCTTCAGTACAAGGGCAGGAGATGGATGGCAGGAGATAAATCACTTGATCATTGTCTTCTGTTCTCCTTCTCTGGGGCACCTGGCATTGGTCACTGTCGGCAGATGGGATACTGGGCTGGATGGACCTTTGGTCTGACCCAGTATGGCCATTCTTATGTTCTTAACTTCTTGTTGTAATTCAAATTTAGGTTCTTTTATGTTTGTGATTCAAGTGGCCTCCTCATGGCTGAATTTTGCTTAGAATTTTGGGTGGTTCAGTCAAAAGCACTAATTTTAACCTTGCTTTACAGGGGAAACCACACAGAACCATAACCTGGCCCCCAAAATTGCTAAGAAAGGGCTGAAGATCAGTTGTAAAATGTCCAGATCTGTTGAGGAATTTGAGTTTCAAATCTCTCATCTCCAAAATGCCAAGTTTCTCAGGGGTTCAGGTGCAGACTTCCCAGCTTAAGCACATTGCCTGAATCTACAGCAGACTTCTGGGGTGTGTGAAATTTCCTAGGGGGATGGGGGGCATAGCACCATTGGCTGCTGGGTCTCAGGAGCATCCTGCTCATTAAAAATGTTGAAATACGTTACTGTTTTCATGTATGTGTATTCACACATATATACTGATTAATAAAGTTTTTACATTCTACTTACTTTTTTACATGTTCTGAAAAAAGTTTTGGGATTTTTTTCATATGAACATAACTTACATTTCCATTGGTTCGGATTACATTAGACAGGTTGCGGGAGGGGCTGATAATTGCAGGGATGAAAAGTGGGGCCCAGCATAAAAGATTTGCTCACCCCGATCTAGCAACCCAACTGAGCAGCATGAAGCTGGAACTCTGCTCAGATCCTGCCTGTTTGATTACAGGCAGTTCCTTTGTCCATTGGTACAGCCTGTACAGGACCAAAACATTCAGCACCACCAGGGCTCCTTCCCAAAAGTTGGGGAGCACAACCTAGGATTGCAGCGAGGGGGTGCTTGGTGGCTTTCTCCAAGGTCAACAGATATTTTGGACATAAGCTTTGGTGGGCAAAGACCAGCTTTGTCTGATGAAGGGGCTCTTTGCCCAGGAAAGCTTATGCTGCAAAATATCTGTTACCTTATAAGGTGCCACAGGACTTCTGGTTGTTTTTGAAGCTAGACTAACTGAGCTACCGCTCTGATACTTGCTCTCCAAGGGGTGATCTCCCCCACGCCCTAGGCTCAGAGTTATGGACTGGCTCCTACGGGGCGTCGAGCTGCAGCGTCTCGCGGAGTCTTGGGGTGCGAGGGCCGGAGCTGGGCCTGGGCGGATGGCGACCAGCTCGGCTCTAGCCTCGCTTTGCCGGCGGTTCCGCTGGTCCACGCCCACGTCCGCCAGGCACTAGGCGGCAGGGAGTGCACTCAGGGCAGCGGCGCTTTTGGCTGCAGGGGGCGCTGCCTCCCGGGGAGGGCGCCCAGCCCAGCCGCGGCCAGCAGCGCAGCGTGTGGCCGCCCCGCCTGCGCGACCCAGGTGCGGACGCGTCTCCTCCGCCCCCAGCTGGGCGGTGCGAGGGAGCGCCCCGGAGTACCCGCTCCCGGCCCGGCGCGAGGCTGGGCGCTGCCCCCGCTGCCGGGAGAGGAGGTTATGTAAGGGGAGGAGGAGGAGGAGCAGGACGGCTGCTGAGCAGGCACAGGGAGAAGCTGCCGCCGCCGTCGCCGCCGCCCGCCCGGCTCTGGGGAGACAGAGGCGCTGCAGCCGCTGCCGCCGCCGGCCCGCGATGCGCAGGAACTGAGCCCGCGGGCAGCCGGCGGCCGCATGTGCGAAGTTGGGACTCGCCCCGCGCTCGCCGGGGACAGAGGCGAGAGCCCCGCGGGCGCCGCCGGGGACAAGTGCCGCGACATGGGGTGAGTGTCCCCGGGAGCCCGCCCCGGCCGCGGCTGCTGCCTACCCTCTGGCCCCCAGGGCGCACGGGCTGCCCCATCGGCCGCCGCTTCCCCGGGGAATCTGGGGGGCTTCAGCCCGGGCGCGGCCAGCCCCTCTCCCGGCGCTGCCCCGAGTGGGGCTGTTGGTATCCCGGGCTCCCCGGGGAAGCGGGGCCGAGCGGTTCCGAGCTCGCCTCCCGCAGGGGGTTCCCCAGGGACAGAGCCCGGCTCCTGGGCTGTTCGCACCCGCGGCGCTTGCAGTCCCCAGTGCTGGGTGCGCTCCGGCTTCGGGCTCGGCGGTTGTGGCGAAGAAGCGCAGCCAAGATTCGCGCTCTGGCTGCTGGATCTCATCCGGTCCCGGCGCGTTTACACGAGTTCCAGGACTCGGCTTGGGCCGGGGGCTCTTTTTGTTCCCATCTTGTTAGTTACGTGTGCCGAGGTTCTCCAGGCCTTTGTGTGCGGGCTCCTCAGTCGAAAGGTATTTGCAGCTTGGTGCTTGCCCGGTTGGTCCCAGGATAGGCGTTTTCTTCTGTTGTTCACTATATTTTGTCTGCTTTTAAAATAAATCCCACCCCCGTTAAAGCACTTTTATGAAGTGCTTTGAGAGCCTCAGGTGGGCAAGGTATTGTTGCATTTCGTATGTTTTTACAGCGTAATTAATTAATTTTTCTTGATGTAAGTGATCATATGGAATCTTGTACAAATATGGATAATCAAAGTAAGCATACACCTACAGCAGGGGGCAAAGTCTTTTAAAATGTGAAGATGTTAGCTTTGCTGTGAGCTGTAGGATAAAGCTGGAAGAGTGCTGAAATGTCCCTGTAAGCAGATAAACACCGAGGTACAATGAAAATGGCTTAAAATGACTGAACAAGTGTTTGAGATACAATGTGAACGATTCTGCTCTTGAAATGAGTAATCTGTTCATATGTAGAAACTCACTTGAAAGGAGAGGTTTTATTTTCAGCCAGAGCATTAAGTCAGAGAAAGCACACAAACTTATCCAAGCATTGTTGGTTATTAGACTTAAACAGTTATTTATGAAAGTTTTCTCTGTGTAAATGCACAAGGTTTTGGTCTTAGAACTAGTCCCACTGGACTGCTCAGCTTTCTATTTCAAAGAGAGTGCATTTTTTCCATATCTTGTAACATGAACAGAAGGGTAGAAGGTAAATACTGTGGTTTAAGGAATTTGAGTACAAGAATGTTTTTCATGAAAAAGAATACATTTTCAGCATGAACTATGCATAGTCTTGAAATATTTTTGATATGTTAGGGGGATTCCAGAGTCCACCCATCACTTAATTGATATGTGCTGTATATTCTCTACCTCTTTCTTTTTCTCACCCCTGTATAGTGAGCAATCCTCCTTTAATTACTCAGTTACTTATGCCATTTTGTAACTATGCAAGCTGCCACTATACAATTTAATACAGTGTTACTGTGCTGGCATTATTTGAAACAGTTATGCTAAAGTTGAATATTATAAACACAAGCAATTTAAATGCAGTGAATGTGATTGATTTTGATGCAGAAAACTTTAGGGAAGAGGGTAAGGGAGCTGTGGGGAGTAGGTCTGGGATGATAAAGTGGATATTAACCAGCCTGCCACATAGGTTCACCAGTGTCTTCATTACATAAACATTCATATAAAAGCAAGATAGCATCTTACCTTTTCAAGTTTCAGAATGTGAACTGATACAGTGCTGTCTCATAAATATAACAAGAAATAATGTTTGAATAAGTTTATTGTGCGCTTTCTGAGAGTCTGTGCTTTGGCTGAATTACCACATAGAGTAGCTGAAAAGAAATCCTCTGCTTTTAAATGGGTTTATACATATGAATCTGTAGATGGACTGAAAAATGTGCCCAAGGAATTGTCCCATTCATCTCAGTTGGGTGGCCAAACAATATTTTAAGTGTCACCCTTGTTAATTAACTTTAGCAAAACATTTTAGCAATTTTGGGGTGAGTGCTGTAGTAGAAAATAGAGGAAAAAAACCCTTTAAGAACACTCTTGCTTGAAACTACGAAAGTAATATTCCATACGCCCCATAACTATTATTAAAAGCTCCAGAGGATTTGAAATCTGCTGACTCCACTTGCAGCATGCTGTTTGTACTGTTTGTGTATAAATGATGCTACCTGGGCTATTTTGCTGTAGGAAAGCCAATTTTAAATTTTTATGGTGTTTATGAACTGAAGATTCTATTTCTTATCAAAACCCACTTGGATTTTGGATATTGTTCTATCCTAGCAGGGACTTGCATGCAGTTCAATGTCAATTTTGTAGTGTAGTGAGGCTTGATTAGGCATTATTTGTTATGTAGTGAAGCTGTGGCATACTGCAGTGATTCCCAAACATGATGTTATCTCACCTTTGGGCCTGAGGAGTCCTGTCCCCAGGTTCAGGGCAGCCCATGGGAGTGGGGGACTGCAGACTGAGCCCACTTTGCATTCCCTGTGCAGTATCACTCCTGTGGTTTTTGTCCTGAGGGGCTGTCTGAACTCAGCTCCCTGCTCTGGGCATTGCATCTTGGCCTCTAGCCACTCAGATTTGCCTTGTTCATTCTCCTCCTCTCCCTCATTAGAAGGGCCCGTACAAACCAGAGTGGTTCTGTGGCTCCATGTGCTAGGGTGTAGTGCCTGGAGTGGGAAGCCAAGCCTAGTAATTTCTGTTGGACAGTAGTTGCTTCACCCAGGATGAGGTTTTGTGAGTCAAAGCAGGATGGCCTTGAGGGTCACAACACACAATCTGGGAAATGCAAGTCTTGTGTAAGAAAATGCAGGCTTGTGAATGATGATGCTTTGGTTATGTTCCTAGTTATGTCACTGGTGTATTGAGTGATCTTGAGCAAATCGTTTAACTGCTCCGTGCCTCAGTTTCTCTATATGGAAAACGACATATTGGTGCTTATCCATGTTTGTAAAGTGCTTTGGGAAGTTCAGTTTTCCAGAATAAAAGTGCAACATGTTGCCTTGCTGTTTGTTAGGGTTATAGACAGTTGGATGCGAGAAAGCTGTCTGTTCTTTCTGTGGTACAAGGATACATTAAGTGCTTAGTACATTAAGCAGCACGGTCCTGGAACATGGCAGGTTTTGATAAATTTACATGGCACCTCAGTATTGTATGGAGGTTCCACACTGCAAGTGGAAGCTTGATGCGAATGTGGGACGGGAAAGCTAAGAGTGTGAATGAGGAGAGCTGTTGAGACTTGACAGGACTTGAGCATGGAGGGAGCAGGCTGGGAAGAGGCGTCTCAGCAGTTTCTACTGCTTCTTCTGTGATTAGTTTTTTTTAGTGGCAGTTGCCCACTGCTCTGTGCTTCCCTCCTGCCCAGATGCCAGTGCATTGTCCGCCACCTTGGTGGTTGGTGCGCGTGCTTCTGTCCCTGCCTTGATCCAGTGTTTTGCCACAGTGGGTGGAAGGTAGGCAGAGCAGAGGCGCTATAGCTGGCTCCCTTCCTGCCAGCCTGATCTCGTGCTGCCACCATGGGCATTCCAGCCCTTCCCCTGGGTCCTACTCTCACCTCTGTGAGGTATTCTGAGGGTAAAAAGCATAGGGGAGCGGGAGCAGAAATACACGTTTTCCCTCCCCCCAGTATTTTGTTTCTGAGGGTGCTAACCCATCTTTTCACCTAGTTCTTCCGGCCCTAGCTCCTTATGTGTCAAGTGTGGGCAGAATTTGGTTTGTGGCATTTAAAATAGTTTTTGTGTGGTTGGCCATTATTAATATACACTGTCTCTGGGTTTGAGGTTGAGTAGCACTACAGAATTATAAAAACTGACAGCTACCTGAACTGTGCAAAACTTGTTGTTTAGCTCATTAGTGTAAATCTCCTGCGAAGTGAGTGATTGAAAGAAGCATGTAGTGATGAATTCAGCTTACTATAGGGAAAGACTTTTCAAATTTTACAAAACTAATTTATAAATTTTAAAACAAAATTAATGAAATTGTACAGTCCATTAGTCATGAGAATCGGAGAATACTGGAACTGGAAGGGATGTCAAGAGGTCATGGACTCCAGTCCCCTGCATTCATGGCAGGACCAAGGACCATCTAGCTCATCCCTAACAAGTATTAGTCTAACCTGCTCCTAAACTTTTCCAGTGATGGAGATTCCACCTAATCTCTGGGCAATTTATTCTAGTATTTAGGCATCCTGACAGCTAGGAAGTTTTTCCTAATGTCCAGCCTAAACCTCCCTTGCTGAAATTTAAGCCTGTTGCTTCTTGTCCTATTGTCAGTGGTCAAGCAGAATGACTTTTTTTCTCTCTCCTTCATGTAGCAACCTTTTAGGTACTGTTGTTACATCTCCTCTCTGCCTTCTCTTTTTCAAATTAAGCAATACCAGTTCTTTCAGTCTTCCCTCAGAGATCATATTTTCAAGACCTTGAATCATTTTTATTGCTCTTCTATGGATCTTCTCCAGTTTTTCTCTATATCTTTCCTGAAATATGGTGCCAAGAATTACTCCAGTACTCCAGATGAGGCCTAATGAGCACCAGTGTCATTCTGTTTGCACACACTTAATTTACGATCCACTATGACCCCTCAGATCCCTTTCTGCTGTACTCCTTCCTAGGCAGTCATCTCCCATTTAGTAAGTGAGAAACTGTTTGTTCTTCCTAAATGGAGTATTTTGCATTTGTTGTTATTGAATTTCATTGTATTTACCTCAGAGCATTTCTCCAGTTTGTCCAGAGCATTTTTAATTATTATTGTAACCTCCCAAGTATTGGCAGCCCCTCACAACTTGATATCATTCACATATTAAGTGTGCTCTCTATGCCATTAACTAGATTGTTGATGAAGATATTGGGCAGACCCGAGTCCCAAAACTGATCCCTGCAGAAGGCCTCTCATTATGCTCTTCCCCCATGACTGTGAACCATTGAAAACTACTCTCTGGGAATGGCTATCCAACCAATTATGCACTGATCTTATAGTAGCCCCATCTAGGTTGTATTTCCTAGTTTGTTTATAAGAAGGTCATGTGAGACTGTGTCAAATGCTTTACTAAAAGTCTAGGTATGCTACATCTACTCCTTCTCCCTTATCCACAGGCTTGCTGTCCTAGTAAAGAAGCAGTTTGGTTTGACGTGATTTGTTCCTTACAAATTCATACTGACTGTTGTTTACCACCTTGTTATCTTTCAGGTATTTGTAGAGGGATTACTTATTTGATTATTTATCTTTCCTGGGATAGAAGTTAACTGGTCTGTAGTTGTCCTTATTTCTCTTTTTTTATAGGTGAGGAAAATATTTGCCCTTTTCCAGTCTCCTGGAATCTCTCCTGTCTTTCATGACTTTTCAAACATGATATCAAATGGCTCAGATAATTTCTCAGTCAGCTGCTTTAGTTTTCTAGGATGCACTTCATCTCACCTGGTGATTTGAAGATACCTACCTATTCTAAACAGTTTTTAACTTGCTCTTTTCCTATTTTAATTTCTGAACCTTCCCCCTTTTCTCCAGCATTCACTATTGTAGGCATCTAGTCACCTCCAGCCTTCTTGGTGAAAACAGAAACATAGAATTCATTAAGCAACTCTGCCATGTATTTGTTACTATTTCCCCCTCTTCACTGAGTATTGAACGCTTGTATTCAAATGTCCCTTAAACAGAGAGAGCTCAATTCCAAAGCCCAGGAATGTCAGTGCAAAATCAAGTCTTGTTGATTTCCATGGGTTTGGACCTGGTTCTAATGTTGCTTACTTAGAAGAAAAATCGTCCCTTTCCCCTCCATGCTAGTTCCCCAGTCCTTGCGTTCCTACAGCTGGGATACTATTATCCCACTATTCTGTCCGATTAAACTTGAACTACTCCCAAAACATTGTATATCAGGCTTCCAGTTTCCAAGACTTTTTAAAATCCAAACATACAACTTCAGTTACGTCTTTTCACCTCTCAACAAAGAACTAAGAAAACAATGAAAATGGCTAGCTCCTCACTTGCTAAGATTTCTGTGTGCTATATCTGCTAATAATCTAATGAAGAATATCTGGTTCAATTTGACCTCAATTTGTAACAACAAAAACTAACATTCGGTTATGAAGATGGCACAATGTTTGTTGTTAAAATTATTTTAAAAAGTATTAGCTACGTTTTTTCCCTCTCTGTAACCTTAGACTTTTTACCATTTTAATTTCCGCAGTACACTTACAGTTCCATTTAATTTTCCATATCCCTCAGTTACAAAATGCTGCATGTTAGTAGGGAAGTACCCAGTTTTGATCAGTACATCAATTCTTTGACTGAAAATAGTGGTGTTCGGATTTGTTGGCGTGAAATCCAACTAAATATCAGTTTACCACTTTAAAGTGTAAGTTTAAAGCCCTTTTAAATAAAGTATTTATATTAAAAAAGAAAATGGCCATCAAAACACTAAAACATACTACAAGAAAACACCATATAAAATAAATCTAATAGCTTTCTTTGATAGAATAACGAGTCTTGTGGATAAGGGAGAAGTGGTGGATGTGGTATACCTAGACTTCAGTAAAGCATTTGACACAGTCTCACATAATATACTTATCAATAAACTATGCAAATACAACTTAGATGGGGCTACTATAAGGTGGGTGAACAACTGGCTGGATAACCGTACCCAGAGAGTAGTTATTAATGGTTTTCAATCCGGCTGGAAAAGTATAACTAGTGGGGTTCTGCAGGGGTCTGTTTTGGGACCGGTTCTGTTCAATATCTTCATTGATGATTTAGATATTGACATAGAAAGTACACTTATTAAGTTTGCAGATGATACCAAGCTGGGAGGGGTTGCAACTGCTTTGGAGGATAGGGTCATAATTCAAAAGGATCTGGATAAACTGGAGAAATGGGCTGAGGTAAACAGGATGAAGTTTAATAAGGACAAATGCAAAGTGCTCCACTTAAGAAGAAACAATCAGTGTCACACATACAGAATGGGAAAGGACTGCCTAGGAATGAGTACAGCAGAAAGGGATCTGGGGGTTATAGTGGACCACAAGCTAAATATGAGTCAACAGTGTGATGCTGTTGCGAAAAAGGCAAACATGATTCTAGAATGCATTAACAGGTGTGTTGTGAACAAGACACGAGAAGTCATTCTCCCGCTCTACTCTGCGCTGGTTAGGCCTCAGCTGGAGTATTGTGTCCAGTTCTGGGTACCGCAGTTCAGGAAGGAAGTGGAGAAATTGGAGAGGGTCCAGAGGAGAGCAATGAGAATGATCAAAGGTCTAGAGAACATGACCTATGAGGAAAGGCTGAAAGAATTGAGCTTGTTTAGTTTGGAAAAGAGAAGATTGAGGGGGGACATGATAGCAGTTTTCAGGTATTTAAAAGGGTGTCATAAGGCAGAGGGAGGGAACTTGTTCTTCCTTGCCTCTGAGGATAGGACAAGAGGCAATGGACTGAAATTGCAGGAGGGGAGGTTCAGGTTGGACATTAGGAAAAAGTTCCTAACTGTCAGGGTGATCAATCACTGGAACGAATTGCCAAGGGAGGTGGTAGAATCTCCATCACTGGAGATATTTAAGAAGAGGTTAGATAGATGGCTGTCAGGGATGGTCTAGAAAGTGCTTGGTCCTGCCATGAGGGCAGGGGGCTGGACTCGATGGCTTCTCGAGGTCCCTTCCAGTCCTACTCTTCTATGATTCTATGAAATGCAGGAAATGTACATACAAAATAAACAATGTATTAATGTAGCTTGGATCATGTTGGTCACTTGTTATACCTGCTCCTGGGGACTGAGGGCTTGGATTTTGAATGAGGTTAAGCAGGAAAGAAGGAAGAATGCCAACCATTGTTCCCTGTACGCAGAGCACTGGGGCTTTCGGTCCTCCAGGAGAGATGCAGGTTCTGCCCAGCTGATTAGCAAAGTGTCCACAGCTGGCAGTGTGTGTTTCTGCTGGTGAGGCGCACAAAGTTTTTCTTCACTCCTGGATGGAAAAAATTAGAAGGGACACTAGTGACAACTCTTCTTTTTCCCCCCTCCTCTCTGTGGAAGTCCCTCTGCTGAAACTCTGTGGTCTTGAAATTAATGGGGCTCTGGAGGTGAGTGGAGTCCAGGTTGCATTTATGCAGGAAGGAGCTGTTCTTCTCCAATGTCCAAGCAGATATCTGTGTCTAAACAGTGTGCGTGAAACTGTATAATGTGGGCTCCACACCATCGCTCATCAGCAAGAGACGTCCCCCAGTGTCTGACTGGCGGGGAGAGCCATGGCTGATGAGATCAGAGGAGCAAAGAATTGGGGCTAGAGCTGGATGACATTTTTCAACCAATTTTACATGTGGAAAATATGCAGATTTAGGTCACTCAAAACTTCGTGTCAGTTTCACGAAATTGTGGCTCCTCCCAACCAGGAAAAAGTATTTTTTAAGAAATGCTCTGAAAAAATGAAAATGTTTTGTTTCTCCATTTTTAAATGAAACTATTTGACTTTTAGGTTAGAAAAGAACTTTCCACTTGAAATTTCCTTCAGTAGTATCAAAATGTTATGTATAAAAATCCTCAGTCTGAATGAAATGTTTTATTCAATCCCAAACAATTTTTTGACTCTTACTCATCAAATATTTCAAATTCTTTTTATTTTGAATCAATCTGAAAGGATGGTTTTCTGGAATGGCCGAATAACCAAATGCAAGTTATTTCCTCATCTTTTTATCGGTCTACCATCAATGGAACTTTAATGTAAATTCTTACTCTCTGAAGATCCCCGATTTTGTGATGTTGGGACTTGACGCACATTGTACCTTTCCTGTTCCTCAAAAGCCCTTCGGAGGATAACTAGCTGGAAACTCCAAGAGACAAACCTTATCTAGTTTTTGACATCTCTCCTTCTAGGTATGTCTGAGAGAGGATACAGTTTGGCCCTGTGGGCTTTTTCCCATTATGTGATGACATTTTAAAAACACTGATCTGTGTTATCCTACTCTGCTAGCAATATGCTCTTTCATCTTTCCTCTAAATTGTTCTTTAACCGGTTAAAGAAAAAAGCAAACAAATGGAAGGGGATAGGAAAAGAGAGGAGGAAAAACCTCAAGCAAAGTGGAAGCAGACAGGGATCTAGTGCAAGGGGTATTGTGGCAAGTGCTTACTAATTTAGGATTCACTTCATCTTGGTGACTGGGAATAAGTGCTCAGATTCTGTAATGATGAACTTGGGGTAAGAACCTGCACAGAATTCAATGGCAAAAAACGATGTGAACTCAGTGTTAGAGTTGCTTGATGGTGCAGTGTTCCCTTGCAGAATGCTGGGCTGAGCAAAACAATCTTCTGAAAACCAGGAAAGACACTGTTAAGGTTTCCAAGGCAATCTTAACTCTGCCCCTTTCAGAAATGCCCCATTATGTCCTGTTAACACACACGATCTGCCAACCCAACAATTGCTGAGATGTACAAGCTCTTTATCATAATTTACAATCCATTTCTTTTCATCCACAGGATTCCAGCCAGCATTATTAAAGGACCAAAAAAAAAATGGGGTGGGGCTAGAAGGTTGCCCACACCACCTTCCATCTACACTCTTTGAGCAATGCCTCGATATGCAGATAGTCTCACTGCCACTGTAAAGTTCAGGAGGGTCCAGACTGTGGTGCTCATTTTCACACTTCGTCAACTTCCCAGCAAGAATATCATACATACAATTTAAGAACCACTTAACTCCCTTACACCTATTCACAGGATACCATCTCAGCCCACGCTTTCACTTAACAGTCATTTAAGTATTACAATCATCTTATATTCTACCTCATTGCTGACAACAGCCTTTGTAATAAAAATCCTGTGCCCTGCTATCAACATAACATGTATAATTCTTCATCAAAATGATGCATAAGGGATCTTGAAGTTACCTAGGTATGAACTCACTTAGAACATTTTTGAAAATTGGCTATTTTGTTTTTAGGGCTTGTTTCTCCACTACCCTGAACTCAGATGATCCTGATCCTTCACCCTCCTGAGGCTCATGAGAGTAAAAAGGAATCTGACCACACATGTTGATTTTAGAGACTTGGAAATGTCAACCTTTAAATTGATATGGTGAAGCAATCTTAATTATAGTGGTGCCGCTGTGCCACATCAGAAGCGTATTGCAGAGGAAATTCACTTTGGCCTTAGTCTGTTGGAGTCTGTTTTATTGACTTCTTTGTGACCTAGTTTGGACCGTCCATTGATGTTGGACAGAGCTCCTCCTGAGCAGACTTCTCTGGCCGACTGACGTAGTAGCATGGCAGAGCGGTGGAAGGAGCCACATCCAGATTTCCTGTGGTAGAGAAAGAATGTGCCTGGTTTGCAATCCAGCCCATGTTAGCAGTGAGTTACCTGGTGGCTTGCTAACCCCATGGGCAGTGATGCGGTGGTTTTGGTTCAGGACCTGTCAGCTTTCATCAGTCTCGTCTGCATCAAAAATTCATCCCAGTCTGTGTTTCTATTCAGCAGCCTCAACAAAGGGGCTGAGTGTAGAATGGATACTATGGCTGAATTACTCTCTCTTGGGATTTTGTTTCTAGGCCTAGAATTGAGGAGTGCTGGTGGGCACACCCCTTTTGTGTATAGTAGGTCCGATTCTCCACAGCCTTTCGTTTTGCAGTCGTTTGCATCTGTGCGAAGTGGGTCTAAACTACTGCCATTCTGATATGGAATATTTTCTGCTAGGGATGTAAAATCCTGTTTAATTGATTGGTTAACCAATTAAAGGACAGGAGAGTGGCTGGAGCAGCCCCTCTGCCTTGGATGGAGCACCCTACCCAGGGTGTTGGGTACTGAGGCTGCTCTGGCCTGGCTGTAGTGTCCCCATACAGAATGAAGCAGGGGCCGCTCCAGGCAGGAGCTGGAATATCCCCTGCCAAAGGCAGGCCGGGGCTGCTGCAGCCCCCACTGGTTAACAGTTAAGTGTTAACATCCCGATTTTACACACACTTTGTGCACACGCAAATAACTACAAGTTGAACCTTGCAAAACTGGAATTCCGGCAGGACTGTGGATCTTACTGCACCAGGGACCCGGGTTGGGATGTTAGTAAGGGGGCCCCAGTGGGGCTTGCATCCCTGGGCCAGAGGCAACAGCTGGACAGAGCCAGCCTTTGCGGGGCTGGGGCTGCACTCGGTGGCTGCGGAGCTGGGACTGGGCAGGCAGCCCGTCTGGGACTGCACCAGGTACTTGCGGGGCTGGATCTCACTGGCAGCCTAACTGGGGCCAGACTAGGCACCTGTGAGGTGGAGGCTGTGCTGTCAGCCTTGATGGTCCAGAGCTAGCTTGCAGGCTGGGGCTGGCACCCCAGCCATGGCTGAAGCTGGCCTTTGCAGGGCCCATGCCGTGCTTATGGCTCTGGGGCCACGCCAGCAGTCTGGTTGGGCAGAGCTGGCATCTGCATGGCTAGGGCTGCAGCCATGTCCAGAGTGGGGCTTGAATTAGCCTTGGTGGGGTGTCAGCCCAGCAGGGTCCAAGGTCCAGCAGGAGGTAAAGGAACCTTTGGGCTGAAGGTGGTGCTGGGGAGAAAAGGAGCAGGCATCTGGCTGGCTGGGTGGCTGGAGCAGGGTACCTGCCTTCATCCAGCAAATTCCCTTGTCTGGGACCAGTTGGCTCCCAAGGGTGCCGGAGGAAGGAGGTGCAACCTGTACACAAAGTGTAAGCGAATGGAGAATAAGGCTCAGAGAAATGTAATCTCTAGGGGTAAAATCCTGCCTTCCTTGAAAGGACTGGGAAATCTTCGATTGTCTTGAGTGGGACCCACAATTTCACCCCAGGATTGTCACCTTTCGAAGACATGAAAATTGGTTTTAAAAAAGAGCTGGTGGAGAGGAAAACAGGAGAGCCTTAGCAAGGGTTTGCCTGTGTTTGGGATTTCGGCAGTGCTGTAGTTATCTCAAGAGAGCTGCATTTGTGCAATTCTGTAGTGCAGAGCCACTGCACCAGAGGTGAAAACTGACTTGTACGGGTGTAGTTTATTCTTATTTCAAGCACAGGCTATATTGTTTGCCCTAGTGCAGGGCATTTACATTAGCAGTTATATTGATGTTACCATACCAGTGCAAAAACCCTCAGTGTAGGTAAATCCTAAATGAAGGAGAAGCCTGAGATGGGGAAGGAGTGAAGTGAGAGAGCATAAAATGAGCAGAAACAGATGAAGGGGAGTGACTGCATGGTGTTCAGACACACAAGTTTGGGAGGAGGGACTCAGAGGGTAGAAGAGAGAGAGAGAACCATAGGCAGTTTCTATAGTGTTGAATTTCAGCAAAAAAATTCCCACTGCTGGGATCACTAATTCCATAGTATTGGTGGGGATTTCAGCAAATATTCCCGCTAGGTTAGACAAGGCCACAGAAAAGAGTGATGAAAGAGAAGAAAGCAAATGAGCAATAATTTAATTTTAGAGATCATAGCTCTATTTTTTTTAGCTATCAAGCTAATTAATTACCTTCCCTAATTTGTCACCTGAAAGTAGCTCCTAAAGAAAATACTTTCCCCCAAAGATGAAATATCCCTCTGATCCTACCCCTAGTGTAAAAAGATGGAAGTGAGTATGTCCCTTGACAAAAATGAAACCCCAAATGAAATGCTGAAGGAAAACGGCCGTTTAAAATATTAAAGCACTCCTTTCAGCACAAAACGGTTTTAAACTAGGTCAAGCTTTGACAATGTCACTTTAATTTCTCAAAATATAGTCTCTGTATAGTGGCTACCTTTCTGATTAGTCTCTATGATCAAGTTGGGCCAAAAGCAACAATTAATTTGGAGAGAAATCAAGATAAGGGGTCATTAGTCTGTCTTTGTTCATGGATTTTCTTTATCATGCTGTATTATGTTCGGATTATCACATTTTTGTAATAAATAGCCTTTGCCATGAAATTACATTTCTGTAATATACATATTTTTGAAACATCTGGTGTTGAGGGTTTTTTTGGGGGGCAGAGGGAGGGAGCGTGTTGTGTGGGAAGTTGTTCATTTTCCTGCAGGCTGCTAAATAAATGATCACATCTCCAACTGTTTTTTTGCCCATGAGTACTGTCAGTCATGTTTATGGATAGGGATGTCCTTTCTGCAACTACCGCATGCTGTTTGAATTCTGTTTTAGAATTAGTCTGTTAGGCTGTACATGTACTTGAGAAACACGGGCTATTAGTACCAAAGAAGGTTACTGAAGCATCATCATTACATATCATTCAGAACAGGCTAGATAAGGCAAGAGTAGGGATTATGTATAATACTCCTGCAGACTGGAGATTACATTGGATGATGCAGTTGGTCTTGTCTGATGTTCTTTTCCATGACTTTTGTGCTAGCTCTACCTGCTGTAGAATGAATGTCTCTTCAGTGCTGTCAGCTGGCATGTCCCACTGCCTTACCACGTGCATGATGCTGAGAGTCTTCTGCTTGCCTCTGATTTTATCACTGAAACTGTTAGGGGTCTCTCTGCCCACTACATCACTCAGTTACTCTCTACAGTTCATATTACCACTCGTATCAGGAGTAAAAGGAAGGAAACTATTTGCAGTAATCCACATTTAAGAATTGTGGTGGGGTGGGGTGTGCTTTTTTTTTTTTCTTTAAAAGACATGTTGGTGGCTGACGTTGTTGTTGCTGGTCTGCTTTGATGACTCAGATGAGAGCACCAGCTCTGCTGTGTAGGTGTATCGGATTTGCAGGTTTGATGGTAATTTTATATTTTCATGCTTGAAGCTGGCAGGACTGGGAGCTTTAGCTGGAAGACAATGGCAACTTCATCACAGAGAAGAGTGGATTTAAAATAGAGAAAAGCAGTGTCTAGCAATAAAGGCAGGCATTACCATACAGAAGTTGCTCATTTTGCTGTTAACTCATTCTTTTCCCTTCAAAATACCCTCAACCAGAATCTGATTGTTTTCAGCCATTCCTTGTGATTTTCCAAAATACATGATTGTAAGCATTTTTGCAAGGGAACCTTTTTATTTTTATTTTGTCTTGAGTTTTCAAAGGTGCCTAAAGGAGTTAGGAGCTGTTGAGATAAGTGGGCCTACAAATTGACTGTTTTGAGAGACCCTGAATTCAACTGTAAGATGCGAGTCAAATATTTTGAAATGTCACAATAACCTATAAGAACAAATTTTGGTGGAGAGAAGGTACAAAAGGGAACCAGACTGGGTTAGTCCAATCCCAAAGACCTACTGATACAACACAAGGATTGTTTTAAGATCGTGTCTGAGAGGTGAGATCTGAAACCAATGAATCAGAACTGGTATGCCTGGCATGTAGGCTTCATTGGTAAACAAAATAACAAGGGGATGATCTATTCCACCCTTCACTCCCTCAACGTTTGGATGTGGGAGCAAACTTCTCCATCTGGGTTCCCACTTAAGTTACCATGTGACTGGTATTTGAGCACCCGAACCATCTTTCTTACGCATTTGCCAGGAAAATAATTTAATCTTCCATTTTTATTAACATGGGCCTTAAAGTTTACCATATTGTCATGATACACTGAAAGAGTTAATGTGAAAGTTGCTGTGTCCAGTGAAGGATGCTGAAGTATTTCCACTTCCACGGTTTGTGATAATAGATCAAAATGGTTGAAAATAAAGCAGCTGTCTGCCCACCAGTGTGCAAACGTTGTGTGTGTGTGTGTGAGAGAGAGAGGGAGAGAGAGAGAGAGAAGGTTTGAGTCACCCAAGAGTGAGGAGACATGTAATGTGATCAATATTATCTATATGTGTTCTCTCTCTAGAAGCTATAAATGGTGGCTGAAGAGTAGAGGTTGCAGAGTTGCTTTGTAGTTGGGGGTGGAGGTTGTGCTGGGCTGACTTTGCTGGGGAGGAAGGGTGCATATACCAGCTTTTTTGCATTTCAAAGCTGGTGTTAATACTGCCATCCCTACTATCTCTTGGGACCCCTGATTTACTTTATCTTAATGCTGAGAAGTGTCCAGACCAGAAGGAGAGACCCAAAGCTCTGGCTGACTCCTGAATGTTACTTGGAATGTTAGGATTTATTTTTTTCACCCTCTCCACCATGTTTTTCTCCTCCCCCCTCATCTTATTTTTTTTCTTTACGAGATCTCTACTTTTTCCTTCAGTCTAATAAGAACCTGGCTTAGCTGCCTAAGGCTACATATTTTGCAACACTTGTAAGCCTGTGACCAGACTGAAGTAGCTAAAAGCAATGCCCTAAACAGCATGGTGCTGGTATGGCATTTGCCAGGTCTCCAAGCAGCGGATAAGACAGTGTGCTTTTTCCTGTGTGTTTCCAGCTGAGAGACCGCAAATGAGCGTGAAAAGCAAGACAGAAATTACATTTTCTGTCTTAGCTGTTCTTTCTTCCCCCCCCTTTGCATGTGTTTTTGTCTTCTAGAAAATGGGTTTGGACTTTAGCAACAGCAGCTTCAGACCATCTCATCTAACTTTTTCTCTCTTCCCAGTATGGACTGTTGTTATTATTATTATTATTAATAATGCCATCTGTAGTACTATCTAAAAGACTGTAAAACAAAGGAGTTTTTCCTTTTAAAAATGCTCTGCAGCTAAAGGGAAAGAGAATAAGGGATGCTGTTAAAACCAGAGCTTCACTTAAAATATTACATTTCTCAGGCTTGGTCTACACAATGACAGAAAGTCAATCCCAGATGCACAATTCTAGCTACACCATTAGCGTAGCTACAATGACATATCAGCATCAACTTCCTGCCCTTGTGTAGATTGGAGCTCTTTGGGCTCACACCAGTGTCCCTTATTCCACTCAATAGTGTGGAGTACCAGGCTCAACAGCACAGCCCAGAGAGATCACTTTTGCCACATCTTCACAGATGTGGCAAAATCAAACTCGGAGAAATTGATCGCATAATGTCAAATACTGGGTAAATGTAGATACAGCCAAAGATTTTAACCACCTTACGTGTCTCTTTTCTGTATCGTTAATAAAAGGTTGAGAGGATTTTTATTGGTGTATTTGCTATGGTCCAATGGCAGCTGAAGTTTCTGTTTACAAAACCATATTTAATTATGCTGGTTGGCTTATGCTGCTACCTTTGGCTCTTTAGGACAATTTATGCCAGGTAAATTAATACAAAAGGGCTCAAATTCCATTGAAATTCATTGAGAGCTGAGTGCATAACTCACTTGAAAATCCCAACTTCAATGTCCGCTCGTAACCTAGGATGAGGAGACCCTGAGTCCTGTCTGGGGCTGCAAGGTGTCATATAATACAAAGGACAAATAGTAGTATGGGTTTGACCTTGATAGTCTGAACATCTTCTGGCTGGTAACATCTGTGCTCTTGCAACATCTATGGGTGCTCCTGGGCTGGCGCGCTGCTGGGGGTCATACTTTGGAGCTCATGGGGGAGGGTCCCCCGCTTTCTGAGAGCTTCTGGAACTCTGCAAATAGGTCATTTGTGGTGTTGGAGCTCAGGAAGGGAGGGGGACTAGTGAGGACACTTGGGGGACAGGATGGCTACAGCGGTGGCCTGACAGCCGTGGGGTTCAGTGCACACCTGTAGGGGTTGCCTTCGTGGCAGCAGCACTGCACAGCCATCTTGCCATTTTCCCCCAAGCACCCTTCCCAGCACCTGTATGGTCAATGCCAACTTCTTTGCTGCTGCTGGAATGGAGCTGGTGGCAGCAGAGGGCCTGTCTTGACCACCTCTGGTTTGGCAAATTCTCTGGTTTGGGGCATGTCAGGTCCTGATGTTGCTGGACCAGAGAGGTACAACCTGTACCAGTAGTTCTGCAACCTATTCTGACAAGACCAGACTGATTTGATTTGATTTGATTTTTTTTTTTTTTAAATATTCAGGCAGCAAAGAGCTTTTTGAGAACAGGTTCTGAAATGCATCACAATCTTGCGGAGCGTATTTTCGTCCAGTCTTTCTCTGCATGTGAACGATTGGAATGCTATGCCCCAGTTTAAGGTTTGCTTTTATTTTTGGAGAAGTACAGCTTGAACCTCTCTAATCCAGAACACACTCATCTAGCAAACTCCGTAATCTGGCATGATTTAAGCTGGTCAACCACTTATCATGGGTGTGGGAAAGTTTCTCATGGTCCTGTAAACTTTGTTTCCAGCCACCAGTCCTGTCTCTTAGGCTGTGGCCACAGTTGGCCAAATTTCGAAATGACCATGCTAATGGCCAAATCCGAGGACAATAATGAGGCTCTGAAATGAATATTCACCATTTCATTAACATGCTGCCAGCCATGGCACTTCAAAAGTGCTGCGTTTCAGTCATGCACAGCTCAACTACATGGGGGTCCTTTTCAAAAGGGACCCCACAGACTTCAAAATCCCCATATTTGAAGTCCTTTCGAAAAGAGCCCCTGTGTAGGTGAGCAACATGCAAACATACTAATGAGGTGCTGAATATTCATTTTAGCACCTCATTAGTGTCCTCAGATTTGGCCATTAGCATGGCCCTTTAGCAATTCAGGCCAAGTGTGGCCACAGCATTAGTGTTCTGTGCTGTTATTTAGCTCTAATTTACCCCAAATGTCCTCTAAGAACTCAGTAAGCTGTGGAAGTGTTGATAATGTACAAGAAAATATTGACCTCCCACGGGCTGGCAAATTCTTTCATTTGGGACTTGTTAGGTCCTGAGGGTGTTGGCCGAGTGCAGTTCAACTGGTAGCGTGGGGAAGCAGAGGTATCAAACAAATGGAATCAAATGCCTTTGTGTGGAGCAATATACTTTTTCCAGTGCTATAGGCTTTATAATTAGCACATGGTCTAAAAGGAAGCTCCTATGTTCAGTGTACAGATTGGCCAGGGGTCCTGATATTTAGGCTTTGTCTTACATGGATACCTTCTCTTCCCTCCCCCACCATTTCCCAGTCTGTTTTTCCACATTGCCTATCTGGCCACTCTACAGAGGACAGGACAGGAAGTGCGGTAACAGTTGGAAGTGTTCAGTGGGTTAAGCCTTTTATTCTTCACTTTCACTGAAAGTGAAATTGAGTCATTGTTTTTGGGAAGTTAACTATAACCTAACTACATACTCAACTTGAAGAACTTGTGTTATTTCTATTACTAAGTCTCTCTCGCTCTCATTCATCTTTCCGCTTCTCACTTGGATTGTGGCGCACAGATATGCGGTTCTCTCTCCACAATCATTAACATAGCTCTGTGTCTCTGGTTTTGTGCTTTTGTAAAGTATCTTCATCAGCGTTTGAAAAAATATTTTGAGCCAAATTCTTCAGCCTTTAAGTGATCAAAACTCTTAGCAAAGCTGGGAGGCGGTGGAGAAGGTGTTCTGCCCCATTCTTGAAAATGGGGAAGAAATCCTGCATATCATTATTACATATAATTTCAGTTGTGGGAAATGTAGAGATCCCAGCTGGAGTAAGGGCTGCAATGTACAGGTAAATAACGCAAGAAAGGTCAAATGCAGAAAGCCCGATTGTAGTCACTTCACCTCTCTGCACCAGCAGAGGAAGATTCATACATTCTTCACGAGTGGCCCGCTCTTCTGTGAAAGGTGCAGGGCAGCGTCCCCAACTTCCAGCAGTCGCAATACCCTTTATTTCAACATTAAAAAAACTCTATTAGAGACAAATCACTGATGGGAAGAAAGCTGAGACATTTCTCACCTGTCTGTTGAGGTGCTGCAGGACAGACAAGGTGTCACCTACCATGTTTAACGGTGGGAGGGATGCAATCCCAGGGGTCATTTATGAGAAGATGTAGGTCTCTGTGTTCCTAGGAGCTGGGAATCCAAGTTTTTTTCTTAGTTTCTTGTGCCTATTCCACTTCCTCCTGTGTTTAAGGTTCTAAGGTCATGTCTGGGTCTTTGTGAATGTTCTGCAATTCCATTCTGTATCCTTTTTTGACAGGCTTGAAGGACTGATGTCTTCCTGGTGAATTAGTATCTCAGGACTGTTGCCAGGTGTAAGCCTAAAATCCCCATGTGCTCTCTTGGGTTTACAGGCAGGGTGCTCAGGATTCTATGTGAATGCTGTCTGAGACATTTCTACACAAATACAGGTGGAACCTCTCTGGTTCAGAATTCTCTTGTCTGGCAACATCCATAATTCAGCATGATTTTAGTTATCTGGAATGACCATTTATAATGGGTGTGGCCAAGTTTCCTGCAGTCCCATTATTTGTTTCCAGCCACCAGTCTTGTGTCTCAGCGTTCTGTGCTGCTATTTAGCTCTAATTTACTCCTAAATGTCTTGTAAGAGCCCAGTAAGCAGTGCAAGTGTTGGTAATGCTGCTAGACAATATGACCTCACGTGATGTGGCAAATTCTCTTGTCTGGCACTGGTCAGGTTCTGAAAGAGCTTGATTAGAGAGGTTCAGATGGTATCTTAATGTTGGATCCTCGGACTAATTTAGTAGGGAAGTTAATATCTCAGCTTCCAACTGCTGAATTAAATTCTTGCTCTAAGAGTAGCTAATGGTTCCTCAGATATGCGACGTAGTGTTCAGCTCTACCTGTCCTCTTCTGGAAATAATCCAGTTTTCAGTGGTGCTATCAGAGGAGCTTTTAACATCAGCTAGTTCAGAGCTGGGGTACTCACACTTCTTTGTAAAGATTGTTGTAAATAAACCACTTGAAGTTTGGTAGCTCCTATTCCCTGCCATCACGGTTAGTGGCTGCTTTCCTCCACTGGGCAGACCTGTTAAGAGTTTTTTTTCCCCTTAATCCAATAAGCCTGCATAGCTGTCTTTTAGATTTGTCATATCTTGGAACTTTTCTTCATGACTTCAGAAAAGAAAATTTCAAGTTTTTAGAGGAATAGTTTATATTTTAAACTTCATATTAGGTCACCAGATTCGAAAGCTGAAATAAGTTTCATTCTGCATTTCCTGCTGGAGCTCCTTCCCTGACGTTTTAATTGAAATCCTTCTGTCTGATGGAAGTTCAGAAACTCTGTGCAACCCATAAGAGTCTTGTGAATTGTAAATGCTACATTGCAGTGCTTCTCAGCACATTTTCAAATGCCTAATAACACAGCATAAATGACTGTGCGACACAGGGCTATAATGGAAAAAGGTCGAGATGCTCTGCTGCATAACCTTTAAATTATTTGTCCTGAAGCTATTAGAAATAATTTTAAGATGGATTGGTAAATATCTGCTTAAAATTGTTGCTTTTTTTATGTAATGAACAGGCCCCGTCAATTAATATACTAGATGGTCTAAAATGTGGTTTCATACTGGTGACGTTCTAGACATTGATACTCAAGACATTCCAGATGCAGGCAGACTAGTACAGTGTGACCCAAAATACTAGAAAGTACTTCTGTCCCAAGCTGGCTTTTTCTGCAGGGCTGCCTTGTGTGGTTTATTATTATTCTAGCAAAGAGATCCTAAAAGGTAGTTCTGAGTAATTGTTTTTCCTCTAAGTGTTTCTCCCCCACAGATTCCAACTGATTGCCCCTTCTCTCCAGCATGTGTGTAGACTTTTGGGAAGGTTAGTCAGGCGCCGTGGGTGGAGATATTTTTATTATGCTAATGACACACCATGTGTCTCACTCTTTCATCCAGCCCAGAGCATGTCTGATGAAAGCAACTAGAATGTGGATGAGAACTTGTTTGGAACTTGTTGGTAGGTGAGGAAAATGGCCAGAAAATGTAGCAAACATTGTTTCTTCCCCTCTGAGGCTATGTGCTCACCACAGGTCAGTTGAGTACTCAGCATGGGACCTAGGACAACTGTGGGCTGGAGTCTTTGGCCTAGAAAAAAGGGATTGTTTGCTTCTGCTGTTTTTCTGTTTTGTGCCATTTCAAATTGTGTGTCAAGAATGCTGAGAACCTGGGATAGGAGTTCTTATTTTAATATGTTGAAATCAAAATAAATAATGAAACTTTAAGGGAGAAGGATAGCATGGTTTTAAAAATATTTAATCTGTACTTTTTATCTTGCAAGTACAGTATTCTTTATTAAACTATAACACCAAAGAAGTTTAAGTTTATAAATTCAGCAGCTATTGTAATTTTAATTGCCATGGAAACTCACTACATGAACGTCAGCCATGCTAGGTTGTTTTGCTGTTTGTGAGCCTGATGTTCTTAATTTGACTTCACTTCTAATAATTAAGTCTTATCATTTATTAGAAGAAAGACCACATGGTGGTGGTTGATTTTGAAATTGTCCAAGAGGTGATAAAAATGTCACATATGAAAGTATTTGATTAGAGAAAATGTATGTTATGGGCAGTTCTTATTTGCTTAACCAAGACTTACGTTCTGTGCTGGGTTGGGAGAACATAGCATATCTGCTTCACCTGTGAAATTTCTGCAAAGGCATTATTTTGTTGGACGGGATTCTTTTTAATAAACCCACTGCATTTTAAAATGTGAATTGAAATGTTTCCGGTATGGCATAGGAATAAAATCTTTTTGTTCATTAAATAGCTCATGCTTTTTTCTCACCTGTCTGGTGGTGATTATGCAGAACCGTAGCAGATGCCATTCAATGATATTTCAAATAATCTGGGGAATGTGAAGAGATGATGACTATTAAACATTGCAAAAAAAAAAAAAAAAAAAGTGATTTTTATTGCCAGTTCCTGTAAGAAAGAGGGCTCAGGACAGTCATTATGACTAATAAGAGCCTCAGAAAATGGAGGCGGAGGACCTCACTCGATTTTTGTTAAAACCAGAAACTGATATGAAGGTTTTTCATGCTGTTATTGAACACTGGCAATATGTGTTGTGCTATATAGAACACAAAGGGCACTAGTCTTTTCAGCAAATAACTGAAAACCTATCTAATAACAGAGGTATTCAGATCATTGTCAGTACCAACATCTGGGATCACCATCAATACTGTAGGATAACTACAATACTAGTGATGAGACAGACTGTCCATGCAGTCGTTTTGCTAACATCTGTGGCCTGATTCTCCTCTCTCTTAACACAAATGTGACCGTGTCATTCCATTGATTTAAGTGGAATTACTCTCAACTGATATTGGTGTAACTGAAATCTGAACCTGGTGGTCTGGGTTCCCTACAATATTGTCAACATGCAGGAAAGCTGAGGGCGCTGACATGGCAAGCCACACATAGACCCCAAATCCCTGTTGTTTCAGAGGGTGGGCAGCTGGAGGGAGGAGAGCTACAAGGAGAAGGACTTAAAGGCTACATCTACACTAGCCAAAAACTTCGAAATGGCCATTTCGAAGTTTACTAATGAAGCGCTGAAATACATATTCAGCGCCTTATTAGCATGCGGGCGGCCGCAGCACTTCGAAATTGACGCGGCTCGTCCAGACGGGGCTCCTTTTTGAAAGGACCCCGGCTACTTTGAAGTCCCCTTATTCCCATCTGCTCATAGGAATAAGGGGACTTTGAAGTAGCTGGGGTCCTTTTGAAAAGGAGCCCCGTCTGGACGAGCCGCGTCAATTTCGAAGAGCTGCGGCCGCCTGCATGCTAATGAGGTGCTGAAAATGTATTTCAGTGCTTCATTAGTAAACTTTGAAATGGCCATTTGTGTGGCCATTTCGAAGTTTTTTGGCTAGTGTAGACACGGCAAAAATGTTTAATCTCAGTTCATAATAAACATCTCTAGCCCCCTGAAGTATTACTGGTGGCCACTGCAAATAAATTAATGTATTTATGGTAGGGTGGTACCTGCATAGCTCTGAGAGCTGGCGAAAGCTTATGGAGCAAATCCAGAGGGACCTGGTTAAATTGACGGACTGGGCCAAAAGAAATCTGATGCGGTTCAATAAGGAGAAGTGTAGAGTCCTGCACCTGGGGCGGAAGAATCCCAAACATTGTTACAGGCTGGGGACCGACTGGCTCAGCAGCAGTACGATGGAAAGGGACCTAGGGGTTATGGTGGATGAAAGGCTGGATATGAGTAAACAGTGTGCCCTTGTAGTCAAGAAAGCTAACGGCATACTGGGGTGCATTAGGAGGAGCATTTCGAGCAGATCTAGGGAAGTAGTTATTCTTCTTTATTCGGCACTGGTGAGGCCCCATCTGGAATATTGTGTCCAGTTTTGGGCCCCCCAGTATAAAAAGGATGTGGATTTGCTAGAGCAAGTTCAGCGAAGGGCAACAAAAATGATTAAGGGTCTGGAGCACAAGACCTATGAGGATAGGCTGAGGGATTTGGGCTTGTTTAGTTTACAGAAGAGAAGACTTAGAGGTGATTTAATAGCAGCCTTCAACTTCCTGAAGGGGAGCTCTAAAGAGGAGGGTGAGAAATTGTTGTTAGTGGTGTCAGATGGCAGAACAAGGAGTAATGGTCAGAAGTTGAAGAGGGAAAGGCGTAGGTTAGATATTAGGAAAAACTTCTTCGCCAGGCGGGTGGTGAAGCATTGGAATGCATTGCCTAGAGAGGTGGTGGATTCTCCATCCCCTGAGGTTTTTAAGTCCCGGCTGGACAAGGTCCTGGCTGGGATGACTCAGTAGGGGATGATCCTGCTTGAAGCAGGGGGCTGGACTAGATGACCTCCTGAGGTCCCTTCCAGCCCTATGATTCTGTGATTCTGTCTAGGTGGTTTGGTTGAAATGTGGCCCAGATTGGTAATGGCGGAGAACGGCCACTATCAGCCAGGTTTTCAGTGATGTGTATGCAACATGATGTTGGGGTCTCAGTTAATTTCCTGATGGATGTGTCCATATCACAACTGCTAATTCCAGTTGGTTATGCCAGGAGAGAAGCGAGGGACTGACTGGGCTACAACAGGGTGGCCAACCTGCAGCTCTTGAGCCATATGTGGCTACTTGCTCAATGAAGCTCGGACTGCTCACCACCACTCTGCACACGCCCCCCAGCACCTGGAGGCAGAAGTGAGAGTGTGGCTGAAGCAGCTCCAGACGCAGACATTAGGTTAGAGTGGGGGTGGTGGGAGGAGGAGGGTGGCTGGGGGTCCTTAGCCCTGGAGAAGAAGGGGATTGGGTTAGAGTGGAGGGATGGGGGTGCCTGGTCCTGGGGAAGGGGGAAAGCGTTGAGCGACATTATGTTCATTTCTCGCTTGCTCTCTCTCTCTCTCTTGCTTCCCTCCCCCCCCCCCCAACTCTGGATCCTCGCCCTGTCGTGGTCAGTGAGCTTGGGTGTTCCAATGAACAAGAGAGCGATGTCATAGGGAGTCTCATACTCCCAGCAGGGTCACCCATGGTGGCAAGGGGGTGGTTCAGATGAAGAACAATCCTAAAAGTCCTCAATGGCAGAACAGGAGCAGGATAGCAAGGGTAATGCTACAACAGCTGTGAAGGCAGATAAAGGCTGCAGCGGACTGGAAACTCCCCGTCTTCATGGATCCCTTGCCATTGGACCTGAGCTTTCTGTCTGTCCAGGAGCATGTGGGGGTTGCAGTGCAACAGTTCCCCCACATGAAAAGAAGTCACCTACAGGTGTCTTACACTGTGTCCTTCTCTCCTAAACTTCAGCCTTACGGTAACTGGTGATGGGAGCAGGACTGTGAAATCTGGCAACTTTTAGTCCTGGACCCATCATTCCATTGAGGACTGAGGTAGTAGAATGGTCCAGCTGCTGCATGCATGATTGAGTAGCCCTGCTTAGGATCCACTCTGCTTACCCCACATGGGGAGGGAGCTAGAAAAGGTGCTCTAAGCCTAGTCCATCTCAGTCCCCCAACTGGATATCCATATCCAGTGGGTTCACCTCTGTGTGGTTAAAATCGAACAGTAAACTTTGGGACATAGAATATTCAGATTCTAATGGACAACCCAGACAGTGAGCAACCGGAAAGACTCATGGCAATTATCGTCTGCGAACTGCAATGATTCAATATCAATATAGCTGCCCTGCCAGAAAGATGTAAACCAGGACAGCTAAGAGAGGAATGTGAGGGGTACACATTTTTCTGGAAAGGAACCCCAAAGGAAGAAAAACAAATTCATGGAGTAGGATTTGCTGTAAAAAATGAATTGACAAAGATCCTATCTGAAGTCCTTGTCAGCATCAGTGAGCGTCTCATGACTCTCCACTTGAAGCTTGCCAAAAACAAAGAGGCAACTGTCATCCTTGCTTATGCACCAACTCTAGATGCCAAAGATGACGTGAAAAAGTTCTACACCCAATTGGACACAGTCCTGAAAGACACTACCAGAGAAGACAACATTATTCTCTTGGGGGATTTTAATACCAGGGTTGGAAGAGATGCAGACCTCTGGCAGATTACTATTGGGAAAGGAGTTGGCAACAGCAACTCCAGTGGAATGTTCCTCCTTACAAAATGTGTGGAATACAAGCTCATCATGATGAACACCCTCTTCCACCAGAAAGGCAAACTTAAGACCTCATGGTAACATCCTCAATTGAAACCCTGGCACCTCATAGACTGTGTCATCATCCATGCTCGGGATTGGTGTGATGTCCTTCTCACACATGCAGTGAATAATGCTGATGACTTCTGGAGCGATCACCACCTTAATCAATCCACAATGGCGATTAGGGTTGTCACCAAATCGAGAAGTCGGAGAAAACCAATCTGATGAAAGATCAATATACAAGGCTTGAAGGACCCCATCAGATGAAGTGACCTCCAGATAGCACTCCAAAGAAAGCTGCTTGACAGTACACCCTGAAGACGTGGAAGAAAACTGGTGTCGGCTGAAAAATGCCATAACTGGAGTTTGTGGAGAAACCAGGAAGCATCAGGGCTGGTTTAATGGGAACCATGTGGAAATAGAATGCATGATTGAGGCAAAAAGGAGAGCCTTTATGGATTGGCAAACTGACATGAACTGTACAATGAAGAGAAGCTCATGCCAACCAAAAGTCCATCATAAAACAAGGACACTCTAAAAACCAGTGGTGGACTGAGAGAAGGAAAAAACTCCAGCATCTCACAGACATTAATGATACAGGAGGTTTCTTCAGTGCTACCAAAACTGTTTATGGACCGGGAAACAATGGAATCAAAGGATGGCACCGAACTCTTGAAAGACAATGAAGCTATTGTTTCTCACTGGAGGGAGCATTATAATAAGCTCCTGAATCACTCCTCCACCGTGGTCCTAGAGTCCCTTGACCAACTGCCTAGGAACAATCTTGAAATACTTCCTACTCTGAGTGAGGTCCAAGCTGCCATCAAAGCGATGAAGTGCAACAAGGGAACCAGACTAGGTGGAATCTCCACTGAAGTCTTCAAAGGCGGTGAGGCAGAGCTCCTCAAAACTCTACCTCCTGATTCTCAAGAACTGGGGTAGGGAATAGATGCTATGAGATTTGAGACACTGATCTCCAGCCTCTTGAAGAAGGGTGACAAGTTGGACTGTGGAAGCTATTGTGGCATCTCCTTTCTGGCAATGGTAAGGAAAATCTCAGCTCAAATTCTTACAGACCAATTCCTGCCACACTCAGAAGAAATTCTTCCAGAATCCCAGTGTGGCTTCCAACCATTCTGAGGAACAGCAGACATGATCTTCACCACCTGGCAACTGCAAGAAAAATGTTGTGAATAAAACTAAGCCTTTATATATGAGTTTCATCGACCTGACCAAAGCATTTGACTCAGTCAATCATAGCACCCTGTGGACCATCCTGTCAAAGTTTGGCTGCCCCCAGAAATGCTTTAGCATCTTGAGCCTGCTTCATGACAGCATGACTGCCACATTATTGAGCAACATTGGATCCCAAAGCGACCCCTTTGAGGTCAAAAGGGGAGTCAAACAAGGCTGTATTATTGCCCCATCACCGTTCTGCATCTTCATCACCATGACCTTTCACCTCATTGATGACAGGCTTCCCAATGATGTGAAGATTTGTCTATAGAATGAATGGGAAGATTTTCAATCTGAAGAGACTGAAGGCTAAAAGCAAGACCTTCACGACCTTGATCATGGAGCTCCAGTATGTGGATGACAACTTGTATGCTGTTTTCTCCTACAGCCCTTCAGACAATCTTAAGTAGCTTTGCTGAAGCATGCAAGAATCTCGGCCTCCACGCTGAACGTCAAAAAGACCAAGGTGCTTCAACTCTCACCAGTGGGACAATCTCATGTACCTTCTGTTGAAGTTAGTGGAGAACTTGGAGAAAATGTGGAGCTCTTTCCGTACCTTGGAAGTCATCTTTCTACTTACGTCAACATTGATGCAGACATACAGCATCATCTGATCCTGTGCAGCTTTGCTTTTGCCCACCTGAGACAAAGGATCTTCGAGAACCTGGATATCTGTCCCATGACAATGCACCTTATATACCGTGTAGAGGTTGTTCCAACGCTACTGTACACATATGAAACCTGCACAACACACAAGCATAATCTGAAGGCACAATATCATCAAAGCTGCCTCAGGAGAATCCTAAATATCTTTTGAGAAGATAGACACACCAACACTAGCGTCCTGGAAGAGTCGAACAAGACCAACGTTGAATCCATTATCATTCATTAACAAATTCAGTGGACTGGTCCATGGTTCAGAAATCTGATCAGTGCCTCCAAAACCAGTTTGTTTTCTGAGTTGGAGGAAGGTCAGAGGAGCACTGGGGGCCAGCGGAAGTGACATAAGGACATGCTGAAGGCACACATGAAAAAATGCAGCATCAGTGTTGAGACTTGAGAGAACCTTGCCCAAGACTGTCTCTAGTAGAGAACGGTAATCTAGAAGGGGGTGGTGCAATTTGAGAGGTCCTGTTGTAGTGCAGATGAGGAGAGGCAGAGAAGAAAAAAAAGGGTTGAAATTTGCTTGGGACCCCTCCAACAGCTACCAACACCTGCTCTTTTTGTGATAGGATCTGTGGCTCCAAAATTGGGCTGATCAGCCAGCAACTCACAAATAGGAGGGTGGTATGCAGACGTCCTCGTTATTGAGTGACTACCAAGAGAGATTTATTTGTATATATCTAGATATATAAAATAAATGTATAATACGTGGCTCTTTGCACTCTATCCCCAGCTGTTTTGGTCTCTAACTGGTTGGCCACCTCTGGGCTACAGAGACTGACCACCCTCATATTTGTGGGTGCAGCCTGTTTATCAAGGACAGGAGTGAGGCACATTCAAGTGCCTTGGGGATGCCGGCACTGCTACTGTCCATGTTGTACATATCCAGCGAGGGGAAAGAGGCTCTTGAGCATTTGACTCTGTTGGCTGACAACTTTCAAAAGCGCTGTGATCCACCTAAAGGTGAGTCGGGGTTTGTAATACAGCACTAAAAGTCTGAGCACACAGGGCCATTTAGTTCCACATTTCTTGTCTTCCTTCAGTTTTTAATTGTGATGCTAAAGTGTGAACTTGCAAAAAGCATAGCTAGAATATCTCACCAACTGGTATTTTATCCTTGGTAGCTGCATTCTAACACCAGGCACTAATTTTAGATCATGGTGACTGTTGAGCACAGATTTTTAGTTTGTAGTTTGCTGGAATTTACTACTGGGAAATGGAGGGTGGGGGGGAATGTTGAATAGAACTTTGTTTTCTTGACAAAGGAAAGCATCTGTTGCCACTTGTTGATTTTAAGTAGCAAGAACACTTTTATATGAGTGGCACTTTCCAAACAGATCATTGCTGTTGCACAGGACTTGCTGAATTTCCAGATCTGTTTCAGAAAAATGAAGCAAAGAGAAGTTTCTTCTGAAATGTGATGTGACGTGTAAATTCTCTTGTATTGTATTATATGGCTTTACTAGTTTAGCAAGAAACGAGCCCTATTTAGAATTTGCCGGACTGGCTCTGCTTCCACATACACTGTTGTAAATAAGAATAATAAAAGAACAAGCAGTCCTGTGGCACTTGAACAAATTTATTAGGTCATGATGTTTTGTGGGTAAAACCCACTTCATCAGATGAATAATGGAATATAGAAATGGTAGGTTTTACCCATCAAAGCTCATAACTTAATAAATTTGCCAGTCTCTGACGTGCTCCCTGACTGCCTGTTGTTTGTAACGAGCTGAGTTACAGTTGTGGAAAGCTGATGTGAATGGAGAATCAGGCACTGTTTTGCTCTCTTGCGTGTAGGAGTTAAATTCATCGTTGTGCATGAGTCATGTAAACTATCTTATGCACTATATAAGACCCACAATAAAAGCACAGAATCCTAGCTAAGGTCTTACTCAGGTCATCTCCTTTGGAATGAATATCATCCTGATGCTGTCTGGCAAACACTTTGGTTTTGAGTCTGAAGTTGTTCTGTGGCTTATGAGTTCTGCTTTGTACAGACACTGAGATGTGCCTGAGCAGCACTTGAAGAAGAGAGGCTGGTATAGGTTGCATTTTGCCACCTTTCTGCCCCACAGAACCAGTTTGATGCCCCGGAGTGGTTGATTTAGCTTATGCTGGCAGTAACGCCAGTCAGAGGCTGTTCCACTGGCCTGGCCTGGGATTGCTATAACAATCCCCAACCCTCTTACTTGGCTCTTATGCTGGAGGTAGGGGCAGGGTAGATAAAGGGGAGACTGCTAGGCAAGAGGAATTCCCAGATGACTGTTCAAGCTAGCTTTTCGTCAACTTTGCCCTATTGACACAGCACATCAGCGCTGAAGGTTTGGCCCAAGCACTTTTAAAAATAGAAAGAGAGCAGAGATATCATTTGGTTGAGTTTCAAATCTAGCTCAAGATGAGATGATTTAGAAGGAATTCTCAGGAAGAGAAAATAAATGTGAAGACTTTTGAGGACTGCAAATGGCATGTAGTAAAATGCGGCAGCTAAACCAGCCAATGAATCCCTGTTAAAAATGAGGCAATATTAGCCTCTGATTGCACCACTCCCATTTGTATTCCATCTGAGGACTCAATGCCTGGAGCCAGATAGATCAATACCAGTTCATTGCCCTAAGGCCATGGCATCTACATTAAACTGGATTCCTGGGGAAAATCAGTCATTTTTAGTGTGCAGAAGGTTTGCTCGTCTTAGCTCCTTGGTTTTTCATTTATTCTGGGTTTCGTGGTAAAATTATTTTAGATCATCTCACTTTAAATGTTTTGTGGTAAGCGTTAGTGTATTTTCAACAGAATGGAAATAATTACCATATGGCTATAAAATTTGCAATCTGTCCAAGTGCACTAAAAGACAATTAGTCTGGGTAGTCCATTTATCAATCTGCAAGTGACAATATTCACAGTCCTAGTATTGCTGGTGATGGTATAAAAATTCTCATTGGGCTACCTGTGTGTCCCTGATGGAATGTTTTACATTACATTTACATTTGATTCTGACAGCTATGTCCTTCACCTTAGCCAGAAGGAAGAAATCTGCATACATGCAAAGGGACTTGAGGTAATATATTTAAATGCTGACTCCTACCAATCTTTATATGTACTAATGCATTTCTAATTTTACAAAACAAATCCTATTGTCAACTTAACGTTCGCAGCCATGCAATAACAGAATGTTGCTAAGCTCTATAGAGCGATAGAATTAATAGATTCTGCCATGTTACATGAGTGAATCAGATTAGAAAATCTGCCAGTTGGAAATACATGGTCTTACAGTATCATGTGTTTAGGGCTATGTTTAATCTTGTTTTACTCCTTGAAGGTGCCTTTTTGGGTTTTAAACACTGAACAGATCCCTTTTTTTCTTATGTGAAGTATACTGATCTTTACTGGAAGCACATGCTGAACTATGAAGTACATCTAGCTGTGAAGAACTACACCAAAGTTCACAAATAGCAACTAGTGATAGAGTTGCTGAATTTGAGACCCTTTAGAAAGGTCTGACTTGGTGGATAATTTTTAATGGATTTTTTAAAAATATAAATTGAATATTTTCATCTGCCTAAAACCACTTAAATACTAAATTTTTCATTTTACATAAGTAACAGCTAAGTCTTAAACATGCTATACATCTGATAAAGTGGGTCCTTTGCCCACAAAAGCTTATTCTCCAATATATCTTAGTCTACAAGGTGCCACAGGACTTCTTGTGGTTTTGCAAAAACAGACTAACATGGCTACCTCTTTGATACATGCTATGCATAAAAATAAATTAATGGCTCTTGTCTGTCCAGTCTAACTAGCAGCTCTGGCTCCTTCAAAGTTTTGGACTTTAAGATTTCTGTTTCTCAGCAGACTAAAAAGCAACATATGCAAAGAAAGACACAAGCTTGATGGGATTGGTTTTGTTCTGTGCTTATGTGGTGGTTGACCTTGGCCAAGCATAGCAGAGGAGCTAGGTAAGGCATTGTTATAAAGACAGAAGCAGCATAGAAAGGAACAGTGGAGTGGACTGGGAAGGTAAAGGGAAGAGGTTATTTAGTGCGCACAGCTTTCTGTATTCCCCCACGCTCCTGAAAAAAATTCGTTCCTTGGGTAAAAAAGGAAAGCGTGTCAAGAGTAAGCAAGATGAGAATGCTCAGCCTAGCTGCAAGAATGAAATATAAGAAAAACTGCTTATTGGGAGAAAACGAGGTTTATGAAGATGTGGATATGGCTGGGTGGATTAACTGTTTAGTAATTTAAATAATTCACTTGCAATGCATCATTCTTCAAGACTCTATGGCCGTGTCTACACTAGCCAAAAACGTTGAAATTGCCATGCAAATGGCCATTTCGAAGTTTACTAATGAAGCGCTGAAATACATATTCAGCGCCTCATTAGCGTGCGGGTGGCCGCGGCACTTCGAAATTGACGCAGCTCGTTCAGATGGGGCTCCTTTTCAAAAGGACCCTGGCTACTTCGAAGCCCCCGTATTCCTAAGAGCAGATGGGAATAAGGGGACTTCGAAGTAGCCAGGGTCCTTTCGAAAAGGAGCCCCGTCTGGACGAGCTGTGAGGCGGCAAGCCGCATCAATTTCGAAGTGCCGTGGCCACCCGCATGCTAATGAGGCACTGAATGTGTATTTCAGCACTTCGTTGAAGTTTTTTGGCTAGTGTAGACATAGCCTATGTGTGTTTTACTAAAGTGTGATTTGCGAAGTAAGTTCCCAAACTGCTTGTCATACTGGATGATGATGGGGGAAAAAAAAAAATCCAGTGTTTAGCTTAGCTAGTCTTTATGGCTTGTTTTATCACTTAACTAGGTTTAGACTCTAACTCAACATTTTTTTTCATTCTTGCAACTAGGCCCTGCATCATCTTGTTGCACTGTAGATATGTGAAACATTTAGTTTGTAACTGTTATTTTTAAATGAAAAATTTAGTATTTATTGATTTAAAAATGAAAAAAATCTGAGTGTTAATTTTTTTCAAGTCATTGATTTTTATCCATCCACATCTCTGGCAACCTGCCCTTTCTGGAGGTCAGGAGAGTGCCAGAGGACCCTCATTTGTGTGCAAATGCCATATACAGTCCTTTATGCTCATAAGTAAGCCCGCAATTCCAGTGGTGCTGGAACAATTTGTATATTGGGGGTGTAGAGAGTCGTTAAAACAAATGGTAAACCCTGTGCATAATGGAAACCACTTCAAGCTGGGGTGTGTGTAGTGCAGAATGCCCCCTGCCCCTATTGTACACCCTTAGTTCCAGTGCCTATGTACATTTCAGGAATTTGCAGTACAGTACAGATCTGATGGTACCAGATGTTTTCACGTTTTTAAAGTTTATCATCTTTGGTGAGTAAGCTAATGTCTAGTTGCTTGAAGTTTCAAGGTTTTTTTTTTTTTCCGTTGTTGAGTAATTTAAAGGGGTAAGAAGGGGAGGACCATTTTCTGTAAATTAGAGTGAAATTTTTTTGCTGGTATATATAGACATCTCTGTATCAACGGGTGGTTATCCTTTCTCCCAGCTCTCCATATGGTACAACACAGTGCCTTTTTTTGTTTGTTTAAAAAAAAAAAAAAAAAAAAAAAAAAGCCAGTACTCATCTGGCTCCCCCTCTTGCCCTCCCTCCCCCACCCAATCCCATGGGTGGGGCTGCTGAGGTACTGGTACTTAGTACTGGCAAGTACTGGCACAAAAGAAGCACTAGTCCAATAACCCTATAGCATGTTGTTGCATGTCCTGGTGGTTCCGCTGGTCTCTTGTTCCTGAGGCACTTGGGGTTTGCGGCCCAAATTTTCCTGAAAGCATCGGTGCAAGTGCAGATTGGCAGCATGGTAGATGCAGCCACATGAAGCGTGTGCATGTGGAGAGAACCTGATCTGTGGCTATAACCATGCATCTTATAGCCAGGTCTGGTGAGTAACGTGAGATGCCTACAGAAGTGTGGCTTTGTGTGTGGTGTACCAGAACCTTGATCTCTCCTGCCTCCTTGGTATGGTTTTGTGCACCTTATTTTCAGGCATTTTTGTCCTCAAGTTAAGGTGTGCTAGTAAAATCCTGCTCGTTGCAGTCCTATTTCTTCATGGCTGAACTGTAATTAGTGTGGCCCTACTTTTAGCAGTCATATGCCCTGAAATCCATTCTGCCCACCAGTTTGCTCATGAGTGACCACCAAAAAGAGGCATTCCATGTAATGATCCTGAAATGATGGTTGATGGAATTATTTATTTGGCACTTTAGGTAACAATTCAAAAAGAGCTATGCAGCTTGTTCTTTAAACTGTGAACTGGGTGAGTTACTCAGTCATTTTAAAAAACATATCAATGGAAAGCAAGCCTTGAGGGAGAATATTTGAATAGTGTATGGAAAACCATATCAGTAATTACGTGCATGTATTAAGACACACAACTATATCTTTTTTCAAGGCTCTGTTTAGTGTTTATGGCATTTGAGATCATTGCAGATTTGATTAAAGTTTTGCACTAGCAGTGCTTTGATTGCATTCCTATTTAAAGTCAAGTTTTCAGATTCACTTATACAAAGTAACATCTTTTAATGTTTTAACTACCAAAGGAACTAGAAAATTCTGAACGCGAAGACATTGCTTTGGGGAATATCGGTGGATTTGGTCTCTCTCAACTACAGTACTTCCGATGTCTGAATTTTTCAGACTTCATAAATAAGTGTATTTTTGGGTTCTGTTCTGAAGTTTAATCTGTTTAGCTTTTTGAATAAAGACCAAACAGTACCTATGATCTGCAAATATTCCCTGCCTTCCTGCATAACAATGAGTATTCTTCTGATTCGCTCAGCAAGGTTGCAGCAGGACGTTCCTGCTGTTTCTTGAGGGCCAGGCTGTGTGCTGTGCTTTTTTGTTTAAAAGTTTTCTGCCATGGGTAATGCCCATCGAGCTCCACCAGTCTTAGGAATGGTGGGTGTGCAGATAAGATTCTAAATCAGAGATGGGCAAAATATGGGCCATGGCCCACTGGGATCCCCAGGCAGGCTCCCTGCCTGCTGCAGCCCCAGGACTCTCAAAGCAGCTGGCTGCTGGGGACATGTGCCCTTAGGCCAGGGGTGGGCAAAGGAAGCACTTTTCTGTGGAGAGGGTATGAGAGGTATATTTTGCCCACCCCACTCCGGGCTTTTCAAACCCTTTGTGGGGAAGGGGAGGCTTTGTGTGCTGCCCCAGCCCCCCAGCACAAGCCTTTTGGTGGCACAGGGTCACATGAGCACTGTACCCCAATCCCCTGCCCCAGGTCACAACCCCTCCTTCACCCAAAGTCCCCCTCATACCCCACACCCTCTCCTGCACCCCAGTCTTCTATCCCAAGCTCCCTTCTGCACCCAACCTCTGTACCAGACCCCACACGCCCCCCATCGAAAAGTGATGCCATTGACCACTTACCAAAATCTTGGCATCCCCCCATCAAAAAGTATTGCCCACCACTATCAGGGCAAGACCTTGTCAGGACTTTGACCTTGTATTGCTCAGCTTAGTGGAGAGAAGGTGGCAAGTGCTGTGATCAGTTCTAGATGTCTCACAGGCTATTCAGCCCCTGTATCTGTGCCCAAATAAACTCTGAGATGGGCCTGCATTCAAGGGTCCATGAGAGATGACAGCCAAAAAATGTAGATGGACCTGGTTACGCTGTTTGGACATGTTGCTCCTGAACCTCAGGAGATGCGAGTGAGCTGTATGTAGGGAATGTAGTAAATCACAGTTCTGTAAACTACCTTACTGTTTGTTTTGTTTTGGTTTCGAGAGGATTCACTCGGTAAGTGAGATTTATTGCACCCCCAAGCATAGCTCCAGACTCCAGCCCTAGTATGCATCTCTTTGAGCTACTCTAACATTATGAAGAGGGGGAATGTGGCTGGATAGTCAACTGGCGTGAAGCTGGATAATCTGTTTGACTCAGGCAGCTATAACTGACTCCTCCTGGGCCCTCATGTGTTGCCCTGAATGTATCTTGCCTGCAGTTGGCTTAGAGCACTACAGAGCAGTTTGTGGGCTGGAGCTCAGGGAAATAATGCATTTTCATTCCACATGTTAGTAGTCTTGACAGATTCCGGCTTTTATTTGATGCATGTGATAAGCCCGCTGAGCCAAAGAGTTGTGGTATGTACCTGAGAGGATGCTGTCGGGTTGTGTTTGGCTGGGGTTGTCTTGGCGTCTCAGCATCTCTTAGAATTAACAGTTAGCTTCCATCCGTTTTACTGCCTTGCAATAGCCTGTCGAGATTTCACACCACTACTTAACAGACGAAATACCCTGCAGTGAAATGTGACAATGCAAACAGTAAGTTCGGCGCATCAGTGCCACAGATGAGACTGTACTCTCCTAGGACTGAGTGCATCTAATGGACATAGCTGCTCATCTACCATGGAATTGCAGATGTTCTTAGGAGTCCCCTGGTGTGTTACCAGGGCATCAGTTGCCATACAAGACAATCTCGGTAGAATACTCTATCTGCACAAACAAATAGGGAAGTCTCTTCTTCCTCAGCCTTCTGGAGTTTGTCTCTCATGTCAGTCGAAGGCTGTTTGAATGTTCCACAGGACTGTACCAATGGACCAAACATTAGAGCTTTTAAAGCCGTAATGTCTCTCTTTCTCAACTGTGTAAATATAATCGTGTTCATAAGAATTTCAAAAGTTATTTTTTTTTATTACAGGGAATCATACCTGTAGAGCAGTGGTGGGCAGCTTGTGGCCTGCGGACTGCATGGGGCCCATCAGTGCTCTGTGTCCTTGGACACATTTTGTTTACTGTTGCCTATGCACAGGGTGGCCAGATTCCTTTGGCTTCTGTTTACATAGTTTCCTTTTGTGCTGGTGTTAAAGTGATGTGAGTGTAAAGGAGGGACGTGGGAAGTGAAGTGCTTGCTAAAGGCACACAACGTTGACTGTGAGAGCCTTGCACTTCCTCTGTATCTGATCAGAGCGCTGCTACAGGCCAGTTGGCACACCCTGCAAATTCCAGGTACACCAGTGCAGTTAGCAAAACTACACTAATCTGGGAGGTGGTCTTGGTTACAACATTCTTGCGGGCCCCTGAGATGGAGAGCCACTCATACAGCCCACTCACCAGCTGAGGTTGCCCATCACGGTTGTGGAGGATTGCTTTCTAATTTCCTTTCAGTCAGTTCCTCTGATTCATATATGTAATTTCTTATACAATTCGTAGAGCATCTTGAAAATGAATAACTGTGTTGGAAATACCCTGCTTGGCAGAGGGTGGGGGGCGTTGTTTTTCATAATTAAGCCACTATATGAATTGAGATGTTTATGTTTAGCTCTTGTGTTTGAAGCAGGCTATCCCCAGGCAGAGGAATCAGATGTAGTGGTTTTTACCCTGTGATGATTTTCAACCTGAAGAACTGTGATTTCTGGTTTTTTATTTTTTAAATAGCATCTGCTAATTTAAAATGTGTTTGGTTACCATTGCTTTCTTTAACAGTACGTGCCTCTTTCGCTGATATAGTTTTTCTCTTTCTATATCATTTCTTGTTTTTACTTCAATGTCAGCTGAAGCTGCTATAGCTCCTGCTCATCCAAGAAGGTCCTGTATTAATTGCTCTCCCTCTGGTACATTAAAACAGTCGGCTAAAAAGAAAAGGAGCTGTGTAAATGGGTTTTTTGCATGGGTTTAGTATCTTCAGGATGGTAGTTAATAGCAATGACAATATCTTAAGAGTTCTAGACTGTGGTTATTTTAACCAGTCATGTGACCCTACATTTAATTACCACTATTACTATGTTATGAGCTTCATTTCAGGTCAATAACCTTGTTGCCATAATTAATAAGCGTATAGATTGATGCAGTGGATGCACTTGAAGTTGAGCAGCTGAAAAAACCACTAGGGACTTTCAAAGAATTTGAACGAAAATAATGAAAAATAGTCTCCTCCCCTTATTCCCCTTTTCTCTGTACTGTACACTGTACCCTCTCCCAGTTGCTTTTGAAAAAAATCAAGGTCACCAGCAATGTGCCTCCAGTTTTGCACCGATTACGCAAATAAGCGATTGGGGGCATGCTTTGTAGTGCATAGACGTCTCAGAACCTGTTTGCATTCACAAGTCACGTACATACATGTTTACATACTCTCAAATGAGCTCTCAATATTGAGCGTGTATTCACTTGTGGAGGCACAGCTTCAGGCTGGAAACGTGCCCCACTTTTTTATTCTCTCCTTAGCTGGTTGAGACGCAGAGCCTTCCTGTTCTCCTCCCAGCTTCTTTGTGTTGCACAGATTAAGGTGATGTCTTCACTACCCGGAAGATTGACCCGGTCAGAGTCGACCCTCCAGGTTTCGATTTTGCGCGCCTAGTAGAGACTCGTGAAATTAAACTATCAGGAGTTGACGGTTGACCCCTGTACTCATGAATATTGCGAGGAGTAAGAGTTTCTCCTGTCAGCCTCCCTCTGAGAGGATGGCCAGGTAAGTCAGTCCTAGGTAAGATGATTCCAGCTATGCAATTGCTGTAGCTGGAACTGTATATCTTAGATCCTCTTTAAGGTGTTGTGTAAACCTGACTATAGAGTACATCCCTTCTGCCTTTTCATTCCCACCCGCCTCTCCCACCTCTTCTGCTTTGTTCAGGATTGAATCAGTTTCCTCTAGGTTTTGTTATGAAAACTCAAATGGGAGTCTAGTCAAGTTTTCAGACCAAATAGGGCCAGGGAAGAGCCTGCTTGAGAAACACCGGTGGGACCTGTGGCCTGACAAGAAAACTTGAAGCGGATCAAAAGAAGTTGTCTAAGAGTGCTAGTGTCTATAAGCAAACTGCTCACTTCCCCCTGCCTCACCAGAGCTGCTTTGCTTTGAATAAGCCATGCTGGAGTATTCGCTAAAGCTGCCGATGGGTAAAGCGTTATTTGTAAACCATTTTTAGTTGTTTGGGCGGGGAACATTCCAAAGGTGCATTAGCCACATTTTCCCAGTGTAGGGAAACTTTTGGTTTAAAGCTTTCCAGTAGCAACAGCAATACAGCAGTAAGTATTACTAAGGAATTGGGAAACTTGAGTTGTGTTTCTAGTTTTGCCACCTGCTACCCTGGACAGGTATTTTCACCACTTAATATCTTTTTTTTCCATGGATGTACATTGGTGATATTACCAACATTTAAGAGCTCTGAAGTGAAATTAAAGGCGTGTTTCATGTTTGTGTCTCACATCCTATGCCCTTGACTGTTCTTATTCGGTGCTGTAGAGTGTTTTGCAATTGTACAGGCTTAAACATGCACTTCACTTTCCATTGTTAAACATGTTGGCAGCAGACTGTGTAACGTGCAGAAAGACTCCAATGGAATCTGACTCAGCTGACTTAATGGGGGTGTGCCAGTTCAGGGATGGTAACAAGCTGTTTAATTTCATAATGCTTGCATGCTGTTATTCCTGGTGCAAGGTGTATAGATTTCAGTAGTTTGTCGTCATGCTGCTGCATTTTGTATTAAGGAACTTTTAAAAAAAAAAAAAATCTTAGTCTGAATTCTAGAGACCTTTTTCATGTTGTTTAACCCAAAATATTAAAGTTTATAATACAATTCAGTCTTGATATTGGACAGCTGAGTCTCTCAAAGGTGTAATGGCAGATATTTTTAAAAAGTCAGGTCTCCCAAATTTGTCATAAACAGTCAAGTTAAGCAAGACTCCTTTCTTTCTCTGTCAGAGCTCTGTGGTGGAATTTCAGGAAGGAGTATCTATTTGTTTTCCTACATGTACCTTACAATATATCTCTATACTAGCCTAACACACTTCTTGGTTTTCTAATCTCTGGCAGCAAACAGTTTGGGAACCATATAGTGTATTAAATTCATAATACCCAGGAAAACTAGGTTGAGACCATTAATCCTGTTTAATTCATGACCGATGTTATAGGCTGAACCCTGGTTCTCAGAGATGAAAGACCACTTAGTGCATTTCTGTACAGCTGCATAAGAATCAGTGAAAAATCTTGCACATTTCTGAACTATAATCAGAAATTGGAAGATAATGGATTTGTAGTAAGTACAGGCCTAGTATGAGGCCTTAGGCCTGAACCAAAGTAATGGTCAAAACTTTGCTAACAGAAAGCAAAGTGCAGCTGTGAGCTAAAGGAATGCATTGCTCACAGAAGTTGGCAAAAAGAGGGTTGATGTTGCATAAACATATCTACCTAGCATATTGAATAGGAACATAGTACCAGAACACCCGACCCGGGAACATTCCACAGATAAGGAAGAACAGGCCGACCCATCCCAATGACAGGGGCAGAAGGGTAATATGATGGATAGAGTTGTTTTGTTCAAACCATCATGTACAAGGTGAGAGGCGGCACCTGATGACATAGAAGGGTTGTACCTCAATACGTCAGGAGTGATGTGTAAATTGTTTGTACCTGTGTATAAGAATGTACTCCTGGGGTGTGGTCTGGGTCCGGCTTAGGGGGCAGTGGAAAGTCCCGCCACTGACTGAGCCGAGTCCATTGACCGTGAGTGCATATTTGTAGTATGCCCTGACTTAGACTAAAAATCTACAGGGAACTACTACTGTATCCAATACAGCAATAAACCTGGCTGACGTGCCTTCGCACCTTACTAGACTCTGTGGTCACTGGGGGTTCTCTTCGAGTCTGCTGTGTCAGCTATCTGCAGAGCTGGGGCAGCACACTGAGGGAACACACGCACGCAGCTGAGTGATACATTGGAGAGAGCAGAGCACCACGCTGGTGGCAACTCTGACGACAGGATTAACTGTTTCTTTTGAATAAAGATTAAAGTTTTAGATGAACCTCAGCCAGTGTGAAGAATTCCATATGTAAAAATATGAGGTGTAGTTCTCCTCTAAATCAACTATATTGGGGTCAGCATGTAGATATTAAAAAAAAAAATTGCTGTTAGTGGTAGCAGACTGCATATGTGAGAATGGGAGTATACCTCTGTGTGTACACACATTATTGTGCATGAGTGAAATGTGTGACTGAAGCTAGGTCTACCCTAGTCTGGAAGATTGACCTGCTCAGGGTCGATTTTTCTAGAGTTTGATTTCACATCTGGTAAGGACATGTGAAATTGACCTCTCGGAGGTCACAGTTGACCCCAGTATGCTTTGGGAATGCAAAGAGTAAGGGAGGTTGATGGGAGAAACTCTCCCATTGACCCTCTTCAGTAGGGATGGCCAAGTAAGCTGTGTGCAGATAGTTGATTCTAGCTATGCCATTGCCATAGCTAGAATTGTGTATCTGCAGTTTACTGACTTTGCCTAGTGTGGACATAGTCTACACTAGTCATAAAAACATACCGTTTAGTGTGTAGATATTTATCCAACTTAGTTTTTGATGTAAGGAGACTGAAGTAGCCAAAGATACAGAAACATGCATTAAACCACTGTACCATTTACCCTTCACCAGCCCACTGTGTCAAGGAAGCCTAGGACAGAGCTAGAAGTTTTTGTTGAGTAGCTATTCACCCTCTGAACAGGCAGGTAGGGCAGTCAGTGTAACCAAGTTCTGCAATAAGTAGTGGGACTCTTCATATTTTTCACAAACACAGTTAATTTAAAGAGGGAGAGAGGCACTTAATTGATTTAGCTGTAAGCTTTATCTCATTTCCTGACCTCTTCATTATTATAGTTATGAATATATTGGCAGGGGATGGGGCCTCGTGCTGAGCACTGTTCAAAAGATGGTAAAAGATGATGACTGAGGTTGGAACACTGCTTTTCTAGACTATCACATTTTTTCTTTGCAAAGTGTTGGGTTTTTTTTCCTAAACATATCACACAGATCTATGAAGTTTTTCAACTGAGGAGAGTGGTGGCCAGCATCAGGGTGAGATCTGGTGCCTTTATGGTAATTTTTGTGTTAGTAGGGTCCAACGTTTCCTGAGTCGTCTTAGCAGGTCAACCACCTTTGAAGGTAGGCAAGTGCCTGAATTGTGAAGTCCTGCTTACCGTGGTTGTGTATGGTTCTCTGTTAACAGCTTGGTAAATTAATACTTTAAGGCTCCAATTCTGGAGCTTGTTGTGCAGGGGTGAATTACTGCTGCCCCCTGTGGTGCCCTACTGACCTCCGTGGGTTCCATGTGGATGAAGCATTCTTCCAGCAAGCAAGTTGCGGGATTGGCCAGACACAGCAACCATGTCCCTGAACTGGTGGTCAGGGTTTTCTTATTTTGGAGTGACAGAATGGACTTGGTGTTTGTCATTACTTGGACATTAGAATTTGCCATGCCTGTATCTGTATCCTTCATAGTAAAGATGCACTTTGATTAGTGGGCAAGTGTTATGAAATGTAAACCAAGCTCTGCACAAGGCTTTTCAGCTAAATTTTGATTTTTCAAGGAGCTAATCAGGAGTTCTGATGTGATTCCCGATGTTTCAATTGGCAGTAATTTCTTTTATGCAGAACTCTGAACTGTGTAGGGATGGTTTTATACAGCAGGATGAGGACGGAATGTGTTTGTGTCTGTAGGAAGCCTTAAATAATAGGGCCCCTTACCTGATCCAAGCTTTTGGTTGCTACCAGAATGCCGCCGCCCCCCCCCCCACAAAAAAAAGGGTGGGGCGAGAGAAAAGAAATTACGAAACTATCTTAAAACCTGTATAACTTATAACATTGAACATGTTGTTTCTGCCATGCAGACTTCTGAACCAAAGGATACATGTATTACTTATATTGCCTAATTATTTCTTAGCTTCAGTGCCCAGTCCCAGTAACATCAAAAATATATTCTTTGAACAGCAGATGCTGTTTATTTGCGTACTGTGGATGACATTTTATGTGAAGTCAGATGTTCAAAGATTCCCTGCTACATTGCTTCCCAGTACACTGCAGAAGTTTCAGTGAGGAAGGAACAAACACACGACATGTTGACCAGGAAACATTTTCTTGCTCATCAGTCTCTAGACAGACACATTCTTATTGAATAAGAAGACGGTTGTGTCAAGATGTGCTTTATTTCCATTATTTTCACTTTCTCTAAAGACAGACTAGATTGCATCCTACTGATTAAAAATTAATCTTGCACAAGTACTTGTTGCTTACACTAATTTTCTGGCATAGTGCTTTCTAACAGTGTGACTTGAAAAAGATGAATAGCAATTGATGAAATTACTAAATTCATACATCATTAATTTTCTTAGAGGACAGACACACTCAAAACAATTCTGTAGTGAACGTGGTGCTTGCAAGTAGAGGTGATTTGGTGAACTAATACCCCTTCCCTAACTGCACAGAATCTACACTGTATGTGCTGTCTAAGTCTTTGTTCTACCTGCAAATATGCTTCTCCCCAGACCTCAAAAAGCAACTTCACAGGATGAAAGAGTAGTTCTTCTTCATGCTCAATCAAATCTTCGCCTCTTGACTGATGCAGCCAAAAAGCTTTGCCCCACAGTGTAAATTGTGGTAGAGAATTTTGTTGGGGTATGAGATGTGGACACCTGTCCCCTAGCTACTCCATTGAGAGAATTTCACGGAGGCCGTCAGACAATTATTGGATAGCAATATCTTTCCTGTACAGCTGACCAAGAATTGACATGAACTGGTGTCGCCCCTGTGAAGAGCTTTCATGTGCCATGACCAATCTGCTGAGCTAATCAATCCACTGAGAGTCTCGCTTTCATTAGCAGGAACTTCACATTGCTCCTCCAAAGTGATTTTCATTGAACTGGCTTCCCACTCTTCCTGCCACATACTGCTGTAGAACAGGAAATGAGGCTTGGGTTTTTTTCCATAAACATCCTTTTACATAAAAATGGGGATTGAAGGTAGCATTAGTTTTTTTTTTGTCTTACATTTTCTATGCTAGTTTCACAGTAAGATTTAATGGTGGTGTAAAATACTTTAGGAAAGGTTGTTTTTCCTTTATCTTATTAGGAGAACAAAAAAAGGAAGAAGTGGCAGTAATGAGGCTTGCCAGTTGGGCCTGTAGCGTGTGGGTTTTTTTTTTATTTATATTAACATTCGCAAGTACTATTGGAAGACACTTTAAGGGCCAGCTACATGGCATCTGGGAGCATGCCTCACAGCTCAACTCACCTGACATACTGACTGTGTTCTAGCTAGTGTGCTAAAACTAGCCACTCAAGTGGGGGCATGAGTTTAACTACGGCTGCTACTACTACAACTACCTGTACTCCACGTGGCACATAGGCCATGTACAAGTCTCCTCCACTTCTCTCTGTCCTGGGACACAGCTTCTAGCTGGCGTCAGGGGTCCCCCAGTTGTTGTCCTTCAATCTCAGTAGACCTTCTTCACACTGTCCAAGGTCTTCCTCTTTTGCAGGTTCCATGTGAGAGCTTGAGGGACTATGCTGGATGATGCTTTTCTGGGAGTGTGGCCTAGCCATCCCCACTTTCTTCTCTTGACTTCAATGTCAGTTGGTTCTTATCCTGCTCTGTTGCAAAGCTCCTCATTTGTGATGAAGCCTTGCCATTTGACGTGAAGCGTGCGCCTCAAGCATCTCGTTATGAATATCTGCAGCTTGTGATTTAAGGACTTTCTAGTACTCCAGGTCTTGCATCTGTACAAGAGCGCACTCTTCACATTTGTGTTGAAGATCTGCAGTTTTGTCTTTGCAGATATTATTTGTGAACTCCCTATGGGACGGAGAGTCTTGAATGCAGTTGTTGTTTTTCCCTGTCCTTGCACTGATATGCTTATCTGTTCCTCCACTGATGCCCATAATACTTCCCAAGTAGAGGAACAGTTTAGCTGCCTGAGTACAATGCACCTGACCCTCTGGGACTGTACTCAGGCAGCAAACCCATTCCATATCACTGTTATTGACGTGCTCAGTTAAGCAGAGCCAGCATATGTCTGTCCGGCCGAGCTGGGAGACATGCTCCCAGCTGGAATGTGGTAACTGTTTCTAATGGTAGTACCTTTGTGCTTGAATAGCTCTGGAAAATTCCTTTTTAATAGATTAGTTCTGAATAAGGAGAATAGACACACTTTTGGAATTGGCTCAGTCACAAAAATCACAGACATCCCATGTAATACTGAGGCAGAGTCTTTATTCTATTTCTGCAATATAAAAGAAACCTCCATTTTAAATAGCTGTCTTTTAGAAAGTAACTTTTCTTCTATACTGAATCGTGTTCTCATCTACTACACATATACTTGAGCGAGTTGGTCCGTTTGTCTCTCTTATAGAATTATTCCTAATCAGCAAGATTTGGCACCACCAAATTGGGTACACAGCTTCCTCTTACCATAACTTAAAGCAAGGTAAGGGTTTGGTTGCGCTGGGAAAATGGGATGTGCCTGGAATGGGATTGCTTCTCATAAAACCATACATAAGAGATGGAATCACCGGGGAGGCAATGGGCTGGCTGGGGGCATCTCTGTCACCATCCAAGATTGTTTCAGCCTTGAGCCTACCACCCCCAGGTATCTTTTATGGCATTTATATGGAGACACTGTTGGCTGTTACCCTTTGTCAGAGAGCCAGGGAAAATGCACAGTGTGCTGCATTCTTCATTGAGGCTGGGGAGTGCAGGGCTGAACCTGGACCTGCCCCAGCCAGGGAGCAGACACACCCTTCCCCCAGCTCCGCCTGCTCTGTCTGCAGCAACCATGGAGAGGGGCTTCTTACCTGGCCCCAAGCTGCTGCAGTGAGAGAGGGCTGGGATAGTCCTGTCTCCTGGGGCAGCCTGCCTATTGAACTCCTCCTCCGCAGCCCACCTGAGAGCAATGATTTAAATGGCAAATGGACACGCACAACCAATCTTGAAGGGCATGTGTTATGGAATCGGGGAATTGTCTTGATGCAGGTGCCAGAAATCATTACTTAAAAAAAAAAATGACCACATAGGTTTTGAAATGTGATGTGTGTGTTGTTTCATTTTTTGTGGCCATGGCTGCACATATGACTCCCTGATACACTATTTGCTTCAGGGCCTCTTTAATGCAGTTGCTAGAAATTACAAATAGGGCAATGATTGGTTTTCATGCTCTCTGGAGACGTGCAAACTCTGTAACCAATATAAATTGTATGAACAGCAAGTAATTATTTTAAATACTTCAAAATATATATAAGTATATGGAAGTAATGCAAACTAAAGCGATGGTAAAATAGTGAGCATTACCAATTCAGGTTCAGGCTTACTAAGCAGTCAAAGAAACTGCAGACACCTGAGCTTGCTTGGCCTTTATTAATTATTAGTACAGTGCACAGTGGAAAGTCAGGTGCATTACCAAGCATGTGGAACCAAAGCTTGCAACAGATGGCAAATATGACACACTGGTCACAGTGTTATTTTTGGTTCCAGTTGTCCACTGTTACAGCTGCTCATAGTTATACTCCCAATTTCTAAAAATGTGTGCAGTTTTCTGTTACGAGGACAGGTTGAACCTCTCTAGTCTGGCACCCTAGGGACCTGACTGGTGCCGAACCAGACAATTTGCCGCACCATGGGAAGTCAGTATTGTCTAGCAGCATTACCAACTTTTCTATTGCTCCTAAATGTCCCCCAAGAGCCTAGTAAGCAAGTTACAGCTAAGTAACAGTACAGAACACTCGGAACCAGGACTGGTGGTGTAAACAAACTTTATGGGACTGCAGGAAACTTGGCCATGCCCATTATAAGTGGACATCCAGATATCTGCAATCATGCTAGACAATGGATGATGCCAAATCAGTGTGTGCCAGATTGGAGAGTTTCAACCTGAAGAGTCTTTTTCTGACCCAGATATATCTTGTTTTTCAGTACATCTTCAGACTTTGTCATTTCATACATTTCCTGACTGCAGAATTAATTTCTGCTGCTTACTCATTGCTTTATTGTTAGGACATCATATATGTATTTCTCTCTACTGCATTTAAGACCTGTGCTATGTTAAAAGATCACTCTTTCTTAAAAAGCTTCGCAATCTTGTGCTTTTCCTTTCGTAGCATGACCATGAGTGAGTTCTAGGCCTTAGAAAAGCCTGGTTCTTAGTTCACTATGATTCTCCATAGGTCGTTTTTCAGTATGTCAGTGCAGGTAAAATGCAAGTGACTAGAGACTACTAAAGGAGAATTTTCTTGTAAGAATTTGAGCATGTAATCCTTGAGAAATGTTAGATTGGAACTCGTGCTATGTTCTTTGTGAACCTGAGCCCTGATCCTACAAGTACTTTCCTCTGAATAACCTTATTGAGCTTATGCATGTCACATCACACACACACAGTTTTGACTAATCAAGGGTGTGGTACCCTCAAGGTACCTTCTAAGGTTCCTTTTAGCCCTAGGATTCTGTGATTCTATGAACTGGAGGCGATTCCCTGCAACCGTGGAAGTCAGTGCAGCTCCCTATGATCGCAGTGGTTTGTTGTCGCCACACACAGAATCCGCTGTGGGAGCGGGGCTTTGTTTTCAGCTTGTGTGCGTGGAAGAAAACGACAGTTTGCAGAATTTCAGTATTACATTAGGAACAGGGTAGGTAAGACAGAATAATATTCTAATGCCATTATATATGTCCATGGTACATCCACAGTGTGAACACAGCATGCAGTTCTGGTCGTCCTCTCTCTCTCTCTCAGTAGGCCTGGGTCCTGGTGTTTTAAAAGGGGATGGGGCTCCACGCTGTCACCACTGTTATTGAAACAGAAGTGGAGTCTGGGGCCCCAGGCCCTTTATAGTGCCACCAAAGCCTCATACATCGTGGACATGGTGGTGCTGAAGGCTGGCTGGGGGAGGCATGATGCAGTCCAGGTGGCACTGTGGGTTGGCTGCCCTGTGTTCTACTTCTTACACTGTGTTCCCACCCTTTCTGAGAGGCCCAGAGCTGAGCCCCAGCCTCATTGCCCAGGGTGAAGTCTGTCACCAGCAGTAGGGACACAGCCTCATGCTCTGGATGTTCCTAAGCCTCTGACTGTCGTGAATGAGTAGGGAAGGTGTTAACCTCCTCCTGAGGTAGCTTGTGCCAATGGGAGTGGAGTGACTTTGTTTGAACTGAGAACAATTGCAGTTTTCAGGGCTTTTTGTCTGCTGGGACAGCAGAGAGAGAGATGCCCGGCAGTTGGAATGAAAATCATAAATAACTGACAGTCTCGAAATCATCCATAGAGGTGCGAGTAAAAGGAAGTGTACAGTTAGATATTATCAGGTTATGGTTATTTTGAATTTGGTTGGATTGGCTGTCTACTGTTCACTTGTTACCTTGTTTTGTTTGCTGCTCTGTTCTTTGTTGTTGTTTTGACTGTGTTTTTCCCCTTATAACTTTTAAGCTGAATCCCAGAGAGTTTTCTCTGCATGCAACTCTGATTGATTTTCCCTTGTTTTGTGAATAAATCGCTTTTTCAAAGCAAATTATCTGATGTGTCCTGAGAAGGGTCTGTCTGTGTACTTGCCTTCGGCTGCATAGCCATCAAATTACTGCTTGCTGTTCTCAAGCCCTTTGTGGAGGGGAGAATGAGGCTGGAGTTTTCCCCTCGGGGGGATGGGCATTCCCCAGTGTGCCAGCCTGGGTTTAAGGGGTCTCCAGGGACTGGGGTGGTGGCAGTCTGCCTTCCAGGGTATCTGTAATCTTGGGAAGTTTTCAAGTAAAGCCTGTGTATAGGCAAGGTGTTAAGTTTTTGCAGGCCCCCGCTTTCTGCACTTGGAATGCCAGTGCAGAAGGAGCCCTGACACTTGACTAAAGGAAGCTGCCAGTGGACAACAGGATCGTTGGTCTGACTTAGTTGGCCAGTCCTATGTTCTGACCAACCCCAAGCATTCAGAAAGCCCATAATAATCATAATGGTGACTTAAAGTGCATGAGATGCTTAAGTATTTAGCATCTTTTTGTAATCTTTGGGTTTTTGTTTTGGTTTTGATGGGTTCTTCAGGCTTTTCTTCATGACCACAATGGCTGGAATGTACTTTTTAAAGAAGGTAGATGTTTATACATTGCCATCTTTCATTCACAGGGGCTTTAAGAAAAACACCAAATATCTCTAGACACTCTGTAGAATTGTGAGAGATGGCAATGCTATTGCTCATATTCAAATTTAAATTTAACTCTTCTAAAAGGAAACACAATCTTGCCAATGAAATAAATCATGACTGTAGAATTTGCCCCCAATACTTACACTATGATGCACTTATTTGTTCATTTATAATTTATGAAGAAAGAATGCTGTTACAGTGATCATAGTTATCTACTGCACAAGAATACCTACTTTGTGGAAGAGCGATTTATCATATATTTCTGGGTTATGCCTCAACAGTAGTCACTATTGTTGGAATTCTTTCTACGGTACTTATCAAAACAGTAGGAGGGACTTGATAGCTGTGACTGCACTGAGGCCAGAGCTGAGGTCAAGGTGTGTTCAGAAAGTGTTTGAAAAATTCCACTTATTTAATACAAGTTTGATAATTTAGTCACCTGATCAGATTCCGCTTTCACAGCGTGCATAGTTACTTCCCTAGAGTGAGTTTAGTTATATTGTTCTGAATACTACTGTTATGGCCGTTCTTGTGAACGGATTAATTATTCCTTGGACGGTGTAGGTATATAGTATATGCTGCAGGGCTTATAAATAAAAACAAACTCATCCGATTTTTATGCAGTATAGAGAGAGAGACGCCCCGTTTTAAAAAACATCGACAGAACAATATGAAACAAGAAGAAGTCTTTTGTATCTTGGAGGTATATGAGCATTCACTTAAATTACAATGTGTGCTTTGGAAATGGAAATTTGCAAGTGAGTGACCTAGCATATTTAGTCTTGAATATTTCATATAATTTATGCATAAAAAAGATGTAGTGTTGATGGAATTGAAAACTCTGAAGCTGTGCAAAATCAAACCAGCGAGAGTATGGTGTAACTGTGTGTGTCCAGTCATCCAACAACTGAGCCTGAATTTCTCATGTCAGCTCCCTGCGGTAACTCAGCTTAAGGTATGTGGGCTCCAGATACATTATTTACATTTACTTGAGTTGTGTACCTTAAGTCAACTTTCTCCTGTAGTGTAGAGGTAGTCTCTGAGGCTTATCTTCCTCCCGCTGCATTGTAGAGAGTGCCAATGCAATACTGTGCTGTTGGAGGCATTTTGTAGGGCTCATAAAATAACTTAATTGTACTACAATCTGGTGTTTTGTAATATGGTGGCCTATGAGATGCACTAAGTACAAATTACAATATGCTTAAATAAAACAGATGTTGGTTTTGCGTATTATTATTTCGTGTCAGTTTCAAGTTATTTGGCTTTGAAATGTGACTAATACATGTTGTTTATGCTTGGCAAATCTCGGTGTTAGATTATAATGGAACTGAATTATTCTCTTACAACGTTTGAAGCTGTGTTGTGAATGTAAGTGAAAGCAGAATTTGGCCCTCGTGGTGTACTCCAAATTTGACCAATTGTTTGTTTGTAAATATATCTTGTACTTGAGGGTGCTAATTAGAAATTAAAGCATTCACTTGGGGGGGATGCATTGTTTTCTGTGTGACTTTTGTCTTCGTCAGTTCTTGCACTTCTCTGTCGCCTAATTTTTAATTTTTCCTTCATTATATGCTTTATCCTCCAAACAAAAGTCAGGAGTTCTGTGATGAAATTCATAAGCAGCAGGTTTAAGACAAACAAGAGGAAGTACTTTTTCACACAACACTTAATTGAGCCATGGAACTCATTGCTTTGGGACTCTGTGGAAGTCAAAAATAAAACTGGGATCAAAAAAGAGACCAGGTCCTTCAGTGGATATTAGCTAGGTGGGTCAGTATGCAACCCCCTGTCCATAGCAGCTCTTAACCACTGCAAGAAGTCAGAAGTGGAAGATAGGTGTGGACCACGACAACATTGCGCTGTCTGCACACACTCCGTGAAGCTCTGGTATTGACTCTTGTTGGAGACAGGATACTAGATTAGACTGTCCATTGGTCTGAGCTAGTATGGTCATTTTTACGTACCCATCCCCTTTCATTTCTGCATCATCCAGGTCTTCCCCCCACGGTATTTTCCTTACTTTGGTTTTCTAAGTTGGACAGTCATCTGTTCCTCCTCCCACCTCCACTCTTACACATCTTCAGCCTTGACCTTACGTTGCATGCACACCCTCTTCCGTGGAGTACTAGGTAACTTGATATGCAGAAGTGCAGTGAGAGTTCCAATGTTCAGAAGTCAATACCACTCGAAAAGGCAAGATCGTATTCCCACAGCTGGGAAATGGCAGCGGCAGGAGAGAAGCCTCTCAGGGAGCTTTTCCTCCTGCTCCTGCCAGACTCTACCCACCCACCCCTCCCCAGCTGCTCTCGTTGGCTGGAATTTTAACCACTGCTGAGATTCCCCTGAACCATTTTTTTTTCCCCCAGATATCAACATTTATTTTGTAGGTACCAGTAGGCAAGTGTTTTAAGTAATTGGAATGCTCTCTGCTGAACTCACTGCCACTGCAGGCATCTCTGCTGCCCCCCGCCACTGGAAAGTTTCCTTTAGGTTTTTCCTTCTGTACCTCTGGACAAGCCAGGGTCCAATCCAGCCCACAGTCTCTGCCACTGTGTGTGTCGGGGGCAGGGCCAGGACGTGCCATTGCTCCTTCTTCCTCTACACCAGCTTCAGGAATGGCAGCGTAGTCCTGCCTGCAGAGAGTCTTCCTCTGCCACTCTGGCCAGAATTCCAGCCAGTGAGAGCAGCAAGAGGTGGGAGTGGGGAGGTGCTGGGTAAGGGCAGGAGAAAAAGTTCCCTGGAGAGGCTTTTCTCCTGCTGCTGCTGTTTCCCCAGCCGGGGAAGGGGCTGTCGGGGGAAGCATGGGGAGGTAAGAGCTGCTAGCCCGCTCCTCCTGCCCAGACCATGCCACTCTGCTCCTGTACCCCCTCCCACTCAGACCCTCAGCCTGTTCCTGCACCCTCTCCTGCCCAAACCCATACTCACTCCCCAGCAGCCCCCTCCCATACATTTAACCCTGCATCCCCCCATTTTTGGTCACACCCCAGGCCCCCAGAAGAGTTAAGCTGGCCCGGGGGAGGCCCTGAACCTAAGTCTGCCCTTGTCTATGAATCTGCCTATGGTACTAGAGCGGGAGGGGAGTGAGGGTGTCTCATTTAGGGGCCACATCAGTTTTTGTGGGGTGGGCTTTTTTGTGGCCCCTGACAGATTTTTCTGTGGGTCAATGGCACACCACCCAAAAAGGGTTCTGCCCCCTGCTCCAAAGGTTTCTCAACAGAAGTAGGCAAGAATGGCAAAACTACAAGCAGCAGTGGCAGAGGTCCTGGGACTGTCAGTCTGCAGATACACGATGACAATGTTACGTGTTATGCTTACAAAGATATAGAGCAAGGCAATGAGCAGAATATTGATTTTCATCTCTAGCTACTGAGCTAGTTAATATTTTTTAAGAGCCAAAGAGCATTATTTTAAAGGGGGAAAATTCCTTGACTTCCCCATTACAGATAAGCTTAGCTGATTACTCAGGTGGCATTCTAACATGTTTTAGCATGAAGGTAATTAATGGCATGGTAGAGAATAGACTGTACACTCGTCCCTCGTTAAACAAGTGCTTTACTTATGAGTACTTGCTAAAACGAGGGATGCATATACCTAACTTTTTGTTCACTAGACAAATGAAATCTCCCCACCCCTCTAATATGAGCCTCATCCGACTCCCTGCAGATCCAGCCCACCACAGCTTGAACCCCTTGCCTGCCCTGCAGACCCAACTTGCCACCATGTTTTAACCCTCCCTCCTGCTCATGGCCCCAAACTGCCCCCAGCCTTTAACCCTCCCAACCCCCTCCAAACCCAAAGTTCACTTACCTTTCAAAAGCAACGCGACGTGCTGCCACTCCTTCGCTGAGTTAGGAGCACTTGGAACGAATCAGAGACTTTTACATGTATTTTAATGGGAATTTTGTGTCCCTCTTAAGAGTTTATGCCTACAAGCTGAAAGTTGGGAACCAACTGTGCTTGTATAGTGAGGAATGAGTGTATTATAATAAAATAATACTGCAAAATAAAAACTTAACACCTATGTGGGTTTTAGGCCTCAGAACTTGAGCGATTTAAGGTTGAAGTAGTCTATATATAGTTTAGAGAAATACCCCTTTTTTCTCACTAAGCACTGCACAAATATTAGCATATGAAATGAGAGCCAAGTTCACATATCTAGGACTGCATATACCAACACTCCCACAGAGCTACCAATAAGAAATAACAGATATAAATTATATTCCGTCACTGACATAATGAGAGAGTTCCACTTTATTTGAAGTATCTTCTTCATGAGTACTGAATTTATTGAATTTGGCACTGTCATCCATCCAGAAACTTCCTCAACAGCTCCTGAAAAATTTAAAACTTTGCATATGTCTTACAAGGAAAAAACATTACTACTGCTCCTGCACTTTTTTCTTTCATTTTTAGACTTCATTAGTCTTTTCATCAGCAAACATCTTTGCCAGGTTACTTCTACTCATAGCGAATCAGATTTGTTCTGTGCCAGTAAATGTAGAGCCTCTGACTTTTTATTCATCTTGATTTATACAATCAGTTAATTAGTTGTATGATGACAACACCTAGAGAGCTCATTCGAGATTAAGAGCCAGATTGTACGAACAGAGCAGAAAACAGTACCTGTCCTGAAGATTTTATAGTCTAGAGCTAGGTCTACATTTGGACCTGGAAGTGTAATTTCCAATCAAGGACACGCACCCTAGCTAGTCCTGATAGTTAGGGCACTAGCAATAGAAGAGTAGCTGTGATGGTAGAAGAGGCTAGTTACCTTGAGTACAATCCTGTTTGAGATCTTATCTTTGCTACATGGTGGATCTGCTTAAATGCGATAAATAGACCTCCAAGTGCTCTCCTATCTGCTCCAGTACACCATCAGGGTAAGAGTAGCCAGAGTCAATAGAATAGCAACCCCCCACTGATGGTACCGCATGGAAGATGGTTGTAAGTAGGTCAACTTCAGCTATGCTATTTGCATAGCTGCAGTTGCATAGCTTAGATCAACTTGGGAGGTGGAGCATAGCGTAGACTAGGCCTGAGGTGCTAGCTGTGTACTCAGGGCTGCTAACTCCTTCTGCCTTTCCACCGTGGCAGCTACTTTTCCAGTTTGTGTGGCGTTTGTCTCTGTAAGATGGAAATTACTCTTCCAGGTGTAGCCGTAGCCTAAGATAACATCCCCAGTGAGTGTAATAGTCAGCTGGGAGGAGCAGAGGACTAAACATGATGGATAACATGCAGGCCAGATATGTGTACAGATGGATGGGTTTGAGGTGGGTAAATTTAAAACACACCAGAAATTCCTACTGACATTCTACCTAAACATCCTCAGTTGGCTTTGTGCAAAACACCTTATGGCAGCCTCTTCAGTTTGTGTGTTGTAGACATCCTGTTTCTCTGGGGCTGGTATGGTGGGTTGTATTGGAATAAACTGACATTTCTGCATCCTGCCATAGTTGCATCAAGATCACGTCTTGCTTATATAATTCTCTATATGTGATATTTTGAACATTGATGTCATGTAATGTTCACAGTTTTATATAATAATCTGTTATCCATCCAACTCAGGAATAAAGGATTCTATAAATACAGTAGAGTTTGCTTTGCAGTTTAACATTTAACTTGGATGGAAAGCACCATTTGAATTGGAATTAGATTGATTACTGACATTACTCCCTTAATAAATCTCTTAACTTTAGTCTTCAATCCAAATAGCTTCCTGTGTATCACATATATATTCTTCTTCCAACCCAGCTTCTTTTTTTCTCTCATACTATTTCTACTGTCATCTTTAAAAACAAGCCGACCTTTACTTTGAGTCGCGTTCTCACACGATTTCATGAAATCTGACAGTGTTATGGTTTGGAAATGAAGCTCTAAAGTAGGACCCCCAGATGCTTCACTCATAAATTCAGCTTTTTAAAGTGAAATGTAATACATTTGTTGCCTATTGGGGGATAGCTATTTTTGCAGTTGATGACATTTTCGTGCACATCCCAGAGAACAGAATGAACCAAAGGACTGAGACTTCTTAGTATGTACTTAGTGATATTGGGCATTTGGCTTGATAAAATTTTAAGGAGAATCGGCAGTGAGTTCTGACTGAGTCATATGGCTGAGTGATATGCGGAAGGAAAGCTGTGTGTTTTTTAGAGAAAGCAGATCAATTTGGCAAAGATGTGTGTCAATGAAATTTAATTTAAATGATGTGCTAATTAGCAGAAAAAGGTGCCAGTGTGTTTAACAATGCCCAGTTATAGCAACATGGGAAGTAAAATTGCATTTGTATTGGTGGCCCAAGAGGGGGTCAAGGTCAGTAAGTTAAATGTCTCACAGTAAGGCTGAGAATAGTTAGTGCTGATTCAGATAGTAATTTTAGTGCAGTGTGTTTTTCTTTCCATTTAGAATTCTAGGGTTATCACACTTGAACTGTGAGGTTAGGCCCTGCTGTTTTCAACATGGTTGATCAAGAGTGGACTTCTGCGACATTTCATCTTCCACATACTCATGCATCCATTTCTCCTGTCCCTCCCTATTCCAGAGAACAGCCCATCTTCACCACCAGAGCACATGTCTTCCAAATTGACCCCAGCACCAAGAAGAACTGGGTTCCTGCAAGCAAGCAGGCTGTAACTGTTTCCTACTTCTATGACAGCACAAGAAACAGCTATCGGATTATCAGTGTGGATGGAGCCAAGGTAGGAGGTTGATGGATACATCTGGCATGTTTATTGATTTGAGAGCATCATTTGATGCTGCTCAACATTCACTGGTAATAAATGTGGATGGGCCAGCCTAGAGAGATAATTGAATAAATACTTAATTTGCATGTGATCCACTTTGTATTGTTAAAGCTTCTGGTGCAGAAGTGCAAGGGAACATGTGTAATAATAAGCAGCTTTCTGAACACATTCATATTTGTGGAGGCAAGTCTATATCAATTGAAATAGCTTAACACTATTGACATTTTGGCAGGCCAGTAGTTAGCATCAAATGTTGGCTAGTATTTGGCAGACCCAAGGCCCTCTGATTATGTCTTACAATAGCATCTGTTGAAGAGAGACATGAATTTTTGTGGCAAAACCCCATTTTTAAAGGGCACAGTGGGAGAGAGATTCAGGAAGAGCTCATTTTGAAATAACGCTGCTACACACACAAATGCATTTCAAAATAGCGCTTAGTTCTTTCAAAATATAGTGTCTACACCCAGTAGAGCCTATTTTGAAATAGAGCGATTGGATGCACACAGCTGATTTTTACATACTCTGTTCCTTGTCTACACAGCCTGTTTTCAAATGGCTATTTCAAAATAGGTGCTATTCCTTGGACAATGTGGTTTACCTATTTTGAAATAAGTCAACTACTCTTTTGAAATTATTTCGAAAAAGAGATCGTGTTGTGTAGTGGCCAGGAAAGTTTTATTTTGAAATAATGGCTGTTATTTCAAAATAACTTTACTGTGTAGACATACCCTAGGTTGTACCTCCCCACCACACTTCATTTTTATATTCATCTGGCTAAAAGTGGAATAACATCAATAACTATTTTGTTTAAAATAGCGCTCCTCTTCAAAATAGATGTTTGATGACCATTTTATTTTGCCATTAATAGAAGGAAATAAACATTATGTACGAAACGAATGAGTCCTTCAAAAGTTAAAAAAAAAAAAAATCACCTGAGACATGTTCAGCAGCGAATGAGTTGTTCACCGACCTTTGGATTGTCCTTCCCCTTTCCAGAATATTGGATCTGTGCTGGCTGAAGAGCAGCATAGTGTTCACACTGACCTACGTGAAGACTCCTTCATTCTCTCTTCTGTGGAATCTTTCCATGCTGGGGATCACCCTGTTTGGAATGTAGGCTGGAAAAGGAAGCTCTGATATTGTACTGCCAAATTCAGCCAGTAGGTTTTATTTTTATATTTTATTTTTTCCAGCCAAGGATCTCAGCACTTTTTGGTTAATTTAGCTTCATAACATCCCCATGCATAAATGCTGTGATCCCCATTTTAAAGACAGGCAAACTGAGGTGTACGGGTAGATTAAACTAGTTGAGTGAGGAAGTTTTTGATGAAAAGAGCATAGATTTAATGACTTTCCATCTTAGGCCTTAAATGTAAGACCTCTGTCCTCACAGGCCACAGTTATGCTTGGACAATCCACTGCAAGATGTGCTGAGATACCTGTATAAAAATCATACTGAAATTCCTCTCCAGCACATTTGATATGGTTTTACCACATCACTCTGACACGATGTTGCAACCATGAAATATTATGGAAACTCTCTAGAGTGCAGTGCTGGTCATTTGATGTTGTTTGTTAGATGGTTGTGTAAACCTCATTTTACTTTTTTTAAAGCCTTCATTGTTCCTCAGGGACTGCATATTGAATTGCAAATATGGAAGAGAATATAGGGTCACTCTAACCCCTTCACTGTTGTTTGCATTCATAAAGTCGTGGGCTGGCTGCGTAATGCTCTCTTAATGAATATTTGTTCCTCTTTGGACTTGCCGCCAATCTGACAGGTCATGCTCTTTGCAAGGTTTATTAGGAAAATCATCGTTCTCTTCTCCCTCCACCCAGTGTTTATGGGGCACACAGCCTGTCTGTGTTGGGCTGTGCGGTCCTCTCTGTATGGAAGTTCCGTGTACAGTAAACTCTTCCATACGTGGCAGCCCCGGAACCGGGAGGTTCGGGATATGAAAATATTACGGTTAAAAGAGAGGGATCCCTTGCCACCAGCTCTGACGATGGGGAAGCACTACAGCAGGGGGCCCCAGAGCGCCAGCACAGCCCACTCTGCATTCCCTCCTGGGGCTCAGCAGCTCAGGTTGTGCTGCTGCATGCGGACAGACACTGGCTCCAGCCGCCTGTCCGGCTGCAGCTCCCAGTGGCTCAGGACCTGGCCATACACAGGAGGAGTGTGGGGGTTTGGGTCCTGCTGCGGCTCAGCAGCCCCCTGCGGCTCAGGACCCAGCTACACTGCTGTGGGGGGTGGTTCCCCGTGTTTCAGCCTCCTGTCCCGCCGCACTCCCCACCCGTGCTCGGCGGCCCCCAGCCTAGGCACTGGGATGGCGCCTTGTGGCAGTGCTAGTTATTTGAGAGTATCGGTTGATTGAAGAGTTTACTGTACGTCAATAGGGTATGTAAGCAATTAAGAAAACATGACGTAAAATATGCTTGAAAAAGAATTGTGAATAGTAGATGTCTCTGGCTGGTACTTTTTCCAGCAGAAAGGTTACTAGTGGTAATACATCTCCTGTAAGTATAGTATAGGTGAGTTAAACTACATGGTGGATCCTTGGGTGAGCGGGTGTCTTAGTTTTAGACCAGAACATGGAGTCAAAAAGAAATCCTGTGGCTGTTTACTGGCTGGCCGGCAGTGGCACAGTGGCTGGCTTCCTGCTAGCCTCTGTGCTCTGTGGGTCCCAGGAAAGCAGTTGGCATGTCCCCCCCCCTCCAGCTTCTGCGCCTAGGGGCAACCAGGGGGCTTCATACATTGCCCCTTCTCTGGGCACTGCTGATCCCAGCTCCCAGTCGACGGGAGCTGTGGAGGTGGCATCCGTGGATGGGGCAGCATGCGCTGCAGTCATTGGCTGTGCCTCTATGCAGGAGCCTGGGGTGGGTGGAATGGTGGAGCTGCTGCTTCCAGGAACTGCTGAAAGTAGGTGTTACCCAGAGCCTGCACCCCAGCCCCTCTCAGGCACTGACCCCCTCCACCCCAGCCCTGATCCCCCTCCTGCTCTTTGAACTCCTGAGTCCAAACCCAGAGCTCCAGACTAGAGAGATTCAACCTGTAGTTGACCTATCCACAAAGGGGAATAGGCAGTTAATATTTATGTTGTGGACTATACAACTGTGAATCTTAACCAAGATGCCATTATCAAGCAAAGGAATAAAGCATCATGTTTAGTAGCTCTCTTAAGAAAGTAATTGCATCACGATTCTTGAGGGAGTCATTTGCCAGAGGAAGATGGAGAAAGCCAAAAGATGCTATACTAAGAAGCAGGGATTGGAATTTTCCATGCTCAGTGAGGCAATTGTTGACTCTGCAGTGTGAAAGCCCCTAATGTTGTTGGAGAAATTTGAACTCAGAGTGTGACTTAAATTGGGTGCAGTGAGCAGGGGAGCCCACACATCAGATTCCTCATTAAAATCAACTTATATTATTTTGCCTATAGAAATATAGAGACCTGGAAGGTATTGCCTGGACTGATTTTTAAAACAAAGCTAAACAAGAAAAATTGAGGCTGGAAGAGGAGGAACCTAGTGCACTTCCATAGAGAAGCTGAGTTAAAGTTGTCATCTTTAGCCCACTTGCAAATAGGGAGGCAGTGCAGTCATGATTATAAGGACGAGAGCTCCTCTGCCCCCCGCACCCCCCAAGAAAAGAAAAACAAGTATTGCGCATCAGTACTGCATCAGTTAATCTTTTGAGAAACAATTTCATTCTCTCCTTCAAGAAAAAAAATTACCCTGAGAATTAACATCCAGTGATAGCTTGGGGTGGAACAGATATTTTGAGACCAATCCAGAGGAGAAACCTGACATCTCATGTTGTGCTTCTGACAAACTGGAGAAGATATTTCTGTGAGGTTGATTAGACAGATGGGCAAAGGGAAGAGCAATGAAGCAAGATCACAGAGGGAAGAGACCAGCATGTTGCAAGACTGGCTCTGTTAAATGTATGCTACAGAAATGGTAACTTTGGTGCTTTCAGGAAAGCTTTCATTTCAACCCCATGTTTTCATTTCCATGTGATATAAAGCAGCATACAGCATGTTACCTTGAACATTAACTGGCAATGGCCACACTGGTGACAACTTTGCTAAAATACTATATATACTAAGGGAGAGTCCCAGGTACAGTGTATTGTTAGCTGACGGACCTTGTGATCAAAGTCAGTGAGGTGAAGTGCAATTCAGTGCAAATAAAGTTGGCAGAATCAGGTTCTTGGGGTACATTCCTCAGAACAAATAAAATTAATGAGGCTCTCTGCAGAATACTGTGTGTTAAATTTCATGCCCTGTCATATGAGAGTTCAGTAAGTAGTGTATGTTGAAAAGGAGATTTCTACTGCTGAAGATAGCAGAATGAGGCTTGCATTCTTTGAGGGTTTGTCTTTCCAATCCTTGCATCAACCTGCATTATTAGTTAATAGGATAGCTCAGTCCTCAGCACAGAACACACATTGCTTTGTTAAATATTTACACAGTGAAAAGGGGTGTATTTAGGATACTGAACTCTAGAGCTAGTAATTCAAGGAAACCATCCGCACGCTTTCCTCTTGTGGATGCAAGCAAATTGTCTGTGAAAGCCTGCAGACTTTTTAAAACATTTTGGGAGGTTCTGCCAAAATGTGTGTGCTCAGATTTGAGGAGTTTGTGGCTAGCACGGTCAGAGGATTGGCAAGGGACGTGCCTTTCTCTAGGCTTTGTTTTGGTGTGTATATCTTTTTCTTTGGTGTAATTTCAGTTATTAGAACTTATTCAGTCCTTTTAAGAAAAATATTTAGAGTGAAGTTGAGAAGCAATTCCAGACTGTTACTCCTTTTATAAGACCAAAGAAAGGCTTCAGACCACATGCTATGAAAATACTTTGCTAGGTGCTTACACATTCATCGTAGCACTTAACTGCATCTGAGAATTGGTGGGTCTGTTTTATAGCAAATATAATGCATTATTTGGCTGCAGTTACTTGTTTTTGTGAGAGTATTCCAAGTGAACATGTATTGATATTCTGTTTTTGCAGATTAATTAGCTGGGGATATGTATGATATGGTTGAACATAGCTATATGAATTGCTGATGGATTCTTCCCCTACTACTTCCATCTGCTGTGACTATGACAGTACTGACATGCATAAAGTCCTACTTTTCCATGCCCTTTATAGATTTCACAGCATTTAACTCCATTGTGAGCAGATAGCTGGGAGGCAAATGGCCGCCTACCCCACTTTTCCTCCTGCTGGCTTATGGACCCTAAGGGGAATGTGTGTTAGCAGCAATTACATGTTGTACAGTGACGACATTTTGTTGAAGATTTTGGTCATGCAGCCTACTAAAATTAATACATATATGCTAATAATAGGCGATTCCCCTTTATCAAACCTAAAATTTCTGTTCTGTTAGCTTTGGAATTAAATAACCAGCTGATATTTTGTAGTCATGAAGTACAAAGAGGTTGAGGAAGAAGCTCCAGAATCTTTACAAATTATCTGAAAAGTGTGGTGCTTTGTCCTTTTTTGCTTGTTTTATAATGTATAAAGAAGGCCTAAAAAAATAGCCAAAAAAGATAGGGAAAGGGACATGTGCATGGAGAGGGTTACGTTTCCTCGTTTATTTACAATAGCAATTGACGTGTAGCCTAGCTGGATTTTATTTGCAGTCATTACTTTCGTTGGTGGTGGTGAAGTGTTTGTATTAAGGTAGCACTCAGAGTGCAGTACGCTCTGCAAACATGGAAGATGACCCATTAATGCTGATAGAATCAGTGGTATTGTGACATGCAAACAACTTGTGCTGGTGAAACCAGATCAGATGAGCAGAAGATTCAGACTTTCTGGGGATAATATTTTTATTTTTTGGTCCAACAGCTCATAAACAGTTTGGTGGGTGGGAATGTGCTCTTCCACGCTCCTTCCCCACTGTTTGGGGATGAGCTGATCTTTAGAGAGGTTCCACTTCATGTGAGTCCTCCAAGAAAAACCTCCAGCAAATAAGGGAAGCATTGACTTGATGTTACATACATTTTAACATAAAAAACTCAGCACAAATAAATATTCATCTGGAAGAAAACACTTCCAGTCTTATAGAGCATTAACCTTTTAGGAGGTTAACTGTAAGGTGAATCAAGACAGTGTGGCTCAGTGGTAAGGCCAGTAACTTTTTCCTCTAGGTACCTAAGTTCAAATGAAGGTTAACTGGTTTGTTCTTATGCAGATTTATTCACAATGGAGAAACCTCAGCACAGTTCTCTGGAACAGAAGCTCCCATAGATGGAGGCTTAGAAATGTCAATCCCACAATCTCTTTGATAACCTCAATCTCTTTACCCATGAAGTAGCAGAACTTCTAACTTTGCCATGGTTACAGACACAGAATTTAGTCTGCTTTATGAATCTAGTGTGTTTCCAAAAGAAATTTGTAAGTAAGGACAAGATGAGGTTGGGGTAAAATCAGCAAGGCTGGAACTTTAAAGACTTTATCAAGTGTAGTTGTAGAATTCATTTCTGCCCTCCAATGTGTACTGCGCATCCCTATTGCTGCTACTGTTAGCATTTTGTTTCTGTATTGGAGAATCCACAGTTGAATGCCTGGGTATTATCTGAGGGTTTTCTAATGTATGGAGTGATGCATGCACTCTAAATACTGTTTGGGTTTAGAAACTGATATGCTAAGCCTCTGGAAACCCACACTTTTTTTCTTATTATTGTAATCAGACCTTACTCATACTCCATCAGAACAAGCCGTTTGTTCTTTGAGACAGCTGTAACTTCATCTGTCATAGCTTGAGCCTTCATGACATACGTTAAAGAAAAATGCTTGAATATAAAGATTCGTGTCCTAGTAGCAGTGTCTTTAAATAACGTACCTGCAAAAGCTGTCTGGAATATCTGGAGTTGCTTTTTGCAGTTTTGTGGCTTTATTTTTTCCCCCTTTCAAATAATGAAAATGGATTGGGTTTCAGTCTGAGAGACAGCTGCTGGTTTTATTGTGAAGTTCTTCATTTTGCATGACAACCAAATTGAGCTAAGGGGAGCATTTGTCCTTGTAGCCAGACAAAATCTCCCCACTACAGACCAGCTTTTGCCTCCCCTCTAAGGTGCCTCAGAGCACACAGGGCTCTGAACAGTAGTTAAACAGCACAGTCTTTGGTGTCTCTCACTGAGGCCCAGATGTGCTGACTCACCGTGACCTTGAGAAACAGAAAACACAGATAGAGGGCTAGCAGGCTAATTGTCAGTAAGGGGGGGGCCTCAGGAAATTACCGCAGCTGGCATTGATGGATTTGATGCGCCCACACAGCCATCCCAGAAGAGAAATCTCCGCCCTTGTAAAAGAATGTCCTGTACTCCCAAAATTGCTTATCTCCTGTCTTACAAGTGCAAATTAAGTAAGAATTGCCCTTGTAAAAACTGGCATCACAAAAGACAGACCAGTATGATCTGGCACCATACATAAGAAAGAGAATACGTGACCCGGGGGTATAAAGATGGGCCCAGCAGCACTCTGACTCTGAGTGCATTTCCACCAACTACCTGCTGGTCGGGTCAGATGATTGCCTCCCGAGGTCCGCAACTGGGGACGCCCAACCTCGTATTCGTCTTTCCGCAGAATTGAGTGACCGATCCAGCTTGGCTACACTGGTATTGAGAGATGCATGCAGGGTAAGATATACCCATATTAAGGTCTCCTTTTTGTGTACACAGATAAAGAATTAGAGCTGTGTAACTAGATGGTGTTGTGTTAAGGTATCATTGTGTTAAATGGTAACAGATATCTTTGGATTGGATTGTAACGTAACCTGTTAACACCTGTACTCTGCTAGCATATAAGAAGTAGACAATAGCCTTTTGTAACTGCGCGCTTATAACTGTAGCTTAAATAAACTTGTAACTAGTTAAGATCTGAACCTGACTGCTGTTACTCTCTGTCACTGCAACACAGCCAGCACAATAAAAAGAACTTTAACTGTTTGGTTACCACAGCCTGGCCATAGGTGAGAGTGCTAGGAGCTCCCTGCTCTAGCAGTAAAACACTGGGGTGTTTAGGACCCAGGGAAATCTGTCAGCCTGGCCCGGGCTGTCCACTGCACAGAGCTCGGCGCTCTAGCAGTTAAAAACTCGGATGGTAACAAGGGCATAGTTGGTACCTCACTGCACATTACCCAGCCACCGGCTAACAGTCCTACATCTGAGTTAGTGTGTTATCATAAAAAAATGCACCTTGCTGTTTCTTAGCCTTTTTTCTGATTCAACTGGAATAACTCGCAGTGAACGAAACTTACTGAAAAGTGGTTCCAATATACATTTTGTGAGTTTGCTGGAAGATACTGTTGAATAGTTCTAGGCTTCATACCACTTTTGTAAAGGATATTGAAAATTGGAAAGGGCTCAAGAGAGTCACAAGAAGGATGCATGTTTAAGAACCTGCCTTCAAGTGAGAGGTTTGAGGAGCTCAGTCTGTTCAGATGATCAACAAGAAGGTTGAGTTGACTGGATCAGTCTGAGTATCTGCACAGGAGACAATTTCTGTTAGTAGGGCACTCTTTAATCTATCATACAAAGTATAACAAGGTTGGCGGTGGCTTGAAGCTGGACAAATTGAAACTGGAAATAAAGCACAGATTTTCAGCAGGGATGGCAGTTAACCATTGGAATGACAAATCAAGGGATGTATTGGATTCCCTATCACATGTGGTCTTTAAATCCAGATATGACCTAATGTTAAAAGATATGTTAACTTTCAACTAGACGCTTGATACAGGAATCACTGGGTGAAAATATTTGGCCTATATTATGCAGGAGATCAGGCAAGATGATAATATGGATCCTTTCTGGACTTAAAATCTATTAAACTAGTTCTGCTTTGGGTTAGTATTGACTTAAATTATCTGTCCTGTATTTGTGGTACAAAAATATTAAGTGGTATGGTCACCTAAAGTAGCTTGAGCTATTGTTTGTCTCTGTTAAAATTAAGCATGGTCATGGTACACATAGATACCAATGACATAGGGAAGGGTAGGGAGAGGTGTGCTACAGGCCAAATTTAAGCTTCTAGGAAAGAGAGAAGAATCCAGGACCTTTGTGGTGGTGGTCTCTGAAATGCTTCCAGTTTCACATGCATGATCAGGTAGACAGGCAGAACTTCAAAGTCTCAGTGCATGGATGAGAGGATGGTGTAGGCTGGGATGGTTTTGATTCATAAGGAGCTGAGGAAACTTTTGAGAGAGGGAGAGCCTGTACGGGAAGGATGGGCTCCAACTAAGCCAAAGTGGAACCAGATTGCTGGCACTTAAATTAATATTTAAAAGGGCCCAGAGTAGTTTTTAAATTAAGGGCTGGGGGAAAGCTGAGGGTGTAGAGAACAACAAGAAGTCCTGTGGCACCTTTTCGACTAACAGAGATTTTGGAGCATAAGCTTTCATGGGGAAAGACCCACTTCATCAGATGCATGAGTGGCGGGGGGGATCAGAGGGGTATTTAAAGAGTGGAGTCCCAGTAAAAGGGAGGGCCAGAGCTGACAAGGTCTATTCAGTGAAGGTGGAAATGGCCTGTTACTACTGATAATGGGCCATTTCCACCTTGACTGAATGGACCTTCTCAGCTCTGACCCTTCCTTTTATTGGGACCTCACTCTTTAAATATCCCTTTGAGCCCTATCCCCCCACTCATGCATCTGATGAAGTGGGTCTTTGCCCAGGAAAGCTTATTCTCCAAAATATCTGTTTGCCTATAAGGTGCCACAGGACTGCTTCTTGTTCTCAAAGGTACAGACTAACACACTACCTCTCTGATACTGAGGGTGTAGAGGAACACATGAACTGGACAGAGACAATGAGCATGATACGAAGTGGCCTCAGTTGAAAAATCTGTTTCTGGGGCCTGTAAATTGTTCGGGCAGTTCTTTGGGACTTTGTTGGATTTCAAAGCAAAGCTTGCAGGGGCATAAACTGAGGAAGGTGGATGTCACACAGCACTAGTGGTTAAAGTGTTTTGTTTTTGCTCGCCAGACTTTGTTTGCCATGGGAAGGTCTGTCCAAGTATGAATCCGTAAGGTCCTGTCCAGCCTGTCTTTTTATGCCAGGGAAACCCAGGTACCTAGTAGTTTATTCGCAGAGGTTTCCTTGGTGAATCAGCAAATGCTTTGTTATATAAACCTTCCCCCTCCAAACAGGCTAGTTGTGCTTTAACCTTTTTTTTTTTTTTTTTTTTTTTTTTAAAGTTCAGCCACTGAAAGTAATACAGAATAATTGATGTAAGCTGTGACGCTTTTGAAAGCTCAAAGGATTGCTTGTCCAATGGAACAGCTTTTGAAGCTTTTAGTTTCTCTTTGTCCCCCTGCTGTATTGCTGGAGGTGTTTAATGGCTGGAGATCTCTACACAGCCACTCAAACAGCCGGAGAGCTAATGGTTTACCCATTCTAATCAAGTCAAAAGTGCCAGATACAATTTATAAATAAACTTGGTCGTAAACACCTTAACATTTGTGCATCAAATATAATTAATGCAGTATTTTGGCCAATTTTATTGGCATATTATTTTTAAAAATGGGAAAACCAAGTGGAACGGAAATGATTTTCATCCATGGACCAAGCGTATGGTATTTTACACAATCTAGCAGATGTATATGTGCATACACAGAGGCGTAAGCCTCTTGCAGTTGCCTGAATGTGCAAATTGTCAGGCTGCATCACACCGGTGAGTCTTCCATCTAATTGCGTCCAGATCTGATTATGTCTACACTTACCTCAGCATTGACACTGAGCTCAATCTTCCAGGGTTTGATTTAGCATGTCTGGTGGGGATGCACTAAATGGCACGCTGAAGGCATCCCTGTCAATCCTAGTACTCCTCACAATCATGAGGAGCAAGGTAAGTCGACAGGAGAATTTCCCTCAGTATGCCATTTAACGCATCCCTACCAGACATGCTAAATCAAACCCTGCTGTGGGGATGACAGAGAAAGTTGACCTAAGGTATGTCAGCTTTTGCTACTCTGTTCTCATAGCTGCAGTTGCATACCTTACGTCAATGGTTCCCAACCCTTTCACTAGTGCAGACCACTCTCACCTCCCCACACCATTCGTAGAACTTTTTCAAAGCCAATTCTATCCGCTATGTACACTTCATGAAATGGAAAAAGGAATCCACTGCATGGATTTTTGGACAGCAATTAATAAAATTATTGGAAGATAAGAAATTTAAAAATAATTGTAACTTTGCAATTTATTTAAAACTTACTTTCTATGATAATTTTTATTTATTTTTTTTCCCATGGACCTTCTGCAATACCCTCTTCGACCCCCAGGGGTCTGTGGACACCAGGTTGGGAACCACTGCCTTAGATTGACTTGCTTCCCTAACGTAGACCTGCCCTCAGAGGCTTCCAAGGAAAATGTCCAGGAGACATTGTCATCTCCTGTAAATAGCTTGTTCATATTCCTTCCCCTCTCAGATGCCAGTTATTTACCCAAAGTTTAACTTTTGCAACCTTTTTTTAGCCTGAATATGCTTCCAAGTTCAGCCTTTAGGAGGGCAGAGAGTAAGCTGCATTGATTGCTCTATAGTGGAGTCAAACCATGGCCTTGAATTGCTTCAAAAGGAGTTCCCATTAATCTTCCTGTGACCAGAGGGTGTCATGAGCTTGTGCTGAGCAAAGAAGAAATAGCAACATAATTTAAAAAAAAAAAAGAGTTCAAACCAGAATTTAATATGTGCTGTGGAGATGTGTGTTATGTAGATGTAACTGTACGGTGTGACTAAATCAATCAGCTCATGCCCCCTAATTATACCCACTTCCCCCTTTCAGGTTCCCATTCAGGTGATCAGTATGAAAACTTTGATTACAGTCAGACAAGTAGGTAAGGCAGAGCCTGTGCAGGTTGGGCTGTCTCTAGTGCCTGTTTGCCCATGTCTGTCCCAAGCAAGGGATATTTAGTACATCAACCTGAAGCTGGCTATAGAAAATGCTAACAATTAGACTTTATGCAAGTATTTGTCTGTAATATGGTGGCTGCACAAAAGACAATGTGCTTTTATTAGATACAGAAAATGTCATCATGTAACCATGAACTATTTTTGTGACACATAATTATAGTGTTTTCATGTGCTCATTTCCATTCATTAAGAAAACCTTAAAGGGTTGGAGCCACAAAGGAAAATTAGGCTCGTTGGAATCTGTAGCTACAAGCTGGTCACACAGGCTCCCTATACAGTGCATGGGAAGGGTTATTTGGAGGCCTAAGCACGGGATCCACAGAAGGCTATGCTGAGCTGCAGAGCTAGCCAGTGGAGACTACTGAGGAGAGGTTATGGCCTAAGTCCTGGCCTTTAAAAGTTATTTCTACCCTGGGTTCACGTCCCTGCTGCTCTCAGGCAGAGTGAGGTTTGGAACCTGGATCTTCTGCATTATGGAGCTATTGAATACATGGCAGTGCTTTTTTTTGCAGCGCCTGATCTGTTGAGCTGGGAAACACCTCATTTGTGAGTCTCACTGAGGTATAGGCTTTGCCTGTGCCCACCACTAGAAATGTGGGTATCATGGGAACTTGATGTGTGGGAATATAGGCACCTATGGGATTTGGTGGAAGCTGGGTGAAGGTTTTTAGATTTTGGATTTAAGCATGCAAATCCCTTTACAAATCCAGCCGCGAGAATCCACCATGTACAACCGAGACAGATTTGAAGACTCCTTTCTCAGCATGTTAACTGAAAGTAGGAAACATTTATACTTCTAATTTAAAATATTACATTAATTTGTTACACAACAAATTTGAGGGGGAATGATAGCTCAGTGGTTTGAGCATTGGCCTGCTAAACCCAGGCATGTGAGTTCAATCCTTGAGGAGGCCATTTAGCAATTGGGGCAAATGGATGTCAGGGATGGTGCTTGGTCCTGCTGAGAGGGCAGGGCACTGGACTAGATGACCTCCCAAGGTCCCTTCCAGTTCTAGGAGATGTGTAGCTCCAATTATTATTAATTAATTTCAGTAATTAACAATTCTTGGAAAGATGCTGTGGATTCTTACATGAAACAGTGCCTGGGCTTTTGAATATTGTGCAGGGCTAGATGTGTGCACTATGCCTGGGGGAAAAACGTCTAGCCAGATGTCGAAGTAGAAACTGGAGATTTAGATTGGACGCCTTTCTCCCCAACTCCCTTCCAAACAAAGAACCCTTGCAAAAACAGTGAAGATGTTAGTTACTGGAAAAGGTATTACATTTGGAGTAAGGGTGTCTGCAAAATTAGTAGCAGAATTTGCATAAACCAGTAACTTTTTTTCATAGCATTCTGACATGTTTCTTAGTAAAGAATTCATAATAAAAGTTTTTTTTTCTTTTTCAGGAGATCTACTAGCCTTTTTTATTTTGTTAGTACTTCATCTATGAGCCATTTCCAGATGTAAATCATATGCAGGTTTTATTTGATTTGTTTTAATTTGGGGTTAAAAACTCAGCCCCATCATTCAACGTGACTCCAATGGCTATATTCAAGGTAGATCTGTATAGCAAAGGGGTGTGGAAAAATAATCATCATTGAAATAGCAAACCTGAGCCGTGTTAGTCTGTATTTTCATGTGTTTAAAAGCAGTCCTGTAGCACTTTAAAGACTAACAAAGCAGGTGATGAGCTTTCGTGGGACAGAGCCACTTCTTAAGAGCTAGAAAATTCTGATAAATGAAAACCTGAATGAGTTTTCATTTATCAGAATTTTCGAGATCTGAAGAATAAATTATTTTGTTAGTCTTTAAAGTGCTACAGGACTGCTTTTTTTCTTTTGCAAACCTGCTGAGTTAGTTGCATGCACAACAGAAGCCCTTGAAAATAACCAGTTTTGCCAGATGCATGGAACTGAGATGTGGGTCTTTTATTCAGCACCTGTTACTAATTATGTGGAGGGGTAAAATAAGGTCGGGTCTCAAGTATTATCTCAACAACCTTCTCAACATCTCAGTCATTTGTAAGTGATGGAGAAGAGCAAAGAGGAGCATGCAGAGAGGAATTATAAAGCATGGCTTTGAAGTCAGGGATATCGCTGTCTAATATCTTCAACTCATCCAAATTAAAAAGAAAATGGTGTGTGGCCTGTTTTGCAGATGACTCAAAACTGATGCAGGCACACAACTGCTACATTCAACTTCCAGTGAATGGGAGTGTTGGATTTAGTTTCTCAGGGTGTTGCAGCAGCCCGAGTTTTCAGAAGCGTCTCCCAGAAAGACTTTGCAAAAAGGGTGGGAGAAAAAAACCCTTGATCAAATTCACTAGCAGCAATTATAACAGCTTATAATTAATTCTCCTGCCTTACAGGCTCACTGCTTGAGCCGGAGTACTGTTCCCAGTTTCTGACTCTGTAGTTGCTGTTGCTATTGTGTTTCTTTGCCCTACTCCTGTGTTCTTTGTTTCTTTTTATAGCCTCCTTCATTAGCAGAGCTTTTTACCATATGTATTTTAGTGGCTCGCAGTAAAGGAGACTACTGTCGATAGTCACTATAACTGTCTGTCTAAGACTGGCAAGGAGATGATCCAGCATTGCTTAGCTGAAGATATGTTGCTTATTGATAGCACTCAACATGTGTGTGCCAAATGGATTCCTGCGCTGTGGCTTTGCTTTTTTTATTTGAAGAAGAACTGTAGGCGTTCTAGGTCTAAATGCCATGCAGAGATAGGCAATGTTCCTCACTTTGAAGTTTGGATTTTTGAAACGTTGCCGATACCATAGGCAAGGGATACTGTCCTTTCCCTACGCTTCTCCGTTAATTCTTCTGTACATGAAAGTCTCCTAACATCTTTACAAAAAACAAGCAGTCTTGTAGAGCTTTCAAAGCTAACAAAATGTATTGATTAAAGAACTTGATTGGGTGAGGCTCACTTCTTCAGATTTGAGTCTGTTCTACTTTTGTTAGTCTTTAAGGTGCTCCAGATTAATATGGCTACCCCTCTGAAACTTTCCAACATCTTCTCATGTGGAGAGCCCAGCACCAGATTCTTCTTACCTATTGTTTACTGGTGAAATTCCAGGGGAAAAGACTTTACACGTAGGTCTTGAAGAAGCCAACCAAGTTAAATATAATGTAACATTTCTAGAAAGCAATAATACAAATGACAGGCGTATAGGATGAACTGGGAAAAAAGCAGGAAGGAGTTATTGAACATTTGAAGGGAGAGGGAGAATTTTCCTATATAGCAATTCCTGGCTTCTCTTCATAGTGAGAATACCAAGTACTTCTGGTTCTTGTTTCCTTTGAGCCAGAAGAACTCAGTTGTATTCAGAGGAATGGCTGTTTCTTTCCTTTTCCTGTTTGAATTTTAGACCAAAGGCTTGTCTAGATGATGAGGGGTATTGCTTTACATAGGTGCTTACCTCTACACTAGAGTTTTGTCGACAAAACTGGTGGAATGTCCACACACAAAATGTGTTTTGTGTACTGTCTGTCACCAAAAGTCGGCACTTCTTCCAACAGCCCTTCTGCCTTTCCCGGATGAGGAAGAGTGCCTTTTGTCGACGGGTCCTGTTGACAAAAAAGGTGTGTGGACCTTCTCAAGAGACAGGACATGCAGGACAATGGACATCCCTGTCTGCCAGGCTTCTGGATGCCTGTTTTGTCCAGAGAGCAGCCAGGAAGTACAGCCGCTCTGCCAACAGAGTAGAGTGCCCTCGTGATTTGTGTGTGGCTGTACTCTTGTCAACAGAAGTTTTGTCAGGAAACATGTTCTGACAGTGACTTCTGTTGACCGATTGCTGTAGTGTAGACGTAGCTGGTGTGATCTCTGAAGAGCAGTAACATGTTGTGCATTAATTTGTCCTCATAGACCCTATTGATGCACACTAAAGCTTCCTTAGTGCACTTGAGCAAAGATCTCTTATTTCGTATAGCACTACAGTAAAATGTGCCATCAGTGAATATGCAGAACAATTAACTTGCAACATGTTGGTGTGCATTAGAGGTCATATCCCCTTATCTAGACAAGCACTGAGACTTGTCCTTAGGGAAAATTGCTGCTGAGAGTGCTGGGGAAATGAAATTTGAGTAGAGGGGCCTTTGACAGCTGTGAAACTGAGAAATTATTAGCAGCATGTTCAGGTGATCCTAGTGATGTACTCAATGTTCAGTTACTGTGGTTTCATTATTTAGGGCTTGTCTGTGGTAGAGTTCTCTGGGAGGTCTTCCACCAGTCTAAGAGCTCAGTTTGACTCCAATCTCATCACAAAGGTTCCTTTTTTGGCATGTGGAAAAACTACATTGAGTGAGTTAGGCTCAAGCATAGGAGGTGGGTACAAGGCATAGCGCATATCCAAATTTACATGGCAGACCTCTCTCTCTTACATACATTTAAACACTCTCTTGCATTGACTGTGCATTGCATCACACATTTTTGGATTGGGTTATCAGTTTATAGGAACCTGTACAGCAGGCTGTCTCCACCCACAGCTTACATCATCCTGTGTGCCAGGCTTATCTTAGCCATTGTAAATTGTTCCCTGGGCGTTCCTCCTTTATATCTTTTACCAGCGTTAAGTTTTCAGCCTGCTGAACCACTTACCTGTCTGATCCTGTCTCCCCCTCAAACCCCCTCCCCCCGCCCCCAAAAAAAAAGGCCTCACCCATATCCGATTATTTCTGTCAAGCCAGTCCTACCATCCATATGGAGAAGTTATACCAGACTAAGGGCGTGAATTTAAAAGGCAGTAATAATTCCTGTGTGGGAATTCTTAATGCCTTTTTCCAGTTTAGCTTAATCAGCTTCCAAAATATACTGGTTAAAGTACTAGGTGTTTTGCAGCAATTATTCCATTCAGTAACCACACACACAGTCCCTTGGTTAGAGCAGGTGAATTGATTTATATTCCAACTTGGCAGATTTGCTTGTGGTAGGTCCTTGTGCATAGGAAATAATATTACATTGGAGTGTGTCTTGCTTGCCAATTGTGCCTACTGCTCTGCCAGCCTTCTGGGATCTTCTTTTCTATTCCTCTCAAAGTTGAGCCTCTGGGATCTTTACTTCTCCTTTATTTAGATAGGAGCAATGAGGAATGCTTGTCTGGCAAGGAGGAGCTGATGCTGTCTGAACACATGTTCAGCACCAGGTCAACCCACAGAAACCTAAATCCCAAAGACCCCTTAGCTCCATTTTATTGATATTCAGCTGACTGATATTAGTGCTGTTTTTTAAATTCCCTGCTCTGTCCCTGATTTGGTGATATGATGGCAGACAATACACAAGGTGATGGATGACTCTCAAATATTTGTATTTATTTATTTTTCCCCTTTTGCCTTGTGTTTGGGAAGTATGCTGGTATTTTTCAACTGGTTCTGCAAGTGGTAGAGAGAAATAGCCACTTTCTGCCCTGTACAGTACTATTATGCAAATCTCAGATTTCTTAAATGCCAGAGTCCTACAACTTAAAATGTTTTCTCTATGCATCGCACAAGCATGACAACTTATATTACCCATTATTTCTCTCTTTCTACAGATTTATGCTATACTATTTACTTAACTGGAAGAGTCTGTCTGCATTATTAGGAATATCATCTATTGTGTATGTGTTTTCACAGTTTCCAGCATATCGATGTTAACTTTCATCCAACAAACTTTCCCTTTTTAGGCCATCCTGTTAAAATATCTAGTCCAATATGACTTTGAGAACTTGCTGTCTGGGCTTTGTAGCACTAAACTTGCATTGAGATGGGTTGGATCGTGGGTTTTTTTTTTTTTAGGTTGCTTTTATAATACAGAGTACCTATTAATGTGCGCTCTCTTGCTGAAAGAGGTGCGATTAATATAAATTCTCTTGATATAAAAGTTTTTAGGAACAGTAGCTATTCATACACTTTGTGTAGATGACAGTAAAGAGAGAGGTTCTTTTACCACACATACAGAACTTAGTTTGTGTGATAAATGAGTTTATGATCCTAAAAGGTGCTGTTTACATTATTTTCACTTCTGCCTCTGTCTCTAAGGAGAACTCCCTGTCTCTGGTCTTGATCATATTTGATTAGCTTATTCTGTCAAGAGCTGTATGCACATTGAACCTTTATTTCTGGATTAATGGTTGAAAGGCAATTCAAGTTTCTGGCATGGTCATAATTGCTTATATTAGTGCAGCTCATACACAAAATTATTACACGTCTATTGGATTTGCTGGGTCATCTTGTTTTTTTACAAAATTGGAGTAACATATCCAGGAAGTTAGAGATGGAAAAGTCCTGGCAGATTGTACCGTCCACTGTAGAATTTTTTTTAATGGAAGTGAATTTGCTAATCTAGTGTATAATTTGGCTTTGAGTCCCAATCAGTGACGTTCTTATCTCTGCCCTTTGGAGATGCTTCCACAGACTAATGGAGCTAATGGTCAGAAAGGTGTTTGTGATTTTCATCCTAACTTTTCTTTTTAAGTCATTCCTTTTATTCTTTCATATAAGGTTATGTTCTTCGAGTATCCCCATGGGTGCTCCATAATAGGTGTCGGGCTCGCCCGGCGCCGCAGATTGGAAATCTTCCAGCAGTTTCTCCTGGATCACGCATGCGCCGGCACGCACCGCTCCCTTGCGCGTCCCCGGCCACGTGCATGATCCGGTCCCCGCCAGTTCCTTCTCAACCACCATCGGTTGCAGACGGAATCCGCTCAGGCTACTGCCAGAGTCAGATTAGGCAGTGTTTCTATGTGTAAATTGTTGTGTTTTTTTTTTGTTTGTTTGTTTTTTTTTTTTAAAAAAAAAAAAAGAGAGAGAGAGGACAAAGAGAATAAAAAAAAAAAAAAAAAAAAAAAAAGAGAGAAGAGCGGAGAAGAAGAGTGGACGTGAAGGTCAGTAGGCCGCCCGCTGCCCTGCAGGCCGGGGTCCGCAATTCGGGTAAACAGGCACGGATAAGGTGCTAAGTACCCTATTAACAGTAAAAAACTCACCGAGATGGCTTCTTCAGGCTTTAAAAAGTGTGAGTCCTGCTGTGAAGCTATGCCGGCCTCCGATGGGCATAGTGAATGCATCCGATGCCTGGGGGAATCACACGTTACCCAGAAGTGTTCCCACTGTGCTAAGCTCACAGCCAGGGCAAGGAAAGACAGAGAAATGCATCTTAAAATGGTCTTGTTTGATAAAGCCCTCCAGCCAGACGTGCCGGAGAGGCAATCAGAAGGGCCCTCTGGGTTCCACAAAAGGAAGGCAGCTTCTCTGACCCCCTCAGTGCAAAAACGGAGGAAGCTCTCCCCAGCTCGATCCCTGCCGGTGGTCTCAGCGAGCAAGACGGGCAGCGCGCACAGCCCCCAGCCGCATACTCAGGCAAGCGGCAGCGCACGTGGCAGAGGCTGAGCCTCTGATTAGAAAACAGCCGGCACGCGCAGCGCCTAGAGCGGCGGCCAGGCCAGCACAGGAACCGGCAGCACCGCCACAGGCGGCACCGACCCCCATGGCACCAACGGTGCAGGGCCAGGAGGCACGGAGCCCGCAGGCACTGGAGGACGTTATCCGCGCGGCACCGCAGCTGAGCGGGCCGAGCGCGGCACTGACAGCAGGGCCGAGATCCCCGGCGCGGAAGGGGGCGGTGCCAGCCCCGCAGGGGAGGGGAAAGGCAAGAGCAAAAACCCGGCACCGCAGCCCTTCTCCGGACAGGGCTGCACTGCTGCTAACAACAAGCTCTCCCGCTGTGCTACACACGCCGCCCGGAAGGCCTGGGTATCCACCGGCCTATCCAGAACCTCCTTCTCCGTTCCTCCAACCAATGTCACCACAGCTTGGGCCACCTTCACCCTTTCTGGGATTGGATCCGCTGGAATACTATCACAAACCAGTGTCACCGCTATCTGTGTCATCGCGGAGGTCTTGCTCTCCCAGACATCGGGGGTACACACCCCGAGAGTGGTCCAGCTCTCTGTCCCCGGACCCGGACCCGTGCCCGTGCTGCCATGGTCATTCCTATCATGCTGGACACAGACACCACAGGCCTACGCCCAGGGGCAGGTCCCCCCGGCCAGCCAATACCCCTGTGGACACTCCCGGGCGGGGATGGAAACTCAGTTATCTCAAGGGGAGTTAATTTTAGAACCCCGAGACTTTCCTTCGCAGTCCTCCAGCGAGCAGGTACACCATCGACTGCAGGAACCTGAGAGTTCGAGGGAGGTTTACCCTAGTGGTTCCTCCTCATCCTCCCCAGATGAGGCCATGGCCCCTGGGGATGTCGCTCCCCCGGATGGCCTTAAACAGTTTCAGGAGCTGTTTAAAAGGGTGGCTTTCACACAAGGCATTCAAACGGCAGAAGTGCAGGAGAAACATCACAAACTCCTGAAAAATTTGAGACCCCCGGCTTCATCCAAAATTGCTATCCCACTGGACGAAGCCATTATGGAGTCAGCCACTATCATATGGCAGACTCCGGCCTCTGTTCCGCCTATGAACAAAAGAGCGGATAAGAAGTACTTCGTCCTGGCAAAGGGCATGGAGTTCCTCTTCAGTCACCCACAACCAAACTCACTGGTGGTTGAATCGTCCCAGCAGAGGTCAAAGACTTCTCAGTACAAATCGGGGGGATCGGACAAAGATGCCAAGAAGCTAGAGCTGTTTGGCAGGAAGGTATATTCCTCTTCCACCCTGCTATTGAGAGTGGCAAATTATGCGGCACACCTAGCGAACCATAACTTCAATAATTACTCCAGGCTTACTTCTCTCATGGATTCACTTCGGGAAGATAAGAAGCTGGTGTTAAAGGCATTTGTGCAAGAGGGCTACGCAGCTTCGAGGACGGGAGTCCAGATCGCCCTGGATATGGCAGATATGGCGGCACGCTCAACGGCTACAGCAGTGGTCATGCATAGAGAATCTGGCTCCAGACGTCGGGCATCCTGAGGGATCTACAGGCGAAGATCGTGGATCTTCCCTTTGACACGCAAAAGTTGTTTGCAGACTCAACCAACTCAGTCCTCCACTCCACTCCAGTAAGGACTCGAGAGCTACACTTAGAACCCTGGGTATTTATACCCCTCCATATAGGAAGAAAAAATATTACCCTCAGCAAAGACGCTACCCATACCAACCACAGTGTGCGCAGTATCAACGGGGCTACGACCAAGGGCGACATCAACAGCAGCAACAGTACAGAACTCCCAGGCGACGTTCCCAACAAAGCCGTACACCCTCGGGACAGGCCCAAAGGCAACAAGTTTGACGGGCATGTCGAGGGCTGCACTATCACTACCATTGTGCAATGCCACTCATCTCATGTTCCATCATCGCCTCAGACCGTTTCACTCCCAATGGCAAAAGATCACCGCAGACAAATGGGTGCTGGAGATCATAGCCACAGGTTACGCGATCCCCTTCCAGTCGCTCCCACCGACGAAGCCTCCCTCCAGGCCCCACCTCCGGGACAGTGCCCATGAGGCGAGGCTCAAACAGGAGGTGGACCACGTTATCTTCATAGGGGCGGTGGAAAGAGTGCCGGAACAATTCCAGGGGAAAGGATTTTATTCATGCTACTTTCTCACAGAGAAGAAAACAGGAGGCTGGAGGCCCATCTTAGATCTTCGGGGCCTCAACCGCTACTTGCGCAAGCAACGGTTTCGGATGATTACAGTCGCCTCCATACTCACGGCACTGGACGATGGAGATTGGTTTGCAGCCCTCGACTTACAAGATGCTTACTTTCATATAACGATCCACCCGGCACACAGACGCTTCCTCCGCTTCATGGTCGGCAAGGAACACTTCCAGTACAGGGTTCTTCTGTTCGGCCTGTCCTCGGCCCCCAGAGTCTTTACCAAAACCTTGGCAGTGGTGTCAGCCTACCTGCACAGACAGGGGGTATTCATATTTCCATACCTGGACGACTGCTTACTGAAAGGGGCCTTGAAGGCAGAGGTCCTACGCATGATACGCATCACAGTGGACACGTGTTCTTTGCTGGGCCTAGTCATCAACCTCGTGAAGTCAGACTGACCCCACACAGGACATAGAGTTCATAGGGGCACGCATAAACTCTATCACAGCAAGGGTGTACCTACCCGACGCCCGCTTTCGCGCCATCAGTTCGCTGGTGCAAGTCATTACATACAGCCCCACAATGCCGGTCTTAATGTGCTTACAGCTGCTGGGCCATATGGCGGCAGCAACATTTGTGGTACAGAATGCCAGATTGCACATGCGAAGCCTGCAGCATTGGCTGGCGAGCGTCTACAAACCGGCATCCCACACTGTTCACAGGGTAGTGTCGCCCATGATAGAGTTGCGCAGATCCCTGGCGTGGTGGGTAAACCCCAAGAACTTGCTAGCAGGGGTGCCTTTTCACCAACCACAAATTTCTAGTTTTCTTACTACCGACGCCTCTCACAAAGGATGGGGAGCGCACATCGGCGACAAGATGACGCAAGGGCTATGGTCCCCTGCGGAACAGTCACTGCACATAAACGTACTGGAGCTCAGAGCAGTGTTCAACGCCTGCAAGCATTTCCGAGACCACATATGTGGCAAAGTAGTCGGGATCAATACAGACAATACCTCCACTATGTTTTACATAAATCGGCAAGGAGGAGCCCGATCCCATGCCCTATGTGCGGAAGCAGTCCGACTGTGGAACTGGTGCATCGCCAACAACATTATGTTGAAAGCCTCGTACTTGCTGGGCGCTCACAATGTGAAAGCAGATCAGCTGAGCAGGCGCTTCGCACTCACGCATGAATGGCAGATCCACGCTGATCTGCTACGACCGATCTTTCATACATGGGGGTTTCCCCAGATCGATCTGTTTGCCACACAGCACAACAAGAAGTGTCCCCAGTACTGCTCCAGGGTAGGAGTGGGGCGGGGGTCCCTGGGGGACACATTCATGATTCCATGGAAGGGCCCCCTACTTTACGCGTTCCCCCCCACAGCGCTTATCCACAAGGTCTTGCAGAAAGCCAGAAGGGAGAGAGCTCGCATGATACTAGTAGTCCCAACGTGGGATCAGCAGCAATGGTTTCCCTTGCTTCTGCGCATGTCAGACCGCCCACCGCTCCCCCTACCGGTGGCGCCAGACCTACTCATGCAGGCCCAGGGGTCCATAGTACACCCGAACCCTCAGAGCCTGCGCCTACAAGCATGGCTAATCCATGGCTCATCTCCTTAGAAAGTACATGCACAGAGGGAGTACAACAAGTCCTGGAAAGTAGCCGAAGGACCTCCACCAGGAAGACTTATAAGCAGAAATGGACTCGATTCACAGCCTGGTGTTCCACCAAGCAGTTAGCTCCCCTTGACGTTCCTATACCAATAATTCTTGAATACTTATTGGACCTCGAGGGGCGGACTTTCCTTATCCTCGCTAAAAGTCCACCTCGCCGCTATATCAGCCTTTCGGCATACAGAGGAGGGGCCCACGGTATTTGCCCATCCTATCGTTACCAGGTTCTTGAAGGGGTTGATAAACCTGTACCCCCCTCGGAAACCGCTTCCACCATCGTGGAACCTGGACTTGGTGCTCAGCACGCTCACGGGTCCACCTTTTGAACCATTAGCCACGGTTCCGCTACATCTCCTTACGATAAAAACAACCTTCCTCCTTGCAATTACATCAGCTCGCAGGGTGAGTGAGCTCGCAGCAGTTATGGCAACGCCGCCCTGCACAGTATCCTCAAAGGAGGTAGTAACCTTACGGCTGCACCCAGCCTTCGTTCCAAAAGTTTCTTCAGAGTTCCATCTTAACGAACAAATAGTTTTACCCTCGTTTTACCCGAAGCCTCACAGCTCCGGTAAAGAGGCACGCCTACACCTCCTGGACGTGAGGAGGGCGTTGGCCTTCTACACAGACAGAACTAAATCCTTCCGGAAAACGGACAGGCTTCTAGTGTATCTCGCTCCCAGGTCGAAAGGGGAAGGCCTCTCTTCACAGAGAATTTCAAAGCACATTGTGTCCTGTATAAAAATGTGCTACGAGCTTTGAAAGACTCCTTTGCTGGCCCCGCCTAGGGCTCACTCCACCAGGGTGGTGGCGGCGTCAACAGCCTTCTTCAAGGGCATCGCGTTGAAAGACATCTGTAGAGCGGCGACCTGGTCATCTTACAACACCTTCGCCAAGCATTATGCCCTACATTGGGTATTCCAAGAGGATACCCATCTGTCGACAGCAGTCCTTTTGGGGGCAAGCTGCACGTAAACCGATTATCCACCTCCTTTCTTGCGTTACTGCTGGGTAGTTGCCTATTGTGGAGCACCCATGGGGACACTCGATGAAGAAAGAGAAGTTATTCACCGTAGTAACGATGGTTCTTCGAGATGTGTCCCCATGGGTGCTCCACCACCCGCCCATCCTCCCTGCTTCGGATCTCTGTTTAGTGTCTTTCAGGAGCATCCGAGGCGGTTGGTCAAGGAACTGGCGGGGACCAGATCGTGCACGTGGCCGGGGACGTGCAAGGGAGCGGCGTGCGCCGGCGCATGCACGATCCAGGAGAAACTGCTGGAAGATTTCCGGTCTGCGGCGCCAGGCGAGCCCAACACCTATTGTGGAGCACCCAGGGGGACACATCTCGAGGAACCATTGTTACTACGGTGAGTAACTTCTCTTATCTCTGTCCTTTCTTTCTTAGTGGTTACAGCATTCAAATATTTATAGGCTACAGAACATAAAGATTAGAGATATTTTTTCAACTCTAAATATTAGATGACAGGATATTTCAGTGTTGTGGAATTTTGCTTGCTTCGTATTTAACTATATAATGTTGAAGTGCCTGGATTTAAGAGATGTTTTGACTGTCTTCTGACTGTTCAATGCAAAAAGAATGGAAAACAAGAGATATGGCATTCTGTTTTGAAATTGCATCCTATTGATACAGTGAATTGTACCAAAACTGTATCAAGTAATATTTGAGCACTAACACATGGCTGCTGTTCTGTTGGGAACCACAAAAAAACAAGCTGGATATCTCAGGAGGTTAAGTCAGTGAGCACTATCATAAGTAAACACAATTTTCCTCCCGCATGTCACATTCAAATTCCCGTTCCCATTTTTCTTTCAAAACGCAATAAAATTAACTGTCTTTTAAATCTGTTTTCTGAGAGATTGATAAGTAATATACAAAATGTTGCTCCCAGCTGTGCATTGCATGCTACCAGTGTCATGGCGGAACAGTTTTGACAGAACTTCTCTTGCTCTAACGAAGCTAGTAATGCAGTGACACTGAGATGGAGCTGGGAACACATAATAAGGCCCTTGTGTTGCTTCCTCTCCAGTGTGTTGGGTTGGGCTTTTTGTTTTTCTTTTTTTAAAGAGCACTCCCTTCATCGCCATAGCCTAGTAGATAATTAATTATTGCATAATGATAATTCTGTACTTGTAAGAGCACAGAAGGAAGAATGTTTAGGTAATCCATTTAACCAGTAGAATGAATTCTTAGGTGTGTTTAAAGCAGCAGTCTCTACCAGCATGGACTTTTCCTTATTTGTTTTTCCATCAGAATCTTTCCCACCATTGTCCAGTTACCTGACTAGATGGAGATGGGTGGGAAAAACCAGTGTAACTGCCCACAGGTGGAATTGAAGCTGGGTCCTCTGGAGCCTAGTGCAGGAGCCTCTATAGTTTCAGTGACAATCCAGCTGCCTCTCAGCTAAAGCTGGAGTGGAGACTCGTTTTTTCTCTTTCTGCAAGTGTTCTAGGTGCCACTACGTGGGACAGCAAACCACATCCCTAGCTGTGTGGGTTACACAAGCACGTAGTAAAATATTATAGATACAGTTAAAATGGAACCCTAATTTCTCTGAACCAGTTTAACACATCTCTAGTTTAATTTCTTATACCTTTTCTCTTACTTTCCTGTGCACAAAAGGCAATCTTAGGTAATTGATTGGCAGACTAGGGTGTAGGGTCTGCAATGAACATAGGAAGAAGAGCCATTTTTTCAAATTCAATTACAATATCAATACTTCAGGAGCTGCAATGCACATGATTACAACTCAGTCCTTAAAAAAAAATAACATCAAACAGTACTTTTGTGACCCTGTTTTAAGAACAGTGCTCACACAGTGATTTGAATCTTAAGTTACGTTCAGTCCTGGATTGGAGAGTAAATGAGGGCAAGGAAAATACTGCACCTGGGGGTAAGCTGTTAAGCAGGAGGGAGCAAGGTTTGCAGTCTGATACATTTCCATGTTCCTCCCTCCGCCCCATGCCCAGGCTTTACCTCCAAACCCTCCACCCCCATCTCCAGGCTTTACCTGCCTCAGCCCCCAAATCTACCCACTATCCCCAAGCTTTTACCACCCCCGCATCCTGCAAACCCACCCCCTTATCCCCAGGCTTAACCCCTCTCAGTCCCATACTGGCCCCCGGGACTAACCCATCTGTGGTGTTGGCTGGAGAGCCTATGCTGGGCAGCCATGTACACCCAGCAGAAGGGAGGCTGGTGTAGAGTGTTCTGTTGGTGGGGGTGAGCCAAGCCACGCCCACCAGAGGGGTGTGGCCACTCAAGTAGCGGGGCGAGTGAGGGGTTCTTGGTGGCTCCATGCCCTGCCAGTGCTGAAATAACGGAATTAAATGCAGTTGGTTTAACAGCCAGATCTCTTCTGGCTGTTAAAGCAATTATATTTAGTTCTACTGCTCAGAGGCAGCAGGACAGGGAGCTGCAGAGGTGTCAGTGGCAGCAGCATCTGGAGGGGCAAATGGCTTAAAGAGCTGCGTGCGCCTCTGGCGTTGCAGGTTGCTGACCATGGCTGGGGTGTAACAGAGCCAGCTCCCTGGTAGCTTAACTGTACATTGTTATAAATAGATGAACTGTCAGTTTCTTGACGATAAGGTGATTGCTGTGCAACATGGCCTAACTTGTTGGCTGCTGAAAAAGCTAACCGTTACCATGTTTAACAGATAGCAACTAATACTTTTCACTTCCTTTCCCAAGAAGGTATTGTTACTTGGCTTCAGCTTTTAGTCTTAGTCCCTTTATAGCTTATTATACATTATCATGTGGGATATATCAAGTTTTATAGTTCTAGGAGGTATAAATGATTATTGAAGGACCTTTCCATGCTAGCTTTGTGTAATATTTTATTGTTCTTTCAGTTTCTGTCCAGTGAGTGGGGCCCTTGTCAGGAGGGACTGCCATTTTATTAATGTTTTCCCGTCGGAGCTCAGTCTGGTATACAGAGCCATAGTTTTATTCACTTGAAGCCTTGGAAATGTTGAGCATTTTTTAAATTCTAAAGTAAATTCTGTAACTTGATTTCATTTGCAGTTGGTTTAAACATTTACTGTAAATGTTTTATTAAAAATAGTATTTCCCATAAGCAGTTTAAAAATAGTTATTTTCATGGCTTTCAGTTGGTTCTAATGGTTCTTTCAGTCCTATTCAGAATTATCTTCTCATCATAATGGCATATTCCTATTGCACTGACAATTAGTTATTTAGATTACTTAACTAAACTCTTAAGGGTTTTGCTCTCCTGTGCATTTAAATGTAGGTGCTTGAATATCTCCCATCACAATTGGATTTTCTTTTGAATTGCAGCTTCTATTTCCTTGCAATACTTTTGTGATAGAGAAGAGTATGTCTGGATGTCAGTTTATATTTGGACCTATGAGTCACCCATTGAAAAATGTTAGTCAAGTTAAAGATTAGCTATGTACTTTGTATATCAGCCATAGCTTTACCATCCTGATTCTTTAAAAACAAAGCAAAAAGCCTCAAGAGTAGCATCTCCCTGTCCCAGTGTATTTTTAGTTCAGTGTTTCTTAAACTTTTTGAGACCATGGAACCCCAAACAATAGTGTTTTTAATGAGGAACACCTATAATTTTTTTTTTCAGACCAAAAATCCCCCAAACAAATAGCAATGTATACAGCAAAACCAAAATGAAGTAATTTAATCGGGTATCAGAGAAATGAAGAAATAACATTGTTTCTAGTTTTAATAACAGAAAATATATGCCATCAGTATATATCAAAAATTGTCAGACATGTCACACCTGTAAGTTCATGGAACACCACTGTTCCATTGAGCATAGTTTAAGAAACTCCGTTTAATTCATTTTCCAAAATGGTGTGAGAAGACTATCTTCAAGCACGTTTGTTTGCTGTTTGGAGCTGTATTGCTGTGCACTGCTTTTTTTAAAAGTTACTTTTCTCACAAAGTGCGTTCCATGAAGGATGGCAATAAGTATGTCCATGCGTACCAGAAAGCATTATGGTATGTATTCAGAAGAGGAAATTGGAGAAAGAGGGACAGAGTAAAATTGAACAGATTATGAGGAGAGGAAATAGGAACGCCACGGGCAGGTTAAGAAAGGAGTTAGGTAAGAGGGATGACATTCTAAAATGCCTTCTCCAGAATGGAATACTTCTTGCTAAACGTAAATTACAGCTTAAAAACAAAATTCTGCTTGAAATACTTCAAAATGGTGTTGCCGGGATACTTCCTCATTGTGTTTAATTAAACTGTCCTGCAGCTATAGCTTAATTAGTATTTAATTAGCATTTTGGACACCCTGGTTCATGTTGCTACAGAAAGCACTTCTTTATTAATAGGCCATTTGACACAGATCTGTTTTCAAGAGAAAAATGTATTTAGATATAACTATATTTTCTTTCTGTGGCCACATGATTCACATCTGTGGTAACCAACTGAGGTACATCTAAACCTCTGCAGTAAGATGGCATTTTATGCGAGCTCCTGTACATTCTTTACCTGATCTCTCCCCCCACCCCCATTGCTTACAATGGTACTCCTTGTGGATAAAGATACTAATCCACCCGAGCAAGGCAACCACTAATGTGACAGCTCACAACTCTCCCAGACTGACTGGGACAGCCCCACAATTAAGCATGGCTGTGCTGCTCCTTTGGGGCTCCCTTCTCTGGGGTTCACTACCACAGCGTCTCTAGCTCATAGGACTGCAAGCGTGGAATTACACGAACCCAAACACCCTTGCCCATCCTCTGCCCTAAGGCCATGTCCCTTCCCTGACCCCAAGGTCAAGTCCCCACTCCACACACACACCCTTTCATTTGCTCTCCCCATTCTCTCTCACTTTCACCAGGATGGGGCAAGAAGTTGGAGTGTGGGCTCTGGAGTGGGGCTGATGAGGTTTGGAGTGTGCGTGGGGAGGGGGCGGAGGGTTGGGGCACCATACAGGGTCTGTAAGAGGGCTCAGGGCTGTGGCAGAGGAATGAGGTGCAGGGGGTGAGGGTGTTGATTTCAGAAGTGGGCTCAGGGCCTGGACAGAGGGTTGAGGTGCAGGCATGGGGGAAGGATGAGGGCTCCAATCAGGTGGCACTTGCCTCCAGTAGCTCCCAGCAGGCAGCAGTGCACTGGGGCTAAGTCAAACTCCCTGATTGCTCTAATCCTTCCGCTGCTCCTGGAAGCTGCCAGCAGGTCCCTGTGGCCCTTACGCAGGGGTAACAGGGCCAGGTGGTTCTGCATGCTGCCCCTACCCTCAGGCCCTATCCACAGCTCACATAGGGCACAATCTGTGGCCAAGGGGAGCTGTGGAATCAGTGCTCAGAGTGGGGGCAGCGTGTAGAGACCCCCTGCCTTCCTCTCCTACCCCCTGCAACTCCCAGGGCCCATGGGGGTGTGTTGGCCATAATGTTGCCTGACTTCTAGCATCTCCAGTCTGCTGCAGTAGCCTCTGGTAGCAAGAGCCTGGTTCCAGGAAGCTCCCAGTGAAACCAGGGGTTGGCTACCCTTGTGGGTCAGCTTGCACATCTGCCTGAAGCGACAGAGGGGAGCAGAGCACTGCTGAGAAGGAAGCTCCTTGCTCTGCTTGCTTGTGGGGAATACTTTTCTCATTGCTGTTCGATGGCCAGATGTTTCCGTCGTAGGAACCAAGTGCTGCGGGAGCTGTTCTGTTGTAGTGATAGAGGCAGCCTGGGGAAAGGAGGGAGGAGAGAATAAGCAATGGGGCAGTGAGTATGCCAGCTTGCAGATGGAGGAAGAAGGAGCAAGGATGTCACTGAGAAGGGGCAAGAAAGGACAGAGAACAGGAGGGAAGACAGGAAGACGAAGAGGAAGAGAAGAAACGGTGGGGAGAAGAAAAATGGCGACCAAAGTATTTTCTCTGTGTCCGTGCTTGTATGTGCCCCTACAGAGTATACTTTTCCCAGCCCTAGTGCTGCCTTTCCACTGCCTGACTCGTTTTGTGGTTATTTACATGTGTGCTGCTCAGTGGAATACTGCAGCACTATCCAATTTTGGAACAACAGGGGGGTTTTTAAATAAAAATTGTTACTGAGCATCTGAATCAAGTGAGAGCCAAGATATTAAAATATTTCACAGGTAGGTAAAATCATTCGTGCCTGTAGCAAATTCCAAATTTAGACTGGGAACCTGTTCGTCATGATGGATAACGTTGTTGCTAGAATATACATTTCAGGTGTTGCTTCTGTATCTAATTCTTTTTTAAACTTCTTTTACACAGGTGATTATAAACAGCACAATCACGCCTAATATGACCTTTACTAAAACGTCACAGAAGTTTGGTCAGTGGGCGGACAGCAGAGCGAACACTGTATTTGGTTTGGGCTTTTCCTCTGAACAGCAGCTGACAAAGGTAACTGAGTTAATTTTATTTCTGCAACCTCAGTAGTGGCTCTTGTGAATTAAGGAACTGCCTCGCTGTTGGTACCAATCTGGTAGGAGTCTCACAATTTGAATGTCTCTGCAGTTTAACTGTTTTGTCTTCTCTGTGCAAGTTGTTTAACTCTCGTAATGATCCAGTGATTTCTTGCACAGCCTCAGTGGAAGTTACAAAGTTTGTTGATAAAAGGATACATTTTAATTTCATCAAGTATGGCCCTCTCTAAAAACAAAAGGCTGTGAGATTTGATGCTCACTGTTTTTAGAGGTTCTCAGGTGCAGCCTATGCAGTTTCTTGACATCTCTTTTTCTGGATCATGTACTGATTTTATACAGAAGCAACATTAAAAATAAGGAAACAGAGCGTAGTACTAAATTGCCAGAAAATGCCAAAATTAAGGCTGCCTGTGCATGCTTAATTCTACATCTGTGTTGCAATGAAGTCTATCATTTTAATAGTGACATTCAACTAGCAGGCTTGTCCTATAACCCAAAATTGTCTTTCTGTGAAGTACATATGGCCTTGGATGTAGCGTAGCACTGGACCAGTTTGTGTATTGAGTAGCAGGCCTTCTGATAGGGTGACTAGATGTCCCTATTAAATCGGCATAAGCCCAATTTTTTCAGCTTTTTCCTATATAGGCACCTTTATATATCCCCAAACCCTACCCCGTTTTTTAATACTTGCTATTTGATCATTCTGCCTCTGATGTTAAAGCAACAATTACAAGTGACTAAAGAATAGTTCTCCTTTATCTCAGCTGGTGTAAGCCTCTGCTTTTGGAACTGAAGGCTGAGGATTATACAGGTTAAACCTCTTTAGTCTGGCACCCTTAGAACCTGACCAGTGCCTAACAGAATTTGCCAGACCACACGAGGTCAGTATGGTCGAGAAGCATTACCAACACTCCCAGTGCTTGCTGGACTCTTACAAGGCATTTACGGATAAATTACAGATAAATAACAGCACAGAACACTCCAGCCACCAGTCCTGGCTCTTAAACAAATGTATGGGACCACAAGAAACTTGACCATACCCATAAGTGGTCACCAGGCTAACAAAAGTCATGCCAGACCAAGGATGTTGCCACATGCCCGAGGTTCAACCTGTAATTCTGTGTCTCCCATGTTACTTGCCTGGGTTAGTTACAATGGAAGCTTGTAAAATATCCAGCCAACTCTGGTAAAGAATAACCAGAAATGTAAACAATGTGTTCTCTGTGATTCCTTTATACAAGTCAAGCAATCAAAATGTTTGTTCATATAATAAAAGAACTCACCTATCACATAATTCACATTTTAAGCATGAATAGTCAGTCCTTATTGGCACTAAGTGTTATCAGTTTACAATGTCCTTGGACATTCCAAACAGTTTCCATTAATTTCACTCTGTCTTCTTGCGTGTTCTGCCCTGAGAGGTACTAGTGTTCGAATTTTGAAGTTGCTTGAGTGCTTTAGCGCAATGATATTTGCAGTGAAAGGAAAAGTCTGTTGAGTTTAATGCGTTTTACTTTCAATCAGTTGGGTGACCAAATTGTGTGTGAACTTATTTTTATTAAACTGGCTTTACAGAGCTCACACATCTTCCACAACATTGCATTCCTTGCAATTATTTCACATCAGCAAAAATGTTCATACAAATTTTTTTTCCCACTCTTGGGATGATTAGAAAACCATCCTAGTCAAAGTCTGCTTCTCTTGGGCTGTTACAGGATTAAACCATGCAGTAAAACAAACATAAAGTGTGTGATTTAATAAGTAGCATGATAATGTAAAAGGATTAAAATCAGTCTGGAGGGCAGACTGGCTGTTGGTGGTGTGCGGAGAGCAAGTCTGTAACAATTATGGACCAAGGGAGGAGGACACCTTTCCTCCGAATGAATTTTGCATTTATTTCAGTGATCTAGAATTCAAATGTTATAGTGGCAAGTGACTTCAACAGTGTGGGATAAATGACCAATGAGACTAAAGTCCATCTAAAGAAGCTCAAATACTGGAATTAGCATATAAAGAACAGGGTACAATGGATATTTGGTTTCTGGTTTTTCTCCTGAAACTGTGAGAAATATAGATTTTATTTTGATATCAAAAGGTTCCCTGCATGAAATATCTCTGATCCCATTCTTGTCTTCCTTAAAATAAAGTCCAGTTTAGGACGAATAAAAGTTGGAGAGTTTGTGAATTAAATGGGAAAAAATGTTTTTTTGACAAGTTTTCCTCAGAAAACTTATCTCCAAATAGATCTATTAGTATTTAAGGTGCCACAGGGCTCCTTGTTTTTTGGATCCAAGGCTGTGTCTCTGATTTAGAACAGCTTAGTCTGTACCTTGATTTCTGACCAAATGTGTTATTTATAATACTGGACTATTGTCTTTGATTTAAAAAAAGCAGAATGGCATCAACCTATAATGAAAACGTTTTATCTTCCTGCTATACTTATTCCCTGACTTTCTTCTGTGTTTATCTCTTCTGCCAATGGTTCAATAATTCAATAACATTTGTCTTGTTCCTCTGTATAATAACCTTGGCTCAGCTTTTGCACCACATCCCGAATACCATAGGGTTTGTTTTGTTTTTGTTTTCTTAAATCTACTTCTGCAAGCATTCCCCAAACCATAGATCTAGAGCCCTGTGTGAATACAAATGTCTAGCCATGGCTGTGGATACACACAGACAGACAGACATTGGTATCCGCTGATCTGTAGAGCTCTGCTCCCAAGAGGGAAGAATGTGGCTCCATCAGCTGGTGCCCTGTGCAGGCAGCATCTCCCTGCAGTGCAGCTGTATAGCCCTCAGCTCTGGCATCTCCTGTCTGGGGGTTGTAAAGCCACATGGCCAGGAGCAGCTGCCATCATGGGGCACTGGCTCCCAGAAGGGACCATACCATGCTCCTATCCCTTGGCCACAGTGCCTCTTGGGAGTGGAGCCCTGAGGATCAGCAGATACTGATGTCTGTCTGTGAATATGCACATACGCAGCTCGACAGTGGTTTTTTGGGCTGGTACTTGCTGGTACACAGCAGCCCCTGCTGTGCGATTGGATGGCGGGAAAGCCAGGTGGGGTGAGGGGAGCCAGGTGAGTGTACTCTTTTTTTGACAAAAAAAGGGCACTGCAGATAGACGTATATCTGTGGAGGAGCTCTACCTATTTCTCCAACATTCTGAATTCCTGAATAGAAATGAACATTTTACCAAGTCAACAGCTTTTCTGCCTCAGCAGTTAGTGCAGAGGCCTCTTAAGAGCTAGATATTACTATTAATGTATATTAGTGCTCCTGGCATGCCGTATCAAATCTAGCAGATTTCCTGTACTGCTTAAGAGACTTGTTCTTCTATCACATCAGCTTGGTTCTGGACGTGGCTCATTAATCTAGGTGTTATTCTCCGGGGTCTTATGCTCTTTATTAAAAAGAGATACAGGCCTAAAAGGCTGGACTGGATAAATGTCGTGTGGTTTAGGTATTAAATCTACATCTAGGTGCAGGAAGGTGCCCAGTAAGGATGTGTTGTCTCAGAAGGCTGAAGTGCACTCGCTAGCAAAGGAGTTACCTGTGTTTTATCATTTCTATTGAATTCAGTAGTACAGGTTGAACCAGACCAGAGATGTTGCCACAGAACAGAAGTTCAGATTGTCAAGGTGCTTGTGATACGCAAATGCAGGATGGCAACATACTCGTGCAGAATGCATAATTTGTGGGCCCCAGCAGTGTTACTGAGTGAGCAGATACACTCCTCCCAGGCCTATACACTTTTTTTGCACGTGGCCCTGGTCATGAAGGAATATAAGAAGCAGTTTATTTCTTGCCCCAGTCACCTGGCAATAGACCACAGTAGCAGAAGTTTTTAATAAACCTGTCACATGGAAGGGGTCAGTGTCCACTCACTGAAGCCAGCTGTCTAAGAATAGAGTGGTTGTCCTCTATTTTGTTGAGCCATTTTTTGTCCTCTTGTAAGACAGACCCTTGGGTGTGGATTCTGTCATCTGAGTGTGGGGTGGGTAACATAACTTGTTGTTTTGGTGCAGATTGCCAGTTTGTTTAAAATCGGATATTGTTCCCATCTGCATAACTTCATGGCTCTTATTGTAGGGCAGATTCAGTTCCAGTTTCCTGATGTGCAGCTCTTTTGTAACTGCTTCAGGGATGAATGTTTGCTTAAGAAGCTTATTGGATATCGGCAGTAGGTTTTTACCATGAGTCCAGTGGTTTCTTAACTCGTGATCTTCATAAAGAGTAACATGCTGATATTCTAGCAATGGCTTCCTTCCACCCAGCAGAAATATTTTTTTTATCCAGTTCTTTGCTGTTTTCTCTAACTTCTTTACCAACCTGTTTGATGATGGGCATGGTATGTGGCATGTTTAAAGAGGTGTATCAAAAGAATTGCCAGAGAGAGCCACACATGAATTGTGAGCCATTATCTTAATTCATTCTCAAAACATAAATGGCAAATTTCAAGCAGCCTAGTTTCCAAGAGCTTTCTGCAAAATGAGCTGGCAATAAAATGTAAATGCGGCTGGTTGGGGAGCAGCTTTACAGCTCTGGCACTGGTGTGACTTGTGATTAGGAGAAATATAAAACATAACACTAGAAATTTTAAACCTAAGCATGTAAAATACAAGATCTATAAACCAGATATTTATATGGATGATTAGCTGCACCATCAAATGAGTTTCAAATAAATCATATTATGTGACACACCCATTAGCGTGTCCAATTCCCTGTTAAATATCAGCAGGGAAGATTCATAACCAAATATAGTGTTTGTATGCAACACCATCCTGAGATCAGAAGCTCTGTCAAGAATTGGTATCAACAAATCCTTCCTTTAATGCAGCCTGTTAGATGTGTCATACATAATTCATAGGTGGCTGCAGAAGCTGGGGATGGCTCCAAAATGGACTTGCAAACCCACCTCACTGACTAGTTGCAGTTTTCCCACCCTTCTACCACCTCCACCTTTTCCCATTCTTTAATTTTGGATGGGTTTGTCAGCTCAAAAGAGTTAATCTGAACTAGCTGCAGCTGTGGAAAGAAGGCAAATGGAAAGTGAGGCTGGGGATGAAATAACTTTTAGAAAAACTTTAAATAATTAAACCTATCTCCACCTCCTAAAGGAAAGCGCAGTCACTGCATATGTTTCTGTTTTAAAAAATATACCAAGTAGGATCTTACTAAGCTTACAATTAACCATTTTAATTCCATCATACACACTAAAAGCAGCCACGGGTTACAGAAATGACATACAGGTTTTAAAACCAATGAATTATATCAAGGGATAGTATGTATTAAGTTACCAGAAAACAGCATCTCTGTGATTTTTCAACCCATAGAGAATTGTATAAACATACATTACCAATACCATAGAAGTGCCACTGACTCTATAACCTCCCTCAGAAATGTCTTACCTGTTGCTGATGTAGCAATTGGCCCTGGAAGTGGTGCCAAAATGTAGTCTGCCAGTACAATGACTACATAATTAGAACCACAGGTATAAATCTTTCATTTCTCACAAGAGCTAAATGCATTTATCCAACGGTGAAAATGAGAGATTGTTTAGTGAAATCTGACAGGTGTAAATTGGGCAAAAAAGAAGATATTTTTATGAAGGGGAAATAACAAATGCATGAAGTAAATTGGAATAATAGAGGATGTTTATATTTATCGTAATTTCAGTTACCAACCTTTATTGCTAGCCACAGTAGTGGGTGAAAGCAAGTCAGTGGTGTGGCTGTTGTAAAGTGAAGATGTCCCTATAAGTTGGTGGACAGTGCCTTTGTTGCTAGAAACACATTTACTTAAACTTAGTAAACTTCAGTCTTGACTAAAACCACACAACTGGACAAAGATTGTTGGTTATATTTTAAAGAATGGGGGAAATGTTCTGTATTTTCACATAAGTTTTTACCTGTAGAATAGTCCCTCGAGTTATGGTGTGGGTTAAGGCTGCGGGGGGGGAGGGGGGATTGTGCTGGGGCTGTGCGGACCTTGCTTTTTTTTAGGGGGGGGGGTGAACTAGAGCCACATGGGGTGGGGGTGAACCAGGGCTGGGGGTGGGGGAGGTAGGGGTGAGCTGGGGCTGTGCCGAGTGGGGGGGTGCTGGGGCCACATGGTCCTTTGGTTGTGGAAAAATGGATCCGGGTGCAGGGGAGGGTGAGCCAGAGCCAGGTGCAGGACGGGGGGTGAGCTGGAGCCAGGGGGGTTTGAACTGGTGCCACATGGGGCAAGGGGGGGAGCATTGAACCGGGTTTGAACGGGGGCCGGGGGAGCAGGATTTTACAATGGGCTTAACTTGCATTAATGAGAAGTTAAGCACAACTCAGAATCGCGCATTTCAAGGGATTACTGTATATAGAACTGTGGAAAATGGTCTCTTCACACCACATTATTTTTTTGGAGTGAACTTGTGTGTCCATTATGAGGGTGGTTTCAGAAATCAAATTTCAAAGATTACTTTTTTAAAATCTTTTTCTAGTTCACTCACAGGAATTTTGATAAGTAAGATTTATTGTAAGAGAGTGAATCAGTATAACCTTAATATAAACTGTATGCTGACTTCAAGGTATTCAAGCTTGGACCCTGTTTTGGGCACAGTGTGCTAGAAATCTGTTTGTTACATATGTTTTGATCTAATAGCAGCGGCTACAGAAAATGCATTCGACCTAGAAATGCCAGGGTTTCAAAATTCAAGGACAAAATAAAAATATAGTTGTATTCAGTGAGTTTGCTAGGTCTACAGATGTGCTACATGTACATTCCCTCAAATACTCAACTATTTCCATGTGCAACTCTAGCTGAAGGTGGCTGAATTCTGGAGTTCATTGTTCGTTCACGCGTACCTTCACAGATCATATTTGCAATCCTCTCGATATTATGTCTGAAATTCCCCATGGCTTTAGACCAGTGCTTTTGGTTTGGTTTTGTTTTTTAAAAAAGAGGTGCTGGTACTCAGCCAGCTCCCCACCCCCCACTTCCAGACAATCCCCCAGCTGGGGCTGCCGAAGTGCTGGTACGCAGTACTGGCAAGTATCAGCATCAAAAAAGCACTGCTTTAGACACATGCGTGCCCAACCAATGGACTCCTAAAATGACACATCTTTACTGATGGGGGGTGTGCATGCATGCATGCTTCAGGTAACATGTTAAGTACAGATGCATTTTTATCTGAAAGTCTTATTATAGATGGCAAACAGTGGTACCTCCGTCGTGCAGACCACCTGCTTGGGTCTGTTCTAAAAAGGGTCACTGTGTGGTTGCCTAATCATGTTCTCAGAGCTTTACAGTTAGGGTTGAAACTTGGTAGGCAGAAGAGCTGAATTATGGTAATCAATAGAACCAATGGCCTTCCAGTATTCTAGCAGCAATCTGCATGATTTTCTGAATTTAACACACAATAGAATACATGCATATAATGTTGTCAATATAATCCAGTATCCTGTCTCTATCCTGGTAACAGAGAAAGGTGTAAGAACCCCACAGTAAATCTCGCAGCTGTTAAAGCGTACATGGAATCACTGCGTGGTCTTGATCTAACTATTTAACCTCTCTCTCTCTGCATCACCTACCATGCTTGTAAATTTAAGGTGACAGTGGGTACTTACCTGACAGATCTGTCAAGTGACTGAGTTCATGAATGTGTGCAAGAACCTGAAGGTCTTTGCAAGGAATATGGCTTTTGATATACTTAATAATATACTTGATAGAGTTTTCAGAGTTGAATGCTGTGGTTTTATTAGTGATGAGTTCTGTGGGTATAGTAGAGCCTCTTGACCTTCCTGAGGGGTGCTTTGTTCTGACATCTACTTTTTAGGGGTTTCACCATTCTACTTCACAGATGACTGAGGTTTCCCTTTGGTTCTCTCTGTCTATATCTCCCCTATAAATGTCTTTCTTTTCAAGGTGTATTTTGATTGTGACAACCCTCCTCCTTTTCCCTTACTAACTCTTCCCTTGTGTCTTTTTTGTCTATAGTTCTCCCTTCTCTTCCTGGCTTTTACTGGAAGTGAAGTTTTTATCACGTATGAGTGTTTTTTGTGTTTTATTTATCGATGGTTGTTTTCATTATGGGTGTTCTGAACACAGGCTCTGCCATGTTCAGTTATGTTAGTCAAGAGGTACTTAATAAAATGATCTCTTCAGTTTTAAAAAAACAAAAACAGTATTTTGCCATATTGAAAGGAGCAGGAAGATGTGTGCATGAGTTACACTGAAATAATAAAGTATGTCTTCTGCCTCTTGGATGCTGTTCAGCACAAGGCATAGATCAGCCTGGAATTGTGATTTATCATTGAGTAAGTATGGTGTTGTCTTCCCCTTTCCAGCATTAGAAGTTTCTCCAGAATGAATTCACGTAAGTTTGAACAGCCTTTGGCAGAAGTGAGAGTTGCATTAATGGTATTACAGACACCTTCCATCAACTATAACAAAAAAAGCAGTCATGTAGCATTTTAAAGACTAACAATATTATTATTATTATTATTTTGTTAGTCTTTCAAGTGCTCCATGACTGCCTTTTTGTTTTGATAGAATACAGACTAACATCGCTATCTGTCTGTCACACTTCCGTCATACTGAATACTTTTTACTTAGCGGCCTTCTGCCCATCCCTTGGAACTGCTTTTGAAGCAGGATGCACAAAATGAAAAGGTTGTGTGAATAATTGGAGTTTGTATACAAGACCAAAATAGCAGAGTGAGGACTTTGCATAATAAAGTCTTAGGATGGACCTTTCACAAGCACCAGTATAATTTAGAAGCAAACCTATTGGAACATGGTTTTGAAAATCCCATCCTTAGATTTGACTGTAGAAGCTTTGTTGCATTTTTCCCCCAGTGATTTGAGTTAGCATGTTATGTGAGCAGAAACCGCAAAACCTTTTATGTCCTCAAAAATAGTCATGTCTTTATTTTTTCAACTATAAGACAATAAAACTTTTGAGAGACGGGTCATCTGTGCCTGTATTCCTGCTTTATGTGAAGGGAGGTTACCTTAATTTCATTTTCTTACTCCTTTATTACACCCTGTCTTCAATCCCCACTAACGTCTCACAAAGTCATTGTTATTCTTTCCATCAATTACCTTTTCCTTAAGAACAAAAGACATTTCATAATCCTTAATCTAAGACTACATGTTTTATCCTCAAACTTTAATAGATGATGCTCATTATTTTAAAAAAAAAAAAAAAAAAAAATCCACATTCACTTCTCCCCTCATCCCAGGATTTTATTCGTGATTTATAAAGAAACTCTGGAGGTATTGCCTGCTTCCTGAGGGAATCTGTTTTGAATTCAAATCACACACATTTAATATTTAACTTTTAAAATTGCTGTAAGTGATTGCATGGCCATGGAGTTCTGTGGACTACAGAAAAGCCATATGAAGGTAATATTCTGAACAGTTAATGTGTCCTACATAATTTTAATAAATATCCTTCATACATTTGGCAGTTTGCAGACAAATTCCAGGAAGTCAAAGAAGCTGCCAAACTAGCAAGAGACAGATCTCAAGAGAAAATTGAGACCTCAAGCAATCATTCCCAAGTAAGTCACTTACCTGTAAAATAAATATATATATATATATACACACTCACACACACTCAGGCAGGAAAAATTATTTGAGACTGCATATGACAGTGGAAGGTACTTGCTTCAGGCAACTAGTTTAAAGTGTCTACCAAGAAGATGGTTAAATATCATTGTCAGCTAGTGGCCATTATCGTTGCCAGAGGAATATTCTTTTTCTCGTGGGCTCTCTCTCTTTCATTTAAATATATTATCTGTTCGGGGGGGCGGCGGGGGGGGTTGAGAGTTAGAAGAGTTTTTAAAACAAAGTCCATATCTAAGTTTTTGGATGTCATACTGGGGAATTTACTACACTGGCAAATTTCAGCAATAAATAACTGGAATCTGTTGTAATTCTTGCTTGTTCCAGTTGCCCAGCCTTTTTTTCCTTTATGGTTGGTCTGTGTTGGAGATGAATGTGGCCAATATTACATAGCTAGTGTAGTTGTAGAGTTCTCATGTATTTCATTGTCAAAGCTGGGTGTTACGTAGATCCTATAGTTTCTCTGAAGGCTTTACTATCCCTTCCTGTCAGTGACTGGCAGAATGGGGGTTTGTAATGAATGTCTATATAGCACACCTGTCCAGGACAGTTTAGAAAGATGCCGTTATACCCAGTGCTAATGTTTTTTGTCAGAACATGTTGAAATCCAAGTTTTATTGCAAGCTTTGTCACAATCCATTTAGTAATTCATTACAAGTCTACAGTTAGCAAAGAATTAATCCTTGTTTAATGGGAACTCATTCATTGTGTTGTGCATAAAAGTGCTTGAGTTTGGAGGAAACTTAGAGCAACTTCTAATTTAGAGATTAATTCAGCTGCGCAATCAGAAGAGCTCCATTATGACAGCAGTGAGAACTGTGCTAGGTCCCTAAACCACATCTGAAGCCTGTTTTTAAACGCTTTAAAAAAAAAAAAAAAGACAAAAAACCTTGGCCATTGACTCTAATGTAGAGGAAGCTCATTGAGCACTTCTAAAAAAGTGTGTGAAACTAATCTCTTGCAAGTAAGTCTTTTTACTTCATATCTTCTAGTTGTGTTTCTTTGCTCCAGCTGCTTAAACTGCTTTTAAAACATTCATCTAGAAAACTTTGCAAATTTCAATTTTGAAAATCATTATTTTTCTTTTTGAAAAGAGCTTGCCTTTTGCCCCCAGAGCACTTAATGGTGACAGGTTTGTTTTTTATTATTCTGTGTTTTAAATGTTTTTAAGTATTATCTCTACCATTGCAATCTGAGTATTTGTCTAGTATGCCATAAAGGTATGATGCAGGCAAGAGCTGGTAAGAACCTGGTCTTTGTTTTCTGGTTTCACTGACTTGACATGGGACAAAATTACAGAAAGTAGGATGTTATGGACCACTGTTCACCAGTCCCAGAGGCTACTGTTTCTCTCTTGGTGGTCATTCAATAATGAGTAGGATGTCTTCATGTCACACTCTTATTTGTGAGTCTGTGGATGGCTGATCAGATGGTATCATTAGCTCAGGTTAGGAGCTATCTGTCAGTACTTGGAGGGAAATCGACATGTTCGTTCTTACTGCAAATATATAACATATCTGAATGGCAGTCGTTTTCAAGTGGAGTGCCGCAAGGCTCGGTTCTGGGGCCGGCGTTGTTCAACATCTTTATTAATGACCTGGATGAGGGATGACGCAAAACTAGGGGGAGAGGTGGATACATTGGAGGGTAGAGAGAGAATCCAGAGTCACCTGGATAAATTGGAGGACCAGGCCGAAAGAAATCTGATGCAGTTCAATAAAGAGAAGTGTAGAGTCCTGCGCCTGGGGCAGAAGAATCCCGAGCATTGTTGTAGGCTGGGGGCTGACTGGCTCAGCAGCAATACAACAGAAAGGGACCTAGGGGTTATGGTGGATGAAAGGCTGGATATGAGTAAACAGTGTGCCCTTGTAGCCAAGAAGGCTAACTGCATACTAGGGTGCATTAGGAGGAGCATTTTGAGCAGATCTTGAGAAGTAGTTATTCCCCTGTATTTGGCACTGGTGAGGCCATATCTGGAATATTGTGTCCAGTTTTGGGCCCCCCAGTATAAAAAGGATGTGGATTTGCTGGAGCAGATTCAGTGGAGGGCAGCAAAAATGATTAAGGGTCTGGAGCACAAGACCTATGAGGGGAGGCTGAGGGATTTGGGCTTGTTTAGTTTACAGAAGAGAAGACTTAGGGGTGATTTAATAGTGGCCTTTCACTTCCTGAAGGGGAGCTCTAAAGAGGAGGGTGAGAAACTGTTCAGTGGTGTCAGGTGGCAGAACAAGGAGTAATGGCCTGAAGTTGAAGAGGGAGAGGTGTAGGTTAGATATTAGGACAAACTACTGCACCATGAGGGTGGTGAAGCATTGGAATGAGTTGCCTAGAGAGGTGGTGGATTCTCCATTCCTTGAGGTTTTTAGGTCCCGGCTTGACAAGGTCCTGGCTGGGATGACTTAGTCGGGGATTGGTCCTGCTTGAAGCAGGGGGCTGGACTAGATGACCTCCTGAGATCCCTTCCAGCCCTGTGATTCTGTGAAACATGACATGATATATAATGTGACCTCTTATGACACCTATACATGTTGAACCTCACTCGTCTGGCATCCCTGGGACTTCACTGGGGCCGGACAAGAGAATTTGCTGGACAACAGAAGGTCTATGTATTCTAGCACATCACCAACACTTCCACTGCTTACTGGGCTGTTAGAGGATATTTAGGGGTAAATTACAGCTAAACAACAGCACAGAACACTGAGAACCAGGCCTGGTGGCTATAAACAAGGGTTATGGGATCACAGGAAATTTGGCTACCCAGACTATAAGTGTTTGTCCGGTTAACGAAAATCGTGCCGGATAACAGATGTTGCTGGATGAGTGTGTTCAAGCTTAGAGAGGAGACTTTTATTTATGTTTACCAATAAAACCAATATGATGATAAAGATAGGATTGCATTTTGATTGACAAGAAGAGAATTTTTTTGACTCCTTTGTCTGAGCCGCAACCAGTGGCATCTGACCTAGATAACAGCATTACCTTAAGTAGGCCATGCCAGGTAATATGCCTTTGCATTTTGTGTCACAACAGGAAATGATTACTTCCTTTCAGTGTTACGGAGGGTTTTTTGGCAGTAGGGACAGAGAAGCAGTCACATTTTGGAGACAGAGAAAAGCATCCTGGTGGATTATCTAGACCAGTTGGCCTAACTTCAATACCTGGAAAGAGGCTAAAACAAATTATGAAACAATCAGTTTGTAAATAATCTAGAGGGTAATAGGGTTATAATGAATAACCAGCATGAATGCGTCAAGAACTAATCATGCCAAACTACAGGTTGAGTCTCTCTCATTCAGCACCCTTGGGATCTGACCAGTGCCAGACAAGAGAATTTGCTGGGCAATAGGAGGTCAATATTTTCCAGCACATTGCCAACACTTCCATGGCTTACTGGGCTCTTAGAAGACATTTGAGGGTAAACTACAGGTAAATAACAGCACAGAACACTGAGCGCCGAGACTGGTGTCTGTGTTTTTTTTAAAAAAAAAAGTCATGGGACCATGGGAAACTTGACCACGCCTCTGATTAGTGGTCATCTGGCTAACTAAAATCATGCTGGATTGTGAATGTTATCAGACTAGAGAATTCCAGATTAGAGAGGTTCAACCTGTACATAATTTCCTTGTTTGACAGAGTTACTGCCCTAGTGGCTGAGGGGAGCGGTAGATGTGATGTATCTTGATTTTTAGTTCAACTTTTGCAACATTCCCACATAACATCCTCATAAGGAAACTAGAAGAAATGTGGTCTAGGTGAAATTAATAAAAAGTGGGTGAACAGCCAGTTGAAAGACTGTGCTCAGAGGTGTAGTTACCAGTGGTTTGGTATCAAGATCTTGGGCTATTGAGTATTTTCATCACTTTTTGGGGTAATGGAGTAGAGAATGTGCTGATAGAACTTTCAAATGATGTCAAGCTGAGAGGGGTTGCAAGCACTTTGGCGGACAGGACTAGAATTGAAAATGACCTTGACAAATTGGAAAAAAAAAAAATCTAAAATCAATAAGATGAAATTCAATAAAGAGAAGTGCCAAGTACTACAGCTGGAAAGAAACAATGAAATGAAAATCTTCAAATGAGGTAAAAACTAGGCTTGATGATGATGATGCAGCTAGAAAGGGTTCAGGGGGTTATAGTAGATGACAAATTGAGTCACCATATAAGGCAGTTGCCAAAAAGGCTAATGTATCATTCTGGGCTGTATTAACAAGCATGTCATTTGTATGACTGGGAGGTAATTGTCCCACTCTACTCAGCTCAAGTGAGGCCCCATTTCAGATTGTGCATACAGTTCTGGGCACTGTGCTGTGGGAAGGAGGTGGTTAAATTGGAGAGAGTTGGAGGGGTCAATAAAAATAATAAATATCTTTAAAAGCCTGATTTATTAGGAGAGGTTTGAAAAACTCTGTGTGACGCTTCCTTGAGGGCTATCAAGATAGTGAAACTCCATATTACCACCTTGTTTGTGCATGTGGGGGTCAGCTCTCAAACTCTGGGAGCCATGGGCAACACAAGCCCACAACTAGGCCTACACAGGCCCTGCTCTCTCTCTCTCTCTCTCTCTCTTCCCCCGCCCCCAGATCGGGCACACTCCGGCCCTCATACCCTCCAAGTGTATGTCTACACAGTGAAGTTATTTTGAAATAACTTGGCTAGTGTCTACACATCACAACTGCTATTTTGGCTTATTTTGAAATTGGTAAACCTCATTCCACGAGGAATAGTGCCTATTTCAAAATAGGTATTCTGAAATAGGGGCTGTGTAGACAGGGAATAGAGCTTGTTTTGAAATAAGCCATAGTGCATCCAACGGATCTGTTTAGAAATAGGTTCTATTGTGTGCAGAGGCTCTATTCTGAAATAGCTGAGGGCTGTTTTGAAATGTCTTTTGTGTGTAGCTGCATTATTTCTAAATAAGTTATTCTGGAAAGTCACTTCTAAAATAGCTTATTGTGAAATAATGCTGCTGTGTAGACATATACCCCAAGAGTCCCTGTTCGGTGATTAGCCTCTTGTCTTCTACTCTCACAATTCACCCATTTGCTCTGCCCAGTGAAGCAGTTCATGCCAGTTTAGCAGCTTCCTTTCAGGTCACCACTCCATTTGACTTCCAGAACTTAGATCTGTTTATAGAGAAAACTAGGAAGCATTTACTTAAAGTATAGAGATTTGAGAAGTAGCATGTAAAATATTGCAAACAAATAGTCACATGTAAAATAAAATCATAACCTGCATATTAACAACGAAGATACTCTTCTGACTAATGAAATTTAGCTCATCCAAAGCCTTTGCCATATTTTCCAGACAAGTTGGGCATGAGCCATCTTTCACAAAGCAGAATATGCTGAGAGTCTGTCTTTGTGATGGCTCTGGAGTGTACCTCAGTACCTGCAGTTATGCCCCAAAATACATCCATTGTCTTTTTCTTGTAAACAGGATTCACTCCTGTTTCCCGCCCCCCACCCACCGCAGTTTTCCACTCTAGCTGAATCTGCAATCATCTTAACATTAGGCTCAGTAATGCACATAGGTTTTCACTGCAAAGTGCACAATACAAAATACATGTCACCAGACAGAGAGAGAAGCATCTTTTTCCCTCCTATCTGGCAGAAGCTTGTTTATCACCTTCTGGTGGCATGCCCTAACTGTTGTACCTTAGGGTTGAAAAATATATATATAATATATACTGTAATTCCTTTAACATTTTGTATACATACATTTCACAATTATAATGATGACCAGTGGGCTCTTGGTATGTACCTCCCATGCCACCTTCTGGTAAATTTAATATGCATACATCTGCCACCAAGAATCCAGGTAAACTCCTGTGCCTTCTGCCAGTTGACACCACCAGGCTTCTGTGTTACACTGGACATGTTTAGTCTTGATAGGGGGGCGGAAATGGTAGAAGATTCTGATGCAGCTTCAGATATGTTAAGGGCTGTTGTAAAGTGGATGGAGATCAATTGTTCTCCTTGTCCATTGAAGGCAGTAATGGGCTTAATTTGCAGCAAAGGAGACTTATGTTAGTTATTAAGACAAGTTTTCTAATGATTAGGGTAGTTAAACTCTAGAATAGGCTTTCCAAGAGATTTTGGAATCCCAATCACTGTGGATTTTTTTTTTTAAGAGCAGGTTAGACAAACACTGCCTATCAGGAACGTTCCGTTTATATGGTCCTGCCTCAGCGTAGGGCAGGAAGTGATAAATTCTTGAGATCACCTCTAGCTCTACATTTCCATGCCAATCTGTTAACTCCTAATCTATGGATTGTGCTGCAGGAATCTGGACGGGAAACACCATGTTCTACTCGGACATCCAGCGTGAATGGAACAGATGATGAGAAGGCATCTCACGGTGGCTCTGCTGATGCACATCTGAAAAGTGAGAATGACAAACTGAAAATTGCTCTAGCCCAAAGGTGAACCTTTTTAATAGCTAAATTACATTGAATGTCTGTGCAGATCTCATTGCTTACCATGGATGTATGAGTTTAAAAATGCAGAAATAACAGGTAGGCCATAGGGGAGCAATTACTGCAGAGAATGTCTAAAGCCAATCATCTCTTCTTTGGTTTCAGTGGGTGTGCATTGTCTGTGAGAACAGGTGAGGTTATGTAAAATCACAAAAGAGAATTAATTATTAATTTACCATAAATAATAATGAAAAAAGTAACTATGTAGCTTTCTAACAATCATTGTGTGCCATTTTAAAATGGTACCTGTATGTCTGAAAGTCATGTTTTGTAGCAGTTGAGTTAATCAGTTACCTGAAAAGGCAAATCACTAATTTGTGGCCAAAGTAAAATAAAAAGTTGGAATGTTCTAAGCAGTGACATTAAAATGTTACAATTCTTTTCTTGGAATATATTTACCATCTCTGCCTCTAGCACATGAATAGGCCCAGGAGTAAAAAAGGCTGGAAATGTCAAGGTCATAAGTGGTTTTTTTTATTTTTGTTTTTGTTTTTTAAGCAGTATAAGCCGTATGATATGATAAGCAATCCAAAGCAGTACACTAACTCTGCTTTTAATTTTTAATAAGATAAGTTTTTATTCCTACTAACTGTAGGCACTTCTACAAGCTAATAACAGCTACAGTTGCACTTCCTAAAACTGGCACTCTGGTCTGGCAACATCCCTTGTCTGGCAGGACCACAGATGCTCCTGGACCAGAGGGCCTGGGCAGGAGGCCAAGCTAGAGCCGGTGTCCCCTGGCAGCCCTATGGGGCCAGGGCTGGAGCTGGCAACCCCCACCAGTGCCAAGGGGGTAAGTGTGGGATGTTCTGGAACCCCCCATGGCAGTGTGGTCTGGGCTGAAGCCCAGTGGTGGTGGGATGGCTTGGAGTCTGAGCAGAGGACTTCGCTAAGTCTGGCAGGTTTCTCATTTGGGACTGGTCATGTCCAGAACATGCTGGACCAGGGAGGTGCAACCTGTAGCATCTGAGATTCTAGGAGTTTTCACTTTCCTCCATCCATTGTCTCTCATTGTTTGAAATGGTGTGTCATTCACACTTCAGGCACTTGTAAGGTCCTGGGTGTTTAGTTCTTCAGTAGTAGTATTCTTACAGCTATATAGATATTTAAAACCAAACCAAAAAAAAGTGAAAATGTATTTCACCTACACGTGTGTGTGTGTGTGTGTGTGTGTGTGTGTGTGTGTGTGTTTTGACTTAACACTACAGTATTTTATACAGAGTCTTTCATTCTGAAAGCTACCAGTCTTTCAAAAGATGAGCTTATGGAAGATCTTCTTTCAAAAGAGCGCATCCACGCACAAAAAGGCAGATCGAAAGAGAGATCTGCTCTTTTGATAGAGAGTATCCTCACAGCCCCTGCTCTTTCAAAAGAACAGGCCAGGGATCGAAAAATCCAATGCCGTGAGGACTGCTCTTTTGGAAGAAGGCCCTGTGGAGCGTCTACACCTGATTTTTCTGGAAAGATGCTTTCTAAAGGAGGCGCTCTTCCTGATCTGGGAGTGGAAGAGAGCTTCCAGAAGAAGAGAAACATTCTTTCGATTTCAGATCGAAAGAGCGCATTTTGTGTGTCGGCGCTCTGCGTGTCCTTTCAAAAAAGGGCCTGATTTTTCCGAAAGAACTTGCTAGTGTAGGCGCAGCCTATATGCACACACCACCTGAAATGCAGCCACTGTTCGACACTTGACAGCTATGTTTAAGCACAGTTCAGGACAGGAATTAAGGAATGGTATAAAAATCCATGGCCTGCAAACAGCAGACTCCACAGTTACCAACTTAATCTCACCTCTGGCACCAATGATCATTCTTGTGATTCCAAACGCACAAGCTCCTCCTGCTTGAGTTATTGGAGCATCTATTATGGCAGATGCCATAGGTATAAGACTTGTATTGTCTGTGGTCTGTTTGTTAGAGATGACGGATTGTATACACTTGAGCACGTCTGATGTCCTCTTGTGACAGAGAGTCAGTGTGCAGTGATCGTTCCACTAGGATACTCCATTTAATTCAGCTTGTCACCCACCATTGCAATCAGGTGCTCTCACAGAGTAATAAATGGAACTAAAGCATTAATGACTCTAACTCTAGCCTGTTGTTTTCAGTTCTTCCAATGTAAAGAAATGGGAAACAGAATTGCAGACTCTGAGAGAGAGCAATGCCAGGCTGACCTCTGCACTCCAAGAATCTGCTGCCAGTGTGGAGCATTGGAAAAAGCAGTTTTCAGAATGCAAGGAAGAGAATGATCAACTCAGGAACAAGGTAACACCGGTGGTCTGGATAGAATAAAATGAACTGCAGAGAACCATTTGAAATGTCAGAGAGCCTTGGCTTGCGGACTCCTGTCCTATCTCTTTCATTGCCCCAAGCTAGTGCTCCACCAATAGCCCATGCTCTGATATTTGCAAACCTAACCAGCAGTACGTTGTCCAAATACCAACCAAAAGTTACTGAGGAATCCGCTGACGAGCACCGAACAAAGTAGAGGCAGGCAGTGAGCAGCAGCAGTACCAAGGATGAGAAGAAAAAGCAAAGTTCAGATTCACACCAGACCCAAACTTTTTAAATGATCATTTTAAAATAAGCATTTACTGTAATATTATATTAAGCTTTACAAATCCATAATATGGCTCTTTCTAAATAGTTACCAATGCCCCTCTTCTTTCAGCCTAGACAGAGCAGAGACAGCAGTAGCATCTCTTTTGCGCTTATGGCTCCTGGCTTCTCTGCTGCCTTGTTGTCATTTCTTGTGCTAGAAAGCAAAAAGAGGAAGAATGGAGTAGAGGAGACTGAGATGACTGCTACTTCTTACTTCCAGCCTCCAGGAGGCAAAGTACTGGGAGCCAATAGGTGGACTTGGACTTTGATATCATCCGAGGCTCCATGGCTGGTGGAGCTGTAATACTGTCTGTCCATGCTGTTGGGTAGGATAAAAGGAAAGAGAACATCAACCACAATGATTACCATAGTGTACTCTTAATTTATTTAGCTGTCGTATATCGATGCCTTGTGCTCAGTCATTGTGGTGAGATGGCTGGTTTAAACCATTCAATAATGCTAATTAAATTGTAAAATCAGACAGCTATGTGATTACGTGAGTTGTGCTCACAATACTGTGAGCCCACAAAGGGAGGAAAAGGAGGAGGAGCCAGGCTGAAAATCAGGCCCGCCAGGTTCAACGCAGTATGTTTCAACTCCATAAGCCTGTGGGAGATTTGTTGCCAAAAGCCTTTTTCCCTTTCTTACTAAGCATGCAATTTCACAGCGCTGTAGTACAGGCATTGAATGTGAACCATGAGAGAGATCACTTGGGAGATGTAAATTTAGAGGTCTAAAAATCCCAGCTTAGAATAGCAGCTTACACTGTCACCAAAATAATATGGTGCTATCTGTCAAAAGCTTGTAATTGGCCCACTCACTGGTACAAGTGTTGAATGCAGTGGAATTAAGTTTCTGTGAATGCTGCTTGTAGTGATAATTTCAGACTATTGATGTTAAGCAATTTTCCAAAAAGCTGGGTCCTGTTGTTGCCCTTTCCTTAAGATCACTGGGGAATTGAATGCATAAAGCACGTTGCAAGTGATTTTTGATTTTCTATTGGTTTCGGGGGTAGGTATGGCTTTCCAGGTGAAGAATGTTACAGCTTGCAAAAGTGCTGCTGAAAGATAATGTAACCTGACTTACCTGCCTGTCTGGCCACTAAAACACCTATGGGAATTCACTGTCTTTGCAAGATGGAAATTTTATATCTATTTGTTTAGGGCTTGCACGCTCAGAAAATGGAGGTAATTCCAATAGAGCAAATCAGTGCTTCACAACAAGCATCCACTGTAGTTAGATTACTGCTGAACTCATGTTGGGTGTCAAGATTTCCTGGTACTAATTAGTGTCAAGGTAACATTAGGTTGTTTAAATCATATTCTTACAGCAAAGCATTAATAGTTCATTATTAGGGCTAGCAGTGAAGGTTTCTTTCGTGTATAAGGAAGAAATAGAGGATTTCAGCTAAACAGAATCATGTGCAACATACATTACCCAGTTGGCTTTTGTGTAATTTTCCACAGAACAGTTTCTATCAAAACAAAACAGCAGTCCAGTAGCACTTTAAAGACTAACAAAAAAAATGTATTAGATGATGAGTTTTCGTGGGACAGACCCACTTCTTCAGACCATATCCGTACCAGAACAGACCTCAATATTTAAGGCAGAGAACCAAAAATAGTAATCAAGGTTGACAGATCAGAAAAATTATCAGCAAGATGAGCAAATCAGAGAGTAGAGGGGCCAGTGGGCGGGAGGGTGAGTCAAGAATTAGATAAAGCAAAATATGTTAAAGAGCCCCTATAATGAGCTAGAAAATTGCCATCGCAGTTCAAACCACATGTTAATGTGTCAAATTTGAATATAAAACAGGATTCAGCAGCCTCTTTCCAAATGGCTATGAAAGTTCCTTTTTCAGTAAAACACAGACTTTCAAGTCATTAACAGAATAGCCTACTCCATTGAAGTGCTGGCTGACAGGTTTGTGAATTGGGAGTGTTTTTGTCTGTTTTATGCCCATCAATTCTTTGTCTAAGAGTTTGAAGTCTGTCCAATATACAAAGCATGTGGGCATTGTTGGCACATGATGGCGTATATGATGATAGTTGAGGAACATGAGAATGTACCTGTGATTCTGTGAAAAACCTGGTTAGATCCAGGGATGGTATCTCCAGAATAGATATGTGGACAAAACTGGCAACGGGCCTTGTTGCAAGGAAAAGTTCCAGGATTGGTATTCCTGTGGTATAGACTGTGGCTGTTGGTGAGAAACCTCATGAGGTTGTCTGCAGGAGAGAGCAGGCCTGTTACCTAGGGCCTTCTGGAGTGTGGCATCCTCACTAAGGATAGGTTGTAGGTCTTTAATAATGTGTTGCAGTGGTTTGAGCTGGGGGCTGTAGGTAATGACCCGTGGTGTTCCGTTCTTGGCTTTTTTGGTCCTGTCTTGGAGTAGCTGGTCTCTGGGTATTTGTCTGGCCCTGTTGATTTGTTTTTTTATTTCTCGTGGTGGATAATTCAGGTTTATGAATATTTGGTAGATATCTTGTAGTTTTTGGCCTCTGTCAGTAGGATCAGAGCAAATGTGATTGTGCCCAAGGGCTTGACTGTAAACAATCTGATCTAGTTATGTGTGCAGGATAGAAGCTAGAAGCGTGTAGGTAAGTATAGCGATCAATTGGTTTCCAGTGGAGTGTGGTACTGATCAGGACATCCTCGATTTGTATTGTAGTGTCCAAGAAATTAGTCTCTTGCGTGGAGCAGTCGAGGCATAAATTGATGGTGGGGTGCAGATTGTTAAAATCTCTGTGGAATTCTTCTAGAGTCTCTATACCATAGGTCCAAATCATAATGATGTCATTGATGTGTCATAAGTAAAGGAGGGGCAATAGGGGACGAGAGCTGAGGAATCATTGTTCAGGTCAGCCATAAATATATTAGCATATTGTGGGGACATCCGGGTGCCCATAGCAGTTCCACTAATCTGGAGGTATAAATTGTCCCCAAATCGGAAATAATTGTGGGTGAGAACAAAGTGACAGAGGTCAGACACCAGATTGGCTGTGATGACATCAGGTATTCCTGATTGCTTGTAATCCGTTTTCGTGTGGAATAGTAGTGTACAGAGCCTCTGTATCCATGGTAGCAAGGATGGTGTTTTCAGGAACTTTTCCAATGTTTTGTAATTTCCTCAAAGTAAGTGGTATCTCGGAGATAGCTGGGAGTGTTGGTGGCACAGGGTTTGAGGAGGGAGTCCACATAAGTGGATAACCCGGTGGTAAGCCAATACCTGAACAGTTGCTGTCATTGTCATGACCAGGTACAAATGTGCAGCTTCGCTCTGAAGTGTGGTCAAAAATGAATGGGTTCTCAAAATGCCTCCTTATTCTGGCTCAGTGGTTAAGGTGCCTATAATGAAACAGTCAGATACTTTCTGTGGTTCATATAGCGCCATTGTGCATACAGGGACAGGATGGCCCTGCAGAGAGAGAGTTTTTTTGTGTTTACATAGGCTTCTCAATAGGCATCTGTGCTGCATGGGAATGAGGTGCTGAGAAGGTCTCTTTCCTGTATTAATTGGGTCAGCCATTTTTGCACATTAGTTTGCCATGAAATAGTGTTAAGTACAGCTAAATACTGAGAATTCAGATCATTTGTTAATGAGAGCGCCTGATGGCCTTGGAGTGAGCAGACCTGCACACAGGATCTGAGGTGGCTTGAAGTATGGAATCAGCAAGATCATTCCCTGTGTGAGAGAACAAAGCTCCCTCTTGTCACTTTCTACTAACCCTTGTGGCCAAGTTTTAAAATGCTGTATCCAACCCTCTTGTTCCTGCTGGAATAAGACAGGCCTGGAGGAGACAAAGTGGGGCACTCCACAGAGCTTTCTTCCCCATCCCATATATTTTTAAAAAACACAAATTAGACTCATATGTTCATAACAATGGAAGTGCGAATTATCCCCAGTCGTTTCTCTTCATTACTAATTATGACAATCCATGTGCTTTGCACAGTCCCATGTAATTGCATACGGCACTACGTGAGATACAGTAAACACATCCTCTGAGGCTCCCTAGTGTGTGTGTTGAAATGGGTTACTTTGCTCTTAATTTTAAATACAAGAGGGGTAACTTTGATTTGTTGGACTAACCGATATATTTTCGGGGATAGATCCTCTGCTGGAGCGAATTGCCATACCTCCATTGATTCCAGGGGAGCTAAGATAATTTACACCCACTTGAAGATCTGTCCCTAGATATGCAAAGTAGTGGAGGTTTGTTTTTTTGTTTCTTTTTTAAAAGATTGAAGAGCTAGAAGAACAATGCAATGAAATAAATAAAGAGAGAGAAAGAAATGCACAGCTGAGCAGGCGGCTCCAGGAACTGGAATCAGAACTTCAAGACAAGGAACAAGTAAGTAAAATGAACAGAGAAATGGCACAGATTCTTTAAAGTCGGAATGAGACCTGTTTGCTTTGTTGTGTGTGTTACTTTGTGTAATGTATCACCCAGAGTCAAAGGCACCCCAGCATTGTAGGCTACTGCTCTTTCTAGCTGTTTGTAATACTCTTTAGACCTCCTGGATTAATTATGTTCCCTAACTATATGTTTACAACACTGTAGCATCGGAATTTTAATGCGACTTGGCATTTGAGTTAGACTGTTAACAAAAATGATACTTCTGAAGGCCCCTTTAAACAGCATCATATCCACTGAGCTAGGGAAGTAGTAGTAGTATCCCTATTTTACAGAAATGTGAAATGGGCTGGAGAGCTTAAATTCCTTGCCCAAGTGAATAGTCACAGAGAGGTAGCCCTATCAGTCTGTGTCTACACAAAACAAAAAAAGCAATCCTGGAGTGCTTCAAAGACTAGCAAAATGTTTTATTAGGTGATGAGCTTTTGTGGGACAGACCCACTTCTTCAGATCTGGACAGTCTGAATTTCCAGGTCTGAAGAAGTGGGTCTGTCCCACGAAAGCTTATTGCCTAATAAATCATTTTGCTAGTCTTTAAAGTACTACAGGACTGCTTTTTACCTTGCCCAAGGTCACAAAGCAAGTGAGCTGAGAATGGAATCGCAGGATCACGGTCATCTGGGCCCTACTCTAGACACTTTACCCTATGGAAGGAGGGCAGTCTTGACTTTCAGGTGCTTGTCAATAGAAAGGCATCCTTTTATAAGAGAATTTCATCTCTTCGTTAAGGCAAGTGAGTCCGTCTTTGCCTGGAATCTTATATTTTGCTGTTTTGTCACCCATACCTTCTGATTTTAAGAATTAAGTCCAAGGTGGAAATTAAAATTAGAGGATGTTACTTACAGATTAATTCACAGTTCCTAAATCTCTCATCTTAATTTAGAGAGTATTCACTTTGCAAAGGCAAATGATGCTGGAAACCTGTAACTCCTAACTAGTGGGAAAAAATATGGAAACTTTTTAGTCCTTCCCCCGTCGTGTTCTGTGCCCACTCAAGAGCAAATGAAGACAGCAGGTGTAGTGAAGCTTACCTAGTGCCATTATAACTTCTCAGCTGGTGCTCTTATACAAGCACTGCTATTAAGGCATTTTAAGATGGTACAAGGCGCTGGGTTAGGGAGATGGATTTTGATGTGCAGTTAAAAATATAACGTAGTTTTCAGCACTGAGTTTCAAAGGAAAATGTCATGCTTTCTTCCTCACCTTTCTGCTCTAATAGCATGTGTAATAGCCCCTGCTTTGTGCTAGTATTTTTCTTGAGGTTCACATTCTCTAGACCCCAAATCATCCAGAAAATTGACTGACTCCTGAATATTACAGGCCTACCTTCCATTCATTTTTGAGAATGAACAGCACCAGTGTGATTTCAGACTTCCTTACATTAGCAGAGTTCTGCTTAGCTCTAAACCAGCATACATAAGCTGCTCTTAGCTGTGCAAGGCAAACCAGCATGGAGCCTGCTTGCATACACAGCTGTGAGTGAAGCACCTCTGAAATTCTGTCTGTTTGAAGAACAGAAAGGAAGGAATGGAAAAAGGCACAGAGGCATTTGGACAAGGAAATATTAGCTATAGACCGATATAGTAGTATCAGAATGCTTAAAGAGGAATTGGGTTGATTTTTTTCAAAATAAATACAGTGGGTTACTGTTACCGAGTTCTGGGATGTAATCCAGACCAGTAAGGGTTGTGTTACTACTTGCTGTGCATCTTTAGACTCTTCACAAAGCTTTGCTGCTGTAGCTTCCAGTCACAGAGGCTAACAGCCAACCATGGGCAGGCCCACACTGTGGGGTTAAGTCAACCTAAGCTGCACAACTCTAGCTACATGAATACTGCAGTTGGGGTCGATATAGCTTAGGTTGACTTACTGTGGTGTTGACGGGAGACAACTCCTACCTTAAGCTTCTAGTTCTGGTCAAGTACCAGATTTGATGGAAGAGTGATCTGCAGTTGATTTAGCAGGTTTTCACTTCACCTGCTGAATTGACCAATGGTGGCCCTATCGTCGCAGGGTAGCAGAGATCAGTGTTTGTATGCTAGACATCCCTGGTTCAGCAGCTCTGACCCCAAGCTGCCTAATGCCCCACAGTCCCCTCTAGCTTCTAGTAGCCTTGCTTACAACCAGCAAGGTGGCTCCATGGCTCTGCTAGTCACTGGCTGACAGAGGAACCAGTTCAGAGCTTTCTTTCCTGAAAGGGCATCAGCGGAAATACTTCTGTTTTTTACATTTAAAAAACCTGTTTTGTCATCTTCATTTGTTTGCAGTTTCCAGGGCATAATATCAGGGGGTTCCCATAATTTCATCTCCAGACACAGAAAGGTAGCTGTGTTAGTCTGCATCTTCACAAAACAAAAAAGCCATCATGTAGCACTTTAAAGTAACAGAATTTCCAGATCTGAAGAAGTGGGTCTGTCTTCACTTTTTGTCTTGAAAGTGCTCCAAGACTGCTTTTTTGTTTCATCTACAGAATTATTACAAAGCTTCCACAGTAGCATTAATGACCGTCGTGCTGTTCGATTTCAAACAATATTACATGTCACCTTTCAAATTAATATGATAGACCTCCCTGTAGGATGTTTAGTAAATATGCCCAGGCCTGACAAGACTTGCTGACGCACACTAGTAGAACCTCTGTGTCACAGTTAACATCTTTTTTGCATACCTGGATCAGTGCCTGATATCCTTGCACTAGAGAAGTTGCTTTTAAGTAGTTTCGACAGGATGCTCAGAATCAGTCCATGCTAACAGGCAATTGGACCCATTATGTTAATCCTGTAAAGTAAAGGTCACAAAGTTGGAGAAGAACACACATAGTATTGGAGATGTCCTGGATGATAGAATCACTCATCAAGACAGCTCAGTTTCTTGGTGGAGTGGTGCTGTTTGCAAAAATTTTAGAAGCAATTTAAAAAAATATTATGGAATAGACCAGCTTCTTTGAGAGTTGGAATGGAACTGAAATCTGAGAAACTGTATTGTACTTGGAGAAACAGAACCTGGAGATAATAAGGAAATGATTTGTGTTGCATAACTTTATGATGGAAGTGTGGGGTGTACTATTCCTATAGCTTCTTAGGCCAGGTCTACACTAGGCTGAAAAGTTGATCTAAGAGAGACTGTTCCAGCTACAACAATTGCATAGCTGGAATCAGCATATCCTAAATCTATTTTTCTGGATGTTCGCACACAGGGAGGTTGATGAGAGAAACGCTCCCATTGACCTCCCTTATGACTCACAACAATGAGGAGTACCAGGGCCAGCTGCAGAGCTGTGATGATTCAATTTAATACAATCCTGCTAGGCATGGTAAATTGAACCACGGAAGATTAACCCTTAAAGAGTCAATCTTACAGTAAATTTAGACATGCCCTTATTCTATTGTGAGATTGCTGGTACCTAGAAGGGAGTATGTCACATCTTCCACATCTCTACTTGAGGTGTGTGATACGGCTTGGCTATCCTATATCTGACTAGACTGAGGACTGACAAAGCTGGACCCAACAGCACCTTATTTTTATTTATTTAAATGTCTGAGAAAATAAAATGCCCACTTGGAGACAGATTCTGTTGCCTGCTTCACAGATGGAACCCTGCTTCCTCCTGGACTCTAGGGGGAAACCTCCAGGAGAAAATCCTTCTAGGTATTTTCACCCAGAAAACCCCTTTCTGCAGCTTTATATGAGGAATGGGAGGGATAATTTGGCCTTTGGTATATTACAATCCTTGGATATTCTCCACACGATACCACTGCCTTTTCTGTTAGCAGAGCAACAGTCTCTCTCAAACTTTCTTCTTAAATCCAGCCACCTATTTGTCTTGTTGCTTGTTTCTCACTCAATTCTATTGGTCTATATCATTCTGGTAACGTGCTCAGGGTTGATGACATATCCCAGGTGGTGTTGCTCAAAGCTGTGTAGAAAAAAGCCTGTTATTCCTCTGCTGTGGAATGTTTTTGCATATGCAGCTCAAAGTTCCACTGACCTTTTTTGCTGTCATATATCATTCCAAACTCGTATCTAATTTGCAGTCTGCTATTACCCATAGGTCTCTTTCAGCATTACTGTGTTTCAAATTTCAATCTCTCATTGAATGTGTCCATGTGTAGTGAGACTTCTTAAATATACATAGGGAAAGATTAGATTATGCTGTGGTGTCTAAACGATGTAGACAAGAAACAATTCATTTTTTGCACCACATTTAATTAATATTATTTAAATGAACAACTGCCATTTATAAAGGCAAAACATTATTTTCGGTTATTTTTAATCCCAGTGGTGTGTGGCATATGGTATACTTGCACAAAGCCATTTCACAGCTTCAATTTACTTTATTTTAAAACTGAAGCTTGTTACAATGTTCTTATTTTGTTGAGGTGGTTTTTTTTTTCCTAATAGGAATTGGAAGAGCTTCGAAAACAGGGTGAAATTCTACCCCAGCTCATGTCAGAATGTGACTCTGTATCTCAGAAGTTACAGGTACAGTTCAGTAAATACGCGAATCTAAACACAGTGGAAAGGGCATTTATATTTCTCGTGTTTATGGCTGTTTTACATGTTTGTAACTTCACTGATAAAGATAAGAGACCCTGCCCCCAGTTCATACACGTGAATGCTGATGATGCGCAGAATGTACGGTGGCTGCCCCAGAAGGAGAAATAATTATAGATTGCCTCTGTTGCTGCTCTGGGATCATGTTGCAACTGTCACCTGCAGATTCCAGGGTATTCTGTAACCAGCATTTATGCTGTCCTTAGCTTGCTTTGCAGCACTACTAGAGTCACATACAGGAGTTGGCAAGCATTTACCAGTCTCCTTCCAACCGGTCGCCTTGAGTAGTCAAGTCAGTTAAAGCTAGCTATTATAAAAGAAAAAGTAAAGAGGAAAAGTTGTTTCCTAAAACAACTACCTGCATAACATTGGGAAGACAGTCCTACAAGAAGGTGCTTATATGGTGGGTAGTATGGGCGGTGGGTAATTTAAGCAAAGGAAGGCATTGCCTTCCCTAATCTAGCTATACTTTCCAGCTGCCGGGAGAAGGCTGGAGCTGCAGCACAGCAGCCCTGGCCCTCCAGGTGGTGAGGAAGGATTGGGCAGGGGTCAGCTGCAGAGAGGGAGGGAGGGACGGATACCTCAGCAGTTTGAGTATTGGCCTATTAAACTCAGGGTTGTAAGCTCAGCCCTTGAGGGGGGCTATTTAGGAATCTGGGACAAATAGATTAAAAACAAATCTACCAGGGATGGTGATAGCTCCTACTGTGAGGGCAGGGAACTGGATTCAATAACTTCTGAAGGTCCCTTCCAGTTCTGAGAGATGAGTGGGGCGGGGGGTCTGGCACAGGGCACCAAAGTATTTGAATCTAGTTGGTTTTAAAGTTTTGGAGATCTCTATATATTAAAAGTGTTACATGCAAGAATTCAGATTTTGTGGGGGATCCATATTGTGGATCAGGCCTCATTGTGATAGGTACTTTACTAACAGAGCAAAGAGACAGTCACTGCCCTGTGCAAAGAAAGTATGAATTCAGTCAACTCAGACAATTCAGGTGCATAACAGCTGTCACACCAATGACCTGTCTAGCCCACTATGCTGTCACCAATGGCAGATAGTAGCAGAGTTTCAGGAAATGTGTGCTGGAGAGGGAAGTAACAGTGATCTACCAGTCTTCCTCTTCCAGTTTCTGGCAGAGGTTTAGGATTGCCTGAGTATGCATCTCTGACCATCTTGGCTAATGGCCATTGATTGACCTCTATTCCATGAACTTACTTATTTCTTTTTCAGCCATTTCAAGAGTTCCACAAGTTACCTGTGAATTGTGTGGAAAAAGTATTTCCTCCTTGTTTATACTGTGTTGTTTATGGGCAACACTGGATTTTGTATTGCAGGCGGAGGATAAATAACACTTCTCTAGTCACTGTCCACATCATTCATTTTATAAGCTTCCTACTTACTTTGTTTCCTAAGCTCCACAGCCTGATCTGTTTAGTCTTTCCTCATATGCATGCCATATCCGTATCCTTAATTATCTTTGTGGTGTGTTTTTTTTTTTTTTTTTGAAACTTTTTTCCTTTTTTTGGGATGGGGCAAACAGAACTGAACACAGTATTCAAGATGTGGACTAACGATGGATTTACATACTGGCATTTATGATCATTTGTCATGTTTTCTGTTGATGTTCTACTATCATAGATCCTAATAGTTATTAGCCTGTTAGACTGCTGCTGCCCATTGTTCCGTTTATCAGTTTGTTTTAAAACCTCTTCTACAGACACATCAGTGTAGGATAGCCAAAAAGGATAGCTGACATGTATATCTGCTTCTTCATTTTGCTTCTCTGCCCCAACTTTGTTTTCCTTGAGTGCTCTGTTAACAACTTTAGTTTTCCGGTGACCCTAGTGACTGTTTAAGCTTCCTTTTTCTGATGTACTGAAATATACACTTCACCTGTCAATTTATAACACCTCATTAGGATTTGACTTCCAAATTTTAAAGGATGACTTTTGGTTTGCAGTAGTCTCAATTATTCTGTTTTGAGCTCTCTTGGCATCCTTTTGGTCCCCTTGTCTTTTTTTCTTACATTGAGTCTGAGTCTTTAATATAGTGTTTTAAATCACCCCCTGCTGCTTGCAGGCATTTAAACCATGTGACAAATTCCTTTAATTTACATCTAACAAGCATTCTGATTTTTGTAATTACTTTTTTTAAGTTAAATTTTGCTGCAGAGGAATTTGGGGGCTGTTTTTCCACCCTCACAAACACAATGGTGTTGGAACAGTTTGTATAGTGGGGCTTAGTGGGACCCACAGCCACTGAGGACCCTGGGGCAAAGTGGGAGAGGGGCTGATTTCTATGGCCTCGGAAGGGACAGGGCCAAGGGCAGTCAGCCCTTAGTCCCGCCACCACACGCAGAGCTGTGGAGCAGTGGACTGCAGCACTTCAAAAGGGCCCAAAGCTCTGGCTGCCACCGCTACTTTGGAAGCAGTGGCAGCTGGAGGTGTGGGCCGCCTTTTTTTTTTTTTTTTTTTTTTTTTTGAAGAGATTTTTTGCCAAAAAAAAAAAATCCAAAAAAGCAGTATGTATGGGGTTCTTTCAGGGGGCAAAAAAAACTTTTTTGAAAGAACCCTTAATCCTGGGTGGGGAGGGAAAGGGTTTACAGGCTTCTTTCAAACAGGATTGTTTTTGAAAGAACCCCATCTACACTGCTTTTTTATGAAAAAAATCTCTTCTGAAAAAGCAATCGCATGAGATTATGCAAATGAAACACAAGATTTGTAAATCAGAGCTTAATTTGCATTTTCAATTTCCCTCATTTGTAGTCCTCTTTTGAAAGAGGAGTGTAGTGTAAATGTAGCCACTGTGTTCAGATTTTATGCATGTTTGGGACAGTAAAACTAAAAAGCATTTGGTCATATTTGCAGCAATGAATTATTTCCCAACATTTGACACCCTGTAAAAATGAATAAGTGAAGAACAAAAGAGTTTTGTTCTATTGGAACAAAGAGCATAGAAGTATTTTGAAAGTGAAATCTGACTTTGGAGTTAGTTATTTCTGTCTGATCTGTTCAGTGACATTGATTTTTGATTAATCAGTCACCCTCAGCAGTAAGCCCTGTACAGAATGTAAAGGAAGGTGTAAAAAAAACAAATCTGTTGTAGAGTTGAATCTTTTTAACTGGAAAAATGGCTTATGCCTTGAGCTAGTATTTCAGTGAAGATTTTTGCATTTTGGTCTTTCTTGAATGGGTTCTACCTTTGTCGAATGATACATATTCCTCTTGGGGTCTGTCAAGTGGTGGACAGGACTCCCAACCAAGAGAACAGCCCCTAAAGGGTATGGAAAATAGTAAGAATCAGAGGCACTTTATATTTACAGGGTTTGAGATAAGAAGTGCCTATGGGTTTGGCATAGGCTGGTAGTGACCAAGAAGGCATTGTAAGTTGAGGATGGTTTTGGCCTGTGCTATATAACTTAGTGCTTTCTTCTGAGTCCAAGTTATCATAATTAGCAGCCTGCGCAGCAAAATCACAAACGGCAAGGACATGGAAACTGAACCACCCTCTCACTTGGAACTGGGGGCTCCTGGCTAAGGCACCTTAGTCAGGCAGTGTGTTGGGAGACGTTCTCTGCTGGTGCTATATCTGTCTGGGATATAGATAAAGGTCTTTGGAGTCTGGAACTGTCAGTGTGGCACTTTCACAAGCTTAATCAAACTGCCATAAACCTAAGGCATGAAAAAAAAATGAAACAGTCATCTAGGTGAAAATGGTGGAAAGGTGATCGAGGTAGTGGGAGGCAAGTGTGCCGTTGGAATAAGATATTAACATAGGCCGTTCCTATTTGGTAAAGCTCATTATTCCGAGTTTTAAGATGACTAAGTTTAGATATTTACACTGTCCTGAAATAAAGCCAGAGGAACGCTAATGAAATAAGAACGTGAGTTTCTAAAAGAGAGAATACATGTAACAGAGCAAACTGCAGTGCAAGGGAACATTAAGTTGTTTTCACTGACCAGGTGCTTAAGTATTCAGCCAAAGTGCAGCTCAAGGAGTTTAAACAAAATTCTGCAGGACTTAACAAAATGACATTATCTCAAGCAATTTTTTTTAAAAATATATTTTTCAAAGCTCAACCAGCACAGATAATTTTGTGACAGAGACTAATTTCGCAAGTCTAGCAGTATTTGCACAGTGCACAAGTTAAATCCAGCTGAATTTAAAGATAGGAACCAAATGTCAAAATCTTATGCAAAGCATCTTTTTCACTTAAGTATCCTTTCCTGCCAAAGTCAGATTAAAAAAAAAATAGCCCCATTTTGTCAAAATTGCTTCCAGAGGTGTTTGTATTAAGCAGACTAATAAGTCAAAAGACACTATTCGATGTCTGTGCGGCATCGTTGCCTTCCCTTAAATGTTGTTCATCCATCATCTTAAAGATTCATGCTATTTTTTTTTCTTTTCTGAAGGCTGCTGAGAAAAAGAACAGAGATCTTGAAGAGAAAGTCAGAACACTAAGGACAGATGTTGAAGAGAGCAAACAGAGACAGAACAACCTTAAAACTGAATTAAAGAATTTTTTAGATGTACTAGATGGGAAGATAGATGAACTACATGACTTTCGACAAGGACTGTCTAAACTGGGAACTGACAACTAGGCGGCTGTTGAATTTTGTAATCTAGGGTCTGAATGTTTGGTGTTTCATTGATCCCAAATGTGTGTTTTACAAAATATGACTAGAATGTTCCACTTGTTTGAATTGTTTTTGTACATACAGGCTGAAAATTTGCTGTTTTTTTCCCCAAACCGTTGTGCTGCTCACTGGATGCTGTTGATAAGAGAAATGATATAACTGGCAGCTCTGGCTTTGTGGATCAGTGAACAGGTGGAGGATTCTGTCTCAGGAACCTGGAACTAGATCTACCTTAAAAGAATATGCAGTTAGTTGTTGCAGGGAAATTTATATATATATTTTTTTTTTTTTAAGGGCTGTTGCAACCATAGAAACAGAAAACAAGTATTTTGTCATCCTGACTATCATTATGCCTAGCAACATGCAATTTTATAGCTTTGTTGAGCGAAGTGGAGTTAAGATCAGAGGGGCTCCTGCTGAGTGTAAATCAGTTTGGTAAAATGTGTCAGGAGTTGAGCTGCAGTCAAGTGCAGAGGATCCTTCTAAGTAGATATTAAGATCCTTAGGAACAAATCGGTAAAGCCTAACTCAAATCAGATTCACAGAAAGAAACTAATGGGTTTTATACTTGTGTGACCTCTGATACAGGTGTAAATATACAGCATATAGAGCACATAATTATAATCTGAAATGCTCTGTCTCAGCTCTTGTACTTCAAATAAATCATACAATAGCTGACGACAACTTGTGTCATTGAACAAGAGCATCTTTTCCCTCATCCCTTGTGTGTAAATTCATATAATTAAGTTAGTGCTTACATCTTTGACAAAATAATACCCTCTTTCTGGGATCAAACATACACCAATAGGGATAGGTTATTTTTTCACCTAGAGGTCTCTGCTCTCTAATTATATAATTTTAATATCTGCTGTGAACTTCTACTGACGTGATTTTAGAGAACTTAATCTAAAAACATGAGTTCATTGCATAGAACCGCTGCGGATGGCGTTGTACAAATGCGAGTTTCCATTTAGGAGACACCCAGGATGACTTAGCATGACAGCAAAATCCTTTACTTTGAAGCAGACATTTTGATTTCTTGACCTATTAAAGGGTATGAGTTTGATACCAAATTGCCCATTTAGAATGACAAGAAGAAAGGCATTGCAGAAACACGCTGTAACCTGTATTTGATTATTCAGCAGCTCTAAATACATTGTGAATAAAGCAAGAGAATACTTGGGATTCTAGGACCAGGAGAATAAGAAACAAGCTGACCTCACTTCGGGCAGTGACACAAATGGCAACACCAGTTTAGAATTCAGTCTAATTCTGCTTTTGTCTGCATAACTACCTTCAAGAGTGTTTTGTTTTAAAGAAATAACCTGCTAGGACATCGTTCTGACTTCCCATGCAAACAGAATTTGGGCAAGAAGTTCTGTTTATATCCAATACATTGCTAGGCCTTGACTTTTTTATTTAATCTGGCAAAGGCTACTGAAGTGTGAAATTACTGTGTTCCAACAGGATGGAATAGAGTGGCCATATCACAACTTCCACTTCACCTATTTCTATTTCTAATTCTAAGTAAAAGCTGTAATCAAGGATTTTTTTTTGTTCATTTTAATAATGTAAGTGAAGAGTACATTGAATACCTTTGCACACAGATCTAATAATCCAGACGCTGGAAGTCTGTAGAGATACTCTACTGGCAATAACTCTTTAATTTTTGATTGCATCTACCAATGAAGTATTGCCTATCTAGCCTTGCCTTTTTTGTATGTGTGCTTTGTAATCCTTTTATTCAACTGGTATTAAGAAGCTGGACCATTTAGGTATATGATGGTCTTTATAAAAATCGTTGCAGGTGCCTGTGTTTTTAAAAAAAAAAAAAAAATCACGTACTTAGAAATATAGAATGTTGGCATGTGAAAATGAGCTACCATCAGAATATACAAGTAATATATAATGTGGGGTTAGATAATGTGATCAGACTATTCTAAAGTGAAAATGATAAAACAGTGTTTTTTTTTTTAAACAAATAATTTCAGTATTTAGTTTGCAGCTACATAATTCACTTTGCTCTTAAGGTTAGTAGCACCAACTGGGAAGGAAGGAGGGAAAACAATTGTCAACCATAAAGAGTATAAATTGCCAGGCTCCCTACTCTACTTCTCATTTGTGTTTTTTACGTCCTTCATACTAAGAGCTTCGTTCAATCTTCTGGTGTTTTCGCTTTTCTCCTCCCACCCCAATTTTCTTAAGGATTTTCAGCATAAGTGAGTTATGTCAGTTTAAGGGGTGATTTTTAAATGTATTTAGTTACATAGTGCGAAAGGATGGGTAAGCATTCTTATTTTGGTTTAATTCAGGTATATTTTCGGTTCACCTGGTTATTGCACTTTAGTTTAAACTACTTAGGAATCAGGTTAAAGTAAACGAAATAAATCCCCCTTAAGCTGAAGTAAGAGAGTCCACACAGGAGGTTGCATTTGTTTAACTAAATTAGTTTAAAAACAGACTTAAGTAAAACCTGTACAGTTTTCTGACTTTCATACAAGGCCTCAAAGGGAGAAAAAATGAGAAGGAAAGGTATGGAGGCAGAGCTTAGAAAGGAAAACATTTATTTCTGGACCTTCTACTAACACTGGCAGATGTATTCAGTTTTTAGGTGGGTGATCCTCTGGGGAAGCTCTGCACTCAGTTTGCAGGGTCAGGGATTCTGCCTGCCTCCCTCCTCCACAGAAGTGACAGAATTAATGCCCACTCTCTTTTCTCCGTAACATGGACATGCTGGGTCTTGACATTCGGGGCCCTATTTGTTATCTGTAAGAATTAGGATCGTTGGTCTTCTCTCACCTTTGCCACTGTCTCCTCTTAGGAATTAGTGGAGATCATTGGAAGAAATGTTGCAGGCTCCCAGGCCACAGGAAGTTAATACTGCTGTCTCCTTGATTCCTTACAGGCATTTCTTCCTAAAGTCTTGATTCCTACCTGACAGGCTTTTTCATTAGTGTGTCTGATAAATACCTATGTCATAGGGCTGCGTTGAGGGTAACTCCATAATGGCAAAGCACATTGAGTTCCTGGTATGACTGCAAAAAGTTATTTACAATGGAAGCTCTGTTGCAGCCCAGCAATTTGCTCAGAAGGCCGGATACATGAATCTTCTTTGGCTTCTCGAGGACATGATGTGGTACAAATACCTTTCCTTACCCGCTTCCTCCAACAAGCTGAGTGCAGGGCTCTGGGAAACTGCATTCTCTTTGTAGGCAATTCTCAGGTGGTAGTAAAGATCTAACATTCATGCTTTCTCTAGCCCAATCTTCAACCTTCTGTGTAGATACTGGGCCTTGAGAAGCCAGACCCTCTATTGTTGCAGTAACAACTGCTAACCCAGGGCTGAAATAAGGTGAACTTTCTTACGGGTACTGTCCTATTGTAATCTGGGGTCTGCCAGCTCTTTAAATAGCTCTGTCTGCTGGCTATTGCTGCAGCTCACCCAGATCTCACCAGAGCTGCGCACCAGGGGCGCATCTGCTTACTTTCATCTCTGTGCTGAGCTCTCCCTGAGAGGGTAGTTGGTTTTTCCCTTTCATGTTCTTCAGTATCAGGATTAACGTCCTTTCCTACTGTTTGATTTCTTCCAGGCTGTCAAAACAACCTAAAGAACTCTCAGTGGTCATCTTGCCATAGAGATCCCTCCTTAGCTATTAAGCCTTTTTGGTCCACGGTCCTTAACCCATTATCTGGTGTCCTTTCAATGCCTGCTTGCCTCAGACAGAATACGTAGTCCAGTCAGTCCTGCATTCTGGTTTCCTTCCACACACACACAGCTGCTCCTTCTGCCCTCCTGGATTCTCAGCTCAGCCCAACTTTTAAGCACCCCATCCAGCCCATTGGCCCCATGCTCTGGTTTGTTTGGGGGACTGACAGTTCTGTGGCTCTGCTCCTGCAAGATGAAAACTCTGTGATAGAAGAGGCTGAATTCTGCGTGAGGAACCTGTCCAGTGATGTTTATTCAGAACCCCCGAAATCTAACTTTCTGGAGGCTGCCCTCTGTTGGAAAATACTTCCAAGGTCAGGATACAAGGTGGATATTTTGGAGAGATTCCCCAATCACAAGAACGTGGCCTTCCGTCACGTTTTTTTCCCAAGGTGTTTGCATCTAGAGAAGGGTCTGTTTGACAGAGGCCTAGTCATCTCTCAATTATGCCCACTGAATATTGTGTATGATTTAAAGTTGCAGTGGAAACCTGGGCAGTCTCTAAGATGGTGATTCACTGACTGTGCCTTTTGATGCTGGTAAAGGAAAGTGCTGCCTAATGCTGCTTTTAAAACAAAACAAAACACCACAACTGTGACATTAGTGGTGGCCCATGCCTCCTGATTTTATATCTTCAGAATTTAGGCCCCTTCATAGATAGCAAAGTTCCTGTCAATCTTAGGGATGCTGAGCTGCATAGGGATAGCTGCGGAAAGTCAAGTGGCTACGGTTGGTTATACTACAGCACTCTGTCAACAGAAGTCACTGTCAGAAGAGGTTTCCCAACAAAACTTATGCCAACAGAATGTGGCCACACACGAAAGCCAATCAGAAGAGTGCTTTGCTCCATTGATAGAGCAGCCAGAACGCCCAGCTGCTCTCAACAAAACAGGCACCTTGAAGCACAACAGACAGGGCTGCCTATTGTTCTGGATGCGCTGTCTGTCGAGAGAAGCCCCTCCCTCCCCCTTCCATTGTTGTCCTCTGAGGTTTTTTTGTTGACAATCTGTCAACAGTAGCATTCTGCCTTATGGCTGAGGGGCAGAATGCTGTCAGCGAAAGTGCTGAGTTTTGTCTGCAAAATGCATTTTGTGTGTGGAACTTCCACTAGTTTTGTCAACAGAACTGGGTTTTTTGACAAAACTCACTAGTGTAACCATAGCCAAATATGTTAAGGTGAAAGAGTGAATCCTCCGCAAACTGGATTGACATCTGTACCCTCCCTCTCTCGTGCTTTGATTGGTTCCAGGAAGATCTCAAGAGGGTCAAAGAAGAATCAGAGTCCAAGCAGTCCTGAAAGCACTAATTTCAGCCCCCATACCTCAGTCTGCAAGTTTCCTTTTGCTTATTAGTCATAGTTTTTAAACAAACTCTCCACATCCTTCTGAGGTAGGTTAGTTATCTCCTTGCATTAGGCATTATGGATTTCCCCATGCAAGTGTGTATTCAGTCTTAGCTTAGGAGATGTAATGGTTCAGTGTGTGGACATAGGTGTTTCCCCTAAGTGGCTAATGGCAGGAAATATCCTACGTCAATCACTTGAGCTATGTCTATGCTACTAGATAAATTCGAATTTAAAGCAGTTAGCTTGATTGTACCATGTGACTGTCCACTGTAACTATCATTGGCTCGATTTAAGAAGCACTAGTCTCGAGATTACAATATTGCAGTTACCTGATGGTTATAGCATCAAGTTTGAATTCGGAAGTTCAGTTAAAGGCCAATGTAGAAGCACCACATCCTAAAATTTGAATGTATTAGCCTCCAGGAGTGTCGCCTGTCTATCCCACAAAGCTGTGCCTGCTGCACCTGGCTCCCAGCTCCCCACTACTAGCGGGAGCTGGGAAGCTGACCAGGCTGCTGAACTTGTATGGTGTGGGCTAGACACCCTGCCCAGGGCCAAGCACCTGCAACCAGGTGCCCCCAGCCAGTGGGCTCCAATAGCTTTCCCACCAGAACTGGTGAATAGCAGGGTTTTTTTCTGGTTGGTTGGTTCTTTTGGGGGTTTTTGGAGACTCTTTTTGGAGGGGGAGGGAGTGATTTGGGTGTTTTTTTGGGGAGGTTTGTTTTCAGGAGGCTTTTTTAGGGGGAAGTTGGGGAGGGGGAGTAAACCTTCACATTTAAGGGACTATGGGGAAGAACGGACAGCCCTATTAGTCCATTAAATGGAGGGTTTACTGTACTAGCAGGAACCAGGAAATTGACCAGGACTGCTGCACTGTCAGTTTCCCAGGTTCCCCCCAGGCTGCTGGAGCTGGGAAACTGATGTTGCTGCTGCTCCTGGCTCAGAATGCAGAGCTGAGGGAACTGTGGGATAGGTTCCCACAATGCACTGCTGCAACAGTCTGTGTGTTGATTTCAGTGTGGAAGCAACGTATCAAATTTGTTGGGAGCCTGTGGGAAGTGAGGATACTCAAATGAGTTTAGAAAAAATGGCATAAAATCGATTTTAACAAATTCGATATTCCTCGCAATGTAAACAAAGCCCTTGTATTTGCAGTGTCTTGTTAATAGCATCTTGTGCTCAGCACTCTGTGAGTGGCAGCCTTTTCCACTTCCTGAGGTCCTGCAGAGAGTGCCTTTGCATTAGACCCCTTTCCTGTTAGGGTTTTGTTAATGAAGCATTTGATTTTAGACTTGACTTTTAGAACAATATTTCATCACCAGGATTGGCCTTCTGTTTAAAAGATGCTATATTTGCCTCCTTTTGAGATGTAGGGAAAAGAGTCTCTTTTCTGCCATTGTAGCCTTTTTAATCAGTATTTCTGTTGCCAACTGAGTCACAGTGAGTTCACTGGAATTGAGCTGCTTTGTCTGTAAGGATTTCATATTTCATTTTTCACTTTCACAATTCTGTCGTTCAAAATTTCGTATTTTTTGTAATCCTCTCACTCCAGCTACTCCCTGTGCTCAAAAAACTCTGTCTACAGGTGCCGTGTATCAGAGAGGTAGCTGAGTTAGTCTGTATCTTCAAAAGCAATAAGAGGTCCTGTGGCACCTTACAGACTAACAGGTATTTTGGAGCATAAGCTTTCCTGGGCAAAGTCCCGTTTCATCAGATGCATCTGATGAAGCGGTCTTTGCCCAGGAAAGCTTATGCTCCAAAATACCTGTTAGTTTATAAGGTGCCACAAGACTTCTTGTTATCTACAGGTAGAGGGTTGCCACCTTTTAATGAGCCTGGGTTATGCTTTTTGACTGATTTAGAAAACTGCATTTGATTTTGATTCCCCATCTAAAATGCAGACTGACACTTCTAAAGCCATTGCTCAGTGGCTTAAGGGCAATATGAAGAGTTTCTACAGTTCTTCACTGCCGCCTGGCTGAAATATTACCATTATTTATGAAGAGAAGACCTCAGCATCAATTGCTGTACTGTATTGTGGCTGCTACTTGCCCAATGCTCATTCGTTTATTGCTCAGTGCAAGCTGATACCACAGCTGAGCGTGGTCAGCATATTTTTTTTGCTAGAGGTTTGCTTACTCAGCAAGTATATCTAACAAGTACTAAGGCGAAACATGGAGTAGTGATCAGTTACGAGTGGGAAGCCCATCAGGAAGGTCTCATCATAGTTACCCTCAGCACCAAATGATGCATCTTCACTGTCCCTGTGTTAAACACATTTATTTTGAACTTTTTATCTATTTGTGTGAGAGAGAGAATGTGTTTGTTTAGTTTCTCTTCCATATGATCTCTCCGCCCCCATCTGCGCAGGCTTGTTGTTAGTTCACAATAGGCTTGTCTAGCCTTCAGTTACTTCAGCTTTTCTTATTTTTCCTTTATCTGTACTTATTCTGTTCTCCCAACACTCTTAGTTGTTAATCAAGGTAAGCCTGTGTCCATCTTTTCCACATGACCACACAAGTTGCACTTTTGGAATTGTAGTCAATGGAAGCAAGACTACACAGCAGGGTAAAAATGTCTTTGTCTGTTCATTTGCACATATTCTCTGCATCCACCCTGTTCCCCTGGATTTTTGCCCTCATGACTGTAGATGATCTATGCCCCATGCAGAGTATAAGGGTTAAGTAATAAGTATCCAGGGAAACTGGTGGAACCTGCCTACCTATTTTCAGAGCCATCTGTGTTCCATGATTCCACAACTGGGTTTTTTCCCTGAGTTTCAGAATTGTGTTCAGAATTCAATCTTTTTTTTTCTTTAATACACTTCTAGCACTTATGGTTGCAAAAGCCTTGAAACTGTGAATGATTTGTAAAATGATGCCATATTGTCTTCCTGAGTTTGTAGGTAGCCTGAAACAAAAGCTTTCAGGAGGGTTGAACTTCTCCATTCGTTTCAGTGAGTTATTGCTGAATTCTACAGATGATTTAATATTATCATTTACTATTCCATTACTGATGGTTCTAGCAGAAATATGGCCTGACATGATCTTTCTGCAATCCCAAACAAGTCTTCCGTAACTACTTAAGGGCCGAAAGTCCCAGACATCCCCTATTCAACTGTCAAAGCTTCCGGTTTTGCCTCTGTTTCTGTGATGCTGTTCTGAATTATAAATACAAAAATCTTTGGCATATCATTAAACTGAATGTGAGAAAGGAAGAGAATAAAATGACATTTATAGCCACACAGCAGGGTTACTGTATGGATGGACTAGCACATTATTGCATTTAGTACAAAATTGCAAATGAAGAACATGAATGAAGCTGTCACTAAATTTGTAGTCTCCTACAACAGAAATCATGCAGCATAATTTAGATCCAGTTTGTCAGGGAAGGATCCTAGGCATTGCTTATGCTGTCTGTGTTGGTGATAATTTTTTGCCTGTACTTCCTAGTAGGTGGGGGAATACAGAATCTTCTTATAGGCATGATGTGAAGGCTATAATGCACACATCTACTACAGATTTATTTTCTCTTTGTGAATTCTGTTAAATAATCAACTAAAATAAGTCAATCACAGCAACAGCAAATCACAAGCTATTGATCTAGGTACACCTTAAAAGGGAGAGAGCCAACATGAACAGACTGAAAAATGAACTGCACATTTGCAGTGTCTTGCAAGTTGAAGCTTGTGTCCATATATTGTATTCCTTTTAGAATATAATTTCGACAGTTATGTGAAAAGTTTGCATGTCTTAAATATCGTACTGTATGCAGTGACAACATACCTTGAGTCAAATATACAGTAAAGAATGTGTTGCAGAATCTTAGGAATGTTTCCCCAAAACTCTTTTGTTTTCTTGCAGGCTGAGCAATAGGATTTAAGATGCTAGATTAAGGAAAATTTGCATATGTAACTGGGTTTTTTTGCAATGTCTGAACAGTTTGGTTTTCTACTATGTTTCGCATTAGCCCTAGTGTTTCAAAAACAATTTAAATGAAGAATACTTTCAAATAGTGGTGCCTATACATAAAAACAAATTTATGCACTTTTTGAAATACCGTTTTTCCCCTTTATGATTACTTAATTAACAAATTCTGTTGGCATGTCAAATCTAGGCATTCAAGAGAAGAATCGATCTGCTGTTGCATTTTCTGTTTTTACCCCTGGTCTGCAATAATTATTTTAGCTGTATACCAGACAAGAAGACTAACGCTGAAAAGGACTTGTGAACAGGGCTGCTAAATGTGCAGTACATTGAGCTGAAAGTGGAGACCTGCGAACAAAAAGAAAAAGTATCTTGCAGCATTTAGATGTTTATTTGCCTAATAGTGATAACTACATAATCTACCGTAAAACTAGAGCACATAGTTCCAACTCAGATTTAAATATATCCCTTTCTTGTAGCTAACAGTTAATGAGAATGTTTTAGTGTGGTCTACAATGCCAAAATATTTAGATTTATGATGATTCTTTAGTAATAAAGATAAACACACAACCTGTTTTTACTGGTTCAAGTAAGTTTTAGTGAATGACCGACAATTCTATTGATATACAACGGTGGGAAAACACTTTAAATGTATATTTTTATCCTGATTTAATATGATTAATGGAGCTGAAGTGTTTACTACGGTTTGTTGTAAAAAGTCTCTGACCTTTGTCATTTAGTCTACTGTGAATGAGCACTTTTTAAAATCAAGGGTAAATCATAAATGTTAACATTTGGACACTCTCCTAGTAGCAGTCTCTGCTGGTTTTTATATATTAAAATAGATTCTTTTCTTTATGAACCTTTGTGATTTTTAATCTGATTTTATTGTATCATATACATTTGCTTTCTGTAAAAATATATAGTTTAATTAAAAAAAACCCTCTTGTCTGTCATTAACTTAATAATAATAATAAGCGTCCTGTGTTTCAGTCATCATTGTGAATTGAAACTCAGGGAAGCTTTTCACTGAAAATAGCTGTGTGATTTTGAGTTATGCTTGTGTGTGTTTCTGTGCCATAAAACAACATAGTGTTAAAAACACCTGAGCCTTATATATACTGCTGCTTCTACCATTATAATGTTGAGTAGAGTTGCACCACTGGTGAATTATGGCTCTAAAATATACTGTACCAATGTCGTCTTCCCAACCAGAATTAGAGTTCATAAGGTGTTTTGAAAGATATAAAATTCAATGTTCAGTTACAAGTTACAAATTCACCGATTGTCCAGTGTGTCTTTTTTCGACTGATACATAAATCTCAGCATTTTGAATTATCTTGATCTCTGTTATATGGCTAATTAAATTCCATCCCAGTTTCTAAATCTGTAAATCACTTGTGATTCTGCTGAAGAGATAGCAAAATAAAACACTTACCTTTTTCACTTTTCAGTAACTCTGAATTAGTAAAAATTATTGACATATTAGATTTCTTCAGCTCCCGTAATCAAATATTTAAAACCATACAATCACTAGAGGCCTGGAAATGCATGGATATCAGCTTTATAGCTTCAGCTATCTCCATGCACGGAAGCAGGTATTTATGGACAATTTTTGCAGATCAGATGTAGATACAATTTCCGTTCCTAGATTCCCGCAGATATGCGGATATGAGCTTTATATCCACAGATATCCTCGCCCTCAGATATGGATGCAGCTATCCATGGACCATTTTTGCAAACTGGATGCAGATAAAATTTTGTATCTCTGCAGGGCTCCACCATTTACCTCTAAATAAGATCCAGCTCAACCTTAAAATTAAACAATTAGGGCAGGACTACACTAGACCTGAAACTCTCCTGTTGACCTCCCTTACTCCTTGCAATAATGAGCAGCACAGGGTCGACCGTTGAGCCTAATGGGGGGACACGAAATTGAACCCTGGAAGATCAATCTTAACTGGACCAATCTCCTGGTGAGTTTAGATGTACCCTCAACCCAAACCAGCCGCCTTTACTGAAACCCAAATCCCACAACTTGGGAAATGTCAAATAGAAAAGGTGCAAGGACTCCATGCTACAGTTCACTCATTTCTCTCTGCTTGACAATGAAATTCTGTCATTCCAGTGGTTACATATATCTTAATATTTTGTGTACTGAACTATCATATCACTTGTGAAAACTGCCATTACCCAGCAGACAAACACATTCATATCAATATCATTTTCAGAACTGATAGTAAAACTGGTGTTTATGAAATGCTATTGATACAACAGCTTTTCAGAATGGGGGATGTGACCATATTAAAAAATAAACATTTTTGTTTACTACAAACAACATATGAATATCTCGAAAGTCACATACCTAATAACTTAATCTTTGGATTCTAACAGATTTCTATGCGACCCCTTCAAAGGAATTATCACTCGGTTTGTATTTCTGAATTTCTTTCTCTTTACTAATCCATTTTTTTTATCTAGTTGTACAATATAAAATATCTCTACCTCACGATTTCCCCTGAGTGTATAGCTTAACAACTGGGGCAAAGCACATATATTTTGGTTATGTAATCAGAAATTCCCCAGGAACCTATGGTATGTGTGTCTTTTTTTTCCTGTTTAACCCCAACCACTGGTGAAATAGACTCTCTGGTCCAGCACAACCATGGACATTGCTGGACCAGAGAGCTCCAGAGTCCTGAGACTTGGGGGCTGGGAGATGGGGGAGGGGTGGGGATGGGGCCACAGGTGGGGAGCAGGGGCTGAGAAGCAGCAGGTCCACAGCCAGAGAAGTGGCTGGCAGCTGCGATGGGACCCTGGGATTAGGGCTGGAGGCCAGCAAGGGATTGACATCATGTAGCAAAATCCCAGATCCAGGACCACTCAGGTTCCAAGGATGCTGGACCAGGGAGGCAGAACCTGCATATGCAAAAATAGCATAGGGAAATGGTAGATGCATATATCTGGTCTTTGAAAACACAGGCAGGAAATAGTGTAGTTTTGGCCCTATTCAGAGACCATGGCAGTCACCCAGCTACACTTCAGACAGAGGATTTGTAGAGTGAAAAGTTATGTGCTTCATGAGGAACCATCTGCAAATCACCAAGCCATGTTGCATTGAATTAGCAATGTTGTAAGTTGCCTTTAGAGGACTCCTACGCTAGCTCTACCTTTACCTAGTACAACTGCCTCAAAGGTGCATTTTGATTGTTTTACATAATGCTTATCAAAGTAGTACAGCTGTGTGGCCTTCTCAGGAAGTAAAGATTTAGTTATGGTACATTACAAAAAAAGCTTGGACATGTGTCCAAGACACCCAACTGGTAATAACATACCGCATTGCAGAGAACATCTTAGAAACCATTACAGGCCCAGGAGCACAACAGTAACCTTGTCATGAATTTTTGAGCAAGAAATGCTCAATTTCGTGGGTTCCCCTTTTCCCCTATGGCTTGACTATCTAATGCTTGTGTTTTTAGGTTCTGCAGAACGTAGTCTTGAAATTAATGTGATTTCAGTAGCTTCCTAGGAGAACTAGCAAATCCAATGACTCCGATTCACTTACATATGTGGGCTGAAAGCAATGGGATTAGAAAGATGCATGAATTTGCTGTCCATTTCTTCTAGTGCTTCTCTGTTGTGCCAGTCAATGGACTGGACAGACGTCCTGACTCTAGACTTCAATCAGCTGTGGATCAGGACATAGCAGTGTCAGCTACAAATGTTGTACTGAGTCATTCTTGTTCAAGGTGCAGTTTCAGAATTCATTCTTCTGTTGACATAAGTGTCCCCTGCATATAAACATGTGGGTCCTTGCAGTCAGTCGCCATATCTTGGTAATCAATAAATATGCTGTGTTAAGTGTCAGCTAGCTCTTCAGTCTTATGTCTCCTTATAGAATTGGTTTACAACAGGCGCTTCTCCTCAGGTGTTAAATGTCCTGAATCAAGTTCCCTAACTTTTGGTGTGCAGGTAATTAGTCAAATTTATAAGCAGAGACAACCTTTGGTACATGGAATACACAAATCCGATCTTTTCAACCCCTGTTACTGGGGTGTTTTTCTCTTTCCTTATGACCTTTGGTTAACACTGGCAGGCTGTGGGGAAAAAAATAAATCTGAGCTGTGCTTTATTGTGCTCAAGAAGCAATGAAGACTTGCCCTTTCTCAAATTGCCATCATTGCGTTTGGTTTCTTGTCTATATTGTAGATTGGATTTGTTTGATATATGTTGTATTAAGGGATTTTGGACAGACAGAATTACAAATGGCTCCATTACATATAGTTCTGTTCACAGAACCTTGTTACGCTCAGTTTTTCCAAGGTGTGCAATTTTAAGCTCTTGCTGGTTATCTTCCCACCTCCATTAGAAATAGGCTTCCCTTCCCTAGGGGTGCCTGTGAGCATTGTTTGCTGGTGTAAAGACGAACAGCAAAAGTTTGCCAGACCTTTATTAATTTAAATAGAACACAAGATGTCAAAAAGGGGACACAGTCTGGCTATGTCCGTGCTGCAAGGGTGGTTTTGTTTTGTTTTTTTTTGGTTACTTATTTCAATCTTCTAATGTCTAAATAAGTAATGTCAGAAAATCACAGTCACAAAATTGCGAAATGGGTCTCTCGCATTTACAGCCACAATTCACAGCCACAGCCCTGTTAAAGGAGCCTTCATATGAGCCAATAATAGCTGTGCTTCCCCCCGCCCCCATTTCCTGTTCAACCTTGAATGTAGGGATGGAGTAGGCTTGCAAAAGTCATTCACAGAGCTAGAGTAATTATTTTGAGGGAAAAGCTCTCTTATGTCCAATTTATCCTGCTTGGCTATGTGAACGCTTTAGGTGGGAGGGGCTGGAAAAAGATCCCTCCCCCCTCCCAGAACATACCACCCACCCATGTGTGGACGAGTCCTCTGTGTTGGGTTTTAAAAATATAGTTATCACTGTCTGATTCTTTCCTGTCTCATCTTGCACTAAGGGCACAAACAAGTTTCCACCACTCCTATCTGTCCAGGACTGCTCTTGGAATGTACTCTAAGGTAAGCCCATACATTTTCTCTCTCTTTATATGATTTCATGGAGGGATTATTTTTACATGTTTCTCTGGTTGCCAAATGGCATGGCCCAGGGCAGATCTGTTGGTTTCATTCCCTACGCATCCCAAATAATTCTATTTGTTTTTTTCTGGATAACTTCTAAGACCTTGTTGAACTCACTATTGAATCTCAGAATTTATTATAAATTCATTGTTTTTCCTGGGACATTGGCTTTCAAGGGCATTTGGATGTCTCTCTTCACCTTTGATGGATTTCCATCTTTCACATACACACGTCATGAAAATTAACATCTGAGCTGAAGATTTGCAGTTTAGTCTTTAATTTGTATATCCTCGAAGGTCAAATTTTGTGTAAGTTAGGGAATGCAGCTGCCATCTTAGCAGTTCATAATATTATTTCCTTCTTGAGCTCTCTGTTGGCTTGTATCTTATTGCCAAGGTATGTGACTAGACTCATCTCTTGTACTTGTGGGATTATGAAATTTATTTTCATAACTGATTATTAACCTGTAACAGGGCTGGGCCAGCAGACCCAGTTAGTAAGGGGGAAAGGTACCTCAGGATGCAGCCTGAGCTAGGGGAGGAAGGAAAACAGCTGGTTTAAGCACAAAGGTGAGAACAAGAGAGAGACTGCAGTTGAGTAATGAGTCAGCTGATCTCAATGCCGGTGTGCCAGCAGGGGTTTTAAAAGCCGTTCCAGTCAGGGAAGAGGTGGGATAGTGAGACAGGAGGTGGATGAGATAGGGAAGCAGTTAAAACAAAAAGCAGTCAATTAGCACTTTCAAAGACTAGCAAAATAACTTATTACATGAGCTTTCGTGGGACAGACCCACTTCTTCAGACCATAGCCAGACCAGAACGGACTCAATATTTAAGGCACAGAGAACCAAAAACAGTAAGCAAGGAGGACAAATCAGAAAAAAATGATCAAGGTGAGCAAATCAGAGTGGAGGGGTGGGGGGGAAGGTCAAGAATTAGATTAAGCCAAGTGTGCAGGCGAGCCCCTATAGTGACTCAGAAAATTCCCACCCCAGTTCAAACCACGTGTTAATGTGCTGAATTTGAATATTAAAGCCAGCTCGGCTGTTTCTCTTTGAATAGCAGTGCGAAATTTTTTTTTCAGCAACATGCATACTGTTAAGTCATTAACAGAAGGCCCCATTCCATTAAAATGTTGACTAACTGGTTTGTGGATCTGGAGTGTTTTTTATGTCTGTTTTTGTGCCCATTAACCCTTTGTCTAAGGGAGTTAGAAGTCTGTCCAATATACAAAGCATCTGGGCATTGTTGACACATGATGGCCTATATGATGTTAGAAAAGGAGCATGAGAGAGGGCCGGTGATTCTGTGAGTAACCTGGTTAGGTCGAGTGATGGTACTTCCAGAGAAGATATGTGGACCAAGCAGTTAAGTGTGAGATAAGGAGAGACAAGACAGATAAGGAGACGGGGAGTGATTGCAAAAGACAGGCCTGGAGGGAAGAGTGCCTGGGCTCCCCTCCCACTCCAACCAGCCCATAACAGCTGAGGTGGGTGCAGCCTAAACCCTCCAGCCAGAGAGAAAGGCAGGGGACCCAGCAAGACACAGAGGCACCTTGCCACACTAGGTCTTTTTTGAAATGTCGGATAGTCTTTGTCCACTGTGTCCAATAGGCTGTCCATGCGCCGCATGTGAGGAACTGGACAGCGTGATGTGGTGAATGTGGCCCGTTAGAGGCGCACACATGAAGCACCCTTCACCCCTCCACGCTTGAGCCCCACCACTTGGTGGGACAAGTGAGGCGGCAGCGCTGGAAGCAGCTCCTCCTGTAGCTCGCTCAGGGCTGGGCAGTTTGATGGCGTGGCTCCAGCAGCTGGCTCACGCGGCCTGGCTCTCAGGGCTGGCGGGGCATGGCTCTTGGCGCTGGTGCCGTGCTGCACAGGGGTCACGGGTGTGCGGCTTGGGGCTGGGCGGCTATGGTGAGTCACTGGGGTGGGTGGGGTGCATAGGGTGCCTGGCTTGGGGGGGGGGCAGCATCTGGCTAGGGGGTGGTGATGCCTGGCTGGGGGGCAGAGCACGTGTCAGTCAGTTGATTTGCTTTTGGACACCCTTGCTTGAAGTCTTTGCTAAACTGACACCTAGAAGTGCTATGTGTCATCAGAAGTGGTGTTAAGCCAGGCAATGTTTGCGTGCAGTATCAGTTCACGCTTTTTCTCATAATGAACACGATGGCAGTGACAAACGGGAGAGATGCCAGAACGGGTCCCTCCTGTGACACACTTTAAATCATTCACAAAAGTCTGCATTTACTACAACTATGCAAATTGCACCTTGCTACAAAGCCTTGATGCTCGTTATTTTTATAGGTATATCATAACACTTCAGGATGCATGGGGTGAATCACAATGGAGGCTGTCAGCTGCTTTCTTAAAATCTGATGACGTTTTTTTGTCATTCTTTCATTGATAACTATTCTCAGGATGCAAATCTGTTTGACATGTGCTCTTGTGGGTTGAAACCACCCTTAGCTTTGCCTCAACTGCTTCTTTAATTCTTCTTAATGCGATATTGCAGAAGACATTCCCTGTCACCAGGAGTGGTACTATTGTGATCACTTAAATCTGTTGCACTAATTAAAATGGAATATAATGGCCACTCATTGTTCTGCATTAAACAGTTTTTAAAAAGATTTGAGGTTGGCATACAGAGACTTAGTCTGCTTAGGACCATGGGAAACACACACAAAAGTACATTAAATATTTTATGAAAGGTACAGAGAAAAAGGAAGAACACCCAGTTTTGAAATGTAAATTATTAAGAAAGGCTTTAATTTAAATAGCATCCTTATTTTCTTTCCTTTTATCTGGATAGAATTTTTAAAAGGAAAAAAGCCCCTGTTTTTTTCAGTTTTTATGACCATATTAAATATGCTAATAATTATCCATTTTGGGGGAAAAAAGAGAAGACGTTAATTAAGAGGAGCTGGAGCTGTCATTTCTGCTAAAGGTCAATTCCATTCTCTAGAATATAAAACCAGACAAACACTAGAGGGAAGAGGAAAGAATAGCAAAGTATAGTTACTGCAGCATTGGTGATTCTCTTAGGCAAAGAGGACCGTGATGTGTCAATTCTGACTTTCTGTGGTGGATCTAAGTCTTGTAGCACCTGAAATCTGTTCTTCAGGCCATCTTGAGATTACTGCTGTAATGTTTTATCTGTTAGTCCCTTCCTGTTAACTTTCTCCAGGCTTTGTGGGGATTTGGTTTTTCTCAAATTTAATCTTCAATCTTGTCAGACACAATAGTCACTTCTGAGATCAGCTCCTCTGCATACTGGGACATCCTGGGACCTTTCTTCCTGTACACAGTTTGGTTCCTGGTGATGCCACCTGTAGAACTGCAAGTTACTTTTATGGGCATGTTAGAACTCCAAGTTACTTTTAGGGGCTGGAGTACTGTTCCACCTGTTAAGAGTTCTAATGCTGGAATGGTTTCCTGTGTTCCCATTCTGACTCTGGGAAATAAAACTTGGTTGCATGCTACTTTTTTCTCCTTCACTGTTGTCTTTCCCAACCCTCACATTCAAGTCTCCCATTACTAAACAAATGTCATGCCGGGAAATATAGAGTTTGTAGCTAACTGTAGAATTCATCTACGGTCTCATCATAGTTGTCCGTAGGTGCACAGCATTGTATAACTTTCATTCTCATGCATTAGGAATGGAACTTAGATTTTCGAGTAATGACATGGCTGACTTTCTCCACCCTGGCACTCTGAGCGCAGGTAATGGGAGTCAGCTACCCTAATAAAACAGCCAAATCCTTTCCACAGAGAGAGAATTCTCCTGGTTTCCAGTTTCCCTGGAGTCAGTTGGTAACTTCCACCAACCAAGAATGCAAAAACCAAACACCCACTACATTTCCAGAAACGAAATCACTTGGGAATCTCTTTTCTGAGAGTGTCACAAACTCCTTTGTGTAAGAAATAGGTAAACAAAGGAAACCATGATCTCTGTGAGTGAGCTGGCTGAGCTAAGCACGCAGGCTTGAGACCTCTCTGCCACCGCATACACACGTGGAGCACAGCAGAGGATTTGATGTAAGTACTTTATTAAACACAACAAAAGACATATTTGCAAGCACACTTAATGGACTGATCTTAGGCTTCATCTGCACTAGGCAAAGTAAGTCAACCACAGATATGTTGATTGCCATGGCTAGAATTGCATATCTATGCTCAGCTAGCTTGGCTATTTCTACTGGGGAAAGTGGACGGGGGAGTTGCTCCCATCGACCTCCTTTATTCATCACATCAGAGTCCATAATAGAAGCATGAAATCCAAACCCCGGAAGACACAAGCCTGAGCAGGTTGATCTTCCAGGATAGCGTAGATGTACCTTTAGAATCTATTAAAAACTGAGGCATATCACAGATATTGTAATTCCTGAGTGAAGAGACTTCATTACAATGTTTAAAAAGGATAACAGACTCAAAGCCAGTTCTGAACTCATAAAAATTAATAAAAAAGATGCTGGAAGATGTCTGTCTAAACACTTTTCTCTCCTCTCTGTAATTTTGGTAATCTTGGCGGGTTTTGCCAAGGAAACTCATTTCCCCCCATCTGCTCAGGACAACTCTGTATAACTCTCAAGCAAAGAGAGCCTTCCAGCTGTGACTTTTTCAGGTTTGACTTTTTAGCTGCTTTCCCTTGGCTCTTGCACATTGGTGGGTTAGAATTGCTTAACCCTTTCCTGGCTCTCATTCATGACAAAGTGATTTTTCAGCTTTGGAAGTAATGATTAAGGCTAATCCATCTGAATGGTGGCCATCTTCCATATGACAATATTATGACTTTTATCTTCAATTTTGAATGACTATTTATCAGCTCCTGGGCATCAACATTCATTTTAGTCAAAAGATGACAAGATTACATTTGTCTCTATCTTTCCTCATTTGCACAGGTTTTGTTGCTGTAGGCATTGGTCCAATGTTGTAAAAACTTACATTTATAGTTTTTTTAACCTTTAATAAACAACCTCTCACAGTCTCTGCTTTCCTGATGGCTTTGACCCAGATGCATCATTTCTCCTGACAAAGTCCATTACTTTGACATGCTGTTTGCCAGGATGTCTACCTTGCTGGTTTTCATTCACATAACTATTTTATGAGGATAGGTTGTTGGTCTATTGCTCAAGTCTTAATCTGAGGGTCTAGTGGACTGCTCTTCATCTGCTCCATATCTTTGAGTGAAAATTCCTGCCAAATTACTGCTCAGCATAATTAGAACACACAGGCCTTCCCCTCACATTGAGCTGAGGTTGCCAGGGAAGAGGGACAAAGTAGCTTCAACAAAATTCGAAATTATTACTACTTCCTTGTCCTGAGGTATCTGAGCTGGACCCTTTCTGGTTTGGCCATAGTGGGTTCAATCCTTATTCTGTAAAAAATAAACATGTTTTTCTTCGCTGGGATTCATGTCAGGCAATGAGTAAGAATTATTGCAAGTGCCACAAACAAAGGCTGTACTGTGCCACGGGCTGGCTCCTACAAACCATTGTTTCCTATAACTGGAATGTAATTTATTGTAGCAGAGAAACATTGTCCATAGTGCCAGTGTCTCAATCTCTCTGGAAGGTGATGGAACATCCTGCATTTTCAAGCAGTGGCTCGGTTTTGTTGTTCTTGCTTTTAAGATCTTATATGAGTGGGTTTGAGATTACAGACAAATAATTTCAGTTAAATTTTGAATAAGCTACAAATAGTTTTCTTGAGGATATTTCCCACTTAACTGTGTTGGCTGAATGGTCTTGAGTTGTTCCCCAACAGTTTCTGCATGCAGAAGTAGTACAGAACACATGTACATTGGCTTTCCTTTAAAGTAGAAGATGCAAAATCTGTTCAGACTCTTACATACACACGTTTATATGTGTAAGAGAACTGCACACAGATATGGAGAGGAAAATAAAAACGAGTGACGTGTGTGAAGAACGTATGTACTAACAGCTGATTTTGCTTAGTTTCAGAGTCATCTGGAAGCACAACTGTGTCAAATCATTTCAAGCTGTCAACATTGTAACACATCACTCACTCAAAATAAAATCAGGTTTGTGTTGCAGAGATGATACTGTAGGCTACCATACACTGTTGTATCCAAGGTAACATTGGTTGCTAGGATTCCTTCATCTCCGCCAGTTGTATCTGTGATTAGGGTCCACTTTCTGAAGCTGCCATTTATATTCCTCTGAGGCTCTTTCCACGTCTCCTACAGCATTGCTATTGCACTAGGAAGGTGTTAGAATTCCAGCATATTTGGTAACCTGTGGAACTAAACAGCATGTCACCATAGCAGAGCAACTAATTGTGAATGACTGTGTTCTCCACGGTTGCATGCGTCTGTCCTTTTACAGTAGCTCAGAAATGGAACATGGTGGGGGCTGGCATAAGCCATGAAGAAGGGGAATAATAGTTTGGTGTGCTATTTACACACATTATTGTTAAACACAATAGAAGCATTTAAATATTTTTAAAATGTATGCTGGTTCTCCACCTCTCCATCCTCCATTGATAAGTCCCCTGATACCATTGTGCAGCTAATACATCCAGGAGGCAGAGTAGACTGCTTCCTTACTCAAAATAAATAATAAATCTATCTAATCAGAATATCACTGAGTGAAATGAAAGAGAAGTGCAGCACATGGTCTTGTTCGGTAGACAGATGTTTTGTGTGTGTTTTCAGTTATACAGAACTGAATAAAAATGCAAAGTAGCACCTGGTCCACTGATAGAGGTGGGTTGGGGGGGGGGTGACAAATGGGGCAGTTACCTCAGGGCCGAGAGATTCAGAAGGGCCTGGGCTCCTGGCTGCTGCTATTAGTATTGTGGCAGCAGTAATGCTGTGCCCTTTAAATCACCACCTGAGCAGTGCACAAAGCACTCTGGGAGGTTGTGAGGGCTGGCTCCCACTAGCCCCCCACCTTCTAGGATTGCAGAGCCACCCTACACATACAACAGGCCCAGTGGCCTCCGGAGGCTGTTGACTCCTTTGGTCATGGACCCACTATATCAGAAATAGCCAACATGGAGCCTAGACAACTGGTAATGAGGAAAAAGAGCCTTTGCCTCTGGAAGATTGTTTCAGCTCTTACCCAGGGGCTCAGTGGTCAAAACTAAGGGACAGCTGACAGCGCTTTGGAGGCTGATGCCAGTCTCCAGGAGACATCTCTTCATATCATGATTGCAATACAATGACACCTTTCTTGATCACTCTAAAGAGAAGGCCTGAATGGGTCATAAAGACTGAATAATTCTCCCCATCTGTGCTGTAACAAGGATGTGGTGAGGTGAGGCACTTGCTGAGGGAGCACAGAAAAATAATACAGAAAAGTAATTATTTTAAGACCACTCCCAAGCTATCTTTGCTCGTGCTGTGTCAACACCCCTGCCCGCACCAAGGACTAAAGATCCTGCACTATAACTATGTCTACACTAGCCCTGCCCCCTTTCAAAAGGAGAATGCTAATGAGACACTCCAGGATATGCTAATAAGGTGCTGCATATTCATTGCAGCACCTCATAAGCATAATGGCGGCTGAGGCACTTCGAAAGAGCCGCTTTCAATCACGGGTGGCTCGTCTACAGCAGGTCCTTTTTGAAAGGACCCTGTGCGCTTCGAAATTCCCTTATTCCTATTTGGCTATGGGAATGAGGGGATTTCGAGTGTGTGGGGTCCTTTCAAAAAAGACCGTGTGTAGACAAGCCGTGCACAATCAAAAGCAGCACTTTCGAACAGCTGCGGCTGCTATTATGCTAATGAGGAGCTGCATATTCATTGCAGCACCTCATTAGCATGTCCTGAAGTCTCATTAGTCTCCTTATCCCCCGTTCAAAAGGGTGGGGATGGTGTAGACATAGTCTATGAATTCCAAATGGAAATACTTTTGTGGGTCAGAGTATCTTAAACGATATATATTAAACAATGAGCCTTCGCCACAAGAGAAAATGAGATGTCATAAGAAATGGGAAAATGGCTAGGGGAAAATGCACTGACCACTGAAAATGCACGAATAGCGGAATCCTCCAATGTCGCAATCTCAGTGCTGGTATCTATGGATGACTATGATCATACAACTTCAGTACTGGTTATTGGCAGTGACCAGCAACAGGAACTTGACATTACCATTTCAGCAGCGATCATTGAGATTGCCCAAAACCTTGATCTTGAGGTCTCAACTTCGTCACCCATTACAATTGTTGACACTAACAATGACCATGACCATAAACAAGATTCAACTGTACTTCTTGAGTTTTAAAGCTACTACCCCTTAATTTCATTGCCTTTTTGACTGCCGAAGCGCATTGAGTGGATGTTTTCAGAGAACTATCCACGATGACACCAAGATCTCTCTCATGAGTAGTTTATAACCATTTGAGTTAAAAATGGAGATATGAAATGCTAAATGAGGTATCTTCAGATTTTGATTTCTTTCAGGCAATTCTTTTGTTAAAATGGATACTGCTAATCTTCAAAAAGCAGCAGTAGATTTGTTTTAAATATTACAGCAATTTGAATGCCTCAGAAATTTTGTCAGAGTTTTAAACATGAGGCTTTAGTGCTTTTGTCAAATGTTTCATCTGCGACTAGTTTGGACCTTTTTATGGTTAATTCATGAATATAATCTGGCCGAATCTTATCCAGATTTGGACATCACCCTGGAAATATTTCTCTGCTTGCCGGTGATCATGGCTTCTTGTAAAAAAAAGTTTTAGTAAACTAAAATGAAGAACTACCTTCGAGCATCCACGGGTCAGGAGAGATTATCAAATACATCCACCTTATCAATAGAACATGAGGTAGCAAATATTAATTTCAGTGCAATTAATGATGAGATTACCTCCTTAAAAGCACACAAATTACAATTATAAACAAACACCTAATAGTACCTGACATGGTGATATTTTATATTTATCAATGTGTAGATTATATTATCATTATATGTATTGATATATATGTATTAATTGATTGTTCCTTATGCAAATCTCATAACTATAACAAATAAACATGTCATTAGTGTTACTATTCATATTAGTATTGCGGTTAATGTATTTTCCCTTTTTCTAGGAAATAACTACTATGAATATTTACATATGGGGGGGGCACAGTTTTCTATTCTTGCCTCAGGTGCAAAACTACCTTGTTACAGCACTGCTCCCCATCCCTCCTAAAGCAGTATTGAGGTGCCCTGGTGCGGTAGCCATACTACTGCTGTATCAGTTCTGTAGCCAGAGGACTTGGCTTTCTGCTGTCTTTCAGTCAAAGACCTTTCAGAAGAAACACAAAAATAACCATGAAACTTTAGACACAGGAAAAACCTGACACTTCATACAGCCCGTTTCCCTGCAGATGCACAGGGTATTACACCCATGCAAATCTTTTCCTAAAACACAGATATGATGTATTGTGAATGTTGCTGTATTGCAGTGTTTCCCTGTGTGTATCATGCACCGTTTTAATTATAGTTTAACTGAGCTTTGGCTATAAGAAAAAGATGGTGAGGGTTTTCTCTTCAGGTGAAGAAAAATTTAGGTACTAGCAGCTAACCTATCCTTTTCTGCAGCCACCTGGGCCTAGTGAGTAGAGACCTGGGAAATAGCTCCGACTCATTCCTAAATGACTATTGATTAGCATAGGTTCCAGCTGTGAACCTGTAACTGTTTCCAGGACCAGAGCAAATCAGTTTTCCCATCCAGCCATCTGTATTATTTATATCTCCTTGGAGCTATGGCATACAGTTTCAGGGGGTTGGGTCTTTTTCCTCCCCACCAGTTTGAAGTGAGCTTCAATTTTGCTGCCCAGATAATTCTGTGGGAGACGTGATGGAAAACCTACCATTTTTGCTTGTTTGGGGTATAATCATGAGATCAGTATATAGTCTCTCATTAACACAAAAAATAACCTTACCCTGGAATAGAAGAGGTAAAGTGCCTGTGAATACTACTTCGAGTAACTATTTGCACCCTACAGCAGCTGTTCATAGCTTGGGCACAATTACCTTTGTACAGAATGCAAGGATGTCAAACGGAGTTGGAGTGCAACCCTGTAGAACTAATGTTCTCTTGTTAGTATTTCCCTAGGGTCGTGCTCACAAAAATTTTCAGAACTGGAGCCAATTTACACAATACTGTGGTAACGTTTTATTCATCTCTCCCTGAACCCGTGTTTCCCAGGCTGACTATGCATTTTGCTGCTGATCCTTTTTTCATGTTTCCCTTTTATAAATTTTTGAGTGGGATTAGTCTGAGTTAGTCAACTAGTGGATAGTAGTTCTAGTTCCCTGGTTGGCTGAGCTTACCCCCATGTTGATTGGGGCTGGCTAGTAGAAGCCGTTCGGGTGTATTTGCTCAGCTTGCACAGATCCACATGTTGAGTCCCCATGCTGAGCCAGTCAGAAATAAAACAATCCATCCAACCTGGCTGTAATAGTAAGCAAGGAGTGGCTTGGTGTCATTTAGCTCAAGAACAGGAGGGTTGTTTATCAATCACTTTAGCCCCCACATACAGGGTGGTTAGTGGGGCATTACCATTCCTAGCAGCTGAAGGTAACAGATGGGGAGTGGTCCATCCACCTCAATACCAACAGAGGTAACAGGACAACAGGACTTTCTGGAAGAAGATAGCGCCAAGTAAGGTGTTGGAGGAAGGTCTGTTACAGGGCCAGGTGGAAAGAAGGGAAATAAGATGGAGGATGATGTCATGTGGGGGGTCCATATAATTCTGGATAAATATCCAAGCTCCAAACCTTTTTCAGTTTCTATAATTAAGTCTGTAGCATTGGTAAGGTGCCTTCACAGACATGTAGCTGGACTAGATTAATGTTTGGAACAATCCAGCATCCTTTCTTCTCTTGCTGAATATTTCATATGCTTGGTCTAGGGATTCTTCACACATTGTGCTACATCTGTACTACTTACCCATGTTTGCAGGGGTATTTAAAAACAGATACTTTCAATACCCTACACCTTTCTTGGTAAGAACGGATTTAGTTGAAATAATATGCACCTTCTTCTGAGTAATATAATATGCTATCCAATGTGCAGTTGTTCCCTCTGATTTTGAAAAAGGAAACATTTAGAACAAAAATACTCTTCCAAGCAAGAGAATATAAAATCTTAAATCCCTGTCCTTTTTCTGAGACATGGATGCACATATCTATTGATCTCCTATTTATAGTGCAAAGCTATCCCCCCCCCTCCGCTGCCCCCCAACCAAAGCCCACCCACAGTCCCTTTTTTAATTTTGTCACTCTAATGAATGAATTAGTTTTGGTCATCTTTGTCTCTGGTGCTTTAGTTCTTCTAGGATACAACACAAACACATTGCATTTTAAAAAAAGAACTGTAATGAACTGAGGTGACAGAAAGAAGAAAATTCCAAAGAAGCTACCAGACAGAACAGGGCAGGGCATAATGGACTGATCTGGGATACAGAACCTTTCACTTCCAGCTCCATAGTTGAAATTCAGCCAAGTTTAATGATCTTCAAAACTCCCAGCAGTCTAATAAGTGGTCAGTAACCTCCTTGAAATAAGTTGAGAGTCTCAGGTCAGTTCTGATTGACAGATCCACTATGATGACTTTCCTTTGATGGCCACCTCAGCATGGAGGCCAGTGATTGCAAGGACATAGAGTACAATGCTTCCTTACAGCTGTGTCCTCAAGCTCAGCATAACCTGCTCTATTATGTGTTCGACCTGTCCTGTGGATACTTCTGTTGAGGGCCACTGATGGGAGGGGTGGGTGACATTTTAAACCCGGAGCGCCAGCTGCAGCTACTTCAGAGGTGACAGTGGCTGGAGCTTTAGGCCCCAACGAACAGCTGGGGCTGTGCTGCTGCACACAGCTGGGTGAGGTGGTGCCCAAATGCTGTGGGCCAAATGCCCTAGGCCCACCCCTTTTGCTCTTGGCCCCGTCTCTTCCAGGTTCGGGAGCTGGGCCCTCCTCCCACCTTGCCCCAGGGCCTGTGGTGGCTGTCGGCACCACTGCTCCTGTCTCTTCCAGGCCTGTTAATCAGCCCCACGTAATAAGCTCTAAATAGCCCTTGGCTTAGAGAACCTGAGAGCTGCTGTAGTCAGGTGTGCACTGATAGGGCCCTCTCTGCATTAGCTTCAGTGGGAACTGAGGCTCCTTTGGCAACAGGTTGACAAGCAGCTCTGTAACTAGTCAGTTTGGCACCTGGGGGAGAGGGAGCATATTCATGACCCTCACTGGGCTTTTGGGCCATGCCTGCAGACTTGTGCCCTGGGCAGCAGATTTGGCCTTCTCCCCCACCCCCAACCCATCCATCCCTTTCTCCTTCACAATTGCTTGCAGAGGGTGTATGTGTAGAAAAGGAACAGGTTGGCTCCAGTCTGTGCCAGGTTACCTCGATGATTTCCCTTTCCCAATGACAGAGACAGATATGCAAATGAGGTGGCATATGTTATTAACATACAGGCAGATGGGGGCTGCATTGCTCATGTGCACCATGCAGCATGTGTTAATGGAAACAGAAAGTTATTACACTTGCCTTGATATGCTTAGTAACAAGGCAGCATAGACTGACAATAGAACTAAATCAAGGGCCTTCTCCTCCAAAGCATGCCCCTCTATCAGTTGAGCTAAAGGAGTAAGCATTGTCAGTAGCAGGCTTTCTCAGAGGGGTCGGTGTGTTAGTTTGCAGCTTCACAAATAACAAACAGTCCTGTAGCACCTTAGAGACTAACAAATGTATTCGGTCATTCATGAACTTTCATGGGTAAGACCCAAAGTGGGTTCCAGCCATGAAAGCTCATGATGAAATAAATGTGTTAGTCTCTAAGGTGCTACACGACTGTTTGTTGTTTCTGTAGCATGCTGTTTGCCTTCTGTGATAACTGACCCCTAAGAGCAGACATAAGATACGTTGTGCAAGCATGTTACATAAGCATGTTTGAAAGCAACTTTTAAATGGTATAGAATGTAAGAACGGCCATAATGGGGCAGATCAAAGGTCCATCTAGCCCAGTATCCTGTCTTCTGACAGAGGCCAATACCTGATGCCCCAGAGGGAGCGAACAGAACAGATAATCACGAAAGCAATCCCTCTCCTGATACCAGTTTCCAACCTCTGACGAACAGGGCTAGAGACACCATTCCCACCCATCCTGGTTAATGTCCACTGATGAACCTAACCTCCATGAATTTATCTAGCTCTTTTTTGAACCCTTTTAAAGCCTTGGTCTTCACAACCTCCTTTGGCATCGTTCCACAGGCCTATTATGCTCTGTATGAAGAAAAATTTCCTTTGGTTAGTTTTAAACCTTGAATTGACTTGAGTTTTAAACATGCTACCCATTAATTTCATTTGGTGACCCCTAGTTCTTGTGTTATGGGAACAAGTAGATAACTTTTCCTTATTCACTTTTTCCTCACCAGTCATGATTTTATAGACCTCTATCATACCCCCACTTAGTCTCCTTTTATCTAAGTTGAAAAGTCCAAGTCTTTTTAATCTCTCTTCATATGGTACCTGTTTCAAACCCCTCATCAATTTTGTTGCCCTTTTTTGAGCCTTTTCCAATTCCAATATATCTTTTTTGAGATGAGGTGACCACATCGGTATGCAATATTCAAGAAGTGGGCATACCATGGATTTATATAAAGGCAATAAAATATTATCTGTCTTTTTCTCTATCCCTTTTTAATGACTCCTAGCATTCTGTTTGCCTTTTTGACTGCAAAGCATATTGAGTGGATGTTTTCGGAGAACTAGCCACAGTGATGCCAAGATCTCTCTCATGAGTAGTTATAGCTAAATTTAGTCTCCATTTGTGTGTATAGTCGGGATAAAGTAAAATAATGCACATTGGAAAAATATTATCGCTATTAAAATTCATTTGCCATTTTGTGGCCTGATCACTTAGTTTTGTGAAATCTTTTTGAAGCTCTTCACAGTCTGCTTTGTTATTTTTGAACAGTTTAGTAGCATCAGCAAATTTTGCCATCTCATTATTTACCCCATTTTCCAGATCATTTATAAACAGGTTGAATAGGATTGGTCTCAGTGAAGATCCTTGGGGACACCATTAGTTACCTCTCTCCATTCTGAAAACTTAACATTTATTCCTACCCTTGTGTTTCCTGTCTTTTAACCAGTTTTCAATGAATGAGTGGACATTCCCTCTTACAACTTATTTTTCTTAAGAGCCTTTGGTGAGGGACCCTATTAAAGGCTTTCTGGAAATCTAAGTACACTATATCCACTGAATCCCCTTTTCCAGGTGCTTATTGACCACCTCAAAGAACTCTAGTAGATTTGTGAGGCATGATTTCTTTTTACAGAGATCATGTTGACTTTTGCACAAGTTATATTCATCTACATATCTGACAGTTTTATTCTTTACTATAGACTAACAGACATTTTGGAGCATAAGCTTTTGCGGGCAAAGACCTACTTCATCAGATGCCTCATGCATCTGACGAAGAGGGTCTTTGTCCATGAAAGCTTATGGTCCAAAATGTCTGTTAGTTTATAAGGTGCCACAGGAGTTCTTGTTGTTCTCGAAGATACAGACTAACATGGCTACCTCTCTGATTCTGTACTATAATTTCAGATAATTTGCCCAGTTACTGTTGTTAGACATACTGGTCTGTAGTTGAAGATCACCTCTAGAGTCCTTTTTAAATAATCGTGTCATATTAGTTATCTTTCAATCAATAGCTGCAGAAGCTGATTTAAAGGATAACTTACAAACCACAGTTGAAAGTTCCACAATTTCACATTTGAATTCTTTCAGAACTCTTGGGTGAATACCATTTGGTCACAGTGGTTTGTTACTATTAAGTTTATCAATTTGTTTCAAAACCTTCTCTACTTACACCTCAATCTTGAACAATTCCTCAGATGTGTTACTTAAAAAGAATGGCTCAGGTTTGGGAATTTCCCTAAAAGCAGTGGAGACTGAACCAAAGAATTAATTTAGTTTCTCCACAATGGCCTTGTCACCTTTGAGTATTCCCTTAACATCTTGATCATCCAGTGGCCCCCACACACTGTTTAACTTAGGCTTTGTCCCTGCGAACATTTAAGAACATACTTGTGGCATTTCATGCACAGTCCCTGTGAAGCCAATGGCCCTACTCACCTGAGTAATTTTACTTCTGCAGTGGTGTTTGCAGGACTTTGTGGGTCGCAGCACTTTCTTTTGCTGTCTCAGACTTTTCTCCCCCTCACAAAAAATGCAACGTGAGCCAATTACATTTTGTACAAAACTACTGAGATCCCATCTGTGCGTCAGGCCTATTGACTGAAGTATGGACACAGTTATGGTGAACTTTTGGAACTGCCTGAACTTGAGTTGACTACTGAAATGGTGACAAATCTGTGTGAGTGTTGCTGGACCAGGTACATGTACAATGTAGAATGTCAGCTTAAGCTGTTGTCACTCACCCCAACTGCATTGAAAGCATTCAGATTTCAAAGTGAAATTATCTTAGTCAAACCATACCATCCATGAATACATTAACTTTGTCCCCTCACACATACTGTCAGCTAAACCCTGTACTATCCACTCCTAATACAGGGATCGCAAGCAAACAGTGAAGCTACTGAAACAGAAAATAGTCTTTTAAATCTTCTTACCTGGTAAACTGGAGATTTTTGTGTACACCATTAAGGTTGCAATCCCGTGTGGTTGGGTTTTCCTGGAGGTTAAAAAACCTGGTGCAATTGCATAGCCTGAGCAGAGATCCATTCATACAAAAGGTTTCATTTACAAGACCTGGTTGTGATACATTGTTGGGGTGTTAAACTGCAAAAAGCTGTCACACAGAAGCTATGGAAATTAGTATTAAGCGGCTCCAACAGAGCTGTTCCTCAGCAGTGCAGCCATCCGCTCAAACTCTTTTTATAGTGTGTCCATCAGCCTGGCAATACATAGAAAGTGAAAAATCCTGCCACTGATCTTTGCAATCCACCCAAAACTATCAGGCAACCTAGCTGTTGAATCCATGGTTGAACAGGTGTTCAAGGGGTCAGACCCAGTGGAAAAAGTCAGATTTTTTTTTTTAGGAGTTGGATGAATCCCTCTTTGGGTGCTTACCTGAGATTCCATTGGCGTTCCTATTGCATTTGGCCGGCTTTGTGCAATTAACATGCATATCATTGATAAGGATACCTGATAGACTTTTCCATGAGCTAGTATCAGACCTCATAGCATATTGGAGTTAGCACATTTTTCATGTGCGAATCATCTTGCCAATGGGTGACCAGCATAGGAAAATGAACTGTGGTATATGATCATGTGTATGTTGGTGCTCTGAGCAGTTTCTAACAACAACAAAAAACTTTTCTGTGTGGCCCTCAGCTATATTTAGGTTGGTGTTTTTCAATAGCACTTTGTCAGAACCTGAACATTAGAAAATTACTCAGCACTAATTGGCCAATTTTTTTCTCTGACTCTTGTTGCTGGGTTCAATTGCTGATGTTCAACCTACAAATGGTTTGTCTGTAGGGAAACTGTAGTCAGGCTGCCCCATTTGCATTTTAAATAACGGTGGTATGTCCCACTGTGACTTCCTGATTGAAACATTTGGCATCTGATTAAAATGTGGCACATGGACAGAAAGGGTTAACCAGTTGGTAGGCTGACTGACCCAGGATCAGAGAGGTAGCTGTCTTTAAATACTTGTTGGGAAGATATGTCACTGACAGTGGGACTATTTCATTTGGTTGGCGTAGAACTTTTGAGATGGAAATTTAGAGCAGTAGAATGGTAGGGGTTTGCTCAGGTCTTGTGATATGAACACGCAATCCTTTGTTGTTATAGCTTTGATTCAAGATCAAAAGGGAATACAAATGTTTATGATGAAATGTGATTGAAGTAGTGTTATTGTTTAGAGTCTCTTTGAAGGTTGTTGGTATTGGATAAATTATCTTGTGCTAATTGCCAGGTGTTTGCCAGGGTTTCCTCAAAAGCCCATTGTGTTCTCCCAGGCAAAGAGGCTAAGATATAAAGTCCTTTTGGACAGGCTCCTTTCACATCTCAGATCTGCTTCAGGTAAAACCGGGGAAACCTGAGCTATATGGATTGAGATCCCAGTCATTGGCTGGAAACAACCTGAATAAGATGTTGGATTTTGGACTATAATCGTGTTTTAAATTCTGAGGACTTTTTGCAACTACAATATCACCATCTCTGTTATGTATCTGAACCTTAAGAATTGAACTCATATCTGTATGTATATTGATCTTTTAACCAAAACTCTTTTTGCCTTCCTTTTTCCATTTTAGTTTTGTCAATACAAATTGGTTGTAAGTGTGTATTTGGGATAAGGTCAGAAATATGTATTTACCTGGAAGATAATATGTCAGATCCTCTAGGACTGGTAGAAATTTATCTGACTTGGCTGTCTGGATGGAAGCCTGTGGCTGGGTTCTTTATGGGACCTGCATTGTTTGGACTTCTGATTAACCAATAAGGTAATACAGAAGCTCTTGTGTGCTGACTTAATACGTGTAAGTACTGGAATAACCACTGGTATTGGCAGTTGGCCATCCCTTTTCTTGCAGTGTGTCCTAATTATGAGCCAGCAGCTGGCTTCCCTGGAACCGTGGTTCTCACACCCACCACTACAGGAGAGGGGTAAGACTCTGATCTTGTTTTGGAATTGACCCTTTGCAAATCATGCTTGTTAAAAAGGCAGTTATTTAAGCAACAGTGTGATAGTGCATTCAGCAAACAAAAATAGAAGAGCCCCTTGGTTTGAATGTGCACATTGCATCCAAAGACTGGAAATAAAGGGCGAGCTGATACACTGGCACTCAACCCCAGGCACTTTTCATGCTGCTCCCACTCACTCTGCTTAGCTCACATCTCTTGACACACCATGCACTTGCCAAGGCAGGGACCAGGTGCTGCTGGGAAGTGTCTTCAGGCATGGAACACTCAGCGTACGGGTGGGAATATAAGAAGCATGACAGCTCTAGATGGAGAACCAGACAAAAACCAAATGAGGAGGTGTACATTGACGGGGGAAAGGTTGGCATTGGAAAAGGTTCAGAAGAGGGCCACAAAAATGATCAGGGTTTTGGAACAGGTGCCATATGAAGAAAGATTCAAAAAACTGGGAGTTTTCAGCTTAGAGCAGGGGAGACTAAGTGTGGGATATGATAGAGGTCTGTACAACCATGGCTGGTGTGGAAATAGTGAATAAGGAAGAGTTATGTACTTGTTCCCATAACACAAGAATGGGGGGTGTCACCAAATGAAAATTAATGGGTAGCAAATTTAAAACAAACTAAAGTATTTCATCACACAGTGCGCAGTTGACCTGTGGAACTCCTTCCCAGAGAATGTTCTCAGGGTTCAAAAAAAACTAAATAAATTCATGGAGGGTGGGGTCCATCAATACTTATTAGCCAGGAGGGGTAGAAATGGTGTCCTTAGCTTCAGTTGTTCAGAGGCTGGCAATGGGTGACAAGGGGAAGGATCACTTGATTACCTGTTCAGTTCACTCCCTCTGGGGCATCTGGCATTGGCCACTGTCAAAAGACCTGATACTGGGCTAGATGGACCTTTGGTCTGCCCCAGTATGGCCATTCTTAGCCTGGGGGAAGCAGGGAGAGAGTGCATGTAATTGGATATACAAAGCCTAGGAGAACGGTCTGTACTGTTGACAAACACCCTGGGCTGAATGCAGACCAATGTTCAGAGGAAGCAAGTTTAACAGACCTGCTGCTGCTGTTAGCAGGGCTGCATAAGCCAAGAATTATGGCTGCCATGGTGTGGCTTGATTTGCTAAATGGATGAGCGCTTTCTTTTCTTACCCAATGAAATGATGAAAACAGAGCATACATTGAACCATGGCATTCTCTGGCTTTGCACAGCAAGTGGTGGCAGCAGTTGAGTGACGACATGAAAGAGATCATATATAAATGTCAACCGGCCTGGCAGAAGTCTGTGGGTTAACACTGAGTTCACATTTCACCTAGAAGAATGTGCAGTCGTAGGCCACGCATAAGGCTGACGGACTATTAATTTCTAGTGCTGTCACGTAGCTCAAGTCCCTGCAGCAGCTGGCTGTGGAACTGCTGGCCAGATGCACTGGGAACCACAGCTTGTGCTAGCCAATCACCCAGTCACAGGGCTTGTCCCAGCTGTGCTGAGGCTTTGCGCAATGAAGAGAGTAAAGCATGTTACTTCTAATGGCGATATTTCCGACCATACGGGGATCGATGGGGCTCGTTGCACAGCAGAAATGTGGTCTTTGATGGGTGACTGCAGGATAGTGGGTCGGCAGACTGTGCTCTGATGGAACTGAGCCACTCAGTTTATGTAGTGTATAAACCTGGACCCACCAGTCTTAAAAAGCTGCCCTAGACAGGTTCTTACGCCATCGCTGTGGTGTCAGTGCATCCACCCATAGTGCATTAGGCAAAGTGATTGATTAACATCTACCCACAGTGGCTCACTCATTCTGGTGCCCAGATTGCCTGTTTTTAAAGGAGCAGTCCATACACGAGCCTTCCTGTAGGTGGGGCCACTGACAGGGTGTGTGTTTGTGAGTGGGCCCGGTGGACTTAAGGGGACCCAAGGCTTCTGTTGCTGTATCCCTGCCCAGGCCTTTTTAAATAGCACATCTGGAGCGTGGGAGCTCAGATCCACAGAGCTGCAGAGCAAGAAGAGGGCCGAGAGGTTGTAACCCTGTGAGTGAGCAGGGAGGGGAGAGCCTGGCTGGGAATGGAATGGGGCAGGCTGGGACAAGAAGGAGGGACTGAGTGCTGGGCTTAGCGCCAGGATCAGGAATAGGGGGAGTGAGGGCTGAGGAGGGGGCAGAGGAACCCAGGTGGGAGGGGAAAAGAACAGGTTGGGATGCAGGTGGGTAGGTAGGGGGTGACTGGGAGGAAGGAGCTGAGGGGGGCACAGGACCACTAGCAGCAAAGATGGCTGGGGGGGCCAGACAGGGGAAGGGGCTGAGCTGGGCTGGGGGGTTGGTGGGGCCAGAGTGGGGAGAAGGAGCTGAGCTGGACACCTGACTGTGGGGGTTAGGGTGGAGGGGGGGTAGAACTGTGCAGGGATGGCAGTGAGAGGAAGGAGGGGCACCTCCAGGCTGGTGGGGGATATGGATGTGACCAGCTAGGAGGTCCTCTGAGTGAGGGCTGACACCTGGTGTTTTCCTGGGTTGGGGGGTGGCTTGTGGACCTGTTTGAAGGAGGAGACGTGGCCCATTGATGGTGCTGCCCTGGGGTCTGGAGCTCCTGTCGGCTAGCCTTCCTGCAAGCAGCCAGACTTCTCTTAAACATGAGCAAATTGTCCCCTCTCTGCTTTCTTCCCCCATCAGTCCTGGCAGGCCATGTGGCTGGCTAGATTCCTGCTCACCAGCTGTCTGCCCGCTAACAGCAAGTGCAGGGAGACTGGAGGGGTTGCAGGGGAGGTGGGTGTGTGAAGCTTTGTGTGAAGCTGCAGCATGTGGGGCCAGCTGTTCCTCAGCACAACTTCCCACCCCACTCCATCCTGGCCACATGCCAGCAAACTCTTGGCTAGCTGTGAGCTGCAGTGGCTGTGTGGGCAGACACCAGGCAGCAGCCAGTTACGGTCACCTCTGCTGCCTCTCCCTGATTTGCCTGCTCCCGAGCCTCTCTGCTCCTCCATATTGCCCCCAGCAGAGCACATCCCACTCCCGACACTGTGCCAAGACTCAGTCCCTTGTCATTGTGCTTAGCTCACCCACAGTCTGGCCATCAGGCTCCTTCCTCCTGCTCCTGCCACTGGCTGGACTGGTGCCCTGGGGAAGCCTAAGACCCTGTGGACCAGGGTGCTGCCCAGGGGGGGCCCATGCAGTGTAGGCATGGAGAAGGCTCTGGTGTGGCTGGGAGGGGCGGTAGTGACTTCTGGGCTGATCGCTCCACAGCCAGCCCTTGGCAGGGGCTCAACAGTCTTCCCACCCCTTCCGGACTCCTGCCCCTGGAGTGTGCTGAGCAGCTCTGCCCATTAGGCTAGAAGTTTTCAACCGTTTTCCTTCTGAGGCCTACCCACCACCTGCTATTTAAAATGTCAGGGCCCAGTGGTGGGGGAGGGGGCGAAGGTTCAGCCATGGGGCTTTGGGCATAGACTGAGTTTGGCTTGTATTTGGGGGAGGGGAGGTGCAGGAACCAGTAAGTCTTGAGCCAGCTCGACCCAGTACAGGCTGGGGCGCGTGTACCTCCTCCACCCTCAACTCACCTCAGCAGGCCGCTCAGCCTGTCTGGGTTGGAGAAGGTCACGAACAATTACACTTCAAAAATGGGGTGGCGTAGCTTACAAATATTTGATAGCCCCGCGTGAGGGCTCTGCACAGCTGTGTGCAGGCAGGTGTGACTGTCTGTGCAGGGGTGACGAGGGGCTGCGTGTGCAGTGCTCTTATGATTCGGTTGTTGGGGGCGGGAAGCACCACCGCCATGTCCCCAGCTCTGCCCATGGGCTCAGGGCTTCTGCCTTGCTGGTAGCACCAGGGCTTGGTGATTCAGGGGCCACAGCTGGCAGCTGGGTTATGTCCAAGGGCAGGCAAAATATAGCCCATAGACTGGCTCTGACCTCCCCAAACGTTCGGCCCTGGCCTGCCAACATCCTGTTGCCTCGCAGGACCTGAAAGCAGGCACCCTGCCTGCTGTGCCCCCTACGCTGTGCAAAGTGGCCGGCTACTGGGGCCAGCATCTGCCTCTCTGCAAGGCATGCATTAAATGCCTTTCCCGGGAGCAGCTGGATTTCCTCAGTGGAGAAAAGGGCAGCCTCAGAGAACATGCAGAAGGCCTCTAAGCAGTAGGGCTTTACTCGAGCCAATGGGACTGATAAACCATAGAGAAATGCTACATACAGGCTGTTTCATTATTTGCAGTATTTTCACGGAACTCTTTTTTTTCTAAATAATAATGGTTTTCTAAATAATAATGCTTAGTGCTTTCAGCAGTAGATTGCAAAACAGTCATCAGCTTTTTGATTTCTACTGTGATTGCCCTCCAGAAAGAACAGAACTGCAGCATCTGGACATAATTCACAGTTGCTACACGGGGGCAGTCTGACAGGGAGGGAACTGTGTAAGAAGTGACTGCTTGAGTGACTGAATGGCAACAAAGAATGACAACAAACAGCCCTGGCGGCAGGAAAAATTCTAAGACTTATGCAATAGCTTCATGAGTAGAACACCCCCAAGGGTGTGGGGATTCAAGGACAACCTGGACTTTCAAGAATATTTACATGCAAGAGACCAGCTTCAACAGGAGAGAGCGGAAGAGCACCCTTCCCCCTGCCCAGGATATCCACACGCCAGTGACCAGGGTTTTCTCCTGGAATGTGGGAGATCTAAGTTTCCCCACCCTTCTACAGATGATGTGGCAGGACTTGAACCCAGCTTTCCGACAGTGAGAGCCTTAACCACTGAGGCACCATTTATAAACCTTCTAGCTAAGTCCCCTCCAAAAACTTGTTGCATGTTTCAGCAAATAAACCATGTGACTGAAGAACTTGGCCCTGCTCTTAATGTTGCTTTACTGTAGTCAGATGAAGGTGGATATAAATGGTGGCTCGCTCTCTCCTGCGTGTTTTCAACACTACTGGTGGTAATAAATGATTCAGAAAGCCTTGATCTTCATCTGGTACAAGGAAAGTACAAGGGCCTGCCAAAGTGATTACTATGGCATTCCAGGCCCAATACGTTCTAGAGACTAATAGCTAAGACCAACCTCAAGAACAGGAAGTCCTGTGGCACCTCATAGACTAACAGATTTTTTGGAGCACAAACTTTCATGTGCAAAGACCCACTTCAGCTTAACACACATCACAAACGCTACCCACAGCCAGCCTCTCTTGCAGTTGTATGATGCCTCAGCCCTGATGAAAACGTACCCAGGCCCACCCACAAGGCTCCGGAGGTTGGCTGCAGCAAGACTTCTGATCTTAACAACTCTTCTGTCACAGAAGAAAGAAAACCCAGATTTGGACCTTCCTAGAGCATAATGGACTACAACTCCAACACTTGCAACTTTTTACAAAATCGTCACATTTTGTAAATGGTCTTTTAGACACAACCTGGATTCTAAGAATTTTTTGAAAAATGCAAGAGGTGTATGAAACTCTACACATCTTCAGCCTTCTCCTCCCTTAACATTCGTGTTTGAAGCTTCCATTCCCCTGCTCAGCCCCGCTTGCATTAGTTTTGCCTTGCTGAACTGTCAACAGCTTCCATTAACGTGGTGCTGTGGCTCCTGTTCAGATCTACATCACCACTCTCCACTGCAAAAGGAGTTAAGGTTCATCCTTCCACACTCGCTGACAAATCACAACAGAAGATTCTTTGAGAGCAAGGGCATCGAGCTGCCCCTATTAAGGCAGAGCACAATTGCTGAAAAGGGTGCCTCTTAATACAAAAAGACACTTGTCAAGATTTTTGAGGTGTTGGCTTGAAGGTTTGCATTGAAGATACAGGTTGGACCTTCCTGCCCTGACATCCTTCGGACCAAACTGGTCCCACACAAAGAAACTTGCCCAACTAGGGGAGGTCAATTCTGGCTTCCCCTCCAGCTAGCATCCTGCCCAGGCTGCCAGCCCTGCCCAGACTCCTTGCTGACTGGCCCAACTGCCGCTGGCCCCAGTAGGGCTCCCAGCCACAGGGCCTCCTGCTGCCTAACTCCTGGGACGTTCTAGTCCAGGAACATCCATGGTCCACTATCACCAGACAAGACAGCCCCAGTATTTAAGGTTCGACCTGTAGTAAGGAATCGGTAATGAATACCAAACTATTGATAGTTTTAAAATGAGAATAAACAACATCCCAGCTGTAGTTTGAGTTATTTTTTGGTTTTTGTTTGTTTGCTTGTTTTTAAATCAAGGGCCAATATAAATCCTAAGAACAAAATGTAATTCATTTAAATGTATCACCATCAACCCAAGACATAATAGGATCTATAAATACAGGTTAGCTGTATTTTTTAATAGTTGGGATCCAGGCAGAATGTAAATATTTGCCACTTATTAACAGGCTGTCTGAAATATTATAAAATTATGAGCACACATACACTTCTCTGTGGAGAAAATTAGATTTGTATATCAGTGCTGTATCCATCACTTCTGGATCCCAGGAAATGCAGTACATAAAATATTTTGGCATCCTCTCCTACACCAGCAATTCACTATGACTGCTGCCGAATTAAAAACACTGGGCTTGAAAACACTTTAAATGTTAAAAAGCACGATCATGTAAGTTCGAAAGCACATTATTTTCTCGCTCACAACTGAAACAAACTTTCAGTAATTTAATACAGTAGTGCTTATTTCAATAGCGAACATCCCTCGTCACATGAATACTGCGCCTGTCCATAAGGCAGGCTTTACAATGGCATGGTAAATTGTTTACTAATGAGCCTCAAAGCCCTGATTAACAAACCATTGAGTGTAATCTGTCCTATGGGCAATACAGAGTTCAAGGAAAACACACTTTGGAAATAACAATGTGAGGACTTTCAAATTGCTGTAAAATGAACTTTCTGAATTTGATTTTACCTTTTCAATACCAGGGTTTTTTTTAAGTCTGAAGTAGATTTTCTGTTAATTTTTATTACTAAAAACATTTGTGGTAACTTGCTTATTGACTCTGCCGTAGACAGTAGAGCACCGCAAAGTAATCTGAAGATTGTGTTCCTGGATTTAGCTCCAGGTAACTACACTGAAGAGTCTATCTGGGTGTGACAGAATCTCTTGTTAATCCATGAGAATATATTTTAAACCCACTGTTTCCAATACGGTAGGGTCTTGACATTCACAAATTCAATTATTCTCAAGTAGCCTTGCGTCCCAGGGACTTTGGGGCCAGAAGCACCAGCAGCTGCCCGGGGTTCCTCAAGGTCCTGGGGCCCAGAGCACCGGCAGCTGCTGCTTCCCTGGGGCTCCAGAGCAGGAGTGCTGGCAGCTGCCGCTTCCCAGGGCTCTGAGCTCCACCCCTGTTCCACATTCGAGAAAATCAACATTCACGAGGGTTCTGAACGTGAATGTCAAGACCCTACTATACGCTTTCTGTTCACCACAGGCGACGAACTGAACGCCACGGTGTGGTGAAGCAGCTTGTCAGTGCTTCACACGTGGCACATGCTCAGCGCACATGCCTCAGCTCTTGGTGGGACAAGCATGTAGTGGCAGCAGAGGAGGCATGTCCAGCCTCAGCAGCTCTGGTGAATCACCAGCAGTTTGCCAGGGGCGGGGGGGAGTGTGCGTGTTGTGGTGATTGTTAAATTTCTTTTGGACACGATTATTTTAAACACGTTTTGCCTGTAACAACAAAAAATACTTAACTTCTGTGCAAAGAATCAACAGGGCTGTTCAGAATAAGATACAGGAGTTTCTGCAATACCAGAGGATTACTCCTCCCATGCATGTCTGCACATACCTCTTCATATTTCAAAGACAGAACACAGCTCTGAGCATGTACAAACAGACAAAAAATATTCCAGTCAGTACGGCTCTTGGTCTAAATCAGTTAACTGTCCCACTCGCCATTATTGTGATCACCATTTTCATCCTCTTCAGAGTCAGCCGACACTTTATTAATTCTCTGGATGGCTGCCTTTATGCTTCTCTCCAGTTCACTGTCGGAGCCTTTACTAATATCTTTCTTGGGATCTTGATTCACTTTCCTTAGCTTAACTCCTTGCCTTATAGCAGAGAGGATGCTGTCGTTTACAGAGGTATTTGGAGGTGACATACTGGGCTGTTCCACTTTACGAAGAAGAACTTCACCACGTTTTAAAGAAGCCAAAACTTCATCCATGGATCCTATGACAGACCAAATCAAATTATTAGTCTCAGAAGGAAAGGACAAAAATAGCTAGAGGGTGGGGTATGAAAGCCTGGCAGAGTGTTTACATTGTTTTCTTTTTCCTTTAGCAGAAATTGAAGGAAAACTATTGTCAGGTCTAGCATAGATTGTTCCAGGCTTCAACCACGTTACTCACGATATTTGGAATTCGTCAACGAAAGCTCTTGAGCTGAGTATCTAGCCCCCTTTCTCAGGACACAGGGCTGTGCACTGTGCTTGAGAAGTAATTACACACAAAGCAGGGTGCATTTTTCATAAGTTTTACATGTCTACACGTGTTTAGAAAACTACGTCTGAACACAAAAAAGCTACAACACATTCTGTATTACAATCACTCTAGCTTTCCCTTGCTTGCTTAGATGCCTGCTGTGACGACCAATTGTATTTTCCCTCAAAGAAGACAAAAATGAAAAGGGGACGGGAACTGCATAAGGGCACAGCCCTCTCATACTTGTGAAGTCGGTAAGAGTATAGCCCTTGATTTTGGTGGGAGCCAGATCTTGTTCTAGGCAAGCAGAGATCTTTTTATCTTCATTTTGAAAATAAGGCATGTCTCAGTGAAAACTGAAATAGACATAAACCTGTAGGGGAACACTTTAACTTCCTTGGGCATTCAATAATGGATTTAAAAGTAGCCATTGTTCCACAGAAGAATTTTACCAAAAGATTACAGGTGAAGACATCTGAATTGGAATTCATTTACAAATTTGACACATTTAACCTTGGCCTGAACTATCTTAATTATCTTCTACGTTGCAAGGGCAATTTCCCTACCTTTGATGTTTGCATGAATGGGACACATCCTGCTTAATTTACTTCATCAACTGGTCCCACTATTGACAGGTAATCCTTCCCCGCTATATAATCCCCTGGGTTCTATTCTTCTACTCCATTTTCATCTGCGGAAGCGGGTCCTACCCAGGAAAGCTCATGACCCAGTTTATTTGTTAGTCTCTAAGGTGCTGCAGGACTGCTTGTTATTAGTGAAAACATAGTTTAAGTTTCAAAGAAAACACTCAGCATTTAAGAGTCTCAGAAACTCCACACTGTGTGAGCCTCTGACTACATACTTCTCTCCTGGTTTTTAGTACTCAGGAATCAGCTCGTGTTTCACTTTTTTTGTTGGACTCTTTGTTGATGACCTCCGATTCAGTCAGTGAGGAGGAGGTCACCTTGTCTAGCAGTGAAGAGAGGCAGTCTTCCTACATCAATAGGCCCATGCCCTCTGCTGAGCTGCTCACAGTCGGGAATGCTGTTTCATGTGCACTTCAGTGAAGGCTGCATGACTAATTCTTCACACACTGTACTGAGGCTGAAACACAATACTGAACTCTGTGCAGTCCTTTGGCACGCTGAACTGCAGATGCCAGGTAAGGAATCAGCAACAACTAATTTTACTGAACATACACCTTTCTAAATGAAATTTAACTTCCCTCTGAAGATGAAGGCACGCTCCTTGATATCAAAGGCCTTTTAGACAGGTGCTCGTTTAACTTTAGCATTTTAAAAGGAAAAGTACAATAATATTTGAGCTAATTTGTGAGAATCCAAATACCAGATGCGCTGTATACCAAACTACCAGACTACTGTACTCTGCCAAAATGAGAATATATTCTATGAAAACCTTCCACATTAAGACTCTTTGTAAGCCTATTGTACATGTTAAGTGGAGTTTCATAAACAAGTTGCTTCAGGGTACCTTAGTGAGACCTTATGAGAACCCTGGTGTTTATCTGGATGCTATTACAGCAATTAAAATGCTGGTTTAAAAAAAAGAAATCCAAGATTAAAAAACTTCTAAGCTACAACTTTTCTCCATTTTCATGTTTGGGAATATTAGAATGTGTAGTTCTGAATGGTTAAAGCTGGAAAACCCAAGGCTTTGTTTATCCAAAAATAATAGAGCATTCTTATAAGCAGTGAATGATTCTTGCAAAACAGTTCCTATAGAAAGAGATTAAAATTCTGCTCTTATGTGCAGTTATTGATGTCACCCACGGCCACAGGCATCCTGGGCAGCGCTTATCCCATGGCCTTGCTGACTGAAGTCTTGCCCTGCAGGTCTACTGACTGGCAGCTAGCCTCCTTTTCACAGCACTTTGGAAGAACTGAAGACCCTGAGCAGGCAGTCCTGCCTCTGGTGAACTGAGGGATTACACTGGCTGGACAGATGTATTGCAAATATTGTAAAAAAGGAAATGTGTGTACCACATTTAAGGAATTACTTCTCTCAAAATGCAGTGCTGCTCTGAGAATTGCTGTCTTTCTTCCTACACCTGTTCCCAGGCGGGTACTCAGAATATCACGTCTACTTAGTATAACAGGGGTCAGCAACCCCTGGCGCTTGTGCCAAGAGCAGTATATGAGTCGATTTTCTCTGGCATGCAGGGCAGGAGCTCAGCCCCGCCCCTCCTCCCCCATGCAGCCGGGAGCTTGCTCAAAGCCATGCCGCCTGTGGCTTAACAAAAGACCAGCTAATGCTAACAACCACAGCCTAAATGAAAAGCTCTGCACCTTCATTTATTTATTTATGAAGCTGTTGTAAGTTAGACTATTAGTGACTTTACAAACTATCACTAGAACTCGGACCATACATAGAGGTCAAAAGGTCAAATTTCAGCACTCCGCCTCAGAAAGGTTGCTGACCCCTGTACTATAGTGACACAAGAAAGTCTGTTCTCCAGAGGCAGCCAACACAGTTATGGAAGATTTGCTGCTTGCTATTCTCATACATGTATAAGAAGTGTTAAAGTTCCAATGGCAAAAGTCAGCCTTTGCTTACACCAGTGCACAGGGGAGTCAATGCCTAAGCCGGGCCCCTGAGAAAGCTGGGGGTGGGGAGGGCAGACCTGTGCTCAGGGAAAGGGCAGGGCCAGGGCAGCAAGCCCTCAGTGCACCTGAAGCAGACCATGCTGGCCCTCAGCCAGACCTTAGAGCTGCCCAGAGAGCCTGCTTCAGTGGTGAGCTAAAGGACCCAGAGCTCCAGGTGCTGCTGCAAATCCCTGGCCCTTTACAATCACCAGACCACAAGGCAGTTGTCCACTTTGTCCCCCTTCTGTTGGTGGACTTGCTTGTGCAAGCCCAACAAAGGGACAATGGTGTCACACAGAAAAGAGCCTGGGCTGTGGGAACTTTTCCTGTCATCAGTGAACTACCTGGAATTGATTTTCAGATCCTGGGAGCAGTTTGAATAGTAACTCTGGCCTGGAAGCCAAACATATCTTATCTGATCACACAAACCCGGTATACCAGAATCACACAGTTTGGGTAACATCAGAGCACAGTAAACATTCACACAGTATAAATATTAAAGTGCAGGATTCCTCTGAGCACAAACCTACCCTATGCTGCCTGAGTTTTGTGTCACAAATGGTAGCACACACATTCTTTCTCCTAAGATTATGGCAAGAGTTTGTTCAGGAGAAAAAGCTTCTGCCCACAGTACAATGCTAAAAGTGCCTCTGGAGCTCCAAAAACCACTCTGCACAAGTCAGTGGGGGTCTGGTTTCACAAGAAAGGCAGGAACAGGTGCAGAATACGGATTGCTATATTTGAGCTGCAGAGCTGGCAATAATTGTTTACCTTAGCTTTTAAAAATTGGTAATCTAGAGCCAATGTCACTTCCACATAACTAGTGATCTTGGGGGCTCTACTCTTGACAGTACTTTCCAGAAAACATTGAGCACCTGTCCTTTGAACGTCAGTTCCCTTTGAGATGCCTCAAAATCACCAGTCATGGCTGAAAATGGTGGGCTGTGTTGGAAAGTGCAGGAGAAACGCACATATTGACATCTGGTTCATGGAAAGGTCAGTGCTAATGGCCCTTGTCTCTGGGTGCAGAGTTATTGAAGATTTTTCTAGACCCCAGCAGAGAGCATAGGTATGGAGCAGACTGCTTCTCCTGCAACAGCATTCTGTACTCCCAGAGGTTGGGCGAGAGGTCAGAACACCAAAGAGGAGGAAAAGATCAGTCAGCATTAGTGTATTTACCTGAATAATTATTTACAGATCTTTTGGATGAGTCTTCTCGTCTCTGTGTTGCAGCATTTTCAGTAGAGCCTTCACTGTTGAGGGGAAGCAGCTGATCTTTGGTTGTCACTGGTATCTTTAAGGGCAGAGGCTGGCAGACTGGCAAGGGCAGAGGTGGTGGTGGTGGCGGCGGTGGTGGCGGCAAAAGCCCCTCACTGTGCTTTTGGTGCTTTGGGTCACCAGCAGGAACGAAAATCTGAACTGAGATGTCTGCAGGAATATTCCCACGTGCTGCTTTTAAACTTCTGGCTTGTGCGGGCCGAGTGCTTTTCCGCTGCTTAGGGGATGGGCTAATTATTGATGCAGGCTGAGAGGACAACGCTGGAGTCTGACGGGAAATATCTTGCACTTGCTTAGGGCTGTGAGGCTGTGACCGAGACGTTTTCAGCACAAACTCAGCTGGACACTTCTGCAAAGAAAATGAAAAGCCAGGAATTAACATCCTCCTCATGTTGGTAAAAACAGGAGTGCAAAGGCACACAGAGCTCAAGGGGCAAAGACTTACATTGCTTGCTCAAGTGAGAGAAGCCAAGCAAACTGATTTAAAGCAGTACTTCCCAACTTGGGGTTCGTGAGGGTATTACAAGGGGTCTGTGGGGTGGGGGTAGGGGAAGAAATAAATATGATCATAGAAAATAAGTTTTAAATAAACCACAAAGTTACAATCAATCATTATTTTTAAATTAATATCTTCCAATAATGTCATTAATTGCTGTCCAAAAATCTGCTGTGGCGCTTTTCTGTCACAAAACGATTGTGACAAATGCATACAAACATTAGCCCTACATTCACCATGGATTGTTGGCTGAAATCAGACTGGCTGAAGAAAAAGGAGGCTGATGAGCAGAGTGAAGCATCCACAAGTGGAACGTCTATTTGTTAATTAGCTGAGTTTTTTCTTTTTCATTTAATGAAGTGTACAGGGTGACTAGAATGGGCTTTGGAGGGATGACTGGGGGTCCACGCGAGTGAAAAAGTTGGGAACCACTGATTTAAAGACTATCAAGGGATGTCTCAAAACCACGTCCCTGCCCTTAGTCTTCAGAACAGCCCAAAACTTGAATCTTCTTTCTTAATGGATTTTTTTCTCTCAGTTCACTGCATACATAAGGAACTTTAATCAGGCAGGCTGCTCACAAATATGGATGTAAAATCCCATTTAATTAGTTAACTGGTTAACTGTTAAATTTAACCAATTAACAGATTACATGGGTGTGGGAGCTGCAGGCCAGGCTGTAGAAGCCACGCACGACAGACAGGGGCTGCTCTGGCCAGGCTGGAGTGCCCTTGCCCACAGTTCTTCTGAGCCAGGCTCACCATGGACGAGGGTTGCTCTGGCTGGGCTGGAGTGTTCCTTGTCTGTGGTGGGACCTGTGAGACAGAGCAGCTCCCTTCCTACATCTGGGCTGCTCCAGGCCCCACCTGCTAATTGTAACCAGTAAGCCTCATCCATTTAGGGAGAGGCTTACCAATTGACTGGTTAACGGTTAACATTTCTGGTTCCAAGTATTTAGTTTAGACAGAAGAGTAGTGAAGTATTTGTTCTGTTGTGGGAACAGAATTAAACAGGCAGTTCTAATGGGTCAGATAAGGTCAAGCCTTCCTAACTGCCCCCTCTTTATGAGCATCCATTTAACCGTATTTTTAAATGATGCTAATGGTTCAGTATTAGGAAAATCCCATTCCATGACAGTTTTCCTCTAGCCTGGTCCCCATCCAAGGAAAAGCTCGCCTGCAGGCATCAATACCAGTCCCATGAGCCACGTACAAGAAAAGAACCTTGGTTTTTGATTTGTCGCACTGTGGGATAAAGGAGAGATGTGATTAAAGGACAAACGTGGTTGCCATTGACATAGTAAGCCTTAGCAGGTGGGACTGCTCTCAGGCTGCGTCTACACATGCTGTAACAAGCAGTCTGCAAGATGCTAATGAGGCACAGATGTACATTTCACCCACCTCATTAACATATGGCCATGTGATTGAGTCCGAATCATGTAGGCATGTGCAGCCCCTGGAGATCTTCTGAAAAGCAATTACGAGTAAGAGGGGGCTTCCGAAAGGTGAGTTTCCTTCCAGAAAATTCCTGCAGGCCATGCATATGCATATGCATGTGTATTTTGAAGTCCGGAAGAGGTTCTTCTGGACTCTGAATTGCATGCCATATGTTAATGAGGCACGGGAAATTTACATCTGCGCCTTATTAGCATCTTCTGAGCTGCTCATTACCATGACGCATCCAGAAAAAGCGGCATGTGTAGATGCAGCCTGAGGGTGGGTCTGCCGTCTTGACTTTAATGATGCTGTGTCCCTTTACAAAGTGTTCTCAACCAGAGGTGTATGCATTCCTGGAGGTATGTAGAAATACCCCAGGGAGTGCTAAACTCATCTAGATAGTTGCTTAGTTTTTTAACCTGCTACATAAAAAGCACCAGTGAAGTCGGTACAAACTAAAATTTCATACAAACAATGACTGGTTTATGCTGCTCAATACATGATGCATTGATATGTAAGTACCATATTTATATTCTAATACATTTATTTTATAACTATATGGTCAAAATGAGAAAGTCGGCAATTTGTCAGTAACAGTGTGCTGCGATGCTTTTGTATTTTTAATGTCTGACTTTATAGTCAAATAGTTTTTAAGTGAGGTGTATCTTGCAAGACAAATCAGACTCCTGAAACGGGTCTGGAAAGGTTGAGAAATGCTGCTTTACAATGCCAGTGTTCGTCACAGATTCCCTGGCCCTCTTCTCTCAACCTTGTGACAATTTAGACAAGTGGACTACAAAAACCCTGCTGATAGCAAAATCTTTGCTATGGAAACTAATATGTGTACCACAAAAGGGATTTTTTCTCTTTCCTGTTTTTTTAAAAAGGCAGACATGCTTACAGTTTTAAAAGGAGTATGGCTTAAATTAGACACACAGCCTGGATTTCCTGCCTAGCCTCCCACAAGTGGCGGAAAGGAGTATGGTCCATGCATTCTAATTAAACAATCAGATTTGCAAAATGGGGAAGACAATTTTCTCTTTGTCTGTGGTTACATAAAACCTATCCATCTGGAAGATGAGATTTCAGGTCCTTACAAGAAAAGGAACACTTAATTAGCTTTCTTAAGCAAAAAACAAAACCGAAAACCAAAACCAAACTGAGATGCACCTCAGTTCGCTCTTAACTGCACGAATGTGTGTGTATACATACATAAGTATGTTTTATTCTTCATGGATCACGATGGATTCATTTTTTATGATTTCACTCAGAATTCAATGGCCAGAAATTCTAAAGATCAGCTACTCCTTAACCTACAGACATGTTCTTCTCTCATTGTTTCCATTTAAACACTGAAAGCCAGGGTTTAGAAGTCCTGAACCTATAACTCAGTCTTAGAACACTTTATTGTGGTTCTGCACACTAGTCATTGAACAGAATAGAGTTACAGAAAATAGGAAATATTTATAGTTTCAGATGTGTCCTACATCAATTGTGGTCATCACAAGAGACACAAGATATTTTCATCCAGATTCTCACACTCACATGTCCACTTTTGTGTGGTCAGTGCATCCATACAATCTGGCATATGGGCACATCTGAACATAAAAGCCAAACACAGTGAGATGTGTAAGTGCCACACTTCTTCATTTCTTAACACCTGAATTCTCCTTGACTGTATCAACTTTAGTGTCTTTGCTAAGGGTTAGGTCTCCACTTTGCCAAGTACACCTTGGCATGTATGGAATGTCACCTGCCTCACGAGGGCACCTTAACCCTTCCCTCAGAGAAAGTATCTGAAGACAATTATAAGGCTATTCCTTAAGCAAAGATCCAGGTCAGTGACTGGGAGTGGTCTTAGGGGATAGGTAGGGAAGAGAAGAAAAAGCTGTTAAATTCTTTTTGCCATGAGCAAAAGCCACTGCAGTACTACTCTTACCTCTCTGGGGGAAAGTACCACAGCTCACAGTAGTGTTCAAAAAGCGGCTTAATGATATTTAAAGAGTACTGTAAAGGACGAGAGACTAAACAACATTTAAGTGGAAGGACCCTTCTCCCTTTCCCCAGCCCCCACACTCAAATTCATCCTACTACTCACATGGCATCATCATAGTCCTATGCCTTTTTCAAAATGTCAACGTGTTATTTACAGTACTCGCCTCTTTGAATGTTTTGAGCCTCTCCAATGTCTTCTGCCGTTCCTGGCTGATCCAAGCTTTTTTCTTCTTCTCTTCATCTTTCTTCTTGTCTCTTTTCTGCATTTAAAGACAAGCCAGTAAACATGTGCATGCCAATGGTCTGCTGCAATTTCAGCAGGAAAATATTTCTGTCTTGTACTCACTAGCTGGATGCTGTGATGCTGATGGAAATGTTTTATGCTTTCCTGGGCCTCCTGTAGTCTAAGCCGGCGGCTCTCTTCGCACTGATCCTGATGGAACAGCACAATGCATGCAAACCTTAGTTTGTTCTGTTGAAAAGGGCCTGTGTGAATCTGGACTATTAAAGCAGCCAAAAAATTTGCTGCAGAGTGGCCTTGCTTTGTCCTGCCACCTAGGAATTCTAAGTTCAACACACAGTGCAGCAGGCCCTAAAAATGGAAGTCTGTAGGAATCTGTGCACTGATTCATTGGACTTTGGAGCAGGATCTTAGTCTTTTGCTACCCTCTGGGCTTAGGAACGCTACAGAGGAAGATGTTCAGCCTTTTGTGCCAGGGGGCATCTGACATTGCTCTCCCCCCACCCTCCACAATACATTGAAAAACAGCACCTATGAGCTCTGAAGAGTCAGCCTCAGCCAGGAGGAGGGAAGAGATGTGAGGAAAGAGACACAGGGAAGCAAGTGGACACTGAGTTACATGGAAACTGCCTCTATCCCCCAGCACTTTATTTCTCCCTCTTTCCACCCTCCAGTATTTCTTATATATAAGATTATAGATGAAGCATGAAACAGCCAACAGGGAAACATTTCACAGCACAAAACTCTGCAGCAGGAAAAGGTGAGAGAAGACACAGGTGTCGTTTTCTGCCTGAGTCACCATTCAGCCACTTATTTGTCACTGTCCACATGAAGGATTTCATCCATCTGGTAAGCAGACATTCACAAATCAGCTGGCGTTTGGCTTCAAGGTGAAATAACAGGTAGGCTTTGTCTACACTACAAAAATAACTTTGAAGTTGAGCATCTACACACACACTACTTCGAAATTAAACTTCGGAGGAGGGCACTACTCTGTTCCCGGGAATGGAGTAAGGACTTTGAAGTTGGGCTCCCTACTTTGAAGTAAGGGAAAATTTGTGAAGACTCTCTGCTGGCTACTTTGATGTAGTGCCTAATCCTGAAGTTAGTTAGAACACCATCCCTGATGCCACCACAGCCAACCTGGTGTCTGACCTCTGTAACTTTGTTCTCACACACAATCATTTCCATTTTGGGGACAATTTATACCTCCAGATTAGAGGAACTGCTATGGGCACCCGCATGGCCCCACAATATGCTAATATATTTATGGCTGACCTGGAACAAAGATTCCTCAGCTCTCGTCCCCTGTTAAGATACATTGATGACATCTTTATGATTTGGACCCATGGTACAGAGGCTCTAGAAGAATTCCACAGAGACTTTTTAACAATCTACACCCCACCATCAACTTATGCCTTGATTACAACATGCAAGAGATACATTTCCTGGACACTACAGTACTAATCAAGGATGGCCTGATCAGTACCTCACTGTACCGAAAACCTATTGATAGCTATACTTATCTACACCCTTCTAGTTTCCATCCTGCACACATGACTAGATCCATTATTTACAGTCAAGGTCTTAGATACAATCGCATTTGCTCTGATCCAACTGACAGAGACCAAAAACTACAAGAACTTTACCAAATATTCATAAACCTGAATTACCCACCAGGAGAAGTAAAAAAACAAATTGACAGGGCCAGACGCATACCCAGAGACCAGCTACTCCAAGATCGGCCCAAAAAAGCCAAGAACAGAACACCACTGGTCATCTCTTACAGCCCTCAACTCAGACCACTGCAAAGAATTATTAAAGACCTACAACCTATTCTTAATCAGGATGCTACACTCCAGAAGGCCCTGGGTGACATGCCTGTTCTCTCCTACAGACAACCTCCCAACCTCATGAGGATCCTTACTAACAGCCACAGTCTATACCCCAGGAACACCAGTCCTGGAACCTTTCCCTGCAACAAAGCCCGCTACCAGCTTTGTCCACATATCTTCTCTGGAAATACCATCACTGGACCTAACCAGGTTACTCACAGAATCACGGGCACTTTCTCATGCTCCTCTACTAACATCATATATGCCATCATGTGCCAACAATCCCCAGATGCTTTGTATGTTGGACAGACTTCTAACTCCCTTAGACAAAGGGTCAACGGGCACAAAACAGACATCAAAACACTCCAGATCCACAAACCAGTTAGTCAACATTTGAATGGAATAGGGCATTCTGTCAATGACCTCAAGGTATGTGTGTTACTGAAGAGAAATTATCGCACCAATGTATCTCCAATCAGATTCTCCTTACTCTGCTAGGAAAGCTTATTGGGAGGAGGAAGCTGGAGAAAGAGGCCAAACTCTGTATTCTGAATTTAGTTCAGTCTGGTTACATGGGTGTAAATGAATTCAAGGCATCCCAGCAAACTTTGTGGGCTGCAAGGGCCACCTGTGATCTTATTGTCTTTCCACTGGGTTGCCCTCCCTGCAACTAATACAAATACCCACTAAAAGGAAACAGCTGGACAGCTTTGCAGCAGCAACTCCCTTCTGAATGACCATTGCCCTCAAAGGTAAAGAAGGAACCACTCTGCTGCATTTGTTGTTTCTACCTGCAGCCTTCTGCACTCTGAGCTGGATTCTCTCCTGTGCTTTGGCTGCTTTCTGCCATGCTGCCAGGCCCAAGCAACCCTAAACCCAGGATAGCCAGCCAAGGTAGAATTCTCCCCCATGTCGGAGGACCCTCTGGTGATAAAGAGCCAGATGATACAGAGCCAGCATTGCTGCTCTTAGCCTGTACTCTTAACTCCTTCCAGCTGCTTGCAAGGGATCTGGCTGGGACTTCACTGAACTCTAGTAACCCGGTGTGTTTATCAATGCCCTGGGGTCACCAGCAACCAGTGTAAATTAGAGCAACTCTAATGTATCATGGGAGACCATCCCACAGTTGACCCAGGATCAGGGGAGCAAAAGCTGTCTCAAACCCCTTGCTCCTGATGAGGCCCAGTACCTAATCACATACTGTCCTGTACAGGATGACAGAACACTAGAACTGGAAGGGACCTCAAAAAGGCAGCGAGTCTGGTCCTCTGCCCTCATGCCAGGACCAAGCATTGTCTAGACCAGGGATTGGCAACCTTTTCTGGGTGGAGTGCCAACATTTGACCTTTGACTTCTACGTGCAGTCCAAGGGCTAGTGATACTTTTTAAAGTCATTAATAGTCCTACTTACAAGAGTTTCATTAATAAACGAATAAAGAAGCAGAGCTTTACTGTTTAGGCCGTGGTTGGTGGCATTAGCTGGTCTTTCATTAAGCCACGGATATCAAGGCTTTGAGCAAGCTCATGGCTGCATGGGGGAGAAGGGGCAGGGCTGACCTCCCTCCTCGCATGCCGATGAAAATCGTCTCATGTGCCACTCTTGGGTTGCAGTGGGTTGCTGACCCCTGGTCTAGAATATCCCTGATAGGTGTCTGTCTAACCTGCTCTTAAATATCGCCAGTGATGCAGATGACACAACCTCCCTAGGCAATTTATTCCAGTGTTTAACCCTCTGATGGGTAGTTTTTCCAAATGTCCAACCTAAACCTCCCTTGATGCAGCTTAGGCCCATTATATACTGCTCTCAAAGCTTCTCTCATTGCTTTTCAGCAATGCCTCAGCCAGCAGGATTCATGGCATGAGCCAAAGAAAGGGCACAGCTCCAGGAGGACATTTACTTTTTTGTTCCTGAGATAGGCTCGTCTTGCACAGATTGTCCCACGTTTAGCCTCCAGCCGCTGAGTCTTCAGGCTCAGGTTTTTGACTTCAGATGGGCAGGAACAATGCTGTCCCAGTGTCTGCTCAATGAGGTGGAACTCTTCAGGATTTTCACAGGTGTCATAGTAAACAACTTCATCCTGTTTCTCTAGAAAGGCAGCCGGCATTTAAACAAAGAACAGCCAACTCCAGAGCTCCTTAAATGTTTAAATACTTCCAAGAGCTAACAATATCTGAGAAGCCACTGAAGCCTATAAGCAAGCTGTTAGATAAATAAACAAAGCAGGTTACTCTTACACATGCTCAGCTTGATCCTACAAACATTTACGCGCACGTCACTTTTACTCACATGAGTAAAGTTACTCATGTCTGCAGGTTCAAGCGTATGCTCCCACACTGGCCACCACTCAGTTTCTATTTAAAATGGTTTTCTTTTTGTTTGTTTGTTTGTTTTTTAAATAAGAACTGTATCACTTTTTGTATTCAGTGACTGGAGTCTTTTGGCAAACTGACAAGTGTTATAAGACTAACACTAAGCCGTTTTATTATTGGGCAACAATGGACAACATTGGTTCAACCTGATGCTGTACTTACAAATAATGGAGCACACTTAATATGGACTAGCATGAATACGAGAAATGATTAACACTATGTGTCACACATATACAGTAATTCAGAAAAGCAACAAGAATGCATCAGTAACAGGGCTGCTGAGAGGGGAGCAGGGGACAGAGAGGGTAAAGGGAAAAGCTTCCTCTCAGGCCTGGTGATTTAAAGGGCTCAGGGCTTGCAGATGCAGCCACTGCTACCACAGTAGCAGCAGCAGCTGGAAGTCCCAGGCACTTTTAAATGTCTTCTGGAGCCCAAGGGTGGTATGTTCCAGGTGGCACTGCAAGGGGAAGGCTAGCGCCCAGTCCCACCCCTTCCGCCCGAGGCCTCACCCCCGCCAGTGACCCAGAGCCAAGCTCCCACCCTCTTATTAAGGGTCCAGCAAAATCTGCCACCAGTTTTGTTCAGGACTTAAGCATCAAAGTATTATCACTTCTTTTTGTTTTAAATATTGTGCGTTTTGCAACTTTACCACAATTCTGCTGCAGTTCAATACTTTCAGTGTGAACACCCAATTGTTAATGGGTCTCTTTGTATCACAGTACCTGCAGACACATCAGTTTGTATGTACAAGTCAGGTAATTGTAGGACCAGGCAGAGACACACATGCAGATGTTACTCATTTTATATGTGCAAAACAGATGCATACGCACCCCCCAGAGGCAGTTAAGATAAGTTTGTGGCCCTTACGGTCCATTTATCAAAGTGTTACCAACTTTACTTAGTAAGGCAACAAATCAAAAGTTGTTTCAGCACCAAGAAAATCCAGCAATACTCTTTAAGATTAGGAGCTTATTAAGGGTGATCTACTTCTTTATAGGCTGTGTGCACCTCTTTGTTACAACATTTGGCTTTATGCTTGTCTTTAAATGATGATCTTCTCTCTTACCTTTTATCTGTCTCCGTAAAGTTTCCAGCTGTGTAATAAGCAACATTTCTTCATGTTTAAGTATCTCAAATTGAACATCATACAATTCCAACTGGGTTTCATAATACTCTAATTCCAGCTTCTCTACTAGAGCTGCATTCTCCTCTTGTTCATCAAGATTTTCCATCTGCAGGTTTCCAAACGAGAGAAAAAAAAAAAAAGAATCAGGAAAATTCACAGACTCTTTCCCACCTAGGCAGACTCCACAGTTAGCTTTCTACACCAACATTACACGCAGATGGAAACAGCAGGAGTCAAAACACCAGACTGACTACGCAGCCATTTCAGCTAAGGACAGACAGGTATTTCTGAGGGCGGTGAGCAAAAGCGAGACATGAGACACAGCTGTGTCCTGTTTTCTGGCACTTATTTATGAATGAATGACGGCCACCTGAAAATGGTGTGCAGTGTATTATAATAAACTAGTAGCTGGAAGCCAATGCTGGTGCATGGATGCAATGTGTCACGTCATGTGCAAAAGAATTGAAAATGGCTAAGAACTTAAAAATTGGATTGTAACAAACCACAAATCCCAGGGATGATTGATTTTGGCATATTCTAAACAAATAGAGCTCTCAGCCATCTTTTTAGCTGTTTCCATTGCTTCACACTGACTTAAAAGACATTTTAGGTTTCAGAAGGACACAGTGACAATCCTGTAATCTTATTATATAGCTAAAACAATCCCACCCCTCCTAAGCATTTTTTCCCTCCATTTGTAATTAAAAATCTTGTTTTTTCCAAGACAACTCTCTATGGCAACTGGAGAGCTAGAGAAATGACATCACCAGTTTCAAGAGACTGAATGACGAGCAATTAAGGGATGTTTAGTAAGACTCTTCATTGTTTTTTCATATATGTTTTGTTTTTGTTAACACATTAACTGTAATACCTACTAAACACAGCTCCTTAGTTCGTGCATCTATGGGACACGACTGATTAAATGATTAAAGGTTTAGAAAACATGACCTATGAGAGAAAATTAAAAGAACTGGGTTTGTTTAGTCTGGAAAAGAGAAGGCTGAGAGGGGACATGATAGCAGCTTTCAAGTACCTAAAAGGGTGTTACAAGGAGGAAGGAGAAAAATTACTCTCCTTAGCCTCTGATGATAGGACAAGACGCAATGGGCTTAAATTAAAGCAAGAGAGGTTTAGGTTGGACATTAGGAAAAACCTCCTAACTCTGAGTGGTTAAGTACTGGAATAAATTGCCTAGGGTGGATGTAGAATCTCCGTCATTGGAGATATTTAAGAACAGGTTGAATAAATATCTAACAGGGATGATATAGACGGTGCCTGGTCCTGCCGTGAGGCAGGGAAGGGACTGGACTTGATGACCTCTTGAAGTCCCTTCCAGTTCTAGTATTCTGTGATTCTATTTAAAGTTAATATATCCTGAATCACTATGGCTACATCTACACTTACAAAAGAATTTGAAATGGCCAAGCTAATCGCCAAATGGAAGAATGCTAATGAGGCACTGAAATGAATATTGAGCACCTCACTGGCATGCCTTCGGCCGCGGCACTTTGAAAGTGCCACGATTCGCTCACCTGCTACACGAGGGTCCTTTTCATAGAATGACAGAATACTAGGACTGGAAGGGACATCAAGAGGTCATCGAGTCCAGCCCCTGCCCTCATGGCAGGACCAAAATAATGTCTAGACCATCTCTGATAGACAGACATTTATCTAACCTGTTCTCAAATATCTCCAGAGATGGAAATTCCACAACCTCCCTAGGCAATGTATTCCAGTGTTTGACCACCCTGACAGTTAAGAACTTTTTCCTCAAGGCAGCTGATAGGAATAAGTGGATTTCGATGTTGGCAGGGTCCTTTCGAAAAGGACCCCTATATAGGCAAACTGTGTCACTTTCCAAGTGCCGCAGCCAGCAGCATGCTAATGAGGCGCTGAATATTCATTTCCGTGCCTCACTAGTATTCTTCGATTTGGCCATTAGCATGGCCATTTCAAAGTTTTTTGTAAGTGTAGACACAGCCTATAAGTGATTCCTTTCTTTCTGAAAAACCTTACTTCTCAGAGGTAACAGTGCAAAGTGAAAATTATTTTAAAAAGCTGTAAACAACACTTCATTTTGTAATTTTTTTCCTCAGCATTCCTCTCTTCCCCATCCCATGTAAATTTGATGGGGGAGTAGTAATTTAAAACAAAAGCATCAAAAGTGAGAGAGGAGCTTTTTGTGTTTCACTTGTTTGCAAAAACTAAAAATTGCCAAATTAAGTTAGGGGGGTGGGGAGTGGAAGGGGAGGCTTTCCCTCCACACACAAATTTGTTTAAGGAAAGTCTGGCTGGTTTGGGATTTTTTTAAACAAAGAATTTTTTCTTCCCAATTTTTTTTTTTTTTTACCATTGAGCTCAACATTTCACCCCTCTGCGGAAACAGTGTGCAGGGTCTTTTGACACTGAACAAATCCCACAGACTACAGTGGGCTTTGCATGTGGCCCTTACATTGGAGTCACAGAAAAAAATTTGAGTCATTGCTTGCTAAGGCCTTACATTTTTCCGGATGGCAGCTCTCTTGTGATTCAGGCACAGTTCTTGAGCTCTCATGTGCTGAAGAGTCTCTTTGGCTAACATATACTTCAGGTTTTCTAGTCTTGGAGATGCAGAAGCCCAGGCAGTATGGCCAAACCTCTTCTGATCTTGTTCCATCTGTTTGTGCATTGCTGCCAGATTAAAGGATTGTAACAAAGTATCACAAAAGCTGAGGCACTAAGAACTTCTTCAGGTCTGCCTGAAAGCGGAGCACCAGTGAACACTGCCTGCTATTACATATTGTGAGGGAATTACTTTGACCTGTCGGTTGTGAACTATTTTGAAATCACGGGACTAGAAGGCCCAAAATCACTGTATTATAAATAAAGATCTAACGTTTTGGTTGCAAGTTCCACGGTGTGCACAATTCAATTCAACATTGAATTCTCTGATTTAATTAACAGGACGAAATCCTGAACAGTTTGCACCACAACAATGAGAGTAACTTATATTTGAGGTGGTGTTTGTTGAGAGCCTCGTCGGCCGTAAATCTCAGGCCCAGCCTGCACACAAGCTTGCTCTTCTTTAACCAATGGTGAGGGTTAAACCCCTTTAGTAAAACTGGTGCAAGTTTTCATTACTTATGCTGGAGGCTGGTTCATGTGGGTGGGCCCACTGCTATGGGGGTGAGGGGAAGGAGAGGCAAAAGGTCAGTTGCCCTGGGGCCTGGTGTTTCAAAGGGGGCCAGAGCTCGGCCCATCTTTGAACTGCTACTTTGGCAGCAGCAGCAGCCAGAGCTCTGGGTCCTTTTGAACTGCTGCATCACCTCACTGGTGCTGAGGGAGCAGGGCGTGCCCAGCGCTGCAATCTGAGCAACACTAAGGGCTGGTGTCCTAGGCCCCACCCCTTCTGGGAGTGCAGAGTTGGGCTCCCCCTCCCACCTTGCCCGGGTGGCTGTTGGCCCAGCTGCATGCAGGCCCCAGGATCTGCAGGTGAGAGGAGGTGCACAGACTTTAGGTGCTAGGTCTTATGTGCCTTACAGTGAACTCTTCAGTAAGTTTTCCCTCATTACCTGCCAGCGCCTTTGCAGTTTCTTTGAAGTAGCTCACAGTGATGTCCTGAATGGAGCACACTGCTTCTTCAGCCTGCTTAGTCCAGTCTTCTGCCTCTCTCTGCAAGGCTTCTATTCGTTTAGGGCCCAGCTTATCCATCTGTAAAGACTTCTACAAAACGACGTTATTCTTTAACCAAACGTCAATCCTGACAGTGCTGTATCTCAGCCTGTACGATGCAGCCAAAATTGCCCCAAGGTAGGGCATGACGGCTGTCGTGACCTCTCCTTCTACTGGAGGAAAGTGAGTCACTACTATTAATTGAAGCTGTCCTACTTTTTGTTCTCATTGTCATAGTCACCTTTGTTCTTTAACAATGGCTTGAGCATTGCTAGTTAGAAGAAAACAATGGGTGATTTTTTTTCTGAAAGTAGGGTTAACCTTCAGCTTAAAAATTACTTCTGGCTAAAAAGGTTTCTCTGCGATCAAGAAAAACTCAAATATATTCTGTCCTGTAACAGTTGCAGCCAGCATTCTCAAAGGTCACTGCACTGCAACTGCCTTCTGTCAACAAAAGTTATTTCACGATGCCAGGAAGTGGACTGAGAAATAAGTTTCCCCCTCAGCTGCATGGCTGTGCAGCTTTCCATTAAGCCCTGCATAGGGGCTCAGAGCTGCAGTGGGAAGAGATATCTCTCCTCAAGCACTGAAGCTGCCCTGGCTGGTGGGAAGGAGCCCTCCCCACTGGCCCCAGCAGGGTATTGCCATGGTGGTAGTGGGGGAACTCCCTGCCAGCCTGAGCACTGGGCTGCTATGGCTGGTGAAAAGGGGCCCCTCCTTGCCATCCCCAGCAGCCACCCAGGTAAGCCTGAGCCCCAACCCCTTGCCTCACCTTGAGCTCCCCTCCCTGAGTACTCCCCTGTACCGCAAACCCTCAACCCCAACCCCATCCCCTAGCTCAGAGCCTGTACCACATTCTGATCCCCAGCCCAGAGACTGTACCCCTCTTGCATACCAACCCCCAGTTCTAAGCCCCTCCCCAAATCTAGAGCCCCTCTCTTGTCCCCCACAGCCCCAGCACTGAGCCTGCACCCCCCGCCTTACATTCCACCAACCTCTGTCCCAGTCCCAAGCCCTCAACTCCAGCCCCTCCCTAAAGACAACACCCCCCCAGCCAGTGCCTCTTTTTTCTTCATGAGTTTACTTCAGGCATTTCACAGCACTTTGCATTCTTCTCCATTTGTGAGGATCTCTCACATAGCAACACGGGATAAAGTATTAAGAAGAAAGAAAGTGCATTTGTAAAATCCACAAAATTGGCAGAGGAAAAGCATGAGTTGTAGAACCTGAAAATACTTTAAAAACAATTGAAATCTACTTCAGTATTCCATTTAATATTTTAACTTAAATGGAACAAAAAATGTTCAGAGTTTGATCTGTTAGAGGCAGCCTCCACTTATTTCACAGTTAATAAAACAAAACTTGGGCATTGATCTTAAGACTTTCAATTTGCAGGCCCAGTAGGGTGAATTGACCATAACACTACAGCCTTAAGACAGCATTACTTTGCTTCTGTTAGTTTCACCCAGCACATAATTTTAACACTTCTTTAATAACAGCGTATTAAAAAGAAAAAGCAAAGCAAAGCATGGCTGTCTCTTTAAACAGCATAATACAATTTCAGTGTACACCTAATGCAAAAACCACAAAAAAAGTGGCATCAGCTGGAATTTTCAAAAGTGAATAAAGTCCTCTTGAAAGTTCTTTTGTTGCTAAAGTCCCTAGAAACTCAGAATACCAGGAAAAAAGGACGGTGCAGAAGTTTTTTTGCTTTAAAAAAAAAACCCACCAAGCATTTAAAATAAAGCTGGCTTGAAGCCAGTGGATGTTATTCAAGCCTTTACCACCACATGGATCTTACAGAGGCTACTGACAACCACAGGTTAGCATTAACTTCAATTTTTTCATGTTTTAATCACATTACTCACAAGTTTGATGAACTTGGGAAATAATGCCAGTAAATGTAAATCTTGGACATGCTTCAGAGCACTAGAGGCAGGTGGAGGGTATCGCATGCCAGAGAGTGAAGTCTTTTAAAGGGAAACCTACCAGGATTTCCAGTCTGTATAATGTTGCCAGTTCTCGCATATCTCTAAATGGCTGCAGTAAATATTGGTAGAATTGTGTTGCCATGGTAACTAATTCCTGATAAGTGTCATCTTCTTCTTCATAAACTTTCATTAAAGCCACCATTGTGTCTGCATCTTTATGCTTGTGTAGAACCTAGGGGATAAAAGGGTTGTAAGTTAGCATTAGCTGTAGGATGTGCTCATTTCTCAGGAGTGGACAGGAGCAGCAGCTTGGCTATGTCTGAAGGCCTGCGGTTGGTATGTGTGTTTATTGTCATCATCAAAATATGTGAGTGGAACGAATCTGTCACTTAGCATTAGATGAAATAGTCAAGATTTCCACTTATAAGGGATGTACTCCAGGTGGTCAGCCAGCAGGAAGCATCACCAAGGACCAACATGTAAACAATTCTAATAATTTGCACAAATATGTCTCGTTTGCACCGTACGAAGCTAAGGCACTATGTACTAAGGACAAAAAAGGGTATTAAATCTCATTCTTTCATCTTTCCCTCCTTCCCCTGAGACTACTATAAGACCACTAATGAGAAGTGGATTTTGTACCTACAGATATAACTTCAGGCACAAAAATATAAACTTTCATTTAAAAATATAAATTCCTGACCACATCTAAAGCATAGTATAGTTATACTCCTAAAGATACATCCCACTATTGTACCGCATGAATCTTTAACTTCATCTTAACTAGGACAATACTATGTATTTTAATTTTTAGGGAGGAACTTTCTCTTCCTACTTCTGCACAGCACCAAGCATACGCAGCCCTATCTCATTTATGACCTTGAAGTGCAACTGCTATATAACATTTTTTCCTAATTTGCAATTTTAATAGAATGCAAACAGATCAATGTATATTGGTTGCTAGTCACAAAATGGAAACAAAATTATGACACTTTCATGGTACAATGTAACCCCCATTTTTTTTATATTTCAGGGTGTTCATGGAAAAAAAATTCTTACAGTTTTATGCGTTCTGATAGAGACTGGCAGCAGCCCTGTCTGAGTACCGATTAAGCTGAAACTGGCTACACAAGGAACCATCATCCTTACCCAGAAGGATGCTGGTTGTGATACCAAGGCTTGTACTGTGGAAAGGAGGGAGAAAAGAGGAGGGAAATGAAGCTTTCCATGAAGGGAGGAAAAATAAATGGGAATTTTGGAGCTGATCACATCGCAACTGAAAGAGGTAAAAACTCTCCCTCTGGTGTACTTTATTCTGGGTAAAAGGGCCGGAGAGGGATCAAGGAGTCCTAGAAGCCCGAGTTTCTCCAATGCATGCCCCATACGTCCTGAGGGGGGCAAGGCCACAGAGCATTGCTGAGATTCCAGGCAGCATTGGGGATCAGAGGTCTGCCCCATGAAGATGCTGTAACTAAGACAGGTCCCCCACAAGCAACTTGCAGCACTTCAGTGATTTTTTTTCTACTGTCCAAAGCAGCATTTCCCAAACTTAAAACATTCACGTATCCCTTTCAGGACTTTGGCCTTATCAGCAAACTCCCTCTCTCAGTGCCATCTCAGTGCTTATCTCCTAATTTTTACTAATTTATTTTCTGCTGTGTACCCCTTGAAATCCTTTCACATACCATCAGCGGTACACGTACCACACTTTGGGAAACACTGGTCCAAGGCAAGTAAATGACGAAGTTGGAACAAAAGCACAGTGGTTAGCTTCATTTTTGGTTCTCACGCACAATGTGGGAGAGATGGTGCTTCATATCATGGCTGGTGAACGTTTATAGTTAGGAGAAAATAATCACTGAGTATTAAATACTCGGGAGAACATTTTAATTCTTCTTACGTTTTATAAAATCCTCCATTATAAGACCTAGTTTTCTTTGACGAGAAGGCTGGCTCACTGTCAGCTGTAGCAGTTCAGGTGGTAGTGTTATAATTACAAGAACTCCACTTTGGAACAAAAATAGATGAAATTTCTATATATTTTCCTGGGCCTATTGTGTGTTGGAAGGGAAGGTTATATACTTCTGATAGATGCCACAGATAGAAGACGAGGGATACATTTATTCCTGCTTCTAGTTCCATCTACATTGGAACAACCACCATTAATGGAAAGACTTGGTTATAACATCAGAAAAATGAGCTTGTATTTATGTAAAGTCAGAGGTGGCAGTTTTATTGATAGCTCTGCTCCAGAGGTCCCATATTACCTTGGGGAAAAGTAACAGCAGCTCAGCTTCCTTACTTCTAACACGAATATAAACAACTCACCTCACAATTGCATTAATTTATGAAGCCAACAGACACAACAGTGCTCTTTAAGGTATCTCCTGACAAGGCTAAATTAACGTCCCAGACCGCAGTACAGGTGGAACTTAGCTATGGTTTAATCACATTCCCAAAACATGCTAAAGGCAGGGGAGGCCAACCCCTGGCCCTCGAACCACTAAATGCGGCTCCTTCTCAGACGCCTGTGCTGGGAGTGCCCTCCGCCACTCTGCGCACGCACCCCGCTGCTTGGTGAGAGAAGCGTATGGCGGCAGGATCTGTGGCGTCGGTGGTGGCGGTGGCAGCAGCTGCTCTGGTGGGTCACTGACATTGAGTTAAGAGCAGGGGTGGGGGGGTGCCTGGCTCTGGGGGACGGGAGGGCATTGAGCCATGTATTATATATGTGTTTTTATCTATCTGTCTATAGATATATATCTAAAGCCAGAGTAGGAAGAGACACATTTATATATTTATTTTTATCTATCTGTGGCTCTTCATCCCTAACTGGCTGGCCACCCTTGCTAAAGGCCTGCCAAAGTCCAAGGTTGTTGCATGGTTCAGAGACATATTTATACAGTGTTCACTCCCACTAACACAGAAAGATTTAACTATGCTTCAGCTGGGTCAAGAGGTGGATATGTTGACTCTGCAGATCTAGTTACAGTCCTTTTTACTTATTAAAATGTAAATAGACTTGTATGTGAAGCGCATGCATAAATATTTTTGTCATTCTGGAAGAATCTGATATATAAGGCGATACATCCGGTTGTGTGAAAAATGAGGCCAAAAGTTGTTTACCCACATAAACAGACACTATTTTGTCCTTAAAAAACCCTCATTTCATTGTTTTAAGGGGGGTTGATGCAAACGTGGTTGGTTAGATACAGCAGAATTTAGTCTTGAAAATTATTTTTAAAAACTATTTGAGTTATATCTGCAATCTAAGTTATTAAGATCCATTTCTTAACACTGCGGAAAACATATAGATTGACTCACTTCAGCATCCATAAATCAGGTATTTGGCATAACCATAAGGCCACTTCAAAAGAAACTAACATTTTCAATTGTGTGCATGTACCAGTTGGTATTGTACAGAAATTAAGTGTTCACAGAATTTTGGGTGAGGAGGCAGTTTTATGATTATGGGGTGAATAGGGCACAACATTATTTTGTGCTCTTATTTTTGGCAGACATTACCATATGCTGTCTGGGCACAGATGGTGGATTTTCTTAGGTGAGGTCTGTTTAAAAAATATCATGGGTATCTTGTATACTACTTTTTATAAGACAGTTGAAACTCAGTTTCGTTCCATATACTTATAGCTAACAGAGAGAAAGCCATGCTAGTCTGCCTACTATCAAAACAAAAAAGCAGTCAAGTAGTACTTTAAAGACTAACAAAATAATTTATTAGGTGAGCTTCCGTGGGACAGACCCACTTCTTCAGACCATAGCCATACCAGAACAGACTCAATATTTCAGGCACAGAGAACCACAAACAGTAATCAAGGTGGACAAATCAGAAAAAAAAATTATCAAAGTGAGCAAATCAGAGAGTAGAAGGGCAGAAAGTGGGGGAGGGGAATCAAGAATTAGATTGAGCCAAGTATGCAAACGAGCCCCTATAGTGACCCAGAAAATTACAATCTCAGTTCAAACCATGTGTTAATATGTCATATTTGAATATGAAAGAGTTCAGCAGCCTCTCTTCGAAGGGTGTTGTGAAAATTTCTCTTCAGTGACACGCTAACTTTTAAGTCATTAACAGAATGGCCCGCACCATTAAAATGCCGACTAACAGGTTTGTGCATCAGGAGTCTTATGTCTGTTTTGTGCCCATTAATTCTTTGTCTGAGAGATTTTGAAGTCTGTCCAATATACAAAGCATCTGGGCACTGTTGGCACATGATGGCATATATGATAGTTGAGGAACATGGGCACATCTCATGTTCCTCAACTATCATCATATATGCCATAATGTGCCAACAATGCCCAGATGCTTTGTATATTGGACAGACATAAACAGACATAAAAACGCTCCTGATTCACAAACCTGTTAGTCAGCATTTTAATGGAGCGGGCAAATCTAATTTGCTCACCTTGATAATTTTTTTTCTGATTTGTCCACCTTGATTACTGTTTTTGGTTCTCTATGCCTTAAATATTGAGTCTGTTCTGGTATGGCTATGGTCTGAAGAAGTGGGTCTGTCCCACAAAAGCTCACCACCTAATAAATTATTTTGTTAGTCTTTAAAGTGCTACTTGACTGCTTTTTTTTATATATATACACTTATAGATGTGTCCTTTGAAATGACTAATACTCAGAATACCCCAGATTGGTGGCTTAGTTATTTCTGGATATGTAAGTGTTTACTTACGTAAACACAAAGGTTAATATTGGTACAATATTCCAGTGTCACATCCTCACATTTGCACACTCCAAAACTTCATTTGAGCACCAGACTAGATGACAATATGGAAGAGGACACATTACTAATGAATGAGGACATCCCTATAAATGTAAAGATCTACTAAAACAATGTATATATTTGATAACTAATCACAATGTAGGAAAATAGCAGTTTTGAGAGAGTGTAGTTGAATCAATGGCACTATAGGATAGGAGTAAAATTACACTATGATTAAGTTTGAAGGATTGCAGTAAGTGTTCTCTAAATTTTTCCATCCATGGGCAGAATAAATTTTATGTGCACCAAGGCATGTGCCGATGGGTACCACCAATGGAAACACATGCTGCCCACTATGTACTTTCTGCTAGTCAGATGGTTGACACTTCACTCTCCCCGGGGCAGCTGCCCCAGTGCTCAGCTTACAGGGAACACTGGTTGCGGTCCAAATGAAGCAGTTCAAATGAAGCAGGCTCTTTCACTGTCAGTCACATTAAATCTCCTTCAGTAGATGCTCTTGTAGTGATGCTTATGCATGAGGACATGTAACTTTCTATGAGCACCCCAAAAGGACACATGAACAGGTTTCATCCATGGCATTCCTGATCCTTGCCTTGTGGAGACAGCTATTGCATTTTGCTCTCCGCCAGGAAAAGAAGGTGAAAGTAGCCCATCTGTATAGTTTTTACATCAACTTGTAAAAGCACTTTGGTGATAAAGAGTAGACCTCTAAGAGCTCAAAGTCCTCTAGTGCATTAGACTATCAGGGAGGGATAAAATCATGTTCAAAATCTGGTTAAGTCTGCCAAGTATTGTTGAAGTTGCTCACTTCTTTTCAGGGCACATGGGTCTGTTTCCTGGCTTCAGATAGTGACCATTCAAAAGTCATTAGATTTCATGTTCCCCACCCCAAGCCAAGCAAGCTAATGGTTAGCCTCAGCCTGAAATCCAAATGAAAGCGGCTTATACCAGCCCTACCAAAACCACCCCCTTCTTTCCAGGGCTCCAGCCCCAGGACTGTTCTACTTGCGTGTGGTCCAGTAGAGAGTTGGGGTTGCCCCTGTGTTCAGGCTTCATCCACAGCCAGGCTATAGTGGTGACACTGTTGCCTTCAGAGCTGGGAGGGGCACTTGGCACAAAGTGCCACCAGGGCACGGTGTTCCCTATAAACTGAGCACTTGAGCAGCCCCCAGGACTCAGATGCCACCCACTTGTTTAGGGAGGAAGGATAGCTCAGTGGTTTGAGCACTAGCTTATTAAACCCAGGATTGTGAGCTCAGCCCTTGAGGGGGCCATTTAGGGATCTGGGGGCAAATAGCTTTAAAAGAAAAATCAGGGAGGGTGATAGTCAGGCCTGCTGTAATGGCAGGGGACTGGACTTGAAGACCTCTGAAGGTTCCTTCTAGCTCCACGAGAGCAGTATATCTCCACATATTAACAGCAGCACTCACAACCTGCTGCATGTGTTTCCACAGTTGGTGCACAGCCCCACATACCTCAGAGCACATATTTATTCTGCACATAGATGGAAAAAGTTAGCAGGAACATTGGCAGGGCAACTTGCCAGTGGCATTGAGAACATTCCCCTGCCTGGGCACGCCCAGGGCCAACCCCTGAGGGTGCCTACGTCCCATTGCCCCACCCCCAAACTCCCAGCAGCCTGTACCCTCCGCAGGGCCTCCTTGGCCCCGACCATGTGCCCCTTCAGGGCCTTCCTGCGGAACTCGTGCAGGTTCTCGAAGTACTCGGCCTCCTGCTGCTGGTCCTGGGCGAAGAGCGAATCCAGTACCACCCTGCGGCCGCACAGCTCCAGCGCCCAGCCCAGGTAGCGCTCCAGGCCGTGGCACAGCGCCTCCAGCTCAGCCTCCTCCAACCCCGGCCCGCTGGGGAAGAGCAGCGCCCACAGGCTGCCGCTGCTCCGCCCAGCCAGCACGGCGGGCATCTGGGGGAAGCAGGGCTCCAGCCGTTCATTCAGCGCCGCCAGCTGCCGGTGCACGCCCAGCAAGGCCTGCGCCGAGAAGAGGCCGGCCCAGCTCTGCTGCTGTGTCGCCTCGCTACCTCCCCCGGCTGCCGGGCCGGCCGCCCCGCGCTGCTGCTGCTCCTCCTGCAGGGTGCGGTTGTGGCAGGTCACCGCGAACTTGCTCTCGATCTCGTTCCAGCCCACGAGGAAGCGCAGCTTGTGCGGCTCGGGCTCGGCGAACGCGTTCTCCCGGACGGCTACCCAGCCCTCCAGGCTGTCCGGCTGCTGCTCGGCCGCCATGGCCCAGCCCGGCTGCCGGGACCACCCCGCAGCTGGCCCCAACGTTCCACCCCCGCTACCTTGTATCAGCTGGAGCGAAAGAGAAAGTGACATTTCTTAAAGGGTAGCGCGGGGAGGAGGAGAAGTAGAGGGCAGTGATATACGTCACCAGAGCTCATGTTTTTGATTGGTTTCTTGGCCTAGGGGAGGAGCCAAACAGTTGCCCCACAGGAAGTAGAGCCCATTGCAGAACGGATACGGCTGGGTGGGATAATCAGCCGGTGCCTTTAAAAGGAGGAGCCTAGAGGCTGGCGCGTCTGGGAGAATTGGTTCCATGGCGGGGGGAGCGCATGCGCACGCGCACCCACGCCCCCCCCCCCCCCCCCGCAACATTTAGTGACAGAGAGGAACCCGTGCTAGTCTATACACTATCAAAACAAAAAGCAGTCAAGTAGCACTTTAAAGACTAGCAAAATAGTTTATTAGGTGAGCTCTCGTGGGACAGACCCACTTCTTCAGACCATAGCCAGACCAGAACAGGCTCAATATTTAAGACACAGAGAACCAAAAACAGTAAGCAAGGAGGACAAATGAGAAAAAGATAATCAAGGTGAGCAAATCAGAGAGTGGAGGGGTGGGGGGGAAGGTCAAGAATTAGATTGAGCCAAGTATGCAGACAAGCCCCTATAGTGACTCAAAGTTCCCATCACGATTTAAACCATGTGTTAATGTGCCGAATTTGAATATAAAAGCCAGCTCGGCTGCTGCTCTTTCCAGAACGGTGCGGTAATTCTTCTTCAGTAACACATACCTTTAGGTCATTGACAGAATGCCCCATTCCATTAAAATGTTGACGAACTGGTTTGTGGATCTGGAGTGTTTTGATGTCTGTTTTGTGCCCGTTGACCCTTTATCTAAGGGCATTTAGAAGTCTGTCCAATATACAAAGCACCTGGGCATTGTTGGCACATGATGGCATATATGATGTTAGTAGAGGAGCATGAGAAAGTGCCCATGATTCTGTGAGTAACCTGGTTAGGTCCAGTGATGGTATTTCCAGAGAAGATACGTGGACAAAGCTGGCAGCGGGCTTTGTTGCAGGGAAAGGTTCCAGGACTGGTGTTCCTGGGGTATAGACTGTGGCTGTTAGTGAGGGTCCTCATGAGGTTGGGAGGTTGTCTGTAGGAGAGAACAGGCATGTCACCCAGGGCCTTCTGGAGTGTAGCATCCTGATTAAGGATAGGTTGTAGGTCTTTAATAATTCGTTGCAGTGGTCTGAGTTGAGGGCTGTAAGAGATGACCAGTGGTGTTCTGTTCTTGGCTTTTTTGGGCCGATCTTGGAGTAGCTGGTCTCTGGGTATGCATCTGGCCCTGTCGATTTGTTTTTTTACTTCTCCTGGTGGGTAATTCAGGTTTATGAATATTTGGTAAAGTTCTTGTAGTTTTTGGTCTCTGTCAGTTGGATCAGAACAAATGCGATTGTACGTAACAGCTTGACTGTAATCAATGGATCTAGTCACGTGTGCAGGATGGAAACTAGAAGGGTGTAGATAAGTAGAGCGATCAGTAGGTTTTCGGTACAGTGTGGTACCGATCAGGCCATCCTTGATTAGTACTGTAGTGTCCCAGAAATGTATCTCTTGCATGTTGTAATCGAGGCATAAGTTGATGGTGGGGTGTAGATTGTTAAAGTCTCTGTGGAATTCTCCTAGAGCCTCTGTACCATGGGTCCAAATCATAAAGATGTCATCAATGTATCTTAAGTAGAGGAGTGGTAATAGGGGACGAGAACTAAGGAATCGTTGTTCTAGGTCAGCCATAAATGTATTAGCATATTGTGGGGACATCCGGGTGCCCATAGCAGTTCCATTAATCTGGAGATATAAATTGTCCCCAAAACAGAAATGATTGTGTGTGAGAACAAAGTTACACAGGTCAGACACCAGATTGGCTGTTTAGTTAACCCTCCTTAATTTAAACTAGAATAAATGCAGCTGCCACTATAATTCAGCCATTGAATTGTTCCACCGTACAATCACTGTGGCAGTGACTGAGCGTGAACGATGTTCAGTTTAGGAAACAAGGGCTTTTTCATGCTATGCGTGTGAACTGGTTAGCCAGCCAATTATGTTACTGTAACATTGAGAAATTCTGATCACTAGTCACTTCCATTATCACACTGTTTTAGCATTACAAATAACAAAAAGGCCTGTGGCACCTTAGAGACTAACAAATTTGTTAGGGCATGAGCTTTCAAGGGTAAAACCCACTGCTTTTTGTTTAAAACAAAAAAGCAGGCAAGTAGCACTTTAAAAACTAACAAAATAATTTATTAGGTGAGATTTTGTGGGACAGATCCACTTCTTCAGACCATAGCCACACCAGAACAGAAGTGGGTCTGTCCCATGCAGGCTCACTAATAAATTATTTTGTTAGTCTTTAAAGTGCTACTTGACTGTTTTTTTGTTTTGATAGTCTATAGTCTAGCACGGGTTTCTCTCTGTTGCTTGTTATTTGAGACTCTACACGCTAATATGGGTACCCCTCTGAGACTGTCTTAACATTCGTCTGCCCTTCGTTGAAACAGCCATCTACAGGTCAGGGCTCAGCTGTGCTTCAGTTTCTCCTTGGATGGTCAGCTCACTGTCCTCCTCTCTAATATTCTACAGGCTTTCCTTGTGAAACAAGTGTAATGGGTTGGATCACAGTGATCCCCTTGAGACTGCCACCCGAGGTGCTGATCATACCACTGAGCCTGCCTGCCTGCTCTCTGGGACACCCAGTATCCTGTCCTGCTGAGCCAGAAACTCTGTCCTCCCCCACAAAGGGATAGGGTTGGGGCAACAACCCTCCTTGCCCTAGAAGAGTGATAAAGACTGATAGCAGCTCTGGGTGGGCTGAGATACACAGACATGACAGCACCTAGGAGCATAGCCCCTCCCCCCAAAGGGACCAAACCCCAAAATGGCTCCATCTTACACTGTATAAACGGTTTACACAGAGGAAACTCAGTTTGTTCTCTTTATAAATGAAATAGAGAGAAGCACTGCTGCTGGGTCTCCTTTCACAAGGTAACAATTATTTACACTGGGTTTGATAATAAACAAGAGTGATTTTATTAAATATAAAAAAGAGGAGTTAAGTGGTTGCAAGTGGTGACAACTCAAAGTTATTAAGCTAAAACAAAAAAAAAACAACACACTAGCTAAGCTTAATACACTGAGAGAAAGTTGCAAATCATTATTTCTCATCCTGATCCTTATTCCAGGTAAAATTCTTCAAGCTAGAGTGATCTTTTCTCTGACCAGGATCTAACAGCTGCACCCTTCATTTAAGGGTTTTTTTTTCTTTCCAGGTCCTTTCCTGTGTTCCCGTGAGGTGGGAGAAGTTTGTGAAACCATTTGAAGACCCTCGTTTGTTCCCCATGCCTTAAATAGTTTGTTTTTTCCCGCTCAGCATGGGAGGCATTTGTTTAGTACTCTGTATCCCTTCCCTGGAAAAAATACCAACTTCAGGATAGAGACCAGCACCAAGTAGCATGGCCACAAGTCTTTGTAGGACAAGCCACAGTTTAGGCTTAATGGAAAAACAAAACTGTTGCCTTGAGCACTGGGCCATTAAGTTCCTTAAGTACCAATAATGGCTTTACTAGGCTTGCACTAACTTCACATACAAGAAAGATTCATGCACTGGGAATCACAATCTCTTGAATGACAGGCTACTTGCCACATTTTGCATAACACATATTCAAGTTATTCATATTTACATTCAGAAACACGTATCTATAATAATATGGTGCCACAGTGTTGTGTCACAAGTTCAGAAATGGTCTAATCTGTTTGCCCCTCACTAGTATTTGAGACCCAGACTCTCAAATATATTTAGATACCTAGTTCCCCTTGCTTTTAATGTTGTAGGCACATGGGCCCAGGATGAGTGATGCTAGAGGGGGCAGGTAATATATTTTATTGAACCAACATCTGGTGGTAGAATAGACAAGTTTTTGAGCTAATCCTAAAAATAATCCTAATCCTGAAAGTTTCTCTTCCACCAGTCCAGTAAAATATTACTTGATTATCTTGTCTCCCTCCTTGATTTCAATGATAGTTAGGCCTCTAGATACCATCAAGGAGCCGTGCCAGATTGCTTTCTGCATAAAATCAATAGCAACTGTGAAGTTGTTAGCAGAGAGCCATCAATACACATTACCCAGGATATGTGATTAATTTAATTGCCTAGGTAATGAATATTTTACTAATAAAAATCACTAATTCAAAAGCCGTTGTCATTTAGCCATAGAAGAGGAAATGTAGAGCTGGGTATATAGGGGTCTAGGATCTGATTCTGAAAATGATGGGACTAGGTCAGTGAATATTGTTGCTCACATATGCAGCTGTTTAGAAAGCTACAATCTTCAGCTGCAGTCATACACTACTGTTACGATGTTCTTAAAGACAAGTTGGACAGCTTCTTTTGATAGATGGGGGTTACAGTGATATAGTAGCATTCATCCTGAATGTCTCAGCGTGGTGTTAAGAGGATGCTACTATAACAAACAGCAATTTTTGGATGAAGGATAATGGTGGGGATCAGAATGAGGGAAAGGGTGATAGTTCCTTGCCCCCAAACCCAGAATTGCCAAATAATTCAGCTAAAATCAGCAGCTAAAGAGCTAGCAATGCTGATATTTAGAATTGTCATTATTAGCTTTCAACATTAATACCTTTGAGGTAAAGGAGGAAACTCAGACCTCTCTTAAAGCTTGTCTCTCTACTTACTGCTCTGTACACCCGGTCAGCCCAGCAACAGTTCAGATTCTGAAGATGGTCTGAGCCCTTGTAACTGAAAAGGAAGCATAAATTACAAAGACACTAAATCACTGTGGGGGGCTCTCTGCTTATGGGTTCATCAGAAAAGTGCCAACACGGCACCCCAAGGCAGAAAAACTCAATCTGAACCCTGGATTGAGGAGGGACCATTTGTGACCTTTGATACAAAACAGTGACGGGTTCAAGGGAGAAGTGCAAGAATAGAACTGAGCTGTTTTCAGACACTTTTACTTCCTAAGCAAAACACCACAGTTTCTTTCAAACTGAGCAGCTTGAATGAAGGCTGCAGAAATTAAGTGGTGATGCTACAAGCCGCCCTGCTGGCGGGGGAGGAGACGAAGGAGGCAATTACATAAGGGGCTGGTGGATTTAAGGGGGCCTAGGTCTGCTGTTGCCTCATCCTTTTAAATACTGCTGTTATAGCAGTGTGGCAGCAGCTGCAGGGACTCCTGGCACTTGCACACATGAAGCAGCAGATGAGGGGAGGGAGTAGCACTCCCTGTGCTTTCAGCCCAGCTCATGTCAGCAGAGCAGTGGTGGGAGCGGCAGCAGGAGTTGTGGGGCAAGCGCTCCCTGTCCCTTTGAACCCCTGCCTGGGTCCGTGGAGCAGCAGGGCAGGGAGTGGGCAAGGCAGAGCCCCCTGCTGCATTAGGCTGCATGTTCTGATCAACCAGGCCTTCCCAGCCAGCTCCTCCCCTCGTGTCATTGCACTTGGGGCTCACACCAGCCTGATCAACCTTCCAGGGTCTCTTTTGAGTGGGGTGTGTGTTTGGTCCCCTGTTACCTGAGATGGGATTTGTTTATTGTGGCCGATGCCCTCTCTGTCCCCTCTTCTCACCTCTCCCATGCCCACCCGCCACTGTCCTGTCTCTGTGTCACACACGCACTCTATCCTGTCTCTGTGTGTGTGTGTGTTATTCTCTCTGGTAGTAACAACAGCACAAATGGAAGGTGCATGTGACACAGATCCAGGACAACGTATGTGCTAGTGTGTATATATGAGTGTGCCTCGCATACACACACTAAAACATACATTGTCCTGGATCTGTGTCACACTCACCTCCTCACACATACTTGTGTTGTTGTTGTTGCTACTATTTGACGCTTCCTGCAATGCACACATATTGTCTGTAATATTATTCTTGCAAAGTGTGCCATTTTAGACTACAGTTACACTACAGTGCTCCATCGACGGAAGTCACTGTTGGAAGAGATTTTTTCCAACAAAACTTCTGTCAACAGCGTGCAGCCACACACACAAGCCAATCAGAAGAACGCCCCACTCTGTCGACCGAGCAGCCGGACTGCCCAGTTGCTCTCTCCACAAAACAAGCACCTAGAAGCACAGCAGACAGGGCCGCCCAGTGTTGTGGATGCGCAAAGTGACCGTCTGCTCCATATTAGGTGGGACAGTCCTGTATTTGGGACTCATTTCCTTAATTATTTTTTAAAAGGGCCTAATTGTCCCATATTTGGGTCCTCCTCCCACTGACCTTTGCCACAGACGCAGCTGCTGGCGGTAGTCACTTCCCCGAGCTTTGGGGAGGCAGGGCAGCGCAGGCAGCTGCCGTGTCCCTGCCCCTTCCCTAGAGCTCCTGGGGAGCGCTGGTGTCTGCCGCCTCCTTCTGGGCTCCCCAGGGCTTGGTGGAGCCGCCCCTCCCCCTGACATATCTCCATGTCTCGTATTTGGGACAGGGAGATACGGTCACCCTGTCTGTCGAGAGGAGGCCCTCCAGCGCATGCACGCAGCTTAAAAGGCTCCCGTCCTCATCTGGGAGATTCAGAAGGTTGTCGGCGAATGTGCCAGGTTTCGTCGAGATGTTGTCGATATATCTCGTGTGTGCACACTCCACTAATTTTGTTGACAAATCTGGCAAAACCAGCTAATGTAACCGTAGCCTCAGTGTTTTGGATGGTCTGCGCATTTCATAATTTAATCTCATTTACACTTCTATGTAATTTGTTGAGTAGTGAGTTCTAAAATGCATCACCTCTCCTGGAAGGAGTCATTATCCCTATGGTAACTGTTAAACATATACATTATAACTAGGTTTTTGGTTTTAGTGATGGTGCCCATTTGCACATTCTCCGATGCACATAATACAATGTATGGCTCACATGGATGAATGAAGTGAGAGGGAACATGCCAGTGGTGTATGTGTAGCCCTGACTATGTCAGGCAGACTGGTCTTAGGGTGCCCATTGTCTCTTCTGCCCCAGGACCTGGAACTGCTATCAGTGCGCCTGGCTGCAGGTGAAATTCAGCTCTGTGCAGAGGGTAAGCACAAGGCTTAATTCCCACTTACAGCAACTTTTTAAAGGCGTTAAGTAGGACTTGGGCTGTACAGAGCCCAGCTGTATATCAATGAATGTCACCAGATATTCTGAAATAGGGGGATGTGCCATGAATGCCAGCTTTAGACCAGGATAACTCACAACAAAATTGGCTTCTAATTTGAAAATTAATTCAGACAATCTTGACAAAATACTGAGATTGGCTGCAACTAAGGCTATGCCAGTAATGGGGAAAAACGTCTTCTCTGACTTCAGAAATAACAGAGGTGATGCCAGGAGTCTGTGCAGAATAAGCATGGTCGCATTTTCAGTTAGTTCATAATTCATCACTTAGTGGATAAACAGCAGGAGTGAGAAAAAATGAAACAAGGAAACACAAAGATAAAACAAGATATGGAATTTTCCTTTGTGGAGCTCTGTGGCCCGTGAAATAGAGATAATAGATATTTCTGAGGCAATAACTGTACTGTCCTTTTAAACACAAAGCCAAGTCAGTCACTCAAGACTTATGAAAGAAAGGAAAGGGGTGAATAACTTGCATGACATTTAAGAACTTCTGCAATTAGTACTCGCTTTGTCACTTGCTTACAAGCCACAGAGTATTACATATTTCAGTATCAGTGGATTTGTTTGGATACATAAATCAGAGGGGCTACTGCAATCTAAATACTTTCTCATAAATAACATTGATAATAAAAGGGCTGTTCTTTGATCAGCTGAGCCAGTGCACTCCATTTACTTAGCTAGCAGCTGTTTTCTCTACTCTTTCCAGCCTCCAGGTAGTCTTAAGATGCATATATTAGTAGTAATAGAACTAAAAGTATTAAAAAATACAGTTATAAATTAATTACCTGCACCATAATGTTTTCTCAAGTCTGATCTTGCCCCCCACCATTAAAATAAATGGCAGTACTTCACTGGCTGAAGTGGAAGAGTGCCAGTTACATTTTTCTAAAGAAGATAACACATATTTAAACTTAATTAGGTCAGTGCATGCCCCCCTGTGTCAGAGAGAGAGAGAGAATATATGCTCCCTACATAAACTACAAGAAATGTTGCTTACTCTTGACTTACGATCTTATAACATAAAACAAATCTAAAGTCACTGGCAGACACCGCAGAAGCTTTTAATAATATCTTCAGAGGACTCTATTTTTAAAGGGGCATTGGATAATTGATTAAATACTTCAAGCCCAAGGAAACCCACAAACTTTTGGAAGCTTTTTTTTTTTTGATTCAGTGTATGACATTCTTCTGGGTGACACCTAAGTAGTGTGTGACTGAAGGATAACTGGGACAGCTCTATATTTGTCACTCTTGCTCATAGCTGACATGTCATTTGAGAAACTGTCTAGAATTACTTTAATAAGTCTCCCAGTTGCAGTCACAGGAAACTGGCAGGGAATTACCTTCATGTAATTCGTTTTTTGTTAGAAAAAAGAGCTGTAAAGTTTGGTTCATCTGGGTTATCAGAAGAATTTATGGATTCTTAAGATAAGAAGGCAAGAGTTTAGGTAGTAAGAGTTAATCTTTTCTTATGTGTTTTGGATTATTGAATCTCAAGGACTTGAAATATACTGCCTGGTAATTGTATGTATGTTTGTAAATTAAACAAACTACATAATCCAGAAAGTTTTCTTTTTGGTAGGAGAGCCCCAGACATGTTTAGTTATGCCTGTTTTAATTTTTGTAATTGAATTACAATATTCTAGGCAGAATATTTGATATTTCCTGTTTTTGGTTCCGTAGCAGATAATTTATAGTTTGTAAAACAGAAACTTTGGTTGTTAAATTATGAAAAATGTTTGCAAGTGTTAGTGTTTTTCAATACGTTTCAAGACCATTGTCCTGTTTAATATTTTAATATTGCATGACACCCAAGATATAAATATGATTTATTTTATTGCCTGTGGTATATATATCATCTGTCTTTTATCAATATTTTTATGTACTGTAAAATGTGTTAAGTCTAAATTCACTTTCAGTGACTCTGTGTATCAAAGCAGAGGGCTAGACTAAGTTTTCAGACACATGAATGTAACTCTGGCGAATAGACAGGTAGCTGTGTTAGCCTGTATCTTCACAAAACTAAAACAGCAGTCCTGCGGCACTTTAAAGACTAACAAAATAATGTATTAGGTGATGCACTTTTATGGGGCAGACCCACTTCAGATCTGGAAACAGTCTAACCTAACCCTAACCCTATTTCCAGATCTGAAGAAGTGGATCTGCCTCACAAAAGCACATCACCTAATAAATTCTTTTGTTAGTCTTTAAAGTGCTACGTGACTCTGGAGAATGGAATTTTTTCTCTACATGTCTCACAGTTCACCTCTAAAGTGATACAGGTTGAACCTTTAAAATCCACAACTCTGATCTGGCAATATCCATGTTGCAGTACGACTATGCACATTGCTGGTGCAGAGCCCCAGAGCCCTGAGAGTTGGAGGCTAGAAGATGAGGGGGACAGAATCCAGCCCAGGCTGGAAGAGACATCCTGAGGCCAGGGCCAGGAGCTGCAGCCAGAGTGTCACCCTGTGGCAGGGCTGGGGAGCCATGGTCAGGGCTGGGGGGCAAGGGCCAGGGCTGGGAAGTGGCCAGCAATCAGGAGGGCAGCCAGGGAGAAGAGCCGGAGACTAGCAAGGGATTCACCTCCCCTGGGCCAGCAGAATCCCTGGTCTGGGACCTCTCAGGGAGGTCGACCCTGTGCTAATATTTAAGCTGAGAATCTGGTGAGCTAATCATCTTGCTGGAAATTGTCTGGTATTTCCTGCTATGAATTTTAAAAGGTAAAATTTAATCACTCACAAAAGCAGAGAAAAAAGTATAAATACAACATTGTTAGCCAATTAACTACCGGGAAATCAATAATATCACAGGGGAAAAAAAAGAGAGATGACAGGATAGGAGTTAATGGAAGCTGCAGGATCTTTAAATGGCAGTTTGGAAACCTCCCAAGTATACAGCTTCTAAAATGGCTTCAGTAAGCTTGATGAGGACTGACCGTTTTGATTCTTCTTGTGAGAGGAAGAAACCCACATTGTCATGCAGAAGCCATAAAATGCCAAATTGAGGTGTAACTAGTTAGAGAATGTAATTGTGAGGCATGATCATTAATATGACATGGAAATATGTTTGCAACAACACTTGGAGTATTTTTATGAACCCTTTAACCGCAGTTAAAGAATGCTGGAGACAGAAGTGAAAATAGTTATGAACGCAGGGACCATGAGCTTATTAGTGCTGGTACGCTGTATGGTGTCACTCCAGCTTCAGTAACTGGGCATCTCTGTGCCTGTGCATGTATGTAGCTATGGAGTACTGTAGTTAGATACATATGCCTGAATCTACACATGTGTATTTAGAACATTATACTTAAATTACATGCAGTTCTTCTTCTTCTCCCAAAACCCCATATCTTAAAAGAACATTAATCAGGTTGTAAAGTCAAGCATGCAAAGTCATCTGCTGGGTGACAGCATGAAGGGGCACTCTGCTAGAGGCTTTTACAGATATTTGCTGACAGAAGAGGGATGGGAAGATTCAAAAATCTTGTCAGGGCCAAAGTAGCAGCAGTGGCGGCCAGAATCTGGGCCTCTTTGAAATGCCACAGCAGTGCTGCTATAGTGTCAGGGAGCGAAGGGGCCCAGCACCATGGTATGGGTGGTGCTGACAGCTGGCTGCTCTTGGCTCCACTCCTTCTGGGCTCAGAGCCGGGACCCCTCACCCCCCTTGTCCTGGACCTGCAGTGCCTATTGGGAGCGCTGAATCTTGGGTTCCATTCAAGGCTCTGGAGGGTAGTTTGTTCTCGTGGGCATAGACTCTTCTGCCCACTCCCTCCAAACACAACTCCCTTCTAGCCAGTCTCCTCCGCTATGTCTCTATCAGGCTTCTCTTTCCCACACCTAGACAGTTCCACTCTTCAGGCTTCCTGTCCCAGTTCAATCACAGTGTGTCGCCTCTGAGCACTGAGTTCCAGTTTCTTTATCCAGCTGGTCTCAGCTGTCCCACTGCATTCTGCCTCCTTATTAGGCCTGTCTTGCCTTCTCCTTCACTTCTTTCCCCTTACCCCACAGAGTCCCAGTCTCCTCCAGGCAATTCCTCTTAACTCCTTTCACGCCCAGCTACTGGCCCATAGTTTACATTTAGCTTCTCTCCAGGTATCTCAGACCAGTCTCCTGGCCCAGCCAGTCTCCTTCATCCCCTCCAGCTCATCTGTTGTCCTCTCTGCACTTGGTTCTGTCAGTTTTCTCCTTTGGGCTGCCTGGGCCCAGCATGGGGGTCCCCAAGAGCAAAGAGAAACAGGTTCCCTCCCTGCACTCAGTTCAGGGGCAGTGAGCTGGCATGTCTCTCAGCCACCCACAGCTGCAACTGCAGGGAAATCCCTGCTCAACTCCAGGAAGGAGTACGCCTAGTGCAGGTGGAATCTTCAGAGCATTCAGTTGTTAAAGTTTAAGATGCCTGCTAAGCATCTGTTACAGTTCTGTTTGAGATCCGACTTCAATAATAGTGCTAATTTAAGTGTCTCTGTAAGTTTTCCAGTTTAGCCCCTGGTATCGGCCCCACCTCGCAGTTGATGCCATTGTCCAATGTAATAACAGAAAGATATGACAAAACTGCTTTTTAAAATGTTCATATTGTGTTGTTCCTGTATGTCACCTTGATTAGGCTGCTCTTCCCCCTATTCTGGTGGGAGCTCTGGTTTCTACTAGCCAAGTCCGAAGACCATCTTTCTCTGGTTTTAAGCTTTTTTGTCCCCAAGCACACAAGAGGCCTTACATGTGTTCTTGATCAGCCATGGCAGATCATATGAGAAAAATAGAGTCCACTTGGGAAATTCAGCTACTAATTCTGGTATTTTCCAGGCAGGGTCTAGCTCCAGATCAACAGAAGTCCTAAACACAAGCCCTCCTCTCTGCACATTTTAAAGCAAACACATGACTAATTATTTTATTTTTATTTTGACAGACTAAGACGCATTTCATCTGTTCATCCGGAAGGCCTTACTGGGGATACAGTACTGCTGTCTTCTAGCTGTGCCACTGCAATGGAGAGTGAATTTATTTTCAGTAGTGATACAGCTGCTTCAGCTCTGGACACAGATCCATCCACTTCCATGATGGTTCCAGAATCTTATGCAAATGAGCCCGAGGGCTTAACATTTTATCACATGGATCTCTATGACTCAAAGGACAGATTAGAAATCTTTCCTGATGAGCCAGCTGGAAGGAGCAATGGGGCTTCCGGAGAAACCAGCAAAGAGTTCACAGAGCCTGGTAACGATTTTTGCAGATCAGACCCAAATGCATATGACTTGGAAAAGGAAATTGATGAACTAGCAAAACTATATGGGCTGGATGACGATAAAGAAATAGAGCAGGAGCTTCTGGGTGGGAATATAGCTACAGCTGGAATTTTAAAGAGCAAAGAGACACCGGCTTATGACGAAAGCTTAGCAGCAGTATCATATGGATCCATATTTAATGTACCAAAGAGCAGTTCACCAGTGAATGGCTTTCAACGTAAAAATGAGATGCAAAGCATAGAGGAACAAGCACTTTCAGGAAATGGTTGTCAAGAGGAACAGGCACTTCCTGGAAGTAGTTCTCAAGAGGAACAGATATTTCCTGGAAATGGTTTTCAAGAGGAGCAGGCACTTCCTGGAAATTGTTCTCAAGAGAAACAGGCACTTCCTGGAAGTCATTCTCAAGAGGAACAGACATTTCCGGGAAATGGTTCGCAAGAGGAACAGGCACTTCCTGGAAGTAGTTCTCAAGAGGAACAGATATTTCCTGGAAATGGTTTTCAAGAGGAGCAGGCACTTCCTGGAAATTGTTCTCAAGAGGAACAGGCACTTCCTGGAAGTAGTTCTCAAGAGGAACAGGCACTTCCTGGAAATGGTTCGCAAGAGGAACAGGTGCTTCCTGGAAGTAGTTCTCAAGAGGAACAGACATTTCCTGGAAATGCTTGTCAAGAGGAAGAGGAACTTCCTGGAGATAGTTCTCAAGAAGAACAAGCACTTCCAGGAAATGGTTTTCAAGAAGAACAGGCACTTCCTGGCAAGGATTCTCAACATGAATCTCAACACTTGCACAATGGTGGAGCAGATGAGTTGCATAATCAGGCATATTCCGAAGAAGAGCTTTGTAGTTACGGCAAGCAAGATGAGCAGAGTATTCAGCCAATCAGTGAAGAGGAAGCTGCTGATATTTATTGTGCTACCTGCAAGATTCCAATTAGAGCATTTGGCAAGTTGTTTGGTTATCATAAGGACCATGATGTGACCCAGCTTGCCAATGCAGTAGAAAGTGCGAAGGTAAGACTAATCCAAGTGGACTCTTTTATTATTCTGCATATTTGTTAAAGACCATTCAAGCCTATTAATAGTACTGCTCTCTTGGATAGGAGGAGATTCATAAAAACACGTGTAAATTAGAAGAACAGATTACTCAAATGGAAAACTTTGCCAGTCATTTGGAGGAAATTTTCATCACTGTAGAGGTAAGCAATTTGCTCCTTGGTTAACTCTATGGCTGCTTTGTCAAGACTGCAGAGTTCAATATTATACAGGCTGATTACAGAAATTACAGAAATAGAGGCCATGGTTACCCTGGGCAAAATGTAACATGAACATGACATAATGCACTCCAGTATATCAAGGGCTAGATTCAATCCTAGCTTATTTCAGCTCATCCAAGGATGCCTGACTCCCCACCCACAGTGGTGGAAAATCTGGTAGTGGGGAGGTTGGAACAGTGGACCAGTGAAAAGCTGCAGGCAAGGAAACCTGGATTTCCAGTTCAATCTTCTCTCCAAATGGACCCCCATACTTAGGGAGAGTGAGGAGGAAAGACTAGCTGTTCATCTCCCCTAGAGTGAATGAATTAATCCACAGTGGGCACAATGGTTTTCCCCCATGCAATACATAGGTGGAATCCACTAATTATTATAACTGGCATGTGCACCTAATTTTTACTTTAGAGGCTGATTTTATTCATCACACTATTGCTTTTAGTGTACTTTACTATGTTTGCGTGATACCTGGAATGAATGCCTAGCAACCCCAGAGCTTTAGTTGTGGGGCAGGGAAGCTTAATCAACGGTTATAAAATATGGTCATTATTTATAATCTAATGACAATAGTGCTGAGTCTAGTCTCTATTCTTATGTAACGTAATTGTCTCCTTTGTAACAGTCAGTTTGGTTTGGTATCAGTAATATCTTCCTTCTAACTAACCTCAGTGGACTTTGGTGCAGGCCCCATACGAATAAAATAAAATCCAATTGACCTTCCAGGAAAATTTTGGGCGGCAAGAGCAGAACTTTGAGATGCATTACAATGAAGTGATGCAAACACTAGCTCAGAGATATGAAGAAAAGGTAGATGCCCTTGGGGAAGAGAAGAAACAGAAGCTGGAAGCCTTGTATGGCCAGCTGGTCAGTTGTGGAGAAAATCTTGACACCTGTAAAGAGCTGATGGAAACAATTCAGGAAGTGTGCAAGGAGCAGGAGAAAGCGGACTTTATAAAGGTAAGGAATTGTAAACTGGCAAGACTCCTTGAGGATGTTCTATTTCCTCACAATGCTGCCTGGCATTAGGATTAAGAGTGATTGAATTTATGAAGATGTCAGCACTCCAGGTGCTTGAAATATGGCACTGACTCAGTCATGGTAAATTCAGCCTCACTAACATGGTATCAGCAGAGGTTCATCACTGATAAACTTAATGATTCATGAGTGTCTTTCTGACTTGGGAAAAATACTGATTGTGCCCCAGTTCTAACTACTTGGGAAAGTTGTGGAGGGCTTAGCAGTGTTTGTTGCCTTCTACAGTCTAAGCTTTTTTGCTCTACTCCCAGCCAGCAGATTGATGCAGTAGATGCAGAAGAATATTAATGAGGTGCTGAAATGAATATTCAGTGCCTCATTAGCATGCCTTTGGCCGTGGCACTTTCAAAAGTTGGAGGGGAGGAAACAGGTGTTGATCACAAGCTTGTGCAGCCAATGGGTTTCAGGAATGTTGCTGAGATTGAGACCAAGCTGTGCATGAGCAGCTGTGACCTTGCTCTGTTTTGCTCATTTTGCCAGGAGGTTCTCATATGAAGTTAAACGAGAGACCCCACATACATACATCAGGGACTCTTGCTGTCATTTAACCAACTTCAGAGAAATTCTTTTCTTTGCCAGGTGCCCCTCCTCTGGAAAGATACCAGGAATTTTCAGAGTCAACAAGTGATGACTTTAACCTGATCTGTCCTGTGATTGGTGTGTTTGTGGGAAGGAGAGGTGGGCAGCTGGGGAAGTAATTCTATAGCACAGGAGCAGCAACCTGTGAGATGGAGATTACAAAATATCACATAAATTCATGTATCTCTTGACATTCAACTCATGGATCTCTTTTATTTTGCTCAATTTGATCTGGCCTATTGAGGTCTTTTCATGATCTGATGCTCCCCTTTTTGGCAGTCTCTTTGGGAATAGCCTGAAACAGCTTTGCATGACCCCTGGGAACCATTTTTTCAAGCTCTTCTGAGGTCAGAATTCTCCCCTTAAACAAGCTGGAGGGGAGGAAACAGGTGTTGATCACAAGCTTGTGCAGCCAATGGGTTTCAGGAATGTTGCTCAGATTGAGACCGAGCTGTGCATGAGCAGCTGTGACCTGGACTCTCCATCTACATCTACACTACAGAGTTATTTGAGATAACACCCGTTATTTCAAAATAACTTTGCTAGTGTCTACACTATGCATGCGCTATTTCAAAATAAACAACCCTCATTGCAGGAGGAATAACACCTATTATGAAAAAGATATTTTGTATTAGGCACTATTAAGACCCAGATTAGCACTATTTTGATATAAGCCATAATGACGCCAGTGGCCCTATTTCAAAACAGCACAATGGCTACACCTACACTTACGCAAAACTTCGAAATGGTCACATTAATGGCCAAATCAAAGAATACTAATGAGGCGCTGAAATGAATATTCAGTGCCTCATTAGCATGCTGTTGGCCGTGGCACTTTCAAAAGTTTCACTTGCCCACAGCTTGTCTACATGGGGGTCCTTTTCAAAAGGACCCTGCAAACATCAAAATCAGCTGACAAGACTAAGGGAATTTGGATGTTAGCAGGGTGCTTTCGAAAAGGACCCCCATGTAGACGAGCCGTGGGCGAGCGACCCACAGCACTTTCGAAGAGCTGCTGCAGGCGGCATGCTAATGAGGCGCTGAATATTCATTTCAGCACCTCCTTAGTATGCTTTGATTTGGCCATTAGCATGGCCATTTCGAAGTTTTTTGTAAGTGTAGCTGTAGCCTATGTGTTTGGAAAGGCTGTCTCGAAATAGGTGGGTGCCATTTCAAAATGCATTTTGTTTGTAGCTCTGGTGTTTTGAAATAACGCTGTAGTATAGCTGAAGCCTCAATGGGCTGCATCTCTATGTTGCATATATGAGTGGCCAAAGCCTGCCTCACTGAACTAACGCAGGGTACCCTCAGACTCCTGCCGAATCACCAGCCTGCCCTCAGTGAAGCAATATTTGGCCAGCTCGGTCTCACATTATTGTGGGGTGCTCAGTCTTTGTGAAATAAGTACCCATCACAGGAAGTGGTGCCGACACCTCTGCAGGCGTCAGGCCATGATGAGGAGAGGGCCCCAGCTCTGCACCCTGAAAGGGGTGGAGCCAAGACCAGAATGAGCAGGGCCAAGGGAAGTCAGCCGTCAGCGCCGCACAGACCGTAATGCTGATTCCCCACTTCCCTCAACAGCCATGCGCAGCTGGAGCAGCACAGCTGCAGCGGCTCCAGACCCCTTTGAAATGCCTGGCCTGGGGGCAACTTCCCTTTTGCTCTCAGCCACTGCTGGGCCTGATCACAGGGCATAGGAGGAGCCTTGTTACTTCTGCAAGAAAAAGCGACAGCTGTTTCGGCAGACATACCGTCCCTTCATGTCTGCAAAGAACAGCCAGATCTCACCACAGATTTTCTCTTTTGCCTCCAAGCTGCTGCTTGTTCTTGCTTGAGACAATCTGTTGGCATGCTAGCAAGCCTTTGCACTCCTGATTTAGTAAAAGCTGGGTGTCGGGGGATGGAGGTTGGTTGGGGCTGACTTACATCCCATGCAATCCTATTGCGAATTAGCTCAGGATCTGGTCAGCTGAAAATAAGAGTAGGTCTGGGCTTCAAACTTTATCAGAAGCGATGTGGGACTACATGTAGGATTTGGAGCTAAATCAGACAAATCTGATGTTAATAATCTACATTGCACTTGCACAGATGGAAAACTTTTTCTCTGTCTTTTTTGCAGGCCGCAGTACCCGTAGTGGACAGGTAATATAAATAGTATTTTGTTTTGCTTTTCCCTCCTTCCCACCCAAAATAATCATCTGAAAATGCTAATGTTGGGCATCGTGTGGTCTCAAGTATTTATTGATTATGGACAGTTTTGATCGGGGTGCACCAAATGTTACTGAAGTTAGGAGTTAGTGCTGGAAATCTTTTGTCATTCTCATTTAAATTGCTGCTGGTAAAGTCTCCACAAGAAGATAAACAGCCTGAACCTGATTCTGAACTAATTTAATAAAGCACAGATCTAAAAGACAGAGCATAACTAAATCCACGTCACCTTGGTTTAGTGAGCGAAAACTGATTGGGGTGACTGAAAAACAGGATTGGCAAAGATCTTAAAGAAATCCCCTGGATACAAAATCTGCTAAAACTGGGTTCTCTAAATACATGGTTTAGTAACAAGCTTATGAGATTTAGTAAATGTAGCTATGGGTGCACGACACTGATAGCATGAAATATAGTGATGGTCAAGAAAGAGCCCTGAGATATGTCAGCTCAATTGCAAAATGTATGTTTAATTCACTTCAGTTCCTCATATAAACAAGCAGGAGAAAAAGGTCTTTTTTTAAATAACTATGTAGCACCTATTACAATGAGGTGGACTGGAAGAACTGGCAGAAGGATTTGGCTCAATTTGTGTATAAAGAAATGTGAACACTTACGCATGTCCAAGAACACATTTCAGAATGTGATGTGAGCTAAGTAACAAATGGAAGCCAAGGTAGGTCTTGGGCAACCCTCTAGAAATTGTTTCCTCTCTTCACACTGTAGCATTAGACAATGCAGCTACCCTGCTGAACAGGGAAACAAAAACAAAAAGCTTTCTCTTCTTATTAATCTTGTTATTGTCATTTGCAGGATCTCTCAGAAAGAGATTGGTACTATTGTCTCATAGGAATTAGTATCTTTTTGTACTGACAGGCTGGGAGAGTTCTTAAAAAAAGACATGGATTTAGAGCTTTCAACACTTCCAGACTTTGAAGACAGAGTCATAGATTTTGCTGATATTCAACAACTACTGGATTCCATTAATACCATCCCAGGTATGTGTTCTGTTTTACTCTTATTTCAATCATATTTAAAATTCATTATCAGTATGAAGTTGAATGGAAGCCTATTATTTCTTTTAAAGGGAACACACAAGGACACAAAGTTAGCTTGTGTGCTTATATATCTTGTTGGGTTGTCTATTTATGAGGGATAAAAGAGGTTTGGAAGTTATTTTCATAGATTTCTTTTCCTGATTATTTTTCAGCCTTAGAATTATCAAACTTTCAAGTATGGTCATCTCTAGATTTGAGGGATGACTTACTGGAAGACTCAGAGAGGAGGGCCCAGAGTTTTCTCACCCTTTTCTTGAAGTAGCAGTGGGGCCAATTTTGTCATAAATTTGTCTTTCCTTCTAGCTCATTGTGGGACCTAGAGATTAATACAAAACAAAAACCAAAAGTTTAAAACAGTCTGAAGCACTTCTCTCAATTAATCAGATTTCAGCTGCTTGCTTGTCTGATGTTATTTTGTAGTCTCAAGTCATCCTTGGAGTCCTCGAAGGAAAACAGTGTAAATAAGAGTTCAATTTCTAATTATTAAATAAAAGAGAGGAATTCCCTTTGACAATAAGATCTTTGTGGCCTTCATTGTATATCCTAAAGAGCCAGAAGACACATGGCACATTTTTTTTTCCTTTTTCCTGGCCACCGTTAAAAAGTTTTAGTGGTACAATTCAATATTTGCCATGTAACCTGTTTGCCCTTGAGCATTATGCAAGCCGAGTGCTTGACATGTTCTTTCTTCAACTTTGTGCATTCAGCATTACCATCTGTGGTGCCTAAATACTGGAACTAACAGCTTTGTATGTTGGTAGGCACAGGCAATAGTGCCAATCATTACAGATTTCTCTGCTGTGGCATCCTTCATCCTGTTGGCTCTGCATGGGACGGCTGCCAGTTTCCCCTCACTCACTATAGGCAAAGTTCACCAATGTGCGCAGGCCCAGCAGCTCTCAGCCTAACTCTTGTGCACAGCCAAGTGTAGGGATCTGGCTTAGGCTGGAGTTTGGGTTTTTGTTGATTTAGAGCAAATCCCAGAAAGTGGGTGCGTTTGGATTAAGCAATTCCCACCGGTTTTATACGCTTGACATTAGTGGGGTTACGTGTGATGCACACTAATGTCAGCAAGGGCAGAATCAGGCCCCATATGTGTAGCTTCTCAGCAGAGTTAGGGTTACGTATTAATAGGGGGCTGGCCTGTGTTGTGCAGCAATATGTACCGGCAGCGGGGGCAGGGAGGGAAAATTGCAGAGCACGCCGAGTGTTGTGCAGGCCTGCCAAATGGAGGACGGGGGAGGAAACAAAGAGGGCAGTTGCCCCTGGGCCTGGAGTTTCAAAGGGGCCCAGAGCCCTGGCTGCCACCCTTGCCAAAGTAGCAGTGGTGGCAGCCAAAGCGCTGGGCCCCTCTGAATTACCTTGGCAGTGCCGTAGTGCGCCACTGTGATGGCGAGGGAGTCAGCACCGTGGCCTGAGCTGTGCTGTGGGCGAAATGCTCTAGGTCCCACCCCTCCCACACCTTGGCCCTGCCTCTTCCAGGATATGGAACTGTGTCCCCCACCCCCATGTCCTGGGGCCCTTGGTGGCTGTCGGTGCCGCTGTTGTGCTCCCTGCTGATGTTCAACAACAGCAGTAATATAGTATTGTTCTCACATTAATATAGCACTGTTTGGGATGGGACTGTCAGTGCACACCAGGTACCTTTGGGGGTTTTGTCTGTGAGTAACATACCAGGCTTCCACTGAGGGAAAGTACTCTCATGCCATGTAATGCTGAAGAGGAAACGGTCCTGGTCCTCTCCCCAGTAAAGTGTGTTCATAAATGGAAACATCTGGCTTCATTTCAGCTCCTTCTGCTCCGGTGATAAATCCCCAAACTCCCAACTCAGCAACTGGGACCTCCGTGAGGGTCTGCTGGGGCCTGTTCTCAGATGACACTGTCGAATTCTACCAGCTGTATTATAAACAAGTCAGCGACGACACACCTAGTGAGGAGCAAGCTGGTAAGAAGGCACGCTTAGGCTCCAGTTCGGAAAGCAGCTGGTGCCTGACGCCGTTTTCAACACCAGCCTTCAAAAAGGTTTCTGTGAATGCAGTTGCTGCTGCTGCTGCTAGTGCTCTGGGATGAGGAGCTGATCTACCCTGAGGTATTTTAGAGCCCAGGTCACCATATTCTCTATGTGCCAATGTGTAAACCCACAATCACTTTGCAGTTTAGCTCAATGCCAATAATAGGCTGTGACACTCCCTTCCTGCCCAGCCACCCCAGTTAGAAAACTTAGCTAATGCTATTTGTAAGATCTCTTGCTGGAAGCAGTTCCAGAGCACAGTCAGTTTCCCAGCATAGATGGAGGCCTGAAAATGTTAAATGGGCTGGTTAGAAAGGAAAGAGGAACTCGTGTAAACTTTACACAAGCCAAATAATGAAAACAACATTCTTTGACCGGCCTTTGCACATTTCCACCATTGGGATAAATTGGCAGTGCCTGGAAAACTGCAGAGTCCATCTTTAAGACACTCCAGTGAAAGGTAAGCAACCTTCATCTATAGCCATTCAATTTTGTTTAGTTTGGGTAGCATTAATGCTACAGAAGATGATGCTTCACTGCATTTATGTCCCCATATATGATAGATGAAGGCATTAGCAACCGTATTGTGACTGAATGAGTAATGTGAGCGCTGCGCTAGTTGAACAAACAAGACAGAAGAATGGTGTGACACTCAGATCATGGGCACCATTAAAAAAAGCAATGTTTCCCATCAGTTGGGGCGGTGATTCAGAAGAAGGAATGTTAGTGTACAGGAATTGCATGGATACCTGGTGTTTTTTCATTTCAGAGCTTATGCTAAAAGTGAAAGAAACTTACTGCACAGTAACTCACCTGGTGCCTAACACACAATATGAATTTTGGGTCAGTGCTTCAAATGCTGCCGGTGTCAGCCCAGTGAGTGAAAGAGCAGTTTATGTGACAGGTAAATGGACTTCATGCCTATGATTTGAGTAAATTATTTTAATTATGACAACTCTCTGGACTTTATAACTTTAGTCAAACTGATTCTGCTGTCCTGGTGCTTTTCATTTGGTGTGACTCCATTGGCTTCAGTGGCATTACTTCTGATTTATGCTAGACTAGGGAATGGGCAGAAGTTCCATTATGCTCATTTTAGAGATGGAAAACTGAGGCATGGCAGTTAGATGACTTATTCACAGATCTGCTGGTTCCTGTAGCTAAATAACGGCCAATGCCACTCTCTCTCTTCACAGGTTTGTCATTTTTTGCTATTTTGTCCATCAGGCAGCTCTAGCTAATTGCAGGGCAGTAAAGTAGCTTTTGATTAGTGCTTAGACAGAACCACAAAGTTCAGCTCCAGATCTTGGCACCCCTTACATTTTGGTATATTCAGCTCCAAGGATTTGGTTCAGTCCATCCTAGTGTGAGAGGGGATGAGCATGGTAGCTGGATTTGGCTCCAAACTCCCCTAACATTCAGGAGTGCTCAGGTTTAATTTAAGTGCGAGGAACATTTTTGAATAAGCAATTTTCTGAGGCTAGAAGCAATCTAAGTAGTGGCTGTGGAACGCATCCCAAAATTTGAAATGCCTCAGAATCAAGCACAGTCCCTGGTTGGCTAGTTTCCTTCATAATACATTGGCATCTGATGCACCAAGAGCAATTTAGAGCCCTCCAGAAAATCTCCTAGGACCTCAGAATAGCTGGCAAATGCTCTGCTGTTTTCAATTGATAATCCAAGCAGTGAAGATAAAGGACAATGGCAGGGATAAAGCAATGTGAAAAAGAACAGCGAGCATCCACATTTCTTTCTGATCAATTGTTTTGTGGTTGCTATATAGCTTTAACAGGTTAATAACACTTTGACTAGCACCAGCATGTATCTACCTAAGCGTTTTCTGTTCATTGGGGAATTCATGAATTAGTTTCTTTTACCCTTGAATGTCAAATATCAAGTCTGGAAATAAAACAACAACCCAGGAATATTATTTTTAAAAGCATGTTTATAACAAATCCTGTAACAACATGGCCTAGAATCTATTTTATCTGCATTTTAGCTCCTTCACCACCTGTGATTAAAAGAAAAGAAAGCCGAAGCTGTGAAAACGCCGCACTGGTGTGTTGGGAATCTGGAAACAGGAATCCTGTTGACTCCTACACAGTTGAATTGTCCAAACTAACAAATGGAAAGAATGGAGATATCATTACAGAGTGAGTCAGTCATCTGTCACACCATCTGTGGTTAGAAACAATCCCTTGTCATATGGCATGCAGTATATTTCAAAGGCCCTTTTAAGATTGACAAGATGAGACAATATACCCTGAAATATACAAGTAGATGATGCATAGCACAAGCGCTGGAGGCTCCTGAGTGTGCCCCCTGTTTCCTGACTGGATAAGTTCCACTCCTATGAGTATTTTGGTGTGCATACACACTGAAAGCAAACTGAAAAATTGTTGTCCATATTAGAGAGAAGTCACTTTCTGCCACGCTAGTAAACTTGACTGTACAAACACAATGAATTTATGAGGGATTGGAATTGGATGATGTGCAATCATATTAAAATCTGAATAAATAAACAGGCACCCATACTCACTCTAGTGGCAGCTCAGCTGGAAAGAGTAAAACATATTGTCCTAGGTTTACAGAGAAGAATTTAACTTTATTTTGCATCTTATTGTTTTCCATGTATTTATTTTCGGCAGATCTATTGTTGGAATTCCCAACTGTGAAGCTCTAATTCAGCTGCAGCCAGGACAACATTATCTTATCTCTGTAAGAGCTGTAAACATGGGTGGCCCCAGTGAGAGAAGTGAGCCTGTTTCTATCCACACCACAGGTGCGGTGATAACTCTCTAGCCAGCATTAAGAGGCAGCTTCAAAGCCCACTACAACCAGTGGAAAAGATTGCCACTGATTTCCACAGGATGTGGATCTGGCCCTAAATCTCTTGTGTTTAGACACAATTTCTGGTACTTTTTTGTGAATTGAATTGCTTCTAATAATATCTATCCATATCTACCTACGGTGCCTTTTTTGTTAAAAAAAAAAGAGAGGTGCTGGTACTATCTATCTAATCATTTTAACTCTACATTTAAAAATGAGTTCTGTGGGTTATATGTGTTGCTTAAAAATGACTGAAGTTTCAAAAAGCTACTGAAAGAATAAACCTGGGGTCAACAACCCCTGGCACATGTACCAAGCTTGGTGCACGAGCCAATTTTCATGAGTACTCGAGGCAGGAACTCAGCCTTGCCCCTCCTCCCACATGCAGCTGGGAGCTTGCGCAAAGCCACACCTCCTCTGGATTAACAAAAGACCAGCTAGTACTACCAACCACCTGGTAAAGATCTGCAGCTGAACTGATTTCTTTGTAAGTAGTACTCTCAGGCTATGGCTACACAGTTATTTTGAGATAACAGCCATTATTTCAAAATAACTTTTTGAGCATCTACACTATGCTATGTCAAAATAAATTCAAAATAGCGGGCCCGTTATGTTGAATTTTGTATGCCTCATAGCTATTTCAAAATAGGCGCTGTTAAGACAGGTTACAGCTACACTGCAAAAGGAATTGGGAATAAGGGAATTTTTGAAATCTGGGGTTTATTTCAAAGCATCCACATCTACACGGCCAGTTTGCATTTCGAAAGGAGCATTTTCAAAGTGCAAGTGGCTGCCATTATGCTACCAAGGCACTGAATATTCATATCAGCACCTCATTAACCAGTTCCAATCTGTGTCATTTAAATGCCCCTTCCGAAAGGGTGGGACAATGTGTAGACACAGCCCTTGTGTATAGCTGTGTTATTTCAAAATAAACTATTTCAGAACAGCTATTCCAAAATGCAAATTTTTGGAATAATGCTGCTGTGTAGACGTAACCTAAATGACTTTAAAAATTATCACTAGCACTCAGCCTATACTTAGAGGTCAAAAGGTCAAATTTTGGCACTCCAGCTCAGAAATGTTGCTGACCTCTGGACTAAATCAATCCATTCACTGTGGGTATTGCCCTCAATGAGAAATCCCGGAGATTTTGTACAGTGTTAGCCTGTTGCGCCTCTCCCTACTGTTCCCTATAAAGGATTTGCCTCCCTATAAAGTAGATGTGAACCTACACTATATCCAAGGTTGCGGTTGACAAACCTGGAGGGCTAGTTGGTAATTTCACTTTCCTCCAAGAGTTACAGCTGGGTAACGATGGGGCTTTTGGGAATTAGGCAAATGTCAGTCAAATCCCTCCTGCCCATAATTTCTATTACTGGCCATTAGGATGATGATGTGGTCTGGTTCCCTTTACACCACAACTGTAATCATGTTATTATCTCAAGTGTGTGGCATTTCAACCTGCATCAATCAGTCTAGGTATTTGAAATTACAAACAGCCACTTGATGTCTGCTTGTGTTTGCTTTCAGTAACATGTGCCAATAATTGCCATGCGGGTGTTTGTATTATATTTGCACTGAAGTAACTGCCTTCTGATTATGCTGATTTCCCTTAGGATTCATGCCAAGATAGTTCTCATCACAAAGTCTATATTATGCAAATTTCTGCTATTACTGGAAACTGGAAACACAAAACCGGAATGCTAGGAATCTCACCAACAGCTAAAATGGATTCCCTGTCTTATTATCAGAAAGTGCTTTTGTTGGGGATGAAATACACACTTTTTACTTTTACATTGTTATCCCTGCAGCATATGTTGCTTTTCTCCAGCATGCTCCTGGCACAAAACATCCCTACGCTAGTGGCAGGATTAAAATATGCACATGGGATGGGGACAAAGGGCTGATTCATGCTATTTATGTGCTTCCCCTTCGCTGGGCTGGTCAAAAGCTGCTTTGGGTCCTGGTCAGGTTAGAGCAGCCTGAAGACTGCAGTGGCTTACACCCAGTTGCCTGTAACCCTGCGTCGCCAACCCTCCAGGATTGGACAGGAGTCTCCAGAGATTAATAGTTAATCAAAGATTATGTCATGTGATAAAACCTCCAGGAAAATGTCCAGCCAAAACAGGCAGTTCTGTTATAAACTCTAGGTGCTCAGTGGCAGCTAAGAATCCCTGGCACTCAGCAGCATAGCCCCATCCCTCCAATATCTCCTAAAATACCATGCATGCCCACTGCACCAAGCATTCCTGCAGCCAGCTATGCCTTTTCTGCAATTACCAATTGAACCCCCATGCCTGAGTAGGAGGAGCCCCCTGGGATGCACCTACTGTGGCTTCATCGCCACTAGTGGTGGACTAACATAAGGGCAAAAGGGGCTATTGCTCCAGGGCCCCCACACGTGAGGGGCCCCCCAGGCTCCATGACTCCATTTTGTTTAAACAATTCACTTTAATGGAACGAAAGCAATGTGTCTTGTCATGTCCTTCTTCTGTTAAAATTAATTTACATGAAATTTATTATGCATCATCATAATAAGCAGGGATAGATTTTAAAACATAAATAATGTTACATTAATATTTTAATATTGGGGGGGGGCCCTTGTGACTGTGCTGGCCCACCTGTTCTGCAGCCACCCCCGCTAGCCACTTCACCCCAGTGGAGTTAATGTACAGCAGTAGCTGCACCGCAAAAATGAACTGGGCTCCAGTATTTCCCTCTCTCTCTGCTGGTTAGAACAGCCTAAACATAAATACAAGAACAGAATCCTCTTGTTTCTGCTGGCTAGGCAGCTTCAAAGTTGCTCATTGTTAGTTATCTGTGCAGTTGCAGAGGCCCAGCTACTCATAGTAAGATTCTAGAGCAGGGGCAGCAAACCCCAGCTGTGGGTGCCAAGAATGGCACGTGAGCTGATTTTCATTGGCATGGGAGGCAGGAGCTCAGCCCCCGCCCCTTCTCCCCCATGCTTGCCCAAAGCCATGCCGCCTGTGGGGTAACAAAAGACCACTAATGCTACCAACCACCACCTCAATGATAAATCTTAAGTTATTTACTAATGAAGCTGTCGTAAGTAGGTCCATTAGTGACTAAGTATCACTGGCACTCGGACCAAATATAGAGGGCAAAAGGTCAAATTTCAGCGCTCTGCTTTGGAAAGGTTGCTGACCCCTGTTCTCGTGCGAAAAGATCTTGGCCCTGCCATGAATTCCTGAGCCCTGTTTTGGCCACTGTGTGGTGAGTGTGGCTCTCCCCAGCAGGAGATTCCCTTGCATAAGGGACTCCGAGGCGATGTAGTACTCCACCTCACGCCAGAGTCCCAAGAACAGAACTGCAAGTGCATTGGGCTCTGGTGTGAGCCAGTCAGGATTAGTTTGGAGCAAGCCCATTAGAGGCTGAAAAGACCCCTGGCCTGGGGAGCTCCAAATGTCCCCTTGCAGCTTCTGCAACCAGCTTCACAGACAGCAGCTGAGGCTGGAAGCCATTGTGAATAATTCAAAACCTTTTCCCAAGTCAATATTTTTTTAAAAATGCTTTTTAAATTCCAATACAGATGAGCCAAAACTGGAACTTCAAATCCCACCCCACTGTATTGCTGAGAGGTGCAACATCTTAATACTGTAGTCTCAAACCAACTGGTGCCTTTGGGTCCTAGGCCAGACAAGGCCAGTTCTCTGTATCGGGATGGCTGTGAACAGAGATATGCCAATAAACATTTGGCCCATAATGGAGGAAACCCACAAGATTGGTTTCTGACCCATTCCTGATATTCTAATTAACCGTCGTCTGGACCCAGACACTGCTCTCCAGCCCAGTGGTACCTTACGCATACGTTACGTCATGCAGTTTCTAGGTGCTGAGACAAATCACAACCATTCTCCTCTCTTGTAGGCACTTACTTTTGTCTTAATGAGGACACTGCTCATCCTTTGCTGTCCATTCTAGAAGATGGCTTAACGATTGCTTGCAGTGAAATAGAAAACCTAGAATGTGATTTGCCCTTCCGGGACAACGGCTTCACGAGGTATACGTAGGAATGGAATACTCACTGCAAATGTACAATTTCCACAGCTGGCTGTTTTTGTTTATTTGCACTAGTTTTAAATCCTTTTCAAAGTGTTCATTGAAGTGATGTCCCTTTTCATGGTCAGGCTAGGCACAGAATAACCTCTGCCATGCCAAATTAAAGCCTCAGGGCTGCTTTTTGCACCTTTAGTGCTGTATATATACTGTTCACTAGGCTCATTTTTCAAATGTGGAAATAGATGCCCCCATTGTTTGGGTTCCAAACACAAGGCCCCTTAGAGTTGCTACATTTGTCGGTGCTGATCATTTGCTTTCTGAAAATCAAGCCCCTTCGTGGCGGTTCAAATTGGGCTACCAAAATCACTAGTCACTTTGGAAGGTGGTAGGATATTATACTGATGTGATTCACACCCAGAGCTCGTAAGACCCAGAAGATGAAACCTAGCATGTAACTTCCCTCCATGACAGCATAACATGTAGATTTGGCAATAATGCCGCATTTAGTAAGTTTATGTGGATTGCACAAAATTGTCAGCGTAAACATAAATAAATCAGACCATTTAGTTTATACATTTTTGAAACAGTTGCATTTTAAAAAAACCCCCCAGTAACAATGGTTAGAAATGGTCACAAATTTAAAAAAAGTTTTTGAGTTGGTCAGAAGAGTTCATGTGACCCAAAAGGCAATTTATTTTGATTTTTTTCAATTTTCTGAACAATTCAGAAAAATGTCTATTGATTTGATATGAAACAATTTTTTGCTTAGATTTTATGGAATTGCCAGTGACCCACAAAATCCATTGGTAAGGTCAGAACCACACATGTATCGTAGTCCCTTTTTTCACCTAGTTTGAAAAAAATTCTCTGGAGACAGGTTATTTCTGCACGACAGAGCTTTTAGTGACAAGGCTGTGTTGACACAGCCAGTGTAAGAATCTGAAAGTCAATGGCAACAGTTACACTAGCAAATTTTGCTGGCAAAAACCCCAATTTTGTCTACAAAATTCATGGAGCATGCACACACAAAATACATTTCGTCGACAGTATCTGGCGAAAACACAGCACTTTAGCCGGCAGTGTTCTGCCTTGAAGCTTTGAGGCATAAAGCTGCTGTCAACAGAGTCTGTTGACAAAAAAGCTGTGTAAACACCCCTCGGAGGCCTCTTTGGACAGACAGGGCATCCACAACAATGGGTGGTCCTGTCTGCTGTGCTTCGGGGGTGCCTGCTTTGTCGAGAGAGCAGCCAGGCAGTCCAGCCACTCTGTCAACAGAGTGGAGCGCTCTCCTGATTTGCTTTTGTGTGTGGCCGCGCTCTGTCAACAGAAGTTTTGTTGGGAAATCTGTTCCAATAGTGACTTCTGTTGACAGAGCACTGTAGTGTAACTGTAGCCAACCATTATTAAAAAACTGCTCCTCAGCACTTTTGTCAGCAAATAACTTCCACGCCCTACAAGTGATCTTTGCTCTGCAGGCAGGAGAGCACGCCTGCTGACAAAGCACTGTTTATACCAGTACGTGCTGTAGCAAAGCTTTGGGTGTTTGAGGGAAGGGTTATGCACCCGTGAACCAGTGTTCTCTGGAAGCGGGGCACTTGTACAGGTGCTCAAGAGAGACTCAGCTACCATCCAGCTGATTTGCAGAGAGTCCACAGCCAGGTTTTCTGTTTTTAACTGGTTGTGCATATTTGCTCATAAAAATTTATTTTGCACATGGATGGAAAAAAAACTTCGCATGGCTGGAAATTGCCAGCATAGGCAAAGCCCGAAACTACCCACACGCATGTTATGTCCACACTACCACTTATGTTGTTGTTACTTACGTCACTCACAGGTATGAATAAATCACCTCCTGATGACATGTTATACCAACATAAGTGCTTGTGTGTACAGCACCTAGCTGGCCTTACGTGCTCTCCTGTTGGCATAGACCATTTTCACCTTATGCACTGCAGTGGTGCAGCTGTTTTCGTGCAGCTGTGCCACTGCAGGGCTTAGCTGTGGGTATGCCCTCGGTTTCAGTGCAAAGGGGATTGGCTAGAGTTTCCTTTGTGTTACTTCATCTTGGGTTACAGAAATTATACCGCCCCCCCCCCCCCCCCCCCCACACACACACCCTGCATTGCCTGACCCTTGCGCACGCAGCCAGGTCGCTTGCCTTAGCCACTCATCGCCCTTTGAATGCGGCGCAGAGTTCAAAGCTTAAAGACAAATGTCACAAGACCATACCCGCATCAGCCAGCAGAGTGGGATTTGAAATAGAGCATAATGCCTCGATTTTTCTTAAAGGCCGTGCTCCAACATTTGTACACTTCATCAGCTGCATGAGGGGGTGGGAGCTCCCTTCCTCCCCCGCCTATTACTAAAAGCTGCCTAAGTTGCCATGGCAATGCTGCCTCACACGTCATGGAACACAAGGAGGTGTCTATGTGTCGCTATTCTTGCTATTCATAGCTGGTGATATTTGGGGCTGTTTTTATCGGTCGCTATTGAAAGGAAAATGCCTCCCCTGCTTCTTACTCACGATTAACTATGGCTACGATTTTCAGAAATGCCCAATTGCCATGGGAGCCTAAATCATATTTTCAACAGTGGCCCAGAGCCTCCTAGGTATCTGGATGCATTAGGAAGAGATTTTTAAAGGTATTAAGTTGCCTAAAGATGCAGACAGACCCTGGTGTAATTTTCAAAAGTAAGTATCTAACTCACATTGGTTTCAACCATTTTAGGTGCCTAAATATATTTTAAAATGTGGCCATTAGAAATCTCAGAGTCATTGAAATTGGTGCAATTCAGTAGTCTAGGGGCCAGCTTTACAAAGTTATTTAGACACTTACAGATGAAGATACATGGTCAGAGTGACTGACAAACCTCTTTAAGCAGGATAGGAATGTACAGTAGGAGTTAGGTGCTGTGCCCGTTTGTTTCAGTCGAGCTGGTCACCTAACTAAATCTGCAGATGTGGGCCTCAGTTACTTTGGAGAATGAGATTCACATTCCAATGGTTCCCCATTTGCTTAGCTATTTTTGTGGAGCTTAATCTATTTTTATTAACACTTCAGAGGGGAGTTTTTAAAAGCTGGACTCCAGCTGCAGCCTCGTGTCCTCAGTTCGGCTCAGCCCAACTGTGGCGCTTGAGTGCTGCTGGCCAGAACTGGAGAATGTAGCCCTGGCCACAGTCAGAGGAGGCAGGACATTAGACTATATGAACCACCTGCTTTGCCCAGTCTGCCAATTCCCATGTGCCTGTGCAGATGAGAGGACTCCCCACATACTATCACCCTTCTCCCAAGGGCAGAACAGTAGTTAGCTCATAGGATTTGGAGCTCAAGGTTTTGAGTGTGAGCCAAAAATTAGGCCTTTTTATTTTTAAAAGAACCTATCCACCATCAGCCAGGAAGAGCATCCGTGTGGGTACGGCCCTATACAGTCTATTTTCCAGGCACTGCCAGGCAGGAGGGGCTGATGGCTTCTTGTGGGCTCCTGGCAAGGTGCGTGTGTGCATGGGGTGGGCAGTCCTCTTTCCCACCAGGCGGGGCGGCACCTCGGGTGAAGGGGTAGAGGCAGGGCCAGCCAGCCAGCCAGCCAGCCCTCAGCACCACCTGAATTACAGAACTGGTCTCGCCCCACCTCCACATCCAGCCAGTGTTCGCTGTAAACTGGGGGCTTGCACAGCCACTCAGAGAGTCAAATGCCACCCAGCTGGTTAGCTCAGTGCCCACAGCCAGGTATTTAGGTTTCTACGGGTGGTGCACATTTACAGAAGCCTTGGTGCAAAGAGAAAGATTATGCCCCACATGGATGGAAAAGTTCAGAGGGACTATTGCCTCAAGGCCTCAGAGCTTTGTGCCCGGGGACAGCTGCCCACCTTGCCCTCCCCAGTGGTGGGCCTGCCGCCAGGCAAGTACCACAGAAGCACTGCGGCCACTGCATTCATACAGAGGTGGAGAAAGAACAAAACGTTGCCATTTTATGGACAACATTAGGCCATTATGACAACAGATGAGTATGTAACCAGGTGGCACAATGGTAAAAGACCCAAGAATGAGTTCTCTCCATTAAAGTAAACCTGATGATTCTGAATGGGCGTTCGGCCATCCTTCTAGAGCAGGGGTGGGCAATAAACGGGCTGCAGGTGGAGGCGTCTCACCAGCATTAGCCCCTGCAGGCCACCTGCCACTTTATTTACCTGCACGTCTGCAAGTTTGGCCGCTTGCAGCAACCATTGGCTGCAGTTCACTGTTTGTGTGGCGACTGGGAGCTGAAAGAAGCAGCGCAGGCGGTGCCACCACTTCCCACAGCTCCTAGTGGTTGGAAATGGTGAACTGCAGCCAAAAGGAGCTGCGAACAGCTGTACTTGAGGACATGCAGGTAAATAAAGCTTCTGGTACTCCCCCCCCCCCCTCCCGGCCACACACATGGGGGCTAAGACTGGCGAACCACGTCTGGCCCCCAGGGCACTTATTGCTCACTCCTCTCCAAGGGACACTTTTATGTTGCACATAAACAGCTGGTGCTGGCAAAGGCACAGCGCTGAACTCTGAGACTGAGTTTTTGACGCTGCTGTGAATTCCCAGAACTGTCATCTATGCCAGAACCATGGAAACAGCTCCTGTGCCAAAATCACTAATCTGAGCAGAACCAGGCTAGTACGCCGCAAACTCTTCTCTGAAAGTTTATGCAAACTGAAAACAAATAATGCCTTTCCTAGCCCTCCACATCAGAGGCAGGCTTGCCAGGCTGGCTCCTCAACCTCCATTACTATGGTCATATTTTGTTCAAAGATACTTGCACATCTTTTTGCCTGGGCTCCCCCTTTTTCCCTCCTCAACACATACAAATGCAGCATATTCTTGCTCTCACACTTGCTCCTGATGCTTAGGTGTTGGGTGGCCTAGCAATCTCCTCTCACTACTTGTGCCCAGCTTGCTGGGCTTTTAATCATGCCTAGAGGCAGCTGAGTTCTGTGCTTTTGCCAGCTAAGCCCTTTGCCTTTGTAAATTACTTCCACGAAATAACACCACAGCTTGTAAATCCACAATTAAAACTTAGTTGTGTGATTTATCTCTGTCTCCTCTCTCTGTGACATTAACACCAAGAGGGTACAGCCTGGATCATTCCAGAGGAAGACTGAGTGTAGCTGGCTAGCCCTTTAGGACTCACATTGATTTAGGCGAGACATTTAAGTAACATACAAATTACTAAAGGCACTAAATAAATGAACGCCACTGCTTTCTAAAGGCCCCCATGGACCAATGAGATAGAAAGACAAGTTAAGAGTGGACAAATTCAGAGGCAGTTTTGCTACCCATCCTGTGCTGCAGTCAAATATGGGGTTAGTCAAGTTGGTCTAAGTTCTGGGTTGCTGACACTATGAGCTGCTGGAAATGAACCAGAAATGAAAGCTGATTTCTAAAAGAGTCTCTCACACAAGCCTGACTGAGGTAGCTTCTTAGCTAGTGTATGCTGAACCCCATTCCGGTATAATGGTGCATGCAGTCCGTAGCTTGGGTATCTGTCGAGCAGATTACTATTTAGTGTACCAAAAAATTTATGCTGCTATTCTCACCTCCTCTAAGATCTCAGCACACACTTCTGTTGTAGGTGCTAAAATACAGGCCTCGGCCTTTAAAATTTCATCAGCTGGAGCAGGATGAGTAAATATGGCCCTTGTATTCCATAGGCCAGATCCTTACGCCACATCGACACTGCAGGGAAAATGGATGCTGTCGCCATCGAGCTCCTGGAGTTTGATTTAGCATAGCTGGTAGGGCCACACTAAATCGAATATCAGAGCACCTGTGTTGACGTGGGTACTCCTGGCCCTCATTAGGAGTAAGGGAAGTCAACGGGAACAAATGCTCCTATCAACCTACTTTAGTGGAGATGGCACAGAAGCCTGAATTAAGGTACACTGACTCCGGGTACATAATTAACATAGCTGGAATTGCATATCTTAATTCAATCTCCTGCTGTAGCGTAGGTCTCCCCTGAGTGTCAAAGTCCCACTGGCTTCAGAGGAGCTGTGGCCATTCATACTGGCTGAGGTGCTAACCCGCTTTAAGAAGTCAACCAGCTGCACTTATATTTAGTGTTTGTGTGGAAGACTTATGCAATGTATAGCTCATACCCATAAAATGATGTGCTCTGATTTTCCTTCCCCAGATGTATTGCTGTCCTGGGAAGCATGATACCATTCCAAGGGAAACATTACTGGGAGGTGGAAGTGAATGAAAATATGGAGTACAGGGTCGGCGTGGCTTTTGAGACTACTCACAGACATGGATTCCTGGGGGCAAACAGTTCCTCGTGGTGCATGAGGCATATCGTCACACCAGCAAGGTAAACACACAGCTGAGCACTCCAGATCCTTCAGGACCCACAGCCAAGAGAGCTGTATGTGGCACTTGAACCCTAAAGGGATGGGCAGATGAAAAGAGCCTAACCAGCCACAAACCGTGAGCATCTGAATTTCCATCTTTGGCTCTGTGAACTGGTAATGGAAACATTACGCAAAGGTCTTTTAAGCTGCTTAGTCATCAGCAGGTGCCTCTCCATGAAGTGGGTCAGCCCATGTCGAAATCCAAACAAAACCTGGGCTGTAAAACTTGGTCATGGTCCCCCTTTTAGGGCATTCAAATCCCAGCCATTAACACCCCATGTGATGGAGTTATTCAGCCTGTAAGTGATGCAGGTATTTGGCTAAACCCAGAAATCCATAATTTGATTCTTTCCCCTCAGTCTCCTTCTGCTCCCCTGGGCGCATAATGGACATAACTAGAGGCAAGAGGTCTTTCCTGCTCCTCAGCTAAGCCTCTCGGTCAGGACCCACAAAGAGCACCAAGTGCTCATGAGCACAAAAGCCATTGCCAGGGTAGCACTTCCAGTGGTAGAACATGGCTGCCAGGAGGCTGTCACAGTTGTAGTCTAGCGCCTCCTTTTGGCTGCTCATCAAACTGCTGTGAAGGGATCCAGCTGTTGGCTTCCCACATATTCAAAGCCTCTAGAATCTGAGCAGAGCTCGAGCACCGTCCATTTCCTGGGGTCTCTAGGCATGCTCTCAGGGTGGAGGCTCTCTATCAAGCATCCCCTTATGGGAGTTGCAACCATGGGATCCACCCCAGACACCCCCCCCTCACTCCATAAATTAAACACGGTTTCCCAGCACCCCACCCGAAGGTGTGAGCTTCTAGTTTATCTCTTCAAGGTGGCACAGGATAGGGATAGCACGCAACATACACACTGCACCAGGATCTACAGCACTTTTGCACTTTAATAGCACAAGAAACAGGCAGAGCTATACAAAAATAATAGATCTTGAATACATTTCCCTGCCTTATTTTACTCACCAGTCCAGAGCATTCTTTGGGTTGGGTCCATGCTAGGTCCTTTTGTTGCAGAGAGTCCATGGATGGGCTCGGAAACAGGGCGCCCCCTGTCCACTATGGCCAGTCTGTCCCCTTCTCTTCTCCCAACCAAACTTCATGTTCAAGTCTTCTCCCTGCAAGTCCTTTTATCATCTCTTGGTTTGTGCCCTCTCTTTTTGTCCTGTTTGGGGAATCTTCACTCTCTCTTCACGTAAGAGGATGAAGCATCTTCTGGCAGCTCCAGGCCACCTCTGTAGCAACTCCCCTGCCCCAAATTCATACTGACTAGATGGTGGCTGGGTTCTAACACCCCCCGCCCCAACCCCACCCCATTGCCTGTGGTGTGGTGGATATGTGATACAGCCCTGCCAGCCAGCGGTGGAAACAGCAACAGAGGGACATCCACACCACAGAAGTTTTCACAATAACTTGGTCATAGCAACCCGAAGTCATGTGTCATACAGAGGTTCCATAAATTGTCCCCTAAGCCCCTGGCCTGGCTTTCCTATTAACACCCATGGGAGCTGGGTGATGCAGCACATGCTGCTCTGGTCAGGGGCAAGTGTAAACAACACTCCCTGGGGCTTTCTCCCGGTGCACCTCACCCAGGACGCCGGCACTGAGGGGCTCCATGCTCACCACCATTCAATGGAAGAAGAACTTCATTTGGACCCTGGCTAGGCGACAGCCCTGCTAACATCTGGCCTCACCTCACACACACAAAGGCCAGCTGCTCACTCCCAGGCCAGGCCTACCAACTTTATTACCCCAGCTACCCTCTGGAGGAAAGCTAGTTTGAGTTCCCAGCTAAACATGGCTAAGCAGTGCAGTTAACGATGCTGTAGAGGCCTCTCATGACTTAGGGGCAGGGGGAGGAAGAACTGATAAGGGTAAGGTTCTTTCTGAGTCACTCCCAGGCCTCACTTCTGGGAACACTTCAGGAAAGCTGGTGGCCCTTGAAGGTGGGCTACGAGGAGCAGGCTGTGAGGGAGGAAGCTGTCCCTTGTGCAATGCCAGCTCATTTCACTGCTGAAAAAAAATATTTCCCATTTTCACTCCGTGCTCCCATAGGAACACAGGTCTGCTAAAGGCCTGCGTTTCTGCCTGCAGCGCTGGTGTATGAGTGTCTGAGCAACTGTTCAAGGGAGCCTCCTTCGGCTGAATGTGATTTAATGGAGGCGAAAAAGTCTGACTCCATTACAATCACCTGACTCAGTAAGCACTGAAGCTACAACGCCCTTCGCTTGGGGCGTTTAGTTGTCTCTCTGGAGTCATAACGTAAAGCGATCTGCTCCTCTAGTAAACGAATATGCACTAGAACTGAGTGGGTTTGCTCAGCAGCACCATGCTGGTTGAATTAGTTCTTTTGGGAGAAGAGGCCAGATGCAATTTAGAAGACACAGCTTTACAAGCAGAGCTACTGCCTTTGGTTGCCATCAACTGCGCCACTACATTAAGACGGTCTTTGCTCAAGGGGTTAAATTCCCCATCTGTTAACAGGAGCGTGGAGTGTCAGTGTCCCCCTCTCCCACCCCCCCCAGGAGCAGGGAAAATAGTTAAACAGCATCTTCGTGCCCCAGAGCACAAGACTTCAGCTGGATCTAGAGGCGGGTGGAATAGCACAGCAGTGGTTCTTTATGCCACGTTCCTTGCCAGAGCCTGCAGCTATGCAACTGCAGCTTTGAGCAGGGACCAAGCAAGATGAACTCTCAGTGGATTCTCTGTGCAGCTGGAAGGGGAGGTAGCTGGTACAGCACAGCTCCTCTATGGAGAGGGTGGCCTCTGAAGCTGAATAGATGCCTAATGCAGCTCTGCTGCTTGAGGCCAAAACCTTGTGCATTTAGCAGGAATGGGGGGGAAACAGACCATAGCCCCCTACCCTGATTTTTTCCCCAGTGGGGAGAATTTGGATCTGTATAGAGCAGAACATTTCAGCCAACAATTAGAGAGACTGTTCATCCTTTGGGTGGGTGAGAGTCTGTACACTGTGGGTGGAGCACAGCAGGACATACATATGGGACAGTCCATGCATTGTGGGGTGGGTGCCCAACTATCCTGTGAGCAGAACAGGCTGGTGTTGCAGGACTGTCTGTGGTGGGGGGGCAGGGCTGTACATAGACTGGGGGAAGCAGCTCCCCTCTGCAAGGGGCAGAGCACAGACAATTGCTCATTTCTTCCAATTTTAACTTGCAGGCACAAGTATGAATTTTTGCACAGTGGGATGACGCCAGACATTAGGATCACCATTCCCCCCAAGAGGATTGGCATCTTGCTGGACTACGACAACTGGAAACTGTCTTTTTTTAACCTGGATCTGGCACAACACCTTTACACATTCAATGACCCCTTCCAGCATTATGTGCATCCCTGCTTTGCTTTGGAAAAGCCTGGAATTCTAAGGATACGAAATGGCATTGCAATGCCCACATCTCTTACTTCTTTATGACTGATGTCTTGTGGGGCAGCTGCAGTGCATAGCACAGCTGGGCATAGGCAAGACAAATCCTGTATCACAGTCCCTTTCTCCTCTTAAGTACACACCATGTATGCTTCAGTGTGTAACTCAAGGTCTAATACTGCATGCAAAACTCCTATGGAAGGCACCATCAGCCAAAGGCTTGCAAGGTAAACCCATAGACTGCTCTTCCTCCCCTATGTCATTCAGAGGCTTCATAAGCTCAGGAAGTTTCTCACCCTGCTGGAGATGGACCAGTTCATGTTAGCACACTAAAAATACCAGTGTGGCTTTGGGCTGGAGCTCACAGTCAGGCTTAGGAAGGAGAAAATCTTTCTATTTGAGCTGGGAGCTCAGTTCCACCTGTCATGTACCGTACACATTTGGGCTTGCGAGTGGTCACACTTAGGCCGTGTCTACACATGCCCCCGACTTCGAAATGGCCATTCAAATGCATATTCAGCATTTCATTAGCATGCGGGCAGCCGCGGCGCTTCGAAATTGACGCGGCTTGCCGCCGCCCATCTCATGCAGACGGGGCTCCTTTTCGAAAGGACGCCGCCTACTTCGAAGTCCCCTTATTCCTATGAGCAGTTGGGAATAAGGGGACTTCGAAGTAGGCGGCGTCCTTTTGAAAAGGAGCCCCATCTGGACGAGACGCGTGGCGGCAAGCCGCGTCAATTTCGAAGCGTGGCGGCTACCCGCCTGCTAATGAAGGGCTGAATATGCATTTCAGCGCTTCATTAGTAAACTTTGAAATGGCCATTTCGAAGTTTGGGGCATGTGTAGACGTAGCCTTAGAGGATTGAGACCATGGGCAATGAAAGTCGCTTGCATTTAGGGCATTGGTTTGAATCCAGCCCAAGCTAATGGTGACAAGTTGGGCTATGGGAAATTAGTAAGGTAAGCCCTGTTCTGAGTGGAGAGGTTGTCACATCACAAGAGCCATCACACAGGTCCACGGTCAGCCATCTCCAGAGAGGGCCACATCCAAACTGGTACGGAGATTTACTTTCCTTGCCCTCTCTAGAGGAGCACATCATCTTCTCAGGTATGACACACAGAATCTGAGCTGGGTGGTGATTCCCTGCTCGTGTAGATGCAGTCATGCTAGCTCACTAAGCCACAACAGTTTAGTATATATCCACCCAGACTGGCCTGGGTTTGATGTGATTGAGCTACCCTAGCTACACCTATGCATGCTGGGAATGAGACATCCCAGCTGAAAGGCAGAGGTACCCACAGTGAGGATGGCAGTCTGCACTGCTTTTATGCACAAGGAATTCCAGTATCCTTTGACAATCATTGTTCTTTAAAGAAAGCAAGTGATTTTGATTCTCACTTACATTTGGCTAAGAGCTAGAGAAGCTCCACAAAAGGTGACCAAAAAGACAGAAGGCCTTGTCACCCTATTTGTCACGTGAAGTAAAACTGCCCATAATTTACACAAATCCCACATAAAGCTGATCTTCAAGTATATGTGCAGCTACATGAAATCTATGAAACACGATAATCAAATATTCCCCAGTGTCCTGTGACTCATCAGCTTTTACCAGTGAGGCCTTGTAAAATATCAACCATGCATTATACCCTCAGTCATTAAAGATATTTTTACAAAAAAAGCACATCCATGCTTCTCAGTAAAACCACAGACCAGGCTCTTCATGGCACTACATTGCCTAGAAATAAGTCAGACATTCTTAGCACCTGCTACTTAGCCACACTTAGACTAGATCTGCAATAGCCGAGAAGATCGACCTAGTCAGAGTTGATTTGCCAGGGTTAGAGTTCGTGCATTTGGTAGGGACACGCAAAAACACAAATGACCTCAGAGGTCACATTCAGTCCCTGTACTCATGAGAAGTATGGTAGGTTGACAGGAGAAACTCCCTTCAACCTTGTTCAGTAAGGACAGCCAAGTAAGTCCAGCGCAGACGTGTTGATTTTAACTATGCAACTGCTGCAGTTAGAATTCTGTACATGCAATTGGCATACTTTGCCTAGTGTACACATAGCCTCACAACCTTCAATGCCAACTGTCCTGCCACTCACAAGTGTGCCACTCATCTGCAACAAGGAGGAACAGATTCAAGGAGCTTACAGGCCCTTTGTGAGGGCTCCCCAACCCATGTTTGAAGTAATCTGGCCCAACATTTGATTTCAGTTGCAACTTCACTTGGGGGTAACCATCAGGCCTTCCAGTACCCTATAGTGTGCTTGCTGTTAATGTGCCCTCTATTCCCCTCCCCATCAGTGTGCAGAATAAACTGTAGTGTCCTGAGGCGTGTGTGGATGTGAATCACTAGCAGAAATATCCTGCCAGCCCTGGGCACTCTGCTAATCAGCTGGGAGGTATCTGAATCTCTCCTGGCTGCTCGCTCAAGCATACAGGAAACATTGCCATATTCCAACTGTTTGACCTGGAGGGATTCCAGCTATTGGTGCATTTTAGTGATGATATCTAAGCTATATACATTAAATCAAGAATTAGCTGAGATGTCATAATGAAGATTTATTTAGGATTCATATTATAGAACAACTGGTACAACTGTACATAACACATGATGCTCCAAGAATGAACCAAGTTGTCCTAGATGCCAGTAAGGCCACTCCCCATTTACAGCTTTACACCCTCAACTGCCTTTCATCCATGGGGACAGTGCAAGAATGTAGCTATGTTCTTTAGCCCATGGTGACCAAGAAAGTGGTCCATGACAGATTCTTGCTGGCAAGTAGTCACCCAGGTCCACAGCACTTCTCCCCCTTGGCAGGCTGCAGTGAGGGCAGATGGCATCCAATCACTGTGACGGGCTCAGCTGCTATGGCAATGGGGGCTTCTGAAAAAATCCTACCTCAGCCATTGTGTTGCTTGTTTTACAATGATCAGAGCAAATCTGGTGGTTTGCTGTTTGAATTGGCTGCTGCATACAATAGAACTCTGCTCACTACAGGGGATAGAGGATATCTGGCAAAGATCCACAGAAACATCTAAAAAAAAAAAAAAGAACAAATACACAACATTAGTTATAAGGTTACAAACAGAGGAAAGGAGTTTACAGAGGTTTGCGCAACAAAAAAATGTCACTGCCCAGCTGTAGCCCAAGCATCTTTCTAGGGAATATAAAGCTTGTTGCTTGCTAAAATATTTATAAAGCAGAGAGGGCACAAGCAATCTGAGTTTAAAAAAAATAAAAAACTTCACACATACAGGATGAACCTGACCGGTGCCAGATGAGAGAATTTGCTGGATGACAGGAAGTCAATGTTGTCTAACACATTACCGACACTTCCACTGCTTACTGGGCTATCAGGAGACATTCAGGGTAAATTACAGCTAAACAGCAGCACAGAACACAGAGCCAGGACTGGTGGCTGTAATCAAACTTTATGGGACCAAAGAAAACTTGGCCACACCTATGATGAATGGTCGGCCAGTTAACTAAAATCATACTGGATTACAGAGTATGCTGGACGAGAGAGTTCCACATTGAAGTGGTTCAACCTACATTAACAAATTCACCCTCTATAGAAAGGATATAAAATGCCCCCAAGATACAAAGTCCTAGGCCCTACAATAATGACAAATAAGTGCCCAGAGCCATACAAGGAGCCTATGGAAAAGAAGGGGATTGAACCCAGATTTCATGAATCTCAGAACAATGTCTAACTGACATCCCTGACCAATCACATTAGTGCACAAGGTCCCCACTGATACCAGTCAATCTGCAGTAACCCTTGCCATCTCCTCCGAATTGTCCACTTACAGCTTAAAACACCGGTACACAGCATCACCACATGAGGGCATCAAATGATGCTGTTTTAAAAGCCTGAGCTTTCTGGATACCACGTGTGGTAGTATCAGTCCACCAGCTGCAGAGATGACAAGTCCAAAAGGTATTATTAGCTCCTAAATAAATAAGGAAACAATTACAGATTGCAACCTGTTAATCTTTTTCCCCCCATCCCATTTCTGTCACCACCCAGCCAAAGAGAGGAGCCTGAAATGAAGGGTTCTAGGATGCTATCAGCATACAAATCCAGGTTACAGAAGGGGTCAATTGTGTGACTTTAACAACATGCAGTGAGACAGGTTTAAAACACAATGCTACCAGTGAAAGGAATGGAAACGTCAATGGAATTGTAAGATTCAATTTTCTTTACAATACTTGATTTTTAACTTGGCAATAAGTTTCCAAAAAACAAACAAACAGTCATTGTCGATAGATAAAGTAGGTCCAGACTCCATCTCAGAGACAGGCCCTGTTCTTCTACCATTTAATTTAGGAGGATAGTATCAGTAGAGTCAACACGACTTCACTGGCTCTACTTTCTTAGTCCTCCAGGTGGCCACAGTATGAAACTCTGCTCGGCTGAACCAGAAATTGAATCCAGCTCTCCTGCATTTCAGTCCAGTGCCATAACTCACCTGGCTTCCTCCCTCTCCTTGGAAGGAGATGTTTAATCCTCCTTTCTTCTATTAAATAATTAATAGGCTTGAAGCCCATAGGCATTTTTATACTCACCCTATTTTAAGCACTCGATTAATAATGTTTACCACTGCTAACCATATTACAGTATTATGCATTAGAGACAGACATAGAAATAGACATAAAAATAGACATAGAATGTGGAAAAGGCAGCAGAGTAATGGACAAACTCTTACTTAACATTCAGACTTAACTCTCAGTCTTTATCCCGCTAAGAGCTGACCACACATCATCTTCTCTGAACCAGTTTCAAGATCACAGATGCATTTGCACTGGTGTAGCTGCAGTGGTGCCAGAAAGAGCATACATAGGGCTCAGGTGTTTTCCTAACTGGGTCACCAACACATGCTATAGGAGTTACAGGCAAGGTTGGTGGCGAAAATGCCACATGCCAGGCTACACTTGACCACATTGTTACCACAGATGGAGTTGGAATGGAGTTAATCCTACAGTATAACTGTTCACACCAAGTCTTTCATTGGCACAGATTTTGTGAATGGTGACACATGGGCACTGCCCAGACATCATGCTATTCTGAGTGTTCCCTTGACACAGCTTAGTCACAACCTTACTATACAGCAAAATTCATCATACACAGCCCATTACCAGATAGGTGGGTGCTGGAGACAGAGCAGCAGTCATCTGCCTGAAGGGCTAGCTAAATGCAGTCTTACTGTATCTTCCTTGTTTTACACTTGAAGGGGAAGAGACCAGTTTATTCCCTCTATTAAGCTCCTCCTTTAATGGTCCCTATGTGACCTTGCAAGGTGCAGAACTGCTGGGGGTGGGCAGGTCGCATCCATTCTAAACTTAGGCCCCAGAGAACCTCTTGCGCCCAGGGTCGCTGGGCGTCAGCATGAGGCTGATGGTGCAGAGTCAGCACTAAACACAGGGGACACTGTAGAGAGAATACTTCCTGGGGGAACTCTTATGATATTTCCATTGCCACAGCTATGGGGAGGGCCCAGAATTTATACTGCCTTGCTATGTGCCTGCCATTACTTTGCTGTGGCACTTCCTGAGGTCACAGCATTGCATTGCAAAACATTTAAGACTCCAAGGTTTGAGGCAGCTTGGGGAGGAGAGTAGCTGCTGCAGTGGGGGAGGCAGCCCCTGAAACCCAGCCCTCTTGCAGGATGCAGGGGTGTCCAGGACAGCCTAATAACTGTCACACACCTACCTGACCCGCCCCCAAAACCTCTGCCCTAACTTCTGCACCCCACACCCCCTGCCTTTAGCTCCTGCCAGCCAGCCATCCCCTGCCCCTACTAAGATTTCCACCTCCTGCCTCTCCTCACCACAGCCTTCATTTCTGATTTAAAAAAAAAAGCTACTAGTAAAACAGAAGTGTGCATCTTTTATTTATTTAAAAAAAACCCACAACTTACTTCAGTTACAGAGCTGAGCAACATGGGTACATCTGCTTGTCGGAATACAGCTGCACCTCTGCACAGTAGATAGCCATAGGCTGGCATTATCAAAACTTGTGGTTAAGTAGAGCCCACATAATATTTTCATTAGCCTTTTCAATATTCACCATTTCCGGTTGTGTACATACCTTAATGTCAATGCTAACTCAAGAGGGTATCAGCCGGACTGACTCAAATGAAAACACTTATTTTCACTCTAGTGCACTCACCTTTACTATGCCCAGCATCCACCATGAGAAGCTCTATGGAAAACCCCCAAAGCCAAGGCTCTCATGTTACTGCAAAACTAAAAGCAAAGACAAAAAAAAAATTAAGCCAGAACGCCATGAAAACACATTTCCCATCTCCTTAACAAGTGTCTACACCTCCCAATTCACAATTTCAAGGAACTGATTTCTGCAATACTGCCCTGACCTTTGCCATAACAGAACACAAGCAAGTAATAAACAGGTTACTGAACAATGAGCAATCCTGGGAAGGCCAGACAGTTAGTCCTCTCACTGGTATTCCCTGGAAGCTAAGCACTTGGGTGCCCAACCGGAAGCTTCCAAATGCTGCCCAGCTGATTAGCAAAGCGCCCACAGCAGGCAGCCTGCGCCTCTGGTGGTGGTGCACATCAGCACGTCTCACGACGCACAACATTTATTCTGCACAGGGATGGAAAACAAAATAGTCTGAGGGGGCCACTGCCCCGCGCCACTGAGCCACATTCAGGGCACAACGGTGGTCTTGGAGCTCACACAGCCACTCTTCAGCGGCCACATCACCCCAAGGACCTGGAGCTCAGCTCAGCGCAGCGCAAAGGGAAACTGATGGGCAGAGCCAGGCCCGTCCTTTAACCCCAGGCGACCTACCTCCGCGGCAGCCCTCTCCCCCTAACCTGGGCCCTCCTGCGGACGGAGTCCAGTGCGGGAGGAGCGAGCCTGGGCCCGAGGCCTCTCCCCGCTGAGGAGAAGGGAGACCCATGGCTCAGCCGCCGCGCGGCGCGACCGCGGAGCAGCGCCACCGCCGCGGCCCCTGAACAGGATGTGGGCGCTGCGCGGAGAGACGAGCGGCCCAGAGCTGAGCCCGCCGGAGGCTGCGGGTACCTACGGCGGCGAGAGGCAGGGGCGGGCAGCCTGCCCGGGCAGCTAAATGCAAAGGGCACCGCCGGGCCTAGAGCGCCGCCCGCTGCCTCTCCCGGCCTAGCGCGGAGCGCACGTGGCTGTGGCCGGGGCGCCCTCTAGGGGCATCAGCCCCACCCTGCGTGCGGCCGCTGCACTGCGATTGGCCCTGCGGAGGGCAGGCGTGGGAGCGGCAGCCTACGAAAACACCCGCCTGCAGGAAGCGTGGGGCCCGTTGGCCTTTTGTCCCCGCCCCCCGGGCCGGAGCCAGCACGGAGGGGGGTGGTGGGTTAGTGCTGCTTTGCCACGGCCTCGCGTGTCTACTCGGATTAAGCGCAGCTTTGAGCCCCGGCACCTTCTGAGTCGTGGCTGAGCGCAAACACAAAGACCAGGCTTCTGAGCCTTGGGTGCCCATAGGCGCTGATCGCCCGCAGCTGACAGGAACTTCAAGGGAAGCTGGATAGTAACAGAGAGAAAGCCGTGCTAGGCTACAGAGCATGAAAACAAACAAGCAGGCCAGCAGCGCTTTAAAGACTAACAAAATAATTGATTAGGTGATGAGCTTTGGGGGGACAGACCCACTTCTTCAGATCTTCATGATCTGAAGAAGTGGGTCTGTCCCACCAAAGCTCATCACCTCATCAATTATTTTGTTAGTCTTTAAAGCGCTGCTGGACTGCTTGTTTGTTTTCAAGGGAAGCCCTGCATGTTATTCCTAAGGCCCTTTCCCCAGCCCTGAAACATACATGCTGAATTTTTATCCATGTGCAACATGACCAGGCTAGAGCAGACCTAAGGATGGGAGTCCGGCACCTTTTTCAAGAATAACTAGTGGTTTTGGGTGCCACACTTACAGGCATCCTGCTCGAGGCTGCCTATAAAGCAGCCGTGTCAAACTCAAAGCCTGCTGAGGGCCGCACAAAAGAAAGCTGATACATTTTTTTTTTGGTCGCCCTGAAAGTTAACTCTATTAAAAAGTCATAATTAGTTATTATAGATTATGGTTTAGGTAGATTTTATATTTTTCTAGGTCTTGTTTGAATACAATACACTGAAAATTTAATCATGAATTTTACTGTTTTATAGTTTTATTAATAGCTCATTAAATGTGACAAAGTTATTTGCTCATACATAATTTTAAATTTAGATATAAATTTAAGGTACTCCACACCTTTGTGCTATGGGGCCGCAAAAAACTTCGACAGGGCTGCATGTTTGATATGCTTGCCCTAAGGGACCTTGCTTCTCAGAGACTGCTGGGCACCCACCCTCTGCAAATTGGCACCTGTTGGGGTATTTCAGGTTGGACAACCAAAATCACCAATCACCTTTGAAAATGTTGGCCTAGGAGCTTAATTTTTAGGTACCCAGGTTTGGAATTTTGCCCTACATAAATAGGGCTGTTTGGGAAAGGTGCTTATATTACTGCAGTGATGGACACTAGTACATGAATCTGGGTAGTCAGGTATTTCTGGAGCTGCTGCAGTTTGGCTGGACGGGCTGCAATGACAGGGCAAAGGTAGAGCACTTTAGACAGAGCCTTTGATTAAACTTTGTATTTTTTTTAACAGGAGCTTAGTTATTTGTCAGAAGAGGCTACATTTTTAGCAGCTACAGTTTTCTCTATATGATTTCTGATGTTTTAGCCCTTTTCCCACAAATCTCACAGTACTTAATGAAATCCTTGTAGTGGGAAAGAAACGTACAACTGCTGCTCACGTGCATTTACAGAGAAAGGCGTTCATACAGCTCCATAGCTACTGTAAAGCACCCCCCAAGACAGGATAATTACACATTTCATGCTTACTCTCAATGGTGGCACCAGCACTGGGTTTCTGATAAGCATCTGCTTCAGCCTCATTCCTTCCTCCTTTTATCACAATCTGTGGGAGGCTGCCAGAGCCCACGCACCAAATTACTACTGTTCAAACTCACCACAACTAGTAATTAGATAAGTTGATGTACAGTGGAACACAGCAGCAATCTCTCACTGCAAAGGAAGAAGCAGCTAACTTTAGAATTTGGAGAAAACCAAAGGGCAGTCACAGAGTTTTTCAAGGACAGTGCAGGCTCAAGCTGAGAGGGGACACTAAGAGCTAGACAAATCCAGACGCCTATTTCTAGGGCCTACATTAGTTTCAAAACTAAATTTTCCCTGGAAATGATTTTGACGAGGCCCAGGGCCTCCACTGCTACATGGACAGTGAAGTCTGGAGACTGGTGCTGTGGTTATTTACACCTGCTGAGGATCTGGCCTCACTCATTGTTTTAATTATTTTGTAGTGACATTCCTTCTTTCCCCCAATGTCACCATCTTCTGGATGTCCCTTGTGCTTTGTCTGATGGCCCATCTGTTCTTTTCCTCTCTCTACTTGGAGTTGGAGCCTGCAAAGACTTAAGTGGGAAAAGTTTTCAGCCTCTGGCAGTTGCATTGCCCTCCCACTCACTTCATGGACAGGGCTCAGGACTTCACAAATGAATGGGAGACAGACAACTTTGGGAATTAAGAGCCCTTTCTCTAAAAGTCAGCATGTGTAAATGCTATTTGCCAGCATTTGTGCTGACAAAATACAGGCTGAACCTCTGTAACCCGCACTACCTCATTCAGCAACATCCATAATCCATCATGATGTTACTTAGCCGGGTGACCACTTACCATGAGCTTGGCCAAGTTTCCTGTGGTCCCATGAAGTTTGTTTACAGGCCCCAGTCCTGGCTCACAGTGTTCTGTGCTGTTAGTTGGCTGAAATTTACCCCTAACTACTTTCTAAGAGCCGAGTGAGCAGTGGAAGTGTTGGAATGCTGCTAGACAGTATTGATCTCCCATGGTCTGGCAAATTCTCTGGTGCAGCACTGATCAGGTTCCGAGAGTGCTGGATTAGAGAGGTTCAACCTGTACTTCTATCCCGAATGAGCAGATTTCACTTTGCTGGCAGGAGAGGGCTCCTGCTAACGTAACAGCATTCAGACTTGCACTTGGGGCTGCAAAATCTTGTCATTCCCAGGGAAGGGGAGTTAAGCACCCATGAACAATGGAAGTTGTGTTGGTAAAGTGAAAGTGTAGAGACAGCCTAAGTGTCACTTGGAAATTGGCTGGGCAGAGCAGAGCCAACTGAAACAAACCATGAAAGGAAGAGGGGCGTGGTGCTTGGATAGATCAGATCAGACTGTGCCTTGGGGGAGGTACCTCCTCACTAGCTGGCCCAGGTGTAGGGTTGCCTGCTGTAATCACACAAACCCAAAGTCACTTGTCCCGACCCCTTCCCCAAGGTCCCACTCCTGCCCTGCCCGGCACTTTCTCCGAGGCCCAGCTCAAACCCATCATCACATGCTCTCCCCTACTTGCACTGCCTTAGTCTCACTGCACTTTTAGAAGGCCTAAAAATCTCCTGGTTTGGCTTCAGTAGCCCCCAGAAGATAGAGCCCACTTCCAGGAGGGTTGGCAGCCCTGCCTGGGTGGGAGTATGGCTTAGAAGCTCAGTTCAGCTTTCACTAGGGCTAATAATGTACCCACTTTGGTATGAGGGTGCAAGCTCAACCACTTAAGTACTGATGGGCTTTCAGTGTCTCCCCATAATTCCCTCTATGCCCAGAGAGACCGACAAGTTCTGCTACAGCTCACTGGGGAGAGAATCATAGGACAGGTTAGCTTCCTGAGCATAAAAACAATGGGACATACCCCCCCGTAGTGAGACAAAGAGCTGAATGCAGCATCGGTGCAGACAGAGTAACTGCAAGATGACTTTTCACTGTGGTTGCTCACACCTGAGCAAGTCTAATGTGTGTGTGCAGACCCTGGTCCCCATCACCCTGGTCCCCGAGCTAAGCAAAATGCACCCGCAGAAAAGGCGAGCTGGTCGTCAGCCTTCTACAAAGTAACTACTACTCCACATGCTGCAGGCATCTGATACAATAAACACTTTGCCAGCCAGCCCATATGCCAGCTTATCGAAGAGCAAAGACTCTTTCAAGCCTGTGCTGGCTATTGACTGTTCTATTGTTAACCTGAGGCTCTCTGAGGGAGGTGGTCAGGGGCTTTGGCTGCCCTGGTATTAAAGCTTTAGAGAAGAGAAAAAGGCCATAGTAGTGCATGATAATGGCACCGCCAGCAGATAACATCTGTGCATCATTTTGTCTGCAGACCCTCAAAGTATCTTCAGTGGCTTGATTTCCCCAAAGCGTTAGTCTGATTTATGAGCGACAGCTTTTTCCACTCCGATCCCCTCAGAACTCGAACTTTATTCTTGAACAACACTGCCTGGGGGGAAAGGTCACATCTCTCCCATTCCCATACATGGAAGTGCAGGCCTGCAATTGTGACTTGATGCCAATTCCACTAAGCCCCAATCTTCTGAGCATGCTCTCAGAGTGCTCACTTCCACTGACACATGAGAAAGGGCTCTCAGATGCAGTCCAACTTCCTCACAGTCCGTCAGTCTTAAAAAAAAAATGTTTGCCGCTCACAGAATTTCACAACAGCCATTTTCTAGATTTAGCTTGTGATGGCTGCAACATGCGATATAAAATGGTTGTGACAAGCAATATGAAATTAATTGTCTTCTTCCACTTTCTCCGTAGAGCTTGGTGAAGAGGGCACTGGCCTGGCTCTGTCAGTGAGTTACTGTAGGAATTCAGGAAAGGCACTTCACTTTGCTCTCCCTGTGTTTCCTCATCTGTAAAATGGGTGTATTACCCAGGGGCACTGAGACTTTATACTAGGGTGAGTGAAGTCTCTGCTCTACAGCCTTGACTGAGAGGCAGCTGGCCTTTAGCTCATGCAGTAGAGCACAGGGTGTTAGCCCCTATGATCACAGGTTCAATCCCTGATGCTGGTAGCCTGGGTCTGCCAGTGTTACATGGGCGTAACAGTGCTTACCCACCTAAAGATTGCTGTATAACTAATAATGCTGAGAACAATCTGCAGAAGGCAGAGGAGTAGGCCTGCCAACAGCAGAGAGTGGACAAAGGGGGCATTTGCACAGTGGCCTGGCAATCCGGCCACTGCTGCTACTTCTGCAGCAGTGGTGGCCAGAACTCTGGCCCCTTTGACATACCACAGCAGCACTGCTCTGCCACTCCACGCGGCCCTGAGAGAGGGGGATCCCAGTGCCACGGTCTGAGTGGTGCTAAGGGCTGACTGCTGTTGGCCACACCCCTTCTGGGGTCATGGAACCGGCCCCCCCCTCCCATATTGCCCCTGGGTCCACAATGGCTGTTGGCCCTACTGCAGAGCAATGTAGTTCTAGTAATATGATCCTTTCCCAGCTGATATTTCAAGTGCGTTTTATGCTTTTACCAATAAGAAGAGTGAGTCTGACAGATATTTACATCTGCAGACCCAAAGGCCACCTTCCAGGAGCTAGAACACTGCAGTAGGACTAGGATGACAGCATTCCACTTGGTTGCTCCAAGCTGAAACTTGGCACTCTGTGTACTGGACAAGCAGCCGGTTGAGCTGAGAATAGCCCTTAAGTAACAACCACCACTAAAAAATTTACATTAAATTCCACTTTGGAACATTAAAGTGAGACCAGACCGAGTTCTCATTTGACTTTCACTAAAGGTTCACTTTGGTTTCAAATGGAGGTGGCAAATGTCTCCCTGTCTTGTCTTTACCTGTTTGGTATCACTGCTCAGAACTGATGTTGTCCCTTCCAGAAGCAGCACATTGGACTGGTGGTCCAGATGGTGCCTGTTAATTACTGTGGAATGAAAACTGAATAATAATATTACTAGAATTATAGCTACACTGAGCCTTCCTACTACAAAGCTAGAGGGGAGGAGAGGAAATCAGGCTATGACAGATTCAGACCTCAACAAGTGTCCATGGTTCACAATATTTGCTAATACAGGTTGAACCTCTCTTGTCCAGCACCATCAGGACCTGACTGGTGCTGGACAAGAGAATTTGATGGATCACAGGAGGTCAATATTGTCTACTACATCACCAACACTTCCACTGCTTACTGGGCTTTTGGAAGACATTTAGGGTCAAATTACAGCTAAATAACAGCACAGAACACTGAGAGCCATGCCTGGTGGCTGTAAAACTTTATGAGACCATAGGAAACTTGGCCACACCGATGATAAATGGACATCTGGCTAACTAAAACCATGCTGGATTACTGATGCTGCTGGACCAGAGAGTTCTGGATTAGAGAGGTTCCACCTGTATTTCCCATTGTCACCTCAATCACATTAGCATACAGAAGTGGTAGACACAACTCAGATTTACCCTCATGGATGTCATACTTTAGGGTCATCTCAAAGATTATCCCACCATCTGCCCTCACATACACACCTGGACCAATGGCAATAAACTGCTCATGAGTTATCCCCACCTCCCAGATTCTAGTTTTAGACCCCCTCACAGTATTGTGGTATTTCTCCATCCTTATTACAACTCGCACGTAAAAATCAAAAGCCCAACACACTTGTAACGTAAAGAGAAGTTACTCACCTGTGTAGTAACGATGGTTCTTCGAGATGTGTCCCCGTGGGTGCTCCACCGTAGGTGTCGGGCTCGCCCCGGCGCCGCAGCTCGGAAAATCTTCAGCAGTCTCCGTCGGGTCACACATGCACCGATGCGCGTCGGTCCTTCGCGCGCTAATGGTCATGTGCACGATCTGGTCCCCGCCAGTTCCTGATCAACCGCTCCGGATGCCCCTGAAAAATACGAAAACAGAGCTCCGAAATGGGGCGGAACAGGTGGGTAGTGGAGCACCCACGGGGACACATCTCGAAGAACCATCGTTACTACACAGGTGAGTAACTTCTCTTTCTTCTTCGAGTGGTCCCCGTGGGTGCTCCACCGTAGGTGACTACCCAGCGTAACCCACCCCTAAAAAGGAGGTGGGTACCCAATTTATGCACAGCTTGCCCTTGAAAAGACTGCTGTCAACAGGTGTGTATCCTCATCCAACATCCGGTGCATGGCGTAGTGCTTGGCGAAAGTGTCGTAGGATGACCAAGTCACCGCTCTGCAGATGTCTCTCAGTGCAATTCCTTTGAAAAAGGCTGTCGACGCCGCCATCGCTCTAGTGGAGTGAGCCCTGGGCGGAACTGGCAGAGGAGTCTTGCGAAGCTCATAGCACAGTCTTATGCATGACACGATATGGTTTGAAATCCTCTGTGAAGATAGGCCTTCCCCTTTTGACCTGGGTGTGAGGGACACCAGTAGTCTGTCCGTTTTCTGGAAAGGCTTAGTTCTGTCGATGTAGAAGGCCAACGCCCTTCTCACGTCTAATAAGTGCAACCGTGCCTCTTTGCTTGAGTTGTGAGGCTTAGGATAAAACGAGGGTAATACTATCGGCTCATTAATGTGGAAGTCTGAAGAGACTTTTGGAACGAAGGCTGGGTGTAATCGCAAGACCACCGCTTCCTTCGAGAACACCATGCAGGGCAGCGTGGACATTATTGCTGCAAGCTCGCTCACCCGACAAGCTGATGTAATTGCAAGAAGGAAGGTTGTCTTCATGGTAAGTAACCGAAGGGGAACCGTAGCCAATGGCTCGAACGGCAGTCCCGACAGCGTGTGGAGGACCAAGTCCAAACTCCATGACGGCGGTATCGGTTTCCGAGGGGGATACAGATTTGCCAACCCCTTTAAGAAGCACGTGACAACAGGATGGGCAAATATGGTTGATCCCTCCTCTTCATGTCAAAAAGCTGATATAGCCGCGAGATGAACCTTTATTGAGGATAGAGAGAGCCCCTTTTGTTTGAGTTCTAGCAGGTAGTCCAGAATTGTGGTTATAGGGGCATCCAGAGGTGTCAATTGCTTGGAAGAGCACCAAGAGGTAAATCGTGTCCATTTGTGCTCATAAGTCCATCTGGTGGAAGTCCTCCGACTACACTCCAGGACTTGCTTCACTCCCTCTGAACATGTACCTTCTAGGGCGCTGAGCCATGGATTAGCCATGCCTGTAGGTAGAGTCCCTGCAGGTGCGGATGCAGTATTGACCCTTGAGCCTGTGAGAGAAGGTCCGGTACTGCCGGTAGGGGAAACGGACGGTGATGTGTCATGTGTAGAAGCAGTGGGAACCATTGTTGTTGATCCCAGGTTGGAACTATGAGTATCATGCATGCTCTCTCCCTTTTGGCTTTCTCCAAGACCTTGTGTATGAGTGTTGTGGGAGGGAACACATAGAGTAGAGGGCCCTTCCATGGGATCATGAAGGCATCCCCCAAGGATCCCTGTCCTATGCCTGCTCTGGAGCAATACTGGGGACATTTCTCGTTGTTGTGAGTGGCGAGCAAATTGATTTGGGGAAACCCCCGTTTGTGGAACACTTGGTGAAGCAGGTCGGGACAGATCTGCCACTCGTGCGTGGATGCAAAGTGTCTGCTGAGTTGGTCCGCCTTTACGTTGTGGACACCCGGTAAGTATGAAGCTCTGAGGGTTATGTTGTTGGCAATGCACCAGTTCCACAACCGGACAGCCTCAGCACAAAGTGCACGGGATCTGGCCCCTCCTTGTCGGTTTATATAAAACATGGTGGAGGTGTTGTCGGTATTTACCCCGACTACTTTCCCGTGCAGGTAATTCCGAAAATGTCTGCATGCATTGAATACTGCTGAGTTCTAGTATGTTTATATGCAGTGTCTTCTCCATGGGGGACCATAAACCTTGAGTGGCTTTGTTGTCCATGTGTGCTCCCCATCCCATATGGGATGCGTCTGTTGTGATAAAAACAGTAATTTGCGGTTGGCGGAAAGGCACCCCTGCTAGTAGGTTCTTGGGGTTTGCCCACCATGTTAATGACTTGCGCACCTCCGATGTGGGTGACACCATCCTGTGAACGGTATGGGTTGATGGTTTGTACACGGTCGCCAACCAATGTTGCACGCCTCGCATGTGCAATCTGGCGTTTTGTACCACAAACGTGGTGGTGACCATGTGCCCCAGCAACTGTAAGCATGTTAGGACTGAAACAGTGGGGCTGTATGTTATTAGTTATGCTAGAGATTCGATGGCGCGAAAACGGGCATCGGGCAAATATACCCTTGATGTAACAGAGTCTATCCAGGCTCCTATAAATTCTATATTTTGTGTGGGCTCAGTCTTTGACTTTGAGAAGTTGATGATGAGGCCCAGTGAGGTAAATATGTTTGTGGTGATGCATATCATCTGCAAGACCTCCGCTTCGGAAGTTCCTTTCAGCAGTTAATTGTCCAAGTACGGAAAAATGAAGACGCCCTGTCTGTGCAGGTACGCTGACATGACTGCCAGGGTTTTGGTGAAAACTCTGGGTGCCAAAGAGAGACCGAATGGAAGGACTCTATACTGGAAATGATCTTTGCCTACTATGAACCAGAGGAAACACCTGTGCACCGGATTAATTGTGATATGGAAATACGCATCCTGTAAGTCGAGGGCTGCAAACCAGTCTCCGTTGTCTAGTGCCGTGATTATGGAGGCCATTGTAGTCATTTTGAAGCGTTGTTTGCGCAGATACTGATTGAGGGCCCGTAAATCCAGGATGGGCCTCCAACCTCCTGTCTTCTTCTCTGTCAAGAAGTACCGGGAGTAGAAACCTTTGCCTTGGAATTGTTCCGGCACTCTCTCCACTGCCCCTATGAACAAGAGGTGATTCACCTCCTGTTTTAGTTTCATGAGGTGAAAGGGATCCCTGAGAAGGGGCCTGGTGGGAGGATTCGGTGGTGGTAACGATTGGAAGGGGATTGTGTACCCCGTGGCTATAATCTCCAATACCCATTTGTCCATGGTGATGTTTGTCCATTGAGAGTAAAATGGCTTGAGTCGATGATGAAACGTGTTGAGATTGGCGCTGAGAGACGGTCTTGGTTTCGCAACCCCCGACTTACCCGTCAAACCTGCTGTCTTATGTTTTGTCCGGAGGGGGCATGGCCCTGCTGTGGTCGACGTCTAGGGGCCTTGTACTGTTGTGGCTGTTGTTGGCGCCCCTGATCATACCCCCGTTGAAAATGGGTGCATTGTGGTTGATAACTATAACGCCGTTGCTGAGGGTAGAACTTTTTTCTCCTGTACGGCAGGGTGTATATACCCAGAGTCCTAAGGGTAGCTCTCGAGTCCTTACTAGAGTGTAGAACTGAGTCAGTTGATTCTGCAAATAACTTCAGTCTGTCAAAGGGAAGATCTGCGATTTTTACGTGCAGATCCTTGGGAATGCCGGACGTCTGGAGCCACGATTCCCTGTACATCACCACCACAGTGGCTGCGGAACGAGCTGCTGTGTCCGCTACGTCCAAGGCAATCTGGACTCCTGCCCATGAAGCTGCGTATCCTTCTTGCATGATTGCCTTGAGGACCGGCTTTTTATCCTCCGGGAGGAAGTCCATGAGGGAGATAAGTTTCGAATAATTGTCGAAATTGTGGTTCGACAAATGGGCAGCGTAGTTAGCCATCCGTAGCAGTAAGGTAGATGATGAATAAACCTTTCTGCCGAGGAGGTCCAATTTCTTTATATCCTTGTCTGATCCCCTGGACTTATACTGGGACGTTTTGGCTCTGTGTTGGGAGGACTCAACCACTAGTAGAGTGGTTGTGGGTTGTGGGTGACTGAACAAAAATTCCATGCCTTTGGCAGGGACCAAGTACTTCTTATGTGCCCTTTTGCTGGTAGGAGGGATAGAGGCTGGAGTCTGCCATATGTTAGTGGCTGACTCCATGATTGCATCGTCCAGTGGTATGGCTATCTTAGAGGAGGTCGGAGGTCTGAGGTTTTTGAGGAGCTTATGGTGTTTCTCCTGTATCTCTGCCACTTGAATGTCTTGAGATTGAGCCACCCTTTTGAATAATTTCTGAAATTGCTTTAGATCATCTGGGGGAGAGATGTCTCCAGGAATGACCGCTTCGTCTGGGGAGGACGAGGAGGCATCGCTGTGGTACCTCTCTTCCAGTTCCTCGGGATCCTGGCTGTGTTCATATTGTTGCACTTTTGAGGTTTCTAAATGAGGTTCAAAGTCCTTTGAACCAGCCTCTGATTGGGAAACTTGTGGTGTTCCCCCAGGTTGAGGCTGTGTGCTGTGATGTTGACGAGGCGTTGACGGGGATCTACGTCGAGATGCAGAACTCCTGTGTCGATGTCCCGTATAATAATGGCGGCCATAGCAACAAGGACAAGGTCCCAGTGATGGGGACCTGGACCACGACCTGAAGGCGTAGGGATGATGTGAGGAATGACGTGACCATCAAGATGATACTGACATAGGCGGAGATCCTCTGCGATAATATTCGTAGGGATCCCTGCTTGAAGTTGTTGAAAAATGTCCAAGTCCAGGAGATGGCTGTTGAAGAAATGGAGATGGAAGCCTGCGGCAGGCTGATGGCATTGCTGCCTGCTGAATCTCTGGGGGACAGCGAGGTGATAATGTCAGCGCAATTACCTCAGGAGAGGGGCTGCAGTGCCAGGTCTTTGCTTTAGCTTTCCCCCGCTCAGGCACCGCAGGTAGTCTGATCGGTGCCGGGGGGCTCGGCACCGTAGTGGGTGCCGTGCTGGGTTCCAATGCCTCCGGTGCCGCGCTCGGTGCCGTTGTCCTCGGTGTCGCTCAGGGAGCCTCGTCCGGCACCGTTGGGCTCCGTGTCAGGTGCTGACGCTCCGGTGCCGATGCTCTGGTGCCGTCGGAGCCGTAAGGCTCAGTGCCGTAGCAGCCGGTGCCGACCTTTCTGGTGCCTGCGCGGCTCTTGGTGCTGTCTCCTTAGGTGCCGGAGGCCCCTGCACAGATACATGCACCCCGGCCTTCCCAGCAGAAGAGGCCAGCGGGCCCGGGCCCCGCGCTCTGCTTGTCCCCGCTCACAGAGGTAACTGGCAGGGATCGAGCTGGTGAAGCCTTTTTCTTCTTCTGCACAGAGGAGGTCAGAGAGGCCACCTTCCTCTTGTGCAAACCTGAAGAGCCCTCCGTATGGGGCTTTTCCGATGTCGCAGTCTGAAGGGTCTTGTCAAAGAGAAACATTTTGAACCTCATCTCTCTATCTTTTCGAGCCCTAGTTGTTAATTTAGAGCAATGCGAGCACTTTTGGGGGACATGGGCTTCCCCGACACACCGGATACATTTACTGTGTCCGTCTGAGGCAGGCATGGCCTCCCGGCACGATTCACACTTTTTAAAACCCGGAGAGGACATTATTGGTCTTTAAGTCTTTGTAAAGTTCTCAAGTGCTAACAGAGCACTTAGCAGTCTATTAACACAACAATCGGCAACCGTTAACCGTTTAAGGTTATCAAATAGCGGGCCCGCCCGAAGGCAGCTGCCTTAGTCCTTCTCTCAGTCTCTTGCCTTTAAAAGACTGTACACATGGTAGAACTAATTATTATTATAACACTAAATAACAACTAACTATAACTAGAAATATTATGAACGAATAAAATGGAGTTTATCTGTCTCAGGCGTTGGAGCCGGAGATGATTCCGTCTGCAGCCGTTGGCGGTTGAGAAGGAACTGGCACCGCATGCGCGACCCGATGGAGACTGCTGAAGATTTTCCGAGCTGCGGCACCGGGGCGAGCCCAACACCTACGGTGGAGCACCCACGGGGACCTTTCAAAGAAGAACTGGTTTTCTCAGGCTCACAGAAGGATGTGCCACAGACTGGACACTAAGATAAAGACACAAGATAATGCCAAGATAACTGAGCTTTGCTGCAACTCCCAGTGAAGTGAAGGGGAGTCATTCCACAGACTTCAATCAGGTCATGGAAGTATATGGAAGAAGTAGTGACACGGGGTTGGCATGGGATGTGAAATTGTTCTTGAGGCTCAGGTTGGACAGCCAGAACACCTGGGTTCTGTTTGTGGCTCTGCCTGAGCCACTCAGCCTGAGCCACTCAGGCCCTGTCACTCAATGGTATTTAGTGGCTAACTTCCATTGAAATCAGCCTTTCTGTATTCCAGATGCTACAGATGTAAAATAGGGAACTATCACATCTCTATAGCCGCGTCTACACGAGCCGGCTACTTCGAAGTAGCCGTGCCAACTTCGAAATAGCGCCCGCCGTGTCTACACGTGGCAAGCGCTATTTCGAAGTTGAAATCGACGTAAGGTGGCGAGACGTTGAAGTCGCTATCCCCATTAGGAGATGGGAATAGCGCCCTACTTTGATGTTGAACGTCGAAGTAGGGCACGTGTAGACAATCCATGTCCCGCAACATCGAAATAGTGGGGTCCTCCATGGTGGCCATGAGCTGAGGTGTTGAGAGACGCTCTCTCCAGCCCCTGAGCTCTATGGTCGCCGCGTGCAGCAGCCCCTTAAAGATCCCTGCCTCCTTATTTCCTGCACAGGAAGCTGAAAGCTCGTGCAGGCAGCAGCACAGCCACGTGCTCAGCCTGCACGTCCCTCGTCAGCCGCAGCCCACCACCCTGCACCCCATGGCATCCATCCAGCCGGGGAAGAGGCATCAGGGCCCTCCTGGATGGAGGCCAAGATCAGGGACCTGCTGGGGCTCTGGGTCGAGGAGGAGGTGCTCCAGGTAATGAGGAGCAAGAGGCGGAATGCAGATGCATTCACTCGGCTGGCTGAGGGCCTGGCTGCCCGGGGTCACCCTGCCCGCACTCCTGACCACGTCAGGAGTAAGGTCAAGGAGCTGCGGCAGGGTTTCACCCGGGCCCGGGACGTGGCCAGCCAATCTGGGGCCACCCCCACCACTTGCCCCTTTTATAGGGAGCTCAGGGCCATCCTGGGCCCCCGGTACACCTCCTCCTCCCGGCCACTCTTGACACCTCGGCCGACGAGCCCCAGCAGTACCTGGAGACGGAGTCCGCCCCGGAGGCAAGCCCTGCATCCCAGGGGCCCCCCAAGAAGCCCAACCCGGGACGCCGGAGGAGGAGGAGGGGAAGTCCTCCAGTGATTGGGGGGCTCCGCATCGCCCTCCCGTCCCGCAGCTCCAGCAGGGCGTCCGCCCAATGGGTGTCCCCCGAATGTGGGAGCGGACCATCAGGTATGTACCCCCCGGTGCACACCCCCGGGGTTAAGGGGCAGGGACAAGAGACATGACCAGGGCCCTCCACATGCCCAGATGACCATGGCCCCAAGGACAGCAGTGGCATGTCCCTCAGAAGAGTGCATCAGTCCCTGCCCCCCGGCAGGACAGCGCCATGCACCATCCCTGGGGATGGGGGGGGAGCGGAACCTAGGGTCCCCCGTGGGGGTGGGATGGGACACCCATCATCATCATCAGCATCTCCCGGGGACGGGGATGGGGAACCAGCAGCAGAGGGGTGGGGGGACAAGGGCCACAGGTCAGGGCCCACACTAATGGCTGTCTCCACTCTTGTTCCCCCGTGTTCCACAGCTGCACCATCAGAGGGCCCGGAGAGCGCCGGTGAGGTGTCCGTGGTCCCGGAGAGCCCACCGGTGCCATCCCAGCAGGCCAGCCCCTCAGCGGAGCACTGACCAGCCCCAGGATGAGGCCGGTGGAGGAGCCACCTGTGGACAGCCACGGACCCCCAGCTGCTCACGACCCTCCGCCATCAGCTGGAGGTGTCAGAGCGGTGCCTGCAGGTGGAGGAGCGGCAGCTGGAGCTCCAAGAGCGAGTGCTGGCCTGGCACCAGGAGGCTTGCGGGGGCCTTCATGCGCACTTTTGACTGCATTGCGCAGCACCTGGCCCCCCTGCCACGGCACCCACCGCTCCACCTGCCATCCCTCCACCATCTGCCACCCTGGGGCCTGCTGCCGAGGGGGACCTGGGGCCTGCGGACACCGGCCAGCCGTATTTGCCAGTTCTCTTGGCCCCCACCCAGCCTTGACCAGGGCTCCGGCTGAGACGTGGGTTGCGCTCCCCAACACCAGGCGCTGGACATTAGGGTGCGGGGCCGAGGACGTGACCCCCACCCTTTGTACATATTCCCCCATTTGTAAATAGTTCTTGTTGGACCCCCATTTTAGTAGCTGCCCCCCCCATGTACATAGTTCCCCCCTTTTCTTCTGTTAATAAGAAGGTTGCAGTATTTTGTTTGAAACAACTTTTCCATTTATTTCAAAGAAAAGTGTTGGGGGCGGGGTGTGCTCTCGGGTGCTCTGTGGTGTGGGCGTGGGGGCAGGGAGTGTTGTGGAGGATGTGGGGGGTGCAGTGGGTGGCTCACCCACAGCTGGCCCTGCCAGCATTCACCCCGCAGCCTGGTCAAAATGGGCCCGCAGGGCCTCCCGGACCCGGATCCCCTCAGGGTCGACCTGGCGACTGGGGGCAGCAGGTGGCTGGACGTCAGCCCTGCCAGCCTCCACAGCCTAGCCCAGGAAGAAGGCCTCTCCCTTGCTGTCCACCAGGTTGTGGAGTGTGCTGCACGCGCCCACAACCTGGGGGATGTTGGTGAGGCCTGCGTCCAGGTGGGTGAGGAGACACCTCCAGCGCTCTTTGAGGCGGCTGAAAGTGCGCTCAACCACCTGGCGCACATGGTTCAAGCGCGTGTTGAACCGCTCCTGGCTGGCTGTGACATGGCCTGTGTAGGGGTGCACGAGCCAGGGCCGGAGGGGGTACGCTGCGTCTGCGACGAGGCAGAGGGGCATGGTGGTGTCCCCCACAGGGATCTCCCGCTGGGGGATGTAGGTCCCCGCCTCCAGCCGGCGGCACAGGCCCGAATTTCTGAACACCCAGGCATCGTGGGTGCTGCCAGGCCAGCCAACATAAATGTCCAGGAAGCGGCCCCGGCTGTCCACCAAGGCCTGGAGGACCATGGAATGGTAGCCCTTCCTATTGAGGAAGTGTCCTCCGGGGCATGGATGGAGATATGGGTCCCATCCAGAGCCCCAAAGCAATTTGGGAAGCCCAGGCTGGCAAACCCGGTGATGGCAGCATCCGGGTCCCCAAGCCGCACGAACCTGTGGAGGAGCAGGGCACTGATTGCGCAGACGACCTGCAGGGGAAGGACATGAGAAAGCACCAGTGAGGGGTGTGCAGAGTGTGTCTGGCCCTCCACCCCTTGGCCCTCCACCCCTGGGCCCCCCCGCCTCCCCCCGAGGGCTTCCCCCCCAGGTCCTCTTACCTCCATGAGGACAGCCCCGACGGTGGCCTTGCCCACGCCGAGCTGCTGCCCTACAGATCGGTAGCTGTCTGGAGCAGCCAGCTTCCAGACAGCGATGCTGACCCGTCTCTCGACGGTGAGGGCACGTCGCCTGGAGGTGTCCTGGTGCCGTAAGGCAGGGGTGAGCCACTGGCAGAGCTCCAGGAATGTCTGCCGGCTCATACGGAAATTCCGGAGCCAGTGGTCATTGTCCCACTCGCCGAGCACCAGCCGCTCCCACCAGTCCATGCTTGTGGGGTAGCTCCACAGCCGGCGGCGTGTGCGGCCGAGGCGGGGGGGGGCACTGGGAGGGCAGCAAGGTCTGGGGCTGCTTCCTCATCCCCTGGGGGCAGCTCATCTTCCTCAAATAAGATGGTCAGCTGCCTCCTACATGGCACTAAGCAGGGCAAGCACCGCTCCTCCAGGGGCGGGTGTGGGGACCTCTAGCTGCTGCTGCTGCTGCTGCTGCTGGGGGTCCATGCTGCTTCCACAGGGTGTGCATGCTTGTGGCTCTGCAGACCACATGCTGCGCAGGCTGTGTGTGTCTGGGAGGGGCCCTTTAAGGGAGCGGTTTGCTGTTGCCCGGGAAGTGCTAGTCTGCCCTGTGACCCTGTCTGCAGCTGTTCCTGGCACCCTTATTTTGATTTGGGCCGCTTTGGTGTGTAGACGCTCCCCTGCAGCGCCTACTTTGATGTAGTGCTGCCCAACGTCGACGTTGAACGTCGACGGCACCAGCCCTGGAGGGCGTGTAGCCGCTATTCATCAAAATAGCTTATTTCGATTTCGCTACATTGAAATAAGCTATTACTTATTTACTATGAATATTTTCCTCTTAATTATCATTTTCCATCTGAGGGGCTCAAAGCGGCAGGCAAACCTCATTGAACTGAGCCATACAGCCCCAAGTCACATAGGCTACGTCTACGCGGGGATGCTACATCGAAATAAGCTATTTTGATGTAGCATCCCCGCGTAGACGTAGCCTATGTGACTTGGGGCTGTATGGCTCAGTTCAATGAGGTTTGCCTGCCGCTTTGAGCCCCTCAGATGGAAAATGATAATTAAGAGGAAAATATTCATAGCAATTTGACAGAGCTGCTTTGTACTTATAACATTCAGTACAGCCACCAGGCAGTAGAGTAACATCAGGGATGCCTTTGGCCCACAGCTTCAGCAAGACAAAGCAATCTGAGACTCTCTGAAAGCCGTTTTTCTGGCTGCACAGCGCCACTCTAATGTAAGAGCTTTATTTCTGCCCCCCAACCTTGTCAGAATGAAAGGGAATCCTTCCTGGGAGCGTTTAATAGGTGCTCCTGGGATCCCCATACTTGGGAGGAGGATGTCACACAAGCAGAGGTTATTTGTTTTGCTGTTTGTCACTAGCTCAGAGACTTCATTTCACTGTGCTTCACCCAGAAAGATCAAACCCTCTGGCCCTCACAGAAGGACATGTCTGGCTGGCTCCAGATTCTCTTCCTGCTCTTTCCCTGTCTCTCCCACTGCCCCCCAAGTTCACTGGGGGATTAATGAATAGAAGAAAATATAATTAACTCTTTCTTATACAAGAGAAGCATGATTATTTCCTGAATTCCTTCTCGCTCATGCCCCATCTCCCTGAAGCGGAATAACACAGATGTCTATTGAGACAAGTAGAACATGCACAAAAAACCAATGGAGCAAAACCAGGCATCTACTCAATTCCAAGTGATTGTTATTTTTTGCTCAGCCACTGAAAAATTGTTACACAAAGGACTGCTTTAGCCAGAACAAAGACAAGTTTCTGCCTTGTTTCTTTTGTTGTAAGAAATAAAAACTGCTCATCATGCTACACCTGCCTACTGACAGGTCTGAGATTTTCTCCTAGGCTGGCTCATGGATGGAGTCAATATTTTTGCTACCTAAGAGAGAAGATCATAACAGTTCCTCCTGTTTTGCTGTATTATCTTGAGGTATCTTAAGTGGCGTGTCAATGTTAAGCCAGGTGTAAGCAGCAGTGTTGTAAGCCTGGAAAGCTGCATCCTGCAAGCTGAGCAAATCATTCTTAAGGGGGAGTTATTCACTAATATTTGTGTCACATCCAGTTTGACGACATGAGACCTAAAGGGTCAAACTGCCGAAGACATAAAAAGAACCTTTCCTTGTTCTGCCTACACTAGAATTTCCAGTTGTGGTAATTAACATGCTGAATGCTGGATGAAAGTTCAGTGTAGACAGACTCTGCATTATTTAAACCTGCTTAGAGCAGGATACGTTTGGGAATAATTTCAAGTTATTGAATTCACTGCAATGTGGGGCAGTCCAAAACACCAACAGCAAACTGGAGTCTTGTCACACCGACATCAGTGCCAGTACTGGTAGGGAAATGTCACTGCAAGGCCTCAACTTCAAAGTATGCAGGAAAGAAAGGGATGGAGTCCCAGCTTAAATGGGATCCAGAAGCCAGTGAGCCGGCAATGCTGCTGTATACTGTGGAAGAGTTACTCAAGAAAGAAAAAGGGCAACTGGTTGGCTGAAGACCTGTCGCTGGCATTCAGAGCTTTTCACCTGTAAGACATTGGTTCAATCTAGCCCAGGTTAGTGAGCCTGGAGGTTAACATCTGCTGCAAAGTTCACGTGGAGGATTTCCAACTGCCTGTCATCACAGAGTCTCCCCAGCAGAAAATCTAGTCTTGTTCTTCCACTAAGGCAGCGGCTCCCCAACTTTTTCTGGTTGTGGAACACTTGGATGTCACGGTGCTCTCTGTGGAACACTTCTTCTACATCATCATATTAACTATGTGGAACATTACTAATGGAAAATATTTCGTAAGCATATTAATTAAATTACTGTATAGTAAACACAACTCAACAATTAATAATGAAACCAGACATTAACAAAATGAGTATTGCAGGAATGACAGATAAAACAAATAAAATCAGCACACTTACTTAACAAATTTAATGTGATGGATGAGCCTGCTGGGATGAACAAAGGCGCCTGATATCAGGTGTGATATCTAACAACTGAATCTCCAGTTCATTCTCTGCATCCAGTTTATTTCTGTACTTTGTTTTTGGAGAGATGTACCTGGAAAATCTGGTTTCAGAAAAATAGGTGGTACTGAAAGGCAGGGTTTTCAGGAGAGCTTGCTTAGCGATATCTGGGAACTTACACTGGTCTAAGGCATCTAAGCTATTAACAGACACAAGCGATGACTTAACTAAGTAAGCACTTGTTGCCTGTTAACAAGTGGCAATGTTAAGAAGATCTGCTTACTGTATAATCATTTCAAGAAAACTGTAAAATTGAGAAAATTCCCTCCCAAAAATCTTTTCCCCTGAGAATGGGGAGGAGACAGCCATTACTCAATTTCAATGGCGGAACACTTTGCAATAGCTCACGGAACATCAGTGTTCTGCCGGAACATAGTTTGGGAACCGCTGCACGAAGGACGAAGACATGTGTTTGTTGGAAAATGGTTTGCACAATTTATATTTCAAATATTCCGCTGAGCCTCAAGCTGCTTCCCTGGCAGCAAACCCATGATGTAACTCTGAGAAGTCTTTCCTGCCAACACTGAACATTTGCTCCTGGGTGATGCAGTGGCTAATAGGACAGTAGCTTTGTCTTTGCTGTTCTGATGGACAGGAACATACTCTTTGTTAGCTGGGAACTGACGTGAAAGATGCCTGAGTGTAACTGTCTGCCCCCTTTGTGAAAGGAGTTTGGCACTATTTGGTTTAAACTGGAGAACCAGACAGAAATGGAGATGGTGGGGAAACAGAAACACTACAAGGAGATGCCAAAAAGGCAGAACCTGTGACGAGGAAGATGCTGATTTTACTGTGACCCTTTTTAAATATTAAAATACAGTTGGCCACCTGGCCCCTTCTGAAAACAAACAAAAAGTCCTCCTTGTCCTCAAAGAGCTAATCAAGCACTATCTTCTACCCTGTGTTTACAAACATAAATAGACTCAGGATAATCTCTTCTTTACTAATAATCCTAAAGCCCCATCCTCTGGTCTTTGGCTTCCCTGATCACGTAGCTGTCGACAATGGAGAAATATCGCATCTTTTCTTTTTGCATAAGGGGTTTTATTTTGGTTCTGTTGTGCTTTGCCATCAAATGCTGGCCAAGGCCCTTCCATTACAAAGGGGCTTGTTTGAGTAATTTAGCAGAAAGGTTCATTCTGACAACATTAATGAAAAGATTAACCAGGGCGTCTACAGTGGAAAGCACAGGATATGGAGGGAGTAATTGTAGTGTAATAGCAAAAACACTGCATGGATCAACAGCAGCTTAACATCCAAGGGTCACTATTTCTTTGAAAGTATAGTTAAGTCATGCAGTTGCATTAATGTTTGGTAAAAGCAATTCATTTGCTTTCCTGTTATAAATGCATGATGAATTGGCTCTGAAAGAATTTGATCGATACATTCAATTCCCTGAAATTCACACTGAGTCATTAACACCATTACTGTTGTGTATGGAGCCATGCTAACCAGCATACTGGGCCACACAGATTTACATAAAATGTGTCACATTCTCTTTATCTGCAGCCACTAAATGCAGCTCTGTTCAGTTCTTTTCCCATCTCCGATTTACTGTTGCCAGGAGTGCTCCCTGTAAGCTGAGTGCTTGGGCGGCTGCCTGGGAGAGGCTCAGCTGTTGCCCAGCTGATTAGCAGCATGCCTACAGGATGTATTTTCTATCTGTGGTGCACATCTGCACCTGCCTTGTGCATATAAAATTTATTCCACCCAATGGATGGAGAACACCGGTCACTGCGCTTGGGCACTGGCTAGGCAAGGGAAGAGCTGTAACTTCTGTTTTGCTGCTAAACTCCACATTATTACCATAGCTTCCTCCCAGCCCCCTCCTGCCTATGTCTGTTGTCCACCAGTCGCACTTGTCTATTGTGAGTGGCCTCGCACAGAGTTTGCCTTCTTTCTTATATGCTTGTACAATGCCTAGTATCAGGAGGGCCCGGACCCTTGACTGCGGTTCCTAGACCTTTAGGCACCATAGCAAAGGCAGCTTTTAAAGAGTGATTTAAAAGAGAACAAAGTAGAGGTGCTAGTAATGTTGAAGGGAGTTTTCCCAGGCATGCAGGATGGCAAAGGAGAAAGTGGGTCATCAAGGTCAATGACTCCATACATGAATATGTCCTAGTCTATGTCTATATTGGCAATCCAGCAACAAAACTTTTGATGTTCAGAGGTCCGAACACACCCCGCCGCAATACCCCAAAAGACCAAAGCACTGCTGCGGCAAGTGCCGTTATAAACAGCGTGCTGTCAGCTGGAGTGCCGTCCTGCAGACAACGCGAACACCACTCGCTGGGGGTAGAAGCATTCTGCCAGCAAATGTGCCAATAAATAGCGTTATGGCGCCAGGTCTGTCTCGTCACGGCTGTCGCTCAAAGCTGCGTAGTGCGGACCAAGCCTTAGGTAGGATGGAGCTAACTGACACGGGGCCTTCAAGGCAAAGACGAGGAGCTTGTGTTTGCGGAGGGCAAGGGGGCGTGCAGGAGCAAGACACAAAGGGGTGTGTGATGTGGATCCCCCCCTTTATACTTCTCGGCAGCGCAAAATAGCCAACTTTGGAAGCATATGTGCTTAGGAGCCTTTCCCAAACTGTTCCAAAATAGAGTCCGCGCACCTTAGGGGCAGGGCCAAATCTACCCCGCCGGGCAGGGACCATAGTGACTAAAACATAAAGTCACCAGTAACATAACAAAATTCAGCTCCAGTCCCTCTCTCTGGCTGGTCCCAAAGGCCACCCTTGGGACCTCCCAGTCCACACCCTCCAGCACTACTCCTGCCTCCATTTCCTCTGTCAGGGAAGGAGCTGCCTGAGACAGCAGAACCTGATTAACCCTTTCCAGCCAGATGAGCCCCTGCTAACAGGGTGTTTCAGGCCAATTCTTCCCACCTTACTTTCCCTCATCTGAAACAGGCAACGACAGGATCTTAAACCAACCATGTATAGCAACAGCCTATATCCAGCAACAGGATCAAAAGATACCCCACCATCACTGCCTGTAGACTGAACACGTGTACATCAACCATTTCTGGTTTGGGCTGCTTGCCCACTGCAGACTGTATTGATGTTAGTCATTGTCTCCAGTGCCAAAGCTTGGCTGTAAGCCCCTCTGTCTCCTCCCTGCACAGCATACACAACTCCTCATTCTTACTTTCGCAAACATCCACACAACACCACACCAATATTAGACTAGCTCTATAGTTCATAGCATCTCAGCAGACAGCTCCACGTCACCACCAGTCACTCAAAACAGACCCTAACAGAATTAAACCTGGGTCTTCTACTGCATAAGTGAGCACCCAGAACAGCAGACTCTCCGTTCTCTACGGAGCAGAGCAACTAATGTGCATAACATGTTCTCAGAGAGTTCTCAAGGGTATAGCTCAGACTCAACATTCTCAACGGCAAGTTCTGACTTTTGATGGCAAGCCAAAAACAAAAATAAAAACCGCATACCCAGCAAGCAATACGTTTAAAAGAAGTTGTTTAAATTCATATTTCTAGCTGAAAGTGTGCAAATTTAAAAAAGAAAATGTTTCAAATAAAATTGCTAGAACTTTGACACTTCTTAAAATATACATTTTATTATTTTCTGGTGTTTGTTGTGAATGTTGCATTCAAATGGTGATGGTACAGAACCTTTACAAACATCTGGATTTTTTTTTCCATTGCAAAGGAAAATACATAGGCTATAAAATGTTGAAATTTGTTCAATATTTAGTTTTACCCCCCTCATCTATGTGGTGGAATGCTTCGTAGAAATACCGTATAAAATAAGGCAGATTTTTGATGGGAAATTTAATTAGAAAATTACAGGGAAGAAAAAAATTAACATCCCAGCTTATTATTATTATTCTTTACCAAGAGTAACAATGTTGGGAAGATCTTGTGGTCATCAGTAGGGTGTGAGAGAGAACTGCTGGAGTTCTGGTACATATACACTATGCATTTCTTGTTTATTTTACTACTCTTCAGTGAGATCTTTTAATAAAACTTATTTTAATTAACATAAAATCAGACAATGTTTAAACATACACATCTATCCTTACAGTGCAATAAAAATGTGTCATTGTATAGTATTTTGTATTTGCATTATGAAAATAAAAGGTCTGTACATCAATTAAATGCATATTGATGAATATGAATCATGTAAATTTGTAATGCATCTAAAGTTGGCTTTGGCTTTTTAAGTATTTATAAATTCATAGAAAATATTGAACATCTAACAAAATAAATAAAACATATTTTAATAATAGATGCTAACGATCAACTTCAAAAATTCTTGTTATTTTTTACATTTGCTACTAAATTTCTTTAAGAGAACTCACTTTCAGTAGTGCTCAGAAGTGAATGATTGCAACTTCTGTGATGTGAAAAAATAGAGTACATCTATTTTTCATAGATCAAAAACTCCTTCATGAAGAGTTGCATTTTAAATGTCTGATTGGTATACATAATTGTTCTTAAGTGCTTATAAAAAGCATGGAGCTTCCTCACAAAAAGCTGTGAGTCATTATGACCAGACACCTCTTCACTTTCAGTTGAGGACTAAGCAAAATCTTCTGTGGAACACCCCTTTTCACAAGGATTCCTTCAAGCTTCACATACTAGTATGAAGATAATGCAAAAATATGTTCACTAACAGACCCTCTTCAGTACAGACACTGCAGCCATCCAGTGTAATTCAGCTTGATAAGTTCATTTCATTTGAGTCCATACACGGCAGTTTGCAGCAGTCAGCTGCTGACCTCATGTTCTCTTGAATGCAAAAAGTCCACAAGCACATGGGTTAGCTTCACTGTAATACTGAAGGGATCAGAACTAACTTGGAAGTCACACGAACCGAAGTGAGCTTGAGTAAATATGCACCTGGTCAGGTCAGTTACATGCGGTGGCCTTGCTATTCAGGTGGTGGCCGAAGGCTCCGCAGCTTCTTATCATCTAGATTCTTCCAGTATTTAAAATTATTGTCCAGATGCTGCATCAAATTTGGCAGGTCTGCAAATGCTAGGAAAAGAAAGGACACAACGTGGTCAACCAGCAGACCTGAAATGGTTCCGCGAGTCTACTTGCTTAAATCTAATTTGAAATATGTGAGGAACATAGGCGGTGGGTGAAGCTCCAGCTGTGGAGCCAAGCGTCACCAATCCCACCCTGATCCTTCCTGGCCACCTGGAGGGCTGGGTTGCCACCATGCGGCCCCAGCCCCCCTGGGTGGTAGGGGAGCCAGGCTGCCACACCATGGTCCCAGCCTTGCCAGGGTGCAGGAAATGTAGGCAATTTTGGGTGGGCAACGCTTTCCCTTGCCAACATAACCTGCTGTCCATGGACAGAAGCTATATTAAATGGGATTGTTTAAATCTGTTCCATTGATACTTGAAATGGGTCTTGTCTTATAGCTCTCATCATTACTCCTCCATCTTCCCAGGAGAGTTACAACAATACTGTAGGTACATTTAGCAATTGTAATGCAATCAGGAAAGCACCAGTTTTCCACCAAGGACAGAGATATTGTGACCATAATTATTATGCACGATCAAATCCCAGCTGCTGTGCAATTTATGACAGTGTTACCATTCTGACTACCGTTATCACTAATGAGAGCCCTGGAGAAGAAACTGTACTGTAAGTAGTTCTCAAAAATAATTCAACCTGTTTTTATGATACCATTTTCAAGCATTAGAAAATTGTTAAAAAATATGTGGGCAAAAGCAAATATGTACAGGGTGGTAAGAAAGTGAGCTCCCTTCACATACCATGTCCTTTTACAGCGACGAAGGGTCCTGTGGCACCTTATAGACTAACAGAAAAGTTCTGAGCATGAGCTTTCGTGAGCACAGACTCACTTCATCAGCAACTGATGAAGTGAGTCTGTGCTCACAAAAGCTCATGCTCAAAACATTTCTGTTAGTCTATAAGGTGCCACAGGACCCTTCGTTGCTGTTACAGATCCAGACTAACACGGCTACCCCTCCGATACATGTCCTTTTAGGAAAGCAAGCTTAGTCATTTATAGCTAAGAAGAAACTAAATTTTGCCTGATGATCACCTATTAAATGAAGTCATAGGAATTATTCATAGCAACGTGAAAGTACATGTTAAAATTAATTAAGCTATTGGTTTCCCTGAAAACGTAGCAAGTTTCCATATGTTCTTTTTTTCATTTGGAGTCATAATGAAGCAATTTTACCTCCATAGTCTCAAAGGCTATCATACAAAATATATTGTAGAAGCTTGCTTACCATCCCAAGCATCAAACATATCTGTGATGAAGTAATCAATGAAAGATATTTGGGATTTGGGGATGCTACAAGTATTTCTGTCAAAAACAGGCATCACCACCGGCAAATTCTGTCTCTTTTCTTCATCGGTCTGCAAAGAAAAGATCCTGCGATTACTTGGCTGACATGTTCCACCAGTTAATTCCAACTAGTGGCAAAATGTTGGCCACCAACGGGTGCATGCAATTGTTCAATAAAAGATGAGCAAATTAGATCTAATCATGTATATTGTCAGAAACAACAAAACACTGAATAATGACCCCCCATTGGCTCTGACAAAGCGACACGTTTATCATTTTCCAAATCTGCACACAAAACTAGTTTGGTGGCACTTTCAAACTTTTATTTTTTTAAGCTATGACTATGCTGGAGCCAAAGATTCCCAGTTTCCACCAGAAATGGAGTTTTAAACTTACCACAAAGCAGGAAAATTTCTTAAAAAACTTTTCATTTACTTTTGAGGAACACAGAGCTCAATTCAGAATTTGGGCACTACCTGTAATGGGAAAAGACCAGACAGACTCTACCAAACTCTCAGCCTTATAGGGGCTTGTGACAATGTGACCTTATTCCTTACATGCTCCCTCACTAACACCCTTACTCTATATCCACGAGAAAGAGCGATGCATAAGGTCCTCTTCTTCCACAGGGTGTGACCGGAGTGCATTTTTAGGCAAAACAAATTGCAAATTGAACAAGCTGGAAACTCCCATGTGTTCACAGACATTGCATGTTTACTGCTGATGCGTAACTAATATGAAATATAAACTAACAGAATAGTGTGGCCTTCATATCTTGCTTGGATATAAGTAGAGTCAGTTTGCGGTTTCCTTCCATTCTATCAAAAGATGTGCTGGGGTAGAATTTCTAGCCTTCTGCAACTACCTTACCTGTGCAAAGTACTCCTCAGAGATGCGACCAGCCCACTCAATGCACTGCTCTAGAGGTCTGCATGGATTGGAAATATCAGCGCACTTTATCAACATGCGTTTGATCAGTATGCGATTTTCAGGAGACGTGAGAACATTTTTGACTGAATCTCCATCACCATTATTACCCTGCAACATTTCAAAATTACAAACAACAAAATCAGCATTTTCTGTAAACAGGCAGTAAAACATTTTCTACTTTGGGAATGTGACCAGTGTATCCCGAAGGGAGCCCTGGTGTGCTCCACTGAAGACAATTCCAGGTGCTCACATGCATTAAATCAAGAGGAAGGATGGTTGTGTGGCTGAAGCACTGGCATGAGCCTCTAGGGCTCTAGGTTCCATTCCTGGCGCTGTCACAGACCTAGGGCCAGAGCTTGGCTAAGTCACGGAGTCTCTTTGGGCCTCCATTCCAATCTCAGGAGGTGCTGGGAGGGTAAATAATTAATGTTAAGAGTCCAGCGACTAAGGCAATGTAACTACACAGACAAGTGTCCTGTACGTTCTCGGTCATAAACTGAATTTTTTGAGTAAAAATGTGAATGATCAAAGAATGGGGGCCAGCAAAACTTTGGCTCCTAGCCCACCCAGGTAAGCTGGTGGTGTGCCAGTACATTTTGTTTTCCTGGACTATTGATGCACATGGAGCCCCTTAGCTCCCAGTGGCTGCAATTCACTGTTCCTGGCCAAAGGGAACTGAGGGAAGCAGTGCGGTTGAGGGACATGCTGGCTGCCACTTCCCATTGCTCTCATTGGCCAGGAACAGTGAATTGCAGAAGTGGAAGCAGCAAGACTCTGTGCCTGCAGACAATCTGGGTACACAAAAATGTCTGGACACACCAGTAGCTTACCCTGATGGGCTGAGCAATGGTGTTTGCCAACCCCTGAAACATACAGTCAACTTATGAAAGAGCTGGGGTGTTTTCTCATTTTTGCCCATCCATCTTGGGGGGTTGGCTTATAAATGAACAAGCTAAAGGAGGAGTATATATGGTATAAACTTTTCCATTGCAAGATTAGGAAGCTTATTGGAAAAAGTATTCACAAAATCATATCCTCTTCTCTTGGCCGTCGCTTGATCGTGAGCAGGACATTGTCATGTTACCCTCTTATTTGCGAGTCCGTTGATGGCTGATCAGCCCAATTCTGGAGTTGCAGATCCTATCACAGAAGGAACGGGTGTTGGTAACTGCTGGAGGGGCAAAGGGCAGTTTTTGATGCTCTTTTCTTCTTCTCCTTGTCTGCACTGTGGCAGGACCTCTCAAATTGTGCCACCCTCCTCATGGATTACTGTTCGCCACTGGCGATGGCCTTGGGCAAGGTTCTCTCAAGTGTCGACGCCGATGCTGCATTTTTTCATGTGTGCCTTCAGCGTGTCCTTAAATTGCTTCCACTGGTCCCCAATGCTCCTCTGACGTTCCTCCAACTCCGAAAACAGACACTACTTTGGGAGGTGCTGATCAGACTTCTGAACCATGTGACCAGTCCAACAAAGGTGTTAATGAATAATAATGGATTCAATGCTGGTCATGTCGTACTCTTCCAGGACACTAGTGTTTGTGCACCTATCCTCCCAAGAGGAATTTAGGATTCTCCTGATGCAGCATTGATGATATGATTCAAGTGCCTTCAAATGACACTTGTATGTTGTCCAGGTTTCACACGTGTAGAGTAGCATTGGAACAACCAGCGCACGGTATACAAGGAGCTTTGTCTTGGGATAGGTGTCCTGGTTCTCGAAGACCCTTTATCTCAGGTGGGTGAAAGCAGAGTTTGCAGAGCTCAAATGATGCTGGATTTCCGCATCAATGTCGACTTTAGTGGAAAGATGACTTCCAAGGTATGGGTATGGGTATGGGAAGTGCTCCACATTTTCCAGCAGTTTTCCATTGACTTCAATAGACGGTACATGAGGTTGTCCCATCGCAAGGGTTGGTGGAGCACCTTGGTCTTTCTGATGTTCAGAGTGAGTCCAAGATTCTCAGATGCTTCAGTGAAGGCAATTAAGATGGTCTGAAGGGCCATGGGAGAAAAAGCAGCAACCATGTTGTCATCTGCATACTGGAGCTCCATGACTGAGGTCGTGGAGGTCTTGCTTTTAGCCTTCAGTCGCCTGAGATTGAAAAGCTTCCCATTCATTCTGCAGACAAATCTTCACGCCATCAGGAAGCCATCAATGAGGTGAGTCATCATCGCCTGATTCTTGTTTTGACATCAAAGGGGTTGCTTTGGAATCTGATGTTGCTCAATACTGTCCTGTTGTCATGAAAAAGCCTTAAGACGGTAATGGGGCAGCTGATCTTTGAGACAATGGTTCATGGAGTGCTACAATTGACTGAGTTGAATGCTTTGGTCAGGTCAATGAACTCACGTATAAAGCTTGGTTTCGCCCACAGCATTTTTCTTGCCGTTGCCAGATGGCGAAGGCCGTGTTCACTCTTCCTCAGAATGGTTGGAAGCCACAGTAAGATTATGGGAAAATTTCTTCTGAGAGTGGTAGGAGTTATTTTGCAAGAATCTGAGCTAAGATTTTTCCTGTCATTGCCAGGAAGGAGATGCCACAATCATTTCCACAGTCTGACTTGTCAACCTTCTTGAAGAGACTGACGATCAGTGTGTCTCTGAAATCTTGCAGCATCTGCTCTCTGTCCCAGATCTTGAGAATCAGGAGGTGGAGTTGTTTGTGGAGCTGTGGCTCGCCTTCTTTGAAAATTTCTGTGCGGATTCCTTCTAGTCCTTGTTGCACTTCATCACTTTAATGGCAGCTTGGACATCACTCAAGATAGGAAGTGTTGCAAAATCATCCCTATGTGGTTGCTGAAAGATTTGTCAAGGGATTCTAGGATCGTGGTAAAAAGGCAGTTCAAGAGCTCATTATAGCGCTCCCTTCAGTGAGAAGCAAGAGTATCATTGTCTTGCAAGAGTTGGGTACCATCCTTTGATCTCAGGGGATTGATTCCATGATTTCTTGGTCCATAAACAACTTCGGTAGCATGGAAGAAACCTCTTGTATCATTGATGACTGCAAGACGCTGGAGTTCTCACGCCTTCTCAATTGACCACTAGTTTTTTGGAATCCTTGTTTTATGTTGAACTTCTGCCTTGGCTTTGGTATGTGCTTCTCTCTTCATTGTGCAGTGGATATCACTTTGCAATGCCCTAAAGACTTTCTTTATTGCCTCAATCAGGTGTTCAATTTCCACATTTTTCTCATCAAACAAGTCCTGATGTTTCCTGAACTGGTACCTGATTGTTTCTCCACAAGTGCCAATGATGGCATTTTTCAGTTGACACCAGTGTTCTTCCACATCTTCAGGGTGTACTGTCGGCAGCTTCCTTTGGAGTGCTATCTGGAAGTCACTTTGTCTGAGGGGTCCTTCAAGCCTTGTACATTGATGTTTCATCAGATCTGGTTCCTCTGACTTCTCTGGTGAAAATCTTAATCACCATTGTGGATCAAATAAGGTGGTGATCACTCCAGCAGTCATCAGCACTATTCACTGCACGTGGGAGAAAATCATCGCACCAATCCCGAGTGTGGATGATGAAATAGTCTATGAGGTGCCAGTGCTTTGACTGAGGATGTTGCCATTAGGTCTTAAATTTGTTTTTCTGGTGGAAGAGGGTGTTTGGGATGACGAGTTCATGTTTTGCACATTTCATAAAGAAGAACATTCCACTGGAGTTGCTGTTGCCAACTCCTTTTCCAGTGGTAGTCTGCCAGAGGTCCACGTCTCTTCTGACCATGGCACTGAAATCCCCCAAGAGAATAATCTTGTCTTCTTTGGTGATGTCTTCTAGGACTGTGTCCAACTGGGTGTAGAACTTCTCCTTCACATCACCTTTGGCATTTAGAGTTGGTACATAAGCACTGATGACAGTTGCCTGTTGGTTTTTGGCAAGCATCAAGTGGAGAGTCATGAGACGCTCATTGACGCTGACAGGGACTTTAGATAGGACCTTTGTCAGTTCCTTTTTGATGGCAAATCCTAGTCCATGAATTCATTTTCCTTCCTTTGGGGTTCCTTTCCAGAAAAATGTGTACCCTTTACCTTCTTCTCTTAGCTGTCCTTCTGGTCTATGCCTTTGTGCCAGAGCACCTATATTGATTTTGAATTATCACATCTTGTGGGCGGTAATTGCCATGCATCTTTCAGCCTGCTCACTGGCTGGGTTGTCCATTAGAGTCCAAATATTCCATGCTCCAAAGTTTACTGCTCAATTTTGACTGCATAGAGGTGAACCCACTGGAGGCAGTTATCCATTTAGGAGGATTGAGGTGGACTACAGTTCGGGTACCTTTTTTAGCCCCCTGCCCAAAATCACTTAGAATTACATCAAAACAAAAAAGCAGTCCAGTAGCACTTTAAAGACTAACAAAATACTTTATTAGGCGGTGAACTTTAATGGGATAGACCCACTTCTTCAGACCATAGCCATACCAGAACAGAAGAAGTGGGTCTATCCCACTAAAGCTCACCACCTAATAAATTATTTTGTTAGTCTTTAAAGTGCTACTGGACTGCTTTTTTATTTGATAGAATATAGACTAACAGGGCTCTCTCTCTGTTAGAATTATGTGTTAACACTGGAGCAAACAACTGTTCAGCAAAAAGCTAGGACAAGATGTCTGCCCGTTCAGTGCTAGCGTGTCTTATTATCATAAGTACAAACTACTGCAACAGCAATACTGCTCCCATTCCTTGCACACAGCTTTCTCCCCTCCCCCTCCCTCCAGCCTCCTGACTTGCTTGGATCATAATGCAAAGCATCTGCTTTTCTGAGACTTCCTCACTATCAGATAACTCGTTAAAACCCCAGCTTTTGATTAGCTTTATACTACCTTGCAGTTACAGAGAGGCTGGCAAAGGGACACTTGTTTAGCATATGTGGCTATATTTGGACCCCAGCCTACACTGTGCGTCTTTCCGTCCAATGGGGACAGGTCACACATTGAGGCCCGCAAGATTGGATTGGACTTTTACGAGCTAGGGCTGAAGCTGTCACTACAGAGGAGCTCTGATTAAATGTGTTTCTAAGGGTAGGGCATCAAGGGTAATAATCCACTGAAAAGAGCCCAGCACATCTTGAGCTGTTGCCTAGGGGGTATGGCTACGCCGCAAAAAATACCTGCAGCCACGAGGCTCAGAGCTCTGGCTGGTCCAGCAGGACGAAAAACAAGTGTAGGCCTTCATGTTGTGTTTGGAGCCCAAACATCTCCCCTGCTATCTTCAGCCCTCTGACACGAGCCTGGGTCACTTACCCCATATCTGAGACTCACTGCTGTGGGACTTCTTTATTTTTTGCATTGTAGATGTAGTCTGAGTTAGCTGGGACAATGGATTAAAATGTGGTGCCATCAATAACATTTAGATATCACTTGCCATACGTAAATCTCTAAGGCTGTGTCTACACTAGCCCCAAACTTCGAAACGGCCACGCAAATGGCCATTTCGAAGTTTACTAATGAGGCGCTGAAATGCATATTCAGCACCTCATTAGCATGCGGGCGGCCACGGCGCTTCGAAATTGACGCGGTTTGCCGCCGCACGGCTCCTTTTCGAAAGGACCCCGGCTACTTTGAAATCCCCTTATTCCTATGAGCAGATGGGAATAAGGGGACTTCGAAGTAGCTGGGGTCCTTTTGAAAAGGAGCCCCGTCTGGACGAGCCACGTCAATTTCGAAGTGCCACGGCCGCCCACATGCTAATGAGGCGCTGAATATGTATTTCAGCACTTCATTAGTAAACTTTGAAATGGCCATTTGCATGGCCATTTCGAAGTCTGGGGCTAGTGTAGACATAGCCCAAGTGTTTCACAAACAAAGCAAAGTCACAGCATTTTCCTTTGATACCTGGGTAAATTAAGGCTCAAAAAGGTGATGTGACTTGCCCAAGGTGACACAGCCGGTCAGTGGCCAAGTTGGGAATATAACCCAGCTTCCATTGTTCCCAGAGCAGAGTTAGATTCGCTTGTCCACTGTGTCTCCACACAAGCTTTCCTTTCCCTAATTTTGTTCACTGTCCTCATTTGATTTCTATTGACCTTTAAACACAAAGTGTGGCTGCTGCAGATGGAGTAGTCACTTTGCTGCTCTTTCACTGACCTAACTGTACTTTGGAGTCAATCCACCCCCACCTGAAGTCAGTGGAAAAACTGGATGAGGCTGTTTGTGAGGAATGCACAGGTGACGCATAATAGCGCATCCCCTTCCCATCCTTCTTTAATACTCTCCTTTGCTGCTTACAGAAAACTTGACAATGGCTAGGCTGCTCGTGTGCAAAGACCACAGCCTATTAGGCTGACCAGTATTGTTTTCTTGTACTTCTCCATCTTCCTCAATCTGTTGTATTTGGGCTTATATTTTGGTTGTAAGCTTTCTGGAGCAGGGACCATCTTTTGTTGTATGTTTACTCACTGCCTAACACAGTGGGGTTGTGGTCCACACCTTGGCTATCTAGCATCATGGCAATCATTACTACTTACAACAATAATAATCCAGCCGAGTCTTACATCTCTCTGTGCAAGAAGTACCAGCTAGGGAGAATTCCACACTCCATTGCACAAAAGTAAACACCACAGTGAGGTCAGCCAAGGTGGAATCTAAATTTCCATTGTTCTGAGCTTTTACTCTAGTGCACATTGTCAGTTACATGGGAGAAAGTTCCTCCTGCTGAGCCACACTGATAAACCACAACAGAACCAAGTTAGACACTGGCCAGTTGTGAAGTCCCCACCAAACCAAACCAAAAAACCCAAACTCAGCTAAATCCCTCCTCTCTCCATTTTGTTTCAGGTGTGCAACTAAATGAACCAGTAAAGCCAAATGTGCAGGACATAGCTAAACGGTGACCTTCTAGTTTTATACTTTGTGGCAAAGTAGAGTGATGGAAGAATACTTCTTCCTGGCAACATATAAACTTGAACTGCTGGAAACAATTAGAGCCCATTCAGTAAATGCCAGTAGAGATCAACAGGCACATCTCCAAGAACAGAGAAAGGATTTTTGCTTTTGTGATCTGGAACATGTCCAAATCAAAGCTATGGCTCTAATCAGAGGATGTGGCTGTCTCGGGAATAAACTAACATAGCATAGTTCTAGCATCCTCTGAGAGCACAGAGGTGTCTCTGCAGGCCAGATCTAGGCTTCCTGTCATAGCTCAGGTGACATCATTAAGGGAAATAGGAAGATAAAGTTTTCTGGAGCTGGGATGGATTTTGCTGGTTAAGACACAGAAAGAAGACAGGGAGCAAACCTAACAACTTCTCATAAAGGCCCACTGAACAAATACGTACAGAAAGCACTACAAAAGGGGAATTGTCCCATCTGGAACAAACAAGCTGGCAGTTCGCCGACAAACAGTCCGTTGAGTCACAGCTGTGATCCGAAGTCAAACTCAGAGAAGCACCAAACACAAGGGAAGGACTGCTGGAGCGTACTCCTGCCAATAACAAGCATGGCAAATGCATGGTTTTGCCCACTCGGGCATTGAAGATCTTGGTACAGGAGTCTGCCATTTGGAGACATGCACCGCTCAAAGGAGGCAAATGCTCCAATTTGATTATTTAAGTAAAACAGCAAATTAAGTCTTATTTGCCTCCAAAAAATCTGCACACAGGTCAAACTGCTGGAAATGAGATCAGACCCTTGGCACTGGATTTGCCCCTAAAGTCAATGGGGCTGCACCAGATATAAGCCAGGGCAGTATTTAGACTTGGTTTGACTACCTGTACGTGTGCAGGGCCTGTCACTGCTGCCATTTGATCTCACAGAGGAATGTGGCAGGGTAAGCGTCTTCCCCCAACTCCGACTGTAGCTGCAGAAGCAGTGAGCACAGTGTGGTTCTAGCCTACTGTGGGGCTATGCTCACAGAAAGGAGCAACGCACCAAGCAGAGGTGTGACATATTTTACTCCTCCTCAGAGGAGGAGCCAAGGAGGAACTGCGTTCATAGTTTGGTCTGCTCTGGGGGCAGTGCACCTGTGTGCTACACTTCCCTTTGTCAGAGCATCTGGCACACCCTCAGACTAGCCCTTAACAATCATTGTTACGCTTCTGTTGCATTCACAGAAGCTAAGCTAATGTAACACCTCACCTGGAAGTTCAGATGGATGTTGTGCAGCCTAACAGACAAAGGGCCTGGCTTACATTTCACAGGGGTTTATTTATTTAACGTCCACTTGGGGGCGCTATGTTAGTATTTTAAAAACTCTTTATCTTTTTATCTGTCCAAAAGGATCCCTCTGTTCCAAGCACTTACAATAATTACTTTTGTTATCCAAGACTACGCTGTGATTGCCCAAAACCCAGTCACAACCCCTTTTATTAGAGGAACAAAATAATATTCAGTATCAAATCTGTGCTGTATAACAATTTGCAGAAGTGCATTTTGTATCTCAATGCTTATTTATGAAAAGTTTGGATACTGTTGACTTCTGAAACTCATCCAGAGTTTTTGGTTCTCCTGCAGGAGTGGGTGGATGAGGTTCTATCGCCTGCCACATGCGGAAGGCCAGATTAGATGACCACAATGGTCTGCTCTGGCCTTAAAGTCTATGAAAGTTATTTTTTCATGATCGTTAAATTCCTGGAATTGAATAGATTCATTCTTCACTGGTTTTACTAGCAATAAGTTTCCATTAAAATATCTATCAACCTTTTCCCAGTAACACAATTGAAGTGCATCTGATTATTTCTTACCATCATTCTTAAGTAAAATATAAATTGCGATAAAAATATTGTGCAAAACATAAATTACCAAATAAATTACCGAAAAGGCAAAACTGAAAGGAGACCACTGATCGTTTAAAGGTATAACTTTAGCCTGGTCCTGCTGCCTCTTATTAAGACCGACTGACATTATCAATTACAGGTTGAACCACTATAGTCCAGAACTCTCTCATCTGATAACATCCATATTCCGCCATGATTTTAGTTAGCCAGATGACCACTTATCATGGCTGTGGCCAAGCTTCCCATGGTCACAGAAAGTTTGCTTACAGACACCAGTTCTGGTTCTCAGTGTTCTGTGCTGTTATTTAGCTCTAAATTATTCCTAAATGTCTTCTAAGAGCTCAGTAAGCAGTGGCCATGTTGGTAAAGTGCTAGACAATACTGATCTCCTGTCGTCCAGCAAATTCTCTTATTTGGCACTGGTCAGGTCCCGAGGGTGCTGGATGAGAGAAGTTCAAACCTATATAAGATACCATGTTTTCAATTGCTTGTAACTTTACCAAACTTCAAGCATTTGGTCTGAAATTTTCCCTAGCTGGTATATTCTTCAGGCTGAAATGTCTTGGAAAGTTCCAGCCAAAACAGTTCAGACTATTCTAAAAACAAGGTAAGCAAAAAAAACAGTCAGTTTTGCCAATATTCAAAAATTCTGGCAACCTTTTCCTTGAGAAACTCTAGGGCCCCCATGCTTTGGGGTAGGGTCTTGAAATGTGACAGGGAGAGGCCTTTGCATCAAGGATTCACTTTTCCGTCTCTATGAAGATCAGTAGAAACTTGCTAGAGCTTCAAAGCTTAATTCCTGTATGATTCCATCTAAGATTCTTTTTAGATCTTGCTACAGCCTGGATGTTAGCAGGTCTTTCCTTGTAACCGAACTTTCCTGATCAAGTCCAGGTCCAGAACTGACAGCAGGAAGCCTGCCTCTGCCCTGCTGGCAATGACACCCCCACTCCTCAGTGCTTCAGGGAAGAAAGCTGCATGATTCAAATGCAGAGGGGACAAGAGCCAGACTTGAGAGGGTTGGGGGTGGAGGTTATGCTGGGACAAGATCCAGAGTGTAGGTGGAGGGAGCAGGGAATTGGGACTCACTGAAAAAGGAGAGTGGCAGCAGGAGCTATGCGAGGGCAGAGAAGATTGGAACTGGTGGGGCAAGCAGACTGGGGCTGAGAAACAGTGAGTGAGTGAGAAAGGAAGTGGGCAGGGAGGGAAAACAAGTCATAAAAGGAGCCAAGATGTGGGTATGGGGCGGGCAGAACCAGGAACGGAGCTGCAAAGAGGTTAGGACTGGAGGCCAGGTGCTGGAGGAACACTGACTGGATGGGAAAAAAATCCCAACAACAGTATATGATTGTGTAACTAAAGACCATATCACTGCGCAAAAGGTAGTATGTGCAGAGTAAGGTTGTATGTGTCATTCTGGCCATTCCTAATTTTTGAATGCCGGACTTTGCAACCTTAATAACATTATTTTAATGAAGTTTTAATAGGCACTATAGCTATATGAGCAGTCACATCACAATATTTAGCTGCTGAAATGATCAAAAAAATACACAAAGTTATGTGAACTTGGTCCCGGGGGCGAAAGTAACATTTTTTTTTTTGCAAGTACTGTTGCGTCAGAGCCTCTTCTTTCGGATGGGGGTGGGGAGGGGCAGTAGGCAGCTCATGGCAAGGGGTTGGAGGGCTGTGGTATGATAATATCTGTAAAAAATTTAAGTGTGGGTGGAGCCCATGGCAAGGAGCTGGGATATGTGAAGGTGTGGGGGAGCTCAGGGCAGAAGCTTGTGGTGTCTGGAGTGTGCAAGAGGGATTGTGTTTAGAAGCTTAGTTTTGCTTATCTCTATCTCTTGTGCTGTCTGTGTAGAGCATGTCTCTCTCTCTCTCTCGCCTAGGAAGGAATTTGTGTTACTTGCTTTAATGTCATACGATTCCCAAACAGTTTAACTATAATCCAATGTGCCTGTGGGAATAGACTGTGGGAAAGTGCATAAGCTACTGAGATGGCTTGAGAGGTTCAGAATGTGTTTCAGATTAGAGGAACACTGGGATTTTGCTGTTTTCGTGCCGAAGAAGGGTGCCAGACACTGAACCTGCTTAGCTAGCCACCCAGCTCCTGTCAGCCCTCTGTGGCCAGCCATGAAATAGCTGACATTTCCAAGAGGTCTCCCCTTAACACCTGAAGCCTGACAAGAAACTGGCTGTGTCCCTGGCCAGGCTCCCTCTCCCCGGAAAAAGGCTCAGCTGCTGACAGAGCCAGGCAAGGAACTGCAGCCATCACTCACTGAGCAAATAGCTGAATTTCAATCAAACATCTGATTGGGGGTTGTGGCAAAGAGATGATCGGCCAGATGGGGAGAGCTAACTGGCTGCAGAACCAGAAGACAGCTGATGAGGCTGCCCATGCAGTACCTGACTGGCTATCAACAACCGATCCTCTTCTGGGTGCTGAACATACTGGCTCCTTTCTTACCAGAGCTGCACACTGGAACACTCTGCCCTACATTCACCTCTGCCTGATCCCCCTGACATACATTTATTTCTCAAGTTTGGTAACAGGAGACAGGCATCTTGATATACCATGAAGACAGCACATGAACAGTCAACTTGTTAAGTGCATAAGGTCTGATCCAAAGCCCACATGGTGCCAACAGCCTTGCCAGGCCCTTGGGGAAGTGTGTGTGTGGGTGGCTCCATGCTCCTGAAGGGGCAGAGCCTTGAGTGGAAGGGGTGAGGGGCGGACCACAGAATGCCCCCGTCCCCAGCTGTCACAGCAACCCAGTGTGTGTCATGGAGTGCTCTGGCTGCAATTTAAAGGGCCCGGGGCTCTGCGCCCTTTTGAATCACCAGGCCTCAGGGCAGTTGCTCCTCCCCACATTGGCAGGCCTGAATGCCCACTGAAATCATCTTTGAGGAAAGCATCTTTCTACGACTTCAGTGGGAAACAGATCAACTCCACTGTTGATAAACGTAAACTGGCTGGGAATAATACAGTTTTACCAACAGTTCTTCTGCTTTATTCAGAACAGTCCTATTCCAGACAGACTTTGGCTTCACACTAAAAATTCACCCAGCTGCATTTGTATCATTAGGATGCCATGAGCAGCGCTAACTCCCACTGAACGAAGTTTGATTTCTTCCCCCTTGCTTCAAATACCTTTAGAGAGTACAGAACTGCACCAGCAGCAGATGGCTGAACACCAGACACAGATCTTCCCTAATCTCTTTTGCCACAGAGGCACTGCACAACACAAAATTTACAGCCACAGCTTTACAAATACTGCTCTGCCCACACCATTAAAGCACTTTAAAAATCATTTTCAGCAGCTACAGTGCTGTTGGGGTGCAAACTTTGCTGTAACAGCTTTTGAAACTCTTCTCTTTACAAAAACCATCCCAACAAAATTGCACGGCACTTGCTCTGGCAACAGGCCTGCTGGCTGTGGCTGGTATTCAAACGGGTTAGTTTGGTTTGGTTTTGTAAGGAGCGATTACCTAGCAGGCAATATCACAGACTCTACAGAGCTCCAGCTGGCTACTGATTCTGTCAATATCACACAGAACGTCACAATCACAATGTCTAACCGTTTTCATAAAAAATGAAAAACTTTGAAGAAGACTCATAAACGCTGCCAGACTGACAGCACTGAAAACTGGTCTTTTATGCACATAGCACGTATCACGTGTTCAGCTCAGCACACACATCCCCACACTGCTCCACAAGGGGCTCACATCCTGACCTGAGCATTCAAGCCTAAGAATGTAGCTGAGTCTCTGCTCTCTCTCAGTCCTTGGCAGGGCCAGGTTCACACTTCGGGTGCCCCTGGGTGCAGGGGTTTGGAACCCTGTCCCTACTGTCCATGGTGGCCAGGAGCTGTGGAATGAACCACAGCCACTCAGAGCTGGGGGATGTCCTGACTTCTTAGCTGAAGGTGGGACCTATAGGGTCACTCTGCCACCTGCAGCAACTTGGAGCTCTGTGGCTTCCCACCCGCCACAGCATCTCACAGTGTACTCTGCCGCTTTTAACTGTTAGGTGCTCCACTGCCCAGCATCTCTCTGCCCACAGGCTTCCCACTGCCAGCGCCCTTCACACAGCCCCACTACAACTTCCCAGAGCCCCACACAGATGGCCCCCTCACTGTCAGTGTAAGTAATTTCCAAATTAACCCCATTAATTCACAAAAATGTGGCAACCAGCGTAGACTTACGTGCATTCAGACCAGTGACTTAGAGGTGAAAGACTTTCTCTGTGTTTCTAGTGGGCCACTCACCATACTACCTAGGTCAGGAGTCAACAACCCCCGGCACAGATGCCAAGAGTGGCACACGAGCAATTTTCATTGGCACACAAGGCGGGAGCTCAGCCTGTTCCATCTTCCCCCATGCAACCAGGAACTTGCTCAAATTGGTCAATTTCCCAGTCCCCAGGAATGGCAGGGAGCCGGTGAGCTGCCACCTGGTTCCCAGCTCCCCCCCGACCTCACTGGAGCCAGGAAACTGACCACCACAGTGCCGGTCAGGTGCCTGGCTCTGTAAGAGGAGGGGAGCTGGGAACCAGACTGCTGACTGGTTCCCAGCTCCTTGCCACTTGCTGGAGCCAGGAAACTAATCCATGCAGGGCAGGTCAGTTTCCCGGCTCTGCAAGTGGAGGGAAGCCGGGAACCAGGCTACCACTTGGATCCTGGCTTGTCCCAATTTGCATGAAATTTGAGTTATCTGTGGTTGCCCAGGAATGCAACCTACATGTAGCTCGGGGATCTACTGTATACTGAGTGCCTCAGTCCCCTTTTTTCTTGACTAAAGGAAAATGTGCTGTTTTGCTTACCCCATTTTCTTCCAGTGCTGCCAAGGGTTTATTAATGCTGTTGACAAATTTGTTGACGTGCTCAAAGTGCTTTGTCATTTCTGTTGCTAGGACCATGTCGATAATGGCTTGACGAAGGGTTCGATACTCATTCCTGTTTAAAGAAGGAAAAATTAGCTGGGAGGGCTTGTTCGCTATGAACTGCTTGCTTAAACTAACTAAAGATTGAACCTCTCTCATCCAGCGTCATCTGTAACCCAGCATGATTTTAGTTATCCGGACGACCACTTATCATGGGTGTGGAAAAGTTTCCTGTGGTCCCATAAAGTTTGTTTACAACCACCAGTCCTGGCTCTCAGTGTTCTGTGCTGTTTATTTTGCTGTAATTTACCCCAACTGTCTCCTAAGAGCCCAGGAGGCAGTGAAAGTGTTGGTAATGTGCTAGACAATACTGACCTCCCATGGTCTGGCCTATTCTCTCATTTGGCACTGGTCAGGTCCTGAGAGTGCCAGACTAGAGAGGTTCAACCTGCACATACTAGAAAGCATAGGTGTTCCAGAGACAGGAAGGGAAAGGGGGAGGCAGAGAGAAGGGGCTGCGAAGCGGAATCTATGTTGTACAAATGCACTCTTTTTGTACAGTGGGGTGCAGTGAATAATACCGTAGAGACACAGTTCAGTCTTTAAGAGCTGCAGATGCTGGATGGGAAAGGAGATGCCAACTTCTTAGCAGAGCTGCCAAGAGACACTGTCTGCACATGCCTCCCGTGGTGCTCTGGCAGAACACTTAGCAAAGGGGCTTGCTCCAGCCACGTTTCCCTCATCACTTTCTTGCTAACACAGCTGGGTGAGTAGGGCAGGTGGAACTGTGGCCAAGCTCCCACCCCAAAATTCAGCAGCCTCTCCGTTTAGCCATCAGCCAGCCCTATTACACCTGCCAACTGGTCTGGTGTGCTCAGGGGCAGTGACTCACCTCTCCATTGAGCTAGTTGTACAAAATAAGGCATTGCTTGGCCCTACATGCTGAATGATATAAGACGTGTTTTTAAAAGGGACACTGGCAATAGTTTACAAGCAACCAGATTTGACCTGATTTTCAGGCTATAAAAACAGTGCAGATGTTCACATTGAGAGTTACATTTTAAAAAGCTTGTTCTGTATTTGGCTGTACCTAAGAGAGTGGGGGGCTGGTCCATGCCTAGAGTTCCTAGGGTTATATGGTAGCACAAACCATCAGCAACACTCTATGTAGATGTTGGCCCTCTCTGCAGTATGAGGGAGATGGGTATTGTTTCATGAGCAAATCAACCAAGTAGCTAACTCCACCCTTCCAGAAGGGGCGATTTTCCTGTGCTATGCTTCCTTGCCTTCCTTTATGCTGCCGTAAGATACGTAGAATAAGAATATTGTGGTTAATGGACTGATAAATGTCCCACATTTTCAACTCACCTCTCCATGTTTTTAAAGATATTGCATTTATCATCCCGTGTGGTGAGCTGGAAAGCCAGCGCAGCATGATGGCTCTCTAACACCGCAGTGTCATTGTACAAGATGGCTAGTTCACTCCCTGCATTGCACAGAAAGGAGTTTGTTCTTCCTGGGTGATCCACATCATGGACAGTGGCAGCAATGAGAGCAGCAACCTCGTCAATGGGATCCAGAGTTTGCTGGAAAGAGAAGGCAGGGACAGTTCGATTTCCTGGAAGAATCATTAGAAATCCTGCAGGGGTCCTTACAGGTTAAACTGAGCTGTGCAGAGGTAAAAGGCAGGATTCTGCAGATTGCTTAGGGTTAGATGTTCCAAAGAGCCACGAAACATTCATCGTGTGTGTCATGGAACTTGGCAGGACATTTTTGGACATTTTGTGCCCTCTAAATTGTACTTCATTCACAAGTTGGACCATGTGTGTCAAACTTGTAAAATGGTATGTTGGCGCGTTCTGCCAGGGCAGAAATCATCTCCAGATACAACTAAGTATCCTGGCCTGGAAAGAGGTCAGTTGCAGCTCCAGTAAATGGTTCAGTTTTCAATGAGAAAAGGCTTAATACTGGCAAAAAGACTCACGCACTACAGGCCCATTTTTGCTGACTTCAGAATCAGCTATGGCAGATTGGCTCTGTGAGACGAGTGAAGATGCACGCCCCTGTCTAAGCACAGTCTCAGTCCCATGGCCTGGCTGGCAGCCTGATGGAGAGCCATGCTACCCAATGCTGGAGTTATCCTTGTTATGTTTTGACTACAGGAGATTGTTGCTTTCTCAATGATGCTTTGAACCCATTCCCATGGCCCTGGTGCAAGATGTTCCTTATCTTCTGGTGGATCTCAGTGCTCCTCACTGGCTGTGGGGCTGCGTTTGCTGGATCTTTTTCCTGTGGTAAGGTTTTGGGGGTGGGAGGGCTTGGGCCTCTTTATTTGCAAACTTCTTGGGATGCAATGTCCAGTGTTCTCTGGGTCTACAACTGTGCAGCTTTTCTTTCAGCCTCAGAAGGCCTCTAGTAGCTTAGGAAATCTGCATTTTCTCAGAACTGCCCCTGAAAAATGGAGCAACAGTCACTGTCCCCATTTTGGACATTTACAGGAAGTGTGAATATCTACAACTCAGTCGGGCTGAAATTCACTCAAGCACAAATGGGCCCAAGTAAGGGTCTCAGAACTAAGTAAGCCCTTGACTAGAGGGTAGAGGAGAAAGGGATGGCAGGTGGAATGGCTGTGCAGAGATTCATCTTCACCCAGAAAAGCCACAGCAGAGGACTCCATGCCAGCTACAAATAGACTGGCATGAAACAAGGCCTCAGGGATGGATCAGAGAAGGGATCAGAGGATTTAAACTTATGCAGGTTCAGTGACCAAAATCCCCTTAAATAGCATAAATTATCTGTGGTCCTATTCCCGGCCTTAGGCACTATGGGTGTGTCTACATGAGCCCAAATCTTTGAAATAGCCATGCTAATGGCCATTTTGAAGATTACTAATGAGGCGCTGAATTGAATATTCAGTGCCTCATTCACATTAGGACGCTTCTGGCTGTGGCGCTTCGAAAGCACTGCTTTTGAAAGTGCGCGGCTACACAGGGTTCCTTTCCGAAAGGACCTGCACCTTTCGAAAAGGATCCCTGTGTAGCTGCGCCGAGCCGCATGCTTTCGAAAGCGGCGCTTTTGAAGCTCTGCGGCTGGAAGCGTCTGAATGCAAATGAGGCGTTGAATATTCAATTCAGCACTTCATTAGTAATCTTCGAAATATGGCTATTTTGAAGATTTGTGCCCGTGTAGACACAGCCTGAGTTGATGGGAGAGATAGAACCCTCCTCTCCCACCCCATTCCCCACCACTAGGTCTTCCCACACAACTAATGGCTTGGGCTTTCAATCTACAGAGAAAATCCTGCAGCCCTCTCACATCAGGAGAAGTTCAGCCTGAACAGAGATCCCCAAAATTAGCTACAAAGCAATACCCTGAATTATCCATTGATTAGAACAGGTCTTCATAAAAAAGCCACATCTTCTCAAAGAACTCTGTACTTGATTACATGTGGTTCTAGGGACAACTACATCAGCACAATGTGTTAACTCAGGGTGTGTCTTTATGGGCCTGCTGTACCAGCTACAGGGGTGTGAGCTGAGGTGTGCAGTAAAGTTTTGTGCAGCAACTGCTCTACAGTAACAGCTAGTGTGAATGAAGTGGTGCTCAGTTTGCATTATCACAGTCCTGTTTCAAACAGGATTATATTAGTACGAACTACGTGCTAGCAGGGTCTATATGGGGTAGTTACAGAGCAACTATGCAACTCTCACCCCATACTCATGCTGTAGGGCCATGCAGACAAGCCCTCAGTTGTAGCAAACCCATTAGTACTGCTAGTGTTAACAAGCTCTTCTGCCACACACTCCAGTTGGAGAGGTTAATCAGTACTTGCACCAGCAATCAATGGAAATAAAAATAATAATAATTTGAGGCACACATCTTCTAGAACTGGAAGGGGCCTTAGGAGTCCATCTAGTCCAGTCTGCTGCCCTCTTAGCAGGACCAAACACCAACTGTGACATCTATTTGCCCACCCCCTAAATGGCCTCCTCAAGGATTGAACTCACAGCCCTGGATTTAGCAGGCCAATGCTCAAACCACTGAGCTAGCCCTCCCCCATGAACAAGCCAATCCCATTGAACCCTTCAGGAACCACTTGTAAACTTCACCTTTATCTGAATTACCAACATTTTAGCTCAATCAGTGAACACCTGCTGCTGTACACTACTTCTTACATGACACCTGGACATACAGGGAGAACAGGGCTGAAGTGGTCCAGGTAGACATCCAGGATGCTTTCCTTGTCTATGTACTGCCCTTTAGATATGCTATGGGGCAATAGCAACTTGTCTCAGGCTTATTCCCTTTGTCAGACGAGATTGCTGTGCTCTGTCTAGCTTTGTAGGAATTTACAGTCCATCATACCTTGATGACACATTGCTAATCTTAGTTCTGTCGCGCTAAACCAGAGGGGGGAAACCACAGCCTGCAGGTTGCCTCTGGCTCGTCAGTCCTTCTAATCTAATCTAATCTTGAGCGCTTGCTGGGAAAAAGGGTCTGGGGCTTGCCCTGCTCCACATGGCTCCCAGAAGCAGCATGTATCCCTCCAGCTCTGTGTGCTGCCCCTGCTCCAAGCACTGTCTCCACAGCTCCCATTGGCTGTGAACTGAAGCTAACTGGAGCAGCCGGGTGGCACAGCACACAGAACTGCCTGGCTATGCCTCTTTACATAAGGTCCAGAGGACGATGTGCCATTGCTTCCAGGAGCTGCTTGAGGAGGTAAGGGTAGGCCAAAGCCTCCATCCGTGCCACGCAACATGCCTCAACCCCCACCTCAGCCCTCACCCAACTCCTGCCCTTCACGCCACTTGCTCCTAGTGTGGAGCACTCTTCTCCACTCCCAACTTCTCACCTGTGGTACCACCTGAGAGCCTGCACACACAGACAGAACCTTCTCCCTTCCTTCCCTCACTCCAACCCCCTGCCTTAGCCCAGAGCCCTGTCCTGTCCTCTGAACCTCTCAATCCCAGCCTGGAGCACATTGGTACCTCCCAAATACCTCATTCCCAGCACGCCCCAGAGCTTACAGCCCCAGCCAGAGCCCTCCTCCCCACCTCCACCCCAACCACTCCAAGCCCCTGCCCCAGCCCAGAGCTCCTTCCTGTACCCTGAACTCCTCATTTCTGGCCCTACCTCAGAGCATGCAGCCCCAGCTGGAGTCCTCACCAACCCCAGTTTCTTGAGCATTCATGGCCCTCCGTACAATTTCCATCCCCTGATGTGGCCCTCAAGACACAATGTTTCCCACACCTGTGCATCAATGAAAATAACAGTTCTACAAACATTATTTCATTATTTTGAGGTCCAGATATGACTTTTTATTAATGCTGAATCAAAAACCTGGCCCAGAAGTACTGCAATAAACTAATTATTCACACTGAGAAGCACCTTACTTGGCACATAGTCCCAATGAAATCAATAGGTCTACTCATACATATGTGGAGATATACATCTCATAGAACTGGAAGGGACCTTGGGAGGTCATCAAGTCCAGTTCCCTGCCCTCTTGGCAGGACCAAGCACCATCCCTTTTTCTGTTGTTTTTTAAATCCTTTGGCCCCAGATCCCTACATGGCCTCACAATGAAAGCACGCACAATCCTGGGTTTAGTAAGCCAATGCTCAAACCACTGAGCTATCCTTCCCCCCGATATTTATATTATATTGTTATATATAATATTATACGATATTATACAATATTACTATACATATTCAAGGAGTAAGATGTTATTCAGTGTGAGTACGAGTGTCAGAATCTAACATTCTTCTACTAGGTTAAGTCTGAACTGGAGTTAACAAAACCAGCCAGGTCATAACTGCTTAGATGTATGTGATGTGGTATCTCCTTTAATTTTGTTTATAACAATTTTTCTGTTCCTGTGTACCTACAGATGAATAAAACAACTTTTTCCAAACAGAGATGGACAGTCTCATTTCTTTAGCAAGGGGATGATTACAGATCCCATCTGTTTGTCATAAATATTTGCAGAAGGCAATCAAAGCCTTGACAACTTGAGAATTGAAAACTTCCAGTGAAATTCTCTCTCCTCCTTGGCACATACTACCTGAGAGTCAGCCTCTGGAGAGCAGGTTAATGAGCTGCAGCTCCAGGTTATAATACATACACCAGTTTTAATGAGAGGTTAGAAACTTGTTTACAATCATAAATTATGTCCCCTTTGACCAAGCTTCTATCACTAGCAGTAGCTCAGAGAGACCAATTCAGGATAGGAAGTTTGGTCTAAAGCTTTGGCAGAGAAGCATCCAATGCCACTCCAGGCAGCAGTGTGTCATTGTGGATTTAGTTTAGCTTTGTATTCCCCAGATCCCAGGTCAGCTGTATACCAGTCTGTTCCCCCCCAGATACTTTAAAGCAGTTCTCATTTACATAGGCAGCCAATAGTTCTATAGAGGATTCCCTCGAGGCTGAAGCAGCCCCTTTGGCTGGACATGGCATAGCTGCTGTCTCCCTGTAAGGTGCCCCTTACTGATGGTCACTCCGTCCTGGTGACCTCTCTTCCTATAGCTGGGCCCCCCCAGCCACATAACACCTTAGTCCATCCTTTCTGGTGTACAAAGAGTCCAACCAGCTGCAATCAAGTGACCTTACAACAGGTCTTCCACCTGTCTCTGAGCTCCACAGTCCTGAGATGCCTTCCTCAGAGGGCTTCATGTCACCTTATTTAGTGGCTGGTAGGGGAATCCAGGCCCACCCTCTACACCAACTCAGGGACCCTGTAGCTGGAAGCCAAGGTCTTCTCCTTCCAACTTTTACTGACTCCTTTTACTGCTTCCTCCTCTTCTCCTAGAATGTGACTGCTGCAGACCCCCTAGCTCCATAGCCACCAACCAATCTTCATTTTCAGTTAAGCCTGGCTCTCTCTCCATACACAGCCAGGCTCCTCTGAGACCCACATAAACCTTTTCAGGGCCTGGGGATGGGAGGGTACATACCTCATCAGAAGCCCCAACGGACCAATATGGTCATAGGGTATAAGGAAATCCCAGACATACTTCTTTCTTTGCTACTACACCACTAATGATGGCAACAGAAAAGGGCCATGTTTGGTTCTGTAGCTGCTATGCTTTCTCCATGACACCTGGATGTCTCCTATATGAGGGTGATCCTTCTGGTTGTAACAATGCCAGTCCTAAAGCTGCTTTGCTCTGATGGTGTGATGCAAAGCAGCTGCCAGGCACCCCAAGATATGGGCTTTTATTTTAAAGACCTATTGGACAACACATTCCCAATGAGAAAATGATGCTCACCCATATGAGATTCATACTGCTGGGTTGAACGTAATGGTGTGTTTTCTTTTAAATGGAGGATCGTTCTTTTCAAGTACAGCCTCGTTAAACTACTACGGATGTCATTTCTTATCTAATGTACTAAGCTGGTGTAAATCAGCACAGCTCCCTGGACTGCACATATGATTTACACCAGCTGGCTCTCCATATCAGTTATTAGGACTAATTTCTGCTAATGTTCCCACCACTTATGTACCACATCTTCTGTATTTTTTTTTTAACTCATCTACACTTACCTTTACCCTTTCTTTGGACAAGAAATAGGCAGTGGCATGCAGGACATCTGCAGAATGAGTAGAATTATGATAGGAGTTGGAGGAATGGTAATTGGCTTCAATAACTTGTAACCACGACCTCAGAGTTGATTCTGAACAGTTTAGGAATTCACAGATTCCAAAGCGAGCAAACATTTTGAGACCAAGATAAACCAAAGGCCTGGAGAGAAAAACAAACAGAAAGCCTTAAAACAAATGAGTTAGAAGGAAAAGAGACAGAACTAATGAGACTAGTGGAGAAAACATTTCTACTCTGTTGATCTGGCAGATGAAGTGTAACAACTCAGCTGCTCATAGAAATACACTTAATATTTGTAGAAATCTTCCATCTCGCCTCAATGTCTGGGATGAAAGCAGAGGTGACCTTTGGCCTGTGAGAGAGGGAGCTGGCACAGTGAGGCCCCCTGGTTTCAGCATTTAAAAGCTGGGGGGGGTCACGTGACTTATCTAGGGGCGCATATATCCCTCCTCGCCAGCGTCACCCACGTCTTGATATTTCACACAATTATTAAAATACTAAACAGGTTCTATCAGCCTTGCAAATCCACTTGCAGTTTTTTGTAGGGAGTCTTGTCTCTCTCAGGGCCCTGTGTATCCCACCAGCCTGTCCTTAAGATTCCACGGGCCATCAGCACTCCTGCCGTGGAGAGAGACTGCAGGTGATGCAGGGCTGCTGCTCAGGGAGAAGAGGCACCACCCACTGCCCTCCACTCTATACAGTAGACCCCTGACTGGGGTGTGAATTACGTTCCAGGGTAGGGGGGGAAGGGAACCAGGCATAATTTGAATTCATGCAAGTCAAGGTGGGGCTGGGGCTGTCAACTCCACCACCAGGGAGCCACTGGGGCTGGGGAATCCCCGGGTTAAGGGGGATGGGACATGCTCCAGCCCCAGGGAACTGCCGCCAGGGCTGGGGAATCCCAGATTAAGGGGGATTCCCTGGTCCCAGCAGCTACTCCCTGATGCTAGAGCTGGCAGAGCCTTCCCCTGTGAGCCGGGGATTCCCTCGCCCCGGCAGCTCCCTGTGGCTGCAGCTGCCGCTGGGTCCCCCTCAACTCGTGCTAAAATGAGAAATGTGAAAGTTGAACTGGCATATCCTGGGGGTCTATTGTATTCACATTGTTCTTCCAATAGCCTCCCATTGCTGCACCAGTGTTACAGCTCCGCCAGAGGGAGTGCTAGCACACACCAGTCCCTGGGCCTTGCTTATGTGAGACTCCCACTCTTGCTAATGTTGGTGAAGGGGCAGCAGTGGTCGTGCAAAGGTGGGGGCATTCAGGGAGAAAACACATGTAGAGACTAAAATCACAAAGCAAACAAGGCCAGCGTGCCAGCACGCGCTCTCCAGCACTCTCTGCCAGCTCTGGAAGCAACAGCTGGAATGCAGGAATCAAGCCCCACGTTGTACTAGAGAACAAAAATTACAGGGCAACTAAAGGAGTCTAACCCTAAAGCAGAGAGCACGTAATATTTTCAACCCAACAAAGAGAAAGTGTTAGTATAAGGGAGTATAGCCTGTTACAGAAAGACAGGCAGGGAACTAAGGGAGGAGGTGTTGCATTATACATCAAGAATCTATCCACTTGTTCTGAAGTCCAGAGAATGGTGAGAAGCAAACCGGTTGAAATGCTCTAGGTAAAGATAAAAAGGAAAAGGAAATATTAGTGGTGTCACTGTAGGGGTCTACTACAGACCACAAAATCAAGAAGAGCAGGTGGATGAAGCCGTTCTAAAACAAACAAAGAACAAAAACCCAAGACCTGATAGTATCAGGGGGTAGCCATGTTAGTGATGAAGTGAGTCTGTACTCATGAAAGCTCATGCTCAAAACTTTCCTCTTAGTCTATAAGGTGCCACAGGACCCTTTGTTGCTGTTACAAGATCTGATAGTAATTTCTCTACTCTCTTAAACCCTTGTACTCTGGGTGGAGCATAGGTCATCTACAAGTTTCCTCCACATCACTCCGTCTCGGAACAAAATTTCTAGCTGACCCCAGTTGTTGTCCTTCAATGACAGTAATTGGGGCCTTTAACTACCCAAGTAGCTGTTGAAAAATAATGTGGCAAAACAGAAAATTTCCAAAAAGTTCTTGGAATGTATCGGGGACAAAATATTGTTTCAGAAAGAGGAGGAAGTAATCAGGACAGCCATTTGAAGCTTGATTCTGACCACAGAGAGATTGGCTGCAAATTTCAAGGGGGAAGGCACTCAGGGTGAAAGTACTGTAACCACAAAATGATAGATTTTGTTATTCTAAGCAAAGGAAGAAGCGAGAACAGTAGAATACAGATAAAAACAGACTTTCAAAAGCAGACTTTAATAAGTGCAGACGCCTGGTAGGTAAAGCCCTATGGGAAGAAAATCTAGAGATAAAGGAGTTTAGTTTCCCAAGGACACAATATTAGAGGCTCAACTACAAACTATCCCAATCCGAAAGAAAGATAGGAAGAACACTAACAGACCAACATGGCTCCATCAGGAGTTCTTTAAATTACCTGAAAATCAAAATTAATCCTACAAAAAGTGGAAGCATGGACAAATGGCTAAGGAGTACAAAAGAACAGCACACGCATGTAGGGACAAAGTCAGAAAGGCTAAGGCACAAAATGGCAAAGAGACACACAAGGCAATAAATACATTAGGAGCAGGAGAAAGATGAAGGAAAGCATAGGTTCTCTGCCTAGCAGGGAAGGAAAACTAACAACTGACGACATGTAGAAGGCTGAGGTGTTTAACAGCTATTTTGCTTCAATCTTCCCGAACAAGGTTAATGATGACCAGGTATTCAAAAGAATTAATATTAACAAGGGGAGGGAATACCAGGCAAAATAGAGAAAGGACGGATTAAAGACTATTCAAGTCAGTTCCATGATGATGCAGCTGTGCTGAGTGCCTGGAGAGAATGGCTGCAGAGTCTGCCTGCAAAGATGGGGAGCTCTGCCCAGTGTGGGATGCTGCCCTCCCAGCCAGGGATTGTCCCCAGGCACCCAGCTGCTCCTCCGCTCAAGGACTGTCCTCCAGTCCTTTCTCAGACTCCTCCCTACCATGGAATTCTCCCAATCAGCCAAACCCCTGTCCTCTCAGCATCTGGACCCTGCCCCCAGCACTAGACTGGCACATCTGCCTGCTCTGCAGAGACAGTGTGCTCTGACAAAGGCATTTCAGCTCCCACCCAGGAACTGCCCCCTCCAGCATCAAGTCCCTCCAGCCAAGAACTGTGCCCCATGCACCCAGCCACTTAGCCAGGGACTTCCCTGCAGTACCCAGTCCCTTAGGAGTGCTCCCCAGTACTCACTACCCCATGGTGGGAGCACCTTTCCCAGGCCTGAAGAAAAGCTCTGTATGACTCAAAATCATCTCTCACTAGCAGAAGCTGTTCCAATAAATTATCTCACCCACCATGCCTTCAGATAGGCATGTTTGAAAGTTTTGCTGTGCTTAAATACTATCACCATAAATGCTGGAACATCTGGCCTCCAAATCAAACTAGCCTTACACGTGTGGGAGCGAGGACAGTGTTATTACTATGCAGAATTAGTAAGCAGAAATCTCCCTGTGCTTCGGTAAGAAGGAATTGTCACTCTCACAGCGCCGAGTTTAGATTTAATGAGCTTTCTGTCTTGGCGCCACTTCCATCCGACCACTCGGACTTGAAAAGAGCACTAATAACTTATTCATGCTGTGATTCACAGAACGCTTACTGGAATTTCTTTAGCAAATGGATAGCTTTGACTTAAACATACAAAGGACATGAAAGAGCATGTGAGCGACCTAAATTATAATTCTTTTAATTAGAGAAAACTGCAACAATCTATCCCCTTTGTCTCTTCCCAGTAGGGAAACAAAGAAACTGCCTAGTTAGCCTATACATGTGGGTTGGGATATACTTAACTCTTCATTTACTGAAAAGTTCACACTTAAGGCAATTATTCACATAGACTCCCATTTGTTTTAAAGTACAGTGGGGTCTCAAGATTCACAAACTTAATGTTCGCGAATTCAATTATTTGTGCGTGGCTGAGTGGCCGCTTCCCCCGGAGCTCCGGGCAGGAGCACCAGCAGCTGGGCTCCAGGTAGGAGCCATATTTCCGAAACTCAACATTCGCCAGGGTTCTCAACGTGGAGCCCTCACGAACTTTGAGAGCCTGCTGTATTTCTCTTTACTTATGGGAACATGAGGCAGACAAAAAAAGCAGAAGACCATTTTGCAATAAAATCTAAAGTTACAATGTCATGTTAAAGAATAATAAAAAAGTCAGATTTCTTCCAAATGTATATGGTTGTTTTGGTGGTTTCTAGGGGGAGAGTCGTTCTGATGCATATTTTGGGTTTTTTTTTCTTTTGTGGCTTATGTAGCAAATGGGGCCGACAGCCATCCTGAGCCCTGGGGCAAGGTGGGATGGGGACCCAGCTTTGCACCCCTGGAAGGGGCGGGGCCAAGGGTGGAAGGAGAGGACCCTAGGGCAGTCAGCCCTTAGTGCTACCTGGATTGCCATGCTGCCACCATCCCCGTCCCTCATGGCTGCGTGGAGCAGTGCTGCCACAACACTTCAAAAGGGGCTTGGAGCTCTGGGCCCCTTTGAAATGCCGGGCTCTGAGACAACTACCCCCTAGCCTCCCGCTCTTGGCAGGCCTGGTAGCAGAGACCTCAAATAAAACTGGGTAAACAGTCATGAATTCCTTGGCGTCTTGCTTAAAAGTGGTTTTGATCTATTTAAAGTAGGTAAAGATTAAGGCCCTTCACAGAAAAGGAAGAAAATCCATACTTTTTAGGGTCTAGGACCTAACTATGGAGATATACACATCTCATAGAACTGAAAGGGACCTTCAGAGGTCATTGAGTCCAGCTCCCTGCACTCACAGCCACCATCTCAGACAGATGGCTTTTTTTAAATCTATTTGCCCCAGATCCCTAAATGTCCCCCTCAAGGATCAGAGAATCACAGAATAACAGGGCTGGAAGGGACCTCAGGAGGTCATCTAGTCCAGCCCCCTGCTTCAAGCAGGATCAACCCCCACTAAGTCATCATAGCCAGGACCTTGTCAAGCCGCAACTTAAAAACCTCCAGGACGGAGCTCACAACCCTGGGTTTAGCCAGCCAATGCTCGAACCACTGAGCTATGAAAACAGAACAGATGTAACAGATTTCCAAAAGTATATTTCACCTTTAGGCCAAGACAAAACATGGACAATTTCAGTCCCAAAAGGAAGTCTTACCAGATCTCAATGAGTAAAAATAGGGATTGATAATGGAGTTTTAAGGTTAATCACAGCATTTGCTGGTACCAAAGTTTATTTGCGTCCATTACAACTCCTGGTCAACATCAACATAATGATAGATAAGGGGTCTGTACATTGTACTGTGAGCAAAAGTGCAGTCAGTTGAGTTTATAGACTTGAGCACTTCTCCTACACTTATCTGAAGTCAATGCTTTTAGAAATGCACAGTCTACAAGGAGCAGAAACAAGGTGTGATGTATTAATCCCTTTTGGTAAGCTCAGTAAGCTGACACTGAACATAATTTGTAGTTCAAATGCATGTAATTTGGATCCCCAGAATCCAACAGCCAGACTGGTCAAGATTTTCTTTTCCTCAGAAAAGGGAAGGCTTTCAAAATGATGCTGCTTTTTAACAATGCCACATCAAAAGATATATGAAGTCTTCAGCTGCAGCCAATATTTCGCTGCAGAAGTCAGCAGAAAATACATTTATGATAATGCGGAAGGTACTTAAAAGTATGGGAAGGAAGTAAAAAGGTAAGGAACATATACAAATGAGGAAGTTACATATACTCTCCTTCTGGAAAAAGAGACCCCAATTTGAAAAGTAGAGATATAGAAATTAAAATGCTGGGCAAGATGAGGAAAAAGTAGCAGCAAATTCATAGTAGTTTTAACTTACAACTCGTTTGCCTTACTTACCTTTTATGGGTTGCAGCCTCCAGTTCAAAGATATCGAAATCCCAGGATTCTTCATTTTCCATTGCTTGTGCTATCCTTGGTGGGATATCGTTAAGGGAGATAGGGGAGATCAAACTGCCAGGAACCTGATGAGTTTCTGTTAAGGAATATATTTGGTGAATAAAATTAATAAAATTCATTTGTGGTGATACCACTTTTACTAAATACTGCGGCTTCTCTTCTCTGCAAAACTTTAAACATTCTTAGCAATTCCCTTGCTGCTGTTTGGAATGCGTTAGAAAACTGGGTGAAAATAAAACAACAAAAAGTCCTTGGAACATTTGATCAAAACCCGTACTATGTTTCTTTAATCTGTTGGATCTGAATCTTTAGCATCCCCAAAACTGCAGAGGAAACTTACGTTTTGCTGACAATATGTATTCATTCCCTGATAATCTTCGCAAACCATCCTGTTAAATAAAAATTGACCATCAAAAAAAGTTCTCAGGTACTGTTCCAAATGCAAAATACTGCACAAGTTATCTAATATGTCACAAACTAACTGTGCAGTGATTCTGCACAGGCTTGACTATATCTTATTTCATCCTTACAGTCTATCTTATCGTTGTCTTTGTTTATATATAAATGTTTTAGGTATGTCTAGACACATACTTCACCTTCTTAGTAGAGCCCAATGGAAGGAAGATAACAAAATACAGACCAAAAAAACGTAGGTTACATTTGAGCAGTAACTTCTTAAGTTTAGGATTGTGGTTTGAGACAACATGGCCACGGCAAGAACTCTGCTTTGTACGCACCACCCAAACCTTGGGTCTGGGCGAGTCTACTCCCTCCCTGTACTGAGCAGTAGTAAGGAATAGGTGGAGAGCTAGCTCCACCCACCTCTCCTGCAGCCCAGTACAGCAGCTCTTGTGACTTGCTACTAATTCAGGCCAGCAATAATTTAAGGGGGGCAAGGAGAAAGCAGGGAGGAAATATGCCTCAGAGATCTCTACCTGAGAGTCAGTGCCTCCCTGGTTTCACGCGGGGATGGAGCCTGAAGGCACAAGTGTGCCATTCATGGTTAAAATAAAAAGAATTATGCATTTGATATTTACCCTGAAACTCATCAGTCTAAATGCTGGACCAATTCCTGCTTGATTCACAGATGCAGGCGGGATTTAGCCAAACGTCTTTTATTAGATGCAGTAAATTAATGCTGTCCCTGTATGTATAAACTAGTTGTTTTTCTAAAAACAACCTTTACAAACACACCCTTCTAACTTACTAATAACATTACATCCCTAGTGTACAGCAGAAGCAAATCCACATGCCATATCTGACCTGGGTAGCGTCTGCACTTTAAAGAATTATTACATCTAGTTACTATTTTAAGATCTGTAAGTAAATTAGTCTGGAGTTTTGTGACTTATGAAGAAGGCTGTCCTGCTGTTAAAGTACATTAAAAATTTCTTCAATAGTACTGCTGTGACACAAACATTCAGGACACCAGATGCAGGGTGGCCTCAAAAATAAAGGACTAGAGTTAGTTATAGCTGAGATAGCAGATCTGATTTCCCCGAGTGAATCTATATTCTGATCTAAATGCCCTTCCCATATTGAGTTTAATACAATTCAAATAGTAGTAATCTATATCAATACTTCTCAGCCTGGTGTTCATGTACCCTTGGGGGTACCCCAAGGTATTCCAGAGGGTACATCAACTCATCTAGATATTTCCTTAGTTTTATAACAGGCTACATAAAAACTTTAGTAAAGTCAGTACAATCTAAAAGTTCATTCAGACAATGACTTGTTTCTACTGCTTCATATGCCTTACACTGAAATGAAAGTATAATATTTCTATTCCAATTCATTTATTTGATAATAAGATGGCAGAAATTCAGCAAGTTTTCAGTAGTAGTCTTCTGTGATATTTTTGAACGGTTTTGTAAGTAAGTCGTTTTTAAGTGAGGTGTAACTTGGTGGTAGGCAAAACAAATCTGGCTCCTGAAAAAGGTACAGTAATCTGGAAAGGGTGAATTACACTTGCTTCAAAACCACAGATTACTTTAGGGTCATGTTTCTCAACCGGTGGTAAGTGTACCCTTAAGGGTAAGAGAGAGAAATCTGGGGGTATTTATATTTTTTTTCTGAAAAAGGGATACTTAATAAAAAGGTTGAGAAACATTGGCCTACCTGATACACTGAGACCTTCTCTTGTACATGGAATAATTTAATTCAATCTTCATCTGATCCTTTGCTGAATAAATGTTTCTTGCAGATCATTTTAAAAACACACACACACACACACACACACACACACACCATTCATCCTCTGAAACGTCCCTTCCCATTGCTTTGTAAAAGTAGATTTTGTTCTTTAACCAGTGAGGGTTTTGTATGTGACAGTACCCTCCCATTCTGTGACTCCTTATGCCATGTGATCAGGGACTGCCTTCGGAGCTGCGGGGGGTCAGAACACCCAAAGCGGCTGGTTCAGATGGAACAAAGCAAGCATGAGCGAGTGATATGTACTAATTCAAAGGGTAGAAGCAAAGATCACTCAAGCTGTAGCAGATTTTGGGAAGATGTGATTTCCCATGGGGCTGCAGACCCGTTTATGGGGACATGAAGTGCAGAGCGTGCTAACTAGTAGTGCTCTAATGCGTCATGTAGATCCTGCTGGCGCAAGTGACACTGATATAGTCTGTTTAGGTTGGGTGGCTGGGTTCAGGGAGGTCTCTATACACGTGCAGAAGGGCCAGATCTAATGGGGTAAGCAACAGTGGGGAGCAGTCTTCTGTCTCCCTAGGCCTGGCAGGGAAAATGTGGGGTTGGCTGGGGGCCTGCATCTGGCCATGATAGGGCAGGAGAGCCAAATGAGGGAGCCCCTGTATCCCAATATCCTGCAGACATCCAGCAAGCTTCCGTTGCCTCCCTCATGACATCCCTCACTCCTGTAGGTAACACCCCCTGATCTTCTCCCTCCCCCGTGAGCCTGCCTTCCTCCACCTCCCACACAATCTCTCATGCGCGCATCAGGATGCAGTTTGGGCTGCCAACTTACGCGCAGAGCTTTAGTACATATACTTGAGTATCCCATATAAAAAAATCAAAGGCCCTGATCCTCCTTCCTCTCACGCTGTGTAAAGCAGGAGTGATTCCATTCAATCAACAGAGTTACACTGATGCTACACTGACGCAAACTGGAGTAAGCGCAAGGAGAATCCAGACTGCCACGTTTAAGCCAGCAGTCATTTGCCATTGGATGTACTCACTGTCATCAGTCCTCCAACGAGGTCACTTGTATGTGGATCTTCATCTTTCGTCCCAAGCTGTGGAGAGTATAGCTCAGTGGTTCTTAGAATCTCCAACACTCGGTCTAAAGCTTCTGCCACAGGCATGGGGCTGCTTTCTTGTGCCGCATTGATAATATTGATCACCTAAGTTGATACAAGAAACTCAAAGTTTAGGAAAAGGAAGGAAGGGAGTGAGATTCTCCAGGACTGATATGAGAAGTCATCACTGCAAAACCCAGCAGTATTGAATTCAGATCAGGTGGAACAACTGAGAAATCTCTTGGGGATCAACAGTGAATCACTGAGGGTTTGTTACTGATTTGGGCCCAAGAGCGAGGCTTTAAAAGAGGCCACGCTTATTAAACAACTTCCTGTCATAAGATGCTGGTATGAAGTATCTCCAAATAGACTCAGCACAGTCCTCTTCTGCTTTTTAACAGAAGGCCACTTTAGTAAGCAGCTGGTATGAGTTGGTCTCTTGAATGGCTTCTTGAGACATATCACAACACAGCTGCTGACTCTGCGGGTGCTCTGGGATTCACACGCCAGCAGGGAAAAAAAAAAGTGGGTGCTCAGTGCTGATCAGCTGTTTGGCAGCTGGGGGAGGAGCTAAGGAAAGGGCAGAGATCAGCAAACGGCAGGCAGGTGGACGCCTTAGGGAGTAGCTGGTGTGGGTACAGGAAGGGGTAGGGTGAGAGTGGGTCCTTAAGAGAGGGGGCAGAGTGGAGACAGAAGAGGCAGATTGAGGGCCATGCCCTGAGGCACAGTGCCCCAGGGAAAAATAAAAGTCAGCTCCTATGCATTACAGTGATTGTATATATAAGGGAAACGCAGTCTCCCTTTGTAAGGGTAGAGTGCCTCCAGGCAAAGGAACCAGTGTGACTGTACAGAACAAGAGGAGGCTGAACATGGAGAGAGATGCAGAAGGTGCACACACCCTAGGTGGCAAGCAAAGGGGCTAGGCCAGGGAGGGGCAAGAACAGAGCACCTGCCATTTCATGGATCTCCGAGCCACACGCTGTGGGACACAAGGGGGAGGGAAGAAGTGGTATAAGGGCCAGTGTAAGCTTCTGTAGCCCTTGCATGTGGCCCAGCTTCTCCAGCCAGGCAAATGGTTTCTGCCAGAGGATTTCAGAAAGACGTGGAGGCACATTCTCCAAACGGTCCAACTGTCTGACATCACAAACGCCAACGACGGTGCATTACCTTGGTGATGGGTGCTTCAATAGTCATGGAATGTATCCTAGCCATAGAGGAGTGTCGCCGCTGTGAACTGCCTGTGCAGACAACAAAGCAAAATGAGCACCCTGCTTGACAATGCAGGGCCTGGCACCCAGCAATCGACAAGAATTCCTCCTTTGCCGTGCTGTTCTGGAGCAGCTATAACAGCACACATATGCATGCTCGTCCTGCTGTGCTGGGAAGGATGCACACACAGACGCATGCTGAATCACAAGGAGTGCAGAACAGAGCTAAGCAGCCATAATGGACTGGCAACAGAATTGCTGTTTGTGTATTTTAAATATTTTATAAATGTTCAGCCACAAGCACCATATGTACATTGTCTGTGGGGAGAGGCGGGCCTGTTACACTACAAGGGTCTAATAGCTGAGAAGACACAGTGAGTCAGATCATCAGCTGGTATAAATCAGCGCAGGTTTCTGGAATTTAATGCAGCAATGATGAGCCACATCAGCTCAGCTTCTGGCCCATAACAAGTGATGTCATTAAATCGGGGAATGGAAAACATACACCTTGTATGTCAATTAGCAATTTTTGTTCCGAGCAGCAAAGGCCAAACTAGGATCTGAAGAAGTGGGTCTTTCCCATGACAACTCATTATCTAATAAATAAACCTGTTAGTCTTTGAGGTGCTACACGACTGCTTGCTTTGCTCTGTTACCTGTAAAATGTGGCTACTTCTCTGCTACACCTTTGAGCTAAGAACATCTTCAGCATCAAAATTCATGCTCGGTTTTTAGCCGTGGTCACAGTCTGGTGAAAATTAGAAGTAAATCTGTTACTTCAAATTTTCACCAGACTAGGACTGTTGCCCAGAATGAACTGATCTATGTTTTAATGAGGGCTTTATGACACCAGGAAAAACTAGCAGTGTGTGAACTATGTGCTAAGGTGAAGGCTGATATGTCACGATGAAGCATAACTCCCAGATGTCTGACAGCGCAAATAACCAAAACTAAGAAGAAATTTAACTTTGAAACAGAAGTTAAAGAAGTTTTAAACAGAAAACTACAACAACCCCTCAATACTTTGGGGGCCCCCAGAATCTGCTGCCTTTATTAATGATGAAGAGTAATTTGCTCTTTGAGTAGCTCTATTGAATTATACAGCATTACTTATGACAATAAGTGCTAGTCATCGTGAGAAAGGGCAGCAGAATCTTGCCTTTCATTTCTAAGTTTTTCAAACAAGTAAGAAAAAAACACTGTTCAGAAATAACACACGTGGAATAGTTGCATAAATAGGACATCATTCATGGCTTGAGGGTTTAAAAAGCCTTGTGAAAAACATATAAACATCCATTTATCTAACATACCATCACTTCCTCGTGAGGTTGTGGATCTGACATCGAGCGATCCTTTCCGCCTATCTTTGTGTCGGGAAGTCTGAATATCTGTTGGGACACCAGCATTATACAAAAAGACTACAACAAAGGCTCTTCCCAGGTTATATGTTAAAGGAAATAAAACATAAGTAAAGTCTGGTAACACCAGAGCAACAGGCATAATGCTGCTGTTGGTTGGAAAACAGTTTCTCAGAACGGTATTTACATTGGTCTGCCATCGATGTTCCCACACCATACTCTCTGAATGCTGCTTCTGCCTCAAACAAAGATGCAAGAGTAAATGGCCTTCGTGTATGGGATCTAATAGAACTTTAGAGTCCTCCCTCAACCCATAGGGCTGGTGCAGAGAGAGTTCAGCCACAACGCTGACAGTTCTAGAACTGTAGAAGTAGGAGTGACCCTTCAATACCGCTGATAGAGCTAGATAGACAAGGTGGGTGAGGTAATATGTTGCCCTGGACCAACTTCTATTGGTGAGAGAGACAAGCTTTCAAGCTACACAAGCTCCTTCACAGGTCCTGTGGGTCTCCACTGCAGTGGAGCCACTGACTGCTTCCCTATCGCACCCATGCCAACCCTTCAAACTCTGCATGGAGTCTGTATTGTCTTTGAGGCTACCCTCTGCACCCAGCAAGAACGTTAGCTGTGTTTTGAACCATAAGCAGATATCATTTGGCTCTCAGGAAAGACAGACTCTTCAGTAGACAAGAACTCTCTGTTGTCTGAATAGTCCATATCTTAGAAAATCACCATGAAGTGGCATCATGCATCCTATTCTGCACAAAGAATAACACTTAATAAGCTAACTCTGACTTATGCTATAGAGATTAACTACTTAATCCTCAAAACAGCTTGTGGGAGGGAATCTGTTCTCCTGTCTTACAGATGGGGAAAATGAAAGGCAGATACAGTTACTTAAGCCAAAAGGGCAAGCTCTGAGCTCACGTAGGCCCACGCAGTCCCATTGCATGTGGGTTTATGAGCACAGAAAGTGGTTGCACAAGGATAGTGAGTACAGGGTTGGCCCCATTGCTGGTTTTTAGTTTTAATGGATGTCTGCCTGGCAGGTGTTCATCAGTGAGCTGAGATTGCCTAAGGCAAGAGATGAGGGCATTATTGTTGAGTACAACAGCAAGGAGCAGACAGAGAGTCGCAGCCTAGGACTCTATGTGGGCAGACAGACTCCTTCATCCCTTCAAAGTAACTAGCTTAGGGTGGGAAGATCAAAAAGGGAACTGAATTATAAGCCGAAGCCAAGGGCTTTGCAGGGAGGAGAGGAGGAATAAAGGATTTATTCTGAGTCCTTTGAAATGCCAGTACTGGAGGGGCAAATCCCAGCACCACTGGGGTATGTGCTTCTGAAAACTGCTAGGCAGGAGAGAGAAGAGTTAGACAGCAAAATTGTAGGTGGTTGCTTGTGTAGAACCTCTGGCGTGCCAGAGTATTGCTTTCTTCTGATTCACTCCATAAATGCCCTCATTGTCCCTCCATGCCCTCCAATGGAAGATGGACTCCACCAGAGACACAGGAACAAAATGAGTCCAGTCCCCCCACTTTTCTGTTTGTAACAGAAAGTGGATTAGAATAATTTGGTTCCACACACCTCCTGCTTCAGGTGGGAAGGAAAGTAAAGGCATGTTTGGTAGAGGGGAGCCTTATTAAAATGCACTGATGTCTCCTGCAGCACTGGCCCCAGATCCTGAAGTTGCACTAATGGAAGCTGCAATGTTTGGGGCAAATCCTGCTAGAAAACTTGAGTATTTTTTAAAGGGAGGAGGCAGTTAACTGGGTTTTAATTTAAATTAAATAAAAATCCAACAGGGAGTTTTCCAATCATAATTCTCCATAACATAAAGAGGTTGAAATCACCCTGTAAACTATGGAACTCTAAGGCCCAAAGAAGGCAAGATGAGTTTTCCTGCAAACTTCAATTGGGAAAAACCCTGGAATGATATGTATTTATCATCATATTCATCCACATGCAAATATCCCAAGATAGCAAAAGCTACAGATCTTTACTAAAGAAGCAAAACGAACATTTCATGAGTTACATTAGTCATGATGTAATTCCATCTAGATGATGTCCTTGACTTTTCTAATCTAGGTATAGCGATTGCATTAACTACACCACCTATCACTGGAATGTGAAACAGAGCCAAACGTGGTACCCGCTCATGGTTCTAACACAGAAACACTGAGTTTTCAAGGTTTGTTTGATCACTTCTGAAACAAATTTGCCAAGCACAGATAACTTGCTTTTATTTAGTCTTCCCCCCGAATACCATTTTATTGCTATCTAAACATTATTGTTTCCACTGCATTTTGTATCCTATGTTTTGAGTCTGATCACAGAGACCTAGCTGATTTTTGTCGACATTCATCCCATGCTTCTTGTGACAAAAATGCAGTAACGTACCTGTCTGAGATTCAGCCTGAACACGTTCACATATTCTTTCTGCCTACAAATCAATATTAGAAATCCAATTAATCAATTTTCTGGTCATACTGTAATATTCCCTGCTTAAGCAAAAAAGGACAAATCACCCTTACCTTATTGTTGTCATTGCACAGCCTACCAATTGACACATAGTGCCTAATCTTTCTGTAGAGGGGAGAAAAAGAGAACAATGTCTTATTGTCTCTCTGATTCCTAGCTCTGATTTACATCTAGAAGCAGTTTAAATTTACAAGATGCAAACCCTGCTCTGTGGCAGCTCAGAACTCATGCAGTTCAGCTGCACTGGAGGGCAAGAGGGAGGTAAAGTGGGATGCATGTGCTACATAGCCATGCTCTATGTGGGCTGCTTCTCTGCTGCTGCAGGGGGAAATTTTGGTGTATAGTGTGGCTGGTGTTATCTGCAATGATGTAAATCCAGACCAATGTTCCCTCTAATCTTTTCCAGCCATGTGCAGATTTTTTCCACCCCTGTGCAGAATAAATTTTATGTGTACATGAATGTGCACCACCAGTAAAACAAAACACTTCGCTGTGAGCATTCTGCTAATCATCTGGGCAGCATCTGAATGTCTCCTGAGCAGCCGCATAAGCACACAGCACACAGGGAACACTGGTCCAGACAGAAGACTACAGGGTTTTGGGCCAAGTAGTCACCTACACTAGTACCATCCTGTGTGCCATGACATTCCCTGTGCTGTGCAGATTTGCTTTGTACGTGAGTAATGTATGCATGAAAATGTTTCCACCTCCTTTGCTTTATATCACCAGTTGCCTGATGATTTTGCTCCACTGATGGAGAACAGAGAGCAGGAGTTACTATCAAATGATGCCAGCAATGTATAACATCCCCCTTTTGCCTATACACAGTGGGGTTTTTTTGCCCTCCGGTAAATGTCTGTCGGACAGGAAAGATGTTACATGCAGCCCTTTCTGTATGATCAGCCTGAGAGGGAAGGGACATGCAAACGTAGGGGCTTCTGGAGGAACATATGCTCTTCCATTATCAAGCCACTATTATTTTAACAACTCTGCATGTTTTCCACTGGCCTAGCCTGGGAAAAGGCATCACAACTAGCAAGTGAGGATCATCCGTGGAGGAACTGTACTGCCTCATAAAAATGAGGAGTCCTGTGGCACCTTAGGGACTCAGATTTATCGGAGCATAAGCTTTCCTGGGCAAAGACCCAGTGCAGCTGACGAAGTGGGTCTTTGCACAGAAAAGCTTATGCTCCAATAAGTCTTTGAATCCATAAGGTGCCACAGGACTAGTAGTTGTTGTTGCAGATACAGACTAACATGGCTACCCCTCTGATACAATACTGCCTGATGGTTCAGAATCAAACCAAGCAGTCCTGGAGCACCTTAAAGACTAACAATTAATAAATAAAATTGTTAGTCTAAGATGCAACAGGACTGCTTGCTTTTTTATGAAGCTATGGACTAACACGGCTACCTCTCTGAAGGTTCACCAGGATAGGAGGAACTGAGGTCTAAGAAGTAAGGTGCATGCATGGAATATTCTCAGAAAGTTTAAGGACTGCTGTAATATATGCCAGCTGGCCCCCTTTCTTCAATGAAATTTCCTAGGGGGACTTACCATACAAGTCCTAATAATCAATATTTACCATTCTGCCCTAAGCGTCCCAGTCAATGGCTGAGTGGAAGGACGGGGGAAGACGGGAGTTCTGGCTGAGTATGGAAAGTTAGCTCCCTTTGAGTGACGTTCACCTGGGATGTAAGTGTAAGAGACCTACACTGAGGAAGCAGTTGCACCACAGAACCAGCCTGCACACCAGCATGGATGGAGAAGATGGGAGGGGACAATGGTAGGATGTAGGCTCCAGGATTATGTGGCTCCCTCCAAGGGGCACCCATGACTCCAGAACTGCAGGCTGGCAGTTGCTGCAGGAGCCTGACCCTAACCCTGGATCTGCACTTGGGGTTGGATCTCACTTCTCTTGCATCCAGTGCAATCAGCTGAGCTTTATGTGCATATAGTGGATTTTATCCTCATAACTTAAGTGGTAGATAGGTCCCACCGCAGGCTTCCAGCAGTGCAGGGATGAATTTCACTACGATCTGGTCCACACTACTTGCTCACAGGCTGGGCTGTTGCACATGAGGGGCTGCTCCAGCTACACTGGAGCACCTTTCACCCACGGTGGCCATAAGTAGGGACGCTCCAGCCAGGCTGCAGCAGTTCCTGTCACTGGCGCACTGCAAGCAGGAGAGCTTCAGCCCAGCCAGATCAGTCCTGACCGCAGCCTCCCCGGCAGCCCCTCCATACCTGTTTAATGGGTTAAACCTAGCATTTAGCTGGTTAACCAATTAAACAGGATTTAACATCCCTAGTAAGTGTAGACAAGGCCAGAGAAAGTGATCGAGATCTGATGCAAGACCCACTGAAGCCAATGGGAGTCTCTCGCTTCAATGACCCATTGTATCGGACCTCAAACGCACAATGACCAGGTACTTAACTTTTGCACTTACCCTCCCTGTCCGATGACAGGTATTATCTTCACATTTTGTTGTATGCGATCTCCATTTTTGTTTCTGGCATAATACATTCCTTGCCATTCCTGCAAGAGTAGTGCAAGGGTAATAATGGTCAATTAGGTAATTTAAAAAATCTAAGACTATTTTCTATAAATTCCTCTTCATTTGCTACTGTCAAGAGAGCCAGGGAAAAACAACAAAATAAATCTCAACTGGATAGATTTTCATTGAAATGTGCCTCAAAATCCCAGACCCAGACTTTCATTGTTAGGGGTCTAAGAGGCTGTGAACATATCAGAAAGAAGAAATATGAAAGAGGAGGAACTGAAGATGCAACTTCGGCTGCGGGATCTCAATCCACTTGCAAGTGTCTCATTCTTTTAGCTCATTGGAGACATTGTCCACCTTTCCAGAAAACTCAAGACAGCCATTCCCTCTGCCCTGCTTTGGTATTTATAAATAACAATTTTAAGAATTTAGATTCCAAACTAATTTCATATAATTTTGAACCTGAATTTCAGAGCCAGAAAACATGAGAAATTCTCTCTCTGTATAATAGCACACTGACCAACCAAATGGGGAGGATCAGTACATGGGCCCCAGAGGAGTCCAACTCCAGAGGGACTGAAACATATCTAGTACTTGGTCTCTGAAGTTAGCACTCTAGGGCTACGTCCACACGTGCACACTACATTGAAATAGCTTGTGGCTACGTCCACACTTCAGCGTGGCCTAATGTTCTGGTGTTAAAGACTAAGAGCATCTGGTATAAGCAGAAAAGAAAGAATCATTAATATAATATGATCCTTGATATTATAATCTAATGCTTTAATGCTACCTTTCGAAGGCAGAGCTTCATCACCCGTCACCCCATAGCTTTACAGATCAAGTAAGACACCACAGCTCATTGCAAAAACCAGAGTCAAGCACAAAATCTTCCACAATGTAATCTGAATACAGGGAATTGCTGCTGAGTTTGGTTCTTTTTTCAGATAATACTACACAGAGTGAGCATCTTTACAAACTACTCTTTTGCTTTAGCTTACTAAATAACTTCCCCTAAAGTTTGCAGAAGGATAGTCCTCTACCAAGCAACCTCCAAAGCAGAAAGGGAAATTGTGCATTGTGTGAATTATCAATATGTATCTCACGAGGCCTGATCTATGCTACCGCTTAAGTTAAAATAACTTATGTTGCTCAAAACAAAACAGCAGTAATGTAGCACTTTAAAGACTAACAAAATGATTTATTCAGTGATGAGCTTTCGTGGGACAGACCCAACGAAAAGCTCATCACCAAATAAATCATTTTGTTATTTTTTAAAGTGCTACATTACTGCTGTTTTGTTTTGTTAGACTACCACGTCTCTGTTACTATGTTGCTCAAAGGCGTGAAAAAGATATTCCTTCTGAGTGAGTTAAGTTACACCAACCTAAGTGCCATCTGCACTGGCGCTACGTACTGTCACCTGCCACAACAGCTTCTCTTTTTGAGGACATGGAATAATTATGTGGAGTGCAGAATGACTGCCCGTCAGCACAGTGTGTCTTCACCAGATGCAGGCACCAGTGGAGGGCTGTGGAGTGGTATAGATTTGCCCTCACTTTTTGAAAAAGTGAGCTGACCTCAAAGATTTTTTTTGTCCCAGATCACAGGGATTTGACGCAGCAAAACTTGTAATCAGATGTGATCAGCTATTTCACCTCAATGACTCTAACTTGACTCATTCAACAAGGTAAGAATACGCAAGTGTTGCTTTCTAATTTCATAAATTTGAACAGAAGGAACACTCCTTTTGACAGACATAGTTTTTCTTGGTTCTACAATATCCTTCCTGACCACTGTGTACTACATGGATTGTCTGCGTCTGTTCACTAAAGCAGTCCCTCTCTTTACTATGCCAGTCAAATGCTGTCTGACATATGCTGAACTTGGCCAATGAAAAATGTTGCTCAACACAGGAGTTAAAATACTGCCAGTGAATGAACAGGCGAAGATCTATCCCAGAGCAACATGTACAACTGGACACTTATTTTTCAATCCCTGGAACAGCTCTAGCTGAAATCTTGGTTTGTTACCATATTTGTTATGATATTATGTAGTCTCAAATTGGCCAGGCTTAGTCTCATCAGGAGATAAGAACTCCTACTCTGTGCCGGATGATCGGAAAACATCACTGCACAGTTTTTTGTCTGGACTAGAAAAATTGTTTGGTACATTGTAACTTAATGTAATCACGTTTCAGTGCCACATATTTGGTTGCTAATGGGAAGCAGTCCTTCATGTGTTCAAAGAAATCACAAACATGGAGGGAGACAGATAAATCAAATCAGATTTATCTTGAAACAACCATAGTTTTTTGGAGAATGTTATTCCTTCCAGCAGTAAGTTAGTTTTAAATTCCCCTGGAACAATTCAGTAAAAACATTTTCAAAGTATTGCGATCTTTCAAATGTTGAACCACACAGTAAAATTGCATCTGCAAATGTTTTCTGGAACAACGTCTTTTGTGTTAATAGGTAAAATACTACATTTTTATAATATATATAGATTACAAACTGTTAAGTGCCCAAAGTCAAATAAAAAGACGTATGGAACAAACCCAGAAGAACTACACTGAGGAGCAATTAAGACTTTCCAGAAATTTAGGCTTTAAAGTTTAATATCTCACTAATGTTCACAGAGGGGTGCCCTGGAATCAGAGTACTAAAACATTACCATCTTGACAGCTCCATAATTTGTGAGAAAATATTCTTTTTATTTTATTTTTTACCATGAATAGTCTAAAAATACTTTTCTGTTATTAGAGGCATTTTCACCATTATATTAAAAATAAGTGAAAATGTGATAATTAGATCTCTTGAACACTTGAAGCTGTTGTCATGAAGAACTAACTGATCTACCATCTTAATTTAATGAACACCACAGAACGGCATCAGACCTGTACCACGTGTTTTTGTTTGGATGCACCTTCACACAGGCAACAGAATTGTGAAGCACCATCACTTCAGCCCTTGGATGTCTCTTGGATCTGTTCCAGCACCTCAGTCAACAGCCAGATACTTGACAGTTTCATGTTCAGATGCACATTCCATCTATACAGAGACACATCATTGCCTTTCTAGATGAATACTCATGTTACTACCTTGACGTATGTAGTGTGACTAATGATCACATCTTTGCACTGCTGCCCTGATACATCAATGGCTAGATGCATACAATACTAGTGATTAATTTTAACATCTCATCACACTGTCAATTATGTGGTGTTTCCCAGCAGATAGCCAGTGTGACCCAATTAGTTACCCTGACTCAGCCTTGTGTATGCACTTTGGCACATCTTTGCAAAAGCAGCTGATTCAGAAACTTCCTTGTGCTACCACCAAGATCAATGTCTCCTGATAAGACCTCTTTTCACTGGCCTCAGAAGACATTTACACTTTGCTGTTAAGTGCAAGTGTCAGCACTGAGACACACTATCATGTGTACTCAAACAGCACCACAACGATAACACAGTCAAAGGACCACCACAGTGACATGTGGCAGCCTGTAAAATCTCTTACCAGCCTCCAGCTCTGCACTTTGAAGCTATCTGACTCCCCCGCATTTCCTTGATGCAACAAGTATTTCTAATGGAAATCCACTTAGTCATTAGCAAACTACTTTTCTTGTGGAAGAAAAGGGCCTGGCAGCCGCTGACATTGCTATCACTCTAAAGAGACATTTCAGACCTTGCTCCTGAGGTTTCTAAATTCTGAGCTTGCTAATCAGCTACAATGTACCATGCTAAACCTGAGTGTGGTTCTCTTCTAATCAGCATCATTCCCATACTAGAAATGTATTACTCCATCTTGGTACTTTCTTAAAATATAATTAAGTATCTTTATGTTTTGATAACTTTGTTTTTTTTTTGTTTTTTTTTTTACAACTGACTAACTTTCCCATCAACGTATAATATTTATGATTCTCAAGTAGAGATTTAAAAAACTTTTTTTTTTGTCATTAAGCATACCAAATATGGGACACAATGCAGGGGCACACAGGTACGCACACATGCACAAATGAGACAACAAGATTTGAATGTGGGATTCATTTCTTTTGCATCAGAAAGGCCGTCCACATCCTTAGAGCCACATTTTAAGTGTTTGGAGTTACCGCAATCAGAGTGAGATACCACAAGATTGGTTTTCAATGCAGTAAAGTACCAATGGGAGTTGAAGTGCATGTGGCTCTGCTCTGCATCCTGCAGTATTGAGCCTGTAATTATGGGCTGCTGAGAGGATTAGACAAAACCTGCTCGTGCTGAAATGGATCAGTTGAATGTGATCGACTTCGGCAGGAACAGGACTGGACCCAGGTTATTTTATTCTCCAAATTCTGCTTGTCACAGCTAGTCTCATTGACTTCAATGGGACTACTTGTGTGATTAAGAAAGTCCTGCATACTACATACTTGCCAAGTCGTTGCTATGTTTTATGCATGGACAATTATCATTCATACATGTAGGATGTAATAACAGCATGGAATGATAAAAATATTATACGGCTACTTACCTTTCCTATCTTAATGCAGGAATTAATAGTATCTAGGAAATCAGCTTTTTTTTCATTTATAGGCACTTCAGTTAATTCCTTTCCTATTAATTCACCTATTTGATAGCCCATCGCTGTTTCAAATGCTGGATTTACATACTGTGAAATAAAACCAAAGCTTATTAGGCACAATACTTAGAGGAAGAAAGTCAGGACAGACCTGCATTTTGATCTACCTTGTTAAATCTATGTTTACAATGCTGAAATAAAAGTCTTTGCATGTATTATTCATACAATATTTTAGCATAACAAAACCAAATAAAAATCCATTCCAGAAGCCTAGTGCTCTCACAAAACAAGCCTGCATGCACACATGAGCAGAGAGAGGAGAAAATATATTTTGTTATGGAAATGCAACATAGTTTTGCATTTCTAAAGAGCTATTATAGACAACAAATACTCTTGAAAAATGAGTCATTTCAGTCTTCAAACTGAAGCCAATCTCAGTGTTCCAAAAGTCACAAAGAGGATGGGGACAATTTGGGGCCAAGGAGAATTAACTAAATTCTGGTTTTTTCACATCTGGGAGGCAGAAATCCTTACCTGTTGGACTGCTACTCCACTTCTATGAAGTTCCTACATGCTGCCTACACAGTAGGTTTAGATCTGTGATTGATTGCTCACTGTAGTCTACCCATAATAGATATTTACATGGCTCCCATGACCATAGTACTTAAATGCCTCACAATCTTTCATGTATTTATCTTCACAGCACCTCTCTGGTCCCTCTCTTCCCTAAAATTTTCCTCTTTGCACTGATGTGCAGCACATATAGAGGATGCAGAACTCTCTGCAGGGTGGTTCTGCTCTGTTTACAGCTTTTGGTGGAGGGCAGAGTTACACCCCTACCCCGCACGCACCACATTCCCCAAAGGTATTTTTCAATGTGAAGCCAAACTCTCACCTCTGTGACTCTGCAATAAAAGATGATGCACAATCCTTTTGAGTGACTTCCATGGATCAAGACTGGTGCCAAGAGCACTCAACTCACATGCACATTGTAATGAAGAGTGATTTAAATTTAACCTGCTCACTTAAAATAAAATTACATCTGGATTGCTGTGTAAGCCTCTCAAGAACAGAGACCTAGGTGGTATCTGTACGGCCCTTAGTTTGGGAGCGAGGCAACCATATTCAAAAACATGGGCCCAACCAAGTCAGTTTCTGAAACAGTTTGGCAAGTGAGCGTGAAGAGAGTAAACAACCTCAGAACTACACTTCTAAAACATGTTCTAGTCTTGTTTAAACAGAGTTTCCAATATGATTTGGCTTCTGCTTTTCCCACACTAGCTGGCCATGCCATCATGGAAATAGTTTAGTTGAACTGATATTAAAATTTGGTTCTCCACAGAGGAAAAAGGACTGTAAATGATCTAAACTCCTACTTGCCACATGGGGCCACAACAGTGATACCCTTAACTCACCCAGAAATATTGTCAAATGATCCAAGTACACACTCAGCCCAGCAGAAGAATCTGTGCTATCTCAGGGACTCTTTTTGCCTCACCACCCCCACACATGATACAGTTCTGCAGTGGTTTGGAAGCCTACTTTTGCAGTCTCCGACTCAAGGAATACTTTCAACATGACACTGAACAGTGCACTGACCCACAGATACCCTCCTACCAACAGTACAAGAAGAAGAACTCTGCAGGGACTCCTCCTGACAGATTAAATGACAGACTGGACCTATGCATAGAGTGCTTCGGCTGACATGCACAGGCAGAAATTGTGGAAAGCGGCATCGCCTGCCCCATAACTTCAGCTGTGCAGAATACAATACCATCCACAGCCTCAGAAACAACTCTGATGTTATAATCAAAGAGGCTGACAAAGGAGGTGCTGTTGTCCCCATGAATAGGTCAGACTATCAAAAGGAGGCTGCCAGGCAACTCACCAACACCACATTCTACATGCTACTATCTTCTGATCCCACTGAGGAGTACCTAAAGAAACTACATCTGCTCAAAACATTCCCTACAAAAGCACAGAACAAATCTACACAGATGCACCCCAAATACTGCAACCAGGTTTATTTTACCTAATACCCAAGACCCATAAACCTGGAAATCCTGGAAGCCCCATCACCTCAAGGCATTAGCACTCTTACTGCAAGACTGTCTGGATATGTGGACTCTCTACTCAGACCCAATGCTACCAGCACTCCCAGCTTTCTTCAAGACACCACCAACTTCCCGAGGAAACTACAGTGCAGTTCGGGTCTTCCTGAAAACACCATCCTGGCCACCATGGATGTAGAGGTTCTCTACACCAATATCCCAAACAAAAATGGACTACAAGCTGTCAGGAACAGCATCCCTGATGATGCCACAGCACAGCTTGTGGCAGAGCTTTGTGACTTTGTCCTCACCCACAACTATTTCAGATTTGGGATCAACGTATACCTTCAAATCAGAGGCACTGCTATGGGCACCCGCATGGCCCCACCGTATGCCAACATTTTTATGGCTGACTTGGAACAACTCTTGCTCAGCTCTCGTCCCCTAGCACCCCTCCTTTACTTGTGCTACATTGATGATATCTTCATCATCTGGACCCATGGGAAGGAGGCTCTGGAAGAATTCCACTGTGATTTCAACAGTTTCCATCCCACCACCAACCTCAGCTTGGACCAGTCCACACAAGAGATTCCCTTCCTGGATATTACAGTGCAAATAAGTGATGGTCACATTAACACCACCCTATACTGAAAACCTCCTGACCTACATGCCTCCAGCTTCCATCCTGGGCGCACCATGTAATCCACGGTCTATAGCCAAGCACTAAGATAGAACTGCATTTGCTCCAGTCCCTCAGACAGAGACAAACACTTCCAAGACCTTTACCAAGTATTCTTAAAACTACCATACCCACCTGAGGAAGTGAGCAAACAGACTGACAGAGCCAGATGTGTACTCAGAAGTCACCTGCTACAAGACAGGCCCAACAGGGAAAACAACAGAACACCACTCACTATCATCTACAGCCCACTGCTAAAACCCTCTCCAGCACATCATCTGTGATCTACAACCCATCCTGGACAGTGATTCCTCATTCTCACATAGCATGGGAGGCAGGCCTGTCCTCGCCTACAGACAGCCTGCCAACCTGAAACAAAACTTTATCAGCAACTACAGACCACACCACATTAACTCCAACTCAGGAACCAATCTCTGCAACACACCTCAGTGCCACCTCTGCCCACACAGTTACACCAGTGACACCATCATAGGACCCAACCACATCAGCCACACCCTCATGTGCCAGCAATGCCCCTCTGACATATACATTGGCTAAACTGGACAGTCTCTATGTACAAGAATAAATGGATACAAATCAGATATCAGGAATGGTAACATACCCTTGTAGGAGAATACTTCAGTCTCCCTGGAGACACAGTAGCAGATTTAAAAGTGGCCATTGTGCAAAAAAAACCTTCAACAGACTGCAAACAGAAACTGCAGAGCTACAAGTCATTTGTAAATGTCACGCCTTCAATCAAGGACTGAATAGAAACTAGGAGCGGCTGTCCAACTACAAACACAGTTTCTCCTCTCTCGGTGTTCACACCTCTCCATCAGCTGAGGGAAGTGGGCCACATCATCCCTGACTGAACTGACCTCATTAACTCTGGCCTCTCTCTTGATTGGTATTCCCTTCTTTTCACGTGCCTGTATATGTATACCTGCCTCTGGAATTTCCAATCCATGCATCTGACCAAGTGGGTCTTTGCCCACGAAAGCTTATGCTCCAATAAAACTGTCTATATGGTGCCACAGGACTTCTTGTTGAATTTGATTTAAATTCTGTTCCTTAAACTGGTTTAAATCTCAGTATGTACAGAGGGAGAGATTCTAGTCTTCAAGGATAATAAGCTTTGAGGAAATGAATTTGGTGATTTTATTTGAGTCATTTGCAGATATTTGCTAAAACTTGACTAAAACTTACACTTTGGGGCCTTGCCTGCACTTGGAATTAGCTTTGCTTACGGCTAGGTTATAAGAAAATTAAATACTCTGCAACACTGTCGGGAAAAAAAGTGTATAGAACAGTGGCTATGTTTACCAGACATTATCAGCAATCTATGAAATAAGCATAAAAAAAAGGAGACAGAGTTAGATCCACAACATAGCCTCAAAGATTACTTATGTTAAAAAATAGATATACTTGGTTTATACAGGACATTTTAAACTGAGGAAGTTCTACATGAGAATTAATTAGACTCATGCATTCAGTATTATTAGGTCAGATGCTCAAACCTTTTAGAAGGACGGAACAAATGTATTTGTGGATGAAATAAAACTTAGTGAACCTACAGAATGATATTTTATGCTTATAAAATAACTAGAACAAACCTGTATTACATGGTCTTCACTTGTGATCTCAATGGCTTCTTGACTTTTCTCGAGTGCTGTAAATATTGAATTACAAGCCCTTGTAGACAGAAAAAAGTCCCAATGGATTAGATTTAAGTGCTTCTTAATGTATCTAATTACAAAACATCACACACCAGAAACAAAGGGGCCAAAAGAATTTCTTGGACTCTGGACTAGAGGGGAGGAGCTGGCTCCATACTCCCAGAAGGGGTGAGTGCTTGGGCAGAACGGGTGGGGTTGGGTTAGCCAGCCCTTAGCACCACACACCACCCCCCATCTAGCCCTCAGATCCGTAATAGCGCGAAGATAGCCGGGAGCCCTGGACCCTTTTGAATTGCGAAGCTCCAGGGCACCTGCCTCCTTTACCCCATCAGTGGACTTGAACAGAATGAAGACAAAAATTCTGTCAAGAACTTTTGCTTTAAAGCTTAAAAGTGCCATACTTCTTTGGCTATGTAACTCTATAATGACTTCCCTACAGCAAGAAGAAATATTCTTTTTTGTATCAGGATAAATTGGGCCCTTTTATTGTCAGGTTTTCCAGAAAATAGTAAAAAAAAAAATTACCTTAGTTTAAATTGTGTCCGCACTTCTCCAAATTCCAACTGAATTAGCTCATTATAACAGGCCATAATATTGGAATTTTCTACATATCTCTGTAAATGAAAAGTTAGAATGGCTTTTCTGTAAACAAAGATATGCTGTTTTAAAGAAAAAAGAAATTATGAATGATAGCAGAAATTCATAAAATGAATACATTCCCACATAAAGAGCTCTAGTATCACTGTGACTATCAAAAGGTCAACAAATAAAATCCAACTAATTTCTGTTAAAACTATTTGTCTTCATGCTATTCAGTTGAAATAAGAATTAAGTTATATTGTTCATCAAAGTAGTCAAATTTTAACACTAATTTTACATGGCATTTTGCTTTCTAGTTTGCAATTTCACCGATAGAAACACACAATATATTTTTTGATTGTTAAATGAAAAAATATTAGCCCTTGTCCAGTATGGACTCATTTTGGGCCTGATAGAGGTGTGAGCTTTGATTCAGACCCTTAATGTGGTTGGCAAAGGGCTTGTCTACACATGGATCCGCTTCTGATTAACTGTTCCCAGATAACTCCATGTGTGAACACACATTCTGTAATAAGAGTGCCATGTTTCTATTTAACTAATCCAATGTGGGTTAAACTAAATAGGCACTAGGAACTCTTGTTGTGCAAAGAGCATGCAGGACTTATTCAAGAACAGCTGTTGCACTTCAAATAGATCCCCTGTCTTAGGCCTGATCTACGCTAAAGGGCAGGGCTGAATTAAGATACGCCATTCCAGCTACATTTATTATGAAGCTGGAGTTGATGTACCTTGATTGAAGCTTCCATGCCATCTCTGGTGTGCGAGGTCAATGGAAGCAAATGCTCCCATCAACTTCCCTTACTCCTCATGAGATGGAGTAGTACCAATGCCAACGGAGCCACTCTCTGAATTCAATTTAGCGCATCCCTACAGACTTGCTAAATTGAATTCTGCAAGATCCATCAAAGCAGCATTGATCTTCCCCATAGTGAAGACATACCCTTAATCAGAAACAACTTCCCAGTGTAGACAAACCCCTAGGATCTTCATTCATGCTAAAGTGCTACGGTCATCAAGGGGAGTTAATTAGGAGTAAGCGTTGCAGGTATGAACCCAGAAAAGATAATGTAAAGGCTGTTAGCCCCCTAATCCTGTAGATATTTAAGCACTCTACATAGCTTTATTCAGCTGAGTAGTCCTTCTGAAGTCACTGGAGTGATCTGGATAAATAAAGTTACCTCAACTTTTAGCATTTGCAGCACTGAGGTACAACTGCAAAGAAGGAAAAGAATGCAAATGCACTACCATGCGGTAATCAAAAGAACAGTGAACATACACCATGCATCTCACTGTAAGTCGTGAGCCTTTTATTACATCCTCAGTTTAATGTACTGAAGAATCTACCTGACTGACACATACACTAATAAGCACCATGTCTGCTTAATTGGGACAGCTGCCAAGGAACAGATTCAGAGTAACACATCTGAGGTGACTCTAAACGATAGCTAATAGCACCTGATAACGTCTGTAGCCTGTTTGCAGATGAGAATTTGTATTTGATAGCACATATTTCCCACGGGATGTTCTGTTGTTCATCACAAGCCACCTCCCTTCTCTTCTACAGTATAGCTATGATGGGTCAGTCTGGCCCAACCATGTGTACTTATAAAATGAAGTTTAATGATTTTAAATTTCTTTTAAAATAAGTATACACAGAGTCTAATCGTTAGAATGATCTCTAAAGTGGTCATGTTTCTGATTCCATTGGTGTATGGCAGCTCAGAAGGAGACAACATACAACAATGGAAGGTGAAGCTTTGCAGACTGGACTATTGATAAACCAGACCACTGAAAACCAAATCAGAACCCAGCTTCTCATGTTAAATGGCAATTCACATTGCAGAACAATTCTGGTGATGATAATACATACATACCCTCGTGAAGCCTGCTGCAATCAATGGCAATACTGATGACTCCTCCCGATCACTCTGTCTTTTAAAACAGAATGACAAAGTCAGAAATCCTTGTATTGCTGATTCAATTCTGATCCCACAAAAGAATCCTTAGCAAGACAGGGGCCTAAAACACACACTGTATAGCCACACATTACAGTTTTCTTATTGTGACTCCAATACACTTCTTGTGCTTTGATGAATGTCTTGAATGTTAGTTTGAATTTTCTGTAAATGCTACATCAAAATTATTTTATATTGTTTCCATTTTCATATACCCTCCCCCACAACATTTTTGCAATGCAAAATCAATGCTTCCAGAATGCAGACTTACAAAATCGCTTGACTAGTCCATATTTTTCTACACTGGAACATTGGCCATTGTCGCTAACATTTGAAAATGGAAAATATGATGAACTTGAAAGTTGATGTGGCCAAGATACGACTTTCAAAAGCGACTAGTGATTTTGGGAGTCTCAAAACTTGGATATTTAACTTGGGATACTCCACTAGGGCCTGGTTTTTCAAAGTCAGGTGCTCAGCCCTTTCTGAATATTAGGATTCTTTAAGGCATGACAAAGTGGACACCTATAAAATGAGACATCTGAATCTCTCATTATTTTTGAGAATCTATGGTCATATAATCTTCCAAGTTTAAAAAAACGTCTATGACTTGAGATGGTGGAAGTTGCGAGGATTGGTGATTGTTTTAGGTTTGGACAAAAAGTATATCGCTACTCTATAGATGGGGAAATTGAGGCATAGCTAAATTAAGGGCCTTGCCCAAGGTGCAGGACAAACAGAGTCTGGGGCAGAGCAGGCATACTGGGTCCATGTCTGGAGCCCACAATTCAAGAACAATGTGGATAAATCAGAGAGGGTTCAGAGAAGTGCCACATGGAAAATTAAAGGATTAGAAAACACACCTATAGAGTTAGACATATGGACCTTAATCTATTTAGTTGACCAGAGCTAAGGGGCAACTTGATTCAAGTTTACAAGTACCTACACGGAGAACAAATATTTAATAATGGGTTCTCCAAGGTCACACAGCACAGTACAACACAACCCAATGGCTGAAGTTGAAGCTAGACAAATTCAGATTGGAAATAAGGAATATATATTTTAATGGTGAGAGTAATTGGGCTCCGCTACACTAGCCCCCTCGGTGAATATCAATGAGGTGCTGAGCTGTATATGCAGCACCTCATCAGCATAATTCTCACCATGTGAACACTGAAATTGCTAACTTCAAAGCGCTGGCAAAGTGGTGTAGCCGCAGGCATTTCAAAGTACCCACACTACTTCAAAATTCCCTTACTCATCAAAACGCCAATGCTTGGGTATGTCTGTGATCCATTGGGAGGTGTGCTGTAGCCTGGGAAGGCAAAGCAATGCTTGCTTTAAGTTAGATAGCATGGCTAAAACCAGCAGTGAAGATGTGGCAGCACTGGCTTCATTGTGGTTGGAATGAGCCTGCCTTGCACCTAAGCGGCTATATGCATTGCTAGCCCATGTCAAGGCCAAGCTGCTGCATTGTCCTTGCTATTTTTAACTAGGCTTCCTACATTAAAGCTAGCATGGGTATGCTCACCTGAGCTGCAGTCATGCCTCCTACCCCATTGTAAACACATCCCCAGGGCAATGCAAATGTATTTCTTAGCTTTACACCAGGCTGGGAGCGGGATCTGGAGTGGTCTGAAAGGCTGGAGAGCTCAAGCTAATGAGAGCTTCTCTTGAAAAGCAATTTTCCTTTTCACAGCATTCACAGTGTGAACTTCTAAAATAAAGGAACTGCAGAAAAGTCTCTTGAGTAACTTCCTGCCATGGCTGTGATTTAGCAAGTCAGGGTCAAATTGGTCCACCTTTAAAACAACAACAACAAAAAACCTTCACTACCAAGGGTTTGCAGTATTATTCTTTTTTGGTGCACGTCAAGAAGTTCTTGTGACACTGTTACCCCACTGCACCAAACCCCCCAGATATACCCCAAATTACTCTCATAAAACACAGTCCAGCCTTAAGGGCTGTCATGGCTGTGAATCTGACTTAGCTGTTATAGTTAAGATTTTCCACAAACTTCCTTTGCACTGGACTCAAGTGTCATCTGCCAGCTTAGCTTTCTTTTGGCCAATGCTTCTTTCTGCTAAGATTGGACACCAAAGACAAAGCAGCAGAATCAAGCCAAAGACGAAGAGTAGGATATAGCCAAGATCAAGACTGGCTGAGCGGGAGGGGACTCAGGTCATGACAGAGGCTGGCGCTGGGGCTGACTTCAGCAGAAAGCTAAGGAATACAAACAGAGCTGGAGCTGTAGGGGAGAGAGGAGTTGGAGGAACCAGAACAGGAGGTGGCCAGGTAAAAGGTGGCTGGATGACCCTCCTTGATGCTTTCACTGAAGCAGGCTACAAAACTAGTTTCAGGAGAATCAGCAAGGCTAGTACGAAAGGGAGTCAATACAGGAGCAATCCTGGCAAACTGGGACAAACAGCCTCCTGAGAGAGAACAGCAAACAAAGCATCCATTCAAAGAGGGTACAGTGAAGGGATGAGAGGTGACAGGCCTACTGTGCAGTTCTGTATCTAGGGACCCTGACAGTTTCAAGGAGGGGCTTCCATAAGTGCTAAAACATTCAACCTTAAGAAGGATTCCACAGGGATACATTTTTGGGTCAAATCATGTTCTTAAAAGCTTCGTGATTGGCAACGGGGGGCAGGGATAGTTGATGCACTGCAGAAATCAACAGGCAAGGCTACACCCCTCCTGTGGCAGAAGATGGACAACACAGCATATAGCACAAGTATAGTGCCACCAGCACAACGAAGTGCTCTAATTTAGAGCTGTTATTCAAGTAGTATTTGCCTTGCAATTATTAGAGTCACATTTGTGATTGTTTACATTAGAAAATAAAAGATATTTGCAATTTACCTTCGGACTACACCAACGATGACTGTATTCTCTGAGGGTTTAATTGTTCTGATAGACCTTAAAATAAAAAAGCAAGAAGACAATCACTTAACATTTCTATAGTTCACCTTTAAAAAGCCTACATTTCCTTTAGAAAAATCCCTTGCTGAAATGCTTAATTCTACAAAAATCCAAACTACATAAAAAAGCCAAGTCCACAGCTTGTTTGGTAATTACAAAACAAGAGTCGGGTTAGCTGTTTATGAGTGTTAATGGAAAACACAACATGCAAATTGTACATTAGTTTAGATTTTAACCAATCCCACGGAGGGAACAGTAAATATCTTCCCCTCACAAATAATATGAACCCCATATTTAACACAATAACCACAATGTGGCTTTCCAAAAGAAGCCATTACTTTAGCAGTTATGCACTTTTCAGATTCGTCCTCAGTTAATGAGCATTTTACTGTGCTCAGGAATTGAGTGGCAAAAATTTAACCCGGGGAACACCAATGCTCTCCTTGAAGGTCTTAAAATAATTCCTTTAGTTTAACAAGGAGTAAAGCCTTTGTCCCAGTGCCCCGACATTCACCCACAATCAGTACTCTGACCCCTGAACCCCGACCCATATCAATTATTTAGTCTAGACATGCTCCCAGGGAGGCTTTCACTAGAAAGTGAAACAAGGCAGTGCTACGTTTTAAGTCCTCGTAGAGATAAGAAAGAATATTTTCCCTTTATTCGTGTGCTATAATAGCTGGGGGGAGTGGGGGCAGCTTCTTTTGGGATCCATGTGCAATGCAAGGTTTTTGAAAACAATGTGTATTTCCAGCCAGATTTAAGTTTTGTTGCATTTGGACATGCAGCTGCATGGGAAATTTTGAGAAACTGAGCATACAGAGAGGTGCTGGAACACTTTTTAATGGAGTGGATGCTGACCCTCTACCTAATGAAAACCATTTTAAGCCAGGAACACCGCTAGCTTCAGGGCCAGATGAACTCTTCTGGGGCCTCCGTCTGGTAGATTTAGTGGATGCCCCCAGGCTCTGGGGTGGGACCAAAATGAGGGTTCAATGTGTGGAGGGGGCTGCTGGGGAGCAGGGTGAGGGTGGGGCAGGATTTGACAGGAAGGTAGGGTGCAGGAGCAGGTGGGGTGGGGCCTGCACGGGGTGGGAGGGGTACAGGAGGAGTCTGGGTTGGAGAGGGATCTGGGAGGGTGCAAGAGTGGGCTAAGGGTGGAGAAGTGGGTCTGGGTGAGAGGGAGGGAAGTTGCAGGAGGGGGATAAGGGATTGGGGCGCTTACCTGGCACACCTCACATTTGGTGGGGGCAGGGAGGGGGAAGACAGGTGGTCCCACAACGTGCTGCACTTGCCGGCATGACCCCCTGCTATTCCCTGGGGCCATGATTCCCGCCAGCGGGAACAGCAGGGGAAATGCCTGCAGGCGAGTGCAGGCTCAGAGCTTCCCTGTCTCATGGTGATGCAGCTCCAGGCTGGGAGCGAGGAGAACAGCAGCGTGCAAAGCCACCTCCCGCCCCCAGCCCGGCAGGCTCACACAGGAATGCAGCAAACAGGGGCTTTACTGTCTGCATCCCAGGGCCCCGGGGTTGCAACCAAGCTCACGGAAGGTGGGGGCAAGGGGAGTGGTGGCTCTGAGGCTCAGCAATTCAAAAGGGCTCAGTGCTCCCAGCTGATGCCACTCTTGCAGCATTAGTGGTGTCTGGAGCCCCAGTCCCTCTAAATGCCTGTGGGAGCGCTGCATGGCATGCTCCAGGCGGCTCTCAGGGCTGTGTGGGCAGAGGACAGGGAAGGCGCGGCATGCTCCGGGCTGCCTGCCCCAGCCCCACCACGCACAGGACTGTGCAGCCAGATGTGTTACCTTGACCACAAGCCTGGCAAGTCAATCAGCCTCCCTGGCTGCAGCCCTTAAAGCCCCTGCATAATGCAGCACTGCCTAGCACCCCTAGCTCTAGCACTGATACATACAGATGACTAATTAAATGAACTGATGCACAGAATTCCCAGATCTGCGTGTGCGCAAATCACACATGCAGCTCTGGACCTAGGCATTTGAAACTCCAGCACCTCAGTCTCACTTTGGCCATAGAGCCTCAGCAATTGTGTACGCTCAGCAATTGTGTACGCCCAGCAATTGTGTACGCCCCCTCAGGCATGGTTGTTATTTTGCACTTTTCTAGATTTTTATCAAAAAGCTGAAATATAAAGAAGACATTTACGGTGACAGGTTCACTACACCTTTGTACGTCCTTTCTGCCTATAATCACATTCCGAGCTTCCAAGTACTCCTTTACCCTAAAACACTACTTTTAAAATTCTGTTGTTTTGGAACTCACCTGCATAGAGCTTCTGCGTCAAAATATCTGGAATGCCTATGGTCGATAATGATAATCTCATGCTGCTTATCCAGAAAACACTCTAGTGCAGATTCAGGTGTCCTGGCAATATTACACCGAAACCCAGCCTTCTCACAGGCCCAACAGAACCCATTACTCTGGTTATCTTCTTTGGCAAACACTAAAAGTACCTGAGTCAAAGAAAGCGAATGCATTATCGTTAACAGAGCCTTATATATACACAGTACAACTGCTACTTCTACAAGCCCTAAGCCACTTTGGCTATGTCTACACTAGCCTCCCCTTTCAAAGGGGGATGCTAATGAACTCTTCAGGATATGCTAATGAGGCACTGCAATGAATATACAGCACTTCATTAGCATAACGGTGACTGTGGCACTCCAAAAGTGCCGCTTTCGGTCGCGTGCGGCTCATCTACCGTGTGCGGCTCATCTATCGAAAAGACCCTGCACACTTCAAAATCCCCTTATTCCTATATGGAATGAGATTTCAAAGCGTGCGAGGTCCTTTTGAAAAGGACCCCGTGTAGATGAGCCCCGCGCAATGCTGCGGTCACCGTTATGCTAATGAGGCACTATATATTCATTGCAATGCCTCATTAGCATATGCAGAAGTGTCTCATTAGCATCCCCCTTTCGAAAGGGGGGGCTAGCGTAGACATAGCCTTTATGAAAACCTGAGTGAAGTCCACTTACAAGATTTATATACCATATTTAATAACTGTTTTTGATAGAGCTAAGGCATATTTTAACAAGACACTATCAAAACTAGAATACAGGGTGTGTAATAACAATAGGCATATGATTTATCATAGTCTGTCTGTAATACAACCTGTAATGTGCCCTTTTACAGATATACAGTCATTTTCTTTCATTTTGCTTGTTTTAACCCCATTCCAGCAAAGCACTTAAAACAGGCGTCACTGAGAAAGTGAACAGTCCCAGTTACTTGCTTAAGGGCTTTGCGGGACTGGGACTTAGCACAGGATGTGCACTTGCTAACGCTGTTGGAATCCCAGATTAAATCATTTGTGGGGAAATCTGCACAGATGCTGCATGATGGAAAATGTTGTACCTTCCACCTCCTTCAGACTCCTCTGAAATGTTGTAAATAGCAAGAACTCTGGCAATTCTGATGAGCTCCCAGGGTTCTGAGGTCACTGGCAGCATTTTGATGTATGCAGCTTGCCCCAGTTATGACTCCTAGGCACAGCCTGCCTTGCAATTTATTTCAGAGAGAGAGTGCGCTGGCTTGGTCACAGACTTGCGCCATAACCTTTAGCAATCTGAACTCCTCTGTGCTTCAGTTTCTTTTTCCTTGAAATGGGGATGCTAATGCTTACCCACATCATACGGGGAGGCTTAAGTTCCTTCATGTCTGTAGTATTCAGAGAAGCATGATGGACAGTACTATAAAAGGTGAGGGGGAGTCAGATCCAAAGATCATTAAAGTCTACAGAAAAATTGCCATTGGCTGCAAAAAGGTTTGCATCAGGGCAAAACTGTACAGAGAGTGAGGAAGAGGCTTTCTTTGGGATGTTTGCAGACTGAATATGGGGTCTGTAATGAATGCTGCTTTTTCAAATAATATAACGGGTGTGCCCATGTTTGGAATGGAGGGGGGAAAGTCATTTTCAAAATTTGGCCCTTGTCACACAATACCAAAACTTTGAATCAAACTACAGCAAGACACGTATAACTCTGGTCAAACAATAATGTATAGTGTCTGTAACTCACGCCACATCCTGCTGAACTTTATACTTCTGGGCTATTTTAAGAATCCCAGTGGCAGCTACACTTTGGACACAGTTGGTCGAATGTCTACCCATAAATCTCAACATTTACATGTAGTGCGTATTTTTGTAAGAGTGAAGGACTTTGTGTTCATTTAACTCAGATTCCTTTTATAGCAACAAACAGTAGTTTGTACTAAACTTTCTGTAAAACAAGTAATAGTTTGGACTATTTTTAGTGAAGTTAATTTATAGCGATCTTAAGAAAGGAAGGGTCATGCTGCAGCAAAAGCACAGAACTACAGTCATCAAATCTGGGATGTATTCCTGGCTCTAACACAGAATCGAAGTCTTTTAACCTCTCTGTACCTCAGTATCCCTATCTGTAAAATGTGGATAATATTACATAGCTAACTCCAGGGGGTATTACAAGGCTTGTTTTACTGAACCATTATTAGATGGAAATGTTAGAATTATCAACAATAATGCAGAAAAGGTGGATGTGTGCAAGAAATATTTCTGTCCTCATTTGGGGAAAAAGCAGGATGATGTATTCACATCATATGATGAGAAAACACTCTCCAGTCCCACTGTAACTAGGCAGGATGTTAAACAGACCCTCCTGAACATCAGGCATATTAAAATCTGCAGGTCTTCCTAATTTGCATCCAAGGCTGTGTCTACATGGGCACAAATCTTCAAAATAGCCATATTTCGAAGATTACTAATAAGGCGCTGAATTGAATATTCAGCGCCTCATCAGCATTAGGATGCTTCCGGCCACGGCGCTCCAAAAGCGCTGCTTTCGAAAGAGCGCGGCTCGGTGTGGCTACATGGGGGTCCTCAGTGAGCAGGATAAGGGGATTTCAAAAGGTGCAGGGTCCTTTCAAAAAGGACTCCTGTGTAGCTGCGCCGAGCCACATGCTTTTGAAAGCAGTGCTTTCGAAGCGCAGTGGCTGGAAGCGTCCTAATGCTACTGGGGCGCTGCATATTCAATTCAGCACCTCATTAGTAATCTTCGAAATGGCCATTAGCGTGGCCATTTCGAAGATTTGTGCCCATGTAGACACACCCCAAGCGTTTTAAAAGAGATGGTCAAGGAGCTCTCTGGACTACTCCTGCAGATTTGCAGTAAGTTGCAGGGAACTAGAAGAAAGCTAATATACTGCGAATACTTATAAGAGGTAAATGGTACAACCTAGGCAGTAGGCCTGTCTGCTTGACACTGATTCTATCGAAAGTAATAAAACAGCTGATGCAGGAATTGACTGATAAAGAAAGAAAAGAGGGCAACAGAATTATTGCCAGTTAGCATGACTTTACGGAAAGCAGATCATGTCAAACTAACATACCATTTTTTTTGTGAAAGTATTAATTGGACTGATAAATGTAATAATGTTGATGTAATATATTTGGACTTCCATGAGGCATTTGACTTTCACATACCACATACAGCATTTTAGAAATGAAGGTCATACAAAATCAAGATGACACACATAAAGTGAATGAAACATTGGCTAACTTATAGGACTCCAAATATGGAGAATCATTAACGACCACGTGTAGCTCTAGTAGGGACTAAAAGGAAGCAGTTCCTGGTCCCACATTCTTTAACATATTTATCAATGGCATTGAATGAAACTACAACATTATCATGGATAAAGTCCGCAGATATACAAAGATTGAGGAAGTGGTGAATAGTGAAGGGAACTGTTCACTGGTACTAAGTGATCTGAATCACTTAGGCCAGGTCTACACTAGACATTAAAGTCGATTGTAAATACACAGTTCTAGTTACTGCAATTGCATAGCTAGAATCAGCTTATCTACAATCGACTTACCTGGCCGTCCTCAAAAAAGGAGGTCAACAGAAGAAACTCTCCCTTCGACCTCCCTTACTCTTTGCAATATTGAGGAGCACAGTTGTTGACTGCCGATCCCTAATAGTTTGATTTTGGGCACCCCTACCAGGTGCATGAAATCGAACCCCAGAAGATTAACCCTCACCAGGTCAATCTTCCATGTACAATAGACATACCCTTATTGTTTGCTTGTATCCTGCTTACTATGTACTGTAATACAACCAAATGTACTCATATACATCTAAGAACTAAGAATGCAGCTAATACTTACAAGATGGAGGACTCTATCCTGGAAAGTGGTGACCCTCAAGTTATTTTTCAGATTCATGATGGTTAATCAGTTGAACGTGAACTCCTATTGCAATGCCATGGCCAGAACAGCTACCATCATTCATTGGATGCAGAAGAACAGGGGAATATAGAGTACAAGTAGAGCGGTTGCATGACCTCCGTATTTGGCACTGGTGTGACCCCGAATGGAAAAATGTGTCTAGTTCTGCTATCATAGTTCAAGGAATACTGGAGAGTTTTAGAGAACAGCCATGGCAATGATTAAAGGATGGAAAAAGAACCGTGATTTATAATGAAAAGCTGAAGGAGAACAATCTATTTGGCTTTTCCAAGCCACAGTTACTGGGGGATTTGATCATAGTCTGTAAGCACCTATGTGGGAAACAGAAACTCGATTATGGAGTGTTCTTCATTCTAGAGGAAAAAAATGGACCAGGATTCAATGGCTATAAATTGAAGCAAAGTAAATTCAACCTTAAAAAAATGTGTATTTTTAAATGAGGGTAATTAACCAAGGGCAGTGATGGATTGTTCATCACTTGAAAATTTTAAACCGAGATTGGATTTTGTATTCTAAAAGAGATGATCTCATTCAGAGGAAATGACCACAACGCAGTCCAATAAAAGGCCTGTGTTATGCAAGAGGTCAGACTAGTTGATCACAGTGGTCCTTTCTGGCCTTATGAGCTATGAATGAACCTATGCAGCAAGAAAAGTGATGGATTCCAAGATGCCAGCAGGTTGTAGGCCTGTGTTATAAAGATAATTGTGGTGTTGTCATCAAAGAAATGAGCGACAAAGAAACTTGGAGTATGAAGGATTTGGGAAGACGAGTTCAGCCTCTGGTGTATTATACTAGAACTTCCTTAACCCAGGGGCCCTGATCTGTGAACACCTGCGGATCGGACCTTAGCAGTGGGAGGAGGAAGCTTCTCTGTGCACTGTCACTCCCTCTCTCTCCAGCTGGGGGAACGACAGTGCAGTCATGTGCTTCTCCAGAAGCTTCTCCTCCATAGCAGTGGAGGGTTGTGCATGGGACCAGCAGGGGATATGGTGCCTCATGTGCCCCTGGGAGCAGGGTACCAGGTAAGCCCCCATCCTGATACTCCATATGCCCAGAGTCTACAGAGACTTCCCTAGCCCAGAAAATTCTAATCCCATATGCCCTGTTTCCCAGGGCTGCCAGAACAAGAATTTCAAGCAAATTAAATTTAGGTTGACTGCAACGTCAGAAAGGCAGCAGGGAAAGAGATCAGGGATAGAGAGACAGCCATATGAATCCATCAGAAAGACAGGATTAGATACCATGGATCATATGACTTAGAGATGGGGTGTACAGGGAGAAGATGAGTGGAGCATTGATACCCATGGACAGGGTAGCAGGGTGAAGAGGTAGATTCACCCAAGAAAGGTATTGATGGAATACCCAGAGAGGTAGGAGGACTAGAAGAGGATGCAGTTTCACAAGCTGAGAGACTATGGCTTCAGGAAGGAGGCTGTGCTTAACTATGTCAAGGGCAGCCGAAAACCCAAAGAAGATGAGGATGGAACAGAGGGTCTGAGATTTGTCCATTTGGATCATTATGGAGCAACATTGTTCAGAGCAGTTTCAGTAGAATGAAGTGCAGGGGGTGAGAACTGGGAGGACTGGTATATAGGGGAGGTGGAGAAATAGTTATAGCAATCACGGTTAATAAGTTGAGAGATGCAGGGGAGAAGGGAGGGGGGCTGGAAGTAGAGTGGGATTTACTTTTGGATGATAAAACTTACAGAGTGCTGTATCTATCTGTTAGATAACATGCTTGTCATCCAGCACGCCAGAAAGCCCTGGGGAGGGGCTGTGCGCACAACTTGGATCCAATCAAAATACTGCCCTGCTGAAATTGCGGTCTTTAGTTTGAGCTGGGAATGTTTATTTCAACATCAATGGGCTTACTGTAAAGGACAGGAGAAAAGCAGCATGACGATGCTGAAACTACAAGTGAATTTCAGTTTTTCCTACAGTGTTACCTGCAGTTGATCTTGGTGGAGTCTCATAGGGCCAAACGGCACATCTGTCACTGGTGCCTACAAACAAGAAGAGAATTTTATAAGTACACACCTGCTCATGTAGGAAGGAAATCAACTCTCTTAAGGAAGATCTCTCTGATTTACCACAGGATCACAAATACATCGTGGTCATTATCAGCCCCTTTGTCTATAAGCGTTTTACGTTGTTTTTAGAAATTTCTGTTCAACGCAGCAACAAAGGTTACAAATCAACAAGCAGGTCACAGTCATTTTCTTATTGACATTTCCAACACAAAGAAATGCATCAATCATGTGAGTATGCTAGACTGAGAATACAGACAAATAAAAAGCTGAATTACTTAGGCTGTTCCGCAACACGGGCAAATGTTTAGAAAAAGCTTTATTTAAAAAATGCAAATAAGCATTTATTTCACAAAAGAAAGGCAGATGCATGTCTGGGATGGGTTAAGATGACCAGGCAGGCCAATTAACCATACAGGCTTCACCTGGAGGCAAGAGCCAGGGGAAGGGAATTGATAGAGAGCAGGCTCAGCTGGGCAGAAATGGGCAGGGCCTAGAAAACCAGGAAGATGGCAACAGACAAGAGTTTCTGGGAAGGAGCAATCACTCCCTAGGGTAGAAGGAGGAGGGGTTGGAGTTGGTACACCCAGAAACATAGGTGACTTATGGTAGCATTGGGGAGGTGCACCATCCTCCTGTACCACTGCCAAAATTTTAATTGCTAAATGACGTGTCCCCACATGCTCCTCTGGGTGGCCCTCCCTGCACCCATTTCCCTTGCAGGCACCAGTCACGCCCCATCCAGAGAAAGAGCAGTGGAGACCACGAGTGTTAGGAAGCAGTCCAGTAACAAAGCATACAGGTTAACTCAGACTCTGAGGCTACATCTACACTAGAGAGATCTTTTGAAAGAAGCCCTTCCAGAAGATCTCTTCCAAAGGAACTCCTTTCGAAAGAGTACGTCCACACACAAAAAAGTGGATCAAAAGAGTGATCCGCTCTTTCGAAAGAGAGCATCCACACAGCCCCCACTCTTTCGAAAGAATAGGCCAGGGATTGAAAAACCAGGTGCCACGAGGACTGCTCTTTTGAAAGAGGGGGCCAGGGATTGAACATGAGGATTGCTCTTTCGAAAGAAGGGCCCTCCAGAACATCTACACGCTTTTTCTTTCAAAAGAAGCTTTTGAAAAGGGGCGCTCTTCCAGAAACGGGGAAGGAAGAGTGATTTCGAAAGGAGCGCCATGTTCTTTTGATTTACTTTAGAGAAAAATGCTTTGTGTGTGTAGACACTCCGCTGGATCTTTTGAAAGAGTCCCCTTCTTTCAAAAGATCTTTTCAAAGAATTTGCTAGTGTAGATGCAGCCTGAGACTCACCACAGCAGGGCTTTTACTTATTTATTTATTTTGAGGGAGGGCCTCTCTGGTGTTACACACACATCTCCTAGAACTGGAAGGGACCTCTGGAGGTCATCTAGTCCAGTCCCCTGCGCTCTTGGCAGGACCAAGCACCATCCCTGATATCTATTTGCCTCAATCCCTAAATGGCCTCCTCAAGGATTGAACTTGCAACCCTGGGTTTAGCAGGCCAATGCTTACCCTGAGAGTCAGAACACAAATAATTAGTAAAGAATTCTCTTTGTGTAAAAGAGGAACAAAAATCCAGCTGCTTCTCTCTTAGCTGTGCAGATGCAGCAAAGCTAACTGGGGTAAAAGAACAGAAGAAACGTATTTTTTGCAATGTAATAAACAAAGAGGACTCAGGACCACATAGACACAAGGAACAGATCTGTTGAGTATGAAGGTGGAATTTTTACACTGTTGTTTTTTCAGAGTAAAACCATGCTCCGGGGCAGTAATGCCCAGAACTGTTGGGCTGAAGCACTGAATGGGAACACTGCAGAGCGCTGTTGAAGGAAAGACTTTGATATACTGCAGAAGGGAAAAACGTGGATTGACTGGACCAGAAGGCTGAGTCAGGAAGATGTTGTGCTTGCGTGGTCGAAAGAGGCACTGAGAGAAAGAGGTGGTGTGATGGCATGTGACTGCGGTAATAAGCTAACCCCCAGAGTGGCCAGGAGGAGGTGCCAGACTTGGCGTGAGTGGTGTGCCTTCTCGTGCTCTGCTCGAGACCTTCTCCGTAATGAATTTCACTACATCATGCTGAGTGCTTGAAAGCTCTACAAATAAAAACGCACACGTCATTTCCCAAAGCGTGCTCTGAAGCATTGCTTCCCGAGACCACGAGTGCCCCTCAGAAGCTGCAGAACTCTGAGAAAAGCATTTAAAAGCATGTATGTTTAAAATGCTCTTCTCCTCCGTATAGTGATTGTAAGACCCCATTAGTGTGGGCCCTCTTCACTGTGTGTCAGTGAGTCCCATCTTGCATCTGCTCGGATTTTAAAGAGTATTTTTCCAAGGGACAATTCAGCTGAAGAGATGAGAAGAGAATCAAGCTAGGATCTTTCCCTCTCTTGCTCCATTGCAAGTAATAATGATCGGGAGTAGCAGCTGCTTCTTCTAGCCCCACCAACTTAATGGGGCATTATTGTTTTGCCTAAAGATGTGGAGTAAATGGCTCTTAAGGGGCTTTGGGCTAGAGTTTTCAAAGGTATAGAGGTGTGTAAGTGCATCTGAAAATCACCACTAAACACATTTGCCTATTTAGGGGCCTACACACATTTAAAATCTTACCTTTTGTACTTTTGGTCTCTGAGGGTGCCTTTATACATCTAACCCAATGCACAGAGGCAGGAAGTTTCAAAGCCTTGGTGAGATGATTCAGGTTCTCTCTGTGTAGAAGTTTGGGCTCTGCCTGGTGCCTGGTCGGCAGGACCCACTCCTCCGGGTTTCAGAGTCCAAACTCTGGCCTCCGCCCAGACTTCTACATTACTGTTTTCAGTCCCTCAGTGAGAGTCCAAATCAGTTAATCCAGATTCTGAGACTCACTGCAGCAGGGATTTTGTTTCTTTTTGTTTTCGGGGGTGGGAGGGGCGCAAACAATTAGTAAAGAATTCTCTTCGTGTAAAAGGGGAACTAAAATCCAGCTGGTTCTCTCTTAGCTGTGCAGGCGCAGCAGAGCTAACCAGGGCAAAACAGCAGAAGAAATTTATTTTTGGCAATGTAGTAAACAAAGAGGACTCGGGAGCACAGAGACACATAGAACAGATCTGTTGAGCAGGAAGGTGGACTTTTTATATTTTTTTTTCAGAATAAAACCACACTGTTAGATCAGATTTAATCCTTTGCAGTCCAGAATTTTCCAATAAGTAATTTTAAAGAACCCTCATTACATCCCATATACCACATAAAGTCCTCTTAAAATTACATGCTCTTTTCTTTCTCTGACCTCATTGCTCTATCGTGTAGCCCATCAGGCTCTTCGTGTGAGCTTTTATTTGTTTATAAATTTGGAAATCATCAATGTAACTTCAAATGAGAGAGAAATATGAAGCGAGCAAAATGCCAGTGGAGCACCTGAGAAAACAATACAGGAACTGCTTATGCCTTTGTTATTAGGCTGGAGCTGTAACAGTGGCTGTAAAATCAACATGACGAGGGTTCCAGATGTACTTTCTCAATAACTCTCATTGCCAACACTAAACATGCTTCATGAGATATGAAAAATCAAGCTGCTTTGCTCTCCTGCTCACACCAGGTAACAATTTTGAACAAAGAAATTAGCTGCTAATTTCATTGGTGATGCATGGGGCAGATGCAAATCCACCTTTCTCTGCCATAGCTTTACTGGCTCAGTGATGCTAACAGCACTAACAGCTTGGTTTTAATCAGTAAAGTAATCAGAAATGCCTGAAGTACATACAATGAGAATACTACAGAGTAAGAGTTGCCATTTTACAGTCATTTTTTTTTTTTAACCTTAACTATACTTTACATCACATTTTGAAATATTTATTTTTGTGCGTTCAGGCTGCCAGACGAAAGTGTTTTCAGTTTTAACTAACGCTGTCTTTGAGCTTGAAAGTTCAGACCCAGAGCTGAACTTTCCCAAAGTTTACGGGTATTTAGAACCAGTGCCAAGTCTAATATTAAACAGTAGATACAGTTACTGTAGCCAGCCATTGCTTTCATTTGTTCATTTGCTGCTTTCATTTCTAAGTCTATGAGTGAATGTATTGATGGTAGAGGCACTGAAAGATCAACAGTCTGATGCTTGTGGAATCAAGCATCCTCAATTTCCACTGACTTCTGCGAAGGTTGAAGCAGCCCAGCATCTCACAGTAGGTGCTCTGCAGTTAGAAGGACTAGGTCCTCATAGCAATGGTTGGAGCCAGGCAGAGCGAGCACTGTGCTGGCAGGTTGTGTGCATTTTCCCCTACAGATCCTCCAACCCACTACCTCAGTTTCACCTGAAACCCCTGGTTACTTCGGACCAGAGCTCCTGTAACCCATACACCTGGGGGTGTGGGTCACTGTCCCATGTAGTGGCACCTAGACGACCACTTACACAGAGAAAGAATGAGTTTCCATTATAGCCATAGCTAGCAGACAGATGGCTTTTAGCTCAAACTGTAAAGGCTCCAGAGATCCCAGGTTCGAGCCTGCCTACAGGCAGTTTCAAGTGGGAGGCTCATCCAGGATTTCAACTGGGGCTATGTCTACACAGCAGCGTTATTTCAAAATAAGCCATTCCAAAAATCTCTTTGGCTCCGGCTCCATTACATTCCCCTTTCAGAAGGGGATGGCAAATGCGGCTGATAGGAAATGCAAACGAGGTGCTGATTTACATATTGTGCACCTCATTTGCATAACTTCAGCTACTCACTGTTCCGGAAGTGGTGTTTTCAGGAAAAAAAAAAACAACAGGCAGTGTAGACAGGGTTCCTTCGAAAACAAGCCCCGTTTTCGAAAGAACCCTTCTTCCTGAAAAATACGAGGAAGGAGGGTGCTTTCAAAAACGAGGTTTGCTGCATTTGCATTCCCCTTCCGAAAGGGGAATGTACTGCAGCTACAGCCGTTTGGACCAGCTTACTTCGAAATAACACTGATACATATAAAATGCATTTTGCAATAGCCCTCAGCTATTTGATAATATGGCCTCCTTCGCAAAAGAGCCATTGGATGCAGCTTATTTCAAAATAGGTTCTATTCCTTCTCTACACAGCCCCTATTTTGAAAGAGGCGCTGCTCCTCATGGAATGAGGTTTACCTATTTCTAAATGAGCCAACCGCTATTTTTGTGGTTGTGTTGTATTGACACTTGCAAAGATATTTTGAAATAACTTTTCTGTGTAGACGTACCCTGGGTCTCCAAAGCTCTCAACGTGCTTCCTTAGCTAGGGGAAATATGTAATCCACACATCTACTGAGTGTGGTTCACTGTCTCACATAGTGGCACCCTAGATCACTCACAGAGAAAAAGAATGAGCCTCTTTTACAGCCTTAAAACTGAGAGACAGCTGGCTTTTAGCTCAAACGGTAGAGGTTCCTGCTCTGAGCTCCAGAGGCCCCAGACTTGAGTCTGACTGTGGGCGGTTACACTTCTCTTAAGTAGATACTTTCAACCACGAGTCAGTTCAATCCTATTTCACTGTATCTTTGAAATGAGCATGCACGTAACCAATTCCTGTTCACTCTGCTCACACAGGTACTCTCAACAACAAGCCAAGCAGGAGTTGCCCAACAGGGACTTTGCTGAGTCTACAAAATACTTTTTTGCCAACGTGACGTTTAAGCTCCACTTATACACAGCACCTGCATGTGATCTTGTTACATGTTAACCTTCTGTCCCAGGTGGAAGAAGAACCCTCTTCTGCATTGCAGTTGGAAAATTTTGGTGCACTCTAGTTAATTCTTAATCTGGTTGAAATCTGTTCAAATAACTAGATTAATCATTTCAATTCTGCTTACAAAGCTGCCAATCTCAAGAATTGAAGTTTTGGGTAGGCACTGTGTCCACTGTAACACTCTAAAGGCTTCAGCAAAGATTTAATTCAGCACTAAAACAGAAACTCTGACTTCTGGATGGATTAAATAAACTTTAAAAACAGAGCAAAAACTATAACTAACCCCTTTTCCCTCAGGTTTGTGTGTATAACAATTGGACAAATACATCTTTATCCAGCTGTATGTTTTGCCATTTCTTCCTTTACATTCATCCTGATTTAAAAAAAGCAATCAGGACATTTTTGTACTGGCAATTATGACTTAATGCAACTAACAGCTGTGCCAAGGTAGGGAAAAATGTTTTTTTAGCAGGTCGTATAAGAAGAACAAAGATTAAGGCTACCTGCAATCTTTGGAATTGTTGGCACATTTCTAAGGACCCACATAAATTAATCGCACGAGCAGGCACAGCATCTACAGATGTGGTGAAAGCTGAGTCCAGAATACCCAAGGAAAACATTATGAATTTAAGTATTTTAAAATACACACCTAGAGACTAGACTAATTTTGAGCCAGGGCCCAACCTAGGCGGAGGGTGAGAAGGTGGCAACAGTACTTCAAAAGTTGCAACATGTTCTCCTCTCCACTTCAGTGCCATTTGACCCACCCCTATCAATGAGGCAGGTGGTAACAGAGGCTACACAAGCACCTAGAAGGATTAGATCGTACCAGCCATGTAGCCTAACGTGCCCAGCACAAGAAGAGTCACACAAGAAGTCAGTAAGTCCATGACCTGAAAAACATTAAAACCGATGGGAATCTTTCAATTGACTATAGTGGGAACAAGACTGGAGGCTCCTACGCACTATGTATGGTATAAAGGGTTTGCAAAGTCTAGCCCCTAAATTGCTATGTCACTGAAACTGCTAGTAGAATAATTCAGAGATAAGTGAATGGTTGTTAAATAACACAACTGCAATAAGCTTAAAACAGACCGGCCCAAATAACTGTGACCTGTCTGATTAAAGTACAACCAACTAGACAGTGAGTTTATATAACCTATTAAAACATTTCAGGTTCCTTTTACTATGAGTCATCCTTCACAACTCAGCCAGAGCAGAATCCACAGGAAAGACCTACTCATGGTTTTTTTTCATTCCTGCAGAAAGAAAAACCTTATATGAACTTGCTCATGAAATACTTATAGTAAAGAACAAAGACCAGAAATGGCAGGCACACTGCATGTGCTAGTTATGGTGATACACTACATGGTTAGAATGCAGGACACATCAAACATGCTTACATGCCATAGGTTTCCTATTTACCAGACTTCTCATCTTGGCTTAGTTTAAAATGCTTCTGTTGCCATTACTAATTGGAGGGCAGAGCTAACCCTCAAAAGAGGCACAGTCAGCTGGAAAAAGAGCCTTTGGCTATTAACTACTGACCTTATTTATGTTAAAGAGAAGCAAACACATTACTTCTGCAGGCTGATTTTTTTAAAATATTTCCTTACATTTTTGTGTGATGCTTTAATCCGTACTCCAGGTCCCTAGCTAGCCCAAAGTCCCCATGGCCTTCAGAGGTATGGCTGAAGCCTCTGCTACAAACCAACCTGTACAACAGAGATGCTGGCCTACTGCAGAAGGAGATATGGCTCAGTGGGGAGAAAGAGGGCTCATAACAAATGAATCCTCCACAAGTTGCAATTTTGTTTCCACACAATTCCTGCATACTCCATAGGCCCAGTGGTAACCTCTCCCCTCCCATAGGTGCATCTGATGAAGTTGGGTTTTGCCCATTAAACCTTATGCTCCAAGAAATCTGTTAGTCTATAAGGTGCCACAGGAGTTGTGGTAGCTCTCGTGAGGATACAGGAGCAGCTCCAGGGCTTCGACCTAGCTAAAGACCATTACTGAGAATTTTGCAGTCTACTTACTTGAATAAACAAGTGAGACACGCTTGTGCTATATTATCAGTTGTGCAGCCACTTTTATTAAATGGATTACAGCTAGACAGTGCTTTTTGCTGGTACAAGAAACCTAAGATAGAGAGTTAGGCCAATAATAAGCATATTATGGATAACAATTTAGCACTAAGTAACTATTCACATATGCTTTTATTACAAGTCTCAAACCTAAGGTCTATTCCCATTAAAATATCTGATAGATAGTGATACTTATAGCAAGGAGGGATATTTTGGTAATAAACCATAATATGCTAATTGCATAATAACATGCCAACCTTGCCAAGCTCTCGTCCTCTCACACCACTGGCCTTCACAAGATACTTCGCATGTGTTGGCCAAAGACAATCTCCAACCATGACCTGTTCCTGCGATGCCAACAGGAGGATCTGACCACTATCATCATCAGAAGACACTGGAGATGGATAAGGCACATGATGAGAAGGGAGGCAGAAGCCATTGTAAAGATAGCACTTCACTGGATGCGTGAAGGACGACAGAAACGTCGGAGGATCAAGACAACGTGGTGGCGTACTGTTGGCACAAACATGAAGAGAATGAACTACAACGGGACACAGTGGAGAAAATGGCCGAAGACAGACAGAAGTGGAGGAGCTTGGTTGCTGTCCTATATGCCAGCAGGTGTAACAGGCTTTAACTAAACAAAGCCCAATTAACAAGTAATCTTTCTTAAATACAGCACTATGACATTTGTCCAGTGCTTAAAAGCAAATGTATTATGAACTTAAGTACTGAACCACACATGTATTGTTTTATTAAAAGACTTGCCCTAGCAAAATTTATTAATGGGGCAAAACAAGCTATAGCACCCCACACACAAAACACTCCAAAATGCTGAGTATACCAAACTGGATGTTCAGCATTATTAATGGCAAATTGTGTGTATGTAAAAATGTCTGTATATTAAAACAGTGAGTTTGCAATATCTAAACTAATCTGCCACATCTAAAGTTTTAATAGTGTATTGCCAGCAATATTAATCATGTTACTTTAAAACCAATCAATATTTTAAAATTGTGTACATACATTTTACTTTAGTTTTGACATATAGTCTTGAATATTGTCTCTGTGTGTACCTACATTATCAATTATCACAAATAAGAACTGATTTCAGCTAAATTTAAACACTCAATCTCAAAATTGACCTGACAGCATTAGGGCCAGTTCAAATGTTTCAAATTTTGATTTTTTCAGTTAAAATGGATTAATTTTACATAAAATCTTCTTTACATTTAAAACCAGCTCCAGGAAGCCTAGATATATCCATTCCACCAAGCAAACAGCCAAGTGAACAGGTAGACTTGAGATCACACCTTCCCAGTGAACTGATCCAGGACCAATCAAATCAGGAGCCTGGGTGTGGGAGGCAGGAAAGAGGGGGTGACTTGGCATCCTTCTGTGTTCTGCAAGTGCTGGACCTGACTCTGACAGTGTCCCACAAGGAGAAAATGTCCATCCCTGCCTGACAAGATACTGCTTGTCAAAGCGAGGGCTAACAGGTCTTCTTGGCTAACAGGTCGTCTTGTCCTCGTGAACAAGATCAGTTGCCTCTTCATCGCCGCTCTTGATTTGGAGCGAATGCTGCCTGAGCGCAGGCATGATTCTGGGCCATAAGTGGCAGTGCTGTGTGGTTCCATGACCCCAGACTACTCAGTGGTGGCTTGTAGTGGGACGGTGCCCTACCACAGAGGCTGGAATGGAGCAGGCCCCTCCAAGAACCCTGTGGGAAAGACCAACATGTCCCTGTGTGACAGCACCAGACAGTTGAGTGTGTTCTGTGACCCCCAAGGCTGAATGGGCCAACAGGGGAGTGTACAGCCTCCTGCAGCCCACTGTCTGCCCCCCCCCCACTTGTGGATAAGGAAAGTTGTAGAACTCATCCTGAGATGCCTTCCCCAGGTCCTTGGGGCAAGGAAGCCTGGGAGACATTCTGGGGGTAGGGACCAGCTCCAGGGTCGGGACCAGCTCCTGGCAGGTGGGTCTGGTTGCTTGACTGGCTTCCTCCTCCTCTTCATGGTTACCCGCAACCTTGCGCTCCTGATGACTGACGCTAGGCATGCCCTGGCCAGACTCGCTGATGATGGGCGGGGAGGCGACCCATCTGGCATCAAGCTGCTCATAGTAGCAGCAGATGTGCGGTGCCACCCCAGAACATCCACTCTGTTCCCTGGCCTTGTAGTAGGCCTGCCACAGCTCCTTAATCCTCAGATGGCACTGCTCAAGGGTCCTGGCCTGCCCCTTTGTCAGCCTGGCTGGCAGTCATCTGGCCATAGAGGTCTGTGTTCTGCTTCTTGGCGTGGAGATCCCAAAGGCTGGTCTCCTCCCCACAGACCTCAGTGAGATCCAGCACCTCCCCAGTGGTCCAGGCTGAGGCTCTCCTGCATTCTTGAGCAGTGGCTGCCATGGGAGCTTCAGGAGTGCTGGCTGACACCAGGAGAATCAGAGGGCATCCTGGAGTCGCTCAGACCAGCCTTGGGTGGTAGTGTACTGCATGGGGTGATCACAGCTTCCCACATGTGCCAAGACCTTCTCCCCTTACCAGGCTTATGAAGCTCCACAGCAGAAGAAGAGCAGTGGAGATACCTGGTATGGCCACCGCAGTCAGGCCTGCATCTGTGAGATGCCTCTGGAGGCCAATAATTGCAAATTAATGGCACTGGTGCATCCACACTATCGCTATTTTGGAGAGCAAGCGGGTTAGGGCTGGGGAGCAGGGGCTGGGGCCAGGAAGTGGCTGGCAGCCAGGATAGGAGACTGAGCATGGGGCCTGGAGACCGGCAGGGTATTGGCCTCCTCTGGCCCGGCAAAATCCCTGGTCTGGAACCACTCAGGTCCCAGTGGTGCTGTAACATGGAAGTGGAAACTATCCTCATTCGTGATGTGCAGTACACAGAACTAGGTTTGGATAAGCCAAAAACAAGCCAGGAAAAAAAATCAATATCCACGCATAAACTTAAGACAACATCTGATATGACTTGTCTGATCAGTCGCACCTCTCTTTCCCTCCCAAGCCTTTTCTTTGAGAGGTTAAATGGCAACATGCCTTTGAGTTATTATTCACTTTAGCCCTATTCTTAAACGCCACAGGAAGTCTGAGAAAGAAGAAGGTGGTGCATCATCGTGCTTCTGAACTCTAAGAGCTAGACTGTGCTTTTAGCCTGAGCCTTGCCCAAGGGGGTGGCTCATTAAATGCCTGGAGAAGCAAAGTTCCCTCCCTTCTTCTCCCTTGCTTGGAGATAAGGAGATGTTAACATGCTAATGTGCTGCTGACCTGTAGAGTACATTACAACCCGCCCCTGCACTGACTCAGCTGAGGAGTCCCGTAAATGGAGTGGGTGCAGCAATGGATCTGCCTCTTCCCAGTGTCTTGCTCCAGGGGGAAGGGAAAGGGGGGACATAAGCAGGCATACAGCACTGCTTACTCCTGTGCAGGATCCAAGATCCAGGCAGGTCACATGGCAGCAGTGAGACTTCTGACTCGCCCTTACTATATGTGGGCGTGTAGCCAAAGCTGCAAGCCAGCCCTAAGGAACAACACTGATTTTCTCTATATACAAAAGCAAGGAGGTTGAGCAGCAAATAGAATGCTGACAGAATGCAGCATTCATAATAAATGTTGGATTTGCCTCTGCATTTGCCCCACCTGGCAGTCCTTTCCAGTACAGCTCTGTATACTACACTCCACTAAACACTAGTCATTCGAATTTAACACAAAAGAAGTAAGAATCAAAAGTCTGATGCCAGCTCTAGAGATCCAACCATCTTTTGAGCTTTTATAGGGTGAAACTTATTTGTTTACCATGCTCTTCATCATTTCTTCTGCTGCTTTTTCAGGCAAGTTACCATTGTTGTATGCAAAGCAACAAAAGGTCTGATATGTAACATTCAGATCTGGATCTGAACAATCCAAAACTTTGAGGTTGCTCTGAGTAAGGTGTTAAATTAGGATCCTTCTGAGAAGTGGTTGCTTTTAGAGTATGTACACTCTCTTTCTCTCGCTCTTTGGATCCTTGGAATTCTTTGGCTACATTCTTCTATGTGGTCAGGCCATGCTGTAAAGCATTTGAAGTTATATCCTGTGCTAAAGAGAAAAACAGCACTCAATGATCTGGCTTATATTTTAGAAGATAATTTAAAACCCTATAATAATGGCTTTCTATACATAGGCTGCAGAAGTAGCTGCCCCTATCAATGCAAAAACAACCTATAAACAGACTTTTACTTCTCAAGAGTTCTGCAAAGTCAAATACGCTCCTTCACGGACAAACATCTGAAGAAATACCTTTGAAGATTCTAGAAAGGTGTAATGGCACCATGGGACAGTACACAGAAATGTAATTATTTTACATGAGAAAATATGGGCATTATTGATCTAGATCATGTTGGAAGAATGCCAGCTAGGAATGCACTAGATTTCTTATATTTTATAATTGTGCTCATCTCTACAGCATCTAGGCATCTTTGGTAGCTGAGGGATGCTTGCAAGAGCAAATCAGAGTTGTTCACCTTTATCAAATGGTCATCTTTTAGGAGCTGCATACCACTATGTGCAGGAAAACCTTCCTGCTTCTCTAAGAACTCTATTCTCTTACTCTCCTTGAACTCAGAGCCCTTCTCTGTTTTCTCCTTTGAATGTGGGACCAAGAGCTCTCCAGCCACGTGTGTCTCACATAATGCTTCAGAGGCAGCTGGGTAACGATGTGTGGCAAGAAATTCTCACACAGGTTTGAGGCCTACTTCCTTTTCTTCCACATTAGACAAAGCTACAACTGCTCAAGACTCCCCACCAGGTGGAGACATATATCTGAGCTTTTGGAGATAGCAAAGCCCTTATGTACTGAGCGTGACATCACAAAAAAGTTTCAGGATATGTAACAGAGAGAAAGCCATGCTAGTCTATGTACCATCAAAACAAAAAAGCAGTAAAGTAGCACTTTAAAGACTACCAAAATAATTTATTAGGTGAGCTTTCATGGGACAGACCCACTTCTTCAGACCATAGCCAGACCAGCACAGACTCAATATTTAAGGCATAGAGAACCAAAAATAGTAATCAAGGTTGACAAATCAGAAAAAAAAAAATCAAGGTGAGCAAATCAGAGAGCACTATGGGGGCTCTTTTGCATACTTGGCTTAATCTAATTCTTGACTTTGCCCCCACCCTGATTTGCTCACCTTGATCATTTTTTCTCTGATTTGTCAACCTTGATTACTATTTTTGGTTCTCTATCACTTAAATATTGAGTCTGTTCTGGTCTGGCTATGGTCTGAAGAAGTGGGTCTGTCCTACGAAAGCTCACCACCTAATAAATTATTTTGCTAGTCTTTAAAGTGCTACTTTACTGCCTCCCCCCGCCCCCCAGGATATGGTTCTTCTGTCTCCATCCACTGGCAAGGAGGAACTGTATCCAACCACCTGGACAGGAAGAGAAGACTGGAGACAGATTCTTGTTTAGTCTGCCTAGTGATCAATCAAGAAACCTTTAAAATATAGTCTATTAAGTTTTGGGCCATGGCATTCTGAACAGCAGAGAATAAAGCCGGTGATAGCTTTCTCAGCTTTGGTCTACCTGAAATAATACTTTTCATTTACCTTCCACTGCCTCCAGTGTACTAATTTTACAGGCAGATTGAGAACTGTCTCTTCCTTTTTTCTTTTTGCAGACTCTCAGTGCAAATGGTACATTCTTTTGGCTGAGAGGAAAATTCTTGCTGGTTGCATTTTAACAGTTGCACCGCACTGCACTCTGGGAGATGTAAGTATCTCACATTAGTTCTATTGTTTATTATTAAAAACTGATTACCCTTTCATAATTCTGAAGATGCCCAAAATATCTGGGAGTACAACAACAAGCTCTAATTTGTGATGGTCAGTTTAGGCTAGTGAGTGGGTAGCATGAAGGGTCTTTCTTCCTCTCAGTGGGCTGCTAGATTGTCGTAACCAACACAGTTTCAGGGGATAGGATAGTTTTGTTAACTGCACTTGCATAGCTGGAAGTTGTGGGATGTGCCAATTGAATCATAGCAATACTTTGTTTGGATGCAGAGGGAGCGCACAGTTCTCACAATCACCTCACCTCACGTGCCTTTGCTTTGCGCGACTGTCACTTTAGTAATACCAGTAGGGAAAAAAATACGTGGATGGACACCAGTGGAATCTGGCAACCCTGAGCCTGGACAATGGTAAACAAAATTTCTCATGGGCCACACACAGAACCCTGATGGGTCATGTGTGGGTTGTAGGTCACAGGTTGCCCATCACCGATCTAATTTCTTTCATATCCAACTACTATATTTCTTCTTTCTAATGGGAGACCACTGGCAAATTCTGTTTTTGAGGGTGATCACAGAGATGCCAGGATAAAAAAGGCCTCTGCTACTCTCCTGATGAGTTTTAAGGCATTCATTTATTGATTTATACGCATTTCTGTGGCATTCATTGTTATAGCACCTGTACTTGAATGGGCTTCCCTGACTAAAAAGACCTTTTCACATCCATGAGGGAAATGTCCAGTTACTCTTTTTCGTGCCATGGACATTTTTCATGGCTTAATCCATCAAGAGAGCAATGATCACAGATGAACCAAGAACAAGAAAGAAAGATGGAAGTAGCTCGTGTGCAGAAACAGCACATACTGGTCAAAACTGACTATGAGTCAGCCAAGCTCTTTGGCATTGTTCTTTAATTTGTCCTCAGCTAGGAAGCTTTCTTGTTTAAGGGACAAACCTGATTTCCCAAGGTGCTGAATATCCATTGAAGTCAATGGGTACTTGGCATGTCTGAAAAACAGGCAAACAGTGCATGAAAAGAAAAAGAAACAGAAGTATGTCCATATCTTGGGAGGAATTGTGCTGCAGAAGACTGCCCCATCTTGGGGACTAGAGGCCTGGAATTCTTGTGGGGTTTGATAGCCTCTGAGCACATGGCACCGGCAGCCCTGGGACCCATATGCTCCTCACAGTACTTCATGAGAGAGCATCATGAAAAAATCTTTGAAAAATGCTTCATAAAAAGTCACCTCCTGAAGTTTTACTGGGGAGGACACAATCTGGATCAATGTTTGTACCTGGATTCTACCTACATGATGGTATATGGATATTGCATCATAACGTCAGAGCTATGGGAACAGAATTCATTTCTGTCCAATGGGAAAAGGCCTGCCACAAACTGTAGTTTGCCGATAGCCAGGCAGAGCTTGCTGAGATGGTTGGTCCTGACTGGCTGAGAACAGCACAAAATCTGTACACCTAACAACAGACCCCAGATCTCATTGGCCTCCAAGTACGTCACAATGCAAACGTTAAATAGTGATGATAAACACATTCAGTATTTTCATTTAATTAAACACTACATTTCCTGTCCTAAACACGACATGTAATTGCTTATTTACTTGGGAAAATTAAGAATGCAGATTTATTAACAGCTAGAACTATGACTTTTTAGAAAAGTATATGGCAGTAAAAAGTTGTAGCAGTATTATTCCTTTTACCCCACCATCTATCACAGGCAAATCCAGATGGGACTTTTCTGTTACAAAAATACAGACAGGTATCTTCTCACCTTTAACAGCAAAAAGCTCATTCTCTAACCAAGGGGACTGATTCTCCAGGGAATCTGAAGAAGTGGGTCTTACCCATGAAAGCTAATAGCATTGTTAGTCTGTAAGGTGCTACAGGACTGCCTGCTTTGTTTTGCAAAGATACAGACTAACACAGCTACCCTTCATGAGTCATGATTTGTAAAGGTATTTAGGCACTCAGCATTGCAATGCCTAAGTGACATAGCAGCCCACACCAGTTTAGCATTCTAATGCTGAGTGCAGCAATGCCTGAAGACAAACCTAGGTCCCCTACGAGCTTCACCTCTGGCAGATGTTTGTTATGTCTATGGGCTACAGGGCATTTGAAACAGGATTTGTACTCACGTCTGGTAAAGTAGTATAAAACGTTTCTGCAAGCTCATAGGACTGGTTAAACGCTACACTCTAAATAGAAGATATCAAAATCTTCAGGAGAGTCCCTTCGGGGGGAAGCAGTTGACATGGAATAGTTTGAATTTAGCAAAGCTTTGGATTTTGTCTCACATGACCCTCCCACAAACAAACTAGGGAAATGCAACCTAGAAGGAGCTACTATAAGGTGGGTGCAAAGCTGGCTGAAAAGCAGGCAATAGTTATCATGGTTCACACAGTTATCGTGTTGGAAGGGCATAACAAGGGGGTTCCTGCAAGGGTCAGTTCTGGGTCTGGTTCTTCTCAATGTCTTTCGGCAATGATTTAAATAGCAGCACAAAGCGTGCACTTATAAAGTCTACAGGCTATACCAAGCTGGGAGGGGTTGCAAGTGCTCTGGAGGATAGCATTAAAATTCAAAATGATCTGGACAAAATGCAGAAATGGCTTGCAGTAAATAGGAGGAAATTCAAGAAGGATAAATGAAAAGTATTCCACTTAGGATGAAACAATCAGCTGCACACATACCAATGGGAAATGACTGCCTAGGAAGGAGTACTGCAGAAAGGGATCTGTGAGTCATAGCAGATAATAAGCAAAACGTGAATTAACAGTGTAACACTGTTACAAAAAAAAGTGAGCATGGTTTGGAGATGTATTAGTAGGAGTTTTGTAAGCAAGACACAAAAAGTAATTCTTCCACTCTGCACTGATTAGGCCACAACTGAAGTACTGTGTTCAGTTCTGGATACAACATTGTAGGAAAGGTGTGAAAAAATTGGAGAAAGTACAGAGAAGAGCAACTCAATAATCAGAAGTCTAGAAACCATGACCCAGGAGAGAAGACTGAAAGAACTGGGCTTGTTTAGTTCAGTCTGAAGAAGAGAAAAACATAAAGGGGACATGGGCTGCGAGGGGGAGCTGGTTCAAGGGCTCTGGCTGGAGGTCTGGGATTTGGGGTGGAGCTGGGAATGAGGGGCTTGGGTTGCAGGAGGGGGCTCTGGGCTAGGTCTGAGCTTCTGGATGGACATTAGGAAAAAAACTCCTCAGGGTGGTTAAGCACTAAAATAAATTGCCTAAGGAGGCTGTGGAATCTCCATCACTGGAGATTTTTAAGAGCAGGTTAGACAAACATGTTGGGGATGGTCTACATAAGGGATGGCCAAACTACTACCCATGGGCCCCATTTGGCCCAGCAGCTGTTTTACTTTGGCCCTCATGTTCCTGCTTGGGAGCAGGGTCTGTGGCTTGCCCTGCTCCATGTGGTTCCTGGAAGCAGAAGCATGGCTCCCCTCTGGAGCTGCCTGGAGCTCTCCCTATGGCTGTGCCTCTGCATAAGAGTGGGACAGAAGTGGAACATGCCATTGCTTTCAGCAGCTGCTTGAGGTGGTAAGTGCAGCCTGAAGACTGAATCCTGAACCTCCGCCCCATGCCTCAACCCTCTGCCTCAGCTCCCCCTCCCAGCCTGGAGCCCCCTCCTGCATCCTGAATGCCTAATTTTTGGCCCCATCTCAGATCCTGCACCAACAATCAGAGTCCTCACCCTTTTCTGCACCCCAAACCCAATTTCATGAGCATTCATGAGACCCTCCATACAATTTCCATACCCCGATGGAAAGTTTGTCTAAAGATAATGCGTAGTCCTGCCATGAGTGCGGGATCGGACTAGATGAGACCTCCTGAGGGCCCTTCCACTCGTACGATTTGATGATCATTAGAACTGCAATCAGCCCAGTTCAATACATTAAAGCAATTTAGAATTTTCCTTCTGCTCTTGTAACAGATTTTATTCTATTTGAATGTGTCGTGGGCACGCTCCACTTTTAAAACTGAAATGCTCTGTTGAAGTATTTTAACTATGGAGCTTTTGACTTGCCACTATTTTCTGTACATTCTCTACGAAAGAGATGCTTCTGGTACCAAAAAAATTGCAGGCTGTGCAGAAAAAGTGGCTATTCATACAAGCTGATACATTATGTAGCATGTTCCTAATAAACAAATGTCTACCTGGGCAATATGTTGCAATTCTCCTGGGGAAAACTCACAGAAGGACTTGTATCTATAGCAACTCTGCTCTCAGTGGACTTAGTTTCTCTGTGGACCTCTCTATCTACTAAACAAGCCATCAGCAAAGAAACAATTATAACACTATATTCTGGTACTCTGAGAAATTCAGCTAATAAATTGAATAGGTAACAAATAAACATCAGTAAAGAGTATGGGTGAAATACTGGCACCATTGATGTGAATGGCAAAACTTTCATTGATTGCAATAGGATCAGGATTTCCCATACAGTTGTTATGACTGTTCCCCATGGTACATACATACAATAAGTGTATAAATCATACAGAAACGCTGAACCTCACTGATGCAACTTATCAGCTACACTACACTACACTATATAATTCTTGAGGGAAAAAGAGGTGCTATCAATTTTCTAGCTGGAATAATAATGGAGGTCTCACTACGAAGATGTTTATATAACCATGCATTATAGCTTCAGGTCTGCGCCCAATATGGGACCAGAACCTTCACAAAGGCTCTTACAGCAGGTTAAGTCTACATTGCAGGATTTCATTTTGCATTTTTAATGTTAATATAAAAACACCTTGCCAGAGGCCCTGCACATGGACAGTGCAGAGTATCTTCACAGGGATGAACTGAGTGCTTGGATTATTACATTCATTAGAGAGTTTCAGTTGCATCCCTGTAAACTATTGAGTCACTTAGGTACGCAAAATATCTAGAGTATGTTTGTTAATAGTGGTTAATTTGTGGACATGGAAATGCCTAGATTTGTGTGTGTGTGTAATTTACACAGCTACTGTTCCTTTAGGTACTTTTCAGAGCTGTGAGTCCATCTGAACCACCGTCTTTTCAAAATAAATTGGGTGGGTTAAACCCTACCTTTTCATCATTTTTATAAAATTGGCTTTTTTTCCTTTCATATCCCTGTGGGAGAGCTACAAGTTTTGTCCTTATCATTACCTGGGCCAGGGATCTGCAACCTGTGGTTCCAGAGCCACAGGAGACTGTTTTAGGACTTTTTTGTGGCTCCCGATGCTATCATTGCAAAATAAATAAAACAAACAACCCCGTCCTGATATTTTCAATAAACGGTGAAAGTTCGATGCCTAGAAATGAGCAACTCATATCTAACTAGCAAATGATATGAGATCCAAAATTTTGGATAACTGCTCCTAGCGTCCTCCAGAGACAGAGAAGGTTCAGGAGTGAAAGTAAGGAAGGTGGTGGTACAAAACACACATGTAAAGTGTGAGGATACAGAATACGTGAAAAGTTTGTGAACATCCTGCAGGAAACACGTATTGCATTGCAAATCATTGTGTGTGTGCTGTTCCTACAATAGGGATTATGAAAAGTATGGTTTGATATTATTTATTAAGGACTGTCTCATATTCACATGCATTGCAACTCTTGAATTGTTGAGTTTTTTCTTTTTTTTTTTTTAACCAAATTGGAAAAAATGGTTCTTCTTGCTATTTTGGTTGCTGATCCCTGACCTAGATTAAAACATGCCACAAGGCATCTTTCACAGTTATTACTGATAGTGACTGCTTTCAGCACAATTTTGTCAACATCTTGTCCATAAATCACTTGCCCGAAAATGACTCACGTATACAGCTGGCTGAGACCCTAGAATTTCATCCTTTTCTGTGAATAAGATCAAGGTTTTCAAATTTGTTTTCATTCCACATCAGGCTGAAACTGAAACCCTTTTGAAATTTTTTGCAACAAACCAAGAAAGAGAATGCTATTTGCTCCAGAATAGCCAATGGCCCAGGGCCTACACCATTCACTTGGGACGTAGAACCACGTTCAGGTCTTTACTACAATTCAGCCAAAGGAATTCAACCCTCATCCCAAATGAGCACCCTCAACAACTGGCCACTCTGAATTCAGGCTCTCTCTGTGAACAGAAACTGCCTCATGGACCTGAGAAGCCCTCCCAATTAACGTTCCGTCAGAACCGATGTGTCTGTGAAAATTTTGGTTTTGACAAATCGGCATTTTCTTACTAAAATATTAACATTTTGACAAAATTATTCTTGACCAGTATTGGTGATTTGTAAGGTGGGGCCTTCAGCTGTTTTTACATACTAGGAGATACATGAAAGCTAGTTCCTGTGCTCATGCAAAAGCTAACAAGTATGATGAAATCACACACATTGCAGAGTTCACACTGCAAATTTAACAATTTGCTAGGAAAAGTCTGCGCAGTTCTATCATGACCTAGAGAACGCCATACTTGCCTCCTAGCCTAATGAAGATTAATTAGCCCAATTAATAGTAAATTAGGAAAAGACGCCATTAGAAAGAGGGAGCGGTTTCAGCACACAGAGTAGCATAAAACGGTGCCCACACAGGCAATTCATGCCTAGCTTTGGTGACAGGGAAACTGCCCAGGACCTCTCTCTTTTGAGGCACAGATTCTGGTAAGATGGAAGAATTTTGAATCAGTTTTGAGACAATCCAAAATATTTTTCCACACTGATCAGTACTGTCTCACTACGCCGATTTTTTTCCAAAGTCAGGATGCAGTGGGTCTAAGCATTCTTCTGAAAGTGGGAAAGAATGACACCAAAGTATAAGAATAAACACAAGATAACAGACTTTCAAGTCCTGTCTAGTGACACTGTTAATAAGTTCATAGGCACCATTTCCTCCTTCCTCTCCTGCACCAACTGTTTCTTCCCAGACAGTGATCCAGACTGCTGATAGCTCTGGCAAGGAGCTTTTACCAGAAATTTTATCAGGAAATGTTACATTGTAAGCCTCAGTGTCCTCCCTTGGGCAAGACAGAACTTGTAATCTGCCCAACAGAACATCAGAGAATCAAAGGCGCTCAGGTCTGCCTGCAACAAAATGGCGCTCAGGTCTGCCTGCAACAAAAAAAACTTTCAGATCTCTTTAGCCATGCTGAGTAAGACAACAGTTGTACTGATTTCTGTGTTTTAAAGCAATGATATATTATAGCAGGGATCAGCAACCTTTCTGAGGCAGAGTGCCGAAATTTGATCTTTAGGCCTCTACATACAGTCTGAGTGCCAGTGATACTTTTAAAAGTCACCAACAGTCCAACTTACAAGAGCTTCATTAATAAATAAATTAAGATGCAGAGCTTTACCATTTAGGTAGTGGTTGTTAGCATTAGCTGGTCTTTTGTTAATCCACAGGCAGCATGGCTTTGAGCAAGCTCCTGGCTGCCTGGGGTTGGGCCGAGCTCCTGCCTCGCATGCCGATGAAAATAGACTTGTGTGCCACTCTTGGCACCCATGCCAGGGGTTCCTGACCCCTGTATTAGAGCAATATGTAGGGCATGATCAGCAATTCAGTTCCCAACATATCCAAGCTTCTGGAGTTCTGGTGAGTAATGAAGAATTAGACCTTATTTCACATTCTGTAGAACCTAACGTGACATTTCTTCAGCTGGATATAGAAAAAGAAACCTGTGTGCGTACATTACCTTTCATAAAAATATAAATGCATTCCTATAAGCCAGGTTAATGGGAAAAGTAGCTTACAGGAAATGGTAATTATAACATGAAAGAACTACCCAGATATCAGGGATAAATAATGAGTTTTCTTTCCTGAAGGAAGTCCTATGTCACCAGTCAAGTAATAGAAAATGAGACACCCAGGAGTTTCCTACTAGCTCCAATAAGGATTGAGTTCCCCAACTCTTCTACTGTTTTGAAGAATTAAACAAAAACTATCTATAGACCTGTTCCTAGATGACATAGATAAGACTCTCAGAAAGTTTTTCTGCTTGGATGGGTCACTAGCTCTTTTCTTTTTTTTCCTCTGAGTTTTAAAAATAAGGCTGTAATAGTTACACACGGACAGAGGAAACAAAAAGTGTTTTGATTGCGAAAGGTTTCTCTTTTCAATCATAGGAAGTCTCATTGGATATGTTTTAAGTAATTGTATGTTTCTTTGAGACAGGAGAAACATTCTGACCCATTCATACTGGCAGTGTTTTCTTGATCTCTCTGGCCTTATCCAAGACAAAACAGATGGTGGACTTCTGAACCATTTTACTTTCCGTTCTGTGGTGCTACATTGCATCAGTTATATATTTTGACTAACCATTAGAATTGGTAATATGTATTGTCTACATAGCTCCTCCCGAAACTTTAGAAACAACAGATGTTTGCACTGAGCATAAAGGTACTGGTGATTCAGCATTTGGATGTTCTTTTCACTTTTACAACTTTTTCATTTTTCCTGTTTAGTTTGAACAAATGTGTCATATTCTGAGTAACTTCCCAATACCCTATGAAACGATGCATTTCATCTGGTTATAGTCTGTAATGTAAATTTGTAAAAAAGAAATGAGTGGTTTGTATCAATACATTACCTCCTGTAAGGTTTCAGAGAAAAGTAGAGGTGGTACCAAACCATCACACCATTGCACATTAATTGCTCACACAATGTTCTCAACAACACAAATCAACAAAATCTGAAGGCCATATAAAGGTGCGTCCAGAAATAGTTTCTGGGTAAAGCAAGAATGGTTCACCGTGGTTTGCCACATGGTCAACAATGTCATTCTTTTGGAAGGCCACTGAGCAGCTGTGGATCAGAGAGATTGTCAAGAGCACTCTGTGCGCTCATTCCCTCTCTGTGTTCATCCTTCTTTTCCTTCAGTCAAAATAAAAAAAATAGTTGAAAAGCCCTTAAGTAAATTTGATCCCACATTTCCCTGCATCACCACTGACTTTATTCTCTCCCTTCCGTACAACTGGTTTTGAATGCTGAATCAACAACCCGTAAGTGGGTAATTTTGTTCAGGTAACTATTTTGAAGTACTGAAACATTAAACATATTTTGGTTACCAGGTGTGTTAGGTATTTCTGTCTCATGATTCCCCCTCATTACTTAAGAATGCAATCCTACGGCCATGGAATAAAGGTATTACACAGTGTGAAGGGGACAGAGATGGATCCTAAATTAGGATAATTTACACGAGTTAAGACTTTTTTGTATTAAAAAACCCCTCGTCCTATATTTGGTAATATTTTTGATACCATAATTACAGATCTATATGTCTATTCATATACCATATACTAGACAAAGCTAGTTTTAAATTTAAACAGAAAGTAAAGCATACAACGTTTTTGTATGTCCACAAGGCATAACGTTTGATACTTCTGTATCTCATTTTTGATCAATTAATAATCTGAACTGTCGCTGATTCTGTCATGTATTTTCAGCCCATCCTTCTCAGAGAATATTGGATTAGTAAGTATAGGATTCATTGTGTCACAATTTTTAAAAATTAAGTAGAATTAGCATTGGAATTTGACCACTAAGTTCTCATGTAGCTTTTTAGACAATTACTCTACTCAGATAAAGTACTCCAACTCAAAAGAAGCTTTTGCCATTGTGTATAGGACAACCAATCTCCAAAAAGTACAAGCCCATTTTTAAAAACCCTATTCTACATTTTTCAATATAAAACATGATCTATTATTTCCAACATATATGAAATCTGAATAGATTTTTACTCTTTTTAACTTAGTTCTCCTTGTCCCCTCAACCACTCCTTCAATCTGTATTTTACTAGATTGGACAAAAACAGGCCTAGCCCACTAACAGTATTCCTTTGACTACTGATTCCCCTCGCTGATGGTATTCTTCATTTTACTCTCTACTGTCATCTCATTCCAGACTGAACAAGTATTGCCTCTAGCTTTATTTGTCAGCACCAGTATATAAATGACATCTAGAATGTAGGTGTCAGCAATAAAATGAACTACCTCTTTTATCCGTTGTAGTACACATCTGTGTAGATACATAAATCTCTTCCTTCAGGACTGTAACAGACAGGTAGATGCGTTCGTCTGTACTCCAACAAAACAAATCAGCAGAAATGTAGTACTTTAAAGACTAACAAAATGATTTATTCGGTGAGGACTGGGGGTCTGTCCCATGAAAGCTCCTCACCATATAAATCATTTTGTTAGTCTTCAAAGTGCTATATTTCTGCTGCTTTGTTTCCTTAAGGACAGTTAAAGTTGTGAATAAATTTAATTTTAAGGGCTTAATTGAGCATTTAAGCAATGGTGTCATCAGAGTGACTGTACCTCAGAAACATTCTTGAGGCACTGTTGTTCCAGAGCTCCCCTTTTCCAATGGAGGGGATCATGTTGTGTCAGCCCTTGTGGGGCTCCGCATCTTGCACAGCCAGTTCCACTGACCTGCAGGAGGTGGGGAAAATAGCCTTGGCTCAGTCCACTTCCCATCCCTCCCTCTTATGGGGAGGCAGTGGAGACATAACTCTTGACCTCCATGTCCCTTGTTTCATAGGGTGAAGAGGGAACTTCATCCTCCATGCTGACACAAAAGAGCAAAATCTAGCTATACTTTTTTTTTTTTTTTTTTTAAAACAAACTACAAAAGTGCAATCCCCAAACTACAGCAGAAGAGGGAGAACAAGAACAGAAATGGGGAATCACAACAAACAGTTCAGCAGAGGGGAAAAGAATTACCTCCACCCTATTCTAGGGGTCCCATATGGAAAAAGAAGAAAATGATGTTAAAAAAAAAAAAAAGGCAGAAATCATTCTGAAAGGTAAGATTCTGCAGTACAAACAAATATACACTGGGAACTAGGGTTAGATCATCCAGTGCATTTTTTCTTTGTGACCTTTTCAAAGCATGCAAGTCTAGTTTTAATTACTCACACTGCAAATTGAATTCCTGTGAAGATCCAAACTTTAGCCAGGAAGCTTGTATCAGAGAGCATTCTATTTAGGGATTTATCAATGATTATGAAAATCAGTGAAAATACTTAGTAGTGCCCTGCAACGATAAAAAGCTGTATCTGCATTTGCATCCATACGTGCAAAAATGAGCCCCAGATATCTGCATCCATATCAATGGATACAGAGCAGATATCTGCAAATTTGCAGGGTTTGCAATAAAAGAATTGTATCTGCATCCATATCTGCAAAAATACAAATAAATAAAATCCACAAATATAAAGAAGATATCCGTGGACTTGGTGTAGACCTTGACATCAATGAGGCCCTTAACGAACCGCGCCAGCTGAATGAGTCATGAAACTATACTCTGTTTACTTGAGCATAGCTGAAGGACAAAGACATCATAAAATGCATTCTAAATTAGCATAATTTATACCAGTTAACACTGACTTTTATAAAAAATATCCTGTGTTTGAGAATATTTTGATATTATATGATCTCCATTGATATATCGTATACAAAAAGCGAATTTTACATTTAAGTGAAAAGCAAACAATATCAATGTTTTTATATGTCCACTGTGCACAACATTTTCCCATTTGACTTAGCCATGTGTTTCTCTGTGGCCTATGGATGCTCTGTGATCACTTGAATATTGTGCCCAGTCCTTTCTTCTTTGCTTGCCACACTGGGGGCAAGTAGTCCAGGAAGCCTATAGAGGACAGCAGGAGAGAAGTTATTCTACTTCCTGCCTTTGGGAGAGGGTGAGTCAAAAGAAATCATTGGTTTTTCTTTACTCTTGTCTCATCCAAATGAAAGAGTTAGTCCATCATTGCAGTGAGGTGAATGCCACAGTATTTCTGAGAAACAGTGTAGGTGAGGTAACACATTTTTGGACCATTTTTTCTGGGTGAAAGAGATGACCCATGAGCTTACTTACACAGTTCTCTTCCTCAGACGTGGGAAAGGTAGTTAGGGGGATTTTAGAACAAGCTTCTGACTGAGGCTGTAATTCACAAAGGCCGAAAATCCCTGTTCAGTAAAACCACTATTGAGTTAATGCATAATTCTTGCAGAAGGGGGAAGAAAGGAGGAGAAGAAAACCAACATGCTAGTTTCACATGAGCAACTTTTTCTATTCCTTAACAAAAATTACGCAAAACAAGGAAACAACAAACCTGACTGATGGAACAGTCTCTGAAATGCTAAGGACAGTTCAACTCCCACATGCTAGCATTGGCCTAGTCCTCATTTACCTTCCATTGCTTTCTGACTGCAACTCAGGCAACTCCACATATTTCAAACCTTTTTTTTTTTTTTTGGTCTTTTTTCCTTTTTTCAGAAAGAGCCTTAAAATACTCCCCACAAAAACTGCTTTCATGACGTGATGAGCAGCTCTGAGCAGAATACAGAAGCTGTTTTGGAGGAAAGAGAAAACAGGATATGGGAGACCAGAGTAACTGTGAGGGAGATGGGGGGAGAGCTGGGTTGAGCAAGACAAGAGACATGTGTAGCAGAGGCAGGGGAGTGTGCAATTCAAGTATACCCAAGGTAGTTAGATGCTTTATTCTCGCAAAGGATTTTTTGTTTCCAAAAAGCACTTCCTTTCCCCATGGAGGTAGGGTTGCTGCCACAATCTCTTTTGGAGAATACATTGAACCAAAGTCTGTTCTGCTCATTCCTGGTTGTTGTCCAAGAGCAGGTTAATATCACATGGCACTGGCCAAAAAAAAAACAAACAAACCACAAACTGGGGAGAGATAAGACACCAGGCAACATTCTAGCATTCCTACTCTCAGTATGACAGGCTCTGTTGTTCAGGTCAGTGCATAAGATATTGATTACTCCAATATGGCTGTTTCACTGTCTACAAAACAATATGGCACTACCAGTGTTCTTGTACCACCTCAATCAGTAGTTTTATGTAAAACTAAACTATGTTAGGAAGAAATCTGCTGACAAGATTTCGAAACTTCATTAATAAAAGAAAAAAATTGTGTATTTCTGATTTAAAAAAAAAATCAATGAAACAAATGTGGGCTTTTTATGACCCAATTCAACAAAGCTGTCAGTTTATCCTCATGGTAAGCAGACAACTATAGCTCACATCTGAACACCTACTTTATTTACTTTGCTATGCTACATTTAACCTTACATCCTGTCTGCTGGGTGCATCCGGCTCCATGGATCTCCATGTAGCAAAGCCTTCACATAAGGTGGGGGAGCTACTTTCCAAAGGCCAAAAAACAGGAAATTTGATGACATTGTTCAGTGAGCAGACGTCAGCAGAGAGTGATACAAAGAGTAAACAACTTCCTAGCAGCAGCAGACAAATGGGCCGGAACTACAGGAATCCTGTGATGTCTGGTGTGTTTTTCATGAAAATTTGTGTTTCAGTGATACAGGACTAGCTCCTCAGCTGGTGTAAACTGGAGCAGCTCCACTGAAATCAGTGAAGCTATGCTGATTTACACTGCTTGAGGATCCTGCCCCTAAATATTTAAAGAAAATGATTTCATTTGAACAGAAAATGATTGAATTGTGAATTCCAATCAGTGCCTTCATGGCAATGCCAGGAATGTAGGAGTCATTCCACTATGATCACATCATGTTGTGTCAATCTTAAAATATATGATATTAAAATGTTTTAATATCAAACAAGACCAGCACTTTGTGGAATAGTGCAACACAGAAGACCCACCCCTCTCTAGAGTCTAATGTTGATTTTGTAAAATCTGCTTTAATATTTTTCAGCTGCAGGCAAACGACAGCTAAGCTCTGAATAACCTGTTAACTAGTGCTTGAGATGACTCAGATCCAGGTTCTACTAGGCAGGCAGAGGGGTATGTAGGACAGAATTTTTGTTCCAATGGAACACCAGGCTGCACTTAACAAACCACCTTAGACAACATGTAACTTTAAAGAGTAAAAATTGAACAGAAAGAGAACTTTATTCCTGCTTCCCAGGCATCATGTGTCAATAAAACGTTCCTCCTTCTAAACAAATGCAGCATCCGCCTATCTCCCCTTTGCCCAGAAAAGCACGCTAATGGTTGGTAAAGAGGTTGTTGGAGCTTGTCCTTTTTTCTTCCTTCTTAGCTACCACAGAACTGTATCTGCCCCCCAAAAATAGAGAATTAGACCTTTTTAAACAGGCAGATGAAATGATTAACTATTTGTTATAAGATTTAACCTGTCCAACTGATACAGGCCTCGATGCTACAATCTCTTTGAGAATCTCAGAACAAACACCCAGGGACCTTTCCCAAAAGGCTAAGAATTCAGTGAGTAAAATTTCAGAGCTCTCCTGTCATCCAGACAGACCGTTCAACCATTTTAGCTAATGAAAATGGGGCAACTGGGGTTAAATGTAGGGGCAGTGAACATGATGTACCAGTGCCCTAAATTTCTCTCACCAGGCCTGATCCTAGCCACAGTCTAAGGAAAACAAACCCTTAATTGAGATGAAAATCAGCAGCTAAATTTGGAACAGGCTAGAAAATCATCTTTCAACAACAGGAAAGAGCCAAATGCTCCTTAGATCTCCTGGCCAAACTCTTCCTCTGCAGAGAAAGGGAAAACGTAATATAACATGTAATCCTAGAGAGGAAGACAGCTCAATAGCAATGTCAACACTACATTCAAATGACAAGGCGAACACATTGGGCCCAAGGCATTGAAGTAACTCAACTGCCTTCAATAGACTTTGTTCTTCTTAACGCTGGCAAGCAGCCATAGGATAAACACAACAATAAGAACACCCGAAGACCAACATGTGCCTGCCCCCTCAAAAATAAATACAAATTGCCCTCATCTCTTACCTCCCCTTTTAGAATGGTCACGATTTCCATTAATTAATGGTTTCAGTGGAGTTACAGCACCAACAAAAAATTAAAAATTTGCCTGATTACAATCCGAACATACTACACAGATGCTATGAGTTCACGGCTCCATCTAGATTTGGAAGCTGGGGCAAAACGTAGAGGAAGCTGTGTGCAAGACAGTCTGGTCTATCTGGATGCCCAGGTTGGCATTCATCTAAGAGTTAGCCTAGTTCAGGGGTTGTCAACCAAAATAGCAAGAAGAGCCATTTTTTTCAAATATGGTAAAAACTTAGTAATTCAAGAGCTGCAATGCATGTGAATATGAGACAGTCCTTAATAAATATCCAACCATGCTTTTTGTAACTCCTATTTTAAGAACATCGCACACACAATTTGTAACGTGATACATGTTTACTGCAGAACGTTCACAAACTTTTTACTTTGTGTGTGTGTGTTTGTACCAATATCTTCCTGGGGTGAAGGCACAGAAGTATACAAGACTAACTGTGTCTGCTTATGCTTTATACTTTCTCGGGCAGTTAAGTGATGCAGGGGAACACTGTGTTAATGCACATTTGGATTTAATGGGAATCCTCCAGAGAGATTTCTAGGACTCTTTCCTGCAGGCGGCAGCCAGTCCTCTGCCTACGGTTCTTTGGCAGACCTGCTTTGTTCCTTTCCCCCACTGCAGGAAAATTTCCTACACCAGTAGGTCACTGCTTGTCATCCCACACCTGCATAACAATGTGTCCCCAACACTCAGTGCTTGTTTTCTGAGCCCAAAAGCTACACTCTGTTGCGTTCAGTGGCTTCGTGAAAGCCAAAAGTAACCCTGGGGTTGTTTCTCTCCAGGGCACACAGCAGGTCAAGCAACTTTGATTCTTGTGCAGACTGGGATTTCATGATGCACTACATGACCACCTGTCATGTGTTCGTAACATTGCCACTCCAATACAGAGCAGGGCAGGACACACCCTTCCAGACAGAGATGGTGGGTTCACAATAAACAAGGGACATATAAAAGTGTTGAGAAACACAGAAATCCATGGAATGATGGGACAGAAAAACTACATCGTGGGATGCTGAGGCTGCACCTATGATGCACTGTGACCCACTCTGCCCTCCCACAATTTCTAGCTGCATAAGGTGACAAGTAGCGCAGCCAGATAGCTAACCACAGTGCACTGCTCCCACAAGCAATGCTAGAGCACAAACAGTGGGTGTGTCCTGCTGACAGAAGGAGTGTCATGTGTATATGCACAAGCAATGCAATTACAACATTGTTATTGTGGACATATCTTGCATTGATAATAATCTGTATTGTAGAAAGTGTGCTAGCAAGGTGCTATTTCATGCAAACCAAGGTAGAGGTTCAGGGGGTAGCCACATTAGTCTGTAGCTTCTCAAAAAAACAAAACAAAACAAGAAACAAGCAGTCCTGTAGCACCTTAAAGACTAACCATTTGATTTATTAAGTAATGAGCTCTTGTGGATAAGACCCACTTCCTCAGCTGTACAGGCAGAGGTTAATGACACACGGCAATAAATTTACTATGAACCAGAACACAAACCTCCAACTCATTTACTAATAAGCACTAAATGGACACCAAAGAGAAAAATGTTTTGGTTACTACTGAGCTGGATCAGATCTGAACAGAGGACCTATACGAGAGAGAAAATTCAGGCTCACTCTTTTCCCTCAGTCCTCCCTGGGTGTTAGTTTTTAACTGCAATAATAGCAGCCACGATTTTTAAAAAAAATCCCTGAACTTAACACCAGCCTTCTATATAAAACTGGAAATGGCAGGCATCATGTTGCTGCTTATATTTTCCCATTTTTAAAAAAACAAGCAAGAACATATATAACTAAAATCCCACATTAGGTTCACTTGTGGAACTAAATCTCATGTATGACCTCGGCATCTGTACATCTAAACATAACATTTTCTTGGCCAAAATCCTCTGATGACAGAGTAACATAGCCCCACTAAAGTGCACCGAGTTATACCATTTCACCCCGACTACGTGTTTAACCCTCAATTATCTTTTTGTGTGTAACAAAGAAAGAGCCTTCTAAATTAAAGACACGCCTTTGTGACATATTGAGTGCCCACAATCCTCTTTCCAATTTTGTGGTATCAAAAAATTCCAAAAAATCTTGCTCACTGATCTTCCAAGAATAAGCAGATTAACCTGGAGAAACTCCAAAATATTTACCAGAGAATAATATTCATGTGGGTATGTCAATCAGTCCAATAAGTTAACCTATTGTATCAGAAGTCTGGCTTTTTGCAAAACTTTTGTATCTGCCATTTTATCACCATTCTTTACTAACATTGTTCTTTTATTTTCAGGCTTTTAGGCCCTGGTATTAAAATATGGTTAGTGAAAAAATTATGCTGGGCTCTGATGGCTTTCTAAAACCGCTGGACTTTATATACATACAGGTAAGACACGTATGGTCATCTATTTATTTAGGGCCTTCAGTTGTCACTGAGCAACCACCAAATTCTAATTTATTTCAGTGGTAGTTGCCCACGGTGCCCTAAATAGAAGCTGTTGAATCCTATTGTTAGGCAACACAAAGGCCAGCACAGTGAAGGAAGGGTAGGTGGCTATGTTGACCACTCTACTGATAAGAGTTTACTCTCTTTTATTTTTAATATTTCCTGTCATAACTATTGAAAGGAACCTTTCTCCTTCCCTGCTTTACATTTCTTCAGACTGCACCATTATAGAAACATCTCGGTTGAAAAAATGGAGACAGCTATAATCTGAGGACAGCTCCTGGAAAACAGCGTTCAATTTTTTTTCCCTTGTGGTTTAAAAAAACAAACCCATCCTTTCCTGAACACTGGTACTACAGATGTTGCAGTCCCATGGGAGCAGAGGGAGCTGTGACAAAGTTCTTTTCCTGACAGTTACTTATTTTGTGACCTTGACCATGTCACTCAACCATTCTGAGCCACAGACTAATCTCTGTAAAATGGTTGGAGCACACACCTATCTACATATAGCAGTATTACACATGAGGCTTATTTAATGTTTCCCAGGCACTTTGAAATCCTTGGCTGGAAGGTGCTATATAAAATGAAATGTACATGGTTGACTATTTCCCAATTGTCTATACAGTAGCAGAGTAGTGAGATACACTCTGTAAACAAGACTGCTATAGTTTCCCATGTCATATGTCCAAATAACCTATTATGGATTCCTCCTTTTCTAATGTAACATATAAAATGATCGCAATTCTCATTTATATTATTTTGAAAAATTCACGTACAAATTCTATTTAACTGATTTTTCTAAAATCTTTACATATTTCCCATGCCTGATCGTATAATGAATTTAAAATCAAAAGAGAATCTAAGATGAAGTTTCATGACGCGATCCAGCATTTTCTGTCCTAATTTAAAAAAAAAATAAAAAATACATTAAATTAGCAAATTGGCCAAAACCAAAAATCTCTGCTTTATCAGTGTAAAAAACAAATTAAAACAGAAAAGAATATTTTCTGATGTTAAAAAATAGGGCTTGTCTGGAAAAATATCTAAAGCTGCAAAGATCAGATGCACCTACTACTAGACCATCTACAAAGGGGAATGTGTTTCTTATGGGATCACTGCACAGTAGTACGCTTTGTTTCCATAGAGATTTTGACATATGGCTGAAGTTAGACCTTAAATTAGAATATTCCTCTTTGAATTGAGAAATGATCTTTTTGTGTAAATGAATAGTGTATTCAATGCGAATAAAGCTTCTGCTATTGCATAGTTCATCTTATCTACTGATGTCATTTCCTCTTTGTTGCTTCCGTAATGATAAATAATCACCGTATAGCTAAAAAGGTCATAAAATAAGAATGTATACTCTGAAATACTTCATTTCAGATGTGCTTGGAAATGTTGAAAACAATTCAGGGTATTTCTACTGGCTGGGTGGACACAATTGCCTATTAGGAGATGAATGTAGGTTATCTGAAGGTAGAGAATAGAGACTAAATAAAGAGAGTTATCCCAGATTACGAAAGGAAAACATAAAATTGAAAAAGAAAAGAAGGAGAATGGAAAATCCTTAATGACTAATCAAAGCTTACATTTCATAATCAGCAAAGAAGCATGACCCCCATTAACTGTGTTAAGTAATTACAGGCTCACACTCGTTCTTATGGGCATGATGGACTGGCCTGTTGCACTTTGAGATTAACATAATAATAATAATAATAGTAATAATAATAATAATAATAATAATATAGGTAGGTCTAAACTGCTTCTTTGGAGTGACAACTTTGCTTCTTCCACACAAGAATGCTGCTGCAGCAGCAACTTTTCAAACAGACAAATAGGGAATGTAAAGGCACCCTGTAAAATGTTGGGAAGTCTACCTTGTGACGAGCACTTTGAGTGACAAGTCTGCAGTTGTTTCTATGCCCCATGAGGAACAACAACTGTGCATGGAGGTGCATGTTTGAAAACGTACTCCCATTTTATGAGATATTTTATGTGCAAAATTAACAAGTTTTGCTTATCAAATGAATGCAACCCAAAGAAAATCTTAAGGGTTGGAAACTAATTTAAATATCTCAAAACATATGGGGTGAATCTTCATATTCTGATATGTGTGTCCAAGCTAAAATTTATGTATACGCATAGCCACACATGCACACATAATCAGTTGCCATGCAGCAGGGTATAATTATAAACTACTTGTGAGATGCTTAGAGAATACTGTGAGAGTTTGGTATAAACTCCCAAGTAAATGAATGAAAGAACAGCAAGATCTGCAAAAACATAACATTTTAAAAAGATGTACTTGTTAATAAAAGAATTTACCTCGATGGCATCAAATGCAAAATCATGTATTAACCTGTTCAACAAATTAGCTGAAGTGCAGTTGGCATACCTGTTTCAGAAGAAAATAATTGAGCCGCTTTGAAAACAAAATTAGGTATTCATTGCAGATCATCGAAAATTATTTTTTTTAAAAAAAAAAAAAAAAAAAGCTCAAAGGATGGTCATTGAGAGATAGACATACCCACAGGGGTCAGTCTCTATATTCCAAGTAAACACTTGCATCTGACCCATGGCAGCTGACTTGGGCTTACAGGACTTGGGCTATGGGACTGTAAAACTGCAGTGTAGACGTTTGGGCTTGGGCATACCCAAGGAAACAGACTCAGATTGGCTCAGGTCTCCGATGATAGGCATACCAGTCATTTAAAGACCTAGGTGACCGTGTGTCTTAGTACAGTTTCTTCACAGATTCATTTAAGGCTAGATCCTCAGCCACTGAGATGATTTTCACAAGGTCAGACTCTGGCCAGTATACTTTATCAAAACTGGCAAACTTGGCAATCAACACCAACATGCCTAAGGTTATATGGTGTTGTTGATGAACGTATCACCCTCTTTAAAGGCCATTCCTCCCCAAAAGTACAAATTTTTTTGAGAGGGAAATGTGTTGAAAAAATTTCACCTGGCTGAGGCCTATATAGTTTCTGTTCTGCTGCTTTGTTAGAGATTTCTGATTCCAATGCTGTTGGTCTCAATATGTTTGAAAATAACAGCATTAAAATCACTTCAGAAGGAAAACTAATATTCAATACTCATTATTTGAGCTATAGTAGAATGGCCATGTTTAGACTGGACTTGAAAAATAATTATAAATGAAAAAACAAGAAGTCCTGTGGCACCTTATAGACTAACAGATAATTTGGAGCATCAGTGTTCATGGGCAAAGACCCTCTTCGTCAGATGCATGAAGTGTTTTTTGGCCCAAGAAAGCTTATGCTTCAAAATATCTGTTAGTCTATAAGGTGCCACAGGACTTCTTGTTGTTTTTGAAGAAACAGACTAACTCGGCTACCTCTCTTATAAATGAAAAACTGGCTTCAACTCTGGTTGGAGAAGAACTCCCAAGGAAATCAATGCCAGAACATGACAGTATCTAGGAGTTCTCAATACCACTTAACAATGAAAAACTCTGAGTGAGATATAATTTAAAATTAATAATGCAGACTATTTTTGAATGAGCAACACATTATTAAGTTTTCTAGGTTTAGGATGTCCCTGATAACAGGATTGTTATGTAGACTTCTTCTCAACTCTCAAATGTATTAAACCCTATCACCGGTAAATTCTTTACTCCGCTACTTAGGACATGGAAGTACTGTGCTGTAAAATGCTCTGATAGGGCCTGCTAAGTAAATGTTAGTGAAAATTATGTTTTTCTTTTAATAACTTGATTCAACTTTGTCCCAATGGTTGTTCCCAAATCCTCATTAAAAATACCAATTTTAGAGATATTCTAAGTTTCATGTTATTAGATTTTTTCTTCTTAAAGTCCCAGCTTATGGAGTTCTTGAGTGTACACAAGACTATTGGCTTTCATTTTAAAAAATGAAATAAGTTTCTAGCCCTCGTGCTTGCAGCAAAAAGTTCGAAAATGTGAATCATAAAAGGCTCAAAACCCAGAAGGCAAACAGAAAGAATTCAAAAAAAAATTGTTTTTTTTTTTAAAAACTCATTAGCCTCAAGCCTATCCCATGACTGTGGAGGAGCTAACTCATGATTTTCAAAATATCTGAAGCTGACAATCCTGTGTCTATTTAGTACAACTGTGTCAAAAACACTTCAGGACTTTGAATCTAAATCAGAGGTGTGTTAAGCACTAAGGGAATATAAAAGGACAGGGATTAAAATATTGACATTTTGGTCTCTCAAGTCAGGCCACTGAATCCATACTCAAGGACCTGATTTTCAGCATCTGAATTTGAAAATCTGAGCCAGTGTTATCAAAGGAAACACTAAATCACCAGGGTTTCTTGAGATGGGCAGATAAGAATAGTGGTTTGTCATGCAGTAGAATAAGGCTGAGCAAACTTTGTGGCCTGAGGGCCACCTCTGAGTAGGCAAATTGTTTGGTGGGCTATAAATACTTAGTGGTCCAAACTCTTCCTTGTGGCAGCTTAGCCACTGGGCCAAAGGGGTGTGCCCGGGGTCTGTAGATAACTAGTGAGCCTCTGAAAAATGGGTTCCACTGTGCCATCTCCACCTCCAGTCCCCCATCTGGTGTTCCACCTGGGAAGCAGCAAGCAGAGCAGGACAAGCCATTCACCACGCTTTCCCTGGCAGGAGCTTGACAACCAGATGAAAGTATCTGCCTTGCTGGATGCAGCATGGGCCATGGTTTGCTCACCCCTGCAGTAGAACAATAGCATGAAAGTAACATTCATAACAAATGATGGCAAAGAAGAAACTAAATGAGACCAGGTTCATGACCCAGCACAGAAGATACCCTAGGAGGAGATAGGGAAGAACAAAATCAAGACAGGGATGTGGATCATTCTGTGCAATCATAGGAAGGAGACCAATTAATTTTGGGTTTGAAGGACAGATGAAGAGAGTTCATGTTTTCACTGGGGCAGCTTTCTGATGGCAGGGATAAAGGACTCTTCATTTTCCTTTTCAGTCAATAATTTCCAAAGCAATTAAAGATGTACACATTTTACATGTTTTATGAATTTGCAATATCGTGTGTGGTTTTCAAGAGGCCTGGGCTGTGTGTGACAGCTTTCTTAACTTGTGTAGACATTTAATATTACTGCATTAAACATAAATGGTCGTTTGGTCATCTAAAGTCTTTGTGGATATACAGCTCTCCAAATTGTAGACACATTTGTAAAATAGGTACATACAGATTAGGCATTCAATTGCACACAGCTGTGGGCTGCCACTTTGAAAAATGGCACTGTTAATCAGCATTACACCCTGAGTTAACCCATGGTTGCATCCTTTTCAGGACAGCATTAAAGTGCATGCCTGAGTCACACTGAAGTCAACAGAATGTAAAGTTAAGTATGTTGTTTTAGTGCTTTTCCCAGTTGGAGCTTATGTGCCTCCAGAACAATGCTACACATCCATTTTTAGTAAAATCAATACAGGTCTACATCTTGCCTTTAAGACTGCAGTAGGACTGGCTTTGACAGAGAGACTTTAAAAGAGAACGGTCATGTAGGTTATCTCGCTTTAACTAAGATCTCCTAGTATCTTTCATACAGTGCTGAGGACGATAGGGTTTCTGTATAATTATATTCCACCTGGATAAGAGAGCATGAAACGCAAGCTTAAACCAATCCTTAGTGGTAGCTCTAGAGAATATAAGCTTGTTAAAGTAGTTTGCAAAGATTTGCAAAAGGAAAAAAAAAAGGTCAATTTAGAATTGAAAAGCCAACAAACTGTCTATGCTTATCTTATTTAACTTGAATGTGGCTCTGGCAGACCAAAAAGCATATAGGAAATTGTTGTGTAACTGAGAATGGAAAACTGTTTCTCCTTTTATCTTGGCTTGTTAGAGGGGAATGGCTCATAGAGGCTGTGTCTACACGTGCACGCTACTTCGAAGTAGCGGCACTAACTTCGAAATAGCACCCGTCGCGGCTACATGCGTCGGGCGCTATTTCGAAGTTAACTTCGACGTTAGGCGGCGAGACGTCGAAGTCGCTAACCTCATGAGGGGATTGGAATAGCGCCCTACTTCCACGTTCAACGTCGAAGTAGGGACCGTGTAGACAATCCGCATCCCGCAACGTCGAAATTGTGGGGTCCTCCATGGCAGCCATCAGCTGGGGGGTTGAGAGACGCTGTCTCTCCAGCCCGTGCGGGGCTCTATGGTCACCGTGGGCAGCAGCCTTTAGCCCAGGGCTTCTGGCTGCTGCTGCTGCAGCGGGGGATTCATGCTGCATGCACAGGGTCTGCAACTCGTTGTCGGCTCTGTGGATCTTGTGCTGTTTAGTGCAAGTGTGTCTGGGAGGGGCCCTTTAAGGGAGCGGCTGGCTGTTGAGTCCGCCCTGTGACCCTGTCTGCAGCTGTGCCTGGCACCCTTATTTCGATGTGTGCTACTGTGGCGTGTAGACGTTCCCTCGCAGCGCCTATTTCGATGTGGTGCTGCGCAACGTCGATGTTGAACATCGACGTTGCCAGCCCTGGAGGACGTGTAGACGTTATTCATTGAAATAGCCTATTTCGATGTCGCCACATCGAAATAGGCTACTTCGATGTAGGCTTCACGTGTAGACGTAGCCAGTATGACACAGCTTAAACAGCAAATTAGGCCCAAAGTCAACTAAACATTTCAAAAGCATTGTGCACATATGGTACTGCCTCAGCTAAGCCTTTACCCATTCTGAAAACAGAATTTGCTTTATTTGGTGGAAAGCTGTGGGCTTAACATTGTAGCACAAAAGTAATTAACTGTGTATTAAATCTTGTTTACTTGCACGTAAGTCAAGGGAATCAGAGTAAGTGTTCTAATGGGACTAAGAAACTAGCAGAGCAAAAGCAACTTTGGTAACAGCAAATTTGTATGCCATCTTATTTCTCTCTTTCCATGCAACAGCAAATGTTGCCTTAATAAGGAACTTGCCATGATTTGTTTGCTATAATTCTTATTTTAGAGTTCTTAAAATTCATGCTCTGTGAAATTCCATTCAGAAGAAACATATTTTCTTAATTGTTATTTAAACAAATCATTTGTTTGTTTCAGTCTGAACACACACTATAAATCACCTAACAAAAATGCCTACCCAATGGTTCAAGATGCTCAAGAATAGGTGTGTGCAAAGTGTGGGGGGGGACAGCCCTCATCAAGGGGGCATGAAATTTCATACGGGAGGCGCAGCTGGACTCGGGCTCATCCATCTCACTAAAAATATTTAAATATGCTGCTGTTTTATGTATTCACATTTCTATACCAATTAATCAAGTTTTTTACATTCTACCTACTTATTTTCTTATGCCTGCTAAAAGTGTTTGGGTTTTTTTTTCTCATTTGAACATAACTGAAATGTCTATCAGTTTGAATTACATTAGGCAGGTTGGAGTGGGGTAGAGCTCCTAACTGCAGGAACAAAAAGTGGAGCCTGATAATAAAAAGTTTGCTCACCCCTGCCCTGGAAGACGGGACTAAAATCACTGCCTATAAAAACAATAGCAATAGCAGACCAGCAGCCACACCTCAATAGCGTTAACAACTAGTGCTCCGTCTTATAACCATAACCACCCAATCTCAGATACCACAGACATGCCAAACCCCATTGAGGCACTAAATTGAATATTAAAATTAATAAATAAAAGCTTCCCATCACCACATACCTCTACCCTACCCCCACGCCTGCAGACACTGAATACATGGGTCATTTAGTAACTCTGACAGCCAGAAAACATGAGATATTGCCTACAAAGTGAAACCTAAAGTTGAGAGTCCCTCCAAGAAAAAGTTTCCAAACTTCTCCCTGGCATCTAAAAATTCTGCCCTAACTCAGCCAAAATGTATTGGTTGGAGAAAGGTGGGGAAGATACCATGGTCAGCATCTTTTCAAATCTCCTTAAGTTTCCAAAGCACTAAAGTGTATGCAAAAGGAGCTTTGTCAGGGCCGTCTCCTCACTCTGACACTTGAAGTGCAGAAAGTGGGGTCCCACAAAACCTTAAAATACTTTTCCTCTACAGGTTCTGCTTAAAAAAAAAAGAAAGCAGCTCCCCAATGTCACAGATTCCCTGATCCAGGGTTGGCAGACTGCCACCACTCAAGCGAAAGAAAACTCCTTTAACCCAGCAAGACACGTTTGGGATGTCTCCCTGGGAGGTACCCCGAGCTCTTAACCATCTCTTAGAAGAGAGCTTAGAAACAAAGAGCTAAAATCTGATAGCTGATATTTCAGTCTAAGGCATGAATATACACAGGTCCTTCCCAGGACACAGGAATCAGATCATTGCCTTAAAATAAAAATGTATTCACAAACTAAGAGAAAACAACTCAAACATTGCAGTTGCAGCACAGAGAATTACTTCCCTGGGATTCAACTTAGAAGTTACAGAGTACAGGGGACAGAAGTAATTAACCAGAGAAACTCCACACCAAGTCTCAAAATAACAAATAGCCAGATCGCATCTAACTTAACATTTCCCTTCTACTTACATATCTATGGCTGATTATGAGATGGCCAGGATATTTACTGGATTCGTTCCAACTGCTTAGGAGCAACCACTTCTCACTGTCTCCTCTACAGCCACACCGACAAAGACCCCTCGGATTAAAATTGTTCTCAGTTTCAAAGAATTTCTCTTCCTCCCATTAGCTTATCTGACCGCCCCCTGTTGAGAGCCCTCTGTAAGGGTTAACCCCTTTACCAGCATTCATTCATGACAGGCTTATTAGCCTCAATCTCATGCACAAGATCTGATACACAAATTGTTTCTCTCAGCAGCTTCTTCAGCAGTTCAAAGGGGTAACCCAAAAATAAACAGCTACATTTAGTCCTGGCATCAACAGGTGCTGCTCCCATAGACGTCAGTGAGAGATGCCCTCTTTCCACCAATGGTGAATCTGCACTATAGCCTATACTCTTAAAAACAGTTTATTTGGAAGGAATATGCTAAATTTTCCATTTTGACTTATACTATGTATTAAGAAACTAATAATTAAAGGTGGAAGGTAATAGGATATCTACAGGCTTTTCAAAATATATATTTGCTTTCCAAGAATGCCACCTTAAGTGGCTTTTGAATCTTGTCATCTTGAATTTTTGGACAATTTTAATCCTAACGTCATCTCTTACTGAGAAGAAAGTAATTTATGGTATGTCTACAATTTGCTGTTATTTCCTTAATCCAAATGGCGAGTATCCACAACCAGTATTACACTGTGGGATGGATTCTCATCTGGTGGAAACCAGCATGGCTCCTCTGGAATGGAATTAAATCTATTGACACCAGATGAAAAGCTGGTTGTTTACGTTCTATGTCTTGCAGAGTTACAATTTTCTCAGCTGTGCTTATCTGAATAAATTCCATTGCCCTCATGTCTGTAAGGATATGGCCAAAGAAATATCTATAGTTCAAGACCCTCATAGAAGGGATTAAGACAACATAAACCTCAACAGAAGACAAAAGATCATGCCCAAATCCCACCACCAATTTACTACTGAACTTTTATTATCAGATTGCAAGCCATTGTACTTCTGTAGTTAAGGATATCATCTCAATAAATTTCCACAGAATTTCTCTCACAGATTAGGGAGGATGCTAGGCAAACAACTAATTCTTGAGATCAGGGTCTCAGTGCAGATGCACTGAAGTTAATCAAGCCACATTTAGTTACACCAGCAGAGATTCTGCTCTGATGGATTTAGCATTTTTTGGTGTTCATGGCAGATGTCCACAAGCACATGGATATTTTCACTCCATAAGGTTCTCTTTTTTAAACTTTTTTTTACTATTTAAACTTATGTTGCAGAAGCCAAACAGGTTGAGGCCCCATTGTGAGGCACGGCACAAATATATAAAATTGAAGTCCCTGCCCGAACATGCTTACTTTGTGCCTTTATTGTAAATGTGTGGGTATGGACAATTCATCAGTAATGTCTGAGCTACCCTGTTTGACTCTGACTAGTCTCATGGTGGGGTTTTTCCTCTTGGCTGGAAGAGCACAAAAATCTGAGGATGAGAGCATGAGAAAGTTGCTGGGCGGGAGTGGGGGAAGAACACAATCTCTCAGGATGGTGGAGCAGTGTAAGGAAATTAATCTGGTAATCAGAACTGGGGTTAAGTGTTAAATTCCAGCAAAAATTTCAAATTACAAAATTCCTCGTGAGAGGCTGCCTGTTGGTCAAAGAAGGTCAAACTACAAAATAAGCTAATGCTAGTCGCTTCTGGGTCTTAATGACAAAAATATGCATAGTTCTCTGCCAGGCTCCAGTGCTTTTATAGAGGATACATGGGACTAAGGATTCTACTGAGGTGATCCATCTTCTTGTTAATGCAGTATGTTCTCTTCCTGGACATTGTCTTGTGAAAGAAGGAATCCCTTCCTTTCTTTTGTTCTGACCCTTACACAACAAAAAGCTTAAACAGAATCAAAACGTGTTCTACATATTGTCAGCTAACAATTCCTTATCATTATTACTCATTCATAGTGTTTACATTTTGGCTGTCATAGTAACAAAGCACACAGTTAAAAAGAAGCTTGAATGAAATAAATCAATGAGGTCTGTAGGCCTGAAAAGTATTCAGTTAAACAATGGTTTGTGTGGAAGGGAGAAAGGTGGAAACCAAATTTTGCAATTACATCATCACTGGACTGTTTTTAGTCATCACTAGCTAGCTAGTAACTGATGAGAAAACAGGCTGGCCTGGCACCACTTAAAACACGTATCAGAAAGATGACCTGAACAAGACAACCATTATTATTCATTACTCTTGTAACATATTCATTAAGTGCTGATGCTGTGTATAAACTACAGAAAACCTAATCCCTGCAACAATGATTCTGCAGGCTTTAGTCCTGCAATTCTTACTCCCCTGAGTAGTCTTACTGAAATTACATGCAAGGATCACAAAATCAAGTTAATCCAGTACTCAGCTGGCTCACCAGTCCCATCCTCCAGCCAAACCATAGCTGGGGCTGCTGAGGTGCCAGTACTCAGTAGCAGCAAGTACCAGTACAAAAAGAACCACTGGTGATCACCAAAGAAGTTTCCAAGATTGGTATTGTTCTCCTTTTTTCTTTTTTGTGCATAAAGAAGACTTGGTGGATATTTTCCTCCCACCATATACCAGGAGTGTTAAGACTTGTCTTCCCTCATTTTGCTAGAGGTTTCAAAGCATTTTAATGGAGCGTTTGGTAACTTAATTGAAAGGATGATGAAGTTAAAACATTGACAAAGCCATTTGTTCTCCAAGTCATTTGGTCACTGAAGTTAAATGGGCGTTAATAAAAAAATACAACAAACCCAAAGTGTTTTAAACTAGCTAAAAACTCTTCCATCCCTTAGTTGTCCAGCTTTGTCACTTCCCTATTTTGAGGTCATCATTCCATTAGTCCTCCTGTCATCCAATGACTTGTCCTCAGTTGGCTTAATTTTGAAAACATGCCATTAGTGCAAGCACATCATTGATATCAAAACTTGGAACACTATGTCTACTATAGCTAGCAGCCCCTGACTTTATCACCACCATAGCACGTGGACTTCCTGTGAACACCAAGGTGCACCTTGTCCACACCAGCTCACATACCACTGCTAGCCTCTGTCATGGACATGACCAAACTGTGCTAAGCACTGTACAAATATAAAGATGATCCCTACCCACAGATGCCTACAGTCTCAGGGCTTGTCTTCGCTACAAGGGTAAGCTGATTTAAGTTATGCTATGCTAGCTACATGGATAACGTAGTTAGCGTTGAAGTAACTGAGGTCAACTTATCTCGGTGTCTTTGCTGTGCTGCCTAAATCAACAGGAGACATTCTCCCGCTGACTTTCCTTAGGGCAGGTCTACGCTATGAACGGGAGGAGAAGAGAAAGATTTAAGTTATGCAACTTCATCAACATGAAGAGCATAAATGAAGTGGATATGCTTAGATCTATTTACCACCATCTCTTTGCTGCATTGCATCAATAGGAGATGCTCTCCTGTCAATGCCTCTTGTACTTCTTACTGAAAAGTGCAGTGCCAGAGTTGATGGGAGAGCAATCATCAGACAATTTATCACATCTGTTATGACTCCTGCCAAATCGATTACAGCCCTGTCAACAGGCCAGTAGTGAAGACAAGCTCTTGCTCTTATCAGACAGGTGGAGTACCAGAGTCAACCAGAGAGCATCCTGTCTTCAATGTAGATCTGCTAAATTGACACCCACTGCCTTGGCTGCATCAGTATTGATATTTAAGACAAATGGCAAGACAAATGTGGAGAGAATCAGATGGCGGATTACAGGAAACAAAGGGAAGATACTGGTCAATTTGATAAGGCACAGTCACAGCACACCAGCTGCCTAACCATTGTCAAGTCTGTCTAGCACTTCCACTACAGTTGAACTGCACCAATGACAGCATAGAGGAAAAAACTGTTCATAAAAACACCTCTAGAGTAGCTAAAACCCTATCAGAGTCACCAGTGGTAATCAAATTTTGAAATTCTAATTTTAAAAAATAACGCTTGTCTTGGGAGAGGGGGTATACAAGAAAGGCAAAACTCTCCAACCTTCCTGAGCATAAACAAGCAAAAATCCCCATTTTGTTTTTCCTTTGCACAAATGGGTGTCTTCTGCTTGCACTTTCGCTATAATTAGCAGTTGAGGAGCCTGGAGGACTTCATGAAAAAGAAAGTATGAAATAAAAAGAAATCAGAAGTCAGAATATCAAAACTAATGTTCAGTTTAACTTTCTTATTCTACCATTCCTAAATCAGTGGCAAAACAAATGCAAGAGCCATTGAAAAAAAAAATCAAGCCTTCTGGTTTTATGTTTGGCATTAAACAGTTCATAAAAGCTATTGACTTTGGCTCTTTAGGTCTTTAATAAGTTAAAAATAATTACAACCATGCCCTGACTGAAAGGCAATCTCAAAATTCTACATGTGAGTTTTCGGCCATGAAAAAAGTGACTGCTTGCCCCATAAATACATGCATAACTTGAAGAACAGTATGTTACTGTATTTTCTCTCCTCTCTCCTACGTTTGCTGTCTGTACAGAAGAGCAAAGAATTCGCAATTGCAAGGAAAGAGAGAAGAGGAAAAAAAATGTTTGATTTTCAGTAAAAGTGGAGACATGCATAGGCAATGTGTGGGAGATATAAGGTGCCTCATGTCTGGCAAAGGCTATGACCCCCACTCTCCTGTTCTTGCCTTCTGGAGCACCTGGCACTGGCCACTGTTGGAATACAGGATATTGAGCTAGCTGTATCCTCATTGGTCTGACCCAGTATGGCCATTCTTACGTTCTTCTATAGAACTCAAATGTATCTGCCCCCCTGCTGTAAGCAGTAGACCCCACACCCCTACCACAGCTGAGACAGAGCCCCGGAATCCTGACAGCATCTCTCTCCACAGAGTAAGTAATAAAGTAAAAAGATATATCAAAATTCTAAGGCTAACCAATGGCCCTTAATGGGTCTGCCACAAGATGTCAGAATATGTTAGTATTAGAAATGAGTGGGTCTAATATTTAATTTTCTTTTTTATATAGGAATTTGATGGAGTGCTCTCGTCGGCTTATTTCTAAGCCAAAACATCAGAGTTTTCAAGTGCCTTAGTAGCTCCTGGAAAGAGGTGATGTGTGTGTGGGGAGGGAAAGGGGTGAGAATGGAGCTGACACCTCTCCCGATTTGCGTCTTGGCTTGTACTGAGCATGAGCAGCAGTACTGCCGAAGTTGCTGTTCTCAGTCTGCCCCCCCGCCCCAATGGGACTACAGGGCAGTGAGCATGTGGGTAAGGCAGCAGGGGCCAAGGCACTGACATTCAAGTTATCCCAGGGCACCATCTTCCCTGAAGCTGGCCTTGACTGTGGGAGTGGCACATCTGGAAACCAGGGGAGCAGAGTGGACTAGGGCCAAGTTGCTGTCCCTCCCCACCCCACATCCCCACTGCTGCCAGGGGGTACAGAGGGCCTGATCCCTGCTGCTGGTGCTAGGCCCCCCACTCATCACCTGAGCTGGGGTTGCTGTGGCAACGGGACATAGGGAAAGGAGCAGACCAGGGGTGGGATGGAGATAGAAAGGCGGAGAGGGGGGTGGAGCAAGAGCTCGGAAGAGTCAGAGCAGAGGCAACGTGGGGGTGGGAAGAGGCAGGGCGGGGGATGTCCCAGCCCTTTCCTGGGCTGGTAGCCAGAGCTCCCCCATGTCTCTCCTCACCAGTAGCCCCTAGAGACATGTGTCAGCCGGCACTATTGTCTCAGATTTGTATGTGCACAGTGTAGGAAAAGGAGAAGTCACCACCAGAGTTTACAACTGAGTTTTTATAATTATTCTCCTTTCAATTGTCTTCCCCTCACAAATGCAGAGCTTAGGAGTATACTGAATGGTGAGCTTGGAAGCTTGGGACACTTATCACTTAAGCTGGGGCTCCAGAGCCACATGTGGCTCTTTAAGGAGTCATTTGCAGCTCTGGACACTGCCGCCGCCGACTTCTCAGTGCCTCTCTAGCGCACCCCTGGGCAAGGCCTGACCACAGGCAGGCTCCCACTCTGCTGGCAGGTTGCCAGCTCTAGGCCACAAGAGTAGCCTCAGGGGTACATGTGCAGGAGTCACACGTGGCTCTGAGCAATAAAATGCTCAGAGCTATTGGAGCACTGTAAGCCGCTGTGTGCATGTGTCCCACCCAGCACTTCGAGGGAGAAGCACGTGGCAGTGGCTCCAGTGAGTCACCGGCATTGGCTTACAGTGCGGAGGAGGGGGCTGTGAAAGGCAGGGGGGATTGGATTAAAGCAGGGGATCTGGGGGTGCCCGGCTCTGGAGGAATGGGGGGATTGGGTTAAAGTAAGGGGGCAGGGCTGGGGTACTTATAATTGTTAAAGGGCTACTTTATTAAAAAAAAAAAAAAAAAAAAAAAAGGTTGAGAAACACTGGTGCGGAGGGTTGATGTGAACATTGCTCCTTCCTACATAAGAGCCCATTCCCAGGCGCAGCGTTTTCCTTTTTCTCTTTTGCTCTCCAGCCCAGGGGTGAAAGGAACTTGAAATTTCTAACTGGTACAAATCATTGTGTGTTCTTAAAAGATGGGTGACAAAAAGTACGGTTTGACGTTGCTCATTAAGGACTGTCTCGTATTCACGTGCATTGCGGTTCTTGAAGTATTGATTTTATAACCGAATTTGAAAAAAATGGCTCTTCTCACTATTTTGGTTGCAGCCCTGAGTTAGGCACCATGGGATACCTTTTGAAAGTGACCTTTAATTCTGGGTCATTCTGTTTTTGGGTACCACTGGACGGTTATAGCTTGATTTACAACAAAGTTGTGCCCTTACTGTTTACTGCTTACCCACATAACAATCAACCCTCCCCTTGACTGACACTCCCTCTTTAAATCCTCCTCTGAACCTGTCCCCGCCCAACCATGCATCTGTTGAAGCGCGTCTTTGCCCACGAAAGTTTATGCTCCAAAATATCTGTTAGTTTATAAGGTGCCACAGGACTTCTCGTTGTTTCTGAAGATACAGACTAACTTGGCTACTTCGCTGACAGTTGTGATCTGGTAAATTTCACTGTGGCTCAAAGGGTGCTCAGCAGCTGCACTGAAAGCGGATAAGAGTCTGATCACCTTACACTCTGCTGCAGCAAGTGATTTAGATTCTGCTGAAGCTGATGGCTTTGGACCCCTCGTTCACCAAGGAAGGCCTCCTGTTTATTACTACCAAGTAAGTATTGTACAACATGCCTAAAGTTAGGCTTCATATTTACATGCTGATGTTCAAGAGTACCCAGGTTCCCATTGACTTCAGTGGAAAGTTGGGTGCACAGCACCTCTGTAAATCAGACCAAAATTATTTGTGGGTAAAATTTTCAAACATGCCTTAATCCCATATTCAAGAGCACCTAGTTCACCCAGCAGCCTGCATCCTGGGGAAAATCTTGATTTAGCAGTTCTTCTAATATTATCCTATACAACTTAATACAGTAAACACTTTCAAAGCAGGCAGCCCCAGGACTGAGAGCTTACTGGATATTCGAATATTCTGGATAAGAGTGAGGTATACCTACCAATGCATAACGCTAAAGAAAAACAAAATTAGATATTAAGAAACAAACAAAAATGTACGCCAAGTACTTTATGTACCAGCAACAGTAGTCTTGTACACTGTAAACTTATACTGCATTTGCTGTCTTTATTTGTATTTACTTTCACTATACTGTACTTTTAGAAAACTTAACTAAAATTTACTTATGGTTAAAATGCCAGTTGTTTGAGAGTGCTGGATGGTAGAGTGCTGGATAGGAAAGAGTTTACTGTATGGATTTAGGAGCTTTCCTTTGCACATCCAGTTTTGAAAATTTTTGGTTTTTTTCCCCTAAGAAAACCATTGTTGCTTATCTAGCAACCCTCTTTAGTCGTGCCATGTGCACAGCACAATGCTGCTCTCTGCTCTGGTTCAGGGGTTTGTGGTATCATCTTGAGCAAGAGAAGCTGTACTTTTGGCAGGTGACTAGAAAAGGAACTCACATTCAAATATTTCAAAATCCAAAACACGTTTGTGACCTTCGGCCTGAAGTTGTCATTTCAGTTAGTAATTTGGGATTTTCAAGGTATTTTCTATGAAATTTAATTTCCTTTAATTACAAAAGAATCACTCATTTTCTTGTGTCCTCCTGAGCATTATTACTCAGATTACAAAATACCTAAGAAAGTGAAGCAATCCATTTGGCAAGAATACTCCATGCAGTCCTTTCTCTGTAATTATAAATATAATCTCATTACGCTTATCACAGTCACCACATCAAACACATTCATTTATTAACAACATAGAAAAGCAATGAAACATTTTGTTTTTACTAAGCACGGATGTATATAAATTTATTCATATGCATCAATTTTAGCACAAAAAGTTTTAGTAATGGCACTAACAGTAGCACTGCTTAGCTGAGGAGAATATCTACAATGAAGACTGTGGACATATTTTGGTAATGCACCTTCATGCTTGGAACATGTGCCTGGTCTTACCACAGCCAAAGGCTACATCTACACTAGAGGGTATTGTCGACAAAATTGGGGCTTTGTCGACAAAACGCAGCAGCATCTACACACAACGTGCATTTTGTTAACAGAAACTGTTGTCAAAAAAAGCCACGTAGACGCTCCAGTGGGCCCTTTTGTCAACAGAGCAGGTCAAAAGTTTGATCTGCTTTTATGCATAGACGTGATCTGTCAACAGAAGTTTTGTCAGAATATCTCTTCTGACAGTAACTTCTGTAGACAGATGCTTCTAGTGTAGACGTAGCCAAAGAGAATTCCATCTACTCTAGTATCCTGTCTCCAGTAGTAGCAAATACCTAACATTTCAAAGAAAGGTGAAAAAACTTCAGTGCACATCATGCCTTGCATAACAGAGTTAAATTATGGCTAAATGAAGACCTGACGTCTTACTACCTATCCGCCCCAATATCACAGCCAGCTCTTAGCACCTCAGGCTAAAAAGGAAGAGGAATCCTTTCCAGGCATACTTATTGGTTCCACTGTACTCGTGGGGCAAGGGGCTGGAGTGTGGGAGGAGGTTTGGGGTGCAGGTTCTAGGAAGGAGAAACAGTACTACAATAAAATCTTGAACTGGGACACATTAGTTTTTAATTCCTATCTCTATCATAAACTCCTGTTGTGAATCTGAGTGAGGTACTTAATACCTGTTACTCACTCCTAAGCCTTCTTCTCTTATGTCATATACCCTTTGTCTGGTTTCTAGGTTGTAAGCGCTTCAGGGCATTTACCGTTTCTTAGTACGCCTATGTGCAATACCTAACACAATGGAGTGCTGATGCTGGTAGGGGCCCCTAAGGAATACTGAAAGCAAAGAGGAATAAAATAAAATTCTCTTCCTGAGTTTCCAAATCCGTTAGTGACTTTGATGTATGCCATGGCACGCTTATGTGTAGTACAGTTTGTGGTGCTTTAAATTCCTCTAGTCCTAGCAGCTCTCTGACTCCCAAGCCATTAACAAAGATGACCCCTGACCCTTGCTCCTGGTGTTCTACTCTAGCTTTGGAGCAGCTTCACTCAGCATCCCATCTACCACAGGAGAACCCTTCCCCTTAGTGCTTTAAATCAGGAGTGGGGAATTTGTGGCTTGAGGGCGGGATCCACCCCACTGCTTCATTTCACCTGGCTCACCACAAATGTTTACACTACGGGGCAAAAGTCCTGAGCCTGCTGGAGGCTGGGGTCATGAGCACTTGCTTGCTGTCACGTCCCTGCTGCCCCCAGGCAAAGGGGCAATGAGAGAATCTCCACAGTCTGCCCTCCGTGCACCGGTTCCACAGCTCCTGCTGGCTGGGAGACACAAGCAGTGTGAACTGTGCCGAGCTACCTGGGCCCCCCTCCACCTAGTGGCTGGACATGGCAGCCACTTCTGGGAGCAGCGCTGAGCCAGGGTAGGCAGGTAGGGAGCCTGCCTTAGTCCCACTGTACCACTGACCAGGAGCAGCCTGAGGTAAGTGCTGCCTGGCCAGAGCCTGCACCACAAACTCCTGCCTTAGCTTAGAACCCCCTCTAGCTGCTTCTGCACCCCACCCTCCCTTGCAGACCACCCCCAAGCCACACCTCTGCTCTGAATCCCCATTCCACCCCAGAGCCTGCACCCCAAACCTCCTCCTACACTCCAACCCCTTGCCCAGCTCCATCACGCAGTCTGCACACTCAGTCAGAGCATGCACACCTCCCACAGACCACCAACCAGCCTCAGCCGGGAGCCCCCTGCACCCAGAACTCCCAATTGTGGCCCCACCCTGAAGCCTAGGGAAAACCTCAAGTCTCCTGCCCTCCCAGAGCTGTGTGTGGCTTGTGACTGATTTTTTTCGTCTAGGTCAATGGTCCCAACAGCAAAAAGGGTCCACAACTTTGATTTAAATGCTTTCTGCCCCAGCCCATTTCTCTAGACAGCCCCAAAAGACTTACCTTCCTCTTGATTTTGTCCCTACCTGAAAACTGATTTTCTGCAAATTCCACTAAAGGGTTAAGGATTCCTTGCCAGCAGAGGAGAGATGATTCAGAGACTTAGGTACAGCGTGTGCTGCCTTTTCATCATTTCTTGGGTCTAAATAACTTCATATCTCAGTCACTTTAATCAAGTTGACTCAAACCTAATTATCTTTAACCTCTTGCATTACTTATTTTTATATTTAAAACAAGGAACTGTTCCCCAGGTCAGCAGCACACAGACTATATATGTACCAGACAGGTAGTAACCAAGTTAGTCTGTATCTTCAAAAACAACAAGAAGTCCTGTGGCACCTTATAGACTAACATATACATTGGAGCATAAGATTTCGTGGGCAAAGACCTGCTTTGTCAGATGCATCTGACGAAGCAAGTCTTTGCCCACGAAAGCTTAGAATATATATGGTGTCCCTTCATAAAGGAAGTGGTTCCCAGTTTAATGCTGGAAATCAATTTACAGTGGAGGATGAAATTCCCTTTACCGCAACGTAAATTGCATGCTGAACTTCCTAGGGTCTCAAGAAAGCCTGACTGTGTAATACAAACAGCAGATCTAGCCTTACCAGATAACAGGACTCTCCTGCTTCCTTCGTAGTCAGAAACAGACACCCAATTAATAGTCTCTGGTGAAGTTATGGACTGAACATCACCTCACAGTTTTACATGTTTATTATGTTACTGTTTGGCCAACCTTTTAATTGCCTATTAGATTATTTTAATTAGCAGGAAGTAAGGGGTGGTTTGTTATTGAATTTCATTTTGAAAGGCTTTTTCGTTAACACAGTGGTAGTTTTAATTGGCAAAAGGCACTCAAGGGCCCATGCACTGAACATGGCCGTAGTTACACCTCTTTAACTAAACTAACACAAAGGTTTGAGTTTGAAGGGTGACACTTTCAAAGATGTGGTGCACATGGAGTCTCTTCGCTAAAGGCACCAGAGCTAATAAGGTCTCAGAAGTAAGGACAACCCTGAGTTCTCAGTTCAAAAGAAGCCCATGGGAGACAAAGGCATGTGTTTCAGGACCTGGCTTTCCAAGTTCACAGTACTTTGTCTGTGAGAGCCATGATCCATGCCCCGCAGACAATGGCAAACCACAGCATTGAAATATGGAGGGGACTTCTTCCAGAGCTAGCCAAGATAAGGGAGAAGAGCCAATTGCAATCCCAGCAAAATTCATGATGCCAGAGCTTTTCTCAAGGCCAAAAGACAAATGGAAGTAGCCTGGCATAAGCACACAAGGAGGCTGGGAAACTTCTAATGGCCATGGACTCTAAAACCTCTTGGGAAATCTTTTCAAGCTATAGAACCCAGTTACAATATTTGAAAAGCAAGTTCTTTAGGTCCAATTCACATCTAACTCCCGTGCTCTCTAGAGGGGTCCAGGAGGGATAAGCATGGCCTTTTAAATGTATGTGCTTGTTTCCTGAATGTGATGCTCTACAAATTAGGGTTGGTCCTGCTTTGGGCAGGGGGCTGGACTCGATGACCTTCTGAGGTCTCTTCCAGCCCTAAGATTCAATGATATTTGACATAGTTGATCTTTCTCCTGAATCTTTTTCCAACAACCTAAGCCACACTTTTACTTCCATTTTAAGGAAAGAGAAAAAATCTCAAACAACCCAAACAGTACTCCAAAGGGTTTGCCAATTATGAATAAGTAAAACACATGAAACAGATACACATGAAATCCTAAAGTTCTGTCACAATGCAAAAGGGTGATTCTTTAAGGAAGAAAAAGGACGTGTGTGTGGCTGTGGGGTGCTGATTGTCCCTTGCTGCACTCAATGAGGCAGAAGGAGTGGAATGGCTAAAAAGTGCCAAGGCAGGTGTCTAATCCTCATGGAGGGCAGCTCACTGGGAGCTGTTTGGATGGGGTCCAGTGGGAATCTTTCAGTAGGCTCAGGGAAGGAGAATGGAGTGACCACTCTTACCTCCCACCATGGTCTACACTCCAGTTTCCTCTTTTTTCCTCACCGCTTCTGACCTTTTCTCCTTCTCCTGCCTCATGTTTCAGTCTTCTTCCTTCTTTCATCTTCCCTTCTTTTCCCATACTCCCCCGATCCTCAGCTGCAGTCACCACCCACCTACTGTGAATAGGAGCTGAAGAGAAGCCTGGATAAAGGTCATGCTGGGCCAATAGCTGGAGGTGCTCCAGCTCAGTAGTCTGCAAGCATTCTGCTCACAGGACCGCCAAGAGTTTCTGACTACTCACCAGGATGGTCCCCCCCAAGTTATTATACAACATCAGCTCCCACCTTTGCCCCAAATCCCTGGTAGCTGCTCACCGGCACACACTGAGGAGGCTGTAGCCAGCATGAAGAATCAGCAAGAGCTTGCCTTTCCGGCGTGCTCTCTTCAAAGCCCATTGTGACTTACAATGCATTCTGGTTATTGGTCCCTAGACACTTGTAAGGCTTCCCTGACTTAGTGGGGCACGTTACAGTAATGCAACTAGGAGCAGTCCTTACTCCCCCTCCAGGCCTGCCCCAATGACCTCCCCATATGCCTGCGAGCAGCAGAGGACGGGTGCAATCAGAGAAGTGCCCCAGGACTAGAAGTGCACAGGTGGGGTCTGATTGCGTGCAAAGCCAGATAGGGATCATTAGGGACTCCCCCTGTCTGATCTGCCACTGACATGGCAACCAACCACCTTCCCCTGCCTTTCTACATGATTTGGCTCTCAATCTGTAACAGTGATGGGCAACCCAGAACAGGGAGTGTGCTGCCTGAGTGGCTCTCCCTCATTGCAGTGGGCCTCAGCAGCCCACAGCCCACTGGGGTTCCACCCGCGGTCCATGGACCACTGTTTGCTCCCCTCCCCCTGACAAGCCTCTCACATACTGGCAAAAGGCACTCAAGTGCCCAGGCGCTGAGTACAGTGGTAGTTTACACCTCTTTAACTCTGTCTTCCTACTCCTCCCCCTCTCTCCCAGCCCCCAACCTCCTGATTCACACTCCATCCCACCCAGAACTTGAACAGTGAGGAACAGCTGATAAGAGGCATTCCAGCTCTGGCAGGGAGGGGGAGAAGCAGGGACAGAGCGTGACTCAGTGGCTTTGTGGTACTCTGAAAGTACTCAAAGGGAGGGGCAGGAGCGAGCTGTGTGGGGCTCCAGTGCCCCAGAGGTGCATGGGAGAGTGGGGGGCAGACAGGGGGTCTGCAGGCCATAGGTGGAGCCCCTGTGATCCACAAGTAGCCCATCGTTTTAGAATCTCCATACCAAAAAAAGCCTTAGCCTCTGCGAACGGCGCACAATACCATTTCGTGCATACACCCAAACTGGTGCGAAGCTTACCTCTCTACCTCAAAACTTGCCATAGATTTTTACAGTCATTTTTCACAACCTCTGCATTATTACTGATATCTGTACAGGCTCTCCTCCCTCAGAAATCTTGTGCAGCTCTTCGGTTGACTCTTCAGTCTTTTTCTTTAGCTGGAATGAGCATGAGATGAAGTGAACAAAACATTACAACTGTCATTGTAACTAAATTTTCGATTTTAAATGTTATCTGCAGCCTACCAATGTACTTTTTCTTCTTTGTTATGGAAAAATTAATCACCACCCCCTCTGTTTTCATGTTACTTGTATCTCCTGGGCTGTGGACTACATTGAAATCCTGTAAGATCCGAAGCTAATAAAAGAACAATAGATTTAGATCAGGTTTAGATCTGCTTAGGTGAACATGAAATTCCACAGCTGAGTGCTACAGTTTTCCAGTTTCTCCAAATCTGTATCCTATTTGTTTTGGAGGCCATTAATTCAAGTCACTGAGACAAAGGGAGCTTTGCTCTGGTGGCACAAAGTACACGTGGTGTCACCGTGGTAAATAACCACTATGAAGTCAGACTAAGCCATGCCTTAGCACAGTGGGGCATTTTTGCTGCCTAGCACTCTCCCAAATTGCCACATACTAACCTGATTTACTTCACTTATTTTCCCTCACTGTTTATGGATTTATTTAGAAAATCATAAACAGCAATAACTATCTATAAACCCTGAGTGCCTGAAGACAGCTGCATCAGAAATGCATGGCCCTTTTTCCCCCCACATTCAAAATGTTTCTGCTCCACAGCATATGGATTTTGAATACCGCTCCCATTCTGTGTAATTTGTCCAGCAGAGCTTGCTTTGTTGACCTTCAGGGCAGGTTGCAAAGCTTGTTTTCCTCAGACTCTGAGGGGTGCACAGGGCAGGGTGGAGTGGAGAATGTCTTATTTTCTGTGGCTTCGGTGGAGGAGGGGAAGGGATTACTTCCGGCAGACATGGGGTCAACTTGAAATCTATGATGAATGCAGTTTTGTGCATAGCATTGCGAGTGTGCTTTGTCTGGAGTGGCCACGGTGTAGCAGCTGGGCAGAAACGAGAGAGGGTGGACTGTGAGGTCACATAAAACTGGATTATGACAGTGAATCAACTGGCATCAGGAATAAACTAATTAGAAAGGAAGAAGCAGCTTGTACATGTGTCTTCCTAATCAGCGATTATGGGAATGAAAATGTGGAGAAAATACATGACAGCTAAATTGGATTTTAATAAAATATTAAAGAGACAAATTATCCTTGCTGCTGAGGCGCACGGGAGCCAATGAACACAAAGACTGGCCAGATGGGGCTAGTGAGCACAATCCGCAAGCTGGGCAGAGGGTCCTTTGTGAGAACAAAGCACAGTCACTTCAGGAGGTGGGGAAGTGGGGCCAGGAGGGACTGATGGGCTGTACTGTGACATAGCCAGGAAGCAGGTGGGAAATCAGCACTCTTTGGGTATAGTTTCCCTCACAGGCCACTGACAGAAAGATCACCAATGACTTTCATTCCATAACCGATGTCTCTAACTAGGAGACCCAACAGAACTGCCAGGCCCCTGGGCAAGCTGTGGTGGGGCCCAGCTCTGCACTCCTGGAAGGAGTGGAGCTTCCAATGGAAGGGGCGAGGCCTCAGGCAGAAGGGGCAGGGCTTGGTGATAGTCTCCCACCACCAGGTTTTCATCACCATCTGTAGCATGCTGTGCAGGGCTCTGGCAGCAATTTGAAGGGCCCCAGCGCTCTGGCTGCCTCCTCAGTTGCAATAGTGCCAGAAATGGCTGGGAGCCCCTGGCCCTTTTGCACTGCTGGGTGGCAGGGCAGTTACCCCCTTCGCTCCCCTTCTAGTGGCACTGGAACAATTTGTATACTGAAGGTGCTGAGAGCCACTGAACCAAATTGTACATCCTGCATATGTTGGAAACCACTTTGAGTCATAATAACAGAGAGTGAGCCGTGCTAGTCTATGCACTATCAAAACAAAAAGCACTCAAGTAGCACTTTAAAGACTAGCAAAATAGTTTATTAGGTGAGCTGTCGTGGGACAGACCCATTTCTTCAGACCATAGCCAGACCAGAACAGACTCAATATTTAAGGGACAGAGAACCAAAAACAGTAAGCAAGGAGGACAAATCAGAAAAAGATAATCAAGGTGAGCAAATCAGAGAGTGGAGGGGTGGGGGCGGAAGGTCAAGAATTACATTGAGTTAAGTATGCAGACGAGCCCCTATAGTGACTCAGAAAGTTCACATCACGATTTAAACCATGTGTTAATGTTCCAAATTTGAATATAAATGTCAATTCGTCCACTTCCCTTTCTACAAAGGAGTGATAATTTCTTTTCAGTAACACACATACCTTGAGGTCATTGACAGAATGGCCCATTCCATTAAAATGTTGACTAACTGGTTTGTGGATCTGGAGTGTTTTAATGTCTGTTTTGTGCCCGTTGACCCTTTGTCTAAGGGAGTTAGAAGTCTGTCCAATATACAAAGCATCTGGGCATTGTTGACACATGATGGCCTGTATGATGTTAGTAGAGGAGCATGAGAAAGTGCCCGTGATTCTGTGCGAATTGGTGGAACCTTTCCTTGCAACAAAGCCCGCTGCCAGCTTTGTCCACTTATCTTCCCTGGAAATAGCATCACTGGACCTAACCAGGTTACTCACAGAATCACGGGCACTTTCTCATGCTCCTCTACTAACATCATATATGCCATCATGTGCCAACAATGCCCAGATGCTTTGTATATTGGACAGACTTCTAACTCCCTTAGACAAAGGGTCAATGGGCACAAAACAGACATTAAAACACTCCAGATCCACAAACCAGTTAGTCAACATTTTACTGGAATGGGCCATTCTGTCAATGACCTCAAGGTATGTGTGTTACTGAAAAGAAATTGTCGTTCTTTTGTAGAAAGGGAAGTGGACGAATTGACATTTATATTCAAATTCGGAACATTAACACATGGTTTAAATCGTGATGTGAACTTTCTGAGTCACTATAGGGGCTCGTCTGCATACTTGGCTCAATCTAATTCTTGATCTTCCCCCCCACCCCTCCACTCTGATTTGCTCACCTTGATTATCTTTTTCTGATTTGTCCTCCTTGCTTACTGTTTTTGGTTCTCTGTCCCTTAAATATTGAGTCTGTCCTGGTCTGGATATGGTCTGAAGAAGTGGGTCTGTCCCACGAAAGCTCACCTAATAAACTATTTTGCTAGTCTTTAAAGTGCTACTTGACTGCTTTTTGTTTTCACTTTGAGTCAGAGGGTGGTGTACCACCTCCCCTCCTGCACCTCTACTTCGAGCACCTATGTGCCCTTCCTACTGTCAATGGGTCTGCCCCTAACAGATGTCTCTGAACAGGACTAGCTATCCATCAGCAAATTCAAGACCAGCTCTGGAGTGAGCCATTCTGTCAAATTTAAGGATATGAGCAGGGGGATTAGTTCTCTGAACAGATGTCCCAACTACAGTGATGGCTTCAGATTTTCTTGAGTCTTTGGATCATCTACACCAGTGGTTCCCAACCTGGGATCCATGAACCCCAGGGGGTCCAAGAAAAATAAATAAATAAAAATGGTCACAGAAAATAAGTTTTAAATAAATTGCAAAGTTACAATCAATTATTTTTAAATTAAATATCTTCCAGTAATGTTATTAATTGCTGTCCCAAAAATCTATGTTGTGGTTTCTTTTTTCATTTAATTAAGTGTACATAGTGGCTAGAATTGGCTTTGGTGAGGGTCTGCGAATGGTTTGGGGATGGTGACTGGGGGTCCACGCTAGTGAAAAGGTTGCAAACCACTGATCTACGCCGTTGTGACCTCTATCCTTCCACCATGACTACACAACTCTCCCCTGTGGAGTGGTGCCTTAGAAACAGCGTATAGTAAATTGTAAAAGTGTCCCCTTCATGTGTTTTTCAGTAGGTGGGCTGTATCTATTCTAAGGAGAAGAACAGTTCGTTTTTTTAAAAGATTTCTCCCAAGCTGAAATGCAAAGAATAGAGCTAATACCATATTCATGTACCTGACCAGTTAACAAAAGTAGAATTCAAACTTGTATCAAATATAATCCACTAATAACATGTTGGCATCAGCAAAGGTAGCAAAACTTACAGTGGAAATTAAATGACTAAAGTTAGCTTTAAAGTGAAGCATTCAAAGCAAGATGTTGAGAGTTCAGTTGCGTGCCCTGTCTCCCAATAACAAGTGCTGGCCCTGCTGCAGAGAACTCATGCTGGCTGTTCTGCTGCTGGTCGCAAACCACTTGAGCTACATTCCTATGGTTGCCAACGTCAGCCCAGGCCTGTGAGCATATCCACTCCAGGGACCAGCTGTTAACCTTTGTGTAACAGCCATTGTTAACTCATTGTCACTGGGAAATCATTTACTTAAATAATCTTTAGTTGGCTATCATCACTGGGCAAAAGAAAAGTGGTCTTTAAACACAGAAGAGTTTCCAAAGCTTATTATTATATCACAGAGGTGGGCAAGATACATCCCGTGGGCCGGATCTGGCCCACCAAGCCTTTTAATCCAGCTGTGGCCCAACCCTCCAGCAGGGAGCAACGCTGCTCAAAGAAGCTGGGCTGCTCCCTGTGGCTCTCTGAGCTGTGGAGGTGGCAGAGCTTTGTATGGAAACCAACCAATGGGGACTGAGAGGTTTTGCAGGGGGTAAGAGCAGCACAAGAAGTCCATGTCCAGCCCCCAGAGCCACATGGAACAGCCAGTGAACTGCAGCTTCTGGCAAGCAGGAAAGCCCCAGCCAGAGCCTGCCTCTCCCACCACAACTCCCTCCCAGACCCTGTATCCCCTCCCACAACCATCCCCAGGCCAGAATCCGCTCCCTGCAGCCAGACCCCCTCTCAGACTCTGTACCCCAATACCACACCCCAATACCACAACCCCTCCTTCAGCCAAACTCCCTCAAACACCACACCCTAATCCCTTACCCTGAGCTTCCTTCTGCACCCAACCTCTATCCCAGACTCTGAAACTCTTGGAGTGCCCCCCTCAGAAAAAATGATCACCCCCCCTTGTTCTCGCCTACTCGCCTTCCAACCTATTCTCATAAGAAGATTTTTATGGGGTGAAATCGATTTCTAGTTTCTAGTTCTCAGTATGCTGATTTATGGCTTAACAAAACACAAAATACTCTGGAACAGTAAAGATATAAAATCAATCTTCCTTCAACTCTTCACTGTGGCCAGAAAAGTTAAAAAAAAAAATGGCCACACTATATACAGATTTGACATATGCACTCTAGTATTTACAATACATCTTCATTATCTCTCTGAACAGCAGTGAAGATAATTGTGGCCCTGATCCTGCAAACACTAGGTTTGCTAACCCTCCAGGACTGGTTTGGAGTCTCCAGGAATTAAAGATTTATCTCTAATTAAAGATAATGTCATGAGAACATATCTCCAGGAATACATTCAACTCAGGTTGGCAACCCCAGCAGACTTTTACATATGTGAGTGGCCCGGTCCATTCCAATACAACAAACTCACACACGCAAGTGTTTGCAGGACGAGAGACGTAGCTATAACAGGCCTTTGGAACGTGTTAAGTTGCAAAAATGAGAAGTCCCAATATCAACAAAAACTCATGTTCGATTGACACCTGTCAGTTATTGGTGGAACTATATCTCACTAAAGGAATGTGAGATGGAGCACTAACATTTCCAAGAACATACAGAAGTGTTTGTAAATAGAAGGGCACAACAGCAATGCCTGGTTGAAATGTAACCGAGATTCCCCAGCACCAATCAAAAACAAACAGACAACACAAAGGAAAATATTAATTTGAGCTGACCTTGCAGTATTCAACTTGCTTTCAAAACCATTTTTTGTTTTCAGAAAATACTGCGGGTTCTGTACTTTCCATGGTATTTCCAGCGGACACAGTTCTTCCTGTGGTATTAGACCTGGCACTGCCACAAGAACATAGCCCCTGATTGTCTCAGGGAAAACACCATGAAAAGGAACTCGCTCCACAAGTGACTGACAACATTTAAATAAAAGAAAATACATCAAAGTAAAAAGGAAAAAAAAGAAACCTAGAAAAACTGGAAATAAAGAAAGGGGGTGGAGAAAAAAAAACAAAAAAAAGGATTTGGAGGAGTATTTTTGTTTGTTTGTTGTTTTAAAAGATTCCAGTCAGGCTCAAAAGCTTTGCTCATTTTTAGCTAGTGGATTCAAGCCAGAGCCTGGCCTTGGCTCTGGCTCTGCTCTTCTCTATAGCTTTGATTCATTAAAACCTAATTTGAAATGGGGACGGAGGGAAATGTTGATGTTGCTGCTGGAGGGGTTCTGAGGAGACGAGGGGCTGGTCATACCCATCTCTTCCTGCTCCTCCACTTTTTTTTTTTTTGGGGGGGTAGGGGGGGAGGAGGTCCTTGTTCCTAGAATCCATTCAGATTTCTTTCTGCCCCTGGAGAGTTATCTGTTCCTGTAACCTTTTCACTGTTGGGTTTGTTAGTTTGCTTTGGTTTTTTGTTTGTTTTTTAATGATGTGCAAAAATCTAGATCCTGTACAGATTATGCACACCACAAATAATACATAAAAAACATAGATGATGTTCCATCAGAATCTGATGTTAAGATATGGATATATTCCATTCACTTACAGGAAATTAATTACTCAATTACATTTCCACTTGGACTGAAGAGAGACTGAAATTTTCTCTCTGTCTACACAGCAAGCACAACACAAGAGTTGTGCATGCTCCCCTGGCAACATGCTGCAACCCTGCCCCATTGGAGCCTCCTCTACAGATGAGAAGGTTGCTCCGTGCCCAGATATAGCAACCACAGACGTGTGTACAGAGACTCAACAGAAATAATGGTGATAGCAGATGATCTGCCTTATTAAAGGGACTGGTCTGATTTATTTCAAATATGCTACACCAGCCAGGTGCTAATGGGCAACTAAACTGAGCTGGATCTAAAACAGAGATCTGAAGACAGCAGCACCCATTAAACCAACTAATTATCTGAGTTTCCCAAGCCCTCTGATCAGGCTTTAAAAAAATTATACAGAGACAGAATTTTTCCAGGCCAAATGGGTGGGGTTCCTGCAGCCCACACACTCAGCGGCAAGGGAAAGGAGACAGATAATATAAGCAGATGGATAATGGGAGCTGATGTGATCACTTTATTAACATAAAATAAGTGTTCTCAAGCAATACACTTTTGGGAAGTCTCTCCTAATTTCACTACTACTACTAGAAGGTCTTGTGGCTAAAAGTTGAATTTGCTATTAGCTGCACCTAGTGACAAGAAGCCTGTTAAGCTAGAGACTGAGAATTAGAGCCTCAGATATCTGCTTGGGATGCCTGACGTAGGGGACAATCCCCAACTTTCCATCCCCTCAGTCAAGAAGCAGTGAAAAGCCAGTTTGGCCAGTGCAATCCCAGAGCTGCACTAATTTTCACCACCACTCAGCACTGTTCCATCAGCCCCAAAATTAACACAACGTAGCAGGCTCTGGCCACCTCTCTCACTTCTTCTGGCAAGTCTCTTCCAAAGGAAGCCAGAGGTAGGAGTGGATGGCGCAGAATGGTCTGTACTGACCACATACATCTAGGGACTTCCCTTTGCAAGGATCTTCCCTGTTAGAACAGCTTTCAATCTACCTTTACCCTGTGGGTGCAGTGCAAATGGGATAAGAGCCAAGGATCTGGAGGATGACTTCTTTTTGCTTAAGACAAATGACTGGTAAATCTTTCCAGCCTCATTCCTCACCGCATGAATTAATAAGATGACTTGGATTTTGCTGCTCTCTGGAGTAAGCAACATTGCTGTTCAAAATCTGGTAAGACTCATGCCAGCCTTGGGCTAACCAAACTAAATGTCTTGCAGAAGACTGGTGCTTGGAATATGCTTTTCTTCCTGTTGGTACCGGTTCAAAATGAGTTGGTTTCTGACAGCAGTTGCAGGACAATGGCAAAGAACCACAAACAAGGCTTTTATCAATCTATATGACCCATTATGCCCAAACCTGTGGCAACCCATCACTCTGCCTCCCTGTACAGCTTCTATTTCAAACTTTCCACAACTCCTCTCTGACCTGCTTTCCTGCTATATTTTTAAAGAAAAGGTACTCATTCTCCACTCCTGGAAAATAAAATATTCCACAAGTGTCTCTATAAAAGGCAAATGACTAAAAATAAACTCCAACAATCAGCTTAAACAGTGGCAAAATGTAGCAAAGCGGCTACTTGACTGCTTTTTGTTTTGATAGTGGCAAAATGGTGAGAGAACTCCACATTGAAGTGGCAACTTTTTGTTTTGAAATCTCTAAAGAGTAAACACATCACAAACCAATAAACAAGTGCATAAAGTCAACCTAGGCAAAAATAAATACCTAGTTTGAGTTGGAGAGCACTCAGCCTGGAACATTGTTTTGAAACCACCATTTTAGCCAAAAGTTGATTCACCCTGAAAGCTGTATTCCAAATATGTAGCAGTAAAGATGCATTAGGAATCCCATATTATCACCCTGCTATTTTATGAATAAAAACAGCTCTGAAGCTGGGAACAGATGCTAGAATACTACTGTATGATACACCAATAGTGTGTGCATTAGCATGACATTGAAGTTGCAGTCCTGCACCATAGAAAAACACTAAGAACGGTATCCAACCAGTCATTTAAACACGTCCTTTTGAGACACCTTAATCTGTGCCAGAGTCAAAAGAAACAAAACTAGATGCACTTCCCATGGAGGGCCTTGAACAGGAATATTTGCCCCCAGTACACACTAAAACAGGCAAATGTTTACAATAAAAAGCAAATAGGGAACCCACTTGGGTACTTGGCCCAACTTGGGGCTCTAAGCAATTACTTAGTTGCCTTATTCCTAGCACTGGCTCTGTGCCTCCTACAGAGTGCTATACAAATAACCATTTTTTGAGTTAGTGGCTGAACCAACATAATCGGGGGAAACCTGACAATTCATTTGAGGTTTTTTTTAAAAAATTTATTAAATAAATAAGGAAATTTCTAAACAGAAGTATCTTTCTGACATTGTCTAGATATTTCACTTCAGAAATGCCAACCAAACAGTTTCAACATTGCAGTTTTAAAAAATTATTATTTGTACCAAAACAAATTTTAAAAAAATCAACCCAAATTCATAAATTGTTTCAGTGAACCTGAATCTGCATTTTTCAGTGAAAAACTAATTATCGGTCTGAAAATTTTGCATTACTCCATTCCTAAGATTTTCCATCTGCTCCATAAAAAAAAGGCAACAGGTCAAAAGTTGACAAGATGATTAATTAGATACGGTGGAGTTCAGGAAGCTTGTTTGTGTAGAAAAGGAGGTTCTCCTACCTAGCGAGACCTCCCTCTTTCTCAAAAAACCTCAGGGTAGGGTTAATTGACCTTAGAGCTTTGAACTCATTTACTCCCAGAAATATTCCCATGGAAGAAACCTGAGCGTAACAGGAGGTTTGTATCACCTTCATTAATACTCCATTGATACCCTTTTGAACACGGAGCTTTGTCATGCAAAGGAAAAGAATCTTCCTTATTCTGATTTTTAGGGTTGAGCAAAAGCCAGCCTGCCTTTATGTTCATGAGAATCCAAAATAAACTAGCAGCCAAATGAATTCTGAAGGATGAGGTTAGTAACCCAGATGCAGATAGGAGAAGAAGGTAGTTTTGCTGTTTATGGACAAGTGAAGGCACACGCTTGGATAACAGATGACAAATCTTTAACATTTAGCATTCTAGATCATGCCCGAACTAGGAAGACTCAGAGAGCTACCTACTTTTATAGTAAAATGTCACAACTACCACCACCACCTACTGGAGTTTGAAAAAGGGCTTAGAGGAGTGTTCATAATCCTTTTTCCTATTTTCATTGAAATGTCACCTGGACGGAAATGTTCTGACCAGATCTACTATCCCAGAAGCCATGCCAACAGCAAAATTTCTCCCAAAGTCTGGGGTTAAAGGTGCTCTGGAGCTGTCCAATTCAAATGCAATGAAACACTCAGTGATGGATTGAGCCACTGCCACTCTAACAAGGATATGCCTCAGGCAATAAGGATTAAGGAAACCAGAGGGAATGATGTGGCAAAAGTCTTTCCTTGGGAAAAATGGAAAGACTATCAACCACTGCCACAGTTTGCATTCAGTTTATTATGAACTTTGTATTCAGAGGTGTGTCAGAGAGGGCCATGTGGAATGTGTCCCCATTGAAAACACTGGTGACTGAATCGCCATCTGGCTCCTAATCTGCTCCAGAGGCTACACACCACCACAATGGCCTTTGCTCGGGCTCATAGTCAAACTATGGAAGGTGAAATAGGTCTGCATGAAGCCCTGAATCCAACCTGTATTATGTGGCAGCACACTGCTGCTTTGAAACAAAAACCTAAACCCAAACCCCAACACACAAAACCACAGCTTGATAAGGCCAAAGGTAGAAAAGGCAAAAAGAAAAAACTGGAAAAAACCAGCCATTAGTCGAATATGGACTGTGAGTGACAAACACATGAACTGAAGATCCTCACAGACTTTTGGGAAGGAAAAGGGACATGACAAAACAGGCAGTATAGGCTGCTATACTCCATTTGATGGCAAAGTGCTTAGACCCCTCAAGCCATGAAAGTTCCGTCCAGGCACTCAGCGAAAACCTTGCTGCTCAGGCTCTTTTGTAATGAGGAGAATGATTTTAACTTGACTACCACAAACCGCAGGGCTCTACAACTGCTAACTAGCACCTCAAATTTGTGAAGACACTCCTCTGACTGTTCTTCAGAAGCTTGCACTCCTGTTACTGAACTACCTGTACCTCTTGACGTTTTAGCTTTGTGGTGACCACTGCTATCTATTTGCTATCTGTTCTGCACAAGCACCCACTGTATACAAGCCCACCAATCCCCTCTGAGGATTAAGGGCAGTTGTTTAATGATAAACTCTCTCTATCAAGGATATTAAAGAGTCTGTTGGAGTTATTAAAAACACCATTAAACTACTGCAAGAAATATTTGTGGTTGAATCTCTCATTGCTGTGTATGACAACACAGGAGATGATTTTGTAAAACATAATGCTCAGTAGGAAGAACTGTTTTTTATCCTACCAAAGCATGAACCGTCTGTGGTTTTCTTAGAATTTGTACTGATGTAGCTTAGGATGGGTCTACACTGCAGCTGAAAAAATGCTAAAAAAAGAGCAGTGTGGACTGCAGCAAGGGCAGGCAGCCACCTGAGCACAGACCCCTGAATTGGGACAGGCTTGTTTTCAGGTAGCTAGCCTGTGCCACCGCCCATCCAACACCGCTATTTTTAGCGCACAAAGTTTGAGCAGAGGTGGCGCGTGCCTACGTGAGCTGAGAGGCTTGCTCCCAGCTGCAGCACAGACATGACATTGTATTCAAGGATGAGGTGAATTTAGGGATGATTCAAAAAAAGAGAATAACTTCTGCGCCATATAACTAGAATACTCTAACTGAACACACACATAGCCTGACTTTTAAAGGCACTGCGGCATAGAAATACGTTTTCAAAGGTACCTTGACAACTAAATCCCAGGGGCAGTGCCTATATGCCAGATAGGTGCCTTAGCAGGATTTTCAAAAGGGCCTGTCTACATTTTAGGTGTCTAAATACCTTTCAATATTTGGCCTTAAATTACAATGAAATTGAAGGGAGGATCTTTGATTTCTGTTTCAATCAACTGAAATCCTTTTCTTGTTCTCTGATGAGGAAAACACTAACTGAAACTTACATATAAAAAAAAAAAAATAAAAGAATTCTGCTGACGTCAGTCAAATGACAGACAAATCCAGCCTGGTATCTAAAAATAGAATTCTCTGCCTGTCATAAGAATAGCAATATGTTATCACATGCTTTAGTTAACATTTCTGAAGTACATTTAATTCTATTTTAAAATATATGGGAGAGTGCTTCGTTCACATCAGCTGATTTATAGAACTCCATTTTGTAATACAAGAGATGTCTGTTCTCTAAACTAAAGAGACAGAAGCCATTTGGGCTCTTTGGTTTATGACCTCCTTGTTCCAACAGCATCACATCTCAGTCTCAAAATCTATGGATGAAGACTGGAGTTTCCCGTTTTATCAAATGCAGTCCAAAACTACACACCTTCTCAAGCCAACTTGCTAACAGAGCGATGTATCATATGACAAACAACTACACGTTGAACCTCTCTCATTCGGCACTCTCAGGACCTGACCGGTGCTGGGCAAGAGAATTTGCCAGACCAGAGGAGGTCAATATTATCTAGCACATTACCAACACTTCCAGTGCTTACTGGGCTCCTAGAAGACATTTAGGGGTAAATGACAGCTAAGTAACAGCACAGAACACTGAGCGACAGGACTGAAGGCTGTAAACAAACTTTATGGGACCATGGGAAACTTGGCCACACCCAGGATAAGTAGACATCCAGCTAATTAAAATTATGACAGGTTACAGATGTTGGCGGACGAGAGAGCTCTGGATTTGAGAGTTTCAACCTGTACTTTAAAGTATATGAGTCGTTCTAGAAAGGAAACTTACATATAAATTCAAGATATATATTTCTGCCCTCATGTATGCTTGAATATTCATAAAACAATAAGCAGTCCTGGATGAGACGCAATAGGCTAAGCCTCTGTCTGCTGATCTATTATTAAATTAATTTGAATTGTTCTTGTGTCAAAGGCCTGATGGGTCCACAAAAGGGTCCACTCTTGGAGTTCCTGTAGTTTTAGAATGTCAGGGGCTGACTCTCAGAAGCGCTGAGCACTCCTGCCTCCAAAAGAAGTCCAAGTGGGTCCTCAACACCTCCGAAAAACATGTCCTTGGGGAGGTAAGTTGGACTTCCAAAATTGGCAGACACTTTTAAAATTTGAGCTTCACTACTTCAGCAAATAATGGCCATTTTTTGTCTGCCCTGGTTTACTTAGGTTTTCTAGTGAGAGCAAAAGGAGAAGGTACATCTCTCAGTGACGTAGCACTCAGAAGACACTGCTTCCTTGTGATGGAGTGGGGGGAGCGCATGTGAGACTCAGGCTGGATGTATGTGTGACAGGCAGAGCAGCTCCCAGCGGCTAAGGATGACCCCCTGGGGCTGTAACCTAAGCTGGCAGGTAACACCTCGGACCTGAACAAAGAGCAGGGAGGAGCTGAGCTGTGTTTGAATCCGAGAAGGCAGTCAGAAGCTGTGGGGGAGAGAGAGTGGGAAGGCAGCCAGCCTGGCTGAGGGGGAAGCTACACCCCGGATGGGCACCCCTCGGGCTCCTCTCCCCAGGATGGGTTGGAATGATTGTCTCTGCCTGCTGTACTGGCACCTATGCGCTGAGCTGTGCCTCTGTCACCTAATAAACTTCCTGTTCTACCTGCTGAGTGAGGGTCACTCCTGCCTGCGGACAGGGTGCAGTGCTTGGGGACCCTGGAACCCCATCACACTGGTTGTATCAGATCAGTTATTGAACATGTCTATATTTCTAAATAACTGACCTTGACATGTTTAATTTTTTAAACATTGCATTTATGTGTTTAGAGGTGCTGAGGTGTGTGCATCATCAGCACTTTGGAGTAATTTGTATCCCCCCATCCATGTCAATTCAGCTAACCTAGATGTGGTTCTGACTGCTTCTGTTCCAGCAAGATGCCGATTTTTTACCTTCTTTGTACTTCCATCTCATAACTTTCTTGCCCTAACAGGTGGCATCCTTTCCTCCCTCTGAAATCTACAGGATGAGAAACTTGAATCAGATCCTGTACTCAGCTTTAACAAGACAACAGATGAGAAATAGTTGCATAGTTGCTGGGCTGGCCACTTGAATCTCCAAATATAATGCTACATTGTTGCTTCTCTTAAGTCACTTGCACACAGTTATATAATGGGAGGTCCAGCTATGGAAACCATATGTGAGTTTAGTTTACAATGTGAGAAGTGGTTTTTTATAATTTTGAACATTTGCACAAACTTCCCAAAGGTTTGTATGGAAGACAGAAGTCTTTTGCATAGTCTAGATGGATTTCATTGAGCCATGTCCTAGTCTGTAATAGGCAAAGAGCAAAGTTCCTTTAAAAAGAATATGGATTTTAACTCTTAAACCAGGCTTAATTTAGTCAGGCTAGAAATTTAGGGGCTTCTTCAGAAGAAATTAAATGTTATAATTTTGACTCTAAAACCAAACAACCTTTCTGTTACAGTTAGAAGATGAAAGCATATCCTTTGGGGTGGTTACCATCTGCGTTTTACAAAGGAAAATAGCAAAATTTAGAACTTACTGTCGATGACCTACTGTTGCTTCCCTCATCTAGCATATGAATCAGGAACCTTTAAAAACTGCCCTAAATAAAAACAGAATGCAATTCCTCCTCTCTGTGCATACCTCTGATTATCCTAGACTCATGAGACTGCTGTTTTATATCTATACCTATGATCAATTCAAAGTTTGAACCACTTTTGATACTATCACAGATGAAAGCCATTTTAATTTTACACATCTGTGAAAAGATGTTAGTACCAAGTAATGTGTATTTTTAGCTTGTTTTTTTTAAAAAAAAAAAAAAAACAAAAACAAAACTATCAATCACTTTGAATACAATTCCATTACAAACTTGAGGTTATTGTAGTAATTTGCTAATAAGTGAATTTTCAACAGCATAAGATTAATTTCTAATACTACCCCTTCTCTCTATTCTTTCAGGCTTCCTTTCACCCCTTCTCCAGTTCATTTCCCTGAGCCTTCAAACGTGTTTATGTATTTCCCCTTCCCTCAGTCACGGTTCTCCCTATCATCCCTTTTCCTTCCATCATACCAAGTAGGACAGTTTATTCACATAGCTATCACTTTCTCACCAGTGATGGCCTCCAACATCTCAACTCTGTCAAAAATAACTTGACTGTCTCCAAGATGTGTCAAAGGGACTTTTCTCTTTCCTTAGTCTTCTTGACCACTCTTCTGCCTTTGACACTCTTCTGCACACTCCCTTCCTCTCCTTGGCGTTTGTGACTCTGAGCTAACTTGGGACCAGATCCCATTCCCATTAAAGTCAACAGTTCTGCTGACTTCATTTTTGCAGCTAGGGTTTTCAACCACCTTCCTGACTGATTCTCCAACTTGTGCTTCTGCCTCGTAATCCAATCTGCTGGTATCACTAGGGCTGCTGGGTGTCCACTTTTTGATCAGAAAAGCTAGTCAAAAAAGGACCCTGGCAGCTACAGTCAGCACCACTGGCCAGGCTCTTAAAAGTCTGGCTGGCAGTTCAGCAGGGCTAAGGGAGGCTCTCCAACCCCCTGCTCCAGACCAGTGAAAATGAGCAAATGAGTGAGGAGGGGGAGAGCAAGCAACACAGGGTGATGGAGTGAGTTGAGGGCAGAGCCTCAGAGCAGTGGTGAGGCAAGGGTGTTTGCATTTGTGTGAGTAGACAGTTGACAGCTCTATGACCCTACTTAGGCCTCTCTCCTCTGCACTCTCCCTCTTGATAACCCTATCTGTGCCCCTGGTTCAGCTACCACTGCTTGGCAAATTAATTCCTTAAAACTTTTTCACCCTGCATTACCATCTCTATGTCTTGCTGACATTTTCTTTTGCACATCCCATTGTCTTTCCAAAATTCAGCTTCTTGTCTCTTCTCCACCTTCTTTCTGTACCTCCAGGAACAGCAAAGAATCCTTATATTTCTTCCTTTGTACATTGCAATCTTTCCCTCCTTTCTTCTTCCCCATATCCAGTCTCTAGATATGTCCCCTCACTTCTTCCTCCCCATGATCACCAAAAGCTACTCATTCCTCACACCTAAAGCCCTTCTCCATGGGCCCATTGTCTGTCATTTTGATGATTTTAACCCTTTGCGCTCTGATTTCTCTGCCTCTCAACTTTTCCTCCTTCATTCAGTTAAAAAAAAGCAGTTGCTAAAATCACCTTAGTCTCCCCCAACTTTATTTCACTTTGAACCCCTCAACTGGTTTCCCAACACCATTTCACATTCTGGTACCTGTCCCACAATTACAAACTCTGCAATCTGTTGACTCACTCAACTTTTCTGTACCCCCTTCACTCTTGCCAGTCTTCTGCTTACTGCCACTTTCTCAGCATAGGCCTCCCAGCTCTGTCCTTCTCCTGGAAACAGTCTATCAAGCTCTTCATCATCAAGCATCCTCCCTCAAACTCATCTTAAGTCCATTTCCTCCAGGAAAAACTATCTCCTTTGCCTTTCACCGACAAGCCACTCCACCTCCCTTTCCTTAACTATTGCCCCTTGCCTTGTGCTCATTCTGTTTGTCTTATCTACGTTAGCTTTTAACTCTTCAAGGTAGGGGATAGATCTTACTTGATGCTTCTAGAGTGCCAGGTTAGTGTTGCCTTTTAATAATATCTACAGTTCAAAAGAGCACTGAGTTATATTCTCTGACTGAGGTATGTAAAATTTGCCAGCATAATTCTAATACATAAAGGCTATGTCTACACTAGCACACTACATCCAAGTAGCCTATTTCAACGTAAGAATATCAAAATAGGCTACTTCAATGCGTATCATCTACACGTCCTCCAGGGCTGATGCCATCGACGTACAACGTTGAAGTAGTGACGGAGAACGTTAAAAGGAGCTGCCCTGGAAGGAAACACGGAGCATCCACACACACAAGCGCTCCCCGTCGAAATAATGGGCCAGAAAAGTCCCAATCCGCTCCCTTAAAAGGGCCCCTCCCAGACACACTCTCCCTGCACAGCACGAGATCCACAGAGCCAACAACTGACTGCAGACCCCATGCACGCAGCATGGACCCCCAGCTGCAGCAGCAGCAGCAGCCAGAAGCCCTGGGCTAAGGGCTGCTGCACGCAGCGACCATAGAGCCCCGCAGGGGCTGGACAGAGCATCTCTCAACCCCTCAGCTGATGGCTGCCATGGAGGACCCCACTATTTCGATGCAGTGGGACACGGATCGTCTACACACGCCCTACTTCGACGTTGAACGTCGAAGTAGGGCACTATTCCCATCTTCGGACAGGAATAGCAATTTTGACGTCTCGCTGCCTAAAGTTGATTTCAATGTCGAAATAGCGCACGGTACGTGTAGACGCTATGCGTACTATTTCGATGTTGTGCCAGCTACTTCGAAGTAGCCGGCGAGTGTAGACGCACCCAAAGAGAGGAAGGTTGGTCCAGGGGTTGGGCACTAGTGCAGACTTAGGAGACCTGGGTTTCAGTCCCTTTTCTGCTGCAGACTTGCTGTGTGAACTTGGGCAAGATTCTTGATTTTGTGAAGATAAATGCACTGCAGCAGGGGGTCTCAAACTCACATCCTGTGGGCCATCTATGGGCCAGAGCATATTCACAATCTGGCCTGGGAGACTTAGCAACTCATGTCCATCCACTAAGTCCCATCCCTTCCTACCACTCCTCTGGCCTCCACGGCACCCTGTTCCTTGAGGTATGCAGCACTGGGGATTAGTGGGGTTGGGGTGGTGCAGAGTAGCAGCAGTGGTTGCCTCCCCTCACATGACTGTGGGGAAAGCAGGAGGGGCTTGATTGTAAGTCCCAAGACCAAGGAACGCAACTCCCATGTAACTCAGGGTTTAACTGTTCTGAGCGCTAACTTGCATTCGACTAAAGCATAACTTGTGGTTGGTAAAGCATATCTTCCAGAAAGATGTCTTGATCTCAAGACATCAAATCGCTAGAGAATCTGCCATTTTCCTTTGTAGTTGTTCCCATGGCTAATCATCCTTACAATTAAAAACATATGCCTAATTTCTAATTTTAATTTGGCTGGCTTTAGCCTCCAGATATTTATTCTTGTTATGTCTTTCTCTGGTAGATTAAAGAACCCTTTAGTACTTATTTTCTGCAAAGGAAGGTATTTGTTACAGTATACAGTCTCTTTGTGAGTGAGACACGCTAGATATTCTGGCACTAATTAATTTCAAATTAATTTATCAGCCTCAACCTGCAATACTGAAGGGTCTGTCACTGGATAAATGTTATCATATTTGATGCTCCACTGTTTGAAATGATCCCACTCACTGTAAGATGCAAAGCAGAAGATTCCAAAAAATGTGTTGTCATGAAAAGAAATCAGAATAGTCTAGAAACACAGACTACACTACATTCCTTACTTGGTCCCAAGAAAGTGGGAGAGGTGGTTATTTTTTAAACACACGAATGCAGGATTTTAGACCTTAGGAGGTTCTTGCCATTGTATAGCTACCTGCTAAAATTGTTCTCAGAATCTGCTTTCCTGTTGTTGGCACGAGTATTAACTTCATCACAAAATTTTATTTCCTTTTGAAGAGCTAAACAAACATTCAGGCTGTAAAGGACAGTAGAAGAGGGGTGTTCTGCTCTGTCTCCTGCAGGGAGCAGATCTGCACCTGGGGTAAATTGTTACAGTCCTATTTAAGTCAAGGGAACCGTGACAAATTGCTACAGTTGAGAATCTATCCTTGAGAGTATTTCTTGGGTTTTTTCTGCAGACTCCTCTGACATCAAACACACTGTGGATAGATAAGTAGCACTTTAAAGACTAGCAAAATAGTTTATTAGGTGAGCTTTTGTGTGACAGACCCACTTCTTCAGACCATGGCCAGACCAGAACAGACTCAATATTCTGGTCTGGCTGTGGTCTGAAGAAGTGGGTCTGTCCCACGAAAGCTCACCCAATAAACTATTTTGCTAGTCTTTAAAGTGCTACTTGACTGCTTTTTGTTTTGACAGTGTATAGACTAGCCCGGCTTCCTCTCTGTTACTGTGGAGAGATAAAGCTGCTTTATACTAAGTTGCCCTCTTTTAAATCTAAAGTAAATCACTGAAGGGGAAGATAACCGGAAAAGCACAATAAAAACAACAGTAAAACCATACAATCAATCCACTTGCAAAGAAAGCCAATAGAGATTATCCACAACGAGGTTGTAAAAGGACTAAGATAATAAGAATGACGCAGCATTTTGAACTGGTAACTCTAACAGGGAGGTTGTTTCAAGCTAATGTTTAAAAACCTTAAAAGAATTAATCATGAGAGGCAACATTTGACCACCTATGTATACAGAGACTAGAGGAATATTCTAAGATTAAAAAAAACCTTTCAAAATATTTGAAAAACAACTTGGTCAACAACAAGGTTGTAATGAAACTATTGAATTAGTCAGAATGCCATGCTGTCACTTGCCAACGTACATTAAATCCACTGAACACATGCTCAGAGCATTCTAAAAAGGTATCAGGGCGATCAGAAACAGTACTTAATTCTCGGGCTTTTACTCAGTCTAACAAAAATAGCCATCAATTTCTGCATGTTAGAAAACCAGATTTCCAAAACTACCTTTGTTTTCCATCGTTGTGAAATAGCACATTGTTTTTGCAAAGGAAAGAATTCAAACCTAGAGAGAAACAACTTTACAAGTATTGAGAGCCCAAGTGAAATATTTTAATATCAGAAAGATGAAAGAGACTTCTTTCTACACATCAAATCACTACCCATATAGTCCTTACTTTCATGATATGGTCAGAGTACCGGTAAATGCATTTTTATTTATAAATCTGACATCACTGTATTAAAACATTCCCTATCACCAACGAAGAATATTATGCAAACAAACTTCTTCACATCATCCATAATAAAATTCAAGATAAGATCAGAATGAGGCTCAATTATTGTATGCCTTTTTGGAAGAGATTAGCAGTGGTTCGAACAAGACTTTTCTAACAAACAATATAAGTGAAGAAAAAGTACATAAAATTATGTCATACAATTGCAGTAAAGCCAGAGCAATAATCTTTGACTGAAGTCAAAGAAACAATCTGCGTCAGCTGAGGAACTGTCCTCGAGTATTGCTAGGTTCTTTCTGCAGCCTAGTGTACTCACTCTTACCTCTCAGAGATCATTTACTCTTAACTGCCCCTCAAAAAGCCTCTTGATATGTATGGAAGGGGTAGAAAAGGTGACTGGTAATGTCAATGGATATGAAGATACAAGTCACCAGCTCATATTCAGCCCAAGTTGGTACAGGTTGAACCTCTCTCATCTGACAGCCTCAGAACCTGATCAGTGCTAGACAAGACAATTTGCTGGACAACAGAAGGTCAATATTTTCTAGCACAGTACCAACACTTCCACTGCTTACTGGGCTCTCAGAAGACATTTAGGGGTAAATTACAGCTAAATAACAGCACAGAACACTGAGAGCCAGGACAGGCGGCTGTAAACAAACTTTATTGGACCATTGGAAACCTGGCCACATCCATGATAAGTGCTCGTCCAGCTAACTAAACTCATGCCAGATCATGGCTCTTGTCAGGCAAGAGAGTTCCAGATTAGAGAGGTTCAACCTCTAGTGACTTAATTAGAAAAAAGTAATTGTGAGTAGTCACTTAAGTTGCCAATCACAGTTGAGTTCTTATTAGACGCACGCTCCCATTACGGAATCTACCAATATCACAGGAATCTTTACTGGCAGTCTCAGCTGACAGAACAGTCATTGAGACCAAAGGACCCTCTCATACACAGACGTGGTTCCTTTTGGCCAGATTCGAGGCACGCTGTTCTGACAATGAGAGGAAGTTTGCTATGCTGCCAGCCATGCTGTGCCTGTTACGGGGTAAAGGACTTCAGTTTCCAGTGCTCTGTAAGCCAATACAACCCACCAGCACTGAAAAAAAAGTCCAGAGACAGTCTTTGAATGAGTAAGAATGAATGACAATGAGAACAGCCATGCTATTATGAGTGTAATTAACAGAGAAAATTAACAGAACAAAAATGAAATCAGGAAGGAATATTAAAATGCTCCAAAATCCACTTTCCTGACTGTGTGACAGGGAAGGCTGGGTTTGCCGCCTTCCTCCTCATTCATTAACTACAGTTATATGACAGTGATGAGGACTATGGGACCTGTCTGAGGTGCCCACATCACCTAGTGAAGAGGTAAATATACGATTTGTAAATGCCAGTGCTATGGAAATCCAGTCAGCATACACCCTAAATATTCATATTTATAAAATAAATTCCTTCCCGTTAACACAACAGGTATTTAGCAATACTTGTGTGATCTGGTTAAGTAGAGGAAGGTTGGACCACCCAGTGGTTGGGGTACTAGCCTAGGAGCTGAATAACCAGGGATCAAGTCCTGCTTTCTCCAGACTTACAGGGCAAATCAGCTAGTCTCTCAGTTCCCATCTGAAGAATGGGAACAACAGCCCCTCCCTCCATTACAGGGGTGCTGTGACGATAAGCACCTATAAGATTATGAGGTGTTCAGATTCTAGACTTTAGGGAGAGGTACAAGTATCTCCAACTAGCACATTTATTAGATGCAGAAATAATTATAAGGCAATAAATAAAACTGCAGTAATGCCAAGCATTAATCTGAAGCACAAAGGACAATGAACATTTAAGCAATGATAAAAATTAAGATATAGAAGTATCTAGCTCTAGCATGCAATGTTCTTACAAATGTAAACCTCACAGCTTTATGGGAAATTTGTTTGTTTATAACGAATGTGTTTAAATGTACAAGGCATTACATGCAAGACCTGTAACAACTAACTGCTGCTGCAGAATAATCAAATTTAAAAGTGAGATAGTTTTGTTTTTATTATATTCTTGTCCCTTTCCAGTACAACTCCCCCACATTAACCATTCCCCCTCAGTCATATCTTATACATAAGATCACACTCCCATTGGAATACGGTGAAAATCGCCTTTATGCTGAACACATTTGAAATGACTAAGTTATAAATGTAGATTATCTAATACTGTTGTGAAACTAAATAGCACAAATCTAACTTGCTTGCTAACGGCAGCATGAGAAGACTTGTATGACCTTATAACCAGCAAGTAAACAAGACAAGCTTAATTTTCCTTGTAGACTTCACATTAATAACTTATCGTTGGTCATTTGAGGTGAAAAAATAAGAAGCTTATATTTTATCTATACCTATTAATGACTGTTAGTACCTACAGTTTTCATTAAAAACACTGAAATGATTTCTGTTTAAATAGCCAATTATATTTAAATGTGAAAAATAGTTTCCAGTTTAAATACTATAACTTTCCACAATACAAGCTACTTCCAAATCTTTTTTGCTTAAAGAATTAATGTTATCTGAAACCGTGGGAGATTCTAACTTGAACTGCATTTCCCTCAATGCTTTTCATCTGTGTTGTTATCTGCATATGTAAGGGAAAGAGTACAGAGAAAAATCATGTGAAAGCAGCGTGCACCTCAGAAAACAGCTCTTTTCAGGGGGAATATAATTTATGCTACAGTTCTAAAACACAGGCAAGTTTCTTTGATATCTTCATCTCTGCTCATAAGCCAAAGGAACACTGTGTTAAATTCCTCACAAATTTTGTACAAATATTTCATGGTGTTCTTGAACTGTTTCAATAAGCTTTACAGCTATCACACATTATCGCATGATTCAAAGCATTAACCTTGAGGGGAAAATACACAAAACAGCTTCTGATTTTATACTACTGAATACAGCATTGTAAATACTATAACACTTATTTGATAAACATGATAGAATGGCCCTTTAAAATGAGTACACCTCATTTGCCATATTTATAGCAAATGGCCTTTGTGAAAATTTTAAAATGTAAAACACCACTAATATTCTTATTGAATCTCTGCTTATGAGGGCTTTTTGTTTGCTTTGTTTTTGTTTTAAGACAATTCAGGCATGATAGTAGTTTTATGGAAAGGAATAACCTGTTTACTATGCAGGAGGTACAGATTTTAAAACTAGATGTTTTGGGTCATCTACTGATATTAAGATAATTCAGATCAAACAAACTTGCTAGGACTTAAAAAAAACATGAGGAGTTTATAAAGTTCAGAAGGTCTGAAATCTCCTATTTCACAAAGAAAATCTAGGTGTGTACAAAAGCTCTCCCAATCCTGCTAAATGTATCCAGAACAAGATGGCCCAGATTTACAGTATGTAGCAAACACTCCACAGGAAACAACCTCTTTTCAGAGGGTAATTTGCACTGAGAAAAAAAATCAGATTCACTGACAAAGATTCCAATTTTGTGAGTACGCTGAGATACCTGCACACGCAGTATTTTAGCCACAGTCCTCTACCTCCTTTTTATAGGGAAAAGACTGGGGGTGGAGCTCAAGGTTTTTTTCCTCGTTATTTTGTTTTTCAATAAATTTCATTGTCAGATAAAATACATCATAAGCTTTAGGACTCTACAAGATTCAAAATCTCGGATTTTGCCCACACCCATTCCCTCATCATTCATCTATGCCAGAAAGTACAAAATGGCAAATATCTCTAAAGACAGCCTACAATTGCTTTGATCGAGAAGCATCTGTGGTGTATTTAAAACACACATATGGATAGTCTGAGAGCATCACTCTCAGGACTCTTCTATGGTACACAGAACTACAGAGAAAGAAGAAAATTGCACACTAAAATATTCTGTAGCTATCTGTTCTTCCTGAAAATCTTTAATGGTAAGCCAAATCTTGAAGCCCTTACTCAGTCTACTGGGAAGAGTCAAAACGAGTCAACAGGACATAAGCAACATTCAGCTCTATATTTCCTTTACATCCAATGTAATCAGAACCATTACCCAGCTTTCTCCAGGGCTGCATGACATGAGTACCATCCTAGATGAAGAACAGCTGGCTAAGGCTGAAGCCAGGGAAGGGGAATGGTGATTCTGCTTCAAAAATGTAAACCCTTCAGAAAACTTGCCTCCTCTGTAATACCCTATTCTACCCTGGGCTTCTGCACTCTGACTAAGTCACCCAGCAGGCTTGGGATTCCTCAGGGCTACTAGATTTCTAGAGAGTCATGGGCAGCAGTAAAGAGCCACTTCATTTCAGCTAGTCAGAGGCCTGAGCCCACAACCTATCAGAAACAGAACTGTCCCTGCTGAGCCACACATTTATGACTTCCAGGGTTGGTTACTGCAATGCACAGATATAGTTCGGAATCAATCCATGCACATCAGATGGCTCCAGCCAGCACAAAAGGCAACAGCCAGTGTGCTTAGCAACTTAAGATTCTCTGAACACATCACCTCAGTGCCCCAGGGCCCACCCAACCTATGTATCAAATAGAGCCCAGTACAAGCTCTCTGTCCTGACACCGAAGACTTTCCATGAGATTTGCCCTAAGTACCAGAAAGATCACCTCTGTCTCAGAATCCACAAGCTACCAGATCAGCTGAACTCCATTAGAATCCTGTCAGAACCCACATGTGGTGGTGTGGGAGTGAAAGAGAAGTTACTGTCACTGGAGGAGTGAGTCTTAGACTACAGCTATTACTCCCATAAGAAACTTAAATCACCCCAGGTCTCCTGCAGTAGGAGCTAAATGAAGCATACATTTCTTTCTTCAATAAACTCATCACACAGACACACAGTGAAATGATTTCTCCTTCAGGCTCAGAAAAGAGAAAGTATCTTTAAATGTTCAAGAGCTGCTCAAATGTTATGGTGATGGACCAAGGTAAGTGCCTAGAAGCGGTACAGACAGACAGGACTGGACAATCCCCCCGGCAATAAAACACTGCAGAAGAGTGGTAAAGAGGAAGGAAAAAATACACAATTTTTTTTCTCCTGGAGTTTCCTTAACATTGTTCTGATGATGGGCATTAGCACCACGCAGTGGTGGGGCCCAGTCCCTAAAATCCCAAAGGAAGTTCATGCTTTTGAACCAGTTTTGGGCCCTTCCTCGCCACACGTGCCCGACACAGCTGTCCTTAAAGACCCCATCTGATGGTGGAAGGAGTAGACTTGTTCAAACCCAGACCCTACCTTTCCAGTGAATCTCTGCAGAGCTAGTGAAGGATGATGCGCTTGACCCAGCCACACACTGCTCTGCCCCATCATGTGGATTTCAAACCAACAGACAACACTCCATGGGAGCTTTGGCAGGTGAGGGAGAGGATGCTGACAGGGTCGTGGAAGCATCTCATCAACAATCTCTATGTGGGAGAGGTAGGACCAGCATCTACCTGGGAAGAAGTTAACAGTCCTTGTCCACAGCTTCTGTGGAAATGATTGAGGAAAAACCTTGCATGCGTACATTCCACTTCCTAATAATCACAACACTTGAGAGCCATAATAGTCTCCTCATACTATTAATAATTCATTGTTTCATTTTAAAAAGCACTACTGGATCTGCAAGTCCATCCACTGCACTCCAAGCAGATAATAAGTATTCAGGTAGGTGTTTATTATTCACTATAGTTGAGTTTAATCCTATGTTTCAGCCCCAGTGGCCTTCTGTATATCCCTGAAAAAAGCCACAAGGAGTGAAACCCAAGATCGTACAAAAGAAACCTACAAACCTACAACACCTAACCTACAAAAGAAAATAAATGACGTTGAACCTGTGTGAATGTTTAGAACCTTTCCCAAGCAAGGAGAGAAACATGCAGCACGAGTGATGTTTTACAGGAAATTTTTCATTACAGGAGTACTACAGAATAATCTACTCACTCACTCCCTGGGGACAAGTGGAAGCTCTCCTGGAGGGTGTCATCAACTACTTCAGGAAATAAGTTTGCTCTCACTACTTCTCTCTCTCTCTCTCTCTCTATGAAGGGTCTAGCCCTTACAGTTATAAGAAGATAACCTTCCAGTGTAAACCGAGACCAGTCTGATGCAGTACTAGCTTCCTAAATCTGGTGAACCTGGAACTTCAGTGCCTCTGCTGCAGCTTGTGGGGAGAAGTTAACAGTGAACAGGATCTTGTCAGTTATTGCTAGTAACCATGGTCACGGTGGTGAAACGCACAACCATCACCATCCATTTAATTCCATCACTGGCCGGGAAAAGTTCTGAGGAGCAGCAGCAGCAGAGGTAGTATTGAAATCTGTTCATCGGCGAGGTGAGCCCAAACAAACAGACGCCAGGAGGGGGCAGATCTAATTAAAGATCTAATACTACGATCTTCCCAGCAGACAGCTGGAAAGTAGGGGAGGGGACTAGCAGCCGACAAAGGTTAGGGGCTTCCAACGTATCAAACACCTGACAGACTTTAAAAAAATGGAACCCTCCATAGGGTTCAGCATTAGCCCTTGCATGAGCCCTCTACAAAGAATGGAAGAAAAACAACAAATGAAAAGGTATATCACAAAAAACAGATGCAAACTTACAAAGTTGTTTGACAGTGTCACAATGCAGTACACAATAAACACTGAACCACCATTATGTTCCTTTAGCTTGCAGGATGTATGGCAGTACCATGAGCTTAGAACCTGGCTACCAGGTTTAGTACTCAGGATAAGAGGTGCTGAACGATCTCAATCAAGTCCTGAGGGTTGTGATAAAAATAAAAATTAAACTAGTATAAATATTTGAATATATCAGTTAGTGAATCACTGTTTCATTTTTTTCACACTACAGGAAGCATATAGAGTAACAGGAAATGGTTGGTCCTGCACATATTTTGCTAATGACCCTAACAAAGACAGGCTGTTAAAAGAGGAAATCGTTTCTGATTTTGCACATTTTTATTTACATCCATCATCGTTCAGTGCTGAATTTAACAATGCACATATTACACAGAAGTTGGTGCAACAATTAGTATCAATAGCAAAGTATTAAAAAACTATGGCTATTGGTATATAGCACTATTTCATATAAAATTTTATTAGCAACACTGGGAGCCTTGGTGTCAACAGGCAGCTGGTTTGTAGTTGTAAACTTCAAGGTGAAATCCTGACCTCACTGAAGTCAAACATGGAACTCCTACTTGACTTCAATGAGGTATGTCCTTAGTCCTCCTGGGAGTAAAATCTCAGGTCAAATTAAGGGCAGTCTTTCTAGGGTTGGGATCAGACCCATACGTCACTCTATGGTTTTATATAATTAACTACAGTTACACTCATGCAATCCCACTACAGTCTTCAGGTGAGTGGAGCCAAAAGAATCTAGCCTCATATATGCAACATACCCAAAGTAATGCTACTGTAGGACTCTTAAGTGTTGATTTTCCTGACGGCTGCATGGTTGTTTTCTCAACCAGAATGCTGCATTTAATGTCTCTCAAGATGAGCTGGATAGAAAATGCAGAGAAAGTGATTGAGCTATGCAAGGGTTTCAATTAGCCACTACATCTGGTCATTGCCAATCTTTTCTGCACTTTGGTCTGACCAAAAAATTACATGCTAAGGAGTTAATAAATGGCCATGCTTATTAACTCCATCATCTGCTCTGGCATCTTCACCTATCAGCATTCCATTGATGTCCACACAAAACTGTACTTTCACCTGCAGAAAAGGGGTGTCCTCCCTGGATACATGTGGAATATTTGGCAAGAGATTTAAAATGCCAGTTTGAAATAAAGACTCTCCCAGAAAATGGGAGGACAGGGCTGAAGACACAAGTAGCTTTGTACCTCATCAGCAGACAGGTGTGAACCACCTAATGCTGAGATAATCTCTAGCTCATTTTTAATGCAAACTGCAGGAGTTTCAAGCCAATTAGTAAAATGTGAGAAATGGGTATGTTAGCAAAATTAGTGAAAATTATATAGTAACAGAGAAGGAGCCGTGTTAGTCTATATACTATCAAAACAAAAAAGCAGTCAAGTAGCACTTTAAAGACTAACAAAATAATTTATTAGGTGAGCTTTTGTGGGACAGACCCACTTCTTCAGACCAAAGCCATACCAGAACAGACTCAATATTTAAGGCATAGAGAACCAAAACAGTAATCAAAGTCGACAAAAGAAAAAAAAATTATCAAGGTGAGCAAAACAGAGAGCAGAAGGGTGTGGGGGGGGGGGGAAGTCAAGAATTAGATTAAGCCAAGTATGCCAAAGACCCCCTATAATAATGCAAATTTTCTGGGACATTATAGGAGCTCTTTGGCATCCTTGGCTTAATCTAATTCTTGACTCCCCCCAACCCCCTTCTGCTCTCTGTTTTGCTCACCTTGATTTTTTTTTTTTTGATTTGTCAACTTTGATTACTGTTTTGGTTCTCTATGCCTTAAATAAAGAGTCTGTTCTGGTCTGGCTATGGTCTGAAGAATTGGGTCTGTTCCCCAAAAGCTCACCTAATAAATTATTTTGTTAGTCTTTAAAGTGCTACTTGACTGCTTTTTTGTTTTAAAAATTATATGTGTATCATTACTAAGCAACATTCTTTTGTAATGTGTTCGTACAATTTCTAACACAATGGGGTTCTGATCTAAGACTCGAACTCCTAGGCACTACAGCAATACAAATAATTAATGATAATGTCAATATTTAGACTATTGCCTCATCTGGAAAATCAGCTGAAGCTTTTTTAGGTTCACTTCTAATCAGAAGGGAGGTGCATGTAGACAGAGACACAGCATTCCAATGAGAGTGCAGGAGCTGTATGTATAGGTGAGGAGATCCTATCTTAGTGCCATTACAGGTCAGGGAAAATATGTAAATATACCAATTTACCATGTCCACACAAAGCCACTTCATGATTATATTAGATAATTATACACCTGAACTGTCCTGCAACAAATACACGTGATATAAGCTCTGAAAACTGCATGAAACAAGGCTCTGCTTTTTGACAAATCAGTTGGTAAACTGACTCAACAACCCTTATCTCACTCTTATCAGACCACCTGTCTTTGCCCCTTTAATGTACGGCTTAAAGGAGGAAATGAGCACTTAACTGATAGTGGTTCTTCAAAGAAAAGATTTACTTCAGTTACCTTTGCATTTTTTAATGAGTTTGTTTAGTCAAAGCTTGGCATCAACTCATGGAGTTTACCATGTCAAAGCTCTCAGGTTTTGGCAACATAAAGGCCAGGTCATCAGCGGTTTGAGCCAAAAGCAGTGAGACAGCAGGTTGGCATATACACTTGGGGAAGATTACCTTCATTAGCTTGTCTGAGAAGAGAGAGAGTTAATGGAACTAGTTAAGTAACTGCTGTTACAACGGAAAGAACTCAGAGTGTTAGTGGCTGTATAAAATGTGCAGCAACCCAGATTGCTCTGTAATCAGATCTATTTTCCCACATTTATGTTCCATCCAAAATACTTTCTTTTCTAACTGCTTTCCCTCTACATTCTGTTTGCTATGACATCTTGTGCGGGCTTTTTGCAGGCAATTCTTTGCAATTCTGCCAAAACTAAAGTGATGAGGAGCAGAGTAGACTGCAATATACTAGCATTTTAAACAAGAATAGGGTGTCTTTGAAGTGGCCTTTGGGCACAGATACCTCATAATTTATCATTATATTGTTGGACTGAAGAGATCAGCAAGACAACATACAATATGGCAAAACAGCTTGTTTGGCTTTTGTTTGTTTAAATAGCATCTCAAATATTTTTATTGGTATTCTGTTGATCTCCAGCTTGTCAAGTTTTTTTATTACCTGGTCTGTGTGTTCAGTATATTCATTTTTGACAATCAGAACATCTACCAAGTACAGTATAAATAAATTCCAACAATACTGGCAATATTTTCTGACTTAAAACAAAGTTGCTTCTACCATCACATACTAATCTCCAGCTACAATGTTAAAAAGATAAAAGTTATGAGCCTAGACTATATTATTGCTGAGTCCATATATACGATCTTGTGACTGACTGCTGTAAAAAAAAACAAACCACCACAAGTGTTTTAGACTGTTAATCAAAATATAGTTCTTCTATAAGGTCCAGACTGGTCCTATTGAAATCAATGACAAAACTCTCACTCACATATAGGGACAGGATCATAACATGAAATAAGCAGTACTGGAGTTACCTTGTTGTGGGTTGTAGAAGATATGGCAATGCTGGTGTTTGGGAGGAGAAAAGTGACAGAAAGCCCCACTGCCCAGGCCCAATGGGATTATATTGTATGCTTTAGCATTAATTTTTCTCTCTTTGGCCACACCCATCCTTTTCCCCCACTTCCATCTTTCCCCAGAAATAGTGAGAACTTGCTGTTTGAAACAGCACTTATAGTCTCCCTTATGAATCCTGAGGCATCCTCTTGCCTTCCAAAGTTGGACACAAAAGGACATTTTGTCACTTCTAAATTAACAGCACCAGGCATGATTGTGGGTTTAATCCCTGTGAAGGGGATCTCAAAAGCAGAAAAGATTCAAATACAGAAGGGCCACTCTGCACCCGTTTTCTTTTCTCATTCAATTAAAGGAAAAAAAGTGTGAACTGCAAGAAACCCAACTCTTAGGAAGTAACACTTCCATTTTGCTCCATCAGTACATTAGTCAGGGCATTATGGTCCTACATGTACAACAGACAGGAGAAAACAAGGATCATGGACTATGGAATAATGGAGGAAACAAAGTTCCTGTTACATACACAGGCTTGACCCATCAAGATGCGGAGCACCTCCCTGAGAGGAGCTAGAGATGAGGTTACTTGGCATGTCGCAGGAGGCATTCAGAACCCATCAGGATCTGGCACTTAAAGAGAAGAGATTACTCAGACTCAAAATAGATTTGACCTTAGGATTCTCTCCTGAAAGTTCAGAAGAAATGAAGTCATCATATGTCAATTCTTCTGCCTCATGGATGTGTCTCGAACTCTGAACTGCTACTAGGCAGACTAACTATCCAGAGCAACTACTCGTCCTCCTTTAACCTAAAGCAAACCAGCAGTCGCATAGCACTTTATTAGGTGATGAGCTTTCGTGGGACAGACTCACCCTTGATTACAGTTCAGACAACACTCCAAATATAAAACCTGAAGCATTTCAGGCACTACCATTTTCCTCCCCATCACGGGAGAAGTGCCGTACTTGTGAAAATCTTTGATTTGCTTGGGACAGAACACGAATGCTATTTTGATCAGGCATAACACACTCTAATTATGTGGTTTAACACTCAGCAAGGGACTAGAATGTCCAGGTTATAATGGAATTTAGAGTTCACACTCAGCATTAATTTAATGCCATTTTCTGTCAAAATACATTCCACATTTAGAAATACATAGCATAACCTATCAGCTTCGAGATTAGTTATTCCAATGATCACAGGATGCACTGGAAGGGGGAAAGAGTTGCAATAGCATTCATACACCACCAAGCCATGTGCAGCTGCCCTCCAAAAAAACAAAAAGAAAAAATGTAAGATTGCATAAAAATGGAATGACAATATGCAGAACATTGTTATGCATTTATGTGAGTCAATGGTGTGGCCAGCACCTGAAACAGTGAATGCAATATTTGTCTCTTTATCTCAAAAATGTCTGCATCACTGAAGGAAGGAGTGTTTCAAAGAATGAAATGATCAAGGGCCTGGAAAAACATTCATGTGAAGAAAGATTGAAAAGTTTGATACTGATAACCTTGGAAAGGTAATTAACAAGAGAGGACATGGCCAAAGCACATAAAATCAAGTGTGGTTCACACAACGAAGAGTGAGAATTTCTGTTCTCCCCATCTCATAACAAAAGAAAAAAGGGCAATGAAATTAAAAACTAATAAAAGGAAATACTTCTAAAGACAGTGTGTGATTAGACTGTAGAATTCATTGTCATGCGAAGCTGTTGAAGCCAAAAACAATCTGCTCCAAGAAGTGATTCAAATGGTTACCAAGAATATCCAAAGGTATAGTAATTATTCACGAATTTCGTGGGAGGCATATTAAACCTCGGTCTTCACGGCACAAAGAAATCTCTAACTATTAAATATCAGATTAAAACCTAATATTGGGGGCAGGGAAAGATTAAGCCATGTTTTCCTATTGCATGGTTCATACAATCTCCCTATGCACCATCTGGTACTGCCCACTGCCAAAAACAGTACTGGGCTAGATGGACCTTGGGTCTGACCCAGTATGGCAACTTTTATGTTCCTGTGTAGAATATGAGGTTTATGTTTAGATACTTCCCCCTATCAATGATGCATTAGCACAGAACTCCCAAGTCTCCTTCATTTTGTATCATATGTAATGAGAGAGAGGTTTAGTAAAGTGAAGGGAATAGAAAATCAGAGAGCTTTGCAGTTAAATAAATTAGCACAAAAACTCTGCCAACATTTGGTAAATGCTTACCTTTAAGCACATGATTAATGACAAAGTCTTACCCATGAAAGTCCATTACCTAATGAATAAGTTAGTTTTTAAGGTGCAACAGGACTGCTTGTTATTTGTGAAGCTACAGACAAACAGGGCTACCCCTCTGGGTCTATTACACATTTTAAGTGCCTATTAAGTGTCTGCAAGCTCAGAGCTTTACTCTGTAATAACAGGATTGCAAAACTGTTCTCCCTTGTACAAGTCTGGTGGGAGGGGGGAGGGTGCATTTTGCACAGCTCAGAAAAATAGGTCTTTATTTTTCATTTTTACCAAGGAGCACGTGCTGGGGTTACCTTATGTTAGTTAAAACAAAAAGCAGTCAAGTACCACTTTAAAGACTAGCAAAATAGTTTATTAGGTGAGCTTTCGTGGTACAGACTCATTTCTTCGGACCATAGCCAGACCAGAACAGACTCAATATTTAAGGGACAGAGAAACAAAAACAGTAAGCAAGGAGGACAAATCAGGAAAAGATAATCAAGGTGAGCAAATCAGAGAGTGCAGGGGTTGGGGGGCAGGGAGGTCAAGAATTAGATTAAGCCAAGTATGCAGATGAGCCCCTATAGTGACTCCGAAAGTTCCCGTCCTGCTTTAAACCATGTGCTAATGTGCTGAATTTGAATATAAAAGCCAGCTCAGCTGTTCCTCTTTGAAGAATGGTGCGACAGTTCTTTATGTTAGTTATAATTGTTTGAAACTACTATAATAAAATGTGCATATAACCTTACAGGCACCTGGGAGAAAAAAAAATAAAAGAAATACCAAACATACATACATATACAGTATAGAAACTGCATGGGTTTTATTTAGTTTAGTGACAACCATGTCACTTACAGGCACAAAGCCTGTAAACACCCACTCTTCTGCTTAGCCTTTGCAGGATCAGGGCATTAGCAACTGTAATCATCTGAAGTGGAATCCCTCAAGGAAAACAAAGGTATTGAATTAGAAGCTTATATCAAGGCATCTCCAACACTGAGGTCTACAAAAGAGGAACTGAGCTCTCACAGGGCAACCAAACCACACCCTCACCAATTTATTATGCAATCATTTGAACTGTGGTGATGTCTACCCAACCACCGGCCCAGACTCTAATGTGCTAGACAGTACACACACACGGAACAGACAGTGTTTACCCTGAGGTGCTTATAATCTAACCTTTGTTAGGCTAAAATATTTAGCCCAAGACACTTCCTTAAACTTTCCTAATACCACAATGCTTATTTGTATCTTCTCCTAGGAGAATCTCCTGGATTCTGATTTAGACAAACAAAACCAAAAGACATTAAATGTAGCCCCAGCCGCCTGTAACTGCAGTAAAATCTTAACCCACCCAAAAAAAAAAAAAACCACACGCACCCAAAATTGTGCACATACTGCAGCCTTGCAAAAATTCCTTTTCTTCCCACACTTGTGTTGGGCTAGGTACTTTTCTCACATGAAAATAAATCATCATCAGTTTCTTTTTCTCCATTATCAATCACCATGGTAAAGGGCAGAAGTGTAGAATTTTTGCTCAGACCACAATTTTTACGAGACTTTTGAAGGTTGACATTTCATTTTCTTGTAATTCTTCTCAAGACTATTCACATTAATCACTGACTCTTCATGGGGGGGGCAGGTATGGTGTGATTAGAATCTCGCAATGCAGTCGCACTTTAATTCTGTACTTGATTTGACATTAGTGAATCTGTTTCATTCCATCCACCTCTTAAACAGATTCTTTACTCCTACCAAGAACATGGCTTTGAACTTCTTTCCAACTGCTCTCATTAGGTAACTCAGTTCTTTGACTTAGAATAATTTTCAGCCTTGATCAAACAGAACAATTTATTTCTGAAGAAAGGAGTCTAATTTACTATCATTCCAATCAAGCAGCTTTAGAAGAGGTAAATAAATACCATCCATGCTCCTAGGCATATTTCCTAAGATCAAGCCATCTTAAAATGAGTCTCCAAAGCTGCCCATATGGAGGAAAGGGACTGACTATGGCAGATTTCCAGAGAGAATGAGTGTGATCCTAGCATTCAAAGGAAATGGGTCCTGAGGGCTCCTCCCTGACCAAAAGCCAGGAACATTCTCTCTCTTTCCCTCTCACACACAGGCACACGTCTTCCCCCACCTTCCTTTTAATCTTACCAGTTCTTTCCTGCAGCAGGCTGATTTTTTAAAAATCATTCTTGTCCGGTGTCCTGATTTACCCACTTTGACATTAACATTTTCATTTCTCTTGTCTTTAGAACACTTTCTGTCTTTCCTTCAAGGCATTTTGCCTTTTCTCATTTTTATTTTTTGCCCTGTTTATAGCTATAATTCCCCTTCCCTCTTCCTCTACTTTGTCTGCCCCAGATGCTCTTCCCTCCATTTCTATCTAACACTTTATCTGGGGAGCAGAGCCTTGGAAACGCAACTCTCTCTCCAAATCTAAGTGATAAGGGAATTTGGGATAATGCATTGTTGACTGAATGACTGAAGAGAGCACTAACCAAATGTGAGCAAGTTGACTGACAGTTTCTGGGCTTCTACAACTGGACAGTTTTCCCTGCATAAGTCAACTTCCAGGGCTTCAACAGCCTGAAAGACCTCAAGTATTTTCTGGTGGCTAGAACCCTCAGCAAGGGCTCTATTCACCTGAAATTTGATGCTCTAGACTTCCACAACCCAGCGTCTGAGCAGGCTACTCTTGATAAATGCCTGTTTATCACAGCTGCAAAAGTCAGCTCTGCTTTTCCAACCTCCCTCTCCCTAGAGATTAAGAATGAAAAGGTCAACAGTAAAAAAAAGACTGGCCTTTGAAACTACATTTTTAAGTGTTAGGGACTAATATGCGTAAAAAAATCCCATCCCCCTGCTATACTAAATCAAAATCCTTTTGTGTGAAGGGCTGACACAATCCTGCACAGTAACCATGCAAGCATACAACTCAGTAACTACACAAGAACAGCAACTACCAGGACAAAAGCAACTCATTTTTAAATAGACTGAAAAAAATCAGATACCATCATTCCAGCCCTGGTTCTCACTCAAACAAACGCTCTCAAAATAATGTGAGTGGTTTTTACAAAGTTTAAAATCATTCATTAATTATATTTCAGTTTTCAGAACTATCATGGTAGTCAGAATAAGGGGCTTTGCAGTCTTCGGATAATGTGGCTTTTCAACTGAGTATTCAAGACATCATTCCCATGATACTGAAGCAATCATTGTCAACATCCCCCTACCTCCAAAGTTCATGCATTCACCTTTTAAGAGATACAACCGTTCTATACTGTGCCATCACAGCCAGCACCCTTGCCTTCCACCTCCTCAGGGAGGTCAGCTGTGGAATAGGAAAGGAGATGGAACTATTTTCTGTCCCTTAGAGAACAGTCACTCCAGAACAGGGATGAGGACCAGTGATGGGCAAGGTGGAAGGTAAGCTTGCACTGGTGACAGTGTAGCATCAATTCTGTGTACAAGAGGAGCACTTAAGTCTCCTTTGCCACCTAACTGGCATAGTTCACTAACGCCATATTAACTTTTTAAAAATTAAGTTCTTGAAGATTTTCTTCACTCTCAATTTTCCCCAAAACTCTGATAATAAAAATGCTGTATCCATACACAAGAGATGGGGAGGGTAGCTCGGTGGTTTGAGCATTAGGGATCTTGGGCAAATAGATTAAAAGAAAAATCTGGGAGGGATGGTGATAAGCCCTGCCAAGAGGGACTGGACTCAATGACCTCTGAAGGTCCCTTCCAGCTCCATGAGATAGGTATCCCCAAATATTCAAATTCCAAATGAATTATTAGTTTGCTAAGGAGTAAGGGTGAATGTAAGAACAGTTAAAAATCCATGTTATGATGCTCTTGTTCTCTCTTTGTTAAATTGAATCACTTCAAATTTTCTAGACAAAAAGGTATTATCTAAAACCATCACTGTCCTCCCATCACCTCAGGCTCTGGTAAGGAGTACTTGATAGGAGATGAAATCCCACATATCTGTGCTGAAAAAAATTCAAACCAGTAACCAAGCTTCAGATGCAGAATGATTCAGCTCCTAGGCTGACCAATCTGCAGAGCAATTATTACTTCAGTGGACTTGCAGTCCTGCCTGTTCAGCGGATTGCAAGGTCTTCTCTTAAATGTTTGAGTGATCTGAGGAGAGGTATGAACAAGGACAGAAATGTCAAAGACTCATCCTTTCCCATTCTGCCATGCTGTCTATTCTTTGAGTTCACTATGACCCCAATCCTACATAATCCTACCCAAATTCTTTTCAGCCTAATAAGGTTCTGAGAACATTACAGCTCTTTTCTCTCAGAGCAGGAGTCTAAAAAAGTTCAGAATTTGGCTTTTTATAAAGAAGACCCTGTCATTAGTCCACAAGTTCATGGCAAACAGCAGGTCTAGCCAAAAACAGGATAGCACTCACTGTGGCAAGCTAGTCAATTTATCTACTTTAAATAAACTGTGATGTAAGCTATTTCATTTATCCTGTGCTGCGATGCTCTTTGTTACGGTTCCATAGTTCAGTGCTGCACATATTGTACCTTTTAGCAGAAGCACACTCCTGAAAATACTGACTATATGAAGAATAAAGTATTATTTAGCTGAGTCAAGACTTAGTTTTCCATAGCACAGTCAACCCATTTAAATTGAAGACTGTCTGGAATGGAGTAATATTTTTAATAATCCACTTGGTATTTTCTTAACCAGATTGACATAACTGTGATAAAAGGGGTCTACAGATCCAAATCATCATCATACAATTATCAGGGTATATTTAAAATGACTGCCATTCTTGCTATTACAAACTCAGGATTTTAGAATTCTACACCTCATGTGGAAAAAAAAAATCTAGCTGTTTACTTAAGTAAGGACTTATGGGTTAGCTCCCACACCAGCATTTTTAATTCTTTCAATAAAAATAATAATTTCAGCATTAGACAGCAAAATATATAGGTCTTAGTACAGAGTCAAAGCCATTCTTTTGGCAATTTTAGGCAATGAAAACATGGAACTTAGGAATGTTGACAGATTACCCTCTGTTTAAATGCCGTTTTAATGTCCTTTGAATATACAGTAGTACAAGATTGAATCTCTCTAGTCCAGCAACATCCATGGTCTGGCATGATTTTAGTTATCCAGATATTCACTTACGGCTCAAGTTTCTCATGATCCCACAAAGATTTTTTTTTACAGCCAACAGTCCAGCTCTCAGTGTTCTGTGCAGTTATTTAGCTGTAACTTACCCCATAATGTCTTTTAAGAGCCCAGTTAGTGGAAGTGTTATAATGCTGCTAGACAATATTGATTCCTGTGGTTTGGCAAATTCTCTCATTCAGCACCAGTCAGGTTCCAAGGGTGCCAGACGAGAGAGAGTCAACCTCTATCAGGCTTCTTGGTGCTTTATATCAAACCTACTACCAAATTCCTTTCAATATTAAAAAATATTTTGAGATTACAAATGTCAAAGTTGATGCAACATAACATTTGATGATATTTTAACTGTGACCTAAGAATCTCCTGGAGGCAGCACAACTATGGTAGTTACATGTGAACTAAAAATATAATTATATTTTAAAACTACCTGGTTTGCAATGTCACTTATAAGAAGAATCTCTTTCTTCCCAATGTTTTGAACCAGGCTTCACCATGAACGGTGGCAAGAGAAATAGAGTCTGAGATTGCAGGATGCTAGAGGAGAGGGTGGGAGACTGACTGGCTGAGCATTGGGCCTGGGAGCTTGGATGGGTGGGGGAAATGAACTGAGACTGGATGAAGATAAAAGGGCAATAGACTGGGACTGTGGAGGACAAAAGAACTAGTACTGAGAACCAGTAGGGTGAAGGGAAGGAGAAGAGCCAGAGAAGGGGAGACAGATCTGACAGGGGTTGTTGTGTGGGAGAAGAACTGGAACTCGCTGGGCAGATACACAAGGAGCCCGAGACATAACAGAAATTAGATGAGATGCTTTGTGAAGAAGATCATGGCTGGGAAGCAGAGGTACTCAAAAAGTTACTTAAGTGAAAACACAGCTGCTCTCTCTTCCGGATACTTGAGTATGATGTGACGTGTGCAAGCATATGTGCGCTTTTACTCAAGTAGTTCTCCAGAGGGACACCAAAGACCTGTACTTAAATACAACCTCCCCAGCAGCTGTACTTTTACTCAAGTAACTTTCTGGGTACCTCATCCACCTCTGGCTGGGAGCCAGTGGGATGAGGGAACTTGGGAAGTGGACAGAGCATGACAAGGTAATTAGTTGGGCACAGCAACTAGAAATGGGGAGAGAAGCCTGAGAAGTGGAGCAAAGGATTGTTGAGGTGAGAAGACTGCAGCTGAGGGTGAGTGGCTCTGGGGTGGGACAAGGCAGCATTGGGGGAAGGAAGATGGGCAAATGAACTCACACTTGGGAGGAAGTGTGCAGAAGAGGCTTTGCCCAGTAGCACGTGCTCCCTCCCAGAGTCTGGAAGGGAAAGCAATATTCCTGAGTCTCACCGATGCTCTGCTGTGAGCAGTGATCTCTGAAACTGACTGGTGCAGTGTGCCATCCCTTCTCTAATGCCAGGCCACATAGGTTACATCTACACGACAGAGATCTTTCAAAAGAAGCCCTTCTGAAAGATCGCTTCCAAAAGAGAGAGCACGTCCACACACAAAAAAGTGGATCAAAAGAGTGATCTACTCTTTTGAAAGAGAGCATCCACATAGCCCCTGCTCTTAGAATCATAGGGCTGGAAGGGACCTCAGGAGGTCATCTAGTCCAGCCCCAGCTTCAAGTTTCAAAGAACGGGCCAGGGATCGAAAAATCAGGCCCCAAGAGGACTGCTCTTTCGAAAAAAGGGCCCGTGGAGCGCGTACACACGTTTTCTTTCAAAAGAAGCTTTTGAAAAGGGGGCGCTCTTCCTGAAACGGGAAAGGAAGAACGATTTCAAAAGCAGCGCTGCATCCTTTCGATTTACTTTTGCAAGAACGCTTTTTGTGTGTAGACGCTCCATGGGAACGTCGGAAAGAGCCCCCTTCCTTTGAAAAATCTTTCAAAAGAACTTGCTAGTGTACACACAGCCATAGAGGATGAGCTGTCAGTTACTCCATTAGCTGAAGTGGCGGGAGGTCTGTGCGGTGGCTCCAAAAGTTGCAACCTTGCTGGTGAGCCATTTAAGTGACAAGATAATGCCACAAAATGAGACTTACGAGGTTTTTTTCAGTTTGCTTTAAAAAACAAACTATGAAATCTCACACACAAAAATATATTAAGAGAACATTAAAGGTTGTAAAGTCAAGCACTCAAAAGCTAGGAAGTGCTGGAATTAAGACTGCCCCTGCATTACCCTGAGCATTACCACAGTCTTCTGTTACATTATTTTCTTTCTACACACAGAACATGTCTCTCACACAGTGCATAGGAATGGATGGTGCTCAGTTAATTAACAGATCTTCTACATTTTGCTTTTTTTCTTGTTGTCCAATGGTACCCCTCCCCCCACCAACTTATTTTCTGCACTCTAGTCAAACCCTGCTCTGAATACAGAATTGTGAATTTCCTCATAGGTTTTTCTGTCGGGCTCTGGTACCTGAGTGCTTCACGAGCATTAATTTATTTTCACAACACCCTGTGGGGTAAAGTGGTATTAGTGTGGAAAACTAAGGCACACAACTAAAGTCAGAAGCAGCCTCTAAGTTTGGTTGCCCAACTTAAGCAGCCTAGGATCTAATTTTTCAGACTATCTAATAATGTATCATGTTGTTATCTGTTCAGAGTAGAGCTCTCATTCACTTCAGCTGCAACTGTGAATGCCCAGAACTTCTGCAAATCAGACCCCATGGTGTCAAGTCAGGCTACCCAGAAAACAAGGAACACACAGCTAGGCTACGTCTACACATGCCCCAAACTTCGAAATGGCCATGCAAATGGCCATTTCGAAGTTTACTAATGAAGCGCTGAAATGCATATTCAGCGCTTCATTAGCATGCGGGCGGCAGCAGCGCTTCGAAATTGACGCGCCTTGCCGCCCCGCGGTGCGTCCAGACGGGGCTCCTTTTCGAAAGGAAGCCACCTACTTCGAAGTCCCCTTATTCCCATGAGCTCATGGGAATAAGGGGACTTTGAAATAGGCGGGGCCTTTTCGAAAAGGAGCCCCGTCTGGACGCGCCGCACAGCGGCAAGGCGCGTCAATTTCGAAGTGCTGCTGCCGCCCGCATGCTAATGAAGCGCTGAATATGCATTTCAGTGCTTCATTAGTAAACTTCGAAATGGCCATTTGCATGGCCATTTCGAAGTTTGGGGCACATGTAGACACGGCCTTATGAAATTTTGGTTTAAGTGATTTGCCCACCATCACGTAAAAACTCTTTTTGCAGAGGCAGAGAGAGAATCCAGTTCTCCAGGGCAGCCTTAATATGAGACCATCCTTTCCTCTCCTGCAGTCTCCTTCCCCATTCACTACACACCTTGTAAGTTCTGCAACAAATGAGACAGGGGACTTAAACCAACAGGCTCCATCAGGATACAGCCCTTATTCTTCCCCAGAATGCTGCCTGTTCTAGGTGCTGAATGAAGCTGAGGGACCTGTGGGGAAAAAATGTGATCATATAATTAAAAACTATCAGCATGCATAGACACCAGAGCACCGAATTAAGGCTGCAAAGGCAACTTAAATTCTGGCATTTCCTAACTTTTAAGGACACTGTATCTTACAAACTTAATGTTCTTTGAACATAACATCTGCTTCTACAGAACATCAATTTTACTATCAGAGATATTTTTATGGGAATGGAACAGCTACACTTTGGGACCTCAGCAGTCCTGGACCAGGGGTTTTCATGGACCAGGAGAGGTGACACCCCTTCTAGCCTCCAGGCAGCTCCAGCTCTCCTCCCAGGCTCCCCTCCCAGCTGCTGGACACTTCCTGGACCCAGCACCCTGGCCACAGGCTGCCTCTCCACAGACCCAACCTGCCACTTTCCAGCCAGGCTGTGGCTCCCCAACCCCCCTGCACGCTCCTCAGCTGTCACTCCTGGCCCCAGCCAGACATTGCTATTGCCTTTGTCTCCCAGCCTCCAACTCTCAGGTCTATCAACATCCATGGTTGTACTAGACCATAGATGTTGCCAGACCAGAGTGCCATGGATTTTACAGGTTCAATCTGTACAAAAATGTTGGGTACAAGTCACGAAGGATTTGATTAATTTTCTCCTTTGATGTGTTACCTCGGACTGTGTCCTTTCAGCTACGTCTACACGTGAAGCCTACATCGAATAGCTTATTTCGATGCAGCGACATCGAAATAGGCTATTTCGATGAATAACGTCTACACATCCTCCAGGGCTGGCAACGTCGACGTTCAACATCGATGTTGCGCAGCACCACATTGAAATCGGCGCTGCGAGGGAACGTCTACACGCCAAAGTAGCACACATCGAAATAAGGGTGCCAGGCACAGCTGCAGACAGAGTCACAGAGCGGACTCAACAGCAAGCCGCTCCCTTAAAGGGCCCCTCCCAGACACACTTGCACTAAACAACACAAGATCCACAGAGCCGACAACTGGTTGCAGACCCTGTGCATGCAGCATGGATCCCCAGCTGCCGCAGCAGCAGCCAGAAGCCCTGGGCTAAGGGCTGCTGCACACAGTGACCATAGAGCCCTGCAGGGGCTGGAGAGAGCGTCTCTCAACCCCTCAGCTGATGGCCACCATGGCGGACCCCGCTATTTCGATGTTGCGGGACGCAGATCGTCTACACGTGCCCTACTTCGACGTTCTACTTCGAAGTAGGGTGCTATTCCCATCCCCTCATGGGGTTAGCGGCTTCGACGTCTCGCCGCCTAACGGCGATGTTAACATCGAAATAGCGCCCAACACGTGTAGCCATGACGGGCGCTATTTCGAAGTTAGTGCCGCTACTTTGAAGTAGCGTGCACGTGTAGACACGGCTTTTAAAATGCATATTGATGTAAGACCATGATAAAAGTCCAACTTCATGTTATATTAAGGAATATTTTTACCTTGCTAAGTAATTCTCTCTATTAGTGTTTTTAAAAATGACTGTCCAGAAGATCTTTCCACATCTCTTCATGTTGACATACATTGGGGGATGGGGAGATGGGAAAGAATTATTAAATACTAGGAGGGAGACATTCTAAATTAGGCTATTTCATTAAAGAGGAAGTTGCCACATGCTATCCATTTCAGGAAATCCAAAATGGCATGCGGGTAGCGAGAAGAAAAGGAAAAAGATAATTTAAAGAAACCAAGTTCATGTCAATTTTCTTTAAGCTGTGCAATTGGTGTGCACTGTAAAATTACAAAAAGCTAATATTTTAAGTGTCTAATTTAACTTCCAGGATTTTGCTCATCCGTATTGCAGTTAATTTGTATTACTACATGTTGTATTATATAAATTGCATTTAGAGATATTTAAGTACAGGTAGAACCTCTCTAGACCCTTCTATTCTAGACATCTGGCTAACTAAAACCATGCTGGATCACAGATGTTACCAGATAAGAGAGCGCCAGACTAGAGACAGGGTTAAATCCAGCCACTTAAACCCTCACTGAAAACCCTTAAATCTTCTCTGGTGACAGTTCAGAAGATGAGTAAGACTCTATTTATGCCATATTCCAGTGCATTAAGAAAACAAAGAGTTCAACCAAACCAATCTTTTTGTGAAAATAGTGCCTGAGCTTGTATAGGAACATTTAAGAATATAAATTTAAAAATATCAGAGAAGAAGAAGAAAAATAAATCTTTGATAGAAACAACAGGAAAATGAACTAAACTGTAAAAATATAATTGACATCCAGGTAGAACTACCTTCTGTTTCTGGTTTCATCTTTGAACTAACATTGCTATTTCACAACAAGAAGGGGAAAAATTCAATTTAAAAGGTCTGGTTTATAGATATATCTACAAGATAACTAGACAAAAGTTCCTCATGGTAAAATTGCCCAACTCCTCAGTATAAAAACAAATTGTTTGTGCTCTCCTTAATTACTTCAGCTTTGTAAGATTTAAAGGTAATTGCTGCTGGGCACACTTAGAAGGATTTCCAAAACTATACTGTTTAACTCTGTAGATTGGCATTGATTCCCATACCTTGGTTCTTAGGTATCAAATTAAGGGTGCATACTTGCTAAAATTGCCTGATCTTGAAAGGTGCTCATCATCCCATAAGAACAGTCATATTGGGTAAAACCAATGGTCCTTCTAGTTTAGTATGCTGTATTCCAACAGTAGCCAAAGCCAGGTGCTTCAGAGGAAATGAATGGAACAGGCATTCCTTTGAGGCGCTGAGCACTTTCAGCTCTGACTGATTTCAAATTAGCTAAGAGCACTCAGCACCTCAAGCACTGAACTCCCACTACGCAGAGCAAAAGCTCCATTCCAATTGGTCCACTCTTCTTCTCTGAAATCAAAGTCCAATCTCTCACTGATTTCACTGAGAGCAGAAGAAGGCTCAGAGTCAATCATTATGTCTCAGCACTGCTACATCATATTGCTCTAGCAAGATTATAGTGAAAACCAAGAAACCATTTTCAACCAGTTAGTTTTAGCAAATGTACTGGTACTCCTCTCAGGTGAAGCTTTCACACTTGATCAACTAGAGTAAAAAATTTAAGAAGATTAGATTGATTTACCCATCTTATAACTTGAAAGGGCTATGAAAAAGCTGATTTTTCAAAATGTAAGATGCTTATGTTATTGCATACTTAAAAAAATTAAAGAATGGCTTTGCTTCAAAACCCCAAGGTTGACATATCCTTATTTTGATTACTATTAGAAATATAATTTTGAAATTGATGGAGATTGTAATTTTTGAGAATGACTTACTGATTTGTCCAGCAGTTTGGCATACTAACATCTATATCATTATTTAAATCTAACTTCAACAAATGAAACAAATCCTTAAACAGAATGGATCCATTAATTCCACCATGTTGACCATGACATTTTAGATGTTTTAAGAGTCAACAAGGAAATACATCTTATCTTAGAACAACTAAGTTTGGCTTTGCCAACTTTGCCTGTTTTCATATGCATAAAATATTTTTAATCAGCTCTTGCTCAACTGTACGTTCTGACATTTCTCATCTCCTCTATTCATAAACCAAAACTTAACTGGACTAGATTTACCTGAAGTTTCCTTAATTTTTTCTGTGACATTTTTTTAAAAAGTGGAATCCATTTTCTTCAGGCCCATTTTTAAGAAGCAAATTCATTTTCTTAGAAAAACACACCACTCTTGCAAACCTTCTTAAATTGTTCCACTCCCTGTACATAAAGGAAAAGGGCCCTACTTGCCACAAAAGGGCTGTGGTTTTCATATAGCTGAAGGGTACATATCTTGGCTCTGCTCCCAGCCAAGTGACTCATCAGAAGCTGGACTTGGCTGCTCAATATCATTTTTCGTTAGATCTACATGTGATTGACACAGACCAGCAATCATGAGTACAGTGATCACGCTAATCAGCTCCATACATAAACAAGCGCATGCAAACCACAGAAGCTTGTCCATTTTAAAAGGGTCAGAAATTAATTTTCCCAGGTACAGAATGTTGATCTTATTTTAACAAATCAGAAACCAAAGTTTGTTTGAGATTAGAGACATGCTGGAAATTTTTGTTTACAAAAACAATTTATTTTTATGCCTAGCATCCATCATCTCTGTTCAATCAAGAAAAACTTACTCCTTGGTGCAACTTACTCTGTACTTCAGGTTTTACCAACTTTGATCTTTGAACATGACTTCCATCCTGAAGAAAAGGAGTCCTGTAACACCTTGCAGACTAACAAACTCATTTGTTTGGTAATGAGCTTTCGTGGGTAAGACCAACTTCGTCAGATTTTCAGAAACGGGTCCTACTCATGAAAGCACATTACCAAATAAATAAATGCGTTAGTCTTTAAGGTGCTACAGGATTGCTTGGTTTTTGTGATGCTACAGACTAACCCAGCCACCCTTCTGAATCCTGAAGATGTCAGTCATCAGCTAACTTTCTGTCAGTCACCTGTAGAAGGCATTAACTCACCCAAGATGTTTAAAACCATTTTAAGGACAACCTCTGCACCTTAGAAAGGCAGCTCTAGCGCATTTGCACAAGCATATACATAAACTGATATGAAACACCAGACTAGCGGTTTGCTGCAGCTTTACATGGACAATTTTTCCTCCTGAATTAGCATTAGGGTCTGCAGGTTTAATTCAATAAGAGTCAAATGACCTTAAGTGGATGGTCCCAACCAAGCAGGTTTTGTCCTACTTACAGTACGCTCTTGTTTATCCAGTATTTGATCAACCAGAACTCTCAAATAACTGGCACAACGCCAGCAAATCCTGAGCCATGATGCGGCTTCCCCTTCTCACTCTGCCAGAGTGCAGAGCTGAGCATGGGAACAACGCTCCACCCTTTGGGGCCTGGCCCACTCAGCGCCTGCCCTGCATCCCTCCGTGCTGCATGTGTGTACAGCCGGTGGGCTCTTCTGCTCCGCCATCTGGTGTCCGCTGCCCAGAGTGGCTCCTGTGCTGTGCAGCCATGTGGGAGCCCAGCAAGCGGCTCCTGCTGTCCCCACCAAAAAGGTAAACGGTGCAGCGCTTGAGTGGGAGCCAGTGGGGGATGGGAGGAGCTGAACTGTCTCACTGTGAGGGCCACTGACCCCTGCCTGTCTCTCTCCCACACCCCAGCTGCTCTCTATTAACCGGAATATTTGCATATCCGGCAACCTTCCGGTCCTGGGGTTGCCAGATAAGAAAGAGTTCATCGTAATCAGCTGCAGGAGCCTGTGATGCTTCAACAAGCATAAGCACATAAGTACTTTGTAACTATTCAGGGAGTGAGCAAGGGGTGGCTGTTTCTTCACCACCAAGAGATGGGCTGACAGCTTCCATAGGCCCCTTGGGGCAAGGTACGTGTGTTGGCCAGCTCTGTGCCCCTGGAAGGGGCAGGACTGTGGGTGGAAGGGGCATGGCCTGGGATGGCACTGGCCCCGCTGCCTCAGAGCTGTGTGAACTCTGTGGAGCAGTGCTCTGGCAGCAATTTAAAGGGCCTGGGACTGTGGCCACTTCTGCTGCTGCAGTAGCAATGGTTCGGAGCCCCAGGCTGCTTTGCGTCACCAGACCCCAGGGTAATTGCTCCCTTTGCTGCCCCCGCACCACCACCCCCCGACGTCGGCGGGCCTGATCACCAAAGGGCCTGACAAACAATATCCACCTCTTTTCAGTGGAGGGGCAGTCGGACCAAGTGAGTGTCATGGAATGACTGCACGCAACATTATTCAACACAGCCTGGGCCACATAGCTTCACTGAACTCACACTATGCCAGAAGTACATGGGAATAAACAAACATATTAGAAGACTAAGAGTAACCATCTTTACTGTGAAGCAAGGAACCAATGTAAACTGAAAGGGACTGCGTGTAACAAACAGTTTCTAAAGGGAAAACTGTCTAGGGCAGAATCTGCTTTGTGTAGACTTCTTAAAGTCAAACTATCCATCCAGAAACATTTCGAATCTGGTCCAAAGGGAAAAATAACCTCTCTCAGAACTCTAAAAATGGAGACTTTGCAACTGCTATCTTAGAGAGGGGAAACAAGAGACATGGATCAGTGCAAATCATTTGCTTCTGCCCAACTTGCAAACATTGCCACGTTGAATCTAAGAAATTACTCGCTTCTGATTGGTTGGGAGTTCACTGTGGCAACAAAATCCCCTCAGTTCACCGCTTCAGCCTATGAACCACAAGGGAGAAAACCACAAACTGCCAGCGTCTCACTTTGTTTTTGTTTATGCTTCTGCATTCTTGGTTGATCCACACAGGGTTCAGGATCAACAGCGTACCCTGACACGCTGTCTCCAACAGAGATTTCACAGGCAAAATAATCTCAGGGTGATGCTTCCTCTTTCAAATTAAAAGAGACGGCTGGATCCAAAGCAGGGCAGTCGGGAAGGGGTTTCAAAGTCAGCTCAGAGCAAGTTCCTCACACAGATCAGTGTCAATTTCACCTTCTTTGCCTGACATATGCAGTTGGACCAGACCTGCCCAGGGAGGGCGGTTGCTCTGGGCCCGAACCTTTCAAGAGCAGGCCTGGAGCTCCAGCTGCCACCCCTGCTATTTCAGCAGCACAGCATCTGGAGCTCTGGATCCCTCTGATGTGGCAGCAGCACTGTTGCACCACTCTGTGCCATGGTCTCAGCAGTGCTAAGCACGACTGCCCTTGGCCCTGCCCCTTCTGTGGGCTTGGAGCTTGGTCCCCCGTCCCACTTTGCCCCAGGGCCTGCGGTGGCTATCGGCCCCGCTCAATTGGACACAGTTACTGAAAGAAAGGTGAATGTTCATTGTTAGTAGATGCCACACAAGCCTCATAAAGAGGTGGTGTGGGCGCGGGCGGGGGGGTGTCTTAATGGAACAAATGTTTGGTGGGAGGAAGGAGCAGGAAAAAAATACCACGTTTGAAATAATCCTTCAGGATTTGCTTATTCCTCAAGTGACTGTTGCTGTATCTCCTAATAACTGACATGCTGCCTCCAAAAGAATACGCTGATGCCTGCTCTCCAGTAAAGATGTAGAAAAGAAAGCTCAGACACAACAGATGAGGAATGCACAGAGGTCAAACAAAAGGCTGATAATGGAAAAGAAAGATACCGTATCTGCCACCAAAATAAGAGATATAGAACTCCTCATTCTTAGACTACAAAAGAATAGCATGCAGATACTTATTGCTCTCCCAGGAGTCTCAAATGGAAAACATAACTCTATTCCTGAAATGTCTACCCCTGCAGTAAATTAACAATCAACTCCTTAATCACATATTTAATTTCAGTTTAATGGAGTGCATGGAGATCTACCAGATAAGACAGAAGTTACTGAAATGCACTACTGGCAGAAATTATAACTCTTAGAAGACGATCAAAAGAAGAATTAGTTATGAAACATGACCAATAAATTATACCTCACAACAGCCCTAATCAAGAGCTTTGTTGACTTTTTCCTTAATAGATGGAAATCTTTCTTTCATATACAGAGTAAGCCTTTGAGGTAGAGGTCACCAAACCATACCCAGACTCTGATGCCACGGAACATGACATGCACAAGAAGAAATCATAAAACAAGTGTTCATAAAATACGTTTTAAATGTCATTTTTGCTAGCGTGACTACAAAGAGATTTCAACTTTGCTCGCAGAGTTTTCATTTCATACACTGCGTCTAAAAGTGAGAGATAGTTATATCCAGAGACTCAACAACCATCAAGTCAGAAGGTCTATGAACTTTCTCATGCTCCTGAGACAAATCAAAGACAGTAGATTAGACTTTTATTACTGAGATCCAAGAATAATTGGCAGATCTTCATGTTGTCAGTCTAGAGATTTTGCCTGGTCCAAAAAAACAGTTAATCTAGAACTTGCAAAATATTGAATAAAGACTGACTTCAGAAGCCAAGACACAGTAAAAATCTGGAGATATACTGTAATTCTACTCCAGCACTTCCACACTACAAACTCAGAGTTCTACTTTTTTCCAATCCATGTATAGAATAAATTTTATGTGCACTGAAGCATCTGTGGGTGTACACCACCAATAGAAATGCAGGCTGCCACCTCTGGTGCTGTGGGTGTTCTGCTAATCCAGTGAGCTACATCTGAATTTCTCCTGGGTGGCCACCCAAGCACTCAGCTTAAAGGGAACACTGCGCAGAGATACATAGTTCAGAGTCACTGAGAACTGAAACAATGGCCTTGGATATACTAGCCTATTTCTCCCAAGCTTATTACACTGCTGCTGCTAGCATGTCCTGCTTGAGGTACTCGGCAGTTAGGCCTGGTGGTTGTCAGGAACAAATAGACACGGGATTGGGGCTTTGTATGGGACACCACCATATGGCAACATATTCTGTATCAGTTGCACTAACACTGCATGGGTGTCCAGGCTGGAATGAGGCTGCATAGATAGAGAAGGATATGGAATCCCGGGTGAGAAACTGCAGAGGTGTTTCAGTGGTGCTGGTTCCTCTCATGTCATCAAACGTTAACAAGAAGGAAAGGATGAAGTCCTCAAAATAGTCAAGCACTGAGTCAGCCCATGCCAGGACGGGTGATGCCCCATGCAGGGCTTCTCCATATAGATGACTGATAATCAGTCCTGCTTTTGTTTGATTATCTGGGTGCAAATATATATGAATCAGGAACAGCAAGCTAAATTCAGAGGGAGGAGTTCTCGAACTGCAATTGGGAAATTTGGTTCTGGAGTAGGGAGGCTTTCTTCTGGGCACACATGCTATGCAACATACCGGTTAAAATGCAAAAGGCCTGTCTGCATTAATGCACCCCCACACTAGTGCTCTCAAAGCACTAGTAATAGTGAGTGCCAGAGTTGCTACTGAAGCAAATGAACCTCTGTCAACTTGCTGCAGTTGCATACCCTTACACTACTGATGAATTTTGCACCGAATCTTCAAATGAGCATGGTCTAAAATACTAAAGGATTGTATTTTACAGTAAAATTCTTGCCTTGTTAATATGCATATTTGAAATTTGATGGCAAAAAGAGAGAAGAGAGTGTGTTAATGTTCACAGAAGGTTACAGATTGGATTTTAAAATGGATTTCTCCAATTCAAAGGGGCATGATACAACCTCCATAGTGGAAGGAAAATAAATAGCAGGAGGTTGGAAAGACAGAAGGCTAATTCTTCTGACAGTCTGAAAAATGTCAAACATAAAATTACACAGATACATTTTTCCCCCTTTAAATCTTCACTTTAAGAATAAACTACAAACAGAATGGCTACGGCTATACTAGACAGTTTAGTTCATAAAACCCTGGATTTGTGGAAAAAACTGATGGAACATCCATGCACAAAATGCATTTCGTCGACAGTATGTCACAGAAGTCAGCACTTTCACCAACAACCTTTCGCCTCTCCCAGATGACGAACAGTGCTTTTGTTGACAGATTGTGTCAACAAAAAGGCTGTGTGGATGCTCTGAGTGGGGGGGCCTTCTGTCAACACATGGGGCTTACAGTTCACCGGGCAACCCTGTTTGCTGAGCTTCCAGTCCGCTGGTCTATCAAGAGAGGGCTGGACAGTCCGACCACTCTCTGTCGACAGCACAGCTAGCTCTTGCAATCCACTTTAGTGCATGGGCACACTCTGTCAACAGACATTTGTCAGAAAATCTCCTCCGACAGAAATGTCTGTTGACAGATGCTTCTAGTGCAACCGTAACCAAAACGTACAAAGTCCTCATAGTAAGGAAATAACATGAGGACATGCAGGAAGAATGAGCAATATCAGGCTTTAAACAAAAAACTGTTGGCTACAATGATGAATTCTGCTTAAAAACTGACTAGGCAAAATCTCTGCTGTTACTCAATTGGTTAACTGCTAGAAGTTTCAAATTAAGCTACAGAAGAAGAGGAAAGCTGTTTTTAGTAATGATAGTAGGTTCACCATGGGTATGTCTACACTGCAGGCTTCTGTTGACCAAACTTCTGTCAACAGACGTTTTGTCAACAGTGTGCAACAGACTGCAGATCTGTCGGCAGAGATCTGCCAGTTGGGAGCAGTCTGTCATGTTACACCTCATTCTACAAGGAAGAAAGGATGTCTTGACAGAGGGCTTTCCCCCAGACATTGGGCCTCATGTAGAAGGGCCAATTGTCAGAAAAGCCTCTCCCAACACAACCATCAGCCAAAGATACGCAAATGCTTCAATCTAGACATAGCCCAATAGTAATGGTCACCAACTGACCACAAAGGTAAGGATTAGAATAAAGCCTCATGACTCTTCCCAAGGATGGACTATACTCTTATCCAAGGAAGAAGAGGCAGAGTGATGGAAGGCACAGCAGGTGCTTGTTTGTTTCAACAGTGTGGAATCAGCTGGGGTGATGATTATAATCTGAGCATGTTTCTTATGTGTCTGTTCTTGGTATTGTGTCTTTGAGGCCTGTCTGCCAATTTAAGTAACAAAAGCAAGCTATTATAAACACATTTGAGATCCAACAAGGATTGCACTCACAACTCCTGATTTACAAGGCCAGCATACTAAGCATGAAGCTATTCTGCCTCTATCCCCCATTAATGCTTTATACATGCACAAGAACAACATTTTGCACTAAATATACAGTTAATACATTCTAGAAAATTTCTACAGACATCTGAAATCATCAAGCTACAGGAATGTGAAAAGGTTTCCAGACTTTTCCTAGTACATAGTCCTCCTTTCTTTAAAATCCTAGATTAATTATGCTTTGAATTGTACTTGTCTCAAACAAGATGGAAAATCACTTGTATTTAAAGTAAAAGGTCAGAAAGAAAACTGAGTAACCATCTAATCAAAGAAAAAGTTCATTTAAATTTACACAAAGCTAGACATGAATTTGCAAACTAACAAATGGAAGTAGTCCTTGCACTATAATTTATCTTTCACTGAGCAGACAAGCTAGATGATGGCCTTGACTAACCATTATACATCACTCAATACTTAACATTGTTGTATTTTACATCTTATCTATGCCTGAGCAATGTGAACACACAAAGCACTAACAAAAATACCAATTTATAGAAGTAATGTTTCTAGAGATGCAAAATGCAGTCACTCTCAAGTTGCTTTAGGAGGAATTAGATATTTGTGTAAAGGAATAGCTGAGAGCACTGGAGACATTTTCCATTCTCTATATAATAAGAATGTCTCCTACATTATTTGTGCAGTGTCTGTTGTTGTAACATGAATTTCCTTCTTGTCCTGTGTAATTTCTAATCCTACTGTGCTAGTTTCCCTCAGCAGAGGAAGAGAAAAGTTTAGAAACAGCTAACCATAGTCCTACTCAACAAAGCTGTGGTTTTAATAAGGGCAGCTAGAATTAAGCAGTTGCTTTTTCTTAGAAGAAAAGTATTTGAAAAAATACCAAGGAAGTCCTGAGCCATTGATGTATGGTATAACCAGAGTCGGGGTGCTGCATGGAGCTGCACTGGGGGTGGATGGTAATCACGTGCACATCTCAAACAAGCGTTTGTCTAACCTGCTCTTAAAAATCTCCAATGATGGAGATTCCACAGCATTCCTTGGCAATTTATTCCAGTGCTTAACCACTCCAGGTTAGGAAGTTTTTCCTAAAATGTCCACACTAAGCCTCCCTTGCTGCAATTTATTGCTATGGCTTCTTGTCCTATCATAAGAGATTAATGAGAATAATTTTCCTCCCTCCTTCTTGTAACAACCTTTTAGTTGTTCAAAGCTACTATGGCCCCTCTCAGACCAAATGTCCACTAAGAGATTAAATTGATTTTAGATATGCAAATCCAACTATGATAACTATGAGGACTATTACGCGCAAAGTAGAGTGGAAAATTACTTCTCATGTTTTGCTTACAATACTTCTGTTAATACATACGAGCATGTTTGCTGCCTTTTTTTCCCCTCAACAGGGTCACATTGTTTACTCATATTTAGCTTGTGTTCCACTATGACCCCTAGATCCCTTCCTACAGCACTCTCTGGTTGATAAATCATTTCTCCTTTTTGTTATGTATGAAACTGATTACGCCTTCTTAAGTGGAGTACTTTGCATTTGTCTATATTAAACATCCTATTTACCATTCCTCCAGTTTGTCCAAATAATTTTGAATGATAATACTAAACTCCAAGGCACTTACAACCCCTCCCAGCTTGGTATCATCTGCAAACTTTATAATTTTATGAACAGAATTGGTCCCAAAACTGTTCCCTGCAGAACCCAACTTGTTATGCCCTTGCAGCATAACTGTGAACCATTGATAACTACTCTCCATGAACAATTATCCAGCCAGTTATATATCCATCTTACAGTAGGCAGGAGGGGGTTTTGAAGGAAAGTGAACAAACATCAAGGGGAACAAAAAGCAAATGGCTGATAATTTAGATTCATCTTATTTGGGATGAACAGGAAGGTCTGAAAATCACAGCTGAATGAAAACAGGGAGCAGAACAGAGCCATAAAAATATTGACCAAAAAGAATAAAACTGGTGGATTCAGTGGAGGCCTCATCCATAAAACAAGTGACCAGATAAAAGGATTTTTGGTCTATAGACTAAGACACTCTCTCAGTACAACAAGAAGTCCTGTCTTTGTCCACAAAAGCTTATGCTCCAAATAATCTGTTAGTCTATAAGGTGCCACACGAATTCTTGTTGTTTTTGAATATATAAGCTAACTCGGCTACCTCTCTGATATTTATCAGTACTTTGAAACATGTTCTTCTGTGCTAGTTTAGCATAGTTACCAGTGTTCACCAATCCATGCTCTAGTAGGACTGCAGCCTGAGATACTACAGTTGTAAACATTTTGTCCTTCAACACATACCCAGTATATAGCCCCAATGCCTTGACTGACTGACATTCCTGAAGGATGAATCAAGTGCAGTAAAAAAAGATTCCCATGTGCACTTTTCTCAGAAACCAGAGAGAGATGGTTGATGACACAAAGTACAATACTTACTGTGGGGCAGCACCACAGGAAAAAATGGAGGCTTGTAAACTGTTTTTCAATAATCTAATAGTTGACAATTTTCTACAAGCACATCAAAGAGGACAAAGCCAGAGAAGCCATTTAAAGATGTAGAATAGCAAGTGATTAAGTTGATGATACAGAGCCTTGATGAGTACAACACAATGAAAATGAAGAAGAAGCTGTGTGCTTTTGGCAATAGGTAGTAGTGGTCAGAAAGGCACTCTCAAATTTCTATTCTCTACCTTTATATATTTTATCCCATTTCTACATCTTCATAATGGACATATTTGCCAAAATGTCTACCATGCTTAAAGAAGTGAGGCTTTAGGTGTCATTAGCTCAAGTAAGGTCTGCAAGATTCATAACACTCTGCAGAGAAAGGAAATTCTAAAAAGCAAAATTCAATATGGTAGGCGCATATGAGCCATTCTCATTTTGCCAGGAAGAATTCAAAGCCATAAGCATATAATAGGCATTTGCCCTTTCCCATCAATATGAAAAAGCTTGGTCAAAAAGACACACACATTTACTAGTTAGTGCAACAGGTATCCATGCTGTAACTGACAAAAATAGTGAAAGACAGATGAATGTTGCAAATTAATACTCTAAGATTTCTTTATGAAATCTGTTAGCATCCGTCACCCTGTACAACACCAAGAGTCATGTTTAATGTCACTGCTGACAATCCCAATTCATATTTAAAATCAAGTCAATGTCACATACGCAAATGGTAATTGAGGAAGATAAGATTTAGACTGCATCTGATTATTTTTGTTTTACCCTATGCAAAAGGCTTTCCTCAAAATACTTATTCCATTTTTATTATGGTAAGGTAACACAGAAGAACAAATTACAATCTGAAGTGTCGATACGGAAAATTTAAAAAAAAACAAACAAAAAACCAACAACCGTAAGTTAGGAAACACCACAAATATGAAAACACCTCTTCTAAAATGACAACATAAATAGAGCTCTGCACAGACACAAACTCTCTATCCACATCTAATCCATGATCTGCAAAAATCGTCCGCAGCTATCCGCAGATTTATAGGACTTCAGATAAAAATTTGGATCCACATCCAGCCGTGATCCAAAAAAATGGCCTGTGGATATAAAGCAGATATCCATGGATTTGCAGGGCTGTAAACATAGAAACAGACTTACTGTGTTTAGCAGACATTATAGTAAAATAGACTTTTGGCTTGTTCAATGGTGTTTTTACTTTTCACCAAAAGAGTTCAGTTTTTAGTATTAGATTGATCTGTAACAACAGCGTTTTGAAGGTTATTGACCTCAGCATCAGTGACTAAGAACGCATTGTGTGTGCTGAATAAAGAATTAAAATGTAAGATATGTTTACCAGCTACGACTCTTCAGAAACAAAACATGGCATGTTAAGGGTATTTTGTTTTAAACAAGTTGCTTTGGAGGAAGTTGGAGTTGATGCACTTTTCTTTGAGGACGTTCCCTTTGCCCAAGAGAAGCACTTCCATTTAAAACAAAAAAAAACACAAAAAAATATTTAGCTGAGAGAAGGCGAGATGAAGGTTATCAAGACAGGCTGTGTAAAAGAGCAGGAAGGAGCTATTTACCATGTTGCAAAATAGCACAATAGGAGTAAAATTGTTGTTAATGGTAAAAGATACTAACAACAGGACAAGGGAGGTACCACAGACAGAAAAGATCAGTGGCCTACTATGTTAATTGCAAAGGCTACATCACAGAGGAGGGGGGTCCAGAAAGGAACTGCACAACCAGAACCCCACACCAGGATGACTGCCAGTGTAGTCTTACCAAGTACCCAGGTCAAGGAGCAACAAGTGCCTGCCATAAGGCCAATAGTTACAGAGCAGAACAGCAGTACCACGAGATCCGGAGTATCACTTTATAACATTAACCGACAGGTATTCCAGCTTTGTGTTACCTGCACAGCATCACAAGAAGCCCCAGGCAACATTTTCTCACAAACTGATAGTTTTCTAAATCTTGATTTGCACGTAGAGCAAAGTTTCATCTGAAAATTATGAATTTTATATTGGATATTAAAAATGATGCAGCTCATCAACTGATGTGTCACCTTGGCTCTCATATTCAAGTTATTTCACATAAAACACTTCCAGAGGGAGAGTGAACAAAGCCATTTGTTTCTCCTAAATACAGCCCAGAGTACGTGAGTGCAGCGCCTATGTCTTCAGAGGGACTTATACCAACGGTGGCCAAAGCTGAATCTGCACCATAGACTGAGTCTACACTTGCCCCCAACTTCAAAGGGAGCCTGTTAATCAGGGCAGTGGAAGATAACTAATAAAATGCTGCGGTGAATATTCTGCACTTCATTAGGGTAATTCTCCCCCACAGCAACTTCAAAGTGTCAAACTTCGAAGTGCCAGCACCACTTCAAAGTGCCTTTGTTCCTGAAAAATTTGATGCTTCGAAGTTGCCGCAGGGGAGAATTAGCCTAATGAAGTGCACCGCAGTACTTCATTAGTAATCTCCCATAGCCCTGATTCACATGCCCCCTTCGAAGTTGGGGGCAAGTGTAGAAAAGCCCATAGAGAATAAAAAGTGGGGGGGGAATAGACTAACAAACAGGTTTAAAGATGTGGCAGGGGGACAAGGATAAATATCAGAAACAAATTAATAAACTGCAGGAGGAGGAAGAGACTAGAAAGGATTAATTAGTTTATAAGGGAAATAAAAAGGAACCAGAGTATGTTGTATATTTTAAAAACCTGAATAACTAGAGAGTGCATTCAAAGGATCATTAAAACTAAAAAAAAAAAAATAAAAAAAAATCTATGCACACACCCACACAGTGAACACCATATCATCAGCAGCAGCCTCCACAGTCAATAAAATTGTGCCTGAGGTTCTCTCAGCCAGTGTCATCAGATCTTTCAGACACCCCATTTGACTTAGCAGTATATGCAGAACAGCCACATCCTTCATCTGTGAAGTGTCATGTGCGTTTCTCCACAGCTGGGAAAAATCCACCAACTTGCCAAAGGCAAAGAAATTCTGAGTTAAAGATCAATGTATTTTCAAGATCTCTGATGGAGAGAGAGGATGAGGAAGAGGACTAGACTGGAGAAAATATTTAAGTTTTAGTGGCAACAGGATTTCAGGACTTCAATAATCCTAACCCCACGAAGCACAAGGTGGAAATTGCAGTCAGTGGATTTGCTTTATGATGCATTGTGAGGACATGGCAGCAAAGAAGCTGTAGCCCATAATTAAAGAAAAGTTCAGAACTCCTGTGAAATTTTTCAACACATTTAAGTCAAATTTAGTAAACAGTCAGTGCTGGATAATTCCATGCAAAGAAGTGGGCTCAGGACACGAACCTCTTTATTTCATGAACAAATCTGCAGCAAAGTGCATTGTATATCTGTGAACTTCAAAATTAGCACTGGCTGACAAAATATCTTATCTGGCTGGTTATTCTGGCAAGTCCAGTGGCCTTGTACTTCTCTCTTTGTTATTAAATGGTTACGTGGCACGTGCATTCAGAAACAATCGACATTGTGAAGGGTTTCGTGAAAGATCTGGGTCTCTGAAATGACCAAATTAATCTGCAAAGAGCCTGCCTGGTGACCTTCCCTACAAATCTACAAACCTGGCGCCAAATGATTCATCCTCTGTACAATAGTAAGGAGGGGGGCACAGAGAGAGTAGCCAAGCACAGCGAACACGTTCTGGGGCATCGAGCCCTGCACAGTGAAGAGTTCAGGGAGCAAGATGGGGAATCTGTGCTCCTTAAAACTGCTTCAGAGAGAACAGAAATGTACTACAGGTTGAACCTCTCTAACCCGGCACCCTTAGGACCTGACCAGTGCCAGACGAGAGAATTTGCCAGACTAGGGGAGGTCAGTATTGCCTAGCAGCAATACCAACACTCCCACTGCTTACTGGGCTCTTAGAAGGCATTTAGGGGTCATTTAGAGCTAAACGACAGCACAGAACAGAGCACGAGGACTGGTGGCTGTAAACAAACTTTATGGGACCATGACAAACCACACCCATGAAAAGTGGTCATCCAGCTAACTAAAATCATACTGGATTATGGATGTTGCTGGATGAGAGAGTTCCAGATTAGAGAGGCTGAACCTGCATCCCAGCCTTACATCCGCTGCCAAACATTCGTGTACGACAAAGAGCAAATTACTTAGACTCCCTTCTGCCTCACGTTCTTAATTCCACCATTTTAGCATATATCAAAGACCACATGCCCTGCCTAGGCTATAACACGTCCATTAGCATTAGCCAGCACGTGCTAACATCACACCTGAGAATAGTCTGGGTAAAGCCTGAGGGTATATGGATGCATCTTTAAAGTAAAATTAACTGTTAGCTAATTCAAGCTAACTGGCAAACATTTGTGCTTGCTGTAGTGGACGTTCCACAAAGGTTTTTTTCCAGGACACAAATACTTGCAAGAGTCCAACTTTGTTGTGGCAAAAAATAAATCTGAATGTCAGAACTCTAGAATAAGCAAACTGTTAGCACTGGGACCAATTCATCTCCACACTAGAGCTGATCCCAATGCAAATGTTTCCCTAATTTGCCCCAGGCTGCTGAAGTAGCCCAGCTACACAGAGGCACAGAAAGTAGAGGGGGTTGGGGTGCTGCTGCACCCCCAGGTTTTCCAGCCAGTTGCCCTTTGCCCAAGGGCTGGCACCACTGCTGGCTCCACCAGTCCCATGTCTGGCCTCCAGGCAGCCCTTCAAGGGTCCCGCCAACCTGGCCAGTTTCAGCACCCGCCAGCCTCCTGCCACCCACCATCCATATGGGCTCTGCAATCCATTGCTTGTGGAGTCTTGCACTGCCAGTCTGGGTTCTGCCACTGGCCCAGGGCTCCACAGCCGCCTCCAGCTGTGCCTAGATTGCCAACTCTCCCAGACTGGACACCCCAGGTGCCATTTGCTGCAATAGCATCTGGTCCAGGAGCGTTGGCAACTCTAGGGTGCGACCCCAGCCTGGGGTGGTGTGGGGCATAAAAAAAAAAGTTAAACCTGAGGCTACACTGCTGTGCAGATCTTCCTGAGGTCTCCCTTGCCGGGGGGCAAAGGAGGTTAGTCTGCAAAGTCATTCCCTATATCACCAGGACCCTCTTCAGGTAGCAGGAGCAAAGCCTGAGGTGGCCCAAAAAGTCAGAGTCCCACTAGCCTGGACAAGAGACCCAAACTCAAAGGGCTTCATCCCCCAAGCTGGGGTGGGCTCCAGGAAGGGTGAGGCTGCTCCTGGCTCACCCATCAGGGGACCCACTCTGTGGCTGGACACCCACCTTGGTTGCTAGCCCATCAAGCTGGGGAGTAGGGGGCAGTGCAGCAGTCAGCATGGTCCCAAAGGCACTGCAGAGCCCCCCGTTCAGCAGGGCCTCCTGTGCAGGCTACACATGGCTCTGTTACCAGGACAACCCCATCTCTTGGCCCAGGGGGTGTCAGTCATTGCTCATGGTGGAGGGCATGGCCTCAGGGGCTATGATACATGAATAACTCACCATCTCTCCTCCTTGTCTTCCTTACATCTGAGAGACAAGTCACCCCCACCACACCATCAATCTGAGACAACCCCACCTTGACACCAGACCAAGCCCACAGCCGGAGGGACCTTTGGGAGGGTCTACGAGGACTTTCAGCAGGACCACAATGCTACCCTGTGGGCCAAGATGGGATAATGGAGCAGCGGCTCAGGGCCAACATGGAATGACAGTCGTGGGCCTGGGACCATCTCATGTGCAAGATGTTTCCATTTTGCCTTCTTGTAAATTATTTTGCATTACACAGTTTTGTTTGCACAAGCTTTTCCTTGTTTCATTAAAACAGTTATTCATCCACCACACCCACAACCCTGTTCTTTGCGCAGGGGTTGAAGGGTGCGGGGGTGAAAGGAGAGGTCGTGGTGGGGACAGGGTAGGGCTGTGGGCCTGAGGCCCTTGTTAAGGGTGCCCTGGGGAGGGTTAGTTTGGATGGATCCACATCCTGTCCTGATAGGCCTGGTGGATGACAGCTGTCCTTGGCTGCTCATAAGAATGCCTCTCACAATCAGTGGCCACCCCCAACCCTGGGAGGAAGGTCTCCCACCTTCCCTCCACAATGTTGTACAGGGCACAATATGCCACCACAACTTGGCAGACTTTGTGCTCCCCCACATCCAGGCGCATGAGTGGGCACCTGAAGTGTGCCTTAAGGTGGCTGAAGGCACACTCAGCCTACATCCTGGCCTGGCTGAGGTGGGAGTTGAACAGTTCCTGGCTGGGCTCCAGCTGGCTGGGGTAGGGTTTCACCAGCCGTGGCATGAGGGAGTAGACTGCATCTCCCACAATGCAGAGTGGTATCTGAACGTCCTGACCTCAAGCTCATTGCGGGAGATAAATTATGTTCACCTCTGGCACAGGCAGGAGTTGCAGAACACATGGGCATCATGTGCCAGGCCTGCCCATGCAACATAAATGTCAAGAACTGTCCACAGTGGTCAACCAGGGCCTGCAGCATCATGAAGAAGTAGCCCTTGTGATTTATGTACTTGGCCATGCTATGCTCCGAGGCATGGATTGGGATGTGGGTCCCAACGATGGCCCTGGTAAGTTCAGGAACCTCATGGTGGTGAATTCAGCCATGACCTCATCAACGCCTCCTATATGGATGACCCTCTGCAGCAGATCGTGTTGAGGGCTGTCACAACCTGCAAAGGAAGGTGACCGACCACAAGTGTCTGAGGGAGAGAATCCCTGGGCCCCTCACAGCCCCTCTCCCCTGAGCTCTCCAGGGGCCCCCCCATGAGGCCACTTCCCACCAGCAGCAGGGATTCCTCCCCACCCCAATCCCACCCTTCACCCGCTTCCTGAGCATGCGCCTTTGGTTTCTCTCTCTCACACACAGACACAGGCACCTTGTGCAGGGACTGCAGCCCAAGAATGCTTTACCTCCCCAGTGGTAGACTTCCCCACGCCGAACTGGTTGCCCACCTAGCAGTAGCTGTTGGGAGTGGAAAGCTTCCAGAGGGTGACTGCAACCTGCTTCTCCATGTGGATGGTGGGGCACAACTGGATGTCCTGTCTCTGGAGGGCAGGGGTGAACCAGGCACAAAGCTCCAGGAAGGTGGCATTATGCATTCTGAAGTTCTGGAGCCACTGCTGGTCATCCAACACGCCCCATGACCAGCCAGTCCCACCAGCTGGAACTGGTGTGGTGCCTCCAGAGCTGCCTGTGCACTAGGGGGTGTGGATGCAGGTGTGAATATCCTGTTTCCTGGGCAAGGTCCTTGCAGGTGGTCTCAGACTTGTCCTTCACGAGGAAGAGGACGACAGCTGTCAGGAAGTTCAGCAGCTGCTGCAGCATCTCTGTGTGGGCACCGCAAACCTGCGGGCAGCTCTGGTGGCATGACTACCTGGAACCAGCTGTGTCGTCCACCAAGTCACAAAGCCCTGCGCTAGCTGTGCTGTCCCTCAAGGAGGTAGGCATACCCACAGCAGAGGCAGGAAATGGGTGTCTTGGGGGCTGGGGAGGAAGTCCCTTTAAGGGTGCATCTCACCTGGGCTCCCAGAAGGAACTGGTGACTTGCTACCCTGTCCAGGGTGGTTCTTGGTGGCTGTTTTGCCGATAGAGCAGCTGAGCAGTTCAGCCGCTCTCTGTTGACAGAACAGATTGCTCTTTTGACCCACCATGCAGTCGCAATGTGAACTGCTGACAGAAGTTTTGTCGCAAGGTATCTTCCCACACAAACTTCTGCCAACAAATCCCTCTAATCTAGACATAGCTCGGAGCTGAAGCCCTCAGGCCTCAGCTTCAGCCCTGGATGCTGGGGTTCAAGCTTTCACTTTGTCCCAGCCCTTCTGACCCCATTAAAATGGGATCCACTTGGGGTCCTGACCCACAGTTTGAGAACTGCTGCCCTATGTTGACACAGGGCCAAAGTGCAAGTGATCCTTCTGCATCACTTCAGCCCTGCACTGGTCTCCAATGTTTGATCTTCACAGCGTGGCTTAAAAAGCAATAATGGAGCAGTTCAATAGATCAGAGGAGATAGTCACTTACACACTGAGCCATTAGCACTAATATTCTATGCCAGGGGAGCAGAGTATTGACTCCACCTACCTCCCTGAACAGTTGTATCTGAAAGCCTGTGGGCTGGAGTAGCAGATGACAGGCTGTAACAGTAGTAAACGAGGAAGAAATTGGCACAGCATTCCCAGACCTTGTCCCAGGTTGTGATAATATTTGGTTTTCTTTCTAGAGTCATGACAACTTTATCTCTTGGCTCTGCTTTGTATGGGTGAAGTATATTTCCTCACCGAGTACAGGAGAGAGTGCCCAGAACTCCAGCGAGGCATAGCACCTAGCTGGCAGTGTACCCTGATCCTCAAGTGGCAGGGACAGAGCCTTGCAACAGCTCCTAGAAATCACAGTAGCCAAAGCCAAGTAGAACAAGTCTTTAGGTTCCTCCCTAACATCCAGCCAGGGTTAAAACTCTCATTTATCTAAACAAGGATAGGGAGGTGTACAAAGATTCCACTCTACACCAGCCCTTTGGAGTCTTGCGCCAAGCCTGGCTCACAGTTCAGGGCCAGATGTTGAAATCCAGATGTTCCACTCCAGTTGCTGAAATATCTGGCCAGATATCAGCACATGGTGTGTTGAGATTTGATGATTATCCAGTTGTAGGTGTCACAGTGGGTGCTGCTAGTGTGGCCTCAATCATGAGTACTTGAAAGTCTGGCAGCTGAGCTCCTTTGATAATGCGGTATGATGTGACTGCCCTATGGTCAGACAGCAAGCGAGTAGTAAATTCAGAATAAGAACGCAAGTTTTACATACCTCCTTGTGTGTATTCTAACCACTAGGTAATGCTTCCTTCCCTTCAGCTTTCAGTCTTCAACATCTAGATTTTATCCTTTTATAAAGCCAAGGTAAAAAAAAAAACAAAAAAACACCAACACATTTCTTTCAAACACTGCAAACATGAACTGTGATAGCAGATTTATGGTGCTCAGTTAAAATCATGAGCCACTACATAAACATTTAGCCTTGTGAACCAACGGAAAAAAAATGCAGAGACCCTTCTAAAATGAAAAAAAAAACCTATTTTGCATTTGCTAGCTACAGAATGTGTTTCAGCTCGACTGCCCTTAAGAGAAGTCACAGCCCTTCCTCTTCAGTCCAATCCAGGTGTCAGAGGGATGTTGCAACTTCAAAACAGAAAGAGTTTCTGTTTATGCCAAAAGCGCATATGAAACTTCTTTTGCATGGAGAATGTGATGTTCTCTTGACAGTCAGCCAGTTTTTGAAAGTTCATTCGTTCTTTTTTATTATTATTAACAAGGTCCATAAAAACTAAATCCCTTCCTATCCCTTGAGAAGCTGGTCTGTGCTGATCAATGCCAAGGCCAACAGCAGTGTACTGTGAGAAGGCTGCAGCACGCTCTTTTTTTGGCTGAGTAACTGAAATCTCAGTTCCCAGCAAGTTAATCCTGTAGCATTCATTAGAGCACACACGCTAGGTTCCAAAAGCTGCAACATACCATGATATTTATGAAAATGAAAATCATTCATAAAAATGTGAATAGACACTCTAAAATAAAGTGCTCCATTCCTTCATGAAGGCCAAAAGCTAATATCTTGGGTGAGGGCGGGGAGTTAGCATTGATCCTATAGGGTTGGAGGCTGTTATCCACACTCCTTGCACTGATGAAAGCTGAATTTGACCTGTTTTAGTGACAGGTAAACATTTCACAGCATACATGCAGCAAAGATTAGTCTCATCACTTCTAATTCAGCTGGAGCGTGAAGTAGTATGATAACAAAATTAAGATGGCTAGATAAGCAGGGCAACCTATTATCTGCAATTCTGCAGCAACTCTATCATTTCCACAGGGAAAATGAGATTGTGTGAAAACAGTGACCAGGGAATTAGGGGAGGAGAGAGATGCACTGATCGATTTTAACAAGTTACAGAATCATAAGCAGTAGATAGGATCTGAGTTTCTAGACAGTCACTTCCAAAACTTCTATTGAATTTGGTGGGCTGTGAGGCTGCCACTCACTGAAGCTAGTGGGTGTTTGGAAACTGACTTACATGAAGGTAAAGCTATGTCCATCCTCCTTAAAGATGAGAGTGGCTCATTTACTCTGTTTTACGTACTTCTGGTTTGTTTTGGACCTGTACAGACATATGGGAGATGAGCAGCATTTGAAAAGCAGCAGCAGAGTTTGCAAAGCCTACCTACACAGGGTCATCATTGTTTTCACTCCCTGAGTGTCAGTGTTACCCTCAGATTCTTAATACATAATATATATTTCTTATTAATAAAGTAAATATCTAGCCCTTTGGGTCCAAAAGATCCTCTTTAAACTGTAAATTCATTACTAGAGTAGCAAATTTCTTCTGCTAATTTTCTTTTAAAAATGACTGTGGGTTATTCTTGGTTGTTGCCAAGAGTGTTTACAGAACTGGAGTCATATACACATCCCTATACCTCCCCCAGAAGTATTTACAGTCATCCCTCAAGTTATGTGAGGGCTGCGTTCCCACTCACCCTCATATAACTTGAATGTCGCATAAGTCGGGGGACAAGTTTGCACGTTCTGCAGCCGAGGAGGCAGCAGGAGCACCCGGAGCTCCTTTTGAAAGATAAGTCTGGGGTGGGGGGGGGGAGTTGGGGAGGGTTAAGCCTGGGGTGGGTTAGAGCTGCGGGGCGGGGTGGGGGGTGGCGGGCCACTGGACCAGAGCCAGGTCCACACAGCCCTGCAGGGGTTGAGCCGGAGCAGTGCGGGGGGGAGGTTAGCCAGAGCCGGGAGCAAGCAGTGGGGGTGGAGCTGAGCCAGGGCCCCACCAGGGAGTGTTGAGCCAGGGGAGAGAGATTTCAAGTTGCACTTAACTTGCATTAATGTGAGTTAAGTGCAACTTGAAATCTTGCATTTTGAGGAATTACTGTATTACCCCAGCAACAATACAATTATTTGTAAATAATTCCTCCATTAAAAAATTCTATTCCATGCGGTTTTATTCTCGTACCACACACACACACACACACACACCTGTCTGTTCAGCACATGCACTGTGCCTTAATAGAGACAGGCTTTATTAATAAAATACTCCGTGCCAAAATTGTTACATGCACTTACATTAAACTCCATAATAAAGAAGAATTTAATTGATATGCGCACATTAAATCCAGTAGACAACCAATTAAGGTATAATAAACCTTTAAGCTACACACTGAAACCGTTTTATTTAAAAACTTCCTCTAAAACAGATGGTACTGGCCAATGTGGGAACACAATACCCGACTAGACAGACACTGGATCTGATCCAGTATGGCATTTTTTCAGTTTCTAAATAGATTAATGCCCTTATCCTGTAGTTACAGGTACAATAAAAGTTACGTTACAATACGATATTTTATTGTATGATCACAAAGCACTGTTTGACAAATAACAGAAGCAAGTATAACTTGAGTATCATGACTGACTGAACACCTAGAGGTAAAATTCCTCTAGTTCATTAGGAATTAATAAATTCTTGATGTAACCTATGACCTGAGGTCACATCTACACTCACTGACTGGTGCTGGACCAGAGAATTTGCCAAACTATTGTAGGAGAATATTGTCTAGCAGCTTTACCAACACTTCCAGTGCTTATTGGCATTTAGGGGTCAGTTAGAGCCCAAAAACAGTACAGAACACTGACAGCCAGGACTGCTGGTTGTAAACAAACTTTTGGGACCATGGGAAGCTTGGCCATGCCCATGATAAGTGGACGTCCAGCTAACTAAAATGATGCTGGGCCACAGATGTCATCAGACAAGAGCGGCTCAACCTTTCAACCAGAAAACAACTGCACTTTCATGTCCAATTCTACTCCTTGGCTACGTCTACACTCATGAAAAACTTCAAAATGGCCGTGCTAATGGCCAAATCGAAGAATACTAATGAGGCGCTGAAATGAATACTCAGTGCCTCACTAGCATGCTGCTGGCCATGGCACTTCAAAAGTGCCACATTTTGCTCACCCACGGCTCGTCTACATGTGGATCCTTTTCAAAAGGACCCTGCAAACATCAAAATCCCCTTATGTTTGCAGGATCCTTTCCAAAAGGACCTCCGTGTAAACGAGCCCCGAGTGAGCGAAACGCAGCACTTTTGAAGTGCAGCAGCCAACAGCACGTTAATGAGGCACTGAATATTCATTTCAGTACCTCATTAGTATTCTTCGATTTGGCCATTTCCAAGTGTTTTGTAAGTATGGAGGAATAACATAAAACATTCTGTCTTCAAATGCACCTTTATCAATTTTAAGTAGACAAATGTAGCAAAGTCAAATAAACGCACAGGCACTATTCAGAAACCAGCACCCATCTGCAATCACTGTAGTGAGTGGCAGTACTTTGATAGAATTCAGTGAGTGCAGAATAGGGCCTCATGTTTATTCTAAGCACTGTGCTTATTTATGGTGAACTTCTTGCTTGCAATTTTATCAGCCAGTTAAACAATATCAGTATAAAAGTGAAGTTATTTCTACTTCAAGTTACCAAAAGTATTGAAGGTGATGGTCCTGAGCGAGGTGAGCACTAACTTTTTTTTTTTTTGGAGCGGGGGGAAGAGATCCAAAATAAATACTGAAAGGAAACGATACAAACCTAGAGGGACAGCTGTCTAGAAAAAAAAAAGACTCACACATGACTACAAACTCAAGGTTCCTGAGGGGGATGCATATGTATCAAGCACACGTTATACTAAGCTTTTAGAAACTTGAAAGTAAAGCCATGCATTTGAAAATACTGTGCTACCGCTGCAAAGTCTCAGGAAGAGAGTGTACTGGTATTTGGTACAAGTAAAAATTGTGTTCTCAATGGTTCAACTACCCTGTCTGCTTCTTAATACAGGGAAGATGATATGCAAGGCAAATTGAAGTTTTTTGGTTTGATTTTTAAAAATGAAGCCAAGCATAGCTCTTCCCAAATAAAATCCTTATAAATTAGGTTTATGTTGCAATGTCCTTTTTAAGTCTATTTCTCTGATGGAATTTTATTAATCATGATACAGCTCACAATTAAAGATAGAAAGTAATGGCACATATATAAAATTAAAAATACATGGTCTTGAAGTACAGTAAGTAAAAGGGGGCCCCATGAAGTTTCTACTGCATGGCAGTATGGAGTTAAAGGTCACTGCTAACTCAAAGTTAAAAACAATAGGAAGTAGAGAGTGTCATTCTTTTATATGTGCCCAGTGATTCCATGTTTTCTTTGTGCGAATTTATTTAGGAATCTGGGAAATCTAACCATGCAGTGGTTTTAAGGTTGCCTTGGTTCCTGCCCCCATAAGAAATCAATTAATGCATGTCACTTTCTAAATGTTTAGCTTATAAAGAAAAATACTTGTTACTTCAAAAGACTAGAAATTTCCTGGTAGATCAAATGCAAAAGTTTTTGAGAAAACTTTAAAATGAAAGTGGTAATTATCTTGTTTGTACTAAAAGAATGAATTCAACCCTTTATTAACCATGTAAGGAAGAGACTATAAAACTTAAACCAGAACCACTCCAAAACAAAAAAGCAGTCCAGTAGCACTTTAAAGACTAACTAAATGATTTACTAGTTGATGAGCTTTCACTGGACAGACCCACTTCTTCAGACCATAGCCATACCAGAACAGACTCAATATTTAAGTCACAGAGAACCAAAAATGGTAATCAAGGTTGACAAATCAGAAAAATATTATCAAGGTGAGCAAATCAGAGAGTAGAGGGGCAGAAGTGGGGGGGGGAGTCAAGAATTAGACTGGCTTGGCTTAATCTAATTTTTGACTCTCCCCCTGCCCCTTCTGCCCCTCTACTCTCTGATTTGCTCAGCTCGATAATATTTTTCTGATTTGTCAACCTTGATTACTATTTTTGGTTCTCTGTGACTTAAATATTGAGTCTGTTCTGGTACGGCTATGGTCTGAAGAAGTGGGTCTGTCCCACGAAAGCTCTTCACCTAATAAATTATTTTGTTAGTCTTTAAAGTGCTACTGGACTGCTTTTTTGTTCTGATAGTATATAGACAGCACGGCTTTCTCTCTGTTACTACAGAACCAATCCAGTCATCATCAATTACACAGCTCAAAATATCAAACCCGTAGCTGAAATGCATAACTGATAAATTCACACAGGAATGAAATATGCATCTGAACAAATGGCTGATTCTTGTTATCCAGCAAAAATGTGTCACCCCAATTTTTAGAGATTAAAATAGGCTGATTCTGCCCGTTGGCAGGGTGTGGGCTTGCATTCTGTTCCCCGCATCTGCATGAACTCCAAAATTTACACTTCTCCAGTTAGGGAGCGCAGGGCTTGGGAACAGGTTTATTAACTCATATTCTGCCTCATATGCTCAAGTGGCATTTGGACGGCGCAATCCGGCCATTATGTAACAGCTAATATTAATACTACCTTCGTCCTCAGCTCCCACTATGGCTACAGCTACACTAAAGAGTTTTGTCGACAAAGCGTCTATGCGCAAAATGCATTTTGTCAACAGTGTGTCAACAAAACTCGGCACTTCCACCAACAGCATTCTGCCTCTATGCAGTGAGGGGGAGTGGGGGAAGGAGAGAGGAAGGGATTTCCCTCTGTTGGCAGACAGGGCTTCCAGTTCACAAAGCAGCCCTGTTTGCTGAGCTTCTTGTTGGCCACTCTGTTGAGAGGGTGGCTGGACAGTCTAGTCACTCTCTGTCAACGGAGCGGATTGCTCTTTCAATCCGCTTGTGCATGTGGACATGATTTTTGCCAGAAGATCTCTTCCATCAGTAACTTCTGTCGACAGATCACTGTAGTGTAGATGTAGCCCATGTCAACCGGAGTTGAGAATGCTCTGCAGCTAAAAGGAAATATTTAGCACTTCAGAAGGCCCAGCTCCTGCCGCAATACAGCTGATTCGCAAAAGCAAAAATAAGCCCTCAACTGCTGAAAGTGAAACTTGAATAACTGGGGGAGGGATTTTTATTCAGAATGTCTAAAAAAACTGCATTTATTTTTGTTAACACCTATTAAATTTCAAATCACAGACATCTTGAAGAAAGAAAATTTGTTAGAGATTCAGCACCTTCTACCCTTCCACTAAAATATGAACAGGACCAAGCCATGCTCGAAAACAACCCAGGAGTCCTTCAGTAAAACTAGGGGAACAGAAAGCAAAATTAACCTTCCTAATACCCCTAAGGAAAATAAGCAAGCAAATTCTCACATATGAAAAAGAAGCCAAACCCAATTTAGAGAGCAAGAATCTTCTGCAGTTTAAGGTGCTCTCACGTGCACACAAGAAACCAAAGTCCAAATCCAAGGTCTAGCAGACAAATAGTCATTAAAATTAATGGGTCCTATCCTGATCCTACTGACATCAGTTGCAGAACTCTCATTGGCTTTGCTGGGTACAGGGTCAGGCCCAACAGGGATCTGAGTAGCTAAAACTCCACAGAGGGTCTTCGAGACATAGCAGCTAACGAATAAAAATTGTAATTAACTAAATGTAGTGAGCTAATACAAATTGTGTTTCCATGGGGCACAGTCCAACAATGAGATCCTCCCATGTGTCCCTTACATCAGGGGTCTGCAATGGCAGCTCTGGAGTCGCATGCTGTTCTTTAAGGACTTCTTTGTGGCTCCCAATGCTGTAATTGCAAAGTCAAAAAAAACCACCCTCCTGATGATTTCACATAAATGGTGAACATCTAAAAGCTCAAAAATGAATAACTCCTATCTAAATACCAAATGATATGGGATTTCAAAACACTGGATAACTCGCCATAGTGTCCTCCAGAGAGAGAAGGTTTGGGAGTGAAAGTCAGGAAGACAGTGTACAAACACACATGTAAAGTGTGAGGACATAGAATATGTAAAAAGTTTGTGAACATCCTGCTGTAAACATGTATCACATTAAGATCGTTGTGTGAGCTGTTCTTAAAAGAAGGGGTTACAAAAAGTGAGGTTTGACATTATTTATTAAGGACCATCTCATGTTCAGATGCATTGCGGCTCTTGACTTAGTGATTTTTTTTTTTTTTTACCAAATTGGAAAAAATGGCTCTTCTTGATGTTTTCGTTGACGAGCCCTGACTTAGGTCCATACATGGAATATCAGGCTTTCTGTTGTTTTAAACCGGCAACATCTCTTTTATCCCAAATGCTGCCTTTAACTCTTAATAATCTTACAACAATTTGTTCCAAAATATTTTGCTTTTTTAAGGGCAGCTCACCAACACTGTCAGTCTTCAGACGTTGAAAAGCTGCCAATACACAGACATATAGGCTGTGTCTAGACTAGCCCCCAACTTCGCAGGGGGCATAGTAATTAGAGTGTCAGAAGATTACTAATGAAGTGCTGCTGTGTACATGCAGCACTTCATTAGGCTAAATCTCCCTCGTGGCAACTTCCAAGTGTGAAACTTCGAAGTACCAGCTTGTGTCTAGCCACGGATACTTCGAAGTGCCCATGCTCCTTCGAAGTCCCTTTGTGCCTCATAATAAAAACACTATATAAAAAAGAAGAATTTCAAAATTTGTAAACCACACTGAAGAGGGATAGTAATAAGCACAATGTAATTTCAATGAATTAAAAGAGTCACTTTCTAACACTTTTCCTTTCTCTAGAAACACGTACACGTGGAACTGATGTGTCATAAAAATATAGCACACTAAACTTCTATGGAAAGCTGGCTACGTCTACACTAGCCCAAATCTTCGACATGGCCATGCAAATGGCCATTTCAAAGATTACTAATGAGGCGCTGAAATGTATATTCAGGGCCTCATTAGCATGCCAGCGGCCGCGGCTATTCAAAATTGCCACTTTTCACTGCCGTGTGACTTGTCCAAATGAGGATCCTTTTTGAAAGGACCCCTCCAACTTCAAAATCCCCTTATTCCTATCAGCAGATAGGAATAAGGGGATTTCGAAGTTCCCAGGGTCCTTTCGAAAAGGAGCCCCATTTGGACGAGCCGCGCGGCAGCGAAAAGTGGCAATTTCGAAGAGCCGCAGCCACCGGCATGCTAATGAGGCCCTGAATATACATTTCAGTGCCTCATTAATATTCTTCGAAATGGCCATGTGCATGGCCATTTTGAAGATTTGGGCTAGTGTAGACACGGACACTGAGTGACAGATTTTAAAAGGAAGAAGAGAAAAAGGGCCTGGGACTTTGATTCAGGGTCAATGGTTCAGCCCATAGCAGAAGGAGACGAGCTGGAAGAATACAGACATCAGAGATATCACTATTTAATTTTGTTCAAATCTGCAATGACCCTATCAACATAGTTTACTGAGGTTTCAGGGTATTTTCAAAAGAATCCTAAGGAAGTTAGGTGTCCCAATCTCACTGAAAGAGTGTGTAACTTCCAGGGGTGCCTCTGGGGGAAGAAAAATCCTCCCACCCTTTTCTTTTAAATGGTCAGACTATTTAGAAACAGATACTTAAAACAATTCAGTGTGCATCTTGTCACCCTTACGAATTTCAGTTATGGTTAAACGATATCTAATCACACTGCACCAGAGATAGTTACACAAAGAGGCTGCGTCTCCACTACAAAAATAACTTTGAAGTTGATTACTTCGGAGTACAACTTCAAAGTAAGCAACTTCGAAGTTGAGCGTCTACACACCCTATTAGGAAGTTAAACTTTGAGCAGGGCACTACTCCATTCCCGAGGAATGGTATAAGGACTTCGAATTTGGGCTCCCTACTTCGACATTAACTTCCAGGTAAGGGGAAAAAAAAAAAAAAAAGTGTGTAGACTCTCTGCTGGCTACTTCGATGTAGTGCGCAACTTTGAAGTTAGTTCCTAGTGTAGATGCACCAAGTATGTCATTGGGGAAACTGATCCCTAGTCAAATTCCGTTAAAATTACGGATGACTTTGGCCTATGAAGCACTGTATGCTATTCATACCAAAAATTCAATGTTGGACAGATAAGAACTGTCCCATAATGAACACTTCTAAACTTTACTAACAACATTTTAACTTCACCTCTATTTAGCAAATGTGTTTATAATTGGACTTTATTAGGTATAAAATATGTACTACTATATTAACTTTAAAAGGGGTGTTGGGGGGAAGACAGATGAGAAACTGATGCCTTATGAAAAATTTCTGTTGAAATAATTCAGTTTAGAAATCAAATCTGCTCCTCTGTTGCATTTGCTTTAGGTCTTTGGGTGCAAATAAGGACTTTATGTTTCTCTAGCCATTATGTTTATTTCCTATCTGAGGCCCGATTTTTAAGTCAATGGGATTTTTAACCCAAGTGCAAGATCCAGGCACTTAATTAATGTTGTCAATGGGACCAAGTGTACAGCCTTTCCTCAGGTAAACAGACCTTAGCACTTCTCCTCTCTGTTCCCAGCTGCACAATACTTATAGAAATAGAAATTATTATTATTACATTCCTATTCAGGAGATCACACACATTTCAGACAGTAAACTTCTGACTGTCTTTCTTGAATATGGATAAATTAACAGAACAAGATGAATGGCTATTAACAACATTAGCAACACAATAGGAAAGAAAAATGGTTTCTAAATAGAATAGCTTCAAAATGAGCTATGAGCAACAGTTAAAAATATTTGATTACATAAAAAGCTGGAAACAATATGCCCTTCATAGTCATGCTGCTCATAAGCTTCTTCTTGTTTAGCATGTGCAGTAATGTTGTCATTGAACATGATCCAGAATCAAGTTTCTACATCTGATGGAACCGCTTCACAGCAATGCTCTGCTTGTGCTTATCACTTCAATTTTAAAATCTGAATTTTGGACTTCTTAAATACTAACGAGATGGGGAGTTGAACTATTTCTTATCTTACAGTATTGGGGAAGGAACAGGGTGGAAAGGGAAGATACTATGTAATTAACTTACTGATGAGCTGAGGGAAGGTTAAAAACAGTCTGCTGGTGTGTACTATAATCACTAGGATGCTTCTTACTGTAACTGTATCCAAATACACATCCCTCTGTGCACTACGATTTTAAGAAAACAACAGGCACGGAGTGTCAAGATAAATGACATTCTACAGAGCGAATGGAAATCAGTGGTTATTTTCAACACTTTCTGTCTCAACACACACAGGTGTCAGGAGAGAAAGAGCTAAGAAACTTCCCACAAAGCCTGAAACCAGCAGGTGACTGACACACAGGAGGCTCCAGCCAAAGTGGAGGAGGGACATGGCTGCAGGAGGCACAGAGGAAAGAATGTTTCATTTCTGTCAGTAAGACATAAGCTGAAGAGAACCATTAAGACGCTATTAACATTACCGACTGCAAACACACAGCGCCCAAGCCCTGCTTGCCTCCATCACACAAGAAGCTGCACTGAAGTTCACAGGTAGAAACAGGAACACACAAGTACCGTAGGGTGAGCTCCAATTGACTTCAGCAAGAGCAGATCTGGGAGTATTAGTTCCATTGGTTAGGCTGAATGACATAAAGAGAGTTCATGTTGTGTGTCCAACAGAACAGTTTATACACTGTGAGCAGCCTTAGGACTGCTCTTCGGATGGGTGCTCTCCCGCCTTCTGTTCCAGCCAAAAATCAAATCAAATTGTGTCGATCGAAGGAAATACTTCAATTTTACTTCAGCCTGAAATCAAACATGCCTCTCAGCACATCAAAGGCCAGTCATGTAAATGTGCTTCCTATTAAATCAAAAGGAATCCGCGGCCCATCAGCAAAGAAAGGGTTCGTCCTCTGCAAGAACGGAGTCAAACAGCAGCTTTGGGGTCTGGCAGCCAATGGGAGTGAAAGGGGATAGAAATGCAGAGTGGACAGGATCACGTCAGTGTGAGCAAGGACCTCTGAACAGGAAGTGCGGGGGAAATGACGATGGGGAAAGTTGTCATGGGAATGACTGAGAGGTGGCTTTGGAAGGAGCGGTTGGATGAATTCACTGGACATGGGGACACTAGAGATGGGAGTCTCAAAGAGAGACAGAGCCCACCATCTGTTCCAGAAGGATGGAATAGCCATCTTAAGCAGGGCAGGAACAAGGGAGCATGGCAGCCTTGCTCATGTGTGATTACATATGTATACGTTATAGCTAATTAAACAAAAGTGAGTGAGCATTCTACCAACATACAGTATTGCAGAGCCATTAATTAATGGACTATTATAGAAATTATTTCATGTTCGTTAAAGTACCCAGGAAAGGACAGTTTAACGATTTTTGAACTCAGGATGCTCTGTTTTTAAATGTCCATAACCAGCCAATAAATGAAACAGCCTTTTACAACATGACGCGCTTCTGCCTTAAAGTGTCAGAACCTTTGGCTTGATGCCCACTCCCCAGCCACTCCCTGCAGTGTGAGTATATGGTGGAAAATGTATCTTGTCAGAGCAAATGAGAAAAAGAAAGAAAAAATACTGCACAAGTACATTAACTGTGGCACAAAATCCAGAGTGAGCACATGAGAGCATGGTGAAGCACAAGGATTCACTGACAGGATGTTGGGACAGCACATTGTTGACAAATGGCAATGCCATGAACAAGCTATGCAAGTCATACTGCACAAGTGCTAATTAAACATTCACACCAGACCACCATTTAGTCTGCTTATGCCACATTTGTCACTGAGACAATATACTAGCAATGTTTCAAAGAGGTTTTCTTTTAAAACATATGGATTTGTTTAATCCCTCCCTTCTGTAAAGTCAGGTAATTTAGTACCATGAGTCCAATTATATACATGCCTCAGAAAGAAGGAAAAACCAGTTAGTCCATTTTAAATGTATGTATAAGCATCACAGCCTTAACATTCATTGTCTTGGGACCTGTGGAGCTAAAAGCAAGTGTTGTCCCTTTGGAAGCCTGGGAATTCGTGTTTTCCAACTGTACTGTATAAAGCTCCATTTGCTATTTTGGATGGGTCGTGCGACAATCAGACGTTAAACACGTCACTGTTTCATTGCTTTTGCAGAGCTTCTCCACGGACCAATGTAATGGGGGGGTGAGGGGGCGAAAAAGGAACACTTCTGTGGCATGCTCATCTTTTAGATGTGGAACTTATTTGAAGCTGCTCAGAGATTGGCAGTGTTAGAAAACCTCCTGGGAATACTGATTAATGCGGACAGGTGGGGCCACAGACTGAAATTTCTTATATGGCTTCAGGGTTTTTCCCATGGATATCACCACAACCATATTTGCCAGATATAGATTTGCTATGTACCTGTGCGCCCACTATTTCGCAGTGTTAATTGGGACAAGGTTTATTTTTCCCCTATTGGGAAAAAAGTTAGGTTTTTTAGCCATCTGTAATGGATGACAGAGTCATGAAATATAGTGGGAAGCCATTTTACAATCAGAAAGTGATTCTCTGCTATCAAACTCTAATGGATATCTGACAATACTCCAGAATAGATACAGAATGGGAGTAGGTCTACATAGCAAAGTTATTCCAATATAAAAGTTATTAATTTGAAATAACTATCCGAGCATCCACACAATGCAATTGTTATTTTGAAATAATTTCGAAATTGGTAAACTTCATTCTATGAGAAATAGCACCGTTTTGAATCCATTATTTCAAAATAGTCGCTGTTAAAACAAGGAATAGAGCCTATTTCTAAATAAGCCACAGTGCATCCAATGGCTCTGTGTGTGCAGATGCTGTATTGCAAAATATCTAAGTGCTATTTCGAACTGCATTTTTATGTGTAGTAGCATTACTTCAAAATAAGCTATTCTGGAATAGCTATTTTGGAATAAGGTTATTGTGTAGACATACCATAAATTTCAGTGCTAGCTAACAGGAAAGAGACAATCCCCTTTTATAGCTGATTTGGCTGGGGTATTTTTGTTATGATGCTTTATGACTTGAAAATCTTATGTATTACAATTAACATACTGGTCCAAGGAAAGGGATTACATTACCATGTATATGTTTACAAACACTAGCGAAAACAGAATGCACACATAGTGGGCCAAATTTTGTTCTTCTGAACATCTAATGTGATTTTCCTAACTTCCACACATAGATACATAACAGGAAAGTTTGACCCAGGTGTGAAAAACATGTTACTCAGGCAGGTAATTGTGCTACACACACAAATCAGAGGAGTTCCCACAACAGCATCACGTGATAATCATTGGCTTAACCTCATGAGGTGCTGATCATCTTCTGCACAGTGCTGAGTGCCATAGAAGTGGTCCAAGCACTGCAGCAAGGGTCCTCGGCCCTTTACAAATCCTTAATGGTACCATGCTCATTCCCATAGTTCCTCTTTGGCGGCAGAATTCTACTAACTTCAAAGCTGTATGCTTCTATGACCTTGCACCAAATGTTGCTCCCAAACTTTAAGTGGCTTCAACAGAAGCAAGACTGAGCACCTTATTCTCAATTTTTCTGGTGCTCTGTTTCTTCGTAAGAGAACTTTACCATGTCACTGAAAGTAGATGACACAACAGCCATACAATTTTGTTTCATACACAACTTCTGTGACAACATAGCTATAAACTAACAATCTACCAACTAAATAATAAACAGCAAAGAACAAAGTATTACGCTGTTTTACATATCTGAAGCAAAGGATTTGAAACAAGAGAGCAACTAGGCTGGAGCGGAGGTGAAATCACATTTAATTGATCTCTCATTTAGCAAAACAATCATTTTGCAGCACTGTTGTCAGAGGGAACAGATCATCTCAGCCATGAAATACAATTTTTTGTGGGGGGAAAAAAAACTAAACTAACACCAACAAGATTAGAGTATGAATGTGACCTCTGATGTCCCAACACTGTTAACAAGAACTACATTCACAAGCAACTTGAAAACTCACAAAAAATCTGTTTTCTTCCTACCCGCATGTCTCTGACAACAGGTATTATTTAACAAAATAAATGCATAAAAAACTAAGGTACCTTTAATGTGAATATTATATTATTTCCTTGTTTAAAATGCTATGAAATCCTTCAAACAGATATTTAAAAAAATCAGAAGAAAATAAAAGGTATCCCAACAAATCTCAGCATTCTGATGACAACATAAATAATCTTGATTTCTTTACTGTTCATCAACAAGCTTTGAAGTCTTTGCAGCCCTAGAGTTCTGTTTCCTGTGTCTTATTTCTATGTCATAAATGTGAATTTGGCATATAATTGTTATAATATATTCCTTTAGCTACTTATCCTATGCGGTTTCTTCTGGCATTCAACATTTTTTTCAACTCCATTGAGTGATATTGCAATAGTTGGAAAAAATAATTTAAGAGAATCACCCACATACAATCAGAACCTGTCGTTCACAATCGGTAACATAGAGACATTCTTAAAACAGAGGGCAAAGGGTATAGAAAACTGCACAAATGTTACAAGTATTGCACGTTTTGACTTTTTGTTAATTCCTTCCTGTATGGCATAGCTATATCTTATATTTACGGCATGTGTACCTCTTAACCAATATCATGGTAAGCCACGGATCAGCCATGTTATATAATAGCTCCTGGGCATCCATAACTTGTTTTTTTCATTTGTAATTATTTATTTCTGCAAAAGGCAGAATTCCCCAAAAGACACAGAAAACACTCAGCCAGAAAAAGCTGTCGTAAGACATTAACAGAAAAGTAAATGTCAATGCAATTCTTCAATTCTCCTTTATTTTTCAGTATGTTTCAGGCTCCTGTAATTCTTCCCTGCCCTCCCCCCACCGCCCCGCCACCCGAAAATACCCTGGCTAGTAAAGCAAGCAAAAAATCAACAAGTAAATCAGAACACGAAATTCCTGTCACTCTAGTTCGAGCTTTCTGAAGGGAAGAAGGGCTTTACTCACCAGCCCATCTAACAGATAGTTTTATATGCCATTCCTATTTTGAGTCCAAAAATGACAAGCACAAGCAGCAATATTTGATAAGGCAATAAAAACACAGGTGTAAATAAATACTTCTTAGTTGCATTACTGACTCAAGTAAGCTTTGTCCCACCACATAGATAGGCCCTGTGCATTCACCAGCAGAAATATCTGCTTCTCTTGCTCTACTGACTGCCAAGGACATTTAACAACTCTCCTTTCCGGCTAGGGCAAAAACTTAGGGAATGAAGAAACAGGTTTGGAACCATGCACAAAGCAGTTTCATGAGACTGATTAGGATATAAAGGAATTGCTGGAGCCATTAAAAGCTTTCCCACAATCTATTGCTCAGATAGCCTCCTAGGGTCAAGGCATTGGAGTCACCTCCTGTTCGGAGAGGCACTGCTTATACGTTTAGCACCCTTTTTACCTTCAGGCTGGATCTGCTGGTCTGGACCTCCGGCTCCATGCTCTGGCTGTTCTCCCTCTTGTCTTTCTTTGAGGAATTAGTCCTCACTTTATAAGTGGAGGCGTTGGAGGATTTAATGAATAATCCCGGGATGGAGTTGCCCTGCTGTTGAGACATGGTTGCGTTGGCCTGGTGAGGGGAATTGGACTCCTCCGACTCTTTGCTACTGTGATAAACCACCCTGCTGTCAGAGATGTGGATGCTTGGAGCACAGCCCATGCTTTGTGGCCACTCTGGGACTATTCCTGGCTTTTAACCCCTTCCCGTGGGTCTTTTCCCTCGGGTTTTGGTTTGGGTTTTTTGTTAACAGGTTGACTCGCCTTCCTGCTTCTCCGCTAGGCTCGGGAGCATTGTCCTCGGTCCTCCAGATACCCCCAGAAACGCGCCTTCTCCGCCTCCCGGAGTCTTTGGAGCTCAAGCTCGGGGGCGGGGGTCAAGAACTGGTCGATTTCATGCTTTCACGGGCTCTCGCGTTTCAACGAAGCCATCTGGGAACCGCGGTCGGATTTACTTTCAGTCCGGGGAAGGGGGCCTGGGAGGACCCTCACCAGCGTCTCCTTGGCCTAGGAGCTCAGCGCCCGGACCACCGGCCCATGCCCAGAGAACCGAGTGTTTCCCACGAGGGCTTGCAAAGTGTTACAATTAACCCGGGGGGCCGGGAGCGGGGGGAAGGACTCTCCCCCCACAGGCACCTCGTCTCCCACAGCCCCACGGGGCGCGGCGGATCGCTCTCCCCCGCGCACCCAGATCAAAGGCCGATCCTGCCCTGGCCTCGCCTCTTTTTCCGGAGGAGAAGGAAACCCCCCCCCTCCCCCTTCCCGAGCTGGGGCGTCCCTCAATCAGGCTCCCGTCCGATTCATGTTCCTCTCCGTCCTCCGCCTTCCCTCCAGCCGCCGCCGCCGCCGCCGCGCAGGCTGGCTCCTGACATTCACATGCTCCCCTCCTCCTGGCGAGGGCTTCGGCAGGACGATTCCCCGCGTCGGAAGCCGGGTGCGGGGGGGGGGGGGGGGGGGGGGTGCTAGCCCGCAGGGCGTTCCATGCCGCGAGAGCCGCCGGTTGCACTGCACCAGCCCAGCGGCAGCAGCCGGGCCGGGGGCTGCCTTGGGGGGGTGGGGGGAGGGAGAAAGCCCAGCGGTGGAACGGGGCGGAATGAAACGCTGCGGAACTCCCCGCGGGGCTGCTACGCTCCAGCGGCCGAGCCGGCCCGGGCAGAAGCCTCAAAGCGCCGCAGCCGCCTCCATGGCGGGGGGCGCACGAAAGCTGCCGGGCGCCGCACCCCCAAAGCCAAAGCGCTCCTAGAGTCCCATCGCGGAGGCAGGCAGGAAAATGGCGAGAGGTTTGGCCGACCGGCGGCGGAGCCTGGGCAGGAGGCGGCCTCTTCTCGGCGTCTCCTCGCTGGCCTTGCTCTGACTGATGCTTCTCAGCGGCCCCAGCAATGCCCCCCCTCGCCCTCCCAAGCTGCCCGCTGGCGAGGCTCCCCTGTGCGGTCCTGCCCCGCTGTTTGACAGCGGCAACGGCGGAGCCAATCGCAGCCCCCGCCAGCGGTGACCTCCAGCCTTTGCTGGCGTCAATGCAAATGAGCTGGCGAGGGCCAATCTGCTGCGGCGCAGCCGGAGCTGGGCGGCCCCGCACGAGGGAGCGAATTTCAAAGCGCTCCCGTGGCCGGGCCCCTGCATCCCGCTGGAGCGCGCGCGGCGCGGTTCCCCCGCCCCGCCCCCCCAGTGCACCACGCGGACGAGTCCCGTGGAGAGCTAGAGCCGGGGGACCCCGCCAGGGCATCTGCCTACTGGAGCGCCTGTGGCTGGGAGCCAGCACGGCCCCCGGGCATCAGTTCCAGCTCTGCCTCTTTCTGCCCAGCCTCTGGAAACGGGAGATGAAGAGCCTCACCTTCCCCCCCCCCGCGACACACACACCCTGCTAGGAAGCGGGAGGCTGCCCCGGTGAAAGGCCTCGCGGCGGTGCTCGTCAATTGTTTCCCCCACTTGCAGGCCCCTTAAAATTTCAAATGGAGATCTGAGAGAGTCCATAGATCACAGGTTGGGGGGCGGGGGAGGGAGAGAGGAGCAGCTGTGTTAGTGTGGACCGGTTGAACCTCTTTAGTCCAGCATTCTCTGGGCTGGCAGCAGCTGTGGTCCAGCATGATTTAGTTAGGTCCCATGCTCACTTATCGGGGGCAGACCAAGTTTCCTGTGGTCCTGCAACGGTTGTTTACAGACACCAGTCCTAACTCCTCAGAGTTATTTAGCTGCAATTTACCTCGAAATGTCTCTTAGAGCCCACTAAGCAGGGAAGTGTTAGCAATGCTGCCAGACAATATTGACCTATGGTTGGACAAATTTTTTGATTTGGCACTAGTCAGGTCCCTAGGGTGCCAGGCTAGAGTGGTTCAGTCTGTATCAGCCAAAACAAGAGTCCTGTGGCTCCTTAAAGACTAACGGACTTATTTAGGCAAAAGTTTTCATGGGTAAGACCCCTTTCATCAGATGACAATGCTCTGGAGCTTGGCAGAGAAAAAAAAGACATAGATTCAACCTGTTAACAAAAGCAAAATAAAATGAGATGCATTTGACAAGGTGGGATTTTGGCCCCAAAGCTTATGCCCAAATAATCAGAACTCTAGGCTGAAAAATACTGACCCTAAGTTCTTCTGGGGAGAAAAAAAAAAAAGTGCTAGGTAAAATGCAAGCAGTGTTGTGATGGACACACCAGTACCCCTATGGAAGCAGCTCTATTACATTATTCTCTGCACCTGCTCTGTTTTATTTTGTCAAGCTGATAGTCCTTGATTTTAAAGCAGTTTTGCTTGTTAATTAAGATTTCATGTCTCATTAAAACACATTAAAATCCTTAAGTAGCAGTAGGGTTTTTTTTTTTTAAATTAATCTGCCAAAAAAGCAAGACCTGGACCAGATATGCTCCCTTCTTTATGGAGTGCTGGTAAGCTGAGGTTTGGTACTTCAAGCAGAGATTCCACTCACACGCTATGTATGACGAATATGGAATATCCTCTGCCAAATTGCAGCACTTACGCTACAGACATAATTTTCCAAGAATTTACATTTAAATTGAGTTAGTTTTAAAAGGGGTCCTTTTGAAATGTAGCACGTGTCACATCTGGGTCGTGAGATAAATCAATAAGGAACTAAAAACACTTCAAACTTTCCAGATAGTTAACTCACTGAAATCTCATGCATTTAAAGAAATTCCCTGGAAATTAGCTCACATTATTATAGGCTATTGTAACTAGCACCTATGATTATAGAGACGGCCAATAGCTTAGATCATTGACTTGACTTAACTGAAGTAACTGGCAACACCAGAAATAACAATATTCACTTTTCCTCTACAACTAATATGCATATTAAAATTCTATATTATAATGAGTCGATGCCTTAGGATGGATTCATATCAAGGGTTCTCATTGGTAGATTAATTAGCCCAAGTGACTATCACTGCTTCTCAAATGTTTTGTGGCCCCATGCTTTCTTGGGTATCAACATATGAAAGGCTATGCTGCACAGTCACAGGAGCACACATTGAGCCCTTAAAGCATAGGTGTTAATTCAAGGACTAGCCCTGTTCTTCTATTTCTGTACTGTTTGCCTTCCTAAAAGCTCTCTTCCTCCAAGACTACTTCTGTGGAGCACCACAAACTTGCTTTGCTCTACTCCTCCCACCCCTGCTCTGTAGTGGAAATGGGAAAGAGGAACAGTGTCTTTAAAGAATAATAAGCTAATCTAGAACTCGGATAATTGTGTAATTATCACACAGCATCACTATAGAGCAGAGTTGAGCTTGTTTGGACGCCTTAACTGTGAATTTCTGTACCCTTGAAATGTTTGGATTTCTTTTAACATTAATTCTGAATTTCCTGACTCTGTAATGCTTGGTTTGGGGATAAATTACAGCATTCCTGTAATGTTTTATACCTTTAACTATATATATACTTTCAACCTTAACTTTATCTTAATGTTAGCTTTTGTCTGTGAACATCTGTTAGTGGTGGGAGGGCTCTATGCAGCAGACAATGAATGCAAGAGCCCCAGTGGCATGTATTCAAGCATATTAAAAATGTTACCTTAATTGTAGATGGGTGTACTTATAGACAATGTCAGCTGCTTAAATGCTCTTTATCAATAGATGCAATTAAAGGCAACAAGGAAGTGTCAGAGTGTAACGCAGACTTCTAAGAATTCTCCTAAAAAATCACAGACGTTCAACTAATTTGGTGCCAATGTGTGAATTATGACAGTACAAATGCTAGACAATTTTAGAACATGTTACAAATGCTTGAGAGCAACTGTCTCTAATGCAGAGTAGGAAGTGTCAGCACAGCCAATGCCCACTACGTAAAAATTAACCAACAATGAACACTTGAGCCACAGAAAATAGAACACCAAAAAAACCCCAAAACTTATTCAATGGAGCATTAAGAGCACTGAGTTCAGCTATGCGCAGGCAAGAAGCAAAAGTAGGATAATACAAACAAACTTCTGAAAAGAGTTGAAAGATGCATCACTCCCACAATACAAACTTAACTCTGACCTCTTCAAGTGCTATCCCAACACAGCCATAATACACAGCTGAGCACTCTGCCCTTACAGATACTACAGAATGCTCTGGATAAAGTAAACCAGCACTGTCGGACAAAGACCAACACCTTTGTATTTTAAGGCAAAATGTAGATTTAGGTCAGTGTGACAAACAGGAGCAACTGTGCCTACTTCACGCAAATCACCTCATACTTGTAAAATGTTACCACCTCTTCCTCCATGCCTTGAGGAATCCTTCAGAGACATGGCCCTTACTTCCACATCCCCACGCCTTAGGATCTGGCCACCAGACTGCTGATGGTCCCCACAGAAAGACCAAGTATGCCAGCTCCAGATGCTTTTTTTCCAGCTCCCAGCTGTGATCTCAATGCTGTATGTCATTCCAGGCACCAGCTATCCCACTCTCATCTCCCCACTCCATCTCAATCCTGTGTTTATGCCATGTGCTGAAAATACTCACTTTCAGCTCCCCTTCCTAGCCTCAGCACTGGTGAGGCACACTGGTGGGGGGTATGGACTTGTTTCAAAAACCAACGACAGGTTTTAGAAATGTCTTGTCCAGTCCTTGTTCTGCCATTTACAATTTACCACACACTGTCTCCATTGGCTATAATGCAATGAAGTCTTCTGGCAAGAGGGAGTTGAAGATGTGCTGTGGGTCTACTAACAAGTTGTTACTGCTGTTAGCATTGTAGATCCAGCATACCCATGGCAGAGTGAGAGGGATTCTCCTGTATCAACAAAACCAACAGCTAAATTCCTACTGTACCTTTACTGCTGCTGCTAGGTACAACAATTTCCAGAGATCCAAGCTCAGTTTGCAGTGCTGACACCTAGAGTGACACTTTTGGACTAATAAACTTGTACAAGTTTGATCTGAAAGTTATGGAGAGAATAAATGCAGAATTCTATGGTGTCATTTTTCTAACTATAGCCACTTTAAAGCTAAACATCTTAGATTTTTAATATGAAAAATAGATCTCTACACTCCTTTTTTAGTTGCCAACAGAAAAATGCTATTGAACTGATAGTTAGGCCTGTCCAAATCAGAAAAACATAGAGAGGATGAAGAGAAAACATTCATACACATGATAAAATATCAAATTTTATACATACAGACACGAACAGACACATACAAACACACCAGCAAGCCACTTGCTCAAAAGCTTTTCCACTAGGGCACTGCACATCTTTAAAAAGGGTGGGGAGGGGGGTGGCATTTTTAAATCTCTCAATTTAGGTCCCAGTCCTAAATGCCCTTTACACAAGAAATCTCCACCTACCCCCCTGCTATATAAACCCTGCATTCTTATTACCTTCTCCAAATCTGAAGTGGGTCTTACCCACAAAAGCTCATTACCCAAAAGGTCATTACCCAATTAGTCTTTCAGATGCTACAGGACTGCTTGTTCTTTCAGTAGGAGTTTGGCATGCACAAGGAATGCATGATTAAGCAGCTCATGTTTTAAAAGGGAGGAAAAAACACTACTGAGACACCACTGAAAATCCAATTAAGAGGTGATTTAAAAAAATACATTGGCATGGACCTTGGTTCTCAGGTACTTATTACCTGTGGCCAATGTCAGGTTTCCCATTTTTATTTAAGAACTGCTGCTGATATATCCAATATAGGATTGCCAGCCATCCCCAAAGTGTTGTACTAGACCCACCAATGACAGCTATTAAAGCTGTTGTGTAAATTAAGAATTTCTCTGATGTGAATTAAAAAGTTCTTTAAAACTATTCAGGATCTAGATGCTGCAGCAATATGCATAAAAATTTCAAAACTATATGAACTAGCCTGTTACAGCACAACATAGCAGTTTTGTTTTGGAAGGAGATAGGCCTGTTTTTGTTTACTTGCTGCAGTACAGTCGGGAAACTATAGACCCTGCTATTTAAGAGAGAATTAAAGAGTACCAAAGAGCAGAGGAAAACAGAATTGAAGGCTTTGACAAATGGACTTGGGAAAAGATACGAACCATACAGAGTTGGTAAAGCGGAGATAGGAGAACGTGTTCTATTGAGAGAACTCAGAGGTTCACTAGTTTCAAGGGATAACGTGCAATCAAGGCAGGTTGTTTACAGAGAACAAAGTTGAATTTAACGGGGGAGGGAATGACCATGGATTGCAGGGCACAAGAGAGGGCAATGGAGGAACCTGAAATGATTAAGTGAACAGTTTGACCCCTGGATGAGTGGGAGCTGTAATACAGTCTAAATCATTTACAGAATACACATGTAGGCTTAAAATTTAAAAGTACAATTACATTTCAAAACATTAAAATCTCTTTTGTCACCCATCTGTCAAGTCATGATCTTTTTTTCTTGCCTACCCCTCTGGTAGCAAATATGCTTTTCAAAATCTATTTTAGAATGATCCTCTCCCCAAGATCTTTTCGAAAGATTACACTACTTTATACCAGCCTACTCTCATATTTTTCATATCTACCTCTGTTCCCCAGGCTGCATTACTGTATACTATAGCAGACATATTCTCAAATAGGGAATGGGGGGGGGGTGACCTGAAATACTGTTAGGGAACTGTCATGAAGTAGAAAAGTCTGGGTTTTGCCTTCTGCTCATACAATGATCTCCTAAAAATACCCCCAGTTATCCTTCATCTCTACTCTCTTCCAAAATCCTCCTCCCCAGTCCCTCATCTCTTTCTGCATCCTCTACTACTCCTCTGACCCAGGGCCTCTCTAAATTTTATATTCACATTCTCCTTGTACATCCCTGACCGAGAAAGACCAAAGATGACATCTCCCCTCTGCCCACTGCCAACTCCTATAACCAGAACAGATTTTCAGAGACAGCTTTGTCAATATTGCTCCTTGAGTTCATGCAGCCACTAATGATCACAGAGGATTAATTCTGGGTTCCTACTGGTGAGCTTCCCCCACTTTCTTCCTATTAACTCTATACCAAACTAGCTTTAATTCAGTGTGTACAGCCCTCATGGGCCTGTCCTTTCTGCGTGACTGTGAATGTTGTGATTGATGGAACCAATTAGGAAAGACGAATCCTCCCCACTGGCTAACCCAGCCTCAGTACCCTGATTGTTGTCCAGGTATCCTCTGGACAGCATGCACTGCCATTTGAGACCCTCTGGCCTAGAGAACTTGGGTTACATTTTGTATGTTATTTATCTGGGTTTGATTTATCCATTTTGGACCACATTACTTCTGTTCCTCCAATATTTATAAAAAGGGAATTTTACATAGAACCCCATTGCACTGGGTTACTCTGATTATTGCACATCAATCTATCAATCTGGCACTAACTTGTGTGAATTTGGAGAGAGGCAAAATTAAAGAGGGACAGAAAGGGATCAGAGACACACTCAGCTCTGTGGCAATATAAATGGATGTGAGTAATATGTCAGCATTAAGAAGCTCAAAAGCTCTCCCAAACTATTTTAAAGGACAGAATTGGTGCCTGTGGGACAGCTGACCCTCAATGATTGCCAAAGTTACAATTAAGGGCCAGAGCCTTCCAACCTTTCTCATGCTGAGTAGTAACTTACTATGATCATAGGAGCTCTAATACCATTTGCTTTCAATGAGACTTGTGAACCTACCTCACTTAGGTTCTTTGAAAATCCTACCCTACTCATACATCTGAGAGTACAAGTGGCAGGATCAGGCAGTAAGTGAATACTTATTAACCAGTGATTGTATTCTGAGGTGAACTGCCTAACTTTGGGCCAGATTCTTATGTGCTTACTCACAGTTCACAGCTTCTTACTCAAACAGTCCAATAGATTTTAGGATTTCTAGAATAAGGCACTACCCTTACTCATGATGTCAAAGCTGTGCCATTTAACCAAGCATGCATGCTCCCAGCAGAGGTGGATCCTACCGTCCACTAGATAAGCTAGAGACAGTAAGAGCTTTTTAAAAAAGTTCAGGTTGCAGTTTAGGTCCAGGTATTTCTTTCAGTGGAGTCACACTTTATTAGTAAAATCTATTTGCGATTCATGACTATTCACATTTTATTTCACATACTATAGCTGCAGCCTGGGAAGTTAGTTTCTCTGCCACTGGACTGCACTTTGCTCCATTGTGCTGACAGCTCTAAAGAGAAATTTACAAGAAACCTGACCTCTCAAGTGCTGTGGCAAAGCGCTCACAGGTCAGGACTCTTGTTGATTTCCTCTTAGCTGTCAGTGCATGGAGCAGAGCAGCAGAAAGAGCAACACACAAGATCTGCAAGAGAAGAGGACAGCGTGGGTGATGGATAAGGGCAGAACAATCTCAGATTAGGTGGAGGTGCAAGATCATAGAAAAAATGGGATTGGGAGAAGCTCTATTTTTAGAGCTATCACAAGATGTGTGTTTATGAAGTTAGTCTTCTGGTTACAAACGATACAGAGGAGGTAACATTTCTGTTAACGTTGGCACCATGCCTTCAAACCATGTATACTGTAAACTGGTTATCAAGTAAAGGCCTGTCTTATTAAGCAGAACAGTGTGTGTCAAATATTTTTAAATAGACTTGTAGTTAGCGGAGTTTGATGCTCCTGTGGTTTTCGGGGCTTTGTAATATACAGCCCTGTCAGCCAAAACCAGCAGAGTGCTCTGAGAAGAACTGATTCAAAAGTGGTTTTCATCCTTAGTGTGGACAGACTTAAAAATAACTTTGGGTGTTTCTTAAAAATCCCAATGGCTCATCCCAGATCCACTCCAATATTTATCCAGGCTTGCAACTCCCACCTCCTTCAAGCAACATGAAACACACATTCACTTCTTCACTCCCAGGGGGTTATGCAGAGATTCAGGGGAGCAACCTTTTCCTTCCCAGGCTGAGGTAAGCAGTGCTCCTGAATACAGCCCTATCCTGTTTGGTTGGTGCTGTGAGAGCTCCGCCTCCTTTTCAGTGTAGTTTAATGACCCAGGGCGAAAGTCTACAAGGGTTCAGGGCAGGGGCTGCAGAGGCTGCAATACAATGGTGCCTGTAAGAAATTTAAGTGTGGGATGGAGTGCTGGGGGATCAGGGCAAAGGATTGGGGGAGGAGTCATAGGGGTGGGTGGGTGAGGACAGCCTGACCAACAGCACCAGATCCTGGGTGCGCTGTGGCTGCACAGCCCCAGGATTTGGCAGGATCCACAGCAAGCTAGTCTCTTACCGGTGTGCCATGCTGAGGTACACCAGCTTGCTTTCACCTTCGCTTTAACCACTGAAGCTAGGGCAACTCCAACCGCAGCAATGCCTGGCTGGGCTGGGCACAGAACACAGAAAATTACGCCTTAATCAAGACTTAGGCAGAAAGAGGCATCTGCAGAAACTGGCTGCAGTGTGACCAAGAAAGGAGAGGGGCTCAGCTGTGAGGCACTGGCAAGAACTCCCTGGGGTTTCCTCTAGGCTCAAACCTCTTCCCAGCGTGTGGGCTGGCAGGACCCAGTATGGTGAGGTACTGGGCTCTCCAGGGTGCCAATGAGTGTGGAGAGCTTAGCACCTCACAAAACTCATCTCATAGTGCTCTGATATTGCTTTATAGTAAGAGCTGGCAGAACTGGAGACTTCTTTATCATATTAATGTACAATATCAAATGTTTATTTTTAAGCATTTTTTCTGATCTTTATCACCAGGTTTTCATAGCTGTGAGAGATTCTGGGAGGGGGACATCACCTCATAATGAATGACATTCCAATTCAAGATCTAATTGTTAAAACACAAATTGTCAAAATATACACGGTAAACATCCTTCACTCAAACTCTGAAGTCCTTCCAAAACAAAGAAAGCTGTCCTCTGGCACCTTACAGACTAACACTAGATCTGGAGCAGTGGATCTTTCCCACGAAGGCTCATTGAGTCTGTTCTGGTCTGGCTATGGTCTGAAGAAGTGGGTCTGTCCCACAAAAGCTCACCTAATAAATGATTTTGTTAGTCTTTAAAGTGCTACTTGACTGCTTTTTTGTTTGGATAGTATATAGACTAGCACTCCTCCCTCTCTGTTACCACTGAATAAATAATATTGTTAGCCTTTAAGGCATTAGACGACTGCTTTCTTTGTTTTGTGAAGAAACAGACTAGCACAGCTACCTGTCTGAATCTAAAGTTCTCAAGCTGTATTTTTCTTGCATTTCCTACCTGTAAATTTCAGTTATCAGTGGAAGCATTCTTTCATAGGTTTGAGTACAGAAAAATAGATATTTACTGATAAATGTCTAACCCTTCCAAGCCCATTTATAGCTCAGATTTGGAAGTCCTAATTCTCAATGAGGAAAACCTTGTACGGCAACGGTGCAAGCAGTTACTCTTATAAACTCAGAGAAAGTTACACTAGAAACAGGACATTTTCCGTATACTGGCAATCCGGTTAAAACCCTGAGCTGTTCCTGATTTTAGACCATTGACAACTTTTAATTGTCTTATAAGCAGATGAGAGGACGACAGTCACTGGGCCCCTGAATCATTTATTATTTGTTGCTGGTAGGGCACATATGAAATAGCCAGTGGAATTAACATACTGTGGACACATCGCATTTAAGGTACCTCACATTCCACACAGACTTCGGGGCACTTATCTCACATTCCCACAGAAGCTCAGGTAAGTGGCAATTTGATTTTTAATCACATGGTATGGTTTTTTAAAGAAAAATTCAGAATAACGTATATGATGGGTCAACCAGTACTGAAAGGCTTAAGCACTTAAAGTAAATACCATCTCCAGCTCGTTGAAGGATACCTTTAAAAACAGAAAAGTAATTGCCAGGAACAGTAGTAGAAAGTGATGCCTATGCACAAAAGGGGCACTTTATGGTGGCAATGAGAAACATAAATTTGAGCTTCATGGCTTTTGAGAATGTGCAGCGCCAAATAACTGTTCCATTACAAAGTACGCTAGACATTCTTGCAATGCAGTTACCTGCTCAGTTCAAGCATACAGCAGATGAGCGTGCTCTCTCTCATTGCAAGAGGTTATTGGTGGGGGGGAGGGATGCTGCCAGGAGGAAGTCAAATTGAATGAACACAATTTGCCATGTCTAAGGATCTTATTTAACAATGTTTGCTGCAAGGGAACAGCAGCAACCTCACAGGCCTGAGCCCTCTCTGAACCTCCCCAACACCGTTCCCTCATCCTTTTAAATCAGAGGCTACATCTGCCCCCGGCTTCTCAGGTTGCCAACACCATAATTCATAAATACTGGAGAAACCCAGAGGGTCTTATGGAGGGATGGCTCAGACAAAGCTGAGAGTCTGAGCAGTCCTGTGCACCAACCAGCAGTCAAGCTGCCAACCAGCGGTACAACCCTAGTTGAAATATGGGATAGTAAGAGGTGTGATGATTTAGTATAGGACAGACAACATCAAATTTAAATAAAGGACACCCCTTACAATACGGGACCACTGCCATCCCTCCTGGCCATGCCCCTTAGGCTGGCAGAAGGGAGCAGAGGGACATAGAAACCTGGTGCTACACATTCAGAGAAATTTTACAGTTCTACTGCCAGCACCAGCTGGCAGTACAGTGAAGAACAGTACCCTGCTCCCAATAGTAGATCTGGTCCCACACAGTTGCTAGGTCCCATCTCTTCACAGTATAAAGAAATACCATGATGATTGTTCCAGTGGCATGGGGACAGGAAGGCCAACGGATGGAGATTTAAATAGTCCTCTGATGTACTGGAAGTTCAAAGACCAGCGTGTGGCACTGTGCTAAGGCAGCAGAAGCAGAAAAAAGTCAAGCTCCGTATAAATAACCAGTGAAACCAACTGATCCACCATGCCCAACTGACTTCACTAGTTGCTCTGGGTACACCTAGAATGCTGGAGAGGGCCCCACATGTTAAAGATAAAAAAACACTTAAGATGATAGCCCAAAGGTTACACTCCCTAAGTGAAACAATTCTAAATGAAACCACAACCACCAGCTCACATGTTTCTCCAGAGCTTCCCAAGGACAGAGCCCTCCAGTATATTGGCACTCACTATCGTCCAACAGAAGCTATAATCCTAACCACAAGTTACAGATCTCTCTCATAACACAGAGGACCAAAAAAAAACTCCAACCAAACAAAAAAGCCAAGAAAACCAAACTTCACTTTTCACAATATTCTTATGCAGGTATTAGACTCAATACATGCAACCAGGCATGTGAGTACCGTTTAGAAACACCACCCTAAGAAATACCCACTATTGCCTGTACGTAACTACAGGCAACACGCTTGGAGTGTAGTTGAGCTTTGTCCAAAAAGACTCTATTAAAAAATAAATTGGCGAGAGAGCCAGAAAGAGAAAGGGAGAGAAATTAACATTTCCTTTAACAAGTACAAAATATGTTGCGCACATATAAATGAAAGGTACTGACCTGTAGTAGCAGTACAAAGATAAGCATCTCTACGAGAATTACTTGCAAGGTTAGATAACCTGATAAAGATCTATGTCTCATATGCACATGGCTATAGTCCTCATTTTGATAAGCTTTTTATAACTCTTTGTTCCTATGCTCGTACACTGCACTTATTGCCTCTTAAATCTTCAGTTGTTGTGGGAGGAAGAAATTGTCACTGAAAACTGACTTTGTGAGATGTAAGTTACCTTGCACCATGATTAGCTCCAATCTTGCATCAGGATCTTCTTCATTAATGGGTGAAACGTCATTTGGGCACAGGGCTCTATGGTGCCAGGCAGGACTCCAAATGGGTGCAGGGGGTCTCCAAAGACAGATCCCAGTACAGGACTGAGACCTCAGGACTTGCTTCTGCAAAGTGCTGAGATTCTTCACTATGTGACTATTATAAGAGCAGAGGCTGCTCATTATCTCACAAGAGTTCCCAGAAATTTGCAGGATGAAGCCCTTCCATTTTTAGAGCTGGTTAAAGAGCTAACTCTAACCCTAATCAGCTCTATTTTTTATTCTATTTAAAGCTTCAACCCCCGCAAAAGTCCCACCCATTTCGTCTTAATTCCCAGTTTTCTAGGCGATGTTGTACCCTTGTTGATAAATGCATCAGGAAACAAAGTCAGGAAACATAAATATCTGAATATTTTAGGGACAAAATTCAACTATGTTTACTGGAGAAAATCAAAGTAGACAACAGCGATGATGGATCCAAAGCAGGGTTGGATACGCATCACTCTCAGACTCTTCCAGTGCCATGACCAAGAGAAAAATAATGGGTGAAATTCTTGCTCCCAGTGAAGTCAAGATGTTGTGCCATTGATTTCAGTGGCATCAGGTTATCTCACAGTAGCTTGTTAAATATTTCCTTATATATGTTACAAACAATAATTATTAAAACTGAAATTAGAATCTTATTTACTTTTTATTTTGTAACTCCTTATTTATTTTTTACAATTTCCTCAGTGTGGACAATGCATTTGGACTAGCCACTTTCATTTACTGATTAGTTTCTAATCAGTTTCACTTCGGACTTCTCATGCCTCGGCACAAGGATGCAATATTCAGTTAAACAAGGCAGGCATGTCTGGGATTCTTTTAAATTGTTTTTAAATGTCTGAGAGACATTTCTATGAATCTTGTGCTGCTTGCTCAATGAAGGGGAGGAGAGCAATGTAAGTGCTGGTGGAAAACAAGTTTGGCATGAAGGCAACTTTAGAAATTATATTGGAAGGGTCTTTGTCATTGCTGATTAATTGTGGTCTGGGAACTTCAAAGCGCCTGAGTTTTCAGAGGGTGTGCTCCACTGTGTATAAGTGTAATACCTCTCAACCTATAGTAGGTGCTTTCTTCTGCCCCGCTCTTTCACTGGAGGGCAAACACTGGTCTTTTCTGTTTGGGTTTGAACGTTACTAACTCACACTCAAATACTCTATTATAATTTTCCTTTTCAGAAAGTTGTTTGAAAAAGAGGGTTTGCCTGCAACTCTCAGTTATGGCCTATGGGATCTGTTCTGGCTTGAGATGTATTTATATTATGGTTTTTGCAGTTATAAACTATAAAACTCAATTTGAAAAGCTGAGTCATCTCATGTAATCAGACACTAATTAGACTTCTTTTTTTCTCCTCCCAAGAAGCAGCATGGATCAAGGCTCTCGAGAGTCAGGAATTACGTTCTATTCCCATCTCCAATGCTGCTTTGCTGTTAGCTGGAGAAGTCATTTCACATCTGTCTGTGTTTCACCGCTTGTCTAGAGTGTAATCTCTTTTGGCCAGAACTTGTGCCTTATTATGTGTATGTACAGTGCTTACAGACTGCGGGGGATTCTTGACATGAACATAATACAAAGTAATTCTTTGTAAAATTGTTAAGAACTCCTAGGGGGAAAGCAGTACAGTAGAAACCCGAGATACACATACTCAACTTACACATACCTTGGGTTAATGCAACTTTGAGTGGCGGGGAACTGGGGCCTGGCTTCAGGTTGCCAGATGCCAGCTCCGCGCCACTCAGAGGCATAGGGAAACTGACCCCCTGCTGCATGGCCTGACTCTTGCCACCCCTGACAGGAGTAGTTTCCTGCTCCTGTCGGAGCGGCAGCCGAAAGTCAGGCTGCCACTCCTGACTGGAACAGGGAAACTGACCAGCACAGCAGTTGACCAGGAATGTTGGTTCGCAACTGCCCACCACTCTGGAAGCCAGGAAATCAACCAGTGTTGGTCGGTTTCTCAACTCCTACACACACAGTCCTCTTGACTTGCACGAAATTTGAGCTCCACGAGGTTGCCCAGGAATGCAGCCATTGCATAACTTAGGGGTCTACTGTATGTGAGAACCATTCAAGCAACAACTTGTACTGGGGTAAAGTGATCCCCCACAGGTGACAAAGTATGCATGAGCTGAAGACCATTTTTTGGTCAATCCCTCCTTGTGGATTTGGAAGCGGATTGTGCCATTTCTAAAGGATTCTTCTCCCATACTGCCACCCCCCCATTCTGAGAACTCCATGGAAGAGTTTCTGCTCTGCCTTTCCAGGGAAGCAGATCCATGGGGGCAGGAGGGTTGATTGGTGGCAAAGTTAGGGCAGCAGGCTGTGGAGCAAGGGATTGGCTGCACTCACAGCACCATATCCTGCTAGGTTCTTACATTTCTGCAAGGAAAGGCAGGAGTTGGTCACGGGCCTCTCACCCCTCACTTTATGAAAATTGGCTTATGAATATGCATAACTTGAAGATGCTTTAGGCCAAATGCATTATGTGACATCTTAAAAGTTACAAGCGGCTGAACATGTATACTCTATTTCTGTACTTGTATCTTTCTTCTATGTGAAGTTAGAACTGTGAAGTGTGGGTCTGTTTAATGTGATAATGAGAGCCTTTAGTGATACTACAGAAATATAATGGCCCAGTGCTCAAGACAGAGATCTGTAAATGGCTTCATTTTTCCTGTAAGCCCAAAGCGTGGTTGGTCCTACAAAAATTTGTAATCAGGACACCTGATGCTGAAACCCATTTTGGATCTTGTACTTCATTCAAGGTGAGAAAAGTTTGAACTGAACACAAAGAATTCCCTCCCTTGGCTGAGGAGATATAAAGGTGGGGAAAGGCCTGGTGACCCTCCCCAATTTACTATGCAGGATGCCTGCTGGACACAGCCAAGACCAAATGGGGCAAGGACTGGGCCCAAGCTATGAGACTGCCTAGCTTGCAAAAAACACAGTTAGAACTACTATTAGGGTAAGAATTTGCATGTAACAAGTTTTATTTTATTAGGCTTAATTGGTCTGTTTTGCTTATTTTGGCTTAGTATCTCACTTTGATCTATTTTCACTTTCATTGTCTTTTTTCAACCCTACTTTTTATGTTCAATAAAAAAACTTATTTATTTTCAAGCCCAGTGTAAATAATTATTACCTGGGGTGAAGGGGCGCTATGCATCTCTCTCTTTCGTTGATAAAGAGAATGACGATCTTATGAGCTTTCTCTGTAAAACTTTCACACAGAAGAAGATGGATTTATTTGGTATTTTGGTCCCATTTGAGAGTAGTGTTCCTGGATGCTGTTGAGGCCCCAGAGCTGAGCTGGTTCAGCACCTGTGTTTCTCTGCTGGGGGTGAGGGTGTTATCCCAATATCATGCCTTTTCTGGGGGAGTCCAGTACTTCTGGCCCAGCACAACAGGGGGTGGAGTGCCCCAGAAGGCAGATAGCTGGGCTCAGTAGCATGATCAGCACACTGGTTGACAGACAGCCTCAAGGGAATCCCCATGATTCAACCTGTCACAGAGGTAATAGTGCTTTAAAAGCTTCCTTTGGAATCATTTTATATTTATAAAAAGTCTGTATGTATACCCAAGCTTCCTCCTGGGACCTAGCTAATGGCTGTGCTGGCATTGAACAGCAGATCAACACAAAGAACAGAGTTGTCTCTGCTTCGGGGGGGCGGGGGAGGTTCTTCTGCACGGATGATCATGATTCCCCATGACTAGGAAGCTTTGCCACCTGGGAACTCAGATACCCTCCTTAGCCCTCTCGGCCTTGAGGGGATGCTTCACAAGAAGCTCCACAAGGACCTCTACAGCCTTCTACTGCCCTTCCTCTTCCCAGTCAGTTATTTCCTGGGAGAAGATGATTCGGTCTGAAGTTAAGAATGATTGACAAATGCAGGCCCAAACGGAGTAGAAAAGCTAGGCCCGATTGTGCAAAGAGCTCTGTGCAGGTGGAGCACCTCAGAGCTTCACCGACTCCAGGAGGGTTCCACGAAAGTGCAAGGCCCACTCCCACAACGCCTTAGGGGATAAGGAGCTCACATTGCAAGCCAGCCAATACTTCCAGATACACCAGTAAATAGGAAATAACTATCATGACCAGCTGAACTGGAGTCACAGGGCCAGTGTTCCATGGGGGGTCATTCATTGTCAGACGACCAGCAAAATGAAACACTCAGGAGTTACAGTGAAAGCGACTCAACTACATGCACAGCACACAGTGCTGAATAAGTTCTACATGTTCAGCTTACCCTATGGTCATTTTCTCGCCTTGTGAATGCAACCATGAGCACAGCTCTGTCTGCTTGGGTTCAGATCGCCTTGCAGCCATCCCGTCCACTTATTCTCTCGCACATTAAATCCAATTGCCTCGGATACGTACAGGGTGGTGGGGAGAGTTGCAGGGGGCAAACAGAGTTGCCAACCATCTGGGTTTTACCCGGACAGTCTGGTTTGGGGCTTCTATGTCCAACCACCTGTTGGGGTTGCAGGATGTCTGGTTTTTTGCTGGGAAGCCTTGTTGAAAAGGGAACCTGGCAGTAAATCTGACCGGACACCAAAAGTCCAGTTACCATGGGGCAGGGGAGGAGTCAGGTCCATCACCTGTGCCAGTCCCTACTCAGCTGGGGCAGGCACCTTGTCAGCCTGCAGCAGCTTCCATCTCAGTCTCGGAGCAGAGAGAGGTCTGCTGGGGATTGACGGGGGAAGGAAGGTGGAGATTGTCCAGTGAGCAACAGGGCAAGGAGGGGAAAGAAGCAAGCTAGGGCATAAGGCTCTTGGTGGGAAGGGTCAGAAAAAGAGTGGAGCCTCAAAGGATGAGGAGGAGCAGGGCTGTGACCTCAGCGTTGTGTTACTAGCATGTGGGAAGGCAGCATCTCTGGGTAACCCCCGTCTCAGTTGTCCGAATGAAGACTAAACTCCTAGAACAAAGGACTTCAATATGTCCTTCATTTTAAACACTTAAAACAGTCCTATTCAAACCAATGGGACTATTCACTTGCTTAAGATCAGGCATGCACTCAAACATATAGCTTGTTTGGGGCTTAGGTCAGCAAGTTGCCCTCTTTCTGATTTCTTAGAAGTCCTGGGTTGGATTTGTAAATACAGTACCACTTGTGTGGCAGCATTATTCCTGGTTTCCTCTGCATGTAGCTTCATATGCTACTGTTTGTGTTATTAAATGTCTACCATAATTAGACAGGATGTGCAGTGCAGCCAAGCTAATGTTTCTATGCAAACAATAACTTCTGAATTTCTTGACTTGTGGCGAGAGGGAATGCTTATGGCTGTGCATTTCATTTGTTTACATTAATATGAATGACTGGTTTGAAACATGTCTTTGTGAAGCAAGCAGAGGAAAAGTCCCATAAGTAAATAGATACACCACTGTCATCTTCCCAAGATGAGATTTGTATTCTTACAGATATACACACAAATAAATGTCAGCTAGAGTATAAACTACACCTCTGCAGTAATGAATGGAGAGAAGTACTTTAAAGCATTTGTCTAGACTAGGGCGGATCTTAACATGTTTGCTTTTTCTCCCACAAGTAATCTATTTAGAAATGTTCTAATGAGAAAAAGTTGCAACAAAAGATATAGAATATCCGAAATACCTAACACTGAGGCATTTAAAAAAGTAAGCTCTGGCTATTCTGGCTGATGGAGGAGACAGCAAAAGGGAGCAACTGCACCAGAGCCCAGCAATTCAAAGGGGTTTAGGATTCCCGGACACCACAGCCACTACTTTAGCAGCAGCAGCAGCAGCAGCCGCCGCCAAAGCCTTAGGCTCTTTAAGTCTCTGCCAGAGCCCAGGCAGCGTACTCCAGGTGGCACAGAAGGGCTGGTAGGGGAGGCTAGCCCTAGCCCTGCCCAATGCTCCCCCACCTTTCCCAGGGGACCAGCCATTCTCTCGACCCCCTTGTTTAAGGCAATGGAACCAATCACTTCTGCAGTTCTCATTCACAAAATATAGGAGGTTATCAGATCAAGAGTGTTAAGAGATGCACACTCATAGACATGGTATCTCTTTACTTACAATATGGCAAACAACTACTGGTACTGTAAAGAAAAAAAACATTCATTGCTGCTTTCTATTTTCTGGCAAGAAATAAAATAAATTCTATTTCAACACCTCCTTCCACCCCCTCTCTCAAAAATAACTGAGGCATCTTTCAGTGTTTTTATTTGCTGCTGTAAATGAATCATTTCCAGACCCCACCCTTTTAAAAATCAGTTTTACATTCACTATAGAGGAAGAAATGTTGCTATCTGTTTTTAAGTCATTTTCACAACAGTACTTTGCTCACCCGAGTGGGTTTGTTATGTATAAAATCATTCATGGTGATTTTAACAGAGCAAAGGCAGTAGCCGTATCAGGAAGCAGATATATTTAAAACCTCCCCTATTCAAAAGTGTTTGTAAAACAATAGGATGAAAAAGCTGCAGTACCAAGAATAGAATCCAAGATGATGATCTGGTTTTGTCACCTTCACTGCATGTGATGGTCTTTGCATAGTTTCATTATGTTGATGCAATTGTGAAGCATTATATGGCAATGTCAGTGTGTAGCCCCAGTACATTAATAATTACACCACATTTTCCCATCTGAGGCTGTATCTGATCTGCCCAGGCATATGCCTATCCTCCATGATTTCTATGGGAAGCTGCATGTCCAGATGGAGTCCCGCCTTCAGGCACTGGGGGGTTAAACACTGATTTAGGGATCTGCCTGCACGGATTAGATTGTGGACCTGAGGCCAGGTTTTGGTTTTAAGCTATGTTTCTTTTGGTTCCAACTGGGTTTTCTGAATTGGATGTATTCCACTTCCATCCAATGTACCAGGTCCTTTACAGACACCAGGCCAACGAAGCACTGACTGCTGCGAATGTGTCAGCAGAAGAAGTAGTAAATTAACCAGAAGAGGAGCTAGAAAGAACATTCTTCAGATGGTTGATAGATTTCAGACAACACCCAATTCCCCCCACTCCTGGAAGAACAGGACCAGCAGCCTGCTAAAGAAAAATGCGCAAGTACATTGCCAAAATTCCCATAGGCTTGAAAAGAAAAATCAGGTCCATGCTAATAGGAATTGTGACAGAAACACCCCCTAGTGATAATAGTAAAACAACAAACATTGGAGTACAGGTACTAGAATCCACTTAGCTTAAATTATGGTTTGCAGAAGAGTCACTCTTCCACAGAAGGTTGCATGGGCCCATGCACTGTGCAAATAACTCCCACATCGCTGCTGCTGCACTGTATTCTCTCAAGAGACAGCAGAGGTTAACCAAATGCTCATCCTGCAGTGGAGGAGAACATGAACTTTTGAGACGTAAAGTTTACTCTTATGTGCACTGCCAGACTGCAGGCCCAGAACTTGGGAGGACTAATAACAGCGACAAATTGAAGTCTCATGGTTTAGGCAGATTTGTTTGCAATTCATCTGCCCGGGAGGGTACAGCTTGACCTTAGGTGACTGTGGCTGAAAGGAACAACTACGCAGTTGAGCCATGGAAAAATAAAAACTCCACAAAAACAGATGAACAGCAGCCATATAATTAAAAGAATGTTAATTGCTCTCCTAAATTACATGCCTTACAGTTACAATATGCCTGTGCCATGCAGGCCTTTATTAACCGATTTGATGGAAAAGTCTCAAAATGAACATTATAGAAACCCTGGGTTTCTTCAAGAAAGTAGAGCAAGCTGGTGCTATATTCCTGTTCCACAAGTCCTACTGAAGGGTCACTTGTGAGTAGCATGTACAATTAAAAGTGAACTAAAATGCCATTTATCCGTCTAGTTACCTATACTGATAGTTCACCTTCTCCCTCCCCCATTATCTCCCTCCCCCCAATGGAATGGAAAACAGCAGAAACATTGATTAATTTACAATCCCTAATAAGGAAATGAGCCCCATATAAATTAAGTGTCTTGTCCTATGTCACCTAGGACTCTGTTTCATAAACTCTATTCTGCAGAACACTGGCATTCCGTGAACAATCGCAGGTGTGTCACGAGAGTTTGGAAAAATACACCGAAGGTCTATATTTTCTGTTATTAAAACCAGACGCAATGTTACTTCTTGATTGCTATGATAACTCATTAATTACTCCAGTTTGGTTTTGCTGTGTACGTTGCTGTTTGTTTTGGAGGTTTTTTGCTTGTTTGTTTGTTTGAAAAAACATTTTCCTAGGTGCTCTACATAAAAAATATTACTGTTTGGTGTTCCGTAGTTTCAAAAAGTCAGAGAAACACTGACCTAGGATGCGTTTGGAATGGGAAGGAATTGAATGCAGTTTTACTGAGTCATTTAAACACAAGATCATGCTTTGTAAACTGTAGCTGAAACTACACAAATACATATTTTAAATGGTTAATTAAGGTAGTGACTCCATACAGATCTTTCTATTTCTTTTTTTAACCATAGGATTATGCATCCATTAGAGAAGCATGCCAACTGCTCAGCTATGGACTAAGAATTCCTGAATGGCATCACAAGCTACAACCACCATATTTCCAATTGTTTAATCAGTCTGATAATAAGTGAACAAGCACTAACTAGCAGAACAGTTCGGTATTTATTTTAAACTACACATTTTTTTGAAGTTAGCCCATCACTAAAACATTCAAATATCAAAGTAATATTTAACAAGAGGAAAAAAATGAAGTGCTGGTGTAACAGTAAAACTACCACAAAGGAATGTCCTACAGTTTTAGAGTTATAGGTGTGGATATGGTATATTCCTTGTAGCCTTGTAGCCGTATTCTTACATAGGATAAACCTGTATAAGTCAACAGTTCAGAAGAATTTCAAACCTACCGTGAACCAGATCAGCTTTGTACCAGGAAATATTTCCTCTATTTTCTTAACTGTGCTGGTTTTAAAGATTTTTAACTATTACTTTTGCAAACAAATTAAAAGCTAGACTCTTCTTCTGAGAGAGAGCGCTGTATTTATGGGAGAAGGAGGAGTGGACATAAAAATAGTGGGTATACATACTCAGAGATCTCCGAGAGATCTGCCAGATGTGGAGCTAGCATTTGAAGCCATGAAACGTGTGGCTATAGTTTACCTTTAGCATAAGTGAGCCTCAAAATGTAAGGGAGAATCTCGGGCTTTCACTAAAGAAAAAATACAATTCTAGCCCTTTTTATGGTGGGGACTTTGGAAGTTGCATTCCTGTTCTCCCTTATGTTCACCCACAGCTGGCGTTTGACCATCTGTGACAGACATGCACACGTGCCCCTCAGTTTTGGGTTAGATCAAAAGTCCTGGAGGGGTCAAAATGCAGGAGTGTCACCAGACTGCCCCTGGCGACAAGCTCCCTTCCAGCCTGCCTACTGCTACTGAGAAGAGAAGGCTCCTCTGCTAAACAGCCAGCCTGTCTGTTTTGCACTTGGAAAAGTCAGATCAACAGCATGAGAAAGTAGCCTGGCTGAGCAGACTGAGATCAACTCCTTGCAGTGGGATTTGCTGATCCCTCCTGGAATCAAACAGAGCTCCACTGGAGCCACCAGGGATGAAGCTGGCATTCTGCTACATCGCTGAGCTTTCACTTTGTGGGCACAGCAAAATGACAGAGTCATGTCTTCAGCACAAAGTCATCCAAAACATTATGCAACTCTGTACTCTTGCACAAGCCCAAAGCCAGAGAACATAGGTCTGCAGCCTGCAAATATACTGTGGAGAAAATTGCTAGGGTTGAGAGAATCTATTTTGCTCTAGACTCTGAGGGCCTCCTGCGGGGAATAAAAAGTGCTGGATATGACATTAGAATGCTCCCCTCCCCACCTCCCGCCGCACAATGCCTCCGGTGGTGACACACACATAAGATGTTGCCCAATTCAAAACGGATCAAACACGCTCTCTGCCTGGCTGCACAAGCTAGCTTTAATATGTACAGTTTTACTCCTTTCAGAGAGGATTCCCAACCCTTACACATTCAGGATAGGCAGAAATCTGGGAGACATGCAGATATTTAGCGAAAACGAGAAGTCTTGTGGCGCCTTACAGACTAACATTTCTTGGAGCATAAGCTTTCGTGGGCAAAGACAAGCTTTGTCAGATGCAAGTGTGTCTTTCCCCAGGAAAGCTTATGCTCTAACAAATCTGTTAGTCTATAAGGTGCCACAGGACTTCTGGTTGTTTTTGCAGTTACAGACTAACACGGCTACCCCCTCCGATACTCGTCAGATGTTTAGGTCTGCTTTAGAGCCTATGTTAACTATCTGGGTTTTAAAAAATCTTTTAAAAAATTTCTTCCTAAATCAGATTTTAAAACTGACTAGCCAGCTACTCTGGAATGGGACCTACAATAAAATTAAAAGACCTTACAGCGGGGTCTTTCTATGTAGGAATGTAGCGAGGTACAGTGGCCTTCCCCTGACGCAGAGGAAGCCTCCCAGAGACCTTGTTGGGCGGGCACAGGATACCTGAACCCTGCCTCACAGCAAGTGGCATTTGCAGGAGGGAGTGCCCGAGGTGGGACCCCGGGACTCGGTAAAAGGGAAGCCACCAGGCCAAGCAGAGGCTGCCGGCCAGGCTCCTGCAAGCAGGAGCCAAAGAGCCCATGCCAGACTGGTCAGCCCGCTGCACTGACTGAACCCCAGAGCCGCAGCCAGGCCTGCTCCAAGGCCGGGGCTTATATACAGCAACTAAGCCCTGCTGGAAGGCACTGAGTTCCCCAACCACTGAGCCTTTAGTGGGGTTCCGTGAACTTAGCCACACCAGAGGGGACGAACCTCCAGCACTCACCGCTACAGGGAAAGTATACCACGTGGTATGGGGATCATGTTACTACAGCTTACAGTCTGGTTATCTTACGGCGTATAACAGGTTATCACTTAGGATGCCTCTGTCACACAAGTGGCACTGCTGCAGCTACACCTCAGAAGCATAGATACTTGCTACTACAATCATTGTTGTACGTCTACCCCTCAAGGGGCGGGGGGCATTCTTCTGTCTAGCTACAAGGGTCTACACGGGGGTTTAGGCCATCTTAACTCGGGAATGTGAATTTTTCTCCTCGTCCCCCCAATCCCCAAGGCCCAAGGCTATGGCTACACTAGGCAAAGTAAGTCAGCTGCAGATACGTCGGTTCTAGCAACACAACTGCTGTACCTAGAATTGCCTGGCAGCCTCCTTTTAGTAGTCTGTCCTATTCATGATGACAACAGCGCCTCCCTTGTTGGCCTCTTGGATGACAATGTCAGTGTTGTTTCTGAGGCTGTTGATGGTGTTGCTTTCTGCAGTAGTAGTAGGCATCCTTCAGTCTGCATAGACTATGGATCGCGCCCTTTATAGTTTCAATTGAGGACTTCATTTACAGCGTCTACTGTGACTATGAAGACCCACAAGAGAGTGACAGTCCTTGCTGCATCTCTTGCAGATGTGGTGGGTGTCTGGCAAGTCCTTAGTGTGCTTTCTGTGCGCTCGCTTCTCCTCTGCTAGCTGTCTGATCCTCATCTCACCCTTCTGAAGGCCCTTGTGTAACCCCTGCCTCCATCTGCTGTGGTCGTCTGCTAGTTCTTCCCAGTTGTCCAGCTCGATGTCTACCTCTCTGAGGTCTCTCTTGCAGACATCTTTGTAGCGCAACTGGGGGTGTCCGGGAGGTCTTTTGCCAGAGGCTAGCTCACCATACAGGATGTCTTTTGGAATCCTTCCATCATTCATCCTGTGGACGTGGCCAAGCCAGCAGAGCCGACGCTGCCTGAGGAGGGTGTGCATGGTTGGGATTCCAGCTTGCTCGAGGACAGTGGTGTTGGTCACTTTGTCCTTCCATGATATTCCAAGGATGCACCTGAGGCAGCGCAAGTGGAAGGCGTTCAGCCACTTTTCCTGGCGGGCATACAGGGTCCAAGTCTCACTGCCATAAAGGAGGGTACTGAGGATGAAGGCTCTGTAGACTTGTATTTTGGTGTGAGTGTACAGCTTGTTGTTATTCCACACTCTCTTGCTGAGTCTGGACAGAGTTGTGGCCGCTTTTCCGATCCTCCTATTTAGCTCAGTGTCCAACGACAGGGTGTCAGTGATGGTGGACCCGAGGTACACAAACTCGTGGACGACGTCTAACGTATAGTTGTCAATGCTGATTGATGGGGATTCAGCAATATCCTGACCGAGTACGTTTGTCTTCTTTAGGCTGATGGTAAGCCCAAAGTGCTTGCACGCTTTGGAGAACTGATCCAGCAGTTTTTGAAGCTGGTCTTCTGTGTGAGACACTACAGCAGCATCGTCTGCAAACAGCATGTCTCTGATGAGGACTTCCCACACCTTAGACTTAGCTTTCAGCCTTGCAAGGTTAAACAGTTTCCCATCAGATCTTGTGTGCAGCAAGATGCCCTCTGTTACTTTGCAGAGAAGGGCAGTTTGATCAGCTGCCTGTGTGCCTGAGCTTGTGTTGTGCAGAGAGGAGCAGTTTGCAAGGTGTGAACTGGGGGAGTTCCCTGCCAGGTGAGCCTTCAAGGGCTGATTAGACTGGAGGCAAGGCTTTGAGCCAGGCCTCACCAGCTAGCAGCTCTCTCTATAAGAAGGGAGCTTTCAGCGAACTCTGAGTCGCTTTCTGCATGGCTGAGGTTATGGGGTACACGATGCCGCTTTTCCACAATTTCTGCCTGTGCATGTCGGCGGAAGCTAGAATCAACATACCTGCGCTTGGCTTCCTTGGCCGCCCCTACTGAACAAGGTCCATGGGAGAGTTTCTCCATACTCTCCTCATCCGGGGAGGAGTAAAGGAGTCCATTGTGACTCCTGAGACGTCAATTTCTCATTTCCCTACTAGATGCATGAAGTCGAACCCTGGAAGATCAACCCTGAGTGGGTTGATCTTCCAGGCTAGTGAAAACCCGAAGTTAATGAATTAACTAAGTCTTTGTGTACACTCCAGCTTATGCCAACCTAATTTGTTACACTGAGGGGATGAATATGCCACCCCCCTGAGAGAAATAAATTATGCTGGCTTATGTGCTCATGTGCCCAGTGCTACATCGGTGGGAGAGCTTCTCGTGCTGACACAGCTTCTGCTGCTCAGAGGGGATTTTATTCTGACTAGAGGAAAGCTCTCTCCCATCAGCAGTGTCTTCAGCACAGGTCCTGCAGCAGCATAGCTGTAGAGGTGCCGCTGTAGCACTGCAGAGGTAATCATGGCCTAATGCATTCAGCAATGAAAATAGAAATCCTCCTCTCATTCGCACCCGGGAGTAATCTCCAAAGAAGAGATCAAATGGTCCATAATTTACATCAGCTCTGCCTTTAAACGTACATGCCGGGCTCCCTCTTTATAAGGCTGTCTTAGGTATACGAGCACTGCGTCCTGGGCAGTAATGCTGCTGAAATGCATTAGATGTCTGGACGCATAGCTTGAACTTTACCTTAACATGCAAAACATTTGGTTCCCCAAAAGCTGATAGGACAGCTAAAGTAACCATTCATCAGACATGCTGGAATGCTGGAAAAAGGCCAAGATTTGTTATTTGGTAGGGAGCCAGGGGAAAATGTACTACACATCCAGCTTCTGGACAAAAATTGTTTACAGCTTTGGGGCTCCTGGCAAGCCCCTCTCCTGTGGGCTTTCCAGTAGCACAGTATG